>NW_024467119.1:17080000-21880000 GCF_017591425.1 Ochotona curzoniae | reverse complement strand
CTGTCAAGATGAACTTCTCTCAGAGACAAAACGAAGCCCCACCGGAAAGCAGTTCTCTGAGACAATGCCTACATCTTTTCACATAAAATGAAGTGTAGCATTTTTTTTCTTTTTCATTAGAAATTTTACAATGAAGATGAGAGGTGAGCTGTACTTATTTAAGGGAGTTGTTCCCTGAGGCTCTGGGAGGTCACAGAAAGCCACGGAGCAGTAGGTCTTCCTGCTACCTCCATCAGACCTCTACTGCAGCCAGTGGTGGCTCTGAGGTGCTGGCAGTTACCTCTGAGCTCAGGAAACACAGAAGGGCATACAGGACCAGCAGGTGGAAGGACAGCTAGGCAAGGAAGCAGATAGTTGGGAAGCTTCCACACATAGGTTTCCTGGTGAACTGCATAGAATTTCTGGGTTCCAGTAAAGATCTACATTATTTTTTAAGGCTTTTTAAAAATTGCAACTGTGATTCTTGACACCATAAATAGAAAAAGCTATCACCCGAGACCCAAGGATTATGAGGAAGTTGTCACGTGTTTAACTCACATGCATTTAGCACTATGAAAGACTCATCTAACAGTTGTAAAATAAAGACTATTTATTAAAGTCCTGTTATCCATGAGGTTTTTTTACCATGTATGTTCAGGCTTCCTTAAGTCTAGAGGATGGTAGAACAGTCAATCAGTGATTTTGATCAAGGTTAACCAGAACATCATGACTTTGACAAGATGAAAGTCTACAAGGGATTCAGCCAGTGCAATAAGGAAGTGTCCATGCTTATATGATAAATTATTTGATTTAATGAGTGTTACCTTTGGTTTATTAAAAAACCACGGTGGCTTAGTGGCTAAAGTCCTTGTCTTGAATGCACCAGGATCTCATATGGGTGCTGGTTCTAATCCTGGCAGACCTTCCTTTCATCCATCTAGTTCCCTGCTTGTGGCCTGGGAAAGCAGTTGAGGATGACCCTAAGCCTTGGGACCCTGCACCCATGTGGGAAACCCAGAAAAAGCTCCTGACTCCTGGCTTCAATTTCATATGCTCCTGGTATTTCCCTTATCCCAGCCCCAATTTCCTACCCACCCCCCACCTAGTTCCTCTATATCATTACTAAAGTATAGTTCTTCATACAGTCATATGTCCATCATTGTGGGCATGGACAATGACAGAGTCCAGAATCCTATCGTCAAGATATAGTAAGCAGTTTCATTGTAAATCCACCTTTGTCTGGAAGTAGAAATGCATACTATATTGTATTTCACATCTGGATATGTTAGTCTCCATTTCACAGTTACTGTAAATCCCCTTAAATGAAAAATTATAATAAAATCAACAATAGAAAGAAAAATGGAAATTTACAATGCCATGAAATGACATGTTACTAGATATGATAGTCTCCATTACACAGCTAATATACATCCCCTTAAATGAAAAGTCACAAAACAAAATCAACTTCCGGGATAAAAAAGAAATTAACAATACCATGAAGTTAAATAACATGCTACTAAATGAGTAACGTGTAGCTGAAGAAATGAAAATCTAGAACCTTCTTGAAGAAAATGATGCCATTGCATGATGTATGAGTCATTGAATGATTTAATCAGAAAAAGGTGCTTTGAAGAGATGAAACTAACTGAAAACATCAAAACCCATGCGATACAGTTTATGCTTTTTGTTGGAGAAATGTGTCTCTTCTAGACAACAAACAGATGGGCTTTATTTTTTAATCCAGTCTACTAATCTACGATGTTTGATTGAGCTTAAGCCATTTACGTTCAGGGCTAATATGTATGGGTGGTACTTTGGTCCTGTCATTTTAGGAATGGATTGTTCATTGGTTTAGTCTTCTGTTTTCATTTTACTGGGATGTTCTTCACATTTGCCTTTGGTTTTGGCAGGTGCTATTCCTCTTCTCTGTCAAGAGAGCATCTTGAAGTATCATTTGTAGGGCAGGTTTGGAAGAGACATATACTTTTAACTTTTCTTTATTGTGGAAGAATTTTATTTCATTTTCAAAGACAAAGCAAAGCTTTACTGGATATGTTATCCTGGGCCGACAATTTTTTTCTTTTAGAATCTGGAATATGTCCCTCCATCCTCTTCTTGCCTGTAGAGCCACCTGTGTGGGAGACCTGGAGGAAGTTTCTGGCTCCTTTCTTGGGATCGATGCAGCACTGACCATTGCAGTCACTTGGGGAATAAATCAGTGGATGGAAGATCTTCCTCTCTGCCTCTCCTCCTCTCCGTATATCTGACTTTCTAATAAAAATTTGAAAATAAATCTTAAAAAAAATTCTAAGTTCATATAAATCCATCTAAAAGAGTGAATGGAAAATAATACTAAGATATTTGTGATTGCTAATTTATTAAATAACTAAATACAAATTCTTGCTATTTACTTAATACAGGACAAAGCTTACACAATCTGGGCTACTATGAATCTCCATATGCTATAAAACATGAGTGACTTTTCAAAAAAGCATTCTCTGAATCCAAGGAAAGAACATATTAATCAGGTTTCCACTAAGGCAGTAGCAAAAATAAAGAATTCCATACAGATAGGAAATGAGAAAAATTCAAGTGTTTTCTGTATTCCAACACGGAAGTAGAGAACAAGATAGACTGTTGGGGGGGATGAGGAGGAAAACTTCAAGTGGATCTTTTATGCCATCAGATTAGCTTGCTTTGTTTTATGTAAAAGCAATTTTCATATTTGGCTTTCAAGACTCATTTCATAATTGTGTATTTTAAAAATTTGTGAGTAGCAGTGGGAAGAGCAGAGAAGATGGTCTTTACATCAGGTGTGCCCAGCAGACTTCTGGCGACACAAGACAAAGGGAAACTGAACTAGGAACAGAGAGTCTGGGGAATGTTCTCATCCCCTGTCCACTTCTATCCATCCAATGTGGCAGCTATCCTTCATGAATGCAGCACACTGACATACAATCTACCTCTTGTGATAACAATATAAATAAACATTGATGTATACCCAAAAACAGTTATCTGAATTGCTGATAACACCGGGTTATATACAGTCAATCCACAATAAAGCATAAAATATAGGACAGCTGTAAAAAAGATGAAATAAAAGAATAACAGGAACCCAAGTTGTCATTAACAAAACACATAATTTAGGGTATAGTGGTGGTGCATGAATTTGTGCCATAAACTAACATAAGTGTACCACTGCAGATGTAAATAGCACAAAGGAAAATTATGGCAGTGCAGAAATTACACTGGCCCATGAGCTCACACTGAAGGTTCTTGTATGTCTGTGGCTCACACTAACTCTGTCTTTCAGCAAGTGATGATACAACTAGACGTCTAAAACAACAAAGTCAGACTAAATGATTTACAAAGGTTTCTTCTGGTTCTACAGGATCCCATGATAGTGTTTCATTATTTGCATAAAGGAGCCACATGCTCTGTGGAACACTCGCCTGACCTTGGAATTGAAAGCTCTCCTATGTTTGGACCATCTGGTCCAATCTTCTCAATCTTCATAGGAATACATACTGCTTGGTAATGCCATTCTTCCCTATTATCATCACTCCCCAATTTCCTGATCATAACCTAATATTCACTCAAGACTTGGCACCTGGAATGGGCACTGTGGTACAGCAAGTCAGGCCGCCACTTGCAACATTGATATCTTTGTATCATGGTGCTGGCTCAAGTCTGGTTGCTTTAGAGCCAACTTCCTAATCACGTGCCTGGGAAGGCAAGAGATGATGCCCACATATTGGGCCCCTGCCACTCATTTGGGAAACCAGGATGGAATGAATCCCTGATGCCTGGCTTCTAACTGGCTCAGACTTGATTTTGGTGGCCATTTGGGGAGTAAATGAGTAGATGGAAGATTGGTTGATTCTTTATCTCTGTGTCTCCTTCCCTTTCTGTCACTCTACTTTTAAATTAAATGCATAAGTAGAAATCTTAGAGAGAAAGAGGGAGGAAGGAGGGAGAGAGAGAGAGAGAAACTAGGCACCTGAATCTCTGTTTTCTGCCCTGTGTCTAAACATAATTTGGAACAACTTCAATTCCATAATAGCAACCAGTAGACATATACCTTTGTATATACGTTAAAAAATACTTATTTTTTAATAAAGGCAGATTTACAAAGAGAAGATGATACAGAAAGATCTTTCATCCACTTGCTCACTCCCAAGTGGTTGCATCAACTGGAGCTGAGCCAATCCAAAGTCAGGAGTAAGGAGCTGCTTCTGGATCTCCCATGTGGGTGCAACATCCCAAGGTTTTGGACCATTCTCTACTGCTTTCCCAGGCTGTAAGCAGGAAGCTGGATGGGAATTGGAGCAGCTGAAACATGAATCAGCAGCCATATGGAATCCAGGCACACACAAAGCAAGGATTTAGCCACTGGGCTATTGTGCTGGACCCTCCTTGTATATTCTTGATAAACTCCATTTGACATGTCCTGACCTCCATTACACTGGTGCTCCCCATGGCCATGCCTAACCTTGAACTTGTCCACATTCTGAATGCTGTATACCAGGAACCTTATAATCTCCAGCACTGAGCCTCTTAGTAGCCTCTATTCATTTAACTATTTGCTTCTAGAACCACTTCAGCATTCTTTTCCATGCAGTCATTCAGCTCTTTACTAGCATCATTTTCTCATGCTTTTAACTGAATGCCCGCTACTCCTTGCACCTCTACATTTAGCTGTTATTAATATGATGCAATCTGAACTGTAGATACAATTCACTATCCTTTTCTCCTTGGCTGGTAAGTGTTGCTGACATCATAAATTCACAACACATATTGGCTCTCCCAAAAGTTCATGGTCTCCTACCCCAAGGCTCCTGAATAACACACACAGATGCCTTATGTGCACCTTAGTCCCTTCAGTGTCAGTTCCAAGCATTCCTTCTTTCTTATACCTCCCAACTAAGCCTAAATTCTTTGCAAAATAAGCTCAGTAACTGCCTCAATATTTTTTCCTTTTTTTTTTTTTAACCGCCAAATCTGAATACACTGTGTCTATCCAGGTCTGGTTCTTTCCAAGCCTAGAAAGCAAAGCTGTTTCCCCATCTCAAGAAGCCCCACTGCCACCCTGTGTTTAGATTCACACTCTCAGTTCTCCAAGAAGCCCTCTTTCAAACTCGTGTATTCTTCCCTCCAACCTCCATATCCTGAATTTCTCTCCCCAGCCTCAGTCAGTGCCCTGTCTTCCAAGGTGATCATGTCTATCTCACGCTGATATAAAAATTGAGGAAAACCAAACCAATACCCCTTACTCCCTGCTCATTTTGGGGTCTGTCCTCAAATATTGACTAAGTGCCTTCTGGTTATTATATGACAATATTTTGGGGGTATGTTAGTGAAGACAAGAGTCTTGCTCTCAAACAGACATGTCTGGAGGAAGAAGTTGACAAAAAACAGTGTGTTCTGGGCATCGGTAAGCACAAAGCCATGGCAAGGCAGGAAAGGTCATAATCACTGTGAAAGGGGAACTTTTTATCATAGAAGCGATATCGTCTGTCCAGTGTCCCTTCCACTTTCCAGTTCCTGAAATTAGCTCCGCCTTCGTTTCCTTCCCCCTACTTCCAGTAGCACTTCTCTACTGCTGCAATGTTATTTCCTACCCAGCATTCCACTGGCAGCAAACTCAAAGCAGGCACCAGTGACCAAATCCAATAGACAGTATTAAACTCTTCTCCCACTTATTCCTGTATCTCTAATCAATAATGTCCCCACCGATCCCTTCTGAAATGTTTGATGCTCCTGGCAATTGTAATACTGTTCTCTGAACATTTCTTACACCTTTTCCTCTCTGATATTTCTTTGTAATCTTCGGTAGTTAGCTTCTCTTATGTTCACTTAACCTTCCATGACTGTGTCCTTCAAATCCCAGACCTAGCCTGCTACTTCCTTCTCACAGTCTCCATTTGGATGAGCTCATTAATTCTAATGGTTTGCACCACTGTCTGTGTGCCAACAGCATCCATATTACATCTCAAGCCCCATCCTTTCTGCCATAGATCCATATATCCAACCTCCTCTTTGTCCTATCTGCCTGGCTTTTCTCTGGAGACTTCAAATTCACCAAGCCACAAGAACAAAAAACAAAAGCTCTTCTGAAGGTTCATGAGGATGTATATTACCAAATAAATGTGGAAAGTTCTCAAAATTTTGCATAAGAAAATAAGCTTATCTTTTAGTTCCATTCCTCATAACTTCTGGAAGTAATACATAGAACACTTTCTCTCTCCTTCCCTCCCTCTTTTTCTCTCTCCTTCCCTCTCTCTCTCTCTCCCTTTCCCTGTCTCTCCCTTTCGCTCTCTCCCTTTCTCTCTCTCCCCCTTTCTCTCTGTATATATACACACATATATATAATTACATAATATGCATATAACTGGTGACTCATTCAGTCATAAATATGGAAGTATTTCTCCATTTCCTTCCCTAGCCCTCCTACCTTCTTCCAATTGTGCTGATTTATCACACAAATATTTAACGGACCTGCTCTTTTCTCTCAGCTCCTACACTGCCAATGCTCTAATTTAGGTACTCAATCTGTCATCTGAATCTGATCTATTCACTTCTTACATTATGTATTTGAAAATCCAACAAGGTTCTTTTTGGCCATCCAGCCTTGTGTCTGAAAGCTATCATCTAAAAACTAATATTCTAAGACCCACAGTATAGCAGATAAGGCTCTCTATCACCTTGAACTTACCATGTCCATAGCCTCATCTCTCATTCATTCATTCAGTAAGTCAAAAGATATTTATTGAGTGCCTACCACGTGTCAGGTGCTACTGTTGATGTTGAAGATATATAGCGAACAAAGACAGTAAACAAGACATTCTGGTAAATATACAGTACATCAGATAGTAGTTAGTCCAACCAAAATCATAAAATATAGAAGAGAGATTCAAAACGTATTTTAGGGAGTGGAAAGTTGAAATTCTAAACAGAATGGCTTTTGGACAACACAAAGGGAGTAACAGGCTAAATCATGTGTGTGTGTGTGTGTGTGTTTAAATGCCAAACATTCTCTGTCACAGGGTCTTTTCTCTGTATTTTACTATTCCCTCTGAAATTTATATATGTATATATCAAAAATATCATAGTGTTGAATAAATTTTAAGTTTATTTTTCTGAAAAATAATCTTGAGACCAATGCATACAGAAGCTGCTCAAAAGTTCATGAAAAAGTGTGTCCCAAAAAAATTATGTATGGTTCCTAAATATTTTGCAACAAAATAAACTTAGCCTTTACTTTCATTTTCCCACAGTTTTGAATTACACACACACATATAGGTATATAAGTAGATAATATGGGCATGTATATTATCGCCGGGGAACAGCAAGGAGGCTAGGTGTCTGGAACAGATTGTCAAGGGAGAGACTAGTAGGCAGTTAATGAGAGAGACAGTGTCCTTTAATGACACTGTGGAGAGTTGACTGTGAGAGGGAGTACCACTGGAAGTCATTAGCCAGGGTGAAGGAGAGAAGCAACAAGATCTGACTTCAATTTTTATAGGACATTCTGACGGCCAGCTCAAGAGTACAATGAAAAAGGCAAGTCCAGAAACTGAAATCAGTTTTAAAAACTAACAGCAGGTAAAAAGTGATAAAGGGCAGAACAGATTCAGAACAGAAGGCTTGCCTCAGCAATGGATGCAAGGACCGGCGGACTGGCTGGGGGATGTGGAGAAAGTGGTTAGTCAAAGGTGGCCCGACTGAGAGCATGGACTTCCTGAGGTGAGAAAAGTTAGGACAACACATCAGGAGGGATAAAACCACGAGTCTGGTGTAAAGCAAAGATCAAGTCTTTTTTTTTTTCCTGTAAAGGGACTGAAGTGAATCTTGTATGCTTTGGTGGCCATGTGTGGTCTACAGTGCAGCTACAGGAGTCCATCACAGGAGTGCCCAAGCAACCAGACACTACACAAACCACGGTGAGCCTGTGAGTCAGTGCAGCTCAATGAACACCAAACACTGATTTGCTATCATGTTCATGTCACCAAATACTGTTCTTGATTTTTTTAGCCATTCAAAAGTGTCAGGGAATTGCAAACACTTAATGACTGTGTCAGTGAACTAACAATGTTCTGAATTCATAAGCCATACGTCTGGCAGGGTCAGATTTAGTCTGCTGGCTCCTGGAACAGGATATGTTTAGCTGCCAACCATACAATTTACATCTTCCAACATTTAATTCATGGCTTCTTCCATCAAGTCACAACTATGCAAGAGAAAGGGGGAAAGAACATTCCCTCATGGCACTTAGAAAACCAACTCGGATTCTGACATGAGCTATTCTGCTTACCAAATAGTGAATTTTTTAGGAGTATTTGTTCCATGAAATAGAGAGCTTCATAATAAATAACAAACTACCATCCAATTTAAATATAGGATCTACTCCTGGCCGCTCCGCAACACATCTATGCAAAACTCAAGGAGCACCTGGTACATCTTCACTTCAATGTCAGGCACAAGCCAAACCTTCCTGGCATTAAAGGACCTGAAAGGCTCCAAGGCTGATCATGTCACTGGGAGGAGAGACTGGAAAAAATAAAATATGCCTATAATACTGGCTCAATGATTTTTTTTTTAAAGATTTATTTTTATTATGTTTTCATTGGAAAGGCAGATATACAGAGAGGAGGAGAGACAGAGAGGAAGATCTTCCATCCGATGATTCACTCCCCAAGTGAGCGCAACGGCCGATACTATGCCGATCCGAAGCCAGGAGCCTCTTCCGGGTCTCCCACGCGGGTGCAGGGTCCCAAAGCTTTGGGCCGTCCTCTGCTGCTTTCCCAGGCCACAGGCAGGGAGCTGGAAGGGAAGCGGGGCTGCCGGGATTAGAACCGGCGCCCATATGGGATCCCGGGTGTGCTAGGTGAGGACCTTAACCACTTGCGCCACCGCGCCGGGCCCAGGCTCAATGATTTTTAAAGAAAATAATTGCTCTTCTTCAGGGTGTTTCAAATGCTCAAGTGTAAAGCTTAAGTGACTTAAAAAAATACATTTACTTTAAAAAGTGAGCACCTGAGCCCAGCATGGTAGCCTAGTAGCTAAAGTTCTGGCCTTTCACACACAAGAATCCCACATGGGCGCTGGTTCATATTCCGGCCATCCCACTTCCCATCCAGATCCCTGCTTGTAGCTTAGGAAAGCAGTTGAGAATGGCCCAAGGCCTTGGAACCCTGCACCCATTTGGGAAACCCAGAAGAGACTCTGGGCTCCTGGCTTTGGACTGGCACAGCTCTGTCTGTCACAGCAGCTTGAGAGATTCAGCAGATGAAAGAAATTTTCTGTCTTTCCTCCTCTCTGTATATCAGACTTGCAATTAAAAAATATTTAAAATTTTTTTAAAATAAAAAGTGAGCACCTAGTTAAAAAAAATGTCCAACTGAATGGAGTCAGAAAAAACTGGAAATTTTTCATAAATGGAAAAGAAAATTTCACTAGGTCAAATATAAGGAGACTCCTCCAGTCGGAGCCAGAGGTGGTACAGTCATACTCTCAGTGGCAAAGATGCTTTTGGAAAGTTATCATCAAGCGGCCGGGGTTAAGAATCAGCCTATAGTCAGGGTTATGAACTCTGCCTATAATAACACATCCCATCAGAATGTCAGTTCACGTCCTAGCTGCTGCTCTTCTGGTCCAGCTCCCTGTTAATCTGCTTGGGAATACAGGGTGAAGATGGTTCAAGCACTTGGCCCTACCACACATGTGGGAAGCTGAAAGAAGTTTCAGATCCTTGACTTCAGCTTGACAGTCCCAGCCTTTGGGGCCTTTAGGGGAAAGAGCTAGCTGACGAAGGGTCTTTCTATCTCTCTCTCTTGTCTGCTCTCTCTCCCTTCCCTTCTTCATCCCTCTCTTTTTCTCCCTCGCTCCCACCCCCTAATTCTATTACAAATAAATAAATCTTTATTTAAAAAAGCATTGTCAAGATAATTTGCAGTATAGTCCATCTGATGGTTTATAAATGCTGTAATTTAGCATTTGTGAGACTTAGAGTAATGGCTTATTAGTTGCATATTCACAGTTAATGACAAATTTTCTAGGCTTCAGTTTTCTCATTTTTTAAAGATTTACTTATTGTAGTTGAAAGAATACAGAGAAATTAAGGGAAATACAGATTGAGAGAGAGAGAGAGAGAGAGAGAGAGAGAGAGAGAGAGAAAGAATCTTCTATCTGCTAGTACATTCTCCAAATGGTCACAACAACTAGTGCTTGGCTTGTCTGAAGCTGGAGTCCAGGAGCTTTATCCTGGTCTCCCACATGGGTGCAGAATTTGAGCATCTTCTACTGTTTTCCCAGGCTACAAGCAAGGAGCTAATTGCAAGTGGAGCAGCAGGGATTTAAACCTGAGTCCATAGGGGATGCTGACACTGCAGGAGGAGGATTGGCTTGTTACACCACCATACTAACCTTTTCCTTATTTTAAAAGTGGGGTAGAGAAAGCTATCCAGTATAACACTATGTGGGATAACATTTGCAAAACTTCAGCTGAATACCTGGGTGCAAAATAAGTGCCCAATAAAAAATGAGCATACTCTTAGATAGGATGCTAAAAATTAACTTTCACATTGCATCAAGCTTCTGAAGAGAAGCTGGGCTAGCAGAAACCCTGCCACTCACTGAGATCTCCAATAAATACACAGAAGACGCAGCCAGGACATCATACCTTCTCAAAGGCACACCGAGGGTTTCTGCAAACAGCTGCTTTGCAGATAACGATATCACCATGGCAACGGCAGTTCTGGCATGAATCGGGCTTCCAAATGGTGGCATCCTGCAAAGAAGCATAAGTTCTGAGTGAAAACCTGATCAGCCAGGGTCCCAGGACACAAAGCAGCATCATCAATAGCCTCACATTTTCAAAAACTAAAAGGCAAAGGAAAGTTGTGGGTCCAACACACACAGACTGGCTGGACACTGATTAAAGCCTCAGAAGCAATAAATGCAGGATAATCCATTTCACAACAGTCAGCCCACGTAGGCGAGACAAGGGCATTCAGTAGAGAGCTGTCGATACCCAGAGTAAAACCATCGATTGGCCTGAAACCTCAGGAGGACATGCTGTTCCTTGATGTGAAGTTTCTTTTTGCTGTTAACTAGCAGAAACCATCGAGCATGTTAAAAGGAAAATGATACCCTGGCTAGCACCAATCAGCATCAGTATCTGCCACAGGATACTGTGAGTGCCTTACACCCCACTCTGCCCCCGCCTACCCCCGCACCCGACTTCACTCTCCAGATCGTTAATACTTGTTGGGAATAAATTTGATATAAGTATGGAATTCAACAATTTTTTAAAGATTATTTATTTACTTGAAAGGCAGACTTACTGACAGACACACACAACACACACAGATTCCCATCCACTAGTTCACTGCCCAAATGGCTACAACAGCTTGGGCTAGGCCAAGCTGAAACCAGGATCCAGATGTTTCATTGGGCCTCCCACTTGTTGCAAGGGCCCAAGAACTTGGATTATCTTCTCTTCTTTACCAGGAACATTAGCAGGGAGCTGGATCAGAATTGGAGAAGGTAGGGCTTGAATTTATGTCCAGATGGAATTCAGCATGGTACATGGTGGATTAACCCTCTGCACCATAATATAAGCCCCAGGATTCAATGTTTGTAAGACAACTTCACCAAAGTATCTGTTACATGATTAGCATTGTGCTATGTGTATTGGGGTAAAATGAAGCTTACATATGAGCACCATACAAAGGGCTCTCACAAATAATGTTGTGTGATTAAGCACACAGAATTCATGATGCTCTGACAATCAAATAGAATTTTCAGGACCAGAAAAGGTTCTTTCTGTATCTGTTGTGCTGAATCCTTATTTCAGTTGTGACCATTTTACATTAACCTTCAACCTAACTACTTCATAGGACCTTAGAAACCTGTTTGTGTCTAGGCTGCACTGCAATTCATTTTCCCACAGATGCCCAAATACCAAGTCCTATTCTATGTAGGTTTGAAACAACTATAGTGTATGATTTTTGAATACTAATCCTCTTGTGGAGTGAGGATCTGGTCTAGTGTTCAAGACAGTGGTTTTATGACACTTGCCTCCCGTTTCAGAGTGCCTGGGTTCAATCTCTGGCTCCCCTGGGAGACAGAAAAATAGCTCAAGTAGTTGAGTTCTCATCACCCACATGGGAAATCTGGATTACCGTACAGACTCCTGATTTTGAACTGGCCATTCTGGGTTTTTGGGGATATAAGCAAGAAATTATGAGCTATTATGAGCTCTTTCTATCCTTGTCTATTTGTATTTTTCTGTCTCTGTCCCTCAAGTCATTTTCGAACAAATAAATACTAATCCTTTTTAAAGAGCACAATCTATATTGTTCTCTGGTTCCAATTTGTTTCATCGTTCATCTTGCTCCCTGATGGGATAGAATCTGGAAGCCACGATCTGGCCCTAATCATTGCCCTGGGCTTGCTGAGTCTCCTAGTCCTGGCCTTTCACCCTTGCCAGCCTGCTGGTAGCCCCAGCATCCCCTTGTCTGACTACACATCTTATTCTATTCCCAGCGTCTCTATTTTTCCTGTACTTCTCCAGAGGGAGGCTGCAAACCAATCCTCTGCTTCCAGGCTTCATTGTCAAAGGAGTCATCCCCAACCCTCCATCTTCATCCACTCCAAGGCAGCTCTTCATCACCTCCTTCGTGACCCCATGATGTCAGGCATATACTGCAAGCTTTATCACACTCCTGTGCATCCCTGTAGGCCCAGCTGGATTATAGCTGAACCCCTAGAAACATGAACTATCCTTGTTCTGGAAAACAAGAAAAAATAAGAATAAGTAGTTTATATATTGTATGATGAAGGCTTTTCTCCTCTTCTCAAAATTCTCCTTTTTCTCCCTTAGCCTCCTAACTCAACTGGGAAAAACTGAGGGAATTTGCCGCACTCCAGATAAAGTCATTAGGACACTGGCACAGAATGGGAAGCAGGATGAGCTGTTGAACTGGTGGATGCTAGGGCAGGCATGGTGGTGCAGTGGGTTAAGCTGTCACTTGCATTACTGCCGTTGAATATCAGATCGTCAGTTTGTATCTTGGTTGTTCCACCTTCTGATCCCTCCTATCGCTAATGAGCCTTGGCAGACAGTGGAGGAGTTCCTAGGGTTCCTGCCACCAAGTCACTCCTGGCTTCTGGGTTTAGCCTAGCCTAGACCCAGCCATTGTTGCTTTGGGGACTGAACTAGCAAATGGAGGGTTCACCTCTCCCTGAGCCCCTTTCCTGCTCCTGGACTTAATATTCTGCATTTCAAATAAATACACATTTTTTTTTAAAAGTTGGATGCTAATAAGATGCTCTTTAAAAAAAGGAAGAAAAAAAAATTAGTACCAGCTTGGTGAGGCTATGTTACCCACTTGCTTGGTCAAACACTAGTAAAGATATTCCTGTGAACACACAGGCAGTTTGGCTTGCAAAAGTTTGATTTACCATTTTTCAAATTCATAATGGTGGAAGAGCAGCATGCATACAACAGAAATCATATTTCAAATTTTGAACTTCTATCTTTTCTTGATATACAGTCCAATGCTCTCTTGTAATGCCAGGCAGCAGCACTGAGCCACAGTTCCCTGTAAATCCCATGACCATGAGGGTCAACAACTGACTGGATGGTGCCCTGTGTGGCTAAGCCACAGGGCTAGAAGCATTAAAACACATGCTTAACTCAAAGAGCAGTTTCCATGTATGATGAGTTTATTGAAATAACAAGTGCACTGTAAATCAAAAGTAACAAGCACAATCAGTAGACTCTTACGTAAAGTAAATTACCCTCCATAATGCTGGTGGCCCTCATTTGATCACTGGATGGCCTTAATAAATATTAGGTTTTTGAGAGATGAAATAACCTGGCCTCAAGACTAACAGAAATTTTGCTGCATTTTAGGTCTGCTGAACTCCCCTATAGATTTTGGACTTGCCAGTTCCAGCAGTCACATGATCCTATTTCTTAAAATAGTCTCTCAGAGCAAGAGTGAGAGAGAGAGAGTGAGAGCGAGAGAGGAGCAGAAAGCCCTTGGTTCTGTGTCTCTGGAGAATCATCTCTAATATACCACACTGCTACAGATTTACAGGAATAAATACAGCATAACCAAACAAAAATGAAGTCATCCTTTTGGTTCAAGACATGCTAATTTCATGACCTCTTTTGGAGTGTGCTTCAAACACAGAGCACTCTACAAAGTCCCTGAAGAAGTGTGTATCAGCAGAGCTTACATTCCCTGCATCTGCTTCTCAAAGCTTTTGAATCAAAAGCAAGAAAGCACCAGTGCTTGGTTTGGACGATCTCTCATGTCCTCTATTGTGACAGTGCATTCTGCAAAAGCAGCAACAGTGTGACAACTACCACCTACTCCCAACCCAATGACAAGAAGGAGAGGAAAAATAAAGTTCAGTCTCAAACATGATGGAATATGCATAAATATGATTCTGGTTTTAAATAATTACAGTTTCCAGATACGCATTAAATAAGTGACATTTGACAAAGACAGCAGCTACCATTGATTGACCATGGATCTTATGCTCCCCCTCTTGGAGCATCAAGTGCTGATCACAGAAGCAGTTCCAGTACCTCAGTCATCCTGGAAGACTGAGGAAGTAGCTATAAGTCAATGTTAAGCAAAGCAGGTGCATGGAAACCAACCTCACAAAACTGGAACAATTACCATCCCTCCCATTTTATAGATGAGGAAATGGGCTGGGAAATATTGAGCAGTTGACCCAAGTTTTCAAAGTTCTTGTGAAGTCAAAAGGCCAGGGCTTAAAATGGTGTCACCCTTTATTAACTGAGTGTGTCTGTTATTAGAAAAAGAAGTTAGTGTCCAGGTGCCTCACCTACAAAATAGTGATACCAAGTAGCCTCGCCTCAGAGGGTTATTGAAAGAATCAAATGAGAGGCTGGATGTGAAGACACGTAACAGTGTGTGGCACTTCCTAAGGCCCATTCAATGTGCTTTACTTTTAATCCAAACACGTGTGTTATATGATAAGCACTCAGCAGCTCCTGTTGAACTTTTCCTTTTCTTGGAGTGCAAACATCCCACACATATCTTAGCATTCCCATCTCCTCACTTAGTCTACACAAATAAATCCTGAAAAAGTGAAATCATTCATCGAGACCCTGGCACTCACAGGATCCAGAACATCACAACAGAATAAATACATCAGGAAGGGAGTTGTCAGGAGCATGGAAGTAATTCGAAAAGTCTCCGCCTCATTCCGCTGTCCTAGCTGTGTGTGCATGTCTTCCTTGAGTGCAGACACTGGATGAACACACCAGCTTTTAGCATGGGCTAGAGCCTGGCAGGATTTGAAGGTGACCCCCATCTTTTCTCATTCTCTCACCAAAGCTCAAGCTGCTCTCTGTATGTGAATTATCTCCAGTAAGTCCAAGGTTCCCAAACAGGCTGTTAAGCTTTTTTAATAGCCCTCAAATACAGGACAGAGCTTACTGGACTCTAAACCAGACTCTTACAAGAACATTCGGGTATATTTTTTCACTTTCATTCTCAAATCAGTCATTTTATTTTTCACATTAATTCAAAGTTTCCAATTAACAGGGCTTAGGAAACCTCCCTGAATTTGTTCACTACCCGTCTCCCCAGCAGACGGTCACTCTTCAAGTAAGAGCTCAGGGTTAACCTTATGGTGCAGTGGGTAAAGCACCGCTTGCAATGTAGGTATCCTAAACGGGAGCTGCTTCTGTTCCGGTTAGGTATCCAGCTTTGCTACCCAGGAAAGCAGGGAAAGGTGGCCCAAGTGCTTTGGATCCTGCCACCCATGCAGGAAGCATGGATGGAGTTTTAGAATATACACTTCTCTTCTTCCAGGCCCAGTCCCAGCAGGCCATAGCACCCATTTGGAAAGTGAACTAGTTGATGAAATATCTTTTTCCGCTGTCTCAAATGTTCCATTAAAATAAACACAAAAACCTTTAGAGAGGAGAAAAAAAGGAATGCTCGTTTTCTTTCTTTGCATTGCCCTATCACTGAGCAAAGATTCTGCATGTTCGCCAAATGAATTCATGAACAATCCTGAAAGCCTGCTCACTCTCCTAAAACCATGTGTCCTTAAAATTGAGATCTTCTTAGGCTGTGAGAGAGACTCTGAAAAACCAATGTTTCAATTATCACATAAAAAAATCCCACAATGCTGAAGGATAACTTCATTCTCAAACTATGTTTGATAGAAAATGTTCTTCATCTGGGCATTGGACCTGTATTTGCTTATATTATTCCCCAATACAAGTAATTTATGATGAATTTTAAATACAACGAGCCCTTTACTTAGGTGTAGAGAGGTGACTACATATTTTTCAGGCTAAAACATAACAAATCAATTTCTGTGGCCCCATAAAATTGCTTTATGAAGGTACGAATACTAGAATACTTCAATAGCCAAAACTTTGCATAATCATAAAACCCTAAGAGCACAGTAAAGTAAGTTCTATAGGACTTCCATGTGACCACTGTGATTTTGTCATTTTATACTCCTCTTTTCCAATCCGAGAAAGCGCTGGGAAAGACAGGGAGGAAGGAAGGGGAGCATGATTGTCTTAGAGTTGTAACTAGGAAATACATGAAATCTGTATTTATGTTAATCAACATTTTTGAAATAGTGAAAGGAACATTCTTAAAACTTTTTTATATTATACATAATGATTGGATAACCATAAGCCTGAGGAATAATCACATGGTGAGCTTTTTCACATTTAAAAATATTTCATTTTTTTTATGATATAGTTCCACAGGCTCTGGGGTTGCCTGTGCTCTTGCCCAAGCTCCCTCCCCCGCCCTTTCATTGATTTCCCCTCTAGTTTTACAATGAATGCCCTTCATGAAAAGTTACAAGTCCATCCTGCTGCTATTGAAGTGTTCCCTGACAATGTAGGCATGGACAATGTCAGAGAGCCCATCATCTTACTGTTTGGGTATGTCCAGTTCTTTCACTCACTGGGAGTCCATCATTGGTCTGTGTGCACAGAGACATACAACACTTTGTCTCCATATCTGAACCTATCAGTCCCCACTATACTTCCATTGTACATCCCCTAAAATACAGACCAGTGAGCACAGCCCACAACAGGGTGGAAATAATAAGTCTTCATCATCAGGAAGCTAACACACATAAAACAAAAATTTTTCACAAGAGTGATGATCTTCTTAAATGATTTCTAACATTTTTTTAAATATATAAGCAAAATGTTCAACATAATCTAATGTTTCAATTTGCAAATATTTACTGTACTGACAAAGTGATTGATAACATTAAAAAATATATCTTTCATTTATTAAGTACTTACTAAATATTTGATTAGTGCTAAAAATAAGAATGGATACATTCCTCATCATTACTCACTTTTGGTGGGGGAAGGTTATTTACAGCATTCTAAACAATGAATTGGGCCTGCCATGGTGGCCTATTGGCTAAGGTCCTCACCTTAAACACTCTGGAATCCCATATGGACGTCAGTTCTAATCCTGGCAGCCACACTTCCCATCCAGCTCCCTGCTTGTGGCCTGGGAAAGCCATCAAGGATGGTCCAAAGCCTTGGGACCCTGTACTCATGTGGGAGACCCAGAAGAAGCTCCCGGCTCCTGGCTTCAGATTGGCTCAGCTCCAGCCATTGGTCTGCTTGGGAAGTGAACATTGGACGGAAGATCTTCCTCTCTGTCTCTCCTCCTCTCTGTATATCTGCCTCTCCAATAAAAATAAAATAAATCTTAAAAAATGGATCAACTGTTAAATAAATTTTCTATCATTTGAGAAAATAAATCTACTTTAATTATTGATTATTTATTTTAAATTCCCTTGGTTTCCTACACCAAGAGCAACACAGAAATGATAAAAAGTTCTACTTTCAAGCTACAAAATAGTATGTAGAATAAAATTCTTTTTGTAATAAAAATGTACTTTTTTTTAACTTTTATTATTTTTTTTTTATTGGAAAGGCGGATATATACAGAGAGGAGAGACAGAGAGGAAGATCTTCCGTCCCATGATTCACTCCCCAAGTGAGCGCAACGGCCGATACTATGCTGATCTGAAGCCAGGAGCCTCTTCCGGGTCTCCCACGCGGGTGCAGGGTCCCAAAGCTTTGGGCCATCCTTGACTGCTTTCCTGGGCCACAGGCAGGGAGCTGGAAGGGAAGCGGGGCTGCCGGGATTAGAACCGGCGCCCATATGGGATCCTGGGCGTGCAAGGCGAGGACCTTAACCACTGCGCCACCGCTCCGGGCCCGACTTACTTATTTTTACTGGAAAGGCAGGTTTTACAAAAAGAAGGATAGAGAGGAAGATCTTCCATCCACTGGTCACTCCCTGAACAGCTCTAACGGCTACAGCTGGGCCACTTCAAAGCCAGGAGCCTCTTCTTGTGTCTCACACATGGGTGCAGGGGCCCAAGGCCTTGGGTCATTCTCTTTTGACTTCCTAGGCTACAAGCAGAGAGCTAGATGGGAAGAGGAGCAGCCAGGACAGTAACCAGCACCTATATGGAATGCCAACACTTACAGGGGAGAATCTGCCAATGGAGCCATTGCACCAGTTCCAATGATCTTTCAAAATCATACTTAAGATATAAAATATAGAACAGTAAATGTTGTGCCTTTTTTTTTTCACTGCTAATCACAGGTGAATTAGACTCCAGGCTTCAGAATTGAATTGCCATGAGAAAAAGTATTTTAATTGAGAGCATTCACTAAATATCTAACAGTGAGCAATGCAGTGGAACTTCCCGAGTTATCCTTAAAGTGTTTTGTAGTAAAAGTGAAACATTAACTGTGTTTCCTCTTTACCCTTCAAAGCAAATGAATAAGACACCAGGTTTAATGGGACTTCATGTCTCTACTGCTAAAGGTTCATTTTCTTGACAAGTTTGGTTTCCAAAGAAGATCATCCATAAAATGGGGTTCTTTGACCCAGCTCCAGGTTGAGCACAGACATAATGGCCCTTGCTTGTCAGGGAACCATAAAGAAACAAATCAATAACTTTCATAAGGTTATTTCAGAGTTCAATTCTTTTCCCAAGCTCCCCCTGCCCAGACAGCTTAGATAAACATTACCTTTCTTGTTTGTTCTCATTTTAAAGTTCCAAATAAAAGAAAGAGAGGAAAGAGAGGAAAGAGAGGAGAGAGAGACCTTGCACTTGCTTTAAATTCTCAATTCTCTCCTTTCAGGAAGAACAAATACAAGTTAATGTAGAGAGAAAGAAAGGGAGAGAAATGGTGAATAGTTCCTATTTGAGACCTATTTTAAACGTTTATTCCATAGAAGACCTCCTTGCTGAATTCATTGTTCTATGCCCGAAGGACCTTAGTTCCCATTTCAGCAAGCTGGAATGACTGGCTTGTACCTCATCTGTTCTCCCAGGTATCTTAAAGTGATAACCCTGAAGACACATGCTACAAGAACATCAGCTTGGATACAAAGCAATAATAGCACAAATCATAGATGAAGAGATAGCTGCTTTCTAAAACTGAAGATGCTTTTATTCAAGGGACCCTGGACAGCATGGCACACTAATATTCTGTTCTTGCACAGACCTCTTAGATTAGTACAGTCCTAAAGGTGGGAGCAAGGGAGAGGAATCAGGCTATGTGTCAATGCTAGCACTTCCAGGTCGTCCACATGTTCATGATCCTACTGCTTCTTGTGGCTTCCTTTTTACAAATGAGGATGTTAAAAGGCTAGCTGAATTGCCCAGAGCTCAGTTAGTAATGAGTAGACCCTTTGGGTCCTGTGCTGTTCTGTTCACATATGATGCCAGGAATAAGATGCATTGTATTGTACTGCAGTCTTACATTTTGGATTACTCTAATGCTCTGACTTTGGTAGGAGCAACAAGGTGAGGTACGCTTGGGGACACTGCTGACCATGCTCGTAGAAGAATGGACTGGCAAGATTATGTGAGTTCACTGGCTAAGTATGTTCCATGCAACAGCAAACTCTGAGCTCTCTCTGTGGGACTCCCATGCATCTTGCAGCTCTCTAAGTATCACTCTCAAGAAGAACTTAGCCAAGCAAGTGGTCCCCTGTATCATGTTCTCAATGTACCTCTTACTGTCAAACCAGCGGTTTTGTTTAGCACAGAAAAAATCCACAGCAATCATAAACAAAGAGAAAAAGGAAATCCTCTAGATTCCATATTCTCAGGCACTTATATAGCTCTCTTCTAAATTTCTTCTTCAGATAGGACATCATCTCTGTTCCAAGATTCTCTTTGATTCTCAAATGGGTGTTTTCCCCACCAACCCAGATACCATTCCACACACTTGGTCTATAAACACAAACTGCCATGTAGCTAACCCAAGCAGGCACACTGACATGTAGGATGGGTAAACAGGTTCACATACAAATTCAGTTATTTCTTTTTATTTATTTTTCTATTATTATTTTCTGATACAATTCCATAGGCTATGGGATTCCGCCATCACCTACTGATCTTACCCATATTATTATAGTGATATACTGCTTCACACAGTCCTAAATCTTCATTCTGCTTTTGGGGTTGTGGGCTAACATCAGCTTTCCTGAGTCTCCATGTACTGACGTGTAAGCTAAGGTAACACAGAGCCCAATGAGGTGATCATGAACCTTTAATCAGCTGACACACTGGACACAATATCTTGCTGGTAGGAAGCACTGAGTGTTAGCTAGGTGTAGTCCATTGCCACAACCATAACCTAATTACAGCATTTTCTGTGACAGAGGGAGCCACCGTAAGATTCAGAGCTGTAGAAAGTCCCTGCTAGATTTCCAGCTTGCAAGATAACTGGAAGTTAATGTTCCAACAGCTTAATTTTCTTATGCAGCATTCCACTCTCAAGAGCTGTAGAAAATGCGCTACTATGGATTATCAGGTTGTCACTGTCTGAGACATCCCATATCAAAGCACCAGTTTCAGTCCTGGATTCTCTGCTTCTAATTCAGCTCCTTAACAGTGCACCCTGGAAAGCAGCAGAGGAGGGCAAAATCATCCGGGCCCCTTCTATGTACATGACAATATTCAGATGGAATTGCAGGCTTCTGGCTTTGACTAACCATTGCACACATTTGAGGAGTGAACCAGTAAAAGGAAAATCAATCAGTCTCCTGTCTCTTTTCTCTCTTTCTCCCTCGCTTTCCCTAGCTCTCTCACTCTGTGATTCCGTATTTCAAATAAATAAATCTTAAAAAATGCATATTGATTATACATGCTTCTATAGTACGGTATATATACACAAATCAGAATACCATCAAAATTTAGAATAAAATAGGACACCTAGAAAACGCACCCCTTATTACAAATCCTGAAGCAATTGTAACTTGGACTAGTTCCCTAACTCTTCTGCTTCTTACAAAAGTTTTTCATTCATTCTGACTCATTTCTATTACAATGAAAACTCTACCTAAGAGCACTCCAAAGAGAAAATAGCCCTCATAAATTCCTGGAGCTGTGAGACACTGAAACAGTTTCATTATGAGTCAAAACTCAGCTGCATCATTCTGCTTCAAGCAAGCCACATACTAGGAAGACTGAACTATAGCTTAGGCTCATAATATTTTTCTCCATCATTTCATCTCATTCATTTCATATTCCTAAGGCAAATTGCAGTTAAAAAAAAAAGCTTAAACATTCAAAATGTTTGCACATGAAATTAAATTATAACTATACCATTATCACTCCGATTACAGTTATTTATTTTTCTTCTCTACTAGATTATTATCACTATTTTATAATTAGTTTTTCCACTTCTTTCTCTCCCTTCCCAAGAGTCAGAACCAATTCTTTTTATGTAGGAAGTATTGTATTTCCATAGTGATTGCAACACAGACGGCACCTGGCTAAGGTTTTCGAATGAGATGGTGGATGGATGTGTAAAAAGATACTCTCAAATTTAAGGATTTAATTAATGAAATATCTAGCATACAGGCAGCAGCACTGGATTCAACATTCTGCCTTTTAAAAGGTTTGCAGCTGCAGAAGCCCTTTTTAATCTGCTCTGTTTGAGAGCTCACCTTCCAGGCTCAAGCCTCACTCAAAAAGAGCCCTGCTAGTTTTGACCAGCTGTCAGGCTGACACTACTGTGTGCCAACATGTCAGAGCTTTAGTTCTGTCAGTGAAAGCTCTGTGGTACGTCCTCAATGCCTGAAAGCCTGTCCTTCAGCAGGAGTTCCAGTGCAACTGGCCATTGGTAAATGGGTAGAAGTTACACTGACACACTCGACCAGCAAAAGTCACATTCTGTTTTCAGATCTGGCTGAGATCCTAAGTCAAAGGCTTGCTTGTCCATGGCCCAGTCTCACTAGTTAATGTAAGACAGTTAATATAATACATTGGCTAATGTAAAACAGGCTGGATTACTCACAAGAGGCATTTGAAACTCTGTCTTAAAGACAGGGTTGTGGCTGGCATTGTGGCATATCGGGTTGGGCCATGTCCCGTATAAATGCCAGATACAGTCCTGCCTGCTCCACTTATGCTCCAGTTCCTGCTAATGAATCTAAGGGTTTTAAGGGTCTAAGTACGTGGAACCTTGAATCCATGTGGGAGATCCAGATGAAGCTTCTGGCTCCTGGTTTCCCCTTGGCTGGGCCCAAGCCATTGCAGCCATTTGGAGAATGAACCAAAAAACAGAAGCTCTGTCTTCTCTCTTTGTCTCTCTGTAACCTTGCCTTTCAAATAAATTACTGCAGAAAAAAAAATTGAGATTTGCGACACTACCATTTAATGAACAGGGATCACAAATTCTGCATGTTGGATCTGGCACAATGACCTAGTAGCTAAATCCTCGCCTTGTATGTGCAGGGATCCCATATGGGTGTCGATTCATGTCCCAGCTGCTCTACTTCCCATTAAGCTCCCTGATTATGGCCTGGGAAAGCAGTCGAGAATGGTCCAAAGCCTTGGGAGCCTGAACCCACATGGGAGACCCAGAAGAAGCTCCTGTCTCCTGACTTTGGATTGGCTCAGCTCCAGCAGTAGCAGCCACTTGGCGAGTGCACTAGTGGATGAAAGATCTTTTTCTCAGTATTTCCTTCTTTCTGTGGATCTGCCTTTCCAATAAAAATAAATAAGTCTAAAAAATAATAAATTCTGGATGTCAAAGAAAGAGCAAGACATTTCTGTGTGAAAGGAAAAAATGTTCTTCTATATGATTTTAAAATGTCCCATAACATATTCACATCAGTAATAAAACTACTTACAGTGATATGGCTATATACCCTAGCTCTTATATATGAGCACAAACTATGCACAGGCTTTATCTACAGCTTAGTTATATGTAACTCAAGAAAAAATTGTACTTTACTTTGCTCTCAATTTTATGGAGATAATGTAATACGATAGGTACACTCATTGGAAATTCCTAAAGACTAATGATTTAATTGATGATCAACAAATAGGTACATATCCAGATGGAATTTATCAAACAGAAAAGTTCAAACAACTAAAATTAACTGTTTAAAGAGTGGATTTGCTTCAGTTAAAGAGAATATTAGTAAGCAAAATAAAGATAAGAAAATAGCCAAACTAAAATACTAATAGCATTTAAATATGAAAAAAAACATTACAAACATAAGGGGCATATCAATGGTTTAATAAATGCACAATTGAGTTCTAAAAAAGGTATGTATGTTTATATTTGTATGCATTTACACCTCTTGCTTCACTTACAATCAGATATAAATTCTAAAGGCACTAATAATTTCCTAGAGAGCGATCATTTTTCTAAGCCATGAGGAAGACACAAATACCATCCAACCCAAATACGGAAAGCCACAACCCAACCACTTACGCTTGGTCTTGAATTTGAAATGGAGGTGAAGATGTGAGACTTCCACTAACAAAGTTGCGCCATAATCCTCGGTTATGGAATAAAGCCAGAGAAAATAACTGAGAGAGAGAGAGAGCAACGTACAGGAAGGGAATACTGGCCCAGACACCTCCCCAAACTGAGAGATTAGATCACATTGTCCATAATCTAGAAACGGATTTGGGAGCCATGTAACTCTGGGTCAAACGTGCCTCTCTCACTCAACAGTTCTAAAGCCTGAGGCAAGAAATTATGATCATTATTCTGACTGAGCTTCCATTTCCTTTCTGGTATTAGGAATAAAGATTAAAATCTACCCTGAAGGAATGTTGGGAGGAAAAACTGGATAACACAGCTGCAATTCTTTTGCACGGTGCACAGAATTCACAAGGTAGACCAGAAGATCACAGAATTCCAACACCAAACCTCTCCTTGACCTTTAAAAAAATCTCCACGTGACATGTTTTGCAGAGCGCCATCAGACACCCAGCACGCGCTCCGTAAAGTCACTCGTCCCGTGCTGTTTCTTTCTGTTGTGTTCATTCTCTGGTAACACCCATCCATAAACAACTACTGCTAAAGTAGAAAGCATTTAGAAATCTTGCTTTTTTAGAATAGATGCCGTTTTCCAGAAAAACAAAATACAAAATCTTCTAAGCTTCACTTTAAAATATTATACAAGTGTATCCATACATATTCTCTGAACTATTTACTAAGCAGCGATTTCATGCAAATATACATGCAAGGGTACTTCCAAGAGCTGGTAGAATATGTAATGAAAAGAAATGTATGGTACTGAAAAACAATTGAAATTCATTCATAGGCAACCGTTTTTTTTAAGTAAGCATGGTTTTGCATAATACACAATTTCCATGAACTTTTGAAACTCTCACTCTGGGCCTGATGCAATAGCCTAGTGGCTAAAGTTCTCACCTTACACACACTGGCACAACCCCACTTCCCATTCAGCTGCCTGCTTGTAGCCTCAGAAAGTAGTCGAGGACAGCCAAAAGCCTTGGCACCCTGCACCTTTGTGGAAGACTCGGAAGAGGCTCCTGGCTCCTGGCTTCGGATTGGCACAGCTCTGGCCATTTCGGCCACTTGGGGAGTGAATCAACGTATGGAAGATCTTCCTCTCTGACTCTTCTCTATGTATGCCTGACTTTCCAACAAAAATAGAAAAAAAATCTTTTTTAAAAAAATAGACTCTTGTCCTCCTTGAGCATAGATTTAAAAACTTTTGGTACCAAAATATATGCTCTACTTTAAAAATTTATTTTGTCTTAGAAAAAAGTAAGAGGCAGATGCATAGATTAAAACAAAGAGCTCCCATCTGCCAGTGCAGGTGTCAGATACGCTCAGTGGCTGGGCTGGAATGGAAGCCCGGCCCAGGGATCCAATCCAGGTCTCCCTCATGGGTGACAGAAACTCACCCACTTGACCCATCACTGCTGTCCTTCAGCATCTACAGTGGCAGGAAGCTGGAGTCAAGAGCCAGAGGGATGGCACCGTGGGGCAGGGAGTTGGGTTACCACCTGTGACACACATGGGCACCAGTTTGAGTCTCAGTTGTTTCACTTCAAATCATAGCTGGGAAAGTACCAGATACGGCTCAAGTACTCTGGCACTTCTACCTACAGGAGGGACATAGATGAAGTTCTAAGTTCCTAGCTTCGACCTGGCCCAGGCCTGGCGTATCTTCCTACCTTTCTCTCTCCTTCTCTTGTGTGTTGCTCTGCCTTTCAAATAAACAAATAAATCTTCAAAAAATCATAGCTGGGCTTCCAACCCAAGTACTGTGATGTGGAAAGTGGGTTCTTCAAACTACTAGGCTAAACTTCCACCTCTAAATTTCTTTTAATTCCATTTCCACCAACTCTTTGAAGTCCACTTTGTGTGTAAACTATACACCTATAATGTATATATTACATACATCCCATATTGCATACATACATACACACATCATATCATATGAATTCATGCACCACACTAGATGACACTCTTTGGTGACATCTGATCCTTATAGAAATCCTATGAAGCAGGTACTCTGGTTTCTGTCTTAGGAAACACACTGACAAAGCATTTGTTCATCACAGGACTGGTAAAATCAGTCTTTGAAACCAAGACTGTGTAGTTCAAGGATCACAGTCCCTTAAATGAAAAGTGAAATTGGTTTCAGAGAGAAAAGCAGGTCTGAGTCTCACCAACTAGCAGACCTGACTGACTTCAGCTATCTTGCCCACAGCCTGTTTCCTCGTGGCTGGCCAGCGTGTCTGCCAGGGCGGGGAGTGAGATCAGCAAGGGAAGTCAGGCTTTTCTAACATGTTCTTCATGGCCTCTAGAAATGCTGGAAGGAACTTCCTAGACAGCCGCAGAACTTAATAGAAGAACACGAGAATGGTGAAATGACTACCCCACACCTCGTCCTGGCCACGAGAAGAGTTCATTAACGGCTCTGCTGCTTTCAGTCCATGTCTTGCGTTCACAGTAGAAACACCCCAATTCACAAGTCAGGTATGCTGATCAAACAGGCCCACTCCAGGAACAGTTCTCCAGCACACTGTGATTGTAAGGAGGATCCCGGGCCCTGTCAGGCAGGTGGATGGGAAAGTTTACCATCACCAACCTCACGTTCTGCGCGAAGTTTTGGGAAGAAATGGAAGTACCAGCACTGTCCGTTTTCAAGTGTGCAGCCAAAGTAACCTGTCATGCAGCATTCTTATTCACTGCTGATGGATTCACAAATTAAAGGAGAAAACAAAGAAAATAATACAAGAAAGCTGGCTTGGCCAACACCATGGAGGAAATCCACCCTCATGAGGAAATGATCATCCACATTTTATCTTCCTTATTTCCCCAGTAAGCTACTCTGCACTTTCCAAATGTCTGTTTTGTTCTGATTCCTAACTAATTTACACAGCAGACTGGTATTCTCTTCATAACCACTCCACTTAGTGCATATGCATTTAGCATCTTTACCCCCATTCCAAACCACGAGGTTACCTGCCACCTGTGATGGTGACGGCATATTGACCACAAGCCGAGCCATCCGCTCCTACAGTCAGCCAAATACACAGGGCTTATATTCATTTTCTAGCAATGCAAAACAAGGCCTGATTGGATTTGCTGTATGCCTTGGCCAGGAAACCACCGAAACGAAGCAGGTATCCAGCGTCTCTGTGGAAGACCCTCCCCAGGTTCATTGTTAAACCCAGAAGCAGAACTCAGAGCAATTACACTTCTGGTACAATTACCAGCATCACACAATCTCCGCCAAGTGAGGAGACTTGGCAGCTGAATAATTCAGCTTTCATTTTACATTTCCACTCCAATTAGCCGACAGTACTAGTCAATTGGCAGAATAAAACAAAACGCAGGGGAAGTTGAAAAGCCTCTCTGTGGTTTCCAGAGCTGTGCCTTTGAGCACAATGATGAGATGAAAGGGACTGAAAAGTGAATTAGGGGACCAATGGCAGCTGAAGGGCAGGCTGCAGACAACCCACAGGTGGGAGGTCTGGTGTAAGTGGTGCACCAGAGACGTTTTAGCTTAACACCCGTCCCACCTACTGTTTGCTCTACTAATGGCAAGAGAATCAAACTGCTGCCTCTGAACTCCCACCCTGGGAGGTCCAGCTGGGACTTATTAACAGCACACAGCATCCACACAGCAGCAAAGCTCTCCTGAGAACTTCTAGTCTTCCCGTCCTGCCCCGCAGTCCACATTCACAGAGAACTTTACTGCGTTCAATGTCCCACGAGTGCTTAGGGACCGTGAAAGAAATAGGAGACAATGAGTTTCCAGCACATTTAAGGGTGTGAAATGCACACACAGGAAACAAGCAGGGGACCACGCACTGGCAGGCAGGGCGCCTCGTAACTTTCAATACTGAATCACTACAATCTGCTGACTGGCGCCACAATGCTAGGTATATCCTCCCAGGGAGTTCTAGTGGATTCCACTGGAGTCCTCACAAGCTCTGGCTTGAAAAAACTAATCGCTCTTCCAGAACTGAGCAGAATCAAGCAGTGCCTCAGGCTCAGCAATAGTCCACATGCAACCAAGACATGCATGCACAGCTCCGCCCTGAAGCCAGCATTCTTGCAGAGGCAGCGGGTGACAACACTCTTATCAGCCTTGGAAAGAACTAGCTGGCCCTCAGGTAGATGAGCCTGAGGTTCCCAGCGCCCTTGGAGAACGGCTCTACTAAAAGTAAAGCATGCATAATCATCTATTTCTTGGATTACATCCAAAATACACTATCTCCATGTTTATCCACTTTTGGTCTCAAGATTGACATTTAACAGTTACCAAGGGCTTTGTGACACTACCCTGAGGCTGAATGTTGGATATGAGAGAGAGGAAGTGCTTATTTGCAAAGCAGGGCTTGCATCCTACTCATGAACTCTGTCTTACAATTCTCTGTAGGACAACAGGCCCATGAACTCACTGTAGCACCCAGGAAGTGGGTCAGCAAGGCCTACTCAGAGGGTGGAGGATGTCAAGCCATGCAATGCCAAGAATGAAATGAAGCATGGCATGGAAAGAGTTAAGGGTATTTGTAGAAAATTAGAGTCTTTCCCAAGTTCTTTGCAAAATGTCTTCTTTAATGTTAACAGAAAACTCTCACACTTGCAGTCAAGGGAGTCTCTCGACCTGATCTACATAACGACAACATATGCAAATTTTCCAATATATATGCCAAAAAACTCTCATGTAACTTTATGCCAGCTATCAATTAATCAATCCAGAAGTTGTTTATCATCAAGCTAACCTTGTGTACATATCTATAATAAGTGAAGGTATTTGGCAGAGGAGAAAAAGTTGTTAAAGCAAAAAAAGGGAGACTGCTTTGATTTGGTCTTTTCAAGCCGCTTTTTGAGTAAAAAAAAAACAAAACTTGTCATGCGTGTTTTTATATTAAATGTGCTTATTTTTTAAGAAAGGAAAAGTACTATTGGTATCCTTGAAATTTCTAAGTAACAATTTGCAATTCTTTCTAAACAAAATGGCTAAAGGAGGAACAAGTAAAAATCAATGTGTTAATGTCATTTCTGTGGATTACATGAATTACTGTATGAACTGATTCTTATATATTTTATATCTAGAACATAAACTGCAGTAAGAACTTTCTGCATTTTACTTATGAAAAAATACCTTTCCATAATATGCAAAAATCACTACTAAGGGTAAGAATAAGATCACACCTAAATACACAGAATATAATTTTTTTTTTTTAGATCTGTCTAGACTTGCTGCAAGCTAGACTTTGTGGGCCAATTGGCATGTCTCAAAACTACTCAACTACATCAACTAAACATTATCAATGCAGCAGAGAGACAGCCACAGACAATATGTAAATGAATCATCATGGCTTTGTGCCAATAAACCTCTGCTTATGGGCAAGAGGTATCATTTTCATGAGTGGTGAAATAATCTTATTTTTCAATCATTTAAAAACGTGAAAGGTATTATTATTAATCATCATAGACTGGATTTGAACCATAAACCATGGTTTGCCACCATCTGATCTATAAAATCAAAAGAAAGCATTGGAAGGTATGTGCTAACAAAATTGATTCTGTTAGTTATCAGCCCAGAGCGATACGCAGGGGAACACTTAAGACATCTGGTCAGTTTGGAGATGGTAACCTGAGAATTTTCAGAGTTAATCATCTACTCCAATCCAGATCACTCCTGGCCCCTCTAGAGACTGCTGATAAAATTCCTGCCACTGCTCCTGTCCTTGAACTGTACCAAAAGATAGGGGACAAGCAAGATTGCCATCCTGGCCGTGACAACGATGGGCCATCATCACCTGATTCCACAACAAGAACAAAGGGAATGAATGCCTGGATACGTGTCTGCCACACAGGAAGCAACTAATTTTCTGCAGAGAAAACAAGAGGATTTAACTTCTGCCAAAGGAAAGATCCTTTGCAGAATTTATTAACTACTGAGGGGCAGCAAAACGGGCCAACCAAATGTGAAGTTCCGAATTTGTAGTAGCAACACAATCCCTTACCCTGGAGGAAGCTCAACCTTCTCATCAGGGTTTATCACTGCTCCTCAAGGATGAAACAGGGAACTCACACAGACATATTTTACATACAACATGTTATTTGGATGCTTAATCAATTTGACCTGGCAGGTGGATCTTTTAAGAGCTTTTTAAAATACACTTTTTGCTTAGTTGTATATATATTATTCATTTTATAAGCTGGTTGATATCAACATTACCCATGATCAACTGTTACTCTAAAAGAAAAATTATTAGGAAATACATTATTTGTGATCCTATTTTCACTGTATAAATGGTTCATACATTTTTATTTGTTTTATAAAGTTTTACAGTTTTGATTTTATAAAACAAAGGGTCTTAATGTGAAGTAGTACAACTCACGAAAATTCAAATAGAACTTACTTGCCAATAAACGAAAATGACCTGAAATGCGGTGGAGCTTCATTCTTACGCAAACAAGTAATTCACTTCTGATAACATATGTATAAACAGGGTTACCAGTCATAGCTATGTTAATAGATCTTGCCTCATAAGAAGTTAAACAGCCTTTGGTTTATAGCATGAAAAAAAAAGATAAAGTCATTGTCAGCCTATGAAGAATCAGAAAAAGACTGCAAATATCAGGGAAGTATTTCCTGAATTAAATCTGGAGCAGAAATGCCTTATTAGGAAAAAATGAACCCTAAAATAGACAATGTCTTGTCAGGATAGAAGGCAGTGTGTCTTTTGTGATTTACAAGTTCATTTTTGTGACTAGAAACCATGGATAAAAATTTTACTAATGATCACTTCCTACAACATTTCACATTTTTTACATGCACAGATAGAAGACTAGCAACGCTCGTGTGTCACCTTCGCATCAATCCCCCAAACCAATGGGTGGCAAGTGGGTGGCTCTGGGTTCCAAGCCCTCTGAGAAGACAGGCTTGATTGATTCTGGAGCTAATCCTACATAATTTCTTTTTCTTTTTCTTTTTACTTTTTAAGCTATTTTTATTGCAAAGTCAGATATACAGAGAGAAGGAGAGACAGAAAGATCTTCCGTCCCATGATTCACACCCCAAGTGACTGCAACAGCAGATACTGAGCTGATCCCAAGCCAAGAGCCAGGAGCTCTTCCAGGTCTCCCATGCAGGTGCAGGGTTCCAAGGCTTTGGACCATTCTCGACTGCTTCCCCAGGCCACAAGCAGGGAGCTGGATGGGAAGCAGGGCCGCCAGGATTAGAACCAGTGCCCTTATGGGATCCCGGCACGTTCAAGCCAAGGACTTTAGCTACTAGGCCAATGTGCTGGGCCCAATCGTATATAATTTCAACAGCAGGATCAAAATGATGGTGAATTCGAAGATTCAGTGGAGTGGTTCTCTTAAACCCGCCCTCAGAGAAGGACGAGATCAGACCCAGGTTTAAACTAGGTTATCTAAGGTGTGCAATACGTACATGCCAAGTAACCAGTTTTCACATAATTTCAGAGTTTTTTTTTTAAACATACTTATTTGAAATGCAGAGAGACAGGAGAGAAGAGAGAAAACAGAGAAATTTTCTACTCTTGAACCATTCTCCAAATGGCTACAACAGTTGAGGTTGGCCAGGCTGAATTTAGGAGGCAGAAACTCCATCTGGATCTTTCATGTGGGTGGCAGGGTCCCAAACGCTTGAGCCATTATCTTCTGCTTCCCAGGAACATCAGCAGGAAGCTGGATTGGAACTGGCAACTCCTACCGATATTCTTATAAGAGAGAAAGTCCATCCCAAATTAGGTCCCCTAACACTCTCAGTCATGGCTTTCTATTTCCTTTTGTGGCACTAAAACCAAGGGGTAATCATTCTGTTTATGCCTGCTTCACTCCCTGGAAAGTAAAACCCTGAGGACACGAACCAAATCTATATTACTTACTAACAATCTCCCAGTGTCCAGAACCACAGGTGTAGTGGTATGACGGTGTACTGTGTCACTATTGCCCCTTCTCTGCCTCTCTCCCATGACAACGAAGGTTTCCAAGAAACACATCAACCATCAAAGAATATCTCTGAATATATTTGTGCTTAGCTCATGCGTAAAATCATTCCCCCAAGCATGCATTCATCCACCAAGTTACTCATTGACTAAGACTGTATATTGAGCTCCTACTACATTCTAACCATGAGAAGAAATGTAAGAAAAGAGGTGTTGGCTGTGTTTGTGCCTTTTAACTTAAAAAACATGGATAAGGACAACCATTTTAATCTACCTAGAGTTGCTTAAGTAGGAACATAGGCCAAATATTTGGAAGAAAAGCATTTGGGATAGATCTAGACAGCCACGAGGTTCTATCCATTTTATGGGGAAAAAGTAACCTTTAGATGTCCCTTCAATTTAATTTTATGTGCATTCATTCGTTTTTTTTTGTTTGTTTGTTTATTTGATCAATGTCTGCTGATAATGCCCTATATTCCAGAAGCTATGTGAGCAGCAGTGTACCAATGTAAGCTACACAGCAGGTTGCAAAGGAAAATGCTTTAGATTTGAAAGAAACAATGAGATAGTATTATAGGCTTGGAATGCATTAACCCAAGGTAGACAATAAAAGAACCAAATTCCAGAACAAGTAAAGAAGCTGCCAGTTAAAAAGCATCAAACAAGTAAAGAAGCTGCCAGTTCAAAAGCATCACATGTATGCATACCCATGCTCATAGTAGCATTATCCACAATATCCAAAAAGAAGACTAACCCAAATGTTCAACAACCGAGGGATGGAAAAATAACATGTGGTCTATCCTCTTAATGCGATATTACTGAAACTTAAGAGAAAGGGCATTCTAACACATGCTACAACATGGATGAACACTGGGGATATTAGGTTGAGTAAAAGATCAGACAGTGCATGGTTCCTCTCACATGAGGCAAGTTAATGGGTAAAACCACAGAGACAGAATGCAGAATGTGGGTTGCCAGCTACTGGCAGCAAGGGGGAATGGAGAGTGGTTGGTCAACGGGATACATTTCAGGTGTAAGATGCAAAGTACTGTGGACTGGATGCACAACAATGGCAATAGAATTAATGCTATTAAATTATACAGGTAGAACTAGTTTTTGGAATTCTACCAAGGCTTTTTTAATATGTTTTTATTGTTATTATTTTCTATGATATGGTTTTATGGGTATGGGGTTTCTCCCATCAAACTCTTTCCTCTCTATTCTCCCATCGCAACCATTTCCCCCAATATTATTACAATAGGATAGTCCTTCAGCAACAGTCACAAACCCAACATTGTTATTTAAGTGTATCATGCATTTTAGGCATAGCTAATGGTAGAAAATCTAGCATCATATTGTCAAGATATAGTTTAACAGCTGGAAAATTTTATTACGTATATTTCACAATTGATTTTTTGAATAACAAACATGTTATAGACAGCAATGAAGTTGAATGGAATGACTGGCATGGTGACTGGGGACATCTTGAACCTTAGTTTTCTCTTTACCTTGACATTCAATATCCAGGAAAGCGGGTTTGCAAACTGGCTACACACTGCTTTAGAGTAAGGGGGAAGAACCTCTGACACTGTCATTAATCTCAAGGAACACAGATTATGGCCCTAGATCATAACGTCTGGGAGGAAAGCCTTTGTGCCAAGAAGCTATTAATTTGTCCCCTAATTCTGTGACAAGGTCCCCTCTGTCCTCTCAGGCTGTCAAGATGTGGCTGGTGAGAGATGATGTGTGAGGGTGGGAGAATTAAAATAAATAGCCAGAAAAAGCCAGGTAACGGCTCTGGGATTCATCTGCACATAATTTAGGATTGTTTCTCTTCGTTATAAACTGGTAAATTAATTGGTCTTGGCAGAAGCAACCAATTGGCTCAAGGAAAACTTCTATAAAATCCAAAATACTTCTCACAAGCAGCCCTCGAGAAAGTGTGAGGGGTACCCACGAAGGACGCTATTTTTATGAAGATGTGTGTGGGATGTTCAGACACAATGAAGGGCTTGCTTTAAAATTTCCCAGCACATAGTTAAAAATAGAAAAGGCAGATGGTACAAGATTGGAAAATGTTAGCAATGCTTGAAATGAACAGAAAATGAAATGGGATTCACTGTATTATTTCCTACACTTTTTATGTTTACTTAGCATGTCTATAATGAAAGGTTTTTAATATTTAAGATTACATCTGGCAAAACAATTTATTTCAGACTTGTAGATGATTCAAGACACAAAATTTAGACTACTCAAAACCCATCCAGGCAGTTAACAACTAAGTGAGATTTATTACCAATGGGATGGGACACTGTCTTTGCCCAAACAAGTCCAAGAAGGCAAGCGCACAGGTAAGAAAAGGCATTCAGATTGAAGAGAGATATTTTCAGCATTTTATTCCACCACATTTCCCAGGTACAGACACTCTGCTAAAGACGTGGGCACCTTATATACTGCCCAGGTCCTAGCTACACTGTACATAACAGCACTGGGTAGGAAGAACGAATCCAGCTCCTATTAAAGTTCTCTGTGTGCATCTGACTCTTAAGAATTACAGGAGTGAGTGGTTACAACTTGAAAAATCACCCCAATTTGTGGATGGTTGACTTGTGATCTCAGAAAGTCCCAGAAGTGATGACTAATGAAAACCAAACAAAAGTAGTAAAAGAAAATTTCTCCCTAGCCAAGAACTGCTTAATGAGTTTTGTAGAGTTAATGAATTAAAGACAAAGATTTAAAGCCATTTGGGTAAATATCCACCAACTTCTTATTCTCTACACTCTCCCTATATAGTACAAAAGCCAGTTAGAAATTCATTCTTTAAAATCCATATACTTTCAGTAATCAATTACACTTGTTACACATCTAAATATTCTGATTACAAAAGTTTTGCATGGAAACTCCAATAAACTTAGAAAGGCGATATTAAAAAAGATCCACAGGAACTATTATTATATTTGGGTTTCTTTTATTTGTACCTGAGAAAGAAAAGCAATAAGGAAATCGTATCCCAGCCTCATTTTCAGCAGGTGTGTTCAACCTGACTTCTTTTAGTCAATGGTAAGTCACTGGAAGTAAGGTATGTAACTTCAGAGTCATGTGCAAGGGGAAAGGACTTGGAGGGATGATAGAAGGAAGAGAATTACGTTGGCTGTATGATGCTCTAACAGACGGTCAGTCACCAAGACAGAAGGAACTTGGGTCCCCAAAGCAGGGGAGGAGGTACTTTCTGTTCATGGTAGGCCCCTTAGATCTCTCCTTTCAGGAAGAGAACCTTACTCTCCCCAGCTTCCAAGAATGCTGACTGGAAATGGAGAGTGGCTTTCCATCCTACCATAGTATTTTCCCTTCGTGGTGTCAGCCTGCATCCAGAGACTGATCCACAGATACAAAATCCACTGCCCCCTGCCCAGAGGAATAACCATCTCCATTGTGCCACCCCAACTCCCGGGCTCCCCTAAGATCAGCTGTATTCTATTGTGCTATAATGCAACTTTTTCCTCTGTCTACTTTGCTTGACGCACTTACAATGTTTGCCGTAAGAGCATGCTCCAATAAAATACTCACCTGCATACCAATTTCTGCTCTGAAGTCTATTTCCCAGGAAACTTGGCCTTAGCCAGTAAGACACTTATCTGCTCTGTCAGAGCAAGTAGGATCTATATTTAAACTAATTCAAGTATCTATTATGTGCTGAGCTTGGTGTTGGAAATTCTAGGATGCTACACCTTGGACCATGGAAGCGTGTACAATACGGGATAGTAAAAGACATGAAAATAAATAAGTGCAGTTCCAGATTCTTGACTATTTCTAGTCTTGCAAACTACCAGGGTTGCCCTATACCATTTTAAAGAAAGAAGTCTTGCTTTCAAGTGTCAGCATTTTTGCACTGATCATTCCTTTGTTCAAATGATTTGTTTGGTCAGATTTATTTCTTCATGTACTAGACTTACCATTTCTCAAGCACCCTTAAATTGAGCGACCCTATGTGTTGGCCCTGAGGGTACATGCATAGTACACAACTCCAGACAAGAGGAACTACTTAAGGCCTTCAGGAAGAGAACCACTGATACACAAAACACACATAATGTAAGAGGAAAGATGTCAGAGAAGGTTCTACAGATAGAATAATCATCTTCATATTTTGCATGATCTCTTAAAGAGACAAACAGAGGGAGTTCCCATATGCTGGTTCAACACTCAAATGCCCGCCATAGCTAAGGCTAGATTAGGCTGGACTGAGTCTGAGGACTCAAATCTGGTCTCTCATGTGGGTGTCAAGGACCCAATTACTTACACCATTACCTTCTGCCTTTCAGGTCAGCATTGGCAGTAGTGGTGGAGGATATGATGATATCATCAGAGGCCTTAACATAGCATTGTTCTTTCTTACAAATCAGAACACCTTCTTCCTGCCAAGGTGTACATCTACGTTCTGTGCACCTGCCATAGAATTTGTTGCTGAGGCTTCAGAAAGATCCAGACTCAGAGTACAAGTAGTAGGAGAACAAGCAGTTAAGCATGACTGCAAAGCTTAGCACAGGGGTGAGTATCATACAAGGTCATGAAAGGGATGGACCACGGAGGAGACCAGGACCTTTGATCAAGCTTGTGGAAAGGAGAATGGGGAGTAGGAGGAAAAATAGGAGAAGGAGAAAGAAGCAGCAGCAGCAGGAAAAGTAATAGTGGTAGTATAAAGTAGAGGAGCACCAAAGAGCACAAGAGGGAGGAGGCCAAGCAGCTGTCTGGAAGGACATTAACCCAGTGAGTGTAGAGGGAAGTCATGGTGATGCTATCTACAGCTATCACAGGAGATTCACAGAAAGGATGAGCAAGAGATAGAGAGGATGAGCTCATCAGAAGCCCAAGCAGGGAGGGTGAAAAGCCAGGCTCTAATCCTCTCAGTTGGGTGATAGGGCAGCAGGAAAGAATGTAAGTGAAATTAGTGAAGCTGGTGATTTATCTGGATCACCCAGTCCTCTTAATTAAGAGCAGCATTTTTAAATGTCAAATTCAATATGATCATGATACTATGACCTTCAGAGCAACAAATAAGTATCCAGAGGGAGTTGACAGCTGAAGATTCTCTTCTTAGTCAAGCCCACAGAAATGCACAAATCCCAGGAGACAGTGCTCCACTTCCAATTCAGCACCCTGTTAATGTCCGGGGAAATCAGCAGAAAATGGCACCAGGCCTTGGGCTCCTACATCCAAATGGGAAACCCTAAGAAGCTCTTGTCTTTGGATCAGTCCAGCTTTGACTGTTGCAGCCATTTGAGGAATGAACCAATGGATGGAAAATCAATCATTCTCTCTCACTCTCTAGTTCTAACTCTGAATTTTAAATTAAAAAGACTTTGCCTTATAACTTCTGAATCTCCAGTGCCTGTCCCTGGCACTTGAGGAAAAGCATGAAGTAACTGTGGAAGATATTAATTTGCTAAAAGCACATGTGTGTATCTGTTCTGGGAGTTGACTTATCTCCTGTTGTTGTCTCACTCAGAACAGGACTGCCAGATTGGCCGTGGACAAGTGACTCCAATGAACACAATAACCACTCATGAACTACTGGGCAGCTGCAGTCAAAGCAGCTGGTACCATCAACAGAGAGTAGACACAAAGACCACAAGAAATAATTTCCCAGAGGTTTCCTAGAAGGTACCTATTCAGAAAAAGAAAACAAGGCACCTATGAGAGACTACCTAGGGAGAACCAATGTGCTTGATGTCAAAGTGATCTGGCTCTGTGTCTCTGTATGACATCTACATAAACACGGATGCTAGCTATGTCTAGATCCTCTCTGAAGGTTCAATTCCTAATAGAGGCAGAAGCTCAGAGAAGAGGCTCAGTGTTCGTTGAACAGATTTTGTTATCACTGGGGAGATTTTTCTGAACCAAATCACATCACTAGGGCTGGTCCATCACACTGACACCTGAAATAATCAGCAGCAGAAACATACAGGTAAGGTCTTGTGCAGTTCTGATTTCTCTGGGCAATAACCCTCCTTCTGTAAAGATGTACTCTTCTGTGCTTGTGAAACACACTGAACTAATCATCTGAGTTTCTTAGGAGACTTTCCATTCTTCTAGTTAAAGATGGGAGAAGGGGCTCCCTATGTCAAAGAACATATTTTCCAAAATGATTTCTTACATCACATTATTTCTACTGACATAAAACCATCTCATTAGTACTAGATCTTACTTGACTTCAACTTTAGAAGGTGACATCTTCGGATCTGCATCTCTAAAATCTACCCTGTGTTTTCTTGTTGAGCCACCAGCTCATATCCAGCAGACTTTGGGCAGGACATCAATTCTTTCCTGATATCACTGTCTTCACTTTTGAGATGCCAAACTCATTAGACCACAAGATTTCTCAAATGTCTTTTAGTTGTACTTCTTTTGAGCTGATTACCTACTAAGGTAGAAATTACTACAACAGATGATTGCATAAATCATATGGATTGGGGAAAAGAATCAAAAGGATGCTAGTACCACCACAAAGGTGAAAAGGGAGCCACGTATGAAAACAACACAATGAGGAAGGACCAGAGACTGTGGTCCAGGCAGAAAACAGATAATTCCCTATGACAGGAAAACCGAGAAAAAGGCAAAACTGCTAACAGGGGTTGGGCAGGATGCAGGCAGCCTCAAGCAAAGAGGAGGCCAGACTGGACATGGTAGATATTAGTCTCTATGACTTAAAAGAGCTGTGGCCTTGAGATCAATGCCATGGGATAATATGTGAAGCTTCTGCCTATGGTATTGGCATTCCACATGGACACTGATTCATGTTCTAGCTGCTCTACGTTCAATCCAGCTGCCTGCTTATATCCTGAGAAAGCAGCAGAGTATTGCCCAAGTCCTTCGGCCTCTACACTCACACAGGAAATCCAGAAGAAGCCCCTTGATCCTGGTTTTAGAAAACCTCAAGAGCCAGAGCTGAGCCTATCTGGGAAGTGAGCCAGTAGAAGATTTCTCTCTCTATCTCTGTATTTCTATCTCTGTAACTTTGACTTTCAAATACAGATAAAATAAACCCTATTAAAAAAGAGAGAGAAGAGCTATGGCCTTTGAAAGTAGAGGAACCCAATCAATCAGAGGTAAAAGACAGGTGCTGGAGAATAAAGTGCTCTCCTCACTCCTTTACAGTCCACCTAATCCTCTGCTGAGGTCTCCTATTGCTTATACCCCACTGGAAGCCAAAAGGGAAGTGGACAGTGAATATGTGGAGCCCGGGATTGCAGAGCAGAGAGAGGACACCTTTGGAAAAAAGGGAAAATGGCCAGCCAAAATATTTTGTTTGCTACACTACTTGCCATTTGTGGCCTAGAAAATGTACAGAGAAGATGTGTTATGATGAATAGTGGAGTGCAGCCAGCCCCTGTAAATGTGATCAACATGGTGACAGGGTAAAACCACACTGGGTCAATATCAGGATGCAGGAGCAAGGGTGGGCTTGCTCCCTCCAGTTCCATAAAAATAATAAAACATAGGAAAGAATAAGGTGGCAACTCTCAGAAGGCTGAGGATAATTCAAACCAGTTGCTTGGAGACTAAATTCACAAGTCTTCATGAACCACTGGGAGTCAAATATTTCATAAAGCAAATCCCAATAAACAAGTTACCATGGCTTCCATGGGCTTTTGTGTGCCACCGGCCACCCATCGGCACCTCCCATCACACAGATCAACTGTCACACTGTCTCCTCCAGTGAGTCAGGGGGCTTCTTTTTCAGAACTCTGACCTAAGCATGCAAATATCCAGGAGAAAGCAGCCACAAACACCCAGCTGTGCAGCTGGGAGATCTGGTAACAGCAAAAGTACAGTCATCCATGGGGAATATGAGTTTGAGGTATCTCAGATCAGGTTGAGGACAAACACCACCACAGAGAATATTTTTTACTGCTGAAGAAAATAAACTCCACGTACTGCTTTGGGGACCATGACATACATAATCATACAAACTGCAACTCACATTGCTATATTCAGCAGGATCTAAAGTAAGCATTATGTTTCCTTGTTTCAATGGTCTGCATCATATAGGCATCACATGCGCCCAGGAAAAGTCATGAAAGAACATTCACAACGAGTTGATGCTGTGATGTGCAAGTTAAGCCACCATCTACAACACCAATATCCTACATGGGAGTTAGTTTAAGTCCCAGCTGCTCCACTTTCAATTCATCTCCTTGCTATTGGCCTGGAAAAGCAGTGGAAGATGGCTTAGGGCCCTGTATCACATGGGAAACCTACATGAAGCTCCTGTTACTGGCTTTGGCTTGTCCCACCAGCCCTAGCTGCTTTGGCCATTTGGAGATGCCATTCTCATTCACTCTCACTCAAATTCCGGTTCATTCTCATTCATATTGTCCCTCTCTCCTTTATTTACTACTGCCTCTCAAATATCTTTTTGAAAAATAATATTCATACATTTTGCCTTATATATAATCAAGAGCTTGAACATCTTACATTTATTATATGGTATAGAAAATGCAATGTAAATAAACAAGCAATGATTTTTTTTTAAGTTCCACAGGTTACAGTTAGCAGTAAAGTTAAGTGAAGATGGGTTTCCACCAGGAAGGATCTGGCTTGGGGAAATTTGTCACACGCATCCACACCCTCTGAACGATTCTCTTGAACGTAGAGCAAAGAAGTCCAGGTTGGAAAAACTGTTCAATGCCTGGTGTCTCTAATTGGACTGCTGAGACTTGACCTCGTCCCAATGTGCTCACTAGAACTTTATTGATCACTTTCCCTCACAGAGTTACAATTCTACAACAAGAAACACACAATATTTAGCTTATAGATTTTGGGGAGCATTGTAGTAGCTACCAGAAGCAAATGCCTAACATCACTGCATCTCATTCCTCTCCTTTAATCAGTGTATCTATAACACATTTGAAATACACAGACATTCCAGAACAGCACTGCTTCTGATTTAAATAGAACATAAACTTCATTGTCTTCCAAGCTTCCCTACATCTATAGCCTCAAACATGCCTCATGAATCTGAACTTATCAGAAACAGCAGTTCAACAATAAGCAAAACTTCTAATTAGTCTCAAACTTAATGAATATTATAATCACTTTGGCAAGCTTGATTTCTGTTCTATTCTTATTCTCTCTGGATTAGTCTCCAAAAGAGCATAGCAAAGAAAAAATTTTAATTGATATAATGTACGACATCCCATTTCATTTTCAGACTCTGCATGTGATGAGCAGGGGTAGACGGCAGAGCTTTCCAGGTGGGCTGGCAGACAGTTCCAGCTCTCCCTAATGAGGGCTTCAAATACCAAAATATACACTGTCTTCCTGGAGTGATTTTTTTAAAAAAGGTTTATTTGAACCAGCACATAATTCTTCATATCTACCTTTCTGATCTTCTCAAATCAAAATTGTACTAGGAAACAGCTAAGGATATCAAGGTCACGTTTTCAGAAATGTCACCATCACAATTAGCAAAACTGACCAAGTTCAACAGCTTTCACAAAGAAGGTAAAGCAAACCCAGGAGAATGGCAGGTGGGACCATCCTCCACTTTCCTAGATGGGGAGGGCAAGAAATCCATGCTTTCTGAAATGAGTGAACTGACCCATAAAAGATTAGGTCAAATCTTCTCTAAAGCCCTAATAGAATGCAATAATTTTATCTTATAAATGTTTTCTTAAGTTGTTTTATTTACAAAAAGGTGAACAAACTTCATGTATTTCACAATGCAGATTTAGGAACATGGTGATATTTCCCACCCCCACTCCCATCTGTGTTCCCATAAACCCTCTTTCTTTCTTATTTCTTTTCCTCTGTTTACAATTTTTCCAATAACTTACTTTCAGTTTACCTCACACCTGCAGGTTTAACACACCCTTGGGTAAAGAATTCAAAAATTAGAAGGTAGGAGAGAATCAAGATGCAAGAATAGGGTAAGGACGTGTTTAAACAGATGGAGAAACATTAGCCACTGTGAGCAAAGAGGGCACACTCTGGGAAATGGGAGAGGACAGAACAATAGCAGAGGGGCACCTGGAGACTGACAGACACAGGAAAGCAGTAGACACAACGGTGTGGTGTTGCAGTGACCGACACCCCAGTGGAATTCAGTGTATGGCAATCTGAACTGCATTGGCAGTCAGAAATCCACCAGCAACAGGGTGGGAAGGGACGTTCACTGGTAGCTGAGGCGGTGAACCCACACAAAGAACTGCCCGTACTGCTGGTTTGCTTGATGTGACCAGGAGCAGAAAGAGAGTGTGGCAGGTCCCCGACTGGCAGTTCAGGAACATGGTATTTCATGCTGGGAGTGAACTCATTTCTGGCTCAGTGAATTGCAACAATGTAGAATCTTACAGGTTCCACCCAAGATAGGTCCAGGTAGCCCCCAGACCTGATGGCCAGCAGATCAAGAAATCTAGTAGTGGCACGTCAGGTGCCATTATGTACAGTGTGGAAAAACTTTAAGACTTCAGAGACAACAGTGAGTTGTGCATACACTAAGCTGGGAGCGAACTCACTGAGCTCAGTGCATTGCACTGGTCACACAGGGAAAATAATACTGACTTTGGCATTGTACAGATCAAAATAGGTGCAAGTGGGCCCAAGACCTAACAGCCAACAAGTTCTGACAAGATAAGCACCACCAACAATCTATTTATATGGGACACCTGGTGTCTCCCTAATCCTGGGACCTGCTCAAACAGGAAGTGGGAGAAAGGCTGTACATTCAACGGTGCAGCCCCTGCATGGTATCACAGAAGGTCAAGACTGGTGAGCCAGGAGCTGGGGCTAAAGAGACCACGGTAGAAGTATAACTTAAGAACCCAGACCTGGAACTCACTGGAAGGCGTTGCACAAGTTGCTGCAAACAAAGGGCCATGTACCAACCAAAGGGAGGAAAATCAAATTGTAGACCTATCGGTGAAACAGCTTAGAAAGTGCCCCAAGGAGAAGAAGCTGATAACTAGAAGTACAATGACCAACAGCAAAAGAAGAGGTAGAGGCACAATGATTATTATTGAAGATTCCCCTACAAAGGAGCAAAAGCCTTTGCCAACCTCAGGGTTAACTGAGGAAGACAACAAGAAAATGGGGGATGCAGAATTCAAAATACTTGTTATAAAGCTTCTTATCAACAATGAGAAGCGCATAATGCAGGAGTTCAAGGCATTCAAGGAACGTGTCACACAGGGAATGAATCAAATGAAAGCTAATATATCGGATATTAAAAATACTGTTGAGCAAATTAAGAGTACAGTGGAGACTCTCTAAAATAGAATGAAGCAAGGGGCCTGGCACGTTAGCATAGCAGTTAGAGTCCTCGCCTTGAACATGACAGGGTCCCATATGGGTGCCGGTTCTAATCCTGGCAGCCATGCTTCCCATCTAGCTCCCTGCCTGTAGCCTGGGAAAGCAGTCGAGGATAGCCCAAAGCTTTGGGATCCTGCACCCGCCTGGGAGACCAAGAGGAAGCTTCAGGCTCCTGGCTTTGGATTGGCTCAGCTCCAGCCATTACAGCCACTTGGGGAGTGAACTATCGGATAGAAGATCTTCCTCTGTGTCTTTCCTCCTCTTTGTATACCTGCCTTTACAATAAAAATAAATAAATCTTTACAAAGAAAATAGAATGAAGGGAGGCAGAAGAAAGAATCTCAAAATTCAAAAATATTTCCTGTCACCAGTAGAAAACAAACAAAGAGCTGGAAGCAAAGCTGGCTCAAGCTAAAAATAAGTATTCAAGAACTGAAAGATACTACTAAAATGCCAAATGTAAGAGTTATGGGGGTTCCAGAAGGTACAGAAAGAGAAGCTTGGAAAAAGGTGTATTGAATGAAACAATGATGGAAAATTTTCCTAAAGAAAAAACATCCAGGAAGGGCACAGAACTCCCAATATGGTTGACCAAAAGCAATCTTCACCACGACACATGATCATCAAGCTCTCTTCAATTGAACATAAGGAATGTTCACGTGCACGTGAAATGTGCACGTGAAAAAAAATCAACTGACATATAAAGGAATGCCAATTAAACTCACAGGAGATCTCTCACAGGAAACTCTACAGGCCAGAAAAGAATGGAGTGACATATTCCAGATTCTAAAAGCAAAATTGTTGTCCCAGGATAACATACCCAGCAATACTTTCCTTTTTCTTTGAAAATGAAATAAAATTCTTCCACAGTAAGGTTAAAAGAATTTGCCTCTTCCAAACCTACCCTACAAAAGATACTTCAAGATGTTCTCTTGAAAGAGAAGAGAAATAGCACCCACCAAAACCAAAGGCAAATGTGAAGAACATCCCAATAAAATAACAATGGAAGACTAAATCAATGAACAATCCATTGCTGAAAAGACAGGATCAAATTACCACCCATTCGTATATTCTGAGAATAGAATGCTAGACTCACTGCCCTTGTCCACGCCTGCAATGAGAAACATGACTGTTTATGAAGAACTATACTACAGTAATAATACAGGAAAACTCAATAGGGGGGTGGGAGGGAGGGAACTTGGGGAAGGGATAAGCAAAATCCCAGGGCCTATGGAACTATATAATAAAATGATAATAATATTAAAAAAGTAAAAAAAAAAGAAAAAATAGAGGATAGGGAAAAAGTAAAACTACCGTTCCTTAAGAGTATAAAAAAAGGCTGCATTAATAGTTCTCTAAGTGTCAATCTCACTCCTGTAGGTTTATTTTGTATTCTGTATTTTTACCACAGATGAGGGAAAACATATTTGTCTTTCGGGGACTGGCTTATTTCACCAAGCATTTGAGTAATTCACACACAGACTGGAAGAACTTTCTACTTCCACTGAAATGTTTCCTCACTGCTCAAACAGCCCCACTGGCTGGAAAACTCCTTCCCATTTAATGCCCTTTATATTTATTATGCTGTCACCCTGCCTACTGACTATCAGTGCCCACCAACAGCACACCTACATCTCCGCACTGATTCCTGTTCCCAGCACGTTACCCTGCCCGCCAAGTCCCGTGGAGCTTCAGAAACAGAGCAAAGCACAAACGTTCCTCACAAGGCCTCTGGAGGCTTCCCAAGTGGGGGTCCAGTGCACCTGTGCCCCAAGACAGAAAAGGAAGGAAGTGCTGAAGACACTGGCTCAAGACCTAGCAATCCATGTTCAGGTGCTTGCCACAAGTTGATTTCCACTACAGAGATGATGACTTCCATACTTTTCACTCCTTTTCTACATACTACTGGTTGAATTCTTTTATGGAGGGTCAAGCTTGTGATTACAAAGCCACCTGAAAGTGAATGAAAAGAAAAACAAAAAAGGAGAGTGGTAAGAGCGACAGACATTGAGGACAGCATGGAAGGTACCATGATGCTCTTACAGGAGCATATATGAAATACATAAAATGTATTCCCTTTATGCAAATTAGAAATTCTGAAAGATAAAAAGGTATATATGATGATGAATTTGAGTTAAAAAGGGCACCAAGCAAATACATCAGAGTTAATTGCAGTGTCTTTGTTTAGAGCACGTGTGGACTGTGGATGAATATATATATATATATATATATATATATATATATATGTTTCAGTAGTAAAAGCAAAGACAAGATTTATAAAACTGCATGATAATAAGCCTAAAATCAGTCTAGACACATCATGTTTGGCAAATGAACTAAATGATCCTTAAATCTCTTTGATAATTAGGTCTTTAAAAAGGACAGCATTATTTAATTTACTTTATTCCTTGAGAGAACACTTATCTTCTTCTACAATTGCAATTTCTGCATAAATGGAAATTAGCTATACTCACGTCAGGAAACCCATGCTCTGGGGCGGTATCATAGCACCATGGTTTAAGCAATCACCTGTAAAATTTGCTTTCATATGAGAGCATCGTTTCCTGCTAATGTACCCGGGCAAGCAGCAGAAGGTCCAAGTACTTGGGCCCCTGAGGCCTTCTGAGAGACAAGAAAGGAGCTTTAGGCTGCTGGCCTTGACCTGGTCCAGGACCAGTCGGCTGTTACTCCTTAGGGGCATGAACCAGCAGATGGTAGACATCTCTTTCTGTATCCTTTGTCTCTCAGTCTCTTTCCCTCCATCTGACACTCCTGCCTTTCAAGGACATACATAAATCTTGAAATAAAAAAGTGATGCTCTTGGGCCCGGCGCGGTGGCGCAAGTGGTTAAGTCCTCACCTTGCACGCCCGGGATCCCATATGGGCGCCGGTTCTAATCCCGGCAGCCCCGCTTCCCTTCCAGCTCCCTGCCTGTGGCCTGGGAAAGCAGCCGAGGACGGCCCAAAGCTTTGGGAACCTGCACCCGCGTGGGAGACCCGGAAGAGGCTCCTGGCTTCGGATCGGCATAGTATCGACCCGTTGCGGCTCACTTGGGGAGTGAATCATCGGATGGAAGATCTTCCTCTCTGTATCTCCTCTCTGTATATCCACCTTTCCAATAAAAAATAATAAAAATAAATCTTTAAAAAAAAAAAAAAAGTGATGCTCATTTAATCTTAGACAGGAGAGTGTCTCCCTGATACTTTAAAACATGACTACACAGTACTCCATTGAATAGGTACTTGGGTAATCCGCATGCAGTTGATTTTCATTATTAAACGTAGCTAAGTGTTATAACATCACCGTGAACTCTGAATTACCAAATACTGACCTACAAGAAACACAGGCTGGAGACAAAGTCCTGGATCACACTACCACACTGATCAGTGCTTTGGTATATGTGTATTTCTGGCTAAAGACACTCTATTCAGCATAGGTTGTTAACTTATCACATCAGACTCATGACTAGAGCACTGTAGCTCCTGTCTGGATGAAGTTCATCCAATGTATCTTCTCTATAAGGCACATTACAACTTTCTTGGTCTTAGAAATATTAGACAGTGCCTCAGCATAATACCGAGGCATGATGTTAGACAATGGATCTCTTAAAATGCAAAAATGGTAGCATAAAACAGATCATGAAAAGGAATAGCTGTAGTGTGAGAGCTGAGGCAAGAAAGAAAATTCCATCTTGTTCAAACTCCATTGAGGACATGTGAACTCAGTGTGTACTACTCTGCATATGTCTGCGAACAATCAACAAAGTGCCAGGAGAACCGATTTGGGGAGCTACAATTAAGAATCTGTGAATAGGGATATTTGCAAAGGCAGAGTCCACCAGTAATGAGCTATTTTTTAAGAAATACCTCTGACTTTTAAATGTTTAGCTATTTGTCCTTAAGTCACTCCCTGGCCGCCTGGTGAGGTTTCCCAGGCCCTGAGGTTCAGTCACATTTACCCTGTTTGACCATAAATTATTAACCAGGAATAGTGTGACAAAATTCTTAGCTGCCCAGGGGAAGTGCTTAATTAACATATGTTAAATGAATCCAACCAGGTTGACCCTAAAGGAAATTTTCATCATTTCTCCCCCAAACCACTATTATAAAACAGCTCGATATTATTTTCAATACCCAAAGCAGCAAATAGCACTGTTCATCTAAAACAAGGTTGTAGAACCTTTTTTTCTGCCAGGGGCCATTCAAATATTTATAACATCATCTGTAGGCCACACAAAATCATCAACTGAAACATTAGCCGGCTAGGAAGGCCATCCTCTTTGCTGCTTCTACTGCAAGAATGAAGACCGTGCTCAGCAATTAGACCGCTGACATTCCAGAAAACGTTGACACCCTGTCTGAAGAGACACAGAGTTGCTGTGATGGGTCCCAGAGGACCCCTCAGAGGGACTTCCATCACATCTAGGTAATGCTCAGCCTCCTTGGAAAGAAAAAGCAGCAGTTCAGGGTTAACACACGATGGGTAAAGAGGAAGGAACTGGTGACTGTTCACGTTATCTGTAGTCAAGGATACAATGTGGTCAGGGCAATTACACTGGGCTCACAATCCAAGATGAGGTCTATATAGGTTCACTTCCCCATTACCGCAGTTATGGGAAGAATGGGTCTCCTGTTGCAATCAAAAAATTTCTTGGGTGAAAAAATATGACACATGGCCTGGATGAAGCCAGGTGTTGCTTATTCAGTATCTTAACCTAGAAAGATGAACTATTTCTTGAAAGAAACCACACTGAGCTTGTTTCTAATTTGCTGCTTTGATTCAGTAGTAACACAGTAAAAAGCAAGGATGTTGGGACAATTGTGGATGGTATCTACGCATCTGAAAAAGGAACAGTTCAACAGACTGACTAATAAAATCTAAAAATTATCTTGCTACAGAAACAAGAACCCCGATCATAAGTTTAATTTGTGGTATTTTAATAATACAAAAAAAAAGATCTATTGATTTCAGACTTCCAAACAAAATGTATCCTGCTACAGATTTATTAGATTTTGAGTCCCTCCTATGGTTGCTCCGAAAGGGCCTTGCATCTGGACATTCTCTGCCCTTGATCTAAAAGAATGGCTCTCCAAAGGAAGAAATAGTGTAGCCCCTAAGGAACATTCAAAGACTGACTCCAATTCTTCAGTTCATGCAGTGTCTTCTGAAGCATACCCATCACTAAGAAAACCCCATCGCCATGCGAGGACCAGTCAGAGTAGGGGACAAGGTGGTAGTAAAAAGATGAGAAAACAGGGCAAAACTGCTTCTCAGTCTTTTGGCTAAGATCAAGTGAGAAACCAGCACAAAGCAAAAGTGGCCAAGTTACCATATGGGCACCACCAATTATGTAACCCTCTCCGACAGCAGTGTTTCTCAACATGTGGACCTCAGGAGCTGGACTGCAGATATAAAATATGTGGATCGGGCCCGGAGCGGTGGCGCAAGTGGTTAGGGTCCTCGCCTTGCATGCCCCGGGATCCCATATGGGTGCTGGTTCTATCCCGGTGGCCCCACTTCCCATCCAGCTCCCTGCCTGTGGCCCAGGAAAGCAGTCGAGGACAGCCCAAAGCTTTGGGACCCTGCACCCACATGGGAGACCCGGAAGAGGCTCCTGGCTTCAGATCGGCATAGCATCGTCCGTTGTGCTCACTTGGGGAATGAATCATCAGACAGAAGATCTTCTCTCTGTCTCTCCTCTCTGTATATCCGCCTTTCCAATAAAAAATAAAATAAATCTTAAGAAAAAACAAAAACAAAAACAAACCACATGTGGATCCCATTGCCATACTGGACCAAATACAACAAAACCTTAGAGGTGCATCCTGAAAGATGAACTTTTCTACAAGCTCCCTGCTGATGCTGCAGCAAACTTATGTCTGAGAGTCACTGCTCCCTGCAGAGAGAGGCTAAAGGATGAGGTTACAAGTCCTGGAAGCTGACAGCTGCAGGTGTAAAGACCCAATCCAGTCAGGAGCCAGGCCACACAAGCCTCATCTTCTCAGCTGTTAACACTGGTGTAACAACATCCTTAGCTGCAGGGTCTCTGCATCAGAACACTACAGACATTTGGGGCTGGTTTATTAATATTTGTGGTAGGAGCAGTCTTGTGCTTTATTGTGCGTTGGCAACACATACAGCCTCGACCCACTCAATGCCAAGCTGTGACTATCAGAAGTGTTTCCAAACATGGCTAACTATCTCAGAGGCAGCAGAGCTGGAGATGTGGGTAATCATCCCTGTTGAAGACTTACTAAAGTATTATTGGACCTAACAGATGATACACAGCCTAACAGGTGGCAGGCTATAGATAAATGTTTATTTTCTGTCTTCTCCTCCAGCTCACACTGAATTGTCAGTGAAAAGGCTCTTGCTAGCAGGTTTTACTGATACCCTCAATGCTCTTTGCATTTCTGACACCTCCTCTGCCTCTCAAAGATACCCAAGCTTGTGACTTTGCAATCAGTTAAAATGAGTAGGCACTGGGCTACAGAGTGAAGTTGATTTTATTCCTAACATTACAATTTTCAGAAGCAACCAGTTGAGTCTTCACTTTACAATTCATGGAAATCTGATGGACAGGAGTTGATAATGGGAGAGCTCACAGCCCTTACAATATTCTTAGAACTAACTTAACAACAAGTCTAGCACAGGCCAACTCCTCAGGTCAAAACTGTGAAAGACTCGAGAGTGTGACACATGGACTTCTCACTCCGGGCAAGATTTCCTATTTGTGAAGTAAAGAGGTTTGGCTAAGGCTCAAGTTCCTTGAAAATGTGATATACTTTAAAACATCTTATTCCAATGAGATTCTATGACTTTGTTTCTTTACCTGGCTCTGATTTATCACTAACTTCATATTTAGGAGACTGATACTTACTACTACTATAATATTTGCTCAATAACAAGTTTCATCAAAATGATGGTTCTTGACTGTCTCCTCTTTAAAAGTTCTAGTCTTCCCACCAACATCAGAAAGAGTTGAGATATGATCTCTGCCCTGGAGAAGGAGAGACAGACTCAGGGGCAAATAGCAAATGCCACCAGAAAAGATGTGCTTGGGGTAAATGCAATGATAATACATATCAGATCAGAAAAGGATGAGCCAAAGTTCAAAGAGTGACTGAGAACTCATTATGTATGACAGAAACAGAACAGTTACAGAAAGTAGAAAAAAAGATTTCCCTTGGCTTCCCACATATGGGAGCAAAGAAGACAAATCTGAGGCATGCTGGAAACTTTAAGCTATATGCTTCTCATCACTTTCGTCATAAGAGGAGATAGCTCACTTAGAAATACAACTACTTGGTGATGAAAGCTGGAACTCTGGAAGTAAATACATTAAACAATTAGAAACAGCAATTTGCTGCAAGATGTTGCACCAAATGGATTCCTCGCGGAATTCTGTGGCAGTGACTTGTCTGGAAAAAAGAAATGTAATTTGTGGGCTAGAAGAAACTTGGATATGTTGCTTTCTGAAATAGATTGATCATATCAGTCAATAGCAATCCTTTCACTTGCTTCACAATAACACAGGGCACAGGCTGAAGGACAGCCTCTCAGGATGTGTTAGAAGTTGTTCTCTCTCTCTCTCTCTCTCTTTTTTTTTTCTCAATGGAAGCAAATCCATTCTATACTCCAATCTGCCCCACATTCACAACAATCAACAGGGCTGCTCTAGGAGAAATATGCCAGCGGTCACTTATGACAGGGGTGTGGCCTTATCTGTCAGTAGCTCCTCTATTAAGTGTGTTAAAATATGAGTCACAGACTCAATCTTCCAGAGGCTGATGGTGAACTATGTGTGGCTGAGTACATGCTCTGTTCCACAGAAACATTGTTTTTGGTTAGCTTGCCATCTATTTACAGTAGTGACAACTATAGCAAGGTTCAGAAAAAGAGCTAGAACCTTTTGTTGTCAGTATTCTTTCATCACCACTACTCAAAGAGTATTGCAGCGATGAGAACTGAACTTGCTTCCAGGGTATTCACAGCTACTACAGTGATGGTTGGGACTACCTGTACTCCTGAAAAAAGAATCTTACCTAACAAACCTGACAAATTTCACACGAATTTCCTACGCTGAAGGAGACTTCTACCCTCTAATCCTGAGTCACAGTAGGGAAGGCAAGGTAGAAATCATCAGGGCTAATATTTACTTATTGTTTCCCATAAGCCAAGCTCTCTATGTGAATTAAGTCACTTCACAACCTCACTGGCCTGATTAGACACAGCCCCACCACTGATCCTAACAGACTAGTTTTATTTTCTTTCATTAAGTCAATGCTAGCATTGTTCTCTAGAAAGTGGAAGTCTGGACACCATGCCAGTCCACAGGTCTCTTCTTGCATCTCTTTATTAAAAGAATAAATATTCTGACCAACAGTACGTTGACTTTTTAGAATTAGTAAATGTTCAAAACACTGATCACTTTGACCTTATGTCAGCCATTCTTACTGGTTCATCCAGATATGAAGTTGGAGAAATTGTTTTCATGCTCTAGAGACAAATGCCTTAGAGTAATATCCACCTCCAAGGAATTAATTTCTCTTTAGTAAGAAAAGATTGAAAACAGAAAACCAAGAAACCTCACTATAACACAGAAAGAATTCAAGATAAAGGGCAGCCCACTTTAGGGATATATCTTCATGGAAGCAGAGAAAATTACTAATGTACCCAGGGTCACAAAAATATTAAGTGGAGGACCCTGGGTATGAACGTGGGCAGTCTGACTTTAGAATTCAGATGGAGTCTGCAAGAGGAGTAAAAGTACACACAAACTCATCAGTCAAGGACAAACATAGTTATCATGATGAAAGCAGTAGAGCTGCCTGTGTGCATGGAAACGGGGACAGGGATTTTTACAGCCTTTTGAAAAATGTCATCCGAAGTATCTGCTACTTACTCTCCCTAGAACTTTGCCAACCTTTCCATCCTACTCTATTCCAACTGTTCCTTTATCCCACTCTATTTTTCCTACGCTGTCTTCATTTCAACCAATTTTTACTCATTTTGGACTTCAGTTTCAAAAGATCTATAAACAGCAAAATTTATGGAGTCCCATGATTTTCCTCGAAATTCTACAGAGGAAAATGCAATCTTATTTGAGCCCTAAGCATTGTTGTTGGAGTTCCCAAGTCTCTTCTATGATAAAGAGACCACTATCTCAAATTCTCACACACACATTTCTCTTTCAACATTCCTCATGGATGGAGAATATATGAAATCTTGGAATGAAAGCAACATGCAAGCACTGTGGTAATAGACACTATAAACACAGAGTTAAAAAAAATGAGGAAATTTTAAATCTGTAAAGCTGCTGGGCTTGAATTTTGAACATCAAGATGAAAAACAAAAACTAAAGAGCATACCAAGAGAAAATACTGATTATTTTAAATTATGCAATTTATTTAATTTTTCCGAAAACTTCAAAGTTTGGCACAAAAGACTAAGAATCAATTAACATGACTGCAGAAAGCATTCATCATTCCTGCAGTGAACCTGTTGGCACTGTTCTAAATAAAGGCATTACTGCCCTAGATGCTGCGGATACTGCAATCGATAAGACATGACCTTGCTATGAATAAGGGACTGGCCTTCAGATTAAAATATAATGGGAATGAAAATAAATGAGGCTTTCTGGAGACTAAATTAATGCAAGCAGATCCCTAGGTCCTGTAGTGAGAGCAGTGTTCTTTCAATGTTCTTCAATGTTAATTTCAGATATTTTTACACATTCGCGATTTTTGAAAGTTCATCAGTTAACTCCCCTGAGTAATAAATGCCAGATTCCCATAAGACTTCAGAGAGTAGACAACTGGTAGATAACAAAGAATGAAGAAAAATAGCACATTTAGGAAAATGTGACGCAAATCAGTCTCATGCATATAGACAATAAGATTCACATAGGATTAAAACCTACCAAAGCCAGGTGACAGTCACCATGGATCATGCCCTAGCCTTAGGCAGCTCAGACAGCCATTCAGAATGCCATAGACTGGAGGACCTGAACAACAGAAACCCATTTCTCACAGGTACGGGGAGTCCCGGATCAAGGTGCCAGCCAACTCTGGTTGTGGTGAGGCCTCTCCTGTAGACTTGCAGTCACTTTCACTGTAGTCAGCACCTTCATTGCTGCTCGCATGGCCTTTTCTCAGCATATGTGTGGAGAAGGAGTGAGAGTAATAGAGAGACAGGAAGAGAGAGGAAGAGAAGATGGCAGCTATTGGATCAGATTCCCTCTTTACAAACTCATTTCACCTTACTTATTTCTGTAGAAGCCCTACCTCCAACTACAATCACATTGAAAATTAGGTCTTCAACATATGAATTTAGTTGAACACAATTCAGGTCATAACACCTCTTGAATGTATCAGTCTAAAAGTACACTGCTGCAGACAGACCTAAAGCACAGTAAGAAGTGTTTATTCCAATAACTGACATAGCATTTATTGGAGCCAGCACTATGGCATAGGGTGTTAAGCTGCTGCCTGTGATACCAATGCCTCACACCACAGCAAGAGTTCTAGTCCTGACAGCTCCTTGGCAGCTTCCTACTATTATTCCTAGAAAAACAAAATGTGATGCTCAAGTACTTAGGCCATTATCACTCATGTGCAAGACCCAAAAGGAGTTTTAGGCTCCAGGCTTGAGCCTGGTCCAACCCAGGTCATTGAAACTATCTGGGAATTAGCCAGTAGATAAAAGAAAATTTCTCAAGTGTACTCTCTCTTCCCCCTCCCTCTCTTTGTAACTCTGCCTTTCAAATAAATATGTCTTTGGGAAAAAAACAAATAGCACATATTTAAATTTTTAAAAACACATCATGCAGTATCTTATGCCATGGGGGGAGACAGACTGCAGAAGAAGGGAAAGAGAAGGAAGAAGGAATGTATTTGATTAAAGATGCTGCCTTCACAATAGTATATTCTAGAAAAGAAACATTAAATCCCCCCCCAAAAAAAAAATCACAAAAGAAAAAAAAACCACCAGGGAAGGGAGGTGAAAGGAAAGAATGTTGGGAGAAGTAGACCATACAGCAGCAATGCCCTCTTTAAGGAGAATTTACAATGAGATCTGTGGGAGGAAAGCAAGCTGGTCAGGTGCTTTTTGCTGAGATGAACGTTCCAGGGAGAAAGGCCAGGCAATACGAAAGCTTGCACAGGTCGCAGGCTTGACCTACAGGAGGAAAAGAAAGCACAGGCTGAATCACGGTAAGCTGCAGATTCAAGAGTTAAGAGTTTGAGGAGGAGGTGGGAAGACAAAGCATTCAGAGAGGCTGCAACAGGAAGCCATCACTGGCAATGAAAACCGTAAGGGACTGATCTGAACACACAGCAATCAGCTGGAGCTTTCCGCAGCCCAGAAAGAATAAGGTCAGGCAAATCCAGGTTAGAACACTGCATGCACACAGGCAGAAGAGATGGACTTATGGAAAAGGGTTGAGGCAAGGGAGTTAGAAAGCGATGCAAGGTCTATTTTAGGAGGTAGAATGCACAGCACATGGCCCATGCAGTAGATGTGGGATGTAAAATGATAACCAGCTGTGAAATATTTGGCTTAAACCAAAATCTGATGAGACAGGATGAGTACTGAGTGTTGCTGTTACGATAACACTTGGGTTGCTTACATCCCATACCAGAGTCACTGGATTTGAGTATCAACTCAGAATTCTAATTCCAACTGTCTGCTGATGCGCACCCTGGGAAATGGCAGGTGACAGTGCCACCAGGGACACCTGAGTAAATTCCTGGCTCCTGGATTCAACTGACCTAGCCCTGACTGTTATAGCATATGAAGACTAAAGTAATGGAGAGGAAGTATCTGTCTGCCCATCTTCCTTTCAAGTACATAATACAGTAATTCCTTAGAATCATTAAAAAGATCTTTAAACATTTACAGGCAATGAAGAGAAACTGGAACGAAGAAGTTGGCTTGGAAGAAGGTAAGGAATCAACGGTTTTCTTTTGAACTTGTGAAGTCTGAATACTCATTAAATATGCCAAAAAAGAAATAAGATCTGTGATCTGCCATCTATGTCTGGTACAGTCAAGGTCAGACCAGAAAGAAGGCTAGTACATAGATAACCCTGAAGGAACAGAGCCAGATGAGGATACCCAGGAAGAGCCTCAGCTAGGAAACGCTGGGACACCAGCATTCACTGCAGAAGATCCAGTAGAAATACCCTTGGGATAGTAAAACTACATCTTTACCATCTCTTCATGTCCTGCTCAAAATCTAGAAAATGGAACACTTGTTTCCAACCTCTGCACTCCAAGAACAATGCAAGAAGATTCACAAAAGTTCCACAAGGATGATAAAATGGAGGAAAGGTTGTCATCAGACATACGAGGGGGAAGAATCAAAGCAGTCCAATCTGAACTGAAGGTAACCAAGGGGGAAAGACAGACTTCTCTGCTAACTCCCAATCTTATGATGCAAGAAGGATGGACTCCTTTTATGCTTCAGTTTTGAAAGGGCAAAACTAAATTCAACAGAAATATTACCCATAATCACGTATATTAATGAGACATGATCTACTCATGTATATCATCAGGTAAATCAGGACAATAAACACTTATAAATAAATGCATCGGAACTGAAAATAGACAACGGCTTATACCAAGTAAAGTCACCTGTGAATGGCCAAGCCCGTCATCTGCAATGTGCCTCACTTGCAAAGTGGCGACAATACCACAGTGCATTCTCATCTGGAGACTTGTTAACAGCAGGAAATAAACCAAAGCAGTATGGCACTGACTGTGAGCTGCTTTCCACCTCGGATGGTACTTTCATGACTGTCCATCCTGAGTGTTGCCTTTAAATGGCCTGTTATGAGAACAGGGAGCAGAATAATGTCAAGTGGACCATGAAAGCACCAAACACAGTAACTACATTATTGCGGACCCTTCATCAGATTAACGCAGAAAGTTCCAAATTACAGAATCAATATGTAATCTACAAGCTCCAAGTGCATTTCTGTGATGGCTAGTTTTGCAGGCTATAGTCCTAGTTATTTAACCAAACACAAATCTAGTATCACGGAATAGTAGAGATGCAATCAACATTCACATGCAACTGATTTAAGGAAAGGCAGAGCTCCTTAACACCTGTGGAAATGTGACTCAAATAGTGAAAGAACTTAACAGAAGAAATTTCACCTGTGGACTTCAGTGCCCTCCCGAGGCACATTATCCAATTCTGTTCCCTAAAAAGGAGGAGGGATGTCTCCTATTGGCCCTGGCTCTCTAACTCATTTACCCTCTTTTTCTTCAGAGAGAAAGAAATCTAGTTGACCTAAATGGAAACCACCACAGCTAAACAGCATTTGTTAAAAAAAAAAAAAAAAAAAAAGGAAATGGGGAAAAAAGTTTCTCTCATCTGAGAGGCAAAGGGTAAACAATTGTTGACAAATGACTAAGACCCCCAGTCATACAAATTATACATTTATTAGTCATATGTTCCATGCACTTGGCAAATCTAAACTTGATACGAGTTCTCAAAGTCTTGTTTAATCATGCTGCCAGCAGCACTTCTCTGTTTAGCCTGACATATGGAAAAAGGAGCATTGGATCTGCTGGTACTGTCTTCAGCTTTAGTTTCAATTGCATGAGCCTTACTTCCCAGAGTTCTCCACTAGAAATGGCTAAGCCAAAGGTGGGACATCTGAGGCTGCAACTATGAGGATGAATTTTGATTAATTCCTTCTATAAAGAGCAAATGTCAGCTAGCTCATCTTTCTGCCTTTCATTCCTCCTCACCTTTGATGAGGACTATGAATATCAAACTCCCGATATGAAGTTCAGCTGTTAGGAGCATGTCATCATTCTAGCTGCTCAGGTGTGGACAACAAGGTTAGTGGGTCCTCTCCCCTTAGTGCTCCCTGTACATTCCTCCTAAAACATCACACCTAAAGGATTCATGATTTTCAAAGAGGGACAGAATAAAGAACAAAGTTTTGTAGTTCTGGTTGACCCTTCAAACATCAAGAAGGAATAGTAGAGTTAAGCCCCCCTGATTTAAGCATTTGGTACAAAGAATGACATCACTGCTTAGGATAGCCATGTCAGACATGTTAGTGTGCCTAGCTTGAGTGCGCCCTAGTCTGCTCCCAACTCAGCTTCTGTTAGTGCCTATCTCAACAGCAGGTGATTCTTCAAGTACTTGGGTCCCTGCCATGCACATGGGACACCCAGATGGTGTTTCAGGCTATTGGTTTCAGTCAAATCTAACTCTGGCTGTTGCAGACATTTGAGGGAGCAAATGAGTGGAAAGAAGAATATCTCCTTCAAATCAAGTTAAATAAATTTTTAGAAGAATATCTTTACAGTTCTTCTCTCTGATTTTTTAAAGAGTTAACCATAGATTTACTTTAAATTACCATTATTTCCATTCATTCACTAAAAAAATATCTGTTGAGTGTCCAGAAGATGCCAAAATAAATCCAGAGAGATTTTAGGCCTAAGGATTGTGGAGAAAAACTAAGAACATATATTAATAATGTACAAATAATTCTACAAAAATCTAAACAATTTATTATACAATACTAAAAATTTTACTAACATGTAATACTTGTAGCATTTGCGAAATTAAACAATGCTTCAACACATGTTGCAATAACACAAACCAATCAAGTCATGCAACCATGCATTCCAGCTCCTTGGCATTTGTGTCTGCAACCTACCAGTTCTTTACACGTAGTTTTGTACATTATTGTAAACTACATTCACTCCACTGTCTTGTGAGAGAGTGCAGTAATTTTCTTTCTTTCTGACTGTATTCTCTTTCCTCCCCCCTCCCTCCACCCTTCTCAGCCCGTAGTAATCAGATTCTAAGTTCAGAGCAACTATCACTTTGTTTTTGGATACCTTTAAATGTTTTTGGGTACCACAGAAAAAGACTAAATTTATGGACTCATTTCTGAAGTTTACTATGTACCACTGGCTTATATGTCTGTTTTTGTGTCTACATCATGTTATTCTGGTTAAGGAATTTGGACACATATTGAGATGACAAATAGAAAGAAGAAAAACAGAAAAGCAATGGTATGATATATTGAGGGTCTTTACCCAGGGAAACTGGCATCAAATTTGAACTTCTTGTTATTTATATGCTTAGTCGCCACTGGAAAAGTAATTAATCAGCACACAATTCTGGGATTGTCTGCAGGGAAATCACCAAGAGGCAGGGCTGCAACAGTCTGAACTGTGATTTGTGTCACTTTGCATATTGCTGTTGTGTTCCGGTTGACAAGCTTTGGATGAAAAAAGTAATAGTTTATAAAAAAAAAAAAACCTTCTATCTATATATAGAGACAGGGCAAGAGCAAGGAGGTCTTGACCTAGCAAATACTCATTACCCTCACGTGATTCAAACTAGTACATTGGCTCCAGATTAATATAGACTTCCACATAGTTCACAAGTGACAGGTTTGATGATAAATGGGGCACTTCAGTAAAAATGCTATTAAATATATGTGAAGCCTGGAACAGATGGCATATCTATTAGATATGCCTGATAGCTGATCACCATTTAGTATTCTCTGGTCCAAGCTCCTATCAAGGTTTCACAACTCTGAGAAGGGGGAAAAAACATGAGCAAGATGTTAATTTCCCAAGCAGTCTGTCAAACAGCTGTTTCTCATCCTTAAGAAAGAAAAAAAGTCAGCCATTCATGAAAGCTGTTTGAGACAAAGGTAAAAGCAAGCGTGAATTTTCTGTAAGCCAAACCATAGATTGCCAAGTTTGTGGTCTATTTCCTTTAAAAATATAAAATTTCTGATTTTACCTAAAGCTCTGTGGTTTATAGACACTATGTCATGGTTCTGCACTGTTCAGTTTTAAAGTTCAATCCCTTGAGGCCCAAGAAAATAACAAGGACCAAGAGGTGTATAGATGATGGCCAGCACACGGGACAGTCTTGAGGGAATCCTAAGAACATCAAGAGTCAAAATGCCTAGAGAAGCCTTGAATGAAATTTGAGTCTTCAGGACAGAAAGGGACAGTCTGAGAATGTAGACACGGACAGTACACAGAGTCCAGTTCAAGCAAGGGCTAACGGTTCTCAAGTAGGCAAGTTGTGCTCAGGATACAAAAGATGGTGCTAGTCTTAGTCTTCACTGTGGGAAGATATTTGTACATGTTACTTAAAATAGTGTATATTCTACAATTAAAATGATAAGGCAATCAGCCAGTCAGCAAGGAAAGGCATAAATCTATAGCTGGTTGAGTCACTGATGTGAAACCATGAAAACACAGGACTAATTGCTCCAGCGGTATCATAAGCAATCAAAGAGTAAGCTTCTTTTGTGCAAGATTTTTGTGAATTAACTTCTTGCCTACAAATGCCCATGATTCCCACCGATTACCATGGTATCAGTCGCTCACTCCTTGAGTTTCCCTGGGGTAGGCACTTGTCCCCTTTGACTCACAGGTGTCTGCCACTTGGGCACTTTACATGCCTGGATACATACAACAGGTGTTTCAAGGTATTATCAACTTTCATTGCAGCTTCAGAGGAAGATCAGTGCCTTAAGCTAAGGTATGTGAGCCAGACAAATACCAGGAATGCATCTCTATCCATTCAACACATTCTATGTTTATACAGATGTCACTGTAAACATATTTCCTGGAGCAAGGAAAAAATGAATGGCTTTTGAAGGCTCCATAGTACTGAGCATTTTATGCAACTAAGATGTTTAAAGCAACACTTGCTGCATATTTAGGGGAATTCCGCTCTCTTTCATCCAATGCCTGAGGAGGCTATGAGCAGTGTCTCAGCAAGGCTCGTCTCCTTACCTGCCAGCACTTGATATTAAAAGAAAGAGGCCACCACAGTGCTCTCTCTGTTGAAAGCCAGATGTCAAGAACAGGCCCCAAAGCTACAAGCATGAGAAGAATTCCAATGATGCAGAGGGGGCCTGTAGGATGACACGGCGTCTTCCACACTGTGAGAGCACCACATTGCCTTGATTCCTTTCCGCATATTGACTCTAATCTACATTCTCAAGAAGTGTTCCTCTGCTGTGTTCATAAATGGAGCACTGGAACAAGCATAAAATAGAATACTCTAACATTCTCAATACTTCTGTGTGCTTCTGCAGTTAAGCGACTGGCCCAATTCAGTAGGTGGGAACAGGAGGAGGTATTGAAAAGTGCCACGGGCCATTCTGAGGGGGAGGAGAGGGTAGCATGGGCTACTGCCTGGAAGTTTCTCAATCCTCTGTGCATGAGTAGCAGTTAGGAGACAAGGAGCAGCTTTCATTGAATACAATATTTTTGTGTTGCCACCTATATAAGTACTCTGCACACAGTATTCCACTGAAGCTCTGAAATAGCTGTAGTGCATTAAATACTCTCCTGCCAAAAATCATGTGCAATCGGAAACTCAAAACATGATCATACCTAGAAACAAGGTCTTTGCAGATGTAACTGGTTGCATTAATATAAGTTCATACTGGTTACTATGCACCTTAAATTCAATGAGTAATGTCCTTAAGAGAAAAAAAAATACACACCCCACAGAAGCAAACCATTTCAGTAACAACAGAAGCAGAGGTTACCGTGCTGCCACAAGCTGAGGAAGGCGAGGCGTCACCATAAACTGGGAGACGAGGAAAAATCCTTCCTTGGAGCCTTCATGGGGAGGTTGGCCTGCCAACGCCTCCATTTCACACTTCTGTCCTCTAAGCTGCTGAGCTTGTGGACATTTGTTAAGATAGCCCTAGGAGACCAGTACAAACCCTGAGAGATGGACATCATTGCTACTTCTATATTATTGCAGAAACTGAACAAAGTAATACACAGAGAAAGAAATACACCACAATCAATACAATGTCCTTCTATATGGGGGAAGTGTTCAAAGGTAGAAGGTAACCCAAAGACAGAAGGTGTAAGGGTTTGAATGAAGGTAACATTTCTTGCCTCAACAGCTTAGCACTAGGAATTCCAGATGCTGACCAGGTATTAAAGGCACTAGGAGCATGATGTGGGGTATGGCTGGCCCATCTTCCATCCCTTAGAAGCTTCTCCAGAAGTATATAGCCCACATGTAATGATTCAGTACCTAGAGTTACCAACTGATCTTACCTGGGTTTATTTTGCTTATTTTGCTTTAACTCACAGTAATTTTTTTTCCAAGAATCATTTTTACAATGAACCCTAACAGGTACAGTAAGAGAATGCTAACCATAGATGAGTGTCCACAATGGCTCATGGCTTGCACATAGGCACGGTTTTGGAGCTTTGCAAACATACTACAAAGAACAATGACAGGAATATTCCTGTTGTACCACTCACATTTAATCTAATCATTTCTAACATTTGGTTGTATTTATTTCTTGCCTTTATTTTAAACTATGTCTCTTGTCCTGATGAATGTGAGAGCATCTTGTCTCTGCCTCCTCTACTCTTGAGAGGCTAACACTTGCTAACATGTGCCCACTATGAGGATGTATAACATTCTGACATTCACTAAAACAGATGTAATGAAGGCTGGTTTCATCAAAGCATGACAAAGTTCATCTTTGATGTCTTGATGGTATAAGAGGACCAGTGAGTAAAAGCAGGTGAAAGACAGGATCCGCTGATGTGTGTGAACTGAGTATTCACCTGGAAAAGGCTTTTCATTGACAAGCTACTGGGCCCTTTCCCTCCTTCTCTCCCCCAAGGAACACCTTCAGACAGCACATGAAGTCTTAGTGGAACAAGCAATCATCAACTTAAAATAGTTTGATTAGTGATTTCCCCACTTCACAGTTGTGAGAAAGCGATATGCACTCAGAAGAAAACACCTGTCACATCTTGAATTCAGGCCTTCTACCATATTCGTGATAAACAAGACTCTCACACCATGCCAGGCAGTGGCAGGAGCCTCAGCTTCCAGGCAGACATGTGATCATAGTTACCACTTATAAAACAGTCTTTGTGTTGATGAATTTACCCAAATGTAGGCTAAAAGAAGCATCCTGAGCATGTTTAAGGCAGGCTGAACTAAGCTATAATGATATTTGTTATGTAAGTATATGTATTTTTAAAGACTCACGCATTTTTATTTGAAAGAGGGAGAAACAGAGATCTTGCATTCCATGATTAACTCTCCGAATAAGCTACACTGACCAAAGCTGCTCCAGGCTGAAACCAGGAGCCGGGAACTCTAAGTCTCACATGTGGGTATCAGTGGCACAGGACCTTGGTTCATCTTCCTTTGGGTTTCCAGGCATATAAACAGAGAACTGGCCTGAAGACAGAGGAGCCAGATTTCAAACCAACAGTATAACATGTGATGCCAGAGTCACAAGGGGCAGCTTAATCTGCTGCATCAAACTTCAGCCCTTAGACTTTATTTCTGACTTAGGATATTTTTAACTTACATCTTTGTCAGTTCAGCTTCTGCTCAACAGAATGCATTGTGTCTCATAGTATGGATTTCTAGTCTTCTTGACTGCACTGCAAGATTCACAGGTGGATTGTCATGAAATCTGGACCAAGTGTCTCACCTATAGCTGAGGGCTCAGTAAGTGGTTGTTGAATTAAATGATGAGGACAGGTAGCAGAAATGGGGTAAGTTCAGCCTGGAAATAAGAAGGTGTCAGGGGAAATGATAGCTGTCATCACATATTTGAAAGATGATAAGATTGAAGCTATGTAGCTCTTGAAGGAAAAATAGAACGACTGGTAAACGGTACAGGGAGTTCATTTCTGCACAATGTAAAGAGGTTCTTTATATTATACTTGATGGCAAAATGCTGGATGGGTCTGAATTTAGAGCCCACCCACTAATAATTACATCAGACAATTAGGGCAAGATTCCTGCCCTAAGTAGGGGGGGAAATGAGGTGCACAACTGCTCTCTCTGTCTTCCAAATCTAAGTTTCTATGACATTCAAGGCCTCCTGGGTAATTTGGCCCATTTACTTAAAAAAAAAAACAACTTTTTTTTTTAACTTGGGGGAGGAAGTGGGGAGAGAAATACAGATTTCCCATCTGCTTGTTCACAATCCAAATGTCTGCAATGCTTGAGCTGGACCAGGTCAAAGCCAACAGCCTGGAAATCACTCTGGGTCTCCCAGAACAGACAGGTGGCAGGGATTCAACCCAAACACTTCACCCATCATCTACCACCTCTCAGCACGGACACTACCAGGAAGCTCCGAAGGAGAGCAGAACCAGGACTCAGACCTAGGCGTTATGACAGGGACGATGGGCATCTCAAGCAAAAGGTTCATCTCTGTGCCAAATGCCTGCTCTGCCCTTTCTGTTCTATCACTAATGCTCATAGAACTGATACATGATGCAATGAGAATCCGTAAATAAAAGGAATATAGCCATGGAAAAAAAGACACTCTTCATTTATGAATTGTGGAATTAAGGCAACTGCAATTCTTATCCTTAGTTTAATTGAACTCTACAAAAAAAAAAAACCCTGCTAATCAAGCATCTGACACACAATTCAGTATTGTCTAAGTGGCTAAGATCATAATCTTATTGATCCCCAAAATGACACCTGCCAAGAGACTGCTACCCAGCATCTCTCAGACTGCAGTTATGTCACACACTTGGCAGTCCTCGGCCAAATGTGTTCCATTGCCCTTGCTCTCAGCTAAGACAGGCGAGCCTGCATGGATCACATCAGCAGGTTTCTAGAAGATCTGGCCACACAGGAAGCAGCAGCAGAGGATCAAAGAGTGGCTGCTGACTCCCTTGCTTTCCTCCCTTCCATGCACCAAGAACAGGCTAAGTCTTTCCTTCCAAGTTACAGCTCCTGAGAGGTAACCCTCCCCACATCCGGCTCTGCATCCAGGTTCCAGTAAATTCTCCCTTCCTTGCCTTTTCAGATGTGTGCTCAATTTTGGCTTTGTGCTCTAACCAGTCTTGGGATGCTGCACTTCTCCTGTGGCTTCCCTATGCAATGTTCTGTCCTCATCTTTATAAAGAGGCCTTGTATTAAACTCTCCTTCAATGATCCAAAATGAAGAGCAGAGGAAACTCTGATGGCCAGGTATCATTTGTGATCAACTCACCAAAAGGTGTATCCACGGGCAGTTGTCGTGCTGACAATTCATGTCTAGGTGCAAGATGTTGCTGGCCTGAGCAGTCTCCTGGGAATTTCCCAGCAGTGCTTATCTAATCATGGAAAGAAGAGAAGAGGCCACCAGATAGCATAGAGCACAGCCAATTCATTAGGCAATACCTGTTTTTCAAACAGAGCTAAGAGACGAAAGTTACCCTTTAATTTTAAGCAGAACATGGTCTTCATTGCACTTCATGAGCTGTGGACAAGAAGCTATGCACTAGGTACAGAGAGAACTGGGCAGGGCATGCTCTTCTGGATGATATTGGAAATGCTTGCTGCTTTTCAAGCTTCTACTTTGGACTACTTAAGCTTTAAGCTACAGGGACCTGCCTTGCTAGTTTGATGTGCCCAAGATCCAATTTTCCATGTTCTGTTGGTTTTTATTTAGCCCAAGGCTCCTCTGTGACAGGTATCTGAGAGTATAGTGGCTCCACAGGGCCAAGAGTGCAGTGCACAAGTTAACAAACGGGGCCCAAGGAAAGGGAAGCTTTTGTAGGAAAGAAAAACAGGCAGCCAATTCTCTCCCTTCCCTCCTTCCTCTTCTTCTTTGCTTTGACAGAATAGCAGAACTGGTAAGAAAGTAGGCATCTTCAAGATCAAATCTCGGATCCAGCCCTTGATACACAATGCCTGTGGAGATGGTTATTTGGCCTCTCCAGCCTCAATTTCCTCATTTGTGAAACACTGACGATTATTCCTACTTGACAGGTTGCTGTAAAGATTCAGTGTTCTGGAATATCTAGCAGAGGCGTGGCACACAGTTTTTAATGGATGCTAACTATTATCCTAGACAAGCTCACTAGTACAGTTGTCTCCTGGATGGTCTGGAGAGTTTTAACGTGGGGAAAGATGGCACATGAATGGTAAATCTGTCCCTACGTGGCTGTCAGAATTGGAAGCAACAAAGGTGTAATATGAAAGCAGACAGAACCTAGGAGCAAAACAGCGAGAGAAAAGTGGTCTGCTCCCACAGTGTAAACGTAAAAGACAGACTGTGCAGAGCAGCTCACCCAGGAGCAGGGGGCTCATTGGGGCCGCAGTAGATAGGACACTAGAGTAACATAACAGAAAGAGTCCAAAGGGAGAGCTTGGCTTACGCCATGCCCCCGCCCCCAACACCCTTCCCAGCATCTTCCAGAAAATGGGATAGGGAGCCAGGAGCCTGCTGGGCAGTGTCAGGAGAGGGCCAATGAAGAAGAGACGGCCTGCACTTGCAATAGACAGCAAAGGCTGATTTCACCTACTTCATCTTGCTGCCCAGAACCAAGCCTGCTGAGACACAATAATAAAAGTCTTCCCAGGACATTACTGAATACAGTATGCCTTTATGCCTCAATCAGATGGCAGCCTGGGCATGAATATAATGCATTATTCTGGAGCTGCTAGGAGAAAACTCAGTGATTTACATTTAAGGTCCATTTTTTGTTTCCAATGAAAACATCCATCCCAACAGCAACTCTGACATAGATATTCCCACCTGAAGCAAATAGTTCTCCAGATTGAGGCCGTGCTCTCTTGCCAGAACCTTCTGACCTAGTTCAGCTTTTCCTCTTACTGAATTTTAAAAGCCTGGTTAAAGATTTATAATCCTGTCATTTTATCCCCAAGACAAATTATATCCCAGGCCACTTTATGTAAAGCACCAAGATGACCTGTGCTAATCAGGCAAATATTTGACTCACCTATTTGCTAGGCAACTGATCTGCTCAGGTTTGGGGGCAGTTGAATGTAACCCTGCCAACTTTTTTCTCTCTACTCTATGGTTCTATGAGACAAAAGAAAGCACAAGAAAGATCTTGAGGAGTGGAATGGGCCTGGGGCTCGCCACCCCTATGCTGCCACCCTCGGTAGGAGGCTTTACCGTCCATCACACCGTCTCCTCATTTACAACCTGATGCAATCAAATATTTAAGTCTTCATTAAACAGATTCTATCATCATGCCAAACATACACAATGCACTTGTCCTAAGTTAATGATAAGGATTTTATGTGACCTAAGCATACCGTGATTTTTCAGAGTTGAGAACATGAGGTTACACATTTCCAAGTCAAAGCAGTGAAGGCAGACATCAGGATTCCATTTCCAGAGAGCTCCTGGGGAGTGCAGGCTCATTCAGAGAGGTGAAGCATCAGAGATTGCTCCTAAAAATAAAAGTTGCTATTCTGATCTCACAGATGCAGCTCAACACGGGAGGCACAGGAGACACAAAGGGACATGGTGATCAAGGCTCAGTCACGTAACACCCAGTTATGCCATCTGTGTAGTGAGACCGAATGCCCACAGGAGCTGACAGTGAGCATTAGGAAAATTATTAGGCACAGTGAGAACAGTGAGAGACAACTTGAAGCATTTTGGTGACCTCAGCCAGCCTGTCATTTTTATCGATGATGGCTCTGTTCAACAAGGTTTGAATAAGGACCACTTTTCCTATAGCTTCCCAATAAGAAATGAGAGGGATCTAGGCACAATACAATAGCTGTATCCACAAGGCTGTGCTGTTCTCATCATTAATTGAGTTAACACTATCACCTTTTCACACCGCACATAAACCCATGGGCTAGGGAAGGGTGAGCAATCAAGAAGTACATAACTGGAAACCGAGTTTCCCAATGACAATGCAAGAGAGGCTTTGCTTTTCAGCTTCAACTCCAATATGCTTCCTGGGTTCAAGAGACGTGGGGCATGGAGAGTGGGAATTGAAGAGCTTGCCTTTAGGACAGCTAGACTGCAAGGGAAGGAGTCCTGCGTTTATAAAGTTTGCAGCCTGCTTCCCTGCAGTCCCTCAGGGCAACAAGGCTCTCCAAGAGAGGGCACATCAGTGTCCCAGGCACTCAGCAGAGGGGACCACATATAGTCTCAGGGTAGATGCCTGTACTTGAGGCAGCAGAGGACTCCTACACATAAGGCACTGGGGGTTGACCTGAAGCTCTCTCCTAGAAATTGATTTGGACTCAAGACAGAGATGAGCGCCATCTTTAAAGACCTGGCACTGAGTGAGGACTCTAATTCTGAAAAAAAAAAAACAGGAAGATAGACCTGGGTTATAGTTTAAGATCTGCTCCCACCTTCTCAATATCATTTCACATCATACACACACACACACACATACACACACATACACACACACACGGAGGGAGGGAGGGAGGGAGGGAGAGAGAGGAAGAGAGAGAGGGAGAGAGAGAGAGATCACCAACACAGAGAGCACAAGGGTATGATTTTTAGCAAGTGGTCGCCTTTAGATTCAATTCAAAGCAATGACACTTGGAGGAAAAGTACAATTTAAAAAAATATAAATGAGGCCCCAAAGAATCCTTCAGTCCAGAACTTCACAAAAGAATCTCAGCAGACCAATAGTCAAGCCAATAAAATGAATAGAGTTTTATGATGATATTTTTAATAATAGGATAAGCCTGGCATTATCTTAACAAAAATGTCAAATCAAAAAAAGAAAATTGAATTTATGTAAATAACAGTTGCATAGGTTATTTTAATTAAATTTAAAAGATTGTCAGCAGTAAGATTATAGACCAGAGTTCCTTGTTTCCTAGGCACCAAGTTAGCAGAAAGAGCATTAAGCAGATTCAAGCTATCTGGCACTACACCTACACACACACACACACACACACACACACACACACACACACACACACACACACGATCCAAGATCCCAAAACCAATTGGTTGTTTGAGAACAGGAATGTAGCCAAGGCTGGTAGACAAGAAAGTGAAGACAGAGGCTACAAATGAAAACATAAACTGAGAAAAAGAAAGTACAGAGGAAGAGAATGTACAAGCTAGGAATACTGGAAGTCCAAAGGGAGGTGTGAGTAACTCCTCATGAGAGAGGGACGGGGGTGACAGGATGGGAGGATGCAGAATGTGGTGACAGGTGTGTGCCCCGACAGAGATGAGTCCACACAATGATGCCAACCGCACGTGTCCCTCTCCGTTCCCTTCATCTCTGATACCCAGCTTTCACCATCACACCAGCACGGGCATCTAGTGAGCGCTCTGCAGACAGGCTAAGGTCACTTGGGGAGACATTCCCCAGGACATACCTTTTTCTTTCCTTGTCTCATTCATTAACAAATAATGCGCATGCAAAGCACTGCATAAGCTGTGAGGAATATGAATCTCATCCATGGCTGCGGCACTTCACGGGGTTGTTACCTATGTGCAAACAGTGAGACACCCTACACAAGCTAACTAACGAAACACACAATGTGAAAAGCAGCATGCAGCCAAGGGGCAAGCGAAATAACATGTACTTTCATAGAAGAAATATCACTGTTGGTCACTGACTATCCTTTCATCTGGTCATCTGGCAAAGGTTTGTTAAGCACCAACTGCATGTCAGGTAGAATGGTGAACAATGACCCATCCTTTGGACAGCAGGCAGAGACCAAAGGTAAACAAACTTTGACTAAGGGTAAGTGCAAGCATGCAGATAGCAACGGAGTGCTAAGAAGCAAAAGAACAGGATGCCTTCAAAATGAAATAACAGAAGAAACCAATGGGATATTCTTGGGCTCAAGATGACCCTTCAAACACCTCAAGAATTTACATAACAATTGGTCATCATTTATTAATTAATCACATATTACGTGTGAAACATTAATAACTTTGTAAATTAATTCTAATCCTCAAAAAAGCAGTCTTGTTCAAACTGATACTATCATTTCATATCCATTGTAGGGAGAAGTAAACCAAACCTTAGAACAAATCATAGCATTTCCAAGGCCACAGGTGGTGAAAGACAGCACCAGGACACAAAACCTGTGAATATCCCACACTTTCCACCATGCCACACCAACCACCAGTTCACAGAGCGTTCAGAGTCATTTTCTTTGCTTTGTGAAAATAACCCTTTGATGAGAAGCTTAATGTTGATATAATGATCACGACGGCAGTGGAAAATAGTCCCATCAAGTATCAACAGAATCGATCTTTTCATAAAGGAACATTCATCGTACATTGATTGAAATTTTGTCAACATCTCATCCAGTTGGAGAGCTTGTTAAAACCCAATAACAGTTAAGCACAATAATAGCTAGATGCTAATGAGCACCTGCTATGTCCATGTATCATCTCATTTAATCCTCACAACAACCCCAGCAGGTACACACGACTTCCATCTTTAACAAACAGCATGAAAAATCCCCGAGGTTAAACAACTGCATAGAGGTTATATCAGGCAAATTGCAGAGTAATGCTCTAAGCTCCATCAGCACACTAACAATGCCATGCCCTGTGCCCATCTGCAAATTCCATGAGACATAATTAGCTTTGTTGCGGGGAGAGAGAACAGAAACAAACCAATTTGCCAGAGGTAACATGGTGAAAGGGAAGATGACTCAGATTCTGAATGGGGAATCCTGGCTCCCATTCACTACCTGACCTCAGGAACATCGTTGGGACAAACTTGATGAATGTGTGATGACTGGAAAAGTTGTTTAATTCATTCCTGAGGACTCATGTCAATTGTACTCAAGGGAGAGAAGGGCAGCTGGCAGTCTACAACTCCCCTTGCCAGGCCTGTTGGACTCAGAGTGCTTCTTGGGGAACAGGCAGCAGTCCCAAGTTGGATCATAATTTACATCTACATTTCCCAGTGAAGAGTTGCCAACGGCAGTAAACTGACACTGCCCAGGTCCCTCGCTTAGTCTGTCTTGCCAGACATCTTGCACACAAAGCCGCTTCACAGAATGCAACAGGGTTCAGAATTAACCAGATACAATGGCCCCAGGGAGAAAGCACATCCAAAAATCTTTTAGCACCTTCCTAGCCTCTTTGTCAAAGGGCTGCACCAAAACCAGCAGCATTCAGCATGCAGCCAAAGGGATGTCCCGAGTCTACTCTGATATTCTCGGAAGGAGAAAAATCATTTCAGATTTTTAGAAAAGATTTATTTATTTTTATTTGAAAGCCAGAGAAAGGAAAAGTAACACATGCAAACAGTTATCTCCAACGTCTTTGAACCGATACCCTCTCACTTTATCAGCTACCTAAGAAAACAGAGGCCCACAAAAGTAGACAATCCTTTCAACCACTGACACATCTGAAATACTAAGAGTCACAATAAAAAAAATGCAAGGCAGCACTACCACAGAACCAAGCACATCATTATAACTTGAGTGTACAATCTAACAGCACACAGTTTAAACGTACACGTGCACAGTAAGAACTGCCAAGCATTGGATGTTCCCAAACAATAAGAAACACCCTCTGGATCAGCTTGCTTTTCTAAGTAAAGCATGGAGATTCACAGTTCAGCCTGAGTCAAAGCCTAGGGTTATAGCCCCTCTAAGAAACTTGCCAGCTATGTGAATTTGAGTTAATTACTTAAGCAATCGGTGACTGAGTTTTCTTAACTATAAAATTGGAAAAGGGTTGTTAATGTGTGGGCATTTTGGAAACAAAGGAATTATTATACCTAGGGAATTGAAACTCATAATAACACATTGTAAGTACTAGTTAGTGCAGTCTAAAATTATCATTATCAGTAATATTATTAAGCTCCTTAAAACAGAGCTATTTACTCATACTGGATTATTCACCTACCTCTGGACAGTTACAGAAAAAGAATTTTCTATCTTGTTTGAGACACTGAGTCTTGGGGTCTCTATAGTACATTCCTTTAATATGTTTCTCTAAATAGGTCATATACATTATGTAATAATCATCTGTACATATTGTGAGCTTCTGGTTTCAGAAATAAGCCCAGGCTTTTCTACCTTGAAGAAAACCAATGTAGTATGGCTGTGGACAGAACACAATCCTACCTTAATTTCTGAAGCACACGTTATTTGTTGCATCCGTTGTAGCAGAACATGCTGATGAAACAAATATATCCAATGCATTAACAGGATAAACAAAATAGAATCCATGTCTTGCTCAGTACATAATCTAGAACAGCTGCCCTAGTGTGGAAGAAGGGATCTTGTTCAGGTAGTCACTCAGGAACACTGGAGGACAGCACCTCTTTCAAAGCCAACCCAGTCAGGCAGAAACAGAAAGAAGCATCAAAGTTTTCCAGAAAAGTCCTGCAAAAAGGGCACACATTTTCCCACTCACGTTCCATTGGACAGAATCGAAGTCTAATGCTAGGAAGCCTAGAAGACATACCAAGCATAAACAAATTTAGGTGAATAGAGCAATCCTTGCTAGTAGTTAAAATTAATCCTAGGAGCTTAAATCCAAGGAAACTTTACCTGAAAATACTTGGTAATTTTTGAGAAAATTAAGCATGCTTGTGAGAACTTTCGTTTACTCAAAGTCTATTTTCAAGATATAATATCTTCTGTAAAACAACATATGACTCAAGAAAAATCAATCACCAGCAAACTGTATACTTGCTTTGTTCAATGAAAGTGAAATTTCCCTGTTTGTGAGTATAAATATTAGTGTTTATCAAAAAGAGAAGAGCTGAGTTCGTCTGAATCTAACTCCTGACCCCTCCTCCTTTGAGCTTTAGTAGATAATTCCAACTCAAATTGGTCTTTTGCTTTTCTATGTCCTATAGTTCCTATAAATATCCATGTCCCGGAAATAATGTTCCATTAGTTTCTTGGTTTATTTTTTAATATATGAGCTTCATTTACTTAACCATATTGCCACCTCCTTTATTTTATGTTGCTCTGGAAGGAGAAAATGATTTCATAAAATATAAAGTACTGTTGATACAGTCATGAGTTATTTTTCTTTTATGTTTCTTTTGATGCCAAAATACAGGGGTAGGTATTTAAATTACTAATTTGATCACTGACAGATTTAAGAAAAAGTTACCAAAGACACTTGTAGTAATTGGATTACAAACCAGATAATGTTTTCTGCTTCCATATTCTTTTGATGAAACACTGAGCTGTACAAAAAAATGTACGGAAAAGGGAATTAAAATCTAGGTCTTAGTGAAAAAAAATGAAAAAAGTCCCTGAAATTCATATCTACAAGTCTTAAAACCTTCATGTGAAATGAATATTACCCAAAACTATGCATTGATTTAAAAAACTATTTCCTTTATTTGCACTGGAATAATCATTTCACTCTGTTTTGCTGTGAACCTTTGAAAAACTCTCTTATTTTCATACTTGGGAATTGGAGTTGGCCTTGAGAGTCATTTCAACAGCAGAATGTGGTGGAACTGACGAACTTAAAGAAGCTTCATACACACTCCTCCAGGACTCATGTTTTACACACGAGAATGCCTCCTCCCTTCTCAGTCTTTTGGCGAAGGTCAAGAGAAGAATGGGCCTAGATAGGCTGCTGGATAATAAGAAATATACGATGCTCTCATCTTACCACTCAGTCAACAGCCAGCCATCTGCGAGGCACATGCATAAGGCCCTTCCAGAGGAGCCAGACCCTAACCAGAATGAACAAGTCCAACTAAAACCAGGCAGGTCTCGCCCAATATAGCAGAACTATCCAAATGACCCTTCGCTATATCCCCTGAAATATGAAATACCTATTGTTTTTAGAAACAAATGCATTTTCTAATGGGGTGGCTGTTATATGACAACTAATATCAACTTTGTTAATTTGTTGCAGCCTTTCATTTGATAGAAAGAGTAAACAGAAGATATCAGCAATAAAATGATGCAATTGGATACTTCTGGAGGCAATATTTGAACTCAGATCTTCAAACTTAGCAATTTGAGATGCAATTCATGAAATTTTGCTTCACATTGAAAATATTAGGAATTACTCAAGTCAACAGAAATAGAAGGGTCCAGTAAGAATTGGACACTGCAATGCCTTTAAAGGATAAAACAAATGAAAAAAGTATTATAAAGCTTCTTACAATAAGAAAATTATATTAACTATGTTCTGTCCATGTGTAAATATAATTCCGTGAAACACTTGACTCATTCATATAAAAATTTTAAGTAGACAGTAGCTTTTAAATTATTTCTGTAAGAAGCTAGTTATACAGTAGCAACTTACTTTTATATAAGACATTATTTCTGGTAAGGTACATTTTTCCCTTTAGAACAATTTTAGTGTTTTACATAAGTACTAAATTTATACCAGCATTTTATTAAATCATAAACTTTACAATCTCTTTCTTACATTTTTCTTAACATTTCATGAAATCCTTAAAAGAACTTATTTCACTAATTGATCATAAACACGGCTTTCACTCCGTATGTCACACTCCTTCCTGTGAGGAGACTCAGGTGGGTTGCTCCTTCAGAGCACAGTGGTTGGCTATGGAGCTACAAAGACACCACTTGGAAGACAATCCCATCCCAGCAGCGGGGGCATCACACACCAGCAACCATCTGCTTGGAAAAGGCTCAGCATCCTAACCAAAGGTGTTCCAACCTGTTTTCCATCCCTGAATTCCATTTCTGCCCAACACTGAAACCTCATCACTATCTGATTTGATTTGAGCCTGGTACTAAGAGCTTTGCTGTATGATAAGATACCTGAAATCTACTAGTGAAGAAGTCAAGAGGTCTCTTTGATTGTTTTAGATGGTGTAAGTTAGGCTTAGCAAGAAGGCACCATGGCGGGTAAAGGAGTGCAAGTGGAAGAAAGATCCCACGGTGAACCAGAAAGCAGATAAAGTGACGTGGCCCAAACTCATACTTCTCTGACTATCCTCCCACAAGACCTACCTAAGGACCTCCCAGGCCCCAGGTCTTGTACATTCCACATCTTTCAATAGTACCAGCCTGGACCACTAGCATTTACAACACATGGGTTTTAGGGGACATTGCATATAGCAGTGTACCCAGGTCAGGAACTTGGACCAGTTTCCAACCTCCAGGAATCCAGTTCTTGTTCTGCCAGGGGGCCAGTACATTCCCCACCATCTGTCAGAGCAGAGATCAGGAATAGAAAAGCAGAGTCAAGAATCTTCCACTGCTGCTAACTTAGTCAGATATGCCTAGCGACAACTTGTGTCATGTCCCTGGACCAGAAAGAAGAAAGTAAACTCTGCACTAATGAGGTTGTTGAGGAGAGGACCACCTCTTCTAAAGGCCCAACTACACAAGAAAAAGACAAATATTATTTTTGTCAATACCTCCGCTATGGAGGAAATCATAAGTTACACTATGGCTTGAGACTAACTTTTCAAAAAATAACAGATAATAAATATCACAGATTCATCTTATTATGGGCTATAAAGACTTGTGGGTAGAATGAAAATTAACCCTTGTTTATCATAATTTAACATTATTCCCCAACACACAAGAGTCCCTGTCTTTCTCACACTCTCGCAAATATATAAATAAGTGGATAAACATATTTTAAAAATAAATTCTTTGAAAATAAATAATATATACATTAAATATTGGTCCCTTTGTAGGGAAGGACAGGGGTTTGCATTCTGACTAAACAACTCTTAGAAAGAAACCATTCCCCAACTTAACGACATGGCTTAAAAATTATAAATTTTCTGTAAAAATAATTAAGTGACTCAATTAACTGGTTCCTGGAAAATGTGAAACCTTTGACCCAAGAACTTAATTAAAACAGTTCTTCAGTAGTAAGAAATATATAAACTTGCCTATTAACATGGAAAAAGAGACAACATTTTTAGACAGTGGTAAATGAAAAAATTGAGCATGTATATTTACAATCTGTACATACAAATTTACTCATAAGACAGTGAATAAAAACAGTATGGATAAGTAGGATTAAAGCTCTTTTTACAAGGGTTTGGTCATGCTCCAACAATCTCCACTGTTAGAGCAATGGCTGTGATCTATCCTATCATCAGAGGTTCAGAAAAGTCTCCCTGGAGACAAGCTGTACCTTCACTGGTGACAACTGTGTGTCACCTGCCAGTAACTTCTATTTAGCAACTGAGAAACACAGCCTCACAGTCCTGATGCTAAGTCCTAGAAAGGGTAAGAGAGGAGAGCAACTGTTTTCCTGTAGTCACTAATAAAAACAATTAGAATGCTTTCCTGAACCCTCTGCCTTAGATTGCTCATTGAACCGCTTTTCCAAAAACAGGATGAGCAACACCAATTCAACAAGGAACTAAAACTCTTCTCTAACATACCTTCTCTTCAAGAAAAATGGCTTCAAACTTCAGAATGAACCAGTTCCTATAAAACTCTACACAATGTAGGCTTGGGTTCCCAAAGCTATCAGCTCAAAGTAAAGCAGTGATTCAATGAGCAGAGATGGAAAAGGGATAATATTACAGTGACAAGACACTCAAGATTCTCTATACTCCAAATGCACCAGCTAAGATGGATTTGTGCTTTTATGCATCATTTAAAAGAACGCTTTCCTCTATTGGCTATATTCCTAGGATCAGGACAGCTGGGTTATTTGGCAGGCTTATTTGCAATTCTCCAAGCACTCTCCCTACTGATTTCCACAATGGTTGTACTAGCCTACACTCCCACCAGCAGTGAAGGAGGATGCTTTTCTCCCCACATCTATGCCAGCAGGTGTTGTTAGTTGAGTTCTGAATGTAGGCCAGTCTCACTGGAGGTAGGTGGTACCTCAACATGATTTTCATTTGTATCTCTCTGATGGCTACCGAGCCTGAGCATCTTTTCATATGTCTGTCAGCCATGTGACTCTGTTCTTGTGAAAAATGTCTGTTCATTTCCTTTGCCCATTTGGTTACAGGGTTGTTTTTGTTGTTGTTGCTTTGCTTTTTGCTGTCCCTGGGTTTCTGAAGCTCTTTGTAAATCCTGGATATTAGTCCCCTATCACTTGTGTAGTGTGCAAAAATTTTCTCCCATTCTGTTCCAAATAATTTATTTTCTCTTGTCAAATTCATCACTGACTCATGGATTACACGGTAGTATCATTTTTCCCAAGAGACTTTTGTGTTTCCTTTTTGGCACTCATATGTTGGTTACTCAGTGATGCGTTTTCCATGGTGCTGTAATTTATTATTGATGTTGTTGTGGCTGTTTTAACTCATACCAATTGTTGACCTTGTTTCATGGCTTCTCAATTAGGGAAATGTGTAGTGATGCAGTACTTCGGTCAATCATATACAGATGTTGGGGTATAATGGAACATGCATCTCTGCTTCCAGATGAAAGATGGATTCCCAATGAAACTGTTGGGCATGTGTAGACAGTGGGATGCTGGACTGTCTGACATTGTCTGTACCAACAATGTCAGGGTACACTTAAATAACAGACTGATAGAATTATGATTCCTTATGAAGGACTACACTATTGTAGTAAAATAGGGAAAATCTGTCGGGGGGTGGGAGTTTGGGGGAAGAATCCCAGACTATATGAATTGTACCACATAATTCAAAATAAAAATACATTTGCTTACATCACAAATGACAATGGTTATTCAGCAATTTGGGACTCCTCTGGTGCAAGCAATTTCCAATTCAATAAATAGTTCTGTGTATCTTTTTCCCACTTAAAACCATTTTTTTCTGGAAGGAACAAGATAGAAGGACATACTCATAAATTTTTGTTAACCATGAACATCTTCCAAGTTAGTGCTATATCCCATGTATTTTAATTAAGACATTTAAGAGTTAAATCTTGTCTTTTTCCTATGAAAAGTCAAACCCAACATCAAGAAAAATAATGTCAAAATTGGAAATTAAGATATAACAAGAAGAAACCATATTTCTGCATCAGTAACTTAGTGACTTGACTTCTTTTTGACCATATAGTCACATTTTTCTCTATTTGGGTAATAAACCTTGGAAAACACAAAGAATTGGAAAATGGCTGACTAAATTCATCTTCCCCAAACTCAGTCATGGAAAAAGAAAATTTCTGTAGCAGCTTTCAACCAACAGTCTCTGTTCATACTGCAAAATCTGTATCTGGCCTGCTGCTACAATGTGGATGGCAAAGAAAAGTCACCTTGTCCAACAGATGAGGTCCAAAGTACAAGAGAAAGTCTTGGCAGTAGGATTTATTACAAGAACACTTTCCAGGGGCAGAGTTTTGCAGTCTTGCTGCTGACAGAGATATGCTCAATATTACACTGAGATTTTAACCAAAAGAAAACCCATGGCAAGTAAATAACTCTGAAAACTCTCCATCTAGAAATAATAACAGCTAATATTTATAATTTTCATCCTGAACCAACTGCCCTGAATAAATTATTCCATTTATTATTCTAAATAACAACCCTCCCAAGTAGGTATTAGAATGGCTTCTGCAGCAAAGTGAGAAAATTAAGACTTAGTGGAGATCTTGACAGTCCTGATCATACAGATCAATTGTGGCACAGTCAAGATTTGAACTCAGGGCCTTGCTCGATAGCCTAATGGCTAAAGTTCTCACCTTGAACGTCCCATATGGGTATGTGTTCTAATTCTGGCAGCCCCATTTCCCTTCCAGCTCCCTGCTTGTGGCATGGGAGAGCAGTCGAGGACAGCCCAAAGCCTTGGGACCCTGCACCCATGTGGGAGACCCAGAAAAGGCTCCTGGCTTCAGATTGGCTCAGCTCCAGCCACTGCAGCTGCCTGGGGAGTGAACGATTGGGTGGAAGAGCTTCCTCTCTGTCTCTCCTCCTCTCTGTATATCTGCCTTTCCGATAAAAAATAAGAAAATCTTTTAAAAAAAGAATTGAACCCACAAAGCTTTAGTCATGAACTCATACCCCATGTACTAAAATGTAATATTTAAAACAGCAATTTTTACATATACTAGCTCACCATATTAATGTAGCCAATGCATTTCAGACCTGGAAAAGACAAACCATTCAAAAGTTAAAATGAAGATTAAACTGTTAATTAAATAACTGTTCTTTTGTCTTATAAAAAATGTTTCTGTAGCTTTTCAAAGAGCTAATGCTTATATCTTGGTTAAAGAATATGCCACTGGAAAATCTCAGCAGTGGGGATTCATGAAAAGGAATATGAACTGTTTTCAAAAAGTTCATGGAAGTGAGAAGATAATGAACACTTCAGGAAATGTCTGAAGGCCTCTGGTATATTCTACTTTACTGTTTTACATATACACAGAATATATAGATCTTTAACATTTTCAATACTACCTGATTCCTCTTTATTTCCCTGCAATTTAATTATTAGCTTGGTGTAGCTGACGCTAATGCTGAATTAAACAGGCAAAACAACCAGTTTTCAAGCAAATGGCATGTAAGTTCAGCAAGCTGATGTGCACACGTACAAGGTAAGGAGCAGTGCCACTCAGTACCTCTGGACAACTGCTGCCCAGGGAGTACTGACTGAATGTCCTCAAATGTTCCAATTATTCAAATCAGAAGGTCAAATCTTGCTATGAAATTGTTACATTTCTAATACTGGTAATAGCCTCGGAAAAAAAAATTTCAACACCATGGGGACCAAACAAAACCTGTTGGGCCCGGCATGGTGGCCTAGTGACAAAATTCTCCTCTTGCATGTGCCAGGATCCCATATGTGCATTGCTTGGTGTCCCAGCTGCTCTACTTCCCATCTGGTTCCCGGGTTATGACATGGGAAAGCAGCAGAGGATGGGTTTTGGGCTTTGGCCTTTTGCAAACCTGAACTGTGTGAGAGACCCAGAAGATATACACACATTATTTAGCCTTTCTTCATCTCCCCTTGCTTTCCCTTTATTAAAAATTTACTCATGGAGAAATTAAACACCATAAAATCACAAATCACACACATTATGCATAAACAGCAACTGCCACACTGAAGGTAATACATACCTACTCTGAGTTGTAGAGCAGATAAGGAAGTTGGGGAATATGCATAACCCCTAGATCCTTTTCCTCTTCCAGTAGGTGGCAAGGGGGAAGAGGGACAGTCTAATTGATTATGAATGTAGTAAAACATTTTTAAAAATCACAGAATTAGTTCTAAGTTATTTTGAAAGGTGAATCTTACCAGACTTTTGCAATATTAGTCACAGCCACAAACTAAGAAAGTATGGCCCATGTTGTCCAGAACAACACGACAATTACAACTGTTATTCCAGAGAAGAACGTCTACTTTCTATTACATTTTCCACCATCATTAAAAGAGTTCCACGATGAAGTCCATAGCAACAGAAATGGCTGATCTTACATCATTCTCAAACAATGCACAACTGACATGACACACTCATGTCCCATTCTAGAAATCATCCATTTTCCAAATGTTTTCCTCAGTCTCTTCCTTGTATCTGTACTTCCCAAGCCCGCCCTTCATACGCCCAACAGATCAAGTTGCTCTCTGATGAAACTCCAACAGCAGCAACATGTAAAATCAATATGATTTTCTCTCAAGACATCATTGACAGAGTTTTGTGCTCAGTAATCTGTGAGTACTCACATACACATTGGTACTACTCTTTCATATCACTATCAAATGCCAGTAGCAGATGGCAATGCTGTACCATGATAAGCCACTGAGATGGGCTGCACCAGATGCCACAGGTCTCAAGCCTCTTTCCCATTAAGGGTTATAGTGGAAATACCCTAGAAATGTCCTCTCACTCCTGTCACTGCTTCTGGCAACTGTCCATCAGTACCAGATGCCCAAGACCAAAACACCATGATCACACCATGATGTTGTGTTGATGACACAACATCAACAACACACTTCTCCTTAGAAATAGACTGAAATATGAAGAACAATACACAGCGGCATAGCTAAATAGACTAAAGAATCCAATTCCAAAATACCTTGGGAAAAGAATTCATATAAGGGATAAGAAAGTAAACAAAACTTTGATTTTGCTATGAAGCACTAGAATCAAAAGAATCCTTCACTTTGAGCATATTTATTATGGCAAATATAAAAACATGGTACATGACAATTTCGAGGTGAATTAGCAGTATCTTGCTTGATGATTGGAATGCAGTCATGGGAACTAAATTGTACGAAGTTTCCCGAGCACCATGGCTGACCACCTTTTCACTCAGCAGAGCTTAAAGGAGAGGAAGAGAACAAGGTGGGAGCAGCAAAGGCTGGTCCAGCAGAAGCTGCCAGAACTATGTTATCAGGCAAGGCTGTGTGTTAGCTAGTGACGGTGGACGTGGGCAGCTGCGGGACAATGCCATAGCACTGCTTACCTCAGCCATCAGTCTTCACGCGGCTTCTCTGGGACTGATCCAGTGAGTATTCTGCAGTGCTACTCTGAGGGGAAAACAGTTGAGCTGAAACAGCACCTGTCCCTGGTCCCACAAGTGACTGTCAGGCATTTTTCACTAATGGGTAACATTTAGAATCAGTCGATTCCATTCAAACTTTGGAAAGGTCTCCATAAAACAGGTCATTTTTCAGACTGCGGAAGTAATCTGGGGACAGTGCCTTGTTTAGGTAATCGAAAAAAACCACCAGTTCTTTAGGGAATCTTAAATACAAACCAACCTCAAGTACTCACAACAATTACAAAAAAAAAAAAAAAAAAAAATCCCAGTCCCAAGTGGATAGGAACCATGCTTTCCTCTAGTCAAAAATACTAGGTCTGGCTACCAAGGGATATTCACAAAATTAAAAAGATGAATTAAATTGTGCTAATCGGCTTGTTCTATATTAGCCCTGCCAAAGAACTGGAGAATAAAGAAGATTCATTTGAGTTTTAAGGTTTTAACTAAAGATCCTATCAAGAAGGACAGGAATGTAAAGAGAGAGAGAGAGAGATGGAGACTTGGTCAGTTGTTTGAAAAAAAACATACAAGTTCAGACATGGCATAAAATTTCTGTAAATATTCAGAGCTGCTAAGATCACAAAAGTGGACCTAACAAAGCATTTCTGAAATTGTATAGTTTTTTTTTTTTAACTTAGTCCCAATCTCCAAAAGACAGTTTTGTATTTTCAGCCTTAGAATGCTGTTCATAGACAGTTATTTCAATTCAAGCTTTGACTCAAAGTCTAAAAACCCAGAAACTGCTGAAGGCGAAGGGACCCTTATCCTGTACTTTAGAATTGGCCAGGCAGCATCAAGCCTAGAGAACACAAAGGCAGAGCTCGCCACATGAAAGAATGACGTTGTTTGCTGGGTTTTGTGTATTTTTTTTTTTTAAACTCTAGCTACTTGGCAACTCTCCTAGATTACAGCTTTGGGAAAGAAATGTATCTCCCTGATGAAAAATGAGCTAACAGAGATCCCATTGATGGTCCACTCACCAACTCTGTATGGGCCCGTGGGTTTCGCCCTACACAAGAAACTCGACCAAATTGATTTCCTGAACAGACAAAAAAGACAGGGGGAAGTTGGGGAAAGTGAGCCAGGCATGTTTGCATAGATGTAAAAGATACCGTACTGTAAGCCAAACATTGCATCCTGGCCACACAAGGCACAGGGCTCACAAGGCATAACTCAGCTTTCTTCCTCACTGCTATTCTTGCACAGAGCTCACAAACTCTGAGAATACACAGTGTTTCTCTTGCAGAATAAGCAAGGGAAGTGAACATCCAATTGCCTCGGGAAGGAAAAAAAAAAGTCGTGTCAGGAACAATACTTCTGAAACATAACTGTTTCTGGATACAGTCTCCCCCTCCGTTGGATTCTGTTTGCTTCCCACTTCAGCACAAACAACACGTTTCACTTTATTCTTGGCAATGTGCTTGGAGCAAAATTAAATCCATTTGATTGTCTCAGTTGTTTGTTGTTGAAATAACAAACTTTCTCCTACCTTAAATACATGCCTTCGAAAAAGTTGTTGTGCACCACAAGTAGCTTCCTCTCCAATGATATGTGGCCTAACGGTGCTTCTGTTCCAACAAACAAAACTGAACCCAGAATCTAGGGCAGTATGGCCCTGTCCCAGGTGCTAGCACACAGATGAACGAGGCCCAGCCTCATGGATTTTAGATTTTAGAGCTGCAGCCTCAGGTGATATTCTATTACCTACATGACAATGATAAAACAGTGCAAATAATTACAAGTGATTGAACATCTTAGCCCGAGACAATGCAGATCATTGAAGGAGACTTAGAGGCTACTTCCCATCTCTGTTCCTTGCTGGTCTGAAGCCATTGAAGCGGAGGGGTCCCAGGGACAAAGGCAATGATCTGCTGGCACATAGTCAAGAAGTGGCACATACACTTTGCATGCATCTTGCAGTCCCTTCTATTTTGTTTTTGCTTGAAAGCAGAGACAGAACAAAAGACTGACACTGGTTTTCTCATTTTGTTGTTTCATTCCCAAAATGACCACAATAGCAGGGGTTGGGCCAGGCTGAACTCCAAGACTCTCACATGGGTGACAGAGCCATTGCTGGTGAGAACATGTTAGCAGGAAGCTGGAATGGAAAGCCGAGCTGGGATTCAAACTCACGCACTGTGACTTGGGATGGGGCAATCCCCAGCCATGGCTTAATGTCTATACCAAGTATCCCACTCAGGAATGGTACATTTGTTATCCAAAATAAATATATATTCTCAGTTAACAGGACCATTCATACCAACTCTATGATAATTCTTTGTTTGCTTTTAATTACCCATCTGCTAACATTTCAAATTTTTCCATCATTGCAGGTTTTTTTCCTTCAGGGATTAAAAATGGCATTCTCAGTTTTGTAAAATAAGAAGAAGAATGTTTAAGATGATTATGAAGACAATTACATGAATGCAATTAAAACAGGCCAGAAAAGAAATGTCTGATCTTTGCAATGTCCGCCGACTTTCTTTTGAAACTCCTTAGGTATTTAAGTGAGCAAAGAACCAAGGACAGGCCTTTCCGACAGGAAAACGCTGATACTCAAAGTTATTGTGGGAACTTGACAGTGTCTTATAAATGCCATTTTATTCTTTTAAGGAACTTTCATAAAATCTCATGAGAAAAAAAAAATATATATATATATATGTTGAGTGAATTCTACACAAATACCAGGGCTATCTTGAACAAGTTTCTTAAATCCATTAAGCTTCAATTTCCTCATTTAACATAGAGAGAATGCAATTACCCCTAAAGGGTAGAGAAACAGAATGAGAAGATCAACAGTGACTGCAGGTGCCAGGGTGCCCACATGCTTCTGAAAAGCACAAAACCAATCCCAATAGTGACCTAACAGGATCATTAAATAAAAGAAAAATCCCACAAATTGGAAGTAGTTGTAAAGAAGATCAACTATTGAGAGCCATCTGTGGTCTAAATTCGGTCAGAACACAATCTTTTCCTGAACAAGACTGTTGAGATAATTCAGAGATTCTGTAGCTATCTGATTTAATTGGCCAAGAGAGATCTTGAAATAACAATGGGCCCCAACTTTGGTTAAGTACCATTGGAAAAATGCTGACTTGATGTTAGAAATAAAACTGAATTTCATGTTTTGCTCTCAAGATAATAAAAAGGCCGAAGATATCCTGAAGAACCGTGAGGAAGAATTTCCCACATTGCTTTTCTCCTCCTTTCCTGTTATTTTGGAAACAACCCACCTCTTCATATCAGATGATAGAGAAACAGCCTGCAACACGCCAAGGCTGCTAAATGTCCACAGTGCATTTCAAGAACTGCCAGAAGAACGAGTTATCCATTTTCCGTTTCACAAAGTGCTTAGACAAACAACACCGAATTCATCAAATCAGAATGCAAGGGATTAGTCAGAAGGTGATGACATTGAGTTTGCTAAAGTGCTGAAACATTATTTCTTTCAGAAAGTACAGATCATTCAATGCAATGGCACCTACATCTACAGTACCTTACTTTAACACCATTCAGGTTCCCAGAGATTCAAAAAGATGCACGCGTCCATACTTGGTTATCACAGAGCTCACCATCTAAGAGTTAACACTGAACATTCCCAAAACAGAGTGGGGCAAGGACAAAGGCTGGATTTAAGGCAGAAGGGCTGTTAGAACGTCTTGTGCTCTGCGAACAAAACTTCTCGGGGTATAACCAGTCTCTGGGCCAGAAAGGGCATTGTCATCTCTGTATGGAAAAGCCTAGGAAATGGTAAAGGTAGAAGCAGAAACACAAATAGGACCAAAACAGCAGTCTAAGTGAATGATCAATAGAATTCCGACTTAATCAGGTCTCTGAGGACAAAAATGCAGATAGAGCTCTATGCCATCTTCACACACGTAGCAAAGGGGAGGGCAAAGGTATGATGGGAGGCTTCGTGATGCTACAACTAGTAAGATAAATTCCCCAGGCAAATACTCATTATTTATGTCATATCTTATAGAACGCTTTACCCTTGAGAAATAGATTGGAGACACAGACATAAACACATCCAAAGCATAAATTACTTATTTCCACTGGTTCCTTAGCACACAGTAAGGCTTCAACAAACACCTTTAGGACAAACCTGTGAGTTCTCCAAAGCTGAATCTCATTATTGGTGATTGATTAGCTCTAAGTCACTCCCAACCTATCAGGAAACATTCATACAAAATATTACAAACTTATTCCAGTTTTTAGAAAAATTAACATACAGGTTTATTTTAGTGCAAAAAAAATGAAATAAATGCACATGAGGGGCTTTTCAAAATATTTACCTTATTCTATAAGGTAAATATTATGAAAAATCATGCATGAATTTCAAAAATTTAATGCCAAAGCGTATCTTTTAATTCCATTTTCTGTGAATTGTTTGGTGTATCTTTATATATGCTAAAAAGTTACATTAAGGAAACTCAAAAGATGCAAGTAAAGGATCTTTCTCACAGAAGCCTTCATAAAAGGTAAAAGATGAATACAATCGGAAGAGAAACTAGAGTATACAAAGGGCCTGAAGTTCAAAACGTTTTCCTCTACTTGGGGAGAAAACAAGTGTACACAGCTTGAAAGAACAATTGCATCTGAATGAAAGCAGGTGCCCACATTAAAATTGGCAAGGATCTTTATCTCCCTAAGTTCTTGGAATAAGCAACTTGGAGCAATAAACACAGGCACATTGGTAAGAAACCCAAGTGGACATTCTGCAACCCTGTCGCTTGAAGACACCCAGTGCCCTTTCCACACCTCAGCATGCCCTAGGGACATGCATTATTTGGAATGTCAAGAGCTAAACCCTGTCTTTCCATACACCACACAAAGGACAGTATTCCCAACATACAAATTCACAAGGAAAGACACCAACTCAAACATTTGCAGCGGTTCAACCTTTCTTAATGACAATGCTGCCATTCATTTCCCTAAAACACAGCCTGATGACACTACAAATGATAGTGTGATGGGATTCAGGAAAGGACAAGGTAAATGCTGAATTAGTGTCTGAGCTGCTGCTTTTACAAAAGCAGGTGGCAAAGCACGATTCCTTCCATCCACAGACCATAATTACACCAAGGAAAACAGACACTACCTGAAAAATCAACATATCTTTAAAACAAAACATAAGAATTGTTGAAGATTTTGGTCAGCTGATAGACCTTAGTGTTCTGCTGATTATGACAAAAATACCTGGAAGAGGAAGACGTAGGAAATCCACACCTCTGTTGAGAACATTTGGTGTCACAGTGAAGGTGCTGAGGGGGGATACCTACAGCCGGTATCAGAGAACTGGGTTTTAAGTCCCTGCTCCACTCCCATTTTGGTCCTACTTCTAACTTCCTGTTAATGCCCACCTGGATACAAAAGGTAATGACTCCAATAAATTGTCTCCCCACCAACCACATGGCAGGATTGGGTTCCTTCTGGGTCCTGTTGCAGGCATTTGAGGAATAAATTAATAAATGAAAGCTCCCCTGTTCTGGCTCTCTGCCTCTCAAATATATTATATTTTATATATTATATTACATTATCTTCTGCCACTGGCATTATAGACAAGAAGGCATATCCACCATGGGAAGGAGGGAGGAGAGGAGAGGAGAGGAGAGGAACTTCCTAATATTGGGGAATCCAGGCAAGCATCTCTAGCCACCTGTCCCCAGATCTTTTGGGGTTCCTTGTTATGAAAGAATTGAAACTGAATCCTTATTCTATGAAACTTGCATTAGACAGAGAACATGTATTTTCAAGAAAACATCCTACTCCTCTACCTACAGGTAAGTAACAGCACATTCTGAGAACCTGTGAACTATTTATCTTCATACTCAGGTCAAGGTCACGATCCTTATCTTCCATTAACCTCACCCAGAATGCACTTGGAAGGAGATTTCCTTTGAAACTCCCAGGCTTTGCTACTTGAAGCACATTGCTTCCTACAAACAGTAATTGTTGTGCAGGGTGATGGGGTCTCACTTTTCACCATATTTTCACAACTAGCTATTAAGACAGGAATCAGAGTCAACTGAGAACTAGAATTTTGTTTCATTCACTCTTGTATCCCAAAGACCCAGGTATTCAATACACATTTTCGAAGGCAGCATCCTACTCCAACAAGAGAAAGTGGGAGTTTTATCCATACTAACATGTTAGGTATAAGAGGCACTAAAAGGTTCCAGAAAAATTGACTGTTTTTGAACAATATACATTTCATTCTTGAAATCCCAAATAATCATAGCATAATTCAATGTCTGTGAGCATTGTGCTCCTGTAGTTAGAAAAATGGATTAATCATAGCTAACCACCTCATTGTCGGTGGTGAATAATTTCAGATCACTTTTCATCATTCTGAAGCATTCTTCTTTCCCACAGACACAGCAGCTGCCCCTAGAAAGCCCTAACCTACCAGGCTCAATAAATACAAGGTTGGCCTTGGCCTCTGGTATAAAACAACAGGAAAGGACATAAAAATGCTCAAAGCTGTGGGTGACCCAAAGATAAACAATGTTTAAAAAACCTCAATAAGAAATCCTATCGTTTTATGCAAACATCTTTTTTTGTACTAAGGGCATAAATCACTTCTTGGGCAGGCCCAGTTTCAGGATTCTAGTTAATCATTTGGCTGTAGCAAACACTAAGAACAATCAATCTCACAGGCTTTGGAATTTGTAGGAAGACGTGCTGCCTGTGCAAGCTAGTTCCTCCAGTCCTGGTACTTGTAACTTTCCCTTTAGTAGCTAAAAGTTAACCCAAATGGTAGAAGCACATCCTCTCTTTAACCTGAACCCTGCCCTTTGGTTTAGCCAATTTAAAACAGGCTCTTCTGAAAAGGACAAAGAGGAAGACAAAGTTGTGGCTCTTTAATTTTATACCCAGAGTGGAAACTCTAAAGACAAAAGCTAAAAATCATAGCAGCCTCATTGAAAAAGAAATGCCAAGCCGGTCTATCACCTTTGAATCTGCGTGGTAGGAATATGCCACACAACCGGAGTAGTTGGGGGAAGATTCCAACCCAACCAATATGCTGTAGTTCAATTTTTATCTCATTTATGCACTGGAAACTGGGAAAGGTTTCATTTGAAAAAAAAAATGGGTTGCCTTTCTAAAAGAAATCTGAAAAATAACTTCTCTAGTCCAAAGTCTAGCCCTCTTGCTTGAAGGCAGGCTAAAGCTGACGTGTCCATTTCCTTTGGGAGTCGCAGACTCTTCCTGGGATGGGCATTGTGAGCTCTGAGATCTTCCTCCTGCTGGAAGCAACCCCTGTGCTAACTTGACTTGAAAAGAGAGCAGCCTTGACCTTGAAAATTCAGACAGCCCAGCACCATGATTTTCTGCTTCATTACGTCCAGTAATCTAAGGATTTGCCTGATGAACCCCATCTCCCCTTCACTTGTCCACACTCCACTGCCTTTTGAAGTTACCAGTTGAGCTCTGACTTTGGCAAACCCACACCACCCACACTGACCAAGATGTGAGGACAGGTAGCCCCAGGTTTTCAGCAGCTTACTGTCTCGGGTATGAAAAACCAACCCTTCTAAGCAGCATGACTAAGTGTGCAATGAACTAAATATGGGTCTTTATGTTGTTATAACTCATAAAAATAAATGCTAATGAGAAAAGATTGGATCTCATTAAAGACGGTACTCATTATCAAAGAAAGTGGAGTATTGAGTCAAGGTATTAAGTATCAATGACTATGATTCACATATAAATAGCAGTTAATTCACCAACAGGAGAGCACTGCATTCATTTTGAGATGAATAATTAAGAAAATACATAATTAATAGCTCTGTAGCATATGAAATTAGAAATGTTAATTCAGAAACTTAAAAAAGCTCACTAGATCCCAATTTGCTGGTGAATTTAATTTTTTTTTTAATTTTCTTGCAGAATTTCAACAAAACAGTTTAGAGGAGGCGTCAGCTTCTTCCTTCTCTGCCCTGGCTTGAAAGTGACCAGAAGCACTAACAGCGCTCAGTCACACCAATCATGTTGATTTACGACATAAAGTTGGTTAAGACGACACTGATGCAGAAACCTGGTTATTTCCTTGGGCTTCTCTAGTTAATAGCCCAGTGGATCTGGACAAGTAACAACCTTTCTCATGCATAATTTCTTCATGAGTAAAATTAAAAATTTTAATCAAGTAGTCCCTGAGCTACTTGCCCATTCCAAAAATACATTAATTTCATTAGCATATTACTCACCAAGAAAAAAGTCATTCCTTAATACTTCTAAAGAAACAAGCCAAAATCCAAACTAACTCCTAATTTCTAGAAACTGCTCTCTTAGAAAAGGTACAAGGATTCAGAGTGAAGAAATGATATTTTCATCACATACTATTTCAGTCAAGGAAACGGTTTTTAACTTTTAATTCTAACATCACCTGTAAGGTTGGACCACCTTCACCTGTTCAGGAAATTCTTAGGAGAAACAATATGATTTAAGTTAGCTCGACAAAGTTATCAACAAAACCCTAGGTGCTGGCACTGTGGCACCAGTTTCCCAGACAGATGCCAGTTTGCATTCTGGCTATTCATCTCTAATTCAGCTCCTTGCTAATGCCACCTGGGAAAGCAGTGGAGAATGCCCCTGCTTCTTAGGCCCATGTGGAAGCTCCTGGCTTAGTCTGGCCTAGTTTTGCCCCCTTGCAACCATTTGGGGAGTGAACCAATTGATAGCAAATCAGTTAATCAAGCAAGCTAGCAATCTCTCTCTCCCCCGCTCTCTCCCCCTGCCTCTCCCTCTTTGTAACTCTACCTTTCAAATAAATAAAATTTTTTTTACCAAAAAACTGCTCTAAAAAACATCACAACCATTAGTTTGCTGAATATAAATGCTCCAATAGAGGCTCCGCTGTCCTTGCACATTATTGCTTTTGCATCTTTTTATTTTAAGATTTTGCATATATTTTGAAATGAAGAGCAATAGAGGCAGAGACACGTCTTTATCCATTAGACCACCCCTCACGTGTCTGCAACTTGGCCAGGAGCCAGCAGCACCATCCAGTTCTCCTAAGTGGGTGGCAAGGGCTCAATTACATTGGCCATTTCCCCTACTTGCCCAGGTTAGCTAGCATGGAACTGGTTTAGAAGTGAAGCATCCATGACTTGAATCACTGCTCCAATATTGGATGCCAGTATCACAGATGGTAGCTTAAACCACTAGGCCACAATACCAGCCTCTTTCTGTATTTTTTTTAACATTCTCCCAAAACCCTTGCATAGATAGGAACAAGAGTTGCTCACATTACCCCATCTCCCATATCGTCATAGCAATTCCATAAGATAAATGCAACATTCTTGTTTTAAACATATCAATACTAAGACCATGAGAAAAATATTTTATCAAACATCACATGACTATAAAGTGACAGGACTAAAATACAAGATCACTAGACATTCCCCACACTCTTTACTCCCACTTGCCATGAAATGGTTTCCATTGCAGAGCAAAGTCTAAGGCCAAAGCCACTCCCATGTGTTACACAGTTCAGCCAATGCCTCATGGGTGTTACTATTATCATATCCATGTTTAAGATGGAGAAACAGACTCAGGGTGTACCACTCAATTTTCCCTCGGAAACTAATAATGGCAAAACTAGAATTAAAGCCAATCACCAAATCTAAAGTCAGTTTGACCATTGTGAACTGACAAAGGAATTCTACATAGGTGGGGCGTGAACAATTACATAGCTGAGTTCTCAGCACGCACTTCTGCCTCCCTGGCAGGAACACAGCTCCACAATCATTCATTCTCCACCTGTAAAATGACCATGTGTTCCTAATACCTTCCTTTACAACAGGGATCATATATTTTATAAAATTCTAAACTCTTTAGGCTGAATTTAGAGAAATCAAACCTTGTTCAACTTTGGATTCAAACAAACCATAACAGTGCCACCTGATTGATATCCCATGAATCGGTGATTAAAAAATTAATGATGACAACAAGCCTATGTTACCTTAACTCCTAAGTCATAATCACCTCCTAAAAAATATAATGACCTACAAATGAAAAGCGAGACTAGATAAATGTGTGAATGTAATGGTCTGTGGGAACCAACTATGAGTTATGATTGAATGGAAACCTCCCTGAAGGACAGAATAAACTCCAATAGAAATGAAAATACTCTGCTCTTTCCACAGAATTTAAAAGATATCTCATCTAGTGCCTGAATAGAGGAGCTAACTCTTTTATAAAATGAAAAATGACTGAGGATTCATTTTGTAGTATTTATACTGGCTGTATTGAGCCAAAAATGACTAACATTGCCCGTTTCCCACCAGCCTCCAGTAAATACAGGCCAGAACAGGAGCCCAAACGCCATGAATAAAATGAAGCCCTGACTCTTTTCTAATTGCATTCTTCATGGGATTGTGAATCACAAGGGTCTGCAGCTCTCCCTCAGCATAAGCCACCCTCCTTCTCTACCCTTTGAGCTTTTGATTTCTTTCCCTGATGTACCAAGTACTCTAGAAAAAGAGATCTGCAGGAAAGTAATTCTGCAGAAAAGTAATTCACTGGGCTGGCTCAAACACAGCAAAGTGCTCCTACTTTCCCCCCGAAGTCTCTGAAAATGAAGGAATTGAAAGTGTACAGAACACAAAGAGAAGCAATTGCAGGTGATGAGATGGGCAATTGAGGAGTCCTCCAAAAGCGTGGGCAACCTAATGTCATCCACCTAAGAGGTTCACCCACTAACGAACACTGCCCAATCATCAAGAACTTCAAATCACCTTTCTAATATTCCACAATAGATAGGAACTAGCAACTTAAGCTGACCAGATAATAAACTCACAACATCAAATGAGCAAAATCTCGAGTGAGCAGATGTGAAGCACAGAAGACTTAGAAATAAAAATATAACATTAATTAAGACTTTCAAAGAGATCAGATACTGGAATCAAGAAACAACAAAAACAAAGAACAAAGAGAAAATGAGAACATACCATTTGAAAATGCTTTTTTTTAAATTTATTGTAGAAAAATAAAAATCTTAAGAAAACACAGGAAGATTGCTTCAGAAATCTCTCATAAAAACAGATAGAATTTGGAATTGGAAAATAAAACATACAGAACAATGAGATGGTTTTTTCAATTACATCCAAAATCAGAGAGAAAGAGTGCATTTCATGGGCAGGGGAGAAGTATGGAGCATATAGACGTGTGCTCCTATACAATTTAGAGCTAGCACTGTGGCACAAAAAGTTCAGTTGCTGCTTACAACATTGACAGTCCATGTAGGAGTGCCAGCTTGAGTCCCAGCTGTTCCACAGCCTCTGCAACAGGATCCCTGCTGATATGTCTCAGAAGGCAGATGATGGTCTGATGATTGGGTCCCTGACACCTATGTGAGATATCTGGATGGAGTTCCTGGCTCCTGGCTTTAGCCTGAACAGCACTGGCTCTTGGAACAATTTGGAGAGGGAATGAGTGGGTTAAAAAAAAAAAAATGGTCTCTTTCCTTCTGTCACTCTGCCTTTCACGTAAATAATTTTTTAAAAATTTACAAAAACAGTCTAAAAATATTGGTCTCCAATGCACCTTTCATTATGTACTAAGTAGAAAATTCTAGTCCAATAAAATTAGAACATAAGCCACAAAAGAGCAAAACCAGGCACCCCAAACTCTGAGGAGTGCACAAGCAGGAAAGAGCCAGCATGACAGTTTTGTCTTAAACCTGGCAAACACCCAAGACTGGGACAGGATTTCATATAACTGTTGATCAGAAGACGGGGGGATAATGGGACTCACAGATCATTTGATGTAATCAACCATATTGAGATCCACACTAGAGCTGGGTCAAAATGCTGAGGGATATATGGTAACAGACATACAGACAGTTAAGCAAGAGGTTACCATGGATTTCAAAAACTTAAAAAGATATCAACACACATAATAAAAAATTGACTTAGCAAAAAGCTCTGACTAAACTATACTGGGTGCATAGATGTTGAATTATTTACATAGGAAATGATATGTGGGAAATGCTTCAAAATAATCAATACAGGGCAGTATGTAAAGCCAAGAAGGTCATGCTCATGGGCAAAATTAATTTGATGATGCGATGGTAGTTCACTGCGCTATTTTTCACTGCATTTTATGCATAATTTCCCATGATAAAATTACTTTAAAATTACAAAAACCATCTATTTTTTGTCTAGAAGAGACACATTTCACCAACAAAAATCAGTGGAAATTATATCATGGATTTTGATGTTTTTGTTTTTGTTAGTTTCATCTCTTCAAAGCACTTTCTTCTGATTAAATTCTTCAGTGACTCATAGATCATGCAGTAGCATCATTTTCTTCAAGAAGGTTCTTGATTTTCTTTTTCATTTTTTCAGCGGCATATTAGTCATTCAGTAGCATGTTATTTAATTTCATAGTGTTACTAATTTCTTTTTTTTTCCTATTGTTTTGTTTTGTGGCTTTTCATTTAAGGGGATGTATAGTAGCTATGTAGTGGAGACTGTCATATCTAGTAACATGTTATTTCACTTCATGACATTATAAATTTCTATTTTTCTTCCTTTTGTTGATTTTCACATTATGACTTTTCATTTGAGGGGATGTACAGTAGCTGTGAAATAGAGACTAACATATCCAGAGGTGAGATACAATGTAGTATGCATCTCTACTTCCAGACAAAGATGGATTTACAATGAAACTGTTTACTATATCTTGACAATAGGATGCTGGACTCTCTGCCATTGTCCATGCCTGCAATGATGAACATATGTCCATATACTTCAGTAATTATATAGGGGAACTAGATGGGGGGAGGAATTGGGGTGGGGATAGGGGAAATCCCAGGAGCCTCTTTAACTATCATAAAATGATAATAAGTAAAAAAAAAAAAAAAAGATTAAAAAAATAAAAACAAAAAATTGTATTGACAGAATGAGAAGAGAAAGGAGGAAGAGGTTACAAAATATGAAAAGAAGAAAAAGGGTTCATGCTGCACGGCTATTACAGACATTTGAGAAGTGAACTAAATATAGGGGCTTGCTTGTGTTTCTCTCTCTCACTGTCTGGCTCTCTCTCCCGCTCTATCCTCCTTCTCTTTCTTCCCCCATCCCTCCTTCCACATCATCCAAATAAAAATGTTAAAGATGAGGGCCTGGTATGGTAACTTAACCCAAAAAGTCTTCGCCTTGCATGCACTGGGATCCCAAATGGGCGCCGGTTCTAATCCTGGAGGCCTTGCTTCCCATCCAGCTCCCTGCCTGTGGCCTGGGAAGGCAGTCAAGGACGGCCCAACACCTTGGGACCCTGCACCCACGTGGGAGAGGCTCCGTTACAGCCACTTGGGGAGTGAGTCAGCAGATGGAAGTCCTTCCTTTTTTTCTCTCCTCCTCTCTGTATATTCGTCTTTCCAATAAAAATACAAATAAATCTTTTCAAAATTTTTAAAGATAAAAAAATAGTAAACTTAAACATGTTATTTTAATGTGTGTTAGAAAAATACCAAAAGTGGGCCCGGCACGGTGGCGCAAGTGGTTAAAGGTCCTCGCCTTGCATGCCCGGGATCCCATATGGGCACCGGTTCTAATCCCGGCAGCCCCGCTTCCCTTCCAGCTCCCTGCCTGTGGCCTGGGAAAGCAGTCGAGGACGGCCCAAAGCTTTGGGACCCTGCACCCACGTGGGAGACCAGGAAGAGGCTCCTGGCTTCGGATCGGCATAGTATCGGCCCGTTGCGCTCACTTGGGGAGTGAATCATAGGACGGAAGATCTTCCTCTCTGTCTCTCCTCTCTGTATATATCCGCCTTTCCAATGAAAAAATAATAAAAATAAATCTTAAAAAAAAAAAAAGAAAGAAAGAAAAATACCAAAAGAAACAGCTACAAGCATTCAAAGCAATTGGTTTTGGCAGCTGACAAACATTGTCTAGGAAAACCTTTTGTTTTCAGGGCGGGCATTAATTTTATTTGAATTTTAAGATCATGTACATTATTCCTTTGATAGCATACAAGACAATAATACTATAGCGACTAGGTTTTGAGTGCATTTAAAGCATGTCTTTCAGGGTACTTCCTATGTAGTTTACTCAACAAGAAAAACATTAAAAGCTTTGGCAAGTTCCACTTGCTTTATAAATCAAGGTTGTGCAGCTCACTGGGGCAGCTGGGTTGTGGCTTCTAAGTCACTAACAGCTCAGCAAGGTCCTAACCCTTCCGTCTCACACTGCCCCCACCTCAGTGTTGGTCTCTCAGACCAATGACTTTGAGGTAGCTATGTGAACACAAAACAATGGAATCGAATTAAATGAATATGATAACATTTAAAGAGAATAAGAATGATGAATAAAAACCAACCACGCTTTCAAAACCTCTCTTGGCTTGTACATGACTCCTGACCCCTGAAGACCTCCTAGAAATTAACTGTGGAAACCACTGAATGTAAATGCCCTTAGCTCCACTCATGCTCCCACAGTGAGATCCCGCCCAGAGCAGGGCACCCTGCAAAGTGGCCTCGCTCCAGTGCCCACAATTAATGTCCTCTCAGAAACTCTGCCTCAGCTCTTCTGGAACAGGTTAAAATGATTCAGTGACGCTTATCTGAAAAGACAATGCCTGATGTTGGTGACAGTCCTGGGGACGGACTCCCGGGCACTCTGCATGAGGACACTGTAAATTGCACCATATTTCTAGAGGGCAATTCACCAACAAATATATGAAACTTTACAGTTTACTTCCTTCCGGCAATTCCTTCAGCCAGTATTTATTCTAAGGAAACAATGAGTGATTTGCACACAGAATCAGTTACAAGTCAGTCCATAGCACCAGTGCTATGTCATAGCAGTGCTTATAAAAGCAAAAAAAAAAAAAAAAAAAAGTGCAAAGATTCCACATGTCCAAAGACAGGGGACTGACCGACACACTTGGATGAATTACGGGGCATGTACACAATGAAATGATATGTAATCATTAAGCAATTTTGTGGAAAGATATTTAAGAATATGAAAATAAGCTCGCTATAGATGATTAGTGAACAAAATGCAGAACAGAAAACGCACTGATCACATTTTTTATAAATGTATGTAGATCCATAAGCAAACAAAGAAGCTGAAAAAACATATGTCAATAACAAGCATTACCCATGGCCTTAAAGTTTTCTAGATGATCTTGTGGAGGTGTTTTTTGCACATTTATACTCTTTTCAATAAACATATATTATCTTACAATGAAAAAAGGTAAAAAGTTCTTTTTAAAACTGATGAATAAAAGGGCTAAAAGTGTTGATTTCGGAATATACTCTTTGATATAACCAGTAATTCCTCAAAGTAAAAAAAAAAAAAAATGCAGTGTCATCAGAGCTTTATCAAATTAAAGACTAGAAAACTTTTGACATTGCTAACACCCTCTATACTGGACGAAAAGGGCAGAGTAGCTAGGATTTGCAATACGAACTCCAACGTGGGATCCAGTTGTTTCAGGAGGGTGCCTTACCGTGGTGCCGCAATGCTCACCCCCTCTAACCTCCACTTTATTGGAAAGGCAGATGTACAGAGAGGAGAGACAGAGAGGAAGATCTTCCATCCTTTGATTCACTCCCCAAGTGGCCACAATGGCCAGAATTGAGCCAATCTGAAGCCAGGAGCCTGGAGCTTCTTCCAGGTCTCCCACACAGGTGCAGGGTCCCAGGCTTTTGGCCGTCCTGGATTGCTTCCCCAGCCACAAGTCCTGGATGGAATGTGTAACATGTGGGACATGAAATAGCACCCATTTGGGATCCCAGCACATGCAAAGCAAGGACTTTAGCAACTGGGGTACCGCACCAGGCCCTCTAACCTCCACTTTCAAGGGACATCTCTCTCATTCTTCTTGGGATGTTTTCAATCTTTTTTTTTTTTTTTGCTTAGATGCAAATTTTCTAGTTAAATGTATATTCTATGGCTACAATTTTTCTGTATTCAATGTGTTTGGTGTGATTTATAGTATTTTTACCACTATTCAAGATCTTTCCTAATTTCTCCAATTTCTGATTGGATTTACTATTTAGGTAAACATCAACTCACTATAAAATTTATGGGGAAATTGCAAGTACTTTTTGCTGTTGAGTTTTGGCTTAATGTCTCAGTATTCAGAATTCTTACATTTTAATCTTTGGAAAATAAAGAATGCTTGATATCTGACAGATGCTCATTTTTGGCAGTTGTAACATCCACAGCTGAAAAAATACGCATTCTGAAGTTACTGTGTGTACTGTGCTACACAAAGAGCATTAGGTGTCTCAAGTTGATGAATTCATCCAGCTATTCTATTTCTTTTGAAATTTTTTGTCCATTTATCTACCACTCATTAAAAAAGATGTATAAGACAATTTATTTCTCAGTGTAGTTTCCTAATGTTTTAATGTTTACTGGTGTATCATTTTTTTCAATATTTCTGAATACCCAAATTTTTAATAGCTCTATCTGTAGGTAGAATACTTCTCTTCTTTTTCCAGAATTTTCTGTTTTAGGGAAACCCCTGGTTCAAAATAACATAGTTCACCATTTAAAACTAAAAGAAAAAAACCTCTCTCATCCAACATGTTTTTAAAATAAAATCTCAGATCAATGTTATTTTTCATATTTTTCAGTGAAAATAATGTTAACAGGGACAGTTTTTGGTTACCTTAGAGGTAATATTCAAGACTCCAACCTCTATAAGACTAGAACTCCTTCATAAAAACTAAAAAAAAGAACCCAGATCATTATCCAATATTTGAACTTTGGCTGTAACTTGTGACAAGTTACAAAACTATTTCCGCTCTCAAAAGGAAAAGGTCCAGATAGCCTTTCTTGCTGGTAGTTTATAACATGACAACTTTGAGAATTATAGGTGACTATAAGTCTTTTAGCTCAGTGTTATCATGTCATAAATTGGAAAATTGGGGCACAGAAAGGTCAAGGAGTTTGATCATACACGGGCTGAGTCAGTTCATACTGAGAGAGTATGAACTAGGCATTTAAAATGAAAGCACAACTTCCAAAAAATTACTGCCAAAAAAAAGAAGTAAAATGGCACATAATAACCAACCATAATGCCTGGATCTGATACAGTTCTTTACAATCCGAGGGAACAAAAAAGAGACAATTCGAAATTTGAACGTCATTGAATATCTGAGATTTTTTTAAGGAACAAATACATCTTCAGTATAGCAATGTTACTTTGGATATATATTTCGAAGTCTACCTCATTTACTTACATATACTGAATAGTTGTATACACATCGATGAAGTGATGTGATTAGATTTTATTTCAAAATAATATGATGGGAGGAATTCAGTATAAAAATTGAATCAGTTATAAATTGATACATGGTAACAATATGTGCAGAATCTGTTGTACAACTCTTCTGAACTATTTGAAAATTTCCAGAAACACAAAAAAGGGAAATATAATGCACAAAATAATTCAGTCTAGCTGTATTTCATTCATAATCAAAAAGTCACCAAATGAATGAACTGATGGAGGCTACAGACAAAATCTAGAACTAATGTTGCAGTTCAACAAATATGTCTGTATAATTAACGTCAAGCAGAGGCCCAAATGCTTTGGGTAGTAACTTCTCTCAAGGTAAACTAAGTAGGAGGCTGGAAGACAGTGCATTCTTGGTATAATTAAGCCTCCTTCTCTATATTTCATCACACAATTTTATTAATAACATTGTTCACAGAATCCTTTCTAGAACATAAAAAGAATGATCTCATTTACACCAATGTGGTGTTCAGTGCTGAGACATTCTCAATACTCTGTAACCCAGCTTCTTCCACACGGTCAAAGCATCCACTGTGGAACACTGATTAGGCTCTGCATGACTTTAGAATCCAAGTAAAGAACTGAAAAAACTATAACTAGGAATTGGAAAGTATAGCAGATGACCAAGGATAGAAACAGATTAATGCTGCCCCAAGCCTCAAACATACAGTTCTTTTAAATGTAAATAAACTAAAAAATCATAAATTACAGAAGAAGAACCTGAAACATTAAACGACAGAAAATTTTCCAATACTCCATCAAAATTCCCCCTGCTCAATCCACTGTCTGCTAAGTGCTCTGTCCCAAGTCCTTTCTTTATCCCCTGGTGTCTTGCCTGTTAGGCTTTCACATCTCCAAGCCCTGAGTCTTAGCCTAAGAGGCTCTCCTCACCTAGCTCCACCTTCAGATACAAAGAAAACAAGGATGACACCACTGTCTACACTTTTATGATCACTGTCACTACTCAAAGAGAACACAACTACAGAGTTCACTGAAATTAAACTTGACACCGAAGGCTCCTACGTAACTGGACAGGAAGGCATCTTTAAGCTATGGGTTGGAGGTGGCAGGGGAGTGCTTCAGGATGGGCTATCCAGAGGTCATCCTCTGAACTGCTATGGTAGCTCAAATATTTGCTCTATTATTCATTAACCTAAGTTAAATTGTAAAAACTCACAATTTTCATTGCTGATGTCTTTCACATCCTTGCTTAAATATATTCTAAGGTATTTAAATTATTTTGTGAATGGTACTGTTTGTGCTACTTCTTTCTCAGCCATGGCACTGTTTCTGTATAAAAAGCCTAATGATTTTGTTTGTTGATTTATATTATGTAGTTTCATCAAATTTTCTGAATTGGTTCCAAGAGTCTCTTAGTGAAGTCTTTTGGTTCCTTTATATATAAGATCATGTCATCTGAAAATAAGGATAATACAACTTCCTCCTCCCCAATTTATACTCCTTTGATTTGTTTCTTGCCTTTTGAAAAGCACTGGTGACAATGGTCTGATTTCAGGTATTTTTATTTTCAGATTTATTTTGGATTTATTTGAAAGCAGAGTTACAGAAGAGGGAGGAGAGACAGAAACGAATCTTCCATCCATCGATTCACTCCATAAATGGCCTCAATGTTCAAGGCTGGGCCTTGTTGCAACCAGGAGCCAGAAACTCTTCTGAGTCCGCCATGTGCCTGCAGGAACCCAAGCACTTCAGCCATCTGCTGCTGCTTTCCCAAGAACACTAGAAAAATGTAAGACTGGAAATAGAACAGCCAAAGCTCAAACTGGCTCCCATTCTGGCTGCCAGTACTGCAGGTGGTGGACTAACGCACTGCACTCCAACACCAGCCTCCTTCCAGATCTTAAAGGAAATACATCAAATTTTCCCCATTGACTACAATATCGGCTGTAGTTTACACGAATATTGCCTTGACTGTGTTCAGAAATGCTCCTTCTATACCAAATTAGCTTAAGGTTTTCATCACTTAAAGATCTTTTATCAAGTGCTTTCTATGCCTCCATTGAGATAATCATACGGTTCTTCAATTTATCAATGTGATGTATTACACATATTGATTTTCATATGTTGAACCATCTCTACAAACCAGGGATAAATCTCACTTGATGAGTGATCTTTCTGATGTATTGATAGATATGAATAGTTATTATTTTGCTGAGGATTTTTGCATCCATGTTTATCAGAGATTTGGCCTATAGTTCTCATACTTTCTTGTATCTATGTCTGGGTTTGGAATTATATGTTGGGCTCATAAGGAGTTTGGGAAGATTCATTCCTTTCCAAATGTTTTAAATATTTGGAGACTTGGGATCAGGTCTTAGAAAGTTTGGTAGAGGGCTCAGCACGGTAGCCTAAAGTGGCTCAACTTCTCGCCTTGCAGGAGCCATGATCCTTTATGGTACCACTTCATATCCCAGCTACCCCATCTCCCATCCAGTTCCCTGCACCCTGTCTGCGGCCTGGGAAAGCAGTCGAGGACGGCCTAAAGCCTTGGGACCCTGCACCTGCATGGGAGATTTGGACAAAATCCTGGCTTTTGGCTTTGGATCGGCTCAGCTCCAGCTGTTGTGGTCACTTGGGAAGTCAATCAGTGGGTGGAAGGTTTTTCTCTATCTCCTTTTCTCTGTGAATTTGCGCTTCCAATTAAAGAATAAATCTTTAAAAGAAAAAGTTCGGTAGAATTCAGCAGTGAAGACATCAGACCCTGAGCTTTTGTTGGTGTTAGGAGGGTCTTTATTATCAATCCAATCAATCTTCGTCTTGGTAATTAGCCTATTTAGGTTATCTATGTCTTCATGACTTAATTTTAATAGATTACATGTGTCTACAAATCTACCAGTTTCTTCCAGATTTTCCAGTTTGTTGGCATATAGTAATTATATTATATTATGTAATTATATAATTATAGTAAATCCTGATGATTCTTTTTATTTCTGTGGTATCTGTTGTGACATCTCCCTTTTCCCTTCTTAATTTGAGGTTTTTTTTTTTTTTGGTAAGTTGAACCCATATTGTATCAATTTTGTTTACTTATGACCACCCTTCCTTTCATGTCTAGCTTTATTTCAATTTTGCGTATTTTTTCTCTAATTTTTTCCTCCAATTTTGGGTTTGTTTTCTTCTACGAGATGTATTGTTAGATCTTTGTTTGAAGTCTATGTCCTTGATATAGGCACCACTTGCCATAAACATTCCTCTTCACATTGCTTTGCCTGTATCCCATGAGATATGTTGTGCTGTCATTTTCACACATTATAGGAATTGTTTTGCTTTCCTTGAGATTTACTTTAGGATCCACTGTGTATTGGGGGAACATGTGTTTACACATTCTCTAGGGTTTCTTGAGTTGTTCCCTTTGATGTGGTCAGAAAAGATACATGGTATGATTTCATTTTTTTTTATGCTGTTGAAACTTGTTTTAGGGCTAACAAGTGGCATATCCTAGAGAAAGTTCCCTGCACTGGTGAAAAATATACACTGTTGTTGTTTGAGGAAAGGTTACATAAATATCAATTAGATACATTTGGCTCACAGAGTCAACTAGGTTTTCTTTAATAATGTTTTGTGTCTAGTTGGCTTTCCACTGAAGAAAGTGGGGTGTTGAAGTTCCCCATTATTATTATACTGCAGCCTATTAATTCCTTTAGATCCATTAACATTTTCATTTTCAAGGCAGTACAGCATTGGCTACAAACACATTTGTAACACTTCCTACTGAACTGATCTCATAATCAGTGCACATGTCCCTCTTGGTCTCTCAACAGTTTCTGCACTAAAGTATGTTTTGCCTAAAATTAGGATGGCTACATCTGCCTATATTAGCATGAAATATACCTTTTCTCATCTATTCACTGTCTGTTTAAAATTTTGTTGGTAATATGTGGCCTTTTTTAAAGATTTATTTATTTTTATTGGAAAGGCAAATTTACAGAAAAGGAGATAACAGAGAGAAAGATATTCTGTCCACTAGTTCATTCCCCAAGTGGGAGCACAGGCTGGAGCTGAGCCAATTTGAAGCCAAAAGTCAGTAGCTTCTTCCAGGTCTCCCAAGTGGGTACAAGGCTCAAGGCTTTGGGCCATCCTTAACTGTTTTTCTAGACCAGAAACAGGAAGCTGGATGGGAAGTGGACTATCCAGGACATGAACCTGTGCCCATATGGGACCCCAGTGCATGTGAGGTGAGAATTCAGCCACTGAGCCATCAAACTTGTGTCTTATCTAGGAGTTATGATTCTGTACTTGTTAATTCAATGTTTATAGAGAATTTATACAATATAACCATTATAATTTATGCTCTCCTTTTGTGCTCCCACATACAATGGTGCTGAAATGAATGCAGCAGCAATGCAGTTCAGATATGACCTAGTTGGGATGGGTCATAGTGAGGAAAGCACAGTAGAAACCTCTGTTGTTGGAATATCCAAAAATGTAAAAGCTCTTCTGCAGCTCTTCATAAAGTTACTGCATGTCATCTGAATTCCTGACATGAGGATACCAATTTGAGATCCTAGGTGCCTCCTGGAATGTCTTTCTCCAGCCCTCTTGCTTTCATTCAGGGAGTGGCAAGAAACAGTAAAAAATTTCTAAGCTTCCTCCCCTGATCAGTTTGTAACTGTCATGAATAATTTCAGATGGTGCCCCATGAGAAGGTCTCCACACATCCACTGCAGAAATGCAGGCCAGTAGTAATAAATAATTCATTCATGCACCTGAATCCCCAATGAAGAATATATACTGGGATAATTTTTTAAAAGAAGAGAAAATCTAAGCCATCAAAAGGGAAACCTGAAATGGGGGTAGGAAAAAAAAAAAGAATGAAAGGAGCTAAAATAAAAAGGAAGACTAGAATAACAGGAGTTTCATTTTATGAGATTTCATTTTTCACAATACTCATTTCAAAGCACAGGTATTCCTCCCTTTTACTTCCCCCACTTCCCTGTCTCCTCACATTATATTTTCCCAAATTGTTATAATAGCATATTCATTCACTTTAGAGCTACAAGCTTAACTTCCTGATATTTAAAGGTATCATGCCATAGCAAGTAGAATAAGAAAAATTACAAAAATTGCACTCACTAGTAGAAATCACAGCTCAGCAAGACTGTCTAGCTCCCCAACCAGGCTTATTCCCAGCCACTGACCTTATGCATGCTAGTGGTTGCTCTGACCCAGATAGGCATAGCCCAATCTCTGTCTTGGTCTTTGCCATCGGATACCACAGACTGACCTGTCCCAGCCTGTACCTAGTCTTAGCTCTCATGGGTGGGTGCTGCAGCCCAGCCATGTCCAGTTTACTCATTCTTGGTTCATACAAACCTGTAGGTATGATAGCTCACCCAACATGACCCATACTCCAGCCTGGCTGTTGCACATGCAAGCAGGTTAAGATTTGGTCTGTCCATGCCCACCCCCAAAACCAACCGCCACACTTGCCGATGGGTGAAACTACCTTGCCTGGCTTGACCAATCCCAGGCCAGAATCACATGCTCAGCAGTGGGAGCTTTAGCCCACCAGGGGGTTTGCCAAGTTCCCCTACCAGACCCACTCCCATACCCAGATTTCACATTTGCTTGTGGATGCTGGTCTCTTACCTGGAAAAATCTACCCCCTCCTTCCTAGCCTTTGTATGAGCTGGTAGTTGTCTTGGCCTGGCCAATCCCACACCATATTCTTAGCTATATCTGCAGGTACTAGAATGTGGACCAAAATGACCTGATCCCACCCCAGTACTCATGAGTGTCAGAGGGTTCCATGTTCCTGTCATCACCCCCAGCTATTAAATAACCCAGAGGAAATTGTAGTTTTATACAAGTAAGCCCACGTCACCCACAGAATCTGTACCCAGACCTGGTTCTCTCATGTTCTGTTTCGTGGCATGGCCCAGCCTAACACAACCTATACTTTGTTCTGACACTCAGCGGAAGGTACTGTGATTTGGCCCTGTCAGATAGGCCCCAAGCCCTAACTTTAGCATGCACTGGTAAATGGTGGAAGGTATTGATCCATGCTAGCCCAGCCCAGGTATCCCATGTGGGCTCATTCACCAGTCTGACACACAGAGGTCCTCCAGCATCTATCCTCCAAAGCATTCAGTCTCAGTTGCCGACTTACCTGCTAGCCCAATGGCTCCATCAATGAAAGCCCCTCAGAAGTCATGCCTCACCTGCAACATAATCCCTCAGCAGTTTTCCCTCACACATCTCCCTATCCACTTCCCTGACTAATCCATGGACCACGCATGTTGGGAAATCCCCATGTTCGCTTTCCCTGCCTGGAAGCAAGGCTCCAGGTCTCCAAATCCCCCCGGTCAGCACCATCTCCCAGAGCTACCACCTGCACATGCCCCAAGGCTCTCACAAGTGTATGCTGGGCTGTGCCTAGCAGCGCAACCAGCACTTTCATGGGCCAAGCCCGGACTGGGCTGTGCACACAGCACCCCAATCAACAGGAGTTTTTTTTAGAAATAAATGCCATTTCAGAAAGACACCAGTAAAATGGATCAAGATTTGTTGAACTTGATTGAGGGAGTGTTGGGAGACGATTTTGCCTTTGACTTTTCTTTGGTAACATGGCTGTTTACTGTATCTCAAACATGCAGTCAGACCAGTTCCAATACTGATGGTGCAGAATTTCATACAACTGAACCTTCCAACATACAACTGTTCTTTGAGGCAGATGGTTAGCATTCTACCATTTGCCACAAATTGGTCCCAACTGGAGATCACTATGCTCAGCGAAATCAGTCAATCCCAAAAGGACAAATATCTTTTGCACTCCGATAAAATGCAAAACACAAAACAAATATACAGGTAAACATGCTTACATATTTATATATATATATGCTTACATATATACATGCATATATATACACACATATTCTCATAGATGAAGTGTAGAACGGAGACTAACATACGGAGAAGTGAAGCTATGTAGCAGTATGCAGCTCTACTCCCAAATAAATGGGTGATTCCCAGTGAAACTGTGAAATATACCTTAATATCATACTAGATAGTCTACCATGGCTATACCTACATACAATGCCATAATACCTTTAAATAGCAGAATTGGACTTGTAATGGTTGTTGAAGGACAATATTACGGTAGTAATAAGGAAAATATTTCCCATAGGAGAACAGGAAGGGAGAAAGTTGGGTAGAAGGGGAATCTCTGTATCTACAAAACTGTATCATGGAAAAATTTTTTAAAAAGGATACAAAAAAAGTCTTATTGTTATACTCTGATCTCAGATATAAGAGCTCAGGTCTCACTCATGGCACTCACATAAGCAGCTGCCAGTGTGTAGTTTACTTTCTTTTTTATGATTTATTTATTTTTATTGGAAAGTCAGATATACGGAGAGGAGGAGAGGCAGAGAAGATCTTCCATCCACTGATTCACTCCCCAAGTGGCTGCAACAGCTGGAGCTGAGCCGATCCAAAGCCAGGAACCAGGAGCCTCTTCCAGGTCTCCCACAAGGGTGCAGGATCCCAAAGCTTTGGGCCATCCTCGACTGCTTTCCCAGGCCACAAGCAGGGAGCTGGATGGGAAGCGGGACCACCAGCATTAGAACTGGCACCCATATGGGATTCCGGTGCATTCAAGATGAGCACTTTAGCTGTTAGGCCACCACACCAAACCCTAGTTTACTTTCTAAACTGCAGAGTCCTCGGTTGTAAACGGAAATAACAACACCACACACTGCACAGGTCTGTTTGGAACATTTGGGGCCAACTGTGGCATATTAAATTAAACCAGTCTGCAATGCTGGCATCCCATAGACTGATGGCAATTCGTGTTCTGGCTGTTCTGCTTCTGATCCAGCTGCCTGCTAAGCCACCTGCAAATGGATCAGTGTTCACATCCTGCCACCCATGGGGGAGGCCACGATGAAGTTCCTGGCTCCAGGCTTTGGCCTGGCCCAACCCTGAGCACTGCAGCTGTTTGAGGATTGAATGAGCATATAGAAAATTCTGTCTCTCTTTACCACTTTCCAATACAGACAAATTTTAAAAAGAAAAAGAAAACATTAAATGTCATAACAAATGGAAACACTTGCTACCATATACAGGATATTAAAAGTATCACTTCTTTTTTTTTTTTTTAAAAGATTTAGCTTTATTCCAAAGGCGGATATACAGAGAGAAGGAGAGACAGAGAGGAAGATCTTCCGTCCAACAGTTCACTCCCCAACTGACCGCAACGGCTGGAGCTGAGCCAATCCGAAGACAGGAGCCAGAAGCTCTTCTGGGTCTCCCATGCGGGTGCAAGGTCCCAAGGCCTTGGGCAGTCCTCAACTGCTTTCCCAGGCCACAAGCAGGGAGCTGGATGTGAAGCAGGGCCAGCAAGATTAGAACTGTCGCCCATATGGGATCCCGATGCGTGCAAGGCAAGACCTTAACCTCTATGGTATTGCACTGGGCTCAAAAGTATTACTTCTATTATATCATAATTGATAAGTCATTTGTAGCTTTAAATCAGCAGATAAACCCCCAGCACTGAATGTCTCACACAGAAACATTTATCAATCATGAAAGGAGTCATTCAGGTGAGAGCAAGGCAAGAGAACTGTAACTTAATTTTCTTTTGAGTTTCTTGGGCTTTCCACTTTTCTTCTGTCATTGTTAAGGGATGGATCAATGGCTTCCAAGAGACTGGAGTTAATCCAACAAGTAAAAATTATATGATTATAGGCCCAGCACTTAGAAGCCACAAGGACATGAGGAGGGACAAGCTAGGTCCTATCACGGATTTTTCATGCAGAAACCTGTTTGTGAAATTGCTGACCTGATGAAAGACAAGTCAGAAATTAGAGCTGGGGTTAAAGGGCACAGAAGCAGTAATTTATGTCACAAATGACTAGAGTTAAGAAGTCAGATACCGAGCACCTGGGCTGCAAGACCAACAGCTCAAATCTAAACCTGTAAGCAAGTGAACCGCCTAACGGGGCCGTTCCTTCTGTGAAGACCCCCAGTACCTCCCTTGGGTGGGACAAATTGGTCTAGAACCCACACCACGAAGGAGCTCATCCTAGCTCACCATCTCTTAACCCTTCTACCATCATGCGGAAGTCACCTACGCAAACCTGAAGTCATCGCCATGCCTTCTTTCCCATTTCCCAAAAGAAAGAACATTTCCTCCTCTGCTCAGAAAATTTGTTCTCCACTCCTCCTGTCATCTCCCGAAAAACCAAGCTGATATAATAACCACTCCTCTCTTCTGTATCTCCAGACACTCCTTTTTCACTGGACATTTGTCTCCTTATCTAGTCCGGAAAAGGAGCTTGGATTCTACAATATTTCTGTTGGGTTGTCACTCATGCATCCATTCCACAACCACTAGTATGTTACTACAGGTGAGAGCTCTGAAAGCCCATGCTATTGCTTAGACTTACAGAGATGGTTTTGGGGGGAAGGGTTGTTTTTATGAAAAGGCACATTCTAGACTCACAACAAAATTTGATTTCCTATATAAACATTAAACTAATTCTCAGCTGAAATATGAATGAGATTGTTTGCCCAGGGAAAATTGAAGTCAATATCAATACAGGCATCCTTGATTTGCAATGGGTCAACTTAGAAACTTTTGACTCTTTGATGATGCACAATTCATACACATTCATTAGAAATTTTTAGTTTTTAGCTTTGATCTTTTCCAGGCTAATGACACACTGCATTACACTTTTCTTTTTAAAATGTTTTAATTTATATTCATTGTAATTGAAAGGGACAGAGGGAAAGAAGCAGAGGAAGAATGAATGAATCTTTCATCCACTGATTCATTCCCCAGATATCCACAACAGATAGTTCCAGCCCAGACTAAAGGTAGGAACCCAGGAATTCAATCTAGGCTGCCCACATGCACAGCAGGAACCCAGGTGTTGAGCCAGCACTGCTGCCTTCCAGGAGGTACAAAAGCAGACAACTGGACTACAACTCAGGAACTGAGACAGAGGAGTCCTAACCGCTGCACCAAATGGCCACCTTCTCGCACCATACTCTCTAGGGATGCTGTATAGTTGCAGGTTGCTGCAGCTCCAAATCAGTCATGAAAGTAAATCAAGCAGTGTACTAATGCTGGGAGCATTAGGCATAGCATAGTGAATATATTTTCAACAATATTTTCAAGTCCAGTAAGTGCCTCATAACATAATTCTACTGTACATCAAACAGCATCTGCAATTAGTGGTTGTCCCTCCTGGCTTCTCTCTAGGTTATTTTTCAAAAGATTTATTTATTTTTATTGCAAAGGCACATATACAGAGAGGGAGAGAGACAAAGAGGAAGAGCCTCCATTTGTTGATTCACTCCCCAAGTAGCCACAACAGACAGAACTGAGTCAATCTGAAGCCAGGAGCCAGGAGCCTCTTCTGAGTCTCCTACATGGATGCAGGGACCCAAGGCTTTGGGCTGTTCTCCACCACTTTCCCAAGCCACAAGCAAGGGCTGGGAAGCAGGGCTGCCAGGAGTAGAACCAGCACCATATGGGATCCTGTGCAAGACGAGGGTGTCAGCTGCTAGGCTACTGCGCTGGGCCCTCCTGTCTAGGTTTTAAGATGGCCCTGGTACACAAATACTTAATAGAGGAAGGCCCAGGGAAATCTACCAAAATACATAAAGCAGCATTGACAGGATTCCAGCCTTATGAACTCCACTGACACACAGTAAGAGAAAGCAAAGCCGGGCCCAGCACTGTGGCCTAGTGGCTAAAGTCCTCGCCTTGAATGTGCCTAGATCCCATATGGGTGCCAGTTCTAATCCCAGCAGCTCCACTTCCCATCCAGCTCCCTGCTTGTGGCCTGGGAAAGCAGAGGACGGCCCAAAGCCTTGGGACCCTGCACCCGAAAGAGACCTGGAGGAAGTTCCTGGTTCCCGGCTTCGGATTGGCACAGCACCGGCTGTTGTGCTCACCTGGAGAGTAAATTATCAGACAGAAAATCTTCCTCTCTATCTCTCCTTCTCTATATATCAGACTTTGTAATAAAAATAAAGAGAAAGTAAAGCAATTTTAAAAACTATACCCTAGGCTTAGTACCATATTGCAGTAATCCAACGTTTTAACCGGCCATTTAGCGTGCCCACTTAATAAAACAGACTGCCCATGGAGGCAGTACCACATACTCTTTATCAGCAACTTCTTAAATCTATTCGGAATTTATTGTATTGTCTTTAAAATTCAAGCTAATGCGAGTAAAATAACTTCAAATTTTTCTCATTCTTGTGGGATACATGCTTGAATAAGTAAGAACTGGTTTCTTTTTTCCCTCCCACTTGTCTCTATGCCAACAGCCATTTAACACCTCCCCGGACAACCTGGCATGTTGCTCAAATCCACCTATGTTCTTGGCACCACAGATTTTAGCCTCCTAAACTGGCTTGGAAATGTGCACTCCTTCCTGATACTGACACAGAGATCACCTTCTCCCAACTAAGTAAGGTATCAACGACGTTGAGCAGTTTTGGCTTTTGCCTATACCGCATTTATGAGAAAAACTCAGCACATGCATTTTTAACGTTGATGCCCGTTCCTCCAAGCAGACGACAGAATTCCTCTGCCATCACACAGAAGCCAACACATTCCTCACTTTCCATCAAAAGACATCCTATAACTTGATAGGCATGGGTGGGAATGAGGGGAAGAACAAAGAAAAATAAAGATTGGGATGGGGCAGAGGAATCCCAAGGAAAGCTGTGCTCAAAGAAAACATCCCACAGAGCTAGCTGGTCAAGAGGACGCGTCCTACAAATTTCAACCTCTAAGTGCCATGGTTATATATCTCAGAGTCAGACTTCTAACAAGGTCAGGATCAACTATTCCTCTGAAAAACAGGCTTTCGCCTGAGGCGCACTGCAAACATGTTAAGAATACGGCAAATATTTTTAAATGTGCTTTTTTAAAAATGTATTTATTTATTTGAAAGCCAGAGAGTGCATGCACCTTCTTTTGCTCTTTCACTCTGCAAAATGTCCACAAGAGCCAGAGTTCGGCCAGGATCAGAGGGAAGAACTGGGAACATAATTCAAGTTCTCCAGGAAGGTGGCAGGAAGCACCACTAGCGCTCTCTTTGGCTCCTCCTGAGGTCTGCTTTGCCGGAAAACCAGAGTCAGGAGCCAAAACCAGGAATTAAACCGAGTAACCCAAGGCAGCATAAGCCTCTGAATTTTTACATTGTCTACCATTTTTACAACCTTTTCATAGCTATTAGCACTAAAGCCTACAGCAAACTGAAAGATATGAGCTTGCTGAGGGCAGGGCCATGCCTATCCCCACAAGCCTAGTGCCTGGAATATTGGTAGGCACTGAGCCATCTGAATGGATGAGGCTGATGATTGAATATTAAGTTGAAAGAACTTGTTGCATTGGTTAAAACTTTCACAATTTCAATTTTTTGAAACAGAAAAATCAGTAGTAGAGCTCAGGTTTGAATCAAAATGATTCTGTAGACACTGGAGCCCGATACATGTGAGTCTTAATTTGTCCAGACTCTCCAAGTTTCATTATTGCTGGTAACAAGGATGCAGCATTGATCAGTAATCAGTAGTATTAAAGCCACACCCAACACATCCAAGTCCGGTTGACAGTAACTATCCGTAACCCACCTTATTCTTACACCCAAAGCTTAATATAATCACTCTGATTCAAGTTTCACCAAGCGTGGTACTATTTACACCATTTAGTAACCAAACAGAGAAAGAGTGACACCATGTTATATACTGAACAAAGAATGGGAGAAAAAATCATCACTTTCAGTAACAAGCTGAAGAATCTGGAAAGGGCAATCTAGAAACAGAACCTGAAGCAATGCCAATAGAGCATAATGTATAACAATAAAAGAAATGTGCAAGGAGAGAGGAGGCCGAAGGAGAATTTCCTATCACATTCCAGGGTGAACCTTAGCATCATTTTAATGACCTGGCCAAAATTTTGTTTGAAAAATCAGTGGGAGTAGTGGGTCAAATGAGTCACAGCGGAACAGGTCAGAAATCTAGTGGAAGGGCGAGCCAGTGAGATACACAGAGCAGCAGCAGCATGTTGGGAGGGAAACAGGAAGCTGTCAGACTGAAAAATGAGAGGAAAGAGTTGAGAGGTGAGAGCTGGGGACAAACTCAATAGGACAGGCCTTTGCGAACAAGCTAAGCAATGTGGACTTCAGTACTAAATTAGTACAACAGCACTAAAGGGCTGTACTACCTAAGCCTCCATAGGTGTGTACTTTGATGCCTTCCTTGATCTGTGCTAGGTGAAGAAGTCATATTTCCATTTCCTACAAAGCAACAAAGGCCATCAAGCCAGAAGAACTCCCATCATTACTTCCATCCAATCTGTGTCACAGCTACTGATCTGGTCCAAGCCCAAGTTCCATAAAGCACCTTGCAGTAAGAGACGATTTCAATCTGCAACAGAACAGAGAATTTCAGAGAAAGCCTAGGAACTGGGCTGTGTGTCCTGCAACTCTAGACTCAGAGGCTCCGTCATTCTGGAAAAGACCCCTGCAGTCTGTAACCAAGACAGCATGCTCCATCCTTCACCGGAATAACCCTGACCTTACTCAGGTCACAGATGCTACCAAATGGCTCTCTTAAACAAGACTAGCCCAGGCTGGGGTTCCCTCTTCACTGGCTGATCTAAAGTCTGGTGGAGACCAAGCTTGAGCTAATGGGAACTTCTCCCCTCACACATCTCATCCTGGAGTTCCATACCTCTGCAGACAGATAATAGGAAGATCTGTGAGATCTAAGAGAAGAAATACAAAAGACACTTTGGTAATCTTAGGAAAAAACTAACTAAATAAATCTTAAAAAATGAAATATCTATCCAATAATAAATAAATCTTTAAAAATGATTACATGTTATTTAGAATAATGTTTCAGGTACAAATCTCAGCTAAGTCTTCGAGATGAACCGATATATTGAGCAGGCTTTTACGCTGACAGATGAGGGACAGTTCTTGCCCATCTGCTAACATTGCAGAGGAGTGAATTGTAGGGATCTTCACAAACAATTCATGGAAGCACCAGTGTCATAGCTCAATGGGTTAAGCCACCACTTGATACACCAGCATCCCACAATGGACCACCGGTTCAAGTCCCAGTTGCTCTGCTTCCAATACAACTTCCTGCCAATGTGGTCTCAGAGGGCAGTAGATGATGACCCAAACAACTGGGCTACTGTCATCCATGGAGAAGGCTTAGAAGGAGTTCCATGACTCCTAGTTTGGTTTGGTCCAGCCCTAGCTGTTGTGGTCATCTGAGGAGTAAATTGGTAGATGGATGATCCCTGTCACTCTGCCTTTCAATAAACAGATAAATGAATCATTAAAAACAAAGTTTGTAGAAATCTATATTATAAATAATCCTATGCAAGGATTTCAAAAAATTTGGAAAAGTCATCATTTAATTCCATTTTTTAAAAGATCTAGTTATTTTCATTGCAAAGTCAGACATACAGAGAGGAGGAGAGACAGAAAGGAAGATTTTCTGTCCAATGATTCACTCCCCAAATGGCTGGATTGCCAGGGCTGAGCCAATCTTAGGCCAGGAGTCAGGAGCTTCTTCCAGGCTCCCACATGGGTACAAGGACAGCTTTGGTCCATCCTCCATTGCTTTCCCAGGCCAAAACCAAGGAGTTGGATGGGAAGCGGAGATGCCGAGATTAGAATTGGCACCCATATGAGATCCTGGTGCATACAACGTGAGGACTTTAGCTGCTAGGCTACTGTGCTGGGTCCTCATTTAATTCCATTTTTTTGTGGATTCTTTGAATCACCCTCAAATATTGTCCAGAAGAAATCAGTGCACATTTTAAAGAAAGGAAGCAATTTGCTAACTCTATAATAAACATTCTTTGCCTGGAAACAAATAAGAAATTAATCAATATTTCTGTACCTTGCTCAAACATGTCCTAGGCAATTAAGTGGTGAAAATCTGTGATCCACCCATTTATAACTTTAAAAAAATTTTCTCTACAGAGCTGACTAAAACTAAAATATGACGAGAAGACAGAAAGAAAGGCATTTTTACAGTAAAGAGGTAGTCCCCTATCACAATCCAGAGGGCAGGATCTAAGCCAACCCAATTACAGCACCCATCAGCCAACAGGTATGCTTGGGCAGCACAGTTCCCTAAAGTGTGTCTTCCATGCCCTGCATCATAGGTCAAGTATCAAAGTCACCTGGCACTGGGGACAGCCCAGCCCAGGCCTGGCTACAGTACCCATCTGCATACACATGAGACAGGGCAATCTGGACCAGTCCACACCCATCTGCATACATGTGGGTTGGGGTGAGCTGGGCCAGTCTTCAGGACACACTGGAAGATATGAGTGAGAGTCAGGACACGGTACAGGCCAGGCCAGGCCAGGCCAGGCCAGGCGCGTTCAGCCCAGGCCAGGCCTGGTTACAGTACACATCTACATACATGTGAACTAAGACAAGTTGGATCCATCTACAGCACCCACTGGCAGCTGTGAGAGTCAGGACAGAGTGCAGGCCAGGCTAGGCCAGGCCAGGTGGGGTCAGCCCAGGCCAGGTGTGGCTTCATATATTTGGGCCAGGATGAGCTAGGCCATCCACAGCACCCACTGGCAGGTGTATGTGTGTGTGAAAGCCAGGACATGGTGCAGAACAGGCAGGATGGAGACAGCTCAGGTCATGCCTGGCTACAATGCCCATCCATATACATGTGGGCTAGAACGAGCTAGGCCAGTCTGCAATACTCACTGGTAGGTGTTAGAACCAGGATAGGGTGCAGGCCAGGCCAGGTTAGGCTGCAACACCCACCAGTTCATATCAGAGTCAGCATTGGAGAGAGGGGTTGGCTAGGTTAGGCTAGACTGCAGTACCTGCCAGCATAAACTGGATTTGGGTGCAGACTGGGTGTGAGCAGGCCAGGCAGAGCCAGGCTACAACACCTGCTGTTAATTCTGAGGCAAGGTGGACCATGCTGGGCCGGGCTGCAGCACCCACTGGTACCTGTAAGACCAAGAATTGGGAGTGAGTCTAGTAGGGTTGGAGACTACCCTGCTGTGTCACGGCTCCCACTGGTGAGTGTGAGAGCTAGGGCTAGGGGCAGACTGAGCTGGGCAGAGCTGTAACACCAACCAACCTGCATATGAACTGGTTTTGGGGGATGGCCAGGTTATGCTAGGACACTGCATTCACTAGCACATTCCAGAGCCAGAATAAGTGCTGGCCAACTGGGCTTTGCCACATCATCTGCTGACAAGTGCTAGGACTGAGTAATTCATGTCAAGCAGACCAAAGTACCCCATGAAAAGCGTAAGATCCGGGGCTGGGAATGGGCCTAGTAGGGAAAATGTAGGCACTCCTGCTAGGCTGCAGCTCCTTCTAGTGAGTATGAGAATCAGGGCTGGGGGCAGACCAGGATGAACAAGGCAGGAGCACCCATAGGCATATGTATGCACCAGTTTTGGGGGTGAGGCAGGTTGAGCTAAGATGCAGCACCAATAAGTGTGTACAAGAACTGGATGGGATGCAAAATGGACTGGGCTAGCCTGCTGCACATACTGGCATACAAATGCACAAGAGCTGGGGGTAGACCCGGTAGAGGTTAATGGGGGTTGCCCCAACTAGGCTGTAGTTTCCACTGCTGTGCCTAAGGGTTGAGTTTGGGGTGGGCTGGGTTGGGTTAGGCTACAGTATCAGTCAGGTTGTGTAAGAGATGGGGTTGGGGACAGAACTGACCAGGCAACTGCATATACGCTAGTGTGTGCATAGGCTTATGTGTGTGACAGACTGAACCAGATCCCACATTAGCTGACATACACAATAGTCAGGTCTGGAATCACCCTAGGCATGGTTTCTTTGGGGACTCCCCAACTGGATCACTGGACTCAAACTCCAGCCACAGGGAAAAATCACAGGATATGTGGGGCAACCTTGGAGTACATGCTTTGGGACTGAGTCCCTTAGTTGCTGATGCCTGTGCAGAACACCATGGCCAGATGCACACGCAGGTCACGGCAGCCAGCTCATCTAGGCCAGCAGAGGATATCAAATGCCACATCAAAGGATGGAAAGCAGAGCATATTGGATAACACTTAAGGCCAAACTTTGGTAACAAGTGTCTGGGTGAGTGGATGATTAAGTAGGATTTTATCAATCAATAAACCTTGGAAAGATTTTCTCAACTCTGGAGCAACAAACCAACTTTCAAAATCCCTCATGTAACACCCTCAGAACATTCTTCCTACAGTAGGGTGTCTAAAATGACATCAAGTAGTCATTCCTTATCCCCACATGCTGACGTATTCAAGACAAACTGGAAACATTTGTCCCACCCACCTTCCTCCAAGCCTCGGCCCTCCCCACTCTAATCATTGGCCCACATACGCATGCATCCTTCTTAACTATATAAACATTAAAAATAAAATTAATCACCTGGGAAAGTTGTTAAAAGCAAACATTAAGGGGAAGACATTATGGTACAAAGATTCCTGCCATCCATGTGGGAGACACAGATGGAGTTTTTTGCTTCTGCTATGGCTTGGTCCACATCTAACTGCTACAGCCACTAGAGGAATGAAAGCAGCAAGTGGGGAATTCTCTCTCTCCATAAAAAAATAAATATTCAGCACCCCATCCTTGTCTCACTGATCTAGCATTCCCAACTCTGGATTACATATCTGAATTTTTAACAAAGATCCTGACAATTCAAAGCCAGATTTCCAAACAACTGTTCTCAAACATGTGACTCCAGCTTGCTGTCAGTTTTTGAAGGGGCTATTAAAATAATAATTAAAGCATTGAAAGAAAAACCTACTGAGTTTAATCATTTCATTGTTGTGGTTTGGCCAATACTGCCTCTGCTGCACAAGTGTTTCACAGCCAGGCCTGGGTTTAAATCATTGTGTGAATGATTTAAATTTTTAATTATGTCTATAGCATATTAATATTTTCAAGACCCCTTCTCAAGCCAGAGACCTCATCAAATAGTTATCAGAGAGGGAAGAAGGATTGCCTAATGGAAAAGCTCACAGCCTCGCAATGCGTAAAATAAACTTGCATATTCATGATCTACAAATCCATGGATTATAAAGGATATGGTCACATATAGATACATCTATGAACTGACCATGTTATTCCTTTAAAAGCATTAGCAAACGACAGATTCCGACTCTGTATCTATGGATTGTTTATTCATTCATTTCACCTTCGCAGCTAGATTTCTACACAAATTTTCTATACCTTATTATGACAATAATATCACAGTTTTTATCAAACACAATATACAGCCCACATACAAGCCACATAATTTTATCCCTACTTTATCTAATGCCTAATCGGGCCTGGCACAGTAGCCTAGCAGCTGAAGTCCTCGCCTTGAATGTGCCAGGATCCCATATGGGCAATGGTTCTAATCCTGGCAGCCCTGCTTCCCATCCAGCTCCCGGCTTGTGGCCTGGGAAAGCAGTCAAGGATGGTCCAAAGCCTTGGGACCATGCACCCATGTGGGAAACCCAGGAGAGGCTCCTGTCTTCAAATTGGCTCTGCTCTGGCTGCTGCGGCCACTTGGGAAGTGAATCAATGAATGGAGGGTCTTCTTCTTTGTCTCTCTTCCTCTCTGCATATCTGCCTTTGCAATAAAAATAAATCTTTTAAAAAAGTACAAAAATTTTAAAATGCCTAATTCAATCAATACTTACATGATTATGTGGAAAACATACAAAGGCAAGATAATCACTAAAGCAAAGATTATCAAATGGCTAACAACGCAGAATTGAAATGTGGCCAGAAGCTGCTTTTTATTGTGGTTTTAAAACTAGTCATGTTCCTATGGGTTTCAGGCTTGGGATGTTTGCCTGTCCCTCAGGAGCAAAGCCACTCAGACACGTGGAGGTTAAGCCCATCATTCCTCCCATATTCTTGGTGTTTCAGATGTTCAGTTTTTGTCTTGGTGAACAAGTCCTGACACAAGCTTCTATTACAGTCCACAAGGTGCTGACTTCCTGGATTAGCAAATTCCCTACTTTATTCTATTTCCCAAAATCTCTCCATGGTATGATGACCATTATATTCAACAATTACAAGGAACATCCAACCATCCCTATTCTCTCTCTCTCTCTCTCTCTCTCTCTCTCTCACACACACACACACACACACACGCACACACACACACTTCATTGAAGTGCAAGCAGCCTTTGTCCCACCTCTTAGCTTCTCCTCCTCCATCAGGATCAAACAACTTGTGGCTTAAGATGCTGGTGTCTAAGGCCAGCCTGATGGCTCATCATGGATGATGTTAAATCATCCTCTTGCAAACCCTTTGATCTCATATGGGGGTTGGTTTGTGTCCCAGCTGCTTCACTTCCCTTCCAGCTCCCTGCTTACAGCCTGAGAAAGCACTAGAGGATAGCCCAAAACCTTGGGACCCTGCACCCACATGCGAGACCGGGAAGAGGCTCCTGGCTTTGAATCAGCTCAGCTCTAGCTGTTGAAGCCACTTAGGGAGTGAACCAGTAGATGAGAAATTTTTCTCTCTCATTCTCTCCCATATATCTGATCTACCTTTCCAATAAAAATAAATAAATCTTGAAAAAATGCTGCTGTCTCCCCTCTCATTGTGCCTTTGGTTGTATACAGAAAGGAACAGGTCTACAGCCACACCACCCTGAATGTGCCTGTTCACACCTGATCCCAGAAGCTGACTAGGGTCAGAGCTGCTTAGTATTCAGATGGGAGAAAGAAACAGAGAAGCCCAGCAGTGTGCTTACAATAACCCAGTCTCTAGAAATTCAGGATGAGCTCTGTCACCCACCCCTTCCCCCGTCTCAAGTGAGGGCCGTGGGTGAATACCACAGAAGCATAAAAGCACATCATGTGAGGTAAGGCAACTGTCCAGAGCAGATATGGAAGGCAATATTGTCTCCGAACATTTACTCCAGAGGACTACACTAAGCCAAGCCTACCTTCTGTCTTCAGAACACGGCAGGGATTCTTACCAATCAGTGGGAGCAATGCAGAGGGAGCTCCCTGATACAGGAGGAGAATCTTGATGAGAAGTATCCTAAATAATGTGTTTTTCAAGTAAAGAAAAACTAAAAAGAAAACCACCAACCATTGAGAAAATGAATGAATATGATCGATTTAAATGAGAAAAGCAATCAAGGGTTGATGGGCATTGTGGCACAGCGGTTTAAGCCATGGCTTGGGATGCCCACATCTCATATCTTTAGCGTCCCTGGGACTGAACCTTGACTAAGCTTTGATGCAACTTCCTGCTAATGCAAGCTCTGGGAGACAACAGATGATGGTTCAAGTCCTTAAGGCACTGTCACCCATGTGGGAGACAGAGTTCTCGGCTGCTGACTTGGAACTGATCCCTGGCTCCGGTTACTGCAGGCATTCACTTCTCTGTCCCTCTCCCTTTCCTCTCTCCATCCCTCCACCTTTCAAATAAAGAAACTTGAGAGAGAGAGGTAAAATGAAGCAAAGTTAGGCTGACCATCTTGTCTGAGAGTTAAATTTAGCTTAATTTTATGCCAATCACAGCAATATAAAACATTCCAGGATCTTAACAGAAAAATGCTACAGAATCTCTCATACAAGACAAAGGTGCAGTTTTAAAATGTCTTACTATCTTAATGGCTTATTCTTTGTCTTTTCCCTGTTCAGTTAACATGTCCTCTACAGTGACTGTAAATTTGCAGAAGATAAACATCTGGCCTCCATCTCTATCCCACCAGGACCAAGCACAGTGAACACATCAGTTGTGCCCTAAATTTTTGCTGAATCAACTAACTGAAGGAACAAACTTGTGCTCATCCACTTTTCCCTTTTTCCAAAAAAGCACATAGAAGGAAATAATTACCAAACCTCAAAATTAATACAGTGCATCACGCAGTCTTGCTAGCAAGATCAATCCTATTCATCGAAATGATTAAAGGCAATGGTCTGAACTATATTCAGAGCAGATCAACTGTGTATGTACCTCAACAACCCAACAGAAAAAGTCTCAGTGGGCAGCACCCCATCTCTCCTTTCACTGCTGCTCTGCTAAGATTGTTTGACTATCTCACTAATTCTTGTCTCACTATCTCTAGTCCTTTGAAACTTGATACTAAACATTCTTAAAATTATATACACACTATGAGGCAAACAGCTTAGGATGACAAGAAGAGCCGAGGTGACTCCAATTGTAACTTGGCTCATGTGAAATTAGCAACAGTGCTTCAATGAGATAATGTTCACATTTTTTTTCTGGAATATCTTGTTTTGTTTAATGTCAAGGTTTTCAGAGAGTTCCAGAAGCTGTGGAAAGGTACTGAGTAAATCACAGTAATGGCTCCTTAGCGAAACAAGAGGTTGGAGTGACAGCTGCTGAGCTAGACAAGCTTGAGGCACAGAGCTAGTTACCTGCTACAAGTGGAGGTGCCATGCTAGCTGATCTCCCCACACGCCGACTATAGAAAGGCACGTGCGAGCAATGGAAACTGGCTGGTAAATGTCCTCTCCCAACACCATCAGCGTATCCAATCAGCACCTCTAGGAGGTAATGCTGTAAATCTGCACACTTGTCCACTTATGGATTCAAGGCTGGATTTAACAAGAGAAGGTACCCTTATTTGTGACTGAATAGTCACCTTCTATTATTTCCATTCTAAATGAAACTATTTTGCCTTTTTTCCTCCTAAGCACAGATATGGAACAGGGGTCAGGTGTACTAGTTTATGCCCCAGTAAATCCAGACATGTCTGGTGGGAAGCAACCTACAATAATGCAGTAGTTTCTATCATAAGGAAATAAAATTGTTTTAGTGGCCCTCATTATATATTTGGCTTACGCAATTCAACTTCTCAGCTTTAACTTTCAGGTTTTACTTGAACTATCCCGTTTAGCGAGATCAAACACTCCTATGAATGGTGGTCCCCAGTGCCATCCTACCATGAAGAATGAAGGGGAATCTGTGGAGTTATTCAGTAAAGTTCACACTTGGTATGATAATGATCCCAGCCAACATGTAAGGAATAAATCCAATTAGCATATGGGTACTTAAAGTTGATTCATTTAATATGAAGTGACATTTTGATAACTAAAGAATTAAGTCATTAGCACTCTCCGGTTACAACCTGTCTGACAGATTCTGGGCATGAACTTCCTAATTGAGTTTTCAAGGACTAAGGTGAGGATTAGCAATGGGGAAGCGCTCTGTGCTCCATGTCCCACAAGTGTATCTGGTAGGCCTTTGCACGTGGCTTTCTGTTCCAAGAAGTCTCCAAGGATATGCATTCAACAGTTTGGATGCAAAAGAAAATTGTGCCCGTTTCCTTTGTCCTTTTTCTTTTGACAAATCAATATATTGTCTTCTTCATCGAAGTAGTCCTATTGTACAGACACTGAGAACATTAGAAAATGCTATTGCCATTAGTCTGATGTTCTAGCTGCTTGGAGTCACTGCAATCAATTTTGGGGTATTCAGGAGTGTGATTCTGTTTACTAACTTCAAAGCTTCAGTGAGTATTTGTTGGATGAATGAAAAAAAACCAATGGACATCAGCAGAAAAATCACACACCTGGGCAGGCATTATGGTGAAATGGTTCAAGTCACTGCTCAGGAGGTCTACAACCCATCTCAGAATGCCTGGTTTCAGTCCTGTCCACCCTGAGCTTTATATCCAGTTTCCTGCTGATGCACCTGGGAAGCAGCAGGGAACAGTCCATATACCTGCATTCCTACCCGCAGCTGACCTCTATCGGAGTGACCAGCTTCAGGCTTCAGCCTGGTCTGCTGCAGGCATTTGAGGAGTGAACTAGCTAACAGGAGAGGTCTCTGTGTGTGTCTCTCCCCCGCCCCCCTGCCACCCCATTCTCTGCAACCTCTAGCCCATCATTCTTTCAAATAAATAGTTGTTAAAATAGCACTTCCAAATTCTGTCCAGCACCTGCAACTACATATATTTACTTAGCTTGCTTTTTGTTATAGAACTCTTAACTTAGGGCCTGGCGTGATAGCACAGTGGTTAAAGTCCTCACCTTGCACGCACCAGGATCCCATATGGTCACCAATTCTAATCCCTGCGACCCCGCTTCCAATCCAGTTCCCTGCTTGTGGCCTGGGAGCAGTTGAGAATGGCCCAAAGCCTTGGGACCCTGAACCCAAAAGAGAGACCTGGAGGAGGTTCCTGGTTCCCGGCTTCGGATTGGCACAGCACCGGCTGTTGCGCTCACTGGGGGAGTAAATCATCGGACGGAAGATCTTCCTCTCTGTCTCCCCTCCTCTCTATATATCTGCCTTTCCAATAAAAATACAAATAAATCTTTAAAAAAGGAACTCTTAACTTACTATTCTTGTTCATATTTCTTCAATTTCAGATTACCATTTTGATGTCTGCTATATTATCTTGTCCTTTCTATAACAAATGTAAAAGCAATTCCACAATAAAAAATACCATACTAATATAAAATATTATTAAACTTGTCCAGGAATACCAGATCCAGAAATTCTGACTTCTTTAGGAAGTTCCTCTACAATGAAAATTGTTATTTTCTATCTAGGTAACCTAGAAAGAATTTCCTGACACTTCAGAAGGAAAAATGTTAAAAATGTGAGGAAAAGGAAGACAAAGCGTTGAGCCCTAATGGATTCACACTGAACACCAAAAGACCAAGTAGTTTTATTTTCAACTCCTACATCTTTCATCAGAAAAACAATTTCAAAACTGTTATGTTGTTTTATGACCATGTGTGAAAAAAATTAAAAAGCAAGAAGTGTATGTTGAAACAAAGGCAGGCATAAGGGAATTTGAATCCTAAACTTCCCTTCAATTTCACAGCCTGAACTAAAACAAGTTATTTACAATTTTTTTTTTTTTAGCTTGACCTTCCATAAAAAAGATGAAATCACATTTGCTGGGACAGTTGCCAGATGTGCAGAAAAAGGTCTAACATAAATCAGTGTTACGCTAAACTGTCTTAAAAGAAAGCAAAAAATATCAAGTTGTCCATCTTTAAAAACAGTGGAGTCTTATACGTGTTCAATGGCTGCTTGGGCAGGCTAAGCAGCTCTTGCATTCCTCATGCCCAGTGATTTGCCATTAGCGTCTTATCTCTTTCCTAGCTCAATCTGACTTTAGTCTAGCCCTGACAATATCTAAAAAGACAGTGAACTTCAACTAGAGTCCCCATGCCACCCCTCATAATACACGTCATCTGTAGAAAACTCTTAGCCTCACTGTCCTTGATTGAATCGTAGGGATAATCATATCATTACTTTAAAATGATAGTATTAACTATGTGTATTAACTATGCATATATATACATCTACATAAGGGAACTCATTTTTGAAAGTTCATGAAAAATTTTAAATGCAGTTTATTTTTGGAATAGAAAGTTTTGAAAACTCATGCAGTGAGTTCACACCTTCCGTTAACTTTTTCGAGAACTCCATATATGATTATGTGTATCAGTGTATTTGAAAAACAAGTGCCAGGATCAGTTATATAATTTTATATACAAGTTCAATTGTAACTCATTTTGCACAAAGACATAAATATACAGGACCAGGAGCCAGTATCAGTCATCCGTAAGGCCCACTGCAAAGTGAAGGCACGAGGTACCTTGTTCAAAAACCATGAAGAAATTCAAAATGGCAACAATATACCGCTAAGCCAAGAGCAGGGACCTTCTGAGAGTGGAGTCTGTGCAACTGCACAGGTCACATACTTGTGAACCTATCCTTGTCCAGGAGCATTGTAAGTGTTCAATAAGCCATCAATATGATTAAGCCAAGTGCTCACTTTGCTAAGCACTGTTAAGTCCTCTGAGTGTTTTCAGCAGGAAAGAGGATCTTCTCCAGTAGGGACATTATCTTCAGAGAATAAATACCGATTAGCAACAGGACAGTTACTGAATATCTCTCGGCCTAAATGTCTTCATTTTTCAGAACAAAACAGTGGTTCTCTAACAACACTCCTGAAGAATTTCGGACAGGAAAGAAGTGGCAAGAATGAGAAGAGCTCAGCCGGGTGTTCTGATGAGACACAAAGTGACTATGTTTGATCTCTTACCCTCATTTGAAAAAAAGGAGTTATGTGAAAACTATTGGCTTTGGTGAGCTTGTAGCTTTTCATCTTTAAGCCCCGTGCTCTATTTCTTATTTTTTCTTCACAAGAACCTTGAAAGTAGAATAGATATTTTCATCTCCATATGTTAAAGGACATACAAGAGAATCAGTATATTATCTAGAGTATACCACCAAACCACCTTGCCCATTCCATCCAACAGCCATTTCTTTTGAGGGCTGCCTCTCGCCTCTCCAGCCTTCAAAATAAATCCCTTCTAAGGATACTTCTTTTCTGGTCCCTCAAAAAACCCAACCTCCTCTAAGGTTACATTTCAGTTAACGTCGGTAGCCAAGGGAAGAAGGCTATAAACAGCATGAATTGTGGGTCAATCCATTGGAATAAGGCATTTTCCTCCATTTCTATCCAAATTGTGCCTCTTTTTGGTCTCATGGCCCTCTCCCAGCCATGCAATCTCTTTCTTCAAACCCCTCCAAGGACACTCACTCTCAAGGGATCCCATATGCTTGCTGTGATCTGCAACAAGGAATCCTCTGGTCAGAGTTTCTTAAAGGAGTCAAGGGGATAATAAAGCTGATAAAGGAGTGAATATGTATCAGATACTTGGAACAGTGACTAGGACACAGTAGGCACTAGAGAAGAATTCATGGAATAAGTTGCTTGGTACCTGCTACCCACATCAAAAACACAGATGGATTTTCCAGTTCCTGCCTCAGCCTGGGTCACTCTTGGCAGGTGCAGGCATTTGGGGAGGGAATTAGAAGATGGACAAGCATGTAATCCCTTTCTTTCCCTCCTTTCATCTTTCACTTTTTCCCCACAAATAAAAAAAAAAATGGAAAACTCTCCCTGCACTTATAAATGCTTCCCCCAAGCACACAGGTGATTAATCTTTCTGCATATCTTCTTCTGAGCCTTTTTTAAAGATTTGTTTATTTTTATTGGAAAGGCAGATTCACAGAGAGGAAAGACAAAGAGAAAGATTTTCCATCCACTGGTTCACTCCCCAAGTGGCTGCAACCACAGAAGCTGAGCCGATCTGAAGCCAGGAGCTTCTTCTGAGTCTCCCACATGGGTGCAGGGTTCCAAGCCATGGGGCCAACTTCTATTGCTTTCCCAGACAACAAGCTAGGAGCTACATGGATAGTGTAGCAGCTGGGTCACAAACTGGTGCCCCTATGGGATTCCTGTGCATGCAAGGCAAGGATTTTGCCATTAGGCTATTGCACAAGGTCAATTTCTGCACATCTTCATAATATCCCTCTCTTTGTAAAATCTGGGAGAGAGACTTCCAGTGTAGGTAGAGTTTAAAAGGCGAACAAAAGCAATGAAGAAATTTCAAAATCTGTTGGTACAGAATTAGTAAGAGGGGAAACTGAAAACTAGAACATGCAGATCCTAGGAACCAGCTATCAAAGCTCTACTTTTTCTTCACCCTTCCTGAACCATAAGAAAAGACTGACACAGCAAACACTGGAAAACTTCTGCTCTGCCATCTTACACCACCTACAATTTCTGCAGAGATCTATTCAGCATTAACTCTGGTACCTAAGATAGTATAATTCCTTCACACAAAGTTAGTTAGTGACTATCCTATGAGATCCTATTCTTGCCTTTGAGAACACACCGATCATCAAAGCCCATGCTTTGGCAGAATTCCTATTTAGGGAACTAAGGGACCATCAGTGGTTCATAGGTGAGAATGGGGCTCATGCTTCTTTGTCCATCATTCGTGATTGCATCCAGAGCATCTAGACCCATCCCGATATTACACATTTTAGGAGGAAGGTACAGTGGAAACTCAGATTAGCAGGAAGACAAAGGTCAAAAGAGAGATGTAACAATGGCCAAAGACTCAAACTTCTCCTTTATCTGTGTCATTAGAAAAGTAAGTACACTCTTTGTATACCACGTGGTCTGTGAATTAGTATGTCACAGCCACCAAAACAAAGTCATAGAATGACTTAACCCTCAGACAGATTTCCTCCTAATTCCAGATGCTAGAAATCCAGTCAAGGTGCAAGCAAGGTTGGTCTCTTCTGAAGCCATCTCTCTGGCTTACAGATCCTCTTTGTGCACTGCCTTCCCATGGTATTCTCTCTGCACACATCTGGGTTTCTTAAGATTTTATCTATTTATTTTAAAAGGCAGAATTACAAAGAGGAAGACACAGAGAGGGAGCAACTTTCTATCTGCCAATTTATTCATCAAATGGGTGCAATATCAAAGCCTCGACCAGGCAGAAGCCAGGAGTCTGGACCTCTACTTGGGTCTTCCATGTGGGCACAGGGTTCTAACCACTTGAGCCATCTTCTATTACCTTCCCAGGCATATCAGCAAAAACCTGGATCATAAATGGAGATGGCATGATATGAACCAGTGTCCATACAAGATGAGAGCATTGTAACAAGTGACAGCTTTTAAACCAACTGAGTCACAAGGTCAGCCCCTCTTGATTGTTTTCTGTTTTCTTAGACTTTATTAATAGAAAAGGAGAGACAAATATTTTATTGTAAGGACACCAGTCAAACTGCAGCAAGTTCTCCTCCACAGGACTTCATTTTCCCTTAACTGCCACCTCAGTGACAATATCTCCATATCAGTCACTTTCAGAGGTATCAATCAAGGATCTCAGCATCGGAATCTGGAAGAACACAATTAACCTCACAACAGTCCTCTATCCCATGATTAGGGCCAACATAATAATAGTGAGAGCTGATCAAGCATTAAATAGATCACTCTAGCTTTTAGGAATTATTTTGTGAAGAAAATATGCTACAACTTCCAAACACATACATCAATAAACTTTTAGAACTAGTGGTATAATAAGCCATCTGGAAACATGCTTCTTTCCGCGTATAACAAAGTTTTCATCATTTGAGTAAAACCTTAAAAAGCCAGATACAACCACTTGAGCACAGAAAAAACTCTAACACTCTCAAAATCAAAGCAAAGATTTTTCAAATCATCTAGGTGGGTTTCCACTGTTTTTTCCATTTACAGATAATAGAATGTTTCAATGGCTGTGGTTTTCGACAATAATTCCTGGTAAGGCTGGTATTGTGGAACAGCTGAGAGAGCAGTCCCCTGTGGCATCAGCATCCCATACAAGCACAAGTTCCAATCTTGGCTGCCCACTTTTGATCCAGCTCTTGCTAATGGCCTGGGAAAAGTCATGGAGGATGGTTCAAGTACCTAGACCCCTACAACCCACATGGCAGAGACCTGGAAGAAGCTCCTGGCTACAGGTTTCAGCCTGCCCAGACCTGGCTTTTACAGCAATTTAGAGGGTGAACCAGCAGGTGAAACATATTCATTCTCTATGTATATATATTCCTGTCTTTCTCTCTCTCCCTTGCTTCTTCCCTTCCTTCCCTCCCTCCCTCCCTCTCTCCTCTCTTTCTCACTCCATCTCTCCCCTATATCTGTAACTCTGACTTTAAAAAGAAATAAAACTTTTGGGTTTTTTTCCTGGTGAAGGGGTCAGTCATGGGAAGAGAATAATGATCTTATATTGGGTTACTCTTGCTGAATAGAAACTAAAACACCAATTTCATTCTTTCTGGCTTTGCAGATTAAGCTGGCACATATCTAACTCCAAGGGAAACCAAGCAAAATCCCTAAGCAGAAAACAAACCTCAATGAAACTGGTTTCATATTACAACTGGAAAATTCTAGTAAGGCTAACAGATGTTGATGGCTTGACCCCTAAGGACAATGGCATCAACAGGATTTATTGTCCATAATCCACCTGGCTGATTTCAAGTTCATTTTTCTAGAACTCTCTCTGTAGTTCCTTTACAATATTGTCAGATACAGGAAGAGAGGAGAGATAAGGAGCTCTGGATTCTTGAACCCATTGTTCAATTACTTTGAAAGAAGAGCACAGGTTCTTGCTACAAAATAAAATACAAAACTACAAAGTAAAAAGCACCACAGAAATGGATAGTTATTTTTTCTGCTTAAAATTAATGTTTTAAAGTCTAAACTACAGAAGTGAAGCTGCCCTCACCACTGAACAGTTTGTAAAGGCAACAAAGGCAGAGCACACTGCCCATGCTGTTGGACAGACCGAGTCCGGGTCTGGCTCTGCTACCCCAGCCAGACCTTGAAAATGCTCCTTCCCCTAGCCCATCCTTCCCTAAAGGCAGTGCTGACTGCAGCTGCCCCATAGAGCTCTGGAGAAGATTACAGGTGAGAACACTCCTAGAACTGGGATCATGGCGCACTACTTCTAACAACACTGCCGGCGGGTACAGTTACTCTTGCAAAGGTGGAGGCTTGCCAGCAACCCTAGGGATCATCTCTGAAGAGGACAGTGAGGCTTACAGAAGCTGCCACTTGGCTAAATTCAAACAATAAGGAAAACCCTCTAGTTCCATACCCTAGGGTTTTTCATTACACAGATGAACAATGGTTCATAAGACATTTTTCTAATAAAATGGCAGCCAGCCTCTTTTCTCTGCTGCCATGGCCACCAACTTTGTCACATCGATTTTTGCTTCCAGCAACCGAAGTCATATGCACATATATGCAAATCATACATGGCTAGTGTAACTACAAACCATAACCAACAGACTAATAAGCAAAACAGCAATCTCTTTGATATGTGTTGCATTAAAAGAAACCAGCAGCTGTGTTGTTACAGATTTTTAATTAGGACCAGCTTTAGAAGGAAAACAAATTTTTCAAATAAAGGTAAATGTTACCTAAAGATATTACTCAATAGATTCTTGCAAAAACTTACAACAGGTTGCAAGAAACAATACTGGGTCACAATTGAGGTGTTTTTCGAAATAATATGCTAAATATATTTACACATTCAATTGTCAACTTCCCCATGAGTTAAGCACTATTATTCCATTTCATAGATGATGAAATCAGACCACAGGACTTCTGTAACTTGCCCCAGGCCCAATAGCTACTGCACTACATATAAGCACCAGGATGAACTTACAACATAAAATACTGTTAACTAGTACTTTTTACTAAATCAAGCAATCAACTGCCAGTGCAAAATCAAATCTGTAAAAGTTTCTGCAAACGAACTGTTTTAGTTGGTCCAGCATTGGTTATACAATGATTAATTACACATTTTTCTTTATGCAAGGCAAAGTTGCAACTCAGCAAAATTTTCATCCCTCTCAAAAAACTTTCAGTGACATAGTGTATATTAGGACATTCCTCATTATTAAGATGCTATTACAGATAAAAGAACAATTCTAAGCTTAGAACTTTTTAAGCTAAAGATTCAAAGATCCATTAACACAACGTAGAGGGAAAAGAGTTTTCCATGTGGCTTAAACTCAGTTTGCCTCAACTAAAAGCTACACTACTTCAAACAACCAAAATATTTGAAGCAATGGCCAACATTTTTGTGTTAAGAAATTTAATCAAACTCTACTGAACTTTTTTTTCTCTTTCCCTTCATAGAAAAGATGGTGAATCCAGGGGTTATTGTAAATATATAAATGGAGAACTAGATGCTTTCCTAATTTGCTACATAGCTGTAATAGAAAGAGAGGGAGTGAGGGAGGGAAAGAGGAAGGAAGGGAGGAAGGGAGGGAGGGAAAGAGGAAGGAAGGGAGGAAGGGAGGGAGGGAAAGAGGAAGGAAGGGAGGAAGGGAGGAAGGGAGGGAGGGAAACCTTATTTGGCTCTTCAGAAGTGAGTTTACCTGTTCTCTGACTTTGTGTTATTACCTGCACAGTGACTTCCCAGGCAGCCTGCTGTGACACCCAGACAGGCCATCAAATGTTGGGGGAGATGGGGAGGGAGAGCAGGGGCTGAGCCCGACTACAGACAAGTCAAGACCAGGGCTCACTGCCATTAAGTGCAACATAATACAGCATCTATTAAAACACACTTCTGAAATTGCTTAACAGAAATAACTGAAAATACATGCTTCACAAACACAATTTCTCTAAATAGAACACTTTTAAATTGGTCCTTAGGGTGTCGGGGTATTTTTTAATTTTGTCTTCATAACTGTGTTCTTTCACAATTCACTGGCTTTGCATCTTCCAATGCTAATTTCTTTTTCTACCAGAAAAGTTAATAGGCACCTCCATTTCCAGCAGATGGTTCCTTATTAAAAAAAATAATAATAAAAAGTTAGAAAGCATCTGGCCAGATAGAGCAGATCAAATGGTTCACACTTTAAATACCTGTTATTCTTGTTCAGATAAAAATAATTTTATCCCTAGTAACTTAATCTTTTGCTCCTCCGAAATAATAAGGTTTTTATGGGAGTCGATACTAAATAGAATCAGTTGTCACAGTGGTGGGAGTACTGTTTTTACTTTTTCAGTGTAAGCAGTGTGGCCCGGTTGTAACAGCTGTAAAAAGAGAGGAACTCCTCTGTGTATACTTAGCGCTTTCTGTCCGAGTTCCCAGAAACCCTGGCTGCTGCCTTGCATGAGACCAGTGTTGATTCTTTTCATGGATCCTGCACAGGCATTTGCTTGTAAGCCTGTATTTTTCCATTTCATAATCCCATTATTCCATCTTGAATGCTAACTATCCTAGCTGGAGGATGGCTCCCTGCTTGTGGCTGTGCCTCCATCAAGACAGGAATGTGACCAGACCGTATTGTCAAACAGAAGGTAACTTTGGATGATGACACACGACACACAGCAAACTGTGATCTTTTGTGAACTCTCAGCCACACAGAGGAAAGGTTAAAGCCTGCTGAGTTGTTTGGCTCTAACCGTTTCACACAACAAACTCCCCTAGTGGAATCCGCAGCCTGCTCCAGGCCTTGGAGCACCTGGGCTGTGCATGGAACAATCAGCATTTGCTAACATGCCATGATGCGTGCGAGTTACTCATACTGTGCAATCCTGTAACACACCTCCTTGCAGCCCAGGCAGGCAACGGGGCCATGTGCTTTCCTGCAAGAAACAGCATCCACCCTATCGAGGAGCAGGTCTGCTGTGAGAACCCTGGGCCCTGCTGTCACCCAAGACCACCACAGGGTTCAAAGAGCCCCACTCCCACTCAGGAACTGCCTCCCACCCACTGGTCCTCACAGTTTCACAGGCTGTGGAGCACACAGCTGTGGTGGGGCCGGCTACAGAACATACCTAAAATTTCTCTAGAAGAAAAAGGAGTGGGATTTGAACTTGGGTCTACCACAAATTTCCTTTGTTTCACCATTCTACACTTATCTCCTCCTTCGGAGCTATCTAACCTTCAATAAGGCAAAACAGAAGCTTTTTGGCTTTCTAGAAACAGATCAGTTTTATATGAGTTACCTGAATGCAACCGACAGCTTTTCATTTGATGATCTGATTACTGTGTACATTCTTGCTGAGCTATAATCTTACTTCTTCAATTCCTTCTGTGGTAGAACATTAAACCCCGGATTATAAATGAAAAATGAGTTGTTTTCGAATAAAAATGGAGAATAAATACATGAAAACATTTCAAAGTGATGGAAACGCCCTTTTAAAAATCAACAACAACCAAACCCTTCTCAAAGCTGAGCATGACACAAAAGTGATTTCCCCAGCCCCAGAGCAATCAAGGACCTTACAGAACACAGTCAGTTCTACCTCTGTGACTACACAGGGCTAACTCAGAAGTTTTACTCAGAGCAGTGATTTTAGAGTCATCTAATTCACTCTCTCTGGATGCTGCTTAACATGGTTTGGAGGGGTACAAAGCTGGAGGAAAGAGACAAGTTAGAGGCCTCTACAGACACCAAGCTGAAAGCAACCGCCATGTGAAGGATAGCCAAGTAGTAGGAGAAATTCTGATATATATCAAAAAAGTTAAATAACCGAGCTGTTAGACGGGGAGGGGTGCGTGGTAGGAATGAAGAAATGTATGTCACTGCTTGGGCGTGCAATGCAAATGACCTCACCAAAATGCAAATTGAAACCTTCGCAAGGCCGAAAGCACTCCCCGCAAAAATGATCTTTAACTGCTACTATTTCTTCTAAAACCCAAATTCAATTATTTTTAACAATGTAGTTATTTCAAGTTTGTGAATTGGGCTCCTGCTGAATATTAATACACGTGATTTATAAACTACAAATTTATCCTTTATGCCACACATAATTATCATCCTGCCACTTCGGGAATTATGCTCCTCTTGGAAGTTTTTGCATTTGGAAATTATGCTCAGTTAATGTACAAAAGGATAAGAGAGACCATTGTACACAATGACAGCCTTTATATCAACAAAAGGGAAAGTGCTTTTCTTCCCTTGTCGACTTCTACCAAAAAATTCTCATGGTAGTTGTTCTCTTAATGACAATAAGCAAATCATTTTTCACTCCACACAGCTGAACTTTAGGGAGAGTATGGATTTATGGCTTCAATGATCCCAGACACAGATGAGATCATGGTTTGGGGGAGGAAGGTCAAGAAAAAAAAACATGAGCCAAACTTGAAGTTAAAAAGTAATCGGTCTGGAAAGATCTGGCTGGTCCACACAGTCCAATGTTGCATTTATCCAGACGCAACTACCTACCAATGACAAGTCAGGCTCTGAAAAGTCAGGGGGAAATTGTTTTCCAATAGCAATAAACAGCTTTTAACTTCATAGAATTTCAAGATCAAACGATTTGCCTTCCTAGTTACCTTGAACAATTGGTTGTGAAAATCCTTACATGCTCAAAACTTTGTAAATCAGCATTTGATTCAGCATTAGAAACTATCCAATGCATTTAAAATTTTCCCTACATCATGAGAAATATCTCCATCCAGTTTGGAGCTTAATGGTTCATGCCTCTTGCATGGTCCTAAATGCATCCTTCTTGTGTTTGCCAGAGTACAACAGAGCCACACACAAGTTCTTTCAGTTTACGGGGATTCACAATTACTCCAACAGCGAAGCAGCACAGTATTAGGGCCCATGGACTCTGAGTCACAAGTCCATATGGTCATGATTTTCACCAATGTTGGTTACCTCCAGGAAACATGACTGACTTGGATTAAACTGAGAAAGTAAAGATTGAAGAGCTATCTCCAATTTCTATTTCCTCCTATTCATTATTCTTCCTTTATAAGAGTCTGAAAAACTGGTTGTTTTACATTAGGCATTATTCACAGAGACACAATTAAAAGTCCAAGTGACCTGGAGTTGAAATCAAGAAAATACACTGAGTGCTTGGCACAGCCGTTAAGACCCCCTTGGGGACAGCCCTACCCCTATCACAGTCCTGGCTCTACTTCTAATTCTAGTTTCCTGCTGAGGAGCATCCTGGCAGGGGAAGAAGGTAAATGGCTCAAGTGGTTAGCTCCCCTACTACAGCCCATGGGGAGAGTCACATTAAGGTCTAGGAGCCCAGCTCTTGTCAGCATTTGGGGAACGAACCAGGAGATGGAAGGCCTCTCCTTTGTCTCTGTCTTCCAAAGGCATTTTAAATGTTTTTCTTTGTACACTTAAAATGTAATAGCTTGTAATCTACTATTAACAAGCTATTACATTTAGGAGAACCTAAGCACTCAATAAAGGATTCATGTGTAATCCAAGTGAAACATCAGGACCCCTTAAGCTGTACCAATCTGTAAGTTTTGTTAGCATCTTGTTACTAAGCAGCCCACTGGGTCAGCTGTTCTCACCAGACTCACTCTGGGGGCACTGCGCCTTTTGAAGACCAAGCAACGGTGTCTAAAATATCTGATGTTGTGGTGCAGCACACCAAGTCCTCTTTCCCCATTGTCTCTGCTCCTCTCTGTAACTGCCTTTCAGGACGTGTGAATAGACAACCCATTGAGAGAGGGGCAGGCTTGTGTCACAGCAAGTTAAGCCTCCACAGCACATTCCATATGAGGACCCGCTCAACTGCCAGCTGTCCTGCTTCTGATCCAGTTCCCAGTCAATACAACTGGAAGGTAGCAGAACATGTCTCAAGTACGTGGACTCCTACCACACACATAGGAGTGGCTGCGATGTTCCAGGCTCCTGGCTTTGGCCTGGACTAGCTCAGCTGTTGTGGGCCTCTAGGGAGTAAACCAACTGTCTCTCTTCTTCCCTCCCCCATTCCTCTCTGAAACTCTGCCTTTCAAATAAATAATGAATCATAAAAAAAAAGGCAAATGGAAATTGTCCCTATATATATGCAATGCTAGAAAGGTGCAATACCTTTCCTCACCCATGATAAAGGGCACAGAGATACCCCAGAACAAAGAACAGTCGACAGGAGGAAAGCATGACAGATTGATCTCATGGGAACTTTGAGAAGGAAAACCCAAAGCCTGGGGAAAGCTGTCTAGTTGCGCACTTAGACCTGAAGCAGAATGGCCAACCCTGGAGAAACAGGACCAGACCAACAGGCCTGCTCTAACCAAATACACTGAGGACAGAGACCCAGTGAAGCTTGTCTGCCTGGATGCGTTCCCACCCCCACACAGCCAAGAGGTAACCAGAGGTCTGTGGGTCAGGGGTAGAATCCCTTCTGCATGAAGGTTTTACAAGGCATGGGCAGGATAGGTCAGAGAGCTTGTTTATGGCCGGCTTTTACACAGCTAGGTGGGGTAGGAAGACAGAATAATATCTCTAAGTTTTATGGTTGGTTTGGAGGCAAGAGGTTCTAGTCTCTGCGTCTCTCTTCTGGAAGAGGAATTCTTAGTTTTTATGGTCGGCTTTGGGGAAAAGGGAGGAGCAAGAGAAAGAAGGGCAGGAAGGCCTGAAAAAGCCCTAACCAGAGAGGTCCTTCTAGCAACCTACAGTTCCCAGGGCTCAGCTTGCTGATGAGCCACACTCTGGGGCTTCAGTTTCTGAGCCCCAACACACAGGAACACAAGGATGCAGCTAGAACTGAGACACCAGTTACCTATCACATCCAAAAGTTTGACAGCACACTTAATCACCCACCAACTGAAGCATCCTTTCAAGTGACCTTCAAGTGCTAACATTTGACTATCTGTAGGTAGAGGACATCCTAAAAACAAAAATACTACCGAAAAAAAAAAAAAGACTTCAGCTTCTCTCAGTTATCATTTTGATGAATTCAATATCTGTCGCATTCATCCCTGATGAGCAGATATGTAGAAGCACACCGATGCTCATACATAATTCCATCAGGGGCACTGGGAAATAGCTTTTCAGAATGGGCAAAAAGATTCATTAAAAAAGGAAAGCATCCTCAATTTTAAAAAGAAACGCAAGTATAAACTCATGCTTTATTTTCTCTTTAAAAATAAACATGTATCTTTCTATTTCTCTCCATTGAAAGAGTCAAGAAACAATAACCTATTCAGGGACAATCATCAGTTCCAAGATTTTAGTCTTTGAGTACCATCCCCTACGGAAAGGAACCAGAGCCCCTAGGAAGCCAGGCTGACTCCACGATTAGGTTGAGGAATGTGTAAGGTGAGGATGGAACACACTGTATGCTAGATACCAAAAAAAAAAAAAAAAAAAATCTAGTAGTTTCTAAAGGTCAAGAGCAAACATAATGAGGCTCTCACTATTCAAATCAGGACAAACTGAGTGGCAAATGGAATATTACTTACAAGGAATTGATACATCTCAAATGCATTAAAGTTCATGAATCCATAATAAAAATACTTCTAAATATAAGAAATCCTCATTGACCACCTTTGGTAGATGTTAGAAAAAACGGGCCATTTTTCTGAATACTAATCACCAAACAGGTTGTGAGGACACACCACAAATTTAACCATCCTTCTGATTGAACTGTGACTTAAGCTAACCAGAGAGCTGATGCGGGGAAGCTTTTTAACATGAATTTTAGCTCAGCAATGAAGAAGGAATGATGGGTTACAGCATCAACATTTTGTAACACTCTCATGAAATTAGCAATATAGTTAATACTCATTGCTGGTGTTAATGCTATTATATGCAAATTATGGTTAACTTTTACAATATATGTCTCAGGCCAATAACATCTGGCCCTATCTATTTCATACACTTGAAAACACACCTGACACTTAGCTGAATCCTGCTAGTATGTCAAAAAAAAAATGTTAGTGTCAAACATAGGGAATTTTGAAATACCAGTGGAGGTAGAAGAAAGTAAATTGCTTTAATAACCAGCAACCAAATCTACCACAAACTAAGTAGTTACCAATTCTTTTTTAATCAAAACAAATGAAGAAAGACCTAATCTAGTTGTCAGTTAATCATTAAAATAATTTATACTAATCTATCATAATTGATTTTTGGTCAAAAAAATCAGAAGCGGTTTGGAGAGACTCTAATTCCTTCCTTGCCTGTCTGCTTATAATGTGAAGAGATTTTTGCAAAGTTTACATCTAGACAACTGAAAAATAGAAATAGAATTGATGTTGCCTCCTCTGGTTATAAATAATATGCATCCTGAATGAACTAATTGTAGGGGAAAAAGATTCATCCATCTTAGCAAGAGATGTTTTCCCAATGAAACTATACTTTGTAACATTTAACAAGTATTTATCAAAAATTTCAATGTATTTGTTATTCTGCTCAACTGTAATAACTCAATCCAAAAGAAATTACTTAACACTCAGAGCCTTATGTTCACAGGAAACATCACAAATGGTTTAAACTAAATTTATATACATATTTTGTTGCTGAGAAGTATCATAAGGTGATCAATAAAACACTTGCAAGCACAAAAATAAATTACATTAAGATAACTTCTGTGGGAAAACTATCAGATATGAAAGTTTCAGGAGAAAAACATATATTTCCTGCAGTTAAGATAAGTTTGTATTTTTTTTATAGATGCTGAAAGTAATCAAATTGCTAACCTATTCAGATTCTGTTGGATCCATTGGAGATGGATATAACAGTTCTATCTTTAAATGTCAAGGTTTTCCACATTCAAAAAAAATCATATCTCTGCGACTCGTGTATGCATCTTTTGTTAAAAAAAATATTTAAATATACTATGTCGAATGTGTTGGAAGGTACTTGACTTTCAAAACTAGCTGAGGGATACATGAGTAAAACAAAATAATTAAGATGTTCACCAACTCAACTTTTTTTAAAAGCACAAGAAAATTATAAGGAATCTTCAAGAAAGGCAGGAAAAGGAAAGAGGACTGAAAATTTCTAAGGTCACTCAAGTCTGTCCACCCACTCATGACATACTAGATTCTGGGCTATCTACCTCCTGCCTGAGGTTCCCAGAATTCATCACAAATTCACCATAAATAGGAAGGTGAGGGATCCCATGACAACAGGGCTAGCAGAATGAACTAGGACTTGGTGCTAAGCTTCTTGTCAACATATTTCCCAATGCCTTAGAGATTCAGAGTCCCTATAACTATGTTTCTTCCAGTTTTGCCTCCCAGCCTTCTCCCTTCTAAGTGCAAGATTGCTCCAGCATGAGGGAGTTGATATGCAGTCCCAAACTACCTAGAATCCCTGCTGCCACTAGGCACCACGATTTTGCTACAAAATCTATTTCAGCACTATCTATTATAGCAGCTTCTGAGCCACATGTGATTCTTTTAACTCTAATTAAAAATCAATAAAATATAAAATGTAGTTTCTCTTTCATACTAAATGGACATTCAAAATGCCCAGTAATCAAATGTTCAAGTGGATCCCAGCACATGCAACATTGTCCTGTTGAAGGAAATTCTACCAGGAGGTCCTACATCTAGGCTCCCACCATACCCAAGCCCTCACCTGGGATTTCCCTGTTGGGAAGCCATTAGCACCTGTATGATTTGGCTTCAGAATGATCTCTCAACCACGGTTTCAGTCCACAAGGCCTACAACACACAGAGCTGGACAAGGCTGAAGACAGGAACCAGCCATTCTTTCTGAAGTACTTTCAGATTTACCCCCAGCTTTCAGTATTATTTAGAGGACTATGCCCCACCAACACAAGAAACAGGGCAGGAAATGCAGGCCTAGGTCAACTCTACCAGCCTATATACCCACCTTCAAATCCAATCTACCGAGACATGCAAGGACACATGGGAAAGGGACAAGACTGGGAAGGATTGCCATACTAATAAGTTTAGGAATGAAAACAAATTATCTATAAAGGAAGCGTAGGTACTAATGTGTTTGTGAGCCTTAAATAAGTGTAACCCAGTTCATACCTCGGGAACACGTTCATGCATCTGCTGGTGGGACAAATTCTATAGTCTGCCCTACCTGTTCATGACAAAGGCAGAAAGGAGCAGAGACAAGACCCTTTCACACGTCTCCCAAATCACACACTTAACCTCTACACAACAAAATGCATCCGATTAAGATTTTTTTTTAAATTCCACTTATATATTTAAAATTTGTTTTTACTGATCTCCTGCTTAGAAGAGGAAAAAGGAGAGATCATCAATATGTACAATGATCCCGGTGTAAGACTCAAAATCTCTGGCTGGGGTGTTTGGGTTTCAACTCTTCCTCCTCAATGCCAGACTGTCCTGTCCCATTCTTGGAGCAGCACGGCTGAATGCTGTGATTATTCCTCCTCTTCTATCCCAGATCCAGGCAGACAGCAGTGCTGGCTGCTCTCTGCTGCGCCCCTGGGGAATAAACCAATCAGGCTGTGGAAGGAGTTGACATTGCGCTATCTATTTTGGCTCTTCACAGCCTTTTGTTGTTAGTTCCTGTCTCTTTGTTATGTTCCAAACAGGTGAGTTTGCCAAAGAGCTCAGTTACCCAAAGGTGAGATGTCAATGCATTTGTGCCATGTAAGTTGGACATTAATACCGCGCTCGTTCAAGCCTGGCCCCACTCAGCCATCCAGAGGACAGCTGTTTCGAAGACTGAATAAAGAAAAGACAGAATACAGAATAATTTTAATTGTGTGTCATGCATACACAAAAGTCATCTGATCATTAGACATCATCCTAACTCCTCATTAGCTTGCCAGTTTTATACACCATCACTTTACAACAAAAACTGAAATGTTAGTAAGGAGGGATGTGGAATAAAGAAAAGTCAGCCACACATGTAACAGAAGAAACACAAGTTTAAAGAACCTATCAAAAAAGACATGTGACAGCTTTACACTCCAGCTAGTGCTGACACCTAAATGGAAAATCCTTAGAATGAGATAAAACAACAAGAAATAAAACCATCAAATTACAACTTCTAAAACCAGTTTTAGGCATGAAAAGGCAAGCTTTGACAATGGTCCCCAAAGTTTTTTTCAAAAAGATTTTGTTGACCCACATTTCTTTGTTCTTTCTCAGAGTGTCCATATGATTTTCATACTAAAGGGTTTTAAATAGGGGCTGACACTATTGCACAGTGGGTTAAGTCACTGCCTTAGAACTGGCATGCCGTTTGGACTCCAGTTCAGGTCCTGGCTGCTCTAATTCCAACACAGCTATGTACTAACCCACCTGGGAAAGCAGCAAATAACAGTCCTAGTTCTTGGGTCCTTGAGCCCAAGTAAGAAACCTGGAAGAAGCTCCAGGCTCCTGCCTTTGGCTTGGCCTAGCCCTGACTGTTGCAGCCCTTTGGGAAGTGAACCACTAATATTCCTGTTTCTCTATGTCTCCTCCTTTCAAATAAGCAAAATAAATCTTCTTAGCAAAAAATACAGCCTTGCCATAACAAAAATTATATGAATGCTTCCACCCAAGACATCCTCACAGCATATTCTGCCCAGTCCTCACCAGTGCACTGTGGTATGTTTTATCAAAACCCTGCAAAGTTTCTGTTTTCTCCTTTTCTTTGAACATTATGGTGTCTACAATCCCTAAGCCACAAGGACTCTGCCAAACAACTAAAACAAAACAAAACAAAACACCTCACCCTGAGAAAAACCAGTGCAGAGGAGATATGCAACCCACCTCCCATCTAAACACTGAGTCGCCACCATTATGTCTTCCACAAATAAGCTGAGTCATGGTTTCTTTTCCCTAAAAGTCATTTTTCAGTATCTCACTGAATAGACACAAATGCAATACTGCAAAGAAAGCTTCTTTTACATAGGGAAAGGAAAGCTTGGCTGACAGTCAGGACAAGGTACTCTAAGAATAGGGAAGTGATTAAGCAATTTACTTCGAGGATCACAAAAGGAAGAGAAGGGCATCATCACGCCAACAAGGCTGGAAATGACAACAGCTGGTTCACATAGAAATCTCCAGCTCCTAAACACCTCCAACACCAGTGTAACTTAGTCTGCTCTTGCCCCTCCAGGTGCGACACCAACTTGGCCATGAAAACTCTACATCAGTTCATTTGAGATGACCAGAAAAATGTTGGTCCTGAATTCTCTGTGCTTTCTTTCTAGTCAATACACTTTCAGTTTCCATTACAGATTGCTTTCTCTCTTTTTAACATTTTTATTATTATCATTTTATGATACAGTTCTATATTCCCTATCCCCTTCCCAATTTCCTCCCCCACCACCTAGTTCCTCTATATCATTACTAACATATAGTTCTTCATACTCAGTCATATGTCCATCATTGTGGGCATGGACAATGGCAGAGAGTCCAGCATCCTATTCTCAAGATATATTAAATAGTTTAGTTGTAAGTCCATCTTTGGAAGCAGAAATGAACACTACACTGCATCCTCACATCTGGTTGTTAGTCTCCATTTCACAGCTACTGTACATCCCCTTAAATGAAAAGTCATCATGCAAAATCAACAACAGAAAAACAGAAATTTACAATGCCATGAAATTAAATGACATGTTACTAGATAAGATAGTCTCCATTACACAGCTAATATACATCCGCTTAAATGAAGAGCCACAAAACAAAATCAACTTTAGGGAGAAAAAAGAAATTAATAACACCAAAAAGATAAATAACATGCTATTAAATGACTAACATGTAGCTGAAAAAATGAAAATCAAGAACCTTCTTGCAGAAAATGATGCTGTTGTATGATCTACGAGTCATTGAATGATTTAATCAGAAGAAAGTGTTTTGAAGAGATGAAACCAACAGAAAACAACAAAACCCATGTGATATAGTTTCCACTGATCTTTGTTGAAGTGTGTCTCCTCCAGACAATAAACAAATGGGTTTTGTTTTTAATCCAGCCTACTAATCTATAACGTTTGATTGAGCTTAAGCCATTTACCTTCGGAGTTTAATATGCATGGGTGGAACTTTGGTCCTGTCATTTTAGGAATGGGTTGTTCATTGGTTTAGTCTTCTGTTGTCATTTTACTAGGATGTTCTTCCCATTTGCTTTCTCTTTCTGCTGGTCATTTATCAAAGGAAAATAAAAGAATTAAGTACCCATGAAATGTTCCATATAAGCATTTCAAAAAAACAATAAAACATTCCACTTCAAAACAGCTAACCTGTTTACTTGACCAACTTCTCTTCAAATTACCAAAAGGAATGAAAATATGGCCAGAATTTATCAAATATGCCCATGTTCATGAGACTATTATTATCAAGCAAATGGAGCTTTATTAGTGAAATGTGGCCAACTAGCTTTCCTTCCCAGTACTAGCTAAAAGTAAACATGGATGTTAATTTAGGTGTAATGGCTGATAACACTAACCCAGTCGGAAGAAGGGACAGTTGTCTGTCCACAGAGATTGGCAATGCCATCCACACAACAGCCAGAAATTGAAAATCCAAAGGGTAAGGTTCAGTGATGGATGGATGGGGGTAGTCAAGAGACAGGAGACAATGTTCCAACAAGGCTTTCTCCAGGAGGGCAGATCAGGCCAATCAAGCAGATGGTAACTCTCAGTTAAGACTTAGAAAACAAGCCATGCTGACTCCAAACTCCTATTTACCCTTGTAGAGAACATCTGCTCCTTTCCCTTCAGCCAGCACATTTCATTTACAGAACTGCCCTCCTCCACATGGTGGTGCCATAAATCAGAAGCCTGCGCTTCCCACATGGAGCCTATGGTTAAACCGGAGAGAATAATCCTTGACTCAAACCAGTGCAATCAGAATTTTCCCTAGAACTTTTGTTGGACTTATTACCCTAAAAATGGACCATCTTATCTGGGACTCTAACCTACTTGAACCATGTCAACCAAAATTTCCATCGCAAAGAAGTTACTTGGTGATGATGCCTACCAAGCTAGAACAAGGCTTAGCAGAGAGAGACTGTGTAGAAGTCAGGATGACGCGTCATGGGAGCGCATGGATGCAACTGTGTCTGAAGTTAATTTTATGCCCTTGGACTTTGGGGTGAGGGAGCCATGAATCTTAGGCTTTGATCAAGCAGATTTTAGTTGAACTTCCATTCACTCAAAATCATCCTAGAGAATGTCATGTCCACATTCCTCCTCCGCTTTGTTCCTGTCTGAAAAAGAAACTTGGTCCTGCTGATCTTTGGCTCCCAGACCTTAACCCTCCTGTCCCCTTGTTGACTTTTTCTGCCCATAGTCTTCTCATCTTTATAAACTCAATCTTCACTTACAAACTCTCTTCTGCATGTGGCCAAAACAAGATTTTCTTTTCCTCTTATTGCACTCCATTCACAGAAGGCACTTTTTAAAAAATAGTTTTAATCACAGGCTTCGAATTGAGTACTCTTCTTTTCACTTAAGCTTGCCTCTTAAATGGGTGTACATGGCCACTTGCTCGCTACATGCATAATTTTAATAGTTATATAATGTCCCCTGCCAAGTAATTCTATGATGATTTACTTGAACATTTCTTTAATATACACATTTGGATAATTTCTTACTTTATAACAAATACCAGAAAGAATGCTGCTTTATGTAGATTTTTTTTTCAAATGGAATTTCTAAGGGCAAATTCCCAAGAGTCTCATCAAAACTGAGTTTGAGCATTTTTTTAATTTGTGTAAGCAGATACCGCCTTTATGGATTTCATTTTTATGGAGTTATTAGCAACAATGATTCTTCTCAATATATTTGCTCTTTTATTTTCCCTTATGTGAACTCTCATTCTTATTTCTAGCCAGCTTAGTAACTAATTAAAGTTTGGTGGTATCCTTTTATATTTGCATGAATTCCTTTTTAAGTACCAAGTGATTATATTAACTGTTTGAAAACTTATTCTGCTTGGATTTTTTTTAGTTTTACACCATTAGATTTCACAAAAATTTATCAAGTTTGTCAAAAGCATCTTCTATTCCATCATCCTATAAAAGCTCACTACAATTGTCTGGCCCACTGGCTGATGCCTACATCAAACATGAGAGTGCCTGAGTTTCACCTCTGGCCACTGACTAGACTTCATGCTCACATGGACTATGGGAAGTAGCAGAAATGGTCCAAATAATCGGGTCCTGTCACCCATACAGGAGATCTGGGTTGACTACCCAGGCACTGTGGGCATTTGGGGAATGAAACGGCAGAAGCAGGAACTCTTCAAGTGAGCAAATCAATTAAGCATTAAATCAACTGTTGGTTTTACCTTTCCAACAGACAACATTTCCACTAATGGCAGTGAGAATTGTCATGACTTCAGAGGCATAGTTTGGTAATAGATACTCGACACGTAGGCAAGCTTTTTTTTTTTTTCAAAAAAATGTGTACTTTGCAAAAAGAAAGTTATGTCTGAACAGCACATGACACAAGAAAGAATGGAAAAGTATGTAAGTACAGTAAGCCCAGCTGAAACCCAAAATACTGAATTAATGTGAATACTGGCCCATTGGTATAAATAAAATGACTTGCAGTCCATATCGGTAGAATAACTATGTAGATATATGCACAATGAAACAGCCATTTCATGATATTAACTTAAGGAATATGTTGTTAAATTGTATACATATTGTGATGCATGGAGTTTTTTCCCATTAAATATACACATACTCACATACACTGATTCACGGAAACGTTTATACAATAAATTACCTATTACCAAGTAGTAATTATTTTGTATTTATGGAATGCCTGGAATTACAGGAGGATTTTTAATGTTTTGTTTGATTTTGCTCCCTTTCCTATAAAATAGAGCTATATTACTCAAAGTATACTAAATAAAACACAGCCATTTTCACTTAGAAAATTCACACACACACACACACACACACACACACACACACACACACACACACACACACACACACAAATCATTCCTCATTAGTTGAGATGAGCTACTTTTCCCCCTGGACATTGCAAGTAGTTGGATCAGAAGTAGAACAACCAGGACACGAACAGGACCTCATACAGGACGGTGATATTGCAGATCACAGCCTTGCCTACAACACATTGGCCCAAGTGCCACTATTTCTGAAAGCATTTGACCATACTTGGTCTTTTTTTTTTTAAGATTTATTTTTATTGCAAAGGCAGATATATGGAGAGGAGGAAAGACAGAAAGGAAGATCTTCTGTCCACTGATGCACTTCTCAAGCAGCCACAATATCCAGAGCTGCACTGATCTGAGGAGCCGAGAGTCTCTTCTGGGTCTCTCACGCAGGTGCAGGGTCCCAAGGCTTTGAGCCATTCTCGACTGCTGTCCCGGGCCACAAGCAGGGAGCTGGATGGGAAGCAGGGCCACCAGGATTAGAACCGGCAACCATATGGGATCCTGGTGTGTGTAAAGCAAGGCCTTTAGCCACTAGGCCACTACACTGGGCCCCTTTTTTTATTTTAAAAAATGTTTTTCAGTTGTAGAAGTTGAAAAATTTGATAAAATTCTAGAAGCAAATATTCTTGGCTCTATTTTCCATCACAAGGAGAAAATTCTGCCCTTCAACATCTGCAGTAACTGGATTAACTACATTTTAAACCACTGGACTTGCCTTTTATAAAGAAATTCGAATAGCATGAAGTATAATTTTTCCTAATATGATCTGCAACATAATTTAACTTTTGCAAATTGTGAAAAAGTAAGAAAATATGAGAATGGGTGGGGTGAACGGAGTGTATCATTACAGACTTCGATGAGAACAGAGGAGAATAATGCCTGTTAATGTGGAGCTTCCCTGGACTTGATGCCAGATGGGCCTATCCGTGCTATGCTCTGGCTGAGCCCAATAGTTGATACTTGCCACAGGTCCCTCTGTTCACTGATGTCTCTTTTGCAAGGTGACGCCCAAAGCACTACATTAACGTGCCTTCCCCAGAGCTCTGCAGAGCAACACCTCTGAACACCAACAAAAATGAGCAGAGGACAGAGCTGTGACGTCTCATCTCCAACAATACCCCAATCAGTCTGCAGAGAAAAAGTGGGAATTGGTGCGCAAATGATTTCCATTTTAAAAGGTCTCCTCTGCCTGCAGAATATAACTCAGATACATTATTCTGGGAGTCCTGTATAACAGGGGGCTGACTAATCCCTTCCAAGTGTGTCATACACTTGCGTGTTTCACTTCAATCAAACCAGACTACTTTTGTCACTGCCATTTCCACTCACATGGAGCCTGTATCTTAAAGGCCTCATCCAAGTTTCAACTGACCTGTGCTGCAATCCATGGTCGAAAATGTGGTCTCCATTTGGCAATGAAGTGGAGATGCTGCTTAGGGTGGATTTATGCCACAGCTAAGTGTTTGGGTTCATGTCCTGGCTCCACTTCCAAGTCCAGCTTTCCAATGCACACCCTGAGTGGTAGCAGGTGTTGCTCAAGGGTCCCTGCAGCCCACGTGAGACAGCCAGACTGGGTTCCTGACTTCTAAGGCCTGACCCAGTTGCAATTGTTTGAGGACATGTGGGGAGTAAACCAACAGATGGGTGTCCATCTGATCTGTCTGCCTTCCACCTTCCCACACTCTCAAATAAATAAATAAATATGGAAATACGTCTTAGGCTGCTTCTTGAGAAATTTGAAAAAATAAGGAGACAAGCTTAATTTTCTCTCCCCTCGCCTCCTAGGGAGCAACTCTGTCAATCAAGAATGCAAGTATTCCTCTGTGTCTGCAAACAATTTTTGCCTGAGCCACCCTCAGCAAACAACAGTCTATCCAGAGTTGAGGGCTCAGACTAACAATCCACTTGGGTCAAAGAGTTAAAGCTATCTCCTCCCACTCACCTTCACTGGTTACAACCAAAAGGTGATATTTTGACTTACACGCACTGTTTTGTTACTCAAGTTGTTCAGAACAGTGAGAGAGGAGGTGCTTTTTGTGGAGCTCCTCTGAACTATCCAAGTACCTGAGCAGGCTTCCACACATCTCCTCAGCCACAACCAGGTCACTATTTACTCCCAAACCATTCTCCGCCAAAGTTATATGAACTTTCTGGTTCTCTCACAGCTACAATTTCCACATGGGGAAGCAATGAGGCAAATGAAACCAAGACTCTTTCTGCCAGAAATGGAAAGAGGTGATTGAAATTAGTTAGCCTAAGGTCAACTACTGCATGTGCTGGGGAAAGGTGGGGCAGCCGGCATCTCACCAGTCTTGGTGTTCTCCACAGATCCAATCACAAGATCCAACCATAGCTTCATCAAAGTTGAACAAGAAATACCTTTGGGATCTGGTCTGATCTCTACTACTACACAGACCTAGAGCCTCTCGTTTCAGCTTCCTTCTCTTTCCCATCTCATTTGAGATCAACCTCCCTCCAGTGTACACCACAAGAAGAAACATCTCTTAATAATTCTCTCCTGCTCACAATGACAATACAATTTTAAGGATGCAGGTACAGTGAACAACGAAATCTGTTCTCCAATGCAGAGCCGGTTCACTTTCTGACCCCTCCCATCCAATTTCCCACTGCAGAAAAGGAATCACATAAATTTAATAAATAACCAATCTCAGAAGCTGTCAGAGAAAAACTCAGCGGTCATGGCCCAAACTCCAGGGCTTCCTGGATGCTAACAATAGACTATTTCTTACCATGAAAGCTCTCCTTTCTCCCCCTCCTACTGATTCAGTTATAAATTCCCAGACCCTAAAAAAATCATTGCTGGAAAGACCTAGCTGGGACCCAGAAACTATGCACTTATTTTACATAAAATGACTCAGTGACTCTTAAAAATTATTTTCTGCCTGTTTCATATTGAAGTGCCCCTGCCTGACACAGAAACAAATGTTTCCCAGATGAAATTTTCAAAGCCAACTTTTCCTTAGATATTTATCATTCTAATTCCAAGAAAGTGTAAGCAGGTTTGACTCAACTATCATTTGATAATCAAAGACATTACCTTTACTTAGTAAATAAATTGAAATAAAATAGTACAAGTTGCTGAAAATGAATAACAGTTCTACAGGATATATATGTGTGTGCATATATGTGCATGTATAAGCAATATGTACATTTTTATAATCAAAAACAGGGGGGACAATACAACACAATTTTCAAAGGCAAAAGGTAGTGGAATGAACATGGGGACACAGTGGATTAAGCCAGTGCTCGGGATACCTGTGTCCTGTATGGGGTGCTCACTCACGTCCCTTCTACTCCACTTCCAGAGAGGCTCCCTGCCAATGTGCCTGAGAAGGCAACAAAACTGCCCAACTAGTTGGACTCCAGCTTCCCAGTTGGGAGACTTGCATGAGGATTCTGTTTCTTGGCTTCAACCTAGCCTAGTTCTGACTGCTGTGGCCAGTTAGAAAAACCAGTGGACAGAAGCTATTTCTCTCATTCACTCATTATGCCTCTCAAATAGATAAACAAATAAATCTTTTAAAAAATGCAGAGGGAACATATGGTCAGATCAGAAAATTGAGATGTATGATTACACATAACATGGTTTGTGCAAATTAATAAGGCTGCCAAGCTCAGTTTCATCTTCCTAATTCAAACGAAAGCATAAGAGATGTGTTTGTTAACTTAAAACATCTGTTCCTCCCCCAAGAATGTGAATGAGAAGAAAAATGCATATGGATTATTCATCAATAAAAGTACAGAATCTCTTCTATTATGCTTCACACCCAATTATTCCAAGAAGAGAGAAATTCTTAAATAGCCCACAGGCACATCCAATCATGATGGACAACTTACAAAAATCCAGCAAGGACAAAAGAAATATCTGAGAACTGGACACCATTCTCCCCTTCCAGCACCAGGGAATGCTAAGCCACTCCCTTGTAAGGAACACTGGGGAGAATCCCTTCCGCACAATAGAGGTTCATCTCACCCTATCCGGGCACTTCCAGGGAAAACCACCATTCTCTCCTGCAGCCATACAGTGACAGCCCAGGTGAAAAGAGCCCTTGGAAACTACCAGCCCATCCCCGACCTCAAATTCAATATCTCCATGTAGAGGCCATTCACCACCTCTTAACCTATACCCGCACCTCGTACAGCAATGATGTTCAGCAGAAGCAAAGAAAAATTACCATGAAATAAGCACATAGTAAGAGTGAAGTCGACTCAATAAGAAGAGGGATTACAGATATTTGTGGGGGAATAAAAAGAGGTCTCTTGAAGCGGGTATCGTTGTACAGTATGTTAAGCCATCTCTTGTGATATCCAGTGATTTACAGTGCCTGCTGTGAGTCCTGGCTCCTCTACTTCCTATCAACACACATCCTAGAAGGCAGCAAGTGACAGCTTATAAATTTGGCTCCATGCCACCATGTGAGAGGTATGGATGGAGTTCCTGGCAACTGGTTTTAGGCTTACCAAGCACTGGATGGTGCATGAATTTGAGTATTGAAATATTGGATGGAAGATCTTTCCCTATCTCTGTTATACTCTTTTAAATAAAAACAAAACAAAAAATTTCTTAATATAAACCCCACCCAGGAATATCAAGGGATCGAAGAACTTTTGGGGAGACTTAATAGAGCTTCCTTATTTTCCAAATTTAAAAACTGAAACATCACTTTCCTGGAAGGACTGACTGCAGGCTTCATGGGTGGTAATCACAGAGCCAGGGCCTGAAGATGCCACAGCCCGTATCACCGACCCATTCCCACCACCAACACTGCATTGCTGCCCAGCTGATGTGGGTACCCACTCCTGGCCAGACCAAGTCCCGGGTTCTTTACCAAGCAGTTCACAATCACGCCAATTGACAAGGAATGCAGTCAGCCTCACTAGGTGGATGACAAAATGGAAATCCAGCCATATCAAGTGCCCGGTCAAGCCTGATGGCAACTACACAGTGATTGCAAGAACCTAAACACCAAAGTCTGGATCCTTTCACTGTTAAATAAAACATCCTCAAAAAGCTCATGAAAATTATAGTGAAAGATAACTTTCAGTACAAGGTATATTTTAAAACTCATGTATAGTTTTTCACAATGTATTTCCATAAACTTAATAAAGACCCTTTACCTACAGCACAGACACCAATCCATATTTTTCTTGAAAGATTTATTTTTATTATTTTTTCATTGGAAAGGCAGATATACAGAGAGGAGAGACAGAGAGGAAGATCTTCCGTCCGATGATTCACTCCCCAAGTGAGCGCAACGGGCCGATACTATGCCGATCCGAAGCCAGGAGCCTCTTCCGGGTCTCCCACGCGGGTGCAGGTTCCCAAAGCTTTGGGCCGTCCTCGACTGCTTTCCCAGGCCACAAGCAGGGAGCTGGAAGGGAAGCGGGGCTGCTGGGATTAGAACCGGCGCCCATATGGGATCCCGGGCGTGCAAGGCGAGGACCTTTAACCACTTGCGCCACCGCGCCGGGCCCCATATTTTTCACCAAACTTGAAAAAGCTTTCAGATTTGCTAAAAGCTAGTGCCTCGTGATTTGCTTTATCAGTTGAAGTACCCTGACCATAGAAGAGTAGCTTTGCCACCTGTGCCAGTCCTAACTACTTTTTAACAATCACCACAGCCGCAGGCTCTCCTTAACCTTCATTACAATCCTGTGACACCAACTGTTCATGTCCATTTCACAAATGAAAACAAAGGAGATGAAGACTCCAAACCATCCACTCCTACGAAGAACTTAATCGAGCAGAAATATCTGTGGTTTTGCACAAGGAAAGTGACATGCTTTTTATTCACTTAATAAAATTAGAAGAGAATGGAAGCCATGTGAAAACTTTGAAATTGAAAATTGACTTTCGTGCTCCTCCTGGCTGCCCCTCAGTTAAACACAGTGGTCCAGTAGTTTGTGCGTGAGGAATGCCTGCCCTCCCATGCTCTCTTCCAGGAGGCCCGATTCTGAAGAAAGTCCCAGGAGCCCAGAAGTGCACGGGAATCACAGGATGTGAAACACACCCAAAAGTCAATGATTCAGCGCCTCTCAAGGCATTTTGTCTGGCCTTTCTGGTAATCTCTGATTCTCTGAACAGAAAGGAAAGGAAGGAGCAGAAGACCATGCTGCACAAAAGAGTGGAAACAGCTGAGTCAGCATGGAAGTGAGGGAAGGGTGCAAGTGGCTAAAGCCCCACATAGTCCAACCCTAGGCCATGCAGCAGCCAGAAATCAGGAAGCAGTGCAATGGAAGGAGGAGATGGTAGGTACGTAGACATGCAAGGATGTATATACATGTACACAAATATATACTTTAATGTACAAGGGTACTACAAGGTCACAAAGGGGTCAGCCTGCTAATCCTCCTCCACCATATGGGGTGCCAGCATCCCATATAGGTGCCAGTTCATGTTCTGGCTGTTCTGATTCCACTCCCTAGGATTGCCCTAGCAGAAGATGGCTCAAGCGCTTGGATTCCTGCATCTGCATGGGAGACCTAGAAGAAGCTCCTGGTTCCCAGTTTCAGATTGGCCCAGCTCTGTCTATCGTGGCCATTTAGGGAGTGACCCAGCAGGTAGAAGACAGCTCTCTCTGCTACACCCTCTCTCGCACCTTTCTGTAACTCTGACTTTCAAGTAAAATGAATACACCTTTAAAAGAATAAAGCCATGTTTTAAAGACAATGTTAAAGCAAACCTCATGGAAATGGAATTGCAGGATGACTTTATAACAGTGCATATTTTGAAATCCACAGTTCTTTTCTCATAGGCATTTTCAGTAAACTTTATGAAAACACACAAGTACTTGGATTTCAACCTGTTTGCACCAGGTACATTTAAATTTTAAAATCACTTTTCATGAGCCTTTTAAGGTACTCTCCTATATACACATGTGTATACATATACACATTTTTTTTAACATGAAGTAGCCTTCTAAATGTCGTCTGTGCAGCGATTTAGCACACAGTAGTGGGAGACAGCCACGCTGAAATGCAAAGGGGTTAGGCAGGGACAGCTGGCTTCTGCAAGAGGTCAGGACAGAGAGTGGCAGAAACAACTGCATGGCAGGTGGGGCAGGGAGGGAGTGGGGATAAAGGCCCGAAGGTGAAGCACACTCATATGTTCAGAGACAAGCAGATTGTTGAGCGTCCTGTTCCTTACAGGCAAGCCAAAGTAAAAAGCCTTAGGGTCCCAAGAAGCCATTGAACTTATCTGGACAATAAGATACTGGACTCTGTGCTAGGTATATGCTAGCAATGAAGGAATCTCAACTGAACTTGAACTGTGGTTATGCAGCAAGGGGTAGGAATCCACCAAGGGGGGAGGGTTGTGGGAGGGGTGGGAGGAATCCCAGTGCCTATGAAACTGTATCACATAATACAATGTTATTAACAATAATAATTTTAAAAAGTCTTAGGGTCAGAGCAGGCTGGGCCCCTCTCTTTCCCCAGACTTGATAGCTCTGTCACTTTGGACAAGCTGAGTGTCTGCTTTATCTGGAAAGACAATATCCATTTGCTAGAATGATTGAGAGTGCAACACACCATAGGTGCCCAATTACTATCCTCTCCTCTTGGCCTCTTGGTGGGTAAAGGGGAGCTTTAAAAAACAAAAAAGATTTATTTTTATTGGAAAATCAGATATACAGAGAGTAGGAAAGACAGAGAGGAATATCTTCCATCCATCGATTCACTCCTCAAGTGGCTGCAAAGGCTGGAGTTAAGCTGATCCGAAGCCAGAAGCCAGGAGCTTCTCCGATCTCCCTTGGGTGCAGGGTCCCAAGGCTTTGGGCCGTCCTAGACTGCTTTCCCAAGCCACAACCAGGAAGTTGTATGGGAAGTGGAGCAGCAGGGACACAAACCAGTGTCCATATGGCCCCAGAGCAGGCAAGGTGAGAACTTTAGCCACTAGGCTACTACACCAGGCCCAGGGTGAACTTTTTTTTTTCATAGCAGCCAAGCACATGACACACATTACACTAGAGGTCTTCCCCTTACAGTCTTCTTTCCTCTGTGAAAACCTTTCCTGACAAATGATGTTTGTCCCCGTATATTTAGGTAAATTGTCCCAGGTCACAGAACTAGTTTGTAACAGAGGAGAAAGAATCAGAACAAGGTATTTCCAACCACCAAAGCCACTAATGTTCCATTGTATCTGGCAGTTTCCTAACTACATGATGTGATTTAAAAGGTATCAGTGTAACAACCCTCAAAAATCAGACTGAGAGCCGGCAACTGGCAGCACACGCCTAAGTCCATGCAGTCATGTTCATGGGATTTAGGGCAAAGCTGATGCTGGGCCATCTTCAATCACACCACCCCCTTCCCACTGTTGCTGTTCTGTAAGAGACCAATGAGCTCCAAAGACTCCACCACTTGTGCCAGCTGCTTCATCCACAACGCAAGGTGCCTGGACTGCTGGACCTCTGAAGCATCTTCCACCTCTAAAATGCAAATGATGGTGGAATTACAAAGTTTGCAACCCCATCATTCTATTACACAGCCCACCGTTACAATAGAAGCCTGTCACCCACAGCTTGACAGGCCAGGCAAGAACCAGGCTCAGCACTCTAAAACATCTTATTTAATTCAAAAGATGCAAATATTGTCCCTTCTCCGGATGTTCTGATGGAGACACAATGCTCTCCATCACCAGATGATGTGGCAATGAGTGCTACTGAGTTCACCTCATTCCTAACACACCCCCTGCCACAAACATGCTTATGAACAAATCTGAAAGCAGAATCTCTCTAGATTTTCAAGTTTTTTCTAAGTCTTTTATGACCATTTCCTCTACAGTTAATCTGACATCAATTTTTAGTAACTCACCTCTGTGGAGTCTTTTAAAATCTTTAGCACAGTTTTCTTAGAAACTTGGATATTACTTCTTGTCATACTCCCATTTCAGCAGTTTAATTGAACTGTACATTATTTTGTGACACTGCTCATCTCTCTTGCTTCCAGTGAGTGACTCACCCACCATACTGAAAGCACCAGCTCAAGTCTGTCCAAAGAGCAACCTGCTTCCCATGCTCGGGGTCCGCATCTACTTGGGATGCCAATCAATCTCATCTCTGACTTCTTTTTTCCTTTACAGAGTCTTTGCTGCTTCCCCACTACCACACCGTTTTTCTCCATAGCACACCCATCTGCCATTCTCTGCATTTTACTCATTTCTATCCAACTTTCGTGAAGGCACAGCTTTTAATCTGTTTTCATAATGACACTTGACAGGGCTGAGATGATCAGATCTACAGTTATCAATGCTAGCATAACAATAACCTTTATTAGTACATTAAGTGGACTATTTCTATGGCTGACTTGTATGATGTACTACATACCTTAAGCTAGAGGAGGTTTAGGAACAAACATATTGGGGTCTTGGTAACCAAGACCTGGAAGGTTAGGAGTGAGTTGGTACAACAGTCCATGAACTATGGAGAGCTGTGGGCCCCATGGCAAGGTTTAAGGGAAGCTTTGCCTTGATCCAGCGGACCTCCCTAGTTGACACACGAAGTCAATTGTAGAAGACAGTCAAGTGACTCTTCTTCACATACAAGTGGAACCACAGAGGGAAGGCCAGTTGTCTTGCTCTAATTCACCAACTACCACTGGCCAATCCCTTCATCTCCCTCACCCATTGTCTACTAGAACGGGGAAGGCCTTAGTACAACACATGATCTGCTTATTTCACTAGCTCATTGTAATTTTCAGGTGAACCAATAGCTATAGAAATATATTGAAAAATCAAGAGGCATTCTATACAATAAGGAATTCAGTCTGCGTTGACAGAGATGATTGGCTTGTTGGTACTATCTACTACAGCCCTTGCAACCTGATGGTGCATTTGCCAGCATTGTGATTTTAAAAACAATTCCTGAAATATATTAAAGTCTAAATAGAAAAGACTCCTTGTAAAAGCAAAGAGTGAAAATGAGAAAGAACATGGCTTTTTTTCAGATTCTGTAAGTATAAAATAAAAAAGCAAAAAATATTTAAATCTCTCAAGCACTAACTACAGCATATAAGGTTCAGGTTTAAGAACTTCACTGTGAATATCTATTATTATCTAGACTTTCACATTCTTCAAATATTTCTCATCGACATCAATACCACAAGAATAATTCAAGATGACTTATTAATATCACACATGTCAATAGCAGATTGTGTTGGAATTGAGCAAGCCTTTTTCAGCCACTTCAGTTTAGTTTTATTACAGCATTTATTAAACCAAAATAAAAAAGTGGTGAAGAATGACTTGTCACACCATTTATTAGAGTTGATGGAGTGTAGACAGTCTTTTCAATAAGGCTTTAACACACTGTTACGCACCACAGTACATTATTAATGAAAAGAAATGCATGAAACTTACATCAGCTTATCCCCCAAATCATTCTGACATTAAATTCAGAATCAATTCTACCCAATATGGCAAAAGGTTCAGAGGTAAAATTCTTATTAGCTTGTTCTTTACCAAAACTCAAGTTTCATTCAGAATCAACAATTTGAAATTATACTGATTGGGCTGAATTTTCATTTTTTTGGAAGGGAGAAACCAAAGGGAAAAAACAAATGCAACAGGAATATTTATTAAAAAAAAAAAAAAACTATGCCTCTTTCATATCTGCCAGGAGGGTGGGATCTCATTTTCTTTGAAAGAACACAAAGGCCAGCCATAGAATGCACGTTGTGAATTAGGGGCTTGAACTTGGCTTCGTTATCTGCATATTCAAATGGAACTAATTCACTCAGGAAAGGTATTAAGTCATTGAGCACATCTGTGCCAGGATGCGGGCTAACCCTCAAACTGTGCAGAAAAATAAACAGTGCACAAGGACAGGATCACCTCACTCAGTATTCTCAGACACTGTATGTATTTTTAAAAAGCCAAAAAACAAAAACCACCAAATAGATGAAGAAGGACCTACCGCCAACAAGGACCCCTGATAGACACAAGCACCTGCAGGGGGGAAAAACAAAACAAGAATTAAAAGGGATGCAAAATAAACCCAGAGGCTCTGCCCTGGCAGGCTCACTGCTAAAAACTGTATCCACACACATCATAATCAGCAAACTGTTTTCTCCAAAATCTTAAAAGCTTGTGCATTCTTTCCCTGGAGAAATAAACCCACACACCAAAGCAACATTTCCTGGACACACATGAGGGAAAGCATCATTAAAAGTGCTCATCTGAATTTTTAAATAATTGTATTTATTTCCCTTTGTGATAAGTCAGGAAAGTCCCAATAATCCAGTCCCAATTCACTTATCCCAACTTCCACTCTTCCATTTGAATTCTCCTGTCCTACTGAGAGTCCAACTTAGACTTTATAATACAGCTTCATGTTCAAATGCCTTTGCTCATCCTGACTTCCAAAATGGATACATTGAGTCTATTCAAGCCCCTTGAACTCTATCCTATTTCCTTTATGAAACTTTTCCAATCCACAGGATGTCCCACTTCCCCTTTGAGCTCATAACACTTTTTGCACCTACACCATTCATGTGTTAATTCATTCTTGGGTATTTCTTATTGTTCCTATGAACAATGGAAATAGTGCATCCATCCCAGCACACACATAAAAATACAAAAGTGTTTAAAATTTTATGGGAAATATTAACTAAAAGATCATGTGATGATGGCAAAAATTTCAAAATCCATGCATATTTTTAATGACATGCGCTTTCCACAAACTTTTTAGAGATCCCACATGCATATGTGCATGGGCATACACTTCTATGTACAAGTACATGTGTGTGCGCACTAAAGGGCCTGCTTCTACCACTTCTTATTCCTTGCCTCCTCACACAGGAGGCATCCACCTGAACATCTGATTGATACAAAATTCCCATTTCATGCCTTTAACATACCAATGCCCCTCTTTAGGGAGATCAAGTCATTTTATAGGACGGTGGTTTAAATGGTAGTAATCTGAGAACAATTCATCTCCTGAGCTCGTGACCTCCAACACGTGCTTCTCCTTTTCACCCAATTTTTCTTTTGATGGGCTGCTTATGAACTGATACATCTTTATATTTTCCAGTCATTAATCACCAAATGAAAAATAGACGAATTGCTTCTCAATGGAAAAGGCAGCTGAATTTCAAAAGACAGCCCACAAGTTACTAGCATATTATCACTTAAGCTACTAATATCTGAAAATAAAATTACAATCCTGTCCTTTAAAAATATATGAACATTCTCCACCCATTTTTGAGCCACATAGAAGATGTTGATTTCACCTAGAAACAGGTAGGTAGTGCACTACCAGCTACTTTCTCGGAAATGGGGATTGCCAAACAGGCAGGAACTACATACATCATGGCATTTTGACAACAGATCATGGTTGGTTTCCAGAGAGGGCGGACATGTTTTACTATGGTGGTTGCCTCTAAGAGAATTCATGAAACCTCCAAAATAATTTCTCAGGAATAGGCCAGTCTACTTTCTCCACCAATAATAAAATTAAGAACAATCTTTCAAGAGAATGAGATGATTGTTTACACTTGTGTTTGATTCAAAGAACTTTGTAGGCAAATTTATTGAATTGACATTCACGCCCTTGACATTCAAATAACTCAATATAAAACCTTGAGGGAAAATTCACAATTGACTTATTTTTCCTTAAAAATTCCTATTCTAAAGACGAAGTATTTCAGTCTACAGTATGTCATAGATCTACATACACATGTGTATATATGTGCATACATATTTACCAAATAATCTTGAAAAACTCAGATAAATATGTACTACCAAAATTCACTTTCTAAATTACTTCAATGGAGGTTAGCATCGTAACACAACTGTTGATGTCCCTGCCTCTTTGCCTGCAGCCTACATGTGTGCTAGTTCGAGTCCTGGCCACTCCACCTCTGATCCAGCTCCCTGCTAATGGCTTGGGAAAGCAGCAGACAATGGCCCTAGGACTTGGGCTGGTTCACTCATTGTAAGATCCAGATGAAGCTCCTTACTTCAGCCTGGTTCAACCCTGGCAGCTGCAGCCACTTGAGAAGTGAGCCAGCAGATGGAAAATCTATCTATACCTCTCTGCCTTTACAATAAATCAACCTTTCTCAAAATTTAAATGACTTCAATAAGCATTTGTTACTTTTTAATTTTTATAAATATATATAATTATTTTTCCCTTGATACAGGTTCACGTGCAGAGGTCCATCCTCCCCCACCCTCACTACAGCTCATTATTTGTGCCCAGGTTATTACAAAAACATAGCCATTTCTTTCACTGTTGCAGGCTTTAACTTTGATACATAAATGTATCATAACATTACAAATATACACACATATATAAAGAAAGAAAAAGTAATATATAAGGATAATTAAAAATGATGGGAATTCTATTATTTAGGAGTAAAGACACATGCTCTATACATCTGTTATTTATTAGTATGCTAATCTCCCAGCAGAGTTTATAGTTTTGTGTGTGTGTTATTTTTCTTAAAAACAGTTGTTTCTAAAAAGATGATCTTATCATCTTTTCATCACCACCTAGGTACAATTTAAGAAAAGCTAGCCCTTATTTTTTCAGTCCATTCATTTTTGAATGGCCAAACCATGAAAACTGACACTAGTTTTCCAAAAATTCCATGATGTTTACATAAACAGTGTTTTGAAGTATAAATAATCTCTAAAGCAAACAAAAAATGTAACTTTTAGAAAAAGCAAATATTTCACTTTTAAAGGCCAACCTCAGATAGGCATTGTGATGCAAACAGGTTAAGCTAATGCTTGGAACACCCTCAGCCCACACCAGAATGTCCCAGCTACTCTGCTTCCAATCCAGTTTCCTGCTAGTGTGCCTGGGAAGGCACAGGAGGGTAGCCCAAGTAGTTGGGTTCTTTCTATCCACATGGAAGACCCAGTTAGAATTCCTGGCTCCTGGCTTCAGAGTGACCCAGCCACAGTTGTTACAAGCATTTGAAGAGTAAATCAATACTCAAAATATTGATTTGGTCAATCTCTACCTATCAAAAAATTTTTTAAAAGTTCAGCAGTGGAGTTGTAGCAAAAGCAGCTCCCTGCAGTGTGGCGGCCATGAGGGGTGCCCCAACCAGGCTGGACCCAATCCTGGGGACTGAGGCCAAAGTCACTGCAGAAAGGCAGTGACTGAGTCCTAGGCTTTGGACGGCTCTGCCTGCTGCCCGCCAGGCGTCAAGCTCTGGGGTTTATAGGATATGTAGTTGTTGCCTAGGGACATCCATGGCTAAGGCCAGTGTGAGTGTGGATAAAGGATGAATTCTGGGTGATTCCCAGCAATGGGGGTAACAGAATTTTTTGTCAAGTGTGGGGACTGAGATCTGGTGGTTTGGAGGGGAAAGTCCATAAGATCTATTAGGGCCAGACTGATTCACCAGCCCAATTGGGAATCCTTAGATGGGCTGTTAGCACAGAGCATCACTGACTGCCACACACCAGTCCACACGAAGGTTATGGATGCAGCCTATTTGGTAGGGCTAGGTGCCAGTACCTGACTGAGTGGTAGAACAGTAGAAGGGTCACACATAGGGTCAAAATGCTAACCAGCACGCAAGAGAACCAAGTCCGGGGGTAGATTCTGTGGGGAAAGTGTGAGCTGACCCTGTAGAAATACAAGTCCCACAGGTTGGCTCACAAGCTGGGGTGGTAATGGCCTAAGCTTGGTGTGACCACACAACCTGCCATCACTTATGGATAAAGGAATAGACAAGGCAGCACCTGAATGTGCATCCTAAAATAGGATGTGGGGTGGGCCAAGCAGCAACTGGAACGGAGAAGACCAGGCAGGGCCAAGCAAGCTTCAACTCACAAGGAAGAACAGAAATCAGGATGGAGCACAGGTCACTCCAACCTAGGCTCTTACCCAAACTGGTCTGCATGAGCCAGGGATACTATGCCACAGCATTGAAGATAAAGACTGAGACAGGTGAGGAGCTAAGCCAACTGGGTCAGAGAAACCACTGGCACACACCTAATCTAGGGCTGGGAACAGACTCTGTTGGGGAGCTGTGAGAGTACACCCTTGCTGGGTTGGGGTTGGGGTTCCCATGGGAGGGTATGGGAGCTAGAGTCGGTGCTGCATTCTGGTCTGGATATGGCTGCAATCTCCCTAGGCACAAAAGTGTGAACTGAGGCTGGGTACACCTAGCTGAGCTAGATTCCAGCACCATCTGGTGCTCTGGAGAACCTGGGTAGATGTAGGATGGACTAGGCTGGGTCTCTGCCCCTACTGAGCCATGTGTGAGCAGTGTCTGGGTACGGACAAGCCTTGGCTGGGCTGAAACAGCCAACAGTAAGAACTGAAATGGATTGAAATCCAACAAGGAGGGCTGGCCCATGGAAACACCAGTATGTGCAAGATCTGGCATAGGGAGAGGTTCTGAAGGAGGAGCTTGGGAAACTCCTCTGTCAGGACACAGTACCTACAGGTGAGCGCAAGAACCATGACATGGAGCCACCCGGACCAGGTGAGAGAAACATACCCACCGGCACACATTTGGCATAGGTGGGGGACAGACCATGCTGAACCCGTTCACATCACCTGCTGGCAAATCCAAGCACCAGAATAGAGTGTGGGTCGGACCAGGTTCGGTCGCAACACAAACCAGTGCACATTACGGAATGCCAAAGTGGGATGAGCCATACCAGATGCGGTCACAGTGCCCAAATAGCACACCTGAGAATCAGGGGGAGGGGGCAAAGCCAGCAGGGGGAATGTGGGCTCCCGTGCTGGACAACCACTCCCACTGGAGAGCATGAGTTGGGACGGGGGAAGACCAGACCAAACAGGGCTACAACACCTGTGGGCCTCATGTGAGCTAGACCCAGGAAGGGCCAGGTTGGTCTAACTGTTCCTACTGTTGCAAGCAAAAATTAGAGTGGGTTGGTTGGGCTTTACCACAGCATCAGAGGGCAGAGGCTGGTACTGGGGGCTAAATCTGTCAAATTTAAACTCCAGAACCACCTGGAGAGTGCATAATCCAGAAATGGGAGTGGCCTAGTAGGGAAATATTGGGCACCTCCCTCTCGGGTAACCACTCCCACTGGAGAGCATGAAAACCAGGACAGGGACAGGGGTGGCTAAACACAAAGGCAGCCGCCAGTATGTGTGTGGGCTGGATAGTAGGGTTGGTTTGGTTGAACTAGGCTTCAATCCCCATTGGCAAGTATGAGAGCTGAATGGGATGCGGCACAGACTGAACAAGTCTGCAGTACATACTGGCAAGCATGGGAACCAGGGTAGGGAGCAGGCCTGATAGGGATTATGGGGAATTTCCCCAACTAGGCTGCACTTCCCACTGTTTTATGTAAGGGCCAAATATTAAGTACACAGGATTGGACTGGACTGCAACAACCATTGGTTTGCGTGGAAGACAGGGCTGGAGACAGAACTGACCCAGCATGTGCATAAGCTGATTGGGGTGATGAACTGTGCCAGACCCTGTACTGGCAAGCACACACAAGAATCAGATCTGGGACTACCTCAGACAAAGTTTCTTTGGAGATTCCTCCAACTGACCTGCTGATCTCAAGACCCCAACCATGAAGAGACTACGTCAGCCAGTGGATTCTGAATAGATTTCATCATGATTGGAACAGCGAGACTGGTAGCAATTCAGAGCTATTAAACTATCAAAACTGCTTGAGCAGGACCCTCAGAGCATGCCCCACATCAGGGACCTGGGATGGGTGGGAGGCTGGGCGGGGCTTCTCCCTGTGTTTCTCCCCTGATCCCAGATACAGGGGAAAAAATGATAATAGCACGGAAACAATGATATTACCCACTTTCCTGTAGTCCTTGACCCTTTGTACCCTAATCAACTACATAAGATTATCAAAAAAAGAGAAAAAGAAAGAAAAAGGAAAGAAATTTAGAAAAACCAAATGGTTATCTCAATAGATGCTAAGAAAAAAAACCCTCATATATATAATTTTATTACAAACCTACACAGTGGTAATTTCCAAAGTCCATCTCTTCCCAAACCTCCAAAATAAATCAAGTATCTTAAGCAGTGTAAAAACACTCATTCAAAATCTCATTTTGGGGAAGTTTAAATAGAATTTATAACCTCACTGTAGTATAAAAACAATAAACAGCTTTGAGTGTGGCACCACATCCATACTTGATTAAGCCAAACACCTGCTAGAGACCCAAGTCAAAATGGTGTGTGGCTACTGATACAGGCTATCCCCAGGAAAAGGAAATAATTCAATTTGGGTCACTCTGTGATGTATAATTCCAAAAGAAATAAGCTTTATTCTGTGTGGGCTTGCCTAAAATGCAAGAGTTCTACAGGGAAGGTAGCTGCATGAATGAGTCTCCATTAACACCATTTCCAAAACCTCAGTTCTGCTCTCTTGAGAAAATAAAGGCTTCCAGTGTGATGCCCATACTTATCAAACATTTATAAACACCCACAGTCAGACGCGGCCAACTAGAGCAAGCACATTTCTCCTGCACTAGCACATGTCTACACAGCACCCCCACCCAGCACTTGAAGCAGGAGGTTGTTGGCACTGGGTACTAGATATAATTTCTAGTTCAGAATTGGAGCAGTGGACTTTCTGCAGATGGCTCAATTCACATAGCATGGAAAATCAAAGTTACCATCCACCTATCATTCTTTGTCTTAAAGAGCGTAAGAATCATGGCAGTCCATGAAGGGTTTCAAGGTATAGCTTGGGTGGATTTTAAAGGAAATTCCAGCTCTAAGAGAATTCTGATAGATGGGCATATCTAAAGCAGAATCAAACCTTCTTCAAGAAAAAAAAAAAAAAAGGAGAGAGAATGGAAGTCTGAGCCCTCCAACCAAGAATGGTGTCCGTTTCGGGGACTGCAGTCAAGACATCACAGCATTTCACTTCTGTAATTCCATGGTCTTTGAGAGACGAGCAATTATAAGGAATCTTCCAAAAATTATGGAAAAAGAAATCAAAGGTAACATTTTTTGTGAATCAATTTTGATAGCCATGTATGAAAAGCCATGTGTGACCAGCTCATAAGGAGGTCATCAGTGCAAAGGTCATCAGTGCAAAAGTTAAGATGTTGTTTGGGACACTTAAATTCCATGTCAAATTGCTGGGTTTGACTCCTGGCTCCAATCCCAATGGCAGTTTCCTGGTACAGAGCATGTCAGGAGGCAGCAGGTGATGGCTCAAGCACTCAGGTCTCTGCCACCCATGAGGGAGACCCATACAACTCCTGGATCCTGGTGTTACCCAGGCTCAGCCCTGGCTATTGCAGGTTTTTGAGGATTTGAGCAGAGGATAGGAGATGTCCATCACTCTTGCTTTGAAATAAACAATTTTTAAATTCATGAAAAATCATAAGGAAAATGCATGTATTTCAATTTTTAACAAAAATAGTTAATTCCATTTTTGCATGAGTTATGCAATTTCCTTGTATACAGAGCACCAACAAGGAAGCCAAGATCATAAGTCGAGCCATGCTTTACCCTGTATGACTGGCTCAATTGTTATAGGCCACAGAGGCAAAATGTTTCCGCATAAAATTTAGACAAGTAGGGAGACATCCATATAAAATTTAATATCTTCAGAGAAAACTTGAGATGTAATTTGCAGCCAGTACTTACACCCTGCAGATATTACGATAGAAACTACAACTGGTAAACTAAGTGAGGGAAGTTAAATCCAAGAGCCAAAAATACCAGGGAGCTATCAGTTGGAGGAAACTGTGGCAGATACAACCACTAAGATATGACGAGACATTAGAGAGCAGGGCTTCAGAGAAACATGACTCATTAGTAACAAGCAGCCACAAGTTGGCATTGAAAAGTTCAAGCTTGTTGTTATAATTCAACATATGGCTGTGTACACCGTAGAATAATTAACACATAACCGTTGTCTGGGCTGACAGGACACCTCACATCCTGATTATGGTCAGCTAGGATCCAGATCAACTAATAGAGTTGAAATGAAAATGGGCCAACAGTTCTTGAGCCATTAAGGGATTTGGCATGGAGCTCCCGCTTTGCCATGTTGGGCAAACTCTCAATGAAGATTTATGTAATAAAAGAATGAAGACACATTCTGATCCATGTCTTCTCTTCTGTAACACTGAATTTTAAGGGTTGACTCCTTAACAAAGATTCCTCCGCTAAAAGCAACCAAAACACACTGATTTGTCTGCAAATAAAACACTTCACCTGGTAAACTATCCTTTTCAATGTAACCTTCAAATGGCATTTATAGAAAAAGCCTAGGAAAATATATGATGTGCTAAATCACATGGGAAGTGATAGGGCACAGCACAGACCTCGGGTCTCTTAGCCTACAATGCCATAATCTTTCCCTATTCCATCAATTGTTCTTTCTACTATAATTCCACAGGACCTTCATGTCAATACAACCAAAGATTAATCTCTCCAGGAAATGCCAAGCAAGAATTTCTCTGATTTAAAAAGCAGCCATGCTAGAACTTTCTCTTTGACTTCTTGACTTTATTACATCCTCAAATCAAAGTAATTTGTCAGTATAGCAATAAAAGGCAATGTAAAATGAGACTGCCAATAATTTACTTGTAAAAGTTCATTTTTCTCTTGATAATTGAAAGAAAATTTAGAACCAGAAAGTTGCAATTGATCACAAATGACTCAGCACATGTCCATCTCTTTTTTTTTCCTCTGCTTGATGAGCAAAAGGTATTTTAAAGCTCTCACCTAGTCAACATCTTCATTTAGTAAATGACAGAATCGCAGCCCAAAAAGGTTAGGTGGGTCATTCAAGGTCACCGAGCTAATCATAGAGGGTAGTCTACCAGTTAAGTTTAATTCAAAAGGGTGTGACTTGGCAACGTTCTTGAGCACTTCCGGTGTACTGGGAGCTAGGCTGGAGATGCAGGAACTCCAAGCCATCCAAACCCCTCCAGAAGTGCACAGCTAAGTAAGGGAGATGGCACCTGCATCAAGTGTACTTGAGGAAGCATGCTCTCTGGGTGCGGAGAAGAAAACATTGAATTTCACCATAATCTGGCCATGACAGCTGTCACCCGTGTGATTCTCATCAACAAATGCACACATGTGAACGCTCCTTTTGCAACTTCAACAATCATTCCCCTAACTCATAACAAAAACCGGTAGGAAACCTCTAAGATCCTTGACCTTACCACTATTTTTATTTATCTTTTTAAGAAGCAGAGATAAACAAATCTTCCATCCAGTAGCTCATGCTTGAGCTGGGGTGGCAGGGACGCCACTACGTAAGCCATCACTGGGTACCTCCCAGGATGCACATGAGCAGCCAAGTGGGATAGGAAGCAAAGTCCAATCTTCCAGTATGGGCTGCAAGCATGCCAACAGAGTGGCTTGTCTGCGGACAGTCATCACAAAATTCACTGGGATAAAGTACCTATCGTGTTTACACCAGCTCCTGGCAAACATTAGGTGTTCAGTAAACATCGCATGCAACTGTCCATTCATTCATTCATAGAAATTCACCGCCAACGCAATTGTGCAATGAGAACAGAAAGCTCTGAAGCTGAAGTGGCACAATGAGAAGCTTCCCAAGATGCTTTGAAGAACCATCACATCCTACCACCGAAGACTCAGCTCTTGGATTGTGTCACTGTATCAGCCAAGCCTTCAAAAAAAGAAAAAAGAAAAAAAGCCGCACCCCCCTAGGCTCTTAATGATAATGACTCCCTTCAAGTTAAGAGGGTTGGTTCTGAGCAAGTGCCCCCTGCTGAAAAATTCCGGGAGTGAAAGGGAAGGGGGTGGGGAGGGAGTTTCTGTGGTGGTAGTTACAGGATCTTCAGTGAGAAACTGCCACCACCACGTGAAACTAGTTACTCTAAATCACAAGCTCAGATTAGGACGATCTGGGCGGACTCTTTCATCTAGCTGCTTTTTCTAATTCAGCCCTCCAAGTTTCAATTCTAAGTAAGCACACGCAGGCACGAATGGAGGAGCTGTTCCTGCGGGTGCCCCCAGCTAAGGAGAGCGGCCCAGACCCCGCTCGAGCTTTTCCTGGAGATGGTGCACACCCGGCCCACGGCGCGGGAGCGTGGGGAGTGGGGAACACTGCTGTGCGGGCACTTGTAACGTCTCTCTGGAAGCTGGGTCAGGAACAGCCACTGGCCGCAGATAGACCCGAAGCAGGGCTGTGTCCGAGTCCCGAGCCCGGATTCCACAGCCTGGAGGCACCCCGACCCCACGTCCGCCACCGCCGCTCGGGTGTGCGCCTGGGCTGGTGAAACTCCTCTTCCCGCAGCTGGATGCATAATGAATGGAGCCACGAGGGGAAGCCGAGACTCGGCACCACGGATAAACCCTCCTCCCTTGGCAGCCCCGCGGCTCCCTTCCCCCTCCTCGTGCACCCTCCGGATGGCTGTCCTGGCTCTTCGGAGCAGGTGGGAGCTCGGAGCGCCTCGTGTCTCCGGGTCCGGCTTCCCAAGACTCCCCCCGCCCCCTCCCTCCACTCCGGCTTGATTCATTCGGTTCATTTTTCGAGCTGAGCCCAGGTCGCTTCTAATATCATGGCGACAGCAACTCTTAACCTTCTCCCACCCCCCTTCCCTCTCCCCTTCTACTCTCCCGCTCCGGGATTTTATCCGTAGGTTAAAGGCTAGGAGGAAACCTGGGCGGCCGAGGGCGAAGAAATCACTTAAGTCTCCGGAGTCACTCCCCCGCCTGGGGAAGCAAGGTTCTTCTCCGTTCTGGAGAGATTGTTTTTAGCGCGATTCAACTGCTCGCGCTAAGAACAGGCTCGCACCAGCTCGGGATCAAATCTTAACTAGACTTCGGGGAGGGGGGGGGGTAGAGGAGGGAGTATGATGAAGCTTGCAGGTGCGAGAATGGAAGTTTCACGGGAGCGGAAGTGTTTGACGCCCCTTGAAATGACAAAAATTGAAAAAAAAATCCAATTCCAGAGATGCCACCCCAAGGCCAGACATCCACCTGCCCAACCGCGCTCAGGGCAGAGCCCGAGGCTGAGGCGCGGACGGCGCGTGCGACTCCAACAGTGATAGGAACCTTCTCCGCCAAAGTCCACTCCAGTTCCATCTCACCCCAACCCCTCCACGGGAAGAGGAAGGAAAACTTGCACCCGACCTCCAAGACCCTAAAACGCGCCGAGTTTTTGCAAACCGCACTAAGGCGTGCGCACGGCGCCACTCTTACCTTGGGAAGGATGAGACAACGCTGCAAACGCCGCCAGAGCCACCGCGAGCCACACTCGGAGGACACCCATCGCTGCCTCGGCTTCCGCGCTGAAGGAGCCCAGCCTGCAGCATCCAAGAACCAAGTCTCGGCCAAACCGCTGGCTCCGGCGCCCCGGGGTGGGGACGGTGAGTGGTTACCTCCGCGGGCGACACTCACAGCAACCCCGAGTCGGCCGGGGTTAGGCTCTCTCGCAGCCCGGGCCGAGAGCGAAGCACCACGCCAACGCGGGCAGCGCTGGGCAGAGCCAGCGGCAGCCGTGCGCCGAGCTCCGCGGCCAAGTCTCTCCGGAAAGTTGCGGCTCACCGGCAGGTCGGATGTCCCGGGCTTTCCTCCCCAAACCAGACCAGGCAGTCTCTGGAGCACGTTCTTCCCAGCCGGCTCCACAAAGTTCGCTGGACACCCTCAATGTGCCTGCTGTAACGGCGCAGGGGTTCGCAGACTTCGGGGAGAGCCACGCACAGCCACTTCCCGCTGCTGCCACCCGGCTCGGCGCCTCTCGGCCCGCCCGAGGCCGCTCGCTGGAAACTTTGCGCCGCGCTAGCTGCAGGTAGCTCCCGGGACGCGCCCGCGCCGCAGCCGCACCGAGCCGCCTCGGGCTGCGCCTCCTGCAGCAGGCGGCTCGCGTTCTCCACGGGGAGGCAGGGGGCGCGGCTGTTACTTTCTCGCCCCCGCCCCTCGCCTGGGTGAGGGGGGTGCCAGGGGCGCGGCTTGTTCTACACCGACACCCACCACTGCACGGTGCACCCCCGAGCTGCGTCTGCGGGGTGGAGGCGCGACTACGGGCGTGCTGAAGGAGCCATCATTCTAAAGCCGCTGAGCTGAGAGCTGGAGCGACTGCAAAGAAGCCCCGAACTTACAGCTCGGAAACGCACGCACTCGGGCAGGATCCCCGCATTTAAAAGACGCACGCCCCGCCCCCCTCCGCCTCCTGGGCACTCCTTCCTCTCTCTTTTTGCTCCGCGTGAAAATGGACCCAGGGACTCGGAGCTTTGGCAAAGATTCCAGAGAGTCACGTGGGGAAGGGGAGCCGTGGGGGAGGGGGTGAGGGGAGGCCGACAGCGCAACCTGATCCCTTTATTCATTCTGCCCGAGTTCAGATTGGCTTTGTCTGGGGGCGGGATTAAAAGTGGTCGCACCGGGGTCTGGAGCCATGGCTTGGGGGGAGTGGAAGGCAAAGTCCTAGCCTAGTCGTGCACAGCTGAGGGCCCGCAAACCGGCCCACGTCTTACTGGGAGAACAGCCGATTCCCCAACCTGGCGCTGCGCCTCCCCTCTCCCTACCCCTGCCCACCGCCCCTGCTGCCGGCTGGAGCACCGCAACCCCCATCTGTCTTCCTAGCGCAGGGATTTTCCGGGTGGTCGCAGCGTGGGGGAGCTCGCAGCGTGGGGGAGCTCTCAGCGTGTGCGTCCCAGGCGGAGCGTGCGCCGAGAATGCACCTTTATCTCTCCCCAAGACGCGTCAGGGGATCACCCCGGGGTCACATTCGGTGATCCCTGCTGCTCCCCCACCCCCACCTCCGCTAACAAGATCGAACCCGGAGCGCTGGGAGAGCAGAGACCCTGATTCCCAGCCAACCCTGACTGGCGGCAGCTGCTTTTATAGGACCAAATAAAAATAGCTGGTCCAGGTTTAACCACTTTGTCGGATGGGCTGCATCTGCAAGGTGCTGAGACGGTTTGGATGGGCCCTGAGAAGCAGTATCTTAGGTCCCTCGGTGGAGCTGAGGAGGCGAGACTGGGAGGGGGGTTTGCAGGCGCCCCAAAGCGGTTCAGTGAGCAGCGTGGTCCCACCTGCTCCCAGCACTCAGGCCCCTCCGTGCAGGGCGCCCTGCTTGTAACCAGCTCCCACACTGCCCCCCAAGTAAGGTTTAACCGGCAGATCCTTGTGTGCTACCGTGGAGCCATGGTGAAGAACCTCGCTGGTCTGGTTGTAGAGTATGCGGAGGCTGTGCCACTCGCCCTTGCTGTGCAACTCGCCCTTGCTGTCTCCCTTGGACTGTGGACAGCCTAGGAACAGGATCTCCTGGTGACGGTGCACACAGTAGGTGCTTTCTCAGCATTTATTGAGAGGATGGAGTGAAGAAGCAGGTCCCTGGGAGCTACAGTCCTGTCAAGTGGCAAGGGGGGGAGTAGGGCGAACCTAAACCATCTCCTCCATTAAGACCCCTCCCTGTCCCACTGCCAGGTCGCCCCAGACTCCTCCTCCTAGGGACAAACTGACTGCAGTGACCTAGAAGTCCCATTCTCTGATTTTTTTGTTGTTGTTAGCATACTATCAAGGCTTTCCAAGGGATCCCCTTAAGACATCTGTCATACTTGCTAAATGCAAATGTGGGGTGTTTTTTTTTTTGGTTTTTTTTTTGGTTTTTTTTTTTTTTTTTTTTTTTGTAGAAAACCAGACATGAAGGGAGAGGGGAGAAAAAGTCATGGCTGCTTGGAATTCATCAGATGCTGCATTTATTGGATTTATATATAACACCTCCTCCCACAATGCACATCTTGTTCCCTCTAATTATATAAGAGGGAAATGCCCTCCGCAAAGTTCCTGCCCCAAAATCCCATGGATGACCAAGTAATTGAAAGCATCAACTAATAATTCAGTAATATTTTTAGGCATATCTAATGCTTTAGGTAGCCACTTAAACTGAAGTGCTGGAAAAAGACATTGTGTTAGCATAACCTATTTCAGTAATTAAATTTAGCATGCATGTTCATAGTTACAGAGCTAATCATAACCAGCTTATCTCTACAAGTTAAGTTCTACAGGTGAGGGCTTCACTCCAACAACGGTTACTGCTTCCTACAGGCAGTGGGCGTTTGCCAACTCTGTATCTTCACTTCATCCACATGCCCACATCCTACCACCTGTGTTACCATGTGCTGCCATCTCTCCTTGGATCTGTCCTGCTGTCATCACATTCGCATCATTTCACATTTCCCTGGCCTTGCTGCTACCCACTTGGGGAGAGTCATTTATCCACCCTACTGCAAAGATGATTATAGCAATAATAATAGCTCATGTGCAGGGAATCCTTTGTGCCTAACACTGTGTACTTTGCCATGTGATCCTCCAATAAACATGTGAGATGGGCATTCTTTGTCCAAGAAAAAATGAAATATCATATTCAGAGAATTGAGTCACCTGTCCAAAGTCAAAGAACCTATATTAGAACAAGCCATGATCCTAATCAAACCCTAAAGTTGTGCTATTGAATATTCTGGATACTGGTGAGCCCTACATGAAGCTGGAGCATCATAGGACACATTGCAAGCACTGCCTCTGCACAGGGTGATAAAGGAAGTGCCAGACACTTCAGGGGCTCATCCCTCCCTCTCAAAGTCCAAGGACGACAATGGGTCACTGGGAGCCACTGTTGTGGCTCAGTGAGCTAAGCTGCTACTTGCAACACCAGCATTCCATATGAGATCAGCTGTTCAGCTCCACTTGGGACCCAGCTCCTGCTAATTCCCCTAGGGAAATAGCCAAAGCTGGCCCAAGTTCTTGGCCCCTACCTTCCAAGTGGGAGACCAGGGTGTAATTCCTGGATCCTGGTATCACCTGCTACAGTCCCTGCTGTTGTGGCCATTTGAGAATTGCCTAGTGGAGAGAACATCTCTCTCCCCAGCCCTCCTTCTCTTCACCTCTCCCTTTCCACATATACACATGCCACCTTTCAAAATAATACATTTTTATTTAAAAAAAAAATGGGCTTGTAGTCCCTACTGTGATGGAAATACATACACAAGGACACTTCAAAGGTTTGTAGAAAATGGAATGAATAGTCTGGGTTTATTTTGATGCCAAAAAAAAAAAAAAAAAGAAAAAGACATTTTTCAGAATACATGGAAAATGCATATTATGAGGAAACCATGCAAAGATTTTTAAAAATTTTTGGCAAAATAAATTCTCATTTCCATCTTCCATGACTTTTTAGATTTTTAAAATGTATTTAATTTAGGGCCTGGCACAGTAGCCTAGCTGGTTCATGTCCCAGACCCCTCGCTTCCCACCCAGTTCCCTGCTGCCTGGGAAAGCAGTAGAGAACGGCCCAAAGCCTTGAGACCCTGCACCTGTGCGGGACACCCAAAAGAAACTCCTGGCTCCTGGCTTCAGATCAGCGCAGCTCCAGCCACGGGGGTCACTTGGGGAGTGAATCAGCATACGGAAGATCTTTCTCTCCTCTCTGTATATCTGACTTTCCAATAAAAATAAATCAATCTTTTCAAAAGTGTTCAATGTATTTGAAAAGCAGAGACTTACAGAGTGGAGGAGCTCTTTCATCTACTGGTTCACTACCCAGACAGCCTCAACAACCAAGACTGCGCCAGGGCAAAGCCAGGAGACAGAAATTGCATCTGGGTTTCCCAAGTGGTGAGTGGAACCCAGGCACTTAGGCCATCTCCTCCTATGATATGTGATGTTTTAGGTAATGGCTCAGCCCCCTGCACCACAACAGCAGGGGCTGCCATGAGCTTCTAAAGCACTAGATGACGTAAGGACTGGATGGCCAAGCTGCTTCCCTGCCTCAGCTGTCCTCAGCTACAGCAGCCACAGGCCCAGCTGAATCCTGCTCCTGCCAGGTTGTGTTCACCTAGAGACATGGCTCCATGGTTTCCCCTTCTTCTCAGGTCTGAGGCCTCGCTCTCCTAAGAGTCACCCTTCCTCCTTATTCTGTCCTCCCTCTGCCCGACCTGCTGTGTGCTGCATCTTCTATCCAACTTTTCTTGTGTTTGTCAACCTAAGCACATGTCAATTCGTATATCGTGGGACATTTGTTTCCAACCACAAAGGGTATTAAGATAAAAGCCATAATGAGCTTCTGTTATAGTACCCCTCCACATGTAACCATGGCATCTGCACCCAGACATTTTTCTCTGCTTTAACTAATCACAATTCATTTCACAAAAATAGATTTTATCATTGCTGTGGTATTTTGTAACCTCCCTTTTCTCTGCCTCTGAAAACTACAGCAACACATTCGGTTTCTAAGCCAGATCATGTTGAACTGCATCATTGGTAACGACTAAGTGGGTTTTTGATTTTGCATCACAGCTATGCCTTTACACATTTCACCAGTCCCTTGAAGAACATTTAGGCTGTTTCGAGTCATTCCGCATTATGATTAATACAGCTCTGAACATTCTTGTAAAAACCCTACTATACTCACCCAATTGTTGCCCTGGAATAAACTGTAGGTGAGATTCCTGGGGGAAGTCATGTATATTTTGTGTTTTATTACTGTCTCATAATCTTCACAAATCTCAAATGTCAATTTACTCTACATCCGTCCTTATTTACTGAGTCCATAGCCATATTAACCTTACTGAGCCTCATATTCCCCATCTATAAAATTAACATTACAGCAGTGATTTGCCCCATATGACTTTCGTTTGTGTTTAATAAGAAAAAAAAAATACCTGATGCAAGATACATAATAGATAGCAGTAAAGTGAAATACAGACTTTTTAAAAATACACATTTCTTCATTTCTTTGCACTTTTTATGTGAAGATAATTCAAAAAGTTCACAGGAGTGCCTGGTGTTGTGGTATAGCAGGTTAACGTATTGCCTGTGATGCCAGCACCCCATTTAGGCAAAGATGTATGTCTCCTCTGCTCCACTTCTGATCCAGATCTTTGCTAGTGGCCCAGGAGTAGCAGCAAATGATGGCCCAAATGTTTGGGTCCCTGCTACTCATGTGAGAGACCTGGAAGAAGCTGCTAGCTCCTGGCTTCAGCCCGGCCCAGTGCTAGCTTTTGTGGCCATCTGGAGAGTAATCCAGCAAAAGGAAGATCTCTCTGTCTCTCCCTATAACTCTGACTTTCAAAGTAAATAAATATTTTACTTAAAAAGTTCATGGAAAAAAAATGGAATTAAAAGGGTGCAACACTGTAGCCTAGCAGCTAAAGTCCTTACCTTGCGCATGTGGGGATCCCATATGGGTCCCAGTTCTAATCCAGGCAGATCCACTTCCCATCCAGCTTCCTGCTTGTGACCTGGGAAAGCAGTCAAAGACCACCCAAACCCTTGGGACCCTGCATCCGCGTGGGAGACCCTGAAGAGGCTCCTGGCTCCTGGCTTCGGATCATCTCAGCTCTGGCTATTATGGTCACTTGGGAAGTGAATCGATGAACAGAAGATATTCATCTCCGTCTCTCCTCCTCTCTGCATGTCTGACTTTTCAATAAAAATAAATAATTTTTAAAATGGAATTAAAAGATAAAATTTGCTTTGTTGTAAAACAATGTGTATTTTTATGAACATTTTGAAGACTGTTAATATGCATGAATTTCAAAAGTTTATACCAATATAAACTTACCTTTTAATTTCCTTTTATTTAATTTTTGAAGTGGTCTCATATATTATGTATTTCCTTGTATATTATCTATTCATATTTGTTTTGGGAGCTTCTTTTTGATTCTATGTAGAATTATAAGAGTTCTTTAAATATTCAGGATATTACTTCTTTGTGTGAATTTGGATAACAATTCACAGAAAAGAAGTAACTATTTACTGCTCATTTTCTATCATTATTGTTAAGTCTTATTTACTTATTTATTTGAGAGTCAAAGAGAGACGGAGAGAGAAATCTTCCATGTACAAGTTCACTCCCTAAACGTCCACAATGGCTGAGGTTGGTCCATGGGCAAGCCAGGGGTCTTGGGTCTGGGCACTTGACCATCTTCCATTGCTTTTCCAGGTACTTGAACAGAGAACTGGATTAAAGTGAAACAGCCAAGACTGAGCCAGGGGATGATGACATCACAGGTAGTGGCTTAATTCACTGTGCCATAACACCAGTCTTAGTTAGGGCTTTGTTTTGTGAGAAATTCCTCAGCAATGTACCAGAGGGACGAGCTAGATGAAAATCAAGAAAATACAACTCACACCAAAACATTTCTCCTTAATAAAACAAGCAAAAATCCACCTTCCTCTGTGTCTATGTTCTTTACTCATACACACTGGGTTCTGGTGATTCTATCAAGCTAAAGTCTTTTCTGATTGGCCAGTGCACCTGCCTCAGCAGGTGTTACGCATTGTCAGTACTACCCGTGTGCCTGCCCCAGCCACGCAGCAGACAGCTAGTGTTGGAGATCACCAAAAGTGTCCAATGGTCACAGCATCCAAAGAAGGCAGAGCACTCAGCTCAGCACATGGAATCATGTGCAGATTACACCAGCTTTGGGTTTTACATCAAAGTCCTACTATTTTGCGTCTGATTCATTCTACTTTTTACTAGGGCATTGTTACTTCCAGATTGTTTTTCATTTTATTTGTTATTCTTTGTTTAACCATTTGTCCATACATACTTACACTAAAAACACCTTTAAAAATCTACCTCCTTAAAAGTTACTGGTTATAAAGACAAGTCTGTTATGACAATGAGAAAAAAATCACAGCTTTATAGTACGTGATTTTCCTTTAGTTGTCACCTAGTTATCATGCTAGATGGCATGTTCACATATTTGCATCTATCTCCACTGAAAGAATTGAGGAGGCCAGATGTTAAAAGGTGAGAAAATACAGTGGTTAACATGATTTATTTCCCATACTGTTATAAAATCTTAAATTCTAACACTACATGTTAGTGGTAATAAGTGGGTGGGAAACCAGGGCCATAAATTAATGACAATAAGAGTTTGACAACTAATATAATGTTACCATTATATCTCCTGAATTATTACCATATGTCTTAATGGCACCAGTTCCTTCTCTATTCTCAAATTTCTACAATCCATTGTCAGTAAAATATCCAGATAATTTTAAAAACTCACAGATTTTTTTCTCCTGTTAGAAACCCATCACAAGATCTCCCTTTCATGTACAGCAAACCGTAACTTCATTAAAACGCGCAACAATATAACGCCCAACAATATACTATCTAACCTATCAGGCTTTCTCATTGCATCTTAGACTTCACCTCCCACCACTCTTATTCTGCACACTCAGCCCTAGTAACCCATTTTCAAGATGCCAAGTAGGTTAGTATTGCCTGTATCATAGCCTCTGGACAACCATGTGGTCTGCTTCCTCTTCCTCTACATCCTGATGTAATGCCCCCTGCTCAGTGGAGACGGAACATGATTATCTCAACTTGTATTCTTCCTGTCATGTACAAATCACTCCACTCTTTCTCTGAATTATGTTTCCACATATGACTGCAGTGGTTAAGCAAATTGCGATAGGTTAGTTTTATCTATTAACTTGAATTGGATCTGTAGATGGTTCTAGGCTGATTACACATATTAATGACATGAATTATTCCAATCCATGAGCAAGGAATAACTTGACATGTTTTGTCCCACTGACTATTGGCTTTGTAATACTTTCTAATATTTGACATTAGAAAGGTGTAAGGTGATACTTCTCTTTTGTTTGTCAATATTAACAGATGAACAGAATGCAAAAATTTGTTTTATGTAACAAAGTATAAAAGTAAATAAACCTTAAAAAGAAAAAAGGGTAGATATTAAATCCAATCGTAGAGACTAGAAGTGGCCCATGGGTGGGGAAGTGTGGTGGGAAAGGTTCCTAGATAATTGAAGGTAAACACTTGAAAGTAATTCTCACATGAGGGTTATATAAAGCCTGATTGGGGCCAAACCGTTCTCTCTTTCTGGCTGAACATGAAATGTTTTCTTCTGTATTGGTTCTACCATCCACCAACCCAACTGGGTGTCTAATTACTGGGACCAACTTGTCTTGAATTTGAACCTCTAAAACGATGAGATAGATTAATTTCTCTTTGTAAAGGTAATGGGCACTGATGTTTCCATTGTAGTAATGAAAAGTTGACTAATACAGAAAGGGAATAGGGCTTCCAAGTGCTGCTCAGTGCTTTTGCTTTGGATCAGATATCATTCTAAAATAGATACCACCTCTGTCCCTGCCCCAATCTACACAATGAAATGCTCAGAATCATTTAGAATACACAATGTGGTGAATAAATTATGAGTATTCCATAAAATGGAGTACACAGCAGTTAAAAATGGTATCTGAAAAATCTATTTAGGCAGATTCAAGATGGTGGAGTAGGGTAAGAACATGTTTAAATGGACGGAAAAACATTTAATCAGGATGAAGCAGAGAGGACACGTTGCAGGAAACAGGAGAGGACAGAACAGCAGAGGGGAACCTGGAGACTGATAGACACAGGAAAGCAGCAGGCACAGCAGTGTGGTGTTGTGGTGACTAATACTCCAGCAGCATTCAGATAACAGCAATCTGAACTCCACCAGCATCCAGAACTCCACCAGCAACCAGGTGGGAAGGGGCTTTCACTGGGAGCTTGGGAGGTGAACCCAGACAGGGAACTGTCCGTCCTGCTGGTCCATTTGATTTAACCAGGAGCAGAGACAGAATAGCAGATCCCAAATGGGCAGTGCGAGGACAGGGTGAATTTCACAGCCCAGTCATCCCTCTAGAGCTGAATTGGGCACCATTTTGTGTAAGGAGGCAAAGGCAAGGGAAAGGACTGAGCATGCGCTGAGCTGGGAGTGAACTCATTTTTCACTCAGTGAACTGCAGCAACGTGGCATTGTACAGGTTCCACCCGGGGCAGGTCTAGGTAGCCCTCAGACCTGACAGCCAGCAGATCAAGAACTCTAGCGGTCATATGTCAGGCGCCATTTTACACACTGTGGCAATAGCTTTGGGACAGCAGGGGAAAACAGTGAACTGCGCACGTGCTGAGATGGTGAGATCTCACTGAGTTCCGTGGACTGCACTGGTCCCTCAGGAAAATAATATCAACTGTGGCATCGTACAGCTCAAAATAGGTCCCTGTGGCACCCAAACCTAACGTCCAACAGGTTCCAGCAAGATCAACACCAACAACAACCTAGCTATATAGGACACCTGGTGTCTCCCTAATCCTGGGACCTGCTCCAACCGGAAGTGGAAGAAAGGTTGCAGAGACAACAGTACAGCCTCAGCATGATAGCTTATGAGGAGGAAAGTGGTGAGCCAGGAGTTAGGGCTACGGAGACCAAAGTGGAAATCAAGCATAATAACTCAGAGCTAGAACTTTCTGGAGGGAGTGGCACAAGTGGCTACAAGCAAAGAGTTGTGTGCCAACTGCAATAAGTAAAATTAAACTGTAGACCTGTGGGTGGCACAGCTTAGAAACATGCCCCAAGAAGACTCTGCTAACCAGAAGTACAATGACCAACAGCAAAAGAAGAGACAAAGGCACAATGAATATTACTGAAGACTCCCCCTGCAAAGGAACAAAACCCTATGCCAACCTCAGAGTTAACTGAGGAAGACATCGAGAAAATTAGGGACACAGAATTCAGGAAACTCATTTTAAAGCTTCTGATCAACAATGAGAAGCACATTCAAGAGTTCAAAGAATTTAAGGACATTGTTAAACAAGAAATAGCAGCAATAAAGTAAATCAAGGCTGATTTATCAGAAATTAAGAACATAGTAGAGCAAATTAAAAGTACAGTAGAGAGCCTCCAAAATAGAATGAAGCAAGAAAAAAAAAAAAAAACCCAGAATCTCAGAATTGGAAGATATTTCCTGTAGCCAAGGAAAAGCAAACAAAAAGCTGGAAGCAGAGCTGGGTCAGGCGAAAAAACGTATCAAGAATTGAAAGACACTATGAAGAGGCCAAATATAAGAGTTTTGGGAGTCCCAGAAGGTACAGAAAGAGAAACTGGTTTTACAGATATATTTAATGAAATAATAAGGGAAATTTCCCCTAATCTAGAGAAAGAATTGGGAAACAAGATCCAGGAGGGGCACAGAAGTCCCAACAGGCTTGATCAAAAGCAATTTTCACCAAGACACATGATCATCAAGCTCTCTTCAATCGAACATAAGGAAAAGGTCTTTAAATGTGCACGTGAAAAAATCGACTGACATATAAAGCAAAGCCAATTAAACTCACAGGTGATCTCTCACAGGAAACTCTATAGGCCACTAGAGAATGGAGTGACATATTACAGGTTCTAAAAGCAAAAAAAAATGTCACCCCAGGATAAAGTATCCAGCAAAACTTTCCTTTGTCTTTGATAATGAAATAAAATTCTTCCACACTAAAGAAAAGTTAAAAGAATTTGCCTCTTCCAAACCTGCCCTACAAAGGATACTTCAAGATGCTCTCTTGACAGAGAAGAGGAATAGCACCAAACAAAACCAAAGGCAAATGTGAAGAACATCCCAGTAAAATGACAACAGAAGACTAAATCAATGATTAACCCATTCCTAAAATGACAGGACCAAATTATTACCCATACGTATTTGCCCTGATCGTAATTGGCTTAAGCTCAATCAAACATCATATATTAGTAGACTGGATTAAAAACAAAACCCATCTGTTTGTTGTCTGGAAGAGACACATTTCACCAACAAAAATCAGTGGAAGCTATTTCTTCTGGATTTTGATGCTTTTGTCTTTGTTGCATCTGAAAACAGTTTCTTCTGATTAAATTATTCAAGGACTCATACATCATGCAGTGGCATCATTTTCTTCAAGAAGGTTCTTGATTTTCATTTCTTCAGCTACACGTCAGTCATTTAGTAGCATGTTATTTAACTTCATGGTATTGTTAATTTCTTTTTTCTTCCTGCTGTTGATTTTGTTTTGTGACTTTTCATTTAAGGGGATGTATATTAGCTGTATAATGGAGACTGTCATATCTAGTAACATGTTATTCAAATTCATGGCATTGTAAACTTTATTTTTCTCCCTATTGTTTTTATATTGTGACTTCATTTGAGGGGATGTAAAGTAGCTGTGAAATGGAGACTAACATATCCAGATGTGAGGATACAATGTAGTATGTATCTCTACTTCCAGACAAAGATGGATTTGCAATGAAACTGTTTACTATATCTTGACAATAGGATGCTGGACTCTCTGCCATTGTCCATGCTTGCAATGATGGACATACGACTGTGTATGAAGAACTGTACTTTAGTAATGATATAGAAGAACTAGCTAAGACTTTCACTGCTGCTTAACATGTTGTGTCAGTACCACTCTCCCACCCCCAAATAGGAGTATCTATTCAAGTTCTGGCTGCTCTACTTCTCATCCGGCTCCCTTGCAAATATACCTGGGAAAACAATGGAAGATGGTCTAAATACTAGAACTCCTGTCAACCACATGGGAGATTCGAATGCAGCTCCTGACTCCTGCCCAGCCTTGGCTGTTGCAGCCTTGTGGGGGAATGAATCAGCACACCAGAGACTGATTCATTTATTCTCTGTCTCTCTCTCTCTCTCTCTGCCTTTCAAAGATGTAAGTAAATTTTAAAAGAAAAAGGCACCTCTTTGGACACCCATATACCATAGCAAAGTGCCTAAGTAGTACAGTCACACTGACTGGAGTAAACTGCATCACATCTCTAAAAGATAGTAGAGGCTCAATAAATTCAGACTCCCGAAGGACTATAGTGAACAAGTGTACCTGCCAACACTCCCTGGTGAGCTCAGGTGGGAAACAAGATGTGTTTTACTAAACTGCTGAACCTGCCCTTGCAGCACACTCAACCCATGGGAAAGCTTCATCTTTCCCTTGGATCCCACTTTTAACTACAAAATAGCTGCAAGTAATTCACAGCACCACATACTATCTTTTGTCCCTTCCACAGAGGGTTAATTCAAAGCTATCTAAGAAGAGCCAGAAATCTACTTTGTTGTAAATACCCAGCAAACACTTCCTTCTCTCTCATTGTCCACATTCACCCCTGCACTCAGCCTGAATGAACTTTTTGATGGAAGTTAAGATTTCACTGAGCTAGCTATAATGTGAATTAATGACATACTGCAGGTGACTAACTTATTGTCCAAACCAAGGTATTTTTTGAAAACAACAGAGAGCACTACTAATAATTACGATGCCAGTGTCATGAAGAATGTAGGTCTGTGTCTTTTACCTGAGAGAAACTAATGGCAGAGAGGAGACAACCACAATGATCACTCGAGTGCTTTAGACCAGACACTACAAAGAAAAAGAGTTCAGAGACGCTGTTCCTCCTGCTTAGACTTGAGATTATCTTCATTGAGAAGATATTGGCCTCCACCAACCTCAGGAAAAGGAGCTGTATTAAATCCCTGAGCACAGGAAGAAATACCCAGGATGCAAGCTAAGTTCTAAGATTAAACTGGTTGATGAACTTCAGATAAGCCACTCATAGATCTTCTAAGTCCACATCTGTAAAACAGTGATAATAATGTTTAGGATCCACTTATCCAACTGGTGCTAAGACTATTTTTAAAAATGGATATGGAAATATTTTGAAACAATAGGAGCAGAAGTGTAAAGCATTATTATTAAACTTCAGCTGGGTCGGGCATTTTTATGCATAAGGCAATTCTGGAGGTATGAATAATCATCATTATGTATTTGAATATGTAAATGTTCTCAGAAGTCTATTCCAACCAGCCATTCACATAAATGAAACCTGATATGATGATGATGTTGACAATAATGATGCTATTTCTCTAATCATGAATAAGAAGCAGGAAGCAGATGGACAATCTCACACTTTGATCCAAGTCTAAATGTAATCCACATCACTAGAGTATGAAGAACCCCTCCCCTTGGGTAACTAGGCCAAAGAGCATTTCACTGAAAGTTGTTGTTTAGCATCAGACAGAGAAAAGAGATGACTTCCACTAAGGAAATAACTGAAATGAAATGATCCAAGACTCTAGCTGGATCTAGTCATCATCACAGCCAGAACATGCAAATATCCAAATAATCTTTCCCTGATTTTCATGCTGAGATTGGCCTCTCCAGAGGAACTTAAACCTTATCACCATAATCTGTTATCCAACCTGTTTCTGAACAGTACCTGTTTGAGCCTGTGTCCACACCCACATTCCATAGGTACTTCCTCTTAAAGTGACAGATGCCACTTCCCTTGGCATTAGGAGTCAGCGTTTTGGAAATGATTGTTCAAGGTCTCCTGATTTGCTGTAAATCAGTGACTCTCCATGACAGTGACTTCTGGTGGAGGTCTTGATTTCTATTCTCCAAGAAGCAGGCCCAAAACTTGGATGGGTAACGTAAGCACCTCGAGTATCTTTATTTTTAAAATATTGCCAGTGATGATCTAATTGGAGGTGTAATTCTTACAAAAAAAAAAAAAGATTTATAACTGGGATGTTTTCTCAAACTACTCCGTTAGCTAATCCACTGCTATTTCTTTTCTCTTATTCTACAAATATATGATAGCAGCTATATGGCAATAAGTCTGGCTTTGGTGCCTGTGGAATGGCTCAAACTTAAAATGATTGTGGACTTTGAAAAGTCTGGACAACTGACCATAGATTCTCTTGGGAGTTGCCTGGCAGGCAGGCAGCCCTTTTTAGAAGCTTATAAAGTTGAAAAATATTTCCCATGTGGGTGCAAGACAAAGAGAAGGTGGGAAAGCAGACAGTGATGAGCCAAGACCCTATGTTTCTTCACATCTTGTTTTGAGCCTCTCCAAGATGAAAGAAACATTTCTATGTTTTCAGGTGGCTCCCTTCTAGCAACTTTATTGTGTTCCTTCTGCATCTTTGGGGATATTCCTTCTCATCAAAGCATATTGGCATGGATTTGAATCAATGATGGGTCCAATATGCCAATGCAATAAAACATTCAACTTGCAATGAAGTAAGGTCAGACCTATTGGGAAATGTAAAGCTATATATGATCTTAACTTTCACATGGTATAGATTGCTATTAATAGGAGAACCCACTCAAATAAGCAAAGAGAAACAATTATGATAATAGGCAATTAATTTCATAGGAAGTCAAGAACATATCAAAGCAGAAACACTTACAAGGGTACTTCAAAAGTTCATGAGAAATTGGAATTAAGGGATAAATTTACTTTGGCCCAAAAACATTTGAAATCCATACATATAAAGGGTCTTCATAAAGTTGATAGAAAATATATAATAAGAAAACTATGTATGAATTTCTTTTTTCTTTTTGTTTAATTTTATGATGCAATTGCATAGGCTCTTGGATTTCCCTTACCTCCTATTCAAATTCACCCCCTCAACTGATTTCCCCCATAATATTACAAAATAATAGTCCTTCATAAGCAGTCATAACTCCATCATTCTGCTATTTAAGTGTATCCTGATATTGTGGGTACACACAATGGCAAATGGTACAGCATCCTATTGTCAAGATACATCAACTGTTTCATTGAAACTCCATCTTTGATTTGGACGTAGAGATGCATACTGTATTGTATCTACACATCTGGATATGATAGTCTATTGCACAGTTACTATACATTTCCTTAAACAAAAAGCCATAAAACAAGATAAAAAGCAGGAATAAAGTTAAAAAAAAAAACATTGACAACACCATGGAGTTAAGTAACATGTTACTGAATAACCAGTATGTCGATAAGGAAATGAAAAAGAAAACACAAAAGCTTCTTGGAAAAAATGATACTACCATGTGATTTATGAATCAGTGAAGAATTTAATAAAAGAAACCATTTTAAAGAAATGAAAAATAAAGACAAAAGTATTAAAACTCCTGAGTTGTAGCAAAAACAGTATTGAAAGGGATATTGGACTTGTAATTTGTATGAATGTTGCCTTTTATCAGAAAGAACATATGGTATTTGTCCTTTGGGATTGACTTATTTCACTGAGTATAATGGTGTCTAGTTGGGACAATTTGGGTGCAAATGGTAGAATTTCATTCTTTTTAATGCCTTAGTAGTATTTCATGGAGTAGATGTACCACAGTTTCTTTATCCACTCCTCTTTGGACAGGCATCTGGATTGTTCCCATGTCTTTGCTATTGTAGATTGTGCTGCTGTAAATAGAGGATCCCAGATGTCTTTCTCACAAGCAGATTTCATTTCCTTTGGATATATTCTTAGCAGTGGGATAGCCACGTCATATGGCAGGTTTATTTGCAGCCCTCTTAGCACTCTCCATATTGACTTCCACAGTGGTTGTACTAATGTACACTTGAAAAACATTTGAAATCCACGTATACAAAGGGTCTTCATAAAGTTCATAGGAAATACATAATGATATGAAAAAGCTATGTGTGAATTTCAAGAAATAGTGGCATCAAAATAAACTTATCCTTTAATTCCATTTTCCCATGAACTTTCGGAGGCATTCTCATGCATAGCTAGATATACAGCCCAGCAAGGCGAGAACAGCATGATTTTCTGTTTTCTCCTCCATTGGGGGGGGAGGGGGAGCTGAGGGAGGAGAGGAACAAATAAACCTGTACTCTGATTTTCAAAATTTTCACTTTAAAAGAATAAAGCAATTGTTTTCAGCTGCAACTGTACTTACAAATCCTCTTACAGTCTGAGGATATTAAAAGATTTAAAATAATCTTTGACTTGAACTAGAAAATTGTTTATATGGTATGACTTTACATAACCACAAAAAAAATCATCTCAGTTGTTTTCATTTTCAATACAAATATGGAGACTCCAACCATGGCTAACTATACGTCAGAGTTCTTTTTGTGATTTATCAGTTTGTCTGAAGGAGTGACAAAGAGAGAGAAATGGACAAGAAAAGTGAGATCTATCCACTGATTCACTCCTTAAACAGCCACAATGTCTGGGACTTGGCCAAACTGAAGCCAGGACCCAGGAATCCCACCCAGAATTCCCACATGGGTGGTAGGGGCCCAAGTACTTGGGGCTTCTCCAGCTGCTTTGTCAGGTACTTTAGCAGGGAGTTGAATGAGAAGCAGAGCGGTCAGGACTCTAATCTAGCACAACCATGTGACATGCTGGCATAGAAGGCAGTAGCTTAAAGCCACTACACACCAATGAGCAAGAGCAGTTAATAGACTTTTTAGTTAGCATTGTTCACATGAAATAGCACTCCACTCAGAGTGATACCGCAGTGGCTTAAGCAGAAATCCACAGCCAGCTGGTGCACCAGTGCCTTTGTGATTGGAAGGAGAGTTGCCTGGATATATTTATCCATAGGACTTTTTTTAAACTCCCCTCTGGCATCCCTAAACATACACACCTGTTCAAGGAAGAAGACAATACAGCTCACTGTTGCTAAAGAAACAGACATTGCAACCAAGTCCTTTGTAAACAGGACAAGACAAGCATAGTCAAAACACATTTTAAAAAGGAATCACATCTTGAAACAGAAACATAAGATGAACCGACAGCGTTAGTTGATCCCAGACTAAAACACAAATATCAGCAAGAAACAGAACATCTGTGAAAAACAAAATTCACCTTCTCAGCATTACCTGGAAGGATAGCTACTTTGTAAAGCCAGCACTGCCTGCTTTGGAAAAACAAAACTAGTAGTTTAAAGCATAAAAGAGTCATTGGAAAGTAAATATATAATTGTGAAGACAAGAAAAACAGAACAGAAGTTGCAAATGATAGACGATAAACAGACAACGTAGCTGATCTCAGAATAAAAAGCTGGAAGACTTTAATCAGTAGCCTGGAAGACAAAACAAGCCATTTTCAAAACCGAGAGCAATAAAACACAGGAGACAGATATTTAGCTTATCAGTTAAGGTGCCAGCTAAAATATTCATATTGCATATGTGGATGCCTGGGTTCCACACCCAGTTCCAACTCCTGACTCTAATGCAGACCGTGGGATGCTATGGTGATGCTGAAGTGACCAGGTCCCTGCCCCTCACCTAGGAGACTTGCATTGAGTTCCTGACTCCTGGCCATTGCAGGCATTTGAAGAGTGAATCAGTGGATTGAAACACATTCTGTCTCTCCCCCTCTCTTTTCCTGCCTCTCTCTTCTTCCATGTCTCTCTGCCTTGCAACTAAATTTCATTTTTTAAAAATGTTAAAAACAGGATAGCTCCAGGATGGCTGAATTCTCTCTAAGAGTTCTCATTGACACTTGTATGGGATATGGACACTACAGATGGCAGCATAGCCTACAGAGTCACAACACTAGTTCCTGCATTTGTTTTTCAAACAGGGCTCAGCTATAAATATAATTCATGCATTAAGAGATAAACAAAAATTTTAATTCAAGAAAAAAACGTACTTTACATGTTCTATAAAACAACTGTAATAAGCTAGGCTTTAATGAGACTAGAATAGTTTTTACTATGTGCACTTAAAAAAATCAAAAGCACTCCTGTAAATAACACTTGCTTTAAAGAAGCTATCAAAATGAAAATCACAAACTATGGGAAAGCTAATGGCAAAGATTACATTTTAAAGCTTAAATGATATAGCTCAATATTATATCAGACATAAGAAATGAAAGCTAATTAGAATGCATTTATTTTGAGAGGCAGATGGAGAGCGGGGATTTCTCATCTATTGGCTCACTCTCTGTATTCCCACAACAGCTGAAACTGGGCCAGGCAAAAACTAGGAGCCCAGAAGTCAGTCTTGGTCTTCCAGGTGGGTACAGGGACCAAGCACTTGAGCTGCCACCTGCTGCCTCCCGATGTGCTTGAGCAGGAAACAGAATTTGGAACGGACCTGAAACTTGCACACAGACACGAAACATGATTACAGGATGAGGGTGCATGTACAGCTCTATGAAGGTTTTATGTTTGTTTTCGATCATACTCATACCCTATAGCCCAATTAAGAACAAAGCATCACTAATACTCAGAGTCTCCTTTGTTCACATCATTTCTGTTTTTTTCTCAGCGTGTAACTGAAGAGTATATTAACATGTATATATGTGGCATGATTTAGTTATAACCATGTGCCAAGTCATATGCCAACCCACACAATTGTTATCCTCTCTGTATTAACTACCACAAACACATGTGATTTTTCTTTTGAAGATCTGGCTTATTTCACTCAGCAGAATGATCTCCAGTTGCATCTATTTTGTTGCAAATATCAAAATTTCATTCTTTCTTATGGCTCAGTAATATTCCATCATGAAAATTAATCAGTCTAAAACAAGGACTAAGCACATGTCAAAGAAACCAAATGAATAATTTCTGGAAGAAATCAAACTTGGCCCAGTCGTGGCAACATAAAGACGGAAGACACAAATAGAACTGCGTTTCTCTTGGTCCTCTGGGGAGCTGAGTGCTGGTGACTGGGAATCTGGTGGTGATGATTCCTTGCAAAGATGGACAACACAAGATGCCCTCCATTGGGCTCCATGAACTCAGTGAGCATGACGAAATGCTAGCATGGCAGGGAGCAAGTGACAACACTTGATTGTTAGAGACAAAGAAGCTAGGGCTTCTGCACTGGAAGCAGATCCAGCGCCATCATCAGAATGCTTAGACCTACAGAATTCTTTGGTGCCAGCCAATTTATCACAGTGATTTGAGGACTGAAATAGATTAGTAGCATATTAAAGACTTACTCGGTCTATGTAAGTGGAAATGCTCTAAATTTAATGAAAAAAAAAAGTCTGACTCAAAACATTACCACAGAGAACTGTGACCCCTCAATTCCCAAACTGAGAGCTCCCAGGGCGCAAAGGAGGTTGGTGTTCCCCTGAGGAAGAGCTCCACTATCATGCAATAAAAGCATGTAGCATATCTTCTGTCTAGACTCACAAAGACAGCTAGTGGCATCATTCAGAGGGGGACTTATGCAAGGGAAAACAAATAATTAGTACTGGGGGATCTCTGAAATATTGATATAGCATTCTTCAGATCCTTGTTTGTGAATACTGTGGAGGTTTATTACCTAACTGTTGGCTGGATGGAATGTATATCTCCCTCTTGGCATAAAGTGGGACTCAATTCTAGATATAGGTCTGGAAGCAGTGAGAAATAATAGCCATCAGTAGTAAAACTACCTCAGAGAGGCCACTGCAGGTTCTCATATAAGGGATGACCTTGTCATCCCAGGAGACATTGTTCTATTCCACTGCAGGGTCCTCCAAAGCCCCAATCCATGATGGCCCAAATCTAATTTGCAAGCAAACAGCTCAAACATTGCAAATTTCTCACCTATATCAAGTATGGGTGAGCCTGAGTGATAGTAGTTACAAATATCCCAAAGGGAGAGAGAAAATTCAAGGGGAAAACAGAGCTACTCTGTCCAAGAAATTTTAAAGCCTGAGGAATGGGACAATCTGTAGAGGTTGGAACAGGCTTAAAATCCAACTGGGCAAACTCAATGGGACTCCAAGCGTTGGAAACAGTGTTCTGTGGCCCTTCATTCTGTGCTCTGGATTCAGGACCCAGGACATTGTCCTTAGAGTCTATTTTCATTTCTCTTGCAGGTCACTGAGCCTACCATCCCTCGCTGTTTAGTTAACCTTGCAGAAGTCACTTCCAAAGGCATGGTTTCTTGGTGTCTCATGGTCGACCAGAACCCAACAGAAGAGCAGGAAGAGGTGCTTTTCAAAAAGGTGTAATTCTCTTCCAGCAGGTCATCATCTGGCTCCTAAACCCTTAGCATGTGTAGGTTTCTTCTTTTACACTGGCTTGCTGTGATCTCGACAGAGCATCTTTCTTCTCCATTCTTATCTCCAGTGTCATAGGGTCAGCAGGAACATTGTAGCCAAGCATCAAAGCTACTTGCAAGAGCTCTTGCTTGCTCTGGACCCACTCCATGCTAACAACCTTCCATGTTACTCAGTACATGGGCTGAAGGACTATTCCCATGTGTAGAATACATTACTTTCCTTAAACCAAAAGGAATTTGGCTTCTTTAGAGTGGAACAAGTGTTTGCTCCTTTAGAGTGGAACAGGAAACATGTAATTAGTTGTGTTTTACTTGGAAGGACTATCCTGGCACATCCTGAATTTTTTTCCAATGTGACAATTCTCTTAAATAGTGGTAGACTTTATCTTCTGCCATCAGACACATAGGTATTTTGCCAGGGCCTCAAACGTACTAACCACATTTTGCTCACGTGACTCTATCAGCATAACATCTTTGATATATTCATAAACTAAATTAAATGAATGGATGCTAGTAATATGCGTTCATTTCTTACAGCTTCCATAACACATTGCCACAATGGGGTGACTTAAGCTTTTTAAACAGTTTTATGGTTCCAGAACTTGAGGTCTGAATGCTGTAGTTGGAATAAAATCAAGATTGTTAGGTGAGAATTCATTCTTCCCTTTTCCAGTGTCTACAGATTGTCCCATCCCTCTGGCCCACGGTGCCCATCTACCTTTACAACCATCAATCACTGCTAAGGTCTTCTCACATTGCAGTGCTAACACAGACACTTCTCCTCTTATTCATTCAAAGGAATCTTGCAATACACTAGACCCACCTGAAGAATTCAAGAGATTCTCCTTGTTCTTTCTTTTTAAAATATTTATGTATTTTTATTGAAAAGGTAGATCACCTTTACAGAGAGGAAGGAGAGACAGAAAGATCTTCTGCTCACTGGTTCACTCCCCAAAAGGAGCTGAGCTGATCTGAAACCAGGAGCCAGAAGCTTCCTCTGGGTCTCGCATGTGGGTACAGGGTCCCAAGGCCTTGTGCCATCCTCTACTGCTTTCCTAGGCCACAAGCAGGGAGTTGGATAGGAAGTGGAGAAGACAGAGTATGAACCAGAGCCCAGATGGATTGCTGGGGCTTGCATGGTGAGAACTTAGTCACTAAGTCAACACGTTGGGCCCTATTCTCTTTATTTTAAGCTTAGCTGGTCAGCACCCTTCCATACCCTGTGTCCTCTGAAATTCTTACGTTGATAATGATGTATCTTTGTATCCTCATATGCAACCTTTGTCCTGAATCTCACCCCCTGTGATATTGACATATCCATCTCTGTTCTTAAACAAAATTAGAATGTAATGCTGACACCTTAGCATAGTAGGCCAGGCCTCTGCCTATAGTTCCAACATTCCAACATTCCATACGGTTTGAGCACCGGCTGCTGTATTTTTTAATTCGAGCTCTCTGCTAATGTCCTGGGAGAGCAGCAGAGGATGGTCTAAGTAAACCACATTGGAGACCCTGAAAAAAAAAAGTTTCTGGATCCTGACTTCAGATCTGCTCAGCTCCTCCCATTGCAGGGATAAGGGGGAGTTAACCAGCAAATGGAAAATCTCTCTCTATCTCTCCTTTACACTTGGTGGCTCTTCCTTTCAAATAAAAATAAAATAAACCTTGAAAAATTAGTATGCCTGCATATATATATATATGTATACTACTTACTTCTGAAACAAGTGCAGCAAAATGTTAAAAATTAAGCATAGCTGCTCTCATTGAACGTTTCTTTATATCTTTTTGTATTATTTGAAATAATTTAAAATATTTTTTAAAAAGGCAAAATACCCCAGAGCAAGTTTAACACTAATTACTTTTTGAAATGACTTTTTAAATATATTGACTGAAAATATATTATTAAGATTAAATAAAAGTCATATGTTGAAACGTAATCACCAACATGAGAGGATCAAGAGATAGATGGACTAGAGGAGGGCAAGCAATCAGGTGAGAACAGGCTGAAGGAAGCAGCCGGAGCTGTTTCCTGTCCTTCCATTTCTCCTGCTCTTTGAGGACAAGTGATTGTTTCTTTTAGTCTTTTCTTACAGGCAGGGATACAAAGAGTAGGCACCACCCTTGATGGATAGAAGAGTCCTTACCAGGTGCTGAACTTGCTGGAACTTTGATCTGAGACCTCCCAGGAACTGTGATAAATGAAGTGATAATATGTAATATTTATACATTATCCAACTGGTGGTAATGTTCTAGGGATTAAGACATAGCTTTATATCTGCGACCCTAATCCTCGTTTGCCCTGTAGTGTAGTATGGATACAGGTTCCAGAGAAGATGGCCTGAACAGCTTTGAGAGGACAGTCACGATGTCAATAGTTTCTCTTGTTCAAGGACACAGCTGACGTGGTTAAGTGACTACCACCCACTGGAGAAGGGTTGGGAGCCTTGTTACTGTGATCATTGACATGGCATCGCAGGGATCTTTTTCGCCCAGACAGGCTTGTCCATCAGTCGATGTGCCCCAGGCCTGTAAACAGGTGCATGTGTCAGCTGGGAAAGTACTGTGGATTTTTACTGAGATGGTTGCTCTCAGCCATCTGATCATCCTTGATTTGTAACTTAAGTGCAGTCTCAGTAGGACCCACGAGGACTCTCATCTACTCTGCTCCTAAGGTCACCTGCTCAATTAACCAGCTGCCTAACCCTCCTTAGGTCAGGTCCCCTTGGCTGTCATTTCCATGGTGTGGCTAATTACAGTAGCTGCATCCACCTGGCTTCCAACAGTTCCGTGCTGCCACCTGGCCTCTCATTTTGTGCACCCATCAACCTTCATCTGTAAAAGTGTCTGCCCAACAGCCCTAACTTAAAGGAGAGACACTATGGATGCTTTTAATGCTGCTGATGCCCTCCGGCCAGTGTGTTCTCTGCAGTCTTGGTGCCTCTGCTGCTGCCGAGGAACATGATCTTCCAGGGAGTCTTCTGGCCACATCCTTATGTATACACCCACTTGCTCAAGTAGAGTATCCATTTCTGCACCCCACCTGCTTGGGTCTTCTAATCCCTTCCTTGACTGTCTTGTACAGCAATTCTGGCATGTTAAGTTCATGTTGTTTATGGGCCATCACTTTTTCTATGCTTCTATAAGTCATCTTAATAGCAAGCCCAAACCACCTGCTTTGGACCTTGCACTGACATTAAATCTTGAATCTTAGGCGCGTACCCACAAATCAATAAACTGTCCACTATTCAATCTTATGTCCCTGACCCCTGTTGGAACATCCTCAGGTCCAGTCCCACATGCGGCAGTTCCCTTAGGTTCATGTTACCTAGAATAAATAGCTCCTTTGGGGATGATCCCTGCCTCTTTTATCAGGTCCAACATATCTATGGCTGCAGTGATTTTACCCAAGTTAGAGACCTAAAGCTGAGAAGGGCTGTGAAAGCAGACCCTGAGCGAACAAATTGTTTGAAAAGGCACACTTTTCAATTGTCTTCAGGCAAAACGAGAAGTGCTAACAACTATTGGTAGGGTGAGCTACTTCAGCAAGCTCACAGCATTCAGAAGACTTTGTGGTTTCCAAATCTGGGGACACATCTTTTCAAATGTACCAGTCCCAAGATGCTGACATGGGCAAATGGAGCTGTTATATTTGAGAATTAAACATCTCTAGAGTTCAGTCATTTGTCTATTGAGGGGATGGATGGCTAGTCTACAGTTTCTTTTACCCAGCCAATGCAGGACACAGGAGCATCTTTTGTCAGGTTTGAGAGAAGTGCCCTGGCTCTCGCACTTGGCTTGCACCAGGTACCTGTAATTTAGCATAAAAAGCTAAGGCAGCATTTTGGCTTTTTGTTTAGTTGGTTGTTTTTTGTTTGGTTGGTTGTTGTTGTTCTGCTTTGTTTTGTTTTTAATGAGAGTGGCTCTCAAACTTTAGCATTACACTCACATGAAGGACTGTTTAAAATTTTGTTGCCCAGACTCCATACCTGAAATTTCTGGTTCTGTAACTTTATGGTTAGGCTCCAGAATTTGGATTTTTCACATGTTTCCAGTAGATTTCATGTTTGGTGAAGGATTTAATACATACTTTCATCAATGGCTTCAGGCCATTGCTGTTTGGTCCTTTTCCCCTTGAACTTACTGTCTGCCTTGTTCTCAGATGCCTGATAACACACCCTATGTAGCATAGTCTTTCCATTGCTGTTACCATCCCAATTCACATTAATGACAGTGTTAATAATTATATCTAGTAAAGGGACTGTGTGCACCCTACCACCGGAAAGAGTCTTCATTGCCAACTTGTCAATGAGTTGTCCATTTTCAAATCTCACCAAGCCATTTGCTTTCTCTTATTGCTGATAGCTCAAGTAATATTCTCTCCAAACAGATAAGAAGTCCAAATTTGATAGGCATTGTGTATTTGCTAGTCCTTTTAGGGTTGGGCAAAAACCAGACTGAACAAGAGAAGTTTACCTGTAATGAGTACTCACTATAATGGCCAATGCTCTGGGGACTTATACAGCATGTTGGTTATCAGAGGTTACTGTACTGAAGTGAAATGGCTAGGCCCTTTGGCTCTCACCTTCACAGGTTATTAAATGTGAGTTCCTTTACCAGGACATGCCCTGGGTGAAACACTCTCATAATGAGTAGCTGAAAACTGCAGACTGCCGAATGCATGGGTAAAAATTTGTCAATGAAACGAGATTGGGTAAAACATTATCCCATGACTACAAGGAGATGGGACAAAGGGACAAAAGGACCATGACCCTATAGTCTATAGTTATGGATTTTTACAGTCAGTATGTATTCATGTCTAACTGGACTTGTTTAAAATAAATCTCAATAATACAATGAGAAGTATAAAACATAAGAAAATGTTCTTTGTACCAAATGATAACAGAATCTTCAGATTCAGTCACAAGGACAACAATGAAAAAGAATACACTAAAAAGAGCTAAGTACAATCTCCCAAACCTAGGAATAAAATTATTATTTTAAATAGCCCTATGTGATTAATGTTCAGATGGATGTATGGGTTTTTTATGATTATAAGATGCGAAAAAGACAATGAAATAATTTCTATAAGTTATAAAGAAAATAGATTTTTGAAACTAAAATTATATGCAAAATTGATTTTAAAAAAGGCAAATAGTTATTGGAATGATAAAACAAAGAAGGAGTTTTTATTCAACTCAGCATTTGGAAACTATATTGATTGCTCAGTTTTCCTGAAAACCTTTAAGACATAGTTCTACAAGTCAATTATCTTTACAGAGAACTATTAAGGAAAAAACTCAGTTTTAATATGAATAAAGCTTAAGAAAGATATGTAAATATCATGACAATCAATGAACCTAGATGCCCATCAATAGAAAAGGGACAAAAAAATGTGGTGAATATACACAATGGAATACTATTTGAACTAAAAAATGAGTATCATTTGCAGCAGCATGGATAGAACTGGGGGACATTATGCTAAATAGAGTAAGTCAGGCATAAATAAACTTCACCTGTTCTAGAATGTGGACATACAAAAGAGAAGGTAGATCTGAATAGCGATGGCTAAAGATTGGTGGCATGGGAGAGATATAGACAGAGGTTGGATAACAGCTAGCAAAATACAGTTGGCCGGAAGAAATAAGTTCTGGCTTTCTACAACACCACAGGTGGCAATAGTTCACAACAAATTGTTGCTCATTTTATGAACCACTAGAAAACAGGAGCTCAAAGTGCCCAAATATAAAGTAATAATAATTAATTTATTGATTTGATTAACACATTGTATTCTTGTGTTATTATTATGTGTTAATCAAAACATTTTTAAATATTCAAGAGTAAAAATGCTTACCTAGCTAGATTTGTTCATTACATTATTAAAGTATCACACACTTGCCCCACAAAACTGTGCCATTAAGAGAAAAATGCTGAATGACAAGAAAATAAAAATAAGCAAAATAAAGAAATCTCAGAAACTGAACCAAAAATCTGAAATTATTTAAAAGACCAAAATTTGTGCCTATGAAGAGAAACATGTAGAATAAAATGACACTAAATAATTGAAAAAAGAAATAAATACATCAAGCTAAATCTAGCAAACAAAAGGAGTGATAATAAATATAGAATTTAAAAGGCTAAATTATTAATCAAATAAAAGAAATATTTTATACTAGTGAAAATTTTACAACCCACCAAGAAGAGATATACGTCTATCTTTGTGAACCAAATAATATAAACCACAATACGTAAAACAAAAAGCATAATAAAAAGAGTGACTGACAAAAATGATATCATACAGAATTACTTCAATTTTTTTTAAAGATTTGTTTATTTTTATTTGAAAGGCAGAGTTAACAGAAAGAAGAGACAGAGAAAGTTCTTTCATCCGCTGGTTCACTCCTCAACTGGCCACAATGACTGGAGCTAAGAGAATCTGTAGCTGTGTGCCAGGAGCTTCCTCTGTATCTCCTTCATGGGTGCAGGGGCCCAAAGACCTCAGCCATCCTCTACTGCTTTCCCAGGCCATACACAGGGACCTAGATCAGGGAGCCTCTGGGACCCAAACAGATGCCCAAATGGGATGCCAGTGCTGCAGGTGAAGGGTTAGCTTGCTATGCCATGGTGCTGGCCCCCACCATTCTTTTTTAAGCTTTATCTAAGTAGGCAAAAATAGATTGACTATATATAGAGACTATATAGAGAGGCTACAAAAAAATGTGTATTCATACAGAATTTTTAGTGAGAAATTCAAAACAAATAAAATTCATTTTTTTTAAAGTTGAAAAACTATGTCAGAGCTGTAGAAATACATAATGATCCTTTAAAATAGAAGCCTGAACAGAGACAGATTTTAACAAATATGTTTTCACTATTCTCCCTTAATCTTTTCACATACAGATTTTAGCTAATGTCATAAAAGAAATTTTTGTTTTGGATTGGGATGGGTAGATGATAGATAGATAGATAGATAGATAGATAGATAGATAGATAGATAGATAGATAAAAAGATGGATTGATAGATGATATAGAGCCTGGAGAATCAATCCTAAAATAACCATTTCATCCTCATGTATCTGCTGCTTCCAAGAGAACTTCGGAAAAAGCTTATGAGCAAATATAACGTGAGGATATTTTGACTAGAAACACGTCTTTCAAAAACGCTATTATAGTTTTAATCTCTGACTTTAAAGTTACAATCTTAATTTTTTAAAAAAGTTACAGTCTTAAATAAAGAAATAGGAGCTGTTTGAGTCTATGGGCCTTGAAAACTTAGTTTTTGGGTCCCCCAAACTAACAACTACAGCTCCTTGGTGGTGAAAGCATTACGCGCTTGCCAAGAAGAACAGCAATGCCACTGCCATGGTCCAAGTGTAGCCCCAAACGTTCACGTGCTGTGGTGCTGCTGGGAAGGCATAGAACCTTGGAGAGGTAGAGCCTATGAGATGAAGACTGGGATGCTGCCACTGAAAAGATCAATGTAGTTTACCCAAGACCCTGGCTAGTTCTTGCGAGAGAGCTTTGATGCAAAATAGTGTGTCAGGGACCTGAATCTCTGTGTCTTCCCGTGTTAATGTGATTCTCTCTCCCTTCCTCCCTCCCTCCCTCACTCTTTTATACACACATGCACACACACACACACACACACACACTCCCACTGTAATGCCATCCTCCAGACAGTCCCGCACAGATCTGAGTAGATGTTCTTGTGTTCTGGATTTCCAGAATAGTGACCTAAACAAACCTCTTTTCTCTATGTTTTTTTTATTGCAATGCAAACCAGATGACATTAGCCTTCATACTGTTCCCTAGTGCCATCGTAGTTATACAAGCCATACATTCAAATACCTCAGAAATGATACCATTCATGACTTGGATGATGATATAGTATCCTTATATAAAGATACAACTTGAAACTCTTAGAGCCATGAGACACCTAAGTATTACTGACATTGCATGCATTACGGACACATAAGCCAAAGGAAGGTGATTCTGATTATGTCCCAGTACTGTTTTCTGGTAATCCGATCAAGGTTACTTTAGCACAGATCTCAACAACATGCTCCACCCACATGATGGTGCACTTATAATCTAATCCTCCTGTATATTAGTGTTGTCTCTAGTGGAACACTCCATGTCATCCTGCTGCTTAGCAGCAAAAACACTGAATAATACAGAATCAATTGCACATTTTCAGAAGCCATACAAATATGATACCAACCATCGCTCCTGTTGTGCAGATAACACATATGATACAGTGGTCAATTATCAACTTGGCCTGAATAGGCTGATCACCAGACAAGGAAAAACAAGGTTCTGTGAGAAGCCAAGAGAAAGTGTAAAGAGCCCAAGGGCTGCAAAGGGGAGTGGGATGGAAAATGTCTCAAACAGAAAGCATGTAGGGGCCAGCACAGTGGTGTACCTGCTAATCACCCACTCACAGCATCAGCATCCCATATGGACAACAGTTTATGTCCTGACTGCTCCACTTCTTATCCAGCTCTCTGCTTATGTCCTGGGAAAGCAATGGAGGATGACCCAGTCCTTGTGCCCCTGAACCCACATGGGAGACTTGGAAGAAGCTCCCAGCTCGCAGCTTTGACATGCCCAGTGCTGCCCATGGCAACCATTTGGGGAGTGAACCAGTGGATGAAAAACTAAACTCTTCGTATCTACCACTCTCTCTGTGTAATTATGACTTTCCAATAAAAATAAATAATTTTTAAAAAGAGAGAGAGAGAGAAAGCAAGATTTCTCTGATCTCTAACTTCTTGCCTTGCTGTATGATGGATGGATGGAAGGAAGGAGGGAAAGAAGGAAGGAAGGAAGGAAGGAAGGAAGGAAGGAAGGAAGGAAGGAAGGAAGGAAGGAAGGAAGGAAGGAAGGAAGGAAGGAAGGAAAGAAGGAAGGAAGGAAGGAAGGAAGGAAGGAAGGAAGGAAGGAAGGAAGGAAGGAAGGAAGGAAGGGATTTTTTATCTGGTATTTTCCTTTTTAAAGCAGAATTCCAGCCTTAGAAAGGAAGCACCATGCCTGAGTCAACAGCTGAATTACTGAGAGAACTGAGTGAAACCCAAGAGAATCAAGCACCCCATCTCATCCTTGTTCCCCCCACCCCAGATTTTTGAAACCAGAAACACCAATGGGTTTCGTGGATGTCATTTACTCTCCACATACACTGAGCTGGCATATGCATGACAGAGTGATACCTAGTAGGAGTCTCAGATGGACGGAACAAGGATATGCAGTGAGTAGAGGTAGCAGTGATTTTATACCCCATGCCACACCTCACTCAGCCTTTGGAGGGACTTCAGAAACACTTATGGGAATTGAGAATTATTATTTCCATGTCCTCCCAGTCAAGGAAAGGCAACACTTTAGAACTGGAATAACCTGTAGTGCACATCCATTTTCATCTTCCCCTATTTCTGGGACCACAGAGCCCTCTTCATGAACGTCACGTATTGATAGAACATGTGCAGCATTGCGTATACCCAGCTTAAATAAAGAGCAAGAAAAATGGTCTCAGAATAGCTGCTACTGGAAATGATCAAAAAGGAATTCCAACACAAAGCCCAAAAAAATGACAAATTAAGAGATTAAATGCTTCTATTTGTCAAAAGAAAAATGAAGAAAATAAAAGCAATGTGTCAAACTTAGCAAAACAGATAATCACTATGAAATGTCATGCAGCAACACAAAAATTAACAAATGTCACTTTCACATACACATGCAAAGCCAACATCATGCACCCAAACTTCATGTGAACTTAATCGCCTTTCCTTGTTAGGCATGTAATTTCTAAGCAACAAGTTCTAGTAACATTGTTATGTGTTGCTAGTATTCTTCTCTGTTTTCCTAAATACACACAAGAGAAAACAATTTCTCTAGTGTTAATGTTTTTCACGGACTGCTTGTCTCCGTGTTGCAGACAACTTGCAAAGTGCTGCTTTGGTTTTATACAGCACACCTTTTCACCACTGACGCAGCACACATGGCTTAGTGAGGCATCTCAGACGTGAGCCCTTTTGTCAGCAGCAACGTAAGGAATGAGAATCAATAAAATTGACTTCAGTTGTCGTTGCCTCCCTTTGCTCAGAGAATACACACATGCGGACTCTCGTATCAAATGTGACTCTCATTGAAATGAGATGCCCTCTGGTGGGCTTCACTCCAGACAGGAGCTCTTGGGTCTCACAAGGCCTCACCCTGAAAAGATAGATGCTGCTGCCTGTGCAACATTATACACAGCTGACAAGCAAGAGGGGGTTCTGGGCCCAAGGCAATGGCTCAGTGACCAAATCCTTACCTTGTATGCACTGGGATGCCATATGGGCAGCAGTTCATGTCCTGGCTACTCTGCTTCCATCCAGCTCCCTGTTTCTGGCCTGGGAAAGCATAGAGGATGGCTCAAGGCTTTGGAGCCCTACACCTACAAGGGAGACCTAGAAAAAGCTCTTGGTTCATAGCTTTGGATTGGCTCAGCTCCAGCCATTGTGGCCATTTGGGGAGTGAACCAGCAAAGGGAAGAAATTTCTCTCTGTTTCTCCTTCTCTGTGTAAATCTGCCTTTCCAATAAAAATAAACAAAGCATTAGAAGATAAAGAAAACAATACATGGGGTCCTAATAAATAGAAGGAAGGCAGTTTTGAAAAATGACAAAGGACATAGTATAATGGAAGCATGAGCCAGTGGCATGGCTATTTAGTATCACTAGGAGCTGTCACATGCTCGACACTTGTGTGCTAAACTTCTCTGACTGGCAGCTTAGTAGGATTGCCCACTGCAGCAGACTTTATCATCACAGACTTGAGCAAAGTGCTGCACTGTGATGTTAGGACAGCTACTATGTTGCCAGGCAATAGCAACCTCTCAGCTTTATCATAATTCCATGGGACCACCATCATATAGGTAGCCACAATTGGCTAAAACCTCAGACGCAAACTTCACATGCCTATATTCATAGCTCTACTTTTTTTGGTGAATATACATTTTTAGTGGTGACTTTTTAGATTTCAACAATAACTATGAATTTCACAGGCCAGCATTGTGTTGTAGCAGGTAAAGTTACCACTTACAGCACTTGGCACCATGTGGACCCATTTGTGTTCAGCTGCTCCATTTCCAATCCAGCTTCTGCTAATGCTCTTGGAAAAGTAGTGAATGGAACAAGTGAGAATTCTGGATGAAGCTCCTGGCTCCTAGCTTTGGGTTGGCTCAGTCCTGGCTATCCTGGCTGATGTGGTCATTTGCAGAGTGAACCAGCAGATAGAAGATCTCCCTCCCTTCCCCTCCTTCCTCATTCTGGCTTTTAACAATAATCTACAAATCAACAAATCATTAATTGTTTCTCCTTAAATTATTTTCCACTTTATAAATACAAATCTAAACATTACCACTTTGACCTATGAATATACGACCTTCTGGTCTACCTAAGAATGCCCCAAAGAGTACACAGCTCCCTCCATCCTAGAGAATATGACTTCAAATGTCTCCCAACCAAACATTTTTTTAACTTTTTTGAGTTTCAGAACCTTGTGTTAAGTCTGGACATGGTTTCACTAACAATACCCTTATGTGTACTCATAACGGGGATTTTTTTTTCAGAAATAGTTCAGTATTCAACAACAAATTCAAAGGAATCCTACATACATCTGTGTGCGTTGGCTTAAATTACTCTTTTCTCCATTATTTAAACCCCATCCCACCCACACCCTAATTCTAGCCACATCAGCTTGTTTCAATCTGTATTCCTCCAGTTCTATGGAATTCCCATTGTGTCCTTGGGTTCTCCCTTCGTATTTCACAATCTGGAAACTGCCCCCAGGTGGAAACAGAGTTCACATTGGGCTCAGGCTGTTTCCTTTCCCTTGGGAACACGCTATTACACTGCCTAATATCCATTGTCTTACAACAACTGTTTTTCCTACATTTTGTTGAGCTTTCTATTTACAGTGGAAAAAAAATCACTACTAATTACTCCATCAAATCCAAAAAAGTTTATGTGACTTTTTTTCTTTTATAAAAGAAAACTTCACATGTTAAAAGTTAATATAGGGGCTGGCATTGTGGTATATTAAAGTCACTGCTTGTTACACCAATAATCCATACCGGCTCCGGTTCATGTTCTGGTTTTCTACTTTCCATCCAGCTCCCTTGTGATGGCTTGGGAAAAGCAACAGAAAATGGCCCAAGTGCTGGGGACTTGACTATCTCTATTGGAGACTTGAAAACAGTTCCTGACTCCTGACTTCCTCCTGGCTTCAGCCTGGCCCAGCCCTGGCCATTGGGGCCATCTGGAAAGTAAACCAGCAAATAGTACATGGAGGATCTCTCTGTCTGCCCTGCTCCAGTAACTAAGACTTTCAAATCAATAATACATTTTTAAAAATTTCAATGAAATCTGGAAAAATTCAAAGAGGTGTTGTCACTAGTTCTTTGCATTTCAAATGTTTAATCCTAAATGATCCAGCTGGTGGTTGACAAGATTAGGACTAAAACCCAAATTTCTCCATCTAAATTCAGTTTTAATTTCTGTCTGTTTATATGAGTTGATCACATTGGCTTCCTCATCAGAAATGGAACTTATGAGGAACAGGCATGAATGGCTAAGACACCTGTGATCCGCGGAGGTGTACCCAAGTTCAATTTCTGGTTCTGATTCCCAACCCCAGCTTCCTGTTAAGGCAGACTCAATTGATTGGGTTCCTGTTACACACAGGGAAAAACTGGAATGTATTCCTTGTTCACAGTTTGGGCCCTAGTTTAGACCACTGGAGAGTGAACTAAAAGATAGGAACTTTCTCCCTCTCTCTCCTCATTACTCTATTTCTGTTAAATAATTTCATAAAGAAGAAATAGAATTTGTGTAGACTCTACCACTCTTTTTATTTGCTTACAAAGATTCATATTAACAAGAATAAAATTGCTTTCTTTAATATTTTCCATCATTTCCTAATTGTCACATCTTTTTTACTGCGGCTAAAAGCTTTTTGCTGCATGAGTTAAAGGAAGCTTGCACCAGTTTAATCATCACACTCCTCCTGCCGGAAAGAAGAATAACTGCAAGTCGTAGACAAAGCATTCAGCCAATGCAGCAGACAGGCAGGCTTCCACCAGGAGCTCTCGTGGCAGAGGAAATACAAAAGAGGCTAGGCAGACAAGGTAGCACACAATATACATAAGGACAAAATATAGAGTCTTCACCACTGAGACAAGAAACTTCGACTGCTCTTCTGCAGCCTCTATGAGGTATATGATTTCAACTCTAAAAATTCCGGTACAAAGTTATCAAAGAGAAGAAAGCCCCAAGGCACCTGTTAAAGACATAGCCTCTCTAGCTATGTCATCAATATTTTATCCTACTAGCAAGAAAATGAGCGAAGCCTGTGATGCATCACAGCGGGGGATAGCTGTCAACACCTTTGTACCTGTTTCCTAACGTGTGGGGACCTGTTTCTTCCTGGATGTACCCCACAATGTGGCCTATACCTCCTCAGCTCCTTCCACTGGGTCCTACCACCGAGTCAGTGTACATCACTGCAAAAAAGGGCTGAAGACGTTAACTCCAACTCACAGATGAGGGAACCAATAAATTCCTCAAGAGTTCGAAATGTATTAATTTTTGTTGTGTTAATGATCCTTAATAATATAATAAAAAAAAACTAGTAGGGAACTGCCAAAGGGCTCCCCACGTACAAAATCTACATCGTCTCGGTTGTAACATTGCTGTGGTAATGACATAATAATGGCGCTCACTGGTTTACAAGGTCATACGGAAAAGAGAAAAGATTTTATCAAGCCTCTCAGAATTATTGACTATCTTTTCCTTCCTCTCCCTATAACAAATAATATTGCTAATAAAATAAATCCAGTGTTACAAAGCCATTTATAGTACTACATTCCAGATTCACTTAGCTCTCACCCTGTAGGGACTGATGCACCACCTTATTTGGATGGTTACCTTCCAAATTGACTTCACCGAGTCTGGTAGGCAAAGGATGCTTTCAGAAGGACAGGAAATATCAGAAAACATGATTGAGGTGAAGGCATTATGGTGTAACAGGTGAAGCCATTGCTTGGGATCCCACACTAGTTTGATCACTTTTCTCAATTTAACTTTATGATAATGCGCCTGAGAAAGCAGAAGATGATGGCCCTGCTGCTTGGGTCCATGCCACTCATGTGGGAAACCTGGAAGTCCTAGTTTCCTGGCTTCAGACTGGCCCACCTCCAGCTATTGTGGGCAGTTTGCAAAGGAATCATCAGATGGAAGATTTTCCCCACTCTGTCTTGCCCTCTCTGTCACTCTGCCTTTAAAATTAAAAAAAAAAAAACTTTAAAACTTTATTGAGCACTGTTGAAGCCAGGCACTGTCTATTGGTCATCTTTACAAATCCTTACAAAGCCCTGTAAGTTAAATACTGTTATTGCCTCTGTTTCTTGAACGAGAGAACTGAGGCAAGGGTCAGGTAAGCAAACTGCCTAATATTACAAAACTAGTAGGAGTTTGAAGCTTGGCTTTGACACTGGCAATAGTACTTTTTAAAAAGACTTATTTATTTTATTGTAAGGGCAAATCTACAGAGAGAAGGAGATACAAAGAAAAAGATCGTCTATCCTCTCATTCACTCCACAAGTAGCTGCAATGGCCCGAGCTGAGATGATTCAAAACCATGAGCCAGGAGCTTTTTCTGGGTCTCTTACGTAGATGCAGAGTCCCAAGGCTTTGGGACATCTGCTACTGCTTTCCCAGGCCACAAGTAGGGAATTGGATGGAAATGGAGCAGTCAGGACATGAACTGGCACCCATGTGGGATACTGGCACATACAAGGGATTTAGCCAGTAAACTATCACGCCGGGCCCGGTAACAGTACTTTTAGCATCCCATGTTTTTAGCAGGAATGTGGGGAGCGGGGTGCCAAAGCCGCTCCCTGGAATAGGAAAGGCCATGGCAAGATGGCAGCTGGCCCAGGGCCAGGAGGAGGGATTGGTCTCGCCAACAGGTAAACAGGAAGTCACAGGGATAGGCTGATGCCCTCGCTGCAATTATGTCATTGCTACTGGCCTATTGGGTAGCGCCAAGTGGACCCTCAGGGAGAAGTGATTTGTGGAGAATGGTATAAAAGCAGCCAGTAAAAGCTAAGGAGGGGGACGAGGAGGAGAAAGACAGGGAGAAGAACGACAGACAGAATGAGAAGAATGGGGCAACAGAGATGGGTAGAAAAGCTAAGGGTAAAGCTAAGGCATAGAGGATGAGGAGGAAAAAGATAGGGAGAAAGACAGATGGAATGAGAAGAACGAACGGGGTGGCAGAGAAGGGTACAAAAGCAATATAGACCTATGAAGAGAGGAACGGGAAGAAAAGCAGCAGAGAGAGGGCTAGAGAAGCAGGGAGAAAAGCTAAGACCAACGGGGATAAAGGCAGCCGGAAGAAGGGTACAAATGCAGCAGCTGTTGGCAATAAGGGGTCTGGTTGTGGTTCTGGCTTTACCCAGACCCTCAAGAGCGTACCTTGTCGTTAGTGTCGCTACAGGTCGACGACACAGGAACTTATTGCTTTGTGTGTAAAGAAAGACTTGGATCAGGCCATTTAGGTAGTGAGAAGTCTGTAAGCTGTTGAAGATCCCAGATAGATTCTCAAGCAGAAACAATATATAAGGAAACCCATGGAGGGACTGGTGCTGTGGCACAACAGATTAAACTGCTGTGTACAGTACCACCATCCCATATGGGCTCTGGTTCAAGTCTTGGCTGCTCCACTTCCAATCCAGCTCCCTGCTAATATCCCTGAAAAAAAAAACCAACAGAAAATGGCCTCAAGTGCTTGTGCCCCACATGGGAGACTGGAAGACACTCCTGGATTCTGGTTTCTACCTGGCTTGATCTTTACCATTGCAGTATGTGGAGAGTGAACCAGCAGATGGAGGATTCTCTCTCTCTCTCTGTCTTTAATTCTTACTTTCATGGCACCTTGTTACAAGAATTGTTAAGAATTTATTTTATTTGTTTGAAAAACATGCAGCTAAAAAGCCAGGACACTGGAACTCAATCTAGATTTCTCACGTGGGTGACAAAGACCAAAGTACTTAAATCATGTGCTGCTGTTTCCCAGGGTTTGAATTAGGATGTTGCAATCTAAAGCAGAACCAGACCTTGAAGCCAGGCACTCCAACTCAGGATACAGGCATCCCAAGAAATACTTTACCACTAGGCCACACACCTGCCCCAGTTACAGTATTTGAAGTTAGTATTTATAGATGCTAATAGATGTTAATCCATGTTCTCTCAGTAAATACACCAGTGACCTTAGGTGAGTGATTCATTTGTAAAATGAGATAACAAAGACACTTGTTCAGAACTTCAGAATTGATTCAAGGGCTAGACAAGATCATCATTGTGAAGTACCACACACCTACAAAGCACTTAGAGCTGGCTACTGTGACCTGGGCAGGTCAGTAATCTATGTTAACAGACTGACATGAGAAACCAAGATGCACCTAGCACTGGAGTCCCAGGTACTGGAGGTAGAGGTAGAGGGTGGGCAATTCAGAAGATACAGTCTTCATACAAAGGAAAGATTTCTGAGCAGGGGACTTTAGCAAGAGAAGCATTGAAAAGATAGTCATTATTATGTGAATCTTGAATCTAACACTTAGACATTAGCAACTCTCGAGGAAGTTATTTAGACTCTGCTTCCCTAAGTGCCGGATGCAACTGACATGCTTGCTCTGTAGGGACTATGAAAGGAATAGTGATGATGCTTTAAATGGGACCCAAATGATGCCTCAGGCATCGCAGGAGCTAAGTGAATATAGGCAGTATATAAAACTCTTACTATCACAGTGCTGGTTTCGCCAATAGTACAGTGACAGCTGCCATTGTAACGGTCTGATTTGCAATCTGCAAAACAGATACTTTCTATAGCCATGGAATTGATACATGTTCATGAAGACATTTTATGAGCTGGATGCATATGGTTTGAAAATCTCGTTGACAAAGAGAATACATCCAGTGCAGTACTACTAAGAGCTCACCTGTGAATTCTTAGCTATAAATGTGGAGATTAGATCTACCACTGGCAAAACTGGCTAGTAAAAAAATAAATTTTTCCTTAAATGTAACATCCTGAACTGTTATTCAAACTGTAGAGACTCGCCTTATCAGGTTTATCTCAGAACACAGGTGTCCTATCATTGCCATTTGACTTCCTGTTGCATCATTGCTCTTTTTTTAGCCAAGGAAAATGGTCGGCCTGCAAGTTTAATATAACTGAATGGACTTATGGCTATCAAGTAGGCACATTAAAAATATATCCTAGGACTTTCGGGAATATCTGACGCAGGTCATTAAAGAGCTGTCCTGCAGTTCACAGTGCACAGAAATAGCCCTGAGTATCGTATTACCCGAAAGGATTAACAGAAAACCAGGGATCTGAGCACAAACCTGAATGACAAAAACAGAGCAGCTTGGAGTGACCTAAAACTCTCTTAAATGTAACTGAGAGATCACAGTCTCAGCTCAGCGACTCTGAATAACAGATGAATCGCCCTGTTTGGGTCCACTTGATTATGCCTCTTTTGCCTGATTTTTTTTTTCTATTGCGTTGTGCCTTTAATGGAGAAATTAATCATTGAAGTTCTAATGACTCAGCATGCTCCATGCTTTATTTCAAGTGAGGAACTTTTGTGAAGAAGAGCTGAGTGTTCTCAGTTACAAACCTACCAGCAGACACCGACACCCATCTGAACTTCCAACCTCCAAATGCATCCTTGCCAGACATTTTTCAGAGGATTAAAAAAATCCCGTCTCCTGCTTACTTCCACTTCTAAAGTCTGGATTCATAATCAGCTTAAAGCATAAGGAGTGTTTAATAAGCATTTTAGCAATTTTTCCTAAAGAGCATTTTTTGGAAAGGAGAGGGGCAAAAAGAGGGGAGAGGGAGGAATGTGAGCCAACAAATACTACAGTTTCCCTACAGTATCTATGGTGTTTGGGTTCCAGAACCCCATGGAGAATGCCAAATCTCCAAATACTCAAGTCCCTTATATAAAAATGGTATAATATGTGCATATAATCTGTGTTTACTCACACTCTCTTGAAACCACATCTCAAGAATTTTTTAAGACCTAATATTATACAAATACTGCTTTAATAGCTATTACACTGTGTTGTTTGAGGAATGACAATAGAAAAAGAAAATTCACCATGTTTGGTATAGACCTATTTTGGGGGGAAATATTTTCAACTCCAGCTTGAATTGAGTCCATGGATAAAAATGGCTGCCTGTTTTGGCATCAAAGAACCAGTTCTACATGTACTGTGACGTATATTGACTCTGGTCCTAATGATTTACCTTGGCAGATCTTCAACGTGATTATTGATAGCTACACACAAATCAAACTTTTCTAGTTTGATAACATAGGCAGGGATATGGTCCAGTAATCGGAATGCCTGCCATTGCATGTCAGAGTGCCTGGGCTCCAAAGCTGGCACAAGTTCCTGATTCCAGTGTCCTGCTGCTGCAGAGCCTGGGAGGCAACAGTGATGGCTCAAGTATTAGGGTTCCTGCCACCCATGTAGGAACCTTAAGTTGACCTCCTTGCCTCTGTTCAACCCAGCCCTTGCTACTGTGGGCACCGAAAGAGTGAACAAGCAAATGGAAATGTTCTCTTTCTCTCTCTCTCTCTCCCAACCCATGAATAAATATGTCAAAATAAAAACTAAAACCCTCTTACCCTAGCATCTCTTTCTGTTTGAACCTTACTTCTCTTTATGAAGAATTTCTTCTGCTGATTCTTATTCTACCTGGAAGACAAGGCAAAATGGTCTATGAACTCCTGCCCTCATTAGGATTCTTTACAATACAGACTGTCTGCGTGTAAGAAAGGTTTTGGTGAAGACATTACTTCTGTTGACCTCAACAAAGCTCTTTTGACTTTGACAGCTCCAGGGTGTTTGTGGTTTCTCCCCCAGTAAACTGTGTGATCAGTCTTCATTGTAAGCAGACAGCTGCTAAATGTAGAAAGGAGATTGCAGCTTCCCTCATGCTATTTTTTGTTCATTTAAGGTTTGTATTGCCTCTAAGCTATATCATGCAAAAAAGAGCAATGGTATAATTTTCTCAATGCCTTTATTTAGGGAACAATTACATATTTAAGGTGTTTTATCACTTTAGAAGATATTTATGCAAAGTCTCTGAAGAATATAAATTTTCCCCTGAAAAGTCACATTTTTGCCAACTTCCCCAATTTCACACAGACTGCAAATAATGTGGACATAATCTTTTAGTTATAATTCAAGTGAGCAGGGAGCATGGTGCCAGGGAATTCAATCTCCATAGATGAGTGTCTTAATCTAAGGTCTGGGGAAAAAAATGAGTGTCTAGAATTTTTTTGTTGTTGTTCCTCACAGTGCAGTTTTGCACTACATTAATCACCTTCACAATAATAGCTCTCTCACTGAAAGTCGCGCACCAACCATCATCAATCCACAGAGGCCCTCCCAGCACTTTCTACTACATCACTCTAGTTCTTTCCTGCATTGCATTCATCACAGTGTGCAAGTGTTTCCGTTTGTTTATTGAGTATCTGAACCTATTGGAGTGCAACAGTTTTGTCGCCATCTTCATTTCTGCATCCCCAGCCCCGAGCTGTAGGCTGAATGAATGAGAACATGAACTAAAATTTCCTGTGACCTGTTCAATCCCTTTCATCTGGATCATTAAATCGAATGCCTCTTCTGCATTCCACGTGTCTCCTCATTTCAAACACAGTCAAACATGCTTTCTTCTCCCAAGAGATTATTGGTCTGCTGTTTTTTAGCAGGATTCCAGAAATGTAAGACAATTGAAATTGCTAGGGCAACCAATCATCACAATTTGTCTGATATTTGAGAGGCTTGTTGGTCATGGGACTGTGAGTGCTAAAACCAGAAGAGTCCAGAAAAAGCCTGGAGTTACTATTAAAAATTTTACTCTAAGGACAGGCATTGGGCACAGTGCCTGCGCACCACATTAGAGTGCCTGGTTCTACCCTAGCTCCACTTTTGATCCAGCTTCCTAGTGATGTGCTCCCTGGAAGGCAACCAGCAAAGCCTCAACTGATTGAATCCCTGCTATTCACATGGGAGACTCAGACTGAATTACAGACTGCTGGCTTCAGCCTGTCTCAGCCCCAGAAGTTGTAGACATTTGGGAAATGAAGCATTGGTAGAAGATCTCTCTTAGTCATTGTCTCTCTCTCTCTCTCTTTTTCTACACCTTTTAAATGTGCAGGAATAAATTTTTAAATTTTTAAATAATTCAGTTTCATCCATTATTTTATGCATATTTTACACAGTTGAGATTTCATTGCATAGGCCATTTTGAATGTGTCTCTTTCTAACTAATCTTGTATCAGAGGCATTATCACATATGATTAAAATTCTTTCTTCATATCATCTCAAAAATTGCTTAACATCCCACGTGACACTGAAGAAGCAAAGTAATATAAGATGTCAGATCAAACCTTGCAAGCAAGATTGCTGGGTTCCAGCTCCAACTCTGCCTTGGGCATTTTATTTCTCCTCTGGGTACCTTAGTATCCTCATCTCTTATGTAGGAACCAAGGAGGTATGCCTTACAGGGCTATTGAATAATCAAATGGATTTATAGTTGAACAATATTAGTGCTAACCCTCGCTCAGTTTTCCTCCCCAGCTTGCCATGTAGTGTGAGAGAATATCCAACAAGCACCAAGGTCTTTGTCAGCTCTCCTTCTCCATCTCTCACAAATATTAGTCCCAAATAGGCCCTTATATTCCTAACCCTGCCTCTGCCTCTGTGAGTATAACACCTTGCGAATTTGGTAGAAGTTAAGCCGGCATTCCTTATTTTAGGGGCATTTCTTTGATGACAGAAATAATTGAATATTTATTTCATATCTTTATGAGGCTCAGGATTTTCCCCCCTGTGAACTGTTTCTATTCTTTGCTATGTCTTCCCCTCAGCCTTAGTGCTTTTCTTATCAGTTTGTGTAAGCCCTTCATATAGGAAAGATACCAATCCTTTTTGCCATACTCGGTTTTTGATTAGGACTTTCACTTTGTTATGTGGCCAAACAATGATAATTTACTTTCTGACTTATGTTTGTTTCTAATATTAGCACAGTGCTTTGTCTTCCAGAAATCAGAGCCACTGGCAGTCTCTTGTTGTCATGAAGGGTTTATATTTAGTCCATCTAGAAATTTATTCTAGATTTGAAGGAATGTGAGATGAAAAGCAAAATTGATCCTTTTCTTGGTAACTTGGTTTCTGTAGACCAGAGGGCAACTTTACCCTTTCTGATTTGTTTGTCGTGCTCTCCAAGATCACTTACTAAAACGTTAGATGTGCTGTATTCTTTTCCTGTTACAATGATTTGGCCTTTTGTTCTACGCTACAGCCGCTAATTTACTATGGTTTTCTTGCCTGTTTTAATATCTGCTGCACTGAGTCAGTGAGTAAACTCCCTAGACTTCTCTGCTTGCTCCAGAGTGCAGCGATGGGACCTCAGCATGTGATTATATGAGGTTACTGCCTCCTCCTCCTAATGTCCCAGACTAGAAAACTCGCCATTGCCCAGGCTAGATATGCTGGTGATGATGATAGAAGGAAAAGAATCTGCGATCAGAGCTGCTGCATGCATAAGCCAAATGTGCTCAGGACAGTCTCCAGCTTGTGTAGGAACTGTCAGTTCCGCTCCATTCTTCGGCTCCTAGCAGCCCGAGGATGTAAGTCCTGAAATGTCACAGCAACATCCAGGTCTGAGCTGCGCTTGATTCCCTGTGGTGATGTGAAACAGAGCTTCCTGGCCAAGTTTACATCCAACCAATTCTTGGATAAAGGGGGAAATTAATAATTACAGAGAATAACAATAACAGGAGAGAGAAGAGCAGAGGTAAAACTTGTTTAGTCACTTCTCTTTTACAACAATCCTGGGCAAAGCGAGTTCAGAAGGAAGGAGGGAGGGAAAATGACAGGGCAAACGGCAGGTGGCCGGATGCCAGCCAACAGCAGCTGGCCACCCCCAGGATAAATACCACTAAGGGGGAAAGAAGCCACAGTGGTAGTGCTCGAAAGAGCTGCAGGATTCCTTTGTGACAATAACCACCTGATAGGCTCTGTGCAATTGTGTGCTTTCATTGCCATGATTTCATTTAAGGTATAATTAACACTATGTTCCAACAGGAGTTGGCCGCAACTGAAGTTTTCTTTATCTCTATCGCAGGAGAGAAAAGATAATTTTTCTTCCTGTATTTTCTTTTTTTCTATTACTTTTGTGTCTTTTAAATGAGTTTGAAATAAGTATGCACCATTGAATTCACTTGGATAAATAGAAAAAGAGCAAATAATGCTTCAATAGACAATGAAACCCACAAGGGCAGGAACAAGCATGGAACTGAAGCCTGTAAAGTGAAATCAGGTCTACTGAAGACTGTGGAGTGGTGAGGGTTCTCCAGAGAAACAGAAAGAATAAAATAAAAACAATAGAGGGTACATTTGTGGAAATTGGTTTACTTAGTTGTGGAGGCCAGGAGACCCTACAGGTGCCATCTGCCAGCTGGGGAACAGGAAGAGCTGCCAGTGGTACTCAGTCCAAGTCTGTGAGAACCAGAAGGCAACATGGTGGCACTACCAGTAAGAGTCAGAACCAGGAGCTCCTGCATTTGAAGGAGGCGGATGGATGTCCCAACTCAAGCAGAGAGATCAAACTTGTTCTTCCTCCACCTTTTTGTCTGTTCCGAATCTCGGGAAGGGGGGGGGGGGTGCGGTAATGCCTGCCTACACTGGAAAGGGTGATCTTTGATTCAGTTGCCAGAAATACACTGTTGAAGAAGACACAGCTAGAAATGACATTTACCAGCTGCCTGAGCAGTGTTCAGCCCCATCAAGTCGGCACATGAAATTAACCATAATACTGTGGGAAGATGACCCTTTTCCTTTAAAGAATGATTTTCTACTCTCCCATTAGTAACCACCATTTTAAAACAAATGTGAAGCTAGCCTTTGATGGGAGAAATGCTCACTGGCTCTGCCAACAACCTTCTAAGGGCATCCTTCAAGCCTTTAAGAATTTGGTCTACAAAGATATTTCCTGAAACAGTACAGTGAAAGCCACTTCCAAGCTCCAGACTAAATGAATTGGAAGGTGTCCCATTAGGTAGTGAAAAAGAAATTAACTTTGAAAGGCAGTTTGACGCTGGCACATTTATGAAGTATTAGAAAATGAATTCAAATCCTGGGAATAATGATATCATCTGACTCTGAATAGATAACAAAAGGCAGGTGAAAGGGTGAAAGAATAAACCACCTAAATTAATCATCTTCAAAGCTTCCAAGTGCAGTTTTGAATAGGGTGAAGCCATTGTTTTTGAGAGTGTAGATCATGGCATCTTAGAAGAGGCAAATCAGTATGGTCATTCAAAGTATGGATCGTGTGGCCAAAAAGACCATGGATTGATTTTTGGGGGGAGAGGGATTGGTCTATGAGCTGAATCATTAACATTCCTTGTCCCACAGCCTTGTTGTAGAAATTGAACGATACAGGCACATGAAATTCTTAGCCCAGGAGCAGGCACACGGGAAGGATTCAATAGCTGCTGATTTTTCTCATGATTTCTCATCGTTGCCTAGACCACAAGCAGTTCTAGTCTATCTGCTTCTAATTTGAATCACATTTAAATTCTTGTGGACAGCATAAGTGCCTCCCCTATTTTTAAGGTTATATGAGAAAATCATGACTTGGTTCTGCTCCCTCTCCAATTCTTCTATCCCTGCCCCACTTTTACTTCTCTGAGAGGAAGTAGAAGAAAAATAATGTGACTGTGGTTGGGTTATAGCTCATGGAATGGAACATCATTCATCCCAAATATGTTTGTAATATTTCAGAAAAACACTCTGAACCAAGAAGAATCAAAGCAGAGTCAAGCAATTGAGTCAAGGTCATGGTTCACAAAAGGGCAAACATGAAGGAGGTCAAGTCGCTAAGTGGCTCCACACAGCAAGGAGCTGGGCAGAGCAAAGACCTTGGGCTCTGATGAAGCTTGCTTTGTTTGAGGAGCAGTATCTCCATCAGTGCTAGTTGCAACACTGAAATACCTGAGACTGGGTCATGAATAAACCCTGGAAGCTCAATTCTTACAGCTCTAGAGTCAACCTGGGTGCCAGCAGATTTGGGCTTCAGCAAAGGCTCTTTCTGGTTTATCATCATCATCATCATCATCGTCTTATGATACAGTTCCATAGTCCCTAGGATTTCCCCTGCCCACTTCCTAAATCCCCTACTGAGTTCCCCCATCTCATTACAACAGTATAGTTCCTCATCAACAGCCATACATTCAGCATTGTGGGCATGGAAAATGACAGAGTCCAGCATGCCCTTGTCATGACACATCCAACATTTTCCCTGGGAGTCCCTCTTCGAACTGGAAGTAGAGATGTGCACTGCACCATATCATCACATCTGGACATGTCAGTCTCCACTACACAGTTACTATAAATCCCCCCAAGTGAAAAGTCACAAAACAAAGTCAACAACAGGAAGTAAATAAGATATTTACAATACCATGAAGTTAAACAACATGCCACTACATATGATAGTCTCCATTACACAGCTATTATACATCCCCTTAAGTGAAAATCCACAAAACAAAATCAACAACAGGAAGAAAAAATTTACAATGCCATGAAGTTAAATAACATGATACTGATTACTAATGTGTCACTGAAGAAGTGAAAAAGAAAATCAAGAACCAGCTTGAAGAAAATGATGCTACTGTATAATCTATGAGTCACTGAAGAATTTAATGGGAAAGAAAGTGTTTTTGAAGAGATGAAACTAAAAACAAAAACATTAAAATCCATGAGATGTAGTTCCTGCTTATCTTTCCTGGTAAGCTGCGTCTCCTGTAGCCAACTAATAGATGTTTTTTTCTTTTTTAATCCAGGCTACTAATCTATGATTTTGGATTGATGAGTGTAAGCCATTTACATTCAGGGTAAATATAAATAGGTGGTAATTTGGTCCTGTCATTTTAGGAATGGGTTATTCATTGACTTAGTCTTCTGTTGTTATTTTACTGGGATGTTTCTCACTTTTGCCTTTGGTTTTGGTGAGTGCTATTTCTCTTCTCTGTCAAGAGAATATCTTTAAGTACCATTTGTAGTGCAGGTTTGGAAGAAGCATATTCTTTTAACTTTACTGTGGAAGAGTTTTATTTCATTTTCAAAGACAAAGAGAAGTTTTGCTGGATATGTTATCCTGGGTACGTTATCCTAGGCCGACAGTTTTTTTGCTTTTAAAATCTGGAATATGTTGCTCCATTCTCTTCTAGCCTAAAGAGATTCCTGTGAATTTGATTGCCATTCCTCTATAAGTCAATTGCTTTTTTTTCACGAGCACATTTAAATATCTTTTATTTATGTTCAACTGAAGAGAGCTTAATTATCATGTGTCATGGTGAAGATCAATTTTGGTCAAGGCTGTTGGGAGTTCTGTGCCCCTCCTGGATGTTGTTTCCTAATTCTTTCTTTAAACTAGGGAAATTTTCTTTTATTACTACATTAAATACATTTTTAAACCCGCTTCTCTTTCTGTGCCCTCTGTAACTCCTATAACTCTTATATTTGGCCTTTTAGTAGGGTCTTTCAGTTCTTGAACACTTTTTTTTAGCTTGACCCAGCTCTGCTTCCAGCTTTTTGTTTGTCCCTGGTGATAGGAAATATCTTCCTCTTCTGAGATCCTTTCTTCTGCCTCCTTCATTCTATAATTGAGACTTTCCACTGATTTGTTAATTTGCTCTATTGCATCCCTCATTTCTAATAATTCGGTTTGATTTTGTTTCAGTGTTGCTATTTCCCTTGTAAAATATTGCTTACATTTGCTTCTCATTGTTGACAAAAAGCTTTGTAACAAGTGTTTTGAATTCTGTATCCCTCATTTTCTCGACCTATTCCTCAGATAACTCTGAGATTGGCAAAAGCTTTTGCTCCTTTGCAGGGGAGTCTTCAATAATACTAATTGTGCCTCTGTCTCTTCTTTTGCTTTTGGTCATTGTACTTCTGGTTAACAGCGTCTTCTCCTTACCACAGCTTTCAAAACTGTGTCATCAACAGGTCTGCAATTCAATTTTACTTATTACGGTTGATACCTGGTTCTTTGTTCGCAGTCACTTGTGACACTTCCTCCAGTGAGTTTTTCGATCTGGGCTCTTACATTAAACTTCCACCACAGACTCTGGAGCTCCGGCTCCTGGCTCACCACTCTCCTGTGATACCATGCTGAGACTGCACCATTGTCCATTATAACCTTTTCCCACTTTTGATTCGAGCAGTTCCCAGGATTAGGAGACAGCTGGTATCCTAAATAACTAGGTTGGCAGTATTGCTGATCTTGCATGAACCTTTTGGCCAATAGGTCTGAGGGCCACATGCAACTATTTTGAGTTATAAGTTACCAAAATCTGTATTATTTTCAATGTGGGACCAGTGCAATGCACTGAGCTGGAAGTGAGTATGCTCCCAGTTCAGCACATGCACAACTCACTGTTGTCCCTGCAGTCTCAAAGTCTTTTCCACACTGTCCAAAATGGTGTCTGATAAGCCACTACTAGAGTTCTTGTTCTCCTGATCATTAGATCTAGGGGCTACCCAGACCTATTTTGGGTAGAACCTTTATGATGTCAGATCATTGCAATTCATTGAGCCAGAAATGAGTTTGCTCCCATCTCAGTGCATACACAGTTCTGTCTCACTTTGCCTTGGCCTCCCTATACAAGATGGCACCTGATTCGGCTCTACTTGGGGGGTCTTGGCTGTGAAATCCCTGCTGTTCTCCCACACACTAGGTGGGATCTACTGCTCTATTTCTCCTCCTGGCCAAATCAAATCAACCAGCAGGACGTGCAGTTCTTTCTCTGGGTTCACCTCCCTAGTTCCCAATGAATTTCCCTTCCCAGTTGGTTGTTGATAGAGTTCTGGCTGTTGGTGGAGTTTAGATTGACAGGGATGTAACTACTTGAGCCATCACCTGATGCCTCCCATGATGGGCATTAGCAGGAGCTGCAGTCTGAAGCAAAGCTGGGTTTTGAACCCAGATACTCTGATAGTGGATACAGGCATCCCAGTGAGTGTCCTAACTGCTAAATCAATTGCCCATTTCCTGTTTCTACCTTTAAAGTTCAACCTTTAGGCAGCATATCTACATTTTGGTTGCAGAATTTTTAAAATGTATTTTATTAATTCCAATAGTGTGGATAAGGAACTGTACAAATCAAAAATTGATGAGAGAGTGAAAAATTACTGAAGGGAAAAATAGAGACACTAATATTTGCATCTTACAAGATTGGGAATCAAGAATAATGCCTAAATTGATGAAATAAGGAATCAGGGTGTTGACCCATAGGTTTTAATATTTTTGTTTTTACTTTCTCTCTTACTATATTCTTCACTGACTCATGGATTACACAGTAGCACCATTTTCTCCAAGAGATTTTTCTGTTTTCTGCTTTATTTCTTCATCGACACATTGGTTACTTGGTAGCATTTTATTTAACTCCAAGGTGCTGTAAATTTTTTTAACTTTATTCCTGTTTTTGATTTTCCTTTACGGTTTTTCATTCAAGGGAATGTATAGTAAGTGCATAATAGAGACTTTCATATCCAGATGTGAACATACAATGCACTATACATCTCTGCTTCCAAATCAAAAAAGGCTTGCCAATGAGACTGTTATATGTATCTTGAAAATAGGATACTGGACTATGTACCATTATCTGTACTGGTAATATCAGAACACACTTAAATAGCAGAATGATGGACTTATGACTTCTTGTGAAGAACCATACTATTGTAATAACATGGGGGAAATCAGTTGAGGGGAGGAAATTTGGGAAGGAGGTGAGGGAAAAACCAGAGTTTATGGAATTGTATCATAAGGAAAAAAGAATCAAAGTGTTTTACTATTTCTTAAACTTTCTAGGGTGCTATTAAAGAATGAATATCTCACTTTTTACTTATGACCAAGGAAGAAAATCTAGATGACACTTAAAAGTAATAAACCAAGTGATGATAGAAGAATATTTAAATGGTTGAATGCAGTGAATGGGGTACGAATAAGGAATGTAGTATGAATAAGGCTAAGGACTACTACTCTTAATCATACAGTTGGAAAAAAATTATATTTAGGTAGGCAGAATGAAATATTGAAAGACAAACAGAGAATTTGGGAACACTTTTTTTAAAGACATATGGGACTGGTGCTACACCTGTCACCTGTAGTGCTGGCATCTCATATGGATGCTGATTTGAGACTTGTCTGCTTCACTTCTAACCCAGTTCCCTCCTAATGTTCCTGGGAAAGCAGAAGAAGGTGGTACAAGTGCTTGGGCCCCTGCACTCACATGGAAGGCCTCAAAGAAACTTCTGGCTTCTAGTTTTGCTCTGCCTAGTCTCAATCATTGCAGCCATTTTTGGAGTGAATCAATAGATGGAAGATCTCTGTCCTTGTCTTTTCCTCTATAAATTTAATTATGCCACTTAAATACATGAAATAAGTTTTAGAACAAACCAATTCTGAAAAGACAGTGTTTAAGAGAGGAAATCTTCTGAACAAGACTAGTATCTTGAGAACAGCCTTTTACAAGATGTCCAGGTCTTCTTCAAGGCAAAGGGTATATTTTTACTATTGTGCAAAATTTTTCCAGTTTTGAAAGGCTGTCAGGAAGATGAAATAATCAGTTATTCCCTTGAGGCAAAAATCAACCTACATCAATATAAGAATATTTTAAGCCCTTAAGTAGGTTATTTTTAGAACAATTTTAGCTTCATAGCAAAATTGACTAGGAATTTCCCATATGTCCTTTGTCCTGTGGTCTGCCTATTAAAACACCCCTTCCATGTTGGTGTATCTGTCATGTCTAATGAGTCTACACTGGCACATTATTGTCACCCCAAACCTACAATTTAAATTAGGACTCACTCTTGGTGCCGAACATCTCATTGATTTGGGCCAAGAAATAGTAACACGTGTCCATCACCATAGTCTCTTACAGGAAGATGTCTGATACTGTGCCCTGACAATCCTGGGTGATACACTGCCCTAAACCGCCCATGTGCTCTGTATGTTCATCCCTATCATCTGCCCAAACCCCAGCAACCACTGATCTTCTTACTGTTTCCATAGTTACACCTGTTCTAGAGCTTCACTTAGTTGTGATCCTGTAGCGTGTTATATTCTCACTATGCAGCATACTCTTTCACTTCATTACAAGCATTACAAGTTTTCTCCATGTCTCTACATAGCCTTTCTATTTCTTTTTTAGTACTGAAAAAGATTCACTCCCGGGATGTCCCATGGCATATTTCTGCATGTACTTACCAAAGGCCATATTGGTTGCCTTCCAGTTTTGACAATAAAATTACTCATGCCATTTATGTGCACAGTCTTTGTGTAGACATGGTTTTTAAGTCCTTTGGGTTGATACGAGTAAGTATGATTGCCCAGTCATGTATTATTCATACATTTAGTTTTGTGAGAAAGTAGACAAAATGTCTCCCGAAGTGGCAGTATCATTTTGTGTCTCACCAACAATGAATGAGGGTTCTGTTGCTACACATCTTCACTGGCATCGGGAGTTGTCAGGGTCTAGATTTTGGCATAGTAACAAGTGTGTGTCCTAGCAGATGATGCCTTTCAGTACCTTTGATGCAGTCAGGGCAACATTATTCAGCTGTACAATCAGAGAATCAGAATGAATCAGGAAAAAGAGAAAAATGAGATGATTGCCTCTTGCCAGGTCCCTCCGTGGTCCTCCTCCAGGGCTCAGTGCCAGACCACTTGGGGTATTCCCAAAGCCGTGAATGTCCCACTATTGAAATGAATTAATATTTGAATTTGGCATTTCAAATTAGAAATTTTAAGATTGTGAAGTTGGGACCACAGATTTGGAATGTGTTTCCATAGCAACATGATGAATTTGCACTAGAATAAGGATCCAGTGTCAGACAGATCTGGTGCAAATACTGGTTTCACTGGCAATGAGAACCATGAACAGTACAAACTTCCTCAACTTTGGTCCTCTGTTGAACTCGAATAATCACATCTACAAGATGGGTTATTGCTGAACAGTGTGTTCAATAAACTATAGCTGTGGCTGTTAGTCACAAGAGGCATTATAACATCTGAATGTCTTCAGAGAATACATTTAAACAAAAACCCAAAATCCTGCATTATATTAAATAATAGCCAAAAATCTTGCCCCTACAAGAATGACTGTAATCAAAAAGATAATGATAAGTTTTGGTAAGGATGTGGACAGATTGGAACCCTCAGAAACAGGTGGTGACAATGTAAAATGGTAGAGTCATTTTGTAAAAGAGTCTGTCAGTGCCTCAAAGAGTTAAAAACACAACCTAGTAACTCCACACCTCTGTGTATACCCAAACAAAATGAAAACATGTTCCCACAGAAACTGGCACATAAATATTCCTAGCGACATTATTTATAATGGCCTTGTGGTATAAGCAACATAAGTGTCCAACAGCTGATGAACATGCAGATAGAATGAGACTAATTATGAAATATAATTAGTCAATAAAAAGAAATACAGTACTGATATATGTTACATACAACATGGATACATCTTAAAAATGCTCTAAGAAATGAAAAAAGAGACAGAATAGGCCACGTATTTCATGATTCCATTTATATGAAATGTTCAGGATAGCTAAATCCAATGAAAGGAGATGAGAAATTGTTGGTTGATGGGGGAAAAGGCTGATGGGGAGTGAGCAGTGATGGAGCTAGGAGTAATGAAAATGATCTGGAACTAGATAGTGGTGACAATTATGTATCATTGGATATATGAGAAAACCACCGACTTCCACCCTCTAATAGGGTAAATGGCATGTCTTGTGAATTATGTCTCAGTAAAGCTGTAATAATAAATACACTTAGCCGCAAAAGCATAATACCATACGATGCAATGAATGTAAGGTATAGCAAAAGTAGAGATGGCATAAACAAGGAAGGATTGCAAAACTAACTTTGATTGGCTACATCATTCTAGAAAGCTTAGAAATTATCGGTCTAACCCAGATCATTAAGAGCAGTGAGAAACATATCCCCAAAATAAGTAACATAGGGAGGTTTCAGACGAAGTCCAAACTCTCTATCTTAATGAAAGGAAATCTAGTTTAAAAGAAATTGTTTCCATGCTTTCTTTTGTTTTTCTTTGTTTTATTTAGGCCTGATGTTTTAGATTAAATTTGGCTAAATTTGACTAGGCAAAATTATCTTTGGGAAAGTTACTGTTTATCAATTGCTATCTTCCGTGTATTTTCCTGCATAGGTTAATTCCTATGCAGGATACGTATATGTTCAAGAAAGGAGGGCAAGACTACAGAACAGAGTGAAGAAACCTCTTCTTTGAAATGGAGAGTCTAATTTTAAAATGCTCAGTTCAGCACTTGGAATGCGAAATATTCAATTTGGCCATGGACCACTTTCTCCTCCCAAGCCCATGCGGTGTGTCAAATTCCTCCAACTATCTTCATGCTAAAGCCAAATGGAAGCCTCACCCATTCCTGGGTACAGTCCAAATTAGGCTCGGATTTATACCTCCAAGATCTGTGATCTTGGTGGTATTTGGCTTATACCCAGCTCTCAGAACTTAATGCTTATTGCTATAACAGTATGATAACAAAACACTGCCAGATACTAAAAAAATGTCATTTATTCTAGTCACATTAACCTTGTCAGAATAAATTATTCCTTTTTTAGAAAGTTCTGTGAGAGCAAGTTTTACAGAAAGCAAAGGTGCGATTGTCATTCTTCTAAGTGAACACCCACCCACCCACAATGGCTGAAGTAATTGAAGGACAGAGATAATGGCCATCTTGTTCTCTTTCTTTCTCTCTCTTTGTCTCTCTTTCTCTTTCTGTAATTCTTTCAAGGACAAAGAAAAAAAAAAAGAAAAATCCCAGTAAATAAATTTCTGCCTTGGTAAGGAAAAAAATTAGAAGTATGTGGAGGGGACAAAGGTTTATGGGGGTGGTGATTAAAAGGTTCATGGAAAATGGAATTTAAGTTTTTTTTAAGGAGTATTTATTTTTTCTGAAAGGAAAAGTAACAGAGGAGATAAAGGCAAAGGGGGACCTTCCAACATTGTTTCACTTCCAAGATGGTTCTAAGGGCTGGGCTAGTCTGAAGGCAGGAGGTTGGAATTCCATCTGGTTTTCCCACGTAGGTGCTCGGGGCCCTGGCATTTAGATTACCTTCTGCTGCCTTCCCACGTGCATTTAGTGGGATCTAGGTCAGAAGTAGAGCATCCAGAACACGAATTGGCACTCATATGAGATGCTGGCATCACATGTGGTAGTTTAACCAGCTACACAACATCAGCCTCTAGGTTCACTTTGGTATAATATATGTCTATGTATGTATGTGTGTGTATATATAAATTCATGCATGGATTTTTTTCATAATACACATCACACTTTCCATGAACTTTTTGAAGCTCCTTTATAAATCTTTCACATAACTTTTAAAGCAGGTTGCATACTAGATAAAAAGAACAAGTAGAGTCATGTTAACTTTAGAGATGGAGAGATAAGGGATTCGATGGTATAATTGGCTGCTGGAAAGATACCAGTATGGAACCTTTTCCTGGGTGGTTTATTTTGGTCTTTTATTTAAAGCAACCTTTATTTTTAGATTGTTTGATTAGCAGCCAAATTAGGAACTCAGCAAATTTTTAAGTGGGCAATTTTAAAGTTTCCAAAAATGTTCTTGCTTATTATTGCCTTCTTTACAAATGGAACCTGCCCTTCAGGGTCCTGATCCCAAGATACATCACTGGGAAGCCCTCTGAGAGCTCTAGATCTCCCAGAACCAATTGATCCGTGGGCAACAAGACCAAAGTTTGGCCTTCATATTGGATGTCCCAAGTGTACTATTTATGTTCTCCTACATTGTTAATTCTTTATTTTTCACAATCATTTTATTTCTATTTTAGTGAACTCTGGCACAGGCATTTGACCTAGCAGTTAAAAGGCTGGTTGAGGCCTTTTGCATCTTGATATTAGCGTGCATGGGTCAAGTACTAGTATGTCCCCCGATTCTAGCTTCTCACTAATGCACACCATCGGAGGCAGCAGGTGACAGTTCAAGTAGTTGGGTCCCTGCTAACCACTTCATAGAGCTCTTAGCTTCAGCTGGGCCCACCTTTGGCCAATGTAGATATTTGGGAAGTGGACTAAAGAATAGGTGCTTTCTTTCTCTCTCTCTCTTCCTCCCCAAACACCATCTCTCCCTCCCCAAACCCCATCTCTCCCTCTCCTTCCTTCCATCGCTTTTAAATAAAGGAAAAACAGACTAGTCAGTTCCCAGTTACTTTCCATGCACCAAAATTAGTCAACCATATGCCTCAGAACCTAGAATATAGAATATTCCTTTTACCTATAACCATTGTTAGTGTTCTTAAATCATACTGTGAAGTTAGCGAGAATGAATAACGAAAAAAAAGGGAAAACATGGATGGTTTTAAAAATCCTTTGTATGAGCATTGATTTTGGCTGGGAGGTTAAGGACTGTGATTAGAGAGAAATCAGGGCTCAGATGCTACCTGATCAAGGCTGGAAGGAAAGGCTTGAAGGCAGCCCCACCAAAAGGCAACTTCATGACTACATGTAAACCTGAACACAAGAAGACAGAGACTAGACCACCACCAATTCCTAGAGTCCAAAGGCAAGGATGGTGCTTAGCCTCACTGTCTGAAGATTTGGTGTCATTTCACTTGGCAGTGATGCACACCTCCTACCTTGAGATAAGGAGGGACACTGTGTACATGCCTAGGATTCCTTTACTTGCATGTGGTTCCAGTACATGCAAGGACTACGGATATAACCTGGTAGGCCACCAGCATATTCTACCTTCGTCATGATTATTGATTTAAGCTAATCACTATCAGCAACCCTAAGAGCTCGGATCTCTCTCTGAACGTCAGATCAAAGAGGCCTCTCCATTTGTTTGAGTTAGAGAGTGAGGGAACCTGGAACTATCAAGAAGATACCCTCAATAGCCTGAGAGGGAATCAAAGCACAGAAAAAAAGGTGAAGACAGAGCCAAGCTGGCTTCAGAGATCACTGGCAGGACCCAAATTATATTCCAATGGAAGACGCTGGACTTTTCAGCTCACAGGCCAATGCAAGCCCCTTGTCTGAAAGCACCAACTTAAGCTGGTCCTGCAACACTGGTAACAGAAAGAATCCAAACTGACATACAGATCATTCCATGCGTGTAAATGTCTTCATGTAAACTATGAATTGTAAGGGTTTTCATACCTGCAGCCATCCTATTGGGAAATAACTATTAGAATCTGTTGAACTAGGCAATGTTAGGCAGACATCAGGACAATTGGAAGCAGTTATGTACCCTGTGCATTGTGAACTAGGCAACACTGCTTTGCTGTACCCAAGCCTCATTACAATCAGGCGTTCTGTGCTGTGCGCATCACTGACCACCACTGAGATCCATGAGCGAACCTGAACAACCCGAGGTGAGCAATGCCCACCTGTCATGCCAGAGAATCGTTTATTTACGGAAGCAATCAGAGCTCAGTCGTGAGACTGAGGAGTAGATGATATTTAGCCTTATAAGCAACATAAAGCAGTTTAGAAGCTAATTGCCGGTGATTAGCAACTAATAATCCAACAATAAGGTAATAAAGAAATATTTGAGTGGGGAAAGACAAGAACACTTGGCTTAGGTCATGAAAAATGCAATTGTCCACAGGTTTCACGTGCAATTGTCTGTTCCAAGACTGCATCACTTGAAAGACACCACTGGTGCAACGGCAGGGAAAGAACATTTATTTCTAAGTGTCTGTTAAGCTATCATTTAAGAAGCTCTCTGTCACACAAAAGCAATTTACACTGACTCAGAGAATCAGAAAATGTATTGACTCACATAACTAGAAGAAACAGACAGTAAACCTCTGGGTCAGTTTCAGCCAAAGCTTTGTAATATCATCATAGCCATTGAAAAGTTGCCTCTTCTGTTTTTGTTTTTGTTTTGTTTTTGGCAATTCCCTTGACTGTACCTTTCTCCTTGCATTGCCTTTGGTTTGTTGTTAATTTGGTTTGTTGTGTTAATTTTAATAATGCGATAAAGGCTCATTTCTTTGAGGTACAGTGTAGTATTTCAATACACATACTCACAGCACACTCTGGCCAGCTGAGGTAATTAGCACTGGCTTTGAATTTAGCCTAGCTACCAGCTGGCTGCCAGAGGCTCACCAGGACTAAATGCTTCCTCACTTACACATCAGGGACAAGAGGGGCTTCCCTTCCGTTTGATCTTAAAGCTGAATTCTTAGACTTCACACAGACTTCCCATCACTGAAGGCGATCACTGTGGGCAAGGAGGTCATGCCTCATAGTGACTTTGGACTTGAGAAATGAGCCCATGCCAGCTTGAGCCAGCAACCCAGGCAGGGATAGACTAATATGGACCCAGCTCTCAAGTCTGGAGGAAATTGGCCTCAATCTGCCACATGGTTTCTACAAAAAGAAGAAGGTTGAAATGAGGGCTGACCGACAGCAAGGCTATGGCAGCCACAGCCTTGTGTGTGTATTTATTTCTGTTTACTTTGATGTGCCACACTGAGGCTGAACAGCAGGTGGGCCAGCTGGGAAGCAGCCTCAGGTGCCTTCCTAGAGGAATTAGTCACTAGGTGCACCTGAAGGAAGAATGCCATGAGCATCCCACAAGAGAATCCTATGCCTTCTGCCATGCAGAATACTGACTCGTTCCCACAGGAATAAGTGGGAGGTAAGACAAGATGAATTTTCAGCAGCCAGGTATGTACTGCCATTATTATCTATTCTTGCATTAATGTTTGGTTTTTTTTATTTTTTCCCAAGGTTATCTCTGGTATTTCATAGCATACTTTCTCATAAATTAATAGCCCGGTGTGTTAGCCTTTGGCCTTATTTTAGTGTGTCTATTCAAAACAGGCTCATTTTCTTAGCGCTGCCATTTGAACCACCTTCTGACGAATGCTTAGATGCATTACTGTTGGATCCTGAAACCATTTACATCATAATAACAGTGAATGTTCAACTAGAGTATTATAGTTAGAACTACAGGTGTTTGTAGCAGACATTTCGGTGCCCAGGGTCACATCTCCTAAGTCTGTGTCTAACTCTCATTGATCATTACGTAACAGTGTGACATAATTCATATTTAGTTCCTGCCTTAAGTTTCCATCCCAGGGTTTCACAACTCCTTGTAATTTCCTAATAATAGGAGTATTAGGTGTATATTTTGTTTTGCTACCTGGTGTTTGGCCTGGTTCTTCACATAGAGCTCACAATCCCTTGGAATCCATTACTGGCGGCAGTGTCTTTTAATGCAATGAGATATCTTGGAGGCTGGACACCAGAAACAGCAAGCCAGAATTAGAAACTGGAAAGCCTCAATCCTGCCCCCCCCCCCCTTAGCCCCTGGGAAAGGGGAGAAGGGCTAGAGGCTGACTTAATAATCTTGTGTGATGAAGAGATCAAGAGCTATACGTGAAGTGAGGCAGTACAACAGGTGACCTATGGCAGTGCTGGTGGAGAGGGTTGCCCCCAGAAAGGGCCTGGAAGCTGTGTAGCCTTCCCATCCTTACTTCATACATGTCTCCCATCTGGATGTTCCTAAGTTGTCTCCATGATACTGAACTGATAATTCTCCTAAGCAAGTGGCTTGCCTGAGTTCTGTGAGGAATTCTAGCAAACGATCAACTGAGCATGTGGTTGTGGGTCCTCTGATGACAGCCAGCTAAACAGACACACAGGGGACAAACTGACTTTGTGATTGGCAACTAAAGTGGCGGGCCTGGCTTGTGGTACCAGATTCTAGTTAATGTCACTAGTGAATTGACTTATAGGACATCTGCTTAGTGTCCTCAGAGACAAGCATGCCCATCTGGTGTCAGAATAAGTCAGAGAGAGAGGTACTGAGACTTTCTATCCAGAAAGCCTCCCTCAAACAATATCGTCAGTCTTCCCCCTCTCAGGTTGTCTTTGAAATAAGAAGCTGCAGGTATCTACTTGGCCCATAGGCACACAAAACAAGGAGATGCAGTAAATGCTTGAATGCTAGAATGTAATAGACTGACAGCAAGCATCCTTGTCAGTAGATGAATTACAAGGTTCTCACTACATGATCCTGGTGAATTTCTTGGCATCTAGGTTCCTGGTACATAAGCAGTGCTTTCCAGTAGAACTTTCTGCAGTGATGAAAAGAGTTCAACACAACGGCAACTACCCACCTATGGGTTTTACAGTACTTGAAATGTAACTGATACGAGTAAAAATTCAAATCTTCGTTTTAATTTTCATTTCAAGAGTCATGTGATAGCTACTGTATTGTACAGCACAGGATACAAAATGTCAACCATAGCCACAAAAGTTCTCTTACTCAGCTGAAGTTTTTATTTAGTCAATGTTCAAGGATGTACACAATTTTTAGCTTGCCCAACACAAATTTGCATGGTTTGGCATAGCCCCAAGCTTTTGTTTGATTTGACTCAATGTCATGCTCTAGCAAAAACAGGCAGATTGAAACAGGAAGTTTTTCCTTGATTACTTTCATTATTTTAAAAGAGAAAGAAAGAAAAAATGAAAGAGTCAGACTTCATCTGCTGGTCACAACACTTAGATCTGCACCAGGGCAAGGCAAGGAGCCTGGACCACCATCTGAGTTTCCCATAAGGATTGCAGGAACAAACGTATTCGGGCCTTCTCAGGTGCATCAGCAGGAGCTGGATCAGAAGCACAACCGGAGCCTGCATTATGCTAGGCGATGGCCTAGATGAGATGTCAGGGTTGCAAGTGCCAGCTTGACACACTATTGGACAACACCAGCCTCACCTTGGTGCTCATTTCTAATGAGCCATAGGCACAGGCTTTCCCTGTTGGCCTTGTCTAGGTTGGCTGAAACAAGCAGATGAGGCTGTGGTTTAGAAATGCATGCAACAATTTAAACCCAGCCCTTTTAGAGTCATTTACATTTAAATAAGGAAAACTGGCTCCTTAAAAACAACCATTCATGTCTAGGAAAACATCTTGGAATCCTTTAATTTATTATTTCAAAAAGTCATTTTTACTAAGTAAAAAGAATTTATATTTTGTGTGGTTGTCAGCGCTCAGACTGCACAGACTGAACTTCTGGTTTCAAAGGAGTTTCTAAGCCCAGTAAGCCCTGCTTCCTGTCACTAAGAATACAAATTGCTTTGTGTGCACAGCGCACACACCTTGCCCCTTATGGTGTCGCAGGACACAGGCGGACGTCAGGTGCTCTGGGGTTCTATTCTCGGCTCTCTCGCTGACTCCATCTTTGACCTCAGGAAAGCTGGCTGGGGAGATTTCAGTCTAAAGGTTTCTGAGTGCACAGTGTGTGTTCTGCAGACTCTGCTGGCCTCCTCCAAGCTCTGAGCAGCATCTGAGACTCAGCTGGGATGAATGCAGCCAGAAGCTCCAGCGATCACGCTCCGACTTCCTTCCCAACACTTCCCTTTCTCTTGGTTCCTTTCTTTCACACCCCCCTCCATCACATTACTTCCCTTAGTCCTGGTTTGCCACATACAGACTTAAGCAACCTACTGATAACAAGGGTCCAAATGAAAGGAAGTAGAGGGTCTCAAATATACTGCTTGACGCAGCTGAGCACTTGGTAGCATTGTTTGTTTGAACCAGAAGATTTGCTTCCTGCACAGCTGCAAACACCCACAGGGCACCTTCATGCTCTGTGTTCCAGACCCAAACCCCTAGTGGCAACTGTGCTTCTCACAGTCCTCAAATCTAAAATCTGCGCGGTCATTGACTTCCTCTCCTGGACTCGCTGCTGGGGAAAACCTGCTCTGTGTTTTAATGTTCCGGATTTAGGTTTAGTTGCTGTTCTGGTTCTTTGGGGGTCCTGAGAAACTTAAAACCACGAACAGCAATATGACAGACAACACACAGGAGCTTCTGACTCGTTTGTATAGCCCAAGGACCACATGGAAGCCAACAATGACATAAAACCTCCTGTGGATTTCCAGTAACACATTTCTCAACTTAGTTTTTATGATTCTGGCTTTTATTCTAGATGAAATGAATTGCTAGTGCAGGGCTTGGCAGAGAGAATGACATATTAGACATAACTTTAAATGATTTGTTTATTTTTTTCTTGGAAAGTCAGATATACAGAGAAGAGACAGAGAGGAAGATCTTCTGTCCACTGACTCATTCCGCAAGTAACCACAACGACTGGAGTTGAACCAATTTTAAGCCAGGAGCTTCTTTTCAGTCTCCCACATGGATGCAGGGTCCCAAGGCTTTGGGCCATCCTCGACTGTTTTCCGAGGTCACAAGTAGGGAGCTGGATGGGAAGTGGGGCAGCCAGGATTAGAACCAGCACCCACATGGGATCCTGGTGTTTGCAAGGCAAGGACTTCAGCTACTAGGCTGCTGCACCAGGACAAGAAATAACTTTTAAAGATCCCTCTGGCTGCTGGATTTGGCTCTTTGAGTACTACTTACCTCTGCTTCCCACTGCTGCGCTCCTGGCAGTACCGTTTCCAGCTCAGTTATTCTACTTGCTTCACCCACAGCAGGCTCTGCTCACTAATCTGTACTTCCAGACTCTTCTACAGCCAGTTAGGCAGCTCTGTCTGCTGATCCATGCATCTTATTTCTTGGTCTCTCTGCTGCAGAGAGCAGAGGTAACAAAGCCTGACTCCTTATCCACATCAACAATATGTGACTATTTTCTCCTCTGAAACCAGTAAATTTATTTAACTTGCCATGGAATTCATCACCTTTTTCCTTGAGATCACCAGGCCAGGTAACTAAGTTTCCCGGGATCCCCAAAGAACCAGAACAGCCACCACAACTAAATCTGGAACCTCAGAACACAGAGCAGGTTTCCCCAGCAGCGAGTCCAGGAGAATGTTCCCTCTCACACACTGGAATCTTGACCACCATTAAGCCTGTACTTTCATCCCTCCAACTTGTTTGCCTTAGGAGAAGGTTCCCAGACTTTGCTGTATGTGATTCACTTCCTTTTAGTTATCACTTTAAAAAAATAACTAAGCAAGTTTATTATTGAAAATGAACTTCTTGATAACATTTTAAAGTCATTAAAATATAGGTTTAAGTGGGAAGAATATTTGCAAATTTATCATCTCACTGACCAAACATAACACCAAAATTTTGATACCATAATCATCTTTGAACAAATGTTCCATATGTGAATACAGGAATAGATCTGACAATTTAATCCTATTCAAGCCTAGAAGTAGAATTACAAAGTCGAAGAGTGAAAATATAGTTAAGGCAGGCTGAGCTTTTCAAAATGAAAACTTAAAGCTTCAGTAAGAATGAAAATAGCATTAAAAGAGAATCCAGTCCCCTCATGTCCCTGACCTCAGGCAGAAAATGAAGCTGAGTAGAACCTTGGGTTAGTGGGGCCATTTGCCATCACTATACTGGGGTTTTGAGAGCTGGATAACTTCATAAAGAAATGAGATTTATCTACATCAACATTCTCGAGGTCCAAGACTGAGGGGCCGCATCTGGAAATGGCCTTCCTCCTAACAGAGGCCCAGGGGCACCACGCATCAAGAAACAGGAAGTATGTGTACCTGTGTGTGTTTATCTTCTGGTCCCTCTGATCTCATAAAACCACTCACAGTAGCTAATATGGAGAGTACCAAGAAAAAACGTATATGAATGAAATGGACACCTTGTGATTTGAGTCTTATTTATGACCTTGTGTATGTTCCTGTGTTTCTGAGGAATAATGGTTTTTCTACCTTCTTACTTGTGAATTCTTGATTTAGAGAAGCACTATGCCTATGATTACAAAGTAATATTCAAGTTAAAAAAATTTCTATTTTATCTTCTGTACACAAATCATTCCTTAATAATAATAATAATAATAAACCACAAAGAAATGCCTACCAAAAGAATTCATCGTGGTGGAGGAGGGGTCTGCTATCTAGTCATGGTCACCTCCCAATGGTACCCCCACTGAACACTTAACCCATATTCAGTTTCCACCATCTTAATATCTCACAGCAGGAACCCCAAGTTAACACTTGACATCAAAGAGGTGAGGAAACACACTCAAACCATCCAAACCACAATGAAAACTCATTGAAATCATTGAAGCTGACTTCTAAAGACCTGCACCTGCCAGAGCGTATTTGTCAGTGTTGATGAAGTTGTTTCAGCTATCAGGGACAACAGATGGAGAAACACACCTGGCCTCTTTCTGCTAAGGACTTCAAGTTCTCCTTTAAAATGAGCAATGGGCATCAAGCAAAATGTAATCATCATCAATTTCTCTCTCTTCCCTCTATTTCTCACTCGACGTGGTGAGGCCCCAATTGACCTTTACTCTGATTCCTAATTACAGTTTGACATCGTACTGAACCTAAACAGCATTTAATCAATGGAAATGAGATGCAAAACATTAATACTGTATAGATCTGGAAAGGGGAGGGAGCAGCAACATCAGCAAACAAAAAAGGTAAGATTTCATGCAGACACATCACAGCAGAAAATTTTATGGCAACCACCTTCTAGCAATTACTCTCCCACCATGGATTTGTACATTCTCAAAATATACCTGTGAAGTAAATTAAAATACTTGCCTTTCTTTTACATAAGGAAAAGTAGACAAATTATTTTGCTTGTTCTAAGTTATCTCTGTGCTAAATCCATTCCCTTCAGCTTCTATCTGAATACTTCCTAGAGCTAAGCATTGTACTCTGTTGGTTGGCTTACAAAGGTAATGATCTTTGACCTGGGAAAAGGCAAAGTCAGTTCGTGAAAGCCTAAATTCGTACGTGTGCCCAAGCGTATTTAAGGAACAATCAATGCAGCTATATCTAGAGAAGCAAGCAAGCTAACTTAAGCCTTGAATTAACATTTGTGTAGGCAGGCCCCTGTACTTGGCCTAGTAGTAAGCCCGCCTCCCATATAAGAGTGCCTGGGTTCAAATCTTGACTCTTCCACATTCCAGCTTCCCTACAGTGCACCCTGGGAGTGATGATTCAAATAGTTGGGTTTCTGCTACCCACATGTGAGACCTAAAATGTGTTCAGAGCTCCTGGTTCCTGCTTTGTCCAACCCCAGCTGCGGTAGGTGTTTGAGAAATAAACCAGTGGAAGAAAGATCTCTCTCTCTCCCTTTGAAATAAATAGGCTAATTAAAATTTTATTTAAAAAAATATATGGACACAAAAACTAAAATTGCACTAGGAATCTAATGTCTGGAAATAATGATATAAATATGGATCTAACACAGATTTCATACTCACTGTTGAACCCTAGTGATCAGATGCATTTACAACCAAATCAAAGCTTGTAAAGATAAATAACTCCTCTTTAGATCCTTCTCCAGTGCAATAATTATTCTTCATAAATGCTCACAGTAAACAGCAATTTCCCTGTAATTAAAATCAGTGTCTTTGTTTGCATAATAACAAAATGCCACATCACACACGATTCTAGTCCAAGAAAGACAGATTTTAGTGAGCAAATCTGTTGACAACTACCAACGCCGCAGGGAAATAGGCAGCCCTGGTGATGGGCGGTAGACGAAAGAGTCTGTGGATGACTTAGACACTTGGCTTTTCCTCCTCTCTCTTCTCTCTCAATGCTCAAGCCATTCCCATTTGCTGTGCAGGTATTCTTTCCTGAGCCTATAGAACGGCAGATAAAGTTCAACATCAGTTTGACAATTGCAGAGCTGTTCAGATGAAACATTATGTTAGGAGATAATATTGAAAAATACAATAGTAACGTGTGGCTATTTTGAGGGAATTTTAATGGTCTTGACACTTCAGGTCTTTTTATCTGAAGAAAGTAAAGTTAGCCTTTGCTGCAGCTGACTATGCTTAAGCTTAAGTTTTCCAAATTTGTAAATGTCCAATCATACTGAAATGCTGGTTGCTTGTCTTATATTTTCAGAGGGATTCAGACAACCAGGGGCCCACTCTTAGCTTGAGGAGATTGAATGGTTGTCACTGTAATGAGACATTTTCATGCAATAATGGCCTCCCTGCTGCTGAATAACAGCTGGGACAAAGTCACCGACGAGACATCACTAGGGAGGCAATGCAGGGTGTGTGTCCAGAGCGAGAAACACTGTCCTCAGTCATTCTGCCTTTGTTTCTATTTATCAGGAAGTGAAGGCTGAAGAGTGCATCCTGTTGGTTCAATAGATGCTGGCAGGGTCAATAACTGCTTCCACACTGTGCTCTCTCTTGATGCCTGCTGTCAGAGAGGCAGGCATATAGAGCAGGACCGGGGCCAGGGCAGTGCTGCTGCTGCTGCTGCTGGAGGTTGGGGGCAGAGTGGGGAGGAAGCAGCCTGCTCTGGCTGGAGCATCTATTTCACATGACAGATCATTTCTGATGCTACCTCTGGTAGAAGACACGAGACTCAGCAACTTGAGGTCACCTAGACACCCAGAGTCAGCTGTGTCTGCTGGCTGGGAGGAGTGGCTCGGATTTACAGATCAGCTGACACTTTTCTCCTCCGAGGAAACGGTTCTTGTTGTGTTTCCCCAAAGAAGAAGTTCCTGTGTCTCCACACTGGTTGCCAGAATGCAATGCAGTCCAATGCAGGTATTCATTGCTGCCTTGTAGAAACTGGAGGTCTGTGCAAGAAAAAAGGAAATTCCTGCCTCAGCATATCTGGGGATGAAATCTGGAGTGTGTCTTCCAGTTTCCCCTTCTTTCCCTTTCTTATCATAGCAAAAAGGACGGGAATGCATGTCATTTCCCCATTATATTGTTACAGATTAACTTATTAAGCTAATTTGTTCATTTATCTGAAAGGTAGTCACAGAAAGAGAGGGAGAGACAGAAAGAGAGATATCTTTCATCTGCTCATTCACTTCCCAAACTGAAGCCAACAACCAAATCTAGGCCCGGCTGAAGCCAGCAACCAGGAACTCCAACCAGATCTCCCGCATGAGTGGCAGGGATTCAAGAACTTAGGCCCTCTGCTGCCTTCACAGGCACATTAACAGGGAGATGGGATATTAGCAGCATCACAAGCAGCAGCTTAACCCACTGTACCACAATGCCAGTCCCCATGATGTATTGAACTCTTGACTTTGTAATAGCACTACAGCATTGCCATATCATTTCAAGTCTCTCATAGGCACAGAAAACACCTCCAAAACCTTGCAGATTGAGGACAGAAAGAGATTTCAAAAGAAGTCATTGTAGGAAAAGTTTTGTGTTCAGCTGATTTGCCAGCTATTCCCGTTTCTTTTCTCCCTTGATGACTTCTACATCCAGCAATCTCTTTGCTCAGCCACTTTTGAGTGTAGCACGCTGCTGGCGAGAGATCTGCAAGCAGTCACACTGGGGTTTTTGGAAGAGCAATTGGTTTCTCATAGAAGAAACAGACAGGAGTACAACTCTCTTCGTTCTACTTTTTGCCTTTCAGTTGAATGCCCCACTTGGAGCCGCAGAGAACCAGGTGACATGTGACACTGAAGGAAGACTGTACGGATAAAGCCTGGAGTTCTCTAAGACATCCTGGAATCAGCCATGGCCTTTCTCTGGCCACAATTTGCTTACGTCACTTAGCAGCTTTGGTTATCTGCACCCAAAGGCATTCCTGTTACAGTGCTCAACTTAATGGCTTGCTGTCAAATCAGAACAACAAACGACTCCCTATTAAAACTGTACAAGCAATCTTAGAAAAATAGCAACAACACTAGCAGGTTTACCTAGGAACAGTAGTCTTCATTTGGATGAAATTTCTGATACACTAACATCATTTTCTTTCCCTCGTGGTTTTAATGGCACCCACCCTGAATTCCTGGAGTGCTGGAGACTACTGCATACAAGCATTAGAGCTCCCTGGAACACTCATGCTTCAATCCTGTAACTCCTAACCATGGCCCCATCTAATTGCCCATCTTCCACCCTCCAGCCCCTGAGCGGCTGAGCAAGGCTGGCAAAACATACACCCCTACAGTGGAGACATTGGATATAGTTGTCCTGGATCAGCTGAACCTTCAACATCATTGCTGGTTCTTTCCCAATTTTCACATTTATTCTTCCAAACCTTCATTCTTCTTAAATTTCAATCATTTCTTCTCATTTTACTAAGAAAATGAAGATTTCCATGTGGGAATTCCTTCCTATTCTACAAATATGAATGTACAACATCAAAAGTTCATGAAAATGTGTATTATTAAAAACTATATATGGACTTTATTTTTTTGCAAGAACATAAGCATTCCTAGTGGCCAGTTATGAAAGTCCCCTGTAGGCTGAGTTAGCCTGTACACCTTGCCTCTGGGTTCCAGAACCCCACAAATAGCTCCTCTTAGCCCCAGACTTTTTTTTAAATAAGGTTTTATTTATTTTTATTTGAAAGGCAGAATTACAGAAAGAGAGAGAGAGAGAGATCTTCCAACTGCTGGTTCACCTCCCTAAATGACCACAACAGCTACAGCTGGAGCTGGACCTGTCTAAAGCCAAGAGCCAAGATCCACCCCCAGGGTTTCCCACATGGATGCATTTCCCAAGGCCTTGGGCCACCCTCCCCTGCCTTCCTAGGCCACCAGCAGGAAGCTATATTGGAAGTGAAGCAGCTGGAACTCAAACTTGCACCCCTATAGAATGCTAGTGGTTCAGGCGGAGGTTCACCCCACTACTCCATGGCACCAGCTCCAGGACTGTCCTTTTAATCAGCTCCTCTGTGCAGCCTATAAACACAATTATCTCCAGTAAAAGAAAGGAAACTCCTCCTTTAACATTACTTCCCTCCGGATAATTCTTCCTTCCATGTGTTCTGGAGAGGGGACATAGCCCATGAAAGATTTTCTTCCTGGGTAGGTTTTCCTAAGACTTACCATCTGCCTAAGCCTTTAGTTCCTGAGTTCTGTGCTTGCGGGAAGTTGACTCCATTTATTCTACAACCTGGGCTCATTTTCCTTGCAAAAGTGGTTTGTTCAAACCACCTCATTTAGGCAAGTTTTCCTGGCCATAGCAGTTAAGTCAGAAATGATCTGAGATAACTAGGATTTCTGTTCTTGAAAAAAAGTTGAAGAAGGCTACTAGAACATTCTTTCCCTTTCTGGATGTAGTACTGTTTGAAATGAGGCTGAAAATGCTGCAATCATTTTGTCATCATGGAAGTAGCCAGTAACTGACACTATGGTGAGCAGAGCCGCAAGTGGAAACTGACTTTTTAAAAAAATGACACTGTTGAGCCTAGCACCTTCACTTCTCTGAATTTTCCACTTATATGAGTTAATAAATTACTTGGTTTCAATTGTATGTTACTGAACAACAATCAAGCAAACAAAAAAGCAGATATGATCCTGTCTGTTGTGTCTCTTCAATAAGCTCCTTCTCTTCCCCAATAATGGCTTCTATTCGAGCTTTATTATCACTTCTCTTTTTAACCGTATAAGGCTCAGCAGGACTCCACTTGGAATGCCTAGAATCTACATCAGAGTGCCTGTGTTTCAGTCTTGGCTCTCCTTCAGGTCCCAACTTTCTGCCGTTCAGCACATGGGAGGCAACAGGTGGCAGGTCTTAGCCATCCACCTGCGAGCATTGACATCTGGGCTCCTGGTTTCAGCCCGAACCAGCCTTGCTGTGGTAGACACTTAGGATCAATATGTGGAAAATTTATCTAAATCCATCTCCCTGCCTTTCAAAATAATTTAAAAATTTTTATCATAGCAATTTTCTTTGAATTTATTTTCAGTTTTTTAATCATATAGCCATCAGAAACCATATGAAAATCTGATCATCTTTGTCACTTGCCCAGGACTCTTCAAACACACAAGACAAAATTTAAATCCCTCATTTAAATCTCTCATGAATCCATAATAACCTGGATTTTGATTATCTGTCACTCATCTCTCCCAACACGTGTATAAATAGAAACACGTAGCATTCTTCAACTTCTGAGTTGTGTGCGGTGCTGAACAACAATCAAATGTGCCCATCTTCTGCTTTAGTTATTAATGGCTCATCTGCTGTTCTCTGTGGATTCAAGAAGTCTTCCATGGACTTTCAAGGGTAAGCCCACGTCCATCCTGGTCCAATTTCTTCTATGAAGCTTACTCTAATCTTTGCACAATTTATCTATACTTGGTTACTTCCACACAAACAAAGCTATTGGGAGGCAAAACATATGTATGTTTTATGCATCTTTATCATTCTGTTGTTTAGCCATATTTGGAATGACAGACCATTGATGTTTCTTGAATTGTGAATGAATCAAACATAATGATTGACAGTTTATTTGATGAATTTTGGACGTTTTAAATGATGAGTCGCTTAATTAAAATAATAATCATTAAGATGTTGACTAGTCCTGAGTTCTCCCTGAGTCTTACTCCATTAGAAATAATTATAATCAAAGCAGATGTTGCTTTTTTTTTCATAATCAAAGCAGATGTTGCTTTTTGTCCACCTCCAGTGCTTTCTCACTACACTGCCCTCTTCCCAGGGTTTTCCCTAACAGAGAGGCAAAGATGTTATTCTGGGTGAGGTTTTGTTTTATTTCATTTCTTTTTTTCCTTGTAGGCCAGATTCTGTGTCCCATAATTTCTACCCTGAACACCTGAGACCTGAGGCATCTGATGGCAACATATGCAATAACTAGATCTCAAGTTGAGAATCCCGAGTTATTATCCTGGTTCTTGTCCTTCCCACAGCTCCCTAACATCTGTTTTTTTCAGTGCTCCTTTCTATTTTATGCTCACCCACAATGTCCTTCCAATAAATCTTCTTTTATTGTTAGGTAGATAGTCATGGCTTCATTCTTAGATGTATGCTAACCAGGACTATTTTATAAACATATCATTAGAAAAACATAAAAGGAATAGCAATGGTTATTTAGCAATGAGGCAGACTCCTTTCCACAATGCCAGGAAGTACTCGGACCAACACATGACATACAGAAGATCAAAGAGAATGTTTGGAACGAGTATGCTTCCTAGTATGCGAAATTAGAACTGAGGATACCCTCCCAGGACCTAGGACAGAAGTCCTTCCAGGGTGATCCTCATGTTTCTCCCACACTTTCATTTAGTTTGTAACAGGCAAGATATGGAAACAATTCAAATGGACTAAAGTTCTTGCAACCTTGAATACAAAGAAATCTTGTCACATGCTACAACATGTACAAAATTCGAGAACTACATTCTAAGTGAAACATTATGAGGAGTTATTCGAACATGTAATCTTGGACACAGAACCATTTCCCACTTGCCCTTCCCCACAGCTCGTGGAGCTGTAACCTGGCCCCTTACCCCTTACCTGATAACCCCACTCCCCAGTCTCTGGCCGCTACCTCTGGTCTCCACCCACCTACTTGTGGCTCAGATCATCTCAGCCACAAGTCCCTGGGGCCAGAGCCCACAGCCCACACAGCTCTCCCCTCTCCTTCCCCCTCTCTCTTCCTTTCACTTCTCCTGGCTCTTCCCCGAGCCCCTCCATCTTGTCCCTTCCCCTACCCTGGCAGCCCCCATCCTGCCACCATGGCAGGAGACGCGTCCCTTTCAGATTTCTCCCCCTCCAACCCTGCTCCCATTCCTACCCTACTGGGAAAAAGGACCTACTAATCACCTTGGGATTTTGACTTGCAGTAAACTAATCGTGAAAAGAGTACTTGGCTGTGGGAATTAGCTGCGCGTAATAATGTAAGAATTTTAAAAACTTTAAGTGCACTTTAATGTAATGAACGTGCTGGTCACAAAAAGACAAATACTACATGATTCTCCTGCATGAGGAATCCAGCATAGCCAAACTCACAGACACAGAAAATAGAAGGATGGCTGCCTAGAGCTGTGAGAGAGTGGGGACAATTAGTGTTTCATGAGTGAAACATTTCAGTATTACAAGACGAAAAAGTTCTAGAAACCTTGTGCACAGCAATTAAATATAAAATCACCCCTTAGTATTTTCAGATATTAGTTGCTCAAATGCCATTCCTCTGCCCTTGCGGATATCAACACCTGTAGGTACTCAACTCTTTTGTATAAAATAGCATAATATTTGCATGGAACAAACACAAACCATCCAGTATTGTTTAAGTAACAATATACAAGTTGTTTGCTTGGTGGTGAGGGAGAGAGACTGTCTGTATGTGTTCAAAATAAATGCAGTGTTTATTTGTATTGTATTGTTTAGGGAATGAGGACAAGGAAAAAACCCAGTACATGCTTTCTAGACACAGTTGAGCTTTTAGGTATTTTCAGGCAAGGCTAGTCCTCGGGTGCAGAACCAGACCTGAATATGTGGTGGGTTCACTGTGCTTACCACTATTGAGCTACATACTTACATGTATGTACTTGATGGTAAAACTGATGTTATGTGGTATAATATGCCTAGACCATGTGCTACATCTTCAGGAGATTTCAAAGCAGTCAATTAATTCACAGAATTCAGACAGACATAATAAGCCCTTCCTCATGGAGCTCACAGGCAGACAGCACACAGTTCAATATAAGGTACAATCAGCACTAGTGTTAGGTCAGTAGCAGGGCAACTGGAGTTCCTACCAGTAGCACTTAATTCCTATTTATCCATTTGAGCAAATTTTTCTGAAAGAAGTAAAATCTCAGCTGAGATCTCAACAAAGTGGTCGGGAAAGGTAATCCAAAAGAGAAGGTATGGCATTCACAAAATCCTTGAAGAAAGGTGGCACAGTGTCTTTAGGAAACAATCACAGGGGCTGGCATTGTGACATGGCCAGTAAAGCCACCACCTGTGATGTCAGCATCCCATGTGGGCACTGGTTCTGTGTGGCTGCTAGTTCCACGTGGATGATGGTTTAAGTGCCAGCTGCTCTGGCTCTGATTCGGCTCACAACTTGACCTGGCCCAGTCATGGCTGCTGCAACCATTTAGGGAATGAGCCAGTAAATGGGGATATCTCCCTGTTTCCCCTCATTTCTCTGTAATTCTGACTTTCAAGTAAATAAATAATTTTTTAAAAATCACAAATGGTATGTACTGAGCTTATAGTAAGATTGAGCGACATAACATTGAAAAGATAAGCACAGTTTGTTGTCACAAGCCTAGAAGGCTGATGCTATGTGGAATTGATGAAGGATTTTAAAAACATAATAATGGAATCAGGGGCCTGGTGCAGTACCCTAATGGCTAAAGTCCTCTCCTTGAATGCACTAGGACCCTATTTGGGTGCCGATTCTAATCCCGGCAGCCCTGCTTCACATCCAGCTCCCTGCTTGTGACCTGGGAAAGCAGTTAAGGATGGCCCAAAGCCTTGGGTCCCTGCACCCACATGGGAGACCTGCAGGAAGTTCATGGCTCCTGGCTTTGGATTGGCACAGCACCAGCCATTGCAGCCACTTGGGGAGTGAATCATCAGATGAAAGATCTTTCTCTCTGTCTTTCCTCTCTGTATATCTGACTTTGCAATAAAAAAATAAATAAATCCTTAAAAAAAATAATGGAATCAGGTATGCCACATTGGCTGCAGTGGGGAGAATGGATCAGAAGATTAGAATCCTCAGGAAGAGAAGCAAGTTAGAGCTATGCTATCCAATATCTAACCATCAGCCACATCTGGTTACGAACTCTTTGAACATGGCTAATAAAATGGTAGATACTATAAAATGCACAATAGTTTTAACAGATTTGTATGAAGGTACCAGTGTAAAATATTTGTTTATTTGTATTTTTCATTTATATGCATATTTCAGGGCAGACAATTGACCTAGCACCCAAGATGCCAATTGGAAGGCATAGTGTCTAGACTAGATAGATTAGAACTCCAACTTCCTGTTAATGTGGATGCTGGGAGGTGTTTGTTGTGGCTCAAGTAACTGGACTCTTTCTACTCAAACAGCAGGTGCAGTCAGATTGAATTTTCAGCTCCCAACTTGGGTCTGAGCCCAACCCTAACTGTTGACTGTTGTGGGCATGTGCAGAGTGAATCAACAGATTCAAGTTCTCTGCCTTCCTCTCTCTCTCTCTGTATTTAAATTAAAATTTTCAAAATTCTATAAAATTCGTTGAAAAAAACTTTGCAGTGCTTGCTTTAACAGCACATATGCTAAAATTGGGATGATACAGAGAAGATTAGCATGGTGCAAGAATAATGAAAATGATTTACAGACACAAAAGTATATTGATTGCACATTGAAATGTTGGTTATTTTGAATATAGGGAATTAAAAAATATTAATGCTCATTTTACCTATTTTATGTTTTTTCTAACATACCTATTGAAACCATGTAAGTAGTTGTGTGGCTTTGGTTTGTTTGTGTAGCCTGCATTACACTTATTTTGGGTCAAAGTATAATCTGGGGACAGGCACTCAACCTAATGCCTAAGATGCCTACATACCGTACTGGAGTGGGGGTAGTTGGATCTGAGTCCCCGCTCTGGGTCCTGACTGCAGCTTTCTGCCAAAGCAGACAGTGGGAGTCTGCTTTTAACACTGATGACTCAAATAACTGAGTTCTCACCATTCACATATGAGAATTTAGTATAGTTATTGACCTTGACCTAGTCCCAGCCCTGGGAATAGCAGAGATTTGGAAAGTAAACTAGCAAATGAGTGCTCAATTTCTAACTGTTCCTTTCTCTCTGTTTCTTTCAAAATAAGTACTATTTAAAAAAAATAATATGGATTTCATTATTTTATTGTTCAATCAATTTTGGAAAATACATGTTGTATGTGAGGTACTAGAATGTGAATTTAAAGTGATAAAAAATTATTCATGAGTATCAGGCATGGGTCATAGGTATTGAATGAGTGAATATTCAAACAAATAAATACAGATAAATTGTAATAAATCTGTAAGCAGAGTATATGATGATAAATGAGCAAGAAGTGAGGTTCATTAATTTACAATACAACTAAATGTTCAAAAACATAACAGCTTACACTTTTAATATGACATGTATTTTTAAAGAATGTTCATTGTGTCCATTTTTAAAGAATGTTCAACAGTGACATGCATATATGTCATTATTTATATATATGTCACTATTTCTAACTATCCAAATAATATAAAACTTAACAATATCATCTACAATTAACCCTCCAAACACATCTGTTAACATGATTTTGAAAAAAATGACAACATCAGTTACTACCATTGTTATCATAGTTCTTACAAGGTCATTCGTTGTTGACTTCAGTAATGAAACTGAGCTGTCAGTATCAACACCTGTCTTCAGAATTATAAACTACAAACTGACCTCACTGTTCCTTTCTTTTAGTAGTCATTCAAAGGGTTTGCTCTATTGAACTTAATTCTCTTAGAACACTGAGTTATAATTATATGCTAAAAAATGTTTTCACCTGGGAACACCCATAACTTTCTCTTTGAAAAGAGATGGTTTTCCCAAGCTAAAAACATATAATAAAGGCTGTGGTTTATTATTCTAAGACCATCACAAGCCCATCTGTTTCTCATGGTTAATTTAGGCTTTTAAACCTGAAAATTATATTATATTATAGACAATATGGGTAGGGTAAGAGTTGAAATTAGCTCTCTCTCTCTCTCTTTAAGAGCATAAAGAAAGAGAGCATTGTCTTTTATATTAAAGAATAACTGTTGATAATTGTCCTCTTAGTCTGCCTTTATGGATAACTAGAATGTTGTCGGCAACTTTCTGGAACTTTAAAAAATAATAATAAAGGCGGAAATATTTTGCTGAGGAATTTAAGAGAAAAAAAAACATTGGATTTACATGATAGTACAACTGGAGATAGAAAGCAGATTTAAACATCATTTAAGATATATGATGAAGTTTTTGAAAAATTCTTTACCCTTTCTGTGTCTTGTGTTGAAGGAAAATCTGACATGCGTGTGTCCAACACAGATGCAAGCCGTGAGAAGCTGAGAGAAAGCTCCAATTTAAAAATTGGAAGTAGGGCCCGGCGCGGTGGCACAAGTGGTTAAAGGTCCTCGCCTTGCACGCCCGGGATCCCATATGGGCGCTGGTTCTAATCCCGGCAGCCCCGCTTCCCTTCCAGCTCCCTGCCTGTGGCCTGGGAAAGCAGCAGAGGACAGCCCAAAGCTTTGGGACCCTGCACCCGCGTGGGAGACCCAGAAGAGGCTCCTGGCTTTGGATCGGCATAGTATCGGCCCGTTGCGCTCACTTGGGGAGTGAATCATTGGACGGAAGATCTTCCTCTCTGTCTCTCCTCTCTGTATATCCGCCTTTCCAATGAAAAAATAATAAAAATAAATCTAAAAAAAAAAATAAAAAAAAAAATAAAAATCGGAAGTAAAAGTGGAAACATTTCCATGAATCATAGAGAAAAAGATAGTAAGAGAATGCTGTGAAGAAATATATTCCAACAAGTCAGATAATTTAGACAACAGATACAAATTCTTATAAGGACAAAATTACTGAAATTAAAGGAGTGAAAAAACATGCAATCAGATAAAGAGCGACTAAAGGTAATGATTAAAAATTGGGCCCAAATATCTTCCCTTATAAATATTGATAGGTATTTTTCAAGTAAACTGATAGCAATTCTGACTAACTCTCCTAAAGTAAAAGAGTAAGCACTTCCTAATTCATCTTAGAAGTCCACATCACTATACCACAAAAACCTCACAAAGATGTAAGAAAAGTTATGCATCAGCAATCTCTCAAGAATATACATGCAAAAATCCTCAACAAAATGCTAGTAAATTGAGTTCATCAATTTACAAAAGGGATCATAGAACAACCATAGGTTCGATCTCTCCACAATGAAATGACATTTGGCCAAAGAGAATGGATGAAACCCAGACCCCCACAGCAAAACGGGCAGAACTGAAGGACACCATCTTGAGTAAGCCAAGCCAAACGTAGAAAGACGAAGAGCCCACGTTCTCCCATCAGTGTGGGAGCTAACATTTTGTTGCTGTTGTTCTTATTTTCCATCATGCAGCTCAGCAGGAATACAGCTTCCCCCTTTTCCTTTCCTCTCTTCCTCTGTTCTTTCTCTGGGAAGTAATATTAAAAAAAAAAAAAAACTGTGTATATCAATTTTGCTGCAAACACAGCATTTCCTAACATTTTGTTTTAAATCTTTGTCAAAAATGGGTAGGAATTATATATGCTACTATGGTTTTAATGATTTTGGTACTATTTAAAAAGTTATATGAGCAAAGTTAAACATCGTTTCATTTGGTTATAATAGCCCTTTTGCCGATTTCCTGCTGTATGGCCTTATTACTTACTATTTGAAGAGTTCTTTGTTTAGTAGAATCTGTAAGCCTTTAAACATAATATAGATTTAAAATGTCAGATTCAGGGCCCAGCGCGGTGGCGCAAGTGGTTAGGTCCTCGCCTTGCACGCCCGGGATCCCATATGGGCGCCGGCTCTAATCCCGGCAGCCCCGCTTCCCTTCCAGCTCCCTGCCTGTGGCCTGGGAAAGCAGTCGAGGACGGCCCAAAGCTTTGGGACCCTGCACCCGTGTGGGAGACCCGGAAGAGGCTCCTGGCTTTGGATCGGCATAGCATCGGCCCGTTGCGGCTCACTTGGGGAGTGAATCATCGGACGGAAGATCTTCCTCTCTGTCTCTCCTCTCTGTATATCCGCCTTTCCAATAAAAAATAATAAAAATAAATCTTTAAAAAAAAATGTCAGATTCAAGGTTTGGAGCAGTACCTAGCAGCTAAAGTCCTTGTCATGCACGTGTCAGGATCCCATATGGGTGATGGTTCTATTCCTGGCTGCCCTGCTTCCCATCCAGCTCCCTGCTTATGGCCTGGAAAAGCAGTAGAGGATGGCCCAAGTCTTTGGGACCCTGCACCCTGTGGGAAACCTGGAAGAAGTTCCTGGCTCCAGGATTTGGATGAGCTCAGGACTGGCCATTGCAGTCACTGGGGGAACCAGCAAATGGAAGATCTTTCTCTCTGTGTCTTTCCTTCTCTTGATAAATCTAATTTTCTGATAAAAGAAAAAACACATCTTTTAAAAAGAGAAAATAAATGTTTCTTGGCCTTTTAGGTTATCCAACTGTTAGCATTTAATACTTGATAGCAGTTTATGACCTTTTATATTTGTGTAGTATCAGTAACCATGTTTCATCTTTCATTTATAATTTATTTGAATTCTCTTTCTTTTTCAAATATTATTGCTTTGCAAAGCAGAGAGAGACAGAGACAAGAGCAGGATTTTCATTTGCTGATTCATTACTCAAACACTCACAGAAGCCAGACTTGGGCCTGAGCCAGGAGGCAGACACTCAGTCCAGGTCTTCCCCCTATGGGATGCAGGGGCACGAGCATCACTGCCTTCCAGGGTGTGTGCATGCAGGCAGCTGGACATGGGGAGTAGGTCTAGAACTGGAGTCCTGACATTCTGTATGAAATGCTGGCATCCAAAACAGCATCTCAACATTCTTTATTTGTTATTCTTCCTAACATTTGTGAATTTATTTAACAAAATTGAAAACAGGGGCCTGGAATGATTGCATAGCAGTTAAAGTCCTTGCCTTGAACATGCCGGGATCCCATATGGGCGCCAGTTCTAATCCCGGCAGCCCTGCTTCCCATCCAGCTCCCTGTCTGCGGCCTGGGAAAGCAGTCGATGACAGCCCAAACCTTTGAGACACTGCACCCGCATGGGAGACCCGGAAGAAGCTCCTGGCACCTGGCTTCGGATTGGCTCAGCTCCAGTCGCCATGGCCGCTTGGTGAGTGAATCATCGGATGGAAGATCTTATCTCTGTCTCTCCTACTCTCTGTATATCTGCCTTTCCAATAAAAATAAATAATAAAAAAATGAAAACATGTTCTTTGATATTTTCTATTGTTACTCTAGTCTCAAGATTATTTCCTTCCTTTTGCTAATGTGCAGTTTTTTTAGATCTTGAGGCATAAAGTTAGGACATTGATATAAAATCCTTCTTCTTAGTTTAGGATTTTATTGCTATAATGTTTCTACTAGGAATTCCTATACAACTCAAAGAGAGACTTAGAATCAGTTCAAGCCCTACCAAAATCCCAAAGGTAGTTTTCACAGAAGCAGGAAAAAAAAATCCAAAATTCAAATGGAAACATACACATTGAAAAACCACACATCCTAACTCCGCCCTACCGCCAAAACCTTGCAGCAGGACAAGTCTGGGAGGGGTCCAGGCCTTGGGGTTGGGCATGTCTTACAGTTCCCCACAGTGGGGGACCTGTGGGGGGTGCCCCTGCCAGGCTGGATCCAAGGTTGGGGATTGAGGCCAAAGCCACTGCAGAAAGGCAGTGACCATGTCCTAGGCTTTGGTGCCAGGCTTTGTCTGCTGGTCGTCCAGCAGAGAGCTCTGGGATTTTTAGGATATGAAATTACTGCTTTGGGACACCCATGAATAAGGCCAGATTTACTGTAGGTGAGAGATGAATTCTGGGTGATTGCCAGTAACAGGATCATGAAACTTTGGGGCATTCGTGGGGACTGAGACCTGATGGTTTGGAGGCGAGTATCCGTAAGATCTATTTGGGCCAGAGTGATTCACCAGCCAAATTAGGGATCCTTAGATGGGCTGTTAGCATAGAGCATCAATGACTGCCACACACTAGTCCACATGAAAGCTATGGATGGGGCCTGTCTGGCAGGGCTAGGTACCATTACTTGACTGGGTGGTGGAATAATGGACTGGTTACATTCATCGAGGTCAAGACAGTAATCAGCATGCAAGAGAACTCGGTCCTTGGATAAACTCTGTGGGGGAAGTGTGAGCTGACCCTGTGGAAATACAAATCCCACAGGTTAGCTCACAAGCTGGTGCGGTGATGGGCTAAGCTAGGAGTAACCATGGCAACTGCCATCACTTACAAGTAAAGGAACCAACAGCAATCTGGGCAGGTAAAGGCAGCACCACCTGAAGGTGCATCCTAAAATAGGATGTGGGGTGGGCTGAGCTGCAACTGGAAGGGGGAAGACCAGGCAGGGCCAAGCAAGCTTCAACTCACAAGGAAGAACAGAAATCAGGATGGAGCACAGGTCACTCCAACCTAGGCTCTTACCCAAACTGGTCTGCATGAGCCAGGGATACTATGCCACAGCATTGAAGATAAAGACTGAGACAGGTGAGGAGCTAAGCCAACTGGGTCAGAGAAACCACTGGCACACACCTAATCTAGGGCTGGGAACAGACTCTGTTGGGGAGCTGTGAGAGTACACCCTTGCTGGGTTGGGGTTGGGGTTCCCATGGGAGGGTATGGGAGCTAGAGTCGGTGCTGCATTCTGGTCTGGATATGGCTGCAATCTCCCTAGGCACAAAAGTGTGAACTGAGGCTGGGTACACCTAGCTGAGCTAGATTCCAGCACCATCTGGTGCTCTGGAGAACCTGGGTAGATGTAGGATGGACTAGGCTGGGTCTCTGCCCCTACTGAGCCATGTGTGAGCAGTGACTGGGTATGGACAAGCCTTGGCTGGGCTGAAACATCCAACAGTAAGAACTGAAATGGATTGAAGTCCAGCAAGGAGGGCTGGCCCATGGAAATATCAGTATGCGCAAGATCTGGCATAGGGAGAGGTTCTGAAGGAGGAGCTTGGGAAACTCCTCTATCAGGACACAGTACCTACAGGTGAGCGCAAGAACCATGACATGGAGCAACCCAGACCAGGTGAGAGGAAGATACCCACCATCATACATATGGCATAGGTAGGGGACACACCATGCTGAACCCGTTCACATCAACCACTGGTGAATCCAATCACCAGCATACAGTGTGGATCAGGCCAGTTTCAGTTGCAATACATGCCAGTGCACATTACGGAATGCCAAGGTGAGGTGAGCCATACCAGATGTGGTTGCCGTGCCCAAACAGCACACATGAGAACTGGGAGGGAGGGGGCAAAGCCGGCAGGGGCATGTGGGCTTCCCTGCTGGACAACCACTCCCACTGGAGAGCATGAGTTGGGATGGGGGAAGACCAGACCAGGCAGGGCTATAACACCTATGGGCCTCATGTGAGCTAGATCAGGGAAGGGCCAGGTTAGGCTGACTGTTCTGACTGGTGCAAACAAAATTAGAGTGGGTGAGTGTTGGTTGGGCTTTGACATATCATCAGATGGCAGAGGTTGGCACTGGCGGCTAATTCTGTAAAGTTTAATGCCAGAACCACCTGGAGAGTACATAATCCAGAAATGGGAGTGGCCTAGTAGGGAAATATTGGGCACCTCCCTCTTGGGTAACCACTCCCACTGGAGAGCATGAAAACCAGGACAAGGGCAGGTGTGGCTAGACAGAACAGCATCCCCCAGCATGTGTGTGGGCTGGATAGTACGTTGGCTGGGTTGAATTAGTCTTCAATGCCCATTGACATGTACGAGAGCTAAATGGGATAGGGGACAGACTGAACAAGTCTGCAGTACATACTAGCATGCATGGGAACTAGGGTTGGGAGCAGGCCTGGTAGGGATTATGAGGAGTCGCCCCAACTAGGCTGCGCTTCCCACTGGTTTATGTAATGGCCGAATATGAAGTGCACAGGATTGGACTGGACTGCAACAACCATTGGTTTGTGTGGAAGACAGGGCTGGAGACAGAACTGACTCAGCATGTGCATAAGCTGATTGGGGTGACAGATTGTGCCAGACCCTGTACTGGCAAACGCCCATAAGAATCAGGTTTGGGATCATCTCAGATAAAGTTTCTTTGGAGATCCCTCCAGCTGAACATCTGATCTCAGAACCCCAACCATGAAGATACTTTGTCAGCCAGTCGATTCTGAATAGGTTTCATCGCAATTGGAATGGCAAGACTGGCAGCAATTCAGACCTATTGAACTATCAAAACTGCATAAGCAGGACCCTCAGAGCATGCCTCACATCGGGGACCTGGGATGGGTGGGAGGCTGGGTGGGGCTTCTCCCTTTACTTCTCCCTTGACCCCAGACACAGGGGGAAAAAATGATGTTAATGTGGAAACAATGGTATTACCCACTTTCCTGTAGCCCTTGACCCTTGTACCCTAATCAACTAAGCAAGAACATTTAAAAAAAATTTTAAAAAAGAAAGAAAAACCACAAAAATCCAAAACAGACATGAAAAAAAAAAAACTAAAAGAATCAAATTATTTAATTGACAAATATATCTAAGTTCTATAGTCATTAAAACAATATATTGGCATAAACAATTGACACTTAAGTCAATAAAATGGTGCAGAGACCACTGAAAAAACACATACATTGGTCATCGATCCTCTTTGACAAAAGCGCTAAGAACACACAACGGGAAAAGGACAGTCTGTTCAATTGTGTTGGAAAAAGTGCGTGTGTGTGTGTGTGTGTGTGCATGCCTTTTGAATAAAATGAAAAATACTTCAACTGATCTATAAAATAATAAACTTCCAGCTGGGGCTGATGAAGAGAAAAGGGAGTTGACATGAATATCCAATGTAGAAATTGAGGAAGAACATCACTATAGCCATTACAGATAACAAAGTAACAACAAATGAATGTTTTAGAAATACTTATCCCAATAAATTTGATACTAAGATGGAAGAAATCAATTCCTTGACATTAGAAACAATTATAAAACCAGAGAGCAGAACAATACAGAGGGTAAGGAATATGCTTTGGTGATCGTCTTCCTGTGAGGATACCAGTTTGCATAGCTGCTCACAAGAGCTTCGTAAGAGGACTATGAGCCAATCAAGAGACTTCAGTGCCTGGAGTGCGCACAGTAGTAACAGCCGACACACTGAAGCAAACAGACACAAATAAGCCTATGCATCATTGTCCTGCAGCTCCAGGAACCACAGTGCAAAGAGAAGAGCCTCTTGCTTGGGACAGAAGAAGTTATGAAATCTAACCCTTCGACATGACACAGCACAGCAGGGCTGCCGTAAGAAAGGTCAGGGCCAGACAGGAGCCCATAGCCCCTGCTGGGGAATTTGGTCCTACCCTGTGCTACGCAGGTCTGGGAAGGTTCTGGGCTCAGGGCTCTGGGCAGTGGGTTCTGGGCTCTGGAAGCTGGGTGTTGTCCAGCAGCGCAGCATCTGTGTGCACAGGCCCAGGCATCTGAGCATCTGAGCCCATCTGAAGCCAAGAAGAGGCTTGGAGTTATGAAGTACTCCCTTCCTAGGCACTATTGGGACAAATCCGAGCTTCGGGTGTCCTCTAGGACTGAAATGACAACATACCAACAGGTGAGTTGCGGCAAACACTAACGTGACTTGGCATTCAGGGCTGAAACAGCAGAAGTATCCACAAGTTCAGAGAAAACAAGCTAGTAGGTTAGATTTCAAGGAAGAATAGCCATAAGCAAAAATTACAAAGGCTTGAAAAACAATCAATTCTTCAATGTAATGATGTACATTCATAAAAAAAAACTCAGGGAACTATGACCTCACCTAACAGACAAAAGATTCCAGTGAGGAATTGACACTTTCAACACTTGGATAAAGAATTCAGAACTGCTGCTTAAAGGGAACTCAGTGGACTTCAACAGAATGTAAGGAAATGAGTCAATATTTTAATGAAGAGACTTCATCAGAGATGAAGGCAATTTTTAAAAAAGCAAACCAAAATCCTTTAACTGAAAAACAGGTGAGATTTTTAAATTTGATTAAAGAAGATACCCACAGCAGATAAGACAAAACAGCAGAAAGAATTAGTGAGCTCAAAAAAAGGCCACTTAAAATAGTTGAAAGAAGAAAAGGACTAAGAAAATCATGTTAAAAAGCTCAATGGAAACCCCAGGACAACATTGTGGTTCAAGAAGGATTACGAAATTCCAAAGGAGAAAAAGCACATCAAAGAAATTATAACACAGACTTGCTAGAGGATACAGAGAATTGAGTGTAGGAAGGTGAGAGGCCACCAGTCCAATCCAACAGAACCAAGCCAGCCCGGAGATACCCACGCTGTCATCAAACTCTGTGTGGCCAAAGACTGAGTGAAGATTCTCAGGGTGCGTCTGTGTTACAGCTGACGAGGCCTCTATTTGGGCTGTGCCTGTTCCACATCAGAGTTCCAGCTCAAGTTCAGCTTCTGCATTTGCAGTTAGCTCCAGCTAATGCAGCTCAGAAGGCGGCATATGGCAGCTTAGGTGCTTGGGCCCCTGCCACACCGTGAGACATCCAGATGGGATTCTGGGTTCCTGGCTTTGGTGTGTTCTGACCCTGGCTGTCACATGCATTAAGAAAATAAACCGGGCCTGGCACGGTGGCACAGTGGTTAAGGTCCTCGCCTTGCACGCCCAAGATCCCATATGGGCGCTGGTTCTATCCCGGCAGCCCTGCTTCCCATCCAGCTCCCTGCCTGTGGCCCGGGAAAGCGGTCAAGGACAGCCCAAGGCTTTGGGACCCTGCACCCGCGTGGGAGACCCAGAAGAGGCTCCTGGCTTCGGATCAGCATAGCATCGGCCTTTGCGCTCACTTGGGGAGTGAGTCATCGGACAGGAGATCTTCCTCTCTGTCTCTCCTCTCTGTATATCCGCCTTTCCAATAAATAAATAAATAAATCTTTAAAAAAAAAAAAAAGAAAAGAAAAGAAACCATTAGAGGCAAATCTCATCCTTCTGTCTCGCTTTTTGAGTAGATTTAAAAAAAAACCAAAATACTTACTGAGAGAGAGAAGAGTCTCAACATTGCAAAGAGAAAAATCAGAAGCATAAAGGAGTCCCAATTCACCTGACAGCTGACTTCTCAACAGAAGCCTTACAGGCCAGGAGGGAGTGGGACCTTCACATTACTGAAGAAAAACAAAACCAAAGGAAAAAAATAACACTGAAGAAAGGCTATCGCCAAGCACAGACAACTGTCCCCCGAAAGTGATCCTTCAGATAAAAGGAGAGATGAGGACATTCCCAGACCAAAACAGAGCAAATGCATCACTGCCAGACATGTCTCACAAGAGGGGCTAAACAGAGTTCTTTGAACTACAAGAAAGAGATGCTAACGATGAAGAACATTTCAGAAGGTACAAAGCTCATTAGTAAGATTTATAAACACAGTGCATAAGCTATTTGTATCTTTAACACAGAACTAAAAACAAAACAATTAAAAATAATTACTTAATATGTTAGGAGACAGGCAATATAGACATCAAAAATTCAAAATTTAGGCCCAGGTATTGTGGTACAACAGGTAAGGCAGCCAACTAGGTGGGATGCATGCATGCCGTATCAGAGTGTCTGGCTTGAGTGCGAGCTCTGCTCCTGATTCAGCTTCCCGCTAATGCACACATCGGGCTCAGTGCATGACAGCTCAAGCACTCGAGTATCTGCCTCAAAAAAGAGACACCTGCACTGACTCGCTGGCTCCTGCTTTCAACATGGCCCAGCTTCAGGTACTACACACATGTGGGGAGCCAACCAGAGGATGGACACTCTATCTCCCACCCCCTGCTATTTGTTACTCTGCCTTTCCAATAGATACATGAAACTTTTTTAAAAAGAAAGTTGATGAACAAAATTGAATCCAAAAATAAGTATAGAGTTCCTTGTTACTATTTATCTTCCCCCGACCCCTTTTTCCTATCACCAATGTTAAGTTTCTTTCACTTTAAAGGAGCTTGTTATAAGCAACATATGCTATAACAGACATATCAAGGTGGACGGAGGGACGGAAAGAAGCAGTCACACAGAGCCCTGGCATTCTGAACAGTGGCATGATTATAAATGATGATGATGTCACATATTCTTTTTAGAAACTAGGAAAAAGTTTTTGAATGCTTTCATCATTAAGACAAGTTGAATGTTCAAGGAAATAAGATTTATCAACCCTGGTTGAATACCACACAATTTATTCCTGCACTGTAACATCCCATGGTACCCTACAAATATGTACAATTTTTTAGCTGTCCAAATATTTTCTTAAAAAATTATAAATCTAAAACTGCTAAAAGAATAAGCATTTTAATGCTAGAATGCTTCTTTATCAAATAAATAGACATTAATTTAAAGTTGATCCAAAAAATACATTACACTTCCAGGCGAATTCACTGGATGGGAACATAATGATTATCTTAGAAAAAAACTTCGTAAAATGGAGGTTGTATTTTCCAAGTTATTCTATGAAACTGATAATAAAACCATTACAGGAAAAGAAAATTAAAGATCAGTATCTCTTCTGAACCTAGCTGAAAAAGTTACTAATAAAATATTATCAAATTTCAATTAGCAATATATGAAAAAAGAATACCTCACAGCTAAGTGGAATTTATCCCAGAAACAAAATGTTGATATGGCCTTTAAGAAGCAATCAACCAAATTCAGCATTTTAATAACCTAAAAAAGAAGATCCATGTGGTCCTTTAAATAGACTCAGAACAATAAAAAAGACTTGATAAAATTGAGCACGTATTCATGAAAAAACTCTTAGCAAATTAGAGTAGAAGTGAACTTCCTCAACCTGGCTCTCTGTGTGCTTCATTAAAGGAGACACAAATAAAGTTACACGCCATTTTGTGGATTAGAAGAACCAGTATTTGTAAAGTACTTGTTCTCACTAATTTAAAATAAAAAATCCAGTCAAGTTTCAGGGAGCCTTTTTTGTGTAGACATTTATAAGGGAATTCCAAAAATTATATAGGATGAGTAGTAAATCTAAACAGACATTTCTCAAAGGAAGACATGCAAATGAACAACAGGTACATGAAAAAAGTGCTCAAAATTACTAATTTTCAGGGAAATGTAAGCCAAAACAACAATGAAACATCACCTCACAGTCAGATTGACCATTACTTAAAAGAAAAAAAAAATGTAGAGAAAAGAGAATTCTTTTATGCTGTTTGTAGGAATATAAATTCCTATAGACATGGTGGAAAACAGTACGGATGTTTCTCAAAAAACTAAATGTAGAATTACTTTACAATCCAGCATTCTCATTACTGGTTATTTATGCAAGCCAAGTGAAATTGGTACATGGAAGAGGCATCTCTACTCCCATGTTTATTGCAGTACTATTACCAATAGCCAAGAAATAGAAATAGCCAAATGTCCATCCATTGATGCATAAAGAAAATGTGGGATGTGTACGTGACAGAATATCACTCAGCGTTTAAAAAGGATAAACTGTTACTATTTGCAACCACACAGAAGGAACTGAAATTTATTATGTTAGTGAATTAAGCAAGAACAAAAAGACAAGTACTGCATGACCACACTCACAATTGGAGTCTTTAAAAAGGATAATTCCATTGAACTCAATAGTGTATAGTACACAATGGGGGCCAGGATTGTAGTGCAGTGGGCTAACTCACTGGCGTCACTGATCAGAATATGAGTTCAGGTTCTAGTTGTTCTACTTTGGAGCCAGTTTCCTGCTAATGTAACTGGAAGGCGGAGAAACTTGGCTCAAGAACTTGGGTCTCTAGCATCTATGCAGAGGACCAGGAGTGGAGGAGTTCTAGGCTCCAGGCTTCAGCCTTGCCTCTACTGTGGTCATTTGGGGAGTTGAGCCAGTATATGGAAGTTTGTCTCTCTCTCTCCCTTGCTCTCTCTCCTTTTTAAGTAAAAGACAAGATTTGGGATAGTTTCAACCTTAAGGAATGTCAAATGTTTGAAGAACAAGACATATTTATTCTGATTGAACATTATGCAATGTAATCACTATAAAACATCATATAGCATCCCAGAAGTATGTACAGTTTTTTCTGTCTGTTAAAAAGGTATTTAAATAAACAAAACTAATGAAACTTATACAGGAATGCATACGGACTGAAACAATCAAAAGCAATGTTAAAAAGAAGAACAAAGAATATTTATATTGTCTGACTTAAATACTTACTAATGGGAATCAGGATTGTGTGCTCTTAGCACAAAGACAAACAGATCAGTAAGACTAAATAGCTCAAAAACAGGTGTGTGTGTGTAATGTATGTTAATTAAACATACAGTAGATGTCTAATTGATTGTTGACCAAAATGCCAGAAGTCAAGGAATAAATCATCTTCTCAATAAACCATGCTAACTGGATATCTGCATGGAAAATCACACTCGAATCAACGTGCCATGTGAAAAACTTACATAGTATGTATCATAAACCTGAAATTAAAAGTGAAAACTTCCATAATATATAAAAATATATGGAAAGCTAGTTTTTGCAACTTCAGGGATCATAAAGATCTCTTAGGACACAAAAAAGCACTAAGTAAGAAATATTAAATGAGCCGTTACAGAAATCATAAAATTCTAAAAAAGACACCACTAAGGAAATAAAAATCACATCTAAAACTGAGAAAAGGTATTTATAATGCATGCATTTGACAAAAGATTTAAAAAGATTATATTAAAACACTCTAGAGCTAAATAAAACAATGAAGTATAAGAATTTTTATTTTACACAGGGGACACTGGGAGAGAACGGGGAAGGAGGAAAGAAAGGGCAAGTCGGGAGAAGCCCTTTACCTACAAGACTGTGAAACTGAAAATAAGAGTAAAAAAACTGGCTGGTTGCCACCATTGCTCCTGCCACAGTGCCAGCCAGCATCTGGGGTGGGTGTGAAGGCTCGTGGCAGGCTGGGGGTGTGGGCTTGCAGGAGGCCTAGGAGATAACTCTGGCAGGGGGAAAAGGGGACCTGGAGACTCACACCAAGGCAGTCAAAGCAAGCCTAGGTCCCAGAAGAGGTGAGGGGAAGAGAGAGCCCTAGGTCAAAATGCTGATGGGTTGGGCTTGGGGAACTTCCAATGGGCTTGAAGCTTGAATGGGAAAGGGTGAGATCCCAGGTTAACACACATGCCAGGAACTTGGGACCCTAATGGGCAGGCAGAGCTCCAGGTCAACACAGCACCCCACTGGAAAACTAGATGTCTGGGCTGGGGAACCCATGTACTTCTAGGCACAGGTATTGTGGATTGATCAGGAAAGGGAGTAAAGAGATGTGTGGGAGGAAAGACCACTGAGGGAATATGTTGCAGGTGAGGAATGACTTCTGAGGGACTCCCAACAACAAGGTCACCGTACCTGCGGTGAGCAAGGGGGCTGAGATCTAGTAGTTTAGAGGTGAGAACTGCAGGAACTTTAAGGGTCAGACTGATGCACCAGCCAATGTGGGAGAGCTGAGCTGGGCTAGTTAACACTGATCACTGCTGACCACCCACAGGCACATACCTGGTAAGGCTAGATTACAGTACCTGCCAGTGAGTGTCAGAACAGGAAACAAGTAACAACAGGTTAGGCCATGACACTAACCAGTATGTGAGAGTATCAACTCTGTGGACAGATTCTGTAGGAGATATGTAGACCCACCCCTGTGAAACTACAATTTCTGCTGCTTTGCTTAAGAGCTAGGGATAATGACAGGCTGAGCTAGGCATGAATACAGAACCCTCTGACATTCATGGTACTGAAGGTGGGAACAGGCTTGGCTGGTCCAGGCTGTAGCACCTTCAGGCACACCCAAGAATAGAGTGTGGGGCAGGCCAGGCTGTAACATCCACCAGCTCACACAAAGGCTTGGAAGGGGATAGGAGGCAAACTATGCCAGGGAAGCGCTTAGCATCTGCTGTCATGTGTAAGATCTGCGCAGATCTGGGTGTGGACCTGGTGGGAAAACTTGGGAAATACCCCTGGTGGGCCATACCTCCTCTGGTGAGCATGTGATTCAGGCTTGGGTATTTGTCAGGCCAGGCAAGTGTAAAGGTTGGTTCTTGAAGGGGGATGGACCTGGCAGGGCCAGGCCAAATCTTAGCACCTTGGCATGTGCAGGAGCCAGGCTGGAGTGCTGGCCATGTCAGGCTAGGCTATCACACCTACGGGTTTGCATGAGCCAGAGATGGAAGTAGACTTGATAGGACTAGACTGCAGCACCTGCCAGCAAGAGTTGGGACTGGGGATTGGCTGAGACAGACCAGGATACAGCATCCAATGGCAAAGGCTAAGATAGGGGTTGGGCTATACCAAGATGGATCAGAGCAACCACTGGTAAGCACAAGATCTGTGACTGGGAACATACCTGGTTGGGGAGCTAAGAGAATGCCCCAGCTGGGTTGTGGTTCCCACTAGTGAATGCAAGAGCTGGAATGTGGATGGTGATAAGGACCAGATAGGGCTGCAGTGTCCTTTGGCATGGGTGTGGCGGACTGGGTCTGGAGTGTGTTAGAGTGGGCTAGACTCGAGCACCCTCTGGTGCTCATGAGAGTGCTGAACCATGTGAGAGCTAGTCTGGGTGTGGACAAGGTATTGCTGGGCTGTAACACTCAACAGTGAGCACTGGAACTGGTGTGGGTTGGTTGGTCAAGGTCACTGTTCCTGCCAGGACAGGATGTGGACTAAGTCAGTCTGGGTCAAGACCCACAGTTGTATATGAGATCTGCCACTGGATGGAGACCTGACAGAGTAGCTTGGGGAACTCCTCTTTCAGGATAAAGTCCCTGTAGGTGAGTGCAAGAACCAAGGCTGGAAACAGCCCAGACCAGGCCAGGTTCAATACCTGCCAGCCTATGAGGGATCAGGTCAGGGAGGCAGGCCATGTTGGGTCAGTTCATAATACCCACTGGCAGATCTTAGAACAGTGTGCAGAATAGGCTGGGTCAGGTTACAACACTAGCCAATTCACATTAGGATTGGCACTAGAAGCTGGCTGGATTGGGCTAGACTGTAGAACCCATCAACTTCAGCTGGAATGAGAGGCAGACCAGGCCTGGCCAGGCTACAGTAACTGCCGGTAAATGCCAAGGTGAGGCAGGCCATGCCAGACAGGGCTCCAGCACCTAACAGCACATATGAGACCCAGGGGAAGGCTGTGATCCCAATAGGAAAGCAGCATGGGTCCCCTGCTGGGCCACTGCTCCCACTGCTGAGCATGAGTACTGGAATGAGGGGCAGACCAGGCCAGAAACGGCTACAACACCTGTTGGCCAAATGTGAACTGGGTTAGGGGGAGAGCCAGGTGGGACTGTATCCACTGGTGCATGCATGAGCTAGAGTAAGTATAAGTTGGTTGGGGTTTGCCATAACATCAGCTGGCAAGTGCTGAGATTGGAGGCATATCCTGTCAAGCTAGAAAGCAGAACCACCTGGAGAGGGCAAGATACAGGACCGCAAGTGGGCCCAGTAGGGAATCTGTGGGAACTTCTCTGTTGGACTGCAACTCGCAACTCCCACTGGTGAGTATAAGAACCAGGGTTTGGGGCAGCCCTGGCTAGGCAGGTGGTGGCACCCACAAGCAGGAGTGTAAGCTAGATAGTGGGCTCAGTTGGGTTAAATTAGGCTTCAATGACCACTGACATGTATGAGAGCTGAACAGGATATGTGGCAGACTGGACCCGTCTGTTGCACATACTGGCAAGCACAGGAACGAGGGCTGGGAGCAGGCCTGGTATGGTTATTGGGGGTTTGCTCTGATTCAGCTGCAGTTCCCACTGGTGTACATGAGGGCTGAGTGTGTAAGAGGCAGGGTTGGGTTAGGCCACAGCATCCATTAGTTTGCGTAAGAGATGGGGCTGGAGACAGAACTGACCCAGCAATTGAAACTACCAGTGTGTGCATAGGCTGATTTAGGTAACTCACTGAGCTGGACACCACACTGGTAAGCACACACAAGAGTCAAGTCTGGGATCACCTCAAATGATGTTTCTTTGGGCATCCCCCCATCTGAACTGCTGGACTCAGAACTCCAACCATGGGGAGAATTGTAGAATCTGTGGTCTGACCGTGGCGTGCATGTGTCAGAACTGGACCTCTTCCGTGTCTAAGACAGAGCAGCAAATGGCATATCCAGATGCCCATGGAGGATATGGCAGTCTATGGGGACCCTCAGAGGGTCCCATAGCAGAGGAAGGAGGGCAGAATAAATTGGACAAATACCTCAGCCATACACCTTGAAAGGATTTCCTCGTCCTTGTAGTGGCAATATCAACAGCATCTCAAAACTATTAAACCACTTGAACAGAACCCTCTTTGCATGCTCCATACTTGGGACCCGGGGGTGACATTGGGTGGCCCTTCCCCATCCCAGGGTACCAAGGCAGTTGGGAGGTTAGGTGTAGCTTCTCCCCTTATCCCTCAGCCTGTTACTCCAAATATAGGAGGAAGAAAAAGAAAATTTGGAAACAATAGTCTCATCCTGGTCCTCAACCCTTCCCACGCTGATCAACGAGGTAAATATCATAAAAAAAAAAGAAAGAAAAAAAATAAAGAAATACATTTGAGGTTATTAGTGTCAAAAACAAAACATATCTTTATTTTGTTTATTAGAATGAGAAGAGGAAAAAGAGAAAGGGAGAGAGAGAATTTTCATCATCTAGTTCACTGCAATGCCCAAAATGGCGAGTCTGGGTTGAAACCAAAAGCAAGAGTTGCCACATGAGTGGCAGGAATCCAACCAGTTGATGCATGATTGCTGTATCCCTGCAAGCAGAAGTCTGGAGCTGGATCTGTGAACTGGACCCAGGTACCCCAGTAAGGAACCTGGATATTCTAAGCACCCCACCAAGCATTTGAATATAATCCAATTTCTTCTAAGAGCAAAAGATATGAATAGATACTTCAAAAAGTGGGATAAGTAAATGGCTGATTAGCACATGAAAAGAAGTGCAACATCCTTAAGTCATTGGGGAAATGCATATTAAAATTACTCTCAGACACCACTATGCACCAAATTGAACAGTTCAAATAGTCAAAAAAAATCCCAACTTTTCCTCAGGATATTGAGCAATTTCAACTTTCACACATTGCTAATGGGGATATAAAATGATATAACTACTGTTTGTTGAAGTTAAACAGTAATCATATGACCCACTGGTAAACTTTTATTTTTTAAGATTTATTTATTCGAAAGTCAAAGTTTCAGAGAGAGAGAGGGAAGGAAAGACAGTATCTTCCATCTGCTGTTTCGCTCCCCCAGATAGGCTGCAACAGCTGAGGCTGGGCCAGGCCAAAGCCAAAAACTTCAGCGAGGTCTTCCACAAAGGTGGTAGGAGCCCAGGCACTTGGCATCTATATGGGATGCTGACATCATCACAAACAGTGGCTTGACATCACAATACTGGCCTTCATTTACAAATATTTAAGGGAAATGAAAGCAAATGTCCACCAAAAAAGACCTCTACCTGAACGTTCACCAGAGTCATATTCAGAGCAGTCCCAAACCAGCACTAACACACGTGCACATCAACAGGTGAATCAATGGGTTCCTTAGATGTATCTATGCAAGGCAACATTGCTCATAAAGAACAAATGAGGGGATTCAACACATCCCACATAGGAGTACCTGAGATCAAGGCCCAACTTTGGAGCATGACTCCAGCTTCCTGCCAAGACAGACCCCAGGAGGCAGCAATAATTGAAATAATCATGCTCCTGTCACCCACACAGGACAGAGCTGAGTTCCAGTTCTGGGTTTCAGCTCCACCCGTGCCCTGGTCATTTACCAGACTTTGAAGAATGAAGTAGCCAATGAGAAATGTCTCTTATTTTATGTCTATCTCTCTCCCAAACCAATTGTAAACATTTGCAAGACAATAAATAACCTGTCGATCCTTGCAGCTGAATTGGTGAGTTTCAAAATCATCATTCTTAAACAAAAGAAGCCAAACATTCAGTGCATTACACTGAATGATCATCTTCAATAAATCTCTAGAACAGGCAAATCTATAGTGGCAAAAACAAATTGTTTGGGGCCTGGGCTGAGAGGCAATCAGTGCAGTACATACAAGTAAACTTTGTGGGTTGCTGGAAATGCTGTGTTGTGACTTTTACGATAGTCCTTGTTAGTGTCAACTTTTTGCTGCATTAAGCAACTATACTGTCATGTCCACCATGAAGTTTGTTTCTGGAAGTACAAGTTTGTTTCAACATAATAGCTAAAAATTTCAACATAGCAAATGTTGACTCTAGGATGATTTTTGTCTAGGGATGACGTTTGTCTGCCTTAGAGAAGTGCAATAAACCACACTTACGTGCACTAAGCTCTCCCTAAGTGGACATCCAACCTCCCCGTGCTGCTTTTGTCATGCATTTAATTGAATTTAATATATATTTGACCATATGTTGTTATTACATTTTTCACTCACATGGTAATTTTATGAAGGGGCCGGTGTGATGTGTTTTATTAAGCTACCACTTGTGATGTCAGCATCCCATAGAAGCAGCAGTTGGAGTCCTGGCTGCTCCACTTTGGTGCAGCTCCGTGTTGTTGTGCCTAGGAAGTCAGTGTAAAATGGCCCAAATGGGAGATCCAGATGGAGTGGCAGACTCCGGGCTTTGGTCTGGTCCCAGCTCCATCCATTGTGGTCACTTGGGAAGTGAGCCAGGAGAGGGAAGATGCCACTCTGCCTTTAAATAAACAACCCCTATTTTTTAAAGGTTATTTTGTGAATGGGAACTGTGAGAAACACCTCGCATGCTTTGCCATATGGTTGCCGTGGGCAGTGTTCTTCGTCCCTTTGCCTGGCACCGAGTTTATACTTGGTATCTTTGGGTTCCCTCCTGATCAGAACCTTTTTCTATCAGCTTTTAAATTTCCATGGTACTCTTGGTCTAAAAATATGGTATTTTGTTCTCATTTTAAAAAAATTTTTTAAGTATGTTAAAATCTTCATTAATTCACCTTCTGTTTGGGCTTACATTGTTTCTGATGCAAAATTAGCAGTAAATCCTCTCTCTAGACCTTTTTTCTCTTTGAATTTCACTCTGTTACTGGTTCTCAGCAATTTAGCTGTGATGTGCCTTCGAGTGACAGGGTCTGGGGATGTGGCAGCAGGTACCGTGTGTGGATGGTAAGGTGACAGAAGTAGTCCTCAAGAAGACCCGAGAAGCAGCCATGGAAATGGATGAGGAGAAACAGAAGTTCAAGGAGCTAAAAGCAAAGGCCATGGGGCACAGGTGGAATTAAGAAAATGTGGCAAAAAAGTAAGGCACTCCTTGTGCTTGAAATGATGCTGCCCTTCATCCTGTGCCCATCTGAACATCTGGATTTCCAGCCACAGTGCTTTTTGCCACCCGGTTAGAACAAAGTGTCACCTTGGAATCTGTTTTACATTTACAAATAAACTTTTGTGAATAGGGAGGAAAGACACCACAGTACAGGACAGTAGCTCACTGTCTCCTAAGCTGTTCCCATCCAGCCACTGTCAGCTGAGAATCCTGCCAGAGTCCACTCTTTGGACTCTGTTCTTGGAATTCTGCAACACCTGGAATTAAAGCAATTCATTGGGAAATCATAATTTCCATTTTATTTGGAAGCAATTAATTGATTATTCTTTCCATATGTTTCCTAGCTCCTCTCCTTTGTGTTAAATCCTTTGGACTGCTCCCAGGATGGCAGAGGAGCTAATCTTTTAATTTCTGTTATTTTTTCAGATCTCAGTGTAGATAGTTTTTATCACCATCATCTTCAAGATCGTTATTCTTCCCTTCTGCTGGAGTCGATCCAGTGGTATTTTCAGCAAAGGCAGTTTCATTTGGAATTGCCATTTTCAGCTCTAGAAGTTTCCTTTGCTTCTTTTTAATATCCTCTCTTTACTTCCACATTATGCCCAAGTTTTTCTCTAAAATTGTGAACATTTTATAACAGCTTTTGTAATAAGGATTCTAACAGCTTTTATTACAATGATGCAAGATAGGATTTCATCCAACACTCACCACCAACAAACCATCATCTTCCATAAAAACAGTTCCAGGAAGTTCCAACAAAAAAGCTAAAAGATGCATCATTGAAAATAATTCTCATATAACATTGCTTAGTGTCCAGATGCTATGTCACTCTAAAGAAGCGTGATCATTTCGAGCAAACATGTGGCCAAAGTTGGCTCTGCTTTCTGACTATCAACATCAGCACGTGCCTTGCAGTTAGGAACTTCAACTACAGCACTCCAGGACATTCGGATCTATTCATGCTTGCATCAAACACCATAAATACAAAATGACAAAACATTTAAATATCATTTGTATTTCAAGTTTATGGCATTTTACTTATGAAAATAGGCTGGGAGGAAGAGTTTACAATGCAACATCATTTCCAAGGCGAGGAAACTACATTATTTAGTATGATCCTCTGGTGTGCTTTTATTCTCCTAAAATTTTTTAAAATTGTATTTAAATTCCTTCGGAAGTCCATCTGTCAGCTGGATGCTTAGGTGGAGGGGAAGAGAGAAAATGTGGAAAGCAGGAAGGTGGAGGACAAGGGAAAAAGGGTCAGGCATACCACATGGTCACATACAAAAACGGCTTGTGCTGAAAGAGTGCACTATGCCTAAGGTGCTGGGCTATGCAAGTAGACGGCTCACACACCAAACCCAGACATCACTGTCTACAGGAACTGCGGTCTTTCTGGGTCAGAAGGACCCTTGCTCCCCAACAGGGCAGGATTGAATGGTAATCAATGCACACCTAATTCCAAAGACACAATTGTGTGGCAGACACCGGGGCCATAGTCTTCATAACCCTTCTGGGCATGGCAAACCTGCAAGAACTCTGGGATGGAAGCCAACATTGAGCTTCCAAACCACACAGCATAGCACAGCACAGGTTGTTTTGACCTGAACCGTCACAGGCTTGAGTTTGAGTCTGCCACAGTTCAGCACTTTGCCTAGTTCTAACATGTTATCCACCTCTCTTTTTAAATTTCTCTGCAGAATAATCCCCTGATTATTCTGGAGTGTCTTAAAGGACATTCCTATACGGAAGGCCTTGCACTTGATGGACAGTTCTGTATTACTTCATCAACAGCATCCGACCTGGGCTCCATTAAAGCCCAGGTTAGCAAACTCTGCATGAAAGCAGATTTCATGTCCCAGGAACACTTTTTTAAAGATGTATTTATTTTTATTAGAAAGGCATATCCAATTTACAGAGATAAGGAGAGACAGAAAGATCATCCATCCTCTGCTAGTTCACTCCCAAAATGGCCATGCAACAGCTGGGGAGCTGAGCTGATCCAAAGCCAGGAACCAGGAGCCTTCTCTAGGTCCCCCACATGCTTGCAGGGTTCCAAGACTTTGACCCATCCTCTACTGCTTTCCTAGGCCATAAACAGTGAGATGGATTAGAAGTGGAGCAACTGGGACATGAACTGGCATCTGCAAGGTGATGATTTTAGCCAACTGAGCCATCATGCTGGCCCAGGGCCCAGGAACCTCATATCCTACATCTGTAATGAACTTCTTCTGATTGATTATATTGATGTTGGTGTTTTGACAAACCCACTTCAGGGATCCCTGCCATACTTAACAATTTCCTGTACTGTATCAGGGCAAATGTAACAGTATTCGTCTTGCTGTCATGATCTTTGTGGTCTCCAGTGACTGCTCTGAGGGATTTCCACCTGTCTCTTGCTTAGCAGCTGCTAAACGCAATGCAGAATATCTACCTGCAGTTGGGATGTGTTTTGTGCAGCTTCCAGTTCCATAACCTGTCCCTGGGACCACAGGTGCTGCTGGCCCTGGCCCCAATGCCTGCTCCTGTCAAGGGGTGTTCACCAATTTCTGAAGCTGTCCAAGATGTTGCTAAGCTCAGCACTACCTGGACTGCAATGTTGAGTCCTGGGTTGCTGTATGACCCAAACATGATTTCTGCAAGATATTCTGTCTTTTCTGAACATTTAGTGAGAACCTGTCATGGTCCAGACACGCCATGGTCGGGTGCTGTTATCATAGTTGCTTAAATACCGTTATCTATGACTTCATTCACCTCTGTAACTTCTGAGTCAGTTTCTATTGATCGATTTTCTTGGCACTCTCCTGCTTATTTGTATGCCGTCATTTTTACTGGCTCCTAGACACTGTCACTACTTGTTCTTAAGGTTCTGGATTTGGATTTTTTCACTTAGAGTGTAAACCTGACTGGCACGTCAGTTTCTAAACACTCATCTTGATCCTTTTGAAGAGTATTTCTGAACTTCATTAGTGCTGGATTGGAGCAGCTTTTACTTCAATGCCTTTTTTGCCCCATTGTGAGAGCAAAAGTGCCCAATATCTCCTTTGAGGTTTTGTTAATCAGTTGCTGAAACTCCAAAGCTTCCTGGCCATGTTCAAGAGCTGGGAATTGCTCAACTTACAGTATTCCGGGTAATTTCTTTTCAGGGGTGCTTTGTGTCATCTCACAACCTGCACAGGTACGTTAGCACGCAGTAAGATGCAGTGAAACCACTGCACCAATTTTGGGCATGGGTCGCCACCTGGAGAAGATGCTGCAGCTTTCCCGGGATCCAATCTTAGTCTCTGCCTTGCTTGCCTTGGCTTTCCTCTGCATGCACTGACCTGAAAGTGACTGGCTTCCAGGCTTTTGGTGGGATTCACACCTTTGTTCTCATCCACTCAGAGAGCACACTGCTGCACTGCCTGTCTCCCAATATCCCAAAGCCATTGCTTCACTCTTTCTGCCTGGGATCCCAGTTCCTCATTACTAGAGGACATAGTCCATCATGGACAGACATACAAGTCAGGGTTTTCTTTTTGATCTAGTTGGAGCTTTTTACGTGTTTAAGTTCACATGAAGAGCTGCAGGACTTATCATGGTTGACTATCACATTAGTTTTTATTATTTATGTTACCTGATTCAGTCTTCACAACACTGTGAGTCAATAGAAAGTGAACATTCATAAGATCATTTCATAACCAGGAACACTCTGGATTACACTAGCAAGTGAATGTTCAAAGTTAGCACACCTTGTGCAGGTTGTAGCTGGGAGTATGACATTCAGCATAGACCACTAATGCTAAAAATGATCTCCTCGTTCACATTTCCCAGCATCCCTGGTGGTAGACATCATCACCAAATTCTTGGTTGTCTTTTTCTCTTCCTTTTCATCATCCTCCCTCCTTCCCTTCTTTCCTTTTTCTCCATCAGGTTTTAATTCTCTCTTATCTTGGGCCTCAATCATCAATTCAAAATGTTAAACAGGGGCTGGCACTGTGTTGGAGCAATTTAAGCTGCTGTCTGCAACGCTGGCATCTCATATGGGCAACAGGTTGTGTTCTGTCTGCTACACTTCTAACCCTATCTCTGTTACTGCATCCGAGAATGCTGTGGAAGATGGCCTAAGTTTGTGGGCCCCTGTGCTCACGTGAGATTCCTGGAAGAAGCTCTGGCTCCTGGCTCCTGGCTCCTGGCTCCTGGCTCCTGGCTCCAACCCAGGCCAGCCCCGGCCATTTCAACCATATGGGGAATGAATCACTGAATAGATGATTTCTTTTCATCTCTCTGTATATAAGTCTGCCTTTCAAATTAATACTTTATTTCAACATATTAAACAAAGTAAATTATTCTTTAAATTTTCACATTGAAAACTTAAATTATTTCTACAAATTTATATGTTTTTATTTGAAAGGCAGATTTGCAGAGAAAAGGAGACACAGAGGCAAAGATCTTCCATCCACTGGTTCATTCCCCAAACAGTTGCAACAGTCAGAAATGTTCCAATGCCAGGAGCCAGGAATTTCTTCTGGGTCTCCACTCGAGTGCAGGAGGACAAGGACTCAGGCCATCCTCTGCTTCTCTCCTAGGCCATAAACAGGGAGCAAGACTGGAAGCGGAGCAACTGATACAAGAACCTGCGCCCTATGGTATGCTGGAGGATTAGCCTGTTTAGCCGGTACCAGCCCCTGACAAATTATTTTTAATTGGAATTCCAAGCAACAATCTGTTATCAGTCTACATCTAATCATAACTGCTGCAGACACTTACAGACCTGTAAAGCTGAACACACTACCCACAGCTCTGTAAGCATCAGGATTAACCTTGTCTCTGTCAGTTTTACTTCTCTATCAAATCACTTCCCCCCCAAATTATGTTGGACTAGGAAGCTATCGCAACTTCTCAGAATTTTTCCTAGTCTGAATTTTGAAAATGATTTTTAAAATTAAAGAAGGATAGGTGTTTACCACAGCAATTAAGCCACAGTTTGGGATGACTGCATCTCACATTAGAGTGCAAAGATTCAAATTCGGATCCTGCTCTAGCATCCAGCTTCCCGCTGGACAATCCTGGGAGGCAGCAGGTGGGGGTGCCTGCCACCCACGTGGGAGAACTGGACTGAGTTTCTGGCGCCTGGTTTCAGCCTGCCTGGCCCCAACATTGGGGAAGCTGCCAGCATGTAAGGGATTCTCTTTCCTCTCTTTCCTTTTCTCTCTATGCCTCCCACCCATCCTCCCCTTCTGCCTTTCAAACTAAAATTACCTTTGTGAAAAGGGGCATAATCCAAGCTTGATAATTTAAGAAATTAAAATAGAAAAACAAAATTTCAAACTATACACACAAAACCAAGAGTAAGCCAGCTCCTCAGTTAGTGTGACTAAGTAATAGATTTAAATTACAGCTTTCTAATAATGAGTCAGAGTTTGGTCAGTCAACAGAGCCAACTAACAATAGAAATGCTTGAGAAAATTATAAGTCTGAGAAAATTACCTTGCAATTTGTGGGACACGATAAAAAGGTATTTTAATCTTCCATCAACAGCATGACTATACGCAGCTTATACGAAGGAAAAAATCTGAAAGTGCACAAGGTGCACGTGTGGAGATCTCACACTGCAGCCCTACAACACAGACTAACACAGATGTGCCAATTAAACTCCTGAGGCCACAGAGAAACCAATGGAGATGATTTCTGTGTCTAATTGGAATTGGGGCATGACATAGTAGAAGGAATTTGTAGTCCTTGCTCTAGGTTTAGATCATAATATCAGAAGGTAGATGATCTACTAGAAAAATAATTTTAAAACTTCGTAAACTCGATTTTGCCAAAAGCTGAGATTTATATGAATAGGAGGGAATAATGTTCAAAGCCGGGTTTTAGAATCTGGGAATTCTGATCGACTCAACAGAGTGCGTTTTATTCCATAGAATCACTCAACAAAACTAATCTTCCTGCCTAGAGCGCAATAGTTTGTTGAGTGAGGGAATAACTGATTTCGTCAATAAATCCTTTTTTTTTTCCCTTCCTTTGGTAAAAGCTATTTTTGGAATACCATAAAACTCTTGATCTCCACATTACAACTTGAGTCAATGGTGCAGTGAGAGCCTAAGCCATTTCTCCCCCGTAAGGCTGGCTGTGAGTTTTTTGGTTTGTTGGTTCACTTTGTTTTGCTTTGGTCTTCTTGTTTTGGGTGGGCTTGTTTATGTTTGTTCTGCTTTGCAGGGGGCATGGATGAAGTGTCCTCCACAGCGTATAGACGTGCCTGCCTTCAGGGCGATCCCTCAGCACGTGCTGACCATCCTTGCCTCTGGAGCACACAGGATCCATAGTGAGCTAGTGTTTTTGAAAAGATAAAATCCACAAACCAGGAGGCTGAAATGCTTTCCCTCGCTTTCCCTCTGTGTAACTCAAACTTTCAAGTAAATAAACCTTTAAAAAAAAATAGTGAGGGACTTCAGCATTTCACGGTCATCAATGAACAGATCACCCAGACAGAAAATCAGCAAAGATACATAAAAATTGGACCATACTATTGAGTAAATGGACAAAACAGACATTTATAAAAAAAAATTCACCGGGAGATAACACTGTGTGTTTACAGGTTAAGACACGGCCTACAGTGCTGTTTGCATCCCACACAGGTACATAGGTGCCGAGTCAAGCTCTGGCTGCTCTACTTCCCACTAGCTCCCTGCCAATGCATCTGGGGAAGCAGAGAAAGACAACCTGAGTCCCTGGGCTCTTGCCCCTGTGTGGGACACCAGGAAGAATCTCCTGGCTCCCACTTTGGCATGGCCTAATCTCTGCCATTTGGGGAGTGAACCAGCAGACTGAAGAACTCTTGCTCTGTCTCTCTCTCTGTAACTCTGACTTTCCAATAAAATAATCTTAGAGAAAAACACAAAAAAGTAACACCTGCGAGCTACAGAATATGCATGCTTCCCATCAACACACTTTCTAGCAAACTACCTCAAGCCACAGGTGCATTTTAAAACATCAATATCATATCATGCATCTTCCCAGGCCACAAAGGAATGAGACTAGAAATCAACAACAAGAAGAATAGAACATTTACAAACACATGGAAATTGAATACCATGCTACTGAATGACATGTAGGCCTTAAATAAAAAATGAAATAAAAAAATTTTCTTGAAACAGATGAAAATAAAAACACACATATCAAGACATGGGAGACACCAAGAGTGGTATTAACAGTGAAATTTATTTTTTTAAAAAAGCTTATTAAAAGAACAATCTCAAATAAATGGCCTAATGATACATAGCAAAAAAAAAAAAAAAAAAAAAAGAACAAACCAAACCCTAAATAGAATGCCAGAAATAAGATAAGGACCAGAGAAGAATTACTAATATTAAATTTTAAAAATGCAAAAGAGCAACAAAACAAAAGGTTGGACCTTGGAAAAAATAAACAAAATAGACAAACTTTTAGCCAGACTAACAAAGATAAGACAAAGATATTATTATTCAAATAATAAGAAATGAAAAGCAGATATTATAATGGATATCATAGAAATACAAAGATGATAAGAAAACACTATGAGCAAATATATGCTATTAAATTTGAAAAATTCAAAGGAATAGATAAGTTTTAACTACTGCTTCACTGTTGAGGCAATTGGTGGTCATTATTAAGCTGCTGCTTAAAATGCTGGCATCCCAGATAGTGCCAGTTGAAGTCTGAGCTGCTCTGCTTCCAGTCCAGCTCCCTGCTAACCTGCGTGGGAGAGCAGAGGCCTTGCACTGTAGGAGAGCCAGCAGATCCTGGATCCTGCCCTCACTTCAGCATGGTCAGCCCTAGGCACTGCGGACATGTGGGGAGTGAATCAACAGATGGAAGATTCTCTCTCTCTCTCTCTCTCTCTCTCTTAATCCCTCCCTCTCTCTCTCTGGTAATTCTGCCTTTCAAATAAACACATGTTAAAAACACATTTACAGAAGTGCTAATAACAATAGTTTCAAAGTATTTCAAACTAATAAACACGATGGAACTCTGCCAAACTCTTTTTACAAGGCCAGAATCATTCTGCAATCAAAACCAGAGACATAACACCAAAAGTAAACTACATATCAATACCTTTGATGAACACAGAAGCAAAAATCAATAAAAAATTAGCAAACTAAATCCAACACCACATCAAAAAGATCACACATCATGATCAAGTGGAATAAAAAGCTGGTTCAACATTCACAAATGAATAAATGTAATAAATCATATCAACAGAATGAAGAACAAAAACCATATGATTATCTCAACAGATACAGAAAAAGCATTTAATACCCAACTTCCCTTCATGATTAAAAACACAATAATAACTTCCACAAATTAGATATACAAGGAACACATCTCAAAATGGCAAAGGCTCCATATGACAACTCATTAGCCAATATCATACTCAATGGGGAAAAATATTTTGCCCCCGAATCTTCAATAAGAAAGGATGTCCACTCTCACCATTCTGTTTTTTTTAAGATTTATTTTTTTTTTTTTTGGAAAGGCAGATATACAGAGAGGAGAGACAGAGAGGAAGATCTTCCGTCTGATGATTCACTCCCCAAGTGAGCACAACGGCCGATGCTATGCCAATCCGAAGCCAGGAGCCTCTTCCGGGTCTCCCACGCGGGTGCAGGGTCCCAAAGCTTTGGGCCGTCCTCGACTGCTTTCCTGGGCCACAGGCAGGGAGCTGGATGGGAAGCGGGGCTGCTGGGATTAGAACCGGCGCCCATATGGGATCCCGGGCATGCAAGGCGAGGACCTTAACCACTGTGCCACCACGCCAGGCCCTCACCATTCTTCTTCAATACAGCATTTTTAGTGCTAGCCAATAGCAATTGTGGAGGAAAAAGAAATAAAGGACATCAAAATGGAAGGAGGAAGTCAAATAGCTGTTTGCAGAGGAAAACAAGTGCAAAGAAAAATCTAAATACTTCACCAAAAGCTGTTAGAATAGATAGACCAATTCACAGGTTGGAGTTGAAGATTTAAGACAGCAACTTTTTTATTTCAAGAAAAAAATTCCATTCACAATAGCAACAAATCAAATATTTTAAAATAACATTAAACAAATAAATGATTGCTACAGTGAGAATTTTAAACCAAGGGTGAGTGAATCCTTGCTAGCAATGGTGACATCCATGTGGCACAGTTCAAGACCCCACTGCTCCACTTCAACCAGCTCTTGCTAATCCGCCAGGACAGCAGTGGAGGATGAAGAGGGGCTTGTGCCCCTATCCCGACATGGGAGACCCAGGAAACGCTCCTGATCCTAGCACTGGACCAGCTCAGCCCTGGCTCTCGCAGCCGTTTGGAGAGTGAGCCAGCAGATGGTAACTCTCTCTTTCCTTATCTCTTCGCAATTTCGCCTTTCAAATAAATAAAACAAACTTTCAACAACACCAATAACAGAAACGAGAAACCATATGAAACAGCAATGCCAATACTGGGGTGTATACCCAAAAGACATGAACTCATTGTATCAAAAAGAAACCTGCTTCATTATATTTATAGCAGCACAGTCACAACAGTGAAAATATGGAATCATCCAGGGCATCCATCATCTGATAAATGGATAAAGAAAGTATATATACACTTACACACACACATAGAATAACAGTCTACAACTGGGATGCATTGTGTTTAGTGAAACATGTACATTTCAAAAGACAAATATATATTTTCTTTTGTATGTAGCAACTAATACAGAACATACCAAATAATGTAGTATGGAAGACTTTTTATGTTTGTCTGAAATGATCAGTTTGGAATATAATTGACATTTTTAGCTTCCACTCCAGTGGAAATATGGTCTTGTGGTCTTTTTATCTTTTACGTGTTGAGTATTATGATTACTGGCAAACGAAGCCTGTGACTATAGAATGGATTGGAATTACATCTACACAAATAGTGCTGGTGAGAGGGAAGGGAGAGGGGGAGAGGCGGATATTGGGGAGCGGCAAGCAGGGCAGTAAGAAAAGGCTGATTGTTTTCTTAGCAGTATATCCATGGAACAAATAAAATCTCTTTGTTTTTTTTTTTTAATTAAAAAAAGATAATATTATCCAGCCACAAAAAGGTTGAAATTTTGTCATTTGCACCAAAATGGCTGAAGCTGGAGGATATCATGTTAAGTGAAATAAGCCACACCCAGGAAGACAATGCGAGAAGTAAAATTAAAAAGAAAGAAATGTCTGTATGGATCAGTTTTGCTGAAAATACAAGGTTTTGTCAAAGTTTGTCTTAAACTTTGTCAACTTGGGAAGAACTCTATATTACAGTTTTAAAGATTTTGTGACTTTTAAGATTTACAAGAGTCAAGCTGAATACCTTTTCATTTGATTATTGTTTACACCTCTTGCCTATTTTCTGACCTGGATTAGGTTTTCACTTTTTATTGGTTGAATCCTGTATTCAGTACAGACATTAAAAGTTTAAGTATAATGTAAACTTAAAATATGCCATCTCAAAAACCAGGCCAGCATGGTAGCAGAGCGGTTAAACTCCTCACCTTGCACACGCTGGGATCCCATGTAGGTGCTGGTTCTAATCCCGGCAGTTCCACTTCCCTTCCAGCTCCCTGCCTGTGGCCTGGGAAAGCAGTCGAGGACGGCCCAAAGCCTTGGGAGCCAGCACCAGCGTGGGAGACCCGGAAGAAGCTCCTGGCTTCGGATCGGCTCAGCTCCAGCCCTTGCAGCCACTTGAGGAGTGAGTCAGCGGATGGAAGATTTTCCTTTCCGACTCTCTTCCCCTCTGTAAATCTGACTTTTCAATGAAATTTTTAAAAAATCTTTAAAATACATATACATACAGTCAAAAACAGAAAGGTGGGAAACAGCCACCTACCTTGGCAGGAGCCCTCCGAGGAGACTGAACTTCCCTGGGCTGTTCTGCTTCCACTGAGCCTGAGCAGCACCAGCTGTTTGGCATTTCCTTTGACTGGCCCATCCCCAGCAGTTCATTCCCCCTGGTTAGTCAATCTCTATGGACTGTAACTGAGCACTGCTAACTGACAGAACTGGCTGCCAAGACCCCCAGCAGTGAGCTCACCACTGCTTCGCAGGAGAGCTCAAAGCATCTAAGTTTGGCCTTACTTTGTTCCAGAATTTTCACCCCAAGAAGTCTACATTAATCCTAACGACTTCGGACGCTTTATAATACATAGTATTTCCTCTAAGCAGCACATACACGAAAATGTGTCATTTTCCCCATATTCTTTCTCTATGATTCATTTTCTTAAGAAAAGCATGTGTTACTACACATCTATTACACCACCTACAGAGATGGACATTTCCAAGCACGGTCAAGGACGTGAGGAAATTGGAACACACAGGTGTGGGTCGCGCAGGATGCTCCAGCCACTTGAAGCAGCTTGGCAGTTTATGTATGTAACTTGGTATTTTTAAAGAAGATTTTAAAAATAAAGTGGCCTGCTGCAATGTCATCCTAGGCGACGATAGCCAAGAAATCTTCGTCCTTGTGCTCCTAGCTCCCTGTAATACACTCCACACACGTTTAATAATGGAAGAGGTGATTCATTTCTCGTACCACCCATGGTCTTATGCACAGCCCTGTAAGCAATGCAAGGTTTTTGTATTGAACTTACAATTCTGTATAAAGCTTCATTAAAACATTATCAGCTTAGCAAACAGCAGTACGTGTAAGCACAGATTTCAAAATTTTTGCACAGGAGCTTCTAACTCCATTATTCTCCGTGGGCTTTTGAAGCGCCCTCAGCTAAGGTTTTACACAGTACACAGAAAGATGTGGAAACTTCCATTCAGTAAAGGACTCGGGCTTGGGGAGTGACATCTTACCAGCTGGAAGTGACTGAAGACCTGAAGCCGTAGGAAGCTCTGGAAAGTCCGCCTGCCTGTCCTCCAGGATGGCAGCCCTGTGCCGACTGCGGAAGGCAGCCCCCACACAGGGAAGGCCAAAGGGCCACAATGGAACGCAGCTGTTCTCAAAGTGATGCGTCACTGAATTCCTAACTTCTTCATGATCACCATTTCTCTGATTGTCAAAATGTCCGCATGTACTATTCCTAAGCTTTTACTTATTTTTATTTGAAAAGCAGAGGACAGAACCGAAGATAAATGTCTCCTACGCAGCTTCATCCAATACCCATCAGAGCCAGGGCGGGGCCAGACAGAAAGCCAAGCCCAGGATTCCAGCAGGATTTCCCAGGTGAGCTGCCTGCTGCCTCGCGCTCTCTGCCTTAGCAGGGAGCTGGAACTGAAAAGTTTTCAAATTGAGTAAAAACGTAAGGAGTGATAGTTTCCTGTTTTTTAAAAGTGCTGACATGTACAGGCAATCCCTGTGGCTAAAGATGTCAGCTAGCAATAGGTGTCTGGCCCACTACTACGTGAGAAATAGAAATCCAACCACTAACGGGTCTCGATGGCCAGCACAAAACATAAAAGCGATAGGTGTCGGAATAATGGCCCGAAAAATCTTCTTCTAATTACGATCTGACTGCTTTTAAACCCTGGGTGTGAACTGACTTGATGGATGAGATTTGCTTTTAATTCCTGACCAGGGTTGAGGATGAACTGCAGGGCAGGGCAGGGGGAGACCACTAAAATAAACAGATGAACTGACACCCCAGAATGTTCAAAAGTGACTCAATTGGCTAATCATCACCTTGCAAACACCGGCAACTCACAGGCTCCACTTCCCTTCCAGCTCAGTCTGTGGCCTGACAAGGCAGTCGAGGACCGCCCAAAGCTTGAGAGCTGCACCACGTAGGAGGCCAGAGCGAAGCTCCTAGCTCCTGGCTTTGGGTCAGCTCAGCTCCAGCTGTTACAGCTACTTGGGGAGTGAATCAGCAGATGGAAGATCTTTCTGTCTCTCCTTCTCTCTGTGCATCGGTCTTTCCAATAAAAATAAACCTTTTTAAAAATGTTTTCAAAAAGTGCTGAATTTGGGGTATACGTGTGTATGCATTTGTCGTTTCGTTAACTTAGTTTCTACACATTTGAAAAATTCTAGAATAAAACCTGGAATTCTATTTTAAAACTTCTATATATGCATTAGACACATAAAGAACCTTGCGTTAACACCCCAATACAAAAAAAAAAAAAAAATCACTCCAAAACAATGCTGCAAGTCATCTACAACGTTTTACTTGTACAACTGAGAAGTACTTTTACCCTAGTACCCTAATGTTTAGCAGTTGTATGAAAGACCGCGCTCGCCACCTACTGGGCACTGTGATTTACTGCTTGTTTTAAGCTTTTTTTTAAGAAATGGGGCCTGCCACCATATAGGCTAGTAGCTAAAGTCTTTGCATGCCCTTGAGATCCCATATGGGTGCCAGTTTGTATTCCTGGCTGCTCCACCTCCCGTCCAGCTCCTTGCTTGTGGACTGGGAAAGCAGTCAAGTATATCCCAAAGTCTTGGGACCCTGCACCCACGTGGGAGATCCGGAAGAAGCTCGTGGGCCTGGCTTTGGATTGGCTCAGCTCCGGCTGTTGTGGCCCCTTGGGGAATGAACCAGCAAAGGGAAGATCTTTCTCTGTGTATTTTCTTCTCTCTGTATATATGCCTTTGCAATAAAAATAAATAAATCTTAAAAATATATTTTTTAGAAATTGGTATTGAAACAGGTCTCCCCATCCCATGCCCAGCAATACCACTAAATATATTTTCATTAGTAATAATATTTATTTTTATATGGGCTTATTTATTCTTATTAGAAGGGCATATTTACAGAGTGAAGGAGAGACAGAAAAATCTCCCATTTTCCAGTTGCTGTTTCATTCCCCAAAAGATTGCAATGGTCAGAACTAAGCTGATCTGAAGCCAGGAGTCTCCCCGGGTCTCCCACATGGGGGCAGGGTCCCAATGACTTGGACTATCCTCTACTACTTTCCTAAGCCACAAGCAGGGAGCTGGAAGGGAAATGGAGCAGCCGGGACACGAACCAGCACGCACATGGGATGCTGGTGCTTGAAAGCAGAGGATTGGTCTGTTGAGTCACAGCACCAACCCCTGGTAATACTCTGTATCACTTCTATGTGTGAAATGCCATGTGCATTATGAAAATTTACCGTAAGAGTAGATTAGAAAGGTTACTGACGTTTTATGGCAGCCTTGTTTTAGAGAGGATAACAGAGTATCGGTTTTCTTCTCATAAGATTAGAACCCAGACTTTAAATTATTAGTTTTAGGTTGGAAGGCAGAAAGAGACAGGGAGAGCTTCCACCAGCTGACTCCCCTACTACAGAGATGTGCATCTGGTAATATAATTCTACAATTCTTACAACATGGAACCAGGTCCTTGTTAGCCACTTAAGATGTTCTAACGGCAGAATAGGGAACAATTTACGCCAATTAAGGAAACCTGGGATATTTCTGCCTCGACCAAGTTTCTCAACCATGTTTCCTCACTTGTTCTGATTAAGAGGCAACTTTCTAGGATGTGACAAGGCCTTTTGCAACATCATACCTTCCTACCTAGGCCATCATTTCTAGAAATAAGGAAGGAATAAACTGTACTTTCAGATTTTGTCCAAAGCACTGTAATCACCAGGGAAAGGCGAGGGACCAGGAGGACGGCCGGAGAGTAGTAGAATTCTCACCCATTTCTGCCAATTATTTTTTAATCTATAGTAATACTATAAATCCACAAGTAAAATCACGAATCTTCCAGCACGTGAACCTGGACCTTCAAGTCAGCATTTACCAACAAACTTTCAAGGACTGGTGAGAAAGCAGGGGGTCCTTTCAGTCCCCTCTGGCTTGGCCCCCCACACCCTCTCACTCTCCCATTCCTGCTTCCTGGACGTCAGCCATAACCCTTCACTGCACACACCAAGACGCTCAAGTGAGGTTACTCAACATTCAAACTATTTTAAACTATTTAACAAATGGCTTTTTTAGAACATGCAAAAGCTGGCACACCTGGTGACTAAGAATGGCTTGAAGGAGCCTAAAAGCTTCCACATCAGATTTAGGTTTGAATCTTATCTGAAAAGGACCTCCCCAAGTTTCACTTTCCTTATCCGTAAAGCGGGACTGTTACTCTGAATCCCTCGTGACACGTGAGGTCACACGCACTCCTCAAGCTGGTAAGTGCCACTGCTGCCCTGTCATAACGTGACTGCTTTTCTGGTCAAGTCTCTACATTTTAATTTTCCCGTGGGAAAAAAAGGCTTAGTGGGGGAGTGATCGTTCATAATTATTTCAGAGCACCTAGACCACAAAAATTTCAAAAACAATTTAAGAGACATGAGAATTGCTAAATCTATAAAGACGATGTTAACAAAATCCCTATTATCATCACTATTTCATAAAGGAAAAGCATTTGAACACTCTTTGAAAAAGTGGAAGATCACCTCAGGAAGGGCAGGTCCAAATCCTACCCTTTTGTTAACCTTGTCACATGCTGGCACACACCTGGGGACTCGCCGCTATGTGGAAATGGGCAGATGACGGACCCTTACCTTGTTAGCCTCATCATCCATCCACGGGTGAAACTGTTCTACTCTCCTCACAGGAATGCTCATTGACAAACACCTATTCCTTATTAAACTTAGGAGTTGAGGATCCAGTGAGGCCAACGGCCTGCAGTGTGGCCATCGCCTGGGATGCTGCCACCTGAGCACTGGTGCGGGTCGTGGCCGTTCCACTGCAGCCGCTGCTCTCTGCTAGAGCACCCGGGGAAGCAGCAGGTGGCGGCCCAGGTGCTGAGGCACCTGCCACACACACGGGAGACCAGATGGACTGCCACGATCCGGGCTTGGGGCTGGCTCAACTCTGGCTGTAGGTCTGCAGAGCATGATAAAAATGTGAGCTATGATCACAAAAATGCAGCATATTATTCTTAAACTGATTCATAAAAAACGACCCACCTACATGTTTTAATGGCTTAGTCATCTTTTTATATTCATGCTATCAAAAAATGGTATTCAGAGTATTTCTGGCCGAGCATTTTTTGCATTTCTTGCTTTAGAAGGGTCATGTGGTGAGGCAGTTCATGACACTGCTATTCTGAGCCTTGTGGGCGAAGGGGATATTACAATTTCCTCCAAGGTTATGGCTCCCCAGGGAAAATGATTCAAGCTGGAAACTGCTGCTGTAAAGACGTAGAATCTGGGTTCAAGGAAGAAAACGTGGCAAGGTCTAAAAGGTAAATTCAGACACAGAGGAAAATTGCTGTTATTTTTGAAACCGTTGAGACTTTGTATTGTGAAACTTTTCGAGAAGAACAAGAAGCAACACGAATGTAGACATTGTGCAGTTTTATTGTATTTGCCGCTATCCGTTACAAATAGTTTCACGATGTAAGACATTTAAATACTGGCTTTACTCTTTTCTTGAGCCGTTTCTTCTTTAGGCAACAATGGGTCGATCTTTAACAGCAAACCTTCACTTGTGGCGCTTCGAAGGAAAGCTCGTACCACGAAGGGCCCTAGGACAGCAGGCAGAAACCAGCTTTAATTATATTCCACGGATTCCCGAGCAGCAACACAAAACACAACAAGAACTCGAACAGGGCTCAGGTCGGCTTCATCACTCCAGGACTGCACAGCTGCACTAATACTCAACATTGGAAGAAAGGCAGTTTCATGTCTAGGAGTAGAAGACAAATGATATGCTCTAGAAACTGAGGGATTTGTCCACGAAGCCGCATGTTTTCACAAATGATTCGTTTTTCACTCCCAGTAGACGATCACTTGGAATTCATTTTATTGCAAAGTCAAGAGTGAAGGGAGTAGGTGTTGATATTTGCATTAAATTTAAAGATTCTATATATTTATTTAAAAGTCAGCACAGACACTACCTTTGTGTTACCAAACAGGTGGTAAAACTCCATAAAAATTTAAAATCTTCACATAAAACAGTATGAAGGGGCTTCACTGCAAGAAATGCAGATGACAACATTGCCAGCATCTCACTCCTGCTACAGCCTCAGAAGATCCTAAGCTGAAATCTGTTCTCGGTCACAGGGTTAGCACTGTGGCACAGCAAGTGAAACGCTGTGCTGCCAGCATCGCTTCAGGGCAGCAGATCAAGTCCCCACTGCTCCACTTCCAAACCAACTCCCTGCTAACGGCCTGCGAAAAAAGAGTGGAACATGCCCATGTGACTGGGCCCATGTCAGACAGGAAGCAGCACTTGGCTCCTGGCTTTGGCCGAGCCTAACCCCAGCTGTTGCAGCCTTCTGAACAGTGAACCAGCAGAAGGAAGAGTTCTCTCTCTCTCTCTCTCTCTGTCTATTTCTCTGATGTTCAAATAAATAAATAAGTCTTAGGGGAACAGGTTCTGTATGGTCAGCAGCATGAAATGCCACATCCCATCCTGCAGCCACATGGAGTCCCAAGTGCCGCGCCTCCCTTGCAGCTTCCTCAAAAAGCAGCAGAACAGGTGCCAGTCTGCGCCCCTCATCCTCACATGGCAAACTGGGATGGGGTCTTCAGTTCCTGGCTGCAGTCTGGCCCATTCCTGACCAGTGTGGCCATTTGTGGAGTGAACCAGTTGATGGAAGATCTTTCTGACACTGTGCCTTTCAAATAAATAAAAATAAATATATTCATAAAAGAATCTACACACATACAGCTACTAAGTATTACAACCATGTTTAGGAGAAAAGAATTAATAAATGAAGTATGTATATACTATTGACTTAAAACAAAAAAAACCTAGTTAGCTACTTGAAAGGCACAGTGACAGAAGGAAACACGGAAGAAACACGGAAGAGTTCATCTGTCTGCTGGTTCACTCCTCAAATGGCTGCAATGGCCAAGGCTGGTTCAGGCTGAAGCCAGGAGCCCAGAACCTGCGTCTCCTGCTAGGATGACAGAGGCCTAAGCCATCTTCCATTGCTCAGCCAGGCACACCAACAAGGAGCTGGATTTAAAGTAGAACAGCCAGAACTCAAACTGGCACGCCAATCTGGGATGCCAACACCACACGCAGTGGCTTAACACAATGAGCCATGACACTGATTTCCCCACTAATAGCTTTTTAGTTAGGAATATATTTATGAAGCTAGACCTGACTAAAAGTAAACTTAGAAGTGAACTGAGTATACTGCATTCATGCATGGTTCAACTATCCATGAGTGAAATTCATCTCAGGAAATAACGTGAATGACCTACAAGGCACCAGACAAGCCTGAGTTCTAGGGCCAAAACAGTTTCACATTTTAGTCAGGATAGTAATTCCCCCACAGATCATGCCACTTTTAAGAAATGACTCATGGCTCTTGTGTAGTTAAAATATATATTTATTTAGATGTATATTTATTTATTTATTTTTATTTATATATATAAGATTAAAAGGGGTAGGTGTTTGACACAGAGCTATTCACTGCTTGGGATTCCTGCAGCCATATCCGAGTGCCTGCCTTGAGTCCAGCTCCAGCTCCACTTCTCATCCAACTCCCTGCCCATGCGCATTCTGGGAGGCAGCGGACAATGGCTCAAGCACATGAGTCCCTGGCACGCACACTGGAGCCCTGACCGGAGCTCTGGGTCCCTGGGCTCAGCCTGGCCCTAGCCTGGCCCAGTCCTGGCTGCAGCGGACATTTCAGGGGAACCAGCAGATGGAAGATCGATCTCTGCCTTTCGAAACAACTAAAATTAAATTTGGTTAAATTGAAAAATTATGAAAGGATAGGAATTTCTTGCAGAATTAAATTTCACTTATTTATCTCAACACTAGAAATAGGGTTGCTATTATATTTGCATGTTGGCTTATTACTTAACATTTTACTTTTTTTTTTTAAGCACCACAGGCCAATAGAGAAGTTTAAGTCTACCTCAAAAAATCACTTACCCAAATTCAGTGGTCTGTGCCTACACACTTCGTTAATAACTGCTTGCAAATTTGCAGCTATCTGGTCACTTGACATGTCCAACTGAAAGGAAAGGACACACAAAATGAAGGATTAATCCAATGAGAAACTGTATCAGGCATTCATTCTCCTCATATCACAACATCAAATAACAGATTTCACTGTGAAAAGGGGAAAATTTCCCTAACTTTTCTTTCACAATTCTACGTAATTACACATCTTTACATGTTAAGATTTCATTATTGTACAAAACATATTACAGCAAAGTTATATGCTGAAGTTCTTCTGAGATCCCGTGGTTTCCAAGCAAATTCCCCAAAGCGTATTCTATTCACATCGAGCGCGAGGAACTGAAGCTATTTTCTTTTTTAGCTATTTGTTGGCTTGTTTTGCAAGGAAGCAAAGAGAATGTTTACAAGTTAATGCCTTTGTGAGTCCAAAATAAGACTACTTGAATACATGCTTTTAGACAAAACACATCTCACAGAGTCAAGATGTTCTGCTAATGTGCTAACTTTAGAAATACTTTGTGCAATAACAATTATTTTGCCATTTGGTAAAAACCACAGTAAGTAATATACAGTGACTGAGTCCACTTCATAAAATGACTAAACCCGATTTATGCCCTTGAAAAATCTTAACGATTGTCATTCAAGCGTGATCCATGTTATTCTTCCTAAACAGGAATATGTTAAATCATTAGGCTGAATGCTTACAAAATTTTGCATTGTGTCAAAAAAGAAATCCATTCTCTTTTATCTCTTTTTAAATGGATTTCTAAAAATTTAGATAAGACATGTAATAGCAATACTGAAAAAACTTACAGTAAAACGTTAAAACAAGTTTCTATTTTCCAATAACTCTGAGACTGTGGGGAGCAGGGTGCTAGAGCCCTCCTGGGATTTGGGAGGGGCCATCACAAGATGGAGGCTGGCCCAGGGCCAGGAGGTGGGGTTGGTCTCCCCAGCAGGTAAACAGGAAGTCACAGGGATAGGCTAATGCGCCCACTGCAATTATGTCATTGCTACTGGCCTATCAGCGAAGGTGGACCCATGGAGAGAAGTGATTGGTGGAGAAACGATATAAAAGTAGCCGGTAAAAGCTAGGCGACGGACCGAACTGACACAACAGACGACTAAGAGAGAAAGACAGTCAAGACAGAGGGACGGATGATGATGATGATGATGATGACAATGACGAGAAAGACGGAGAGACTATGACAGAGAGAGACAGGATGGGGAGAAGGACGGGCAGGAAGAAGGGTGGCGGAGAGAGGGCTGGAAAAGCGGTAGAGAAGTAGTAAGACCTAAGTTCAGGGACAAGAATGGAGAAATGCAGCAGAAAATGGGGACCAGAACAAAGAAGGGTGGCGGAGAGAGGGCTGGAGAAGCAGCAGAGGAAAGCCAAGGCCAATGGGGAAAGGAGCAGCAGAGAAAAGGGTTTAAACGCAGCCGCTTTTGGCAGTGAGGGGTCCGGTTGTAGTTCTGGCTTTTCCCAGACCCTCAAGAGCGTGCCTCATCTTTTAGTGTAGCTGCTGGGCAGCGACATGAGACCACCGTAAAAAAGAAAGAAAAATGTTACTGTAAACATAATTTCCCCTGAAAAAATTCTCTAATCATCATCAAACAGTATTTGGCAGCAACATGGCAATGATACAGCACTGAACGCTAAGTGAGCAAGTGTAGGTGTTATTGGCTTTAGACTTTAACTTGCGTGGAAGCAAGCATTTCGGTGGTAAAGCAAACCCCTCACACATTTTGTTAAAAAGAAAACACATGCATGTCCTCACTTCCTTTCCTCTCTTAATATTCTAAATCAAATATTTTCCTATTATTACTGATTTCCCATTATTACTATCATTCCCCCTTTTTAATATTTATTTATTTTTACTAGAAAAGCAGATATAAGGAAAGTAGGAGAGACAGAAAGATCTTCTGTCCACTGGTTCACTACTCCCCAAGTAGCTGCAACAGCCAGAACTGAGCTGGTCTAAAACCAGGAGCCAGGGACTTCTTCTGAGTCTCCCACACAGGTTCCAGGTCCCAAGGCCTTGGGCCATCCTCTACTGCTTTCCCAAGGTACAAGCAGGGAACTGGAAGGGAAGTGGAGAAGCTGCGATACGAACCAGTACCCATATTGGATCCTGGAATATGCAAGGTGAGGACTCTAGTCACTAAGCTACCACAGCGGGTCCAACCATCATTTAAGTAAGCTCCTTTCCACCTCAATTTGGGAAACAGTTAAAAGAAAAAGATGACACAAGTATCTCTTTTAATAGTGGTGATCTATATTGTAATAGTATAAACTCCTATTGTTTTACAGCTTTACACTGCCATTCCAGCTGTAGGCAAAAATAAAAACATGGTTTACAAACAGAAGGCAATTGTTTCTGCTGCAATTTTCCTAATTAGGAAGCCTTCAACAAGTTTAATTTGCATTGGAAAACACAGATATCAAAATAGTTGATACTTCTTTGCTCAAATTTAACACCACTGATCTTTATTATTGTGCCTGAGAGTGTCGCTTAGTCAGGTGTCCTCTTTTTTTTTTTTTAAGATTTATTTTTATTATTTTTTTATTGGAAAGGCGGATATACAGAGAGGAGAGACAGAGAGGAAGATCTTCTGTCAGATGATTCACTCCCCAAGTGAGCACAACGGGCCGACACTATGCCGATCCGAAGCCAGGAGCCTCTTCCGGGTCTCCCACGCGGGTGCAGGGTCCCAAAGCTTTGGGCTGTCCTCGACTGCTTTCCCAGGCCACAGGCAGGGAGCTGGAAGGGAAGCGGGGCTGCCAGGATTAGAACCGGCGCCCATATGGGATCCCGGGTGTGCAAGGTGAGGACCTTTAACCACTTGCGCCACCACGCCGGGCCCATGTGTCCTCTTGATGTACCAGAAATTTAGAAGCCTCCTGCCAGGTAGCCTGGCTTCTTTGTTGCTCCGTGCTTTAACAACAGGGGCCCGCCACCATAAGGGTCTAGTCGCAGCTTTCCAAGCTGTACAGGAGAGCATTTCTGAACACCTGGTCAAGCAGGCCCTGAGGGCATGTGCGGAAGGCAAACCCTAGCTGCACTCCCAGTCACTGCCACTCGGGGGTGAACCAGTGGGGCACGCGCTCTCTCTATCTGTCTGTCTCTGTCTCTCTGTCTTTCCAATAAATAAATAAATGTGAAGAGAAAAAGGAGGAGGAGAAACTTCATGATGGAATCAAATAGATAGGACCATGACTGAGACAGAAACAGGTCAAAGCCCTTTCAGCAGTCAGCTAAGAACGGAAATCCGGTGTGAGGCCCACTGTAACCAGCCGAAGTGCCCTACTGCAAGTCCCTGCAATCAGAGCTATGCACCAGCTCTTCCTAACCATGAACCTTCCCCAGGCCCCTCAGCAGGGAGGGAGGTCGGTGTCTTACCCCTGTCTCCAAGCCAGTCAGCCATGACCACAATGCTTACCATACCCTCTACTGAACTATAAAATATATTTCTGGTCATAATATTTCATTGTATTTGTTTTACAGATTTATCTGCTTTCTTGAAAAGCAGAGTCACAAGCAGAGGAGGGAGAGACAAATCTTCCATCTGCTGATTTGACTCCCTAAATAACCCTGACAGCTGGGACTGGGCAGACCCAAAACCAGGAGCTAGAACCTTCTTCAGGGTCTCCCACATGGCGGCAGGGACCCAAGAAAAGCATCCTCTGCTGCTGCCCCAAACACACTAGCAGGAAGCTGGATCACAAGTGGAGCAGTTGGGACTCAAACCAGCATCGCAGTCATATCATAGCAGTCTAACCTGTTATGCTACAGCACAGGCCTCTTCATGTTATCTATTTTTTCAGATTGGCAAAACTGAAAACAATTACATATCTTATGGGCATTACTTACATTGTTATAGTTGTTAAAACTGGCTACTGGTAACAATCAGTACCCACAGGAACAAAACATAGACATACACCAGTTTTATTAAAACTACAGGCAGCTGCCTGGGGAGCCTTGTAGCTGTGCAGGTGGTACACTGCTGGGAGAAAAGCAGCCAGTAACTGCTGGGCATTCTGGTTAATGCCAAATCTGTGCTAACTCTACCAGGGTGCCAAGATGGTTGCCTCTTTTTTTCTTTCTTTTTTAAAAAATATGCAGGGAAGGTAGGGGATGCCGAGCCAGGACACGCAGCCCTGCCCGTCAGGCACGCCACATGTCAAAGGGTGGTGATGGGGTTGCAGATTGCCTGGGGAAGGTAGGGAGGGGATTGTTGGAATGGGGGCTGCTGAGGGGAGAAGTTGGACAGGGGAGGAGTGACTTCTCGTGGCTTCCACAGACCAGAGACTCACACTCTCAGGTAGGCAAGGGAGCTGAGACAGGGTGGTTTGGAGGGAAAACCAGAAGGTATGTTCAAGACACCCGCCCAAGTGGGAGGCTTAGGCCAGGCTAAATAGCTTATCCACCATGCCCTGGCATACCAAAAGCTGGGGCTGGGGTGCATGCTTGGCTGGGCAGGTAACAGACCCAATCTTTCCCTGCACTGGCTGTGCACATAAGAGTTGAGTCTGAGGTCACCCCAGGCAAAGTTTTTTTTTGGTGGGGGGAGGCTGTCTCCAACTAGATAGCTGGACTCAATTCCTAGCCATAGGGAAAATCACAAGATATGGTCCGACCTTGGAGTGCGTGTGTCAGGACTGTGCCCCCTCAGTTGCTGATGCCTGTGCGGTGGACAGCATGCCCAGATGCACGGTGGAGGTGTGACAGCCAGCTCATCTAGGCCAGTAGGGGACACTGCTTCCTCTGAGGACGGAAAGCTGAAGAGGTTAGACCACTCACCTGGCCAAACTTTGCAGCGTGTTCCTGGCTCTGTGACTGCACTACAGAGGATCTAGTGAGGCAACAGACCTCGGAAAGATTTTCTCAATCTGGTGCAACCAAGCTGACAATGCCTCAGAACTATCAAAATCACTCAAGTAATACCCTCTGAATATTCTTCCCCACATGGGGGTCTCAAAGGCATCATCAAATGACCATCACCCATCCCTGGGTGCTGATGCAATTTGACTATAAACCATGATCCTTTCCCCTTCTCCCCCAAGAGACACAGAGAAAAAAAAAACAAAACAAAAAAACAAAAATGGAAACATCGTCCCATCCACCTTTCTCCATACTTTGACCCTTCCCACCCTAATTGGGGGCCCACATGGGCATGCATTCCACTCAACTATGTAAACAATATTAAAAATAAAGTTAAAAAAACCACAAAACCCTTCCAGAGGCAGGTATTTGGTCCAGAGGCGACGACACCTGTGGCACACACTGGCATGCCTGTGTTTGATTCACGCTTTGGCTATCGACTCCAGCTTCCTGCTGAGGCAGCTTCTAGGAGGCAGGAGAGGGCAGTGATCGGGTTTGTCCGATCACATGAGAGACCTGGATTGAGTTCCTGGCTGTTACGGCTAAGTGGGTAATAAATCAGCAGATGGAAACACACACAGAGTCTCTATCTCAAATAAAAAATTTTAAAGGCTTGCATGCAAAATTTGTGCTGACAATGATAAATCAGAAATGCAATGTTTTTTTTCACTACATCTCAGCTATCCACCCGCCTTCCTACCACCAGCTGGGCCCAAGAAGTATGATTTTTAAGCAAACACATGTCCATGCAGAAGGAGCCAGCTTCTGCTATAGTGAATGTGGTGATTTTTTTAAAAATCACTGATTATTTTTATTTTGATGATTTTTACATACTTGATTATGGTGACTAGGGTGAAGGGCTACAGAAAGGTGGGTGATGGGTCCAGCACGGTGGCCTAGCAGCTAAAGTCCTCGCCTTGAACGTGCCAGGATCCCATATGGGCACCAGTTCTAATCCCAGCAGCTCCACTTCCCATCCAGCTCCCTGCCTGTGGCCTGGGAAAATAGTCGAGGATGCCCCAAAGCTTTGGGTCCCTGCACCCGTGTGGGAGATCTGGATGAAGTTCCTGGATCCTGGCTTCAGATCGACGCAGCCTTGGCCATTGCATCACTTGGCGAGTGAATCATCGGACGAAAGATCTTCCTCTCTGTCTCTTGTCTTCTCTGTATATCTGGCTTTGTAATAAAAAAATAAATAAATAAATCTTTAAAAAAAAAAGAGAGAGAGAGAAAGAAAGGTGGGTGAGATCACCATTTCCACATTCTCTTTTTCCTTCTTCTTGTAACTGGGGGGATGGGGAGGCAAGGAGAGAAGCCACACCCAGCCTCCCAAGCACCTCTGCATGCTGGGATGGAGGACAGCCACCTGATACCACCCCAAAGTTCCCGATGTCCGAGGGTCCTGCTCATGAGGTTTCGATAGTTCAATAGTTCTGACTTGCTGCCAATCTCACCACTCCAAGCACTATGAAATCTCTTCAGAATCCACTAGTTGACATAGTCCACCTTCGAGTCTCCGTTTGCCCAGTTATTACTGCCAACTCTTGGCTGGGGTAGTTGATTGATTTGTTCTGCCCTCTGTTCTTTGTTATGGTACCAGGTTCCTCTGTAGGTTCCAATGTACTGCCAAATCCTCCATGTGCATCTTTATATGCTGTCCACTGCTGCATCTAAGCCACTGAGGAGGCCCAGTTCTGACACATGTATTACACAGTCAAACCACAGAACCTGCAGCTCTCTCCATGGTTGGGGTTCTGAGTCCAGCAATTCAGTTGGGAGGATCCCTATAGAAATTTCATCTGAAGTGATCCCAGATCTGTTTCTTGTGTGTGCTTGCCAATACAGGGTCCAGCACAGTCCATCGCCCCAATTAGCTTATGCACATGCTGGTGGTTGTAATTTCTGGATCAGTTCTGTCTCCAGCCTTGTCTTCCACACTAAGCAATGGCTGTTGGAACCCAATTCGATCCTGCCCACCACACTCTCAGCCCTCATGCAAACCAGGGGGAGCTACAGCCTAGTCGGATTGACCCGCAATAACCCCCACCAAGCCTGCCCCCTGCCATGGTTCCCATGTTTGCCAGTATGTACAGCAGACTGGTCCAGTCTGTCCCACATCCCATTCAGCTCTCACACATGTCAATGGGCACTGGAGCCTAGTTCAACCCAACCAGCTTCACTATCCAGCCCCACATGCTGGTGGGTGCCAACTCTGTCTAGTCACGCCTGCTCCAGTCCTGGTTCTCATGCTCACCAGTTGGAGTGATAACCCAAAAAGGACATGTCCACTGTTCCCCTCATGGGCCCATTCTCACTACCAGATCTTGCATTCTTCAAGTGGTTCTGCAGTTTAACTTGGCAGAATTTGCCCCCCATGTCAGCATCTTCCAGCTGATGCTGCAGCAAAGCCCATCCATTCCCTTGGACTTGTGACTGTTTTTAAGTAATTAGTTATCTCTACCTGGAAACTGTGAAAATAGCCTTGCAGCCACTTGGGGAGTGAACCAGTGATGGAAGACCTTTCTGTGTCTTCTTCTCTCTGTATATCTGCCCTTCTAATAAAAAATAAAATAACTCCTAAAAAAATGCATGGGGTCCAGGGCAGTAGCCTAGTGGCTAAATCCTCGCCTTGCATATAGCAGGATCCCATATGAGCGCCAGTTCGTATCCCAGCTGTTCCACTTCCCATCCAGCTCTCTGCTTACGGGCTGGGAAAGCAGTCGAGGACAGCCCAAAGCCTTGGGACCCTGCACCTGTGTGGGAGACCCAGAAGAAGCTCCTGGCTCTGGCTTTGGATCAGTTCAGCTCCAGCCATTGCAGCCACTTGGGGAGTGAACCAGCAGATGGAAGATCTTTGTCTCTGTCTCTCCTCTCTGTAAATCTGCCTTTCCAATAAAAATAATGAATAAATCTTTTTTTTTTTTTTTAAAGTGCATGACTCCTGTCTTGACCAAGATGTTAGTATTACAGACCAGGTGTTAGTATGATAGCATAGCAGTTTAAAGCTGTGGCTTTCCTCACCAGGATCTCCTGTCAGGGGCCCAGCTCAAGTCCTGGCTGCCATGCTTCCTGCTAATGCACTCAGGAAGGCACTAGGTGATGGCCCAAGTTGCTTGCACCTCTGTACCTACATCTAAGATCTAGAACTAGAAGGAGTTTCCAGCTCCTGGCTGAGACTTGCCTGGGAGTGAGCCAATGGGTGAGAGATTACTGCCTCCCCACCCCCACCTACTGCCAATCTCCCTGTTTCTCCTTGTTGTTTGGCCTTGCAAATAAATAATAACTAAATGTGCAGTTCTGATTGTTGGACAATTGCTTTGGGCCAAGCTCTGGTCTAAGCATGCACAGAGATACTCTCACTCACAGCTTCAAGGAAGGTTCCATTGCTACCCCTCCCTTACTTTAGAAATGGAGACATGGAAAAGCTTGGAAAAATACATCAGAGCATTTTTCAGGTTCAAATTCAGTATTTCCTACTAGGGTCCATGGCTGAGGACAGCAAGAAACCTCAGAAAGCGATCTGGATCTAGACTGCAAAGGGATTTCCATGTTCAGGTAAAGATTTTCAGACATATCCTGTAAGTAGTGATGTGTTTAATGTTTCTAAGGAGACATGTTTATCTGATCTGTTCTAGAAAGAATTCTCGAGGGAGGCATAAACAGGACTTGGCTAACTTTGCAAACGGTGTGATGATAAATACTTTTTAGGGTTTGCAGGTCAAATGGGCTCCACCCCATTACCTGGCACTGTTGTTATAGTACAAAAGGGGCCACAGACCAACTACAAATGAGTGTCGTTCCATTCCAAAAACCTGTGCGGTGCCACATTTGACCCGGGGTCTATAGTTTGCTGACTTGTATTATAGAAAATATGTCAAAGGATGTTTGAGGAAGTGCAGGCGTAAAGAGCCGTTACATTTTACTGCAGTAAGGATGTGTTTTTGTTTTGCATTGCTTTATTTAGAACAAAGCTTTTGCTGGCCACCAACAGACATGCACGTTCCTATTACGCATCTACTATGCAGATGAGGCAAAAAGATGTACTTGTCAAACTAAGAACTGTACTTCTGTTTAAAATAAAAGCATGGGCCCAGCGCGGTGGCGCAAGTGGTTAAAGGTCCTCGCCTTGCACACCCGGGATCCCATATGGGCGCCGGTTCTGATCCCGGCAGCCCCGCTTCCCTTCCAGCTCTCTGCCTGTGGCCTGGGAAAGCAGTCAAGGATGGTCCAAAGCCTTGGGACCCTGCACCCGCGTGGGAGACCCGGAAGAGGCTCCTGGCTTCGGATCGGCATAGTATCGACCCGTTGCGCTCACTTGGGGAGTGAATCATTGGACGGAAGATCTTCCTCTCTGTCTCTCCTCTCTGTATATCCGCCTTTCCAATAAAAAATAATAAAAATAATTTAAAAATAAATAAATAAATAAAAGCATGGAAAATGCTTAGCAGTGATTTTTCAAAGCGGCTATAAATTTTAGAAACATTTTAAACACGTTTCTTTAGGACTCATGACCCAGGTTCAATTTTGACAGTATCAGGCCTACATTATAAAGGAAGACAGCAACAATTAAGACCACTAAAAACATCAACAATAGCCCCAAGAATAAGGAGGAGCCAAGTGTGAGGCAGGTCCCCATGAGGCCCATGTGCAGAGACTGCAAGGCATTGCCAAGGAAAGAAGACTTGGATAGCACGACCTGCAATGCTGAAATCTCGTGTGAGCTCCAGTTCAAGTCCCAGCTGCTTCAGGTCTGATCCAACTCTCTGCTAATGCACCTGGGAAAGCAGCGGATGATGGCCCAAGTGCTTGGGCCCCTGAAGAGATGTGGAGGACATGGGTGAAGTTCTAGGCTACTGGCTTCAGCCTGGACCAACCCCAGCCATGTAGCCATTTGGCGACTGAAACAGGGTATGAAAGATCTGTCTCACCGTGTTTCTTTCTGTCTTCTGTCACATATGTTCAATGTATTCAAATAATTTATTTATTCAAATTTATTTTGAAAACCTATTTACTCAAATAAATAAATAAAAAGCAATGATTAAAAAGTAGAAGCATTATAGCATAGAAGGTAAACCACTACCTACAATGCCAGAATTCCATACAGACATTGGTTTGTATCCAGCTGGTCCACTTCTGATCTAGCTGCCTGCCAACAGCCTGGGATGGTATGGCTAACCAGTCCAAATGATTGGGACCCTGTACCCACGCGAGAGACCAGAAAGAAGCTCCTGGCTGCTGTCTTCAGACTAGCTCAGCCCTGGCTGTCATGGTCATCAGAGGAGCCAGTTAGCAGATAGAAGATCTCTCTCTCTCTCTCTTTCTGTAACTCTCTCTCTGTAACTCTTACAAACAAACAAAAAAAAATCTGTAAGATAATAATAATTTTTTAAAAAGGACTGGCTGATTGAATACATGCTATATGGAAGATATAAAATCAGTATACTGGAGACAGTCATAAGTAACGAGTAACCTGGGCACTGCGAATGCATTTGCAGTAGAGGCTTTGCCATCCCCCTTCCATCCCTCCCAGACCACTACTCCAGAAACATTACACCTGGGAAGGGTACCTCCGAACAGAGTGCTGGACGGGCTAGAGTGGGAAAGGTGGAAGGCATCAAAAGTCTTCCAGACTTCCACTCACATAACTGTAAGATCCTGGCTCCAAAACGGGAGTTCCTCAGATTTGGAATAAGAGCTCTGAACTGGCTTGAGCTGACAGTCGCTGGAACACATTCTGTCTAAACTGCTAACACAAAAGGGAAGTTGTACAGGGAACAGCTGTACCTAAAGAATGAAAGAAAACTATTCATATTTGCACCTCACTAAAATCAGACTTTCAGCAAACACTTGTACAGTTATTTATATAGACACAAAATATATTTTCGGGGTATGAGAGATGTGGATTTATGTTTACTGGAGTGATGCTTACAGTAATGAGATAGTAGAAATTATTTAAATGCCAAACAAAAGTAAGGCTCAATAAATTTTTAAAAATCCACATAACTGGCTATAAAACAGCTTTAAAAGAGTCATTTAGCAAGAATTTTAAAGACATGGAAAAGCGTGTTCAAGGAAAAGAACACAAAACCCAATTTACAATAGCAACTACATAATCAAAAAATGAAGAGGAAGCACAGTAATGAGAAGTACTAAAATGTTGCCAATGATTACTGGAATGCTGAATGATTTATATATTCTTATCTATGGCATTCATTATTTTCCAAACATTTTACTATTTGCATTCATTACCTCTTAGTTTAAAATAGTTCTATATTAGCATTTAAAATTACAAAATCATCCCTTAAGGATACCATAAATCATAAGGTTTACTTTATTTCTTCATAGATGACACAAGATAAGAATTAATTTCACTATGGGTAATGGATGATAGCTCAAAATTCCTTTGTTTGACTACCAACGTAACTTCTAACAAGCTGATTATTGCTAAAACATCCTCATGCACTTTTTTAAAAACTAGACTTATTCATTTATTTGAAATTCGAAGTTAGAAAGAAGGAGAGAGAGAGAGAGAGATGTCTTCCATCACTGGTTCACTCCCTAATGTCCACAACAATTGGGGCGGGGCCAGGCTGAAGCTAGCAACCAAGTGCTTCAGGTGGGTCTCCCACATATTTTTTAAATTATATTTTTTTAAAAAAATGAAAGGTAGTAAAACTGACCTTTTAGCAACATGTGCAGTTCCACAAAGTTTAACTCCTACACACATTTCAATAATAACTATTCCATTACAGAGTCCAAGAAGATTTCTCCGTGTGATCTCTCAGGCATATCCACACTTACGCCTCAGGCCTAACCCACTTCTAACTCCAGTGACCACTGATCTGCCACTAGACTTGTGTTTTCAGAATGTTCTATGGAGGGAGGGAGTGGTGCGGCGTGTAAGAGGCCGCCTGGGATGCCCACGTGTCCCATCGGGGTGGCTGGGTTCTGAAGAGCCAGCTCTGCTCCCAGTTCTGGCTTCCTGATGCACACTCTATGAGGCAGCAGGTGGCAGCTCGGGACGTTCGGTCCCTGCCAGCCACGTGGGAGACGGAAACCGAATTCCCAGCTTCGGCCTTCCGTCTGCCCGGCTCTGGCTTTTGTAGACATTTGGGAATGCATGATCTTTGTTGGTTGTCTCTGTCCCTCTACTTTTTGTATAAAATGATAATTAAAACATTTTAGAAAAAGTGAGTTCTACAGTTTACTTTCATAATTACAATTTTTGAAAGATAAATTTTACTTTTATTTGAAAAGTAGAGTTACACAAGGAAGGAGAGACAGAGAGAGACCTTCCATCTTCTGGATCACTCCCTAAATAGTTTCAATGGCCAGAGCTGGACTGGTCTGAAGCTGGGAGCCAGGAGTTTCTTCTAGGTCTCATGTGGGTACAGAGGCCCAAGCCCTTGAACCATCTTTCACTGCTTCCCCAGGTCACAGACAGGGAGCTGGATGGGAAGTGGGGCTGCCGAGATTAGAACCAGCGCCTATATGTCATCCGAGCACATGCAAGGTGAGGACTTTAGCCACTAAGGTCATCGCGCCAGGCCTGAGCTAATTTTTTTTTAATTGTAACATTTCTACTAGCAAAAACTCCATTCTAAGAATAAACTTAAAATCTTACAAGGATGATAAATTATCCCAAGTAAAAATATACCTCTCATAATAAAGCATCAAAGATGGTCCTGGCACACAGGGATTCTGGGTAAATATTAGTTTCTCCTCTTCTTAAGACCTAATAAGTTCTAAGACACATTGTCAGCCCGTTTCTTCTATTTTATATTCTATAGATCATGCCCCTTTCTTTATACTTCCCTTATTTATAACACAGAACACTACATCAGATTAAAAATGGAACAAAAGTTAATCATTATTAACTGTTGGGAGTAAGCAGAATGAAGAGCAAGCAGCAGTGAGCCAGGGGCCAATGGGCAGCATCCTCTGGCCAGGAACCGTTTGTACCTTTATTTGAACAATCATCTTCAGTCACTCCTTCAGGTGGCTTCAAAATAAGCTTTCAGTTTCTACACCCTGGGCTAGACACATCTTGCTTAACTGAATTAACTCCAACAGATTCACCTTTCCTGTTCTAACATGTCCACCAAAACCGAGGCCTGGGGATTTCAACACAAGATTTTACTATGTTTATATTCCCTTGCCCTGAACTTGTTTATTTCCATTACAGTATTCTTCAGCTTTTATCAGCTGCCAGATTGACAATATCCTTGCCTCAAAATAACTTATGAGAGCAAAGCATAGTGATACTCACCTGTGAATGGACCACATCCACAAAAAAAAAAAAAAAGACATCAAAGATCCGGCCTCTACACTAAGTAGTTCAAAGCTCTAAATGTATTTGAAGCCCAGACAAGAAACACCAGTCAGGTCTTGGCATGATTCGTGGTAGACACAACTCTGAGTTGGCCTTCCCATTTTAAAACAAGCTTAGGTTTGATTTGCTATTACCAATATTGTTTACAAGTCATCAAAATGTGTCTACTTACATGATTGTAAAAAAAAAAAAACAAAAACTGTTCTATTTTTTTCTTCACTGCTATAGCTTAATGTCACAGCTAAGCTATTATATACAAATGCACTTCTATATAAAATATTTTAAAAAGATGTTCTTCATAAATTTAATCATATTTAGGAAAGATTTTTAAACTTCCTCCTTTCAAATTCTTAAAAGCTTTAGGTACGTATTGATAAGATCCTAGATGTCCCAGTATCAAAACCCAAACAGGAGAGATGGCATTCATATCTGAGCTCTCACACATCTGTAGTTTTACAATATATCATCCGTAACTGACTTCATCTGATTTTATAGTACTCTAGTGCAAACCCGTCCTGTGACAGAGGAACATAAAGAGAGGAATCGCGGTTTCACACACAAGAGGAATCAGGGTTCCAAAAGTTGCCACTAATTTGGATTTAGAGATAATTCAGAGACTGCCAAATATATTTTAAAGTTTTATGATGTAGTAAATTAATAAAGTGTATAAGATTGCAGGAAAAAATGTTGATGTCTTTGGAAATCAAGCTGATAAAGTATGGTAAAAATTTGCAGCACAAACAACTGATTTGTTAATTATAGAGCATTAATTATTCAAGCAGCATCTATTAAACATTTTTTGATTAGAAACTCTATAATCAGAATTAATTGCATATCATTGAAAATCTGTTCCGTGACAAAGTGTTCCCATTAATTCATCTAATTTTCCCATAAAGTTAATTGTATTTTCCATAATTTTGACAGGTGAGTAGACAACCAACAAGGAAAAAAGTGTACAGAGGAGGTAATGGAGGGTGAAGAGGAAGGAAGGAAAGAGAATGGAAGGGAGAAGTGGGGGACGGGAATGGGGCTGGGAGGTGAGGGCTCAGGGCATAGGGAAAAAGAAGGAAAATCTGAAAACAAGGCTCAAGAATAAAATTACAACAATTTGTGATTATGTCAAATAATTCTCATCAAGAACCAAATATGAACAACTATCCTTTACTCCAGAGACAGAAACACAGAAAAAAAATCCCTATGAATATTCAAAGGGGAAAGGGAAAAAATGTAAAGTGGATACAAAGGCCTTACTACCACTAATACCCTTGAACAAAACCTATTATCTCCACGGCCCACAGGACTGCTAGACTTCTACGACCCAAGTCCAGGAGCAGGGGCAGCAGGAATGCTAAGGAAAGGTTCTCAGCATTTAGCATATAAGTGAGGGGGCTTCAAATGATTCAACAAAAAATAGATTGAAAAATAATGTGCATCAGGGCTTTCACCATGGCACATAGGCTAAACCTCAGCTTGAGGCACCGGTATCCCATATAGCCAGTGGTTAGTCCTGCCTGCTCCACCTCCGATCCATGGCCTGGGAAAGCAGCAGAGGATGACTCAAGTCCCTGGGCACCTGCACCCACATGGGAGGCCCAAAAGAGGCTCCTCGCTCCTGGCTTGGAATAGGCCCAGCTCCAGCCATTGTGGTCATTTGGGGAATGAAACAGTGGATGAAAGATCTCTCTCTCTCTCTGACTCTCCTTCCCTCTGTAACTCTTAAACTTGAATAACAATAATAATGTGCATTTCCAACAAACTCTGAAACCCTCTGAAATACTCAGTTAATACCCAGTTTTGGGTTTCTTCAACTCTGGTCTCCTTCAGTACAATTTTTGGTTTGTTTATGATTTGTTTTCTATTTGTTTAAATGGCAGAATTACAAAGAAAAGAAGGGGCAGAGACAGATCTTATATTCACTGTTCCCTCCCCAAATGGCCACGACGGCCAGGGTGGGGCTTGGCTGAAACCAGGATCCTGCCACCCCATCCATGTGGGTAGCAGGGGCCCAACGAGGTGGGCGGTCTTCTACTGCTTTCCCAGGTACTTAGCGGTGAGCCGAGCCTGAAGCAGAGCAGCCAGGACTTGGATCAGTACTCACATGTGACAGCATCACAGGCAGCAGCTAGCCTGACCTGCTGCAGCACAACGCCAACCCTGAGCCCTCGTGCCATCACAGGGGACATTCTCCAGTGTCACAGTGCCAACCCTGAGCCCTCGTGCCATCACAGGGGACATTCTCCAGTGTCACAGTGCCAACCCTGAGCCCTCGTGCCATCACAGGGGACATTCTCCAGTGTCACAGTGCCAACCCTGAGCCCTCGTGCCATCACAGGGGACATTCTCCAGTGTCACAGTGCCAACCCTGAGCCCTCGTGCCATCACAGGGGACATTCTCCAGTGTCACAGTGCCAACCCTGAGCCCTCGTGCCATCACAGGGGACATTCTCCAGTGTCACAGTGCCAACCCTGAGCCCTCGTGCCATCACAGGGGACATTCTCCAGTGTCACAGTGCCAACCCTGAGCCCTCGTGCCATCACTGAGGGCATTCTCCAGTGTCACGGAATATGGAAGGATTCTCTGCAGTGGTTTTCCACCACTGACCTTCCCTGGTTCCGAACCTCTCATCACATCTCCATCTGCAGAGCTACTCGGAGCCATATCCTCAGCCTTGAAAAAAAAGGTCAGACGTTTAGACTGCACTGATTGGTTTTCTCCACTGCTAACCTAGGATCCTGCATCTTCTATCAGTTACCACTGTGGTGCTCACTGCACTACCCTGAAGCCTCAGAACAAGTGCTACACCTGCAAAAAGAGAACAGCACTCTCAGACTACACACCACAGTGGTAAATTTTAAAAAAGAGAAATTAGAAATACTCTTCAACCACAAAGCAATGTAAAATATAAGAAAAATGTAAACAAGCCAAAAAGAGTTACAAATCTCCAAAAATACCCTCCCAAATAGGAAAAAATCACCAGACTATCTAGAAAATAATGTAAAGAAACAGCAATCAAAACACTGGAATGCAGCAAAAGTCATGTCTGAAGGCCATTTACACAGTTAAACATTTTTATCATTAAAAAAAAAAACCCAAAAAATTCAGGGCCAACACTGTGGCACAGTGAGAAAAGCTTCCACCAGTAATGCTGACATCCTGCACGGGCACCAGTCCGTGTCCCTCCTGCTCCACTTTCAATATAACTCCGTGTTAATGGCCCAGGAAAAGCAGCGAAAGATGCTCCAAGTGTTTTAGCCCCTGGTACCCTCGTGCGAAACCCAAAGGCAACTTCCAGCTCCTGGCTTTAGGCTGGCCAAGTGTTAGCTGTTGCACTGGAATCAGCATTATTTCTACTTTTAATACTGGATCCAAACCAGCCTCATCCCAAGCTAGCATTACTGCAAAGACACTTAATTTTTTTTTTTTTTTTTTAGTTATTCACCTAGTTGAAAGCTAGAGTTACACAGAGACAAGAAGAAACAGAGAAATATTCTCCATGTGCTGACTCGCTCCCCAAATGGCTACAACAGCCGCGGCTGGGCCAGGCAGGAGTCAGGAGCCTGGAGCTTCTTCCGGATCTCAGGAGCCCAAGCACTTGAGCCATCTTCTGCTGCTTTCCCAGGCACATCAGGAGAGGGCTGGTTCAGAAGTAGAACAGCCAGATCGTCAACCAGCGCCCATTTAAGACGCCAGGACCACAGGCGGCAGCTTTACCTGGTATACCACAACGCCAGCCCATGCAGAAGCCCACGCCCCTAAGGAGTAGGTGTTTAGCCTGATGGTTAAGATGAGCACACCCCACATCAGAGTACCTGGGTTTGGGTTTAAGTCCCAGCTCCAGCTACCAATTCCAGATTCCTGCATATGTGAATCCTGGGAGGCAGCAATGATGGCTTAAGTACATGGGCTCCTGAGACGCATGTGGATGACCCAGAGTGTGTTCCTGGCTTGTGGCTGCAGCCCTGGCCCAGCCAGTGTGGGTGTCTGGGACATGAAGCAGAAGATATCATTTGCTGTATCTGTCCTTTAGTCTGTTTCACTCTTCTCATAAAAAGATTGTTAAAAGTTAAAAACCAAATAAAAAAATAAAGAATCTCAATTGCAATCTGCCTCCAAATTCCCTTATAGTCTATTCTCCATACAGTGAGTGGTCCTTCCAGAAGTTAATTTCAGACCTAGTGCTCCCCTGGATAAACCCTCCAAAGCTCTGCATCCCAGCCTGAGAGAAGCATCTTTACTCTCTCCTGGCCACTCAGTCCCACTCTGCCCAGCCACACAGGTCACACCGGTCCTCACAGTCTCTAGGGCCTTTGCTTTTACTGTTTGCTCTGCCTAGAATGCGCTTTCCCCAATCTCTGTCTCTGGATCATAATTCAAGTCACTTCCTCCAAGAGGCCCGTGTGACACGCGCTATCTAAAACATCAGTCCTCGCATTCTACTTCTTACCCACACTTCCTCTTCCCAACAGTTTCTTCTTGCACATTCTTAATCTGAGGTCTACCTTGCTGATGCTTATGCCCCTATTATCTAGAAAAGGGCACAGTCCATAAATGTTTGCAGAAAGAATATATGAATCGTGAATCTGATGGAAAACATGAGCATTCATCCAAGAAAAAGGTGCCTGTACACATGCAGATAACGCTCTGCATCTAGTTTGCACAGGTTCGCAAAAACGTCAAGTCCACTGTTAGCCACGCAGCAGCTTCCCAAGGTTAAAAACCTCTGTACAAAATGTTTGCTATTAGAATAAAAGCAAGTCATGACTGCGATTACACATAACTATTTACGAATGTCCTGCCAATAAAACACAAGATTCTGACTCTCCTGTATTAACACAGTTCTCATGTATGCATTCAGTACTTCTCTCAGAACTTTTTGAGCATGTGTTTCTTCAAGGATATTTTAGCCTTGTGTAGCCAAAGGAGAAATATCTCTTGGAAATGTAATGTCTCCCACTTTTTTTCCCTCAGACCATTTAAACTTGCTGCCTTCCCCCAACAACACTTTTCTCCTTGATTTTCATTAAACAATTAAATTTTTAAGGTGGATATGCAGAAAGAGAAGCAGAGACATAGAACTCTGCGAGGTCACTCCTCAAATGGCCACAGCGGCCAGAGCTGAGCCAATCTGAAACCAGGGGCCAGCAACTTCTTCTAACCCTACACACAGGTACAGGGACCCCAAGGGCTTGAGCCATTCTCTGTTGTTTTCCCCTCAGGCCACAAGCAGGGAACTGGATCAGGAATTGAGCAGCCAGGACATGAACAGGCACCCAAGTGGCATGGCGCTGCAAGCAGAGGATCAACTTAAGAAGCCACCGCAGAGGCCCCGAGTCCCCCACATCAGCTGCACAACTTGTTCATTTACATCACTCAGTTTGTTCTAATGTCACCTCGCACTGGAAATAACTGCAGCAAAGCAGGTAAGCCACAGGGGAAGTAGGCTGGGCAGTGTAGGAGAAGGGATAGCTTTGTAATACAGAAGGTTAAGCTATAAACTGCTGGTTCAGATCCCTGTTACTACACTTTCATTCCAGTTTCCCGCTAATGCTCCTGGGGAAAGCATCAGAAGATGGCCCACATTCCTGGGTCCCTGCACCCATGTATAGACTCAAATAAAGCTGACTTAAGCATGGCCCAGACACAACCCCTGTGGGGCATGAACAAGAAAATGGAAGATTTCATTTTCTCTCTCTCCTTCCTCTCTCTAACCATGCCTTTCAAATAAAAGTTAAAAGGCCAGCAGCGTGGTGTAGTGGGTTAATAAGCCACATGCAATGCCCACATTATACATATGGGTGCTGGTTTGAACCATGGCTGCTCCATTTCTGATTCTGGCTCCCTGCTAATGTGCCTGAAAAAGCAGTAGGAGACTGGCCAGTGCCTGGGCCCTTGCACCCATGCAGGAGACCCAGATGTTCCTGGCTTTGATCAACACTGGCCATCATGGCCATTTGCGGACTAAATCAGAAGATTAAAAATATCTTTGTGTGTCTCTACATCTCCCTATAACACTACTTTTCAAACAAGTAAATATTGTTTTTTTCAAAAAGGAAAAAAGCAACAACAGCAGCAGCAGCAGCAGCCCCTCAGAACACCTGCATCTCACACTACAGTGCCTAGATTCAAGTCTCAACTCCACTCTCACGCTCACACACATGCTGCAAGTCAGGGCGTGAGCAAGTGCCTGCCCCCACAAGGAAAACCCAACTAAGTTTCCGGCTCCTGGCTTCAGCACAGCCTAGTGCAGTTGTTGCAGGCATTTGGGGAATGAATCAATGGATAAAGATCTCTGCCTCTGCCTTCCAAGTAGGTAAAATAAAATAGCCATATACACAGCCCACCATCATTCAGACAGCTTACCTAGTGTGTGTGTGTGTGTGTGTGTGTGTGTGTGTGATCTATATTTGCAACTATTTAGTGACTTTTGATTTTGTTCACAACAATGTGTATACTCTCAGGTACGAATCACACACGTGCATCACTCAGTAAACAACCAGCATTTGTGTATGTGCATAATTTATGACACAGTGGTAAGGAAGGAACAGAGAACTAAAGTACGTGACAGCCCACACAGGGCTATTAAAATTCTTTCACTTGTATGACAAACTGTGATATTAAGCTGAAGTACTGTGTCAAGAAGGAAAGGAAGCGAGAAGAGCATTTGCACAGGAAGAAAAAGCAAAGTCAGGAGAGAAAGGAAGTTTTAGATGTAATTAAAAAAAAAAAAGTGCTGTTTTATCACAAGCCAGATCTCTTGTGTTTGCTTTGCACCTCACATCCAAGAATCCAGCCATGTTCAGGGGATCCCACAGCCACGAGCCAGCATTCTCCATGCTCAACAACTTCCTCTTCTGAGGGAAAGAGCTACCTTAGAGCTAAGGCTTAATGAAAATTTTTTACATAAGATTAAAAAAAACAAAAACAGGTTTTTTCATTTCTTCATTAACTTACCTGAAGCACTATGAATATGAGTTAATTTCTCTTTATATCTTTTTTAAAAGATTTATTTTTTTGTTTTTGTTTTTAAAGATTTTATTTTATTACAAAGTCAGATATACAGAGAGGAGGAGAGACAGAGAGGAAGATCTCCTGTCCAATACTTCACTCCCCAAGTGAGCGCAACGGCCGGTGCTATGCCGATCCAAAACCAGGGTCTCCCACACGGGTGCAGGGTCCCAAAGCTTTGGGCCATCCTTGACTGCTTTCCTGGGCCACAAGCAGGGAGCTGGATGGGAAGTGGGGCTGCCAGGATTAGAACCGGCGCCAATATGGGATCGCGGGGCAAGTTCAAGGCGAGGACTTTTAGCCAGTAGGCCACGCCGCTGGGCCCAAAATTTATTTATTTTTATTGCAAAGTCAGATATACAGAGAGGAAGAGAGACAGAGAGGAAGATCTTCCATCACATGATTCACTCCCCAAGTGAGCGCAACAGCCGGAGCTGCATCAATCCAAAGCCAGGAGCCAGTAACTTCCTTCAGGTCTCCCACATGGGTGCAAGAAACCAAGGATCCCAAGGGCCATCCCTGTCTGCTTTCCCAAGCCACAGCTAGATGGGAAGCGCAGCTGCTAGGATTAGAACTGGTGCCTATATGGGATCCTGGTGTATTCAAGGCTAGTACTTTAGCTGCTTGGGCCCTTACATCTTCTTTTGGAGAGTGCTATAAACACATTGTTCTAAGATAAAGGGAAGATAGAACATCAAATTCCTGATAAGACTTTTCAGAAAATAGTAGAGAAGAGTTGCCTTAGAGAGCTGCACTGGTGGGACCTGGCACTATGGCACTGCAACAGCAGCAACCCATATGGGCACCATTCACGTTTTGGCTGCTCCACTTAGGATCCAGTTCCCTGCTAATGTTATGTGTGGAAGCACAGAAGATGATCCAAGTGTTTGGGCTCCTGCACCCACATGGGAGACCTGGAATGAGCCCCAAGCTCCCAGCTTTCATCTGGCTCAGCCCAAGCCATTGTGGCCACTTGAGAATTAAACCAGCACATGGAAGAGGTCTGTAACTCTCTCCCTCTCTCTGTAGCTCTGCCTTTCAAAGAAATTATGTAAATTTTAATGAAAAACAAACAAAAAAACTGTTGTTTGTGCACTTAAAAACAATGAAAAGTTAAGACAGAAAAGGTTGTTTGGAAATACAGTATCTCTTCACTAAGCATACTTTGGAAGGCCATTAAAAAAAAAAAGTCTGCGCACTTACTGCTCTGATGGTAAAGCATGTATAAAGGGGCAAAAAAATATTTCTTTAAATTATCTAAAACTGCATGGAGTCATAACACATGAAATCTTTGAATAGGTTCAGTATGCATTTTTAAAGCAAACCTATGTTTTTGTCCTTAACTTGTACTGAATTTTATTAGTCTCAATATTATTCAACTTCAAACTACAGCAACTACCTCTGCATACATGAGATTCTATTCAACAATTGCAAGTAGTTAGTGGCTCCATGAAAACACAGAAGCATCAGTCTGCTTGTGTAGCCTCTTAAGTATAGACAACAGGTAACGAGTTAGATCATTTATTATAGTATAAAGTAGGTTAAATACACCAAATAAGCACCTTTCAAATTTCCTCTTCACTTAAACTCTCTTGGTCATAAATGCCGCCTACCACAAGTCCTACTTTTCCATAATTTATAGCTCTATTAGCTTTTTCCTTAGTGAAAAGTTCTATTCCTTGATTTCCACCATTCTCAGCAAATAAAACTTCAACTACAACAACACTATCACATTTCCTTGTTTTTGAAAATGTGAGGCAGTCAACATGAACAGAAGTGAAAGGAGAAAGAGAACATTTCCTCATTTTTGAAATGTGAAGGTACTGCCCATGCCTCTACAAAAGGAAATCGTTGGTATTGATAACATTAAAATGAATTTATACCATACATAGAATTACAAAAACGTTAAACAACGATACAAGTGCCTTTCAATTACACTTTGAAGTATAATTGTGTAGAACATTGAAGGCCAAGTATTTTAAAAAGCATGAGGAAATCAGTGAGGGGAAAAATGGATTAGTGGCATGTTACAAAAGATTGGAGGGTACTTTTGGAAAATTTATTTCACAGTGTCTGACAGTGGGCAGCACTTGGTATTCTGGGTAAAGATGCCAGCTGGGATGTTGGTACCCCATGTGGGTGCTGATTTGATTCCTAGCTGCTCAACTTCCATCAAGCTCCCTGCTAATGTGTCACCTGGGAAAGCAGTGAGAGGATGGCTCAGATGCTGGGTTCCCTGCACCCCTGTGACAGACCAGGAAGAAATTCCCGAATCCTGGCTTGGGCCTGGCCCAACACCGACTGGTCTGGCCATTTGGTAAGTAAACCTGTAGGTGGAAAATTCATTCTCCCTCTCTTAATTCTGTCTTTCAAATACATATAAACAAATATTTTTTTTAAATTCCCAACAGATTTATGACAAGATATTTAGCCATGGTTTAATTTTGTTGTATAATACCAAAATACGTATTTGACTAAGCATTTCCATAAAAAACAGAAAACAAAATTCTGAATTCTGACTTATGCTGTAGACATTTAGCAATTAATATTTTATTTGCTGTATTATTCCATTAAGATTGTCTGAAAAGTTTAGTGTGAATTGGTTAAATTTAGAGAAAAAAAAGCATTGATTCACTGAGTAAGTAAAAGCATCTGTTAATAATTACTAGCTGATCTCCCACTGATTCATTGGGTTGATACATACAAAAGTACTTCAAAAAACTTGTAGAAAAGTAGAATTAACAGGTAAATTTACTTTGACGTAAAATTATTTTGGAATTGCATCTATGAGTGGTCATCCTAAAACTCACAGAAAATACATATTAAGAAAAACTATGTATGAATTTCAAAAACTTGTAATAAAACTAAATTTTAATTGTTTTCCTTGAACAATGCAAGTCCCCTTGTAAGTACATTCACTCATTCAACAATTAGCCATTAGGCATCTACTACCTGCAAGACATTTTCCTAAGGAGTTGAAGATACAACAAACAAAATGTACAAAACTTCTTATTTTTTTTTTTACATCTTTTATTCCTTCTCAGATGTAACAAAATGTTAACTCTCCTTTAATGTATCTCTCTTTTTGAAACTAATCTGAAAATAGACTACTAAAAACATCAATTATTGGCCAGTTATGTTCATTCCTTTATTCCTTTTAGAATGTCTCTTATATTCATTTCTACTTCAAGGTCAATTGGAAAAACTAAATATATATATATATATATTCTCCTCTTTAATTCTTTATTTATAATTTTGAGATCTTTTCCTTATATCTGATTGCTTTGCAACGTCTTTTTTTTTTAAAGATTTATTTTTATTATTTTTTTATTGGAAAGGCGGATATACAGAGAGGAGAGACAGAGAGGAAGATCTTCCGTCCCATCATTCACTCCCCAAGTGAGCACAACAGCTGATACTATGTCGATTTGAAGCCAGGAGCCTCTTCCGGGTCTCCCACGTGGGTGCAGGGTCCCAAAGCTTTGGGCCGTCCTCGACTGCCTTCCCGGGCCACAGGCAGGGAGCTGGAAGGGAAGCGGGGCTGCCAGGATAGAACCAGCGCCCATATGGGATCCTGGGCGTGCAAGGCGAGGACCTTAACCACTGCGCCACCGCGCCAGGCCCACAACGTCTTTTTATCCCAATAAATTATGCTTCATATCAAGAGGGAAAAGAAATGGTGACTAGACAATAACAATACAACTGATTAAAAAATAAAACACTGCATCGGACGGAAGATATTTCTCTCTGTCTCTCCTCTTCTCTGTATGTATCTGACTTCACAATAAAAATAAATAAATCTTTTTAAAAATAAATAAATAAAACATGCCAATAATTTGTTCTGCCTTCATAATGGTCAGCATATCATTTGAATGACATTATTACTCAAATGGGTTTTTGATTAGATAGTATACATTCATAGCCAATTTCGTGATTATGTAAGTTATAGATACAATGGTAGGAAAGATTAAGAATGAAACTAATTTACTCATACACATCATTGATAAACATTAGATAATGGCTGGCTATTAAACCATTAGTACAGTTCTGACAGAGTAAGAAGATATTAGTGGTTGAGTTCTATTACCCAAGACGCTAATCCTCGAGTGCAAATGATTGCACTATGACAACACAGCAGTAATGCTTTCACTCTCAAAAAAAATGCTTTCCTAGATCAAGGGTCAGCAAACCATTTGTGTAAAAAGGCAGATACCCTAGGCCTGTTGGTTATACCCAATCTCAGCAGCATATTAAATCATAAAGACCACTCTTGGCTCAGAAGTTGTACAAAACTAGGTTATAGGCAACTGAATGTGGCCCTTGGCTGCCATTTACCAACCTCTGCTATAAATATTTCCTTTTACTGAAAATAAAGAGAAACCCCAACTAGGCATGCAACAGTATCAATATTCCTTCATCTGCACTCATTCTGTATCATGCAGGCTATTAAGGAAAAATAAGAAAGACACTATATCCTCATTATTCCAAACTGCATAAATGTCACAGTCATGCATGGATACTTCACAATAGTGCTCTGAAATTACTTTTAGATAGGTGTCAGTGTGGTAGCATAGGTTAGCAAGCTAATCTTCCACCTGAAGTACAGCTCCCACTGGGAAGTGCTGCCAGGACTGGGAGCAGACTGGGCTAGGCAAGCCTGAAGCATCTATCTGCATGTGTGTGGGTTGCATTTGGGGGCAGGCCAGACTGGACCAGTTCATAGCACACATTGGCACAAATGATAGCCAGACACAGTATAAGCCAGGCTGGGTTGAATGGCAACATTCACTGGCCAGTTCACGTGAGGGCTGAGGGTGGGCCAGACTGGGCTAGGGTGCTGCACTCATAGGTAAGAGATGGAATTGGAGTGGTAAAGGTTGAGCCAGGCTGTATCATACGCTGGCAAATGCCAAGACTGGTGTTGGGCCATTTCAGTCTGGGACTAGACCCTGAGCAGGGAGCTGGCTTGGTAGAAAAACTACAGGGACTCCTTTGCTGGGCTGCTGCTTCCATTGGAAAGAGTGAGCTGTGACTGGGGGCGGGCTGGGATGGGCCAGGATGGGCTAGACTGCCACACCCCATAGCACACAAGAGCCAGAATGGGTACAGCCAGCTGGGCTAGGCCACAGCACACACTGGTAAGTGCTGGAACTGGGTATGAGTCATCAGGCTGAGTGAGTAACAGTACAAGTGCAAGATCCGGGACTGGCAATGGGCCTGGCAGGGAAATCATGGGCACTCTTCTGGTAGGCCGCAGCTCCTGCCAGTGAGCACAGGAGTCAGGGCTGGTGGTGGACTGGACTGGGCAAGGCAGAAGCACCCATTGGCATGTCTATGGGCGGGGTCTGGGGGAGGGTTGTACTGAGCTAATCTGCAGCACCCATAGGTATGGACAACAACAATCAGGTGGGATGTGGGACAGATTAGGCTAAGTTGCAACACCTGACAACATACACAAAAACCAGGGCTGACAGCAGGTCTGGTGGAGATCAGTGGGCATCACACCCACGAAACCCACTGATATGCAATTAAAACCAGGCCTGTGGCAGGTAGAGTTGGGTTAGGTTGCAATACCCATCATTTCACGTGAGAGATGGAGTTGGGGGCAGAACTGTCCAAATAGGTGCATCTATCAGTATATGCATTGGTTGGTGCATGTGACAAATTAAACCTGACCCTGCATTGGGTTGAGCACACAAGAGTCAAGCCAGATCACCGCAGGCAAGATTTCTTAGGAAACTTCCCAACTACACTGTTGATCTCAAACCCCAGCCACCCCAGAAAGTCACAGGATGTGTGGTCCGAACTTGGAGTGCATGCATCAGCACTGGGCCTCTTCAGATGCTGAGGCCTGTGTGGTGGATAACACGCCCAGGTGCACACGGGGGACATGACAGCCAGCAACTCTAGGCCAAGAGAGGATGTCAAGTACGTCATTAGAAAATCTAAGGCAGAACAGGATGGACAACTCTCCTGTTCAAGCTTTCCTGGGTCTGTGGATGCACTAAGGTGGACTTAGTTAACCAACAGACCTTGGAAAAATTTTCTCAAACCTGGTGCAATGAAGCTAACAACTCACCATCAAACTGTCAAAGTTACTCAAGTAACACCCTGGGAACATTCTTCCCCACATTGGGGTCTCTTAAGATGTTATCAAATTACTGTTCCCCATCCTTGGATGCTGATGTGACTTGACAGCAAGAAGCAGTCTTCTCCCCCTCCTCCACTGCAGACATAGGAGAAAAAAAATTGAAACATATTTCCCACTCACCTTCCTCCATAGCTCAACCCTCCCTACCTTAACTGGAGTCCCACATCACCATTACCAAGTTTTGCAGTCATTTAAAAATGTCATGACTACACTGTGCCCCCTCACGCACTCTTACTGTTAACAAATGATTCTTCCCATCCCCATTCCAGGCAACATTAGTCTACTGCACGTATGAAGGTTTGCTTTTTTCAGGTATTTCGTGTTAAAGTTATCATACAGAACGTACTTTTCCTGGCTTCATTCCTTGAGTATAATCCATTTAATAAAATGTGTTTACAGTTTGCTCCTTGTCATTGCTAACTAATATCCCGTTAAACATGCTGCACATCTCTTAGGTGTATAATTTATCATGCTGACATATACATAAGGCATAACCTGTCAGAAAAACCAACCCATTAATCACTCCCCCAAATGCAAGGTATCCCTCTCAAAGTCCTCCTTCCTGCCCCTCTCCACGTACCTCTGTCTCCACTGGTCTGCTTTCTGTCACTATACGGTAGTTCACACAGGCAACATTCTATATAAACAGAATTAGATAATACATACTTTATCTTTTGTCTTCTTACACTTGATATAATTGGTTTTAAATTCCTCTATAACATTAGAATGTACGCCCTGACCATTGTGGCCTTCTGGGGAGTGAACCAGCAGACAGAAGGCTTCTCTCTCTGTTTCTGTTTCTTCTTCTGTGTAACTCTGCCTTTCTAACAAACAAATTTACTTTAAAAAGTAAAACATTTTAGACAAAAAAAAATTATTTTTTTAAAGATTTATTTTATTTGATTTTTTATTGGAAAGGCAGATATACAGAGAGGAGAGACAGAGAGGAAGATCTTCCGTCCGATGATTCACTCCCCAAGTGAGCGCAATGGCCGATACTATGCCGATTTGAAGCCAGGAGCCTCTTCCGGGTCTCCTACGCGGGTGCAGGGTCCCAAAGCTTTGGGCCGTCCTCGACTGCTTTCCCGGGCCACAGGCAGGGAGCTGGAAGGGAAGCGGGGCTGCCACGATAGAACCGGCGCCCATATGGGATCCTGGGCGTGCAAGGCGAGGACCTTAACCACTGCGCCATTGCACCGGGCCCCCCACAAAAATTTATTTTTTTAAGATCTACTTATTATTACTGGAAACAATAACAGTATTATTTCCATAACTTATTGTTGCTGGAAAATTGTTTTTGTTATTTACTTACTGTACCAGAGAGAGAAGGACACACAGAGACAGATTATCCTTCTGTTGGTTCATTCTTCAAATGGCTGCAATGTCCAGAGTTGGGACGGTCCAAAGCCAGGATCCAGGAGCTTCTTCCAGTTTCCCCACAGAGGCGCAGGGGTCAAAAACCTAAGCCAGCCTCCTCTGCATTTCCAGGCTATTAGTAGGGAGCTGGATCAGAAGTGGAGCAGCGAGGACTCAAACCATCGTCCATATGGGATGTTGGCACCACATAGGCTTAGCCTGCTCTGCCACTGTGCTGACCCCTAATGGTTTGTTAAGTTGAACAGTCACCTGCTGATGATTCTACCATTCCACTTCTAAATGTCTACCCAGAGAAATGAAAGCACACATCCATAGAAAAGAACCGTAACTAAACATTCATATCAAATATCTTAGCACTAGCCCCAAATGGGAGACACTCCAAACAAATATCAGGTAAATGCGAAAACAAAACATTCTTTATACACAATAGAAAATCAATTTTTAGGGTTGTTTTTTTTTGTTCATGAGTTTAACCAATCATCATGATTTCTTTTCTCCATGAATAACCTTACATTCCTACCCGTATCTGGTCGTAGCTACATTATCTGAGTATGGCAGGTCCCCTCCACAGCTCATGTTGAAGTTCAAGCACCTGTCACTGTGGTAGCTGAGGAACCACTGTCTAAAGCGAGGTAGTTCCTGTTGTGCTGCTTCTGCTCATGTCCCCTCATCCTTCTGCTTTCCCACCGGGTTAAAACACAGCACGGCCCCTGCAAAATGCCGGCCCCAGGCGCTTTGACCTCCTAGCCTCCAAAGTGCCTATTCTTCACCATCCCGTTTCAGGGATTCTGCTGGAACAAAGCAAAAGGACTGCAATAGTCATAATATGCTATTCGACTTACATACTGCTGGATGCAATTTGCTAAAATGCAGCCTTGAATGTCCATGGATATCACTGCACTGTAGTTTTCTTTGATTTTTGGTATTAAGGTCATGCGGATTGCGGGAGGCTCCGCTGCTACCCTAACTTCAGTGGAAGTGGTCTGCTGAATAGTTGTTATGTTATTATCTCATCTACTCCGTCTTAGTCTAGGGAATATTTAACCATACTAACATAATTTTGCTTATGGGATGGGAAATAAGGAAAAAACTAAGGTTCAGAGAGGAACTGCACAGTTCTTACTAATCTAGAACCAGGTCTGAATCAAGACAGTATGAATTTAAGGGACCAGTGGTGTGACATCATGTGTAAAGCAACCATCTGCAACACCACGTAGGCACTGGTTGAAATCCCAACCGCCCCACTTCCGATCCAGTTCCCTGAGCATGCCCTAGCGCAAGCACCAGAAGATGCCCCAAGTACTGGGGTCCTACTGTCCGGGTGGGAGACCCAGAAGAAGCTCCTGGCTCCCACAGCTGTCTGAGTGATGAACAAACAGACAGAAGATAAGTCTGTCTTCCACATATATAAAAGACATTTTTAAAAAAGGCAGTATGAATCTAAATTCATTCTCTAACTCCTACTAAACTATACCCATTAAGTATTATGTGTTTATTTTAGATTTATTTCCTCTCCACTGAGAAAAAGCGTTATAACTCCTCAACTCTGAGTAGCTTGATCTGAAACCCAGGCCCATGACTCTGGCATTAATTAAAAAAAAAAAAAAAGAAAGAAAAGAAAAGAAAAGAAAGGAAGGAAGGAAAGAAGGAAGGAAGGAAGGAAGGAAGGAAGGAAGAAAGAAAGAAACAAAGAAAGAAAGAAAGAAATGAATGAATCAGATACTATGCTTTCTGATAGTCTAAATCAGTGACTGTATAAACCTATTAACCCGAGAATACACTGAAAACATCAACACACTGGATACACTGAAAACAGATTTAATCTAGCTAGGAAGAATCCAAATAGGATATTCCATAGTTCCAAAAGGCCAACCAAAAACAATAACAAAATGTAACACCATTTAAAAATGCGTCTCATCTTCAAAACCACATTGTGAAGGAGGTATTTATCATGTACATTTTATAGATGAGACAGTTTGAGACACAGTAAAAAGCATGTTTCAAGTCTCTTCTCCTATATATAAGAAGCAAAACAGGCATTCAAACTCAAGTCTCCACAACTCCAAAAGAGTTCCTTAGGATTTGACTGCTTTGTTTTGTTTTGTTTTGCTTGGTTTTTAGATTACAGCACTGTCAGCCCTAAAAAACAAGTAGCACTGCCCAGGGCCTTTTGGAACAAGGAAATTCCAGCAGCAGATTCTAGCAGATCTCAGCACTGAATAAAATGGAGCTCAGCTTCGACGTTCCTAATGGCAAGCAGGAGTTCCCCAGTTGCTGAGAAGAGTCACCCTGTATTGTCCCCACTCCAAAGCAAGTTTCCTGTTGCAAAACTAGCCTAGTGTGTTTTTCTGTTTTTCACTACTCCACAGTGGATGCAGCTTGGACTACAAGCTGCTGGCTACTACGCAGAATGCCTCTTAAGTGTTAAAGTGAGAAGAGAACAAGTATTCCAGCTACTCACGCAAGATGGGTAAAGACCCCCCACTATGGAGGAGATGGCAAAGTTCAAGTATTTATTCTGCTTCACACTAGCTGTTGGACCTTGCAAAGGTTTGTCATGTCTCTGGCTTCCAGGCCTCCAGCTACAGAACGGGGAACAGAATTCCAGTCTTCATAGGGCCAGGAATAAAAACAGTGCATAGAATAGCATCTGACACTTGGTAGACACTGCTGAAATTTTGCAATCAACAGATACTTCTGAGATCCTTTAATATAAAGAACATATTTTGGAAAATCTTAATGTTTCTAATACATGTATATAAAAAAAAGAAGAAAAAGAATAGTACTATAAATCTGACATTCTGGTACTAGGATGCTAAAATTAGCACTGGAAACTAATTTCCAGCATCACCCATGAGTAAACAAGCAATTTTAAAAATACAGAGGTAAAATATAAAAAATATGTGCAAAAAAAATAGAAAAAAGAATTTTTAAAAAAGAGATAATCAGAACTTAGCAAAGAAAACAAATTATCCCACCAGACTATATTACAACCCTGTCAGCTACTCAACACTCTGCAAGGATTCATAGGGAATGCACAAAATTCAGTCAGTACTCTCAAACAGCGTAAACTTCAAGACAACAAATGACACACACAGCATCGTGCACACACAGAATAAACAAAGCTGACCCTCTGACAACGACGGGATTGCAGGGAAGAAGTGGCACATGCATTAGAAACACCAGCTCCCATGCATCTGAAAATTCACATATACCTCTTGAATCCCCAGGCCCAAAACTTAACTACTCAAAGCCTACTGCTAACTGGAGAGAGCCTGTGGGTACATGAACAGCCAATTATGCATGTTATAAGGTCAAATTGACAAGTTACGTGTACCGCACACGGTGACAGGAAACATGGAAGATGAGTTTTTACTGAAATAAGCAGTTAATGATATGTTACTGATGCCAAAGCACGTGTGCAGCCAGGAGAAGGCTATGAATTCCTACAGGAGTACAGCAAGTCCTGTGGTTAATTTCACACAGTTGAGATTTAACAGTGCATTAAATAAAAATAACCTTTATATTTGTTCACATTTATATTTTTATTTTTACTATATGTATTTATATTACTTGTGTCATGAACAGCTTGTAAGTTTTGTGTTTCAATACATTTTAATTTTTATAATAGATTTGTGTATATTTTATAACAGTAAATGATGAATTACTGCTGTTAGCCCGGAGGGCCCAGGAACAGGGAGAAAGCCCAGCAGTGGTGCAAAAAATTCCCACCAAGAATAGCCACCCCGGACTCATTTAAACGGAGCCGACCAATCAGAACAGAACACACCCCTTTACTTCAAGCCCCATCACCACCACTACATAAGGAATGTGCGGCTCACTGCAGGCACAACTTCAGCAGCCCGCTGCCTTGGGGACCGATGAACCTCCCCCAGGAGCAGATCTCAATAAACCTGGTTTTATCATCATTCTGGTCTTGGTAGTCCCAATGTTTCAGGGTGTTTTTTTTTTTTTTTTAATCTAGCAACTGCCAACCTACATGTTTTGGATGCATTAGCTTTTTCTTATTTTTTGCTACTATTTCTGAGCTACATAGTTCTAAATTCTCTCAACTCACTACAAATCTCCCAGAAATCCACATACCAATGGACCCATTCAGTGTAAACCCACACTGCTGAGGGTCAACTGTGAATGTCCGTGAGGAACACCTAACTCTGGAAGGAGGGAATCCTCAGGAGTGTTAATAGTTATCTGTTCAATCCACAGAATTTTAAAAATTATCTAGGTGTACATTTCTTGCCACCCCCAGTGCTAATGTCAGGAATGAGCTCAAACGACCAATACAACGTGATAACGTGATAACTAACTAACGGATCACTTATCAAAGAAGAAAGGAGGATCATTGGTCCCTTCCGCCATCACTTACTGTCGCGATTTTGGTCTTGAGAAAGTTCTCCCTTTCTTCATCTACTGCAATTTCTTGTCCAGTTTTAAATAACTCAAGCATTTTGGGAATGTCACGGCCAATGGAATCTGGTTAGAAAAATTTAAAAGTTCAAAATTATCACTTATATCTAAACAAGTACCAACACATAACTCGTGTAAAGATACAGCAAATACACGGGAGCAGATGGAGCTGGTCTGGATGCTTGTGTGAGCGGTCCTCCTCTCGTGAGTAGAGATGGGACCTGCCACTCGCCTCTAATCCAGGCTCACAATGCTTGCGTGGACATGAATGTGACTCGAGACTGTGTGCTGTCCTAGGGGAGACGCCCTTCCTGGTTTAAAGCTGAGTCTCATGACCTGTCATGGGACATGGTCATGGAGCCAGAGGCTGAGAGCAGCCTGGGGGAGCAGACAGCCAGCAACCAACTGACACACTCAGCCAACCAGGAACTGAAGTCTCCCAATAATCACGTGATTCTGCAAGTAGATCCATCCTCAGGCAAGTCTCAGATAAGACTGCAGCTTCAGCCAACACTGGTATGGGAGTTGTGTGAGTCTATTAAGCAGAGAACTCAGTTCAGCTGTATACACATTCCTGGCACACAGAAATGGTTAAATGTGTGTTGTTTTTAAAGTCACTAAAATGGTGGTAAGAATGTTATATCGTTACAGCTATAAATAAATACATGCAATGGACACAGCATATTTTCAAAGCAGATTAAAATAATATAAAATAATTTACAATAAAAACTACTAGCACAATCTTGAAATCTTTGAAGGACTTTCCACTACTTTTGCCAAGTATGTAGACGGCTTGCTTTTCCATAAAATCAAATACTAGAAAGCAGCAAGATTGAGCAGTGGAAAACACCACAATGAATGAGGAGGTTTATTATGCACACGTTATAAAAACTGGCAGAAGGAGCCATGCACGATAGCCTAGTGGCTGGAGTCCTCATCTTGCATACACCAGGATCTCATATGGGCACCGGTTTGTGTCCCAGCAGCCCCACTTCCCATCCCAGATCCCTGCTTTTGGCCTGGGAAAGCAGTCGAGGACAGCCCAAAGCTTTGGCACCCCACACCCGTGTGGGAGACCTGAAAGAAGCTCCTGGCTCCTGGATTCGGATCAGTTCAGCTCCGGCCATTGCAGCCACTTGGAAAGTGAATCAATGGATGGAAGATCTTCCTCTCTGTCTCTCCTCTCTGTATATATGCCTTTTCCATAAAAATACATAAATCTTTTTTTAAAAAATGGCACAAGAAAAATCAAGGTCTAAGATTTAACTTACTGCACTCTAATGTCACTATAGCCTCTATTCGAGTGGAGAAAAACAAAAGAAAAACTAAGATTTCTAAAAAAATATACAAGTGATTCAAACAATAAATTACTCTCCTATGCTTTAGTCATTCATTAAACCTAAATTTTTTATAAAATATGCATGGTTAATATTTAACTTGAAAATGTTTAATTCTGTGCAAAGATGTGAATTGTCTGAAGGGCAAGTAACATCAAAGAACAAAGCATCATTAAAGAGACACTACTGCCACCGTGCACATCTTCCCTTCAGGAAAGATCTCATCACCCCGTAGCAAATGTTGCTACCACAGAGTTATTTTAGAACTTATTCTGCCCAGCTGTAGGCAACTGCCAAGATTGCCTTGTACCTTACCAAGCATTACAATGCTGGGAAAGAAGCAGCTAAGATCTGGCAGGCAATCTGGATCTGGATAATGCCAAATTTGTGTTGACTATATGAGTGTGCCAGCATAGTTCCCTATTCCATTTTTTTTAAGATGAAGGGAAGGAGCCCAGCACAGTAGCCTAGTGGCTGAAGTCCTCACCTTGCATGTACCAGGATCCCATATGGGTGCCAGTTTATGTGCCAGCTGCTCCGCTTCCCATCCTGCTCCCTGCTTGTGGCCTGGGAAAGCAGTCAAGGAGACAGCCCAAGGCCTTGGGATCCTTCACCTGTGTGGGAGAGCTGGAAGAGGCCTCTGGCTCCTGCATTTGGATCAGTTCGGCTCCAGTCATTGCAGCCTGCTACCCATACTGGCACACACAGGAACCAGGGCTGGAGGCCTAGTGTGGATTACCGGGGGGTTGCTCCAACTAGGCTGTACACTGATATGTGTGAGGGATGAGTGTGTGGTGGGTAGGGTTAGGCTGGGTCCCAGCATCCATTGGTTTGCATATGAGATGAGGCTGTGTGTATGTGTGTGCGTGTGTGTGTGTGTGTGTGTGTAGGCTCACGGACTAAGCTGGACCCCATACTGTCTGGGAAACACAGGAGTTAGGTCTGGAGTCACTTCAGATGAGGTCTCTTTGGGAATCTGCCCACAATCCCCTATCCACTGCCCTGAACTGGACCACTGGACTCAGAACTCCAATTACAGTGAAAATCACAGGATCTGCGGTTTGATCATCGAGTGCACGTCTCAGAACTGGGTCTCCATGGCTGCTGAGGCCTGTGCAGTGGATGGCATGCCCAGATGCTCATAGAGAACATGAGAACCAGTCCACTGAACCTTGCAGAGGACGTCCAGTTCCATGGAGGGAAGAACCAACTGGACATCTCTCCCAGTCAAGCTTTTACAGCAAGTATCTGGGCAAATGGAGACTCTAACATGGACTACGTCAGCCAACTGACCTTGGAAGGACTTCCTCAACGTTGGCACAGTGAGATCAAGAGCATCTCAGAACCACTGAAACCACCTGAGCAGCACCCCTCAAAACATGCTCCACATCGGGGACCCCAGATAACAATGGTGGCCATCCTCCATGCCCGGGTACTGATGCAGTCAGGTGGCTGACAGCGGCCCTCTCCCCTTCTCTCCCTACTTTCCCCAGATACAGGAAAAAAAAAGACTGGAGGCAGTGGTCTCACCCACTTTCCCCTATTCCTCAACCCTCCCCACCCATCGGTGAGCCACATGGGCATGTATCCCTCTCAACTGCAAGAACATCATTAAAAATAAAATGAATTTATTATATAAAAAAAGAACTTATTCTGGATGATTCAGAAGCAGTTCATCTTTAAATGAAAGCAATCACTCACCAGAATCTTACAATCTATTAATCAGATAACAAATAGATGCATTGCTAGAAGAATTACTTAAACACAAAGGTTTTTCAGACATGCTGCTGTAACTACACAGTAAACAGTAACAAAGACAATATAATGATGAACAGTGAGACGCTAGTGGCAGTATTCCAAGAAGACACATCTGGTTAAAGCATTTGTATTTAAAATGCATCACTGATACGTATCTTTGGCGTATTTTTTTATAAGAACAGTGTTTTGTGCACAGTGACAGCAAGAATTAGTCAGGGACTAGCCAGAACCCACACCCCATCAATGCCTTCCTAACGTTCCAGAACTGTCCAAAAGCCATCTCTTTTCTGTGCCCCGAATCCCACCAATGCTCACCCAGAAAGTGACGCTACCCGCCTTTCTCTACATGCTCAACCTTCCCAGCTTTCTGAGCTAATCTTCACTACTTACAAACCTATCAACTCTCCCAGCTCAAATAAAACGAAACGAACAAGTCTCCCATGATTTCACAATGCCTCCCAGCTTCCCTCCACACTTCACATTCTTTAAAAAAAAAAAAAGTACTTCTCTACTTCCTTGTCTTACATCTACTTCAATCAGATTATCAATTTTATTACATTTCTAAAGAATTTTGGTCTTGCAAATCCAATAGTCTCTCTGTCTCACGTTCCTCTGACCTTATTAGCAGCAGTTTAAGGAGTCTCTCCTTTTCTTACAATATTTTGCTAAAATTACAAGAACTTTTTTTTTTTCATTTTATTTGAAAGGCAGAGAGAACAAGCAAAACCTTCCTCTCATGCGTCCCCTCTCCAAAGACCCACGCTACCAGGGCTGGGCCAGGCAGAAGCCAGGAGTGTGGAACCTATCTCGCGTTTCTCACATGGGTGACAGGAACCCAAGAACTGAAGTCTTCTGCTGTCACCCAGAGAATGTATTAGCAGGAAGCTACAAACAGAACTGGGTCTGGACTTGACCCCAGGCACCCCGATCTGGACTGCAGGAGCCCCACGTGGCACCCTAGGCGCTGCACCAAATGCTCAGGTTCTTAGAATGCCCAGACTTCTCCCCTGAAACAGCTGCTAATGGTTGCTCCCCTCCATTAGCACTGGCTGAGCGCCTCCTTCCCTCAGCCCACGTCCAAAGTCTGAGCTGCCTCGGGGCTCAGTCATCCGGTCTCTCATGTTCTATTCATGCACACTTCCCCAAGTGATCTCACCCAGACACACGGCCTGAAATACCCCAGATCCATTTCTAGTTGCTGAATGTGCATCTCAGGCTACGAGCACAGGACTTCTAGCCACAGGCAGGTCATTGGTAAGAAGTCACTATGACAGATGTTAGAAGAACAAATAAATGACTTCACAGTTTTGAATCTAATATCCCTGAGGTGATGCAATGGTAACGAAGTGGCAAAGGACAGAGCTTAAGAAGGAAAGAGTCCCACACAAACACAGAACTGATAGAACACTAAAAAAAAAAAAAAGGTATACAATTAGAAATAAAAAAGCTTCTAGAAAAGGCAATGGATTAGTGCTGATGCAGGCATTAACTTTAAGTCAGTCTCATTATGAAACAAGTACAAATAAAATGTTCTTTATTGTTGTAAATTCTTTTGCCTTTCTCTTTAATTTGTATTTCTCTAGTGACCAAGATGTTTCAAATCATTTCATGTGCTTAATCACCAATGCTCTATACCTTATACATCCGACTGAATCTTTTGCCCTCTTAATTCTTTTTTAAAAATTATTTATTGCAGAAGAGAGAGAAGGAGAAAGCATACTCACACATCCCAGTTCATTCCTGAGAGGCCGAAATAGGATGATGACAGACCAAAGTTGGAAACTAGGGTGGCAGAAACTCACCTAAGCAACAGCAGGCAGCCCAAACCTACGGCCGGAGCAGGACACCACTCCAGACGCAACCCAACCAACATCTTAACCACTGAAGCAAAACCTGCCCTATAACCCTTCCCTTTAAAACTCGGGTTGGGGCCCAGCGTGGTGGCGCAGTGGTTAAGGTCCTCGCCTTGCATGCCCGGGATCCCATATGGGCGCTGGTTCTATCCCGGCGGCCCCGCTTCCCTTCCAGCTCCCTGCCTGTGGCTCGGGAAAGCAGTCGAGGACGGCCCAAAGCTTTGGGACCCTGCACCAGTGTGCATGTGAGACCCGGAAGAGGCTCCTGGCTTCGGATCGGCAGAGCATCAGCGGGGGGAAAAAAAAAAACTCGGGTTGGGGCTGGTGTTACGGTATAGTGGCTAAAGCTGCTGCCTAAATATTCCAGCTCCTATCCAGTTCTCAATTGACACCATGGAAAAGCAGCAGCAAATGTTCAGAGCGCATCTGCCACTGCCGTCCCTATGGAAGACCTGATTAAACTCCTGGTTCCTGGCTTTGGCCAACCTCTGTCCTGACAGCCGTGGCCACGTGGGGAGTGAGACGGCCGACAGAGCTCTCCCTCCCTCTCCTTCTGCCTTGCAAATAAATACATTTTTTAAAATAATAATAATAATCATGTTTATAGTCTTACTGAGTCCTAAGCATTCTTAATGTATCTTGCATACAAGTGCTTGTTTCGCATGAGCAGTTACTTCAAAACGTCTATGGAAAATAAAGTTTTACCTTGATGAAAAACATTTTGAAAACAATGCATATTCATATCTGCACTAAATATTTTCCTCCAATAAATGACTTGTCTTGTCATTTTAATTCATCCCTAACACTGACAATCTTTGTGTTCTCTGATGTTTTTTAAGTGCCACTTAAGTGTTATCAATTTGATTGATTTTTTCAAACAACTCTTTTTGCTTTCAATGATCTTCTGATATTCCTTTCCATTCAGTGTCTTCCACGCTGATCTTTGTCACTGTATTATTTCCACTTAGTTTGGGTTTAATCTGTTACTTCCTCAGTTCTTAAAGTAAAAGCTTAGCACAGTGGTTTAGATAATTCTTTTCTAAATTTAGCCTTTAAAGTTTAAAATTTCCCTGCAAGAACTGCTTCAACCGCTTCCCACACATCTTGTGTTTTCATTGTCACTCAGTGGAAAGCAGTTCAGTCTCTTCTTTGAATTATTCAGTTGGTGGGTAGTCTCCTTTTAATGTTTGCAGATGGGTCTCATGATTTGTGGTTTCTAATTTAATTTAGTTATGAACAAAAAATACACTGTTTTTGACTTAAAATTTCCTAATTAATAGGACTTATTAAAGACTTGACTTGGAACCCAGTGGCTGGAACCACTGGCAGTGCTCAACACTTGATGAGGAAGCGCTCTGTAAATAACAAACAGGCCGTGCTGGCTGACAGCATGATTCCGATCCAGCGCATCCTCACTGATTTTTCAGTTTGTATATTCTGTCAGTTAACTGAGAAAATCAAAATCTCCAACAATACTTGGTGATTAGCCTACTTCCCCTCTCAATTCTGTCACTTGTTGCTTCACTTGTCACTTGAGGCTCTTTTTCACAGGATCTCCCTCTTTTCCGGTAGTAATATTCCTCGACTTGGAAGTCAATTCTGTCCAGTATCACCTTCACCAAACAACTCAACAATGCTCACTGTTTCCACGACATAACTCTACCTATCATTTTACTTTGTCTTTTTGTATGTTTCAGTATCAAAGTGTCTCCTATATATTTACAGTATAAACTTGCAATTTTTTGTCATTTTATGGTGGTAAACTGTTCCTGTAGACGAAGTGTGCAGTCCATAACTGCTGACATAGATTAATTTATATCTTTATATTAATATTTATATTTTCTATTTATTTCATATTATGTTATTGTTTATTTTTGTTCCTCCTTTATATTGTTATTATTATTTTTTTAAGTTGTAGGCCAGTGAGAGAGAGAAAGTGTAGCAGAAGCAAAACACTGCAGAACCATTCACTGGTTCATTCCCGAAACGCCTATAACATTTGGCGCTGGGTCAGGCCAAAGCTGGAAGCCAGGAATTCAACTCAGACTGCCCACATCGCTGGAAATGACTTAACCACCTGTGCCATGCCCTGCTGCCTCTCAGGGTGTGCATTAAACAGGAAGTTGGGATTGGAAGCACAGCCAAGACTTGAACGTAGGCTCTGGGGTAAGGGCTGTGGGCATCTTAAGATTGAGGCCAAACAATTCTCACTTTTTGTTTACAGAAAAACTTTTTAGGATATCATTTTTGTCCCTCTTAGTTTTATGCTATATCGCTTTGTGTGCTTTTTACTTGCTTTAGAGAGCACGATGCACACTTTATCACCACCTACTTCATGTTAACACTGCCGATACACAACAATTGGTGTCAGCTCGTTTATTCCCCTTGCCTAGTGATATAACCCTCATGCTCTTCACTTCCTACATGTTCATCTTGAAAATAATACTCACTAGCTACTCAAGAACAAAATTAGGAAATCACTCTAGATTCTTCTCTCCCCCCCCTCCTTCACTGTACCACCAAGACTCTTTTCCTTCATTATCTGTTACCTTCATTCCTGCAACAGTTTTCTCACTGCCATCTAATCCTAATATTTCACATACCTCAAAACCTCTCTCTACCACTCACACACTTTCTACAGCAACCATCTTATTCCCGCTTCAGAGCAATACCTTGCAATGACCCTGTTTGCAAACAGGATAAGATCTAATCTTCATGGTCAGGCACAGAAGGCCCTCCTTGAGCTGGCCCCTAGCCTATCACGGTCCAACTCCATTGAACAGTACTATCTGATATCACTTTATGTACCAAATGATAGAAAGCTACTTATAACTTGCTGAACACACTGGCCCTCTTATGCTTCCATACATTAGCAAAAGCCACTTTCTTTCCCAGGAAACATCCTTCCCACGCATGTTAGAAAAACAAATGCCTATTCATGTTTAGCATTTCAACTGTCTTCTTGGTCTAATTTGATTCTGCAAAACAGTGCTCCATTCTTCCAACTCATGTGCACACTTCCCACTGCCACATCTACAACACGTTAGCACAGCAGTCATGTTCTGATTTCCCAGTGCGCATCTTCCTGAGAAATACCTTTCACTCTTCAATCCTCAATATCAATTGAAGTATACAAAATACTGTGTGCTTATTCAACAAAGGAGTTATGAAGGCATAAGTGGCACACAAAAACATGAAAAAGAATAAGTTCTCTTAACATCATAGCAGAAAATGAACTGTTAATTCAGAACTGTGGCAGGGGGGCAACTGTAACAGTGACACACATGGTACATTTACTTCAAGTGCTCCGTTCGTGCTATACCCTATATACATTGTCACAAAAACCTTATGTAGATCTTATGGCAAAATTCATTTTGTAAAATAAACGGAAGCAATAAAGCGTGTAAAACTCAGGGCTGGTGACGTGGCATAGCACATTAAGACTTCTGCAGCACAGGAATCCCACACAGGCATCTGCTGTAGTGCGCAGCTGCCCCACTTCCAAAGCAGCTTCCTGCTTCCTGCTAATGGCCTGGGAAAGCAGTGGAGGATGGCTCAGGTCCTTCTCTTTCCACATGGGAGACTGGGAAGAATTTATGCCTTCTGGCTTTGGACCAGCCCAGTTCTAGCCATCATGGCCATTTGAGGAGTAGACCAGGTGAAAACTATCTGTCTTTTCCCTCTGAAATTTCGGCCTTTCAAATAAAAATAAATAAATCTTTTTAAAAATGTTCAAAATTGGGCCCGGCTGCATGGCCTAGCAGCTAAAAGTCCTCGCCTTGAAAGCACCAGGATCCCATATGGGCACCGGTTCTAATCCCAGCAGCTCCACTTCCCATCCAGCTCCCTGCTTGTGGCCTGGGAAAACAGTCGAGGACAGCCCATAGTCTTGGGACCCTGCACCCGTGTGGGAGACCCGGAAGAAGTTCCTGAATCCTGGCTTCGGATCGGCATAGCATCGGCTGTTGCGTTCACTTGGGGAGTGAATCATAGGACGGAAGTTCTTCCTCTCTGTCTCTCCTCTCTGTATATCTCACTTTGTAATAAGTAAATAAATCTTTAAAAAAAATGTTCAAAATTTTCTTGGAGTTGACATTTGGGGCTTTAGATGTTTGGAAGGGGGTCAGCACAGTGGCTCAGCTGGCTGCTCCTCTGCTTTGCCGCACCAGCATCCCTAAGGGCATGGCGTGGTGTTTCAACAGACTAATCATCACTGTATTCCGTATGGATCCCAGTTGTGTTTCAGCTGCTCCACTTCCTCTACTTCCCATCCAGCTCCCTGCCTGTGGCCTCCCCTGGGAAAGCAGCAGAGGATGGCCCATGGTATTGGGACCCAAGTGGGAGATCCAGAAGAAGCTCCTGGCTCTTGGATTTAGATCAACTCAGCTCCAGCTGCTGTGAGGAATAAACCAACGGATGGAAGATCTCTCTCCCTCCTTTCCTTCTCTCTGTAATTCTGCCTTTCTAATAAAAATAAATAAAAGGGGGGCAGGGAGAGGAAGGTGGGGACCCAGGCACAATAGCTCAATGGCTAAATCCTCGCCTTGCAAGCACCAGGGTCCTATATGAGCACTGGCTCATGCCCAGGCTGCTCTACTTCCCGTCCAGTTCCCTGCCTATGGCCTAAGAAAATAGCAAAGGATAGGCTAAAGCCTCAGGAACCTGCACCTGTGTGGGAGACCTGTAAGAAGCTCCCAACTTTGGATTGGCCCAGCTCTAGCAGTTAAGGCGTCCTGGGGAGTGATCTTTCTGTCTCCTTCTCTCCGTAAATCAGCCTTTCCAATAAAAATAAAATATACCTTAAAAAATAAAAAAAGATGTTTGGGACATCTGTATTCCCTGTTACAGTGTCCAGAGTGAAATCCTAGCTCTGGGCCCCACGCAATAGCGTAATGGTTAAAGTCCTCACCTTGCACGTGCTGGGATCCCATATGGGCGCCCCACTTCCCATCTAGCTCCCTGCTCGTAGCCTGGGAAAGCAGCAGAGGATGGCCCAAAGCCTTGGGACCCTGCACTTGCATAGGAGACCCGGAAGAGCTCCTGGCTTCAGATTGGCACAGCTCCAGCCGTTGTGGCCACTTGGGGAGTGAGTCAGTGGATGGAAGAGCTTCCTCTCTGTCTCTCCCCCTCTCTGTATATCCGCCTTTCCAATACAAAAATAATATTTTTTTAAAAAATCCTAGCTCTGCTTCCAATTTCAGCTTCCAGCTAATGCATACCAGATGCTGACTGAGGCGGTTGGGTGCCTGACACCTGTGTGGGAAACCTCGCTTGGGCTGCTGGCTCTCAGCTTCAGCCTGACCAGCCCCAACTGCGAAGGGCATTCAGAGAATGAAGCAGCAGATGTGAGATCTGTCTTCTGTCTGTTTCTGTTTCTTGTTCTCTCCGCCGTGCAAATAAATACGATTAAACATTATAAGTGTTCTTAAAATCACAGTAAGTTAGATAAAGCCAACACTAGGAGATAGTGATTTTAACCACCATTCTATATTGTTTTCAGTATAATTTAATGTTAAGTTGCCATGGCTTTCTACAGCTTTCCTATCCCTTCTTGCTATGGAATTGCCCTCCTCTCTTTTCCTGTTTTATGTGCTTTTATAGTATTTTCTTTTGTTTTCTTTCATCTTTTCACTTTTTCTTCCTCTAATTCTCACAATCCAATCTCCAATGAATGTAGTCTGTTCTGAACTATAAGATGGGTATTTCGCCATGATGTACCTTTTCTTTCCTCCCTTTACTAAGTAAGGTGAAGGTATAGAAAGCAAGGATGAATTAGAATTATACATGTAAAAAAGACTCCCATGAAAACACAGACCACTGAGAATAGACCTTTGAATGTGGAACAAAATGTGACTATAATTGAAAGAAACATTTTCAGTTAATTATGGTAGTGAAGACTATAAAAAAAAGCGTAACACATGGAAAGGAAATGGTGACAGTCAAGAGCTGTAAGCAACTCGTATGGAAAACTTGGTACAAAGCAGCAGCGAGAACCAAGAGCACAGGCAGAAGCACAGGTGAGAGGGCCGCATCCCATAAGGGGCCGGTGCAAGTCCCAGCTGCTGCACTTCGATCCTGCTCCCTGCTGCAGTGCCTGGGAGAGCGGAGCAAGACGAAACAGACTTGGATCTCTGCAGCTAACTGCGAGCAACTGGATGGGGCTCCTGGCTCCTGGCTTCACTCGGGCCCAGCCCTGGCTGACACGGCCATCTGGCCAGTATAACTGTTTCAGTGAAACAAGCAAATCTTAAAACACACGATCTTCACTTAACAAAAACAAGGGTGAATCAAATGATGGTCAAAAAGGAGACAATGTTTCCCTATTTGTTTAACTAGAGAAATCAGAGCAGGACCAAGTACTAATGTCAAACTGCCTGCTGTAAGAAACACAATGATTAGTTCCACCATGTTAGAGACCGTATTTGTCTTGTTCATATCTATCACACCCAAGGCTGGCACATGGAAATGTATAGTCAATTACTGTAAATAAGTCTAACTGGTGCAACTGATTAGAAACAAAATGTAAGCTTAAGTCGTAAAAGTATAACTTCTGTGACGTAAGGAGCCAGACATACATTAACACATGTGTTAAGCAGGATCAAAGAAAACAGGTGTTTTTTTTTTTTTTTTGAGGAAAATGGGCTTTCTGAAGGAAAATGAATTTATGTGAAATGGAAACAAGCCCTACAAGCACTTAAGACTTGATGTAATTGCTCTTGTCCAATAACCCTGTTAGACGGGTGTGAGCCCTTTCCCTGGGGACAGCTCAGGGTACTCTCCACTGCCCTGCACCACAGGCCAATAAGGTCCTGGGAAGATTTTCCAGAACTCCACACCTGGAAACTCCCCACCTGGTACTTTCCCAGGTTAGAGGGAGGGAGGGGAGAACCAGAGGACCCATACTCATATCCATAAAAACTCCAACCCAAAATGGGATGGACTCAGTTCTTAATGAGATACCCGCCTGGCCTGGCAGGTGCACTCGCTGCATTACGCCTGGCTAGCATGCTTTCTGCTACTCTGCCTCATGCATGAGTTCTATCTTGCAAAAGACTAGACCCTCTGAGCAGCTATGTCCAGTAACGACAGCAAACAAAAACACAGTGATAACGGGAAGTGCAGTGGGGTTGGGGTGGTAACAGTTATTATCAGGAAGGCACTGAAGCTGCTTAGCTGATATTTGTATAAGAAAGTCAACAAGGCAAATAAGCAAAGAGCATTTCAGACAGATGGGACAGGACGTGTAAAGAGCTGAGAAGTAGAGAGAGTGAACGTGTGACAGAAAGAGCAGGGAGGAGATGATGGGGGACCAGGCCCAGCTGCAATACGCCCCTATTCACCTAGAGTCATCTAACAGTACTTCATCACTGCTGGAGTTTTTCACACTTGAGTAACTTTTAAACTAATACATGAGACATAAAATTTGCAGGGAACTTTCAAATTGATTACTCTACAAAAACTGCGTCCCAGCATACTTACTCATATAACCACAGCAATCTCACTGTTTCAATAATGTAAGCAAAACTGAGGTACAACATATTATCCCATGAATATAAAAAAATTCATATTAGATTTCAATAATCTTACTATTTCTTAGTCTCAATTGACACAGGACAACTTCTGTATAGAAAGCTTTGTCCTACTCAGATGTGAACTAGACAGGGGGTGTTTAAAGAGAAATACACATTAGTAAATCTAATTTGCTAATCCTGTCCTTTTAGTGACCAAAAGCTTAAAATAACTTAAAAGATCTCAACTGTTTCCATATATACCACAATACCTATCATGGAGCTGACGTGTATGACATATTAATCCCACTAAGACATTTTTCATACTAGTATTGTTGGTTCAATAAATGCTAAATAATAAATTTAGGAATAAAAATGTAATCAGTAAATTTATTATAAAGAAAAGAATTTCAGAGGGCATTCATACTGGGATAAAAAAAAAGGAAGTAATATGCCAAAAGCAGTCAAACTGCTCAAAGTTTAAGAAGAAATTTCCAAAGGTTTCGGCTAATGAAACAAAAATGAAATACTGGGAAAACAATTCAAACATGCGTTTTAAAAATTTTGAGCATTTCTACAGTTACGTAAGAATTAAAACGAGTAAAACTGCAGCACTAAGCACACTGCAAACTGTGCACATTCCATCTTGCCAAGACGGTTCCCACCCATTCCCACCAGTAAAACAGGGACGAGCTGGGCAGCAATGAGCTCAGCTGCAGGGGCTTGTTGCTTTTCTAATTTCATCCACTTGTTCAGAGCCTGATTTCTATTTTACTCGAACGTCTCTGGGGTGGGTTTAAGCGGACTCAAATGGTCCTAAACAGGCATCTGAATAAGCACTGAAAATGCATAATAGAAACTTCATTTGTTCTAATGAACATCTGGTGTTTTGTTTTAACAATTTGACAGGTTAATCGCTTGTCTTCATGTTTAAAGAACACACATGGTTTTGCCAGGGCTGTTAAACAGTTTGTGTGGGGGTGAAAAGAAAATATTAGCAAAGGGGAAAGATTGGTCTGTATTTTTTACGGGTGCCTTGTTAAGCAAACAGGGGGTTGAGAAACACTCTTTAGATTCCTGACTGTGGCATATGAAAGGTGTGATTCATTATGAAAGTAGAAATAAAGCCCACTAAACACTTTAGCAGGAAACTTTTGCTATTTTGAATACAGAAATGTTATTTGAAAATATTTTAAACTCAAAAACAGTAATCCCAAATCTTTCAACAACAATATATTAAAAAATTTCAAAGTTAAAGAAAACAGAAACTAAGAGTACGGATAAAGTACAAAAGAGACAAAATTAATGTCAGAGAATACTAGTTCCCCACGCAAAGCAGGGAGTTAGTTGGACACAGAAGGAGTAGGCATCCATTTACAGTTTTAATGAACTATATTTAGTACTGCTTCCCTCTGACTTGAAGTTGAACTAAACTAAAAACAACATAAGAAGTATAATATTTTCATCAAATTCAATTGCAGCTTGGTCTAACTTCTTAAATCGCAATTAACTACTGGTGTTAACAAAGAGCAAAAGCCTGATTTCACAACAACAAAACTACTGTAATGAAAATTCCTAACAAGCCAAACCTCAATCTAAAATCTCACAACAACGTGATTAAATGGAGGCCATTAAAATAAACAAAACACAACACAACAAAAGAACTAGAGACCACAATTGCCTTTGCTTAAGTTACAGAACACAATCTAGAATTCAGGCAAGTGTCAGAACCCAATATGTATGAATAATTTTGGCAAGACTTTTTAGTTCAAAAAGGACGAAAATTTGAAAACAAAAAATCTATTAAAACAATTTCAAATATTTACTTTTTTAAGATTTATTTACTGGGGTTGGCATTGTGGCGTCTAATCTGGGCACTGATTCGTATCCCAGCTGCTCCAGCTCCAATCCAGCTCCCTGCTAAAGGCCTCGGGAAAGCAGCAAAAATGGTCCAAGTGCTTGGGCCCCTACCACCCACAGGGAGACCCAAAAGAAGCTCCTGGTTTCTGCCCGGCCCAGTCCTAACTATTGTGGCCATCTGGGATATGAACAAGATAGCTCTGCCTCTGCCATTCTGACTGTAATTCTAATTTCAATTAAACAAACAATTTTTTTAAAAAATTATTTACTGTGAAAGTGAATTACAGACAGGGAGAGAGATCTTTCATACACTGATTTCACCTCCTCACCCCAGATGGGCACAATGATCAACAACTGGCCAGGCTAAAGCCAAAAGCCAGGAACTTCTTTCAGGTCTCCCACGTGGGTGGCAGCGGTCCAAGCAAACAGGCCATCCTCCATTGCCTTTCTGGGTCATTAGCAGGCGACTGAAAGTAGAGCAGGTAGAACATAAACAAGCACCCATACTGGATGCCAGTATTGCAAGTGGTGGCTTCTCAGACTACACCGCAATGCCTGCCCCGCATTTGTTCTGTTTATACCGTAACATTTTACTTGAAATACCTATCAGAGCCATTGTCATGGCACAACAGGTGAAGCCACTGCCTGAGACACTAGCTAGCATCCCATATGGGTGCTGGCTCAAGTTCTGGCTGCTCCACTTCTGACCTGCTGAACCCCAATGCAGGCTCTGCGTACTCCCTGCCTCTATCAATCATAACGCATTTTAGGAGCCCCTTGGCTTAAATTTTTCAGCATCATTTGACTCCTCCCTTTCTCCTTCTCAACCTGTCCATTCATAACAACTTATTCACAAAGTCCTAAAGTCTCTAACATCTGTTCTGTCCCCTCCAGTCTCACTATGAAGTCCTTAGTCTCAACATTTCCTTTGTTAGCCTGCAGCAGTTACACTCTGACTGCCCTCCGTGTCCTCGATTTTGAATCACATCAAAACATTTCAGAAAACCCTTGCCAGATAAAAGTTCTAAAAAACAGATCATGTCACTCCCCATCTCAAAAACATCTAAGAATTTGTGCTGAATCAAAGTAAAAGTCCACCCTCACTAATCCATCACTCAACAAGGAAATCTGCCTTTCCAGTATCACTTCCTGTAATTTTCTTCCATTTCCTACAGCTAAATACAACTGATATTTCTTGTGCCTGGACCATAATTTCTGACTTACTTCACTGTCCTTCTGCTTAAAAAAAAAAAAAAAATCCCACCTGATTATTTCAACCAATTATTTAGAATTCAGTTTGAAAATCACTTCCTGGGCCCGGCGCAGTGGCACAAGTGGTTAAGGTCCTCGTCTTGCACGCCTGGGATCCCATATGGGCGCTGGTTCTAATCCCAGCAGCCCCGCTTCCCTTCCAGCTCCCTGCCTGTGGCCCCGGAAAGCAGTTGAGGACAGCCCAAAGCTTTGGGACCCTGCACCCGCGTGGGAGACCCAGAAGAGGCTCCTGGCTTCGGATCGGCATAGCATTGGCCGTTGTGCTCACTTGGGGAGTGAATCATTGGACGGAAGATCTTCCTCTCTGTCTCTCCTCTCTGTATATCCGCCTTTCCAATGAAAAAACAATAAAAATAAATCTTTTAAATAAAAAATCACTTCCTTTAGAAGGCCATTTTTATTTCCCACTACTGAACACGCACAGCACCGTTGGAGTTGGCTATCTAACTTGTCACACTTTACAACATGGTTAAATAGTGACCTTACTATTCTGACTAGATTTTTGATGGGAAATAAGTCCATAAGGGGAGGATGCCTTAAAGGACAAGCCAGCCGACTCATGGTCAGTCAGTATTCATATACTTGCTGAAAATGAGCTGACACATTCTATTGTTAAGAGATCAAGGCCTATTAAATAACATGATGTTAACATATCTAGAATACACATTTCATTAATTTGCTGCTGGCCGATGATCTAAGTTTAAAGAACCGGCATTATAAAACAATTTTTATAACAAAATATAAACATATAAAATAAAATTTTATAATAAGATTGTCTTGCAAATTAATTATCAATATTTGTTCCAAAGAAAAAATAATCCACATGCTCTTGTAAGCACAATACTTAACAATCAGTACATATTTATTCTACATACACATTACCTTTGTTTGCTGAGTGAGAAACTATTTACACTGTCCTTAAGAGGTTGTTTGCACTACTGAAATAATTAAAAGAACTTTTGCTTACTCCGAGTAAGTTTTGGAAATCTTTTTTTCAGTTTCTTCCTTAATGGATTAAGTTCAGGCATCATTTCTGGAATAGCTATATAAAAGTCTACTTGAATTTCATCATCCAGAATCTGAAAGTCAAATAACAAAGAAGATAGTCTTAGATTACATGCAAATAAGTATAATGTAATAATTTATCTTACTGAAAATAAGTATAATGTAATAATTTCTCTTTTGATTCAGGGAAAAAAAAGTATCAAGCACAGTTGTTCTGTTCAAACACTAGGAATTATGCTTACAAAATAGGAAAACCATCAGAAGCAAAGCATTTTCTTTTAAAAAGTCCCAGCTGCCATATATATACTTGTAATATTTACTTATCTTAATTCTTTCATGGGGCTGTTAGACAAAACAGAGCACTGATGTGAACAAGGCTCATTCAGTCCCACAAAGTTGAATTTGCATGCCCTTTAAAACTGAACAAGCTAAAGTTTTTGCAAAAAGATCACATGTGAACATAATAACAATAGCTGCCAGCCTCACTTTCTAAATTTAGAGCATCAAGAGAACTAAATCTACAATTATTTTCACAACTAAAACTAAAATTTTCCTTGCCACCAGTAATTAAAAATAAAAGAGTAGGAGGGCTGTTACTGTTTGTGCTCTATTTCCACTCGCAGAACAAAGAGATTAATGCTCGATTTTTAAAGGACACAGTTTGGGGCCAGCACAGTGATGCAACACGTAAAGCCAGTGCCGACAGCAGTGGCACCCCAAATGGACAAGGGTCTGAGTTCGAGATGCTTTACTGCCAATCCGGGTTCCTGCTGATTTGTCCGAGAAAGTGGCTGAAGACTGCAAGCTCGCGAGCCCCCGCATCCACACGGGAAACCTAGAGGAAGCTCCTGGCTCCAGGCTTCAGACCAGCCCAGCTCCAGCCTTGGCAGTCATGTGAGGAGTCCAGCAGCAGATGGAAGATCTCTCCATCTTCCTCTCTCTCTTTATCTCTCTCTCTCTCTAACTCTGCCTTTTAAATAAATAAATCTTTGTTAAAAATCAGATATTTGTTATCAATTCAGGCAAGCATCCAAAATAATTATACTTCGACCATTTTAAAAAATCACTTGAAAATGTACTTGATTATATAACTAAGCAAATTTTAGAAAACAATGTTGCCTGGGCAACAAACACATAACTAATGATTAGTTTTTGTGAAAACTTACCATAAATATGCCATTTGTAGCCTTGGTTTAGTTACACAGTAAATCCTAAAAACTTCAGCAAAATTAAGCAACTCTGGAATTCTATCTTGCTGTTACTATTATTTTTCTTTTTAAATTCCTTACTCCTTAGTAATATACTACACTTTTCTTAACAATAACAACTCACATTAAATGGGCACATTTCATGTGGCAAGCAGTCAGTCAAACATTTCACATGGTCTTTGTAACTATCACAGAAGGTGGGTACTAAAGTGGATCATACATTTCAGACAAGGAAGCTCAGAACTCGGAGCTCAGGGAAGACCAGCCACAGTACACTTGTAAGAGGCCGACTCAGAACTCAATGACAAGTGCTGTGGTTCTAGAATCAGCACCCCTGTCTCGTGGACCAAAAATACCATTTTGTGGGGTTTCTACTCCATTAGTACCTCTCTACACTAATTGTGTGTTCCTTTAAACTAAGTTTAAAATTATGCCCAAAGGTGATAGCAATAATTTTTTTTAGATTATCATGCCTTCTTTTTTAAAGATTTATATTTATTTTTATTGCACAATTAGATATACAGAGAGGAGGAGAGACAGAGAGGAAGATCTTCCTTCCAATGATTCAATCCCCAAGTGACCGCAATGGCTGGTGCTGCGCCATGCTGCACCAATCTGAAGCCAGAAGCCAGGAACCTCCTTCAGGTCTCCCACGTGGGTGCAGGGTCCCAAAGCTTTGTGCCATCCCCGACTGCTTTCCCAGGCCACAAGCAGGAAGGTGGATGAGAAGTGGGGCTACCGGGATTAGAACCAGCGTCCATATAGGATCCTGGCACGTTCAAGGCAAGGACTTTAGCCGCTATGCCACCTCACCAGGCCCATGATAACAATAACTGATCTTAAAATCTTGGGGATGGGCTCTGACACAGCAGCTACAATGCCACTTGGGACACTGATCTTCCAGATCAAAGGGTCTCAGCTCTGCTTCCAATTCCAGTTTCCTGCAAACACACATTCTAGAAAGCAGCAGTGATGGTTCAAGTGCTTCAGTCCCTGCCACCCACAGGGGAGGCCCAGAGGATCTCCAAGCCCCTGGCTTTGGCCTGGCTCAGTCCCAGGGGAGGCCCAGAGGATCCCCAAGCCCCTGGCTTTGGCCTGGCTCAGTCCCAGGGGAGGCCCGGAGGATCTCCAAGCCCCTGGCTTTGGCCTGGCTCAGTCCCAGGGGAGGCCCCGAGGATCTCCAAGCCCCTGGCTTTGGCCTGGCTCAGTCCCAGGTATTTGGGGATTGAACAAGCAGATAGAAGATCTTTGCCTCTGTTGCTCTGTGTACCTCTCTACCATTCAAAGCAATGTAGTAGCAGTAACAATAATTACAGTTAATTGGAATTATATAAAATTATTATCTTGGAATAATATAAAACTGTGGATAAAAATCATGTTCTTAGAGAAATGTAGACATAAATTGCTTTAAAATCTTTCTAAATATATATCTGTGATGTTTCAAAAAGTAAGTAAAATGAACTTAAGATCTTAGAAATGACTCAAAGTTTAGTATATTACCTTGTATTTTACATAAGTCAGAATAGCAAGCTAATTTAAATGCAGTCATGACAATATATGCACCGCAGTACTGAGTTTACTGTATAACCTAAATACTTTCTACAAGTAAATGGACAAGTTTCAAAAGATCATGGTGTAACCTGCAGGAACATACTGAGTCTGATCCTTTGCACAAGTGATGTTATTAACACGTCACCACTAGCCCTCCTAAAGAGAAATTCTGTGCCTATTACATTTTTTAATTAACTGGTCATTTGAGAGGCAGAGAGACACAGGCAGACAAAGCATCCAACTGCTGGTTCACTCCCCAGACATGCACAACGACCAGGAAGGCAATCAAGTCTCCCAAGCAGGTGGCAGGAACTCAGTTACCTGAGCTATCATCACTGCCTCCCGTGGTCTGCATCGGCAGGAAGCTGGAACTGACAGCACAAGTTGGAGACAGGTTATCAAACCCACCACTCTAATGTGAGATACAGCCATCTTTACCGAAAGGCCAAACACCCACTCCTTGTCACATTTTATACATCAAAGTATTTCAATTTTTTTGTATTTTCAGAAATATTTCCATACTTACTCTTTCCACTTCTCAAAAACAAAAAATATTGCTATTGTTTTTAAATAGGCTGTATAACCTCTTTGTTGGTCACTAAAAGCATGGTTCACAATCATTTGTCATCACCATGCTGAGCACATGCTACTCTGAACTGACTGGGAGATGAAACCAAAAGTGCCACATTATAGAGGTCAGATGCTCTTCTTTGTGATCAACTAAGGGACTCACGTTTTCACTCCTACAAAACTAAATAAATATTTGATCTTCAATAAAGACATCCACATGAGCTAAATCTCTGGGATTTCACTCTAAATCTCAAATTCAAAACCAGAGTCTCAATGCTCTTTCTAACCACCCACAAACTCCTATAAACAACGCAGAGGCAGGCACCCTCCTCCAACACCTCCTCTCCCCGCACCCCCCAAAAAAATCACACTATAAATCAAGCATAATCAATACCAAACGTGTCTAGTTAGTTTTTTCTTACACTGATTTTTAAAACTGAAAGAAACAGGCTGGCACCTTGCCTATCAAGTTAAAGCACTGCCTGTAACATCAACATTACCATCATCTGGGATCCAGTTCAAGTCCTGACTGCTCTACTTCCACTCCAACTCCCTGGTAATATGCCTGGGAAAGCTGTGAGACGGTCCAAGCACTTGGGCCTCTGTACCCACATGGGAGACCCAGATGCAGACAGGCTCCTGGCTTTGACCTGATACAGCCCCGGCCATTTTGACCATTTGGGAAGTGAACCAGCAGGTAAATCTCTCCATCTCTCCCTAACTCTGTCTTCCAAACAAATAATTCTTGAAAAAAGGAACAAATCTATTGCCTGTTCTACAAGGCCCTACTATCCATTTATCAAAACATATGACCCTAGTGATTCGTACAACATGCAATAAACCACTGGATGGTGAAGATAACAATAACGAATGAACATGAGAACAACACTGTACCTTCTGAACCAGATCAGCTCCTCCTGCAAAAGCAGCTCCATTCTCTTCGGCTATTTTAATCTCTGATGGGTTCTACCAAAACACAACATCAGCACATTAATTTTAAACAAGTTCAGTATGCTTGGAACTATCCCATAAGAAATGGCAGCACAGTTCAATATAAAAACTGTGGTTTCTTTTTCAATTGAAAATGCATGAATTGATGCATCTTCAATTAAATGCATCAGAACTGTAGATCCAGAATAACCTTAGTTTGTAGGTAATTAAAGAGTTTCATAGGTGACACATCAGCAAATACATCAGCCCGGGATATTAGGAACCCAAGCATCCAGTGCTACCAACACACTGCATCCCAAAAGTATATGATAAAAATATACCTACTTTTGCTAATTTAAATCAAGATATTTTGCCAAGCAAATATGAAAGCGGATTTTTTTTAATTTAAGAAATCAAAGAGCTATCATTTAGCCAGGTGTCTAACAAATTCAAAAGGAAACGAAGCAGAGTTATTTTCTTTCCATTTGTTCCATTTATACCACCTGATTTTACCATGAAAATGTTTTACTCCCTGAGTTACTATAGTGTTGTGGAATTCCAATGACTACATACCCAAATTTTCTGAAAAAAAAAAGTACTTTCTGTTTCAATAAGATAGAAAAAAAGTTTGCATTTTAGATTAAGAAGAATCAAAACATAAGACAAGCTCATAAGTATCGCACACACTTTTAATATAAAATTTATGATAACAGTTACAGATATATTTTAAAGACATTCATTTATCTGAAATACAGAAAGACAGACAGGGAAAGAGAGAATTTCCATCCTTTGGGTTCCTTCACAAATAACTGAATCCACTGGGGCAGAATCAGACCAAAGCAAGGAGCCAAGAACTCCTCCAGGTCTCCTACATGGGTGGTGTGGGTACAAGCATTTGGACCACCATGTGGTAATTCACACGAGCATGAATAGGGAAGTGGAACAGCCACAAAACCAGTCCCAATAAAAGCTATATTTACTATACTACTGTGGCTTATTACATAGGTGATTTTTTCATTTCTAGATTAAATTTTTTTAAAGTTATTGTTTCTGAGGCTCTTTGCATAAGCACTACTTAGTCTCTTTAAAATATCCTATTGGTCACTCTGTTTTGCACTTTCTGATTTCAAATAAATTAGACGGATAGTTTTGGGAACCAGTGTTGTGGCACGGCACATTACGTCACCGCCTGAACACCAATATTCTATATTAAAGAGATTCAAGTGTTTGGGTTCTAGTCTCCCAATGAGACACCTGGATTGAGCCCCAGCTCCCAGCACTAGGTCATCTCCAACCAAGCCCCAGCCATTGCAGAAAGCTGGCATGCAAACTGGGATTTGGAGAACATTCTGTCTGTCTGTCTGTCTCTCTCTCTCTCTCTCTCTCCCCCTCCTTCTTTATCTCTCTTTCTCTCTCCCCACTCCTCCCTCTCTCACTTGTAATGCAAACTGGGATGGGAGCACATTTTCTCTCTCTCTCTCTCTCTCTCTCACTCTTCCCCTCCTTACCTCCCTCTCTCACTTGGCATGCAAACTGGGATGCGAGCACATTTTCTCTCTCTCTCTCTCTCTCTGTCTCTCTCTCTCTCTTCCCCTCCTTACCTCCCTCTCTCACTTGGCATGCAAACTGAGATTTGAACACATTTTCTTTCTCTCTCTGCCTCTCAAACAGATTTTAAACATTTACAAACATTAAAGTAAACCTATTATTTTAGAAAAGAAATTTGAGTAGGAACCAACAGTCCATAGGATAAAATCCACATTTCAGTTTCTTGTGAGAAACACAATGTAGTAGATCAGCAACACTGAAATCTCTCCTCTGGCTTAGCTCTTTCTCAAATACTGAATTCAAAATAAGAGTGAGTGAATGCCACCATTTTCTCTAAGTATTCAGTTATTCTAATCACTGATTAATACGATCTCTTTTTAAAATGAAATTATATAATATGCAACAAAATAAGTTACTCACCCCTGTAAATACAGCAACTTTATTGATTTCGGAAGCAAATGGGTATGGAAAACCAACAACGCTGGCAAATGGCTCCACTCTTTTCTAAATACATGAGAGGAAAAAATTACAGAAAGTTATTTTCATCTAGTTCATATTCTATAAAACGCAACCAACATGTTTTCAAGGATGCTCTATTTCTTTTTTAAGATTTCTGATATTTACTTTGAAAGTGAGAGTTACAGAGACAAAGGGAGAGACTGAGAGAAACAGATAGGTCTTCTGTCTGCTGTTTTACTCCCCAGATGGCTGCAACAGCCAGTGCTAGGCCAAGCAGACGCGAGGAGCTTTGCCAGGGTCTCCACATGAGCACGGGAACCCAAGCACTTGGGTCATCTTCCGCAGCTTCCCCAGGACCTTCGAAGAGAGCTGGATCAGAACCGGAGCAGCTGCAACACAAACCAGCATCCTTATCGTAACTGGTAGTGGCTTTACCCTCTACACAATAGTACTGGCCCCAGCATGTTTTATCTCTAGCATACATCTATTGGTCCAGAACTAATGATCAACTATCATTTAAAACATTAAGAGATCCTCCTGGAGAATAAAGATGGCAGAATAGGGTAAGGACGCGTTTAAACACATGGAGAAACATCAGCCAGTGTGAAGCAGAGAGGACAGAATGACAGCAGGGGGGCACCTGGAGACTGACAAACACAGGAAAGCAGAGGACACCACTATGTGATGTTGCAGTGACCGATACCCCAGTGACATTCAGCGAGCTGTGATCTGAACTGCACCAGCAGTCAGAACTGCGCCAGGAACAAGGTGGGAAGAGTGTTCACAGGGAACTCAGGAGGTGAACCCAAAAAACTGCCCATCTGCTGCTCTGTTTGATTTGACCAAGAACAGAGACAGAGTGGCAGGTACAGGACAGGCGGTGGAGGAACAGCCCAGTCTGCCAGCCCACCTAGAGCCAAGGGTAGACTTCACCCCCTAGAGGTGCCACTGCCATTGGGAGCCACTTTGCATAGGGAAGCAAAGGATATGAGACAGGACTGAGTATGCACTGAGCTGGGAATAGCTCATTTCTGGCTTAGCAAACTGCAACAGCGTGGCATCCTACAGGTTTTACCTAAGATGGGTCTGGGCGGCCCTCAGACCAGATGGCCAACAGATCAAGAACTCTAGTAGTGGAACATCAAGCAACACCTCATACAGTACAGCGTGGCAAAGAATTTAAGACTGCAGGGGACAACAGTGAGCTGTGCATACACTGAGCTGCGAACAAGCTCACTGAGTTCAGGACATTACACTGGTCCCACAGGGAATATAATACTGACTTTGGCATCATACAGGTCAAAATAGGTTTATATGGTCCCAAGACCTAACGACCAACAGGTTCCAGTAACATCAATACCACCAACAATCTAGCTATACAGGACTCCTGGTGTCTCCCTAAACGTGGGACCCACTCCAACCGAAAGTGGGAGAAAGGTTGTAGCCTCAGCATGGTATCACAGGAAATGAAGGCTGATAAGCCACGAGCTGGGACTACTGAGATCATGGTGGAAGTCTAACATAAAAACCCAGATCCAGGGCCTAACGCCGTGGTCTAGTGGCTAAAGTCCTCGCCTTGAACATGCCGAGAACCCATGTGGGCGGGCGCTGGTTCTAATCCCAGCAGCTCCGCTTCCCATCCAGCTCCCTGCTTGTGGCCTGGGAAAGCAGTTAAGGACGGCCCAAAGCCTTAGGACCCTGCAACCGCCTGGGAGACCTGGAGGAAGTTCCAGGCTCCTGGCTTCAGATCAGCACAGCATCAGCTGTTGCATTCACTTGGGGAGTGAATCATTGGACAGAAGAGCTTCTTCTCTGTCTCTCCTCCTCTCTGCATATATATCTGACTTTGCAATAAAAATTTAAAAAGAAAAAAAAAAAAAACCAGATCCAGAACTCGCTGAGGGAGTGGCACAAGTGGCTGCAAACAAAGAATCCTGTACCAACCACAATAAGTAAAATCGAATTGCAGACCTGTGGGTGACACAGCTTAGAAAACTGCCCCAAGGAGAAGAATTTGATCACCCAAAGTGCAATGACAGTGAGCAAAACAGGAAACAAAGGCGTAATGAATATTACTGAAGACTCCCCTGCAAGGAACAAAAGCCTTTGCCAACCGCAGAGTTCACTGAGAAAGACAGCGAGAAAATAGGGGATGTAGAACTCAAAACACTTGTTATAAAGCTTCTTATCAACAGCGAGAAGCATGTAAAGCAGGCATTCAAGGAATTTAAGGAATATGTCATGCAGGAAATGAGAAAGCTGATATATCAGAAATGAAGAACACAGTGGAGCAAATTAAAAGTACAGTGGAGAATCTCCAAAATAGAATGAAGAAGGCAGAATAAAGAATCTAAATATTGGAAGATATTTCCTGTCACCAGGGGGAAACAAACAAAAAGCTGGAAGCAGAGCTGGGTCAAGCTAAAAAAAAGGTATTCAAGAATTGAAAGACATTATTAAAAGGCCAAAATAAGAGTTATGGGAGTCCCAGAAGGTACAGAGAGAAAAGCTGGGTTTAAAAATTTATTCAATGAAATATTAACAGAAAATTTCCCTAATCTAGAGAAAAATTAGGAAACAATATCCAAGAAGGATACAGAACTCCCAACAGGCTTGACCAAAAGTGATCTTCACCATGACACATGATAATCAAGCTTTCTTTAACGAAACATAAGAAAAAGATCCTTAAATGTGCTCATGAAAAAAAAAATCAACTGACAATTAAATTCACAAGAGACCTCTCACAGGAAACCCTACAGGACAGAAGAGAAGGGAGCAACACATTCCAGATTCTAAAAGCAAAAACTTCTCGGCTCAGGATAACATACCCAGCAAGGCTTTCCTTTGTCTTTGAAAATGAAATAGGGCCCGGCGCTGCGGCCTAGTGGACAAAGTCCTCTCCTTGAATGCTGCCAGGATCCCATATGGGTGCCAGTTCTAATCCAGCAGCTCCACTTCCCATCCCAGCTCCCTGCTTGTGGCCTGGGAAAGCAGTCAAGGACGGCCCGAAGCCTTGGGACCCTGCACCCACGTGGGAGACCAGGAAAAAAGTTCCTAGCTCCTGGCTTCAGATCGGCATAGCATCAGCCATTGGGCTCACTTGGGGAGTGAATCATGGGACGGAAGATCTTCCTCTCTGTCTCTTCTCCTCTCTGTATATCTGACTTTCCAATAAATAAATAAATCTTTAAAAAAAAAAAGAAAATGAAATAATAAAATCCTTCCACAATAAAAAGATTATGCCTATTCCTTCCGAGACTATCATAGGATTAACCAACAGAACGCATGCATGGCATTCAGCATGTGGCCTGATGCAAAGCTTTCAGTAAATGTTCACTGCTAGCCTTGAGCATGGATAAATCCATCACCTGCATTTTCTCATTTATTCCTTGTTGCACCCATATAATGTGAACATTTTCTCTTACAAAAAGATGGAAAAAAACCTGAGATTTAAGGAAGCTAAGCAGTAAATCTGACGGCAAGCAACAAAGTGGCCCAACACAGAGCAGCAACAGGGCTGGGTGTTTGGTACAACGGGTTAAGACACTTTGGAACTCTTTCAACCCATATTCTAGTGGCTGTGCTCAAGCACCAGCTCAACTTCTGGCTCCAGCTTCCTACCAGAGCCCGCGTGGGAGGCAGCAGGTGACAGCGCCAGCACTTGGGTCCTTGCCACACACATGGGAAAGACAAACTGACTTCTGGCTTCTGGTTCTGGAATGGGTCAGCAGCTCTGGCTATTGTGAGCACTTGGGAAGTAAAAACAGCAGACAGAAGAGCGCCCCTCTGTGTTTGTCTTTCAGATAAAATGAAGTGAATAAAAATGTTTTTAATAGTGCAGAAGGTTGGACTGCGGTCTGTACTGTACGCTCTTAAGTACTTCCCTGTACGGCTTCCTCCTAGGAGCTCTGCCTATCACTGTGACTGTTACATTAGATCTCAAAATGTGTACCTTTTAGATTTAATAAAGAAAGACATCTTCCCAATAACAGCTACCATCCCATTTCCAAAAAAACAAGATTAGATTTCTTGGGGCCAGTGTGGTTGTGCAGCATCTTAACCCTCCACCTGTGGCACTCACTTCCCATATGGATGCCATTTCTAGTCCAGGCTGCTCTACTTCTGATCCAGTTCCCTACAAATGGCCCAGCAAAGCACAGAGTGCTGCCCTCAGCCTTCAGTCCCTGCACCCACAAGGCAGACCCAGAAGAAGCTCCTGGCAACCAGCTTCTGACTGGCCCAGCTCTGGCCATTGTGGCCAGTTGGGGAGTAAATCAGCAAATGGAAGATATGCATACTTGCTCTCTCTCTCTTTCTCTCTCTTCCTTTCTCTGTAACTCTTACAAGTAAAATAAATAAGTCTTGAAAAACAATTAGATTCCTTAAACAAAACATGTAAAATTCAGAGCAGTCACAGACCTGAATACTGGTCTAATGTTTTTCCTGCTATTACAGTTTTACATGCAAGCCTTCTAACTCTGACTCCAGCTGAAGCAAGAGTGGGGACCTTGGGACACTTGTGGTCTCAACAGAAGTACCCCAAGAAGACATTTTAAGGTTCTAAACTAATCCAAAGATCTCGTTCATATAAAAAAAAAAAAGAGGGCCCAGTGCTGTGGCCTAGCAGCTAAAGTCCTCATCTTAAATGCACCAGGATCCCATATGGGCGCCAGTTCTAATCCCGGCAGCTCCACTTCCCATCCAGCTCCCTGCTTGTGGCCTGGGAAAGCAGTTGAGGATGGAAGAGGATCCTGGCTCCTGGCTTCGGATCAGCGCGGCACCAGCTGTTGCGGTCACTTGGGGAGTGAATCATCAGATGGAAGATCTTCCTCTCTGTCTCTCCTCCTCTCTGCATATCTGACTTTGTAATAAAAATAAATAAATCTTTAAAAAAAAAGAAAGAAAGAGAGCAAGCAAGCAAGCAAGCAAGAAAGAAAACACTACACACAGCTTATTTCCCCAAGTTAGGGTGATACGTCAACTCCTTTTAATCAGTTCAACACTTCTATGCTACAAACTCTTCAAGAAAACAGGAGACACATATTCACCAATTCTCCTGTTTCCAATATGGTATTGTCCACTTGGGAAATTAAGAAACGGTTAGGAAGAGCACACATTTTCCATAAATTAATATGGTAGCAAGAAATTTTTTTTTTTTATTGAAAAAACACTGGGCCCGGAACGATAGCCTAGCGACTAAAGCCCTTGCCTTGAGCACACCAGGATCCCATATGAACCCACTTTCCATCCAGCTCCCTGTTTGTGGCCGCCTGAGAAAGCAGTTGAGGACGGCCCAGAGCCTACACACTTTTGGGAGACCCAGAAGAAGCTCCTGGCTCCTGACTTTGAATTGGCGCAGTTTTGGCCATTGTGGCCACTTGGGGAGAGAATCAGTGGATGGAAGATCTTCCTCTCTATCTCCTCTCTCTGTGTATCTGCCTTTCCAATAAAAATAAACAAATCTTTTTAAAAAAATGACGTAGGGGTATAACGGAACCCTGCATCCAGACAAAATATGGAATCCCAATGAAACTGTTGGGCATGTGTAGACAGTGGGATGCTGGACTGACTGACATTGTCTGTACCAACAAAGTCGGGGTACACTTAAATAAGAGACTGATAGAATTATGATTCCTTATGAAGGACTACACTATTGTAACAAAATGGAAAAAATCTGACGGGGTTTGGAGTTTGGGGAGGGAATCCCAGCCTGTACAAAATTGTACCACACAATTCAAAATTCAAAGTAAAAATATATTTATGAAAAAAAAAAGAAGAAACACCAAGACAAAGCCATGGTTTAACTAAGTCCACGTACCTTCTTCCCCAGGGACATGTCTAGGGTCAAATCAAGATAGACCCCTTGCTTGGGATTGGTAAAGTCCAGAACCTGAAATTTCTTAAGTAACTGAACAGCTTTCTCCACCTCATAGATTTGCCTGGGGAACAAGCGTTTTAAATAGACATCCTCTGCAGGTTCGCCCTCCATGTAGACATACGACTTCAGCTTTTCTATCTCATCTTGTTTTTCAGCTGGCGTTTTTTCTTTGGCACCTTTTTTCGTTTTCTTTGCAGGCCTTAAAAGAAGAAGAAAAAAAAAAGGATAAATTCAAGACCGGTTATATCAATATCCTGTGACACTTTTTTTAAAGCTTGCAAGACATGGAATAGAACAAGATAAGAAGATCAACTTCAGTTAAAAAGCACAGCCTGCGTCACAATTTTTCTACTTCAACAAACATTTAGGTAAAAGTGCATACCATTTGCCAGTGCAAAGTTAACTAAACACTGATACTGCAGGATTTTAGGGTGCAGCAGAGGAAACAGCCAGGCCATGAGATCACGTTAACAGAATGTGGTAGGTACTACGAGAGCAATCAGGAGCCCATGGAAAGGCAGTGTAGTCCAAGAGACTGGGGAAGAGCTCTCGCACAGACAATCCCATAAGCAGCTCTTAAAATACAAGGCTGGTTTGGATGTGGTAGCACAGTCAGTTAAACCACTGCTTGGGATAGCCACATTCGATCACGGAATGCTGGAACAAGTCATTCTCTCAATCCAGTCTCCTGCTAATGCGATATGCACCTTAAGAGGCAACAGATGACAGCCCGCGTGTGTGAATCCTAGCCCCCTGGGGAGGGACCTGGATGGCCCATCTCCAACTAAGTCCAGCTATTGTGGGCTTTGGGAGAGTGAACAAGAACAAGTACATGGAACATCAATTTCTTTCTCTTCTTCCTCTGCTCACTCTTTCAAGCAAATAAAACTAAAATACACTTTTTAAAAAAAGGATAAAGAAGGGCCAGCACCCTTCCTTAGAAGTAGGCTGAGCCTCTACCTGCAGCACCGGCATCCCTCACGGGAGCGGATTTTAGTCCCAGCTGCTCCACTTTTGATCCAGCTCCCTGCTAACACATCTAATAAAGCAGTGGAAGATGATTCAACTTCTTGGGCCCCTGTGCATATAGAAGACTCAGAAGAAGCTTCTGGCTTCAGACCAGCACAGCTACAGACACTGAAGCCATTTAAAGAGTGAATCAGCAGATAGAAGATCTCTATTTCTGTCTTTCCTCTCTCTCTGTAACTCTGCCTTTCAAATAAAAATAAACAAATCTGGGTTCGGCACAGTGGCCTAGGAGCTAAAGTCCTCACCTGGAACGCATCAAGACCCCATATGGGCCCCAGTTCTAATCTAGGCAGCCTTGCTTCCCATCCAGCTCCCTGATTGTGGCCTGGGAAGGCAGTCCAGGATAGCCCAAAATCTTGGGACCCTGCATCCACGTGGGAGATCCAGAAGAAAGACTCCTGGCTCCTGGCTTTGGATCGGTACAGCTCCGATTATTGTAGGCGCTTGGGGAGTGAATCAGTGATGGAAGATATTCCTCTCTCTTCCTCTTTTTATATCTGACTTTCCAATAAAAACAAATCTTCAAAACAATGAGATAAATAAATAAATCATTTTTTAAAAAGACAAGAGTTAGTCTAACTAGATTTAGACCCGATAGAAGTAAAATCCTAAAACCACACAAAAATTTTTACACAAATGTGCATAGCAGCATTATTCAAAATAACCAAAGAAACGAATATCCATCAAATGACGAATGGAAAGATTAAGCTGTGACGAATCCACACAGTGGAGTGTTAATCAGTAATAGGAAGGAATGAGTCAACTTTGTGGCACAGCAAGCTAAGCTGTGACTTGCAACATTAGCATCCCACCTAAGAGTGCTAGTCCAACTCCAGCTGCTTCATTTCAACATATGCTAACGTGCCTGGGAAGGCAGAGGAGGACAGCCCAAGTATCGGGTCTCCTGACACCCACACAGAAGACCCAGATGCAATGCCGAGCTCACGGCTTCGGGCTGGCCCTCTCCCGGCCTTTGTGGCCATCTGGGGAGTGAACAAATGAAAGTAAGATTCCTCTTTCGCTCTCCCTCCTTTCCTCACTCACTCTCTTTCTATGTGTTTCTCCATCTCTAACTCTGTCCTTCAACTAAATAAATGTTAAAAGAGAGAGAATTGCAGTACTGACACATGCTAAGACACACATGGACTAGAAAACATTATATTAAGACAAAGAAACCTGTCACAAAAGACCAAATATCAAGAATGGCCAAATCCATAGAAGAGGAAAGTAGATTGATTAGTGGCATCTAGAGTTAGGGGAGGGAACGGAAGAACAGAAACTGATGGCTAACAAGCATGGGGTTTTTCGAAAATGTTTAAATAAAACTGATGGTGATAATTACACACTTCAGAAAATACACTGAAAACCACTGAAATGTGAACTTCAAGTGAGTGAGTTGTATGATATGAAAATGATACATTAACGTGCTGTTACGCAGAAAATATATACAGGCAGGCAAAGAAACAAAATAATAAAAAGTGGTGAGGCATGAAATAAAATGTTATACAATGGAAGCTATTATAAGTTCTACAGGGCTGGCTCTGGGTTTGACAAACTTTTTCCATAAAGGGCCGGGCAGTGTGTCACAGTGACTCAACTCCACCACTGAGGGCAAGGCAGCTATAGGCAGTGCCTGAAGGAGCAAGCATGGCTGTGCTCCAGCACCACATATTTATAGATACTAAGTAGGAATTTCATAATTCTCATGTGTCACAAAACATTACAGTTGTCTTCTAATCATTTAAGAAATGTAAAACGATTCCCAGCATATGAACTATACAAACACGGGGCTGCAGACCTGATCTGGCCCACCGGCCAGAGTTTATCGACCACAGGAACTAAAAGGGTGACGCGTAAGGCAGGAAAGAGCGGAAAATGACGTTGGAGATTCTACACCAGAGGGCCTTTCTCCAGGCAGTGGGAACGCAGTGAGCACGAATGACGTGCACATTTCAGTAGGGGATTCTGTGGCTGTCAACAGAGGCAGGACCAGAGGCCATCCCAAGATGATCCTCCCTTCCCATTCCAGGTGGCACGCAGCCTGAATCAGAGCCGGGATGGTAATAAGGCTAGAAAACACGCAGAAGAGAGGAAGATACACAAAGTAAGCACCAAAGACAAGGAAAGGAGACAGAGAAGACTCAATATTTCTGAAGTTTCTAACTTGAGTAACTATAGACAGAGCAGTATCGGTAACCATGAGCAGAAATGAGGCAAAAACGGGATTCTGGTGAGCGAGGCCATCAGTTCAGTTTGGCATATGGACTTCAGGGTGTAAGGCAGACTGCATTCTTTGCCCAACCATTGTCTCGTTCCCCCTCCGAGTCCCTTTTTGCTAAGTGACTCTGCAGCCCATCCGACTAAAGGGGTGAAGTATACTTCCCAGCCCCTTGTATTGGCCTTCTGACTACAGGGGAGTTTCACAAAAATCATGGAAAATACACATTACAAAAAAATATGCATGGATTTCAAACTTTTTGGCACGAAAAATAGATTTATCCTTGAATTCCATTTTTTCACGAACTTTTTGAATATTTCCTGGTTTTGGCTAACCACAAGTAAATAAGGCAAGAATGATACTTGACTGGCTCTCAGTTTAGACAATAGGAGGCTTCATATGTTGCCTGCTTTTATATCTATCTCCCAAGAACAACATGCCCAGGCTAGCCATCCAGAAGAATGAGGGCTGGGTGGAACACAGCTGCTCCCACAGCGCTCCAGGCTAGGTTAGACAGTTCTCCGCCGACCTCAAAGGTGCCCAGCAAGTCTAGCCAAGGTCATCAGAGACTCATCTGAACCCAGCCTTCATCAGCTGACCCGTGATGTGTGGGCAGGGATTAACGATGGCACAGTCTGTTACATAGCACAAACTAACAGGGCACTTACAAAACACTTGAAAAGAAAATGTGTTCAACAGGTAATTGCAGGTAAGAGCTTGAAGCTAAGGGGGAAAAGCTACGGTAATAAAAAGTTTCTCAGCATCACTTCGTATCACACATGTACTCTTTCTTTAAAAATGTATTTACCTGTTTATCTACTTATTTATTCATTTGGCAGACTTTCAAAGAAAGAGGGAAAAACAGAGAAGTTCCATCAGCTGCTTCTCTCCCTAAATGGCCACAACAGCCAGGGCTGGGCAGATCAAAGCCCCATTAGCTTCTACTGGGCCTCCTACGGGGTTACAGGGGCCCGAGAACTCCGGCCATCCTCTGCTGCTTTCCCAGGCCAGCAGCAAGGAGCTGGATCAGAAGCAGAGCACCAGGAGCTGGAACTGGTGCTGATACGATATGCCTGCTCTCCAAGCAGTGACTGAAGCCACTGTGTCACAACTTCAGCCCCCACACACACTCCTCTAACCATAAATGTTGCTAAATGCTTATTTTCTTATTTTTATTTATATATATTTTATTTATCCACTGATTCACAACTCAAAGGCCAAAATCCAAAGTTCCAAACTCTTTCCAGGTCTCCCACTGTACCAGCTGTAGTGAGGGGGTATTATTCTGCCTACTATGGTACTCAAACATCTTTCTAGAACATATTTCATTAATTAAAACATTTGTGAGGGTAGTGGCTTGGAACTGTGGTTAAGATGCTATTTGGGGGACCCAGCGCAGTAGCCTAGCAGCTAAAGTCCTTGCCTTGCATGTACCAGGATCCCATACAGGCCCCAGTTCTGATCCCAGCAGACCCATTTCCCATCCAGCTCCCTGCTTGTGGTCTGGGAAACCAGTCAAGGACGGCCCAAAGCTTTGGGAACCTTTTGGGAGATCCAGAAGAGGCTCTAGGCTCCTGGCTTCAGATCAGCTCAGCTCCGGTCATTGCAGCCACTTGCTGAGTGAGTCATCGGATGGAAGATCATCCTCTCTGTCTCTCCTCCTCCCAGTGCATCTGATTTTCCAATAAAAATAAAATATATCTTTTAAAAATATATATTTATACTATTTGGGATGCTTACATCCCATACAAAGTGCTGGGCCCATATCCCAGCTCCACTGCCAATTTCAGTTCCCTGGGAGGCAGCAACTGACGGCTCAATTACTCGGGTCTCCATCATCCATGCAGGAGTCGAGGAGTGAGGTCTGGGCTCTGGCTTTGGGCTTGCCAAACATCTGATGCTGTGGACATTTGTGGAACAAATCAGCAGATCCAAGGTCACACGTGCACGTGCTCACTCACACTCTCCCTCCGTTCTTCCCTCTCTTTATCCAAGTCGATGAAAATCAACAACAACAACAAAAAAAGGAGACAGAGATTTCACAGGCTATCTAGGAATTCAATCCATCAGGAGTCCTTAAAGGGAAGGATCTGGACCTTTTTTTGGCTACCTCACAGATGGAGAGATGACACTGGAACACTGCAAGGCATTTGACCTGTCATTGTTTTGAAGATGGGGGAAGTGAGAACAAGCCAAAGAATGTAGATTGGCTCTTAAAGCTGAGAATGGCAAGGAAACAGGTTATCCCCTAGAGCCACCAGCACCTTGATTTTAACTTATTGAGACTAGTGTCCGATAACTAACAAAAATATAAAATACAAAGTATGCAGGGTTTTTTCGTCTGTTTGTTTGTTTGTCTGTTTTGAAAGGCAAAACTACAAAGAGAAGCAAAGGCAGAGAGAGAAAGAGATCTTCCATTTGCTGGCTCACTGCCCAAATGGCCACAATGGCTAGAGCTGAGCCGATCCAAAGCCAGGAAGCAGGAGCTTTCTCAGGGTCTCCCATGGGTACAGGGGTCTAAGGACTACAGCCATCATCCTCCGCTTTCCCAGGCCACAAACAGGGAGCTGGATCAGAAGTGGGCATGAACTAGCACCCATATTTAGGATGCCAATGCTGTAGGTGGAAGCTTTACTTATTATACTATAGTGCCAGCCCCTTGCGTGTGTTCTTTTAAAGTTTGTGGTAATTTGCTATGCCAGCAATTTAAAAAAATAAAATAAAATTCATGTCAAAGAAATGGATAAGAGAAAAGCAATTGAAAAAAATCAAAACAGACTCCAAAGGGCAGGTGTCTGGCCTTGCAGCAAAGCTGCTGACCACGATGCCCACTTCCTCCATCCGAGTTCCTGCATTCAAATCTCACTGTGGCCACCATCTCCAGCTTTCTATTAGTACAGACACCAGCAGACATCAGTGATGGCTCAATAACTGGATTCCTGGCATCCACGTGGACAAATGGGTTCAGTTCCTGACTGCCCTGCTTCAGCACACACACGCACATAGCCCCTCTTCTGTGACTCTCAAAACAGAAACAAATCCAACATCTGACTCCATCCTCACAGTTAACATTCAATAAATCTTTATTACCACCACTAATAACTGCACCCTCCTTGCTAACAGACACAACAGCAGATGATGGCAATCCTCAGACAACAGCAAGCCTGAGCAAGCGCTCACGTACATGGTGGCTGCAACATGTCTCGAGAGCTGCCTTGGAAGTAGTCCACAACATCCTTAAAATGTGTATCCTGAAACCCTCCAAACTGGAGAAACCACATTTTTGGTTTATATTTAGCAAAGAAGCAGTGGAGCCAATAGAAGGAGGAACCTGTCTTAGGAATCAACGCTGCTCTTTAAAGTAACCAGCATGTCCTCACCCTGGCTCCAGACTTCCTTAACATATATGCCGATTTCATCACATTTTCAAGCACAGCTGAACTTGTACATCTACTTTTCAACTAGCATGATTTTTCCCAGAGGCTGATGTTTGACTTTTTCAAATTGCAATTATTTGCCAAATCCAAGAGAAGTCTGATTCATAAAGGCATATGGCACTGCACTTATTTATGTTCTGGGACCTTGTTTCTTAAAATATTTGAGGCGGTTCAGTGAAAATATGCTTAAATTGTGAAAGGAACAATGCTTCAGTAAAACAAAACAAAACAAAAAAACCAGTATAACATCACTATAGCACAGAACAAATGAGAATCTCGAAAGAAGGTTTTCTGCCTTGAAAACCTACAACTTAATACATTCCCTCACTAACAATTCATCTCACAGATCCACTGTCTGTTTCCCATGGCCCTATAACAAATGTTTACCTTTACTCACAAGAATTGCATTCAGAAGATTTTTGTTTTTCATGCATTTAAGTAAGGTTCTATCAGAAGAACTTCAATACTGTGATTCTCAGTGAATAAGCTAAATTATGCTAGGAAGGTTTTTAAGAAGGTGCAGGAGCAAACACCTGGCAGTGTGAACCCAAGAAGAGAATTTAGCTCTAGTTACCTGGGTAACTAAACCCCCCAGATTAAGTCAGTAATAAGACACTGGACTCAGCTAATAACTTTCTCCATGCCCCATCTGCACCCAACTACCAAAACACAAACAGAAAAATAATTGCAGGGTCATACTCAAGAAAATAAGAAAAAAAAGTTAGTGAAATAATAAAGTGCATTTGTAGACCTCTGAAAATTCATGATCACTCCAAGAGAAGATTCCAAGGCCCATCAAGGCTGAACAAGTTTTCACACTGAGGACTTCGGGGAGAGGGTGGGAATCAAACAACTTCTGTCAAACCCTACTAAACGGAAGTCAGGAGAAGATGTCTAGGCTTATTGGCGGAATAGAAATGTCCTACAATGTTACCCTTCAGTCTAATCCATAAATATTCACTCACACCTCTGCTGTTGGTTTATTCATTACCTTTTGAACTTAATGCAGAAGTTCTGTTCCAGCTTCCAATGCAAAAGCTGGAAAGAGTATTAACAGTGAGAAAGAACTGGATAAAACCACAACTTTTCTTAATCCCATCACAAGCTGAGACCACAGGGAAGAAATCTGAAAACAAGGAAAAGCAGCCCCCCATAACCCACCTCAACAGGAAGAACAAGCCAGTAAGAGAACTATCAGCTAACACTCTACGGCCAGTGTGGCAGCACAATCTCCCTGCAAGGGAGAGACCCACGGGCAGGTAACACCACATTCACGAGCACTCTGCCATGCACTTTCACCAGGTGTTCCCAGAACACACAGGCCTGGAGGGAAAGGCCCAGGTATACACCACTGTGTCCAGGGGAGAGAAGAAAGGGCCAGAGTTGTGGTGGGATGGCTCAGTGCGGTAAGCCACCACTTCTGATGCTAACATCCTACAGCAGGGTGTCAGTTCCAGTTCTGGCTGCTTTGCTTCCAACTCAGTTCCCTGCTAACGTGCCTGGGAAAGCAGTGGATGTTGGGGTGGGTGGAGGTTCTGGCTCCTGGCTCAGTGTAGCCCAATGCCGGTCACTGGGGCCATCCTGGAAAAGAGACAGCAGATGGGAAATCTTTCCCTTTCTCAACACTATCACTCTGCCTTGAAAAAAAAAATAATAATAATTATAAAGAAAAAAAAAAGACCTCAACAATTTCTATGCCTAAGGGCAGGCGGGGCAGGAAACAGTGAGTCCAGTACCCTCTACCAATACATTGGGGAAGTAACATGAAACTTGCAAGCAGGGCCTGAAACAGATACATGGGAAGAAGGGACAAAAACCATCCTGCAGATCCAGCTGTGCTGGCTTACATGAGGCTAAGGGTGGATAAGGATGACAGAGATTTCCCCCTGCCACTGTTGCCAGCCTAGCAGGCCCAGAGAACTGCTCACCGGCAGGCCTGGTAGGGGAGAGGCTGCTATGCAGGGCAGACAGGGAGGGGCCTGGGCAGGAACACCCAGAGCACCTCCAGCTGCTCAGCCCCGCCCTATGCACAAAGGAAACCCACACTGCACACTGGTGATAACCACAACAACAACACACCAGCACCAGGCTCAGCCCCCGACCCGTGAAGGAGGAACACACACGACGGTTTGCAGGCAGACAGGCTAGTTTCCGCTGCTCTACACAAGCTGCCCAGCATCCGCTAAAAACGTCAGACATAGCGACAGGGGAGGAAAGAACCCACCGTCAAGAGGGAAACTAAATCAGAGTCGGACAAGCCAGGAATTTTTTTAGTGACCTTTTCAAAATCAAGACCTGCTGCTGGCAAGCAGAGCACACACACAGGGGAGATCCAGACAGCTGAGAAAGTGGGAGAGGGGAAAGGGAGAAAGAGAGAGGAAAAAAAAATGAGTTTTGCTCATCTACCTCATCTCAGATTTCTATTAAAAATCATATTAGGTTCAAGTCCCAGGTGCTCCACTTCCTATCAAGCCCCCGGCAAATGTTCCCAGGAAAGTGGTAGGAACCTTGGGCCCCTAAACCCCTGTGGGAGATCAGAAGTTCCTGGCTCCTGACTGCACCAGTCCAGCTGTAAGAAGTGAACCAGCAGATGGATCTAGCCCTCTCTGTAACTCCGCCTTCCAAGCAAATAAATAAATCTTTAAAAATGTATTAAATCTGAAAAAAATCTTTAAAATATATTATAAATTCACTATATTAAAAATGAAAACCACTACAACTAAATTATGAATGCTTTGATTCCATCAAGCTACTAAACAACTCTCACTGTCAGATATGAAAAAAAAACTCTCTTCATAAATTTTTGTGATTTTTAAATTTTCAAAAATATTTACTTATTTGAAAACCAGAGAGACAGAATCAGAGATGGAGACAGAGAGACGATGTATCCGCTGTTCCACTCCCTAAGTGCCCACATCATCCAGGACAAAGCCTGGAATTCAATCCCTGTCACCCAGGCTGGCGGCAGAGCGCAAGAGGCAGCAAAGTAACGGAACCATAACATGCGCATTAGCAGCAGAATCACTCATATGACAAAACAGAAATGCGTGCCAACACAGGAAGAATTATAAAAAATCATGGAATATTCACCCAATAACATATTCTACAGTGAGTCAGCTTGGGACCTATGTGATGGCTCAGTGGCTGAATCCTCACCTCGCAAGCTCGGAGATTTCACACGCGTGTCAGTTAGTGTCCCAACTGCTCCACTTCCCGTCTAGCTCCCTTCTTGTGGCCTGAAAAGCAATAGAGGAGAGGCCGAAGCCTTGGAACCCTGCACCTGTGTGAAAGTCCTGGAAGAAGCTCCAGGCTCCTGGCTTTGGATCAGCTCAGCTCCAGCCATTACAGACATTTGGGGAGTGAACCAATGGATGCAAGATCTTTCTCCATGTCTGTACTTCTCTGTAAATCTGATCTGCCTTTCCAACAAAAGTAAATCTTAAAAAAAAGTCAGCTCCATATGAAACTATTTCTAAAATATGTAAATTTAACAGCAAGCAAGACACAGAACAGAGTATACCAGATATTATTACTTATACAAAAACTAAGTAATATATACAGATCATTAAAACTGAGTGGTTCAGGAACGGTGGAAACAAGACCTGCTTTTCACTACATACCCCTTTTACTTTTAAACTGCTTACCATGAGTACCTCTTATCTATCAACAGAGTTAACAAACTCATTAAAAAAAAAAAAAAAGTTAAAAAGCAACCATTTACGTTGCAGCCAGCTCACTGCGAAATCTGCAAGGTAGAGGACCAGAACAGGTTCCTGATTCATCTTCATATCACACCATCCTGCTCAGTGCCCAACACACACTCCACTACACACAGTAAACACAGAGACAGCACGGCCAAGCTGCCAGACACTAAATTTACAGAAACAAGAATGTATCACACGGTAGAATGTTTACAAACTTAAAAAATTCCTGAACCCATGCAGTGGCCTAATGGCTAAAGTTCTCCCTTTGAATGCACTGGGAACCCATTTGGGCGCTGGTTCTAATCCAGGCAGCCCTGCTTCCCATCCAGCTCCCTGCTTGTGGCCTGGGAAAGCAGTCGAGGACGACCCAAGGTCTTGGGACTCTGTACCCGTGTGCGAGACCCGGAAGAACTCCTGGCTCCTGACTTCAGACTGGCGCAGCACAGGCCGCTGCAGTCACTTCGGAGTGAATCATCAGACAGAATATATTTCTCTCTGTCTCTCCTCTCTCTCTCTCTCTCTCTCTCTCTATATATATATATATAGAGATAGATAGATAGATAGATAGATAGATAGATAGATAGATAGATAGATACATGTATACATATATTCCCATGTTTCCATTTTCATTTGGGGTACCCCATAAGCTAAGAATTGCATTCCAGTAAATTTTGTCATAAGATCCTGGAGACTGAACTCCACAAGCTTTTCAGATCCCACCCTCCAAAGCCATGGATTCTATTCATCTCTGCCAACGTGGTCTGAACACCTTCCTCCACGAGCTTGTAGTTATGCAACCCTGGACACATTACTTAACCTCTGGACTGTCATTCTTCTCTCTGTGAAACACTTAAAACACAATCTGTGATCCACAGAGCTGCTGGGAAGATTAAATTAACTAACATTAAATGAAGTGAGCTAACACTCTTGGTAGAGTATCTGGCATAAAGTAAGCAGTTCATAAGTTTTTACAACAGCTTCGCAATATCTTATTCTATCTAAGACATTTTAGCCTCAAAACTGGTAACAACGTAGAAGACAATCAGAAAAAGGATGATGCTAACTACCACCTCTGTTTCTGCATTTCAGTAAGCTCAGCACCATCTGGGGAAAAGCACAATTAGTAAGATGCTCTGCAGGGAGATAGTTCAAGAAGGAGCTGGAGTGCTCAGCCAACATCTGCTCTCAGTCCTGCCTCAGTGGGGAGCAAAGCAAGAATATTATTAGGCTATCACATTGCCAGTCAGTTTAACAAGGGGGTGGAAGTATCAACAAAGAAAGAGCCCAGCTTCTTACTAGAAAACAAACCGCTGCTGGGGGCCAGCACTGTGGTATGGCACATTAAGCTTCTACCTGTGGTGCCACTTCAAGTGAACCAGTAGATGAAGATCTCTCTCTGTCTCTCCTTTCTTTGTAACTCTACCCTTCAAATAAAAAATAAATAAAATATTGAAAAAACATTGCTCTTTAAAGTTGTAAGTTGAGAGGCTGGCATTGTGGCAAAGTGTGACATGCCACTGCTTGCAATGACACCATCACATATTGGAGCACCAGTTTATATACTGGCTACTCTGACTTCGATCCTGCTCCCTGTAATGCACCAGAGGGCAGCATAGGATGAAGTGCTTAGGCCCCAGCACCCACCTGGGACACATGGAAGGAGGTCCTGGTTCCTGGCTTCAGCCTGGCAGAGACCTGGCTATTGGCAGCCACTTGGAGACTGACTAGAAAAGTGAACTTTGTCTCTCCCTTATCTCTCTGCTTTTCCATCCCTTTTCCCTCTCCCTCTCTCTCAACTGTTGTGCCTTTCAAATAATCTTTTATTATTAAAAAAAAAAAATCAGAAGCCCAGTGAGTTACACACTAACATCCCATACAGCCAATGGTTTGAGTCCCAACTGCTCCACTTTGGATTCAGCTCCCTGCTAATGGACTTGGAAAAGCAGCCAGAGGATGGATTACACATTTGGACCCTGTACCCAGAATAGGAGAACCAGATGAAACTCGGATCCTGGCTCCTGGCTTCAACCTAACCCAGCCTGACTTGTTGTAGCCACATATGGAGTGATCCAGTGGATAAAAGATCTCTCTCTTTGTCTCACTCATTCTGTCTCTGCCTCTAACTCTGCCTTTCAACTAAATACATATTTTTTTTTATTTTTATCTCTTAAGTTTATACTTATTCAAATGCTACATAATCAACTTAAATTCATACCCTACTACAAATTAGTCACATCTGAAATCCCACTATCATTATCATAGGATAAATAATCCTGTAACACCTGATCAAAGAGAAGTACTTAGCAGGAAAACACACAATTTAAAGAGTAGAGAGACCTACACACACTCACACACAAGCACACTTGCTCACTCATTCACTCAGGGAGAGAGGAAAAACTTACTCAAATTCACTGAAACAGTGGGTTCAAAAAAAGTTTGACTCAATGGGGTCCAATCCTAGCTCCAACACTTGTCAGCTCTCAACTCTGCACTAGTTATATCACATATCTGCGCCCTGATCTTATTCACAATAAAATAAGCCAAACAATAACTGCCACATAAAGCTGCATGACAGTCCAGCAACGTATCGAACACCACTGTTCACTAGGTGTTAAGTACTGTTATTATGTGTTTATCTTGTCTTCAGAAGTGTAAGGTGAAAGAAGCAAAGATAATAAACTTTTACAACTGTATATACCTCTAACTCGCAATAGAACTAAGTATATCTCTTACTAAGTAATTTATATGAGGGAGTAGATAGTTAGCTTAGCAGATAAGATGCCCGCATTCCATGTCAGAGCACTTGGGTTCAATTCCCAGCTCTCACTTCTGACCCTGACTTCCTGCCACCGTAGACCCTGGGAGGCAACGATGACCCAAGAAACTGGGTTCCTGCCACAGTCACGGATATGATCTGAATTGAATTCTCCAATCCCAGCCATTGTGGGCATTTAGGAAGTAGGCCAGAGGAAAGAAGTTCTCTCTTCATGTGTCTATTAGTCTATTTGTCTATCTCTCTCTCTCCAATTAAATAATTTGGTGAGCCATCGCCATGGTGGAGTATGCTAAGCTTCCACCTGCAATGCCAGCATCTCATATAGGCAGCTGTTCATGTCTTGACTGCTCCACTTCCCACCCAACTTCCTGCTTCTGGCCTGAGAAGGCAGCAGAAGATAGCCCAACGCCCTTGGAACCCGCATCCACATGGAAGACCTGGAAGAGACTCCTGGCTCCTGGTTTCAGATCAGTTCCAGCCATTGTTGCTCGTGGAAAGCGAACTAGGGGATAAAAGATCCCACTTTCTCTCTCTTTCTCTCTCTCTCTCATCCCCTCTCTGTAACTCTGTAACTCCTTTCAAATTAAAATAATCTTTAAAATAAATAAGCAAAATTTTTTTTTTATTTTAAGTGATACAAAATGAAGTAACAGGAGAAAAAATAAAATACTTACTTTGTAGCAGCAGCAGCAAAATGCCTGCTGGGCACCTGGATGTTAATGGAACAGGGATAAAGAGATGTCTGACAAACCATCTTGGCAAGACCAGGCCTTTGATGACGTATCAAGACTAGAAAGGAAACACATACAAAATAGGAGAACTAAACAATCATTACATAAAAATCAGCATTTCCAAAACAAAAACATTCTATATTTTGCAGCTGTTTAAAGATTTATTTATTTGAAAGGCAGAGCATCAGAGAAGGAAAGAAAAAGAGATCTTGCACCTGCTGGTTCACTCTCCAAATGGCCACATATTTGAGGCTGGGCCAGGCTGAGCAGGAATCTGGAAATCCATCCACATACCCATATGGGTGTCCGGGATCTTCCCAGGAGTATTGATCCAGGTAGCTGGATCAAAAGCAGAGTAGCCAAGATTCAAACCAGCACTCCAATACGGCATGCCAGGGTTATAGGTGCTGCTGTAGCACCTGCCTCTATTTTGTTATTATTTTTTTAAGATGTATTTATTTTCCACTGGAAAGGCAAATTTATGGAGAAGGAAAGACAGAAAAATCTTCTATCCACTGATTCCCTCCCCAAGTGACCGCAACTGCCAGGGCTGAGCCAATTCAAAACCAGGAGCCAGGAGCTTCTTCTGGGTCTCCCACATGGATACAGGGTCCTAGGGATTTGGGCTATCCTCCCGTTTTCCCAGGCCACAAGCAGGGAGCCGGAAGGGAAGTGGAGCAACAAGGATATAAACCAAGGCCCATCTAGGATCCTCCTGGCACAAGCAAGGCAAGGACTTTAGCCACCAGGCTACCATGCTGGGCCCTGTTTTGTTATTCTTAATCATAGTTTTAAGAAACATAATAATGGGCCCAGCACTGTGGCCTAGCGCCTAAAGTCCTCGCTTGAGTGCCCCAGGATTCCATACGGGCACCGGTCCTAATCCCGGCAGCTCCATTTCCCATCCAGCTCCCTGCTTGTGGTCTGGGAAAGCAGTCGAGGATGGCCCAAAGCCTTGGGTTCCTGTACCTGCATGGGAGACCCAGAAGGAAGTTCCAGGCTCCTGGCTTCGGACTGACGCAGTACTGGCCGTTGCGGTCACTTGGGGAGTGAATCATCAGACAGATCTTTCCCTCTGTCTCTCCTCCTCTCTGTATATCTGACTTTGTAATAAAAATAAATAAATGAAAGAAACATAATAACGAGGACAGGCAGTTGGCCTAGCTGTTAAGACACAACCTGTAATAACTATGTACAGTATCATGGTGCCAGGGTTCCAGTCCTGGCTCCACTCCCAGTTCCAGCTTCTTGTTAATGCACAGCCTTGAGGGCAAGTGACAGCTCCTCTACTTGGGTCTCACCCCTTACTCAACGGACACAGACCGAGCTCCCACTTCCCAGCCTCAACCTGGTCCACTCTCTGCTGTTGCAGATATTTGGGGAGAACCAGCAGATGGAAGATCCCTGTCCCAACTTCCTCCCAGGTCCCACCACCACTACCACCCTTCTGTCTTTCAAATTAATTTTATAAACTTATTAAAAGAAATATGACAGAGAGGTCTGAATTGTGGCACAGCCAGTTAAGCTACTGCCTGACATGAGAGCATCTCATATTGGAGTGCTTGCTAAAGTCCTGTCAGCTCCACCTCCAATCCAGCTCCCCACTAATGAGGCTGAGGAGGCAGCATCTGATGTCCAAGTGTTTCTATCCCTGCCACCCACGTGGGAAACCAAGATGGAGTTCCAGGTTCCTGACTTCAACCTGTCCCCATCCTGGACATGGTTGCTACTTTGGGATAAACCAGCAGATGGAAGAATTATTTTTCTTTCTGTCTCTCCCTCTTTCTAAATCACTCTGGCATTCATATAAATAAAACCAAACTTTGGAAAAAGAAATATGGGGTCGGCACCACGGCACAGAAGCCTAATCCTCCACCTGTGGTGCCAGCATCCCATTTAGGCGCCAGCTCGATGCTTGGCTGCTCCACTTCTGATCCAGCTCCCTGTAATTGGCCTGGGAAAAGCAGCAGAGGATGTCCCAAGTGTCTGGGACCCTGCCACCCACATGGGAGACCCAACGAAGCTGTGGCTCCTGGCCTTGGCCGGACCCAGCCCTAGCCACTGCAGCCATCAGAAGTGTAACCAGCAGATAGAAAATATCTCTCTCCCTCTGTAACTTTAACTTTCAAATAAATAAATATTTCCAAAAAAAACTGAACATGATTATATTTAGAAGTATGTTTGTCAAAAAATGTACATAAAAACAACAGTATTGTTAAACACAAATTCAGGAAAAACAGGAAGAGGAAGATGAAATATTAAAATCCCTGGGTCTCTGAATATGATAATGTTGTATTTATCGAGTTGAATTATAATGATTCAGAATTTCAACCTACTATTATTGCTTATATCTTACATATATTCCCTTGTAAACAGAAATCTTTTTCTACATTTTTAACTAAAGATTACAGGATTGTATAAAAATCCTCCTTCCACACGACCTCCAGCTTCCCTCCCACATTAGTGATTTCCTGTGAATCCTTCCAGAAAAATCAGTAGTATGTACAAGTATAAACATATGGTCCTGTCCTCTTTTATCAAAACAGTACTTTTTTTAATCAAAACATATTCTACTCACTACTCTATATCTTGCTTTTTCTCTTAAAGGTCTAAGTGCCTGTTCCACCCATATCTATGCTATGAGATGTTCACAGAGGGCATACGCATGTATTTTTCTCAACACTTTAAGTCTATGTGCATACATAAGAGGTAATTTCCCAGCAGTCCAAAAGGGCATAATCTTAGAGATTCCATATACTCTGTGCAACTGTATTATCATGTTCTTAATCAGGGACCAATCATTTCATGGCTTACAACATTTTGCTATTATAAACAGTATTGTAGTGAATAATCTTGTACAAACATTGTTTTACACAAATACGAGTATATTTATGGAATCAATTTATAGAAGTGAATTTTTGGGGTCAAAAAGTATAAACATTTGTAATTTTGATAAACACTGTCCTCTACAGTAACAGTCCCCACGTGCACATCCGCCAGCAGTAGAAGCTCACTCGTCTTCACACACTACTCACAGTGTCATCAAACATTGTAGCTTTTACCAATCTAATAAGTGGAAGATTTGTCCTAATTGGTATTTGCTGATGACTTAGGCCAAGTATTTTTTTTTTTTTGCCAAGCATGTTTTTATGTTTGGCCATCTATATTTTCTTCTGTTGGGAACAGCCTAAAATTCAATTTTTTTTAAGTTAGCACTCTGCAGCTAGATTTTCATGTAAAATGATTGCTAACTACCCAACATCTTGATATTCAACTCATTGTGTAAAATTTTGCAACAGCCAGCAGTACAGAAATGGTAAGCTTCTGCCTGAACAGAAGGAGGATTTATTGCAGGAAGTGAAGCCACAGCACTGGGTGTGCAGAACAGCTACAAAGCCCTCACGGAGGGCTGCAAGGTCCCGCCCACTGCCCCGTAACTCCTCCCACATGCTCACCAAGCTCCCCTTTCAACCTTGGGGCTCAGCAAGCGAATTCCTGCCTCAAGGACTTTACATTCAGCGGTGCAGAAGTCTGCGAGACAATAGCTCTTAATCCTCCCACATACCAACTCACTCCTTACTACTATCATCTCAACTGTCACCACAGCCCCACGCTAAAAATCTCAATTTCATCTACAATCTTCCGAGAGAGAGCCGGAGAACATGATTATCAACACAACTGTGAAATGTGCGAGCCTGCAATAGTGACAGCGGAGGCAGCAGAGGCGATCCACTTCTGTCAGGAATTCTTCGTGGCAGAAAAACCACAATGGGCTTTACCAGTTAGCAAGAAAAAGGGAGGTAGACCAGTGAGATCTCAAATTGAGTAGGTTATGTTGTAATCAAAGAGTCTAAGGGGAGAGGCTCCACATTTTTACATAAGTCAACGAACTTAAATCAGATACATGGACCAGTGTTGTAACATAGCACGTTAAGCCACCACCGACAACACTGGCATCCCAAATGAGCAGCTGAGTACTGACTGCTTCACTTCCCATCCAGCTCCTTGGTAACACTTTGGAGAAAAACAGCACAAGATGCCTCAAGTGCTTGGGCTTCTGCCACCACGAGGAAGAACCAGATGTACTTCTAAATCCTAGCTTCTGCCCAGTCCCTGCGGCCACTTGGGGAATGAACCAGTGAACAGAGATCTCCCTGCATCCCTCCCTTCTCTCTGCAGCTCTGACTTTCAAATACATTGATTTTTCATAAAAATCAGATACGGTAGGGCCCAGCAGCGTGGCCTAGCAGCTAAAATCCTCACCTTGAATGCACCGGGATCCCATATGGGCGCCGGTTCTAATCCCGGCAGCTCCACTTCCCATCCAGCTCCCTGCTTGTGGTCTGGGAAAGTAGTCGAGGACGGCCCAAAGCCTTGGGACCCTGCACCTGCGTGGGAGACCCAGAAGGAAGTTCCAGGCACCAGGCTTTGGATTGACGCAGTACCAGCTATTGCGGTCACTTGGGGAGTGAATCATCGGATGGAAGATCTTCCCCTCTGTCTCTCCTCCTCTCTGTATATCTGACTTTCCAATAAATAAATAAATCTTTTTAAAAAAAATCAGATACGGTAAATTAAGGAACAAGCAATTACCCATTCAAGGTATGACAAATGTTTTGGGACAATGCTGATCATACTAAACAAGAATCCAGTAACCTTGGAATACCTTTAAATACATCAACTGCAATGTGCTATTTACAAAAACAAAAACAAAAGCACTACCAGTTATGATCCCTAGTAATAATCAGAAATTGTAATTTTCAACAGAAATTAAGGAAACAACAGTAAACAAATAGTACTTTACTTCAGTAGCACTGTCAGATAATATCTGTATTTTCTAATCCTCTGGCATCAATGTCATTTATATTTTTTCCTTTAATGCATTTCTTCCCCATTCACGCATAGTAGGTGACTGCTCCTGTTACATCAGAACTCAATTACTTTGGAACACACCTGAATCTGCCCCAGTCTCAGAAGTCTTCCTAGCCCTCTGCCCTTGGAATTGAAATAGAAACTAGTTCAGTTTCTTTTTGGCTTACTGTCTTATCACTAGTCTTGAAAGTTGAGAATTCCTCAGGGTTCAGTCCACAAGTGCCTTCTCATCTAACTTTTTCATCTCAACCCTCCCAGAAGACCCTACCCTTGCAGTCTTACCCTTCCCTCCAACCATGACAGCCCAGGCCTCCATCATCTACTAGCTAATTACTGCAGCAACCTCCCAAGCGATCTATCCTTTACATTCTCTTTTCTTTTCCACCTTCTATGAGTAAGAGAGACCATTTTTAAAATGAACATCTCATAGTATCTGACATTAACTAGGATGGCTTAACCTGGTTTCTTGAACAACTGAGTTATTGCCCCAGTACTCCATGAGCTTCTTCTAACCTACCTACTGAGCATCTTCTAACAGCATCTTCCTTCCCACTGGTCACGCCTGCCACCTTTTGACTACCTCATTGCATCCCATTCTTTACCACCCTTCGATGGCAAAATTCTTTCCATCTGAGTACATTCTCTCTACCACTCATCTGTCACACAGCTAATTCAGAGCAATTCAATTCATTTTCAGGGACTCTTCTTACATGCTACTTCTTCAGCATAGCCATCCCTGAAGATTCAGAATAGATTTTGTCTTTCATCCAATCTCAGACTTCCCCCTCACAGCATTTAGGACAACTGTAATTAAGATGTGCCAGGGTAGAGCAGGGGAGGACCCCAGAGTGGAGCAGGGAGACAAGAGGCTTGTATCCCAACCCTGAAGACTCACGGATTCTCACCAAGGACCATCAGTATGAACACCAAGGACTACATCCCAACCGCCAAGAACACCATGGGGAATTGGAGTGCCTTCGGAGGCCAAGAACTCTGAGGTCATCCACTCCCGCTTGGATCTACCACATGGGATGGAAGAAGTCCAAATCCTTCCTCACAGGATCCAAGGGCATCAGAACAACAGCCAGGAGCCCTGAGCAGTCCGCAGAAACCGAACAGTAAACTTCCTTCGGGACTAGGGAGGGGAGCTTTCTCTGGTCCTCACTTGGTTCCAACTTTGGGTCCCCACCCTGTCTGGCAATGACCATCAGGATAGCTCCAGAAACCCCTGAAAACAAACAAACAAATAAAACTCTAGAATAGATAGAGAACAACAAGGAAAGCTTGGAATCAGACAGGAAACGGTCAGCGTGGATGCACTTATACCTTACTAGGTGGGACACAAAGATTGGTTACTCCTTGCTAGGGTATTGAAGATTTCTCTGCACACCCCTCCTAAAAAATGTTCTGAACCTCAATTGTTGACATATGTCCTGTTAGAGTTATAAGGCAGTCTAGACTACCCGAAAAAAAAAAAAAGCCAAGTCCAGCAAAATTATGCTTTAAAGCTATATAATGCTAAATATTATAATGTAAATAGACACGAGACAGCTGAAAAGTAATCTATAGCCATTTTGAGGTGTATAGAACCCAGCCGTGTATAAACTAAAATTGAAATGTCAATGAAGGAGTCACAGGATGTGGTAAAGAACTTGTATTTTTTTTTCTTCTTTTAACATGTTGGCTACTCAATACTATGTCAATTAATTCCATAACATTATAAATTATTGCTGATGTTATGTTGGGATTTTTAATTGATCGGGACGATACTCTGCTGGCTCTACCTTCAGACCAGAGATGGTCTCCCCAAGAAACCGTTGAACTTATCTGGACAATTAGATGCTGGACTCTATGCTTGATATATGCTCGCAATGAAAGAATCTCAACTGATCTTGAACTGTGGTAATGCAACAAGGTGGAGGAATCCACCATGGGGGGAGGGCTTGGAAAGGGATGGGGGGAATATCCCAGTACCTATAAAACTGTGTCACATAATGCAATGTGATTAATTAAATAAATAATACTTTTTTAAAGAAATGAAAATAAAATAAAATAAAAGATGTGCCAGGGACGCACATGTATTCAGTACTGGAGGGTCTGCATTTCCCCATGCTAGTGTCCTGCTAACTAGCAACCTTGGACACATCAGGTGACCACTACCACCGGTTCCCTGACACCCACAGGGGAGACCCACATTCAGTTCCAGCCTTCTGACTTGAGCAAGCCCCCATCCTGGCTGTTGGGGCATTTGGGGAAAAAGAGCAGATGGAAGATCTCTTTTATTCTGTCTTTCAAAAAGTTAAAAGAAAAAAAAAAGGCCCCGTGCAATGACCCAGTGGCTAAATCCTCACCTTGCACAATCCAGGACCCGATATAGGCACCAGTTATATTTTGGCCGCTCCACTGCTTGTGGCCTGGGAAAGCAGTAGAGGATTGCCCAAAGCCTGGGACCCTGCACACATGTGGGAGACCTGGCTTCAGAACAGCTCGAGTCATTGGAGCCATCTGCAGAGTGAACTAATGGATGACGGATCTCCTTCTCTCTCCAAATCTGCCTTTCCAATAAAAATAAGTAAAATTTTGGGGAAAAAAAGGAAAGTAAAAAACAAGACCAAAATGAATAAAAATTATATAATTAATAGCTGCTCTATCATAGGCAAAAAAAAAAAAAGTTTATACAGCTATATACAGCTTGTTTGCCACTGTCACCCTAACACCTAGCAGCAGTGCTGGGCAAGTCTGGAGACTCAGTCACTATCTGTGGAGTGAATGAAAGAATTTTTTAAAAGGAGGGCAAAGATGATATTCCAATTAGTTAAGATATTATCTGAGAGGGGGCAAGTAGCCCTGCTGCTTAGTCACCGTTTGCAATACCCTTACCCATAACCAAAGTTCCTGGGTCCAACCCTGGCTACGCCACTTCTAACCCAGTTTCCTGCTAATGTGCACCCAGGGACGCTGCAGGTGACAGTGCAAGCACTGCAGTTCCCACTGCCCTTGTGAGAGACCAAGATGGAATTCCAGGCCCCTGGTTTTGGCTTAGCTCAAACCTAGCTACTGTAGGGAACTCAGGGTATGAACCAGCAAATGGAAGCTCTCTGCCTATCTCTTTCTTTCAAATAAAAGTCATGTGCCTATACACTTACACATATATACACATACATAGCCTACTGTCCAACAAATAGAAGAACGCATCTTTCTGCGATGACTCATTTATTCAGTCAACAACAATGAATGAAATATGTCCCAATTTAGGATACATCAGTTACAAAAACACAAAAATTCCTATCTTCGCAGAGCTGACATTCTAGTGGGGAGAGACAGCAATGACAGACATAATATGGGGAAGATCCCATAGGATACAGGAATTATGTTGGAGTAAAATTATTTCAATTTTAACCAACAGTGAAATCTTAAAAAAAAAAAAAAAGTGAGGCTTAACAGTTAAGTCTCCCTCAAAGCCAGCCTCCCATACGGGCACCTGATCAAGTCCATACTGCTTCCCTTCTGATCTAGCTCCCTGCAAATGTGTCTGGGGAAGCAGTAGAAGATGGTCCAAGTACTTGTGCACCTGTGCCCACGTGGGAGACATGGGCGATTCTGGCTCCTGACTTCAGATCAGCCCAGTATCATTCAGGGAATGAACCAGTAGATGGAAGATCTCTCTTCCTGTAAAACTGCCTTTCAATCAAATAAATTTTCAAAAAATTAAAAACAAGAAGAAGATGAATGCAGCTATCACAAGTGAGTAGAGCTAGAACTGTTAGAGCAGAGGTCGAAGGGGCGAGCTGGGTGCAGTGGATAGAAAGCAGGCACCAGAAGATGTGGAAGACTCCACGCAGTGCTACTTAATAGAAGCAGAATGTGAACCACAAGTGTAAGTTTTTTTTAAGACATTACTTTATCTGAAAGGCAGAGTGACAGAGAGGAATAAGAAAGCGATCTTCCATCTGCTGGTTCACTTTTTCTTTTTTTGTTTTTAATTTTTATTTTTATTGGAAAGTCAAATATACAGAGAGGAGGAGAGACAGAGAGGAAGATCTTCCATCCACTGATTCACACCTCAAGTGACCGCAACAGCTAGAGCTGAGCTGATCCAAAGCCAGGAGCCAGGAGATTCTTATGGGTACGAAGGCTTTGGGCCATCCTCAACTGCTTTCCCAGGTCACAAGCAGGGAGCTGGATGGGAAGTGGAGCTGCTGGGATACAAACCAGTCCCCATATGGGATCGCAGCACAAGCAAGGCAGGGACTTTAGCCACTAGGCTATCGCACTGGGACCCATGCTGGTTCACTTTCTAAATGCTCACCACAGCTGGAGCTGGACCACATGAAGTCACAAGCCAGGAATTCCACCAAAGTTTCCAACATGAATGGCAGGGACTCCACTTCTTGAGTCCCAATCCACTATCTTCTCAAGCACATTAGCAGCAAGTTGGAGTGGAAGCAGAATAGCTGGACCTTCATCCAGCACTCTAATGCAGAACGCCATCATGTGAATATTCCATGCAGCAGCTTAACCTGCTGTATCACCACACCTGCCACCAGCACAAGTATAATTCAAAAAGTGTTGAGAACAGGGCCCGGCATGATGGCTCGGTGGCTAAATTCTAGCCTCACACACACCAGGATTCCATATGGGCATCTGTCCATGCCCTAGCTGCTCACTTCCCATCCAGCTCCCTGCTTGTGGCCTGGGAAAACAGTAGAGGATGGCCAGAAGCCTTGGGACCCTGAACCCTCATGGGAGGCCCTCGTGGCTCCTGGCTTTGGATTGGCTCAGCTCTGGCCATCACGGCCACTTGGGGAGCAAACTACCAGACAAAGGATCTCCCTCTCTATAAATATGCCTTTCCAATAAAAATAAATAACTTTTTAAGAAATTAAGCATAAAAGGTTAAAAAAACAGTGTAATTACTAATAAAACCTAGTATATTTTTACTATAGCTAATATTCCAAAATATTTCCACTTCAGTATCAAGGTAAAAATATTAGGATAGAGGCTGGCATGCTGGTGCAGTGGATTAAGCCATGAGCTGCAGTGCAAGCACCCTATCAAGAATGCAAGTTCAAGTTCCACCTATTCTGTTTTTGCTTCAGCTTCCTGTTGCGTAGCTGGGAAGGCAGCAAAAGTCCCAACTGCTTGGACCCCTGCCACCATATGGGAGAGCAAGATGGAGTTCCAGGGTCCTGGTTTTAGCCTGAGCCACCAGTTGTTGCGGGCACTTGAGCAGACTGAAGAGCTCCAGCTCTCTATCACACTGTCTTTCAAATAAATCACTAAAATACATACATAATGGGGACAGCACCATGGCATGTCAGCCCAAGCCTCCGCCTGCAACTGCAGCACCTCCTACGGGACTGAACTGACCTTATGTAAGAGAATGAAGGATGGAATCCTGATTCCTGGGACAACAAAGAAACAGAATGAGGCTAGGAGAAATGTGAGGAGGGAAGTACAGAAGGATTACAAGAGTGACGTATTCTGGATGCCAAGAAAAGGAAATTCAGGAAAGGAACAATTATCTTAAGATCTCTTCTTACTTCTTTTAGTTTTGTCCAACGTGGGATTTCTGCCATATAACAATGCCATCAATACACTTGCGGGAGTTCACGTGCAGGTTAAGCTGTGGCTTGTGATACAGAGAGTCCCCTTCAGGGCATCCGGTTGGTGCCAGCTGCTCCACTTCCCTTCCAGCTCCCTGTGTGCTGGGAAAGCAGATGCCCCAGCTGTGTGAGCTCCTGCCACCCATACGGGACACTCAGACAACATTTCAGGATCCTGGTTTCAGCCTGATCCAGTAGCAGCCCAATCACGGATGCTGAGGAGTAAACCAGTAGACAGAAAATTTTTGTCTCTCTCTGCCGTTCTGCCTTTCAAATAAAATAAATACATCTTTATATTGTAGATACACAAATGTTTGTTTGTTCACTGTATTTACTTATTTTTATTAGAGAAGCAGATTTATGGAGAGAAGGAGAAATGGAGAGAAAGATCTCCCATATGCCGGTTCACTCCCCCAAGTAGCCTCAATGGCCAGTGCTGAGCAAATATAAAGCCAGGAGCCACAAATTTCTTCTGAGTCTCCCACACGGGTACAGGGTCCCAAGGCTCTGGGCCATCTGCCACTGCCTTCCCAGGGCACAGGCAGGGAGCTGGAAGGGAAGTGGAACAGCCGGGACACAAACCAGTGCCCATATGGAATCCAGGTGCTTGGAGATGGAGGATTAGCCAACTGAGCTATTGTGCCAAGCCCTATTTGTTCACTTTTGAGCAGCAAATGAAAGATGCTGGACTTGACATTGAGCTTTCCTGCGGAATAGTCAAAGAGAAAACGGTGGCATAGTGCTAAAGAAACCTGGCTTAGGATTCCTTCACATCACTGACTATCAACTACGGAAAGCAGATGCTATACAATTAGCTTCCCAGTGACAAACGCTGATCCTAATTAGAGAACACCTGCAAGTTTGAGAGCTCAATCTCCTACAAAGATGTATCCAGAAAACATAAACGAGCATCTCTGAAAACGGCAAAGCACGCTGATAGAAGCCACACACACACGTACCACTTTTCTTTCTCTTTCTAGAACTCGGTTCTTCCGGCAGCTGTCTCCACACCCCTCCCGGGGACCCTCATTCTCGGCATAGGAAATCCAGCCCGTCCCTGCCCTCCTCTCCGGGGCTGGAAGGCTGTCGCGGTACATCCCCCTCCCACCCGAGTCTGAGAGAAGAAGGCACCAGAGAAGAGTGAAACCCGTTAGGTCACTTCTCAGAAGGACTGATCCGCTGCAGACCTGCAGCCCGGAGAGACCACGCGGACTTCGGACACCCTGGGCAGGCTCGTGCCTGGGAGAGTCCGACTTAGAGGGCGCTGCAACCGGCCGAGTCGGAGCCGCAGCCGCTGTCCGCGCCCGGGAACCCACCGCCTCACCTGCACCGAGGCACCTTATGGCCGCCGCCATATTGACCTTCCCGGATTGTGCTGACGAAATCGGTCGTACGTCCCAACTAGGAAGAACTTTAAAAAAGGGTTCCGCCCTGAAACTAGCGAAGTGGGAAGGAATTAGAAGGTGCAAGAGGAACGGGGAATTGAGCACCTAATTTCGCTGGCGGCGTGGCGGTGTCACTGTCAATCTTCCGTGCTGCTCAGAGTCGGGTTCCTTGGTTCCTGTGCGAGGGGCACTGAATCACTTAGGAAGTTGCGCGCGTGCTGGCCGTGCCGTGTTTACTTCAATCGTCTTGTATTTCCTTTTTGATCCTGCAGGTGAACTCAGAATGGTAACTTTAATAGATGGCGAGAGCACCTAGGACCCAGCCTCTAAAATCTTGAAAAGCAGGAAACCTGAGGAATGCACGGGCTTCCTCTGCCCCCTTCCCAGTATGAAAAGACCTTTTTAAAAAGAATTTCTCAGACTTGTCGCCACCACCCGAGGAGCAGGGCCCGCCAGTGAACAAACTGCCTTTTTATAAACGGGGCAAGATCAGATTTTATGTTAATCTTTCATGGGTCTGCTCGCCATTTGCTCCCTGCTGGCAAGCCCCCTCGGTAGGATCGATTGTACTAGACATCCATGTAACACTTTCAGACCTAAAAGGGCAGATTTGAAACCTACGCGCACAAGTTACTCTGCAAGGGAAAAAAAAAAAAAAAAGGTGAGTCCTTTCCATTACATCATGGCTGTTGGTGTGATTTGTCCAAAACACAGCTGATTTCGGTTGTACTACTTCTCAGTTTAGATTAAAACATACTGTATACACCATTTCTCACCTCTACGACTTGGTGCGCTTGTCCCTTCTGCTTTTCTGCTTGGAGTCTTTTCTGCTGTATCACTAAGTAATTTTTCTTTCTTTTTTAAGACGTATTTATTTGAAAGAGTTACAGAAAGAGAGAGATTTTTCATTTTCTGGTTCATTTCCCCAGATATCAGCAATAAAAGCAGGAGCCTGGAACTTCTTTTGGATCTCCCATGAAGGTACAGGGGCCGGAGCCCTTGGGCCATCTGCTGCTATGTTCCAAGGTGTTTGGCAGGGAGCTGGATTAGAAGTGGAGCAGCTTGGACTTGAACTGGCACCCACATGTGCTGTGGGCATTGCAGATGGTGACTTCCAAACCAACCCCTGGAACTTACCTTTATAAACATTACAGCTAAAAGTTTAATCACCGATGAAGCCTTTTCCCAGACATTAAATTCTTGAGGCCACTTCACGCTGGTTTTATACAGTACTCAGCCCTTGACTTTTGTTTTTGTTTTAAATGTTGAGACATAATCCACGCATCACTCACCGATTTAAGTTGCACAATTCCATGGCTTTTAGCATATCCTCACAGTTGCACAACTATCGCTGCAGTTTCACACTCCACCCCAGTGTGAGCTCTTGCTGTAGAGAAAGCGTGCCACTTGTTTTTGTAGAATCAGCATTTCCTACAGTTTTAAGCACATTACAGGCCCTCCATACATATTCGCTGAACGAATGAATGTATGAGGGAACTGCAAGATGAGGAGACTGTGGAAACAATGGCCTCACCCAATTTCCTGTAGCTCTTGACCCTTTACACTCTAACCACCTATGTAAAAATCATGAAAAGTAAAAATTTTTTATATTTTAAAGACAATATGCAATTTTCAGAAACACTTTAAAGCCCTCTCCTGTGTAACATGAACTGGTGACAACTCTATGACAAGCCTGCAAAATTGCCTTGTCTCCATGGCACCACTGGCAGGAAAATGACAGGATCAAAAGGATAATATCCCTAATGCTTTCTTTCACATCTGTGTGTAGTACTCACCTATACAAAATGGAAGCTGTCTCATTTGAAGGGTTAATGCTGTGTCACAATGGGATAAGCCACTGCTTACAGCATCTGCATCCCTTATGGGAGTGCCAATTGGAGTCCTGGCCATTCTGCTTCTGATCTATCTCCCTGATAATGTGCCTGGAAAGTCAACGGAATATAACCCATGTCCCCAGATGCCTGCCACTCTTACAGGAGACCTAAACTGAATTCCTGGCTCCTGCCTTCTGCTTTTCCAGACCCAGCTTTGGGGGCATTTAGGAAGTGAAGCAGCATGTGGAATCTCACTGGCGCTGCCTTTCAACTAATAAACAGAAGCTTTTTAAAATATAAGTTTGTTTTATAAAAAATATTCTAATTTATTGACATATCTTGTTAATATCTAAGCAGTTACTTTAAAAGTTCCACAACCAAACATAGTCTTACTACCCTCTTTCCTGTAGCCCTTGACCCTTTGTGCCCTAATCAAAATAAATAAATAAATGTATGTATATAAAAGTTTCACAATCATGTGTGATGTTTGTGTAAAAAATTCAAAGAACTTGAACTTGAATTTATCTTTGTAACTTTCTTTCCTCTCTTGATCCTCCCTTCCATCCTCCCCTCTCTTCACAGGTATATATCTACCATGTGTCAAATAGTGTGCTTAGCTATATGGAGCTATAGAGAAAATTACTGATGCAGTCATTTCTTTCATGATGCTTAAACACTATTTCTGCTTACAAGTAAATGTCAAAATTAGAGCAAATTCATTCAGACCTTTCCAGAAAAAAAGAAAAGAAAAACTGATTAAAGGCGCTGATCCTTAGATTCCACATTTACTTCCTTTCCATAGTTGGTGTTGTCTGGCTAAATGCCCCGATCTGTGAACTCTTTTAAGATTTGTTTTTTTTACATTTCTACAAAATGCAGAGAGAGAGAAAAAGAGAAAGAGAGAGATCTTCCTTCTACTAGTTTACTCCCCAAGTGGTCACAGCAGGCAGATTTGAGCCAGCCAAAGCCAGGAGCCAAGAACTCCATCCTGACCTCCCGTGTGGATAGCAGGGGCCCAGGCACTTGGGCCACTTTTTCCTGCTTTCCCAGGTACATTGGCAGGGAACCAGTTCACAAGCAGAGCAGCATTTTGGCATAGGATGCTGATGCTGTAAGCAGGGGCTTAACTCATTGTACAGACCAACCTCCATCTGTGGACTCTTCTATATCTCTGTTGAGATGTAAGAGGAGAGAACTTAAACATTCATTATGGACACAAAATTGCACCTAATATGCATACGGTAATGGCCTCACTAAAGCACCATCCTGTACAGATACAACTTGGTTAACTGTCCCCTTTGAACATCAGAACTTGGTCACAGTAATCAGCTTGGATCCTGGGTTCCTGTGCACAGAACAATTCATGAAGAGGTGTTTGTTTGTTTGGCTTATGACTTCATTAAAATTACAGACGTATTCTTTGAAAACTATAAAACTCTGAAGTGGGAACTCCGTGTCTCTTAATGGTTCACTGCATAGTCAGCTTCTCTGGAATAGAGAGGAATTGCTCCGGGGCCAAACTGTCCAGTATGGTCACTTACTAGTTATGTGACTTAGAGCTATAAGTCACTGAACTTTGGTTTCCTCACCTGTGATATGGGATCAATAATAAAAGAACTCCCAGCTACTAACATAGGAACTGGCATAGAGTAAGCTCCCAGTGAATAATTATTATTAAATTTAATTGTGTCGTTATTAGGGAAATAGAAAGAACACTTAACCTCAGAGGCAGATGGAACAGTTATTCAGTACCCATCTTCCAATAGCTGCTTATTTCTCTTTAAGTATTTATTTATAATCCTCTTTTTGAAATGTTTAGCGGTGTGTGTATTTATAAAGCAGAGAGAGAGGAGAGATAAGAGAGATACCTCACCCACTGCACTGCTCTCCAAATGTTGACAACAGCTGGTGCTTGGCCAGGCAGAAACCATGAGCCAGGAACTCTATCCTTGTTTCCCACGTAGGTGGCAAGGGCCCAAGAGCATCAAAACCGTGAAGAGCTGGATCCAAAGCGGAGAGGCCGTTAAACCAGAGCTCTGATATGGCTCTGACTTGTGCCACAGCCCTTCTTGCTACGTATTCACTTTCCTCTTACTCAAAAGGCAGTACAGCAGACAAATCTTCCATCTGCTGCTTCACTCTCCAACTGCCTGCAAAAGACAGAACTGGACAAGGCTGAAATCAGAATCAGGAAATCTATTCGTGTCTCCCAAATGGGTGGCACCTGCACCATCATGTCCTGCCTCTTAGGATGCATTATTGAGGAGCTGGATTGGAAGTGGAGGTTCCAGGATGTGAATCAGTACTCTGATGTGAATGCATGCATCCCAGCAGGAGGCTTATCCTACTGCACCACAACTTATGCCCTGCTTCTTTCTTAGTATGACCCATGCTACTTTTGTCCTCATACATGCTGGGTGTTACCAGGCATGTATGACACCCAGGAAAGGATTCTATTAGTATTTTTGGAACACTGCTTTAGTGTGTCTTTATGCAATTCTTCCATGTTCATTTTAAAATACAGCTCTTTCCAGTTGATTTCTAGAAAGGTTGATACAGCATTAAGGGTGTCGGCAAAATGCCAGCTGTTAACCTGTCCAGATAATTCTCTGGACAAAGATTTGATATATCTGCCTACCTTTGTGGCTGTCTTCGTCTGTATTCTTTGCCTTCTTCAACCGTCTTTCAGTTGAGCAAGAATAGTCACTTCCCATTTGGGGTTCAATTTGAAATGAATTCTTTTTTTGAAATGAATTATCTTACTAAACATAAACAAGGGACTCCAAGGCACACAAACGATCTAGCAGTTAAGACACTAACTAAGATAACACATCACCTTAACTGTGTAAACATCATCAAAAATAAAACATTTATTACATATTTTAAAAGATAGCACATCAAATATGTGAGTGCCCAGAGTCAAAGTTCCAGTTCTGCTCACAAGCCCAACTTCCTGCAAACGTTGACCCTAGGCGGAAGCAGCGATGGTTCAAGGAATTGGCTCTCGGGCCATAGAAGAGCTGAGTTGACTCCTGGCTCCCAGCTGTTAGCTTCTGCCGGCACCAGCCCCAGCAACTGGTAGCACTTACTTAGATGATGAATTGGAGGAAAAGTGTTCTCTGTGTGTCCATCAACATATTTTCCCTCTCTGTCTCCCAAACTAGTTTCTAAACAAAACAACACAAAAACCTCCAAGGCATATTTCATATTGCACACCAGAACCATGGGAAAGATGTATTAAACTCAGATCGGTGAGTCTCATCCCCTGAGTTTCCAATCCCCTAGATTTGGGATTACAGAGCCCAAATTTGCGTTTATAACAGATCATGTGGTGATACTGATACAACTGTCCAGAGACCAATATTTTGACATCTACTCCTTCTGAAACATTGCTTTATACACCTTACATTAACTGTTCGAGAACTTGTTTTATTTACCAATTTGATGCTCAGCGTAATAAAGGCTATAGAGCTTCCCATGTGGCATGGCTGTGGGACCAGAATCTACCTGCTCTGATCTTCCTCTATGCACTGTGGCTATTGTTCTCTGGCTGAGGTTCAGCTTCCATGTTGCTGTCAGCTGGGAGGGTTTCCAGTACCTATCAGCCTACCTGGAATTTGAATCCTATCAGCTCCTAGATTCCCTTACCCCCCTTTTTGTTTACTGCATATTGAATTTTGTTCTCACATAGAATTGACCATCTAGAATAAAGATTTTATAATCATACAATGCAAAATTGTGAGAGTGGCAGATAAGAACTTAATAGATATTTTGCATCTGCAAGAATGTCATTTTCTCTCCAAGAGGCTGGCTTAATTCCAGATTGAATTAAGATATTTGCAACCATCCGGTGGCATGCTGGCAAAAGTTTAAAATCGGATTTTACAATGCAAAAGATTTGATTTGCAGTATTTGCCAATTTCCATGTTGTCAGCATTGTCAAAGTAGCTGACTTCCAGCTACCAAACATAAAATCAGCCAACTCACAAAATTTTTTGTCACATTGTTTTCAAATGGTGGTCCATATTGCTAAAAGTTTCCCAATAACCTTTAAACAGATTATAGGAAACTAATTCATCTTAGAGCCACCCTTCTCAAAATCAAAGGTGACTTTTCCAATCTTTGCCACTGCAGCTCAGAAGGCAGTGGAGGATGGCCTAAGTTCTTGGATTCTTACACCTATGTGGGAGACTCGGAAGGTTCCAGACTCTGGTTTTAATTCAGCTCAGCCCTGGTCACTGCAGACACTTGGAGAGTGAACCACCAAATGGAAGATCTCTCTCTCCCTCTTGCTCTCTCTCTCCCTAGTTCTGCCTTTTAAATACACAAATAAACCTCTAAAACAATGTAGTGTGACGGTAAAACACAGAAAATCTTACCAAATGTGAAAAATTAATCAAATAAGAAATTTGATGGGTCTGGAGTAAGGCCTGAGAGTCTGCTTTCTGAGAGGTTTCTATATGATATTGAGGGCACTGATCAGATTATGAGTAGCAAGATTCTAGAACACATCGAAGAGCAAAACCTGGAATTCTATTGTTGGTCCTAAGTCAGAACCTTCTGAATAAACTCTTACCTAGAAAAAGGGAATAAGCTCAGGTGGTCTCCCATACATGCCAAAATGTCACTTTTTTTTTAAAGCAGAACTGTTATGATACAAAGCCTACTCACTCCACGTTTCATCAGACATGTTAGCAACAGGTAATTTGTCCCATCACATCTGCTTTTCCGGCCCCAGTTATTAGAATTTCACAGAGTGAAAATAATAAATTTTTTTTATCAACATGAAGTTAACAAACATGCTACAAGAATAGAAATGCATCACAAGAGTGGTGAAAATGGGAATTGAAAATCTTCTTGTAGGAATAGATGCTAGTGTGTGACCCTTGTGGCGTTGCAGGAATTACAAAAAAAAACTAGACCTTCATTATTCATGATATGTAGCAAAACAGTGTTGAAATGGACATTTACAATCTTAGTGTTTACAAGCAATGTATCTCTTACATTGATGATCAATTAATGAATCACAAGAACTTATTGGGAAAGATACAGATAACTAGGAAGTGTGAAAAGATAAGATTTACAGCAAAAACAATTATATTTGACACTACAAAACTGCAAATTGAAACAAGAAAGAACCATTCCATAAGAAGATGAACAAAACAACCCCTAGCTATTTTAGCATTGAGATTTTTGATGGGAGTTATCTTATATCAGAGTAAACATGGGGTATCTAACCTTTTGGGATTGGCTAATTTTCCTAAGCATAATGGTCTCCAGTTCAGCCCACTTGGCTGTAAATGATTATATTTCATTCTTTTTAATAGTTGAGTAGTACTCCACGGAACAGATGAACTACAGTTTCTTTATCCAGTCCTCTGTCAGTGGACATCTAGGTTGTTTCCAAGTCTTTGCAATTGTTGATTATGCTGCAATGAATGCAGGGGTGGGGTACATGTTGCTTTCTCAAGTTTCGGGTCCTTTGGATATATTCCCACGTGTGCAATTGCTGGGTCATATGATAGTTGAATTTTCAGTTGCCTAAATATTCTCCATACTGACTTCCACAGTGGCTGCATCAGCCTGTATTCCCACCAGCAGTGGAGTAGGGTTCCTTTTTCTCTGCATCCTCACCAGCTGGTATTATTGGTAATATTCTCCTTACTGGAGTTAAGTGGAACCTCAGTGTTGTTTTTTATTTGAATTTCCCTTATCTCTAGGTAGTTGGAGCATTTTTTCATGTCTGTGAGCCATTTGGATTTGTTCTTTTGAAAAGTGTCTACTCATTTGCATCACCCATTTCTTAACTGGTTTATTTCTTTTGTTCCTACGGTTATGCTGGAGTTCTTCGTATAGTCTGCATATTAGCCTCTTCCTTATTTTCACCCTGTTGTGGACTGTGCGCACTGGTTCTGTATTTTAGGGGATATACAATAGAAGTGTAACAGAGACTGATATGTTCCAATATAGAGACAAAATACTGTATGTCTCTATGCATAGAGACCAAAGAAGGACTCCCAGTAAAATAGTTGAATACATCCTAACAGTAAGATGATGGGCTCTCTGACATTGTCCATGCCTACACTGTCAGGAAACACTTCAATAACAGCAGGATGGACTTGTGACTGTTCAGGAAGGACATCCATCGTAAAAGTAGTGGGAAATCAATGCTGGGTGAGGGGGGCAGGGGGGACCTTGGGGAAGGGCACGGGCTACTCTAGAGCCTAGAGTATTATATCATACAACAAAATAAAATATTTTAAAATTAGAAAAAAGAAAGAATTCCATAGAAACTTCCTGGCCTGAAGAGCATCCCTCTATGCTGTGGCCAGAGACATGGCATGGTTCGTTCTCATTAAGCTGCCATTTAGAAAATGAATGAATGGTAGAAATATTCAGATAGGGGAATTGAGATTCTAAGGTCCCAGAGTAGATCCAGGCTTAGCAAAGCCTCAGAAGATGAAAAGCATGCCATAAATGCACCAAATGTTGAAAGAAACTGAAAGGCAAGGCCATTATCTGCTGCTTTCCCTGCACATTAACCACATTAGCAGGGAGCTGGATCGGCGGTCTCCCATTGCAGACACAAACTAGTGCTCCTTAGAGGGTACTTGCCTTGCGGCTTAACCTCCTGTGCCACAATACTTACCCTCTTTCTGTCGTTTTTTTAAACTTATTTCTTTTTGGTTTTTTTTGTTGTTGTTGTTGTTGTTTTTTTTATTGTTGCTTACATTATATTATGTAGTACAGTTTTATAGGCGCTGGGGATTCCCCTCACCCCTCCCATACCCCTCCCCCCATGGTGGATTCCTCCACCTTGTTGCATAACCATAGTTCAAGTTCAGTTGAGATTCATTGCTTGCAAACACATGCCTAGCATAAAGTTCAGCGTCTTATTGTCCAGATAAGTTCAGTGGCCTCTTGGGGAGACCTTCTATGGTCTGAAGATAGGTCTAACAGAGTAAAGATCCGGTCAGTTAAAAGCCCCAACAAGACCTCAGTATCAATATACAACATTATGGAATTAATTGACATAGTATTGGGTAAACAATATGTTAAAAATAATGCAAGTTCCATTCTTCGAAACATCTGGGTTGAGACAGTATCAATGACAGGTTCAAAAAATAACAAACAACCAAACAAAAAATTACAGGTTAAATCAAGGCAAACATGTGGTATCTAACCTTTTGGGATTCACTCATTTCCCTTAGCATTATAGTTTCCAGTTGGGCCCATTTAGCCACAAAGAACTGCATTTTGGTTTTTTTTAATAGCTGAGTAGTATTCCATGGAGTAGATGAACCAAAGTTTTCTTATCCAATCTTCTGCTGATGGGCATTTCGGTTGCTTCCATGTTTTTGCAATTACTGATTGTGCTGCAATGAACATAGGGATGCATGTTGGTTTGTCGTAAAACAGGTGTTTTGGATATATTCCTAGGAGTGCTATTGCTGGGTCATACGGTATGCAGATTTTGAGTTGTTTGAGTGTTCTCCAGACTGATTTCCATAAAGGCTGTACCAATTTGCAGCTCCACCAGCAGTGGAGTAGGGTTCCCTTTTCCCCGCATCCTCGCCAGCAAGCGTCGTTGGTGTTCTTGTTTATGTGGGCCAATCTTACTGGTGTTAGGTGGTACCTCATCGATGTTTTAATTTGGATTTCCCTTATTGCCAGGGAGCTGGAACATTTTTTCATATGTTTGTTTGCCATTTGGACTTGTTCCTTTGTGAAATGTTTCCCATTTCCCGTGCCCATTTCTTGAGTGGCTTGTTTGTTTTGGTTTTTTGGTTGTTTTCAAGTTCTTTGTATATCCTGGAAATTAGCCCCCTATCGCCTATATCGTGTGCAAAGATCTTCTCCCACTCTGTGGGTTGCTTTTTTACTTTGTTGATTGTTTCCCTTGCTGTACAGAAGCTTCTTAGATTGATGAGGTCCCATTTGTTTATTCTGTTCTCAACTGCTATTGCTTTTGGTGTCCTTCTTAGAAAGTCGGGACCTACTCCTAGGTCTTGCAGGGTATTTCCTACATTTTCTTGCAAGAGTTTGAAGGTTTCTGGATGTAGGTTTAGGTCTTTTATCCATGTAGATTGGATCTTAGTGTATGGTGATAGATGAGGGTCTAGCTTTTTGTTTCTACAGGCTATCAGCCAGTTGTCCCAACAACATTTACTAAAGAGGCCTTCCCACTTGCTTGGACTGTCATTGGTCTTTTTGTCAAAGATTAATTGGCTGTATCTGTGTGGGTTCCCTTTTGGTGCTTCTATTCTATTCCATTGATCTTCCTTTCTGTCTTTGTGCCAGTACCAGGCTGTTTTGATAACCACTGCTCTATAGTATGTCCAGAGGTCCGGGATTGTGATTCCCCTGCTAACTTCTTATTTTTCAGGATGGTTCTAGCTATTCGTGGTTTTTTGTGTTTCCAGATGAACTTTTGAATCATTGTATCCAGTTCCGTGAAGAATGTTTTGGGCAATTTGATTGGAATTGCGTTGAAAATGTATATTGCTTGTGGTAGTATAGACATTTTAATGATATTGATTTTGCCTATCCAGGAGCACGGGATGTTATTCCATCTTTTGAGGTCTTGTTCAGTTTTCTTTTTAAATAGTTTGTAGTTTTCTTCGAATAGGTCTCCTACGCTTTTGGTTAGATTTATTCCCAAATACTTCATACTTCTCTCTGCTATTTTGAATGGTATCCTGTTGGTTAGATCTTCTTCCATCTTGGTGTTATTTGCGTACACTATGGCTGTTGATTTTCGTTCATTAATTTTGTACCCCGCCACTCTGCCAAACTCTCGTATAAGTTCTAGTAGTTTCTGTATTGAGTCTCCTGGTTTTTCTATGTATAGGATTATGTCATCTGCATATAGTGAAAGCTTGACTTCTTCGTTTCCTATACGTATGCCTTTGATTTCTTTTTCTTGTCTTATGGCCTCTGCAAGTACCTCTAGGACTATGTTGAATAGCAGTGGTGATAGCAGGCACCCTTGTCTTGTTCCAGATCTCAGTGGGAAGGGTTCTAGCTTTTCTCCATTCAGTATGATACTGGCGTTGGGTTTTTCATAAATTGCTTTGATTATGTTGTGGATTTTCCCATCTATGCCTACTTTGGCTAGAGTTTTTAGCATGAAGAGGTGTTGGATTTTGTCGAAAGCTTTTTCTGCATCTATTGAAACTATTATGTGGTTCTTGTTTTGCAGTTTTTGGATATGGTTTATAACATTTATGGATTTCCGAATGTTGAACCATCCCTGCATTCCAGGGATGTAAACTTATTTCTTTTTATTTGAAAGCAGATTTACAAGAAGGAGAAAGAAAAAAAAAACAAGAAGGAGAAAGAGAGGGAGAGAGAGAGAGAGAAATTGATCTTCTATCCATTGGTCCATTTTACAAATGGCTGCAACAGCCAGGGCTGAGCCAATCCCAAGTCAGGAGCCAACAGCCACCTTTGGGTCTCCCAAATGGGTGTAAGGTTCCAAGACTTTGGCCATCCTCCACATCATCCATTGCTTTCCAGTCCACAAGCAGGGAGCTATAGGGGAAGTGGAGCAATGGAAAAAGAACCAGGGCCTGTATGGGATGCTGGTGATGCAGGGTGAAGGATTAGCCTGTTGCCCCTTGCCAAAAAGGAAAAAGAAAAAAAAAAAAAGATTTAGTGGCCAGCACGGAGGCATAGTTAAGCCTCCTCTTGCAACACCTTAGCGTCTTATATGGGTGCCGGTTCTAATTTTGGATGCTCTAATTCCAACCCAGCTCTTTGCTTATGGTTTGGAAAAGCAGCAAAAGCTAGATCCAAGTCCTTGTGCCCCTGTACCCACATGGGAGACAAAGAAGAAATTTCTGGCAACCAGCTAAAGATCAGATCAGCTCCAGCTTTCTATTGGAGCCATTTGGGGAGTGAACCAGTCGATTGAGGACCTCTCTGTCTCTCCTCTCTGTGTTTCCAGTAAAAATAAATGAAATCTTTATTTAAAATGATGTATGTCTTTTTTTTGCCTTTATTGGTAAGCTGAGAACAGGTTGAAAGAGCCATCGCTGAACCACTGGACCACTCCCTAAATGCCCACAAAGCCTGCTTCTGAACTATGCAGAATCCAGTTCCCGCATATGGTTGATAGGAACCCAAGAGCTGAACTATCATCTGTTACCTCCCAGCGCAGGAGTAGCGTCAAGAGGTAAACCTAAGCATTCTAATGTGGAATGTTGATGTTTCTTAACACTGCATCAAAGATCTGTCTCATGAGTCTTCACTTTGCTAAAGTTCTATTCTAGGGCCTGGCACAATAGCCTAGCAGCTAAAGTCCTCACATTGCAGGTACCGGGATCTCATATGGACAATGGTTCTAATTTCGGTGGTCCCTCTTCCCATCCAGCTCCTTGCTTGTAGTCTGGGAAGGCAGTCAAGGATGGCCCAAAACCTTAGGACCCTGCTCCCACGTAGGACACCCAGAAGCAGCTCCCGGCTCCAGGCTTCGGATCAGCTCAACTCCAGCCATTAGGCCACTTGGGGGAATGAGTTAGCACACGGAAGATCTTCCTCTCTGTGTCTTTCCAATAAAAACAAAATAAATATGAAATAAAATAAAAGTTCTATCTTCTAGACCACCACTATCCAACACTGAGATACTGAAAGCCACATACGTACTTTTGTTTTTTTCTAATTTTTCTCCCACTCTTACATATGCAGTTTTCTAGTAACCACATCCAAATAAAGGCAGCGGCAGGCATTGTTAAGCCAGTACTTAGGTTCTCCACAGCCTGCTGTGGAGTGCCTGGTTCAAATCCTGCCCACTCTGCTTCCAATCCAGCTTTTTGCTCACGGATAACTTATGGTCCAAAGGTATGGCTTCTACCACTGCCACTCATGTGGGCAATAGAATAGATGTCCTGGTTATGGGATTTCAGAATGGCACAGCCCTGGCTACTGTGCATTTGGGAGCTAACAGGTAGATGCTTATTCTGTGCTTCTCTCCATATTTATCTGTCACACCTCTCTCTCCCCACCCCACCCCATGTGTGCTTGGGGGATGGGGTAGGCTGGAGGACTGGAGAGGCTGTCTTTCTTTTTTTTTTTTTTTAAGATTTTTAAAAATTTTTTTATTGAAAGGCAGATATACAGAGAGGAGAGACAGAGAGGAAGATCTTCCATCCAATGATTCACTCCCCAAATGAGCGCAACGGCCGATGCCGATTTGAAGCCAGGAGCCTCTCCGGGTCTCCCACACGGGTGCAGGGTCCCAAAGCTTTGGGCCGTCCTCTGCTGCTTTCCCGGGCCACAGGCAGGGAGCTGGAAGGGAAGCAGGGCTGCCGGGATTAGAACCGGCGCCCATATGGGATCCCGGTCATGCAAGGCGAGGACCTTAACCACTGCGCCACCGCGCCAGGCCCCAGGACAGACTGTTTTCAACTGCTAACATTTTCACAATAACCCTATGAGAATAAGTGTTATAATCATTCTCATTTTACCAACACAGAGCAGAGTCACAAGGAAATACAGCGATTTGCTCAGTTAACAGAAAGTCTTTGGTTGTTTTAAAGATTTATTTATTTGTATTGGAAAGCCAGATTTACACAGAGATGGGGAGACAGAAAGATCTTCCATCCGCTGATTCACTCCCCACGTGGTGCAACAGCTGGAGCTGAGCTGACCCAAAGCCAGGAAACCAGAGCTTCTTCTGGGTCTCCGATGCGGGTGCCGGGTCCCAAGGTTTTGGGCTGTCCTCTACTGCTTCCTTGGACCACAAGCAGGGAGCTGGATGAGAAGTAGAGCTGCTGGGACATAAACTGGTACCCATATGGGATCCAGGCACATGCAAGGTGAGGACTTTAGCTTCTTGGCTATCACACTGGGCCCAGTTAATAGAAAGTTAAACTGGGATTAGGGCCCAGTACATCTGGCTTCAGATTTGCTGTTCTTAAAACTGTGATACTTATAGGTCACACGCATATGTCAGTTTAAACACTGTAGCAAGCATTTCACATATAGGTGTGTGCTTAACGCCCATTTTGTAGATGAAGAAACTGAGGCCACAGGAATTTACTCTCTCCTAAGGCCATGAGCTGGAGTTCAATTCTGACTTCGGAGCCCACGCATTTAGCCACTACACCTTCCCCCCTTCCTCCTTTTTCATCCCACAGCCCTGGTGTTTGCACATATTTATACCCATGACTCAATATTTTTGATGCTGATGTCTTAAATTAGAGAATGGCCAGATAACATCAGAGTGTGTGGGAGAAAGTAAATGACATGAAAGCACATCGAAACTATTTTTTGATCTTCAAAGCCAAGCTCGTAAATGACAAGCACCAACACAGCGTTAATTAGAGCCGATTCTCTATCTGCTCCGCGTGAGGATGTAAAACTTGTTTGAAATGTTTGTCTAAAACAGGGAAATGCATGGTTAAAGAACATTGTATACCTGAGCAAAATAACAGTCCCAACAAGGCAACTCTCGGAAGGCTGTTTTCTTTTTATAGACCCGTGTGCACCACTCACAGGGGAGGCCTTAAGTAATTAGTAGGATGTGACACTCTTCCTCCTTTTGTGCCGGGCCGCTTTGTTTTGCAGACACAGAAGTGAACTTGACATTTTGTTGTTACCTCTCTTTCGGTTCCTGTGTTATTTTAGATTAGGTCAGTCTGGTGCTAGGTTCTTTGCTAAGTCCCAGCCTTGGGGGGTCAATAAGTTCTTTCTCTCTCCAAGCATCTTCTTTATTTTGCTTCAGAAAATGAGCTCAAGACTTTTAAGGGAAATTTGGAACTTAAGTCTTCATCACTCTAATCTAGAAAATATTGAGTTCAAAGGCTCCAGTATATACCTGTGCACAGCAGAAGCCCAGCTTTGTCAAGATGACTTCAGAACATCATCCGATGACTCTGTTGTTGCTGCTGGGCTAGCATGTCCTGTCTCCCTGCAGGAGGCAGAATAGTAGGAGTAGCGGGAATGAGACAGCATCAAGGGGCCTTTGGTAGTCAGAAAGCCAGCGATCTAATCCAAGCTGCCCAAGGATGTGCAGGGCTGCAAGCTATGACCCTGCTCAGACCCTCACTTCTTCCATTGGAAACTAGAGACGATTCTCCATAGCAGTTCCTTGGTCACAGCTTGATCATCTATTTTAAATAATCAGATCATTGTTGAGCGTTGATTTTTTTTTTAAGATTTATGTTTTATTTACTTGAAAGACACAGGTAGAGAGAAAGAGTTCTTCTTCCATCTGCTGGTTCACTCCCCAAATGGCCACAATAGTTGGGCCTGGACCAGACTCCTGCCAGAAGTCAGGAACTTCATCCTGGTCTCTCACGTAGGTGCAGGGGTCCAAAGTCCTCAGCCATCTTCTGCTGCTTCTCAAAGTGCATTAGGAGTGAGCTGGCTCAAAAGTGGAGCAGTAGGGACTTGAACCTGCACCCACATGGGATTATAGATGGTGGCTTTATGCTATGCTGCAACACCAGCCCCAAGAATTAATAATTAATGGACAAATAAATAATGCTTGTCAGGGTCATCTGGAATAGATGACAGGGCTCCATGCCCTAGTAAGAAACACAGGTCAAAAGGAAATCCATGAGTCCAAGGAGAGGAAGAGCCATCAGAGAAAAAAAAAAAATTGGATTGCAGTTAGAAGAAAAATAGATTTATCTGAAAACCAGAGGAAAATAATAAGAAATGAGCACAGGTGTATGTGTGGAAATCTAGTTAGTAAAATGTCTTTCACACTTTGATATTCTAGGCCCTACAGCATGTCCTGGTAACTTCTTACCTGGCTTTAGTTTGTCCCTTCGTAAGTGTTCCAGAGTGTCTACACAACAACACATTGGTCTCCTGAGTCTGCCTCTCGCGGAGGAAGATACTCGGGTTCTCACGTCTGCTGCAGGCAGAGGCCAGACGCCTCCCTTGGTTGACAATGAGGACGGGGATTTCTGCAGTGTTAGCACAACTGGGCATCACGTGTACATCACACAGAACAGATTCAGGAAGTAACGGGTGCACAAAGGGAGGGCTGCACTTGCTGCAAGCCTTGTGCGTGCTGGCATTCAGGTGCACGGTGGACAGGCCAAAGATGTACTGACACCACCCGCCCCCAGAGGCCATTGCGGGGCTCGGAGGAACAGCCCATTGTTCTGAAAATGGGAAGCACACTGGAACAGTGAGGGATCAGTGTCACAGGAAAAGCAATACTGAGCGTGTCGTCCAGCATCCTGCTTCCATCCAGTTCCTTTGAGGCATGAGTGTCGGGACCTGGGCGGGGAAGGCAACAGAACAATATGTCCAAGAGTCACTTCACAAAAACTTGCTTTTTTTTAATTATCTTTTTCTCCCAAATATTTAGTTTATTTAAGGCAAAATTACAGGGAGAAAGAAGAAGGTAGGAGTATTCCACCCAGCCCTGAAACTCCCAAGCAGGTGACAGGGGCCCCAGCTGTGCCATCTTCCAGGTCCCATCCAGATGGCCTCTATTCTGGAGCTCTTACTGGGCTTACATCATCACCTTTTGTCTTGTTTTGTTTTAAGAATTGTTTATTTGAAAGGCAAAATTGCAGAGATGGAAGAGACAGAGAGAGAGAGCAGGAGAGAGAGAGAGAGAGATTTCCATTTGATTGTTTACTCTGCAACCCTGGCCAGGTGGAATCCAGGAACTTCATCCAGGTCTCCCACATGGCTGCAAGGAACCTCAGCTCCATTAGAGTCTTGGCCCATCATCTGCTGCTATGCCAGGGATTGAAAGTGAAGTAGCCAAGACTTGAGCAAGCACTCGTATGGGATGTTGGCATTGCAGACCGTGGCTTAATCCCCTGAGTCTCAGTGCTGGTCCCCTTGTTTCCTGTGGCCTAGCAGAGGCTGTAGCTTTCACACTTGGTGGTTGGCATTTATTTCGACACCCTTATAAGTAGGGACATTAACCCCACCCACTTCTTTGTAAATAACCCTCCTTTGAAACGGTCCTTAACTACATTCTTTGAGTTCCTCATCTGTTTCCTGTTGGGTCTCTAGTTATTACAATGTATTGCTAAATCAGACTTTAGGAGAAAAGGTGGGATAAACAAAGAGAAATGTTTATTTTGGCAGAAACACTTTAACACATTGCTAATATTAATAGTAGCCATAATGCAAAGGAAACAGAAGTCAAATCCTTCTCAGCAGGTGCCCTAAAGCCTCAAGCCTGCACTGAAGAATTAAAACCCCTTCTCCCACTTACTTCTGAAGTACAACGCTATGCCACCTCTGGTAAAGCCTTGTCCCAGATCTAGAAGAAACCAATTTATCCCATCATTTACATCTATTTTGACCCGAGACCTGTTCAGTATTTGGTGTTATCCAGTCAAGGGTAATGTCTGGGGTTGGAGGTGGGGTTTGTCACATGGTGTGTTAAACCACCACTTGTGTGCCATCGGTCTGTTATTTAAGTTTGTCTAGGAATAGGCTTCTTTTGAAAAGACATAAGAGTATAGAGCTTACATGCCCAAGTGACTGCAGACATGAACAAGTGCATACCCAGAGAAGCAACACAATCTATTCGTGGCTGTGATGCCCACCTAACTCATGCAACAGGCACAGGTGTTTGGCACTACTTCATGGATGGTGGCTTAACCAATGGTGCCACAATGCCAATACCCCATATGAGGGTCCATTCTAGTTCCAGCTTCTCCACTTCCAGTTAAGCTCTCTGCTGATGTACCTAGGGAAGCAGCAGAAAATGAGCCAAGAGCCCATGCTCCTGTTTAGTACCTGGAGACACAGACGAAGTTCCTGGCTTCAGCTGAACCCAACAGTCATGTGAGTAGAGAACTAGTAGATGAAAGAATATTAATGAATAATAACAAGGAAAACAAAATCTTTAAAAATTTACTTGTTTATTTTGGAAAAGTGACCGAGAGTGAGAGACAGAAAGATCTTCTATTTGCTAGGTAACTCCCCAGGTGGACACAGTGATGAACAGGCACAAAGCCATGAGCCTAGAACTTCATCCAAGCCTCCTGTGTGGGCAGCAGAGCCCAAGCAGTTGGGCCATTTTTCTGTGCTTTTCCCAGACCGTTATCAGGGAACTGGATTGGGATTGGAGCAGCTGGGACACAATTGGTGCAAATATGGGATGTCAGCATTGTGAGCTGCAGCTTTGCTTGCTACCACAACAGCAGGCCCAATGCCTAAAACCATTGAGAAAAATAAAGATACTTCTTGGGACATTTATATCCTGTGTAAGAGTGCCTGATTTACATTTAAGATGCATTTTGTTTACTTGAATGACGGGCTGACACAAAAAGAGAGAGAAGGAAGGACAGATACTCATTTGTTGATTCATTCTTCAAACGGCCATAACAGCCAAGGCTGGACCAGGCCAAAGCCTGGAACCTGGATCTCCATCCCGGTCTCCCACCTTAGGAGGCAGACCCAAAGTCGCTGGGTCATCTTTCAATCTTCTTCCAGGCATATTAGAAGGGAGCTGGATCAGAAGCGGGATAGGGTAAATGTGCTTTGGCAGGAAATGCAGGCATGGCAGATGGGGGCTTTACCTAATGTGCCACAATACTGGATCCTCATATCTGATTTAACCTCCTGCTAACGTTCACTCCGGGAGGCAGTGCAAGACAGCGTAAGTAGTTGGATCCCTTCCACTCATGTGAGAGACTCAGCTGGAGTTCTGGGTTCCTGGCTCTAAGCTGGCCACCCCAAGATGTTGCTGATGTTTTGGGAAAGTGAACCAGCAAATGAAAGAACTCTCATTTCCAAATAAATGAAAATAAATAAACTAAAATTTTGTAATAACTAGTTAATCTCTTTTGGAAGTTTTTATTTATTTATCTTAAAGGCAGAGCTATAGAGAGAAAGAGGAGCGACACAGGGAAAATCTTCTATCCATTCACCCACCCCGCAAATGACCTCAATGACTAAGGATGAGCCAGACCAAAGCCAGGAGCTTCGTCTGGTCTCCCGCATGGATAAAGGGCCCCAAGTATTGAGCCATCTTTCACTTTTTTCCCAGGCCGATTTGGAGGTGAAGCAGCCGGGACTCCAATCGGCACCCACACGGGATGCTGGTGCTGCAGAAAGAATGTCATAATAGTGAACACAATTTTTAAAAACTGGTTTGGTCATCTAACTTTCAGTAAATTAGTGTGAGCTCACTCAATTCACACCCTTTGAGTATGTGGCTTACTGAAGATATTTGCCTTTGAATCTTGTAGTGTTTTGTCCAGTTAGAGCCAGCTTTGTGTATCACAGAATGTGATGCAGTACTGAATCAGACATTTCTTTAGCCTCAGCCCAAATTTCATGTTTGAAACCTGTCTACAACATCCCGATGAACTATATTCACGTCTACGTTACATATAGAAAGACAATGGAGCATTTCACTTAATTTACTAAGTTGTATCACCCTGAGATTGTTTTCTAAATGTAGTGTCTATTGCCAGAAAAAAAAAATCTTTATTTGAAAATGCTGGACCTTTTAAGACAGATCCATTCATACTTAATCATATTCTATTCACATTTGGCTTCAACATAATAACAAACAAAACATGGTCTGTTCTAATTGTAGTGCACACCCTATTAACCAGCTTCCAAGTCATCAAGTAACTGACTTCACTGACTCATTCAGTGCCTTGGTAAACACATCGACTGATTAAGACCAAGCACACTTGGCTGTTGCAAGCCGCATCTGTATGCACTGGCCACATGCTGTGCCTAAAATGGCGCCGGCCGGAGAAGCCACACCTTCGTGCGTGTCACGTAGCCTAGCGCATGCGCAGTGAGCTGCGGCGTGGCCGGCACGTGAACACTGGGGACTGACGAATCCAGTCGCCCAGGACCCTGCGTGATCATGACGCCGACCTATCATCGGCGGAGGCGGGGCCAGTCAGCACATAAGAGCAGAAAGACTGCCGGGGTCCGCCCCCTTCCTCTTCCTCATCTTTGTGCGCGCAATAAACTTTACCGCAGAAGGCTTCAATCGCGTCTGCCTCTTACTGCTGGGCGGTAAGACACGTGGGCGCGACAACTGGTGCCGGGAACCCGGGACCTGGAGGGGGCCTCCCGTTTCGAACGGGTGGAAGTCAGAACTGCGGCCAAAAGACAGGTAAGGAGCTCTGAGAGGGAGAACTTTCGGGTGACTAGGAGCATAAATCGGAGGTATAGGAACCACCGCTTCTGGTTATAGACATGGGCGCACGGTTCTCTCTGGTGAAATTTTTGCAGAGGGTTTATGCCCTCCGTAGGGGAGCGGTCAGAGAGAGTGACAAAGCCCTTCAGTCTGCCCAGGATAGTCTCTCAGAAACAGAGCGGGAGAGGAGAACCGGTTTGAAGCAAAAAATAGAGGTGAAATTGAAAGCAGTATCTTCCTCATCAAATTCGGAGACGTCCGACGCGGAGGAAGGGTACAAGCGGGATAGGCGGCATAGGCGCTTAGAACGCAAACCCGCAGGAGACAGAGGAGGATCAGAAAAGGAGAAGAAAGAGAATGGCGGTGCTACTGCGCCGGCCACGCTCGGCCCATGGCCTCAGGGCTCTGGAGCCATTACACTAATGGCTCCTCCTGCTGTGAAGCCATCTGCCCCGCCCATGAGTTGTGGCGCCGGCTCCTCCTTCATCGATCCAGCCACACGCCGGGAACTTCAAAATATGTTCCCCGTCTTAGAAGAAGAAAGGGAAAGAGTTTACAGACAGGTAGATGCAGCATTAGTGCGAGAATTGGCCATGTCTGTAAAGCAATATGGTCTTCACGCCAATTATACTTTGTCCCTGTTAGAACGTATGGGGGGAATGAATATGACTCCCTCTGATTGGCAATTTGTGGTGAAGGCTGTTCTCCCTAATATGGGATCATATCTAAATTGGAAGGGCCTATGGCAGGAGCTTTTGGCTGAGACCGCCCGCGCAAATCAACAGCGCGGCAGTGAAGCTTTGTCATGGACTTATAATATGCTTTCCGGACAAGGCCAATACTCTGATGATCAAAATAGATATCCATGGCCAGTGTATACCCAGATCTCTACTGCAGCTATAAAGGCTTGGAAGGCCCTTTCACTTAAAGGGCAAGAGAAACTGGGCATTACACAGGTTAAACAGGAGCCGGATGAGCCCTTTGCTGATTTTGTGGCACGTGTAATGCAGAAACTGGGTGTCAAATTAGTGACTGGCATCCCTTATAATCCACAAGGTCAGGGGATAATCGAACGTGCTCATCGCTCTATTAAGGAATTGTTACAAAAACAAAAAACCACCTGGGAATCACTTGGCCTCGCCAGTCAGAGCCCTCGGGCCACTCTAGCCCTGGCTCTCTTCACCATCAATTTTTTACAGCTGGATGAGCAAGGCCTTAGTGCTGCAGATCGTCATTCCCTTAACACGGCGCAAGAGCAATCTTGGGTCAAGTGGAAGGATGTTCTGGAGTCCAAATGGAAGGGCCCAGACCCAGTTATTAGGCAGGCTCGAGGAGCCATTTGTGTGTTTCCACAGGACGCCCCAGTTCCGGTTTGGGTTCCAGCTCGATTGACTCGTTCCTGTCCATCACCGCCTTCTGACGTTTCTGCAACCGCTGGAGCGCTTGCACGAGGATCTGACTTGGGGAAGATTCATGCAACCCCGCAATCAGAAACTCCTCCTACAATCCCACAGGACAATGGTGCCCCGCCCAGTGCAAACACAGCTGATGGTGCAACTAATGGTCTGTATGGCGCTTGTGAGGACCGTGATTGCTGAGCCACGATGAGGAGTTTTGAGTGTTTTTCCACGACCCTTACCGGTCGCCCACTCAGCCCGAGTGTTTCCTTGATTTTTTCTTCTTTGGATTTGCCTTTTCTCCCTTATGATGATATTAAGGAGAATGTGAGTAATTTTTTATTCCCCCTACAGGACGCGCTTGTTTTCAAGCATTTCCTGAGAATTTTAGTGTCAAGGTTTATGTGTTACTTCCATTCCTTTTCAGAATGTTTCAACGGCTGCTAATATTTCTTGCCAGCTTTCTTCTTATCTTTTAGGAAATTGGACGAGAGAATTTGATATTTTACAGTCGGAGTTGAGAATTGCCATTGTCCAGATTAATTCTACATGGGTGGATCCTGTTGTTGCTGAAACCCTGGCCACTTGGATTTGGAACATCACTTCCCATATTAAGGAATGGGTGGGAGTGGTTGTGCTGATTCTGCTCTTGTGTGCAGGCTGTGCCTTATGCCTTTTTTGCCTGTGTCATCTGAGACACCGCGCTCAGCGAGATCGTGTGGTAATACATCAAGCCCTACTAGCCATGCAGTATGGTGACTCCCCCATGGTATGGTTGAGCATGCTTCAACGGGTTTAGTTAAGAGCATGGACATCATGGCTCCTGCACCTCAGGCCATTATGGCATTGCACTGAGTTCGAGCATGATGCACCCGACTAGCCCTTGCACCTCGCAGGACTTATCCATTGCACGCGAGAGGGTAGTCACTCTTATAACTGCCTTGTCGAGACATTGCTCTTTACAACCACCGCGGTTGTAGCCCATGACGGGTAAGATAGACCCAGACAATTATCGGTCTAAGACAGGGACTACGTCAAGCTACGCAGCCTCCCTATGACGGATCGTGCGCCTTGAGTCTACAACCTAAGACAGGCCCATACCAGCTTATTTTTTCTATTGTGTAAGAAGGGGAGAGATGTTGCAAGCCGCATCTGTATGCACTGGCCACATGCTGTGCCTAAAATGGCGCCGGCCGGAGAAGCCACACCTTCGTGCGTGTCACGTAGCCTAGCGCATGCGCAGTGAGCTGCGGCGTGGCCGGCACGTGAACACTGGGGACTGACGAATCCAGTCGCCCAGGACCCTGCGTGATCATGACGCCGACCTATCATCGGCGGAGGCGGGGCCAGTCAGCACATAAGAGCAGAAAGACTGCCGGGGTCCGCCCCCTTCCTCTTCCTCATCTTTGTGCGCGCAATAAACTTTACCGCAGAAGGCTTCAATCGCGTCTGCCTCTTACTGCTGGGCGGTAAGACACGTGGGCGCGACACTTGGCCAGTCATCTGTCCTCCCCTGGGCCCACTATTTTTCCCACTAGAGACTTTTATACCTGAGACTTCATTGTTTCCCCAAGTCTGTTTACGCATGTTGATGAAATAAGTGTGCAAGGAAGGAAAAAAAAAGCCTTTTGTTAGATGGAAATTAACACGACTGCTTTGGAAAGAGGTGATAATAGAAAACTGCTAGAAAGCATTGCTGCCAAATTTATGGTAACATGGCAAATGGAAAAAATATGGGAAAAAAAGAGTTCTAAAAGGATTTTTCCTAGAGATTACTCTGAAAGCTCTTATTCAATTTCAATGCAAATGCTGTTATTTCACTCACTGATATGCAAATTAAATGTTACAGATACTTAATGTACATGAACTTATTATATGAAATAGACACTAGTCTTATTACTCTCATTTTGCAGAAAAGGGAATTAAATCTCAGAGAAGGTAGTTATGATTCTTTATAACTTTAAAGATTTAATGTATTTGTGCCCGGCTTGGTGGCGCAGTGGTTAAGGTCCTCGCCTTGCACGCCCGGGATCCCATATGGGTGCCGGTAATCCCAGCAGCCCTGCTTCCCATCCAGCTCCCTGCTTGTGGCCTGAGAAGGCAGTCGAAGACGGCCCATGTTTTGGGACCCTGCACCCGCGTGGGAGACCCAGAAGAAGTTCCTGGTTCCCGGCTTCAGATTGGCACAGCACCAGCTGTTGCAGCTCACTTGGGGAGTGAATCATGGGACGGAAGATCTTCCCCTCTGTCTCTCCAGCACCACCGCGCTGGGCCCCAATTCTCTACTTTTAAATGCCAACATTCCATATGGACACTGGTTCTTGTCCCGGCTCCACTTCCCATGCAGGTCCCTGCTCATGGCCTGGGAAAGTAGTAGACCAAAAGGCTTGAGTCCCTGAACCTATGTGGGAGATCTGGAGGAAGCTCCTATGTCCTGGCTTCAGATCAACTCAATTCTGGCCATTGTGGCCTTTTGGGAAATGAACCAGTAGATGGATGGATACTCTCTCTCTCTCTCTTTGTATCTCCTTTCTGTGAATATGTCTTTCCAATAAAAGGAAACAAACATTTATTTATTTATTTTCTTGCAAAGTCAGATATATAGAAAGAGGAGGAGAGACAGAGATGAAGATCTTTCTTCCGATGAATTACTCCCCAAGTGATTGCATCCGCATCAGCCACTGCTGAGCCGATCCGAACACAAGAGCCAGGAGTTTTTTTGGGTCTCCCACAAGGGTGCAGGGTCCCAAGGGTTCGGACTGTTCTCGATTGCTTTCCCCGGCCACAGGCAGGGAGCTGCATGGGAAGTGGAGTGGCCAGGATTAGAACTGGCATCCTTATGGGATCGTGGCGTGTGCAAGGCAAGGACTTTAACTACAACGCTAGACCACGATGCCAGGCCCTATTTATTTATTTTTAAAAGCATTTTTCTCAGGCACATTAGCAGGGAGCTGGGTAAGTGGGGCAGCCAGGACATGAGCCAGTGCCCATAGGGGATAATGGTATTTTGAGTGACTAATAGCTTAACCCATAGAGCCACAAAACTGGCCTCGAAATGCGTTTTGGAAGGTAAATATGGGTCCAGTGCAATTGCCTTGTGGCTGAATCCTTGCCTTGCAAGTACCAGAATCCCATATGGGTACCAGTTCCTGTCCTGGATGCTTCACTTCCCATCCAGCTCCCTTCTAATGGCCTGGGAAAGCAGCAGAGGATGACCCAAAGTTTTGGGACCCTGCACCCACTGGGGAGACCCAGAAGAAGCTCCTGGCTCCTGGGTTTTGATTGGCTCAGCCATGGTGGCTTCTTGGGGAGTGAACCAGTGGATGCAAGATCTTTCTCTGTGTCTCCTTCTCTCTGTAAATCTGCCTTTCCAATAAAAGGAAACAAATCTTTTTTTAAAATGAAAAAAAAAATATATTTTGGTGGAAAATATTATTTAAATCCATGCATAGAAGGCATCTTCAAAAATTTCATGAGAGGGCCCGGTGGCGTGGCCTAGCAGCTAAAGTCCTCGCCTTGAACCCACCGGGATCCCGTATGGGCACCGGTTCTAATCCCGGCAGCCCCACTTCCCATCCAGCTCCCTGCTTGTGGTCTGGGAAAGCAGTCGAGGATGGCCCAAAGCCTTGGGACCCTGCACCTGCGTGGGAGACCCAGAAGAACTCCTGGCTCCTGGCTTTGGATCAGCTCAGCTCCAGCCATTGCAGCCATTGCAGCCACTTGTTGAGTGAATCATCGAATGGAAGATCTTCCTCTCTGTCTCTCCTCCTCTCTGTATATCTGCCTTTCCAATAAAAATAAATAAATCTTAAAAAAAAAAAAAACCTAACAAGAAAAATATGAGAGTATTGCTTGCAAAGGAGTCTTAATAGTAGAGAATAATCCCGTTGCTGGCTCACTGTGAATGACAGTCCAGGCCAGGCACATCAGGAGAAAGTTGAAATTTCAATAGCAGCTTATCGAATTTGTAAATAACAAGGTGGTATTAAAAAGCAAAAAAAGATCAAAGAAAGCTGAATTTTAGGGGCTGAATTTTAGGTAAGTTGGCCGCTACCAGCCTTGAAAGTCAATAAGCTTTGAAGAAATTCACTTCAACCCCCTTTCTGTTCCTTAACCAATTTTAGGCAACTGTTTTTGTATTTGTTTTGAAGAACTGGTTTTGATTGGAAGCCTTCACCTGGAGCACCTCTGATGAAAACAAGTGAGAGTCTGAAGAAACTGATAAGGATATGACTTAGCTGACCTAGTGGGAAGGGTCAGAATGACCAAAGGGCTTGTTAAACAGGCAGACACAAGTTCTTGCCCAAGACTTTCTAATTCCAACAGGTCTAGGGTGTGACCAGAGAAATGTCTCATTCTAGTAAGTTCCCAGGTGGTGCGGACACTGCCTGCAGGGGACCGCGTTTAAGAGAATGGTTGCCCCAGGGGAATTGGGAACCTGCTGAGGAGGAGGCTGGTATTTGGAGAGCTTCCCTGGAAGGAGCTTGTAAGGAAAGGCCAGAGGGGTCAGCAATTCTGAGTGGAGCAGAGTGTTACAAAAGCAGGGACTATCTGCAAGAGAGCCAGTGGCTTAGGGTGATGGAGACGAAGGAGACCTTGGGGAGATTCAGAAAACACAACAACAAAAAAACAGCCCTGGCTATCCAGACAGTCTATGGGACTGGGGAATTTTAATCAAGACACCTGGGCAACACTACTAACGTTATCACAACGCTCTTTTAACACGTATTAGGTTCACAGAGACTTACTACACTCTTTAAAATTGAAGACAAAAGAATTTAATACTGGAGTTACACTAAAAGCAATTTTTTTCGTTTTTTTAAATTTAATTTTACTTACTTGAAAGGAACAGTTGCAGAAAAGGAGAGACAGAAAGAGGGTTTCTACCTACTGGCTCACCCAAATGGCCACAATGACTAAGATTGGGCCAGGCCGAAGCCAGGAGCCATGAATTTATTTCAGATCTCCCAAGGGAGCTCAGCGGTCCAAGCTTTCGGGACCTCTTCCGGGACATCTTCCGCTGCTCTTTCCAGGTGCCTTAACAGGGAGCTGATTCAGAAGTGGAACAGCCAGGACTCCAGTTGGCACCAATATGGGATGCTGGTTTTGCAGGCCTGCGCTTAACTTGCTATGCCAAAAGCTATATATATATATTTGTCTTTTTTCTTTAATTTTGCTTTTGATGATGTTGACACATGATAAAGGTGGGAAGCATCGAGGTTTAGGGAAAAGTGGGTGTGATCACTGTTTCCAAGTTTTCTACTTCCTCCTCCCATTTCTGGGAGAAGAAGTGATAAACGGGGATGAGCCATGCCCAGCCTCCCAACCGTCCTAGTATGCAGGGATGGGCAAAGGCCTTTCAGTATCACCCCAGGGTCCTAACGTGGCGCATACTCCAAGGGTTCTGCCCAGGTGGTTTTGATAGTTCGGAGGTGCTTTCAATTTCACCCATCCAAGGATGAGGAAACCCTCCCCATATCCACTGGCTGACAGTCGACCTTAGAGTGTCCATTCGACCAGACTTTTGCTGTCATCGTTTGTCATCCAATTTGTTCTATTCTCCTCCCTCTGCTATGGTGACAGATGTTCTCTGTAGGCCCCGATGGGCTGCCATATTCTCCTTGTGCATCAGGATCCAAAATCCAAAGCTCTGTCTTTTCCACTGAGGGGGACCAGTTCTCGCAGACTGACCCAGGCCCTGCCAGACCCTCAACCCTAGGGGCTCATGGATCTAGTACCCATCGTGCAGGTGGGCCCAAGGTGACCAAGGCCCCACTGGACCCCCACCTCCGGGGCTCAAGGACTGAGCACCTACCATGCAGGTGGGCCCAAGGATCCAGGCCAGGAGACCCAGGAACCACCAGATGTCCCACCTCTGGGGCTCACAGAATAAGCACCAACCATGCAGGTGGGCCCAAGGACTCGGGCCAGGTGGCCCAGGCCCCACCAGACCCCTACCTCCAGGACTCAAGGACCCAGCACCCATAGTGCAGGTAGGGCACAAGGACCCAGGCCAGGAGACTGAGGCACAGCCAGATCCCAAACCCCTGGGATTCATAGACCTGGAACCTCCTGCTCAGGTGGGCCCAAGGACCTGATCAGGAGACATGAGCCCTACTGGATTCCCCAACCCCAGGGCTCTTGGAAACAGCATTCACTATCCAGGTGGCCCTGGGCCTTGGCCAGGTATCCCGGGCCCTGCTGGACCCCATAGCCCCAGAGCTCACAGGCCTGGCACCCACTATGCCCAGACTGTCATGGCTCATCTCACCTCGGCATCCACCAACAGATATAGTACCCTGGCTTAGTCCAGCCTGCTCCCATTTCCAGCTCCTGCTGGTAGGTGATACAGCCAAGCCCAGGCCAGGCATTTCCAGACAAAAGCAGGATGGGGTGAGTTGAATTTTGGTGGAGAGGAACTTTCTGTTAAGATATTTTTATATTGGAAACTTGCATCAAATTTGTTCAATGCTGACATAATATTTTCATAAAAGCATTTCATGAGATAGGTAGCCGGCATACAGCGAAGCTTCCCCTTGGGACCCTGGAATCCCACATTGGGGTGTTTCAGATAGAGTACCACCTTCTCTTCTGATCCAGCTTCCTACCAGAATGAACTCTGGAAAGCAACAGGTCATAGCTCAAGTCCTTGGGTCCTAACCGACCGTGTAGGAAACCCAGATTGAGTTTTGGGTGACTTGCTTCAGCCTGGCCCAACCCTGCTGCTGGAAGCAAGAGTGAGCCAACAGATACAAGACCTGTCCATCCGTCTTTCTCTCTGTCCTTCAGATATAATGAAAATAAATAACTTGGGCCCGGCGCAGTGGCGCAAGTGGTTAAAGTCCTCGCCTTGCACGCCCGGGATCCCATATGGGCGCCGGTTCTAATCCCAGCAGCCCTGCTTCCCTTCCAGCTCCCTGCTTGTGGCCCAGGAAAGCAGTTGAGGACAGCCCAAAGCTTTGGGACCCTGCACCCGCGTGGGAGACCCGGAAGAGGCTCCTGGCTTCAGATTGGCATAGCATCGGCCGTTGTGCTCACTTGGGGAGTGAATCATCGGACGGAAGATCTTCCTCTCTGTCTCTCCTCTCTGTATATCCGCCTTTCCAATGAAAAAAATAATAAAGATAAATCTTTAAAAAAAAAAGAAAATAAATAACTTAACATGTTTAAGTGTTTTAAGTATTTCCATTTTTTTCTTCATTTCTATTTGCCACAAATAATTTGAAAAATAGAGTTGGTTCTTCTAGGCAGATTTTGACATTTAATATAACACATAATCCCAAGAGGTAAGACTTTTCAGTACATACATCTACTTCCAATAAATCAAGGTACTGGTTTACATACTATTACCCAACAGGCTATGTTCCATATAAGAATCACAGGAATGTTGGAAATAGATACTAATAATGCTTCAAATATGCTCAAATTTTAGTGGGAAATTGAAGGCAGTATGATAATTATGTGCATGTATTACTGATAAGGAAGATGTACTAATGACAAACACTTCACTGCAAACAGGTTGGTGAAGGGCAGAATTCTCAGAGAGAGAAAAAGAGAACTGCAATCAATTTTTTTCTTTATTGTTCATTTAATATTTTTTTAAAGATTTATCTGTTTTTACTGGCAAGGCAGATCAGATTTAGGAAGAGAAGGAGAGATAGCAAGATCTGCCATCAACTGTTCACTCCTAAAATGGCTGCAATTGCTGGAGCTGAGCTGACCTGAAGCCAGGAGCCAGTAGCTTCTTCTGGGTCTCTCATGTGAGTTCAGAGTCCCAAGGTTTTGGACCACCCTATACTACTTTCCCAGGCCATAAGCAGGGAGCTGGATAGCAAGTGGAACAGCAGGACATGAACCAGCCTGCCTATGGGACAACGGGGCTTGCAATGTGAGGATTTAGCCATCGTACCAGGCCGGAGCTAAAGTAATTTAAAAACCATTCCTGTTCTAAGGAGATCTGCAAAGAAGAACGTTGTGCCTATTAGTCAATAGCTGTTATTCAACATTGCCGTTAGCCATCCACCTACAGCAGGTGCTGAGTGAGACTGGCAGGCCAACCAGGCCCAGGTGACACCTGCTAAGGGTGATTGTGTTCCTAGAATTGTGTGGCACAAAGAGAACTCAGTTTCCAGAACAGTTTGTTAATACAGTTGTGTATGTTTTATTCACAGGAACAACAGGTGGGAGGGAAAATGCTGTTCAGACAGGTAAACATCCGAAGTCAAAGGAATCTTCATGTCACCATCTAGTGAAATGAGGGGAGGATGCTCATTTGTGCCTAAAGGAAGCCTCCCCTCCAGCAGCCAGCTTAATTCTAAAAAATTAGAAGAAAAGACTTAGTTTAAAAAAGTAATAAAGAAACAGATTTAGTACAAGATGACCTGCTACCAATAAACTAATTTTCCTTCTGTTCTTTTCTTTAATATTAATTTATTTTTTATTTGAAACTCAGATATACAGAGAGGAGGAGAGACAGAGAGGAAAATCTTCTGTTCATTGATTTGCTGCCCAAGCGGCCACAACAGACACAGCTAAGTCCATACAAAGCCAGGAGCCAGGAGCCTCTTCCGGGTCTCCCACGCGGGTGCAGGGTCCCAAAACTTTGGGCTGTCCTTGACTGCTTTCCCATGCTACAAACAGGGAACTGGATGGAAAGTAGGGCTGCCAGAATTAGAACCGGTGCCCATATGGGATCCTGGTACATGCAAGGCGAGGACTTTAACCACTAGGCAGCCGTGCTGGGTCCTTTCCTAGGTTCTTATAAAAGTATCTGTAAATGTCAATACTCCTTAAAAAAAAGATTTATTTATTTTTATTGGAAAGACAGATATACAGAGAGGAGATTCCACAATCCACTGATTCACTCCCAGCCTCGATGGCCTGAACTGAGCCGATCCGAAGCCAGGAGCCTCCACCAGGTCTCCCACGTGGGTGTAGGGTCCTAAAGCCTCGGGACATTCTTGACTGCTTTTTCAGGCCACAAGTTGGGAGTTGGATGGAAATTGGAGCAGCTGGGGTTAGAACCGGTGCCCATACAGGATCCCAGCGTCTGCAAGGCAAAGACTTTAGCCACTAGGCTATGACACCAGGCCCCAACACTCTTACAGGAATCATTCTATCAATGTTTAAATACGAACTTCAGTGAAATGTTTAGTAGATCTAAATATTTCAGATTCATTTGAACTTTGTTCATAGTCTCTTTCTCTTCTTCCTCATCTTCTCTGCTCATAGCCCTCAATTTCTTTCAATATCTCCTTTTCTCCTTTGTCTCCTTTAAGGCACAGAGTGGAAGGGTTGGGGGAGAGGGGCTTAGCTTGTGGCATGGGAGATGAAAAATGAGTGTGTGGAGGTGAAGACTGACTGCTTGTTCACGGGCAAGCCTGACTTTTACTAAAGACAGTTTACACACTAAGATGCTAAAGCATAGCTGTAGCAGACACTTCCTACCCGACGTCGTCTTTCACCTTTCATCCTGCCAAGCAGTTACTAGAACAAATGACCACTTTATTTATTCCAACAGAAAAATGTCCCTGCAGTGCCAGCTTCTTGTTCCAGGTGGATAACAGAACTCAGCGAGCCAAATAACAGTCAGGAGATGGAGTCAGTGAGCACTGTACCTGCCGTGCTTGTTCTTTACCTTTGGGAATTTTAAAATTAAAATGTATTTATCAGAGAGGGAGAGAGAACCAGTCTCAGGCGTAGGTTCGCCCCACCTGCCCTGCACCCCACATGCCTGCAATGGCCCAGAGGGCTGGGGGAGGAGCAGGGAGCCGAGATTCAATCCTTGGGAGTGGCTGGAACCCTAACTCACCCAGCACTCCTCTCTTCCAGCATGAACATTGATGAGAGGCACATTGACGGGGTGCTGGAGTCATGATGAAACCCAGGCATCCCAGGGTAAGACGTGGGCATCTTAACCAGTCGGTCCAATGCCCACCTCCGACTTTGGGGTCTTAAGCAAACAAATTATCCACCCATTTATTCACATAGTCATTCCCTGTGACCTCAGATAACAGCACCAGGGAACAGTGTGAGGGACAGCCAATGAAGCAACATTCAAGAATTAACAAGCAAGGCTTCGTTTAGTCATTCCTTCAGAAATTGAAATATCACATGCAACTAATTTGCTAAATCGTGTGTGTGCCCGTGCGTGTGTATGTTAATACCAAATAACTAGGGAATTTGGGTAATTTTAGAAATATTATGGAATCTTTTAGCTCTCAGGAAGAAACGCCTATTTCAGGATCCAAATTAATATCCTTTTCTCCGAAAAGTGATTGTGGTTTCGAGACAGAAGACTGGGTTTATGTAGTGAATTTGTTCAAAGACTATTTGTCAGTCATATATTATGTACCTTTAAGGGAATTTATCCTTTAAGAAGAATAGGAATGAAAAGATCTCTGAATACAGTAAAATAATTGCAACCAGAAAGCTTGAGGAGAGGGGAGAAGGGTCGTGCCTGTGGAGATGGGCAGAAATCTGCCACCATTTGCTTGCTGGGAGCTTCTTGCAAAATTGATCTTGCCACATTGTTCTCAGAGGGGGCCGGACCACAGGTCAACCCAGGAAATGTGTGGGAAACCACTGAAGGTCGGAGTTTTAAACACTAATGAAGATGTCTGCTGCTCGAGCAGGAATGCCTGCCTAGGAGCCCTGTTTTACACCTGGGCCACTCTGGTTAACTCCTGTGATAAAAACCTTTGCAAATTGCTTCCCAGGAAGACCAGCTGTTAAGGAAGATATTCATACCCATATTCTCATCCCAAGTAAATAAAGCTCTCCTCTGAGCAACCCTGGGGTGAGGCTGATTATTCAGTGACACCCCAAGCAAATGGAACACCTGGATGTACTTACATCATCAAATTCTTGCGAAAGAAGGGAATGAAAATAATTTGCTCCACATGCCTGTAAAACTATACGTTGTTGGTAAAATCTCCTTTTTTTTTTTCTTAAGATGAAATGTTTTGAAAGTCAGAGTTGTAAAGAGAGAGAGGGAAAGACACACACTAAGAGCTTTCATCTGCTGGTTTGCTACTCAAATGGCGAACACAGCCAGGCTCGGGCCAAGTCAAAGGTAGGAGCTAGGGACTCCATCTTGGTCTCCATGTGGGTGGCAGTGGCAAGTAGTTTGGCCAACCTATACTGCTTTCTCAGATGGAGCTGAATCATATAAGCTGTTGGCATAGCAAGTGGTAGCTTAACATACTACACCACAACACTGGCCCAAAAATCTTTAGAGGGAAAGACAGTAATTTCTTTGTTGTTCAATCTGAGAACTATACTCATTGTCTGAAACATCTGGATAACAAGCCTATTTTTAATTTTGGATTTTTAACTTAGTACAGAATTCTGTTTTTATATAGCAAGAATAGTACAAGCAATTTGAGTGTAAAGTAATGTTGAAATTCTCTTCCTAGTAACCTAGCTCCCAAGAAATAGCCATTATTAGTATGTTTATTCATCCAGATTTTTTCTCCACTATTTTGCTATAATGTATCTGAGAAAGTGAATTATTCCAGGAATACTGGTAAATTTGACTATTACACTTCATCTTTTTTACAAAGTAATTTATTCATTTATTTGAAAGGTGGAGAGGGAGACCGAGTCCACACATAGGCTATCGCAGCCGGGTCTGGGCCAGGAGCTGGGAACCCCAGCCTGGTCATCCACACACTGGCAAGGTTCCTAAGCACTTGAGCCATTCTCTGCGACTTTTGCAGACACGTTAGCAGAGAGCTGGATGAGAAGTGGGGCAGCTGAGACTTGAGTGGGTACTCTGATATGGGATGTGGGTGTTAAAAGCAGAAGCTAAGCCCATTACACCCCAACCTCACCTGGCCCCTGACAGTTACACCTCTTCTTAATTGGGTGAGAAATTTACATTATCTGGAGACAATTAACAGGGGGTATCCTTTGCCGATGGTCAGGGATCTGCTGTGCTTTCTTGAGTGACAGAGTTTGCAGAATATATTTCTTCATTCCCTCCTAATTGGCTGATGTCCTGAAAGCAGAGTTGGAAATCCTGACACAGTCTCAGTATCAGAGGTTAGTCACTTCTTTTGCTAGGGATTTCTGTCATCCTCTTACAATTGACAGACATGGTCATTATGATATTAGGTGTTGGACATCCTCAGCCAGACAGACCTTGAACTTGCCTCTTTCCCAGGCACTTCTATCCGTGTCTTACAGATCCTCACAATTTGGATCAAATAAACCCATGAAAATGGGAGATAGCATTTGTTTGGTCCTTCAGTGAGAGATTTTTAAAAACTGCTTTTTATCAATGAGAAATTGACCAAATTGGTCACTCTATTGATAAGAAAATTGAGGCCCAAGAAATGAAGAGACTATCCCAAAATTGCACATTGACTTAATTCAGGTACTGATAGTGAATTCCAGGCTAGGGGATTACAGCAGGGAAAAAGGCTGCTAGGAACATTTAATAAAGACCATTTTTATGAAGTTATTTATTTATTTTTGAAAATCTGAGCTGGAGAGAGAGAGAGAGAGAGGGAGATTTTCCATCCATCTGCTGATTCACTTCCGAAATGGCCACACTGGGCAGAGCTAGGCTGGTCCAAAGCTGAGAGCCAGGAGCTTCCTTTGGGTCTCCAAGGTGGGCTCAGGGTCCAGATACTTGGACTGTCCTCTACTGCTTTCCTAGGCATACTAGCAGGGAGCTGGATGGAAAGTGGAGCAGCCAGGACTAGAACCCATATGGGATTTTGATGATACAGTCCTAGGCTCAGCCTATCACCATCCCTGCTCGTGGCCTGGAAAAGCAGAGGCTGGCCCAAGGGCTTGGAGTCCTGCACCCACATGGGAGACCTGGAAGAAGCTCCCAGCTTCAGAACAGCCCAGTGCTGTCCAATATGGCCATTTGGAAAGTAAACTAGCAGATGGAAGACCTCTCTCTGTCTCTCTCTCCCCCTTTCAAGTAAAATAAATAAATCTTTAAAAAATAGTTTATATTAAATGTTTTTGACTTTGACATTATCATACTCTCTGAATTATGAACACCCAGTTTACAAAGACCCAGAACACAAAAAAGACAGACAACTATCTTATAAATAAATTTTTGGAAAGAAATTTTTTTGTGGTTAGAGTGTAATCATATAAAAAAATGGCCACAACAGCTAGGGCTGGTTCAGGCTGAAGCCAGCGGCCAGGAATTTCACGCTGGACTCCCTCCTGGGTGTCAGCAGACAAAGCGCTTGGACCATCATTCATCATCTTCCCAAGAACATTAGCAAGAAGCTGACTCAGAAGCAGAGCAGCAGAGACTTGAATTGGCACTATGATATGGCAGGCTATGTCACATCCCCTGTCCCAAGTCTTCATCATTCCCATCTAACCATTCCATGAGAAAACTCAGGTGATTTTGCAAATGTTCTTGGATTACAAGAAATTGTCAAGGCAGATAAAAGCACGCTGGGGCATCTGCATCCCCTAACAGCGTTCCTGGCTTTAAGTCCCAGCCCAAACTTCTGGTTTCAGTTTCCTGTGAATGTGCACCCTGGGAGAACAGGTGTTGATTCAAGTACTTAAGAGCCTGCCACTAGTGTGAGGTCTGCCTCATGTTCTGGGCTCCTGATTTCAGCCTGGCCCAGCCCCAGCTGTTATAGACAACTGGGGGACAAATCAGAGGATGAAAGATATCATTCTTTCTCTCTTTCTGACTTTCATATAAATAGAAATAAATGAATAAAAGGAATAATAAAAAAGACCGTGTCAAGCTGTTTATGTTGTTGCACTATGAAATATATTCTACAAAACTTAAATGAAAAGCTGCATATATCACTGTTGTGCTCATACTATAATGGCTCATTAACTCTCCAGTATTTTGTTACTTGCTAAACACTTGCTCTAAGGCTGTTTTTTGATAAGAGCTCATTAGAAAACTCCATTTGAATTCTATGCATTTGTTTAGATCTGTCTACAAAGTCTGTTTCTTGTGGATGACATTGTGGCACAGCACATTGAGCCTTTGTCTGCAATGCCAGCATCCCATGAGGGTGCCAGTTCAAGACCCAGCTGCTCTGTTGCAGATCCAGTTTCCTGTTGATGCACCTAGGAAAGCAGCAGAGAATGGCCTGCATACTTAGGCTCTTTAACATTCACCTGGGAGACTCAGATGGAGTTCCAAGCTTTTGGCTTCAGCCTGGCCCAGCCCTGACTGTGGCAGTAATTTGGAGAGTGAATCAGCAGATGGAAGATTCTCTCTTTTTCTCTATAACTCATTTTCAAACAAACAAATCTTCTTTGTAAAAAAAAAAAAATGATTTACTAAGAAAATATGACTCCAACAGAGAGCCTATTTTCTGGGTTTCTCCAACTCCTGTGTTTCAAGGAGTAACATCTACTTTAGGAACTGCTAAGATTCATATTCTGTAAGGCAGAAAGTTCAGGCCCTCTGGATCACAGAAATAAGCTCTGCTACTTTGTACATGAGTGTTCAATGAAAGGTGTTTCTCACATAGAAGTTGCATGCTTCAGAAATTTCAAATAAGTCAAAACACAGTTGCATGTGAACATAAATACAATGGCCTGATGAGATGATGCGTGTCTCAGGGTGTGAATTCCTGGGCTGCACATACAGAATAGATGCCCCGTGAGGTTGGAGACCTCATTCGGCCTCTCTAGGTTGTTTTTTTTTTTCACCTGCTAAAAATGGCATTTATGATGAAGCACTTATTTCTTTACTGCAATTTTGTTTAGGGTCAGATGAGATGACTCTACACCACAGCTCTTCTAAACGTAACACATGATACAAGATCAGAAACATAAAATATTTCAATCATATCTTTTTTTCCCGCAAAAACTAGAGCAGCTTACAGTGGCACTATGCTTTGCTCCTTCCTTCGTCTCATTTGACCTTTGCTGCATGACTCAGACAGCCTTCAATCATACTCATTGCCTCATCCGATTTTAATGAGACAGTATTGTTTATTAGGCAGAGTACATTTGTCCACCATTAAGAATTTTAATCAGCTTCTGTAATATATGGTGTGCTGAAGGAAAAAACAACAACACATTAAGCACATATTTTCCACTCTTCTAAAGAAACATTTACTAAATATCTTGGGGAGGGGGGCGGAAGTCTAGAGTTATTCTACCAAAAGTGAAAAAAAACAGCCATCTACAGAAAAACTTGAAGGAACATCAGAAGAAATTGAACTTGAAAGATAATTAAAGACAAGCCGGGGAAGGTTTTTGATTCCAGTCAAAAGGAGGTACTCAACGCTTGTTTAAAAGAGAAAGTAAAGAGCTATTAAAGTTATAAGAATCGTTGAGAGGAAAGAATATAAGAATGGTATTGAAGGAGTGATTTGGATACGAAAAAAATGGGCACCCAAGCACACAAGTGTTCCTAAGGGGGAGAAAAATTGAAAAATGCCTATAAAGAGAAAAAAGGTAGTAAGCCAGGAGAGGACAAACGCCCCTGAGGTTTTTGCATTGACACAAGTGTTACTGACATCTGTACCTCTCTGCTGCTACATTTTTAGCTCCCGAAAGCAAGGTGCCGTATCTTTTTCATTTTGTGTCTCCCAGGCTAGCTAGCTCATTTTTATCTTCATACAAGGAACTGAATGGGTGTTCAGCTAGACATGAATAAGCTTTCTGGACTGTAACTGACTGTGAAATGGAGGGAAACGGACAAAGAAAGACTGACTCAGTAAATGTATGCTACTGGTTCATTTATTCATGTTACGAATTCTCAGTAAGCACCGTGTGCTAGAAAGGTTCTGAAGATAGAGTCATACATCACATGTGTTAAAAATACTGTTTCTCTTTGCAAAAATATACACCAGATCTCGCAAGTTTAGTATCACAAGAATTTCCTGATGCTCAGGCAACAGCTGAGCCACAGGGACCTGCCTTTTTCCTCTGGCTTTCTCTTGCCCTTGGGACCCTTAAATTAAGTGCCACTGAGCCAAACATACTGAAGAAATGGCGAGTTGCAAATCTTCGATGGGTCCAAGCATAGCTAAAGGACTTTTTCATAGTTTTCTGTAGAATAGTTAAAAGTGTTTATTGAAGGTTGAGAGACACAAAACCCCTAAATAAGGTCATAAATTTGTTTTTTTTTAAAAGATTGTTTTATTCTTAACCATTTGAAAGGCAGAGTTATGGGAGCAGGGTGCAGAAACAGAAAACTTCCACATACTGATTCACTCCCCAACTACTTGCATGTCAGGCCCTGGCCAAGCCAAGAGACAGAAGCTTCATCCTGTCCTGCACATGGATGCAATGGCACAAGCATTTGGTCATAAGTGGAGAAGCTAGGATTCGAACCAATGCCCACATGAGATGCTGGTTTCGTGAGTGATACTTCAACCCTCGATGCTGCAATGCCAGCCCTGACTGATCATCTGAGTGGAAGTTCCATCTTGTTCTCCACAGCTATATGCTACCTGGAGGGGGCAGAGAAAAGGTAGTTTTTAGAAAAAAACAGATCTCCATGACTTCATTCTCGTGTACCACCACATGGTAAATCAGGGGAGTGATCTGTTTTGTTTTTTTTTTTTAAGATTTATCTATTTATTTGAAAATCATAGTTACATAGACAGAAACAGTCACAAAGGCGTGCACACACACACACACACACACACACACACACATTTTCCATCTGCTGGCTCCTTCCTCATCTGGCCTCACTGGCCAGGATCAGAAGTAGAGCAGCTAGGACATAAATTGATGCCTACCTTGCAGGCAGCAGCTTTACCCACTACTGCACACTATTGAGCCACATGAGAGTCATCTTTAACAGCCACGGGTTGGAAGTAGTATCATCTTTCCCAGCTTGCTGATCCTTTGATCTTTGGAGATGAAATCTTGTACTACTTCAGTTTGGGGGCCACCCACTCTGTGGGGCTCCACAGTGCCAGGCAGTGCCTCTTTCCTCAGCAACTGTCAATAAGGAGGACCTGATCCTTCAGGCAAGACAGTACTCACTGATTGGAAGCCACGCACACATGGATTCTTGGGGATAATTGCATCACAACATAATAAACTGAACACAAGAGATACACACACTGGGCACCAGAACAAGTGAGAAAGAGGAACCTCAAGAAGGCGTTATTCTGTAGCTTCCTCTCTTGTGACTCATTTTAGAAACGGGCTGTGTATATATTTCGAAAACAATAATAACAATAGACTAAAAAGCAGTTGATCATATGCAGATATCCTTCCATATGTATGTAATGCAGAAGGATGGAAAAAGTGTGTATACATAAGTTCAAAATCTGAACTCCCAGCCTTCGGTTGCTCCTAAGGGGAAGGTAATTGTGGGGAGAAGACAGAGGAGGGGCTGCTACAACTCCAGCAACACTCTCGCATCTCATTGAACGTTGAGCATTGAACATTCAAAGCAGCCCCATACGTTAGAAGCAATTATGCTTATTTTGTAAGTGTGCAAAACAAAACACAAAGGCTATACATGAAGAAGTCTCTTCACATTTACGTTATAGTGATCATGCCAAATTCATTTGAACCGAATTTCATGCACTCAGTAGTAACTGGGAATTCACTGTGTGCAATGTACTGTCGCGAAAACAAAGCGCTATACATTTTCTGAATTCAAATTACTTCCACTCTAGTAATGAAGAAAAAATATTGCCCTAATGAGAAGTCATTCACAACCACCAACAGGATAGATTCAGATGATGACGGTAACGATTGAAGAAGCTATCATGTAGCTTAGGAAGTGAATAGCTGGTGAGAAAAAAAAGAGGCAATGAGCTTGCAACAGTTTACTTCCTGGACATGTTGGTTCAGGTTAAAAAATCTCAAGCTCTTTTAAAAATCAAACTTGCTCAGTTATCCTGAGTCACTCATTCAGAAACAGCCTGAGGCTAGGGACATTAATTAGAACCAATTGTTGCAGACCCAAACCCAGCACAGATCTGCATTTAAGAGACGGGGGAGGCAGCAGTAAGGAACAGCTTTATATGTTTTTCAGAGAAGAGTAGTTGCAGAAAGATCAAAAAGGAAAGGCTCATATAAAGGAAGTACATCAGAAGGCAAGAAAAGCACAAACAGAAACAAAGCAGTGGCTCTAAGACATAAGAAAATCTATAATTGGTGAGAACAAGGGGACTTCAAAAAGTCAGTGAAAAACGGAACTAGATGCTTATGTGTGTGCAAACATTTCTCAAAATCAATGCACAGTTTTTCTATAGAAGACATATTTTGTAAAGATTTTGAAGACTCCCTCATGTAAAATAGTAATGGCAGAACATACAATTTTTAAAAATGCATGTATTTGAAAGGCAGACTTACAGAGAGAACAGAAGAGACAAAGAAACTTCCACATGTTTTTTTCACTCCCCAGACGTCCACAATGGCCGTGACCGGGTAAGCAGAAGCCAGGACGCGGGAGCTTCCTCCAGGTCTCCCATGTAAAAACACAGTTTAAACAAAAACACCAGGGTTTGATCCTAACTCCCCTGAAGAAAACCATTTGACATTGCTGAGCTTCACTTTCTTCTTTAGTAGAAGAAAAATGATTTTTTAATTGAAAATAAAAATGTTTATTGTATATAATGGTCACTAAATAGGCAAGCACAAATCAAATCAAGTGCTGTGAGCTTTAGTATGTGGTTCCTGTTTTGAGGATTCCGTGAGCTAATGTGACCACGCTTGAATTCAATGAATAGTGGATCATCTGCTAGCATCACATTCATTCAATGGAATAGTAGGAAATCTACTACCAAATACACCACATTAAAACAGCGGCTCTTAGATGGTTTGATCCAACTTATTGGTGAGGAGGGTATTTTTGAGAGCTGGCAGCAAAGAGCTTAGGCTATCCTGACAAATGGTGTGAGAGTGCAGAAGTGATATCAGGTAAATACAGTTCCCAGAATTCTCAAGAAAGTTCTGTATGCAAAAGGATGCCCACTACATGCTTTCCAGATATCCTTTGGGAACGACAGGAGGTAAAAACCTGCTCGCAATACTCTGAGTATAGAACCAATCCAATTGCACTTCTCAAGGTTTTGGTTGTGTTTCACACACCCCCACAATTCTAATGCAAAATTTCTAGAAATGTAGCTATTGTGGAATGGGTAAAAAGAAGTCGCTTCGTTTTTCTTATAGTTGTACCAAGAATAATTCAAGAATTTGGAGAAGTCTTGGTGCTCCTATGGCACCTCACCACATCTGGGGGTCAATCTGGGCTTGAAACTGACACTCATGTTAGCGCTTCATACAGGTGCCAGCATCTGCCTTCTCCATTGTACCTTCTAATGAAGTCATTCTAGAGCATTGCAATATTTTGCTATAAATTATTATTTTTAATTATCATGCATGTGATAGATAAGGTATTTTATTGCTTTTTAAAACATTTTATGTTCATAAGTATATTATCTATGTATTCATGGTGAGGAAATAAAGAATTCATTAAAAGCATTTGCTAAGAGACTGGTAGATCTGTGAGCGTTCAAAACCATGCTCAAGGATTGTGGCAGAAAATACAACTGCATAATGTTGTATAGCATTTAATCAAACTTGTGTGTTTAATTTCTTTTTTTTTTAAGGTTTATTTGTTTTTATTGAAAAGTCAGATATACGGAGAGGAAGATCCACTGTCCAGTGATTCACTTCCGACCTCAATGGTCAAAACTGAGCCAATCTGAAGCCAGGAGCCAGGAGACTATTCCAGGTCTCCCATGTGCGGGCAGGGTCCCAAAGCCTTGGGCCATCCTTGATTGCTTTCCCAGACCACAACCAGGAAGCTGGATGGGAAGCAGGCCATGGGGACACGAACCGGCCTCCAAATGGGATCCCGGCACATGCCAAACAAGGACTTTAGCCTCTAGGCTACCGTGCCAGGCCCTCTTTTTTTTTTTTAAAGATTTGTTTGTTTTTATTTTAAAGGCAGATTTACAGATAAAAGGAGAGAGAGAGAGAGAATAAGATCTTCCATCTACTGGTTTACTCCCCAAGTGGCCACAACAGCCACAGCTAAGCTGATCCAAAGCCAGGTGCCAGGAGCTTCTTCCAGGTCTTCCACTCATGTGCAGGGTCCCAAGACCTTGCGCCATCCTCTACTGCTTTCCCAAGCCACAGGCAGTGAGCTGGAAGGGAAGCAGGGCAGCTGAGGATACAAACTAGCATCCGTATGGGATCCTGGACACATGCAAGGCGGGGACTTTAGCCACTAGGCCACCACGACATGCCCTGTGTTCATTTCTATGGATGATTATGACAGTGTGTGATTACATTTCCAGAAATAAGATGAAAAATGAAATGTCTATTCTAACCATGCATTATCATTACTTAAATATTTATGCATTCATTTTATTTGAAATGCAGAGAAACTGAAACCTTTAGAAAGACAGAACTCCAATCAGCCAGTTAGAGATCTCCTGGCACCTGATGTATGCTTCAAATGCCCCGAGTGTCAATGCCTGGGTTAGGCTGAACCCAGATGCCAAGAATTCACTCTCCCATATGGGTGACAGGTACCCAACTACGTGAGCCCTTATCTGCTGCTTCCTGGAGTGTGTATTAGCATGAACTGTTAACAGGTTTTCCCCGTGGAAGGGGTTTGAGTCCCGCCATCTAATTGGGAAGTTCCTCCAGAAGTCTCACCTTGACTCTTGTATGTATAGGGTAAGGTTCGGTCTGTCACCTGCACCAGCCAATGCACATAGTGGTGGATGCAGCTGCTTTGTCAGTTATGTCCCCAGCCCCATCTCTCACATGATTTAACAGATGTCATGGCCTAGCCCAGCCCTACCTGCTGCAGTCCTGGTCCTCACATTAACACCAATGGCAACTGCAGCCTAGTCAGGGTGACTCCCAGTAACTCCCACCAGGCCCACCCCCAGCCCCGATGTTTGCATGTGCTGGCATGTGCTGTAGCCTAGCTCATCCCGTGCTATATCCCATCTGGCTCTCACGCACACTCACTGGCCCTGCTACTTAACTTAGCCCAATCTGCCCCCAACCCAGCCCACGTGTATGCTGCCAGGTGTTGTTGCCTCCAGGCCTGCCTTTTATGATCATCAGTTGAATCTGCCGTCAGTTCTCTTACGAAGCCCATTTCCAGCCTTAGATCTTGCTCCTGTCAGAGGATACTACTATAATCTAGCCTGACACGAATCAAATCCAATCCTGGTATTTACCCAGATGCTACAGCCTAGCATGGCTGACCCACACCCATCCTGGTTATTGTGCTCACCAGTGATTGTGGTAGTCTAGCCCACCTGAGCCACCCTCAGTCCCACCTGTTACGCTTACCAATGGAAGCAGCGGCCCAGCAATAGAGTCCATGAAGTTACCCTCAGGTCTGAGTCCTGTGCATATCAGTGGATGCTATGGCCTAATCTGAAATGGCTCCTCAGTCTTGGCATTTGCCAGCAGGTGCTGAAGTCTGGCTCAACCTGGCCTGCGCCCAGTCCCAGCTCTTGCCAGAAAGTGAAGCATCCTAGCCCAACCTGGCACACCTGAGTCCTCATGTGATACAGGTTTTGCAGTCAAACCGGACCTGGTCTGTACCCTGTTCTCACTCTCACGCATGACAGTGTGTGCTATGCACAAGCTTAGCCCAACCCATCCCCTGAACTGGGCTCATATATGCCAATGGGTTCTTCAGTCCCACTTGGACTGATCTTCCCCCATCCCTGGTTCTTGGGCTCACCACAGGAGCTATAGCCTAGGGGAATTCCCTTAGTTCCCCTTCCATGTCTGCTTCCAGAGCCCCGGGTCTCCTGTGTGCAAATGGGTTCTGTTGGCCAACCTTACATGGCCATCCCCCAGTTCTGGCACTTACTGGTAGGTATTGCAGCTTAGCCTTATTGACTTGCACCCATTCTTGCTTTTGCCAGTGGATGCTACAGCCTAGCCCAGCATGGCCCATCCCCAGATCCATCTCTCATATGAACCGGTGGGTACTGTGGGCTTGCCTGACCTAGCCCACATCCATTCTGGCTCTTGCAAGCACCAGTAGATGCTGCAGCCTAACCCAGTGTGACTACCCCTAAACCCAGCTCACACACGCAGATGGGTGCTGCAGCTTTGCCCAGTCTAGTCTACCCATAGCCCCTGTCCTTGCGCTCACCAGTGGGAGTTGCAGCCTAGCAGGGGAGTCCCCAAAGTTTCCCTATCAGGTTCGTTTCCAACCCACACATTTTGCACATGCTGGTGGACACTTCAACCCAACCTGGCAGGGACTGCTCATGGTCTCAGTTCTTGTTGGCAACTGTTGCAGCCTAGCCCAGCCAGGAGCAACCCACACCCTTTCCTGGTTCTCCTGATTGCCAGCTATCCATAGACCTGGCCCACACAAATGTTGTTGAATGCTGTAGTTTTGTCTGGCCTGGCCTGCTCCAAGCCCTGTCTCTTGTGCTCCCCAGAGGGAGCTGTGGCCTACCAGGTGAGTTTCTCAAGTTTTCCTGCCAGGTACATTCTCAGCCCTGCTTGTCAGGGACTGCCATTAATCCTAACCTTTGATGCTGCAGCCTGGCCTAACCCAGCCTCATCCCAGGCCCAGCTCCCATGAGTGTCAGCTGAGTTCCATGGTCCAGCCTGGCTCAGCCCATCACCACCTTAGCTCTCTGGCAAACCAATGGGTACTACAGTACCACAGAGGCAAGGCCATATGTCTCCTATAGAATCTGCCCCCAAATCAGGTTCTCTGTGTTCCACTGGTTGCTGCAGCCCAGCCTGACATGGCCCACCCCATGTTCTGATACTCTTAGGCAGGTAATGCTGCCTATTTTAGCTAGGCATGCCTGCCAGCCCGTGCTTTTGTGAGTGCCAGTGGATGGGAGGCATTTCCCCTGTTTCAACTTTTGTCTCAGCTCCTTCAGTTAACTGTGTGTGCAGTGGCCCGGTCTGTGGAATTCCCCAGAAGTCATTCCTTCCCTGTCTATTACGCCCTCGGCTGCTCCCACTCCAATATGCTCTTTCTCAGGCAACCTACAGCCCCTCAGCCTAGGGGCCAGGGTGGCATGTCTTGGCCCGACATTCCCTGCCTTTCCCATATATCTTTAAAAAACAAGTGGAATAGGCTACTATGCTGGAATACTGGTACAGGTTACACAAATTTGGCATTGTTTGGCCCAGGATGGCCTCCAGCATCGATTGTTTTTCCTCCAACAGTGTAACACTTGCCTAGGCACAATACAACTTAGGCATTGCCTATAGCCGGGGTTAAACATTTATGTTTAGTCAACATTTTTTAATTTCCTATTCAACTTTAGAGTATTATGAGTTTTCAAGAGGGAAAAAATGTATCACAGAGCATTTCCTGTATTTACGATCTCCTTTCTCCCTGTACTTCTGCATAGAAGTTGCTGTGACACACTAACTTAAGATGACTTTAGAAGTTTTTATTTTTAAGGAGCCAAATCTTCATGGTGTGTTTTCAGACATTAAAACAAATAAAGAGGGAAAAAAGTTTTTGTAGTGATTCTCTGAACTCATAGTTGATGTTGAACTCTTGCAAGTTCAGGTTGGCAGAAAGAAGGAACTGAAAAGGCTAAGTAAAGAACACTAGTTAAAATGTGTGATGAGCATGAGTCATTTCAGAACCAAAAAGTGAAAGATAGGCTCTGTCTTCACTTCAAAAGATTTTCTCTATTTCATAGATGCTGTTAAAAACAATACAGGTGTATTCGGTTAAAATAATTAAACCTGAAATTTGGTAGATACAGTGTGCAATGTAGATACAGAGTGTACCATTACACATGGAAAGTAAATAGGAAGGAGTTCACAGCTCTGAAATATTAGAAATATTGTTCTTTCCAGGCTACTTTTGGAGACTGGGCCACAGACATTGGAAAGTTATAAAAACTGAATATTTTTCTAAAAGGAACAAGAAGAACAGGATCATAACAGTTGCTGAAGAGCATGGTTCCTTTAATGCATGATTGTTTTAAAGGTCAGCTGGTAGAAGTTCACCAGATTTGTTTTGTGTAGGTGTACCAGCAGTTGGTATTCATTTAAAACAGAAAAACAAAATGCTTGACATTTGAAGTTATTCTGGATTATATTAAGTCTCAAATTTCAAAATGTGAATTATTGACTGGGTTGACTATCTGTTGTAAAATGTTAATATCTAGTTTATTTGCCCTTACACATGGTGAGCTTCTGGGCCACAATTTTTGACACAGACAGCATGGTGTGTGAGAACAAATTTTCATCACATGCTTAGGAGACTTGATCATAAAGGTAGATGTACCAACAGAATAAAAACAAAACCAAATGGTCAGATAACAGACTCCAAAACCAAATTAAAGCTTCTTATTTAACAAATGTCTATAGCCCTTAAGGGCAAAAACAACACTGCTTTTTGCAGAACAGTTGGCACGTTCCAACACACGTAATCCATTAAAGTAGATTCCTAGGGTGAAAAGGATCCAGATTCATTGTTTATGGGCCAACCAGATTTTGTGTGTGTCCTGGTGGGGGATAATATAAAGTACAGGATGTACTAACCATGTATTCTGGCCAAATGTTTCATTTGAATTATTAAATGTCTGGATAGACCACAGATATAGGAAAGAGAAACACAGTGAAACAAACCAAACATTCACAAAAATAATCAATCATACAATCCAGGGAGTTCAACGTTCTTCTGATGGATTGTTCTGTTCCCTTCCACTTGGAATCATTAGAAAAGAACCAGTGAGAGAAGAGAGACTGGAGAGAGAGCCATATTCATTGCAAAAAAAGTTGTGACATTTTTGTTTCATTAAGGAAATGAAGTTATACACATTATTGGGTCCGTGCTGTAGCATAGGGGTTTAAGTCATCACCTGGGATGTTGGCATCCTCTGTGGGTTAGTTTGTGCACAGATTGGTCCACTTCTGATCCAACTCCCAGAAATGAAATATACACAATATACACTCTGTATGCTGCATAAAACAAACAAAAAAATAATAAAATCTCTGATAAGAGCAGGCTATCGGATAGCATACACAGCAAGAGTTCATGTAGTTAAGGAAAGAGAACCAAGACACACTCATATAATACTGAAGTGTTAATAATATAATAATATTTACATAATAATTATGTTTTACTTTTTGCTTATCTATATTTCTTGATTTTCTACAATGCAAATTCATTAAAAATCTGGTGCTAACAATAAATACATGACCCTCAAGGGAATGACAGTTCCTCTACAATCTGTGGGGGCTGAGCTAGGAGTGAATGCAATACTTTCAGCCTATTGCAAAATTCTCCCACCCCACCCTACTGCTAGCCCCACGCCTCTGTCAGTCTTATGTTCCTGGGAGTCATATATTTGCAAGTTAAAAGTGAACTCTTCTGCCAGTCTCATAAAGACACACAGAGAAAAGAACTTCAGCTCGTCTCCTAACTCCAGGAAACACGGATGGAGCGCCTTACTCACCAGTGGCCCAGGAAATAAGGGGCGGTGAACTGTATGGGCTGGAGTTGAACATTCACCATGACATGTTCTATTGATTAACAGATTGCTGGGCCTCATGTGCAATTCTGCACTTTATTCTTCAGATACAGCAGACCGTTTGCAGCTCTCGTATGCCAGCACTTCTGGACAGAAGAACCTCAGTGCCACCATCACAGTGACAAGGCTAACTGTCCACTCATGTCTCTCTTGCTGTTCCAACTTCTTATTCGCCCCAGGGTAAGTCAGGCAGCCCATCTGATTTCACTTCCATAAGGAAGTTGGTTTTGCCCCACTGGTATAGCTCATTTAACATTCTCTTGAATGTAGTATAGTCAATACTTACAAAGACTGTACAATACTAGAGTCTTTTATTGATAGGAAAATTCCAAGAAAACATACTTAGTTTTTGAAAGAAATACATAAATGCTTCAAGGTGAAAACCGCAAGTACATGAAGTAGTCATTTCCCCACATTCCTTTAGGAAAATCATGCTGGTACATAGTGCTTTTAGAAAACATGCTATCCAACACCTCTTCATGCTAAAAACTCTAGCCAAAGTAGGCATAGACGGGAAAATCCACAACATAATCAAAGCAATTTATGAAAAACCCAACGCCAGTATCATACTGAATGGAGAAAAGCTAGAACCCTTCCCACTGAGATCTGGAACAAGACAAGGGTGCCCGCTATCACCACTGCTATTCAACATAGTCCTAGAGGTACTTGCAGAGGCCATAAGACAAGAAAAAGAAATCAAAGGCATACGTATAGGAAACGAAGAAGTCAAGCTTTCACTATATGCAGATGACATAATCCTATACATAGAAAAACCAGGAGACTCAATACAGAAACTGCTAGAACTTATACGAGAGTTTGGCAGAGTGGCGGGGTACAAAATTAACGAACGAAAATCAACAGCCATAGTGTACGCAAATAACACCAAGATGGAAGAAAATCTAACCAACAGGATACCATTCAAAATAGCTGAGAGAAGTATGAAGTATTTGGGAATAAATCTAACCAAAAGCGTAGGAGACCTATTCGAAGAAAACTACAAACTATTTAAAAAGGAAATTGAACAAAACCTCAAAAGATGGAACAACATCCCGTGCTCCTGGATAGGCAAAATCAATATCATTAAAATGTCTATACTGCCACAAGCAATATACATTTTCAATGCAATTCCAATCAAATTGCCCAAAACATTCTTCACGGAACTGGATACAATGATTCAAAAGTTCATCTGGAAACACAAAAAACCACGAATAGCTAGAACCATCCTGAAAAATAAGAAGTTAGCAGGGGGAATCACAATCCCGGACCTCTGGACATACTATAGAGCAGTGGTTATCAAAACAGCCTGGTACTGCCACAAAGACAGAAAGGAAGATCAATGGAATAGAATAGAAGCTCCAAAAGGGAACCCACACAAATACAACCAATTAATCTTTGACAAAAAGACCAATGACAACTCAAGCAAGTGGGAAGGCCTCTTTAGTAAATGTTGTTGGGACAACTGGCTGATAGCCTGTAGAAACAAAAAGATAGACCCACATCTATCACCATACACCAAGATCCAATCTACATGGATAAAAGACCTAAACCTACATCCAGAAACCTTCAAACTCTTGCAAGAAAATGTAGGAAATACCCTGCAAGACCTAGGAGTAGGTCCCGACTTTCTAAGAAGGACACCAAAAGCAATAGCAGTTGAGAACAGAATAAACAAATGGGACCTCATCAAACTAAGAAGCTTCTGTACAGCAAGGGAAACAATCAACAAAGTAAAAAAGCAACCCACAGAGTGGGAGAAGATCTTTGCACACGATATAGGCGATAGGGGGCTAATTTCCAGGATATACAAAGAACTTCAAAACAACCAAAAAACCAAAACGAACAAGCCACTCAAGAAATGGGCACGGGAAATGGGCAAACATTTCACAAAGGAACAAATCCAAATGGCAAACAAACATATGAAAAAATGTTCCAGCTCCCTGGCAATAAGGGAAATCCAAATTAAAACATCGATGAGGTACCACCTAACACCAGCAAGATTGGCCCACATAAACAAGAACACCAACGATGCCTGCTGGCGAGGATGCGGGGAAAAGGGAACCCTACTCAACTGCTGGTGGAGCTGCAAATTGGTACAGCCTCTATGGAAATCAGTCTGGAGAACACTCAAACAACTCAAAATCTGCATACCATATGACCCAGCAATAGCACTCCTAGGAATATATCCAAAACACCTGTTTTACAACAAACCAACATGCATCCCTATGTTCATTGCAGCACAATCAGTAATTGCAAAAACATGGAAGCAACCAAAATGCCCATCAGCAGAAGATTGGATAAGAAAGCTTTGGTTCATCTACTCCATGGAATACTACTCAGCTATTAAAAAAAACAAAATGCAGTTCTTTGTGGCTAAATGGGCACAACTGGAAACTATAATGCTAAGGGAAATGAGTGAATCCCAAAAGATCAGATACCACATGTTTGCCTTGATTTAACGTGTAATTTTTGTTTGGTTGTTTGTTATTTTTTGAACCTGTCATTGATACTGTCTCAACCCAGATGTCTCGAAGAATGGAACTTGCATTATTTTTAACATATTGTTTACCCAATACTATGTCAATTAATTCCATAATGTTGTATAATGATACTGAGGCCTTGTTGGGGCTTTTAACTGACCGGATCTTTACTCTGTTAGACCTATCTTCAGACCATAGAAGGTCTCCCCAAGAGGCCACTGAACTTATCTGGACAATAGGACACGGAACTTTATGCTAGGCATGTGTTTGCAAGCAATGAATCTCAACTGAACTTGATCTATGGTTATGCAACAAGGTGGAGGAATCCACCATGGGGGGAGGGGTGTGGGAGGGGTGGGGGGAATCCCCTTTTCAAGCCTTGGTTTTCTCTTTGTTAAAGGCAGATAACTAAATAAATTGACACTAAAGTTGAAAAAAAAAAAAAAAAAAGAAAACATGCTAGTGGGCCCAGCGCGGTGGCCTAGAGGCTAAAGTCCTTGCCTTGAATGTGCCGGGAACCCATATGGGCACTGGTTCTAATCCCGGCAGCTCCACTTCCCATCCAGCTCCCTGCTTTTGGTCTTAGAAAGCAGTCAAGCACAGCCCAAAACCTTGGGACCCTGTATCTGCGTGGAGACCTGGAGGAGATTCCTGGCTCCTGGCTTCGGATCAGCGCAGCACCGACCACTACAGTCACTTGGGGAGTGAATCATCAGATGTAAGATCTTCCTCTCTCTGTCTCTCCTCCTCTCTGTATATCTGACTTTGCAATAAGAACAAGTAAATCTTAAAAAAAAAAAAAAAAAAAAAGAATACATGCTGGATAGTAGAATCTTGACAATTTGAGTGTCCATGACATTTCTTTATACTTACCTTCCAGTTTTAGTTTATATGTGCTGATATTTGCATTAAAAGCTTATAAAATAAATTTTAAAAACCAACTAAATTGAAAGGTTTGAGCGACTTCATTCTGTTGGAGGTTCGGAACTTCACAGGAAGTGCTCACTGAAAGGACATTCCCAGAGTGTATGGTCTGAATTTTGTCATGTCATCTCTCTGTGAGTGTAAGTTTTAGATCCTAGAATTGCCATAAAAAACAAGGACAAGAAAAGCAGAAAAGCATACCATTTTAGCAGGAGTGCTCAGTGACATTTGTTATTTTCCTGAAGCCAGTTATGTGGGTCAGCCCATGCATTAGCATATAATCTTCTATCTACCAAAAGAGTTAGTCATGTGGAAATATTACTCTAATCAATCAGACAAGTGTGAATGCTGCATATTAAAGGCAGGAAGGAGAGAAGGGGAGGCTGATTCCGGGGAACTAATTAGAGTGTGCTATCCTAAAGCAAGGCCCTGGAGCTATTGCTGAAGCAATTCATTGAGAATCAAAAGAAACACACTTCCCTTAACCATGTGTTTGTCTTGGTGTAATGCCATAATGACAAGACATAATAATATGTACTGGCTTTTGTGATTTTTTTTTCACTGTATTTTTGCTTGGTTATCTTCACTTCAAGTTGTTTATGAGAAAGCTGACATGTGAAAATCCAGGGAAACTGTCACAGAATGCAGTAAAAATAGTCTAATGATAAAATTACAAGTAGAACGTATTACTCCAGTCTCCTCATCTGGGGTAAATAGATTTGTGTATATCTGCAATTTTTCAAATGTATGGTTATCTTTTCTCCTTGTGTAGGAATTTTTTTTAAATGTATATTTTAAGTATTTTCTACTTGTAGTTATATCCTCTATCTCTGCCAGCATATTCTGTTGTCGTAATTTTTCCCTTTTGATAACATCTCACAGAAGAAGGCACAATAGCTGCTCCTTGAAAGCATCTTTTAAGTTCATGACACTTTTAAAAAAATACTTATTTTACTTGTTTAAACGTCAAATGGTGGGCCCGGTGCGGTGGCCTAGTGGCTAAAGTCCTCATGGTGAACTCATCGGGATCCCATATGCATGCCAGTTCTAATCCTGGTGGCCCCGCTTCCCATCCAGCACCCTGCTTGTGGCCTGGGAAAGCAGTGGAGGACGGCCCAAAGCCTTGGGACCCTGCACTCGTGTGGGAGACCCAGAGAAGGCTCCTGGCTCCTGGTTTCAGATTGGCTTGGCTCCAGTCATTGCAGTCACTTGGGGAGTGAGTCAGTGAGTGCAGGATCTTCATCTCTCTCTCTCCTCCTCTCTGTATATCTGACTTTCCAATAAAAATTAAATTAATTTTCTTAAAAAAGTCAAATGGTCAGGGTGGTCGGGGTTCAGGTCTCCCACATGGGTGACAGGTGCCCAAGCACTGTTACCTTCTTCCGTTGACTTTCCGGGTGTGTAAGATGGGAGCAGAGCATCTTATACGGAGCAACCTGGACGTGAACCAAAGCCCTGATATGGGATGCCAGTGTCGTAAGTGGAGGCTAAACCCACTGTACCTTAATTCTCCCATTTCCCACCCCAAATTCTCAATATTAAAGAGATCCAGCACAAACCTGTATAACCTACTTATTAATTTAGTCAGGCAATACTGAACACATAGTATTATTAGGCTTAACATTTAGTATTTCTTCCATTCTTCATGTCAACTCTGCTGGTAGGTTTTATTATCAACTTCATGTATTATAATGAAGCACATTCTGTGATGGACTGTGTCAATCAGTGGAGTCTTCAACGACCTCATCATGCTTGGAGTGGCGAAACTGGCAACAATTCATAACTGTTGGACTATCAAAACCGCTTGAGTAAGACCCTCAGAGCATGCCCCACATCCGGGACCTGGGGTGGGTGGGGGACTGGGTGGAGCTTCTCCCTTAAAATCCCCCTTTACCTCAGCTATATGAAGGAAACAATATGGAAAAAATAGTCTTCCCCATTTTCCTGTAGTCTTTAAACCTTTTTACCCTAATTAACTATGTAAAGATTGTCAAAAATATAATAAAAATGGGAAAAAAAAAAGATTTTTTTTTAATTGGAAAGGCAGATAGAGGGGAGGAGAGACAGAGAAGCCAGGAGCCTGGAGCTTCTTCCGGGTCTCCCACACGGGTACAGGGTCCCAAGGTTTTGGGCTGTCCTTGACTGCTTTCCCAGACCACAAGTAGGGAGCTGGATGGAAAGTGGGGCTGCTGGGATTAGAACTGGAACCCATATGGGATTCCTGCGTGTGCAAGGCGAGGACTTTAGCCACTACGCTATCGCTTCAGGCCCACTTTGAAGCAGTTTTTGCAGGATCGTACAGCAAGTGGCAGTGCCAGAATTTGTACCCAGATCTGTCCTAGTCTTCAAATCACATGGTTTCTACTACGCCAACCTCACAGATCAGAGTGAGTCCCTTCGCTTCTATTTATGTTATTTATGTAGAATTATTTTATTCATATAAAAGTCAGAGTTACACATTCAGGGGGAGGGGGAGTTGCAATCATTGGTTCAATTCCCAAATAACAATGGCCACTGCACTGCCAGGAGTTTCTTTCTGGTGTCATGTGGGTGCAGGGGCCCAGGCACTTGGACCACACTCTACTGCTTTCCCAGGCACACTAGCAGGCAGCTGAATTAGAAGTGGAACAGTTGAAACTCGAACCAGTGCCCACTACTAGGCAGCAGCTTAATTGCAATTCTCAAAGGAGAGAACTTAAAAAAGTAGATAAAGAATAAAGGAAATATAAAGACTTGACAATTCAGAATTTAAATGCAGAAACGCTTTGAGATATCAAACACAAAACTACCATCTTTTTGATATATGATGGAGACAGAAATTAATCACCAATTTCTAAAAACATCATGAAAGTGTTGTTGATAGTCCCTAAGTTTAAGTTTGCTTTGCTGGCGTTAAATTTCTTATTTGTTTATTTATTTGACAGAGAATCGGGAGCAAAAGAGACAGAGAGATCGTCTTCCATCCACTGGTCTACTCCTCAAAGAGATTCAAAACTGGGGCTGGTGTAGACCCAAAGCGGGAACAAGTAGATAACTATTATTCTAGTAGGTAGCAGGGGCTCACATAGTTGAGGCTCCTCTGCTGCTTTCCCAGACACGTTGTCAGGGAGCTGTTGGGTAAGTGTAGCAGCCAGGATATATGATACAACCATCAGTACAGCGGAACCGGCTGTGCCATGCCAGCTCCTCAAGTCAAAATTTTTAGTTATGAAGCTCAACACTATGTCTTAAATCTACTTCTTTGTTCTTTGGACACACTAGCCATTCAGTGTTGGAGTACCGCACGCACGTTGCATTTACACTGAAGCTGCCCAGTAGTGGTGGCAGAGAGTTTTAACTGAAACGTGGTATTACCTAACTGCTTTTTCAGTTGGCTTTCTCTTTCCATTAAGTGTTTTAGTCAGTGAAATCTGAGAAAAGACTTTTTTTTGCTTGGCCTTCTAGGAAAGTTTGTGGAAGGGGGTAATTGTTTGCCTTTCCAGGAAAAAGGATAGGATAGCTATCATCTCAATGGCTGGTCTCTTAATGTCTTTGGTGTCTGAATGGGCAGAAAGCAGCATCTGTCTTTGCCAATGATTCAGAAAAATTCCTTCTCTGGGTAAATGCAGTCCTTTAGAGTATCCAGCCCCCACTCATTTGATCAGATGTCTTTGCAGTAAACAAACTGTAGCACCATATGGGGTGACTCTCATGGCCATATTGGACTACGAAGCAGGAAAAGAAGCCATGGTCTAAAGATAGCAAAGCCAGAGAGAGAGAGAGAGAGAGAGAGAGAGAGAGAGAGAGAGAGAGCTGTGTCCCTGCTGACCAGTGATGTGTCACATTAGCCCTGAACTGGTTACTTCCAGATGTCTTTCACGTGAGAGAAAAATAAAGTTTAAGTTACTGTCATTCTGGATTTCTTTTAGCAACAGCTAATTGCTAGTAAATGAAACTACATAGTGTGTTTTGTGAAGCATTATTGTTCACCAGATAAGTCAAGGTTCCTGGAGAGTTCTGTGCTGTGCTGTGCTGTTGTAGGGGTGAAGCAGAACTGATGCTCTCCGCCTTGAAAGACTGTGTCCCCAGAGGTCCACAGTGGACAATCCACAGTGAACTGCCCCCATAGAGGCTCATTCTGTATATTACACAGGGACACCTGGCTAAGAGGTGAAGGGTCTGTCCTTTGACAATCTGCCCCTGGTAACTTTCTTTCTCCCGCTTTTTAAAATTTTGTAAATTGTTATTATTTTTTTCATGACACAGTTTTATAGATATAGGAATTCCTCCTTTTCCCTCCATAAATTCATTTCCAAAAAAGGAATGCCTCTTCTTAAAAACTTCATTCCAATCAATAATAATGCCATAATGTACTTTAGGTTAGTGACTTTCAAACTTCCTGTAGCAGCAGTTAGCTTGCTCTGTAAGAATTGTGAGTCGTGCAGAAACACAAGGTATCATTCCAGGTATTTTTGTTTTGGAAGCCTAAGTCAAGTTAGATGAGATGGAAAAGCTCTTTATTTCCTAGTTATTTTAATCGCCCTTAGTGCGCAGAGGTGACTCTGGCATCAATAATGGAGTGCCAGAGCCTGCTTCAGAAAGTGATGCTTCATCTAAATCTTGAACAATGACTTCAAGAGGACGAAATGGGAAAGAGCTATGGTAAGCAAATCAGATGTGCAAACATAGCCAAGAGAGCATCTCCTGTTTCAGAAATGTTAACGGGCTCATTGAAGGCCGGGGTGACAAACGCTTCAAGACAAGTGGCTGCTGTGGTGGTAGGAGGGAAGTTCTCAAGGGACATTTGAGGCTATTTCAAATGAGTTGTGGCACAACAGAATTAAAAACTAAGTTTATTTTGGTGTAACAACAATTTGAATCCCATGCTTTCTTTAGAATACTGATTTCCATGAACTTTAAAAAAAATGTATATATTTACCTGAAAGGTAGAGTTAGAGAGATAAGGGAGAGATCAAGATTCTCCATCAGTCAGATCACTCTCAAATGACCACAAGATCAGGGGCTATCCCATAGTCAGAAGCCAGGAGCTCCGCCTGAGTCTCCTTGTGGGTGACAGGGGCCCAAGTCCTCAGGCTAGCCTCTGTGCTTCCCTGGTGTGTATTAGCAAGAAGCTGAATCAAGGTAGAACAACCAGGACCTGAACTGGTCCCCACATGGATGCTGGCATTGTAGGTGACAGCTCAACTTGTTGTGCCACAACACTGGTCCCTCTACGAGCTTTAATTTTTTAAAAAGATTTATTTATTTATGTGTGATGCAGAATTACAGAGAGGCAGAGACACAGAAAGAGAGAGAGAGAAAGCTTTTCCATTCAATGGTTAACTCCCCAAATGGCCACAGTGACTGAGGCTGGGCTAGGAGCCAGGAGCCAGGAGCTTCTTCCAGGTTTCCCACATGTGTGCTGGGGCCATCCTCTGCTATTTTCCAAGGCCATTAGCAGGAATTGGAAGTAGATCAATTGCATAGAATGTCTGGACTACAGGCTGCAGCTTTACTCATTATGCCACAACACTCACCTCCCCATCTCTGACCATGAGCTTTTAAAAGACACCTCATACACATGCATTTCAGAATATTTTTGTGCCAAAAATAAACTTTGATTGCTTTTACTTAGAACATTTTTATGTACCTCTGATAGTTCTGAAAGTAGGGTTTATTCTTTAAATTATAAGAAATCATTTAAGGGCCACAGTAATACTAACAAGATATGTTTTAGAAGATGTTGGGTTTATGCTTGGTTGGGATACATGAACAGATAAAAGGCAAAAGTTCAGATGAGAGGTGATAGGTAGATCTCTGACAGGAGTGTGTATTTGGAGCTTTTGTTTGTTAAGATGCTGTTTGGGAAGCTGACATTCCTTGACAGAGTCTAAGTCCTGGCTTTGCATTGGAGTCTATCTTCCTAGGAGATAGAGGTGGTAGTTCAAGTCCACCGACCCTTGCCACCTGTGTAGAAGATAGTGTTCTGGCATCCTGGTTTCAGACTGGCTCAGCTCTGAATGTCACTGGCATTTGGAGAGGGAATCAGTGGACTGAAGATTTGTCTGTTTCTCTGCTTTTCAAATAAAAACAAAAGCAAGCATATTAAAACATTGTTTAAAAACACACTGGCAGTGCACTGGGAAGGGATTAGTAGAATATAAATATGTGTAGAATATAAATATCTCTAATATAGATATATGGTAGAATTTATAGCACTCGGTGAGGGAGGGAGAGAAAAGTTGAGGATTGCAACTGGCATTGTGATGTAAGACGCAAGGCAGCATCAGCATCCCCTATGGGCTATAGCCCGAATCCTGGCTGGCGCACTCCCAATCCAGCTCCCTGATAATGGCCTGGGAAAGCAGTAGAGGATGACCCAGCTCCTTGAGCCCCTGCACCCACATGAAAGATTGGAATGAAGTTTTTGGCTCCTAGCTTCTGCCTGGCAGTTGCAGCCATTTGGAGATTAAACCAGCAAATGGAACATCTCTCTGTTGTTATTTCAAGCAAATAAATAAAACAAAAAAAGTTTGGGATGACTTCCAGGATTCTGTATTGGAGAACTATTCAAAAGTCTGATTACATGATCTTCAGTATGATAACAACGTTTTCAAGAAGATACGACCATGCAAGGCCAGGAATAGACAATGAGTGGAAAGACAATGAGTTCATATTAGATTAGTCTTGACGTTTGTGTAGATGATCTGGGTGGGAATATCCAGAAGAAAGTTAACTATATCTATCTGACTGAGGTGAGAACTCGGGAGATGTACACTCAGGATTCCAAAGTATATACAGAGTAGTTAAAACTCTGGGTGTGATATCTAAGACCCAGAGAGTATGCTTGGGTATAAATGGAAAACTTCTCAGTGGCTCAAAGAGGAAAAAGCATCCATTATGGCCTGTAAGCCACCAAATGTCTTCCCACTACAATCCAGTGTCTGGAATTGCTGTTGAGATTTTTCTTTTAGGTTAAGGTCATATTTCTAAATACTTGTAAAAAAAAAAAAAAGTCTTTTTATAGCATAACTGTGTGTCTAGAGACCAAATCCTGATACTGACTTCCCCTGGGTGATGTTCAGTAAGTCATTTGCCTCAGGTTCCTTTTGTGAAAAATGAGGAAGCAGGACCAGCTGACCATCAACACTTGGTAGGCTCTGATCCAATTAACAATGACTTAGTATAGGTTGTTCAGTGATTTAAAAAATAATATGTATTTTCTTTCTCTTAAATGAGCAGAGGAAGAGAGGGTGAGATCCATCTTCCATTGACTGGCTCGAGGGCCTGCAACAGCCAGGGTAGAGCCAGGCCCAAATTAGGAGCTGGGGACTTAATCATGTGGGTGAACCATCACCTGTTGTCTGGCAGGGTATGTCCTCATAGAAAATTAGGATTGGAAGTGGAGCCAGGACTTAAACCAGTGTGCTATGGGATATGGAAATCCTAAGCAGGGTCTTCCCCACTGTGCCAAGCAGCATGCCAAGTGTTAGATGTGTTAAGCAGAGGTTGGCCTTCTTGGCAAGGACTCTCATGTAGAAGTATAGGATATACAGATACTAGACGCTGTTTTAGTTGTAGAGGTCTAACTCAGATTAGATGCAAATCAATGACCAACATTTACTAATCTTAGTTGTATTATGTGAAAAGGCGCGCCTGGGACCTTGGGGATCACTGGAACATGAGACCCCATGAACTGCTCATTTACTCTCTCTACTTCTCTTCCTGTTGTGGTGTCCTTCTATACATGGTGTTTTGTGGCTACTAACCACTCTGCCTTCTTCTTGAGGCTTTTGCTATAATTGAATAGTCCTTCTTCTCTTTAGTTCTGTCTGAAAACATTCTGGGGGATTTTGCTTGCTGAAGCTTCATTTATCCATCCTTGTAGCCAAGAGGTTGGGGGATTTTCTTAAGCCATTAGCATCACCTGTGTGGTTTTTGTTTTCAAGTTTATTTATTTATTCAGTTTAATTCAGGATCAGAGTTGCAGTGGGAGATGGAGAGACACAAAGAAATCTTCCACCTACTAGTTTGCTTGCCAGACAGCCACGACAGCAAGCCAGGACAAATTAAAGCCAGGATCCAGGAACTTCCTCCAGGTCTCCCCCATGAGCGGCAGAAACCTGAACATTTGGGTTATCTGCTGCTGCTTCTCTCAGGCCATTAGCAGAATTCTGGATTTGAAGATGTGCAGGGAGGGATTTTACTTACTATGTCACAACTCTAGCCCCTGGAAGTACTTGCTTATAGCACAAGTAGGAATAGTTCACTCTAAGACAAAGAGCACCATCTGAAGAAAAATAAATTTGGGCAGATAGGTGGTTAATATGTGAAACAAGGCAAACAAACAAACAAACAAAAACCAAAAAAGCAGAGGCTTTCTAGCTGAAATCCCATTTCCCCAGTTTCTTCTGTATACTCTAATGTGGATTCTGAAGCATATTATAAAAAACAAACAAACAAAAAACAACGCACACACAAGGAGGGCCTGGTGCAGTAGCCTAGTGGCTAAAATCCTCACCTTGCATGCACCCACGATCCCATATAGGTGCCGGTTCTAATTCTGGAGGCCCCACTTTCCATCTAGCTCCCTGTTTGTGGCCTGGGAAAGCAATTGAAGATGACCCAAAGCCTTGGGATCCTGCACCCGTGTGGGAGACCTGGAGAAGGTTCCTGGTTCCTGGCTTGAGATTGGCTCAGCTCCAGGTGTTATGATCACTTGGGGAGTGAATCAATGGATGGAAGATATTCCTTTCTGTCTTTCCTCCTCTCTGTACATCTGACTTTCCAATAAAAAAAAATGAAAAAAACCTTAAAAAAAATAAATCTTAAAAAAAAAAGAGAGAGAAATGAATAAAAAGGGGAAGATAGAAAGAAGTATAGTTCAGGAAATTGTAGGCTATGTCATAGAAATATGATTTGGAAGCCCTGTAGGGTGGTCTGGGAGGTAAACATCCAATGCTATCTTGTTTGATACTTATTTATAAGTTCATTTTACTAATGAATATGAGGTAAACATGCATACTTATTTTACTAACATGCTTTACTGAATATCGAAACACTCTGGAGAAGTTACATATTGGGAGTGGTGTTCAGTGACAGCAGTTAGGGACCTGCGTTCCCCACTGAGTACCTAGGTTTGATTTCCACTCTAGGCCTTGGATTCATCTTCCTGTTCTTTTTTTTTTTTCTTCCTAAAGCCTTTATTTTTAGATGTGATGGAAGTATATTACAGGTATACATGGAAAAGACAGGGATGATAATAGTTGTATGAAGACAAGGTAATCAGAAAAGTCTAAAGGCTCTCAGCTCCTGTTGAAGTTCAAGTTCGATGAGTACGGCAAGTTGTAATGTCAAAAGGAGTGGAAAACTAGTACTCTCCTTCCCCCTCACCTTATCCTTCAACAGAAACGACATCCACCTCTTCAATCTTTCTCCAGGGCAGCCAAGTCTTCATGAACCTAGAAAAACTCTCCCTCCTCCGTGCCCTCACCCACATACTAGTGAACAAAGGCATGCTTGGAATACATCAGGTCAAACTTGCGGGCCAGGTGAGCCAGGCCTTGGTACTGGCTGTGGTATTGCTCAGCATGCACATAGCTCACTGTACCTTGGCCAAATCTCCACTGGGTACCACAGTGGGAGGCTGGTAATTAATTCCAACCGTAAAGCCATCAGAACACCAGCTCAGAAACCAGATGCTGTGCTTGGTCTAGATGGTGCAATGGCAGCACTGACATCTTTGGGAACCATGTCACCATGGCATAGCAGGCAGCAAGCCAGGTATTTACCACGGTGAGGCTCTCATTTCATCATGCGGTTGGCTGGCTCAAAGTAAGGACTGATGATCTCTGCTACAGAAAGCTGCTCGTGGCAGGAGCTCAGCAGAGATGACAGGTTCCTAGGAGACCAGAGAGAGGGAAGTGGATGTGGGGATAGGACATCAGGTTGGTCTGGAATTTTGTCAGGTCAATATTCAGGGCTCTGTCAAACCAGAGGAAGGCTGTGACAAAGGACACAGTCTGGCTAATGAGGTGGTCCAGGTTAGCATAGGTGGGGCGCTTGATATTGAAGTTTCTATGTCAGATATCACAAATGGCCTCATCGTCTAACGAGAAGGCACAGCCAGAGTGTTCCAGGGTGGTATGAGTGGTGATGATGGAGTTGCAGGGTTCTACCACAGCTGTAGATATCTGGGGGATTAGGTAGATGGGAAACTCCAGCTTGGATTTCTATCCTAATCCACAGAGAGGTGTTCCATCAGCAGGGAGGTGAACCCAGAACAGTCCCCATCAAAGCTGTGGAAAAACAGGAAGCTCGGCAGGCCTGTTCGCTGCTCAGCCAGCTGGTGGATCCAGTCCAGAATGAGGCTGATGATCTCCTTGCAGATTGTGTGGTCCCTGCGGATGTAATTATTGGTGGCATCTTTCTTGCCTTTGATGAGCTGTGTTTGGGGTGGAAGAGCTGTTGTAGGTGCCAGTACAAACTTCATTAATGACAGTGGCCTCCAGGTTTACAAACATGGCCCTGGACACGTGCTTTCCAGCATCGGTCTCACTGAAGGGCGTGTTGAAGAAGTCGTCTCCTCCCACAATGGTCTTGTTGCTTGGTATCTGGCCATCAGGCTGGATGCCGTGTTCCGGGCAGAAGACCTCCCAGGAGTCATTGCAGATCTAGAGACACCAGCCTAGCCAATCTGGCTGGAGATGCATTCACGCTTAGTGGCTGAGGAGTTAGGAGGCAAAGGCGACAGGCGAAAGGTCAGGTCTGGGTACCATCACGAAAGGTCAGGTCTGGGTACCGTCCCTGACAAGTGGAGGTAAGTAACACACTGCAACTTTAGCTTTTTATAAATAAAGACCATGGGAGGCAAAGGTTACAACTCAAATAATTGGGTTCCTGCCACTACACGCAAGAACTGCAGTTATGTTCCCAGCTCCCAAGAGTTGTAGGCATTTAGGTAATAAATCAGTTGATGGCAGGACTCTATATCTCTAAAATAGATTTAAAAAATTTTAAAGTCATATAGTTATTAGTATAAAGCCATGTACTGAACTCAACAAAATAAAATTTAACTCTTCATCAGTGACAATGACTTTCTTACATTAAAAAACTAAAAAAAAAAAGTGTTGTCCTATTTGAAAAAGCTGCTCAACAGAATTCAGAAAAGTGAGTCTTGTGATCAGCTAACTGTGCCATCACCAAAAGTAGGGAAAGCTAGAAAGTTTCTTTTAAATAAAATATTCATTGTTAACACAGGTGATCTCTAGGACTTTAAAAAATATATTTATTTTTATTTGAAAGGCATAATTACAGAGAAGAGACAGAGAGAGAGAGAGAGGGAGAGAGAGATAGAGATCTTTCATCTGTTGGCTCACTCACTCCTCAAATGGCTGCCATAGCAGGAGCTGGGACAAGCTGAAGCCAGGAGCCAAGAGCCTCGTCCAGTTCTTCCAATATGGATGTAGGGTTCCCAAGGAGTTGAGCCATCTTATGCTGCCTTGCGAGGTCATAAAGGAAGGAGCTAGATTGGAAGTGGAGTAGGGGGGCTTGAACCAGTGCCCATATGGGATGCCAGTGCCATAGACAGAAGTCTAGCTCACTATGCCAGGGTGCTGGTCCCAATCTCTCTACAATATTTTACAACTTTTTTTTTTAATGAGAAAGTATGAACTAATGCTGTGGTAATACAGATCAGATGTAAGTCCTGCCTATGAGCCTACACACTACTACTATTAAATCAGTTTTACCAGAGTGCAAGTAAGCCAGAAGCTTTGCCAAAACAAGGCACTTTTTAAAAGATCTTTTTTTTTTTTAAATTTCATTTTGATTGGCACATAGCAATTCTACATATTTATGAGGCGCAGCATATGTACACATTGTACAATGATTATTCCATGGCAATTAGCATATCCATCACCTTACATTAGACTAGACTTTGAGGAAATGTAAATCAAAACCAAGCAGATACCACCTAATTCCAGCCAGAGAGACTATTATCAGAAATACTGAAGATAACAAGTATTGAGGAGCCGGTAGAGAAAAGGGAACTTTTAAACACTACAGATTTATAAGGTAGATTATCACAGCTGTTATGGAAAACAACATGGAGGTGCCTCAAAAACAAGTAAGTAAATACATGGGTCATAAATGTCCTGTGACCCAGACACCGCACTCCTGGGTATATGTCGAGAAGCAATGAAATCAGCACATGTTGAAACAGCTGCATTCCCATTTATTGCAGCATTACTCACAAAAGCCAAAATAAAGTTTTCCTTCAATATTTTTTTCTGATCTTAGCAACAAAACTTGTATTCAAACTTGAACAATTCCCGGAATTAATATCTTAAAGTAGGCTACAATTCTGTTACAAACTTTGATTTACAGCACATCTATTATTTAAAAATAATTAGGGGCCTGTTTTGTAATACAGCAGGTTAACCTACACAGTTAACTATTTGAACTTTCCATGTAATGGCTGAATTGAATTCTAGCTGCTGCACTTTATATCCAGTTTCTGCTAATGTTCCTGGGAAAACAGCAGATGACGCCAGTGCTTGGGGAACCCTGTCTCTTCTGTGGGAGGCCTGGCCAGAAAACCAGACTCCACGCTTAAGCCTTAAAAAAAGAGTGGATAAACATTATAAATTGTTGCTGATGTTATGTTGGGATTTTTAATTGATCGGGATGATACTCTGCCGGCTCTACCTTCAGACCAGAGATGGTCTCCCCAAGAAGCCGTTGAACTTATCTGGACAATAAGATGCTGGACTCTATGCTTGGTATATGCTTGCAATGAAAGAATCTCAACTGAACTTGAACTGTGGTAATGCAACAAGGTGGAGGAATCCACCATGGGGGGGAGGGTTTGGGGGAATCCCAGTACCTATAAAACTGTATCACATAATGCAATGTAATTTAAAAAAAGTGGATAAAGTACCATTCTTTCGTTGTTGTTTTGGAATGCCTTTTGAATTGAAATCTTGTTAAGATCTAATTTCTTGGCATTTATACAGTGCCAACTAACTGAAAACGATTGTTTCTTCCACGTTAGTCTAACTGCCACTGGCAAAAACAAGCATCATCTTTGAATGGTAGTTATATGAGTAAGGTTTTAAAAGTATTGCTTTCCGTTTTTCCCATTTGAGATGATAGAAACAGAACATCTCTGACAGGAAAGATACTTAAATTTAACACGCATTCAGTTGATCTTTGTCAACTGCCATTATCCTTAATGTTAAGTGGCACTACTATCTTCCCCCCTCCCCCTCGGAATGGATTACAATGCATTTAGTACTAAAAATTTAGAGGGGGGTGGTGCTTGTGCTAGCAGTTAAGTGATACGTTAAGATGCTTGAGTTCCACCTTGGAGTTCCTGGGTTCCTTACACAGCTCTGGATTCCAGCTTCCTGTTACTGCAGCTGCTGGAAGCAACAGCCACGGCTCATCATTGAAAACTGCCTGCCCGCCACACCCCTGCCACCTGTGTGGGATACTGGATTGGGTGCAGGCTAGGCCCAGCCCCAGCTCTGGAGGGCTTCTGTGGCAAGAACAAACACATGGGCGCTGTGTCAATCTTCAAACAAGTGCACACACACACACACACACACACACACACACACACCACAGCAAGATAAAATTCAGAGGCCAACAAGGAACATCCCATCAACGTCAAGCTAAGCGATGTTTGTTATTGCTTCTCTTTCATCATTCACAGTGAACTTCCTCCTTTTCCCCAACTCCTTGCTACTGTGGGGTTGCCCATGAATGTAGGTGGGTATAAGATGACTCAAGTAAAATTGCCAGGGTAGGCTGTCAGCCTAGCCTCAATGTTGTGATGAATTCTGCATCACCTTTCACGTATCCTTGCTGGCTTGTTCCCTGGAAATTTCCTGTTGATGTGTCAGCCTCTTAGTGTGAACCACCTGAGCGCAGGGGCTGCTTGCCTGATTGTGTGCCTACTGCCGGTGCTAACTGCGGCGCCTGCAAGTGTTCCCTGTACATAAGGAAAAGCGAGAAATCAATCTATCCACGGGTACTGAGTGAAACTTAAAAACCTGCCAGCACACCCCCCTTGATTCCTATTTTCTGGAGTCTTTATTTCCTTCTTTCCTTTGACGTTTGATGGTCTTTGTCCTCGGGGAAGTTCAGACACCTTCCAGGCAGGTTCGCTCTTCTGGACTCCTTAAGTGATTTGTTTGGTTTACTGCTTATAAAATCAAAACCAATTCATTGCATGTCAGAGGTTTCGAAGCATCGGGAATGAGTGAGACAATCAGGCCTGCCTTGACTTCTTGCAGAAAGTGGCGAGGCGTGTGTGTGTGTGTGTGTGTGTGTGTGTGTGTGTGTGTGAAAACGTGAACCTAACAGGAAGCAAACAAAGTAGCTTGCGTCTTCCCCTCACACTTCCTGCTGGCGAGATCAAAGTGGCGCCCTGGTGCTGGTCCGCGGCACTGGTGGGCTGTTTGAATAGCTCTCCAGTTCTGCCTTAAAAGAGGATTTGCATTTGTTTTTTTTTGCCGTCCCTCCCTTCCCCACCAGAGATGAGGCGCTTTAGTCAGTATTAAGGCCGCTGATGCAGCCCCACCGACACGGCGAGCGCGTGTGCCCAGCACCTCTCCCGTCGTGGGCCAAAAGCACAGCGCAGCGTGCTAATACACGCTGGACCAAAATAAAGGACCCGGAGCATGTGTCGAGGAGGGAGGGGATTGCAATCGTGCAAAACCGCCACAGTGCAGACTTCTGGCGCTTGTGTAATTTGCATTTTGGACTTGTGGGGGTTCAAAGTTGGAGCAGGCCCAGCAGGAAATAAATAAATTAAAAAATGCAAATAGAGCTCAGAAACGGAAAATATCCAGGCCACACGTTCCGATGAACGCGGATGCTGCTAGTTCACACTCGGATGTTTTCATTCTGCAGCTGCCACGAATAAACGGCCCGAGACACGTAATTCTATCGCGAGAAGGGGGAATGTGAAACGAGGTCGGAAATCATCTGAAAGCGTCACGCAGTCTTTTATTTACCTTTCACGGCACAAACTTACACACGTTAAGGACAAAACACCCCGAAGTTCTCAGGAAACCTTGCCTGCGGTCGCTTCACCTCGGCGGGCGTCCCGTCAGCTCCCAGACCCGTGCTGGGTTCGACTCTCAGGTGGCCCGGGCCGGGCCCACAGCGCGGCCGGAAACACCCGCGAGGCGGCTCCTTCGGTTCTCTCCCCTCAGCACTCGGTGAACGCGGCTCGAACACCCACCCGGCCCGCTCAGCTCGCTCCTCGCCGAGGCCGACGGGCCCCAGTCAGAGGGCAGCAAAGCGTGACAGCCGCGCGCGGGCCGAGCCACCCTGGCGCCGCGCGCGCCCGCGCCCCTCGGCCTGGCGGCGGCGGCGCGCACGCGCGCGCGGCGGGAAGCTCCGCCCCCTTCCCCTCACCCCACCCCTCCGCGCCGGGGAGTGACTGACTCCCGCCAGCCCCTCCACGTCAATCAACCCTCCTCCTTCTCGCACTCTCTTGCACCTTGTTATTAATCTCAATCCCCGATATTGCCCGGACGCCTCTCCCCCGGCTCTCGGGGGGGTGTGAACGTGTGTGTGCGCGAGGGCGAAGGCACCTCGAGAGCTGGGGTCTCTGTTCCGCCTCGGCGGCCCCCCACCCCCGGCAAGCAGCAGCAGGCTCGGCAGCTTAACCCCCCGCAGCGGCGGCAAGCCCCCCAGCACCGGGAGGCCAAGGCCAAGGCCGGGCTCGGCGAGGCTTTCGGAGGCTCTAGCCGCGGCTTAGGGCGGCCTGCGGGGGCGGGAGGGCGCGCAGCTTCCTCCGGCTGAGGCCTTCGCGTCAGCGGGCCGCGCGGGGCCCTCCTCAGCGCGTCCGGGGTCACCGTTCTCGAAGCCCGGCGGCGGCCGCCCTCGTTCCCTTCCCTTCTCCCCGCTCCGTCTCTCCTTTAGGCTCCAGCCAGCCAGCCAGCCAGCCAGCCAGCCAGCCAGCCGCCTCTTGCCCGTTCCTCCGGCGGCCCGGCCCGGCCCGCCCGCCCTGCGTCCCCTCCGGCCGGTGCCTCTCTCCCCCCGGCGGGCTGCCTGCATGTCTTTACTGCCCTCAGCCCCGCCGCCACCGCCGCCGCCGCCTCCCCCGCCGCCGCAGCCCCAGCCGCCCCGCCGCCGCCGCCGTCGCCGCCGCCCGGCCCCTGGCGCGCTGAATGCAGGTGAGGGGGACCGGGGGTCGGGGGAGTGGGGGACGTGGGAGCCCCCCGAAGGCCCGGGCGCCGCGGCCGCGCTGCCCCTCGGGTCGGACGGGCGGGCGGGCGTGGGTGTTTGTGTTTGTGTCTGTGGCCGCGGCTCCGGAGGGGGAAGTATGTGTGAGGGCCCGCGCGCGCGCGCTCGCTCGCGTGTGTGTGTGTGTGTGTGTGTGTGTGAGGGGGTGGTGTGTGTGTGTGTTTTCCCCCAGCCGCGGGGAAATGGCTGCTGTGGTTGCTCCTTGTGGGCCGGAGGAAGAGAATGAGGTAGAGTGTTTTTGTGTGTGAGTGTGAGTGTGCGCCCCAGTCGGGCCGATGGCGAGTGTGTCGGGAGGACGAGCGCGTCCCCGGGGAAATGAGGTGGGAGAGGGAACAAATAGGCAGTGTGGGCGTGCGAGTTGATGAGACTTTGGCGGGCGGGAGGGCGGCCTGAGGGACCCGCGCGGCGAGTGGGTGTGTGTCGGGTGATCGGCGGGGGGCGGCGGGGTGACCCGCGCTGGCGGGAGGCGGGCGAGGAGGGTTGCGGGATGTGTGTGTGTGTGTGTGTGTCGGGGGGCGTCCGCGCCCGTGGCTGGGACCCCCCCCCCGACTGGCGTGGCCCTCTCTCTCTCTCTCTCTCTCTCTCTCTCTCCCTCTCTCCCCCTTTGTGGCCGAGGCTCCCGAGCCTCGCAGGTGAGAGCTGCCTCGCGGGGGGCTGGGCCGCGCAGGGCTGAGCGAGGGCGGCCCACGCGAGGCGGCGGGGCCGGGCGGGAAGCTGCGGCTCTCGGGTTCCCGGGGCCACGGCCGCGGCAGGAAGCGCGCCGGCCTGCAGCGCGGCCTAACCGCCTCGGCGCCCGGGCGCCTCCCGGGACGCGGAGCCCCGTGCGGGAGCACCGTGCTGCCCCGGGCCCGGGCAGGTGAGGGTTGGGACGGGACGCGCAGGCTGTGGGCGCCTCGGCCGCCTCCGCGTCCCCCGACGAGGAGCGAAGGCTTATTTTGGCGTTCCACGGTCGCCGGGACCCCGAGGCAAAGTGGCTCCAAGCAGTCCTTGTGGGGAACCTATCGAGAGCCCTCCGCGTTGCGCCGAGGCTCTGAGAACAGATTTACGTTTTGTGTTGCAAATACTTTGCGGTGGGTGAGTTGGGATCGCCCCCTCCCCCTCCCCACGAAGTAGATTGGCCGGGAGGGGTGGGGGAGAGCCGGCCGCCAGCCCCGACGGCCCGTGCAGGCGGCGGCGGCTTGGCTCGGTGTTGTGCTTTTGAAATTGTCGTCTCCTGCCTCCTAGGGGAAAGGCGTGTTCGCGCGGGGCTGAGCTGGGAGGTCGGGGAGGAAGAGGAAGTTACTGGAGCTGTCATCCTCTTGGCCTCGGCCTCCTGCTCGGCTTGGGCTTCGGGGTGGGTTGTGTTGTTGGAGGAGTTGAGCTGAGCCGTGGGTGTGCAAGTGGCAGGCCAGCGCCACATTCTGGGAGATGCTCGGGAGCCGCTGGTGAGCCTCAAGACGGTCACGCTCGGCAGACACGTTTCCGAAGCCGCGTAGAGCAGGCGGCCTCTATTGTGTACTCGGTGTGTGCTCCTGGAAAGCTGTTGGGAGAAGCGTCTGAAGCAAAACGCAGTTACCCAGATAAGTCCGCTGCTCACAGGCGTGCAGTGCGTTTCAGAACCGAATAGAAACGGCGTTTGCATAATTATTCGCTGGCTCACTTTTATCGACTCCATCCTTTTCATGTTTGTAACTCGTTAGTCCTCACCAGAACCCTGCTGTGGATAAAGCCTTTAATACGGATCCGGTGTTTGTAGGTTGCACTCTGTGTAATGGCCAGTGGTTGATTGTTTTTAAAACAGGTCTCGTGAAGAAATAGTGCGTGCTGCTCACTGGGAAGAGAGGGAGGAGTGAAGAGGTGTTTCCTGTTAGTGCTACTACAAAAGCAATTTAGCACTTGTAGTTTAAGGGGGAAAAAACTCGTTTTACAGACGTCAGAATCTCATCTGTGTGATGTTTTTCTTAACTATTTTGACCTTAGACAAGGTATCCAGCATCTACAGGACTCCATTTTCTTGTCTGAAATAGAGTTCATATTTTATGACATTGCAGTTTGTAAATTAGCATGAGAAAATGGTATTTGGTGCGTAGTAGATGCTTACTTAAATTGTAGTTCTGCCTCCTGCAGCCCTATCAGCTTGAATACCGAAGTAGTGATTACCTGGAGCAATATTATGTAACTAAGTTGAAAATCCTGACAGCGGAATATTTCTGTCCTTTCCTTTCTCTAATCAACTTTTCACAGGTTAGATCTTTGGTATTTTTGGTATCTCGCAGCTTCATTATTCTTGGGAGTTGTTGTTACTTTCCCTTGGGAAAAAGTTTTATGTTCCACGTAGCATATGCGTTCATGCAGGCAATGCTGAGGAGCAAGGCAGCAGAAGTTACCTGAGAGTGTAAGGGCCGTGGAACACAGCGCACGAGGACCGGTTCCTCACAAGCAAAATCTCCCGGCATATTCTTCTGAATGAAAATGAAAATCCTGTGTCAACTGCTGGCAGTTTCCCATCTTCTGTTTCTTATAGAGTTGTAGATGTGTGGTCCATTAAATTTTAGTTGTATTGTGTGAAAAAAAAATTACAGAGTTTTGCGGATTTAAATAAAGGCAACTGAGAGGTTAAAGGATCTTTTTCTTTTTTTGGTAAAGGCAGGACAAAGAGAATGTGGGAGGAGTTTTCATTGGTGTCAGTTTAGTGGAGCCTTATTATTTGTAACAACAATAATACGTTTTTGGGAAATCTCACTGGATTTTTCTAAAATTAGGACTAAGATTCCAAAATAGCTTTTATATTTAAATATTTGTGTGAAGGATAGTAGAAACAACTTTATAATGGACAAAATAATCTCTGGAATTTTAAAGAATTCTTACCTTAAAAACCATAATTTCCAGTTCTCTAGTAACTATGAAATAGGAATGAATTTTGCTCTTAGTATTAGATAAAGTAATTCCATTAGATATTATGAATGATACTATCTTAAAGCAAATTTTTAAACCTGGATAGAATTGGAGAAAACATTTTTCTGTAATCATGAAAACATGATACTGAACTATTACAGTACTTATACAGTGAAATTTACCATTAATAGGACTGCTCATGCTAAATTGCACAGATTAGCAGAATTATGTTACACTAAAATCAAGGTAGAAAATTGTTTATGTTCTGAAATTTAAATTACTGAAAGGAGGTTTTAAATGATCTTCCCCAAATGCCCATTATTAATGCCTTTAAATAGGAATTGGAATACTTCAGCAGTTCATCCCGTATTCCTCAAAGCAGTGCTAATTTGTTGGGGTAGTCAAGTATTCCAGAATGTCAGGGGCTTGGTACATAGAGGTTTGTGTTTTGCTTGCAGGACAGTACAGTGCAGGTGTTCTGGTTAGTAAACAGTGGCTTTATTGCATGTGATCATTTAAGGATCCTGGTTCCTTAGATCGTGTGACTTCCCCATTGCCTACATACCTGGAGTTCTACCTGTTGCCCACAGACCATTTGTAAAGAAGACACAGATTTTTAAAAGGACAAATATTTCCCCAGTTTTATTGGCAATAATTTGTCACAGACATATGTGTGTGTGTGTGTGTGTGTGTGTGTAATACAATATTTTAAATAATATAAGGGGGATGGAAAATGTAGGCCCTGGCTGGTGAACAGCTTGGTCATCTCTGCCACAAGGGGCCTTTCACTGTTATTTTAGATGACGGAGATTTATGAAATTCTGTCTAAAGGTCAGTGATAATACTTCAGAATTGCTTCCCTTCAAAGAGTAAAACTGGCCTTTGGGTCTGAGGGGGAGTTGAGAGGAGGGAAGGGGGAGGGCCACAGAATGTAAAGGGATGTTCTTACCTGTGAGGGGCTTGAATGGTAAGTGAATTTCAGAAGCCCCTCAAGGATTTAGGTTTTACAGAGAAATTACGGTTGAATTCTGTAATCTTTAGTGGGCTTATTCATTACTGTTTTACATTTTCATTGTGGCTCGCTGGGTTCTAGCTGAGTTATTTCTGTATTTTGCCATCAGTTCAGTGCAGTAGGGTAAAACTCCGAATTTCATTTCCTCAGGTGTGGTTTCATAGGAAATAGTGTTTTTCTTTATATATATATATATATATATTTGTTTTTTTTTCTTGCTGGTGTGCAGCATTACTGTTAGTATTTTATGTTTTCACAATACTGAGTAGTATTTGGTTGTACCCTGGGATGGCTTGTTGTTGCTGTTGCAGTGACTCAAGTTGGGAACATTAATATATTGAAGCCTGAACCCAGAAGGAACAGTAAAACCATCAAGTGAACAACAAAAGATAATGGTTAACTTGTGCTCACACTTCAGGATGAAAATACTACAACTTCCTTTGAGTGAATGCACTCTAACGATGGACCTGGAGGGCCAGCACACTAAGGGGTTTTTGTCTCTGGACAACTTGATTTTTTTTTTTTAAGAAAATTACTTTTTTTAGATGTGGAGTTACAGAGAGAGACAGCTGGTTCACTTTCCAAGTTGCCACCACAGCTGGGACTGGGTCAGGCTGAAGTCTAGAACTCCAGTGGATCACCCCTATGGGTGGCAGGGACCCAGCCAGTGGGACTGGTTTTCTGGGTGCATTGACAGGGAGCTGAATTTGAAATGGAGCAGTCGAGACTTGAACTGGTGTCCACATCGTATGCCGGCATTATCACAGGCAACAGCTTAATGAGCTGCACCACATGTCAGCCCCTGGACAACTTTAATTTTGATTTAAATCACTGTTTTTATTGCCCAGGATTTTAATAACTTTTTTTTTTAAAGATTTATTTTTATTATTTTTTTTTATTGGAAAGGCAGATATACAGAGAGGAGAGACAGAGAGGAAGGTCTTCCATCCGATGATTCACTCCCCAAGTGAGTGCAACGGTCGATGCTATGCCGATCCGAAGCCAGGAGCCTCTTCCGGGTCTCCCACACAGCTGCAGGGTCCCAAAGCCTTGGGCCGTCCTCGACTGCTTTCCCAGGCCACAGGCAGGGAGCTGGAAGGGAAGCGGGGCTGCTGGGATTAGAACCGGCGCCCATATGGGATCCCGGGCGTGCAAGGCGAGGACCTTAACCACTTGAGGACCTTAACCACTTGTGCCACCGTGCCGGGCCCAGAACTTTTTTTTTTTGATAGTAGCCAAACAAAAGGTACAATTTAGGATGTTTTCTGTGAAGTTTTAAAAGATTTATTTTCATTTATAGAGAAAGAAGAGATACAGATCTTCTGTTCTCTGGTTCATTCCTTTAATGACTACAATGGACAGAGCTGAGCCAGTCCAAAGCCCGGAGCCAGGAGCCTTTTCTGGATCTCCTGCATGGGTGCAGGGGCCCAAGAGTTGGGCCATCCTCTGTTGGTTCCCCAGTCCATAACCAGGGAGCTGCTTTTGTGGTGGAGCAGCTGGGATGCAAATTGCCACTCATGGAATGCAGCATTGCAGACAGGGGATTAGACAATCCAGCCACAGCACCAGCCCCCTTAAGAACATTTCTTGTTGCTGCTTTTTTTTTTTTTTTTTAAATTGGAAAGACAGATTTATGTAGATAAAGAGAGAAGGAAAGAGCTCCCAACTGCTGGTTCATTCCTCAAATGGCCAGAGCTGAGCTGAAGCCAGGAGCCTTTTCCAGGTCTCCCGTGTGGGTGACAGGGTTCTAAGACTTTGGACCATCCTTTGCTGCTTTCCTAGGCCATAAACAGGGAGCTGAATGGCAAGTGGAACAGCCAGAACACGAACTGGCACCCATATGGGATGCTGGTGGTGCTTGCAGGTAAAAGATTAACCTGGCCCCCTTAAGAACGTTTTCGTCATCCGAAATATAGATCCCATATTTTAAGAGTCGTCCTTCATTCTTCCATTCACCTAGTTCAATTTGATGATTTACCTACGTTTTGTGTAGGAATGTCTTTTCTGGACATTTTATACAAATGAAATCTTTATATGTGTACTTTAATTTATTGTGCTTTCAAGGGTACATCTATGTAATTGTATTTTATTCTTTTTATGGCTATAAATGATGCCACTTCATGGATATAGCACATTTTGATTACCAGCTAATCAACTGATGAATATTTTTTTTCTATTTTCTTGTCTATTGCAACTTATAATTTGCCAACTTTTTTTGTGCCGTATGTTTTCAGTTGTTTTGAGTATGTCCCTAAGAATGAAGTTAGTATCACACAACGTAATGGAACCACGGTCATTCAAGTTCAGACTGTTGAGGAATTTCTAGACTGTTTTCAAAAGCAGCTCAGTATCTTGCATTCATATCAGTAGTATATGAGGGCTCCAGTTGCTCTGTCTTGTCATCATCCATCCTGGTAGACGGGAAATGGTGCCTCTGTGTTTTGATTTGCCTTTCTTTTACTGCTAGTCATACCGAGCATCTTTTCCTGTCCTTTTTGGACATCTGTGTATATCCCTTGGAGACATGTGTGAAAAGGCTCTCATTCTTTGCCTGTGTTTGTATTGAGTTACTTTTTTTTTTTTTAAATTGGAAAGGCGGATATACAGAGAGGAGAGACAGAGAGGAAGATCTTCCGTCCGATGATTCACTCCCCAAGTGAGCGCAACGGGCCGATACTATGCCGATCTGAAGCCAGGAGCCTCTTCCGGGTCTCCCACGCGGGTGCAGGGTCCCAAAGCTTTGGGCCGTCCTTGACTGCTTTCCCGGGCCACAGGCAGGGAGCTGGAAGGGAAGCGGGGCTGCCGGGATTAGAACCGGTGCCCATATGGGATCCCGGGCGTGCAAGGCGAGGACCTTTAACCACTTGTGCCACCGTGCCGGGCCCTTGAGTTACTTTTTATTATTCAGTTGGAAGAGTCCTTAAATGTGATCTACATATACATACAGTTACATATGTTTTGCACATATTTTCCCTCTTCATGTGAATTGCCTTTTTACTTTCTTAGTGGTATCATTCTGGATATTAAAAGTTTCAGCTTGTAGTCAATGTTCTTTTTTTTTTTTCTAGTTGACATTGCACTTTTGGTGTCATGGCTAAGAAACCTTTGCCTAGCTAAGATCACAAAAAATTTATTGTTTTTGTTCTAAATACTTTATGGCTTGCACTTAGGTCCTTGATCAGTTGGGACTTAACTTCAGAATAGGATATTACTGTGGAGGGAGTCTAACACTGCTCTGCGTGTGGGTCTCCACTTGTCCCAGTCCCATGTGTTAGGAAGGTTATTCTTTCCTCCATTGACTTCTCTTGTTACTCTTGTCAGAGACCAGTTGAACAGTCATCACAGTTGGTTTGGAAATTTCAGTCCTTGTCTATTGATCTGTTATATCCTTTTGCCTGTTCCGTTGTAACTATTGTTGCTTTTTAATTGAGAAGTGTGAGACTTGAGATTGCTCTTTTTCAAGATTATTTTGGTTATTTGGGTCTCAGCATTTTCATATCAGTGTTATGGAAGCCTGCAGGAATTTGGATGAGGTTATGTGTTGAATCTGTAGATGATTTGGGGGCATTGCCATCTCAATAGAAAGGTTCTCTGTGAACGTAAGATGTTCTCCTTTTTTTGTTTAATTGCTCTCAATGATCTTTTATTGTTTTTAGAGTGTAAGTTATATGTCCTATTGCATTTCTTCTCAATTGTCTTATTTCTTTTCTTTTCTTTTTTTTTTTTTAGAAAGATTTATTTATGTATTGGAAAGTCAGATATACAGAGAGGAGGAGAGACAGAGAGGAAGAGCTTCCTTCCGATGTTTCACTATCCAAGTGAGCGCAACGGCCGATGTTATGCTATGCCGATCCAAAGCCAGGAGCCAGGAACTTCTTCTGGGTCTCCCACACGGGTACAGGGTCCCAAAGCTTTGGGCCATCCTCAACTGCTTTCCCAGGCCACAAGCAGGGAGCTGGATGGGAAGTGGAGCTGCCGGAATTAGAACCGGTGCCCATATGGGATCCTGGGGTGTTCACGGGGAGGAATTTAGCTGCTAGGCCATCCCACCGGGCCCAGTTGTCTTACTTCTTTAGGTGCAATTTTAGATGGACTGTCATTCTCAAGTAGTTCAATGCAAGCATATAAAGACACTATTTTTGTTGCTCTAAGTCTCTATCTCTTGCTGAGCTTACTGGTTTTAATAGTTTTTACATAGATTCTGTAGGTTTGCATCACTTGCAAATGAACGTATTTTTACTTTTTTTCCAATGTGAGCGCATTTTATTTTATTTTCTTGCCTAACTGCCTTGGAAAGTACCTCTAACATGTCTTTGGAAAGAAGTGTCAAGGACAGACACTTGTAGGGCTTCCTTCTAGTGTCTGCTTGTAAGGGGAAAATGTTCAGTCTCCTATTAAGTATAATGTTAACAGAATTCTCATAAATGCCTTTTATCAGAGTGAGGAAGAGAATTTTTTTGCAGGTTTATTGCAATTTTTCTTTTTTTTTTTGGTGAAAAGATATTAGTATTGAGTTTTGAAGAAGGTGTGGAATATAGGTCAGGAAATGAGAATATCTAGTGATGAATGGCAGATGTGATATTAAATTGGGTGGTGAAGAAGAACCAGACCCTCCCACCCTTCTTCCATCTTTGTCTTCCATTTCCAGCTTTTTTTTTGCTGGTCTCTAATAATGCTTTTTTTTTTTTAAGATTTATTTATTTTTATTTTTATCAGAAAGGCGAATATACAGAGAGGAGGATGGAGAGAGGACGATCTTCCATCCAATACTTCACTCCTCAAGCAATCACAACGCCTAGAGCTGAGCCAATCTGAAGCCAGGAACCTGGGGCTTCTTCCTGGTCTCCTACGCAGGTGCAGGGTCCCAAGGCTTTGGGCCGTCCTCAACTGCTTTCCTAGGCCACAAGCAGGGAGCAGGGTGGGAAGCAGGACTGCTGGGATACGAACTGGCACCCATTTGGCATCTCGGCGCATTTAAGGCGAGGATTTTAGCCACTGGGCCACCGCCCCGGATCCTAATAATGTTTTCATCAGTCTGTGTGTATATTTGGCAGGCCCTTAATCTTTTACCTCATATTGGAATGATTGAAATTTCTTGAGCACTGGAGAGTATTGTTTTGGAAAAAAAGTGCTCAATAAAGAGTATGGGGTATTTCTAATTAGTCTGGTAGCTAAGTGTGGAGTGGAAACAGGAACCAGGAGCACTAACTCCCAGAGAGTGACTGCAGAATTGAAAAGAAGTGCCCTTACCTTTGCTGCATTGGATGAAGGTGTGGGTTGTGAGGCATCTATCAGTAGACGACCCCTTAACCCCAAGCATTTCAGCATCAATGGTTTTGCTTTTGTAAATATTCCTTATAGTGGCATCTTTTTTTCCCCCAAGATTTATTTGTTTTTATTGCAGAGTCAGATATACACAGAGAGGAGAGACAGAGAGGAAGATCTTCCATTTGACGATTCACTCCCCAAGTGACTGCAATGGCTGGTGCTGTGCTGATGCGAAGCCAGGAGCCAGAAACCTCCTCAAGGTCTCCCATGCGGATGCAGGGTCCCAAGGCCCCATAGTGGCATTTCAACCATTACACCAAACACCTGCTTTTTCTCACATACCTTTGCCTTTGATCATTGATTATATTTAAAAAACAAAAACTGCGTATCTACAGGATCTATATTAGAGTTTTGACTTTAGTATAGTCTTCTGCAACATTAACATTTACATTTTATTTAAATTTAAATTAAAAAACAAAAAGTAGCCTCGTGGTTAATATCCTCGCCTTACATGGGCCAGGACCCCATATGGGCATGGATTCATGTCTGCTGATCCATTTCCCATCCAGCTCTCTGCTTGTGATCTGAGAATGCAGTGGAGGATGGCCCTGTACCTGCATGGCAGACCCAGAGAAGCTCCTGGCTTCTGCCTTTGGCTCAGCTCAGCTCCGGTTGTTGTCACCACTTGGGGAATGAACCAGCAGATGGAAGAGCTTTCTCTCTGCCTCTTCTCCTTCTTGTAAATGTGACTTTCCAATAAAAAATAAATAAATCTTACAAAAAAAAAAGGCAGCAATATGATGTGACTTACGGGATGGTAACCTTGAAGTACTTCAAAGAACTAGAATCACCAAAAAAAAATGTATGTAACTTATTAGGAAATATTCAGAATCTGCTTGCTATAAGCTATTATATTTAATAACATGAAGAATAAAACAAAAATTGAAATGTACTCTATTAATCAAGGAATAAGACTAACTCTTGTTGGATTATTGCGTATCAAGGACAGCATTGTTGCATAGTGAGTGTTGTCTCTGTCTGCAGTACTGGCAGCTGTATTGGCTGCCACTTCAAGATCTGCCTGCTGCACTTCTGATCCAGTTCCCTGCTAATGTGCCTAGGAACCCCGAATGTTTAGGCCCCTTGCACCCATGTGGGAGACCCAGAGTAGCTCTGGACTTCTGGCTTCAGTCTGGCATAGCCCCTGCTGCTGTGGCCATTTGAGGATTAAGTCAGCAGATGAAAGATATCTCTTCCCTCTCATTGTCTCTCCTCCTCTTTTCCATCTCTGCCTTTTCCTTCCCCTTTCACCATCTCTTTATAATTATGCCTTTCAAATAAATTAAAAAATGTAATTAAACACTGTCAAAAGCCACTTCCTGCCTTTGTTATTTTAAATTTCTATTTATAATTTAATATTTGGAAGGCAGAGATAGATGATAGATAGATGATAGATAGATAGATAGATAGATAGATAGGTAATCTAGCCATTGTTTCACTTCCCAAATGCCCGCAGTAGCCATACTGGCAGGCCAAAGCCAGGACTAGACTTGGTAGAGATCCAAGTCCTTGAGTCTTCGCTGCTACCTCCCAGGGTGTGTGAGCAGGAAACTGGAAGTGGATATGCTTCCTGAACTTTAACCCCAGGCCCTCCAATGTGGAATGTGAGTGTTCTAGTGACTTCTTAATTGTTGTGCCGAACGCCTGAACTTACTATTGTGGCCTGTTACTAGGACACATACAAGTGTATTTATATGCTCATGATTACAGTTGGATGTGTTGGACTTCCACACTCTTAATACTACCTGGACCTGCGGGATGTTTGAATATGGGTCCAGCAAACAAGTGAAGGCAAAATGTTCCAGTTGACAAAGTAGCGTAAGTGCTGTTGTACACAGAGCTCATGGATTTTATTTTATTTTTATTTATTTTTTAAAGATAATATTTTATTGGCAAGTCAGATTTACAGAGAGAGGAGACAAAGATCTTCCATCCGCTGGTTAACGCTCAGGTAGCCACAACTGCCGGAGCTGAGCCGATCTGAAGCCAGGTGCCAAAAACCAGGTGCCAAAAGCCAGGAGCTCTTCTGGGTTTCCCACACGGGTGCAGGTCCCAAGGCTTTGGGCCGTCCTTGACTGGTTTCCCAGGCCACAAGCAGGGAGCCAGATGGGTAGTGGAGCTGCCAGTATTAAACTGGTGCCCATGTGGGATCCCGGGGCGTTCAAGGATAGCCGCTAGGCCACCGCACCGGGCCCAAGAAGTTGAGTGTTCTTTTGCTGCTTTCCCAGGCCATTAGCAGGGAGCTGGATTAGAAGTGGGACTGCCAGGATTTGACTACGCCCTCATACGGAACGTGTTGTAGGTGTCGGCTTCATCTGTAAACCACAACACGAATCTCCGGTCAAGTGTGACACACAGAGTAGGGGCTTACTGTACTGTTAGACTTGTAGTGGGAACTTTAGTGTTTATTAATGAATAAGCAAATGGCACTGCTAACAGCGAAAATTACATCAACTTTTTTTTGCATGAAGTTTGTAGTTGCAGAGACAAGTTCAGATTCAATGACATGAGTGGGAAATTAAGTTTACTTCTGGTTATCTTCTGGGGCCTGAATGGGAATTTGAAGCTAATAAAAGGGCCTGGGACATGATTATAGGTAGACTTAGTGCTTTGGGTAAAAAAATTTCAATTTGGTTTTCAAGTCATTGACACAAAGATTTCAGCTCTAAAGCAACAGGTGGTGGTTCAAATTCATACGCTGTCGCCTTAGGTGCAGGAGGTAGGAAGCTGCTGGTGATGCTCGCATCCTTTACTGCAGAGCTTGGGTTCAAGTCTCAGCTCTGCTTCCGCTCCCAGCTTCCTAATGTGTACTTGACAAGGAGCCGGTGAGGGCAGAAGTACTTAGGCTTCTGTCACCCACATAGGAGACCCAAACTCGGTTCCTTGCTCCTCACTTCAGCCTGCCCTGCTCTGGGTTTTGCAAACGTTTGGAGAGTGAACTAGCAGGTAGAAGATCCCTCTTTATCTTTGTTTCTCTGCCTCTATAATATAAAAAAAATTAATGAAGTCCATAACTGTGATGTGTAATATATGGTTCTATGCTATAATGCAGTTGTTTAGACTAATAGTACTACAGATTTCCAAAATCTCATAATTATCAGTATTGTTTAAGACACTGAGAGCCATGGAATGATTTGAGCAGGATGGTGGTGACAGTTTGTAAGTTAAAAAAAAAATTCACTTGTTTTTTGAAAGGAAGAGTTAGAGAATGCGCGAGCTCTCAGTTCATTTGATGGTTCACTCTCTGAAGATTGCAATAGCCAGGGCTGGGGCTGGGCAGAAGCGGGGCACCCCACACTCCTTCTGGGTGTCCCACATGGTTTGCCAGGGTCCAGGACTTTCCCAGACACTGTAACAGGAAGCCAAATGAGAGGCAGAACAGCTTAGACGCAAGTTTGGTGCTCTGGTGTGTAGTGTCAGCAACACATGTGGTGGCTTAACTTGTGTCGTAGCCCTGATCCCTGAAGCTAATGTCGTTGAGGCATACAGAAGCAGTTGAGAAGAAACTGTGTGGAGACAGAGCTTTTAAAGATTAAAGTATACAGTAATATGAAATAAGATTTAGGGACTGGTGCCGGGGCACACAGCCTAAGCCTCTGCTTATTGTTCCGCCATCCTGTGTGTGTACCAGTTCGTATCCCTGCTACTCCACTTTCTTTCTTTTTTTTTTTTAAAAAAGATTTATTTATTTATTGGAAAGGCGGATATACAGAGAGGAGGAGAGACAGAGAGGAAGATCTTCCATCCAATGGTTCACTCCCCAAGTGAGTGCAATGGCCGATGCTATGCTGATCCGAAGCCAGGAGCCAGGAACCTCTTCCGGGTCTCCCACACGGGTGCAGGGTCCCAAAGCTTTGGGCCGTCCTCGACTGCTTTCCCAGGCCACAAGCAGGGAGCTGGATGGGAAGTGGAGCTGCCGGGATTAGAACTGGTGCCCATTTGGGATCCCGGGCGTGCAAGGCGAGGACCCTAGCCACTAGACCACGCCGCTGGGCCCGCTACTCCACTTTAAATGTGGCTTCCTGCTAATGTGCCTAGAGAACAACAGAAGGTGGCCCAAGTACCTAGGCCCTTGCATCCACATGGGAGACTCAGAAGTTCCTGCTACTAGCGTTGGACCAGGCTAGCTCCGGCCTTTGCAGTCATTTGGGGAATGAACCAATAGGTGAAAGAGCTCTTGCTAGCTCTCCTTCTCTCTCTGTAACTCTAATTTCTACAAACAAAGAAATAAGATTTGTGTTAGGAAGGAAAAGAAACCTTTCAAGTGACACTGGTGATTGAATGTGAAGGAAAAGTCAGACACATGACGGAACAGAAGGGAGAGTTCAAGGGGCAGTTAGGGAATTTATGTTAAACAGATTGAGTCTATGGTTACCTGAACTTGGGTGCTCTCTAGTTTTATGCCTGAATAAATAAAATATTCTTAGGATTGAGTTTCTTGGGGTTGGCATTGGGGCGCAATGCATTGAGTCTGCTCTTCGTGGCATTTTCTCTTTTGGGCCTTGGTTTCTGTCCTGAGATCTGGCTGAGAGTAGCCAGGACAAAACAAAGAAGGATAAAACAGTACCCGGGCTCCTGCCGCTTATGTGGGAGACCAAGAAAGATCTCCTGGCTTCACCGTGGGCCAGCCCTGGCCGTTGAGGCCATTTGGGGGAATGAACCAGGGGGTGGAAAATCTCTTTCTCTCTTTCTGTCTCCAACTGCATCTTAAGTAAAATACTTTTACTTTTTACTAGTAAAAATTTAAATAGTTATAATTAATTAAGTCAGAGTTATAGAGAGATGGGGGGATAAACAAAACCTGCATCCACTGGTTCACTTCTCAGAAGGCTAGCTACAATGACCATGGTGGCACCAGGCTGAAGCCAGGAGCTTCTTTCAGATCTCCTCTGTGGGTAGCAGGGCTCAGGCACTTGGGCCATCTTCTACCTTTCCAGGTGCGTTAGCAGGGAGCTGGATCTGAAGTGGAGCTGCCAGGAACTGAACTGAACTGGAATCCTCATGGGGTTCTGGCATTGCTGGTAGTGGCTACACCACAGGGCCAGAATCAATAAATAAGTCAGGAAAAAAGATTGGTTTTCCTTCCTGCCTCTGATTTTGTTTCTTTTTAGAATAATGTGATTATTTAAAAGGCACAGTGTCAAGCAGAGAGAGATTTTCTATCTGTTGATTAATTTTACACGTGGCTGCAAAAGCCAGAGCTGGGCCCAGACCAATGCCAGGGACTTGGAACTCCATCTGTTCTGGATGTAGGTGACGAGTACCCTGGGCTTTCTTCCGTGCCTTTTCAGACGCATTAACAGGGGGCTTTTTGGAAGCTGAACAGTTGGATCTCAGAAACAGTGTGGATGCCGGCATTGTAGGAAATGGTAACCTGCTGTGCCAAAATTCTGGTTCCCTACATCGTCTGAATAGCTAGATCTATGCTCTGGTTTCTCTTCAAAGTGTGTAAATCTTTTGCCTTTTAAGTAAGAAGATCAGTGTGTGTAATAACTGCCGTCATTTTAAACTCTTAAGTGAATAGATAGCATTTTAGATTTCTGTAGCAGTTGTAACATATGAAATGTAATTATTGTGTATAAAACTCAGGTCTTGAGCCTGGCATGATGGCATAGTGGTTAAAGTCCTCACCTTGCACACCCGAGATCCCATGTGGGCGCCGGTTCTAATCCCGGCAGCTCCGCTTCCCATCCAGCTTCCTGCTTGTGGCCTGGGAAAGCAGTTGAGGACGGCCCAAAGCTTTGGGACCCTGCACCCGCATGGGATACCTGGAGGAAGGTCCTGGATCCTGGCTTCGGGTTGGCTCAGCTCTAGGCGTTGTGGCCGCCTGGGGAGTGAACCATTGGATGGAAGATCTCTCTGTCTCTACTCCTCTCTCCCCATATATCTGACCTTCCAATAAAAATAAATAAATCTTAACAAAAAATCAGAGGTCTTGTTAATTCTGTAAGAGATTGAATAGGTTTTACATTTTAACTAGAAGTCAGTGAATTTAGTATTTTTTCTTTTTCTGTTGCAGACAGAAAAGTTTATTTGCGAAAGGACCAGGTGAGCAGGGAAGGGAAGGAAGGTGAAAGCACCTCTGGAGACAAAACCAGGAAGTGGGGTGCCTCTCAAGAGGAGGGAGAGACACCAAAGGTTTGAGGAAGGAGCTTAGGGTTTTAAGCCTTCCTTGACCCCTTCTTGTTGGGCGGGGAACCTACAGGTAAGATGTTCCCCATTGGTGGTCTCTTAATTAATTAGAAGATGGGTGGGCAGTGCTGGTGCCGCCCACGTGAAGGTGTGGCCAAGACCTGAGCAGGTCTGGATGGTCTCAGGCCCCCCTCTTGAAATCTCACACCCTACTTCTGTAGGGGTAAAGGGCGACGATGTCTTCTGGCTACTTCCTGCTGAAATTGGGTAAGGGGCCCCTGGAGGTGTGGGATCCAGAGAGATGGTCCAGGTCATCCAAGTTGCCATGGCAGAAGTTGGTCTGGTTGTCATACAAGTTTGCATGTTCAAGGTCACCTGGAGATTGAAGACCCCTTGTTAAGTCGTCTCTCAGTTGAGTAGGGCCATGTGGCTCCCATCCAAGTCTCTTTTCCAGCTCCATGTTGGGCTCCAGGGAAAATATTTTACCAGAATTGCCCGGTGGGTTCTTTCCTCTGCTGAGTATAGAAATAAAAAGCCAGGAATCTGTTGCAGACAGAAAAGTTTATTTGCGAAGGGAGCAGATGAGCAGGGAAGGGAAGGAAGGGGAAAGCGCCTCTGGAGAGAAAACCAGGAGGTGGGGTGCCTCTCGAAAGAGGAGGGAGAGACACCAGAATTTAGTATTTTTTAAAAGATTTTTTATTTGAAAGAATGACAGTGATTTTTTATAAATATTTATTTTTATTGAGAAGGCCCCAGTCATTTCCCTTCATTTATTTTCTTTCTATAAAATATAAAATAAAATGAAAGAAAGAAAAAGAAAGAAAGATATTTTTTATTTGAAGGGTAGGTTTACAGAGAGAAGAAAAAGAGTAAAAGAGATCTACTGAAGATAGAAGGAGTAGTGATGTAATTTTTATGTGTATATATAATATGCATAATTATGTATAATCTCAGGTTCTCTTTCTCTGAGGTTTGTGGAGTCTAGGCTAATGCTTTATATATTTTTGTTTGAAAGTCAGAAGGAGAAGGAAAAAAGGAAGGAAGGAAAAGAGGGAGGAGGAGAGGGAAAATTGCTTCGCCTCCCAAATGCGCATGACGTCTGGAAGTGGGAAGGTTGAAACCAGTAGAGTAAAGCCGTGGCCTTGCACATGGTGATGGGACTCCAGTAGCAGGGCGGTCATCTGCTGCTTGCTAGGCTGTGCAGGATCTGGAAGTCCGAGTCAGGGGTGGGGTCGGAGCTCGAGCCTGGGCGCTGTGGCTGGATTTGAGCCGTCTCTGTGGCATCCTAACTGCTGTGCCAGGTGCTTGCGCTCCATGTGAATCTTTGTATTGTTTCCCGGTTTCTTGGTATTTTTGTCTTAGCAATGTGTTTTTCTTTGCAAATGGTAATGTTTGTATTGTGTCATGTCTGTTTCTGGAAGTATTACTTGTGAAAAAGGTATTCAAGTGACAGTAACTGAAGAGTGTATTTTTATCTTCCTTCTTTCCCTCCTTCTCTCGCTCCCTGCCTTTCTACTAGAGATCAATTCTGTTAGTAGTGGGATACAATGTATAATTACTTAAAAGATTTACTTACTTATTTAATTGAAAGGCAGAGTTGAAGAGAGGGGGACTCTCACAAGGACGCACCCCCCACCCAACACACACAGACACATCTTGCCTTCCCTGATTCACTCCTCAAATGAGAGGAAAAAGAGAGAGAGCAATATCTTCCATTCCCTGGTTTACTCCCTCCGTGACTGGAAATGCTCCATGAGGGCTGAGGCTGGACTGGAGCCAGGAGCTTTTGGGCTCGCCCAAGGGGGCATGCAGTCCCAAGCATTTGTGCCATCCTCCACTGCTTTCTCAGGCATGTTAGCAGGGAGACGGATCAAAAGTAGGGCAGCCCACAGGCGCTCACCTGGGGCCGGCATTGCCTCAGCCTTCTGTGCCACAGTGCACATTTTATGTTGTGAGTTAAATGTATTTACAAAGTCATGCTAACATAGCATAGTCATACAGGGTATAATTTTTTAACCTTGCTTTTTAAAATTTAGTAACTTTTTTCCTATCAGTAAGTATCCCTCATACTTTAAAAAAACTTAGTGTTAAAAATTGAGGCTTATGTATTATATAACAGATTAAAGTGAATGTTTTAGTAATTTATTATTTTGTGAATCATCATTGCTAGAGTGTTCCACTTTAGCACCCCCATTCATCCCTTATCTGTATCAGTAAATTCTGGTTCCCTTGTTCTCTGGCACTTATCTTTTGTTCTTATGAATTTATCTATTCCTGACATTTAATGTAAGTGAATCATATGATATGTGACCTTTCATGTCTGGCTTGTTTGAAGATAGGATTTTCAAGATCAATCCATGTTGTACAGTAAACTAGTATTTTATTGCTTCTTATAGCTACATAAAATGTCTTTATGTGTATATGAGCATGTGTGGATATTGTAAATCTGAGAACTCATGGGTATGTGTTTCTGTCTCTCTTGGATATATCATCAGGTGTGGGATTGCTGGGTCAAAATGGTAGTTCTTTGTTTAATTTTTTGAGGAATTAGTGAACTATTCAACATCAGCTATCCATCTTGTGACTTCTTTCTAATTAATTTTATTGATGAGCCACCGCTCAATCCCTTAATGACTGACAGCTTGTTTTTGTTTGTCAACCCTAATGAAGTGAAAAGAATGTGTAGGTACTTTTAAAAAATTGTATGTTTTTGATAGGCAGAATTACAGAGAGGAGAGACAGCTGGTTCAGTCCACAAATGGCCTCAGTGGCCAGGGCTGGTATGAAGTCAGGAGCCAGGAGCTTCCTCCTCATCCCCTAGTGAGTGCAGGGGCTTGAGGACCTAAGCCATCCCTGTTGCTTTCTTAGACCTTTAGAAACTGGATCCGAGGTAGAGCAGCTGGGGCTTGAATCAACACCCATGTGGAATACTGACACCATGGGTGGAGGCTTAGCCTACAGGCTGTGATGACAGTTGCAGCTTTATACTTATGTAAAGGGATAAGTTTCTAGAATTGGACTTCTTTGATCAAGATAATTACACATTTAAAATTTTAATATGTGTTTTCAGATTGTTAGGAATGTGTAAAATTGCACTTCTTTCAATTGTGTGATAAATGCCCATAAGCCTAGACATCTAGTCACATCATTAGTTTTTTCCATTAGTTTTTGAGGGTCTGTGTTTATAAGTTTTTGTCTAATAGCAAGGATACTTTTTTCCCCACAATTTTTAGAGATACCCTATTGTCTGATTTACCTGATCGTGACCTTTACTCCCAAATTTTTCTGTTGGGATGTTCTTCCTGATTTGTAATATTTATGTTTTAGAAACATTACCTCGTTATCCATTGGAAATATTCTGTAGACTTAGTTTTCTGCTTTAGATTTTATTATTTTAGACATTAAAGACTTTGAGATATCATTTAATATGTCATTTTATAAAAGCAGCCATTGCCTTAGAACTCTCTGCAGCCCAGGATCGTTTTCTGCTTTCTTCTAGGAATGTGTAAAATTCAGCTAGATGTAGTTTTGTGGGATGCTGGATTTGTGTTCAGACTTCCCTGTGTTCAGCTTGCAGTGCAGTCAGTAGCTCTGACATGCTGGATGCTGCATGGCTCTGCACTGCAGCTTGCTAGCCTTAGCATGCAAAGCATCAACATTCGGATGGTCATTTTAGTGCAGTTAAATGTGATAAGGCATGGAAATCTGTAACTTACTAGCTGGGCACATACTGGGCATTTGGTGCATGATTTCCTATATATTGTGTCTTCCTCCAGCCCAGTTAAATTCTGATCTAGAAGCAAAGAGGGGAGAAAGTTTCAAGAAATAGTGTGGTCCTCAGATTTTCATTTTATTTATTCTTCATTACTTTTTATGTATGGGACAGTATTACAAGAAAGTGGGGAGAGGAGAATTTTTAGGAAAAGTAAGTACTTTTGTAAGTACTTGGCTTTTGTGCAATAAAGTTAGTAATAGACATGGATTGTGCATCATTAGGTTTTAGAATGTGATACCCTTGAATCTGGGTAACTGCCTACAATTTCACGTATGTTTGCTGTCTTTTTGTCAGCTTCAAAACAAGAAGGAAATTCTGCATTGGTTAGCTCAGGAGGAAGGTAATGACTCACAAAACAGGAAACCTTACTTCTTTTTGACCTTTGAGTTTGTGAAATTGGCATTTTGACTGCAGGGCTGAAATGTGGAAGAACATCATATTTAGTTTGTTTGTTAATTTTGTAAAGTGTCTCCTTGCCAGGAATATGTGGATTACAAGTTAAATCTGCCTGTGTGGGAAATGATGAACAATATTCTTCCTTCTGCTGACAAAATCTGGGTATCTGCTTTTCCATGGCTGTTTTTGCCTTCACATAGGGTCAATGGATCCTTTTCCTGGAACCAACTTGACTCAAAGCTTTTATAAGCTCTCTTGTTCTTCATCTTTATAAGCAACTATTTTAGGAACTGTTTTCAAGTTGACACCCCTTCCCTTCAAACCTTTTCCGCTAGTACAAACCTTTTGGCAATGCTTTCTGTGAGTAGGGTGGATACCCGTGTCAGGCATTTATTTATGCTCGAAGCGGAGGGCTAAAGGCTTTGTTTAATGCTTTGTATCAGTGTGAGTCAGCATCGTCTTTACCTTTCTTTTAAGTTCTTTGAAAATCAAGATGATGTTCCTGAATGGAAATTTTCTTTGTAATATCACGTTTATTGCAGTTACTAAGATTTTTCTGCTTTAATTTTATTTGCAAGGCATAGAGAATTGTTGAGACATAGAGCTTCCATTTATAGTTGTGCTTCCTGAAGACCCTCTGTGGCTGGTGTTGGGCCAGACTGAAGTGGGAGTTGGGAATTCAGTCCAGGGACCCTACCCGGTTGGCAAGGATCCAGCTACTTGCACCACCCCGACCACTCCCCAAGGTGTACATTAGTTGGAGCTAGAATCAAGAGCCAAGCTGGGACTGCAACCTAGGAACTCTCACAGGGGATGAAGGCAGCCCTCCTGGCTCAGCTGGTAGGCTGAGATGCTCGTGTGCCTAGTCCTCTGTTTTTAATAGAAATGTGCAGATTCCCATGTGTCTTTTCTACATTCTGAGTAATTTTGAACACATATTTACATGTATATTTTATATGATTACCTAACATTGAAGCATTGTATAACTTGATTCAAGTTTAAAGTCAGGAATAGCTGTTACAGTTATTCTTAGAATTTAACATTGTTTAGAATTTTATATTTGCAGTTTAATTTAAAATATTTTATCAAAGAAAAAGCTGAAATAATTACGAAATTTATTCAGCATGAAAATGGTTTCTCAATTAAACCATTAGTTTTAGGGTCAGTGCTGTTATACAGCAGGTTAAGCTGCTGCTAGCAGCTCTGGCGTCCCATATGAGTGGCAATCTTGAGTTTTGGCTGCTCCACTTCTGAAGCACAAAAGGAAAAGATTATTTGAAAGGCAGAGTGACAGAGGGAATGACAGATAAAAAACCTTCGATAGCTGCATCTAGGCCAGGCTGAAGCCAGGAGTTTTGAACTCCATCCAGGTCTTCTGTGTGCCTGGCAGGGGCCCAACTATTTGGTTTATCTTACACTGAGCTCCCAGGTACATTAGCAGGAAGCTGAGTATCCTGCACTCAGTATTTCAGTGTGGGATGCAGATAGCCAAAGCCATCGTTTATACTATGCCACAATGCCTACCCCTCAAACCGTTTTTCTTATTTATTTCAATATCTATGTTGGTAATTAAAGAGACGAAACTGTGCAGATTTGTTTCAGTAATGGAAACATGTTTTGTGTTTATCTCTAAATGTGTTGAAGAGTAGACTGTATTAAATGAGTGTATAATTGACTTGTTAATGTGTCAGAAACGGAACTTGTTTTGGATCACTGGATACTCCAGGTTCCTTGAGTTAGGGGTGTTAGAATAAAGCACTTGTAAAGGTTTCAGGTGTCTCCTGATTTCTAGTGATTTTCTCATCTATCCTGCTAAGTAGAGCTCTCCTTATCCCCTCAGGGTTTCTGATCTGTGCGTATGAAGAAAAATATAGAGGACCTTTAGTGGGCCGTTTTAAATGAAGGTCTCTTACTGTTTCCGATTCTGTAGCTGGATTACAAGTAGAGTAGCCAGGACTCGAACCTGTGCCCATATGGGACGCAGGTGGTACAGTCAGAGGCTTATCTTGTTATGCCAAGGCACTGCCCACCATCCCTTGCAGTTATTTTAAATTGAGAGTTCTTTGTTTATTCTTGGAGATACATACACATACTTGTGTATGTGTTTGTGTGTATTCATTTCAGTGATCTGTAAATATTCTCCCAGTCTGATTTGAGTTTTTACTTTCTTCCTAATTGTTTCAGAGAGCTAAAGTTTTTGATGAGGTCCACTTCTTCAGTTTTTATTGATTTTTGTTTTGTTTTTGATAAGAAATTTTTGCTAAGCTAGTTATCATTAATGTTTTCTTCTAGTATCTACACTCTGCTCTTTCATTTAGAGTTATTACTCATTTTGATTATGTGTGAGGCACGAGTTTAAAATCAAGTTTCATTTGCTAGAATGTGACAGTCTACACTGCCTGTTGGAGATTATCCTTTCTCCATGGACATGATTTAGTGCCTCTGTTGGAAATTGACCATGTGTTCATGGCACTACTTCTAGACTCTTTGTTGTTTTGATCTTTAAGATAAACACATCTTAGTTCTGTAATTACTGTTACTTCATAATGAAGCTTGAAATTTGTATAAGCCCTCCAGTTTTATTTTTCTTTTAAAAAATGTTTTGAAGTTAGCTATCTTGTATTTCTATAAAATATGCTTAAATTTCATTGGACTTGTGTTCAAGCTGGAGATAAGTTTATGGAGAACTGATACTTAAACAATAATGAATCTGAGTATGATTTATTTAGTTATTTAATTTTTTTAATATTGTGTTTCCATGATACTGGTCCTGTGCATTTTTATATGAATGTCTAAGTGTTTATAATTTTTGATGGCATTATAAATAGCACTTTAAGAACCGTTTTTATTTGTTACTTACACATGGAAAGGCAACTAATATTGCATGATTTTGTGTGTGTATTCTGTAGAATTTTCTCATATAAATAATTTGTTTTCTGTGACTAAGGGTAGATTTGATCCTTCCTTCCAGTCTGAAATCCTTCTGTATTTTTTCTTCCCTTACCTGCCTGCTTGCAAGAATAACACTTCTAGTTGCAAAGTTGGATAAAAAAGAAGATAATCTTCATCTTGTTTCTGATCTTAGAAAAACATTCAGAATTTCAGAAACTCAGTCTGGTAGCTGCTTCTTATTCATGCTGTTGTCTGGCTCAGTGCATTCTTTATTTTTTGAAATGAAGAGTTGGTCTTAAAATACAAATGAATGTTGAAGTTTTCAAATGCTTCCTATGTATTTGAGATGATCATTATATATTTATGGTACACAGGTGACGTATGTTCAAAAAAAATTTGAGTATTAGGCTAGCCTTGCATTTCTGGAATAACCACCGCCTGCTATGATGTATTATTCTTTTTAGGTGTCGCTGGATTTGATTTACTAACATTTTTAGACACATTTTAAAATCTTTCATAGTTTCAGATTTATAGACATAGTAATTTTTTTTTTGTACTGTGTGTATTTGATTTTGGTGCCAGTATAACTTTACCTCAGCTTTATTGAAGTTTCTATAGAACTGGAATTGTTTCATCTTTGAAGGTTAATCAAGGTTAACCAAGGCTTGAGAACTGGATCACATATGATTTCGCTTCTAAAATTCTAATTCTTTTCTCATAGGATTTATGCATTCTTAACCACTTGCAGATCTTACTGCTTATTAAATGAATGTGTTAATGGGATGGCGGAAGTAAGTTATGCTAAGTATAAGAGCAATTCAGTGTTCTTTTTGAATTTTTCAGTGAAGTAGAATTGATCACAAAGGACTGATGATTCGTGGGGGAGGGGAAAGCAAGATTTTGCATCTGTGACGATTGTGTGCCAGAGTTGCCTTGTGTTGACCTGAGAGCTCTAGTTGTTAATTTTTTTAAAGAATCTTGCAAGACAGTTACTAAACACAATCTGTTAAAAATCAAGCTATATAAACAAAAATCATGCTAGAAATGTTACTTTCTAATTTTTTTTTTACTACTGTCTGTGCTTTTCAGGTTATTTGAGGTACATATGAAATAGTGTGTAGTATTATGCTGGTGGGAGTCTTCCTAGCTCTTTGTGGATTTATTTCCTTGATATCTTGAAAGTTACCATTCATATGGAACACTGTATATTATAAATGTATGAATGGGAATAGTCTCATCACAGAAATACTGCACATATTTCAAATGGAGACTAATTTGTGTCCAGATTTAAAAGAGTTTTGGGCAAAATTAAAATTTAGTATGTTCTATAGTACAAAATGTTGGGAATTATTCTTTGAGTATTAGAAAATCATTATCAAGACACTGTTCATGACATTGATAAACAATTGAAGTTTGACAAGTTTTTTAGATGTTTATATTTTTGTATATTTGAAGGCCAGAGAGACAGACTGACAGACAGAAAGGGTTTGCATCTGCTGGATTACACTGTGTCTGCAGCGAGGATGGGGCTAGGGCCAAGTCAGTACCCAGACCTCCATGGGGGTCAGCTTCATGGGCGTTAGGGGTTGAAGCACTTGAGCCGTGTTTTGTTGTCTTCCAGGATGGGTTAGCTTGCATGCTAAATCAGAAGCAAAGCAGTAAAGGACTCATCCTGATACTCGGTATGGGATGAAGGCATCTGAAGTGGTGGCTAACTTGCTAACCACAGTTCCCAATCAGTCTGACAAGTCTTTGTTGCTTCAGCTTTGTCTGTTAAATGCGAATGAAATGATCAACTGTCATTTATTATGGAATTACACTCACTTTGTTGCTACATCAACTACAACATTCTGTGGCAGTGTAGCTGACTATATGGAATTTACAACTGGTTTTTGCATGCCATTTTAAGTTTTGTGTTGCACATTCTTTATATTAGTAAAAATTGACAGGAAAACACCCATATGCTCGTTTCTGGTAGAAAGCTTATTTGTCTTCAAGCACAGAGCAATTCCTGAAGTTACACTGAGTTTCTCAAGTCTCCTTGCTCAACATCCAACAATCAGTGACTGCTGCTTTTAGTACTCAAAGTCCCAGATCCTACCCCTTCCCCTGCTTAAGATTTATTTCCTTGAAAAGCAGAGCAACACAGAAAGAGAGTGAGAGAGCTTTTAGTTTCTATCTGTTGGTTCACTCTTCAGATGACCACGATGACCCTAGGTCAGACCCAAGCCAGTAGCCTGAAATTCAACCTGGGTTTCCCATGATGGTGGCAAGGGCCCAAGAACTTGAGCCATCTTCTGCTGCATTCCCAGGGTGAAGCTGCGCAGCCAGGACTCACACCAACACTTGGATATGGGAGAAAGCATTGCATGCTGTGGCTTTAACACAACGGGTCACAAAACCAGCCCTAGGCCCAGAATTCTTGTGATGATTGCTTGTCAAGCATGTATGGCAAGATGGTGTAGTGGATAAGGCTGGGCCTGTTGAGCCAGGAAGAGTAGGTTAAGAGTAGGTTAAGTCGCACTCAGGTACCCACTAACAGCAGCGCAATCAAAGACAAGTTTGAGAGTGTCCCTGTGCCCTTCTAAAATAGAGATAATTAAAACACCTGCAACTTGAAGTAGTTGTGATTGCCTCTGCAAATTAATACATGTAAAACCTTGTGACTGATGTTTGTCACATGATTGGTACTCAGTGAACGACAGTTATATCTGTTTTTTTGGTCTCCTGTGGAAATTATTAGGATTCTCAACCTTTGGTGGGAAAGATACCTGCTTTTTTAACATCTAGAGACAATTTTAATTGGCTAGGGTGTCTTTGATCAACAGCCTTTGACTTTTCTGTTTCTCTTTGGCATACTGCTTCCTTTGCAATGTACTTGGTGTTGCTGATAGTCGTTTAGCGCTTGCTATACCCGGGATCCGTGCTTTGCTTATGTCTGTGCAGGGATTCTCAACTTTAGCGTTAATAGCCTTTGAGTTGGATTTTTCTCATTGTGGAAAGTTTTAGATCTTAACATCCGGACTGAAATGTTTTTCTGTATTTAATTGCACTTGAATTTCAAAAAGAAGATCTATAGCCTACTTATGATATCACTTACTCTATGCTTAGAGATTGTTGGGAAAACATCTTTTATCGTGGAAAAGAAAATTAATTGTCTTGAGGTAAATTGTTACTTTTGTGCATTTGTAAGTGACCTTTAGGCTTTTAAACAAAGCAGGCAGCCATTGGTATTTTGTTTGAAGTTAAAGTACTGAGTAACTGCTCAATAAGTGCAGTCTTAATTGTTTTGAGGAGTATGTTTTAAATACATTTTGAATAGGATTTTTCTTTTGAATAGCATGTGTGTGTGTGTGTGTGTGTGTGTGTGTGTGTGTGTGTGTATTCTCTAGGGAGACTATGGTCTTTAATGTTTTTCAGACAAAGTTTGCCTTATTGAAATAGTTTTTCATAATAGCCAAAGATTTTGTTTTAAAGATTTATTTATTTATTGGAAAGTTACATACACAGAGAGGAGGAGAGACAGAGAGGAAGATCTTCCATCCGATGTTTCACTCCCCAAGTGAGCGCAACGGCCGATGCCATGCCAATCTGAAGCCAGGATCCAGGAACTTCTTCCGGGTATCCCACACAGGTGCAGGGTCCCAAAGCTTTGGGCCGTCCTCAACTGCTTTCCCGGGCCACAAGAGGGAGCTGGATGGGAAGTGGAGCTGCAGGGATTAGAAATGGTGCCCACATGGGATCCTGTGGGTTCAAGGACTAGCCACCAGGCCATCCCGCCAGGCCCATATAGTCAAAGATTTTTAACCGATACTGTTTGTGTATTAAGGTAGAAAAGTAACTGACATTTATTTCTGTTAAGTAATACTCGAGATCAGATTAGCTTTTCTCAATTAGAATATGGCAAAACTGGAAACATTTTAAAACTACGGTATGATTAAACCTTAGAGAAATTATAGGTCATACTATAACTCTAAGGTCCCAGGCTTATAATAAAAGATATGTTTTGTGGAGATGTTTAATGTTCTGTTTTTTAGTATTTATTCATTTAATAAATGATAGAGGATAGATGGCGAGGACAGGGAAAGATCTTCCACATGATGATCCACCCTCCCTCCCCCAGAAGGCCACAATCGCCAGTATTGGGCCAGGCTTGAGTGAAGCCTGGAGCGTCTCATTCTCTTCAATGGGTGGCAGGAGGCCCAGGCACTTAGGGCACCCTCACTGCTTTCCCCGACCATGAGCAACTGTATATTATCATAGTTTACTTTGTGATACAGGTGAGAATTGATGTGTATTCATTTTTGCATATAGATGACAGATTGTTCTAGCATCATTTGTTGAAAGAAACTATCATTTCTGTGTGATTGAAGTGTGAGTCTGTTTCTAGTTTATGATTTTGGTCTGTCTAGTTAAGTTTTAAAAGTTTTAAAATGAGTACATTTATACAAGTGCATATTTCATTTTTGAAAGTGTTTGTACTTTTGAAACTGACAGGGTGACTGTGTCCCCACTCTTTTCAAAGCCATAAGCTTCCTCTAGTTATACCTATGTTACTATAAGATTATTGCATTTGGAAAGATGTATAAGCACCAATAATGTAATTTCATCTTGTTCTGGAATCCTAATTGCCACCATATGTCTGTACATTTTGTTTGGATAGATAGCTAGTTGATGTGAAGTAGATCCCTTAAGAATAAATTTTAAGTTTTATTTACAGAATTTTATATAACAACAACTTCTTATTACTATTGCCTAATTGACTTGTCAGTAGAAAAAATATCACTGATTTAGGAAACCAATTGGCATCACCTTAAGTTACATGTAGGGTATGTGCTTAACCTATTTATCATTTATTTAATTGCCCCAATGAAACTTTTCATTCTTTCATTTCCTCCTAGCTTTCCAATCCGAAGCTAGGAGCCTGGAGCGTCCTCCTGATCTCCTACATGGGTGCAGGGTCCCAAGGCCCTGGACCATCCTCCACTGTTTTCACAGGCCACAAAAAGGGAGCTGTATGGGAAATGGGGCCTCTGGGATTAGAATCAGCACCCATATGGGATCCTGGCACATGCAAGGCAAGGACTCCAGCCACTGTGCTACCTTGCCAGGCCAAAATTTTAATTTTTTAAAGATCTTCCTTCTGACTGTTCACTCCTTAAATGGCCATGGTGGCCGGAGCTGAGCCAATCAGGAGCAAGGTGCTTCCTCTGGGCCCCTTATATAGGGTGCAGGGTGCCAAGGCCTTGGACCATCCTCTGTTGTTTTCCCAGGGCATCAGCAGAGAGCTAGGTGGGAAGTAGATTAGCCAGGACAAAAACCGGCAACCCATATGGGATCCCAGAGCTTGTAAAGTGAGGATTTAGCCATTGAGCCATCATGCTAGACCCTTCATTTCCCTATTAAATATTTTAAGTGCTTAATATACTTATTGGAGACACAGAGAGAAAGAGTAAGAGTGAGTGATGCATTCAGATGGTTTACTCCGGAGCCTGCCACGGCCAAAGCAGAAGGCCCACTGGCCAGGGGAGTGGCAGGGTTCTAGCTACTTGAGCCATCACTGTGGTTACCAGGTTCCTGCCTTGGATGGCTGGTCACCTGACGCTGATATAGGATGCCCCAGCAGGCGTTTTGACTGCTCAGTCAAATGCCTGCCCTCTGAAAATTTGCCCTTTGTGTCCTAGAACTCCTGCTTTGGGCTGTTGAGATATCTGTTCACCACTCCCTTGCTTTATGATTAAGTTGCTTTGTTTCCTCTAGCTGTTCTCATTTCATAATAGTGACAGCTATTTGATGAGAGAACAACAAAAAGTAAAAAGAATGAGAAATGCTGGTTTCCACTTGGTTTATTTAAAAATAGAATATTCTAAAGCATTTCCAAGTAGTCCCGTGAAAACATTTGTGTGTTCCAGAGGATAAGGAGCATGTCTTATTCTTTTTAGTGCCTGGAACAGTAGGTGATAATATTGGGCATGCAAACTATTTCTTGAGTAAATGTTAAATTGGTTTTAAACATGTGATTCCCAAAGTCTGAGGACTATTTTCAAAATAGTGAGTGATTTTACCCTTATAAAACCTAGGTTTGGTTTTGTTTATATAGAATGGTCACTAAGTTGGATATGACATGAAAATTTGGCATGAAGTTCTTTTTGATGTTTACCTTATTTGCTATCTATGGATTTTAGTTGAAATTTTAATTAAGACAAATGCCATCAAAGGCCCTTGGCATAGAGGTAGGCTAGCATTGTTAATGATGGTGAGCTTTCTAAGTGCTTGTTGATTGCCATCAATCTTTAATGTTGTCAACATGAACTACTATTTCTAGTGTAAATTCCCAGGTGTTGATTTAGCATCATCTGGTGAGCCCATTCATGCATAGTGCAGATTTTGTGTGACCGTTAAAGTGATTGATAGCTGTGTGTAGTTTAAAAAATGGATATTGGGCCCGGCGCGGTGGCGCAAGTGGTTAAAGGTCCTCGCCTTGCACGCCCGGGATCCCATATGGGCGCCGGTTCTAATCCCGGCAGCCCCGCTTCCCTTCCAGCTCCCTGCTTGTGGCCTGGGAAAGCAGTTGAGGACGGCCCAAAGCTTTGGGACCCTGCACCCGCGTGGAAGACCCGGAAGAGGCTCCTGGCTTCAGATCGGCATAGTATCGGCCCGTTGCGCTCACTTGGGGAGTGAATCATCGGACGGAAGACCTTCCTCTCTGTCTCTCCTCTCTGTATATCCGCCTTTCCAATGAAAAAAAAAAAAAAAAAGGATATTGATGAAGATGTAGAAACTTCAAAAAATGGCAGAGTGTGGGGGTTTGTTAGCAAGGTAAACACAGATACATTTTCTCAGGGAGGTACTACCAGATGGGAGACAGAAGTTAGCTACAGGGAGTATTCAGTAGATAGCAAGTACTATATTTTTTTCTTATATAATCTTAGGAAATAACTGCCAGCATAAGATTTATTTGTGACTTTCTAAAAAAGATTTATTTATTTTACAGAGAGAGGGAGAGACATAGATCTTCCATCCCCAGATGGTCTTGTAGGCCAGGGGTAGGCGTTCATAGCTGGAAGCTAGAAAGTTCTTCCTGGTTTTCCCATGCCAGTGCAGGGGTCTAAGGCCTTGGATCATCCTCTGCTGCTTTCCTAGGCCATAAGCAAGGGTGAGGGGAGGAGGCTGGATCAGAGTGCAGCAGATAGAACTGGGACCAGCACCCACATTGAATGCCACTGTTGCAGGCTGAGGTTTAGCTGGCTGTCTATCATGCCAGCCCTTATCTGGGATTTTAAAAAAACATTTAATTTACTTGAGAAAGAGTTAGGAAAAGAGACAGATCCTCTATTTTTGGTTCACTTTGTAAGTGGTCACATGGCCAAAGCTGGGTTGGCTCTGAAGCTGGAAGTCAGGAGCTTCTTTTAGGTCTTCCCATGTGGATAATGGGGCCCAAGGCCTTGGGCCATCCTCCTCTGCTTTCCCAGGCCATAAGCAGGGAGCTGGATCGGAAGTGCAGCAGCTGAGACCGAAAGCAGCACCCCCTTGGGATGCCAGCACCTCAGGCAGAGGGTTAGGTTGCTAGACCACATTGCTGGTCCTACTCTGTGACTGTTTGAAAGTATAAAGTCACTGATATTTTCTCTACAATGTAAATCAGACTATGTAGGCTTAATTTTATGTTTGTCTGTTTCTGGGAATTCCACCTGCATCTGCTTCTCCACCTAAGATGGCCTTTGCAGTGGTGATCACTTAATGTTTCTAATGAATTGTATTTTAGGGTTGGATTGCTTGAAGTAGAAGTGTCTGATTTATGGAACATTCTTTGGTTCCAATGCTCAGTCCTAATGTGAATCCTAAATGAAATCACATTAATCATACTGAGCTACGCACTAAAATCTTAAAGCTTAGGTAGGTGAGAGGAAAGCTGTGGTTGAAGAGAACTTTTTATTTATTTATTTTTATATACTATAGGGGATACTATTTCTTTTTTTGTTTGTTTCAGATTTTTAAAATTTACTTTTATTGGTACGGCAGAATTCTTCTCTCCTGTAGTTAACTTCCCTAATGTCCTGAACAGCTAGGGATGGGCCAGGCCAAGTCCAGGAGCAAGGGGCTTCATCCAGGTCTTGTAGGTCTCCCACATGGCTCCAGGGGCCCAAGGATGTGGACTCCTCTGCTGCTCTCACAGGCAGTAGCGGGGAGCTTGATTGGAGGTGGAACAGTCTGACCCTGTGGGATGCAGGCACAGGCAGCAACTTAACCCATGGTGTCACTGTGATTTTTTTTTTTTTTTTTTAAAGATTTGTTTGAAAGGGTTTCAGAGAGAGAAAAGTCTTCTGTGTTTTGGCTTGTTGCTCAGATGGCAGCAACAGCCAAGGTTCGGCCAGAAGCTCCTTCTGAGTCTCCTGGCTGAGAGCAGGGACCCAAAGCACTTGAGCCATCTTAGGTTGTTTTCCACAGCCATGAACAGGTGTGCTGGATCTGAAGTAGAGCAGCTGGGAGCAACCTGGTGTCCATATGGTGTGCCAGCAGCCCAGGCGGCAGCTGGACCTCCTATACCAGCACTAGCCCCACCCCATGAGATTTATGAGGCCCGTGTTTCTGCAGATTGAATGGTCTTTGTGTTTCCCCATCCTCATTGTAGTTATGCATTATGGAGCTTTGGGTCTGTGTCAGATTTGATCTTATTTAATCTTTTTAGTATTATTTTTTTTCCATTATACAGCTTTGTTGTGTAGGTATTCCTCCCTCCATCCTTTATTTAATTTTATAAAATCTTAAAATAGCACACAAAAGAACCCACATGTGCCTTATGATGTACAGTAGAAGTTCTAAAAATTGTGTTATCTAAAAACTTTATTTTCAGAAATGTTTTAGGTAGGCTGAATATGGTAGAAACAATTTTCCCCCTGTGGAAAATAATCATATTCTTTGCGCTATGATGTTATAAGACATTCATGGAAAGTAAAATATGGTTTAATATTACCCAGATTGTGTGATAATGTTAGAGTTGAAGAGCTAAATGTGCAAACTGGAAACTAATTACTGTTAATAGATGAGCAAATCTGTAAAACTTTAGTTTTTTTCTCTTTAAGCAAATAGAAAGGAATGACTTTCCCCTTCAGAAATGAGGGGAAATTGTAGCATGGGAAATTTTAGTTGTGCTTTTTTTTTTTTAAAGATTTATTCTGTTTTACTTGAAACCAGAGTTAGAGATCTTCTTTGTACTGGTTCACCTCCCAAATGGCTACAATAGTCAGGGATGGGCCTGTCTGAAGCTGGAGCTGGGATCTTATTCTGGGTCTTTCACATGTTTGCAGTGGCCCAAAGCCTTGGGCCATCCTTCGCTGTTTTCCTAGGTCACCAGCAGGGAGCTGGAGTTGGAACAGCTGGGACTGTGACCTGCAGCTCTATGGGATGCCAGAGCCGCAGGTGGAGAATTAGCTTGCTATGCCACTGTGCTGGTCTCTAACTTTGATTCCTTGAAATATGTTATTATTTAAATGGCAGAGTTAGGGGAGGATTGAGAGAGAGAGAGAGAGAGAGGTCTTTCATCTACTGGTTCGCTCACTCCCTAGATGGTCATAACTGTTGGCCAGGAGATCTGGTCCCACGCCACAGTGATCACCACAGAGTGTAGTAGTGTCATAGCTTGTTTGCATTTCCCCTCATGCAATAATTAGTTTCTGCAAGAGCCTGGCATACTACAGATAATGTTCTGTCTTTTTAAAACATAAAAATTGTAGTGCTAAGTGAGTTATTAGCCTGGCAACCGAAAGAGAAAAACTCAGTATCCCACTTCCTAAGTCTATAATTAATTTTTTTTAAATTTTTATTTTAACAGACTAATAGGGATGCCAAAGGAAAAATATGATCCTCCAGATCCTCGCCGAATTTACACCATCATGTCAGCAGAGGAGGTAGCCAATGGGAAAAAATCGCACTGGGCAGAATTAGAAATTTCGGGTGAGTAGAATTTGAAGCATTTATTTTGGGGCGTAGTAGTAATAATGAACAAGAGTTGAATCTTGATTTATTATGTTTTTGTTGGACCTTTTAAAATAGGTGGACTAATAAATGAAAAGATACAAGTGCTGAGGTGCTAGTGTTTATCTAGTGTTTATCTGGCAGTAAATAAATACCTTTGTTCTCACTCTTTTGGGATCTCATTGACTTGAGTTAGAATTGGCAGATGAAATTGAAGGTGTTGGGGATTTCAGTTTCTAAGTTAAAGGAGATGTTTAGATACAGTAGATTTTTGTTTTAGCCTTGTTAGGATGATTATTTTTGTAAATTGAGATCTTTGCCGTTCCCCTGTCTTCCCACTGTGGACAAAGAAGACAACCTTAAAAGCTATATATTTATTCCAACAAATGTGTGATAGCCATTACGGAACAGCTAAGATTTGTCAGAACAGAATTTGGTACCTAAAAACTCATGACCCAGTCTAATAATGAGGGAAGATACCAGACAATGCAGACTGAGCAGCGTTCTTACAACGTCCCTGCCAAGTCATCCTGAGAATGTTCAAGGTCATGAAAAAACAGGAAAAACTGAGAAAACGGTGGACCTGAGGAGGCTAAGGAGATAAGAGGACTAGATGCAAAATGGTAGGCTGAATGAATGCTGGAACAAAGCTGGTAAACACTGGTGAAACACAATGAAGTAGAGTTAATTAGCAACTTGAAATTAAGGGAGAACCAGGGGTGTTTGGAAAGCAATCATATGGTGATAAAAGTAAATGGCTAATATTATGAAAACTTTCTGTATTTGCAGTATCTTTCACCACCTTTTCATCTTTGCAGCCTAGTCTTCATCTTGGACCTAGAGTTTTATACCTTACTATTTTACCTTTTAGGTAGAGTGCGGAGCTTAAGTACATCACTCTGGTCGTTGACACACTTGACAGCGCTGCACCTAAATGACAATTTCCTTAGTCGCATTCCACCTGATATTGCCAAGCTTCATAATCTGGTTTACCTGGATCTGTCATCCAATAAACTCAGAAGTTTACCAGCAGAACTAGGAAACATGGTGTCTCTCAGGTGAGGAAAAACCACAGCCTTGTGCAGTTCTAAGTGTACCAAACAGTGAAACAGTGGCTTGTTGGTAGGATTTACATAGGCATGTGAAGGTAAACAGGTAGAAACTGTCCAAACATGGTTCTTAAATCACTCTTTTAAGCATTTCTTTGCCTTGTTTGAAACTTGGAGGTTCCTGGCCAAGAATGTGCTTAATATTGCCTATTGATTGTAACCCTAACTTGAGGTAGGGTACAGCTAAAACTTTTCACTTTACCTTAGGTTAAAATCAAGTAAGATCAATGAGAAATAAAAAAATATGGTTTGTTGATAAGTAAAACATTGAGGAAAATAGCTGCAATCTGTAAAGCAAGGCATATTTATATTTTATAATTATAGTTTCCTAAGGAAACCTTAAAATCTGGCATTTTAGTGTTGTGTAAGAATTTCTTCATAGGAGAAAATTTAACTGGAAGCTTCAGGCATTGTATTGGTGTTCCCAATGAAAATAAGAACTGCATTTTTACCTTGTTTATATATTAGTAAAAAATGATGTATTTGTTATTGTAATCTAAAAATTTGTAGTTATGTGTTTAAAATTGAACATATGAGTATTGTTTTAGAATGTTGTCCATCACGATCCCATGATGAGTTCTTACTTTGTTTGGCATTGAGTTTTCCTTTTGAGCTATCCACTAGTGAAGGTACCATTTATTTTTTCTGTAGTTTGCTGTCCTGTTCTTACCTGTACCATCCTAAGCTTTTTTTTAATGCTCTGTATTAATTTTTTTATCATATTGTTATGAGTTTTTTTACATTTTCCATTTAATTATCTTTTGCTTCTTTGCCTAATTTCGTTTTCTGTTTGTTTTTCATGTTATCATGATTAAAGTTGAATCGGCTATGAGACATGCAATTGATTATGGTTTATTCCTGAAATCTGTGTAAAAATATTGGCATTTTTTCTATCAGTTAGTCTTGGTCCAGATTATCTGCTGTCTTTGATACTGCTGGGTGTTTGTCACTCTCATTTGCAAATGATAGGCATTTTGGGTGAAGAGAAAAGAACTTGAGAATGGCACGAAATTCCTATACATCTTTAATCTGTGCTTGAAATAAGTAAGTCATAGATACATTGTTCATGATTGTGACAGTAACATTTTTTAGCATTTTAATATTGTACAAAGTTTTTAGATGAACATAGAGGAATGGCTTGAATATAAATATCACTCTTGATATGTTAAAAGGAGGGTTAAGAATTACAAATGTAGGCTTTAAAGAAGTTTGACATATTAAAATGAAACTGTTTTATTTTGTTTTTAAACAGGGAATTGCTTTTAAATAACAATATGTTACGGGTTTTGCCTTATGAACTTGGTCGGCTCTTCCAGCTACAAACTCTAGGTTTGAAAGGTGAGTGATTTTTTTTTTTTACCTGATGTTAATTTGTTTGTATGTAAGACAGAGTTACAGAAAGGGCTGGGCAGAGAGGAAGGGAGAGGTCTGGCATTGGTGGTGCACTCCCCAAATGCTCGTAGCAGCTTGGACTGGGCCAGGCTGAAGCCAGAAGTCAGGAACTCCTTCCTGGTCTCCCACAAAGGCCGTCCTCTGCTGCTTTCCCAGGCACATTCATGGGGATCTGGGCCTCAGATTAGCCCTGTCACAGAAAATGCCACTGTGGAAAGCAGTAGCTTAACACGATATTCTACAATGCTGCCCCCACCCCCCCTTTTTTTATAGTGATTGTGTTAACCTTCAGTATTGAGGGGTACTGCCCCCTTTTGAAAATATTTCATTTGAAAAGCAGAGAGAGGTATAGAGAGAGACTGAGTGATGATCTCTTCTGCTGGTTCAGTCCCCAAATGTCAGCAATTCCAGGGTTGGGCCTGGCTGAATCCAGGAAACCCCAATTCCCTCTAGGCCTCTAATATGGTGGCAGGGGCCCTTGTGCAGTATTCCAGGGGGCACATCAGCAGGAAGCGGCATTGGAAGCAGAGGAGCTCAGGTTTAAACTAAGCATTCCAGTATAGGATGTTAGTATCCCATGTGGTGAGTTACCTCTCTGTCCTCCTGTATGTCCTCAGCTTTGTTAAAAGACCATTTTGTAGACCAGCATGGTGATGTTGAAGGCTTATCTTTCACCAGCCATGCTGGTGTTTTATATGGGCACCAGTTCATGGTCTGGCTGGTCTACATCTGATGTAACTTCCTGCTTATGGCTTGGGAAAGCAATGGATGATAGCTGCTTGGGACCCTGCACCCACGTGGGAGACCCAGAGGAATCCTAGCTCCTGGCTTCATATCAGCTAATCGCTAGCTGAAGAATCTCCTGGCTCCTGGCTTCATATCGGCTCATTTCATAGCCTAGGCCATTTGGGGAGTGAAGCAGTGGACAGAAGATCTCTTTCTCTCTGTCTCTCTGTATGTCTCCTTCTCTTTGTAAATCTACCTTTCAAATAAAGATAAATAAATTTTGGGTAAAAGACCATTTTGATTGCCTTTCATCCATTTAGTTTGATTTCGAGAATGTAACTATTGTTTGGAAATATAAGTAATTCTTCATGTCACATTAAAATTTCTGTATGGTATGGTGCCAGCTATGTAAATTTTTTTTGTTTTTATATTTTATCTTTAATTTCTGTAAGACACTGAGGAGTTAAGTTTTAAGTTAAAATTGTGATTGACTTTTGACTTTATTTCTTTTTAAAGAGTGGCTTTGCTTAATGATGGAATAAACCATAGAGTGCTCCATGTTTATCTTTTGTTAGAATAAGTAAAATAGCATTGATACACAGGAAAAAACATTGCATTAGTAAATATTAGCTGCATCTAAGTGCATTAATAAGTAATAAGTTATTATATCTACATAAAGTGCATTTACCCTGATTTGCTACTCTCCTCTTAAACCATGAGTTTTGCTTGTAAAGTTTTAGTTGAAAGTTAAACTCACTTCATGTTAGAACTGGGGTAGATATGGTAGTGCAGAAGATTGAAATGCTCCTTGCAATGCTAGCAACCTGTGCCAATTCAAGTCCCAGCTATGCCATGCTTCTGTTCCAGCTTCTTGCTAATGACTGGGAAGGTAGTAGATAATGGCTCAAGTTACTTGTGTGTTTGCCACCCACCAAGGGAAACCCCAGTGGAGTTCCAAGCTCCTGGCTTTGGTCTGCCCAGGCTCGGCTGTTGTTAGCATGTGGAGGTGTGGACCAGCTGATAGAAATCTCTGTCACCCTTTCTTCCTCCCTCTTTCTGACCCTATCTTTGTCTTTTTCTCTCTTTCCTTCTGTCCTCCTTTTCCTTTTTCAGTCTCTTACTCTCTTCTACTTTGCTTTTCAATAAATAAATCGGGGTTTATTTTTAACTTCAGAGGATTGAATAAATGTGAATGTACTATATTGATTGAATATTTTATTCTGTAACTTGTAAGGAATGAAGATCAAAAAGCCATACAACACTTTCATTTATTTTATTTTCATTTTTCAGACTATTGGAATCTCCATGAAAATGTTCTTTTTGTGTTTGTTTTTGTCGTGTAATGGAGCATTAATAGTGATATTTGAGTAAAATTACAAAGAATGCTGATATTGATTGAGATGGCAGAAATAATATTAAGTTTTCTTATACAGAGTTTCATAAATGAGCTAATTATATGAATAGTCCAGTGTGATTTTTGTTCTTCTTTTGAACTTAAATATAAAACAGTGGAGCTGGGAATACTTCCAACACAATTTTCTGAGGACTAATGAAAGGCATTTGAAATTAGCTGTTGAACATTTTATTATGCTTTTTGTGTTAAAATCTCATTCTCAAAGAAAGGCCTTTCAAGTAGCGGAAGAATGAGGGTAAATCAGTCCCTTCTACTAAAAACTTATGTGATAATTGACATTATAATCTTAGATTAATGCATGAAATTCACGCTTTATACTGCTTATAGTCTGTTGTAATTCCTTGTCTCCAGTAAGGTGCTTTGTTATCAATCAAAAGGGTTGTTTCCCTCATTTTGATTTTGATAGTTCATTACTGAAAATGAATAATTTACAGTTGAACGAAGTAGATTTACTCTTACGTGGATTCACTCTTACATAGTTGATATTTCTGAAAAGTCAAATGTTGTATTTCTTATTCTTTCTTAACTCAATTCCATGTTATCTGGTGCTGAGATGTGTTTGTAGAAAATGTACATTGTCACCTGAATGAGTCATTCTGAATACCTGTTTCCTCTGATCTTTCTAATTCACTAGCTGCTGGGTTAGTCTTTCAAGTTATGGTCTTTGTCGGCCCTTTGTTTTTAGTGACCTTTAAGTCACGTGGTACAGGTTCGTTAAAACCTCTAGTTGGACCTGAAGTCTGTTAAGTCAGGCACCAGCTTTGCCTCTGCTGTTGTAGCCTTAGCTTTGTTCATATGTGTGGATGCTTCAATTTGTTCTAAGGTTCAGTTTATCTTGGGTTAGGGAGTATTCACATATACCTGATGAGAGGTGTTGGAGATAAGATCCAGGTTTAAGCATCACGTTCATTTATGTCTCATAGATAACTCGTAAAGGTATTCTTAATTTTATGTAGTATGTTCAGTGTGCCAGTATTTTTTTTTTTTACTGTGACCTGCGATGTGAGGTCATACAGGAAGTTTTCCACTGATGGTTACATGTCAAGTGTTCAGAAAGTTTTGAGTTTTGTAATAGTGCAAATTTCAGATTAGCTATGCTGTGTGGAGCTGTTTCATATTTTTTGAAAATCTGTTTAATTTTCTGTCAGTGCCATTTTCTGTTCCGGTGATTCAAGAGCAAGGAACTTTCACAAAGGAAAGAAAATGAAAACTTTTGCCACATTTTAAAATAGTTTGAGGTGTTAAAAACAGGAATGGCTTTATGAAGCATCTGAAAAAATAAAATGTCCCTGAGGTGTCTTTCCTATTTTTTTCTTTTTTTTTTAAGATATGTTTTGTTTTCCTTGGAAAATCAGAATTGTCAGGGGAAGGGGTGAGACAGACAGACACACACACACACACACACACACACACACACACACATATATAGCATGAGAGAGAAAGAGAGAGATCTTCCATCCACTGGTTCACTTCCCCAGCTGGACTGGTCTGAAGGCAGGAGCCAAGATCTGCTTTTGTGTCTTTCACATGGATTCAGAGGCCCAGGGCTTTGATCATCTTTCACTGCATTGCCAGGCCACAGGCAGAGAGCTGGATTAGGAAGGGGAGGAGCTGGGACATGGAACCCGTGCCCAAAAGGGCTGCTGGCATCAGCAGACAGAGAATTAGCTTGTTAGGCCACTGTGCTGGCCGCTACTCCATTTTATTTTTCTCTTTTGAAAAACAAATGAAAGTCTTAAAAAAAGATTTATTCATATATTTGGAAGTTAGAGAGAGATTTTTCATCTGGTGGGATTCACTCTACAGATGGCCTCAAATGCCAGTGCTGGGCCAGGTTGAAGCTAGGAGCCAGGAGCTTCATCTCGATCTCCCACAGGGGCTCAAATACCTGAGCCATCTCCCACTACTTTTCCCAGGCCATGAACAGGGAGCTGGATTGGAAGTGGAGCAGCTGAAACTCAAACCGGTGCTTATATGGGATGCTGGTGTCAAAGGCTGGCAGCTTCACCTTCTTTGTTGGGGTCACAAAGCTGGTCCCAACAGGTGAAATTTTAATAATAGTTTGGATCATCAGACTACCAAGGCGTGTTTTTCTCTTTTTGCTTGTTTGGTTTGAAAGGCTAAGTGACACAGGAATAGCCAGAGGTGGGGTGGTGGTTGGGGGATGCATGGGGTAGGGTAGGAAGGGATGATGGGCGAGAGAGAGCAGACAGGATAATTGTGAGTTTTGATTTGGCCTATTCCCCAGTTGATCATAATGACCAGGGCTGCTGGAGACCAGAGCCCAGAAACCTAGAACTCTGTTCCATTTGGGCTGTCGGATACTGCTTTCTCAGGTGTGTTAGGAAGGGACTGGACTGGATGTGGAGCAATTGGGACTCTTAAACAGATGCTGCAGTATGGAATCCATGCATCATAAGCCTAATCCCCTGTGTTGTAACACCGGTCCCCAACAGATTTCTAGCAATTCTGTGTTAAGATTAGCGGACTGTGTAGGGAAGGTAGATTATTTGGTGAATTAAGGCTTAAGACCAGCCTATGGGCATGGGCAATCCAGATTAGTTTCTTAAAAGTTCAAATTATTGACTCTATGATGAAAGTTATAAATAAAACTTTTCAATTACTTTGAAAATCATATCCTAAGGTATAAAACTTTCCTTAATATATGGACTAAGTAATCCTTAAACATTAAACTTTGATGCCCCAGTTCATAAGAATGTAAAATGTATTATACTTTGAGCTTATCATCTTAAAGTGAACTTTGTCAGTGGAACATTTTTTTAATTCATGAAGTATATCATAAGAGTGGCCCTTCACCCACAAGAGACCAGGAGCAGCTCCTGGCTCTGGACTGCCCTAGCCCTGGCCAATGTGGCCATTTGCAGAGTGATGCAACTACTGTAAGAAATTTCTATCTCTTCCTCTCTCTGTAACGACATTTCAAATAAAATAAATCTTTTGAAAAAATAAAAATAAAAAATGAGAATGGTGGATAAAGGGCATAGTTATTCATTTAGTTAGTTATTACTCTTATGAGTAATAAGAGTAATAACTGGAAGCCCACTGGGGGCTGGTTCCAGTCCTGGCTGCTCCACTTCTGCTCTTGCTCCCTGGTAATGTGCCAGACTCGCAGGCGGTGACTTTATCTACTATACCATAGTGCCCCCCCTTTTGATTTTTAAACATTTAGAATTATCATTGACATGGCAAAGTGTGTTTATTGATTTCTAGAAGTTCATATATAACAAGAAAATAAGAACAATCTAGTAGAAAAGCGCTTACTGGTTTATATAATAGAATATATAAATGGCTCCAGAAATTTGGATAGTTGGTCAAACTTATGCCTAGTAACAATGTAAGTGAAACTGTTCTTGGTTGCCCTTTTTTCATGTGTAGCAGCACGGAAATTTCAAACCATTGATGAATTAATTCTGTTGGCTGAGAACAAAGGAAATTAGCGCAGTTGTGGTTTGTCACTGTAGGTCTCCCTCCCCGTGCTTGTTGAGTTTTCTTCGTAGTTTTTTGTGATTACGTCTTCCCACCTTCTGTCAGAGGTTTCTATTTTCCTGACTTCAGACACTGGGATTAAGAATGCATTTATTTCCTAGCATTTGTTTGAGTGGAATCCTCCTGAATATAATTTTCTGTGACTAAAACATCTTTTTACTTTTTAGGTTTCAGTCATGTTGGTGCATATGGTGATTACAGTTCATTTGTAATTCTGATATATGAATATGCTGTAATTTATTCATTATAATGTAAATATTTAGTTCCCCCTTTTGTGGACTGCTTTAAGCAGCGCTACTGTAAGTACAGTCTTAAGCATTCTAGTTCATGTCTACAGTACAGTTTATAGGAGTTGCATTGGAGAGTTCCAGATGTCCGTAAGCATCTTTAGCTCTGTTGGGCAAGGCCATTATGTTTATAATGTACTTGTTCTAAAATAAGCTCCCAAGAGTAAAAAGTAGGTTCCATTTTTCAGTCTGCTTTCCAATACTTCTTACTGTTAGCATTTTGAAAGTTTTGCCAGTTGTTGAGTATTAAAGAGCTTTTAATTGTACTCTTAGTTTATATTTTCCTAGTTACTAATAAGGTTGAGGATCTTTTTATGTGTTCATTAGCCTTTAATGTTTCTGCTTTGAAATTGCTGTTAATCTTATGCCCGTTTTCACTTGGATTATTTGTTACTGATTTATGGTTTTTAACTTTTGACTGTTTGTGTTATAAATGTCTTCCTCCGTTCTCTGATTTGTCTGTTTTCTTTGTAGTAGTTTTTAATGAGTAAATTTGATGTTTTTAATTTACTCCAATGTTCAAATCTTCTGTTTCATAGTGTTTTGTTCAAACAAATCCTGCCCTGCCCTTGATATGTTTTCCTATGTTATTTCCTTTTTTTATTTTAGAAGATTTTTATTTGTAGCCTTGTTTACATAGTTGAGAGATGCATGTCCATGCTGATCTTTGATTAGGGTAGGGATGGATTGAAGTATGGAGGAAGGTGAGTGAGTCTTTTTTTTCTCCTGTGCCTACAGGGGAGAAGGGAAGAGGTCACTCCTTGCTGTCAAACTACATCAGCATCCAGGAGTGGGGGATGATCACTTGGTGATGCCTCAGACACCCCAGTATGGAGAAGAGTGTTCTGAGGGTGTTACCTGAGTGATTTTGATAGTCCTGATATGTTGTAAGCTGCATTGCACCAGGGTTGAGAAAATCTTTCCAAGGCCTGTTGGCTGACCAAGTCCACCTTAATGTGCATCCACAGACCCAGCTACTTACTGCAAAACTTGGCCAGGAAAGTGTCCAGCATGTTTTGCTTTCTGTCCTCTGACAAAGCACTTGACATTATGTGCTGGCCTAGGTGAGCTGGCTGTCATGTCTCCAGTGTTTATCTGGGCATATTGCTCACTGCAGAAGCATTAGCAGCTGAGGAGACCCAGTTGTGATGGTGTGCACTGCAAGGATGTACCTTATATCCTGTGATTTTCCCTATGTCTGGTGTTTGAGTCTAGTTGGGGAGCTGCGCCCAAGGAGTCTTTCCTGGAGTGACCTCAGACTTCACTCTTGTGTGTGCCAACCAGTGCAGGGTCTGTCCCCGGCACCTGACAACACACAAACCAGTGGATGCAGCTGTCTAATCAGTTTGCCCCAACTCCATTGCTCATGAGAACTGATGTGTGCTGTGGCGAGCTCAGCCCAGCCCACTACAGACCCGGTGTTCATGCCCACCAGCAGGTACCGCAACCTAGTAGGGGCAACCCCAATAACTCCCAACAAGTATGTCCCCCAGCTGCAGTTTTGGTGCATGCCGGCATGTGCTGTGGCCTAGCCTGTACCAACCTGCATCCCATCTGGCTTTTTTGCTACAGCTTAGCTTAGCCCAGCCGTCCCCCAGGCCCTGCCTACATGAGGGCTGACATGTTCTGCAGCCTTACCCAGGCTGGTCCACCTCCAGTTCTGGTTCTCAGGCTCACCAGTGGAAGCAGTGGCCCAGCAGGAAGTCCTTGAAGTTCTCATACCAGGCTTGCTCCCATCCCCAAGTCTTGCATAAACTAGCAACTGCTATGACCCAGTGTGAGACGGCCCACCCCCAGTCTCGCCATTCATCAGCTTCTGTAGTTTAGCTCACCTCATCCCGCCTGACTGGCACACACCCATCTTGGCTGTCACTAGTGGGTACTACAGCCTGGCTCACACGCATTCGGGTGCTTGAAAGCAGGTGCTGGAGCCTAACCCAGTCTGGTCTACCCCAGTCCCAGCCCATACATATGCTGACAGGCACTAAAACTTTGCCAGTCTGGTCTACCACAGTCCTGGCTCTCACAGTCACAAATGGAAGTTTTAGTCTGTCAGGATAATTCCCAAATTTTTCCCACCAGGCCAATTCCTAGCCCTGGGTCTTGCAAGTGCTGGTGGCTGCTGTGACCCAGCCTGGCATGACCTGCACATAGTGTCAGCTCTGGCTGGATGTTACAGCTTAGCCCAGCTGGGCACAGCTCACATCCTGCCCTGGCTCTCATGCATGCCTATGGGTGCCGTTTCATGTCCCAGCCCAGCCTGCCCCCAAGACTCAACCTGCAGAAATGGAAATGAGTGCTGTGGCCTTTCCTGGCCTGGCCTACTCCAAACCCCATTTTTTGTGCTTCCCTAGGGCAGGTGTGGCCTAGCAGGGTTGTTCCCCAAGCTTCCCTGCCAGGCCCAGGATCTATTACATGCTGACAGGTGCTGTGGCCCTGCCACTATGAATGCGTAGTCTGCCTTCATTCCTGGCCTTTGCATGTGCCTGTGTGTGCTGCAGCCTGGCCCAGCTGGCCCCCTCCTAGCCCTGGCTACTGCAAGTGTCAGGTGTGCCCAGGGCCTAGCCTAGCTGACCCCATTACCACCCCCACCCAACTCTTTTCACAAACCGGTGGATGCTGCTGTCCCACAGAGGCAAGCCCACAAGTCTACAGAATCTGCCCCCAGAGCCAGTTCTTTCACATTCTCGTGGGTCTGTAGCCCTGCCTGACATGGCCCAATCCCGCTCCTAAATGTGGGTGTGTACCATGACCTAGCCCAGCCAGGCATGCCCCCAACTGTGGCTTTTGTGAGTGCTGTTGGGCGATGTTACTTAGCCAGCCCAGATAACCCATATGGGCGGATGCTTGGCCTGACCCAGCATACATTCTAGTTTCCCCCCTGTAAATCTCCTAGTTTTGGCTCCCTCACCTACCTGGCCCTCAAGCTCTCCCTCTCTCTTTGCCACCCCCTCCCAACCATCCGCCAACCTTAGGCCTGGGGTGGCATGTCCTATCCCAGCATTTCCAACATATCTTTAAAAAAAAATAGGCAACTACTCTGGTACACTGGTGTAGTTAACACAAATTTGGGTATTAACCAGGCCCAGAATGCTCTTCAGCTATTAGCTGCTTTTTTCTGAGCAGTATAACACTTGTCTAAGTACAAGGCAACCTATGCAGTTGCCTCAGCTGGGGAGCCAATGACACTTTCTAAAAATTGTAATTTTTCTAGAGATGTCCCAGCCCTTGGTGCAATGCCCTCACACACACACACACACACACACACACACACACACACACACACACACACACACACACACACACACACACACGTCCCAGGCCCTGGTGCAATGCCCCCCGCTCCAGGTCCCAGGTCCTGGTGCAATGCCCCCCGCTCCAGGTCCCAGGTCCTGGTGCAATGCCCTGAGAGACACACACACACACACACACACACACACACACACACACACACACGGCTGCGTCAACTGAAGCTGGTAGGAGGAGCTTCATCTTTGTTCTCATCTGGGTGGGTTATCTTCTGCTTTTCCCATGTGATGAAAAGGGGATCTGAGGTGCCCACGATCACCTAGTAATTAAATCTCACTTTGCATCAGCCAGGATTCCATATGGGCACCAATTTGTGTCCTGGTTGTTCCACTTTCCATCCAGCTCCCTGTCTGTAGCCTGGGAAAGCAATAGAGGATGAACCAAAGCCTTGGGACCCTGCACCTGCATGGGAGACCTGGAGGAAGCTCCTTTCTCCTGGCTTCAGATCGGCTCAGCTCCAGCCATTGAGACCACTTGGGGAACGAACCGGCGGTTGAAAGATCTTTCTATATCTGTAAATCTGCCTTTTCATTAAATAATAAATAAATCTTTAAAAAAGAAAAACGGGGTCAGGGGCAGCTGGATAGAAAGTAGAGCAGTTGTTCAGAAACCAGACCCCAGATGGGTTGTTGGTGTCGTAGGCAGCAGCTTTAGCTCCTGGGGCCATTTTTAGTATAGTAGAAGAGATCTAGTTTTTGGAGGAATCTAATCTTACTTTTTCCTTATGTTTAGCAACTTGTCTCATGGGCAGTTAGAGAAATTCTTTTCCCACTGATTAGTGAAGTTACCTCTCATTTCAACTATGTCTAGGTTTATTTTGGGAATTCCTGTTCTTTCCAATGATCAGTTTGTCTAACCTTGTACTGATTACATATTCTTTTAATTATTAATATAGCTCTATATCAAAATGGATCTCTGGTTTGTGAAGTTCTCTCTCAAATTTCTTTAGCAGTGTCTAGACTCTTATTCTTACTAAGAAATTGAATATTTCACAAAAAGCTGTTGGTTTTTTGGAGTTTATGTTGACATTCTGTATCATTTTAGGAAGAATTGATATAATTACAATGAATCTTCCTATCTACGAATTTGGGCTTGCCACCCACTTATTTAGATTTTATTTAATGTTTTGAATAAAGTTTCATAGCTTTTTACATATTGGTGTTTTTACAGCTTTTGAAAGGTGTATTTCTGGCTACCTTATGAATGAGCTTTCTTAATTTTATACTTGATCTTAACCAAAAGGCCTAGATGCGATGATTTTTGGTTTTTAAAGCTTTTTTTCACTTGCCTATTTGCTGTTGGGTTTTATAAGCACAGTTGATTCTTATTTTTGTTTGTTTTTAATTAATCTCATGGTAAAGTTTCTTGGATAAGCTGAAATTTTTTTCTAGAAAATTGTCTCCCAGGTATGTTGGGCTTTATACTATTTGATGGTAATGAAGTCTTGCTTATTTTTAAATTCTTGTGAGTTTAATTTCTTTTCCCTTATGCATTTGCCATTGGCCAGTATATCCAACACAGTATTGGAGAGAAATATTAATACTGGGTATGCTTCTGTTACTAATTTTGAATGGAATGCTTCTAATAATTTTCCAATAAAAGAGCTACTATGCGTTTTTAATTTTTTTAAATTTTATTTTTTGGATTCTACTAGTTTCCTGATTTTCTTACATTGTTAATTGTTGTTCAGATATTTTATCAAATGTTTTTATTTATTGAGATACTATGTTCTACATCTCAAAGGCTCATAAGATCAATTACATGCTTTCCTCCTCATTTATATGCCTAAGCTAAACATAACTTGGTCATGGTTATATATTTTTTTATACTGCTAGATATAATTTTGTAATGTCAAGGACTGCAGAAGTGTGCAGGGTTTTACCCTACTTACAAGCTTTAAATAAGTTAGCTGGTTTCTGTTTCCCAGATAGTAGTAGAAGAGGATATCTTGGGTCAGAGAGAAATCCATGAAATGGGCCTAGGTGTAGGCCTTGTGTACAGGAGGCTTGCATTATAGTTGAGTAATCCAGATGCAAGCGTCCATCATTTTTCAGGCAAAGAACAAATACTGAAACAAGCAGTAAAAAGGTAGTTTTGCTTCCCCAAGCAGCAGTTATGTAGTAGCAATGATGTAGTTGCCTTGACCTGTTTACTGCCCATGTCAGGAGACAGAGAAGCTCCTCTAATCTCTAACCCTCACTAAAGATACAAAAGAAGCACAAGGCCTGCTGCCTTGCACAGCAGTATGTTTTTATGGACGTTTCTGTATGTGTTTATGAATGAAGTAGACTTGTGTATTTCATTATTATTCAAGTGTGTATGGCATTTATATTGGCTTTGAAACAGAAGGGAAAATTGCTTGTTTTTCAGTTGTCTAAAGTAGTTTGTGTAAGACTGAGTTAATCTGTTCCCTGAAATGTTGGTTTTCTTTGATGAAACCATGTACTATCTTAGTATACAAGAGTACTTCAAAAACTATAGGAAAGATGGAATAAAAGATGAATTTAGGAATTGGATATTTAACCTAGCACTCAAGAGACTCCTGAGTTCCTCTTTGGAGCGTCTGGGAACAGTCGCTGGCCCCATCAGGTGCCGATTTAGATCTTTGGAAGTGGCTGTAATGGCTCAAGTGACTAGGGAAGGCTGTGCTCGGATGCTGCAGCATCTGGGGAGTGAACCAGCTGTGCGAGTTCTTGTTTCCTTTTGCTCTGTATGTGTATATATATGTGTGAGGGAGAAGAGCACTGCCTCTGCAGTTGAAATAATTGCGAAGAAACAAAGTTTTATTTTGTTGCAAAAACATTTGGACTCAATACCTAGTTTTATCATAGTATGTATTTTCCATGAATGCTTTGAGGATCACTCATATAGTTTTAGGTATAAGAAAAAATGAGGGCTTCTTATTGTTAATCAGTTGGTGTTTTTGGACTTACTATCTGTTTTGTTGGAATTTATCTTTTTATAAGTTTGTAAATTGATTTGTGTAAGTTGATAATATTTTGTAAATATAATTCTAGAGTCTTGTCTATTTGTAATTGCATTAGCTCTTTTAACTTTTTTTTAAGATTGATTTGTCTATTTGAAAATTAGAGCAAGGGAAAGGGAGAGACAGAGAGAAGTCTTCTCATCCACTGTTTTACTCCGCAGGTGCTCTCAACAGCTAGGCCCAGACCAGACCAAACGCAGGAGACAGGAGCTTCTTCCAGGTCTCCCACTTGGATGCAATGCCCAAGGATTTGAGGCATCCTCCGCTGCTTTCCCAGGCTATAAACAGGGAGCTCTTTTCATTTTAAAGATAGTTTCGGAGATGGGCTTTGGCCTAGTGATTAAGATATTAGCTAAGATGCCTACATCCCAGGGCTGGCATTGTGGCCAAGAAGTAGAGTCACTGCCTGCAATGGGATGCTGCAATGGGGTTCAAATTCTGGCTGCTCCATTTCTGATCCAACTTCATGCCAATGTGCCTTGGAGAGCAGTGAGGATGACTTAAGTGTCTGGGTCTCTCCACACAGGTGGAAGACCTGGATGGAGCTCTTAGCTCCTGGCTTTAGCCCAACCCAGATCATACTGGTGTGGTATTTTTGGGTCAATCAGCAGGAGGAAAATATATCTCTGTAATTCTGCCTTTCATTTTTTTCTAAAGATTTATTTGTTTTTTATTGCAAAGATATACAGAGAAGAGGAGAGACAGAGAGGAAGATCTTCTGTCTGCTGATTCACTCCCCAAGCAGCCGTAGTGGCTGGAGCTGTGCTGATCCAAAGCCAGGAGCCAGGATCCTCTTCTAGGTCTCCCATGTGGGTGCAGGGTCCCAAGGTTTTGGGCCGTCCCCCGTTGTTTTCCCAGGCCACAAGCAGGGAGTTGGATGGGAAGTGGAGCTGCTGGGATTAGAACCGGTGCCCATATTAGAACACACTTGGTGTGTTCAAGGTGAGGACTTCAGCCGCTAGACTGCTGTGCCAGGTCCAACTCTGCCTTTCATGTTAATAAATATTAAGGATAAGAACAAAAGGAGGGAAGGAGGCAATGAAGGAAAAAAAAGAAAGGAACAAGGAAAGAAGAAAGAATACCTACCTCCTATCTGAGAGAAAGATAGAGATCTTTCATGCACACCTGCCAGGGCTGGAAGGGCCTCTAACACTTGGGCCATCATCTGCTGCATTTCCAGGCACATTGGGAGGAGGATGTTAGGAAGAGGAGGAGCCAGGACTTGAACTGGCACCCTGATATGGGATACAGGTGTTCTGAGTGGTGCTTGCTGCATCACAACCTTTCCCCTGCCTGGGATGCTTTTAGATGCTTTGCCTTTTTATGTAAATTCAAGATTCTGCTTGTGAGTTGTTCTGGAATTTTTGAGTGTGTGTGCTTGTGTGTTGAACAGGTAGATCACTTTGGAGATTATCACTGCTTCAATCTTGTGATTTAATATTGAGGTTTTCAATTCAGCGTGTCTTTATTCATGTAGAATGTTTTACAGTTTTCAGCATGCAAATCTGACATATTTTCCTAGATATTTCTTGTTGTTATTTGATACATTTTATGCTGTTGTAAATTGGTATTGCTTGTTAGAATTTTGTTTCAGAACTAAACTGCTTGTTTGATCTCTTCTTGCAAAGTTTGTAAATTTAGAAACTGTAGATTCATCATCTATATGTAGAGACCATTTACTTTTTTCTTTTACAATGTGTAGTGTAATTTTAATTTACTTTTCTTGCCTTATCATACTGGCTAGAACATTTGGTACAGTATTGAATAGAATTGGTGACAGTGTATATCTTTGCTTTATTGATTGTAGAGTCCATCTTTCAACATTAACATCGATTGTAGGACTTCGGTAATGTTTTCTTCTGTTTCACACTTTCTAAGGGCTTTTGTCATTGATGTGAAATTAGAAAAGTTTCCAAAACATTTCTGTAATTGCTTTCTTAAATGATTGAGTTTTTCAGTAAAACCAAATGCACTTGTAATTTTCTCTTGAAACATTTAGCATTGAGATTATCCCGTTTTGTTTCTCTTCTTTATTGCGTCATTAAATTATCATAATGGATCATGATTTTAAATGAATTTTACTAATACTGGTAATCTACATAACAAAAACACTGCCCAATATGAGATCTGTTTTAGCTCATGGTTTTAGCAGCTGAAAGGTTCAGACAGTGTAGTGAGAGTTCAAATACATTCCAGTGAGAGTTCCCTGACTGGGACACATAATACAGAGAAGCAGAAGAGGGACCCTTCACCTGCCTAAGAGGCCGAGCATGTTAGATGGCCTTGCTTTATAGCACTCCACTCTAGCAAGAATTACTTCAGTCCTATGAGATCTATATTAATCCCTTCTGAGTGTGGTGGCTCATGACCTACTTACATTTCTATAAAGCTCCACCTCCTAAAGGTTTCACCATCTCAGCACTGTAACATTCATTTCCATTAAGCAATTTTTTTTTTAATAAAAAAGGAATCAGTCTTGCCTTTGTTGTTTGTTTTCTATTTCATTTGTCATTTTTTGTTTCTGTATTTCTCAATGTCTTGTGATATCTATATCCTCTAATGTAGTAATTTAATTCTTTTGTTACTTCTTTTGCTGCATTATTTTGATTTCTATTCTTAAAGGTTAGCCTGGAATTACAATTCCTACAACTCCATATGTAGGAGTCTAATTTGCATTAATATGAACTTAATTTCAATAGTATTAAAAGCTGCATCTCAGATTCCCAGTGAAACTGTTGGACATGTGTAGACAATGGGATGCTGGATGTCTGACACTGTCTGTACCAGCAATGTCAGGGCACACTTAAATAAGAGACTGATGGAATTATGACTTCTTATGAAGGACTATCCTATTGTAGCAATGTGGGGAAAATCTGTCGGGGGATAGGAGTTTAGGGGTAATCCCAAATAAAGTAAAATTTAAAAAGTTGTATCTGAATTGTATTAGTTCTCTGAGACTGTTTTCTTCATTATTTTCTCTTGTAGTTCTTCAGATTGTACAATTTCAACTTACCTTTTAAGCTATTTGCCCTTCCTTCTGCTTACTCAATGCTGCTATTGAACTCTTCTATGGATTATTTTTCATTGTGGTTTTTAAATTTCATAGTTAGTTTGCTTCTTGGTAACTTATTTCTTGATAATTCTTTTATACATCATTCTTATTCTTTAATTCTGTATATATCCTTCTCTTTAACTAAACATACAGATGTTCCTCAGCTTAGTACAGTTACATCCCAGTAATAAGTTTATATGGTTTCTTTGGATATGTGTAATCATATTTAATACGATAGTCTGCAGCTTGAAACGTTGGCATTTGGTTATATAGAATGCATTTTTGTCTAGTTTTTCAACTGTGAGTCTTACAGTTTTTATTTTTATCTTCTACTATAGGCAATCCTTTATCACAGGATATTCTCAATTTATACCAGGACCCAGATGGAACCCGAAAGCTACTGAACTTCATGCTTGACAATCTTGCAGGTAACTAATAATGACAAAACAGTAAACTGTACAGATTTTTTAAAAGATTTGCTTATTTCTGTTTGAGAGGCAGATTTAAAGAGAGAGGCGGAGAGACAGAGAAATCTTCCACTCATTGGTTCATTCCCCAAATAACTGCAGTGGCCAGAGCTCAGCTGATCTGAAGCTGGGAGACAGGATCATCTTCTGGGTCTCCTGTATGGGTGAAGATATCCAAGGACTCACACGGCCCTCTGCTGCTCTCACAGGCAGTAGGAAGGGAGCTGGATCAGAAGTGGGGCAGCCAGGAGTCAAACTGTCATCCATTTGAGATGCTAGTGCTGCGGTTGGATGAATTGGCCTGATAAGCCATTGAGCTGGCCCCAAGATTTAATGATGTCTTTTAAATGTGGAATTAGAAAGAGAGTGTTGAGCACAAGAGAGTGAGCCACATGTGTGTGATTGCGGTGTGTGGGGAGAGAGAGAGAAAGAGAAAGAGAAAAGAGAGAGAGAGAGAGAAAGAGTCAGTTTTTTCCCATTCACTGGTTCATTCCCGAAATGGCTGCAACATGGCTTGACTGAGCTGAACCAGGAACTAGATCCGGATCTCCCATGTGGGTGGCAGGAGCCCAAACACTTAGACCATCGTATTGCTTTCCTAGTCCACCACCAGGGAGCTGGATCAGAAATAGAGCAGCCAGTACTCCAGTGGGTGACCATATGGGATATCAGTGTCACAGGTGGCTGACCTCTTATATTATTAATCGCAAATATATCAGATGATTTTCAAAAGCATGAGAGGTTTTTTAAGACTAGTTTCCTGTAGACTTGGAGTTTCTTTCATTAATAATTTCCATGATAGTATGACATTCTTTTCATGTTCTGAGTACTTTATGTTTGCTAAGCAGTATGTTAAGAGCCTTACTTAGAGTAACTTGATTAATCTTTCTATGAGCCTCAGAGGTGTAGGAGATTTTATTTATATTTTGTGGGTGCAAATTCTAAGATTTGAATACCAACCAATTTGCATTAAAGTCATGGCCGTGAAGCCAATTTGTTTTTCTTCTAATTACAAAGTTACACATCTATCAATTGTTTCAATTTGATATAAATTACTTAGAACCCACACATTTTCTATATTTTCATGAGTGACCTAGCTACAGGTGATTTTTCAACAGTGTTTCATACTTCATGTTGGTTGTATGGTGTTCCCATACCAAATCAGCTAATTTTCTTGGAATAAAGTATTCCAAGAAAAAAATGCTGAGTCAGGTCTCAACAAATGAAGAATTACGGAATAGAGACTATCATCACAATATTTTTGACATGCCACTCTCCCATTGTGTGAAGTAGAGTTTATGTTAAGGTAAAACCAAATTAATATGACCTAAAAAGTGGATGAAAAAATTAGAAGTTGATGAAAAAAAATACAAAAAGTTATTTCCAAGATAATTTTGATAGAAATATGTGGCGGTTAGAGCTATATATATAGCATGTGTATGCTATTTACAAATTGCTTTAAAGCTCTTATAAGTATAGATTTGGGCAGCCAACCAAGATGGATACTATGTATCTCTTTGTGATTTCTCAGAAATTCTTTTAAATACAAGTTGTTTATATATGTATAAATTTTCATTGATCAGTTTTTTTTGAGCAGAAAAATTTAACACTTCAATTTATTAATCTTTTTCTGTTAAGGTGCTGCTTTTGTATTCTGTTTAAAATTTTTTGTCTACCATTTAATTAAGGGCATAGTCTTACATTATTTAGAAACGTGTTTTTTCACTTGTAACATGTAACTTTCTAGAATTGATGAATTTTGTGAATTTTGCATAGGTAATTTTTTTCGCAAAAGTAACATCGAGCAATTTATTGATAAGACTATCCTTTCATTTTTGTTTTTAGTGTTTTCTTTGTCACAACTTCTTAAGTTGTTTATGTAGTGTATGGATTTGCTTCTGGATTCTCCATTGTCTCACCTAAGTTTTACAGCAGTATAAGAATGTCTTTAATTACGTTAGCCGTAAAAATCTTGAGATCCATTAGATTAAGTTTTCCTTTTAATCCTGTTGGGAATAATGGGTAGTTTTGTCTTCTTGCTGCTTTAGCCTTGTATGAAAAAATTTCATAAAGTTGATGGAAAATGGGATTAAAATGTTTGGTGTGTTTTTGAAAATCATTAGTGTTTTTCATGACACACATTTCCTGTAACCTTTTTCAAGATGCCCCATATTTTCATCATAACTTTAAGGATGAATTTTTCTTATCTTCTTTCTTCAAAATGTAGGAGTATTATTTGGAATTGTATTGAATCTATAGATCACTCTGGAAAGAACTGATAGATTTACAAATTAATCTTAACTCTTCTGTTGGTGATTTTTTTTTCAAGATTTATTTATTTATTGGAAAGTGAGATATACAGAGAGGAGGAGAGACAGAGAGGAAGATCTTCTGTCCGATGATTCACTCCCCAAGTGAGCGCAACGGCCAATGCTATGCCAATCCGAAGCCAGGATCCAGGAACTTCTTCCGGGTCTCCCACACGGGTGTAGAGTCCCAAAGCTTTGGGCCGTCCTCGACTGCTTTCCCAGGCCACCAGCAGGGAGTTGGATGGGAAGTGGAGCTGCCGGGATTAGAACCAGCACCCATATGGGATCCCGGGCGTTCAAGGCAAGGACTTTAGCTGCTAGGCCACGCCGCCAGGCCCTGTTGGTGATTTTTATAGTATCTCTGTGTCAAGAGTTCAAGTTTCTGTCTGGGAACTGCTTTATATTTATTCTAAGCATTGACCCTTTTGAATAGTCTTTAAAAAATCTTACATCTTCATGGCTTTTTGTGATATATGAAATACAACGGCTCAGTTTTGTGTATTTCTTGGTTTTTAGACATCTTTCTAGACTATTCCTAAATAAAATACATAGGCACATTGATAAGCTGTTTTTTTTTTTTTTTTTACATTTTTATTGGAAAGGCAGATATACAGAGGGGAGGAGAGACAGAGAGGAAGGTCTTCTGTCCACTGATTCACTCCCCAAGTGACCTCAATGGCCCCAGCTGCACTGATGCAAAGCCAGGAACCTAGAGTCTCTTCCAGGTCTCCCCCATGGGTTCAGGGTCCCAAGGCTTTGGACCATCTTCCTCTGTTTTCCCAGGCCACAAGCAGGGAGCTGGATGGGAAGTGGGACTGCTGGGACATGAACTGGTGCCACATGGGGTCCTGGTGCATTCAAGGCGAGGATTTCAGCCGCTGGGCTCCTGCACTGGACCCAATAAGCTGTTTTTAATCCTACTGCATTTTTAGTTCAATTTATGCAAGGTTATCTGCAAATTCCAGTTGCATAACCTTTTCCTATCATTGTGTTTAATTTCTCTTCCAATATTTATATTTTCACTTAATGTCTTAATTTTTTCCCTTTGCTTTTACTTCACTTGGCAAGACCACCAATAAAATGCTAATTGAAGGCAGTGGTAATGGACATTTTTACCTAGTTTAACTGTTTTCTAACTTCTAAAATTTTATAATTTATAATTGACCATTTTACTCACTTTAGTTTTTATATAAAGCTTTTCAGACTAAGGAAGTGTTTTTTATTTGTTTGTATGTTTTTTTACTAACCAGGAAAGGGCTTTTAAAATTTTTTTTAAATATAAATAGATGAGTAGATATTAACTGTAAGTAAATGCCTATTCTCTGTTGAAATAGATGATTTTTATCATTTATTTTGCTCATAGAATAGGTATATTAATCTTCGTAAGTTTACAACTTTGTACTGCTGGGATAAACTCGAGTTCATAATACATTGTTATACCTAGATTCTTTTTACTAATATTTATAATGTTGTTTTTCAACTATGCCTACGAGTGAGATTGGCTAATAATTTTATTTCTTTAATGTCCTTTGTTGAGTTTTGCTATTAAAGGTGTGTTGGCTTTGGTACTGACAGGTGAAGCTGTGGCCTGCACCTCCAGCTTGCCATACCGAGGTGTGGGCTGGATGCCCTGCAGCTCCCTGCTGGTGTGTGTGGGCCTGGCACTCAGCCCCCTGGCCAGGATGGAGCGCCAGGCTCCTGGCTTTGGACGGCCCAGCCCTGGCTGTTGCGGCCATTTGGGAGGTGAACTAGCAGATGAAAAATCTTTCTCTCCTTCTTTCTTTTTTCACTCTTTAAATAAATAAGTCCTTAAAAAATTTAAATTGACTTTGTACTATTTATTGAGAAATATGTCCTCAGGTTCTGTCATTTGGAGGAGTTCAAGATTGTTGTTTTTTCTAAATCTTAGGTAGAATACATCTGGGGTTTGGGTTTCTTCATGAGAAATTTCGAAGTCCTGATTTAATTTTTTAGTAACTGTAATTCTATTTGATATTTCACTTTTGTCCAGTTCTGAAAGTTATGTTTTATGGAAACTTGGGCTTTTTTGTCTAAATTTTCAAATTTATTGGCATAATGTTCAGGATTTCTTATGTCTCAGTGTTTGCTATATAGTGGTGTCTGTCATCTATTACAGTTACTTATTTGCATTGTCTATATTCCTATATATTTTTTAAGGTTTTGAACGGTCTAATAATGGGGGAAATCTCTTCCATCCACGGTTCATTTTTCTAAAATGGTTGTACAAAATACCAGAACCTTTTAGGTGTACCCTATTGTGTTTTTATTTGCATCCTCTATACTTGTCCCTGTACCCCCTTACCTCCACCCTTCTGGGTTTCTAATAATCACAGTTTTAAAATTCAGATTGAACAGATAACTTTGAAAAGATTTATTATTATTATTATTATTTTGCTTGAAAAAATTACAGAGAGAGAAGGGAAGACAGAGTCTTCCCTCTTCTGATGCAGTCTCCAAAAGGCTGCACTGGCTGGCGCTGGGCTGGTCCAAAGCCGGGAGCCAGGAGCTTCTTCCAGGTCTCCCATGTGCTAACAGGGGCCGTCTTGTACTGCTCTTAGGCCATCTTGTACTGCTTTGCCATCCATTCGTGGGGAGCTAGATTGGAAGTAGAGCAGCTGGAACTTGAACCAACACCACGTTTAGCCACTATGCCAAAGCTCTAGTCCCAAATAAATAATGTTTCATTTGGGGGACCTTGTAGTATTTTTCTTTCTATATCTTGCATATTTCATTCGACATAATGATTTCTAATTATATTTGGCTGCACGTCAGGATTTCATTGTTTTTAATGACAGAATAATGCTCCATTGCATATGTATGGCACATTTTATTTGTTCATTTGTTTATGGATAGCTACACTGATTTTGCCATTTGTCTATTGTCAATAGGGTTGTAGTGAGCATTTGTGTACAAATCTGATTTTACTTTAGGATGTATGCCCAGAAAAGGGATAGCTGGATCAAATTCCAGATCTGTTTTTAGATTTTTGAGGCAGCTCCATAATGACTGTACTTGAAGTGAATTGCTTATGATCAGCATGTAGTGGAGTCATGGGTCATGTTTTTTCATTTACTCTGCTAAGATTCTGCCCTGTCTTTTAATCTGTCAATTTAAGAATAGTAGATACCTATACAGAGGACCACACCATATTCTTAGATTTTTTTGCTTCATCTATCAAGTATGATTTAAGAAGCTGATGGGGAAAATGATAGTTATGTATTTACCTACAATTTTATCTGTTACTTGTGGTAAACTTTTGGTGTCCCATTTCTTCTTTCATATTTTCATTTGTAATGGTTTTTTTTTTTTAAGATGTATTTCTTTGAAAGGCAAAGTTACAAAGAAAAAGGGAGTGACAGAGGTGGGGGGCTGGTCTTTTCATCTGTTGGTTCACACCTGAAATGGCTGCAATATCTGGGCCAGGATCTTCTTCCTGGTTGCCCACATGGGTGCAGGGGACCAAGCACTTGGACCTAACCTTGGCCTCTAAGGCACACCAGCTGGGCACTGGATCAAAAGTTGAGCAATGAGAATTTGAGTTAGTGCGTGTACAGGATGTGTGGGCTGCAGGTGGCCCCTTAATTCACTGTACCACAGCACTGGCCCCAACAAGTAGTCTTGGAACAGTGAAGTCTCATAGCTTTCCTTTAACTGCTTGCTGTTGATTTATGAAGATAAGCTACTGAACACAGAATTGGCAGTTTAAAGCCCTTAAAGAATATACTTTGTCCTTGGACTTCCATGGTTTCAGAAAGGAAATTCAGAGTGATTCAAATTTGTTATTTCCTCTTGAGTAATGTATTATTTCTCTCCTTTGTTTTTAAAGTTCTTTCTTTGGTTTTCACAAGTTTAATTATGTTCTTATTTAGGCTTCTTTGGGTTTATTGTAATCAAAGATTGTCCACCTTCTTGAATTTGTGATTTTCTGTCTTTAACATTTGTGTAGAATTTAATCTCTCATTTCTTTAGCATACTTTTTCAGCTCTCATTTCTTTTTGTTCTTCTGAAACGCTGATGGTCTTATTGTGCCACAGGCAGGTCCTTGAGTTTCTGTTCATTTTGTTTTTGTTGTTGTTCAGATTAAGTTCTATTGTTCTGTTGTCAGGATCACTGCTTTTATCTTTTGATGAAGTTATATCTTGTTAAGTCTATTGTACCCTTAAAATTTTTGTTTTTGCAAGTTCCTATCTCCTCTGAAGTTTTAAAATATAACCCCTTTTTTGTTTTTCTTGTTTGCATTTGTCTCAAGGAAAATTGTAACTATTTGTTCAAGCAGATAATTTCAACATCCTATTCATGTCACTGTTGGTTTCTTCTGAAAAACTTTTCTCTGGTTGTGGTTTTCCTGGTTCTTAGTGTGATCAGTGATTTGTAGTGCAGATGGTTTGGATGTTGTGTTAGGAGACTCTTGGTCATCTCTACGTGTTCAGTTGTGGCAGACAGTTGCCCTGTTTAGCTTTAGCGTGTAGACGGTGTTCTCCCTTCCAGGCCCTGCTGACACCTTCCCTGAGGGCAGAGCAGGCTCACTGCTGTCAGCCGTGTCAGGTGTGGGATAGGCTTGGAGATGCTGCTTTGGTTAGATTGGGTCAACATTATTGCTTTTCTGAAAAAGTAGTATTCTTTTATCCTATTATTGACCATGCTGTTTTATCTTTTAAAAATTGCATTTAAATATCTCGTGACTGTATTATCATTCTTGCTAAAATTCCTGTTAAGGTTAGAGTTTCATTTGTCTACTCTTTTATCTCAGTCTCATGTAAATGATCATGGTTCTAAGTTGGATGTGTATACTTGTGCTTTTGTTAGACATTGATTTGTGTGCAGATATTATCAGAATTTTGTACTGTTTACTGTATGCTTTTAAATTTTTCAAATAAATTCTGATTCCATTATATATATATATATATAGACATTTTAATTAAAGAAAGTTATTTATTTGAGAGGAAGAGAGAGCCAAGTAGTGAGCCAGAAACCGAGAACCTTCATCCTCAGCTAGCCAGTGTTGGGGTTGCACCAGGCCACCGCCAGGGACCAGTAGCTGAATCTGGGCATTGCACATGGTGGCAGGGAATCAACTGCTGTAGTCAGCTGAGAATTTGAATCGGTAGCAGGATTAGTATGTGAATATTGTTTTTCCCGCTCAGTGGTATTCATTGAACACTTCTGTACTTTTAACACAGGAGATCTTAAGAAAGTTCATGGAAATGCTCATTATGAAAAAAACTGCACACATTTCAAAACATTCTTGTGCCAATATAAACATGCTTTAATTTTTCTCTGAACTTAAACATATCTAAAATTTATTTGAGAGATGTAGTGAAGATGATGTTCCTATATCCTTAACGCCTGCCACGGCTGAGGGGCTGAAGCCAAGTAGGACGCCGTGAGCCACTACTGCTGCTTCCTGGGCTCCTTGTTAGCAGGAAGCAGAACGGGTATAAGATCCCAGGTACTCTGATATCTTTTAAAATTCTGCTTTAAGGGGGACTTTGCTGTGGCATAGCCGGCTCATCTTTTGCCTGTGACACTGACATCCCCTATGGGCACTGGCTCATGTCCTAGCTGCTCTACTTCCAACCCAGTTCCCTTCTTATGGATTTGGAAAGCAGCAGAGTATGATCTAAATCCTTGGGTCTCTACATTCACATGGGAGACTCAGAAGAAGCTCCTGGCTTTGGATCGGCCCAGCTCCGTTTATCGAGTCCCCATAGTCAGTGAACAGCAGATGGTAGAACTTTGTCTCTTTTTTTGTGTCTGTGTGTAAAATTAAATAAATCTTTTAAAAAAATTCTGCTTTGGGCAAAGGGAGTTATCCTAGCAAATAAAATTGCTAGATACAGGAAAAAAATTTAAATTTTAGCATATAATTCCAGTTGGTTCTGTATGTGGATGTACTAATTTATGTTCCCACAGCTATACATGCAAGTAGTTGTTTGCGATTACTGCTGCCAACTCTGCATGTTTTAAACTTATGTCATCAAGTATCTCATCTTTCTTAATTTTCCTGGATATTAGTGGGATAGAGCATTTTTTCATATGTTTTTGGCTGTTTAGATACTGTTGATGAATATTGTATTTTCACTTGCATTGATATATTGTTGACATGTTAAGATTTGGGAGCCACCAAAATGTTGACATTAGCATGTTTTATTTTGAGAGTTTTCTAAGTTTTTATCTTCATCATTGTATTTGTTTTAAGGGCAGAGAGGCAGAGATAAGAAAAATATCCCATCCATTGATTTAATCCCCAGATGTCCATTGCGGCTTGTTCTGGTTTGCCAGGTGAAAGCTAGGAGCCTGTAACCCAGTGTGTAACCAGCCCATCGAGCCATCGCCTGTGGCCTCTCGGGCTACATCAGCAGGAAGCTGGGATTGGAAGCAGAGCCAGGACATGAACTCAGGCACTCCAATATGGGATGCAGGCATCCCAAGCAGCATCGTTAACTCCTGCACCAAATATTCACCCTAATTTCTAAATTTTTCACCTAGCCACCTTAGGAAGATTTTGCTAAAAGGATCTCAAAAGTTAGAAAAAAAAATCATTTAATTATCAGTTTGATTTGCATATTTGACTTTCCATTTTGGGATAATTGCCATGATTCAGGAATGGTGTTTGTAACAGACACAGTATAGTTCCAGGAGTCAGTACACTGAAGCCATTAGATGAGCAATTTGTCCTGTTGTGATGACCTTCCTATCTGCTGGAAGAGTGCAGGATATGTGATGAAGTGTTCACTCTGAAAATATAGCTGCTAAAATAGAATAGTAGACCTTAGGAACGCTGAAACTGTTAGCAAAGTTATACTTTTGAAGATCTGAGACCACTATAGTGAAAATTTGGGGGTAGATGAAGATAGAGTGGTTTGTTTTAAAGATATATATTTCTCAAACACTAGTGGTATGAGCATATCTTTAAACTTGAATCAAATAGCCCTGTAATTGTAAAGATTTTTAGAAGGAAGATGTTCTAAGAGAAAACAAAATTGGAAAATAAAAGCCCCTTTAGAAAATTCAGTTAATTTTCCTATATATTTATGTATACTTTTCATTTTAAAGATATTTGAATGTTTTAATCTGTTATTAAGCTCATGTAGCTTTAATTTTCTGGTGTGGAACAATTTGGAGTCAATGCAATTTACAAATAAAATGAAGACTTATTTACTTAGTGTTGTAAATAGATAGTTTCCAAAAATACCTTGTGAGTGGAAATGTCATTAATGGTTTATGTAGCATTATATCTTGTTCTTTTCTGCAGAGCTCTTCTTAAACCTCTTTTTGTTTGTAAATATTAAATTTCATTATTAGATATGTAACTTGGTTTGTGGACCAGTACAACTGAATAGGAAGCAGAGGCTCATTTGACATTATATATATTTTAAAAAAGGAGAAGATGATTTTAGAAAATGTAATAGTAACTTACTTTTGCAAAAATGTTTTTCAGTTCATCCAGAGCAGCTTCCTCCGAGGCCATGGATTACATTAAAAGAACGAGACCAAATTCTGCCATCAGGTGGTTCTTCTTCATCCTTCCTTTATTTGTGTCAGAAATACTTACATACCATTTGAGCTTCATGGTCTTTGTGTAGTAAGTCTTAGTTTGACCTACCATGGGTCGATGACTTTTAAAATACTGACGGATAGACTTAAAATTCATCTTAAGAAAGGCCTAGGTACAAGTGTCACAGTGATGTAGCTTTTGGTTTTAAAATTAGTCCTTGTAATACAGCTTTTGAAATGGCCTCTTACCGCAGAGACTTGGATGGTCTAAGAAAGATGAGTAACAATGAATATCTGGAAATTTTTAAACCATTTAGGCAAGGTTCCTTAGCAGAAGAATATGGGTGTTTAAGGAGGCAGCCTAGCCTGCTGCCTATTTTTCTTTCTTTATTTTCTAAATTAAAAATATTTGGAACAAAGCGTTTGTTTTAGTTTTGGAAATGTGGGAATTACAACTTTATGGTTTTGTGTATATTTTATTAGCATTGAAAAATACTATATGCAGTACATTTTGTTTCTTCTAGAGGAGATAATTTCAGAGCTAGCATAGTCTGCAAACCACAGTATTAGCCATTTTAAAAAGTGCAGTGTCAGTGTTACTGTGAATAATACTTAATTGTCAGGATGTGCATTGCTGGTCCAAATAAAAGGAATATTTTAGTCTTGCCTTTACCTGGAGTATAATCTAATTACTCCTCTGTGATACTAAAAGTACCATTTTCTAGTTCTTCTGAACAATTGCCTATTAGAGTAAACACAATCTTGAAGACTTTCCTAATATTGTATGGCAGCCTTCCTTCCCTTTAAGAAAAAGAACAATAGAAATGACTTTTCATTAGTTGCTAAATTCTAAAAGTGTGTATTGAAGAATTTTCTTGGGATGTAGGACTTTGAATTTTAGTGCTAAAGTACATATTGTTAAATATATACTTACTTGGTATACGTAGAGTGATGTTCATAATATGGATACCAGCTGGTGATAATTGTAAAGGATTTTAGCCAAATGGAGGGAATGATAAACTATGTAGGAATCAAGCCCATAGGGCGAAAAAGACCCCAGAGAGAAACAGAGCATGGAAAGTGGTGGTAGTAGTGACTTAGCTGATTTTGTTCTCTGGCATTGGCACTGACGAGGAAGAGTTGTGTAACCATAACCTCTGCCTTGTCTGTCTGGGACATATTCATGTCACAGAGGCTTAGGGAAAAAGTCAATGAGGCAAATTACCGTCTTGCTTCGTTTCCCTTTACTGTCAGAGGATGTTTCCATTCTGGAGAAGTAAACTGCGCCTGCTCACTTCAAAATGTGGTTTCTTGGGAATGGTTCTGGATCCTTTCCAAGATAAATAATCAGAATATCAATCACCTCACACTGAAATTTAGCCCCTAGGATGTACAATGGTCACCAGTCTGATTCCCAGGGGACCAGTGAACTCAGTTGCCGCGAATATCTTTCCAATCCTTTGAAATTGAACTGGCCCCAGTCAGTTGTTACTTCACCTTGTGTTTGTCACATGTTATTTATATAAATGATTCTCATCCATTTCTTCCTGTCAGTTCAAAGGTCTTTCTTTAAAAAAAAAAATGAATACCGAGCCTCTGATTCTGACTCAGTCTGGAATAATTTCCTTGGTGTCAGCAGTTTTTTTTTTTTTTTCTCCCTCATGTTCTCCAGAGTATTTCTGATGGGAAGTGAGAATAGGGTGTAAGTGAAGATTAGAATTCCTTTTCATGCCTTAATGTTCACGTGCCTATGAATCACCTGGGGATTTTGGTAAACTGCACCTCCTATTCAATAATTAACTTGTGGATCCAGAGATTCTGCATTTCTTTCAGGTTTTATGGTATATTTTGAGAGAAGGCAAACTTTGATAAATTAGCCTTGGAGTACATTTAGGCCAGAACATGGCAGTCAGAAACTAGAGATTCTGCACTTCAAATTTTGTACATGACATGCTGATGGTCCTTAAAGTATGCTTTTTGAGTAGAAAGGATAAAACCATGTTCTCTTGACTATTATTATGTTCACAGTCCTTTTATTGTTCAAGGCCATTATAAAGATCATTTGAGAGAGCACTGCCTCTACTCTCCAAAGTCCTGTAGTGTCGGGCACTGGGCCAGGTAGAAGGAGAACTCAGTCTGGTGTGTGGCAGGAACCCAGCCACCTGAACCCACATTCCGCTCTCTAAGGGTCTGCATTAGCTAGGCCAGAGGCTGGAGCCGGACTGAGGTTTTCTCATGATGGAAGGCATCTTAAGTTTGTGTCTTCACTGCTAGGCCAAATGCCTATGCTAGCTCAGAAGCACAGTAAGATGAGAATTTTGTTTCACAAATGAATATTTGATTGGCAAAAAGGATTCTCTTCTAACTTTATTGGTCTGTACTATTCCGGCTTACGGTAGTGACAGCACAAAACCCAAGAGTTTTTAGGTACTGTGTTAATAAAAAGTAATAGAGTTGGAGTCCTTTAATTAGAAAGAAACCAAAATGTACATGATTCCACTATACAGAAAAGCTTTTCTTGGCAAATTATGTACAAAAATTATCATGTAGATTTAAAATGAGTTTTTATTTCTTGGAAAAAAAAACCCTTATCTTTAACAAAAAATCTCAAGGGTAAATTGCATTCTTCTTCAGTCCATGAACTTTGATATGGCTGATTTAAAGTTTCAGTAGATACAGTGCTGTTTTAATTTTCCTCTAGTTGTTTATGGTAATTTTGAATTATGTATGTGTACTTGTATAGGTAAACACATGATAACTGCTTTAGAAAAAATTGCCTAATTTTCTCCCTGTTGTTTTTCTCCCACTTCTTAGCATCATTCACGGTTATGTGTTACAATGTGTTATGTGATAAATACGCCACGCGGCAGCTATATGGCTATTGCCCATCCTGGGCATTAAACTGGGAATACAGGAAAAAGGGAATTATGGAAGAAATTGTTAACTGTGACGCAGATATCATTAGTCTTCAGGTAACACTCTAGAAATTAAATTGTCTTTAACTTAAAGGTGAACTCAAAAATATTATCTTTCTCTGGGAGAGATACTGTCTTTGAAGTGAAATTCTAAATTAATTATTTTCTTCTCTTAAAAGAGGGACAAATTTAATAAGCATTTGGAACATTCCACAGTGAAACTGTTGCTTAGTACAACCATCCACTTAACATTAATTTGCTGTTCTCTAAAGTAAAAAATAATTTTAACCAAATTCATGTTAAGAGTTTATCCCATGAAGAAATCTTTGGTATTGCTAAAAGGGAAAGCTACAAATGATTGCCAAATCTTGAGAAATATAAATTTAATTTACAATAGAGTCCATTAAAAAAAAGCTTCCCAATAGTTGTTTGTTCTTTACAAATAAACATTTAAAATATGCCATAAGTCATGCATTTTTGTGTTTATAATCATCTTTGGAACTTCCTCATCTGTCTTTTAATTTTATTATAAAAACTGAAAGATCCTTTTATGAAATACATATCAAGTTTTTCAACATTTAGGGTAATAATTAAGTAAAGATTTATTGCCAGTTAAAAAACATTTTTTTTCTCAGCTACTTTCAAAGCATTCTAAAGTCTTAAAATTTTTTTCTAACATTTTTAATGGACAAATAAGAATTGCATATTTATGGAGATGTGTGATAGTTTAATATATATGTACATGTGGAATGATCACTTCAGGGTAGCTAACAAATCCATCATGCCAGTAACATATTTCTTAAAGATGTTTTAAATTATATGTTGAAATCTCACATGTTCTTTTGAACACAGCCTGCAAAAAAATTGTTTGAAGTTATTTTTTTGGATTAAAACAATGTGATAAATTATTTTTCTGTTGTTGGGAAATAACAAGAAGTAAACATGTTCAAAAGTTAAATGTTCTTCTGAACACCGACACAGAACTGGGAGGTGGGAGAAGCAAACAAAACTAGAGTGTTGTAGTTACTTGATTCTCCTTTTTGGTACAGTAGCAGCTTCACACTGTTCTAAGGAAAAAGACACAATTCAAGAAAGTTGATTTTCTGTATTAATGCCATATTTTAAAGTATTTATTTTAAAGAAGTTGAAGCTTGAGAGAAAGGACAAGGAATGATAAAGGAAAACAATCTCATTCCGTGTCTCACAGGTCCTTGTTACGTCAGAACCTCTACAGGCTTTTCTTCTGCGCATTTTCATGACAGCCAAGAGAAAATTGAGGTCCTGTTAGTGTATTTTTTTCTTATTAATTTTACTTAGTGTGCCATCTGTGTTACTAAAATTCTTGAAAACACATTAATTATGTGAATACATATTTAGCCTTTTCTGTATTGTTAGACTCTTAATTTTTATGAGCTTTTGCAAAATCACGTTGCCTTATGCATGTGTACACATTTTCCTCATATTTGACTCCTTTTGAAAAGTTTGTTTTAAAATATTTTGTGGGTCAGTGAATAAATTAACTTAATAATTACTAAATTAAGCTACCTTAAAGCAGGATGTTTTAGATGATAAATTTGTTTCTCACTCTTGGTTGCTAATCCTTTCCACCAAGGCTCAGAAGAATGAATAATTTTAAAATTTACCACCTTATATTTCAAAGTTACTGCTCTCTTACACTTAATCTGTCATATATTTAATTGTTTTGGTTAAGATGATTATAGTAGAATGGAGACCTAGCGTGCAGTCCTACTCCTGTCACAAACTAGCTGTGTAGGCATAAGACAGTTAAGTCACCTTTCTGGCACTCTGATGTTTAAAAAGTTACCATTGTCAAATGGCAGTCATTGGCAGTGAGGTAAGACGGCTTGACCAGCTGTTACATGAATTTATAATCATTTCAATGAAGCCTCTGATGATAATGAAAAATTTCATATCCCTGTTAAATTATACTCTGTTACATAGATGTTTACTTTTCTTTCATCTCAGGAAGTGGAAACAGAGCAATACTTCACTCTCTTTCTGCCTGCATTGAAGGAGCGTGGATATGATGGATTTTTTTCTCCAAAGTCACGTGCCAAAATCATGTCTGAGCAGGAGAGAAAGCATGTGGATGGTTGTGCAATATTCTTCAAAACAGAAAAGTGAGTTAAGGAAACAAAGTGCAAAAGTGTAAATGAATTCCTTTTATCGCATGTTTAAGATTGTCTTTGGTTTGATCCTATAAAATAACAAAAAGCTAGTGTGAAGTCAGAATATACTAACTTTTTCTAGTGTTTGGTAATGTCTTGTGAATCTTAGAAATAACAAATGTAATTTTCATAGTGTTTAACGTGCATCAGGTCTCCTCTAGTTACATGGATTATATTTAAGAGATGCTCTCAGGGATAAGTATACAGTTATTTCATCATCACAGCTCTGCTAATTAGTCCAGCATAATGCAGTAGCCTTTGTAGCCCATTCTTTTACGCACTGCAATAAACTGGATCTTAACGCTTCTTATTTGAGCTTTTATACAATCCCTTTGGATTTTTTTATGATCCCTCTGGAAAAATTGCCTTTAATTGTGTTCTCAACATTTATTGTTTATACAGAACTTTCTTTTGAAACACTTGAATTTTTATAAATGTATTAGCTGTTAGTAGCAGTGGGATTTCTGACATCAAACTCTTCCCAAGTATCATTGTTTCTTTCAAGATAATGTGTTTTTACCATGTCCCTCACAGTTTTGAGAGGAAAAATCAAATTTCTTAATGGTTTACTAGATGCAGGGAAGGACCGAAAATTATGAAGCTGTTATCTAGGATGCTTTAAATACTGGGTATTTGTACGAAATTATTAAAAATGCTTAATGATAGTTGAGAAATTAGTACATAGGATCTGATTGGATTCCTTTTCCTTCTCCTTTCCTCAGTTCTGTTTCTAAATAGTAACATCTTTCAACAGCACTCATGACTTCATGATACATTCTTACATTGTGCCTCCTCTGAATTTCTTTCCCCTTAAAACTATCTTCCTTCCTGGTACCAAATATTCATCCAAGTTACTTTTAAAATGCTCAATATCCAATGCTAAATGATTTGGAGTTTAACATAAAACACACTGCCCCACCTTTACTCTTTCTTTAGATTGACAAGATAATATGGCATAAAGACTAAAAATTTGAAGTTAGCTGGTGCTCTTACATTTATTTAGCTGTATAATCTTCCCGCCGCCCCCCAATATTTATCTGATTTTAAAGTCAGTGTTAGAGAGGGACAGACAGAGATCTTCCACTGGATCACTCTCTAAATGGCTGCAGCAACCAGAGCTGATCTAATCCTAAGCCAGGAGCCAGGAGCTTCTTCCAGATCTCCGATGTGGGTACAGGAACCCAAGGACCTGGGACATACTCTGCTGCTTTTCTGGGCCATTAACAGGGAGCTAGATCTGAAGTGGAGCACCTAGGACTCAGTCCAGCTCCCATAAAGGTACAGAGCTTTATGGATTAGCATGCACTGACCTAGCTGTATAACCTTACATGAGTTATTTATCCTTTCTGGACCCATTTCTTTATTTGTATATTCTTCCCACTTTTTGTGTGGTTTACAAAATTATATAGCAATAAAAGAATGACTCTCTCCTTACTCTTAGTCTTAGTCTTACTGTTTTAAAATCAAAGTGTTCGACAATTCTTAATCTTTTTTAAGTAGTTTTTGTTTTGGAAAGGAAGAATTAGAGATCTTCAATCTGCTGGTTCACTCCCCAAGTGGACGCAACAGCAAGAGCCAAGCTGGTCTGATTCCAGGAGCCAGGAGCTTCTTCCGGGTTGCCTAGGCAGTTGCAAGTTCCCGACACTGTGGAGCATCCAGGACATGAACTGGCGCCCATATAGGATCCTAGTGCATGCAAAGCATGAGGATTTAGCCATTCAGCTGTTGTGCCGGTCCCTAAGATTTTTCCATATTGTTTAGACTGAGTGACTTGAATTAATAACTGTAAGTTATAGACCAAGTCACTTTACTCAAAAAGAACATCTAAAGGAGTAGATGAATACCTCAGTATTTCAAAATATTACTGGAATGGAAGTCTGTAAAATAGAAAGGAGCAGAATGGAATACATCTCACTGTATTTGGGAGGAAAATGTAGGGAATGGTATGGTTAAGATGGCATGAATAGATTATGTCTGTTTCTTATGATAATGCTTTATGAACAAATATAAACATGGAAAGAAGGTAAACTATAGGAAATTGCATTGTCAGCCTTAATGGTGGAAGTCTCATCCTTTTACAACAGGAGTACTTGCAGAAATTCTTCAAATTCAAGAAATATAACTGTAGCCTTCATTAGTCCTAACTAGAAAAAAGGAACTTTCTGTGGTTTCTTAGTTATTAACTATCTTTTTGATTCTTTAGTTTTTGGTAAAACTGAAGTGATAAGAATTGAAAGTATGAGCCACTGTCCCTTTTAGACTTTGTAATACTCAAGGAAAGGAATGTTAGTTATGAAGAAATATTCATTTTACTTGGGAAGACTGGTTTTATGTTTTCTTGACTTGGAAACCAAAAACCATAGCAAGAAGATACCTTAGAAGATTTGGGAGCTTTCAGAATTGTTTTTCAAATGAGGAAAGGTTAATCAATCATGGCTGTACCCAAAGTGCGACTCCTGTCCTTTTTTAAATTTTATTTTGATAATCTTTACATATAGTTAATTAGGGCACAAAGGGTCAAGGGCTACAGGAAAGTGGGTAAGAGTAAAGTGGGTAAGACCATTGTTTTCACATTATTATTTTTTCTGTATCTGGGGTAAGGGGGGTGTAGATAAAGGGAGAAGCCCCACCCAGCCTCCCACCCATCCCAGGGTCTCCAATGTGAGGCATGCTCCGAGGGCACTGCACAAATGGTTTTGATAGTTCAGCTGTTCTGAATTGCTGCCAATCTTGCCACTACAAGCACGATGAAATCTCTCCAGAATCCACTGGCTGACAAAGTCAAAAAAAGCAGCTGAAACTTAAGAAGGCATTGGTTCATTTATGTTCAGTTTTAATGAATGCACCCTTAAATAATTTGACTTAATTCAAAGGAACAGCTGTCTATACATGGTGTGTCATAAGGAATTGGACGCATCATCTCTGGAAGACTCTGGGATGGAGAGCTTGCCATTTATTGCAGATACTTAAGCCGGTTCCACGTGAAAGAGAAATTAGTTTTATTTAATATTCTTTGAATTAAAAGATTGAGGTCTAGATTTAGTAGAAGAAATAAAGGTTGTTAGGTTGCTATTCCTCTCTTCTTCCTCAAAATAGTTGACTTTGGTAGAAACCTATCCTAGAGAATTAAGCTATCTTAAAATATAAAACTGTCCTAAAACATTAAAAAATTACTATTAAAAAAGATTTATTTATTTTTATTGGAAAGGCAGATATACAGAGAGAAGGAGAGACAGAGAAAGATCTTTTGTCCACTCAATCACTCCCCAAGTAGCTGCAATGCCCAAAGCTGAGCCACTACAAGGCCAGGAGTTGGGAGCTTCTTCCGGATCTCCCAAGTGGATGCAGGGTCCCAATGCCTTGGACCATCCTCTACTGCTTTCCCTGGCCACTAACAGAGACTGCATGGCAAGTGGAGCAGCTGGGACATGAACCTGGCACCCATATGGGATCCTGGTGCATGCAAGGTGAGGATTAGCCACTACACTATTGCGCCAGGCCCTAAAAATATTATTAAGCAGGGTATTTTAACCTCCTAAAGAACACTGTGTTGTTATAAATCAATCTTAGTAATACCAACTTTTATTTTTTGGGGAGCATGTGTTTCTGATGTGCTTAATTGACTTCTATCTGTGTGATCAGGATTGTTATTAATACTTTGTAACCAAGACAAAATAGAGAAGTAAATTGGATATGGAGACTGATAAGACTGTGTCAAATATACCTTCTTTTCTCTCTCTCTCTCTCTCTCTCTTTTTTTTTTATTCTCCAAAGCAGGTTATTTTCAGTAGTGTTTTTTCTTTTAACATAATGATGCTTTACCTGTTTCATACATGCGAATCTCACAGAAGTTGCTTAAAGATGATATTCCGTGGCTTGCAGATGTTTGAGAAGTCTGGAGGATAGTCACTCCTGTCTGCTAGAACAGATTTTGATATTGATGAATTATTTCTCTTGCTCTAAACCAGGACGCCATCATTTCTTCAAGCTTCAGACTCTTTTTAACTGGCTTCAGAATTCTGTCTCGGTCACTGTAATGTTTTCTACCAAGTAGCTTGTGTGATCTTAAAAAAAATGACAAACAATATTTGCTTGCTTAGAACTGTTAGTTGACCATTTTATCTCTGGCATCCTTTCACACCCTTTGCTTCCATTCTAACCTGCAACTTAAAGGTTCTTTACTTTCCCTGCTGCAGCTTCTGCCTCTTTGACTTGGAATGCTCATAATCCTACTCACTTTGGTAACTCTTGTCCTTCTTTGATTCAACTTTAAAGATCACCTCCTTACAGAAGGAAGAAATCAAACTATACTTCCTTTTTAAGTGCTCTGGGTTAGAAATAAGCCCAAGACTGATAAACAGGCTTGTTATATCAGGGCCATTGACACGTGTCAGCGCATCTGAGATACTCAGAATGGAATCCTAAGGCGAGTATCATTCCATATAGTGGACCATCTATCTAGTCAGCTTTTAGGATCATGGAAGACATGTCTATATGTCTTTCTTTTTTTTCCCCTAAAGATTTATTTGTTTTATGTAAGAGTCACAGAGAGATCAATCTTGTGTCTACTGGTTCATTCCCCAGATGGCTGCAGTTGCAAGAGCTAGGCTCATCTGAAACCAGAAGCTTCATCTGGGTCTCCTATATTGGTACAGGGACCCAAACACCTGAGCCATCTTTGACAGTTTTCCCAGGAGCATTAGCAGGGTCTAGAATGCAAATTGTGCAGCCAGGACACAAGCTGATGCCCAAACAGGATGCCAGCATTGCAGTAGGTGCATCAACTCCCTGTGCTACAGAGTTAGTTCCCAAGATATTAAAATTAGATAGAAGTTAAATGGCTTAAGACCACATTGCTATTATGTTTCTTGTTTGTTTTTGAGATGCAAAGTGAGAGAGCCAGTGAGCAAGCTAGCAAACTAATATACACTGGTTCACTTAGCAAATGTCTGGGACACCCTGGGCTGGACTATGCCAGGCCAGTCCAGGAACTTAATCTGTGTCTCCTAAGAGAATGTTAGGCCTCCAGTTATCCTTTGTTGTTTGTTTTTAATTTAAAAGCCAGGGATACAGAGAGAGGGCAAGAGAGAAGTATCTTCTGTCTGCTGCAAGTGGCCACAACAGTCTAGGTTGGCCAGGCTAAAGCTATGTGTCCATCCTGGTCTCACATATGGGTGTGCAGAGGCCCAAGTACTCGTGTGATCTTAAAAAAAACATTACAGTTGCTTTTCACAGGCTGTTATGATCAGGGAAATGAATTGGAAGTGCAGCAGCTGAGACTGAACAAATGCTCCTATGGGATACTGTTGTTGCTGGTGGAGGCGTAACACATTGTGCACAATATCAGGCCTAAGCTCAGGTACTTCAGTCGTTCCTGCTGCCTCGTAGGGTCTGCACAGGAAGCTGGCATTAATAGCTAAAGGCAAGTAGGGAACCTAAGGACTCCACTAGGGAGCATAGGCATCTCAGTCACTGGGTCAACTGCCTACCTGCACCCACACTTCTGTTGAATACCAGCACTGGGTTAGAGCTATTAAATCCTGCAGCTCTGCAATACTTAATAATTTGCCACAAGGAAATGCCATTGGTGTGAAAGCTGTCATCACAGAAAGAGCTATTTTCTCAACACAGAAAAGTTCGTGTTTCTGAAGTTAAGATTGTGTGTGCCTTTAAGTACCAGGAAATTCCAACAGCAAGTGAAACAAGTAGAAGAGTATTGTTTTTCATACAAAAAGTCAAGAAACAGACGGTTCAGAACTGGTTTGACTTTTTCCATCCATAGAAGGTTAGATTTTGCCTATGTTGTGTCTTACAAGGTTGTTGTTACTCCTCTAAGCACTAAGAGGAGGGGCAGAAGTGTAAAGGGATAAAGGAATTTGTATGCTTTTTGGCAGGTTTTTTTTTTCTTTGTAGATACCAGATTTCTTACATCTTATTAGGCAGAGCCTTATAACAGGAACAGTTGCAGCTAAAAAGTAAAAAGGAGACACTGGATACTATCTGTATCCTACGCTTCTTTATTTAATGTCTTTTAACATGGTAGTCCATGTATCTTAAATCATAATGCATTGTGCTTTTTAGATTTACATTGGTGCAAAAGCATACAGTTGAATTTAACCAAGTGGCAATGGCTAATTCAGATGGATCCGAAGCTATGCTGAACAGAGTGATGACAAAAGATAACATTGGTGTTGCTGTGGTATTAGAAGTCCATAAAGAACTTTTTGGAACAGGTGAGTACAATTTGACATGATTTTGCTACAAATAACAGTGAAATTTTCTCGTTTAAAACCATGTGAAGAAAATGAAGAAAGTTATGGGAGATGGACAGGGAAATAGTATTAATTGTGAAAGATGGAATGATTTCCTGGGATATGTGATGGTCTCTGTCATAGTGTTCCTACGAAGTGATGTGTATAAAGTATTTTTAATATGTTGTTACTTCCAAAAGATTCTTTGAAATAAGGAAGCTTGGGGTTGAGCTAAATTTAGATTGAGTTAGGATGACTTATTCTCTTTTGAGCCATATTTTCAGCTTTTGGAGTGTGAATCTTTTGTCTTTAAGGTTAAGTGCTTGGCATGTCTTCCATAATTTCTTTGTTTTATCTGTTATTGTAAGAGCAGGATCTTTTATCTACAGTTCTTCAGCATTTTAGATTATTTATAGCTACCTTCAGAGCAAAAAGTCATTATATTCTTTGCATTCAAACTTTCTTTAAAAAGCCTCTATTGCCTGCCTTTGAGCATTTTATCATTTATTAGTATATTTTAAGAAAGAGCAAGAAGGGGTAACTAAATCAGGGTTCCCCCACCTCCTCACTTTCTTTCAGAAGATTTTTGCCTTGAATGTTGATTTGAATTATTCATATGCATATAAATCATGCCTCCTTTTCTCATTCTTTAGCTTGCCCTTTAATTCTACAAGTCTTTGATGGGAGATTTTGAGTTTTTTTCCCTGTGATCTTTCTGCTTTTACATACTTTTATATCCTTTCCAATTCATTCTTCCCTTTTGTACTTTTTGTCCTAGTCTTGTGAAAATTGAATTTCTTTTGGAATTTTCCTTCAGATTTCCAAAAGATAAATTCTGCATTGTACTGCAAATACCTCTGCTTTCTGAAGTATGTGTCTCTTGTGCTCTTGAAGGGAAGTTTACTTATTAAGTACTTACGTCTCCTTTGAAGAGTCAAATTTTAAATATTCAATGCAGTGAACATGTATGTTTTACTGTTTATGGTCAAAAGTGATACTGTGAAACTTGTTTGTAAGAAAGGAAGACAGCTTAAAGGATTAGGACTACAGTTATTTTGTCTTAATATTTAATTTTAAGTGATGAGAGAGAAAGAGCAAGTGGACTTATTTCTTTGCCTGTTTGATCTCCCATCTACTAGTTCTGTCCCCAGCCTGCAACAGCCGGGGCTGGGCCAGGGGTGAAGTCATGATTGTGGAGAACTCCATCTGGGTCCCCCATGTGGGTGGCTGGGGCCTAAGAACTCAACATTGTTGTCCGCCACATCTCAGGGTTGCATTAATAGGAAGCTGGAGTGGAAGCAGAGATGCTGGGGCACAGACTGTCGCGCCCACGTGTCTTATCGCCCCGCAATAAGAGGCAGACGCGAGTGAAGCCTTCTGCGGTAAAATTTATTGTGCACACCAAGATGAGGAGGAAAGGGCTCCGACCCCAGCAGGCTGTCTGCTCTTATGTGCTGACTGGCCCCGCCTCCGCCGATGATAGGTCGGCGTCATGATTACGCAGGGTCCTGGGCGACTGGATTCGTCAGTCCCAGTGTTCATGCGCCAGCCACGCCGCAGCTGACTGCGCATGCGCAGTACCGCGAAGGCTACGTGACTCTCCACCAGACACCAAGATGTAGCCTCTCTGGCCGGCGCCATTTTGGGTACGGCATGTGGGCAGTACATACAGATGCGGCTGGCAACAACAAACCAGTACTCCACTTTGGGAAATGAGTATCCCAGGAGGCACCTAACTGTACTGTTTCACCTATCCCTGCAAAACTGTGTCACCTACTCTTTATAGCTATTCATCTTATGATCAGATTGCTTTAAAATGATTACTTCCAATGCTTTTCTTAGGCCCTTAGCAGAAAGCTGGAGGGGAAATGGAGAAATGGAGACACAAATTGGTACTCAAATAGGATGCTGGCATTCCAGGCCACAACACCAGACACAGTTTCCATAGCTTTTAATGTATTATCCATCTGTTATTTGGAAGGTTTCATGTTAATGTTTATTTTGACAGGATTTTTTAATAGAAGAATTTTTGGAGGAAAAACAATCTTAAGATTATCTAGAGGAATATCTGTTTTTCTGAACCAAGCCCAATGTGTTACTGATCAGGGGAACAAAGTAATTAGTAATAATGTCAGGTGTAAAACTCAAGTGTCTAGACTTTGGGAACATGCTACTCCTTGTTTCTTAGTTTAAAAAATTTTTTGTTTGTTTGTACCCGGCATGATGGCTTGGTGGCTAAATCCTCACCTTGCATGCACCAGGATCCCATATGGGTGCCAGGTTCATGTCCCAGTTGCTCCATTTCCCATGTAGTCTCTGCTTGTGGCCAGGAAAAGCAGTAGAGGATGGTCCAAGGCATTGGGACCCTGTGTCTCCTTGGGAGACCCGGAAGAGGCTCCTGACTCCTGGCCTCAGATTGGCTCAGCTCTGGGCATTGCAGCTACTTGGGGAGTGATTGAGTGGACAAAAGATCTTTCTCTCTGTCTCTTCTTCTCTTTGTATATCTGCCTTTCCAATAAAAATAAGCCTTTAAAAATACCTTTTTTTGTTTGACGTGGAAGGCCTTTATGATGAAAATTACAGAATGTTAAGAAAACACAAATAGAATACATTAAAAAGTAGGGAAATTTACCATGTTCCTAGATTGGTAGAATCAACATAATCAAAATGTCCATATTACCAAAAGTAATATACAGATTCAGTGTGATCCCAATAAAAATCCCAAAAACATTCTTCTCAGAAATAGAAAAAATGTTGCAAAAATTTGGAAGTACAAGAGACCGTGAATAGCCAAAGCTATTCTGAAGAATAAAAATAAAGCTCGAGAAATCACAGTTTGACTTCAAGACATACCACAGAGCAATGGTAATCAAAACAGTTTGGTACTGGTACAGAAACAGGGAAGACCAACGGAACAGAATAGAAATACCAGAAGGGAGACCACACAGGTACAGACAACTAACGTTCAACAAGAGAGCTAAAAATAATCCAAAGAAAAAGTCTGGTCTCTTCAACAAATGCTGTTGGGACAGTTGGATAGCGGGTTGGAGAAGAAATAAGATTTCACCTGTCACCGTATAGGAAATAAAAGAAGCTCTAAATGGATCAGGGACCTAAATCTGTACCCAGAAACCATCAAACTGTTAGAGGAAAACAGGAAGCACTCACCAAAATATAGGAATTGAGAAAGACTTCTTAGAAAAATCAGCAAAATCACAGCAGTCAAAGCCAAAATAAACTAATGGGACTGCATGAAACTAAGGTGCTTCAGTACAGTGAAGGGAAATGATCAACAAAAGTGAAAGGCAACAGAATGGGAGAAAGTCTTTGTACACTGCACAACGGATATGAGATGAATATCCAGGATTTACAAAGAGTTTCAGAAACTCAACAATTGCAAAACAAACAACACTATAGCGCCATTGTGGCCACTTGGGGAGTGAGCCATTGGACAGAAGATTTTCCTTTCTGTCTCTCCTCTCCATATCTGCCTCCCCCCACTCTTCACCCCCACCCCCCAAAAAGGAATGGCTAAAGAAACTGATACATTAATTTATTGAATACTACCCAGCCATTAAAAAGAATGAAATTCCACTATTTGCAACCAAAAAGGAAAAATATATGTTCTATCTGATATAAGACAAGCGTCATGCAAAATACAAGGTCAGTAGATATGTAGGTAACATGCATGTACGTATAGTCCTCTGGAGGAAGTTTAAAATAAAGATTGCCATATTGAGATGTGAAGATAAAATTCAGTATGCATTTGTACTTCCAAATCAAAGGAACTCCCAATGAAACTGTTAAATGTATCTTGACAATAGGATGTTGGACTTTCTACCATTGTTATACCTACAATGTCATGTTACACTTAAATAGAATGATGGACTTGTGATTGTTGTTGAAAGGCTGTACTTTTGTAATAATTTGGGAGGAAATAATAGAAGAGGAATGGGTAGGAGATGGAAAGGAGAATCCTTGTACCTCTGGAACCATATTAAGAGAAAGAGAGAGACTGTATTTATCTATCCCCCCCCAAAAAAGCCTGAAACTGCTGGGGTTCTGTTAGTTCATAGCCAAGAAACTGAATTCTTAAGTGTTCCAGATAGGGACCCAGTAATTGAGCCATCGCCTGCAGCCTCTCTGGGTGTGCCTTAGTGCCTCAGCAGGCACTTGGAGTTGAGATTAGACCAAACCTGAGGCCCAGGCACTCCAACACAGCATACTGCTGCTCCAAGTGACATACTAGTATGCCAAATGCCCCCTCCTCCATCCTCTAATTCTCATTTTAAAGATAACATTTTTTTTAAAGATTTATTTTATTTTTATTGGAACGGCGGATATACAGAGAGGAGAGACAGAGAGGAAGATCTTCCGTCTGATGTTTCACTCCCGAAGTGAGCGCAACGGCCGATGCTATGCCGGTCCAAAGCCAGGAGCCTCTTCCGGGTCTCCCACGCGGGTGCAGGTTCCCAAAGCTTTGGGCCGTCCTCAACTGCTTTTCTGGGCCACAGGCAGGGAGCTGGAAGGGAAGTGGGGCCGCCGGGATTAGAACCGGCGCCCATATGGGATCCCGGGCGTGCAAGGCGAGGACCTTAACCACTGCGCCACCGCACCGGGCCCTAAAAATAACATTTTTGAATGTATGGTGTTACTCTGATAGGTAGCAAATTCCTTTGTTTGGTTTTGCATGGGTTACTGTCTTACCACTTTCTACTAGTGACCTGTTACTGTTGTGCTCTAGAATTCTTGGTGAATCAATATAGACCAGTGGGAAGGATTTAAATTAAGTCTTAAGAAACACATGTAACTGAAAATTGCCTCTCTGACTTATTGTGATATTTAAATTGCTGAAATAATTAAGAACTTTTTTAAGATAGGAACTCAGGAAAATGCAATGACTGATCAGACACTGTATCATCTTGTTGTGTGCTGTGTAGAGTGGGGTCAGTGGCTTTCTGTTACAGGCTGGTTAGGAAGGACTTTAGGCTCTTTGGGACACATGGTCTCACTCACACTTGTTTTGGGGGATAATAAAGCTCCAAAGGTGTAAAATTATCCTTCAGTCTTACTGGCTGTACAGAAACATGTGGCAGTCCACATTTAGCCATGGGTATTGTTTGCTAAATTGGTCTAAAAGAGTAATTTCCATATTAAATGATCAAAACTTTAACTTATAGCTTTATGAAATTAAAAAAAACAGGTATACATTTATGGAAAAGAGCAACAAAATGATATTTTGACGAAACACCTTAAGATACCACTTTTCCTAAATAAAGCATAAGTTTACCTCTTTTTTTTTGTAATATTTAAATTTAGGTATGAAGCCAATTCATGCTGCAGACAAACAGCTGCTTATTGTGGCCAACGCCCACATGCATTGGGACCCAGAGTACTCTGATGTGAAACTCATCCAGACCATGATGTTTGTCTCAGAGGTTAAAAACATCCTGGAGAAGGCTTCGAGCAGGCCTGGCAGCCCAACCACAGACCCTAATTCTATTCCGCTGGTGCTATGTGCAGATCTGAACTCATTGCCAGATTCAGGTATTTAGAACATTATTGTGTCGTTGCTTTTAATTTTGATTTCACTGTTTGTTCAAGCCATTAGTTCTTAGATCTTTATGATTTCTAAATTAGGAAGCATATTAGTGAAAATTTCAGTAATGAAGCTTGGAGTAATTCAACAAATTTAAACAAAAAAGCTGTTTCCAAAGATATGGGCAGAACAAAGGGATACAAAGCGGTGGATGATGCAGTGTCCTGTTAGTGGAGTTAGGGTCTTTACCACCTCAACAAGAAACTGACAGAGCATCAGAATGTGGACACATTTTTCTGTATTATTATTATTTTTTAATTTTGATTATCTTTACATAATTGATTAGGGACAAAGGGTCAAGGGCTACTGGAAAGTGGGTAAGACCATTGTTTCCACATTCTCATTTTTTTCCTGTGTCTGGGAAAAGCGGGCAGATAAAGTGAGAAGCCCCATCCAGCCCCGATGTGGTGCATGTTTTCAGGGCATTGCTCAAGTGATTTTGATAGTTCACCTCTTCTGAATTACTGCTAGTCTTGCCATTCCAGGCACGATGAAATCTCTCCAGAATCTATTGGCTGGCATAGTCCATCTTAGAGTCTCCGTTTGCTCAGAGTTTCACTGCCAACACTTGACTGGGGTAGTTGATTGATTTGTTCTGTCCTTCATCCTCTGTTGTGTTACCAGTTATCCTCTGCAAGTTCCAGTATACTACCACATCTCCATGTGCACCTGGATATGCTGTCCACTGCTCCGTCTGAGCCACTGAGGCAGCTCAGCTTTGACACACGCACTCCTTGGTTAGACCGTGGAACCTGCAATTCTCTTTCTGGTTGGGGTTCTGAATCTGGCAGTTTGATTGGGAGGACACCCAAAGGAACTTTGTCTGAGGTGATCCCAGACCAGAGTCTTGGGTGTGCTTGCTGGTACAGGGTCAGGCACAGTTTGTAGACCCAATCAATTTATGCATATGCTGGTGGTTGCAATTGTTGAGTCAGTTCTTCCTCCAGTGCTATCTTATACACGAACCAATAGGTATTGCAGTCGATCCCAATCCTGCCTACCACACGCTCAGCTCTCATGCAAACCAGTGGGAGCTGCACCCTAGTCAGAGCGACCTGCAATAATCCCCACCAGGGCCGCCTCACCCCCTGGTTCCCATGCTTGCCACTATGTATAGCAGATTTGTCCAGTCTGCCCCACCTCCCATTCAGCTCTCATACATGTCATTGGGCATTGAAGCCTAGTTCAACCCAACCAGCCCCGCTGTCCAGCCCACATACCTGCCAAGAGGCACCACTCTCTGTCTAGCCATGCCTGCCCCAGTCCTGGTTCTTATGCTCACTGGTCGAAGAGGCAATCCAGGATGGAGGTGTCCACTGTTTCCCTACTGGACCCACTCTCACTCCTGGATCATGAACTCTCTCCAGGTGGTTCTGCAGTTTGGCATGACATAATTAGCTCCCAGTGCCAGTATCTGCCAGCTGATGCGCGACAGAGCCCTGCCAACCCACACCCACTCTAACGTTTGCTTGCACCAGTAGGAACAATGAGCCCAGCCTGACTTTCCTGATCTAGCTCACTTGATGCTGACAGGTGTTGTAACCCTGGCCAGTCTGGTCTGCCCCATCCCAACTCATGCTCTCCAATGGGAGTGTTGCTCCGGCAGGGGAGCCCTCCATATTGCCCCTACCAGCTTTGCTTCCTCCCTTCACCCCCGGTTCTTACTGTGCTACTTGGGTACTGTGGCCCAGTCTGGCATGGTCTGTCTTGCCTCGGCTGTTTAGAGTGGATCTTACATTGTAGGAAGATTGGCTTGAACTTACTAATGTAATCCCTGCCACACTAGTAAGAAGGGATCTGGCTGGGGAACATGCCAGTATGTGTATACTCACCCTGCTCCTATCCTCTGATCTTCTCCCAGTGCTGCCCACTGACCAAATCCAACTAGAATCTTCAAGGGGAAGTTGATGCAGTAAATACCATCCCCCTAACACACAGAGTAGAATGGAGAATGGTGTTCTGAAGGGGCAACGGGAAAATACTCAGCACAGGTAGTTATTTGGTTGAGTAAACTGGCAGTTTCCAGTGGATTCATGAAATTTTAGGTATAGAAGAATGATTAGAATTCCTACTGTTTGCAAAAAAATCAGCTCTGCATTTTAGGTATTAAATTCCAGATGTAAAATATTAAATTGTTCTTTTGCCATTTGCCAAGGCATATTCCAGATTGGTGTGTTTTCACTGTTAGTCTGAAGTTATTTAAAATAATCTCTCAAGAATAAATATAACCACATTTTCATGCTTGGAATATGCAAAAACAAGTCCTACCCCCCAAATAAGATTTCTCTCCTTAGCAAATAAGAGCGCAAACTGTTGTTTTCAAATGTTTATCTTCAACTTCCTGCCCTGGTTGGCTTCTTATCTTTCCCTCTTAATCCTTCAGTTGCCTTGCTCCCAAATGCAGATATTCTTCATATTTAATTTGACTTGAGTAAAATAGGTGTCATTTGGCAGAACAGCATGTGAGTGAACTGATCTGGAGCCAGTCAAGACTGGATCCTGGTTCTAACAGTTATGAGCTGGGGCATCTGTGATTGAGCCCACTCCCTCCCCATGTCTCATAAGCCTAAGGGAATGATAATTCTATTCTCTCCATGGAGTTGTTTGTGAGGATTCTATGTGCAGTGTACTTACAACAGCTTCCAGCATGAAGTAAATGTTGAATGATAGCGCCTCTTGAATTTATTCATAATATTGGCATTGCACTTATATCTCACTATGCTTTGCTATCATTCTTGATCACAAATTAAAAAAAAAAGATGATCTAACAGTAGCCATAATCATCATCATAAGAAGGGTTGTGAGACCTTTTTCATATTCACTGCAGTGGAAATAGTGTACTCATTTTTTAGAGAACCCCAGTATTTTTGCTAAATGGTATAACTGGTTTATGACATTATGTAGTTTTAGACTAAAAACAATCACTCTGGGCTCAAAATAACATTGTCTAGTTGCTGAACGATTAAAGTTACAAAATATGCTTTTTTATAAATTTTTAAATTTTTTGTGCTGTATTTATATGTTCCCAGTTTGTCGGTTGACCAGTACAATGGGGAAAAAATGACAGTGATTTAGAATTAATATTCAAAAGGCATTTAGAATCAAAACCTTTGTGGTGAATGTCATGCAGGTCTAAGAAAACATCCTCAGTATGAAGAAAACAAGCTGGTTCTAGGTAATCCTGATATTTTGTTCCAAAGTAAACAAATACTCTTCGATTCGTCAGAATCATACAAAATTGCTTATATTTAGGTGTGTGTGTGTTTGTTTGTGTTTTGGAACAAGAAAGAAGACAGTTTCATGTGACTCAACCTGATACAACCCCCTGAATCTGGTACATCCGTGTGGTAACAAACCTTGCCTGTGAAATCTCGTGTGAGGCCCTTATGCTGAGTGCTGTGTCCTTTCTGTGTTAATTCGATAGGTGTTGTGGAGTATTTAAGTAATGGAGGAGTAGCTGACAACCATAAAGACTTCAAGGAATTAAGGTACAACGAGTGTCTTATGAACTTCAGCTGCAACGGAAAGAATGGAAGCTCAGAAGGGAGAATCACACATGGCTTCCAACTGAAGAGCGCCTATGAAAATAACTTGATGCCTTACACCAATTACACCTTTGATTTCAAAGTGAGTGGCAGCCTCCAGGCTGATGGGGAAAGTACATATAAACATGTAGGAAGCAAGAAAAGTGTTCTGTGTGTGCCAGAGAGAGAGATTAATTGTGTAATCACAAAGATTTTATGCCCATGTATACATGCTAGTATTTTTCCAGTTGATGGAACAGTCTAGTTTTAAAAAAAGAAACAAAAGATTTTACTTTTTTTTTTTCCAAATAATGAAGCTGGAGCACCTGTTGTGTGGTCCCAGGTGTTCTTTAGAAAGATTGATTTTGTTGATTTTCTGTAGTCTAGTCTATTTTCTTTTGCCGATTTGGCAGTGTTGTGATACAGCTTATATACTTGTGACTCCTTATACTGTACCTCCGTTGAGCTTTCTGGCATTCTGGCAGCCATATTCAAATATTAACTCTACTGAAAAAAAAAAAAAAAGGATATGAGAAAGATGTTTGGTTTAAGAAACCTAGAGAGAATTTAGTAAAATACCAAATGACATTTATGCAATGGACTCTCATGTCCCTAATAACTTTTCCTGTTTTTAGTGTTAGCTCCTTTTAAAGAAGCAAATAGGAGGAAGAATGGAAATTTATCTATTGATGCTATTAGCTTTTGTAGTTATGCAAAACATTGCTTAGAAGTTGAATCTGGCTTAGGCTTGCTGTTAGAGGTTGTTAGAAGCTGCTTCTATGAATAGTTTCATTTTGTTCTAACCACTTGCAAGCAGTAATCTGTTGGGAAATTGCCACCTTACTTGGAAAAGAAGTCCTGATTTGTTTTGCTGACTAATTTTTGTGATTTAAGTACTTGGATAGCAGCCGTTTCCAAACTCCCACTTGCATTCAGAGTTGGGAAGAGGTGCTAAGACAGCTGGTCTTATCAGTTGTTCACAAGACTGCTACACCTCCGCTGGGGTAGAGGCACGTCTCTACTGTAAATAGCTACTGTGTTTTTGTTTGGGTTTGGGCTCTCTGGATTTGCATGGGGAATAAATTTGAGTTGATTTTCATGGATACACAGGTCATCTGAGACTGTAAACCCAGCTTATTTTGTTGGTGTTCTTTTAAAATACACTGCTTTATTTTGAGATACTGATATTTGATATTGCTACTAAACTCCAGGAAATAGTAGTTGAGGGAGGTGTGATTTGCTTCATTTTCTTTATGCTGCAAGGAAGCCCAGATTTCACAGTATCCTAGAGCTTGTGAAAATGAGTATTTTAAATTAAAGTACATGTTAGAATGGGTAACTTTTTGTACTATTTTGTAGATTTGTAATAAATGTGAAAACATGCTTTGCCATGATTTCATTCAGATATGGTTGGCTGCATGCAGAAGTTGAAAACGAAGCCAACAGCATTGAAGAAAATAATTTGATTTTTCATGAACTATGTGGACATTTATGTAAATATCTTTATTTTCTGAAGATTCCTAGACATAATTTCCTATATTTAGCTTCTCAGTTTATTACTGATGCACAAATGCAAGTTATATTGATTTCAGTATGGTGCTGTTTCCCTATTGAAGTATCTTTATTTCATACAATATTCACTGAAGATGAGAGGTTTAGTTGAGCCGCTGCCAGGACAACAGATACCAGAAGTCAGAAGTGCAGGTTACACAGTGATTTGGCTTTGACAGACTCTAGACTGTTGGTTATGTGTCTTGATGTTTTCCTTTTTTCTTTCCCAATCCCCACTCTCTGCAGGGCGTGATTGACTACATTTTCTATTCCAAGACTCATATGAACGTACTTGGTGTCCTGGGGCCTTTAGATCCTCAATGGCTGGTTGAGAACAACATCACTGGGTGTCCACACCCTCACATCCCTTCAGACCACTTCTCACTGTTAACACAACTTGAACTCCACCCTCCACTCCTGCCTCTTGTCAATGGTGTTCACTTACCGAGTCGGAGGTAGTGGAGTACTGCCCCGCAGAGACGGGGATCTGTTGCTATGGACCTGTACAGTTGTAAATCAAAGTATGTAGGAGTGAAGTATGGCCATCCTTAAGCTGCTTCTTCAGGTTCCTTTCATTATGTGTTTGCTATAAAACTTTGTACATTTTGTGCATATTGATATCATTTGGCACTAGGGCTGGAACCAAAGTATTACTCTTTCCAAATTTTAATTTAAATGTTTTTAAATTAGACCTTCTTACTGTATTAGCAGACAACATCCATAATTTTTAAAGCACCAGGTTGAGGCCCAACAACAGGGTATTTGTTTTTCCAAGACAGATACTTTCTTTGGAATGGTTTCATGAACCAACCAATTTTGTAAAGGGAAATTTTTTAATACTATAGATACAAGATTTTAAACTGAATGATAGTATGTCTTGCTGGGAATTTTTATTCTTGAATTTCTGTGTTCTTTTATAACAGGCTGATTTTTTTGCTCACCAAATCATTTGCACCTTAGCAAAGCACTTAAATTTGCTTGATCTATACATAACCCATGACATAGCCTCTAATCATAACAAAAAAATTTTGAGAAATTACAAATTATACAGTATGCTTTTGGATCAAGCATTTAATAGCACATGACAGTTTGTGGCCAAATGCTGTTTCTTTTTTTAATTAATTTATTTTTTGTGTCTCCCTATTAGTTTGTTGTCTTAATAGAAGTATTGATTCTAAGCCTGTCTTTCCAGTTTATGTAGAGGGGAACCGCAGGTAATTTATACTGCCACACGTCTTAGAAATAGAATTCAGTATGTTTATGATGCCCACAAAATTAGTGTCTGTTATTTTTCATGACTCCCAACTACCCTATTCTGCCTAGCATAATTGGAATTACATATTATCTAGGTTTTGCCATTACAGTCATATATTAAAAAACAAAAAGCCACTGCTAAATAAAAATTCCCTGATCAAAGAATGAAAGTTTTAGAGGGGAAAGCCATACAAATGTTTCACTTGATTCCCAAAGTAGATTGAGTTGTTGATTTTGGTTTTTTGGGAGTAACTATGGAAAGGATTTGAGAGGCAGAAAAATTTGAGGCAGTAGATGAAAATCTCAGATCATTTTTCCTAACTCTAGCTGCCAAATGGCCATCATATGCTTTTAGTCTTTGTTTCCATTGTCTGTCAGGGTTGAATTAAGAAGCTACTGGTTTATTCCCAACTGTTGATGCCGTTAAATATGTTGGAATCCCTTTCTGGCCCAGGAATAGCCAGCTGAAAATCTGTGACTCGAGGCAATGAACCTTTTGGGGGAAAAATTAGTTGGCTACTTGATGTTAATTATGGCACAGTAACAGGAAAAGGTTGTGTCTGTGTTTTTAAGTTTTTCTTTATTCTGCTTTTTTGCTGCTATAAGAGTTTTCTGAAATTTATATTTTAAACTTTTCATGCACTTTACTGTTTCTAGTCTCAAAATGTGATATTTTTAATAAACAAGAAATTTTCCATTATGTGAATGAAATTTTAAAAGAAAATAGCCTATATTTGTGTTTCACTAATATATAAAGTACAGGTCAAATTTAAATTATTTAATTTGTTTTAAATATGTACAATTTGTCTCCTCTTACAAACCTGAAAATTTAGGCTGTTTTATTAGACTTAAATGATGCATTTCCCTTGGTCATTTTTCTACTAATTTCTTCCTTAGTAAATTAATCAGGCTACATAAGATATTTCCCCTGAAGAGTAATTTTAGTGGGTTGAGGGTGGTGGGATGATGCATTACCATATATGGGATTGCATCAGGAGGGTTCTGGAAAGCCTAAACTCCCCTTTAAAAGTGCCTAGTGATAGAGGCGTTGTTTGTCATCTATTTATAATTGGAATGTAATTGTAGTTCACTGAAGTTCAATGTAAATATCCTTTTAAAAATGTTAAAGGACCAGAATAAACAAAGGAACAACCTTTAAGATGACAGATTTTCCTCAGCGTGCAGGTATCCCTTCTTATATACCTCAAGCATCCAACATCTAGCCATGCAAATTGATTACCTAAAGCATAGTACTGGAAAGTAGAATAGCATGAAAAACTTAATCTTGTGGACATTACCTTTTTTTGTAATCAGCTACTGTATGTTTTATTTTAGGTCTTTTTTTGTGGGTGGATTTTCTGCTCTGGAGGTATATGCACTAACAAAACATTTTCCTCCTTTCATATACGCATGTTTATTAGCAATGTGAGCAATATTTCCTACCATACTTCACTCCCAATATTTTTTGAGATGTTTGTATAAAATGGAATTTAAAATTCACTTATGATTGTATATGAACCACAGAGGAGCCCATTTATTAATAAAAAAACTTTTTTAATAGTTAAATGTAGAGGGGAAAAATAAAAAATTGGGAAACATTGTACACAGCTTAAGTTTATTTTGTGTATGATTGAGGCACTCTGTTGCAGGAAGGTGTGTAATTGGGTTCTCTCTGCTTCCAAATGCACTCTTTCAAACCATTCATTATCCTGTGTATTTTTAATGTGGTTTTAGTAAATGTTGGTAGTAGCTCTGTTGAAGTAGGCAATTGTTATGTTTTAGGTGGCACACACACTTGGGGCATGGTAACCCAAATTTCATGTGCACGGTTTCCCTTGAGCCCACTGCCCAAGTTTCACACCCCCTTCACCCTTTGTTCCCTTTGTAAAAGGAGTGGTATCTGTTTTGAGCTGCCAATTCAGATGATCAGAAATGCTGCTCTCCTCAGCATTGTCTTGTTAAAATGCATGCCATTTGGAACTTTGGCAGTGAGAAGCCAAAAGAAAGAGGTGAATGACATACGATTTATATTCAGTGGAAGTTAAATATATGTGTTCATATACTTTCTAGCTCTCAGAATTTAAGTTAATAAGCTTTATGCCATTGGGCTGCTGCATATTTTATCTGAAGATAAAAGAAAATTGGGGCATTTTTAGATTGTGATCCTTTTTTTTAAAATCCATATAATTTCTGATATTTGTCTAAGAACTGGAGTGTTCTTTAAATTTATTAAAACAGTGTTGTGTGAGGAAGGAAAAACTGCACTGTTTGCGTTACGGCAGTCATATAAATGCATGTCAAGTCACCCACTCTCAGGCATCAGTATCCGCCTCATAGCTTTACACATTTGGACGGGGAATATTGCAGCATCCTCAGGACTGACATCTGGGAAAGGCTCAAATCCTCCTACTGCTCCTTGCTTGTTGACTTTGTTTTCAAATATTGTGCCTGGTGTCAACTTTTAAGCAACAGCACTGCCTAAAAGCAAGCAGAGAACAGAATCCCAGCACCATTCTATAGGCAACTTTTTAGAACTCAGATATAGTGAATCTGTTCAAGATTTATGATGTTTTATGTAAAAAAAAAATTTTGTACAACATAGCTGAATATTTTTGTTTCATTTCTTTGATGTGAGGCGTGTGAAAGTTTGTCTGAATATCACATGTTGAAGTCAGGTATGGCACAATGGGTTCTGAGACCAGCTTTCTACCCCTCCCCCATTTGCCTTGTTCCATACTCTTTGTTTTCAAGTTTTTTTTTTCTGGTATTCATAAGCAGATATTTAATTTTACTAATAAGCATCCTATGTGAATGTATTGAAAGAAGCCACTTGTGTTTTTGGTGTTACAGTTTGCAGAAATATAAAGCTGTTTCCTTGCTGCCCCTACTTTTTTTGTCGTCTTAAAGTTACATATTAAATCACAGACAAGCAAGGGAGAAAGTAGAAATATATCTGAGTCTCATATCACTTGATTCTATGATAGGTCACATTGGCATTGAGAGTTTGGCATATTAAAACTGGAACATGAGCAAACACATGGTGTTCCATTTTAAGATTCTGTCTCCTAAATATGTATTATTATTAATGTGTGAAACTCAGATTTGTATTTTCATTTCTGAGAATTTCTAAACATGAATGCCATCTGTACTTTCCATATCCAACAACAGAGTAGAGAAAGCACAAGGACGAAGAACACATTACATGTGGGAAGGAACCAGACATAGGGCTTGTCCTTCTTAATACAATGCTGGATTTCTAAGTGATAGAAGTGGATTGTGTCCCAGTATTTGTAGGCTTTTATGTTCTGACATACTTGATAAGCTTTGCAGAGTATGCTGACTGATGAGCAGCTTTGATCACAGAAAAATCAGTTACTGCTACAATCACGGTTTTCTAGCAGGCAAAGACTTTAGGGTACATTTTCAAAAGAGCATTCATACATACTTACATTTTGACAGAAATGTGAATTCTCACATTTGTAAGGTTTTTCCGTCTCCCACCCGTCTTTCCCTTTAGAAAACTTGTTTACTGGTTTTAAAACTACAATGTGAATTGTAGGATGACAAATTAGGAATGTGAGGATTCCAAGCCAGGAATTTCAGTTAAAAATTTGAAATTTTCAGACAAATGAAACTGTTCTGCTTCTGATTATTTTGTGTGATTTTAGTTTTGTGATAGTATCATGATCACCCAGTTTAAATTCAAGCATTAGTAAGTTAGTACATCTTTACCCTTGCTTGTTTACCAAAGTTGGATTGTGATCTGTTTAAGAACAGGGTGCCTAGAGCATCCTGCATTTTGTAGAATGATACTTTTTTTTTGTGAAAGTACTGTCTAAAGCTTAAATGTTACAAAAGAAATAAAGCCCTTACATATGTACTGCAGAATGTTTTGAGTAGCAGAAAGATTAAAAAGAAAAATACAAAAAAAAAAACCCAGTTATTTCAGGAAGGTGATCAGGGGGTGCAGGTACAGTTGTTTTAACCAAATACCTTCTTTATGTTCGCTTCTCTGTTAAAGCACAAGGGAGATGGCAGGAAACACATTGTTAACCCACTTAGTAATTGCCTTTTCTGTAAGTTTAGTTGAACTTGAGAGTCTTGCAACCAAAGGAAAACAAACATGTTGAAGTAATATTCAACAAACGGGATGTCCAAGTAGTGTATTATTTTAGTTCACTTTCAAAGTCTATGAAATAAAGACATTAGGTATTGATTTCTTACTATGCCATGTCATATGAACTGTAGCACTGAACTGAAATTAAGTATGGCATCAGAAATAAATCACATGAAAAGGATTTGCACATGTCAGGGAATAGGACTCCTTGGCGTGGTCGCATGGTCTAGTCAGCTTTCAGAGCCCTTCAGAAGGCACAGTTTGGTACTTAGTACAAGTTATTTATAACAGTCTCTTCAAATTTAGGTAATGTTCCTTTTTGATGTTACTTTAAAAGAATCATGGTAACCCTCTTAAAAGTTGTCCCTTCTTGTTTTGGATTATGGATATATTTTCTTTTCAGTTTTCAATTGTTGTATGTACCACAACTGTTTAATCTGCCTGTAGTTATCTGAACCCAGAAAATTAACTCCATGTTGATTTGTCAAAATTGGCTTTGCTTCTTACTAAAGTATCCTGCTATTTGTTTCAATCTTGATGCAGTATCTGCAGTAACTGGGTTTGTATTTATTCAGAAACTCTACTGTCCTTTCTCTGTGCTTAACTTGCTAAAAATATATTCCCTACCTGTGAAATTCCTGAGCGGTGCTCTGCCAACTTTTGGAGGTTGGGGAGAGGGGTTTGGATGGCTGTGTTACTGCACACTGGATACAGAATTGTTCAGTGTTGTGAGTGGCAAATTTCTTCAACACCAGCAGCACTGAGAAGTGCACTATGGGCATTCGTACAGTTGTCCAATTGCAAACAATCTTTCATCTAGGAGAAGCTGAGGTGCAGAGTTCCATAGGAGTACTTTGAAGATGAACAGTTCAACTTTGTCTTTGTCTATGGAGTGGCATAGTCGGAGGATTTTATTTTGTTGTTTTTAGAGAAAATGTGTATGTACTCACTCCTCCTTGAAAGTGTGAGGGTGTTGGTCAAACTCACCATGGATTAATTTATATCTATTGTTTTGATTTTTTTTCAACCATAAAACAAGTGCCAACTAATTATCCATGGATGTTGTACTCTTCTAATCAATTTATTATTTGAGTGGGGGGTGGTGTTCATTTATTTTCATTTCTGACAATAAGTTAAACAGTTTCTTATTTTGCATATATTTGAGTCATTTTGTGGTTTGTAAAGTTTTTGTAATTATTTTTAGTGATCAGAAAGCAAATCACTTGATTTTAAAACTGAGCAAGAAGTTTTGGTAGTTTTTTTTCCCCAGATACCTGATAGTTTCTGTTGATACTATCCTAGGATAAAATTCTACTGTTTTAGGTTATGTATTTACTTTGCTTTTATCCTAATAGAAAAGGAAAAAAAAAAAGCCAAGCAGTAAATCAACTTGTTATTGTGTTCCAATAATCAGCTTAAAAATCTGATTTTCTTTTTTTTTTAATTAGAAGATTCAATTAAGTGCCATGCAATTGTAGCTTACTAGTGTTTTAATGTTTAATAGATTGCTTCTGTGGTGTTCTAACCATTTAACACTCTGTCATCCCTGGAGAAAGTGGTTCTGTTCTTACCGAACACATTCTCTGACAAAATCACCAGCTGCTTTATTTTTCTATTTATTATGGTTAAACAATTGATGAGATCTGAATCTTGACCAAACTGCTCAGCTGAGATGTTTTTCACAATAGACACTGTACAAAATGTGTGTGCGAAAGGACACAGTTGGGCGGTAGTTTTTTCATTAATGTGAACATTGACTAAACAAAGCAGTCCTGCCTTTTAAATCTTGTGGCAGCTCAGAAGGGAGGTGCTTAAGAACCTTAACTACTATGTCAGATGACAAAATACTTTTTTCCATTTTGGAGATTGGGTACTGCTCACACATGATGTATAGGGCTAAATATATGCTTGTTTCCTTGCACCTGTGTACTTCCCCGTCTCTCCCACCCCTTCCCTCCCCTGTAGGCAATAAATGGCCATTTTGCAAGTGCATCTGTGTGTCTTGGTTTTTGACTCTATTTGTACAGTGTAAGTTTCTGCATTTTGGTTGGTACTTGTCAAGTGAGACAGGAAGCCAAGGTAACTCAGGAAACAGTTACACTTCAAGCTACATTCTTGTTGCTTTTTTACATCACTACTTACACAAGATTCCAAAGTTAGCTTGCCTTGCCTGAAGAAAGTAAAGGGACATAGACTCCTCAGTAGAACTTGAAGAGCCAATGGGTAATGTGTGAGCATTGAAGCAGATAACTATGCTGGAACTTTTTATCTTAGCTCTCCAAGTAACTTTGATGAACAGAATTTCCCTGCTGGACTTCAGCCATGTAGTATAAATAAAAACTTAAATCTCTGTCTCGTAGAATGCAGGTTTGTTAACGAGGACATAGTTAAGCCCATCATGACAGGCAACCATCAGATGCATCAGGTCAGTTTCCAGTAGTGACCAGACTCCACAGCTGGATCTGCCAAGGCCTAGAGGAAATGCCTTAAATAGAGATGAGCAGTCTTCTGTAAGGATCTTCATAAAGTTCATGGAAAACACATTATGGAAAGCCATGCCTGGGTTCAGAGATTTTTGTGTATCAACTTCTAATTCAATTTTTTCCACAAACATTGTGCTAGAACACTCCTAACCTTGAAAGTCAGGCTCTTGTCTCCTCTATGAATTTGTATTCTGAGAATTTTTTTTTACGACATAGGAGAAGGTAATTATGTGTCGTGGAGTGAAACGTTAGCATCTTGGGAAGGGGAGAGGAGACTGTACTAATAAAATAATGGCATAGCATGTTGGAATTCAGTGCTGCAAGCAGTTCCTGGGAAGCAGAATCAAAGGGCATGAGCAGAAAACTCACCGGGGAGTACTTTGGGAGAAAACTTGAAAAAGAGAACTAGAGTTGGACCAAGGGAGGAGTTGAGGGGAATAGTGCAGCTCAACAAATGTGCCTTGGAAGCTCGGAAGACTAGGTGATTCTCCACAGTATGGTGGGCTAGACTCAGCATGGTAGCCTAGCAGTTAGTGCCTTGCATGTACTGGGATCCCATATGGGCACCAGTTCTAATCCCGGAGGCCTTGCTTCCCATCCAGCTACCTAGTTATGTCCTGGGAAAGCAGTTGAGAACTGCCCAGACCTTGGGACCCAACACCCATGTGGGAGATACGGAATAGGCTCTGGGCTCCTGGCTTTGGATTGGCTCAGTTCTGACCATTGCAGCTGCGTTGGGGAGTGAATCAGCAGATAGAGAATCTTCCTCTCTGTGCATCTGATCTCACAGTTTGGTAGGCTAAAACCCGTACTGTAGGAGTTCTCCAAACTGTTAAGGACTGGTCACTGAAAAATTATTTTCACGGGTGGTGTAGTTGAGATTATTCTAGAAAGAGTAAAGTGAAACAGCTCTGCAGTGGAGTAAGTTCTTGGAAACACGGGAGATGTTTTGCAATAGATGCCAACACTAACAGGTAAGTAGATTTGATTTTTTTTTTCTATTTGAAGGATTCAGTGTGACCCTGACATGAACCCTGAAAGCCTTGTCTTCATTAAATCCTTTATGTTAGCCGAAAGTGGGACCACTCACCTATAAGTGGGTCTTTAAGTTCTCCAGATTTGAAGATATGTCTTCTTAAGAATATACTCTGGGAGTTGGTGTTGTATCACTGGGGTTTTAAGCTCGTGCTTACCCTTCCAGCATCCCAAGTTGGGCTGCCCTTTTTGTCCCACATGCTCTGCTTCCTATCCAACTTTCTGTTAACATGCCTGGGAAAGTAACAGGGGATGACTCAAATGCTTGGGACCTTGCCACCTGTGTGGGAGACCTGGCTACAGGTCCAGATTACTGGCTTTGGCCCATTATAGCCCCCAGCTGTTGTCTTTCTGTTTGTCTATGTTTGTTTTTCCAGTGAGTATATATTTTTAAGATGCTCAAGAGACAAGACCTTGAAGATATTCACCAAGTGTCCTTGCATTCTACCATGTGTCATCATTTGGCAAAACATGTTCATTGCTGAAATGGAAATAGGTAATCTCACCCAGCCAGCACTAGACAATGCCTTGCATAGAGGTAGTTTGTTTGGATGAGTGAAACCAAAAAGGTGTGTGTGTGGCGGGGGGGGGGGGGGGGGGGGAGCTGGGAAGAATGAAATAGGGAACAAGGAAAAGCAAGTCAAAGGTCATGGTTGGGCCGTCATCTCTGTGGGGTACAGACCTGTCAGTGAGCCTCTGAGGAGCTGAATACAAGTCCCTTAACATTATCTTTACCAGGAGATGAGGAAAATGATGAACTTAGGGGTTCTCATTTCCTGTGAGTTAAGGGTTATGCCTTAGGAAGTTAATTCCTTTCCTCATCCATGCTGTGCATTTATCAAATTCACTTGGGAAACAAATATATAAGGAGTGAGCAAGTAGGATTTAGAGTGTAGAAGCTGAGAAATACTGTGTTCAGTAAGTGAGGTTAAAGGGTATGGGGCAGGGTACAGAGTATAAAGGTGCACATCTTTACCACTGAGATTTGGGCTCAGCATTAAGTCCATCTTGAGGTTAACCGGACATAATCCGAGCAACAATAAAAATAATGTAGCAGGCCTAGCACAGTAGCCAAGTGGCTAAAGTCCTCGCCTTGCAAGTGCCAGGATCACATATGGGCACCAATTTGTATACTGGCTGCTCTACTTCCCATCCAGCTCCCTGCTTGTGGGCTGGGAAAGCAGTATGGGACAGCCCAAAGCCTTGAGACCATGCACCCACATGGAAGATGTGGAAGAAGCTCCTGGCTTCAGATTTGCTCAGCTCCAACTGTTGTGGCCACTTGGGGAGTGAATTAGCAGTTGGAAGATCTTCCTCTGTCCTCTTCTCTGTATATCTGACTTTCCAATAAAAATAAATAAGTCTTTTAAAAAATAGCAGAACCAAATTCATTCTACTCCTGATTCTGAAGCTATGATTAGTATTTTCATCTTCCTTCTTCCATCAGATGTTCCTGAATTCACCCAGCTTCTTTCCTTGAAGTTGAGTACCCTAATCCCAACAAATTCTTTACCTTTGTTGGGTCATGGGTGTGAAAGAATCAAGATATGCTCAAGTTCAAAGCTCTGCACATACTCCTTTTTGCCTTGCATTTTATAGCTGCAACTCTGCTTTTCATGCCAATATGCCAAGTCCTTTCTCTCTTCCTGAAGGTATCGTCTATCTAATGCGTGGGTGTGTGTGGGTGTGAAGTTATGGTCCTAATCTACCTTAGCATCTGTGAAGTCCACCACAGCAGCAGACAGCCCATAACAACGTGGGCATCTGTGCTACCTACAGGTTGCCCTGATCTTATTGATGGATGGGATGTGGATTCTAGATATAATCTGGTATTGCACTGTTGGTGGTACAGACTGCTTCCTTCATTCCTCTCCCAACCAGAGGAAACACAACATAGAGATGGTAACTATCATCTGGGAGAAGGGGTGTTTAGGTGCCAGGACATTACATAGAAGCTGGGACCCGTGCTCCACTAGATTTGGGCCAGTGCTACTACGGTCATAGTCCTGCCACAATGGCGATCCAGGCAACCCTCCAGCTCCCCTCTGGCCTGCTTTCTAGTTGATGGAGGGGGGGGGGGTGTGAATCCTGGGCACCTCCATGAGTGTGCTGCTTGGGTTTGATCCCTTGAAGAGTGAACCTTTGGAAGACCCCCCTCTCCACTCCCCAGATGAATTGAGAAGAGGTCAGTCTCTTTACTGTGTCTCATCCCAATTCTATCAACCGCATGGCTTCCCACCTCGGAGACCCAAGCAGGGACACCTTTGGAGCTGCGTTGTAGGAGCCTGAAACTCAGAAGCTCCAATAGCCACAGAGAATATTTGAGGACTTGAAGAAAGGAGCAGCCAGGTTCTATCCCTGCCCCCATTGTGATTCTTTTCAAAACCCTATCACGCAAATGTCTATTGGTCTCTGAAACCTGAACACCCATAGAAAAGGGAGGGTCAGGTTTGGCAGTGGGAGCCCAGCCCTCAGAAGCTCCTACCAAGAGTCTGAAGAATTTAAGCCTTGGGCTCTGTCTTTACCTCAACTGTGATTCTTATAGTCCTGCTGTTGGGGTGGGGCGAAATTTCCAAATCAGGGAAGCATTTCAGAAACTTCTTTAGATACCCATTGCTCATGTTGCTGCCACTTCTCCATTTCTGGGAGCAACTTGCCTTTTCTTGGAATGGTGCACCCACCTCAGGCCTGTTACAAGGCATGCTCCCGTGGTGTCATCTCGTAGATGCCTCATTAATTTTAAACTATACTGAGAACAATTAAAACCATGTGATTGTTCCACTTATTTTGATCAGGCCAAGAGATGAAAATCCAAACAGTAACAGACAATCCTCCTTAGCTCAGGGGACTTGCTTGGCCATCTTAACATTTTCTGGGAAACAGAGATCACATGGAAGAAAAGGGTTACCAGGGATTCCACAGTGGTCACTGTAAGAAATAACTTGAACTTCTGCCATTTGGGACTCGGTATTGTTTTAAATATCTGCTTCCCCTAGGTTGGATTCCTTAAGACTTGCATTCCCTTCAAGTTCAAATTTTGTTGTGTGCCAAATCTAGTGTAACTTTGCAACCCTGTTCCCACCAATTCTCTGCAACCTCATGGTGCCATACCTGACAGCCCTCTCCAGCAACCCTCAATCCCCTGTGGCTTCAGCAATCCTAGTATCTTACTCCTACCTCTCCCCTGCTCGCCTTGCAGCCCCTTCCTTCCCTCTCCCTCTGCCTCCACTCTGTCCTTTGGCCCCTACCCTGCTGGAATAAAGGACCTCCTAGGTGTCTCACTGTGTCTGGTGTTTTGGCTTGTTTTGGCAAACTTATCCCGAAGAGAGCTTAGTTATGCAAAAATACCTAACACTAACAGCCACATAGGACAATGGTCAAGGGTGAGGAGGGAAGTAGGGCAAGGCAGGAGTGATCGTGGTAGCACCCGTGCTCTTGGAACCTGTTCTGGCAGACAGCAGGATCACTCCTGCAATGACCATGCACAGGGGTCAGACTGAACTTGCCCCTAGTTCTGACATAAACTTCAGGGCTCAGGCTAGACCAGGATAAAGGGCAAGTCTCTGTAAGCTTTTCCTTGTCTCAACTGTGTCACTTAGATGGGATCTCACATCTCCCGAGTGGGCTATCAGACTCCTCTTGGTTGTATCCTTAAAAAGTGGGGCTTCAGGACCCGGCACCAAGACCTAGCGGCTAAGGTTCTTGCCCTAAACGCGCCGGATCCCATATGGGCGTCTGTTCTAATCCCGGCAGTTCCACTTCCCATCTGGCTCCCTGATTGTGACATGGGAAAGTGGTCAAGAACAGCCCAAGGCCACCCCTGCACCCGCGTGGGACCCTGCACCCCCGTGGGAGACCTGGAGGAGGTTCCTGGTTCCTGGCTTCGGATTGGCGCAGCTCTGGCTATTGCGCACACTTGGGGAGTGAATCATCAGTTGGAGTATCTTCCTCTCTGTCACCCTGACTGTATATCTGACTTTCCAATAGAAATAAACAAATATTAACAAGAAAAGGTGGGACTTCAGTCTGTGTATGATCTGGCGTGGAAAGATGTGATGTTACTTTTAGACATGACCCTGACCTCTTTGGAAAGAGGGAGGGTGCTGGAAATGGTTTGTTATGCTGGAAATGATTATTATGCAGCCCAAGGGAAAACACTAAGAGACAAGATGTATGTCCCGCTTGGAGCAGAGGTCATCCCTACCAAAAAATAAAATTCCAACTGGCACTCAGAGGACAAAAGACACAAGTGGGAAATGAAGCACTTCATTTATTATATTTTGGAGGGATTAAGAAGAGCAAAAGTTAAGTCTCTGAATTATAGCTGACTCACCATTTTTCCTCAGGGAAAGACTGAGCCACCAATGACCTTTCTAGAATTCATCAAAGGAGCAACTTTGAAATTCACCATTTTGGACCCAAATATAGTCATGTACGGAGAGATCTCCAGGATGAATTCCTCTATGCAGTCTGCTCTGGATATCAGGAGAAATCTCCAAAAGCTTATGGCAGACCCCAACAAATCCTCTTTGAACCAGTTGATCAGACAGTTAACGCTGTTTGCTATTATTGAGACTTAAAGAAAGGCAAAAAATGGCACCATAGTGAAATTCTGGTCACTATAATTGCACCTATCTCAGAAAAAAAGACCCCAAGGTCTTGCTTCAACTGTGGGAAACCAGGCCACTATTGGAGGAAGTGTCCTCAAACCAAAGGCCAGAAGTCTCCTCTGGAACCATCTATAAGAAGGGTCATGGCAATTCCAATGACCCTGGTACTGAAGGAAGTGGGGTCTGCTGATCAGACCTCCAGTCAAGGGTCCCAGTGTCTCCTATACAGGCTCCTGCAATCTGGGTTTATACCCAGGAACCTCAGGCCTCTCTCATCATGGGATCTCAGAAAGTCAATTTCCCACTAGACACAGGTGCCCGATTTTCTACCTTGCCTTTTTCTCCTTTATTGAGATCATCTAAAAGCAACTGTACAAAGCATCTCTGACCAGTTTCTTATTTGTTCATTTATTCATTTAGAAAGGCAGATCTACAGAGAGGAGATACAGAGAGAAAGATCTTCTGTCTGCTGGTTCACTCCCCAAGTGGCTACAACAGCTGAATATAATGGATCTGAAGCCAGGATCCAGGAGTTTCCCAAGGCTTTGGGTTGTCATCTACAAGCAGGGCTACAAGCAGGGAGCTGGATTGGAAGTGGAACAGTCAGGACACGAACCAGCACCCATATAGGACCCTGGCACTTGCAAGGCAAGGATGTAGCCACTATGTCATTGTGCTGGGCCCAAGTTGGTAATTTTTATGACCTGCAAATGATGCTGTAAATATCCAGATGGCCCTTGACTGAAAAAGCTCCTCCACACCTGTTTGAAAACCCAAAGACTCATCAATAGACTACTAGGAGCTTCGAGCAAATCTGAAGCCAGGGTCCAGGAGCTTCTTCTGGGTCTCCCACACGGGTGCAGGGTCCCAAAGCTTTGGGCCGTCCTCGACCACTTTCCCAGGCCACAAACAGGGAGCTGGATGGGAAGCAGGGCCGCTGGGATTAGAACTGGCAACCATATAGGATTCACGTGCATGCAAGGCGAGGACTTTAACCAGTACACTATTGCTCCGGGCCTCCAATTTGTTTCAGTTTGTTCCGTTTCCAGCCTATAAGCAGGTTGTCATTGCATTCATGGTGAAACCAAGAACACAATCTTGGAGCTCTATGAGGAGTATCAGTTTTCCTGGGACCATTCCTGGTACCATTCCTGGTACCAAAAGCTTTATTAGTAACTAATCTTTCAGAAAAAACAAAAATGCCTCTGGGTATAGCAACCAGAAATCATTTTAGTGCAGAAGATTGGTTACACAGCTAATGGAAGACCTGGAAAACCAAAGAGAAAGATATGGAGGAATCCTGGAATTAGGAAAAGCAGCAAAGTGCTCCCACTATCTGGGCTGATGGAGGAGCTGGGGGAGCATGTTGTGGCACCAGATCCCAGGAGCTGATCTATCTCGAACCTGCTCCACTCTATCAGTGTGTATCTCCTGAGATCTGGACTTGAAGTGGAACTTCAAAAATTTCATGGAAAAATAAAATGAAAAGATAAGTTAATTTTGAAAGCGAAATAATTTTAAAGTCGATGGATTTTTTTAAAACCATATATTTCCATGAACTTTCTAAACATTCCTCACACACAGGACTACATCATGGGAGCTAATTTTCTGGAGGGAGCAGCCACTGCCAGAGTCGTCACTGAGGCCATGGGGTGGGGGGGAACATTGCATATCTCTTTCCCCTGCATATGATCCAGCAAACTTTGCTATTTACCGGAGATATCAGAAGAGAAGGATGGGAACAAAACTGAGAACAAGCAGGCAAATGACGAGCAAAGGAAGCATATGCTGTTCTTGTAATTATAGCATAAGAGATGCTGTGATTGGATTCACACCGAGAACATGCTACAGCCCTTGCTCCAGAGACACAACTGCACAGAAGCCCGCCTATATGCATATCTGTTGGGAGCAACCGCAAGAAGGTTAGCTAAGGCGCACAATCCCAGCTTTCTTTCTAGGCGACCTAGGTAACTTTCATTTTCAGAAATCATTTTAGATAGCTTATAAGGGGTATGCAATTACTTAAAATAGCAAGCTTTTAAACAAGAGTCTATCTAAGTACTTTCTCTAGCTTGAAATGCAAAGCGCAACATGCATTTTTCCTTCCTAAAAGCTTGGCTGTCTTTAGTGACTTGAAAGTGCATTGCCAAGATTTTTCTAAAGTTAGTAGACCATAACAATGTGTGAAAATGAGGTGATGAACAAATGGGAGGAAACAGTATAGTAAACCCTGCTTTGGGTTAATTATATCTGTTGGAAATTGAAACTGTATTTTTAGTATTCTCACATCTATAAAATATTCTATGGTGGGTAAAAGGAATCCTCCTTTTCTAAGAGTCTTATTTTAAGTCAAGAATACTTTTGGCACAGTTTTTGTTTTATGCCTTTAAAAGCTTGTGATCTGTGTACATGAGAGATAAATTCAGAAAGTTTGGATTGGATGCTTTATATCTTATATCAAGCTTTTAAAAGAGAAAAACACTGAGACTTCATGTTTTGAATATGTGAAGTCTCTACCCTGTAGTCGTGAAGTTAGACTGAGACATTGGCTCAATGATCCATGGAATGTTTTTCCATTTTTTTCCCTGACCAAGGAAGGAGAGACTCACTGGAGGGATCAGCATTGCGGTCAGACATCTGAGTCGCTGTTTGCAGTGATGGAATCCCACAATGGAGTGCCACTTCAAATCCTAGCATCTCTGCTTCCAATCCAGCTCCCTCTAACGCACCTGGGAGAGCAGCAGAAAGCTGCCCAAGAGCTTGGGGTCTTGACTTCCCATGGCAGACTTGGGTAGGTTTGCTGGCTCCTGGCTTCTGCCTGGCCCAGCTCTGTCTATGCTTACCATGTTGGCGAGTGAACTAGCAGGCCAGCAGGTAGAAGATCTCTCTCTTGTTCTCTTTTCCCTTTGTTTCTTGTCATCTTTTTTTCAAAACACATCTTTTGAAAAAAAAAAAAAGATTTGCTGGAAGGCTGACAGTATAAGAATACACAATTTTTTTTAACCCTTCAGATTGGGTTCCTCCCCAGTACAACTTGCCAAGCAGCTGTTTCTGAAGTCTTGAATACCATCCACATGACTGCTTTCTCTGTGTTGCACGGTAATGCTTTCCATTCTTTGGTTAAGCCCATAAACATCTGATGTTACAAGCTTACCACTTACAAACTCTGACATTCAATACCAGATTCAGTGTGAAGAAGGCAACAGATGACTATTTGTTTGTCAATCCCGATGCACAACAGTCCCTAGGCAAACTTGTGGTGGCAAAAAGGGCATAGATAGGGTTGTTCAGAAATACACAGGATTAAGTCAGGGAGGAGAAGCACAATGAAGTCGATCCGTGCAACCCCACATGAGAGCAGTTTCTTTTCTGTGTTTGCACACTGTCCTCCATCTTCATTAAATGAATCCAATAAAGAAGATTAAGAGACATTGCAGCCCTATAAACATTTGAAAATTACCATTTGTGAGAGGAATGAGTAAGTCTTTCTCTAACAGCCCTTTTCCTTAATTGTGTCCGCTTTAATGTCACACAGGATGGGAGAGTTCTTGAATTGTTAGGATAGTTTAACAGTTGACCACGTGGTGACTTCCCTGCTACCACTTCTGAACACACCTCGGGGGACACTGGGTTTCTGTGGATGATCAGGCTGGATAATCTCTACCTACCTGGCTTCTCATTGATGCATTTTTCATTGAAAAAGATGTTAATTTAAAAGTTGCTTATTTTATTTGAAAGAGTTACAGAGACAGAGGAGAGACAGAGAGGGAGCAAGATCTTCCATCTGCTAATGTACTCTCCAAATGTCTATGATAGCTTGGGCTGAGCTGGGCTGAGGCCAGGAGCCTGGAATGAGGGCTGCCATGCATGTAGAGAGGCCCAAGCACTGGGGTTATTCTCTGTTCCTTTCCCAGGCTTGTTAGCAGGGAGTATGGCCGTAAGTGGCATAGCTGGGTCTGCAATCTACCATGTTGCAGTGCTACCCCTGCCACTTAAAGAAATATTGATGTTCATGCTCATGAATTAAATGTCTTCAAAGTATACAAAAAATAAAACATAATAGAGAATTTGGAGATAGACCGACTATCACAGCTATTAATTATTTCCCATGAAACCGTTTTGTAGGTACAGTGATTCCTCTCTCACCCTTCTCTCCCTCCCTCTGCAGTCTCTGCCCCCACTGTTTCCTCCATACTATTACAATAGTATACAGTCCTTTAGCAACAGTCACAAGTGCAACATCCTGCTGTTTAAGTGTATCATGGTATTGTATAGGCAATGGTAGGAAATCTAGTATCCTAGTGTCAAGGCGTATTTAACTGTTTCATTGGGGATCCTCTTATTTGGGAGTAGAGATGCCTACTGCAACGTATCTTCTCAGCATGCTGGTCTCCATTATGCACTTCATCTGTGAGAATATGTGCTTATACATGTTCACCTACACATCTATTGATCTTGTGTTTTGCATGAAGTTTGCCTTGTATCAGAGAGAAGATGTATTTGTCCTTTTGAGATTGGCTCATTTCACTGAGCAAAACGGTCTCTAGCCGGGATCATTTGGTTGCAGATTAGACATTTCTTTTGAAAAATATGTCCTCTTGGTATCTGTGCTTTTCGAGGAACTAAAGATTGTTTGGGAAAATAAATCAGGAATAAATCAGGCTATTTGTTCATTTTTCTGATCTGTCTTGTTTCTTTTCTTTCTAATTTTGCTGTTGGTCTCCTTCCCTTTTTACTATTCCATCCATCATTCCTATTTGGATGCCTCCCTAATGTCCACCATCACCATCCTTGCCTCTGTTTGTTTTTTCTAAAGATTTGTTTTATTTTTATTGGAAAGTCAGATATGTAGAGAGGAGGAGAGACAGAGAGGAAGATCTTCTGTCCACTGATTCACTCCCCAAGTGGCTGAAATGGCTGGAGCCAAGCCAATCCAAAGCCAGGAGCCAGGAGCCTCCTTTGGGTCTCCCACGCGGATTCAGGGTCCCGAGGCTTTGGACTGTCCTCCACTGCTTTCCCAGGTCACAGGTAGGGAGCTGGATGGGAAGTAGGGCTGCCAGGATTAGAACCAGCACCCATATAGGATCCTGGCACGTTTAAGGCAAAGACTTTAGCTGCTAGGCTAGCACATTGGGTTCATCTCTGTTTTTAGTTCTGTACTTTTTAAATGCTTCCTTGGAAATTCTTGGGAACACTTGATTTCATTAGACTTGAAATTAAATGAATCTATATTTATTTCTATTCTTCCTCTTATATTTCTTAATAGAGTAAGTGAAAGATGGCTGAATACAGAAATAAAAATGACTGGAAATTCCCTCTGTATCTTACAGAACTGAACTGTATTTTGACCACCTGCTGTCTGAATAGATATTATAGAAGCCCTTCCAAGTGAATGCCAATATCCACCCGTGGAAATACTCAGCTGTCTGGAGGGGCAAGTGTTATGTCACGTGGGTTCTCAACTCCTGGTATATCCTGAAAACTAATGCCAAAGAAATACATAAGAAGTTCTGTAAGTACATATGCCAAAGATCTAACGGTACCTCACCTAATGGTGTCTGGAGGTCACGGTGTGGAGTGAAGCAAGTCAAGCACACAAAGACAGATGCTACGTGTTTTCATTTCTACATAGAGTGCAAAACAGGGGGCTCCAATAGGAGTAAGAGCATGCAGTGGGGACAAGAAGTGTGGGGAGGGCAACGGTGGACTGATTAATGGGTACTAGGCTATAGGCAGATGGGAGTACGAAGTCCTGGCTTTCTATTGCTCCGTAGGTGACTACAGATAACGTTAGTATACTGTATATTTACATACAGGAAAAAACACTAAAAATAGGATTGGGGGATGTTTTCACTGTAAGGAAATGTTAAGTGTTCAAGGAGATAGACACACTAACCTTGATAAAAGAGTACGTTGTTTATGGAAAAATCACCATTACCTTACATAGGGCAGTGCTTTCTAAATTCAAAATGTTTTTGCTCATTTTCTAGACTTAGGGCAACTACTACACAAAGACCTGGTGTTGCTTGCCTGGGGTTGCGGTGCCTGGGCCATCCCCTTGCGCTGATGTCATGTGCTCCTGGATCCCTCCATTTTCTCTGGTGACAACGCCTTGTATGTTCTTAAAGATGTGAGGAGGTGAGCTTGATGAAAAGGGGGAAAAGGAAGACGTGTTTACTGTAGCCACTCTTCTGCTCCCTTTGCCCAAGCTTTAGGGAAGGAGACAAGCAGATGACTTTGAGAAGTAAGAGCAGAAAAGGGAAAAATGAAAGCATTGCTTTCTTGTGGGGAGGGGGTGGTGGTGGTATTGAAGAGCTGGCAAGAGAAGGAAGGGTTCCAGGACCGCTGGAAGCAGCACAATGGTGCATCCCTCCCTCTGGCTGCGTCTGTCTGTTGGTAACGCTGCTGGGCTGAGAACAGGGGATCCTACCCACACTGACGTGCTACTCCTATGAATATGTAAAAGTGCTCTCTAAAGCTAACAGCAGCTCTTTTTATGTTTCTTAAAAATACAAAATAATGGTTGAATAAAAGCCTTTCAAAATAACTACTGATAATTAATTCATTAATATGTTTTCCATGGAACTCAGGCATATCTTTAGGTCAATGAATATATTTGCAAAACCACAGAATATCACGAAACCAAGGAAAACATCTGTACTATCATACAGCTGAATTTTATATTCATTGAGTATTTAAAATGAAACTAACTCAATTGTACTAGAATGTTTCCTTTTCGATACCAAAACTTACTTGGCTCACACTTAGAACGAGTGGGCATACAGAAGAACATTCAGCCACTTGGTGACTTACACCTGGCTACATGCAGAAGCTGGGCTTTCTACTCTGCCTTCACAGCTCAAGCCCAGGGAGCCAGGGGTTAAACTGCTAGCAGATGGTGCGGTGGCTAATGATGCTGCTGGCTGAGCATGCCAAGAATCTCAAGAGTTGCTTTAACAGGGTTAATACTGGCCTGTGGGAAGACAGCTGGGCTGTAGCAGAATTAGAGGTCAGGAGGTTAGCCACATTTTCCTGAAAACAGAGGACATGCCAGAGCCAGGATCAGTGAGAGCCATTTAGGGAAAGGGAAAAGCAGGAAGGTTCTATTTAAGGGAGCAATTGAATGTGAGAGTAGATGTGAGGATAGAAGGGAGGAACTGCCAAAAATGGAGGAGGGGCATGGGGCAATGATGGAAGACAGATGAGCATGGCAAAACACTGTCCCAGTCTGGAGATACGGAGAGACCATGTCTCCAGCCCCTTGCCCATTGCCAGGGATTGCTGCCAGACACTTCCACCAGGAGTGAGTGGGAGTTAGAACGTTCGCTTTCTGTCTGGCCATCAGAGGTCTAATTGCATATGGCTAGTTTGTGCAGGAAGAGGTTACAATGGGATGTTGTCAAGTTGAGAGAAGGCATTAATCCCTTGGGGTGAAAATCTCGTCAAGAAGGATGGCTTACCTCCATTGCAGCCCGAATTCTGCAAACGCCTGGCAGGTCTATTTGTGGAGCTCCGTGAGGGGTGTTATCAATGTTTGAAATCTACGGTGGGCAGAGAAATCAGATAACATCATGATTGTAATGCGAGATGACAAAGAAAATGGCACAGAGAAAGCACGAGAATCAAAAGTGAGACCTAAACAAGATTTGGTAAAAAAAAAAAAAAGATAATGAATTATATTGCGGAATGTGACCAAACATGAGCTAGCATTAAGTGCACATACTTCATTTTAAAGTACTTGGAGGTATCTTTATTACATCAAACTATCTCTATATTCATATTAAATAATTCAAACTAGCTATGTTCAATTTCTGGCACACAATGAAATTTTAATAAATATGAGAGTAGGGTCTGGTATGATGGCTTAGTGGCTATCTTCTCACCTTGCATGTGCTGGGATCTTATATGGGTTCCAGTTCGTGTCCTGGCTGCTCCACTTCCCATCCAGCTCCCTGCTTGTGGCCTGGGAAAGAGTTGAGGACGGCCCAAAGCCTTAAGACCCTGCACCCACGTGGGGGACCTGGAAGAAGCTCCTGGCTCCTGCCTTCAGATCAGCTTGGCTCTGGCCACTGCAGCCATTGGGGGAGTGAATCAGTGGATGGAAGATCTTTCTCTGTCTCTGTCTCTCCTTCTCTGTAAACATGCCTTTCCAATTAAGTAAATAAGCCTCTAAAAAACATGAGTGTAGATCAAAAAATTTGTAGACAATGGAATTAAGAGACTAAGAGTATCAAAATCCACACATATAAGTTTTGAAGTTGATTAAAAGTGCATGTTGTGAAAAACTATGCCTGGATTCCAACACTTTATTACAAGATAAGCACCTTTTAATTCAATTTTCTGCAGACTCTCTGAAGTATTCTTGTATATTTTAAACATTTGAAGACCCGGATTTCACATGGTCCTTATCGACGATTTAGGATTAAGCACTCTGCCTCTCCGAACACTCTCATTATCTAATAGATGAGGATTATAAGAAGGAATTTTGTAAAGTTCTTGCAAGGATTAAATGGAAGATGCGCAGATCTCTTTGCTCTCCCTCACCCTGAGCCTGGCCAAGCCTGGGTGGCTGCTCACTGCCTTCCTTGCAACACCAGAGGGCAACATCATCCCATTGTTACTCCTGCCGTGGCTGCTACTGCGCGGGCAGGATTTCTGTAGATGGTTTAGCAAGGGAGGAAGTGCAAAGTTTGCTCCAGAAGGCAAACAGGGAAGTAAGAGATAAACGCTGGAAGGGCTACAGGGCAGCTGCTGAGCGCCCCCGCGGGTGACAGCTGCGTGCGGAGGTGCGATCGGAAAGCACCATTTCAGCCATCACTTTCTGCCAGCTCGGTTAGGACGGCTTCTAGGGGCAGACAGCGCACAGAACCCGGGACTGGGAATCTAAATGAATCCGCTTGTTTACTACAAGAAAACCGCTATGCTAGTAGGCTGTTTCTCTAAAGGCAACTGGAATTTGCTTGCTAAAAGAAGTCGGAGCCATGGTGACTGCATGTTCTGGTTTGCCCGAGGCAGTCTTTTGTTCCTCCTGCGATCCTGATGTAATCATTAATTATGTCTCCTTTCACTCTCAAAGTGTCTCAATTTACAGGATAAGTTTTGTGGCCACACTTAAGAGTCTTAGGAAAGGCTGGGATAGACTGGATCTGACCTGGTAGGAATCCTGCTGTTTGTTGTGCTTTAGATCGGGAAAGTGACAGATATGTCTGGGTTAAGATCCCTGCTCCATATGTCATGGACGGTTTCTTTAATCCTCGGTTTGCTGAGGTATAGAGATAATAACGGGGCATGGATGCTGTATCTCATGTAATCTTCCTAATTAAGTTGTTTACCCGAGTGGCTGGCTCACAAGGAAATGGGGTTGCTCTGCTTGTTACACATTTTATGATTTACTGTAAGATTTAGGCTATTACCTGGATAGTGGTGAAGGAAATGAGACCAGAGTAAAATGAATTGCTCAAAGTCAGAAGCAATCCTCGGGTACCCTGACTGAGCGAGTGCCATGTGGCAGCGGCTTCTGTGGAGGTCACTCCAGGTTAAAGATGTGACCCAGTCTCTGTCCTTGATGTCTTCAGCAAACAGTGGGAGCAAGGTTATTCTGGAACTGCGAGGACAACAGACGTTGAATGCTACACATCCGTTTTCTTTTGATTGCAAACGGTTTCAAATAAGAACCATCCTTAACACCAGTGAAAACACCTCTGTCACATCCTAGCATCGCTCCACATTCACTCAAGTGTTTTCCAAAGAAATGGAATGTCTGTGGTATCATTTAGACCACCTGCAGACCTATCCAGTCTGCAGGCTTTCATTCATTTACTAGATTTGATTGTTTATCAGGGCTTCAAGCTTGTCTGAAGCGAGCATTATATATATGGTCCTCTGTGCCTTCTCTTTTTGGATTTTGCTTAGTATTATCACCAACGCTGTTAAGTGATATGTCACATATCATTGTATTACTCATTTCCTCTTAAGTCACATTGTAGTTTCAACGTTCCGTAATTATGATTTGCATGTCCATCAGCATCATTAGCATAAAGTAGTCATCTATGTGAGGATTTCCTCAGACTTGCAAAGTCTTAGGGTATGAATGCCTTTGTGTAACAGGGTCAAATGTTCCAATTACCAGATGTTTTGTAAAGTGTTCTGAGTTTTAAAAAATTTTTGTCTTGGGCCTGGGGCTATAGCCTAGTGGCTAAAGTACTCACCTTGAAAGCACCAGGATTCCATATGGGTGCCACTTTTATCCCTGCGGCCTTACTTTCCATCTAGCTCCACTTTTATCCCTGCGGCCTTACTTTCCATCTAGCTCCGTGCTTGTGGCCTGGGAAAGCAGTGAGGAGTGCCCAAAGCCTTAGGACCCTGCAGCCATGTGGGAGACTCAAAAGAAGTTCCTGGCTTTTGGCTTCAGATTGGCTCAGCTCCTGCCATTGCGGCTGCTTGGGGAGAGAACCATTAGGTGGAAGATCTTCCTTTCTGTCTCTCCTCCTCTCTGTATATCTGCCTTTCCAATAAAAATAAATAAGTCTTTATAAAAAAAAGAATAAATTTTTGTCTTGCACAAAAACTGTTGATTTTTGAAACTAAGAACCTTAGTTGTTCCAGGAGCCAAGCGAAGGACAAGCAGGTTAGTTGCGAAGCACAAGCACGTCGAGAGGCAGGGAACTGAGTAGTTACTGCGTACCTTCTGTGTGTTAGACCTCAAGGTAGGTGGATCGTGTTTACTTTTTCAACTGCTTTTCAGTGGAACTCATTACCTGTCACCCAGTCTTCTTAATGCTACCGCAAAGGCATCTTTTAAATGTATCCTTTTCATAATTAAGTTTTCATGAACATACAAGAGTGCCTTAAAAAGTTCATAAAAGATGGAATTAAGAGATCAGTTTACTTTGGTGCAAATGTATTTGAGTGGTCCATGCAGAGTTTTTAATAATTTGGATTCCCATGAGATCTTTGCAGACCCTTCAGTCAGATGGGACCTACAGAGCCGAAGCATCGCACCCTTCCAGGTTGTCTCCATTCTCTGCTAGTCCAGCCTGTGTGGTTGCCAGCATTCGTCTTCTTTAACACATCCCAGGAACTTGCATCTCCCTCCACCTGCTCATCCTTTAGTATTCCACCATAACACAGGAACTGGTTTCCTGGGTAGGCCCCTTGTTTCAAATCAGAAAAAACATAAAGCCATGGAAAAGCTTGTGTGTTCTTTCTTCATCCATGTTGCAGGCGGCTCTGCCCCAACCCATAGCTTTGAGTGCTTTGTTCTTGCTGGAGTGGGAGCAGAAGCAGAGCTTGCTTCAGAAGAAAAGGGTTAGTTGGATGTTTCAGCTACTTTGAGTAGGTAGTGAGTAGGTAGTGAGATTATCTACCTTGTGTTGAATATGGAACCGTGACACATTTGAGAAAGAGGGTAAAATAATTAAAATGCTTGGCATAGTGGAATTTATAAATTATTTAACACTTCTTTGTTCCTTTTGTAGACTATTGCAAATAGTTGCATTTGCAATAAAATAACATTTACTTACATATGTTCCCTAAAGATAATTTTACTATAGGTTTAGGTGCGGTGACACAACAGCCATACTCTGCCTAAGGTGCCAACATTCCATATGGGCACCTGTTCGAGTTGTGGCTGCTCCACTTCTGACTCAACTCTCTGCTGACGGTCTGGGAAAGCAGCAGAGAATGGCTCAGTCTGTAGGCCTTTACATCGATATGAAAGACGTGGAAGAAACTCCTGGTCCTAGCTTTGGATCAGCCCAGCTCTGGCTGTCTCACCCATTTTGGGAGTGAACCAGCAGATGGAAGATTCTGTTTCTGTCTCTCCCTCCCCTCTCTGTAACTCTGACTTTTAATTAAAATATATAAATCTTCAGAAAATAGTAAGTTTATCTTCAATGTTGAGTTTAAACTGAATAATGAAAGTGTAATAAGAGCTGTTTCACTCTTGTCAGAATGAACTTCCGACTTTGATGAAAACAATGAGCTATTCTTGGATTTGCCCTGACTTACTACTTGAAATACTCAAAGCTGTTCTAGAATGTTGGCATCATTTAACACAGAGAAGTTCTTTGGCTAATGGAGCCAACACATTGACAATTCTCACTTCATCTTTGTACATGCAGAGAACACTTGGAATTGAAAACGACTGGGATAACTTAGTTGTTTGTCCTAAGTGAGAACAAACTTTACTGGGGATGTGTTAGGACTAACTTCAGAAGCAGTGCATGTTAAATAGGTACACTCTTTACGTAACAACTATCATGCATGCTTTTCAGAAATATATTGTCTTTTAATTTTTTTTGGTAAACCTTTAAAAATGTAATTCATCTACTTCATAGAAAATTTTGTAGATTATAAATTCCAAACTCAATGAAAACTATAAATTCCAAACTCAATGAAAACATTTGGGTCAAAGCATAGAACGTTCCCAAAACCCCTCTCCTCAACATTATACCTACATTATCCCTAAAGGTGACCCCTCTTTTAACAAGTCACCTACTTTTGAATTTCACATATGGTGTCAGGTGTTATGTATATATTCTTTCCTCTTTTCCCCCCGCTTAGTCTATGTCACATATAGCAGAAAATTTGCTTCTTTTCTTTGTTGCTAAGTATTGTTTTATGCGAATGCCACAATTTATTTGAGACTTCTACTACATTTATTTCCTTCCAATTATGGGTGACTATGAAAACCATTACTTTGAATATAATTGTCCTTTTCAGGTACATTTGTACTCACTTCTGTTGAGGATATGCCTAGGAGTAGAATATCTGGGTTATAGGTGAGGCATAGATTCACTTTAATAAGTACATATGGCGAGGGGGGGAAAGAAGATGGCCGACGTAGGAGGAAGGCTGTGAGGGAGTCTCCAGTGAAAGAGGGATAGAAAGTCACAGAAGCAGCAAAGAGGAACAGCAGGGAATCGCAGGGAGAGGTCCGTGAGGCTCCCTGGGACAGTGTGGAGCCAAAAAGATCCACACAACTCGGAAGAACAGCGAGAACGGAGCAGGGCAAAGATAGAGAAACCGACATCCCACTCCAGACCTGCTGAGTCACTTTTGAAAACGGCCTGACGGGAGACGCGGACAGCCCGGAGGCGGGAGATCGGGCGGATCGTCGCCGGCGGCAGCCTTCGGCAGCGGTGGAGGCAGACTGCAGCGGCCGAACGTTTGGTGAGCCGGGGGGTTGACGTGGCAGCCTCCGCATTCCTAGACCCCTGCCGAGGTTTTAGCCTCTGAGAACGCGGGGCAGACGGACTGAAACTGTTGGGTTTGTGCCTTGGGAACTGCGTGCAGTGGTGTTGGTGGCAGAGGGGGCCCCGGGGGGGCGCCTCAGGTGTTCCTACACTGGGGGGGCCAGTGCGTCTCGGTGCGCAGAGGCTGCTGGCGAGGATCTGGAGTCCTCCACATCCTGCCTGGTGGAAGTGAGATAACATCAGGAAGACCCTGGTCGCCGCGCCGAGCGGCTGCGCCGAGCGGACTAGGCGGCCCCGCCTGCAGCAGCCGCCTCCACAGCGCAGGTGTCAGGTGTCAGAAGAGCTCTGCCCAGCTTTGGGAAGTGTAGTGCTGTGTGTCCCTGACACGCAGGTACCACTCCCATAGGGTGAACTGCTCACCTCTCGCCCCCCACCCTGCAGTTCTGAGCGTGGGCGTCCCACCAGGAGAGCTCTGAAAACTCCTGCATCACACTGACACGGTGCGAACCTGCCGTGAAATTATAACAGGGCGCCTGGGCCACTCCTCCGCTAAGGGCCGGTGTGAGAGAGCCACACAGGAACAGGGGCTCTGAACATCCACACACCACGAGTGGTGGATTCACTGCACAAGAGCCACGCCTGGAAAGTGCCTCACCCACAGTCCCGTGTGTGGGAGACGCACCAGGTGGGCTCTGAAAAACCTTGCAGTCCCTGACACGGAGAACGCAGGGAGAAAGCACATAAAACCTTCTAAGTCCTGCGGATTCCCGTGCAGGGGGCACACCCAGAGAGCGCCTCCATCCCTCCACGCCCTGGGGTGTCACACCTGTAGAAGAGGTGCCCAGAGTGTGCCTGGAAGCCACTGGGCCCCCAAGGTGGTGCTCTACAGCCCCGGGCCCTGAGAACGCACCAACGGTGCCTTGAAAATTACCACGCTCGACAACACCACGTCTGCAGGCTCCAATCTCTACAGGAAAGCATCTGACAGCCCCTCAACACACGGGTTCATTTGCCCCACCAGAATTCACCAACGCAATGGGAAAAACCACCAGAAAGAGCTGTGCTCCAGATGAAAGAGCCAGCACCCCACCAAACATGGGCCAAAAGCCATTATCAATATCGGCGATGCGAGATGAAGACATGGACGTGTTACCAGCAAAGGAATTGATGAAAATAATGCTAAAATTTCTCAGAGACGTGGACACAAAGCTGGAAGACTACCAGAACCGCATAATCACCGAAATACAACAAATCAAAACCAAACTGGATGCCCAAGAGAATAAGATTGAAAGCCTCATCAACAGAATAAATGCGGCAGAGGAAAGGATCTCTGAAACAGAAGACACACAAAATGAAAGTGCCCAGCGAATTAAACAGCTGGAGACAAACCTCAGCAAAACTAATAAAATGATGCAAGAGATGAAGGATTACCTTAGAAAACTGAATATTCGGATCATCGGCCTCCCTGAGGGAGTAGAAAGAGAATCTGGGATGCAAGCAGTGCTTGATGAAATTATACAGGAAAACTTCCAAAACACTTGGAACACGAATCCACCCCGCATACAGGATGGACAGAGAACTCCCAACAGACATGACCCAAAGAGATCTTCACCCAGACACACGGTGCTCAGGTTCTACTCCAATGAAGACAAAGAAGGAATCCTGAGACAAGTACGAAGTAGAGAAAAGATCACATACAGGGGAAAACCCATCAGAATCACTGCTGACTTCTCCGAAGAGACCCTACAAGCAAGGAGAGAATGGACAAAGATCTTCCAAGTCCTGAAACAAAACAACTGTCAACCAAAAATAATCTACCCAGCAAAGATCTCATTTGTATATGAGAACGAGATCAGATACTTCAATAGCAAAGAAAAACTAGAAGAATATGTCTACACAAAACCAGCTCTGCAAAGTCTCCTTAGAAATGCGCTAGTCCCGGACAAAAAGGAGGCAAATCACAAACAAAGATGGCAAATAAGAAGGTCTCCAAACTAAAAGCTGCACAAACAAGACAACTACATAGGCAACAACACACACACAACACAATCACATGGCAAGGCAAAATTGCAAACTCTCAATTTTAACTCTCAACACAAATGGTCTAAATTCACCAATCAAAAGACAGAGATTAATAGAATGGATCATCAAACAAGACCCAACCATCTGTTGCCTACAAGAAACGCATCTAACCAGAAAGGATGCAAAGAAACTGAAAGTGAAGGGATGGAAAAAGATATTTCACGCTAATGGACGAGGAAAAAAAGCTGGGGTAGCTATCCTAATTTCAGACGAGATAGATTTCATTCTAACTAACATCAAAAGAGACAGGGAAGGCCATTTTATACTGGTGAAGGGAATGATCCATCAAGAAGCAATCACCATCATTAATGTTTATGCACCGAATCTTAATGCACCTAGTTACGTAAAGCAATTACTTACAGACTTAAGGGAAGACATAGACACCCGGACAATTCTTGTGGGCGATCTCAACACACCTCTAACAACAATGGACCGGTCTACGAAACAAAAACTCAACAAAGAAACAACAGAGCTCACACAAACAATAGAACAACTGGACTTAGTAGACATATATAGAACTTTTTATCCTAAGGCCACAGACTATACATTCTTCTCAGCGGTACATGGCACCTTCTCCAGAATCGACCACATGATAGGACATAAAGCGAATCTAAACAACTTCCAAAACATTAGTATCATACCATGTACCCTCTCAGACCACCATGGGATGAAACTGGAAATCAACAACTCAAAACTCCCCAGGAAGTATAGGCACTCTTGGAAATTGAACAATATGCTATTAAACGAACATTGGGTCAGAGAAGAAATCAAAGATGAGATCAAAAAATTTATGGAAACCAATGAAAACTCTGATACAACACTCCAAAACTTGTGGGACACCGCCAAAGCAGTGCTACGAGGTAGATTCATCGCAATCGGAGCACATGTCAAGGCCCAAGAAAGACGCCAAATACAGGAACTAACCTCACACCTCCAGGATCTGGAAAAACAGCAGCAGAAGAGTCCCACGCACAATAGGAAACAAGAAATCATCAAAACAAGGGAGGAGATAAACCAAATAGAAATCAAAAAAACTATACATAAAATCAACAAATCAAAAAGTTGGTTTTTTGAGAAAATAAACAAAATAGACACTCCACTGGCCCGATTGACCAAAAAAAAACAAGAGAAAGTGAGAATCAATAGCATTAAAGATGAAAAAGGCAACATAACAACATACACTGCAATCATTAAGAAAATAATTAGAAATTACTACAAAGAACTGTACTCCCACAAATTTGAGGACCACCAAGAAATAGAAAAGTTCTTGGACTCCCACCACGTACCAAAACTCAGTCCGGAGGCAACTGCAGAATTAAATAAACCCATAACCGAGGTAGAGATTGAAACAGTCATCAAGGATCTCCCAACGAAAAAAAGCCCAGGCCCAGACGGCTTCACTACAGAATTCTACAAAACATTCCGAACAGAACTAACCCCAATCCTCTACAAGCTCTTCAAAACAATAGAGGAGGAAGCAACCCTCCCAAACTCATTCTATGAAGCCAACATCACCTTAATCCCAAAACCGGACAGAGAACCATCAGAGAAGGAAAACTACAGACCTATCTCTCTGATGAACATTGATGCTAAAATTCTCAACAAAATCCTAGCCAATAGAATTCAAAAAATCATCAGACAGATCATTCATCCGGATCAAGTAGGATTCATCCCTGGAATGCAGGGATGGTTCAACATTCGGAAATCCATAAATGTTATAAACCATATCCAAAAACTGCAAAACAAGAACCACATAATAGTTTCAATAGATGCAGAAAAAGCTTTCGACAAAATCCAACACCTCTTCATGCTAAAAACTCTAGCCAAAGTAGGCATAGATGGGAAAATCCACAACATAATTAAAGCAATTTATGAAAAACCCAACGCCAGTATCATACTGAATGGAGAAAAGCTAGAACCCTTCCCACTGAGATCTGGAACAAGACAAGGGTGCCCGCTATCACCACTGCTATTCAACATAGTCCTAGAGGTACTTGCAGAGGCCATAAGACAAGAAAAAGAAATTAAAGGCATACGTATAGGAAACGAAGAAGTCAAGCTTTCACTATATGCAGATGACATAATCCTATACATAGAAAAACCAGGAGACTCAATACAGAAACTGCTAGAACTTATACGAGAGTTTGGCAGAGTGGCAGGGTACAAAATTAACGAACGAAAATCAACAGCCATAGTGTACGCAAATAACACCAAGATGGAAGAAGATCTAACCAACAGGATACCATTCAAAATAGCAGAGAGAAGTATGAAGTACTTGGGAATAAATCTAACCAAAAGCGTAGGAGACCTATTCGAAGAAAACTACAAACTATTTAAAAAGGAAATTGAACAAGACCTCAAAAGATGGAATAACATCCCGTGCTCCTGGATAGGCAAAATCAATATCATTAAAATGTCTCTATACTACCACGAGCAATATACATTTTCAACGCAATTCCAATCAAATTGCCCAAAACATTCTTCACGGAACTGGATACAATGATTCAAAAGTTCATCTGGAAACACAAAAAACCACGAATAGCTAGAACCATCCTGAAAAATAAGAGGTTAGCAGGGGGAATCACAATCCCGGACCTTTGGACATACTATAGAGCAGTGGTTATCAAAACAGCCTGGTACTGGCACAAAGACAGAAAGGAAGATCAATGGAATAGAATAGAAGCACCAAAAGGGAACCCACACAAATACAGCCAATTAATCTTTGACAAAAAGACCAATGATAGCTCAAGCAAGTGGGAAGGCCTCTTTAGTAAATGTTGTTGGGACAACTGGCTGATAGCCTGTAGAAACAAAAGGATAGACCCACATCTATCACCATACACTAAGATCCAATCTACATGGATAAAAGACCTAAACCTACATCCAGAAACCTTCAAACTCTTGCAAGAAAATGTAGGAAATACACTGCAAGACCTAGGAGTAGGTTCCGACTTTCTAAGAAGGACACCAAAAGCAATAGCAGTTGAGAACAGAATAAACAAATGGGACCTCATCAAACTAAGAAGCTTCTGTACAGCAAGGGAAACAATCAACAAAGTAAAAAAGCAACCCACAGAGTGGGAGAAGATCTTTGCACACGATATAGGCGATAGGGGGCTAATTTCCAGGATATACAAAGAACTTCAAAACAACCAAAAAACCAAAACGAACAAGCCACTCAAGAAATGGGCACGGGAAATGGGCAAACATTTCACAAAGGAACAAGTCCAAATGGCAAACAAACATATGAAAAAATGTTCCAGCTCCCTAGCAATAAGGGAAATCCAAATTAAAACATCGATGAGGTACCACCTAACACCAGTAAGATTGGCCCACATAAACAAGAACACCAACGACGCTTGCTGGCGAGGATGCGGGGAAAAGGGAACCCTACTCCACTGCTGGTGGAGCTGCAAATTGGTACAGCCTTTATGGAAATCAGTCTGGAGAACACTCAAACAACTCGGAATCTGCATGCCATATGACCCAGCAATAGCACTCCTAGGAATATATCCAAAACACCTGTTTTACGACAAACCAACATGCATCCCTATGTTCATTGCAGCACAATCAGTAATTGCAAAAACATGGAAGCAACCGAAATGCCCATCAGCAGAAGATTGGATAAGAAAGCTTTGGTTCATCTACTCCATGGAATACTACTCAGCTATTAAAAAAAACAAAATGCAGTTCTTTGTGGCTAAATGGGCACAACTGGAAACTATAATGCTAAGGGAAATGAGTGAATCCCAAAAGATTAGATACCACATGTTTGCCTTGATTTAACCTGTAATTTTTTGTTTGGTTGTTTGTTATTTTTTGAACCTGTCATTGATACTGTCTCAACCCAGATGTTTCGAAGAATGGAACTCGCATTATTCTTAACATATTGTTTACCCATTACTATGTCAATTAATTCCATAATGTTGTATATTGAAACTGAGGCCTTGTTGGGGCTTTTAACCGACCGGATCTTTACTCTGTTAGACCTATCTTCAGACCATAGAAGGTCTCCCCAGGAGGCCACTGAACTTATCTGGACAATAAGACGCTGAACTTTATGCTAGGCATGTGTTTTCAAGCAACGAATCTCAACTGAACTTGAACTATGGTTATGCAACAAGGTGGAGGAATCCACCATGGGGGGAGGGGTATGGGGAGGGGTGGGGGGAATCCCCAGCGCCTATAAAACTGTACTACATAATACAGTGTAAGCAACAATAAAAAAAAAAAAAATAAGTACATATGGCGAAATGGACACGCCACGCGTGGCTCGTTCAGGTTCTATTTCCAAGCACATATCCCTCGTGATTTCCCACATTTCCTGTCTAGCCAGGTAGCTAGAGAGTGGGCCACAGCTTAAATAGCTGATCTACCAAATGGCTATGGAGAACAGTAGCAGGTAAATACTTTTCTAGTAGGGGAAGGGAAAGATGGATTAGATCTCCCTAAAGTTCAAAAAGTGGGGTGTGGGGAGCAAGATGGTCACAGGCAAGTAGAGACAGTGTTGGATTCTGACATCATGTATCCCAGGTTGATGTACTCTGACAAAGGCCTGGTTCCTACAGGAGGGGAAGGGTGAAAAATGAGATCTGATGAGAGATAGTGTGATAATATCAGGCGAGGAAGGAGATGTGTGGTTCTAGGCAGATGCAGAAGGTGGATCTGACTCATACCTGTATACCCCAGAACTGGAATCACGGAGCACAGTTCAAACTTGGGGTTGCAGTCTGGTTGACATGCAAAGAGGCAAGCATACCAGAGAACCATGGTATTCAGGCACCTGTGAAAAATGTTGAGGCTGAGTCTTTCATGAGCCCAGCAAACTAGGGAAGCTACCTGGAATTAACTCCTATTAATGACCTCCTGGGTAGACGGGGCCCCGCAGCATGCCTACAGTGGGATCTACTGTGGCTCTGTCGGTGGCAATCACTAAGACAAAGAGGCCAACGCCAGCCTTAGAGGCTGAGTGGTCAGAGTGAGACAGGAGGCCACCATGGCAGTGGTGCAGACCTGACACAGTCCCTGTCCTTCTCGCCCTCCTGTCACTTCTCATTGTTCACAGCTGTTTAGATTTAACTCACAGACTGTAAAAGTCACCATTCTGAAGTGCTCACAGTTCAGCAGTCTAGAATGTTTGGATTTGTGCACCTGTAAAGATTATCCAATTGTAGAATATTTTCATCTCCTTCTGGTAAGGGGGGAGATAAAAATTAATTTATTTATCACTTTTAGTTTGTTACCATTTTTTCCAACGTCACAGCTCCAGGTAACCACAAAAAGTATTCTATATCTCAATGGATTTGCCTATTCTGACCATTTCCTAAAAATGATATTAAATGACATGTTTCCTTTTTAGTCTGGCTTCTTTCACTTAGTGTAATATTTTCAAAGATTGGCCATGTGATTGCATGAATGTGTGCTTTATTACTTTTCATAGCCAAATAATATTCTATCATATTTGATATGCCCTTGTATGGATATGCCAAAATCTTTGACCCAGTTGAGAGATAATTTTTTTACAATACTTTTTGGCTATTATAAATAATGCTTCTAGGAACACTTGTGTTATTTGTTGTGGTTAGAATATTTGTCTTCACTTCTCTTGGGTAATATATTTGAAGTGGAATGACTTGATGGGATGGTCAATGTGATGGAGTCATACATGACTGTTGATTACGTTGATATTTTGTGAGAATTTACAGAACATTTACAAAGCATCTCTACCATTACATTCCTACCAACAATGAAAATGTGGTATCTGAGTTTCAATTTCTCTGCATGTTTGTCAATATCTGTTATTGTCAATCCATTTTAGCATAGCCAACCTAGTGGCTATAAAGTGGAATCAGATTGTGATTTTGATATATTTTACTCAGGTTATATTTTTGCTAAACATCTATTCATATGATTAGTGGTGATTGATGTATCTTCTTTGGACAAATTCATGGTAATTTAAAAAATTGTGTTGATATTTTAAAAAAATTGTTGGATTACAGTAACTCTTTTGAGTTGTTGTGAAAGGTCTTTACCTAACAGTGTTATTGGGAAGGGTTGGAAAGTTAAGCAGGAAGACTCAGATAACTCAGGTACTGAAAGCTACGTCAGTGGTGGCCATCTGGAGGAGGTATCACACCTGTTAAGGGAATGTAGATGGGTCTCCTAAAAATCCACAGAAGCATTCAAGAGGAAAGAACTAGAATGTGGGCATACAAGAGAGATAGTTCACTAGCATCAGTGTCATGAAACACCTAGTTTTCCTTGAATCTTTCTCTTTTATCTCTCTCACCTTCTCTAGGGATCAGAATACATGGTTAATTAGCCAGTAATAGGAAGAGAAGGTACAGGGAAATAGCCAAAAAATGTGGGAGAAAGAAAATATTTGAAAGGACTGAAAAAGTTTTTATTTATATTTAACTTTTTTTAAAAAACTAAATCAGGGACGAAGCTATTTTATTAACATCAGAACTGTTAAAAATTTCATTCGGTGATGAAGAACTCTGAGTGAGTTCCATGGAGTCAAAGAAACTAGAATGAAACAACATTAAGTCAAATTAAACCCTGCTACTCTTACTAGGTTTATCTAATGTGATTGCCCATTACAACAGCTTAGATATTGTTGACAAATATGCAATTATGATGAACCTTCAAAGGTATGACGTGTGTGTGTGTGTTAGAGAGAGTGTGTCAAAAGCACTCAAGGGGAACATGGATCAGAAATTTAAAAAGTTCTAAGAAGCTGAGTCTAGTTTGCTTATTGGATGGTAGCTTCACTACTGTTCTCCATCCACAGTGCTGTAGGAATGCAAATAATGAATTTGGCATTCAGGAAACTAATGAACTTGGCACTCGCTAAGCTGATAGATGACAATCATAGAATGTTGGAGGAATCCCGCAGAGGTGTAGGAAATGGGATGACTGGTAAGAGGCTTTGGAGCTGTGGTCTGGAAGCTGCAATGAGAAGTGTACCAACTGCATCCCCTGTCCTGGGTTTGCATTTGATTCAGAGAAGGGCAGTTAGCTAACCGAAAGAGAGTTCAGGAAAAAAAAAAAAAAAAAAAGAAGGCTATGTGTAGTTAAGGGGGTTTGAGAAGAAATACTGAAGAAAAAAAAAAAAGCCAGCAGCAGGTGTTAATAAGAAGCATCAAGGATAAAGAACAAGTCCTGGGGCATGGCTAAGGCTGGAGAAGCAGCAGGAGTTCATGCAGAGCAACCAATGGCTTTAGAGTTGAGGAAGATGGTGAAGGGAACAGGAAAAAACAGAAGTGGGATGACAGAACATTTAACAGAACTACTTTGTTCTAAGCTCTCCATTCTAATTCAATATATTGGTATCATCAGTCTGCATTGATTACATGCACAGGGACTCCATTATTAAGTTATAAGCCCCAAATTCCAACATTAAGAGCATCTTGGGATTTCTCTGATCAGTGCCTTTTTTCATTATGAAATTTTTCAACTTGGAAAAGGGACTTTCCACTGGAAATAATGGACTATAAATTGTTTACTTGGAAAAACATTAGACTAAGCTAAGGACAGTCACATAAAGGATATAACAGTGATTACCTGCCAACTGCTTTTGGAATAAGATGATAGGGAAATTTTCTCTAATTTGTAAAGCAAAAAAAAAAAAAAAGACTTGAAATGTAGTAGTATTGTTTATTTAAAGAAATTGCAACCATGGTAAAAGCAAAAATGTTAATTAATGCATTAAATGTATAGCAATCAAACAAAAATCTTGGTGGCACAGCTTTAAGTTGTCAGCCAATGATGCATCCTCAAGTTGGGACAAATAGGGAAAGAATTTTCAGGGTCATTTTATTTAGATTTATTGGCTTCCAGTAAACACCTTCCTAACAGAATTTTGCTGAGAAAGGATGGAGGGAAAAAAATCTTTTGTGACAAAGAACTAAAATTCTTAAGTTATCAAACATAGAAAGAAAAGGAAGATTTTGAAGGTCTGCTGTTGCATTTTTCCAATCAAGATATGCTTGTTTCATCTTGACTGTCCATCTGGCACTGCACCTCTGGGCCTCACTGGGGAAAGATACACAGCATTTATTCCTAGTCTTTGGAACACACATGTGCTCAGGGAAACAGAGCAAGTCACTCCAAGTGCCACCGAGAGAGCACTAGGACAAGAGACTTTGGGATCTATTAGTTACTTCCCTGTGGGCATGCATGTTGACAGAAATGACAGATAAAATTTCATGAGTAGAGCACCTGCTTCTAAATTATAATGTGAGAAATGGATCTTGAAAGATAATGCCTCATAGCAACAGTAAAAGTATCAAACTAGGTGATCTGTTGGACTATCTCATAGTATTGAGAACAGTAGTTCTTGAGATGCCTTGAGGGACAGAATTCGGTAGTCAAATTTGAGGAGTGGGGTGCACCATGTCTCCTTTCTAGGGAGAGCACAGTACACATCTATAGACTGAAAATCTTTGAAAGGGGACAGCATTGTTTTCTATCATGCTAAGTTGCCACATTTGTAATACTGGCAACTCCTTTCAGGAGTACTGGTTTGAATCTCAGCTGCCCCACTTCCAATCCAGTTCCCTGCTGACGCACCTAGGAAAACAGTGGGAAATGGCCAGTTGGCTTGGGCACTAACTACCCACATGGTAGATCCAGGTGGAGTTTCTGGCTGTTCATCAACCTAGGGAGTGAATCAGCAGATGAAAGATCGCCCTTGTTTTCTTTTTCTCTTTCTGTGAGTCACTTTGATAAATAAATTGTAACAAGACCAAAAAAAAAAAAAAAAACCCAACCAAAAAAACCCTCTTTAGGAATCATGAGACAAATAACTCAGGTTGAAATGGGACTGACCCAGGTGCCTGTGCCATAGTGTACTAAGCTAAGCTTTTGCCTGTGGTAATAGCATCCCATTTGGGTGTCAGATCATATACCAGCTGCTCCACTTGCAATGTAACTCCCTGCTATGGCCTGGGAAAGAAACAGAGGATGGCTCAAATTTTTGGGATCCTATATTCATTTGGGAGACCCGGAAGAATCTCCTGGCCCCTGGCTTTGGATTAGGTCAAATCTGGCTTTTTGGAAGTGAATCAGCAGATGGAAGATCTTTCTCTGTCTCTGCTTCTTTCCGTAACTGCTTTTCAAATAAAATGGGATGATTCTAGGCTGGTGTTGTTATATAGTACATAAAGCTACCACTGCCATGCTGGCATCCCATGTGGTGCCAATTGGAGTCCTGCCTGTTCCACTTCTGATTCAGCTCTCCACTAATACACCTGGGAAAGCAGCAAAGTGTGGAATGAGTGTTTGGGCCCCTGCACCCACATGGGAGACCAGGAAAAACTCATGTCACCTAGCTTTGGCATGGTCCAGTCCCACTCATTGCATCTGTCTGGGGAATGAACTAGTGGATGGAAGACTTCTTTGTCTCTCCTACTCTCTCCTTAACTCTACCTTTCAAGTAACTAGAATGAATTCTTTAAATAAAACTGGACTGCCTCTTTATCTTAAATTACTGGAGAAACACTTTGGTTTATAATTGTTAACTCACTGAGCTAAATGCTGTATTAAAAAACACACCTAAAATCTTCAGAATTTGATGACTTCGAAAAGTAAAGAGAGTAAAAGTGATTGGCACCTGAAGAAGAGGTTTATTTGTAAACATTCCGGATAGAAGCCAAGGGCCTAGGGGCCCAGCATCTGTATAGGAAATGAAAGCATAAATACAGCCGCAGGTGCCTTGTGGAGTCATTCAGCGTTTACCGCGGGTCTTTACACGGTAGCCTGTTTGGAGGTCCTGGCAGTGACTTTTCTGTAAGTATTCTTTCCATTTCCTGTATGTCTATTAAGATCTTTTTCCTGTAATCATTTAAGAGCTTTCTCCTCTGGTTCATGTTCACATTTTCCTCACTTTCATTGTTCTACCCTGATAACTTCCTCCTTCACCTTCACTTTTTTAAAGATTTATTTTTATTGGACAGGCAGATTTACAGAGAAAAAAGACCTTCCATTTGTTGGTTCACTCCCCAAGTGGCTCTAATAGCTGGAGCGAAGAGCCAGGAACTTCTTCCAGGTCTCCCACGTGGGTACAGAGCCCCAGGGCCTTGGGCCGACCTCTACTGCTTTCCTCAGCTACAAGCAGGGAGCTGGATGGAAAGTGGAGCAATTGGGACATGAATGGCGTCCTATGGGATCCCGGCACATGAAAGGCAAGGATTTAGCCACTGAGCTTGCACCAGCCCCTTCACCTTCACTTTTCAAGCATTTTTTAATAAAAAAAGATTTTTTTTTTATTGGACACTCAGATATACAGAGAGGAGGAGGGACAGAGAAGATCTTCTGTCTGCTACTTCATTCCCCAAGCAGCCACATTGGATGGAACTGCGCCAACCTGAAGCCAGGAGCCAGGAGTCTCTTCCAAGTGTCCCATGTGGGTGCAGGGTCCCAAGGTTTTGGGTCATCCTCGACTGATTTTCCAGGTCACAATCAGGGAGCTGGATGGGAAGGAGGGCTGCCAGAACATGAACTAGAGCCCATATGAGATCCTGGTGTGTGCAAGGCGAGGACTTTTGCTGCTAGGCTACCATGCTAAGCCCTCATCTGCACTTTTTAAAGAACTTCCTTTCAGTTAACATTTTAGACCTTTTCTCTTCCATACATGTTCCTCTGTTGTATCACCTGGGGCTCTTGTAGACCCAGGAAGTTCCAGACCCTGACACATGTGAAGGCTTTTGATTTGCACAAGTTTTTTAAAATTGAGATTCGTTTTATTGCAAAGGTAGAGCAGACTTATGGAGAGTTGGAGAGACAGAGAGAAAGCACTCCCATCTGCTGGTTCACTCCTCAGGTGGCCACAACAGTTATAGCAGAGCCAACCTGAAGCCAGGAGCCAGGAGCTTCTTCCAGGTCTCCCATGTGGATGCAGGGTCTCAAGGCTTTAGGCCATCCTCTACTGCTCTCTCAAGCAGGGAGCTGGATGGGAAGTGGAGCAGCCATGACAGGAGCTGGTGCCCACATGAGAGCCCATTGTATCTAGTCGGTTTTTAGAAAAGCATTTTTAGTGATGGATTCACCAATAGCTACCAAAGGCAACTTTCTTAATCACATTGAATGTCTTCTTTTTTACTTTGAAAAGAATTAGGCCCATGTCTGATAACCAATTCCCAAGAAACATCTGCAAGGTTTTGCTAGCTTCAGGCCTGTAAGACAGCTGCTACTCTGGGCTTTACTTAGAAAGTCTTCCTTTGTTGATTTTTGTGACAATGACCTTTCATTCACATCTAGTTCAGAGAAGTCACCGAAGCGGAAGGGAAGTCTTCCATGAAGCTGAAAAATGAAGATGAGATTCAAAAGGTTGCTGAGTTCTGGAGCAGGAAAAAAATGACATCCTAGTGCCATTGAGGCAGAGGTCAGGGAAAAATTTTACAACTTGTGCCCTTTTCCCTCCACCAACTTGGTTGCCTTACATAGAGACATGGCCATTACTAAGCAGAAAGTGAAAGGGCATGCGAGCCCAGTAATGTGGTGATCCCAGTGCATTCTTCACATCTGGCTGCCATGGAGACCAGTTCCACCCTGGTCACTGAGCCTTCCCCACGCTGACCTTGCTGCCCCTATGCTAAGGGCTCTGATGGGAGCAAGATGCTTATTAGTGACTTCAGGCTGTGAAGTCTGGTTTTTCCATGAGGCACATAAAAATCAAGTAACTAAGATAAAAAAAATCAGCAAAAACTCCCTAGTCATTGTTTCCACTTCAGTTGTATGTATTTACAGCCATCTTGAAGAAGACAGTAAGGTATGAGTTGTTTGCACCCACCCCTCCTCCAACCCCAAGCAGTGCAGAGTAAGGAAGAGAAAGGGGAAAAAATCTAGACCTAAGACTTGAAAACTTCTCTCAGCTCTCCCACATTAAAACCTCACCCAATGCAAAGTCTCATGGCTCTTGCTCCCTGGCGAGTACCTGCAGGCTGAGCCCCTGGACCCGACCCGCCATAACCAGAACACTAACTTTCCTCAATGCTGGCCCTGCTGACCACTGGATAGCATGGTGGGAGAGTAAGCTCAGTGTTGGTCCTGCTGCAGTGTGATCCACCAGCAAAAGAGCCTAGAGCCCCCTGCCCTTAGGGTACTATTCATAGAGCACATAGACCTGCAAAGGCATCAGGCAGAGGCCCAAGCTCCGCTAGGACAGGCCTATGCATCAGCCTGCATCACCTACTGCCTCAGGCAGACCTGGTGTATACTCATGTAATGAGCCAAAAACAGAACTGCCATGCGAACCAGAAATTCTTGTAGAAGGACATATCCAGAGGCAATGAAAAAAGTCTGCTGCAGACACTTCTGTACTCCCATGGTTTATAGCATTTTTCATAAAGGTGAAGAAATGGGAACAAGGTAAGTATTCATCAACTGACAAATGAACAAAGAAAATGTGGCTCATATACATAATAAAATACTACTCAGAAAAAAAAAAGGAACATAATTTGTGACATCATGTGACACCATGAATAGCAGCTGGGGTCATTGTGCCAGGTAAAATACCTCTGCAAAGCTTAGCATCCAGATTTTACAATTAATGACATCTTGTCATGTTTCATGCATTTGATTCTCTTGGCTGAAGGATTTTTTTGAAGTATTTTTAAAACAAATACCACACTTGAAGTCACGGAACCTCTCACTTTGCTCCATAGCTCAGCGTACATCACCCGGTTCCTTTACCATTCAATAAAATGCTCATTTGTACTTAGATGACAATAAAACTTCTCCAATTGTTTCACACATGCATTCTCACATTTGGTCAGTTTGAACCAGTTATAACTAGGCCTTCACATTATATTTCATTGCTATGTGCCTCCTATCTTTCTGATAGTCCCCAGCGGAGCCTAACACTGGGAAACACCAGGAAAGCAGTACCCAATGTGTGAGGGCAGAGATCTCTGCCCCTAAAAGTGGCCCTGGACAAATCAACACAAAGTGTGTGGACACTTGTTGGATACTTATTCTTCCAAGTGAGCTATACAATAACATTTTTAGAGATGAGTTTGGAAGACCAATTGTAATCCATATGTGTACTAAGGAGTTGCCAGTTTTATTGGTTTTGTGATTTAGTTAAATAACACATTTATCTATTATTAATATATATGTAGATATTTCTGGATAAAGTGATTTCATGGCTTATATACCTTTTAAAATGCTGTAGTGCAGTGTTCTTGTGAAGAGAGAGATAAAAAAAATTCCCATCTCCACTAATACTTTTCTCTCAGTAGACAGAGCCCCAGCTTTTAGTTGATCACTGGCCGCTTAGTAAAATCATTCATTTGTTATTTGGTATGATGAAATGACTAAGATTTGGGCTTTGGGATAATGTATATGGAAATATATATTATAAAATTCCAAGTAGGCTGCGTGAATGCGGTGTTAATTCTTTTCTCTCCTTGCTCGACTCTGATGTTGGAAACGCGGGTTTATCAGCTAAAGAACTGTCCCCACATTCGCTCATCAGAATGAGGGTGACCAAGCTAGAACAAGCTAGAAGGAGCTGGAGTCTCTGGTTACCATCAAACTGCTGTGCAAGCCTGTGACCTCTGGGTTTCCACAAAAGACTTTGCTGTTAATATGTGTAACTCATCATATGTATGCTACTATTCACATTTCACTATACTTTCATTATCTTAATCATCTATTAATTCTCAAAATAAATTTCCCAAATTTAGTGTTGGGGAAGATATTTGGTGTAAAACCAAGCAAAATAAAAATTATGTTCACAAAAAGTTTGTATGTGGATGTTTATAGTAGCATTATTTCTAATACTCAAGAACTGGAAGCAATTGTCTGTACACAAATGACTAAATAGTTTATATAGCCCAATTCATACAAGTCAACAGTAAAAAAGAAACCAAATCAATGCCAAAATACATCTATGTATTGTGAACAGATTATATTGATAGTTTTGTTGGAGTACTTATTTTTCTTTAATGTTATTATATACTTCAAAAGGAAATCGATGTTTTCAAAATAAATCTAGCTCCATTATTTCTAATTGAAACTTCTTAATTATATTTGTATGTAAACAGTAGCTCCAGACCGGTTGCTATGTTCCCCTAATCGTAAAATGGTCCCGCTGCTTCACTGGGGATTTCAAAAGGAGTGGGAGACTGGAGTGCTTTGCTGCTATGTTGCCTGGCATTTTCCATCGTGTCTTGTAAATTCAGTTTACAACATTTTCTTTCCTCCAGAATTTCTGATTCCACACCACCACACACTATGACTATTGGGAATTTAAACCAGATGCTTCAAGTACCCAGAAGGGGCTCTGGAGCCTTCTGATATTAAGAAAACAAAAATGAAAATCATCTTCTAAAATTGAGGCAGCCGTACGCTGTGCCAACTGAGTCAAAGCATAGCCACTGAGGATATTTTTAAAGAATGATTAAGCACGAGACAGTGTCTACTGTACGACATGAAAAGAGCTGCGTAGGATCTAGTGATCAGGGTCAGTCAACTTAGCTCTCCCTAATCTTCACTTTTTCCATGAAAAGAACATTCATGAAAATTTGAAATTAATACTTCAAATGTTATCATTCTCTTTGACACTATCACTATGAAAAGTTCAGAAAGGAGAAAATTTTGCTGTAAATTTCATATTTAATAGGCATTTCATATTAGTCAGATCCAATCACAAATATGTTCTGTTTACAGTTAAGTAGATATTGGGGTTGTTAGTAGTTCAGACTCTAGAGCCAAACTGTACTTAAACACTGGCACAACAGCTTGCTTACTCCAAGTCCTCATTAAACTGCTTAAATTCATATATCTAGATTATTTCAGCTCACATTCAGATTACTGATGCAAAATAGAAGTAATAGTAATATCTTCATAGAATTGTTGTGAGAGTCAAATGACTTCATGGATGCAAAGCATTTAAAATAGTGGGTAGCACATTGTAATCTCTGAATAAATATTAGCTTGAAAATAGTAAATTCGGGCCAGTGCAGTGGCCTAGCACCTAAAGTCCACGCCTTGAATGGCCAGGATCCCATATAGGTGCTGGTTCTAATCCCAGCAGCCCTGCTTCCCATCCAGCTCCCTACCTGTGGCCTGGGAAAGCAGTTGGGGGATGGCCCAAAGCTTTGGGACCCTGCACCCACATGGGAGACCCGGAAGAAGCTCCAGGGTCCTGGCTTTGGATTGGCTCAGCTCTGGCTGCTGCGGCCACTTGGGGAGTGAATCATCGGATGGAAGATCTTCCTCTCTGTCTCTCCTTCTCTCTATATATCTGACTTTCCAATAAAAATAAATAAATCTAAAACAAAACAAAAAAAGAATGCAAAGCAGAATTTTGCACATCCTGGCTTGTGGCAGCCAAGATGTGGAAACAATTCATGTACCTATCAGTGGATGCAGGGATTAGCAAAATGTGGTATGCATAGACAATGGATGCTGCTCAGCCACTGGAAGAAAATGAATTCTGATATATGCCACCACATGGATGGGCCTTGAGGATGTGATGCTAGGTGAAATAAGCCAGTTATGAAAAGACAAATACCATATGAGGTTCTTAGAATAGTTAAAGTTGAACACAAAGCAGGATTGGGAATTTGTAGATGATAATGGGTTAGAGAAGAGAGGGAATGAAGCCTTACTATTTAATGGGCATGAAATTTTAGCTTTGCAGCATGAATGGTGTTACGGAGGTGATTAGGGATAATGGTAGCCTAACATTATGAATGTATTTAATACCACTAAACTGTACATTTAAAAATAGCTAGAATAGTACTTTTTTGCATTTTGTGACTTGTGCAGTTACTGAAAAAAGGAAGTGAAAATAATGTTATTGGAAATGGGAAGAAGGGGAATCCTTGTCATATAATCACAGAGACTGTCATCTGCACCCACGGAGAAGATAGAAAAGAAATGCCTGATGGCCCTGTCCCCTAGAAAGGAAATTTCCAAGAGGAATGCTGAAGATGTTGTCTTGTTCTTTCTTGCTACTTGTAAGATGCAAGGGGAGAGAAATAAATTGAGGGAAGAGTTGTCAAATTAAAAGCAGCCAGCACTAGATGACTTTGGCCATTTTTCATTATTTCCCACAGCTACAACAAAAGCATCAGAATTCAGAAACAGCTTCTGATTATGGTATGGTAAGATAGTCTCAGATAAAGCCAAGAAACTGAGTGCATAACATTTTGTTAGGACTTTAGAAAAGGAAAGGCCAGGTTGTCACCATGTGGCTAAGGGCCTTTGCAGGAGATTTGGGATGCAGTTACAGACCTCTAACCACCAGGCGTCTGGGGAAAAAATAGGGGGGCTGATGGTTGGGACAGGTAGGGAAGGATGAACTATTCCTTTTTAGACCAGCCTGTGAAACACTGCCAAGTAAGTCAGATCATTTAATTGTTTGTACTTGTTTTCCAGTGTTTGCTTTCCTCTACTTCAAAGATGGAGAGAGATAGATGGTTTAGATATAGCAGATATAGATATGACAGAGGAAGGAGTTGGCATCAAGGTACAGCAGGTTAAGCCACCAGCTGCATCTCTGGCATCCCAGACTAGAGTGCTGGTTTGAATCTTGGCTGCTTTACCCCTAATCCAGCTCCCTACAACACACCTGGGAAAGCCCTGGAAGACGGCTCAGACACTTGGGCTCCTGCCTTCCAGGTAGGATGTCTCGGTGGAGTTCCAGGCTCCCATCTTCAGCCTGACCCAAGCCTGGCCATCGGCACATCTGGGAAGTGGACCAGTACTTTCTATCTGATAACATTCTCCCTGGTTCTCCTGCTTTTCCTTTTGTTCTGTCTTTAAAATAAGTAAAGTAAGTTTTTAAGAACAATAAGAACAAATCAGAGAGACCTTGGATCCATTTGTTCACTCTTCAAATCCCTGCAACAACCACAATTAGAACAATACAAAGCCAGGAGTCAGGAGCTCCATTTAAATTTTCCACATGGATGGTTAGGGCCCAAATCCTTGAGCCATGCTTGCTACCTCCCAGAAACCATTATGAGGGTGCTGGGCCAGAAGCAGAGTAGCCTGACTTGAACTAATACTCTGATACAGACTGTGGGCATTTCATGTGGTGGCTTAACCCACTGTGCCAGAGCACCCACCATGTTAACTCTTTTTAGAAACCATATACCCCTGTTTATACCAAATTGTGCTATTATAATCCTGGGCAAAACCCAAGAGCCATGACTCATCATTGTTCCTCTGTAGTTATAGAAACACATTACTTTCCAACAATGTCATCAACTGAAACTCAGGAAAAGATTCTGAAACTAAGTCATTGCATTGAGAAAAAAGTGACAATAGAGGGAAAGGAAATTCTGGGTTAATTTCCATATTCATATTTCAAGGCAGAAGTTACCATGATTTATAGAGGTTCCCACTCCAAAGTCTTGCTGTGCCTTTGATCAATGCCTAAAATTTTAAATCATTTTCTAATGGTAATAAAATCTTAGCAATATCATTCAGTACTAAGAAGACTTAACACCACCCTGTACAGCTGTATCTAAATGTCTGTAGATATCTAAGCATATGGATATATATTTTTTAATTTGAAAGTGCTTTGCAGTGAAGTGGAATAAATTATATAGACTCTGCTGTTGAGAACATTTTACTTAGTTCAGAAGATACTACTGGATAAGCTATTTGGGATTAACAAATATCTGAAGAACACACATTGCAGGTGCAGCTTTCCCTTCTGGGACAAGGGGAGAAATTCATCCAATTCTGCTAACAGAACAGAGTGAGGTGACTGAGGAGAAGTGAGAGGGTGGGCGTAGGTCCAAGCATAAGGGGTCATCAAAAAACTCAAGGATGATGTGGATTATGAAAAACATATATACAGATTTCAAACTGTTTTGAACTAAAATACACTTTCATCTGGTTTCCTTGCTGACTCTCACACTCCCTTGTATATTCATAAGGTTTGGTAACTATGCAGGTCTACTCATGAAATTAAAAAAAATATGCTTAAAATTTGTGTCACAGGCAAAATTAAACATGTCTATTCCTTAAGGAAATCAATTTTCAAGAACACAATCTTTATAACTGCTGTCATGCATTCTAATCAGATGACTGGATGTGTGTTTGAGCAGTTACTTGTCCAAAAGCATATGAGTTATTATAGCTGAGTGATGTGTGAAAATTCTGAGAAACTATACTTTTCTAGGGCAACAAAGTTCACAGGTAAGATTAAATGAGTCATATCACCAACATGGAACTCCCTATCAATGAAGAGATACAAAAAAGAAAAAAAAAACAATGAAAAAAGGCAAAAATATTGAAAATGAGAAGAATGAAATAGCTTATGGTGAGTAAGATACAAGTCTAGGATGAAGATAATCAATACAGTAAAATATCAGAGTATGCACAGTGCTAGAGAATTTGGATTAAGTTGGGTACTGCACACCTGACCCAAGACGAGCACTTACAGCAGGCTGTCTGGGGTGCCTGACTGCCCAGGGCCTACAATGTCTGTCTATAGTAGGGGAACAGCAGGCACAGGCTGTGCAGATGGTACCCATGCCTGCGGAGCCCCGGTCTCCCAGCTCCTCCCAAGTCCCACGTCCTATTCTCTCAGCCTCACCTGTCCCTGGTTCTGATTCTGCTCAGCCTCCAACTGACCTCACCAGGGAGCAACACAGAACACATGCATCCTGTCTTCCCCATTGAGCTACATGACGCCAATGAAATTCTCATTCAGGACTAAGGCAGAACAATCTTCATCACTTTTATAACTAAGGGTCCTGAGTAACAAGGGAGAAAGAACAGAATGTCAGTTCCACTACAAATGTTATCTTCATCTTCACTGAAACACCAGGATAGGTAACATGCATTTCATTTTTTGTGAAAGGGTGCCATTCAAAAATTTCTAAAACATTGCTTTATACTTAAATGTTTTGATAGTTTTCCTTGAAGACAGAGATATTAATATCACAAAGAGAAGACTTCAAGACAACAATCAGAACGTGGGGAGGCAGGGTGTGTTGTCATTTGCAAGACCGGATTCAGTGAGGTAGTAGTTACAACTCTGTACCAAATGACATGACATCCACACAGTTGCTACTTTCATTATGAAGATTGACTTTCGCAAATATTCGTCTTTGTATCTTAGGCATTTAAAATAAAGTTTATCTTCATTTGCTCAGGAGAGAGAAAAAGAGGCAGGAATGGGGGAATGAATCAGTTTCCTATCTACAAGACTCCAGTTACAACCAGGGCTGGTCTAGATCAAATCCTGGAATGGTGACCAGAGGCCAGTCTTCCATGTGGGCTGCGGGGACTCAGCTATTTGAGCTGTACTCTACTGTTGCCCAGGGTACTTGGTAGCAAGAAAGTTGGAATCAGTAACAGAGCTAAGACTTGATCCCAGCCACTCTCAAGTGGGAGTACGAGTTGTGGGTATCTCATGGAGTATCTTTTCTCTGACACCTAACATGGGCCCCATGCATTCCATTTGCTGGGACTTGGAAGAAGTAATTAGTTTGCCCAAATTAGAATTTGGTTTAGATCCTAAATCAGTATTTTTTCCCCACACAGCCCGTTGCCTCTTAAATATTAATGAAATAAATGACTCAAATTGAATATATCACATTTTTGACAGGCGGTAGGAGCATAAAGCAATTTTCTAATTTAATAAAATTTAACTTATAAAAGAAGAAAGAAAATAACAGCAGAAAGTCATGTAGTAGAAAGAAAAATAATTGCTCAACAGTGGGGTTTGACATTGTGGGGCAGGCAGTGGGGCTGCTGCTGACACCAGCACCTCTCACTGTTGCGGCCTCTGGAATCTTGGCGTTTCTGCTTCCTGCTAATGTGCTTGGAAGGCAGTGGATGATGGCCCAAGTGCCTGGGCCCCGACAAACAGCTGGCAGTCTGGGAGTGGTTCCTAGCTCCTGGCTTGGCTCAGCTCCATCTGTTATGGCCATTTCATGGTAAATTAGTGGATGAAAAAATGTCTATCTCCATCTGTCACTCTGCTTTTTAAACAAATCTTAAAAAAAAAATAAAGGAAAAGAGGAGTAAGAATGGATAAGATTTAAACATGGACCAGGAGTTTGGAAACATGAATTTCAACCCTGGTCCTGCAACTAAGTAGCTGTGCAACATCAGGTAAGTCCTTTAACATGACAGAACCTAGACAACCAAGACCTCAGTTTGCACACTGCTCAGGAAACTCATCTGCCTGTTGGAGGATAACACTCCGCGCTTACACCAAAGTTTGGCCAACACTTTGATGAAAGGTGATGGTGTCACCTAGGAGACGGTGTGCACCCTCGCATGTCTGTGACCATTCTTTGTTCTTTTCTCACTTTCTCTGAGATTCATTCAGTCGTGCAATACTCTACCACAGGGGAAATTTTTTTGCCTGATTCTGTATAAATGCTAATGCAGACTTCCCCTTCATGCTTTTGGTCCCCAGAGTGAATTCAGCTGGATAAGATACTTCTAGACACATCAACTACAAGAGTAGCACACACTGAGCCTACCATGTGCTGTTTATTATGTATATAGACATGTATTTGTATGTACACACACACACACACACACACACACACAAGTGCTTCAGAAAGTTCCTAGGAAATGGAGTTAAAGCATCAGTTTACTTTGGTGCAAGAAACCTCCAAGTCCATGCCAACATTTTCACAATATTCCTTTTCCATGAGCCTTTTTTTTGAGATCTCTCATACGTGCTGCTCTCTTCTTTTCTGGAAAATCAGGGGATTTGGTTACATGACTTCCGTTGTCTGGTTTAACTCTGGGAAGCCAGAATCCTGCTGTGCAATGTGTGTGTGTCTTTTGACTTAAGACTAGATACATTTCAGTGTCTAATAAGAAGAGTTAATCAGGGGAAAGAACTATTTCTCAGGTTAGGGTGAGCCCAACACCAAAAAAACAATATCTTGCTGCCAGTCAGGTATCACTAAGCACACCGGATATGCTGACTTTATTCAAAAATCCTTATCTTGCTCCAATCTCCCCATCTGCTTGCCTAGCTTCTGTTGAGTGGTAAAGGAAAAAGTCGTTTCTGGTTGCTTAGAGAACTATATTTCCAAGGCCTCAATAACAGAGAACAAGCGTATAGTGTCAAACAAGTTCCCCACACAGAGCGGACCCCTAAGGTTTCTTCTTTCCACAGGAATCTAGAATCAATACTCATTAGCAAACTGTTACTACGCAGCATGTGCCAAATATGCAGTGGTTAAAGCTTAAGCTTCATGAAAATAGGTTATTTTGTTTTATTTCTCTAACAATAAATAAAAATTGTAAATTCCAGCCAAGTCTTAGCCAAGATCATTTTGTTCTTGTTTAATAAGTAGTTCTCAGAAAACAGACACTACTTTTCCCTGAAAACATAACTACAAACGGTGTAAGAGTGTTACTGGATTGAATGCTAATTTAAAAATATCCAAACCCTTTCAGTATAGTCACGATCCTCTGAAGCACAGGTTATGCCCCTTCAAGCTGAGAGGACCGCGACCCATGCTGGCCTTTGGTGGTCGGGTATTCTGGCCAAGCTGTTTAATGCACCCAGCAGCTCCAAGGTGACTCATTTCTAATTCAAACCCTAAAGCACTCCATGTTCTCTCAAGTTGTTTTTTTAGGTTTTCCAGCCACATTCCAGGGAGAGAAGCAATTACCAACCACTAGAATTGGTCCAGACTGCAAGAACATCTGTGCAGATGGGTCAGTGAGTGTCCCAGGTCATTGTCTGGTTAATTTGTTGTTAATTTTTCTGCTCCCCAGGAGGAACATAGGCCTTTAATAATGACTGTGCAACCCATGTTGGTGTGTGTTTCTAAACTGCGCCGGTGTGAACTTGCACTCACCTCTGTATACAATGGCAAAAACTTCCATTCCTGGGAACTATTTTCCTGGCTCAGGGAGTCACAGTTTGGGAAACGATTCCCTGTTTCCTCCTTAAGTGCTACAAAGCAGATCATTTTGCATGACAGCTTTGGTGTGTTTCCTAAACTCCCCAGGAAGCTATCCCACAATGTTGAGTGGGTAACGAAGCTGCCATTCGAAGATGAAGGCAAAGGAAGAACAGGAAAGAACTCAAGAATTAATGTTCCCAAGGTCTCTTCTTAGGAAGTCTGGTAGAGGGCAAACTGCAGCCAGCCAAGAGGTAACCAAAAAAAGACCCACGCTGCACTTTTGTCCTATTGTGAACTGTAGCTCGAGGATGTTTATGAACCCTCAGGTCTAAGCTGCATCTAACCAAAACAGCCAGTTTGTCTCTGTAACTTTGACAGTAAAAGAGATAGCTTCTCAAAGTAAAGTCTATTCTGGTATAAAGCAAGAAAGCCATACCATGTTCCCAAATCCTTGCAAATCTGGCCAATGTGATTCATGCCATATTCTGTTGAATGTTTGGATGAGTGTCAGATAGAGCAATTGCCAAAATCCTCTTCATTGGTGATATGTGATGATTTTATGGCATTTTGACTTGGCATAAAATATTCAAGACTTCAAACTGATTGACTATCACCATTTTCCTCTTAAAGTTGCCATGAATAATTGTTGGCCAAGTATCCTTCAGGGTGGCTGAATCACAACTCACAAAGAGGGCAAACATTTCATTTTTTTAAACCAGCCAGGCTTCCCAGGCCAGAATTACATTAGGGCAGCCAATCTTGTCTTGAAATACTCCTGAACTGGGCACTAGGAGAGAAGTTACAAAGCTCTGCCTTAATGGTTTGGGTCAACTTCAGAGAAGGTCTTAGGCTCATTATTCTGAAAAGACCTCAGGATCTACTTGCTGTATTTCTGCCATTTTCCAGAAGGTTCTAAGGAGATTTCACTGAGGCCTAAGAGGAAGTAATGTGCTGAGAATAGAACTATCTAGACTTCCTCTTTATTCCTGCACTGAGGGTTGCTTCAAATTGTCTACATTCTCTCCAAATTCCCAATTGCATCAACATCCCTACAAGGTTCAACAAATGGATGAGTTTAGATGGGTTTCTAGCTCTCAGAAACATAAAAACAAAATTAAGACAAAAATCTCTTGGCTTTCTGTTACCAACCCTGAACTTTTCTTCCTCCTCTTTCCTTTTGCTAAATTGAAAAACAGGCTTCCTTTCCAAGGCAAAGCTTCCTTCCTCTGTCCGTAGCCATTTTCTTCTCGAAACTGCTGTCTGCCACCAATTCCCTCCAGGGACCCGGGATGGGCTGTCCCTGCCAACTTCTCCATCTGTTGGTGTTTCCACACTTGGGGACACGTCAGCTTTCCTGGTTGCATTTATGTCTTTTGGTAAAATGAAAATAAAATAGGAACAAACATGACTGAATTCTCATATTTGTTGATTTTTCATCCTGGGTACACAGAATTTATCACTTTAATTTCCATATTTCTTGGATCAGCATTTGTTTTTTTCAAAAATCAAAAAAGATAAAAAACTGTGTTACAGGTTCAGCCAAGATCAGAGACTGGAAATGTAAAATAGCACCTGCTCCTGCAGATAACAGACTTGACTTCCCTGTAACTTTTGATTCCTGCTGTCTGAGGTGAAAAGCAAAACTTAGATGGAGAGAACACTCTGTTTACACTTTAATAGGGGACTTCCAAACTCCAATTGAGCAGCTGTGAATGATTTACTTATAGATGACCCAAAAAGCTGAAAGTGACCACTTGGAATTTTTAGAACCTTTTCTGAATGTTACTAAAAACATTATCATTGATAAAAACACAAAGTGTCATAGTTCATTATCTGTTTATTGGGTGCTAAAATATCTGGTTAGTATGTGAGACAGAATTATTAAAAAGACAGAGCAAACTCTTTCTATTATGTCATTTTTAATTTCATAAAAAGAAATCACAGCTCTTCTAGGAAAATGAAGCATTTGCCCCTTCTAGGTCCGCATTCCGCACTGGATTTATATCTCGTCCTTCTCCCTCCCTGATTTCCTTGAAAGAGCCACTACCCTCCCCATCCGCAGTAACTTTCTCTTGGTGTGCCTGGGGTGCCTGGGACCTCGGACCTCACCCTCATCCCTCCTAGTGGAGACTTTATTCTCTCTTGTCTCTCAGCTTCTCTGTCTTCATCCCTTGTCTCTCGATTAGGTTATTCCCATTACATTTAAGCATGTTCCCATTTTTTTTTTCCTCCTCACAAAAACAAATTCCTTTATTAATCTCACAGCCATCTCCAGCTGTGGCAATCCATCTTTTCATTGACCTTGCCAAGTAAATTTCTAAGAAGCATTTTTTTTTAAGATGAACACCTGTGCCTTCTGTTTCTATTCCCTTCGTTGCCTTCACTCCTCAAATTAGTTCCCTCTGGCATTGTCAGCAGAATCCCTTCATGTCACCATTGACCCAAGTGGCTCCTTTATGTGTTAAAGAACATTGATTTATTTCTTTTAAATACGTAGTTATTTTAAAGGAAGAATTACAAAGAAAGAAAAAGGGTGAGGAGAGAGAAGGAGAAAGAGAAAGAGAGAGAGAGAGTCCTTCCATCTGTTGCTTTACTGCCTAAATGACCATGCTAGCTGGGGTTGGGCCAGGTTGAATCCAGGAGCTAGGAACTCCATCTGGATCTTCCATATGGATGGCAGGAGTCCATGTAGTTTGCTCATTCTGCACTGTTTGTCCAGGTACCTTAGAAGGGAGCTGGATTGGAAGTGCAATAGCTAGAAGTTAAATTAGTACTTATATGAGACGCCGGTATTCAAGGTGGTATCTTAACCCACTGCACCCCAATTTTGACCTCTCACTTAGTTATTTGAAAGGCAGAGAGACACAGAGCAAGCACATATTTGCTCATTTTCCAAATGCCCACCCCTTCTTGATGCAGTGGACTCCCAGTATCCAATGGAAAACTGATTCCAGTGTTTTCTGTGGATGCAAAATCTGTGAATGCTTAAATCCCTTCTAGAAAATAATAGAGTATCCACATAATACCATGCAATCCTCCTGTTTACTTTAAACTCTTTCTAATTTGCTTATAGTAGCTAATACAATACAAATATTCCATAAATAGCTGTCATACTGCATTGTTTGGGGAATGACACGGGAAGAACATGTACATTTTAGAACAAACACACTTATTTTCTCAAGTATGTTCAAGGCATAGTTTGAATCCATGGATGAAGCACCCATAGAGAGAGAGGGGGCCACCTAAGTGTTACATTAAAAAGATTTATTTCATAGAACTGGTTCATGAAAGTGTGTGGGAAAAAGTCTTCCCCTACAGGGTGTAGTGGTGGACTGTGCACTCTCAGTGGGAGCTGAGTTTGGAGCCCACAGATGACTTTCTTCTTCCACTAGGGAACCTCAGTTCAGACTCTAGCTCCAAGAATTGAAGTAAGCTTGTACAATTGCTCCCTTTGGCCGAGAGTGATTTTTGGAGAACACCAACGGCAGCAGTCCTGGTACCTGGGGGAATAAAACCATCAGTCATGCAGGGGAGCTGGGCTGTGCCGCAAACCCCCATTGCAATCAACACTTCAGCCAGGAGATGCTCCTAGAGACCTAGGGTAGCTTCTTTTTTTGAGGGAAGTTTGTAAAAAGATGAGCCAGAGCCCCTTGTAGCTCTGGCTACATTAACCTCAAGGGCATCACTGATGGCCACTACCTCTCTCTATTGCCCGTTGTGGACCACCTCTCCCTCCTGCCCTCAGCAAGCATTAGCATTGATCTTTGAAACTTCTCTCGTTCTTGAGAACTCTTAGCCTGGTCACCATCATCTGTTTAATCTGTATCTACTTGTCCATTTACAGTCAAAACTGGGTGAAGGAAGAGATCCTTATGTGAATTGGTTGGTGCCAAAAAAGAAACAAACAGCGAGTCCTCAAATAGTTCATGGAAATACATATTAGAAAAACAACTTTTTTTGGATTTCAACTTTTTAGGCACCAAATAAACTTGTACTGATTTTTTTTTATAACATACCTAAACAGGATCAGGTTTGATACACTAACAAGAAGACACTGGTACAGCAGGTTTAGCAGCTGCCTATGATGCTGGAATACCCTAAGAGCACTGGTTCGAGTCCTGGCTGATCCATTTTCCATGTAACTCTCAGCAAAGGTGCCTGGAAAACCAGCATAAGATGTCGCAAGTGTTTGTATTCCCAGCACCCATAGGGAGACCTGGGTAGAGTTCTAGGTTGCTGACTTCTGCCTGGCCTGGCCTTGTCTGTTATAGTCATTTGGGGGAGTGAAACAGTGGATATAAGATATATTTCTCCTTATTTTTATGTAAATCTGTCTTTTAAATACTAGTTTAAGAAGAGGTCATATCAGAGCAATGTGAATTCTGTTAAAACTGAAGTAAAAACAAATAGCAAACTGATGGCCAATCTTGGCTGGAAGAATGGTGAACTCATTGATGCTTTACGAAAAGTTTGTGACGATAATGTCTCAAAGGAATCAACAATTCCCCTTTGACATTTAGTATTTTCTTAGTTATATAAACAATGTCTAGGTATTTTCGAAAGGAATTGCATTGAATCTATAAATCATTTTTGGCTATGTGGTCATTTTAATATTAAATCTTTGAATAAAGACTTAAAATTTTTATTTTTATTCAAAAGGGAGATTTACAGAGAGAAGGAGAGACATAGAGGGAAAGATCATCCATCTACTGGTTCATTTTCCAAATTTTCCAATGGCCAGAGCTGGGCTGATTCAAAGCCAGGAACAAGGAGCCTTCTTCCATGTGAACGCAAGCACCCAAGGACCTGGAACTCCTCTGCTACTTTCCCAGGCTGCAAGAAGGCAATTGGATTGGAAATGAAGCAGGTGGGACAGAAATTGGTGCCCATATGGGATACCAGTGTTTGCAGGTGGAGGTTGAGCCACCATGTCAGCTCCAGTAAAATAAGGAGACGTAAGATGCTCCTTTCTCTCTCTCTCTCTTTCTCTCTCAACCAAAGAAAGATCATGTGAGAGCAGTCAGCAAAATGACCTTCCTCAGGTACTGAGGCTGTCATCGTCTTTATCTTGAGTTTCTAACAGCCTCCAGTGGAAGCATAAAATTATTCAGATAATTTTTTAAAAGAGCAATGCTGAATGCACAATAGTACCAGCTTTCAAGACATATTACAAACTTCTATAGCATGCATAACACAATGTTAGCAGAAAAACAGACAGAGATCAGTGGAACAAAACAGAAACCCAGAAATAAATTTACAGTTACATGGAGCTCAACAAAGGTGTCAAAAACATTCAGAAAAAAAAATGACAGGTTCTCAATGAGGGGTTGGGAAAACTGGATATCTATTTATAAAAAGTGAAGACTTCTTCTCTATACAAAATCAACTAAAAGAGGATCAAAATGCTACATATAAGACCTGAAAACCTGAAACCATAAGGGTAAAACATATAGAAAACACTTGAAGACATCTGTGTAGGCAGCAACTTTTTTGGCTAAGACCCCAACAACACAGGAAATGCAAACAAAACATACACAAATGGGACTATATCCAACTGACATGCTTCTGAACAGCAAGCAGAGAAGTCAACAGAGCGGTAAGACAACATAGAGTATGGGACGAAATTTTTGACTATCAAACAAATGATTAATCTCTAGAATATACAAGAAACTCCAAAAAAAGCAGTAACAGAAAAACTCAGGATAATCTAATTAAAATGAGTAAATGAGAGTAGTTGGCTGTTTGAAAGCAAATTGACAACTTCTTAGCTACACTAAAACAAAGACTTAAATTTACAAAATCAGAAATGAAAATGAAGATATTATGACTGACACCATGAAAATTATAAAGGGCTGTTAGAAACTCCCATGAGTAACTGTATGGCCCCCAAAATTGATAACCTGGAAGAAATGGACAAATACACTTAACCAAGATTGGATCATTAAGAGGCAGAATACCTACAGGGACCATTGATGATTTCTCAGAAAGATTGAAAAGGTAAGGCAAACTCAAGGTCCAGATAACATTATTGATGAATTCCTCAAGATGTTTAAAGAAGAATGAACACCAATGCTTCTTAGGCAATTTAAAAAAAATCGAAAAGGCCAACATTACCTTCATGCCAAAATCAGACAAAGATACAACAAGCAACAAAAAAAGATTCTTTTCCTCAAGTAAAATAAATTCAAGAATTCTATAGTAGTTAATGGGATCCAGCAATAATTCAAAATACTATCCACTGTGATAATGAGATTTATCTCAGAATTGCAAAAATGGCCCAATAAAGAGAAATTAACAAATGTGATTTATTACATCAAAAGAATGAATAACAGAAATCATAGGACCATCTTGAGACATGCAGAAAAAAAATCATTTTGATAAATTCAGCATGCCTACGTGATAAAAGGAAAACTCTGAACAATTAGGTATTGAAGGAATATATTGCCAAATCACAAAGGCTTTGTGTATGCTGAATGATCCAGTTCTGATCCAGGCTCCCTCCTAAGGGGCCTGGAAAGCTGTGGAGGGGCCACAAGAGCTGGGGTCCCTGGACCCACAGAGGAGCTGGATGAAGTTCATGACTCCATGGCTCCTGACTTCAGACTATCTCAGATCCGGCTGTTGCAGTGAATTTGGGAATGAATCAGGTGATGGAAGATCCATCTCCATCTGTCCCTCTGTCTGTGTATAAGTCTGCCCTTTTTGAATCAAGAAAATAAAACATAACAGGAAATCAGATCCATAGATCAATAAGAAAGAATATAGACTCTAGAAATAAATCCATACATTTGCAGCCAGCTGACATGTAACAAAAGTGGTAAGAACATGCATTGGGTACTCGCTTTGGCAGCATATTTACTAAAATTAGAATATGCATTGGAAAAGGGGAAGTTTTTACATAAATGGCCCTGGAAATTTGGATGTCCACATACAGAGACTAAAATGAGACCCTTATCTCTCACCAACTCAAAATGAATTAAAGACCTATACTTAAGATCTGAAACTTTAAAATTAATAGAAGAACTACAGGAAACCCACTCAGGACATCAGAACTGGCAAGGTTTTTTCTGGATGCGAGCTAAAAGCATAATAATAAAAAAAAAAACACCCAGAAATGAACAAATGCAGTTTTCTCAAACTAAGGAGCTTAGGTGTAGGAAAGAAAATAGTCAATAAAATGAAGAGACAGCATATACAGTGAGAGAAAGTATTTGCAGTCTATACATCTGGCAAGGAAGGGGTTAATACTCAGAATATGAAAAAAAACTGTATATATTTTCTAAAGATTTATTTAATTTTCATATTGGAAGGGCAGTTCAGGTTTACAGAGAGAAGGAGAGACAGTGAAAAAGATTTTTCATCTGCTGGTTCACTCTCCAAATAGCCACAGTGGCCAGAGCTGAGCAGATCTGAAACAGAAACCAGGAATCAGGAGGCCAGATGCTAGCCCAATCCAGTCAACCATCAACTCAGCCTTTGTGCACTCCAGTGAGAACTACATACTAGTCAGGGCAACTCCCAGCAATCCTCACCAGGCCTGCCCCCAGGTCCAGTGGCTGTGCGTGCCAGCAGGTGTAACTGTCTAGTCTGGCCCATCTTGCATCCTATCTGGCTCTTGTACATATCTGTAGGTGCTGCAGCCTAGCTCAGTCCCATTTATTACCACACCCAGTACACATGTACGCCAATGGGTGCTGTCACCTTGGTTGTTCAGTCTAGCCTGCGCCCAGCCATGATTCTCATGCTTATCAGTGGGAGCTGCAGTCTGGCAGAGTGCCCACAGTTCCCCTGCTAGGCCCTCCCCCAGCCCCGGATCTTGTACTTGCCAGGGGGGTACTGTGGTCCAGCCTGGCATAGCTTGCATGCACTCCCAGCACTTGCCAGCAGATCTGCAGCAAAGTGCAAGTGGCCTGCATTTATTCTGGCTCTTGCTTGTGAAGGTGGATGCGGTGGCCTGCCCTAGCCAGGCTCTTCCCCAAACCCAGCTCACATGCCGGCTGACAGGTAGAGTATCTGTACCTAGCCCATTCTGCACCTGGTTCCAGCTGTCACACTGACCAGTGGGAGAAGTGGCCTAGCAGGGGAATTGGTCTGCCTCAGGCTTAGCTGCTTTCTGTAGAACTTGGCCTGAAGTATTATGCCGATTGCTTTTATTTCCACCCTTTGAAGAGGTCCTTGATGTCTTCTGTTTGATTAGCAGAGTCGGTTAACTTGTCTATGTTCTGCATCACAACATCACTTTCCTCACCTCAGCAGCGAAAGTGTTGGACCATCCAACCTGACTGCTATTCTATCTCCTTTTTTACTCACACCTACAGTGTCACCCCTCATTTCTTCTGAGTCTCCGAGTTGAGCGTGGGGAGGGGAATGGGTATAACTATTAGCTTTACTGCTTCCCTTTCTGAAGAGGCCAACTCCAACTTTTGCAGGAGACCCTTGGCAGCGAACCGGTCCCTGTGCAGGGTTTTATGACATTGGAAATAGTGGGTGTGGCATCTTTCCTGTCCTGCTGAGAGCCCCTATCTTTTGTAGTGTGTGTGTGTGCTTGAGGCAGCAGGAATTGCCTATGCAGTTAGAGTGTGAACAACACAAAGACCCACAGCCCCTTGAGTCTCAGCATTAGGTGACCAGGAGTAGGAATGTAAGACACATCTCATGTGCAGAAGAGAGACACAGCGGGAGCAAAGATGCCCCAGTGTCTTGGTGAGAAAACACACAAGCGCGGTCCTCGAGCTGTCCTACTCTCACCTTCCAGAAAAAGAAGGGAGCATGGATACATGCGGTCAGCTGTTGGGAGAGGCTAGGAGAGCACGGCAAGGAGCTCGAGCTGAATGATGGATTTCCACACAATGAGGCATGACACCGTGATAGCCATGACATGCGGGCAGGCAATGACACACTCCTTTCCACATTCCTTTCAGCGCCTATTGGGAGAGAGGACACTAAGAAGAGTCAGCTGGGTGGTTTTCCCCACTCTGCCAAATAATGCACGACTATGAGTCAGAGTGCAGTCTGTAGTATTTCTTCCAGAGAGTCTGTAATGCAGAAGAGCCTTTTGCTCAACGTCATTGCTTCTCTATGTATTCAGGGTTTACAATCACAGAGCACGCTTGCTGGAAAGGACGTTAGCATAGATGTGAGGGTGGGGAGGCCAGCCGGCGAGGGAGGGAGACTTCTGTGCATCCCTGGGCCCTGGCAGACAGTCTTCCTACAGGCTGATTTAGTGTGCAAACAGCTTTCCTATGGGTTAATTTAGTGTAATGGAAAAGAGCTTGCTTGTCTAAAACCTACATTTTGCAGAGTATCATCTGACTAGCCACAAACTCCAGCCAGGGGAAAAGAAAAAACAAGATGGGGCCAATATGCTGCTCCAGCTACATGGAGCAAGAGACAAGTTTTTTTTGGAAAACTCAATGGTGAGTGCCAGGGTTTGGAAGAACTCAGCTTGCTAAGATGTGATTTACCTTTGAAATGCATTTAGCTTGTAGCATTTCAGTGGGGGGACCACATGGCTTTGCTCCATATGCATCTCAAGAAGTTATATTGGAATTAAAGCTTCTGAAATGTGCTAGGACTTAGTGCTTGCACTTCTAAATTTCAATAGGAGACAAAAAATACACATTAAGATGTTCCAGACCAGTGCAGTGGTATAGCAAGCTAAACCTCCATTTGCAGTGCATGGACTGGCTACTCTGCTGCTGATCCGGAACCCTGCTTTATGTATGACCTGGGAAAGCTGCTGAGGCTGGCTCAAGTCCTTGGGCTCCTGCATTCACATGAGATACCTGGAAGAATCTCCTGGCTCCTGGCTTTGGATCAGCTCAGCTCTGGCCATTGCCACCATTTGGGGAAGTGGAGGGAAGACCTCTTTTGCTTCTCCTTCTCTTTTGTAATTGGCTTTCAAATAAAAATAAATGATTCTTTTAAAAAAAAGTGTTCCAGATCAACTTGCTAAGTGTTAAGTATCTCCCTAAAACATGAGATCTCTTTTTAAAATTATCAGTGAAGTTAATGTCTGCAGGGACTTTTAAACAGCTTCATCCTCATAGTAAGGACTATTTATTTATTGACTGATCTTTTAAAAAAAACTTTTCCAAAACATATTTTCCTGAGGATCAACTCAGAAATCTAACTCTAATATTTGTAAGGATCGCTCTGTGAGAACAGAGTGCACTGAAATTATGCAAAAATTAAAGAAGAGGAAGGTAGGAAGGTAGGAAGGAGAGGGATTGAGAGACGGAGAAAATAAGAGAGGGCAGTATGGTTATCATAGAGCTGTACCAATGAAATCTGTTTTTATGAGATCTATAAAGATAAAATAAAATAAAGTAAAAATGGAAAGATTCTTCAAAAATTTCTAGAAAAATGTGTATTTATGAAAAGGTTGGGTGTGAATTTCAAAAACTTATTTTCAGCATAATAAACATGAATGGCAGGGAGACAGAAACAGAGCAGCTAGCTCAGGACCAGGCTAAGGTCATGAGTGATAAACACCCAAGAACCTGAGCCATCATCTGCTGCTCCCATGCTGTGCGTTAACAGGAAGTCGGATGGGAGAGAGAGGAGCAGGGACTTAGATCAGGCTTTCTGAATGGGACATTGGAGTCCATTCATGGGATTTGGCCATTGTGCTAAACATCTCTCTCTAAACTTAGGTTTTAATTCCAGTTTGTAAAGCTTTCTTCAAGTATCTTTAAGTATGTTGATTATTGTTTTTATGTTTGGTATTTAATCCTTGTTTAACTTCGACCCAACAAACAGAATTCCCCTTAACCTGTTGTGGGGTAGGCAGCTAGTTTAGGGTCACAAGCTTAGAAGCCACTCCCTCACCATCATCCAGGTGTTCCCTTCTGCCCACCTGTGCTGCTCCTCACCTGGAAGCTGAGAGGAGGCAGTGTTGCATAGTTGTGTAACTACTCCGCTCACAAAGTCCCCATAAAGGCCCGTGATAGGGAGGGGCTCACTCTCTTGGCCACATGCTGACACTCTGACTCTTGGCCTCCCCAGTACCTGCTTGCTCTCTGGCTTCTCAAAGACAGACTCTGAGCACAGGTAGCCTCTGTGCATGACCCCTGAGTGTCTCTCCTTCTCACCCTCTGTTCACTGCTTGGGTGGACAGTAAAGATGTTAATGCTAAGATGCTTTGTATTTCCAATGTGTGTACTTCTGAGAGTTCCAGGAAAGGCGAGGCCTAGCAGTAATGGGACGTGGGCAGAGAAGCCAGGGAAAGGGGAATGCCTGCAGCTTTGTTAGTGTGTCCAGGTTTTTCACTGTATGTCTCAGAGTAACTTGCTGGGGAAGCTGGGACATAGGTCTTCAGTTTAATGGATGGACTTCAGGGTAATGACCATTTGTTTCTCTTGGGCTTTCGATTATATAGACTTGTGATTTGCTATTTCTAGTGGGCCCTATTATCATCAAGGTTGCTTAATAAAGACTCTTTAATACACCCTACATTTGTCTCGCTTACACCCTGCAATAAAACAATTGGGCTCATTGACACACTGAGTTGAATAAAATCTCTTAAAGACTTTAGGATAAATGCCTTGGTTTAATAAAGTCCATTCTTTTCTAGATACTTCAGAAGCTTGGCAAGTCAAAATCATGCCTTTAACACATTTTCCCTGACTGCTTAAGAAACATTTTCTGAGTTGTTAGTCAAATACTCGCTCATGAAATTATGACTTTTGCCTATCATACTTTCTTAAAAATTTCAGTGTGTTTAAAATTCACATTAAACTCTTCAGCTGAAGATCACAGAACTAAGTTAGCTGTGCTATTCAAACTGAAGTCGTGCCTCCTGAGAGGCCAGCTTCTTTTACATGCTATAAATACCCAAGTTTGATGATGGAGCCCATCCTTTGCTAAACTTACTTTTAAACCTTCCTGCCTTGTAATGTCAGTTCCCTAAATAAGGAAATCTCCTTTATGAGGCCATAGGCACCAAGGGAAACTGAGCAGATGGCTCCAAGAGATATTAAGGAGGTGAGGAAAATGGCTTTTAATGAATGATTTAAGGAGGAAGGCTGGGAGAGGGAGTGTTAATCAAAGATAGCACTCAAGCTTGATCTTAATAATTGGACCTTGCCAAAGTGTACTGGGTGGAAGAGCAGGTGTTTAGAGTAGGGAAGGATGCGGAAAAGCCCTGGGTATGCATTTGGAGACTAGATAACACATTAATTGTTGTCTAAATTGCTCTTCTCTATAGGTAAGGGTAAGAGGCTAAAACACTGAGCGATCTCTTTTCAGTGAGGTATCTTTAAAAATAACCATTTCTAGGCTTGGCCCAGTAGCCTAGTGGCTGAAGTCATCGTCTTGCATATGCTGCTAGGATCGCACATGGGCTCCGGTTTGTGTACCAGTGGCCCCGCTTCCCATCCAGTTCTTTGTCTGTGGCCTGGGAAAGGGGTAGAGGACAGCTCAAAGCCTTGGGAACCTGTACCCACATGGGAGACCCGAAAGAAGCTCCTGGCTCCTAGTTTCGTATTGGCTCAGTCCTGGCTACTGCATCCACTTGGGAAGTGAACCAGCAGATGGACGATCTTTTTCTGTCTTTCCTCCTCTCTGTATATCTGACTTTCCAATAAAAAAAATTAATCTTTTTTTTTTAAAAACCCAAGTGTTTCTAAGGTGGGCGATGGCCTATTGGTTAAGGTACTGTTTAGAACACTGGTATCCCATGGTGGAGGACCTGGGTATAGTGAATGTCTGCCTCCAACTCCCGGTTCCAGCTCCTGCTACTGCAAGCAAACCGAGGAGGCAGCAGAGCTGGCTCCAGTACTTGGGTTCCCGCTACCTGGATGGAGTTCCAGTTCCACATTCAACCCAGGCCAGGCCTGCCACTTGTGGGCACTGTGCACTGAATCAGTAGGTGGGGGGCCCCCATCCCCTTTCTCTGAATTGAATAAACAATGAGAGCATGTGTGAATAAAGTAACCTGTTCCACTGTTACAGAGAGTGACACACAAGCTTATCTTGGATTCACTTTCTTGGCAGTATTTCCATCTCCAAAACGGGCAGGACCAGTCAGGATCCCTTCTTGCCTTATCAGCAGGTGCTGCATGCACACTGCAAAGCAGGACACAAAGTAGCATTTCTGTCGTTTCATTATGTTGACTTAAGTAGCATTTCTGTGGTTTCATTATGTTGACTTAAGTGCTGTCAGAAAACCAACCCCAGAGGCTGGCCATGTTTTTCCCAAAGTTACACGAGCATTTCCCTTTAAGCTGGTGGCATCATCTTGTTAGAGGCCACACCGAGGTGGCAGTTCTGTTTCTGAGGGACCCAAGGGCCTGCAGCCAGAGCACACAGAGGACAATGGAAAGGGCCAAAAAAGAATTAGGAGACTTCCGCAATTTTAATATTCCTTGGAATTTTAGCTTTTGCTAGAAAAAAAGTAGCTTCCTCATTCTTCTGATGGTGACAAGAGGGACTTAAAGGGCACTTTGAGACCCCTTCCAGTTAGTCACTGGGACTTGGAAGTGGCCAGAATTACCAGGAATCACTGACCATTCTAGAAAGTGGAACCACCCCATGCCACCTGCCGGTGACTCAATTGCTCTGCACCTGGGTATGTGAGCTCACTGACTTCAGTGAAAATTGTGTCAGCATATCATGAATGGGAGAATGTGGGGAGGTGTTTTCATCAAAAAATGTTCTAGATATTTCCAGAATAGAATTCTCTTTAGAAAAGTTTATTTGTTTTTATTTCAGAGGCAGATTTTCAGAGAGAGGTGAGAGAGAGTGGGGAAGATAAGAGAGAGAGAGAGGGAGAGATCTTCCATCTTCCATTTGCTGGTGTACTCTCCAAATGGCTGTAAGGTCAGAGCTGAGCCAATCAGAAGTCAAGAGCCAGGAGCTGCTTCCAGGTGTCCCGTGTGGTGCCCATGTAGGACGCTGGCACTGCAGGCTAAGGATTGGCTTGATAAGCCACCGCGTGGGCCCTAAGGTGAAATTCTTTCAAGTTGCTTCTAGAAAGGGAGTCTGTACATTGTAACTGATGACAACACATACTGTGAAATCCAGTGCCAGGCAAAAGCTGAAGCAAAATAAAGCTCTCTGTCTCTCTGGGCACTGTAATTGTTTCTCAGGGACACCTGTCATTCTCTGTCAGGAGGGAGTGACCGCTGGACCTGGATAATCTCCTTTGTGGAAAGTAAGCAAGTCTGTGTGGTCATTTTTACTTTCCAGGAGGTGGAAGGCAGAAACCTTAGACCATGCAAATAAAGCAAATGGAAGGACACAGACCTGGGATTCAGGGCTCCAGAAAGGAAGCTGGGCGAGCAAACCTGCCACTAGTTGTCAAGACCTTTGGAAATGCTAATTTGATTATAAAACAGTGGGTTTCACTTGAATGAATCCTTGGCCCTGATTTGATGTGATATCTAAGAGAAGACAGCTTGCCCCTGATCATGAATGGCACTACCTTCCTGCTGAGAATTGGAAACCTCCATCTCTGCACACTTCAGCTGACACTGGGCTTGTAGCCACATTTCTTCCACTCCTCACTGTGGGTTTTCTTGGGAGCCATGCAACCTGCCCCAAGCTGGTGTTAAGCTCCACCTTCCTGGGCCAGTGCTTGGGTTTCCTGTGCTGCTGGGCTTGAGCTGTTATTTCCATCTTCCCACTCCTCACCACTGGCTGCCAGTGGAGGACCAGAGCTGAAATCTGAAGGCCGTGGCTGTTTCTGATCAGGCTAGGGAGTGATGTTACAAACAAAAGGATGATCCCTTGTTCCAGCAATCCACCAAGCCCGGCAATGACCTTGAGTTAGGTGGGGCTGATCTGAAAATATTGTTATGCTTCGTTCCCTAAGTGTTACATGATATATTCATCTGGAAATTGAGAATAATGAGACTCGGAGCATTTCTGATCATCCCAGCAGGAGGACATGTGGATCAGTTTCCTCTGACTTCCACTCGCTCGTCCCTTAGCCTCTGTGCAGATCTGACTCCGCAAATGAGGGCTCTTCCTGAGATATGCATGCTTCTCACTTTTTTTTCCCAGTCAGGATAGACAGAGTATTGTAAAAGAAAAGCAATAAGGTAATAGAGCTTCTCCATGTCAGTTGCACATCATTTATGTGGAAGGTTTGTCAAGATGCAGGTTCTGCCTCAGATTCTGAGTTTCCAACTTGCTCACTCCTGTTGCTGACTGGGGTAGCAGACTTTAAAAGGCAAGACATTTGAGTCCTTAGTTTGGGCATCAAGAGAGAGTAGCCAAGATCCCCCGGTTACACTCTTCAAAAGTGAAAGCAGAGAATCTGCACACAGCTTGCCTGATCACTTCTCACCAGTTTGATTTCATTTGAACCCAGTATTTTTAAAATCACTCCACCAGAGGGTGCTAGAGAATGCTCTTGATAGACCTGCAGGCCCTGTTGGTTATTACCAGTGTGTTTTCCAAGGCCAGTCCCAGGTTGACTTCTGAATGGATGGGAAGGTCAGTTACTGAGCAGCTGGTGGGTAATCCAGGTGTCTGGAGACCAGAGGCCCAGTCAAAGCCGGAGCTGGAGCCCCCACGAGGAATGCCTCCCACAGAAACGCAGGGTGCAGGGAGAATCTGGTTGAGGGAACTGGTCGGGGTCCAGCTCCTCTCCACTTGTTTTTGAGGCTGAAAGACTTTAGTCCCTTGTCTGCTCAATAGGCAGAGGAGTTGAGGGTGGGGAACTGTCTCCTGGAAATGCTGACTTCACTAAAGTCGAAGAATATAGTACAATCGTCCCTTGATACCCAGATTGCAAGTGAAGAGGTTGCTAATCCAGATCTTTAAAAATGCTTGTAAATAAATATAATTGGCTATCATATCGTGAACATTGCTTTCAATCGTGGAATACGATTAAAAATACATGCCTGTAGATTTTCTTAATTTCTATTAAGAACTATAACCATTTGCTTTTGAGACAGTTCTCCACCAAACATGAAAATCAATGAATGACATCATGATATCTGACGTTGGCTTGTTGTCATGCAGGCACCACAGCTGCCACTGGCTGTGTGATCCGGGGAAAATTTCTTGACCTCTCTGGACCTTCGTTTCCTCATCTTTCTCCTCTGGAGGGATTCAACCAATGATGGGGAAAGTGGGGAGCCTGGCTAGAACAAGCGAGAACAGCCACAGAAGAGTTGATGTTCTCCCACTTCCTGTTCACACTAAGCCCTGCCTGTGGCTGCGCCCTCCATGACTGTGGTTCCTGCCAGGCGACCCAGCTGCCCAACCTCCACCCAGAACACCATTTCCTTCTCTTTCTCCTCCAGGCCTCCATGCGGCTACCACTTCCTGGGAGCGTCAGGACTTCTTGCTGGTTCCACACTGCCCATCCTTCTGAAAGAGCTCCTTGTGTGCAGGCTCTTGCAGTGCCAGCTGAGCAGCCCTCCTGTTTGCCATTGGCACTTAAAGTGCACAGCAGGTGAGACACTAGTGTGAGTCATCTTAAGCTCAGGGTGAGAGTGAATTCGTGCTGATTCTGTTTTCTGATAATGTATACGAATTCCCAGTGCCACAGCATTCGTTCAGTGGAATTTAAATTGGAATTCTGTACATGCTGTCATTTAATAAATTTTCATGATGGGACATCTCAATGTCATGTAATTCTATCAAATTTTAATGATAATTATCGATTAAACCAAGCCTGCCAGCTGGCTCTCGTGTGGAGTGGTAGCTGAAAACCTGTGGTTGGGGATTCTGTCTCCTGGTCATGTGTTCCAGGTAATACAGCAAAAAAGAAATGTTTCCCAAATGTTCAAAAACATTACATATTGCAAGATGCTTTTCATTTTGCATGAGAGTTGCTTGCTAACTGCTTGCAACACTGTGAGGAAGATGAAAAAAAATAAAAAAAATCAGACTCAGAGTTTATCAGAATGTTGCAGTCCAACGGAGTAAACAGGACAAACGTATGAAGTGTTCATTCTTGAAATATGTAAATGACAAAAAATGAAACAGCTACAAGGCATTATTCATTCATTCATGTATTTATTCTGCAATTATTGGACTCTTCCTGCATGTCAGGCCATCATTATTGCTAATGAGGTTAGAATAAGCAAAACCAGAGAGACTTTTTTTGCATAAGGGATCATTGGCATGATGTGGAGACAGAGAGATGCTCTACGCTTATACTGGCGTCCACGTTAGTGATGGAGGGAAGCACAGAAAGGAAAAGAAAGGTAAGCACAATGACAGGGAAAAGGGGCCTGGGCTGGAGTGGAGCAGAAGGCCCTCCAGAGGCGGTGGTCTTGGAATGGGAGCAGGTGCCACCCTCACTTACACTTTGCCTCACCTTAGCCGCTGTAGAAGTGATGCCGGAGGGGATAAAGAAGGGACAGCCACTATCAGTTCAGGTGGGACTTGAAGGCATTGTGACAAAGGATAGCAATTGATGGAGCCTTGTGGACAGTTTTGCAAAATATGAAGAACATAGATCAACAGAGTTTAGCCCTGGAGTTTAGCCCTGTGGTGATATAAAAGAAAATTTTGAAATGCGTTTTAGTTTCTCATTTTTACAATTAGGTAAGTTTTGGACTTCTATTAATATAGAAGTGAATGAGATCCTTAGCTGGCCTGAATATGTATGGTTGAAAAACAAGAGGTTTTAGTGTAAGCCATGGAGTTACATAGAACGATTGTGGAAGGAGCTAATATCATGAGTGTAGACACTGCTGACCTTAGGATAGCGTAGACACTGCTAACCTCATGACAGTTACTCTGGATCAGGTCACAGAGACACTGAAGGAGAAAGTGGAGCCATGGCCAGAGGTCAAGTGGTATGGAAGAGATTTGTTAGTTTTTGTTTTGTGAGATGGAAGCGGCTAGAATGTTTAAATAGTATGAGGATGGAATTAACTGAGAGGAAGTGGTTGCATTTATGTAGGAGAACCAAAGATAGTAGATCCTGTATGATTTTTGAGATGCCAAGAAAGACATGGTTTGACACATTGGTGGAAGTACCAACTGCAGTGTAGCAAAATGGAATTGATAAATATGGGAGGGGATTTGGGTAGAGTTGCAGATCTGGTGGGCAAAGTGTGAGGGTTTCCCATCTAACTAATTTAAAAGAGTCATTTCTTTTCCACAAAGGAGGAAGCAACATTATCTGGTTGAAACTAGGCTAGAACTCATGTCAGACATTTCACAAATATGGAGCATACCTCCTGCCTTGCTCCTCCAGAGGAATGTTCTTCAAAGGCTTCAAAGGAATGTTCATGATTCGGGTCTGGGGTGTGCCTTATCTGAATGTGGAAAAGTACAAAATATTACTGAGAGAGCTTAGGAGAGACTCCTGTGCAAGGAGAAATAGCCCCTGTTAAGACGCCAACCCTTGGGCCTGGCGCGGTAGCCTAGCAGCTAAAGTCCTCACCTTGAAGGTGCCAGGATTTCATAGGAGTACTGGTTCTACCCAGCAGCACCACTTCCCATCTAGCTCCCTGCTTGGAGCCTGGGAAAGCAGTCGAGGATGGCCCAAAGTCTTGGGACCCTGTACCCACGTGGGAGACCTGGAAGAGGCTCCTGGCTCCTGGCTTCGGATCAGCTCAGGTCCGGCCATTGAGCTCACTTGGGGAGTGAATCAGTGGACAGAAGACCTTCCTCTCTGTTTCTCCTCCTCTCTGTATGTCTGACTTTGCAATTAAAATAAATAAATCTTTTTTGTAAAAAAAAAAAAAAAAAGATGGCAACCCTCCCCACATTGATGTCTGGATTCAACATAATTCCCATCAAAATATTTTGGGGATGGTAGGAATTGATAATTAGGATGTATGTAGAAAAGCAAAAGACTTAGAATGGCCCCAAATTTGTTAAAAACAGAATTGAAAGGCTCCTTCTACAGAATTTTAAAGACTTATGTAAAAGGAAAAGATTGACATTAAGATTTGCTAATGAAGGCCATGTGATATTGAGATAAGTGTCAACATTGACCAGTGAAAGGCAACAGACCGTCAGGAAATTATATCTATCTAATAAATTTCTTTCTGACAATTTTATTAGTATAACTAAATGCAAAAAGGGTTTCATGTAAAATTGATCTCTAATGTAGGTAAAGGGAATTTAGACAGGAAAAACTCTTAGGTATTCATACTCATTAGGGAAATACGAACTCAAATCCCAAGTGATTAAATATCTACTATAATCTCTAAAATTTAAGCAGCCAGCAATGCTAAGAGCTGGTGAGGATGCAGAGCAAAAGGAACTCTCACTTATTGCTGGTGGGCATTCATAATGGGAATTCCCTTTGACAAAGTTTGGCATCTTCTTAGAAAGTTAAACTTACATCTGTCCTATATCCCAGCAATCTGACTTCTAGGTACTTACCTGACAGTAGCAAATGTTTCCACAACGAGTTGTGTGTAAATGTTGGCATCAATCTTATTTATATTAGCCTCAAATTGGAAACAACTCAAAAGTCCAACAACTGGTGAATGAATAAATTGTGTAATATGCATCCAATGGGATAGAAGCCACAAGAAAGGATAGACTATGATACATTGAACAGCTCAATGAATCTGCTCTTCACTGTTATGCAAAGCAAATGTAGCAAAAGTCTGTATGATGTGGAGTTGTGTTTAAATGGCATGCTGGGAAAAGCCAAAGTAATAGGAATAGGACACATGCTGGGACTGTGCCAATCAACTCAATGAACTGAAGACTCAAAGACATTGAAATTTGGATGTATATAAGCCACAACTAAATTAAAGATATAATAAAAAGTCAGCTCCCTACATGGCTGTAATACACTGACATTAGAAACATCCTAATCACCTGGGAGGTTAACAGAATTTTTCTCAGGGTTTTATTCACACCAATTAATTCACCAACTTCCTGATTCTCTGGGTGCCCAACAATTCAACCCAAATCTGACACTATCTGTAGTTGGTGCAGAGCTACAGGTTGAATGCTCAGTCCCTCAGTGTTGCTTGCATTTTAGATACCAGTTGCAAGTGGGATGCCCTGGCTACTTACTTATCTACCCAGGCAGCTACAAGCCCAGGGATTCCCATAACACTCCCTTTGATCATTCGTTATAATGCCCCATGGCATTGGGAAAGCACTTTAGTTTTTATTATTATATGTTATAAGCATACAGCTCAAGATCAGCAGACAGAAAAGATGACTAGGGTGAGCAAGGGTGGGGGAACAGAGAGCACCCATGTCCTTTCTACATACACCCCGCCCCCCACTGATGTCTCTGCCAACCTGGAAGCTTTTTATGCCAGCTCTCATTGCTTAGCCATGATTGATTGTGTCATTGATCATTGGTGATTAACTCAGTTTTCAGGACCTCTCCCCTCCCAGGAGATGGTTGGAAAAGGAGGGGATGAAAGTTACAACTCTCTGCTCAGCTTTAGGCAACTGCCTTGGTTGCCTTGGGCCTAGGTAAGTGCCACTGTTGGAATAAAAACAGCCAATATCTGGCAGACATTCTGGGCCTGTTTAATGCCAAATTTGTGTTAACTACATCAGTGTTCCAACATAGTTGCCTATTCTAACTTTTTAAAAAGGTATGTGGAAAAGCTGGGCCACCTTGGGCTCCAGGTGGTGGGGAGGCTGCAGATTGCCTAGGAACGGGGGCTCGGGATGTGTTGGAGTGGGAGTTGCTGAAAGCGTGTTTGATAAGGGAGGAATGGCTTCTGGAATTTGCCATGGACCAGGCCACTGCATTCTCGGGTTGGTGAGGGAGCAGAGACAGGGTGGTTTAGAGAGAGAAACTAGAGGATACATCTGGATCAGGTCAAGGCTCTTGCCCACATGGAAGACTTGGGCTGGGCTAAGCAGCGTCACCCACTGCCCGATGATGCAGCAAAACTAGGTTAGGATGCAGTACCCACCCATGAGTGTCAAAGCAGGGAGTGGGCCATATTAGGTTGGGCTACAGCACCCACCAGAACATGAGAGAGCTGGATCTGGGAGCAGATTCTGTAGGGGTATTGTGGAGGTTATTTGGAGTCACCCTGAATAGGCTGCAGCACCTGCTGGTGTCCATGAAGACTAGGCCTGGGGTGGACTGGGCTGAGCTAGGCTCAACACCCATCAGATCACATGAAGGATGGGACTGAGGGGAGAGCTGTCCAGGCAGCTGCATCCACTCATATGTGTGTTGGCAGGTGCAGATGACAGACTAAACCTGACCCTGCACTAGTTGGTGCATGCAAGACTCAAGTGAGGTTTCTTGGAGGATGCCCCAACTGTATCTCTGGACTCAAACTCTGGCCACAGGGAAAATCACAACATACGTGGTCTAACCTTAAAGTGTGTGTATCAGGACTTGGCCTCCTCAGTTTCTGATGCCTGTGTAGTGGACAGCATGCCCAGATGCACACAGGTTTCATGTCAGCCAGTTCATTTAGGCCAGCAGAGGACATTAAGTGCCTCATCAGAGGATGGAAAGCAGAACAAGTTGGGCAATTCTCCTAGCCAAGCTTTGAAGCATATTCTTGGGTCTGTGGATGCTCTAAGATGTACTTTGTCAACCAGTAGGCCCTGGAAAGACTTTCTCAACCCTGGAGCAATGAAACCAGCAATGTCTCAGAGATATCAAAACCACTCAAGTAACACCCTTGGGACACTCTTCCCCACATTGGGTCTCTAGGGAGTTATTAAAGGACTGTTGCCATCATGCTGATGTAGCTTGACAGCAAGGAGAAGCCTCTGTCCCCCACTGTGGACACAGGAGGAAAAGAAAGAAGCAAGAACTGAAATGTTACCTTCCACTCTACCTCGTCCCTCTCCACCGTAATCAGAGGCCCACACGGGTGTGAATCCTTTTTGGCTGTGCAAAAAATACTAAAAGCCAAATTAAAAATTTTTAAAAACAACACAAGAAAAAAGAAATTTCCAACTGTCTAAGCACATGGATTTGAGCTTTCATTATGGAGCTGTCAGAGGACTGCCAGAGGTAACCTCATTAGTGTAAACTCAGGTGTAGTTGAAATGGAATCACTGCTAACATCAAGAGATACTCCTACCAGGAAATTGCAGTGAGGACAGAGATCAAGTACATTTTTATTACTGACATTTCATTAAACACAGATTTCTGAGCTTCACCTCTGAGCTTCTGACTCAGGATGTCTGGGGAGTGAACCAAGACTGCGTGTTCTACCTGGTTTTGGGGTTTGCTGGTGTGGCACTTGAGACGGGCCACACATAGAGACACTGTCTTGGAGGATTGAAAAGTAACATGATTTCTCTTTCACACATCACTCTTCAGACTTCCATGCACTTCATCTCCTTTTCAGTTCCACTGAGTTAGTTTAGAAGATGATTCAACACATTGATTCTGTTCAGCAGGAACCCAAGCAAATCCAATAATAGGAGGTAAGGAGCATTAAGAGGGTTCATCTCCATGGGAGGAAAGACTGCTGAGAAGATGGACGCTCGTGGAAAATGGGAGCCCCTAGAAGGGAAATCCTGCAGCTGGACAAGCTGTTTCGAGGTGCGGCCAGGGCTGATCCCCTTCAGAGATGGGGACTCTTCCTCCCTGGAGCCCCTGCTGGCTGGCTGGGTGGGGGAACACAACGGAGGCCCCACTCGCTTTACTACACGTTGGCTGATGTTGTGGAGCTCCTTGTGTGTCTTGTGGGCTTTGAAGCCTCTGCAATCAGCTTTTCCAGAGCAGGACATCTGCTTCAATCCTTCCATCATTGCCTGCATTTTCCTTTTCTTTCCTTTCTTTGAGTTATAATTACTTTGTATGTGGGTGTCTGTACAGATGAACAGTCATCAATAACTTCAGTTTTGCTTCACTCTTTCCCTGTCTTTCCTTTTCAGACCCAAGAGCACTCAGATCAGCAAAAGATCACCTCTCATCTCATACAGCATCTCCTGGCTCCTCAGATTCCCAAGCATCTATCTAGGGTCCGTTTCTCTGTTCCTCATCTGGCAGATCAGCCACAAATCTGACCTTTGAGGATTGGGTGCCTGCTGGAAGCACTCCTTGTCCTGGTGGTGCCACCTTGTCCAGATTGCCCATGGTCTTTGTCCCTTTGGGCTTAGATGACAGGGGTAGACGTCTCCATCTGGGAGGCCTGACCATGCAGGAGCTCTGCTTCCCACTAAGGAGAATGGGCTAGGGGGAGATAGAAGCAATACTTTCATGCAAAAGAAACCTTCAGGCTGACCTGAGTAATGACTAGGAGCATTTATTTAAGAGTCTCTTATGTTCCTAGGTTCAAATCCTGATCTGCCTTTCATTAGTTATGTGACTTAGGGTGCTAAATCACTATTAGCTTCAGTTTTTCTAATGTTGTCTTTCTCCTATGCACAGAACAGTGGGTAGAATCATGGACTCCACTACCTGGGTTTAGTTATGAGGTCCTGAGCCAGTCACTTCACTACACTGCTCCCAGTGACAGGGGCAAGCATAAAACAGGGATGGTGGTGGCAAAATTGCTCATGTGAGATGCTAGTATTTTAAGAATTATGTATTTGAAAATCCAGATGACAGTGAGCAAGAATTTGAGACAGAGAGTGAGACAGAGCTCTTGCATCTTCTGGTTCACTCTTTAAATGGCTTTAGTAGCCAGGGTTGGGCCTGCACAAGCCAGGAACCATGGTCTCCCACCACCTGACAGGGTCCAAGCATTTAGACCGTGGCCATCCTCTGCTGTTTTCCCAGTCACATTAGCAGAGAGCTGAATCATAACCAGAGCAGACAAGCCTCAAATTGGTTTTGCCATAGAAGATGCTAAGGCCTTAAACATTGGCTAAATTTGCTATGACACAATGGTAGCACCAAAATGGTAGTATTTTTTATTTGAGGTTCCTTAATACATAAACTTTCCACGAAGACCAAAATCGAGTCAAAGAAATAAGTGTTTCCTGATCATAAACGCTGAAGTCTAAACAACACTAAGGTTTTGATGATGTTTTATAATCCCCTTGTGTGTATATCTGTAATAAAAAACGTTGGATTGCAGATAACAGGAAATGGAGTATTTACAAGTAACGTTAATCCTTTCTCAAGCAATTTGTTCAGTAATAATACATTTAAAAAAATGAGAGAGGGAACCAGATAGAGCTTACAACCTAGGGATACTGAGAGCAGTCTTATCAAAAAAGCAGCTGGGGAAGAGGATGAGGCCCAAATAGGCAATGGAACTCAGCGAGGAATGGGAAGGAAAGACATGGGAGTTACACGGATTCTCACTTGTCAAACTCATCGCAAACATTTGTCAAACAAAACATCAGAGACTTTAAGAATTAACATGAGGGGCCTTCAAAATGTGCATGGAAAATGCATATTAAGAAAAAAACTATGCATAGATTTCAAAATTGTTTTACACCAACATCAACTTATCTTTAAATTTTATTTTTCCAAGAACTTTTCGAAGTATTGCTCATATGAGGACACGGTAAAGATGGGCTTGAGTACAAGTTTTCAGTTTGGAGGGGGTTATGATTAGTACATCAGAACTCAGGTGTTCTCAGAGTCACACATTTCCCATTTTGTTGATCTTGGGAATAAACGTCACTCATTCACTGACATGTTATTTTAGATCATTTGCAGGAGGCAAATTAACATGTGAACTGGGGAAAAGCCCTACTTTCCATTATGGAGAGCCAGAAAAGATCTCAATATGAGTAAGTGCTCCGTAAAGCATGAACTGCTTATAGCTGTGTAAAATGTCTGCTCAAGTTTATTGACTGGTTTGTTAATTAGACTAATAATAAATGAGAACATAAAACATTTTGAAAAGTAAATCTATGCAAAATGTGTGGGTGAACATGTTCATCAAGACGCATGTGCAGTCGTCCAGCCATATATCACCCTTTCAGTGTGTTTCCTGGATGTTCTATGAATTTAAATATGGAAATCTTCTAAAGTTATTGATGTTTTAAAAAATAACATTTTATTTATTTATGTTTTATAATCTTTTATTTTAATAAAGTTTTGTTTAATGCATAATATTGGACATTTAAAGATTTCAGCGCAATAGTTCAACATATATATGAAGCATAAACTGATCTACCCAGGCAAGTAGTTTTGCCATTTCCTCATCTAAATTTATTGATTTTTAATCTAGGACAATGTATCTTATGAAAGAACTCCTTTAAAGTAGAATGCGGTGCCATCTCGGCCTGGGCTGGGCACTGGATTGACCTCGACAGACACCCCACCAGCCAGGAGAGGCAGAACTTAGCTCTGGAGCTGGGAATTTAAAGCAATGGCTGTAGCAATGTGGATGATGCCATCTTGGCCTGGGTGGCCACTGATCAACGGTATCATTGGTGCACCGGCTACCTGGCAATGAGTTCTGGGAATTCAGAGTTGACAAATTGCTACCTAGGGACACCCATGGATGAGGCAACCATGCATGTAAGGTGAGAAATGACTCCCAAGGGACTCCAAATGACCGGGTCACTGTACTTGCAGGTAAGCAAGGGGACTGAGACCTGGTGGTATGGAGGGGAGAGACCAGAAGACCTATATGGGTTAGACTGATGCACCAGCCCACATTGGAGTCCTGGGTTGGACTTGTTAGCCTGGAATATTGCTGACCACCATATGCCAGTCAATGTGAAGGCTAGGGATAGGATTTATCTGGCAGGGATAGATGCCAGAACCTGACTGAGTGTCGGAACTGGGGATGGGTCACTTTAGGCAGGGCCATGACACTAAGCAGCACATGAGAGAGCCAGGTATGAGGGTTGATTCCATAGGGGATTTGTGGATACAGCCCTGTGGAAGTACAAACCCCATTGGTTATCTTAAGACTGGATGTGGTCCTGGGAAATTGTAGTTTCCTCCGGCACACCCAAGAACTTTGGATAGCAACAGACATGGCTGGGGAGTTAAGGAGATACTCCAGCTGGTTTGGGTTTCTCACCAGTGAGCGTGAGAGCCAGTAGCAGGTTGGGCTGGACATGGTTATAGCCTCCCTCAGCATGGGTGTGTACTGGATTGGGGAGCAACAGACTGGGCTGCACTCCAGTACTCACTGGTACTCATGACAGCCGGGGTAGCTGTAGAACAGCCTGGGCTAGGTCTTGACCTCCGCTGAACCACATGAAAGCTGTGCCTGGGCACGGTGTGGCTGGGCTGCAAATACCCAACAGCAAGAATCAGAATGGGTGAAGACTGGTTGAAGAAGGCCACTGTCCCTGGCAGAACAAGAGGTGGACAAAGCCAGCCTGGGCCAAGAACCCACTGGTGTGCATGAGATCTGCTACTGGGAGGAGACCTGACAAGGAGCTGGGGAAACTCCTTCGTAGGGAAGCAGCCAATGCAAGTGAGAGCAAGAACCAAGTCAAGGAGCAACCTTGAGCATGGCAAGTTACAGAGCCTGCCGGCATACATGTGGGTTAGGTCTGGGGACAGACCTGGCTGGGCCAATTCATAACATCCACTGGCAGGTTCAAGAACCAGGGAGCTGGATCTGCAGGGATTAGAACCGGTACCCATATGGGATCCTGGCGCATTCAAGGCGAGGACTTTAGCTGACAGGCCACTGTTTCAGGCCCAGGGGATTCTACAGGGCTCGGGTTGCCTGGCCTGGGCTTTGGGTCCTGCCTGTGAGGTGGGTGATAGGTTTATGAGCCTGGGGCTGGGGGATCCAGTGGGGCTTGGTTTTACTGGCCCAGGTCCCTTGGCCCACCTGTGAAGTAGATGCCAGGTGCATGAGCCCTAGGGTCAGGGGATTCTGCAGGGCTCGGGTTGCCTGGCCTGGGCTTTGGGGCTTGCCTGTGAGGTGGGTGACAGGTTTATGAGCCTGGGGTTGGGGGATCCAGTGGGGCTCGGGTCGCCTGGCCTTGCTCCCTTGGCCCACTGGAGCAATGGGTGCTAGTTCTGTGAGTACCTGGGGTGCTGGATTTGTCAGGGCTCAGGTCACCTGGCCCAGGTCCTGAGACCCACATACATGGTGGGTTCCAGGTTTGTGAGTCCCAGGGACAAGGGATCCAATGAGGCTCATGTCACCGGGTCTTGGTCCTTGGTTTTACCCACCAGTAAAGAAGGTGTAGCTGTGGATGCAGAGTCTGATGCAAATGGAGACTATGGCAGTCCATTTGGTACCATGGCAGAGAAAGGAGAACAGAGCAAATTGGACAACTACACCAGCAAATGATGACAAGAAAAATCAGGGTGGGGCCCGGTGCAGTGGCGCAGTGGTTAAGGTCCTCGCCTTGCAAGCCCGGGATCCCATATGGGCACCGGTTCTATCCCAGCAGCCCCGCTTCCCTTCCAGCTCCCTGCCTGTGGCCCGGGAAAGCAGTCAAGGACAGCCCAAAGCTTAGGGACCCTGCACCTGAGCAGGAGACCCGGAAGAGGCTCCTGGCTTTGGATCAGCATAGTATCGGCCGTTGCGCTCACTTGGGGAGTGAATCATTGGATGGAAGATCTTCCTCTCTGTCTCTCCTCTCTGTATATCTGCCTTTCCAATAAAAAAAATAATAAAAATAAATCTCAAAAGAAAAAGAGAAAAATCAAGGTGAATGGAGACTTGAGGTCCACTATGGCAGCCAATGGTCATTGGGAGAGGTTTGCCTCAACCTTGGATCGGCAAAATCAACAGCATTTTAGGACCCTCAAAATGAGTATTATACCAGGACCGTGGGTTGACATCAGGTCGCGGTTCCCCATCCCCGAGAACTGGGAAATTTGGAAGACCAGGTGTGGCTTCCCCTTTTATCTTCCCCCTTTCCTTAGAGACAATAAAAAATGGAGAATTAAGAAACAATGATTTCACCCACTTTTCCTGATCCTCAATCCTTCCCACCCTGGCCAACCCTGTAATTACCATCAAATAAATAAATAAATAAATAAGAAATAGAATGCATAATATCCTCAATAGTGCTATTTTATTTTGATTTAAAAAGATTTATTCATTTAAAAGACAGAGACCCAAAGAGAAAGAAAAAGAAAGAGAGTTACCATCTCTGATACAGCAATTTATTCCTCAAATGCCTGCAACAGCTGCTGTTGGCTTGGGGCTAAATCCAGAATCAAAGAACTGAATTTGGGTCTCCTTTGTAGGTAGCAGGAATCCAATCACTTGAGCCAACTATGCTACCTCCTAGTATCTGTATTAGCAATAGGGTCTCAGGGATTGAGGCCGGTGGGAACCCAGGCACGGGGATGAAGGCGTAACCATGAGATCAAGTATGCACCCCAATAGTGAGTTTTTAAGCACAGTGGTCCAGCATGTGGATCACTCGCAGGCAGCCTTTTGAGTTTGGGTATAAAAGAATTAAAAGACATTGATCATTTTTAAAAATAAAATGATTGAAAGACATTGATCATGTTCTGGTTTGAGGTATACATTCTCATTCCCTCCAGGAAAGTTTCAATTAAACAACAGATACATGGCATTATCAAAAGAACTGGTAAGATTGGCAACTCAACAACAGTTTGCAAAGACACTCCCCTCCCTGATGGAGATGTTGTGAGCTTCAAGCATGGGTGAGGGCGTTGTGTGGGAAGAAGCTTGGGTTTGGCCCATCCGCATCTGTTATTCTTACATACAGCCTCACACTCATTTTTACAGGGAGGTCTTCTTTCTGGGACAAGATTTGGCCCAACACAGACTACAATCCAGAGCAGAGAGCAATGCAGGCGTACTCATTGGGGACACTCAGCTCAGCTTACTTGGTGATATTCTTAGTCACTGGAGCTGGTGGAGTTGAAAAGGTGTTTTTCCTGTGAAACAAAAACAAAAACAAAATTATGGTTAGAGAAGCACTCACAAGAAACTGTGACTTGCCCCTGAGATATCAATCAAGATTATATTGCGCATTTGGGCTTCTGGTTCCATCAACTGAACAAGAACAGAAAGAGTCTCTCCTACTATATCCAAAGATAATAGCCTTTATTTAAGGAACATCACATATACCTTAACTAGTCAATCTTAGCCACCCAAGAAAGAAAACCCTTCAGTACAAATGGGAAGTACTTGGTGTGATTGACTTACTTCTGCAGCAATTGTATGAGCCTCTGGAGCCATTTGGCTTGAGGTGTCACACACACAACTACCTTAGTCTTCAGCCAAAGTCTGGAGAAAAACGGACAACAAAACAGTGTTACATTTTAGTCACCCTTATACTTTTTAAAAAATAGAAATGCAGCATTTCATTTTTTAAAATGATTGGTTTGCTTATTTGAAAGGCAGTTCTAAAGAGAGAGGGAGGGACAAAGAGAATGATCTTCCATCCCAGTGTTTACTCCTCAAATGGCAAGGACAGCCAGGGCCAGGCCAAAGTCAGGGTCTCCCCTGTTGGGTGGCTGGGGCCCCAAGCACTTGAACCATCCTGTGCTGCCTTCCCAGGCACATAAGCATGGATCTGGATCAGAAGTGGAACAGCAGTCAAGACACCAACACCCACATAGTAAGTGGCATCTCACGTGGCGTCTTAACCAACTGCACCACCAGGCAAGCTGCCAAGTTGTACTTTTAACAATACAAGGTTTGGGTGTCGCTGCCTTCATTGGGGCAGTGAACGGGATTGGGGAGGGGCGCAACCTTGGGCCTGGGAGATTAAGCTTCCAGCAGCCTCCTGGCTGCTGGTGGGTCTCAGGACTGGGCCTCTCATGCCTAGATCCCAGACGACAGCCACCATGTGCACGTGGTGAACTGTTCCTGTGCGGCCAGTGCGCCATTTGATGCCAGGCTCCGCCTGCTGACCGCCCGGCCAGGAAGCTCTGGGGTTTTGTTTGTTTGAGTAGCTGCTTAGTTAGCTCCAGGTTGAACCCATTGTGCTTCTAGGATCTGAAACATTCGTAAAGATTCCTACTGGCAGTAACTCTTCCTTTGTAAAACTTGTAATCACTGAACAATGCCGACCACCAAATACCAGTCTATGCAGAAGCTATGGCTTGGGGTTTGTCCTGCAAAAGTAGCTCCAAAAGCTGGCTAATGTGTCAACTGGTAACGGAACATTGTAGATCAGGCAGGACTGAGCAAACCTTAGCCCACAAGCAAAACTAGAAACCAGGAGGGAGCAGAGGTCATGCCGAGCTAGGCTCTTGTACCTACTGGTCCACATGAGCCAGGGACACTAAACCACAGTGTCTAAGGCAGAGGTCAGAACAGGTGAGGGGCTGTGCCAAGCTGAGTCAGAGCATCCACTGGCATGCGAGTGAACTATGGCTGAGAACAGGCCGGGTTGGGGAACTAAGGGGACAACCCTAGCTGGGTTGAGGTTCCTGCCAAGGGGCGTGCGACCTGGAGTGGGGGCTGCATTCTGATCTGGAAATGGTTGTAGTCTCCTTTGGCACAAATGTGGACTGGAATTGGATGCACCAAACCGGGCCAGACCCCAACACCCTCTGGTGTCCTGGAGGACCAGGGCAGATGCGGGATGGACTAGGCAAGGTCTCAAACCCCTACTGAGCCATGTGTGAGCCATATGTGGGTATAGACGAGCCATGGTTGGGCTGAAACATCCAACAGCAAGAACCAGATTGGGTTGAAGGCCAGTCAGGAAAAGCCACAGTTCCTGCTATGACAGGAGGTGAACTGAGTAGGGCTGGTTCATCGACCCACTGGTAAGCGTGAAACCTGGCATTGGGAGAGGTTCTGATGGAGGAGCCTGGGCAACTCCTCTGGCAGGACACAAACCCGGCAGGTAAGCACAAGAAACATGATAGGAAACAGCCCAGAACAGGCCATGGAAAGTTTCCCACTGGCATACAATTGGCAGGGGTTGGGGGAAGACCAGGCTGAAGCTGTCCACGTCATCCACTGGCAAATCCAGGCACCAGTGTGGGTCGAGCCAGGTTCAGTCGCAACAAAGACTAGTGCACAATACGGAATGCCAAGGTGAGGTTGCCTGTACCGGAAGGGACCACAGTGCCCAACTAGCAAGCATGAGAACAAGGAAGGAGGAGGCAGAGCCGGCAGGGGAATAAGGGGTGGTTCCTTTGCTGGACAGCTACTCCTGCTGGAGAGCATGAGCTGGGATGGGGGCAGACCAGACTAGGCAGGGCTACCACATCTGTGTGCTCAAGTGGCCTGGATCAGGGAAAAGCCGGGCTGGGCGGATTATTCCTACTGGTGCAAACAAAATTAGAGTGGGTAAGGGTTGTTTGGGCTTAGCCACATCATCAGCTGGAATCTGGGAGTGGGAGAGGCCTGGGAGGGAAATAGTGGGCTCATCCCTCTTGGGTCACCACTTCCATAGGCATACTGGCATACTGGCAATCCAGGGTAGGGGGCGGGCCTGGTGGGGATTATTGCGGGATCGCTCCAACTAAGCTCCCACTGGTTTATGTGAGGGCCAAGTATGTGCTGGTCAGAACCAGGCTGGACTGCAACACCCATTGGTTCCAGCGGAAGTTGGGAGTGAAAACAGAACCAACCCAGCAATTACAACCACCAGCTGACCAGGGCGATGGACTGTGCCGGGCCCTGTACTTGCTAGCACATACAAGAAGCTTCTTTGAAGATCTTCCTAATCTAAATGCTGGACTCAGAACCCTAACCAAGAAAAGAGAGAAGACAGAACAGATCAACCAACCATCTCAGCTATGATGGAGTATGTCAATCAGTGGATTCTTCAAGGATCTCATAGTGCTTGGAGTGTCAAGATTGGCAGCGATTCATAACTGCTGAAATATCAAAACCACTTGAGCAGGAACCTCAGAGCATGCCCTACATCTGGGACCTGGGGAGGGTGGGAAACTGGGTGGGCCTTCTCCCTTAATACTCCTTTTAAACATGAAGGAAACAATATGGAAAAAATACTAGTCTTATCCACTTTCCTGTAGCCCTTGAACCTTTTTACCCTAACTATATAAATATTATAAAAATAAATAAATAAATAAAATAAATATAAAAAAATAACAACAAAAAAAGAAGGTTTGGGTGTGAAATTGGGGCTGGGCAGTTCAGAGTATGGAACAAGTGATTTGTAGTGTAGGGTCTGATGAATAGGAAAAACCATTTTGGATTCAACAGGTGTGAGCTGCTACAGCAGAATGCAAAGCTCAGATGTCCCAAGTTTGTGTTTTGTCAATAACATGGTATGAACTGGAGGAAGGCCCACATTGCTACTTCAAGGTGGCTTCACCTCTAATGTCATACCACAGTCTAACATGTGCTTGTTCCCTGAGCTTGGTAGAACAAAATAGGTAATGCAAAAACACTCTCAACTATCTTTTATCTGAAAAACATTCAATGAATTATTTTGTATTTTAAAATTTTTATTATTTATTAATGTGGGGGCAGGCTGGCAGGGTGGGGGATGCTGCCGAGGCCCCTCTCTGTGGAGGCCCCAGGCCTAGCCTGTGATTAAGCTCACGCTCCAGCACCCCCTTGCAGCACCTGCGGCTCAGGGTGTAGGCCCATGCCTGCTTCCCCCGCCCCAGTCTAGAGCCACCTCCAACCCAAAGCAGGAGACTGGAGCTGGAGCCTCTGCCGCATCCTGGCCAGGCCTCCACCCCCTCAGAGCCTCAGGAGGCTCTGAGCTCCTTTCCTTAGTCAACCAGATAGGAGGAAATCGACCCATAGTCCTCTGAAACCTTGACCCACGTACCCCTTCTGCTGAGAAGCTACTGCTAAAAGGACTCAGAAGGGTGAAGAAGTGAGGGGATTCCACCAGGCACTTCGTAAGGACCCTACTGCACGTCCATTCAATGAGTTTTAATGTGTATTGCAGAGCTGATTGCTTCAAAGTGACATCTGTGTCTTGTTGGTCTAAGAAATCAAGCAATAATACAGGTGGAAATGATCCTTAATAGTATTTATCAAGCCCTTAGACCATGTCAGGCACTATGCCTAGCAGGTAACATAGAAATAGTTCAATTCATCTCCAAAAAAACGATCATGTGTTAGAGGAACTATCATTTCTTCTCTTTCTGAGGAGGAACTTGAGGCTTAGAGCATTTGAATAATTTGTCCAGGATTGCACAATGTAATATAATAAAGCTTAGTTCAAAGGAAGGATGTTCGATTCCAGAAGCCACAGCGATTTCCAGAAGCATGATCTGAATGTTAGACATGGTGTTGAGTCAGTGCTATACTTAGGGAAGGCAAGTGAAGTTTCCCAGCAGATAAAAAACTGAGACTTTCCTGTGGATGGTTGTGACTGTAGATAACACACATTCATCTGAGATATAAAATTATGAGTAGCAAGACTCACCCACTTGATTTGGGAATTCTACCCATGCAAGTGCATGGGTGGTCAGAGGTCACGGGAGATTTGGGTTCTCAGGTGAACCCTATAGTTCGGCTTTTAAGTCCACAGTGGATTTATGACCAAGACTCAAGTATGTTTTCATCCCTGACTGGTGTGTGACGTTCTAATAATGCGAAGCTTTCATTTTCTACATCAGATTAAAATGATGGCTATTAAAACAGAAAATTAGACTGCTTTACTTCCCTTGGCTGAGAGATGAGACGGTTGAGTCAAGACTGAGGAAATTTAATTTAAAGAAAGTATTCAGTTTTCTGTACAGCCTGAGAAATGGCTCCTAAATATGTTATGGCCAAGCATCACATCTCTGAATTTCAGGGAAACAATTATGGTTTAGTGAAAACTTTCATTGGCATACATGATAGTGAAAGTATAAACCTTTTTAAAAAATATTGATTTGTATAGTTTTTTTTTCCTAACAACAAAAACAGAAGTTGAAGACAACCAGTCCAAAGTACTGATATCAAAATGTGACAAACGAAAAAACAGTTGTTTACAAATTTTAAGAAGTCTAAAGATGTCTTTGGGAAGAGCTAACAGATGAAAACAATATGTTGAGAAAGAGGCTTTCGAATGGGAAAACCTGTGGGGTGTCCCAGCGCCATCTCTTTCTAATGGTGTCAACTGGGCAGTTACCCTCCCTAAACTTCAGCTTTTCAGTCTGTCAAGGAACGATAACAATACACTTGCCTTACTATGGTTGTCAAAGGAAAACCATGTTTGTAAAGCACCTGCCTAGCTCAGGGCTACTGCCAAGTACACAGTCATGAGTTGTTTGGTGCCTGGGACAGGTTCTGAGAAACGCATTGTGATGGCATTATAGAGCAAACTTCCATGAACTACGACAACTACAGTGTCATTAGATAATACAGATGTAAGGGGGCCATATATGGCCCGTTGTTGACCCAAATGCTGTTACACTGCTCATGACTAAGTTAAATATTGCAAGTTCTTGTTTATTTGAAGTTTTTGAAGCTACACCTGAGTTGCTTGGAGATTCTTGAGTAAAACACAAAAAGTAGAATTTGATCTAATTTCCACTAGGAGACAAATCATGTTATTATTATTATTATTATTATTATTATTATTATTTTGCAACTTACCTGACTTCCTTCCTTGGGCAACCATTGCCAGGAGGTACAATTTGAAGCCGATCAATGAGGCGTATAGGGATGAAGATGGAAGTCTCTTGCACACATTCACACTTCATGTCTGTGTAGGAAATCTCCAGGAGACCTGTGAACATGGTCAGTTGTTTTGATCCCTTTGGTATATAATCAGTTCAGAGAACATATTATATTTCTTTTTTTAAAAAAATGTTTATTCGTTTATTTGAAAGGCAGAGAGAGCAAGAGCAAAGGGAGAAAGAGAAACACAGTTCTTTCAGCCACAGATTTGTTCCCCAAATTCCTGACCAGCGCAGGGCAGGCCAGGTTGTAGACAGGAGACTTGAACTTCTAGGTCTCCCACCTGAGTGATAGGGATTCAGGTGGTTAAGCCAAGCACCTGCTGCATCCCAAGATTCACGTTAGCAGAAATCTAGGTTGGAGGTAGAGTAGTAGGTATACCCTGATAGGGGATGGAGGCCTCCCATGCACAGCTTAATGTGCTGTACAGCAGCATCTCTGCTCATTCTTTATCTACCATGCTAGGCAGTTGAAGATTTAAACATTTCAAGTCAGCATTCCCATCCATATGCCTTTAATTTGCATAGATCTGTCCCAGCTTGACTATTTGCAAGCATTTTCTACCAAAATCTTATTGAAAATTAGCTTCTATAAAACATAGCACTGACTGAAATTTGTGGTAGCCTTCTATGGGTACTCACGATATTGTCTGTATAATAATGTGTGAAAAGTGCTACTCGGTAATAATTAATGTAGCATGGGATCAACTGGTCTTCACTCCCAGCTCAAACAAACCCAGGGCATGACCTGATGGCAGGACTGTGTTGATGGATCAGTGACACTACTAGTTGTTGTTGCTGTTGTTAAAAATTTTTATCATTTTTACACAACACATTGATCTTCCCCTCAGTTGCAAATCATTACCAAATAAAAACCAATAACAAAAATTTAGGAATATTTTATCTATAAAAATTATTACCGTTGGATATTTTTAGAAGTAATCTCTCACATATATTTTAATAAAATCCAATTTTTAAAAAATGTGTTGCATCCCCTTTATCCATAGTGCCTACTCAGATTTTCACAACATTTAATAAGAAAACAAGTAAATAAAACGAAAATGACAAATATTGTATGAGAGCCATTTCAAAGCTTGTGAGAAAATGATATTAAAAGATGCTACGTTAGTGCAAATACATTTGAAATCCATGCACAAGTTTTAATAATATGTGTTTTTCATGATGTCTCCAAAGACCGTGGATATCCATGGATTTGAAAGATTTACTTGCAACTAAAATAAATGTAGCTTTGAGTTCTATTTCCCCTGGACTTTTTGAAGTTCCCTCGTATGACCCTGAGGTCCAAGCTGAAGCTAGGAAGGTGAGGACTTACTCATCGCAAACTATGCGAAAAGCAATGGGAAAACTTCACGAGGAGTAGAAAAATGAGGGGCTTGAGGAATGAAAGTAACACAGAAAACAACATAGCAAGGGGAAAAAGAATCTGCTTTTTTAGGAACAAAGTCTACCTTCTCCCTGAGCAGAGTACACATGGTTTTTTTTCCCCTCTGGCAGTCTACAAACCTTCCCCTTTGCCTGGACATTTATCTGCACATGTGGCTGCTCCACGCAGCTTGCAAGTCTGCTTCCGTACAGACTGTATATGCTTTCTCCCTCCTGTTCATGTGGTGCCTGGCATCCGATGTAAGCACGGGAATTGCATTAAGATGTTCACTTCAAGGCACTGGTTGAGATCAATCTTTAAACCTTTGAAAGTGATTGGCCAGAGGGTGAAGCATTAACAGGCAGGAGCAGTGAGCCAGACATGTACAGAATTAGCTGTATAGGAGCTGAATCTGAAGAAGACCAGCAACATACAAAACAAACATAAGCCACAGGGACATTGGACTCCCAACATAGCCTCCTTGTAAGAAGAAAAATTCTAACAATACAAATACTGTCCATTTCTAAGAGTTAATCCTTAAGCACCTTGCCTTTTAACCATCTAGAAGCAACTGAGCAGTTTTTCCCCCTTTGGGGAGACTTCCTTTTAGGTTTCAATGGAAACGGCTGAAGACAGTTTCTGTTTAAAGGACAGGGAAGGCACAAGTGAAAGTTCTCACCGTGGGCTGGAGGGAGGCTGCTGACCAGCAGTGTGAGCAGCAGAGATGCGGGGGCGAGCCTCATTCTGCCTGCTGGTGTGGTTCCGGCTGCAGCCTTAGGTCCACGCTGTGGGTTTCCACCCCGGACCCTCCTATTTATTCATATCTCTAAGGGCCCTCCCACTGCCTTTGTCTCCAGTAGGTCAGCTGCATCATCAGTTTTAAAACCCCCCAAATATTGCTGAGCTTGCTTTTTAAAAGAAAAAAAAAAACCCCAACTCTTCTTACAAACTTTATGAATATGCTTCAGAGTACTATAAACATAGTAAACGGTTTGTGGAACATGTGAACTCCCAAGTGCCAGGGATGCTGCAGATAGGTGAGGGCAGAGAGAGGAAAAAGCCCCACTTTAGAGGTTCTACGGCACTCTGTTTAGGGTTGCTGTGGGTGATTGGAGCTTTGGTAGCTTGTATTGATGAAGAGCCTTTGAGAACTGCTTCTCCAGTGTGTGTGTGTGTGTGTGTGTGTGGGTGTGTGGGTGTGTGGGTATGTGTGTGTGTGTTCCATGATGCTAGGGACACTTTTGGGCACATAACTCTATCCCCAGCACCTGCGAAACAGCCTAGTCCTTGGCAGGTGCTCAGTAAATATTTGCACACCTGTTATATACACAGTCTGATGCTGATTATGCTACAGGATTTCCTGCCTCTCTTTTCCACCTCTTGTTTGATTCTCTGAAGTATGTGGTTACTTGTGTAGTCTGACCACCATGGAAGTCTTGGAAAAAGCCAGCATGTGTCCTCAACTTGGCGTGCCTATGTCTCAAGGAAGGGATGGAGGCCATGGCTCTGAGGAACAGAATCTTTCAGCTGTGGTCTGCAAGTTACTGTTGGGAGAACCATGTGTTAGGGGAAGGAGCCTTTAGGAAGTTATCGAATGTTGAGGCTCGTCTTAGTCTGTTTAACAAAGGCACGTGTGAGGTTTGGTTCTGGTCCCACCAAATAAATAGTTCATAGGGGGTAATCAGCCCGCAGCCTTAACTTACAGAATAGCAGCTATTGATTAAGAAATAAAGCACATAGACAATGGCCAGACTTGACTATGGACCCTGAACTGCTCTGGTATGAACAGGTATGAATGCATCAAATCAGAGACAGATACACCAAAGAATCGGTGCTTGGTTGTCTTAACTCTTCAACAATTTGGTGCTGTGCGTATCCACTAGCACTGTGGATGTTGAGCATGCCAGGTGCTCCAGCATGTATGGGACTGCAGGGTAATCGCACCATGGACTCTTCATACAGCATGTAGTTCCCTGTTAGGCTGTGACGGCTACAGTGATAGGGAAGGCATTCCTCTTCAGGCAGCCTGGTCACTGGCTAGCGGTTCTAGATAGTCAGAGAGCTCCTAAGCTAATTTCTCAATACTTGAGTGATTTTGTCTGGATTCAGCCGTTATCACCACCCAAAAGAAGGCTACATGTGCTTCCAGATTTGGGCACTCGGAATGCTTGAGGTCAACTGGAGCCTGCTGGCTTCTCTATAAAGCAGATGCTGATATGGGCTTCAGAGCAAACGGAGTTTGTTCAGAACAATTTCTGTGATCAGAAGGAGCGTGGAGAGAGGGAGGAGGCAGGATTGCCATGCTAATCCTCTAGTCTGTGACAATTCACTGTTGAGTTCTGGAAAGAAGACTGACCCCAGAGTCAAGAGGTTGGCATGGCAGCTCAAATGCTGCTTGGGGGTCCCATCCTGTGTCCCAGTGCCTGTGCTGCAGTCTTGGCTCTGGTCCTGCTTCCGGTTCTCTGTAAAGGCCCACTCTGGGAGGTGGCCATGACAGCTTGAGTGCTTGGGTCCCTGACATTCACACAAGGGGATCTGAACTGAGTTCTCAGTCCTGGGCTGTTGGTTACTGGAGGGTAAAGCAGTGGATGATCTTTTGCTTATTTCTCTCTTTCTAATAAATAAAATACATTTCTTACAAAGGAAAATATTGGCCCATAGAGAAACCCCACAACAGGTAGGAATTTCTAGATCCTATTACTAGTGTCTCATGAGGTCACTGGCTAGGGTATCTCAGAAACAGAGGGTCTCTAATAAAAACTCCAAAGCTAGAGATTGTGCAGTGGCTCAACAGGCTAATGGTCTTCCTGCAAGTGCCAACATACAATATGCATGCTGGTTCATGTACAGGCTGCTCCACTTTCTATCCAGCTCCCTGCTTGTGGCCTGGCAAAGCAGTCGAGGATGGCCTAATCTTTAGGACCCTGCACCTGGAGACCTGGAAGAAGCTCTTGGCTCCTGACTTCAGTTCATCTTAGCCCTGGCCATTGTGGCCATTTGGGGAGTGAGCCAGCAGATTGAAGATCTTCATCTGTTTGTGTCTTCTTCTTTGTAAATCTCTCTTCAGGTGAAAATAAAGAAATATATATAGGAAAATTAATCCAAAGCCAACTCTGAAGGGATTAACAACTGCAGACACTCAGCTTTTTACATACCTTGCCACTGAACTAGCCAGTAATTTGCGTTGTTATTTAATTTATTTTCATTTAAAATTTACATATTTCAAAGACAATGACCCAGACAGAGTGATCTCCCATTTCCCTGTTTACTCCCAAACATGTGCAGTAGCCAGGGCTGTGTCAGGCCGAGCCAGGAACTCGATCTGGGTCTCTCTACCTGGATGGGAGGAACCTGAGGACTTGAGCCATCTTTCACTGTCTTCCCAGGCACCTTAGCAGAGAGCAGCTGGAGTGGAGAAGTGGAGTCTGGACTTGAAATACATGCTCTATTACAGGATACAAGCTCTGCAACTGGAGACTTCAGTGCTACAATGAAAACCTGTCCAAGAGTTACTTGCTTACAGTTTTTAAAGATTTATTATATTTTTATTTGAAAGAGAGAGTTACAGAGAGAGGAGAGACATCTTCCATCTGCTGGTTTATTCCCCAAAAGGCTGTAGTGGCTGGAGCTGGGCTGATGTGAAGCCAGGAGCCAGGAGTTTCTTCTGAGTCTCCCATGTGGGTATAGGTCCCAAGGCTTTGGGTTGTCCTCAGCTGCTTACCTAGGCCATAAGCAGGGAGCTGGGTTGGAAGTGGAGCCTCAGACACTCAAGCCGCTATCCAAATGGGATGCTGGTGCTGTGGCCAGAGGTTTAGCCTATTATGCCATTGCGCTGGTCATGGTGAGTTATTTCTTGAAGGGAGATCTGTGAGGTATATGCCTTTGGCTGTTCCATAGAATTGTAAGCTAGCAGTTAGGGGTACAAAGTATGGGCACCTGGTCAAGGTTTTGGACAGGCCACTTATCCTCTTTGTGCCTCATATTTACCAGTTTTTGCACAAAAAATCATGCTAATTTCAAAGGATTGTTTGGAAAATAACTAGTGTTATATTCATGTATCCACTCGCCTATCACCATTCGTCCATCCATCATCAGTGTTTTACTGGCTTCTGCTCCAAAAACCGCACTTACACACAAATTTGAATCTATCACTACCTCTGTGAAACTTAGATCTCACTCACACATACCATACACACATGTACTCACTCACACACACACATATTCACTCAAATGCAAACATGCACACACATACACACACTGCCTGCATGTGTCTGAATACCATCTTGTCCCAATCATGTATTTTCCAATACAAAGCAAAGCAACTCCATGGTGTCCTTTGTCTTGTATGTGTTAATTTGTTGACTAATTCATTCCTAATTCTTAATAGCATTATTTTGATCACTTTAATTGGGTTTCCAGGCAGTCACATTCCCTTTGGCAGATGGCAGATTTCCAGTGATGCGTCAGTCATCTCACTCTTGCACAATCTGATCTTGGGACTCACATGTAGGTGCTTTATATCTGCTTCTGCTAGGAGTACATTAAAAGGGAACTTAAAATGTTCACAAAAGGGCCAGTGTTCTGAAAGTGGGGTAAATCACTGCTTACAAGGCTGGTATCCCGTATCAGTGCAGGTTCTAGTCCTAGCTGCTCCACTTCAGGTACAACTTCCATGAGAAATGGTCCAGGAATTTGGGTCTATGCCACCCATGGAGGAGACTAGGCTGGCATTCCTGGCTCCTGGCTTCAGTGTGGCCCAGATTTGGCTACTGTAGCCATTTGGGGGAGTGAAACAGGTGGAAACTCTCACTTTCTGATGCTTTGCCACTCTGATGCTGTCTGCCTTTTAAACTGCCTATTATTTACATTTTACTTTTTTATTATATAAAGGGAGAACATTTCATATATATATAGTTTTAATTTTTCAAAAATGTTCATGAAAAATAGGATGAAACAACAAGGTTAACTGGTTAACTGGTTAGCAGAGCAAAAATGAATGATGCTGACTATAACCATAGAGACAAAGATACCTGGAAGGAAGTTCTAATTAGAGATAGGACATTCCTGAATCGGCATTTGTTAAAACAGGGTCATATGGTCAAGAGCTAACTCCAGGACAATCCTAAAATCTCATTTCTGTCCCTTTAACATCCAAAGTTCTGTACTTACATTAAGGAAATTTTGAAGCAGTCTGTCCCAGGAAAGGCTAGGTGGTTAGATAACCCTCCGATGCTTGGATATACCCCATGATGTGTTCTACAATAGGATAATACAAAACTTTGAAGCCAGAGAAAAGACATTTGAACAATAGCTTCAGGACTAAAATGGGAAGGTCTTATGTTTAAGACAACGCCTACAGATGTCTTTATCTAGACATGGCTTGGTTTCTGTTAAACCTGATCTTTATAGTCAGATAAATAAAAATTGAAGGAAATGAGACAGTCATGGGGAGGTTTTTTCCTTGATGTTGTCATCAAACCAGGTTTTCTCTCTAGATCACCGAAATATTGAGAAGTACAATACCTTGGTACTCAAACTGTGGTGCCTGGACTGAAGCTAGTCAAAATGCAGACCTGCAGGCCTTTCACTTTAGCAGGGTTCCCATGTAATTTGGTTGCGTCTTGAGGCACAGGCTGTACAATGACGGATCTGTCTTTGGATGGACCATTTGTATATTCACATTCCCTGCAGAGAAGTCCGGGAAGACTTCTCTGAACACAATGTGCAGCTAACTCAGAAAATGTGGGCAGGACAAACGCACTCAGTGACACCGAAATATACAATAATACCAGCCACAACAAGAAGAGAACTCTGAAGATACTGAAGCCTGGGTCGATTTTGTAGCCTTCAGTGCCAATATCCCATATGAGCGCTGGTTCAATTCCCAGCTGCTCCATTTCCAGCGCAGCTCTCCACCTCAGTGCCTAGGTAGCAGTAGAAGATGGGCCAAGTTGTTGAACCCCTGCATCCAGTACTTGAACCCAGATGGAGTTTCTGGTTCCTGGCTTTGGCCTAGTGCAGCCCTGGCTATTGCAGCCATTTAGGAATGATCCAGTGAAAATATCAAAGTGTAATGTTAGCAAAACAGTGAGATGGCATGACTGGTCAGAATTGGTCAAAGAATTAGCCAACCCAGGAAGTCAACAGGGGTTGAACAGAGGGTCCATGGAGGAGTTCAAAGAGGATTAGTGGGTTAAAAATCTTTATATTTTACTTTGTAGTAGAAGATAAGCCAAAGGTTTCCATGGCAAAAATGAGGATATATGTCTCATAACACTCAACTAGAAAATAAACTCACTTGTTCTCACAAACATCTTATCCTGCTGAGCACCTCTCATCTCTTTGCTTCCAGCTGCCTTTCAGCACAACAGCAAAGGATTCAGATGCAGGGGAGCTTGCTCAGCCTGTGTCCTCACAGTCCCAAGGCCTGAGTTTGTGTCAAGGCTCTAGTACTTCCTAGTCTTGTTGCCATCCTGCAGCCAAGATTCTCTTGCAAAAACAACAGGACCCACAGCAGTCACCTCACCTCTGAGAGCTCTGTAGGCTACATCAGTGGATTTAATATGTGGTAACAGATTATTTTTTTCCCTCTGTGATGCCACTGAAAGAGTGAAGAACACGGAGAAGAAACTTGAGCTTCGTGTGTGTGAGTTATGCCCTTGACATACATGCAAATGTCACCTGAGTTTCCAGGGGACATATATAGGGTTTCTTAAGTTTGTGATTCTAGATTCCTCTTTGAGACTGATGATCCCTACTCCATTCTTGCCCAGTTGCCCCAGAAGATACCTGTGTAAGTTTGTGTTTGTTACAAATGAAGTACAGCTTCACAAAAAGCGGGAGTTTTAGTCTTCGCTTAATATTTCCGTTTGCATTCAATCACTGATTTGTTAAAGAATTGTCCAAAGAACTGAGTATATTTAACTTACACAATTGGATGAATTTGGGCCAAGAAAGGCAACTCCCATGTATGTTTTAGTATCACTTCCATCTTAACTGCTTTCCACAGGCTGTTGTTTTTCATGGAATTGTTTTAATAGCTATACCTGCTTAGAAGTTATTGTTTTCCCAGAAATGATTGGATTCATATTTCAAGTGTTGTTCGACCTCAACTCAAACGAAGTGAATTCCAGGTTTGCTCAAGATGTGTCCCTGCAGGGCTGTTCCCTGCCAGGACTGCGATGCGCAGGGAGACTGCTAGGGGGCAGCGTTACTCACAGAACTGCTTATAGGAAGGACAAGATCTATCTCCAGGACAAGAGGGCTGTTTGCATGTTAATTCAGCATTCAAGTCATTTATTTAATTCCATTTATTGCTCTTTTAAAAATATTGTGAAGTTTGAGATTTTTTTTTTTTGATCAGTCTGTAATGTTAACGAAAGAGAGGAGAAAAACCCCTAAAAATCTGAAGAAATCAACCAGTTCTGGACTAGATTCAACTTCTTGGCCCTGACGTTGTGAAATAGATTACACACCAACTCTCTGGCATGCGGTCACAGTATAGGTCCCAGCAGCTTTCCTTTAATATCTGCAAATCCCCAAACCCAGACACCTCTCCGTTTGTCTTTCCAAGCCCTCATCTCCTCTTTGCCTAAGCAGCGACTGAGCCCCTTCCCCCCTGCGTGCTTCTTAGGTGAGCACATCTCTGCCTGGACCTTCAGAGTCACATGCATGTCCACGCATTCTGGCGTCTCTCTGATAGCTTACTTACTGGCATTTCTTCTAGATACACACAACAAACTGTATTTCAAGACTGAACTCGGTCTCCTCAAGATCTGCTGCATCTCCAGTATCGTCAGTTTTCGTGGTCATCACTCACCCGGTTGCTCAAAATCCTGCACAGAAGCCAGAAACACATCTCTCACCCTCCATTCCCTTCAATCCTCATGTCTATTCGGTCTCTAGGAGTCTGTGCTCCTACCTCTTAATCATCGTTCACTCCTCTCCATTTTCATCACTAGTTCCTACTCCTTGCCACCCACTGTTCTTTTCTTTTTAACTGTCTTTTGGGGTAAATAGTAAATACATACGTTTCTGGGGCATAAGGTGATGTTTTAATATATGCATGCATTGTGTAATTAACATTTATATCGCTTTAAATGTTTATTGTTTGTGGTGAAACTTTAAGCAATTTTTCAAAGATTTATTTATTTTTATTGCGAAGCAGATTTACAGAGAGAAGGAGAGACTGAGAGAAAGATCTTCCATCCACTGGTTCACTCTCCAAGTGGCTTCAATGGCCAGAGTTGCACTGATCTGAAGGCAGGAGTCAGGAGCTTCTTCTAGGTCTCACTTGTGGGTGTAGGATCCCATGGTTTTGGGCCACCCTTTACTGCTTTCCCAGGCCACAAGCAGGGAGCTGGGTAGTAAGTGGAGCAGCGGGGACATGAATCAGTGCCCATTTGGGATCTTGGTACATGCATGGCTGTTGTGCTGGGCTGAAAACATTTAAAATTAATCACAATGAGTTATCCATTCGTTCTTGTTGGGATGGGAATTATAAAAAAGACAAAACAGAACAAGTATTGGTGATAATGTGGAGAAATGCAAATCCTTGTACATTGTTGGTGGGAATGAAAATTAGTGTTAAGTAAAAAAGTATGGAGTTTCCCCCAAACTTAGTAATAGAACTATCATATGAGCCAGCACTTCTACTACTGTGCTTGTAGCTGAAGGAAATAAAATAATCATGTCAGAGATGTCAGGCTTATTGCAATATTAATCACAATAGTTAAGACATAGAACCCACTTAGATGTCCATTGATGGATGAAGAGGGAAAGAAAATACGGTATATGGAGCTGGGGACTTCAAAAAATTTGTGGCAAACACTCATTAGGTGTCAGTTCTGGTGAACTATTTGAGGCACTCTCACACACAGCAGAATACGTAAGTGGTGGTTCATTCCTGCTATGAGATATTGTCTTCAGGCTAGATCTACTCATGGCACCAGATGGCTGCAACAATTCAGGTGTCATCTGCAGATTCTATAAAGTGACACATTTAGGAATTCTTTGCTAAAGTAATAGTTTTTTGTTTTCTCATACAACTGTTTCTATTCTATTTTTATTTTTTCAAAGAGCTTCTATTTTCTTTTCAAAAATAGTTGTGCCCATATATAGTTCCGCCAATGCTTAATGTGTTCCTTTTTCTTATTTGTAATTTATTTATTTGGGAGGCAGAGTTACAGAGAGGGAGAAGGAGAGACAGAGAGAAAGGTCATACTGGTTAACTCTCCAAATGGCTGCAATAGCTGAGGCTGGGCCTGGCTAATATTTTCTGGTTCTCTCCCCCAATGTCCACAACAACTGGGGCTGCAGGAAGCCAAAGCCAAGAGTCAGACATTCTGTCTCCCAGGTGCATGGTGGGGAATCCAAGCACTTGAGCCATTACCTGCTGCCTCCCAGAGTGGACATCAGCAGGAAGCTGGGTAGGAATCAGGAGGAATCAGATATGAGACTATAGCCCAGTCACTCGGATAAAGGAGGCAGACATTGCAAGCAGTGGCTTCGGTGCTGTCCCACAATATCTACCCCACCACTGTCTTCCTTTGTCGCACTGCCTTCTGTCATTCTCAAGGATATGCAAAGGAATTTTGTTTGCAAAAAATAGAAAATTGTTTTTTGAATATGATAAGAGCAAGAGGAAGTGGTAGGAGGTGGTTAATTCTCCATTTCTATCCACGTTAAAAGACAGATTGCTAACAGAAGAAGTCATGTGCCAACTTGAGGGGCTTCTGTATGCTAACATCTTCAGGCATGAGTGAGTGAAAGCTCAGCAGATAATGTCTTGGGCCATAGTATTGACAACTGAGGAGGGGGCCATTTCTTCTTCTCTGCAAATAACAGCCCAGCTCATATCTCAGAGCAGCAGCCATGATGCCTCTGGACAACGAGATTAGACAGAAAATCACCAGCAGTCTTGTTACCTGTATCCTAAAAACCAACAGGTACTCTTTGAGCATGTCGGGCACAGCTCCTAACACCTGTGCTTGCATTTATAATCAGAATCTGTGGCTGTCACACTTTCCTGCTGCACTCTCCTGTGGGTGAAAGAATATATTCATTCAATTTTATTGAGGTCTGTGGACAAAGTAATCACAGTCCTATCTTTGTTCTTTCCACCAAATAAGCAAACACTGGAATATTTGTAATATGCCAGGTCTTGTGCATATGCACATAAGATGTGGTTCTTGCTCTGAAAATTCCCTGAAAAACTTGACGCTTGTGCTGTATGCAGTCTGGTTGTTAAACTCAACACATCCCTGGCCCTGACATCAAAAGCACAACTAGGGTGTCTCAAAGTGGTTGCATTTTTCTAGTGCAGCATGTTTTCATGATTATGAAGTCAAAGATGTCTTTGCAGAGAATTCAAAAACAAAAGCTGCCTATACTAAGTTAAGTGAGTGAAAATTCAAGATCATATCCACAGATCTTCCCTTGGCATCAGCAATGTGCAAAAAGACTTCATTAGATTCAGTCACGAAAGATGTGCTGGTAAGTGTTATATAATTGACTTCCTGGAAAATTAAAAGTTCTGACTTCTGGCACTTGCCTACTTGCCAGACTCAAATGATCAAAGTCAGGTCACCCCAGATGTGCAGCTTGGGAGAGGTGAGCACCACTGGCTCTAAGTAGGGTCAGTACCAGCATTCTACTGGGCCTGCCCAGCTGTCTGTCAGCAGATCCAGTCACTGTGTGTGGGGCTGCAGGTCGAGTGCTTCATTTTGTGCTTTGATGGCTGACCTGGCAGAGGCCTGCGAAGGATATGCTGTTCTCTGTAGGTGGATGGACAGAGAGAAGCTTTTGAGCCAATGCCTGTTAGTTCTAATGACTAATCTGGTTAGATGGATCATTTTAATTCAAGTATCTGTGTAATCCCTGCGGTACATCCTTGTCTTGCCAGTGTTACTGCTGACCTTGACTGTAATGGAGACCAATTACCCCAAAGAGCTCCTGCTTCAGACAAACAGTGCTGGCCTGGCTTTGACGTGGTCTCAGGGCCCTTGTGATGGCTATACAGACCCAGGTTTCCAGGGTCGAAGGAGAGGCTGGGCTCCTGTGGGCTTGAAGCCAACTGTTTGAACTCACCTCATCTCCCTCTTCATGACTTAGTCTAATAAGCTCTAGAATTTCATACTCATGATTCCAGTTTAGTCCTTCTGACTCAAGATCCAGTGTTCCTTCAATCACACAGAGAGCTCCCAAGCATTTGCACACACAATGAATACTGATGAAGGGGCAGATATGATTTGTGTAGGCAAAAGACCTTTGAGTGCCATGACATAACATGATGGCTTTCAGTATGGGTTTCTCATCACCCAGCAGCAGTACAGACCTCTCACTGGACTCAGAGTGGCATTGCCCTAGTTAACGCTCAGTGCATTTTCTGGGTTGTATTCCTGGTAACTCTAGACTTTTGTCCTCATAACTTCCAAGGAGCCTTGTGTGCCCACACCTCTGGAGTAGTGCTGGCCCTCCCTTTCTTCTGCTGATGACAGAGAATTATGCCTGATCAGTAACATCACTGTGCTACACAGTCCTCTGTACACCTGAATCACCTGTTCACTGACACCAGGAAATGTAGTTCTGAGCACTCATTCTTCTTAAATTGATCATTTCATCTCCAAGCTCCATTTTTCTTATCCCTAAGAGGGTGAATTCTATCTACACTGGGATACTTTGAGACATTAATATATATATTTATACTATGTAAAATAATTTTGAGACCTAAGGTAGCTTTTCCATCTCTCCTTGCTCCATTTACGCATTCTCATTAACTTTCTTTCCTTAGATCAACTTCCTCAAAGCCATATGAACTGACTGACTTTGCTTGAAAGGCTAGGCCTCAAGGGGATGTCCATTTATTCACTATTGTAACCACAGTGGGACACCTAGGACTTCTCGATGGTCCCTCTCTCCCCTCAGCAGAGAACCCATGTGTGAAATGGTATGATGCTGATTATTGCTCCTTTTTACCATGGATTGGAAGTGATTCTGTGCTTTCGGGTTTACTGGATTTTGCAATGTTTGATTAGAAACCATTGTATCAGAAACTGATCTCTTGTAGCACAATCAGGGAACTGGAGCTTCTAGTTTCCATAGGTCTCTGGTGAAGAATTTCCTATCTTGATCATCTGAAGGCATGGATAAAGGAAAGGAGTTGCGATATAGCAGAAGTGCCTTCTCTTCTGGTCTTTTTGGGCTTGACCAATGAAGAGATGACAAAGCAACGTCTTCATTTGGAAAGATAAATACCATGTGTTTGTAAAGAATTAGAATAATAAGTACCAGAGGCTGGAGAGTGGATGGAATGGACAGATGTTGGCCAAAGGATATAAAGTGACAGAAAGGAGGAATAAACAATACATATTTAAGAAAGTGGGTATATAGTTTGTTTAATGCAATCATCTCACTGTATGCATACAACATTATGGTTTGCTTCTTAATCTTATCATTAGGATTATGATTAAGGGAAAGATCTTCATATTATAGTAATTTGTCAATATGTGATAAAAATGGATGATGACTGAGATATAACAGAAAGGACAGGGTAGACAGTTTCTGGAAACTGTGGAAGATTTGAGAGTCATGGCCACAGTAAGAACTTGTCATGGAGCAGTTGGTTAAGTCATGGACTTTAATCATTCCAGATGCAAAGTCCGGGGCAAGAGCACTAAGTAGGCCAACCAGGCTCCTGGGCTCTGGCTGCTAGGGCCCTTCTCAGATTCCACCATGGAAATGGGGGCTAATATTTTGAGATTTACACAACAGTATATTTTTCCAAAACAAGATGTTTTGAACACCAGGGAGTGAAATGTGCATGACAATATTTGCTCCAAGTTAAAGGAAGAGGAAATCAGACAAGCTAGAAATTGATTAACAGTGTGATTTTATGACGTTTTTACCCTCTCTGTACTATACTAAAGCAAATAGTAGGAGACAGCTTTTTTTTTAGAGATGCTCTTCATAAGGCATGAAACCACATTTCTCGTGCCCTTCTAGACACAAAACACAATGATCAATACTTCCCTGGAAGTTTGGGAGAAACACCCATGTGCCAAATTCATCCAAGTCTATGTTGTCATTGAGTCCTCCCTTACAGAACTAGCATATAGGGACTAATGCATGAGTTGTTGCAGAGCAACGGACCTTACATTGGAACAGAAAGAAAAAAGGAGAAAGAAGTTGAAATGTTCTTTGGCTATGGAAAATGAGTTTGTTGGGTCTTCAAGAGGTGAGTTTATGATGAATAATTTGATACTATGTTTTACTTTACCAAATCAGTGTGGCATGTGCGATTCTGCTTAAAGTCATTTATTATGAAAAGGGACTAATACTTGCAATAGCTGAAACTGTGAAGAGTTCAGACTTCCCGTAAATTGCCTCTGTGAATCCCCCACAGCCATCAGCTTCTTTGAAGTGGGATGGTAACTTGAGTAAGCACTTTTGACCTTGGCTCACAGACGGCTCTGTTATGAGAGAAAGCCTAGTTACCTTGGGTTGCTTGTTTTCCCCCAGTGGAAACTGGTCTTTAAAGACAGAAGTGAAGCCCTCTAAAATGATGTTTCTACATGTGGTAGGTGGTAGTAATTTACATTTGGGGTGTTATTTACTTCTGAATTAAAAATACATATGCCCTCCCCCTGAGTGGCTCAGCACAAGGTCTCCGATTACCCTGGAACTCCCTTCCCTGCAGATATCATAATTGCCTTCTTTACCTCAGTCACCCAGAAATGTTTGTAGGGCATCTACGTGGCCCATAAACTTTGGGCATAGGTTAGATCTGAGCATGAATTTGTGGGTGTTTGGAAGAAAGAAATGAAAACAGGGTCAAGTTACTCTTCTATGGATGCAGAGGCAGGGACAGAAAGAACCATTTCCTGTAGCTAATGGATGGTAAAGGAACCCTGGATTGCTTGAGGAAGCTGAGCACACGAGCATCTTTCAGAGTCTCTCTGGGCCTCTGGGAGACCACACAATCATTCTCAAACCTACAGATGCCAACTCTATCTCAAACATTTGTTGTTTAATGCTAAGGCCAGAAGTAAAACCTTGATATAACTGGGAAATTTCCTTCTCCCTGTATACAAACCAAAGCATCTGTAAGAACTTGTGTAAGTTACAAACTATATATTGTGTACAATAATCTGGAGCCTTTTCAGCCACATAGCCTGACCTAGACCCTTAGACAGAAAAACCTGCTTCAGTCTCATGGGGAATAATTTTCATTTCTGGTACTTGCTGAAGGGAACTTTCTAACCCAGTCTTCCTGGGTTTGGTAAATGCAAATGACTTCATTGACTGGTTTTAAAGGGAAGAAGCAGTGATTACTATGGCAAAGTTTGGTTCTATTTTTGTTCATCCACAACTGAGAAGAGGTTGTTGTCAGCACCTATGCAGTTAATCCAGGACAAGAACTGAACATGGATATCCTCGGGAATAGATCAAGAGAATGAAGATAGAGTCAGAGCCACATCACAGACCAGAGAAATCTGAGTGGTTAAAGGAAAGAGAAGCAGCAGCAGATAGTTCTGGAGAGAAACTTCGCTGAAGATGTAGATGCATACCAAGGATAAGTGAGAAAAGGCTATAGATGTAAGCATAATTACTATTTGCTGTTTGTTGGTTCCAGTGCTGTCAGCCATATGTGATCAACCTAACTTAGCGGGCCACAGGACAGAGCAGTACTGCTCTGTATCTCTCAGGACAGTGATGCTCAGGTGGGCAGTGGAAACAGCACCCAAATCCCTGGACATCCTGACTAATCCCATTCTCTACCCACCTTTACCAAGCTACTCCCCCTAACTCAAGTTTGCTATATACATCAGGGGTAAGAGTCGGGGCACCAACAGAATAAAGTTTTGCATGCAAAGTTCACAATAGCAACTGATTGTTCACTAGAGCTTTTTCTGTGACGGTAGAAATAAAGCAAACAGCCCTCCTGGGAAATTCAGGCAACTATCAAAAGATTTAGTGGGAGAGATATTTCTTTATTTTTAGTGTATCTTCTGTAAGTTTGAGAAAGAAAAAAAACCTGAGATAATGTGAAGGAAGCAAGTTACACGTCTTTTGACCAGAGGCTCTCATGCCTTACATTGTTCCAAAGCTCTGTTACGACTGAAAATGAAACTGAGCAGGTGGAGACATGCATCTCTTGAAAGCAGCAGGCAAGGATAGATCGGTGTTTGGTGTCAATCACAGTTAATTCTAGAAGTCACTCTTAGTTCATGCTCAAGTTCATGCAAGAGTTCAGGGTTCATGCTATGTAATGGCTGCCCTGTCCATCCAGTTCCATTTGCCACAAAGAGTAGAAATTGCTCTTGGCTCAAGCCTGTATATTTGGCATTTCCATTCCCTTATGTGACCCTGTTCCCCTGTCCCAGCTACCAGGCAGTTTCATGCTTGTTATCCAAGCAAACAATCACTTGGGGAGGAGTGCTGGAGACTTGAGAAGACAGGGAAATCTGGACTAAACGCTGGCTCTGCTTATTTGTTCCATGTCCTTGGGTATGATACTCGTTATCATAATGTTTTAATTTTCATTTTCTAATATTTAAAATGACAGGAAGGGGCATTTACTACAGCAGATTTAACTGACTTAAGGCAGACAAATATTTCATGTCAGAGTCCTTATAAACTCCTGGCTTCTCCGTTTCCAATCCGGCTTCCTGCTAATGCTCCCTAGAGGCAACAGATTATGACCCAAATATTTGTATTCCTCTTAGCTGAATGGGAAACTCAGAGGGAGTTCCTGGCTTCTGATTCAGCCCAAATCATTGCAGCTATTTGGGGAGTGATCTGGTAGAGAGATGTTCTCTCTCTCTCTGTCTCCTCCTCCTCCTCTCCCTGTTACTCTACCTTTTAAAGAAATAAAACTTTAAAAAGTAAAGTAAAAGCCAGTGCAGAACTAAAGCTGCAGTAGGTGACATGTTTGATGCAGTGCCCAATACACAGTGAGAGGTGAATAAATGGTGACTATTAACCCTTGTGAAGGATCCAGTTCAGCAGCTCTGTCTCTCTCAGTGCCTTCATACCAAGTACCACCCTCATTACTGCTTTTACTTTTGAGGATCCCAAGCGTTTATTTTGATACATGTCATCTTAGCTTGGAGCTGCCCGAAGGAAGACACAGCAAACCTGATGACTTGCAAGTCCTTGTACTATTCCTAGCATGTAGTACCCACCCAATGGCAGTTTGTGCTGTCTTTGTGGTTGCCCTGCTGACTGAATGAGCAAAGGGCATGGACAGAGAGGAAACTAGAGACCTTCGTAAACCAAGAGGAATGTTCCCAGACAGCACTCATTTCTGGTTCCAACTGCTTCGGCAAGAAAGATACCACATTTACTGGGTTTTGTTCAAAGACCTAGTGACTAGTTAACACACAGAAGTCTGCATTGTATTTGTATTTAAGAAGCCAGGCAGGCAAGTCTTGGTTTCAATACCAGGCTCCTGAGTGAGGAGTGACTAAGAAGCAGCCACAGCCCCATCCTGCCAAGGCACAGCGTGGTTTCACATTCTCATTCACCAGCTTGGGCGGAGGAATCCCCTATCATACACACATTTCAGCACCTCCTACTGCCACCAGGTCTGCCCTTTGGCTGTGGGAGCTGTGGCGTCAGGCTAGGCTTCACTTCCACTCAATTTCTGCTCACTGTCTGGCTCCTTTTCTTCTCTGGACTGTAACCTTTGCCATAAACTTTCCATTAAGCTGCAGTGTTAGCCCACAAAGTGCCCTAACCTACGCCAAGCTTACACGAAGTGACTGTCTCAGCTCTGCAAGTTTTTCCACCGAAGCCAGGAAACAAGACTCCCTAGAAAATTGTCAAAAGCACTGCTGGAGACATTACTAAATATTTCAGGCAATGCTCCAAGTGATGAGGTGATGCCTGCATCTCTTGCCCATGGCGCTTACGCTTACTTTTCCTCATAGATACAAAGAAATCCCATATCATGGATACCTGCTGACATTCGCCAGACTTGGCAGGGGACGTACAATAAACAGCATTTAAAATCATCATGAGCAAAGCTCAGACCTCAGTAGGGATGGATGCTCCGAACAAGACATCAGTTCTAAGATTAGCCTTCTTTCCTTGAGAGCAATTATTTTGACACATAAGCATTTTCAAAAATGTGATCCTGTTGTGTCTCCTTGAGACCAGAAAAGGTGAAGCCTGGCCCTGACAGCGCCCCCTCCCCCCAGGAGGTCATTAACCTAGACCTTGTTCGTAAGGTTAGAGACCCAAGTTAGGAATGAAATTTTTTCCATGTAGCTATACAACTGCACCATTATAAATAGTGTACAATGACTGAACTGAATTTTACAAGTTACTTTGTGAACAGTACGATAGTATTGTATTCAGTGTTTTTAAATTGTTAGTTTACTGAATGTAAACACATAGAGTACAATTTTTGCAGCCTTGTTTGTTGAATTCTCATTAATCCTAATAGGGCTTGTGCTCCAGGAAACTCTAGGTGTGCACTGACTTCAGGACAGTAGAACTCGCATGTACACAGGTGTGGATTTCATCTTGTGAGGATGCTGGCTGCGTGCCCTATGGAGGTAGAAAGGGGGGCACCCCACTGATTTGGGGCCCATTATGTCTTCTTAAATATTCTGAAACATTTAAAGGACTCAGAGCCAGTGACTTTGGACATGTTATCATGAAAGCCCAGTTCCAAGCAAGTACTGTCCCAGAGTGCAAGGCTACTAATAGTATAAACTGATTAGGTTTGGGAAAGCAATAGGTGTTAGATGGGGCAGCATTTGTTTCCCTGTGACACCGAGCATTCAAATGGAAAGAGCCTGACTCCAAAGTCCAGAGCTAATGAAAGCTCTTGACATCATCAAGTCCACAGTCTCTGTTAACAAGAATGCCTAGCCCTCATTTCTGTGTATGTTGAAGGGGGACCTGGGGACGCTTAGCAGCCAGGAATGCAGCTTCCTGTGCTACTAGTGGCAGCTGACAGCATTAGAACCAAATGCTCTACCAATTCTTCAAAGGACATGATTCAAATGAACAGTTTTGAGATACTGTGCTTTCAATTAACATTACTTACTGGGACTGTGCAATGGCTCAACTGGTTAATCCTCTGCCTTTAAGGGCTGGCATACCACATGTTTGTCACTTCATGTCCCAGCTACCCCACTTCCCATCCAGTTCCCTGATTATAGTCTGGAAAGACAGAGGAGGATGGCCCAAAGCCTTGGGACCCTGAATCCTTGTGGTAGACCTGAAATGGGCTCTTGGCTCTGGATCAGCTCAGCTCTGGACATTGTGACCATTTGGGGAGTGAGCCAGTGGATGGAAGATTTTTGTCTCTCTGTCTCTCCTTCTCTCTGTAAACCCAACTTTCCAGCAAAAATAAATAAATCTTTAAAAAAAATTCCTAACTTACATTGTCCAAGTACCCTTGATCCCAAACACCTACATGCGGAGAGATGTTTCAAGTACTCAAATGCTAAGACCAAGATTTCAGTTCAATAAAGAAGACTCCCTCCAAATTTTATAGCCAGGAAAGCCTTTTATAGCCTTCAGGGAAAGGCTGTCTATTGGTTTCTTCCCCCTGTATGACCTGTATGACCAGCCAGAACTGAGCCAGGGTGGAACTAGGAATCATCCAGAAACTCCATCCATGTCTTAGATGGAGTAGCAGAGACCCACGAATTTGAGTCATCTCTGTTGTCTCCCATGTATTCATTTGTAGGACATTGGCTGAGAATTGGAGTGGTGACTGAAACCCAGCCACTCTTCTATGGAATGTGGGCATTCAATGGGCATCTTAACCACTGCACTACAATGCCCATCTCAGAAAAGATATTCTAAGGCAAGCAAAAACCATGTAGCATGTGGTTTGTCTGAGCTTTGACCCTCCACTTGACTGCAGTGTCCTATATCAATGACGTGGGCTGCATCTCCACCATGAAAAATCCTTTGACCCCCTCTCATTTTGGATAGAGGTCATCACAGTGACCATCCTTGCCCCATTTCCCCTGTGTTCTAATCTGTCTGGCATTTTCTTAGTCGTAAAGGGGGAAAGGTGGAATTTATTGGGAAAGGACAGGCCTTGTAGTTCTCAGCAGAGACTCATTGTTGGAAAAGCAGAACTAAGAAATATTGGAAATAGCAGAACTAAGAAATTTAAGAAAGCAAATAAGCAATACACATGGCCTTTGGAGAAGAGATTTCAGACAGGGCTGAGGCTAATCCTCCATGTCACCTTCTGTCTCCAGGTGCTTCCTCTAAAGACCTAAACGAGACTTTGATAGGGATGAGCACCGGGTGCTTTCTTGGCTACTCAGAGATCCCAGTCAAGGATACATGAGAATTTGCACGTTGTTTTACCTGAGGAGGTTGTCATGCCACATTGCTGCTGCCTTTGTGAGACAGGAAAGGACAACTCCGCGGGAATCCAAGCCCATGAGCAGAAGGCCTCACTGGAGAGCGCAAGACATGAAGGCAAGGCATGCAGGAGTGCCTTCAGGACAGTTTTTTCCCCATCCACCATGCTCCTCTATCCTCGGTCCTCTGGATTGGAATGATGATTGTACTTGAACACTGAACAATCAAGAGGGTGACAGAAACAGAGGAGCAAGGGGAGGTTTGTGATGAGACAGAAATGCTGGAGAGGCATCTCTGAGGGATGCTGTATCCCTACCAAGTGGCATGCTGAGATCATATCCATCCCTGGCCAGTTCCCAGTCCCAACACAAGCATGTGATCTAGACAGATCAGAAATAACCTTTGTCTTTCTAATCCAAGCTTAAGATTGAAGGCCTTCTTAGCCTAACTTTGGTCTTTCTTGACTGCCTTCATAGCCTAACTCTGGTCTTTCTCTTCCCCACTGACATGGGGAAGAGGCAAAGAGGTCAACGATCACTCAGCTTAGCCGGCAGGAAATATTTTAAGTCTATAAGTTTCTTACATCAAAAGAGCCAACCCTGACAATATCGTGACTAATAGTATCCTGAGCTGTGAGCTGGATATCAATAATTTTTTCTTGAATTTGGAGTGAATGGCACAAAAGACTGGAGATGTTCTGATGCTATGACAAAAGTCTCCATTCTGCCAACTGATTTTATCATCTAAATTTTTGAGGAATCTGATGACATTTGTGAGAGTCATCAAAATAAAAATTGAGTCATTTTTGTCAACCTGTAAGCAAAAAAAAAATCAATGATCATTAGACAAATGTAGTCAGAGGTCATAAGGAGGTGATTTCATGCATTTGGGACTGACAGAAAAAGTATTCATGATACACTCTTCTAGAATCACAGGGTTGTACAAAGGCCCACACAACCACACGTAAAACTATTGCCTCCATTGCTCAACAATGCTTAACTCTGGCCTGATGCCACCTTTTTTTTAATCAACCTTGTAGTCAAAGATTATTGTCTCCTAATATACTATGCAATTCTCATTTTGCCTTTAAAAATATTTCCCTGGCCTCAATCTCCTTGAATGTATCCATAGTTCATTGGGGTATGTGTGTTCTCACTGCAATCTGCTACTATTCCTAAGTAATCATGGTTATTTTTACTTATTTTTACTTTATTTACTTTGCAGAATATCTCTCTGTTATTTAAGCTGACACAGCCATCAGCTCTCTTTTTTGTTAAAGCCATATGTTAACAGCTTACCAGCTGGCCAATTCTGGTACCAATTCTCCACAAGGCAGCTGGAGTTTTAAAACTTCGTAGTCATGACATCTTCCTTGCTTTAGGTTTCTAGTCTTCAGTCTTACTATGGCTTTTAGGATACACAACAGAATTCTTACCCATGACTTATAAGGTCCCATCTGATCTTTCTAGTTTTAGCTTATGCGACTCTCCCCTTCTGCATTTTGTATTTTCTTCACACATTTTTTCTTTCTTTTTTTTCTTCTACCTAAATACATTTCTCTCTCTCTCTCTCTCAATCTCTCTCTCTCTCTACCCTTTGTCCTGGCTGGTCCCTGGTCCCTTCCCCATTTTCTATGACATGGAAAGTAAAGCATGAATAGAAACTGCCTGGACAAGTTTAACTTCCCCAGGAATGTGTCTTTTCCTCCATGTATAACCACCTGTCTGAGCCTAGGCACTTTTCCTTTGCTGTGTGCTAAGGACCATGTTCTTTCCTGTGGATTTCTGTCCAGTTGATAATCACCCATGAACGCCACACTCTCCAGGATGATGAAGTTGAGGACAGGGACTTTCTTTGCCCACAGGTCTTTGCTTCATGGTTTACTGAAGCGTATGGCAAAGGGGTTGGTCTTTGAAGAACTACTGCAAGATGATGGATGAGTTTTTCCCAAGGAAAAGAAAACAAAGTCCACTTTCCACAGGCTTTGAAAATAATTATGCTAGGGAAATACAATCATGATTTCCCGCCCCCATAACAACACCCCCCCCCCTTTTTTTTCTCTGTATCTGCAGACACAACCGTGGCAAAGTGTTGTGCAGAGAGAACTGAGAAATTAATGCTAGGCTTAATGACTTTTAATGACCTTTAAAAAAGTTTCAATAGAGTAATAGAATTCTAAGTATTTCAGGCAGTAGGAGGTAAAGAAATGGCAGTGAATAGAGATGACACTAGACTAGTTTGTGGTGCAAGTGAATGAGAAAGGTGAAGCAGCTGATTTAAGAAGACAGCAGAATCATATGAAGGACATTTAGCTGAATGAAAGCTTAATGTCAGAGACCAGAAAAGGTGCACAAACTAACGGAAAAGGAGGTAATGGGAAGAATGCATAAGAAGAACTGCAAAAAGTCTATGGAAAGTGGATTTAAAACCTAAGTTTGTTTGATGCAAGAAGACCAATTGAAATTCACACATAGTTTTCCATAATACACATTTTCTATTAATCTCTGAAAACTTCTTGTAAGTATAATTTTTCCACTGAAAAGATTTATCTTTCAAATTTTATTTCTTTATTTAAGTATTATGTTGTTGTTTAAAATGTATTTATTTATTGTATTTGAAGGACAGAGTTACACAGAGAGAAAATTTTCTAGTGGTTCATTCCCAAAAGTGCCATATGGCTGGGCCAGGTCAAATACAAAAGCCAGCAGCTTTATTCAGCTCTCCCGATTGGTTCAGGGGACCAGGGACTGGAGCCATCTTCTACTGCTTTCCTAGGCATATCAGCAGGGAGCTGGAATAGAAGTGTATCATCTGAGACTTGGCTGGTGCCTGTATGGGGTGCTGACGTTGTAGGCAGTAGCTTTTACTGCTATGTCAAAACGCTGGTCCCAGGAGTATTATGTTCAAATAGAGCTTTTGCCCAAAATAAGTTCCTCTGAAATGAAAAGAAGATTGTTTTCAAGGAGAAAACATATCAAGTGATTTAGGGAAATGTTAATTCAATAAAAACAGAAAATATTTGATTGACAATTGGTGAAGTACCCTTAAACACTTACTTCTGTAAGTAATAGTTGCTGGTATAGTATTTCACAGTTTTATTTTTTCAAAAAATTTATTTATATATTTGAAAGACAGAAAATTTCCATTTGCTGGCTCCCTCCCCAAATGACTGCAAGATTTGAGACTTGGCACAATGCCAGCCCTGTCTCTCTGCCTCTCAAATAGAATGAAATCAAAAACTTTAAAAAGAATGAATTAAATCTAAAATTATTTATCAGAAATGAGGGAAAGACAAATCCAGAAATACAACCCCAAAGACTTCCTGTGAGGAAGTACCTCAAGAATCAATCTCTGTGAAAGCATGAGAGCCCTTGACTTCCACAATGTACATTAGGGCGGGTAGTCAGCTGCGATACACGCACCTGCCGTTGTAACTGTTCCCACAGCCAAAATCTGATATGGTTACGTGTGTCTGTGACTTTTCTCTTGCTGAGAATTGAAGATGCCAACTTGGATGGCCATGGCCATTTTCCAGGATGAACAAGTCCTTGGTTCTGGTCATCAGCACTACTTTAAACAGGCGAAAACCAAAACAAAACCAGAAAAAAACAGTCCAAGGATCTCATGTGCCTAGTCACTACACATTTAAAATTATCTGTATTACAGAGACTCTTCCCGAAGCATCCTCTACTGTATGGCGGAGTGTTGTCAGGTTCTGAGCACATCACTCTTAAAGAGATTAGCAGGTCTGATTTCCAGAGCTTTGCACACCTTTGAATTATAATAAAAAATAGAAAAAATTACATCTTCAACACCACACTATGGAGACAAAATTTTGGAATTTTTCAGTAAAACCACCAGAGTAGAAGAGTGTTGAAAATGAGGTATGTGTTGAGCTGAATTAAACTGCTGCCCAGGATGCTGGCATCCAATATTAGAGTTATGAATGGACTCCTAACTGTGCCACTTTCTTTTTTTTTTTTTTTCAATTTTTTATTTTAGATGATGCTTACATAATTGATCAGGGTCAGGGAAAGGTGATATAATCATTGTTTCCAAGCTTTCCATTTTTCCTGTATCTGGGGGGAGAGGAGGGAGACCAGGGGAGAAGCCATACCCAGTGTCCCAACAGCCCCAGCCCTCAGGGATGAGGATCGGGCACCCAATATCAACCCAGGGTCTTGATGTGGCATATGCTGTGAGGGTTCTGCCCACTTTAATAGTTTTAAAATGTTGTCAATCTTGCTGATCCAAAGAGGAGAGAACACTTTCAATGTCCATTTGCTGACATAGTCCTCTTTAGAGTCTCCATTCTCCCAGATACTTGCTGTCATATTTGGGCTGGGGTATTTGTCCAATCTATTCTGTTTTCCTTCCTCTGCTATGGTATCAGATGTCTTCTTAAGGCCCTAAATGGACTGCAACATCCTCTATATGAATCTGGGCCTGTCATCCACTTCTGTGTCTTTTTCCGCTGAGAAAGACCAGGTCTAGCAGGTGAGCCCAAGGACCCGAGCCTGGTGACCCAGATACTGCCAGAACCTCTGCCCCAGGGGTTCAAGGATCTTACACTCACCGCACAGATGGGCCCAAGAACATGGACTAGACGAGTTGGGTCTTACAGGGCCCCCCATTCTTGCGGCTCATGGACCCAGCACCCACTGTGCAGTCAGACCCAAAGACCCAGACTATGTGACCCAGGCCTCACTGGACTCCCATCCCCAGGGTTCATGAATCCAGCACCCACAATGCAGGCAGGCCAAGGAACCAGGCCCAACGACCTGTGCTGCGCTGGAGCCCCCATCTACAGGGGTCACAGACCTGGCACCCACCACTCAGACTGGGCCAAGGACCTGGGCCAAGTGACCTAGACCCCACCGTATCCCCATGCCCCAGGGGCTCATGAATTTGGTTGTGCCATTTTCCATCTCCCTTTCTATCCAGCTCCTTTCTAATGCACCTGAGAAGTCAGTAGATGATGGTGTAAGTACTTGGCCCAGCCTGGGATATTGTAACCCCTTAGCGGAGTGAACCAGAAGATGGATCTCCTTTCTCTGTTTCTTTTCCCTCCCTCTCTGTGCCTTTCAAATAAATAAATCCTTTGTTTTTAAAGGTGAATAAGGTGGATTGGATTATTTGCCATTTGCTAGTGATCAGGCACTAGATGCTTTAGCAAATTTTAAATATACATTTTGTAGTCAACACACTGGATTTTCCCATAATGCCATGCAAGGATATTTCAAGAAATTTACAGAAAATGGAATCAAAGATTTATCTTAGTGCAAACAAATACTGATGCTCATTTTCTTTTTCCTTACAGGGACTTTGCGAATTTTCTGACAATACTTTGACTTTCAGCAAACATCACTTACACCTGCTCTTATTAGAACTGTGTCTAGAAGGTGTGCCTTCGTGAGGCTTGAGCCAGATGGCACTGACATTCACCTGAACCACAATCAGGCCTTACGAAATTGAACACATGGACCCAGATATTGAGGATTATGAGAGATAAGTGGGCTTTTAGAAGAAAATAGTGAAAACCCAACTTTCTACCTACAAATTATTCTTTTTCAGGATTGTAAAATTTGGTCACATTACTTGTGCCTCTACTGAGCGACCATTTCATCTTCTCTTTGGAAACTAACTGCATATGTATACCCTGCGGACTGTGATTTAGTTAAACTTCAACCTGGCAGCCAGTTTTGTTTCAGGCCCTCAGCTGTCTGTACTCTCTCCTGTCCCTGCAGCAGAAGGCAGAAGATGACAATAGCCACACGAAGTGTGGGTGATTATGCAGGTCTTCTTACCAATTCCAAGGTGATTGTTCTGAGGGCAAGATCCATTGTCTTTCACACCTGATACTCAGATAATTGTTGGGTGGTAGAGAAAAGCAGAGAAAAAACAGTTCTGTGTCTTGCATACAGGAAAGGTCAAAGGCCAGAGTCCTGGTGTAAGTATCTAATCAAAAGAAACTCTTTTGTTGTTGTTGCTCAGGAGAAAGCTTTAGGAACTTCCGTTAAGTAATGTAGATTGCAGGAAGATATGGTCCCTGAAAAGGAATTACTTCAGTATCTTAAAATATTCATTATAAAGGCAGAATAACAGACAGATCTTTCATCCACTATTCAATTCCAAATAAACTCAAAGAGGCTGAACTAGGGTAAAGTCAGAAGCCTAAAACTTCATCTTGGACTTCCCGTGTGGATGGCATGGCCCCTAGCAATTGTTGTTGGGAAGGCAGTGGAAGATGGCCCATTGGCAGGGAAATGGATCAGTAATGAAACAGCCAGGATTCAAATGGGCACTCATATGGGATTTCAGCATCACAGGTGGTGGCTTAATTTGCTGTGCCTCATGCCCACTCCAGGACCTTGTATTAAGCCAGGAACAACCTCATCATTAATGATCAAGCCTGAAGCATGTAGGAGATTCAAATATGTCCTTCCCAGGATTCTGCAAACAGCACGTACTGCCTGTGCGACCCTAGTGGAAGGTGTGTGGTGGAAGGGAATGAGAAGGGCCTGAACATATGTAGTGTGATGATATAGAGATAAGAGAGAAAAAGAGAGAGAGAGAATGAATCTCATTTATTGGCTTAGTTCCTACCTGTGAGCAATGGCTGGACCAGGAGCCAGGTTAAAGCTGGTATCTGTGAACTCAATCTGTCTCTCTCATGGGTAGCAGGAACCTATCTACTGGCTGCATTCCAGATGCAAATTAGCAGGAAGCTGGAAAGGTGAGCAGAGCCAAGACTCAAATTCAGGCATCCCGCTTGGCACCTAAGCTGTTAAACTATAAATGCCCATCCCTCCTGTCTGTTTCAAATTGCAAGACTTCATCTTTTCCTCACAAACAGACCCTTACCTGTATACTCTGCTTAGATTTCAACCGGCTAAAGTGATGCTGTGCAGATTGGATCAGCAGGTGCCCCTGCCTTTGGCTCCGGTTCACCCTGGAATAAAGAACCCCAGTTGAACTGCAAGGCTCAGGGGGCCAGTTTGAAGCCCTTTGACAACCTGGCCAGCCTAAAAATCCTTGGAAATGTGCTTGTGAAGCAAGATGGGTCCCGGAAAACCCCACATGGGCTCCCTAAGGTCTGCGCATGTTTGTCTCCTGCCCCCACCCCAGGCCCTGCCACAGGGAAAGGGGGACTTTTCTCCACCAAGTATTGCACCATGGGGACAAAGCCTTTCCCCTTTCACTTCTCCACTGGGCGCCTTCCTGCTCAGCATCTGCCTCCCAGGATGTAAGGCTATTTCCATTGGTACGGGAGCTAACACATTGTAGTTAAGTTTGGGCTCCATAGCATGGCGGCCAGGGTTCAAATACAGGCTGAGCACTTGCTGGGTGTATGGGCTAGGAAAATGAATTATTCTGACTTTATCTAGATTTTCTCACTGGTAACATAGGGACAATAAAAGCAACTGCTTTGTATGATTATTATTTGATTAAATGAAATAGCAACTGTAAGTTCCTTATCACTGTGCCAAGAATGGAGTAATACAGTACATGCTGGCTATTATTAGAACTCAGTCTGTTTGTTTGCCTGGTGTAGAACAAGTGGCTTTCTCCTTTAGCTTCTACCTTCCTTGGTAACCTTTACAATGTTGGTTGACTCCAAGTCAAGTACACTGGGGCTATCATCCTGGTCCTTCTGTGGAACACCCAAGTATCACAGCTTTCTCCCTGTTTTCTCCTACCAGCCATTGTTTACTATAACAACTCCTGGAAACTTCTAGAAACTCCAACTTTTGTTGAATTAACTTTTCTCAAAGAGAAACATTGTTTTTCATCCTGTTGGTTCTCTCTGCTTGACTTCTGCTTGTATTACAAAAATTAAATCTTCAAAGAATTTTTAGGTAGTGTAAGTTGGACTGGCAGAATAATTTTGAGGGTTCAACTCAACATAAAAATGTAGATTCTTTGTTCACAGTGATAGGATTTCAAGACAGTAATAGTAGGATTTTAGCCAACTGTAGAGCCTCTTCTGTCATGTGCCCTTCCTTGAAGCAAAAACTGAACACACAGATCAGCTCACTTGAAACCTTTGTTGGGATGGGATGGGATAATCAATTACACAAGGAAGTTTTCCTCACTTCCAAGCACGAAGACTTGAGGGATCAGTAAGTATATATGTCCCTAAAGCATTTCTTTTGTCCTCCCACAGAAAGAAAATCGCTGTTATGAACAGCAAGAAACTGTCTGATCACCTGCTGCAGGGTTCCTGGGGATGTGAGAAATCCTATCTATGTTTTTTTCACCAGGGAAGAAGTCAACTCAAGTTTTTCCCTTCCCCAAGGATACTTTGTTTTAATAAGCAGCACAGAAGTTCATCTTTCAGCTGTCAACAGTTTCATATGAAGACCTCACTTTTCTTGACTATGTGGTATTCACTATATACAGGAGACATCAATCCTTCCTACTGCTGTTTTTGTTTTTGTTGTGGTTTTAGTCCTCAAAGGAACCTAGCTGACCCTTTGCTATCTTAATATTTAATCCCATTGGAAGAAGAGCCTGCAATAAGGATTATAAATAGTTTACTGGGCATTGCTGGGAAGTAGTAAAGGGAAAGAGCCGACTAATGGGGTGTCCTTAAGCCAGTGAATGCAATGATTGGTTGCAGATTAACTCTGTGGGGGAGTTCTGAGCTGTACAACACACAGTAAAACAAACAACCAACCAAAAAATACCTATCTACCCAAGGGCCAGATGTCCAGAGCGTTTAGACAGCCATGCACATCATTCGTGGCCTGAGGCCCACCCCAGAAGTGGGTAGGGGGCAAGTGAAAGGCAGTCTATTCCTCCTAGAATGGCAGGGTATCAGGAACACATACTAACACCTGCTGCTGCATCTGTAACTTCAGATCTAGAACATTCTCCAAAGCAGATGGTGCTGCATTCTAAGAAAAACACTGTTGATTACAAGCAGGATGATGGGTAAATTTACACCCAAGTCTCAGTTTCTCATCCAAAAAACAGAAGTACCACATTCAGAGTTAGAGAGCTGATAAAAAAAGTAAGGCCTGAAATAGAGTGGTGCCTTCTGACAGACATTCATACAGAGAGCTACTCATGGAATTATTGATTAAGCCAGTGCTTCTCACATTGCGATATTCTTACGGCTCATTTGCAGCTCTGGTTCCAATTCAGCTTCTTTGGACAGGGCATAGGACACTTCATTTCCAGTGCTCCCAGGGATACTGATCCTGCTGGTGTGTGGATCAGAGTTTGCATGGACAGAGTGTAAACAATTTTAACATTATCTGCAGCCACTACATGCAATAAATCATAAAAATATTTCCCCTGATCTATTGGGTATAATCAAAGCACAAACATAAAAAATGTTTGATCCTAGCTGTGAGTGATGCTAGCCTTGTGTGGAACAGAGCCAGATTGTATTGTTCACCACAGATAAACTCTACTGCCTTGGGTTCCCAGGGTGGAATTACACATGAGAGGAAGTGCAGAGTGAAAAATGTATAGGATAGATAAGGATGTCAGCATCATGGGAAATCTAAGAAAAGATATAAATTGCATCATTTTTAGAGAATGAGGAAAATGAAGAGTGTCCAAGGTCATCTCTCTAGCGCATGACACTAATGCAAAATTAATGTCATCTGCTTGGGGATATACTCCATGCACAATGCATTACACAGGATAGGAATGTCAAGGACCGGATGCGATGTTACAAGTGGCTAAATAGGCATACAATGAAGATACTCAACAGTAACAAGGGGACTAATTTGCTCCCAAGAATGAAATAACTCACAGGCAGGTTATTCTGCTCTGGAATGCCTGGGAAAGGTACATCAGAAGGGAGACTGGAGCTGGGCCTTGAGAGGACAGACGTTTGTTGGGCTTGAAGGTGGGAGACTATTTAGAGACAAGTCATGAGTGTAAGGAAAGAGTTCTATAACATACACTACTCACAGGCAATGCTTGAGAGTCAAGGCTGCCAGATACAGGGAGTGATTAAAAACAGCAACCTGCCATGCACTCACTGACCTTAGCCAGAGATAGGTGGAGGTGAATAGGATATTAATAATAGTGGCATCATTGTTAACGAGATGCAATGTGTAGACAAATCTCGGCTCATGCTGGTTTCCATAGGAACTAGCTGAGAGACCTACAGATAATGCCTCCTAAATCTCTTTTTTATTGCTAAATACTTACTCCTACTTTCTTGTTTTTTTAAATATACATTTAATTGAAGGTCAGAGTTAGAGAAAGATGTCTTCTATCAATTCTTTACTTTCCAGATGGGTACAACAGACAGAGCTGGGCCAGGTTGAAGCCAGGCACTCCTTCCAGGTTTTCCACAGAGGTAGCAGGGGAGCAAACACTTGAGCCATCTTTCACTGTTTCCCAGACTGTTAGCAGGGAGCTGGATTGGAAGTGGTGTGACCAGGTCATGTACTGCTGCCAATATGGGATGCCAGTGTTGCAGGTGGTAGTTCTATCTGCTGTGCCACAATGCTGGGCACCTACACATGCTTTCTAAATATAATTGAGGCTACTATCAAATGGCGTAAATCATAAGACATGATCAATGTATATTCCTTACCACAGGACTTGCTTCATAGTAAGTGTTTGAAAACTTGTCATTATTAACACACAAAAGAGAAAGGAGAAAGACTAAAAAAGAAAATAAACAAAACAAAAAGAAAAGAAATAAAACAAAAAGAGAAGAAAGCGGGAAGGAGACGACCTCATTGTTGTGGTCACAGCGATGTTTGCAAGCAGGAGATTCTAGGTGCTAAGGATATCACTGACTCTCATAGAATTTCACTTTCTACTTGGCAGGACACGTGTACACACAGGGCAAATCCAGGTCCTTATGTAAACAGTAAAGGTGAATGGCTGCTCTGGTGTGCCACCCAACCAGAAATAGAAAGACTATTGCCTCTGTTCCTGGATGCACTACCAGTTAAGAGGAGCCATCCTTCTCAGGGTGGACCATGCCCAAAGACCACTTGACCTAAGCTCAGAGCCCTGAAGGGTCATTCCATCTTCAGAAATCTCAGAGTAAATAGAAACTCCATTGAGTCTGTATCACCATCTCAGTTTCTCTTTTTGCCTGATCCCTCCCCTCCTTGCCCCTCCCCTTCCCTTCCTACACAACACACTTCTTAATAAACTTCCTGTACAATAAGCTTTGTTATTGTTTTTTTCCTAGAGAATCCTCCCTATGACAGTTGGTTTAGCTGTGGTTACTCAGAGGACATATGGTCCCTGGCAGGAGGTGGGAGAAAGGGTGTTAACAAAAGCACTGGTGATAAAATTGGATGGTATTTTGGCTGGAGAAAATCCACCAGCTGGTGCTAGTATCTACCATTTGAAAAATACAAGGGAAATACTATAGACAGTAGAATTGGGTTAAAGCCTGGGAAAAGGAGTTAGGTGAGGAGTGAAAGGCAGAGGTCTCTTTGATAGCATACAAAGAATCTCTTATGGGGCCCAGAGCTATAGCATAGTGGTTCAAGTCCTCACACGCCCGGGATCCCATATGGGCACTGGTTCTATTCCCGGCAGCTCCGCTTCCCATCCAGCTCCCTGTTTGTGGCCTGGGAAAGCAGTCGAGGATGGCTCAAAGCCTTGGGACCCTGCACCCATGTGGGAGACCCGGAAGAGGCTCCTGGCTCCTGGCTTTGGATTGGCTCAGCTCCAGCCATTGCGGCCACTTGGGGAGTGAGTCATCAGATGGAAGATCTTCCTCTCTGTCTCTCCTCTCTGTATATCTGCCTTTTCAATAAAAATAAATAAATCTTTAAAAAAAAAGATGCTCTTATTTCCCTATGTGGTATGGCTGAGAAAGCTGAGTGCTAATCTCCAAATGTGAGTATCTGAACTCCACACCAAGGTAAACTTATCAACTGGCAAATATGCTATTCCAAGGTCAGGGTAAGTAAATCTAAAGTGTTGGCAGATAACATGGAGGCACTGGGATTAAAGTCCCCTAATCCTGAGTCTCAATGTTCCCTTGAGTAATCCATTCCTGCCTCGCTCCCTCCCCTCATTCCAAAGCAAAGCAGAAATCTTTCGTTTGCCAGATAACACATACCCATCTCAGGATCAGGCATCTTCTACCTCTTTGATCTATGGGCCTAGGACTAGGGTTAAATAAACACAGCCAGAGTCTTTCTGGGCAGGATGAGGGAGAAAGGGAAGCAGCAGAAATTGGCTAATTTTTTTTTACTAAATAATAATGATAATGATAATGAAAATAATAATAAAGACTAGAAGAGTAGAGATCGGATTAGTTTCTGAGAGTCCCGGACCTCAAAACGTCAGAGCATGCGGCTTGAAAAGAGAGTCTCAATTTGTGAAAGTCTTCTAGGATACATGATTGAAAATTCCAGCAAGAATGCCAAGATATGGTGCAAACAGATTCCTGGGATGGCTCTTACCCACATGAAATGAACAACAGTTCATCCTGAGTGCTCGTGGCAGATGAAGAAAGTAAACGTCTCAGAGAAATACAAATATCAGAGCAGGTTACAGTATGTAAACCTGGAAACCCCTTAGCCATCTGTGTTCCACAGTATTCTCCACCGACCAACACAGACAGACTCTCCTGGTGAAAGGGGCCACGGCATCAGTAAGAAGCTGAGTGCATGTTATGACCCAGCTGGACTCACTGGTAAACTGGACACCCTTCCTTGCACATCCAACCAAGGACGGGGGAAGCTACTTTACCGTGCGAAGAGAGGTGAATGTAATTACCTTAATGCATAACAGGGATGAAAGGGTCAGGAATGGATACGACTTGCAGCAAACTATGGACCTGATTAGAAGAAAACAAAGTCCCTGGGGAGGTGGGTAGGAAGATAACCACCAGTAAGAGTATTATTCCATCTAGAATGAAAACAAGTAAAGGATGGTAGATTGTTAGGTTGAAGGCTTTTAGTCTGGCTTCTAGATCTGAACTCTTTTTTTCAGGCCCAGAATCCCAAATTGAAGAAAAGTCCAAATTCCAAGTAACTTCCATAGCACACAGTACTTACCCAGGCATCCACATGGTTCAATGTACACCCTGGGAGGGGTCTGTTAGAGAAGGCCTCAGTTAACATTTGTGCCAAGAGAACTTAAGTGACATCATGGCCTTGTTAGCATGGAGGCTTTAGGGATAGACATTAACTAGGTCTTGGTTGGATAAATCATATTTAGTACTAAGTATCTGTGCTTTCCTCGTGCCTATAAAAATTTGTCTGGTTGTTATTTTCCCTTCTCTATTTCTTGTTTCCTCTAATATCACGGATTCCTCTTTGAAATTTCCTGCTGTGTTTAATAATCTGAAAGATGCCTGCCATTTTACATTTCAATATTTTAGTGAGCTTATGTTTTCAATGATTTTAAAAATACGCTTTATTGAAATTTAATACATGTGTGGTGAAATCTATCCACTTAAATGTGTAGATTCATGGGTTTTTGCACATCTATCACGTTCATCAAGGAGGCATGGGACATTCCTATAACCCCCTAAATTCCCTGCTCTTTGATGCCAATGCTTTCCATAATCATCCTAACGTGATATGAAAGATCTCATGTAGTTTGCATGCCTGCCTGGCTATTGCAGTTATTTGGGGAGTGAACCAACGGATGCAAGATCTTTGTCTCCGTCACTCTGCCTTTAAAATCAATTTTTTTCAAAAGTAATGACCATGTGCATATGAGCCTTTGATTGGATATGTTTTCATTTCTCTTTGGTGGCATATACTTAGTAATAGTGGGACATATAGCAAGTGTGACTTTATGAGGAACTGGCAAACTGTTTTGGAAAATGGTTGCACCAGTTTCTAAATGCTTCCAAGTACACAAGAGATCCAGTCGCTGCATGGCCTCACATGAAATAAGCAACAGTTCATGCTGAGTTATCAGGATTCTCAGGCACTTTGCTTTTGGTTGTTAGTTTTGTCTCACAATTTTTTTTTAAACACTTATTTATTTTGATTACAAAGTCAGATATACAGAGAGGAGGAGAGATAGAGAGGAAGATCTTCCGTCCGATGATTCACTCCCCAAGTGAGCGCAATGGCCGATGCCATGCAGATCAGAAGCCAGGATCCAGGAACACGGGTGCAGAGTCCCAACCCGAAGCCGGGAACCAGGAACCTCTTCCAGGTCTCCCACATGGGTGCAGGGTCCCAAACCTTGGGCTGTCCTCAACTGCTTTCCCAGGCCACAAACAGGGAGCTGGATGGGAAGTGGAGCTGCCAGGATTAGAACTGGCACCCATGTGGAATCCTGGCGCGTTCAAGGAGAGGACTTTAGTTGCTAGGCCACGCGTCCGGGCCCTGTCTCACCGTTTTTTAAAGTTTATAATGATATATCAGTGTGGCCTAAACTTGTATTTCTTGGGTGATGAAAATGTTGAGCGTCTTTTCTTGCAAGTACTGGTAATTCTCATATATTTACAGTACTGAATTGTTTACTCAATTTAAAAACTCATAGGTATTACATATATCAAGTTGTGATATTCATTTTTGGGCTCTAAATACAAGCTTTTTGTCAGATAAATGAAATGAAATATTTTCTAATTTCAATTTTCTATGTTAGTCTTTGTCTTTTCTTAAAGGTGACATTTCAAATTTATTCTGTAAAATGTGGCTGAAGTTTTATTTTACTGATCTTTCCTTTAAATTTTGCACTATTATTTGATAGCTAAGAAATCTGTCTTCACAGTTAGTGAGAATGTGTGAAAATGTTTTGATCTTACATTTCAGCCTGTGTTTGATTTAGAATTAGTTTTTGCATTTGCCGTGAGGTAAGACTTGAGGTTTGTACTTTTTCATCTGATTATCCAATGGTCCAGGCATTATGTCTTGAAAAGATCTTTTCACCATTGAATTACTTTGACATTTTTAAGTTCTTGAATAAATGCAGGGCCTTTACAATTTCCTATTTCTTTTCTGCTTGGGTACCTTTTATTTTAAAAGAATGTATCTACTTATCTGCATATTTTAATTTAGTAATATTATTTATTGTCCTGATGTCTGACTGTATTCTCTTAACATGAATGTTTGCAAGATATAATTTTTAAATCTCAATCCTTTAAAAAAATGTATTTATGGTGGTTTTCCTGCAAGTAGCATGGATTGCAACTGGCTTCACCTTTATTGATTTTAGCAAATGTTTTTAATTCTTGTTTATTGTTACATATGTTATGTATCTGTCATATAAATGACACAAAATGAGAGATAACAATGACATACAATACTAATTATGAAAATATGGAATAAATTATGAAAATAATAAATATAAAATTATGACTATATTTTCTATTTATTATATTATATTTATAATATAATACAATAAAATTATGAAAACATTACATCAATTTACTTTTTCTCATATTAAGATTGATGCAAAGGTCTTTTTTTTCCTAATCTCTGGAACAGTTTTTATTTAAACAGTAAAATAGAATTGCAATACAATTCAATGGTCAGATCACAGATGGGATACAAAATGCTTGCAGAATAACTGTTATTTGTACAGCTAATATTAGAATATCATACTAATGCACTAGATTATTCCATGATTAAAAATTGTCCAATATAACAAACATATTAATTTTTTCCTGTAACATTTTACTATTACTTCTGACACTGATGATTTTGTTCCCCCAAAATCTTCAAACTAAAAAATTTTTAAAGTCTTATTTATTTTTATTGCAAAGGTGCATTTACAGAGAGAAGGAGAGACAGAAAGATCTTCCATTTGCTGGTTCACAGCTCAAGTGGGCCCTTTCAGATGGAGCTGAGCCGATCTGAAGCCAGGAGCCAGGAGCTTCTTCAAGGTCTCCTATTTGGGTGTAGGGTCCCAAGGCTTTGGGCCATCCTTCGTTGCTTCTAATGTCACACGCAGGGAACTGGAAGGGAAGTGGAGCAAGCAGGATTAGAAATGGCACCCAAATGGATCCCAGTGCATGCAAGATGAGTACTTTAGCCACTAGTTTGTTGTACCTGGCCCAAACTGAATTTTTTAAATGATTAAAGGGGTGATGAAAACTCTACAAACCAAATTGAGTTTACAGCAAATTCTAGTGCAATTAAGATGAGATGCTGAGCAAGATCATCAGCTAGTGAACATGTAAAACTCTCCCGGTGTATTCATGATTGTGATGTTGATATGCTCAAGAAATTCTAGTGCTGGGTACTATAAACTCAACCATTGAGACCAAACTTTGTAACATTTCTTTTTCCATTTGTGGCTTATGTTGTGTTAAACAACCAATTTTCTTATGTATGTCCCAAAAATCTACTCTGTACAAGACACAACACAAATCTGGAATGAAAACATTTGGAATTGTTTCCTATTTGCAAAATGCTTTTATATCTGATATCATTTTTTCCCAATATTTTCTGTTTTTAAACACACACATGACTAGAACTCTTATCTATATGGATGCAAAGAAGATTATCTTGTACAAAAGGAAGATATCAACAATTCTGACAAATTGCTGTAAAGGAAAAATCATTTTTTAGTCCCCTTCTGTCTTCAATGGATTAAAATCAAACCAGTGATCCTATCTTATTATTAAGTATCACAAATGACAAGTCCTAGCGATAAAGCATCTTGTTTTGGTTAATTTTCAACAATTAGAGTTCAGGTTGCTGTCACAGATGGTTATTAAAATTATTCTTACCAATGTGAAGCTGTTTTCTTTGTGGAGTGGCTGGGAAGGAAGAAGCAAGTGGAGAAGCAGCACAACATGGTGGACAGATATGTAAAGCTGTGCGTTCAGGACATGTTTTTGGTCACTTCATACCACGGTGACTTTTCTTGTCTTACAGTAAATGACAGTACAAAGCCTATAAATTAAAATGCATTTAATAAAACATTCTGCAAGTGTCATAAATGTATGCAATCCTAATTATAATGTCTCTATGATATATCTGCACAGTTTCACAGGCAATCATAACACACAGACATGTGGAAATCTCCTGTTAAACAGCTAATTTTGCCTGACTATAACATTATCTTCACAACTGTTCAGTGTAGCCACAAATAATAACATAGTAAAATTTGAAATCTATCAATGTTATCAAGAAAAAAAGGTGAGCAGCAATTCCAGGACATAGAGCAGATAGCAATCCCCAACTTTCGTGTGTGTGTGTGTGTGTGTGTGTGTGTGTGTGTGTGTGTGTGAGCTGTTTCAAGAAATAGAAGCTGACATGGTTTTCTGCATGTTGTCCCAGAATTTGGTTTTCTGATTTTAGTTTCAGATTTTCTTCTGTAACTGCATCTATTCTTGCAGAAAGACCTTTAAGTGTTGGAGTTCCAACGTTTGATTAGTAAGTCATGGTTTTCCCTCCAGCTCCACCTGATTTTCAGCATCAACATCCATGCCAGCATTCCTCATTTTGAATAGCAAATTTGGGATCATGGATGCCAAATTAGTAATGATGGCTCTTCCATTTGAAGTGCCAGGAAGTCCTGTTTCTTATCCTAGAATCCAAGGAAAATAGTAGAGCCTCCTGGTTTTGAATCACTTTCGAATGTCATTGTGCTCTGATCCTGTCCACATCTGGCTGGTGTGGGTGGGCAGGCTTGGTGAAACTCCATCATCCTCTTCCTCAACAGTGTGCTCAGATCTGGCTCTTCTAAGGTTGAGATGACTGTGCCTTCCTTGGGTGTCCAGGCAACTCTCTGCATCACCTCTGGTGAGCGTCATCATAACAAATCATACCATTGCCCCTTTCCACGAATGAAGCACACAGTCTCTACAATTTCTTCAAATGAACCAGCCTCGCCAGTTTGGCTTCTGCAGCACAGAGTGGAAGTCAGGGATGGGTGTTGGAAAAGAGAGATGTTTCTCGATTTCTTTCTTCTTGGAAGAGTACACAGTTGCTAAATAGCAACAAAAGCACCCGTTCTAATTATAAGCATAAGAATTAAATAAACTTCACAGTTCATTGTTGCATCATCAAGCAAAGCAAAGCCATCATTCTTCACTGGTTAAAAACATATTCTTAACGAGCCTGAACTGGGACAGAGCTGTGAGGCTTTCTCCTTGTGAGGCCCTCCAGCACAGTCCGCTTTAGTCATGAACCAAACCACTGGTGTTCTGTCCAAGAACTGTGAAATGACTGTTGACAAAGGGTGAAAGAACATGGTTGAAGAGGAATTCTCTTTCCATGCAGGAAAAATCCATGTTGGTAAACTCTCCCCTCACCCTCTATTTTTTAAAAAAACTAATTTATTTTTGTTGGAAAGGTAGATTTACAGAAAAGGAAAAACAAAGGGTAAGATATTCCATCTGCTGGAACTCTCCCCAAATGGTTTCAGCAACTGGAGCTGAGTTAATCCAAAGCCAGGAGTCAGGAACTTCTTTCAGGTCTGTCATATGGGTTTAGGGTTGCAAGGCTTTGGGCCATCTTTTGCTGCTTTCCCATGCCGCAAGCAAGGAGTTGGATGGGAAGGTAGGCACCAGGTCACCAACCAGTGCTCATATGGGATCCCAGCACATTGCAAGGGGAAGATCAGGCAATTGAGTCATCAATTTGGGTCCTAGTAATGCTCTTGATCACATCTGCTTGCCTCTCTGGTGACTGACAGCATGGCAAATAGTATTCAGCATTGTTGAGTGCACATGTTCAGATCATAGCATAGAAAAATCGTGAACAGAAAGACCATGCCAAAGTTCTTAGAGGATGGAGACAAACAGCTACACTAAAAATAATGCTGTCATTGGCATTTAGTTTTCTCTAAGAAGATAGTGATTCAAGGAAGATAACCCTTTGTGTTTGTGCATTCTCATTCAACATTGAACCTCTCTGTGCAAAGAAATGCACTGCCAACCCAAATGAGCAAAATGCTTAGAACATTATCTAGCATGTCCAGTGCGATGATGCAGAGGCTAAAATCTTTACCTTGCACACTCTGGGATTCCATATCGACACTACTGGTTTAGGTCCCAGCTGCTCCACTTCCTACCCAGCTCCATGCTTTTAACCTGGGAAAGTAGCAAAAGATGGCCCAAACCCTGGGACTCTACATCCATGTGGGAGACCTGCAAGAAGTTTCTGGCTCCTGGTCAGATTGGTCAGATGCAGCCATTGCAGCAACTTGGGGAGTGAACCAGCAGATGTAAGATCTTTCTCTCTGCCTCTCCATCCCTCTGTAAATCTGATTTTACAATACAAATATATATTTTTAAAAGAACATTAACTAAATGCTCCATGTTTTGCTTGGCAGCAGTGCTCAGCTGTTTTATTCCCTCTTTTATTCTCTTATTGAGAGCAGCTGTGGCAGTCAAAGATCTTTGCCCTGTTTTCTGTTTGGCTATGAGCCTGTAAACTCCAGACAATCTTAATGAAAGGAGTGATCATGGAAAAAAAGAAGAAAGAAAGTAAAGAGGAAGATCAGCTCTGCCTTTTTTCTTGAACCTCCTTTATTTATTTTTAAAATCAGAACAAGATAGCCAGGCAGAACTGGGATTGTGCTCATTCCCTAAAAATCAATATTTCATAAGTGATTGTTGAGTGTGTTTTAGGATCAACTTCCTGGAAAAACAGTCTGAAAGATATGAATCAGGAACTGTTTCTTGGGTGAAACTGCAAATGCTTATCATTTTCCTCAAACAGAAATGTTGAATGATGCTTTAAAAAAAGTCTCTTGATAAAAGTGAAGAAGTGCTTTGTATAGCTAATCTGCTCTCTAAAATGTTGTGTAAAGCAACATGAAGAAGCAGAACATCCAGTTGTATCTCAAGCACTTTCTAAAATAACTTTTTCAAGCATTTTTAGTTGACATGGTAGTTTTACATATTTATGTATTCAGTGAAGCATTTCAATACATGTGTATTGACCGTATTTGATGATCAGATCAGGAACATTGGCAGATTATCACAGACATTTATCATGCCTTTGTGTTGGGGCCATTCAAAATTCTCTACACTAACTGTTTTGAAACAAACTTTTAGCAATTGTCAACCACAGCTATTCTATGGAGCTGTGGAGCAGTAGATGCTATTGCATCCTGTATTCATTAACCGTTCTTTTCTCCACTCTCCACCATATGCTTCCTAGCCTCTGTGAACCAGTCTTCTGGTCTCAACTTGCATAAGATAAATTATTTTTTAGCTCCCACATAGACATTTCATCCGTGTTATTGAAAATGGTGGATTTTTCATTCTTTTTAGGCCTCAATAATATCCAATTGCATATTTACCATATTTCCTTTACCCATACATTACTGGGATATCTGGACATGTAAGGGTGATTTTGTATTTCTGATGAGGTACAATGATCATGTGAATGTCTCAGGGTTTTAGAATGCCACCAGGCCCAGAGGTCACCAAGGTGAAACGATGGTGTTCTTTGGCCATAACAACCATGGGAGACAGATTGGTGAGGAATATGTGTTTATTCAATACAGATCCCAGGGTTATGAATGTTGCTGAAGGGAAGGGCAGGAGGGTATATTACAGTAGGTCCCCACCCACACACTCCTTGCCCACCAAAGACACTGCGAGTGGCTAGATGACAAGCCCATTTCCCCTGACTTTCTGGTCATGCCAGAGGTCATGCGCCATGTGCAGGCCTAGAAACTGTGCCTCAGGCCATAGGCAGGTAAGCTTTAAGCCATGCCACCAGGTAGCAGGCAGTAGTTGCCCACATCTCCCCACTCTGTTCTTGGAACAAATTCTACCTCAAAGACCTTCACCAAAAGGGAGGCTTTATGTCCTGTGATTCTAAGATGTTGGTACAGACACTTGAGAGCAAAATTTAACATAAGAATATCACCTGTTAGAACATCACATTGCAGGCAGAATGCCTGTCTTAATAATCTTAAATGTCCTTGATACTAATTCCAATTTCTGTTGGAAAGCTAGTACGGTAGATCTATAAATAATTGGCCTAGGCCAATTATTTGAGGTCCAAGGGCAAAGGTAGCCAGTACAGTTATGTTAATCACAGTTCTTACAGTCTGGACGGTCCAAGTCAAGAACAATATAGACGTTGCAGCAGGAGCCACCACGGTCCCAAGGGAGACAGCAGCAGCGATGATGAGGCCAGGTGTGCACCACATTAGGTACAGAATGGAAGAGAAGATCTCATTGTGTGTTTGATTTTGGGGTCCCTTCCACTCATAATTCAGCTGGGCTGGAATTCAAGGAGCTAGTATTGTTATTATCACAAATACTTTAAAGACATATCAAGCCACATGTAATTAATAACACAAGCAGTGAGATATAAAAGGAAAGCATCACTATATTTTAAAGGCTATACAATTTCAAATGCACATGTATGGGGCCAAGGAGGCCACACTCTGAGGAAATTAAAAGGTAACTTCACCAGGGGCCAGTCCCTAACTGTCCTTTACCCCATCTGGCTCCTCACATTCCCCCCAGGAGAATGAACCCTAGCTACTGGTAGGGACACAGGGTGAAGATTGCTTTGGCTACTTCATGCTGAAAAGGGGCATTGGAAGGCCAGGGTCAGCAACAAGATATTCTACAGGGTTTCTATCTAGAGGTCCCTGAAGAAGTAGAAGCCACCATTTGTCTGATATATTGATTGGAGCTTGGAGGCTTCTCTTTGTTGAGGTCGAGACAACAAAACATGGTAGTTACAATTTCTTCCAAGCTAGTATGTCTTCAAGGCTTAGGTTTAAACCTCTATTAGAATAAATGTTAGACCCGGGCAATCTAGGTTAAGATTCATAAATAATTAACACAATAAAGGCAATAAACTACATGAAGCATTCCTGAGATGTAGTACAGGATTGTAAGTCCATCACATAAGACAGTTGCATACAAGTTTGATTTCAAAGTTTCCATGGACTCACATCTTATTTAGTGTTAACAGTTCTGAATTAATAAATCTTTTAGGAGAGTATATAGAACCCTTAATAAATTAAGCTAACTTGAACTTTGAAAAGGCTGAGGCCATTTTACATCTAGGCAGGAAAAAGTCAAACACTAGATTTTCTAAAATCTATATATATACACATATATATTTTTTCCTACCAATTTCATAAACTCTAAGAGTCTCAGAAAAGACATTTATCCCAGAACATAAAACACAATGACAAAACACTTGTTATAAAGGACTTATATGAATCATACAGTAGCTGGCAAAAGATCTAAAACTAGTTGTGATCTACACTAATCCAGCAGTTTATAATACTCCAGTAGAATTTTACAGTACTGTATATGCTTACGGCAGAGACAAACGGAAGTGTTAGGTAGATGAGCAGAAAATTCCTCAGTAAGTTAACAAATGAGGAAGACATGAACTCTGCATCAGAGCAGTGAGGGTGTCCTGCCTCCGGGTGTCTAGCAAAAATCTTAAAGGGAGGCTGGCAAGTGGTACAGGTTAGGCAGTAATAAGCCAGCCAACTTTCCTGGAGAATTCAATCTTCTACATTAGTTTCTATCTCCATTCTAAACAAGAACAGTGGTCTTTATCTGAGCTAAACGGGAGCTCCTGAGAGACCCTTATGATCACTCTAAGAGGAAAGGATACCAAAGATAGAGATAAAGACAGAGAAAGCTGTTCTCTCACGTCCAGAAGGAAACTTCATAAGTTTCCATTCACCATGAGAACCACCCATGGTTCTTGGGTGCTAATCTGGTGTGACACCTGAATCTATGGAAAATTCTGGGCTGCATCAGTCCTGTGCAAGAGACTCAATAAGAAGTGGTTGGCTCGAAGTTTCTGGCCTTCAAGGGCAGTCAAATCTCCAATGACTTCTTTGGTGGTAGGAACATGGTTCTGGGTGTCCTTCTTGACAAACCTTAGCAAAGAGCCTACTACTTCTGAAGTGGAAGCTTCTGAGAGGCCTCCAAGTATCTCACTGGGATTAGGATTACAAGCATCCTCTTATCCTGCTGCTTTGCGAAGGGAGCTCCTCCTGGTGTTTGATAAAAGACCATGTGAGCACCTGTAAGATGTTATAAGGTTGCTCTGATGTCCCACTGTAAGTCTCTATAGCTTGTTTTTCTCAATGTTCAGAGCAGTTAAGAATCTGTCACGTTCAAACCACCTGTTTCTCAGAGTTAGGATCTAACTGAAGATTTTTTAAATCTTTCTCAACCATACTAAAGTAGGAGATTTCTCTGTGGCCCTAATTTATTAGGGATTTATTTAATTCAGGAGGTCAGGAACAATTATTGAATCTTGTACACCAATCCTTTGAGGCTACCTTATGTCTCCTTCAGGGTGCGTCTTCCAAGGCTAGATTGTGATGTTGTTTTGTTGGAGGGGTATCCTCTGGTAGGGGGTATCCAGGGCTTGACACTGTGGGTAAGCACCTAGATAGGTTGCCTTCTGCAAAAACACAAGCAGTTGCTCTTTCCACAGCTAGTAAACACTGGAGCCTTCCCACCCTTTGGGTGACTGGATTCTTCCATAGAACTGAAGGGATTTGCATTGTGCCAGTAAGAGCCACCAGCTGATGCCCTGCTGGTGGCTTGCTGGAAAAAAATCTGAAGAAAATTCAGGGTGAATACTGAGCCAAATTATTGCATTCACAGGGGCTAGGTAGTATATTCCACTCTCTGCTTTTGAAGCATAATTTTAAGATTTTGGTGTTTCTTTTTAACTATGCCCTGACCCTGAGGTTAGTAGGGAAGGCCTGTGAGGTGATGAATGGCATACTTTGAGCTAAAGGCAGCAAAGGCTTTAGAGGTATAGGCAGGGCCATTGTCAGTCTTAATAGAATGAGGCAGGCCTCTTATAAGAAAACATGACAAGAGGTGGGCCACCCCCATTGAGGCCGTGGCCATGATGAATCCAGAATAAGTGTCCATAGTAACATGAAGATACTGTTGTTTGCCGAAAGAGGGTCAATGTTTCACAACTATTTGTCACAGAGCATCAGGTTTAAGGACACGAGAATTGACTCCTGCAGGTTGTTAAGGGTCCTAGGGGGAAAATGGGGCAGTTTTGCACATTGACAGACAAGATGCTTACACTGCTGAATGGTTAAATCAGACAATAGGGCAGTAATAGAACATACTGATTGGTGAAATCGGGAGTGGAGGTTGCATGCTGTACAACTCATTAGAAAAAAAACTGTGAGGGTGCATGAAGGAATCCACATATTAAGGGATGACAAAGGGCCAGCAAGACCTAAATGAGCCCTAATATGTTGTGTAAAGAAAGGGGAATGATGAGCTTCTAGTAATGGTTGGGTTGAAGTAACCCAATTTGCAGAACACATAAAGAAGCTGGGGAAATTAATTGTGTATGATATATGTTATCAGTAAATAAGCTACAAGGCTCTGGAGTGAGCCATAAGGCATGGTAAATGGCCAGTAACTCCAGAAATTGTAGTGACTCTGCCAGGCCAGCATGCACAAACTGCAAGGTCGTTGGTCTTTTGAGGTATATTAAACTGCAGCTAGAGTACCTGTGAACTAACACTAGTAAAGACTAGTGGAGCTTGAAGAATTGGTTGAGTAAGAACCACTGAGGGCAAGGTTTGGGGTAGCAGGCCCTTGGCCTATTACTTATTGTAGGCTTGAGACAGGAGTACAGGTTAAAATTAATCTACATTGTAAATTTGTTTTATCAGTAAACTTAAATATAAATGTATCAATGGCATAAATGTTTCAAAGACAGACTATTAGTAATTTAAGTAACATAAATCAAAGAAATTTGTGTTAATTAACAAACTTATAGCAGGACAAAATAAATGAACGTTTAGCAACAGTTTAAAATCGTTTAGATACTTTAAAAATGGACCAATTGATTAGAATTACTTGCTATTTCAGACGAGATCGGGCGCGTTCAGGGTGGTATGGCCGTAGACTACTTGCTATTTCTAACAACACAAGTTTACTATGTTTTTTCAGATGGTTTATAAATGTAGGTAGAATAAAGTACAAAACTTGTAGGTTATGAAAAAAACTTTGAGCAGTCCAATTTTAAGCAGTTGTGGTTGTAATGATAAAACTCATTAACAAAACACCTGTTATTCCACATGGTATCTGAAAACGCCCAAATAATAATGTTTTTTTTTTACCTTTACCCAATCTATATTCATTAAGTGTAGGTGGATTTATTAGATCTGCAAGAAAATGATTAAAAAGAGAACACCAGGATGTGCTGGCAGAATAAAGCCATGTTCTGCCACAATCCTGTCTTGGGAAATGCTCCTGGGAGTGGTTACATCCTGAATCCAGAAACTGCCACAGTCCCAAGCCAACTGTTGTTTGCTGTTGATGTGAAAATTCCGTGCACTGCCTTCGCGGCTGGGCAGTGAGTGCAGCAAGGTAACTTAGTAAATGAACAGGACAAGTAAATTGAGCCCTTTTTAAGAACTCTAAAAATTAATTCATAAAAGCTAAAACATCTTCTGATGAATAAGCACAGATAGCAATACATGACAATTTCAATTTCTACGAAGACAAACATCAAAGATACACATGCGGCCACACACACACACTGTTACAAATTTGAAAGGTTATTATCAACCAAGCTTGGTAGTAGCAATCCATAGTATTCAAAACATTTTTTTTGAATATTTAAGGAGATTTTTAATTGGAAAGGCAGATTTACAGAGAGAAACCAAGACAAAGATCTTCCACCCACTCCGCAGGTGGTTGCAATGGCTGGAGCTGAGCTGATCATCTGAAGAGCTAGGCACTAGGAGCTTCTCTGGGTCTTCCATGCAGGTGCAGGGTCCCAAAGCCTTGGGCCATCCCTTACTGCTTTCCCAGGCCACAATCAGGGAGCTGGAAGGGAAGTGGAACAGTCGGGATACAAACTGGTGCCCATATGGGATCCTGGCAGATGCAAGGCAAAAATTTAGCCACTAGGCTATTGTGCCAGACCCAGTATTAAAAAATTTTAATACAAGTAATATTCAACACTAATTTTATTAAGTGAATATTTAACTCAGAAAAGCTTAAAATATTGTTGTCTTATATGTGACCTAATTTTATAGATTGTTAGAATGTATGATTGATGTATATAAAAATAAATTAGTGGTATGGGATAGATTGTGTCTCCTCCCAATGTTTTTTCTATTTATTTATTTTCAATAAATCTTATTATTTTCTATGCTACAGCTTTGTAGGTAAGGGATTTCTCCCTCTCTCCCTCCTCCCTCCCTCCTCGTTTTCCCTAACCGCCATTTCCCCCACATTACCACAGAAGTATAGTACAACTGTACAGTAGCATTGTATAACAGCTACAGGCTGAAGTTTCTGCTGTTTAAGTGTTTCATGTATTTTAGGTCGTGGCACAGGAAGAACATTTAGTATGATGCTGTTAAAGGTGTAGTAACTGCGTAGGGCTAGCCTTGAGTACCTCTAGAACCTGCTTGTATTTAGAGATAGGCTTTTTAAAAGGTGATTAGGGTGAGCCTTTCTCAAAGGTGATTAATGAACTTACAAGAGGAAGTAATTTGGACACAGATACAACGGGAGAAGTGATTCACTTGCAAACTCAAAATTCAAAACGACAATCTTCAGGAAAAACTCAACATACTAACACCTTGAATGCAACACCTTCATACTTGTGAGAAGTACATTTTGTCACGCAAGTCTTCAGTATGTGATACTCCTTTTATGGAAGCCCTAGCTCCATAGTTGCTATAGGGGAGATTCAAAAGTGTGTGAGAAATAGAATTAAAATATGTTCATGTTGATGAAAAGGGTTTTTAATGCCATGTCTCATTCTGCCATTATATATTTTTCATGAATTAAAAAAAAAGATTTGCTTGCTTACCTGAGAGACAGAGTCTCTCTCTCTCACTCTCTCTGTCTGTCTGTCTCTCTCTCTCACACACACACAGAGAAAGAGAGAGAGAGAGAGAGAGAATCTTTCATCTCATGGTTTATTTCTAAGTGCCTGCAGCAGCCAGTGTTTGCTCCGGCTGGTCCAGGTTGAACCAGGGATTTAGAAATCCATCTGGGTCTCCTATGTAGGTGGCATCTTACTCTGCTTTTCCAGGTGCACTAGCAAGGAGATGGATGAGAAGCAGAGCAGCCAGGACTCAAACTGGCCCTCTAATATGGAATGTCACATCCCAGTAATAACTTATCCCACCATACCATGACACCTGCCTCATTCACGAACTTTTTGAAAACCTCTTGTAAAGTAATAGCAAATCACAGCAAAATCATGGGAATTTACTGTTGGGTTATCTGTATTTTCTGATATCTATATAATTAACCACAGACCTTGTCACTAAAACTATTTAATGCTACACTGCATTAATGGTTTGAAATGAAACTGACAAGAAAGAACAGGTCTCTAGTTAACTCTCCTGTTTGTCACCAAAGAATCTGGAAATGCAAGTCAGGATTTCAGTTTAAATGACTTGAGATTTAAAGTCCTGGTCAAAGGGCAGGGCAATATGCTGAATCAGTAGCCTTCTGAATAGACTCTAGGCCAGCCTACAGTGGGCCTAGATCAACTACCTGCAAGTGAATCCTCAGTGTGTTTCATGACACTGTATTCAGTGCCTAGCCTAGGAGCCTGCAAATTCCCTATGTAAGAATCAAGGCAAAATATCCACATATGCTCTTTCTAGATCAGAGCTGTTTCGTGTCAAAAGGAATGATGGACATCATCCCTACGAGTTTACTCAGGCAGTGGAAAGTTGGCGAAGTTGACACAATCAACCTGTCACCTCATCAGCAGAGTCAGTTTGTTCATTTCTCTTCTCCGTTCACACCCCAGAATAAGTATTAGCAGGCCAAGAGCACTCAGAAAGGATTTCAAAAAAATCTATTGGACCCGAAGGCTTTCATCAGCTGGTCTGATCTCTCATTCTACAAGGGAAACAACTGAGACCCCCAAACGCTCAGGGTAATATGCTTGTATAATATTTATAGCAGTCCACCTCTGTCTGCAATCAGTGATAAAGAATCCTCAGAGACAGCCCAAGCCTGAAATTTCTCATGCTACAAAGAAAACTTTGGGTTCTCTTGATAGGCCTTGTCTAACATCTCAGAGGGAAATAAATTTAAGAGATGTTCCAAAATGGGTTGCTTATCTTACGAAGTTGGGCTAAAAGTAAAAATCCTATCAGGGTTACATCTGGAAAATATAAAAGAGATTGATTAACAGTTGGAGAAAGCTGTACTATAAACGAAAAGTAACTCAATCTCATTAGTAAATATTGCTTCATAATGACCATCTTGATAAATTAGTTCCTCTTTTCAGACCTCATACATACAGGTACTTGCTTTGCAGACCTTTGGAATTAAAAACAATTAGTGAACAGATTGATCAGAGACCTGAAGGATTAAATACCTATAACATGACAGTCTATTTCTATCATATATACTCTCTCATGCCTATGCAGTAAGAACTCTTAAAGAATTTCACCTCTTAATTGGGTAGGATGGTGCTTGCCCCTAAGGACAAGCAGTCTGGTAGAAAAATCAGACACAGGATACTGTGTTGACACAGGGATCTCAAAGCTATGATAAAAAAATGTTATTCTCTTCTATTTACCTGTTTGCCTGTTTTTACTTCTTCTTGAAGTTTTATCCAAGGAAGGACAAGTTCTTCTCATCCATTATGGGAAATCTAGAATAGGGATTACAACTTTCATAAATCTCAAATAATATTCACTTATTGCTGCATGAGGCAAAAAGATTTGTTTCACTAACTTACTGCCTGTAAAAACTCCCAATTTCTTTCAGAGATTTATTTGAAAAACACAGAAGTGAGAGACAGGAAGAAAGAGAGAAATGGAGATAAGGAGAGAAAGAGAAATAATTCTTTCATCTGATGACTCACTTTCCAAATAAAAACAACAGCCAAGGCTGGACCAGGGTAAAGACAGGAGCTGGACCTGCAGGTGGTCTGGAAAAGCAGTAGAGGATGGCCCAGAGTCTTGGGATCTTGCACTCACTCACATGCAAAACCCAGAAGAAGCTCCTGGCTCCTGGCTTTGGATTAAGTCAGCTCCAGCTGTTGCAACCACTTGGAGAGTAAACAGTGGATGAGAGATTTTTGTCTCTCTTTCTCTCTGTAATTCCGCCTTTCCAGTAAAATAAATAAATCATAAAAAAAAGATAGGAGCTGGAAACTCCAATTTTTTTTTTTTACATGATTGCCAGGGACTCTAGTACTTGGGCCATTCTCACTGCCTTCCTAGGCACACTAGCAGGAAGTTGAATCAGAAGTGAAGCAAACCATGACTTGGACTGGTGCTTTGATTGGGGATGGTGGTATCAAAAGCAGGCTCAAACTTCTTTCCTACAATGCCCATCCCATCAGTATTTAATTTAAAGGAAAGTATTCTCTTTTCCCAGGCTTAATTTGTTTCCACAGGCTTAGGTGGTGGCTCTGCTCCTCTTCTCCCACCCATCAGGCTACTGCTTGGCTGGACCCAAGGTGAAGAAGAGGGGTAGGATATTAGGAAGAAGGAATGAGTTTGGCTGACACTCAAGCAATTTTCCATTGGTTACTTGCAGCCAGGCCAGGCATGAGGTTGCCAGTCTTTTGGATGGCTCATTTGGAAACCCTGTGTGGAACCACCTCCTGAAACAAGAGATGCATTTCCTCCTAAACTACTGTTCTAATTCTAGCTCTTCTATTACAACCTGGCAATCAGACGGTCATTCTTGTCTTGGAGAACCACCCCATGGAGTTCTTCTGGGAAGAAGTAGAAATGGCTATAAACTCTCTCTCCTCTTTCTCCCCTTCTGTCACCAGAAGGGACCCCAAAGGATGCAGACCTGCCACAGTGTGAATGCTGCTCCTGAGTTCAGCATATGGAGTGCTTGTCTCACTATCTCTATTAGGTTGCCACAGTGACTGGCCTATAGATCTTTCAAGAGCATTTCGTTCTGACATCATCTTATTTCTTAGTTCGTAACCAGTCTTGAGGGTTGGAAAAGATCCTTCTAGCCATCTTTCATGCAGTAGGAAAAACCTGACATGCTCATATGCCTCTGCAAAGAAGTTCTTTTTGTTCTAGGTTCCCAATTATTGAATGAATTCCGAGCCCAAAGTTACATGGCCTGGAAAACAAGCTGTGTACAGCAAATAGCGTCTTACTTAGGCTTGTGGGATTGATTGCTTTTTTGTCCTTCGCAAAAATTAAAGTTGAATCCAAACATGTAGTATGAGAAAACATGATCAAGGTGACACATTAGTGACAAGGTAGAGACCTGCTCAATCTGTAGCAAATAACACTGGTCCATGCCAGGGAAGGGAAGGGTTAGCAAAAGCTTATCACAAAGCTGTGCTTTGTGAGAACCATGAATCCAGCAAACAGGAAAGAGGGTGTTTCAGGACAGTTTGTTCTCAGCTGTCGAGACCATTGTTTCGTTCTCTCTGGGCTGTTTGCTATGGTAACCAATATCACTCTGATACTCTGTATTTCTTACCAAAAAAAACCAGTAACATTCTATTGAGATTCTTGCCAGGAGGGTTGAAGCTAACTAAGCCTATGGGTATTTAGAGCCAGCTTTTATTTATTAGAAATACAATAGAGGAAAATGGGCTGAATTACACTAATATAAGGAAGCAAGGAGATGAGCTCATAATGAAAGACATTCTGCAGAACTGACTTGTTTACTGCAAGATGACAATGGCAGCAGGAGGAGTACACTCAGGAGACACAATCATCCAATGTATGGTGCCCTGTTATCTGATTCATGGAGACCAGGGGTCTGATGTTGACCTTTCAACCCATGCCTGGGTATCTGCTCCTGCCCTGTAGAGTTACCATCATGAGCTGCTTCTGTGTGGTACTTTGACAATGGCTTCTGGTGGGTTTAAGCCAATGAAGAGTCCCAGCAAGACTGGAAGGAGAAGTGGGAGTGTTGGAGACTACTAGGGGTAACCTGAGTCCAAACCCTATCTACCCAACTGCCAATTGAAGGTGGAAGCTTCTGTACACCAAGTCACAGCCCTTTCCTGGCTCTTTCCAGAAATCTTTCTTTGGATTCTGATTATCACTCCCTTCTCTACTGCTTCAGTTCCAGTGTTTTACGATGTGATTTCTCAGTGTCTGCCTATGACCTAACTAGTAATCTTTCATTAAGACCTTCTTAACTTCCCTCCTGTTTTTACTGAGACCCAGAGTGAGACACGAGGGGGTGCATGGATCCACTTGATTCCAGCACATGAAGTCTGTGGAAAGCAGTGCCAGTGGGAGTTGCCACTGCCTTTAGAGAAATGTAAAGGGCGTGCCTGAGCTTCAGGGAGCTGCAGTAAGTGTGAGGGCGGGTGAGAGTGATGAAGAGGGTGAGAGGGCACTAGGGAAGTCTGATCGCCTGGGCTATATCATTCTGGTAGCAGTAGAATTCATCAGGAAGCTTTGCAGGAAGTGAGCTGAGAAATGAGCATTTCAATGGAAAGACAGTAAATAAGAGACCAGAGAAGGAGAAAACCAAGATCCTCTGTCTGGAATCTGCTTCCAAGGTTATCAGAGCATCACCTGTGGACCAGTGAATCCACAGCACAGAAAATATGGCCTCTGGAAAGTAAAAGGTTATGTCTCTCTAGAAAAATTCCAGTGTTAGGGAAAGTACAAGAAAAGCACTGATGAGTCTGTAAGTCCCTTTTGCCATATATCATGCCTCTGCATTAATTTATTTGTCATCAGCAAAGCTGTGTTCAAACTTTGAAGGACATCCTTGCTCACACTTGTTACCCATTATAGGGTCATTTATTAAAGAAAAAGGCATTTATTGTACAACTGGCTTTACCAAACTATGTTGGCTATACAAAATGAGAAACATACATTTGAAGAACAAATAAACATTTGCTAAGTAAAATTAATAATTTATTATTACATAGGACCAATAGTAAGAAACTTCTTACATAACATCCATCCCTAAAGAAGCTTAATTGCCATGTAGAATTTAAATAAATTCAAGGCAAAAAAAAAATCTTGTGTTCTTTCTTCCTTCCCCTAAGACCTGCAATTATCTTCTTAAGGGGAAAGAACCTTGCACTATTATGTGTTTGCATAATCGTCTTTAATCTGCTTCTTTAGAATGTTATTTTGTTCTTCCCCACTCTTTTCTGCTTAGAGTATCTTAAGATTTCTAAATTAGAATTCCAGAAACGGATATGTGAATTTTAAATATCATATTTTGTCATCCATTTTGCCCTTAATCACAACATATTAGAAATTTTTCTGGCTTCCTTTAATAAAAATGTAGGTTGGTTCATAAAAGAGGAAGCAAAAGCTTTTTTGTCTACTTCTCTTTTGTTGTATCATGAGTTTAATACATTTTTTCTAAGTTTCTATACATCTAAACACTAAAATGTGCTCTTGTATAATTTTCCATATTATTATAGAGCTATATTGGGGAGACAATCTAGGACCAGCACCATCCATCATCAGTATAATAATGCTTGGTATTTTTCAAAGCATTCCATATTTCTCAACTGAAGGTATCTTCCACTAGTCAGTTTGGCTGTGGTGAAATACAAGTGTGCTTTAAAAAATCAACTGTGTTCCAAATTGGCCATTTAAACTTGGGGTTCAATGAAAAAGCAGGCCATGTTTCATGTTTGCTCATGGCTACTGCCAGTATCAGTCAGTACCTACTCTACCCACCCAGGCAGATTCCAGGGACTTTATTTAGCATCAAATGGCAAGCAGACTGGACAAAAGTGAACACATGTTGAAAGCCCACTCATCTAAGGCCTAGCCAGTGATCTTGTCACTCCAGGTCCTATCATAGGCCAGGTTTTCCTTTGAGAGTTTCAACTAGGAATTACCAAGAGAAAGGCAAGAATAGCAGAAGAACCACAAGGTGGAGTTTGTCGTTATTTGTATTACAAGTTTGTCATATTAACTGGAAAATCTATAGCAATACAATATTCTTTAAAGCAAAAAGAGTTAGCATCAAACATTCCATGAATGACTCCATCCATCTCCACTGCTTACAGCAGTCAGAGTGTAAAATTAGCTTGGGTCGCATCATAAAACATGTCTGACCAACTACTACTCAAAAGTGTTCTAATTCAGGGAGCTCTCATATTACATAATCATCCAAACATTGGAATGTGGAGTTTCAAACATGTTTATAACACCACACTTAAACATGCTAAGTGGACAGTGAGAAAAATAAATAATGTGTAATCATCACTTCTGATCACCTTGAGTGAAGTGTTGCTGGCATGGTTTCCCCATTAATCCAAACATAGCACTTCTGTGGTTATCTAAGAAACAGCAGCCAATGCTTACAAATATACACACTTCTTGTAATTTCTGGAAGCCAAGATCATGCGCCACTGTGCAGTTTAGTTGACTAGAAACCAGACTGTGATAGAGTTTATTATGAAGCACCTTTTGGAGGCCAGTGTTGTGGTACAGTGGTTAAGCTGCCACCTGCAACACTACCGTCCCATATCAGAGCACTGGTCTGAGCCTTGGCTGCTCTGCTTCAGATCCAACTCCTTGCTAAAATGCCAGAGAAAGCAACAGAAGTCCTTGCCACTTAAGTCCTTGCCACTCATTTGGGAAATCCAGATACAGTGGATGACTCCTAACATAGTGCTGAATCAGCTCCGGCTGTTGTGGGTATTTTGAGAAAGAATCCAAAGTTAAAAGATCTCCCTCATTTTCTAATATGCACCCTTGGGATTCAACCAGGTAAAAGGGAGATGAATTTGAGAGGGAAAAGAGATCCAGCTAAGAAAAGTTTAGCAGTATCTTCAGCAATCCCCCTCTGGGAAGATGCAGTGTCCTCCAGATATGGCCCAAGATAGGCTGAAATGGACAGGCATGTCTACTGTCACAGATCATCCATCAAATGTGGAACATACATGGAGGGACAGGACTTAACACAGGTGACTCTGGACTGAGAAGATCTCTGAAGGTTCTGATGGATGAAGACCATCTCTTAGGGTGGCCTTCTATCCCAGATTTATCCTTCCTCTTCCAGCAGTAAAATATCCCACATATTGAGAAACTCCTCAGTCCCAGCTAAAACAACCTCTGGTCTCCCCGCTGACCACCCACAGTACCTCAGTAGCTTGGGTAACAGGACTTACATTGAGCAGAAATGTCTATCAGAACAACTTTACAGAGAGACTCCATGCACCTCATGCTGGCATTCAGTGGCTCTCAAAGTCCAGGGGGGGAAAAAGACCCTGAAAGTATTAAGGGAAACACAATATTTGGATGGTCATGATAGATGGGCTTTCTTAGAACAAAGAAATGGCCGTCACACTGACTTTCTCCTTTGTCTGTGAAAGGGTGGTGGCAGTACAAATCCTGATTGTTCACTTTTGGAAAGGACTTATTGCACCCAGGAGGTAAACAATGCCAATGTCTGGCACTCTATCAGTAAGTCTACCTTGCTTCTGCTTGGTCCTCACTGAGGTTTCCCCAGCAGGAGGCCTTTTTTCCTTGCTGGCCAGAATGATGCTTCTAAGGCCAGAAATGAATGCATTTGGAAAGAAGTCTGTGTTAAATCTTAGAAGAAATGGCCCACCTCAGTATCAACAAGGGGCAGTACTCGTTAGTTAAAATTTATCTCATACCATAAGAATACTAATATTTCAGTAATTAATGAAGTCTCTCATAGAATTTAAGTGTGGAATGTTGATGTTGAGAGTATAAATAGTGATTAGGTGTATCGATGGACAAAGAAACATGGTAATAACAGTAAAGGAACCCTCTGCTTGGTTGGTTATGGATAAGGGATCATAGATTCGCCAATGGAGGGGAGAAGGCAGAGCGGAGCTTGATTCTTGTTACCACTCAAGCACTCTGATCTCTTTCCTCTCCAGCTTCTATTTCATCCCTCAGCTAAAGAAGGTGTTCAATGAGTCAATGTATCTTACCACCTGATAATCCACAAGAACCAGACTTGCAAAACTCAGTGAAGCAATACAATAGCATAGACTCACTCACGAAGTGGCATCTTGATGGAATTCAAAGCCAATGGAACGTATGTGCAGGCAAAGCAGCAAATCCAGTTGTCCAAAGCAAATGCTTCATTGGTGATTTCTCAGATTCAAACTGGGTAGGCAACCCAGAGGTAAAACCCTTCCAGATGGACAGGAAGACATGTTTTACATACCAAGCAACTTCAGACAGTTCATGGAAAGTCCAAATGACAAGATTATTTTGTCACTTCTTTTAAACTCATGCATCTTTTTTTATTCAGAGCATGCATTTTCTATTAATTTGTGGAAGATTTTATCCATTCTCTGAAGATCTTGCATATTCCTATAAATGGACTTTTGGGAAATGAAAGGACCTTAATGTTATCTTGGGACTCGTGGTACAATGATGAGAATGCCTGCTGATTTGTCTCATCAGTCATGTGGTAGCTATGCAGATACTTTTCTATGGATGTACAATGAATACACTTCAGAACTGTGCACAAGCTTACAATGATGAATCTATAACTTATATCAGCTCAGCTTGATTTTGCTAGTGACTCTTGGCCTGACTCTTAATTTCCTCAGAACTCAAGGTTAATTATCATCTATAATTCTGGGAAATACTTTCTTTTTTAAAGACACTTGTCTACTTATTATAAAGTCAGAGTTACAGAGTGAGTGGGAGGGACACAGAGAGATCTTCCATTCACTGACACATGGCCTGTAACAGCCAGGCCGAGTCAGTTGAAGACAGGAGTTTCTTCTGGAGTGTTCTATGTGGGTACAGGGGCCCAAGCATTTGGGCAATATTCCCCTGCTTCTTGAGTCATTAACACAGAATTGGGCTGGAACATAAGACTCAAATCAGTGCCTGTATAGGATGATGTTGTTGCAGACAGAAACTTAAATTGTTATGTCACAATGCCGACCTACCAAAATATTTTCTAATAAGTGTTACCCCCTATCATTTATCTAAATAATCGAAATCACATTAATAAGAAATTAACTTCCCCAGAGGGATGGAAGATGAGGCACATTTCATTAAAATGGGGGAGCATTTACTGCTTTAAATGGCTAAGCTTTGATGGTACATTAGAAAAACCCCACAGAAGTAAAAATATTATAATATTCATTGTCTCAGTAAGACTATGAGAACACACGAGAAGACTAAGAAACTGCTTTCTAAGAAAACAGTTAACAACCTTACCTAACTTCAGTAGTCTTTGCTGAACTTTAAAATTTTGTGCTTATTATATCAGATAATCATATATTGGACAAAGTCAATCTAAAGAAAATGATTTACTTTAACAATGATTTTATTATGTTTTTATTTCGGAAAGGGATGACAGAAAAAGATAGAGACAGCACTAGCTTCCATTAATTGGTTCTGTTCCCTAATGCCTGTGATGGCCAGGACAGGCCCAAGCTAAAGCTAGGAGTCAGGGACTCTTCCAGGTTGCCCACATGAGTGATGTGGATCTAGATACTTGAGCCAGTCCCTGCTCCTTGCACATTAACAGGGAGCCAGAATCCAGAGTGGACTGAGGCATACCCATGCAGACTGTGGGTGTCCCAGCTAGTGCCTTTAATGCCACTCCAAATCCCAACCTACTAATATATATATATATTGCATTCAGACAGAAGTAATTCCTTACTTGGCACTAAGGAAAGCTAACTTTAAGCCTTGCTATAGAAGACAAAGAACCAAAGTAAGCTGAGCACATGCATGCGCCCACACAGAGTGGACATAACTCACTGAAATTATATGAATCACATCAGAGTCTATTGCCCGTTACACTAGAGATTCGTCCAGAGAAGGTCGAGCGTACCTAGGATTAGAACTGACATGGATCCCAAAACAACTCATGGGTCTGGGAGCAGTTCCTGATTTTGGCATTCCAGGAAAAGAAAATCAGAAAAGATAAGGGCAGGAATAGTTCAGCCATATAATGTTTGCACAGTAATATTTAAGATTTGTTGCTTAAGAGATATTTTGATAATGCAGATTAAATAACTCAGAGAAACAATTGGGGCAGTACAAATTGCTCAGTCATTATTCAGCAAGTGAAAACACCTACTGTGTACCAGGGTATATTATAGGCACTGAGGACACAGAGAAAGTGGCCTCAAGGAACTAATAGGGGAAGTGGCCATATGAGCTGATCCCAGAAGGGACCTCTACAATGAGGATGATGCAATGAGGGAGAGTTTATAGGAAAGCCTTCCTTACTGAAAACCATAACACTTGATCAGATGTAGTTTAGTAAAAATAGGAACTGGAAAAAGGTTAGTGTTTCAGGCAGAAGAAAGTATTTTTGGGAAAACAACAAGCAGTTATGTAGCACGGTTGGAGCCAAGAGGTAGAGTGGGAACAGGGCAAGAGGACCAACGAAGCCACAGAGCTTAGACTCAAAGAGGCTGGTCAGGACCTGCCACAGAGTGTAGGTGTGATTCTGGAGACTCGGGTGAGAGGCAGGGTTTGTGTGCAAGGCAGCAGAGCTACTATTCACAATCTCCCTTTGGTCCAAGAATGTGTCTGAAACCAGGGAGGACTTGACCTCACTCAAAGTCACATTGACGTTATTCACCAAGAAAGAGCAAAGGTTGAACAATGATTTATCTTGTTAATAACTGACTTATAACACCATGCAATTATATCTGGGCTATGAGCATGTGCTTGAGGGGGACTTGTCATGGCTGATGAAAAGGCAAGAGAGGGCATTCCTGGGGATGTGCAGTCAGATTTGGCTAGTTGTGTGTTACTCTGCTCCCCATAGCAGTCTCATGGGTCAAGTCTCTCAACGTGATCCTGAGTGAGGTGGTGAAGGGGCAAGTGGTCTTGGATCTCCTCTTTCAACATCCAACTGGTGGACTCAGAATCTTCATCTACTTCCCACCCACCAGGAAATGACTTACTCAGCTCTGAATTTTTTCCCATACCATCTTATCCAGGAACACTTGAGTTTCTCATCTCTTTATGCCTTGACAAAAGAATGAAAGATTTCAATTCCAATTAACCCACAAAGCCACAGTGACCCATTTTACAAAACAAAAACAAAAACAAAAAAAGCTCTCTGATTGAAAAGGACAGCCCCTGGCTTCAAACACAAGGCATCTCCCAGATCAGGCTCTCCTTCATGAAGGCTGCTGCTGACTTAGGAGTAACTTGCAGAAGTGGGGTTGGTGAAGCTGGGTGGTCTTTTCTTAGGACCTCTCTTATCACCAGAACCTCGGAGCATCAGTTGTTCTTCACTCAGACAATTTTTGTTCCTTTTGCAGCTTCAGGCTGCTGCCCAGCCTCATTGCCTGCATGGTAGGATTGGAACCAGCAACGTGCTCAAGAGTGCCACTGAGGCATCACACATACCAGATGATGTGCTTTGCATGTGATGAATGGTTGATCTGACTAAATGGCATCTTGCAGCACCCAGAATGGCTAGGATGGGAGGGAGGAGTGGGTGGGCAGATGTGGAGGCAATGGCTACACAGAAAAAGATAAATGACATACGCTGAAAACCCTGACAAAAATATCCTCATGGGAATGGGCATTTGCCCATCTTTTTCTCTGCTATTCAAGAATGTGAGTGGTAAGTGGAAAGGTTAGATTATATTTAGAACCCAAATCTTTAAAGATGAAATGTACTAAAGAAAAATACAGTGATGGATTGCAGATATACCTGAAGGAGTCCTAACTTGCATTTTTCTGCAGTTTGAAGTATGAACTCTTTTTAAGTAGTTTGTATCTGTTTAAGGTAAGTGCAACACATAGCTACATGGAATCCAAGATTCACTTTTTAAAAGCTTCACTCCTTTTTGTAGGGGCCATTTTGCAGACTCCAGTGGAGAGAAACCCCTGACATTCTGATCTATTGTGACATCTGGGGATTTTTGGACTCCGTTTCCAAGTTACACAACACACTGTCAAGAATCATCCGTCAGAGTAAAAATGCCCCAGAGACCACCAACTAAGCACAGAGCTGTGTCTCTTTACCATTAATTGTGATCGCTAGCATTTGCTGTTTTTAACCTTTCAAAAAATTCAACAGTGTTTCAAAGAGCATTAGTTATTAATTATAGGACTCAAAGAATAAGGGGAAAAATGAAAGGAAAATGACAAACAGGTTTTTCTCTCATTTGCCAGAAAATATGCTTCAAGGAATCAATAGGCAAGATTTCCTCTTAATTGAATCACCAACACAGGGTGACTCTTGGAAAGCATACAAAGATGGCCACACTGGTAGGTAGACCACAGATCCATCCCAGGTTGCCTGTCCCTGAAATACCTAGGAGATGCCTAGATGTAAAATGTGTTGACCACTGCACTTTTCAAATGCCAAATATATGCACAGGATATATATATATTTTTTAAGTCAAATGACACTTTTCCCAGACACAGTTTATAAATCTTCCCAGGTTTGCTCAGTGCCATGGCCACTGTAACCTTAACTTCATTGGCTACCTGTTGTCTCTTCTTCTGCCAGGGTACAGTTTGCATGGCGTCATCATAGTAACAGTTATGGCAGCTCTGTTGCCAAGATTTGACTCAACAGGCCACGGAGACCATGGTGTTGAGGAAGATACTCCAAATAGACACATGACATGACCCAGAAATGTGATTTTATTGTCTCCTTGCAAAATTTTGAGAAACACAAAACAGAAGACAGAATCAGTTCACAAACTCTCCACGCTTCCTCCCAAGACTCCTCAAATTTGCAATGACCCAGTAGAACCTTCCCTGCAGCTCTTATTAAAATGTCTCCTGTGTCAAAACAGTAGGCCACATGTTCTTACGAAGCTATAGCAGTCTTAGTGAGGCATATTGGTTTTCTTTATTTTCTCTGCTTCCATTTTTTCTTGCCTGCTGCCCTGGAACTCTACCCTCTCACATTTGCCTGTGAACTTGACCTCATACTCTGTTTTCTAGAGCACATTTATGCTTTATGTATTCATTTACTGTGTTCCCTTTATATCTTGCTCCTTGCTGGCTATCAGCTTTTTATCACTACATTTCCTTATGATGGGAATGGAGAGAACAGCTATTTCATGACATTAGCAAGGGGAGAATTTAAATTTCTAAAAGCATTTAAGTCTTTGTTATAGCCACCGAACCCCTCAAAGGCACTGCCTTTTACATTCTGGAATTGATGTGGTAGCTTGAGGGAATGCAGGCTTGGTTTTCCACCAGCATGCAGCAGAGCCTACCACTTTGAATCACAGATGGTCCTGATTCCTGCCTCCTGCACACCCAGAGCAGAGTCCCCAGCTAGGCACATGCTTCAGGAGACTGAAGTCAGAAGGAATAAAACACAACCCTGCCTGGCCTACTTCCTCAATCATATATGCTTTATCAAGAGCTACAATCTCACTTATAAAATACTATCAGGGGTCTGCAAAAAGGACATAAAAGTGTCTATTATGAAACAACTTTGTGGATTTTAAATAGTTTTGCTTCAAAATAAACATAATTTAATTCCATTTTATAAACCTAGGCAATTTTTATTAATATACAGATCATGCCTCATATATTTCATATATACATTTCATAGATAACCATATTTCCCTGCCTCTCACCTATGCCCGCTTTGCCTTTCTTTTCCAATTTTTGCAATAGCATAATTTCAATTTACTTTATAATCATAAGCTTAATGAAAAACTAAGCATAATGATCAACAACTAAGAGGTGGCAATATCACTGTTTTGCAGGGTTATAGACAAGAGCTATGAATAATCAAATAATAAGCTGTCAGTTTCATTATAAACATTGTTGTTTTGTATTCCATATTAATACCACATATAAGAAAGTGTTATATCCATTCTTTCTGGGACTAGCATATTTCATTAAGCATAATGATCTTCACTTGCATGCATTTTATTACAAAACACAAGATTTTATTATGTTTTTATGGCTGAATAGTATTTCATTGTCTGTATATACCACATTTTCTTTACCCAGTTTTTTGTTTTTTGGGTTTTTTTTAAAGATTGTATTTATTTATTGGAAAGTCAGATATACAGAGAGGAAGATCTTCCGTCAGATGATTCACTCCCCAAGTGAGCGCAATGGCCGATGCTATGCCTATCCGAAGCCAGGATCCAGGAACTTCTTCCGGGTCTCCCACATGGGTGCAGGGTCTCAAAGCTTTGGGCCGTCCTCGACTGCTTTCCCAGGTCACAAGCAGGGAGCTGGATGGGAAATGGAGCTGCCGAGATTAGAACCAGTGTCCATATGGGTTCCTGGGACGTTCAAGGCGAGGACTTTAGCCACTAGGCCACGCCGCCAGGCCCTTTACTCGGTTTTTAAACTAACAGTAGATATAGCCCACAAAACAAAAGCTCTCAGTTATTTTTCAGAATGTAGAGGGGTTCTGAAACAATTGATTAGAAGCTATCCCCCAGGGCTTGCCACAGTACCTAGAACAAAGTGAATTCCAAAGCAAACATCTCTGCTGCCCTGAGGTTACCCAAGCCTTCCTTGGCAATCATGGTTTGTAATTGGCTGATCAGGACAGAGATGCTTCCATGTGCTGCTTTGCCTGCACATCTTCTGAAGGCTCAATCAAGAAAAGTATTACTTCCAGAGCTCAGCATTGCAACATTTGTATTTCTATTCTTCTACGAGCCTACCATGGTGTTATCTATTTCTTTCCCAGATGCTGCCAACATAATGTGACACCCCTGAATCCCTGGCACACTACACTGAAGGAGCAAGTATCCTTTATTGGTAGTACATCACGCCACAGCCCCATTGTTGTGACTAGGAATTTGGGGCTCCTGTTCCATTTATATTTAGGATATAACATAAAAGTTCAGGTATTTTCCCCATAAAGATTTTTCTTCCTGGGGTTTTGGTAAAAATAGTGGCATTTCAGTGTTTTATATTATAATTCATTCTTAGTTTAGCTTTCACTTAGGTTTTAACGAATACATTACTGTAAATTAAGTCAAATGGCAGTGAAGCATTACATCCATAAAGGGTATCACATGCTAAGTTCATATGCACCTAAGTTTCACTATGGGAGGAATCTAGAAGCATGTTATTAAAATTAACTTTGTGTTTTATAGACAGTTTCACCAAAGTGTGGTCCTTTTATTTAATTCAAATTTTATTCTGTGAGTTCTGATATTTGTAATACACATGTGTGTAAGATGAACTTATGACCTAGCTCAATTACCAATTCAAAGTTATGTCTCATCTTGAAAATCAGATGTGACTTCATTCAGTAAAAACTGGTTATTGGTGCTCTCTCCCTCTCTCTCTTGCTCTTTCTCATTTGCTCCACATGTGCCTCCCCTAACGAAACAAAAAAATCATAGTTCTAATTTGAGAATATTGGATTTCAAGGTGGCCAAATGGCTGATTTTGACAAGAGGAAGATAATAGAAGAAAGGTGGAGGAGGTGCATTTGTAGGATAGCCTTGCAGAGAAGTTTGTAGGGACAATTCTTCAGGAGGTGAGGCACTGTGGAAAAGTGGGCAGAACCAACACAGTGTTACAAGTGGGCATGCTGCTTGTGACCCCTGTTGCTGGGGGCTAGAGAAGACATCACCTTCCAAGAGTGAGGTGGGAGCAGGAGGTGGCAGCTGGTTCTGCTGGGAATACTGCCCAAGTGCCAACTCAGAGCAACACACTCCTTTGAGTCACGTCTGGAGCCCTAGTAGGAGGCTAATCCTTTGTGCGGTTCATGTGCCTGGTGGAGGTTGTAACACTGAAAGAAAAGCACCATTTCTTTATCCTCCCACCCCCACCCTATCGAGGGTTCCTGGAAAAGAATGGAGAAGGCGCCATCTTAACTCCAGGAGAGACTGCTGCAGCTGCTCCACTGACGAGGGCTCTGATCTAGAGGATTGGCAGGGTAATGGGTGCCCCGTTTGGGAATGTATGGCATTCTCACCCCCATATCTTATCACAGACTCTGCGGCTCAAGCTGCCAAGACCTGTGGGCAGCTGTCTTGGATCTCCTTTCTCTCTCTGTGGACAGAATGGGCTTGCACTGCTGAGTGGATCTTCTGCATTCTGTGGTTATAGGAATCTTGCTAGGACTGTGGGAGTTTGTGACTGCCCAAGACGTGGAATGCAGCCAGGCCTCTGGTCACTCACATACTGTGTCTGGCTTGAGACCCACAGAGCTCCTTACCTGCCTAGGATGGGTCACTGTAGAGGGCTGTAGCTCACCTTGAGGACTCCACATATTCTTTGTGTGGTTCACATGGCTGGTGGGGGTTGCACCTCTGTGAGCTAACCCTGCACACTGAATGATGATCACCTTTATGAGAGAAGGTTGAAGCTGTGATTACGTCAGTAGGTGTGACTATGCCATCTTCTTGGCTGACTTTAGAGAACTACCATACCCAACTTGGGTGTCACCCTGGATTGTTGTCCCACCCTTGTGCACTGACCAAACTCCATGATCCCACGCAGCATACATCTGTAGATATTAACAGAAGGAATAGATAGTCAAAAGATTAAAGCAATCAGAAGAGACAACTAATAAATGTTTCAAAAATGCCTAAAGACAAATGCAGAAATACAAGAAACAATATCAAGGAATAAAATACAACTCTCCAAAAGGAACACAACACTTTAATACTAGAATGAAGAGATTGATGAAGTTCCTAAAAATAAATTTTTAAAAAACATCATTTGATTACCCCCAAACACACAGATACAGATGAATGAGATCGTAAAATCCATGCATTATATGGATACATTTTTTCTGAGATTGAGATATTAAAGAGGAATAAAGCTGAAATATTAGAAATTAAGAATTCAATATGTTAAATAGAAAACACAGTTTCAACAAGAGACTTGAGATAAAAAAAAGAATATTCACGATGGAAGGAAAATTTTTGGAAATATCTCACAAAAAGACTAGAAATAGTGTTTGAAGTTATGGAATACTGTCAAATAATAAACATGTGTCTTATGAGTTCCTGAAGATTTGGAAAGAGAACAGATTCAAAGATCTATTCAGGAAAATAATAACATAAAACTTCCCTAATTTGGTAGAAAGTCCAGCATTATATTGACAAATTATATTTAACAGTTTCATTGGGAGACAACCTTTTATTTGGAAGTAAAGATGATACTGTACTGTATCTCCACTTCGGAATGATGGAATTGTGACTGCTGTTGAGGGATTATACTATTGTAATAATATAGGGGAAATAGTAGGAGAGAGGGGAGTGGAGGGTGGGTGCAAGGGGAAATTCCTGAGCCTAAGGGAACTGTATCATGAAAAATAAGGAATAAAAGCCTAGTAAGTTTATTTTAAAAATGAGTGGAGGGAAAGAGACTTAAACAACACACGTTAAAAAAAAAACTCCCCTAATTTGGAGGAAGAAAGGGACACCCAAGTATAGGAAGGACACAGAACTCCTGAAAGACATGAGAAAAAGAAGACAGTTACCATGACACATACTTAAACTTCAAATATTCTAAAATGAACATGAGTGAAATGCCAAATTACCTCCAAAGGATCCCCATTAAACTAACAGTTGATTTCTCATCGGAAACCCTACAGGCTAGGAGAGAATGGAGACACGTAGTTCAAGCCCCCAAAGTCAGAAACTGTCAACACAGAATTCTGTATCCAGCAAAGCTCTCGTATATGAATAAAGGTGAAATAAAGTCCTCCTAAAGCAAGCTGAAATTGTAAGAATTTGTCTAGCCTTCAAATGATTCTTAAGCATGTGTTTCATGTTGAAACAAAGAATGAGTCACCAATGTGAAAGAATGTGGGGCACAAAATCTCCTAGTAAAAATGCAAATGAAATCTAAAATAAACAATCGGAATATTTATGGGAAAAGGGTAAAACTAGGTCATTTCTTATTAATAATAACTTTGAATGTGATTGGCCTAAATTCTCCAGTTAATAGGTGCAGAGTGGCTGAATGGATTAAGAAGGAAGATCCATTTTATTTGCTTCCTACAAGAAACACACCTCACCAACAAAGATACTCAAACTGAAAGTGGAAAAATGGAAAAAGACACCTCATGCTCATGGAAAGTAAAAATGAGCAAAGATAGCCACCCTTATATCAGACAAAATAAACTTCCTTTACTATGAAAAGAGATCAAGAATAGCAATCGGTACTGATTAAGGGATCCATTCAACAGGAAGATTTGACTATACTAAATGTATAGTAAATGTATATGCTAAGGTGCCTGGCTGTTTCATTTTAGGGCATTTTTTTATACTTCAATACATTAATACACCTTCCCCACGCCCGCCTCCCAGATAAGTCGCCAAGGCAATGATTGTTCTGAAGTTGTTACATGTACATATGCATGCAACATCTCACTTCTTGCTCATCTTTCTAAGATGATTGAACTTCCACCGTATTTTTAAGTGTAGGCTTTAACAAAGATAAAGTCCTTGTCATCGCAGAGCTTAAAGAACTTAGCACTGGTTTAGAAAATATAATCGACTTCTGTTTTGCACAGTATCTCCTCACTAGAACAAACTTCTCAAGGCAACAACTGACATATTCTCCTAGATTTCTTTATAAGGTTCTTGATGTGTTAATAATATAAATGTCCATTTGCTTTCAGTACATGTATTGTAGTACTGATCTACAAATAACAAAGGTTTGGGGTGTTTTTTCCTCAAGTAACAAGAGATTTAGAGGCAGGTCGCTGCAGGTTTGGTTCAGAAGCTCAGCAGTATCTATCCCTGCTGCCATCCTCAAGTGTCCTGCTATCACTCAGAGCTACAACATGATTGTAGCAGCTCTGAATATCACATCTTCATCCAATGGAGCAAAACAGCAAGAAAGGAGACATGGGATCACTTAACTAGCTCCTCCATTTTCACCCATTAAGAAAATATTTATCATATTTTCTTTATATTTCCTTGTCCATAACTGATTTGCTTAGCCACTCTAGCTAGCTTCCAGGGAGCAGTGTAACTGAGTATCCGATAAATTTCACTTCTATTGAGAAAAGAAACAAGGGAGTAGGGTTAAGTGCACTTAGCAGGCAACCAAGAGTGTTCACCACGAGAGGCATTCATATTTGTTAAGTGAAGATCAGTCAGAAAAGAACAGAAAAATCAAGACTAGAAATAGGAGATGGGTGGAGAATAGGCTTAGTTAGGCCAGAGATTATGATCATACCTGGGTTGCCAAATCATTAATGAATCTGTGAGGATAGAAGAGATTCTAATCCCTCTGATCTCCAATGTGATCATCAGAGAAGCCTGAAAACTAGAGCTGCACCAAGTCATCCCACACCAAATCCTCCTGAGTTCAGTGTTATCAGTAGATACTTGTGCTATCTCCATAAGGGTACTACATTGTCTTGGAAATTCAAGGCAACTTTCATAAAATGATAGCAATAATGACAGATGTAAACAAGTCTCAAGGAAGGTTATCAAATGGACTGAAGGTCCAGGACATGGTAGACAGGGAAAACACAGAACACTGAGAGACAGCTCTAGCTCCAAGCTTAAGATCTTAAAGAATGGACAGATTCTTATTTCATGAGTGATTGAGAAATTAGTGTCTCTGTCTAGTCTATGTTACTGTGAATTATGTAGGAAAGCTTATTGATAAAAAAAAAAAAACAGAAAGAATGGGGCTGCTGAACAATATGGCAAAGAAAAATAGGAATTAGAGAAAGGGAAAAATAACAAAAATGAAGAAAACTTGAATCACCAAATCCAGAAAGTCAGTTTTCTGCAAGGTTTTTACTCTAGATATTGGCAGGATGACAAGAATCCAAGAGGATTGGAAATTAGAGATAAAGATTAGGGCTAGAATTGAGCGGCTCTGTAACTTATGACTCTCCAGAGTCAAGTAAACCAACTTTAACTAATTATTTAGGAAGAGGGGGAAGTTGAACAGACTTTAAGAAGGCTGGGCCCCAGAAAGTGACATGAATCGGAACCCTGGCACACTTCCAGAGCCCTCCTACTTCTGTTTATGCACATTAAGGTTATATTTCTTTGCTCTCTCAGGCTATCAACAGAACGCAGTCACCGAACTCTGAGCTTTACATGTTTTATTTCCAGCCATCTACTCATATGTTGCCTTAACTCCAAGTCCTTGGAGAAGATATGATTGATTCTTTTTAGGGCAGATGAGGGCTATTCAACCTCAATGAATGCCAGAGAGATACAATTACATAATGTAAGCAAAGTTTCTAGGTATTATGTCCTAAAATGGGAAGCAACACAGCTCCAAGAGAAAAAGATGCTTTATGTTCCAGACATCATAGAAGTGAATCTGCAAAGATGTGGTGTGGGGTGACTTGGTTCAGCACCAGTCTCAGGAGCATCTTGGGAATGCACAAGGTTTATATAATACAACATATTATATTTGATTTCAGGTTCCCTATAGTTATACTAGCAGGTGCCCTATCCTTCTACAAGACATTTGGGACAAATTCTGGGTGAGTGAGGCTGGATGGGAGTAGAAAGGAAGGGGAAACTGTCCCAGATAACAAGAACAGAGATAATCCTGAATTTTCCCTGAACACACATCTCAAAATGGGCAGTCCTTCCACTGTAGAAGAGGAACTGGTGGATCTTACCTCTAAGATTATGAAATGTGCTGATAGCTTAAAATCAAGCTTTGGAAAGTGGCTGTTAGCTGACTTCTTTATTTGGAAAGGATCTTTTTAAACAATTTTATTTGTTTAAGAACTTTTTATTTATTTTCTTTGAGAGGCAGAGATAGAACCCTTATATGCTGATATGCTGATTCACTTTCTAAATACCTGTGACAGTTTGGGATGGACTGAAGCCAGGGACTGGACACTCAATCCAAGTCTCCCACATAGATGCAAGGAACCCAGTAGATTGAACCACCACTGTTGCTTCCCAGGGTCTGCACTGGAATAAAGATGGACTTAGCAGCCAAAGATGAATATTAAAGCAAAGTAATTAATACAAGATGTGGGCACCTTAACAACTCAGTCAAAAGCATGCCTCTGGAAGGTTTTTTTTTTTTTTTTTTTTGTAAATATCCTAAAAAGAAAATGCATTTTAACTTTTAAGTAGTTTAAATACCTTGAAAAGTCCAGTTAGCAAGATTTGGCAAGGTAGCATGAAATCATGGAAAGAACCCTGGGTTTGAAATGAATAGGTCAGACTTGGAATTCTAGTTGCACACGCCAGCTGAGTTACCTTGCAAAAACACTTATTTGCTTACTAACAAAAGAAATTAATGGCAGAGCGATTAAGATCTTTTTGGCTTAAGAGTTTACAAGGTTGAGAGGATCAATTGAATCGGCACAATAGCAGATGAGAAACAGCTGAACTCAATACAAATGTTAGTAATTACCCAGAAATTGAAGGATAAATGTTTATGCAATAGACTAAAAGGGATGACTTTCAACTTAGCCAACAATCACTCTTACAGCAAATGTCTGGAGGGCTGGGAGAATAGGGCTGAGTAGCAAGTACTGAAAGTTCAGGGTACTCTTGTAAAGAATAAATTCTATCTTGGAAACTTTTCTTTATAAGAAGACTACTCCTTAATCATCCAACCGACCATTTTGCTGTTCTTGGCAGGGAGAATGGGGAGGGGAAACCATGTAGAAACATTTGCAGCTTTGCATGATATACAGGACCAACTTGATCAGAAATCTAAAGAATTCACAGAGCAGACTCTTAGTGTGGGTAAGGACAGTTTGGTTCCACAGCCTCAACTTACAGGTGTGGGATGAGGCAGGAGGGAAGGATACAAAAGCCCTTACTCAGTATCCCTGGACCAGTTATGCTGGGAAGCCTGTGGGTGGGGGTGATGTCCTAGAAATGAGTGCTGGGGATTTTTTTGGTTGGGGCATACATCTGTTTGATCTAGAGGTCAACAGGCCACAACAGGAACATCCAAACACAAACAGGCACACAGCCTGCAAGTTAGCCTTACACGGGGACATCTGCTCGAGTGTCCAGCTCTTCTAGGGCCTTGTCAGTTTTCTCCAGTCAAGCTCCTTGAATGTTCTCAGGATTATATCACATGTTTCTTCAGTTGAACTCTTCTTAGGCTGATAGAGTGTTGTATGGCTCTCTGACCAGAAATTCAGCTTGAAAATGATTTTTCCCAATCAAGTCCTAAAGAGCATGCAGTGCTTCCAGCAGTACTCAGCTTTACTCCGTCACCTTAACTTCTGTTAAGCAGAGTACACGAGGATCAACACGGTGCACACCACATGGTTGGTGGATGATCTAACTGGTGAGCCAGGGTGGGCTTCTAAGTGCAATCTTGCACAGTTTATTTTAAAAGAGGAAAAAGACAGGAAGGATTAAGGCAGGAGGAGAATGAGGGAATAAAGAATATGTTCAGAATAAAAGCTTTAAAAATCCACCATGAGACCAAAGGGGAATCCCATCCTTTTTTTTGCATGAACCTAGTTCCTCTTTTACATATTTGGAGTGATGGTATAAGTTTAGGAGACAGAGCAACTACCAGGCATTTGGAAGTCCCCTCTATCCCCCATCTCAAAAGGAGTTCTTAAATTTGGTTCAGAGTCCTGCCCACAAATGTGCTGAATCAGGCCCTGGATGCCTTCTGTCTGCCAGCAGGATTGGGACTCTTGGAGGTAATATTTAGCAGGAAGTTGAATTCACTTTCTGGTAAGAAAAATCAAAGAAATGACCCAAAATTTTGGACAAGCATTCTCAGATGATGATACGCCAACTGCTGATTTTACAGTCATGTTTTTGCCTGTCATTGCCACTTGTTCCTCAAATAAGAGGACTGCATCCTCATCATGAAGAATATGGAGTAAACAAAAAGACAAATGCAATTGTCAGTCTGAAATCTGTTTAAAGACACTTTGATCCAGTTGCTAGCCATGCACTGAAGATTGAATGAGTATCACATAGTCATAGCCTCTATTCCATGGTGTTAGTCTAGGTGTTGCGTATATGTAGAAACACTTACAGAGAACATCAAATAAGCAAATGCGATATAACTATATTGGGGGATAGAACTAGCTTCACAAAACAAGAAAGTATGTGAAGAAAAATGACAAACTGACCCAGAAGAACCCCTGTGATTTGTATGTGCACCCATTCAAAGATGAGGGGGCTCATCTGGGAACAAGTGGATATATGCCTATTCTAACAGAAGAAATGACTTTCCTACCTAAAAGAAACATACAGTGTCATTTGGGGGTGACAAGCCCAGTCATAACTTAACCAGGATCTAAGTGACCTCAAAATACTAAGCTATGAAAAAAATATCAGAATATTTTGGTTTTCCACTGGAATGAAAGTTCACAATATTTTTTGTCTATGCATCCTCAATTACCTTTTATTATCTATAATAGTGTTAACTCCTCCAAATAGTAACCACCACCTGTACTCATCCTTACTAGACAAATTACAATGATCAAGAGCCAGTAGAGCCCAATTAAGGAGTTAACATTCATACTTTAGGAGGAAAAATTTATTCACAGAAACAGTTTCAGGACATGGCTAATACATACCAGTAGAAATGGAAAGAATATACCTGGGCATGAATCTGGAGGGTGGTAGAATTGCATCTTTCAAGGGGAGAGGAGAAGTGAAATAGAGACTGAATACAAGTACGTTTATTGATGGGAGTATGTAGGGGTATTTTTCAATACTCAAGACAAGATACACATATCCTTGTTTGAATTTCAATTTCCAATTCTGTGCTTAGATGGATTATGGAAGCCTGAATAGAGGAATGTCTAACGTAATTGAGATGGAGATGCCAGACTGCCTTGGCAAAATACTGAGGAAGGTGTTGGAAATCTTACAGGACATGCTAATAGGGGCTTATTATTAGATGTCAAAACATCCATCCTCTTTTATAGGAGGGGACAGAGAACCTTTAAGATAAAAGTTAGGGTTCTATAGTGACATAGAGAAGCTCACAATGGTATCTATCTCTTGAATGTTAGAGACCGATAGGGGAAGTTGCCATTGAACCAGCCTCCCTAGTATTTTGGCAATAGATGGTTTCTGAGCATATCAGAGTCCAGTGACATTATTTAATCATCACATGTGAGGTGGCAGTAATTCCTGTAAAGGACATAATATCTGCAAGGATCAATGGCAGTGATTTGTTTGAGAGGCAACACGGACATTGATTAGCATATATTATGAAAAAAGAAGAGCAGAGAAAGATATCACTCACTACAATGAAACATCACAACTCTTCATCCATTTCCCAGACCTCAGTCAGTGCTCAGACCTGGTCCAATTAACCAAAGAAGCCAAGTACACTGGAGCAGGAAAACATATTAGAAATTCCACAAAGGATTCCAAGGCCAGTTACCAGAACTCTCCCCATTATGGGCAGTAAATTGAAGGTTTTTGAACAAAATGTTTGAATACATCGATAACTTGGAGACAGAATAAATATCAAGTCTATCTTGTGGGTGGGATCCATGAATAAATCAATGGACCCATGGAACTAGCTTCTAATCTGGTCTCCAAGCATATAATCCAGATAAACATTTCAGAGCTGTCAAGACATTAATACCATCTCTAATGTACATATTAATAGTCTGGGGGTGACATTTGGCCTTGCAGTTATGGTTCTTGTATTCCATATTGGAGTGCCCAGGTGTGATATCTGTCTCTGCCTCCTGACTCTGGGAGACAGAGGTGCTGCTATCTACCTGGAGAAGTGGAGTGGATTCTAGGAACCTGAATTCTAGTTGGCTCCTTTCCAGTTGTTGCAGTCATTTGGAGATGGAAGATCTTTCACTGATACACATTTTAAGTAGAGGAATGCATGAATAAATTTAGACCTCTAAAATGAAATAATGATGACTTCTTTGAAGGGCTTTATTTGAGATGAATAATAGTGGGTTCAAAGAGGATACTTAAGTAAGGATGAGCATATGTAGGTAGAAGATGCAGTGGATAGGAAAGAATGGGTAGACTGCCAGTAGTTTGGCGTTAAGTTCTATAGGACTTGTTAACAGATTGGTTATGAGGTCAAAGGAAACAGATGGCACCTTTTCCTGAAATAGAGGCAAGCTCTGAATTTCAGAGGAAATATTATTTCTCACCCTTTATTCTTGATCCTGTCTGCCTAATAAGTATAGAATCCAGGTGTTTGTGGACAAGCTAGATGGTTGGGGGTTTCTGAGCTCAGCAGGCAATGATAAAATGAGCTTTACAAGCTGGAGAGATAAATGGGTAAAGGACAAATCTATTTTCTTATTGCTTCTATCATTTTCGTATTTTGGGTGCAATGGTAGAACGCTAAGGCCCCCAAATTAGTTTGCAGATGTTAATTATCTTGACTTTTGGCCAAGCTTGTGCCACGCAGGCTTAGTATACAAAAAGAAAAGTAATTCCAAATGGAGCCCTGTTCTCCTCATGCAGTAGAAGGGATACCAGTCTCTGGAGCATCACTGAGCTTCCCCGAAGAGGAGAATGGATGCTTGTGCATTAGGAATTCTGCACGACAGGTGAAAATGAAGAGCCATCCTGCAAACATTGCTTCCGTCACCAAAGAGAAGTACTTCAAGGAATTTGACCCCCATCCAGCTCTTGGAAGACCCCACTTCTCTGTAGCCATGATATCCTGCTAAAGCGATAGCTGCTTTTTAAACATGAAGGGAAACAGCAATGCTTTTGGCAATAGCTCTGGGTCAGCAATCACTAAGGCTTTACATTAAACCGAGGTAGAAATTCCAGAAGCTTAGGCTTAAGAGTTGTGAGTCACACAAGAAGAGTGAGTCAGAACATGAAGTTACATGGGAATTCACATGTGTAACTTTCATTGCAGTAGACACACCAGTCATAGAGTGGGGACACCATCAAGACAATCCCTAGTGAGAGAGAGAACCCCAAATCCAGCTCCTTTCAAATACACTGTGTGTGGCACAAAACAGGTAATGTTGCACTTTTGGATGACTTAGAAGAAGAGGTGCAAATATCTGCCAAATTCAAACATATAGCTCTATAAAGTCAAGTCTATTACTACTAAGAGTCAAAAATTCCCTGGATATAGGCAGCTGCCTAGATTGCCTTATACATGGAAAAGTGTTATGCTGCTGGGAGAAGAGCAGCCAAGGCAGGTAGACATTCTGAACCTCATTCATGTCAATTCTGTTAACTATATCTGACTTTGGCACAAAGAGACCTAAAATCCAGACTTTCAATTCTAAGGCAGGCTTCTCCTAGCAGCACAGCACATTGGCATGGTGCTGGGCTGGAAACAGAAAGGCCATGACGCTCATGCCATGGTCCTAGGCAGGACAACCCCATTACACACCACTGAACTGGGATGGAAACAGGCAGGTAGGATCCTAGGTGGCTATTCCCGTGGCTCACCATAACTCTAGATCATGGGTCTAAGGCTGGGATAGAGGAAGGGAGGGTGTTCCACTGATGAGTTTTAGTAGGCCAGGGACCTGAGAAGTCCTTTGTAGGAATTATAGGTCAGCAACCTGATGTTGGGGTCCTAGGCAGATTGTACCTGAGTGCACTACTGCATTAGTCTGGGAGCAGTCCAAGGGCCTTACAGGCTCCAGATGGCTACTCCTACAATGTGCCACCAAGGCAGGCCAAGGACCTGAGGTCAGTTTCCTGGGGTGAGGGAGGGTGGTCACCGAGTACCTTTGGCAGAGCAGCAGCCTGATGCTGGGATCTAGGAATGCTGGTATGGGAGTGGGAAGGCCGGGGCCTTGGGACCTAGGCAGGTCTCATGCATGGGGTGTTATCATTCTGATCTGGGAGCAGCAGACCAACGACCTGATTCTGGGGTCCTAGGTAGGCCATACTGGTGGGTGCATCACCAAGCCAGAGGCCTGATTAAGTCGTAGGCAGGCTGCACTGATGGCATATCACTAGGCCAGGTGCCTGAGGCTGGGGTTCTGGAGGCAGTCCTACTGATGACTTTTGACATCACCAAGAAACCCAGGCTTTCATGTCCCATTGGTTCCAGGCATGACAGGATCTCTGATCTCAGGGAGCAGTTTTGTGGTACAGTGTGTGCTGGAATCAGAGCACACAGTGCATGTTGTGTCACCTCCTGTGCAGCCTCCTGAGCAGGAAAGAGGATTATGCCCAGGTGCACACAAAGGATGAGTCAGTCTGCTCCTGTGAACCAGTTGAGGTCCCTGACCTGAGTGCTGCTTCAAAAGACAAAAAGGAGCAATGACAGTGTGGGGAACACAGCCATTGGCACTGGCTGGATTTTTTCTGGCTTGTAAGTTTGACTCATTAGCTAATTCACAAAAAGAATTCCAAACCTGGGAACTGCAAGCCCTATGCCACTAATCAGAAGGAAATAGCTTCAGAAGATGAAATACATCTACATACTTCAGAAACCCTTAAGAATAGGGTTAGGGGCCCAGTGTGATAGCTTCAGGTTAAGTCCTCATTTTGCAAGGGCTGAGATTCTATATAGGTGCTGGTTTGTGTCCCAGCTGCTCTACTCCCCATTCAGCTCAGTGCTTATGGCCTGGGAAAGCAGCAGTAGAGAATGGTCCAAAGCCTTGGGATTCTACAGGAGACCTGGAAGTTGCTCCTGGCTCCTGGCTTTGGATTGGCTCTGTTCTGACCATTGTGTTCATTTGGGGAGTGAACCAATGAATGGTAGACGTTTATTTCCACTTCTCTCCATAAATCTGATTTGATTTTTCAATAAAAATAAATATTTTTTAAAATATCAAAAAAATAGAATTGGAAATCTCTGGGGGGGGGGAATGAAATGGAACAGGCAGGAAGCTAGTTTACAGTCACACGTTGGAAGACATACATCCCCCACCCTATGTGATGCTCTGTTTACCGTCAGTCTAGTTTCCCCAGGTTGGACTCCCTTTCTCTCAGGACTTGGGGGTGGCATCATGTAATCGCTTCCCTTTCGAGGCTCATGAGAAATCAGGCAATGGGGAGGGGTGCTCCCTCCCTTCCAAAGGGCACAAGGTGAAAGTAGAAACATCTCTTTCCCTCCTTTCCCTCCCTGTCTGCTCTATCCCTGAATGTGTTCCATGTGTGTCAGCGATTGTCTCACCTTTTAAATAAACTTTCTCAAAAAAGTCAGAGACTGCTCTAGATGCCACTTAAGTCACAAAGATCCTTGGCTCCTATGGGATTGATGAGTCATATAACTCATGGCACTACCAATTATTGTTCTATACTAATCACATTTTCCATATAGACCAATATTAGAAACCATATTTTCCATGACTGATCCAGTTATAAAACTTTGTACTTACTGATTATAACCCAAAGATGTCACAGAGGCTCAGAATTTCTACTACAGGAGAGATGGCACCACTCAGCAGTCAGAGCTATAGCAGACACTGCTGATCCCATTCCATGTGCTCTTGGAGAACTTCAGAGCTGATCTGAAGTTATGCTGGGCAGCTTCCCCCTCCTGATGTCTGTGTGGTCTTCTCTACCTCAAGAGTTTACTTTAAGCATCTACTTCACCAGCACACAAGTAGGCCCCAGGAGTGTCAGGGAATCATTGCCACCAAGGGCAGCCAATGAGAAAGGGGCATCAGTGGAGAACTACTCCATTTGTCTCCTCCCCATCAGATCATTCTGAGATGATTTTAAGAGATGCTTGAAGAGTCCCAGTGGAAACCAAATCTGAATTGCTCACAGCCCATCCTTGGCAACATACACTATGCTGGACTTCATCCCAAGATGGACGAGGCAGCCTGCTGTGCAATTCCAGGGAATGAGACTAGGAGATCCAGATGTCCACTCCTTTGGGACCTGCCTGAATCTTCTTTTCCTCTTTCCTTGCACATGTACTGGAGAAACACACTGATCTGGGGCTCTTCTAGATGCCAGCTCCTCCTTTCTCCTGTTTACTCTAAAGGCATCTCCCCCTATTAGGGATGTCTGACCCATCCTAGTTCTGAACCCACACTTAGTAACTGACCCAAGAACAATGGAGGATCATTGGAGGGGACCTTGCTCCAAGGTCCTGGCATCCCACTTTGAGGGGACCCACTTTTCTAGAATCCTGGACACTCATGTCTTAATTGCAAGATTTGTATATTTAATTGTTATATATTTAGTGGAGGAAAAAATTTCTGGAGATAATGTTAAGACCCAAATCCTCATTTTTGGGGGAACCGCCAAGGTCTTGAACAAAGCAATGTCCACGATGAACCACTCTTAAAGTCCTGCATAACTGAGATCTGAACTGTCTTTTCTCCCTGCCATGAGAGTCACAGTTCTTTCCAGCATTCACTAACTGGAGAAATACTGACAACTCATGACAAACAGTCCTTTTCAGGAAGCAGTGCCAAACTTTAAGCACATTATTCTTGGCTTAAAGAGCCCATAGTATTTGAGAGAGTTATGTAATTAAAAGTAGAGGACTAACTTTGGGAAGGAAGATGATTTTGTGCTCTTGTTATCCTGTTCAGAGCTGAGTGACAATGAGAAGACAATTTACTTGGAACTGTAATTTCCTGCACTGAAGAATGAATAGATTTCTGAGAGAACAAAATGTAGGAACTTGACAATCTGATGCATAGTGGTGGACATATACTGGTGTCCAGCAAGCCAAATCTGCTCAAAAGTTGTATTGATTTGGTCCATACTGGATTTAAAAAACAGTATTTCTAAAGAAAAGTTGCTTTCTGGTTTCTTTCACAAACATTTTCCATGGCAGCAATCCAAAGGCAGAGAGAAGCCGCTTCCCCTTTAAAGAGGGTATTCTTCCAGCACTCTATGGTCTCCCAAAACTCCCCAAGGTCCCACTCACTGAGACAGCACCTCATCTACATTACCTGCTGGGTTCCTGTAGGTGTCTAAGATTGGGATCCAGGTGGATGACATTGCTTATCAGCTATAAGGGAACAGTCAGATTCCAATGGAGAAGTTCTATAAGAGAAGGTAAGCTGTCACCACACAAAACAGACCAGCAGGTGTAGGCCTGTCATGCATGAAGTACATTGACACACAGTTTCTCAGAGCTGCAAGAACTTCCCACATGAGACCACAATCCTGTACCATGTATACTCTGTAGAGGGTCTCATGGGTAGGGCCCTTCAATCACCCCCTGAATGCCATCTTACTGTGACTGCTGTACCTAGAATTCTTTTTTTTTTACATTAAATATTTATTATTTAAGACATTTTGCTAATGTTTGAAAATTTTCAGAATGGATAAAAAAAATGAATCACCCACATGGTGTCAAGAAGACATTCAATTTAAGTATAAAAGCATAGTTAGGCTCAAAGTAAAAGTAAGTAACAGTGTATAAGCCATGTAAACACTAACCAAAGAGTTTGTCCTAATGACCTCACATGAATCAGACTTCAAGACCAAGGGCATTAATAAAGAGAGAGATGAGTAATATGTATGTGTACCTAGAATTCTAAAGTAGAACTACCTCATGCTAAGAATACTGGGGAATTGTGGTTTCAGGGTTCATGGAGGAGTGCAAATTTTTTTTAGACTCAGAATTGTCAGAAATCACTCCCAAATGAGAATCAGCATTAATACAGAATCTATTTTCCTCCACTATTCACCTTCATTTGGGTTCTCCCAGAGAAACTCGGAGGTAAGCATGAAGGTAGGGAAGCTGGGAAGCAAAATTGCCAGTTTAGTGCATATCACTGAACCCAGCTCTGGGCATCTGGAGCCTCTCTCCAAGGAGCTCTGTGCTCTGCTGATCATGGTTTACCATCCGCTGAGAACTTTTCAGGGTCACAGGTGACAGTGCCCCTCCTCCTGAGACGAGGACATGAATAATGTGCTGGCCAAATGTGTAAAGACGAGAAGCCTGATGACACGCTCCTAGTGGGCTTTGACAGGTGATGAGCTAAGCTGCTCTTGCTTTCAAGCCTTGGCTCCTGTCTCTACTGTTGTTGGTAACCCTCTTGTCAGTGTGTTCTTGGAGATTTTGGTAAATGGCTGTCTTGTTTTCTCATACTACTTCTGCTACCAACAATGTGTGTCAGTTTAAGTATTCCAAGACACCAAAACTGAAGTGGACTTGGAGATTAAGAGGCTTCTGTGAAATAACATCTATGAAAAACAAGTGTGGGAGTACTTAGAAGGTTTGTGGGCCATGTTATGTATCTAAAAATACTTTGGTCAAACCAAGGAGCTCTGTGGCACAAGTCACTTACTTTCAGAGTCACTTATTGGCCAGAAATGACAAGCTATGTCCTAGCATCCCAACTATACCAACTCATTGGCTGGGAAATGCTTCAAGATGCTGTTGATTCCTAGAGGAAAGAGGATGGCAGCACTGAGGTCTGCTTAGTTTCAAGGTAAGTTGTTTCCTGAAAGGAGATCTGAGCGGGGCATGACCATGGCTGCAGAAGGTGCGAGTTACCTAAAGGCATTCCACTCAAGTCTGAATCACAGTTCAGATTTGCTAAACTCTAGATAAGTTTCCAACTCCCTTGGAGTCAAGAAAAATGTCCTTGCAAAGAATGAGAAGAGAGAAGTTATAAGAGGCACCAGAAGTCATTGGCTCTTACAAGATTGGGGGAAAAAATCCATCAACTGATGAATCATCCCAGCATTCAAATAGAAAGTGTGTAAAGTATGAAAAGAATAAATGTTTCTGTTCCTTCACTACTTTAGGAAATCTAAGGTGTGGAATAGAAGCTCCTGCTGGTACCAGTCAGCTTCATGCTGGTCATTTGTTTGCTCATAAGTTAGGCTGTTTCTTGCTGTGGTTATAGAGTTGATTATATAATTTCCTCCTACAATTTTGTCTCCTGTGTGACCCAAATCTTCTGACTTTAGGGTATGCATCTTAGCTTGGGTTGTTTCAGTCTGCTGTGCTGTTATAACATTATACCAAGCTAGGTGGCTTACAGAAGCAGAAATCTGCTTCTAATAGTTTGAGGGGGTTGGGACGTCCAAAGACAAGGCACTGGCAGATTTAACTTACAGAGAGGTCACTTTTTCCTGGCCTTCCTGCCATTTTCTCACATGGTGTAAGGGTTGAGTGAACTCTCTCTGGCCTTTTGTAGAAGAGCACACATCCCACTCAAGATGGCTCTGCTCTCATGATCTTGTCACATTTAAGTGGCCTACCACCTAATACCATCACTCCTAGGAGTTAAGACCTCAAGAAAGACTTTCAGGTAGAGGATGTAAACATTCAGATCAGAGCAGTTCCCTAAAAGCAGATCCAGGACTTGGAATTACTTTCTATGCAAACTGCAACCAAGAAAGAGTGAGCCAGGGAGGATGCAGTGGTCAGTGTGAGGGCCATTGTGGAGGTCTGAATTGCAGGTTTGCATCTTTGAGGCCTGAGTTTCACACTTTTCAGACCTGCTAGAACCATAACTCCAAGGAGCTTGAGCTGATAAAAGCTAAGGCCACCAAAGGAGAGGCAGTGTGGTCCAGGGCACAATGAAGTGAGACACATAGTTCCTTGGCAGATGTGACAGAAGCCACAGGTAGGCAAAGAGATACAACTTGGGCATTTGGATTCTCTGGTTCTCTTAACCCAAATGCTAAGTATTCAGAATGGATCACTCTTTTGAGTTAAAGCTGTCCTGTTTAGAAACACAATGATGCACATAAAGAATGGGGCACTGATTGTGATGTGAGTTGTTCTGACAACTTGAGCTATTCAGAGGGAATTCTATAAATCGACAGGCTAGGGAATATATGAAGACATGACATTATGAAAGTAAGATGCTGCTTTAGAGACCCTTGAAGACCATTTTACCAGGATCTGGTCATAATTATAGCACATTCCATGGTCATCATCAGGGTATCTACAAAGACCCTTCAAGTCATGAATTCTTAGGACTGAAAAGTTGTTTACAGCCTTGGTTTCTGATCATTCCCAGAGATCTGGCTCTCTGCCTAGTTCTAATTTGATATCTACCTGGCCCTGAAGCACAGACATCTAAGAAGGCCAACATGGATCTTGCATCTTGACTTAAAAAATAAAAATGCCGACCATGGATATTGCAATGTTTTGAGAATGATTCATGTTTTGCCATTGGATATGTAAAAGGATTCCTCATATAGAACTACCAATGTCACAGGAAAACAGAGCAAACCATCCTCTGTAGTCTCATCCCCCTGAGCAGGTTCTGAATGATGAGATGGGACAGGGCGCTTTGCCTCGGCTCCTTGATCACCGTCTGCTACCCTTTCACAAAGAAGTACTCCTGAGAGACGTACTTATGTTTAAAACTCCTGCTGCCTCCTGTATGTGCTCACAGGACATGAGAGAAAGTGTAGGTGTAATTTCTGCTTATGTAAAGCACAATGTGTCATGATCTATGAAGCATTAGTCACTGGGAATTCAGGAATTCAGAAGTGGTCGGGCTCTCAGAGCTGAGCTACCTTTAGCAAGTAATTTACACATGTTCCAGTGGAACTTGCCAATGCTACAATGTGTCCCATTAGAAACAAGTTTTGATAAATACAGCTCACTTTGAAATATTTTTTTTTATTGTAAAGGCAGGTATACAGAGAGGAGATGAGACAGAAAAAGATCTTCCATCTGCTGCGTCACTGCTAATTGGTTGCAATGGCCGAAGTTGAATTGGTCCAAAGCTAGGAGCCAGGAGATTCCTCTGGGTCTCCCATGTGGGTGCAGAATCACAAGGCTTTGGGTCATCCTCAACTGCTTTGCCAGGCCACAGAGAGTTGGATGGGAAGTGGAACAGCCGGACTACAAACCAGCATCCATGGGATCTTAGTACATGCAAGGCAAGGATTTAACCACAAGGCTATCGTACTGGACCCAAATACAGCTCACTTTTCTAGTCAATTACTTGTTCAGTATTTTTTCTTCTAGGCAAATAAGCAGAACTAAAACTGATTGAACAATGCAGACTCATGCTGCTTTCTTTCGGTGACAAGTGGTTCCACTTATTTCATTAAGTTCTAACTTCATTTACCTTCTGGTAGACAGTTAAACAGCTCATGTAAGCCAAAGATCACCATGATTTTGGTAAATAGTAGCCTGTAAAGAGGAAGGGACCCACACAAGATGATGACTAACTGGTTCACTAGCATCAGGAGCACTTTGGCCAAGGCAGCAGAAGGAGGTCACGTGCCTTAATGAGAAAGCACAGATCTGGGAGTAGGGATCAGCTGTGACTTGTTCACCTGCTGCCAGATGGTTGGGTACATTTTTGGAACTTAATCTGTTTAGGGAGAGGAGAATCAACAGAGCCATAGTCCCGTTACTCTGAAATGAGGTCCTTACAGACAGGGTGTCTGTTCTCAGACCACCTAGAGACAGAGTTCCTTCTGAGACCTATACCTGTTAGCCCAAGTCTTGCTTTTCTGGCTTAGATTTCTTCTGCATTAGTCTTTCTATATCTCCCCCTGACCCGTTGAGGTCCATTTTTGTTCATCTGTGATGAGGTCAATAAAACTTGTCACTCTCTTCCCAAGAACTATTGTTCCCAACACCTATAGAACCCACAAGTTCCTCTATGACTACTCAGGCTGGTCACTGAGTCTCCCTCTGCTCTGGTATGCCTCTACTCAAGCCACGGTGCCTTACAGTTCTATATGATTAGACACTGCCATCTCCTGGACAGATCATTGAACTTGGTCCCAGCAGGGTTGCCCCCATAGTTCACCCTTGGGTTTAATTACACACCATCCCCATCTGCATTGTGAGTGATGTTTAGATTGATGTTCATCACTATGCACATTTATAAGCATAAAAGAGCCTAGAGAATCAGCTGAGCCTGTTTCTCCAGACCACAACTCCCCAGGATTCCAACATATTTCTCCCTGTGGAGGAACTTCAGTCCTAGAGTGTAAGATTTCATCATTTTGTCCTCAATTTAGTTGGTCAAGTGAGTCATCTGAAAGAGATTTTTAAAAATACTGTCTCAATTTTGGATGCCTGTCTTCATAAGACCCTGAAGAGCGATCTGTCCTAGCAATGGTATCAACTGGGGTATCTGCACAGTGGCTCTCAGAGTTAGGTTACTGATGGATAATCTGTGTAAGCATAAAATAGTCTGTTGAGTTGCTAATCCATTTGAAAGAAAAATCCAAGAAGGCATAAATTCTACTTTCCCAAGTGACATATTAAACATTTCCATCAAAACCAAGAAGCAGAGATCAAACATGCTAACTACCCATTCTAGTCTACAGTCTAAGCTAACTATAAATTTTATCCTCTCCCATTCCAGAATTGCAAACCCCAGTGCCATTAAAGGGTTGAGGGGTAGAGCTGGTTCTTGCTTGCAACATTTGCCACAATCTATGTAATCATCAATTTTTGATTTAGACGTTTTTTCACAATCACTCGAGGCAAACATCCTCTGGCCAGAAGCATTTGGACACAGAGAACAGATATAATCCCAGAAGCCAAGGCTGAAGCATCTAATGAGAAGAGATGCCTGCCTCCTGCTCTGCTCATACATGGAGGAAGAGCTATGTCAGGGCAAAGCTGGAAGGTGGGCATCCATAAGCCAGGAAATGGGAACTCACCAGAGACCAACCATTCTGGTATCTTGATTCAGACTTCTAGCCTCGAGTGTGGAGACAATAAAAACAGCAGCCTCCAAAACTTGGAGAAAATAAAGCAACAACCTGTTTGAGCCAGCCAATCTGTAGCATTTTGTTACATCAGCCCAAGCAGGCTAATTCAGGACCTATAGTCTAGGAAGTCTAAGTAAGTAGCAACTTGGCTTCAGTTCAAACTTGAGTCCTCAGTTGATGTGGGACACTGAAAAGTCCTTGCCTTGCCTACGTGTACCAAGGCCACCCTAAATCTAAGAGTGATGAAAACTGATTTCTTGGTTAAGCTGTTTTATCACAATGTTGGATATCAACCTTATCTCAACATTATTTGTTTTTCTTAAAGAATTGGATTAGCATGGAATAAGCAAAGCAGTCTACACCCTTACCAGAAATTAACTTCACATTATCTGCTGCCACTTTCCAAAGAAAACTAATTGAAAGAAGCAATGTTTGTGAAGCATTGAGCAGAGGTCAAACAATGCAGCCAGAATTTGTTATTGCACATTCTGCTCTTAGATTGAAACAGACCCTCATGAACTTGGACAATCTTTTCTTGGCTTCACACAGTCATGTTTGCCAAACTATATTTTGCAGTTACACTTTCTGCTTTCATCAGGAGATGTTATTGGGGGATGGGAACTAATTAAAATCTTTCCCTTTGTGCTAGAAACATGGAAGGTATTGCCACTGCGTCATTTAGCTCTTGTTCTCAAAAACATCTCATGAAAAAATGCTGTAAAAGTTGATTGCTAGGAAAGGCCTGGAGTTCTTTGAGTGAAAGTTTAATTATTTTTCAGCTGATAAGCTTAGAGCGACTGTCTTTTCTGGCTTTTTGTCTCACAGGAACACAGAGCCTTACTTGAAAGGCCAAAGTGTCATACTGTGATTGGAGCACATGGCTCATCCAAGCACTGATGCAGAAGGTTCCTAGATGAAGAAGAATTCAAAACATCCTGCTCTGATCCAATCACTATGAGATCTTAGGCCAAGGAGCTTCCAAGCTAAATGGCCAGCAGAGATTTTTCTGGATGATGTTTCCTGCCAGCCACCAAAGTTTGAAGTTGGGAATACATAGAATAACACATCAAAAGCATGAACTTATAGCTACTTTACTTGAGTCACACACCTTTTAAAGGCCAAGTGACTGCCTTTCAATCCATAGGTTTTGTCGTCAAACAGTAGTGAGAGATGGCACTGATTCCCAGCTGTCTGCAAATGCACCACCTCACATCTATGCTGGAATGACTACTCCGGATTGTTCTATTCCAACCTCCTAACATGAAAATGGCAAGCTGCTCTTTGGTCCCAATTCCATCAAGCTCATCACTTGTCACTCCTCGATACCCCTCTTTCTTTTGTGGTGGTTCCCACTGACATCACTTCTGAGATTCAGGAAAGCAAGTTTGATAACTGTACATTTTGATGGTTGGGCTTCTCTATCTGCGGAAGTCAGACCTCCCCTATGACTGTGGAGACTCTCCCTAGAGACTGCTTGACTGGGTCCCAGTGGTTCAGGTAGGGGAGTGCTATGGTATGAATGCATGTGTTTCTCAATGTGTGTTGGAGCCTAGGACCCAATGAGATAACCTTTTGAAAAAGATGTATTTACTTGTACTTGAAACACTTATGAGACCACTCCCTACCACACACACATACAGAGAGAGAGAAAGAGAGAGAAAGAGAGAGAGAGAGAGGTCAAGGCCTCGGGCTATCATCTGTTGCTTTCCCAGGCTATTAGCAAGGATCTGAGTTGGAAGTGGAACAGCCAGGACTTGAATCAGCACACATGGTATTCTGGCACCACAGGCAAAGGATTAGTCTGTCACATCACCCTGTGATGTAGCCTCAAGGGGCTTTCAGAATGTCACCACAATTTACCCAAATCTGTGCCAGTCTATATTGGCTGAGTCCACATTTTTAGGCTAGAAATGGTTTCCTCAAACTAGATCAGTTTTAATAAAACAGAGTTTCTACTATGTAAATAAATTCTATTTTCTACAGAAGGGATATCATAGAGGGGCCAACATTTTGGTTCAGCAAGTTAAGCTGCTATCTGTGGCACAATCATTCCATATCAGCGTACCAATGAACCCTTGACACCTGTATGGTAGACCTGGATGAAGTGTCAAGAACATGACTCCAGCTTGGTACATCCTTGGCCGTTGTGGCCAATGAAGGAGTACATCAATAAATGAAGAGCTGTCATTTTCTGTCATCCTGAATTGCACATAAACAGGATAGATTTTAAAGGGAATGGAAAATTTAAAAAAAAATCTATCAATGGGGCCTGGTGTGATAGTGTGGTCCTCCCCTTGAATGTGCCAAGATCCTATATGAGCGCCGGTTCTAATCCTGACAGCTCTACTTCCCATCCAGCTCCCTGTTTGTGGCCTGGAGAAGTGGTTGAAGACAGCCCAAAGCCTTGGGACCCTGCACCCATGTAGGAGACCCAGAAGAAGTTCTTGGTTCCTGGCTTCGAATTGGCTCATCTCCAGTTTTTGTGGCTGCTTGGGGAGTGAACCATCAAATGGAATATCTTCCTCTCTGTCTGGATGGAATATCTCTGTTGAATGAAATATCTCCTCTCTGCATATCTGACTTTCCAATAAAAATGAATAAATAAAAAGTCTATCAATATATTATGTAATAGAGAAGTGGTAGCTGTACCAGCTATAATTCACTGACATGAATCCTAATTTTTAAATCCATTGATGCAATAAGCAAATTCCAAAGCAAGAATAAATATTGTCATTTTCCTAAAATCTTTGGAGTAGCCACCACCCACCCATCCACTCCCTATTCTCAGGAAATTTTGTCAAAAATATCCCATGTATGCACAATTTGATAAATTTGTATTAATATTATCAAAATGTATGATAAAATTTGTGGATTTTCTATAGTAATGCCTAACTTAATACTGTGAAATATTTTCCTAGCAGGAGTAACATATAGTAATTGGCAACTAGGCAGATGGAAGACCCATAAAAACATAAAGCAATCATGTTCAAGCAGGGCTAGTGGAGGAGCACCATCAGCTTAAACATCCTTTGCCATTTATAGCAGTCTTCTTGATCTCATGGCATGGCATACATTTTCCAGAAAATTAAAGTGTTTTTAAATTTAACCTCAGGACTTGACAACCAAATAAACAACAATTATGAAATACATTTTGATTCAGAGTTCATCCAAAAGAATGCTGCTCAAATGAAAAACTTCATCTGGAATCACTTTACTGTCTTAAATCATGTAATGTAAAACAATAACCATGTTATCACTGTAAGTATCAGACAACTCATTAGCATTCAAAGATGCTAAAGGGTGATTTAAAAATAACTTGTACCAAGTTCCTGGCTGCTAACATATACCCCATCCCCGCCACCATGGGCATTTGAGGAGTGAATTAATGGAGAGGCAGCTGTCTCTGTCTCAAAATAAATGTTTCATAAAAATTGAAAAACATTCTCACCAGCTAACAAACTCCATATTCAAGTTAATTTGCACTGAAAATATACAGGGGGCACCAAATTGCAGTTCCCCAAGCCAAGAGTAGTGTGCTATCCTGTTTCTGCTATCCAAGATCAACAGTCCTTGGCCTTCCTCACCCTGAACTCGTAGGATAAGCAGGGCAGAAAAGTGGCCCAAGGATTTAGCCATGGCCTTGTTGGAACAGTATTTAGTGTAAGAACTTTTCATCCAACCTGATTTTTGTCCATGGAAAGTTAGGCATGTCTTGTGGTTTTTAGTTCGTAACAGCTGCTTAACATCACCCAGCTCCTTCTCCATTTTCTTTAATAGGCATTTTTTGGTAACTAATTTCTTGCATGTTTAGTATTATTTATCTTGGCATTTGCTTCTCATGTGATACCAGAAGTCATCTGAGGGAAAAAAGAGTCTTGTAAGGTAGGGAATTGAGACAAGGTCATGTACTGCACCAGCCCAGGTGTTCACTGTGTATTCTTCAAGTTAGTAGGGAAGGGGACTGCTGCTTCTAACCCCACCCCTAGAGCTGCTTGTGATGAATTCGCCCATGTCTGGGACATTCCAGTTACTGTCAAGATCGCTTTCAGATATCTTCCCTTCTCTCTCCACTGTGACATCAGCTACCCGTAAGGACTCTATATGAGAAAACAGTACTTTGGGGGAGCCAACATGTCCCCCTCCCCATTTTTGTGGAGAGTTGACAAACTCTAGTACTGGACAAGTCAAACTGGGTACATAAGAGAAATTTTCTATCTCTACTCTTTGGTCTTTATGCCACTTGAACCAAGTTTAGTTCATTTGTTTAGTATGGTTGGTAGGAGAGTCTGAAACTGTTACCTCAGTGGCTCCTCAAGGAGTGTTTGGTTTAGAAGAGCATTTTGTATGAGAATTTCTTTATTTGATAAAATACAGAAAGTTCGATTTTACTTGCATCCAAAAGCTCCCTTGTGTTGTATCATGGCTGACTGGGCAGCCTATAGTTATGATCCTATGACTAAAAAAAGAGTGTTCTATTGAATAGTACATGGACTATACATTTGCTAGATTTTAGAGGAAGGCCATTAGCTGCTCAATGGATCCCTAAAGAGCCATGGCAGGTGTCACAGGAACAATGCAACACAAGGCATTTCTGCAATCCTTAGAATGCTGCTTGGAGGATCTAAGGCTGAGGCATAGTTTTCTCTATATGTCAGAGGGTCTAATTCTCTTATCGTTCAGGATGTGTTTTACTTTGTAAACTCAATGCTCAAGTGACATTTTTGTCCCCAAACACCACCTCTTACAGGTTCCTTCTGAACAGGCCTTGTGAGTGCAAATCCCACTCTTTCAGTCTTAATATGGAAGGAGGGTTTTGTTTTGTTTTGTTTTGTTTTGATTTCCTGCAAGAAATCTATGAAGGCTCAGTGCAATGGCTCAACTAGCTAATCCTTCCCCTTCAATTACTGGTGCAGGGTCACCCCCTGACAGATTCCTCTAGTACCCCGTTGTTGGAGGGGGTGATCCTGCCTCCAACCAATCAGCTTCCTGGCACATGAGAGACACACAGATGTGGCAGGGGTTCCGTCTAAGCAGTTCTAGTTTATTCGGGAAATACAAATTCTTACATAGAGTAATGAACAGCATCAGGCCAGGAATTCCGGGAATTCCAGGAGGAGAGAACTGAGAGCCAATTGTCATCAGCAGGGCTGTGGAAGTCACGTCCCATATGTCAGGGGAAGGAGAGTGAAATGGCCCTGGTCAATCAATCTTTCTTTAGAACAACTTGACCCCTACCCTGGTTCATGTCCAGGGCTCTGCCCTTGGCCACCATCTTGCTCGCCAAGTGTAACACAGTGACCTTAACTGTTAGTTGCCATCTTTTTGAATTAGTGACCTATTTACCCGTTGAGCCCCATGTACTTGGATCTTACATGGGAGTGGGTTTGTGCTCTACTTTCCAATCAGCTCCCTGATTGTGGTCTGGGAAAACAATATGGCCTGAAGTCCTGCGACCCTGCACCCACAAAGGAGACCTGGAAGAGGCTCCTGGTTCCTGGCTTTGGATTGATTCAGCTCTGTCCACTGCAGCCACTTGGGAGTGAGCCAGTGGAAGATATATCTTTCTATTTTTCTCCTTCTCTTTGTCAATCTGACTTTCCAATAAAAACACATAAATCTTAAAGAAGAAGAAATCTATGAAAATGTGAGGACTGATATCTGGAACCCCCAGTAAAACTATAATACCTATCCAGTAATGATACATTGGAAAGAAAGAGCTAAAGAGGAAGGCTGTAGAGGCAATCCAGAAATTCTTAAATCATGAGTTAATTACATTCTGCCAATTTTGCTGTAATACTCTAATTTTACCGGTAAAGAAACCTCACTCAAGAGCTAGGGCCATAAGTGTTGTTGTCCGGGACATCCATGCAATGGTGCCTAGCCTTTATTAACTGCCATTCCTGGAAATTATGGGTGGTTCTCATGCTGGATCTGGATGCTGGTATGTTTTTGCATTTTTGTTAAAGAAAAATGACAGCCATTATTGGCCTGTAAGTGATACGATCCTTAAACAAAGGCTACCTTTCAATATGATTGGACAGTGCTATCATAAGGACTGAGGGATTCATCTACAACACTGAGTGGGTGTGAATGTGTTGGGGAAACATCTAATTCATTGCAAAGTCCTCTTTGCAGCTGAATGGCAATGCTATTGGAAGTGGGCATTATTGTAAGAAGGTTCTTATTGTAAGAATAAATTCAGAAATAAAACAGAGACAAATGGTAAGAAAGGCAGCAAGGGAAATCATTCAACCCTGCAGCTTAAAGGTCTCACCAGATCCCTCAAGGTCCTTGAAGCTAACACGTCCCTTACTGTTCCAGGTCCAGGAGGCCAAGGCTTCAGCATGAAGGATAGTCAGTGAATGGGTGCATGCCATTCTGGAAAGAGCTTGGCTTTGGACAGGATAGGAGAACTGAGAGTTGAGGATTCTGTAGAGCAACAAAATGACTTCCCTCCCTAAGAGTGGGGCATCTGGACAGGCTGGACTGAGAACACCACATACAGAAATATTCAAGCCTGAAAGTTTGCCCAGCTTCATAAACCAGAAATATTCCAGATATGCCATTGCTTCCATTCCTAGAAATATAGGCCAGAAAAAGAAAAAGTACAAGAACCTTTCCAAAACAAGAGACATTATACTTGGTGAGATGACTGAAGGGAAGTTAGATGTTGCTTTGCAAGGTAGAAATGGCACTCTGAGTACAAACCCATATGACTGAGAACAGGGGACTGCAAGTTTCACACTGGTATCTTTGGGGCAAGGATTGGGAGACACTTCAGCTCCTCCCTCTCATTTGTTGTGCTTGCCTTTCTGTGGGGAGCATTTGTGCACTTGTGTTCTGATCCTCCAGACATAAACTGTCAGTGGCTGTATCCTGTTGGGAAGACCTGGGAATGTCCAGCTCTGCCTGTGCTCAGGGGGTAAATTTAGTACTATTAGTTACAAGTCTTTTTAACAAAAGTCTATATTACATTACTTTCAATTTTTACCAGATGAAAAAGAAGGTCTGGAAAGGAACTGGGCAGGCATTTTTTTAAAGAACAAATTCAAATGGCTAATAGAGATATGAAAAAAATGCTCAGGCATCCTAGCTACTAGAAAATACAAATAAAAGCCATATTCAGGTTCCTTCTAACTTCAGTGTGCATGGCCTACACACAGAGATCTACTACAATACCTGCTGGCATGGATGTACTACCTCTAGTGTATGGAATACTACTCAGCCACTAAAAAGAATGAAAGTTCTACCATTTGCAACAAAATATTCCCAACTGAAGATCATTATTGTCAGTGAAATAAACCAGCCCCAAGAGGACAAATATATATTTTCTGATATAAGGCAATCTTCATGCAAAATACTAATAGATAAGTAGGTGAGCAAGTATATACAGATATTCTCATAGATGAACTAAGTAATGGAGACTAGCATACAGGGAAATGAAGATACATTGCAGTATGTATCTATGCTCCTGAATAAAAATAAAATATTCCTGGATTTCCAGTGAAGCAATTATATATACCTTGACAATGTGATACTAGATTTTTGCCTTTGTCTATACTACTATGTCATGCATAGCAGAATGTTAAACTTGTAGCTATTGCTAAAAGATTATACTACTGTAATGATATGGGGGAAATGGTGGAAGAGTAAACTGGGAATGGAGAAAGGAGAAAGGAGAGGGATAGAAAAGATTTCCAGTACTTACCAGACTGTATCATGGAAAATAACAAAAAAATTTTTAAAGGTCTTGAGATTTCCCTCTGACCAACTTCTATCTTCTCTGTCCATTTTGTGATGAGGCCAGATGGAGCTTACTCAAGAGTCATCCTTAAAACTCCAATTTCTTTATCCCTTCTAGTAAATGGATTTTGGAATGTAGGTAATGAAACCTAAAAATAAGCAGGCAGCTTAGACCAAAACTATCAACATGGTATCCAGTCATTTAAGCAGTTTTCTCCTGCTTCTGAAAGTGGGACAGAGTATCAAATGATGCCAAAGATTTACAGAATTGATGAGAGAAACTGACCCTAAAGTATGCACTCAAACGTCACTCCCCACAGAGCACCACAGCACGTTGTGGAATTGCCAAGGAAGCTGTTGATAATCAAAAAGCGGCAACCAGACACTGCCTTCTGGTTATGATGCAATTACTAAAGCTTCTGAACTACAGAACCAAGCTCTTTATGTCCCAATCAACATCAATACTGATTTCATGGCTGCTAACATACAAGGTGTTGAAAATGGCAATGATTAAACTTGTTGTCAGGAGGAGGAAATCAGACTTCATACATTTGATTATAGCTAAACAAATATCAGAATGGCTCATTTATCTATCTAAAGAACCACCACAATACTTTCTTTAAAGAATAAGGACTTGTCTGTTATCTATGTACACATTTGCCTTTTGCTGACAAAGTAATGCTCATTACAAGATGAAATATTTCAAAATGCTTAAGAATTGTGAATTTGATGATTACCAAATCAGGTATCACTTTTCAATACAGTGAATGGCTAAATGTTTTAGTCCACACTTTACTATTTGTGCTTTTCTCACTCTTTTGTTGTCCTAGGATAGGTATACATCTTTATTTCCATCCTGAGCTATCTGACCTCATAAGGGATAAAAGAAAATAGTGCGGATGAGGTAATGAACTAATGACCCTACAGAAACATCAGCTGAATACATAGTCCGAGAAAATGCAATTGAGAAAGCGGGAAAAATATCTGAGTAGACAGCTTGCAAAAGGCAATGACTCTTAAGTCACACATGTAATACAAATTGAAAGTAAGGTTTTGCTGAGTTCATCTTTTTCCTTTCCCTGGGAGTGGTGGGAGAAGTGACAGCAGTGGGAGAAAGAAATGATATAGAGCCAAGAAAGTGCCCCAAATGGCCAGGAGACTGGTTGCATAGAGAGGAACAAGAGCCTAACCAATGATTCATATAGGGAGATGGAGTGATACTAGAAAAACCCTGCAGCACAGGGTTGAAGTTGGAGATCAGTATGAAGTGACAATTACATGGCACAAATAAATACAGATGTGTAGGTATATGCAAACTCTCTAGTTCAGTTTCTTGCAAGAACTTAGGAACAAGCCATACTATTCGTGAGTGAAAAGGATGCTCAAAACTCAGATCTCCTCGCCAATATGCCTTTTCTTCACTAAAAGGAAGGGTGATCAAATTACAGCCTGTGGACCAAATCTGACTCACTTCTCGAGTTTATAAAATTTTGTGGGAGCACAGTCATAACCCATTTTCAAAGAACCTGCAGCTGCTTGTGCGTTTTAATATTGAATTCAGTTATTATGACAGTCCCATAGCCCACAGTGCCTAAAATATTTGTTCTGCGGATATTTTGCTGAGCTTTGTAAACAAAACAGGGTTTCTTGGAGAAGTGATTAGTTGTACAGTTAAGTTAGAGCAAGAACAAGCTGAGCCTGGACAATGTTTTCTAGAATGAAAATGCACAAAGTACACAGTATTCAGCTTTCAAGGATCTTCCGTGGCATAAAAGCAGCTCTATGCCATGGAAGCACCAAAGGGCAGAAATAATCTCTACATGAAATAAAACTAAACAAGTACATAATGGCATACATTTTAGGCAAGAAAAGGGAATGCCTTTCCTTCCAACTGAATGCCAACTAACAATTATAACAATAGAAATGCTTGTGGCAAGTATTGTAGCAGGGATGGTGTCTTGAGTGGGAGTTATAAATGGGTGCTAAAGCTGGTGAGTATAAGTTTGAGATCAAGCCAACCTTCAATTTCTCAGATTTTTTCGCCAATCTTTAATTACAAAGGGAAAAATGGAAGTTGTATTTACCTTTATTCATCATACGCCACCTTGAGCAGGTCATGAGCAGCGGCAGGATAGCTCAGTATCATGAGTCTCTTGAGGGGATCAGATGGGTATATCAGTGTCATTTGTGCATGACAGCATTGTTCTGTTTGTGTGTTTATTTAGCCAGATGCATTGAATCTTTGTGATGAAGAGGGAGTTTTTGTTTTATAGAAATATACACTGAAGTTATTTAGGTACAATGGGCATCACATTAGCAAACTAAATACAAGTGGTTTACACAGTACTATTTACACAATGCTATTTATAAAGATGGTAATCAAACAAATATATTAAAATATTCATTTAATAGCTGGTTAGCAGGGATATGCTAATTCTTCAGTTTTCACTTTTCCATGAGCTTGAAATTTTAAATGTTTAAAATTCACTGGAATATCTTTTGAAACAAGTATGCTCATAATATAAAATGGTTTGTTCATTGTCATTCTGGCAAGGGTGTGGAAAGGCCAGTTATCACACAGCTCTCTGGATGTGAAGGTATTGGTTTCACATGAATGATTCAATATAAAATCTTGTAGTACTAATTATGACCTAGTAATCCTACTTCCAGGGATGGGCATTACAAACACACTTGTCTACGAATACAGGATAATCTCCAGACTATGTGATATAAAAAGCAAAGTTCAGAATTTTCTAGAATGCACACTCCTTTGTGCAAAGAACTAGGCACACCACTTGTTTATAAATGCTAGATAACAGGGTGAAAAGTGGGTAAAAGACTTTGATCATATTTCTAAGGGTAAATGGATGTGGATATGTGAAAGCTATAGAACTGAAACTATTTTGCAAAGTACTGAAATTTCAGTTTTTGATAAATGTGAGAAATCACTTTTATCATCCTTGGATCTAGACTTCACAACTGAATGGGGCAGAACAGACAATGGCAATTCTAAGATAGCAGACACCTGCAATTGCCACGAGAGTTGTGCCTAGCATATCCAGCAATTAAATGCCTAGAACATAGCCAGTGATTTCAAGAGACCAGCCTAAACTGTCCAGCAGTTAACCAACCATCCGTGAGGTCAGTGAAGGCCTGAACTGCCCAAAAGAATCATGAAGCCTTACCAAGATTTTGTGGTGTCAGCCTGTGGATGGAAGAGCTCTACACATATGCCGTCCCCAATCTCTGTGGCTAAGCCTTTCAAATTTGTTTTAAAAAAACCTGCTGAAATTGTTTACCCTGTAATCTGCTGGTATGAACATGTGAACTTCAATCTAGGTGAAGAAATTACATGAAAAGTAGAGGGAATTGAGAAGTATGGATGGTGTAATTATGCCTTTACCCTATTTGCCTCTGAAGCATAAGCAGAAAGATGAATGTGGCATTTTGATTACTGTATTAACATACAATATATTATAATTTAGTATCTGTATTTGACATGAATTATATGCAAATTCAAGTCTTATCAACAAAAGCAGCAACCAGGATTTGAGCCCAGAATTCTGTTCTTAACTCATTACATCTTTAGATTGGTCATTTGTAAATTAATGGCTCTCATTTCATACATTAAGAACCCAGCGTCAAACATGTTAGCATTGTTCCCAAATGCCTCCTACTGCTCTTGAAAGAGGGAAGGATTTGAATCCCAAATAACTCAGGAAATCTCAGACAAGAAACTGGAAAATTACCAACTTTCCCATCTTCTGCCTGCCAGTTGTCTTCCAATTAGTTTGAAGCTCAACAGAACTTGGAAAAGTTTCAGCTGGCATCTGTTCTATCTTTAAATCTCTCAAATCTATCTTATCTCATTCCACAGTTCAGGCCTTCAGCTCTCATTTGCACTATTACAACAACTCTAGACAATGCTGGAGGCAGAGAGACCCCATCTGTCACAGTGGATGTTTCCTGGTATGTGGTTCTGGTTGCATCCCACGGCCATTTTTATCCATCTCATGGCTCTGAGTCACTGGGATGATCAGGTACATGAGTATTTCCATGTGGCATTTCCAATGATTGCAGCACCCTCCCCTTAAGCATCCATTCATTATCAATCGCAACATAAATTTCTAAGTGAAGTTGACCATTAACCTTCTCTGGCAGCCCTGCCATAGAGATGACCCTGCATTTACTTAGAGTGTTTCTTTGTCAATTCCCCTTTGTCCAGAGTTCCTCTGCATCCTGAGGATACAAGGTATTATCCTAGTGCAATCAATTATACCTATGGACAATCAGAAGAATAACAAAAAAAAAGGTTTTAGTATAATTGTCTATTATGAAAAAACTTACAAACGTTCATCTGCCAAGGAAAATTTCCATGATATTTGAGAACCATTCTTATAGAAAAAAATAAACAAGTTGAAAATGCTTGATAAATACTATGTAGGCTTTCCAAGTTTCCTCAAGAAATTTATTCATCATACTAATAGTCTTTTGGGTTAACTATGCCAGTATACAATAAAAAGTGGCTGACAGGGCATCATGGAAATTTTATGACTACTGGTATAAGTTAGAGTTTAAATCTGGCCTTAGACAAACTTTTGCCCTCTGGATTTCAATTTGTTTGAATTAAAGGGTCACTATCACTTTGATAGAAATAACTTATAAAATGGTATAAAAGCACATACATTAGCCCGGCATCAAAACAGAAGCTAAAGACTAGGCACAACTGAATTTTCATTGCATGGAAAAGGTTGCCAAAATTATATGATGTTCATATTACTTAATTATAGACAGTATTGAAAAAATGCTATACTATAAACTGGATTGGAAATCTGTCCGAGGGGTACTAAATGAAGAAATAACATGGTGAACAGCCCTAAGTGATGGCCCTGTTAAGTATTTAAGGAAAATAGAAGTATCTATTCACAAATGGTTTGCCTGAATAGGAAAGATGTTGAAGGTAACGCTACCGTAGCCAGTCTGGTGTTTGAAGTAAGGTGAGGAGATGACATTCGGAGAACTGAAGAACTTCAGGACAGCAATTTTGCCTCAATCTGTTACGGACAGTTTTTAAGGTAACTTTTATGTTTACATGAAATCAGAGGCTTCTGATAACATCTACAGAAGATTCTATCCCTCATGGAAAAGGAAACAGGTAGTTTCTATCAGGAAGACAGAACAGATACCCCTTACGTTTTAGCTTTTAGCAGAACTGAAGATAAATATTGCTCAACTATACAGCTAAACCAGTTAGACTCTTGGCCAATTATTTTTAAAGGGCAATGACACTAGATCAAGAGAGCTTTCAGGTGGTTCATCCACAGGATGAGGCAACCAAAAGCAGCAGCAAACAGAAGAACTAGATATACGTCCTCATATAAGTTCAAGATACTTTTGGTATTCTAGAAATAAAAATTATCAGAACTTCTAGCCAAATTATTTTTGAATTTTTATCTTGGAATCCTTTTATGCTGTTAAGATTGAGGCACAGCCAGCTTTATTTTGCTTTTTATTTTTTATGATGCAGTCCCACATACACATCGGTTTCCCCTTCCACCACTGCTTTGCACAATCCTCTCCCATATTACAGTAGTAGAGTGTAACAGTCACGAGTCCATCATTCTGCTATTTAAGTGTGAAACGACATTGTAGATATAATCAATGCCAGAAAGTCCAGCAATCCTATTGTCAAGATATATTTAACAATTTCAACTTGAGTCTTCCTTTTATTAGGAAGTAGATGCATACTGCAATGTTTCTTCACTTCCTATATGCTCATCTCTATTATACGGTTCCCCTAGGAACTCTCTCTCTGTACACACACACACACCTTTGTCTATATCTCCCGTGTGTGTGAGGGAATGGTATCTGTGTGTGTCTCTTTGCCTTTCACATAGATTGAAAACTTTTTCGAAAGAGCAAGCAGAAGTCTATCTGAAGCACTGCGGATCTGACAAAACGTGAGAAAGAGCTGCTATGTGCCCATAGTGCAGGCAGTTGGCTGACCAAGCAATGGAATGATGAGGTGGGAGACTTAAGACCGGAAAAGACTCAGAAAGTTGCAGATGGTGCCACCTAGGGGTCAGAGTTTGTAAGAGCTGAAAGATGAGTCTGGCTGAGCTGTTCAGAAAAGAGGAAAATTTCAGGGCCAACATGCTGAAGACACAGAACCGGAAGTCCAGTACGTTCTTCTAAAAGACAAAATACCTTCCAAAAGCACCTGGCAAATACTTCAGCAACATCTTATTCCTACCTTGCTCAGGAAATGCATAAAGGAACTATATTGTGCCTATGCAAGGTAAGCATTATAATGGAATGCTTTGTATTTCCCGATTGGAAAACCATCAAGGCCCTACTGGATTGGAATGTCCCACAAGGATGGCCTGATGGGAGCTACATATAAGCTGAGTAAAGTATGTCTCACCCAGAAAAATTAATCCATGGGCAAATGAAAGCATCTGTACTGAATTCGTGCAGTAGAATTAGGATCTAAAGGCTTAAGGGTGATTTAGCTAGAAGGAGTTGACATCCAGCCCTAGGTGCTACTAACAGGAGTCATCTCTCTCCACAAGACTTTCAGACTTTGCTAAAGTCAAAACTAAGACCAGAGATACAAACTGCAGAAATATTGCTTTTGCTTCAACGATGCTATTTAAAATGTTACATTAATTGCCACAATTTAAACTTCAAGAGACAATCACATTACAATGTGGATTTCAGTTCAGAACTAACCTCTAGGGGCTGGTGCTATGGCTCAGTTGGCTAGTCCTCCACCTGCTGGCACCAGGATCCCATGTAGACACTAGGCATCTTCTATGTGTCTCCTGGTTCACTTCCCAAGTGGCCATAATGACTGGGGCTGTGCCAATCCCAAATCAGGAGTCAGGAACTTCTTCCAGGTCTCCAACACAGCTGCAGGGTCCCAAGGCTTTGGGCTGTCCTCAGCTGCTTTCCCAGGCCACAATCCGGGAGCTAGATGGGAAATTAGAACAGCCGATACAGGAAGAGGTGCTCATATGGGATCCCAGTGCGTGCAAGACAAGGATTTAGCTACTAGGTTACTGGGCCCTCACAAGCTTCACAAACCTCAATGCTATTCCTGTCCCAAATCCTCATCAAACATATGCATGTCATATTGGAAATCATGACAAGATGTATAGTGAAAATTACTAAATCTGAGTGTGATCCATCTGTGAAAACAGCACATGATAAAAGTACATGATTAAAGTGACTGACTTTGGCCTCCCATTAAAAAAAGAGAGAGAGAGAGAGAGAAACACAATGTATTATTACTATGTCATATATATTCAAAATACTTCTCACCAACAAGGTTCCCACTTAAGATTCAAGTGGGAAATGAGAAAGCCAAGATATATCTATTTGCAGATGACATGATTGTATCTATGGGAGAACCAAAAGACCCAGATTAGAGCTCATGAGTTTCATAAGGGGGCCAAATACAAATATCCACAAAGAAAAAATGGACAGGCTTAGTATAGACAAACAACACCTGTCTGAGAACAAACTAGTAACAACAGTCCCATCTGGACCTGGCATGATGGCATAGCCGTTGAAGTGCTTGCCATGAACACAACATGATCCCATATCGGCGCGCTATTTCTAAGCCCAGGGGTCCCACTCCCAGGAGTAGGCGTGCCTTTTAGCCAATCAGTGTCATGACTGTGTGAAGGGACTATCTGAAAACGCCCTGCTACCCTCCCTTTCCGGAAGCCTTTATAAACCTTGAACTCGTGATGCATGGATAGGACATGCCTCACCAGCTTGCCTCTGGTGGTTCACGATCAGAGACCTCGGAGCCTGTTGGCAGACTTCAGCCCCAAGGTCCAGCAACTGTGGACATCCGTATCCAGAGTTTGACAACTGAACATTGATCTACCACGTGACCTGGCTTTCCCACTCCTGCGATTATATGCAAATGAGGTCCAATTTGCATTCAACCAAGCAACTCACACGCCTGTATCTGTAGTCCAGCCCCTGCTGCTGCTGTTGTTGGCGCCAGAGGTAGTGGTAGCGAGAGCGGCTGCTGTTGCTGCTGCACGGTGGACGCAGCGGCAAGGGAGCCATCACCCGTGGTCAGCAGGAACTCTCCAGCCACCGCCGCTGAGACTGGGCCGGGCTCCTGTCACTGCCGCAGCCATGGCTCAGTACAAGGGCGCCGCGAGCGAGGCAGCCCGTGCCTTGCACCTGATGAAGAAGCGAGAGAAGCAGCGCACGCAAATGGAAGAGTTGAAGCAGCGGATAGCAGCAGAGAACAGAATACAATCCAGCGTCGACAAGAAGTTCTCTACACACTACGATGCCGTGGAGGCAGAACTCCAGTCCAGCACTGTGGGTCTCGTGACCCTGAATGACATGAAGGCCAAGCAGGAAGCCCTAGTGAAGGAACGAGAGAAGCAGCTGGCCAAGAAGGAGCAGCCCAAGCAGCTACAGCTGAAACTGGAGAAGCTGCGGGAGAAGGAGCGCAAGGAGGAGGCCAAGCGCAAGATCTCTGGTCTGTCCTTCACCCTGGAGGAAGAGGAGGGAGCCGTACATGAGGAGGAGCTGGAAATGGAACAGCTCACCACAAAGAGGAGGAAGTTAGGGAAGAATCCAGATGTGGACACGAGCTTTTTGCCTGACCGAGAGCGTGAGGAGCAGGAGAACCGGCTGCGGGAAGAGTTGCGGCAGGAGTGGGAAGCCAAGCAGGGAAAGATCAAGAGTGAGGAGATTGAAATCACTTTCAGCTATTGGGATGGCTCTGGGCACCGGCGCACGGTCAGGATCAAGAAGGGCAACACGACGCAGCAGTTCCTGCAGAAGGCACTGGAGATCCTGAGGAAGGACTTCCGTGAGCTCAGGTCGGCTGGCGTGGAGCAGCTCATGTTCATCAAGGAGGATCTGATCATCCCCCATCATCACACCTTCTATCATTTCATTGTCACCAAGGCCCGAGGAAAGAGTGGGCCGCTCTTTAACTTCGACGTGCACGATGATGTGCGACTGCTCAGTGATGCCACCGTGGAGAAGGACGAGTCGCATGCTGGCAAGGTGGTGCTGAGGAGTTGGTACGAGAGGAACAAGCACATCTTCCCTGCCAGCCGCTGGGAGCCCTACGACCCAGAGAAGAAGTGGGACAAGTACACGATCCGCTGAGGGAGGAGCTGTGTGGCTTCAGCTGGCCCAGGCCACCGACGACCACTCCTGCATCTTCACAACTCCAGACACCCCCTGCCCTAATTCCCCTTCCTTTTCCTGTTTCAATAAACACATTACCCATCAAGGAAAAATAAATGGCTGAGAACTAACTTATGAAATCAGTACACTGATGGGGGAGGTCTCCATGACTGGGCAGGTCCAGGACCCACCCACCACCTTCATTGGGCATTTGGGAAGGGGATTTAGGAAAGGCGTGACCTTGGACCTGGGAATTTAAACTTCCAGCAGCCTCCCGGCTGCTGGTGGGTCTCAGGATGGGGCGTCTCATGACTGGATCCCAGACGACAGCCACCATGTGCACGTGGTGAGCTGTCCCCGGGCGGCCAGTGCGTCATTTGGTGCCAGGCTCTGCCTGCTGACCGCCCGGCCAGGGAAGCTCTGGGGTTTTGTTTGTTTGAGTCGCTGCTTAGTTAGCTCCAGTTTGAACCCATTGTGCTACTAGGACGTGAAGCATTCGTAAAGACTCCCATTGGCAGTAACTCTTTGTAAAACTTATAATCACTGAACAATGCCGACCACCAAATACCAGTCCATGCAAAAGTTATGGCTTTGGGCTTGTCCTGTATAATTATATCATGTTACCTGTGATGATGATGGATCAGGAGAAAGGTCACATTAAGCAAGCCATTACATTAACTAGCACTTAAGAACCATAACCAGGGGTAAATTTTGTGAGGGATGTGTGGGCTACATCCTGTGGAAATTCTAGCCCCACTGGTTAACTCAAGAGTTGGGGTGGTGATGGACTAAGCTAGGTGTGACTAAGGAGCCTGCCATCAATCACAGGTAAAGGAACCCCCAATAGCCTGGACTGGTCAGGGCAGCAGCACCCAAATGTGCATCCTGATTAGGGTGTGGGGTGGACCGGACTGCAACATTCACCAGCTCATACAAGGTCCAATGGTAGGCCAGACTGCGCCAGGCACTGGCCTAAACCCAATGGCATGTATGAGAATTGAGTCTGGGAGTAGATTAAGTGGAGGAACATGGGAAACTCCCCTGGCGAGTCATCGCTCTCGCTGGTGAATATGTGGTCCAGACCTGGGGGTCGGACAAGCTGGGAAAAGTAGCTCCAACAGCTGGCAAATATGTCAATTGGTAATGGAACATTGTAGATCAGGCAGGACTGAGCAAACCTTAGCCCACAAGCAAAACTGGAGACCAGGACAGAGCACAGGTCATGCCGAGCTAGGCTCTTGTACCTACTAGTCGGCGTGAGCCAGGAACACTAGCCACAGGGTCTAAGGCAGAGGTCAGGACAGGTGAGGGGCTGTGCCAAGCTGAGTCAGAGCAACCACTGGCATGCAAGTGATCTGTGGCTGGAAACAGGCCTGGTTAGGGAGCCAAGGGGACAACCCTAGCTGGGTTGAGGTTCCCACCAAGGGGCGTGCGACCTGGAGTGGGGGCTGTGTTCTGGCCGGGAAACGGTTGTAGTCTCCCTTGGCACAAGTGTGGACTGCGATCAAATGCACCGAGCCGGACCAGACCCCAACACCCTCTGGTGTCCTGGAGGACCGGGATAGATGTGGGATGGACTAGGCAAGGTCTCAAACGCCTACTGAGACATGTGTGAGCCATATGTGGGTATAGACGAGCCATGGCTGGACTGAAACATCCAACAAGAAACAGCTTGGGTCGAAGGCCAGTCAGGAAAAGAAAGCCATTGTTCCTGCCAGGGCAGGAGGTGAACTGAGTAGGGCTGGTTCGTCGACCCACTGGTAAGCATGAAACCTGGCATTGGGAGAGGTTCTGATGGAGGAGCCTGGGCAACTCCTCTGGCAGGACACAGACCCGGCAGGTAACCACAGGAAACATGATAGGAAACAGCCCAGAACAGGCCATGGAAAGTTTCCCACTGGCATACAATTGGCAGGGGTCGGGGGAAGATCAGGCTGAAGCTGTCCACGTCATCCACTGGTAAATCCAAGCACCAGAACTGTGTGGGTTGAGCCTGGTTCAGTCACAACAAAGACTAGTGCACAATACGGAATGCCAAGGTGAGGTTGCCTGTAATGGAAATGACCACAGTGCCCAACTAGCAAGCATGAGAATAAGGGGTCAGAGCCGGCAGGGGAATAAGGGGTGGTTCCTTTGCTGGACAGCTACTCCTGCTGGAGAGCATGAGCTGGGATGGGGGCAGACCAGACTAGGCAGGGCTACAACACCTGTGAGCCTCAGGTGGACTAGATCAGGGAAAAGCCAGGCTGAGCTGATTATTCCTACTGGTGCAAACAAAATTAGAGTGGGTGAGGGTTGTTTGGCCATAGCCATAGCATCAGCTGCAAGAAGCTGGCACTAGGGGCTAGTTCTGTCAAGTCAAACCACAGGACTATCTGGAGAGTGGATAATCTGGGAGTGGGAGTGACCTGGGAGGGAAATAGTGGGCTCCTCCCTCTATTTTTAAAAAAATTTTTTTTTGATTGCATTGCATTATGTGACACAGTTTTATAGACACTGGGATTTCCCCCTCCCCTCCAGGGCTCCTCCCTCTTGGGTTACTACTTCCACGGGAGGGCATAAAACTAGGACAGCCGCTGGGGTGGAAAGGGGTGTGGGACAGACTGGATTACTGCTACACATACTGGCAAACCAGGGTAGGGGGCAGGCCTGGTAGGGGTTATTGCGGGCCGTTCCAACTAGGCTGCAGCTCCCACTGGTTTATGCGTGGAGCAAGTATGTGCTGGTCAGAACCAGGCTGGACTGCAACACCCATTGGTTCCAGTGGAAGTCGGGAGTGAAAACAGAACCAACCCAGCAATTGCAACCACCAGCTGATGAGGGCGATGGACGGTGCCAGGCCCTGTACTTGCTAGCACATACCAGAATCTGGTTTGAGAACACCTCAGCCAAAGTTTCTCTGGAGATCTCCCCAATCAAAATGCTGGACTCAGAACCCTAACCAAGAAAAGAGAGAAGACAGAACAGATCAACCAACCATCTTAGCTATATCTTGGCAGCGAAATACGGGTCAAACAGAGACTCTATGATGGACTATGTCAACCAGTGGATTCTTCAAAGACCTCACAGTGCTTGGAGTGTCAAGATTGGCAGCAAATCATAACTGTTGCAATATCAAAACCACCTGAGCAAGAACCTCAGAGCATACCCTACATCCGGGACCTGGGGAGGGTGGGAAATTGGGTGGGCCTTCTCCCTTAATACTCCCCTTTAAACATGAAGGAAACTATAAGGAAAAAAAAAAGAAAAGAAATTATTCCCATTCAAGACAGGGTGTGATGAAATTAACTGAATTATTTGTTTAAATCTGAATGTACTGTGGGTTGGAAGGCTGATGGATCCTACTATGTTCATGAGTCTCAGAAGGAGTTCAGATGCTGGTTGGAGTCATTCCTACACCATCCTGCAAATGTACCCATGTCAGGCTTGTGTATCGACTTCCTTAACTGCCTCTACATCTGGCATTCTGAGTTATAGACATGCCTATTTGTAGGCTGTCCTTTATATGTCTACATAGACATCCATGAACTAACAACTGGTGCTGTATGTGATCTGTGCATGCATGTTGATGAAATCCAGGCAGACAATGCTAGAACAGACCAACTTTGTTTCCAGAGAGCTTTGGGAAGAAAACCTCAAGAACCAAAACACCACCAGCGTTGAATTTGCCATGCATAGCACAGTTTTGGGGTTCCTCATAGAAATCCTCAGTATTAAAGCTGATTGGAAATGCTTCTAGGGCTTCTAGGTGAAACTGCTTCTTGTTCTAGCCTCACATGAAGCCAACATTGTGTTCAGCCATTTGTGAGCCAGTGAATGCCCTGAGCCAGTGTTGCTGTGACATAGAAACCCCCAAATTCCTAATCACAGCCTAGAACATTACCAAGCCATTTAAATCCTAAACTTCTTGGTTAATCACTAATAACGTAATGCTTGGTGTGTTTAAAGTGGTGTCTGAAAGTGAGGCCTTTAAGAAATGATTGATCAAGTTGTTTATTTACAAACAAACAAGATTTAATAATGCAGTTTGTCCCTAAAACAGGCAAACCAAACATTGGTTTATTCCAAAAGTTGATAGATTGAGGGCTTCCCGCCTGCCTGCCCCAGGTCAGCCAGCCATGTCTGTGTTTGGGAAGAGGCTCCTGTCCCGGGTGGGGTGCCATAGGGGCCCCTTCCGCCCAGCTCAGTACCGTCTGTGCTTCTTCTTGAACTTTTCATAGTGGTAGTCATCCCTGGCCTTCTCGTTGGCAGGACGCTTGCGGTTAGGAGGGGAGCGCTCAGGCTCCAGCTTGTCTGTGTCCCCCACTCTCAAGGGCCGGGCTTTGGACTCCTCCTTGTTTCTCCGGATGGGAGCATTGAGCTCCTCGTGATAAAAGCGGTTGTGCTGCACGTAGTTGACTGCCAAGTTGGTGGGCACAAAGGACATCTCACTGTCCTTTTTCTTGTTCTGCTGCTCAGCCAGCAGGCGAGCCTTGGCGTCCTCCGTGGAGATGATGTTCTTGATCTTAACGTCAATGCCCAGGTCCACCTCGGGGATGCCGCTGAGCATCTGGTTGGACAGCATCTCCTCGGTCCTCTTGGCCGAGGCCACACGGATGTTCTTGGGCAGCTCATAGAGGAAGTCCTCGGCGTTCTTGACCTTCACCTTCTGGTCCTCGTGCTCCACGATGCCCTTCCGCTTCTTGAGCTCTGTCTCTATGTACTTCATCATGTCGGCATCCTCGTCCCTGCGGTTGGTCTCTGCCAAGAATGACGTGCCCAGGTACTGGTCTTCCTCCTCGCTGATCTCCTTGCCCCTTTCCTTCAGCTTCTTCATGTCCACCATTCTGCTGGTCTTCATCTTGAAGGGGTCATCCACCAGTGTGTTCTCCTCTTGCACCTTCTCTCCCACCAGCAGAGCAGCAGCACTCACGCCCTTGGGCCTCTTCCTCAAATTCTGCACCTCTCGGGTCTCCTCAAGTTTCAACCAAACCTCCTCTGAGTCCTGCTCTTCTTCATCCGACTCCGAGTCAACTCGACGCCGGCGGAAAGTCATGCTGGTGGCCGGGGATGGTGTTCTTCCGTCGAGGAACCACCAGAGCCTAACTGGTGAGGAATGTCCTGTCTATTCAAAGTTCAACATTTATAAAGGCTGATTGAAAGGGAGGGTAGCAGGGCGTTTTCAGATAGTCCCTTCACCCAATAAGGACACTGTGATTGGCTAAAAGGCACGCCTAATCCTCTTGAAGGAACAATCCTGACAGAGGTCCTGGTTCCTATCAGGGTTGGAAGTTAAGCCATTGGGCAGATAAGTTCTAGGTCCTGCCCACCAGGTTAACTGGCAGGGATCAGGGGTGACTTGACTGTATGTTCAGGCAATGATAGGAAATTAAATGCTGCTTGCTTTATCCATTTTCATTTCTAGACCACTGCTAAATAGCGTCTTCTGCTGACGCATTCATGCCACTAATCTGAAGGCATAGTGGCCCCTTGTCCACTTTGGTAATGTCAATCTCAGAACAAGGAGCACTGAAGCTTTCAAAGGAACTTGGTGAAATTGGATGGTAATTGGGTCACAAACTGTCTGTACTTCAGAACAAATCAGATGATTTCCTTAAGTATCCTGGAATTCTGCTTCATAGAACCTCAACCCTATTTGAGAGAGAGGGAGATACAGAGCAAGAGAAAGAGAGTTGGGGGTGGAGAGGAATTCTTCCATTTTCTTTTCTTTTTTTTTTTTTTTAAGATTTACTTATTTTTATTGGAAAGGCAGATGTACAGAGAGCAGAGACAGAAAGGAAGATCTTCTGTCCAATGATTCACTCCCCAGTGACCACAATGGCCAATGCTGTGCCGATCTGAAGCCAGGAGACAGAAACTTCTCTCCGGATCTCCCACGTGGGTGTAGGGTATGAATTCTCTGGGCCATCCTTGAATGCTTTCCCAGGCCACGGGCAGGGAGCTGGATGGGAAGTGGAGCTGTCGGTATTATAACTGGTGCCCATATGTGATCCTGGCACGTTCAAGGCGAGGACCTTAAACCACAACGCTTCCTGAAGGCAACCCAGCTGCCCAACCTCCGCCCAGAACATCATTTCCTTCTCTTTCTCCTCCAGGCCTCCATGCGGCTACCACTTCCTGGGAGCGTCAGGACTTCTTGCTGGTTCCACACTGTCCATCCTTCTGAAAGAGCTCCTTGTGTGCAGGCTCTTGCAGTGCCAGCTGAGCAGCCCTCCTGTTTGCCATTGGCACTTAAAGTACACAGCAGATGAGACACTAGTGTGAGTCATCTTAAGCTCAGGGTGAGAGTGAATTCGTGCTGATTCTGTTTTCTCATAATGTATACGAATTCCCAGTGCCACAGCATACGTTCAGTGGAATTTAAATTGGAATTCTGTATATGCTGTCATTTTATTAAATTTTCATGATGGGACATCTCAATGTCATGTAATTCGAATTTCAATGATAATTATCGATTAATCCAAGCTTGCCAGCTGGCTCTCATGTGGGGTGGTAGCTGAAAACCTGTGGTTGGGGATTCTGTCTCCTGGTCATGTGTTCCAGGTAATACAGCAAAAAAGAAATGTTTCCCAAATGTTCAAAAACATTACATATTGCAAGATGCTTTTCATTTTGCATGAGAGTTGCTTGCTAACTGCTTGCAACACTGTGAGGAAGATGAAAAAAACAAAAACAAAAACAAAATCAGCCTCAGTGTATAGGAAGATTGCAGTCCAACAAAGTAAATAGGACAAACGTATGAAGTGTTCATTCTTAAAATATGTAAATGACAAAAAATGAAACAGCTACAAGGCATTATTCATTCATGTATTTATTCCACAAACAATTATTGGACTGTTACTGCATGCCAGGCCATCATTATTGCTAATGAGTTCAGAATACGCAAAATAGAGAGACTTCTTGTGGACAAGGGGTCATTGGTATAATGGAGAGACAGAGAGATGCTATGTTAGTGATGGAGGAAAGTGCTATAAAGGATAGGAAAGATAAGCACAATGACTGAGAGCAGACTTTTCCAAAAAGAAAATGGGGAAAAAGAGGAGGCCCAAATAGGCGATGGAACTTGGTGAGGTATGGGAAGGCATGGGAGTTACTTGGATTCTCACATTTCCCATTTTGTTGATCTTGGGAATAAACGTCACTCATCCACTGACATGTAATTTTAGATCATTTGCAAGAGTCACTGATATACAAAGGCAAATTAACATGTGAACTGGGGAAAAGCCCTACTTTCCATTATGGAGAGCCAGAAAAGATCTCAATATGAGTAAGTGCTCCGTAAAGTATGAACTGTTTATAGCTGTGTAAAATATTTACTCAAGTTTATTGAGTGGTTTGTTAATTAGATTAATAATAAAAATGTATAGAAGGAACATGAAAAACAATTTTTAAAGGAAATCTATGCAAAATACAAGAGTGAACATACATGTTCATTAAGGCACATGTGAGGGGCTCATCCATAAATCACACTTTCAATGTGTTTCCTGAATGTTATCTGAATATATATCTGGGGATCTTCTAAAGTTATTGAATTTTGTTTTAAAAAAAGCCTTTTACTTTTTGTTTAATGTATACTATTGGGCACTTAATAATTTCAGTGCAATATTTCAATATACATATGTAACATAAACTGATCAAGACAGGTGAGTGGTTTTGCATTTCCTCATTTGCATTTATGATTTTTCTTTTTTTTAATTTTGACAATCTTTACATATTTAATTAGGGTAAAAAAGGTTCAAGGGCTACAGGGAAGTGGGCAAGACCATCACTGCCTTACTGCTTCCTTCATGTATCTGAGGTAAAGGGGGAAATAGAGGGAGAAGCCCCACCCGGTTTCCCACCCACCCTAAGTTCCAGATGTGGGGCATGCTCTGAGATACTCAATCAAGTGGTTCCAATAGTTCACCATTCATGGATCGCTGCCAGTCTCGCCACTCTAAGCACGATGTGGTTGTTGAAGAATCCATTGATTGACACAGTCCCTTTTAGAGTCTCCATTTGCCCAGTATTTTGCTGCCAACAGATAGCTGAGGTTGTTGATTGACTTGTTCTGTCTTTTCTTGGTTAGGACTCTTAAGTCTGGTGTCTCGACTGGGGAGATCCTCAAAGAAATTTTGAGGTATTCCCAGTCCAGATTCCTGTGTGTTCTAGCAAGCATAGGACCCAGCACAGTCCATCGCCCCGATCAGCTGGTGGTTGCAGTTGCTGGGTCGGTTCTGTTTCCATCCATGTCCTCCACTGGAACCAATGGGTGTTACAGTCCAGCCTGGTTCCACCCTGGACACACTCGGCCCTCACAAAAACCAGTAGGAGCTGCAGCCCAGTCAGGGCGGCCCACAGTAACCCCAACCGGGCCCACCCCCTACCCTGGCTTGCCAGTATGTATGGCAGACGAGTCCAGTCTGTTCCACATTCCCTTCTCACATACTTGCCAACAGGTGTTACAACCTACTTCCATCCAACCATCTCATCCTACCAGCCCTAATGGATGTTGTTGGGTGTCTGTCTAGCCACCCCAGCCCCTGTCCTAGTTCCCATGCCCTCCCGTGCAAGGTGATGACCCAAGGGGGAGGAGCCCACTATTTCCCTCCCAGGTCGCTCCCACTCCCAGGTTGTGCGCTCTCCAGTTGGCCCTGTGATTCAACTCAACATGACTAGCCCCCTGTACCAGCTTCCGTCAGCTGATGCTACGACCAAGCCCCAACAACCCTCACCCACTCTGATTGTAGATTGCACCAGTGGGAATAGTCAGCCCAGCCTGGTTTTCACCCGATCTGGTCCACATGAGGTGCGCAGGTGCTGTGTCCCTGCCTGGTCTGGTCTACCCCCTACCCAGCTCATGCTCCTCAGTGGAAATAGCTGTTCAGCTAGGGAACCACCCCTTATTCCCCTGCCAGCTCTGTCTTCTCCATTCCTGATTCTCACGTGTGCTGGTTGGGCACTGCGGCTGCATCCGGCTAAGGCTAACTCACCTTGGCATTCCAAATTGTGTATTGCTTTTGTCACGACTGGACCTGGTTCAACCCATACTCTGTTCTGGCGTTCAGATTTACTAGTGGATGACATGAACAGATTCAGCCTGGTCTGCCCCTGACCCATGCCAAATGCATGCCAGTGGGACACTTTCCATGACCTCTTAGCTGTTACCTTCCATGTTTCTTGCGCTGACCTGCAGGGTCTGTGTTCTGCCAGAGGAGTTGCCCGGGCTCCTCCATCAGAACCCCTCCAAGTGCCTGGTTTCTTGCATACCAGTGGGTCCATGTGCCAGTTCACCTCCTGTCCTAGCAGGAACAGTGGCCTTTCCTAACTGGCCTTCATCTTGTTCTGGTTCTTGCTGTAGGATGTTTCAGCCCAGCCATGGCTTGTACACACCCTCATATAGCTCATATATGGCTCAGTTGGCGTTGAGACCTAGCCTAGTCTGTCCCACATCTATCCTGGTCCTCCAAAGCACCAGAATGTGTTGGGGTCTGGCAAGGCCCAGTATGTCTTATTCCAGTCCACACTTGTGCAAAGGGAGATGACAACTATATCCAGACCCGACCGCAGCCACCTGTCGCGACCCCTGCCTTAGACACCGTGGCTCAACTCTGCTTAATGTGGACCAGTTGGAGCCATAACCTAGCTGGGCATGTCCTGAGCTCCACCCTGTGTTCCAATCATGCTTGTGGGCTAAGGTTTGCTTAGTCCAGACCTTCAAGTCTCAGTCCCACACTTGCATGAAGGTTTCATGTCCCTGTTGCTGGGAATCACCAGAAATTCGTGTCTCACCTACGCTAACGCTGGTCTTATTTATGGGTGTCCCTAAGCAGCAATTTCATATCATAAAAACCCCAGAGCTCGCCGCTGGGTGGCCAGCAGGCAGAGCCTGGCACCACTTGGTGCACTGGCCGCCCAAAGCCGAGGTCTCTGCCCCCACCTTGCAGCGGGGACTGTGGCTGAGACCACGATGGGGCATTTATGATTTTTCAACCCAAGACAATTTACATTTTAAAAGAACTCCTTAAGAGTAGAATGCATAATATCCTCAATAGTGGGGTTTTATTTTGATTTAAAAAGATTTACTTATGGGGCCTGGCACGATAGGCTAATGGCTAAAGTCCTCGCCTTGAATGTGCCGGCATACCATATGGGCACCAGTTCTAATGCCAGCAGCTCCGCTTCCCATCTAGCTCCCTGCTTGTGGCCTAGGAAGCAGGACGGCCCAAAGCCTTGGGACCCTGCACTTATGTGGGAGACCCAGAAGGGGCTCTGGGCTGTTGGCTTCAGATCATCTTGCGGCCACTTACTGAATCTTCCCACGGAAGATCTTTCTCTCAGGCTCTCCTCCTTTCTATATATCTGACTTTGCTATAACAATAAATAAAATTTTAATAAAACAAGATTTATTTATTTGAAATGCAGAGCCACAAAGGGAAAGAGAATAAAGAGAGAGAGAGAGCTCCCATCTCCGATATAGTCAATTATTCCTCAAATGCCTGCAACAGCTGCTGTTGGCTTGGGGCTAAATCCAGGATCAAGGAACTGAATTTGGGTCTCCTTTGTGGGTAGCAGGAATCCAATCACTTGAGCCAGCTATGCTACCTCCTAGTATCTATATTAGCAATAGGGTCTCAGGGACTGAGATAGGTATGAACCCAGGCACGGGGAGGAAGGTGTCTAATCATGAGATCAAGTATGCACCCCAACAGTGAGTTTTTAAGCACAGTGGTCCAGCATGTGGACCACTTCCAGGCAGCCCTTTGAGCTTGGGCATCAGTCTAGTAATCAGAAGCAAGATTGGTTTTGGTACAGAGTGGCAGAATGGGTGACAACTCCAAGAAAATTCAGACAGGAATATTTACAACTAGCATGTACATTGTAAGACATGCAGACATCTGTTGAGACCTACAAAGCACCATCCAGAGTAGTATTCAATGGAGTCATACACATAAAATGGCTGATAATCAGTATTTAGAAGATATAGCCACAGCATATAGATGCTATATGCACAAAAACTGCTACTTTCTGGGGACCATCTGCCTCATGCGGCCTCTGTATGCTATCAAAACCAAGCCGAGTCCTCAGCATACCACTGTGTGAAGGAGGCCAACTTTCAGTTAACATTTTTCTTGCTATTGTAGAAAAGGCAGTGGTTCCATTAGGAGCTAGGCTTTTCTTGGTGTTGGGCTTATTTCCTGCTAACACAGCCTCCATGCTATTCTCTGGGGGCTCTTGCAGTGCTCAATCTTCATAGAAAGAAGGCTGTTATTTATGGACTGTTTTCACAGGCAAAGTGTACTTAGATTAATGCCAATATCTATTGGTCAAGCAATTCCTCTCCATACCAGGTATCTTCAGATTCCATTCAGAGTGTTCAATATAGGGAAGTCTTCACTGCAGACACTTCAACTTTGAACTTCCCTTCTTGAGGCTCTGTGTCAACAGGAATGTACAGGTGACTCCCTAGTAGACTGCATGGTGACAGGATCCAAGCGGACAACATCAAAAGCTTCTATCCCTTTGACCTGTTACTGAGTTATTTCACTCAATCTTAATACCAGGCTAAATTATGATTCAAATAAAGATGTTGCAGTATTATTACGTTAAAAGTGAGAAAGAACATGAAGAGAGCTAATGTGGCCCACTTGAGTATGTCCTCATATCCTGGAGCAGCCCTATGTCCTCATACTCCTATGAGCAGCCACCATTGTTTGAACACCTTGTGCAAACGTGATTTTCATAGACTTCAGATGAAGGTTTTGGTCTCACCCGTGAAGCAATGGAGACTCAGGCCAGCTGTCCTTAGCCAAAACGAATGTAGGGGTAGCCCAGGAGGAGTATCAGCTGTGACTCCTAGATCACCTTCAATAAGAGGATACCCCATTTCATTTCTTGTTTTTCTCTAAGTGCAGGCAGGTATCATGTGGAATTGCTTGCTCCATGGACCTCAGGACAGACTGGGCCAATATGGGACAACTCCAGACACCACTAGAATTTTGTAACTTTCCATGTGCCATTTCCAACAATATTTCAGCATAGCTGGGCTATTAAGGTAGCCCTATGTGAGGCTCCCTATGCGGGGTTGTGGCCAATTAGACATCATTTATCTTGCCAGATCATTCACATAGCCCAAGCCCCTTCCTACTCAACATCTCTTTCCTTTGAAGTCAGGCCCACGCTAGGGTCCGCTTCCTCTTGTAGCTTCCTGTAGCTTTCTGTTTAGTTTTCTTCAGATGCCTTTTCTCCCTTCTCTAAATTCTAGAACAGCTAACTAGTCCCATAATTTGCAGACACAGCCAACCATATGGAATCTGTAGTACCTGTTTAAGGCTGAGCTCTAGAATTCCCCTGTCAGAGGGCTTTTCTAAATGCTTAGTGTTTTCCCAGGCAACTCATAGTCAAGGATGACTGTCTTACCAGAGGGTAGGCAGCTCTGACTTATTTCATACAATGACTTTACCTCATCTTGATTGGATGGGCTTCTCTCACTCCTTGAATTTTACTCACCTCCCTATTTTTGCTTGTGACTCACTTGTAGCTTCCATTCTTGTCTTCACCTGTGCTATCACACACCACTGACTTCTATTCTCTTGATCTAGGATTAACTCACGAGGCTCCTGCATAGAGCTATCTACTTGGTGGCTGTATGCCAACTTGCAACATGGTGACTGCCATTTGAACATTGTGACATTCACCTGGTAGTCTGCTACAAGTCACCACTTAAAGGTGCCAACTATCTAGCTTAACCATTTGACTTAAGTCCAAACATGGTGGCTAACCTCTCTGAACAATGCTTCTTTAATTAAGACCCTAGATTCATAGATATCAAGTGGGGAAATTAACTGAGAAGGCAACATGGACATGAAATTCTACGATGGTCTTGCCATGGCTCTCTCCAAGTCTGTTACGGAGACAACGTTTACACTCCATTTTAAGTCATGTATTCTAACATAAATTCTCAGTCTCATCATTATGTTACAAAAGATCGGCTTCCTAAAATCTTTGGTGATGTTCTAATGCATCTTCACCATTAGAAACCTTTGACAAGAAAGGCTAAACATAATACCATTGTCTAAGATTAAAGGGAAATTCTTTGGCTTGCCAACAGAAGTCAAATGCAACAACTCCAAGTATAACTGGCTGAAGAGGTTATGTTTTACCAATAGCAGCTTTCTATTTCTTTACTTTCCATGGACCCATTCTGTCTGAAGACATGAGAGTGGAAAAAATTGCTGCGATCAAAGCCAAAATTATGGCTAAGAAATGTTCTATGAAGACCGACCTAGATGATGCTATCACTGCCCTTAAGCAGAGTTTTGTAGATGCTGAGGTAGATGTGACCCGAGATATTGTCAGCAGGGAGAGAGTATGGACATGCAACACGATCTTACAAAGCACAGGAAGAATTTTTCAAATGATATTTTTGCAATTCTTCAGTCTGTGGAAGACTGAGAAGAAGGGCGGGCACCTGAACGGCAACCAGCTCCAAATGCAGCCTCATTGGATCCCACATTGCATTTGAAACAGCCTATCCTGGCCCCCTACAGCAGATATGATCAGGAGAGGTTCAAAGGAGAAGAAACGAAAGGCTTCAGAATCAACACTAGGGGCACCTACCACGGTATGCCACTGAAACTGTTGGCAGAGGTTGCACCTGCCCACAAGACTTACACACCTGCAGCACAGCCAGTACCAAGACCAGTTTCACAAGCAAGACCTCACTGAATCAGAAGAAAGGTTTTCAAACTCCCATTGTCATAATTCCTGCAGCTACCACTTCTTTAATAACCAAGCTGAATGTGAAAGACCTTCTACTGGATTTAAAATTTGCCCCATCAGATGAAAAGAAGAAAGAGGGTTGTCAACGAGCAAATGAAACTCTAATTCAGAGAAGAGCAAATGCAACCAGGTGGCACCTGCAAGGAGTGTCACAGTACCTTATAGAGTACTAGATCAGCCCCTTAAACTTATGCCTCAAGATTGGGACTGGGTTGTGGCAGTGTTTGTGCAAGGTCCCACTTGGCAGTTCAAAGGGTGGCTGTGGCTTTTGCCTGATCACTAGTTGACACATTTGCTAAAATTAAAGCCTTCCATCTCAAGTATCATGAAGTTCATCTAGATCCAAATGTTCAGAAATGGGATGTAACAGTGCTAGAACTAGGCTACCATTAATGTCATTTGGATAGACCCATTTTCTTGAAGTTCTGGGACACACTGGATAGATACATGGTGAGGCATAAATCTCACTTGAGATGCTGAATTACTTGGTTCCCTCTTTTTCTGGAAATCTGGATTAAGAAACATGGATGTGCGTTGATAAAAAGACTGAGACTCAAGCTTTATGAATTTATCCGGAATCTGACAAACGAAGAAGCTCACACATCCATCTTTCTATAGACTTTGTTTGATGCTTTGTGCTTCAAAGGGATGGATGTTGCTTCTCATCCAGAGAAGCAAACTTTGGGCTTCCAGCTATTTTGTAAATATTAGCCTTCTAGTCTGTGGTTTAAATTGTATATTTTGATAGAAGATTTTTCCTCATTGGTTATATTAGCATTACTTAAGACTTGTTTCTTTAGAAAGTAGATGCCAGATATAAATGTTGTATATTTAGAGATTAAAATAAAGCTTTTTAAGCCATCTTGCTTCTGATATCTTTATTATTATTATTTTTCTTTGAAGAGTAGCTATCTGAGTGGAGCTAAGCCTCTGGTGTGTTCCTTCTTCCTCTTCTTCTTTTTTTTTTTAATTGGAAGGCAGATATACTGAGAGCTGAAGAGAGAGGAAGATCTTCTGTCCATTGATTCACTCCCCAAGCGGCCCCAATGGCCGGAGCTAAGCTGATCCGAAGCCAGGAGACCGGAGCTTCTTCCAGGTCTCCCATGTGGGTGCAGGTCCCAAAGCTTTGGGTCATCCTTGACTGTTTTCCCAGGTCACATGCAGAGAGCTGGATGGGAAGCCGGGCGCTTGGGACATGATCCGGCGCCCATATGGGGACATTAGCCTCTGAGCTACTGTGTCTGTTCCCTTGCTTCTGATTTCTTATTTCCCTGTTAATTTTTTTTTCAATGAAAATACTATATTATGAATGGTATACTTACAAAAGCAAGCAAAAGCATGTGACTATATTTTGGTTTTTGGGGTCTCTGCTGTGGGTGGCAAGAACCTATGTACGTGAGCCACTGCCACTGCCTCCTAGAGTCCATGTTAGCAGGAAGCTGTAAACACAACTAGGGCCAGAAATCCATCCCAGATTCATGGGAAGCATCTTATGTTATGCCTCAAGTTTTAACTAACAAAACATTTGTAGGGATAGTGAAGAGAATTTTGTATTCCTGTTACACAGTTTCTTCTGTTCTTAACATCTACACAACTGTGGTACATTTGTCAAAGTAAGTGGTCTGCTTTTGCATTCCTTCATCTAAATCGCAAATTTTATTTGGATTTCACCCATTTTTCAAATACAAAAATAGACCAAAAATTTCACAGAAAAATGGAATTGAGATAAACTTATTTTGGTACAAAAGGTTTTTGAAAGGCAAACATAGTTCCTCAAGATATGCATTTTGCATGAACTTTTGGGGGTCATTGCATGTAATTTTCAGTCCCAGAGTCCCATCCAGGATGTGACCTTGAGTTTCATCACCAAATCTCCTTAGTTTGACTATGTGACCTATTCTCATCCTTTGCTTTATTTTGAAGACCCCAATGAACTGTCTTGAACACTGAGTGGAGTCCTGTGAAACATTCCTCAATGTATTTTTCTTGCCAGGAGATTGGAGCTTGGCATTGTGAGTAAATGTAACATAGGGAATGGCATGCCCTCCTTAGCACATCAAGTCAAGGCCATGTAACAGCAGTGTGACTATTCCTGGGGACTCTAACCCAACTCACTTAGGGGAGTGTCTATCACATTCTTCTTGGCAAAGTTGTACCTTTTCCCCTTTCTCCTCTCTGATTTCTTCTCAAGTTCCCCTGGAGCAGAAGGGAACTTACAGCACCTGCTGAAGGGGAGCAGCTGCCCCTATTTTACTGCAGCTCTTTCTGGAAGGAAGATTTGGTTCTTCTCCCTTGATTTATTAACACGCATCATTTGTAGTGATTAGAGTCACTGTGATCTTGATTTACATATGACAATTTTTTTTTCTTTTGGCCCATACCTGTGCTCTAGAGAAAGTGAAATAATAAAGCCACTGAGTATCCAGAGGCTTCTGCTTTCTAGCACACACTTTGAGCATCACAGCCACACTCCCAAACTTCCCCGCTGATTTCCTTGCTTCCACCACATAATGGGGAGAAAGCAAGAATGAGGCTCCTGGGCCTGGGAAGACAGTCAGTGGCATGGGCTGAGGGGTTCTAATCTTTGACTCCAACACCAGTGTCTGCTCAAAGAGTACTTTGTTTTTCTGAATTTCTTTAGGACACACTGTCATCTTCCATGTTAGCACCAACAGCTAGAGGGGGAGTTGACTCAGCTGCTTCTCATGAATACTCACAGCTGTTTCTCCCAAAAACATCTGTAACAGATCAGCATATTTTTTTTGTTTTGTTTTTTGTACAAGTTAAAAAAGAGAGAGAGATGCTTGTAATGCAGGAGGCCTGGAGAGAGAAAGTGAGAGAGAGAGAGAGAGAGAGAGAGAGAGAGAGAGAGAGAGAGAGAGAGAGAGAGAGAGAGAGAGAGAGAGAGAGAGAAATGAATGTATAATTCAGTATGTCTGGGAAAAAATGCCCTGGGACACCTGGGTTTTAGGTTCTGGAAGCCCTGACTCACCTGCAGGCTACATGGGGTCAATTGCAGGGCAGAAGTAGCCCTAGGCTTTTTATTGGTCAGCATCTCTGACGAAGGCGGGGCTATGAGTATATAAAAAAAGAGGCTGGGAGTGGGCTGTTGGGTGCTTTGCTGGTGTGGGTGGCGGTCAGTCGCTTGGGCTTTGGGAGCAGCATCCCAAGTGTTTTAGGCACCCTGTTGGGTAGAAGATTCTTCAATATTGTGGGGTGGGGAATGGAAGGGCTCCTGGAAGACTTCAAGGAAGATTTTGGATAGGTTATAGAACTGAGAGATGAACAAACAAAACCGCTAGCAAGCTAAGCAGAGAGATCAAAGAACTTGAAGATGGGGAAGCTAATCTTTCCTGCAGGCAGAAAAAGTCCTTAGAGAAAGTGGTGAAAGCTTCTTGAAGTCCTACTCTGCCTCAAGGCATGAAAACTACACTAGGCTTTGGTCTCTAAAAGGAATTCTTAAAACCTAAGCTGTGATCCTGTCTACTTAGCTTGTCTTCACATCTCCTCAAGGGATGGGTTGATGGTTCTAATCTCTAGTGTTAGGATAGTGAAGTAAAACTTCCAGGAACTCCCTGAACTAGGGAATCACTCTTAATGCAGACATAAACCTACAAGTCTTGCCTCCAGCCTAAGGGTCAGGAGCAGTTTGACTTCTGTTTCTTACTCAGAATTAAACCCAGCTGGCAAGAGTGGCTAAAGCAGGCTATCAAGTACTCCCTAGCTTCAGGTTTAGCCAGGAGCTTAAGTCCTGACAGGAGACGCAGGAAATGGTAATCACACTTGAGCTACATTCTCGGGGAAGGAGAGGCCTTCTTCCAGACACTGAGAAGCAAAAGCCTGAGTCGCCTGCTGTGTTCACGTCAGGGGCTCAGTGCTCACAGCAGCCACTGGATGACGGGAAAGGCTGTTGGTGGCAGCTCACCTTCCACCTACGGGGGGGGAGTTCCTGGGGCCGGGGTCTTCAACTTGACTTGCCTGAAAATGGGTTCCTAATGTCCGGCAAAGCTTCAGTGATCGGGGGAACCTTTGGTTAGCGGTGATGGCAAATGCAGCAGTGTGGAAGGCTCCCTTGGGCTTGATGGGAAGAGTGATCAGCTGCCTTCCTCACAGGGAAAGGGGGATGAAGTGGACAGAACAGGGCTTGCTGTAACTGACAGTGATGGCTCACAGGTGTCCTGTACCTGCTGTGCTTGTAGGCCATCCATAGCAGTGGCCTAAAAATACGGCTGTACTCTAACATCCCTGTCTGCCTCAAAATGTACTCAGGTGTGAATCAGTAAGACAAGCACTTTTCCTTGCCATCTCCATTCCAGGGTAGCCCATCTGTGGGAAACGGGACAGCACGGTTCCTTGCCTGCATGTAGAGGCTTTAAACAAGGAGTGTGGTTCTTGGCTGGTAATCAATGTGAATTGCTTGCCTGTGGGACCTTGAAGCTGTCTCTTAATAAGCAATAGTGCTAGTAAAATGGCTACAGCAGGCGGAGGGGGGTGGTCAGCCAGAGAAGCACCCACAGGTGAAGCTGGGATGTGGCCGTGCTTGACCTCACTTCTCCATGGCTGATACAAAACAGCTTCAACATTGCCGAGAGTCCTCACCCATACTCGGGTCTCTTGATAGCAGAATCTTTCCACTTTGCCAGAACTTGGCATGTGATGAACTTCTCTCAATGTTCATTAAAGGGTGCATGTGGGGTGTATGGTAAGGATGCTTGGTATCGATCAAATACACTACTGTAAACCTTAGACACTGCAGTGCCATGTAAATATGCAACTTTGAGTCTAGAAGCACACCAATAGACCAGAACTCAGTTGAATGTTGCCACCTAATGAAGGGTGCAGTTAACTACCAGATATGGACCCAAGTAGACCATCCACAATGTGAGCTTTCATCTGGTGCCTTCGTGGCTAACTGTATAGCTCTCTGGAGAGCCAAGTTAAACGAGTTACAACTACAGAAAATGGGCTGAGTCCTCCAGCCTCCTAAGCAATGAATCTGAGCAGGATTCCTCCTGTAAGTCAGCTGGCCACATTGCCAACTGATGCGCTCGAGTATGAACAGCTGAATGTTGTCCTGGCTGTGTTTGTTCCCAGGCCACTGGGCTTGCAGTTAGCTTGAATCTTGGCTTATTTCCTGTCTACAGTGGCTTGAAAGTCAAAGCATACTGTCTTGCGGAGAGCTTTAACAAACTGCTGAGCTCTGAGTTCTGTTCTTCTGCTTGTCTGCCTAGAGCCTCTCAAGGAAGCTGAATAAATGCCTACCAAACTGCATATAGCTATTGACAGTGGAAATGGGCTTCAAATTAGTCCCAAAGTGTAGAGATAAGGGAGTCGAGTCAGCAGTTCTAGAAAGCATGACCAGGTGAACCTCACCTCTGAAAACCCCTTGACTTGCAGAAGGATCCAGAATCATGTCAGATTTGAGGGTGGCTTTACGTCTTCATGGCTTCTTGCTCTACAGCAAATATAGTGGTCCACTGTAGGTACAGAAGATGTGTGCCAGAGGGTCGGCCCTTTGTCCCTGTTTCAAAAGGCTAGGAAACATGAGGCATGGAGGTAGTAAGCTGCCTAGTAGGCCTGTTACTTCAGCTTATTGCAAAGATGCTAGCCCAATTCGCATGATCAGCTTCTGATGAGGGAAATGCCCAACGTGACGTCATGACACTCCAAAACACGGAAACCCACATCTGGGCCTGACTTGTTGCTGTGACGCTTCTGCTGGACTGAGCCTGAGTGGTTTCCATGACACTGGAGGAGTGTCATAGGTCTGGGTCTCAGGTGGGACTACAGTGGAATTTAGAACAAGGTCTCAACAGGGAATGTGAACTTTCATTACTTGAGTCTTCACCCAGTGAAGCAAAGTTGCTCATGAGCGGCTCTCTGGCAGGTGGTGTCTTACAAGGATTTATCTTGTAAATGAGCCATGTTTGGCAACTTACTAAGTTTTACATTGTACATGGTAAAACGCACAAGGATTCTTGCCAAAGCATGACAGATGGCTTGGGTGTCTGGCAGGTAGATGTTATTGAATTCAAGTGCCGGGCCCTTCTAGGGAGTCTTAAGAACTAAGGGTGAATGTAGTGGCCAGAGGTTACCAAATCTAAGGAATTCCCTGTGATCAAGAGAATCTGGCTGGTAGCCAACAACAGAGTTCCTTGGTCTGAGGGGTTGAAGATGGTAGTGAGCACACTGCAGAAAGAATCCTTATACTCCAGGGCCTCATGATGACCAACTAAACCTAGATGTTTGTGTCTGAAGGTGTTGAAGTGTCGATGGCAACACTCAGCTTGCACAGCCACCAGGAGCAGAGCAAGGAGTGCTGGCTGGGTACTGAGACTGTCCTATCCTTGTTCCTTGAGGGGAATGTTCAAAGCCCTGTTGGTGTACAAGTCGGCTTTCCTAACCTCCATTAAGGCACTTTTTGCCTAAACCTGGGCATGTCTTAGGCACATTCTGGCTTAATGAAGTCAAGGTTTCTAGCACTACAGAAAATGGAAAGTGAAAGCTTTCCAACATGGAGGTTTGTTAATCGGTGTCATTGTGAGCTTGTAGGCAAGGTGTCAAGCCCTAAGTGGGAAGGAAGACACCTGGAAAATACTTCAGTGTGGCTTTTGGCTTACGAAGCTACTTCAGGCTTTGAAGCCCTTGCTTAGGATGCCTAAAGAGTCAAAAAAAATAAGCAACTGAAAGGGTCCTTCAGAAATCTCCTGTCCTCACAGTTGGAGTTGAAACTCCCATGTTCAGCTGGGCAGTTCTGGGACTTTAGAACTTAAGTCTTTATCCTTTTGATAGCTTATCCCATAGGCCTTGGGACAAACGTCACAACACCTGCCAAAGACAGTGTTCTGGAAAGCTGCTGCAGCCAAGCTTTAGACTGAATTGGCACTCACCCTGCAAGCCATGCTAAGGTGTGGTCCACAAGCACACACCATGTCCCCTAATGGAGTGACTAGGAGACAAGTGAAAGCTCGTCAGCCCAATGTGTGTTGACTTGCATGCAATGTAGGTGCTAGGGTGGTCAAGTTTTGATACACAAGTACATCGCCTGATAGCACATCTCCATGTCCCTTGAGTGGCTATTGATCATGTTTGCATGGCTGTAAACAAACCTGGGGCTCCTATCTCCTAATGTGTTAGACATGGTCTGATGGTCTGAAACCACTGTACTTGGCTGCAGTATTCCTATCCAGTCGAGTAAAACTTGGAAGGATACTCCAGAACTGGAATATAAACTACTTAGGCTACAGATTGCCTTGCTAAAGGAATTCTCCTGTGGTAAACTCTGGTACCACCACCATTGTGTATCTCACACCTCGTGTGGCTCCACTACTTGGTTACTACAAGTGAGCCACCTGTCCAAGTCCTGCTCCTCCATACCTGAGGCTTCTAAGATGAAACTTGGATTTTTGTCACTTAGATCTCTGGTTTTCGGGACAAGGTACAACTTTGTTCCCCAAGTAACTCAAGTTGGGCATCTCGATGATTGCATAGCAGGTCTCCAGGCCCTCACTACCCAACCTGTGCCTCAGAACTTCTAAGCTCCTGGTACTGTGCAAGAACCCCCATACCTCCTGCTTCTGAAGCTGAGTTTGCAATACACTTTTCATCTGTTATGTTAGTGTTATAAATTAGTAGGGATTTTTGACCCTTCCAATTATAGCTTACTAAGACTTGAAGTTTGCACATACTGGCCAATGCAAATGTTAAGCATCTGCATCAAGAATAGGAGAACTTAGTGGGTCTATACATGCTTACTGTGACACACCCCCCCTCGAGTAAGTGGATGGAACCTGCACTGTTTCTCCAAATAGCTGAGCTGTACCGCTCTGGGAGGCAACAAATGCCTGTAGATGAAGCGCTTGGTGTTGGATACAATATGAATGTGACATTGTAGCCTTCAGCCTGCATCACAGCCATTTAGGCTGAAGGATGTGAAGTCAGGGACCAGGACTCAAGCTGTAGTGCTACAAGTTTGTGGTTCATGTCAGCAAAATAACTTTTCATTAGTAACCATAACTTGCTCCCTCGGAGGCTGCAGACCCATTTACCTACTTGAATGGTCAGACTCCATTAACGTTTCCCACTAGCTCTGGAACATCCAGACAAGTGGGTGACATAGCCTTGGAAGCCAACCAGAATCCTCAAGTCTTGTGGTGCCTTAAAAGACACCTTAACCAGGAAGCCTCCTATAGATGAGGATGGGGAAGGCTACAGCTTGGTTAACTAACCCTCAGGATTGTACTGTAAGCAAGAGATGGAGGAACTTGCGTGAACTTGAATCTGCAGAGGCAAACTGCCTTTGTGGAGTTGTCCCAAATCTGAAAAGCTAATGGCGTGAAACACATATGTGCTACAACTATGTCTATTGAAGTATTTTACCACTGGCAGAAAGACCTAGGAGGTAAAACTTGATGCTAGCCAGCAGAAGGCCCAGAGCTGGGTAACCAGCAGAGCTGTTCTCATGCATGTTAATGGCTGTGGTGACCACGGAAATGAGGTAGTTCTATGGGCATATACAACATCTCCCTAACGAATGGTCCATTAATGGTAGGGACAAACTGACGACTTCAGATGGTATGCAGGGAGCAGTCAGTTCTTGTGGAACCAAGTTAACAGGGCAAGGATCTATAATGGACTTCTCTGTACTGACCACCCTTTTGAGGGGAAGGTATTGAACAATGACTTAAGTCTAGGGGTATCATAAGGGATTCATAGCTAAGATCATGTCTTTAGTGAGGGCATTACTTGGCTAGTAAGTGTTACTACAAAACAATGACCTGGAGTCCCATGAATGACTGTCATCATCACTTACTGTCACACTATGGCCTGTCTGAACTGGCTGCTAAGACCCTGGACTACCAGGGCCTATTGATCTGAATCCTAAGAAACCTAATGGTTGTAGAAGCTTGGATTCTTGCCCAACACGACTTCCCTTTTGAGCTCAAACTTCCTAGCCTAGACACTGTCAAGTGATGACTTTAGCAGAGGAGGAGTAAGAAGAATCTGGTTTGGCTTTAAGTACACCTCATTGACACAGATTAAGTGGTCCACAGTTCATGTGGAAAGATGTCTTGGGATCATCAGTTTAGTGTGATCCCTTTGTCGGAAACCAGCAGTTAAGCTCATGGAGCAGTTTCCTAAACTGCCACAGACACTGAAAGGTTAAGTTCTACCAAGTCCCTACTGTTGGGCTCATGCTGAGTTTCTGCCTACTGGCAAAACTTGCTGACGTGCACAGATCTGCAAGAGCATCTTGAATTACTTCTGGTCAGTCTTTAAGCTTCCAGTGACTTGCCCAAGTAAAGCTTTGGCCACTATCCCCATGATACTGTTGCTTAAATTGAGCTCTGGCATCCTTCGTAGTCCTAACGTAACATGACTTCAGTAAGGCCCAAAACACCCAGATGTGTGACCTGGTGGTGATGAGCCAAGGGCGGTTAACGTGAGTATAAGCTGTTGAAATAAACCAGTCCCAGTTCTTGTGTGCCTACTTCTGGCAATAGTGTCACTTCAGATACTCATGACAGATTTGATGCATAGATCATTAGTCTGCTGTACTCCAACCATCTGTTGCACGGTGTCACTACAGTGGACAGTGGAGTGACTGATCACCTACATTTGTCATGGAGTCAGAACAGGTGAGATTCAAATGTCAAGTCATGACAATGACGTGGGGTCCTTCCTTGTCATCCAGAGACAGAAGTACATGGTTACATGCTACAGGACTGCTCTTGACAAGGTGCTATACCAATTATCTTATCCTTCAATACATTAGTAGCTAGCAGGTTTCTAGTTCTGGACAGGTCCTTGTGAAAAGCTTCATCTTCTCACAGTAACCTATAGTTTCTTAGTATCAGTAGCCCACCCATCTTCACAGAATGTTTTGCTACTGGAGCTGTGAAGATGAGGCTCTTGTACCTGGCCAGCAGGTGACCAGGGTTCCCAGTAAGCTTGACTGCAGGCCTGTAGTTCCCAAGCTATATTAATATGGTGAGTGACATGAACATTCCCCATCTGTTTAAAGCTGTTACCAAAGAGCTGCTTGGCATAAAAGCCAGCTGTTGGTATCTGTGGGGTCAACACAAGACAGGGCTTAAAGATCTAGTTAAGGGATTGGTCTCCTGGAGTTGCTCAGCCTCTCCTGTCTTATAGTTCATGAGCACTTGCAAGTGCATTGGCTCTTGCCTACTTGCTCTTCAACAGGAAGGAACAAAGAGTACCAGAGTAAGGGGGTGAGGGTGGTCCAGCAACTAGCCAGTTGCTACTCATTAACTATATACTAATTACTTGTGCTATGCCCTTCGTGTTCTAATTCCAACCTTAAATTTGCTATGTCATTGTAGTCTGTTGGCAACACCCGCGTCGCCACGTACCCCGAGTTCCAAGTCGAGCGGAGGGACTAGGGTTATGAGACAGACAAGACAGACAACACACAACACACAGTGGGTCATTCGTGTGAGGAGAATGCCAATTTATTTGAAGTCAAGCTGCATCTTTTATAGTCTGCTTGGCCCCTCCCAGGATCCTCCCAGTGATTAAGCCATACCTAAGCTCCCCCGAGGACATGCAACAAGGGGAAGCAAGAAGGAGGGAGATTGCTAAGCCACACCTAAGCTCCCCCAAGGACATGCAACAAGGGGAAGCAGGAAGGAAGGAGATTGCAGTCAAGCCACAGGCTAAATGTATCAGGCCATGATTGCCCATTCTGTTACACCTTGATAAAGAAGTTAAGCTGTGGAGTTAACCCTTGGGAGACCGGGGCCTACAGTAGTCTTTCTGATTTTGTATTCTTGTGAACCTCACTGCTTGTGAACAGTCATAATGCCTCTGGGAGAAGTGGGGCCATGACAAACTGTAAAATCACACAAAGTTGGACAGGGAATAGCATGCAGGAGTTGCTAAGCCTTTGCATGCTCCTATTCATGCTTTTCTGTGCTAGATGAACTGAAGGCACCTGTTCCATAAAGTAGCTAGGTCTGCCATTCAACAGAGGGAAAGTGCTGTAGACTTGGCTGTGACGGCAGTGCTGCACAGCAGGTTAATGTAACCATTGTGATCACAAATCTGATCCCAGGCTCACTTTAACACAGCACTTGTAAGCCAACAGCACAAATATTCAGATTGCTGAAAAACAAAGCAATGCTGCAGTTCACTTGCCTCTCCTGGCCAGTTAAATGTCAACCATGTGAAAGCTTCCTGGCTGACGGATCTGAAATCCACTCGAATATCCACCTAGTATTCACATGCAAGAACTTTTCGAATACTACACTCTGTATTTGGACAAACTAGTGCATCACTACTGCTTTAGTTTTGGCCCCCTTTACTTGAAATTTGGTTAACTTCACATCTGCTACAGTTTGGATCCTGGGAAGAATGATTCTTGATCCATTTACAGCATGTGTTTTAATAAGCTACCTGAAAACATCCCTGAAAATGGGTGGTAAGAGACCTCTATTGGATGCATGGTTTCTAGTCATCAAGGCTAGGGAAAGAACTGGAGTTTAGACTTGGACTACAGCTGAAGTTGTCAAGCTTAGGGGAAGGGATCCCTATCTTGATGGCCATGCTTGAGCTGCCATGCTCCCACATCTGAAATGACTATATACTGATAGGTGGGCTAAGTCTACTAAATCATCAAGTTTTTGGGTACACATAGTTCTTAATGCACTTCAGTAGTCTACTCCGGACTTGAAAATGGTGATGCATTATGCTACACTGAAAGCTGTCTTGTGAAATTACCATATGTAAGAACTCGAGATGTACTGCACATGAATGGTCTGATGGAGAGTTTCGGAAACAATGGCACAAATTGAAAATCCAGGTTTGAGCTGCCATGCCTATTGTAGCATATTGCAGCTATCAGCTTTGTTGGAATAAGCAAAACTACTCTACAGTTGCTTAGAGCTAAAAACTCATTGATAGTCCAGAGGCTGGAGTAACTCGTTGGCCTGGTGGTCAAAGTCTTCGATACCTATAACTTGAAGTGGAATCGTTAAATCTTGTGTGGCAAGGGGCCGTCTATGGGTTTTAGTAGAATGGAGCTACTATTGGGAGGGGCGCCTGTTCTGGAAGACATGTGGTGTAAAGGTCAGTAAGGGATGTTGAGGATAGGCTTTAAAGCTCTAGAAATTCCACAGGTTTGTAGAATGGGGAGAAGTTAGCCCATCTTGGTTGGAAGTTATCCCTCTAATCCCTCATTCCCTAAGTGACAGCAATAGCTGGCACTGGATTAAGCCAAGGTCAGGAGCCTGGAAGCTGCATTTGGGTTATACCATGTAAGTGGTGACAGCTCAAGACCTTTGCTACCTTGCTTGGAGACCTAGAAGGGAAGTAAGTCCAGAAGAAGCTAGGACTTGGAGGTAGCCCTTAGCATGTATTGGCTGGCATAGCAAGTGGTAGCATAAGCTACTCTGGCCAAGAAGCTGGCCACTCTGAGCTGCACTATGACCAGTGTTAGTCAAGACCCACACCATTGTTCTCTGACGTGTATACCACATGATGTCAATCTGCCACAATTTTCCCTTCTAGCACTTAGACTGAGTCCATGTGGATTGCCAGATTCCATGCCAGGCAGTGGCTGGCCACCAGGCTCATGCCATGTAACTCAGCTTCTGTGACCCATGGCATGACAACTCCTACTGGAAGTGGTAGCTGCTGCTTGCTCTGTAGAAGTGCCTGCAAGAAGTGCTTCTGAGGTCCTGTCCTTCGGAGGTCCCACTTTTTCCTTGCTGGAAGCTCATCAACTGATGCTTTGGAGACAAAGCCTTATGAATCCACTAGGTCTCATACTGTATCAGTGCTGGCAGATCATCACATCTTCAGTTGCTGTGGGATGCCTGCAACTGGCAGTATCTTTAAACTTCAGAGAGCTACAGTGTGAATGACATACCATAGGAGACCTCCTGGCAAGACATGGTCTCTGGGTAGTTTAAACAAAGCACAATATACAAGGCTAAGTTCAAATTAGAAGCTGTCCTCGTATGTGTTGTCCCTTCAGAGTTGGTGTTTAGCTGTTTGTAAATGTTAGGCAGTCAAACCGTAGACACTGCTGTGGGATCTGGTGTTCCTACAGTGAGGCTAGACAGAACTAGTTGGTTTAGTGTGTTCCTGGGTAAACACATCAGTTTTGTGAGTTAAGGTGGTACTCTGGGGCACATCGTAAGTGTAGGGATTAGGGGAGTGGAAGCCAATGCTTCCTTCTAAAGGGCAACTTCAGTTTGAATGTCGAGTTATGTTCTGGCTCCTGCTTACCTATCTGCCCCCATCTTCCTGAGGGATGACTTAAGTTAATTGGCTTGGAATAACATTAAGTTCATGGGTAAATGCCATTCCATTCTGAGTGGCCTGTCCTCATGAACGTCTCCGGAGTTGGTTAGAGAGCAAGAGATGGTTGCATCAGTGGGTGTTCAGGGAAGTTAAAGCTGGATCAGATAATCCAGCTGGAAACACAGCCAGTCTGACTATACCTGAATGGAGGCTTAGTTCCCATTGGCTTTCTACTTGTTAGGGCAACAAAAGCATCGCATTCTTCCCATCAGTGGCCCCAGGCTGATAAAGACCAGGCTGAAGACTTACATTTGAGCTATTCCCTCCAAAGGTTTATAACACGAAGAGCTGTAAAGCACAGCTTGTGCAGTTGGGAAGGTGTGTGAAGGTGTAGATACCACTGTCCCAGGCAGGTAGTGCATAGGTGGGATCAGGCCTGGAGCTTGGCCAGATCCTGTGGGAGGGAGTCTGGTATGGAGACAAACATAATGTGTTAAGGGTCTTGCAGAAATACTGCATTACGGAAACCCTGGACAAACGTTTACCAGCATCTGGTAGTCTGGCCAATAATGTCTGACTTCCCAGGTACACACAAGTAACTGACCTGGCAGAACAGTGTAATGATGGGGTTTGGTGTAATCAGTCCTGGGCCCTTGAACACCTTTACATGCCTCATGTCAAATGAAGATCTTGATTGCTCTTACCTGTCCAGCTGTTTCAACTAAGCTCCTAGAGACAGCCTAGGACCAGGGACTTTTGGAGGAAATCTCTTGGGTTGTGAAAAACTCAGTTAGTTGGAGTGTCAGAACTTAGGGTAGAGCAGGACCGAGAAGCCTCAAACTATGGCCAGAGCTGGGAAGGGGAGAGGGAAGTAAAACGGGTGCTATTGCAGGACTAACTGCTAGGCTGGAAGTGAATAATGGTTGAAAACAGGGGAGTCTCCAGAACTGGCATTTTGGGCAGCTTGTTTAAAGGGAGATAAAAGGGTCTTCCACTCTAGGTCTTCGGTTTCAGGAGTGCTGAACCAAGGATACTTGAAGGCGGGCAGTTGTGGAGTGGAAGCAACTGCATAGGTTTGAGCACTTAAGCCTCAAGTGAGACTGACTGGGGTACAGCTAACATCTGAGGGAAAACACGGGTAGGAGCAGGCAGCAGGAGATTGTCTCAACTGTGGTCTAACTCTTGTGGAAGACCAGGAAGACAAGAGGAACCTTGTTTAGAGTTGTTGCAAGTACAATGTGAAGCAAGACCTTGGCAGATCATGAGGGAATTGTAGTGTCTCCAGAGTGGATATGGTCTCTGCAGCTTTCTGAATCCATGTACTTCATACCTGTCATCCATCTGCCCATTTTCCTCTGCCTGGACCCTCTTCCTGCTTTAAGGCTTCAAGGCTGCTAACAAGACACCTAAACTACTGATCACTTCTCACATGTTCACACAGGTTCTTACCATGGGCATTTCTTGACAGATGCTATATTCAAATGGCACACATGGAAAATTGGGCCTAACACTTGCTAGAACCTTAGTCTATAGTCTGTACCAAGTGTCTCTAGGGAATAGAGCAAAAACCAAAATGACTTACGAAGCCAGTTCATAGCAGAGTGTGGCATGAATCTTGTCTCACATAAGAATACAAGTTCTGAGCTTGCTTGATGTGGGCAGTTTCAGAAACTTGTAGCTATCTTTACTCAACATCTTTGTGTGTATGCCTTGTAACCAACATGGAGGTTACACCAAATGACAAGGATGTTAATATCCATAACAGACTGACCTGGGAATTGACTTCTAAGCAACTTTCAGATCTCCCAGACCAACTAGCAGCCAAACGTAGGGCAGTTCTATCACCTGACTACTGCGCCAGCTTCTCAACACATGGCCATGGATTCAATCTCCAAAGCAATGCCAAATCAAATCCTGTGATGAACTGTAGAACTTGCCTGAATGTGCAATATGGTCAAACGGCTTTGGGAAGACTTCTTCCAAGAACTTGCCTGCCTGTCTGATCTTATAGCTGTCTCTGTAAACTCCTGGCAGTCAAGTATTGGCTTCTGAGAATACAGGATGAAAGTGGAGTGAACAATCTCATGAGGGCAATGGAGGGGAGGGGAAGACTGCAAAGTGATGAGAGCCATAAGCAAACTGAAATCTCTGCATATGAAAAAAGGCAGATTTATGACACTCCAATGGAGATGGAATAAAGCAGCTGGGGAAGGAAGATTCTGACCAGTAATGGTGTTTGTGCTTTGCTAACAAAGACCTGGGGTCATCTTAAGTGGGGCAGTGTCACAACACTTCAGCTACACAAATTCAGGAGTTAGAAACAAGCTCAAAGTTAACTCAGATCATTGATTCCAATAGGGGTGCTTCTGTTCATGGTGGCAACACTAAATGGGGAAATACAACTTCAAGGGAAGGGGGACTTCGTGTGCTGCCTGATTTCAGATCTGGAGAAAAACTTCTCATTCTAGCCAGCTGTGATATTGGTATCACCTATTGAAGGCTACTGGAGCCCACTAGTATTAACTTACCGTTCTGAAGTAGAGAGAGACCTGCAGAAAGTAAAATAACTTGACCCAGATCTCCAGGCTAGCACTTTGGATGGCATAATGGCACCACAGTATTCTGGCCAATGGATGTGTAACACTTCTGGATTTCAGGGAGCAGTAAGATAACCTAAAAATACATTGCCTCTTCACCACCAGGGATTGGACAGGTTAAGGATACTAGCTTTGGCACCAGGAGCCCCAGATACCTGTAAGCATTACCCTAGCTTCAGTATGAATGGTTGAATCTTGGTGCACAAGGTGCATGGAGCCTCACGTTGGTCAAGACTTCTTGGATCATTCAGGAAGTGATGGGGTCTGATCAAAAATCCTTAAAGCTGCTAAAGAAAGTGGATTCTATGCCAAGTAGCCTGGGTGATACCAGATGGTGAAAGTCTCCTGTTTCTAAGTCATACAGGCACTTGGGAGGAAGACAATACTAATGTATAAGAGCAAGTGGCCAGAATACTTGTAAGGTTGAGCATAAAACCTGAGCAGGCATGTAGAAGCAGTGTAGGAAGCTCTATAATTCACTAGTGAACCTGAGTTTAAGGGAATGCCTGAGTAATACACATGACCCCAGAGTTGCATAGAACTTGAGGTGACGGACACAAGCAGGATTCACAAGTCCGACTAGGCAATACAAAAAGACCCAGTCATCTCTGAACTCCTAACCCAACTCTTGTTCCCATTTGTACCTTCAAAACTCTGGTTTCTATTTTTAGCTGTGATTCCTGAGGTGACTCCCTACAGGGAAGTTGGAGCTTGAGGGCTTCTTAGGCTCAATGGTTCTGTAATTAACTCCAGGCTGGTATAGTCAGATCATACATTGGAAGCTCTTGCTGTTCATTTTGTGGCCCTCCCTAGCCAACATGATGGGGATTTAAAGATGAACCCAAAGGCCTTGATCTTGACTGACCAGATGGATGTCCAAGCAATTCAAGCTGAAACTGGAAGCTGGATATCCACCTGCTGCACTGGATGGCTTTTTTGGACTACCCAGTGTAGACAGCTTGGGTTGTATCTCTGGCCACTGGCTACTAGAAGACTGTGGTCTCCTTCTGAGAACACTCTTGGCTTTAACCACCCAGGACACATGTGGTGTATGAACAGTTCATACTATCCATGACTACAGCCTATGGCAGGCTTTACACATAGACTTGACGTCATCTTAGACTCAATATCCTACTTATGTCTGATCTTCAGTCTCGTTGCTCCTGAACTATGTACCTGCAGATCTGAACTCGGATCTTGGATCTACAGTGCCGTTCCAACTTTGATAGGATCTACAAGTCCCTAAGTAGCTTTGGTTCTATTCCCTCTCCATCTCCCAGTTAAGAATACTAGGTTAGTTAAAGTAGACGAACTTGAGATAATGAAGTCATAATGACAGTATGCACTCAAGCCACTACCTTTCCTGATGTTGTCTCTAGGCAGCCTGGCCATCCTGGTTCAATGCTTGTTCCAGTACAGCTGCTGTGGCATGCTTGTCAGGGCAGGAAACCCCTTACTCCTGTCCTGCTTATGCAGTGAACCTTTCTTTAAAGCCAACCAAAGCTGCTGTGTTAGAGATGGTCTAGGCATCTCCCTGGGTGCTACAAGGTATCTGCCCAGTACAGATGAGTTGTAAAAATTGAAACTGGTATTGCAATGTCTGCAGTGAACTGGCTCAGTTCTGGCTGTAAGGGTCTTGTAGACAAGTGAGATGACCTTGGAAACAAGCCTATTCAAATGGGAAGTCGCTAGTCCTGTCTACTCTGCTGTAGCTTGATTTCTAGAAGTAAGCCCATTGAAAGCCCAATTCCTGGCACTGCTGGAGGAGTGGCCATCTTGTAACATGGAGGATACTCCCTTGAGGGTAATGTCAGACTGGAAGGATTTAAGGGGGAGGGTTAATAGCGTCGCCCACAAGTGCCTGCTATGCAGTGTCAGTATCCTTAAATTCCTTGAGCGCCGAAGGCCTGTGCACTTGAAGCAACTGTTCTGCCAGTTGAAGGGGATAGTGCATCATAATGCTGATTGGTGCTGGTGGGGTTCTGGTTGCAATTTAGACTGGATCTGCATAGAGAAGGAATCCATTCTACTTAGAGGGATACTGCTCAGCCATTACCAACTATCAGTTGCCAAAAGCTAGAGCCAGGGATCAGGACACTACTAGGGAACAGCTCGGCATGCTTCTCAAACACTCCAAATGCTTCACTAGTGAAGTGACATTAAATGGTCTGGACTTGAATATGTACACAGAATCACTGAAAGTTAGCATGTAGTCACAACTGAAGGCCACTTGATGTACATGATAAATCATTCCTGCTCCTACGAGAATATCCAGTAAAGCCTGACTAAGTTGGATATGCTACTTCTAGCATAGCACTAAGGCTAGATACTCAGTTCACTCTTGTTCTGCCTTCCATGTTTATCATGCTCTGCCTTAACTTTGTTTCTTACTGCCTAATTGCACTACATGATTGATGCCACCATCCTTGGTGGTGGTAACAGGGAATATATCTGTACTTTTACTCATGACTTCTGCCAAAACATTGTGAATGAATTATATAAGGCAATACTACTGGACTGAAAAAATCAAGGCCAGTGACTCCATAATCCATGCTCCTTGGAGCATTAGATTATGCTTTGGATTCATTCTAACTCTTGCCCCAACAAGCCAAGAAAGTAAATGAGTAATACTCCAGTATAGCAGTTATGAACTAAGTTTCTCCAAGGGCCTGAAACAAATGGCTTTTTGAGAGATGATGCATGACAAAATGAGAGAAAGGAACAGGTGAGGTAACAAGATCCTAAAATAAAACCAGTAAAGCTTAATGCAGCACCTATAGTGAGTCAATGATACATAACCCCTTGGTCTGAGGGATTGGAAGAGGTGGTTCGAATTCTTCACTGAGGAACTGGCAAGCTAAAGCCTGCAATGCTTGTCTGCACATCTGCAAAAAGGCTGTTCAGCTCTTGTGCCAAAGCCCATGGTAGATCCTCAGAGCATAGGTGCTTGTGGTAGAAGCAGACACAGGCTGAAACTGTAGTGGTTTCAGGTACATCTGGGGTCAAGGCACTCAGGCTTGAAACAAAGTGATCTGTCTTGTCTTAGCACAGGTGCATCAATATCAGACTACCTGTGACTTACTACCAGCCCAATCTCTAAAAACAGAATTACTATTGGTTGCCAACTGTTCTGGCAGTTGGGCCTCGGAATACAAGTATCTCGGAATTGCAAGCTACAATTCCAGGCTAGCATTAATGCTGGTTGTAGACTCATGCCTAGTAGATTAATTCAGGCTTTGGTTCTTGTGAGGTCTTGAATCCCCTGGCTACCTTCTCCTGAGCCTTGGATGTTGCAAAATGCCCTGACTTATCCATACTATGAATCTTTGGCTTATTTCAGGAATTATTCTGAGTATAACACCTCATAAGGCTATCTGGAAACACCTGCATCCCTCTGTCCAGATTTCTGGATCAAAGCCTGCAATGAACAAAGGCAGCCCAGTAATTTGGAGCATCACAGAATGGCAGGCAAAAGGCTCTAAAGATGTCAGTATAGTTCTATCTAGTAGGCCATAGAGTCGGCAGTGAAAACAACTCGTGCCAGGAAACCTGATGTTAAAAGGCCTAGGAAGAGATGCAGCCATTAGCTGAAACTGAGGACTATATCCTAGAAGACAATGCTACAGGTCTGTAGGATGTTGGAGATGGACTTGATCATCTTGAACAATGTGGTATACTGTGTAGTTGGGTGTGATGGGTTTCATGGTCCTATGTCTTACTTACATCTGAAGTGAATACTTTGGCTTAAGGTAGCATTCAGGACTTGATTCATGCTCTCTAGTAGATTCCTTTAGATTTTTCAATGGGAAGATGCTATATCATTCTGTAGACCCATGTGCCTCACCTTTCTATACTTCAATTCTGTTAGGCTGGGAATCTGCTTCTCTCGTTGTCTCAGTGAGATTCTTGCAGAAGTTTTCTACTTTGAGCTGGAGAGAGTACCTAGACCATTTAATGTACTCATCAGTTACTGTTGCAACACCATGGGTCATATGACCCAAAGTGAAGATAGTGCAACAAACCTAAACTTGGTTATAGAGCTGGGAACTTTGAAAAGTAAAAAGCCCATATTCTGGTGAATCTTGGACTCGTCCATTAAGGATAACTTCTTAAGCCAACTGAGGGGGTTTACCTGAACTGGCATCACAATAACCAAGTTACTACTTGAGAAGCAGGTCTTGCGGCATGCCCACACCAACATACCATGAAAAAACCCTCTAAATTGGATTAAGGTATCTTCCCCTGAGGTTATACCAAACATGGAGGATAGGCTGTGAAAGACCCAACTTGAAGTTTGAAGGACTTTGGAGGAAAAGCCAAAACTCACTAAATGTTGACTTGTGGAGACTGCTAGTGTACTTAAAGCAAGTTCACGAATAGCCCTTTGTGGTACAGCTCCTGAAACCTAGAAGTTGCCTCCCTTACAAACGAACTACTGGCAAATTGAGGACTTAAACATGGAGTGACCTTTGTATATGCAAGGCGGAATTACTGGCAGTGATTTGGATGTTGGTTCTGGTTTTCAGGGATATAGGCTGGGGAATGACATGGTGTGGGAGAGGAACAGCCACTGAGCACACCCAAGTAGGATGCTTAAGAGTCACTTGCTTCATTATACAGTCTGAGTAGCTGAAGGCTGTAGCAAGTTGTGATGGTGGTAGTTGAAAATCTTGGAGTCTGCTATTCTGGGACTATCAGCATAGAATTCCTTTGGCATGAAAAAGCAGTCATTTATACTTCCTGACTTCCTGGGTGAAGACCTTAACTTGAGACCATGTCAGCTTATGGGGGGAGGGGCATTCAGCCATAAGATGGGAGTTGCCTTTTGGATCCCAAACCTTCACTAGGTGGCTTCACTCACTTTGGACCATAAACTGTTGCCAAGTGAAGCTACCAAGTGACGTTCAACAGCACTTCCGGTTGCAGCTAAATCATAGGGTCAATAGAGATGAGTCTTGAATGTTGAATCTTCATGCAGCCTGGTTGGCAGGCTTGTGCTGACTGCATCAAGGTTCCATCTTCAGCAGTCACAGGTTTTCTGTATTGCCTGGTTCATGAATCCCTTCCATTCTGAAGTCAGCAATATACACCATAGCCTGTTGTACAACATAACTTTAATGCCCCCAAAACTTGATTCCATGTTAGGTATTGAATGAACCAGAATCATTAATATAAGTCCACCCCCACACCAATGAATAGCTTCAACTCTAACTGAAGCATGAAAAAGGACCAGAATGACAGTGTAGAGAGAAATCTTGCTGGCTTACTCACAAAACTGCTTATAATGGCTGGGGCTGTTAGGCTGAAGGCAGGAGCTGCTAGGAACATCATCCAGGTTTCCCACATGGGTAGAAGGGGCTCAGATACTTACACCTACTTCACTAGGAAGCAAGGACTGAGAAGCACAAGTTGGGCCTTGGACTACTTGTGATGCCTGTACTCCATGCCTGACAAGTGATGGCTTGAGTTAAGCCACCATCCCAACCTCTCCCTGTATAACCTCCATACTGTGTGATAGAACATTGCTATGACTTCTGGATGTTAGAATGTGACTTTGAATCTTGCCACCTACTACATAAGGCTGACACCAAATTTTCCCTGAAAAAGGGGCACATATCCATGAAGGACCTCGCTGAGTATGGTCCATTCTGTGCCAATCATAAGCCCTAGATCGTCTCACCGCTAAACCATGGACTCCAAAGGCACTGGGTGTTCAGATGGACAAAAGGTCTGGTCTTGACCTTTAAAGCTATCAATGACTTACCTTCTAATTACCTTGCTCTGGCCTGTGACTTCTGGTACACGCATAAACTGGCTTGCTCGACCCTGGTTTGGCTTCACTAGAGCTGTTGACTTAGGGTGCATCTAGTACTTGAAGTCAAGATGAGTAGGAGCTGGAATAGAGGATCAAATGCCTGCCTTAGGGTGCAGTCTGTATTTTATGATACAGGTCCAAAGGGTGCAATCCTTGTGTATATAGACTCAGTTATGTGGTATCTAGCACTGTTGTCCTGAGTTGAGTGGCCTGTCCATACTTCATGAGCTTTGTGTATTGAAGAGACGAGTTTGCTCTTCTGAGTATCCATAAGCATGCCCACCATTGTCTGTCCTGGTCAAAGAGGGCCGTATGACTTCAAGTTCTAACCTGTCTCTAAATACTGGGGAGTCAGGGATGTCAATAGGCCTGCATGACTCAGTACCTGCAACACAGCTTTGGCACCAGTACTAGATGGTTTAAACTGAGCTATACTTCTGCTGGATACTCAATGGGATTGAACAAGATTCAAAAGTAACTATGGTCGGCAGGGAAGTGTTCTGACAGCTGTGGGAGGCTCTGCTGTAGGAAAAACTTGCTGAAAGTTGGGAGAGGTCACCTGTCCTTATTGGAATCTAGCTTTCACACAGGCTTACTTATTGCATGACTAGCACAGGTGATACAGGCTGGTCTTGAATAAACCCAAAAGCATTCCCATACCCCTGCTCAGCTCCTATAACTTCAGTTACTAGATACTGTCAGTACACTTACCATGCAGGCCAGTGACTTGCGGCTTCTTGATAAAGCATTCCCAAGGGCCATTCCTATTGAACTGCCAAAGATGGTGAACCATGACTACCTGGGTAGCCCAACCAGCAGACAAGGAAGCTGTTCTACCTAAGGATATGGATGGCAGTGTGTATACCACTTGCATTTGTCTTCAGTGGTGCAAAATGGAATACATGGGGAGTAACAGGTGGCCAAGATAGGACACTCTGTTCTAGAGTGTGAGGGGGTGGTTTCAGCATATGGCTGTCAGAACCTTCCAAAAGGGGAGGTTAATGGCACAAGCTACTAAGCTTTGATAGGACACTGTCCTGAAGGAAACAATGACAGGATTCACTGAAGACTTCGAATGGCATAGAATTGGAGTTGAACAAGTATGTGGGTTGCAACTACCTTTGGGAACGTGAAAGGGGGAGAGCAAGGCAATGATTTTCAAAGGTGAAATGAGGATCTTGCAAGATATTTCAGCATAGTCATTGTAGAAAAACGAATAGGAAGAGTAGGGCCAGTCAAAATCTAAATGCTGAGTCGTTAGGAAGTTGTCCTCAGGGAAACTTGCTTTGTGGCAATGGCCTTTGTGCAAGATTATGATTGTACTCCTTTGTGAAAAGTGCAGTACAGATTTACCGTGCTATACCATAATCACACCTGAATCTAAAAACAAGTGTCAGTGGTAGACTACTGGGTGTAGCTCTACAACTGGTGGAAGCTGCAGTTCATGGTTCTCCTGCCTCCGCTTTGGCAGAGGCTTTTGGTCCCTAAGGTGCTCCCAGTGCTGAAGAGGTAATGAAGTCAGTGACAGTTTGGTTGCAAGGTGCTAAGTTGTCCATGTAAGCTGATGCAGTCTGCAGTTTTCAGCTTCAGAGTAAGTTGTCCAATGAGAAGGCATCTTGAGACAAATCAAGATTTGTATGCATGGTGAGAGACCTCTCATTCAACTTCTGAAACCAACAAAAACTGACATCTCCTAACCCTAGATGTAGATGACAGGGGACTTGGAAGGGGCTATCCCCAAGTCTCTGAACAAAGATAGGACCTAGCCATGAGGGAATGAGATGCGGGCAACCACTGATAGGACAGGCCATGGGGTCCCTGATCTGAGGCAGAACTGGCTGATGGGCAGAAGCCTTGAGATAACAAGCAAGTGTTTTACGGGCACAGGAGGCACCCTTGGCAACTGCAGCTAATGCTATAGAACTACTCGAGTTGCTTTCCTGGCCTAAGAGACCCCTTGAAGGCTGGAGAGTTGAACTTGGGAGAGCAAGGATTGTTGGGTTCCCCACCCCATGGGTAAAGGGGGTCATGAGCTCCTGACTAAAGGCAGAAATTCTGATGCTATCTAGGCTGGGTAGCTGAGACCATGGATTAAAGGGACTTGGTATGGTACTAATTGTAGCTGTGGGTTATCCAGCAGCTTGGTGGCAGTCACCACTGGGAAACCAGGCAGCTAAAGCTATGCTAATGGAAGGGATGGCTACTGCAGGGGATCCCAGGTTGTGACCAGGGCATGGGGATTCTTGGTGTTGGATGAGGTGGCAACCGGGCCCTGAAGGGCAAAAACTGCTAGTGTGGAAGGGGCGTCACAGCTGTCTTGTCCTCCAGGTAGCAGATGGGGCTGCGGAGCTTGAGGATATGGTATACAAATGAACACAATCGCTGTATCTTAGGCACAGCTCACCTTGAAGAGGTAGCAAAACTCATGTTGGAGGGGTGTCATGGCTGTTCATGGCCACTCCTGGGTGGACAGCAGGGGTGGGGCCAGCTTGACTTGAAGTTGTGGCGGTAGGGTGGTAATGGAGTGCTTCTAGGGAAGTCTGTCACCAGTGGTTCCCACTGCTGTTCTGGTCAGTCAGTACTGCACAGGCTGACATGCCATGTTGACCCTTGTGTAAAACAACACCAGTAACAGGTGGGTGTGGTGGGCACAAATGGTATTCCTGGGTGCTTGAACATTGCAGGAAGAGGGTCCTGAAAACTCTAGTGGGGGTAAGCAGAGCCTCATTTGCCTGGGCTCCTCTCCCATCTCCTCTTGGCTTCAGCTGAATACAGGGCCCAAAACAACTCAATAGTCTGTAAACAAATACTTGCCATCCCTCCCCTACCCTATATGGTAGTAGCTACAGGACAGGGTGCCTCCTAAAACTAGGGTTCTTGTGGAAAAAGCCCTGAGTCAAATCTGAATGTGTATGAACTTGACACTTAGCGATCAAGATGGGTTCATACAATAAACTGTAGAAAGTTTAAAAAATGGTACCTTGAACAAGGATTTTGAACTATAGAACAGATGAAATAGCTAGGAGATGGGATAAGGCAGGAAGCTAGAATAGAGCCATGAGCTGAAAGCCACACTTCTGATCCTAATGTAGTCCTAGCCAACTATCAGTAGCTTGACTGTATGGAATGCCAGTGAAGATGGCATGTCTTTCAGTGCTGCTCTGGAATCTTCCTGCAAATAATCCTGGTCCTCTCAAACAACCAGAGGATTTTATTCCTCCAGTATGAAGCCCGGGGTATTTGAAGTGTTGCCCACTAGGACTTTGTCACTTATGGCACATCCAGCCTTGAAATGGATCATGTAGCTTTTCCAGGTGGTAGTGACCATGCCACCCAGAAGAGCCAGAGAAGATACATCACAGTTGAAATCAATGATTCTCTTCTGGAACTGCTCACCTTTTCCAACCATGTTGGTCCCAGGTCAGATGCTCTGATGGAAGGGGTGTAGAGTTGAAGCAGTAGTTCTTGCTTTAAAAATCTTGGAGTAGCATTTTGTGCTGTGGCATTAGGGGACTAATGGTTCTTCTGCATGAAGACTTGGAAGATCGGCTTACATGGGAGAAGTTACTCAGTTGAGGAGCAGACTTCATGTAGGAATGAAGTCTCGACAGTGCTGGCCCAAGACCAGATTGTTCTCAATGTTGGAGCAGGTTGGAATGAGACTTCACTAGGCTCAAGGAATATAGTAACCGACCTGTGGTCAGATGCTCCCATTCCAGGAGGGTAACAGGGTCTGACTTGGTGTAACCACGTTTGCCTTAACAGCTTAGTTTTAACCCATAGGTGCAGACAGCATGAAAGCGCATAGGATGCTTCAGACTAGCAGCTGCTCATTGGCTGTCTACCTCTCAGCTGTTGCTGCTTGCCTTTCTCCATTGTCCTACAGAACCCCTTCCCCTTGGAACCCTTCATTGTGGATGTGTATCTTCAGCTACAGGAGCAAAGGGTGAAATTGTTCACGTTCTGTATCCTATCAAACCTCCTAGCTTCGTTATCATAATCCTGATGGATCCTCTATCAATACATAGGCTTCTGGGTCAAGATGTTACTGGAATTTAATCCTGTAGTTATTAGAACACCGAATAAAGACAAAGCCAGAAGTACTAGAACATGAAGCATGCAGTTTAAAAGGGGGGGGAGGGGAAAGTGAGCTGCGTGATATCACTTGGCCATTATGGGTAAAGCTGTCTGAATCTTAGGCTGAATCTAGTCAAAACAGCAAACTCTGGCCTCTCGCTATAGGATCCATAAAGCTCCTTGACACTCCTGGCCCCTTGAAGGATAAGAAGACATGGTGTGGAAGTTGGAACAGTACTTACTGTTCAGGGAAGTAGTAAGAAACCAATGGCAACCAAGAACTGAGCAGAATTTCCACTAGGTATTAGTGGTAGTTGAACTTCTGAAATAGACCTAGGGGTAGGGTAGGAGGTTTACTTTAGAAAGCAATATCCATACACATTGGGTATTAACATGAACTGATCAGAAAGTCTGAAGGCATGTCAGAGTGGGTCTACTCACTGAATGTGGTCATTGTCTCTCTAGACTGAATAATTGAGTGGTACCTCTTGGGATACGAAAGGTAAATGTGCCACTTCAATTATATGCTCAGGATCTTACAACCATTGCTGTCTGATGCAAAATGCAAGAGTTCTAGCACAATCCTGGGCCTTGGTATTCTGAAGTAATAGTATGTGCTCTTCTGAATATGGAGAATGCAGGAGACAAGTGGCAGAACTCTGGCGAAGTCACTGGAAGATGACTTGTGCTTCAGATTCTTGCCAAGAACTTAGACCTGTGGAAAGGCGTTGTGGATGATTCTGTGAAGGATGACAGACCGGAGTTAAAGCCTGAGATGACAACCTTGTAAGGTGACATTTTGACCTGATGAACTGCTGATCAACCTGCATATGAAGATGCTTAGTAGGCCTGGTGCATGAAAGACAAATGAGATGCATCTACATGAGTGCATGAATATGCAAGAAGCTTACACTTTGGGAAGGGAGTCAGGAAAAAGTAGACTACTTATGCTTTCTTTTTATTGTTATTAACATTGTATTATGTGATACAGTTTTATAGGCACTGGGGATTCCCCCCACCCCTCCCATACCCCTCCCCCCATGGTGGATTCCTCCACCTTGCTGCATAACCACAGTTCAAGTTCAGTTGAGATTCCTTCATTGCAAGCATATACCTAGCATAAAGTCCAGCATCTTATTGTCCAGATAAGTTCAGTGGCCTCTTGGGGAGACCTTCTCTGGTCTGAAGGTAGGGCTAACAGAGTAAAGTTCCGGTCAGTTAAAAGCCCCAACAAAACCTCAGTATCAATATACAACATTATGGAATTAATTGACATAGTATTGGGTAAACAATATGGTAAAAATAATGCAAGTTCCATTCTTCGAAACATCTGGGTTGAGACAGTATCAATGACAGGTTCAAAAAATAACAAACAACCAAACAAAAATTACAGGTTAAATCAAGGCAAACATGTGGTATCTAACCTTTTGGGATTCGCTCATTTCCCTTAGCATTATAGTTTCCAGTTGGGCCCATTTAGCCACAAAGAACTGCATTTTGTTTTGTTTTTTTTTAATAGCTGAGTAGTATTCCATGGAGTAGATGAACCAAAGCTTTCTTATCCAATCTTCTGCTGTACTTATGCTTTCTAAGTTGACAAAGTCTTGGCATTTCTCATAGACTTCGGAAAGCTTGGTGCGCTTCCATTACAGGAACAACACTAAAAGCCAGGGTCAAGATGCAATTCCAAAGGTGGTGCTGGGGGGAAATAACACTAGAAGTTCTCCTCTGCCTGATTAGGTTCCTGCTTTGGGACGTTAGTGACATTTCTTGAAGCTGGTAGTGACAAAGCTGTTGGGTTCCCTGGTTATAACAGTCAGTGCTCGAAGGTGGAGCAATGTAATCGTACTTAAAGGCCTCTGAGGCTAGTGGCTTCCTCCCTCCCCCACTCCAACAAGGTCCTCTGCAGACAGTTGAATTCGGCTACAGGCTCAAGTTAAACAAGCTTGGGCTTTTGTAAGACAGCAGCACTCTTGCATGCTTGCTGTAATCGTCGATTCTATATTAGATGACAGTGTTGTGCTCCAAATATATTGACAGGGTCAAGCTCTCAATGGGCCCACCCATGGGACTAAAATCTCAAAACATCCAAGATGCTAAGTGGAAGGCTTGAACTTACTCCATGGAATCTTACTTTTGTACACCATTCTTTCAAAGTCTCAGGCAACTCTTTGTGGTCTTCCAGAGGCATTGTTATCTTCATACTTGTCTGTGTCTTGGTATATCACTTTACAAATTTCACTTGGCTTTCATGGTAGCAATGCAATGGGAAGATGAGCTTGGATGTGTAGTCTGCAACTTGATTCCAGTATCTGTCTAGTTTGATTCCTGGGGAAGTCAGGCTATCTTAATAGCCTATGCTATATGAATCCTATTGTGTCACTGCTTGCAGGTGTCTCATGGCAAGTTCCTGGTAGCTCTGTGCAGTGTGCTTACCAATTTGCAAGAGGTCTCTCTTCCCTCTCTCCTGCCCCTCATTTGGCTGGAAGGCAGTGTGCAGATAGCACAGGGTAGAGTGCTTGTTATTGCCTCAGTATTGAATGGGAGCTGGATTGCAATAGTGGGACCAAGATACTTGGCAGTGTTTTGCAACACAGGTAATGTCGCTGGAACTCAAGCCTGATCACAGAAGACCTGGTCCATCTGCTTTCTGGAAGTGGAGGGTGGGCAGTCACATGAATGCTTGAAGTCCTTTGTGGGCTCAATTTGAGAATGCAATGGGAAGTCCTTTGGTTCTTGTGCCAGTTGGGGTGAGCATGTCAGGGTTGTCTGTCCAGAGCCAAGTGTATGGGTAGGATGTCTCCACTGAGCTACCTGAAATTGAGGAGTGGTTTCTCCGGGAAAATCTGCCCTCATTCCTACCTTAATGGCTGATTAAAAGCAGATGACATAGTCTGCGTGGGCCTCTTAAAACCCTTATAAAGCTAAATGGGTGTGGAAATAGCTGAACATGATGCCCTCTTGTGGAGAGAGGATTGAAGGAACTTAGCCTCTATTTTTTAATGACCACTTCCAACACTTTGGGGACATGGCACCCTCCCAAGAACATAGATTCCCCCATACCCATCAGTGTTTTAAGACTTAAAATATGTGCAAGAGTATTTAAACAAGAACAAAACTTTTGTGGAGAAATTACCATAGAAACCCGTGTCTCAAGTTATGACACCCATACTGCAATTGATCAGCCTAAGGTAAAACCATTGTAATTTGGATACAAAGGAAGTAACATGAAGAGGAAATTAGTACATCCTGGGGAGGATCAGGTTGCATTGCAGGTGGCTCTGAGTGTTACAAAAGACTACTTCCACTAAACTTGATAGTGAAATGGCTGCATTTGTTAGTTGCTTCCTATGCTAGGGACTTAAATAAGCATTGCAAGTATGTGGGACCTAACTTTCTTGGGATCCTTCAGTTACCACATTAAGACTATTACTAGCAAATAGGAGCAAGCTGGCCCACAGGTACTAGAGGAGGTTGCCTTGGAGCCTTGGGCTACTGATGGCGATCCCATACTTTGAATGGTTATGGGATGAGAAATGAATGCTCTCGGACCTGGAGAAGGCAGAGGCTCAACTGATGTCATGAGGCAAAAGTGAACAGATGAATGAGAACTTTATCTAATTTGTGCTGCACACTGTAACTTATTTTTAATTTTGAATTTTATGGTAAAATTGAGCAAAGCCTGGGAATCTCCCCTTCCACCCCACCCCTGACTGACTTTATACATTGACTTTAATAGCCTTGCTCACAGGCTTACTAGTCTCCGTTCTAAGCATAGCATTATGCTGTAAGATTTGGGAAGTCAAATGACAACCTCTTAAAAGTTGTCTTGCATGCTAGCGACAACTTACATGCTTTCTGCTTTGCTGGAATTCTGATAATCTTTGATAATCTGAAGTTTACATCTGTATCTTAGCTGCAATGGGCACTTTGGACATGGGTGTTAGTCAAGTTCTAAAGTGCAGTTTCCTGAAATGTTGGATACATTAGAAGCCTCAGGAAACATGTTTCAGCCTCACTTCCTTGACATGGAACTTGAACCTGGCTTGTGACTGATGCAATGTGATGATCGGCAAAGATAAATAAAATATTCCCTGTGTGTCTGCCATGTTCTTCCTTTGCTGTGTAACTTTTGAACATCTTAGGCTTAGAGTAAAGGCTTAATACTTCACTAAGTATAACAATTCAAAAGTAAAAAGACATTAGTGGGAATATACATAATGGCTAAGCAAATAATGGAAAAGTGGCCATCTTCTCCATATGCAGCAAGTATTAGTCACAAGTCATTGAAAGCATAGTATAACATCCTTGGCTATTGGCATGTTAAATAGTCTTAAACTTGGTTTATCCTTTTAAGAAAATACTGACTACTTAACCTTGGCTCCCACACATAAGGGAGAACAAGGGGTATTGGTTGCTGGCTTGAGTATTTTTGCTATGAAAAGTAGAATTTCATTCTTCTGCCTGAATAATCCATTGTATAAACACTAGGATTTGGGACCAGCCAAGGTATTCCTAGATTCTGACCATATGGGTATGATCCTATAATTGTTCAGGTCTCTTGGGCCCACCCAGCAGTGGGTTTGCTGGATCATGCAAATCAACTTCTGGTTCATAAGTCTTCTCAAAACAGTTCTACAGTGGCTGCACTTACCAACAGTGTAAATATGCTCGACTCTGTCCCCATCCTTGACTGCATTTAACTGTTCTGGATTTTAGCCACATAAGATCTTGATTGAGAAGCTTCCTGATGGGTAGTAATGTTGAGCATTGCTGTTACTGTCCAGCGACTTGTATCCTGAGCTGTTTGCTGTAGTTCCTTGCCCATCTCTTGAACTAAGCTTTATTTTGGAGGTTAATCGCATCAGAATTGTTGGGCAAATGTTCCTTTCCATTCTGTTGGACATCTCTTGATCACCTTTGTAAAAGCCAAATCTGGTATAGTCACACTTAGCATAGTTTCTGCTGCCTGTGCCTTGTCTGTGGGGTCCTATCCAAGGAAAATCACCCCCCACACAAGTGTCTTGGAGTGTATCCCTATGTCTTCTGGTGATCTTACAGCCTTGGGTCTTAAACTTCTGTTTTAATCTCTTGATCTTTTATGTGATGGGAGGTCTGGACCTAAAAACCTACTTCCCATTTTTGTCAGAATCATGTTGATGTACTCTGATTTGAGCACTTCTGTCTAAATCGATTGGCTGTGGATTGTATGCTATCCCACTAGACACTTTTTATGCCAGTACTACGCTGTTCAATGACTACTTTCATAGTCGGCTTCAATGTCGGGTGCTGCTGTCAACTTGCATTTTGAGAATCACCGTTTTGGGTCTTGGAGAAATACTTAATTTGTGTGGGTTCAAATTCTGTAAAGGTCCTTTATTTCAGTAGGGATTGCATGGATTCTACAGACGTCAGGTAGCAGTCACTCGAATGACACTTATCCATGAGCTTCTATTTCTAAACGACTTAAAGAGTTCATTGTGGAGATCTCATTTTAACATTCCCCAAAACGAGAAATGCAGCCTTCTGAGCTGGGGGTGCTGGAGTTCTGCACAGTCATGAAACCTGGGGAAAACTGCATATAACAGAGGCAGTTAACACAGATCCGGGGAGTGCCATGACCTGTACTGGGTTTTGAAGTGTTGAAGCAGGGATGTGGAGGGGGCAGTAAATTCTTGGCTTGGGGCCAGGCACTAGGAAAAGCACATGGAGAGAGCTGTCACTGCAGGAACTTGCTGGAGCATAGGCCAAAGGAAGGTGATCTTTTTTTTTTTGTATTGCATTATGTGACACAATGTTCTAGGCACTGGAATTCTCCCCAAACCCTCTCCCCGTGGTGGATTTCTCTACCTTGTTGCATTACCACAGTTCAAATTCAGTTGAGGTTCTTTCATTGGAAGTATCTACCAAGCATAAAGTCCAGCATCCCATTATGCTAGTGAGTTCAATGATTTCTTGGTGAGATCATCTCTGGTCTGAAGTAAAGCTGGCAAAGTATCATCCCAATCAATTAAAAGCCCCAACATAACATCAACAACAATTCACAACATTATGGAATTGACATAGTATTGATTAACCAATATGTTAATAGGAAAATACAGATTCTTAACTACAGATGAGGAAGGTAATCTTAAAACAACATTTTAAAGGTAGGAAGGTATTAAAAAGTTGCAATAATGCCTTTACAAAAGCTAGACAGTCAGACAAGCTTAGCTTGTTGAAGTCTCCTGGGTCTTTCCTTTCTGCCACAATGTGTAGCTAGGTTTGAGTTGCAGGAACCAAATTCCATGTGGATCTCCTCAGTGTGATCACAAGAGCTCTAAGCAGCCTATAGCCTAGGTATCTGTAGAGTTCTCAGAGGGCTTTTAATCAGTACATCTGAGATCAGGTTTGGGTCATGCTACTAGTGTAGATCACATGTGAATGGAACCAACTGGCCTGAGCAATAGTAAATCTTGACTAGCCATATGCATGTATTCTATATGCTCCATGATTTCAACTTGGCAAATATTCTGTGAAATGCCCATGCTGTTTCCTAATGAGGAAACATGCTGGGAAGTCTTAGCCATTGAATGTACTGTAGATCATACTAAGGGTATATTTATATGGTAGAGATGAGTAAACTCATCTTTATCAGTAGCTGCATTGGGAGCTAAACACTTGATCTTGGAGTCCCAAAACTCCCGTTTTGAATCAGGCAATACCATTAGGTCTTAGTAGTCCTCTTGGAGGCGGTATATATCAGGTAGGGTAAGCTTGGCAAATTTTGCGTAGTAGAAAGCTACACCTATTCTGGGTTCCACTTTGAGCAGAAACTTCTTAGTGGGGAAGGTGTGACCAGGAAGGTGGTGAGCCTACACAAGACTTGAGTCTTGCGCACTAGGAGGTGTCCTCAACTGAGTTACACTTTGGCAAATGCAAGCATCTTTGTTTTAGGGAGCATTGTAATGGGCCTCTCGGATCATTCATCTCCATCTCTAGGTTTGGCTGTCTTGGCTCTTTAGGGTATTTTTCCCCCTACCTAAACAAAACAGTAACTTAGATGATCATGCTATCCAGACTATGAAAATGGGCGTGCCCTTGAAACTCGAGCATGTTGGAAGGTGGTGGTGCGCTTTGGTGCCAAGCTAAGCAGAGTATTTCCATTCATGAAGGGACTTGCTGGAAGCATTCACCCAAGGGGAGGGTCATATAGAGTCCTGAGTAGATACCAAGTAGAACTTGAAGGTAGAAGAAACATTCAGTTCTTGATGAAACCCTCTCATTTGGAACAAATCGTTACACGGGTAATAGGTCACTGAGTCAATAGGTAGTTCTTGTGAGCTGTAATGGAATTCTTCCACTGATCAACTTCATGCCAGTCCCTTTTCATTCCACACAGAAGCTTCTGCCGTTGCAGTGACAGAATTTTGGTGTGGAGGGCTGCTCCTATTGACAGAACTGACTTTGGTTTAAAATGGACGTCTTTCTTTCTCCACCCTGACAAGTGATGTTCAACAGATTTCACATGCAGTGATGTGACCCAATTCTTACCAGAGGGTTTGAAACCTATAGTTCCATCAAACCCTGATCAGATGAATGAAGGGATACACGAAGATGACCAAGCACAATATCTGGGTTGCACTTATCTCCTAGAACATTGGAACAGCACAGCTGCTTTCCTTGAGTTACTCAAGAATGGTCCGAAAGAACCATTCGACATGGAAAACAATCATTCTGCTGCCTATATGTGGATTCACCTAGTCTTACTACTAGGTATGCATTGCTATACAGGTGCCTCTTCAATGCACTGCACGTGTCCTAAAAGACATTCTGAGTTTCAACAAGTTCAGTCTAGTAGTTCTCTGAACACGAGGATACAAAAGGTTGCCTGGTCTGAAAGCTACTGTCAACAGTGGATGGAAGTAGATGTCAATCACCTACTCGAATGTGAAGTAGACAGAACCTCACTTCAGAAGTGAGTCTACTTCAACACTGCATAGTCAACATATCCAGGACAGAACAGCAGCGATTGCTGTTTCCCAGGGACTTTTCCCTAAATAGCGCAATGCATTATAGTTCAGTGTTGGTCCCTATTGACAAAGCTACGAGGCATGGCAGTGACTCAGTAATGGAGCAGCTGGGACTACTTATCTACAGTTGACAACTAGACATGTTTAAACTCCAAATGAGCCTCCCATGTGTTACATGTGCATTAGAGCTACAGACTCCAGACTGATCAACTAGTGTGGGTTAGATAGACTGAGGACTATGGAAGGATGGATCATAGGTTTTTACTAGAAAGTATTTAGAAAAGTTGAGTAAATAAACTATTACCCATTCATATCAGTAAAGTACTGAACTCACAGGGTGTCTCATCTTTGAAATTCTGTCCTTTGGAGCCCTGTCAGTTGGGAACCTTAACCCAGGTGGCAGAGCCATGGGCTAGAAACTTCTGGCCTCTTCATGTGGCTTATTTGACCATTCGAATCAAAATAGAAATGATCACATCTAAAGTGGAATAGCTCCAGATGCTATGAGGTGTGAACCCAAAGGGCATTACTAGAACTGGTTTCACTTCCAGGTCTTGAAGTGAATGCCTGCTGTTTCAGAGGTGTGGATAGCTTGACAATGAAATGGGAATGACTGTTTTGGTCACTAGATGGCAGCAATGAACCGGGGAACATAGCCATAATTACAAAGTTTCCAGGGCTTCCTAGCAAAAAACAACCAGTGATAGGCTGGGATGGCCCTAAGATATCCAGTTGTGTTACAACTCTTACGGAGCATCCTGAGGCAGAAGGTAGGTCAAGCTTAGAGGGAAATGATCTCCAAGCTGACCCAAAGATCATGAATATGTGCTGTCAGTTAGGGAACCATGATGCAGAATGGCTAAAGCAGAACAACTTCTACAGAATCAAGTCTTCCAAGTATCATTGTGGGCCTCATTGAGAACTGAGTGTTAAGAGTGAGTGTCATGCTCTTCTAGAGCATCTGGGCTTCTGCCCCATGGTATCTCTCCCAGAACAAGCAAACTGGCCCTAGAGTTTGTCATATCCTAGTGCATCATTAGGAGTAAAGTTCATGGTTTTAATGGATGCTATAATTTCATGCCGCATCGAAGTTTTGTTACAAACTCTTGCAACACCATTGACGTCTAGAATCCAGTTTTTCCAAGTTGCAGAGTAACTGGTGCAGCAGGCTCAGTGAAAAAGCTGTGTTGGAAGCAGACATGTTTCCTCCTGGTTATCCCTGCAGTTGAATTTGTCAAGGACCCAAAGGCACACCTGAACACTTTACCTGGTGATGGCTTTTTTGTAATGGTTTTTTCTTTTTCCATTTCATTTTATAACATCGTTTCATAGGCTCTGATGTTCCCCCATCCCTTCCCTGTCCTCTCCCCCCATCATGGATTGCTCCACCTTATTGCAGTATTACAGTTCAAATCCAGTCTTGTTTCTTTCATTGCAAGCATGTGCCATGCATAGCATCCAGCATCTTATTGTCCAAGCTCAATTCAACAGTTGCTTGGAGACCAATTCTGGTCTAAAGGCAAGGCTGGCAGAATGTCGTTCCGACCAATTAAAAGCCATAACACAACAACAGTTTCCAACATTATGGGGTTAATTGACATTGTATTGAGTGACCATTGGCTTCTATCAGTTGTAGAGGTGAGGACTTCAGTATAGTAGGAATTATTAGTCTTAAGCGCTTCTGGATTCATGAGTAATTTGCTTAGCTCCAGGAATTGCCAAGGAAACTAATGGAGGGCTTCAAGAAGCCTAGTTACTCCAATCCTAAAGTTAACTCTTAGTTTTAAGTATACTACAATCATTTGGAATTGGTCATACAACTTTCAGAGGTGAATCACCTAACCTTTTACAGTGGATTATGGCTTTGCCTAGTATGCATGCTGATGCAATCAAATGTACACTAAAAAATCTGTATAGTCAGTCTCCAGGGAAATAGAACTTCATGGAAATCTTGACAATTATAGGCTCAAAGATTTCTCCTTACTCACACAACCATACTTATTCTGTTTTCCTGTACATTATGATCATCTAGTGCTTCAGCAACAGTGAAGAGTTTACGTGAATCCTGACATTGTAGACCATGGTAGAGTCCAGCATATTGTCAAGGTACTTCAGTTTCATTGGGAGTTCATTTCTTACTCTGGAGCAGATGCATACTGCAACTTCCCTTCATGGTATACTTGCCTCCACTATACAGCTCCCTGGATGAATGTAACGTATATATTTACCTAGATCAGCCTGATGGTAACTTGCGTGAAAGTTGCCTTACATCAGAACACAACAAGATATTTGTTCCCTTAGGATTGGTGTCGAGTTGGGACCATTTTGTTGCAAATGGTAGGATTTCATCCTTGCTTGAATGGCAATCAGTAAACTAGATGTACCAGTTTTTTTTCCCACTTCTCTTTAGACTCCTTAAGGTTATTCCTGTCTTTATTGTAGATTGTGCTGCAACATAAGATTACAGGTCACTTTTTCATGTGGGTTTCATTTCCTTTGGATATATTCCCAGGAGTGGGACAGTGGAGTCACATGGTAGCTCAACTTTCAGTTGCCTTGGCACTCCCCATGCTGACTTCCATAGTGGCTGAGCTAGTCTACACTCCCAACAATGGAGGTCATGTGCTTTCTTTACATCCAAGCCAGCAATTGTTCATAACAATTACCAAGTCTTCTCACACGTGAGCCCCCCACGGGAATGGGGAGAAGGGACTCATCACTGGCTGTACTCGGATCCTTCTGTTATGCATGTAGAGCCAGTTCTTGGATGACTTTTGGAATGAACTGTTTGTGCTTAAACTTGAAGGAGCTAATTTTGCATCCATTGATATCCTTTTCTCAATAAAATCAAACTGAGGAAGCTGCATGAGTCGAGTTTCTGGTAGGATTTCCCCTCTTGGGAATGATTGAAATATAACTAAAATAAGAATTGAGCAACCATGTGTGTCCTGACAAGTGGAACTGGATGGTACATGCACTGGAGAAAGGTCTACAGAGCTAGGTCTTGGTCCTGTTGATCCACTGCATTTCACTCTAGAAAAGAGATCCTATTCCTCATGGTCCCTCATGTTTACCTTTGCAGGTTGGGTTATCTGGAAACAAGCTGAAGTGGGATTTCTTTGGAGACAGACATGGTAGAAGTGATGGAGAACTGCACCTGCACAATAGTTCATGGGCAACAGAGCTCCAGCCACATGGCATGCTGCCTTAGGACTAGCCAAGCAAATTAGAGGTCTGAAACTGCTGCTCTTACCTTTCTGGCTAGCAGTTAAATGAAGGGGCAGTAGAAGAAAGGGCATCCATTGCAATGGAAGCAAAATCTGAAGGTGGCATCATCTGGAGACTGCTAGCAGTGGTCCTAGCAGCTGAGACAACCCTCTTGAAAAGGTGTGGGGGGGAGTGCCTTGTGGTGGTTTCATGTCCTGTGATTCAATGACCTAATTTTTTTGCTCATAGCCTTGAACCGGTTCTTTCATGTGAGTGGATGTGTGCAGAGCTAGTAGCTTTGAATGTGTGTGGAAGACTGGCTGAGGACTGCAGGTCAATTCTGAATTGCTTTTTCAGATCCTCCAGTGCTTCAGTGGCCATGCCAGGGTATGTTCCGTGAGTGGGGTTCAGAGGGGTACCTCTTCTCCATATCAGTTTCCAATGAACTATGAAATTGGATAACAGCTTGAATTCACAACTCTTACTCCACCAGAGATGTTGGATGCCTCTATTCTGTGTTTTGTCCTCTTGGGAAAAATGTCCATCTATGTCTCTGACAAACTGAAACTTGGAGCCAACATACCCTAAGCTCTCAGAATGCCCCCCAGGTGCTGGTTCTGGGCTGGGACAAAAGCTGGGACTTGGGAATCTGATTGCCACATAGATGGCAGAAAGTGAATGATGTGAACTGTCTTCAAGGCTCTGCACCAGGAAGCTGGAGTGAGGCTTGAGGCTGGTTTTAAGCCTAGGTACTCTAGTATGGAACTTGGATGTCATAACTGCCAGGCCGTATGCCCATCGTGCCCATGTCTTGAGTTACTATCATGAAGTTGCAGGAGTTCTTACTGGTCTCTGACACTTTACCAGATACAGGGCTTACGTTGTCTCCAGTTGATATGCTGCTTTTTACCTACTGTGCTGATTGCTATGTAAAAACCCGATTTTGTAATTCTACTTTTGTTGTTTTACTTCTGATGTCCTACCCAGAAAGAACTGAGGTTGAGGAACTTCCACTAAGAGGTGGAGTTCTGATACTAATTTCCTCGATATGCTTCTGAGGTACTCCCAGTAAGCACTTTTGCAGAATTCTTTAACTCTTGGCTAGTCATTCTTGGGCAGAAAATAAATGTCTAATCTGATCACTTTGCATTTGGGTATCCAATTTTCCCCAATCTTGTTTTCCTTACAGCTTCTTTGTACTTACCAGATTGATAATCATAGGGTACATTTCTGGACTCCCTTTTCCCTTAGAACTTTGTGCTGGTTCATTCTTGATGGCTGTGGTGACTGAGCTGAGCCAATGCTAGAAATTCAGCAATATGTCTTATAGCAGCAGTGTGAAACAAGTATATGCAAAATTACTTTTTTGATGCCTAGCAGGTAGTTGGATTAGAAATGTAACCTGAAGTGATCCACACCCCTACCGCAACCACCACACATGAGGTGCCAGCAACACAGGTGTCAACTTGACACTATGACATAACGCTGGCCCAATACAAAAACCAGGCTACCTAGAAGTTGGTGTTGCTTGTAGATTGTTCAAGTTTGGCTTGGCTAGCAAGTTTTAAAATGGCTTTTGTACCAAGTGGGAATTCTGGTAGTAACTAGACATTATGCCTGAGCTAGTAAGAATACCATACCACTGATGTGTAGGATATCAGTATTTGTAAATTACTTAACCTGCTCGTCTTCCTAATCATTGACTTCTTGGAGTACAGTAACTTGGTTAAATCCATTCTGCCACCATACTGAACCTCTAAGTTTCTCAGAATCCTAGGACATCCTACATATCTTGGCAATTACAGGCAGGCTTCCACTAATAAAGCCAGACACGCTTCTTGTTTCTGATCTTGGTGATAAAGCCTATAAAATTCTCACAAATTAGTACAATATTGTCATTGGTCCCTATTCTGTTGGGGCACACACCATCGTAATACAAAAGTGAGCATGAACTGATGTCTAATTTTGTCAAGTGCTACATCTCTGGACTTGGTGCAAACAGGTCTTCAATAGTGTGTTGAACTGTAGTAACGCCAAGTAGTGATTTGCATGAAGCTCTGCCTTGGGTGAATCTACAGACATGTGCTCTCCAGGATCTGTGCCTTCAGGCTGCTTCTAACTTCACCTGCTGCACATGGTCTTTTGGAAAAGCCCCTCAAAGGCAGAACTTGAGTAAAGTGCTGCAGCCAATTTGTAGTTCCTTGTTGCTGCAGAGTATGGCTAGGGTGGATGTGCCTCAGAGGAGCAGTCCTCTTGACTTTACAGGCAAACGGGGTGAGAGCTGCACCACCACCATGCATGCGTACACAGGACTGTAACCCTTGGCTTGTCTGAAGCATCTTCTATTGTGACCCAAAGGATTTGGTAGAAGTAGGCAGAAATATTACAAGAGCTCCTACAAAACAGGGGCTCATCTAAGCACAGGCTGACATGGGGCCCTGCCAGGACCCGAGTGACTGACAGCATGAAACTGTAAGGCCTGTGGTCCATAGTGACAGTCTCTTCCACACACAAGTCTGCTCAAGTCCATAGGCCATGGGGGTCTTGACCTGCTTTCTCAATGTACAACCCAACCAGCGTTGTGAATTCTAAGTGGTGCCATACATACTTATCCTAAGACTTCATTGCACTATGACTTCAAGACTGTATAGCAATGACTTCAAGGATGTGTAGTAATGGATCAACCTAAAGGTGTTTCAAGAACGACCTACAGTATAAATGATTCAGGGTGCAGACGACCATGTTGTAGATCACTGATCCTTGCTGCTTGGCACTTAAGGTCATGTATGGGAGTGCCTTCACTTTTCAAGTCGATGTCCTCACTGGATTCTTGAACAGAAGAAAGCATGATGCTTTTTCAAGATGCAGTTAAAGTTGTAGCTTGCCTTGATCCTGTAATAGTTCAAATAGATGGACTGTGGAAAGCCATCCTAGAGTGTCATGATGTGGAGCAGAGATGCTGACTGCATAAGGGTGACAGGAGTTGGAGCTTAACTGAGCTTGAAAGTGGACACTTGGGTGATAACTACCATGGGTTAACTTAAAACTTGGGTTTCTTCATACCACTTGAACAAGGATGTGAATGTGTCCTGGTTAACAGTTCAACAGGAAGTTCATGAGAACTCCTAGTAGATATTTACACTACCTAGTTGTAAATGTAGTGAAATATTGTGGCTTGGGATCATTTTGGCTGGAAACAACTGCAGGAGGCTGCTACAGGGAGCTCGGGGAAACCCATGGCCTGTAGCATTACTATGGAATTCTGCAATGGCTTCCAAAGTACACAAATGGGTCAAAACTGAACTGTTGCCCATCAGTTAATGACAATCACAAGCTGCAAATGTAACAAGTTTGCCTACTTCAGAAGGACCTGGGATGCTTTGGGTTCACATGCTCATTTTGTGAAGCATGAAAAACTTCTAAATGATATAGTACTTGTCCAATTCCTTGGAGTATGTTGTAATGTCTTAAAATGTTTGAAGATATGCTAACTTCATGAAGGTCCTGAGGTATAACTAGGGTCAAATTTCTTTTTCCCAAGGAATATTCATACTGCTTCTTTGGTGGCTGTGTTCCTGTTTCTGACAATGTATGAAGAACTTTTCTTGATGCAATCGAGAAACATCCACCTGATCTTTACTGCATTTCTAATCCACAAGCCCACTTAAGGGTTTGGGTTGCTGAGTTGCATAGTCTCCTCAGCAGTAACAAAGGATGTAAGGAGGCAGTTGCTCTTCAGCTTGACAGCTACTTACAAGCAGGAATGAAGAGCTTAAAAAGTAGCACTACGAAAAATCCACTAACTGGATTTCTGTGAAACGGGTCATGTGCTGGCAGACATGGTATGGCCTTGAGACCTGAGGGATCCATGTAGCAGCATTGCTGACCAACTCACTTCTGTCTGCTAAGAATGTCTCCTGTGGGGGCGGGGGGGATGAGGTGAGGGTTGGGTGATGAAACAAAGGTTCTAAGTCTCCTTAGATGAGCTCTGAATTGTCAGCCGATGTTATTGGCCATCTTGCTTTCAGATGACTGTTGCCTTGGCCTGTTGACAGACTAAGACAAGGTGGATGAAAAGTGTCCTGAACAGAGAACTTGAACTTCCTTGCAAAATTACAGTGGCTATGATACTGGGAACTGCCCTGTTCTCCATCCTGCTCTGCAATGCAGGCTGAGGTTGTTAGAGCATCTGCAGCCTGAGATGCATGCTTCTTGGTCTACCTCATCCTCTAGATGCATGTTGCTTCTGCAGAAAGAAGAGTCAATAGCTTGAAACAGCTCCAGTCACTAGAAAACAGGAATCCATGCAGCTTAAACTTGGTAGCCACATGAAGCAAAAAGGTTAAATCCTTCCAGTTTAGTTGGATGGGCAATCAAGTCGCATCCGCTTGCAGCTTTGAGTCCATATCAGATTCTGATCCTTAACAAGGGAACCTAAAATACCCAGGTAGTGTCACTCAATCCTAAAACGGCTTTAGTACTTGTTGCATGCATTTGTTCTAAGTGACTTGAAGGATTTTTCCTTTGGCTTCTAAAGTCTATTACACTTAGTAGACAGCTGCTGATCTGGAGATAGCATTTCCAGAAGGGTTTTCCCTGGGTTCCCTGAAGCACCACTGTCAGTAGGGACCACAGGTGGTCATAAGTGGACTGTCACACGAGGGAGGTTTCAGTGCCAGAGGAAGGGACTATCATGGAGAGCAGGTTTCCACTGTCCACTCACAAGTGAGGAAGGGTCAAGATGGTCACAACCGGCCAGGATCATGGTGGGTCTACTAGTAGGTGTTGAGGGTGGCCTTACTATCCTTTTGATTTTAGATGGAGACTTTCAGGCTTGGTTCTAGGGTTGGAATATAGAGAGGAGTGGACAACAGCCAGATGCCTCAAATATGACAATCTGCAGTGGAAAGACTCAACTAGGAGCACGACTTGGGTTTCCAGTGGATCCTGATCCACAGTCCCATGTGTCTGTCACATGTGCTAGTGAAATGAGGCTTGTACGTCTACTGCAGGATGGCTTGCAGCTGACGTGCCATTACTCCCAACTCTGCATTGCTAAAGATAGTCTGTGCTAGGGAAGAAATGCCTGTGGGTCACTTCATCCCCTGGTGTTGAAGCTGATCAGGAGTTAGAACAGTAGGTTGGAAAAAGCTGATCCCAATTGAGGGGGAGCAGAAACCTAAACCTGCTGTATCATAATTAAGCTTACCTGCAAATTTGTACTCCTTTCCCTTGATGCCTAGGCCATGAATGTCCTCGACTGTCTCACCCCAACAATTTGTGTTCTAAGATGCACTGATTTTAAAAGCAATGGCTTTCCTGGGAGTTTTGTCGGATTATTGGACGACAGTCTGAAGTGGGCCAATACAAAAATTGAAGCTTGTTTTCTAGGCAAATCTATATGATATGACTGAAATACTCAGTGTAGAAACTTAGAATACATACAAGGGCTTCATTGTAGCCTGTGAAAATCATGATCCATGTTGGATTGATCTGGGTAACATTCTGAGGATGGTTGAGTAGCAACACTGCTGGGTTGGGAGACTTGCTCTTTCCTCTGTCAACCCATATTGCTTGCTAGAATTCACTCCTTGGGAAGTGAAAACCACTCTGGAGAACATGGAAAACTGGCTTTCAACTTCGTACTACACAACATGTCAAGTTGCTTGGCATAGGCTTGGAGTATGAAGTGTCAGCATACAGTGAAGTTACCTAGAAGAGGTTAACTTTGCTACAGCAAAACATTGTTCAAGAGGGATCAATACCTCAACGTGAGCTTGCTGGGTGTCAGATTCTTGGTGTCTGCTTTCTTTGATTTTTATTTTCAAAATTTAATACAACTTTGCATAGTCTTGGATTTCCCTGTCCCCACTTTCAATCCTCAGATTGATTTTTTTTTTTCCCATAATGTCACAACTCCCGGAGTTAAAATTCCATTGGTCTATTTAAGTGTGCCCCAACATTGCTGGTACAATGTCAGGCAGCTCATTATACTGTTGTCTAGATAAAGCCAACGCTTTGGGAGTCCATCTTTTGTGTGGAAGCAGAGATGCATGTTGCATGTGTCTTCACTTCTGGATATGGTAGTTTGCATACTCCACCATACAATTCAATTAGTATGATGGATTCCTAATATTGGAGAAAACATCATGCCTTGCCTCTGCTTCTAACCTCGTGTATTCACCACCTCAGACTTGCTTTCACTTTGTCTCTTCCTCTTTTAAGTAAGTCTGTCTTGTATCCATTGGTGCACACTCAAAGTGGCTGCGATGGGCCAGGCCAAAGCATACGAAGGACTTTGGAGGTTCAGGGCATGCCGTGTGGGTGCAGGGTCCAAGAGCATTCCACCACCTTCAGTTTTTCTCCCAGTTCATCAGCAGAGATGTGAAGCCTGAAGCAGAGAAACTTCATTTCTAACCAGTGCCCACACTGGATGCCAGTGTTGCAGGTGACAACTTTACCCGCTACACCACAATGCCAACCTGAGAATTTCACTGAGCTTAGACTTTATCTATTCCTGTATTTTAAAGAGCAAGTGAGATTATCCAACTGCTAGATGGACAACGTCTAAAATAGTAACTTCTGAAATGGATGCAGCAGCCAAGGCTGGGCCAAGCTGAAGGTAGGAACCAAAAACTCCACCCCATCTTTCACATGGATGGCAGAGACTCAAATGTTTGGTCTAAAACCTGTGTTCCTGGGCACATTAATAGGACACAGATTAAAAGCATAATGATTAGGACTCAAGCCAGTGTTTGGATATGGGATGCTGGTGTGGCAAGCAGCAGTTTAACCAGCTGTGGAACATTGACAGCCCTTCCAGAATTTTTAACTTGAATAATTTCCTTGAAGCCTAAAATCACAACCCCCTCTTGGATTCTCTGCCTTCTAGCTACAACTCTTTTAACTGGGCTCAGTGTAGCTCTTAAGTATCTACTTGTGACAGTCACAACCTTCTCACTGGGTGTCAGTCCAGGAGATAAAGAAACATCTTGCACTGGAGGCACAAGTTAGAGGCCCTTCCTACAGAACAGGAGAAGTTGCCTCTGCTTGAGGGGCTCCAAAGATGCTTGGTGCTTGCTTTCATGGGGCTAGAGGAGATTGAACTCACAGCGCTTCATAGGAAGAAGTCCTGCTGGGTGTGCTAGTGGTTGCTTGGAACTCTGCACTTGCATCAACTGTGGCAGGAATTGGTGCAGTCACAATACTCCAATGCTTGTGTTTATATGCAGAAGAATGGGACTGGGTATAAAACAAGTGGTTCTGCTGTGGTCCATATCATTCATGCCCTTAAGGGTTCTGAGTGGTTCCTGTGTTTCACTTGTCTCAAGTCTAGAGGCTTGGTGTACTGCTGGCTAGTGGAGCTGCAGGGAAAAAAAATCTGGGTGGTCATTGGAATGGTATGGCAAATAACAGCTGTGAATCTGCTTCTTACCTATGAGACTGAGTGGATCAAGAAGAGCCAGACTTCTACAAAGCCATGCAGTACCTACATGTCAGCTGTGAGTAATGCCAGTATCTGATGGTAGATTGGCAGGAGGAGCTGAGCATTTTATGGACTCTTCTGATATAAAACACTCAGGGTTTCCTCTTCCTCCATGAAAGACCCTATCTGCTTGCATCAAGTTTACAAGTGCATCACCAAACGTATCAGGCTGGTGTCCTTGCTGAACTTCTTAATGACTAGGAAAGGTGAGATGGGTACTTAATGGCACATGCCATTCAAATGTTCTGGCTGCTTTTAAATGTCAACCACAGCATAAAACTTCGTTCTTCTAGCAGCTTGAATTATAGTAGTTGCAGCTTTATTCAGGGTCAGTCATGAGTTTGGGATGCAACTTAGCTGTGTGGCTATAGCATTCAGAAGGGCATTACTGTTACATCAGTGAAGCAGTCTCAGTTACCATAGCCTGTTCCAGGCAGCTGAAAGGGGAATAAGTAAAACTAGTCATGCCCACGTTTTGGAGTGGATTTTCATGTGAAACCTTCACATTCACAAACCATTGGGATTTAGTCATGTGACCATAGCATGACTTGGGAGAGCTGACTCTGGCTGACAATGTGTAAGGGATTCATACAACTTTTTGGGTCAGTTGTTAGACCTGGTGTTACCAGGGAGCCCTTCAGATAGCCAGGAGACTTGATGTTCAGCAGTGCACTACTTAAACTGCTTAGGTGGCCTGAGCCAATGGGCAAGTAGAATGCTCAGTGTAACATAGGAGGATAATGTGCCCCAGAGTGGTCACATTCTTGACTGGTCACTATCTACTATTGAAGAGCTACCTCTTCAATCTAGAATAACAAGAACAGCTTGTAGCATGCATGGGTGACTTGCCCTATAACATTCCATGTCTCCTGATCCTACATTCCAGATGACCCATCCTGTGCCAGTGTATTGACCCATATTTACTGCCTACAGTAATAACTTTCATCCTTGCACTCTAAGCAGCTGCCCCCTTTGCTCTTGTGTGGTCATGGTTATTGGAATAACTTTCTGTCTCTATAGCGACAAAGCACCTGGACAAAGCCCATATATCTAGATGTCCTCACCCAATGTGTAGCCAGTTCACCTTTCATGTTTAATCACCTTGCTAGCAAGAGTGACCCTTGGTGTTGCCAGTATACTAGCATGAAATGGCTAAAGTGGCTCAATGGACTCCAACTAATGGAGAATGTCTCTAGGTTCAGTACTCCCAATACGGAAAATCTTTGGGCAGGAAGCACCCCACTGCCAAAAGAATGAATCTGGTAGGGCAAGAGCCCTGATACTGAGGCTAGACAGTATATCCTGGTCCTTGAAGACAAGATGTGCAGTGAGTGCACAGAGAATTTACTAAGATGATAAATACATGTGGACTTTCTCTGGCTCCTCAGAAGCTTTTCTTAAGGATATACTGAAGGCTGTTGATTCACGTGGCACATGTGCTTGAAGCTGAACTGCTTGTAAGGATAACGGGTAGTGTTGGTACTGTACTACAGTCTCCACCATCAGCTAATTACCTGTTAGACAACTTGGGTTTTTCCAAAACTTGGAGCCCAGTAATAGGAGGGATGAATTTTATAGTTGCCAACTTCAGTTACTTTGAATTAGAACATGGTTTATATTTGTCCATGGCATGCAATGCTTGATCCCACTGATCTTTTTCCTAATTTTTATTGAATTCTTGAATTATGTGGTATAATTTTGTATAGGCTGGGATTGCCTCCCAAACTCCACCTCTGACAGGTTTTCCCCATTTGACTACATTGATGTAGTCCTTCATAAGGAATCATAATTCTATCAGTCTCTTTAGTGTATCCCAACATTGTTGGTACAGACAATGTCAGATAGTCCAGCATCCCATTGTATACAAATGTCCAACAGTTTTATTGGGAATCCATCTCTTGTCTGTAAGCAGGGATACATGTTTCATTACACCCCCACATCTGGATATGGTAGACTCCAGTACTCCATCACTATACATTTCCATAACTGAGAAACTATAAAACAAGGTAAACAACTGGTATGCGTAAGAACAGCCACAACAACAAATTACAGCACCATGAAAACATGCAACACTAGGTAACCAACACATGAGTGAGAAAGGAAACACAAGTCTTTTGGGAAAAATGATGTCACTGTGTAATCTGTGAGCCAGTGATGAATTTGAAAAGAGAAATGATTTAGAATACGCAAAACTCTCAAACACATGGGATACAGCTAAAAAACGGTGTGGATCAGATTATTGAAGTTAACTTTCCATGCTGGTTTCTTGATATAAGAAAACATACGGTATTTGTTTTGTGATTGACTCATTTCACTGAGCATAGTGGTTTCCAGTTAGGACTACCTGGTTGTAAGTGGTGTAATTTCATTATTCTTAATAGCTGAATAATATTCCATGGGGGTAGATGTACTATAGTTTCTTCAAGTACTCTTTGGATGCACATCTGGATTGTTTCCATGTCTTTGCTATTGTAAATTGTGCTGCTGCAGATACCGGATTACAGATCTCCTTCTCATATGCAGACTTAACTTCCATTGGGTATATTCCTAGAAGTGGGATAGCTGGGTCATATGGCAGATTTATTTGCACTTCTCTAAGCACACTCCATGCTGATTTCCACAGTGGTTGCACATGTCCATCAGCAGGGAAGGAGGGTGACTTTTCCCCACATCCACACCAGCAGGTATTGTTAGTTGAGTTCTGAATGTAGGCTAGTCTTGCTAGAATTAGGTAGTGATCCCACTGATCCTAAAGTAACTTCCTATAGCTTGGGTGCCTACAGTTTCCTCCCTCTGGCTCTCCACAAAAGCAGCTTATACCTTCCAGAGTTAACATCCTTCTCTCCAAAATAAAACCTGACTCCTAAGATGGAAGGTATTGGTATCCAATAACTGTGCAGACAGATTGTAGGGATGAGGAAGCTTACAGCCAGATCTTTGACTGACTTGGGTCAGGGATACAGGAATTAGGAGTAGGGTTTGAATTGGGTGGCTCTAGAAGCTTACCCAGTATCAAAATGTTTGTTAGAACACTCAGTCAGAAGTCCTTAAGACTGGTAGGGAAGAGATAAAACGGTATGATACAGCATTTAGCATCCATAGACTTCTGCTTGATTTCTTCTGGCTGAAGATTCAGCCAATATATAGGTCTGACTTCGGTTGGTTTCAGCCATCAGGAGAGAGACACTTGTTCTGGATTAAGTGAGCCTTGAATGGGGTAGGGTGTAGACCTTTGGGATTCTACTTAGGCTGTCCCCCAATAGACGAGTGCTACTTGTTTCTTCCCTTTCCCATGTATCTCAGAGTCTGAGGTTGGGCTGCCATTCGTTCAGTCTGCAACAGGTGGAATGCAAGGGTAACTTAATTTGAGAACTGAGATGCTTGTGTGGTTTTCATCATTGGCTTTATATATAAAGCCAATATATCTATATTGATTATATTGAATTATGTGACACTGTCTCATAGGCTCTGGGATTCCCCCAACACTTCCCCATACTCTCTCCCCATGATGGATTCCTCCACGTTGTTGCAGTATTACATTCAAATTCAATCAAGATTCTTTTATTGCAAGCACAGAGTCCAGCATCTTATTGTCCAGATAAATTCAATGGTTTGCAGTTTCATTGCTCACAAGTAGTACTTGTCAAGGAAATCTCCCTCAAATGAGGGGCCTCAGGAGAATTTGGAATAGCAGCAACCTCACGTACAGGCCCTCACAACCCTGGAATTGGAAAGTATAGAACTAGAGTCTGATGTATTCTGGGCACTGAAGTTTGAACAGCAGATGTCAAAACTGGAAATACTGTGAGTCTTCACAAAGCTACAGTGAGGCACTTGAATGTGAGACTATTCTGGATTCATGGACTGCTGCTTATTCTAAGGTCTTCACTGACAACACTAGATGTCACAGTACTTTTCCCTGCTCTAAGACAGTGCTGTTAACTGATGGTCTAATGTATTTAGATGTGAGTCGTTCTAACTGTGGTGCTGGTAATGGCATCAAGTCCGAATGGCACACTGAGCAGATGATCCAAGGCTGCAGTAAGTACTTCAGTCAGAAGACAACCCTAAACCAGGTGATGAAACTGCTCTTTGACCAGCCTTGGCTTGGTGGGCTCTTTGCTAGACAGCTTATACTTGGGCTTCTTGAAGAGGTGGCAATTCTAAAGGTCAGGAACCTGAGACCTGTGAGGGTTTGTGTGGTAGCTGACCAATACTGAAGAAACTTGGAAGAACAGTCATCAATTTGTAAGTGTCTCCAAAGCCAGATTAGTAGCAATCCACACTATCTCATCCATGTATTACATTAAGTACTGAGCAAGCATGATAAGTGTGAGTGATTAAAGCTGTATAGATGATTCCCCAGTGTTGGAGCATTGAACAAAAATTGTTACTGGGCTGGCACTTGCCTTTTCCCCAAAGAGGAGGAACCCTGCCATGCAGATATCTCCCCCAGCCATGGAATGTTCTTATAGGACAAAAGTGGCACCCTAAGTCTTTGCCCCAGAAGTATACATCCCTGGTTGAAGATCGCCTGTGAAAGAATATTAGCTTAACCCAAACTTGGAGCAGAATCTGCCTAGTGAAACAAGACCTGTAGAAATTAGGCAGACTGAAGGACAGAAAAAGAGCTGCCTCTATCGGTGTTGCCTGCCTGGTGAATGGGTTGAGTGCCTCCTAGATGGAGGTTGTCCTCTTTCCCAAAGTACATTGGCTGAATTGGTACCATGTTCCCATTGTCCTCTGAAACACCAAAAATGTCGTCAGCAGACAAAACTTCCAGTTTTAAACACTAGTTAGTCTGAACTTTTCCCCAAATGAATGGGCCTTCCTAGGCTCTTAGGTTTACCCAGTTTCACCAATCCTCACGCTGCAGAATTGGGCATACAGCACAGCACACCCATGTGAGCATAGGGGATAAGTACCTAGTAGCAAAACAGCAGAGCTGATGGCAGTTCATGTGACATCCTCTCCTTGGCATGCAGCTGTAGCTGCAGTGAGCACCTACAGGTGCATTACCTTCAAATCCTGGTATTTCCATTACCTCAAGGGTGGTTATGCAAGTCTTCAAGATCCATGCATGATGACTCCAGATAGCAGGGATGTCCTCACTGTTGACATAGTGGCAAATGTGGACAGAGGGCCGTAAGACATCGGCAGCATCCTATCAGTGTCTTGTAGAACTTCCCAAACAGCCTTGACCCAGAAGCAGGGGAGCTTTAACCTATTAAAAGCACTGAAAGAAGCAAGGGTGTAGAACTGGAAGTGCTTGACTGTGAATCTTAACTAAGACCAGCTGTGAGCACATGTTAGTCTTGGAATTGAAACTAGAACCAATAAGACTCATGGGGATAACAAAGTAGTCTGAGGGGAATCTGGAGGGATTGAAACAAGACAAGTTTGGGAAGCCAATATTTGAGGTAAAAGCCTTAAGAGCATTTAGTCTTAGGTCCTTACCTCTATTTCCATGGGTTCTTCCTAAGATGTTAACTTGAAAGGTAGGAGAGATGGAAATCTTCGATCTGCTGGATTGCTCCCTAAATGGCAGCAGCAGCCAGACTGAACCAATTCAGAGCTAGAAGCTGTTTCTGGGGTCCCAATGCAGATGCAGGGTCCCAAGGACATGAACCATCTCCTGCTTTCCTGGTTTGGCCACCTGTTGGTGGCCCAGAACTACAGCTGAGACATCAACAGACACCCATGTAGGAAGGATATCAGTGCTTAACGGGTGTAAGATTAGCCTATTGAGACTCCATGTCAGCTCCAGGTTGCTTCCTTGTGTCACTGAACTTTAGCACACAGGCAAGTATGAGCAATGTGAAAGCTCAACTTTTCACTTGCATAAAAGGCATAAACCTCAGGTCCTCCACTTTGAGTGTGCTAATACTTCCACTCTATCCACCCTTTCAACTTTTGCCATAACATAAGTTATGAGCACTAGATTAAGCAGAAGCTCTTACAACTCTTGAAGGGGATCAATGATGGGGTGACTAGCAGGAGAAGCAGCCTATGGGTTTGTGGGTAAAGATCTTATAATTGCTTTAGAAGAGCTGCACTGGAGGCACTGATCTGATCAGTGCTTGAATATGATAGTGGAGAGGTTATAATTCACTAACAATTATTCTTCTGGAGGTTCTATGCTAGTTGAAGAACCCCCTATGGCCACATACCTACTCTGTGGTCTCTGAGCTCCTATTGAAGTGCTAAACGATAAGTTACACTTTGGTTCCAAGCTGGGCCTTCACACTTGCTGACACTACTCCTGGTCTAGTGCTCCTCATGTACTTGTAAGCTAGGCCACTTAGAGCTGCATGCCTGTGTGGGAAATGAAATAATCTAGAGGTGGTCTTGCAAAATTGCTGCTGGTTCTTGCACAGCAGGATCTAAAACTGAGAAACATGCATGGGAAGTAAAAGAACTTAGACTCATGGGCAAGACTTTCACATATTTTACCTTTGGTTTTGTGGTAGAAGACCAACTGCCAGGGCCCTGTCCACACCTGAGGATGTCTGCCTATGAAAGTGTGTGCTTACAGTAAACACTGGACGATGTGCTTCTGACTTCCTGAGATGCTAATGAATACAGTGTGATCATGACTGACCTCAGAAATAGATCAGACTCGATGTCTAATAGTCGCTAAACTCCTCAGGAGATAACGGGTCTCATAAAGGGAGCTGGGACGGCTGTGCTAAGACCATTATCCTGGGGAAATCGTGCTACATCTGTGTATTGTGCTCAACAAAGTTCACTAGTACGTGTTGGCACTTTAAGACTTCCTGTAGTACTGTTGAAAGTCTTGATGTCAGGGGAAACTTAATGGGCCCAGCCACTTCTGAGACTTCATTTCAGAAGTGACTTAATGTTACAGAAATAACGTAGAAGCAATTGTTGAAACATCAGTGGTGGTACTGTAAATAGGCAATTTCATGACCACTTGGATAGTACAGAGTTAAATGGGTTCTGGCAACCTAGTCTGGCAAGTGCCAGATCCAAATAACCTGTCAGTAGTCCACCTTTCCTGAGTGGGGTTGCTTATCACAATGGTCCTTGACTTTGACTACAATGAGCACATGGCTACTTGAGTTTTGGATACATGTGACAAGTCTCCTACTGAGCCTCATCATGTGCAAATAGTACTAGAATGATTTGCCCTCCAACTCAAAGCTATTTAGATTTGAAAATTCTAGGCTAGCTATTAATGACTTAATGTTTGGGTTGCTAAAATTGTTGTCTGAAGGTAGGGTCTTTAGGAAGTGATTGGATCAAGTTTATTGACTACTCGGAATTCAACTAGAGTTTTGTAAAGGGTACATGGAAGACCATGCTCCATCTCAGGTTCCTGGCCTCCTACATGGTAACTCCTGCACTAGTAGTTGTCAGCCTTATCTCTGAGCAGATGCCAGACTATTGTCCAACACTGAATTACAAACCTCAAATAAAAACTGTTCCCTCATAAGCAGCTATTTTGAGTAGCATCAGGACTAACTAGTAAAGAGACAAATGGGATAATCTGATTCAACTGAAATGTAGAATGAAGATTCATGGGAGGTTCAGTTATTAACCATGGCATAAAATAACTGATTTGTCCTGTTACCCTGAAAATAACTGCAAAGTTTAAGGAATCTAAGTTCTAATGAATTAATCCCTAGATTTACTCCAGAACTTAGGTCTTTTGGAACCAGAAAATAAAGTATGTCTGGCATTGAAACTCTAATTTGACTTGTTCAGTCTTATGAGAATTCTTAGACTGAAGAGGATGCTAAAGAAGACAGGGAAATGATCCCATGGCTCTGAAGCAAGGGAAAAGAAACTCTGGGTATGCAGTAGCTGACTTCAGTTGTGACATGTGTTGTATCCAGGCTATGTCAAGTGCTAGGCCCACATGGCCTATAGCCTGAGCATAATAATATGGCTGGGATGTTGACACAGCGTCACTTAGTATTCTGCACTTCATGTTATTTCTGATATGTGTTGTCCTGTGCTGTTACGGTGTATCTGCATGTATCCAGAGTTAGTAACTCCCATCCCAATCTTGGCGAGAGCAATCTTCAATGATACTGGCTGAGTGAAAAGATGTTGGTTGGTCAAGATACTCTCTTTTGTTGCTATTGAAACATTCATTCTCACAACATCCTTGTGTCAATCGGCTCCTAATTGGCAATGTGACTTAGACCCAAGGAGTGTCATGGTGAGTGACCATAAAATATTTCAGGTAGGGCTACTGAATGTTTTGTCATGCAGTAAAGTTGAAGATAATGTATTTTGGCATTGTCTTCATCTGGGTTTGGCATATCTAGTGTGAAATAGTCCAGCCTCTGAATAGGGTCAGCCCCATAAGAGGGTGATGCACAAAGCACCACAGCAACCAATGTGGAATTCTGCAAAAGGGAGTCAATTGTTGGCTCTGAAGTCTTATATCTGTGTTTAATACTAAGGACACGATACCATGCGGATTCATCTAATGTACCTACTGCATTTGAACATTGAACATATTTATTTGGCATTGGTGCTACTGTTACACCATCTAGATACACTCCCAGTATACTTGCTTTTGAATAGCTTGAAATGTGAATCGGGGACCCTGATTTGCAGTGCTTGGTAACTTTTTTGGTAACCTATGTTTGCTTCTGTGCCTCTAGAATGCTGCTGTGGATTTGATATGAAGCAGGTTAGAGTACTGGCAACTAGATTTAATCCCACAAGTTCTAAAAGTCCCTTTGAAAATGGCAGTCTACCATAATGTATCCAATATCTGCTTCTGTGAATTTTTCTTTGTAAAACCAGTGTCTGGGTGTTGGCTGATGTCATTTAGAATAAATCTGTGGCTGTCTCAAGCTCTGGTGGCTTGTAGACCATAATGTGTCTTTGTGCACCTGACATCCTTCAAGCAGATCATTACCAAAAGCAGGTACAGGAAAGGACATCTATTCACTTCCCTAAGAGCCACAATAGCTGGCACTGGGCCAAGGTGAAGCCAGGAGCTCCGTTCTGGTTATCCCTTTGGATAACCAGGGTCTAAAACTTGGACTACATTTGGATGCCTTTCCAGGCACTCGTAGGGAGCTGGATTAGTAGTGGAGCAGCTGGGATTTGAACTGTATCTCCTGAGGAATGCCATCATCCAAGACTCTAGTTGAACCTCTTGTGCCACAATGCAGGACCAAAGATAAATTTTTGTGGGCAAAGTTTTCGAGGTTTGCTTCCTTATTCCATGAGTTTTTGGCAGCTCCACACATAGACCTGTTTCTATCTACCCATTTTAATGCTTGCTCCTCCAAGCAATGGGTAACATTATAGGTAACATGGATGAAGGTGTACTGCATGTATTCAGAGCTGACATCCAGGTTGAGTTTTATGGGTGGTCGTCTTTTGCCATTTGTCCTATGTCAGGATGAGATCTGGGAAAAGCACAGTGTTGCGCAGTCATAAAGGCGGGTCCTTTTCCAACAGAAAAGAAGCCCTGCCTTACCTAGAGCTGAAATACCTTTTATTCTGCAAGACACTAAATGAACATACTAAGGTAGGAGTGTAGATCCTGTAGGAGCAAAGGGAAAACAACCAGGATCTTCACTACCGATACTGGGCCAGAAGCTTCAATTCTGGTTTGGTCCTGGAGTTGTCTGACCCTGTTCAAGAATGGGCAAATGTAGCTTTGTACCTGCCTCATCTGACTCAAGTATAGAGCATGGCACAAGCACCCACTTAGGAAGCAGCTGGCGTTCTGTCTTGTAGGATTGGGTTTGGCAACCTCAGGCAGCCATAAAGGCTGTGTTACCTTCTCAGAAGACATAGCCCTGTCCCTGAAAGCCCTGAGATGCTAAGAGAGGCTTTATTTCTTTGTGTCTAGTCTGTGAGAAATATCAGAACTATGCTAAAGCTAGGCATTGGGGTGCTGAGATGGTGTGTGACTCTGCCCTCTGGCCTATATCTTCTCTGGGGCCTGTCCCTGCACACTGAGGACAAGCACTAAAGTAGCATGAAATAATGCCAAAAGTAGGGAGAACTGTATGATTAAATCTTGGCTTTAACTGAATAATCACTTTAAGACAAACTCGGAATGCAGCAAGCAACTCCTAAAACCTGGACAACCTTGTTGGATCACAATTTCTCATTGATAAGAACTAGTACATGAAATCATTTCAGTACTTGAGCATGACTGCAAATTCTCTATGCTTTCTGTGACAATGAAATCTTAACTGCACTTCAGTCCTGCAGTATACTTGAGCTTAAACACTCAAATTTTAAAAAGCTTGCAAATGACATCCTACAAACTGGTCAGATCTTCATACTGTGCTTTCAGATTAATATGCTTCAACTGTTGATTTGATCACACCTTCTGTATTTTTATCATCCTGGGTTAGAGTGACAAAATAGTTGCAATCAGGTATTTAATCAGTCTCAGAACCAAGGGAAAATAGGAGCTGTACTAACTTGTCTGAATTCCCTATTTGGGAATTTGTGTGAAGAACATAGCCTCTGGTAAAATCTCATTAGGGATGGAAGTTGAAGATGAGAAATGGGGAAGAATCCAAGCCCCTCATGGCCCTCCCAGGGCACTCTGCAGATGGGGACCAGAAGCTATAGCTTTGTCTATCCAGTGTTGTTATCACTCAAGATTGCCCCTTTGTGCTTTTGTCTACAAAATTCTTTCAGATGGTATTAGATTTAGCTTCTGGGAGCCATTTCCTCATCTCCTTACCAGGCATCATGGTATGCTAACATAGACCAAGTGTTCATTCTGGAGTTAAAGACTCCAATTCCTAAGACTGCATCCCAACGGGAATTTGAATGAAAGTTCTGGATCATGTATTGCCCGACCGTAAGATAGGAGAAAGTGTCTTTCAGCAGGTGGGTCTTCTGACCATTTCCTCCTGCCTGTTGACATGGGGAGGCCCTGTGCTCTTGACAGTGGCAAACTGTTCTGACCCCTGAGCCAACGGGCTTACACTGTAACACCAGGGAGCTGCTTGCCAATCCTACCTGCCAAACAAGTAGCCAAGGTGTTGATGTACCATATGACTTAGCTATTGCCCAGCAGGTTATCTCCGAACGGCGCACTGAGAAGAACCTATATAAAACTGTACCACCTCTGTATAGTTAACTCTAAACATAAAGTGCTTAAGCTCAATCAAACATAAATTAGTAGACTGGATTAAAAAACAAAACCCATCTGTTTATTGTTGGGAGGAGACACACTCCAACAAAGATAGGCGGAAACTCCATCACATGGGTTTTGTTGTTTTCTGTTGGTTTCATCTCTTCAAAACACTTTCTTCTGATTAAATCATTCAATGACTCGTAGATCATAACAGTGGCATCATTTTCTTCAAGAAGGTTCTTGATTTTCACTTCTTCAGCTACACGTTATACATTTAATAGCATGTTGTTTAACTTCTTGGTGTTTTTTCTCCCGGAAGTTGATTTTGTTGCTCTTCATTTAAGGGAAGGTATAGTAGTTGTGTAATGGAGACTGTCATATCTAGTAATATGTCATTTAACTTCATGACATTGTAAATTTCTATTCTTTCTATTGTTGATTTTGTATCATGAATTTTCATTTAAGGGAATATACAGTAGTTATGTAATGGAGACTAACAACCAGATGTGAGGATGCAGTGAGGTATGCATCTGTTTCCAGACAAAGATGGACTTACAGTGAAACTTTATATTATATTTTGACAATAGGATTCTGGACTCTCTGCCATTGTCCATTCCCGCAATGATGAACATATGACTGAGTATGAAGATCTATGTTAGTAATGATATAAAGGAACTGGAGGGGTTAGGGAATTGGGGAGGGGACAAGGGAATATGGAACTGTATTGTAAAATCATAGCAATAAAAATAAAATGTGAAAAAAAAACTGTACCTTGGGCACTGTAGCACTGCAGCACTTAGCTAAGAGGAACTGACACTGATGGAGGAATCTTGAGAGAATGCACTGTCTACCAAGCAGCCACTTAAAATCTCCTTTCAACCTACATAAAATGAGTAGGCATCACATTTCTCATGATGCAGACTGAGAGACATGGGCTTCCCAGTTTTCCGTGTTTCTTCCTCTATCTTTTCCCTAAGTTATAAGTGGAGAGACTATGGGGAGCTTGTGTGACGATGGACCTAATGCCTCAATACAGAGCTGGGAGCAGTCGGGGGCAGAGCAGCTGTAAAAACTGGGGTCACAACTCTGGTGTCTCAATGCCTGCTTGCCTGGCCATTTGAAGCAGTAGAAGATGGCAGAGAAGACACAAGCAGTGCTCTGAACTCATGTGGGGAATCAGGGGAAGTCTCTCCAAAGACCATGCGAGTCACTCCCAAAAAGATACTCCAGGTTAAATGTGGAGACTTGACCATTCCTTTTTGAGGAATGTTGTCAGGTGACAATGACAGTATCAATGACCTAATAGGTGGTTTGTGGCTAAGTTAGCTTAGACTGAGGTACTTGCCAAGGAATAGCCTCATTCTGGGCTCCTCTAGTTGTCTCCAGACTTGCCCCATCCAGAGCTTTGTCCCAAAGGGAAACTAAATCACAGAAAACAATGATACCTTCTCACCACTAGCTGCTGGTGTGCTGGAGGGGAGCTAATTGCAACACACCTAGACGTGGCAGCACACGTGAACCTGTAGTGCTTGCCTGTGTCAGCAGCCTGAGGCCAACAAATGAAGCAGACTTGAAGTTTTAATCAGTGGATGAAGATGAACTCGTTCAGCCAGGAAAGGAAAGTGTTTACTTTTGCTCTTCCATGAAGGCATTGGCTTGATGGCCAGGTCCATGGTCCTTCCCCAAGATCAGCGAATATCCTCATGAGGGGTGACTTCGTGTTGCATGTGAAATGGATTCCAATGAAATGGCTGGAGCTGTCAATTCAAGTACTCCACACTAGATCTGGTCTGAGCAGCATGGCTTCAAGGCCTACATAACCTTGCAGGCGAGGGGTACTCTGGATTTCGGACTAGTACCTTCAGCTGGCATTTGGGATGTAACTGGGACTCCTTAACTCAGGGCAGCACTAACAATGCCAGACTACTCAAAGATGTGGGAGGCTTGTGTTGTAGGAATGTTGGCCCTTCTAGAATTACCTATTTGGAATGATTTTGGCAACTTTAAAATGCATCCTTGAATCCTGACAGCGTTCTCCACTTCTCCAGGTTGAACTTGTTCTCTCAGGTATGACAGGCCGTAAATGCTCATGCCTAGGTCTGCTGGTGACCTCTGTTCTGTGAGGGTCAGGAATGACTGAGGAATGACAGCTGCAAGTTCCCGCGTAGGAGGTAGTGTTTGAGATGGATGTGGCTGACTTGGAGGTGGCGTCCCCAGGTTGCCTTTAGACAATGTGATGAAAGTGACTTTGCACTGCGTGATGGAATAAATGTATAGTGCAACAATCTTCAAGGCTTAATGGCCTTCTGTGTTTGACAAGGTAAAGGTCAAGGTTTAAGCACCTGGGAAGCCTGTATAAATGTTCACCAAACTGAACTCCTTTTCAACATCCTGATCCATATTCCAGCCCAAAGAATTTGTCTCTGAACCAACATTTAAAAGCAGGTGATTCTTAGTGTTGGAAGAGCTACCCAGCTCAAGTTAATATTTGAATGTTCATGTGGCAAGTCCACACGCACAGCAGTCGAGCTATGGTGGGGATCAAGTTAATCATGCAGGATGTGTGGGTCATGGATCCTTAGCAGAAACAGCAGTGTGTTCCCTGTGGGATAGGGAGAGTCCATCTGCATTGAGCTCTGCAGCATACTGCCCAATGTTTCAGGAGCATGAGAAGGTCTGCCTTGCAAGTGTTGTGGCTTAGCATGTACATACTGTAGCTGAATGGAAAGAATCTCAGCCTGGAATGAGCTGAGCATGGACTGTCCTACACAGACTTCTGTAGAAACTAGTGACCAGATACTCAAAAGAGCAGATTAGATCACTAGCTGTTCTTCAGGGTTGGTTTCAGATGCTAAGGCATCCGGTAACTGTAGGAGATCAGTAACGTCCCTGTGTCCTACCAGGAGTCCATTGGTCTGAGTGTCACATCTTCCTGTATGAACGGAGGAATGTATATATGAGGGTGGGTTGGTCAGGGCAGACAGAAGTGAACTGCAAGGGGAGAAATGGCTGGAATTTTCTACGAGAGAACAGCAATGAACTGAGTAAGTTCTTTTTCTGAGGAAGCATGGGCAGCTTTATCTCTGGAGCATCTGTGTAAATTGCTTTTGTGGAGACCTTTAGGGAACTGGAGTATAGAGCCCTGGATGGAGGTAGATTGCTGTGGAGAGGAAATGTCCAAGTGGTCCTTAATGAGGACCAAAAGCTAGAGTAATCCAGAGTGCTCTATGACCTAGAACTCCTGTGAAAGTAGGAGCTATAGTTCTTTCGGTGCGTTGACTGTCACAACACATGTATTTTTCTAATCCCAACATCATTGTCACCTGTCAAACAGGAAATCTACAAGGAATTAAAATGCATGTATCTGAAGCATCAGTTTGTTTCATGTACAGTTTTCAAACATGAGGGCTGTTGTTGGCCTTAGGGCTCATAGTCTTTTAGGCAAGATCATGTAAGCATGAAAGCCTGGGAGATAGAACAAGTTGAAGCTCACAATACTCCTGCACTCCAGCGTGGCCGAATTTGCTGGTAGAAGTCAAGCTTTGTTCTAGTAACAGTTCTACTGGGACTGTGATACTAGGGTAAAACCTAATGCCAATCCTCATGGTTGTCAGATGAATTCAGACAGAGGACAACCATACTAGAACTTCCTGGTTTATGACATTTTGGGGCTTTCCAGAAGCTGAAAAGTTAGACCATGAATTCACCATGTTCAGTTCTAGTCAAAATTGTTAGCTTCATTTTTCTCCTTTCTTGAGGCTCCAAGCTTGTGTTATCACATCGGCAGTGTAAAAGCCAACAACTTCTGAAAGGTGACATACAGCCAAGGTGCTAACTGGATTCAATTTAGTGACGTCTACTTACCATTCATGGAGGTCTATGTAGGGACTGTGTACTTTGAGGTTTTGTGGAAGGTTAATAATGGAAGTATAAGCTTTCTGGTAAAATAGATGGCTTTGTGTGCGTTGTCCTCCACAAGTTTAGTACTGCCAGGTTGGGCATTGCTAACATCTCAGTCAAAAGCACATTCTTGATCTCTTCCTGGACCATCGAATAAGCCATAGTGGGAAGTATCTTGCCATAATTCTAGTGATAGGACTAACTTTGGCCTCTTCAGTTGTATTTGTGGTGCTTACTTGAATTCTCTAAAGAAAATGGAGGACCTCAATAAGATTTGAAGTAGGAGACTTGCGGTGGGGTGGGGAAAGGAACTCGAGTAGAAGTTACGACTTGGACTTGGCAAAGTAGCTGTAATGTTGGCATCCATTTTTTAGCAGAGCAGGGACCCTGAGTGCTCAAGTGGAATCTGATAGCCCAAGATTCATGAGACTCGATGGAAAATTTAAATTCTGCTTTCATACTAGCCCTGTTAGATTGCAATCAACCCAGCTAGAATGGATTTTTTGTGACTTTTTTGCAGTTCAGTGGCTGTGAGTACAACCTAATCTGCACGGGTTGTAAGATCAGTGAGCTAGTTTTCACCTGTTGATAACCCCAATTTGGGGTAGTGTGCATCTTGTATTTCTCAAGTTTCTGTTAAAATTGGTTGACAGTGTGGAAGGGCAACATCAGAGGAGATCACATGTAATACTTAAAATCGATACTCCTGGGTTCTATGGGTTTTGTGGCATGTGTACAGATTTCCCGTCAAGCCAACAAGAAGTGGCTGGGAAGTGTCCTGGCTATGTTAAGGATGGGACTTTGAGATGACTACATTAATGGCAATGTGATTTTGGTAACACTCCTTGTCCACAGATGAGAGCAGGTGACTGTCAAATACACCAAGTGAGAATGCCTTGGTTTGATCCAGTATTCTGAATACTTGAAGGGTCACATTCCTCGAAGATGCACTGGCCTAGTGCTACAAGCTGTTTGCAAGCATTGGAATGCACTTTGTATGCAGAACATTGGCTAGAAATGTAGAAACCCTAAGGGAAGGGTTAGTGATTGGGAGTCAGATAAGTGTCAACTAAGTGCAGACACTGCAATGGTTTGGCAAAGGCTTGCATGTAGCAATGTAGTTCCTTGGTATTCTGAAACTGTATTCCTGTACAAGCAGAGGGAAGCTGATGTAATGGCATGTTATGGCTGGCAGGAATCCTCATGAAGAGCTTCAACAGTTGGTAGTGCTCCTTTGATCTGAAATGGGACTCTTGGAGCCCCATTTCCCCCGTCTTACCTGATCTGGACTTGATTCTTGCTTAGTCATTGGCTGCCATGCAGTTATATTTAAATAGGAAATTCCAGTTGAGGATTACTGCTGTTCATATTTTCCATGGCTCAATTAGATATTGAACAAGTTATACAAGCCAGAGGGCAACCAGTTTGCACCATAAGTCAGGTGTGAAGCTTTCAAAAGGCTGCTACACTAATTTCCACATTGGTACTAAAATGAACAACCAAGGTCCTTGAATTGAAATGACTGCACAATGGGAGTGGTCTATAATCTTGCTACATTCTGTATACCAAATAGGTAATAGTCTTGCATGCTGCTGATCACATCCCAAGTGGTTTTGGGCCACGAAGAAACGTTTTGGTCTTAGTCAAATATAAGTACACTTCCTTTTGGTATCACTATTGCCTTCAATATAATCCTCTGTCCTATTGTGGTGAACATCTACCCAGGAAAGCACAAACCCAGGCCCGTAACAGCTATTCTAGGCTCCTTACATGAAGGGGTTTCTCTGGGTAGGAGAGGTTCTCTGCTTTCTTTTGGCATGTGGAAGGGAGAGTCCATTCTGGTTCTACTCAAAAGCAAGTCTTCAACCACTTGTTTGCTTCAAAATGATAAACTCTGAAACTTGGAGCATGGGCCTTCAGCTGAGCAGGAAGGAGAAGGTACAAGGCATCCTACCCAGAACAGGCAGTAGTAGTACACGGATGCTGGCTGGAAGTGTCTGTAAGAGCTTTATAACTAAATAGAATGGCCTAAGCTTTCCTGGAAAGATCCAGATACACTTAGCATATTAAAATTCCAGATGATGAAATCCATTGCTCAGAGTGAGTATAAAGGGCTCCAGACGCTATATGCCAATACACCGTTAAGAAAACTGCTTATACCCTCCATTGTGTCTTGATCCTCCAGAGACATGGTCCCTGTGTAATGGTCTATATAAAGGACCTGTTATCCTTGCTCCTGGTATTAACCCCTGTTGGAAAGCACCTTCTTCTGTTGGGAGTGACTTAGTTCTTGATGAATAGCTGGGGTAGAAGTAGAAGCTGTCTACTATTGTCTTTCCTTTTTTCTCTGATCCAACATCTTCAAGACAAAGAATATAAACTACTCTGGTCCTGATTAGAATGGAAACTTCATGAGCAGAAGTGGATGTTCTTGGGTGACAGCTGCCATGTCTATAAACATGAATGATCCCTCTCCCAGAAAATGGAGTTGGAAAGCACTACTTCCTGGTCTGATCTGTCTGCAAGTTTGAGTCGGCATGGAGCTAAGCTGTGGCTGTGTCCCTAAGCTGTAGAATGTAAGATGGATGTCAGTTGTCCTGTGGTTTGGGAAAGAACTTGGTAATAAACATCTGTATGGTATGGTGTGCAGCTGCTACTTCTAAGCCTGTAATTGCTGGGAGAACAATTTGTGCCAATCAATAGCTTCTTTAAAACCTGAGTGTGAATTTCTGTGTAAAATTAGTGGAGATCAATTAACAGTGGTCTTCAGAAACTCGTTAAATTTTTGACTAAATAACTTGGTTCTCACCGCTTACCTTAAGTGAAAACCAAGGCTCTAAACTCGATTGCTAAGGGTGCTTAAAGACATGGTGGACATTTCATTACTCAGCTAACTTGTAAAAAAAAAACCTAAGAGCTTGACAGGTTAAGGGTTTCTGAATCCAACTGACCAGTAGCATCAACTTAGGAATAATTGCCTTAAGATCTACTGACTGCATCATCATTATCTTCTGAAATCCTGCCGTATGACTTCTAGGGCTGGGCCAACAGGTTAGGACAGCAGAAAAGGAACACCTGTACCTGAGCCCATCTTCCATAACACCTCACAAATCACCCTCTTCATTTGCTCATCCTCCTGCTCCCAACCAGGAATTAACCAGTTTTGAGGCGCTGCCATCTACTTTGTGCCTGGGTGACAACCTCCTGCCTCTTGAGTGAAATTCTTTCTACAGCAAATTGATCTGATCAATTATGTATACTATATTGTCCAGCTGTAAGAGAACTTTAGTGTTCTGAAAGAGTTGAATTTTGAGGTCACTGATCTGTTCAGTGGATTTGACACTGGGTGCAGAGAGATGTTACACAGGCTGAGGGTGGACGACAGTTAATGGGAGAGTCTACAGACAGCACATTCCTGATGGGTTAGATAACTTGACAGCATCAGAACATGGCCACAGCTAGAACTGACAGTCACTTAGATCTCTAGAACCCTACATGGAGAACACCTGGACACCTCTCCACAAAAGATGGTAAAGCTGGCCAGTCAGTATGAGGCTCAAGATGTTCACAGGGTGTAAGCATCACTTGAACAGGGTGGGTCTGCAGCACAGGTTTCCAGGAAGTCTTCATCTTTGTTGCCTGAATTCTTCAGAGTTGGCCTCGTGGTTTTTTCAAACAATAAAAGGGATAAACCTCACAATAACTTAAAATCATAATGAAGCTTCATCCTACCACCTCATGGCTGCATTCCCCACCCATCCACCCTGGTTCCCCTTCTTCCCTCTAGTTCTTACAATAGCATCCTTTTTCACTTGACAGTAATGGATTATTAACATAAGGAAACTTGTTTCTTAGGTCATATTGGTGTACGATCTAAGTGAATCACTTGCATAGCTTACAGTAGGTTGAGTAGAAGCCCACCTTTCATGTGCTATATCCCACTGTTTGCTGGTCAGGAATTGAGCAAGTGTAATGTGACATGGTGAGACTCCATTAGTACAAACTCATGGTTTTGATGATGAAACACGCTTTTGAGATTAATTAATAGATGCAAAGTTTCCCCTTGATTTTAAAAGGCAGTGAGTCTATGTAACAACAGTTTCAGATAGTTTGGTATCCAAAATGTGGGAACAGGAGCCTAGAAGTACTTCTAACTGTAGTACTTGCAGTAATACTGTTGCTTAGGAAGCTTTAGAATTCTGTGAACCATATGTCCTGCCTGGACCACAGTGTCATTTGTCGGGACAAAAACGACATCCTGGGATGGGAGGGCAGCTTGAGTGGGAATCCTTTCTCCTTGATCATATTGCTCCCTTTCTCGCATTCTCTCAGGCAGTGCTTGAAGTGAGTATTTTAGATACATGTTCAACTACTTCTGCATTTGTCTTGGAAGTACAGAAAGAACAGTGGGCTATGCAACACTACCTACTCCAATGCAAGGTATTTACTTAGACTTTTAAATTTTGAAGTCAGATATACAGAGGAGGAGAGTCCAGGGAAGATCTATAAGGTATTTTTGTTGATGCTTTTCTAGCCCCTGCCACCCATGCTTCTTGGGAGTTACTACGTTCACTCCTGTTACACTTGCCATCTTCCTGTTGGCCAGGCTGGGCGTTTGTAGGTAGGATAACAAATGGGGGAGACATATTGGCCTTGAGTTTGGGGTGTACTCTCCTACAAACCTAAGCTGAGTTGTGGCTGGGTAAGCTATAGTGTCTGGACTTCATTCCTTTTGTATGAGCAATTGCAGTGGATAAGGTGATCATATTTTGACTTGAGCAGGTCTCTTGGTCATGTTTGCAGACTTTATTAAAAGGCAACAATCTGGTGCTAAGAATTTTAGACAGCATCTTGCACCTAGGCCAAGGTATTAGTTGGAGTTGTATTGGTAAGTGATGTATGCAACCTAATAGTTTTCCTGGCTCTGGGAGTTACATGTCCTCTGTTGGAGACATGAGGACACATGAGAAGGACACAAGACCTAACCTCCACCTGAGAAGGGTTTAGTTCAAGCCATCTTAAGTTTATTCAATGTACATCGAACAACCTGGGTGAAACAGTGACTCTTGGTTCCAAAAGGTCCTTACTCAGTTTGGCAAAGATGTATAAAAAGAGGTAAATCAAGCCTTGGAGTTGAGCTCACTGTGCTGATCCTATCTGAACACTGGTACTGACTATAGTGGTTCTGCAAAGGCCGGGCACTTGCAGGATGTGCAGACTTGATGAGTCAGAACCAGTGGGTGTGGAGCTGCTTTGAGAAGATGCCATAATCTTGCTCTTTGACTTGATGTGAACCATGCAACAGGTTCGATAAACTGACTTCTTGTATGCTTGTATGGTTTGGTGGATTTCATTCTTCATACCACTGAGGTCCTGATGCTGAACACCAGGAACAGAATCTTGGCATGTGATCTAATGGATATCTTTGTGGTAAGCATTCACATGGATTGACTTCTCAGTTTTCTTTTTGCTCAGTGTTCAAATGGCTCTGATCAAATGTCATGTTTGATGCCACATTCTTCATCTCTGACGAAGCTACTTGACCTACTCAGGTTTACTACCTTGGTTGGTAGATGGATTTAGATATGATCCATACATCTAAGGCTGGCTGGCTGCTAGGACTCCAGTCTGACTTCAAGTGTAAGGCATCAGTTACTTTGAGCTTCCAGTTCATGTGGGAATAAAGTGTGGGCCTATAGAACATTTACCACATTGGTGCTTGTGTAACTGCTGGCCTAATTGTCCTTTGTAACTTGCCAGAATTCAAGTAAAGCTGTAGCATGCTGCTTAGCCTGGAAAGCATGTAGCAGATAAAAGGCTTGTGTCCTGCTTCATGCACTCATAGGCTAAAGACCTTGACTAGAGGGGTTGGGGGTGAGGTGGCTGAGGAGCCCTGAGGAGTGGTAGAATTGATAACACTGCTCCTCTTTCACCTGTTATGAACCTTCCAGTGGGCCTTGAATAAGGTTGGCTTTCTGTGTACTTGCAAGAGCCTTGGAATATGTTGCTCAAGGTAGATGAAGAATTTTTGGAGCAAAGTATAAGGAACAGCATAACAGCTTTAGGGACATGCACTTGAAGATCATCTCTAGAGAAGCAGTCTGTGCCTTATGCTGAGCTGGACCTAGTTCCCAATATGTGGGACCACAAGACCTGTAGGTAGTTGTGCACTTGAGGCTCGTTTGCACTGAAAGTTGTGAACTCCTAGTGGAGGTTGGGGGGAGTTGTTTGGGCCCTAGGCAATTTCTGTCCTTGGCATTTTGGCTTTTCAAAAGTGGATTCAGAACCTAATGGTTTTCACTTAGTTGACCAAGTATGTGTACTCAGCTACTCCTGCTGGTCTGAAAACTGAAGTTCAAAACTCATACTGCATCAAGAGGATATAGGCGAGTAGACAAACCAGGTTTCTCCAAATATTACATGGATCATGACTAGAGTAACATGTCAGTGTTGCATTTCCTTAATGCTTGTGCATGACAGCTCCTTAATGGCTGGAGGTCAGCCATCTTGGGCCTGAGGTTTGAGCAGCTGTAAACATCCTAAATAGCATAGGAGGGCTGAAGTTCCCAGTGTTGTTGCCAAAGACCCAGATCAGCAGAAATCTCCTCACCAGAGTTGCTTTATGTAGAAACTACCCCGTAATTGTTCTCATTTTGGTGGTTTTAGAACATAGTGGTATGGCTGAGCAAATCGCTTGGTGAAACAAAGACTCACATCCAAGAAACTAGACCTCAATTTGGTCTACCAAAGGTGTTTAAATGTGAAAGGAAACAGGAACAAGGTCAAGGTCTGCACTTCAATGCCGTGGTATGGTGGTTCTCCTAAGATTTGGGTGAGAGGCAAACATGGTTGTAAAATGCCTAAATCTAAAATTAAGATGAAGGATATAACATCTAAAACCTTGACACTACTTGTTTAACCACTAGTTAACTGACATTCCTGCTGTGACTCAAGAAGGGAGTCTGAAGGCAGAAAGGACAGTGTAATAGCCAACATTTGACCCTTTAGTGGGTAATTGGGTCTAGCTCTGAGGATCCATATGTGGGACAACTTGGAAAAATGGCTTGCATGGATTCACAAGGGACAAGCCACCTGTTCATTGCCTTTCTGCCTGAACGCTGTTACTGGGCACTAATAGCAATGGGTGAGGAGCATCTTGGACCAAGGCAAGCTGGTAGGGTGGCAGAATACAGGCCATCAGGTACTAGCATGTGGCAGTATAATAGTGACAATGGCTTGAGCAAACACAAAACAGAAGCTGAGTGTTGCTGAAGTCTACCTTACACACTAGGCTAGACTGTGCCCCAGGTCATTCATACTGTCTTATTTTGGCTAGTCATCCTTGACCAAGACACTTAAAATAATGCAAAATATTCAGATAGCTGCCACTGTGGTTGGCATCTTCTCTGTTCCAGGGTTTATTCTAGTGTTCATTGACAGTATACCCAGCAGAGTGATCTCAGAACAAATGCCATGGAAGGATTGCAGCATTTAGATTTCTTTTCCTTTTTGTTCTGGTTGCCATACATGAACTACCAATTTGGCAGCAAGTTGTACACCAGTGAATCCCACAAGGTTATCCATACCTCTTGGGAACAATTCACAAGAGAAAACTAAGTGAATTGCTTCCTTAGGCTATCTTAGTAAATAACTCCCTCCTGCCTTCTAGTCTACTGGCATGAAAATGCTAGCTTATGTATTGTATCTTTACATTCTCTGGAATCCATTCTGTATGGACCATAGTAATCCATGAAGTGTGGAGCTTCCATTGTCCAATCGTAGATGGGCTGAGGCTACAGGATAAGACTGCTACCAATTTGTAATCCTCACCTGGACCTGATCTCTAACTCTTGATACTGCAATGGTATTCTTGATTATTCAGAGAACTGCTTCCCTTGTACTATACCTAAAACTATATATTAGAGTTAAGTGTTGGCATGAGATAGGCTAGATGACAGCCCCAGCAAGATAAAAGTGCTAGAATCCTTTTAAAGCCATCCATAGATCCTTTCAAGCTATCCAGAGAGGAAGAAACTGATAGCGAAAACTATCAAAACCTAGGGACTCGAGTTGGGCCTGTTGTCTAATCTCTGACCAATAATCTGAATCTACAGTGCATCTGTGTAGGCTATGGAGTGAGCTTGTTGCCCATCTTTCCAAGTCTCCCATGCCACTTCAGAAAGTGCTCTTCAGGAGTTGATAGAGATATTTGCATGATGCTTTAATTGTTAATTGCCAGCCTGTGGTTGAGGATTTTGTCCTTGGCAGATAAGGTAGGACTGAATTCCTAGAGTTATAATGGTGAAGCTGAAGGGGATGACTTAGGAGTTCCAAAGCATTTTTCAAGCATTCAGAACTTTCTTGGGCCAAGAAAAAGATGGTGGCATAACCTCAGGGCGGCATCTGATGGTCAAGGTAAGTCTATAGAGGAAACGGAGGGTTCTAGCATCTGAAAATAAAGACCCAGCTATGTGGGAACTTGTTTTGAGACAGGCGCTATGTCAGATATGGTGAGGGTTCAGTGGCTTCATAGGAGTTTGAAGTGTTGGGTGACATCTCTAGAAATAATCAACTTGGGATGAGCACTCGAGGGTCTGTAGGCAACTAAAGCTTTATGCACTGGTGGAATACTGGGGAGGGGAAGGAGCCGGGAATATGCTTTATAGCAGAGTCATACAAATGGTGAATGTAGCATGATGATTGCCAGAAGACAGTGGAGGTGGTATATCAAGTATCTAAAATTTGAGCAAGTAATACATAAGTTCTACCTGTAGTTATAACCACCGTGGGAAAGCCCTTTGAGGATCTTCCAAGGACTGTGCCAGAGACTCCAATGCTAAGTGCTAATAAATCACATTGAAAGCTGTTAGACCCCTCACCTATGAGGTAGTGTTCTAAAATTTTAGAGCACCCACAGCCTCTGATTGATTGAAAAGTCTGGAGCTAGAAGGGTGAAAATGGCAAGACATGTCCTTAAACAGTGAAGTAAACCAGATGCTACAGAATCTGGAGGTAGCAGGATATTCATGAGGCCCAAGTACGAGGGTTCAGTTTCATCTCCCTTAGCCATGGCCTTGGGAGATTTGAGAAACTATCCATAAGCAAGTGGAAAGAAACTGTTGAAGGCAGAATAAGTTTGCAGGAAGTTGAGCAGTGTGATTACAGGCAGCACAGTGCTACAAGGTTAAGTAGGAACTGATCACAACTGGGTTTCTCCAATCACTTCATGAATGGACTTCCCTGGTTTCCAGGAGCGAGTGGCATACAAATCTCCATGGCTCTTGCAGACCTGTGTGTGTGTAGATGAAATAAGTCCAATCACCCTAGAGGAGTGCTCTAAAACCGCAGGTGCAGCTCAAGGGAAGCTGGGGATTTAAAGGTAAGGAGAAAGTTATGTTTTAGTGGCTATTGTCTTCTATGTATCATTCCTTCTCAATTTTTCTTCTGGAAATGGAATTCTTTCACCACTCATGGTTTTACGTATAAGTGACTTACCAGAAATGGCCTGCTAGAAGCTTATATTACACCCTGTTAGCAAGTCTCGACAAAAGCAATGGAAGACGGACAGTGTTGAGTATGCCTAGTTGCCTAAGAATTTTTCAGAAATTCCATTTTTCAAAAGCTGTAGCATCTGTGGGTGTTGGTACCCGATATTCAGCCCCATAAGCCTCTTTGTTCAGGGGTCCTGCCCTATTTGGAACTTGCAGAAACCTGTTTGGGGCTTTCAATGTAAGGAGAAAGCTAGTGAGTCCTACCTAGGAACAGAACTACAATAGTGACAGGCTTCTACTAGAGATGTGTGGAGATAATGATTCCAGGTTTCTTCCATAAGTACAGACTCAGACTACTGTTGTGTAATAGGTGAATCAACTGCATCTACATGCAATAGTCACAGAATGGATGCTTTTGAATGTAGGTCATCCAAAGTCAGGTTTAAGAATTTGGGAGACAAGTCTTTAGAAGGAAGGTGAGCAGCTGAGGTGTGATGTAGTCTGCTCAGGAATCCTTGGGCAACCCAGGGGGATTTGTACAGCTGACATGACCCCTCAGTGTACTAGGCTGAGTAGGGGGCTTTGGGTTCTGAAGCTAACCTGAAATTGAGGGATTCTTCAACTGAGGTAAACCCTGGAGGCACTCGGATCTGTCCATGTCTGGGGCATCCCCAGTAGCTAGAACAGTAAAGCATGCCTGGCACAGTGAATGCTCTACTGCAGTAGCCACTGCATCAACAAAATGTCATGATGTGAAGATAATCTAAATGTGTACCTTCAGGAAAGTAGGAAGGTGTGGTCTGGTGCTTGGGCCCTTGAGTTGGGTTGAGGATAAATGATTTGTCGGGTCATAACAATGCTTCAATGTGGACAAGTTGAGTTACGTGACAGAGGAGCCCTTACTTGACAATTGTAGAAAAGCAGTTTGGATGTATAACTCCATTCTCTTGGAAGGTCTTTGAGAAGACTGACGATATTGGTGTTTAGGTTGCTCAGCATAGAAGTCCTGTCTTGGTGAAATGGCCTTGCTTTTAGGGTTCCCAGTGCAGAACATCACTTAGGCTTCTCCATCCCACACCCTTTGAGGTATCTCTGCAATTTTTCTCCTGTGGCAACCAGAGCTCTGAGAAGTTTCAGAACATAAATGCCTAAATGAGGTTCCCCAAAGATTGCCCTGTTTGAGGCACAGTATGGATCTTAAACTAGGATTGAAGGTGATCAGCTGACTGCTTAATACCAGCTTTCCTACATGTTGACCATTTTTGCTATCTACTTGCATGCCCGAATTCAGTGTAAAACTTGAACTGGTTATGTGCCTTGATACTTGGCTGGAGAAGCTGCTGACTACACAATAAAATTGCTGTGTAATGCGGGAATGTTGCAGAAAAGCTAATAGACCACCTCTTTAGCACACAGAGATCTTGCAACAGTATTTTGAGCTTTTCCTGCATGTTGCCACAGATTATTGAACTATGGAGTTGTTAGTTTGGAAAACCCCATAGCATAAGTGACCTCAAACAAGCCAGAAATGCATTTTTGTTTTACTTTGTGTTTGTTTTAGCCAAGTAATCAATTGCCTTCTTAAATCATTCCTGTAACCAGATTTCCACAGGCCAGGTGGCCCAAGAGGGAAAGAGTTGAATCTCAATGTAGGATCTCTTCAGACTTTCCATGATACAAATTTACAAGCATAAGAGATCAATCTTCTCTTCCTCCTGTATTCCATTCACTACGTATCCCCAAGTAGATAAAATGCAATCGTCATTCACTTCACCTTTGGAAGACTTTCCTATACTAGCCATATTGTGTATTACACACTAGAAAGAACTAACATAAAATTATACATAAATGATGGAATCCTAACAGAACAGAGGCATGTTGTATTGTATTACGATGGGACTCATTTTAAAAATCTTTCCATAAATTTTGGAGGTATAGGGATTCCTTTTATGCCCTGTTTTCCCCTCCTGTCACATCCACAAGGTCAACATTCCACTGCAGTGTGCCGTGTCATTGTAGTATAGACAAAAGTAGAAAATGCAGTATCATGCTGTCAACGTATACTCAGCTTTCACAGGGATCCTTTTATTTGGGAATAGATGCATGCTACAATGTATTTTGACTTGCAGTATGGACCGCAGTGTTTCTTTGTACAATTCATGTAGAACATATGCATATAATTGTTCACCTATGCATATAGTATGAAAGTTGTCTTAAACCAGTCCCCAAAAGACTAACATTTTATTTCACTGAGCAAAATTATCTCTGGGATCATTTTGTTGCAAAGGGTGTAGAATTTCATTAATGGCTGAGAAGTATTCCATGGAGCAGATGTGTCAATTCTTTTTGCTGTATGACTCCTCTGACATACCGCAAACAGGCAATTCCATAGACAAAGCAGGAGGGAGGCTTCTAGCAACAGGGATGAAGGGGCAACAAGTCAATGCTTCCTGGGTGTGGAGTTTCATTTGGCGATGATCACGTGTCAAACTTAGAAGCAGGAGGTGTTTGTACAGCAAGGCGAGTATATAAATGCCGCTCAACGTTTTTCAAATGGGTTACTTTTACATTATGTGAACCAGTCACTGTAGCCAAGTCACTCTGCTTTCCAAGTAAAATGAGTCCTTGGAAAGAGTGCAATCACATTGACTTCATGCTGTCAGATCAAGTTAAGCCCCACACTGCTGTTCCACAATTGGCTAAGCTGAAAAGGCCTTGCAATGCTGGGTTCTCAAAATCAAAGACTAGGACACTAGAATTGTTTGCATTTTTCTGGCGATTTCATTTGTGAGCCCAAATTGAGGACAGACTCTACTCAGCTTAATATATTCCCAGAGATGTTCTATGAATTGTGCTTAAAATAAAGGCAGTATACCTGATGCTGAAAATTGATCTCTAGTGATTTTTACCATTAAGAAGTCAAGATTCTGGTCTGAACCCAAGTGGTGGGAGTCTGGGAGGAGGCCTAGGGACCTGTCATTGGGACGCCTGACCTAGTGGTTCAGGCTTTGATGCTTTCCTTGGAACTGTTTATTCACACTTGAGATGGTCTCCCCAACCTGGGTGGTGTGGGTCTAGGTCTCCCTTGCCTTGGGACACTCAGTTGGGATACCCTGGCTTTTCACAACCCAAGCAAGCCTGTTGCTGTTATAGTAAGTGCCCTAGATGACACCTGGCAACCAGAATCTCATCATGGCTTTGGCTTTTTACCGTTTGCCTTTGAGCGCTTAATATAAACCACCTGCATCAATTCTTCCAAGAAGGACTTGTCAGGGTCTGGTTTTTTTATGTGTTTGAGTCACAATCATCATGGATAGGATTCTCAATTGTACAAAATCATCTTTAGGCTGAGTATGAGGTGAACAAAAAACATCCATGAACTTCATGCTTACACGTGGGTCCTGTGCCCAAGATAATATGTGATTCACAAACTTGAAATGCATCCAAACTGGAGCATCCTGGCCCGCAACATCACAGGGAGGGAGGATGGTGCCTTCACCCGTTCTCCCTTTTCCCTCCATCTCTGTAAGGGTGGTCAGAGAAGGGGGATGGTCAGGGTTAGGGAAATGGAAGGGGAAGGGGAAAGGGTGCTGGACATGCTCCATGCAGCTGAGCTAAGCCATAAACCACAGGCTTCTGAAAAAGGTCAGGTATATTAAACAACAAACAATACTACACACCACTGTTGCCCACACCACAAGTTAAGTAACGAACGTGCCAACAGGCCTCCCAGACCATGGAGATGTTAAGGATAAACCTCAGGTGACTTTCAGAAATCTTTTTTTTTTTTTTTTGCTTGAACCAAGATATTTTTTGCTGTTAAGTCTTGGAACAAATCTCACATCTAACAAGAGATCTCACTTGCTTTCATGTTGACAAGAGGTCTAAGTGGAGGATAGTGTTATAACTTCTAAAGTGAAGTGTCTTGCAGTGACCTGAACTCGAGCTGACCCCAGAGGATCCTTAGCCTGTGAGGCCTCATGGTAATGATCACTCCCTGATGACTGTCTGGGGTTCCCTGATCAAGATTAGCTGTAGACAAAGCAAGCTGCACTTGCATGGTTCTGGGCTGCCTGACCTGTTCCTCAAAGAGGGTAAGGGCCTCATGTTGGTGATGGCTGCCAGAGTCCTAATAAGCTCAGCATGCTCTGGATCCTTGACTATCCTCCCTGTCTCTACCTGTGCGTACAATCCCTCTGGAGTTTTAACCATAGATACTCCATGTCTGGGAAGATGTTGCATCATCAGACCTGTGGGGTTCCAGACAATTGAATCACCAGGGACAGATCTGGTCCTGCTCGAGTGAAGGAATATAGATCTATGAGAATTCATCCATTGAGGTCCCATGTTGGGCGCCATTTGTGACTGGTGAAACTTGATGGATTCTTTCCTATAGCTTTGCATAGAAATAGAGGCCAGGAAGCAAATGCAGGTGTGCCAGAGCCTAAAGCGTAAATAAAGTATCCTGTCAGAAAGCGAGAGGGTTATGTGCTCAAGTGACACTGCTGTTCAGGACTTTTAAGGCTTCTCTGTTGCAGTTGGTTGTCTACTCAAGAAGTGGGATTGGCTTACAGCTTTGTATTTCTGCAGAGTCAAGTGGGATCTTCATTAGTAGTTTTGTGACTTTTCTGCTTATGGCAATAGCACATAGGCAGCAACTGGTAATCACTCAGGTGCTTGTTGCAAATGCTCTTGCATTGCTGGTCCTACAATTGTATAAGCCTTTGGAAGCTTGATTGCCAAGGCCTAGATTTGACTTTGATTATAAAATGGTATGTTTCAGAGAAAATGGGCTACAGGAGAACATTGTCCCAAAGGGAATTTAGTCTAGCAGGTTTAAAATTGCAATAAAGTTTCCAAAGAGTTTGAGGTGCAGTAATAGATTTGGACTCACAGTTGATTGACAACAAAGTTTTGATGTCAGACAGAAATCAAATTATATTATCTTGCCATGGCATATCCACTGGCACTGTCAGTCAACCACACTTCAGGGTATGTAAATGATAATTTGCTTCTCAAGCAAAATTCCAGTGGCTAAAGAACTAGTTTCACAGAACCAGGATGGACTGCAACACCCATTGGTTCCAGTGGAAGTTGGGGCTGAAAACAGAACCAACCCAGCGATCACAAGCACCAACTGATCAGGGCAATGGACTGTGCTGGGCCCTGTACTTGCTAGTACATTCAAGAATTTGGTCTGAGAACACCTCAGACAATGTCTTTGGAGATCTCACCAATTGAAATGCTGGACTTAGAACCCTAACCAAGAAAAGAGAAGACAGAACAGGTCAATCAACCATGTCAGCTATATCTTGGCAGAGAAATATGGGGCAAACAGAGACTCTATGATGGACTATGTCAATCAATGGATTCTTCAAAGACCTCATCGTGCTTGGAGTGGCAAGATTGGCAGCAATTCATAACTGTTGAACTACTTGAGCAAGAACCTTGGCGCATACCCTACATCCGGGACCTGGGGAGGGTGGAAAACTGGGTGGGTCTTCTCCCTTAATACCCTCCTTTAAACATGAAGGAAACAACATGGAAATAATAGTCTTATCCACTTTCCTATAGCCCTTGAACCCGTTACCCTAATTAACTATGCAAAGATTATAAAAAATATAATAACTAGTTTCAAACTTGAACTGTTCCCAGAAGTGTTACAATATGCTTAGAGGCAAATTAATCCTATTACCAGATGTGGGTTTGACCATCAAAGCCTGATTCCTGGTACCAGCAGTGATAAATTGGTACCCTTATTGCCAAGTTCCATGTGTTGCAGGTCTCGAATGTGTCTTTGGGCAAGCTGGTCTAACTTATGCCTGGGGAGGCAGATGTAATCACTTAACCTTTTGTGTATTGACAACTTGAAATTCATACCCTCATTGTTAAGGTCATTGTTGATAGCATCCTTGGCAACTTAGGATGCTTCCTGTATCCTACCTTGACAAAGGAGCTATTACCTGAGTGTGAACTCAGTTGTCATGAAGCCAACAACTGCCAAAATACTAACTATAGTCTTGTTGATCTTCATCACACAAACCAAATTCAACTATGGTCAAACCTAGATCTGAGACTGAGTATAAACACCTGGTTGGTACAAGTTTCCTAAATTGTAGCAACACTACTAATACTCTGGACATGTGTAGGTATTGACACATTTCTGCCTCAAGCATGTAATGACTGCTTTGGGTAAAATCCTTAGCCTATTTTTTGAGGGACAGGTTTGGCTTTGTTGTAATTATTTAGGGTATCTGAACTGGCACATTGAGACCCACAGAGCCCAGGGATTAGCATGCATTATCCAGCTCAAACAGGAGTTAAAGTTTAATATGAACAAATTGACTTCTGACAACTGTGGAGGATAGATTTGAAAAATGAGGTCAAGAACACAGGATGGCATGAAGCAACTTCAGTCTCACAATGTGTCCTAGGAGTCACTTGAAGATTCAAGAGAACTACTTCTCATACACGTCAAAGTGTGGCTGTAAACCTTGGAACACTCACTACCTTTTTAAACTATGACTTTTAATCAGTTATCGTAACTAGCATTGGGTTAGTTGAGAGAGGGAATGCTGCATTGTTTAAGAAAATGGCCATTAATCTGGCATAAATTTTGAAGCTATCTTAATATCTATTTCCCCTGGGAGTTTAAAGGTGTAGTTGAAAGTATTATGTCTGGAAAAAAGCCTTCATAGGCATACAAAACAAGGTGCAGTTCTAAAAGGCTTCTCTTAAAACCAACTTAGACCTGTGAGGGAGCAAATGAAATGTAATTGCCACTCCTAGTGACTTAAAAGAAGATTTTTTTCAAATTCAAGAGGCTAAAAATGAAGTTCTAGGAGTCTACTATCATGCAACTTCCAGAAATAAAGAAGGCACAAATTGTTAACCCTTCCCATTTTGTGTGTTTTGGTAAAGAATAAATGATCAATCTTTGTAGGGTAGTTTCCCAGGTCTCTGTCAGCCTAGAACCAGGGAATCCCCAGTCCACAGGGGTAAGTCTGATATTTTTTTTGGTGGGGGGGAGGTCAAGTTTCCTTGACCTTAAAATTTGATTCTGGGTGTTGTGCTACTGCATGAGGGAGAATATCATTGATAGAGACAGTGAACTGTGATTAAGAAATGAGTTCACCTGTTGAACAGCACAAATAGCATAGTGGAGAATGAGCCAGAATTCAGGATTTTCATGGAAATCTCAAATCTGAGGTGCTATCATGGAGCGAAGGCATAGTTTGAGTACCTGCTTTGAAAGAGTCCTAATGTTGGAAAACCAGAAGTTCGAGGTGTTGGCTGTATCAAAGCCAGGATCACGACCATAGACTAGGATGGTCATCTTCCTGCACATACACATGCCTGTGCTCAAGAATTTCATATACAAGCTCATCACTAAATTCATACTAGATCTGTAGAAGTTGAACCTAGTTCTGCTCTTCTTGTGTATCCTATGAGACTCGGGTGACATGGCTGCTGAGATGTTAAGCTACAGGATGATGAAAGAGGATGGAGTCTGGGTGATCGTTAAGTTCTGGGGCAGGACTAATATCAAGTGAAAGAGGAAACTGAAGGATGGATAATGTGGCATCACATTACCTGGCTGCTCTTAGTAAAAGCCAGCCCAACCTCCTGACCAGTTACCCCCAGAACACAGCTCATGGAAAGTAAGACTTAGATCACTCTTGTTATTCCTGCTGATTTGGAAAGTTTCCCCTAAGGATGCTCTAAAAACTACCTAATACTAGAACTTGGGGCATCCCAAATGCATTTGGTATTCATGAAAATTAACTGCTTGGGTGATGTTTTTGTATAACCAGCTGATATCTGTTTAAGGGTTGCCTTTGCTGGGGCCTCAGTCCTTGGATTAATGCTTTGATGTGGGTTTCTATGCTTGTGGTTGCTTGAACATTGCAGAGCACCAGAGTGGAAGTGCTTGGATGCTCTGGAAGCAGGAAAGACAAACTCATGACAATGAGTTATCTATCCCTCATAAGCTGTTGCCTTTATAGACTGGAGGTTGCCTTTCTACCATATAGGAAATTTGACTGGCATCAGTGACACAATTTTGAGGGCTCAATTTCAGCCTGATGGGTGGATATCTGTAGGCAACAGTTGGAAGACACTAAAACTGTCAATTAGTGCTATAGGCTTGGATGTCTTCAGTCTAACTATGGCTAATATTATTTGAGTGGTGATGAAAATAAGCTGAAAACCCTTGATTGGTTTTGTGTGTACATAGCATGTGAGCCAGTCTAGGGTATCCATTAACCCTTTTCTAGACTGCCTTCTCTGGTCTATTCTTTATCTAGTATACTTACTCATATAGCCAAACTGTTTGCTGCCCAGTGATCACTATTACCTTGTTTTGAAATCTTGCCTTTCTTGAGGGATGAATCTGGAGATTTCCAACACCTCCTGTGTATGCACCTGGAGGATATGTCAGACAACAGTCAGAATGTGGCATTGAAAGTTGGCCTTAGCAAGTATTTGTGGACATGTTTCTTTCTGGATTCCAAAGTGGTCTGATAAGAGGCTTCCAAATTCCTGAAAAACTGGGCCACTAGAAGTAGATCTGCTTTCAGTGTCAGAATTTCTGATGAAGTAATTTATCTGTAAAAGTTTCTATTTAGGCAAGATGCGGAAATGTACTAACCTAGGCTGGGCAATAGTGTCATTGGTGGATGCTGTATTGAGGTACAGAAAATGAAGTTCAGCTGGCATGTTGCTTGGGGTTGGCGATGGTTAAGCATTCTTGTGAATTGGTACATAAGTTAAACTTAGTTTCTTGAAATCAGTTAAAAAAAAAGGTACCTACTATCCTAGTTATGTTGTCATAGAAATTGGTAAATTATATCAAAGATCTTATGTCCTACAGCAATGCAGCAAAAATCAACTTTCAGACACAAGAAATGCTAATAATAGATCCTAAGACTGAAAGTCCTTGGAAACCGTATGAATGGGGTTGGTCAGACTGATTGCCTTCCTACTCCTGGGTCAGGGCGCCCATCTGCATTCAGAGTAGCAATGTCACTATAGACATTGCAGATCCTTGGTGATGACCGCAGATAACGGGTGATGGAGGACATGGACTGCATCTACCACAGTGGGGACTTGAATGAACTTCAGAGAACATGTGGCTTGCTGCTGTTGCACATCATGGAGGGGCATGTTGTTGTGACATTATCTATACAACAAAGCTATATTAAACACCTATCCCTAAAACTTGATGTCAATATTAGGCAAATCTTGACATTTAAGAGCTCCTTTCTGTCTATCAGCTCTTTTCTGTCTATCAACTTTATCAGAATCATGGTGTTGTGATCTAACTGTTGGAGAATTGGGTGTTGTGTTAAAGTGTCATATTTCTTTGAAGAATTTGCTAGCAGGGATCTCAAGTACAAAAGAGTTGCTTATAATTTTGCGGTATAAACAGGAAAAACTATTCTAAGCAATTCAAGTGTGCTAAACAATCAGCATTGGAGTTTATGGAACTGGTATATAATCACTTCTCTATCTACTCTGGAGAGACAAACTGAATATATGTAACAATTCAGTTTAAAACTGGAAGTGGGAACTTTCAACTTTAAGGAGTTTCCCATGATTCAACTCATTGGCTTAAGACTTCTAAAAGTTTACATGTTATATTTCCTTAATCTGAGTTTGCATACCAAAAGTTCTGTTAGCTAAGATGAAAGACGCTCCTTCCTATTAAGGTATATACAATGGTATTATCTTCCCTGAAGGTGGAACTAAGCATATTTATGACCGGGAGATAGTCCAGGGCAATGATCTCTCCATCACTATTTGCTTAACTTCTGGCAGTGATGTCCCATCCCTCCTTTTACTGTTGGCCATTGGAATGCTATCCCATGCAGTAAGTTTCAATTGACTTTCTTTGTATGCATGAGGAAGGAATAGTGATCTCAGGAAGAAGGATAGTCTGTATCCTTATGTATGAAGGATCACAAGATCCTGCGCATTATGTTAAGAATGGTGTTAAATTCATAAATACTATTCATGATACAGTTCCATAGGCTCTGGGATTTTGCTTTCCATCTTCCCATTTCCATCTCTGCACAGATTTCTCTATATTACAATAATATGGACTATAGTCCTTCAGCAAGCCACATGTCACTTAAGTCTATCATGGCATTGTAGGAATAGATAATGGTAGAAAGTCCAGCATCCTTCTGTCAAGATAAAGTTTCATTGGGAATACATCTCTTATTCAGGAGTAGAGATGCATACTGTACTGTGTCTTCGCTTCCCAGTATTTTAGGCTCCACTATACAGTTACATGTGGACATATGTATATATGCTTATCAATGTCAATCATGTATTTCACATGCAGGCTGCCTCACATCAGAACATCTGTTAGTTGTCTGTTGGATTGGGCTTATGTCACTGGGCAAAATGCTTCCAGTTGGGACCGTCTTGTTGCAAATCAGTTTTATTCTTCATCACTGTGTAGTACTCCATAAAATAGCTTCTATCTTTATCATGTATTTCGAAGTCCTTGAGAGACAATGTTGAGGCTTTTTTAACCTCTCAATAAGTAATTGTCTAGAGATGGTAAAGGGTTCCAGGTTGCTGTATTTCAGCTTCTTATCCTTGGGAGGTTTTGAATTGTCACCATCGACAACTCTCCATTTCAACTTTCATGATATTATTCATGGGTAGGGCACTTGGCATTCACTTCTGGCCCCCAGGGATGAGCTAGGGAGTCCCAGGAGTTATCTGTAGACTCATCATCTGCAGCCATTACTAACCAGGCACCAGTTCTATGTTTTCAGTTACTAACTTCCTATTCTACACACTTGCACTTCCCTGGTTCAGACATCAAATCTGCTGCCACCTCCTGATATGGCTCTTTGTACACAAATGGCTCAATGTCATTTGCATATGATGCTGCCTCATACAACTGCTATAATGCATGTAGCTCTGCTGTTTTGTAATAGGCTTTGTATCAGCACCAGAGTATGTCATACAGGATCCTGCCTCTGGGCCAACTGACTAGCTTTAACAACTTCCTTATGTTCTATCAGCATGGTAGGGAAGGGATGCTGCCACTCCCCACAAGGACATGCTCTTGGACAAGGGAGCAAGCTCTGGCCCTTGGAGCCAAACTGGAGGTGACTTACCTCTGCTGGTGGAGTTGGGTTATATCAGTAGCTATATACACTTACGACTTTGTACTATGTTGTCATTTTATCAAGTAGATGATTTGACTTTGTTCAGGGAATCATGGCAAATTGTGCTTGCTTTATCGAAGTTCATTTCCACACCACTGCCTGGTAGCGGCTTGTCCTGATGCCTGCAGGCCACTAACCTGAGGGTATAGAGGCTCCTTGCCCACTTTTGTAATGTCATGTTGCCTTCATTCTCAGAACAAGGGACATTCAGGCTTTCAAAGATCTGGGTGAAACTGGATAGTACTTGGGCCACATTCTGTCCATCACAAATTGGATGATTTTAAGTATCCTGGAATTCTGCTTCATAGCACCTCCAGCCTCTTTGTACATTCTCTCATTCAGCTGCAGTTTGAGAAGTTTCTGTGTAGCCCTATAAGAACAGTTCATGCAGCATAGTTCCTCTTGAGCCACAGAAGATACTGTCTTATCTATTTTTTTGGATGTTCTCGTTTTCTAGTTAATAAATGGATTACTAGTACTGTCTCAACAGCTGAGAGTTTACTTTTCCTTGTGCTTCTGAGGCAACTGAGGACCAGCCTGTGTCTCCTTAGTTTTCTCTCCAATGACCTTATAGGGTTAAAGCTGTGCTATTGAATAATACAGTGGGAATGTAGGCCTCTGCTCAAACACAAGGACAGCAGGATACTGAAAACAAATGAACATGAAAAACACAGCTAATGATTGAAACTTGGTATCAGAGCAATGGAAGGGAAAGATAACTGATCCAGGAGCCACAACACCTGGAAGACTTGCAAAGACAATCTAGCATTGCAGTTCAAGAGTTATGCACTAACTTCCAGAGGGTGGCTTATTTTTCAAGACTGAAGAGAAGTTCTCAGGAAAAAGTAAGTGTACCAACCTGAATAAATTGCCATGATTTTCTGCAATTGAAGTGTGTACTCAGTCTGTTTGACAGCTTTAATTTTAATACAAGCAGGGCCACTTTGACTTACCCGCCCTATGATTTTTGACGGCATTGATTACCTTTCTTAAATTCCTCATGCCACAGGAAAATACTAGAGAACAAGAGCTACACTGACCCATGCCTTTGCCTTTAATGGATTGTTAATTCCATTCCAAAAGTTGATATTCCGAGTGTCTTCCAAAATGAAATTCATACTCATGAATTTCTTGGGCATAGGGAAAAACACATTAACTAAAGGGATATACAGAAGGATGACTCCACTTCCTATACTTTCTTCTGAGTTGTGTAACTGACAGGGAATGGTGCATTAAGCCTTGTAGGCTCAGCCTAATGTGGATGACAAAATGACAAAGTCAAGTGAATTACAGGTGACTAGGCAAAGTGTCGTGTAGCCTGCAGAAGATGGCCCCTCTTCAGCTCTCCTTGGAACTCGCATGGAACTTGCTGGTCAGGCCTGACAGTTTTTTTTTCTCATACAGTAACATTTGCATAAAATGTCATTTACATACCAAGTGTTCATATGGTGCCTTCAAATACCAATGCAAGCAAAATTGAGCTTATCTTTTTAAAAACTAATTTTATAGGAAGACACCCTAAAAATTTGGAACTGTTGGTTACTCACCCCTTTAGCACATTCCTGAAACTAACTTGAGCAAAGTTGAAACTAGAAGCCACAAACAAAATCGGTGGGACTTGAAATGCATGGAAAAGTCGCTGAATGAGTCATCACCTGCCTCACTGGATTTCCATTAACAAATCTGTGAGAAAAAGCTGTGAGTTGAACACAGAGCTTGATGTGGGACATGGGTTTATCAATCTTATCTACTAGGTCAAACACCTGCCCGTGAATTTGACTCATGTTTGAGAGTTGTTGGTTTTCCACAGAAGCTGGAACTTAAGACACTGGCTCATCGTACTTGTGATTAATCTACTGTGAAATTGACCTCCTTGGTGGTTAGTCTATAGGTGACCACATGTTACACTTAGAACTGAAGCGAGTTATCTTAAGTGAACAACCTTAAGTACAATCCCATGTTTCCAGACTTTTTAAAATACACACCATTGTACTTGAGCAAGCATAAACCATCTAGTTTTGTCTTATGGAGGATGCACCAATGCAGTAAAATGAACTGGGGGACCATTTTTTTAGTATCTCCTCTACCATTTTTGTTCTGTGGCTATCCTTCCTGGCATCCCTGTAGAAAGACAGTTCTTGGACTGTCAGTCATGGACTTTGCTGGAGTCCAGCTCCAGCCGAGTTCGGAGCTCGGGAAGGGTGCGTGGAGTCAGCGATAAAGAAAGACACAGACACTTGGTATGTTCTCACAACAGCTCAAGAAAAAACTGTCCTTTTTATTTACTCAAACCCCTCTCAAGCTTCTGCACAAGCAACTATTTTATTTTTACTTCAAGACTAAGGGGGCATGTACAGACATTTGGTCACTCGGTCTACACTTCAAGGCGAAGCAGGTGCCCCTAAAGATAATTCTGCAAAATACTGTATTCATATTCTTCAAAGCAAGCTATTATTCTTCAACAGTAGCCATGGAGCAACAGCCAGGACTCCAAGGCCAAGGCACATGTGATTATCTGCTAATCAGTAGTACATTCCTGCCAGATTTCTACTTCTACAATTTACCCTTCATTTAATGGGAAAATAGGTTACAAGGGAAGAAACCTAAAATCCAAAACAGAAATTTCAAATATAAAATCCTCAAACTAAAAACTCCATAACCCCATAAACAATGAGACAAAATCAAAAGCATTTTTCTTTAATAAAAGCATCCTTAATTCCTCTAGCTAAAAATTATAAAAGCAGCTAAAACAATCACATTTCCTACACTCCTAAAAATTGCAAAGACAACCTAGCCTTTGAGATAATAATAACTATATTTTTTGCCATAGCAGTTTCAGCTCTCACTCCCATCACTTGCATTACTTTGTAAAATACTTATTAAGCCATTTCCCAGAAGGCATGCTATATGTCTGGGCCCGATTTCAGAGCAATGGGTAGGTACAGAATAAGATGTCCCGAAATGGCATGAGTTTAATTGTACTCCTGTGGGCAGTTAAAAGCCCACTCACCAAGACATTATCAATAGCATTAACTCAAGCTCATGTTGGTGATAAAAGCCATCCCACAGGGACAAACAATGCCTCAATAGATTACAAAATTCTTAATGGAGTGCTTGAGTGTCCAAGCAAAAAGGTGGTGAAACTGTGTCAAGGTGGTCAGAGAGAAATCCGTTGGGCCCTGCCAAACAACTGGAAGCTCCCCCGCGCCCTGCCAAGCAGGGGAGCTGTTCTCTTCACACCTTTGTGCCATCCACACCTACTGCACGGACCCCAGCAGGACTTCCTGAATTAGAGAGACAAACTTTAGTTTGGGACAATTTTTATACCTGGATTGAATGTAACAAATTTGCTACATACTAACTATACTAGTTGGGAAATCATCCCAGAATGTAAGATTAGCTGTCTAGTCTGCAGAGCTAGGAAAAATAGCTGGAAACAAGGTTAAGTGCTAGCATGGGCTAGTGGCCTAAGAATATCATCCAGCTCTTTGGGGGACTACGGGTTACTATCTTGCACATGTTTGGAGTATCTTCAGATGGTAGCTCTTGTCTGGCATGTTTAGGTTCACTTTAGAACTTGCAGCATGGGCCCGGCACAGTGGCACAGTGGTTAAGGTCCTTGCCTTGCACGCCCGGGATCCCATATGGATGCCGGTTCTAATCCCGGCGGCCCCACTTCCCATCCAGCTCCCTGCCTGTGGCCTGGGAAAGCAGTCGAGGACGGCCCAAGGCTTTGAGACCCTGCACCCACGTGGGAGACCCGGAAGAGGCTCCTGGCTTTGGATCGGCATAGCATCGTCCCTTGCACTCGCTTGGGGAGTGAATCATCGGATGGAAGATCTTCCTCTCTGTCTCTCCTCTCTGTATATCTGCCTTTCCAATAAAAATAAAATAAATCTTTAAAAAAATTTCAGTTCAGGAACTATCATTTTGGAGGGATCACAGATACTGAAGTTATTAGAAACAATTGTCACATTTCAAGACTAAGTATTTGAAAAGTGACTAGCTTTTGACCTGTTTGATCTTTAAAAACAGCTGGCCTCTGCCATGGTACAGACCAAGGATAGCAATGACCTTCAGGGTCTTCGCTCTAGCAGGTTTGTTTTCCAAGCTCATGTAGAGCCTTCCCAGCTTTGGTTACATGCATGCCACGTAGAGAGAACACACAGGGTAATGCCTTATGTAGGACTTCAAGATGTTCTGAGATACTTCCCAGTCCTGTAAGTACAGATGCCCATGGCTTGGCACATGTGCAATACATACATATCACTGTTCTGATCAAACACCCAGCTCATCTGATTGGGCTCATAGGTTCCCAACTGTTTGGCAGGGGAGTTACAGTGGTTGGCCTTCTGGAACAGCTGACATTGTGCAAGTAACTGATCATGTGTTAAATGGTTTCAAGTTGTGCTCCATACTAGATGAGTAATCACTTAACAGGTCATTTTGATCTGTTGTTCTGTACTGGAAAACGATGTCACTGAAATCATCCTTATTAGGATGGATCATGAAAACTTCAGTCAAAAGTAGCCTCAAGCCTTTTTGTGAGGCCAATCCATTTTTTACCTGTTATAGGGTCATATTAAAAGCCTCTCCAGGGAAGGGCAGGATAGCTAATATCCTAATGCTTAAGCCGGCTTCTCTAGTTACCTATTTCCTACACTTAGGTCATGCTGTAGACCCTCAGGTGCTGGCCCACATCAATCTACTCCTAGGAAAATAGATAGGATCCAAAGTTCTTATATGCTTATGACACAATAAGATTCAAATGGTGTTTGTTCTGAATGCTCATGCTCAAGGAAGTGTCTATAAGAGCTGTGTCCTGAAAGCACTTCAAATGTGACTGAAGGAGCAAAGTGTTGGCTATTTACAGGTAGAGTGGTGATGTAGAAGATTGATATGGGAATAGTGACTTCTTAGATGATAGCCTCCTAAACAGTGAAATCCTTTTTTTTTTTTTTTTTTTTTTTTTTGGCGTATGGTAAAGTTAGGGTAGGCTGTGATGTTTAGGAAATTCTCAGCAAAGTAGAAAGGCTCACTCTTGTCCCAAATCCAGAGTGGTATCAGACCCATCAAGGTCTCCTTATACCCCAACCTCCTAGAAGGGGATCTTGATCTTCAACTGCAATCTTCTATGGAATGGTCCATAGATGAGTAAAAGAGCAAGAGGCAGAATGACACAACAATGAAGCAGGAGAGCAGGGACCCTGTATGGTAGCCAGCCTGTAAGCTGTCCCTGACTTCTGCTTCCTGGTATTTATGCCTGTGCTAACCCTTCCCCCTTCAGTATATGACTATATCCTAAACGAATAGCTTGGCAGGCAATGGGTTTCTCACTTCTGAGATGAATTAAAGAAACCATCCTCTAACCAGTTTGGCTAGAATACAGAAACCACACATTACAAGTTCATGGACAGAGGGGCTCAGGTGCACAGAGGGCCTTTATGCCTTGCCTTGACAACAGGCTAGGAGGAGCTCAAGTTTGCTGGCAACTGCAGCTTGGAAGTTACTGCCATTTGACAGCTGGCATGTGAGTCCACTTGGACATAGCACTTTACCATGCAGGCCCTAAACTGAAGACATAACCCTCATCTTAAGCAAGAATAGAAATTGATAAGGAAACAAGTAACAGAGAAACACTGCTTGAGCTGCAACTTTGTTACTTTTAGAGATGAGATGGAAATCGGCCATCTCAGGAAGCTAAGTCTGAGAAACTTCTCACTGAGATCTCATTTCACTTGATGGTAGACCTTCAGTCCTGAAACCAGTTTGGTTTGATCCATGTGGAAATGTTGAGCAATTTCATCTTCTGTTAGCTCTTGTGGGAGGCCTGGTGACAGACTTAACACCTCAATCTTTAGCAAGCTTGCTTCCCTGATAAAGTTCAAGCCAAACTTTTTCTGGGGCAGTATTTGTGGCTTCAATGACCTATGATCTTAGTTTCTCTACAAAGTTAAGTGTATTCAAACAAAAGGAAATAGTTCAAAAAGCTGAGACTGTCTCCATTACAGATGGTGGTGCCCTGGCAAGGTGTTTAATCACACTTCCCCACAGGCTTTGCATTCTGGTCTGGCATTAAGGATGGTGGGTGGGCATCAGCTGCTGTTAGGGTTAAGTGCAGCTCCTCTGTGGAGGAATCACCTGTTGAAAGTGGATCAAAAATTCGAGTTTCTGGAGCACCTGTCACACAGGTATGTGCAAGCCTGCCCTTAGGCTGGTTTATTCAATCTTAAAATTCAGGTAAAGCACCAGCATGTTACCCGATGGCCTGACTTGTACATGATGTGGGCAGTACGACACACCCCTGTGTGAAGAATGTGGGGGCCTAAAAAGATGTAAGAGCAGGCCTTGAGGGACAGGTTGCTCAAATAGTCCAAATGAATAGTGAACACATGAACAGGGAATCTTTGCACTTTGCTCAATACTATAAGGTTTTGTTACACAGCCAAAAATGACACTTGTGCAGCAGGAAATGTGTGTATTGCCCTGTTCTACTGCAGAAAATGGTCTCATGAAGGTTGCTCTGAGTCAGCAAAAGAGGGATCTTAGTACCTGCATGCAGGATCCATAGGCGATACTGTGTTCTGCATGCATACAGCTGCTTTCTATTCTTGAAGACTTGTAATTCCTTGAAGCCTGGCATAGAGAATACCATTAATAACTCAAGGAGTTTCTCTTATTCTTGGCTTTCTGTGCAGGCATTCCAAATTTGAGATTGAGTCTGCCTTGTTCTGAAACTACTTGATTCAATGGGAGTGGTCTGTAGGTAGGGTTGGCATTTACGGCTCCTTTCTCTAAGAAGGTAATCTATTAGAGCTGTATGGAATCTAGGACAAGGTGTAGTTTCAACTCTGAAGCTCTGAACTTTCTCTTTTTTTAAAAGACTTATTTATTTATTGGAAAGTCAGATATACAGAGAGGAGGAGAGACAGAGAGGAAGATCTTCTGTCCGATGATTCACTCCCCAAGTGAGCACAATGGCTGATGCTATGCCAATCCGAAGCCAGGATCCAGGAACTTCTTCCGGGTCTCCCACGTGGGTGCAGGGTCCCAAGGCTTTGGGCCGTCCTCAACTGCTTTCCCAGGCCACAAGCAGGGAGCTGGATGGGAAGTGGAGCTGCCGGGATTAGAACCAGCACCCATATGGGATCCTGGCACGTGTTCAAGGTGAGGACCTTAGCCACTAGGCCACGCTGCCAGGCCCTGATGCTCTGAACTTTCATAACATTCAGGATTTGTGTCACTGATCCTGGCTAGTCAACGTGGTATTGTTACTCACCTACTTCATTAGCTACTCCAAACCGGCTGTGCAAACTAAATGTCACACATGTAGCTTCAGTGGGAGGTAAAACAAACATAGGTCTCCTGGGGACTTCCTGGAAATAGTATCTGGCTGGAACATAAGCCATGTGTTATGTAAGATGTTTATAGTTGTTGTCTGGAGAGTAGAGCCATCTTGTGTCTACTGAGGTAAGATCATATGAGCAACACAACACAATATGGAAAGCACCTGGTACTCTAACATTACAACAGGACTACTAGTGGTGACTTCTAAACCAGATTACTGTATAGAGAATTCCCATGTTGGTGTTTCTGCAAATGTCAAAGAAAACTGCAATTTCAAACATGGCATCAATTCATTTATTTATAAAAATGTTTCTATGAGACTTACAAGGAAAGGGGGGAACAAAAAATCCCCTGCTTCAGTGCCATGCCATGCCTGTCACAGTGAAGACTGGTCACTTGCACAAAAGCAAACAGCACAGACCCAAATGTTTTACTCTTGAATTAAGAGAAATTTCCCTATGTTAAAATGGCCTCAAGCCATTACCCAATTTCAACTCATCAGTTGCTTAATCACTTGAGTGAACACTAATTTCTGAAGGATCGTAGTTACATTTCACACTGACACCCCATAGAACAGACTCTGAAAAATGATCTGGTTGCAAGTATTGGCCTTGGGTAGGTGATTCTAGAAGCATTAGGGAAATAAAATGGGGAAGGCAGCTGTAGTGGGAAGTGGAATTGGGAGGGTAGGTGAGGTGAGGTTTTTTTTTTTTTTTTAACAAACAGAAGTTTATTGCAGCGGCTTCAGGAAAGGGCTGTGGGTTAGAGGTCTTGAGTGGAAGCTACGTAGGCAGTCCTTCTATGTCCTCCTGTTGCATCTGAGCAATCAGCTGCTGCCGCTCTGCGGCCTGACGCATGCGCATCATGACCAGGCTCTCATAGTCCCTCTCCGACAGCACCGAGTCCTTTGGCAGTCCTGAGTGGCCAGGGCCCACTTCAACTGGCTGTCCCTCCAACCAGGAGATCTTCAGCGGGTTATCAAGCAGGCCCACTTCATTCTGCACAGCCAGCTCCGCGGCCTTGACAGTTGCAAACTCCACCACGGCTGTGCCTGGCCTCTTACTGGAAAGCACCAGGTTGAGAACTTGACCATACTTTTGCAAAAGCTGCAGGAGAATGTCTCTGGAGTAGCCGCCATGGGACTCGTCCTCCTTGTTGCACTTCCATCTCAGCTTCAGTTTGGGGGTTCCTTGGGCTTCACCACCTTCAGCCTTTCCTCTCAGCTTCTGCTCCCGCTCCTGGCGCAGCCGCTCCTGGATCAGCCTCTGCTCCTCTTCTAGCAGTCGGGAGCCTTCTTCACGGAGGCGTTCAATCTCTTGTTCGAGTGTCCTGGTCCTACGGCTCTTGTTCTCCTCCTCAGCGCGCTGGGCCTGTGCCTGCCGCTCCCGGGCCTCCAGGTCAAGCTTCATTTGCTTCCTTTTCTCATCAAGCTCCTGGGTCCTCTCGGCTTTCCGCTTCCTGGCTGTCCTGACCTTGTCATAGGCGGCCCTAGCTGCGGTATCGGTCAGTACTTCCAAGGCCTGGGAGAGCTGGTGGAAGAGTTCAGCTGCTTTAGGATTGTTGGGATTTTTGTCTGGGTGGCAGGAGAGGGCCTTTTGCCGGTATGCCTTCTTCACCTCTTTGTCCGCAGCCTTCTCCTCAATGCCTAGTAGCGCGTACAGGTCCATCTGTAACAGCTCCTTGGTGACCGCCATAGTTCCAGCCCTCTCTTGACTTGTAGGAGTAGACGCGTGTGCAAGACCTGCCGGATGAACAAAAGAACCCAATTTTACTGAGCACTCAGATGGAACAACACTGAAGACTATGTGTAGACTGTCACGGGTCAACCCAATTATTCCTGCCTTTCTTGCTTGACACTGCAGTGTATCTTCATCTTCCTAGCATGCCAGTCTCAAGAATATTTACTTGTTCAATTGCATGTCAAGGTGAGGTACTCCTCAGGTAAGAGTAACACTCCAGGATTGAAATGTGTACCCCCAAGTTTGCAACACATGCTCACTTAAATTGCCCACATTGTTAGAGCTCACAGGGAAGCTACAAGCAAGCTGTGGGCAAATGCATCATGACTGGTCTTGTTACTTGGAAATTATTATTGGTACTTTTTTAAAATGAGAACTCTCCAAGTATCTTGTTACTTGGAACAGGATGACAGCACTGGAAACAGACTACAGAAGGGTTCAGATTTAGGAGGTACAGCAAGCAAGGCGGGATGGGAGGGTATCTTGTCTGCATGAAGGCAGCCATTCTCAAAAGTGAATGGATGCACTGATGGAGCTGTGGAGGGAATGATTAGCTCATGTTTTTTGAACAAGTGACTAGTCACAGTAATTACACCTTTCGTTACACTGATAGTCTCTTCAGTAGAAAGTCTAAGTCCTTACTGACAGGATCTTTTGCAGTTTGTTTCTACACCCCATTTCACCATTGTAAGTAACACAGCAATGGAAATACAATTGTAAACACTTTGAACAAAGTAAAATTGTTACCCCAAATTACACAATGCAATGCATCTTTAGTACATGGTGCTTTGAAGGCTATACTTCCGTGTTAGGCAAATGCAAGGCAGAATTCTGAGAAATGGTTTAGACAAAATGAACACGAGACTATCGGGGCCTAACTCTGGGTTTTGAGATTGCCATACACTGTGGGCAGTTATGAGTTACTCTACTTCTGGTTATGCTTTAGCCATTTCTGCTTTTAAAAAAACCTAGTTACTGGTATACCTGGGTTTTATGCAGAATTTGTACCTTACATTAGCTTTCATCTCCAGAAATTATTTTTCAAAGTAGTTTTCCCTTCTGATTCTCTGAAGTAACAGAATGTGTGTAGAAAATGTGGTCTCCTAGTCTCAAAAGCTAAATTATTACCTGTGTGAAAGAATTACTTCAGGTGGAGGAAGCTCTAGGTTGTAAACATAAGCTGAGTTTAGTATAAGTGAAATGTTCATTTTGCCCTGTGAGCTTCACAGAAACAAGGTCCAGCTTCTTTGTTGGGGTTCCATGCATAGCTGTCCTATTGAGGGTTGTCACTTAGGACATTTTGAATTGTCCTATTAGTTTTTACCCAACATCTGAAGGTAAATCACTTGAATTCAAAGGAGCTAAAAACTTGATCAGTTTAAGTTGTCTCTGAATCCTGAGTGAAAATTGACTTTCAGCTAAAATGGAATTTCATTAGTTTAGGTTCTACAGGGACAAGATTTTGGGTATAAGTAATAGACTGGGGAAGTGATTCCAAGGGCACATGACTGATGGCATGACAAGGAGCTTCTGATTGTAGAGAGTGGTCACTGTTTTCTGCTGCCTTACCAGTGCAAAACTCCTAAGTGATGACATGTTTTTAGCTCTGAACCCCTCCTGCATGTCCTGATAGAAATTGCTGCCTGGGATGCCTAGGTCAGAATTCACAGGCTAGGTATGTTTACATGGTACTTGGCATAAGCTACATGCATAAGTATTGAGATTTCTAGAAAGCTGACAGAGGCAGTCAAGTAAGCATGCACACCTAAAAAGAAAAATTGATGCCCTTCTCCTTTGGAGCTATTGTTCCTGGGACTGGGCAAGATGAGAGTTCTTGAGTAGAATTGGGTCATATCAAACAAATGCCAAGATAGGATTGCACACATAAGACCTACCGGTTGTCATTTTGAAGTCCCACATTCAGTTATCTTAAAAGCATTGGGTTGAGTTAAAGGCCTGATTTTGTAAATTCCTATTTTGAATTTTTGAATTTTACATAATTCTGTAGAATCTGGGATTCACTCCCTCCTAACTCCCACTCCCACCCCACACACACCAAACTGATTTGTTTTAAGATGGAGCTGGCTGGCAATTGCAAGACTGCAGCATTAACTTCCAAGGCAATTGCAGAATTTATTAGGGGAATTAGAGCACGTCAGGGATTCCTGAAAAGAATCTAAGTACTTGGGTGTCTAACAAAAAGCAGACTGAGGAATTCGAGGGTAGACTTGGCTTTATTGTTAGCAACATATTGATCTTTCAGTGGTTCAGTAGCCTGAATGTTTACCATTGCCTCAGGATGCTGAAGCCTGTAGGGAAAGGGATGAAACCTGGCCAAGTTGAGAGTGGTCATGGGACTCTAGTCAATGTTCCAATAACAAATGGTGACCTTTAAATACCTGAAAGGAGGCTGGAGGAGCACTCTACAAAGTTGAAGAGGATGTTAGCTGGAATGCTTGCTTGGCAGTGAAGGTTTAGATGTTTAGGTGTGGTTAGTCATGGAGTGAAAGCTGCTGAAGAGAAGTTCCATGTTGGACAGCAATGCAGTTGCCTTACCCTTGCTGTTGCTTCGCAGTTGGAACTCTCACACTGTATTACTTCTGCAGCCCCAGCTATGTGAAAAAATAGAGCTTCTGTGGGTGCATGAAGATGTTTCAAAAGAGGTTAAATCCCAGTTTGGGGCATAGATCCAGATAGGCTGAATCAGCCAGGGTTGAAGCAGTGTCTCAAGGACTCCCAGCCACTACATGTACAAATCCACAGGTAGTCACTTCTGACTAAAATCAGCAGGACTCACAGCAAACATGTCTTGATTTGCTCCCTTCATTGCCAGTGACCTGCCCTTCCCACCTCTGTGGAGCTCCTATTGCTGTTGGGGTGTCAGTTTTCTGCAGTCTACTCCTCCATCTACTTGCCAGGTGTCATTCCCACCGGCCTGCCCACTCTGTTACCCAGTATCATGCCCGCTCAGCTTCTCCAGTAATCCTTCTCCATCCATTTTAATGTGTCCTCACCTTCTACCACCTTGATTGAGGCAGTAACATTTTCTACAACAAAGCTTGTATTAAATTATTCCACTATGCAACTACAAAAATGACTGCTGGTATGTTACAGAAGAAGGATCTAGAAATGATAAAAAAAAAAAACAACATTGGACTCAAGCTGGTAAGAATTCAGTGACGTAAATAATTCTCATGGCATCCTACAAAGCATTACTCACAAAATATTAAACTGCTTTTCATCAGCATTTTCAACATCAAAACCAATTTTCAATTGACTAAAATTAGGAATGCTGGGTAGCGAATTTAGAAATCTTTCACTTAAAGGTATCCAAGAAAGATGAGGTATGTAGGGGGAAAAACTTCAAGCAGTTAAAGGCTGTGGTGTAGGAAATTGGACGAGGAAATAACTTATCCTGTGACTTTTTATACTCAAAACTTCTGTGGAAGAGATACTCTGAAAAACATTTGATTTGCTTGTGAAAATGATGGCTTTACAGTTAACAAAGAGGTGTTAAGAAGGCACCACTATTTTCCAACTGTATGGCCTCTCCCGTTGGATTTCTTCCCAGTTCTTGTGTAACCATAAAGTATTCCTTAATGGAAGGTAAAGCTTGTGATGACCAAGAATTGAAAGTATGATAAAATCAAACGAGAGGCAGGGTGGCAAGTATCATGACCTTAGATAAAATATTTGATCTGTTTCCTTGTTAGAAATGAGGCAAATGTAAAAGACTAATGAAAGAATGGTAGAATGTACATGGAGAGAGCAATGTGACATTCAGAGGTGAATATGGGCAGCCTACCCTAAATTCCCTAATACCAGAAATAGGTATTGGTACTTTCATAGTGACTTGACCCAGCTCTTCATCCCTAGAGGTCTTAATGTTCAGGGACTCTGATTGGTAGATTGGGTCGTTTACCTTGGGAATGTATCACTTTTGATTGATAAGATCAACAGACCTTCTCACGGGTAGTTATAAAAAGCTCACTGGACCATAAGTAACCTCGCAAAAAATTTGCTCCTTTAAATCATGCAAAAATCCAGACCAGAAATCACATGACGATACCTTTCTGTGACATACCAATGCTTCTGTATGTATAATTTTGGCAAAGCAATTTCATGTTGTCTGAGATGTCAGGTAATCCAGCCAAGGCGTTAAGTGCCAGTCAAAATCCTATCTGATACTATCCTCTTGCTTTCCATTGAGTAAGTATCAAAGATGATAGCTCCAAGAAATACTTCCACCAAGCGAGCTAAATGAATCTGAAGATGACCTGCTATGAAACCACAGCTGAAGCTTTGTGATACTAGAGTATTATATATAAACTGATTAGGTTGCAGTTCACTGTAATTTCCTATTGAGCTTTATTCTCTATAGAATAAGCCAGACATTGCTGTGAGCTCTAGTTGTACCTCTGTGCTGCAGAACCCTGCAGAATACTCTGTGCTACAGGACACTGTCTTGGTACCATTTATCCAATATTTATGCTGCACTTTACTTTGCCCAGAACTCAATTTTCAAAATATATTAAAAAGTGTCTTTTTTTTAAAGTAGTTTAGTTAACACTAGAGCGATGCCATTTGGGGTAGATAACGGGACAGGACTGTACCTGATCAGAGTTCTATGTTCCAAGCAATCTATAATGCATAAGCCCTGAAATTCTATACATTGTCCTCAGAGTAAGACACCCTTAGCACCAGCGATGGGAAAGCAGTGTGGAGGGCATTTCTTAATTGTTTCTGTGGTTTTCATTTTAGCTGCCTTACTTATTCTGGCTTAGGTGCTGTTTACCAAGCCCCTCCTTGAATCTTAACTCTTGGAAAAGCAGATGTTCTGAGGTGTGGTCCAGAGTCTCCAGATACTGGAACAGAGGATAATGTGGATTTGGTGTTTAATACTTGAGTGTAAAGTTTAATACTTGTGTAAAACATCCTTATTGTGGGAGTGAGCCTACAATCAGTTTTGAGACATGGCATCAAAATGAGGGGCCTAATTGGATTGTGTGTTGCTATAAGGCAGAAACTTGCTGAGAACTGGATGAAGCTCTGGCAGGGATGGTGACCTAAATGTGTACTGGGCAGAGAGCCTTAAATTGCAGCAACAAAACATGGAAGTTTGTTTTGCTTGGTGGGCGAACAGTCTTTGACTTCTTATCCAATGGAGTCCTTGTCTTGGAAGTGGACATCCTTAGAGTGGTTGCCATGACATACCAGTACTACACCAATGAATTAGATTCTGTACTGCATGATATCAGAATGAAACATTGTGGCCACCTTATGCATCAGAAGCATCTAGAACATTGTACACAACAGGGTCCACAAAAGATTCAATTGCACTAACATTTAAGGAGGAGGATAGATCCACCTTGCCTAGTGTACCTCTACTGAGTTCTGATAAGCTGCTTGAAGAATTCCTGACTACCAGCTGTCCTGAGCATTAGGGCATATTAATGTGTAGTTCCCTAGGTTTAAGCTAAAGGGAAATTATGTTAATCTGGTCATGTGGCCTGCTGGTATTGCATCCCAAATAAATTTTCCAACTTGATATCACTGAATTGTGCTGGATAAGTTGCAGAGTGCTAACAGAATAGCCACTTGCATGTGCAGAAGGATGCAGGGGTATGCCCTCAAGCTTTCTTCAATATTTTGCAAGTTCTTCTGCTATTTAACTAAAGCAAGCTATAATAAATGATGTGAGATTTATGACTAGATTAGAAGCCTTAAGTGTGTTGCAGAGTAGGCAACTATCAACCCACGGTATACTTTCATCTTAACTTGACAGCAAATGGATCAAGCTGACAGTCATTCTTAGAGTGGAAGCTATAAATGGTATGTTATTTGAGGATGATAGAGATTCACAAGGCTTAGGGCTGTTACACTAGGTTTTGTGTGACAGACATTGACCAGGTCCTCTAAAATTCATGTACAAGTTGCCAGGAAAATCTTAGCCTGCATTTGGGTCTAGCTTTCTGATTTCAATCTGCTACAGCATCTGATTTCCCAATCCACAAGGCATAGTAAAGGATGAGTGTACCACAGCAATAGATATGCAATGAAAATTTAGGAAGGTGATGAGAGATTGACAATTTTGTTTCTAGGAGTACTTCTGCAATCAACAGTTGAACTATGAAGATACCTAGAAAAGTTGGTCTCGCAAGGCAAAATCTAGAATTCCCATCAAGAAAATGGTAATGGATGCCCTATATGCACCTTAAGAATTTATCTGATAAAAGAAGTATAGACTAGAAAAGCAAATATGCTGTTTGTTGAAACAGTCTTGGGAATCAGCCTCACTTGGCATCGATACTGCACTTAAAAGCCAAGTATCTGGCACTTGTGAAACTTCTGTCCAAAAATTTGAATAGCATAGAGGTTCTAAGTGAACTGGAAGGAACATTGGTGTAACATAGGATTAGCTTCCTGCCATTGTTAATACATTTGCCCTAGCATGTCAGGAGGGTAAAGAGCATCCAACACAGGTAAGAATTCTGGTCTCCCTTGTCAGTCTAGGTTCCTCTGGCTCTTAGTATTCAGATGCTTAATGAACTTACTCCTGAGGCCTAGAGTAAGGGGAGCATGAACATAAAGCTTCAAGGAAGTGATGACTTCATCTTCATCCAGCAGAGAAATAGCTAGTGTACAGATGGTAACACAGCCAGAGGAGTCTAAGATGACTGGCCCTAAGCAAGAATGAGGTGATAACTTGGAAAATCGTAGACTTGGGAAAATGAGATCAGATATGCAAGGGCAGACCAACACCTCAGACATCGCCCCATACTGAGGTTACAATAACCTCCGTGATGCGGTCATTCAGGAAATAGAGCTTGTTGCCAGCTTTGGCACGTGTGGTTATTTTCCATCTGAATGGATTCACGTGGGATGTTCGGCATGTGCAACTGAAGTTTTCAGCTGAGTGCTACAGTTTGGAATATATGATCCTGAATATGCTGATGAAATGTTTAAAGACTGGAGAGGGGTGGGGTTGAAAAGAAAGGCGTTTGAGGGAAACTGAAAAGGAAGTTGGCATCTGTAACAGCAATTGGGCCCAGAAACTTGAATCTGGCCCTGTGGAAGATAAAAGGTCTTGGGTAGACAGAGGTCCAGGCTGAAGTGCAATTGTTGTATGGTCAAATCAGGCAGATGGCGTGTGAAGAACCCCCATCACCCATTATAGGCATCTTAAATGTCTTAAATGGGATTTGCTTCACCTCAATATCACACTTGGGTATCTGCTGGAAATGGAGCAAGGAAACTGGCCAGTAATGATCAATCCTAAGCACTTGTGAGGAACTTGAAGTTCTGTGCTCAAGGTAGACAAAGTGATGTTTTGCTTAAATGTTTGAGCTCATCCCTGTGGGAGATACTTTGAACGCCAGAATTGACAAGGCATGTGAGTTCACCAGACAGCACCGTTATTGGATGGTCTGATTCCCTTAGGCATTGGGTGGTCCTGAGTGTCTCCTCTCCACACAGTTGTCTAGAGCATGTAAGCTGACACTGAGCCCAGAGCTTTGGACAGAGACGGCAGCACCAAGTCATAAGAAATTTCCATCTTGAGCAATGTTGGCCTATTTGAGGCCTCCATGGAAATGGCAGTTTTGATGACTTTGGGAAAAACTTAATAGTGACTAAATACAGTCTTAAAAATATGGGGGTGTATATCTCTGGTTGTAGGCAGTGTTGGGAAGAAAATAAAGAATATTACCTGAAACCAGCTGACCCAAAAGCAAGGTTTTAGCAGAAGACCACAATGGATGGGCAGAAGGGGGCAATAGACTATCGGCTCCTGTTGTCAGAGAGTCTACACTGACAAGTGAATTAAATGTAAAGTATTTGTGAAATTCCTGTGCTTGAATATCATGGTAACTTTCCCAAAAACACGTTTGTAGAGGGAGAGAAAACCACTTTACTCTAGCTCCTCAAAAAGCAGATATGGAGACTGTGGTTGCAGCTTTTCCATGGTGGATTGGTTCTGGTTGGTGTTTGTGACTGTCACATGGTGTGATCTAATATAGCTTCTTTGCACCAAGAAAAATCTAGCCAGTTGGCTGTAGCCTACCTGCCTAAGAGTACTGACCATAACCACAAGGTTTTCCTCCTTGCATGAACACTGTCACACAGAATTAAGGCCATCAGGTGAGTTGCATCTGTCATAGTATTCCTGGGCTGTGTCTGTCCAGAGTGGACCCTTGGACATGCCAGTGGCTTGTACAGCTAAACGAAGCTAAAACCCATTCCTTTGAGACTTTAGACTTCATCATGTGGCTGTCACAGCTTAACTTGCTGTGCTTCACACCTTGCTTAGGCCCTGTGTGCCATTCAGTTTGTGATCATGTATTTAGTAGGTGCATCATTTAACCTTTTGCATCCCTTTAAGATACAATGTGAGGAAACATACTTAGGCACTGCTAAGTAATGTTTTACTTGAAAATATCTGTTCCTGGCCTTGATAATTGCCCTTTCTGTATTCGTGATGTTTTTGAATAATATCAGGCCTCAGCCTATGAGCTTATTTTTCTCATCAACTTGCTTCAGTCTTAAATTTTTCTACCTTGTTTCATCAAATATCATGCTGAGAGAATGCTATATAGAAGTTATTAAAATGAAATGCCATTTACTTTGCCCTAGCAACTCCTTTTTTCAAGGAAACCATTTCCGTTGATTGTACACATGATCCTTCTGACAGAATCAATGTACACAGTACTTCACCAAAAATAGTTCAACATGAAGTAAAGATTTGCTGCACAACATGTAGCGGCCCGTGTTCCAGCGTAGACTTCAGAAATACTTCATGGTGAGAGAGTGGCGCAAACGCGTGGCTCTGCATGAAGGCTGTCCTGAAGGCTGTGCAGACAGTGCACCCCTTCCATGCCACAGGCAAGACCCCCACAATGTGGGCTGAGTTTGACAAATTTTATGAAGACAACAGGCAGCTGGACGATGCCCGTGTCATCCTGGTGAAGGCCATGAAGGTGAACTTCAAGCAGATGGACTACCTGGCAAGCGTGGGGTGCCAGTGTGGGGTGCTGGGGCTGTGGCACGAGAACTAAGAGGAGGCACTGTGGTTTCTAAGGAAGGCCATGGCACTGCCTGCCTGCCCGGCTGACTACTTCAACAGCTCAGAGCCCTTGCAGACACGTGTGTACAAGTCCCTAATCTGTGGCCTATGTTTGCCAACCTGGAGGAGAGCCTTGGCACCACACAGTCCACCAAGGTGGCATATGACTGCATTCTGGACCTGAGAATTGCCATGCCCCTCACCGTTATCCACTATGCCATATGACTGGAGCCACGCAAGTATTTCGAAGACAGCTTCAAGGTCTATGAGTGTGGCATCTTGCTGTTTGAGTGGCCCAACGTGTCTGACATCTGGAGTCCTACCTGGCCAAGGCCATCGCTTGCTTTGGGGGCAGTAACCTGGAGCTGGCCCAGGGCCTCTTTGAACAGGCACTGGATGGCTGCCCTCCCAAATGCTGCAAGACCCTGGACCTGCTATATGCACAGCTGAAGGAGGAGTGGTGCATGGCCCGGCACACCATGGCTGTGTATGAGTGTGCCACCCTTACTGTGGAACCTGCACAGCAGTACAACATATTCCACCTCTACATCCAAAGGGAGGCCAAGCTCTACAGGGTCACGCATACCTGCAGCATCTACCAGAAGACCATCACGGTGCTGTCAGACGAGCATGCCCAGGAGATGTGCCTGCAGTTTGTGGAGATGGAGTGCAAGATTGGGCAGATAGACTGGGCCCGCGCCATCTACAACTTCTGCTCACAGATCTGTGACCCAAGTACAACCAGTGCTTTCTGAACAACATGGAAGGAGTTCAAGGCATGTCACAACAACGAGGACACAATCCACGAGATGCTGTGGGTCCGTCGCAGTGTTCAGGTCAGCTACAACATGCAGGTCAACGTCATGGCCTCCCACATGCTCAAGGTATCAGGCAGTGCTACTGGCGAGGTGTCTGACCTGGCCCTGGGGCAGAATGGCATGGACTACATGGGGCTGCTGGAACAGAGAGCCAAGCAGCTGGTGACCCAGGCTGAGCAAGACCAGCCCCCAAGAGCCCAGAGCAAGATCTTGTTTGTGAGGAGCTATGGTGACTATGAGGAGTTGGTCGAGATGGGCAAGCAGGGCAACCCTGAGGAGATCCAGCTAGGTGAAGATGAAGAGATGGACCTGGAGCCCAGTGAGGTGCCGCTGCAGCAGCAGAGTGTCCCAGTGGCCATGTTCAGGAGGCTGAAGGAAAACTACACCACAAATCTGCGTCGGAGCCAGCAGAGCTGGTTCAAGTACTTGGGTCCCTACTGCCTGGATGGAGTTCCAGTTCCACATTCAACCCAGGCCAGACCTGCCACTTGTGGGCACTTGTGCACTGAATCAGTAGGTGGGGGCGCCCTCCCATCCCTTTCTCTGAAATGAGCCAATGAGTGCTTGTATGAATAAAATAACCTTTTCCAGTGTCACATAGTGACAAACATGCTTACCTTGGATTCAGTTTCTTGGCAGTATTTCTATCTCCAAAATGGGCAGGGCACGGGGCTTGGGTGGAGAGAGCTTCCAGCTGCATGGCAGCTGCTGGAAGTACCAGGTTGGACTTAATGCTTGGGGCACTGGCCATGGCCACTGCTGACATGGCAGTGAGCCAGTCCTGGCCTTTAGGTGGTCTGCACACCAAGTGGCACCAGGGTTGAACTAGGCTTCAATGCCCATTGACATGTGAGAAACTCGATGGGATGTGGGACACACTGGACAAGTCTGCTGTAGGTACTGGCAAGCACGGGAACCAGGGCAGAGGGTTCTGGCTTGGCGGGGGTTATTGCACATTGCTCTGACTAGGCTGTAGCTCCCACTGGTTTGTGTGAAGGCCAAACGTGTGGTGGCCAGGATCAGGCTGGGCACCAAAATCCATTGGTTTGTGTAGAAGGCAGGGCTGGAAATGGAACTGACCCAGCAATTCCAACCAGCAGCATATGTAGCAGCTGACTGGGACAACGATCTGTGCCAGACCCCATACTGGCAAGCACACATAAGAATCTGGTCTGGAATCATCTCAGACAAAGTTTCTCTGGGGTTCACCCCACTCAAACTGAACTTAGAACCATGACCAGGAAGAGATTTGCACATTCCATGGTCTGACTATGGAGTTCATGTGTCCAAGCTGAGGCTCTTCAGTGGCTCAGATGGAGAAGTGGACAGCATGTCCAGGTGCTCATGAAGGATATGGTAGTACATTGGAGCCTACTTAGAATACCTGGTGCCAGAACAGAGGATAGAACTGGATCAATTACCCTAGCCAAGTGTTGGCAGTGAAAATCTGGGCAAGTGGAGGTGCTAAGGTGGACTCTGCCTGCCAGTGAATTCTTTTTTTTTTTTTAAAGACAATTATATTATGTAAAACAGTAGGAGACCTATTCGAAGAAAACTACAAACTACCCAAAAAGAAATTGAACAAGACCTCAAAAGATGGAATAACATCCCGTGCTCCTGGATAGGTAAAATCAGTATCATTATAATGTCTATACTACCAAAAGCAATATATATTTTCAACGCAATTCCAATCAAGTTGCCCAAAACATCCTTCACAGAACTGGACACAATGATTCAAAAGTTCATCTGGAAACACAAAAAACCACGGATAGCTAGAAACATCCTAAAGAACAAGAAGTTAGCAGGGGGAATCACAGTTCCGGATCTCTGGAAATACTATAGAGCAGTGGTTATCAAAACAGCCTGGTACTGGCACAAAGATTGAGAGGAGATCAATGGAACAGAATAGAAACACCACAAGGGAACCCACACAAATACAGCCAAATAATCTTTGACAAAATAACCAACGACAGTCCAAGCAAATGGGAAGGCCTCTTCAGTAAATATTGTTGGGACAACTGGCTGATTGCCTGCAGAAACAAAAAGATAGACCCGCATCTATCGCCATACACTAAAATCCAATCTAAATGGATAAAAGACCTAAACCTACATCCAGAAACCTTCAAACTCATGGAAGAAAATGTAGGAAATACCCTGCAAGACCTAGGAGTAGGTCCTGACTTTCTAAGAAGGACACCAAAAGCAATAGCAGTTGAGAACAGAATAAACAAATGGGACCTCATCAAACTAAGAAGCTTCTGTACAGCAAGGGAAACAATTAGCAAAGTAAAAAAAAAAAAAAAAAAAACGGGCAGGACCAGTCAGGATCCCTTCTTGCCTTACCAGCAGGTACTGTATGCACACTGCAAAGCAGGACACAAAGTAGCATTTCTGTCGTTTCATTATGTTGACTTAAGTAGCATTTCTGTGGTTTCATTATGTTGACTTAAGTGCTGTCAGAAAACCAACCCCAGAGGCTGGCCATGTTTTTCCCAAAGTTACACGAGCATTTCCCTTTAAGCTGATGGCATCATCTTGTTAGAGGCCACACCAAGGTGGCAGTTCTGTTTCTGAGGGACCCAAGGGCCTGCAGCCAGAGCACACAGAGGACAATGGAAAGGGCCAAAAAAGAATTAGGAGACTTCTGCCATTTTAATATTCCTTGGAAGTTTAGTTTTTGCTAGAAAAGGTAGCTTCCTCATCTTTCTGATGGTGACAAGAGGGACTTAAAGGGCGCTTTGAGACCCCTTCCAGTCAGTCACTGGGACTTGGAAGTGGCCAGAATCACCAGGAATCACTGACCATTCTAGAAAGTGGAATCACCCCACGCCACCTGCCGGTGACTCAGCTGCTCTGCACCTGGGTGTGCACCATCTACCCACCTTAGTGAGCCCAGGCTGAGCTCCCATGGGAGTCAGCATTCATTACCTAATCTCTCCACATTGTACTTAGAAAACCAAATATCCTCTTTCATTAATACTAGGACAGTACTGGGTAGTCAAAGGGAGCATGAATGAGATTTGTACAAATGGTACAAACCTCACCACAAATGGTGCTGTTGATAAGTAGGGGAAACATAGCATTGAAGTCTTGAACCCAGTTGAGATTAACTGTGGCTCAGCGAATCCTGTCACCTCAATTTACACCCACATCACAGTGGGTGTTTTTAGACTCTCATTGACTTCAGTGAAAATCGTGTCAGTATATGACATTTTCGTGAATGTGGGGAGTTGTTTTTATGTTAAATGGGCTTCAATGCCCATTGACATGTACGAGAGCTAAATGGGATGTGGGACAGACCAGCAAGCTTTGGAACCAGGGTAGGGGAAGGCCTGGTGGGGATTATGGGGAGTTGTCCCAACTAGGTTTGCGTGAGGACCAAGTATGAAGTGGGTAGGATCAAGCTGGACTACAACACCTGTTGGTTCACGAGGAAGGCAGGGCTGGAAACAACAGACCCAGCAATAGCAACGACCAGCATGTGCAAAACCTGATCGGTGCAATGGACGGTGTTGGACCCTGTACTAGCAAACTCACACAAGAATCAGGTCTGGTATCATCTCAGATGAAATTTCTTTGGAGATCCCTCCAACTGAATTGCTGATCTCAGAACCCCAACCATGAAGAGACTATGTCAGCCAGTGGACTCTGAATAGGTTTCATCACGATTGGAATGGAGAGATTGCCAGCAATCCAGAACTGTTGAACTATCAAAACTGCTTGAGCAGGACCCTCAGAGCATGCCCCACATTGGGGACCTGGCATGGGTGGGAGGGTGGGTGGGGCTTTTCCCTTTGTTTCTCCGCTGACCCCAGATACAGGGAAAAATGATAATATTAGTGTAGAAACAATGGTATTACCCACTTTCACCCTGTAGCCCTTGACCATTGTGACTAAGTAAGATTATTAAACAATAATTTTAAAATATTTTCCTGGATACTTCCAAAAGAGAATTATTTTAAACATTTTAAATCATTCTTATTTGAGATGGAGGCAGATATACAGAGAGAGGCGAGAAAGAGAGGGGGCCGGGGTCCCTCCACGTGCTGGTATCCTCTCCAGATGGCGGTAAGGTCAGAGCTGAGCCAATCAGAAGTCAGGAGCCAGGAACCACTTTCAGTTGTCCCTTGTGGTGCCCATGTAGGATGCTGGCACTGCAGGCTAAGGATTGGCTTGATAAGCCACCGCGTGAGCCCTAAGATGAAATTCTTTCAAGCTGCTTCTAGAAAGGGAGTCTGTACATTGTAACTGATGACAACACATACTGTGAAATCCAGTGCCAGGCAAAAGGTGAAGCAAAATAAAGCATTCTGTCTCTCTGGGCACTGTAATTGTTTCTCAGGGACACCTGTCACACTCCGTCAGTAGGGAGTGACCGCTGGACCTGAATAATTTCCTTTGTGGAAAGCAAGCAAGTCTGTGTGGTCATTTTCACTTTACAGGAGATGGGAGGCAGACCATTTAGACCATGCAAATAAAGCAAATGGAAGGACACAGACCTGGGGCGCAGGAATGGGGCTGGGTTATTCAGCACACTGTGGAGATGAGGTCTATCAGGCTGTGAAATAGTAAATGAGGCAGAGGAATCCAGACCACTGCTGAGATGAAATTGATCAGGATGTCACCCGAACTTACCTGGTGTCTTCGTGTCCCTGTCTGTGACAGCAGTTCTCGGGGTTGAAGTCAGTCAGCTCGGCCCAGAGTTCACCAGGTGTGATGCAGTGGTGGTCTTTGTTCAAGGAATCACCAGAGACAGGCTGGTCAGGAATCTCCCGTACAGTCATCACAAGTTCAAGGTTTATAAAGGCTTTCGGAAAGGGAGGGTAGCAGGGTGGTTTCAGATAATCCCTTCACACAGTCATGACACTGATTGGCTAAAAGGCACGCCTACTCCTGTTGACCTTCCAATCATGTCAGAGGTCACGTTTCATATTCAGGGTTGGAAGTTAAGCCTTAGGGGAGATAAACTCCAGGTCCTGCCTACCAGCTAGCAGGCAGAGAGGCCTGGGGTGTTTCCCCACAGCTGCGCTAACCCTCACTCCACTCTCAGGAGTGTAGACTGCTTTTCTCCCCACACCCACGCTAAGCTGAGTTAGTGCATTTGGAGTGGGATCACATTCTGTCTGTATATGACATGTTGTAACACGGACATTTCAGTGTTGATTCTACTGATCCTGGAACATGGTACATTTCTCCATCTTTTAGTGTGTCTTTAAATGTTGAATAATGATTGGGTCTTCCACACCCTTGTTTGGGTTTTATTCCAATGTATTTAAGGTGGTTCTCCCTGTCTTAAATGGGAATGATCACAGAGCGGCCCACTCTTTCCTCGGGCCTTGATTTTTATTGCGAAGTCTGGATTTGTTGTTTTAAAAATATTTATTTTAGTTGCAATCAGATGTAGAAAAAAAAGCTTTTTTCAGACTTGCTAATTTTTAAAAGATCTATTTTTACTGAATAGTGAGGTTTTGTTACTTTTTGATAGATTTATTTTTATTGCAAAGTCAAGATTTATTTTATTTTTATTGTATTTCAAAATTTTCTAGTTTTAAAAAGATGTATTTTTATTGCAAAGTCAGATACACAAAGAAAGAAAAAGCTTATTAGGGAGTTTGCTCTCTTTTATTATTTTTATGGAAATTTACTATATTTAAATTGGTTTTTATTGCAAAGTCAAGATTTGCTGTTTTAAAGACATTTATTTTCATTTCAATCGCTTATGGAAAAACAAGCTTTTTCAGATTGGTTACTTTTTAAAAGATTTATTTTTATTTCAGTCAAGATTTATTTTATTTTTCTTGTATTTCATAATTTTTTTATTTTTTAAAAGATGGATTTTTATTGCAAAGTCAGAAAAAAGCTCATTTTCAAGTTTATTATGTTTTAAAAGAGTTATTTTCTTTTTTCAAAGTTTGATCTTTTTGAAAAGTTTTGTTGGATGGGAAGTGGAGCCGCCACCGGGATTCGAACCCGCAACACTTACTTTTTGGTTGAGGACTTGTGCCGCGAGGCTGCCATGCCAGACCCACTTTTAAATTATGATTGATTGTTTAAATTATGATTAATTTTAAATTATGAGTATTCTAAATTATTATTTTGTGTTATTTTTTCTTTTTTAATTTTGTGGTTTTAAAATTTTTTTAATTAATTACATTGCATGTGTGACACAGTGTTATAGGTACTGGGATTCCCCCCACCCCTCCCCAATCCCTCTCCCCATGGTGGATTCCTCCACCTTGTTGCATTACCACAGTTCAAATTCAGTTGAGATTCTTTCATTGCAAGCATATACCAAGCATAGAGTCCAGCATCTTATTGTCCAGATAAATTCCACGGCTTGTTGGGGAGACCATCTCTGGTTTGAAGGTAGAGCCGGCAGAGTATCATCTCGGTCCATTAAAAGTCCCAACATAACATCAGCAACAATTTATAACATTGTGGAATTAAATGACATAGTATTGAGTAACCAATATATTAAAAATAAAAAAAGTAAGTTCTTAACCACATCCTGTGAATTCTTCATTGACATTTCAATTTTAGTTTATATACAACCGGGCTCTATACACCTTAAAATGGCTATAGATTACTATTCAGTTGTCTCGTGTGTATTTTCATTATAGTATTTAGTATTTTATAGCGTTGAAACATAATTTTGCCTAATGAGGCTTTTTTTCGGGTAGTCTAGACTGGCTTATAACTCTCACATGTCAACAGTTTAGATGCAGAACAGTTTTAGGAGGGGTGTGCAGAGAAATCTATACCCTAGTGAGGAGTATCTAAGCTTTGTGTCCCACCCAGTGAGTTATAAGTGCATCCCCGCTGACCGTTTCCTGTCTGATTCCAAGCTTTCCTTGTTGTTCTCTATCTATTCTAGATTTTTTATTTGTTTGTTTGCTTGTTTTGAGGAATTTCCGGAGCGACCCTGATGGTCATTGCCAGACAGGGTGGGGACCCAAAGCTGGAACCAAGCGAGGACCAGAGAAAGCTCCCCTCCCTAGTCCCGAAGGAAGTTTACTGTTCTGTTTCTGCAGGCTGCTCAGGGCTCCTGGCTGTTGTTCTGATGCCCCTGGATCCTGTGAGGAAGGATTTGGATTTCTTCCATTCATGTGGTAGATCCAAAAGAGGGTGGATGACCTCAGAGTTCTTGGCCTCTGAAGGCACTCCAATTCCCCGTGGTCTCCTTGGTGGTTGGGATATAGTCCTTGGTTCCCGTACTGATGGTCCTTGGTGAGGATCCTGGAGTCTCCAGGGTCGGGATACAGACTCCTCCTGTCCCCCTGCTCCACTCTTGGGTACCCGCCCCCTGCTCTGTGCATATGACCTCCTGTTAAGAGGTTGTCAGGATCGCTCTTGATTCCCGCTACATGTATGTCTTTGTAGTTTCACTACTGTCTAATGGTGATTCGTGCCTGTTGTCTGAGTTACCAGTTACGATCCTGGTAGGTTATATGTCATGTCTTCTTCACACATTCTAGGGAGATGGAAGTGTTAGAGTGTGGGTAAAATGTTATTGTTGGGCAGTGTGAGGTTCCTTTGTGTAGAGAAAACTGCTACTTTGCCAGGCCAGGAGGCGCCTGGACTTTGAGAGGATTCCACTTTAGTGATAAATCTGTTCTTTGCTGTCCTGCAACTGTGTGAACCCAGGTGCAGGAGAGGCAAGGGCACAATTCTCCGGCCCCAGGAACAGGAGGAAGATAAGGGTGTGAGAATGGGATGAGCCATAAAGATAGTGGGTATGGGAAGGGAACAGGCTCCCTGTGCCTGAAGGCCATAAAAATGAACATGTCTAAGGTTGTTATTTTTGATGTATTTCCCAGCCCAAAAGGGCCCATATAAACTTCTGTCTTGGGCTGTTCAGTCCGACTGCCCAGCTTGGCTGGCCTGTGTGCCCCAAGTGCGGTCTGGCCCCAGCATGCTGCTGCAATAAACTCTGTTTGCTGTTTGCATTACCAGTGAGACTCTTGTCGTTCTCTGGGGGTTGACTAGCTCACACCCTGACGTCCGGGGGCTTTAGCCCGGACTCTAACGCAAGATTTCTCTGCTCTCCCGCCCCATTACAGAATAACATAGGATATTAAAAGTATGTTAGGTTTTACAGTTCGTTGATGTAGATCATATAGCAATCTGACTCACATTTGATTGTTGGTACAATGGTTACTTCACAATATCTTATTGCATGTGAGATGGGCTGTTTGAGGTTGAGGTAATATTACATTTTACAGGTACTGTTTTTCATATTGACATCATTTCATCTTAAATCAAGGCAAACATGTGGTTTCTAACCTTTTGGGATTGGCTCATTTCCTTTAGCATTATGGTTTCCAGTTGGGCCCAATTTTGTGTTATTTTTAAATTATGATTAATTTTGTGTTCATTTTGTATTCTTTTTTAAATGATGATTGATTTTTTAAATATTGTGTTATTTTTAATTATTATTTTTAAAAATTTTGTGTTATCCGGAATGCTCCGGAATGTTCCCCTTATGACCCTGTGGCTCAGAATCCCGTGGTGTTCCGACCTACGACCCTATGGAGACCCCAAGAGCAGGTCTGACCCCAACTGTTTGTCCTTATAATTTAACATGAAATGAGCTCTCTGTTCTGATGTTTAAAGTTTAAATTATAATTTAAAATTTAAATTAGTTGTCTGTTCTTGGGTTTAAAATTTAAATTACATCTTTGTGCTTCTGTTTAAAATTTAAATTATGATTTAAAATTTAAATCAGCTCTTGGTTCTTATAATTTAAAATTTAAATTCCCATTTTAAATTTAAATTAGCTCTTTGTTCTTGGGTTTAAAATTATCAACGGATAGGCTGATTGATCGGCCGGTTGATCGGGGTGATCAATCATTGGAGAGGCTGACAGATCAATGCACAGGTAGACTGATCAATGGACAGATGGATCCATGGGAATGCATCAATTGATCAATGGATGGATAGATATTGATACATAGATTGGTTTATTCATAGATGGATCAATCAATGGATGGATTGATCATTAATGTTGATCTGTTTTAATTTCCTTTCATTAATTGACCTGATTATCAATTTATTGATTTCCTTATCAATTTCTTTATTTCCTTCTGTTCATCAACCTGATGATGGATTTATTTTTTGGTTTATTGGTTTCGTTGCTATTTCCTTCTGTGAATAATTGAGCCGATCATCAATTTATTGATTCTGTTCATTGACCTCATCATAGATTTATTGGATTTATTGATTGGCTTTTCAATTCCCTTGTTTATTTTCCTTCCATTAACTAACTGACCTGATGATCGATTTATTGATGATCTTGTGGATCGATTTCCTTATTGACATCCCTGTGACTCCAGTTGGCCGATCCACAGACGGATCCCTGTGTAATAATCTGTTGATCGCCTCAGGCTCGAACCTCCTTCTGCTGATTGACCCGTCAATTGACCCATAGCTTTGTATTGATCGACCCACCAATCCTGGATGGATGCAATTGATCTGCTTGTTATCTGATTGGCTGCCAACGACTGGCCTGTTCATCGATCTGCTGGCTGGTTTCCAATTGATCTGCTGATTGCTTTTTATCAAGATGTTGGTTGATCTGATGATTTATTTTATTGATCTGATCGATTTTTATCGTTATGTTGATTGATTTTTTACTGATCGACTGACTTATTGATTTTTATTAACATGTTCATTGATTTTGTTGATCTACTGATTGAATTGATTGAATTATTGTTCTGCCGATTTTTATCCAGATGTTGATTGACTTTTTATGTCTGGTTGATTTTTCTGATTCCAGTTCCTTCTATGAAGCAGCCTGTTCAGCTATTTATTGATTGGCTCATTGATGATTCTTAAATTGATTATTGATTATTAACATGTTCATTGATTGAATTGATATTCATTGACGTGCTCATTGATTTTTTATTGATCTGATTTTTATTAATTTGTTGATTGATTTTTATTGATCTGATTGCTTATCAAGGTTGATTTATTTTCCTATTGATCTATTTGAAATTCATTAACATGTTCATTGATTATTTTATTGATCAGATTGATTGATGTTTGTCAATCTGATTGTTTTTTATCAAAATGCTCATTGAGTTTTTTATTGATCTGCTCATTGAATTGATTGATCTGCTGGTTTTTGTTGAACTAATCTTATTAAGATTAATTCTTATTAAGATTAACTAATTCTTATTAAGATGTCGATTGTTTTATTGATCTATTGATTTATTAATACATTGATTAACTTTTTTATTGATCTGATCGGCTTCCTTGAGACTCAACTTCCTTCTGTCAACTGGCGTGTTAAGCTGCTTATGGATCTGCTGATTGATTATCATTAAGATATTGATCAATTTTTTATTGGTCGGCTTATTTATTATGAAGACATCGACTTTTTTTATTGATCGACTCTTTGATCTTTATTCAGATGTTTATTGACTTTTTTATTGCTCTCTCCCGGTGCAGGCGCCCTGTTCAGGCCCCAAGAGCCGCCATCCTTCCTGTCCCCGTCCCCGCCATCGCCCCGCTGGGCCCTTGCACTGCCTGGCCTGTGGCTCCTGTACGTGGCGGCGTCTCTGGCGCTCAGCCTGGCGCTCAGCACATCGTGGCGCGTCTGGGAGCTCCACAGCCATAAGGTGCCTGTCATCTCCTTCGGCCTCTGGGAGGCCGTGTACTGGCTCCGGGTGCCCGTGGGTGTTGCCGCGGGCAACAACTCCATCAATAACATCACGACAGGAAATGAGTCCAGCAGTGTGGACAGCACGGCCATGGAGGCCATGGAGGGCGTTGCCGTGGGCAACATACCTGGTAGTGACATCACAACAGGAAACACATCCCGTGGTGTGGACCGCATGGCACAGGCTCTCACGGCGGCCCCAGCCCCAGCGACTCCGGCCCTGACAACCACAGCCCGGCCTGTCCCCGTGCCTACAACCTACGTGGCCCTGCACTCGCCCCTGGAGCGCTCGGGGTGGACGGTGCCGGCCGAGCTGGCGCTGGGCCGCGAACTGGTGGTGCTGGGCTGCACGCTGCACGCTGCCGGCCTGGCCTTCCACACAGCTGCGCTCGCTGTCGCTTGGGCTGCGCGCCCTCGTCGCCCCGGCGACCACCCACCCCTGAGACAAGATCGGCATACGCTCGGCAACGGCTCATCCCGGCAACAAAATCATCGCCTTGGCAACGGCTCACCCAGGCAACCATATGATCACCTTGGCAACCACTCACCTCAGCAACCACAGGATCCCCTTGGCAACTGTCCTCGGTGTCCCCAAGCCAACGACCCGCCCCGCCACCCCCAGCGCGCCCGGCCCCACACGTTCCCGGGCTTCGTGCGCCTGTACCGCGCGCTGGGCGCTGCGTGCGTGGTGGGGGGCGCGGCGTGCGTGGCGAGCGCGGTGACATGGAACGCGCACGCCGACCTGACGGGCCGCACGACGCTGCGCCCACCGCCCGGCTTCCCCGCGTGTCTCCCCCCAGCCTGTCCGCTGCGCCACGTGCGCTTCACCCATGTCCTCCCGCTAGGCCTCGCCGTGGCCACCGCCGACCTCGCTGCCATCGCCGCTATGGTGCTCGCTGACGCACGCCCCACACCGCAACGGCCCCGGCGACCCCACAGCCCGCGGCCGAGCCAGGCGTGAACGGGATTCTGGGACTCAGGGCCTGTTCTCGATCGGTTATCGGCTATTATCAATCAATTATTGGTTATTAATCAATTATCGGCTATTGTCTATCAATTATCGGTCATGGCTGCCTGTTAGCAATAGGTCATTGCTTATTATCAATTCATTATCGGTTATTATAAATCAATTATCCGTTTTATTAAGCAATCATTCGTTTTGTCAATTATTGGTTATTAATAAATTATCAGTTATCAATCAATTAATGGTTGTTGCTGCCTGGTATCAATCAGTTATTGCTTATTATCAGTCAGTTATCAGTTTAATCAATTATTGGTTCTTATCAATCATTTGTATTTATCAATCAATTATTGGTTGTGAATCAGTTATCGGTTATTATCAATTATCAGTTACTGTCGATCAATTGTCGGTTATTATCAATCAATTATTTGTTATTATCAGTCAACTATTGGTTAGTAATCAATTGACAATCTATCGATCAATTATTGGTCATTGCTGCCTGTTATCAATTGTTGATTATTATCAGTCAATGATTGGTTATTGGTTCGTGTCATGACTTTACACTCGGTACATGTTGTCAATCAATTATTGGCTTTGGGGACTCAGTTCCTATTATCAATTAATGGTTTTTGGTTATTGCTTCTCATGATTTTAGACTCAGGATTGTTATGAATCAATTATTGGCTATTGGTTACTGTTATTAATTATTGGTTATTGGTTCTTGTCTGAGGGTTTTAGACTTGGTACCTGTTATCAATCAATTCTCGGTTATTGTTTATTGGTTCTTATGATTTTAGACTCAGAACCTTTTGCCAATTAATTATTGGTTATTATCAATCAAATATCGTTTATTGGTTCTCTTCTCGATTTTGGACTCAGGACCTGTTATCAATCAATTATCCATTATTGGTTATTGCTTCTCCTTAGTATCAATGAATTATTGGTTATTATCAATTATTGGTTATTGAGACTCAGGACCTGTTATCAATCAATTATCCGTTATTGATTTCTGATGGTTATTCGTTATTGCTTCTCATGATTTTGGACTCCGGGCCTATTATCAATCAATCAATTACTGGCTGTAGGTTATCAATCAATTGTGGGTTGTTGATTCTCGGTCGTTCCATACGCATTGATTATTGGTTATTGTTTCTTATCTCACCAAACCTTCTCATCATTTTGGACTCTGGACTCATTGTTGATCAATTATTGGTGACTGATCGCTTGTGAATCACCCAATATTCACGTAATTTTGAACTCTTTATTGATCAATTAGTGGCGACTGATCACTTGTGAATCACCCAATATTCCCATAATTTTCGACTCAACTCTTTATTGATTGGATATAAGTGACTGATCATTAAAATCACCAAACCTTCTCATGATTTTGGACTCTCATTATTGATCTACTATTGGTTCCTTATGATGGGTTGCTGGTTATCATCTACTGATTATTGATTATGGATGATCTTCCTTCTGTCGCCAAGCTCAGTGTTTCTCATAGCTCGATGATCGCTTATTGATGATCAGTTATTGGTTATTGGTTATATGGCATTGATTATGATCTGTGATGGATGATTCATTTGCTTCCTGATCACTTGAATCCTCGGGGCATCGATTGGACCATGACTATTAATGATTATTGGTCCCATCTCTCCCACAATCGAGAGTAAATCAATCCTCGGATATTCCCGATCCCCAAGTCTTTGGGAACCGTGATGGGTCAGTTATTGGCGATTGGTGAGCAGTCATCACTCCTTATCAGTTATTGATCCATTATCAGTTATTGATAATCAGTTCCCGCTGACAGATCACGACAACAAATCACACAATCATGATCATTTCCGATGATCGGTGATGGATCGGTTCTTGGTGATGGATCAGCCCTCATGTCGGACATGTCGATTATTGGTTATTGACAATCAGCTCAGACAATCAATCATGAACAACAATGAATCCCCCCGTGCCGGAGTCCAGCTCCAGCTGAGTTCGGAACTCAAGAAGGGTGTGTGGATGAGGCGTAAAGAGGAAAGAAATGGACCACTACGATTTCATGATCATAACGGACAATGCAGGAAAGCTGTCTGCTTTATTTATACAGAAACATTCAAACTCTGACTCAGACTTTGTACGTCATGGCCAAGTGGGTGTTTCTAAGGATAATTCTGCCATTTGTTTTACCTAAAAACAATACAAGCTCCTGCTATTATTCTACAACTTAATCTTGTATCACAAAGAAAAGGAGAACCTAAAGATCAAGGAAAAAATGAAACCCTAAATATAGGTCCCTTGATTAGCATAAGGTCAATGGGGAAAGCCAAGACAGTACGAATAATAGAATGCCCTTTTGCAAGACATTATTACTGACATTAACCTCCAAGCTCACATTGAGTAAAAAACCCAACTCCATAGTAGCAAACAATGCCTGAATGGATTATAATTCTTCTGCAGGGTGGTCCGGTGTCCATGCAAAGGAAGGTGGAGCTGCATTCAGGTATCTGTAGAAACACCGGTTGGGCCCTGCCATGAGGCAGGAAGTTCCTTGTGGCCCTGCCTGCAATGGAACAATACTCTTCACACCTTCGTGTCCCTCAACATCCCCAACACCCGTGACGATTTCCAACTGACTCTCTGTTATTGATCAGTTATTGGCTGTGGATGAAGCAAAGCATCGTCATTTCTGATCCTCGTTACCTGTGATTTCTGCTGATGGATCGATCATTGGTTATTGATGACTGGTTCTTGGTGATGGATCAGCCCTTACGTCCCTTACATCACTGGGGGATTCGATTATAGGTTAGTGATGATCTGTTCTTGGTGATGGATTGGTCTTCACGTCAGTTTGATCGGTTATCATTTATTGACGATCGGTTCTTGGTGACTGATAGGCCTTTACGTCGGTTTGATCAGTTATCGGTTATTGATCATTGGTTCCAGCCTTTCCCCATTCGATCTGACGCTGCAACAATCGGCAATGATCAATCAAGCTCTGGCCCCGCGTAGCTCATCAAGTCACAATCGGCGAGCAATTGATCTAATGACAGCCAGTGAATTATTGATGATTTCTGACGATCCGCAAAGGACCGACTGCCAAGTATTGATGATGTCAGGCCTGGCTGTCAATGTTATTGATGATTTCTGCTCATCGGTGAAGAACCAATGGCCAATTATCAGTTCTTCAGTATCTGACAGGCTGTGATGGAAGGTTATTGATGAGTTATCAATCCTGGATCACCAACAAATGGCAGCCACCCATCGATTATTTCTAACTCTCACCTTGTCTGATATCAATTGGTTATTGATCCATTATTAGGTGATTATCACCTCTGCTTCTTATCACTTATTGACCCGTTATCGGTTATTGATCTGTTCTAACGTGATTATCAGTTCTTGCTCTTTGTCGGTTATTGATGCATTATTAGATTCGTTATTTATGACTGAGGACCTGGGATTGGCAGTGAGGGGTCAGTTATCAGTTATTGATGATCATTTCTTCCTCCTTATTGGTTATTGATCTGTTACCAGTTATTGATCTGTTACCAGTTATTGATCCATTATTAGGTGATTGATGATTAAATCTTGCTCCTTATCAGTTATTGATCCAGCATTAGATTCGTGAGGCCTTGCTCTCTCCTAGGTCCCACCCACGCCTAGGTCCTGCCCTCCCGCACACAGGCCCCACCCACCCCAAGATTTGGTTTTTCCCCCCTGATTTATTAAGGCACATCATTTGTAGTGATTAGAGTCACTGTGATCTTGATTTACATATGACAATTTTTTTTTTGCCCACACATGTGCTGCTTGACTTGGCTTTCTAGAGAAAGCGAAATAATAAAGCCGCTGAGTATCCAGAGGCTTCTGCTTTCTAGCACACACTTTGTGCATCGCAGCCACACCCCCGAACTTCCTCACTGATTTCCTTGCTTTCACAGCATAATGTGGAGTGAGAAAGCCAGAATGAGGCTTGGGAAGACAGGCCCAAGGCCTGGGAAGACAGTCAGTGGCATGGGCTGAGGGGTTCTAATCTTTGACTCCAACACCAGTGTCTGCTCAAAGAGTACTTTGTTTTTCTGAATTTCCTTAGGACACACTGTCATCTTCCATGTTAGCACCAACAGCTAGAGGGGGAGTTGACTCAGCTGCTTCTCATGGATGCTCTCAGCTGTTTCTCCAAATACATCTGTAATAGATCAGCATATTTTTTCTACAAGTAAAAAAAAAAAAGCAGAGAGATGTCTGATTAATGCAGGAGGCCTGGAGAGAAAGAGAGAGAGAGACAGAGAGAGAGAGAGAAATGCATGTATAATTCAGGAGGCCTGGAAAAAATCACCCAGGGACACCTGGGTTTTAGGTTCTGGAAGCCCTGACTCACCTGCAGGCTACATGGGGTCAATTGCGGGGCAGAAGTAGCCCTAGGCTTTTAATTGGTCAGCATCTCCGACAAAGGCGGGGCTATGAGTATATAAAAAAGATGCTGGGAGTGGGCTGTTGGGTGCTTTGTTGGTGCAGGCGGCTGTGGGTCGCTTGGGCTTTGGGAGCAGCATCCCAAGTGTTCTAGGCAAATTGTTTGGTAGAAGATTCTTAGCTAATGCGGGGTGGGGATGGAAGGGCTCCTGGAAGACTTCAAGGAAGATTTTGAGTAGATTATAGAACTGAAAGATGAACAAACAAAACCACTAGCAAGCTAAGCAGAGAGATCAAAGAACTTGAAGATGGGGAAGCTAATCTTTCCTGCAGGCAGAAAAAGTCCTTAGAGAAAGTGGTGAAAGCTTCTTGAAGTCCCGCTCTGCCTCAAGGCATGAAAAGCGCACTAGGCCTTGTTCTCTACAAGGAATTCTTAAAACCTAAGCTGTGATCCTGTCTCCCTACGTAGCTTGTCTTCACATCTCCTCAAGGGTTTGCTTGATGTTCTAACCTCTAGTGTTAGGATAGCTAAGTACTCCCAGGAACTCTCTCAACTAAGGAATTATTTCTAATGCAGATGTAAGTCTACAAGTCTTGCCTCCAGCCTAAGGTTCAGGAGCAGTTTGACTTCTGTTTCTTACTCAGAATTAAACCCAGCTGGCAAGAGTGGCTAAAGCAGGCTATCAAGCACTCCCTAGCTTCAGGTTTAGCCAGGAGCTTAAGTCCTGACAGGAGACGCAGGAAATGGTAATCACACTTGAGCTACATTCTCTGGGAGGGAGAGGCCTTCTTCCAGACACTGAGAAGCAAAAGCCTGAGTCGCCTGCTGTGTTCACATCAGGGGCTCGGTGCTCACAGCAGCCACTGGATGACGGGAAAGGCTGTTGGCGGCAGCTCACCTTCCACCTACTGGTGGGGAGTTCCAGGGGCCGGGGTCTTCAATTTGACTTGCCTGAAAATGGGTTCCTAATATCCGGCAAAGCTACGGTGATCGGGGGAACCTTTGGTTAGCGGTGATGGCAAATGTAGCAGTGTGGAAGGCTCCCTTGGGCTTGATGGGAAGAGTGATCAGCTGCCTTCCTCACAGGGAAAGGGGGATGAAGTGGACAGAACAGGGCTTGCTGTAACTGACAGTGATGGCTCACAGGTGTCCTGTAACATGTATTGGGACTGCTGACCTTGTAGGCTAACCATAGCAGCGGCCTAAAAATTAGACTGTACCCCAACACCCCTAACTGCCTCAATGTGCTCAAGTGTATAAGACCAGCACTTTTCCTTGCCATCTCCATTCCAGGGCAGCCCATCTGTGGGAAATGGGACAGCATGGTTCCTTGCCTGCATGTAGAGGCTCTAAACAAGGAGTGTGGTTCTCGACTGGTAATCAACGTGAATTGCTTGCCTGTGGGACCTTTGAAGCTGTGTCTCACAAGCAATAGTGCTAGTAAAATGGCTACAGTAGGTGGAGGGGGGTGGTCAGCCAGAGAAGCACCCACAGGTGAAGCTGGGATGTGGCCGTGCTTGGCCTCACTTCTCCATGGCTGATAAAAAGCAGCTTCAGCTGATTGCCCAGAGTCCTCATCCACACTCGGGTCTCTTGGCAGCAGAATCTTTCCACTTTGCCAGAACCTGGCATGTTAGTGACCTCGCTGCACTCGGTGTTCAAAGGGTGGTAGTTTGGTGTATGGTATGGAAGCTTCTTAGCAAGCAATCCTACTACTGTAAACCTTAGACATTGCAGTGCCATGTAAATACGCAACTTTGAGTCTAGAAGCACACCAATAGACCAGAACTCAGTTGAATGTTGCCACCTAATGAAGGGTGCAGTTAACTACCAGATATGGACCCAAGTAGACCATCTACAGTGTGAGCTTTCATCTGGTCTCTGGCTAAATTGTAGTTTCCTGGACAGTAAAGTTAAGCCACAACTACAGAAAATGGGCTGAATCCTGTAGCTTCCTGAGCAATGAATCTGAGCAGGATTCCTCCTGTAAGTCAGGTGGCCACATTGCCAATTGATGCACTAGGATTTAAATAGCTGAATGTTGTCCTGGCCGTGTTGTCTGTTCTCAGGCCACTGGGCTCGCAGTTAGCTTGAATCTTGGTTTATTTCCTGTCTACAGTGGCTTGAAAGTCAAAGCATACTGTCTGTGGAGAGCTTTAACAAACTGCTGAGCTCTGAGTTCAGTTCTTCTGCTTGTCTGCCTAGAGCCTCTCAAGGAAGCTGAATAAATGCCTACCAAACTGCATGTAGCTATTGACAGTGGAAATGGGCTTCAAATTAGTCCCAAAGTGTAGGGACAAGGAAGTGGAGTCTGCAGTTCTAGAGAGCACGACCAGGTAAACCTCACTCTGAAAACCCCTTGACTTGCAGAGGGATCCAGAGTCTCATGTCAGATTTGAGGGTGGCTTTACGTCACCCTGAAGTCTTAACGGCTTCTTGCTGTACAGCAAATATAGTGGTCCACTGTAGGTACAGAAGATGTGTGCCAGGAGGGTGGGCCCTTTGTCCCTGTTTCAAAGGGCTAGGAAACATGAGGCATGGAGGCAGTAAACTGCCTAGTAGGCCTGTTACTTCAGCTTATTGCAAAGATGCTAGCCCAATTAGCATGATCAGCTCCTGATGAGGGAAATGCCCATCGTGACGTCATGACACTCCAAAACACGGAAACCCACATCTGGGCCTGATTTGGTACTGTGACGCTTCTGCTGGATTGAGCTGTGTGGCTTCCATGACACTGGAGGAGTGTCATAGATCTGGGTCTCAGGTGGGACTACAGTGGAATTTAGAACAAGGTCTCAACAGGGAATGTGAACTTTCATTACTTGAGTCTTCACCCAGTGAAGCAAAGTTGCTCATGAGAGCTGCTCTCTGGCAGGTGGTGTCTTACAAGGATTTCTCTTGTAAATGAGCCATAAGTTTGGTGACTTAATCTTAGCTGTACAAAGTAAAACGCACAAGGATTCTTGCCAAAGCATGACAGATGGCTTGGGTTTCTGGCAGGTGGATGTTATTGAATTCAAGTGCCGGGCCCTTCTAGGGAGTCTTAAGAACTAAGGGTGAATGTAGTGGCCAGAGGTTACCAAATCTAAGGAATTCCCTGTGAACAAGTGACTCTGGCTGGTAGCCAACAACTCAACCCTGTTTCTTGGTCTGAGGGGTTGAAGATGGTAGTGAGCACACTGCAGAAAGAATCCTTATACTCCAGGGCCTCATGATGACCGACTAGACCTAGATGTGTTTGAAGGTATTAAAGTGTCGACGGCAACACTCAGCTTGCACAGCCACCAGGAGCAGAGCAAGGAGTGCTGGCTGGGAACTGAGACTGTCCTATCCTTGTTCCTTGAGGGGAATGCTCAAAGCCCTGTTGGTGTACAAGTCGGCTATGCTAACCTCTTCACTAGGGTTCCTCCTTGTGTCTAAACCTTGGTGTGTCTTGGGCACACTTCTGCTTAGTGAAGTCAGAGGCTTGAGCACTGCAGGAAATGGAAAAATCTTTCCTACATGGAGGTTTGTTAATCGGTGTCATTGTGAGCTTGTAGGCAAGGTGTCAAGCCCTAAGTGGGAAAGAAGATGCCTGGAAAATACCTCAGTGTGGCTTTTGGCTTACGAAACTACTTCAGGCTTTGAAGCCCTTGCTTAGGATGCCTAAAGAGTCAAAAAAAAAAAAACCAGCAACTGAAAGGACCCTTCATACATCTCCTGTCCTCACAGTTGGAGTTGAAACTCCTATGTTCAGCTGGGCAGTTCTGGGACTTTAAAACTTAAGTCTTTATCCTTTTGATAGTTTATCCCATAGGCCTTGGGACAAACGTCACAACACCTGCCACAGTGTTCTGGAAAGCTGCTGCAGCCAAGCTTTAGACTGAATTGGCACTCACCCTGGAAGCCATGCTAAGGTGTAGTCCACAAGCACACACCATGTAGCGATTAGGAGACAAGTGAAAGCTCGTCAGCCCAATGTGTGTTGACTTGCATGCAATGTAGGTGCTAGGGTGGTCAAGTTTTGATACACAAGTACATCGCCTGATAGCACATCTCCATGTCCCTTAAGTAGCTATTGATCATGTTTGCATGGCTGTAAACAAACCTGGGGTTCCTATCCCCTAATGTGTTGGACATGGTCTGATGGTCTGAAACCACTGTACTTGGCTGCACTATTCCTGTCCAGTCGAGTAAAACTTGGAAGGATACTCCAGAACTGGAATATAAACTACTTAGGCTACAGATTGCCTTGCTAAAGGAATTCTCCTGTGGTAAACACTGGTACCACCGCCAATGTGTATCTCACACCTCGTGTGGCTCCACTACTTGGTTACTACAAGTGAGCCACCTGTCCAAGTCCTGCTCCTCCATACCTGAGGCTTCTAAGATGAAACTTGGATTTTTGTCACTTAGATCTCTGGTTTTCGGGACAAAGTATAACTTGCTGTTCCCTAAGTAACTCAAGTTATGGATCACAATGATTGGGTAGTGATGCCCTTGACTAGTTTCTCAACCTATGTTTCAACCTTTCTGCTCCTTTTAGTATGCAGGAAGTGCCATTGCTCCTGCTTCTGAAAGTGAGTTTGTAATACCCTCATTAGCTATGTGCTCTGTTAGCATTAAAAACCAGCAAGGATTTTGACCCTTCCAAGTATGGCTTACTAAGACTTGAAGTTGTGTGCACATACTGGCCAATGCAAATGTTAAGCATCTGCATCAAGAATGTGGGAACGTAGTGGGTCTACACCTGCTTACTGCGACCTGTGTAAGTAGATAGAACATGCACTGTATCTGGAAAGACCTGAGCTGGCCCCTCTTGGAGGCAACAAATGCCTGTAGATGAAGCCTCTGGTATCCAATACAACGAATGTGACATGTAGCCTTTGGCCTGCATCATATCCAGCAAGGTTGAAGGTCGTGAAATCAGGAACCAGGGCTCAAACTGTAGTGCTACAAGCTTGTGGTTCATGTCAGCAGTCATTTAGAACCATAACTTGCTCGGAGGCTGCAGACCCATTTACCTACTTGAACGTTCAGAATCCATTAACGTTTCCTACTAGCTCTGGAGCATCCAGACAAGTGGGTGACATAGCCTTGGAAGCCAACCAGAATCCTCAAGTCCAGTGGTGCCTTAAAAGACACCTTAACCAGGAAGCCTCCTATAGATGAGGATGGGGAAGGAAACAGCTTGGTTAATTAACCCTCAGGATTGTACTGTAAGCAAGAGGTAGAGGAACTTGCATGAACCTGAATCTGCAGAGGCAAACTGCCTTTGTGGAGTTGTCCCAAATCTGAAAAGCTAATGGCGTGAAACATGTATGTCCTACAACTATGTCTATTGAAATATTTTGCCACTGGCAGAAAGACCTAGGAGGTTAAACTTGATGCTAGCCAGCAGAAGGCCCAGAGCTGGGTAACCAGCAGAGCTGTTCTCAGGTATGTTAATGGTTATGGTGACCATGGAGATGAGGTAGTTCTATGGGCATATGCAACATCTCCCTGAGGAATGTCCATTAATGGTAGGGACAAACTGACGACTTCAGATGGTATGCAGGGAGCAGTCCTTGTGGAACCAAGTTAACAGGAGGTCAAGAATCTATAACTGTCTTCTGTATTGGCCACCCTTTGAGGGGATGGTGTTGAACAATGACTTAAGTCTAGGAGTATCACGAGGGATTCATAGCTAAGATCATGTCTTTAGTGAGGGCATTACTTGGCTAGTAAGTGTTACTACAAAACAATGACCTGACGTCCCGTGAATGACTCTCACCATCACTTAGTGTCACTCACATTACAGCCTGTCTGAACTGGCTGCTAAACCACTGGACTACCATGGCTTATAGACCTGAAACCTAAAAAACCTAATGGTTGTAGAAGCTTGGATTCTCACCTAACATGGCTTCCCTTTCGAGCTCAAGTGACTTCCTTGCCTAGACTGTGACAAGCGATGACTTTCCTAATAGTGGAGGAGTAGGAAGAATCTGATTTGGCTTTAAGTTCGCCTCACTGACACAGGTTAAGTGGCCCACAGTTTGTGTGGGAAGATGTCTTGGGATCATCAGTTTAGTGTGATCCCTTTGTCAGAAACCAGCAGTTAAGTTCACGGAGCAGTTTCTTAAACTGCCACAAACACTGCCACAGATACCCAAAGGCTAAGTTCTGCCAAGTGCCTACTGTTGGGCTCATCCTGAGTCTGCCTACTGGCAGAACCTGCTGACGTGCACAGATCTGCAAGAGCATCTTGAATTACTTTTGGTCAATCTCAAGACGAGCTTCCAGTGGCTTGCCCAAGTAAAGCTTTGGCCACCATTCCCACAATGCAGTTGCTTAAATTAACCTTAGGCATCCTTCATAGTCCTGAGCTAATGTAACATGATTTCAGGAAGGCCCAAAACACCCAGATGTGTGACGTGATGGTGATGAGTCAAGGGTGGTTAACGTGAGTATAAGCTGTTGAAATAAACCAGTCCCAGTTCTTGTGTGCCTACTTCTGGCAATAGTGTCACTTCAGATACTCATGACAGATTTGATGCATAGATCATTAGTCTGCTGTACTCCAACCATCTGTTGCACGGTGTCACTACAGTGGACAGTGGAGTGACTGATCACCTACATTTGTCATGTCATGGAGTCAGAACAGGTGAGATTCAAATGTCAAGTCATGACCATGACGTGGGGTCCTTCCTTGTCATCCAGAGACAGAAGTACATGGTTACATGCTACAGGACTGCTCTTGACAAGGTGCTATACCAATTACCTGATCCTTCAACTACATTAGTAGCTAGCAGGTCTCTAGTTCTGGACAGGTCCTTATGAAAAGCTTCATCTTCTCACAGTAACCTATAGTTTCTTAGTAATAGTAGCCCACCCATCTTCACAGCTTGTAGCCATTGCCTGTTTCAGAATGTTTTGCTACTGGAGCTCTGAAGATGAGGATCTTGTACCTGGCCAGCAGGTGACCAGGGTTCCCAGTGAGCTTGACTGCAGGCCTGTTGTTCCCAAGCCATATTAATATGGTGAGTGACATGAACATTCCCCATCTGTTTAAAGCTGTTACCAAAGAGCTGCTTGGCATAAAAGCCAGCTGTTGGTATCTGTGGGGTCAACACAAGACAGGGCTTAAAGATCTAGTTAAGGGATTGGTCTCCTGGAGTTGCTCAGCCTCTCCTGTATCTTACAGTTCATGAGCACTTGCAAGTGCATTGGCACTTGCCTACCTGCTCTTCAACAGGAAGGAACAAAGAGTATCAGAGTAAGGGGGTGAGGGTGGTCCAGCAACTAGCCAGTTGCTACTCATTAACTATATACTAATTACTTGTGCCATGCCCTTCGTCTTCTGTTTTCAACCTTAACTTTGCTACTTCATTGTAGTGATTCTGATCTTGTATTCCTGTGAAACTCATTGTTTGTGAACAGTCATAATGCCTCTGGGAGAAGTGGGGCCATGACCAACACTGTAAAATCACACAAAGTTGGACAGGGAATAGCATGCAAGAGTTCCTAAGCCTTTGCATGCTCCTGTTCTGCATGCTTTCCTGTACTAGAACAACTGAGGGCACCCCCTCCATAAGGTAGATAGGTCTGTCATTCAACAGAGGGAAAATGCTGAGTCTTGGGTTGGTTCATTAACATCTCAACCTGGGAATGACTTGATGTGTGAAGTCTTCTGTACAACTAAAATGTCCTTAGAATGAGTTCACTTGAGCTGGCTTTGGCGATGTCACATCTTAAGCTTCTGCATGTTACAGGCAATACAAACTCCTAAATAGCAAGATGTAGACATTAGAGGAGGAATCGTGCCATGCAGATATCTCCCCTAGCCATGGAATGTTCTTACAGGACAAAGGCGGCATCCTAAGTCTTTGCTCCAGAAGTACACAGCCCTGGCTGAAGATCACCTGTGGAAGAATGTTAATTTTAACCTGAACTTGGAGCAGAAAGTGCCTAATAGAACAAAACCTGCAGGGGTGAGGCAGACTGAAGGACAGAAAAAGAGCTGCCTCTATCGGTGTTGCCTGCCTGGTTGAGTACCTCCTAGATGGAGGTTGTCATCTTTCCCAAAGTACATTGGCTGAATTGGTACCATGTTTCCATTGTCCTCTGAAACACCAAAAATGTCATCAGCAGACAAAACTTCCAGTTTTAAACACTGGTTAATTTGAACTTTTCCCCAAATGAATGGGTCTCTTAGGTTTATCCAGTTTGCCCAATTCTACAGTGGGAGGATTGGAGATACAGCACAGCACACCCATGTGAGCATAGGGGATAAGTACCTGGTAGCAAAACAGCAGAGCAGATGGCAGTTCATGTGACATCCTCTTCTTGGCATGCAGCTGTAGTGAGCACCTACAGGTGCATTACCTTCAAATCATGGTATTTCCATTAGCTCAAGGGTGGTTATGCTAGTCTTCAAGATTCATGCATGCTGACCTCAGATAGCAGGGGGTGTCCTCACTGTTAACATAATAAGCTTGACAAATGTGGACAGAGGGCCTTAAGACATCAGCAGCATCCTATCGGTGCCTTGAAGAACCTCCCAAGCAGGTTTAAACCAGAAGCAGGGGAGCTTTAACCTATTAAAAGCACTGAAAGAAGCAGGACTATAGAACTGGAAGTGCTGTATATGGTTATGAATCTTAACAGCCCACCTGTGAGCACAAGTTAGTCTTGGAATTGAAACTAGAGCCATGAGATTCATGGGGTAGCAAAGTGGTCTGAGGAAGATCTGGAGGGATTGAGACACGACAAGCTTGGGAAACCAGTATTTGAGGGGAAAAGCTTGAATTCTTAGCATTCAGCCTTTAGGCCAGTAGCTCTTTCCATGGATTCTTCCTAAGATTTTTCTCTTGAAAGGCAAGAGACCGAAATCTTCAATCTGCTGGATTACTCCCTAAATGGCAGCAACAGCCAGAGCTGAGCCAACTTGGAGCTAGAAGCTGGGACCCTGAACCCACCTGGATATCCCAGAAGCAAAGACATGAACAATCTCCTGCTTCTCTGGGCCACAAACGGGCAGCTGGAGTAGAAACACAGCTGGGACATGAACAGACACTTGGGTAATATACCTGACAGGTGGAAGATTAAGCCTGTTGAGCCTCCATGTTGGCTCCAGGTTGCTGCTTGTGTCATTGAACTTAAGAACACAAGCAAGTGTGAGCAATGTGAAAGTTCCAACTTCTCTCTTGCATAAAAGGGCACAAACATCAGGTCTTCCACATAGTTTTGAGGGTGTGAAGTTTTGCACTCTACCCTCTCAATTTTTGCCATAACACAAATTATGAGCCTTTAAGTAAGCAGAAGGTCTTGTAGCTCTTGAAGGGGGATCCATGATGGGGTGACTAGCAGGAGAAGCAGCCTGTGGATTTTTGGGCAAAGATCTTGTAATTGCTTTGGAAGAGCTGCACTGGGACACTGATCTGATCAGTGCTTGAATATGATAGTGGAGAGAAGGTTATTATAATTCATTAACCTGCAGTCTTCTGGGTCTCTAACCTAGATGGTGGGGGGAAACTCCTGTAGCAATATACCTACCCTGTGGTCTCTGAGCTCCTATTGAAGTACTGCACTGTAACTTACACTTCGGTTCCAAGCTGGGCCTTCACACTTGCTGACATTACTCCTGGTCTAGTGCTCTGTAAGTACTTGTGAGCTAAGCCACTTGGAGCTGCATGCATGCCTGTGTAGGAAATGAAATCTAGAGGTGGTCTTGCAAAATTGCTGCTGGTTCCTGCACAGCAGGATCTAAGACTGAGAAACATGCATGGTAAAACATATCAAGGCCATGCCCATGAGTCTATGTTCTTTTACTTCCCATCAGTATTGTTGGTTGAAGACAAATGAAGACCAACTGACAGGGCCCTGTCCACATCTGAGAATGTCTGACTTGGGAAAGTGTGCTAACACTAAACACTGGACAATGTTTCTGACTTCTTTATGCTGACGAATCCACTGTGATCTTGACCTCAGAAGTGGATCAGTTGAAACTGATTTTTAATAATTGATGAATGTCTGAATGGTCTGGCAGATCTTAAGGAATGATAAAGTTATAACCAGTTTTCTAAATGTACTGTGGGTTGTAAACCTGAGAGATCCTACTATGTTCATGAATCTCAGAAGGGGTTCAGATGCTGGTTGAAGTCATTCCTACACCATCCTGCAAATGTACCCATGTCAGGCTTGGGTATCGACTTCCTTAGCTGCCTCTACATTTGGCATTCTGGGTTATAGACATGCCTATTTGTAGGCTGTCATTTCTGTATCTACATGGAGAGCACTGGTTGCTAGTTAATGAATGGCTATGTGATCTGTGTGTGTATGTTGATTAAATCCAGGCAGACAATGCTAGAACAGACCAACTTTGTTTCCAGACAGCTTTGGGAAGAAAACCTCAAGAACCAAAACACTTACCATCTGTGCTGAATTTGCCATCCAGAGCGCAGTTTTGGGGTTCCTCATAGAAATCCTCAGTATTAAAGCTGATTGGAAATGCTTCTAGGTGAAACTGCTTCTTGTTCCAGCCTCACATGAAGCCAACATTGTGTTCAGACATTTGTGAGCCAGTGAATGCCCTGAGCCAGTGTTGCTGTGACATACAAACCCCCAAATTCCTAATTACAACCTAGAACATTACCAAGGATGTATGTATTAGAAGAACCTTTTTATGGATTTTTTCTTAAATGCTTAAGCCACATTGTGGTTAAACAACTTGAGGGCAAGAGAATTGGTACTGCTCACACTAAACTCAATGAGGAGGTAGGCAGGGGATAAGAGGTCTCCTACAAGAATCTGGAAAGGCTGTGCCAAGACCAATATCCTGGGGAAATCGTGTTGGGGGCACTGACAATATCCTGCCCTAAGATGACGCCTGGACCCTACTTCCTCTTGGAGCCTTGGAGTAAGTGCCCTGTGATTGGCCCTTTACCACCTGAAGCTGATGGGATAGGATTGATATATAAGCCAGAGGTTTTGGGGAGGGGAGGGGCCGCTGTGTAATGGGTTTAACTGATGTAATAGTTTTAACGAAAGGTTTGAACAAAGCGCGTCTGAGACGCTCTCAAGTGTCAGGTGATTTCTTCCATGGGACGGGAGACCCCCGATAAAATCATGCTACATCAGTGTGTTGTGCTTGACAAAGCTCACTGGTATGTGTTGGAGCTTTAGGACTTCCTGTAGTAGTGTTGAGTGTTTATCAGGGGAAGCTTAATGGTTCCAGCCACTTCTGAGACTTAGTTTCACAAGTGACTTACTGTTACAGAATAAGAAACTAGCAGAAGCAACTGCTGAATGAAACATCAGTGTTGGTATTGTAAACACTTTCATGACCACTTGGGCAGCACAGAGTTAATGGGTTCTGGCAGCCTAGTCTGGCAAGTGCCAGACCCAAATAACCTGTTGGTAGTCCAGTTTTCCTGAGTGGGGTTGCTTACCATTGCAGTGGTTCTTGACTTTGACTACAAAGAGCATATGGATACTTGAATTTTGGATACTGGTGATAAGCCTCCTATTGAGCCTGGTCATGAGCAAACAGTACTAGATTGATTTGTCCTCCCAACTTAGCCATTTAAATCCTAAACTTAAAGGCCCCAGTTTCAGACACCAATGTTAAAACGTTAAGTTATTAGTGGTTAAACAAGAAGTGGTTGTATCAAGTTTATTGGCAACTCTCAAACTAGAGACTTGGGAGAGGGTACATGGAAGATGATGCTCCCTCTCTGCTTTCTGCTTCCTGTGTGGTCATCTGTACTAGCAGTTGTTGCTAGTTTCATCTCTGACCAGATGCCAGACTACTCCCCGATGCTGAATTACGAACTTCCAAAATAACTCCCTCACAAGCAGCTCTCCCAAGGAGCATCAGGAATAGCAGTAAAGAACCAAATGGGATTATCTGATTCAACAGATATGTAGACTTAAGGTTCATAGGAGGGTCAGTTATTAACCATGGCATTAAAAAAACTGAAGATTAGTCCTATTTCCTTGAACTTTGCAGTTATTTTTCAGGGCATCTGAATATGTTCAAATGAATTAATCCCTAGATTTACTCCAGAGCTTAGGTAGAGGGTCACTGCCCTTTAGTCAATATATTCCTCAGTGTTCTCGGGACTCACCTTGAGGAAGCACCAGTAGACTCGAATGGCTGTCACCGGCAGAGGGTGTGAGCCCAGGAAATGCAGGTACAGGGTCTAGATGTGGCAGTGTTGAGTGATGGGCAGGGCCTGCAGGGCGTGGTCGAAGGTGTGGAGGGTGCGTGATGCAGCCCTGGTCCATCAGGAGCTGGCAGTAATACAGCCACAGCCGGGGCATCTTGTGCCTGAACACATAAGCCCTCTCGTGACAGTTGTTGACATCCTCATAGGTGGGGTCTGTCACACAGCAGTGCTTCACCTGGGTCCTCTGCTCCTTCAGGTAGCATGACCAGAGCTTGTAGCTGCCAGGCAGCACATTGAGTGCCCGCTCATACAGCTGGTTTTGCCTGGGTTTGAAGGTACCATGTTTGAACTCAATGTAGTGGAGCCATGATCTGATGCAGTACTTGTTTTGCGTGATCTCCTCCTCAGAGGGAAGATCCTCTTCTGATGCTGATTTCCCCAGTTGCTGCATCTTGGGGTTCTAAGTGTGTGTCAACAGGTCCCGAGGTCACTGATCCTGATGCAATGGTGTTCTTCCATGGAGGAACCACCAGAAACAAGCTGGCTAGGAATGTCCTGTCTATTCAGCACAAGTTCAACTTCTATAAGGCTGATGAAAAGGGAGGGTAAGTGGATATTTTCAGGTAGTCCCTTCACCCAATAATGGCACTGTGATTGGCTAAAAGGCATGCCTAATCCCAATAGAAGTCATGGTTCCTATCAGGGTTGGAAGTTAAGCCATTGGGCAGATAAGTTCTAGGTCCTGACCTCCAGGTAACTGGCAGGGATCAGGGGGTGACTTGACTGTATATTCAGGCAATGATAGGAAATTAAATGCTGCTTGCTTTATCCATTTTCATTTCTAGACTACTGCTTGATAGCGTGTTCTGCTGATGCACTCATGTCACTAATCTGAAGGCATAGTGGCCCCTTGTCCACTTTGGTAATGTCAATCTCAGAACAAGGAACATTGAAGCTTTCAAAGGAACTTGGTGAAATTGGATGGTACTTGGGTCACAAACTCTGTACTTCAGAACAAATCAGATGATTTCCTTAAGTATCCTGGGATTCTGCTTCATAGAACCTCAACCCTATTTGAGAGAGGGAGAGAAAGAGCAATAGACTGAGAGACAGAGTTGGGGGTGGAGGGGGATTCTTCCATTTTCTTGTACACTTATGGAATGGCTAGCGACCCAGGCTGAGTGTGGTCAAGGCCAGCAGCCTGCAGCTCTAATCTCCTAGGCCATCCTTCACTACCTTCCCAGGCCATAAGCAGGAAAGTCAATCAGAGGTGGGGCAGTATTGACTGCACCTGGCACCCATGTAAGAAGCAGGTGCCTTCAGGAGCAGGCTTAGCCAGCTGTGCCACAGCACCAAACCCTAGCTGTTACAGGTTATGAGCGAGATCGCACCAGACATGTCTAAGGTTTTATTAAGGAGTCTTTATTAACCAAGCTTGGTGATAACAGAGTATAGTAGAAATGGCAGATTACAAGTCAATATGGCAATCCAACCAATCATGATCCAAAAGGGAACAAATGGTCATTACCCTTAAGTCCATCCATTAAGCTGAAGACCTATGTCCCAGCTTCCCCAACAATATGTTATCCTAGGAGACATGTCATGAATAACCTGGACACTTCCAAAGCTGCAGACAATCACCTTTCCTTGGCTTCTCTGCCCACATTCCACTACTGCTAGGCTTCACCTCTCCTGCAACTCGTGACAGCACACAAACCAGAAACAGTATTAATATATCCATTGTCCTATCTAAGCAGTACACAGGGACCAAAGAGGATTACCTGTCCTGGATCAGCCAAGAGTCCAGAAGCCAGAGTAAATGAAACACCTGACGAGAAAGAGCAAGTCCCCACCTCATGAGCCTTTTAAAGGGGTTTGTGAGGGGTGTGGTTACAGAACAATGCAATACTGTCCCCTCTCAGTTGATAGGTATTTGCTCCTGCCCACTTGTGACTCACCTAAGTATTTGGCGCTCACTGAGTTGGGAAGGAACAGGAACTGGGCTTGTAGCTAAAAAGACTACCTGGACTCATCTGCATCCAACATCCGGCCGAATTAGGGCCTGGGGGGAAGAATGTACAAGGAGAGGTGAAAGAGCCATCGCTGGTTGCACTCCATAACAAAGCCTCTCTTGGAGTTGCAATTTCCATGAAAATCCATCTCCATGGAAGATCTGGTTGTTAGCCGAGTGCCTGGTGAGTTTTGGTTCTCAAGATGCTCTTGGAGGAAGCTTTTATTGCAAGGCAGTCAGTGGGTGAAGTGAGTGACCACAGGTGTTGGGGTGTCAGGACACCTTTGCCAGGAGGGCTTCCTGCCATGGTGCTTCCCTCTCAGCTGGAGGAAGCATGGTTTGTTTGTGCTTGCATCGATGAGCTTGTCCCTGCCACCTCCCTTGCTATGGCGGTGAGTGCCTGCATGCATGTGTGCTCCATTGGCACACCACAGCTTGTGTGTGTATTTCCATGGAGCTGCTCAGGATCCTTCTTGCTGCCCTTGTGATGACAGGAAGACTAGGACTCACATGGAGGCTGCAGCTGGATGCAGGCTTTACGTCCCCATGGCAGCGAGCATGTAGATGCATGTGAGTGGTGCAGGTGGACTGGCAGCTTTTGTGTGATTCCATTGTGTGGCACGAGATGTTCATGGCCTGTCGTGCCCACGTGTCTTATCGCCCCGCAATAAGACGCAGACGCGAGTGAAGTCTTCTGCGGTAAAATTTATTGTGCACACCAAGATGAGGAGGAAGAGGAAGGGGCCCGACCCCGGCAGGCTGTCTGCTCTTATGTGCTGACTGGCCCCGCCTCCGCCGATGATAGGTCGGCTTCATGATCACACAGGGTCCTGGGCGACCGGATTCGTCAGTCCCCAGTGTTCACATGCCGGCCACGCCGCAGCTCACTGTGCATGCGCTAGGCGCCTGCGCAGTACCGCGAAGGCTACATGACTCTCCACCACGCACGAAGGTGTGGCTTCTTTGGCCGGCGCCATTTTAGGTACGGCATGTGGCCAGTGCATACAGATGCAGCTTGCAACAATGGCCAGTGTTGCCATGGCATTGAGTGTTCGCCAGCTGGGAAGCTTTGCAGGTGGACTCCTGCATTGTCTGTTTCTATTGAGCTCGTCGTGACCCTTGGGGTTGTAGTTACTGTGTGGCAGTAAGAGCATGGGTGCTGGTGCGCTGTGCAGGTGGCCCTGCAGCTTATCTTTGTTTGCATTGAGGAGCCCATGGTGGTGGTGGTGGTAAGGCTGTTCCCATGGTAATGAGCGTGCGCTCTGCAGGCAGCCTGTGGTTTGTCTGTTTCTGTTGAGCAGCATGGTCATCCCCATGGCAGTGAGTAAGTGAGTGTGTGTGTGTGAGTGAGGGAGTGCCCATCCCCCTGCTCAGAGTCCCAAAACACCCATGACAGTGAGTGCCTGCCAGTGGCTGGGGCCCGTGCCCTGACCCACCCCCCCATCACTCCCAGTTGCTCCCACCTTCCATGTGGCTCCCTGCCCAAGCAAGTCACAAAGTCTGGCATGGGGCAGTGGGCTCAGGTGGGGCTCAGGGGGCGAGAACGCAGGGAGGCTGGAGCTGCTGGTGCTGAGCTTGGTGCTGTTGGTCTTGGCAGAGCTCTCACAGGTAGTGCTCAGCTGATGGCCAGGCCCTCAACAACCTATGCAGAATGCCACTGAAACAGGAAAATGAAAACATGAAAAATAACCCAAAGCCAACTCTATTAATAACCGCGGACACTCAGCCTCTTGCATACCTTGCACTGGGCCAAGCAGTTATTTATTTTCATTTAAAAATGTACATATTTCAAAGTGACCCATACAGAGTGATCTCCCATTCCCTTGTTACTCCCAAACATCTGCACCAGCATGGGCTGTGTCAGGCTGAGCCAGGATCTCCATCTGGGTCTCTACCTGGATGGGACGGACCCGAGGGCTTGAGCCATCCTCCCCTGCCTTCCCAGGCACCTTAGAGAGCAGCTAGATCAGAAGTGGAGTCTGGACTTGGAGAGTCTGCATCCTGTAATAGAGCATATATTTCAAGTGGAGACTTCAGTGCTACAATGAAAACCTGTCCAAGAGTTGCTTTTTTTAAGATTATATTTTTGAGAGGAAGAGTTAGAGAGACCTCTTCCATCTGCTAGTGTATTCTCCAGATGGCTGAAGTGTCTGGACTGAGCTGGTCTGAAGCCATGAGCTTTTTCTGGGTCTCCCATGTGTGTGCAGGTTCCCAAGGCTTTGGGCTGTCCTTGACTGCTTACCTAGGCCACAAACACAGAGCTGGAAGGGATGTGGAGCCTCTAACACTCAAGCTGACTTACAAATAGGATGCTGTAGGCAGAGGCTTAGCCCACTGTGCCATTGTGCTGGCCACGGTGAGTTATTTCCTGAAGGCAGATGTGTAAAGCATGTGCCTTTTGCTGTTCTGTAGTGTAATAAGCTGCAGTTAGGAGCACAAAGTATAGGCATCTGGCCAATGATCTTGGACAGGCCACTTAGCCTCTTTGTGCCTCATGTAAATTTTCACAGAAAAAAAATAGTGCTAATTACAAAGGATTGTTAGGAGAATGAAAGGAACTAATGTAACGAGTGTTATATTTTCATCGTTATATTGCCCATCACCATTCGTTCATCCATCAGTGTTTTGCTACCTTCCCCTCCAAAATCCAGAAACACACTAGTTTGAAGCTCTATTACAACCTCTTTGAAACATGACTCTGCATCAGAAATCACAACTGCCTTTCCTTTTGCTTCAGTATCACCCTCTTTCACTCCTTCACATACACACTGCCTGCATGTGTCTGAACACCACGTTGCCCCAAATATGTATCTTCCAACACAAATCAAAACAACCCCAGGCTTCCTTTGTCTTACATGCTATTCTTTGACTACTTGATTCCTAATTATTAATGGCATTATTTTAATCTAGTAGATCCCACATTGCATTTGAAACAGCCTATCCCAGCCGCATACAACAGATATGATCAGGAGAGGTTCAAAGGAGAAGAAACAGAAGGCTTCAGAATCGACGCTAGGGCACCTACCACGGTATGCCACTGAAATTGTTAACGAGGATGCACTTGCCCACAAGACTCACACCTGCAGCACAGCCAGTACCAAGACCAGTTTCACAAGCAAGACCTCACTGAATCAGAAGAAAGGTTCTCAAACTCCCATTGTCACAATTCCTGCAGCTACCACTTCTTTAATAACCAAGCTGAATGTGAAAGACCTTCTACTGGATTTAAAATTTGCCCCATCAGATGAAAAGAAGAAAGAGGATTGTCAACGAGCAAATGAAACTCTAATTCAGAGAAGAGCAAATGCAACCAGGTGGCACCTGCAAGGAGTGTCACAGTACCTTACAGAGTACTAGATCAGCCCCTTATGCCTCAAGTTTGGGACTGGGTTGTGGCAGTGTTTGTGCAAGGTCCCGCTTGGCAGTTCAAAGGGTGGCCGTGGCTTTTGCCTGATCACCAGTTGACACATTTGCTAAAATTAAAGCCTTCCATCTCAAGTATCATGAAGTTCATCTAGATCCAAATGTTCAGAAATGGGATGTAACAGTGCTAGAACTCGGCTACCATTAATGTCATTTGGATAGACCCGTTTTCTTGAAGTTCTGGGACACACTGGATAGATACATGGTGAGACATAATCTCACTTGAGATACTGAATTACTTGGTTCCCTCTTTTTCTGGAAATCTGGATTAAGAAACATGGATATAGATTGATACAAAGACAGACTCAAGCTTTATGAATTTATCCGGAATCTGACAAATGAAGAAGCTCACACATTGATCTTTCTATAGACTTTGTCTGATGCTTTGTGCTTCAAAGGGATGGATGTTGCTTCTCATCCAGAGAAGCAAACTTTGGGCTTCCAGCTATTTTGTAAATATTAGCCTTCTAGTCTGTAGTTTAAATTGTATATTTTGATAGAAGTTTTTTCCTCATTGGTTATATTAGCATTACTTAAGACTTGTTTCTTTAGAAAGGTGGATATAAATGTTGTATATTTAGAGGCTGTAATCTTTCAAAGCCGTCTCGCTTCTGATTTTTTTTTTCATTTTTTTTTCAAAGAGTAGCTGTACAAGTGAAGTTTCAGATATGTCCTTCTTTTTTAATTGAAAAGGCAAATACACAGAGCAAAGGAGAGAGGGGAAGATTTTCTGTTTAATTCACTCCCCAAGCAGCCCCAATAGCCAGAGCTAAACTGATCCAAAGCCAGGAGCCTGGAGCCTCTTCCTGGTCTCATGTGGGTGCAGGGTCCCTAGGCTTTAGACCATCCTTGACTGGTTTCCCAGGCCACAAGCAGGTAGATAGATGGGAAGTGGGACTGCCGGGACATGATCCGGCTCCATATGGGGATCCAGTGCATCTAAAGTGAGAACATTAGCTGATAGGCTGCTGTGCCAGGCCCCTTGATTCTGATTTCTTACTAATTTCCTTTACTGAATATACTATGTTCTGGTGTACTTCCAAAAGCAAAGAGATGTGACTTTTTAATATAAATTGTTTAATGATTACATGGTTGATCAAAGTGCAAATGCTCAAGGTTTAGGGAAAATTGAGTGAACTCATTGTTTCTAAATTTGATATTCTTGTTCCTAAGGGAAGGTGAGAGACGGAGGAAGCCAGTCATAACTTTCCTCACATCCCAGTACTCAGGGATGAGGAACAGCCACCTCCCATCAACCCAGAGTCTCCATGGGTGTGTATTCCAAGGGCTCTATCCAAGCGGTTTGCATAGTTCTAAAATGCTGCCGATTTTGCCGATCCAAGGATGATGTCACCCTCCCGTGTCCATTGGCTCCATTCACCAACTATTTTGAGTGAATCAAAATGTCAACCTGTAAATGAACATCTGTATTTATTCTACTTAAAAAGGAATAATGAAAAATAAAGAATAACTCTTCAATTTTGGTATTGTTCAGACTTCTATAAGGAAATCAGTACAGTTAATCAGTGTACATTCTTCTCCCTGACTTTGGTGACTTTATGATTTAGAATGACATTTCTATCTGTAACTTTCCAATTGGGAAGTCTCAAAACAGTTTAAAAACATAATGGGCTGTACTTTTTGTTTTGGGAGCCAGGTGTGAATTGGCAAGATACGTGTCAGCTCTATTACAGTGTAACTTATCCTTTGTCGTTAAGTCCGTCTTTTATTTATACCTGTGATTGGGTTTCCAGTGTTCTATTTCTAGGCATGTCACTTCTGGCATTCTGATCTGTTATCCCTAAATACTCATCAATTCCAGGCACCAAAGAATACATCTGCCGAATTAAATGAACAGAAACAAGATAAAAACGCTGGTACTTAAAGTGTGTATTTAATAGGATATAAAATATAAAACCTATACTTAGGGCCGGCAGCGTGGCCTAGTGGCTAAAGTCCTCGCCTTGAATTCGTTGGGATCCTATATGGGCGCCAGTTCTAATCCCGGCAGCTCCACTTCCCATCCAGCTCCCTGCTTGTGGCCTGGGAAAGCAGTCAAGAATGGCCGAAAGCTTTGGGACCCTGCACCCACGTGGGATACCCAGAAGAAGTTCCTGTTAACCACTTGTTAATCACCAGGCCATGTGCCAGGCCCAGTAGCCAACATGATACTGGTAGATGTAGTGTATTTTTAAAGTTTTGAACTGATTCTACTTCCATTTTTTTCTGCATTCCCTCTTAAAGGTAAAAAAAAAAAAAAAAAAAAACTTGAATTTTGCTCACATTAGAATGTTTTGGCATATAAATTTGTTCCTAAAACTTGTTTAGTCCTTAGCTATTTCATCATGGAGAAAGTTTATATTCTGCAACATTTTAGTGTAAAATTACCCATTAATGCTAAAACAAAAAAGCCCTACCTACCTTTCCATAAAGATTTGGGTTATTACATATGAAATTTACTTAATGCAGAATGTGATTAAAATCAGAAAAATAGATTCTGTTCAAATTAGGTGCCTATTCAAAGGCATCTGGAAGCTTTGTACAGAGCATTAATACGAGAAATGCTGGGCTGTGTCCTTTTAAATTGGTCTCTTAGTATTCTTGGTTTTTATCTCATCCCTTTTTCTTTGATTTTTGCATTTTAGTTCTTCATTTAGGTTCATGGAATTAATTTTATGGGCATTATACATACACATGAGTTAAAAATTGTTTTACCTAATAAAATATACAATGGTCAGAATCAACTATGTAAAGATTCTCAACAAAATAGACAAAATTTTAACTAAATATTTGGCAGCTGCTGATTCTGTTAAAGGAAATCATTGAAAAACTCAGTTAATTTTAACAATACTAACTGAATTTCTATTCACTTTTGTTCGAGATTCATCAGGTGATTCTAGTAACAATGTAATTTCAATTTTAGTTGGAAATAAGGCCTTGATTAGGAATCTTGAAATGCCGTGTCCAGTGTGTTCTGGCATTCATTGCTGCATGTGGACATATTAGTCCCAGTGTTGTTCCCAAACTCCTATGTTTGAGTAATAACTGAGAAGTGGAAAATCTTACAAATAATGTATGGGGAATTATTACCTGTTATGTATTTACCTAAATATAAGTTGGAGTTATTGATGTCTTTGGGTTTGTGTGCAATGTTTTGGTCGGGTAGTATTCATAAGAATATCTTCAAATTGTAAATGTGCCATTTATTGAAGTGTAGTACACTCTTTAAGAATAAAGCTAAGGAAATAAAATATTGCCAAAACTCAAAACCCCCCAAACCAGATTTCTGTCACTTCTAAAAAATGCATCTATCATTCAGAATTAGACCTCTGACACGATTGGAAGGTCAACTGGATTAGGCATTCCTTTTAGCCAAATCAGTGGCATGGCATGAAGAGACTATCTGAAAATGCCCTCCTACCTTCCCTTTCCTTAAGCACTTATAAGCCTTGAACTTGTGCTGAACGGACAGGACCTTCCTCACCAACTTGCCTCTAGTGATTCCTTGACCAAATAACACCATCACATCACGCTCAGTGACCTCGCCAATAGTGTTGGACTTAAGGCTTCTGCTTCCTCTGCTATACACAATTCTAGCTGTTGATGATTTTAATGGGATCAAGATTAAAGGAAGGGTTTCCTTTAGTGAGCCACAGGCGGCGTCCAGAGGTAGACAAAGTGCTGACAATGGTCACGGTGGTGGTGAAGCAGGAGTGCCTTAGCCCTGATGCCGAGCTGCCACCCAAGCCCCACTGGCTGGTTGGGATGCTGTTGAGTTCCCGCTGGCAGGGCACCAAGGAAGCGGAGCCCTGGGAGGTAGCCGGTCCCTGGCCAAGAAGGAAAACAAGTTCTCCGAAGAAGCGATTCTACCTGGAGCAAGAAAAGTCGGTATCCTCATCACTGGACAGTCAAGGTGCAGCAGGAACATGAGGCTTACACCTGGAGAGGACATGATAATTGGCAACATCCTGTGCCCTCAGAGCAGGAGCACTGTAGTACCAGGCAGAGCCACCAGGACGATCTCTGGGGCCATTCCTGTCAGCAGAGGAGTTCTCCCTAGCGGCCTGCGAGTGCACAGGCTGCAGGGACCGAGACCTTCAAAGCCTGCAGGCTCAGGATGATGAGTGGGAATTTTACAATGCCAGACACCATCCCACACACCAACCACCATGTGCATGTGGTGAGCTGTCCCCTGGTCTGCCTTGGCTACTGGGGCTGCTCCCTTCGGGGTGAGTACACCGAGGGGGTAGCTCTCCATGACTGGGCAGGTCCAGGGCCCATCCACCGCCCTCATTGGGTGGCGGACGGGATTGGGGAGGGGCATGACCTTGGGCCTGGGAGTTTAAACTTTCTGCAGCCTCCTGGCTGCGAGTGGGTCTCAGGATGGGGGCATCTCATGCCTGGATCCCACACACTAGCCCCCATGTGCATGTAGTGAGCTGTCCCCGGGCGGCCATTGCGCCATTTGGCACCAGGTTCTGCCTGCTGGCCGCCCGGCTGGGGAGCTTTGAGGTTTGGGTTCTTTGAATCGCTGCTTAGGTAGCTCCAGTGCTTCTGGGATGTTAATCAATCCTAAAGATTCCCAATGACAGTAACTCTTCCTTTGAAGAACTTGTAATCTCTTAACAATGCTGAGCACCAGTTCATGCAAAAGCTAAGGCTCACAGCTTGTCCATCAGAATCATTTCCTGTTACCTGACATGATGGTGGATCAGCTGAGGGGTCAAAATAGGCAGGGCCATGAAATTAACTAGCACTCGAGAACCATACCCAGGGGTGGATTCTGTGAGGGATGTGTGAGCCACACCCTATGGAAATTCTAGCTCCATTGGTTAGCTCAACAGTTTGGGTGGTGATGGACTATGCTAGGTGTGACCAAGGAGCTTGCCATCAATCACAGGCAAAGGAACTCATAACAGTCTGGACTGGTCAAGGCAGCAGCACGCGAATGTGCATCCTGAATAGGGTGTGGGGTGGGCCGGGCTGCAACATTCACCAGCTCATACATGGCCAAATGGAAGGCCAGACTGCGCTGGGCACTGGCCTAAAGCCCATTGGCGTGTATGAGAACTGGGTCCAGGAGTGGATCAAGTGGAGGAACTTGGGAAACTCCCCTGGTGAGTCACAGCTCCCACTGGTGAACATGTGGTCCAGACCTGTGGGTTGGACAAGATGGGCAAAGTAGCACCAACGGCTGGCCATTGTGTGAATTGGTAATGGAGCGCGATGTACTGGGCAGGACTGAGCAAGCCTTGGCCTACAAACAAAACTAAAAACCAGCATGGAGTACAAGTTGTGCTGAGCTAGGTTCTTTTTTTCTTTAAGATTTATTTTTGTTATTTTTTCATTGGAAAGGCGGATATACAGAGAGGAGAGACAGAGAGGAAGATCTTCCGTCCAATGATTCACTCCCCAAGTAAGCGCAACAGCCGATACTATGCCAATCCAAAGCCAGGAGCCTCTTCCGGGTCTCCCACGTGGGTGCAGGGTCCCAAGGCTTTGGGCTGTCCTCGACTGCTTTCCCGGGCCACAGGCAGGGAGCTGGAAGGGAAGCGGGGCTGCCGGGATAGAACCGGCGCCCATATGGGATTCCGGGCATGCAAGGCGAGGACCTTAACCACTGCGCCACTGCGCCGGGCCTGAGCTAGGCTCTTGTACCTACTGGTTTGCGTGAGTCAGGGAAGCTAAGCCACAGTGTCTAAGGCAGAGGCCGGGACAAGTGAGGGGCTGAGCTATGCTGATTTAGAGCAACCACTGGCATGCATGTGATCTATGGCTGAGAACAGGCCCAGTTGGGGAGCTAAGGGGACATGCTAGCTGGGTTGAGGTTCCCACCAAGGGGCGCATGGGCGGGAATGGGGGCTGCATTGTGATCAGGATACAGTTGTAGTCTCCCTTGGCACAAGTGTGGATGGGGACTGGATGCACCAGGCCGGGCCAGACCCCAACACCTTCTGGTGTCCTAGAGGATCAGGGTAGATGTGGGATGGACTAGGCAAGGTCTCAACCCCTACGGAGCCATGTGTGAGCCATATGTCGGTATAGACAAGCCATGTCTGGGCTGAAACATCCAACAACAAGAACCAGATTGGGTTGAAGGCCAGACAGGAAAAGCCATTGTTCCTGCTAGGACAGGAGGTGAACTGAGTAGGGCTGGCTCATGGCACCCCTGATATGCACAAAATCTGGCATTGGGAGAGGTTCTGATGGAGAAGCCTGGGCAACTCCTCTGGCAGGACACAGTCCCTGCAGGTAAGCACAAGAAGCATGATAGGAAACAGTCCAGAGTAGGCCATGGAAAGTTTCCCACTAGCGTACATTTGGCATGGGTCAGGGACAGACAGGCTGAATCAGTTCACATCATCCACTGGCAAATCCGAACACCAGAAAGAGTGTGAGTCAAGCTAGGTTCAGCTGTGACAAACCAGTGCACAATACGGAATGCCAAGGTGAGATTTCCTGTACTGGATGTGACCACAGCACCCAACCAGCACACGTGAGAAGCAGGAAGGGAGTGTCCCCTTGCCGGACAGCTACTCCCACTGGAGAGCATGGGTTGGGATGGGGGCAGACCAGACTAAGGAGGGTTACAACACCTGCATGCCTCATGGACTTAGATCAGGGAAAAGCCAGGCTGAGCTGATTATTCCTACTGGTGCAATCTACTATTAGAGTGGGTGAGGGGTGTTTGGGCTTAGCCGCAGCATCAGCTGGCAGAAACCTGGCACTGGGGGCTAATTCTGTCAAGTCAAATGCCAGACCACCTGAAGGGTACATAATCCTGGAGTGGGAGAAACTTGGGAGGGAAATAGTGGGCTCCTCCCTTTTGGGTTACCACCCCCCATGGGAGGGCACGAAAACTAGGACAAGGGCTGGGGTGGCTAGACAGAGGCACTCAACAACATCCGTGAGGGCTGGATAGTTGAGCTGGTTGGATGGAACTAAGCTTCAATACCCATTGACATGTACAAGAGCCAAATGGGATGTGGGACAGACTGGACTAGTCTGCTACACATACTGGCAAACCAGGGTAGGGGGCGGGCCTGATGGGGGTTTTTGTGGGTCGCTCTGACTAAGCTGCAGCTCCTACTGGTTTATGTGAGGGCCGAGTATGTACTGGGCAGAACCAGGCAGGACTGCAACACCCATTGATTCCAGTGGAAGTCAGGGTTGCAAACAGAATCAACCCAGCAATTGCAACCACCAGCTGATAGAGGTGATGAACTTTGCCGGGCCCTCCCCAATCGAAATGCCGGACTCAGAACCCTAACCAAGAAAAGACAGAAGACAGAACTAGTCAATCAACCACCTCAGCTATATGTTGGCAGTGAAATACTGGGCAACTGGAGACTCTGAGGGACTGTGTCAATCAGTGGATACTTCAATGACCTCATCGTGCTTGGAGTGGCGAGATTGGCAGCAATTGATAAATGGTGAACTATCAAAACCACTTGAGCAACTATCTCAGAGCATGCCCCACATCCAGGACTTGGGATGGGAAACTTGGTGGGTCTTCTCCCTCAATATCCCCATTTACCTCAGATACAACAAGAAAACAATATGGAAATAATAGTCTTACCCACTTTCCTATAGCCCTTGAACCTTTTTACCCTAATTAACTATGTAAAGATTTTCATTTTTTTTATTATATTTTTGACAAAAAGGCCGGATGCCTTGAGCATCACCAGCATCACCAAGCCAGTGGCGGGGGTCATGAGTCACAGGAGGTGGTGTCTCAACCAGCTGGCAAGAAAGAAAAAGTGGCACCTGTTGAGGAGTAGCTAAGCTGTGAATTCTCCGGGGGAGCACAGATCCCCCAAACAAAGGTGGCACCTCTACCCTTTAAAAACCACGAAGAGCTTCCCCACTGGTAAATTCACCAACAGCGCACTTACCTCCTGGGGCAGCACTGCTGCATCGCACATATACCCATCGACCATCCCTCGTGTTCCAACCAGCATGCCCTCTTTCAGTTCTGGGTTGTGGAGTACACCCGTGTAGATGGCACTGTCAGCTGCAAGGTGAAGCCCTACATCACTGACCTTAGCTCAGGCAAGGAAACCTTCTTGAACAACAAGCACATTGAGCCACAGAGATACTATGAACTGAAGGAAAAGGATGTACTGAAATTTGGGTTCAGTAGCAGAGTACGTTTTGCTCCATGAGTCCTCAGATACCTCTGAACAAGACAAGAAGGATGACAAAGAGGAGGAAGGCAGGGCTTCAAACAGCTAGCAAACTGAGAAGCAGTCGACGTTGACAAGGCTCCTTCTCGGAAAGCGTTAGGATGGACTCAAGGAGCATCGTGATGCTCTCCGCAATGCCTCTTGTTGCCTTAAGTCTGCTCAGTTGCTGGCCAGCTTGTCGAAGTTAGAGTACACTGACTTGGGTTTGGATGAACTCTTCTCTGTAGTGCCTCAGCCACATTCCTCTGAGCATTTGTTTTCAGAACAGTTTCACCAATTAAAACACCTTGTTGTACTAGGAACGTGTTGGTGTTAATTGGTACTGCTAAGCAAATGAAACCCTTAGCCACAAAGGGAACTCTGGCATGTACTCTTTGCACGGGCACTTTTTATAGCTGTCAGGCTTTGGGTGCCGGGTTTTTTTCTGTTCCTTTTGGGACAAATCCCTGAGTAGTGTGTCTTAAGTTTTGGTTCTCACTGGAACAACCTCCCATGTGTACTAAATCTTGGACCTGGTTGAGCCCTTTAATCACAGAAGTTTATTTGCACTTCACTTTGGAGGAGGGCTGGGAATTTACCACATCACCTCGTTCTTGACAAGCAGGTGCCTGGTGGCACCTACTTAAGTCTAGGACTGTATGAGAAGATAATGGGTGCCATTTGAACAGCATGAGAAGCTGCAGTGGGTCCTAGATATAGTTCCTAGGAGAGAATTCCTGATTTCTCCCATGCAATATGTACATAATATTTTATCCTTTGCATTATTTAGTCCCATCTGTTTATTCAAATGTTACCCCTTTGATTTTGTTTGAGAAATACTGTCACTCAGGTGGCAGGGTCTTTACTTTTAATAGGAGCAACATCTATATGTCTGGTGGAGAGTATGCAACCTCCATGTTTCCGCACTTGTTAAACAGTTGTTTAACAAGGAGGTTGCATGTACCCTCCCAAGACCAGAAAGCAAGGGGAGTGTCCGTTTCCTAATTTCACAGAGAAATTGTGTGTGTGTGTGTGTGTGTGTGTGTGTGTGTGTGATAAGACTGTTTATATAGTATTTGTGTTTAGATGAATTGTGTGCTGAAGAGCTGACTACTGATTTTCATATGACAACGTTTTGAGATATAAATGTGATGCTGGATGATAGGCAAAGGCCTCCCTGCATTTGAAGGGTGTGTATGTATGTATTTTGGGGATAAAACTAATATAATTTGTAAACACAAACCCATTTCAAAGAAAGATGAAAGGGAGAATCATCCGAATGAATCGTATGTCTAACTATCAGGTTCCTAAGATCTCAGGGGACATGAATGAGGTGACCAGAGAGCTCCAGTAAAGGGCTGTGGGGTTAGCTTCCCCAAGAGCATCTGAGGATTCTGAAGATGATAAACTATCAAAGCACAAAAGACAAAATGGAGGAAAAAAGAGAAGCATGACCGGGAGGTGCAGGTGCAGCAAGCATCCGCCTCTTCCTTGCACAGAAGCAAGATCACAAAGCAAAAGGATGAGTCTGGTCTGCAGCCAGAGTGCACCTAGAGCTCCGAGAAACCCCAGAGTCCAGAAGCCAGGGAGAAGCAGAGGCACTACTCTGGGGCTCCTGAGGCCAGGCCGGCCGCCCCTGGCCAGGGAGTCAAAGGCAAGACAGAAGCATAAGCTCAGGACCTCTGACAGGAGGGAGGTCAGGGACCAAAGGGGAGGGACAAACCACAGACACACATTCGAGTGGGCTCTGGCCTTCTGAATACCCATTGTGCCATCAGAGTAGAAATCAGAGCCCAGACCAATTGCACAGCAGAAAAGGGCCTAATGCTCCTGCAAGTGGGACTCATTGAATCCCAGTGAGTGCAGGCAACAATGAGGCCAGATCCACCATGCTAGAGACCTGAAAATGAAGTATTTCTAAAATGCAGTCCTCTATATCTGACTTTCCAATAAAAAATAACAAATCCTTCTGACTAATTCAAGTCAGCTATGCCATTATTTTTTTTCTTTAATTTTGAAATCCTTAGAACTTGATTCTTTCAATTCTTAGTCATTTAGACAGCTGTAGTTTCAGTTACCCTTTATTCATTATTAAGATATTTAAAAATTTTGATCTTTACATAGTTGATTAGGGCTCAAAGGGTCAAGGGCAACAGGAAAGTGGGTAAGGCTCTCGTTTCCACATTTCCTTCTACCTTCTTGTATTTGGGGGGAGGGGAGACAAAGGGAAAAGCCACATCCACCCTCTCGACCATCCTGGGTCCCATTCATATGAGCCATGCTCCGAGGATACTGCTCAAGTGGTTTCAGTAGTTCAACTGTTCTGAATTGTTGCCAATCTTGCCATTCCAAGCACAGTGAAATCTCTTTAGAATTCACTGGCAGGCAGAGTCCACCTTAGCACCTCCACTTGCCCAGATTTTCACTGCCAACACTTGGCTGGGGTAATTGATCCAGTTCTATCCTCTGTTCTGGCACCAGGTATTCTAAGTAGGCTCCAATGTACTACCATATCCTTCATGTGCACCTGGATATGCTGTCCACTTCTCCATCTGAGCCACTGAAGAGCCTCCGCTTGGACACATGGACTCCATGGTCAGACCATGGAATGTGCAAATCTCTTCCTGGTCATGGTTCTAAGTTCAGTTTGAGTGGGGTGAACCCCAGAGAAACTTTGTCTGAGATGATTCCAGACCAGATTCTTATGTGTGCTTGCCAGTATGGGGTCTGGCACAGATCCTTGCCCCAATCAGCCACTACATATGCTGCTGGTTGGAATTGCTGGGTCAGTTCCATTTCCAGCCCTGCCTTCTACACAAACCAATGGATTTTGGTGCCCAGCCTGACCCTGGCCACCACACGTTTGGCCTTCACACAAACCAGTGGGAGCTACAGCCTAGTCAGAGCAATGTGCAATAACCCCCGCCAAGCCAGAACCCTCTGCCCTGGTTCCCGTGCTTGCCAGTACCTACAGCAGAATTGTCCAGTGTGTCCCACATCCCATCGAGTTTCTCACATGTCAATGGGCATTGAAGCCTAGTTCAACCCTGGTGCCACTTGGTGTGCAGACCACCTAAAGGCCAGGACTGGCTCACTGCCATGTCAGCAGTGGCCATGGCCAGTGCCCCAAGCATTGAGTCCAACCTGGTACTTCCAGCAGCTGCCATGCAGCTGGAAGCTCTCTCCACCCAAGCCCCGTGCCCTGCCCATTTTGGAGATGGAAATACTGCCAAGAAACTGAATCCAAGGTAAACATGTGTGTCACTATGTGACACTGGAAAAGGTTATTTTATTCATACAAGCACTCATTGGCTCATTTCCGAGAAAGGGATGGGAGGCACAGTGCACAAGTGCCCACAAGTGGCAGGTCTGGCCTGGGTTGAATGTGGAACTGGAACTCCATCCAGGCAGTAGGGACCCAAGTACTTGAACCAGCTCTGCTGGCTCCGAGGCAGATTTGTGGTGTAGTTTTCCTTCAGCCTCCTGAACACGGCCACTGGGACACTCTGCTGCTGCAGCGGCACCTCACTGGGCTCCAGGTCCATCTCTTCATCTTCACCCAGCTGGATCTCCTCAGGGTTGCCCTGCTTGCCCACCTCAACCAACTCCTCATAGTCACCATAGCTCCTCACAAACAAGATCTTGCTCTGGGCTCTTGGGGGCTGGTCTTGCTCAGCCTGGGTCACCAGCTGCTCGGCTCTCTGTTCCAGCAGCCTCATGTAGTCCATGCCATTCTGCCCCAGGGCCAGGTCAGACACCTCGCCAGTAGCACTGCCTGATACCTTGAGCATGTGGGAGGTCATGAAGTTGATCTGCATGTTGTAGCTGACCTGAACACTGCGACGGACCCACAGCATCTCGTGGATTGTGTCCTCGTTGCTGTGACATGCCTTGAACTCCTTCCATGTTGTTCAGAAAGCACTGGTTGTACTTGGGTCACAGATCTGTGAGCAGAGGTTGTAGATGGCACAGGCCCAGTCTATCTCCCCAATCTTGCACTCCATCTCCACAAACTGCAGGCATGCTCGTCTGATAGCACTTCTTTGGTCTTCTGGTAGATGCTGCAGGTATGCGTGACCCTGTAGACCTCGGCAGCCTTTTGGATGTAGAGGTGGAATATGTTGTACTGCTGTGCAGGTTCCACAGTAAGGGTGGCACACTCATACACAGCCATGGTGTGCCGGGCCAGGCACCATTCCTCCTTCAGCTGTGCATACAGCAGGTCCAGGTTCTTGCAGCATTTGGGAGGGCAGCCATCCATTACCTGTTCAAAGAGGTCCCGGGCCAGCTCCAGGTTATTGCCCCCGTAGCGAGCGATGACCTTGGCCAGGTAGGACTCCAGATGTCAGACATGTTGGGCCACTCAAACAGTGAGATGCCACACTCATAGGCCTTGAAGCTGTCCTCGAAGTACTTGCATGCCTCCAGTCACATGGCATAGTGGATAACCATGTAGTGCGAGGCGGTTCTCAGGTCCAGAAGTTGGTCAAACATCGCCTGGGTGGACTTGGAATAATTTCAGAAACCTGTGTGAAATCTCTGCATGGTAATCATGGTCCAGATGGCCTCCTCATACCCCTCCCGAGCCTTCTCAAATTGGCCACTGCAGATGTAGTAGTCAGCCAGTAAGCACCAGAGCTTGCCCAGGTGGTTGGTGAAGCAGTTGAGGCCCCAGCAGATGATGGCGTGCATGTGGAGGGAATACACCTTGTCTGGGTTCTGCAGCATGAGGTCACACAGCTCGAGCCAAACCTGGTACTTGGACTTGACAGCCTTGGACACGAAGCGTTCGTCATTGACCATGGTAGCCATGCACTCTGCTGCCTCATCCAGCCAGTCACTGCCCTTGAGACAGTCAATATATTCCTCAGTGTTCTGGGACTCACCTTGAGGAAGCACCAGTAGACTCGAATGGCTGTCACCGGCAGAGGGTGTGAGCCCAGGAAATGCAGGTACAGGGTCTTGATGTGGCAGTGTTGAGTGATGGGCAGGGCCCGCAGGGCGTGGTCGAAGGTGTGGAGGGTGCGTGATGCAGCCCTGGTCCATCAGGAGCTGGCAGTAATCCAGCCATAGCCGGGGCATCTTGTGCATGAATACATAAGCCCTCTCGTGACAGTTGTTGACATCCTCATAGGTGGGGTCTGTCACACAGCAGTGCTTCACCTGGGTCCTCTGCTCCTTCAGGTAGCATGACCAGAGCTTGTAGCTGCCAGGCAGCACATTGAGTGCCCACTCCTACAACTAGTTTAGCCTAGGTTTGGAGGTCCCCAGTTTGAACTCAATGTAGTGGAGCCATGATCTGATGCAGTACTTGTTTTGCATGATCTCCTCCTCAGAGGGAAGATCCTTTTCTGATGCTGATTTCCCTAGTTGCTGCATCTTGGGGTTCTAAGTGTGTGTCAACAGGTCCCAAGGTCGCTGGTCCTGATGCAATGGTGTTCTTCTGTCAATTGAACTACCAGAGACTGAGAAGCATGCATGGGAAGTAAAAGAACCTAGACTCATGGGCATGGCCTTGGTATGTTTTATCATCAGTATTGTGCTTGAAAAAAAATGAAGACCAACTGACAGGGCCCTGTCCGCATCTGAGAATGTCTGACTTGGGAAAGTGTGCCAACAGTAAACACTGGACAATGTGTTTCTGATGTCCTGAGATGCTGTCGAATCCAGTGTGATCATGACCTCAGAAATGGATCAGAGTTAAAATATTTAACAATTGCTAAATTTATGAATGGTCTCCTTCATCATTACCTAGGTAAGCCAAGCTACTCAATCTTAAGGAGTGATGAAATTAACTGAAATTAAAAAAAAAAATCTGAATGTACTGTGGGTTGGAAGGCTCAGTGATCCTATTATGTTCATGAATCTCAGAAGGGGTTCAGATGCTGGTTGGAGTCATTCCTACACCATCCTGCAAATGTACCCATGTCAGGCTTAGGTATCGACTTCTTTAGCTGCCTCTACATCTGGCATTCTTGGTTATAGACATGCCTATTTGTAGGCTGTCATTTCTGTATCTACATAGGTCACCAGGTGAGGTTCATGGATGGCTATGTGATCTGTACATGCATATTGATGAAATCCAGGCAGACAATGCCAGACCAACTTTGTTTCCAGAGAGCTTTGGGAAGAAAACCTCAAGAACCAAAACACTTACCACCAGCGTTGAATTTGCCATCCAGAGCGCAGTTTTGGGGTTCCTCATAGAAATCCTCAATATTAAATCTGAGTAGAAATGCTTCTAGGTGAAGCTGCTTCTTGTTCTAGCCTCACATGAAGCCAACATTGTGTTCAGTCATTTGTGAGCCAGTGAATGCCCTGAGCCAGTGTTGCTGTGACATACAAACACCCAAATTCCTAATTACAGCCTAGAACATCACCAAGCCATTTAAATCCTAAACTTCTTTGTTAATCACTAATAACATAATGCTTGGTGTGTTCAAAGTGGTGTCTGAAAGTGAGGCCTGTAAAAATTGATCAAGTTATTTATTTTTTTAATACATCTTTATTAATTACATTGCATTATGTGACAGTTTCTTAGCCTCTGGGAATCCCCCAACCCCTCCCTGTACCCTCTCCCCATGGTGGATTCCTCTACCTTTTTGCTGTATTACATGTCAAATTCAGTCAAGATTTTCATTGCAAGAGTATACCAAGCAGAGCCCAGCATCCTATTGTCCAGGTAAATTCAACAGTTTCTTTGGGAGACCATCTCTGGTCTGAAGGCAGAGCTGGCAGAATATCATCCCAATCAATTTAAAGCCACAACATAATGACAATTTACAACATTATGGAATTGATTTACATGGTATTGAGTAACCAATATGTTAAAAAATGCAAGTTCTTAACCACATCCTGTGACTACTTCATTGACTTTTCAATTTTGGTTTATACACAGAACCAGCTGCTAAACACCTTAAAATGTCTATAGGGTACTATTCAGCTGTCTCATGTCTATTTTCATTTTAGTATTTAGCAGTTTATAGTGTTGATGCATAATTTTGCTGAACTTGGCGGATTTAAGGATAATCTAAACAGTTATAACTAACAAGGCATATGTCAACAATTGAGGTGCAGAACAGTTTTAGGAGGGGTGTGCAGAGAAATACCTTAGTGAGGAGTAATTAATCTTTGTGTCCTACCTAGTAAGGCATGTGTGATTCTATACTGACCATTTCCTGTCTGATTCTAAGCTCTCCTTGTTGTTCTCTGCCTATCTATTCTAATTTGTGCACGTGTGTGTGTGTTGGGGGGGGGGGCCTCTAGAGCGACCCTGATTGTCATTGCCAGAGAGGGTGGGGACCCAAAGTTGAAACTAAGGACCAGAGAAAGCTCCCCTCCCTAGTCCTGAAGGAAGTTTACTGTTCTGTTTCTGCGGCCCGCACAGGGTTCCTGGCTGTTGTTCCGATGACCTTGGATCCTGCGAGGAAGGATTTGGGCTTCTTCCATCCCATGTGGTAGATCGAAAAGGGGGTGGATGACCTCAGAGTTCTCAGCCTTTGAAGGCACTCCAGTTCCCTGTGGTCTCTTTGGCAGTTGGAATGTAGTCCTTGGTGAGGATCCTGGAGTCTCCAGGATTGAGATGCAAGCCTCCTCCTGTCCCCCTGCTCCACTCTGGGGTCCCCCGCTGCTCTGTGCATATGACCTCCTGTTAAGAGGCTGTCAGGATTGCTCTTGATTCCCCCTGTATGTCTTTGTGGTTTTGCTATTGTCTAATGTTAGTTTGAATCTGTTGCCCATAAGTTACCTGTTATGTGCCTGATAGGTTATACTTCACATCTTCCTCACACATTTTAAGGAGATGGAAGATTTCTCTGCTCTCCTGCCCCATTTCAGAGTAGCACACGGTTTTGTAAGTATATTAGGTTTTACAATTTTTTGATGTAGTTCATAAGCAGTCTGACTCACATTGATTGCCGGTTCATTGGTTACCTCACAATATCTTATTGCATGAGATACAGGCTGTTTGGGGTTCAAATAATATTACAGTTTACAGGTACTGTTTTTCGGATTGACATCAATTCATGTTAAATTAAGGCAAACATGTGTTATCTAACCTTTAGGTTAGATAAACAAGATTTAATAATGCAGTTTGTCCCTAAAACAGGCAAACCAAACATTGGTTTATTCCAAAAGTTGATAGATTGAGGGCTTCCCGCCTGCCTGCCCCAGGTCAGCCAGCCATGTCTGTGTTTGGGAAGAGGCTCCTGTCCCGGGTGGGGTGCCATAGGGGCCCCTTCCGCCCAGCTCAGTACCGTCTGTGCTTCTTCTTGAACTTTTCATAGTGGTAGTCATCCCTGGCCTTCTCGTTGGCAGGACGCTTGCGGTTAGGAGGGGAGCGCTCAGGCTCCAGCTTGTCTGTGTCCCCCACTCTCAAGGGCCGGGCTTTGGACTCCTCCTTGTTTCTCCGGATGGGAGCATTGAGCTCCTCGTGATAAAAGCGGTTGTGCTGCACGTAGTTGACTGCCAAGTTGGTGGGCACAAAGGACATCTCACTGTCCTTTTTCTTGTTCTGCTGCTCAGCCAGCAGGCGAGCCTTGGCGTCCTCCGTGGAGATGATGTTCTTGATCTTAACATCAATGCCCAGGTCCACCTCGGGGATGCCGCTGAGCATCTGGTTGGACAGCATCTCCTCGGTCCTCTTGGCCGAGGCCACACGGATGTTCTTGGGCAGCTCATAGAGGAAGTCCTCGGCGTTCTTGACCTTCACCTTCTGGTCCTCGTGCTCCACGATGCCCTTCCGCTTCTTGAGCTCTGTCTCTATGTACTTCATCATGTTGGCATCCTCGTCCCTGCGGTTGGTCTCTGCCAAGAATGACGTGCCCAGGTACTGGTCTTCCTCCTCGCTGATCTCCTTGCCCCTTTCCTTCAGCTTCTTCATGTCCACCATTCTGCTGGTCTTCATCTCGAAGGGGTCATCCACCAGTGTGTTCTCCTCTTGCACCTTCTCTCCCACCAGCAGGGCAGCAGCACTCACTCCCTTGGGCCTCTTCAAGTTCTGCACCTCTCAAGTCTCCTCCAGATTCAGCCGAACCTCCCAAGTCCTACTCTTCTTCATCCGACACCAAGTCCACTCAGCACCGGCGGAAAGTCATGCTAGTGACCGACAATGGTGTTCTTCCGTTGAGGAACCACCAGAGCCTAACTGGTGAGGAATGTCCTGTCTATTCAGCACAAGTTCAATGTTCATAAAGTCTAATGAAACGGGAGGTTAGGAGAGCATTTTCAGGTAGTCCCTTTACCCAATAATGACACTGTGATTGGCTAAAAGGCATGCCTAATCCTCTTGAACAAACGAACCTGTCAGAGATCATGCTTCCTATCAAGGTTGGAAGTTAAGCCATTGGGCAGATAAGTTCTAGGTCCTGCCCACCAGGTAAACTGGCAGGGATCAGGGGGTGACTTGACTGTATATTCAGGCAATGATAGGAAATTAAATGCTGCTTGCTTTATTCATTTTCATTTCTAGATCACTGATATTGTCTTCTGCTGATGCACTCATGTCACTAATCTGAAGGCATAGTGGCCCTTGTCCACTTTGGTAATGTCAATCTCAGAACAAGGAACATTGAGGCTTTCAAAGGAACTTGGTGAAATTGGACGGTACTTGGGTCACAAACTCTGTACTTCAGAACAAATCAGATGATTTCCTTAAGTATCCTGGGATTCTGCTTCATAGAACCTCAACCCTATTTGAGAGAGGGAGAGAGAGAGAGAGCAAGAGACAGAGACAGAGTTGGGGGTGGAGGGGAATTCTTCCATTTTCTTGAACACTTGTGGAATGGCTAGCGACCCCAGTTGGGTGATGTCAAGGCCAGCAGCCTGCAGCTCTAATCTCCTAGGCCATCCTTCACTACCTTCCCAGGCCATAAGTAGGAAGGTGGATCAGTGGTGTGGCAGGGGTCAACTACACCCAGCACCCATGGGGAAAGTAGGCAGGCTTAACCAGCTGTACCACAGCAAGAAACCCAAGCCTCTCTTGAATTTGCAGTTTCCATGAAAATCCATCCCTATGGATGGTCTGGTTGTAAGCTGAGTACCTGGTGGATCTTGGTTCTCAAGGTCCTCTTGGAGGAAGCTTTTGTTGCAAGGCAGTCAGTGGGTGAAGTGAGTGACCACAGGTTTTTGGGGTGCCAGGACACCTTTACCAGGAGGGCTTCCTGCCATGGTGCTTCCCTCTCAGCTGGAGGAAGCATGGTTTGTTTGTGCTTGCATTGATGAGCTTGTCTCTGCCTCTTTCCTTGCCATGGCAGTAGGTGCCCAGATGCACACGTGCTCTGCAGGTGGAGCATGGCTCATGTGTATCATAGTATAAGCACCTTTTCTCAGTGACACAGAATACCCATAGCAATAGTACCATGCACACTACTGACTTCCATATCCACAAGACATTGATCTAAACACTTTATGTGGATTCCATACACTCAGGATTTAACAGTCAAATTCCTGCTCATGAGCAGTTTGCTATTCAATGGGAAGCTCAACAGTAATAAAATACCCTCGGGCCGGTAGTAGCCAAAACAGATGCATGCTCACATTATACAACATTAATTTCAATTTCTCCTTATTTCCATCATACTGTACACACCTAGCACTTGTATTGTTTAAGCTGTATCAGAGGGAATTAGTTTATCACCTATGACTGTAGCAGACATTCGGAACATGCAGTAACATGCTTCACCTTGTACATAAAAGTTTGTGACAGAAAGACATCGTTATAGCTCTCAGGTAATCAGAAAGGAACCAGATCCCATAGCACACCCTTAAAGTCCTAGACTACTTTGTAGCTTCTCTCCAGCATGTGATAGAGTCCCATCTCAGACCTATTGTTCGATGTTCGGGTCAAAGGTATTTCCCTTTCAAGGAAGTCAGCAATTTGTCCATCTAGAAGTAATTTTTCCCATCTTCATAAAATGCTTAATGACCTCTGCAATGTTGATATGCTTCTGTATATTCAGTGAGATCTTACACATTGCCTAACTATCTTGTAGATTAGATGTGTGACTTCAAGGACCATTCAAGAAAAAATCGATGCCAGTTAAATGAAATCAAGACTACTTTTACGTAACTGCTTTGGGACAGTCAGGAAGCTCCATTTCAATTATTTGCCACATTCAAGATTTTAAACTTAGTGAAAATTCTTAGTTGCAAAGCACACTTGACACAAACATGATACAAACATTTAACAGACTTCCAAACGTTCTATGGCTTTTTAAATCACAAACTGTTCATATTATCTTACTTGGATTACTATTTAAAGTGATGTGATTAATATTAACTTATACCTTATGATGAAGAGTTAGGGGTAGTTACTCATAAGGTAAGTTATTTTCAAAGGAATGGATTTTAGCTTCATTTAGCTGTACAAGCCACTGGCATATCCAAGGGTCCACTCTGGACAGACACAGCCCAGGAATACTATGACAGATACAACTCACCTGATGGCCTCAATTCTGTGTGGCAGTGTTCATGCAAGGAGGAAAACCTTGTGGTTATGGTCAGTACTCTTAGGCAGGTAGGCTACAGCCAACTGGCTAGATTTTTCTTGGTGCAAAGAAGCTATACTAGATCACACCATGTGACAGTCACAAACACCAACCAGAACCAATCCACCATGGAAAAGCTGCAACCACAGTCTCCATATCTGCTTTTTGAGGAGCTAGAGTAAAGTGGTTTTCTCTCCCTCTACAAACGTGTTTTTGGGAAAGTTACCATGATATTCAAGCACAGGAATTTCACAAATACTTTACATTTAATTCACTTGTCAGTGTAGACTCTCTGACAACAGGAGCTGATAGTCTATTGCCCCCTTCTGCCCATCCATTGTGGTCTTCTGCTAAAACCTTGCTTTTGGGTCAGCTGGTTTCAGGTAATATTCTTTATTTTCTTCTCCCAACACTACCTACAACCAGAGATATACACCCCCATATTTTTAAGACTGTATTTAGTCACTATTAAGTTTTTCCCAAAGCCATCAAAACTGCCATTTCCACGGAGGCCTCAAATAGGCCAACATTGCTCAAGATGGAAATTTCTTATGACTTGGTGCTGCCGTCTCTGTCCAAAGCTCTGGGCTCAGTGTCAGCTTACATGCTCTAGCCAACTGTGTGGAGAGGAGACACTCAGGACCAACTAATGCCTAAGGGAATCAGACCATCCAATAACGGTGCTGTCTGGTGAACTCACATGCCTTGTCAATTCTGGCGTTCAAATTATCTCCCACAGGGATGAGCTCAAACATTTAAGCAAAACATCACTTTGTCTACCTTGAGCACAGAACTTCAAGTTCCTCACAAGTGCTTAGGATTGATCATTACTGACCAGTTTCCTTGCTCCATTTCCAACAGATACCCAAGTGTGATATTGAGGTGAAGCAAATCCCATTTAAGACATTTAAGATGCCTATAATGGGTGATGGGGGTTCTTCACACGCCATCTGCCTGATTTGACCATACAACAATTGCACTTCAGCCTGGACCTCTGTCTACCCAAGACCTTTTATCTTCCACAGAGCCAGATTCAAGTTTCTGGGCCCAATTGCTGTTACAGATTCCAACTTCCTTTTCAGTTTCCCTCAAACGCCTTTCTTTTCAACCCCACCCCTCTCCAGTCTTTAAACATTTCATCAGCATATTCAGGATCATATATTCCAAACTGTAGCACTCAGCTGAAAACTTCAGTTGCACATGCCGAACATCCCACGTGAATCCATTCAGATGGAAAATAACCACACGTGCCAAAGCTGGCAACAAGCTCTATTTCCTGAATGACCGCATCATGGAGGTTATTGTAACCTCAGTATGGGGCGATGTCTGAGGTGTTGGTCTGCCCTTGCATATCTGATCTCATTTTCCCAAGTCTACGATTTTCCAAGTTATCACCTCATTCTTGCTTAGGGCCAGTCATCTTAGACTCCTCTGATCTGGCTGTCTTACCATCTGTACACTAGCTATTTCTCTGCTGGATGAAGATGAAGTCATCACTTCCTTGAAGCTTTATGTTCATGCTCCCCTTATTCTAGGCCTCAGGAGTAAGTTCATTAAGCATCTGAATACTAAGAGCCAGAGGAACCTAGACTGACAAGGGAGACCAGAATTCTTATCTGTGTTGGATGCTCTTTACCCTCCTGACATGCTAGGGCGAATGTATTAACAATGGCAGGAAGCTAATCCTATGTTACACCAATGTTCCTTCCAGTTCACTTAGAACCTCTATGCTATTCAAATTTTTGGACATAAGTTTCACAAGTGCCAGATACTTGGTTTTTAAAGGCAGTATCAATGCCAAGTGAGGCTGATTTCCAAGACTGTTTCAACAAGCAGCATATTTGCTTTTTGTTCCAGTTTTAGTATATGTGCTGCTGAACCGAGCACAAATAAACATTGCTTGCTTTTCTTCTCTATGCCTGTTTTATCAGATAAATTCTCAAGGTGCATATAGGGCATCCATTATCATCCTCTGGATAGGAATTCTAAATTTTGCCTTGCAAGACCAACTTTTCTAGGTATCTTCATAATTCAACTGTTGATTACAGAAGCACTCCTAGAAACAAAATTGTCAATCTCTCATCACCTTCCTAAATTTTCATTGCATATCTATTGCTATGGTACACTCATCCCTTACTAAGCAATTTCGGATTCAGAAATCAGATGCTGTAGCAGATGGACATCAGAAAGCTAGACCCAAATGCAGGCTAAGATTTTCCTGGCAACTTGTACGTGAATTTTAGAGGACCTGGTCAATGTCTATCACACAAAACCTAGTGTAACAGCCCTAAGCCTTGTGAATCTCTATCATCCTCAAATAACATACTATTATAGCTTCCACTTTAAGAATGGCTGAGGTCACCCACCCCCATTTGAATCTACCATATGGGATGGAAAAATCCAAATCCTTCCTCGCAGGATCCAGGGTCATCGGAATGATAACCAGGAGCCCTGAGTGGTCCACAGAAACAGAAGAATAGTAAACTTCCTTCAGGACTAGCGAGGGGAGCTTTTTCTGGTCCTTGCCTGGTTCCAACTTTGGGTCCCCACTCTCTCACAATGACCTTCAGGATTGCTCCAGAAACCCCTCAAAAACAAAAAATCTAGAACAGATAGAGAACAACAAGGAAAGCTTGGAATCAGACAGGAAACTGTCAACACGGATGCACTTAAACCTCATTGGGTAGGACACAAAGATTAGTTTCTCCTCACTAGGGTATCAAAGATTTCTCTGCACACCCCTCCTAAAACTGTTCACTTAAACAGTTGGCATGTCTTGTTAGAGTTAGACCATCCTAAAAACAGCCAGATTCAGCAAAATCATGCTTCAACACTGTAAACTGCTAAATATTAAAATTAAAATAGACACGAGACAGCTGAATAGTAATCTATAGCCATTTTAAGGTGTATAAATCCCAGGTGTATATCAACTAATAATTGAAATGTCCCTAGAATGTGAGGCAGTTGTAAAGCATAACCTTTCAAGAACATAACAGGTAGCTTATAGACAACAGAGTCGAATCAGTATTAGACAATACACAAAGACATGGGGGGTATCAAGAGTGACCCTGACAACCTCTTAACAGGAGGTCATATGCACAGAGCTGGAGGGATTCCAGAGTGGAGCAGGTGGACAAGAGGAGACTTGTATTGCAACCCTGGAGACTCCCAGATCCTCACCAAGGACTATCAGTATATGGGTACCAAACACTACATCCAAACTGCCTATGAGACCATGGGGAATTGGAGTGCCTTCAGAGGCTAATTACTCTGAGGTCATCTGCTCCCACTTGAGTCTCCCACATGGGATAGAAGAAGTCCAAATCCTTCCTTGCAGAGCCCAATGTCACTGGAACAACATCCAGGAGCCCTGAGCAGTCTACAGAAACAGAAGAACATTAAACTCCCTCCGAGACCAGGGAGAGGAGCTTTCTCTGGTCCTTGATTACTTCCAGTACTGGATCCCCACCCTCTCTTGCAGTGACCATCAGGATCACCCTGGAGCCTCCCCTCCGCAAAACAAAACAAAAAAAAAAATTAAAATAGAGAACAACAAGGAAAGCCTTGAACTAGACAGAAAATGATCAGTAGGGACTCATGCATACTTTCAGGTAAACTACTCCTAACTAGGGAATGGAGGATTTCTCTGCACACCCCTCCCAACAGTGTTCTATGCCTCAACGGGTGTCACATGCCTTACTAAAGGTATACGCCAGTTGAGACTATCCTAAAATCTGCCAAGTTCAGTAAAAATTATGCTTCAACACAATAAACTGCTAAATACTAAAATGAAAATAGACATGATACCTGAATGGTATCCTATAGCCAATTTAAGGTAGATAGCAACTATAATTGAAATGTTAATGAAGTAGTCTCAGGATGCATTTAAGAACTCGCATTGTCTAACATATCAGTCACTCAATACAATGTTAAATAACCCCATAATGTTGGAAACTGTTGATGTTGTGTTATGGCATTTAATTGGTCAGAATGATAATCTGCCAGCTATGTCTCCAGACCAGAGTTGGTCTCCCCAAGAAACTGTTGAATTCAGCTGGGCAATAAGATACTGGACTCTACGCATGTCACATGCTTGCTCCTTTCACCATTGTATTCTATGACCATCATAGCAGTAGGGTGTTTTTTGTCTTACATCTTTAGTCCCTACTGGGTTACACATTCTGAATCCAGAGGGTTTATCTTCCAAAAGACTTATTCCATTAGAACTAGATTCCACTGGTCATTTAGGACAGTTCATACCAATAGAACAGAAGACAGACCCACTCCACCAGCAGGGTTGTTATTTCTGATGAAGTAGGTTTGCTTTTCTGAGGAAAGCAGTGGATTATGTCTAGATTAAGAACTGCACTCACATAACACCTGTCCCCATGAAGGATGAGGTTATTCCAATAACTATAACCTGATAAAGACAAAATAGCCAAGTACTAAGACTCCTTGTAGACATTCTTGTTTCGCTTAAGGAGTTAACACTTTAGATCATAGAGGTACAGTCAGAGTATGGAGGAAGACCTAGAACGTGGGTTTAAGGACATGCTTAATATCCACCACAATCTCAGAACAAGCTTCACTCCTGAAGAAACTATCTTCATACTCAGTTTATTTATAATGGGTGCTTGTTCAAGGTAACCAGTCAAACAGACTCAACACGAACGCCAAGTAGATTCACATGTTTAAGAAGTAGACAGAATACTTGGCTTCTCATGCCAGTTTCTTTGCTTGAGCCACTCAGAGGTCAAATGGAGACACTTCCATATGGAGAGGACTTCCAGGATTGGTATTCCCCACAGTTTCAAGAATCGAACAAGTGAGGACACTGCTAACTTCTTTGTTCCGATAACAGATACAGAGATCCCATGGTTGGTGCATCAAATCTTCCCAGAGTCCTCAGAATCTACTCTTCTATGGCCCTCCCACCCTCTCCATGCAACTAAAGGTTTCTGGCAGCCAGCAAGTATTATGGGGTCCCATCATCTGTCAGGACTTAGCAAGATCACAAGTCCTTGCTCTGCGATGCACTGGAGGAAATGGTTGCTTTCAGAGAGCTCCTGCTCCTCAAATCTCAAAGGAGCATGTCATTGAGGCAGAAATACTGAGTCACATCACCAATAGTGGTGAAAACAACTTGCTTGATCTCCAACCAATCTGGAGTTCAACCATCTCATCTTTGGTCCACAGATGGAAGAAGTAAATTCCACTGACCATCTCTGATATGGTCTCTACCAAGAGAGCATCACTTGAAATGTCATATTGGTCTATGACATGACTCAAGATGAGCCATCTGATAGTCACCCTGGGCCTAATGTTCATGGTGCAGCAGGTGTATCCCTGAAGAAATCCTGCAGGTACCTATTATATGCTGTCAGGAAGGATCACATGTACAGAGATCCTAGGAAGACCACAGCCCAGCATCTGGTGCAGGAAAATCTGGTTTAACAGTAGGTGCTCCACAGTGATACTGCTTATAAGTCCTTGTGTTATCCAAGAGTCAATGCTGAAACCAGCAAGATCAAAGTCCTGGAATATTTGACCAAGTTTCACAGGTTATACCTGTTAGTGATGAAGTGGATGAATAATTTAAGGTAAGAGGCAATGAACACTGACTAACTTAATTCTAGTCAAAATAAGTGTAGAGAATTAGATAATCCTCTTTGGGGCTAGTCTGTAGTAAGGATAAAAAAAAAAACTGCCTTTCAGTTAGCTGTTCAATAGAACCTTCTACACCAGTCAGATCTCTGTAGATGAAGGAAAAATGGGTTCCCCTTTTGAGTACTTCTCACCATGAAACAAAGCATAGCTTTTTCAACAATTCTTTACAACAAAATATAGATTCTGGGCCCTGTAAAGATTCTTCAGGTGATTTGGTTTCCGACCAATCATCCTTGCAACATGTAAAGGAAATATTTCCAAACCCTTTTCCCTCAATGAACAGCCAGGTTTATCAGTAAATCTCTACCCCATAGGAGAGAAACAAATTTTATATGCAGAATTGTGAAAACACAAGTCTGAGCCAAGGAGAGGACTGAAAATCCACACAGATGCCAAAGACTGCAAAGCTAGAAGCAACAATGGTCAGGCAAGAGGCAATATCTACCAACCTTCCACAGTTCTGAATTGTCTATTGGAACACAAGTGGTAGGAAGGACCGAGTCAAAAACCCCTGCTGCTGTTGAACCATCAAGATTGAACCAGCTTCTGCTAACCACCCATGATCTCACAGGTCAAAGTCAAACAGAACTGAGAACAGCATAGCTTCAAGGAGCAACACAGACCCCACGAATCCCCAATCCCCACATTCTGAGCAGTGCACTGCCTTTGAGTTCCCATTAGAGTCCAATGATCTCCCTGTTAGATGAGAGCTGTCCTGCTCCCAAATTAGGGTTGTCTTTCAACCACTAGGATCAATACCTGCTACACAGCAAACAAGTAGTAGCTATCATGGGTGGGAGTTGAAGAGCTATAAAATCCCTGAATAGGCAAGCTAAAGATGTTGCCTTGGAATCCATGCTCTAAAGTCATCTGAGTTGCAGATAAAGATGGTAAATCCAAGACTAGGTTCAAGTGTCCTTCATAAGCAACTTTTGATTTCCAAGGAAAATTGAAGTTATATTCCAGAGAGTTTCAAGGATAAAATTTTTTTCCTTAAAAAAGTCCACATCTTTACCATTTGGATCAGAGGTCATCAGATACTGGATGCCTACAAATGAGCCTCATTGTGATGTTGGGTGCTGCTCCAGTTGATCACAACCATGTCACCATTCTGGAGCTGGTGTAGCCAACTGTCAAAATCTACTTACCTACTCTATACCAATATAGCAGTAATATTTTTTCCAGGGAATAGAAACTATAAAATTTCACATAGCATTGCTTATCTTTTGAAACACTGTGTCCCCTAAGAGCTGTAACATTTCAGCAAATCCTGGGCAGTTTTTCATTTAATCCAAAATTTTCTCATAAGTCTTCAGAAGCAGCCTCTGGGCAAGCATGTTCTGTTAGGAACAGAGCCACAACTAACAAGGGAAGAAAATTGAAATTTGAATTCTAGCCCAACTAGATTCAAGTTTAAAATTCATTTCACCCATTAGATTGGAAAGATAGCTATTTCCATAGAGTTGTAAACAAAGATTAGCCTGTTTCTCATAGACTGGGCTGTCTTCCAGGTGAGTAGGCAGCTAGCTGCTAATGCTGAGAGCAAGTGTCAGAAAGACCTCCAGGGTAGTGCTGAAGCATCAGGAGCTTAGGCTGCAGGTGCTGTGGTTTTCACTTGCCAGCCTCTTGTCATCCTGACCTGACCCTGAAGGCTCTCATGCTTCTACTCACCCTAACGATTGTCCTTCCCAACTTTAGTGTTAGGACTAGCTTTCTTAGCTATGATGCTTCTATTAGAGATAGAAATCCATAAATAAAGACAAAATGCAAAATAAAGGACTAACACTGCTGGCTTTGTCTTCTGTTGAACATTCTCATGTTATACTTAAGATTGCAGTACAAATCTCAGGAAAGTTAACTGATGAAAAAGTTACTGTCAGCAAAATATGGATAAGGAAGTATCTTTTGTGGAGTTTATAACTACCAAGTGTGGAGGCATGTAGAACCAAAGGTTAGCTTACACAGAACAGTCAAAGGTATCTAGCCGAAAATCATATCCATGTTGAAGCACCCAAGTGTCCTCTTAAATGTCCAACTCAGTGGTATGATTGCTTCAATCTTAAGAGCCTTATTTGAGATTATCTACTCAAATTCAAGCTTAGCTTGGAATTTAGTTAATTGTTGCGATCACATTATCTAGCTCATGCCCAAGTTTAGAGAATTGGCTTGCCTATCCAGAACATGAAGTTTAACTTTATTACTTGAGACTACTTACTGTGGATGTATTATGCTGGTTAATTGAATTATATCTGCTTAGGGCAGGCTAGGGACATTCAGCAATGTATTTCAGGAGTTGAAATACATACTTCCTCCTCATGGCTCAATGACCAACGAGGGAATCCCTCAGAGTTGCAATACATCCAGGTTTAGAGAGTGGCAGTATTGTGTTTCTGGACACGGTCACAGGTTCCATGGTGTAATGGTGAGCACTCTGGACATCCTGTCATGACCAAAGACAGAGTTGATAATTTTGACAGAACCAAGGCATAGACTAACTGAATGTCCTATTGTTCATGACAATTGGAAGCAGAAACCATTAGCCAGCTCAGTAACTTTGATTTAGGGAATTCCAACCAGCAAACTCAAAGATCAAAGCCATCCTTTAGACATGTGTTAGCTCTCAGTCATTTTGGGGACTCTGGTCTGCAACCAAACTTTGGCTTCTTCCCTGAGACAGCTCTGATGGCTAGAGGACAATCTCCAACTTGATGTGAATATTATACACGTCAAAGCTGCAAAGGGAAGAAACTAGGGGGAGTCATTAACAAAAGAACTCTCTAGCGAGTCAAAAATCAAGCCATGTTAGCATGACCTAAAAGTTTGTAATGTCAGTTTTACCTAGAGTTCTGTCTGTTCTCCCTCATTATCATGGAATAAAGGTTCTCCCATAGCTTCCCAGTCATGTCCAACTACGCCACTCCATCTAAATCTGCAATCCTTTTGGTATTCCTGTATGTCAGCACAGCCCAAGAACTTGACAGTTTACCTCCAAACCTTAGGCCAATGAGCTGTAACCCAGCAAGGCCTTTGTAGTTCTCAAAGTTCCTTCAGCTCACTTGAGTTCATGTATTTGGTCAAGTTACAAGGAGTTTAACAGCATCTTCATACAGAAAAAAAATGAAGCCTTGTAGGTAAAGGCAGTTTCAAAGGAACCTGAAACCCAAAAAATTCATCTGCATGTACTTCTACAAGTTCTAAAGCAAACCTAAGCATTCCAGAGATGCCATCTGAAGATATTCCAAACATGCAAGATAGTCTCCTGTGGTCCCCTGAAGAGGTGGGCAATTTCTTGGGCCTCTCATCCATGCTAGGACTGATCCTCATTTCTGGTTATTTCTCTTAACTCTGCAGACTAGACACCAAATCTTACCTCCTGGAATGATTTCCTTTCTAGTGTGGTTGTCATGTGTAGCCAATGTTCGATTCATCCCATCAACAAGTGTCCAAAGTATTTCTCCCTAATTCTAGAAGTCCATGATTGACATTTTAAAAGCTTCCTACAGGAATACCAGGAAGGATAGCCACAAAACCACCAAAATAGTAAAGGAAATACTAGAAACAGGTTCCCCCAGTTCATTTTACTGCATTGCTACATCTTCCATAAGACATAAATAGATTGCTTTATACTTGCTCAAGTACAATGGTGCATATAAGAGCAAGTCTGGAAACCTGGGATCTACATTTAGGGTTGTTCCCTTAAGATGAACTGCCTCAGTTCTAAATGTAGCATGTGGTCATGTACTAATCATGTAGGAGGTCAATTTCACAGCAGATTAAAAACTGCTTGGACTAATCACGAGTACAATGAGCCCGTGTCCTAAGTGCCAGCTTCTGTGGAAGACCAACAACTCCCAAGCATGAGTCAAATTCAGGGGAAGGTGTTTGACCTAGTTAAGATTGATAAACCTATGTCCCACATCGAGCTCTGAGTTCAACTCCCTGCTTTTTCTCCCAAGTTTTTGTTAATGGATATCCAGTGAGGCAGGTGATGGCTCATGTAGTTGCTTTTCTGTGCAATGCATAGCACATTGATTAAGTTTGTGGCTTCTAGTTTCAACTTTGCTGAAGTCAGTTGCAGGAATGTGACGAAGGGGTGGGGTGGGTAACCAGCAGAGTTCTTAGGGGGTATTCCTAGAAAATGGGTTTCTCAAAAAGAAAAGCTCAACAGTTCCTTACAATTCAAAGGCACCATCTGAACACTTGGTATATAAATGACATTTTGTGCAAATGTTACTATGAGAAGAAAGACCAACTGCCAGGGCTGACCAGCAAGCTCCGTGCACTGGAAAGCTGAGGAGGGGCTATCTTCTGCAGGCCACAAGACACTTCTAGTTGTCTTTAATTCACTTGGCTTTGTTATGTCATCCACATTGGGCTGAGCCTAAAAGGCTCAATTCAGCTTTGTTCCCCTATGTGTTACACAACCTCACAAGAAAGCATAGGAGATGAAGTTAGCCTTCTGTATATCCCTTTACTTAATGAGTTCGCTGTAAGAAGTCTGCGACTATAATTTTCATTCTGGAAGACACTTGGAATGCAACTTTTCAGTTGTGACAATCCATTAAAGGCATGCGTCGGTGTAGCTCTTGTTCTCTAGCATCTTCCTCTACTTTAGCAACAGATATTCCCCACCCCCTGCAAACATCTATGCCAGGTCACTTGTCACTGACAGCTGCTTCCCAGCCAGTCTCAACTGCCAAGAGTTGCTTTGTCCGATGTCACCACCCTTCCCCAGGGCTCGCATCAGCTATTAAGTGGCCTGATGTAAGCAAGACCTTCAAGGTAAACCAACTCTAAGATCATGAGGCTAGGTTTTTGGGTACTTACAGCATGGTCAGTTTTTTTACTCAGTCCTATCTCCTGCTTGCATAGGTAGCCAGCTTGTAAGATGCCTCAAGAACACAAGTCATCAGAGTCACATATGAAAGATGACAAGACCACTTCATAAAGAGTGTCTTTGTGTTTTTCTTCTTAGTAACTCAGGGAAAACAAATTGAACAAGGGTCAGTAGCTTTACCAACAGCATCTAGTCATTTGTAACACTTAGCTTGCTACTTGCCTGGTTTGAATTTATTCAGCTTGTATGCTATACCAACCTCTAGTGCCTCAATTTTAGGTGTTATTTGTAGAGATCAGATTATCTCAGCTTTCACTAAACCAGATTTTTCTAAGATTAACTGAGATGAATTCATGACCTATTAGTAAATTAACTCACCAGAATTAAATTTGAGAGTTACTATCTTGGTATTTTAGAATTTCTAAATTCCAAGAGACATCAAGTAGTTCCACCACAATGATTTGCACATATGCCTTTTAGCAGGATGTTTAAGATAACATTTTGCTTTGTAGTCTTGAAGTCTGTATTCTGATGTAGTTACCATCAGCTGATGTCACCAGCTGGCATCAGCTTTCCGTTGTATCCCCCTTAGTCTTGCCCTAGTCTTGCACACAGTTCCCCTCACAGGAACTTATGCAACCAGTAGACAGTATTTTCCATAGAACCAAGAGCACCATCTCAGGAGTATGACTCTGTTCTCAATCTACTGCATTCAGATACACTCCTGGCACAGGTCTCCAAGTGCTACATCCATCAATGAATAGACCAAGCATCTACTGTGTATCCTGCAGATATGTTACCAGGTGATGAAGCAGCAGTAGTCTGTCCTGCACTTTACAGTTTAATGGCAAGACCAAGTTCCAATGATGGAAACAGAGTGGATGTCAGTTTAAGGAAACAACATTAGTTGAATGCTATTGCCAGTAAGATGTATGATACACCATGTATGATTCATTCTTCCAGAAACCAACAGATCTGTACTTGTTCATATGAACACTTATATTCTTATTTGGCATACATGAAGCATTTAGTGCATAATTCTAGTAGCTGTATTTCCATGCATAAATCATAGGCAAAAATTAAATTCGTCAAGTACTATTGCCCAAGTACTAAGTGATATGAAGACAGTAATATGCATCCTGTGTTTGGAAGAGTGGATAGTTTCAACTTGAGGGTGGTAGGTCTTCACTGGAGTCGCTGGACAGCCCAAAACCTATTTAATCCAGATTTTTAAGCTCACACTTCAAAATCTTAGGATGCTAAAGTATGCTGGAAGGAAGTTACTGGTATTTGCCCGTATTTGTTCAACTACAAGGCCAAGAAATACTCCATTCAATGACACCCATTTTGATCCATTAAGGTGTGATTATTTTCATGTTTAAAAAGCATACCACTGAAGTATTTACAAGCTCTTTAAGAAGCTTCTTCTACATTGGTCTGGCTTCATAAACTATCTTGACAATTGGAAGCATGCCTGTGGCATGAGAAGTTTCAGGACAGGAAATCAATGCTCTCAAAAGTCACAGGGCAGGTGAGCCAAGGTGGCCCTGCTTGCACTAAAATTAAGCCTGTCAAACTGAGATCGAGTCTACACTTCAAAGGCAGAAATCGATTATGGCAGTTTATCCAGGTTGGTACAATTTTTCCCTGAGAACTTGTTCTCAGGCTTGCAAATAAGCCACTATCAAAGTCAGTGTTTGATTCTTAAATTGCAATGCCAGACTGTGTGCAAGTATTTCCTGGTGTTGTGGTTCCTCAGCTATTTTTCCTTCCCATTTCTCTGATAAAGTTTTAATCAGCTGGGTTTTTCATATTCATTGGCTTTCAGTATCCTGTTGTCCTTGAAGTGTCACAGCAGAGGCCTACATTCCCACCGTGTTATCTAACAGCACAACTCTAATCCTAGAAGGACATTGGAGAGAAAACCGAGACTCAGGATGGTCTTGAGCTTCCCAAGAAGCATAGGGAAAAGTAAGCTGATCGCTGTTGAGATAGGACTAGTATTCTAATTAACTAGAAAATGAGGACCTTTAAAAAACATACGATATTATCTGTGGCTCAGAAGAGGAACTATGCTGCATGAACTGCTCCTATAGAAGGGCAGACAGGAACATTTCTCAAACTGCATCTGAATGAGGCAGGAGGTGCTAGGATATTTAAGGAAATCTAATGATTTGTAATGAAGGACAGAATGTGGTCCAATTACTATGCATTTTCACCCAATTCCTTTGAAAACCTAGTTGTCCCTTGTTCTGAGAATGAAGGCAACGTGATATTACAAAAGTGAACAAAGAGCCACTATACCTTCAGATTAGTGGCATGAAGGTGTCAGGACAAGACACTATCAGGCAATGGTGTAGAAATGAACCTCAATAAAGCAAGCACAATTTGATTTCCCATCATTTCCTGAATAAAGTCAAATCGTCTACTTGGTAAAAAGAAAGGATAGTATAAAGTTGTAAGAATACATAGCTACTGATATGAACCAGCTCCATCATGAGGCAATTCACCTCCAGTTTGGGAGCCAAGGGTCAGAGTATGCTCCCTCACCCACCCAGGAGCATATCCTTGTGGGGGAGTGACAGCATCCCTTCCCTACCTTGCTGATAGAACCCAAGGAAGTTGTTAAAGCTAGTCATATGGCCCGAGGCAGGATCCTGTAAGATGCATATACTCCGGTCCTGATGCAAAGCCCAATACAAAAAAGCAGATACTTGCATTGTAGCAGTTGTATGAGGCAGCATCATGTGATATTGGGACATTTGTGTACAAAGAGCCATATCAGGAGGTGGCAGCCAATTTGGTGTCTGAAGCAGGGAAGTTCAAGTGTGTAGAACTAGAAGTCAGTAACTGGAAGCTTAGGCTGGATTCCAATTAGTGATAGGTGCAGATTGTGAGCCTAAGGATAACTCGTGGGACTCCCCAGTTCATCCCTGTGGTCAATAAATGAGTATTAAGTGCCTACCCAAGAAGAATGTCATGAAAGGTTTAATGGAGGATTGTCGATGGTGACAATTTGAAACCTCCCAAGGATAAGAGGCTGAAATACAGCAATCAGGAGTCTTTTGCCATCTCTATCAATTACTCATTGAGGGGTTAAAAAAACTGAACATTTTGCCTCAAGGATTTCAAAATAGATGCTTAAGATGGGATTTTTATGAAATACTACACAGCCATTAATAAAATTGGGATTTGCAACAAAATGGACTCAACTGGAAAGCATTATGCCCAGTGAAATAAGCCCAATCCCCAAAGGAAAACTATCATATGCTCTGATGTAAGGCAGCCTGCATGCAAAACACATGATACATAAGTATATATACATATATCCACATTAACTGTATAATGGAGCCTAACACAGCAGGAAGTGAGGATACAGATATAGTATGCATCTCTACTGAATAAGATGTATTCCCAATGAAACTTGATCTTGACAGAAGGATGCTTGACTTTCTACCATTGTCTAACTACAATGTCATGATAGACTTAAGTGACTTGCGACCTGCTGAAGGATTATAGTCCATACTATTGTAACATAGGGAAATCAATGCAGACGGGGAGAACTGAGGATGGAAAAGGAAATCCCTGAGCCTATGGAACTGTATCACAAGTAGCATTTTGATACATGTAACACCATTCTGGTCAACATGATGCACAGGACCCTATGATCCTTTACACATAGAAAGTACACAGGCTATCCATCTACCTGAGAGTACTCTACTCCCCCATGCATGCATCAAGGAAAGTCCATTGCAATTTACTGCAAGGGATAGCATTCCAATGGCTGACAGTAAAAGTGAAGAAGTGATGCACCACCATTTTAAGAAGTTTCAAGCAAGGTGCATTGACTGATAGTCCTGGACAGTGTCTCCTGATCATGGAAATGCTTAATTTCTCCTTCAGGGAAAATATTACTATTGCATATACCTTAATGGGAAGGAACATCTTTCATTTTATCTTACAGAACTTTGATATACGAACTCACATTAAGGAACTACAACATGTAAAACCTGAACCATGTGCAACTCCTGAAAGCTCTAACATTTACCACATCCACAGTTTTAAACCAAATCGTTAAATGTGTACATTTTGTCCCTAGCTCCAGATTAGGTAGAGCAGCAATTATGTAACAGTTCCATAAACTCCAATGCTGATTGCTTAATGCACTTAATTGAATTGCTTAGACAACTTTCTCCTATTTGTACCACAGAAATAGAAGAGCAAAACTTTTGGATTGGAAAGCCCTGTTAACAAGTTCTTCAAAGGAACATGGTACTTTAACAGAGCAACCAACTTGCCAAGTGTTAGATTACAACAAACACCATGATTCTCTGACAGAGTTGACAGAGCTGTTAAGATTTGCAGGTGACTGGTTAAGAAAATGTCCATCTTCCTGATGTATATTATGCTACTGAGCAGGCAATAGTCTATCCACTAGAGACCTTTGAGAAATGAAAACTGGACCCCCTTTTCCCCTATGAACAGATATGAGCACACAGTAATGAAGTTTTCAGAAAAAAAAAAAAACAGTTTCCAGTTACTTTTGGGACCATAGACTAAGTCTTTGCTCTATGCAAGGAGAATCATGAATTTGATCATGGAAAAATTATGCTGGTCAAATTATTTGTCTGCTGTGACACTCCATTCCTTTAGAAAAGTAGGTGCCAGTCCTGTAAATAAAATCTGGCACCTTGCTCAGCACCTATACTACCATGGAGTCCTCTTTTGCTCCATAATTTTTACTTTGAGTTATCAGAGATCATACTTCATCTTCACCAGAACTGGTAACCCAGAGGTGTATTCCCTGGATAGAGCTTTGGGACCACACTGTCAGTGCTGGTCCTTTCACAATCCTAGTGGCTGTCAGTGCTGCCATCCCTGACCCAAGCATTCAAGTCCTAGTGTACCTGCACTAGCAGTTTGCATTTGGACTCATTCAACTGCTGTGAACTGCCTACAAGGAAGAGGTCAAGGCCACATGTATTTAGACATAACTATAGCCTTAAGTTTCACATTGTGGACATGACTTACTTGTACATGTCTCTCAAGCTTCAAAGCTTTCATCTTACTTCATCCAACTTACCCAAGGAGTCAGGAAATCTGTCTACAGAAAAACTATCTTCACATCCAGTTTTGCCTTCTCATGGCTTACAGTGATTTGTCCTTTACTAGAATAACAAATCTTAACTAAAGTGCTAGGAAGGCCAAACCTCTGTTGGGCAACAGCCAAAACCCATAACAGCCCCCTATTGCTCTGAATGGGTTAATAATCTTACCCTTGGCTTCTTTAACACGAAACACCATGAGAAGTTTGATTGGCTTTGAACAGCCTAGGAAACAGCAAAGTGACTCAGCTAATTCAGATCCTGGAGCAGGAGTAACTACAACAGGAAATGACGCAGAACATGGGGAGGATGAGGTGGGAGTAAAACTGACCAAGAGGAGCCGAGTCCCACATTTCTAGGACAGTGAGGTGTTCAAGATGGCAGAGAATCAGGGCTGGACACAGAACCTGAGAAGTTGATATGGTAGTTCAAAGAGCTGCAGATCAAGCATGCTGTGATTGAGATAGAGATCCAGCAGCTCAAGAAAAACCTGCAGAGCCAGGAGCAGAAGGTGGACTAAGGCTCAACAGGGGCACAAACAGAGTGCACGAAGCTTAGGGGATACTGGAAGAAAGCTCAGCATGTACCAGGCTGTGGATGAACCCGTATTGGGAGCTCAGACACAATACTAAGACCTGAAGTACAAATGCAGTTAAGGCCAAGTATGTCATCAAGGTTACCAGCAGAAGGAGATCAAGTTCTTGAACGACTGCACAGTGGAAGATTCTAGAGAGGCCAGAACTGCAGAGAAATGAGGACAAGCTCTAAGGAAAATCTTAGAATTGGGGATGTCCCAACCCTGAGGAATTCCAGTTCTACCAAACAGGAGTCATACACCCTTATCCCCCTTCTCCCTTGTCCTCAAACACTTGTTCTGCCCCCTACCAAACTCCCGCATCCCTCCACCCACCTGCCAAGTTGAGTTGGAATTCCTCAGTATTGGCAGGAGTCATAAGCTCTTGCTATCCCTTCCCTAGTCCTCAGTCACCTACTCTGCCACCTACCAGCCTGGGCATAGATGCAGTCACTTCCAAACCCTCCATCCCAGCTCCCTCAGGTTCAGCCCTCATGGACAAATTTATACAACACCTTTCTGCCTAAGATCTATAGCCCATTAGTTCAAAGCATTCAGCCAAACTTGTATCAACATCAAGTTTCAGGTGTTGGTATTAAATACAGCTTTGTCAAAAGTAATATTACAATAGCATGCTCCTCCACAATGTGTAACAGCAGCAAGCCTCGTGTTCTGAAGTTCATCCAGGTCCCTTCTGTGGTTGGATACAGTCCAACTCCTCCATCACCCAAAATACCATACACATGGGTGCACTGACCCAGGATTAAAAAGGCAAGCAGTCTGTCCAAAACCAGGCCCAATCATATGGTCTCCAAGGATTTTCAGCCTTAGATCTACTCTTGGATTTTGTCTTTTATTGGAGACCTGTACGACATCAGATCTCTGACATGATCTACCACCAATTTCTATTGCACTCTACTACGATAATAGGTGCCTAGTAGCTGCTTTTTGCCAAATATTTCCAGAAGATACGAAGCTTGACAACCTGTGTACTACTTCACAAGAATCCTCAGCCACTGCTCCAACTGACATGTTACTTCATCTTCATTTTTCGTATCTCAGAATATAGCATCCACCAATAACCCACAGCACTATTGATCAACCTGTTAGCACAAGAAATTCAGTTTATTTCTATGTCTTGCCTAAATAGAGATTTTCATATGAAGGAAGTGTTAACTAATTAATCTTCCTCAACTTTATCAGAAGTCTTGACACTAAAGGCTGATCTACTTCCAGTGGTCTAATTTCAGAAGTTTAGGAGCCTCTTATCAAACTGTTTTGGATTCAGGAAAGAAACTTGCATCCCTAAATGCTTGCTAAAGAACTTTGACTGTCAAAAAACAATGTATTGAAATTGAAAGTACATCCTCCAGGTGTGTGCACAGGAGGTGGTAGAAACATCAAGACTCATCTCTCAAGAAGGGAAAGTTGAAACAAGACAGTAATTGCTAGGTACTAAACAGCTTGGCTGTAGGATCAAGAATACTAGATCTATATTCCTTCACTCAAGCAGGACCAGATCTGTCCCTGCTGATTCGATTGTCTGGAACCCCACAGGTCTGATGATACTCCATGTCTGGGAAGATGTTGCATCTATGGTTAAAACTCCAGAGGGATTGTACACACAGGTAGAGACAGGGAGGATAGTCAAGGATCCAGAGCATGCTGAGCTCATTAGGACTCTGGCAGCCATCACCAACATGAGGCCCTTACCCTCTTTGAGGAACAGGTCAGGCAGCCCAGCACCATGCAAGTGCAGCTTACTTTGTCTACAGCTAATCTTGATCAGGGAACCCCAGACAGTCATCAGGGAGAGATCATTATCATGAGGCCTCACAGGCTAAGGATCCTCTGGGGTCAGCTCGAGTTCAGGTCACTGCAAGACACTTCACTTTAGAAGTTATAACACTATCCTCCACTTAGACCTCTTGTCAACATGAAAGCAAGTGAGGTCTCTTGTTAGATCTGAGACTACTGATTTGTTCCAAGACTTAACAGCAGAAAATATCTTAGTTCAAGCAAGAACATTTCTGAAAGTCACCTGAGGTTTATCCTTAACATCCCCATGGGTTGAGAGGCCTGTTGGTGACGTTCAGCACTTAACACTGTTGCCCACATCACAAGTAATCTAGTTGTTTAATAACTGATCTTTGTCAGAAGTCTGTTTTGTGCCTGAGCTCAGCTGCATGGAGCATGTCCTACAACCATTTCCCCTTCCCCTTCCATTTCCCTAACCCTGACCATCCTTCTTCCCTGACCACCTTTACGGAACTGGATGGGAAAGGGAGAATGGGATTAAAGCATCACCAGAATTCGTTTTGCATGTTTCAGGTTTGGGAATTGCACAGGACCCATGTGTAAGCATGAAGTTCATGTTTCTTGTGCACCTCCGACCCAGAGCCTTAAGATAATTTTGTGCAACTATTGAGAATCTTAGAACCATAAGGGTTGTGACAAAAAAGCAGGCCCTGACAAGTTCTTCTTGGACTAATTGATGCAGCTTGTCTATGCTGTAACTAAAAGCTCAAAAGGTGGAAAGTCAAGTCATGGCGAGATTTTGGTTGCCATGGTAAATGACCCCAGATGACCCTAAGAGCCAACAGGCTTGCTTGGGTTGTGGAAAGCCAGGATATCCCCATTGAGCAGTCTCAAGGCAGGAAAGACCTAGACCCAGTCCACCCAGTCAGGCAGACCATCTCAGGTGTGAATAGCTACAGTTTCAAGGAGAGCAGGGGACCATCAGGTCAGTTCAGACAAGAATCTTGGCTTCTTGACAGGTTTTTTGGGCAGCCACATTTCTATAACATGAGCCTAGATCCTTATAGATACACAGCCTCTGGCCTGTTCCAGGGGTGGTCTGTATTTCCCCCACTCTGATGACCCCTGGAGAACCTCCACCTGTGTTTTGGTTAAAGATTTCAGCCAGTGTTCATGTGGGCTTAATTCTTACAAGCCATTATTTCTTTGGATTAGCCCATTCCTTGCCAAGTGACAATGGTCTGGCATTTAAGTCAGAAGTGACTCAGACCAACTCAAGGATTGATGCTGGATATGGAATTCAACCTACATGAAAATGCCAGCAGACATCCAGAGAATCTACTGAGGATGACAACAGTCCAGGCAACCTGGTGGCAGCTTCTGCCCTGGGCTCTCATCCAGATATACAACTTTCCCAGAAACTTAAGTCATTGTCCCTTTGAGAAGCTTTGTGACCATGTGTCACCAAAAGTATCAGATTGAAGTCCAGTGGATGGCTGTTACCCAATTATTAGCTAACAGGTCTTGAGTGAATTAAGGAACCCTTAAATAAGCTGAAAAGCCTCCATATGCTCCATCTACCTGGGTTGTTTTAATATGGTCCATTTCTATGTCAGAGGGAGCAACTGCACTCCCAACAACTCACGTTAGTTCCCAGGCAAAAGATTGTCCCATTCACTTGATACCAGCCAAGATGGCTGTGAGTGTGTCCATGGAACTTCAGTTGATACTGATAAAGGACCCTCATTGTACAGGCTCCTTTCTTATATTATACATGAACCCAATGGAGATGGACTCCTGGGGAAGAAAACTTCAAGAATGGCTTATCTCACTATTCCTCCCCATGTGGGTACTCCAACTGGGTACTAGTGTATATGTAGACACCCTCACTTTTCCAAAGGATCCTAATGAATGATACACTGCCAAAGACCAAGCTATGGTATATAGATGTGCTGGTAGTGTCCGTTTCATGTACAGTGGCACAAATGGCTTCTGCTTTATAATGAGCATCTGATGGTTACAGATTACAAAATTGCTGCCTATGTTCTAGTCCCACCAAGAGAGAAAAGCCACAGAAAGTCCCAAGTTTTAAGCTGTGCACCACCAAAACCAAGGTCCAGCTTGAGCCTGCCAAAGTAAAGTCATAAGCCAGTTCTGCTTGTGTGAACATCCCCCAGTTGGAATAAGAAAGCCTGAGTAGCTCAGGACACTTCCTGAAAGCCTATGTCTTGCTCAAGCACTTCACCTTGACACCTGACAAGGTGACTTTTGCTTTAATAAGACTGTCACATCTTCGTTTTCCAGTCCATTAAGAACCCATGAGTCATGGCGCATGCGGAGACGGATGGGTGACGAGACGTGCAGCTTGGAACACTGTCCTAAGGTGTGTGATATTCAGTTCACTCACTCAATTCCTTTGGCCTAGTTGCAGCACGATTCTATAAATTGTATAACCAGGATTGATTCTTACTTTCATTGTCCTTAATGCATTGATTTATAATTAGAGCATGTCTAATAAAATTTACTCCTCTTGTTAACTAGTCATTTGACTGGAAAATAAAATACTTTTAATTGGAAAAAAACCCATGAGCTTCACTTATAACCAGAATTTTCCAGTTTTTCCCACATGTTGCCTTTTCAAGAAAGTACCTTGGACCCTTCTACTTTGCTCTATAGACTATTTTTAAGAAATCAATCTTGAAACTGTTGCTCATGTGATGCAATGTTTTTAACCATGTGAGAGCTATGCGCACCCTCAGCTAAGTTCTGTGATGCATCATGTCAACCCGTAAAATTGTATTATCTGTACCTTATCAGTGACGTGTTAAGGGCCCCATGATCAGGTTTCCTTGTGAAGTACTGCAGACCATCTCCCTGGCATTTTATGCTTAAATGAAATCCCAACTGGTCACAGATCTGAGTAGTTTGGTCTTAGTGAGCACTGAAGTCTGTCTTTGGAAAGACTCCAGATGGGGCATTGGAGATTCTGTAAGATACTTTTTCATACAAGCTACTTTATATGCAATCTTGCCCTCACTTTTATTTATCTCCAAGTCTAACCCATGGACCTAAGCTTCAGGCCTTGGGAGCAAGTATATTTGTATTACTTCTAAACCTTAATGTTTGGGTACTGGCTTCTGATGGACTTGATCAATTCCAAGTCTCCTGATGAAGGTAAGTTTAATTCATCCCAAACCCCAGACTATAGCACAAACACCTACATTTTGATTGTGAGGCTGGAAGCATTTTGAGGCACAAGACCAAGGTCATTGGAATTCAACTAGCCTTCCATAAACACCAAGGATATTCCTAAACCAAACATACCACTAAGTAATTTAGAATCCTATCAGTATAGGCAGCAGTTATAAAAGTAGCAGAGGAAGCAAACAATATCCCAAGCACTACTGCTGTCACACCCTCATTCCAAAGCAGTTCAATTACTACAGTGACTCCTAAGTGTGAGAATGTGCCTCTCTGGCCTCCTATGATTCATATAACATTTGACAGTTCATACTGTCAAATAGTAAGAAACTATTTCAGTTGAGTGATTAGAAGCAAGATTGATTTTGGTACAGACGGAATAGATAACAACCCCTCCAAGAGAATTTAGACAGGAATGTTTACAACTAGAATTTATATTGTAAGACATGCAGACATCTGTTGAGACCTACTACAAAGCATCATAAAGTGTAGCATCGAGTCATAACAAAATGGAGTCATACACATGACTGATAATCAGTATTTAGAAGATGTAGCCATGGCATACAGAATCTATATGCACAAAAACTGCTACTTTCTGTGGACCATCTGCCTCATGCTGCCTCTGTATGCCATCAAAACCAAGCCAAGTCCTCAGTATACCACTGTGTGAAGGAAGCCAACTTTCAGTTAATATTTTCTTGCTATTGTAGAAAAGGCAGTGATTTTGTCAGGAGCTAGGCTTTTCTTGGTGTAAGGTTTGTTTCCTGCTAACACAACTTCTATGCTATTCTCTGGGGGTTCTTGCAATGCTTAGTATACATAGGAAAAAGGCTGTTCTTTATGGACTGTGGTCACAGGCAAAGTGTACTTAGATTAATGCTAATATGTGCTAGGCAAGCAGTTCCTTTCCACACCAGGCATCTTCAGATACCATTCAGAATGCTCAGAAAGGAGAAGTGTTAATTGCAGACACTCCAACTTCGAACTTTCATTCTTGAGGCTCTATGTCAACAGGAATCTACAGATGACTTTAGTAGACTACATGGTGACAGGATCCAAGACACTGCATTAGAAGACATCAGTTTACTAAAATCTGATATTATAATACATCGTCACCATTAGGAACCTTCAACATGAAAGGCTAAACATAATAACATTGGCTAAGATTAAAGGGCAATTCATTGACTTGCCAACAGAAGTCAAATGCTCCAACTCCAAGTACAACTGACTGAGGTTGTGCTTTACCAACAGCATCTTTCCATTTCTTTACTTTCCATGGACCCATTCTCAGTACTGTACAGTGTCCTGTCCCCAGTCACACTCTGGACTTCCATATCTAGGTTTCTTTTCATGACCTGGCCTACAGTTTTTTCTAGAAACGTCTCTGGAAATCAGGTTAGCAATTCTATGAAAAACCTCCCTTTGGCTTTAGTGGCTTGTTCACTCCCCTTGTCTACTCATTTGCTTACATTCTGTAGGTAGCTAAATAAGATATAAGATAAACTATTGCCATCTGGACCCATGGGTGGGAATGACCGAAATGACAAAGTAGAAAAGATTACTGGCAATTTCCCCCATGAAGGCAAAGATGTTTGATTAGAGTGGAGGAATCACCTGACATCTTAGAAACCCCATGTAATGTTACTATGTGATTTATTTATAACAGGGTTTAAGAGTAAAATGGGAAACTAGGAAGTCAAGTATACCTGTTTCAAATGACATGATTGCATCTATGGGAGAGCCAAAAGGCCCAGACATTGGAGCTCATGATTTTGACAAGGCGGCAGAATACAAAGATCAACCAAGATAAATTATGGGCTTAGCCATGGGTTGTTTGTGCATACTAAGAACAAACTGCTAAGAACAGTTCCATTCACGATAGGGAGAACTACCTTGAATACCTTGAAATAAAACCTAAACAAGGATGTGGAAGATCCAATAATTATTCAACGTTTAAAGACACACTAAAAGATGGAGAAATGTACCATGTTCCAGGATCAGTAGAATCAACATTGAAATGTCCATGTTACCAGAAGTCAGATTGAATGTGATCCCACTCAAAATCCACGAACTCTAGGATGTGGGGAGAAAAAGCAGTCTACACTCTTGAGAGTGGAGTGAGGGTAAGTGCAGCTGTGGGGAAGCACCCAGGCCTCTGCCTACTACCTGGTAAGCAGGACCTAGAGCTTATCTGCCCTAAGGTTAACTTTCAACACTATATTGGGAATGTGAATTCTGACATGGTTGGAAGGTCAATAGGATTAGGCATGTCTTTTAGACAATCAGTGTCATTATTGGTTGAAGGAACTAACCAAAGATGCCTTCCTACCCTCTTTCCATAAACCTTTATAAAGGTTGAACTTGTGAATAGACAGGACATTTCTCACTGGGCAAGTCCTAGATGCTGAGGGCGAGCCTGATAACGATGAATCCATTAGTGAAGGTGAAGCTGATTAATGAACTGAATGAGTGGGAAGTCCAGCTCGGGTTGGCGGATCAGGTGTCTTGCAACTCAGAATATAAAGAAAGCATTTGGATCTTTCTGGGAGGGCTTCCTTATTAACTGGCAGAAGGAGATATCGTTTGTGTGTGTTGACAATATGGGCATGTGGAACAAGACTGGAAAATTCCAAGGCTTCTGCTATGAAGACCAAAGGAGCACAATTCTGGCTATTGACAATCTTAATGGGACCAAGGTTAAGGGAAGAACAATCTGAGCGGATCATGCGGCTAACTATCGGGTTCCTAAGGTTTCAGAGGTCTTGAATGAGGTGACCAGAGAGTTCCAGGAGATGGGGAGGCCTAGAGGCTTAGTCTTTGATGTTGAGAACTCAGCATTGCAAGGTCTTTTCAATTTAGCAGATAAGACTACAATTTCGTGCTGAACTTGATTCAGACACCTGGAGGTCAATGTGATTGCATTCTGGATTTTTTTTATTCTCATAATTTATGCTTTGGCAGCCAGCTTTTACAATTCACGAGAGACTTCAATTCTTCCGTACCGATCCCTGCCCTATCAACATACCACTTCACATGTGTATCGCGGCCCAGTTATGATGCCCACCTACATACCTAATCCCACACTCCAACCTTCGGCAGTCTGATCCCAAACATTTATGCCCATAAGGATACCCTCAAATAATTCCACATCACCCCCACTCCCCACCCCACCTTCCATCATCCAACACACCCTCCCTACCCACACCCCCCCAAACCATCAATCACCCACCCCAATCCCATCAAACATTAATCTCAATAAAACCCCAACAAATTACCCCATTGCCCACAAAAATACTTATTATAATGACAAATACCCCCCCACCCCCTCCAATCCCACCCCATACTCTTCCACAAAAACAACACATCTCAACCACCCACCTCCATCAACAGGTATTAACTGATCATCAATCCACATCCCATCTACACACCTTTAAGCACATCCAATACATCAACCCCCCACAAACCATACCCTTTCCACCCCCCCACATCAATTACACATTTCCTTTCCATTTCCAATCAAAACCATCCGCAAACTCCAAAACCTGACTTTACACAATCTTCTCCCTTTAAACCTCCAGTATAATATTCATGCATCATATCCAAATAATTTCCACAAAAATATCCTTTAAACAATATATTACCTACACTTTTTACCACTCCCATACCCCCCTATACCCTCCATTCAAAACCCCCCCCAAAACCAGCAGACACGACCAAAATAAATTATCCCTACCATTTACACCTTAACTTTATAATAATCCCAATATACTATCCACTGGGTAGAAAACCCAGTATCATACTGTCAAGGTATATTTAGCTTCCACAGGGACCCTTTTGTTTGGGAATAGATACATGCTGCAATGTATCTTTCACTTCCTAGTATGCCACTTTCCATTCTACAATTCATGTAGAACATATGCATATGATTGTTTGCCTTATACACATATTAAGTTGTCTTAAAACATTTGTCTTTTGGGGACGGACTTATTTCACTGAGCAATTCTCGACCATTTTGTTGCTTCAGGTATAGTGTAAGAGAAGCAGTTCTCTGAATAATCAAGAATACCATTGCAGTACCAAGAGTTAGAGATCAGGTCCAGGTGACCATGGCAACTTGGTTTAGAGACAGCAGTCTCATCCTGTAGCCTTGGCCCATTTACGATTGGACAATGGAAGCTCCACACTTCATGGATTACCATGGGCCATGCAGAATGGATTCCAGAGAATGTAAAGATACAATACATAACCTAGCATTTTCATGCCAGTAGACTAGAAGGCAGGAGGGAGTTATTTACTAAGATAGCCTAAGGAAGCAATTCACTTAGTTTTCTCTTGTGAATTGTTCCCAAGAGGTATGGATAACCTTGTGGGATTCACTGGTGTACAACTTGCTGCCAAATTGGTAGTTCATGTATAGCAACCAGAACAAAAGGAAAAGAAATCTAAATGCTGCAATCCTTCCATGGCATTTGTTCTGAGATCACTCTGCTGGGTATACGGTCAATGAACACTAGAATAAACCCTGGAACAGAGAAGATGCCAACCACAGTGGCAGCTATCTGAATATTTTGCATTATTTTAAGTGTCTTGGTCAAGGATGACTAGCCAAAATAAGACCGTATGAATGACTAGGGGCACAGTCTAGCCTAGTGTGTAAGGTAGACTTTAGCAACACTCAGCTTCTGTTTTGTGTTTGCTCAAGCCATTGTCACTATTATACTGCCACATGCTAGTACCTGATGGCCTGTGCTCTGCCACCCTACCAGCTTGCCTTGGTCCAAGATGCTCCTCACCCATTGCTGTTAGTGCCCAGTAACAGCGTTCAGGCAGAAAGGCAATGAACAGGTGGCTTGTCCCTTGTGAATCCATGCAAGCCATTTTTCCAAGTTGTCCCACATATGGATCCGCAGGACTAGACCCAATTACCACTAGAGGGTCAAATGTTGGCTATTACACTGTCCTTTCTGCCTTCAGACTCCCTTCTTGAGTCACAGCAGGAATGTCAGTTAACTAGTGGTTAAACAAGTAGTGTCAAGGTTTTAGATGTTATATCCTTCATCTTAATTTTAGATTTAGGCATTTTACAACCATGTTTGCCTCTCACCCAAATCTTAGGAGAACCACCATACCACGGCATTGAAGTGCAGACCTTGACCTTGTTCCTGTTTCCTTTCACATTTAAACACCTTTGGTAGACCAAATTGAGGTCTAGTTTCTTGGATGTGAGTCTTTGTTTCACCAAGCGATTTGCTCAGCCATACCACTATGTTCTAAAACCACCAAAATGAGAACAATTACGGGGTAGTTTCTACATAAAGCAATTCTGCTGAGGAGAATTCTGCTGATCTGGGTCTTTGGCAACAACACTGGGAACTTCAGCCCTCCTATGCTGTTTAGGATGTTTACAGCTGCTCAAACCTCAGGCCCAAGATGGCTGACCTCCAGCCATTAAGGAGCTGTCATGCACAAGCATTAAGGAAATGCAACACTGACATGTTACTCTAGTCATGATCCATGTAATACAGTCCCTACATAGACCTCCATGAATGGTAAGTAGACATCACTAAATTGAATCCAGTTAGCACCTGGGCTGTATGTCACCTTTCAGAAGTTGTTGGCTTTTACACTGCCGACGTGATAACACAAGCTTGGAGGCTCATTAAAGGAGAAAAATGAAGCTAACAATTTTGACTAGAACTGAACATGGTGAATTCATGGTCTAACTTTTCAGCTTCTGGAAAGCCCCAAAATGTCATAAACCAGGAAGTTCTAGTATGGTTGTCCTCTGTCTGAATTCATCTGACAACCATGAGGATTGGCATTAGGTTTTACCCCAGTATCACAGTCCCAGTAGAACTGTCACTAGAACAAAGCTGGACTTCTACCTGCAAATTCGGCCACACTGGAGTGCAGGAGTATTGTGAGCTTCAACTTGTTCTATCTCCCAGGCTTTCATGCTTACATGATCTTGCCTAAAAGACTATGAGCCCTAAGGCCAACAACAGCCCTCATGTTTGAAAACTGTACATGAAACAAACTGATGCTTCAGATACATGCATTTTAATTCCTTGTAGATTCTCTGACAGGTGACAATGATGTTGGGATTAGAAAAATACATGTATTGTGACAGTCAACGCACCGAAAGAACTATAGCTCCTACTTTCACAGGAGTTCTAGGTCATAGAGCACTCTGGATTACTCTAGCTTTTGGTCCTCATTAAGCACCACTTGGACATTTCCTCTCCACAGCAATCTACCTCCATCCAGGGCTCTATACTCCAGTTCCCTAAAGGTCTCCACAAAAGCAATTTACACAGATGCTCCAGAGATAAAGCTGCCCATGCTTCCTCAGAAAAACAACTTACTCAGTTCATTGCTGTTCTCTCGTAGAAAATTCCAGCCATTTCTCCCCTCGCAGTTCACTTCTGTCTGCCCTGACCAACCCACCCTCATATATACATTCCTCCGTTCATACAGGAAGATGTGACACTCAGACCAACGGACTCCTGGTAGGACACAGGGACGTTACTGATCTCCTACAGTTACCGGATGCCTTAGCATCTGAAACCAACCCTGAAGAACAGCTAATGATCTAATCTGCTCTTTTGAGTATCTGGTCACTAGTTTCTACAGAAGTCTGTGTAGGACAGTCCATGCTCAGCTCATTCCGGGCTGAGATTCTTTCCATTCAGCTACAGTATGTACATGCTAAGCCACAACACTTGCAAGGCAGACCTTCTCATGCTCGTGAAACACTGGGCAGTATGATGCAGAGCTCAATGCAGATGGACTCTCCCTACCCCACAGGCAGCACACTGCTGTTTCTGCTAAGGATCCATGACCCACACATCCTGCAATATTAACTTGATCCCCACCATAGCTCGACTGCTGTGCGTGTGGACTTGCCACATGAACATTCAAATATTAACTTGAGCTGGGTAGCTCTTCCAACACTAAGAATCACCTGCTTTTAAATGTTGGTTCAGAGACAAATTCTTTGGGCTGGAATATGGAACAGGATGTTGAAAAGGAGTTCAGTGTGGTGTATACCCCTCAAGCGCATTTATACAGGCTTCCCAGGTGCTTAAACCTTGACCTTTACCTTGTCAAACACAGAAGGCCATTAAGCCTTGAAGATTGTTGCACTATACATTTATTCCATCACGCAGTGCAAAGTCACTTTCATCACATTGTCTAAAGGCAACCTGGGGACGCCACCTCCAAGTCAGCCACATCCATCTCAAACACTACCTTCTACCCGGGAACTTGCAGCTGTCATTCCTCAGTCATTCCTGACCCTCACAGAACAGAGGTCACCAGCAGACCTAGGCATGAGCATTTACGGCCTGTCATACCTGAGAGAACAAGTTCAACCTGGAGAAGTGGAGAACGCTGTCAGGATTCAAGGATGCATTTTAAAGTTGCCAAAATCATTCCAAATAGGTAATTCTAGAAGGGCCAACATTCCTACAACACAAGCCTCCCACATCTTTGAGTAGGCTGGCATTGTTAGTGCTGCCCTGAGTTAAGGAGTCCCAGTTTCATCCCAAATGCCAGCTGAAGGTACTAGTCCGAAATCCAGAGTACCCCTCGCCTGCAAGGTTATGTAGGCCTTGAAGCCATGCTGCTCAGACCAGATATAGTGTGGAGTACTTGAATTGACAGCTCCAGCCATTTCATTGGAATCCATTTCACATGCAACACGAAGTCACCCCTCATGAGGGTATTCGCTGATCTTGGGGAAGGACCATGGACCTGGCCATCAAGCCAATGCCTTCATGGAAGAGCAAAAGTAAACACTTTCCTTTCCTGGCTAAACGAGTTCCTCTTCATCCACTGATTAAAACTTCAAGTCTGCTTCATTTGTTGGCCTCAGGCTGCTGACACAGGCAAGCACTACAGGTTCACATGTGCTGCCACGTCTAGGTGTGTTGCAATTAGCTCCCCTCCAGCACACCAGCAGCTAGTGGTGAGAAGGTATCATTGTTTTCTGTGATTTAGTTTCCCTTTGGGACAAAGCTCTGGATGGGGCAAGTCTGGAGACAACTAGAGGAGCCCAGAATGAGGCTATTCCTTGGCAAGTACCTCAGTCTAAGCTAACTTAGCCACAAACCACCTATTAGGTCATTGATACTGTCATTGTCACCTGACAACATTCCTCAAAAAGGAATGGCCAAGTCTCCACATTTACCCTGGAGTATCTTTTTGGGAGTGACTCGCATGGTCTTTGGAGAGACTTCCCCAGATTCCCCACATGAGTTCAGAGCACTGCTTGTGTCTTCTCTGCCATCTTCTACTGCTTCAAACGGCCAGGCAAGCAGGCATTGAGACAGAGTTGTGACCCCAGTTTTTACAGCTGCTCTGCCCCCGACTGCCTCCAGCTCTGTATTGAGGCATTAGGTCCATCGTCACACAAGCTCCCCATAGTCTCTCCACTTATAACTTAGGGAAAAGATAGAGGAAGAAACATGGAAAACTGGGAAGCCCATGTCTCACAGTCTGCATCATGAGAAATGTGACATCTACCCATTTTATATAAGTTGAAGAGTTTTTAAATGCCTGCATTCCCTCAAGATTCCTCCATCAGTGTCATTTCCTCTTAGCTAAGTGCTGTGGTGCATCAGTGCCCTAGGTACTATTTTATACAGGTCCTTCTCAGTGCGCCATTTGGAGATAACCTGCTTGGCAATACATGAGTCACAGGGTGCATCAACACCTTGGCTACTTGTTTGGCAGGTAGGATTGGCAAGCAGCTCCCTGGTACCACAGAATTACTAAGCAGTTGGCTCAGGAGTCAGCAACTCAGGGATCAGAACAGTTTTTCACTGTCAAGAGCACAGGACCTCCCCATGTCAACAGGCAGGAGGAAATGGTCAGAAGACCCACCTGCCGAAGGACACTTTCTCCTATCTTACAGACGGGCAATACATGATCCAGAACTTTCATTCACATTCCCAGTGGGATGGAGCCTTAGGAATTGGAGCCTTTAACTCCAGAATGAACACCTGTTTTGTGTTAGCATAACATGATGCCTGGTAAGGGGATGAGGAAATGGCTCCCAGGAACTTAATCTGTAATATCAACTGAAAGAATTTTGTAGATGAAAGCACAAAGGGGCAATCTTGAGTGATAACAACATTGGATAGACCAAGTTACTATTAGCCATGGCTTCTGGTCCCCATCTGCAGAGTTCCCTGGGAGGGCCACAAGGGGCTTGGATTCTTCCCCATTTCTCCTGACTCCTTCACTTGGAAAAACCACAGACCTAGGAGAGGCCCTTTCCCTTTCACTCTTTCTGGAGCTTTCACTCTCTTTGACCTCCTCCCTTAATACAAGTTTACCAGAATGATCTTCTTTACACAAACTCCCAAATAGGAAATTCAGACCAGTTACTACAGCTCCTATTTTCCCTTAGATTTGAGTTTAAGTACCTGGTTGTGATTATTTTATCATAGTAGGTTAGATTGACAAATGCAGAAAGTACGAGCAAGTCAGCAGTTCAAGTATATTAATCTTAGAGCATAGTATGAAAATCTGACCAGTTTGTAGAACGTCTTTTAAAAGCTTTTTCAAATTTGAGTGTTTAAGCTCAAGTACACTGCAGGATTGAACTGTGACAGGATTTTTCATCGCAAGTTCTCTATGCTTTCTGTGGCAAATTCCTCAAGTGCTGAGATACTTTCTTGTACTAATTCTTATCAAAGAGACTTGAATTCTGTTTTAACAAGGTTGTTTAGGTTTCAAAAGTTATTTGTGGCAGTCTGAGTCTGTCTTAAAGTGATTGTTCCTTTCAGTTCAAGTCCAGATTTAGTCATACAGATCACCCTAATTTTGGCATTATTTCATGATACTTTAATGTTTGTCCTCACTTATAGGGAGCAGCAACAAAGTAGAGTCACACTCATCTCACTAGCCTAAAAAACTTCAGCATAGTTCTGGTATTTCTCAGACTATCGATACCCAGACAAAGAAAACCTCCATCAACCTTTCAGGGCAAAGCAGGAACAGGGCTATGTCCTCTGAGAAGGTAACACAGCCTTTATGGCTGCCCGAGGTTGCCAAACCCAATCCTACAAAACATGCCAGCTGCTTACCAAATGGGTGCTCATACCATGCTCTAAAACTTGAGTCAGATGAGGCAGGAACAAAGCTACATTTGCCCATTCTTGAACTGGGTCAGACAACTCCAGGACAAAGCCACACTGAAGCTTCTGGCCCAGAATTGGTGAAGATCCTGGTTGTTTTCCCTTTGCTCCTACAGGATCTATACTCCTACCTTAGTATGTTCATTTAGTGTCTTGCAGGAAAGGCATTTTGGCTCTTGATAAAGCAGGGCTTCTTTTCCGTTGAGTAAGGAACAGCCCTTATGACTACATGTGACCATGCTTTTCCCAGATCACATTCTGACATAGGACACATGGCAAGAGAAGATCACCCCATAAGCAACTCTAAACCTGGATGTCAGCTCTGAATACATGCAGTGCACCTTCATCCATGTTACCTGCAACATTATCTATTACTCGGAGGAGCAAGCATTAGCGTAGCTAGGTAGAAACAGGCTTATGTGTGGATCAGCCAAACACTCATGGAACAAGGAAGCAAGCCTCAAAAATAAAACTTTGCTCACCAGAATTTTTACCTTCAGGCCAGTATTGTGGCACAAGAGGCTGAACTAGAATCTTGGGTGGCATCCCTCAGGAGATACAGTTCAAGTCCCAGCTCCCTATAAGTGCCTAGAAAGGAACTCAAAGGTAGTCCAAGTTTTAAAACCTTCCTATCTACACCAAATCGCCAGATGGCCACAGACCTACTCTAAATGACATCAGCCAACATAGACACTTGTTTTACAAATACAACACTCAAGCAGCATGTATTAGATACATATGGTAAGACTGCCACTAAGCAACATCTAGCACTTGTGGGATTAAATCCAGCTGCCAGTGCTCTAACTTCTGCTTGGCCAGAAATCCACTGCAGCATTCTAGAGGCACAGAAGCAAACATGGGTTATCGAAAAAGTTACCAAGCACTGCAAATCATGGTCCCTGGTTCACAGATCAGGTTATTCAAAAGCAGGCATCCTGGGAGATTGTCTGGATGGTCTAATAGCAGCACCAATGCCAAGTGAACATGTTTGATGCTCAAATGCAGTAGGTACATTAGACACATCTGCATGACATCATGTCCTTAGTATGATACACAGATATAAGACTTCAGAGCCAACAATAGACCCCCTTTTGCAGAATGCCACGTTGGTTGCTGTGGTGGTGTTGTACATCACCCTTTTTGGGGGCTGACCCCATTCAGAGGCTGGATTCTTTCACACTCGGTACAAAAGCCCAGATAGTGTGTTTGGGCATGATTGAGCTTTATTACCTTGAATATTTTATGGTCATTCAGGATCAAGCACCCCTTAGGTTTAGGTGACATCAAACAGGGGCCAATTCACACAAAGATGTTGTCTGAAAATGAATGTTTCAATAGCACCAAAAGAGAATGAGTATCTTGACCAACATCTTTTCATTCAACCAGCATCTTTGAAGATTGCTCTTACCAAGAGTGGGATGGGAGTTACTAACTCTGGATACTAGCTGCAGCACAAGATACAACACTTAACAGAATTAACATGGTGAAGTGCAGAATACTAAGTGGGGCTGTACCAGCATCAAGCCATATTGATATGTTCAGGCTGTAGGCCATTTGGGCCTAGCACTTGACATAGCCTGGATAAAATGTATGTCACACATGAAGTCAAAGCTACTGCAAACCCAGAATTTATTTCCCGTTGCTTTACATGGTCAGAGAAATGTGATTGTTTTTCCCCCCAGTCTCTTAGCATCCTATTCAGTCTCCAAAAATTGACATTGAAACCCTACTTTGATATGTTCAGACATACTTTACTCCGGGTTCCAGAAAGCCTAAGCTCTGGAGTAAATCTAGGGATTAATTCAATTGAACATATTCAGATGCCCTGAAAAATAACTGCAAAGTTCAAGGAAATAGGACTAATCTTCAGTTTTTTTAATGCCATGGTTAATAACTGACCCTCCTATGAACCTTAAGTCTACATTTCTGTTGAATCAGATTATCCAATTTGGTTCTTTACTGCTATTCCTGATGCTCCTTGGGAGAGCTGCTTGTGAGGGAGTTATTTTGGAAGTTCGTAATTCAGCATCGGGCAGTAGTCTGGCATCTGGTCAGAGATGAAACTAGCAACAACTGCTAGTACAGATGACCACATAGGAAGCAGAAAGCAAAGAGGGAGCATCATCTTCCATGTACCCTCTCCCAAGTCTCTAGTTTGAGAGTTGCCAATAAACTTGATACAACCACTTCTTGTTTAACCACTAATAACTTAACGTTTTAACATTGGTGTCTGAAACTGGGGCCTTTAAGTTTAGGATTTAAATGGCTAAGTTGGGAGGACAAATCTAGTACTGTTTGCTCATGACCAGGCTCAATAGGAGGCTTATCACCAGTATCCAAAATTCAAGTACCCATGTGCTCTTTGTAGTCAAAGTCAAGAACCACTGCAATGGTAAGCAACCCCACTCAGGAAAACTGGACTACCAACAGGTTATTTGGGTCTGGCACTTGCCAGACTAGGCTGCCAGAACCCATTAACTCTGTGCTGCCCAAGTGGTCATGAAAGTGTCTGTTTACAATGCCAACACTGATGTTTCATTCAGCAGTTGCTTCTGAAACTAAGTCTCAGAAGTGGCTGGACCCATTAAGTTTCCCTGATAAACACTCAACACTATTACAGGAAGTCCTAAAGCTCCAACACATACCAGTGTGAGCTTTATCGAGCACAACGCACTAATGTAGCACGATTTCCCTAGGATATTGGTCTTGGCACAGCCTTCCCAGTTCCTTGTTTGAGACCTCTTATCCCCTGCCTACCTCCTCATTGAGTTTAGTGTGAGCAGTACCAATTCTCTTGCCCTTAACTTGTGTCTTCAACCAAAGGAGCAGAAGCATTTAAGAAAAAAAACCCATAAAAAGGTTCTTCTAATACATACATCCTTGGTAATGTTCTAGGTTGTAATTAGGAATTTGGGTGTTTGTATGTCACAGCAACACTGGCTCAGGGCATTCACTGGCTCACAAATGGCTGAACACAATGTTGGCTTCATGTGAGGCTGGAACAAGAAGCAGTTTCACCTAGAAGCATTTCCAATCAGCTTTAATACTGAGGATTTCTATGAGGAACCCCAAAACTGCGCTCTGGATGGCAAATTCAGCACGGATGGTAAGTGTTTTGGTTCTTGAGGTTTTCTTCCCAAAGCTCTCTGGAAACAAAGTTGGTCTGTTCTAGCATTGTCTGCCTGGATTTCATCAATATGCATGTACAGATCACATAGCTCACCAGGTGCAGGTTCATGGATGGCTATGTAGATACAGAAATGACAGCCTACAAATAGGCATGTCTATAACTCAGAATGCCAGATGTAGAGGCGGCTAAGGAAGTTGATATCCACGCCTGATATGGATACATTTGCAGGATGGTGTAGGAATGACTCCAACCAGCATCTGAACCCCTTCTGAGATTCATGAACATAATAGGATCACTGAGCCTTCCAACCCACAGTACATTCAGATAACCGAATGGTTTTTAACTTCATCACACAATCTGCCAGCTTGTCTTGATCAGGTAATGACTTAGGAGGCCATTCAAAAATTGAAATAGATTTTTATCAATTTCAACTGATCCACTTCTGAGGTCATGATCACAGTGGATTCGTCAGCATAAAGAAGTCAGGAACACATTGTCCAGTGTTTACTGTTAGCACACTTTCCCAAGTCAGACATTCTCAGATGTGGACAGGGCCCTGTCAGTTGGTCTTCATTTGTCTTCAACCACAATACTGATGGGAAGTAAAAGAACATAGACTCGTGGGCATGCCTTGATATGTTTTACCATGCATGTCTCAGTCTTAGATCCTGCTGTGCAAGAACCAGCAGCAATTTTGCAAGACCACCTCTAGATTTCATTTCCTACACAGGCATGCATGCAGCTCCAAGTGGCTTAGCTCACAAGTACTTACAGAGCACTAGACCAGGAGTAATGTCAGCAAGTGTGAAGGCCCAGCTTGGAACCGAAGTGTAAGTTACAGTGCAGTACTTCAATAGGAGCTCAGAGACCACAGGGTAGGTATATTGCTACAGGAGTTTCCCCCCACCATCTAGGTTAGAGACCCAGAAGACTGCAGGTTAATGAATTATAATAACCTTCTCTCCACTATCATATTCAAGCACTGATCAGATCAGTGTCCCAGTGCAGCTCTTCCAAAGCAATTACAAGATCTTTGCCCAAAAATCCATAGGCTGCTTCTCCTGCTAGTCACCCCATCATGGATCCCCCTTCAAGAGCTACAAGACCTTCTGCTTACTTAAAGGCTCATAATTTGTGTTATGGCAAAAATTGAGAGGGTAGAATGCAAAAATTCACACCCTCAAAACTATGTGGAAGACCTGATGTTTGTGCCCTTTTATGCAAGAGAGAAGTTGAACTTTCACATTGCTCACACTTGCTTGTGTTCTTAAGTTCAATGACACAAGCAGCAACCTGGAGCCGACATGGAGGCTCAACAGGCTTAATCTTCCACCTGTCAGGTATATTACCCGAGTGTCTGTTCATGTCCCAGCTGTGTTTCTACTCCAGCTACCCGTTTGTGGCCCAGAGAAGCAGGAGATTGTTCACGTCTTGGCTTCTGGGATACCCAGGTGGGTGCAGGGTCCCAGCTTCTAGCTCCAAGTTGGCTCAGCTCTGGCTGTTGCTGCCATTTAGGGAGTAATCCAGCAGATTGAAAATTTCTGTCTCTTGCCTTTCAAGAGAAAAATCTTAGGAAGAATCCATGGAAAGAGCTACTGGCCTAAAGGCTGAATGCTAAGAATTCAAGCTTTTCCCCTCAAATACTGGTTTCCCAAGCTTGTCGTGTCTCAATCCCTCCAGATCCTCCTCAGACCACTTTGCTACCCCATGAATCTATGGCTCTAGTTTCAATTCCAAGACTAACTTGTGCTCACAGGTGGGCTGTTCAGATTCATAACCATATACAGCACTTCCAGTTCTACAGTCCTGCTTCTTTCAGTGCTTTTAATAGGTTAAAGCTCCCCTGCTTCTGGTTTAAACCTGCTTGGGAGGTTCTTCAAGGCACCGATAGGATTCTGCTGATGTCTTAAGGCCCTCTGTTTTGCTACCAGGTACTTATCTCCTATGCTCACATGGGTGTGCTGTGCTGTATCACCAATCCTCATGCTGCAGAATTGGGCAAACTGGTTAAACCTAAGAGCCTAGGAAAGCCCATTCATTTGGGGAAAAGTTCAGATTAACCAGTGTTTAAAACTGGAATTTCTACTTGTCTGCTGATGACATTTTTGGTGTTTCAGAGGACAATGGGAGCATGGTACCAATTCAGCCAATGTACTTTGGGAAAGAGGACAACCTCCATCTAAGAGGCACTCAACCCATTCACCAGGCAGGCAACACCGATAGAGGCAGCTCTTTTTCTGTCCTTCAGTCTGCCTAATCTCTACAGGTCTTGTTTCACTAGGCAGATTCTGCTCCAAGTTTGGGTTAAAACATTCTTCCATAGGCAACCTTCAAGCAGGGATGTGTACTTCTGGGGCAAAGACTTAGGATGCCGCCTTTTTCCTGTAAAAACATTCCATGGCTGGGGGCAATATCTCCATGGCACGGTTTCTCCTCTAGTGTCTACATCTTCCAAGAAAAGGCAAGTGCCAGCCCAGTAACTTGAATTTCGTTCAATGCTCCAACACTGGGGAATCATCTATACAGCTTTAATCACTCTCATTAAGTACTGAGCAAGCGTGATAAGTGTAATACATGGATGAGATAGTGTGGATTGCTACTAATCTGGCTTTGGACACACAAGTTGATGACTGTTCTTCCAAGTTTCTTCAGTATTGGTCAGCTACCACACAAACCCCACAGGTCCCAGGTTCCTGACCTTTAGAATTGCCACCTCTTCAAGAAGCCCAAGTATAAGCTGTCTAGCAAAGAGCCCACCAAGCCAAGGTTGGTCAAAGAGCAGTTCCATCACCTGGTTTAGGGTTATCTTCCAACTAAAGTACTTACTGCAGCCTTGGATCATCTGCTCAGTGTGCCATTCGGATTTGATGCCATTACCAGCACCACAGTTAGCTGATGGTCTAATGTATTCAGATGTGAGTCATTCTAACAGCCCTGTCTTAGAGCAGGGCAAAGTAGTGTGACATCTAGTGTTATCATTGAAGACCTTAGTTTGGCAGAGTAAGCAGCATCCCACGATAGAAAGTTCATCCCTGGGCCATGACAAGAGCCCTGGTCATCCAAGAAGAGCTTTAGGAGACAGGGGCTGTTATATTGGAGGTATATCAATATTTCAGATGTTCAGATTTGAAAATCCTGATCTGTGTGATTATGCTATTTAGATCAGCTCAATTATTCTACCAGTTTACAACAGCTCATCCTCACCCAACAAGCCAAATATCCAACATTGTCATTATGTTAGGTAATCCCAGCTGCTTCTGGGCCTTCAAGGCCTAGAACTGTTCAAAGAGTCTCGTTTAACAAGCAATTGTCACATAGCCTCAAGTGTACCACCCTAAACTCTGCGAAGCCCCTCATTCCTGGAGTATGCCATTAGTTTGTGCTCACACGGGCAAATCCAAGGCTAGTTGAGTTTTGTGTTCTATTGTGGTGGCCTGAGCTGCTTTCTGGAGACTTCAAAGCAGGGTAGCATCTAAACTGGGAATCACAGAGCCAAGCATCTCACCTATGGACTAAGGCCACAGAAAAGGTAGTATACAGTAGGCTTACCCTGAGTCTACTGGTTTTATCACACAAGCACATAATTCCTTACAGAAGCAGTAATTTAACACTAAACTAAATGTCAGGCAATACAGAAAGGTCAAATGTAACCAAGATCAGTGTGTAGACCAATACAAACAGTTTGGTGCTTTATCGTGTTCTCTTGTCTAAACAGAACATTTAAGACTGCTAAGGTTCCTATGAACCTTAGTGTTAAGGAACCATGAAGCAAGAACATACTGATTTACCCAAACCTGCTTCATTTTTGGAAGCCAACCCCCATCCTGCCTCTCCACTTAGACATTTTTAGTACTTTACTTCCACATCAGTGCCTGGCACCCAGATCCCAGAACAGTCCCATTCAAGTGCCTCACTGTAACTTTGTGAAGACTCACAGTATTTCCAGTTTTGACATCTGCTGTTCAAACTTCAGTGCCCAGAGTACAGACTCGAGTTCTATACTTTCCAATCCCAGGGTTATGTGAAAATTCTACAAAAGGCTACTGCTATTTCAAATCCTCCCGAGGCCCCTTCATTGAGAGATTTCCTTGTAGTTTCATTGCTCAAGTAGTACGTGTCTATTGGGGGACAGCCTAAGTAGAATCCCAAGGGTCTACACCCTACCCCATTCATGGCTCACTTAAGCCAGAACAAGTGTTTCTCTCCTGATGGCTGAAACCAACCAAAGTCAGACCTATATTTTGGCTGGAGTCTTCATCCAGAAGAAACAGCATTTAGCATCCATAAACTTCTGCTTGGTGTCATATCCTCGGGTTACCTCTTCCCTACCAGCCTTAAGGACTTCTACTGACCGAGTGTTCTATCAAACATTTTGATACTGGGTATGCTTCTAGAGCCAGCCAATTCAAGCCCTACTCCTAATTCCTGGATTCCTGACCCATGTCAGTCATAAAGACCACCCATCTGGCTGTAAGCTTGCTCGTCCCAAGGATCAGCCCACACAAGCCGAGGATACTGTGTATCCCCTTCCCATTCCATGCCGATACCTTCTATCTTGGGAGCCAACATCTTTATCTCTAAAATAAAGCCTGTTAACTCTGGAAGGCATAAGTTGCTTTCATGGAGACCCAGGGGAAGGAAACTGTAGGCACTGTAGTGACTCCAAGCTATAGGAAGTCACTTCAAGATCAGTGGGATCAAACACCGTATTCCATGGACAAATATATACCATGGGCTACTAATTCAAGTTAACTGAAGTTGGCAACTATAACTTCATCCTTTCAATCACCGGGCAAATTTTGGAAAAACCCAAGTTGTCTAACAGGCGATTTGCTGGTGGAGACTGCAGTACACTACCAGCACTACCCATCATCTTTATGAGCAGTTCAGCTTCAAGCACATGTGGTGCCACATGGATCAGCATCCTTCAGTACATCTTTATCTTTGGCTCTTAAGCAGAAAACATTCATATTAAGTCCACAGGTATTTTTGGTCTTAGTAGATTCTCAGTAGATTCTCAGTATACTCAGTGCATTTCTTCCCTCAGGAGCCATGATATACTGTCTAGCCTCAGTCTCAGGGCTCTTGCCCTACCAGATTCATCCTTTTGGCAGTGGGTTGCTTCCTGCCCAAAGACTTTTCCGTATTGGGAGTACTGAACCTAGAGACATTCTCCATTAGTTGGAGTCCATTGAGCCACTTTAGCCATTTCATGCTAGTATACTGGCAACACCAAGGGTCACTCTTGCTAGCAAGGTGATTAAACATGAAAGGTGAACTGGCTACACATTGGGTGAGGACATCTAGATATATGGGCTTTGTCACTATAGAGGAAGTTAGAAAGTTATTCCAATAACCATGACCACACAAGAGCAATGGAGGCAGCTGCTTAGAGTGCAAGGATGAAAGTTATTACTGTAGGCAGTAAACAATATGGATCAATACACTGGCACAGGATGGGTCATCTGGAATGTAGGATTAGGGGACATGGAATGTTATAGGACAAGTAATCCATGCATGCTATGAGCTATTCTAAGTTCTCTAGATTGAAGAAGTAGCTCGTTATCTTGACTGGTCACTGTCTTAAGGTGATCATTCTGGGACACATGATCTATGCTACACTGAGCATTCTACTCTCCCACCGGCTCAGGCCACCTAAGTCCCCTGTAGACATCTGCACAAGTTTATGGTTTCCCAAAGCAGTTATGATACAGAACCATACTTTCCTTTTTAAGGCAGGCCATGTGAGCAGAGACAGTTTTCAGAAGAGTCAGAGGCAAGGAGGGTCAGGAATGGCAGTATGGACTATCTAGTTTTGCCACCCAAAGATACTCTAATCGTCCAAGGTTCTCAGCTTACTCAGAGGCACACTTGTGTATCTAACCCAAGTCAGTTTCTAACTGTTCCAAAAGAAAAACACACCTGAGTTTTGCAGGGATGCTTTTTGGAGAAGCTAGCCAAGTCAGAGGAAATGAGTTTTATGCTAAAGTCATTCCAGACTCTGAAGCGACTGTAGCATTACAAATTAGGTGGGCTTAAGTGCTGAAGTCCTTTGCAATGGAAAATGTAGTAGTTGTAGCAGTTTATCTTATACATGCTGTTTGCCTTCACCCAAGGACTAATGAGTATGGAGATGTGGCTTGTGTAGCCTCAAATATTGGTTTGTAACATTCTGACCTTAACAAGAACTTCCTGAACAGAAGCTGCATTTCATATTCAGGTCATTCAGCCCCTTGTTTCCAGTATTTTGCACAGTAGCTAAGTAGACTTCAACGTCAGGGACTGCCTTCCTCATACAGATATGCAGGAGTCCAGTTTTACACAGCCCAGTGATATCACCGAGAACTCCTGTTCTTTCTTACCTTCCCACCACCTGTAAGATATGGACATGCATCCAGGACTCTAGACAGTACAGCAACAATTTGAGGATAGTCAATCCTGAGCTGATCTTCTAGATCATTTGTAGTTGTCTAGCAAGGAACTTGCAGAAACCCGCTGTCCAACATTGTCTCAGCTCTTCCTACAATCTTGGCTGTTTGAATCCAAGTTTAATCATTTGTCTGGCCTTTAAGCCCGTTCGCAATGACAAGCAATCAAGGGACTGTACAGCTACTCTTAGTGAAGCAGTTCAAGTAATATAAAAGCCATGCTTGAAGAACAGTGACTAGCCTCTCTGGGACTTCATACAGGCTCTTCCCAGGGATTCACTGCCTTGAGTATGCCCAAGAGCCAAGAATACAAATGCATTAAATCTATCTGAAGAACTACACCCAGCACAAGGCATAATATGTTTCAACACTCCTCAAAGCAGCTTTGCAAGGACTTCCAGACAACCACAAACGAAGATAAGCAGTTACCTACCTTCCTCACTTTGCTTAAGACTTCAGACCTGTGAACACTAGGACATTACGTTCTGTGTCCATGCATCAGTATGATGAGGCTTATGCATGAATCCAAGTCCTTCCCATGTTAGCTATGCTGGTAATAGGAAACCAGTGACTTCCTGCTCCTCCACCCTACATCAAGGCTGTTGAATGAGCAGATCCAAGACTTGCTTTCACTGCTCTATCACCCAGGAGTACAAAGGCCTCTTTTCAACTTGTTTAAGCCAAGCAACTGAACTGCATCTGGAATCTGGGAAGTAACAGATACCCATCTCAGGACCCCCAGGAGCAGTGCGATAGGACCACCACCAGCCTACAAACACTTAGTAAGGTTTTAAAGGCACCTTAGTGCTAGAACCACATCTGACTCAGGTAAGAGCCAGTGTCCAGTTGCACTAATACAGCTGTAGTCTTGAGCCAGGGAGCCCAAGATGAGAGCACCAAGCAGCTTAAGTAGTGCACCGCTGAACATCAAGTCTCCTGGCTATCTGAAGGGCTCCTAGGTCTAACAACTGACCCAAGATGTTGTATGAATCCCTTACACATTGTCAGCCAGAGTCAGCTCTCCCAAGTCATGCCATGGCCACATGACTAAATCCCAATGGTTTGGGAATGTGAAGGTTTCACATGAAAATCTACTCCAAAACGTGGGCATGACTAGTTTTACTTATTCCCCTTTCAGCTGCCTGGAACACAGGCTATGGTAACTGAGACTGCTTCACTGATGTAACAGTAATGCCCTTCTGAATGCTGTAACCACACAGCTAAGTTGCATCCCAAACTCACGACTGACCCTGAATAAAGCTGCAACTACTATAATTCAAGCTGCTAGAGGAACAGGAGTTTTATACTGTGGTTGACATTTAAAAGCAGCCAGAACATTTGAATGGCATGTGTCATTAAGTACCCATCTCACCTTTCCCAGTCATTAAGAAGTTCAGCAAGGACACCAGCCTGATACGTTTGGTGATGCACTTGTAAACTTCTTGATACAAGCAGATCAGGTTTTTCATGGAGGAAGAGGAAACCCTGAGTGTTTTATATCGGAAGAGTCCATAAAATGCTCAGCTCCTCCTGCCAATCTACCATCAGATGCTGGCATTACTCACAGCTGACATGTAGGTACTGCATGGCTTTGTAGAAGTCTGGCTCTTCCTGATCCACTCAGTCTCATAGGTAAGCAGATTCACAGCTGTTATTTACCATACCATTCCAATGACCACCCAGATTTTTTTCCCTGCAGCTCCACTAGCCAGCAGTACACCAAGCCTCTAGACTTGAGACAAGTGAAACACAGGAACCACTCAGAACCCTTAAGGGCATGAATGATATGGACCACAGCAGAACCACTTGTTTTATACCCAGTCCCATTCTTCTGCATATAAACACAAGCATTGGAGTATTGTGACTGCATCAATTCCTGCCACAGTTGATGCAAGTGCAGAGTTCCAAGCAAGATGCCACTAGCACACCCAGCATCTTCCTATGAAGCACCGTGAGTTCAATCTCCTCTAGCCCCATGAAAGCAAGCACCAAGCATCTTTGGAGCCCCTCAAGCAGAGGCAACTTCTCCTGTTCTGTAGAAAGGGCCTCTAACTTGTGCCTCCAGTGCAAGAAGATGTTTCTTTAGCTCCTGGACTGACACCCAGTGAGAAGGTTGTGACTGTCACAAATGGATACTTAAGAGCTACACTGAGCCCAGTTAAAAGAGTTGTAGCTAGAAGGCAGAGAATCCAAGAGGGGTTGCGATTTTAGACTTCAAAGAAATTATTCAAGTTAAAAATTCTGGAAGGGCTGTCAATGTTCCACAGCTGGTTAAACTGCTGCTTGCCACACCAGCATCCCATATCCAAACACTGGCTTGAGTCCTAACCATTATGCTTTTAATCTTGTGTCCTATTAATGTGCCCAGGAACACAGGTTTTAGACCAAACATTTGAGTCTCTGCCATCCATGTGAAAGATGGGTGGCGTTTTTGGTTCCTACCTTCAGCTTGGCCCAACCTCGATTGTTGCATCCATTTTGGAAGTTACCGTTTTAGAAGTTGTCCATCTAGCAGTTGGATAATCTCACTTGCCCTTTAAAATATGGGAATAGACAGCCTAAGCTCAGTGCAGTTCTCAGGCTGGCACTGTGGTATAGCAGGTAAAGTTGGCACAGCAACAGTGGCATCCAGTGTGAGCACTTGTTGGAAATTCAGCTTCTCCCCATACATTAGCAGGGAAATTATTCCATAACAGCTGAAGATGGCAGAAAGCACTTAGACTTCACACCCACATGGGATTCCCAGAAGCTCCAAACTCCTTATGCTTTGGCCTGGCCCATTGCAGCCATTTTGAGTGTGTGCCAATGGATACAAGACTGTCTCTTCCTCTTTCATATAAGCCTAAGTGAAATGGTTTAAGTCTGAGTTGAATACATGAGGTTAGAAGCAGACACAAAGAACCTGAAAACCCTAGCAATCTCAAGTTGAGGTATGGATCCCTCTTGAACAATGTTTTCTTGTGACAAAGTTAACCTTTTAGGTAACTTTACTGTATGCTTAAACTTAATATTCCCAGCCTATGCCAAGCACCTTGACAGGTTGTGTAGTATTGAGTTTGAAATCCAGGTTTCCATGTTCTCCAGAGATATATTCACTTCTTAGGGAGAACGTTCTAGCAAGCAATATGGGTGGATAGAGAGAAGAGTGAGTAGGCCTCCCAACCCAGCAATGTTGTTACTCAATCATCCTCAAGATCACAGTTCAATCCAACACAGATTTTACACTGGATTCACAGGCTACAGTGAAGCCCTTGTATGCATCCCAAGTTTCTACACTGAGTATTTCAGTCATATTATACAGATCTATTTGCCTAGAAAACAAGCTTCAATTTTGTATTGGGCCACTTCAGACCGTCACCCAATAATCTCATAAAACTCCCAGGAAAGTCATTTTTTGACCAGTGCATTTTAGAATGTAAATTATTGGGATTAGACAGTCGGTGTTCACGGCCCAGGTTTTTAGAGAACTATTACAAGTTTACAGCCAAGTTTTAGTGAGTGATACAGCAGGTTTAGGTTTCTGCTCCCCCTCAGTTGGGATCAGCTTTTTCCAACCTACTGTTCTAACTCCTGATCAGCTTCAACACCAGGGGATGAAGTGACCCGCAGGCATTTCTTCCCTAGCACAGACTATCTTTAGCAATGCAGAGTTGGGAGTAATGGCACGTCAGCTGCAAGCCATCCTACAGTAGACGTACAAGCCTCATTTCACTAGCACATGTGACAGACACATGGGACTGTGGATCAGGATCCACTGGAAACCCAAGTCGTGCTCCTAGTTGAGTCTTTCCACTGCAGACTGTCATATTTGAGGCATCTGGCTGTTATCCACTCCTCACTATATTCCAACCCTAGAACCAAGCCTGAAAGTCTCCATCTAAAATCAAAAGGATAGTAAGGCCACCCTCAACACCTACTGGTAGACCCACCATGATCCTGGCCAGTTGTGACCATCTTGACCCTTCCTCACTTGTGAGTGGACAGTGGAAACCTGCTCTCCATGATAGTCCCTTCCTCTGGCACTGAAGCCTCCCTCATGACAGTCCACTTATGACCACCTGTGGTCCCTACTGACAGTGGTGCTTCAGGGAACCCAGGGAAAACCCCTCTGGAAAAGCCATCTCCAGATCAGCAGCTGTCTACTAAGTGTAATAGACTTTAGAAGCCAAAGGAAAAATCCTTCAAGTCACTTAGAACAAATGCATGCAATAAGTACTAAAGCCTTTTAGGATTGAGTGACACTACCTGGGTATTTTAGATTCTCTGATCTTAACAATGGGACCTAATATGGACTCAAAGCTACAAGAAAATGCAACTTGATTGCCAGTCCAATTAGACTGGTAGGATTTCACCCTTTGCTTCATGTGGCTACCAAGTTTAAGCTGCATGGATTCCTGTTTTCTAATGGCTGGAGCTGTTTCAAGCTATTGACTCTTCTTTCTGCAGAAGCAACATGCATCTAGAGGATGACATAGACCAAGAAGCATGCATCTCAGGCTGCAGATGCTCTAACAACCTGAGCCTGCATTGCAGAGCAGGATGGAGAACAGGGCAGAGTTCCCAGTATCATAGCCACTGTAATTTTGCAAGGAAGTTCAAGTTCTCTGTTCAGGACACTTCATCCACCTTGCTTTAGTGCTACTTTTTAAGCTCTTCATTCCTGCTTGTAAGTAGCTGTCAAGCTGAAGAGCAACTGCCTCCTTACATTCTTTGTTACTGCTGAGGAGACTATGCAACTCAGCAACCCAAACCCTTAAGTGGGCTTGTGGATTAGAAATGCAGTAAAGATCAGGTGGATGTTTCTCGATTGCATCAAGAAAAGTTCTTCATACATTGTCAGAAACAGGAACACAGCCACCAAAGAAGCAGTATGAATATTCCTTGGGAAAAATAAATCTGACCCTAGTTATACTTCTGAGAATCGTCATAGAATGACCTTAGTAATCAAAATTTCAGCTCTGCCATGTTCCTTATGAGTTAGGTGTCAACCTCAATGTTTATTAATGAATGAATAAGGAAATGTGGCCTATCGCAAACCATTTTTTAGTATTATGAAAGCCTGACCCTAGTAGCAAAGGGGTTGAAATTAAGTGAAGTCAGGCAGAGAGGCAAGTACTGCATGTTATCAAATGTCACATGCTGTACCTGGCCTTAGATTACTGGAGACTGACAAAGTGAGACAAGGTTGGATTAATGCAACCAAAGCAACAAATCCTACAGCCCCAAAGCACAGTGGGACAATATTCATTCCTCTTATACCGTATTAACAGAAAGAGGCCTTTGTGTCTGAGCCTAAGAATAGTTGTCTGCTTTACTTGATACTTCATTTAGAACTTTACACCACACTCCAAGGAAGTATAAAAGTACTACATGGTGAGTTTAAGTTTTTCACGCTTCACAAAGTGAGCATGTGAACCCAAAGCATCCCAAATCTTTCTGAAGCAGACATTTGCAGCTTGTGGTTGTCATAGTAACTGATGGGAAGCAGTTCAATTTTGACCCATTTGTGTACTTTGGAAGCCATTGCAAAATTCAGTAGTAACAGTATAGGCCATGGGGTTCCTCGAGCTCCCGGTAGCCACCTCCTGCATTTCTTCCCAGCCAAAACCATCCCAAGCCATTCAGCACATGATTTCACTGTATTTACAACTAGTTTGTGTGCTATCTTCTAGGAATTCTTCCTGTTGAGCTGTAGCCAGGACATATGAACATCTTACATCAAGTGTTAGGAAGGAACCCAAGTTTCAAGCTATCCCATAGTAGCTGTCACCCCAAGTATCCACTTTCAAGCTCAGTTAATCTCCAATTCCTGTCACCCTTTTGCAGTCAGCATTTCTGCGTCACACTGTGACACTTTAGGGTGGCTATCCAGTCTACCTACTTAGACCATTATAGGACGTCACGACAAGCCACAACTTTAACTGCATCTTGAGAAGGTGTACCATGGTTCTTCCTTCTATTCATCAAGAATCAAGTGATGACACCCAGTTAATAAGGGGAAGTCACATATATGACCTTAAGTACTAAACATCAAGCATCACAGGGACAGCAAGAATGGTCATCTGTACCCTGAGTGATTTATGCTGTGGCCACCCTCTTAGAAGCGCCTTAGACTGACCCATTACTATACAGCCTAAGAGTCTCGAAGTCATAATGCAATGAAATCTTAGGATAAGTATGTATGGCACCACCCAGAATTCACAACACTGGTTGGTTTGTATTTTGTTAAAAGGCAGGTCAAAACTCCCACAGCCTATGAACGTGAGCAGACTTGTGTGGTGAAAAGGCTGCCACTATGGACTACAGGCCTTACAGATTCATCCTGTCAGTCATGGGTCCTGACAGGGCACCCATGTTCACCTGTGCTTATACCAGTTCCTATTTCAAGGCAGGACCTCTAAGGCTTCTCTGCTTCTCCAAATCCTTTGTGTCACAATAGAAGATGCTTCAGAGTTGCAAGCCAAGAGTTGCACTGTTGTGTACTCATGGGTCGAGAGCTACTCACCACTACCCGTTTCCCTGTTAAGTCAAGAGGACTGCTCCTCTGGCTCCAAGACACACCCACCCAAGCCATAGTCTGCAGCAACAAGAAACTAGAAGTTGGCTGCAGCACTTTACCCAAGTTCTGCCTTCGAGGGGCTTTTCAAAAGAGCCACATGTAGCAGGTGAAGTTTAAAGCAGCCTGAGGACAGGTCCTTGAGAGCATCTATATATAGATCCACCCAAGGCAGAGCTTCATATGCAAGTCACTATTTGACTACAGTTGAACATGCTACTGAACCTGTACCAGCTCAAGAGATGTAGCACTTGACAGAATTAGACATCAGTTTATATATACTTTCATAATATGAGTACGTGTGCCCCCAACAGAGTAGGGATTGAAGACAAGTAGCCAACACTGTACCAACTTGGCAAGAAAAAGCTGTCAAATTCTCCCAAGATCAGAAACTGAACAAGGAGGTCTACTCATTTTAAAGTATAATACTGGAAGCTTACCTGCAATTGCCAAGATATGTAGGACATAGGATTCTCACTGAGAAACTTCAGTAGGCTGGCAGAATGGACTTATTTCATACTACTGTACTCCAAGAAATCAATGCTCAGGAAGAAAGACCAGGTTTAGCGTAACTTTAAGATGCAAATATAGTGATGCCCTACACTCAGTGGTATGGCATTCCTTCTTGCTAGCTCAGGCATAATGTCAGTGTAGTTATCAGAATTCCCGGTTGATACAAAAGCCATTTTAAAACTTGCTAGCCAAGCCAAACTTGAACAATCTACAAGCAACACCAACTTCTAGGTAGCCTGGTTTTTGTATTGGGCCAGTGTTATGTCATAGCGTCGTGTCAAGTTGACACCTGTGAGGCTGGCACCCCATGTGTGTGGGGGGGGCTGGAAATCACTTCAGATTACATCTCCATTTCTGATCCTACTGTAATTGCTAGGCATCAGAAAATGATTTTGCATGCTTGGGTCACACTGCCCCTACAAGACATGTTGATGAGTTTCTAGCATTGGCCCAGCTCAGTCACCATCAAGAATGAACCAGCAGGAAGATCTTTCCAGGGTAACAAGGAGTCCAGAAATGTACCCTACGATTATCAATCTGGTAAGTACAAAGAAGCTGTAAGGAAAACATATTCAACAAGATTGCATTTGGGTATCCAGTTTTCCTTAAAGTAATCATATTAGACCCTTGCTTTCTGCCCAAGAATGACTGGCCAAGAGTTAAAGAATTCTGCAAAAGTACTTACTGGGAGTACCTCAAAATGAAGCACATCTAGGACACTAGTTTCAGAACTCCACCTCTTAGTGGAAGTTTCTCAACCTCGACAGTTCTTTCTGGGTAGGACATCAGAAAAAAAAGTAGAATTGCAAAATCGGGTTTTTACCTAGCCATCAGCACAGTAGGTAAAAAGCAGCATATCAACTGGAGACAACGTAAGCCCTGTATCTGGTAAAGTGTCAGCGACCAGTAAGAACTCCTGCAACTTCATGATAGTAACTCAAGACATGGGCACAATGGGCATACAGCCTAGCAGTTTTGACATCCAAGTTCCATACTAGAGTAATTAGGCTTAAAATTAGCCTCAAGCCTCACTCCAGCTTCTTGGTGCAGAGCCTCAAAGACAGTGGTTCACATCATTCACTTCCTGCCATCTATGTGGCAATCAAATGCCCAATTCCCAGCTTTTGTCCCAGCCCAGAACCAGCACCTGGGGAGCTTTCTGAGAGCTTAGGGTATGTTGGCTCCAAGTTTGTTTGTCAGAGATATAGATGGACATTTCTCAAAAGGACAACCCCACTCATGGGACATACTCTGGCATGGCCACTGAAGCACTGGAGGATCTGAAAAAGCAATTCAGAATTGACCTGCAGTCCTCAGCCAGTCTTCCACACACATTCAAAGCCACTAGCTCTGCACACATCCACTCACATGGGAGAATGAGTTCAAAGCGATAAGCGAAAAAACATGTCACTGGATTATAGAACATGAAACCAGTACCAAGTACCCTCCACCCTCTTCAAAAGGGTTGTCCCAGTTGCTGGGACCACTGCTAGCACTCTCCAGGTGATGCCTCCCTTCAGGTTTTGCTTCCACTACAATGGATGAGCTTTCTTCTACTGCCCCTCCATTTAGCTACTAGCCAGCGAGTTAAGAGCAGCCGTTTCAGACCTCTAATTTGCTTGGCTAGTCCATTGGTAGCTATCATGTGACTGAAAAGAAAAATTCCACTTCAACCTGTTTCCAAATAACCCAACCTGCAAGTTTAAGCCTGAGGGACCATGAGGAATAGAATCCATTTTCTGGGGCAAAATGCAGTGGGTCAACAGGACCAAGACCAGATCTGTAGCCTGTTCTCCAGTGCATGTACTATCTAGTTCACTTGTCACAACACACATGGTCAGCTCAATTCTTGTTTTAGCTACATTTCAATCACTGTAGAGGAGTTTGACTCTGGTAGGATTTCTTGCCTCAGGTAGCCTCAGCCTTTTGTCGAGAAAAGCATGTCAACAGATGCAGAATTGGCTCCTCCCAGTTTAAGCACAAACTGAGTTCATTCCAGAAATCATTCAAGGACTGGCTTTACATGCATAACAGAAGGATCCGAGTACAGCCAGTGATGAGTCTATTCTCTCCACCTCCACGGGGTACTCAGGTGAAAGGACTCAGTGATCTATTGCCCCTGTTAACAATTGGAGTGGAGGAAAAAGTACCATAACCGCTCTTTTGGGTGTGTGGACTAGCACAGCCACTATAGAAGTCAGCATGGGAAGTGCTAACGCAACTAAAAATTGATCTGCCATGTGACTCAGCTATACCACTCCTGGAAATATATCCAAAGGAAATGAAATCCACAGTGAAAGTGTCCTGTAATCTTACATTTACAGCAGCACAATCTACAATGAAGACATGGGAATAATGCAGAGTAATCTAAAGAGGAATGGGCAAAAAATTGGTACATCTACTTAATAGATTACTATTCAGTCAAGAATGAAATACCACTCACAACAAAGTGGTCCTAACTGGAGACCACTATGCTCAGCAAAATAAGCCAATTTTAAGACAAGCATGTGTTCTGATATAAAGCAACCGTCATGCAAATACAAGGTTGACATAGGTAGACCTGTAAGTATTAAAGGAGACAAGAATACCATGAAGTATACCGTAAAGATACATGGCAGTATCCATCTACTCCAGAGCAAGAAATGGACTCCTAATGAAACTGAAATATCTTGACAAGACGCTGAAAAAGTCTGACTAGTAGTCTGCTGACAATGTCAGGATTTACTTGAGTAGAATGGACTCGTGACTTACTGCAGGAATATATGATGATCATAGGGGAAAACAGGGAAGGGTAAGCAGGGGGTGTATGTAAGGAGGAATCCAAGGGGGCAGGGGAGAGATCCCAGACTCTACAATTCAAATTGAGTTTTTATTGCTTATGGTACAATTCAAAGTTCAAAAAAGGCCAAAGAGAAATGCAAGCCTATAATTCTCAATGAAGACATTTCAGTGTCCAATTTCTCGAGACCAACTATATATACAGATGTATTTGTGTACATTAAGTTGCATTAGAGTATAAACTAAGCAAAGTCAGAAGCCACTGAAAAATGTTAGATGATTCACCTGTTAAAGTTGTATGCCTAAATTCCAGATGTAATTATAGTATATTTAAGACCAAGAGTGAACACCATGATTCGAAATCACTTGTGTAATGCAGGAACTAGGTCTCTGGAAGCACTCCAGTAACTTTCTTGGCAGTTCCAGGAGCAAAGGAAATTATTCATGAACCCAGAAGAGCTCAAGACCACTTATTCTTACCACAACTTCAAGTCCCTAACTCTACAACTGTTCCAAAAGCCATCACCAGTTAAATTGAAGGTGTATCAGGTATGCCTTGGGGTCCTTGACAAAATTCAACTAGAGGGGTAACTAGGAGGAAACATGTGTGTTTCCAAGACAGTTTTGTTCAGAGCCTGGTACCAGTTACTCTGCAACTTGGAAACACTGGATTCTCAAAGTCAAATGTTGTTGTAAGTTTGTAACAAAACTTTGATAAGGCATAAAATTATAGCATCCATTAAAACCATGTGCTTTACCCCCTAACGATGCCCTATTTTGATAAGTCGTAGGGCCAGTTTGCTTGATCTGGGAAAGATACCATGCAGCAGAAGCCCAAACACTCCAACACTCTTAACACTCAGTTTTCACTGAAGCCAACAATGGTACTTGGAAGACTTGACTCAATTCTGCAGAAATTGTTGTGCATTAGCCCTTCCGCATCATGGTTCCTTAACTGACAGCACCTATTCATGACCTTTGGGTCAGTTTTGAGATCATTTCTCTTTAAAGCTTAACTTAGCCAAAAACAGCATCTGAGGCAGAGGCTATCTTAGAGCCATCCCAGCCCTGGGAACTTTGTCATTACAGCCTTGTAAGGTTGATTGCTGCCATCTAGTGACCAAAACACTCACTCCCATTTCATTGTCAAGCTATCCACACCTCTGAAACAGCAGGCATTCACTTCAAGACCTGGAAGTGAAACCAGTTCTAGTAATGCCCTTTGGGTTCACACCTCATAGCATCTGGAGCTATTCCACTTTAGATGTGATCATTTCTATTTTGATTTGAATGGTCAAATAAGCCACATGAAGAGGCCAGAAGTTTCCAGGCCATGGTTCTGCAACCTGGGTTAAGGTTCCCAACTGACAGGGCTCCAAAGGACAGAATTTCAAAGATGAGACACCCTGTGAGTTCAGTACTTAACTCATTACCCATTCAGATCAGTAATTAACCCAAACTTTTCTGAATATTTTCTAGTAAAAACCTATGATCCATCCTTCCAAAGCCCTCAGTCTATCTAACCCACACTAGTTGATCAGTCTGGAGTCTGTAGCTCTAATGCACATGTAACACGTGGGAGGCTCATTTGGAGTTTAAACATGTCTAGTTGTCAATTGTAGATAAGTAGTCCCAGCTGCTCCATTACCGAGTCACTGACATGCCTCATAGTTTTGTCAATAGGGAATAACACTGAACTATAATGCATTACCCTAATTAGGGAGAAGTCACTGGGAAGTGACTATCTCTGCCCCCTTCTGTCCTGGATGTGTTTATGCAGTATTGAAGTAGACGGTCTTGGTACAGGTTTCTGTTTACAGAACCTCAGTTCATGCCCACTGCCTGGAGATTTCCACATCTTCCAGTTGGAGGCATGGGATCTTCATCCATTAGAACCCACCATCACCTAATGACTTCACATTCAAGTAGGTGATTGACATCTATTTCCATCCACTATTGACAGGACATCTTTCATACCAGGCAACCTTTTGTAGTTCTCTGAAGACGAGCATACTAGACTGAATTGCTGAAACTCAAAATGTCTTTTAGGATACATGGAGTGCTTTAAAGAGGCAACTGTATAGCAATGCATACCTAGTAGTAAGACTAGGTGAATTCACATATTGTCAGCAGAATGATTGTTTTCCATGTCGAATGGTTCTTTTGGACCATTCTTGAGTAACTCAAGGAAAGCAGCTATACTGTTTCAACACTCTAGGAGATAAGTGCAACCCAAATGTTTTGCTTGGTCATCTTTGTGTATCCCTTCATTCATCTGATCAGGGTATGATGGAACTATAGGTTTCAAACCCTCTGGTAAGAATTGGGTCACATCACTGCATGTGAAATCTGTTGAACATCACTTGTCAGGGTGGAGAAAGAAAGATGTCCATTTTAAACCAAAGTCAGTTCTGTCAATAGAAGCAGCACTCCATGCCAAAATTCTGTCACTGCAACTGCAGAAGGTTCTGTGTGGAATGAAAAGGGACTGGCATGAAGTTGATCAGTGGAAGAATTCCATTACAGCTCACAAGAACTACCTATTGACTCAGTGACCTATTACCCGAGGAATGATTTGTTCCAAATGAGAGGGTTTCATCAAGAACTGAATGTTTCTTCTACCTTCAAGTTCTACTTGGTATCTACTCAGGACCCTTTATGGCCCTCCCCTTGGGTGAGTGCTTCCAGCAAGTCCCTTCATGAATGGAAATACTCTGCTTAGCTTGGCACCAAAGCGCACCACCTTCCAACATGCTTGAGTTTCAAGGGCACGCCCATTTTCATAGTCTGGATAGCATGATCATCTAAGTTACTGTTTTGTTTTGGCTCTTTAGGGTATTTTTCCCCTACCTATACAGCCAAACATGGAGAAGAATGATCCGAGGGGACCATACAATGCTCCCTAAAACAAAGATGCTTGTATTTGCCAAGGTGTAACTCGGTTGAGGACACCTAGTGCACAATACTCAAGTCTTGTGTAGGCTCACCAGGTCTTCTGAAGTCACACCTTCCCCACCAAGAAGTTTCTGCTTGAAGTCAAACCCAGAGTAGGTGCAGCTTTCTACTACGCAAAACTTGCCAAGCTTACCCTACCTGATGTATGCCGCCTCCAAGGGGACTACTAAGACCTAATGGTATTGCCCAGTTCAAAACAGGAGTTTGGGGACTCCAACATCAAGTGTTTATCAGTAGCTGCATTGGGAGCTAAAGATGAGTTTACTCATCTCTACCATATAAATATACCCTTAGTATGATCTACAGTACATTCAATGGCTAAGACTTCCCAGCATGTTTCTATTAGGCAACAGTATGAGCATTTCAGATTTGCTAAGTTGAAGCCATGGAGCATATAGAATACATGTATATGGCTAGTCAAGATTTACTATTGCTCAGGCCAGTTGGTTCCATTCACATGTGACCTACACTAGTAGCATGACCCAAACCTGATCTCAGATGTACTGATTAAAAGCCCTCCGAGAACTCAAGATACCTAGGCTATAAGCTGCTTAGAGATCTTGTGATCACACTGAGGAGATCCACATGGAATTTGGTTCCTGCAACTCAAACTTAACTACACATTGTGGCAGGACACTTAGGAGTCTCCCTCTCCAACACCGAGTTAAGGCTTGTCCACCTGTCAAGCTTTTGTAAGGGCATCACTACATCTTTGTTATACCTTCCTACCTTAAAGGAACGTTGTTTTAAGATCACCTTCCTCTGGCCTATGCTCCAGCAAGTTCCTGCAGTGACAGTTCTCTCCATGTGCTTTTCCTAGTGTCTGGGCCCAAGCCAAGAACTTACTGTCCCCTCCACATCCCTGCTTCAACACTTCAAAACCCAGTACAGGTCATGGCACTCCCCAGATCTGTGTTAACTGCCTGTTATATGCAGTTTTCCCCAGGTTTCTAGAGTGTGTGCAACTCCAGTACCCCCAGCTCAGAAGGCTGCATTTCTCGTGTTTAGGAATGTTAAAGTGAGATCTTCACAGTGAACCCTTTAAGTAGTTTGGAAATAGAAGCTCATGGATAAGTGTCATTCGAGTGACTGCTACCTGATGTCTGCAGAGTCCATGCAATCCTTACCAAAATATCAAGGACCTGGACCTTTACAGAATTAGAGAAATCTTAATTTGTGTGGATTCAAAGACTCAAAAATTCAATTATTCTCAAAATGCAAGTTGACAGCAGCACCGGACTTTGAAGCAAACTGTGAAAGTAGTCATTGAACAGCATAGTACTGCCATAAAAATGTCAGTGGGACTGCATAGAATCCACATACAACCAGCAGATTTAGACAGAAGTGCTCAAAACCAGAGTACAGTAAGAATGATGCTGGCAGAAATGGGATGTAGGTAGAATTTGAGATCCAGCCTTCCTATCACGTAATATTAAGACGTCTAAGTTTAAGACCCAAGAATGTGAGGTTACTAGAAAACATAGGGAAGCACTCCAAGACACTTGTGCAGGGGGGTATTTTCCTTGGATAGGACCCCACAGACAAGACACAGGTAACAGAAGCTATGGTAAGTGTGACTATACCAGACTGCTTTTACAAAATTGATCAAGAGACACCCAACAGGATGGGAAGGAATATTTGCACAACATTTCTGATAAAGGATTATCCCCCAGAATGTAACAAACTTTGAATATTAGGAAATGAGTGAAGAACTTCAGTAACAGTTCAAGATACAAGTAGCTAGATGTGAAAAGCAATATTCACCATTACTACCCATCAGGAAGCTTGTCAATCATAATGTACTATCTCATTCTTTATCATTGTGGCTAAAATCAAACAGTTAAATGCAGTCAAGGATGGGGACAAAGTCAAGTACATTTACACTGTTGGTAAGTGCAGCCACTGTGGGACAATGTGGAGGGGACTTATTAACTACAAGTAGACTTGCCATAATCCAGCAATCCCACTGGTTGGTATATATCCAAGAGACCTGAACAAGGATTTAGAGGACCACACCCCTATGTTCAGAATCTAGGATTTGGGACCAGCCAAGGTACTCAGAGTGTTTATATAATGAATTCAGCTGTGGGAATGAAATCCTATCATTTATAGCAGAAACACTCAAGTGAAGTAAGCCAGACACAAAGACCAATACCGCAACTTCCCGCTTATGCATAAGACCTAAGGTTTAAGTATCAATCTTTGCAAACAATCTTGCAAAACTTGGTTTTACACTTCTATCAAACCAGTAGCTAAGAATATTGTCCTATGCTTTCAAGTGAGTTGTGACTTAAAGACTTACACTGCATATGGATAAAATGGTCACTTTTCCATTCCATTATTTGCTTATAGCCATTATGTATATAATCACACTAAGGTCTTTACTTGTGAAACTTAGTGAAGTATTAAGCCTTTTACTCTAAACTCAAGATGTCCATAAGTTTAGAAAGGATGGCAAGCAGGCAGGAAAGGTTTTGTTCTTTGATTTTTGTCTATGATCACATTGCATCTGTTAAGCTAAGTTCCATATCAAGGAAGTGAAGCTAAAACAAGTTTGCCCAGGTTACAAATAAGCCCAGTTTAAGGAAACTGCACTTCATAACTAGATCTAGCACATGTAGATCCATATCCAAAATAGTAGCCTATTGCAACTAAGGTAAAGAGTACTGGACAACAAATGTTCAAAGGTTATCCAAGAAAACCAGCAAAGCAAAGCCATTTAGGATGTCGCTGGCATGCAAGACAACTTTTAAGAGGTTGTCATTTGGCTTCCCCAAACCTTTCAGCATAATACTATTAGAACAGACTAATGCTCCCGAGACATGGCTATCAAGGTACAGTGCACAGCACAAATTGGTTGAGGTTCTTATATTCTGTTCCCTTTGCCTCATGATGCCATAGTTGAACCTCTACCTTCAAGATCTAACAGCATTTATTTCTCATTCCACAACCATTGAAAGTATGGGATCCATCAGTAGCCCAAGGCTCCCAGGCAATGTCCTCCAGTACCTCTGGGCCAACTCACTCAGCCCTTGCTAGTAGTGGTCTTAAGCTAATGGATAACTTTGAAGGATCCTTCAAGCAAGTTAGGACCCACATAAATCTGCCAGAGTTATTAAGTCCCTTGCATAGGAAGCAGCTAGCAGATGCAGCCATTTCACTAAGTTTAATGGAAGCAGTGTCCAAGATGAAGTGAGTCTTCATGTCCCAGTATAAGGCCCTTTTGTAACTTTGGGTCACACCTGAAATGCAGCCTGATCCTTCCCATGTTGTACTGACTTCCCCATCACGGGACTTCCTTGTACTGGTGGTACTATAGGCTGATTCAGTTCTGACAGCCACAGAGCAATTAAGAGGCAACACTATGACCATGGTAATTTTCTCCACATGTTTCTCTTGCTTTAATACTCTTGCACAACTTTTAAGTCTTTAACACACTGAAAGGCATGGGGGGAATTTTCATGTTCATGGGAGGGTGGCATTTCCCCACAAGTACTGGAAATGCTCATTAAGGAAAAGATGGAGGCCAAGTTATTTCAATTCTCTCCTCGCAAGAAGGCACATGCTCAGCAGTTCCCACAGCCATTTACCTTTATAGGTGTTTAAGAGGCCTATTCAGGTTGTCTTCTGCTTTTAGTAAACCATTAAAGGTTAAGGATGGCAGGTTTTCCCGGAGAAGCCATCCTCAATTTCAGGTAGCTCAGTGGGAATACCTGTAACACTCTACCCATTCACTCTTGACTCCAGATAGTCAACTCTGACATACTCAACCCCTGCATGGTGCAAGAACCAAAAGGTATGAATTGCTTGTCCTCAAACTGAGCCCACAAAGGACTTCAAGCAGTCACGTGACATTATCCATCCTCCACTTCCAGAAAGCAGATGGGCTGTGTCTTCAGTGCTCAGGTTTTGGAGTTCAGCCAAACACTGCCTAGCATTTCATCTTTGTCGCACTATTGCAGTCCAGTCCCCATTCAATACTGAGGCACCAACAAGTACTCTACCCTGCCTTCTAGCAACATGGGGGCAGGAGAGGAGATCTCTAGCAAATTGGTAAGCACACTACACAATGATGCCAGGAACTTGCCCTGAGGCACCTGCGATCAGTGATACAATCCAAGTCATGTAATATTGGCCATTAAGATAGACTGACCTTCCCAGGAATCAAACTAGACAGATACTGGAATCAAAACACTGACTGCACATGCAAGCTCATCTTCCCATTTCATTGTTACCATGAAAGCCAGTAGTAAAGTCAGTTAAATGATCTACCAAGACACAAACAAGTGTAGGGCACAAGAATGAAGTATGAAGGTAACAATTCCTCCAAAAGATCAACAAGGAATTGCCCAAGACTTTAAGGAAACAAGTGTACAAAATGAGAAAGGTTCCATGGAGAATGGTCAACCTTTCCACCTAGCCTCTTGGATGTTTTGAGATTCTAGTCCCATGGGTGGCTCCATTGAGAGTTTGACCTTGTAAATATATTTAGAGCATAATTTGTCATCTAAAACAGATTAGACAAGCATGCAGGAGTGCCATCTTTACAAGAAACCAAGCTTGTTTAACTTTAGCATGTAGCTAAATCCAACTGTCTGCAGGGGACCTTCCCAGTGGTGGGGCCAGAGCCACTAGCCTCAGAGGCCTTTAAATGCAACTATATCTTCCTAGCACTGGCTCAGTTATAGCACAGGGAGCCCAACAGCCTTGTCACTATCCACTTCAGGAAGTGCCACTAACTTCCCAAAGCAGGAATCTAAACACTAGAAGTTCCTTATTGCGTGATATCCCCCCCCCCCCCGCACTGCCCCAGCACCACTTTTAGAATTGCGTCTTGGTCCTGGCTTTTAGTGTTGGTTCCTGTAATAGAAGCATAGCGAGTTTTCTAGAGTCTGTGGGAAATGCCAATAACCAAGACTTTGTCAACTTAGAAAGTAGTGAAAAGTAGTCTACTTTTTCCTGAGCCCCCCCCTCCTTTCAAAGTTTAAGGGCTTCTTGCGTATTCATGTACTCATGTAGATACATTTCATTTGTCTTTCATGCACCAGGCCTACTATGCATCTTCATATGCAGGTTGATCAGCAGTTCATCAGGTCAAAATGTCACCTTACAAGGTTGGTCATCTCGGGCTTTAACTCCGGTCTGTCATCCTTCACAGAATCTTCCACAACCCCTTTCCACAGGTCTAAGTTCTTGGCAAGAATCTGAAGCACAAGTCATCTTCCAGTGACTTCGCCAGAGTTTGCCACTTGTCTCCTGCATTCTCCATATTCAGAAGAGCACATACTGTTACTTCAGAATACCAAAGCCCAGGATTGTGCTAGAACTCTTGCATTTTGCATCAGACAGCAATGGTTGTAAGATCCTGAGCATATAATTGAAGTGGCACATTTACCTTTCATATCCCAAGAGGTACCACTCAATTATTCAGTCTAGAGGGACAATGACCACATTCAGTGAGTAGACCCACTCTGACATGCCTTCAGACTTTCTGATCAGTTCATGTTAATACCCAATGTGTATGGATATTGCTTTCCAAAGTAAACCTCCTACCCTACCCCTAGGTCTATTTCAGAAGTTCAACTACCACTAATACCTAGTAGAAATTCTGCTCAGTTCTTGGTTGCCATTGGTTTCTTACTACTTCCCTGAACAGTAAGTACTGTTCCAACTTCCACACCATGTCTTCTTATCCTTCAAGGGGCCAGGAGTGTCAAGGAGCTTTATGGGTCCTATAGCAAGAGGCCAGAGTTTGCTGTTTTGACTAGAGTCAGCCTAAGATTCAGACAGCTTTACCCATAATGGCCAAGTGATATCACGCAGCTCACTTTCCCCTCCCCCCCCCTTCATACTGCATGCTTCATTTGAAGTTCTAATACTTCTGGCTTTGTCTTTATTCGGTGTTCTAATAACTACAGGATTAAATTCCAGTAACATCTTGACCCAGAAGCCTATGTATTGATAGAGGATCCGTCAGGATTATGATAACGAAGCTAGGAGGTTTGATAGGACACAGAACATGAACAATTTCGCCCTTTGCTCCTGTAGCTGAAGATACACATCCACAATGAAGGGTTCCAAGGGGAAGGGGTTCTGTAGGACAATGGAGAAAGGCAAGCAGCAACAGCTCAGAGGTAGACAGCCAATGAGCAGCTGCTAGTCTGAAGCATCCTATGCGCTTTCATGCTGTCTGCACCTACGGGTTAAAACTAAGCTGTTAAGGCAAACGTGGTTACACCAAGTCAGACCCTGTTACCCTCCTGGAATGGGAGCATCTGACCACAGGTCAGTTACTATATTCCCTGAGCCTAGTGAAGTCTCATTCCAACCTGTCCCGACATTGAGAACAGTCTGGTCTTGGGCCAGCACTGTCAAGACTTCATTCCTACATGAAGTCTGCTCCTCAACTGAGTAACTTCTCCCATGTAAGCCGATCTTCCAAGTCTTCATGCAGAACAACCGTTAGTCCCCTAATGCCACAGCACAAAATGCTACTCCAAGATTTTTAAAGCAAGAACTACTGCTTCAACTCTACACCCCTTCCATCAGAGCATCTGAGCTGGGACCAACATGGTTGGAAAAGGTGAGCAGTCCCAGAAGAGAGTCATTGACTTCAACTGATGTGTCTTCTCTGGCTCTTCTGGGTGGCATGGTCACTACAACCTAGAAAAGCTACATGGCCCACTTCAAGGCCAGATGTGCCATAAGTGACAAAGTCCTAGTGGGCAACACTTCAAATACCCCGGGCTTCATACTGGAGGAATAATATCCTCTGGGTGTTTGAGAGGACCAGGGTTATTTGCAGGGAGATTCCAGAGCAGCACTGACAGGAGACATGCCATCTTCACTGGCATTCCGTATAGTCTCAAGCTACTGATGCTCAGCTGGGACTACATTGGGGCCAGAGGTGTGGTTTCCAGCTCATGGCTCTATTCGAGCTCCGTACCTTATCCCATCTCCCAGCTATTTCATCTGTCCTGCAGTTTAAAAAAAATACCTTGAACAAGTTTTGCTTTCTACAGTTCATTGTATGCACCCATCTTGATCGCTAAGTGTCAAGTTCATATACATTCAAATTTGACTCAGGGCTTTTTCCACAAGAACCCTAGTTTTAAGAGGCACCCTGTCCTGCAATCAGCCCTCCCCTACCCTTTATGGTAGTAGCAAGTATTTTACAGACTATTGAGTTGTTTCAGATCTTGTGTTTGGCTGAAGCCAAGATGAGAAGGGAGAGCAGCCCAGGTAAGTGAGGCTCTGCTTACACCCACTGGGAGCTTCAGGACTCTTCCTGCCATGTTCAAGCAACCAGGAATGCCATTTGTGCCCACCACACCCACGTCTTCCTCGTGTTGAGTTTTACCCAAGGGTCAGCATGGTATATCACCAGTGCAGCACTGATTGACCAGAGCAGCAGTGGGCACCCCTGGAAGCACTCCATTACCACCCTACCCTTGCAACCTCAAGGCAAGCTGGCCCCACCGCTGCTGCCCACCCAGGAGTGGTGATGAACAGCCATGCCAACCACTCCAACATGAGTTTTGCTACCTCTTCAAGATGAGCTGTGCCCACAATACAGGGATTGTGTTTATATACCACATCCACAAGCTCTGTAGCCCCATCTGCTACCTTGAGGACAGTTGTGACACCCCTTCCACACTAACACGTTTTGCCCATAAGGGCCCCAATACAACCTCATCCAACACCAGGGAGTCAACTTGATCCCCTCTACTAGCCATACATGCCACTAGGTTTCCCAGTGTTTACTGCCACCAGGCTGCTGGACAATCCACAGCAGATAAAGTACCATCCCAAGCACATATATCCTCATTGGCTCAGCTGCCCAACCCAGATACCATCAATAGCCTCTGCCTTGTTTAGTCAGGAACTGGTGAGCTTTGCCCATGGGTTGGGGGGCCCAGGCTATCCATATTCTCCCCAGTTCAACTCTAGAGCCTTCAAAAGGGTCTCCTGTGCCAGGAGAGTGGAGCTATCCAAGTACTATTGCAGCATTAGCTGTAGTTGCCAAGGGTGCCATACACACACACTTGCCTTTGTCAACTCAAGGCTTCTGCCCATTAGCCAGTTCTGCCTAAAAGCAGGGACACCATGGCTTGTCCTATCATAGTGGTTGTCTATATCTCATTTCCCTCATAGGTCCCATCTTTGTCCAGAGATTTGGGATACACCCTCTCTCTGGTCCCCTAGCATCTCCATCTAGGGTAAGGAGATGGATGCTAGTTTCTGTTGGCTTCACTCTATTTGAGAGGCCTCTCACCACACATACAAGGTTCTTATCACACAATGCCGTTTCCAGCTTTGGAGTAAGTTGTCCAATGAGAAAGCATCAGCTTACACGAACTTAGCACCTTGCAACCAAACTGTCACCAATTTCATTACCTCTTCAGCACTGGGGACATCTTAAGGACCAAAAGCCTCTGCCAAGGGAGAAGCCACAGGCTGATGACCTGCAGCTCCCACCAGTTGTAGAGCTACTCCCAGTAATCTACCTCTGACACTTGCTTTTAGATTCAGATGCGACTATGGTATAACATGGTAAATCTGTACTGCACTTTTCACAAAGGAGTACAACCATAATCTTGCACAAAGGCCATTGCCACAAAGCAAGTTTCCATGAGGACAACTCCCTAACGACTCAGCATTTAGATCTTGACTGGCCCTACTCTTCCTATTCGTTTTTCTACAATGACTATGCTGAAATATCTTTCAAAGGTGAAATGAGGATCTTGCAAGTCTTCATTACCTTGCTCTCCCCTTTCATGTTCCCACAGGTTGCTGCAACCCACATACTTGTTCAACTCAGATTCTATGCCATTCGAAGTCTTCAGTGAATCCTGTCATTGTTTCCTTCAGGATAGTGTATTGTCAAAGTTTGGTGGCTGTGCCATTAAATTTCTTTTGGAAGGTTCTGGTAGTCATATGCTGAAACCACCCCCACACATACACCATAAAAGAGGTAGTATCCTATCTTGTCCACCTGTTACCCCCCATGTGCTCTGTTCTGCACCATTGAAGGTAGATGCTAGTGATATACACACTGCCATCCATATCCTTAGGTAGAACAGCTTCCTTGTCTGCTGGTTGGGCTACCCAGGTAGTCATGGTTCACCATCTTTGGCAGTTCAATAGGATTGGCCCTTGGGAATGCTTTATCAAAGCCCAAGTCACTGGCCTGCACAGCCAGTATACTGGCAGTACCTAGTAACTGAAGTTATAGGAGCTGAGCAGGGCTATGGGAAGGGTTCAACATGTTTGGACAGCCTAGAATGCTTTCGGGTTTATCCAAGACCAGCCCATATCACCTGTGCTAGTCATGCAATAAGCAATAAAGACAGGGGACCTCTCCCACCTTTCAGCAAGTTTTTCCTACAGCAGAGCCTCCCACAGCTGTCAGAACACTTCCCTGCCGACCATAGTTACTTTTGAATCTTGTTCAATCCCATTGAGTATCCAGCAGAAGTATAGCTCAGTTTAAACCATCTAGTACTGATGCCAAAGCTGTGTTGCAGGTACTGAGTCATGCAGGCCTATTGACATCCCTGACTCCCCAGTATTTAGAGACAGGTTAGAACTTGAGGTCATACGGCCCTCATTGACCAGGACAGACAATGGTGGGCATGCTTATGGATACTCAGAAGAGCAGACTCGTCTCTTCAATATGCAAAGCTCATGAAGTATGGACAGACCACTCAACTCAGGACAACAGTGCTAGATACCACATAACTGAGTCTATATACACAAGGATTGCACCCTTTGGACCTGTATCAAAATACAGACTGCACCCTAAGGCAGGCATTTGACCCTTTTTCCAGCTCCTACTCATCTTGACTTCAAGTACTAGATGCACCCTAAGTCAACAGCTCTAGTGAAGCCAAACCAGGGTCAAGAAAGCCAGCTTATGTGTGTACCAGAAGTCACAGGCCAGAGCAAGGTAATTAGAAGGTAAGTCATTGATAGCTTTAAACGTCAAGACCAGACCTTTTGTCCATCTGAGCACCCAGTGCCTTTGGAGTCCATGGTTTAGTGGTGGGATGATCTAGGGCTTATGATTGGCACAGAATGGACCATACTCAGCAAGGTCCTTCATGGATATGTGTCCCTTTTTCAGGGAGAATTTGGTGTCAGCCTTATGTAGTAGGTGGCAAGATTCAAAGTCACATTCTAACATCCAGAAGTCATAGCAATGTTCTATCACACAGTATGGAGGTTATACAGGGAGAGGTTGGGATGGTGGCTTAACTCAAGCCATCACTTGTGATGCCGGTACCCTGTATCTTACAAGTAGTCCAAGGCCCAACTTGTGTTTCTCAGTCCTTGCTTCCTAGTGAAGTAGGTGTAAGTATCTGAGCCCCTTCTACCCATGTGGGAAACCTGGATGATGCTCCTAGCAGCTCCTGCCTTCAGCCTAACAGCCCCAGCCATTATAAGCAGTTTTGTGAGTAAGCCAGCACTCTTTGTCCCTCTACACTGTCACTCTAGTCCTTTTTCATGTTTCAGTTACAGATGGAGTTGAGGCTATTCATCGGTGCAGGGGTTGGCTTAGCTTAGTGATCCTGGTTCATTCAACAGCCAACATGGAATCAAGTTTTGGGAGCATTATCATGTTGTACAACAGGCTATGGAATATATTGCTGACCTCAGAATGGAAGGGAACCATGAGCCAAGGAATACAGAAAACCTGTAGACCGCTGAAGCTGGAACCTAGATTCAGTCAGCACAAACCTGCCAACCAGGCTGCATGAAAATTCAACATTCAAGACTCATCTATTGACCCTATGATTTGGCTGCAACCGGAAGTGCTGTTGAACGTCACTTGGTAGCTTCACTTGGCAACAGTTTATGATCCAAAGTCACCCAGTGAAGGTTTGTGATCAAATAGGAAACTCCCATATTATGGCCAAAATGTCATGATTCCTGGCATGAGTCGTTTTCACCGCTGACTCTAGCCTACTACTAGATACAAATATATTGACATCTTTGGAGCATCACAGAATGGCAGACAAAAGGCTCTAAACTACTGGGCTGCTTTTAGTCATTGCAGGTTTTAATCCAGAAATCTGGACAGGGGTGCAGGTATTTATAGTTATCCCTATGTGGTATTTGGCTTATTTCAGGAATTACTCTAGGTAGTACAAAGATTCTACCCAAAATTTTTTTAAAGATTAATAGTATGGATAAGTCAGGGCATTTTGCAACATCCAAGCCTCAGGAGAAGGTAGCCAGGGGATTCAAGACCTCACAAGAGCCAATGCCTGAATTAATCTACTAGGCATGAGTCTAAATCAGCAGTAATGCTGGTCTGGAATTGTAGCTTGCAATTCCGAGATACTTGTATTCCGAGGCCCAACTGCCAGAACAGTTGGCAACCAATAGTAATTCTGTTTTTAGAGATTGGGCTAGTGGTAAGTCACAGGTAGTCTGATATTGATGCACCTGTGCTAAGGCAAGACAGATCACTTTGTTTCAAGCCTGAGTGCCTTGACCCCAGATGTACCTGAAACCACTACAGTTTCAGCCTGTGTCTGCTTCTACCACAAGCACCTATGCTCTGAGGATCTACCATGGGCTTTGGCACAAGAGCTGAACAGCCTTTTTGCAGATGTGCAGACAAGCATTGCAGGCTTTAGCTTGCCAGTTCCTCAGTGAAGAATTCAAACCACCTCTTCCAATCCCTCAGACCAAGGGGTAATATATCATTGACTTGCTATAGGTGCTGCATTAAACATTACTAGTTTTATTTTAGGATCTTGTCACCATCTATTCCTTTCACTTGTTTCATCATGTAATGCATCATCTCTCAAAAAGCCATTTGTCTCAGGACCTTGTGGAGAAACTTAGTTCATAACTGCTATACTGGAGTATTACTCAGTTACTTTCTTGGCTTGTTGGGGCAAGAGTTAGAATGAATCCAAAGCATAATCTAATGCTCCAAGGAGCATGGATTATGGAGTCACTGGCCTTGATTTTTCAGTCCAGTAGTATTGCCTCATACAATTCATTCACAATGTTTTGGCAGAAGTCATGAGTAAAAGTACAGATATATTCCTCGTTACCACCACCAAGGATGGTGGCATCAATCATGTAGTGCAATTAGGCAGTAAGAAACAAAGTTAAGGCAGAGCATGATAAACATGGAAGGCAGAACAAGAGTGAACTGAGTATCTAGCCTTAGTGCTATGCTAGAAGTAGCATATCCAACTTAGTCAGGCTTTACTGGATATTCTCGTAGGAGCAGGAATGATTAATCATGTACATCAAGTGGCCTTCAGTTGTGACTATGTGCTAACTTTCAGTGAGTCTGTGTACATATTCAAGTCCAGACCATTTAATGTCACTTCACCATTGAAGCATTTGGAGTGTTGGGAAGCACATTCAGCTGTTGCCTAGTAGTGTACTGATATCTGACTCTAGTTTTTGACACCTTTGATGGTTGGTAATGGCTGAGCAGGAATCCATTCCACTTAAAGTGATACTTCTCTAAGCAGATCCTGTAGGATTTGCAGCTCCCCACACTGTGGTGTCTTTGGAGGGTTCCCTGCCGGGCTGGATCCAGGCTGGAGACTCAGTCCAAGGCAGTGACCAAGTCCTTCTCTTTGGGCACCAAAGGGTGCCAGGTTCTGCCTGCTGGCCACCCAGCAGAGAGCTCTGGAGTTTTTAGGATATGAAATTGCTGCTTAGGGAAAACCATGAAGAAGGCCAGCTTTAGTGCAGGTGAGAGATGAATTCTGGGTGATTTCCAGGAACAGGGTCATGAAACTTTCAGCCAAGCATGGGGACTGAGACCTGATGGTTTGGAGGGGAGTGTCCATAAAATCTATTTGGACCAGACTGATTCACCAGCCAAATTAGAACTCCTGAGATGGGCTGTTAGCATAGAGCATCACTGAGTGCCACACACCAGTCCACACAAAAGCTATGGATAGGGGCCTGTCTGGCAGGGCTAGGTACCATTACTTGACTGGGTGGTGGAATAGTGGACTGGACACATTTGGCAGGGTCAAGACACTAACCAGTATGCGAGAACTTGGTCTGGGGACAAGCTCGGTAGGGGAAGTGTGGGCCCAACCCTGTGGAAATAAAAGTCCCGCTGGTTACCTTACGAGCTCGGGTGGTGATGGGCTAAGCTAGGAGTGACCATGGAACCTGCCATCACCTACAGGTAAAGGAACTGATGGTACTCTGGGCAGGTCAAGGCAGCACCACCCAAAGGTGCATCCTAAAATAGGATGTGGGGTGGGCCGAGCCACATCTGCAAGGGAGCATACCAGGCAGGGCCAAGCAAACTTCAACCCACAAAAAGGAAATTAGAATGGAGCACATGTCATTCCAACCTAGGCTCTTACCCCAATTGCTCTGCACGAGCCAAGGATACTAGGCCACAGCATCGAAGGCAAAGGCTGAGACAGGTGAGGAGCTAAGCCAACTGGGTAAGAGCAACTATTGGCACCAGCATAGTCTAGGACTGGGAAGAGACTATTGGGGACCTCAGAGTACACCCTTGCTGGGTTGGGATTCCCACAGGAGGGTGCGGGGGCTGGAGTGTGGGTTGTGTTCTGGTCTGGATGTAACTGCACTCTCCCTAGGCACAAATGTGGACTGGGGCTGGGCACATTCCAGCACCATCTGTTACTCTGGAGAACCTGGGTAGATGTAGGATGGACTAGGCTGGGTCTCTGCCCCTACTGAGGCATGTGTGAGCAATGTCTGGGTATGGACAAGCCTTGGCAGGGCTGAAACAGCCAACACCAAGAACTGGAATAAATGGAAGGCCAGCAATAAGGGCTGGCCCATGAACCCACCAGTACATGCAGATCTGGCCTAGGGAGAGGTTCTGATGGAGGAGCTTAGGAAACTCCTGTGGGGACACAGCCCCTACAGGTGAGTGCAGGAACCACGATATGGAGCCACCCAGACCAGGCCAGAGAATACCCACCATCATACATATGGCATATGTGGGGGCAGACCAGGCTGAACCCGTTCACATCAACCACTGGCAAACCCAAGCGCCAGAATGGAGTGTGGGTTGGGCCAGTTTGTCACAACACAAACCAGTGCATATGACAGAATGCCGAGGTGAGCCATACCAGATGTGGCCTCAGCGCCCAAACAGCACACGTGAGAACCAGGAAGGGAGGAGCCAAAGCTGGCAGGGGAATGTGGGCTCCCCTGCTGGACAACCACTCCCACTGGAGAGCATGAATTGGGATGGGGCAGACCAGACCAGGCAGGACTACAACACCTGTGGGCCTCATGCGAGCTAGATCAGGGAAAAGCCAGATTGGCTGACTGTTCTGAATGGTGCAAGCAAAAATTAGAGTGGGTGAGGGGGTTGGTTGGGCTTTGCCACATCACATGGCAGAGGCTGGCACTGGGGGCTAATTCTGTTAAATGCCAGAACCACCTGGAGAATGCATAATCTGGAAGTTGGGAGTGGCCTAGTAGATAGTGGGCACCTCCCTCTTGGGTAACCACTCCCACTGGAGAGCACGAAAGCCAGGACAGGGGCAGGGGTGGCTTGACAGGAAGGCTCCTGCCAGTATATGTGGGCTGGATAGTAGGTTGGTTGGGTTGAACTAGACTTCAATGCCCATTGACAATTACCAGGGCTAAATGGGATGTGGGACAGACTGAACAAGCCTGCAGCACATACTGGCATGCATGGGAACCAGGGTAGGGAGCAGGCCTGGTGGAGATTATGGGAATTGCCCCAACTAGGCTGCAGCTCCCACTGGTTTGTGTGAGGACCGAGTATTAGGTGGGTAGGATTGAGCTGGATTACAACACCTATTGGTTCAAGTAGAAGACAGGGCTGGAAATAGAACTGACCCAGCATGTGCATAAGCTAATTGGGGTGACGGACTGTGCCAGACCCTTTACTGGCAAACTCACAAGAACCAGGTTTGAGATCAGTTTATTTTATTGCATTTCATTTTATGACATTTGAAAGGCTCTGAGGCTCCCCCAATCCCTCCCCGTACCCTCCCCGCATGGTGGATTACTCCACCTTATTGCAGTATTACAATTCAAATCCAGTCTTGTTTCTTTCATTGTAAGGCTGTACTATGCATAGAAGTTTTAGAGATCCCTCCAATTGAACTGCTGATCTCAGAACCCAACCATGAAGAGAATGTCAGTGGATTCTGAATAGATTTCACCGTGATTGCAATGGTGAGATTGGCAGCAATTCAGACATGTTGAACTATCAAAACTGCTTGAGCAGGACCCTCGGAGCATACCTCACATTAGGGACCTGGAATGTGTGGGAGGCTGGGTAGGGCTTTTCACTTTGTTTCTCCACTGACCCCAGATACAGGGAAAAAAATATTAGTGTGGAACCGATGGCATTACTCACTTTCCTGTAGCCCATGACCCTTTGTACCCTAATCAACCAAGATTTTTTTTAATTTAAAAAAACAAACCGTTGGTATATCAAATGTACCCTGGATGGTAAGGAGAGAAAACCAAGAGTGTGTTCAGAGTATGTCTCACTGCCATCTAGTGGCTAGAGGCCAGAGATACAACCCAAGCTGTTTGCACTGGGTAGTCCAAAAACCATCCAATCCAGGAGGTGGGAATCTAGCCTCCAGTTTGTTTGAATCGCTTTGACATCCATATGGTCAATCTTTCGAGATCAAGGCCTTAGGGTTCACCTTTAAATCCCCATCATATTGGCTAGGAAGGGCTACAAAGTGAACAGCAAGAGCTTCAAATATATAATCTGACCATACCAGCCTGGAGTTAATTACAGAACCATTGAGCCTAAGAAGCCCTCAAGCTCCGATTTCCCTGTAGGGAGTCACCGCTGGTTTCTATTTTTAGCTGTTTCGAAGGTACAAATGGGAATTCAAATGGGAGTTCAGAGATGACTGGGTATTATTGCATTGCCTAGTCATACTTGTGATTCCTGCTTGTGTCCGTCACCCTCAAGTCCTATGCGACTCTGGGGTCATGCTGCACCCCGGTCAGTCTTACTTGTGAGACAAGTTACTCAGAGTGTCAGAACTTATGGTAGATCGGGACTGGGAAGCCTCGAACTACACCCAGATCTGGGAAGGGGAGAGGGAAGTAAAACAGGTGCTGTTGCAGGACTAGCTGCTAGGCTGGAAGTGAATAATGTTTAAAAGTCAAGTAGAGTCTCCAGAACAGGCATTTTGGGCAGCTTGTTTAAAGTGAGAAAAGGGTCTTCCACTCTAGGTCTTCGGTTTCAACAGTACTGAACTGAGGACACTTGAAGGTATGCAGTTGTGGAGTGAAGCAACTGCAGTGTCATAACATTTCAGCTACACAAATTCAGGGGCTAGAAATAAGCTTGGAAAGATGGGGGCAGGGAGGTAAGCAGGAGCCAGAGCATAGCTTGACATTCAAGCTGATGTTGCCCTTTAGAAGGATGTATTGGCTTCCACACTCCTCATCCAAAGACTTAGAATATGCCCCAGAGTACCACCTTAACTCACAAAACTAATGTGTTCACCCAGGAAGACACTAAGCCAACTAGTTCTGTCTAGCCTCACTGTAGGACCACCAGACCCAGACCCCACAGCAGAGTCTGCAGTTTGACTGCCTAACATTTACAGACGGCTACACACCAACTCTGAAGGGACAGCACATGAGGACAGCTTCTAGTTTAAGTTAGTCGTGAACTTAGCCTTGTATGTTGTGCTTTGTTTAAAGTACCCAGAGAGTCTTGAAAATATTACCATTCTAAGGTGTGCCGTTCACACTGTAGCTCTAAGTTTAGAGATACTGCCAGTTTCATGTAGTTGTGACCCAGGCATCCCACAACTGAAGATGTGACACTCAGCACTGCATGTAGTTTGAGACCTAGTGGGTTCAGAATGCCCATATCCTGCCCAGATACCCACTTCCAGGTGTTCTAACACTATTGAAGCTAGCCAGTTGGCAAGATCTTTTGTGGCACTGCCTTATTCTTCGTTCTTACTTTTGAGCGAGATCTCAAGCAGCTCAACCGTGCTTCTGAGCTTCTTACACAGGAGGCACTCAGGACATCCCGACTCCTTGGAAGCCGCAAAGCATAACAGCTGGCCACCCGTTTGAAGAGAACAGGGCAAGGCTTTGTCTCCAGAGTGTCCGCCGATGAGCTTCCAGCAAGGTAACAGTGGAACCTCTGTAGGACAGAACAATCTCCGAAGCACTGCTTGCAGTCACCTCTGCAGTGCAACCAGCAGCTAGCATGAGGCACAGCTCACCACTTCAGTTAGGAGTCGCCATGCCACAGGTCACAGAAGGTGGGGCACATGATGTGAGCTGAGTGTACAGTTATTGCCTGGCACCCACATGGACTCGGCCCAAGTAAGTGTAGATGGTTAAATTATGGCAGGTCAACATGAGGATGTGGTGTAGAGGCCAGAGTAATCGAGTCTTAAGACTGACTGACTACAGTTGAGTTCAGAGTGGCCAGCTTCTTAGCAAGTGATAACATAAGCTACTTTGGCCATGCCTGTCATTACATGCTAAGAGCTACCTTCAAGTCCTAGCTTCTTCTGGATTTACTTCCCTTCTAGGTCTCCAAGCAAGGTAGCAAATGCCTTGAACTCCTATCACTGCTTACATTGTATAACCCAAATGCAGCTTCCGGGCTCCTGACCTTGGCTTAATCCAGTGCCAGCTATTGCTGTCACTTTAGGGAATGAGGAATTGGAGAGGTAACTTCTGCCTGAGATGGGTTTGAAGTTACAAGTTCTACAAACCCATGATACTTTTAGAGCTTTAAAGCCTATCCTCAACATCCCTTACTGACCTTTACACCATGTGCCTTCCAGGACAGCCACCTCTTCCAAAAGCATCTCCACTCTTAAGCTCTTGATCAGAGCCACAGACAGCCCCTTGCCACGCAGGCTTTAAGGTTTCAGCTTCTCGAGTTACAGGTATCCAAGACATTGACCACCAGGCCAAGGAGTTACTCCAGCCTCTGGGTTAACAACGAGTTCTTAGCTCTAACTACAGAACAGTTTTGCAGTTATCAGCATTGGTGAAGTAAGCAACAGCTGACACAACAAGGCAACCAATTTGCCAACAGACTACAGAAGGCATGGCAGCTCAAGCCTGGATTGAGTTTGTGCAGTTTTCAGTTTCAGAAGCTCCCATCAGATCATTCATATGCAGTACATCAAGTTCTTAGAGAGATTTTAGGAGGCAGTTTTTTCAGTGTAGTATAATGCATCACCACTTTCAAGTCCAGAGTACACGAAGTGCATTGAGAACTATGTGTACCCAAAAACCTGGTGATTTAGTAGACTTAACCCACCTGTCAGTATATAGTCATTTCAGATGTGGGAGCATGGCAGCTCAAGCATGGCCATCAAGATGTGGATTCCCTCACCCTAAGCTTGACAACTTCATCTGTAGTCCAAGTCTACACTCCAGTTCTTTCCCTAGCCTTGATGACTAGAAGCTATACATCCAATAGAGGTCTCTTACAACCCACTTTCTAGGATGTTTTCAGGTAGCTTATTAAAAACATGCTGTAAATGGATCAAGGATCATTCTTCCCAGGATCCAAACTGTAGCAGACGTGAAGTTAACCCAATTTCAAGCAAGAAAGGTTAAAAGTTACCATGTTGAGAATGAAGCAGTACTAGTTTCTGCAATGATAACTTGTTCAAGTACATAACGTAACGTTAGTACTCACATGCAAGAACTTTCAGTATCCATAGAAAAAGCTACAGTGAAATAAATCACTCAAAAGAATATTCTCTAATATAAGGAGTCCATCATGCAAAGCAACTTCAATAACCTGTTCCATACTGGGGTATTTTTTGGCTGCATCCATGGGTTTTTGATTCTTGTTTTATTTCCTCCAAATACTTTGTCAAATTCACTGCTGGCTCATGGATTACACAGTAGCATTAATTTACCCAAGAGACTTGTGTTTTGTCAGCATGTATTGGTTATTCAGTGGCCATTCATTTGGTTGTTTCACAGTGCTGTCATTTTGTTATTCTAATGCATACCAGTTGTTGACCTTATTTCATGGCTTCTCATTGAAGAGTATAGTGATGGAATAGACTACCATATCCAGATGTGGTGATACAATGCAATATGCATCCCTGCTTCCAAATCAAAGATGGACTCACCATGAAACTCTTGGTAATGTGTAGACAATGGGACACTGGTCTGACATTGTACCAGCAATGTCAAGGTGTTGGGGGCTAAGGAGTTGATAGCGCTTGTTAAGCTGAGCAGCAGCAGGAACTGGGCTTCTGGCTATAGAAGCACAGACTGAACTGTTGACTCTGCAAAACAGGATCCAGAGGAAGATGCAGGAGGTCATTGCTGGTTTGAGGCAGTTCATCTTCACCCTGAAGGATGTGGAGCTGTAGAAGGGCATGAGGCTCCTGCCCTTTCAGGGCATGGACATGAGTGAGGCCCCACTGCACCCCTCTCTGCTCAGGCTCTTCCATTTCTCCTGGACTCATTTTCGAGACTGAGAAGAGCTGGGCTCAGCTGTATGTTATTTCTTCACTAAAGGACTTTGAGGGAAAGGTATATAAGACAAGGTGAAGGAGTAAGATTTTTACCACTCGTCTCCTGTCGGTTCGTCCCCAGACCCTCTCCTTATCCATGTTACTGGCTCCGCTGGATGGAGCAGGTGGAGCCCAACATGTGGCATGGCACGAGATAATCTGAGGGACCCTTGGAACTCCAGAGGTAAGCTTAGAATTAAGTATTTTGCAGGGGCATAAGTGAAGGTTATAATGGGGCAAGAACTCGCTAAAGCGCACAAGACTAAGGGCATTAGAGACCTGTGGCAGTCACAAGGCACTGGCATTAAGCTTAAGACCACAAAGTTCATTGCAACTGTCTGCGACATATCCCCATGGATTAAGAATAATTCCTGATCAGGAACAGGTTGGGAGGGACCTCAATGAGAGGCTGACCTAGTCAAGGTCCAGATTCTCTCCCTGTAGCCAACTTTTCCCTCTGGCACTTGGTAAAGAATGTGGTGTCATCCCTCAAGCAGTGGTGCAACTCCTCCTTGAAAAGTTATCCCAAAGTCTGGAGAAGCTGCATGAAGACTATTCAGTCCTCTTGAGGAGTAAGGGTAAGAGCGAGTTTGCCGAGGATCCTCCACCCATAGAGTGTGCTGAGCAAAAAATCCCTTTTGACCAGGCACGGAACCCTTTGCTCCGCCTATGCTGTCGGTGCCATTAGTTCTAGGCATAGCTGTGAAAGATTTACAGAAGCAAATTCAGTCTTTCAGTTGAGGCAGAAACAGGGTGGACACTGCCGGGGCTTGCGTTGGCCCCCTGCTTTCAACTTCCTTTTTAGCTGTGGAACATGTGGTACAGCAGGTGTAAGAGCAGGGAGACCCTGAGGCAGCCGCCTTTACTAGGCACTTTGCCTTCCTGGTGGTTGAAGTAGAAGATCAGCAAGGGCAGAGAATCAGGCAGCAAGTATACTGTCCTTTAAGGACATAAAGAGTCTGAAGGACGCTATGCCACATACGGCCCATTGGCCCCCTTCACTATTTCCATGATTGAAGCCTTGGCACCTACCAATTTGACCCCAGCCAACTGGAAACAGCTCTGCAGAGCCACCCTGGTCAGGTGCAACTTAATGTTGAAGTCCAAGTTCTAGGAGTTTTGCCTTGACACAGCTCAGCAGAATGCCCAGGTGGGTCATCCTGAGAAATGACAGTATGTTGACAGGTAAGGGGAATTTTGCAGATGTGCAGAACCAGCTTAATTATGACCCAGGGGTTTACGCTCAGACGGCCACTGCTGCAGTAAGGGCCTGGAAGTCTATCACCAAAGGGCTCCCTACATGCGTATCTCTCCAGAATTGCCCAAGGCCCAAATGAGACGTACCAGGCATTTGTGAATCGCCTGCTGGTAGCTCCAGGAAGGGTGTTCGGTGGTGTAGATCGGGCCATGTCTTTTGGAAAGCAACTAGCATATGATAATGCCAACAAATGGTGCCAGGAGGCAGTTAGGCCTTGGAAGCATAAGCCCTTTAATGTGTCTTAAACTTTGTGAAGACATCAGGGAAGGACAGAAAATAGGTGCAGCCATTGCAAAGGCATTGCACAGTGGTGTCACCACAGGTTCAGGGGCCCACCCGAAACAGGAATGTTCCAAATGTGGCGGGCTAGGACATATCCACCGGAACTGCCTGCTCCAGGGTTATGCACAGGCTTCTGTAAAGGTGGACAGGAAGCCAGCAGGAGTGTGCCCTTGGTGCCAACATGGAAAACATTGGGTGAATGATTACAGTTCCAGGACAGACATCTCCAGTCAGCCATTGGTGCCAGGAAACGGGAGCAGGGGCCAGCCCCTGGGCCCCGCGAGCAACGATGTAAGGGGCAGCAATTCAATTTGTCCCTCAGGGACAAAGGCCATTCATGACCTTGTCTGAGGGAGCCCTGGCAGCAGGGGATTTATTCCCACAGGAATTTATGGGCTGCTGCTGCTCTGACACTGTTAAGCTTCTGCTTGGAAGCAGCAGCATGACCTTGAAAGTTCACATTTCCCCAGGAGTGATTGATGCAGACTATACAGGGGAAATTAAAGTTTTAGGCAGTGCTCATGCCAGAGTTGCAATTTTGCCCCATGAGGCACAAACTTGTTAGTGCTGCTCCCCATGATGAAGACAAAGTTCTTGTATGGCTAGGCAGAGAAAAAGGGTTTGCTTCCACCGGAGAAACCTCTGTTGGGTCGCTGATATGGCAGGCCTCCCTACCTTGGAGTGGAGTATAAAAGGAAAGTATTTCCCTGGGCTTCTAGGCACTGGCGCTGACACTTGTTTCACAGAAATATTGGCCCCCAGATTGGCCCATTACACCCACCATGACCACCCTGCAAGGATTGGGAATGACCCAAAGCCCCTGGTTACCTCCAGCCTACTGGCCTGGAGTGACGAGGAAGAAAATGTCAGTCATGTTACTTCCTATGTGCTACCAGGCCTGCCAGTTAATCTGTGGAGGACGGAGGTTTTGCATCAGATGAGGGCAGTATTAATATCTGGTCAGGAATTAGCTATGCAGCAGATGGAGAGGTACAGCTACATTCCAGGAGAAGGAGTAGGGAAAAGGTTGCAAGAAATTACACAGCCAATCTCTGGAACCTGAGGATAGGAAGGGGCTAGGGCATTTTTTCGTAGGGGCCATTGTGATGGTGGCTAAGGTTATTCTACAGAAAATTACATGGAAAAGTTCAACCGGTTTGGCTTGACCAGTGGCCCCTAAAAACCAGTATGCAGCTTTCCCTGATGATTATTCATTATATGGATGATAGTTTACTGGCCAATCTACTCAGGTGTTGCAATTCTGAGTGTGTAATTAACAGTAGGAGTTAGAAAAAGGACTAGCTATAGCCCCAGAAAAAAACAAATTATTTCTCCCTTTATTTGGGATCAAGATTCAGAATTGTATTGAGTCTCAAAAAGTTTCCATAGCCACAGGAAAGTTGCAAACTCAATGACTTAAAAATTGTTGAGGGACATTCATCGGATGAAATCCAGTTTGAAACTAATGCAGATTTTAAACTGTTTAATAGCTTAAAAGGCAACTCCTCTCCAGCACCCCCCCTAGAGTGCTGACTGGAGGGATGTCAGACCTTATGTAAGGCTGAGATGATCATTGAAGAAGCCCATTTGACCAGGATTACAATGCCCCATTTTTATTTATTGTGGCATTCTCATACACTTACAGGGGTATTTTAGCAGGGGCCTATGTTGTGGGAACATTTGCACAACTGTCCCGCTAAGACAGTTGTACCTTACTGTTTGGTCAGAGTTGATAGAAAAAACCATTAAGAGCAGCCCGACACATTCTGGGAAGGTCCCAGATACCATTATTCCATACACTCAGAAGCAGTTTGTGGTTACTAAATATGGAGGAGACCTGGGCAATACAGTTGAGCACTTTAAATGTTAATTTTAGGGCCCAGTGGCATGGCCTAGTGGCTTAAAGTCCTTGCCTTGAACGCACCAGGATCCCATATGGGTGCCGGTTCTATCCCAACTGCCCCACTTCCCATCCAGCTCCCTGCTTGTGGCCTGGGGAAGCAGTCGAGGATGGCCCAAAACTTTGGGACCCTGCACCTGCGTAGGAGACCCGGAAGAGGTTCCAGGTTCCGGCTTCTGATCTGCACAGCACCGGCCGTTGAGGTCATTTGGGGAGTGACTCAGACTGAAGATCTTTCTCTGTCTCTCCTCCTCTCTGTATCTGAGTTCATAATAAAAGTAAATTTTAAAAAATGTTAATTTTGACAATAATGGTCCCCAAGGACCCTGTTGCATAGTTTATTTTGCATCCTGTTTTTCTGCCAGTAACCTCTTGAACTATTGCCAGAAGCATTAACTATTTTCACTGATGAGTCATCTTATGGTAAGGCAACTTTTGTGATGGCCAGCTTAGCACCAATCCCACATCCTGTCTCCACACAGGTTGTGGAATTGGTGGCAGTTCTTGCAGCCTTTCAAAGGTTTTCTATACAGCCCTTTAATTTGTACACTGATAGTGTGTATTGTCTATTCCCTTCCCGTGCTGGAGACTGCGGGCCAAATTTCTTCCCACTCTGTAGCAGCAGCCCTATTTGCAAAGGCCATGAACCAGCTCGTGGAACAGATAACCCGAGTTATGTTCATTAATAAGTTCTGTTCCGTATCTAAATAGGCATGCTTCTGATGGAACAGCAGGTTGATTTATTGGAGGAGCAGCAGGTGCTATGGGAGATGGTCAGGGCCTTTTGCTCCCCATCATATGCCTTTATGCGTGTAACACCAGTAAGTGCAAAATGCTTCCCAAGCCCAGAACGGCTGTCTGCTCATCTTCAGGAGCCCTGGAATTTAGCTTTTTTGAATTACACTCAGGAATTACAATTGCAAATTCTTGAATGAGACTCCAGTGCCCCCAGTAATGCTTCTCTGCATTATATTCGGAAAGGGGTTCGATATATTTTAAAAGGCAGCTAGCCATTATGACCTCCAGAGCCCCTTTTGCTCATACTTGTCCTTATCCCAGCTAACTGCCTTTGCTGGTATTGTCTCCTGCAGTATTGTGTTAACGTGCGCCTGGTATCCAATTTGCAATCACAGCGGTTACACGATCCTGTTAAATGTAGACCTAGCTGATGGCAGTGCTGCTTATTTTCACTTTATAGCACTTAAACTATAGTGTGTTGTATGTATCCTTTGTGTCTTAAATGGAACTTCTGTCATGTCATTATTGTATTCTATTTGCTTTCCATTTTTCTCACCAAGATCTCTTTGGAGAAGCACCCATCAGTGCATGTATGGGTTGGATCTGGGGGTGGGTCAGGATGAGCCAAGCTGCAGCATCCATGAGTGCACAAGAGACAGGTTGCAGCACAGCCTAGGCTAGGCTGCAACACATAGAAATTAGGGCTATGGGCAGGTCTGGTGGGGGTTATTGGGAGCCACCCCCTACCAGACCACATCACCTGTTAGTGTCATGAAAACAAAGCTCACAGTGGATTAGTCTGAGCTAGGCTGCAACACCCATAGCTCATGCGAGATTGGGCTGGAGCCAAACAGACCAGCAGCTGCCACCTAGTGGTACGTGTTGGTTAGTGCAGGGGACAGAATTTGGCCCTCTGTTAGCTGCCACAAAGTCCAAGATCCCAGAAGAGTTTAAATTGGTCTTCAGATTTGAGGTGATACCCATGACAGATTTAGATTCAAAAATCCAACTTGAGAATAGAACTGGTTGCTTAATTCTAATGACTCTTTGCATTTTGTGAGTATTGGTCCATGACAAACCAGAGCCAAACTAGTCCTTCACCAAGTGATCTGGGTCATCCCAGCCTTGTCAAGTCACTGGTCACAAGCCCGAGTTAAACCATTTTATTCTCCAACCAAGCTTGAGGCCCAGTTTAAGCCTCGACCCAAAAGGTCTCAAACTATCAGTTGCCCTTATATCACAAGATACCCAGGTTCTACCCTTTCTCTGAATACATCGCAAAGCCAGCTTTGAGGAAAGAATTGAGGATCAATGCCACCATGTAAGTCAGAGTTCAACAAGGAAACAAAAGCTACAGGTGTATGATCCAAAGAGCCTCATGTTTGTAAAGCTTTGTCCTCTTGGCACCCATTCAGGGATTAGACAGTCTTTCAAGTTGTAGGGTTCAGCAGTTGCAGCCGTGAACATAATGGCCAACAGAGGACACTCAGCAGCAACAGGAGAAAGCTTAAGCTGAAACCATGACAATTTATGTCACTTAGAGCAAGTGCAGCTGCTCCTGCTGAACAGGATGCCCACAGTATTAAGTACAGGGAATGTTCACAGTAGACCGATACTTGTCCTCAAGCTCAATACAAGTGCTCAGGAGCATAGATGAACCATGGCTGTCTGGGCTGGTTAGGCAAGTCACCCCAGTCATCTGGCATTCACTGGCTTTATTCTCTTGAACAGGAGTCTAAGTCCCAATGCCTCAGAGGCCCCAAGCGCCCCCGCTACTAAATCAGGACCTTCCTACTACTAGCTGAGCACCAGAGACTGGTTCAGAGAAGATCAGGAGTCTTTAGGTAGAATCCACATAGGTTATGTGAATTATGGCACCTATGGGTTAGTGATATTAGTACAGATAATGCACAAGACCCAGATCCTCATTTTCCTACTATGAAGTTGTAGTTATTAATCCACATTTTACTGGTCAGTCCAAGGCAAAATGGAAGCTTGTCCAAGAACAAAGCAAAAGCCACCTGGTGAGATTAAGTTTAGACTGTAATACATCTACTGGTTTTGGATTCCATCATCCTCCGCACCTCCTTCCAAGGAATTTGTTGGGCGAAGACATTGAGTCAGTTGCAAGTTCTGAAATGTGTCTATCCTAGTCTTCAGCTATGGCTCTAGATTTCCAGTGTGAAGACAATATACTTTGCTTCTAACTGCTATGTGAAGCATGAATCCAATTACACAATTGTTACCTGGGGAAAAACATTAATGGCAATAGCTAGTGAATTAGGCTAGAGCTGTAGTCAAATGAAATTTGCATGAGTACAGTCTTCATTGCACCTAAGTGGGAAGAGTTAGAAGAGCTAGACCATGATAGGCCTTTGAGAGGGTTAGGTTCAGGAAGTTCACCACCTGAGAAGCGATTTCCAGTAAGCTGTGTTAAGGTAGGAAGTACTTCTACAACCATTCCATCACCTCTTTTTGCAGTAGAGTTGTAACAGACTTTAGAGCCAACTCTGGGTTTCAAGAAGCCTCAGTGCCCCTCTTTGTAGAGGTAATCTTGAGCAGCCGGCTTTCAGTTTTAGTGTCTTAAGTTGATAACTTGAAGTGGTTATCATGCCATTGATAAGGCCAGAAAATTGAGTGCTTTCTCAGGCAAGAATTTCCACTAAGACACTAACTAGAAACTGGTGGAGGAATCCTACTGGGAGATTATTAATTGGCTAACCAATCAGCCTAGTATTCAAAGTCTGAATTGTCAATATTAGGGAAGTTATGTACTAGCAGAAGTAGTCCTGTACAACTACCCTCAACTGGTTGTAAGCGAAACCAGAGGTCGGAAACTAGACTAACGACAGTCCAGCGTTTCTTCACATTGAATATTCTTCCCACCCTCAGTCGATCAGAGGCAAAAGCACACATGACTAGCTCACAACTGAGCCTGTCACCTTTCTACATTAAGATTCCTCTCAATGGAAGCTTTCCAGGGATCATACTTGAGTCACTGTGCGAGACAGGCAGGACTTTGTGGAACAGGAAGTGACTGTCCCATCAGTCGTCTTCCTGCTGGGCAGGATAGGCATGACACACACCTGGCTAGTTTTGGCCTAAGAGGAAAAGCTTGCCTTTTAGGAGTGTGTAGCCTAGAAGATGCAGAAACTTAAGATGCGTCATCTCTAGCTTAAGTGAACTCATTCTAAGGCCATTTTAGTTGTTCAGAACACTTCATCATACGTCAAGTAATTCCCAGGCTGAGATAAGGAAACAACCCAAGACTCAGCATTTTCCCTCTGGAATGACAGACCTACCTAGCTTATGGAGGTGGTGTCTTCAGTTGATCTAATACATAAAAGCATGTAGAATGGGAGCATGCAAAAGAGCACGCAAAGGCTTAGTAACTCTTGCATGCTATTCCCCATCCATGTTCGTGTGATGTTCCAACATTGGCCGAGGGCCCATTCTCTGGGTTTAGGTGTTCACAACTCCAGGGTCACCGAGGGAGACAACACTGCTCTTTGGCCATAAGCAGCACTGAACACACTCTGGTGAGTAATGTCCAAATGATAGGTTTATAAAGGTCTAAGAGAGGGTAAGGGTCTGCCATGATAGCATAGTGGTTAAGGGCCTCGCCTTGCACATCTGGGATCACATATGGGTGCCGGCTCTAACCCCGGCAGCTCCACTTCCCATCCAGTCCCTGCTTGTGTCCTGGACACAATGACAGCCCAAAGCCTTGGGACCCTGCACCTGTGCGGAGACCCAGAAAGTTTCTGGCTCCTGGCTTTAGATCAGTGCAGCACCGGCCGTTGGGGAGTGAAATCAGCAGACGGAAAAATCTTCTCGCCTCTCCTCTGTATATCCGCCTTTCCAATAAAAGTTTGTACCATAGGAACAGTAGCAGGACCTGGGACTCTGGGCACTCAAGATATTCCTGGTCTTTCTGTACACCATCTCTCAAAAACTGGCCAAAGGGAAGGATAAAACTTTTCTGATGATCCAGGAGACCTTTGAAACAAAATCTTGATCTCGCCCGTACACACGTTCTTGAGATACTTATGCTCCGAATAGACGCCACAGTAGCACTGTAAAGCTTTCAATCCTTCAATAAAGAGCTGTTCATTAAGTTTAAAAAAGGAGGTCACATTCTATATACAGGATTGGAAGTCACCCCAGACCAGGGCAGCCAAGCTCCAGGTCACACCCACCAGGTAGCAGGCAAAGACCTGGGGATGATTTCCCACACCCCATTTTATTTTTCCTAGAGGCATTACCATGATCCTGCATGCTCACTAGCAGTGAGGGGCTCAAATACTCGAGATCAGCATCATTACAATGAAGTAGATTTAAGGTTTGAAACAGAACACGAAGGGGATAGTATGTAGGTAGTTAGTATGTAGTTAATGAGTAGCCACTACCCAGTTGCTGGACCCCTCTTTGCTCTGTAGTCTAGGTTTGTTCCCTTCTGTTGAAGGGCAGGTAGACAAGAGCAACGAGTTCCCCTTAAAGCTCATGAATCGTGCAAGACACGGTCCACTTTAGGACAGGAGAAGCTGAGGAGACCAATCCCTTAACTAGGATCTTTCAACTCTGATTTGTGTCAACTCCAGATAGACAGCTGGCTTTTATGCCAAGCAGCTCTTTGGTAACAGCTTTAAGCAGATGGGAAAGGTTGGGTCATTCACGATAACATAGCTTGGGAATGACCTGCTGGCCAGATACAGGGTCTTCATCTGAAGTCTAAGTAGCCAAACATCCTGAAATAGCCAATGGCTACAAGATGTGAAGGATGGGTGGGCTACTGGTACTTAGGAACAATAGGATATGGTGAGAAGATGAAGCTTTTCACATGCAACTGTCCAGAACCAGAGAAGCCTGCTAGCTACCAATTAAGTTGAAAGATCAGGTAATTGGTATAACACCTTGTCAAGAGCAGGCCTATAGCATGTAACCAAGTACTTCTGATCTGGACTTCAAGGAAGGACCGAGTCATGGTTCTAATTTGACAGTTTAATCTGTCACATGTCCACCTACTTTTGTAGGTCATGGAAGGATTTGTCACTGTCATGCATGGTGACACCAGGTGACAGGTGGGTGGAGTAGACCGACTCATGGCCTATGCATCAAGTCTCATGCATATTTATGTCTACCTCTGGCAATAAAACTTCAGTTCATAAGAACTGGGACTAGTACTATTTCAACACCCAGGAGGAGTTAATGTGAGAATAAGCTATCAGTTACCACCAGGTCACACATCTGGGTAACTTGGGCCTTACTGAAGTCATGCTACTTTAGCTCAGGACTACGAAGGATGCCTAAGGTTAATTTAAGCAACTGCATTGTGGGAATGGTGGCCAAAGCTTTACTTGGGCAAGCCACTGGAAGCTCGTCTCAAGACTGACCAGAAGTAATTCAAGATGCTCTTGCAGATCTGTGCACGTCAGCAGGTTCTGCCAGTGGGCAGAAACTCAGCATGAGCCCAACAGTAGGGACTTGGCAGAACTTAGCCTTTCAGTGTCTGTGGCAGTGTTTGTGGCAGTTTAGGAAACTGCTCCATGAACTTAAGTGTGATTTCCTTTGTCAGAACCAGCAGTTAACTGATGATCCCAAGACATCTTTCCACACGAACTGTGAACCACTTAACCTGTGTCAGTGAGGTGAACTTAAAGCCACACCAGATTCTTCTTACTCCTCCATCATTAGGAAAGTCATCGCTTGAAGCAGTCTAGGCAAGGAAGACACTTGAGCTCAAAAGGGAAGTCGTGTTAGGCAAGAATCCGAGCTTCTACAACCATTAGGTTTCTTAGGATTTAGATCAATAGGCCCTGATAGTCCAGGGGCTTAGCAGCCAGTTCAGACAGGCCATAGTGTGAGTGACACTAAGTGACGGTGACAGTCATTCACAGGACTCCAGGTCATTGTTTTGTAGTAGCACTGTTTCTAGCCAAGTAATGCCCTCACTAAAGCCATGATCTTAGCTATGAATCCCTCGTGATACCCCTAGACTTAAGTCATTGTTCAACACCTTCCCCTCGGAAGGATGGCCAATGCAGAGAAGTCAGTTACAGACCTTTGACCTCCTGTTAACTTGGTTCCACAAGAACCGACTCTGCCGCTTCACACCATCTGAAGTCGTCAATTTGTCCCTACCATTAATGGACCATTCCTAAGGGAGGTGTTGTGCATGCCTGTAGAACAACCTCATCTCCATGGTCACCATAACCATTAATATACATGAGAACAGCTCTGCTGGTTACCCAGCTGTAGGACTTCTGCTGGCTAGCATCAAATTAAACCTCAACTAGGTCTTTCTGCCAGTAGTAAAGTACTTTAATCAACGTAGTTATAAGACATGTGTTCTCAGCTTTTCAGACTCGAGACAACTCCAAAGGCAGCTTGCCTCTACAGATTCAAGTTCACCTAGTTCCTCCACCTCTGGTTAGCAGTGCAATCCTGAGAGCCAATTAACCAAGCTGTGTTCTCCACCCTCTTCCTGGTTTAGGTGTCCTTAAGTTACCACTGGACCTTTGCACTCTGGCTTCCAAAGACATGCCAACCTCCTGTCTGGATTGTCTCAGCTGGTGGGATAGGTTAACAGATTCCTGCCTCTCGAGTAGGTAAATGAGTCTGCAGCCTCGGAGGCAGGCGGCAAGTCATGATTCTAAATGAAAGGTCATCTTGCATTTGAAACCGCAAGCTTGTAGCATTACAACTTGAGCCCTGGTTCCTGACTTCAGCCTCAATGGCTGTGAGGCAGGCCAAAGGTTACAATGTCACATTCATATTGTATTTGATACCAGATGATTCATCCACAGGTATTTGTTGCCTCCAGGAGCAAAGCCAGCCCAGCTGTTTCGAGATCTAGTGCAGGTTCCGTCCACTTACAGCAAGTAGGGTGGGGTGGGGAGGGGGTGTCACAGTAAGCATGTATAGACCCACTAACTTCTCCTATTGATGCAGATGCTTAGTATTTTAATTGACCGTTATGTGCACCCGACTTCAAGTCTTAGTAAGCCATAATTGGGTCAAAATCCCTGCTTGTTTATAATGCCAAACATAGCACATAGCTGAAGAGCATATTACAAACTCAGTTTCAGAAGCAGGAGCTATGGGGTTTCTTGCACACCACCAGGAGCTGAAAAGGTTGAGGCATAGGTTGAACAACTGGTCTCCAGGGCCTCACTACCCAATCATTGCAATCCCTAACTTTAGTTACTTGTGGAACAGCAAGTTGTACTTTGTCCTGAGGACCAGAATCTAAGCCACAAAAATCCAAGGTTCATCTTAGAAGCTTCAGGTATGGGGAAGCTTCAGGTATGGAGGAGCCCGAGTCTGGCAGGTGGCTCGCTAGTAATAACCTAGTAGAGGACCCACATGAGGTGCGAGATACACATTGGCAGTGGTACTAGGGTTTACCACAGGAGCATCTTTTGTAAGGATATCCATAGCCTAGGTAGTTTACATTCCAGTTCTGGAGTATCCTTGAGTCTTACTCGAGTGGACAAGAATAATGCAGCCAAGTATAGTGGTTTCAGACGATCAGACTGTGTCCAAAACATTAGGAGATAGGGGCCCCAGGTTTGTTTACAGCCATGCAAACATGATCAATAGCCACTCAAGGGACATGGAGATGTGCACTACACTTGTGTATCAAAACTTTATCTCCTTCGCACCTGCATTGCATTGGGCTGACGAGCCTTCACTTGTCTGAGTGGCCCAGTTAGGTGACACAGTGTGTGCATGTGGACCACACCTTAGCATGGCTTGCAGGGCGAGTGCCAAGTCTAAGTCTTGGCTCCCGCAGCTTTCCAGAACACTGTCTTGGGCAGGTATTGTGACGTTTGTCCTGAGGCCTATGGGATTGGCTATCAATATGATAAAGGCTTCAGAAAATAAGTCGCAGAACTGCCCAGCTGAACATAGGAGTTTCAACTCCAACTGTGAGGACAGGAGATGTAGGAAGGGCTCTTTTAGTTGCTCCTTTTTTGTTTTGACCCTTTTTAGGTATTCTAAGCAAGTGCTTCAAAGCCTAAGTTGCTGCATAAGCCAAAAGCCACAATGGTATTTTCCAGGCATCTTCCTTCCCACTTAGGGTTTGACCTTGCCTACAAGCTCACACAATGATACCTGTTAACGAACCTCCATGTAGGAAAGGTTTCCTTTCCCTCTCGTGCAGTGCTCAAGCCTCTGACTTAAGCAGGAGTGTGCCCAAGACGCCAAAGTTTAGACACAAGGAGGCACCCTAGTGGAGAGGTTAGGAAAGCTGATGTGTGCACCGATAAGGCTTTGAGCATTCCCCTCAAGGAATGCTCAAACAAGGACTGGACACTCTCAACTCCCAGCCAGGACTCCTTGCTCTGCTCCTGGTGGCTGTGCAACTGAGTGTTGTCATCGATACTTCAACACCTTCAGACACATCTAGGTCTAATTGGTCATCATGAGGCCCTGGAGTATAAGGATTCTTTCTGCAGTCTGCTCATTATATCTTCAACCCTTTAGACCAAGAAACAGGGTTGAGCTGTTGGCTACCAGTCACAGCCTCCTGATCACAGGCATTACTTAACCTTAACACCTAGCATTACAACTCACCCTTAGGCTTTAAGACCTGCTAGAAGGGCCCAACTCTCCAATTCATTAAAAATCCACCTGCCAGACACTCAAATCTGACCTTTATGTGATGTTTGGCAAAAATCCTTGTGCTTTTATTTCGTACAGAATTTAATTAGTTGCCAAACATATGGCTCCTTTACAAAAAGGAATTTTGGGAACACAAGCCAGAGCAGGTTGGTTTCACCGAGTGAAGATTCAAGTAACGAAGGTTCATATTTTCTGTTGAGACCTTGTTCTAATTCCACTGTAGTCCCACCCGAGACCCATACCTATGACACTTCACTGTCATGGAAGCCACTCAGCTCAGTCCTGCATAAGCGACAGTAACAAGATCAGGCCCAGATGTGAGTTTTTCCGAGTTTGGTGGCGGGAGGTGGGGGGAGTGTTATGATGTCATGTTGGGTGTTTCCCTCATCAGGAGCTGAGGCTAACGGGCCTGCATCTTTGCAAGAAGCAGAAGTAGCAGGCTTACTGGGCACTTCACTACCTCCATGCCTCACATTTTCTAGCCTTTAAAACAGGGACAAGCCCACCTAGTACACATCCTCTGCACCTACACTGGACCACCATATTTGCTGTACAGCAAAAAGCCAGGGACTTAAAACTTACACTCCAATCCAACAGGACATTCTTGGGTCCCTCTGCAAGTCAAGGGGTTCTAATTAAGGCAGCTTGATCTGGTCCTTTCCCTTCTAGATTTAACATGATCTTCAGGTATGATGTTCACCTGGCTGTGGCTTCCACAACTGCTGTCAATCAACATAGTTACTACATTTTAGTGTTCCTTTGAAGCACTTTTCCACTATAGGAATGGTTTTCCACTTTGATTCAGTGTGTCAATAGCTACAGCCAGTTTGTTAGGCACATAGCCACTGGCCTTGAGAGGCTCTAGGCAGACAAGCAGAAGAACTGAACTCAGAGCTGAGCAGTTTGTTAAGCTACACACAGAACAGATGCTTTGATTTTCAAGCCAGTGTAGACAGGAAATAAACCAAGATTCAAGCTAACTGCGAGCCCAGTGGCCTAGGAACAGACAACATAGCCAGGACAGCATTCGGCTGTTTATACCCCAGCGCATCAATTGGCAATGTGGCCAGCTGACTTACAGGAGGAATCCTGCTCAGATTCATTGCTTAGGAGGCTGGAGGACTCAGCCCATTTTCTGTAGTTGTAACTCGTATAACTTGCCTCTCCACAGAGCTATACAGTTAGCCACGAAGGCACCAGATGAAAGCTCACACTGTAGATGGTCTACTTGGGTCCATATCTGGTAGTTAACTGCACCCTTCATTAGGTGGCAACATTCAACTGAGTTTTGGTCTATTGGTGTGCTTCTAGACTCAAAGTTGCGTATTTACATGGCACTGCAGTGTCTAAGGTTTACAGTAGGACTGCTTGATACCAAGCCTCCTTACCATTACACCAAACCACCCTTTGAACACCGAGTGCAGCGAGGTCACTAACATGCCAGGTCTGGCAAAGTGGAAAGATTCTGCTATCAAGAGACCCGAGTGTGGATGAGGACTCTGGGCAATCAGCTGAAGCTGCTTTTTATCAGCCATGGAGAAGTGAGGCCAAGCACGGCCACATCCCAGCTTCACCTGTGGTTGCTTCTCTGGCTGACCACCCCCTCTACCTACTGTAGCCATTTTATTAGCACTATTGCTTGTGAGACACAGCTTCAAGGTCCCACAGGCAAGCAACTGTCACGTTGATTACCAGCCAAGAACCACACTCCTTGTTTAGAGCCTCTACATGCAGGCAAGGAACCATGCTGTCCCATTTCCCACAGATGGGCTGCCCTGGAATGGAGATGGCAAGGAAAAGTGCTGGTCTTACACACTTGAGCACATTGAGGCAGTTAGGGGTGTTGGGGTACAGTCTAATTTTTAGGCCGCTGCTATGGTTAGCCTACAAGGTCAGCAGTCCTAATGCATGTTACAGGACAACTGTGAGCCATCACTGTCAGTTACAGCAAGCCCTGTTCTGTCCACTTCATCCCCCTTTCCCTGTGAGGAAGGCAGCTGATCACTCTTCCCATCAAGCCTAAGAGCTTTCCGCACTGCTACATTTGCCATCACCGCTAACCAAAGGTTGCCCTGATCACCGTAGCTTTGCCTGACATTAGAAATTTTTTCAGGCAAGAGAAACTGAACAGCCCAAAACGAGGAACTCCTCCCCACCAGCAGGTGGGAAGGTGAGCTGCCACCAACAGCCTTTCCCGTCATCCAGTGGCTGCTGTGAGCACTGAGCCCCTGACGTGAACACAGCAGCGGACTCAGGCTTTTGCTTCTCAGTGTCTGGAAGAAGGCCTCTCCCTCCCCCAGAACGTAGCTAAAGTGCTATTACCGTTTCCTGTCAGGAACTAAAACACACCCCGTCTTCAGGTTTAGCAAGTAGCTTGATAGCCTGCTTTTGCCACTCTTGCCAGCTGGGTTTAATTCTGAGTAAGAAACAGAAGTCAAACTGCTCCTGAACCTTAGGCTGGAGGCAAGACTTGTAGACTTACATCTGCATTAAAAGTCATTCCTTAGTTCAGAGAGTTCCTGGAAGTTTTACTTAACTATCCTAACACTAGAGGTTAGAACATCCAGCAATCCCTTGAGGAGATGTGAAGACAAGCTAAGTAGGGAGACAGGATCACAGCTTAGGTTTTAAGAATTCCTTTTAGAGACCAAAGCCTAGTGTAGTTTTCATGCCTTGAGGCAGAGTAGGACTTCAAGAAGCTTTCACCACTTTCTCTAAGGAGTTTTTCTGCCTGTAGGAAAGATTAGCTTCCCCATCTTCAAGTTCTTTGATCTCTCTGCTTAGCTTTCTAGTGGTTTATGTTTGTTCATCTCTCAGTTCTATAACCTATCCAAAATCTTCCTTGAAGTCTTCCAGGAGCCCTTCCATTCCCCACCCCACAATATTGAAGAATCTTCTACCCAACAGGGTGCCTAAAACACTTGGGATGCTGCTCCCAAAGCCCAAGCGACTGACCGCCACCCACACCAATAAAGCACCCAACAGCCCACTCCCAGCCTCTTTTTTATATACTCACAGCCCCGCCTTCGTCGGAGATGCCGACCAATAAAAAGACTAGGGCTACTTCTGCCCTGCAATTGACCCCATGTAGTCTGCAGGTGAGTAAAGAGCTCCCAGAACCTAAAACCCAGGTGACCCAGGGCAATTTTTTTCCAGGCCTCCTGAATTATGCATGCATTTCTGTCTCTCTCTTTTCAGGCCTCCTGCATTAATCAGACATCTCTCTCTTTCTGCTTTTTTTTTTTAACTTGTAGAAAAAAAAAAAAAGATGCTGATCTGTTACAGATGTATTTGGAGAAACAGCTGAGAGCATCCATGAGAAGCAGCTGAGTCAACTCCCCCTCTAGCTGTTGGTGCTAACATGGAAGATGACAGTGTGTCCTAAAGAAATTCAGAAAAACAAAGTACTCTTTGAGCAGACACTGGTGTTGGAGTCAAAGCTAGGACCCCTCAGCCCATGCCACTTACGGTCTTCCCAGGCCTGGGAGCCTCATTCTGGCTTTCTCACTCCCCATTATGCTGTAGAAGCAAGGAAATCAGCGAGGAAGTTCAGGGGTGTGGCTGCAATGCTTAAAGTGTGTGCTAGAAAGCAGAAGTCTCTGGATACTCAGCGGCTTTATTATTTCGCTTTCTCTAGAAAGCCAAATAGCACTTTTGTGGGCAAAAAAAATGAAAAGCATTATCATATGTAAATCAAGATCACAGTGGCTCTAATCACTACAAAGGATGCGCCTTAATAAATCAGGGGAGAAGAACCAAATCTTCCTTCCAGAAAGAGCTGCAGTAAAATAGGGGCAGCTGCTCCCCTTCAGCAGGTGCTGTAAGTTCCCTTCTGCTCCAGGGGAACTTAAGAGAACTGAGAGGAGAAGGGAAAATTTACAATTTTGCCAAGAAGAATGTGGTAGACACTCCCCTAAGTGAGTTGGGTCAGAATCCCCAGTAGTAGTCACATTGTTATGTAGCCTTGACTTGATGTGCTGAGGAAAGCAGCCATCCTGTGCTGCATTTGCTCACAATGCCAAGCTCCAATCTCCTGGCAAGAAAAATACATTGAGGAATGTTTCACAGGACTCCACTCAGTGTTCACGACAGTTCATTGGAATCTTCAAAATAAAGCAAAGGATAAGAATAGGTCACATACTCAAACTAAGGAGATTTGGTGACAAGACTCAAGGTCACATCCTGGATGGGACTCTGGGACTGAAAATTACATGCAACGACCCCCAAAAGTTCATGCAAAATGCATATCATGAGGAAACTACGTTGGCTTTCAAAAACTTTTGCAACATAATAAGTTTATCTCAGTTCCATTTTTCTGTGAACTTTTATGGCTTATTTTTGCATTTGAAAAACTGGGTGAAACCCAAATAGTTTCTGGGATTTAGATGAAGGAATGCAAAAGCAGACCACTTACTTTGACAAATATACCACAGTTGTGTAGATGTTAAGAACAGTGAAAATGGTGTGACAGGAATACAAAATTCTCCTCACTATCCCTACAAATGTTTTGTTAGTTAAAACTTGAGGCATAACATAAGATGCCTCCCATAAATTTGGAATAGATTTCTGGCCCTAGTTGTGTTTACAGCTTCCTGCTAACGTGGACTCTAGTAGGTAATGGTTGACATAGTTAGGTTCTTGCTACCATGGTGGACACCCCAGATTAGGTTCCGGGCTCAAGACTTCTGCCTCCTGCCCAGCCATCCCAGGTTTTTGATGAAATCTGTTACTCTCTGCCTCTCAAGTAATTATTTTTAAAATTTAAAATTATTTGAATATAGAACAATATTTGCTTTCAAGAAAAAAGAACAAAAAAAGGAAATATAGTATAAAATGTGCATTATCTTTTAAAAATAACACAGGAGACTCGGTGTGGGTATTGTGGGGCAATAGGTTAAGCCAGTGCTTGGGACATCCATGCCCTATATCAAAGTGTCCCATTTAACTCCTGGCCACTCTGGTTCTGATCCAGCTTGTTCGTGTGCCTTGGAAGGCAACAGACCATGGCCCAAGTGCCACCCTTGCAGGAGACCTAGAGAGAGTTCCTGGCTTAAGGTTTCAATGGCCTAATCCTAGCTGTTATAACCCTTTGCGGGGGTAAACCGCAATGGAAATTATCTGTCCCTCCACCCTTGTCATTCTTTAAAAATTAACAATAAACAAATAATAGCCCTTTAAAGAAGAATGACATAAGCCTTGAAACAATATTGCCAAATATGATTTAAACAGAAATGTTTAATGGTTTTTTTAAACCAAATAGTATCTTTAAAAGTAACAAGAAATAAAAAATACTGTAGGAGACACAGTCATTAGCAATTAAGAAACATGGGCTTTCAAAGTGGATAAGCCAAGGTTTCAATCCCAGCTCTACTAGCTAGTTAACCTGAGGTTCAGTTTGTTCATCTGTGGAATGGCGTTAAAAACTAGGGCTTACTCACAGGGCTGCTAGGAGGGTTACTCAGGGTTCTGCTTGAAAATCATCTAGATCAGTTGATGACACACACACACACTGAGCCCTAGCACCTGGATCTGTTCTACATACCACACATCTTGACTCACTTCATTCTTGCCCCAATCCTTATTGGCCTTTATATTTCACATGTGCAATCTGAGCCATAAGAGAATGAGTAATTGGCCTAAGGTAACACAGCTGGGGTACAAGAGCCAGACTGAAACCCAAGCAATCTGGCTCTGAAATTCATGCCTTGAGCCAGCACATTGTATGGCATTGCCTCCTTGTCACAAAGGGAAACATTTTCTCTTGTACTAGAAAGGAAGAAGCAATAGGACAGAAAGAGCTATCTTCATAAAGGGGGCCATTTCAGCCCTTGTGTGGAGTTGCAAATGAATAAAACAGTGCAGAAATGAACTCAGAACAATATCAAACCCAAGTCCATGGGCTGACAGTGGTAGCACTTACATCTTCAGACACAAAATTTTCAGAAAAAAAAAATTTAAAGATTTATTTTTATTGGTAAGTCAGATACACAGAGAGGAGGAGAGACAAAGAAGATCTTCCATCCGATGATTCACTCCCCAAGTGAGCACAACGACCAATGCTGCGCCGATCCGAAACCAGGAGCCAGGAGCTTTTCCAGGTCTCCCACACAGGTGCAGGGTCCCAGTGCTTTGGGCTGTCCTCGACTGCTTTCCCAGGCTACAAGCAGAGAGTTAAATGGGAAGTGGGACAGCCAGAATTAGAATCTGCACCCATATGGGATTCCGGCAGGTTCACTGCACTGGGCCCTTGAGAGAATTTTCATCAAACATACAATGTTACAAAAGCAAAACAAAACAAAGCTGTTCAGTAAGTTCCTCCCTACTGGCTTGTTTCAGTATTTTGTTGATTGATTTCCTGAACTGAACACTCAAATACCAGCTAGTCCAGTTCAAAACTGGACACGTGACAGTCTTTACTGTAGAAGAGTCAGCCAGCATTCCACAGTGACTCATCATTCTCCAGGATGGAAAGATGAGGCCCTGGACCAAGCCTGAGGTAGTGTTTTTGGTAGCTCCCCCGTTTCCCAGCCTACGTAGGTGACAACCACAAAGGCACCAGCCTGCCTTGGGCTCCTAAATTGACCAACATATCTCTACTTTACTACCAAACTAAGTGGTTATTTCAGCCATACGTTGGCTCACTTAACTTTCCCTCCTCCTCTAGAAAGTGAATATTGATAGACACATATTTGTGCATAAGAACACCCAGGTTCAGAGGGATTGAACAACTTTCTCAAGTTGTGCAGCTAGCGAGAGACAGAATTAGAGCAAGAATTTAGACCTAGGTAGCTTGAGTTCCAAGGACCCTCCCTTGAAAACTCAGTGCTCTTGTCGGGTTCAGAAATTGATTTAAGGGGGGAGTTATGGGGTGGCAGAACAAGTATCAATTTCTATGGCTCTGTTATCCTTTCCTCCATTGAGGATGAGAAAAAAGTGATGGAAGAGAAAAATTCTCTTTGTATCGCATGAGCTGTCCTTCGGGACTGAGGAACAGGGTTGCGAAAGCATTCCTACATTTAGTACAGAAGTTTTTGTTCCCATTCTGTTATTTTTGAGCCAAGCTGAACTTCAGAATCCTACCCTGCTAGCCTTGTTCTTTCTTGTCTCTCATTTCACTGCTCCACCTTGCCCCCAACCAAAACCTGAGTCAGTGAGAGGGGAAGCAGAGTACGGCAACAGGGTTTGTGTAAGGAACAGGTCTAGTTCCAGTCTTCACTCCTTTTCTGACCTGGACTATTTTCAGTGGATTATTCTCCCAGAACTGACTGCTGCTCTCACCACATCCTGGGCTTACCTAGGCCTGAGGACTTGCCAGCTCAGGAGAACAAGGGCAGCCAGGGGAGCAGGTGGTGGAAGTGGTCCTGCCCACGCTGGCACAGCAGGAAGAGCTCTGTGCTCATGATCTGCCCCTTGGAGGCTTGGGTTTGGGACTGTATACCTCAGTGTTCAGATGAGGCTGGTGGAAGTGCATACACAGATACAATATGCAGCACAATTGTTTGGTCTGGTCCTGCCAAGGCAATGGCGAGCAGGAATTCAATTTCAGTACATCTAGAGCAGGCTAATTTTTCAGTTGATGATTGTGTATAGTCCACGAATGATGTTATAAATATCCAGATGGCCCTTAGCAGAATATAAAGGTTCTCTACCCCTGTTTTATATTATTAATATGATACATAGCTCCAGAATGCACAAGCCTGATCCAGAGTATATATGGAAATAAAAATATCCAATTCTGTGTCATACCTATCTTTCTGTAGCTCCTGCTTAAGATGCAAAGGAGGCTGCAGGTTCTACAGTCTCATGTTGCCCATGAAGACTTTTTCTTGATCCTTTTCCTTGTCAGCATCCACCTCTCTAACTTAACCCCTGACTCTCAGCAGCCCTTTGCTCCACCTTCTGTTTCCATAGTGTCTGGAACCACTTTGTTTTCTTTCTTTCTTTTTTTTTTTTTTTTCAACAAGTGGCAGTAAATTTCTTAAAATAGTTGGTCAACTTCGGCATCTGCAATGCTGACTTCCACTTCCACTCCTGGCTCAATGCTGATGGAGGTTATCTGCTTCACAATCTCAGAAGGACTGTGCAGGTCGATGAGCTGCTTGTGGATCCTCATCTGGAAGTGGTCCCAGGTCATGGACCCTTCCCCACAGGGTGTTTTTCTAGTAGTGATTCCCAAAGTCTTGGTAGGCATCTAAACTGGTCCTTTCACTTTCAGAATCTTCTCCTTTGCTCCTCTGAGTAAGTCGGCACATACCTTCTCCAGGGACTTGACATTGCGGCTGGTCAGCATGATCCTGATGTGAATGGCCACCTCAGGCCCCACAGGAGTCCTGCCCGTATCCTTACAAGCGGTGGCTGCGGCGCGGCTTCCGGATTGACTTGTTCCTCAGTGTGGGTGAGCAGCAGTGAGTCAGGAGCAGGAGAGCCCGACACAGGCTGCCCGGCATCGGCAACAGCGTCTTCCCAAAAGCTAGACCCACTTCCTAAACTACCCTTCCCACTGCATCTGGAGTATTCTTTCTAATATGCAGACCCTTCTCTGACTCCCCGCCATAGCTAGGATAAAGGCAAACTACGTGTCATGCCTCCACCCCTGCATAACAAAATAGAGGAGCAGGCATTTAGTGCTTGCCTCTACCTTCCACCAGTCATTCAAAGCCATTTGTGTATAATCCCCTTATAGTTTTCTGTTGCCCTTCCTTCTTCTAGTACATTCCCCTCTCTGTTTCATCTCCACACCCACCTGGTTCCTTCTTAGTCCTTTTTCAAGGATCAATGACATTCTGTCTTCCAAAAATATTTCTCTGCTAGATGCTCATATTAGTGCATTCATTGTGCTACCACAGAATACCATGAACTATGGCTTATTGATGACGAATGTATGCCTCATGATTTTGGAGGCCAGAAAGTTCAAAGTCAAGGTGCCAGCAGCTTCAGGGTATGATGAATCAGGTTCACAGATGGCACCTTTATGCCATGCTTTCATATGACAGAATGAGCCAGGGAGAGTTTGCAGGTCTTTTTTATAGGGCCATTAATCCCATCTTGAGGTCTAGGCCCTTATGATCTAATCACTTCCCAAAGACCTTTCACCCCAGTGCCATCACCTTCAGAGATGTTTCCAACATATGAACCTAGAGGGGAGGACACAGACATTCAGGCCATGGCTAGCCATGAAGACCTTTCCTGTTGGAGCACAATGCCAACACAGCTCTGATCCTAGCCTGTTGTCACCATCTATTCATCTGCTTCCTTCACCAGCACTGGGCTCATGGAAGGCAAAGTGTCTTGATGACCTCTGTATCCCCAGCCCTATAGGAGCTCCTGACCAAGATTTGCCTGCCCAATCACACTTGTTGAGGAGATTAAGGGATGAAAACAATCCAGGTGGCTATATCTTGAAGGCTCCATAGTTGATAGCCTGAAATGGGGTAACTGACTATTTTTAAAGGAGTAGATAGATCAATAAAACCCATAAGAAATAATCAAGCATTCCCAGGGTCAACTTTAGTAGAAACAGTGTTCACTTAGACATCTGCATGTGCGAGGGGCATGAATCACTTCAGAGTCCAGAGAGAACCACTATAGGAGAAGACAAGTGAGCATGGGTGGCCATCAATCTGACTTACAGTGACCTGGTACAATGGAAACTAAGCTCACTTTCCTCTCCTATATTCCGGTACTGCCAGTCACTGGCCACACCACTCAGTGCCAGGTGGCCAGAGTGCCAGTGATAGAAAACCATCTAAGTCAATCTCCCTGGGTGTGGAGCAAGGTGGTGTAGGATCGAGGAGGATCCCTACAAGTGGAAATAGAGAAAACACCCAAAATAGTTTCTCTTTAGAAAAGTGTCATTGCCTGAATGCTAAGGTTCAGAAATTCAGAAATTTGATCAAAGAAAGATTTTCCTTAAAAAAAAAAAAACACACTTTTTTCCTATTAGCTGGTGAGAGGCTTGGTTGTGGGAAGAAATACTTTAGATGAGCCAGTTGTAATAAGGAAAAGAGCAGTGGGCTGAGCACCTAGATTTCTTGCAGAAGAAACATATCTCAGTATGCAGAGGAGGAAACAAGGAAGGAGACTCGGGTTCAATGCATTCTTGGGGATGACTTGAGAATGGGAGGAAGACAATGGCAGAGAGGCTGGCATTATGGCCCAGCAGGTTAAGCTACTGCTTGAGATACAGGCATCCCATATCACACTGACAGTATAAGTCCTGCTGCTCTGCTTCTGATCCAGCTCCCTGCTAATGCAACAGAAAGCAACAGAAGATGGTCAAAATACTTGGGTCCTTGCCACCCACATGGGGATCCCAGATGAAGTTTGTACTGATATCTCTGATATCTCACACAATGATCAATGCTTATTAAAATCCACAGAAACAAGGAAAGGAAAAAAACTCATGATGAGCTCAGTATGCAAAGATTTTTTACTAGAAGTTAATGCAAGGATTGAGTTGACATTAAGATTTGTACAAGACTGCCAAATGCCAGAGTCCAAAAAGAAAGATATCAACAGAAGACAAACTAGGATTGGGAGGGCAAGCGGCTGAGCAAAGGGCACAAAGCAGCAAGCAAGACACAATAGCAAGTGTGACTCCAACTTGGTTAAGCTGTGTTCTTCTGTCCTCCCTCCAACACACTCACAGAGAGGTGAGCATCTACAAGGACTTGTGCCTCCCTGAACAGAGACTTTATAAATCTTCAGTTTGATATAGATCTATACTAGTGTGTGGGCTATGCACTGAGGGTTTTGCATGAGTCATTTTGTTTAATCAAATAAACCCAAGGAAGCTGGCATCATTGTTCCATTTTACAGATGAGTACATAGTGAAATTAAAGCAATTTCCCAGGTCGCACAGCTGGTAAGTTTGATCAGAATTTAAATTATTGAAAACTGTATGAAGGTACTTTAAAATATTCACTGAGAGGCCGATGATTAAGGTGCAATAGGGAGACATGCATCCCATATGCAAGTGCCGGTTTAAGTCTTGACTGTTCCACTTTCAATCCAGCTGCATGTTAATGCACCTGGGAAGGTAGTGGGAGATAGCTCACTTCCTTGGGCCCCTGTCACACACACAGGAGACCTGGTTGGAATTCCTGGTTCCAGGGTTCCACTTAGTACAGACCTGGTTATGAGGACATTTGGAGGAGTGAATCAGCAGATGGAAGAGTTGCTAAGTGTGTGTGTGTATGTCAGTGTATGCTTCTCTGCCTCTGCTGCTCTGCCTTTCCCATAAAATTGCCAAGAAAAATTTGTAGGAAAATAGAATTAAAAGATGATTATTTTAGTATAGAAATTGTTGAATCTATACAGTTTTTTCCCCAGGAATGTGTGAAGTCCCTTGTATTTCTGCATAATCTCAAAGCTACTCTGAATATTTATTCGTTTTAAGAACTAAAAACTAGGGGCTAGGTGTTGGGGCAGAGCACATTGGAATGCCACTTAGGATGCCCACATTCCATACAAGAATGCCAGTTTGAGTCCCAGCAACTCCTCTTCTGGTCCAACTTTCTGTTCATGTATCCTGGGAGGCGCCAGACGACCTTTCAATGCTTGGATTCCTGCTTCCCACATGGGAGACCAGGATGGCATCCCACATCCTGGCTTCCAGTCTGGCCCAACCTCAGCTATTGAGACCATATGGAGAGCAAACCAGCGGATGGAAGATTACTACAATCTCTGTCTGTGTGACATTCTGCCTTTCAAATAGATTTTTTAAAAATAAACTCTTAAAAGTAAGGGGTTGGACATGCAAATTGAAGACTTTCAAATCAAGGTGTTCATTGAAACTAGGTTGCTTTCAACTGCAAAATACTGTGACTGCTCTTGCAAATTGGTCTTGATTTTTGGATTCCAGTTCCTTCTGTTCTGCCTCCCACCATTGCTACTGCATCCCATTTATTATTTCTTACATTTCCCCCTTGAAATGAAACAAACAGTGGCAGCTTAGGGATGCCGCAGAGCTTCCTCAGGATGGCACATGTCAGAGAGGGGCCCTGTGAGGATCTGCACTTGATCCTTTCTGCAGGGGTGCCCAAAGTCCACAAGCTCAGACCAGGAAGCCAGGAATATCTGATAAAGCAAAGGAAAAGAGGTGATTGCTTTGTGGTTTATGATCCTGATGGAAATTTCCTTAGGCCCTTCGATTTGGGTAATTTTTTTTAAATCCCACTCATTTCAACCAGTAACATTGGTGCTCTGCTTTCTCTAGAAACTTGTTGATGAGTAGGTCTAAGCTGCCAGTTAGACATCTTAGACTTTTCATCAAAACACTTTACCCATGGATATCAAAGCATTTGTGAACATTGTTATTACATTGACATCATCAGTGAGACTTGAGAAGGTATTATTACTACTCCCTATTATAGACAGTCAGAAAATGTCCACAGGAAAGAAACTTAATCTAAGTCATAAATCAGTAGCAAAACTGGGTTCAAGGGCCAGTGTTCTTGACTCCAGGTGAACTTAATTCATCTCCTAAAAATATCCTGTGTTTCTTCCTCCATACAACTAAAGCCTCCCTCCCTAGAACATAAATGACCAGTCTGTTCATTCTTGCATGCTCAACCAAGAAGCCTGGGCCAACCTGTTACAACTCTACATGTAGAGCATGGTGGACAAAGGTATTGACTATGAAGTCAAAGGAGTTCAACTTCATCACTTATTCCCCAAATGGCCACAGCCACTGAACCTGGACTAAGATGAATCCAGGAGCCTGGAAGGCCATCCAAGTCTCCCACATGGCTGGCAGGGGCCCAAGTACTTGGGCCATCTTCCGCTGGCTCTCCATGCACCATTGCAGGAAGCTGGATCAGAAGTGGAGCAGCCAGGACTCCTATGGGATGTTGCCATCACAGCTGGTGACTCAACTTACTACATCACAATGCTGAGGCTAGCTCCATTATATTCTAGCTGCAGATTCTTGAGCACATTCCTTCATGTACCTGAATCTTAGGTTTGTGACAACATTCTGAGCAGTGAGTTATAGATCAATGAATTCTTTAAAAATGAAATTATTTTTACTTGAAAGGCTGAGTTACAGAAGGAAGAAAAGAGAGATCTTCTGTCTGTTGGTTTACTCCCCAAATGGCCATAGCTGCCAAAGCTGAGCCATTCTGAAGCCAGGAACTGGATCTTCTTCTGGGTCTTCCACATTAGTGTAGGAGCCCAAAGATTTGGGCCATTCTCTGCTGCTTTTCCACACCATAAGCATGGATCTGAAATGGAACAGCTAGGACACAAATCAGTGCCTGCATAAGATACCAGCACAAGCAGGAGGAAGAGTAGCATGCTAAGCCATGGTGCTGCCCCAGGTCAAGTTTTCTAAGGAGTTTTGTCTCCCTCAGTAAAAGCCCACCTCCCCTCTCCTCCTTCCCTGTCTGGTCCCATTTGCTGCCCTTTTTTTTTTCTTTCAATGTTGAATCTTCAATTGCCTCCATATTTTTTGTATTATTCTTGTTTGAAATAACCTGTGAATACTTGAAATGAGAATTTTTCTTGCTCCAATACCAGCCCAAGGATATCTTTCTAAACATCCTTCTTGATTTTTCCCCAGAGAGCTGCCTTGTCAGTCTCACCTGAAAGCCTAACATGTTGATTTACCTGTTTTCAGAATCTGTTTTTTAGGGATCTGTCATATCCTCAGCTGATGATGCAGGCTCAGTTCTCTCTTCTCCCTTCCCGTCCCTTAATCCGGGAGGCCTTCAGCATCACCCCAACCACAGGATACAGAAAGGAAAAGCTAGGTGTTCCCGGTGACCCTCACCTGCCTTCTCTGCTCCTCTCCATGAGCTGCCACCCAGAAAAGGGAAATGAAGCTGGGCTGAGCTGAGGCTGGGCTGAGGTGCTCCCTGGTTGCTGGCTGAGCCAAGAGAAAGCCCGTGAGGTCCAAGTAGCCAGTTATTACTCCAAGTTCCTCCCTCAGGCAATATGTGTGCTCTTAGCCAAGGTCACAGTACATCTCAAACCACCTTTCTCTGCAGCTCTTCTTTTGAGTTCCAGCAACCCTAACTTTCTGTCATCTTCTTAGGCATGATTGGGTGAGAGCTTATCTGATGTTGATTCTGGCTTACTGTACTATCCCTTGTGGTTTCTCTACACCCAGCCCTTAGCTTTGAAAGTAGCCCTTTTATTAAACCCTCTGGACTTAGCCTCATTAGCCCAATACTTTCTCCATCCATGTTTAAAACTTACTTAGTCTGTATCCTTCCCCAGGACCTTGACTTGCCACCTGACAATTAATGAATTTGCTTGTGGGTCTTAACACATTACTAAAAGAAGCCTGCCATGCTATGAATAGCCTTCTTTCAGCAAATGGGATTCGCCAGTTGACTTTCTAGACCATGCCCTCTGACCCCCATCGTCCACATATTCCACTGCTTTGCCACACCCAAATGAATCAAGTGGAGCAAATTTACCTCAAAAGTTAGACTCTATTGCTTCAGTGCAGAAAAAAAAAGTTACCGGTTTCAAGTATCTGATGTTTAAAATCCCCGCAGCTGGGATGCAAAACCTTAGTTTTCCCTGGGACTTGAATAACTGTACAACCTTTTGCTAGGATTGAAAAGCACAATCCAAGAGGGATTCTCTGTGGCTGTGCCGTGTTCCTCTTGACCAGACTTAGTGTTTAGTATTTACAGCATCCAAGCCCTTCTGTGAATGTTGATTTCATAAGCCCTCTCACGATATAACCAAAGTACCCAATTGATGCGTAAAAAGAATGTCCACTTAATAACTCTTAGGATCTTTTGGGTGAAAGCTTACACATATGAGGGCATTCCATAAATTATGGGAACCAATTAATGTCTTTTTTCAAAAAAAAAAATTATTGGAAAGGCAAAAATACAGGGAGAAGCAACACAGAGAGAAAGATCTTCTGTCTGGTTTATTCCCCAAGTGGTTGCAATGGCCAGAGCTGAGCCAATCTGAAACCAGGAGCCAGAACCTTCTTCCAGGTCTCCCATGCAGGTGCAAGGTGCCAAGGTTTTGGTCCATTCTCAACTACCACAAGCAAACAGCTAGAAGGGAAGTGGAGCACCCAGGTTATGAACTGGCACCCATATGGGATCCCAGGATATGCAAGGCAATGATTTAGCCACTAACTGACCATGCAAGGCCCACTAATCAATGTCTTTTTAGTTGGTTTCAAATAACAGAATCCAAAACAACAGATTTAACCATAATAATGTTATTTATTAACAAAAGACAAAAGGCAGTCTCAAAGCCATCAAGGAACTGTATTTTTTGCATATCTGTGCGTGGGTCTCAGAGCTACAAGATGGCAGCAACACTAGACGTCAAGACTATTCAGAATCAGAAAACAGATAAGTAGGGAGTGTGTGTGTGTGTGTGTGTGTGTGTGTGTGTGTTGTACACTTGTACTGTTGTCTTTCTCTTCTATTTGTTTCATTTGGCAGACAGATGAAGACAGATTCCCCATCTTGGTTGACTCCCCAAATGCCTACAACAGCTCAGACTGGAACAGGTTCAAGGACAGTGGCTTAAAACTCAGGCTAGGTCTTCTAGGTCTTCCAAGTGGGTGACAGGAACCCAGTCACACCTACTGCCTCCCAGAGTGGGCATTAGTGGGAAGCTAGGCCTGGAAATCGAGCCAGAACTCAAACCCAAGGCACTGCAATACAATTGGTAGCTGAATGCTGCTCCGAATGCCTGCTCCACATGCTTCCTTCCCATGAGGCTTTCCCTAGTCATGCAGTTGGCTTCTCAGGCACCGTCTGGGTCACATGGACATTCCATAACCAGAGAGGCTGGGAAAGCAAGCACACACCTGTGCATCCCAGTTCTATGATGAGAGTCTGTGTGGAACAGGAGCTCTGGAGACTAGAAGCTATGCAGGTGTGCCATGCAAATCACCTCTCAAGAAGAAGTTTGCTGCTGAACTTGAAGCACAATTGATTGATGGCCTCCAGCTGCAGCACCTTCAAGATGTGTCCTGTGTTTTTGAGTTAAGGCCCAGCCATTCCAGCACTGTACAAGCTGGGAGTCCAGGGGACTGGCCCTATATGCCCATGTGGAGCCCCTCGCCCCAGTAATCCTCACTCCAGAACTCCTGATGTGTCACAAAGCCTTGTGGAGACCAACATCACTCAATTCTGCTGCTCACTCATCTTCCTTTCCTGGTGTTCAACTTGCACCATGGAAGTTAGACATCCCCTAGCCACCCTGCTTCATGCTTTTCCTCTCTCATGGCCATTGCTACCACCAACAGCACTAAATCTCTTGTCTTCCTAGCTCATCTCAGCATATTTCCCACACAAGCGCTCAACAGAGGGCAAAGGGTAACATCACTATAATTGTTCCCTTATAAGAAGATTCCCATGAAAATCAAATAATACTGGTGCTGAAAGGATTTGAGTTCAGAACAAGTCAGATTACTCTGGCCAATCCATTGAACTGTGTAGATGTTCCTACTCTAGGGAACACCATGGCCCAACCTCTGCAGGCAAACCCAGGCAATGCTGGCCTTAGAGCTCTGTTTCTGTCTGTTTCTCTGTTTCTGTTTCCGTCTCAACCATCCTTGTAAGCTGGCTTAGCTTTCTTTGTCATACTAATTCCACAGGGCATGCTTTAGCCAAGTCCTGTTTTTTCCCACCTGGAGATTCAATAAGCATTCTGGTTTCTTTTTGGTTCAGTTGTTGGCTTGTTCTAGTCTTCTTCGAGAAGAATCCTCCACTAGCTGCTCTCTTCAATGACATGTTGACCTTACAATTTCAATTCTCAGAGTTAAGGCCTTTGAAATAAGATCCTTCTGGGACATTGTTTCCTCTGGGGAAGCATTAAGTGCCTTCATTTATTTCTTTGTTCCTTCAACCCTCACTGAGGAAGACTGTGCTCTGAGACAGGATTGTAGTAACTGCGAGCATACAGCAACACATGGCACAAGCTCTTGCACGACACACTCATGGAAGCTGTTTTTAAGCTGAATTATTAAAGCTTGAAGAATGACATTTGAGCCAGGAAAGGGTGAACCATGTATCAGACCCTTCCTGTAACATCCATAGTTAGGGTTTGTATTCTTCACAAGACCACAGTTCAAAGACTTTCAGACCAGCACAAAGTGCATGTGCCAGACATACTCATGAGCTGCACTACAACATCAGGATCAATGCGAGAACACGTGTGTGATAGTGGTCCAAAAGATTCCATCACCTAGTGAAGGCACGGTCATCCTGGTTTGTGTGAGTGAGTCACTCTATGGTATTGCACCCCAGAGAAATCACCTAACAACACACAGCTCAGAAAATGCCCCTGGAATTGTCCCTGGGGGATGTACAAAACGTCTTCTCTTTATATTAATAAAAATAAGTTCAACAAAAACTAAAATAATCACCAAAAATGTGACCACCATTGTAAGTGAGGCATGGCCATGTTAAATTTGGGGGTGGCTACTGGCTGCCACCCTGTGCTGCTTGCTCTTCCCTGATGCCAGCCTCACACCCCACTGTGAGAGCTGACTGCCTAAAATAGCATCTGTCACCAGGGCTTAAGAAATAATAGAGCTGCACAAGTGGAGATTATTTTTGCACCAAGCACACAGGCAGCACAATCCCAAGTTCACCTGCACCAGGTCATTCTACTTGATCTGGTTTCAAGATGAGTCCCTGCTGAATGTCCTCCTTCCCAGCCATGAAAGCCAGCCCCTCCCTTTTCCCACCGTCATTATTTATGCAATCCATTTTCCTTTCTCTCCTTCTAAAGTCCAAATTAACCAAGCTCAGAACAGACTTGACTGGATCACAGACTGGATGTAATCTTCACTAAGATTACAGTGAGAAATAATGACAGCCCTTGAGTCTGGCGTGTGAGAAACCTTTTCCCAGAAGACAGGAGTCCTGTGTGCTGCAGGGGGTTGGGGAATGAGCATGGCAAAGCTCCAATCCACCTCCCCCAGTCACCGAGCCCAAACCCTTCAATTTACAGGCAGCAAAACCAACTCCAGGGCAGTAAAAGCACCTGCCTACCTCAGCCAGTGAGTGACAGAACTGGGACTGAATCCCAGCCTTCCTCCTCCTCCCAACTGGAGCTCTTTCCAACGGCTGCTCCCTCTCCTACCCCCGTGGCCTCTCTCCCAGTATTCCACAGCTACCACTCCCCTGCCATCATTTAATCCCTCTGTGACCCTGTTCTTTCTCACTCTGTCAACCACACCTGCCTTTCCTGCCCCCTCTCTGTCCCTCCATAGGATGCTTTACATTCTTTAGTCCTGCCTTCCCCCCTCTTAGGTTTTGCTGTCTTGCCTGTTGTTAAAAGAAGACACCTAATCTGCATATCTATGTTTGTATCCTCTATGTTTAATATTTAAAAGAAAAAACCCTCAATGTTCATAGAAATTCTCGTCTATCTTTAAAATTATAACTTTCTAACTATTCTACAGATTGTATATATAAAAATGCTTAATATCAGGAGTGTTTGGGATTTGGGATTTTTTTTTTTTTTAGATTTTGAGTAATTTATGTATGAATAGTGAGATAGGATAAAACCCAAGCGTAAAGGTGAAATTTATTTATGTCTCATATATACATTGTACATATGGTCTGAGGGTAACTTTATATATTTCTTAGAATTTCGTGCATAAAATAAAGTTTCATGGTTGTGTGGGATTTTCCATTTGTGGTATCATGTCAAAATACTTAAAAGTTTCCAATGTGGGAGCATCTTGGATTTTGGATGCTCAGTCTGTATAATTTTAAGAGAAAAATCATTCTACAGAATTCCCAGGACTTCACAACAGCAGCACTTCTGAAGCAGCAGACAAGTTTTGAAATGATTGCAGAGGAGCTCTAAGGGCTTTGAGAAGAAACAGATGGCTCCTGCAAGGGAATTACAATAATAAAGTTGTTTCCAGATGCACTGAGCAATATTAGCTCCCTGAGGTAGCAATGGAAATGAATGAAGAGTCAGAAACAAATAACAAAACACAACTGTGTTCCGACATGTTAACTGCAGACGGCAGTTGGGGAACATGCTGCTGTGTGGTGTCCCCTGTCAGGTCTGGATGGGACAAGGCTCAGAACCAACCAAACCCACTGTGTGCTCTGTGCATGGTGCTCATTGTTCTGTTTCCCATATAGTCTGCCAGAAACAAGGGTACATGTCTAATTGGGAGGGGAGGAGGTATCTCTGTGCTAGGTGGATGGAAAAAGAAACCCTCAATGTAAGTTAACAAGCTGTTCTCCCCACTTACTTTCACTAAGAGCCCTCCCTGCTCCATACCGTACAATCTGGGCCAGCAGAGCTGCAGTGCTGACCCTGAAATCTGGCGATACCACATAGGCACTGTCACTGTGAGTTCTGTGATGTCCAGCCAGCCTTCCTCTTTGGCATTTCTGCAAGCATCTATTGAGCATGCCGGCATGGCCTTGAATGTGCCTACTCATGTGCAGATGATCTCATTGACTTCAACCAACCAGGAGGAGTACTGAGTTGAGAAAATGGTTAGACAGCTCTGCCTCCCTCTGAACCCTTAAATTTCCTGGTTTTCTAACAGCATCAAGGAGGGGAAGGACAGCAGTCTTGGGCACCTATGAGGGCTGGCCTGGGAAGCATCCACTCAGCAGATGCTCTCCATTCCTCCTGTGGGCTCCTTTCATTCGGAGCTCCAGCAGCCCTGTTGGTTCTTGGACCTCTTACTCCTGAAAACTACACAGAAGAGCCATGTCATCAAATCCCAAGCAGGGCTTCTGCCCTAAATCCAGGCAACAACTGTGAAGCAGCTGCCCCCAGTGTGCCTAAAGCTGCTTAGCAGAGGATGCAGTGGGGAGGGGATGGCCCCCGGAAGCTATGTGACCCACTGCACACAACGGGAACAGCAGCTGGCAGGTGCCATCTATCAAGAAGACACTTGTGGCATTGGTTGAAGACAATGATGGATGAGATTGAGAGCAGCATTTAAGGGGTTGCCCCTACCTGTGAAATGAAGTGCTTAGATCTGTTTCATTTAAGAAAAAAATTACAAGACATACAAACAAAATAATGAAGGCAACAGGTAGTTACAGGCACACAGGCAGGTAAAATGTGACTCTGTCAGGCTTGCCTCCTTCCTCTGCCCTGGTGCCCCACCCAAAGCAGCATGAAACATTTCCCTGCAGCAACCAGGGTGTCTGCTTCTGCAGCCAGGGCCCAAGTTCAGGCACAGCACCACTTCTTACAGTTGGCAACCTAACTTGCCTTTGATCTCCTTTTCTTTCTGAGACAAATCAGCCTCACTCCTCTTTCATGTGCAAGATGGGACAAGAGCTAGGGGCAGGTAGGTATAGCTGCGGGCAGGGCTTTCTCCAAATCACAGAAAGGTCAGAGGGCAGGGAGCCAATGGAGTTGCTTGTCTGCTGAAGCCCATGGGAAGCAGTCTGGGTGTTCTGGTAGGTGGGGATGTGTGTTGCTCAGTAGTTGGTTGAGGAACTGGACAAAATGGAAGGCTAGCACTAGTTGCTTTTGCAGCCCAGCTTTCAGAGTCTAGGTTTCCTCACTCACGCCTACCCTGTCCCTTTTACTGACATCCTCCTCTAAATCTCTTAGGAATTTAATGACCCCATTTGCTTTCTTGACCTCTCCTCCAACATCCTTATCAAAATCCTCAGCATGCAAGTATGAAAAATGTCACTGGAACAAATGATTGATACAAATATAAATCCCTACTCCCTTTTAGGAAATCAGGTGACCATTACCTAAATTTTAGAAGCACAGTTGCTTGGACCCAAGAATTTCTCTTGCAGTAATAAAACCTAAGTAAATTATTACACAGGTACACAGAAATATATTTATGAGACAGTTTACTGTTGCTTTGGTTTAATATACAGAACAAGTAGAAATAACAAATGCAGGGACTGACACAATGGCCTCATGGCTAAATCCTCACCTTGCAAAAGCTGGGATTCCATGTGGGCCCTGGTTTGCATCCCAGCTGCTTCACTTCCCTTCCAGCTCCCTGTTTGTGGCCTTGGAAGGCAGTGTAGGCTAGCCCAAAGCCTTGGGACTCTGCACCCATATAGGAGACCTGGAAAAAGCTCCTGGCTCCTGGCTTCAGATCAGTTCAGCTCTGGCCATTGCAGCTTCTTGGAGGAGTGAGCCAGCAGATTGAAGCTCTTTCTCTCTGTCTCTCCTCTCTGTAAATCTTCCTTTCCAACAAAAATAAGTAAATATAAAAAATAATCACATGAACATACAATAAAACATAAAAATAAGAATGCATTTTCTGCACCTGTGCAAATGGCAGCCTGTGGCCTGCCATGTTTCTGTGCCCATTGAGGCCTGTAGGTGAGGGTTTGTGGGTGACGTGGGGGATGGAACTGGTAGGGTGTGTGGGGACCTGGGGAAGTGGCTCACTCCTAGACAGGCAGTGCAAGCCTGGGGATTTCCTTACATCCTTGGTCCCGGGAGGGGTGGAGTGAGCATGGTCTGGTGTGCTGGCAGACCAGGCTTGGAGAGATTCGATTGGACCTAGGTTTTGGGTATGTGGAGGGGTAAGGTCCTGGGCCAGCACACGTGCAAGGAGCTTGGGATCCTAGTGGACAGGCAGAGCTCTGGGCCAGCACACCATCCCACCAGAAGATTGGACTTTGGAAGGCTGGCCTACGGAACCGAAGCACTCCCAGACACAGGAACTGTAGATTGATCAGAGGAAAGGGGGATGGGGATGCGTGGGAAAGAGAACTACTACTGAGGGAGTATGTTGCAAATAAAGAACAACTTTTGTGGAACTTCCATCAACAAGGCCACTGTACCTGCAGGTAAACAATGGGGCTGGAGCGGGGTAACTGGAAGACCTTTATGGGTCAAACAGATGCACCAGCCCACATGGGAGACCTGAGCTAGGCTAGTTAGCATGGATCACTACCATCCACTATTCACCAGTGCATACTAAAGCTAGGACTAAGGGTCTACCTGGCAGAGACAGATCGCAGTACCTGTCAGTGAAAGTTGAACAGGAGACAGGTAATGTTAGGCTGGGCCATGACACTAACCAGCATGTGAGAAAACCAAGTCTGGAACTACAATTTCTGCTGGTTTGCTTAAAAGTTGAAGGTAGTGATGGGCTGAACTAGGCATGGCCATGGAACCCTATGTCTTTCAAGGGTACTGGGGCTGGGAACAGGTTGGGCTGGTCCAGGCTACATCTGCAAGTGCACCCAAGAATAGGGCATGGAGTGGGTTGCACTCCAATACCCACCAGCTCATATATGTCAGGATGGAGGGGACAAACTATGCTGGGTAGGGGTCTAGCACCCACCAGCACATGTGAGATCTGGGTCTGGGGGTGAATCTGGTGTGGGAACTTGGAAAACAACCCTGGTGTGCCATACTTACCACCAGTAAGCATGTGATTCAGGCCTGGGTGTTGGTCAGGCTGGGCAAGGTAGATCCAGCTGTTAGCCAGTATGTGGGTTGGATCTGAAGGCAGGGACTGGGCATGGCCAGGTCAACCTTAGCCTACTGGCATATGCAGGAGCCATGCTGGAGTGTGGGTAATGCTAGATTAGGCTATCACACCTACTGGTTTCCATGAGCCTGCAATGGGAGCCAAATGGGCAGGGCTGCAAGAGTTGGGACTGGGGGCAGGCAGGGCAGACCAAGATGCAGCATCTGATGGCAAAGGCCAACACGGGGGATAGGCTATGCCAAGCTGGGTCAGCGTAACCACTGGCACATGCAAAATATTTAGCTGGGAACAGGCCTGGGTTGTGGAGCTAAGGGGATGTCCTGGCTCTGTTGTAGTTTCCACTGAGGCGTGTGAAAGCTGGAATGGGACTGGTGATCCGGGCTGGACATGACTACAGTGTCCATTGGCAAGAATGTGGACAGGGCCTGGGATGTGCCAGACTGGGCTTGACTCCAGCACCCACTGGTGCTCATGAGAGCCAGGGTGGGTATAGGATGGGCTGGGATAGGTCTTGGCTCCCACTGAACCATACAAGAACTGTCTGGGCATGGACCAGGTATGAGTGGGCTGTAGCACCCAACAGTAACAACTGGAATTTTTGTGCAGGACAGTTGGGCAAGGCCACTATTCTTGCCAGTTCAGGAGATAAATTAAGTCAGTATGGGCCAAGGACCCACCGGTGTGCCTGAAATCTGCTCTGGTAGGAGACCTGATAGAGGAGCTAGGGGAACTCCTTTGTTAGGCTGCAGTCCCAGCAGGTGAAAACAAGAACCAAGGCTGGGGAGCAGCCCAGACCAGGCCAGGTTACAATACCTGCCAGCATTACCAGGTTAGACCAATTCATAATAACCCACTGGCAGATCTGAAAACCTGAACAGGGCTCAGAATGGGCCAGGTCAGGCTCAAACACCAGCCAGTTTACATTAGAGCTGGAACTAGGGCTGACTGGGCTGGGCTAGGCTGCAGAATTGACAAGTCCAAGCAAGAAGCAGGGGCATACCAGGCTGGTCCTTGCTGCAGCATCTGCTGACAAATGCCAAGGTGAGGCGGGCCATGTCAGACTAAGCCATAGCACCCATCAGCACACGTGAGACTAGGGGATGGAGGTTGTAAGTCAAGAGGGTACTGCAAGAAGTTCCTCTGCTGGGCCACTGTCCCCACTGGTGAGCAAGAGAGCAGGGACAGAGGGCAGACCAGGCTGGCCAGGGTCACCACACCTGTTGAGCTGCATGTGAACAGGGTTAGGAGGAGAGCCAGGATGAGCTAACTGACTGTATCCACTGGTGCATGCATGAGCCAGAGTAAGTGAAAGTTGGTTGGGCTTTGCCACAGGATCAGCTGGTTAGGATTGGGGACAAATTCTGTCAAGCTAGACTGTAGAATCACGTGGAGAGTTGCAAGATCTGGGACTGGAGGTAGATCCATTAGGGAAATTATGGGCACCTCTCTGGGCTACAACTCTCACTGGTGAGCATAAGAACCAGGGCTAAGAGTGGGCCTGGTTAGATAGATGGTGGCACCTGCCAACATGAGTGTAGATTGAATAGTAGTGTAGGTTGGGTTGAGTAATGCTTCAATGCTCATTGACATGTAAGAGAGCTGAATGGGATGTGAGACAGACTGGACCAGTCTGCTGCGCATACTGACAAGCACAAGAACCAGGGCTGGGGGTAGGCCTGGTGGGAATTATTAGGAATCCTTCCGACTAGATTGCAGTTCCCACTAGTGTATGTGAGGGCCAAGTATGTGGTGAGCAGGGTTGGGCTAGACCACAGCACCCATTGGATTATGTAAGAGTCAGGGCTGGAGATAGAATATACCCAGTAAATGCAACTACCAATGTGTGCATAGGCTGATGTGGGTGATGACTTGAGCCAGAGCCCATACTGACAAGCACACACAAGAGTCAGTTCTGGGATCACTTCAGACAAGATTTCTTTGGGTATCCTCCAAGTGAACTGCTGGACTCAGAACTCCAACCATGGGGAAAATTACAGGATCTGGAGTGGTCTGATCGTGGAGTGCATGTGTCAGAGCTAGGCCTCTTCAGTGGCTTAGATGGAGCAGCAGTGGACAGCATACCCAGATGCACATGGAGGATATGGCAGTCTAATGGGACCTGCAGCATAACAGAGTAAAGAGGTCAGAACAAGTTGAACTACTTACCCCTGCCAAGTGTTAATAACAAATACCTGGGCAAAAAGTCTACTCTAAGGTAGACTATGTCAGCCAAAGGACATTAGAAGGATTTCTTCATCCTTAGATCAGTGAGATCAGCAGCATTTCAGAATTATTGAAATGTGAGCAGGACCCTTGGAGCACGCTCCACACTGGGATCCCTGGGATGAAATCGGGTGGCCATTCTCCATCCCTGGGTACTGAGGAAGTTGGGAGGCTGGGTGCAGCTTTCCCCATCTGTCTTCCCCCTTCTCCCAGTCACAGAAAGAAGAAAAATTGGAAACAATGGTCTCGCCTACTTTTCCCTGATCCTCAATGCTCCTCACCCGGATCAACTATGTAAATATCATCAAAAATAAAATGTATATTAAAATTGTTACTAAAAGATAAGGACATAGAGCCTTATTTACTAGCAAGGATGTATGTCCCGACCCATTGCTAAATGAGGAAAGTAGATTTTAGAAGGACATACAGAGCAGGATACCACTTAAATAGAGAAAGGCTTATACACTTGTACTTGCTTGAAAAGACCAAAATGATGAGCAACATCCTGCTGATGGTGCTGTGGGTGAGGAATAGAATTACAGGCATTATCCACTTTCTTTATGTGGTTTACATTTTTAAATTAAAATTGCATTTATTTATTTGAGAGGCAAAAGGACAGAGAGAGATGGACAAATACAGAGAATGAGCTCGCATTCATTGGTTCACTTCCAATACGCCTGCAATGGCAGGGGCTGGGCCAGACCCAAGATGGGAAGCCCATAACTCAATCCAGGTCATGCATGTGGGAGGTAGAAAACCAATTCATGAGTCACCACCAAGTCTCCTGGGTGCACAAGGGCAGGAAGCTGGAATTGGGAGCTGCATACTCTGATGCAGGTGGGTCCTGGGAGTCTTGACCAGGGTCTTGACTACCAGGCTCTATGCTCACCCTGGTTTACACTTTCACAAAGATATACTAACAGAAAAAAAATAGTGATGAATATTTTTAAACTTCTGGGAGAAATCATTGCATTGCTTTCACATTCACAGCAACTTGTAGAGTTTCACAGCCTTATTTTCTCCCCTTACTCATTCAATCTTCACAGTCCATGAGATGAGAAAGGAAGCTCTTGATATGCCAGAGATAAAGAAGCACATTCATTACAGTGCTAGAAGCAGAGATTCTGTCAAGTACTGACAGGTGAGGAGAGAGAGCAGAACTTCATCCTGATTTCTGCAGGGGTGATTGGGTGCTTGAATGGCAACAATTAAGACAGAAGGAAGGGGAGTGAATAGGGCTAATAGTGAGAAATGACCAAGGGTTGTTTTTCAGTGTGTAATTGTGATCTGTCCAGCTGGTCTTAGTTGGCAAGTGGAGGGTGTCTGTTTGTTTTTTAATATTTTTAATGTATTGTTTTGCTTTCATATATTTGAAAGGTAGAGAGACCAAGATGGATAGATTTGCTGGCTCACTCCCTATATGCCCACATCTGGGGCTGAGCTAGACCGAAGCCGGGAACCAGGAACTCAGTCCAGATCTTCAGAAGAGTGGCAGGGACCCAGCTTCTTGAGCCATCACCAGCTGCCTGCCATGGTGCTTATTAACAGGAAACTGAAATTGGATGTGGAGCAGAAAGTTGAACCCAGACACTAGGTTATGAGATGCAGCTATCCCAAATGACATCTACACTGCTGTGCCAGTAAAGGCTGAGGGAAGCACAGAGGGTCCCTAATCTTCCTGCTGCTTACCTTGCAACAAAGTGACTTTTAGGTATTGGGCAAGACAGCCTGGAGTAACAGCAATTTCATACACATGTCAAAGAGACAGAGAACAAATGCAGGATTGTGCATTCACTTTAATAAGTGATCTAGGAAAAAAGAGACCAGGGCCTGTGGTCATGGGTTGCCTGGAACAAACAGCAAATTCTCACAGCCGTGAGCTTTGCCATGTGGGAACTTCAAGGGAGAGCCGGGCTCTCCCAGAGTAGTAACCTTGGGCTAGAGTTTGGTCAAGTCTCTTCATGCAGAGGTTGTCATAGAGTGTTGGTGGGTAACATTTGGCTGCTTCAAATGAAAAGTGAATTTTCAGAGAAATTAAATGGCATGGCACTGTGGAGGAGCACCACACATATCTCTATTCTAGGGGAAAAAACAACTCTGCTACAAGGAGGGCAACAGCCAACAGACCCCAGCCACCACCCTGTTAGAATTCACCTGAGCATTTGCACCCAAGCCAAGCTCTTCTTGCCGAAGCTTCAGCCAAAGGCTCAGCACTAACTGGGGCTCTGCCAACAGCCAATGCCTAATGCCTAGTCCCAAGTTAGCTGAGTCTTTGTCACACCTGCATCACAGCCCAGCCTCTCCTTATTTGGCTAAGGGGGGTATTAAGTATTTCTGCTCCAGGTCCTCGTCATGCACAAAAACTGGAATTCTAAGTGCTGATATATATAAGGAAAACTTTATTCAGAAAGTGGGAAAGCAAACACACACTTAAAGTAAAAATGGATTGCTTGTCACAAGTGGGCCACAGGCCAGACAATTTTCCCTGAGGAGAAAAAGTGAGGAGGGAAGAAAGAGAATATTGATAGTTTCATAGTGTCTTCCTCTAGATGAGGCAAAAGCAACCAGGGAAAGAGGGTGTTTAAATGGCAAAATAGGAAGACAGAATTACACATTAGGGGCTTGTGACTCCAACCTAGCAATCTTAAACTAGCTTCCTGCTCATTATCACACATCACTCTTACTTCTTGTTAGCTTTTTTCACAAACCCAAGACACTGGACACAGCAAGTAAGCCACACAAGAGATCTTTATTTGAGCCAGGGAGATCTCATGGTGCAGAGACAAGTGAAAGCAGGGCAGATACAGACAGATAAAAAGCAAAGCAGAGAATGAGGAGAAGAGCAGGGAGAGACAGGGAGCAGGAGGAAAGGAGGAGGAGAGAGAGAAAAGCAGAGACAGAGCACAAGGAGAGAGAGACAAAGAGCAAAGAAGAGAAGAGCTGAGAGAGAGACACAGAGAGAGAGCAGGAGGAAAGAAGAGAAAGAACAGGTTCGGGATTGGGGTAAAATCAGCTCCCTGCAGTGTGGCGGCTATGGGGGGTGCCCCAGCCAGGCTGGACCCAATGCTGGGGACTCTGGCCAAAGCCACTGCTGAAAGGAATTGACTGAATCCTAGGCTTTCTCCAGGCCCGAGAGATCTCTTCCCTCACGGTAGAGTGCCAAATGGTGACCAAGTCCTAGGCTTTGGGTGCCAGTGCACCAGTTGGGTACCAGACTCTCCTGCTGGCCACCCAGCAGAGAGCTCTGGGGTTTTTAGAATATATAATTGCTGCCTAGGAACACCCATGGATGAGGCAAGTGTGTGTGTAGGCAAGGGATGAATTGTGGGTGATTCCCAGCAACGGGGTCATAAAACCTTCAGGCAAACCTGATGGTTTGGAGGGGAGCATCCATAAGCTCTATTTGGACCAGACTTATTCAGCAGCTCAAATGAAAATCCTCAGATGGGCTGTTAGCATAGAGCATCACTGAGTGCCACACTAGTCCACACCAAAGCTATGGATGGGAGCCTGTCTGACTGAATGGTGAAACAGTGGACGGGTCACACTTGGCAGGGTCAAGACACTAACCAGCATGCAAGAGAACCAGATCCAAGGGTGGATTCTGTGGGGGGTGGTGTGAGCCCAACCCTGTGGAAATAAAAGTCCCGCTGGTTACCTTACGAGCTGGGGTAGTGTTGGGCTGAGCTAGGTGTGACCATGGAACCTGCCATCACTTACTGGTAAAGGAACCAACAACAGTCTGGGCAGTTCAAGGCAGCAGCACCCGAAAGTGCATCCTAAAATAGGATGTGAGGTGGACCTAGCTGAAACTGCAAGGGGGCACACCAGGCAGGGCCAAGCAAACTCACAAAGAAGAACAGAATTCAGGATGGAGCACATGTCATTCCAACCTAGGCTCTTACCCCAATTGCTCTGCACGAGCCAGGGATACTAGGCCACAGCATCGAAGGCAAAGGCTGAGATAGGTGAGGAGCTAAGCCAACTGAGTAAGAGCAACTATTGGCACCAGCATAATCTAGGGCTGGAAATAGGCTCGGTGGGGAGATCTGAGAGTACGCCCTTGCTGGATTGGTGTTCCCACAGGAGGGTGGGGGGCCAGAGTGTGGGTTGTGTTCTGGTCTGGATATGGCTGCAATCTCCCTTGATACAAGTGCGAACTGGGGCTGGGTGCACCTAGTCAGGCTAGATGTCAACACCATCTGGGGCTCTGGAGAACTTGGGTAGATGTAGGATGGACTAGGCTGGGTCTCTGCCCCTACTGAGCCATGTGTGAGCAGTGTCTGGGTATGGACAAGCCTTGGCTAGGCTGAAACAGCCAACATCAAGAACTGGAACAGATTGAAGGCCATCAATAAGGGCTGGCCCATGAACCCACCAGCATGTGCAAGATCTGGCCTAGGGAGAGGTTCTGAAGGAGGAGCTTAAGAAATTCCTCTGGCAGGGCACAGTCCCTGCAGGTGAGCACAAGGACCACAACAGGGAGCAACCCAGACCAGGCCAGAGGAAGATATCCACTGACATACATTGGCAGACCAGGCTGAACCACTTCACGTCACCCACTGGTGAATCTGAACACCAGAATGGAGTGTGGGTCGGGCCAGGTTTGGTCGCAACACAAACCAGAGCACATGACAGAATGCCAAGGTGAGGTGAACCATACCAGATGTAGCCTCAGCACCCAAACAGCACAAATGAGAACCAGGAAGGGAAGGGGCAAAGCTGACAAGAGAAATGTGGGCTCCCCTGATGGACAACCACTCCTACTAGAGATCATGAATTGGGATGGGGGCAGACCAGACCAGGCAGGGCTACGACGCCTGTGGGCTTCATGTGAGCTAGATCAGGGAAAAGCCAGGTTGGCCTGATTTCTGACCAGTGCAAGCAAAAATTAGAGTGGGTGAGGGTTGGTTGGGCTTTACCACACCATCAGCCTGCAGAGGCTGGCACTGGGGCTAAATCTGTCAAGTCAAACTCCAGAACCACATGGAGAGTGCATAATCAGAGAGTGGGAGTGGCCCAATAAAGAAATGGTGGGCACTCCCACTGGAGAGCACAAAAACCAGGATGGGGCAGGGGTAGCTAGACAGAAAGACACCTGCCAGTATGTGTGTGGGCTGGATAGTACAGTTGGTTGGGTTGAACTAGGCTTCAGTGCACATTGACATGTATGAGAGCTAAATGGGATTTGGGACAGACTGAGCAAGTCTGCGATACATACTGGCAAGCATGGGAACCAGGGTAAGGGGTAGGCCTGGTGAGGGTTATGGGGTCGCCCCAACTAGGCTTGAGCTCCCACTGGTTTCCATGAGGGCCGAGTTTGAAGTGGGCAGGGTCAGGCTGGTTGCAACACCCATTGGTTTGCATGCGAGACAGAGCTGGAAACAGAAACAATGCAGTAATTGCAACAACCAGCATATGCGTAAGCTGACTGGGGCAATGGACGGTGGGACCCTGTACTGGCAAGCACACACAAGAATCAGGTCTGGGATCACTGCAGATGAAGTTTCTTTGGAGATCCCTCCAACTGAGCTGCTGATCTCAGAGCCCCAACCATAAAGAGACTATGTCAGCCAGTGGATTCCAAATAGATTTCATTGTGTTTGGAACAGCGAGATTGGCAGCAATTCAGAACTGATGAACTATCAAAACTGTTTGAGCAGGACCCTCAGAGCATGCCCCACATTGGGGACCTGGGATGGGTGGGAGGCTGGGTGGGGCTTCTCCCTTTGTTTCAAAACAAAAAAATAAAAAATAAGAGAGAACAAAAGGGAGGGGCATCTTTCATGGCCTCAGGGTAGGGGAATAGGGAGTGTGGGTCTGGGATTGGGAGAGGCAGAGGTACATGAACACCAGGGTTAAACGCCCCAAGGCATTAGTGTATTTAAACCTGACTGTCACTAAGCTTAATTAGGCAAGTGGGCCTTAAGGAGGTTTAGGTCTAGGAGGTTTATGGTTAGTGCTAAGTAACCAGTATTCAAGGGAAATGAAACCTGGGGGATTTAAGGCAGTACTTGATCAGTAAGCATTCAAGGCATTCGAGGACGGTGGAGTCAAGTCTTGGGGTCAATGTCTCAGTCACTCCTTACACTTCCCCCTTTCCCAGTCACAGCTTTCTCCCCAATAAACCTCTTGTGCTTCTGACTTCATCTCAGCATCGGCTTCATCCGGCACCTGAATGATTACATGTGGTTTGTCAAAATCTGTCCTCATAGCCTGCAAATGCTTGCTGAATCCCTACTCAAATCATAGTTGTTAAGTCCCACTACCAAGTAAACCTTATTGGAAATGTTTGTATCTTAGCTAGACTCAAAGTGCTTACTCACAGAAAGGCATTTTAAGAATGAGGATGGCATGAGCACCCTAAAACAGGATGTGGGGTGGGCTGTGCCACACCAACTCATACAAAGGCCGGTAAGAATAGGGCAGGCCATGTCGGGTAACAGTCAAGCACCCACTGGCATGCATGAGAATCAGGCTTGTGAGTGGCCCGAACAAGGGAACTTTGGAAACTCCTCTAGTGCATCATAGCTGCCACTGATGAGCACATGATCTAGGCCTGAGTGTTGGACAGGCTGAGCAGGGTAGCTCCATCCATCAGCAAGAGTGTGAGTTGGTTTTGGAAGGAAGCAGACGAGATGGGGCTAAGAAAACCATAGCCCACTGGCAAGTGCAGAAAACAGGATGGAGTGCATGTCATGCCAGGCTAGGCTGCCACACCTACCTGCATGAGCCAGGGATGAGAGCAGACTGAGCAGGGCCAGCTTGCAACACCTACCAACGAGAGTTGGAACTGGGATCTGGCTGGTCCAGGCCAGGCTGTGGCATTCAAAGGCAAAGGCCAAGACAGGGGAGGGGCTATGCCAAGCTGGGTCAGAGCATCCATTGGACATGCGAGATCAATGGCTGGCATCAAGCCTGGTTGAGGAGCTAATGGGATGCTCTGGCTGGGTTGTAGGTCCCCCTGGTGAGTGTGGGGGCCAGAGTGGGGGATGCAGGCTGGTCTGGATATGGATGCAGTCTCCCTCGGCATGGGTGTGGACTGAATCTGGGGCATGCAAGACTGGGCTAGACTCCAGTACCCATTGGAGCATGTGGGAACAAGAATAGGTGTAAGATGGGCTAGGGTACATTTCTATCCCTGCTGAGCCATGTGTGAGCTGTGTCTGGGTATGTACCAGGCTTGGCTAGGCAGCAGCACCTAACAATAAGAACTGGGATAGGTGAGGGCCAGTCGGAAAAGGCCACTGTTCCTACTAGGACAGAAGATGGACTAACTAGGGCTGGCCCATGGACCCACCAGTGTCTGCAAGATCTGGTATTGGGAGACATTCTGGGAGAGGAGGTTGACAACTCCTCTGTTGGGACATAGTCCCTGTCGGTGAGTCCAAGAACCAAGAAAGGGAACAGCCCAGACCAGGCCAGGTTACAGTACCTATGGGCTTATCTTTGGCTCAGGTCTAGGGCAAGCTGGGCTGGGCCAGTTCATATAACCTGCTGGCAAATCCAAGTGCCAGAATGGTATGTAGGCTATGCCAGGTCAAGCCGCCATACCAGCCAGTTCACACTAGGACCGGGACTAGGGCCTAGCTGGGCTGGCTTAGGCTGTAGTCCCTACCAGTGTGAGCTGGAACTGGGGGTGGGCCAGGCCAGGCCTAGATACAACACCCATTGGAAAATGCCAAGATGAAGCAGGCCATACCTGGGCCACAGCACCCAACCAGCACACCTAAGACCTGGGGGAGAGTGGGTGAATTCGGTAGGGGGGCTGCAGGGAGATCCCTTGCTGGGCCACTATTCCTGTTGGTAAGCGCAAGAGCTGGGATTGGGAGCAGAACAGGCCAGGCAGGTTTGCAACACCTGTAGGACTGCATGTAACCTGATTGGGGTCAAGCCAGGCTGGGTGGACTGTACCTACTGGTACACGCATAAGGCAGAGGAGGTGAGGGTTGGTTGAGCTTTGCCACAGCATCAGCTAGCAGCTGTGGACATAGGGCAAATCTCTGTTGAGCTAAACTGCAGCACCACCTGGAGAGTGCAAGATTCAGGAGTGGCAGCAGGCCCAGCAGGGAAATAGTGGGTACCTCCCTCTTGAGTTGCCACTCCAACTAGTGAGAATGAGAAGCAGGACTGGGACAGGCATGGCTAGACAGAATGGCACCCACCAGCACATGTGTGGGCTGGATAGTGCAACTGGTTTGGTTGAAGTAGGCTTTAAAGCCCATTGACATGTATGAGAGCTGAATGGGATGTGGGACAGACTGGAGCAGTCTGCTGTACATACTGGCAAGTATGGAAACCAGGGCGGGAGGCAGGCCTGGTGCGGGTTATTGCAGGTTGCTCCAACTAGGCTTCAGCTCCCACTGGCTTGTGTGGGGGCCAAGTGTGCAATGGGTGGGATCAGCTGGACTGCAACACCCATTAGTTTGTATAGAAGACAGGCCTGGAGACAACTGACTCAGCAATTGCAACTAACAGTGTGTGGGGGCCGATTTGGGCAACAGACTGTGTAGGACCCTTTATTGCCAGGCACACACAAGAATCACGTCGGAGATCACCTCAGATGAAGCTTTTTTGGGAATTTTTCCAACTGAATTGCTGGACACAGAACTCTAACCATGGAGGAAATTGCAGGTTCCATGGTCTGACCATGGAATCCATGAGTTGGAGCGGAGCTTCCTTAGTGGTCTAGACAGAGCAGTGGCCAGCATATTCAGATGCACATGGAGGACATGGCATTACACTGCAGCCTGCAGAGGACACCTGGTACCATAATAGAGGATGAAGGACAGAACAAATTAATCAACTACTCCAGCAAAGTGTTGGCAGTGTATACCTGGGTAAATGAAGACTCTAAGGTGGACTATATCAGCCAGTGGAGTTTGAAGAGATTTTATCAAGATTGGAGTGGCAAGATTGACAACAATACAGAACTATTGAACTATCAAAACCACTTGAGCAGGACCATCAGAGCATGCCTCACATTGGGGACTCTGGGATGGTTGGGAGGCTGGGTGTGGCTTCTCCCCTTAACTCTCCCTCTCCCCAGATACAGAAAGGAAAAAAGAGAATGTCAAACCAATGGTCTAACCCACTTTCCTAAAGCCCTTGACCCTTCGCACCCTAATCAAATATGTAAAAAGTATCAAAAACAAAAATTTATACAATAAAAAAAAAAGAATGAGGATGATGGAATGAGCCAGAGAAAAATAAAAATATAAAGGGACCCAGCATGAAGACAAATGATCAGGGCTTCCCTCAAATGACTGAACTGACATCCAGAACCTTATGGTTCCAACCTGAAGGTTAGAAACAAATGCAGGGAGAGAATCAAGATGGCGGAATAGGGTGAGGACACATTTAAACAGACAAACATTAGCCAGGGTGAAGCAGAGAGGGCACATTCCAGGAAAGAGGATAGGACAGACCAATAGCAGAGGGGCACCTGGAGACTGATGGACACTGGAAAGCAATGGAGACAGTGGTGTAATGTTGCAATGGCAAGATACCCCATCAGCATTTAGCAAGCAACAATGTGAACTGCACCAGCAGCCATAACTCCACCAGCAACAAGGTAAGAAGGGCAGTTCACCAGGAACTCAGGAAGTAAACCCAAAGAACTGCCCATCCTATTGGTTTGTTTGATTTGACCAGGAGCAGAGACAGAGCAGTAGATCTCAAACAGGTGTGCTGGAATAGGGTGGATTTCACAGCCCAAAACCATGGTAGAGCTGAATTGGGTACCATCTTGTTTAGGGAAGCAAAGGCTGTGGACAGGACTGCACATGCATTGAGCAGGGAGTAAATTCATTTCTGGCTCAGTGAATTGCAACAGCGTGGCATCCTACAGATTCCACCCAAACAGGTCCACGAATGGCACATCAGATGCCATTTTGTACAGTGTAGCAAAGGCTTTGAGACTGTAGGGATAACAGTAGGGATAACATACACTAAGCTAGGAGTAAACTCACTGAGCTCAGTGCATCCAGCTAGACTTTGGAGCCTGCAGAGGACACCTGATACTTACACCATAGCATGTACACTTACCATTGCCTTGTACATCATCTAGCAATTGATAACTAAATCTCTAAATTGTGAGCTTCTTAAGGTTTTGAACTCGACCTTACTTCCTTTTTCATACCCAGGGTCTGGGACAAGGATTTCTATATCAAAGTAGCACATGAATAGTTTCCTAAGGAGTCCTATCTTAAAGAAAGGGCAGGGGGTGAGGTAATAATGATTATAGCCAGTGTCTGCTGAATCTGTATTAGGCCAAACTTTGTGCCATCCCACTTAATACACATTGTAACTCCACAAGGCTGTGCTGCTGATGGTGGTGCCCAGGACTCTGGACAAAGTTTAGGATGCACAATAAATAGGGTCAGCATTGAGATCAGCATTGGTGGGAGGCAGGGGAGGAAGCAAGGTTGGTACAGAAAACTGAGCAACATGGCCCCCAACAGCATCAACCACAGGAAGCTCTGGGGCCAACATGACCCATGGTGGATGACTTGAGCTGGACCAAATCCTTTCCCCATCTCAAGCAGACATTAGATGTGAGCTTCCAGAGCAGGATGTGACAGTACATGCGTCCATCCCAAGGGACGGCTCCTGGCCAACAGCATACAGAAAAGAAAGCATCAGGCATGACACACTTACAGAAATGCTGACATGCAGTTTTGGTTAGCATCACACTAGCACCTCAAGGAACATAGAGGAGGTAGAGAACATGGTCTCTTGGGTGATGCTAACAGTTTAGTAAAGGGTTGGTAAACCATATACAGGTGAACTGCTTATTGAAAAAACCCCAGAGCATAACTGGGTGAAAGATGATGCCAGGTCAAAGGGAGAGCAAGCCAGTAACAAGAGTTCCCCATTACTACAAAGTTCTACCCTTTAACAGTGAATGGCTGTGGGCCTTGCAACCATGAGTAATGATAAATAAACTATAATCAAAGTGTAAAAAGACCAAGACTTACAAGGATTTGGAAAGATGTGCAGGCCTTAGTACAAACTCTTTTCAGAACAAATTTAAAATCCCCAGCTTTTCGTTGAGTCCTTCTTTTCTTGGCCGCTGAGCTACCTTGAGTTTTTCACAAGAGTTTTCATCTGCATCCTGAGTGAGTGAAGCTACTTCAAATCTTAGCCACTTTTCCTTTAGATGAATGAAAGCACTTAAAAGCTGAATAACAGGAGAAATAGAGTAACCTATTGTACTGGTATTATAAAACTTTATTTCATTCATTCAACAATTATTTGAGTACTATCAACATTTCAACATTTGGGTAGTTGTGGGGCACTGTAGTTACAAGCAGTGTTTGGCAGACAAGCTGAGTTTGAGGGACAGCCCTGTCAATTTCTAGATTTGTGTAAAGCTATTTTTCCAATGCTGGGAGTCTTCATATGTTAAGCGGGACTTACAGAAGTGCTGGTCTAACAGCATTGTGGTGAGAATTAAATAATTCATGCAAAAGGGCCGGCCACGCTCATATTAAGTCATTAATATGGTCAGTAAAGCTACTTGTTACCAGTAATAGCCACAGCAGCAGCAGGTGGTGTTGGGCATTTAACACAGAACAAGAGAGCAAAGAGATCTGCATTCCCAGAGCGGACAGACAAGGTAGGCCCACAAGGGAGTGAGAAACAAAGCCTTAACTGAACGTGTAGCGCTGGGAAAGAGAGGCAAGGAATTCTGGGTAGACTAGAAGATGAAGACACCAGCACAACTTGTAAAACCATTCTTTGCTGTGCCCTGTTCAGCCACAATGCCAACTGTCAATACTGTGTGCTGTGTTTGGCATCATTTTTTAGCAGGCACTGAAGTGTGACGTGTGATGCCTGGTGCACAGGCAGCATTCAAATGCCTGAAGGGTGAATGAGCAAATAAATGAGTGAATGAAGGAGGGCCAACAGGGATCAAGGAGTGTGTCACATGAGAGTGACAGAGTGCTCCAGCCCTGGGTCATGGTATGGGAAAGTCAGTGCCATGAGCTAAGGCTGGTGAGTGGGAGAAGCAGAAGTGTCAGTGGTCTATGTGCAAACGGAGGCCATGAGATGAGGCTGAGGAGGGAGCAGGGACCTACTGAGTCAGGTTCTACGAGCCACAGTAAGGTATTTGAACATAACGCCTGTGAAAAGCCTTTAAAGATATTTCATACTTTATATTTTAAAGGAAGAATAAAATCATTGTGTATTTTCAAGCTTATTCTGTATTCTGTGAGCACACTAATACTCCATTTTAGGAGGGGAGAAGCTACAAGTAAGCATAATTTGTAAATAATCTATAATCTCACCACCCAGAGATGGCCATCACGTGACCTAAACAACAAGCAGTTAGCCTACATTGTCTATTACTCTGTAGCAAATCAGCCCTCAGCTTGGATGACTTCTGATTCTCCATGACTCTAGGGTTGATGGGCAACCCCCAGATGGTCCCTCTGCTCCGTGGCACAGCTGGAGCTCAATAGAGACTGACAAATCCACAGCGTTCTCTCCGGCCTCCTATCCCTCCCCCACAGCCTTTCCCTCAGTAACCTGGCCTGAGGTTCTCTGCACCCCAGTGGCAGAGAAGGACAAAAGGGGAGCTGCCATGCCTCCAGTCTGGATGTAGTCATCCACTGTATTTCTTCCACCTCAAAGAAAATAAGATGCCACTTGGGGACAGAAGACTAATTGACTGCTATAATGAAACTATCTAGCATATGAAGTGACTGGCTAGACACAACACTGACCAGTTGTTAACTGCTTCTGGTACTAAATAATCAGGAAAACTGGATTAATAAGCCACCAATGCAGTCACTTTGTCATCTTCTGCCACAAACACTTCTGTAATTAACCTAAAACTAAGTGCGTATAGTGGGTAATTAAAGTGTGCCCAGCCTATCTGCCTAACAGGAGGGAGAAGTGGGTCATGTATGCTTCAGTTCACACAATGGCAGACACAACAGAGTGCACACACATCCCAGAAAATAGGTTGCCAAGTCAAACGAGACCAAGTATAAGGGCAAACATGAAGGCTTTCTTCTTACCCTCTGCTCAGAAGCATTTGGGGGTTTCTTAATTGTGCTCACTAGACAAGGGAAAGCCACCTGATTAAATGGCTCCTGGAGCTGAGTCCCCTAATCTTGCCTTCAGAGAAGGGACAGTGACTCCACTTTTAGCCCTCTTACTAATGCCCACTGCATAGCCTTGGTTCAGTCTCTCATCACCTGTCTTGGATTTTTGCAGAATTTCTGACAAGTCTCTATGCTGTTCATCTCCACCTGCTCCAATTCATCTTCTAGCAAGACACCAGGGTTGCCTTTCTCACTGTTTTTATGCTCCAGGAAATGACAAGAAAAGGTCAGAAGCAGGTACCATATTCAGAGTAAGAAGGGACTTGGCAAATGATGACATGGATTTCCTCTTGATGAGTGTTCATTTTTTTAATTTTTATTTTTGATATTGTTTACATAGTTGAAAGGGAGGCATGCCCATGTAGACCTCTGATCAGGATGGGGAGGGTTCAAGTATGGAAGAAGATGGGTGGGACTTTTGCATCCACAGAGGAGAAAGGAGAGGTCTGACTTCTTGTTGTCAGACTACATCAGCACACAAGGATGGGGAAAGATCCATAAATAACTTGAGATCCCAATGTGCAGAACGTTCCAAGGATGTAACTTCAGTGTTATTGATAGTTTAGAGATGTCATTGACTTCACTGCACCAGGATTAAGAAAATCTTCCCAAAATCTATTGGCTGATTAGTCTACCTTAGTGCATCCCCAGGCCCAGGAACATGCTGCAAAGCTTGGCCAGTAGTTGTACAACTTGGTCTGCTTTGCGACCTCTGACGAGGCACTCAACATCCTCTGCTGGCCTGGGTGAGCTGGCCATGTCCCCCATGTGCATCTGGGCATGCTGTCCACTGTACATGCATCAGCAACTGAGGAGGCCCAGTCCCTTTACATGCACTCCAAGATCTGACTACATAGCTTACAATTGGCCTGTGGCTAGGGTTTGATGAGTCCAGCGACCTAGTTGCAGAGTTTCCCAAGAAACCTCACCTGGAAGTTACCTCAGACTTGACTCTTGTGTATCCCCAGCCAGTGCAAGGTCAGATTCAGTCTGTCACCAGTACCAGCCAACACACACACTTGCATTTCTTCCTAAATGAGCACCAACTGAACCATTTTTCAAGAGATACACAGTCAGTTTGACATGTTTTAAAGATTTGCAGGCAACAAGGCAGAGCTTGGAGGCCAGGAAATCACTAATGATTGCAATAACCCTACTGACGAGTGCAGGTTCGAAGCAAGCCAGGATTAGAGGAAGGAGAAATACAAGGAATATGAATGAAATCATATAACTGACATAACACCAGTGAACAAGCAGCAAAGAAGGATATCACCAAAGTTTCCAATCTAAGGAGACAATGTGGTTATTCACTGAGATAGACATACAGGTAGAGCAGGTTTGGGAGTCATCAAAACCTTCCCAAGAGAATGGCCAGCTCTGAATAAACAGCGAGCGTGGGAAAGAAGTCCAGGCTGCGAATTCTAAAACAGGAATATAGGCAGCCATGGACACCTCCAGGAAGGGAATCAGGTGATAAGAGTAATACCAACTAAAGGAACCAAAGATGGCATCAGGTCTGGAAATCCCAAATAACTCCACATCGCAAAAGACCCAAAACTTTTATCCAAAATTATTAAGAGAAAGATGAGCATCTTTAAGCAGAGACTCACAACTAAGAGAGTAGGAAAACATGCCCTTATCTCCAGGGGACAAAGACATGGCCTAAAACTCAGATTCAGTGTTAACAGACTTCCAAACAACCAGAAATAAACACTAAAGGTCTACAAAATAAAACTAGATGTAGATGAAGAACCTAAGCAGTAGATAATAAAAGGCCATCACTAGCAAAACTACCCAAGACAAAAAAAGGCAGAGGGCTCCATTGCAGCTAACACCACATACTTATTCACCACGCAGCTGGCTGAGAATTAGCTTCATCTCCAGAAACAGACTTTGCAATATACCAAATAAGGCTTTCTGACCTACCTGATATCTGTAGAATACTTTCACTGTAAGCTATCAGCATTCCAGTTCATGGACAAGGCTCTGAGAGCCTGGTTAACATTGAGGTCAGCCCTCAAAAGACAGACCTGTGGCACCTTCAGGGTAAAGGGCCAAACCGTGCTGGGCAACTTTTACCCAGAGATCAACCAGGAGCCAGGCACGAAGCCACACTTCAGCCCATCTCATGGAAATACCAAAAGTTTAAATGATGTGATTACAAACATAGAAGAGAATTCATCAATAATTTTATTCTGATTTATAATCTAGTATCACTTCAGAAAGATCCACCTCAGAAAACATCCAAAGGATGCTGGCTTACCAATATAAAAGCAAGTCATCATTGTATGATTTATAATACAGAATACACAATAAATTATATTTACATGCAATGACTAGACTATCACACACAGGGTATAAAAATACAGTATTTTTATGTACATTTTTAAAGATTTACATTTTCATGTACAGTTTATAAAGTTAAAAATCTCCTGCACAAATTCTTATGTGTACAGAGTTGACATACCCCCATTCTTATAGCTGTATCACCACACAGACTTGCTTAAAACTATAATACTACCAACACTTGCATTCTTCTTACTTCATGTTCAGTCTTGGCACCCATATGCTAACACATTATTTTTGAAATGTGAAGGAAATAAAACATGCAGACATCTCTTCATATAAGAAAATGATATAAAATATGCTACTAGATCAACATTTATCAATTCCATAGTTACCTAGTTCTGTCCAACTTCCTGTATTACTTTCATACAGGTACATGCAAAACTAGCAGTTTATGGATTTAAAAAAAATTTAAAGTAATACTATAGTCTGACAACACTTAGGCATTAAGAATGCAAAAATCTATCAGCCCTAGCCTGTTGATTTTTCCTGCTTTAGCAGACATCTCAAGTAAACATTACATACTAAAATTATTAGAAATGTCAATATTCCTAACTTTTAAAGGATCTGCATCAGATAATACACCAATCACTTAAAAAGCAAAACACTAACAGACAGCTATTGGACACATCAGAGTACTGTGTATTCTGCTGTAAGAACGGGTGGAAGGAAAATCCAAGGGAAACCACTAGAGGCGCACCCACCGTCCCTGCTCAGGGAGCTCTTGCACACTCCCAGTCAGCTCCAAGATACCTGAAGGCTTTATAAAAAGTGAAGAGAAGTTACACTACTTCTCTTTAAAAAACTTCTTGAAAAGTAACAAAGGTATCAGCACCTCTCCCACTTCCCCCAAGTAGCTAAAGATCAACAAGAAAAATAAAGTGCCAATGTCTAAAGTACTGTAATTCTTTAAGAGGCACTAACCCATTTGATGGCTTAGGATTAAATATGAAAATAGGCCACATCTGATCTGAATAATAAATAGAAGGTAGGTATGCCAGTCTATGCAATTCCTGCCTAGGTGGGGGCTGGACGAGAGCGCTACCTCCTCCCCCATTCATGGCACCGAAACCTGTACCCACACCATCAATTCTGATCCCAAGCAATGAGATTTCTAGGATGGAAAGCACAAGGTCTGTGCCACGGCGAGGTTGAAAAAGAAGGTGCACTCCGGGTCACTGGGCGAACTGCTGAGGCTCTCCTCTCCGCTGCTCATGTCTTCAGAGGAGTCCTCACTGAGTGGGCAGAGAGAGCAAGAGGCACACTGTTACTCACAATGCACAGAGAGTACACCATTCCTCAACACAGCCTCTCACAGGCCAACAGAAACCCAACCTCCTAGAGGCTATGGGAGTATTGCTCTATACCTTTGAATGTTCACATTTAGTATTTAAACTGTACAGGGACAAACTCAACTTATGTGGACTTCTTAAGATTACTAGATTCTAATTAGGAAATATAGCTTTTCTTAAGAGCTTAAACAATTGAATATTTGCCAAACTATTGTTTGTATCAACTGACAACTGTAGCAGTAACTAACAGAATTCTAAGTCGCATGGTCTATTTAGATGGTTTTCCTGCATCACTAATTGCATTATCAACATTCCCAATTATCAAACCAAGAAACTAACAAGTCTAAAAGTAGAAAAACAGAATTTCTGGGTCTCTGTCTCCATGATATAAGAAATAATTTTTTTTGCAAACAAAAAATGCACTCAGATTAAAACACTCAGAGCATCCACAGATGTCAGCCCCATTGGTGATGATGGCTCTCTGTTCTCCAGCCACACCGTCATGCTTTTCCCCACAGCATGTTATTAGAAATTCAGCTAACATGAAAAAGGCCAGAATGTTCAGTTTTGCTTATTTTTTTTTCAAACCAAACTGCATTTCAAAGGGAAAGGGAAATGAGGAAGATGAAACAAAAAAATAAATAAAACAAACAAGCAAAAAAAAAAAAACACCCAGATTAAAGAACAAGGTTCTGGTAAACCATTAACTGTTTTGCTACACTCATTTGTGCTTAAGGTTCTCACTGAAATAACACTAATAGAGTAGAGGCTTCCTCGGATGTCTTATTTGTAAAGCTCTCTGGCTGTATCATGCCAGTGATATCAAGCCAGCGATAATCTGGGGAAGTCGAATCAGTTGAGGGACCTGCTTACTTTTCACTCTCGCCAAAGCAGCCCCCCTCCGGGATGGTGGGCAGCTCGGGGACACTGTAGTAGCTGTTGTGCAGATTCTGTGCTGTGCGCCTTGACACAATCCACACCAGCTTCTTCAGATCGGGCTTGCAGCATTCAGGAGAGGAATATTCAGCTAAGCATTTGGAAACTAACTCCCTCCAATAAAAGAACTCGGCATCATTAATCTGGGGAAGAAAAAAAAAAAACTTTAAGCGATGAGGTTATAGCAGTGGGTCCCAGATCTTTGTGCATCATAGCATTAGCGCACCATCTGTTAAAAACAAACCAAAAACATGATTTTTCTGGCTCCCACTTCCACATGTTCCTATTTAGCTGATGACAGAACTGCAGCCTGGACATCAAGATTTCTAAGTTCCCCAGGTGATTATAATTTGCAGCCAAAAGGTGGGAACCAGTGGTTTTGAAAACACTGTAAGTAGAAACTGTAAGATTCAGCAGAGAGAGCTCTGCCAAGTCTAAGGAAACGCAAAAGATCTTTAAACATGAGGTTTGCTAATAAATCAATGACTAAGTCAATTCTGTAATAGCCCAAATTCAAAGGAAGTTCACATTCCTTTGGTTAAGGAAACATTTTGCTACAAAAAGCTAACTTCTTTCAGTAACAAGGCATCACTCAGATTGCTAATCATTGTAATATATTACAATACCAGATTCCAACTAAAGAAGTTAGCAACCCAAAAAGAAGACCATTGGCCCAGAGGACACAGTTCCTCCACCACTGGGAGTGCCCCACTTTATTGCATGAAGTCAATTTTCACAGATGTTTCTAGACACCACTGACAAGGACAATTCAAATGAAAACTAATAAAAAATATCATGATTAAAACCAAACTAAAAATCATCTGTGCTACCAAATGTTTCACATCATGTGTCACCCTAAAGAGATGACTTTTACACATCTTGGCCCCCATTTCTCCTGAATCTAGCTAAGTCTCAATTCCTCTGTAATCCAGCTCTCGCCTTTGGCTTTTCATCACTCTACTGGCATCACCTCTGAGGTTCCCCGTGGCAGCCTGCACCTCTTATCTTGACCACCTCCTTAAGAACCTTTGTGTCTGACCCTGCTTGCTTGTCTGAACATGCCTTGCTTCACTTAGCTCCAAGCAGGACAGAGGCCCATAAACCCCCACTACAGCCCTAGGAACAAAAGTCCCCACCAAATTTCCCATTGTTTCTACAACCTCCATCTCTTAACCATTAATTGCCTTCTAAATGTTTATTCCAGACTTCCCAATGCCTGCTAGAACATCTACCTACCGGGATACATAAGCACATAAAATTGTACTGTTATCACTAATTACTTCTCCCAATTTTCCTGCCAGTAATGACAACATTCTCTCTATCACTACTTGCAAATCTTAATCATTTGTGATTCCTTGCCTCATCTCCTTGTTTGACAACCAAAGCCACCACAGAGCTGGACAGTTTTCCTGTTTGTGACTGAGACAGTCTGTCTGTAAGGCCATCCTAACATGACTTCTCAAGCCCCTATGATCCACAGCTGCATGGCCACAAACATTGTCCCCACCATCAACAGTGAAGACTTTCATTTTTTAAGATTTATTTATTTATTTGTCTCTACAGAAAATGAGGAAAGGGACAGACAGAGAGATATCTAGAGATCTTCCATCTGAGAGCTCACTATCCAATGGCCACAACAACCTGGGTTGGGCCAAGCTGAATCCAGGAGCCTGAAGATTCTTTGAAACCAATCAAGCTCTGAGCCATAGCGTAACTCTGCTGCTCTTCCATACATGTTGGAGAACAAAATCCTGAACTAGTTGTATATTCATCAATATCTGGCACTGAGACACAACAAATAAAAGAAGCCACTGCATTTTAAATTCCACATTTCTCCCAACTACATTACTAGTTTAGGAAGGATTGCGCTTTTGTGGTATATTTTATGGTTGCAAAAACTTCCTGCCCAGGTCTACCGTGGGGCTTTAAGAGAAACAACTGCTGATGTTGCTATGGTAATCCTACCAATTGGATATGACGGGATGCTCCCCTATAACGTTTGTGTATGTGCTAAGTCAGCTTCCCGGAACACATGTTAAGAACACTGTGCTGTGTCAGCATCTGGTATGGGACACTTGCAAACAGAGAGATGCCAGGTTAAGTGACCAGGTTTTCCAGTTTAATATTACCTAGCTCAAAGCTGCATTTTAAAAAATATCAACACTTGAGATCCAAGAAAAAAAATGATGTAACATAGTTCCATCTTACATTCATATTTAAGTTGCCACAGGGAAAACATAAAACATCATCAGGAGCAAAATCTTAAGAAATATACTTAAGGTATTTACCTTGGAATGTTTTTTAACAAGTAGGAGAATTTCCAGTAGCTCAACGGATTTCAAAGTTTCTACTTCCAAATTGAGAAGGCACAGAGCTAATACTGATGGCTAGAAGGAGAAAATAATAATAAACATTTTCTACAAGCTCAGAATAAAAACGGTGAGACATGTCCACGAGCAATCAACTCACTTTAGCTTTTGAGAAAACAAGTCGGCAGTTGCAAGCTTTCAGCTGAGCTTCTAGCTTATCGAGGCTCAGGATGTCTTTCCTACACAACACAGAGAAATGACAATTCATTAGATGTCCAAAGTCTTGAATCACTTCAAAGTCCAGTGTGTAACAACATGAATTTCACTGGCATTCTAATTCGTTCCTCTTGGCTATGGCAATCGTTACAGCACAAAACTTTACTGACCTTTCTGAAGTGTGGCAAAGTACAATAGCATGGTATAAGTGCAAAAAGTTTAAGGCAGTAGTAGCTTCCAATTCATAGTGCAATTTTTCTGAAATGATCTGCTCCATCCGCTTTATGTCAGAAGCAGTGCATTTACACTGACTAATCCGGATTACATCATGAGTGGATGGCACGTTGCATTCTTCTTCAACGATCCTAGCAGCCAGCAAAAAGCAACAGACCCCAATGCAAGACAAATGCTTAGGCTTCACCTGAAAGGCAAATGAAAGCTTTCTTCTAAAAATGTTCCCTTTTGCTATATCAAAGCACACGGTAATGATGTCTCCACAATGAACAAAGAGCAGCCGAGCCGTGGCCCTTGCACACATCCTTCACCCAGTTACACTCAGTTTTGCATGTTCAGACCTATTTCATCTTTTTTTTTTAATGTTGAACATTTTAATCATTTACATTTCAACTCAGGCAACAAACATGCAGGTTCAAAAGGTAGACTTCTAGCAGTGGGCTACTCTGCATTTGAGACTTACAAATTCCATCATAGCATCATCCCTCCCAAAATAAATTAAACCTTTTAACAGCAAAACAAACACTCCCTCGCTGGATGTAAATAATACTTTCTATTTCTTTGTATGGGAAAATACCTAACAAGCATTCTATGCTTCAATGTAATTTTACCCAAGGGCAAAACCTCATCAGCTGTGCAGAGCGGGACATATGCAGAAGCTGCTGCAGACAGATGGCTGCCCTTTTCTTTCCAATGCCCCGAAAACTGACCTGGCAGCTGACAACAATCCTACTGGCAGAAGCATCACCATGTTTTTCTACTGGTTGCTAGAGATTCTTAGTAAGACTGTGGTCCTCTGCTTTGAGAAGACTTGTACTGAAGGCAGGGGATTACACTCAACAGACAGTTACATTTCCTTTGTTGCGTTTCACTACTGAAAACATCTAGGCTCCAGGAGACGCACGCCTAGAGGTAAAACTGCAAGACCTTACACATCTACAGCAAGTAGCTGAAAACCAACTTGGTTCTTTTGTCACATTTTGAAAACACAGCATTCAAGAGGGACAGTAAAGCCTGACACGACAATGCACTCAATCTTGCAGTTTCAGTTTCTGATGATTAAACGGCCGTGTTGCCCGCCAATACTACATCCCTCTGCTATTATCTGGACCCTTGCACTCCAGGCCTTCTGCGAGGCACTAGGCATACAAAACCAATGATGTATTTATTAAAATGACTAAATACCTTCATAAGAGCCAAGAATCTGTCCAAAATATTGACAGCCAGGACAAAGGTCTCCGTGCAAGATCCAAAAAAGTTAGTCAAACTCCTTAGGTCTTCTACTTTGGCATTTCGCAATCTTGGACACAAAGTGTTATCATTCTGCAGGGAAACCCAAGAGCCAGCATTCAGAAGCTAAACCACAACACACAGAGAGGTCCCCAACACAGAGCAATTCTCTTTTGTCTAGTATCCATAGGGGGTGTGGACAGGGCAGCATCACTCAACTAAAGCTCCACACTGGGCCAGACACAGGGCAATCACTGCTTCCTAGATACACAACACTGTGGCAGCAATGCCACAGGAAGTGAAGGATTGCCACATTCAGCACGGTTGTAGCAAATGCAATATAGCAACCTGGAATGCAGGAGGTTCTTTTAGTTTTTTCTAGAATCATTTATAGGATCAACACATAACTCGCAGTGGCAAGCTGGGATACACATTTGAGGAAGTCATTTCTCTACATGTAGCATCATTCAAACTTGTTGGAAACAGAAGTTTGTCAGCCTTCATCCTCCGGGAAAATCAACTCTGCAAGCTTCAGTCTAGCTGGATTCAGCAGGCAGAGCGGAGGCTCTCTCCCCTCTCAGGCCTGTGTGCTGCTTGAGCAAGTTCCCTTTTCTGCAAACTTACCTCCGGAGTAGCCTCAATCAAGCTCAGCCCTTTCTCTCGAGGTTGGAATCTTTGTTCTTGCTCCAGGTAAAGGTTCAACAATCCAAGGAGCTGGACTCCTTTCCGGTCCGCCAAGTACTCTATCCCCAAACCCTTCATCTGCGGGCAAAGAAACCACACACAGAATGTAACTTGGCGGGGGGGCGGGGGGTCATCAGAACGGCAGTAGGGCAGGGGGCACCCAGGTGCCAGGCACCTCCGGGGAGCAGCAGAAACGACTGAGCCAGGAGAGGGGTCGTCTGCAGAACCCTAGGGAAAAGCGTTCCCACAGCCGCCCGGGGAGGTGTGGCAAGGGGAGGGATCTTGGTCACGTCCGCAGGCCAGCTCCGGGTGGGACCGGCCACCTCCGGCCTCTCCGAAGCGGGCTCTGGCTCCTCTACATTCCGCCCCACCTGGAACCGCGCGGAGAGGGACTTTTAACCCAGCGGAATGCAAAAAGAACAGGGGCTGCGGGGGGACACTGACCACAGCGGGTCCAGGGGGTGGGGCACAGCACAATAGGGAAGAGGGGAGGAAGATCTCACCGCTGAACAAAGAAGTAGAGGGAGGGGACTCCCGAGCCCCGCCCCGCCCGAGCCCGGCTGCCAGAGCCCCTCTCCCCGGGGCCAGCCCAGCAGCTCTCCCCGTCTGCTGGGGTGCGCCTCCACGGTGCACAACTGTGAGGCAGACACTCCTGGCCCGGGAAGGGCGAGGCGCCCACCAGGCGGAGGTCCAGGGAAGGTTAGTGCAGCCCTGCCGGCCGGCAGACGCGGAGACATCACCGATCCCTGCACCGAGGCCCCAGCTCCCCAGCCGTTCAGCAACCCCGGGGCTGTCAATCTAACAAGCACCACCCTCCTACGAGCCACCCCACCCCACCCCGAAACCACAAAGTGGGGGGTAACGGAGCGGAGAGCCGCCTGTGGCCTTGCCGCCCCTCCGTCCCTTCCCCTCATCACACCTCGCAGGTGCAAGGGGGCAAAGAACCAGGCAGCTCTGCTTTGGGAGTGAGGGGTGCGCAGCTCCAGGCACTCGGCTCACCCTCCCCCACCACCAACAAAGAGCCCGGACGCCCACCGCGGCGGTGCCCGCTCACCGTGCCGGAGCCCACCGCAGCGGCCCGCGGCGTCGCCGTCCGGAGGACGCTGGGCGCGGCGGGGAGGACGAGGTCGGGGACCCGCCGCCTCAGCGATGCTCCGGGGCCCGCATTCGAGCCGTGCCCGCAGCCGCGGCACCTCGGCTTACAGCGCCGGTGCCATCCCGCTCCCTGCGCGCCCCGGTCTGCTCGCGGGCTGCTCCGGCCCTCGAGCCCTGCCCCTCCGCGGGGACCTCGGCCGCCGCCGTCGCCGCCGCCTCCTGAGCCGGGCCCCGGCGAACCCCTTGTTTTTGTTTTGAGTTTTCGACGCCCCTAAGGGGGCGGGGCACGTGACTCCCCGCGGAGGGATCCTCCACTTCCCCCGGCGGCTTGGGAAAAGAGTCCCGCCCCAATGGCCTCCGTCTCAGCTCCCCCTCGGCTGCTGCGAGCCAGTCCTCTCCGTGGGGCCCAGGGCGGAGGATGGGGCCTGAGCGTCGGGCATCTCCCGCGACGGGTTCCTCCGGGTAAGGCAGGGGAGCGGGACGGTGGGGTGGCGGAAGGAGACCGATGCGGACGCATCGCGCCCTTTAAAGGGCCCCGATTTGTTTTGTTTTCTCAGGTTTGAAAAGTCCGCCCAAAGGAGCCGGCGTTCTGATTGGGTGCGGGCGGGGCGAGCCGAAAGCCGAGGCTCTGATTGACTCTCGGATCGGGATTGGCTGGCTGATTAGGCTCTGAGCCTTCTGATTTGCTGGCGCCGTAACCTGCGTCTCTATCTTCCAGGGGGCCTTAGCAACCCCGAGGAACCTGTTTTGCGCGTGCGCGGGTGGGCAGCGCCGGAGACGCTCAGGGAGCTGACCCGTAGGTCTGTCTCCTGGGAACAGAACGCTTTGATCGTTCCCCCAAAGTAGACTAACAGAGTGATAAATAAATTAAAAATAAAAGCCGCCAAGGCAGGGTTGAAGTGTATCTTTTTTGTATCCTGCGCGCTCATTTGGCAGTGCCCGTGTTAATTACCTTGTCGGGGTGCTGCCTGTGATACAGTGCAATCATGTTTCGGCGTCTTAAAATCCTGCAACCCAAGAATTTAAAAAGCGGAATGGGGGATGCGGAAGGCGCTGAGCGGAAAGTTGAGCTGTGAGAGCTGGCTGATGAGTACCGGAGGTTTCGGGGCAGTGTGCTCTCAGCCTGGAACATTTTCCCTAATAAAAAGTTCAAAGGAGGGACTTGGAGATAAACACTTGGCGCATAAACATCTGTGTGATTATAATAGCCTGTCTCCGGAGGTGGCCGGCTGCTGTTGTTTAAACCAAGACTGCCAGAGCTGCTTGGTCCTGGATCGGCCATAAATGATCATTTGTGGTTCATGATAATTAGCGTTTTCATTCTAGAGAAACACCTCTTCCAAAGCAGGCCAAAAAGCAAACCACCCAGCTTTGCTCAGCCGGAGGTACTTTCTCACACAAGTGTCTTTGGAGGCTGTAGGACCCTCTGGAACACTGACACCTTTATTTTCTGCCTCTGCAAAGTGCCCCCTTCATCCCCTCACTCCATACCAGTCCCTCCTTCTCTCCCTCCCCAGCCCACGATAAATAGCACACATTCATGGGTTCTGTTGGAAAGCCTCAGACAGCCCCTGGGGAGGGATTGTTCTGCTCAGGTGTGTTTTCCGTGAGTTATTTTGTTGCTGGTGAGACAGGGAAGGTACAGAATATGGCTTCAATAGCCCCTGGGTCTCTCCCAGAACAACTGAGCCGGGGTAGGAGGGTCCGAGCACCTGTGTGGGGTCGGAAGGCAGAGGGAGAGAGAGGGAAAGCCCCCTTATTTCAGAGAGGGATGACCTCCTTGAGATTTTGGAAAATAACATACAGTGTTTAAGTGCAGTATAAATCAACTTTTTTCAGTGCTTGCTTAAACCTTTTTTAAAAAAGATTTATTTATTCTTATGGGAAAGGCAGATTTATAGAGAGAAGGAGAGAAAGATCTTCCATCCTCTGATTCACTCCCCACAGGTCCACAATGGCTGGAGCTGAGCTTATCGCCAGGAGCCAGGAGCCCCTTCCAGGTCTCCCACATGCATACAGTGTCCCAAGGGTTTGGACCATCCTCTGCTGCTTTCCCAGGCTTCAGATAGGAAGCTGGGTGGGAAGTGGAGCAGCCAGAACACAAACTGGCACCCATATGGGATGCTGGTGCTTGTGGGTGGAGGATTAATCAGATAAGTGGTCCATCCAGCCCCTGCTTGAACTTCTAAACATGAATTTAGACAGTCACCCTGCTGGAGAGTTATGCTAACAAGCATAACCAGTGGCTGGCTCTAGCTTATAAAATGAAGCTAAGCTAAGCTGAGAACCCATACCTAGAGAACAGTCACTCTAGGACAACAGCCTCTATTAGACACAGAAAGCAACTAAGCAAAAGCGTAGACCCCGAGAGGCAGTTAGGGACCAAACCATGGAAGAGCATGGGAACTATTTTTCAAGTCAGAGGGTACAAATAGAAATGGAATTCAAGGTATGAAATATATGATATGAAAGAGGAAATGTAACTGTGGGAAAGGAGTTTTAAAAATACAGAGATGCAGAAATCGTCCTTTGTGTAAGATCACAAAATGGTAGAAAGTTACACCAAATACATACTACACACTGCTTTGTAACTGCCTTCTTATGTGTCTTTTTACAGGCACCTTCTTGAGTAACACCAACCATTCTCCAAGCATAAGCCAAGAAAGCTTTGGCAAATGTGTTGGATTTCCTCTGCTCTGCTAGGCCTCCTGGGTACAATGGAAAAAAAACAAATCAGGAGGTCCAGAGTGGAATCCTGCATATCCACTTCTGGTCATGTATCTCTTTAAGATGAAAAGGAAAAGCACCTTTAAAAATATTGGCCCATCCGTTCCTTATTTGTTTTTCAAAGAGTAACCTTCCCACAGACTCTCAGCCCCGTCACCTCGGCTTGCTGAGCTGGTACTGTGGGTTTGATTCTTGAATCGACAGACCTGGGCTGCTCAGGCTTTCCCGCTGCCCACCCTTGGCATGTGCCCACAGCATGCTCCTTCATAACTTAAGGACTGCAGAAAAAAGGCACCTCATCCAGGAAAGACCAGGAGAAACGTGACTTTATTGTCAGGAGCTTGGCCTGCTACTGTTGGCATTGGGATGATATCCTGCTCCCAATAGCCAACCTGACCCACAGCATGCTGCTGTCCTCAGGGACACCCAAGACTAGACAGTGGGCACACAAGGAGAAATGAGTTGGAGAGCACCGGAACCAGGCGATGCCTGCCCTTGGCACCCACTGGCTCAGATGTGAATCAAGCCTACTCAGGTATTCCCAAGGTGGCTGTAGACTGCCCAGACTTCCTGTACAAGTAGCAGCATGGGCACAACTACCCAGAGTCCAGCTTACCCACCCCCCAGGGTCTCTGTCTTCCGACAGCAAATCTTAGCTTGCTATTTTCCATGGACATCTCAGGAACACGCACTAATGGGGGAGCTGAGACACCAGGATCAGGATTTGTAACGCTGACAGGACACTGCCCTCCCTCCCCTATTTCTGGCTCCCTGTCTGTGCTGTTTTCTGTCAGGGAGAAGTGGTTTATAGCCCCAGACCATCCTGCTCAGATTAACTCTGCTGACAGAACCCACAAATGCCTGCTGGGGGTTGGGGAGAACGGGAAGGAGAAACCTGTGCAATCCAACCTGGGTGACACTTCGAAGCAACTCAGATTTTTTAGGCCAAGAATTTAAAATTTAATCTGAAGCTAGAAGGATACAATGACCTATATAACAGATGATTAATTCCTTCTCTCATGCAAAGAGTGAGATAAACCACTGAGGCAGCTCATAGAGTATTCCCTTGGTGGTTTTCTCTGTGTGTGTTTCTCTCTCTCTCTCTCTCTCTCTCTCTCTCTCTCTCTCTCTCACACACACACACACACACACACACACACACCTGATATCTGAAATCAACAAGCCCAATCTAGAACAATCTATTTACCATATTTTGTTACTGTTGTTGCAAATGGTAGCTGCAGGATGTGTCTTCTTGCTAGGGCAGTGTTGATCTACTCCAGGGCCTGTGCCATACACAGCAGTCAGTTCCCAGCCATTGTTGAGAGCCCAGCTTCAGGACTGCAGGCATGGTCCACCCCATAGAGACCACCTGGAGGATGGCCACAGGAGGTCCAGTTCTCCCACCCAGCCACTTTAGGCTCTTCCAACTGCACTAGCCTGCAAGTGAGTTTGCCTGCAAGTAAAGTGCCTGTAAAACCTGACAACTCAGTGCTCATCCAGTTCCCTGGTCAGCCAGCTGATTGTGATCCAGAGGATTCTCTGTCCTACTGAACATCAGCTGCAATAATTGCAGTGCCATTGAACTTGGGGAGGAAAACAGGACAATTCCTGAGAGCAGAACTGAGGATCTCATAATAGTGAGTTGTACCCCAAAGTAAGTGTATTCCAAGTGACCCAGGATACCTCCTGGAGCGTTCTACATTATTATTTATATAACACATTCTTCTTTTGTAATCTGTTCCAAGCACCAGAACATGAGTCGGATATTTCCTGTCTTTCTTGACATTCCAGTGCTATGTGAAATTGACGCTGTCAGCAAAGAATCACTTAGGAGACATCTGTTGAGTCTATCATTGAGTTCCCCAAAGACCTTCCAGTGTCTGTGAAAGTAATCGTCGCTTATTTTGATCTCACATGAAAAGACAGCTGACATGTAAAGTGATATGAATAAGCAGTATGTGCTTAAATTTGCCTTTGTTAACATTTGAATGTGACTTTGAAATGTTTTTTTTTTTAAATTTTATTTCACTTCTAAAAAGAAAGATTGCTTTAGACCAACAATACTCAGGACATTGAATTACACATGTGATTATGCATTTTTGTTTTTTGCTCTTTGTTTTTTGGTTTTTGTTTTGTTTTGTTTTTAACCACATCCTTAACCAGAAACTGTGGCCACATGCAGGAGCAAACCCAGATCTGGGGTATTCAGGGTTGGTGGGCCAGAGGAGATTGGAGAAGGTCTTGGACCTATGAGCAAAGAGTTTAGGTGAGGAGTGGCCACAGGGGGCGGAGCAGAGAGTCTGAAATGGTTTACTGGCTGGAGAAATGTTTTTCACAGGATCTTCCAGGAGAGTGTATCTGGCTACTCAAAGGGCAGCAGGTAGCCACGCACTGCAAGGAACTCATCTGAGTCAGATTTTAAAACACAGAAGTATGTTGTTTGAGCAGGAAGGGCCCTCTTACTCCTTCTTTTCTGTATCCTGGATGTATTTTGTGATCAGCTGCCTCCTGTGTAGGGCTGCCCTGCTACATTCTGGAGACTTCCTTCACCCACACCTTAAAATCTCCTGGTAAGGGGAAGGCGTCTGGTCCACTTGCGGGGATGTTAGCTGAAACACCTGCATCCGACAACAACATCAGGCACCAAAGCGCTTGCTCCTAGCACCCAACTGGTCTACCTCTGGCCTTAGCAAGCACTTTCAAGGAACTCATACATACTCCCTGTGTTTGTCAAGAAACAATATAGATAATAAAACATAGCCAAGTGTTTTGGTTGCTTTAGGGAACTCTAAGTTCCTGTTGTTTCCTCTACTTGTCACAAGGAAATTCAGCTCTCCTCTACGCAACTCGTTTTTGAGGCTGATTATTTGGTGTCATCCCAGGTAAACAGACCCCTTGTGTCTGCTAACATTGTCTCTGGGGAGAAAAAAATTTAAAAGGAGACTTTACAAGCAAAGAATTAGTATGAAAAGTGAATGTTTATTTAGAAGGAGACACACTGTAAATTTTTCAAAGTTGACTTCATACTCACTTTGCCTGCCATTTGTTGACTCACACCAATGCTTGATGGTTTTGAAACAGCAGTAATTGTATTAGCACAGTCTGGAGTTGGTGGGGCTTGGCTGAGCTCAGCCAGCCAGTGCTTGCTCTAGGTCTCTTCTGCAGCTGCTGGCAGATGGTGCGTGGTGCCGGAAGCATCTTGCAGCTTACTTATTCCAGTATCTGCTGTCAGTACCCACTGGGAAGGGACTTAAGCTCAGACCGGTGGCCAAAACACTACATATGTGGCCCATCTGTGTGGTCTTCCACTTCCTCCCTGTGTGGTGACAGAGCTAGAAGAAAATCAGGCAAATACTGTGTCACATTTTATGAAATAGCCTTGGCAGTCATATTTGCACTACTTCAAAAAGTTTGTTGAAAAGGAGTGCACCTGGCATAGTACTTAATAAGCTAACACTTTTGATGCTCATAAACCATGGGAAAGTGCTTGGGTTCAAGTCTCAACTTTGTGCTCAATTCCAGCATCCTCCTAAAGTAGACCCTGGGAAGCAGCAGGTGATGGATCAAGTGGCTGAGTTCCGCCACGTCTGTGGGAGATCTGGGTTGGGTTCCCGGTTTCTGATTTCTGCCTGGCTTGCTCCTGGCTACTGTGAGCAGTGGGGAATGAACCAATTGGTGGGGCCTGTGTTTTCCTCTCTCTTTTTCCTTGCCTGTCAATTAATCTTTCAAAATATTGCTTAAAAGTTCATGGAAAATGGAATGATGTAACAAAACAGAGCTCCTCTTACCTAGATTAAATTGAAAATCTAGTTCTCAATTGTGTTATCAAAACATCCCAAAATAAGTTTCCAAATTTTAGTTAAAAGTATGTAGCCCCAATTCAACTTCTCCTTGGGCAAGTTCCAAAATTGCCAGTGAGTGGACCCTCCCACTCAGAAGTCCCATGTCTGGCCAACTGCAAGCTGGAGGCTCAGAAAAACCAGTCATGGGGTTCCTGCCCAAGCCTGAAGACTTAACCAGGAGCAGCAGGGTCAGAGGCAGGAAGGAGATGAATGTTTCAATACATGCAGAGAAGGCAAATTCGCCCTTTCCTTTGCCTTTGGGTTCTCATGAGACTCACACTGGACTGGATGTCGCCTGCCCACACTGGGGAGGAGTGGATGCATCTGCAATACTCACCTCTTCTGGAAGCAGCCTCCCAGACACACCCAGAAATAATGTTTTACTAGCCATCTGAGTATTCCTTAGTCTAATCATGTCAACACATTAACATTAACCATCATATGACCAATCAGGACATGGAGATGGCTGGTGTAAGTGAGGGCCCCCGATACTCCATTTCATTAGCTTCATAATAAATCCACATGTAGTAATCAATAATTAAGTGTCAAGCACTGTGCTAAGTGATTTATATGTATTGGCATAATTTTAATGTCCACCACCCACACAAGTGGAAAGCACAGCATGCTGAAGCAGAGGTCTGGCGCATTTAAGAAACTTGGCCTCGCAGCCATTCAGTGGTGGAATCACTATATAAACACTGACAATTTAGCTCTAGCACCAACACTTCTGTAATCTTACACAGTGATTCTGTTACCTAGGGAAGACAAAATTACAACTTCAGTTTGGAATAAGCTTGATCCATTGGTTACATTTTCTTCCTAGGCATGTATTTCTTTTAAAATGTTTATTTATTTATTATATTTGAAATCCAGAGAAATGATGGCAAACAGAGGGTGATCTTCTACCTACTGGTTCACTCCAAGCATCCACAACAGCTGAGGATGGATCAGAGCAATGCCAGAAGCCTAGAGCTCAATATGAGTTTCCCACATGGATGGCAGGGACTTGAGTATTTGAACCACCACCTGTTATCTCCTAGAGTACCCACTAACAGGAAGTAAGATCAGAAGTGGAAACAGGACTGGATCCCAGGCACTTGGGTATGGAATAGAGGCATTCCAAGCAAGGACTTCACCCTTGCCCCAAACACCTACTCCTGTTTGGTTATATTTCCCATTAAATTATCTCTAAGTGGCTGCATCAGAAGCTTCAGTTAGCCTAAACCAAGTTGGTTTGGATTGGAATTTTCATGAGGAAATATAATCAATAGATTATGCTTCGCATTTTTTCTTCAATATGAAAGTGAATATACTTTTAAGAATTGATTCATTTCCACCAAACTTGTCAGGAAAAAAAATTCAAGAGACTACCAGGTTTAACTATTTTTAGATTAATCTAATAGGTTAATTTCTACTGGATTTAGATGGGTTGATTTAGGTTTTAGAGATGAAATCTCTATGCAGTTTTGGTTTAACCATCACTAAAATGCAGGTTAATTGCTTCAACACAATCTCAATCATTCAAATCCCAGGAAATCCAGTAAAAGATAATAGGGGCTTTTTCTTTCTTTCTTTCTTTTTCTTCCCTTCCTGGGAGAGGCATCAAAAACTGAGACATCATGTGAGGCTGTCACATCAGGAGATTGCAAATGTGGGGAGATGAGGGAGGAGTCACTCCCGGGTTCCCATTGGGCCTGATAAGGATTATTGGGTAGACATTTGGGCTTGTGTGCCACTTGACAACAGGGAAACATTTTTTCAGTCTTTATCCCAGATGATTCACATATGCAAATGTTTTGATTGCCCTACCCTGGCTGTTGCTGCTGCTATCATGTTCCCAGACCCTGCACACTGACAGCCTAAGTGGGAGCCAAGGTCTTCTGATAATTCACTGCTAAAAACAGCACTTTGGAGCCTCGTCAGCAGTGCTGGGTGGCAAGAGGGTGGTGATGTTGAGGGGTCGCACAAAAAGTATGTAGAAGTCAGAAGTTACCACTCACTGCTCCTGTTGTGTTGTGTTATACAAGGTTTCTATACAAGGATGGGTAATAATATAGTACGTCAAGACCTTATGTTTAAATAGAAACTTATTAACTGATTCTGCATGAAAATGAGTCATTTATATACTATTCATTTCTCTGTAGCCACGCATCTTACTAATGCAGCCCCCACAGCGTTGCAGCTTTTGGTCAGGGTAATGAGAATTATTTGAGCTGCAACTCTGTTCCAGAAACAAGGGTAGAGTCTCAGTGCAAAGCACCCGTGGTTCAGGGTCTTGGCACGGGAAGTTAACTTTAACAAGAAATGCTGTGGGGCCTTTAACAATAAATGCGGCGTGGCCTAGCTGCTAAAGTCCTTGCCTTGAACGTGCCAGGACTTTGGAACCCTGCACTCAAGTGGGAGACCCGGAAGAGGTTCCTGGATCCTGGCTTCGAATTGATGCAGTACCGTTCATTGTGATCACTTGGGGAGTGAATCATTGGATGGAAGAACTTCCTCTGTCTCTCCTCCTCTCTGTATATCTGACTTTGTAATAAAATAATCTTTAAAAAAAAAAACACAATAAATGCTGTGCCTCTGTGCAAAGTGAGAGACAGGACACAGTGCCATCAGAGTATGGTGAGTGACATTAGCTGAATGTTTACAAGGCAGGAGACCCTTGGCCGCTTCTAAAAAAAAAAAAAAAGTCTCCTTACCATGTGTCTTTGTTGTCTCCCTTCAACTCAGAAGGTTATATTCCTTTTCAAGAATGAGCAGCTTGGGCCCGGCATCATAGCATAGTGGTTAAAGTCCTCTCCTTGCATGCGCTAGGATCTCATATGGCGCCAGTTCTAGTCCCGGTGGCCCTGCTTCCCATCCAGCTCCCTGGTTGGCCCGGGAAAGCAGTCAAGGACAGCCCAATACTTTGGGACCCTGCACCCGTGTGGGAGACCTGGAAGAGCTCCTGGCTCCTGGCTTTGCATCGCACAGCACCAGCTGTTGCATTCACTTGGGGAGTGAACCATCGGATGGAAGATTTTCCTCTCTGTCACTCCTCTTCTCTGTACATCTGCCTTTCCAATAAAAATAAATCTTTAAAAAAAAAAAAAAAGAATGAGCAGCTTTACTGTGTCACATAATGCAATGTAATCAATAAAATAAATGAGGCCTTCTCCCTTAATATCCCCCTTTAAACATGAAGGAAACAATATGGAAAAAATACTAGTCTTACCCACTTTCCTGTAGCCCTTGAACCTTTTTACCCTAATTAACTACATAAAGATTGTCAAAATATAGTTTAAAAAATAAATAAAATAAATCACAAAAAAAAAAAAAAGAGTGAGCAGCTTTGAGGATGGGCATTTGGCCTAGGGGGTAAAACTCCAGATAGGATACATCCCGTATGAGGGTGCCTTAGCTTGTTTCCTGATTCTGGCACCAGGTTCCAGCATCCTTGCCAGCCCAAGGAGGCAGTACGGGATGGTTTAGGTGGCTAGATTCCTGCCACCCATCCACATGGGAGATCAGGATGGTCTGGCCTGGCCAGCTTTGGCCTGGTCCTCTGCTTACTATTACAAATAAAAGATCCCTTTTCTCAGTCTTTGTCCTTCTGACTTGTAAAATAAAAGTAAACTTTAAAAGCATTAAATATGAACAACTAAGAGATATTCTGAAAGCTTCCCACCTTATACACATAAATACACAGAACATATGTTGTGTGCTCACATGTGTGTGTGCATGTGTGAATGCCCTGTTGTCTCCTTAGATAAACTGCATCTGTAAATTAAAAGGATTTTTACAATATTGCTATCTGAACATAGTAATACACTTCATAGGCTGAATATTTGAAACCACTGATGAGAGATTCTGAATTACCAATGTGTCTAGCAATAGATTTTAAAATATATTATCTAAAGTGAACTTGAATATGCACCCACTAGAGCAAAAGAGGGTGTCCGTGAATTCCTTAAAAATCTAAATTTATCTTTTCTCTCTATGTAGCAGCTTGTCACCCTCCTACCATCCCCACCTATTTAAAACCAGCTTTGTTTTAACATACGAACTTTGAGTCTTCTGTCAAGGCAATCTCCAAGACCAACTTTGAGGTTTTTCAAGTTAAACTTGGTGCTATTTGTATAATTTCACCTATAAGAGGAAGATATCAATGTATAGTTCTAAAAAGAAGGTGAACGGCATCTCTCTCTAGCCAAATACATTTTACCTAAAGCTAAAATGGCTGTTAAGCCAGATATGCTAGGAGTGTAACAAATGTGTTTGCTCTCCAGTAATTCTGAAGGAAAAAACCATTCTTTCACAGACATTTCAAATGTAGAGTTTCATACAACCCATTAGAAAACATAATTACATACATGGCAGAGGTTATAAGCTTTCCAGGATTACCCCTGCAAGATTGTATGTGGGAGCTTAGGAAGCTATATCATAAAATAATAAAATAAATACATTTTTAAAATAAAAAAATTATACATAGATCCAATGTTTAAATTATGATACTCATATAGGCTTCTTTGCTAACACATTACCCAAATTCTTATTTCAGCAAACATGAAATAATCTGTCAAATTATGAAATACACATTTCTGTTTGTATTCTACACATTTTAACTTGACAGTAGACACCTATGTTGGACCTTGGCTGTCTAGCAGCAGGAAGATCCTGAAGCTGGAGTCAGCACACTGGGTTTTCAGTGCTGGCCTTGACACGTTTCCAAATCTCCATTCCATGTTTAAAAAAAAAAAAAAAGCAAGATAATAATGTCTGACTATCTCACAAGACTGGGAAAATTAAGTGAAAGAATGAAAAAGTGTATGTAAATACAACTGGTAGATGATAAAATGCTAAACAAATGTAACTTATTACCTTGGGTCCAAATTTCAGCTTTACTGATTAACATGTGTATTACTGCCATGGCAAGTTACTTAGCCTTTAAAAGCCTAATCCTTGGCCAGTCCTGGCTGCTCCACTTCCAATCCAACTCCCTGCTAACATGCTTGGGAAATCAGTGGAAGATGATGCAAGTGTTCGGGCTGCTACACATATGTTGGAGCTTCGGCAGACGCGTTAGGCTCCTGGTTTCAGCCTAGCCCAGGCCTGGACTTTGTGACCATCTGGAGAGTCCATCAGCGAATGGAAGATCTCAGTGTGTGTGTGTCTCAATCTGTCTTTCCCTATCTTACTGTAACTCTGATTTTCAAAAAAAAAAATAATAAAATAAACCTATTCAAAAGACACATAAAAATAAAAGCCTAAGCCATATCTAAAAAATGGTAGTTTTGTGAGGATTAACTAAAAAATTATTTAGATATTGAGAGTATAAGTATAGTATAAATTGTAGTAAGGATTGGTGAGCATAACTAGTTTTTCTGACCACCACTTTTCACTCTTAACAAGAGAGAATTAGCTATAAGTTGTTCTTCCAATGCATAAAATTGAACCTATCAAACTATTCACATGACCAGTGATCTGTGCTTGGGAGAGACCCCAATTGGGTATCACTGCATGCTACAACAAAGCAATATGTCTTCTCTTATAGAGCTAACTGACTCATATGAAAACTGAACCTTGTCCTTGTTAGGTAATTAGGCGAACCAACCTGAGCACAAACTGCCAAAGCAAATTTCACAAGCCAAGAATACTGTCACAGAGCCCAAGGATCCACCACATCAGTATAACTTAATAGTACACTTGAAATGTCTGTATAAGAATTAATATTGCCTGTTACTTGAGGCCTGTTTCTTTCTCTCTGCCCTTGTTTTTTCCATCATCCTGTCTGCAGATCTATACTCTGTACTTCCTTATCACCTCTTTCTATAACCAGATGGCTTTGGCTTTTACCATCCCAGTGTCTGTTCCACGTGATTCTGAGAGGCGGATAAAGTGGGTCACTGGGGGGAAACCATGTGCCACTTCTCACAGGTTTAGTGCACTTTCCCCCACAGACCTTGAGGTCAGATATTTCCAAGCTGTTTATGACCCAAATTCTGAGCTACCACGTGCCTGGGAAACCAGACAGCTGTGTGGCACAGTTCTATCCCCAAAGGCTTTTAACCCTTATGTGAATCCATAAAAAAAAAAAAGCAAGTGGAAAAGTAGAGCAACACTCAGTTGTAATGGATAAAAAGTTTTGGTGTGTAACAGACTGATGGAATTATAACTCCTTAGGAAAGACTACACTATAATAATATGGGGAAAATCAGTCAGGGGGTGGGGATTTGGCAGGGGGGAATCCCAGACTCTATGGAATTGTGCCATCAAATTCGTAATTCAAAAAAAGTAGTTTGGTGTATTGCAATGTGCAGCATGCAGATCAGCAGTAAGTGGTTGTTGTATTTCTCCATAGGTATATAGCACATCGTGTTCTCAGAAGCCACTGAGCCATGGGAAGCTCTGATCTTATCCCAACCAGTTGCACAGGTACTGAGAATCAGATGCCTGCTAATCTGTTAACACAGTACAAGAGACTCAATCATTGGGTTTCAGTGAGTCTAAGACACACACACATTCTGTTTCAGACTAACCAGTATTTTCTTTCACATATGTATTTCTTGTGATAATTGCTTTCATCTTAAAGCAAAACAGTAATTCTCTTACTATTGATAATTTACTGCTTAGCTCCTCATGAATCAATGTAATTCCTGCCTGAATATTATTAGCCAACATTTAAGTTTTAGGACTTACATGTGTTACCAGTAAATGACTTGGCATTCTTTCGGGTGGAACACAATCAGATGCATTGCATCATATCATATCAATACAGGAAATATAATATTAGCATACATACTACAAATTAATTACAGACTCTAACCATTCCAATTTTCCCTGGGGAGAAGCTTTTCCATACTTCTTGGCTGTGTATGAGCTGTCACTGTACCACTTCTGGAAGAGTTTGCTAAAATTACACAGGAGTATTTGTGCAAGGTAACAAGACTATCAATGGGGGGAAAAAAGCAAAATTACAGCTGTTTATAAAATATGGTCAAAAGGTCAGCACATAAATAGGCCATTCAAATAAGCCACAGTCGATGCTATGACATGCTATTTATTAGGGAACACCTAAAATCTTCTTTCCTGAAACTCAGACCCACCAACCCAATCACTTGCTAAGTATCATTAACTTAACACGTTCAGAGACAAAACTCAGACATGATCCCATCGAAAACAACCGCAGCAGATGCTGTAGGAGGCCCCTCGTTTTCTTTGTCCTGCGGCATCTGTTCTGGCTGCATGTGAAAACATCTCTCACCAGTAACAGACTGGGTAGATACCTGACCCAGCTCTCTCCTCACTGTAATGGGATGACTGTGACGTAGAGTGACAGTGATATGCTCTACAATGGTCCCATTGAAGATCATTATGATAAACGTGGGCCAAGCAGAAGCCCCTGGAAGCTCCTCTTCTGATCAGGAATTCTACTCTCTGGTAGTGCTTCCACGGATGCCACCATCCAGGATGTAACATAAAGGGAGCAGGCATTTGGCACAGTGCTTAGGATGCTGTTTGGGACACCTGTATCCCGTGTCAGAGTCCCTGGGATCAAATCCTGGCTCTGCTTCCGATCCCAACTTCCTGCTGATGTACAACCCTTGAGAGGCAGTGATGATGGTTCAAATACGCCAGCCATGTGAGAGATTTGGAATGAGTTCTAAGTTCTTGGATTCAGCCTGGACCAGCCCCAGCTGTTGTAGACTTTTGTGGCATGAACCAGCAGATGGAAGATCTCTCCGTCTCTCTTTTCATAACTCTTTCAAATAAATAAGTAAACCTTTTTTTAAAAAGAAAAGATGCCCTTCTTTGTAGTACAGCAAGAGTCAGGGTTACTTAGAGTATCTGGCAGACAAGATGCTGTAAGACATCTGTGACAAGCAACAACTGGGGGAATGCAGCGTGGAGCTCAGTGCTTCAAAGCTGATCTGTGTCTTTTCTGCGGACACTTGTTCTCCTTTCCAAGAACAACTTTTGCAGATTCCATCGCTGAATACTGTACTTGTGAGCTGAGTTTCCCATAATGAACTTGGTAACCTTGCTAGCCATGAGTGTGAGTACACGTGGAAACAATTACCATCAAGTTGAAAGTGTAAGAGATTGAGACCGAGCAGGTCCAGACGGCACAACCAAGTCACCTAAACAAATGTGTCCTCCTTCAACGTCCCCTCTGACTCCATGCCTTCAGTCCCTATGTACAACCTCGTTGAACAGTTCCTTATCTCCATTCAAAGAGGAAGAAGTTCAGGTCTAATTTATAGAGTTAAACATTGTCCTGCACCAGTGAACAGGGGCCACATCACATTTCTACTGTGCAATGTCTCTTAACATGATAAGAGAAAATGTAAAGGAATTCCAAAAGGTCATAAAAAATTAAATTTCAAGGGCAAATTTATTTTAGTAGAAATATGTTGAAATCCATGCACAGGTTTTTTTTTTGTAATATGCATATCCCACACACTTTAAAAAGATGCCTTGTACACATGGATTTCAAAACTTTTGCACTAAAATATATTTATCTTCTAATTCTATTTTTTCCACAAACCCTAACTGGAAGTCAGCTGCCTAGGCAGAAATGTGCTTTTATTTTTCTTTGATTTATTTACTTATTTGAAAGGTAGCGCTAAAGAGAGAAATCTTGCATCCTCTGACTCACTCCCTATATGACCTCAGTAGCTGTGGCTGGGCCTGGCTGAAACCAGAAGTCTAGAACTTCATCCACAACACCCAAGCAGTTTCCAGGGACCCAAATGCTTGGGCCAAGTTCCATTGCTTTCCCAGGCAGATTAGCAGAAAGCTGGGTCAGAAACAGGGCACCCTGGAATTGAACCATACTCATGCAAGATGCTGGCACCACACATGGCAATTTAGTATACGGCACCAACCCGCATCATTATGTAGAGTATAGAAGGGTGGATTTGCTCCTGAGTGTTAACAGGCTCTTGGATGCTCAGAATCTGCACTTTCTCTACTATACTTACTCTATTTTATAGCCCTAAATGCAAAGAACTCTATATTTCACCCAACACAATTCAACTATCCTTCCTGTGAATGAAAGATGCTTTTACCTTCTTTGTTTTTAAAAGATTTATTTATTTTTATTGCAAAGTCAGATATATATATATATAGAGAGAGAGAGAGGAGGAGGAGGAGGAGAGACAAAGAGGAAGATCTTTCAGCTGATGGTTCATTTCACAAGTGACCACAATGGCCGGTGCTGTGCCAATCCGAAGCCAGGAGCCAGGAGCTTTTCCAGATCTACCAAGTGGGTTCAGGGTTCAAAGGCTTTGGGCTGTCCTCAACTGTTTTCCCAGGCCACTGGCAGTGAGCTGGATGAGAAACAGGGCTGCTGGGATTAGAACCGGCACCAATATGGGATCCCGGGATGTTCAAGGCGAGGACTTTAGCCCCTAGGCTATGGCTCCAGGCCTTGTTTTTACCTTCTAATATGGCGAGACACAACCTTATACTCTCCATCTCTGAATTGTATTATTTCCTCTCTGAGTTCAGTCAGGGTCTCACCTAAATATACTTCTACTGAAGACTAAATTGAAAAGCTAGCCTTTAGCAAAATGTGTGTAAATAATAAGGGGGAGATGAGAATGAATAAAATGGTTAGTGTGTCTGGCTACATATGAGTGCAAATACATAATAAACCATGAAGAAACATACAAAGCTGCTGTAGTCTTTCCAGCAAGTCACAAGACCACGATTGGTTTATAGCTTCTTTCAATGATTTATTTGTCCTCAGGGAAGCCCTCAGCTGGATTTTTCTTTTCTTTTCTTTTCTTTTCTTTTTTTTTTTTTTTTTTTTGAGGTGTAAGAACAGAAATTCAAGCTAAAAAGTGATTATAGCACAATGCTAATGACTGGTTTCTACTTCTGTAAATAAGCTTGCTTGCTCTTGCCGGGAACTTCTGGGGGCAGTATGTTCTGGGAACTAGAAGGACATAACCTAGGTAATTATAAGAGATAACACCCCCACAGGCTCTTGTGGGGACATCTGGGGATAAGGACATGACCTAGATAATTGTGAGAGATAACAGCCAGACACAATAAAATGCCGTCACCACAGGTGGTCCACCTGCTGGACTTTATGGCCTAGGATGTGGGTGTCAAGAAGGTGAATGATACAAAAAAACGACAACAATGCTGTACGGAAAGTGTAAAAACCTCTGTTCAAATGACCTCAGCCCACACTCTGATAAGCCTTGCCTCTCCATAAATCGCTTACAATTTCAGAAGGCTGAGTGAATACAAGGGAGCGGCAGGGAGGTTGAGGACAGCCTAGCAGTGCCATACAAACTTTCAATACTGCAGCATTTGAATATCCAGTTGTCCTAAGACAAAAACTTAATTCCTGCAGTTTTCCATTAAATTTCATTATTATGCATGAATGCAATAAGAGGCTCCACTAAGTTCCAGACACAGCCTTCCCTGCCCCCACTGGGTAGCAACAACTCAATTTTCCCTTGGTATTTCAGAGCAATCATTCCAGCCAATAGTACAGAGCGCCAGGAAGGATCAGGATCAGGTGTCAGTTTCAACTTCCAATTCAATGAAGCCATTGTTGTGTCTCCTGGCAAAAATACTCTACCCCTGGGAACCAAGACCTCTGAATCAGCAGAACTGAAAATTGCTAATATGGGAGGCAAAATGTTTGTGAAGTATCATTAGGCATAACATTGAGGTCATCTATTCCCACTTTTCCCTGATTCCTGGACCCCCTATGTTTTGGGGGACGGAAGAGACAAGCACCATCTATTGATCACTGTTTGAAAGAGGATTTCATCTTACATGACCACATCCTAGCCTTCCACAAGCATTGTAAATGAGTCCAGGAGGTTAGCCCAGCACTCGATAAAGCAAACTCTTTCTGAATGATGGAATATGCAGTAAAATCCACAGGCATGAGCGTGCTGCTGTGCTTCTCTGGCTGTGGAATCAGTTCTTCAATTGGGAGCAATGTTGTATGGGTTACCGTGATGGTAAATCGTTTTGAAGGCCCACACATGTTGATTCTTGCAAAAGCAAATCTGGACCCCAGATACATGTCTATTTCAGAGAGGACAAAACTCTGACCTCTCTCCAATGCAGGGACCCACTGTGCTCAGGCTGTAACTGAAAAAGGTGCTATGTTAGAAGCTCAGTGTTAGTCTCATCAGGTACTTATCAGTAACCTTCTCTGTGTCAGTCCATGCTTTTAAGCCCATCAATAGCCATTCTTGCCACTGTGACCACTTTGTACATGGGCAATAAGCAAACCTTATGGCAGCTGATGAAAGAGGGTGACCGATCGACACAGAATGTGTCCATTTTGCCTACTGGATGATTGAGAACCTCCGTCATTGGATGCTTAGAGGAGGGTACTCTCATGAAATACAAATGTCTTCACAGTCTGTGCCCACTGGGAGTGACCCACATCTTCTTCCCCAGATACCTGATCCTTCTCCTCTTTTCTTCTGGTCAAGTCCCTGTGTGTTCAGCCAAACTGCCAACAATTGCCCATGCATGAGGCTCCATCCACTCTGAGGTTGTGTACAAGGATGCTGAAGCCAGGAGAATGCAAAGGGACTGCTCCCTTGTCTTCTTCCTGCCTGCTTTTCCAGGCCTGTGACTATTACTCCAGTACCTCTTTTTTGAGGCTTTGAACCGTCTTCCACTGCTTTCCCAGGCCACAAGCAGGAAATTGGAAGGGAACTGGAGCAGCCAGGACACAAGATGGCTTCCATATGGATTTAGTGCATGCTGCGTCCCCTAAGCAACTTTTTAGAAAAGCTCTTATTTGCAACAGTTGTTGATTTCCACTTTGTAAGTACATCTTGTATGGCCAGTGTCAAGCCTCTGACACTTCATTAAATGCAGAATTGGAAAGAGAGGCACATTATTGGCTCTCCAAAGCCGGTTCCAGCAACTCCAACAACCAATAGGCTCACACTCCTAAATATTATTGAGAAGTTCAAATTAGTTTCTGTGGATTATATATCCAAATGTTCACAATTAGTCAAAATTAGAATTGAGAAATCCTTACATTTCTTACTAATTGCAGTAAAATAAAAATAACACCACTGCTTGTCAGCATAAGTAACATTTTTTATAAAACAACTTTAGTATAAAAAAGAAAACAGAATATTGTTAAAGGAAAAAGCTTAGATTATTTTTGTGCTTCTGCGTTCATGCAATTGCAATATGTTGTTTTGATGCAACTGCATGAAGAACATCTGGTCCACATAGATGTTTTATTAAAGGGATGAGTGGAACAGTTGGCAGTTAAAATACCACAACTGAGTACTCAGGTTGGACAGACTCCCTGTTCCAGCTTAATGCTAATGCAGACCCTAAGAGGCAGCAGGAGGTTCATTTGGTGGCATCCTGGCACCTACCTCACAGGGGAGAAAGATCAGGTTAGGGTTTCTGGCTACCGATTTCAGGCTGGCCCACTCCTGCTCAGTGTGAGACTTTGGCAACTAAACCAGTGGTGGGAGTTCTGTCTCCAACATTTTTCTGTCTCTCTGCTAAATTCTGGCCATTATAATATCAACTATGGCATCATTTGGGTCAAAATAGGTCCACAAGGCTCTCAGACCTAATGTCCAACAGGTTCCAGCAAGATCAGCGCCACCACAACCTAGCTATATAGGATGCCTGGTATCTCCCTGGGATCTGCTCCAACTGGAAGTGGGAGAAAGGTTGTACAGACAACATTGCAACCTCAGCATGTTATTACAGGAGGTGGAGATTGGTAAGCCAGGAATTAGGGCTACGGAGTTCTTTGTGGAAATCTAACATAAGAACCCAGACCTGGAACTCACTGGAGGGAGTGGCACAAATGGCTGCAAGCAAACAGTTGTGTACCAACTGCAATAAGTAAAATCAAACAGTAGACCTCTGGGTAACACAGCTTAGAAACCCGTCCCAAGGAGAAGACTCTGATAACCAGAAGTACAATGCTCAAGAGCAACAAAAGACACGAAGGCAAAAGGCATATTATTGAAAACTCCCCTGCAAATGAGCAAAACCCTATGCCAACCAACCTCAGAGTTAACTGAGGAAGACATCAAGAAAATGGAGGACACAGGATCCATAAGACTCATTTTAAAGATTCTGATAGAAAATGAGAAGCACATATAAGAGTTCAAACAATTTAAGGAAGCAATAAGGTAAATCAAGGCTGATATATGAGAAATTAACACAGTAGAGCAAATTGAAAGTACAGTGGACAGTCTCCAAAATAGAATGAAGCAAACAGAAGAAAGAATCTCAGAATTGAAAGATATTTCCTGTCATCAGGGGGAAGCAAACAAAAAGCTGGAAGCAGAGCTGGATCAGGCCAAAAAAAGTATTCAAGAATTGAAAGACACTATTAAGAGGCCTAATATAAGAGTTATGGTGCAGAAGGTGCAGAAAGAGAAACTGGTTTTACAAATATATTTAATGAAATAATCAAGGAAAATTTCCCTAATCTAGAGAAAGAATTGGGAAACAAGATCCAGCAGGGGCACAGAATTCCCAACAGGACTGATCAAAAGCTATCTTTTACCAAGACACATGATAATTAAGCTCTCTTCAATTGAACATAAGGAAAAGATCCTTAAATGTGCACGTGGAAAAAAATCAATTGACATATAAACAGATGCCAATTAAACTCACAGGAGATTTCTCACAGGAAACTCTATAGGCAAGAAGAGAATGGAGTGACATATTCCAGATTCTAAAAGAAAAAAATTGTCAGTGTAGGATAACGTACCCAGCAAAGCTCTCTTTTGTCTTTGAAAACAAAATAAAGTTCTTCCACACTAAAGAAAAGTTAAAAGAATTTGCTTTTTCCAAACCTGCCCTACAAATGATACTTCAAGGTGTTCTCTTGACAGAGAAGAGGAATAGCACCAAACAAAACCAAAGGCAAATGTGAAAAACATCCCAGTAAAATAACAACAGAAGACTAAATCAATGAACAACCCATTGCTAAAATGACAGGACCAAAGTACCACCCATTCATATTAACCTTGAAAATAAATTGCTTAAGCTCAATCAAGTGTCATGGATTAGTAGACTGGATTAAAAAACAAAACCCATATATTTGTTGTTTAAAAGCGACACATTTCACCAACAAAAATCACTGGAAACTATATCGCATGGGTTTTGATGTTTTCTGTTAGTTTCATCTCTTCAAAACACTTTCTTCTGATTAAATCTGCAATGACTCATAGATCATACAGTAGCATCATTTTCTTCAAGAAGGTTCTTAATTTTCATTTCTTTAGCTACATGTTAGTCATTTAGTAGCATGTTATCTAACGTCATGGTGTTGTAAATTTCTTATTCCTGGTATTGATTTTGTTTTGTGGCTTTTCATTTAAGGGGAAATAAATAGCTGCGTAATGGAGACTGTCATATCTAGTAACATGTCATTTAACTTCATGGCATTGTAAATTTCTATTTTTCTTTCTATTTTTGATTTTGTATTATGATTTTTCATTTGAGGGGATATATAGTAGCTGTGAGATGGAAACTAGATGTGAGGATACAATGTGGTATGCATCTCTACTTTCAGACAAAGATGGACTTACAATGAAGCTATTTACTATATCTTGAAAATAGGATGCTGGACTCTCTGCCATTGTCCATTCCTGCAATGATGGACATATGACTGAGTATGAAGAACTACACTTTAGTAATAATATAGAGGAACTAGTGGGGGTTGGTATTGGGGTTGGACTAAGGGAAATCCCAGGAACCTATGGAACTGTATCATAAAATGATAATAAAAAGAAGATTTTTTTAAAAAGATTTCAATATGAGTAATACTGTCAGTTGTTTTCCCTGAAGAGAAAGTATACTTTATACATTTTTTGAGACAATGTCCTTCACTCAAGTCTCTGTAGGCACAATTTGTCAGTCAGCCGAATCTCAATGAAAATCAGTATTCTGGGAAAAAAGGGGAGGGGGGACCAGCTTGCATCTCAAACAACTGGACAAGCACTTGCCCTTGAGACAACAAAGGTATATGTGTATGCAGCACATAAGCTTTATATAGCTGCCCATTTTTTAAAAACAGAATGCCTTAAAATATGTAACCAAGTGGAGGGTTTTTAAAAAGATTTTTATTTATTTTTATTGTAAAGTCAGATATACAAAGAGAAGGAGAGACAGAGAGGAACATCTTCCATCTGTTGATCCACTCCCCAAGCAGCCACAACAGCCAGAGCTGAGCCAATCTGAAACCAGGAACCAGGAGCCCTTCCAGATCTACCAAGTGGGTTCAGGGTCCCAAGGCTTTGGGCTGTCCTCGACTGCTTTCCCAGGCCACAGCAGTGAGCTGGTTGAGAAACAGGGCTGTCGGGATTAGAATCTGCAGCCATATTAGATCTTGGTACGTGCAAGGCCAGGACTTTAGCCACTAGGTTACTGCATCAAGACCTATGCTGAGGGATTTTTAAAAATGAGTAACTGGGATATTGTATCATGCTTGAGGGAAACTACCTTTTTTATTTCTGCTTTGGTTTTTACCGTGAATGGGAAAATGTGTTGACTCCCTATATAGTACATACAGGAAATACAGCAATTTTCACTACCACTTTTTTTTTTAATTAAACTTATCTGAAAGTCAGAGAGATGAGGTAGAGACAGAGAAAGAGACAAAGACACACAGTAAACTCTGTCTTCTGCTGGTTCATTCAACAGTTGGTGCTTACCAGAACAAGGCCAAGAACCTGCAATTCACCTCCGTTCCTTCAGGTGGATTGTAGGAATTCAGTCACTTGAGCCATCACCTGCTGCCTCCAGGGGTGTGCATTAGCAGGAAGCTGGAATCAGAAAGCAAGCCAGGCCTGGAACCCAAGCTTGTTGATATGAGCCACATCATCCCAAAGAGACGCCTTAACCGCTAAGAAAAATGCCTGCTCCTTAGCCACCATTGCTTGACATTACTAGTACATGTTAAAACAGTTCCACTATAAAATTATACCACCTAGAATTATAGTAAAAATAGTTTGGAACTGACTAGCTCAGAAAGGGTCTTTTCAGGCTCTTACAGTCTTTGCTTTGAGAACTGTTGCAAAACTTGGTGGAGTGGGGAGGAAGAGAAGGGGAATCTGGTTACAATTGGTCTTCTGGGACTTTTGCATGGCTAAAAGGACCACACACACATAAAAGATTGGACATTTCTGCCCTCCTCCAGAAAGATGTTTCCCCAGGCTACTATGTTGCACACAAAAGGCAGTGGGTGGGAATGGAGGAGGCAGGAAGGAAAGCATGAAGGTTACACTGAGGCTTTGTTAGGCAAGTCCATCATGGCCTCAGTCTGTCCTGGGGAGGCAACTCCAGACAGCCAAGATCAGCGCTGAGACCACATGCAATCCCATCACCTGCTGTCCCCATTGTTGCCCAGCTATGACCTCCAACTGGGGACATCCAATACAAAGGCTCATAGAAACCAGGATATAATAAGACATGAATTCAAGAGCCCTTGCAAAAGTAAAAATTAATAAGAGGACTCAGACTCCTTCTCTCCAGACCGTAAAAGGGAAATACATAAAACAATTGGTCAAATGTAGGTGGCATGGAAGCTGGCTGGGGGAAAACCTTCAGAGAAGATGTGGAGGTAGTCAGGGCTGTCAGGGGTATGCAAGAGCTACAAGGAAGGAGCCACGTGAAAAGGGGCAACCCTGGGTGCAGAACAGAGGCTGAAGAGAGGCTGAGCAGCAAAAGCGATAAAAAGCAAAACAGATAAAAAGTAAAACAGTGGAGGCCAGCAAACAACCTTGGAGTGTGGAAAAACAAGCCAGAAGGGCCAGGTGGCAGAGATGACATGCCAGGCTGTCCCTCCCAGCTGAGTCTCTTTGTGTTTATGCGTATCCTTCCAAGAACATGTTTCTACTTTTTTTCTTTTCCTTCTAAATAACTTGAGCCAGCCTCTGTTCACTGTATCCAGAGGAGCCTAATTAACTCCTATTAACTGCAGAGAGCCTCCTGCCAGGCGCTTACACATTATCCCAGTTTCAAACTGTTATCTCCCTCCCCATCCGTACTCCATAGGCCCCTGTCCTGATGTGGACATGATTTTCACATTCTGTAAGCTGTGCAGAGGCCACAAGCCTAAAGCAACTGTGTCCGAATTTGCTTCTTCCTCCTGGTTTAACCAAAAGAAAAACAATTGAACTACACAGCATTAGGGTGAAAAAAAGAGTATATCCAGCTGGGAGCCTTTTAGTTTAAAAAAAAAATCCAATTGAATTAAGTTAAGCCAACAATGAGAATTTATGATGCCTGGGGTTGACTTCTGGAAGCAGAAAAAGATGCTGGAGCCTTGAAAATCACCTCCCTGATTTCCTATGGATGTCTCATTCTCTTGCTCTCTCTCTCTCTCTCTCTCTCTTTCTCTAACTGCCCTGCTCCTTCTCTGTATAATTGCCCCATTCTATGCTTCACCCCCAATCTCCACTCAACATACTCAGTTTCCCTAACTGCCTAGCAAAATAAGGGCCCTAGCTCCTCTTCAGGTCATCAGTCCACCCCAAGGAAACTGATTTTCCCATCCCTCTTTCTTCTCCTAACTCCTCATCCCTCCACCAAACCCCACCAGACCAGGAGGGCGAGTGTTGGGCTTGACTCAGTCACTCTTGGAACAATTGTTAGGTTGGGAGTTCCTCAGCAATTTCCAAAGATGCCCACTGCCAAGGATAAATCATTTGTCTCTACCACATTAAGCAGAACAATTCTTAAATGGTCCCAAAAGACAAGGCTCTATATAATGTCCAAGGAAAGAACATTCTAGTTCCAATTCCTCATGAAAAACCTTGCTAACCCTTGGCAGTAATGTCAAAATGTGTTACAACAAATCTTTTCTTTTTTAGATCTCTCTCCACCGTGTGTGTTAACTCTCTGAGCCACACTCTCCTTCACCTGGGCCTGCTGCTCCTAACGCAATGCCCACTAGCTCCCACCTATTCTTTCCCTTTTTTGTCACTTAAGAAAAATGTATGTTTTTCTGTATCATAGTCTATGATCACAGTTGGGAAAGGAACTTGTATTCAAGCTTTAATGGTTTGATGCTGTTGACTCTTCAAAGTAAGATAAATATTTGCTGGATATAATTTGTTATTTTACAAGGGTAAATCATGATGGCAGCAGCAACCTTGACCCAATTAAGAAAGAAAGAAAGAAAAAAAAAAAAGATACACTCTCCATGGTGGAGTGTACTGTTGACAACACAAGCTGTTTGCTCCCACAGGCAGCACTTGGCCTTTCCTGCTGTTTCCACTCTGAACTGGCCACCTCACATCTTCCAAGACCGTTTGTTTTACATCTTAACCATAACATTCATCCTTTGCATAATAAATACCATTCTAAATCAAGGCAAGACATACAAAATCATAAAATATACACGTTTGTGCAACATCTGTGAGCACTGTAAAGGGCGAACAAATTCAATTTTTAATGAGTTATAAGGGAATTTTCAAAGATCAAAGTTTTCTAAAGATTTACAGCATCTGACCTCTTCAGATGCAAATATGCAAATATCCATGAGAGCTTTTATATATATATATATATATATAGGAAACATTGGTGCTTGCATGCATTTTAATAATTTTCATCCTCTTCTTCCACTTTGAACTTCCTTTACATGCAAGGGACTACAAATCATCCTAGACACTGACCTACTTTAAAAATTCTGTCTGTAACAATGGTACAGGAGCCAAGCTGGGATTGTAAATTATTCTTGTTGACCCTCCAGCTCACTCTGTCAGCTGTAAGCTCTATACCCAGCAATTCTTGAATTGTGAATTGCCTTGCTTCCTGCAGAAAAAAAAGTCCTATTTCTTGGTGGTTAGCCTCTGGACTCTGTGACCAGACCTAGCTTTAAGCAGCTGGGAGACTTTGGGAAATTGCTCAGGTTGCCCATGCCTCAACTTTCTCATCTACAAAATGACAGACGTTATCTACTTTTTACGGTGAACATTAAACAATACTGCAATACTCATGGAGTGGCAGGCTGTCCTTCACATTGATAATTATTGTGCCACCTTTGTTCCCTCCCCACCATTGATTCTCGGTCACTGTCCTTTGTCAGAGATGGAAGAATAACATTCAGGAGATAGCTCCAATATTTCAATACTGTCTCTAAAAATTTAGCCTGTTAAGACGTGGTGGAATTTCTGTTGTAATTGCACAGCAGAGTTGCAGGAGAGAATGGGAGTACTTACAAGGGCACTGGCCTGCGGGACTAAGGAGAACAGGAACTTTTACCAAGGGCAACTGGCTCCAACATAAGGGCACTGATTCCCTGTGTCATTTTTATTTTATAATTCCATAAAGAGTATGAAGAAACACCAATAGCTGAATCTTAAATGTCCTATAGAGTAGCAAATGTTGGGTCTATTAAAATTTTGCCAGATCTGAATATTATGATTTTTTTTTCCCTGACCATGGGGTTTAGGAGGCTGCTGCATGACCCACACCAGTCCTTTTTTCATCTTAGCTTGGTTTGATAGGAGCAGAGCCTGAGAAAGGGGTCCCAGTATGGACACTTCAGCCAATAAATGCTCTTCAGGAAACATCCATGTGGAAGGGAAGGAGCAGGGTAAGAACTGAGCAAGGATATGCTGCCTGGTGAAGTTTGTGGTGGAGGGAAAGAGAGTAGGCAATGTCTCAGCAGTCCCCATGAGGCGGCCCCACTCAGAGAGGCTCTGGAGAAGCTCACAGTTGTGTACAAGACTGCAGCAGCTACAGGAGTGGGTCCTCAGCTCACCAAGGAGGTCTGGGTTGTGCAACAACAATGTCCACCCAGTTTGGAGACTCTTTACAGACCTGAAAATAAATCTACCATAAGACCCAACCCATCCCACTCCTGGGAATTTACTCAAATGAAATGAAATCAGAATACAAGACAGTTATCTCTGCCCCTATGTTCATTATAGTTCAATTCACAATAGGTAAGATCTGAAATGGTTGATTTCAGATGTGCATCAGTGGCCAACTAGATAAAGAAAATGGATATAATACACTATGGAATACTACTCAGCTATAAAAAAGAATGAAATCCTGTGTACTATAATGGATGTGACTGGAAACCATTATTCCTAGTGAAACAAGCCAGCCCCAGAGAGACAAATAAGTTTTCATTAGTCCATGGTAATTAACACACAAAATTTTTAAAATGCAAACCGTATGAGCAAGATTGATATTTTGAAATTTGATTATTGTTTGAAACCTGTGTCTACACTCTTGAGGAATAGTGGGTTTTTCCTACTTATTTGTTGATATCTTTACCCAAGTGTTAAGTTTGTGATTATGAAGTTAACCAAAAGTATGCCATTATTTTTTTTTCTTTTTAAAATTTTTATTCAAAAAGTAGATTTTATAGAGAGAGAAGGAAACTCATAGAAAGATCTTCCATCTGCTGGTTTACTCCCCCCAAAAGGCACAACAACTGTAGCTGAGCCAATCCAAAGCCAGGAGCCAGGAGCCAGGAGCCTCCTCCAAGTTTCCCACATGGGTTCACAAACCCAAGGATTTTGGCCATCCTGTGCTGCTTTCCCTGGGCTGTTAGCAGGAAGCTGGATTGGAAGTGGAGCAGCTGGGATGCAAACTGGTGCCCATTTAGGATGCCGATGCTGCAGGCAAAAGATTAGCCTGATCCTCTAACATAATTCCAGGTTCCTTTGGGAAAAAAAAATTATAGAAATAAGGAAAGAGGAGGGTGGGTGGATAATATGGACAGAAACATGGCAGGATACCCCTACATCTGTACTGTGAAATATGTAAAAATGTGTTCCCTTTATACATATAAAATCAATAAGACTTTTTAAAAATGTCTAACCACATTGCAATTCTCTGATGTTCTTTTTGTTTGAAAATGGGAAATACAGAGGAAGAGACCAGGAAGGCAAGTTTCCATTCTCTGCTTTCTCAAATGCCAATGACAGCTAAAGGAAGGCTGAAGCTGGGAGGAACTAGAAGGGTAATCCATACACTCCTCTTCAGCGTGGGTGGCAGGAACCCAATGATTCCCGAGGGACAGCCTCAGCAAGAAGCTCAGGTCGGAGCCAAAGCCAGGAACTCAACACAGACACGCTATTGTGGGGCATAAGTTTCTCAGCCATTAAGCTGAGGTCCACTCCACAGCAATGGTTTGTTTTTAAACACACAACCATAGACACTTAGTATTGTGCATCTTCTGCATCTCGGTACAATTCAGGGTGTTTAGCATATGGTAGGTTGTCCCCAAAAAAGTGCTTTATTCATTTAAATTGCAAATTGACAGCTGCCATTCAGATTTACAAAGTGATGTCTAAGGGGAAAAAATCACATTCTGATTTTATTTTGTACTCTCGCTTAGGAACATAGTGGTGTCTTCCTCCATACCCTGCATCCTCATGCCAGCTGCTTGCACTTCCGGTTCTTCTCTGCACATCAGTTATAGGAGAGGAAGGAAGTGTGGCCTTGTGGTCACAACAGCTTGAGAACACAGAGCTCTTAGCCTTGCCACTCCTTTCTTGAGTGCCAAGCAAAGCCTTTCATGCTCTCAGAGTATTGGAAAAGGAGAATAATAAATATTTAACTGGTCAGTGTTACTTGAGATTTAACACATCTTCCGTGCCTTTCATTTTAAGTTAAGCATTTTCATGTTCAGGGTTGTGGATGAGATCAGCCTAAAGCACCTTGCTGCTACAGACAGGAGTCCTGAAGGGAACACAGTTCTGGAATCTTAGGATCTCAGCATGCAGGGCTTGGCACCTTCTGCTGAGGGGAGGGAAGAGAAGCTGGGATGCGCTCCGGTTTGCTCACCCACCATCATGCCCCTGGACCAGTTGGCCTCGTGCTTAGTAGGTGTACCTAGAGGACAGGTGGGACAGGTGGACTCTGAGTTACTACAGAAGGGACTTTACTCCTTCGGCACACAGAGCCGAGCCACTCTGAGTGGCTTTAACAAAACTCCTTTAGGTCTTACCAAACCTCCTTCTAGACATAGAGAAGCTGTCTGGTCACCACTTCCTCTCTGTCTGCAATCAAACCATGCATGTCCATTGAGCAAGGGACTGGGCTATGTCCAAGAAATTCTGTTTTCTAAAGGGCTGGAGATTGATGGCCCAAAGCATCCTGTTTCTAAAACTACATAACTAATGTGTTAAGTCAGAGAGAATTGGCGAAATAGCAATCAAAGAAGAACGTGCGAAGATTTGTTTGGAAGCTTAAGATGTATAAATCCAAACACTTTAATGAAATTAATAGCCTAATTAAAACCTTGCTCAGAAATTGCATCTAGATTAAATTATAAATTAATAAACACTTTCATAACCACCAATTATGCCAGGCATTCACCTTGTGAATAATCAGCTTGCTCTACCAGAACTGAGAAAGGTTGGACTTGCTGGAAAATAAGAGGCTTTGGAAAAGGATTGAGAGAGGATTTCTGAAGTTGACTATGTATTTGTGTGTGTGTGTGTGTGTGTGTGTGTGTGTGTGTGTGTGAGAGAGAGAGAGAGAGAGAGAGAGAGAGTGTGTGTGTTTATACTCTGAGTGCAAATAATATGTGAAGTGGGAAGAAAAATTTGGGTGGAGGACAGGGATGAAGAGGCACAGAAAACTTTGGACTCAAGAACACAAGAGTTCAAAGACTTCCAGGGATAAAGCTTATATGTATCAAAAAATTCCCTGCTTTGCCATCTGTTCTCTTTTCAACCACCCAATAGAATTCTGATTTCTGGGGCCCAGCGCGATGGCGCAGTCACCTTGCACGCCCAGGATCCCATATGGGTGCCGGTTCTAATCCCAGCAGCCCCACTTCCCATCCAGCTCCCTGCCTGTGGCCTGGGAAAAGCAGTTGAGGACAGCCCAAAGCTTTGGGACCCTGCACCCGAGCAGGAGACCCGGAAGAGGCTCCTGGCTTCGGTTTGGCATAGCATCGGCCGTTGTGCTCACTTGGGGAGTGAATCATCGGACGGAGGATCTTCCTCTCTGTCTCTCCTCTCTGTATATCCGCCTTTCCAAGAAAAAAAAATAATAAAAATAAATCTTAAAAAACATTTTTTTGATTTCCCCATTTTGAAATAGGCTCATAAAATAACAAATGGTAAAGAGGGTCGTTGTAACATGTCAGTATAAGCCATGGCTTGGGAAATCTGTAATCACTGTTGGAATGTCCTGGTTACTCTGCTTCTGATAAAATTTTCAGCTGATGTGTGTCTTGGGAGGCAGCAAATGGCTCACGTGCTTGAGCCCCTGATAGACTCTGATGGAGTCCTGAGCTTTTGGCTTCAGCCAGCCCTGGCTGAGGGAGGCAGGCAGTGAACCAGTGATCAGGAGTTATCTCTCCTCTCTCTGTTACTCTGCCTTTTAGATAAATAAATGTGTGTGTTTCTTTTTTTCTGTTTTATTTTTTTTATTCCTGTTTTTGTTTTTTGGTTGCTTAATGTATGTGTGTGTTTCTCAAGATTAAGTGTATTGGTGAGAATTTGGAGAGAAGAAAGTATCTGTGCACAATTGATGGGAATGTAAACTAGTACAAATATGCAAAACAGTATGGAGTTTCCTCAATAAATTGGAAATTAGAACCATCATATGACCAAGTAATCCTTTTTTCTGATACATGTGCAAAGGAAATGAAATCACTGTCATAAGGAGATCATCTCTGCTCCCAAGTTCATTGTAGCATTATCCTCAACAGCCAAGACATGGAGTAAATATGTCCAACAACAGATAAATGAATAAAGACAATGTTACATGATGCTCTCTTCGTAAACTTCAAGTACACAATACACTATTGTTCACTCAAGTCCCCAGAATTTCTTAATCTCTCCCTGCACACATGTACACTGAAGTAGTTCTCAGCCTTAGAAAGGAGTGAAGTCCTGCCACGCACAACATGGAGATATACGGAGAACCTTACCCTGAGTGAAATAAGCAAGTCACAGGAAGACAAGTTTGTGTAATCCTCCTTATGTGTGGAATCTAAAAAGAGGTCAAGTTCACAGAACAAAAGGGTGGGTGTGGGGATTGGAGGTTGGGGACACAAGGTGTTGGTCTGAAGGTGCAGCTTTAGTTATGCAGGAATGAATAGGACCTAGAGCGTTTCTGCATAGCCCACAGACTGCGATCAGTGGTAGTAGATTTACACTTGCTATTGCTAATGAGCAGATCCTAAATGTGCTCACTATGCAAAAACACCAAAGTGACAGATTGCAGTCACATTGCACAAAATGTACATGGAACAAATCATCACATTCGGTGCCCTATATGTACACATATACAATAGTCTATTTGTCACTCACACCTCAACAATGCTTGTTGGAGGAAGGATTTAATACTCCTAGGTGAGAATGTAACCATCAACCTCGCAGGGCCAGGTGGAGAGCCCTGCTATGCCACCCACTACACCAGGGAAGGCCCTCCTGGTGAACAGTTTGGGGCAAAGGATGGTTACCTTCTTCTGTCTTCTCCCAGCTCCAGCACAAGGATTTTATGCATTGAGAGATCTATTTGTCTCCCACACTTCTCCCTTTTCATCCAAATCTTCCCCTTTTTATTGTTACTTTTTTATTTTACATTCAAGATGTATTTGTTTGTATTGGAAAGGAAGATTTACAGAGAGAAGGAGAGACAGAGAGAAAGATTTTCTGTCTGCTGGTTCACTCCTGAAGTAGCTCCAATGGTCAGACCTGAGCTGATTCAAAGCCAGGATACAGGAGCTTCTTCTGGGTCTTCCACAAGGGTGTGGGGTCCTGAGGCTGTGGGCCATCCTCCACTGCTTTTCCAAGTCACAAGCAAGGAGCTGGTGGGGAAATGAAGCAGCCAGGACACAAACCAGCACCCATGTCGGATCCCGGCGCATGCAAGGTGGGAATTTAGCTACAGGGTCATTGCACTGGACCCTCTCCTTCTTTTTAGACCCTAAGCTGCCTCTGAGAGCTTCTTACATGGGTTAGTACTCAGGAAGGGGCCCAAAGATGCCCATCAAGTTGCTGACATTTGGGGTTGTCACTGCTGAGTACACAAATGTTAAGGTTGAAACTCTGGAATGTTAGAATGAGAGAGAAAATGGTGACAACCTACTAGAGTTATCACAGTATATTTTCTCTCCTCCCCAGGCTCACAATAAGACTCCCTTGGGCCTTGTTTGACACTGAGCTGAGGCCCAGATACATCTGTATCTTAGCCAATACAGAGAAGGAAAACAGCCTGAGGATGAGCCTACAGCTGGTCCTACTCTCAGACACTTTCCAGAATCACACAGAAGGGAATTTCTGGAAAAGTAATAATAAAAAAAAAAACTTCTATGAAGGTGAACTTTGATATCTGTATTGATACTGTCTTTTGCAGTAAGAATGTACTTCTATAACTTAAAATTTTAATGTTAGGAAGGAAAGCCTTCGGACAACTTTGAGAAAGAGGTTTTGTGATGAAAAATTTAATGTCCTACAAGTGTTTCTTTCCCTCACAAAAAAAGCTAACCAAGTTTCTTTTTAGAAACAGAGATCAGTGAAACAGGATGAACAAAGTGAATTCCCACACTGGTGCCATTGGCTCACCCAAAGCCTGGTTGGTGCTGCCTGAAGGCATCAGACCTCGGCCCGCTGCATTGGGTCATGCAAGGTGTAGAGCACCAACTCAACGCAGTTGGCCAATGCCAGCATCTTGTTCTCACACAGCGATGAGCAACGAGCCCCAAAATCCCTTCAGCCAAACAGGATGTTTACTAATAAAGTATTTGTCCTGCAAGCAGCCAGAAGTGCCTTGTGCTATGAATAAAACACAGGAAAATCAGAGATGCTAGTCCACATGCATTTGGTGAGACCTAATTCACTGAACTCTATAGAAATATCCTCTTTACTTATGCCATTGTTGGCAGTATGAACTGTGGGGAGCTGTAGGGAGCCTGCAGCCCACACCTAGACGCCAAACTGCTGCTTCCTGCCGTGGGAGAAAAAACAAGTCTCAGGAAGCCTGCTGTGATTGGCCAGGGGTGCGTGGATGGCGCGTGGACAGTGTGTGATCTGTGTGATGATTGGCCTGCCCGCTGCGTGCACAGGTGACCTTTACGTTGATTGGCTGGGTTACCCAATCTATAAGGGAGCCAGAGGAACGGGGAGGGGAGAGAGAGCGCGCCTCTGAGAGAGAGGGAGAGAGCGCCTCGCCAAGATGTAGCTGCTGCGCACCTCGCGATGTGGCGGCTGCCCGGCGGCTGCATGGCGGCAGCTGTGCAGCCGCTGTGCACCAGTTTTGCTGTGTCATCTCTACAATAAAGGTTCCACAAGGACAACGAGTGTCTGGGTTTGACTTGCTGGCCAAGGGACCCCGACAATGAACAGGTAAGACAATGACAAAATCAGCCCCATAAATTTAGCTTCACATCCTAGATATCACCATGGAGTTTAGCAGTCATGCCGTAACCAAGTCTCCTGTAATAACATTCCTCCATGGAAACCTCTAGGTGTCTCCAATCGTTGAAGATAAAGAGGCCCAGATAGACCTCAGAACCTTCACCTCTCTCTATTTCTTCTCACCCCTACTGCCCACCTCAAAAGCAGGAAAGCATCGTTTATCAGGCCTGTAGTTTCTGTCATATGATTAACTGTTTACACTGCAAATTACTGCCACCAGAAATTTCTCTCAAAAGCCTTTCATCTCACACTGGAGCCATGGGCTTGTTTGTTCCGTTAAAGGGATGTCGCACATCAGCTCAGAATGTTTTGGGTGATGGAGGGCCTATGAAATCACACAAGAGTTGTTAAAAAGTAGACCCATAAAAGGTAGCTGATCAATTTATCTTAACTTATCAAGATTATTTCATGTTGCCAGGGAAGATATTCAAAAATCATAGTACTGATAATCTCTCCTTTTCAATCATTCTAAGAAGTCAAAATTTAGAAGCTAGAAACTTCCAGAAGTCCTGTGCCCATGGATCCCAAGGGTAGCGAAGCTTCCTGCAGGCCTGCATACTGCCTTCCCCCTTGCATAGAACTCCCTAGAACATGCCTTCTGCATACAGGCCCACCTGTCTCAGTTACTTGAGGAGGAGTTTGGACTCTCCTCTCTATTTCCAAATTTTGCCTCACCCATTCCTATGCCCTCAAAAACAGATACATGTGTTTTTGTCCCCTAGGAAATGTGTTTTGCTTTTCATCGTACGAATAAATTTTTATATCACCCTGTCATAGCTGTTTTATGTTTCTACAACAGAACAACTAAGGGTGAGGTAAATTAGAAAAAAAAATACATTTCATTCTCTTTTTTTGCAAATATTTAATCAATAAATACATTTCTTTTGGTTTTCTAGAGGATGGGAAGACCAGGGTCTAGGGCAGCCTGTGGTGAGGGCCTCCACGCTGCACTGTGGCATAGTGGGAGCATCATGTGACTCACAGGAATGTGTGCCAGGTCTCTTCTATTCCTTTCTCAGAAAGGCATTCATGCCATGGCATCATGACATCACCTAACCCTAATCACCAATCCCCAAAAAACCCCACCTTCAAACACCTGGAACAGCTGAATTTGGGAGGTAAGTGTCCAGCATGTGAACTTGATGCTTCTTCTGATTATTTGGAATGCTCTGATTTCATTAGGAAATGTCCCAAGATATTGAGAATTTGAGAAAATGAGATATTTTTCCTTTAGATTCTCATGTTGGGATCCATTCTTTTCTTTGTAATAAGGATTTATTTTATTTTTATTGGAAAGGTGGATATACAGAGAGGAGAGACAGAGAGGAAGATCCTCCATCCAATGATTCACTTCCCAAGTGAGCACAATGGCCAATACTATGCTGATCCAAAGCCAGGAGCCTCTTCCGGGTCTCCCACACGGGTGCAGGGTACCAAGGCTCTGGGCTGTCCTCCACTGCTTTCCCAGGCCACAGGCAGGGAGCTGGAAGGGAAGTGGGGCTGCTGGGATTAGAACCGGCACCCATATGGGATCCCAGGCATGCAAGGGGAGGACCTTAACCACTGCGCCATCGCGCTGGGCCCTGGGATCCATCCTTTATTAAAGATCCTCAGAATCCCCAAACCCCCAACTAAATGTAGGTAGGTATAATCACACATTTTTTTTTATGTGTAATGAGGACTCTTTCATTAAGCCTGAGTAATTACATTGAAGTTAAATTAGATGGAAAGAACAGAAACTGTGACTCACTCAGCACATAAAAAACAATTCCAACTGACTTTGATACGACAATTCTATGCTTTTGATTTTCCATCTGCTTCTGAGTTGCGTCTTATTATCTCCAAAATAATTGTTATTTTAAAAAAGATTTTTCATGAGCCTTCCATTGAGGAATATTGATACATTGCTTGATTGTACGTTTTGAATTAATTTGTATAACTAATTGTGGTTTCTTCCAATTTTCTAAAATTTATGTTAATTAATAGTGTTCTTAAATTAGCATATCTGAACAATATAACTATGCAATCTAACAAGTTATGGCTTCTCTGCTACAACTTTAAATTTCTGTATTATCTGTATAGCTTAAAACTTGTATGAACCTTGGGCATTGTATAATATATTATAAACTATACATTGATGTATGTAGTATCACCTATAACCAATGCAAGAAGTGGTAATATTTTTAAATGTTTGGAGTTATAAAACAACCTTAGTCTACAGTTTTCTCCTCTGCTATCACATTAGGAACATAAGATGCTAAATAGGAAGTACACTTCAAGGACTGGGTTGTGGGGAATCCAACCACTGGAGCTATTATCACTGCTGTCTCCCAGGGACTACATTATCTGGAAGCTAGGGTCAGGAGCCAAGAGGGAGTCAAACAAGACACTCTGAAATGGGACACAGGGGTCTTCTTTTATATTTTTTATTATAATTTTAAAATGTTAATTACAAAGGTGAGGGGATTGCAGACCCCTAGTCCTATGAGCACCCATTCTAGTTCCCATGAGCCTCTGGTTGGAAAAGGGGAGGGGAGTGAGGGTAAAGTTCCCACCTTCCCTCATGTGTGTGCGGGGCTTTGGGGCTGTAAGGGAAGAGGGTGTGCTGCTCCCTGTCATCAGACTACCTTAGTGCTAAGGGACAGAGATGGTCTCTTGGTGCCACCTCGGGCCTTCGGGGAGGAGGAAGAATGTCCTCGAGGTGTAACTTGGATGGTAGATGGGTAAGACTGACAGAGTGGCAAAGGTCTGACTTCCAGGACACAGATGTCTTCAACAGGTAAGGTAAACAACAGTTCCAGGATGTGCTGCATCCATGTTCCTCTCTCTTGCTGCGTGTGAGTTCTGAAGAGCAAGGACATGGCCAAACAGGTTAACAGTGGAATGGAAGTTCAGAGAAACATAGATGTCATCCAAAAAATGTAAAGTGAATACACTGGTATGAATAGTGCTCGCAACTTCTGATTAACCAAGAGCTGAGGCAGTATGCTGCATTGCCACAGCATGATGCCAGACAGTGGATAGCTGAAACAAACAGGATTTATTTCTCACAGTCCTGAAGATTGGAAGTCTGAGCCCAAGTGTTGGCATATCTGGTCATTTCTGCGACCTCTTTCCTTGGCTTGTTGATGCCCGTGTTCTCCATATCTATACACGGTCTTCTCTCTGTTCATGTTTGTGTCCTAACTTACCATATTATAAGGACATGCATCATACTCGATAAGGGATCTCACTAACGACCTGATTTTACCAGAATTAACTATTAAAGTTCCTCTCTGCCAAGATAGTCGCTTTCTAAGGTAATGGTTATTACAAATTGAACATATAAATTTTGCAGGGAGACAATTCAGCCCATCACAGGACCTTCCTGATTCCAGCAGGATGATGAACTAGATACCTTGTTTGTAGGATGGATATTGTGGTGCAGTGCATGAAGCCACCTGCATCTTGTATCAGAGTGACCGGTTCAAGCCTTGTCTACTCCACACTTCTGAACCAGCTTCCTGCTAACGTGCCCGAGAGACAACAAATCACAACCCAAGCACTTACGTTCCTGCCTCTCACATGGGAAGCATGGGTGGACTTCTTGGTTCCTGGGTTTTGCTTGGTCCAGCCCCAGCTATTGCAAGCACTTAGGGAATGAACCAGTGGATAAAAGATATATCCCTCTCCCTCTCTCTCCTCTTTTTCTTTCTCTCTCCCCTCTTTCAATCCCTCCTTCTGTGTCACTCTGCCTTTCAAGTAAATAAATAAACATCTTAAAAAAAAACCTGCCCAAGCCACCCGCTACAAACCACTCAACATTCCATTTATAATATGCAAAGCATCTTTTTAAATGCATCAAAGAGTGTGGGGGGAAAAAAGTTACATGTACAAGACAAAAACTAGCCTTATTTGGGAACTTAGATCTTACAAAAAAGAGAGAAATGAAATCAGTTTCACTTTGAAGATACCTGTCAAGCTTCAGTAAACTTAAGCATTGAGCTTTTTCAGTTTATGAGTTTATTTTAATTTACACGGAGGAGGGAGCAGGCAATAGCAGATAAAACTTGAGATCCATCCAAAGTGAGAAGTCTGAAAAAATACACCCCAAAACCAAAGGATTAGAAACTGTTTAAAAGAGAATTACTAAAAAAAAAAACATTTCCTATTTATATTCCCAAGAAAACTACCACTCAACGAAGATAATCCTAGTTAGAAAAAAAAATCTCTTCTCCTCAGATTTCATAGTTAGAATAGCCTCAAGTAGGTTAATAGTTTGAATTTGTACTACTTTTGTTCCCTCAAAACCCTCAAACCTAGACTTCAAGTAACATCAAGCTAGTCTTGCCTCAGATACCCAACAGAAGTATTCTGATTGATCGATAGCTCAATAACAACCCTATGTGCCCCAAAAAACTTCATACCGCAAAAGCAATAGCCACATTATTCAACTTGTGGACTCTGAGAGGCAAGAATTCAGGAAGCACACAACAGGTGCAAGTCATCTCTTCTCCACGGTGCCCAGTGCTCATCTGAGAAGCCTTGACCTGAGATTGAATCAGTGGAAGCTGGAATTCCACAGGAGCTGGCTTAGCTGCCTGTCAGGAGGTTCACGCTGCACGTGGCCAGAGCTGCATGGGCTTTGTGACATCTTGGTGGTTGGTTTCTAGGGCAAAGCACCCCAGAAGAACCAGAGGGAAGCTGCAGCGCCTTTAGTTCCCTGCACTGGAGGTCACCTGAAATCATCTCCACCCTGTTGGCAAACCCTCCTCCTTAGTGGGAAGAGTGGCAAAGTTGCATGGTAAGCATACGTGGGAAGGAATATTTCATGGCAGCGTGACACACTCCATCACGAAGAGACAGGGTCAGATCCTTCCCGAAGGAGTCTGTTTTCAACTCGGGCTGTGTGCTCTTCTCTCTATTCATGTTCTGGTTCTAATTTACCATGTTCTAAATGTTTTTCTGGGAAGAGGAGAAAAAAAGGTTTTCTTCAGATGCAGTTTGAAAGAATCACAGAATACATGGAATTTAAAAAGAAGGAAAACATGTATACAAGAGCCAGCAGACACAAACTGACACGAATCTTTGGATATTGAAATTTCTGAACACAGAAAGCAAGCATGCCTACCACGTCTGCATGTTATGGTCAGCTGTTTGAGAGGGCCCTCTTCTGGGCAGTAGGTGGCTGGCTTCTTATACCTTCATGTAGTACAAGGCAGTGAGAGAGCTCTCCAGGGTGCCTTTGGGCCCCCCCCCCCATAACCCATCACATTGTGTAAAGTCCAGCACAGAGAACCTACATGACAGACGATAGGAGTGAGGGTTACAAACATGCAGGGTGAAGGGAAGGCTCTCTAATAGGCATATTCAGAAGCAAGAGAGAACATAAATAAGGCAGAGAAAATATTTGACAAGATAGACCTGGTGATATTTATGAAGTAATGACAGGCCCATTTAGCAGTTTTAGAATTACCTGCAAATCCCAAGTACCAAGAAATATAATATAATATGATATAATATAATATAATATAATATAATATAATATAATATAATATAATCTCTTCCAAAGAGTGATAATAGGCTGACAGCCGACTTCTCAGTGAATGTATGAAACTCCTAAGGCCACTGATTGACATGTGCAAAGATGTCAGGAAAAAATTACATATTTGGGGAATCAAGATAGCAGAATAGGGTAAGGACATGTTTAAACAGACGCAGAAACATTAGCCAGTGTGAAGCAGAGAGGGTATTGTGGGCTAAGGGGTTGACTAGTGCTCATTTGGATGGGCAGGAACAGGAACTGGGCTTGTAGCTAAAAACACCTAGATGAATTGGACTCATCTGTAGCCAATTTCCTGGCTAAATCAGAACTTGGTAGAAAGAGTATATAAGGAGAGGAGAAGGTGCAAAAAAGGGAGACTTCTACCATCACTGGTCTCGGTGCTTCAACCCCAGACCCTCTCCCTGTCCACATTACTGGCTCTGCTGGTTGGAGCATGAGGGCACATTCCAAGAAATAGGAGAGGACAAAACCACAGCAGAGGGGTACCTGGAGACTGACATATTCAGGAAAGCAGTGAAGGCAATGGTGTGGTGTTGCAATGACTGATACCTCAACAGCATTCAGCAAATAGTGATCTGAACTCCATCAGCAACCAGGTGGGAAGGGGTATTCACCTGAAGCTCAGGAGATAAACCCAGACAAAGAACTGCCCATCCTGCTGGTCTGTTTGATCTGACCAGGAGCAGAGACAGAACAGCAGATCCCAGAAGGGTAGTACAGGAACAGAGTGGATTTCACAGCCCAGTCCACTCCCTAGAGCTGTATCAGACACCATTTTGTTTAAGGAGGCAAAGGCTACAGGACAGTATTGTGCACGTACTGAGCCAGGAGTGATCCCATTTCTGGCTCAGTAAATTGCAACAACATGGCATCCTACAGGTTCCACCCAAAATAGGTTCGAATAGCCCTCAGACCTGACTGCCAGCAGATCAAGAACTCTAGTACTGGCATAAACTCACTGAGCTCAGTGCATTGCACTGGTCCCACAAGAAAATAATACCAATTGTGGGATTGTACTGGTCAAAATAAGTCTGTGTGGCCCTCAGACCTAATGTCCAACAGGTTCCTGCAAGAATAGCACCAACAAAACCCTAGCTGTATAGAACATCTGATGTCTCCCTAATCCTGGGACCTGCTCCAACTGGAAGTGGGAAAAAGGTTATACAGAAAACAGTGCGGCCTCATTATGATATCACAAGAGGTAGCAACTAATGAGCCAGGAGCTGAGACTATGGAGACCATAGTGGAAATCTGACAGAAGAACCCAGACCTGGAACTCGCTGGAGAGAGTGGCACAATTGACTGTAAACAAAGAGCTGTGTACCAATTGCAACAAGTAAAATCAAACTGTAGGACCCAGCGGTGTGACTTAGTGGCTAAGGTCCTTGTCTTGAATGTGCCAGGATCACATATGGGCACCGGCTCTAATCCCGGCAGCTCCACTTCCCATCCAGCTCCCTGCTTGTGGCCTGGGAAAGCAGTCGAAGACGGTCCAATGCTTTGGGACCCTACACCCATGTGGGAGACCTAGAAGAATCCTGGATCCTGACTTTGGATTAGCACAGCACAGGCTGTTGCACTCACTTGGGGAGTGAACCATCGGACAGAAGTTCTTTCTCTCTATCTGTCCTCTGTATATCTGACTTGTAATAAAATTAAATAAATCTTTTTAAAAAATCAGACTGTAGACCTTGAATGACACAGCTTAGAACCCTGTCCTAAAGAGAAAAATCTTCTAAACAGAAGTACAATAACCAAGAGCAAAAGAAGAGACAAAGCACAATGAATATTACCAAAGAATCCACTGCAAAGGAGCAAAACCCTTTGCCAACCTCAAAGTTAACTGAAGAAGACATCAAGAGAATAGGGGATATAGAATTCAAAACTCTTATTATAAAACTTATCAACAACGAGAAACACGTAAAGCAGGCATTCAAGGAATTTAAAGAATATGTCACACTGGAAATGAATCAAATGAAAACTGATGTATCAGAAATGGAAGAATATAGTGAAGCAAATTAGAAGTATAGTGGAGAGTCTCCAAAACAGAATGAAGGAGGCAGAAAATGAATCTCAGATTTGGAAGATATTTCCTGTCACCAGGGAGAAACAAACAAAAAGCTGGAAGCAGAGCTGAATCATGCTAAAAAAAAAAAGTATTCAAGAATTGAAAGACACTATTAAGAGGCCAAATATCAGAGTTATGGGAGTCCCAAAAGATGCAGAAAGAAAAGCTAGGTTTACTGCTGAGTCCAGCTCCTGCCAAGTTCAGAACTCACAAAGGGTGTGTGGAGTTGGCGTAAAGAGAAATGAAACAGACCACTACAATATCAGGATCATAATGGACAATGCAAGAAAGCTGTCCTCTGTTTATACAGAAGCCTTCACAAACTCTAGCGCCGACTTTTCACACCTGGTCGAGGGCATTCCTAAGGATAGTTCTGCCAATTGTTTCACCTTGAGGCAGGATATCAGACATCCTAATCCTGTGGTCAGGAAGTTCTCAATAGACAGTGCATATCAATCAGTAACACATTCTTACTACAATCCTCATTCTACAACTTAGTCTTGAATCAGTTAAGGGAGGAAATGCATCACAGAAGGAGAGACCTAAAGATCAAGGAAAGAGGAAAAAACCCTAAACATAGATTCCTACTACACCCAGGGATTTAGCATCCTTGATTAGCATATGGTCAATGGGGAACCAGAACCCTAAACGGGTTCCTACTACACCTAGGGACTTAATGCTCTTGGTTAGCATATGGTCAATGGTGGCAGCCGAGACAGCATGAAGAGTAAAAGGCCCTTTTGCAAGGCGTTATCAGCAACATCAACTTCCAAGCTCACATTGATAGTAAAAACCAACTCTATAGCAACAAACAATGCCTAAATAGATGACAAAATTCTCAGTGGGGTTGTCTGGTGTCCATGCAAAGGGAGGTGGAACTGCCTTCGGGTGGTTGCAAAGACATCCGTTGGGCCCTGCCATGCAGTGGGAAATTCCTTGTGGCCTTTCCTGCAATGGAATAGTTCAGTTCACACCTTCGTGTCTTCCACACCCACTCACGGACCCCAGCAGTTTACAAATATATTTAATGAAATAATGAGGGAAAATTTTCCTGATCTAGAGAAAGAATTGGGAAACAACATCCAGCAGGGGCACAGAACTCCCAACAGGACTGATCAAAAGCGATCTTCACCAAGACTCATGATAATCAAGTTCTCTTCAATTGAACATAAGGAAAAGATCCTTAAATGTGCACGTGGAAAAAAAAACCAACTGACATATAAAGAGATGCCAATTAAACTCACAGGAGTTCTTTCACAGGAAACTCTATGGGCAAGAAGAGAATGGAGTGACATATTCCAGATTCTAAAAGAAAAAATTGTCAGCGTAGGATAACATACCCAGCAAAGCTCTCTTTTGTCTTTGAAAACAAAATAAAATTCTTCCACACTAAAGAAAAGTTAAAAGAATTTGCCTCTTCCAAACCTGCCCTACAAATGATACTTCAAGGTGTTCTCTTGACAGAGAAGAGGAATAGCACCAAACAAAATCAAAGGCAAATGTGAAAAACATCCCAGTAAAATAACAACAGAAGACTAAACCAGTGAACAACCCATTCCTAAAATGACAGGACCAAAGTACCATCCATTCATATTAACCTTGAATGCAAATGGCTTAAACTCATCAATCAAACCTCATAGATTAGTAGACTGGATTAAAAACAAAATCCATCTATTTGTTACCTACAGGAGATATATTTCATCAACAAAAATCACTGGAAACTATATCTCATGGATTTTGATTTTTGTGGTTAGTTCCATCTCTTCAAAACACTTTCTGCTTATTAAATTATTCAGTGACTCATAGATCCTACAGTAGCATCATTTTCTTCAAGAAAGTTCTTGATCTTCTTTTTCAATTCTTCAAAAACACAATAGTCATTCAGTAGCATGTTATTTAACTTCATGGCATTGTAAATTTTTACTTTTCTTCCTGTTGTTGATTTTGTATTGTGTCTTTTCATTTATGGGTATGTATAGTAACTGTGTAATGGAGACTAACATATCTAGATGTAAGGATACAATGCAGTATGCATCTCTACTTCCAGACAAAGATGGACTTACAATGCAACTGTTTACTATATCTTGACAATAGGATGCTGGACTCTCTGCCATTGTCCATATCCACAATGATGAACATATGACTGTGTGTTAAGATCAATACTATAGTAATGATATAGGGGAACACAGTGAGAGGGGAGAGAATTGTTGTGGGGATAAAGGAAATCCCAGGGCCTATGGAACTGTATCATAAAATGATAATAATAAAAAGAAGTAAAATGTTTTAAAAATTACACATTTGGCTAAAAGATCATTCAATAATGAGAATAAGACAGAGATATTTTCAGAAGTAAAAGCACAAAAAGGACTTATTACTAATAGATCTTAATAGAGGACATTCCAGAAATTTGAAAGAAGGAAATGATATGAGATGGAAAGTCCAAGAAGCAAGAATGAATACGGAGCAAACAAATTAGTAAATCTAAATAAATGTTGACTGTATAAAATAAGAAGGAATCATTTCTTACTGAATTATAAACATACAATAGCAGATACTGGCATGGTGGCTTAGTGGGTTAAACCGCCACTTACCATGCTGACATTCCAAATGGGACTGTGGGTTAAGTCCCAGCTGGTTTGTTTCTGACTCAGCTTCCTGCTAATGTGTCTGAGAAAACAGTGAACGATCATGTAGGTGTTTAGCTCCCTGCCACCCACATGGGAGACACAACAGACTTCTAGTCTGCTGGTTTCAGCCTTATTCAGCTCTGGCTGCTGTAAGCGTTTGGAGAGAGAAGTAGCAGGTAGAAATTTGTCTCTCTGCATGTCTACCTGTGTATCATTCTGCCTTTCAAATAAATTAAATCTTTTTTTAAAAATACCCAGTAATAACTTTTGTATTTGTTGAAGGAGGAGGCATAATGAGAGCAGAAGTGTGCTGAAGTTCTCCTGTTGTCTGGGAAGCTAAAGAGATTAACTACTAACATAACAAACATAAGATAGGGACAGAATAAATGAAATGAGAACCATTACTAGAACCACGATGAAGCAGAGGAAAAAACCTAATGTGGGACACAAAGATATGCTAATAATTTCCACAGATGTAAGCAGATGGGCCAAGCACACCACTTAACAGTGAACATAATGATCAGCTTGAAGGTGAAGTACAAGTTCAAGCCAAGAACTTTGGACATGTGTGCTGGCTGGTCCCACTCTACCCTTCTCTGTCAGGCTCTGTGCCCAGCGCCAGTCTCTGCCTCCTTGAGCTCCCTTGCCTATAACCTACTGTCTGGGTTTGGTCAATAGCAGATGATGGCAGGAGATGAGAAAGAGGGAGGAGAGTGTGCAATCACTGTCTCCCTTCCAGCTGGGCCGGAGTTTTCCATTGGTGGTACTGCGTCTACTTAGGAACACAGCTCCTGCCGGGGCCCTTGTCATCCAGCCACAGTGGACCTGGTCTCCTCTCTGACCCTTCACAAGGCGGTCTCCCATGGCTTCCCCGGTTCAAGCACCTGAGAATTTTACCACCTTTTATTGCCTGCTTGTATAAGGTTGTCCACACCTTGTTTAAGAATTCCTTCAATAAACTCTCTACCGTGGACATTTTCATCGCATTGCCTGTTTGCTGGGATCCTGACGGTTACAACCGAAGACACACCCAACTCATAAGGATCCAAGAAAGGTCCAAAGTGAACGATCTAAAAATGTTACATCATGCTAATAGCAAACAAAAGGAAACAGGTATGGCCTTGTTAAAGTAGACTAAAAGATTGAAAAAAAAAAAAAACAGGTGCAGGCAACTGCCTAGGTTGCATTGTACCTGTCTAAATGTTACACTGCTGAGATAAAAGCAGCTAATAGCTGGAGGACATCCTGGGCCTGGCTAATGCCAAATTTGTGTTAACTATGCCAGTGTGCCAGCATAGTTGTCTATGCTATTATTATTTTTTAATATATGTGGAGAAAGATACCTGCACACCGGCAGACAGGGTGTAAGGATCTATGCACACTAGTGTGCATAGATCCCTAGGTAGGCAGACAGGACCCCAGGCTGACACAACACATTGCTAGAGCACCAGGCTTGGGCAGGCATGTGGCGCTGTGGATTGCTCAGGGAAGTGGGTCTGGAAATGTGTGGGAAGAAAGGACTGCTGAGGAAGAACATGACAGGTGAGGAATGACTTCTGGGAGACTTCCACCAACTAAGCTACTACACTAACAGGTAAACAAGGGGGCTGAGGCTGGGTGCTTTAAAGGAGAGAAATCAGAGGACCTTTTAAAGCCAAACCAATACACCTGCTCACATGGGAGAACTGAGCTGAGATTGTTGATATCAACCACCACATACTAGCATACATGAAAGCCATGGCTGGGGAGCCTGCCTGACACGACTCAACCAAAGTACCCACCAGTGAGTGTCAGGGCAGAATGTGGACCATGTTGGGCTGGACCATGACACTTAACCAGTTCATGAGAGAAATGTGTCTGGAAGCAGATTCCATAGGGAACCATAGTCTCACTCCTATGGGACTTTCATACCAGCTGATTTGCTTGAGGGTCAGGGGTGGTGATGGGCTAAGCTAGGCATGACCATGGAACTCACCAACACTCATGGGCACTGGAGTTGGGAATAGGCCAAGCTGGTCCAGGCTGTAGCACCCACAGGCACACCCAATAATTGGGTGTGGGGCAGGGCAGACCACAACACACACAAAGGCCAAGATGAGGCAGGCTGCGTCTGGAAGTGGGCGGAGTGGGGGAACTTGGAGAACTCCCTTAGCAGGCTATCACTCCTGCTGGTGAGCACATAAATCAGGGCTGGGTGTTGGTCAGGCCAGGCAGGGCTGCTTCACTTGTCAGTAGATGTGTAGGTTGACACTGGAGGGGGATTGCACTAAGGAAGGCCAGGTCAAACCGTAACATACTGGCATGCACGGGAACCAGGATGTTCAGGTCATGCTGAACCAGGCTAGACTATTACTCTTACCAGTTTATATGAAAACCAGAGATGGAGGCAGGCTGGGAAGGGCTAGACTGTAACACCCACCTGACGTCAAAGGCCAAGATGGGTGACGATTATGCTGGGCTGGGTCAGAGCAACCACTAGAACTTGTAAGTTCTGTGTCTGGGAGCAAGCCTAGTTGGGGGGGTTAAGGGGTTGCCCCAACTATGCTGAGGTTTCCGCTAGTGAGTGCAAGAGCTTGAATTGGGACGATGAACCAGGCTGCACATGGCTACAGTATCCCTCAGCATGGGTGTGGACTGGGTCTGGGGTTTGCCAAACTGGCTAGGCTCCAGCATTCACTCTTGCTCACAAGAGCCAAAGTATGTGAAGGAAAGGTTAGGCTAAGTCTTGGTACCCATGGAAACATGCGAGAGCAGAGTCTGGATCTGTAACAGGCAGGGCTGGGCTACCCAGTATTGGGTACCACCCAAAAATAAGAGCTGGAATGAGTGTGGGCTAGTCAGGCAAGCCACTATACCTGCAAGGACACGAGGTAGGCCAAGTCAGGCTGGGCCAAGTATCCAAAAGTGTGCACAAGATCTGTCACTGGGAGCTAACCTGAGAGAGGAATTTGGAGAACTTCTCTGTCAGGATGCAGTCCATGCAGGTAAGCACAAAAATCAAGGCTAGGAGCATCCTAGACCAAGCCAGATTACAGTACCTGCTGGCATATGTGTGGGTCAGGTCTCAGGGCAGGCCAGGCTGGGCCAGTTCACAGCACTGACTGGCAGATGTGAAAATCAAGACAGGGTTCAGGACAGACCATGTTGGACCACAACAGCAGCCAGTTCACATTACAGCCAGGACTGGGGGTTGGCTGGGGGCTGGCTGAGCTTAGCTAGGCTATAGTACCCACCAGCATGAGCAAGAACTGAGGGAAAACTGGGCTGAACCAGGCTTCAGCACCTGTTGATGAATGCTAAGATAAGGGGAGCCATGCCAGTCTGGGCCACAGCTCTCATCAGCATACATTAATACCTAGGATGGTTGGAGGAAGGCCAAGCACAATGAGGGGAGCTTTCAGGGTTTTTCTGCTGGTGAGCATGAAAGTTGGGACTGGGGGAAGACCAGGCTGGGCAGGGCTAAAACACCCATTCGCCTGTGTATGAGCTGGGTTAAGAAAAGAGCAAGGCTGAGTTAACCGACTGTATCCACTAGTACATTCAGAACCCAGAGTAAGTGAAGACCGGTTGGATTTTGCCAAAGCATCAGCTAGCAAGTACTGGAAATAGGGACAAGTCCAATCAGGCTGAATAGCATAACCACCTGGAAAGTGCAAGATCTGGGACTTGGGAGTGGGCCTAGTAGGGAAACTGTGGGCACTCTCTAATGGGCTGCAGTGCCCACTGGTGAAAATGAGAACCAGGGCTGGGGGTAGGCCTGGCTGGATCAGAAGTAGCATCCACTGGCATAATTGTGGGCTGAATATTGAAGTATGTTGGGCTAAGCCAGGCTGTAGCATCCAGAAACGTGTACAAAAGCCAATTGGGATGTGGGATAGACTAGACCAGTCTGCTGCACACCAGCATGTGCAGGAGCTGAGGCTGGAGCCAGACCTAGAGGGGGTTACTGGGAGTCACTTTGACTAAGCTGCATTTCCTGTTGTTATGCATGAGGCCTGAGTGTGTGGTGGACAGAGTTGACCTGGGCCACAGCATCCATTGGTTTGCATGTGAGATTGGCCTGGGAACAGAATTGATCCAGCAACTACAACTACCTGTGTATATAGACTGATGTGGGTGACAGTCTGAGCCAGACCCTGCACTGGCTGGCACACACAGGAGTCAGGTTTGGGATCACCACTGCCTGGCAATATTTCTATGGGGACACCCCTCCCTGTCACACACACACACACACACACACACACACACAACTGGATCACTGGACTCAGAACTCCAACCACAGTGAAAATCACAGGATCGTGGAGTACATGTGTCAGAACCGGTTACTGAAGCCTGTGCAATGAACAGCACACCAAGGTGTTCATGTGGGACATGAGTGTGGTTCATTGAGGCCTGCAGAGGACAACCAGTACCATAGAAGGCAGAACAAATTGGACAATTCTCTCAGCTAAGCTTTGACAATGCGTATCTGGGTAAAGAGACTCTAAGATGGACTATGTCAGCAAATAGACATTGAAAGGATTCCCTCAACCTTGGAGCAATGAAATCAACAGCATCTCAGAACTACAGAAACCACTTAAGCAGTACTCTAGAATATGCTCCACATCTGGGACAGTGGGATGACATCGAGTGGCTGTCCCCATGCTGATGCAGTTGGACCGCTGGGAGCCAGCTCTCTCGCCACTTATCCCGGCACAGGAAGAAAAAAGGAGATAGGAGGCAGTTGCTTCATCCACTTTCCCAGATCCTTCAACCCTCTCCACCCTAATTAGTGATCCACATGGGCACACATCCCTCTCATCTATATTTTTATCTCCAAAACTAAAATGAATTATTTTTTAAAAATAGTGGGGGAAGCATTTGCCATAGCAAGTAAAGTTGCCACTTGCCACATCAGCATTTTGTATGGGCACTGGTTCAAGTCCCAACTAATTTACTTCCAATCCAGTTCCCTCCTAATGCCCTGGAAAAGTAGCAAAAGAGGGCCCAAGAGGTTGGGTCCCTACATCCACTTGGGAGACCCAGAAGAAGCTCCTGGCTCTTGGCTTTGGCCTGGTCCAACCCTGGTAATTGCAGTCAATTAGGGAGGGGACCAGCAGATGGAAGATCTCTCTATGACTGCTTTTGTTTGGAACAATGCTTAAGATGCTGCTTCCTATACTACCTTTCATCTTACCCCCAAGTGCCAGAGCTCAAGTCCTAGCTGCACTCCTGATCTCAATGTGGTGTTGAGGTGCAGCCTTGGAGGTGGCAGGTGATAGCTAAAATCCTCGGGTCCCTGTGGCCCACATGAGTTCCAGGCTCCTAGCTTCATTCTGGGCCATCCCAGACTGTTACAGGCATCTGAAAGAGTGAACCAGCAGTGGATGCTCTCTTGTCCTATCTCCCCATAGGTCTCTCATTTTGCCTTTCAATAAATAAATAGAATTTTAAAGATGATTCTTGAAGCTGTAGTAGAGTGGCTCCACACAGATGTAGGAGCCCCAGCAGCGAGAGAACACCTTTTGTGTGGGGAGAGAACAGGGGTAGCCCAGGATAGGGAATCAGAGCCCAAGAAGAGTGAGCTGGGCACTTGCAAGAACGGTGTGAGTTAGGAAATTTGTTTCCATGTAGGAGGACTGATCAAATAAATACATTGAGGATAAGAGAGTCAGATACTATAAAAAGTGGGGGAATGCAAAAATTGAGATTCTGCTTGAGATCTGGGAATCCTGGTGTGCACTCACGACTTAATATACAGAGGCAGATACAGAAGATAGGAACAAATGCTGGTATAAATGTATGCATTTATCCGTTATCCTTTCTGAGGGCCTGGGAGCAGTGTCATCCCCATTGCACGAACCCACCTATACTCAGGTTTTGGTTTCTAAATCCTGCTCCACAATGCTTTTCCTCCTTAAGGAACCAGGGCTCCTTGGGGAAATTATTGATTCCAGGGTGAGGCCTTCAAATATTACAGTGAAGCCAGAGCATCTTATGCAAGAGGGTAAGAACAGACTCAGGGAATAAAGAGGACATTTGCAAAGGACTTAAGTCACAGATCACCATTTGGTATAAATTCATTGACAACTTGAAAATGAATAACTATCTACATAGTCTCCAAGGCTTTCCCTACTAAACACGTGTTAATTATAAGGAGGAAGACAGTGAGTGCACATGGGAAAAACTTGGAAGACCACACCTTAACAGAGTGATCCACACCAACACTGTTTGTGAGTGAACAAGGGGAAATCTCACAGCACCTGAAAGGTTACAGTGACGAGGACCCGCACCACGCCTGCAGTCCTAGGGAAGCATGACTCAGGTCTCATCATGAGGAAGCATCAGGCAAACCCAAGCTGACGGCATTTGACAGATGGCTGATTTAGGATTTTCACAAGGATCAAGGAAATGAGAGTCAACAGAAGGATGAGGAACTAACTATTCCAGACCGAAAGAAAATAAAGAGGCATGGCAGCTCAGCACGTACAGTGTATTGTTCTGGAACAGATCCTGGCTATTATGAAAAAAAAAAAAAAGTTGTAACAACTAGTCCAGCTTCAATAGGATCTGAGGGCTAGGGTCCGGGATGATAGTGTAGTGGTTAAAGTCCTCACCTTGCACTCAGCAGGATCCCATACGGGTGCCGGTTCTAATCCCGGCAGTCCTGCTTTCCATCCAGCCCCCTGCCTGTGGCCTGGGAATGCAGTCAAGGATGGCCCAAAGCTTTGGGACCCTGCACTTGTGTGGGAGACCTGGAAGAGCTCCTGGCTCCTGGCTTCAGATTGGCTCAGTTCCTCCAGCCGTTGTGGTCACTTGGGGAGTGAACCATCAGATGGAAGATCTTCCTCTCTGCCTCACCGGAGCCTAACTTAGATAGTGGCACTGTGGTCTGTACAAGGTGTCCCTGTTTCACTCAAGTATTCAGGAAGTAGTGATGATTAGATAGCATGTTGTCAGGTTCTTCTCAAATAATTCAAGGGGAAGATATTGTTTTATTTCTTTCAGCTTTTTCTAAAGTTTCAGATTATTTCCATGTAAGCAAAGTCTCTAAAAATAGGACAAGACTTAGATATTAGAGATAGGCATTTGACAAAGCTGCTGAGTTGCCTCTTGGGATGCCCACATCAGAGCACCTTGGGTCTTAGCTCCACTTCCAATTCCAGCTTCCTATTAATGCACATCCTAGAGGCAGCTTGGCTTCCATGTGGAAACCAAGATTGAATTCCAGGTTTTTGTCTTGTGCCTGGCCCTGCCCTGACTGTTGTATGTACTTGGGGGAGGAATTAGCAGATGAAAGATCTTTCTCCATCTGTCTCTCTGCCTTCCAAGTCAAATGAAAACAAAAATTAAAAAGAATTCTAAATGGCTCTATTTTTTAAAAGATTTATTTTTATTATTTTTTTATTGGAAAGGCAGATATACAGAGATGAGAGACAGAGATCTTCCATCAGCTGATTCATTCCCCAAGTGAGCGCAACGGCCGATGCTATGCCGATCCGAAGCCAGGAGCCTCTTCCGGGTCTCCCACGCGGGTGCAGGGTCCCAAGGCTTTGGGCTGTCCTCGACTGCTTTCCTGGGCCACAGGCAGGGAGCTGGATGGGAAGCGGAGCTGCCAGGATTAGAACCGGTGCCCATATGGGATCCCGGGCGTGCAAGGCGAGGACTTAACCATTTGCGCCACCGCGCCGGGCCCAATGGCTCTATTTTTTAAATGACAAAAAAAACTATATATCAGATACCTTAGACTTCCATGAGCTGATTCTTATTTCTATAACTGCATCTATTACCAGTCCCTTTCCCCAACCTTCCTGTGCCCCAAAACTCAGTTACTGCTATATTTTCATATCTTACACATATGGCTTCCTGTATTTCATTCCTGTTACAGATTAATGAGACTTGGCTCTCAACTTATGCATATGTTTAAACCTCAAAAACAGAAACTGATGGTACTAAAAGGGTGGAAATATAACTCAAATATGTTGTTTAGAAGGTGGGCCTTATGGGAAGCCCTTAGATCATTGGGAATATATCCTAAGAACGTGATTCTCATGAGAGTACTGGACACAAAAGCCATCTTGGGCCAAGCCCACCCTTTACTTTCTCACTCACCATGTGACCAATGACCTCTGTCAAGGCCATCTGACATTACCAGACAGCTAAACATTTAGGGCCTGTCCAGTCTTGCACTGTTAGCCTATAAAACCCATAAGCTAAAATTAACCTCTTTTATCCATAAGTAGCATCTTTCAAGTACTTTGTTACAATATTGAAAAGCTCACTAATACAACCCCATTCATTCACCTGAACAGCTTTTAATTCTTCTATAAGATTCTGTTGCTCCTGTAATAGTCCCTGTCTCCTGCAGTGAGCTTGGCTGCTCTTGATGCTCTTAGCATCCCAGCCTGTTCTTTACCAGTGTAGAACACACTTCATATCATCATTAATACATGCAGTTCTTGATGTAAGAACTATGTATTCTTTATCCAGCAGAGAATGGATCCTCATAAATATTTCTTTTCTCTATGTTTTGTACTCTCACTCTTGTACAGACTGCATCCAAAATCTCTTTTTATTGAGGGGAGGGAGGGCTACATGTTTATGGGATGCCAGACCCTATTCAAATGACCTCACACTTATTCTGTTTAGAAGCATTAATAAGTAGGTAAAATAATTATCTCCATTTTGCAAACAAGGTGACAGAGCTAAGTGCAGCTCATAATTCTCAATCAGCTGGGCAAGGTGATAAATGTACAAAGCTCACCTGGGCAACTCCAAAGTTAATATGCTAATGGAGGCTGTCGTGCAACCTTCTAATATCATGCTCTGTCATGGTGTGTTCTATGTTCATTCACATGCCTGTAGCCCTCTTGAATTCCACCCTAAGTTTGCAGACTAAATCTTACCCATCTTTGTATTCTCATCACTTATGCAGTAGCTAGCAAATAAAAGTGCCCTTTTGGGATGAATTTACTGCAATTGTATACACAACAGCTAAATAAAAATTCAAAGTGCTTCATGATTGAATGTGAAAGTGCATGGTACAGACAGAAAGTGGTCTTAAAGGGTTGGAGAAAAAAAAAAAGATTTATGCATACTACAACATTTTGTGACAGCTTTATTTTGGTCCGGAGTCAAACCTTCATTCCAGCAGAGCATCTGATCTCACGATGAGAGACAAATAGCTGTAAGTGCAAAAGGAAAGGAGAAAAACAAGCGCTGGCAGGAACGTGATGCGATTACAGTGAATTGGGAAACAGCCGCCCGCATGATGCAGAAAAAAATGGAAGCAGAGATGGGGGCAGGAAGAAGAAAGCAGCTGGTGGAGCACTTTGAAAGTCACAGGGATGGATTTGGACAGCACAGAAGAAAGATTAGGAGCATGACTTTCGGTTTCAAGCGAAGTTTATGCCTAGCATCACCAGTAGTGGGGTGATCTCATAAGTTGCCTATGTATTCTGAAATGTTTTCAACTACATGACTTCAAATTGATAAGATTCTTCTGGTTAAAACAAGTAATCCATTTGGAAAGTGCTTAATACAGCAGCCAGCACACAGCAAGGATGGGGATTCTGTGAATATTAGTTGTTGATATTGTAATTAATCATTGAAGTCACATGCTAAAACTGCATGATCTTAGTAATATTTTAGAAAGACTAATCATTGTGTAGGCTTGGAATTTGGAGGCATGCTAAGTGTTGAAGTAATCTTAGTCTAGAGTTAAAAGAAGACATTGACTAGAACAGTACAACTAGAAATAAAAAACCATGAGAAATGAGTTTAAAAAAAGAAAAGTATAGAATTCAGTAAATGCTTGCAACTGAGGGGAAAAACAAACGGAGGCATTAAAAACTAACTTTAGTGGCCAGTATTGTGGTACAGTGGATTAAGCTGCCCTGTGATACTGACATCCTCTATGACCATCAGTTTGAATTCTAGCTGCTTCCCCACCATCCAGCTCCCTGCTAATGCACCTGACAAAGCAGTAGAAGATGACCAAAAGCTCTGGGCTCAGATGGAGTTCCAGGCTTCTGGTTCCAGCCTGGTCAGTCTCTAGCCATTGTAGCCTTTTGAGGAATAAACAGCAGATAAAAGATCTATCTCTCTCTTTCTCTCTACCTCTCTCTCTCCTCTTGTTCTGTCAGTATCTCTGCCTTTCAAATAAAAACCAATAAATCTTTAAAAATAAAGAAAAATTATATAAATAAAACAACATTAAAAACTGCTGAGCCTTCTTTAAAAATAAGTTGCCATATGATTATCATAGGATAAAACCATGGTTTCAGACTTTGGGAACACCCAGAATTAAAAACTCAAAGAAAGGGAAGAAGTTCTTAGACTCAGGAGGGAAAAAGTTCATGCCCTACCATGAGCAAGCTATGTGTGTGCCCTGAGATACCAGGATGAGGGCTGAGGGCCAGCCGCTACACAGACTGCTTTTAGTCCGGTGGTTAGTTAAGAAAAGCCTGGACAGACAATACAAAAAGGCCACAATCTCCTTAGTCAAAAAAGAGAACAAGGAAAGGTCATTTGCTGAGATGAAGATGTTGCGTGCTGTCGTACTTGAGATCCTAGCAGAAAAGATAAGGCATGTGTGAATTTGAGCAGATTTGGTGTGGACATGTGAGCAAGGGAAGAGCTATTACTCCAAAGTCGGTGATGGTAGCGATTATTGTGCCTAGGCTTGACGGATCAAGAGAAGAGAACAGCTACAGCAGCACAGAGCGGGTTGTTCAGAGAAGACAGGAGCTTTGGCCTTGCAGAAAAGGGCCCAAGCCAACTTGGCAGCAATCAGTAGTGTGATCTCCCACCTGCCTCTCACCCTGGGGGCTTCCATCGAGCCCATGGGCAAGCAAGAGGGTAAGGAAGCCGGCTAGGTGCGGTCTGTGCGCAGCAAGCTCCCGGGGTACAGAGCGTAGCAGGCAGGGCAGGGAATGCATCCAGGATCAGTGCTTGAGAAGAGTGGAAAAGGCCTGGCAAGGCAAATTGAAGGAGAGGATGTGTGTTAGGGAGCTGAATGTGAATCAGATCAGCCAAACTCGAACCCATGTTCACATGGGATGCTTAAGGTGCTAAGCCACAGCGCCTGGCCCCAAAGCAGAAATGTTTAGAAGTAAATGGATTGAAGTTCCTGGTCTGCTGAGAATACCTGGATCCAAGGTGGAAGTGGCGATTGAAGGTTCCAAAGCAGAAAGGGGCTCTCAGCATCCCATTCAAGTAATGAAGCTAGAGATCAAGTTCACTGGGTAAAGTGAGAGACAAAACAGCTGCTGCGATTCAAGCATTTAGCAAGTGTCAGGCCTGAAGGAAAGCAGAGACACTGTTAACCATCTTTCAATGCACAAGACAATTCTTTCAGTAAAGACTTACTGGACCCCAACAATATCAGTGCTGATTGAGCTTGTGAGACCCTGAAGGTACCGCGTGCTTCAGCTTCCGTGCCTGGGATGAAAGCCTGGACAGAGTGACCCTTAACTAAGCCCTCAGACTCTGTGGGAAACCCACTCCAAAAGTGACAGAAGCAAACAGCTGGGGAGGTGCCAAGCAAGGTGCAGCAGGAATGGCCACCACATTGGGAACTTTGTGTGCCAGTCTGGAATTTAACATCACAGCAGTAGGGTTCAACTGCAAGCACAGAAATAAACACAGTTCCCTTCTGTAGCATGGGCTTATTAATGGCTTCAATAGACCATCTGTATGTGCTCATGTTTGTAACTGAAATTAATAAGGTTGTAAATCAGGTTACAGCTTAGAAAAAAAAAAAAAAGCTTGAACCCTTCCAGGAAGTGAGCGCTGTAGTATTGTTGAATGGCAGGTCTCTGGGCAGGCCTACAAACACTGTAGCATTCATCGAGTACAAAGGGCCTTTTACATCTCCAGGACTAGGCTGGGACAGACTGAGCAGGTAGACAAACTCAATGGAGAACATGACCCACCCACACCCTACATGTGCTTTTGTCCTTCAGCTCAGACAGGACTAAGAACCAGGGCTTGGCACAGGGCTGGACAGGCGAGGTGAGCAAGTGAAGAAGGGACGCTTTGCAAATGAGCCACGCAGCCTCCAAGCCTGGCCTGGCTCAGTGCCCTGCTAGAACACAGTGACATTCTTAGCAAGGAAAGATTTCCCCCTCCACCCCCAGTCTGCAGCTGCAAAGGTTTCTGTCTAAACTCAAGATGATTTATGTCTCAAGCAAGCTGAATTCTAGAGAACTCTGCACACTTGGCCAATGCGCACTTCCCCTCCCCAGCCCTTGGAGCTATGATTTACGATTTACAACCCTGACGTGGAAACTCCACCCTTGGTTTGCAAGGTCTGGGCAGACCCTGACCCTCAGAAGGAATCTGTGTTTGGCGTAGACAGAAATTATGGACCTCGTGTCCCAAGAATTTGCTTGAGCTACAATGATCAGAAAAGCATGATAATTCTACGGGTTTTCCCTCATTTTGCTACCTCTGGAAGTCCCCTAAATTTACTTAACTGCATTTCCCTGCTGCTAAAAAGTCAGATTCTGCCTTCCCCTTAACTTGGGAAAAGTTCACAAACATGAACTCCACAGAGATTTTCCTTGAGTACTATACTTCAGGCTGCCAAATTAATTTAATTTAGTAAGTTTCATTGAAAGTGTTTTTTTTTTCATGCTTTAAGTTAATACATTGGTCATTTCTTCAGACCAATTCTTCAAATCATGTGCATGATTTAAACTCTATGTGTGCTAGCAATCAGTTCATGTTATAAGATCTTTGATTCACTCAAAAAAGCATGTTTAACTCATAAGATTAGACAAAGTGTAACTATACTACCATTCAGTATTTTGGATGTGTGTTTGCATTAAAAGAATAAATAAATAACATATAGAAAAGTATTTGAAAAGTGAAGTAACACAGAGAGGGGGAAAGAGAAAACTTCAATTCACTGGCCGCAATGGCCAGGGCTGGGACAGGGCACAGCCGGCACTCTGAAACTGTCCAGGTCTCCTTTGTGCGTGGCAGGGGCCATGCTCTGCTACTCTGCCAGGTGCACCAACAGGGAGCTGGATTGAAGTGGAGCAACTGGGACTTGAACTGGTGCCCCATGAGATTCTAGTAATCGCAGGTGGTAGCCTAGCCTGCTATGCCACAGTGATTTTCTGGGCCCCCCAAAAAGCACTCTCATAAGAGTAACCACAGTTTAATTATACTTTCAGTCAATCTTTTGGATATGTATGTATGAATAGTTATGTATGCATTTAATAGGCACATATATTGTTGAATAAAAGTCATGGGAGGCCCTTGCTTTAGACTGAGCTCCTCGCTAGGCTCCAGGTGACCAGATGAGGCCAAAGCAGAATGAAGTCACATTAAGTGTCGCATGATCAAAGTGAACTTTAAAACAAGCCAGTGAGGACAGTCACAGCCACCAATCAGCTGGCGCTTGGCTCACAGGAGCCATGGTGATAGGAAAGTCCCTTTTCTTTGAACAACACCAGGGAAGTCATGTTCTAATGCCGAAACCGTATCTTGATCCTGGTTCTTGCTTTCATCAGCCTTTCGTACCCATAAAACCCACTTCCTGTGCTGAGTTTACCACAGCACCTTTCTGTTTTTAGAAGGTGACTGACCTAGTCTCTGGTCACTAATAACTCAAGTCAAGCCTTACAATTAATCTGCTGAAGTTATGATTTTTTTAGACATACATATATGCATTATATAGTATTCATAAGTACATTCAGGAACAGGTATATGCTATAAAAAGCACTCATCCTAATTTGTGGAGTAATATTTTAAAAATCTATCTCATTTTTTTTTCTCAAGCATTTGGTGAGTTTTTTTTCTTATTTGATGATATGGAAAAAATGACACCCATGGGGCACTTTGTGTCACAAGTAATCAGAGATTATTATGTTTATCACTACCTTACGAGGCTTTTGGTTTTCCTTCTCTCCAGCCGTATGGCCTATTCTTGGTGGTTATAAAATAGCTTTAAAAATATAACTTTGTGGCAAATTCCACTTCAAATCATTTATTTCATGCAGTGATCATCGGAATTCTGATTAAATGTTCTGAAAGAGAATATTAAACTCTTAATTCACTAGAATGATCACTTTGTTACTCAGTGTGTTAGACTGCCTGAGGCTTTGTGCTAAAATGTAGATTGTAGCACTTCACTTTAGTAATAGTTTTAGCAGACCTGTGGTGGACCCAGGAATCTTCATTTTCATAACATCATCGTGTTGTTTTTATGTCCAGTGAGATTTTTTAAAAACATTTATTTATATTTTTTGGAAAGTCAGGTTTACAGAAAGAAGGAGAGACAGAGAGAAAGATCTTCCATCTGCTGGTTCCTTCCCCAAATGAGGCCATGGCCAGAGCTGAGCTGATCTGAAGCCCAGAACCATGAATCTTTTCTGGGTCTCCCAGGCTACAAGCATGGAGCTGGAACAGAAGTAGAGCAACCAGGATACAAACCAGTGCCCATGTGGGATGTAGTGCTTAGAGGAAGATTAGTCAAGTGAGCCATCACACTGGCTCCTGATTTAGATATGAGGCCTGCACCACAGTGTAGTTCGCTAAGCCTCTGCCAACATCTCATAAGGAAGCCAGTTTGAGTCCTGGCTCCGCTACTTTAGATCCAAATCCCTGACTGCAGCTGGGAAAGCAGTGGAGAATGGCCCAAGTCCTTGGGTTCCTGCACCCATGTGAGAGACTTGGAAGAAATCCCCGGCTCCTGGCTTCAGATGAGCTGTGTTCCAGCCATTGTGGCTGTTTGGAGAGTGAACCAGCAGACGGAAGATGTCTCCCTCTCTGCCCATCTCTCTGCCTTTCATATAAAAGTAAAATAAATGTTTTAATTATTCATTTTAGAATAGTTATATAGAGTGAGAGAGAAAAATCTTCCATACGTTGGTTTCATACACTCTCTAGATGATGTGACAGCCAGCATTAGGCCTTTCTGAAGCCAGGAGCTTTCTCTGGGTCTCTCATGCAGGTGCAGAGGCACAAGCGCTTGGACTGCTTTCTCAATCACAGAAGCAGAGATCTGCAAATTGAGCAGCCAAGACTCAAACCAGTGCCCATACAAGATGCCCATACAGGATGATTCACTCCCCAGGTGGCTATAACTGTCAGAGCTTAGCTAATCCACAGCCAGGAGCCTCTTTCCGGGTCTCCCACGCGGGCACAGGGTCCCAAAGCTTTGGGCCGTCCTCGACTGCTTTCCCAGGCCACAAGCAGGGAGCTGGATGGGAAGCAGGGCTACCAGGATTAGAACCGGTGCCCATATAGGATGCCCAGGTAATTGTCCAAGGCATTGGAGCATGACGTCAGTCTAAGGGAGGAGCACAGAGCATGCCCTGTGAGATGATAGGCACTTTCTGATCCGAGCAATGACCAGAGCCCTGGAGGGCAGACAGAACCACTGCATTTTGGTAAGATCTTAGAGCAAAGGGTATTTTGGAAAATTAGAGTTTACTATGAGGAAAGGCAAACTATAGATAGGTTCGAAGAAAGTGGAAAGTGGAAGGAACGAAAATAAACACACAAAATACACAAGCAACAGTTTCCTGGTGAGCGTGGTGTTTGGACTTTTCTCCTTGGGGAAACAATCGTATGGGGGTTTCCACAAAACGTAAAACTTAGTCAAGCCAACTTGCTTAGGTCCTACTGGTCTTGGTCAGTTCTGATTGCTGTACCATGAACTGGCCAGCTTCAACACTGGTCTCACCAGCACATCCAATGCCATTGAGTCTTTCTGGCTTATCAAAAGCTACCTTTTTTTTTTTTTTTTTTTTTTTGCCATCTTTCTCTTTCTCTTTAAAAATTGTTGGGACCCGGTGCAATAGCCTAGCAGCTAAAGCCTCACCTTGCATGTGCTGGGATCCCATATGGACTCTGGTTTGCATCCCAGCTACTCTGCTTCCCGTCTAGCTCCCTGCTTGTGGCCTGGGAAAGCTATAGAGGACAGCCCAAAGCATTGGGATCCTGCATTCATGTGGAAGATCAGGAATAAAACGATAGGTAAATCTTAAAAAAAAAAAAAAAAATTAAGAGGCACACACAGAAAGGCTTCCCATTTATTCTACATTCTCCAAATGCTTTCAGCTAAGGATGGGCTAGGCTGAAGTTGAGAACCAGGAACTCAATCCAGATCTCTCCCACACATGGCCAGGATCCAGCTACTTTGAACCATCAGTACTGCTTCCCAGGGTGCATACTAGCAGGAAGCTGGACTCAGTGGCAGAGAAGGAACTGGACCCAGGCACCGTGATATGGTGTTCCAAGCAGTAAGTTGTCTGTTGAGCCAAATGACTGTCCAAGTGATCATTTTAATATTCTGTTTAAGGGTTCTAGCTTTGTTAGCTTAGGAAAGTATAATTACTCTTGATCCCTTACTATATCAAACATAGAAGTCAACATGTACTATTTGACACTATCATTTTTAGTGATTCATTTTTTGAAAATGTTCTTCCCCTTTATTTTAAAAGATTCAATTGTTTGAAAATCAGAGTTACAGAGAGAAAAAGGTTGAGGTGGGGGTGGAGAAGATGTTCCATCTGTTGGTTCACTCCCATAAATGGCTGTAATGGCTGAAGCTGGGCTGACTGGAAGCCGGGAGCTGCTGCTGTCTCCCATGGGTGTGCAGGAGATCATGCACTTAGACCATCCTCCACCACTCTCACAGGCGCAACAGCAGGAAGCTGTATCAGAAGCGGAGCAACTGAGACACATGGGATGCTGGTGCCCAGGCAGAGGCTTTACCCATAATGCTGCAACACTTGCCACAGCTATTCAATTTTAATTCAGCGACTAATGAAAATTAAGTGAAAGCTATAGCTTCTTTTGAACAGTTTCAAGAACCAAAGCACTAATGTAAAGACAAAAACCAATAGTGATGTATAGTACATAATTATAAAAGCTTTTTTTCCATAAAAAAAAAATAGGATCCAGCTTTTGTGACCTTAACTGTAACTTTCTAGAGTAAGAAATACGATACATTTACTGTGACGTCTGTGGGAGCAACTGTCAAAGGAAGTCAGCTCTGAAGTCTAGTCAATGACTCTGGCTGAAAATGACATTGAGTTGGCATTCACATCACTCTTTGAATAGTCATTGTCTATGAATATGTACACTGCAAAATCCTGGAAGAATTGTGAATTAGGGAGGCCAAGATTCATTGGTTCTATCAAAATAGACCAGTGGTTTTCTCCAAGGTGCATGATGGACATCTGATCATTGGAGAGGATGGGAGGATGCTACTGCAATGTTGTCATGCCCACTCCTGTATCACACTTCTCCAACACTTGTTTTCTTTTTTCCTTGTACAACTTACCCTTGAGTGTTCAGAAGCTGTTTCAGCTTCTGGAATGGATATTAGTTTAGACTTTTAGAGTGGATTTGGTTAGATGTATGCTTTTTCCCTTCAAAATGCAAGTGGCTGTTGGTATAAATAAGACGTAAGTTCAAATTAGCTGATTATTCTCCACAAGAGTTGATCCAAAGTGTTATTTTGTGTGATTAGGTCTTCGGGTCCTTGTTTCAGCTATCATACAATTTAAATAAATAACATGTTAAAAATAGCTTTTTGAACATAACTACAAGGAGGCTATTCCTTTGGAATACATTACTCAAAGAATGTATAGAATTCACCCTTCTGATAATCTTTCATGGTAAAAAAGAAAAAAAAAGGAAAAAGCATTTTCCCAATCTGGTTGAAGGTTAATTGATTAAACTCTCAAAACGACCTCTGTAGCAATGATGTATTGGTGTTGATATGTTGGAAAATAAAAGAAGCTGATTTGGGTCGAACTCTGATTTGTTCCTTTACGCTATTTATGAAGTCCTTTTCCAAGTGCGCTAAAGATGGAACACACAGTTGCCAAAGCCTGGCAGACTGTCAGTATGGTAGCGGGAGGGACTGGGGGGACACCGAGCAGCTCTGGTGAATGAAATTTTCCATTTTTAGGAAACTGGCATCTGGTTATGACATCTTCTCCACTCACCAACAAAATTTGCTCATCTAATAAAACTCAGCAAACCATTTAATTGCTTGAGACTCATAGATTACATCATTGCTGTTCTTAAAACAGGGATGTGCTCTGATGTCCAGGCACCCCCAGTTTCTTCCCCACTGTGTGTCTTGCCCTGAGATCCCAGCCTCCCCTTTTCTCTACAAGCCCAAATCTTCTTTCCTGTCCAGCTTGCATTAACCTTCCACCCTACTGTTTCCAGATGTTGCTTTCCACTCTCCTAGCAGGGTGTCTACATGCTGCAGACGGCTTGCTGGACGGCCTCTCCAGCCTACCCCCAATTACCTGTCTCATCCTCAACGGAGATCCAGAGTAGAGTGGACTGCGACTACAGTCATTTTAAATTCTGAGGTGCCAGGAGAAATATTGGAGAAGTTTTCTGTTCTAAGTTAGTTATAACAAGAAAGATCTCCAGTGGCAAGGTTAAGACCACTTCTCTTTTATGCAACCTCTGAAGAGGAGAGAAGCTTCATTAACGATTGCACCTTGGGAATACACTGGTGTAGCTATTCTACAAAGAGTTCTTTACTTCTCTGCCTTCTTGACTTTTCTGCCTTCCTAATTTCTCATTTCCCTCTAGGGGGAAGCTTGGCTAAAAGGAAACCTTGAAATCAAAACTCAAGGAGAAAAAAAAGTCTAAACAGGAAAGAGAAAGCAGAGTAAAATGGCTGATCTAAAAGTCATCAGTCCAAAATATATGAATTATATGCAAAGGGCTTATTAGTAAAAACATATACACTGAAAGTCTTTCAAAGAAAAAAATAAAATGTTAAACAAAAACTAGGTTTGTCAAAAACTGAAGACCAAGCACAACAGACATATAATCAGGATAGACTCTCCAAAGGAATTAGAATACTCTGTGGTACCTTTCCCTCCCCATTAGTCAATATCAGATGCTCAGGGTCATGTCTCTGAAGAGGTCTCCCTGTTTAATTTTTGTGTGCTGGAAAACTGCTTAATATGACATTCAAAGCCTCCTGCAATCTGAACTCCAAATTGTCACTGTAATTATTCATTCTGTGTCAAGTTGGCTGGGTACTGCTCTTATCAGATATTCTGTATCTTTCTCTGCAGGTGGTTTGATGTGTTCTGGATGAGATTAATATTTAAACCGATGTACTTGAGTACATCTGATTACCCTCGGCCATGGCTCAGATGTTGCCTGCCCCCTAAGAGTTCCTGTGTTGGAAACCTGTCCCAGTGTGAGGCTGTGCGAAGTGATGGCAGTCTTTGAGAGTGAGGGCAAGTAAGAAGTCCACAGGTCATGGGGGGACTCTCAGGGGATCCCTAAATTCTCACAGGACAGAGCCCATCCCGACCCCTGAATCATTCACTTGCTTCCTATATCAGTGTGATCGCTTGCTGTCCTATGCTCGTTTCCTCTGCCATGAAGCCCTCCCCAGCGAAAACAGTGAGCTATAAACCTCTGTAAAGTGAACTTGCCTTGGCTAATGCATTGTAATAATGAGAGAATGAACTGATACATCCTCCATGTGTGTAGGTTTCATGAAGCCAAGGTTACGCCAGAGCAAGAAGGAACTCTGCCAGCAAACTAACTGCACGTTCCAATGGCAGTTCTCCCCTGGTCTGCTGGTCTACCTCGGACTTCCAAGTCTCCACAGCCACAGAGCCAATCCCTTCAGATTAAAAAAGAAAAACAAATAAACAAACAAAAAACTCCTTATACACACAAATGTGGACACACACCTACACACCCCTGGCTGGTTCTCTCTGGAGAATCCCAAAACAGGTAGTACTAAGATCATAGAATCTATAAACAGGAATACAGGTCTAGCAGCGGATAGGAAATGTTTCTCTCTTTTGCTCTTTCAGATAAGTAAATTTTTAAGAAAAAAAAAAATGGGTTAAGGACCTGGATCAGTCATTGACTACCTTACCTGCTGGGAGAATTCGTTTCAGCTCTGCAGCCCCAGTTCACTCACCTTTACAAAGGAGTAATTGCTTCCATCCTCTGACTTATATGCCATGGAATCTGGTGTCTCCAAGTCCTTCACCTCTGCTACTCCAGTTGCCTGCTTTAAATTTGTTCCTGTCACTTAGAAAAAACCTTACCTTTCCGTGCACATCTGTGGTGGGTCTAACAGTATGGCCACCGATTCCTTAACACCTTTACCTTCAGGTTTCTTTTCCTTCCCCTGCAGCACAGGCTGGACTTAGTCGCGCTAAAGAACTAGTAGAAACACAGACCCTCCCTAGACCGGGTCCAAGTCTCAGTATCTCCTCTGCCCTCTTCCAGGTCCCATTTCTTTAAAGTTAACCTGCAGGAAGCCAGCAGCCTGGTCTCAGCAGTCCTGTGGACACACCCAGGGAAGGCTTACCGTGAGCAACACACAGAACTTCTTTTCTCTGCAGATAACTCTGTACTTAGATGAACAATGTTCCTGTGTTTGTCTTCCTGGCAGAACTGTGAAGTCTAGGAGTAGGCCATTTTCTGTTATCTGTCAGCAGTCAGTGAAGAGAAAAATCAAATTCAAGCTTGGTACATAAAGGCTTAATAGTTAAACTACTAGTTAGGGCTTTCTACATGGTGTACCTTTGCAAATTGTATCGCATTTACTGCTCGTGAGAACTCTAAGAGATATGCTATCATTGCATGTTTTAATCTGAGAGATAAAGAAGGAAAGGAAAAAAGGAGGTGGAGAGAGGTGGAAGAGAGATAGTATTCCTTATTTACTGGTTTAGTCCTCCAATGCCTGCAAGCAGAGGCTGAGAAGAATAAAATGACACATTGTTTCAATGACATGTTTTACTCCATATCAAAATAAATGATTAAAACCATCTCTAGGGAAGCCTTCTGAGATGCAAATTGTAAATTGGTGATTGTTATTCAATTTCCATGGTTCCACTTAATAAAGCAGAAAACCAGTAATTCCCTGGTGATGTCTTTCAAGGACTAAATGAGAGAACAAGCAAGCCAGTTTTACATCAGAGTTGGCCAAAATCTGGAAAGCAATTTGAGGCTTCTCATGTCAGAATTTCTGGCTTGTTCAACTCCAAGCACGGCTCCGGATCCCTCCTCCCTGCTAATGTGCACACTGGCAGATAGCAGAAGATGGCTCGAACACTTAGGCCCCTGCTAGCCATGCAGCAAGGCCTGGATTGGGATTCTGGCTTCTGGTTTCAGCCTTGCCCGTCCTGGCTGCTGAGAAGACGTGAGCAGTGAATCAGTGCGTGGGAGCTGTGTCAGTCATCGGTTTCTGCCTCTCAAAAAAAAAAAAAGTTTGTTTTTTTCTCTAAAGGTACATGATTATAATGACTGAAAATTGTTTCCTTTGTTCCCATAGGCGTTAATATTTCTCAAATGGTATTTCCATTAATTATATACTGAAAACATTATCTAAAGTTTTCATTCGGACAAAGATGACTAGAAACCTGCTATCTTTACTCAGAAAAATGTAACCATTGTATTTCCCAGTTGTATTTCTTAAGGGATTAAAGATAGCAAGATGCTTTGTGTTCATCAATTTGATTCCCTTCAGTTGTTTTAGACTTGGCACTGGGCTAGCTTTGTACTATTTTGCATTTCACAGCAGAGCCTTCCTTACGATGGCACAGTTTTCCAGGTGTTTCCTTCCTCTGCCACTTGGCATCGAAACAAGGTTTGTTTGTATTTCAAGTTGCAGTATGGCAAACATTAAATATTCTAAGCAAATTTTAATAACCCTTTCTCCAGCAAAAATCAAACTCTACTGAAACACCGATCACAATTGCTCACTAAGTTTTTCACACTTGTTCTGAGATTAAAGACAAGTCAAAAGTAAACATAGGGTATTTTGGTCTGAAAATGTATTGCAAGCCATCAATATGCATGGGGGGGGCAGTCAAGAACAATGATTGAGAATATGTCATGTTTTGAATCCCAGCTGTTCTTTTGGAGCCACACGGCCAGTATCAGTGATGTGCTTGTTTTTTTAAATCTTATTTGTAGTGGGAATAATGCTACAGAGTAATGCTGTAGGGATAAAAATGATAGAATGAAGAAGTAACAGTGCTTGGTCCAGGTAGGTGCTATGGTGCTGCGACTTAGGCTGTCACTTGAAGGCCGGCATCTCCTACTGAAGTGCCTGGTTTGAGTCCTGAATACTTTACTTCAGATCCAGCTTCGTGCTAAAGCACCTGGAAATGCCGCAGATGAGAGCCAAAATACTGGAGTCCTTGCCACTCACAAGGGAGACCGGAATCAGTGCCTGGCTCTTGGTTTCAGCCTGGCACCTGTTAGCTCTCACAGAGGACTGTCATCACCCGGCATCAGGGATGAGCTATGAACCCAAAAAGCAACCCGCATCAGAAGTCATCACTTCAGAGCATGAGAGCCGGCCAAGAGGGGAGTCCAGTACTCAGCCAGGGTTTACAGACTGAACTCCAAATAATTGAAATGGAACCTGGTCAAGGAAGCACAAACTCTCTCGGATGCTTCCCCCACCAGCCAGCTCATGACATGCTGCTCTTCTCGTTACTTCCCTGCCCTCTGTCGGGGTAGCAGCAAGGAGCTTGGAATACTTGATCACCTCAATCCAGCAACTATCAGACAAAATTAAAACAGCCCTAGCTACAACTGCCCTCTCCCTCGCCTCTCTCCAGCGCCAACCTACGTCTCTGGTACAGGAACTCTCCCAAACAGAAGGGTCCTGTAGAAAAGCGAGGCAGCTGAATGTTTCTCCAAGAGGCATATTGTTTTGACATTGACAAATCAGAGGTTGACGAGCAAAATGCTAAAACCTTATTAGACATCAAAGCTCACCTTCATCAATCTAAAACCAGTAGCAACTGCTGGCTTGCCTGGACTCAGTCTCCTCTAATGTTTCTGCTTGCCCCTCTTCTCATTCCCCTAAAATTGCTCTTCATGGGACTCACCACAGCCGCATGCCTTATCTCTTCCTTTGAGAAACTTTTCCACACTCAAATGCAAAAAAAATCTCCAACCAAATCTTTACCCAATTTCTTTCGCAGGGTCAGGAGCCTCTCCCAATCGCCCACTCCTCCCCTGACCACCTTGAGACCCTCCCCACCCCCGCCTAGAAAACACTGTCCAAATTCTGCTTGTAGCCCTGTCCCTACCAAGCCATTGTAACCTTGTAACCCTGACCCCAGCAATCTGCTGTGACCCCACAACACCATGCCTGACACCCCCAAACTATCAGGGCCCCCTCCCCTAATCATTGCCCACTGCCACACCATCAATCTCCAGTGGCCCCAGCAATACTATCCACCAATCCCTTGGAGTCCGCGACAGCCATCTCCACCAATCCTTCGTGACCCTGCACTCTCCAGTACCCACCCTCAGAGCATAAAATGGGCTCCTGTGTGTGCCTCACTCTCTGTGTCTGCGCCTGCCTCCACCCCCACCCCACTGGCCTTCATTCCTGCTGGAATAAAACCTCCTGCATGACATGCTATATCCGGTGTTTTGGTTCGCAGCAGCAAACTGAAAAGAGCTTATTCCAAAAAGAACTTAAACCAAAAAGGGCTTATACCAAAAGGAGTTAAACCAAAAAGAGCTAACATCACCAGCCTTGGGGAGCAAACTAGTGGACTGGATGATCTCTTTCTCTCTCTTCATCCTACCTCTCAGATAAATCTCTTTCTCTTGGTACAAAGCCATCATGGTACACAGTCATCATGCACCATGCAGAATGCTAATTTTACTCTTCATGACACAAGGGAAACATTCAAAAATACATTTAACAAAATAGAAATCCCTTGCCCATATATGGATATTAGTGTTTTCTTTATATGTCTTATGGGTCTTCTCAGATTACATAAGACTTCCATTTTTTTTTTTACAATCATAGTTCACTTCAAAAAACAATGTTCACTGGTTAGAAAAAAGATGCTGAGTTAAAGCAAGGTCTGATAAATAAGCAGTAAGGACATTTTCATTCTTCATTTTTGTTTAAATAACTAGAACTAGTTCTGTATCAAACTTTCAATTAATTGTAACTGTTTATAGTATTACAGATTAAATTATCACTGGCACTTTCTCAGACAGTAAGACAGTTTTCACAAACTTGAGTTTCAAAAAGGGCAAGTATATAATTAAATGGAAACTCTTAAATACTCTTGGGTGCATGTTAATTGGCTCAATCCCCAGGCCAAGAAACTTGGCAAATTGGTATTCATCAAAGGCCATAAAAATGTAACTACTGTTGCACTCCAAAATGACCTGGGGAGTCTACATTTGTGCATGAAGATGTTGTGTATTAAGATGTTATTTGAACTGTTTTTTCTATATGTGTAATATTTTTATTGATATTATAATGTACACACCATAAAATCCAGCCACAATTATGGTTTCCAGCATCTTCAGAGTTGTGTCTCCCATTAGCACAATCCATTTGAGGACATTTTCATCACCTTAAAAAAAAACCCAGCACCATGTAGCTGTTGCTCCCTACTTCATGGACCAATCGGACCAATCGCATGGCTGTCCTCAGCTGTAAGCATTGGCTACTATTCCTGTTGCTACACTTTTGCCTATATTGGACATGCATATAAATGGAACTGTTCCATGCTCTTGTGTGATTGGCTTCTTACATCTTACAGTACACAAGTCATTTCCTTTTTAAAACAAATTTTTAAATTGTATTTATTGATTTGTTAGAAAGCTCACAACCACTAGTTCACTCCACAGAAGCCCTCAATGGCTGTTACTGGGCCAGGCTGAATTCAGGTCTCCCAGGTGGGTGCAGAAACCCAAGTACTTGAGCCATGACCAGCTGCTTCCCACAGTGGTCACTTACAGGAAACTGGGCTAGGAAGCAGAACTGGGACTCAAAGCTAGGCATTCCAACATGCAATGTGGTGTTTTACCATCAGAAGAAACACCTGCCCCAGTACTTCCTCATTACACCCAGGTAATATGCAACTCACACCATCTTTGATTTGTGTGTTCTGCAGCTAATGGGTGTCTGTATGAGTTTTCTGTTGCTGTAATAAAATCCTTGTGACCAGGTAATTTATAATGAGGTTTGTTTGTTTTGGCACAGTTTTGTTACATCCAAGAGCATCATGTTAATATCTCTATGACTTCTTGTAAGTTTCCTAGCTAAAAGGGTGGGTGGGGAAGCTGTTTGCTGCAGCAGTTAAGATGCCAGCATCCTGGGACCAGCATGGTGCCTCAACAGGCTAATCCTCTCTACCTGCAAGCACAGGCATCCCAATACTGACCCTGGTGTATTTGCTGGCTGCTCCATTTATGATCTAGCTCCCTGCTTATGGCCTGGGAAAACAGTGGTGGAAGCCTCGGGTTATTGGGAAACCTGGAAGAGGCTCCTGACTGGGTAAGCTCAGCTCCGGCCATGGTGGCCATGTGGGAAGTGAACCTGCGGATGGTGTCTGCATCCAACATTGGAGTGTCCAACCCTGGCTTTCCCTCCAATCCCAGCTTTCTGGTAAAGGAAACCCTGCCGGGTGGGGCAGCAGGCGTTAGCCCCTGTGCTTGTGTCCCTGCCACCACGGAGGAGGCCTGGCTGGAGTTCTGGGCTCCCAGCTTCAGCCTGGCCTAGGCCCAAGCTGCCGCAGGCATTTGAAAGTTCAACTACAGGATGGAAGATCTGTCTTCCCTCTCTGCCTTTCAAATAAAATGTAACATATCCCAAGCCTCTATAAAAGAAAAAAATGGGGGGGGGGTGCGGACAGAGAGCCAAAGAGAATACCTGGAATACATGAAAACATGGTGGGGAAAGATGTGAGGAAACTGGATTTACTTTCTGCTGACTCAGTCTGTGGCAACAGGCTGTAGCAACAGACACTTGGGCTGTTTCGCTTTTTGCCCACTCTGAGTGACGCCACTGCGAACATGTACGTTCGAGGGTTTTATGTTCACTTCCGACGGGAACATACGTTAGGAGGATGTGTCTTCTTCACACAAGAGCAAAAAATCAGATGCCAGTTGGCGGTTGTGTATTAGCATTTTGCTCAACTCGCAGCAGGATTCTGCTGAAATGCCCTATACTCTCCAAAGTTTTATGCAGAAAAATGGTGGGCGGTGTTGGAGGACGACCAGGAACCCCTGCAGAAAGAGGCTGCCCCAAGCGAAGACGACGACGACGGAGCAAGAGCTAAACGCTGCCTGCCTGAACCCCCTCGCAGCTTCCTGGGGAGGTTCCGCACGTCCCTGCTCTGTCCTTGGGCGTGTGCCCACTGCCCCCGCCGCTGGCCTCGGCTCTCCCCGGATTCCATTCTCCAGAGGGTCAGCCACCCCAGTTTTCAGAGCGCCCGAGACCAGCAGCGCCACTGCGCCTTTCGTCTGGATCACATCTCGGCCCAGGGTTTCAAGTCTCCGCTCAAATGTCACTTCAGAGAAAAGCTTCCTTGAGCGCCGGCAGCAGGCCAGGCAGAGGGTTTCCATAGCAGCCTGCAGCTTTCCATCTTAACACTTCAGACGCTGCTGACCTGACACGGAACGCCTTGGATAGGGAGGTGGAGGATGCAACAAAACCTTCTGGATCCCTGCCATCTGGGACCTTACCTTCCAGGGTAGGGGGTGTGGGCCCGAGTAAACACACCGAGGCCCTGGGTAAATGGGGCTAACTGGTTAAGTGGTTCTGCCCAGTGTTTGGACTGCAAACTCCGGGAGGCCAGGCGCTATTTCCGGTCCTGGTTTTTCTGAGCCTTTGCAAGAGGAGTCTGGCAAATTAGGGGGGAGGGGGAGGAGAGCCAGTGAAACTCAGTGAAAAACATTAGGGTGGAGGGGGAAGAGATTTACACCGTCAGTTAAAATAGCCAAGTCAAAGAGAAACTGAAAACACACAAATGAGGCTATGTCAATAAACCCTTGAGTTTATTAAGCTTTCTCTTACTACATATCCCTTTTAAAATTAAAAAAAAAAATTTAAATCACCCTTTGGAGTCCTAGAACTCCAAATAAAACCTTTACGTCAGCACACACACTCATCCAGGACTTCGTCAGAAGACCTCAGGGCGCAATTGTCTCGCCACGGCACCAAGCGGGCTCCCGGCCGTCTCAGCGCTCCAGAGGCGGCCCGCGGGCAGCACCAGGACACGGTTCCCTCAGGACCGCCAGGCTTCTCGAACGACCGGAGACGCTCACCCACGCTGCTGTGCCAGCTGGCGGGGAGGGACCCCCTGCGAGCCTACTTACACGCCACTCTATTAGAAAAACAAACATGAAGTTTTTATTGCACCAGGCCAACAAAGACGGCCACACCTTCACACAACAGACCACCGCAGGAAGCTCTCCCGCCAGCCCCGTCCTCGGGCCAACCGTCCCGCTGCGGCTCCCCCCGCCCCAGGCCTCCCCAGGGGCGCATGCGCAGCGCACTCTCCGGCCGCCGCACGCCTCAGCCGCGAGCCCCGGCCCGCTGACGTCATCTTGCGACCGCTGAGAGGTCCTTCCGCTCCTCCAGGAAAAGGAGTCCGCGCATCTCGGGCCCACAGAGGGGGTCTCGCTGCGCCCGGCGCTATCGCCGACAACTTCCCCCTGCCCTTCTTCAACAGCCTGACGTTCGGGCCTCACTCTTCGCTGCGACCGCTGGGCGGAGGAGGCAGCGGAGCGGGAAGGGGGCGGGGCGGGCAGGCGGCCGCGGCGCCAGGGGGTTGTTTACAACAGCGAGCGCTGCCCGGGATCCTTCCGCGGGGGCGGAGCCGAGGCAGCCGGCACTTGGTCCTGCCCTCCCCTCCCTCCCCAGCCTTCCCCGCGAGCGGACGCGCTAGCGCCTCTGTCTCGCTTTTTCTTATTTTTCCCCCCCTTTTCCCCGCTTTTTTTTTTCTCCCTTTTTCTCCCCTTCCCCCCTTTCACCATTTCCCCTCGGAGGCGCTTCCCCCGGGCAGGGGCAGAGCCGGTCTCCCCCTCCGCCTCTCCCCGGCCCCCGCCGCCCTATGGCGAGAGGGAGCCCCCTCCTCACCCGGGCACCAGCGGCGGCGGTTGGAGGAGCGGGACCGGCGGCGGCCTCGGGTCCAGAGTCAGCATGGAACTAACTCGCTGAACGAGCCACCGGCCGCCGGCGTGCGTCCCGCTCCAGCGCCCGCTCCCCACTCCCCCGGCCCGGCTCCCCCTCTCCTCTCCTCCGCAGTCGGCCCGGTCCTGGCGTCGCGCGTCCCGAGCGTCGCGCGCTGAGGGAAAATGAGGTGGTAACGGGCCCCCGGATGACCCCGTGTCACCACTGTGAGGCCTACAGCTCCGCCGGGGAGGAGGAGGAGGAAGAGGAGGAAGCGGAGGAGAAGGTGAGGGGCCGGGGGGGAAGGGGGCTCGGCGCGGGGACGCGCCCTCGGCACCGGTCCTCGGCCGCGTTGGAGACCCTTTACCGGGCCAGCCGGTTATGCCATCGGCGAGTAACTGTAGCCACGGCAGGTCGCTGATGTGGTGCGCGATGTGGGCTCGGCGAACCCGGTGTGATACACAAAGAAGGGGACACGCCCCCCGCCCCCTCTCTTCCAGACTTTGAACGAACCCTTGGCATGCCTGTCCTTGCAAAGCCGAGTGGACATCCCCGCCAGTGCTGCGGAGGCTCGGGCGAGGGGCGCACGGCCTCCCCCTCCGGTGGAGAGGCAGCCGGGGTGCAGAGCGGCGGGGAGGGGGGCAGTGAGTTGCACCCTAAAAGGCAGGTGGGGAATACTGCGTTAGGCCGGCCCAAGAGCCCATGGAGAGAGCCGATGATTTTGGTAGAAGTTGAGGGTTGGTTATCCGGAGTCGTGAGAGCGATCCGTCCGGGAAATTGGAAGAATTGAGACCCCGGAAGGTGTTGGGATGGCGAGCTTTGTAGTGGGGGTTGGGAGGGCGCTCAGCTTTTGAGCATCTACACTCAGGACCGCTGAGTAGTTCCCCTCTCGTTCAGTGCTCCCAAGAACCGCTCGGGACAGGCTGTGGAATCTCGTTTTACCGAGGAGGAGAAGAGATTTCATTGGATGAAGTTGTTTGCCCCTTAGATAAATCGCCCAGAGTGGGTCTTGTGCACAATTCAGTAAACCTGTACCGGTTGCAATGGCTCAATTGGCTGATCTTTCCTCTTCAAGCGCCAGGATCCCTATAGGCGCCACTTCCCATCCAGCTCCTTGCTTGTGGCCTGGAAAAGCAGTCAAGGACAGCCCAAAGCCTTGGGACCCTGCACCCTCGTGGGAGACCCAAAAGAGACCCCTGGTTTCCTGGCTTTGGATTGGTTTAGCTTCTGGTTTTTGGGAAAGGTGGAATGAAGAACTGCCTTTTTTTTTTTCTGTGAATGTTTGTAGATTAAACAGTAAAACCGTCTGTGCAAGGGCTTACTGGAGAAAAAAAAGATAAAAATCTTCCCTTGTGGTTGACTTTCCCAGATAGCGGCCCTAGCCAGGGCAGGGCCAGCCAAGCCAGCAGCCTTCAATTCCCTCCAGGTCTCCCGGGAGTGGCAGAGGTCCAAGTGTAGGGCTGCTTGGGTTGCTCATATTTGTAAACCATATCATCTAAGTTGGCCAATTTATTTGCATAGTTACTCATTAAATTCCTATATGATTCTTTTTATTCCAATAGAGTGTCTCCTTGGATTCCTGATTTTTTTTTACCTTCTCTGTTTTTTCTCGGATATAGCTGAAGATTAGCAGTTTTTGATCTTTTTAAAGAAAAGTTTTACTGATTTTTTTTTTCCTGTTCTCTATTTCATTAATTTACACTCTAAGGTTTATTATTTCCTTGCTTCTGGCTTAAAGAGATAACTTGTTCTGTTTCAGTTGTCTTAAAGTAGAAGATATCTGAAATCTTTTTTTAAGGTATTGTCTTATGTGTTTGAATGGCAGAATTACAGTGAGAAAAGTGGCAGAGATCTTTGATCTGCTGGTTCACTCCCCAGGTGGCTGCAGTAGCTGGTCTGAAGCCAGGAGTCTAGACCCTCTTGTGGGTGATCCCATGTGGGGGCAGAGTTTCAAAGAGTTGGGCCATCGTTTTGCTGCTTTCTCAGGCCAATAGCAGAGAGCTGGATCAGAGTGGAGCAACTGGGAAACAGATCAGTGCCCTTATGGGATGCCAGCACTGCAGGCAAGGCTTAAACCCGTAGGCCCCAAGATGACTTTTTAATTTTTTTTTTTAAATAAATTTAAGGTTCTGAGCAAGAATGTGTCCCATCCCTTCAAAAGCATCAAGCCTCAGCACATAGTGAACTCTAACCAGCAATATACCTGAAAAAGTCAGGAGCTTTGGTTCACCATACGTGTTCTCTGAATTGTTAGTGTGGTGTGGCCTTCAGAAACATTCAGCTGTTTTAGTACAGCTAGCATTAATTTAAAAGAGGCAGAATGTTCAGTTATGTGTGAATACTTATCTAAAAGAGTTGCTGGTTCATTCGCCAAGTAGCTGCAACAGCTGGAGCTAAGCTGAGCCAGTCCTAAACCAGGAGCTGCTTCTGAGTCTCCCACAAGGGTGCAGGTGGGCCCAAGGGCTTTATCCCTCCTCTGCTGTTGTCCCAGTCCATAAGTAGGGGGCTGAACCAGAAGTGGGTAAGTCAGGGTTACAGAAAGAGAAAGCCCTCCAGCTGCTGGTGTACTCCCAGCTGGCTGCCATAGCCAACACTGGGCTGGGCAGAAGCCAGAGCTTCATCCTAATGTTCCATAATGTTGGCAAGTAGTTGAGCCGTTTTCCATTGCTTTCCCAGGTCATTAGCAGGGACCTGGTTTTGAACCAGTGCCCAAGTGGAATGCTGCCTTTATCCACTACACCACAACACCGGCTCGCATGCGCGCTCTCATATATATATGTATATGGTGAGAATTCTTAAAATAACTGATAATTATAACAATATAATGTTTTAAAGAGCTATAAAATCTTATATTACCTCATAACATTTTTGTTTCTGTTTTACGAATTGCTTAATAAATGCTAACATATTTATATGCATATATTGCTACACTTATTCTGTAATTAAGCTAAAAAGATGATTTATGTTTGATTTTATAGGTAGCTACATCAAGCTGGGTGGCAGGCAGCTCCAAAGGATATCATGAAGTTTCCAGGACCTTTGGAAAACCAGAGATTGTCTTTCCTATTGGAAAAGGCAATCTCTAGGGAAGCCCAGATGTGGAAGGTGAATGTGCCGAAATTACCTACAAATCAGGTAAAGTTTTCCCTATTTATTCCATAGTTTTATTACAAATAGTGTACTGGTGCCATATGTAACTATGGGTATCTTGACAACTAATTGGTGAAGTGTCTACCATTAAGTGCTGTGTTTTTTTTTGAGAAACATCTCCTTGTTTCTTTATGAAACAAAATGAGTTAACCTTTTCAAAAAAAAAAAAAAAAAAAGCACAGGAAGAGAAAGACAATCAGAATGAGCCTCCCTCCACATGTCCTCAAAGTGACTGAAGCCAGGAGCCAGGAACTGCATCCTGGTCCACATGTGGCAGGAACCCAGTTACTGGGCCATCATCTCTTGTCCCCAAGAGTACACATTGGCAGGAAATTGTAGGCTGGAGCTGGAGCTGGGAATTGAACCTTGGTACTTTGATGCTTTGTTGATACTTGATACTTTGTTTGATACTTGGTACTTTGGTACTTTGTTGTTTTGTTTTCCTGTTAGCTTAGTTATGTATAGCTTTAGCTTTATGCTTATGTTCATTATATGATAGTTATATACATGTCCCTTTTTGAAGAAACTTAGTTATTTGAAAGGCAGAGTTACAGAGAGAGAAGAGCCAGAGACTGAGAAGAAAGAGAAGTCTTCTATCCACCGGTTCACTTCCCATATGACCACAAAGCCCAGAGCTGGAGGTTGGTTGGTCCAGAGCTAGGATCCAGGAACTTCTTCCAGGTCTCCCACCCGAGTGCAGGGGTCCAAGTAATTGAACCATCCTCTGTTACCTTTCCCACTACATTTGTAACAATGTTTCCTTTCTTTAAAGTCTAATATTAGGAGGCTTCAACGTTTGTGGAAAAATGATATTACAAGTTCTTAGAATTTTTCCATAGCCATTTTGAAGCCTCTTGTAGTGAGCTTTTATTTCTACATGCACATAATATGACGTGCTTTCCAAAAGTTCATGGAAATTACATTATCTTATTTCCCACAATTTTTTTTTAAGATTTATTTTATTTTTATTGGAAAGGCGGATATACAGAGAGGAGAGACAGAAAGGAAGATCTTCCATCCGATGATTCACTCCCCAGGTGGCCCCAACAGCTGGAGCTGAGCCAATCTGAAGCCAGGAGACTCTTCCGGGCTTTTGCAGGGTCCCAAAGCTTTGGGCTGTCCTCGGCTGCTTTCCCGGGCCACAGGCAGGGAGGGAGCTGGATGGGAAGCGTGGCTGCCGGGATTAGAACCGGTACCCATATGGGATCTTGGGCGTGCAAGGCGAGGACCTTAACTACTACACCGTTGCACCGGGCCCCCCCCACAAATTTTTTGCAGTATGTCTTATAGTTAGCCAGGGAGGATGAACATTTTGATACCATTGTCTTTTTATTGTTGTCATTGGAAAGGCAGAGTTTCTTCCAAGTCTCTCACATAGGTGCAGGTCCCAAGGCTTTTGGCCATTCTCTGCTGCTTTCCCAGGGCATAAGCAGGGAGCTGGATCTGGAGTAGAGCACTCGGGACATAAACTGGTACCCATATGGGATGCTGGTACTTGTAGGCAGTGGATTAGCCAGTAGAGTCATTAACTGGCCCTGGTACCAGTGACTTTACTTAACAAAAAGCACCCTTAGGAATAATAATCATGTCATGAACTTTGCAAAAGTTTATATGAGTTGAATCATGTATCTTTTTATCCCTAGTGCTTATCAAGAAATTTTTTTTTTAAAGTTTACATGGATGAATGTATTGCCACGTATCTTAAATTGTGTATGTTGTTTCAGGTTATCGCTTACACAGAGAGAGAGAGATGGAGGGATATCTTCCATTCACTTACTCATTCTCTAAAAGTCTGCAATAGACAGGGCTGGGCCAGACTGACGCCAGAATCTGCATCTGGGTCTCCTGAGTGGGAGGAAGGGGTGCAAATACTTGTTCTGTTGCCTTGTAAGTAATAGTGACAGAAATGCTTCCAGAAAGCAGAGTTGTGACTTTATCACAAGCACTCACTGGGCTACCAGGCCTGGCCCTGCAGGAAGCATTTAATGTGATATCTCTAGCAATTCATCATTTAATCTTGTGAAATCAATATCCTCAAGATTTTAGCTAGTGAGTAATGCAGTTACAATTTGAACCTTTTTCTGAAGTAGTTTACTTGTAATTATACTTTTTTTCTCCTGTATTTTTGTGTTCCTGTATGTGATTTTGTACATCGTTTGGTGATTCATTCATTTCAGCATATGCTGATTGAATATCTCTTATATTCTAGCACCTCTTCTGGGTATTGGGGATAGAGCAATAGAAGTAGCAAACTCCTGCCATTGCCTTACAACCTTCTACTGAGCCTCATCTTTTTTGAAACTGCATTTATAACCAGCCCTTTCTTCTTTCTATTGTTTGAGTCGGCACATAACCAACAATAGTATACTTGCAGTACATGATTGCATTACCATTTAATCTGACCCAGTCCTGTAGGTGATTGAATTCATGTTAGTGAGGTCATTGCAGAATGTCTAGGGGAGGAACCTAACATTTAACAACTTGCTGTGAGTTACAGCAAGCAGAAGCCATACTGGATGTTGATAAATTTGGGTCTGGTTGAGATAAAATGGAAAGGGTAAAGAGATGTGGAGAGGACTTGAGCTCTTCTGGAGTGACCCCAAGGAACAAGTACCTCTAATCATTCTAACTCCTCCTTTTTCCTCCACTGCTCTCCTGGACTGGTGTTTTTACTTGGTCCAGTTTATACTTTTTTAAAAAAATCTATATCTACCGTACTGTATAGTCAGACAAGAATATTAAACACCTGTCACTTCACTGTCACCTTATACACACACACATATATGTATATATTAAGAATTTTTTGAAGGGTGCAAATACTTGTTCTGTTGCCTTGTGGCAGCGTGGCCTAGCAGCTAAAGTCCTTGCCTTAAACGCGTCGGGATCCCATATGAGTACTGGTTCTAATCCCAGCAGCTCCACTTCCCATCCAGCTCCCTGCTTGTGGCCTGGGAAAGCAGGATGGCCCAAAGCTTTGGGACTCTGCACCTGTGTGGGAGACCCTGGTTCCTGGCTTCGGATCAGCACAGTACTGGCCGTTGCAGTCACTTAGGGAGTGAATCACCGGATGGAAGATCTTCCTCTCTGTCTTTCCTCCTCTCTGTATATCTGACTTTGTAATTAAAAAAAATTCTTTTTTTTTTTTTGAAAGATTTATTTGTATTGGAAAGACAGATATATGAGAGAAGGAAAGATAAAGATCTTCATCCAATGATTCACTCCCCAAGTGGCTGCAACAGCTGGTGCTGCGCCATTCTGAAGCCAGGAGCCTCTTCTGGGTCTCCCATGTGGTTACAGGGTCCCAAGGCTTTGGGTTGTCCTCGACTGTTTTCCCTGGCCTGAGCAGGGAGCTGGATGGGAAGTGGGGCTTCCAGGATATGAACCAGCGCCCATATGGCATCCCGGTACGTGTAAGTGAGGACTTCAGCCCCTGGGCTACTATGTTGGGCCCCTTTCCAGGACTTTTTCTTAAACAATTTATTCTTCTATTAATTTATTTGAGATAGATGGAGAGAGAGTTCCGATTCACAGGTTCATGCTGCAAATGCCCACAACAGCTGAAGCTAAGCCAAGCAGAAGCCAGCAACTGGGATTTTTATTATAATTTTAGGATATAGTTCCTTAGGTTCTGGGATTTCCCTTGCCCTCTACCCAAACCCTTCCCTGCGCTGGATAATAGCAGAGAGTTCAGCATCCTGTTGAGATCTATTTAACGGTTTTGTTGGGAGCCCATCTTTGAACTGGAATTCTTTTCTTTCTTTCTTTCTTTCTTTTTTTAAATTATTTATTTGAAGGTCAGAGTTGGGGGGGGGTAGAGAAAAATATCTTCTATCTTCTAGTTTACGCCCCAGATGGCTGCAGTGGCCAGAGTTGGCCCAATCTGAAGCTAGGAGTTGCTTTTGGTCTCCCATGTGGGTATAGGAACCCAAGCACCTGGGCCATCCTCCGCAGCTTTCCCAGGCACTTTGGCAGGGAGCTAAACTGGAAGTAGAGCAGCTAGAACTTCAACTGCACTCATATGGGATGCCAACCCTCTAAGTGGCAGCTTTACACACTATGCCACAGGTCTGGCCCCTATTTCAAGGAATTTATTAATTTGAATTGTCAATTTCTGTAAAATTGCCCATAGTGTGTTGCAGTTTTTTAGTATTGATGGAAATCTTTTCATGTCTTGCTTGATTAGTGTTTTCTTCTTTTATTCAGTCTTGTTTAAGTTAATAATTTTGTTGATTTTTCTGTTGTAAGTTTTGTATTTTTAAAGAAATGTTTTACTCTTACTTTTTTTTAGAATGCATTTGTTTGTTTAAAAGTCAGAATTAAGGAAAGGGAGATCAGTCCTGCATCGCTTGGTTCACGCCACAGATTGCCACAACATTTTTGATTGAGGACCAGACCAGGCCAAAGCCAGAAGCTTCCTCTAGGTCTCCATGTTGCACCCTGGGTTGTCCTCTGCTGCTTCTCCCAGGCCGTTAGCTGTGAGCCAGAAGAGAACCTATACCATTGTGGTATGCTGGAACCACAGGTGATGGCTTACCTGCTGGACACTCTGGCTCTTCAGTGATTTCTTCCAGTTGAAATTGACTGTTTCTTATGATAGATGGTTAAGTGGTTTCTAGCTTTTCTTCTTTTTAATGTATGCATTTAGAGCTATAAATTTTCCTTAAAGCATAGCTGACTAGCCATGTGTAATGTTACATTTACACACTGCGTTCTTAACTTAAATTTTTTAGTTCTAGTAATTTTCCTCTGAATTTGGAGGTGGAGTGGGCTTCATTTCTCTAATGAAATTCTTTCTTTTCATCTGTTTTCTTTTTTTCCTGTTTTCTTGTACATTAAGTCCTTACAGTATTCTCAATATTTCTGCCATCTGTTTTCTTGTATTCTGTTTCTTGGTTCTGTCTCTTACCGTTCCTGATCATTTTTGATTCAGTCCTGAACACTGTAAAAATTGTACCATTCTTGAGCACAGCACCCTCTATGTAGCATGGAGGATCCTGTGTCCTTCCATTTGGGTTGGACCTGAGCTGACTGAAGGGCGGGTAGCAGCTGGCTTGGGTATCATCTTCCTCTGGTTTGCCCCAGTTAGTACACTCCAGTCAAAGATTCCAATTCAGATTTTGGAATAATCACCAGGGTGTTTTAATTCCTAAAGGATGTTGAACTGTCTTTGAACTGATTCTTGTTTTTCAGAGGTTTTCTGTATAACCTCTTAGATCTCTGTTCTATCTACCTTCAGATTTTCATTCAGAAATTCAGCTGTTATACTCTGAACACTCTGTTTTCTTAGTAAGTTCTTCACTGTAAGTCTCTAGCTCTGAAAAGGTGTGATAATTTCTTCTTAGCTTCTTGTTCTACTCACAAGATGGGCAAATACTCTAAAGCAAAAGCACCTACAAATGTTGAATTCATCTCTTATCTCCTTTTCAAAATCCTGCCCCCTTAAGGTCTTGTGGGTGGTCCTAGCAGTTGTGGCCCCTTTAAAAACAGATTGCTATAGCTTCTCTACTTGTTGTCAGCCAAATGTGTAGGTTTGCTGAAATCTGTTTCATTATAGCCAAAAGCAGAAGTTTTAAAATAATTATTGGAAAGGCAGATCAGATTTATGGAGAGGAGGAGAGAGAAGGATCTTCTGCTGTTGGTTCATTCCCCAAATGGCTGCAACAGCCGGTGCTGAGCCAATCCGAAGCCAGGAGCCAGGAGCTTCCTCAGAGCCTCCCACATGGGTTCAGGGTCCCAAGGCTTTGGGCTGTCCTCAGTTGCTTTCCCAGGATGGGAAGTGAAGCAATTGGGACACAAACCAGTGCCCATGTGGGATCCCAGTATTTCCAAGGTGAGGACTGAGTTTTTGTTTGTTTGTTGTTGTTGTTTTATTATTACATTTTTATACACCTGGTGGGAGAGTTGTGTTTTGTTTTTTAAAGATTTATTTATTTGAAAGAGACTTGAGACAGACACCAAGATCTTCCAGCTGCTGTTTCATTCCCAAATGGTAGCAGCAGCCAAAGGCTGGGCCAGTCTAAAGTTAGTAGCTTCTTCCAGGGCCCCACATGGTTCTGCGGCCCAAGTTCTCAGCCCATCTGCTGCTGCTTTCTTAAAGGCACTTTAGCAGGGAACTGAATAGGAAGTGAAACAACCACAGAACCTGCCCAGCAGGATAGCAGAGGATGGCCTAGCTGGTCAGGTCCCAGCCACTCAAATGGAATGCCTGGTTCTAGGCTGGCTCTGACCAGGTTTGTTTGGACCAATCGGGAAGTAAACTAAATGCACAGGAGTTTGATCTGTGTCTGTCTCACTGCCTTTCAGTAAGTGTTTTCAAAAAGAAAGACAAGTCAGCAATAAATTGGGTTTGAAGGAAGGTGTGATTTTTGTAGCCCATAGGAAAAGAGCCACTTTGTAAGCCTGTGAACTACACTGACAGAAAGGGAATGATGTCCACTCTGGGCAGTGACAGTTACGCTTATTGGACTTGCAAAGGAAATCAAGATGGGTAGAGATTATTAGAAATTAATACCTAATAAGCAAACAATTTTATAAATCAGAATGGCAGCAAATTTAAGGCAGTTTATGGAACTAAAGCCATATGTTTGATGGAGTCTAGATGCACAGAGATAGAGTATATATCCTACAAACTAATTCTCATAAGATAGAAGGAACTTAAGTCAGGCTATTAAAACCAGAATTAGAGGGGCAGATGTTTGGTACAGTGTTCAATTGCTGTTTAGAATGTTAACATCCCTTACAGGGATGCACTTCCAGAATGCCTCTGCTTCTAACCCAGCCTCCTGTTAATATGTCCTCTTGGGGCTTACGTAGTTGGACCCCTATTGACTGTTGGAAGACCTAAATTTAATTCCAGGATGTTGGCTTTGGGCTGGCCAAGGCCTGACTTACAGATATTTGGAGAGTGAACCAGTGAGTGGAAGACACTCTAGTGTATCTGTGATTTCAAAAAGCTAATAAAGCCCAGAATTTTTCTCACAGTCTCAAAAAAATTGCAAAATGCCAATGTCAGGAACTAGACATTGGGAAATGAGAGGAAGCAATACAACCTAACAGCCAGGATCATGAGCGTGACCGCTGGTTCCAGAGTATCTCTTAGTTTCATATAGCCTTTTTTTTTTAGATTTTTTTTTTAATTGGAAAGATTTACAGATAGAAGGAGAGACAGAAAGATCTTCCATCCACTGGTTCACTCCCCAAGTGTGTGCAACAGCTGAAACTGAGCCAGTCCGAAGCCAGGAACTTTTGGATCTCACACTGGTGCAGAGTCGCAAGGCTTTGGGCCATCCTCTGCTGCTTTCCTAGGCCACAAGTAGGGAGCTGGATGGGAAGTGGAGCTGCCAGGGTACAAACCTGTTCCCATATGCGATCCCAGTGGTTTGTAAGGTGAGGACTTTAGCCACTAGGCTACTGCACAGGGCCCTCCTTTTTTTTCCCTCTTCATATGGTTTCTTTTTGTTTGTTTGTTTTTAAGATTTGTTTTACTATTTTTATTGAAAAGTCATATACAGAGAGGAGAAGAGACAGAGAGGAAGATCTTCCACCCGATGATTCATTACCCAAGTGACCACAATGGCCGATGCTGCACTGATTCAAAGCCAGGAGCCAGGAATTTCCTCCAGGTCTCTCCCATGCAGGTGTAGGATCCCAAGGTGTTGGCCTGTCCTCACCTGAATTCCCAGGTCACCGGCAGGAAGCTGGATGGGAAGTGGGGCTGCCAGGATTAGTACTGGCGCCCATATGAGATCCTGGTGTGTTCAAGGCGAGGACTTTAGCTGCTAGGCCACTGTACTGAGCCCTCCATATAGTTTTGGAGGGTACTTTGAAATTTACCTCTGAACAAAGGGTTTGCAGGAATCCTTGGGCACCAGACAAATGAGGGCAGCCATGAAACTTCTAAATGGAATTAAGTACTCAAGACGAACTAAAATTCTACCACTGCTTTTGTCTAAATTCCAAATACATGAAAGTGTTGTTACGTATGACACACCCAAAAAGCAACAGTAAACTTACCGAAGGGAAGTTAGAAGGGTCATGTATTCTGATGAAACTTTTAGGGAGAAGAACAATATAGGAGGAACAATAAGAATTTAGAATACAATGAATTCCAGCTGTAGATGTGTCAAATACAGTGGGAAAGTATGGCAGAAAAAAGATGACAAGAATATCATTATTTGACATTTGACATTAAACAACATAGATCGATGTTGTGGCATAGAGAGTAAAGCTACCACATGCAATGCCATCATCCCCTGTAGGTGTTGGCTGTTGCCCCAGCCGTGTACCTCTCCCTCTGTGTGTGACTCTTCTGAAATACTTTCACTGAGAAGTGAAATGAGAGGAAGGGAAGAAAGAGAAATTGGAATAGTGAGAAAGGAAGTTGGTAGAAATTGTAGCAGATGTTACAGTGAGCAGCAAATTATGTATTCCCTGTCTGCTAGAGAAAGCTGAGAGCTTTCCACTGAGATACATGTTTGTGAAGAACATTACATGACCCTTTCTACTTTAGTAGTTCCTTACGCACCTTAGAAGAAAAAAATTCATAAATTTCATAAAATCGATCCTTAATGAACAAGAACATTTAAGACAGTATCTTCCTTAAAGGTTTAAGTGATTGGGGCTAATGTAGTAGTGTAGTCTAGGGTTAAGCCATGGCCTGCAACACTGACATTCCAAATGAGCATTAGCTCAAGTCTCACCTGCTTCGGATCCAGCTTCTTACTCATGTTCTTGGGAAAGTAGCAGCAGACCCAAATGCTTGGACCAAATGCTCCTTGCACTCCTGTGCAACCCAAGGGGACTCCTGGCTTTGGCCAGGCCAGTCTTAGCTGTTGGAGCCATTTAGGAAGTGAATCCGTGAGTGGAGGATATCTCTGTCCCTCCCTCCTTGCCTCTCTGTAAAACTGCCTTTCCAAGTCTTAAAACGTAACTACTGTCTACCTGACAATAGGTTTTTTGATTCCCTGAGCTCCTGATTCTAGCTGCCTGCTAATGTGTACCCTAGCCAGCTGGTGATGGCTCAGGTCCCTACTCCCATGTGAGAGATGTACACTGAGTTCAGTGTACTGGCTTTGGCAATGCCCAGCTCTGAATGGTTATGATTGGCATTTGGGGAGTAAACAAGTAAATGGAGGACATTTCTATTTCTGTATCTTTCATTTTAAAATTAAAAGATTCTTTTATGTCAAAAGACAAATGCATTCTTTGAAACAAACTGATTCTAGTGAGATGAAATAGTAAAGAGTTTAGAAAGAAGGGATGACCTTTGGCTGTGGTATTAAGTACAGCTACTGCCATGTAAATTTATCTTCAATTCTTTTACAGGTTTTGAATAACCTTAAGGGCATGTTCAAGACAACACGTTTTCTAGAGTATTAACTAGCCTTTTATGAGAGAATTGTGAACATACTTCTGATGATAACCTGATGTTTTAAATTTTATTTCTGTGTAATTGTTCCCTTATAGAATGTTTCTCCATCCCAGAGAGATGAAGTAGTTCAGTGGCTGGCCAAACTCAAGTATCAGTTCAATCTTTACCCAGAAACATTTGCGCTGGCCAGCAGTCTTTTGGACAGATTTTTAGCTACTGTAAAGGTAATTATTTTAAGATGACTCTTACATATTACCTGTTGTTTGAAAGTTTATATTATGTGCTAAGCCAGGTAATAGAATTGGATTATTGGATTCTATGTTGTTAGTAAATATGCTATCAATGGAAAGTATGTAGAAGATGTATATACTTATAAGACATGGTATTTTCTGTTCTTTAAATTTTTAGAAGCATTTTTAACTGCAGTCTTTTTTGCAACACATTAAAATTCATAATTGGGATGCAGTGTTTTTCATCTCTTGATTTTATACAAATCACATAGCATTTGTAGACTGTTAGTCATCTTAGGATGAGTATTGATGCACTAGACAGTCACATTAGCAAATATGTCTATTGCACATGTCTCACTAGTACTACTTACTAAATACATTGTTTTTATGAACAATATATAAATACTTTCTAGGGGTAAATTTTGGAATATTAACAGAATGTCAAAACTTTAGTAACTTTGTTGAAAAGCAGCAAACATATTAATACATGTTGTATTATTCCTTTTGCTAAGATACATATTGACTGTTATGTTAACTTGGTAAGCCCTCAGTGAGTTTAAAACAGAAAGCATTTCTCTAATGGCTAAGCATGAAAGAAAAGTAGTTCAACCATAGCCATTTTTATATGTAGTGGTATGTAAACTTGGGGAACTCCAAATTAGAGGCCTTTATTTGGCATAGAAACAGCCCTAAGAATTATGGAGTGTCAGTTGGATAGCCACTCAGGTACCGCTTATTTCAGATTTATATTCTTACAAGACTGAGAACAATTAATTGTAATAATGCTGACTGCCTGAAATCTGAGTAATCTGAAAAACCCTTTATCTCAAGCCTGGCATAGTAGCCTAGTGGCTAAAGTCCTCACCTTGAACGCACCAGGATCCCATATGGGCACTGGTTCTAATCTTGGCAGCCTCACTTCCCATCCTGCTCCCTGCTTGTGGCCTGGGAAAGCAGTTGAGGACAGCCCAAAGCCTTGGGACCCTGCACCCACGTGGGAGACCTGGAGGAAGTTCCTGGCTCCTGGCTTCGGATCAGCTCAGCACCGGCTGTTGCAATCTTTGGGGGAGTAAATCTTCGAATGGAAGATCTTCCCCCTGTCTCTCTTTATATCTTTTTTTTTTTTAAGGTTTATTTTTATTATGTTTTTATTGGAAAGGCGGGTATACAGAGAGGAGAGACAGAGAGGAAGATCTTCCGTCCGATGATTCACTCCCCAAGTGAGCGCAACGGCCGATGCTATGCCAATCCGAAGCCAGGAGCCTCTTCTGGGTCTCCCACACAGGTGCAAGGTCCCAAAGTTTTGGGCCGTCCTCGACTGCTTTCCCAGGCCACAGGCAGGGAGCTGGACGGGAAGTGGGGCTGCTGGGATTAGAATCGGTGCCCATATGGGATCTCGGGCTTGCAAGGCGAGGACCTTAACCACTTGTGCCACCGTGCCGGGCCCTCTCTTTATATCTTTTTGATAAAATTTTTTTTTTTAAATGTTAAAAAAAAAAAACCCTTTATCTCAGCAACAAATTCCCATTTTCCTCCATGAGAGCTAACTGATTATTCTGCATAAAAGTGAATTTTTGTGTCCTTTCTTGATGGTATATTTTTCAAAGTTAATGCAACACTCATTGTAGCTTTTCTTAGAAAAGATGAAGATGTAATCAATAGAATACTATATGTGGAGGTGCTTTCAAACCCATACTGATGTAACAGTAGTTAATCTAAAACATTGATAATATTAAACCATCTTCTATATGCCATGTGGATAGCAGAGTGGAAGAGAGTCCACTTAGACTGAGACAGTGGTCATTGGCCAATTAAGTATAGCAAATGTTGAAGCAGGCTTTACTGGTTTTAGTTTTTATTGTCTGTGCATTATCTCATTTACTTGGTACTTTATATAAATGAACTAAATTGTTCTAATTGCTTCATTGGAAGACATGCTGAAAAGTGTCTTACAGGAATTTTTTTAAATAGGAAAACAGACAAAAGCATTTTCAGTGTGTTTTCAAACTTGGGAAAGAAAACTGTTTTCTACTAATCTGTTTAATTTTGGAAATATTGTTTATTAAATAGAAACTTGTTTTCTGAAATCAGGCTTTTCTCTCCTGGGTAGAAATTACCTCTGGCTAGCTAGTCTTGGTTGAGTGTCCAATAAAATTATGTTCATTGTTTCCAGCATATCATGTGGCTGGGATTGTGATATTAAAAGTTAACTCATCTAGTAAGGAATGGATCTAGAAATGTATTCTGTAGAACAGTGTGCATTCTTATCTCTTTTTAAAACAGTATGCCCTTGGACATCACTGTTTTACCCCCTCTTCAAATTTTAGGCCCACCCGAAATATTTGAGTTGTATTGCCATCAGCTGTTTTTTCCTAGCTGCTAAAACTGTTGAAGAAGATGAGGTAATAATTCCTTTCAAGATTAAACATGTTTCTGTTTCGAAAATTTTGGTTGACTATCCTATTGTTTGACAAAAGCAAAAATGAGTTTATTCTTTGTCTTCCCTGCCCTTACTCCTGTTTGCTCTCAATAGAGAATTCCAATATTGAAAGTATTGGCAAGAGATAGTTTCTGTGGATGTTCCTCATCTGAAATTCTGAGAATGGAGAGAATTATCCTGGATAAGTTGAACTGGGATCTTCACACAGCCACACCATTGGATTTTCTTCACATTGTAAATATGCACGTTTAAGTCTTTCAGGTTCTTACTTGAATCTGTAGTGTGCTTCAGTAATTTGAAACATATATAGAGTGCCATACATTTATTTTGTACTGCTTTTTAGGAAAATCACAAAAATTAGTCAAGAAAAATTAGAAATTCAGATATTTGTCAAATTACTGAAACTAACATTGCAAGCTTAGAAATCAAGTAATATGTAAGGGACTCTCATCAGGTTGCTTTTGTTGTTTTTTGTTTTTTCCTTGTTCCCCCAGTTCCATGCCATTGCTGTGTCAACAAGGCCACAGTTACTGTTCAATTTGCCCAAACTGAGCCCATCTCAGCATTTGACCATCCTCACCAAGCAACTACTTCATTGTATGGCCTGCAGCCACCTTCTGCAGTTCAAAGGATCCATGCTGGCTCTGGCCATGGTTAGTTTGGAAATGGAGAAACTCATTCCTGATTGGCTTCCTCTTACAATTGAACTGCTTCAGAAAGCACAGGTAGGGATCAGTCTAAGCATGAAGGATTTTTCCTAATAGAATACATGTGATTATCAGATGATTCTTATCTTAAAATGGTGTGTCATTCTTAATTGTAACAAGTTTGTGGAGTAGTTATCTTTTTGTCTGAAAACATTTAATTTTCTTGATTCTTCTAAATGCTAAACTGATTGTGTATAAGAATTTTAAAAAGTTAACAGTGTATTCCTTTAGGTTTATGTAAATAAGCCTCAGGCTATGTTTTCATGTGTTCTCTGTTTCATTCTTTAATAAAAAATGAAAACAACTTTTATTTTTCAAGTTGTTTAGACAAGCTAATCATTTGCTGGCTAGCAAGTGGAAATTTTGTGCAGACCCTGACAGAAGCTATCTTTCTGAAAGATTTTTTTCCTAGTGTTTTCTATGCTTTAAATTAATTCATATATTTTGTCTGCTGTTATATAATAGGTTGATAAATTATAAGCAAGCTCAGTCAAGATACTTAGTAAAATTCTTACCTAAGTAGAAAGGTAATAATAGGGGCTATATGTTAGCACCTGCTTTAAGAAAAAGCTTTTTCTTCTCATATAGCAAAATAAAACTAGCTGTATGACACAATGCTCATTGAGCCCATGAGCCTACTTTCTTTGCCTTTTTGGTGGCTTTGTTTATTTTCATTCAGCAGTAGGTTGTCTGAGTTTCATTGGATTTTACTTAGCTTAAATTCTAAGCTTAAAAATGTTTTGACTAAAAATACTAATTACAACAAACTGTCATTTTATAGTAAAATTTTAGAAAAAATACTACTTACTTAAATGTATTTTTGTAAGATGGTTAATAGATGTGAGCTAAGATGTGTTAAAGTATCTCTGGTCAGCATTGTGGCATAGCAGGTAAAGGCACTGTGTATGATGCTGGCATCCCTTGTGGGCACTGGTTCATGTCTCAGCTCCTCCACTTGTTACCTGGCTCCTCCACTTGTTACCTGGCTCCCTGCTAATGGCCTGGAAAAAGCAGCTGAAGACAGCCCCGAGTAGTGTTGGACTCCTACCTGAGAAAGCTCTTGTTTCTTGGCTTTCAGAGGAGTGAACTAGGGGATGGAAGATCTTTCTCTATAAGTAAGACTTGATGGAGTCTTCCTAAAAATCATTTCATTCAGTCTTTTATTTTATAGCTGCAACTTAAGGAACCTGAGGTTTTCTTAGCATCACCTACAACTGCTTAGTAGTGAAGAAGCCAGGAACTATTTCCATGTCATACAAAACTGTACAGATGTGGATTTTGAGAGTTTTTCTGTAGAAATGGGGGCGTTTTCCTTACTTTCCCCAACCAGAATCTGATACACACAAGCCCAGAATACAAAGTAGAAAAAGAGCAAAATGTTTTCAGTGTGGTCTTTTCTCTTGATGAGCTGTTTGGATGTAGTCTGAAACACTGTTCCATTTCCTCATGTACCTGTATAAGTATTTATTTACAATATGATATACACAATAAGGATACAATGATTTTATTTAAGTTCTCTTGATCCATCCAGTATTCCAGTTGCAGTGGGAGGATAGTGAGCAAAGTAAGGTCACAAAACTTGGTAGACTTTGGATTCAATCTTACAGCTCTGCTCTAAAGCCATCTTGGGCTGTAAACTAACCCTTATAGTCCAAATGTCATGATTCCTGGGTTTTTAGAACTTAGCTCTGTTTTTGAGAAGTTAACCTCTGTTCAGGTGGGAACCCCATGTCTAATCTCTTTGTAATTACCTTGTTTATGTGTTATTTTTGTTTAAGATTTATTTATTTTGTTGGAGAGATCGGCTTGACAGAAAGATATTTATCTGATGGTTCACTTTCCAAATGGCCCCAGTGACTGAAGCTGAGCCAATCTGAAGCCAAGAGCTTCTTCTGGGTCTCCCATGTGGGTGCAGGGGCTCAAGGCCTTGAGGATTCTGCTGCTTTCTCATGCCATAAACAGGGAGCTGGATGGGAAGTAGAGCAACTGGGACAAGAACCAGTGTCTATGTGGGATGCTGGTACTTGCAGGCAGAGGATTAGAGGGGTAATGGACAGCTCAACTCTAACCTTTCTTTTATAGGATTCTGAAAGTATTGACAGAAGCTTCATTTCTTCTCTGTGCCTTACTGGTCAAGTTTATTTTACATCCCTGGGGGCAGAGAGAAGATCTAACATACAGTGGTAGTGAACTTGATAGTGGTAGGACAAATTTGATATCAGTTAATAGTTTCTTACCCATAATATCTAGGGACTGTCAAACAAAATAGTAAATATTAATGTCTGCTGCTTGCATTTCTTATTTTGTGTTTCTGGGATTTACATTTGTACTACCTAGTGAACAACACCAGCCCTTCATCCTTGTTCTGCTGGTTAATTCTCAGTTAATAAGTGAAAATAATAGCAAATGCATATAATTTTCCTTTTTTTTTCCCTCTGTGATATACCAATTATAGAGAGATATAAGACTTAAAACATGTCCAAAATACCCATAAAATATAGCAGCTTGGGTAAAAGATGATTCCTGATAGTTAAATGATCAAGATAGACTTCCTGAAGGTGGTGACCTATATAGCCAGTCCTGGATGAAATGGGTAATACTTTTTGAAGAGGGAGAAACAGGATGAAGGATGATGTACACATATATATTTTAAAGATTCATTTAAAAGAAAAAGAGATCTGCTGTAGCAACAGGAGGGAGTTCCAGGGAAGGAAAGACCAGTATAAACTTTAAAAGGGAAGGAATGGAGAACACAAAGTTGGGGTGTGTTAGGAAAGAAGGCTGGGGTCATGTTATGGAGGCTTTGTTAATACCAGTGCTAATAAAGCAGCTTATTAGCTTGTTTCTTGTGCAGTGCCACTTAAATATGAGAAGAGAGCAATAAGGGGGAAGGAAGGTAGAGAAACTGTTCATTGAAGGTCAGATTTTGAAGGCCTTCTAGAAACTTAGAAGTGAAAAGATGAGTATGATAATACCTGAGTCTGTATGTCGCTAACGGAAATACTAAATGTTGAATAGATGAATACAGTATGTTAAAGGTGACAGCAGGTTGATAAGAGAAACAGATGAGCATAGACTCACAGATGATAATTAGCAAAACTCCCCAACAAAATACATTTCTTGCTAGTGTTCATGTTTAAATTGTTGTAAGCTTAGCTAGACTGGCTTTCTTGTCCTTTCCCCCCTTTCCTCTGACTTCTTCCTTAATTTCTTCATGAGTTTTGTGTTTGAAAGAAGAGGCCAAGAGGGAAGGGCCTTGTAAAGAGAATGGGCTTTAAAAGGCAGCAAGTATCAGATATGCACCAGAGAAAAAAAGAATGCTTTCTGTTGTTATAAACTGCATACAGTTGGCAGAAACAGAGTTCACGTTCCAGTTATACTTACATTAGAAATAGATTTAGGTAAAATTTCTAAGGTGGGTAGGCTGGAGAAAATAGTTGAGTGAAAGGTAGAATATATGGAGAGAAAAGGCCGGGGGGCATCACGTGGAGACAGGCTCCAGGAAAGAGGAATGTCCAGCAAGATGAAAATGACCAGTTTTGTGATTTTTTTTCTCCTGATGCAGATGGAGAGCTCCCAGCTGATCCACTGTCGGGAGCTTGTGGCACATCACCTTTCCACTCCGGAGTCTTCCCTGCCTCTAAATTCCGTTTATGTCTACCGTCCCCTCAAGCACACCCTGGTGACCTGTGACAAAGGAGTGTTCAGATTACCTCCCTCCTGTGTCCCAGGCCCAGGTTTCTCCAAGGACAGCAAGCCCGAAGTGCCAGTCAGAGGTGCAGCAGCTCTCTACCATCATCTCCCAGCTGCCAGCGGGTGCAAGCATACCTCTGCTAAACGTAAAGTAGAGGAAATGGAAGTGGATGACTTCTATGATGGAATCAAGCGGCTCTATAATGAAGATAATGCGTCAGAAAATGTGGGTTCTATGTGTGGCACTGATTTATCAAGACAAGAGGGGCCTGCTTCCCCTTGTCCACCTTTGCGGCCTGTTTCTGTCATGTAGTTTGAGCAGGTGTTACCTTCAGGTGCAAACTAAGGTAGACAACTCCAGGAATGAGAACAAGGGAAAGGCAGCAAGCCTATGGATATGTACCTTACCAGGCTGATCTGAAGTGAGCCAGAAACAAACCCCAGCCCATTGACCTGTGTGGCTAATTTTAATTGAACACTTCACAGAAAGATCACTATATAGAGATAGATACGTATGTCTATCTGTATCTACTTTAAAATACCCAAAATATTTTTAAAAAGTAAAAAAAAATCCTTGTAGTATGTCAGTTCTATTCTCTGCTAAAATGTAATGTAGTTTGCCCTGTGTCAAATTTACTTTAAAATTCTAGAATTCATAGCTTGCAAATCCTGTCCCTGGCGTCCAAATTTTCCTGCTGCTTTTGCCTGCGTCTCCATGGAATTCTCATAAATTTTATGCATGTTGATCTATACCCCAACATCCACTGAATAAGAAGCCCTCCCCTACAAAATTTTTCAAGCATACTTGACATTTTCCTGATTCAAATTCTAAGTAGTTTGACAAGGAAAGTACCTTGGATTGTCCCACATGAGGCAGAGATGGTAATAGAACGTTTACATGACTTTTGTTGTCGCATTTCAATTTGTCATTTGAAAGCAAAAATCACTTTTATCTCTTGAAATGATGTATAATTAGGACATCATAGATTTGCTGAAAGCATTTTTGACATTGTATATAAAAGAATTTGTGATAAAGTTAATATATCAAGGTACTCACCAAAGAAAGAATTAAGTTTTTGTAATTGATGAGTTTTCACTCATTTATGTTCAGTAAGAGACTTGATTATCTAGATGTTGGGGCTGCTTTAACATGTAACAACTAAATTCAGTATCCTAGCTTTATGTTAAGTATTGGGATTTTCTGATAAGTTACTTCTGCTGTCTCCCCAACCCATCTTGGTTCCCCTTTAATGACTCCTGGATCCTGTGCTCCCTTTGCAGTCTGAAGAAGGCACTGCAGTCAGAACCATGTCCTGATGAGAAAAGCCTCTGGTAGCAATAAAAGTTGTCCTTAACCTCGGTTCTCTCTTTTTTCTGCTTGCTTCGGGATTGCTATTTCAACCAGGAAAGCAATCAGGAGTCAGAGTCACAAGCCTGCTGATCACACACACAAGGATTTGGATGCAGCTGAAAGGTTGTACAGAAGGATTATACCTTTACAGTGCTTTCTCTTTCACATGTCAGCTTCTCCTCTTTGTGGAGCTCTTTTTGGAAACTCACGTGGTTTACTACCTTGTATGTAGTTCAACCACATGTGAGGAGGAAGGCAAAGAAATGGAGGAACTCTATATACAGAATCAGGCTGGCCTCACAGTGTACAGTGGCTATTCAGGTCTGTAGGAGTTCAGCATCAGAATATCTCATTTATAGTCCAGTAGTTGCAAGTTGAACAGATGTTATAGTACAATAGGATTTTTTCTTGCTCTCCCTTGATTTTCTAGTATTAAAAATTTGGTCATTGATTTGGAACCTAACACTGTGTTTAGGGAACATGAACCCAAAGGGGATAGATGGACTGCTGGCTCTTCCCTTGTGGTTTATCTGAGCCCAGTTCTGTGATGGCACCTGGGAGATCTGACTCTTGGGAGCATCCTCTCAGCTGTGCCTTCCCTTCCTCAGCCTGCTGCAAATCCTTGTAACAAAAATGAAAGAACACACTCTGGTCCCAGTGATCAGGAGATCCTGAATGCTTCATTCTCTGGAAGGCTTCTGTTGGCCCTACATTAGTGAGAAGGGCAGGGCTGGAAATGAGAAGTGCTCCCAAATGCCAATACAAGATGATGTATCATGGGTTTGTCAGGTTTTCCCCCTTCCCCTGTGCCTTTAGCGCTGAAGGAAGCTGAAGGGTAGCTCTGTTCTGACAAGCTGCACATTTACTGTTGAGAAAATGAAGACGTTGGGATGCTTTCTCCTGTCAGAAATGATCTCTGTAGTCTCCACATTCCTGGATCTTCCAGCTGTGACAATTTATTCATTTTGCGGTTTCCTGAAGCAAGAAGGCAAGTTATGCTTAAGCATTATTGCCCAGAGTAGCATGATGGCATTTAGCTTGAGACTGTGTGAAGCTACTGATCTTCAGCCAGAGCTGTGGTGAGCCAAGTTCCCCTTGGGTAATGTGTACATGCTCACCCTGAAAGGTGTTGTGCCAAACAGGCATCCTCTGGTCACCGTTAGCATAGGTTGCATAATAACCCCAAGCCTCTAAAATTGTTAAAAATATAAAGTCTCTTCTACAAACATTAAATACTGTAAGCTTTGGCCACTAGGTGGTGCTTTTGGGAAAATAAAGCTGTTTTTCTGGGAGAAATTTAAGGTACAGGCCTGTGCACGTGAGGTAAGACTTCCAGCATGATAGGTGTGGTAAGGAGCAGAGTAGCCTAAAAATGATTGCCAGCAGCCTCAATCCTCTGACTTGACTTTGCTTTTAGTTTGTGTTGAATATGATTACTCATTAGAACAGAAGCATATGATCATTTAGCACAATTTGCTTGATAAGTTTAACAGTTACTATCATGTTGATGAGCTTAGCAGTTTTTGTGATGTGTTCATATGAGATCCTGTGCAGAACTGACATTCCTCCCGTGGGACAGAAATTCCTCTTGCTATCAGGAGCATCTGGGTTTAGGAGTACAGAGAAGCTCTTTCTGTTGACTTAATGTGTTACCTTCATAGCAAAGCAGAAACCATAACTGCTGAAGAAAAGTGTTTTGAGTAATTCCAGACGTAAGGAACAGTTTTCTCATTTCTTGGAAATGTCCCATTTTCTTGAGGCAGTCCTAGGCTAGCAACCTCTGAAATGCGATGGCTGATGAATGACCAGTAGCTTTCCAGTGTCTTCAGAGAAAGGGCTTGCTTTGTTTTTCCTCCAGAAATCTATGAAGTTTACAAGACAAGCGCAATCCCAGCACCTGATGGAAATGAGGCCCATATTGTGACGTAGCGAGTCTGGCATCTCACATGACACCAGTTCAAGTCCTAGCTGTCCCATTTCCAATCTACCTCATTGCCTAGCAAAAGCAACAGAGGATGGCCCAGGTATTTGGACCACTGATATCCATGTAGGTAACCTGGGATAAGCTTCTAGACTCTGGCTGTTGGAAGAGATTTCTGTAATTCTTCCAAATCTTTTTAAAAAGCTATGTGGAGGAACCTGGCACATTGGCTCAGAGGCTAAATCCTTGCCTTGCATCCACAGGGATTTCTTAGGCGCACCAGTTTGTGTCCCAGCTGTTCCACTTCCCATCCAACTCCTTGCTTGTGTGTGGCCTGGGAAAGCAGATAGGCCAAAGCCTTGGGACCCTGCACCCAAGTAGGAGACCTGGAAAAAGTTACTGGTTCCTGACTTCAGATCAGCTCAGCTCTGACTGTTGCTGCCACCTGGAGAGTGAACCAGTGAATGGAAGACCTTTCTGTCTCCTGTCTCTAAATCTAAGAAATTCTTTAAAAAAAAAAATGTCAAAGAGGGAAGCAAATTTTAAGTGAATGTTTAAAAACATAAGTTGCAAAATCTGTGGAGAATGGGTTAAACCCAGCCCCATCATATACACTCTTGGGGTTCATGGGCCAACCACATTCTAGCTTCTTCGCCTAATCTAGGTGCTGTCACAGGTGCCACAGTGGGCTGAAAGGGCATTCTGTTCTCAGAGCTCAAAGTGAGGTAGAGATCCTGGGGACCTCATACAATTCCCACTGATAATCAGCTTAATAGCAAGGTTGGCCCAGGATGGCAAGTGAACCTCTAGACTCAGTATCTCCAGCCCTGGCTATGCCACTGCTTGCTAGAGATTGATTTGGAAGCCAGAGGGACTACAGGAATCTTAAGAACTTAAAATGAGCCACACCACCATCACCATCCCTCTCCAGGTAGAAAAATGGCAAGTCATCCACAAAACTTAAGTTTATACAGCAAGGTCATCATCTACATACTTAAATGACGAAAACCTGGAACTCAGTTTTTCAGATACCCGGAACTGTTTGAGCCAATGGTAGGCAAAACATGTAACATAGGAAACACTGATGTGATCAATTCTGCCTGGGAAAAGGTCAGGTCACAGTGGGATGCTTTGGCTTTGTAGCTTGGTATATTGATTCAGAAGGTCAGCCCTTTTAAAGGCAGGCTGTGTCTGCAGACCATAGACCACCCTTGTGTAAGCAACCAGAATCAAGCAACATCTGAAGATTGAAAAATAAAATCCGCTAGTGGCATGAGTCCTGTGGCTTGGTTGAGCCTATCTTCCACGTTCTCGTTCACTGTAAGCCAGGTTCATGATCGGTGATAATCACCATTGGATGGCTCCGCATCCTTTGGCAGGTCAGCCAAGAGAACTTCCAGCATCATCACTTACCAACACTTAAGGAACTGCCTGAGGGACAGTGCCATCCCAAAGGTGTCCATCTCAGAGCCATGGGAGGCACTGGCCAGCAGCATCAGGACAGTTTCCCTTAGGAAGACAGCCAGGATGAGGCTAACCTACTTTATAACCACTTAAGAACACTCTGTTACCACCTCCAAGGTGAGGATTCTTACACTCTACTGGGGGCCAAAACAGAAAAGGGGAAAAGTACAGACATTTTCCTATATTCAAAAAAATGCTCATTTGATTTTTAAACATGGGTCAAAACATAACCTTTACAATGTGAAACAATGTTTTTTTTTAAATATAAAATTGGGATGGAAATATTAATCAGTTGTGCTTAGTGGTTATAGTGGCTTTTGCACAAAGGTGACAACATGTCATGCTCGTGCAACGTGTGATTTTAGATTAGTATGCTTGTTATCTGTCTACTATGTGGCTAAGAAATGAAGATGGGAATACACAAAGCTGTAGACAAGATAATGGACATGGCTGTGACATATAAAAGCCAAGAATTTGATAGCTGTCCCTTAAGGACAGGAAACTGTTCCTGAGAGGTGAAGATTAACCTAGCCCTGGATATGGCTTGTCACTCCAAGGCCAGCATTGGAAGTGCCCACTGAGAGCTCGCGTGTTTGCTGGTGAGTGAACGTAAAGAGACTCAACAGTTGGATCCACAGCAAGTCTTTCTGCAGACATGGCAGGCTGCTCTCTGGGCGAAGGTATGGATTTGCCTGTGGTGCATTTCCAGTGGCTCAGGACTTCAGGTCCTGGTAAAGAACTGAGCACACAGTTTCACACCCAATACAAAGGCAGGGCTGGGCCAAAAATTTTTTAAAGAATCTTTAAATTGAGCTACAGAGGCAGAAAAGTCACCCACCCAATGCCAGTACCCATAGTCATGATTAAGACTGGTAGGTCAAAAGCCTTTCTTTCAATAGGATGGTGTGTGATTTAGTTGGATCCAAGACGAATACATAGAACAGAATTTTATGACTTCAACTTCATTTAAACTTCCCCTTGGAAGTGCATGTAAAACTGGCATAATTTGAACCAGAAATAAATTTAAACAACCAATTAAGTAAAAACCTAACCAGAAATTGTTTCCCCTCCCCCCCCCAACACAATCCCAAACTCAAAACAACTTATATATAAGGGATGCAGGTAACAGAAAAAGACAAATAAAATGACAATGGTTCCTGAATTTAAAGGAGGGATGCCCACTTCTCTCTGTCAAGAGGCAGATGGTCAGCTGAAAAATAAAAATATTGTATCAATAGGACACTCCAAAAAGAAAACCATGAGCTATCTCTGTTCATGCAATACTAAATGTTAAAAATAAAATTCCAAATACCAAAACAACCCACAAAAGTAACCAAAGGAAGGAAGACGTAGCTCCACTCTCTTGACCTGATGATGGCTGAGGACCCTGATGGGGCTGTTGAGGACAAGGAGGCCAGAAGTTAACACAAGGTCAAGTCGGTGGGTACCAGAGGTGGTGGTACGGCACCCCCTAGCGTTAGTGTACATGCTATTTTCAGACCATGAGCTCTTGGATTGGCAGCTTCAAGGGCATGACAGCTAAGTGAGAGGATCCTAGCACAAGGCCTTGGGACTTTTGCCCAAGTGCTCAGTTTCATTCAATTGCCTTTTAATGAATGTGATCACGGGTTACTATTCTGGGTAGTGACCAGTCAACTTCACTATCCACTAACAGGCAGTGGTTTTCAAACAGACATTGACAAAACATGAAACAGCAGTATGATTATTTGACCCAGACTTTAAGACTAGGAGGCGATGGTGGCAATGAGGTAACTCTTCCCCCACACGTGGGAACAGACAGCTCCTGCTCTTCTAATGCTCTATGTCCATTAGGAGAGAGTAGGGCTTGTCAACGGGATGGTTACATAAAGAAGAAGCTACAGAAGAGAAAAAAAAAAAAAAAGAAAGGTTCAGATTCAAGTGTGGATCTTACAGGCTTACAAAGAAACAAAAGGAGCTACTCCACACAACAAGGGTCCCCACTGGAGGCACAACACACTGGGCAGCAATGGGTCAGGTGGCAGGGATGGAGGAGGAGGCTCTGCAGGGCACTCCCTGTCCACCCCCCACCCAACCCCAGCCTGGGACAGGAATGGCAGTGAGGTGGCAGGCATGGTCTGTGGGTAAGGCCAGAGGATCTTGGAGAAGTCTGTGCCACTCAGAGGACAGCACTGGAAGCCCACTGCCCAAAGCAAGAAAGCATGAGCTTCTATTACCTCATTTGTCTCATACCCACAGTAAGCACGTGCACACACGCAGTATCAGGCAATGACTACAAAGAACTCACAACAGGGCACACAGAACCAGGTTTGGGTAAAAATATATTTTCCCCTGCCTTACTTCTTGGCACTAGTAACATATGCATAGGATGCCTGGCCACCCCTCTCCTACTTTCACAGACACCGCATGGCTGGGCACGTTGCTAAGGGATCATTCTCTCACTTGAAAAAAATGGTATGCTTCACTTCGATACAGTTTTTACTTTTTTTTTTTTTTTTAAAAAAGACAAGTGTCTAACATGCAGCTTACATAAATGACAATTCTGTATTAACACTGAAAGTGGATTACACAACAGTTTTAGAAAACACACCAGTTATTTTCAAACAGCAAAAACAACAAGAATCTAACAACTACAGTTTAAGGCATATCAGCATATATTTTCTTAAGATCAAGAAATAGACAAAGTTATAACGCTGTTCACAGCTTGATTTTTAAATTTATTTTTTAAAAATTCCCTTCATACCAACCAACACACTAGACCTTGTAGGTCATCATCCCGCTCAAAAGTCAGCACCTACGTGTCCTGTCCCTGGAGCAAGGACTTCTTTCTGAAAGCTGACAGAATGCCAGACACTTGCAATGGCAAATAAAGGGGAAAAAAAAAAAAAAACCACATGGGAACCATCAGCGTGGGTAGGGACACAAGGAGACAGTGTGGGGACGTAACTTGGGGACAGCTTGTTTGTGAAACACTAAGATGTCAGGAAAGGGAGGACACCACACTAAATCATTAGGGGGGTAGAGACAGCCTGTGAGTTGAAGCGCTGATGAGCTCCGAAACAGAGAAGGGAGGGCAGTGAGGAACCTGTCCCCACCTGGCATCTCCTTAAGTAATTCCCCTGGTTGAGATGCCCGTTTTAGACAAAATGTTGACCCATGAATTAGAGCCTAAGCTGGGAAGACAGCCTGAACTGCTAAGAACTCATTACTGCTTCCCCATCTTGTCCTGCAACCTACACAGCTAGAGCGATGGGTAAGTGATATCCAAAGGAAGCAAAAAGATAAGGTGGTGGGGAAGGGGAAGCCAGACCACATATCTAAAACATGGAAGTAGGGCCAGTTAGCATCAGGGAAAGCCCAGAAAGATAAGGAAAGAAAGGCAGGTGGCCACGATGGCAGCAGGGCCTAAGCCGCCTCCTTGATTTTCTATCCGGGAAGGTAGCAGGCTCTTACGTGAGCCTTATTTCCATCAACAGAGCAAGGGCTCTGCAACACCCTAGGGTGGCAGCCCGCTAAGTAGAACATAGGCTGGGGTAAGCCATGTCTACCTTCCACAAGGAGAAGCCACATTTCTGGGGGCCCCTAGGAAAATCAAAATGCATGTGTATATATTAAAATGTGGCCATTTTAAATATAGTTGTTTAAGTTATTAAACAAAGGCTCCTGAAATCATTACCTCCCCCCTTCGAGAGAAAGAAAAACAGAAATCCCAACCAGCCCATTTGTTGTCCCTAATTTTAGAAAGATCTCAATGGTTTCTGACTGCTGTACTTACATGCAAAGGCGAAAGCACATCCTGTTAGCTTTGAGGGGGTCATTTATTCCGTGCAGAGCCAAGGACTACTGTGAAAAAAGGCAGATACGGAAAGCAAAAGAGCAGCAGTAACAAACTAAACAGGGCCTGGCAGTGGTGGCAGAAAAGGGCCAGAAGCAACGCATTAAAAAAAAAAATCTCCCAAAGGGGTTTCTTTTGCCTGCCTACTTCCTGACTCTCTGTGACACTGACTTTCCTGTGAAAAAGTTGATGGGGCGGGGGGAGTAAATTTAGTCAACCATCATGGAATCAAAAAGTCAACTGGCTGTCTTTCATTGTTAGGTTGATTTTAGTGATGCAACACAGGTGTGTTTCTGTTTGTCATGAGGCACAAAAATGCTCAAACAAGCAGGGGGTAGAACAAACAAACCACAAATATTCAGGCTCTTGTTTGGGGCACAGCACATGAGCAAATGCAGCCATGGTTAGAATCAGCATGCCGGCGCTACTCAGCTGCTCCACAGCAGCTGTGGTCCACAGCTAGTACATCCAGACCAAAACAAAAGCAAGCGAGAAGAAAACCACTGGTCCAGCTGCTGCTGCCCCTGGCTCACGGTTGCAATCCCAGCTTAGCCTGGCCTGCAATGCAACCTTGGGCGTTACTCTAATTAGACCTAAATCGGTTCATGGGAAACCATACCTTCTTTCCTTTACTTATAGTGGAAAATGAAGGAGAAAAAAAATGTGCTTATGGGTAATTTTAAAAACTGTGCATGGAAAGGCAGGTGCAGTGTCTTATACTGTATTTAACTGAATGACTAGTGAGGGCCAAAAGGGAAATGTAGGGCAGAAGTAGCAGGTTCATGAGAAATGCCACCTTTCTGGTAAGCAACGGGAGACAACCGAATCCAGAGAGAAAGCCAGTGAGCAAGGGCAAGGAAATGAAAACAAGGAAAGGATCAGGATTCAGTGTGTGTCCTTTCCTCTACAAGTTAGGGAACCAGTCCCTGTCCGGGCAATTGGCTCAGTCCTAATCCTCCATGGGGTGATGGGACTAGGCCCTAAAGGAGCAGGGGGAGCTAGGTGTGCATGGGGCACAGGTGATGCAAACGCCATCCTGACAACCAGATGAGAAACAATGGCTGTTCCATTTCGTCTTCCTTTACTGCCAATACAGACAGGGGCCTGGGGGAGTTGGCTGTGAGGCCAAGTACCTGCTGATGGGCTCATGTGCTGGATCATGCTCTTTCATAGCTCTACCTTACACTGCTGATGCGGGCTGTGGATTCCACAGCAAATCAGAAGCATTTGTGGACGTGGTCTAGCCACGATCAATGACAAGTTCAATCAAAACGACTGCTCTGCAGGAGTCTCCCCGCTGTCCTCAGTAAGCACACAGAGGTATATGCAGGCCAGCATCCTTTCTGCAGGTGCACAGTAAGAAGGTCGGGGGAAACACCATTCCCTCCACCAGCAGACTTGTACTACGGGATGCTATGGGAAATCTTAGTCTGCTAGGAGATTGGGAATGCCCTCACACACCTGGTGACCATCAGCACCCTGGGCTTGGCCAGCCTTCAACACTAGCAGGTCTGAAGACTCTGCCCTCACCTCCCCACAAGCTCTGGCCACAGAATGTTAGTGATGAACATGAACCCCCACAGGTACAAAGTCCTATGGGAAAGCTGAATCACCACTCTGCCTACCTACACATCTGCCTCGGCCAGGAGGATGAGGAGAACAGACAGTGAGTGCAGGGACCATGTGGTCATGGAGACGAAGATCGGAGGCTGTGCCAAGTTGTTGTCATGGCTACTCGGGGGGTTTAGCTCAGCTGCTGAGGTGGTGACAGGTCTCCGTGGGAGTCGTGCAGGCAGCGTTTGACCCCCACTTGTCCTTGGTCCAAAGCGACATACAAGTAACAGGCATGCTTCTCACTTTCATTCGGTAGGCGCACAGAAAGCCAATCATGTCACTTTCCAGAAACAAGGTCCAGACGCACAGAGCTTTCGCTGTTATTCCCTTGTTCTGTCATTTTCCACCACCCAACAAAACATTCAGCAAAATGAGTTAAGAGTTACTGGTGTTTGGGGAAGGGTATAAAAAAAAAATCAAAATCATAACCATAACAAAACAAAAGGACACAGATGGCAGAGATACAATTATTACTGCAAAAGCAGGTGAATGCGGGAACATCCTTGGCTTGCCAGGCTTTATGTGAAGCTTGCACTGCAAGTTAAAAAACAAAACAAAACAAGTTAGAACTGATGGTAAATAAAAGAGAAAGGGGAATTAGGAGCACCAGCACCAGCACTCGGTGGCAGTGAATGCTCATGCAATGAATATGCGACCGACAGCCAATTCAAACCAAACATCCGAGGAGGCCACTGCACAAGACAGGCAAGAGCAGTTCTTCAAACGGAATCCAAGAGACGTGTGGTTAGTCTCCACTGGCAGGGCACTGCGAATGCACGAGTGACTTCTTGAGACCGCCGCCTGTTCTAGTAAAAGGATTGACTGTGGGGCCTTATGCTTTTTCAAAGAACACAAAACTATGATCTCACAGGCTTGGGTGTCAACATGAGTACCGAACAGGAGTTCTTTCACTTGGGAGCTGCTGAAGGAGTCAGATTAAACATACAATAACTGCCTTTGAACAGATGAAGGAAAGCACTAAAGGAGTTCAGGGATTAGAATACAGTGGGTGAAAAGACATGCTATCAAGCTAGCTGATTAGGACCAGGGGGAAAAAAAAAAAAACCAACAAAAAAAACGCCTGCTTTACAGAATTGCAGCTACAGCAATGCCAGGAGCTTGTCTCCTCTCTGGTATGAAGCTACACCAAGCCCAGGACCCAAGTGTCCAGGACAAGTTCAAAAGGTGCAATTTTATTTCTTAGCAAAAACTTAATAATAATAAAAAAAAAAACTAGAAACACAATTAGGTGGCTATAAAGTGTTCTGATTAGATATCAGGCATAGTTCTTAAGGACCAATTTTATCTTGAGATAGATGCATTTTGGCCAGCAAATGACTGCAGGCCATGATGAAACACAGGAACACTGGGCCTTGAGCACCATACCCCCAGGCCAGCCCACCACTGCAGTGTCTCCAAACACAACAAAGTGACTTGGGGACAGGGACAACCCAAAGTGGAGTCCTGCTAATGGCAATGCAAGAATTAGTTCCATCTTGTCTTAAGACATGTTAGATATGCTCATGCCACTACAGGCCAAAGGGGGAAAATAAAAAGGCCTTACCTACACTTAAACAAAACAAACAGAAAAAAGAAGCATCAGTAGGCTAGAACAAACAGGATTTAAAGCTATTAGAAGAAATGAGTTGCACTCTGAAGTGGGCATACAACAGGTTAATGCCTGAGCATCGCTGCGTCAGCTTCCTGCCTAGGACAAGGCCAGCTCCTGTGTGGCACAGGTGGCAACTCCTGTTGCTTCTGTTCCAGGAATGCTGAGTGACCGTCCTCCCTGGTCCTCCTTAACCATCATCCTCCAATGCCATGGGCAGGAGGAGGCGCGGGGTCCTAAATTTTTTTCCTTTCTACTTAAGGCTCTTAACTGGCAGCTGCTTTCAGGGTACAGCAGGCAAGAGTGTTTGGGAGGGAGGAAGGGGAGAAGAAAGGACGGATACCTAAGAGGTGCGCCCCAAAACCAGGTGCCCCTGCCAGGTTCAGCAGCTGCTGCCTTCCATAAGCCAAGTGCCATTAAGAAGTGTGGACACGTGAAGGACAGCATCCATGTGGACCTCCTGTTAACTGCAAGAACAATCCATTGGGAAGGCCCAGGATGAGAACCAAACAGCCTCGCACATTCAAAACAGCAAGGAAAACAAGACTTCCCTGTGATGGGGAAGCAGGTGACAAAACAGACTTTCTTCCCATGGAGGCAATACACAGCTCTGGGCAGCATTACTGCTTAGAGGCACATCCGCTGTACAGGAACAAAGTCTCTTTAACACTGCTGGTCTTGGGTAGACATGTTTTCCGTTTTAGTGCTTCAGGTTAAGGAGGCTTGTCTCTAGGATTCCTGGGCTGTGACTTCCTCCACACTCCCAGAAGCCTCTGTGTTTCAGCTCACACTCCTACTAAAACCCCTCTATCTGGACTGCCAGGAGTGCAGCAGCAGATGGCGGCCAAGAGTCGTCATCACTCCAACCCCTCCACAAGGGGACAATTTGTGTGAAGCGTCAGTCTCCTGACAGGCACAGCGAGTGAAGGGTTTCCTTGAACTGGATAATCATCCAGTGTCACTAAGCTCTGGGCCCTTACACGCCTTCGGTCACATGCACCCCCACACTTCCCTGTTCTGTCTGCGCCGGTTCCCTGTAGCCACGGAGCTTGCAAGGTGCTCACAGCACAGCTGATGTAAAGCTCTCGGAACACAACTAGGCCCTGTTGTTCTGCCCTTCACTCCTTCCTACGGGTAACGTCACGCAATTCCTGCGAACGCAGCTTCCCGGTCTTGACCAGGTCCACTTGACAGCAGCACGCAGCTCGGGACCAGGCCCCTGTCACCATGCAGACACGCTTCTGGGTGCTCTGTCCTTCAGCAGTGTAGCTCTCAGCCTGCTCCAGGACCAGTGCTTTTCTGATCCCTCAGTGGCTGGCTTTCCCCCTATCTCCACAAGGGAGAATCCAGGGAGGAGCTCTGGGTGTTTTCTGGCCACCAGCAGAGCAGAGCAGGTTGGGGTCAGGCACCTGGATTCACCACTGGGGCCACCATAACAGGATACCCTTAAAAGCCAAGGTGAGGCTTGAAAATGCCTCGTGAGTAATAACGGGCATGATCGAAGGGTTGCTAAGGGTGCTTTAACTGAATGGCCATTTAGAATCCATCCTGAAACAACTCCTTATCTCTAAAACTAAGCTGCTACTAGCAGCAATTCCAACCATGGGAACAGACTGAAAAACTGGCTCACCAAGGCTCACTCCACGTAGGGTAGGCAAACGACGTCAACAACCCTAATTCTACCATGTGCCTTATCACACAGACTGTCTCCTGGGGCTCATGAAGACAAAAGAAACCTGTTTCGCCCAAAAACCTTAAGTGCTGGTGTGGAAGCTGCCATGGGAGACAACACTTTCCTTCAGTCCTGATGACTTGCCTGGCTTTGATAAATTAATCTTTGTGTACCCTGGAAAAATACTTCTTAAGAAAAAAAAAAAAAAACTGTAGCATCTTCCCTGCACAGTAGAGAAAATATTTTTGCTTTATCTTTCCAGTCTACAAAGGGGCAGAGTAGAGGCATGCGGGAGGAGTAGGTGGTGGGAGGCCCCCGGTGCCCAGAGGTGCCACCGCTTACTTTTTCTTGTCCTTGTCTTTCTTGGTCTGCTGGGCCCCGGACTGCTGGGCCTGGGACTGCAGTAACTGAGCCGCTGCCTTCTTCTTCTGGAAGGTGTTCACCTCCTCTTCCAGCTCCTTCTTCTTGTCTTCCACCTTCTTCTTTTCTTCCTGGTGTGTCCGCTTGAGCAGGTCAAACTTCTCATGCAGCTGCAAAGAGAGGGAAGGCCCAGGGGAGGCTTGGCACTGGCTGCAACCAGCTCGCTGAGCTAGGCTGACCAGGAGCTGCTTGGGAACAAGTAGGTGACGCGGGGCTGCCCTCGACTCAATGTCCCTCAAGAGAATTAGCCATGTCTGTGTGCCCATGGTGGCAGTGGCAGCAGTGGGAGAGCCCGGCTGGAGAGCTACCCAGCATCTGTCCCTTATGGCCTTTTGTTCTCAGTTTCCCTGGCAGTAAAAATTATTTGTACTCTTCAGTGACAATAAGACACACATTCATTTTTCCAAGGGCAAAAGAGAAGATAGACATCGCTTATGATATCAGTTTAAACAATCTACCCTCGTGGTTAGAAAGTGGTTCCTTGCCCTTGGTTCCTTCTCAAAAAGCACTTACATAGAAATATACACAATGATGATCTAGCTATATTAGCTATTTAAATAAAGAGAGGGGCAAAAAAAAATGACTGGACCTTGATTCACTGAATTAGAAAAAAATAGAAACACAGAAAGAGAGAGGGGGAAGAATTCTTACCAGATAATTCTAGATCTCTTATTAAAAAGCTGGGCCAGTCCAAAGCCAGCCACCAGGAGCTTCTGCTGGGTCTCCCACACAGGTATAGAGGTTTAAGCAACTGGACCATCTTCCATTGCTTTCCCATACCATAAGCGGGGAGCTGGACTGGAAGTGGAACAGTCATACCTTGAATTGATTGGTGCCACAGAGAGGAGGCATGGAGGTTAGCATGCTATGCCACAGTGTCACTCCTGTAATTGTAAATTTTTGCCTAACATTCATGTGGTCTTCAAACCAACAGCAAATTAGGATCAATTTTCCTCTCTGCCTTGTTGTGCTTAATTTATTGAAATATTCCGTAAGCGTCAGCAGTCTTTACAGAGATGAATTAAAACAAGATATTGAGCTATAAGCTGAGCACATTAGATAATCATTATGTTCAATTAGAAGGAAACATGCTCAGGTCTGGCATGGTAGCCTACTGGCTGAAGTCCTTGCCCTGCATCCACTAGGATCCTATGTGGACATGGGTTTGTATCCTGGTGGCCCCACTTCCCATTCAGCTCCTGCCAGTGGCCTGGGAAAGCAGTAGAGGATGGGCCAAAGCCTTGAGACCTGCACCCACGTGGGAGACCCAGAAGCTCCTTGGCTTCAGATTGGCTCAGCTCCAGCTGTGGCAGCCACTTGCAGAGTGAGTCAACGATGGAAGCTCTTTCTGCCTCCCCTTCTCTCTGTAAATCTTTCAAATTAAAATAAATAAATCTTTTAAAAGAGAGACATGCTCCCTCTCTCTTCCTATCTCTATCTGATAATGTGTCATACTACAAATCCATGTAAACGTCAAGGAAGTTTGGCCTGGGACTGCGAACCAGTGAGGCCAGAGGGCTGCTGGAGAAGGGCTGCTGCCCCAGAAGCAGGGACAGAGCGCCAAGAACACGGTGTCACACCCGACCCCTGTTCCCCGGGAGTGTCCTGCTGGTGCCCCTCCACTGCTTGGCTCCCTTACGTGGCTGACAGGGGAAGATAGCCACTGTGCCCAGTACTACCCCTCACCCATTGAGCTTTGTCAACTGAGAACAAGTAGAGTTACAAAGACCTGGGACCAGGCCTGGGGACTTAAGATGCAGCTGTAGCATCAGTTGTCAGTCGTGAAACATTTCTGACCCTGCCATCTGTGAATTGGGTCCACCCTTCTGACCCACTCACTTCTGATGCATGGTCAAGTGAATGGGGCAAGAACGCGGATCACTGGTCTTCTCCAAGGGGGGCCATCTCCTGAATCAGGCCCGGAGCCTACCTCTTTCTCGGCCTCTTTCAGCTCTGCCTCTTTCTCCTTGACTCTCATCACGAACATCTGCCTCATCTCCTCTTCTTTCTTCTGCAGTTCTCCCAAGAATTCGTTCCTCTTGGCCTCATATGTCTCCTGGAGACTGGAAAATCCACAAAAATAAGCAATTTCACTTCACAGAATGTTTGGCCAGCTACTTCTCCAAAGTAAGTGAGGCTGCAACTTAGTGTGGTAAACGACATATAAAATGGCACTGGCTTATTTCTGCTTATGTTGTGGTGGGAAAGACAAATACAACCATGGACTTAACCAACCCTGTGTTGAAAGGACTGGGGGGAAATGCTATCTGTAATGAAACAAGTATGTACTTTTCCCCTTCTTGTTGCTATTTCCTTACAATATGGTATAGTGGCTACTTACCTAGCAATCACATGACATCACGTGTTGTTAAGTTATCCCAAAAGAAATTCATGCCAACAAGAGATCATGAGTAGGTTCCACACATCACTGAAACCGAATGTGGCTAATAGGCCTGTGCCCCTGTAATCTGAGACAATGCTGGCAGCACCTCAGGAGAAGGTGGCATTCCTCCCGAGAGGAAGGAACAGCTGTGACAAGGTCACAGCGGCAGGGGCCCCTGTGATGAGGTCATGTAGTCCCTGGGGAGAAGGTCTCGAGGGTGACAGCATCAGTGCCTCTTTCCACTTCAGTTCCCTCCTCCACCCCTCTAAAACAAACACCAGAAAGAGGGTGAAGCCTGGGGCAGGGAGTGACCCGGTCCAGGAAATGCATGGGTGCTCTAGAGGGCGGTAGTGAGTTCCTAACCTGCAGGCGAGGGTGCGCAGGTGGGAATGGGAAGACCAACAGAGGCGAGAGCAGGTGAACATGTTGGGATGCAGGTGCTCTGCCAGGGGACTGCATCTAGACAGGTCTAAGGACCACGCCAGGGCAGCCTCTAGCAGCTCTACTCCATGTTTTAAATGCAGCCTACACTGTGCACACCTGCTCCCCACCCCTCCCCCTGCGCCCTCCCACTGGGGACTACACACAGGCATCACCGCCCACAGCTGCACTCTCCACTGTCCAAACACCGGCAGGACCAGAGGGCAAAGGGCAGACACAGTGCACTCAAGGGAAGAATCAACTTCCGCATACACCCCTGCAGAAATCCTCTACTTGCAGGAAGGATTGAAACAACCCCCACCACGGGCTTTTAGACTCCTCTAACAAGTTCCAGGAGTGTCCAGCACTGTGGTGTAGTGAGTAAATCTACTGCCTGCAGCAACAGCATCCCATGCAGACCCCAGTTCAAATCCCTGCTGCTCTATTTCCAATCCAGGTTCTTGCTGATGTGCCTGAGAGAGCAGCAGAGGATGGCCCAAGTGCTTGGACCCCTGCATCCACACTGGGTCTACTGCCTACTCCAGGTGCTTTCAGTTATACAGAAGTGCTGGGGCCACAAAGAAGCAGCATGGGGCTTTTATCAAATAACTATGGGCCCGTTAACTGGTGGAGGCTCATAGCCCAGCACACCACACCTCACCTAACCACGACCTTACTGCTAAGAAGTCAGGAGAATCTTCTCTCCTTTCCCCCAGGAAACCTGACGTTGCTACAGCAACCCTGGACAAGCTCCTTCCTCCCCACTCCACACCTGGTGTGGCCACAGCACCCCACACCTGTCCCTAGTCGCCCAGCTCTGGGCTCTGACAAGACCAGATACTAACTGGTCATTGACATCTTTCCCATCAGCGATGAGGGGAACTTGGCACTGTCAGAAAGTGAGGCCCCTGCTCACAGGTGCCTCACCCTTCTAGAGCCTCCATTTGGGCCTCAGATGCCTTGGGGGGAACATCAGCTAGAGTGAAATGTGTCCAGGACCAAGGCGGCAGCAGCAGCACCTGCACGTCCTCCGGCTGCCCCCATGCACTTGCTGCCATCCCACAGGCGAGAACAGGCAGAGTCCAGCCACAGAGCCCTCTCACCTGAAGGGCTTGCTGTCGGGGTCCGTGTCCTTGAAGCCCATCTCCTCGAGTTTGCAACGCCGATACAGCTCGTAATGGCGGGTGTGCGTCTGCTCACGCAGGTCCTCCATGTTGACACGGATCAGCATCTCCCGGAGCTTCACAAAGTCGCAGTGGTTCTCATTCTCCACTACGAGACGCGGGGGGTCAGGGGAGAACCTCGGGGGCGGCCCTCGACCCCAGGGCCCCACACTCCCGCAGTCATCTGAGGGTCCCTCCGGCATGTGACCCGTCTGAGATGACCTGGGTGGCCTGACACACTCATTCTCTCCAGGAGGAGGCGTGACTCATGTTGACCGCCCACGTGGTCTAGCGCCCAACACTTCACCCCATAGCACTTGCCCCCTGCTCTACAAGGCCAGTTGCTGGCTGTGCCAGTGTTTTTATTCCACCTCATTTCCCTCTACCAATACCATTGTGAGGGAATTGATTTCTTGTAGAAAAAAATAAAGACACATTAAAAAAAAATCACATGTCTGTTGAGATCACAAAAGTGCTGTTTTTCCACATTTTCTCTCATGACCTCATCACCTTTATTCACCACAAATATGAGGACTGATGCCTCCTCATTTAACGTGAGAACTTTCTGGAGCCTCGCTACCTGCTCTGCAGTGCAGGTGTGCCTTCCAAACACACAGAGAGGACAACTGTGTGTGTGTGTGTGTGTGTATGGTGTGTCTATGTGTTGTGTGTGTGTGGTCTCTCTGTGTGGTGTGTCTGTGGTGTGTCTGTCCTTGCCCACTCTGACCTGTCTTGAAGCTAAGGACTGAGTTCCTATCCACAGCAGCCAACAGCGATTTGATCTTCTCATAACACTCAAACATTTAACAGAAACAACATTTAGTGGGGACGAGTTGACCAGAGGTGACGCAGGAGCAAATACGCTGGTTCCCTGTGGTGATTTCAGAGCGCCGACGTCAGGACTGCGACGCCTAAGGATGGGGCCCTCTCCCATCGGAACCTTCCCTCCACACTTGGCATACTGGGGTCGAGCCTGCAGCGCTTACCCACCTGACTGCTGCTGCTGCTGCTTCTACCCTCACGGCTGCCCAGTATGAGACCCACCACTCCCTCTGTGTGCCTAGTGAGGGGCGAGAGGAAACCTGGCCGCTCCTGGCCAGGGCTAAGGAGCGGGAGGAGTCCTATTCCCGAGCCGGACACATACCCTGCACCACGCCCCAGGGGTACTGCCTGGCCTTGGCCATCTTGTTGCCAATCTTCACCTCTTCGGTGCTGCCAACCACAGCAAACGGGAGGTGGACCTGCAGAGCAAGAAAAGCAGAGCGCAGTTATAGCCCTGACTGAGCCTGGCTGTTCCTGGGGCACCCTGGTGAGAGAAAAAAACAGCTGAGCCATAGCAAACAGGAGATCGCTCTGGGGGTTCCCTTCCTGTATCCCGCCTCCCCCACAACCAAATTCCAAATGTCTGACCAGGAGAAAGCTGTGGTTGTTTTGCAACCACAGCATCAGCCGGCTGCATCCCTAATCCAGAAAGACCAAATTCTCGAAAATCGGAAACTTTTCAAATTATCATGAGGTGGGAGAACTTAGCACGGCTTCACGTGACAGTTAAAATGCAGGGATACTTAAAAGTACTTAAAAGTACGTTATGAAGTGACCCCCATGAGCAGGTAGGCAGCCAGTGACTAAGGTGCTGTTGGTGCAAAGTCCCAGCTCCAGCTCCCGACACCAGCCTCCTGCTGCTGCACACCCAGGGAGGCGGCCACACCGGAGAGCTGGTTTCCATTTCCGGCCCCTGCATTCAGCTCCTCAACTGCTGTGAATATTGGAGAGGGAGCAAGTGGGTGGGAAAATTCTCCTAGCTGTCTGTCCAGCTCTCTCTCTCTATCTTAAATTTAAAAAATAAAAGGGGGAGCAGGGAGTAGGGGAAATAAAACAGTTTTCTAAGTTGCCTTCAGATTGCATCTGTGAAATATAAATTAATCATGTCTAGGCTTGGGTCCCATCCCCATGTATCTCAGGACACCTATGCAAATATACCAAATACCTGGGAACCGTGGCTTCCAAGCCTTTCAGGTAAGGGATGCTCAATCTGCATACAATGAGCTTGAGACACATGATGAGCAGCACACTACCTATTACGTGGATACTGAGCACCAGAACCAGGGCATGCATGACCAAGAAACTCAATGTGCAGCTGTATTTGCTTTAAATATACTTACATTCATATTACAAATAGGAGCGACATAACAGATTTGCCACTACATCTAACTGTAGGCCTTCAGTGAGGCTGTGTTTCCCTTTGCTTCAAGCTCAAATCTTCTTAAACAAAACAACACCTCCCTTTTGTCATGATGGATGCAGTAGAAGCAACCACTGAAGGAAAAGTATCTCTTTGGCATTTACTTTCTATTGAAAGAGAATGTTAGGAGTCACTTGAGTATATGGATTAATACTAATGACTGTAAAATTTTATGAAATGTAAATACAGATCACATGTTTTGGAGGAATTGTGACATATTCACTGGATTTCAAAGACCTACTATTAAAAGGGCACCTGGCATGATGGTAAGTGTCTAAATCTTCGCCTTGCAAGTGCTGGGATCCCATATAGGCACCAGTTCATGTCCCAGCTGCTCCACTTTCCATCCAGCTCCCTGCCTGTGGCCTAGGAAAGCAGTCAAGGACAGCCTAAAGCCTTGGGACCCTGTACCCACATGAAAGACCCAGTAGAAACTCCTGGCTCTGACTTTAGTTGGCTCAGCTCCAGCCATTGTGGCTATTTGAGGAATGAACCAGTAGATGGAAGATCTCTCTCTCTGTCTCTCCTTCTCTCTGTAAATCTACCTTTCCAATAAAAAAAAAAAATCTTTAAAAAGGGCTCAGCAATAACCTTCAGATTAAGCATATGTAGAAATGATAATATTTATCGAGCTAGGTAAGTTCTTGCATTTCATGTTTCTTTTTACTTTTTTTTTTAAACATTGGTCCCAGAAAATTTTAGATCACTCATTTAGATCACTTAAGACTGGCTGAGTTTTACTTGTGTCAAGCAGCCAGCCCTGTTACAGTCTGTTGACCACTACAGATTCCAGTCAGAAACACTTCAGCCCAGACTCCTGGCTCAAGGTGTTGAACCATATTTATCTTATGCAGGAGATGGTAGCCAAGACAACAACATCTTTTGCTTTCATTTATTTGGTACTTCGGTTCACATTCTGGGGGAAGGAAGGAGATAAATTCTATTTTTTTTTTCTGCTAGCAGGTAAAAATAAGACTTGAAATAGCTGCTCTGAGAATGACTATTTGGGGTTACTTGATCCAGTGTTCTTCCGCTAAGATAAGTTGCAAAGAAAAAGAAGGGCATTCTTTCCCACAAATAACTTGGCACAATCCTTGGTCCAGGATGCCCAAAGGCTATTCTATCTGACACCCGAGGTATTTAAATTTTCCAGTTCAGTTGCAGGAAGGAGAAAAAGTGCATTCTCTTGCACATGCCCAACTCCGAGGCTAAAATTGTTCCTGAAGGCGAAGAGCAACAGGACGACCCTGGCCAATGTGCAGGTGCCTGGAGAGAGAAAGCATGGCTCCACTCAAACAGCAAGCAGCCATGGCCAGTGGAACCTGCCCTGCTCAGGGCTCCCCACAGCAGGGGGCTTTACCAGCAAGAAGGGACAGCAGTGAAGAGCCAATGCGAGCACTTCTGCATAAGAAATGAAATGAACTGGGAATATCACAGGTCTTTGGCTCTGGGGCAGATGTTGGGTACAGTGAGGGGAACACCATTACCATTTTGGATGCTTGTACCCCACATCAGAGTGCCTGTACCCAAGTTCCACGACTCCAACTTCCTGCTACTTACACATGTTGCAAGGCAGCAAGTGACAGCTCAAGTGGTTGGGTCTCTGCCACCCACATGGGAGACCCAGAGTTAAGTTTCTTGTTCCTGGGTTCAGCCTGGTTCCCAACCCTGACTGAGTCAGCAGATGAAAAATCTCGTTGTCATTTTGCCTTTAATGAATAAATAAACAACAACAATAATATCATCTACCCATGGGAATGCTGTGAGGATTCAACATAAAGCCTTGAGCAGTGCCTGTACAAGGTAAATCCTCCATCAAAGTCAGGAGTACCGGGAGTTACTATTACCATGAAGCTCCCAGCAGCCATAAGAAGAGAAGCCTACAGGTAGAAGAGACCTGCTCACTCCCCTAGTTAACTCCTGCATAAAACATCCCCAATAATATCGCTCTGAAGTGGGCTGAGCCACTGAGAATGTGCAGGAGCCCAATCAGCTGACCCGTGATGTGCTGCTTTTATCACGAGGGCTTTCAGAGCTCAGCATGGACATTGTCCTCACTGCTTGCCGGCCCGTTGGTTTGGGTTCTTCTGAATCATTCAGGCCATGTCTCCTCAAGGCAGCTTCCTCTTCTGCCACCTACCATCAATTTCATAGGAAGAACTTTCTCTGTGGCTGTCGCCGGAACCTATACCATCCTAGGTCCCCATAAGTATCAATGGACACAGACTGTGTGCAAAGAATGGTGCTTCAATTAAAGGCTGGCATCTCCTGTGGCTGAGAGACAAAAGAGGCATGGGCACCAAGACGGGGTGTTCACCAGCAGAGGTGACCTCACCAGGGCACACAGCTCCACTGCAGCTTTAATCATTTACCCGCTGCCCAGCTCCCGACTGTGATGTGGAAATGGAACCCTCAACTGTGAGTTTATCTAGTGAGTCAGAAAAGGGTGGGAGTGCAGGAAGCAGAGAAAGGCAGGGCCAGTCACTGAAGCACAGAGGAGGCGGGCAGATCTATTTCCACCAAGACCTGCTGCTCCCAAGCTGCTCCGTGGGATAGAAACGATGCTACGGTTCGCCCCATGAAGACTGGTGCAAAAGCTGCCACTGCTGGAGTGGGCAGGAAAGGCTTTCCAGAGAAAAAACATTTGTTATCTCAGAAGCGGAGCAAAGAGAGCAGATGTGAGACTCAGAGTCCTTCCATCTGCTAGTTCAGTCCTCAAATGTCCACAACACAAGGGTCTGTGCCAGGCTGAAGCTGGGAGCTGGGAGCCAGGAGCCAGGAACCTAGCTACCTGAGCCATCTTACCACCGACTCCCATAATCTATCCCAGCAGGATATCTATCCCATAATCTAACCAGCTGGAAGTAGGGACCAGGAATTGAATCCAGGCAGGTGAATCAAACCTGCCAGGCCAAATGCCTGTCCCAGACAGGAAATTTTGCATCCTCTAGCTTAAGCCTTCCATGTGACATATGTGGAAACTGAGGTACCAGCTGGTGGAATGATTTGCAGTACTGGTGGAACTGGACGACAGCTGGCCTTGGTCCAGTGCTACAGCCACTCTATAATGCTGCCACAAAGAGAAGCTCTCAGGAAAACCTCGCATCACATGAGGACTTACGCTCATTGTCGCATTAATCTCTGCCACAGTTTCTTCATCCGTGGGGAACTGGTATATCTGGACCCCGTTGCTCACTAGTTCACTCATGATCTTACTCTTGAATTTGTGCAATTCGTTCTTGGCAATGGTGTCGGCTTTTGCAATTATCGGAATGATGTTAACCTGCAAAAACAAACATGTCCATTTTCACAACTGAAAATTGAACTAGATGCAAAAGGAGGTTGACATCATACAATCTTTTGGTTCCACCTCTGAACACTCTCACTTCCTCCCAGCCTACACTGAAAAACGCGTGTCATTTCCTCTCCTTGTGCCACCTCATTCCTGTGTGCAGAGCTAAGGAAATGTGATTATTCTGTGACAAACAGTGCTAACAAAGAAGCCCTTTTTTTGAATAACCAACCACACCCAGCTACACTGGGGGCCTGAACTTCTGCTCACCCCAGCAATGTGATCACAGCACGTGTATCAGCAGGACTTTTGGACTGTCAGCCCTTCTTAGGACAGTATCCTTTCCCTGTCCCCTCCTCCCGAGCACCTGAAGCACCAAACACACATGTTGTTACCGACTTTCTCAATTCTTCAAAATCACACCCACTGATGCTTATGAGAGCCGGCTCCTACAGAATTACTCTTTCACACCAGAAAGAGACCCCGCGTGGCCTGGGCAGGGCTCACAATCAGGGCTTTCGTTCCATGGGACAGGAGAGAGCTCAGAACTTGGTGCTTATCGCCTAACAGCCGCCAGCCCTACAGCACAATTTCAATTTCAAAGTGTCCTCAGCAGCAGCCACTTGACAACTGTTCCTTACAGGCTCTGCCCTTCACTTGCAATTCACAAGTGGGGAAGTGGAAGGACTGTGAGCGCATCTGGTCTGGTCCTGCCAAGTCAACCACAGATGAAACGCAAAATACACTAGGCTCTCCAGCAGGCTCATTCCTCAGTACATAATTTTACATGGCTCACAGATGATGTTATAAATACCCAAATGGCCCTGGGCAGACAAAAGGCTGCCCACCCCTGGATCTAACATGGACAAGGCCAATTTTCCTGTCCTACCTGTGCTTGGTATGCCAAATCAATTCCATGAAACACAGACTTCTGGTTGGGTTTGCACCAGGGTTGGGCTTCGTCCCAGGCACTGAGCTAGGAAGGCCATGCTCACTGAACTTCCTTGAGTGTGTGTATGCTGAGCACAGCACAGCCGCTCCAGGCCCCAGGACCCGCCTTCATGATAATAGCAGGGCAAAGTGCCTTTGCAGCCGCAAGCCCCCTGGCTCACAGGGGCCAGAGCGCCACAGCTGAGATGGCAGGAGGCAGGGCTTCTGTGGATTCTGTCCAGAATGACCCGTTCTTGTGCTCCGCAGCTCAGCATAAACCGGCCAACCGCCCCCAACCAAGTCCCAATCAGATTGGAGGGGGGGTCCAGGGACAGGTGGATCTTGGGAACTTTCTCGCAGGATTCTATGCCCCTGCAGAGAAGGTAGCTTTAAAACAGTGCTATTTACACACAACGCCCCAAAAGGGCTCTGTTGTCTGCTAAGACCTTCCATCACAAACAAAAGACGGGTGGTAGAGAGAACGCTGCTGAGTTCAGGACCAGGCCAGGTGGCCATTTTTTTTCTTCACTATTTCACAATGTGCTGTTGTTTCAAAATGGAAGATCAGGTGATTTTATGAAATGTATCAGTCTCTTCCATCAGACACTGGGAAGAAATAGGAGGTTATAGGTGTGCTGAGTCAAGGAGTCAAACTACAATAAAGTCTTTATTACTTTTGAATGCACGCACATGGTTCAGTTTTAAAATCTAAGAGACTGGGCCATCCTTACCCCATGGGCAAAAAAAAAAAAAAAAAAAAAAAAGGACACACAACTTCGGAGCTGGTATTATGGCACTGTGGACTAAGCTGCTGCCTGCAATACCAGCATCCCCAATCAGAGGGCTGGCTGGAGTTCAGCTGTTCTGCTTCTGAGCAAGCACCAAAGATGGCCCAAGTGCTTGGGCTCCTGCTACCAACGTGAGACACCCAGACTAAGGTCCGGGCTCCAACCCAGCATTTAAAAAAACAAACACAAAAGCAAAGCAAAGCAAAACAAAACAAAACAAAAACCACCTGGGGGCAAGTGCTGTGGTGTAGTCTGTAAGCTGCCACCTGCAGCACTGGCATACCATATGGTGAGCCCCAGCTGCTCCACTTCCTACCCAGCTCTCTGCTAATCTACCTAGGAAAGCAGTGAACGAAGGCCCTGCACCCACATGGCAGAGCGGAAGAAAGAAGCTCCTGGCTTTAGACTGGTCCAGCACTGGCCACTGAGGCCATTACGGGAATAAACCCGTGGATGGAAGATAGATCTGTGCCTTTTCTCTCTCTCATTCTGTGACTCTGAATTTAAATAGATCTTTAAAACAAAAAAAAAACTTCTTCCATCCATAATTAAATCAAAACCTTTAAAAATTGATTAGCGATCTAAGAAAAGTTTTCTTAAGAAAATACATTTTGAAATTATACTCCAATTTTCATTTAACAACAAAAAAAACCTTTGTAGTGTCATGTGACTTCACTTGTTTGCCACTTTTGCTTTGGCCTGACATGTAGAAGTACATTTTTCTCACATGACCAAGCCCTGCGGTTCCATAACCAAGAAGAAACAAATTACATGGAAGGTGGAGACTTGGGACAAAGCGGACCTCAAAGAGGAGCCAAGGACAGCGAGTACCTTACTGTCCAGCTTCTTCATGGTGACCAGGTCCAGAGACTTGAGCGAATGTCCCGTCGGGGCGATGAAGTAGAGGCAGGCGTGGATCCGCGTGTCATGGTAGTTGAAGAGGGAGCGTTTAATCTTCAGCTCCTCTTGCAGGTAGGCCTCGAACTGGGCATCGATGTACTCCACGATCGGCTTGTAGCTAGAACGCACAAGAGCGTTTCAAAGACACGGTTTCAGCTCAGACAGCTCCATCCTCACCCACTCCTGCAGCTTGGTGAAGCCAGTCCTGCAGCGAACATCATCACTGTTCCCTCCTCCCTGAGAGCTAGAGGCCAAGTGCCTCACCTGATCACCCAAAGCCCCAGCCCTCCGGTCCCCAAACCAATCCTCACGCTCACTCCTCACTAAGCTTACCTGTCATTTATCTATCCCACTCCCCCAACCCCCTCTTCCTGTCCCAACAACATAAAAGCATATGTGGGGATGCGGGGTACGGGTGCCCTGACCTCACACTCAGCTTGTCTCTGGGCATTGGCTGGCCCGCGGGCAGGAACAAGTTTCTCCTCAGGCTCTCTGGCTAACACTCACCCTTCGCAACAGCAATGACAGGAAGTGCAGCACACCACCATGGCCCTGGCCCCCGGGGCCACCCGAGCAACGTTTGGGTAAGAGACCAAGGCATTCTTTCCAACTAGGATAAAACTGAGCCTCCAAGCCCAGTGATTGTGGCAGCCTCTCCCAACTGACTGGCATAAGCGCCCTAAATCAAATGGCTTTGGGATTTCAGGATGTGGCATTGCTCTGGCCTTGGACCCTATCCCTGGGCCCGGACCTCAGGCCTCCAGAGCCAAGGGGCTCTGGGCTCAATTTCATCTGAGTCTTCCGTGCAACTGTCAGGGGCCCAAGTACTAGGGCCAACCTCCATTGCTTTCCCAAGCACATTAGCAGGGAGCTACATAAAATGTGGAGTAGCCAGGGCTTGAACCGACGACCATATGGGATGCTGGTGCATCAGGTAGTGGTTTAACATGCTACATTGCAGCACCAGCCCCCAAAATCTTATGACTTATAGGCAAACTTACTTTCTTCGCCTGTCTCAATCAATAGTTTGACTCTGCTATGGATAATTATACATGAATCCATTCACTGACCAAACACCGTCACCAACAGCCTCCTGTGAATCCAGGGTCACTAACCACACATTCGCCAGGAGTAGTGTGTGTGCCAGGACACTGAGAAAGCCAGGGACTCCTTCAGCTTTACAGGGACGATGACTCAGGGCAAGTCCATTTCAGCAGCCAAAAGACTGGTCCACTAGGAGCAGCAAGGGTTATTTATTCACCACAAACTCAGTGCCTTTCGGATGAATGATTTGAAGATTTACTTATTTTTATTAGAAAAGCAGTTTGTCTGCCCTTTCTTTGTTGTTGTTGTTGTATAGAGAAGGGGAAAGATCTTCCATCTGCTGGTTCAGTCCCCAGCTGGCTGCAATGGCCAGAGCTGAGCCAATCCAAAGTCAGAAGCCAAAAACTTCCACTGGATATCCCACATGGGTGCAGGATCCCAAGGCTTTGGGCCATCCTCCACCGCTTTCCCAGGCCATAAACAGAGAGCTGGATCAGAAGTGGGACAGCCAGGACACAAACTGGCACCCATGCGGGCTGTCAGCACTTGAAGGTGGAGGATTAGTCAATCAGCCATTGTGCTGGGCCCAGGAATGATTTAAATGATTTAAACTGAGAACATTTTTTAATACACAAACTCAAAATTCATAAACTAAACTGAAATCTTTCAAAGAGAGCAATAACTTTTTTGATAAGGGTGACAGTAGATATCCTAAGAGAAAAACAAAAAGCTCAAATATCAAACACAGATCTATGCTCAAACCGGACAGCTTACAGCCCATTGCTATGGTATATCAGGCTAAGGCGCCACTTGCGATGCCACCATCAGAGCATTGGATGGAGTCCCAGCTGCTCTGCTTTGGCCTGGCTCCTTGCTATTGCACCTGGAAAGGCAGCAGCAGATGGCTCAAGTGCTAGGTCCCTGCCAGCCGCCTGGGAGAACAGGCTGGAATTGCTGGCTCCTGGTGGGGAGATCTTTCTCTTTCTTTTTCTGCCTTCCGCTCCCCGCCCCCGCCCCCCCGCTTTCATTCATCCTTTTGAATTGATGATGATGATGATGATAAAAGAAGAAGCTGTTGCTAAAATGTTTTGTGATCATACAATTTTTTTTTGGTTACTTTTATCAAATTCCATGAGTTTAATCTTGGCAGACAAAATCTCTGTAGAGATTTTTATTTTTAGTATTAAAGAAAACCTGTTCTTTCCAAATCATTGCAAACAAAATTCTAATGAAAAGGGCAAGTAAGGGCCCAAGCACTTGGACCATCTTCAGCTGCTTTCCCAGTTCATAAGCAGGCAGCTGTATTGGAAGTAGAGCAGCCAAGACTTGAAACAGCAGCAAGATGGACCGTTTGCACTGCAGGCAGCAGCTTGGTTTGCTGTGCACAACATCAGTCCTAAAGAGATTCTTCTATATTTTTCAATTTTAAAATGAAGACATGTTGGGGCTGGCATCATGAGGCAAGGAGTTAGGCCACAGCCTGTGGCACCAGCATCCCGCGAACACCAATTCTAGTCCTAGCTGCTCTGCTTCTAACCCTGCTCCCTGCTGATGGGCTGGGAAGGTAGTGAAGACAGTCTCACCCCTGGAAGGCCCAGAGGTGGTTCCTCTGATTTCTGCTTCTGGTCATCTGTGAAATTAACCAGCAGATGGAAGAGTCTCGGTCTTTCTTTTTCTCTCTCTCTTCCTGCCTTTCAAATAACATAAATCAACAAATACTAATAAAAATAAAATGTAAGCATGTATTACATAATAATGATAGCAACTATTACTATGGGATAAATAGAATGATGCTTAGAAACACCAATTCAAGTTGAAGATCAAAACCCAGCTGCCCAACTTCCTCCAGCTATGTGGCTTTCAGCAAGTTGCAAATTCTCTGTGGGTCTCAGTTTCCTCATATGTAACCAGGGACAAAATAGTTCCCTGAGAGAACTACCATAACAAAAGAAAAGAGCTCCATACTGTACAAGGGTAGTCAAAAACCTCATGAAAAAGCAAAATTAAAAGACAAGCTGACACTGATGCCAAATGCAGTCAGTCATTTTCCATGGTTTTTTCAAAACCCTTTATGGGGCCCGGCAGCATGGCCTAGCAGCTAAACCCTTGCCTTGAACGCACTGGGATCCCATATGGGCGCCAGTTCTAATCCTGGCAGCTCCACTTCCCATCCAGCTCCCTGCCTGTGACCTGGGAAAGCAGTTGAGGATGGCCCAAAGCCTTGGGTCCCTGCACCCGTGTGGGAGACCCGGAAGAGGTTCCTGGTTCTTGGCTTCGGACCAGTGCAGTACCGCCCGTTGTGACTAGGACTTGGGGAGTGAATCATCGGATGGAAGATCTTCCTCTCTGTCTCTTCTCCTCTCTGTGTATCTGACTTTGTAATAAAAATAAATAAATCTTTTTTTAAAAAAAAAGTTTTATGCATCAATCTTAAAAATCTTTTCATAGGGCCTGGCTCAATGGCTAAAGTCCTCGCCTTGCATCCGCCAGAATCCAATATGGGTGCTGGTTCTAATCCCAGCGGCCCTACTTCCCATCCAGCTCCCTGCTTGTTGGCTGGGAAAGCAGTTGAAGACGGCCCAAGGCCTTGGGACCCTGCGTGTGTGGGAGACTCAAAAGAGGCTCCAGGCTCCTGGCTTTGGATCAGCTCACCTCCACTGGGAAGTGGACCAGAAGATGGAAGAGATTTCTCTTTGTTCCCCCCTTCTCTCTATAAATCTGATTTGCCTTTATAGTAAAAATAACTTTTAAAAAATATTTTCATATCAGTATAAATTCATCTTTTGATTCCATTTCCTGTACTTTCTTGGAAATATATCTTCATGAAAACAATTAGCACAAAAATTACATACATGTTTCATAATAATAAATAGAATAAAAGATCCTAAAAATAAAAATGAGTTGTTTTTTTTTTTTACAGTTTCCCCAAAAACGGAACTCTCTGCTCACACAGTTTCCTGGTCACTGTCCACCCATGATTCATTGTGCTGCACTTTGGGGAAGCGGTTGCCACCACGAGGTCCACCCCATGCCTGGGTAGGACTTGAGGCCTGGGGACCAGGGTCCTGCCTAGCATCTCTCAGTCCCAGCAGGAAAGCGGCTCATGGCCCTGCTGGCTCCTGCCTGCCCAGCATCGGATCTGGAGCTTCCGGTGCCTAATCCTCCTCCCAGTAGCATCCCAGTGTGTTGCTGCTTTCCATCCATCTTCCTTCTTCCTCTGGTGGTGATTCTAATCCTCCCAGGATGGGGGGCGAAACACAGTATGTCTCCTGGTCCAGCGAGGACCACTTCTGGCATTGGGTCCTCTTCTGCCCACTCCCACAGGACAGCACAGGGCCAAGCACTGCATCTGCTGTCTTCTCGCTCTCCATGGTAGCATTGGCAAGGCACATGCCCTGCTGCCTTTCACTCCCCGTCTGACGACAGGTCACAATTCTTGGCTCCAGCTCGCCTTCTCTGACCCTCAGATCCCACCCACTCGATTTCTTCTGAGCCACTTCCAATGGCTCTTCTAACTCAGTATGTCCCCAAGTCACTGTTTGTCCTACACTCCTTCCTATGACAAATGGTTCCACTGTTCACATCCCCAGCCAAGTTAAGACCCTGGGATTCAGTGTTCTATCCTCCTTCTCTCCTGCCTTGCCCTCACAGTCAGCCATGAAATCCCACCTACTGGGACCAACACCATAACGTAGGCTAAAGCCTATGCCTATGGTGCTGGCATCCATAGGGGCACCAGTTTGGGTCCTGACTGCTCCACGTCTCATCCAGCTCCCTGCTAATGGCCTGGGAAAGCAGTGGTAGATGGCCCAAATTCTTGGGTACCTGAACCCATGTGGGAGACCTGGAAGAGGCTCCTGGCTTCAGCCCAGCCCAGCCCTGGCTGTTAACAGCCATTTTAGGAGTGAATCCAAGATCTCTTTCTTGGAGTCTTCTTTTCCCTTGGTAACTGCGTTTTTCAAATACATCGATCTTGGGGGGCAGGGGGTGGATAGAGAAAGAAAAAAGAAATCCCACTTATTTCACCTCCTCTATCACCATCTAGATATAAAACACAAGAATTCCTGGAGGAAGCTCTACACAAACCTCCATCTCCTCTGACTAAAATGTAATTATGCTGGGTCTTCTTGGGGAGAAACTGGCCAAATGGTTTGCATTCCACTTTACCATCCTTGAAATAAGTAAATGCCTTCCAGGCTTTTCGATTTCTTGTAATCTACATTCAGGGTCAGAAAGACAAGGAAAAGACACTCCAGCTTTGTCTTTGGCTCACTTCTGTTCCTAGAGACAGGACACCTGTTCACATTCCATGTGGCCAATTGCAACTGCTCTGGATGGCTGCCACGTCGGGGGGGGGGGGCGGGGAGGCAGGAGTCTGATCCTGATACTTTTGCATAATTTGTCCATAAAGCTCCTTAGTGTCAGACCCAGTATGGTAGCCTAGTGGCTGAAGTTCTCGCCTTGCATGTGCCAAGATCCCATATGGGTGCCAGCTCGTGTCCCAGCTGCCTCACTACCCATCCAGCTCTCTGCCTGTAGCCTGGGAAAGCAGTCAAGGATGGTCCAAAGCCTTGGAACCCTGCACCCACATAGGAGACTTAGAAGAAGCTCCTGGCTCCTGGCTTTGGATTCACTCAGCTCAAGCTGTTGCACCACTTGAGGAGTGAACCAGCAGACAGAAGATCTTTCTGTTTCTCCTGCTCTCTGTATATCTGCCTTTCCAACAAAAATAAATATAGCTTAAAAAAAAAACCCTCCCTAGTGTTGTTGCTCCCCTCGACTCACTTCCTTCACATCATTCTGACCACAAGAAAGGCAGTACGCAACAGGCTGACCCTAAACTGGATAGAAAAAAATATTTCTTTAAAGATCTATTTACGTGTTTGAAAGTAAAAGTTACAGAGAAAGGGAAAGACAGAAAGAGATCCTCCATCTATTAGTTAACCCAGCTGGCCACAAGGAGCAGGAACTTCACCGCAATCTTCCACAAGCATTCAGGGGCCCAGAAACTTGGGCCAGTTTCTGCTGCTTTCCCAGGCCATTAACATGGAGCTGGATCAGAAGTGGAACAGCCCGGACAGCAACTGGCACCCATACAGTGCTGGTGTCACAGGCAGTGCTTAACTGCTATGCTACAGAGCTGGTCCCTAGAAAATGATACTTAATACATAGTTTTCCATCTAACTAACTACCCACAGAGATGGGGTACCCACTAGCAAAATGGCCAGTGTCATCACTCTAGGACCAACCTTCCCTTTTAGATACACCCCAACTCTGACCACCTGTTCTCTGATCCTGCTTTCTCCTGGCCAAAGGCAGCGTTCCTTCCCTTTGGACTACTTCTGCCAGCAAGTGTGACAACTTAGGAGAGGCCCTAGCAAAGCCTTTCGGCACTATTTCCCAGCTCTGAGAAGAGATCTGGTGAGTCTGAGGCATTTTCCCAGAGTGGATTATGATCCCCCTGCTCTTCAGGGCCAAATATGATGACAGTCAGTGATCTGGTCCGGACAGTGCCATTTCCCATCTCCCACACACAGGACATATCCTCTTTCCAGCTGCACAGCAAATTCCCTTCTCTATGTGACTTTACACAGCCCAAACCAGGAAGCCCTCAAACCACAAAGAGTTAAGCGAGCAATGAAGCATAACAGGAAACCCTACCACATCTCCCCTTCCTGCCTGCTTCTAGCCTGCCTGCTCTGAGGCAGACAGCCATTCAGGAATGCTGACCTGTCCCAAGCCTAGATAAACAAACTGGGACATTCTTCAAGGCTTGCATCTATGGCAGAAAGGCCTGCCTAATCCCCAAAGGAGGTAAAAATAATCCTGGGTTTAGTGGAGCCGCACATCCCTTCAAATAGACTGACATACCCACACAAAAATGCACAGCCCACTTCCAATTTCTCCATGGAGGCACAGCCCGTCCGAGGAAGCTATTTTTAAACCAGTCATTTGGGTTTACAGTGAGCACTGTCAACCGTGCCTTCCAGGGCACAGGGTAACAGAGTTTTAAATGTCAGTCAAGGAGGTTATGCAATAGCTGTCAAAAAACTTCAGAGTCAAAAAAAAAAAAAAAATGTTTTGCTATCTAGGTTAGGTTAATATCACACTTCCTCTCTTTTAAATCTCCTTGGAAACTATTAATGACCCAAATGAGTCAGATAATTTTTGAAAGAGGACTCCAGCTGGATGGATAAGGCTCAACATGGTACCAACTACTGCCACTTAGGCCTGGAGGTGGGAGAGTGTACTTGCTCCAACCGAAGGGACATCCCAGCTAGCAGCAAAGGTGACATGTTCATGGCAACACCAAAGTGGGGCACACACTGGGCCTCTTAGCAGCAGGATGCTGAGCTGAGATGGTCCTCATTCCTGGGGACAGGGCTCTGAACAGGGCCAGCTGCAGTCCTCCAACCAGGCAATGCATAACCCTGATACTCCAATGGCAGGCAGAGGCTGACAGGCCTCAGAGGTGGAGAACGGGCCTTAGTTCAGAGCATCTTCTCTGACCATGTGATGTGTCCAGCAGCTCCCAGCTCTTGCTGGGAACCTGTGCCCCTTTCTCTTGTCATTGGGCTTTTTTGTCATTTATTTCACTTGGCACAATGACCAGCCTTCAGGCAGTGACTGCTCCATCATGCTTTAGCATTGAGGGCATAAATTAAGAGCAACAATTCAGCTGCAGGCTGGGGCTTAGCTGTCTCCTGCTGCAACACAATGTATAGATAGTCCATGTGGACCTGATGCAAATGAAATCTTTCTCCCTGTATCTCACAATTGCTCCTGTTACTAGAGCACATTGTCTATTGATCAGCAATTAAAGTGCTCTATAGACATGGAGCTCAGTGCTCTGCTGTGCAAGGAATTAAACATGTCCCTGTTATTACTATGGTGGTTACATCTACAAAAGGGATTGTTGGAATACAGCTAGGCAATATGCATTTCCAGATAAAAATAGTTCCAATTCCTCTTTACAGAACACATGGCTAAAACATATAGTTTTGAGGGGAAAAAACTTCAATTCTAACGAAGCCTCAAGCAAATGTGCCATGACTTACAGACCGGATGTTTATGTTTCTGACACTCCCACAATGTTTTATCACTGTTCAAAAATGTCCTCAGAAGCTTCCTTCTGGAATTATCTTTGCCCTTGGGACAGTTCTTACTTTCTCAAACTTCCTTTGAGGATGAATGTGAGAGTCACAAAACATTTGAAGTTAAAACTGAGAATTAATGAGACGAGTGGTCTTATGAAAGAATGGACAGAACGCGGGGCCTGAGGTGAATGCCAGGGGCTGTCTGCTGGGACATTTTCACGATTTACAGCTTCCTGTAGATAAGGATGAACAACTACTCACAGCAAAGACCCCAAATTGAGATGTATGTGTGCTTTATGAAAAGAAACACTCGCTCTACAATCACGCCTGCCAAGATTAGGTGACCCAGTGTTCATGAAGGCATGAGTCGTTAGTAGTCAACAGCCTCCATCTGTATACAAACCACTGGACCAACATTTTTAAAAAATAACTCACTTCTTTAGTAAGCCAAACATATCCTTTCCCATATACACACAGACTTCAGTTGTATATATTAGCTAATTAGCTAAACAAATCCTTTCCGCCAAGAAAGGGAACCTCCAGACCACCCATTGTAATACTAGAGGGGAAATCAATAGGGAGGAAGGGGATTTTGGGGAGGAAGATGGGAAATCCCAGAGTCTATGGAGCTGTATCATAAAATAACGATAAAAAACTTAAAAAAAAACAAAAAACGGGGAAACTTCAAACAAGCCAACTTAACTGAATTTCTCACTATTCAGAGGCCACTATTCAGAGGGAATTGGGGTCCCAAAGAGCAGCCCACAGGGAGTCCCCTTGGCCACCACAAAGGACAAACCCAGGCCTCGTGCTCCATCGTTCCCATAAACCTGAAAATTCTGTGTGCAGTGGGCATTTGGCTCCACCATTAAGATGCCACATGGGATGCCCTTATCAGCGCCTGGTCGGAGGCCCTCCTCTGCTACTGATGCTAGCTGCTTGCACCCCAAGAGGCAGCAGATGAAGGTTCAAGAGTTGGGGTCACTGCCAATCATATGAGAGACTGGACTGAGTTCCCTGGTCCAGTCCCAGCTCTTCTGGGCACATGGGGAGTGAAATTAGTTGATGAAAGATCTCTTTCTCCCCCTTTCAAATAGGTACATAAAATGTTAAAAAAAAAAAAAAAATCCTGTGTTAACTAGGATTTTTAAAAGATGAAAATAAAAGCATAAAAATGCTTTCTTTACCTTGAGATTTTAGGGGATAATAACATTTTTGTCTAAAGCTATCAAGCTACAGGACAAGCTGTATTAGTTTCATCACATCCCTCTGCAAGCCTAAACCCCCAGACTTGGTTCTATGACTCACGTAGGAAAACACATAGGTTGATTTATTTTAGTTTATCCCCTTCACTCTCCGATTCTAAAGAATGTGGTTTTACGGGATGGTGTCTTGGCACAGTGAGTTAAGCCATGGCCTCCAACACCAACACTCCATGAAAGCAATGACTCGAACCTGGCTGCTCCACTTCCTGTTCAGCTCCCTGCTCATGAGTCTGGGAAGGCAGCAGCAAACAGCTCAATTACTACTGGGCACCTGCCACCAGGTGGCAAATCTAGATGGAGTTCAAGGCACCCAAATTTAGCCCCAGCTGTTGCAGCCATTTGAAGAGTGAACCAGTCGTTAAAAAGAATGGTCTTGGACCCAGCACAATGGCTTAGTGCCTAAATCCTCACCTTACACATGCCGGGATCCCAGATGGGCACTGGTCAGTGACCCGGTGGCTCCACTTTCCATCTAGCTCCCTGCTTGCGGCCTGAGAAAGCAGCAGAGGGCAGCCCAAAGCAGTAGGCCCCTATACTCGAGTGGGACATCCAGAAGCAGCTCCTGGCTTTGGATTGGTTCAGCTCCAGCCACTGCAGCTACCTGGGGGCTGTAAACCAACGAACCAAAGATCTTCCTCTCTGTAAATCTGCCTTTCCAATAAAAATAAAATAAATCTTTAGGGAAAAAAGAGTTATCTCTTTCTCTGTGAGTCTTTCAAATAAATCTTTTTTAAAAAATATTTTGTTGTCTGACTTCAATAAAGAATATTCTCAGAGGACAAAAATTTCATAGTTAGCTAACAGAGCATCACACCCCACAAGGAGAGAACACCAAGAGCATTCGGCCTCTGAACATGCCGGGACAGACACTGCTGCCAACTCCTCGGCCACTTTCAAGTATGCATTCCCACAAAACCTCAAAACGCACCTGTCATCTTTATTTATCTGATCTCCGAATCCCACGGTGTCGACAATGGTCAGCTTCAGCCGGACATTGCTTTCCTGAAGCTCATAACTTCGGGCTTTTAACCGGACACCAGGTTCATTGTGAGTTGCTGGGTCACTCTCAAACTTGGTGTTGAACAAGGTGTCCATTAAGGTAGATTTCCCAATGCCTGTCTCACCTGCATCAAATGAGAAGATATGTCAGTCTCTCAGACATCGGTCACCAATGTATCTCCTGGTGAAGTATGAAAAAAGACATCCTAACATGAGAAACTTCTTTGTAAAGACTAAGTGTGACCATGGGAACCCTTCCCTAGATATGCCTCAGGGAATTTCAAAAACTACTTAGCAGGACAAATCTTGATTGTGTACACCAAGATGCTTTACTTACCTCTGAATGAAAAACAGTACCTATAAATTTGCCTGTGATCTGTCTATTACAAAGACACAAACTGTAACTCCCTCTTCCCAGAGGTTGGTGTGTAAGACTATTACAGTATTTTTAAAAAGTACTTTGCTGAATTTTTAATACTTAAGAAAAAAAATCACTGATGTAATTTATATTGAATTATCTGATATACACACCCTAGAGAACTGTTATGGCAGGTCTAGATAACAGCTTGGGTATCTCTCAAACCAACCTCTCACCCTCTCCTTGCCCTGTATGGCTTGATCCCAAGAGCCTCATGTTATCAGACCCAGGCTGAAACCTCATCTGATGATGCTATGTAAAGGTGTGGCTGTTGGGGTGCAGTCTCTGTGTTCCAATCATGATGGCTCTATAAGAAGAGACTCCGTGGCAGGCAGATGACCAGTTGCTTTGCTCAGAACTTGTTCCCCACCCCCAGTTCTCAGCAGACCCCTGATCAGTAGTGTCACCAACTGGGGACTGTGACCCTCCAGAACCATGAGCAGAAATGAATCTTCTCCATTTACAAGTAGCTTCTCTTGGGTATTTGTTATTATAGTAATGAAATGCTGACTACCAGAGCAGTCACAGCTAATGTTACTACTGCGTATTGCCTTGGTCCCAGATCTTATATATGATCTCATCTAAACATGATGTCATGCACAACACAGTCATATTCCCTCCACTTCCCAGAAGGAACATGTTGTGAACTTGGAAAAGTTTTACAGGTAGACAATACTACTCAGCACAGAGCCAGGGTTCTAACCCAGACACCCACACTCAAACAACACAGCAACAAAGCTTTCCTGTAACACAGAAACTGGCTGCCTATTATATTCCAGTTGTAGTTATGAGTCTCTATGTCATCCCTCCACACTTGTCTTTATTCTTCCACATTCAGTTAGTCAAGATGACCAACTGTTAGAGTTTTCCCAGTCTGCAAATGAGGTCTGTGACAGACTAAATGATGCTACATGACCTGCAGCAATGACCCTATGAGCCTACACCAATAAAAGTGTGAATAGAGATCCTTATATGTGCCAAGTAGAGAGGTGGCCACCCTGAACCACAACACCCATCAAATGGTGAGGAGACCTAAAGATGGACATATGATGAACAGCAGCTCAACTCTAACGTAAGACCAGGTAAAATTTTCACTTAATTCTTGTCGCCAACCCGCAGCGACACTACTTTCGAGGCACACTCTTGAGGGTCTGGGAAAAGCCGGAACCACAACCAGACCCCTTATTGCCAAAGCAGCTGCTTTTATACTCTTTCTCCGCTGCTTTTTTCCCTGTAGATCTTAACTTTTCTTCCCCGAAGATCTTAGCTTTTCTACCCCTCTCTGCTGCCCTGTTCTTCTCGTTCCGTCTGTCATTCTTCTCTCCATCCTTCTTTTTCTCATCCATCTTATTGCTTTTAGCAGCTGCTTTTATACCACTCTCCACCAATCACTTCTCCCCGTGGGTCCACTTGGCACTACCTGATAGGCCAGTAGCAATACATAATTGCAGCGAGGGCATCAGCCTATCCCTGTGACTTCTTGTTTACCTGCTGACGAGACCAACCCCTCCTCCTGGCCCTGGGCCAGCTGCCATCCTGCGAAGGCCTTACCTATTCCTGGGAGTGGCTTCGGCACCCCACTCCCCACAAATTCTGATTCTCCTATTTTGATAGATCAATTGATGTACTGAATGGCAGAAAAGAGAATGATAGTCAAGTCCCCATCTGCTGGCTCATTCCTCAAATGTCCAGCATAGCTAGGACTGGGACAGGGCCAAAGTCAGAAACCAGGAGCTAAGTGTGGATTTCCTATGTGGGTGAAGAAATCTAAAAACTAAAGCCATTAGTACCTCTGCCTACCAACATCTGCTCTGATAGAAACTGGAGCAAAACCAGGAAAGGAATTTCAACCCAATGACCATTGGAGGGGGTGACCGGAGGATGGGGGCTCTCTCTCTCAGTCTCTATTTCAGCTTGCCAATATAAGAGGTATTCAAAGATTCATGGACAATTCATACTATGAAAAGATTATGAATGGACTTTAAATTTTTTGCCTCAAAATAAATTATTATCTTCTACTGTCTTTCTTCTTCTAGGAAGGAGTAGCCACAATTTTTTTTTTTTTTTGAAACAGAGTTACAAAGAGGGTGAAACATAGATTTTCCATCTGCTGATTCACTCCCAAACACAACACAACAGCTTGGACTGGGAGAGAATGAGCCAGAAGCCCAGAACTCCATCCAAATCTCCCACATGAATGGCAGGAGCCCTGGTACTGAACAATCTGCTGCTGCTTTCTCAGACGCATGAGTATGTTGTTGAATCAGAGGTGGAGCAACTGGGACTGAACCAATACATACGGGATGCCAGCATCACCAGCAGAGGGTATTAACCTCTGTGGCACCAGAAGGCCAGCCCCTTCTGGTTAATTCCATTTTCTATAGACTTCTGGAAATTCCCTTATATGGCAGCCATTTCAACAAATCCTAATTCTGGTTCATTGCTAGAACATTCTCTCTTTCTCTTTTAAAAATTTATTTATTTTTATTGGAAAGGCAGATATACAGAGGAGGAAAGACAGAAAGCTACATCTTCAATCCTATGTTTCACTCCCCAAGAGGCCACAACAGCTAGCGCTGAGACAATCCAAAGCCAGGAGCTTCTTCCATGTCTCCCACATGGGTGCAGGGTCCCAAGGCTTTGGGCTGTCCTCAACTGCTTTCCCAGGACACAAACAGGGGACTGGATGGGAAGTGGAGCTGCTGGGATTAGAACCGGCATCCACATAGGATCCCAGTGCATTCAAGGTGAGGACTTAAGCCACACCCAGGCCATAGAACATTCTCTCTTCTGGAGCACTGCTATGATGCCTGGAATGGTGACTTGTGATATAAAAAGAAAAGCTCTGGAATTTATACTGTTAGGGGAAAAGCCTCCCCCTGTGATGGCAAAATCCATTTGCTGTACTCATGGTTTTCCTACACTAAGCAACACTCGAGCAAGACAGCCTTCCATTGGCACTTTCCCTCATATGGCTTGCTGCCAACTATAACGTTTCACATTTAGGTTCAAAATTGTTGACATACATTTGCCTACCTTTTCTGCCTTTCCCATCATGTCCCTGGTATGTTGAAGTTCATGAGATTTCTTTCTTCAGCAGTCTTCATTCACCCAGAATTTTCAGTGTCCACTACACACCAAGTTCTCTTTAAGGCTCTAGGGATACGACAATGAACCAGCCCGAAACGGTGTCCCCATATCTCAAAATATGGTTGAGAACATGACAAAATACTAATCAGATTCTCATTGTTGGTTAGCTTTATACTAAGTGTCTGCCATAACCACACCCCTCTAACGAGCAAGATCACGTCCACCATGTCGCTGCTAGCTGACCCCAGATGACATCTAGAGCTCCAGCCAAGCCCCCGACCCAACAGCCCCCATGAAAATCTGTGTTCTCCCTGAAGCATCTCTCTAAGCAACGTTTGAATGACAAAGAAGCAGTCAGAATGTGATGAAATAAAATAGAAAAAAAAAAAGAGAGAGAGGCACATTATGCCTCAAGACAGCAAAGGCTTTAAATGGAAGCCAAGTTGTTGATAAAACATTAGCTGGGAAGGTAAGGAAAAGAGAGTTGATAGATAAAATAGGGTGAGATATCAATCATTCATTCATCAAATTAGTACTTGAGTACTAAGTGTGTGGGAAAAAATAATAAAACAGATGAGTGACATTGTTCCAACTTTCATAAAATCCCATTTGTCATTCCTGATCTCTGGGGGGTCTGCCTTCCACAAAGATCAGAGTGTGCTGCCTCCCTTACTTCCTAAACATTCTTAACCAAAAATGAGCAGAGCTTAACAAACCCATGCTAGGATCCACAGCTTAGCAAATTAACTTTGAGTATAAGGAAGCTGTGTCATAGATACCTGAAGAAAACGAAAATTCCTACTCTTAAGACAATTCTCATAGGCAATTCAATTCTTGGGTCATTGTAACTATGTGCTACCAACAGCTGGCTTCCTGGGATTTGGCTATAGACACAGGAGTCACAGTGTAACCACATAGGGAAGTCTCTCCATCAGGCCAAGGCTCCATCAAATACAAAGTGATCAGCAATCAAGACTTTAACTTTCAGGGTGAGGATTCCAGGTCCCCTGCCCCGACACTGAAATTACCGTCCCCTTTTACTAGACTGCAAAATGCAGAAGCACATGTGGATCACCAATACTATACTTTTTTTTAAGAGACATGGTAAATTTAATGATCATTTACATTGAGGAGGAAATTATGAACAATTAGCATTCCAGGCCCTACTCACAGCACAAGGCTAATCAATGGGTTGAAGAAAACCACTGTTCCTTTTGAATTTCCAAGTGCTTTGCTTTCCACGGCTTGTAAAGCAGTCATTAGACACAGTCATGCTCGCTGCGGTGTGATTCACCAAAAGCAGTTCAGTGAAGAAGGACAGCTTCTAGAATCAAAAGAACTACAGAATGAAGTCTGCTTGCTAGCATCTGAGCCAGCGGGTGGCGCCTCTTGAACCCCTGAAAACAGAGCCTGGCCTGGGCTTTTGAGGACCCACAAGAGTGAAACGGGGTCTTTCCCAGTGACTACTCGAAAGCCTACTGCTAGACTCGGGGTCCACATAAAACCAAACATTCTGAACAGCATTTCCAGAAAAACCAAAGACAGACACTGAAGCATTTCAAAGCTGTATACAGGACCAGCCATGGAGGAGACATTTCTTAGGAGCTAACTAAAAAGAAAATGATCTTGAGGATAATGAGACTGGGATTTGCCACTGGGGTGGGTTTTTCAGCAGAGCTGGTTGATTGTAAATTCATCTGCCTAAGCACCCAATTGTTAGAGTAATTAGACTCACTCCTGAGCTGCTATCTAAGGCTGCTGTTATTCCTGCTCCTGTCGATGCTGGTAGACGTGAAACCCACATCATAAAGGAAAACAGTCCCACCTCTTGTGCCCTACCCTCAGACTCCACTCTTCCTCAAACTGGAAGGTGGACACGAGGGGAGAGAAGCAGAAGGAGGGTATTATTCATTACAAGGTCACTGCAGAGGCTGGCACTATGGCATAGATGGTTCAGCTACTGCCAACAGGTGCCTGTAGCACCAGCATCCATATGCATACCATCAATTCAAGTCCCAGCTGCTCCACTTTTAATCCAGCTCCCTGCTAATTTGGCTGGAAAGCAACAAAAGACAACTCAAGTCCTTGGGCTGAGTTGCTCCCATGTGAGAAACCCAGAGGAAGCTCCTGGTCCCTGGTTTTAAATAGGCCCAGCTCCAGCTGCTCTGACTCTCTGGGGAGGGAATTAGCAGATGGATGATGTCTATCTCTGTATATCTGTCTCTCGAAAAAAATATATCTTCAAAAATAGAAATAAATTGATATATCTCTTAAAAATATTTTTAAAAGGTAATGAGAGATGGGTCAAATATTGGATCTGTAGCTCAGCCCCTCTCACCTACAGCAATGACTGGTGGTTTGATGAGTAACCGTGCGTGAGACACTGCCTGCCTCCTCCAGGTACTCTAGATTTTATTGCTGGCGCATGCCAGATCATCGCAGCTACATATTGAAGCTGTATTCTCACTACTGATAAAGTCACCTTTGATGAGGCATGTTTTGACATAATGCCACCAACTAAGGCACTTGCCACTGCATGAATCAGCTGCCCTGATTGGGTGCAGACCTAGAACCAAGACCATTAACACATCCACCATATGACGTGTCTGTTCTGAAAACCTGCAGGGGGGATTTCTCCAGTAAACCTGTGCTTCACCTGCAGCAAGGACTGCGTATTCACTTTTGAATTTCTCGTGTTCAGCTGGTAACTTTCTTGCACACAGCACTCACACATGCTCCTAAGTACCCATTAGCAAATACTAATCAGGACAGTAAAAGCCCTCCATGCTCTGAGCACCAAGCCGGCCTCACGAATGAACTGCCGCGGGCAGGCCTGGGGTCAGGCTGTGTTCTGACTTACTCTGTCCCTTATTTTCTGGGGGCAATTTTCTTTTCAATCATTATACCCTGGACACCCACTTCTATTACTGGAAAAACAGGATGACATTAAAATGCTTAACACTTGATTATAAAATTCCACAATGTATGCCAAACTATGGCCTATAACTTGACATTGTTTTGTTTGTTTAAAGCTTTATTTATTCTAATTGGAAATTCAGATTTACAGAGAGACAGGAGACACAGAAAGATCCTCCAACCAATGGTTCACTCCCCAAGTGGTTACAACAGAGCTGAGCTTATCTGAGGCCAGGAGCTTCCTCTGGGTCTCCCACGCAGGTGCAGGGTCCCCAGGCTTTGGATCGTCCTCCGCTGCTTTCCCAGGATACAAACAAGGAGCTGAATGGGAAGTGGAGCAGCCGGAATACAAACCGACGCCCACATAGGATCCTGGTACATCCAAGGCAAGGACTTTAGCCATCAGGCTACCACGCCAGGCCCACAACTTGATACCTGTAACTTGTGTGATTTCCCTCATCTTCATCCCCTCACATCCATGTAAGTTGTCTTTTTTTTTTTTTTAGGCCTTCTGTTTTCAAAACATGTTAGTAAATGACTTTAACTCCATGTTATTGGTTGAGCTTAAAAAACGGGGTGCTACAGCAGCTCATGCCTTCTTGGGGAACTCAAAGAATTGACACACAGCTGAGTCACTGCTGATGGTGTCATCAGTTAGCAACTGGCAAATGAACAAAATTGGCAAATGAACAAAAATCTGAATACCAATTTAGATCTAATTTAGATTCCCTGGAGAAATACTACACTAGTAAAATGGAGAAAGGTTTCTTTACAAGTGTAGTTTGAAGGGATGGGTGTTGTGTGGCCCAGCAGGTTAAGCTGCCACTTGAGACACCACACTCCATTGAGTCCCCACATCTCTGCCTCCCGCAGATGCATCCTGCAGGTGGCAATGAATGGTGGCTCACGTACTTGGGTCCCCGCCCAGAAGGAGTTCCAGGTTCCTGACTTTGACTTGGCCTAGCTCCACCTGTTGTAGGTATCTGAGGAGAGGGCCACCAGACAGAGGATCTCTTCCTTATCCCTCTCTATTGTTCTAGATTTCAAATAATGCAAAGCGGATCAGAAGTTAACCCAACTGACACAGGAATAAAACATCCAAACATTGGAGATGGTACTGTCAACCCAACTGACACAGGAATAAAACATCCAAATATTGGAGATAGTACTGCCTGGTGGTGAATCAAGTTGCCTGGCATTGTGTGTCAGTCTCCTCTCTGATAACATCTTTCCCATGCAGGGAACCCCCTGTGTTCTGGAGTGGACAGACCTCATTTCCACCTAGGCAGGTGGGCATATGTTCAGTCCTGGTGGATCACGAGAACTCCCATGACTTTTCAAACGAGACATGTCAGGAATCACCACTTCTTTCTCCTGGGGTTGCAAAGCCTGCAACACAACTGGAAGCCTGACTATTGCTAACAGAAATCCCAAATGGAGAGCAAGCAGAAGCCGGCAGGATGCAGAACCAAGAGGAGAGCCTAGACGGGCAGCGGTGAGTTCCTGGAGACAGCTGCTGACCACATGACTTGGGCTGGCTTTATAACTCATGTAAGAAAGAAACAGAAGAGACAGTTTTATCTGCAGTTAAACTGAACTGCTGCAGCTCTCCCAATGCAAGAACAATACGAAAGATGCAACAGGCCAACCTGCAAGTCAGAAAACAGTATCCAAGGACCAAGATGTGTGAGCAGCCTCTGGAGACTGGGAAGGGCCAAGAAAGGCCTCTCCCCTGGGGATGCCTCCCCTGGGCTTCAGCACAGCAGGGTGAAGGATCTAAGGCTCCCCAATTGATTTCCTCATTCAGACAGACAGAGGATGCATTTACAATGTTATCTCTGTGGGATGGAAGCAGAGGGCAAAAGGTAAGAGGAGAGGATTTTGCAATTTCAAGTGGCACATTTTATATTAGCTAGCTTGGGTATTTTAAGCATATATGAGGATGTAACCCTAATAAATATTTATGAATCCCAAGTATTATCACCCAGTGAGGACAGGAAGCATGATTACTGTTCTGCAGACCCTATAGGGCAACCCTGATGTAGTTTCTGGGAAATTCCAGCCAGCATAAGGTTGACACTCTTTAACACGGGGTGAGGTCAGCCACGGAGCCAGAACATCCTGCTGCACACAATGTACTGGGTTAAGTTTTCCCAGCAAGTCTACATCCCACTAGAAGGCTTTTTCCCTTCCTGGTAGGAGCCAGGCTATAGGACTCAGATATAAATGTCTATGTAGACATATCTATTCCTGCATATATTGCATTTTTTCTTTGAATCTGAGGGACAGAAAGACAGGAGTTCTTCCATCTGCTAGTTCACTCCTCAAATGCCAGCAATATCCAGGGTTGGGCCAGGTTAAAGATGTGGGCTAGTAGCTCAGTCACGGTATTTGAGCTCTCACCTGCTGCCTCCCAGAATGTGAACTAGCAAGAGGTGGGATCAAGGGATGTAAGTGCACCTAAACCATCTCCTGTACCCACTGTGCCAAGCACCTACCCCTCAGCTAAACTCTGGAAACCGATTTTGGAGACAGGGCTGGCTGGGGAGGTGAAAGTGAATCAAAAACAGCAATTGGCCTCAGCTTACACCAGAGCCTATTTCCCAACAGAAAACCAACAAGCTGCCAACAAGATGCTATGCTAATGAGGAGCTGCCCTGCTCTGCAGAAAAGCACAAACATCAAGAGAAAAGACAAGCAGTTTATGGCTGCTCAGTAGAACTGCTCAGTAGAACGAGCTGCCTTCAAGAAGGCCCCCTGCTAAAACTGAAAAGGCTTCACAAGGGGCACATGGCGAGAGCAGGGAGTTGCTGCAACAGGCTTGCTTCTCTCCCAGCAGTCCCCTGTCCAGTAGTTAAAGCTCACTCCAGAGAGCAAGCGGGCAGAGTGGGTGGGCCAACTGGTGCTCACTGTTAATGGACACCAAAAGTGAACAAATTTTTTTAAAAACTTTTTATTTGTTTTTATTTTTGATGTTGCTTACATAGTTGATCAGAGTGGGAAGGGTCGAGGCTTAGGGTGAAGTGGGTAAGACCATTGTTGCCAAGTTTTCTTTTTCTTCCTTCTGTATCTAGGGGAAGTTAGGGTAGAGGGGAGAAACCGCACCCAACCTTTCAACAGCAGTAGGCAAGGTTGGGGAATGGGCACCCAATGTCATCCCAGGGTCCATTTTCAAAATGTACACAGTGCGTATCTCTTCTGCATTCTCACAGGAGTTCGTCTGAGACATTCAACTAAGATCAAAGGGAGGGTGGGCCACCACGGACTTCTTTAGGCCAGTCTCAGAGGGATCAGTGGCCTTGAGCCTCTGGAGGCAGCTGTTCCTGCTTACAGATGTTTCTGTCATTTTCACAGTGTGGGTTGGAAATGGGAGACAGTCTTAACTGCACTGGAAACCCATTTATGCAATTCTCTGTGCCAGAAGCAGCCCATACCATCTCCCAGCTGGCCATTACGAGCCAAAGCCCGGAGAAAGGTGGGGCTGACATCTGAGCCTGGACAACCCCCTCTAATCGACCAGGAGACAGATTCCTATTTTGAGTTTGTTGTCTTTCCCCCTCTTCTACCTTCCCCTTCTTAGCTTAAATGGCACATGACTAGATTGGAAGAGAAATATACCACGGGCAAAGTATAACGTGTAAGGGATTTGAATGTCACATACAGGGATGCAAGTCATTCAGTTCTTTCTGGTTTTTTTTTTTTTTCCATTTGTGTGCTAGGAATAAAGTTCCCTGCAGATTTGAATTTAGGTCAGTAACTGAGGCAAGAAATTTGTTTCAAAATCAAGAATTTTAGATTGTCTTTTGCCCTAAGAGTTCATTTTTTAAACACTGTAAGTTTATTAAAGTACTTAGAATTGTTTTATATTTTACTTGCTGCACATGATGTACCTGTAAAAACTTGCAGTGAAGCAGTTAAATCACCACTTGGAATGCCCACATATCCCACATCACAATGCAGGTTCAAGTCCCAGTTTATTCTGTTTCCAATCCAGCTTCCTGCTAAGGCATCCTAGAAGGTGGAAGAAGGCTCAAGTGCTCAAGCCCTTTGCTATCCATTCAGGAGAGCCAGACGGAGTTGTTGGCTCCTGGCTTCAACCAGCCTATATCTGGCTCTCTCTTGTGGCCACTAGGAAAGGGAAACAGTGGATGGAAGATCTGTTGACTTCTCCCCTTACCTTTCAAGAAGTAAACATTTTAAAAATAAAACCCCACAGCAATGATTACTGATGCTCTGTAGTACAGGCCCTGTAAACAAATTATTGGAAGAGTTGTGAATGTTCTTCCCGTAGATGTCTATCTCCTTCCTTTCTTTTTAAAATATTTATTCATTTTTATTTCAAAGGCAGACCTATAGAAACAAGGGAGAGCCAGAAAGATCTTCCATCCACTGGTTCATTCTCAGATGGCAGCAATGGCTGCAGCTGAGCCAATCCAAAGCCAGAAGCTTCCTCTAGGACTTGTTAGAGGTGGGTGCAGGGGCCCAAGGACTTGAGCCATCCTCTGCTCCCATCCCAGCCCATAAGCAGGGAGTTGGATCTGGCATGGCAGGTAGAGGCTTGCCCAACTACACCACAGCACAGGCCCCCTGACTTCTTTCTTCCAACTCCCCATTGCCTAGTTAGGGTTTAAATCCCTCTGACCACCCACAGTTAAAATGTTTTAATAACAATATTACTAAGCTGGCCAATGGCTTGACTGTAGGAAAGAAACAAAAGTACTTTCAGTAAAACCACAAAACTTAACAAAGTGTTTACCAGAACCAAGCACAGCTCTCAATCCTTGTGACCATGTACCACTCTGGGAGCAAACGAGAAATCACTTTCCTCTCCCTCCAATGAAGAGAGAGTGTGACAGTTATCACTTCTGGCCTGATATCCCTACAGCATGCGCTTGAGGGTCAGCGGCCCACATCCAAGAGGGTCAGGACCCTGCTGGCCACAGGCGACGGCCACTCACCGACACACAGGATGTTGAAACAGAAGCCTTGCGAAGTAGACTTGTTGACCAGCTGATCAGGGAGACTGTCGAAGCCCACATGGCCAGAAAGGGACAAGTTTCGCAGCTCTTCATTCTGGAATTGCAGAGGGGGAAGTCATAAGAAGTCAAGAACGCTAATCCCCGACACTCCTGCCCTGTGACATGCACCTGGTACCCACACTCTCCTTGGCTTCTACTCAACTGAAGGTAGGAAGGATTCAAAAACCACAATTTCTCCACAAAAACCCCAGGCTACTTCCGGGGGAGGAGAGCGGGGATCTCATTCCATACCTCCTGGTCCTGGGAAGTTTGAGCTTCCAGAGCTGGCTATTTCAGACACGCCTTAAGTGACATTTTTAAAACAATACCAAGCATGTTTCATTCAAGGAAAAAAAAAATCGTCCAGTTTACTTTAAATAAGGCAAAACACATACAACACATACATACATTCATCTCTCGCAGAGACCTGAAGGAGCTTTGAGAAGCTCAGAGAGATCACCACAAAGTAACATCGCTGGAACTGAACTCCTCACAACTCCACCTGCATCCCATGGCTTCCAGAGAAAACAGGTGAAATCTCTGCTGAGAAACAAGGGCTCAGCCACAGACCATGCTTATCCTTTGCAATCCTAGAAACCGGATTCTACTGAGCTCCTTGCAGACAGGCCTCCTGGTATCCTGGGTGTGTTGCCGACCCACTTCACAACCTAAGTCCTGAAGCTAAGGCAAGAAACGGAGCCCAGTGTTTTGGTGAAAAACAAAAGCCTTCCTAGGCCCAGTGCAATGACTCAATTGCCTAATCCTCCGCTGGGATTCCACAGGGGGCACCAGTTTGGGTCCCAACTGCTTCACTTCCAATCCAGCCCCCTCTTTATGGTCTGGGAAGGCAGAGGAGGATGGCCCAAAGCCTTACGACCCCTACACCTGCGTGGGAGACCAGGAAGAAGCTCCTGGCTTTAAATTGGCTGAGCTCCAGCTGTTGTGGTCATCTGTGGGGTTAAACAAGAGATGGGAGATTTTTCTCTATATAGATATGCCTTTCCAATAAAAGATTTAAAAAAAAAAAAAAAGAGCCTTCACACAGGATCACTGAGTCAATTTAAAAAAGAAAAACTCATTCCATTATCCTATTTTTGTTATATAATTATGAATTTTTTAACATCAAGGACTAAGATCCCATTTTTATATTTCTATGGTTACTACATAGGCACAGAAATGCAATTCCATAAATACAGTGGTTTTAATGGTTTTGTGAACAATAGAATGTCTAAAGACCATAACAGCTCTCAAATTCTAATTCTGCCAAGTGCAACTAAAAAAATCACCAACGCTGCCTGAACACAGTGGTGGCAGCTGTAGGTCTGAGGTCAAGGGGACAGAGAACAGATGTCGCATCTATGAATAGCTCCCTTGAAACCTGCCAACAGTGAACATGAGACCTGGAGAGCAGGACAACGCAGCCCACCACCTGGCCCACAGCTTGGGGAGCACGCCCAGTGGATGGATGGATGGATGGATGGATGGGCTATCAGCCTGGCAACTCCTAGTGACACCTGCCTCCTTCTGGCCGGGAGGCGGGAAGCTACCCTTTTAGCTACTTCAAAGGTTCAAACAGCAGGTATTTTTAGGGTGTTCACCACATCCGCCAGGGCTGGTGGCAGAGGAGCTCAGTAAGCCCTGGGTTATATTTAGATCTCTTTCTATGCAGTTGTGCCATGGCTACTGCAGACGAGACCACAAAAAACCACCAGCCCAGGCGTCATGCTGCTGCATCTCAACTGGGAGACAAGGCAGGGAGGGAAGAGCCACCCTCCCGCACTCCCTCTGCACTCTGCCACCAGCCTGCACAGACGAAGTGGGATCTCTGTAGACTCTGGCAGATTGGGTGTCTAGATGCCAGAGGAGCCACCCCAGGCAAGATGCACTTAGCAATTACAGCTCCTGTCCCAGAACTCAAAGCTCAGCCTCTCCTCTCCTCCATGCTTTCCAAAAACACGTGAAACCACCTACACACCCACCAAGTATTTTTATCCCCATTGAAGACCACATACAAAATGAAGGGTTATAAAATGGCTTCAGCTAGAGATTTCTGAAATGCAAAATTCTGGCAACAGCTTCCCAGTCTCTAACTTTGTTAATATAAAAATTTGCAAAAATCTCGTAACATAAGTGTTTTATGCTGCATTGTGTGAGCCTAATTCTTTGCCTAGTACAAAGGCCTCCTGGGAAGTCTGGGTTACAACTGGAAATGCGGGAGGGAAAGGGGACTTTACTGCTTTGATGTGTGGACAAGCTGTGGGAGCTGGAATGCACTGGAGGAACTGCACCAGCGGATGTTAGCTCTTTTCGGGCGACCTGCATGGCCCATCCCTACCTACACACCAGCAGTGGACAGTACCAGGCCTAGTGATACCTGGCTTAACTGGCCCTATCCAAAGAATGAGAGCTTCTCTTTCAGTGCCTACAAGTCCATTCATAAGGAATTAGAAGACTATTCTCAAATCATGGACAGGATCACACCCGGAAATGACTCTCCAAATTTTATCTCCCATACCAAACTCACTTCCTGGATTCCGGTTCTGAATTCCATCACAGGGGGGTTCCTATCTGTACGTCCTGAAGCTGAAACCTCATTTCCTCTCCCAATTCATCCTTCCGCAGAGTTCTGTGGATGTCACCTACCCACGCTAGGGGGTCTATCCTCTCCACACCCACACCATCAATTCCCAGGCCCTACCAATCTACACCCTGGCCATTTCCATTCCTACTGGGTCAAGAGCCTCCCTACCAATGCCCCATGACTGGCTTGCTTCTCCAGTCCTATCCTTCCTCTCAAGTCCTTGCTGCCATAAGGGTCTCACCACTCAGCAGCATCCAACCCCAGCCCCTCCACTTGCCAGCTGCAGGCCTCCCCGGGCTGCCACCTGATCTCCATTCCCACTCAATCTCCCTCCTCTCCCCACAATCACCTTATACAGAATTGCTCTCATGGGTTTCTCTCCATCAGCGCTTACACCGAAGGACCTCATATCCACACGTGCACACCGAAGCCCTCCAGATCTCACTGAAATTTTAACTTCATCATCATCCTTATGGGAATAACTTCAGCAAACACTGATAAGGGTGGCTCCAGCTATTTGGCATTCCATGATCCCACTAAAAGAGCTCACATTTCAATTCTGTGAAACGGTTGTTATGATTACCCAACCTCAACTTACAGATGAGGAAATGGAAGGTCTCCAACACAGGAAGTCAGAGGCCAGAGTTGTCACACTTAGTCACTGCTATCTCCTGGTGATCTAATAAGTACCCAGGTGGCCCAGTCTAGAGGAACTGCATTTATTCTCAAATCATTAACCATGTCGCTCCTGTAACTGAATTCCATCCCAAGACAGAACTCTCTTTCAATGTATTAATCCAATGCCTTAAAATGTTCTCTGAAATGAGGATTCCTTAGCAATCCTAACGTTAGAAGCAGAAGGTCAGGCTTTTTTAGTGGCTGTTTTTGCAGCTGTAACACATGAAGTCCATGATACCAGGATTTGTTTTACCATTTGCAAAATCAAAGGGTCAGCATGAACCCACTAAGTGAGTGACTATTAAGACCTTAATGGACTGAGCTCTGTATTTGCAAGTCTATCTGGTTAAGACCTGTTACCCCACCAAGTCCAAAGCCCCCTGCATCTTGAAAAGGTTACAACTGAACTCTACTGTGTTAACGCAACTGTTTTTCTCTACTAAGATCATTTCTTCATGAATATAATTATTTATTTGTTCATCCAGAAAAACTCAGTAAGGGAACTAAAAGACGTTATTTTTCTTGCTCACTGATACACTCTGCCATCACCCTTGAGAAGGCTTGCAGCGTGGGGCCAAGAAAGAGTGGCAGAAGGTGCTTTTGGCTACAGAAGTTAAGGGGTAACTTTTAAGGCTGGAGTTCAGGAAACAAAAGTCCATCTCCCAGAAGCCTTCTGCCCACTGTGCCCAACAGGCCACTCTACCACAGTACCACGGAAGCTTATAACTGACAAGTTTTCAGAAGATGCTTGGTAGACTTCCCCATGGAGAGCATTAAGTGTTACCATAAAATATGTGCCACAATTACCAAACAGAGAACAACAGCAAGAAGCATGGGGTGTGGCAGATGACGGCTTGAAGTCTCCATATTGTCCTCAGTAAAAACGGAGCACTTGGCATTGAAGCCAGGGGAAGCAAGGAAATGGTACGAGGATGCCTAACAGTTTCACAGGAAACTAGGGTTTCCTTCCCCTCAATGAGGCAGGAGGCGGAGAACATTATAATTCTAAAATCCAAAACGAAGAGTTCTAGAGTAGCTGTGAGCATTCCAGGAGATGGTGTTGACCACAGAGCTCAGGACTGTCCAAAAAAAATGAAATCACAAGGGAAGAACAGGATAAACAGAGGGAAAGCAGAAGTCAGAAAAAGAATTCTACCCTAAAGAAAAGTGGTTCCTAGGTAGTGTACTCATTTCAATAGCTGCAGAAAGGGTGCGGGAGGCACCTGATGCAGTAGTTCTGATTCTGCTTGGCATATTCACAGCCTCATCAGAGCACTTGGATGTCAAGCCTCGCTCCGCTTCCAGGCCTAGCTTCCCACTAATATGCACACTGGAAGGCAGCAGTGGTGGCTTAGGGACCCGGGTCCGTACCATGCATGTCAGAGACCAGGACCAAGTACTGGGATGCTGGTCTCAGTTTGGCACATCCCCAGATTCTGCAGGCATTTGGAGGGTGACCAGTAGGTAGCAGCTACTGCTCTCTCTCCCCTCCTCCCTTTTAAACGTTCAAGGCAAAAGGCTGGAGAGAAAAACCACAGAACTGCATGCCTGTTTGCAGCATCAGCAGTTAACAGCAGGAATATCCTCCACTCCAGCTTCCGGCCCAACCGTGGCTTCTATTTTAACTCAGGTCTGGGTTCCTTGAAGTTAAGGACCTGGATATGCCCATACTCAAAGCAGAGCTCTGGAGCCCATGTGGTTAGGTAACCTCCTCCGGCCTCAGATCCTTATCAGCAGGCAGAAGCCAGAGGGCTGGTTACCAAGGTGATCTGTTGTTTCATTAAAACAAACCAAGAGTTTTTCTATCTGAAAGTAAGACTTCATATCTACCCTTAAGAAGCCGGTCTTAAAATTTAAGCTTAGAAAAGAGTCCTTTCTTTAAAATTTAGTTTTTCTAGAGAAAAAAAAAAGGTTCTGTATGCATTCAGCTAGAGAGCTGGAGGTTTTGTTTACAAGAAACTCTGACGACATTTTCCTCAAATCCTCAGTTAATGGAGAATAAAGAACATTGAGCCAAGGCAGTTAATCCCCGAGTTTAGGTTTCCTCATCTGTAAAAAGCCACTTGAGCCAAAGAGCCTTTAAAAGGACCCTGGTTCCAAAGCTAATTCCAAGGTTGCTGGTTGTTTGGAAACCCAAGGCCATAAATCCAATCCTGTCACTTTCCTTAAGGAAGCCAAACACATGGGGAGACATTCCTGGGAGCATCAATTCTCTGGCCAGAAAGGCTCAACGTTCAAGGACCCATGAAAGGAAATGTCTGTGTATTAAAACTGAGTGGAAATCTGCATCCATTTCGCACTTTAACCTTTCATTCCTGCTTGTTGCTTGATAATCACCATAAATTAGTTAAGGAACACACCGTGTACTCACTCTTTACAACTCCCTTGCTTCAAAGCAATGTTTGATCTTTCAGTTATGCTTTCATTTGTTCAGCAATGTTTCTTGGGAACCACCAGGTGCTCCACTGCAGTCTAAATGCTAAGGCTCTGAGAGTGGGGAAGGCATCCCTAACTCCTGGAGCAAGTGATGCAGTGCGGCCCACAGGCACAGGTGTTAAACCTAAGCTAGCCAACACACAGGGTGCTAGGCAACCTTATAACTCACGTGTGGCTGACTACCAGGCCTCCAGTGACTCTGCCTGCCTACAGTATAGAAGAACGTGTATTAGTCAAGCATCCTTAGTTATTATTTTGGTAGCTAGCTCCTATGCACAGTGTAGAGATGTAGGTGGTAAGCATTCAAAGAGTCTGAACAGCACTGATTATGTGATCAAGACCGAAGTCTTAAGGTCAAAGATGCCTCATTTCAAGCAAAGCTGAGATGGAACCATGGGGCGGCAGAAGGCCAGAAGAGAAGCATGGATTCCCTCTGCTCTCTGTCCAGTCAGATGATGCCTCGTTGGGCAAATGAAGAGGTCATTTGTCACCCTAAGGCGTGTCTGGCTTCAAGGTCCCCATATGAGATCCCTGACCCATCACCAGACACATCTCAGAACTGGGAGAAACTCCAGCCTCTAATTGTCTAGGAAGTTAAGTTTTTACCCAAGTGTCTGCTGAATCCTTTCCATAAATGATCTTGTCTGAGTCCAATCTAGACAGCGCTGAGTTGGTTTCAGAGTCGCTAATTTTAAAGAAATGAAGGTCAGGAGGAAGAGGGGAAATGCCTTCAGTTCCTATGCAAAAGGGGAAGAAAACACTGAAGTGCAAACTTATCTACCCAACTGCAGCTGTGACGCCTGTGTGGGGCATGCCTTCGAGGCCAGACATTGCTGAGCTAACTTTCATCATGTTCATCGTCTGAAGCAAGTCATTACCAAGGGGCGGGTGGAGGGGCTGCTGCATTCCTTAAGGATGATGCGGACAGCATTTGCTACTCTGTCATCCATACCATGAGCTCCCAAGGCTGGCGCCAAGAAAAGCCCCAAGGAAATGGTCTCACACAGCAGCAGGAACCGGGGGATCCAGGGAGTGGTTAGGAGGAAAACCATATGGCGCCATGAGTGAAGAGCAGACCCTCAGGGCAGCCAGCGAGGAGCTGTGTCTGCCAAGGAGCACCCAGGGTGCCGCCCCCTGCACCCCAACGCCAGGTGAGATCAGCTCTGAATGCCAAACCCAGGGAGCCACCCTGGAGGATCCCACCAAGTAGTCATAGAAGCACTTGCTTCCTACTGAGCAGTTGCTCTGATTCCAATGCTGTTTCAAAGTGACTCCAACACACAGTCAGCGGACAGAATTTCTGCCAGATCCTTGCAAAAATAATTCAGATAGGGTTTTCTTGGGGGGATGGTGGGATTATTGGAAAAATATACTTCCTAATTTTACATTTCTACAGCATTTTGGATTACTAAAAAAGGAAAAGTATCCTTGCGCTACAAATTTAATAATTTAATTCGCTTAAACGGTGGAGGTGAATGTGAACCAGAGCCATCACCTGCTGCCTCCCAGGGTACAGAGCAGCAGAAAGATGATGTCAGGAGCAAAGCTAGTCCTCAAACCCAGGCACTCTCATAGCGGATGGATCCACTCAGCCAAGTACCCAACATTCTCCCTCTTGCATTTATAACGGACAATAAGATTCTATCTTTTAAATGAGGGAAGGTTAATAATAAATAATAATATTTAATATTTTAATTCTTTTGAAAGGCAGAAGGACAGAGAGAGGAAGAGATCGTTTATTCACTTGTTCACTCCCCAAATGGCTACAATAGCCAGGACTGAGCCAGACTGAAAGCAGGAGCCTGGAACTCCATCTGGGTGTCCCACGTGGATGGAAGGGACCCCAGTAGTTAGGTCATCTTCCACTGCTTCCCCCAGATGCATGTGCAGGAAGCTGGATTGAAACTGGAGCAACTGGGATTCAAACACCTGCTACTATATGGGATGGCAGCCCTGTAGGCAGTGGCAACCAGCTGTGCCACATCAAAAATTCTTTTCTAGGAGAGAAGCCTGCAGTCTTTATTGAGTCTAACAGGTGGATGACAGGCTAAAGTATGTAGAACCAAAACACACAGAGGGTGAGGAGTGAGCAGAGATGCAGAGAGGACTATGCAAGGTGAGTGACAATTGAAGCAGACACAAGGGCACTACTGCCAGTGTTCCACTCTACACCCTCAGCCAAGTCAGTTTATACCTCGACCTCAGGCTTGTCAACTATAACTGCCTCACTGAACTGCTGCAATTTTACACACCAGACAATTTCACACACATTTCTTGGGTCGTCGCTTCCCTTAATGACCAACCAACCAGAGGCCAACAGCTCTCCGATCATGACTTGCAGCTCACACCATGCTCCTGGCCTCCTGGCATGTTCTTCTGTGACTCAGGCAGCTGTGAGCTAACAACTCCTCAGTGGAATTCATCATACCAGCCCCTGGTCCCCTGCCCCTCATTCTTAACACAAACACTCACTGCCATACTCTCAGACTAAATAACAACATCTCCTAGAATTCCACCTGCTGCAATCATCCGATCAGGTCTCCACAAACCAGCCTCTGCCTTCTTGCAGGAGAGCAAAGGCCAGGGCTGACTCATCTTGGCTCCTTCCCTGCCCTCCAAATTGGAGGGTGGTGACCTCCTGAAGACACTGGGATGGCTTCTCTCCTCTAGACCCAACAAGAAAACCTCCAGCATTTACTGACCACCGACCACAGCCTTTTGGACCCAGTCATTCCCACCCTCCAAAGCGACAGAATCACAGCAAGTCTAACAGCTGGTTTCCACTTATAAGAAACCCAGTAATAGGCATTCCTACTTCCTCACCTCATGCACCACTAGGCTTCACCCAAATTTGGATCCAGGGTCAGATTTTGCAGTCATATTCCTACAACTTCACATCTGCCAAGAAGGGAACACTACCAGGCCTACTAGTTTGGTTTTTATAATGCACAGGACCAGGTAGAAAGAGACAAACCTAAGAGAAGCCATCCCACCCTACACCCCACCCCCGCCACCTACTATCCCACCCTACCCGCCTCCCTGTTCCTCTATCCCACCCGCTGGCCAGAGGGTGAGCAGGCAGGGTGTGGCCCAGCCTTCTTTCCACTACACTGGGCTCCAGTGCACACAATGATTCAAAGTGTGTCCTGCTGTTTAAGTTTAGCAGTGAGGACTGCACTCCATATCCCAGTGCCTGGGTTCGAGTCCTAGTTCTGCTCCTGATTCCAGCATCCTGTTGGCTCACAGCCTGGTAGGCTACGGGTGATGGCTTCAATACGTGGATCCCTGTCACTCATGTGTACAACCAGACTGAATTCCTGGCTTCTGGAGACTGGTTTTGGTCTGGTCCAGCCCACACTGTCACAGGCATTTGGGGAGTGAACCAGATGATGGAAAACCTCTTTCTATCTCTCTGCCTGTCCATTGAAAGTTTGGGTTTTTTATTTGTGTTTAAAGCAAGAAGTCAAGAATTAAAAGAAACAATTTCAAGTTGGTTGATGATGAGATCTGATGCAGGCGGTCTGAGGAGACCACCTGGCCCCCACACACTCTCCCTTCCATACAACAAGGCTCACACCTGCTCCGGAACTCTATCTGGAGCCACTTTTACCTTCAGCTCATCAGACTGGTAACAGGCAACACCACCCCTAAGACACTGGCATCCCAGATGAGCACCAATTAGGAAAGCCCTGCTGAAAAGCAGCTCCCAGGAGCGAGGGGAGTCAGTCATGGCTCAAAGAGCCACCAGGTGGAACACCCCAGGAAGCATGTGGAGCGGAGCGCTTTCTCCTCTCTGACAGAGAATATTTCACTAGCTCTGAAGAGGTTAAATCCCACTGAATACCAACAATGAGCAACAACAACAAAAAAAAAAAAAAAAGAGGGGAGACATTTTCTGGAGGCACCACAGACCACAGCATTTTTGGGTCCAAGTCCAAATGCCGAATGCCAAATGTGGCGGTTCTGCCAAGCTGCGAAGTGCTGACCCACACAGTCTCCTGTTTGGGAGTGACATGGTCCACGTGTGCATTCCAGGGACAGCCGGAGGAAGCCCAGGGCAGGAGGGAGGCCGAGTGACAACCGAGTGTAAAGTATGCAGCAAGGCACAGCCTGAGTGGAAACAGATGGGGCACCGCCCATGTATGGGACGAGAGCTGCCTTAGCTTAGCAGAAAGTGAGGACACCTGGGGAGGGGCGGGTAGGAGTGGATGGGGCACAAATCATTGCAGACCCTCCGGTTTCCCAGGGAGGTCAGCACCTCTTGTGCAAACGGAAAAGCCACTCCACTGTCCCACAAGTCTCCAGTCAGTCCCTTCGTGCCCTCAACCCTGACTCAGAGGCGACAGGAACAGGAAGACACCCAGGGGCTTCTCCCTTCCAGGCTGTAGGTTCCCTTCTTCCCACCTGGTCCTCAGGCTTCCTGTTGAGATGCTGGGGCCAGCCTCACACACTGGAGGCATCAGTCAGCAAATACTGAAGAACACAAGGGGCAGAGTCCTCCTCTCCCGGGGCTGCCACATCCTCACCAGACAGCAATCAGCCACTCGCTTCTTCCAAGACATCATTGATTACATTCTGTTTGTCAAGGCAGGGGATTGGGGTTAATGGTAAAGGCCAGGCAAAGGGTGGTCTCAGAACGGAAATCCACAACAGCTTCAAATCAAAACACAGGGCTGCATCCCTCAAAGGCAGCCTGGCTCCGCTCTCCTCCTAAGCAATGGGCAGCTGCTGCGCCAGGCCGACGGAGAACTTGTGTGAGTGCCATGATGTGCTTCTGGCACCTGAACCTGAAGGGAATATACCAGAAATGTCCAGAGCCGTGGCCAAAAAAAAAAAAAAAAAAAAAAAACTCTATGAAAAGCAACGAGGCATGTGTTGTGGTGCAGCAGGTTCAACTGTTCCCTGGGAAGCTGGCATCCTGTAACAAACAGTGGGTGCCCGTCTGAATCCCTGCTGCTCCACTTCCTAATCAGCTCCCTGCCAATGGCCTGGGGAAGCAGTGGAGGATGGTCCAAGTCCTTAGGCCCCTGCACCCATGTGGAAGACCATGGCGATGGTATTCTACAATCCAGCTTTGGCCTAGCCATCCTCTAGCCTTTGCAGCCACTTGGGGAGTGAACCAGTAGATGAAAAATCACGATCTATCCAACTCCCAAATAAAACATAGCTCACATCTGACTTTGCTCTGAACAACTATGGTGAAAATTCACCAGCCTTCTTAGCAGTTCCATCATGTCTTAACCTCAGACCTGGATAAACCTTTCCTAGGCTGGAATAGAGGTTGCTCACCTAAACACGGAACATAGATTATTTCCCGTTACCATGAAGCAAATTATCACAAGCTTAGTGCCCAGAAACAATACCCACTCTTCTGCTCAGTTTCCCAGATTGCAAGTCTGCACAGGACACAGCCAGGTTCACTGCTCAGAACATCATAAGGTGCCGACCAGGCAGAGTTTGGAGCAAACCCACCCCAGCGCTCACTTTGGTGGTTGGCAGAGCTCTCTGCCAGCCGGTGGCAGCTGTGCTCAGCTTCGGTAGGTCAAGCATCACCCCTAGCCTCACAGCCTCCTCTCCACAGTCAGCAGCAGGAAATGTGGTGTTCCTCACGCACCTCAAGTCTTCTTCAGGAAGACTCCAAAACCACCTGCTTTTCCATTTCTCAAAGTCAACTGGGCCATAATGTAACTTTTTTTTTTTAATTGGAAAGTCAGATATACAGAGAGGAGGAGAGACAGAGAGGAAGATCTTCCATCCACTGGTTCACTCCTTAAGTGGCTACAATGGCCGGCGCTGCTCCAATCCAATGCCAGGAGCCCAGAGCCTCTTCCAGGTCCCCCTTGTGTGTGCAGGGTCCCTAGACTTTGGACCATCCTCGACTGCCTTCCCAGGCCACAAGCAGGGAGCTGGACAGGAAGTGGGGGCTCTGGGATTAGAACCGGTACCCGTATGGAATTCCAGCATGTGCAAGGCTAACACTTTTGCCGCTAGGCTACTGAGCAGGGCCCATACTGTAACCTCTTGTGGAAGTGACCATGATGTCTTACAGTCCTACAGAACACACACACTGGAAGTTTGCCTAATGAATATGCATTAGAACATCCCTATGCATGCCCTTGTTCCAGAGTAACACAGGACTAGGATCTTCTAACAAATTTCAGCATTTTCGCCATCACAAAACAAAGCACAAGTAAGGTTCCAGGAGAAAAAGATGCATCAGTGCAGTAAGATAAAGCCCCTCCCATGCGCGATAGCATAGTGGTTAAAGTCCGCACCTTGCACACACGGGGATCTCATATGGGTGCTGGTTCTAATCACAGCAGCCCTGCTTTCCTTCTAGCTCCCTGCTTGTGGCCTGGGAAAGCAGTTGAGAATGGCCCAATGCTTTGGGACCCTGGAGGAGGTTCCTGGCTCCTGGCTTTGGATCGGCTCAGCACCGGCGTTGTGGTCACTTGGGGAGTGAATCATCAGATAGAAGATCTTCCTCTCTGTCTCTTCTCCTCTCTGTATATCCGCCTTTCCAATTAAAAAAAAAAAAAAAAAGATAAAGCCCTCTCAAGTCACTAAGGCATTTCTGCCCCTTTCTGCTGAGCTGGGTTTGGGCAGCTAAGCACTACCCTGTGCATTTGGAAGAAGTCTAAAGAGCAGAGGGAACTTTGCAAAGATCTGGGGACCAAGTTTATCCCCAGAATGACAGAAACAGCAAAAAGTTGAGATAAAACAGATGGATGACTTGGAAATGTTCTGATGATGCAATACAGTAAACAGGTGAGACAGTGGGGGTTAACAAAGCAGAGCAAAGAGGAGATCAGGTGCAATCCAGGTCACATTTAAAAGCAATGGGACTGACACAGAAGCAGCAAAGGAATAGAGGATGGAAGCTGAAGAAGGCAACAGGAAGGCAGCTAAATGAACTGGACCTCCTCAAGGAGAGAGAAGATGCAAGTCTTGAACGCGTGTTCCTAGGTCAGTGTCTTGGAAACACTTCCTAAAGCAGTGCAACATTAGGAAGACACCTACCTGAGCAGTGCCTGACCAGCCCAACACTGATGCCCACAGGATCTGCCACCAGGCTTTCCAAGCTATCACCTGAGGGACATGTCTAGAACCACCACTGAGCAACTCCGTTAGGGAAGACTTTTCTCCTCCCTCCCTGCTGGTGACTGCACTTACAAACAGGCCAAAGGGTCTTCAGGACAGAAATGCCTACTAGCCAATTTTTAACTCAGACAATTAGCCTGAACAAACATCCAATCAGCAAGCTCCTTGCCACAAGCTTCCTTCTAAGCTTTGGGGGAAAAATGCATATCTGCACTCCATGGGCTATGGCAACCATTTTTGTCATACTGATCAAGCAAATATTTTCTTATTTCTTCCATGCTCTGTTTTTCTTCTCAAATAAATAATAAGATCAATCAATGCCTTAAAGAAATAAACAAATACTCCCGTTAGCAGGCAGCTTCGAGCTTTGCCTGTTGTGGGAGCATCTATCCAGCTGTGAGAGAAAGCTGGCTTACGAGTTCTCTCACACACCCTGGTATGCTTAGGAAAGCAGACCCAAGTGGTTATGTTGCAGTTTTCTTCCCTCTCAAAGTTTTCCTATTGATGGAGAGTTTTAGACTGGCATTCTTGTCTTGATCAGCTAATGCAAAACAAACCTCCTTTTCACATGCAAGAATGTTCCCACAGTCCCTCCACCCACCTCTATTGTCCTCCAAAAAAAAGTCTCTTAAAGGGACATTTTTTCATTATCCTCATTATCATGGTGACATGCCTGAAGAATCAAGGTCGACCCAAGAACACTGGGACAATTCTATTGCATACAACAGTCTGCTCTTAAGTTCCATCAGCTCTCAGAATACATGCACAAGACACACACACATTGCAGGAGGTCATGTGTGTTGTCACCACAAAGCACAATCAGAGGCTGGATCCATAGCCCACACCTGTCACCAAAATAGGGTCCCATTCCACTCAGCACCTCCCACATTAAGACATTAAGACTTCTTGGATATGTGATTAGGAATATGTTTCTGACAATCTCTGATAGCATGATTACAGGGAAGCAGTAAGCTGAAATCCAAACTTGAAAGATTATAGCTTGACAGGAGATTCCTCCCAGAACTCCTACATTCTGTAGGGAGGAGAAACTGCCAAAGTTAAATGAGACTAGAGTCCCAAAAAGTCCAGAATGAGCAAAAATCTTACACAGTGACCCAAGGAGCTACCATTAGACACTCTTCCAAAGCCTAATGATTCATTAGAATATTATTATTTAAGTGATGAACAGCGAGCAAAGGGAAGTAAGAGATAATGACACCTTCAAACCCGATAACTTCATTGGCCCCTGGAGCTGAGAAGGAGCCAAGCCTCAAGTCTCTCCCCCAACAGAGCCAGGACCGGACCATACACCCTACTGTAATCATGGCCACACAGAGTTAACCCCCATGGCCACAACTGTAGCAGACGTCCACAATCAGGCTAGTGATTACCAGGAACGGGTTCAACTCAACAGCAGCCACAACCACCAGTGTAGGGAAGACAGGCTTGGCAGCTACCCCTGCACTTCCTCTCCAGCCGGCTCCCTATCCACTCCACAGCCAGATGTTAATAAATTGGGAAGCAGTGTGACAGCCGCAAGTCACATGCGCACAAACACTGGAAGAGACCATCTCTGTTGCCTCAGAGACTGGTGAAACTTCATCCTGCCATGAAGGACTCAGCACAACTAAGTGCACCACAAATTTCACCTCACATCCTAAGCGTCACTATTTTTTTGTAGCCAGGCAACCAAAAAGAAGGTGTCAAACATTTGCCTGGACCAATCAAATGCAAGACACTTCTGGACATCTATTTCAAGACCACGATCCCAAGGATGGCCTGACAAACAGGAACAAGATAGTGTGAGGCCACCATGCCTGGCCCACCCCTTTAACAGTACACTCCTATTTCCACCACAATTATTAGGCAAATAACAGCTTACAGGGTGCTCACTTGCCAAACTCCACACTGGCCCTTTAAAGACTTCCCATTCAATCCTCCTAACCCTGGGAAGTAGGCCTTATTGGCCCCATTTTACAGATGGAAACCAAAGTGCAAGTGGTTGAGCCAGCCTCCAAACCGGTTTTACCAGATTCCAATTCCACCCATCACCCACACCTTAAACTGGACAACTGATTGCTTGCAGAGGCAGAGAGAGCCTCCATCCTCAGCAGGGCAAGCTTCCTCATTAAGCTTCCCCAGCTCCCTGGAGGCAAGCGTCTCAGCTCTCCTTTCACAAAGGTGGCTTGGATCTGGGTCTCACCTCACATCTTTTTTTTTTCTTTTAAGATCTATTTATTTTGCGGGGGGGGGGGAGGCTAATTTACAGAGAGAAGGAGACAGAAAGATCTTCCACCTGCTGATTCACTCCCCAGATGGCTGCAATGATGGTTGAAGCTGAGCCACTCCAAAGCCAGGAGCCAGGAATTTGCAAATCTCCCTGGCGGGTGCAGAGTCCCAAGGGTTTGAGCCATCTTCTGCTGCTTTCCCAAGCCATAAGCAGAGAGATGGTTAGGAAGTGGAATAGCTGGGATCCCAAGGCAGAGGATTAACCAATAAGCCATCCATCACACAGGGTCCACCACCTTCACATCTTGCACCTGTGATCCACACTTAATTTTTCTCACCTGTAAGTCCCTGCGCCAGCCCCCGCACCAAGCATGTAGGTATCTTAAAGACAGAAAACCCGACTTTCTCAGCTGTGCAACTTGGAACTTGGCTTACTGGGTCACCCACAGCCAGTGCTGAATGTTTGGAATACAAAGACTAAATTCTCACAGTCTACACACCTGCTTCCCCACCCAGAGAGTAACATCGGTGAGCAGTGGTACAGGACAGAGTTCCTTTGTTGGAGGGAGGGAGGGAAGAGGACGCTTGGCCAATGGGGAACAGAGAGAAGTGCCAATGCTCCAGCCTCGGCCACCAGTACAGACCCTCAGAGGGTAAGGAGAAACCAGGAGCTAGGAGACTGCAGGGATGCTTGGCCTCAGAAAAGGACTGGTTTGCTCAAGTCAAAGTTAACATATATTGAGTTCTTACTCCATCCTATGAGACAGGAATCTTGTTTCTCTGAGGTTTACATCCTCACTACCCCATTTTACAGCCAGGGTAACTGAAGCTCAGGGAGATTGGGCTGCTTGGAGTCACACAGCAAGAATGATGAGGTAGGGCCAGGGTCTAAAGCCTAGCAGGCCGCCTCCAGGTCCCCCACCACTACATTACAAAGGCCCAGCAGCCAGAAAAATCATTTTGAGTCAACTTTTTTAGAAACTAGAGAGTGACAGGGGTTGCTCTATGGCATAACAGGTTAAGCCACTACCTGTGACTCCAGCATCCTATATGGGTGCTGGTTCACGCCCTGGCTGACCCACTTCTGATCCAGCTCCCTGCTAATGGTCTGGGAAAGCAATGGGGGACAGCTCAAGTTCCTGGGCTCCTGCACCCATGTGGGACACCCAGAAGAAGTTCCTGGCTCCTGGCTTTGGATCAGCTCAGCTCTGACTGTTGTGGCCACTTGGGGAGTGAACCAGCAGATAGATCTTTCTGTCTCTCTGCTTCTCTCTGTAAATCTAACTTTCAAATTAAAATAAATAAGCCTTTAAAAAAAGAGACATAGTCCCTGTCTCTGATAACATGTTATACTACAAATCCATGTAAAACATCAAGGAAGTTTGGCCTGGGGCTGGGAACCAGTGAGGCTAGAGGGCTGCTGGAGAGGGGCTGCAGCACCAGAAGCAGGGACAGAGCGCCAAGAACACAGTGTCACACCCAACCCCCGTTCCCCGGGAGTGTCCTGCTGGTGCCCCTCCACTGCTTGGCTCCCTTACGTGGCTGACATGGAAGATAGCCACTGTGCCCAATACAGAGGTCACCACCAACTTCAGATGTCACGGAGAGCAGAGGCAGCTCTGCCACAGCACATGGGACTTTGCCACCATGTCAGAGTTCACAAACAACATAGCATAGAAGCTGAGAGCAGCAGAGGAGAGGAGTTCAGTAGGAAGATTGAGTCCTTCCGCACAAACTGGGAGGATTGGATGGCTTGCATTTCTTACACACAAGGGAAGAACAAGCATCACCTAAAGATTCCGGGTGAACCCTGAGTGACATCCGGCAATGGTGCTTTCTCTGTCTCATCCCTGAGCAAAGATGATCAAGTTTCCTTTGTACTTTTCTCTAGTGAAGGAACTGGCCGGCAGGAAGGGGAAAAAAAAAAATCAACCTACTGTTACACAGAGGATGCTAAGAAAAACACAGGAAAGACAGGATGCAGTTAGCAGTCTAGGCTGATTGAAACCACATGTCGCGTGCACCAGAAATTCCACTCCCTCTGTCCTCCTTTGCGTCTCCCCGCCCCTGAGGGAGGAGCCCGCATGCACACACTGGGTCCCCAAGAACAACTTGCAGTGGGAAGGACTGGAGAAGAGATGGTTTCTGCACCTCTACCCACTCTTGGGTGCCAGGACTGCCCCGAACGATGTGCCTGGACAACCCCAGATTCACTCCCTCTTTCTAGCCAGAGCACAAGGCAGGGGAAAAAAAGTGCTCCTGACTCAGGCATTTCATTTTGGACTGAAGGGGGAAAAAGAATCAATTTGTACAGGCTTCCCGACAGTACAGCCTGATTCACCACTGGGCTCCTGCCTGTGGACATCAGAAAGTCTGCAGAAAGCATGGACTTGCAAGCCAAGTTCATTTCCTTACAAAAAAAAAATGTCTGAATCCCATGAAGCTTTATCATAAAACACATTTCCTGTGAACTTCTTAAAGAGCCCTCTCCTAAAACACAACGCTTTAATGAACCTGGTAATACTTTTGCTTTCAGAAAAACTGCCATGCATGATTCTAAAGTCTGGCCAGAGCTGGGCATTAGTGAACGATCCCGCTTGGACTGTTCTCCTCACTGAGTGCGATGTTTCCTTGTACTCTCGTTTCTGAAGGCATTCCATCATACTCATAGCCCTTTATATGTGCGCCCCTGCAGCCTGCAATTTGGAACACATTGTCAAACCACCAGTCATTAGGGCACTCGTAAAAATCCCCAACAACCCATCAGGTAATCTAATCAGGCCCTTGCAAGCCTGAGTCCAATGTCCTCTACTTGGGCGGGAACATGACTTGAAGTACAATGAATGACAAAGCGCTCTAAAACCAAACTTTCATGAACTGAAAGTCACCTATTCTCAACTCCAATCAAAATCCACATCACATTCCCCGCTATTAAAAACTGTAGGTTTTCTCAACTTGCACCTCTTTCCCTGGTCTAAATTTCTCTCCCACCAACTGCAGCTTCTCTCTCATTCCAGATCCTGTTGTGTCGCTGGCCTTATCTACCTTGAAACACACATACACACACACCTGCATTAATCACTGCATTCCATGGCTAAAATCCTCCAGCCTGGCAATCCTGTTTGAGAGAGGATCTGCTTTCAATGATGCCGACTCCCAGTCTCCATCCCTTTCATCATCTATGAGACAGATGGGAGGCAAAAGGTCACAGAGGAGGGCTACATAAACACTCTGCTTTTTCAATTAGGGGATTCCATCATGCCTCGTGGGGTAAGAGACAAAAGGTTGCTCGGGTCTGTTATATCTGGAAACCAAAAACCTTACCAGAAGCATGGGGTCATCCAAGACAGAAGTACAAAACACTAAAGCAGAATGAGAAGATAGGACAGACAAGATAGCCCAAATGCAAACCAAACACTGTGTAAGCCACCCTAAGAAAAGCACAGAACCAACCTACTGTCTGACAGCAAAGCAACCACACAGCCCTTAAGGGCCCAGATCAACAATGCACAGGAGAGGACCACTGGGAAGCCACGCTCGCCGACAGCCCCACAAATGGGAGCTTTGAATCGAGCACCATGCTGGAAATCGAGTCTCTAATTTTGTTTATTGGTTACAAGGCAGGAATCAAACCTTGGACCCTGTATTAACACAAACACAGGAAGTGAAATACAACTGTAATGGGGAGGGGTAGTCTCATCATCTAATAGCCACTTTGTTTTTACAGTAGGCCTAGGAAGATCCAAAAGAGCCAAGTATCTCTCTCTCCCCACCCCAAAATAATATAAAAAGCCTTACAAACAAAGTGCATGAGGAAAAAAAAAATGTGCATTCATGTTTTCAAATTTAAAAGGGGGGGGGGGGCAGTGCATGGCCTAATAGTTAAAGTCCTTGCCTTGCATGTGCCAGGATCCCATGTGCCCACCAGTTCTAATTCCAGCAGCCCGGCTTCCCGTCCAGCTCCCTGCTTGTGGCCTGGGAAAGCAGTTGAGGACAGTCCAAAGTCTTGGGACCCTGCACCCACGTGGGAGACCTGAAGAAGGTTCCTGGTTCCTGGCTTCGGATCAGTGCAGCACCGGCCATTGTGCTCACTTGGGGAGTGAATCATCAGACGGAAGTTCTTCCTCTCTGTCTCTCCTTCTTCTGTATATCTGACTTTGTGATTAAAATAAAAATAAATCTTTAAAAAAAAAAATGCTCTTGGGCCCGGCGGCGTGGCCTAGCGGCTTAAGCCCTCACCTTGAACGTGCCGGCATCCCATATGGGCACCGGTTCTAATCCCGGCAGCTCCATTTCCCATCCAGCTCCCTGCTTGTGGCCTGGGAGAGTGGTCGAGGATGACCCAAAACATTGGGTCCCTGCACCCGTGTGGGAGACCCAGAAGAAGCTCCTGGATCCTGGCTTCAGAGCAGCATAGCATCGGTCGTTGTGACTAGGACTTGGGGAGTGAATCATCGGATGGAAGATCTTCCTCTCTGTCTCTCCTCCTCTCTGTATATCTGACTTTCCAATAAATAAATAAATCTTTAAAAAAAAAAAAAAAGGCTCTCTTGGGCCTGGTGCAGTAGCCCAGCAGCTAGAGGCCTCAACGTTCATGTGCCGGGATCACATATGTGTGCTGGTTCATATCCTGGCTGTTCCACTTCCCTTCCAGATCCCTGGCTTGTGACCTGGAAAAGCAATAGAGGATTCCCCAAAGCTTTGGAATCCTGTACCTACATGGGAGACCTGGAAGAAGTTCCTGGCTCCTGGCTTTGGATCAGCTCAGCTCCAGCCACTGCAGCTACTTGGGGAGTGAACCAGTGGGATGGAGTATCTTTGTCTCTGTCTCCCTTCTCTGTAACTCTCATTTTACAATACAAAGAAACTCTACAAAAAACAAACAAAAAAGCTCGCCTTAAACTTAGGAATAGACACTTGGGTAACTTCTATAACATACCTTTTACCACAAAATAAGCACCTATCCCAAGATCTTGGAATATCCCAAAACCCAAAGCCCAGGAGGACCCTATGGGGTTGCATCCTTCTCTCTCCAGGCCCCACACCTGAGGGAACTGTTACAATGAGCTTGGATCAAATCACTTTGCTGTTTTCCTCTGAAGTTTTATGAGGCACCTCACAGTTAGGACACAGTTAAGACCCACTTACCCGAAGTCCTAACTTCAAAATAATGGCTTCCTTTCTCTGGGTCACCTGTCAGGAAACTTGAGGTTCCTTCTGTGAGCAGAACCCAGTAGGGCCACAAAGCTGGCAGGGTTAATCATGCAGTTCTCAAAAATGCCACCTGAGGGTTCCTGGAACTCCTTGGACCGTCCTGGGTTGGACACCACAGACGCACATAGGCTGGGGCTTCCCTGTGCTCTACAGCATCTGTGGGAATGAGCAGTGGATCTGAGCACCCAGCATGTTCTAGTCAGGTGGGAAGATAAAAATCTGAAATGACACATCTCGTCTCTTCGGTTTTTAATTTGAAAGACACAACTGCTTTTTCACAGATTATGACTTAAGTTAACATGCAATAAGTTTGTTATTATTAAAGAAATGAAAAAGTAAATACTTTTTAAAGTTAGAACTACCCTTTTCTACTTCGAACAAAAAATCTAAGCAAATGCCTGAGTATCATGCTTTAGAAGAAGAGATCAATCAAAAATGACCCAGAAAAACACTTTGGGATGGCGAAGAGGGCCCAGCAGTGTTCCGGGCTGTTCGTAAGGTGTTAGTTGTTTGCTGGTCCACAGACCGGGGAAATACAAGCGGTACCCACTAAGCAGAGTTGGGTAATACTAGTCTGATGAAGTCTCCCCACCTTTAAAAAAAAAAAAACAAAAACAAGTATGGCTCACCATAAATACCCAACTGCATTGAGGATCGAAGTTACTTGATTCATTCCTTCTGCGGAACAGCTCCAAAACTGTGATATTCTTTTCACCATAAATTAGCCAATGGCAAGGGTCCAAGTAACAAAATCAGTGAATGGAAGGATAATTTGGCTTTTCTCTACTGGACCACAGGAAACCACTGAAGGCTGCCCACAAATGCCCTAGATCCAGGATGTCTGAGCTCTCCTGTCCTTGGGTTTGCAGCGTGTGCAAAAGGCAGGGGATTTGGCTCCAATTCTGAGTCTGTGGGTCCTAAGCAGGTCAGTTACTCTCCAGGGCTTTGCCTTCTTTCTCGGTAAAGTAACAGAGCTGGATGAGATCATTTCTTTGTAAGAGCTTCCTGCTCCAACGCTCTCTGAAACCCCAAGCAACGAAACCCTGAAGTGCCCCTCACTTTGTCTCTCCTCCAGGGATGGGCAGAGTCAAAACTCAACATTAGACACTGACCTCTATGAATCTCAGCACCATAGCTGAGCGGAGCTTGCAAGAAGGGAAGGGAAGGAGGAGGGGCATTGGGTAAGGGGAAATCGACCCACAACATCTAGTAGGATTCAATCCGCTGCCAGCAGGATTCAATCTGCTCCTATGACTAACACCCATAGGAGAGGACCCCAGTTTCCAGGCTTAAATGAGGGGTCAACATCAATTAAACAGCACAAACTTAGAACCAGAAGCACTATTCTGGCTCTGCTTCCCTAGAAACTCAAAAATGTCTTGATCTACCAAAAAAGAAAACAAAAAGGCAGAATTGACATCAAAACACCAACATCAGAGCTGTGGCACTCAAGCCTAGTGAAGCTATCGCTTGCAATATCCACACCCCATTTCCAGATGTCAGTGCAAGTCTCCGTTGCTCTTCTTCCAATCCAAATGCCCACTAATGTGCCCAAAAACACAGCACATGACAGCTCAGGTACTGGGCCCCCCTCCACCCACATGGTCAACTCCTGGCTTCAGCCTGGTCCAGATCCAGTTGCTGCATCCACTTAGGGAGTGAATCAGTAGACAGAAGTTCACTTCAGTTCTGTCACTTTGCCTTTCAAATAAATAAGTAAATAAACATCTTAACATACACATACCCCAAAACAGAAATAAAGATACCCATGAAGTATACTGAAATAGTACCAAGACCACTACTTTGGACAGATGCTTGATGCTTTAGAACTTGTTATAGTAGCTAAGGTTCCTAAGGCATCAGTTACATGCCAGGAACTGGTCCAAATGCCTTATTTGCATTGCAGCTGACACCCTTCCCAAGCCTGGAAGATACATGTTATTATCCTCATTTCACACATATGGAGAGTTAAGTCCCAGAAACCCAAAGAATTTATCACAGATTTCAGAGAAGGTATGCAACAAAAGCCCAGATTGTAACCCACTTTAATACCATGCAACTACAGCGATTCACCTCAGAGTTTTTCCACGCAAACAAATGTTCGTTTCTGTCTGTTGGCTTGGGGTGTGCCTGGCCAAGAGCTGGGGACCAGCTCTCACCAGAGCGGAAGGATCCATCAGCGGAAGGATCCACCAGGCGGATGTTCTGATGAAGTCCACGTTGAGTTGTCTGCAGAATGGAAGCACTGATGGGGAGCCGTGGGTGGACACCTCTCCGCTGGGCATCAAAGCTGAGCTGAGGCTCTCACATGTGCCTTGTGGGGCTGGTGTGTGTGTAAGACAGCGGAAGAGGGGAGAGAGAGAAGCAGGGAGGGGAGGGAAGGAAAGAGAAAGGCAAGCCAGACCCATCCTCCTTTACACACAGTGACAGGCAGATTTACTGAGACCTGACTGAGGCTGGATGCTGAGGCTCGGGTCTGGCAGAAGCCCCTGACCCATCTGTCACCCCGGCAGCAGGGAACAGAGCCAATGTATAGCAGCAGGGGTCCCGGGGGGCACTGGGCTTTGTTTCTTTTCTTTTTTTTTTTTTTTTCCTAAGGTGTTCAAGTGTTAACGTCTTGTAAAATCTCTTCTCTTCCACCATGGACAATAAACTGGCTCAAGGGTTTGCCAGCCGACAGTTAAAGCACAACAGGTACAACCACAGCCCTCAACCACTCTCCATCTTCACACATTGTCTCACTGCTTAGACTCACAATCTGCACATTTAATATAAAAAGGGAAAAAAATACATAATTAGATTTGAGAAAGAGAAAGATGGGGTCCTGGCTGTTGCCTCACTCCCCTAGTGCTTTCAATGGCCAAAGCCAGGAGCTCAGATCTCACTGTGAATGTCCCACATGTATGGCAGGGACCAACCACTTGACTTTACACCTGCTGCCTCCCGGGATGCTCAGGAGGCTGGAATCGACAGCAGAGCTGGGACACAAACCCAGGTGCTGCGGTGACTTTATGAGTGTTCTTAACCAGTTCTTCTCTGGCCCCAACACCTGCACCCACCCTAACACATACTTTTTCAAAATGAATAATGACCACATTTAGGAAGCCCTGAGTTCTCTCTGACTGTAGGCAAGTCCTTCAGCCTTTTGGACATGACCGCGGCACTGACTCCTTAGGAAGTGCTTAGCCATGGAGATGGCATGCTCACTGCTATTCATCAGTGAGAACATTCTAAACAAAGAGATCACCCAATAGAAAGGTATGTGAGAATGGGATCTCTTCTGTCCAAACAGCAGATGCTAGCACTCCACCAAAGACCCCCTCACTGATTCCAGGGCTGCCCTGCTTGTCTCCCACAAAAACTCCAGCTTGTACTCAACTGCTAATTACAAGCTCCTTGTTAATTATTTCACAAGAGCTTCTGCAAATCAGAGCATGAAGTGCCTGGCCCAGTTTTAAAGGTTGCCTTTGGCACACTTTCCATCTTTCGGGCCCTGTGTTCCACACTCTTCCCTTTCTGCCTCATCTTCGAGTGGCTAATTCATTGGCTCCGGACATCTTCCACTGGCCGAAAGAACTCTGTTGCCTAACAGTGCCCACATTCTTGTCCCCTCCACACCACTGAGCACAAGACAACAATTCTTAAAATCAAATAAAATGAACTACAATAAAGGATGAACTTGGATTTCTAAGGCAAAACACCAAAAACTACAAGTCCCAAAGGAAATATTACACCTTAAGGCTTCCACCTGACAAGGCACTATGAACAAAAGCAATGCTCCACAGGCAACGGAGAGAAGACATCGGCACATGTTACAAAGGAGGAGTGACAACAAGATAAACAAGCAGCCCAATGGAAAAAGCCTAGGATGTGAGTAGGGTTTTCATGGCGAAATCAATATAAACGCCCCATAACCATACAATTCCCAACCTCTCTAAACCAAAGTAGTTAGGGATCAAAACTACCTAAAGCTGACTGCACCATTATGAAATAATTATTCTAGATAAGAAACTTCCATCCCCATATTTTAAAAAGCCGAGTTCTTGAAAGATCAGACAGAGGAACCAGGTGCTGTAGAGTACTGGGTAAAGCTGTCTCCTGCAGTGCCAGCAGCTCATACAAGCTCTGATGTGAGTCCCAACTGCTCCAATTCTGACCCGGCTCCCTGCTAGCATTCCTGTGGAAACAGTGGAGGATGGCCCAAGAGTTTAGGCTCCTGCATTCATGTGCGATACTTAGAAGAAGCTCCTAGCTTCCAATTTCAGGCTCGTCAGCCCTTGACTGCTGTGGCCATTATGAGAGTGAACCATTAGATGGAAGATTTTTCTGTCTCTCCTTCTCTCTGTAAATCTGACTTGCCTAAAAAAATTTAAAAAAAATTTTAAACAAACTAAAAAATATTTTTAAAAAGACCACGCAAAGCTGAATGGGACAGAAGCACTGTGACAATCACAGCCAGCCAGCAACTTAAAGATGGTATGACTTAGAATTTTGGACCTTATGATGGTGCAAAATCAATGTACATTCAAAAGAAACCACATTTTGAATGCTGCTCCTGAGCGGCAGGTGAGCGGTACACAGTAGGATTCCATCCTCTCACGCCAGGCAATGGAGCAAGCGTAGCCCTCCATCAGTACCACAGTCACAAGAGCGACACTTGCCACTCTAGAGTGCACTGTGCGGCTGAGCAAGGACAGACAGCAGGTCAGGGGTGGTAACTGCAAGTTTGAGTTGCCAGAGTCCATTTCCCATGGGTTCACAGGGAAGCACCCACAGTGTGAGTCAAGGAGCTTCTGTACTTGACCTTTCCTACCTAGATCTTCACGGGTCCAAGTGCCTTTGAAACGAGCATCAAAGCTCTGTCCGCTTTTCATGGTTTTCCACTTCCCCCAAGTAAATGGCTTAAGAAAAATTTAGGCATATTATCACAGGTATGCTACAGCTCAAGCTTCAAGGACCAAAGTCTAAATCAGGTACTTATCAGAACAAGCATTTAGCATGGCAGTCAAGATGCCCACTTAGGAAACTCACATCCCATATTGGAGTCCATGGGTTCAAATCCTAGTTCCCCCTCAACTCTACCTTCCCATGTGGGAGAGCCAAATTAAGTTCCAGGCTCCTGGTTTTAGCTTACACCAGTGCAGCTGTCGTAAGTGTTTGGGAAATGAACCACAACATGGAATCTCCACCTTGGCCTCTCTGCTTTTTAAATAAATATAAATACACTAACCCATTAGATAAGCAAGCACCTTAATATTCTCTTCCAGTGGGATGCATAACAATAATGTTTGCTTTCACCAATGTACGGCTCATCGGTACGAAGTCCATGTGGAAAGTATTAAATTTAGTACTTAAATGTTAGTCTCTTAAGTAATAAACAGGCTTGAAAAAAAGATCTCCCTGTAATTAATATAAAAATAAAGCAGCATGGAACAGTGTGTTAAGCGTTTGGCTATGAGCCAAGCAGAAGTAAAAATTCCAGCTCTGCCACTTTTCGTCTGGCTAGTTACTTCTAAGCCTCTATCTCTAATTGTAAAATGGGGATAACATAGATCTGTTTTCTTTTTGGCTGCACCTGGTATAGTTTTACCCACACTAAGTAATGCCATAGTAGGCAATGCTTAAAATGGCCCTGTCAGGACTGGTGCCAGGATGTAGTAGGTTATGCCTCCGCCCTCAACATTAATATCTCATATGGACGCCGGTTCCAGCCCTGGCTGCTCCACTTCCAATTCAGCTCTCTGCTAGTAAGACTGCAAAAGTATCAGAGAATGACACCAGACACTTCAGCCACTGCACGCATGTGGGAGGCCCATAAGAAGCTCCAGGCTTCCGACTTTGGTCTTGCCCAGTCCTGGCTTTTGTGGCCATTTAGGGAGTGAACCAGTGGGTAGAAGATCTCTCTCTCCGATCAAGTATTTTTTTTTTAACTAAAATAAGAGGACTAACACTTATGGTGGCTACCTTATCCTGACACTGCTATATTTTCTACTCAATAAGAATAAATTATATTATATACTGTCAACTCCAAGCAGTACCATCTAAACAACCCAGCGATGAGAAAAACTGAAGTGAGACAAAAACAGGTGAAATTTAAATTGAGTTCTTACACCCAACACATATGTTCACCTGTCAGTTCTCTCCAAAGCTCTCTGCTGCCACATACGTCACCAGTAGATGCTGGTAGCAGAGAACTCCCGGGCAGATGCAGCAGCCTCCTAGCTCCTTTGTTCCTCTCCTCCTAGGATTCTATACCCCAGTCTCTCTTACTCATGAAATTCTCCTGTCGGGCCTGGCAGCATGGCCTAGCGGCTAAAGTCCTTGCCTTAAACATGCTAGCATCCCATATGGGCACCAGTTCTAATCTTGGCAGCTCTGCTTCCCATCCAGCTCCCTGCTTGTGGCCTGGGAAAGCAGTTGAGGATGGCCCAAAGCTTTGGGATCCTGCACCTGTGTGGGAGACCTGGAGGAGGTTCCTGGTTCCCAACTTCGAACTGGCACAGCACCAGTCGTTGGGCTCACTTGGGGAGTGATATTCCTCTCTGTCTCTCCTCCTCTCTGTATATCTGACTTTGTAATAAAAATAAATAAATCTTTAAAAAAAAAAAAGTTCTCCTATTTAGGAGGAACCCAGAATTGCACAATCATGTTGGAAGCAATTCTGGAAAATTCCTTTGTGCCAACTGCTCAATGCCATGACAATGCAAGTACAAAGTAAAAGCAGAAAAACGACCAGGGTACATAGGGCACCTGCTGATAACAGGAACTTAAGATATACTGGGAATCCAGATGCCCAGTCCTATCTCTGCCCAAGTAAGGGGAACAAGGAGGAAGCATGGAGAGGCTTGAAAGACGATGGCTGTGGAGGGTGAGGCGAGGCCGAAGGCGCAGAGGCAGGAAGTGGGGAGGGGGAGGGGACACACACAGGGCCCTGCACATGGTGGACAGGAAGGCCTCCATCAACAGTAAGCTCACCACCCTAGGGAGCCAAGCCTTTACTCCGAAGGGCACCAAGGTAGGAACAGCATGCTCACATAGATAAATGGAGGGAGAAAAAAAACCAGTCTGGGCTCTCCAATACCCTTTTCCTTTGGGACTCCTTTTATCCCAACAAAAGAGCTCTTGAGTTCCACCGTTGGCACTGAACTTCTATGAACTACTTTTGAACAACTGGAGTCAAGCCTGAGGATTTTTAAAGGGTGGTCAGAAAGGGCCTGGAGATGCTAGGCAGGAATTTCTCTAACCTACCCTCAGGTTTAAAAGTAGCTGAGAATGGGCGCCGGTTCTAATCCCGGCAGCCCCGCTTCCCTTCCAGCTCCCTGCCTGTGGCCTGGGAAAGCAGTCGAGGACAGCCCAAAGCTTTGGGAATCTGCACCCGCGTGGGAGACCCGGAAGAGGCTCCTGGCTTCGGATCGGCATAGTATCGGCCCGTTGCGCTCACTTTGGGAGTGAATCTTTGGATGGAAGATCTTCCTCTCTGTCTCTCCTCTCTGTATATCTGCCTTTCCAATGAAAAAATAATAAAAATAAATCTTTAAAAAAAAAATTAAAAAAAATAAAGTAGCTGAGAAAAGTTCCATTTCCAAGTCACTGTTTGCAATGGCACTGTGGCTGTTTATTCAGCTGTGGCATTCCCCCATCTGCATGTACCGGGACAGAATGTGGCTTTCTGCGACTGATTAGATTGCAGGTGGATGTGTATCGTATTCCGTAAGTCCTCTTGATGCTTAAAGTCAGAGTTTCACTTGGTTAGGAGCCTCAAGTATGAATCAAAGGTCAGAGCAGCCTCTCAAATTCTTCTGGACCTTCCAAAGTCAAGCTCAAAAGTCTCTGATTTTATACTTATTTCTGTGGTTTCCAGCATATTAAATGTCACTTCTTTGGCAAAAGTTGGTTTGACCAGGTGAAAACTTCAGGGCTGTACTTTAGAAAACTGGTAGAACACAGAGTTAATGACACTGCTTTCAGGGTACATTGTTCCATCTCTCTGCACACCTCCCACCCCACCTCATCAAAATCCGAACAATACCAAGACAGAAACAAGGCAAAAAATCCAGCAGTCAGCGCCAGCACCTTGGCTCAACTGGCTACTCTTCCTCCTCCGAGTACCGGAATCCTATAAGACAGCTGATTCATGTCCTAGCTACTTCATTTCCTGTCCAGTTCCCTATTTATGGCCTGGGAAAGCAGCAGAGAATGGCCCAAAGCTTTGGAACCCTGCACTCACGCTGGAAGGCCCGGAAGAATTTCCTGGTTCCTGGCTTCAGATTAGCTCAGTTCCTTCTGCTGCAGCCATTTGGGAATGAACCAGTGGATGGAAGAGCTTTCTCTGTCTCTCCTTTTTCTCTGTTAGTCTGCCTTTCAAGTGAAAATAAATAGATCTCTTAAAATGGATTTTAAAAACGTTGTTTACTGCTATCTGCCTTTCTTTAATTTTTAAACCGAACTCATTGGGTTTCCAAGTTCTCCGTCATGGTTAGTTCTGGAAGATAAAACTTGCAAACCTTTAAAACATTTATTTCTTTTTCATCAGAAAGGCAGATTTACAGAAAGATGACAGATCTTCCATCCGCTGTTTCAATCCACAAATGGCTGCAACAGTTGGAACTGAGCCGATCTGAAGTCACGAACTTCTGGGTCTCCCACACAGATGCAGGGTCCTAAGGACTTGGGTCATCTTCTACTGTTTTCCCAAGCCACAAGCAGAGAGCCGAATGGGAAGTGGAGCAGCCAGGTCATGAACTGACGCCCATGTGGGATCCCATTGCTTGCAAGTAGAGGATCAGCCAGTTGAGCTAATGTACTAGCCCCAGTTTACAATTTTTTATAGGTAGGAAAAAGAGAGGAAAAGAACACTAGGTTCCCACTGGGAAAGGTTAAAAAAAAAATGCATAGCTCATCTCCCACAACTGCTTCCCCATCTTAAGGAAAGGTCCTGGATTAGGTGACCTCTAAAATCCCACCTGGCTCTAGTCCCAAGAACATCTTAGAATTTGGTAACAGAACCCATTGCACAGATGTCCACCTGCCTTTCTGCTTTTCCTATCAACCTACTAGCTAAGCTCATGAACAATTTCACAGCTGGTGGGAGCAGCCATTAACTGTCACTGGATCCCAACCACAAGTAAAAACCCCAGCCCTAGCCACGACCTACAGCACTGAAGTGCTTTGGCAGACCCACCCACCCTCTGGGACTGGGTCCTCCTCCCACTACACCAGGCACCAGTTCTGGTCTTGCAGCTCCCAATTGCATCTCTCTGTCCCACGCCCGCCTCGAGAGATGCTGTTAAGCAAACAATTTACAAGTTTTGATGCTGCTCTCAGCAACCCCCTACACACCACAGTTCTGGCACTTGCGTCATTGCCATTATAAAAACAAACACATCTTTCACAGGCAAAAAAAAAAAAAGTTTTATTTGTTCAAATGTTGAAACACTATAAAAGATACATGAAAGGTTTTTTTTTTTTTTGGTAGGGAGGGGATGCCGCCACAATAGCTCAGTTGACTAATCATCTGCTTGCAAGCACCAACATCCCATACGGGCACCAGTTTATGTCTCAGCTGCTCCACTTCCCATCCAGCTCCCTGCTTATGGCCTGGGAAGCATTAGAGAATGGCCCAAAGCCTTGAGATCCTGCACCCATGTGTGAGACCCAGAAGCAGCTTCCTGACTGCTGGCTTCAGATCCACTCAGCTCTCACCACTGCAGCCATTTATGGAGTGAACTAGTAGATGGCTTTTCTATGTAAATGCAACAAACATTAATCAATTGTTTATATTGGAAATTGACTGCAAATTGGCAGATTGGTTCCAGACACATTTCTGTGGCCCATGGAGTATTTGTAAATATACGATTTGATGCTGCTGAGCTTTTCAGAGGGGGCTATTTCACTTCGTATTTAAAACATGCATCTTCTCTGCAAAACTATAGCACCACCTCATTTCCCCAGCCAGGGCCAGGCTGCTGTGTGCATTAGCCCAGTTGTGGCAGTTGAATTATAAAAGCTCAGAGCTGTCCTTCTGGGGATGTTTTCCTAACTCAAATAAGAAAGTCGAATAACAGCACATACCTTAGTCAAAGACTATTTGAATTTATTTATTTACTTATTTTACCATGCCACCAGTAATTCAATGCAGAAACAAATTGAAGGCCATTAAAACTGTCTCATGAACTGGTCATCAGGCATTTTAGAGATGTCTGTTTCCAGTTAATATCATGGCTATATCAAGTCAAGCATTTTTCTAACGATGATAAAATGCAAGCATTAGTTGAAATCTGGATCATATGAGTTTAACTTTCTTTTCCAAGATTTGGGGGGCCAAACTGTGGCACAGTAGGTTAAGCCATCACCTGTGATGCTGGCATTCCTATGAGCACTAGTTATAATCCTGGATGTGCCACTTCCAATCTAATTCCCTACTAATGTGCCAGGGAAAGCACCAGGTCTCTTCCACCCAAGTGGGAGACCTGGATGAGTGAAGCTCCTGGTTCCAGCTTGTTCCAGTCCTGGCTAATGCAGGTGTTTGGGGAACAAACCAGCAAATGGAAGATTTAGCTTTCTCTCTGTCACTTCCTCTATCTGTAATTCTACCTTTCAAATACTTTTTTAAAATGTTGAAATCTAAAACTTGGGGACTGATATTGTAGCATAGCAAACTAAGCCACCACATGCAACACTATTACCCCATGTGGGCACAAGTTCAAGTCCCACCTAATCCACTTCCAATCCAGCTCTCTAGGAAATCAGTGGGATGCTTCAAATATTCAGGTGGCCTGTGCCCACATGCCAAGACCTGAACGAAGTCCCCTGCCTATCAGCTTTGGTCTAGTGTATCCCTGACCGACAATGGCCATTTAGGAAGTGAATCAGTGGATAGGAGAAAAGCCACCTCCTTCACCTTTTCCATCCCCCTTCTGTAATTGTACTTTTCAGATTTCTTTTTTAAAAAAAGTGTATAAATAAAACAAAAATATAAAACCACATTTAAGAAAACCCGCTGTTCATACTAATCTAGTGCCCTCTTACACGAAAATAATTGCTGTATTTGCCTAATCAGGTCATGATCATTTTGGGTCTTTTAGCGTCTTTCTTCTGCCTGAACGATGGGACACAACACCTGCCTGAATCCTGTCCTTAACCCTCCCATGGGGTCAACTCTCTTGTCAAGCATGGATAAGACTCAAAATTTGTTGGGAATTTTATGTGCAAAAATGTAAAAAAAAAATCTTTATGACATTATTGTGGTAACACTAATATATGCGAGACTTCAAAAAGTTCATATAAAACAGAATTAAAAGTTATATTTTGGGGCAAAAAAAATACTGAACTCCATACATAATCTTATCATAGAATGAAATTTCAGTCAACTTTTTGAAGACCTCATGTGCACAGATTTTAAATTTTTGGCGCCAAAATGAACACCTTCCACATCCTTAAAAATATTTTTCAACATGTATTTGAGAAGCAATGAAAGAGAGAGGATGCCGGAGTCCAGCTCCAGCCGAGTTCGGAGCTCGGGTAGGGTGTGTAGAGTTGGCGATAAAGAAAGACACAGACACTTGGTGTGTTCCCACAACAGCTCAAGAAAAAACTGTCCTTTTTATTTACTCAGACACCTCACAAGCTTCTGCACAAGCAACTAATTGTTCTATTTTTTACTTCAAGACTAAGGGGGCATGTACAGACATTTGGTCATTCCGTCTGCACTTCAGGGCTAAGCAGGTGCCCCTAAAGATAATTCTGCAAAATACTGTACTCATATTCTTCAAAGCAAGCCATATTCATTGTTCAACAGTAGCCATGGAGCAACAGCCAGGACTCCAAGGCCAAGGCACATACGATTACCTGCTAATCAGTAGTACATTCCTACCACATTTCTATTTCTACAATTCACCCATTATTTAATGGGAAAATAGGTTACAAGGGAAAAAAACCTAAAATCTAAAACAGAAACTTCAAATGTTAAATCCCCCTACAACTATAGATTCTACCACCCCATAAACAACAAAACAATAATCAAAAGCATTTTTCTTTAATAAAAGCATCCTTAACTTCTCTAGCTAAAAATTATAAAGGCAGCTAAAACAATTACATTTTCTATGCTCCAAAAAATTGCGAAAATAGGCTAGCCTTTGAGATAACAATGACTATATTTATTGCCATAGCAGTTTCAGCTCTCATTCCCATCACTTTCATTACTTTGTAAAATTCTTATTAAGCCGTTTCCCAGAAGGCATGCTGTATGTCTGGGCCCGATTTCAGGGCAATGGGTAGGTACACAATAAGGTGTCCAGAAATGGCATGGGTTTAATTGTACTCCTGTGCGCAGTTAAAGGCCCACTCACCAAGACATTATCAATAACATTAACTCTCAAGCTCACGTTGGTGACAAAAGCCATCCCACAGGGGCAAACAATGCCTCAATAGATTACAGAATTGTTAGTGCTTGAGTTTCCATGCAAAAAGGTGGTGAGACTGTGTCAAGGTGGTCAGAGAGAAATCCGTCGGGCCCTGCCAAACAACTGGAAGCTCCCCTGGGCCCTGCCAAGCAGGGGAGCTGTTCTCTTCACACCTTCATGCCATCCACACCTTCTGCATGGACCCCAGCAAGAGGAGAGCTCCATCTTCTAGCTAACCCCCAAACGCCCACTAGGTCGGGGGTTGCTGTTAGGGCTGGGACTCACCCAGGTTAGCAGCTGGGCCACCTGGGATTTTAATCCAGGTCTCTGCCTTCGGCAGCAAGAACTCGGCTACTTGAGTCATCATCAGTGTCTCTGAGGAAGATGGGGTCAGGAGCCACAGCCAAGCACTGAATCCAGGCGCTGCAAAAATGGGACGCAAGCAGCCTAATTGGGACCTTAACTGGTAGATCCAACACCCAACCCCCCCACGAGCTCAAGTGTCATTATCTACAGGGTGTCGCCCATCTTTTCACCATCTTCTCCCACCAGGGAATAAAGGAAACTGGACTACACAGCAGTACAGATGCTAAGATTACACGCTGACCCTCCCTGCACCCCGGGGAATGCAGTTAACAAAAGATGAAAGGGCAGTGTCCAAGGAGCCACAGCCACAGAAGAGAAACTGCAGCCTGCTGTAGCTGAACGCTTGCAGTTGTTCAGAATGTCCTCGAACATTTCAATATAGCTCCTCTTCTAAAGCAGATTCTTTTATTCCGTCAACAGGACAGCTGAGCCAAGGCCTGGGAGCATTTCTGATGACACAAGATCCTTTTAGCATCATAAATGCTTTCTCCTTAAATCCTGAGATCCCAACTATAGAGCTCCAAATTTAGAATATACATATTCTGCACTCCGTCGTTAAGGAAGAAAATCATTAATAAGCTCCAAAACTCAATCACAAAAGCACAACAACAATTCTTGCTTTATGTTGTGAGGGAAAATGCACTTTTGAGTATCACTGATGCAAGCATTTTTTTTCCTTCAGTGTGTCTACATGACTAAAATGCACTACTTGCTACAAGGGTTTCTTTTGCAAACAGAAGTATAGAAAACAAGCATTCCCTGCAATAACCTCCACCTGAATTGGATATAAATCTCATAGACAAAACTTTCAAAATTTATATTAATGACAAAAAAAAATTTCTCCCCAACAAAAGTACCTAACACATCACAAGGATACATAGGCACTCACATCTGTTATGAATGAGGCCAACAGAATTTGCTACTAGTGACTTAAGCCCTGCAAATGTTAGCAAGCCGAGCAAGGGAGGTACAGACAGCAGCGCTTGGCCAACCTGGATGGAATTTCAAATCAACATATTTTAGTTCTTTCTGGAACTAAATTTTCAGAGGAAATTGGGCTACAAATGATCCACAATTCGAGCTCTCACGCTGCTATAGCACTGCTGGCACTCAGTGATAAATATTGCATATGAAAAATGTTTAAGGGTTTTAAATTATGCAGGGCACCAAAGTTCAATATAAGCACAGGTTAACAAGCAATGCCTGCCACGGGGATGGATCCATCGGAGTTCAAACTTGGCTTTTCATTAGGATGATAAAGAAAGGGTTCAAGCATATGGAACATCACACATCCACACACTCATTACGTGGCTCTGTCAGATCCTAATGATTATCATTCATATACATCATCACCCTTTCCCTTTTCTAAACTCAAATCCTTTGGAAATTCCCAATTACCTTTCAAAAAAAGAATCCCTTCCCTCTTTCCTTTTTTTTTTTTTTCCTTTCCTTTCTTCCTTCTTTGAAAGGAATGGGAAGTGGGGGTAAAGAGAGAAGGAATGACAGGGGATAGAAAACTCACGCCCTTCTCTGTGCTGACTGACTCTTCAAACGTCTACACAGCCTGGGCTGGGCCAGGCAGAAGCAGGACCCAGGAACTCCATGTGGGACTTGCACATAGGTGGCAAGGACACAATTTCTTTAGCTATTACCAACTGCCTCCCAGGAGCATTAGCAGGGAGCTTGATCAGAAGTGGTACAGCTTGGGACTAGCTTAACTTGTACAGGCCTCTCTCTTTGAGGCCATTCATTCTCCCTCCCTTTACCCAGACCACCAACTGGGTGCTTTAAAAAAAAATTAGATCCTACTGTTCCTTAAAGTTAGACCAGAATATAAATATTTTTAAGCTACAATCCTAAAGCAATGCTATATAACATTCATAGTCACTAGCCACATGTTTCTGTCTAGGTATAAATGAACTAAAAATAAACAAATAAAAATGTCAGGCCCAGAATGGCCCAAGTCATTGACCATTAATAGATACCAAAATAGAATATTTTCCACTTCCACTCTCATGGAAAGTTCTATCTGCACCCAGCTGCATTTACAGTGAAGCGTGGTATCTATGTATGGTAAGAGGATGTAACCAAGTCAGGAGACCTGATTCATCAACTAGAATCAAAGTCCTGGGTCAAAAATAGCACTGCAACACTGACTTCCCACACAGGCATCGATGTTGGTCCTGGCTGTTCCATTTCCAATCCAGATCCCTGCTAATGCACCCGGGAAAAGCAGTGGAAAACGGCCCAGGTTCTTGTGCCTCTACAACCACATGGGAGACCCAGAAGCTACTGGATATTTTTTGTGGCCATCTAAGGAGTGAACCAGTGGATGGCTTCTCTCTTTCTGTAATTTTTTCAAATTAATGAGTGTTTAAAAAAAAAGAACAATAAGACTATCCAACCAACCCACCTCAGAAGAGTTCTCTGAAGAGTCACTTTCACTCACTGAAATCGAAACACAAAAACTAAAATATGTAGAATTGCAGTTTTAATTAGGGAAACTACAGTGTGTACAGTGAGTTCTGTGGCAAAACCTGTATGTAAATTCACAACAACATTCCAAAGGCATATTTAACCCTCCCCCCAAAGAGCTCACTTTGAAAAGTATTCCAGTTTTAGTCTGAGAAAAGGAGAAGTCACACATTTTTGCTTCCAATTTGTTAAAATTTTCCTCCCACGCCTTTTATTTTGGAAGAGAAAAACAACTTTTCCACTTGCTTTCTTAATCATTTTCTCATGGTTGGGATTAAGACTTTCAAAAAGTGCTGATGTTAAAGATTGGCCAGTGATAGCAGAAATGTGCTATTGGAGTCAAACTGCCATTTGCTCGATGCTTGAATGCCTGCAAGGTCCCAGTGAGCCAATTTCTCCTTCTCAGAAGGATCTTGAATAATCTGTCATTATCTCCTGAGGGAACTTCAGAGAAAGAATCTAAAGAATCACTAAATTTGCCTCTCCAAAAACTGTTTTGCCTCCACAATCCTATAGCCCTTTTTTCTAGACTCACCTTAAGAAAAACGAAATGGGTTATTTTCTAGTGTTCTTTTCTCTAAATCTGGCAGCAGAAACAAATGAATCCTGGTAATCATCTCCATCAGGGTATAGAAGACATTAAATACCACCACCAGGGATACTTGCATTAACCCAGGACAACCTGGTAACTGAATACTCTCACACTGACCCACAAAAAGATCGCTCCAGACACATGGATTGCAGCCATTTGGGGAGTGAACCAGCCAGACAGAACTGTGTAAGAATTTGGACAAATGGGTGCAGAAACGGGGCGGGGTCGGTGGTTTTCAAGTCCCTTTATCTAAGCCTTTTAGGAGGAAGAATGAGAAATCTTCCATTCCTTGTCCAATCCCCAAATGGTCACAATGACTGAAAGCAGAGCCAGGAACTCCATCCTGGTTTCTCATGTGGGGTAGCAAGGGTCTCTAACTCTGCCTTTCAAATAAAAATAGTCTCTTAAATAAAGTTTTAAAAAAGGAAAAAAGTGTTTGAGGAGGGAACTTACAGATTGAAGGTCTCTTTGCCTGTGTTTTTCTGCCTTTCAAATAAAGAGTATACAGTGCTAAAAATCAAAGGTACAATCTAACCATTCAGTTTCACCCAAACACATCTACACATACGTTCATTCCATCAATTTTCAAAGGGCCAAGGCTGCTTCAGCATAATGCAGAGTAACTTCAGCGAGATGATCCTCCCAGCACAAACCCACAGACATTATCCATGACTTCATTTGCTTCTTTAAAGGGAAGCCAGAATTTCAAAGTATTTTCATCAACACAGTCTCAGTGCAGACTTTTGTCAAGATCCTTACAATTTTTTTCTAACTTTTTGCAATTAACTAAATAGAATTCACAGTTTAATTTTAGCAAAATCCTCACGTTTGTCAAATCTTTGCAATGCACCTAATTTAGAAACAACTTCACACTTTTATTTCACTGATTTATGGAATATGCGGGGGCGGGGGGGAGGGAATGGTGCCTGGGCCATGACTCAATAGGCTAATCCTCCACCTTCAAGTGCCAGGATCCCATATGGGAACACTAATTTGCTCCCTGGCTGCTCCGCTTCCCATCAAGCTCCCTGCTTGTGGACTGGGAAAACAGTGGAGGACGGCCCCAGGTCCTTGGGACCCTGTACTCATGTGGGAGACATGAACAAAGCTCCTGGCTTCAGATCAGCTCAACTTCACCTGCAGCAGCCATTTGGGGAGTGAACCAGCAGATGGAAGATGTTTCCCTTTCAGTCTCTCCTTCTTTATATATGCATTTCAAATTTTTAAAACAATAAATTTAAAAAATCACGCAATTATGATTTTTACAGCTGGCATAGCAGGTTTAAAAACAGCTGGCATTAAGCATACAATTCTGTTGGTGGGTACAGAAACACAAATGTGCCCTACAACAGAACACTGGATCCTAGTCATGGGTTCGGGGGCAGTATTGCAGCATAGTGAGTAAAACTGCCAACTGCAAAGCTGGCATCCTGTGTGGACACTGGTTCATGTCTGGGCTGCTCCAAAATCCAGCTCCCTGATGGCCTTGGAAAAGTGAGGAAGATGGACAGAGTGTTTGGGCCGCTGCTAAGCACTGGAAAATCGAATGAAGCTTCTGCCTCCTGGCCTTTACCTGGTCCAGTGCTGGATATTATGGCCATCTATCTAGGGAGACCCTGTGGATGGAAGATTTTCTTTTTGACTCTCCTTCCCTTTCTCAAATTCTGACTTTCAGAATAATGAGTCTTAAGCAAACACACAGCCTACTATGTGGGATGCTGTTTGTGGGAAAGGAGAGCATAAATTGATTGGGCAGACTGTGAAAACATCTCATCCAGATGCTGACAAAATGTCCCAGTTTCCTTTGGTGTGCTCTTTCCATTCCAGCCTTAAACCAAAAGAACACATTTCTGAGGGTAGCATGGGAGGAAACAAGGCTGTAAGCACCCTTTCAAGCACTCCCTCAAATTAAAAAGCGCCTGTAATGCGAGCATCCCATATGGGCACCTGTTCGTGTCCCAGCTGCTCCATTTCCCATCCAGCTCCCTGCTTGTGGCCTGGGGAGGCAGCAGAGGAAAGCCCAAAGCCTTGGGGCCCTGCACCCTCGTGGGAGACCCGGATCCTGGCTTCTGGCTTTGAATCATTTCAGCTCTGGCCATTGCAGCCATTTGGGGAGTGAACCAGCAGATGGAAGATCTTTTCTTCTGTCTCTCCTTTTATCTGTAAATATGCCTTTCCAATGAAATAAAAATCTTTTAAAAAAGGGGGGGGGGGAATATAAAGACTATAAAGAAAAGAAAAAGAATAAGTGGGCCCACTCCTGCTGAATGCTAAACCACATTCTCCAGTATTTAGTATGGAACAGAAAGAGCAGGGAGAAATGCTGTGAGAAGGGTCTGGCCAGACCCTCCCAAAGGTGGACATGAGCGCCATGAAGTCACAGCCACTGCTTCCCAGCCAACCTGCAGACCTGCCTGCCAACAACGCAGAGCTGAAAACACTGAAGGTCCTTAGAGGTGAGACGGCTCATGATCCACTAGCCCGAGTGAGTGCTGAGACATGGATTAGGAACGACAAACAAGTCTGCATGGCTCACCCTTGAGTTTCTGCTCTATTCTACAATTTCTAACCTTAGCAATGGAAAGATCAGACAGACAGACTTACATTCGGGTTTAATCTGATGGGACAGGAATATGTTTTGGACACTTTTCATTTGTTCACAGTGTCCGCGGGGGCTCAATGTTTGTTAATTTAAGGAACAGGAAATAGAAAATGTCACTAAGGAATGACAATATGTGTTTTCCAAGAAAGATTTAATGATTTTTAGCAGCATCCCCAGCTTCACAATACACTCACATGGAATTTCATTTTGATTTTATGAATTCCTCCTCAACACCTGAGCTTGATTAGGTTATATAATTCAATACAATTGTGGATTCTCTTCCACACAGCTTAAAAGCTAGCCTGGAGCCACAGCTAGTGGTAGCAAATGAATTGTTAGCCATTACAGCTTATCTTAATTTTATGTCTTAAATTTATCAAGTACTTTGCAATAACTGGTTTCTGAAGGGGTAAGTTTGATTGCCAACAACTAAAAGAACTCTCTAGAGAGTGCAGAGATAAAATTGTGCTCTAATGCCAGCATGTCCAACGTTGCCCAGGAGGGCAGTGATGGGGGGTTGACCAAGGATTATAAAAGGTTTGGAAAATAAAGAGGCACGTATCAAACCAGTACAGATCAACAGCTGCCCACTCACACGAAAGAATCAAACACCCCAAAAGATGGAAAGCACGGAGGACACACTGGAAGACAACCTCAGACCCAATCAACTTAGTTTATACAGTCTCCAAAATCAGGTTTACAGGAAGCAAAGAATAATGTGACCAACTATGCCTAAGGCAGGCACTTGCATTAATTCAGATCCTGAGAATTGCTCAATACTAAAGTTGTGGCCAGAACTATTAGCTCATTTGTCCAATCCATGTTGGCAGTCTAAGCCCCAAGATTTCTCTCATCTCTCTCTCTCTCTTTTTTTTTTTTTCCAAATAGCTTTAAGTTTTGGTTCAAGTTCACAGCTCATGTATCAAAACTACAGTTTTCAGCCACTTACTCCATATCCTGTTCCTCGAATACAAAAATGCAACTAACTGGAAATGTGCAAACTAAACAAGCTGACAGAACAAAGTCGATGCTGCACACTCAAAAGCAAGCATCTCCATCCACAGTAAAAGCTCTTTTCCAAACAAGCAGAAACAAAAATGGTAGGAAGGTTTAAGTGACTTACTTGCTAGTATAAGCAAAAACTAAAAAGTCCAGTTCCCTCTTACATTTATTTTTACTTAAAAGAGATTTACAGAAAGGAGAAACAGAGAGATCTTTCATCTGTTGATTCACTCCCCAAATGGCCACAACATCCAGCACTGTGCTGATCCGAAGCTAGGAATCAGGAGCCTCCTGTAGGTCTCCCACATGGGTACAGGTTCCCAACCACTTGGAGCATCATCCACTGCTTTCCCAGATCACAACCAGAGAGCTGGATCACAAGTAGTGCAGTCAGGACACAAACCAGCACCCATAGGGGATGCCAGTGCTTGCAGGTGGATTAGCCTGTTGAGCCACCATGTTGGCTCCACTCTTTTTATTTCTTCACAGCAGTTTAAAGTGGGCACGGTGCAATAGCTCAATGACTAAATCCTTACCTCACAACCACTGGGATCCCCAAATGGATACCAGTTCATGTCTTGCCACTCCACTTCCCATCCAGCTACCTACTTGTGGCCTGGGAAAGCAGCAGAGAATAGCCTAAAGCCTTGGGACCGGGCACCTGTCTGAGAGACCTGGAAGAGGTTCCTGGCTCCTGGCTTCAGATCCCCACAACACTGGGTGTTGTGGTCACTTGGGGAGTGAATTATCAGATGGAAGATTCTCCTCTCTGTATATCTGACTTTGTGATAAAAATAAAAATAAATTTTAAAAAAACTAATGTTCACACTCCTATATTTTATAAAGCAAAAGAAAAGCCTCAAACCAGAGAACAAAGAGTTTTCATTTCTCCAAAATATGATGTTTGACAACAGTTTGCAGGCAGGCATGCAGTCATTCGGGGACTTGATTCAGGGGACCAGGACGGGGAGATTGGAAAGAAAGCTGTCTTGTCCTGGGGCATGGCAGATCTAATTACCTAGCAGGTCCTTCAGGGAGCATTCCTCAGAATTAGCCCACTTAATAGCAAGACAGATGTCCCAGGCAACCCCCCCCCCCAGTTTCCATGGCCCATCAATCAAAGGTTGCCCCTGCCCCTGCCCCAGGGGAAGGGCGAGTGAGGCAGAATGTTAACTCCACCTCTACACACTGGTCGGAAGAGGAGAGGCCTAGAGAAGAAAGCAAACTGGAAAGCCTACGCCAGCCTGAAGCCAAGCCAGTGGTGGCCAGAACAGAAAGGTACAGCAAGCGGCTGGTGGCTGCCACAAGCCTTAGCCAGCTGAGCCCAAGGAGGACCAGCCATCACCTGCTCAAATGCCCCTCCTTGCAAGTTGGGCAAAATAGACACCAAGAACACACGAGCAGGACCACAGCCTGGCAAAACATATTGCTTATGGCAAGATTTTACTTTTTTAAATGTTCACAACTATATTAGTTGATTCCTCTCAAATTTAAAAAGGCAACTTAAAGAATAGGGAGCAGGCTGATGTCGCGGCCCAGCGCAATAAAACACTACCTGAAGAGCTAGCATCCCACAGGCGCTCTGGTCTGAGTCCCAGCTGCTCCAATTCCCATCCAGCTCCCTGCTAATAATATTCCTGGGAAAGCTGGCTCAAGTCCTTGGGCCCCTACATGTATGTGGAAGCCACAGAGGAAACTGCTGGCTTCAGGCCAATACATTTCATCCATTTCAGGGGTGAATCAGCGGATGAAAGAACTCTCTCTCTCTCTCTGCCTGTCTGTAACTCTGTCTTTCAAATAAATAAATCTTTAAGGAAGAAAGGAAGGGAGGGAGGGAGGGAGAGAGGGAAGGAGAGAGGAAGAGGAGAGGGTTCCCAAGCCCGGTGAGACACAGGAAGTGTTATGGGCAATCTGGGCGACCTGTCGCAAGAATTCAAACAAAGTCACCAAAGCTGGAACTGGCCAGTGGAAGAGCCACTGAGGGAACATCTGACCCCTGCCCCACAAGTGGGCTCTGACCAAAATAGGGAAGGCCTGCACACTTCAACTGTTCAGGACAAGGGCACACACTGGGTGTAGGGGGCATTTGTATAAAGTATTCATAAAGTTCATCACTGTTGGACAGTGAACACCCCCAGATCATGAACTTATGCACATCTTCCAAGGAGGTTAGCTTACCACTTCATAGATGAAGTAACTGCATATCTTGTCTAAGGTCACAGAGCTGATGCCCACAGACCCACGAAGTCTGGCTCTGGAGCCTCCAACCTCAGCAAAAATGCTACTCCGTACTGCCTCTGCAGAAGGGACCCGGAGCCGGGAAAGACATCCGCAGCTGGGAACAGAGCGGCTGGGAAAGGTCAGATCTGGAAGCATCCGGAGGGAATCCAGCAGTGTCAGGCAGCTGGAAGTGCTAACGGCCACAGAATCATTCCCCAGAGAGCAACAGACCCACAGCTGGAGCCCCCACAAGGGCAGTACAGAAGGTCACCCCCACTCCCTATCTCTCCCTTGGTGTTGATGCCACAGGAAACTCACCAGGAGTGGTCAGCAAAAACAATCACACATTGCCTTTCTTCTGGCTGCTTCTCTCTCTCTCTCTCTCTCTCTCTCGCTGTGTGTGTGTGTGTATCTGTCTCAGACCCACACACTCAGTCATACATCATTTATCATATACTGCTGGGATCAGAGTAGGGCAGTCAGAGAAAACCTCCTGGTCTCACCGTAGATTGCCCACTGGGATGCTGGGGGCCATCTCAGTATTCACTTCCCCTCCCTCAAGCTTGGCTAAGTGCCTTGCAGAACCACTCTTCACAGGACCATCCGCCCACGTGCCACTGAATGCAGATGTTGACTGTGACTGTATGCTTTGACCAAAGTAGCTCATGTCACAGTGACCCATCAAAGAACTCCCAAAGCCAGCACGGGGTCCCGTCCATCTCTCCTCTGCCACCAGGCAAGCTTCCCACAGGCTGAGGAAGCTCCTGAACTGGGAGGCTTAGAGTCCAGGGCAGCAAGGTGAAGGCCTTGGAGTGTGGAAGAGAGAACTTCAGGAGAGCAGCCCACCTTTGCTGTGTCAGTCAACATGAGTCAGAGCGTGCCAGTGTGTGCAGAGCAGGTGGTTCCAAAGTCCAGCTCTCCCATAATGGGCTGCCATGGGTGACAATTTACCTGTGTTTTAGTGTCCTGTCTATGTTACTTTCTAGGTACTTGGTAAGGATAAAGAGACCACTTTCCTTGGTCATGTCGGAATGAAATATATACTTTTAAAAAAATATATCTATTTATGTTTATTTCATTTTATAGAGGCCAGTAGACTGGAGCTAGGCCACCTTCCACTGCTTTCCCAGGTGCATCAGTAGGAAGTTGGATTGGAAGTAAGACAGCCAGGACTCCCACCAGCGCCCACACAGAATGCAAACACCACAACCTATTATGCCAGGGTGCTGGCCCCAGAACATACTTTAAACTCAAGATGCCAAGCAAGTGGCTTCCTCCAAGGGGTTGGGAAGCCTTTTATCTGCAAAGCCCATTTGGATATTTGTAACATTATTCACAGGTCACAGAAAATTATCAACTTAAAAAGTAGTCTGCTATGAGTTTATTTCCCGCCTGTGGTTGCCTTAGCAGGGCCAGATCACATGATTCCACGGGCTGTCCATGGGCCACAGGCTGGAAGGTCCTCACCTCCGTGTAAATCTAGATGAAGTTTGGGGTCAAAATTCCTCTGGTCCCAACAGTAGGCCTAAATAAGTTTAACAGGCACCCTTAATAAGCTTATACTGGGATGAAAACAGGATATACAAAGAGACAAGATGAATGAAAATGGCATTAAGTGTTAAAGGGACCTCTGGTTTTTGTGGCAGGTGAAATTGCCACTTACGGTACTAGCACTACATAGCATGGAGGTACCTGGAGTCCCGGCAACTCAGCTTCTGACCCAACTCCCTGCTAACTCGCCTGCCAAAGCAATGTAACATGGCCCCAGTGCTTGGCCTGCTGCGCTCATGTGAGAGATCAGGACAGAGTTCCCGACTCCTGACTTTGGCCTGATTAAGCCCCAGACACTATGCCCATTTGGTAGAGTGAACCAGCAGATGGAAGCTTTCTTTTTCTGCTTCTCAAATAAATAAAAAAGATATATTTAAGATAAAGGAACCGTGGTTTTTAACGGACTTTTCTCTTATGCTAGAGAACTGTTGGGTGTTTGACTTCCTTTCTAGGCGCCCTGACTGCCCCTGTCACAGGTGAGCACCGGACCCTGCTTCCCGAGTCCCCTTCTTGGTCTGCATTTCCACTGCTGCAGAGGGCTCACAGCTCAGGCAAGAAAGGAATCACTGCCCACATCCAATCTCCCCTCAGCTCAACAAACCCAAAGGATGAGCACCCTGCAGGTGCTCAGTATCTTCCAGAAGCCAACACTAAGACTGGGAGCTAGCCTAAGTCAGAGACCCTGGCTGGACAGGATACAAAGTATCAGGACAGCTGCCTGGCAAACACACATCTTAAAAGAAAGCAAGGCCCCTTCCAGCGGCTCCTACCTCCCATCCCTCCTCCCTATACCCTGAAGAGGAAGGTGCCCTCAACACTGCCTTCCTTTCAGGGCCTGCCCTCCCTGCCAGAACTTCACACCTGCTGCCACCATTTGAATCTGAAGCACTCCCCCGCAGCCAGGTCCTTGCCTCAGCCCCACTGCTCACTCAGCCTTCCTGGGAGCAGGACTGCCCTCACCACCCTAACCTCAGCAACTATACAGAAAGTGCATGGGAAATCTCACAGGATAGTGCACTAAATAACTAACAATGATCATTGAAGTGACTGTATGTGGGGGGCGGGAGGTTATTTTGCTTTTCAATGTCTAACCTAACTGTATTATTGTGATTCTACTTTTATAAGAAGCAAATCAGAAAACTCCTGGGGGGGGGGGGAGGGAATCAGACTCTTCCCAAAGGAATGCTACTCATTTCTAAAGAACAAGATAAAAATTTTATCTTAGGCATATTTTAATTTGAGGAGCACAAAACCAGAGGAGGTTAAAAGGCTGGAGGAAGCAGGTGTTAGGCACAGAGGTTAAGATGTCCCTTGGGTCACGTACATTCCATACTGAAGTGCCTGGTTCAAGTCCCAGCTATTCTGCTTTGGAGCCAGTTCATGCTAATATGCACCCTGGGGGACAGTGGAATGACTGAAGACTGGGGTCTCTGCCATCCATATAGGAGACACAGAGTTCTGGGCTCTGGTCTTTGGCCTGGCCCTGCCCTGGCTACTGGGGGCATTTGCAAAGTTAATCAACAGACTTAAGATTATGTGCATGGATGTGTGTGTGTGCATGCATGTGTGTTTGCATGCACATGTGTGCCTTCTGAATAAAATGAAAATAAGCTCACTTCACTTACTAGAAAGAGCCGGGGGGGGGGGGGGGAGAGAACTTCCAGGAACCCACCCAGTTCTCCCACATGGATGACAGGGGCCCCAGGTACTAGAGTCATTCTGTGCTGCTTTAGCAGGTGCATTAGCACGGGGCTGGACTGGAAGCAAAGCACCCAGGACTGGAATTGGTGCTCACATGGGATGCTGAGGTTAGGAGTGTTGGCCTACCCTGCTGCACCACAGTGCTGGCCCTGAAAATAAATTTTTAAAAAGCACAGTGCTCGGGCCCGGCGCAGTGGCCTAGCAGTTAAATTTCTCGCCTTGAGTGCACCAGGATCCCATATGGGTGCCAGTTCTAACCCTGGCAGCCCTGCTTCCCATTCAGCTCCCTGCTTGTGGCCTGGGAAAGCAGTCAAGGATGGCCCAAAGTCTTGGGACCCTGCACCGTGTGGGAGACCTGGAAAAGGTTCCTGGCTCCTGGCTTCAGATCGGCTCAGCTCTGGCCATTGTTGTCACTTGGACAGTGAATCATCAAATAGAAGATCTTCCTCTCTGACTATATGACTTTGCACTAAATAAATAAATCTTAAAAAAAAAAAAAAAGAAAGAAAGAAAGAAAAAGCAGGGTGCTCGCTTTGGCAGCACTACTAAAAAACAGGGACAACTCTCTCATTTGTCATGGCATCTTCATCACCTCTCCAACCTTAACCTGTCCCCTCTCAGCACATCCCACTCCATCCCTGGGGTCACAGTTCAGCAGGTGGATATGAACTTCCTGGGTCATGCACCCAGGTACTACAAAGCTTTGGCTTGAGTCACTTCAGTGCACAGACTTCCCCCTCAGGCCAGCCCTGTGATGATGCAAATTTCATTTCAAATCACCAGACAGGGCAGCTGTTTTGTGGAAGTCTGTCTGTAGCACCTTGGCCTGCTATTCAACAGCAGCTGCGGCAGCTTGGCTGGTGGCACAGTCTGGAGTCTTTAGTTAATCTTGATTGTCTGGTTAAAAAAAAAAAAAAAAAACAGGGCGGGGGCATCAATTATAGTGCAAAGTAGGTCTCCTTAGGAAAAAGGCTGGGTCTTTGTTTCCCTGGAGGTTGTGGGTGATCCCCACTGAGCCAGATGAGGCTCTGAAAGACGGGAGCAAGATCCAAAAGCAGCCTCTGCCCCCTCACCGAGTGTAAGGTCCTTAGTAAAAAGAGAACTTTATAAAAAGAGACCCTGCTCCAAGTTTAAATCCAAGGCTCCACAGTGGATAGAAACGCTGGGTCTTGAAGCAGCCCAACAAAATGGCCATCCCAATCCCAGAAGCAAGCATTCAATCCTCCCACTCTAAGAGGGTTCCCACGGTCCAAATGGGCTAGGCCCCTCCAGGCATGCTCTGATTCCTAAGTAGCAATTTAAATGACATGGATTAGGCTTCCTGCTGTAAAAATGGATAAAATGCACTACCCTTCCTAAACCTGTGATACCAGGATGGCTGCATCTAAGGAGTCCCATGCTTTTTAATCAGTTTCTTTGTCTATTTTTTCACTGTAACATACATATATCTTGAAACAAGATAATGTAAGAATAATAATTTTAAAAAACCATCCACAGCTCTCAACAATTTTAAAAATGCAGGCTTACTTTACCTCAGGCAGTTCTTGCACCCTTCGGTGTTTACATAAAGACCCCTCCACCCATGTGTACAAGGAACATCACCAAATGTTCTGATTTTTTTTTTAAGATTTTATTTTTATTGGAAAGGCGGATATATAGAGAGGAGGAGAGACACAGAGAAAGATCTTCGTCCAATGGTTCACTCCCCAAGTAGCCGCAGAAGCTGGAGCTGAGCGGATCCGAAACCTAGAGCCAGCAACTTCCTCCAGGTCTCGCACATGGGTGCAGGATCCCAAGGCTTTGGGCTATTCTCTGCTGCTTTCCCAGGCCACAAGCAGGGAGCTGGATGGGCAGTGGGGCTGCCAGGACACGAACTGGTACCCATATGGGATTCCAGCACGTGAAAGGCAAGAACTTTAGTCACTAGGCTACATGCCAGGCCCCCAAGTGTTCTGATTTTTAACAGCCATCCCCAAGCTGTCACTTAAGACATCCCTCCCCATGATGTTTTTTCAGCTCCATAAATCTTTCTCCAAGAACACTGGCCAAGTCCACAACCTGAAATCATCCAGCAATTCTATAACAAAGGATAATACAATTTCCTTGTTCTATTCCCCTCCCCTCCCAGATCTGAGCTCTGTGCAACCAACCTGGGCCAATCCCCTACCTGAATCTTAATGGGGGACTCAGCAGCAAGCACCCTCATTCCTTTTCTCCCCTGAGGAGCTGGCACACCGCACTGAGGTGTGTCCCTGCCTCACACACCTGGACAATACATCTTGCGTAAAACAAAAGTTCCAGGTTAGAAAGGCCTTTTCTCTTGTCTTCTTCTATACCACTGACACTCAGAGAAGTCTGTAACTCCAGCATTCAATTAACACACTTCCACAAGCCAGTTGGACCCATCTCTGCATCCAACAGATCAGAGTGATTAAACAGACTGATTCAAAGGCATCACAGGGAAGTCTTCACCACTGAAAAAGTCTACACAGTGACTTCTGTTGGGAATAGAGCAAGCAGTACTTCTGCATCAAACAGGAAGTTGCACCAAATTCTCTGTAAAGTTCTTTGTAACTCCTAGAATATAACCTGATAAACACGCACACACACCTTGAGAAAATAGATAAACCATATAAAGCCTGATCCCCACAAAAACTACCACATTGTGTTTCAAAGAAAGAGCTGCTCTGAGACCTCGGGACACCCCATTAATCAGTTACGCTGATAGGCCCCTGCCTACCATCAGTGGGGAATTGGGAGATGCTGGAGCTCGAGATTAAAACTGAAATAAACACAAGCACACCAAGCAAAAGCTCTTTCTTTGTGTAGGTGACAATTCCCCTTAAAAAAAAATCTGGGGTCTGGCATGGTAGCCTACTGATTAAGTCCTTGCCTTGTACTAGCCAGCATCCCATATGGGCGCCAATTCGTACCCAGCTGCTCCACTTCCCATCCAGTTCCCAGCTTGTGGCCTGGGAAAGCAGTGGAGAATGTTCCAAAGGCTTGGGGCCCTGCTCTCCTGAGGGAGAACAGGAAGAAGCTCTTGGCTTCAGACTGGCTGAGCTCCAGCTAAGCCACTTGGGGCCACTTAGGGAGTGAACCAGCCAACAGGAGATCTTTCTCTGTCTCTCCTCTCTCTAAATCTTTCAAATAAATAAATAAATCTTTTGAAAAATCTGAATTTAGCACTGCGATTTAAATGAGTGTAATTGAATAGAACCATGCTGTAGGTCTGAGATTTCGGCATCTGACAAAGAAGCAATTTTGCCAACTAAAACACCATGTTTACTGGGATACCACACTACAGATCTGATTCAAACAAGTTTAAAATGGAAGGTAGCTTCTTCAGATTGAAGAATTTTTCTGCAGTCTGGATAGGAGAAGCCATTAATAAGGAAAGGAAACATGGTCAGGTTTTCCTGGACAATTTAGCAAACGAGCTCATTAATTCTACTGGAGTTAACTAAGGAAGCTACTAACAGAGATCAACCTTGGAATGAGTCTTCTCCCACCCACTCCCTTACTTATCAGAGGCTGGATAAGTCAACTAGAAAGAGGGAGAAGCATCCCAGCAGTCAAGAGGCAATGCCTTACAGCTGGGCTTGGCGAAGCATCAGTGAGGTTGAAGGCAAAATTGCACAGCACACACTTAAGACAGTCAGCCGGAGTGGGCTCTTGGCCTAACAGTTAAGATGCCCACAAGGCGTGTGAGAGCACCTGCGTTTAGCGCCCAGCTCTGGCTCCCCGGCTCTACCTTCCTGATAACGCAGACCCTGGCAGACAGCAGCAAAGGCTGCATTATTTGGGCTCCAGGCTTCAACTCAACCCACTTTTGCAAGCATCTGGGAGGGAACCAGTTGATGGGTGCTGTCTGTCTCCCTCTCCACCTAATACAACTGGAAAGGGGAGGAAAGGTTTGGAACTGGAGCAATGAACAAAATGTAACAATTCAACAGTCCCCTGGAAATCTGATCACAAGGTTTCTGAAGTGCATTACAGGACCTGTTCCAACATTGTAGTCAATTCCTCACCACTGACCACTCCTCCAAGGCAGTTGGGGGGGGTGGGGTGTCGCGGCCTGCCATCCCCACTCCCTGGGCTTCTAGTTTTAAATTGCTAAGTAATTTAGACTTAATTCCAATGACAACAGGAACTTTGCAGAAAAGTTTCCTCCTCCGTACACACATACTTCAAAAATATCTATTATTTAAAAGAGAGTTCTCACACAAGAATTCTGTGGGATTAAGCTCACATATGGTTAGCAGACCCAGTGTTGAATATGATTACGGCCACACAAGGAAACCTTAAATCCACATACTGTTCCTATTTAGCCAGCATATATGAACCAACTAATTTATAGAAAATGTGCAGCAAATTATTTCCTCCACCGCCCCCACCCCTCAAGAATGCACCAGCAATAAGTGTTCCCCAGACACCCCCACCCACACAAGGCTTGCTCTCCAGCCCCTTGCCAGTTTATCTAAAACAAATGTTGCTTTAGTTCCCTGAATCCCTGTTTAGAACCCTGATAATATGGGGGAAGGTGGGGAGTTGTTTAACCAGATACACCTGACCTCTAAGGTCTTAAACTTCCTGCCCAAAGACCACTCAAGACCAGCAGCACAAGCGGTCTGCAACAGGAAGCAAGCATTGTTCAAAAGTCTGTCGACCAATAGTTAAGTTTCGAAGGCTTAAGGGACCCAGTCACACTTCCATATGACCCTGGGATATGCGCTCACCGGGGAAAACCGTCCTAGAAAATACCGCAGCCGCGAAGTCACCATATCAAGTGAGCACGCCCGGAGGGTTCCCCGCCAACTTCCCGCGCAGCCCGAGGCGGGGGCGCAAATGGTGCGTGCGCCAGGGGAGCAGGGCTGTGAGTTCGGGTTAGGCGCACAGCCTCGACTTTTTCTTTCTTTTCTTTCTTTCTTTTTTTTTTTGAGGGGGATCTTACCTACAATAATTTTTCTAGCTTCCACCTGCAGCCACGCAGTTGAAGAATACATAAAGAAGGCGACGGAGCCGGAGGGACCTCGCTCAAGGCGCCCCCAGAGCCAGAAACGAACTTTGAACACCAACAAGGGGGAAAACAGAAGGACGACTCCACCTTTCCCACCCGGCCCCGCTCCTTTCAATGAAAAGGAAAGGCCGCCGCCGCCCCTTCCTCCGCCCTACACCCGGGATGTGCAGCTGGCGCGGAGCCGCATCCTCCAAGTCCCGCTGCGCTCCCGCCTCGCAAACCGAACACTGCACCCCGGAGGTGCGCCCGGCCCCAGCGCCCTGGCCCCACGCCCTGGACAGAAATCCCCTCCCTGGCCCCTCTCCCCGCACCCGAGGCAATGGGGCGCCCGCTTCCCCACGCACCCGCCCTCCCTTCCTCTTCCTCGCAGGCCCGCCTCTCCGGCCTTTCAGCGGCAAGCCTTACAATACCTCCCTGCCTCCTGCCGCCACCACCACAAGGCAGCCCTTAAGAAAACTTTGTGCGTCTGGCGACGGCTTTGTCCACAGCCTGGGCAGGGCCGGGTCACCCGGCTGGGAGCCTGAGGGTGTCCGGAGATCTCACAAGGCACGGGGGAAACCAGCACAGAAACCCCACCCCTTGACCTGCTGCCTCAAGCCGGGTGACACGCTGCGCCTCGGCGCACAATTCCCATGCCCCCGACCGCCCCGGGACGCGCGGGGCAGCCTGGAGGAAACCCCCGCGCACCCGGTGCCTTTCCCTCCTTAGATCACGAGGGCCACGGCGTGCGCGGGCAAAGGCAGCTCGCTGGGAAACGCCAAAGCTAAACCGGGGAGGCTTCCAAAGCGCGCCCAGACGAGAGGGTCCCTTTTCTTGCGCACGCTGCGAATAGGGGAGCTACGAGACGATGCACTGAGGCATCACGCGGCGCCCGCGCCTATGGGCGCTTCACCCTCCCCTTCAGCCCCAGACGCGCGCCCAAATCCACGCGCACACACACCCACAGCCACCCGCCCCAAAGCTGAGACCACTCGGCGCCGAGCGAGGGAAGAGATGGAGGGAGGGAGGGCCCGACACTCACAGATGGTCTTCCCACGGCCACGGCCATCGCGGCGGTGGCTGCGCCCTTGTGCGCTCCGCCGACGCTGGCTGCTAGCGCTCCGGCTCCGGCTGCGCCCGGGTGCTCTCCGCCGACACTGGCTGCTGCCAGCGCTAGGACTCCGGCTCGCCTCCCCCGCGCCTCGCTCGCGGCTGCGCGCTACACAAACCTAGCTCCGGCTCGCAACCAGCGGCATCTGCTCCCCCCACGCCGCCGCCCCGCCTGCTTTAAGGGAGCAACATGGCCACCCGCCTGGAAGGAACCATTTGCTCCTCCTAGGAAGGGGTGTGAGAGCGCCTGCCCCGACAGAGCAGAGGATGGGCGGGCTCCCATCCGCCGTCAGAGGGCTCCCTCGGCTCAGGACTCGCCCTCTCCGCTATTGGTGCTTTGCTATCGAACGACCCTCCCCGGTGCCACCAAGAGACAACGTGCGCTCCGACTGCCACCCCCTGCTCCACGACATGCTGGAGTCCAGTGCAAGGGCCTGGGCGCGCCGAGGTCCCGGGGCCGGGTCTCGCCAGTCGCTTTGCGAGGTGGGCAGCTGCAGTGGCTGCTGGCCTGCGCCCGGCGGATGGGGTGGGGACGCCTGCAGAGAAGGGAGCAGGGAGCACAGCCCGCGGAAAGTTAGCCGTGTGTCAGCATGCCACACCCTTGGCACCCGCTTGGAAAGGGGCTGCGCGCCACCTGGGAGGGCGGTGGATGTCCGTGATGGGCCTGAGCAGGCCGCCTGGGGAAGGGAGTTGTGCCTCCGCCGGTATTTCCCTCCTCAAGGAGAGACCCAGGGGTGGCGGCAGCCGCTGAAACGTGAGACCCAGCTGGGGACCACGGAGAGGAAGAGGCTGCAGTAGCTGAGGTGCACACCTCAGCCACCTGGTGCTGGAGAGGAGGTGCTGCTGCACTGCAGAGGGACCGCGGTCCCCAGCGCCACACGTGGGGCTTCAGCCAACTAGATTCGGTCGCCGGAGACGGACCGGGTGACCCTGAGGCGCGCGCATCTGGTGCATGACTGGAGAGGGTGCGACCCGGAACTTGTGGGCCTGGGGACTGCGCCATGGAGAAGGGTTTTTCAAGGCAGATATTGAGGCCCTTTTTGGTAAGAGGAATAGCGGGGTCCTGGTGCGCGTGGACTGGCATGGCATGCCCCGGGGAGCCCAGACCATTGCGTTCCTGAATGTGGTGAGGATTCCCATGTAGAGGGGGGCCTGCCTGGACCAGGCGACTGAGGACGGCGACCCGACTTGGCGCGTGGCCACGGGGGATTGGCAACCCGGGGAAAGGCACGGAAGGGCTGTGTGCAGCCGGTGCGGGCTGCGCCCTGGGGGAAGATGGGGAGGTAGAATGCAGGGGAAAGAAAAACAGTCTGTCTGGCGCTCTGGCGCCTCGGAGTCTGACCTGAGGGCTTAGGACCCTCGGGTTTCCAGGGCCTGGGCTCTGTCTTCAGCTTTAGGCCACACAGCTGCTTTGCTGCGCAGAGTGGGAATGGACCAGGGACAGTGACCTGGGCACCCAAACTTGCGCCTCCGTTTTTATCGGTTTCAGATCTAGAAGATAGGCATTACCATGTTGTGCCAGATGTAGAGTAGACACTTCACAAGTGCAGAGTTCAGATTACACATGGATGGGGCTATGCACTGCCAGGACGGTAAAGAAATCGCTCATATGCAAGCCCTGATGTATGTGAGTTTTTTCTCCCTCGTCAGCGCTGCCCGGGTCTGGCCGCTGGCAGGACCAGGTAAGCCCTAGCAGAGGGCGCTGTAGGCCTTGGAAATGGCCGACTGCCGAACTTGCTAGTTGGTGACTGCTTTGTGTGTGCTGATGCTGGACTCAGCTGTGAACTCCCTACTCTGGTGGCCTGGTGAATTAGAACGAATGTTCTAAGCACAGAGTTAACTCCAACATGTTGTTTGTGGAAGGGAATCCTGTTACAACAAAGTCGCTGAAGGTTTTTGTGGCCTCTGTTCCATCTCTTCGCAGAGCGGGCGCCAAGCCTGAAACCCTACCCTATCCCACTTTGGGGGAAGGAGGGAGGTTCAAACAGTAACAAAATGTAACAATTTGAAAGTGCCCTGGAAATGTGATCACAGGGTTTCTAAAATGTATTACAAGAAGTTTTAACATTGTGTTGAATATCTGACCATTCATGCAAGGTGGGTGAGATTTTTGAAAGATTATAGAGAGGAGAGACTAGGATCTAATTTATCTGGTTTACTTCCAAATGACCACAACAGCTAGAGCTGAGCTGATTGGGAGCTGCTTCTGGGTCTCCCACAGGGTGCAGAGTCCCAAGCACTTGAGTCATCCCCTGCTGCCTTCCCAGGCCACAAGCAGAGATGGATCTGAAGTGGAACATCTGGTACACGAACCACACCCATATGGGATGCTGGTGCTTGAACCCCAGGGATTAGCCTGTTGAGCCATGCATGCCAGCCCATTTAAAATCTGTTTTTTAAAATTGCTTTGTTGTGGTGCACAGGGTTAAACTGCAGCCTGTGCTAGCCTCTGTATTGGAGCACCTGCTGGAGTCTCAGCTGCTCTACTTTGGAACCAGCTCCCTGCTAATGTGCCAGGGAAGGCAGTGGAAGATGGCCCAAGTGCTTGGAGCTCTGCCACCCACGTGGGATACCTGGATAGTTTCGTAACTTTGGCATGCACCAGCCCTGAGTACACAAAGAATGAGTTTTATCCTTGGAAAAGGATGGATGACCTTATCTGTATACACAGCTGTTGTGCTGAGGACTGAGAACATGAAGTCGGAGGCACCTGTCTTGACTGTTGAACAGTTCCATTTTCCAAGAGACAAACCCCGTGCAGATTCATATGTGAATAAAGGCATTTGAAAGCAGAAGAAAGGAGGCTATCAACTGCACTAGGCAGAACAGGAAAGTCTTCCCTAAGAAGGGGGAGCAGGAGAGAACAGAGGGTGTTCCTGGCCGGGGGTCCAAGGAGGAGGCTGCTGTAGGAAGGTCCCTGCTGGTTTTCTCCTTGTGAAACAGGGAAGCCACTGTGACTCCTGGTGGAGAAGAGATGACTCAGAGCCACTGCATCCTGCTGCCCCCAAAAGCCTGATGCGCAAGGGGTGATGTTCCTAGAGCCTCCACTTGATCAGACAATGGAGAACAACCAGAACACGTAAAGATGTTCCATAAAATATTTTGAAACCCAGCCAACCTGAAGAGGGAAAAGTTAAACTATCTATTTGCAGTTGATATGAAACTTACAAGAAAATTTCTAATGAATCTAAAATAAAGCCATTAGAACTGATAAATAAGCCCAGCAAAGTTATAGGAAAGATCAATGAAAGAATCAGTTGGGCTGGTGTTGTGGCACAGCAGGTCAAGCTGCTCCCTGCATCCCATAGGGGCCCAACTGAACTCCAGACTTCCACTCCATCTCCCAACTAATGTGCTTTGGGAAACCATGGAAGATGGAAAAAGCTCCTGGTTTCCTTCTGCCCCAGCCCTAATTTTGGGGATGTAAATCAGTGGATAAAAGATTTCTGTCTCTCCCCAACCCCTCTTTCTGTAACTGTGTCTTTCAAATAAATAAATCTAAAAACAATGTAGTGAGTCTGTGCAATAGCCTAGTGGCTAAATCCTTACCTTGCATCCACCAAGATTCCATATAGCCTCCTGTTCGCATCCCAGCAGCCTTGCTTCGCATCCAGCTCTCTGCTTATGGCCTGGAAAAGCAATCAAGGACCGCCCAAAGCCTCGGGACCCTGCATCTACATGGGAGACCCGGAGGAAACTCCAGACTGCTGGCTTCAAATCAGCTTGGCTCCTGCCATTACAGCTACTTGAGCCAGCAGACAAAAGATCTGTATCTCCTCTCTATATCTCCCTTTTTAAGTAAAGAAAAATAGTAATTAAAAATAAAAACAATATATTGGTACATATTTGCAGTGATCCAAAAAAGATTAAGAGCAATTTCATATTTTTAAAAAAGATTTATTTTAAAAACAGAAGAGAGAAATTTTCATTCTGCTGTTTTACTCCCCACATGGCCACCATGGGCAGGAATAGACCAGAGCAAAGCCAGGTACTTCATCTCGGTACAGGTACCTAAATGCTTAAGCCATCCTCTGCTGCTTTTCCAGGCCTATTAGCAGCTGGTACTTGAACTGATGCCCATATGGAATGCCATCATTGCAGACTAGAGCTTAACCTGTTCCACAATGCTACTGTAACTTTTTTTTTTACCAGATTCATTCATTCATTTGGAAGACAGTTACAGAGAATGAGGGAGAGATACTCCCACCCACTGGTTTACTCTCCAAATAGCTGTAACAGCCAGTGCTTGGCTAAGCCAGAGCCAGGAACTTAACCTGCTGTGCCTCAGCGTTGGCCCCAACTTGCATTTTTGTTGTGAATATAAAGAGTACAGAGATTATGTGGTTCATAAATACAATTTTTTAAATATAATGATACTACTATTCATCTTTTAATAAGATCAGAAAGAAAATACTTGGTAAAATTAACAAAAATAGTACAAGAAAAAATTTTTTGAAGATTTATTTTTATTGAAAAGGCAGATATACAAAGAGGGTGCAAGACAGAGAGGAAGATCTTCCATCTTATGATTCACTCCCCAAGTGACCACAATGGCCGGTGCTATGCTGATCCAAAGCCAGGAGCTAAGAACTTCCTCCAGGTCTCCCATGCGGGTGCAGGGTACCAAGGTTTTGGGCCGTCCTCTACATCTTTCCCAGGCCACAAGTAGGTAGCTGGATAGGAAGTGGAGCTGCCAGGATTAGAACCAGCGCCCATATAGAATCCCAGCGCATTCAAGGCAAGGACTTTAGCTGGTAGGCCACTGCACCAGGCCCAACAAAATCTTAAATACAGTGCTGGAGGGAGTTTTTAAAAATCCAAATAAGTGACAAGTATCATGTTCATAAATTGGAAAAAATATCATTAAGATGCCAGCAGCCTTCAAACTGATGTAGATACTCAGCAGAATCCCAACAGGCTTGGAGGGAATTGCTGATCTGCTTCCGGAATTCATATGAAAACTCTGCAATCCAGATTAGCACAGAGTTGGAGGACTTCCAGGTTTTCAGTTTAGCTATGAAGCAAAAGTGATCAAAGCAGTGTAGCACTAACATAGACATATAAATAATGGGATAAAGATTCCAGCACTAAGCCCAAGCATCTGTGGTCAGTTGATTTCATAGGAGTGTCAAGGCCATTGCTGAGATAAGAGAATGAATTCAAAGGCATTAGCAATGAAGATACTGCCTGGGAGAGGGGAAGTTCAAGTTCTGGCTCTGCTCCTGATCCTGGCTTCCTGCTAATGTGTATCCTAGAAGGTGGCAGGTGATGGCTGAAGTGGTTGAGTCATTGCCATCCACATTGTGGATCTGAACTGACTTTCATCTCCTAATTTTGTGCCCTCCAGAGACCCATTTGTGGGGTGAACCAGAGGATGGGAGGTCTCTGAGGAAGCAAGCGTAAACTCAGGCTGTTACCTCTCACCATGTGCAAACGTTAACTCAAAGGGAGGAAGCTGGCAGAGTAGCTAAGACGGCTTGGGATGCTCATGTCTCATTTTTTATTGCCTTGGTTTGAATGTCAGCTCAAGTTCCAATTCCAGCTCTCTACTGATGGACACCGGGAAGAGAGCAGGTTGGAGAGCAAGTGCCTGATCCATGTCACCCATAGTGGAGGTGACGATTGTGTTCGAGGCCCCCAGCTTTAGCTAGACCCAGTCCTGGCTGGTCATTTCGGGAACGAATTAGTGGATGCAAGATCTTTGTATATCTCTGTTTCTCTGTCTTTAAAATTAATGAAAGTAAGTTTAGAAGAAAAAATTTAAAAATGGAAAACAATTCAAGATGGTTCAAAAATCTAAATGTAGGAGCTAAAACTATAAAACTCTTAGAAGAAAATATTGAGGCAAATGAGACTTTACATTTGGCAATGGATTTTTAATATAACACCAAAAGTATGCACAGCAAGACAAAACAAAATGCTAAATGAGATGGCTTTAAAATTTAAAACTGCTTCAAAGGATGCTCTAAGGAAAATGAAATGAAGCCTGTCAAGTGAAATTATTTGCAAATATCTGATAAAGGACTTGTGCCTGGAATATGTAAAGAACTCTTGTAACTCAGTAATTAAAAACAACTGAAGTAAAAGTTCTCAAAGGATTTAAAGAAACATTTCTCCAATAAGTTATACACATGGGCAGTAAGTACATAGAAAGTGTTTGATGACGTTACGTGGGAATGCCACTCAAAACCAAAGAAACCACTTTACATACATTGCAATGGCTATAATAATAATAATAGAAAATAATAGGTGAACAAAAGTTGGTGAGGATGTGAAGACATCAGAATCCTTGTGTACTGTTGCTGAGAAAGTAAAATGTTAGAGTTACTTTGAAAAACAATGTGGCAGTTTCTCAACTAGTTAAACCTAGTTACAACAGAGCAGCAGTGCAAGACAAAGGAAAATGTGCTTACACACAAACCTGTACAAGACAGTTTATAGCATTCAAGGAAGACCAAATAGCTAAGGATTAGATAAAATGTTATTTGCCCATTCAAAATGAGGTGGGTATTGCTGACATAACACTGATGGATCATGCTATGTGAAAGGAACCCGTCACAAAAGACCACTTGCATGGCTGCGAGGGTCTTGCCCCAGAATAGACAAAGCTGCATGGACAAGGAGATGGGTAGCTGCCCACAGCTGAGGAAGATCAGACAGGCAAGAACTAAGATACGGGGTTTGTTTCGGAGGAGATGTCTCTGGAGCTAGAGCTCCTGGCACCGGAGCACACTGTGCATGCTGTGCCACCTCCTACGCATGGAAGAGAATCATGCCCAGGTGCACACAAATGATGAGTCAGTCTGTTTTTAGGAACCAGTCAAGGACCTCGAATGCTGCTTCAAAAGACAAGAAAAGGCCAACAGCTACTCATAGTGGAGATGACAGTGCAGGGGACACAACCATTAACACTGGCTGAAACGTCTGTGGCTTGGGAGATGGATCCATTAGATGATTCAGGGAAAGATTTCCAAACCAGGGACATGCAAGGCTCATGCTCCTATTCAGAAAGAAGTAGCAACAGAATATGGAACAAATACACATCCTTCAGCAACCCTTAAGAATATGAGTCTGGGGCCCAGCATAGTAGCCTGGTGGCTAAAGTCCTCCCCTTGCACACCCTGGATCCCGTATGAGCACTGGTTCGTGTCCCGACTGCTTTATTTCTCTTCCAGCTCCCTGCTTATGGTCTGGGAAAGCAGTCAAGGACAGCCCAAAGGCTTGGGACCCTACACCCATGCAGGGGACTCAGGAGACTCCTGGCTCCTGGCTTTGGATTGACTCAGCTCCAGTTCTTGTGGCCACTTGGGGACTGAACTAGTAGATGAAGATCTTTGTCTCTTTTTTTCCTTCTCTCTGTAAATCTGGCTTTCTAATAAAAAATAAATATTTTTTTAAATAAATAAAACCAGAAAATAGTAGTTAACACAGCGTGGAGCACTGGGGGATCTTTGGGAGGCAGTAATGACCTGAGAAGAGTTCCCAGAGCAATGAAAATGTTCTGTATCATGAGTGAATTAATTTGTCAAAACTCATTTCTGCACAAAGTTAAAATAGGTGTGTACTGTGGCATATACATTATATATCAATAAAATTTGTTTTTTAAATTTTCTGTGCTAGTATTGTTTTCTATCAAAAACTATAAGATGAAGCGTCTTTAGGAATCATTACATGCCACCCAACTTTTACTTCCAAGTGTGGGATGCTACCTGCATCAGATGCCATCACAGTGTTTGACAAGTATACCACACTGAGTCATCACAGCAGCTAACTGATCGCTTCCCGTCTTACACCAAGGCTCTTGCAGTGCAGGGACAGGGAGAGGTGTCCAGGTAGATTTGTGGCACTTGCCGACAGCAGGGCCAGGATTTCGCCTGGGCGTGTTAGGTTCTGTCACGCACCCCCCATCATCACGCTGTGTGCTCTCCATAGCACTCTCGTCTTCCTACAGCTCTTCAATGTCACCCACAAAGTCTGAGAGCGTCATCTTCATCATCAGGACTCTGAGAAGCATAAGACATAGCACTTGAGAGAGAGTTCTTAGCAGTAAGGAGCCAGCTGATATGCTTAGCATGACCTGGGCATGGGAGGATTTAGGCATCTCCCTTACCCCAGATGGAACTGCTGGAATTTTCATTAAAGGAAGACTTTAATGCCAGTGGTGCACAAGAGACAAATAAACAAAACTCATTGTTAGGATAAAGCATAACTTTCTTAAGGGCAGGTATTTGGTGGAGCAACTAAGATACCCTAAGGGCTTGCCTTGTGATATAAGCCACTGCCTGCAACAGCAGCAGCCCATATGATGCTGCTTCAAGCCCTGTCTGTTCCACTTCTGAACAAGCTCCCTGCTAGTGCATCTTTTATATATATATATATATACACATATATATGATACACACACACATATATATGTATTAGATGTATAGAAAATGTGAAAAGAATATGGAACCCGAAATTCACATAGACCAACACGCAGACTTCTCTGTTATGAACATATTAAATTAGTTTGGGGCATTTGTTAGAATTCAAGAGCCAATGATGAGATATTCTTGTTCGTTAAACTCCATACTTCATTCAGATTCCCTTGGTGTTGAACCTGATGTCCTGTTCCTATTCCAGGATGCCAAGGAGGACAGACCATGGTACAGAGATGTCATGTCTCTTGGCTGACATGGCTCCTCAGAGTTTCCTTTTGATGGCCTAGTCAGTGTTGAGGAGTTCTGGTCGGGTGCTGTCACTTTGGATTTGCCTGACATTTTCTTTATAATGAGTCAGGGGTTATGGACATCACATCACATCACGTCAGGGGTGCAAGGTAGCAGCGTAGCTCCTCCCTGTGGAAGTTGTCCTTGGTGACCTGGCTTGGTAGCATCTGTCAAATTTCTCCCTATTTGCATACTGTTCTCCTTGGACAAAGTCACTTTGAGCATCTCACACGAAAGTGATCAGAGGCCAGTGTCATGGTGCAGTGGGTTAAGTCTCTATGACACAAATATTCAAGTCCCAGCTGCTCTACTTGCAATCCAGCTAGTTTCCTACTGATGTGTCTGGAAAAGCAGCGGCAAATGGCCTAGGTATTTGGGCTCTTGTCACCCACGTGGGAGACCCAGATGGAATTCCTCATTTCTGGTTCCTGGCTTCAGCCTGGTCCAGCCCTGGCTGTTGCAGCCATCTGGGGAGTGAACCATCAGACTGAAGATCTCTTTCTTTTTCTGTATCCGTTTTGTTCTCTGTCACTTTTTAATTAAAAAAAAAAATGCAATGAAGCTATGGGGAATGATGGTCAAGACATAAAACAAATATCTGAGTCTATATTGTTATACAAATGGTTGAAAATTAAGTAAGAGGGAACAATAGAACAATAGACAGGTGGGAGTAGAGTATTGAAGGAGCCCAGCGACCCTCACCACCAAGCATGGCCCCCTGACCAGACAATTATTTCTAAGTAAAGGACCTTGACAGAGGCCTTCCTCTAATCTGCATTTATCTGCTCATAGAAGAAAATACTTGCCTTCCTTTGCTTCTCTCAGTGTTCACTATCTAAATGCCTATCACAGCAAAGACTAAGGAATGTCCATCCACCTGGAGATTCTTGTCACTTGCCATTGTCTGTCTCCCAGACCCACTTAGCTCCCACAGACAATCATTGACAAATCATTGTCTTGTGTTAGGGGCTGCTCCTTCCCCTGGTTGTAATCATTTACCAGCGCTCAAACACTGCCTCTGTGCTACTCTCTCTTTCCCCAAGGAAGATGATACAAGCATCCGAACATCACTGGGTGAGCAGCTGACCACTCTCCTATGCAGAGCCTTGGACACTTTAACTCACGTGTGTGTATTTTCTCCTGTTCCTCTGTCTGTTGTCAGTTCATTTCAGCAACACTTCACAAAGTCAAGGAAGAACTATCCCTTCATCCTGACAGCATCTACAAAAATGATTTCGGATTCTCCTATGTCCAGGATGCTTGTCTATTGTTCCCATTTACTGAATTTCTGAGCCATCTGTTTATATCAACATAGACCCATGGATATTTACTTTATGCATTGAGCTGTAATCCATTAGCACTCTGTGGCCCACGCTGTCCCAGCTGTGGGCATCTCACCACGGTGGGCTTGTTTGCTTTGAGTACCTTCTTACTTTCTGGTTCTAAGAAATGCTCCAGGATTATATTCTTTTACAGTTTTTAGTTACTTATTTTGTTTGAAAAGCAGAGAGACAGGGAGACAAGAGAGAAACTTGCAGTCCACTGGTTCGTGCCTCGCAGATGTGCACAATAGCTGGAGTTAAGCCTGAACAAAGCAGGGAACTCAATCGGTGTCTTGTTTTACATGTGGGTAGTAAGGATTCCATTGCTTCCGGAGTATACATTTGCAGGAAATAGGAATCAGGAGGGGAACTGGCACGCAAGTCCAGGCACTCCAACGTGAATGCAAACCTCCCAGGGTGTACACTAACTACTGCGCTGAATATCTCCTCCAGACTTGCTTAGTACATGCCCCTCTCCAGTCCCAGGATATATCGTTTGTCAGAGAGTCACTTTCATTAGACAATGGTGTCAGAAAACATGATTAAAGGCATGCTGTGTACTCAGTGCTGCTGCGGTGTCTGGGGTCTGGTTGCTTCTGCACACTGTTAGCTCCTGGGAAGAAAATGCATGTGCAGTCTAAAGTGTGCATGTGCATGTACCTGTAGTATTTATATACACAGCCATTTGAATGCAGCCTGATATCATTCTCTCAAATCCTTTACCACATAGACTCCTCTCCCTCCTCTTTCCCTATTAACTCCTGACTCCAATAATGAGAAAATTGGCTCTCAACCAGAAGTATTAACGTTCACTCCACGAGAAATGCCTGCCAGTGAGCGCAGTGTTGTCTTTAGTCATTTCTATCCCACTCATTCCAGCGTGACTAGGCTAGCATCTTTTCCCTGTGCTCCCTTTAGTGACACTCCTAAATACAGTTAGTTTCATCCGTCCCAGTCTGTATCCTATCTTTTAAAAACATTTGTTTTTAATTTATAAATAAGGGGTGGGCATTTGCCCAAGCAGTTAAAATGTTGCTTGGGCTACTACCTCCCACGTAAGAATGTCCGGGTTTAATGCTGGCTCCGTTTCTGACACGAGGTTCCTTCCACCCACGTTGGAAACCCAGATTGAGTTCCAGCTCCAGCTTTGATCTAGGAGAGTTAGGAGAGCTAGGAGAGCTTTGATCACTGGAAAGTGAACCAGCAGAGGAGAGCTTTTTTTGTTCTTTCTCTCTCTCTCTACCTCTCAAATAAATAATATAGATTATATACTGACATATATTAAAATGCTTAACTTTAGATAATTTTGAAGTTCACTCTTCATGCTGTAACATTCTATGGGTTTTGATAAAGGCATCGTGTCATGTGTCCATCACATATGTAATCCATTATAGCATCATACAAAACAATTCCAGCACCCTAAAAGACTCCCTTCTATTGCACTTAGTCCATGGGTCAGTGGCTGCAAATCTAGAAGACATCTCTTGGGCAGTGACAAATACATGCATCTTGCAATTACTGATCTCTTAAAGACTATAGTCCTTACTTTTTCCAGAATGTCATAAAAATAGACTCATATTTTAGCTTACTTGAGAGGCAGAGAAACAGAGAGAATAAAAGACATCTCCTATCCATTGGTTCACTCCTCAAATGTGCACAAAGCCAGCAGCAAGAATTCAGCCTTCATCTCCTGCAGGGGTGACAGGAACTCAGTTACTAACCCCTCACCTGCTGTCCCCCAGTGTGTATGTGTTAGCAGAAAGCTGGATTCAGAAACTGAGTCCAGAGTCAAGTCCAGGCACTCTGATATGGACTGTAGGCATCTCAAGGAGTGTGTTAACTACTAAGCCAAATGCCTAGTAGAAAATCAGCCTGATCTCTAATTTCTGTTTTCTTTTCTCTTGTATCTCTTACTTTTTTCTCCCTTCTTTCTTCCCTTCCTTTCCTTCTTCCCTCTGCTATTATAAATTACATAATTACATCTTTATAAAAATTTGTATAGATTTCCAATGATCTCTTTTTGAAAAAGTTCCTGAAAGTGTTTTTTTTGTTTGTTTGTTTGTTTGTTTTTTATCTTAGGAGGTTTATTGCAGCAGGAAAGGAATGGGGTGGGGGTGGTGCAAAAGTGAGGAGGAAAAGGGGAAGGGGAGGGAGGCTGGAAGACGAAAAAGTTCCTGAAAGTGAAAGAACTGGGTCAAAGGGTATAAATATTGTAACACTCATGATACACAGTGTTGAGTTGTAGTCCATGAAGAACCCACGAAGTGAGGCTTCCACCACCAGTACATGAGGAACTCAGTTAACCAGCTTTTCATCAAGAAAAGATTATTTTCTTTTCTTGCACCTCGCATTGCCTTAGGGATGCTTCCTTAGTTTGGAACAAGTGCAGAGGAGTTAAACTTGTGCAGTATATACTGCTGCCTTACCTGCATGCCTACTCCCTACGAAATTTGTTCTTCTCCATTGTGTCATGGAAGCAGAAACTGGATCTTTATCTCTGTCTATGTCACTCTGTCCTTTAAACAAACAAATAAGTAAAACTTTCAGATGGGCCATGTTCACAGAAAATCTGTCTACTCTCTCTGTCTCTCCCCTCTCCCTCTCTAACATTTGTTTATCTATTTGAGTTCACTCCCCCAGACAGCTGCAGTGGCCAGGGTGGAACAAGCCAAAGCCAGGAGCCAGGAGCTTCATCTGGTCTCCCACTTGGGTGGCAGGGGGCCAGCACTTAGGCCACCTTCCATGGCTTTTGCCAGGCCATTAGCAGGGAACTGGACTGGAAGTGAGGCAGCCAAGACATGAACCATCATTCATATAGCATGCCAGCGTTGCAGGTGGTGGCTTTCCATTGTATTCCACAGTGCTGTGTAAGAAACGGAATTCCTTACAAGCCAAAAACTCATTTGAAACTGAACAGACACATATTAACAGCAAATAACAACATACCTTTAAGATGCATTTGCCTAGGAGAGGGTATCAATTAAGTAACAGTGAAAGGAATTTGACCCAAGTACTGAATGAAACACAAAATCTGTAACATTCTTCTGTAGAACTGTCTAGACAAAGAAATAAATAACCTGTTTACGATGCACAATCATGGCATCACTGCATAGTAATCTATAAACTTATGTGTACACTTTGACCAATATTAACTCTCTTCAACTTATTTGAGGAAATAATGCTCAATTCCTGATATTTCATGCAGAAATAAAACTATGACTTCAGCATGAAAGAATGAAAAAGAGAAATGAGAAAGGGAATAAAAGCAAAAATTCCTTCACAGATACTATTTTTCTTTAAACAATGTTTTATTTTTAATATCATTTACATAGTTGAGAGGGCCCATAGTTGTGGGCCTTCGATTAGGGAGGGAAAGGTTGAGGTGCGGAGGAAAATGGATGGGACAAATGTTTTACTTTTTTTCTTCCTATGTCCATAGCTCCTTGATGTCAAACCATATCAGCACCTGGGGAATGGGGACAATCATTTGGTGACATCTTAGAGACCTGATGTGGGGAAGATTGTTCCAAGGATGTTACAGGAGTGGTTTGATAGTTCTGAGACATCGCCAACCTCATTGCACCAGGATTGAGAAAATCCATGGTTTACTGGCTGACCAGGTTCTACTTTAGTGCATCTGTGAGCCTGGAAAATGTTGTAAAACTTGGCCAGGAGAGTGGTCCAACTTATTCTCCTCTCCATCCTCTGACAAGGACTTGATGTCCTCTGCTGGCCTGAATGCCATGTCCCCTTGTGCATCTGGATATGCTGTCCACTGCACAGGCATCAGCAACTGAGGAGGCCCAGGCCTGACATCTGCATTTCTAGGTTGGATCACGTACATTGTAATTTGTTTACCTATTGCCAGGGTTTGAGTCTAGCCATCTACTTGGGAGTCTCCCAAGAAACCTTGCTTGGGGTGATCTCAGACTTGACTCTAGCATGTGCTAGCCAGTGCAGGATCCATAATCTGTACCAGCCAATGCACATACTAGTGGATGCAGTGACCTGGTCAGTTCTGCCCCCGCCCCACCTATCATGCAAACTGATGGATGCTGTGGCCTAGCTCAGCCCAGCCCACCATAGGCCCAGTCTTCACACACACCAGTGGGTTCCATGGCTTAGTCAACCCCCAATAAACCCCACGGCCTACCACCAGCCCTAGTTTTTACATGTGTCAGCATGTGTTGCTATCTAGTCTGGTCTATTCCGCATGCTATCTGATTCTTGTGCAAACCCATGGGTGCTACTGCTTAGCTCAGCCTGACCTATCCCTTGACCTGTCCCCTAAGTGTGCTGACAAGTGCTGCTGCCTTGACCAACCTTGCCTGCCCCGAGCCCTGGTTCTCATGCTCGCCACTGGAAGGTATATCCTAGCGGAGGAGTGCTCACAGTTCCCCTGCCAGCCAAGCTTCCAGCCCCGGATCTTGTGTCTGCCAGGGGGTACAATGATCCAGTCTGACATGACTCATACTCAGTCCCGAAACTTGTCAGCAGGCACAGCAGCCTAGCCTAGCCTAGCCAGCCCCAGGCCAGCCCATCCCAGTCCTAGCTCTCATGCTCACCAGTAGAAGCAGTGGCCTAGCACAGCAGTCCCAGAGTTCCCCTACCAGGCTGACCCTCAGCCCCGGTCTTGCATATGCCTGTGGATGCTGCTGCCGCCCAGTCTGGCATGGCAAGCCCCCACCAGTTCAGGCACTCACCAGTGGTTACTGTGGTCTAGCCCAACTGGCCCATACCCACTTCAGCTTTCATCAGCAGGTACTATAGCCCAGCCCAGCTCAGACTGACCCATCCCCAGACTTGGCTCTCATGTGACCCAGCAGGTGCTACGGCCTAACCCGGCCTGTCCCACACCCATTGTGGCGCTTGTGTGCATCAGTGGATGCTGTAGTCTTGCCAGCCCATTCCACATTCAGCCGTAGCTCTTGCACTCCTCAGTGGAAGCTGCAGCCTAGCAGGGGAGTTCCTCAAGTTTCCCTACCAGATTCTTCCCAGTCCTGGATCTTGCGTGTGCTGGCAGGTGCTTTGACTCAGCCTGGCATGGTCTACCCACAGTTTCAGCTCTCACTGGTAGGTGTGGCAACTTAGACCAACCGGGTGCAGCCTACATACACCCTGTCCTGGCTCTTATGTATGCAAGTGGGTGCTATAGCTTGGCCTAGCCCACCCAGCCTGCCCCCAGACTCAGCCCACATACATGTTGAGGAGTGCTGCAACCTTGCCTGGCTTGATCCATCCTCAGTCCCAGCTTTTGTTCTCTCCAGCAGAAGCTGTGGCCTAGTAGAAGAGATCCCAAAATTTCCCTACCAGGCCTGCTCCCAGGTGTGGCCTTGGCTGGCATGGGCTGCCCTCAGTCCTGGCCTTTGCATGTATCAACAGGTGTTGTAGCCTGGCCTGGTCCCACTCACCTGACAATATCACCAACCCCAGCTCTCTGCACGAACTGGTGGTTGCTGCAGTTTCACCAGAACACCCAGAGAATCTACCCCCAGATCTGGTTCTCTCATGTTCTGGTGAGTGCTACAGCCCAGACTGATGTGGGCCATCCTAGCTCTGATATGCATGGGCAGGTGCTGTGGCCTAACCCAGCCAGGCTTACCTCAGCTTTTGTGCATGTCAGTGAGTGGGACATTGCTACTTACTCCAGCCCAAGTCTCCCATGTAGCCAGGTACCAGATATGCTCTCCCATTTCCCCTTCTAAATCACTTCATTTCAGCTCCCTCATTCCTCTCCTGTTAAACAAGCCCTCAGTGCTTCCACTCCAATATGTATCCACAGACCCCCCTTCTCTGGGCAATCTGCAGCTCCTCCCCCTGTCTTGGGGGCCAAATGCTGTGCCTGGCTTGGGGTTCCCCACCCTCTTCACTTACCTTTTGAAAAAGTAGAATGGGCAGTTACTGGTATAGTTAATACAAATTTGGCATTAGCCAAGCCCAGAATGTTCAGCAGGTATTGTCTGCTTTTATTCCAAAAGTGTAACACTTGCCTATATACAAGATGACCTAGGCCTATAGCACTATTTTTCTATACCCAAATGAAGAGCCATAAAATTTATCTCCTTATGCAACTTTCTCTGCATTTAGTAGACCTCACAAAATTCTATAAATGTGCTTTAACTGTATGGAAGTACTATTTACTTATAGAACTAAAGTCTAAACACTGCCTAGATTAATGAAATTTGCTTGGCAAATATAGCAAGGAGTTTTATTGCTATAGGAACCAGGAATGGCTTTACTCAAGTCTTCTCTGTATGAAATGGGGTTTCTCAGTGATGCAACCTAGAAAAGAGTGCCCAGGTCACTCATCTGGGAGGTGATGTCAGGAAACACAAAGGTTGTTGAGGAGGAAGGGGAGACCGGGGAGAAGCAGGAGAGGCAATAATGAGATTCACTCCCTTATCCTTCCCACTCCACCCACAAAGGCTGGCAGCAATGATAAGCCAACTCCACTGTGGACAGCTGGGGACTCAGCTGAGAAACTGAATGAATGGTGGGTCTGATTAGTCCCACCCAAGGTTGGAAGATTTCTGTCTCTCTTTGGTGGAGAGGGCATTACGTTTTTGTGCTTCTGGGCTGTGCAAGCTCCTGTAGCACCAAAGCTGGTACAGCAATGGAGATGCAGAGAGAGGGGAGTAGCTGGTCCCTGCACCTGCAGGGGTCCGAGAGTCCTTGAGAAGGGCATCAACTCATCTGCATCTGTCTTGCAGTTGAATTAATGAGAAATTAGAAAGTCTCCCTCCCCCGATGGAATTGGGAGGTCAGGAGAACTGTGTTAGACCACAGTCCTGCGCTCCGTGAGGAGGGGCACAGTAGAAAATGTGAATGTTGTCAGTGCCTGCTGAAGATGAGGGAATTAATGGTGGAAACTGGGAAGTGTATTAGAGATTCTTGAAGACATTCCCTGGGAAAGACAATAGAAACTCACGGGCCCAGCTGCGCTGTAGTGGCTGGCATCGCAGAGCGGGGTGAATGGGAGCAGCGCTGGGAGACCACGCCCAGACTGCCAGACATGCTCTTCTGGCCTTTCTGCATATACCCTCAGACCCTAAACACAATAAAAAAAAAAAGTGTGTTATTATTATTATTACTATAGACACAACACATGGGACATCTGAAAGTTACAGTTGTGGAAAAAGTCTCATGAAATCTGTATCTGCTGGAATCACAGCGTTGATTGTTTTTCTTCTTGCTGCCTGAAATATTCTCCTATGAAGTCATCACTGAAATAGACGTGTTACCACTGAAATGAGATTAACAATTAAAAATAAATGAGCTGCTGGTTGTTGTATTCTCTAGGAACCACTTTGGGTAAAATAAAGTGCTGTTTAATTAGCAGATCAAAAGTTGTCTGAATAATTTAATTCATACTCATAATTTCCTGAAGCTGTTACGAACGGAGAGACTCAAGCTATTTTAAAATGTTAGGAAGGGAATATGAAATGCTTTCTCTAGTACTACATGCAGCCTATAGAGACCCATTATAAAACAATAACTACAATCTTTTAAAATAAGAAAAAATGTTGTTATTCCATTAAACTTAAAACATTATTTTATTCTTACTTAGACCAGCCTCTGCTGCCTTCCCAGCCATATGCAGGACACTAGATCAGAAGTGGAGCAACTTGTACGTCAACTAACACCCCTATGGGATGCAGGTGCCAAGCAAGGGCTAAAGCTTAATCTACGATGCCGCTGTACTGGCCCCTCCCTTTATTTTAGCATGATTTGATGGATGAAATCAGTGCAGTTCAGTAACTACTTGTATGTGAAATTGCATGAAAACCATTGCATGCATCTGGAGCAAGGCAAGTCTTTTATTAAAAATTTAATTTGCAGGCCCGGTGCAGTGGCCTAGCAGCTTAAGTCCTCACCTTGAACGTGCCGGGAACCCATGTGGGTGCTGGTTCTAATCCTGGTAGCTCCACATCCCATCCATCTCCCTGCCTGTGGCCTGGGAAAGCAGTCGAGGATGGCCCAAAGCTTGGGTTCCTGCACCCATGTGGGAGACCTGGAGGAAGCTCCTGGTTCCTGGCTTTGGATTGGCTCAGCTCCAGCTGTTGCGGTCACTTGGGGAGTGAATCATTGGGCAGAAGATCTTCCTCTCTGTCTCTCTTCCTCTCTGTATATCTGACTTTGCAATAAAAATAAAACAAATCTTTAAAAAAAGAAAAAAATTAATTTGCTAATGAATGCCATATGTAGGGATTGTGAGTAAAATCAAAGTCACCACACAATAATTTTATTATTCCTCCAAAGAAAGACCCTGTACTCAATAGACTTTTTTCTTTCTTTGTTTTGCAGTTTATGTTCAAAATCTTGCTTTAATATTCATTTTACAACCCTTTTAGTCTAGTGTGTCACTTAATTTGCTTTGAAGTTTTATCCTTATCTAAGTCTAATAATATGATCTTATTTTCCCTACTCATTGCCCTATAGATCAGGAAGTAATTAACACCATTAATTCCCAGCTTCTCAAGTGTTGCTCATTTTCTTTTCATCTTGGACTGCTTCTTGTTGCTTAAAGTTGACTATTCCTATCATTGTGTATATAGCATTCTAAAAATACTTTTCGCCCCTGAGGATGTAGAATTAAAAAAAAAAAAAAAAAGCAGGAAGCCAAAAAAAAAGGAAGAAGGGTGCAAAGCAAGTGTGGAAATAATCAACTCTCCCTAAAGAACCAGTGCAATAAAAAATATCTGGGAAGAAATACAATGTGCAACATGCACACCACCATTCCTGTTTGCTGGGATGCCAACAGGTGATTTGTTTTATGATCCAGGGAGACTTTCTCTTGAAGAAAATAAACATAGCCATGTGGCTAAGGAAGAGCCTTCAGACGGATCCACCCCTACATCCTTCTGGATACTGGGCCTTGTTATCTTTAAAAAGGCTCTTTTCAAAAGCATACTTAGTACATGTTTGGATGATCAAGAAGATCTTTTTTGTGTCACTTGAAAAGGTATCTCAAAGTAGCACAGTTGCCACTTAGTATCCACACACAAGAGCTTTTGTATTGACTCCCTTGCTACAGTGTTCTCAAATTTGTTAGATAAAGTCCCACTTAGCAAGTGATACCTTCCCCAGGACAGGCCAGTGGTTCCCCAACACCAGCCAAGGGTCCAACAGTTCCACTCACTTCTGACTCTCACCACCTGGAGTCAGTGCCAAAACTACCAGAGGCAGGCTTGCACCCACAAAGCTGCAGCCATCTCAGAGGACAGCCACAATCTGGGACGGGGGGGGGGGCGCGTCACTCACACTTCTTACCATCCAGCTTGGCCACAAATTCAGGGCTTGCCACTGCTCTCCTCCAGATTCAACAACTGGCTACAATGATTCACTGAACTCAAGAAAGCGCTACACTGAACGGTATCATTTTATAATGCAGGATAGATACAATGTTGAAAAAGTAGCAAGAAAGAGATGTGTGTGGCAAAGTCCGGCAGAGGAGAGAGCTGGCAGCTCTGTCCCACAAAGTGGAGCTGGTTGTTAGTTCTCCCTCACATTGGCGTTCCTAGCAGGAACTGCTCCCAGCATCCTTGAGGTGTTTTAGTTAGTTAATTTTATGTTTGCTTTTTTTTAAGATTTATTTATTTTTATTGGAAAGGTAGATATACAGAGAGGAGGAGAGACAGAGGAAGATCTTCCATCCAATGGTTCATTCCCCAAATGGCCACAACAGCTGGAGCTGAGCCAATCTGAAGCCAGGAACCAGGAACTTCTTCCAGGTCTCCCACGTGGGTGCAGGGTCCCACAGCTTTGGGCCGTCCTCGACTGCTTTTCCAGGCCACAGGCAAGGAGCTGGATGGGAAGTGGAGCTGCTGGAATTAGAACCGGTGCCTATACGGGATCCCAGTGTGTTCAAGACGAGGACTTAAGCTGCTAGGCCATCACACATGGCCCTATGCTTGAGTATTTAACAAGATTTCACTGCATTCCTGAGACTGACTAAACCACATGGTTGACTATGAGAAGGACTTAATCTCAAGTCCATATGCTATCTCCAGAGGTGGAAGGTTGGGGCTGAAAACTCTAATTGCCTAAATCAGGTGTTTGGGCCTCTTGGCATGGCCAACCTTAGTCACTACACTGATGCATCTTTAGATGGAGTTAAAAATGACTAGTTATAAAGAATAAAAAATATTCCTGGGTCCAACACAGTGACATAGCATGCCAATCATCTGCCTGCAGTACCAGCATCCCATGGGCACCAGTTCAAGTCCCAGCTGCTCCACTTCTGATCTGGATTCCTGCTTATGGTCTGGGAAAGCAGGGGAGGATGACCCAAAGCCTTGGGCCCCTTGCTTCTACGTGGAAGACTTGGAGGAAGCTCATGGCTCCTGGTTTTAGATCAGCTCAACTCTGGCCACAGAGGCCATTAGGGGAGTGAACCAGCACACGGACATCTTTTTCTCTGTCTCCATCTCTCTACATTAATCTGATTGTCCTTTCCAATAAAAATCAATAAATATTTTAAAAGAAGTTAATAAATAATACTTTTTGCCTATGTGATTTAAAATAAATTGGGGGCCCAGCGTGATAGCCAAGTGCCTCGCCTTGCAACACTGGGATCCCATGAGTGCCGATTTGTATCCCACGGCTCCAGTTCCCATCCAGCAACCTGCTTGTGGCCTGGGAAAGCAGTCGAGGGCCTTGGGACCCTGTACCCACATGAAAGACCCAGAGGAAGCTCCTGGCTCCTGGCTTTGAATCAACTCAGCTCCAGCTGTTTGCGGTCACTTGGGGAATGAACCAATGGATGAAGATCTTTCTCTATTTCCTTCTCCATCTAACTCTGACTTTTCAAACAAAGTAAATACATTTAAAAAAATAAATAAATCGCCTTAGGCTACTTGTCACTCCATGAGCTTGTTACACCTTTTCTACAGTTTTGTACCGGTTTCTCTTTCACCTTCACTCCCATTTCTTTCCTGACGGTTGTTTAAATCCTCCTCATGCTAGGGTTGAATGTGTCCACCAGAACTTCCTGTCTACAGGAGACTTCATCTTTAGTGATATTTGGAGGTAGGAACTTTGGGAGGTGATCAAGATTAGAGAAGGTCTTGAGGCACTAGTGGTTTAATAGGAGGGGATATCTGAGCAAAGACATTTGTCCTGTGATGCGGTGTCCCAGCAGGAAGCCCCTCACCAGGTACCAAGCACATGCTAGTGTCACGCTGTTGGTTGGACATTGCAGCCTCCAGGATTGGGAGTCGAGTAAATGCTTCCTGATAAATAACGCGAGCCATCTTTGTTACTATGGCAACAAAACATGGACTATGGCACCCCAGTATCCAGAGGCACAAGTCTTCCCCCCCTCTTCCTTCTGAACAGATTCCTTTTGTGCGTGTGTGTGAAAGAAAAGCATATGTAGCTTAGTGATTTTATTTCTCCATTTGTTTAAAAAATAGTTATTTTGGGCCCGGCGCGGTGGCGCAAGTGGTTAAGGTCCTCGCCTAGCACGCCCGGGATCCCATATGGGCGCCGGTTCTAATCCCGGCAGCCCCGCTTCCCTTCCAGCTCCCTGCCTGTGGCCCGGGAAAAGCAGTCGAGGACGGCCCAAGGCTTTGGGACCCTGCACCTGCGTGGGAGACCCGGAAGAGGCTCCTGGCTTCGGATCGGCATAGTATCGGCCCGTTGCGCTCACTTGGGGAGTGAATCATCGGATGGAAGATCTTCCTCTCTGTCTCTCCTCTCTGTATATCCGCCTTTCCAATGAGAAAATAATAAAAATAAATCTTTAAAAAAAAAAATAGTTATTTTATTTGTTCGATAGAAAGAGTTACAAAGAATTGGGGAGGTGGCAAGGGGAGTGAGAGAGAGAAAGAGAGCGAGAGAGTCTATTGGTTCGCAAATGGCCTTGATTGTTTGGACCAGACCAGGCTAAAGCCAGGAACCAGGAGTTTCTTCTGGATCTCTCATACAGGTTCAGGGACCCAAGCACGCGGGCCATTCTACACTGCTTTCTCAGGCCATAAGCGCATGAACTGGCAGCCATATGGGATGCTGACATTGACACTGGACACTCACCCGCTGGCCAGACTTCTATAGGACAATATCCTCCTAGGTTCTGCTTGTCTTGCAAGTGTCTCCCCTAGTGGATTGTGAATTTCCAGTGAGAAATAGTCCTGTTCATCACTTTCCCCTAACAACATGCACGCCGAGTCAGTGGATACAGTCAGTATTGACTGAATGTAATTATCTTAGAATATTCAGTGTCCTAAATAGAAGCAGACAATTATGGCTTATTTCACATACAGCGTTTCATAAGAGCAATTCTCAAAAGTATGGTCTGTAAGCTCTCTGGACAGCTTAGATTAATTTGGACATACACAGTTCTTCATTACATGTAGATTTGCCTCTTTGTATGTAGGTAAAGTCTATTCATTATTACTCTACCAAGTGAGTTATTAAGAGCCATTATTTGTCCTATAATTGGCACATCTCTCAAGCATGCTAACGAGTCTAATTTAGCACTCGTCAGAGAAGTCTGGCACCTAGAGAAATCCTTAGCAGATGCATATAAGGAGATAGTTGGATTTCCTCCCAATTTCAAAGGTTCATTTTCTTATCATGCAAAGTTCCTGATGCATTGAGGTAGTGGGGGGGTTCTGCTTACAGTTCCTGCCTATTAATTGTAAATTGCTGTTAGTTTTCTTTTATCATTATCAATTGTCCTGGATTTAACTAATTTTTTAGTACCTTGACAGGACAGTTAGAGATAGGTTCTGGAGTTAGAGTGACTGTAATCTGTATGAGCTTGAGCAAATTATTTTTGAACCTCAATTTGCCTATCTCAAAACAAGAAAGACATAAGGGTACTTGTCTCATTGGTTTCATCTGGGAATCAAGAGGCTACAGCGGTCCCTGTGGACATACCGACAGGATGCTTGGAGAAGAGGCTTAAGTAAAAACAGTCTAGAGCAATAAGATGCTGGACTCTGCTGGGTATATACTTGCAATGAAGGAATCTCAACTGAACTTGAACTGTGGTTACGCAACAAGGTGGAGGAATCCACCATGGGGGGAGGGTTATAGGAGAGGAGGGGAATCCCAGTGCCTATAAAACTGTGTCACATAATACAATGTTATCAACAATAATAATAATAAAAAAACAGTCCAGAGAGCCCACCTGGGTCCCTCTCTGTGACGCTGGCAATCTGCTCATGATAAAAAAGCAACCGGGCCAGAGGTCAGCTAAACGCTTCTCTCTGTCTACAAGTCATTTAAAAGAAAGGTATCAAGACCAGTCCAGAGAAAGATACCCACCATCACACATGGCATACGTGGGGGCAGACCAGGCTGAACCCGTTTGCATCAACCGCTGGTGAATCCGAACACCAGAATAGAGTGTGGGTCAAGCCAGGTTCAGTTGCGACACATACCAGTACACATTAAGGAATGCCAAGGTGAGGTAATCCATACCAGATGTGGTTGCAGCACCCAAAGAGCACACATGAGAACCAGGGGAAGGAGGCAAAGCCGGCAGGGAAATGTGGGCTCCCCTGCTAGATAATCACTCCCACTGGAGAGCATGAGTTGGGATGGGGGCAGACCAGACCAGGCAGTGCTACAACACCTGTGGGCCTCATGTGAGCTAGATTGGGGAAGGGCCAGTTTGGGCTGATTGTTCTGACTGGTGCAAGCAAAAATTAGAGTGGGTGATGGTTGGTTGCGCTTTGCCGCAGTATCAGCTGGAAGAGACTGGCACTGGGGACTAATTCTGTTAAGTTAAATGCCAGAACCACCTGGAGAGTGCACAATCTGAAAGTTGGAGTGGCCTAGTAGGGAGATAGTGGGCACCTCCCTCGTGGGTAACCACTCCCACTGGAGAGCATGAAAACCAGGATGGGGCAGGCATGGCTAGACAGAAAGGCACCTGCCAGTATGTGTGTGGGCTGGATAGTAGGTTGGTTGGGTTGAACTAGGCTTCAATGCCCATTGACAAGTACAAGAGCTAAAGGGAATGTGGGACAGACTGAACAAGCCTGCGGTACATACAGGCATGCATGGGAGCCAGGGAAGGGAACAGGCCTGATGGGGGTTATGGGGAGTTGCCCCAACTAGGCTGCAGCTCCCACTGGTTTGCGTGAGGACTGAGTATGAAGTGGGTAGGATTGAGCTGGACTACAACACTCATTGGTTCAAGTAGAAGACAGGGCTGGAAACAGAACTTAACCAGCAATTGCAATGACCAGAATGTGCATAAACTGATTGGGGTGACAGACTGTGCCAGACCCTGTACTAGCAAACTCACACAAGAATCAGGTATGGGATCATCTCAGATGAAGTTTCTTTGGAGATCCCTCCAACTGAACTGCTGATCTCAGAACCCCAGTCATGAAGACTATGTCAGCTAGTGGATTCTGAACAGGTTTTATCGTGATTGGAACGGCGTTTTTATTGTGATTGAAGATTATGGCAGCAATTCAGACCTGTTGAACTATCAAAACTGCTTGAGCAGGACCCTTAGAGCATGCCTCATATCGGGGATCTGGGATGGATGGGAGGCTGGGTGAAGCTTTTTCCTTTGTTTCTCCCCCAACTCCAGATACAGGGGAAAAAATTATAATAGTGTGGAAACGATGGTATTCCCCCCCCCCCCAAAAAAAAAGCTGGGTTTACCAGCTGGAGCATTGTTGGCCTTTTGGACAGGTCAAGTCTTTACTGAATGAAGTTGTCTGTTTTAGGTTTTCTACAGTCCTGGCCCCAGATACTACTGACATGCTGAGAACACCCTCCCAGACACTGCATCTGCCCAAATGCATCTGTGCGGCTATGCTTAAGGAGTGGTACTGTTCTTAGCTTTTAGGTTTCTGTGGCAGTCATCTACCATTGTGTATTCATAATTCGTACCCTTAGCCATGTGCTAGATGGCCTTCTTCTCTAGCTGCCATGATAGGAAAATAGGTCAACATCTGATCCAGGCTAGACAGAATAAAATCTTTTCCTCGCTTGAAAAAAATGAACGAAGTGAGTGGAGATTTAAAACCTCAATGGTGCTGGAGAGTCTCTACTCGTGGGAATGCAAAATGGTGCTCCTGCTTTGTTACACAGTCTCTGAATTTCTCACAGATCAGAGATTACTTTCTTTAGAATATGTCTGGTTATAAGCATCTTCAGAGACAAGTGGGCATCTCTGAATAGAGGCTATTGATTGATTTTTAGAAGACTGCTTCCAAGAATAGTTGAGGAGTGTGCACATAAAGAATAAAGGATTGCTAAGCCTGGCGGCATGGCCTAGTTACTAAAGTCCTCACCTTGAACATGCTGGGATCCCATATGGGCATTGGTTCTAATCCCGGCAGCCCAGTTGAGGATGGCCCAAAGCCTTGGGACCCTGCACCTGTGTGGGAGACCTGAAAGAAGTTCCTGGCTCCTGGCTCCGGATCGGCAAAGCACCAGCCATTGTGCTCACTAGGGAGTGAATCATTGGACAGAAGATCTTTCCTCTCTGTCTCTCCTCCTCTCTGTATATTTGACTTTGTAATAAAAATAAATAAATCTTAAAAAAAAAGAATAAAGGATTGTTCAATATTGCTCCTCATGGCTAAGGGAAACAGATCCTGTTTGCCCATCAGCCAAGGAATCAGCCTTCTAAACAGGACTAGTAGCTTAGACTAGACACTCATTGGACAGGCTTCAGTGGGTGTTTCTCTAGAGTGCTATACAGGCTTTTTAGGAGCAGTTTTTTCTCATCTCATACAACCCAGCCACACTACTCCTAGGTATATATCCAAGACAAATGAAGATTTTCCCCACAATGCAATGAAAAACACTCATGCATGAACCTACACAATAATGGTCATTGTAACATTACAGAAGAGACTGGGGCAGCTCATCAGTCCACTGAGAGATGCTTGTATAAACATGTGGTACAGCCACCCAACGGCATACTGTCAACCTGAAAGAATGAATGAAACATGAAAAACATGGAAAAATACGACAAAAGGTGAAGGAAGACAATCACAAATGGCCATATATATTGTATGATTCCATTTATATGAATTGAGCCAAATAGGCAAATCCATAGAAACAGAAAGTTGATTAGTGGTGGCTCCAGAGAGGGGGTGTGTGTCTCCTAGTAGTGCCATCTATCCCTATGTGACATTATTTAACCTTAATAATAACTCTATTTTTACTTATATAGGATATATACACACATAATACATTCACATTTATGTGTACATGCATAGATTTATCATGATAATAAAATTTCAACTTTGAAAGTGAGAGAAAGATTACATATACCATTTTGTACTTTGACTGGACAAAGTAATTCAATATTATAGAGCAGGTTTGTGCACACCTAAGACATGTGTATACATGGGGTGCATCCATCAATTGTCTTGTTTGTTCATGCAGTGGGCCCTCATTCTCATCAAAGGAGAGATAAGCAGAGAGAAAGATCTTCCATCTGCAGGGTAACTCCCCAAATGGCTGAATCAGCCAGGGATGGAGCAGGCTGACGCCAGGAGCCTGGAACTCCATCCAGGTCTCCCACATGGGTGCAAGGACCCAAGCACTTTGGCCATCATCACCTGCTGCCTTCCCAGGCATATCAGTGGGGAGCTGGATTGGAAGCAGAGCATCTGGGATTTGGACTGATGCTGGCATGGCAGCAGAACACCAGCCCCAACGGGAGAGGATGCATTTTCTACTTCCCCTTTCTCCCATCACCCTGCCACACAATAAGTTGGAATGACTGGCTATGAAACAATATATGTTTTGTCTTTTCCCCTGGTTCCTTATGAAACTCTAGTACTGTTCTGAGTCACGAGAATACATCTTTTAATTTTTTTTTTATTATTTTTTTTTTTCATTGGAAAGGCGGATATACAGAGAGGAGAGACAGAGAGGAAGATCTTCCGTCCGATGATTCACTCCCCAAGTGAGCGCAACGGGTCGATACTATGCCGATCCGAAGCCAGGAGCCTCTTCCGGGTCTCCCACGCGGGTGCAGGGTCCCAAAGCTTTGGGCCGTCCTCGACTGCTTTCCCAGGCCACAGGCAGGGAGCTGGAAGGGAAGCAGGGCTGCCGGGATTAGAACCGGCGCCCATATGGGATCCCGGGCGTTCAAGGCGAGGACCTTTAACCACTTGCGCCACCGCGCCGGGCCCCATCTTTTAATTTGAAAGAAATCTTTCATCCAATGGCTTATTTCATAGATGGCTAGGTCAGGACTGGGTGTTGGTCAGGTCAAGCAGAGCTGCTCTACTTGTTGGCAGGTGTGTGGGTGCGCTGAGGGATGGGGCTAGGCCTGGGAGGGCCAGGCCAAATTGTAGCACACTGGAATGTACAGGAGCCAGGATAGGATGTGGATCATGCTGGTCAAAGCGATCACACTTACTGGTCATGTCTGGGGGCAGGATGAGGGGTAAGCCTAGGAGGGGAGCTATATGGGGTTCCACTGCAGGGGCCACTGCTCCCACTGGTGAGCGTGAGACCTGGGACTGGGGACAGACCAGGCTGAGCAGGGCCACAATCCCTGTAGGCCTGCATATGAGCTGGGTGAGGGGGAAAGCCAGGCTGTGCTAAGTGACCATTTCCACTGGTGCATGTGTGAAGCAGAGTATGAGCCAGGCTGGGTTAGGTTTTGTGATATCATCAGCTGGCAAGTGCTGGGAATGGGTGCAAGTTTTGTCAGATCTGGAACTGTGAATGGGCCTAGCATGGAAAAGGTGGGTACTCCTCTAATAGGCTGTGGTTCCCATTGGTGAGCTGGGGGTGGACCTGGCTGGACAGGAGGTAGCACCCACTGACATAAGTGTGGGCTGGATAGTGTGGTATGTTGGGCTAGGCCAGGCTGAAGGATCCAGAGATGTGTACAAAAGCCAAATGGGTTGTGGGATAGACTAGATCAGTCTGCTGCACACACCGGCAGGTGTAGGAGCTACAGCTGGAGCTGGACCTGGTGGAGGTTATTGGGAGTCATTCTGACCAGGCTGTAGTTCCTGCAGTGTGTGTGAAGGTAAGTGCGTGGTGGGCAGGGTTAGGCTGGGCCGCAGCATCCATCGGTTTGCGTATGAAATTGGGCTGGCAACAGAACTGACCAGGTGACTGCAACCACCTGTGTGTGTGTAGGCTGATGCGGGTAACAGATTGAGCCGGACCCTGCACTGCTGACACACAGGAGTCAGTCACTTCCAGCAAGGTTTCTTTGGGGCCCCTCCCTAACTGGAACTTCTTGCTTGCTTAAGCCTATGCAGTGGACGACATGCATAGAGGCACATGAAAATATGACAGCTCATTGAGTCCTGCAGAGGATATCAAGCACCATGGCAGAGGACGGAGGGAAGAACAAATTGGACAACTCTCCCACCAAGCTTCGAGAGCATTTTTCTGGTTGAGTGGAGACTCTAAGTGGACTATGTCAGTCAATGGACCTTGGGAGGACTTCTTCATCCTTGGAGCAATTAAATGAATAGCATTTCAGAAATACCAAAACCACTTAAGCAGCACCCTCAGAATATGTCCACATTGAGGACCCTGGGGTGATGAGATGACTGTCTCCCAATCCCAAGTACAGGTGTGATTGGGTTGCTGGGAGTAGCCCTCTCCTCTTCTCATCCTCATTCCCAAGATACAGGAAGAAGAAAAATAAAATTGGAAGCAATTGTCTCATCCTATTCCTCTACCCTTCCCACTCTAATTAGTGGTCCATATGGGCATGCATCCTTGTCAACTATGTAAACATCACTTTCAAAACTGGGAAAAGGGCCCAGCAGCATGGCCTAGTAGCTTAAGTCCTCATCTTGAACGCGCCCGGGATCCCATATGGGTGTCAGTTCTAATCCCACCAGCTCCACTTCTCATCCAGCTCCCTGCTTGTGGCCTGGGAAAACAGTAGAGGACAGCCCAAAGTCTTGGGACCCTGTACCCATGTTGGAAACCTGGAAGAAATTCTTGGCTCCTGGCTCTGGATCAGCGCAGCATCGGCCCTGTTGTGCTCACTTGGGGAGTGAATCATCGGACGGAAGATCTTCCTCTCTGTCTCTCCTCTCTGTATATCTGACTTTGTAATAAAAATAAATAAAATTTTTAAAAACTGGGAAAAAACAGAAATATTTATTTATTTATTTATTTATTTGAAAGACAGAACAGGAGAGAATCTTCCATTCACTGTTTCACTTTCCAATGGCAGCATTGGCTGGAGTTGATCTGATCTGTCTCTCCCACACAGCCACAGAGGCCCAAGTTCTTGGACCATTCTCTACTGCTTCTCCAGGCACTTAGTAGGGAATTTGATGGGAAGTGGAGCAGCCAGGACTCAAACTAGTTTCCCACATGGGATGTTGGTGTTGCAGGTGGTGGCATTTTTTAAAAGACTTATTTATTTTTATTGGAAAGGCAAATCTACAATCTACAAAGAGAAGGAGAGACAAAGAGAAAGATCCTCCATCCGTTGGCCCAATCCCCAAGTAGCTGCAAAGGCTGGAGCTGAGGCAATCCAAAGCCAGGAGCCTCCTCTGAGTCTCCAACATGGGTACAGGGTCCCAAGACCTTGGACCATCCTCCACTACTCTCCCAGGTCACAAGCATGGAGCTGGATGGGAAGTGAAGCAGCTGGGATATATGAACTGGCACCCATATGGGATCCCAGAGCATGCAAAGCCAGGACTTTAGCAACTAGGCTATGTCTCTAGGCCCAGGTAATGGCTTTATCTGCAACACCACAGGGCTGGCTCCTGGCTTTAAGTTTTTGTTGGAGGGCCTGGTGCCAGTGCGGTGGACTAGTGGCTTAAGTCCTCACCTTGAATGCACTGGGATCCCATATGGGTGCCAGTTCTAATCCTGGCAGCCCCGCTTCCCATCCAGCTCCTTGCCTGTGGCCTGGGAAAGCAGTTGAGGACAGCCAAAAACCCTGGGACCCTGCACCTGCGTGGGAGACCTGGAGGAAGCTCTTGGCTCCTGGCTTCGGATTGGCACAGCACCAGCCATTGTGCTCACTTGGGAAGTGAATCATTGGATGGAAGAGCTTCTTCTCTGTCTGTCCTCCTCTGTATATCTGACTTTGCACTAAAAATAAAAATAAACAAACAAACACTTAGTTGGAGATGGACATTTGGCACAGCAGCTTAAGTTGCCACTCAGGATAACTGCACCCCATTCCGGAGCACCTGGTTGAAGTCCTGTCTAATTGGCTTCTAACCCACCTTCCTGTAAGTGTACATCCTGGGAAGCAGCTATCATGGCCCAAGTCCTTGAGCTTCTGCCGTGCACATGGAAGTACTGTCCTGAGTTCCACACTCCTGACTGCCCTGGCCCAACCTTGTCTGGTGCAGCCATTTGAGGGGGAGCCAGGGAAAGGAAGATTGTTCTCCATCTCTCCACCTTTCAAATAAAATAAAATATATCCTTCAAAACATTTTCAAAGTTTTCTGGCCACAAGTGACCCAAAAGAAACAATCCAATGTCGTGATTTGGTTCTCAAAATCCTCTCCAACCGATTCCCAACCCACTTCTTGCTGAGCCCTTGATTCAACCTTCTAGCCTTTTCAGAGAGCCTGGGTTGTCAGCGTGTGCTTCTCAGGGACTAAGAACAATCAGTCTGGTGGCACTGGGTGGAGAAATCTGAGACTGGGGAGTTAGCATAATTAGGTTTCTAAATGTTAGTATCTCTTAAGAGTGTGATAAGCATTAATTTTATATGCACAAAGCTCCTACAACAGTTTTGGGAGTGGACATTGGGCATAGCAGCTAGGATACCACTTCTGACACCTACATTCCATATCGAGTTGCCTAGGCTCAATTCTTGGCTCTGGTACCAATTCCAATATCCTGCTAAAGCTTACCCTGAGAGAGAAAGCAGGTGATGGCTTAAGTGGTTCAGTTTCTACCACCCATAAGGGAAGCCTCGATGGGGTTCCAGGCTTGTGGTTCCAGGCTGGCACAGCTTGGATTGTTGCATGAATATACTGGTAGTGGAGGCCAGTGCTGTGGTATAGCAAGTTAAACCACTGCATGTTATGCCAGCATCCTAGAAGGGCACTGGTTTGAGTGCCAGCTGCTCCATTTCTGATCCAGCTCCCTGCTAATGTGCTCAGGAAAGCAGGACGATGACCTAAGTGCTTCCGTCCCTGAACTCATGTGGGAGACCTGGATGAAGCTCCAGGCTCCTGGCTTTGAATCAGTCATTGTTGTCATTTTCCTCTCTCTGTAATTCTGCCCATCAAATAAATACATAACTTTTTTGTTGTTGTTGTTACAAAAAGGATAGTTAAGCTGATTTTTTTAAATGTATTTATTTTTAATGGAAAGGCAAATCAGACTTATCATCTTTCATCTGCTGGTTTACTCCCCAGATGGCTACAACAGCAGAAACTGAGCTGAGCAGATCTGAAGCCACGAGTCAGGAGCTTTCTCCAGGTCTCCAATGTGAGTGCAGGGTCCCAAAGCTTTGGTCCATCCTTTGCTGCTTTCCCAGGCCACAAGCAAAGAGCTGGATGGGAAGTGGAACAGCTAGGACACGAACCAGCGCCCACATGGGAGGCTGGTGTGTCAGGCAAAGGATTAGCCAGTTGAGCTCTCACACTAGCCCTGCTGATTTTTTTTAAGGTTTATTTATTTTTATCTGAAAAGCAGGTATATAGAGAGAAGGACACAGAGAGAGAGAGAGAGAGAGAGAGAGCTTTCATCAGCTGGTTCACTCTCTATATGGCCACAACAACCAGAGCTCAGGTACTCCAAAGCAAGGAACCAGAAGTATCTTGCAGGTCTCCCATGTGAATGCATAGTACCAAGAGCTTGGGCCATCCTCCATTTTCCCCAGTCTATAAAGAGGAGGCTGGATCAGATGTGGAGCAGCTGGGACATAAATCAGCTACCATAAGGGATGTCAGTGCTGCAGCCAGAAGATTAGCCTGTATGTCAACCACCATGCCAGGCCCCAAGCTAATTCTTTTTTTTTTTTTTTTTTGAGAGACAAAGATCTGCCATTTGCTGTTTCAGTTCTCCAAATACCCGCAATGGCTATAGTTGAACCAAGACAGAACTGGGAGTTGGGAATATAGTCTTGGGTCTACCTGGATTGTTGGTGCCTGGGACTCAAGCACTTGAAGTATCACTTGCTATCTCCTGGAGTGTGCATTAGCAGGAATCCCAAATCAAGAGCGGAGCCAGGACCTAAACCCAGACCCAAGAACAGAATACGGATTGTCCTAAGTGTCATAACAAACACTAAGCCAAACACCCACCCCAGGCTGATTCTGAAATACAGGAAGAACTGGAGGCACTGGAGAAAGGCATCCCAGAATGTCTTCCTGTCTCCTTGTGCAGCATGTTGAATCACTGTCCCCTAAAAAGTTATGCTCATGCCCAAATTCCTGCTGCCCATATGTGGCCCTCTACTTACAGAGATGTGAAGGTCTGTAGGCATAATTATGGGTTTTAGGATGAGATCATCTAGCACTTTCTCTAACTCTAGTGACCAGCGTCCCTCCTAAGGGACAAAAGAAGAAAGACACACAGCAGGGAAGGCAGGATGAGGAAGTAGCCTGAGCTAGAGATGGCAGGCTGTGGCCTTGAACTAAGCAAGCTAAAGAATGCGGAAAGCTGCTGGAGGCTGCAGGAGGGAATGCAGGGAATGAGGATCATTGACAGAGAGAGAGAGAGAGAGAGAGAGAGAGAGCGCGAGAGAGCCCTCCCAGCGCTTTGCCTTCCACTGTGGAGGGAATGCATTCCAGTTATCGGAAGGCACATGTCAAACCCATGTTTGTTGTGGCTGATGGACCCACCCAGACCGCCCACTTGCCATCCCCATGGAACATCTAAGAGCAGGTTGGCCTTTACCATCCCTGAGTGCAAGGGCCTGAAAGTGCCTGCAGGTGGGAAGCTGTTTCACCCAGTGTGATGAGGTAAGGCCCCGGGTGATGGTGACGGGCGTGTGGACGTGCAGAGCGGCAGCACAGCACAGCACACAATCCTTTTTGGCTTTGCCTGGTTTGTGTGAGGGAGGCAAACAGCCAGCAGAGGTGGTGGAAAACAAACGGGAGAGGGAGCAGGAGTCAGGCCCCAAGGAGGCCAAACACAATGAATGGGGCCAAGGTGAGGAGGCAGACCAGGGGTCAGTCTTTGAAAGAAAACATGAGTCCAAAGGTGGGGCTGATCCCAGCTCTGTCCATCACGGGACCTGCTGCTCCATGACACTGTTTGCTGAGTGACCATATGTGAGGAGAGGAGTAGAGCAAACATTCCTGGGAGAACAACAGCTTTAAGAACATTCATAGGTAACTCTTGGTATCTTCCCCATCCTAGATGAAGTCTGTGGTTTGGATGTCCCCACCCCCACCCGTGTTGAAGCTCAATGCCTCCGGGGGGGCGCCCTCATGAATGGGTTAATCTGTTCACGGAGTGACTGACTGGTGGCTTACCTTGAGAGTGGGTCTCTTGTAACAGGCAGCTGGGCTCTGTCTCTTGCATTCACCAGTCTTCCCTTGGGATTCTCTCACTACCCTGGCATCTGGGCAACCAAGAGGAGGCCACTACCAGACAGCGTCCTGCAGCCCTGGACCTCCTGCCTCACAAGTGTGAGCTCCATCAACCTTCAGCTTCAGTTTCAGCAACAGACATATTCCCACAACAGATTAGCAAACCGTCTCCCAGTCCCCCAACAGCTCCCTAAGACCATGTCAGCATCTCCATTCACATTGCTATGGTCTGAATCTTGTCACACCGAATCTACTCTGCCTTGGAAACCTCAAGTCCAAGAGTTAAGATGTGATGTTCTGCACACAATATCCCAACCTTCTAGCTTTTGTACATATTAACTCCCATGGCACCTGCTTTTCCAGCCTGTCAAGGCAACCCTATACCTTCTCTCCCAGTCACTTTTTACCTTTCTGAACTGACTTCCTTCACTGTCCATCCACACTGCCACCTTTTTCCCTTCACCTTGATCTTCAATCCATCCGCCAACCTTCAATCCTGACAGCCCAGGGCCAACCTGCCAGCACTGTTTCCACTCACCCAGGGTAATACACACTAGAAAAACACCCAAGGGGTTTGGAGCCCTGTGCACTTTCCAAGTAAGTTGCATCCTTTGCCCAAGTGCATATGTCTGTGCTGCTCTCAACAAAAGCAAAGGCTCATTCATGCTTCTTTGTCTCTTTAAATATTTTAACACAGAAAAAAAGCAGGGAGCAGGAGGTCTCTGTGTCCAGCCTCTCCAAGCTATCTTTCCTGCCAAGGTGCACATGAAACAGATGCGCATCCACAGCTGGAGCAGGCCTGAGCTGCTTCCTCCTCCTGCACTCCGTGGTCACCACGGGTCTAAACCACCATAAGCAGCGCATGAGCCGCAAGGCTGCATGGTGTCTCCATGCCTGCTCCCAAGAGCCGGGCGATGATGGTGTGGAAACCAGGTGTTCCAAACGGCAGAGCTGCTGTCAGCCAGGTCCTTAAATAACCGCACAGAGAACAGCTGCCTGCCTGTGTGGGTACAGAGTGCCCTAGAAAATGACGCAAGTGTGAAACAAGGCTTCCTTGTGTTTGCGTCACTATAAGCCAGGGTTTATTCATTGCACCTGTTCGGCCTGTCTTACTCCATACGAGAGTCACTTCCCTTTCCCTGTTCTTAACAGTGGATCTGCTGGGCCTGTTACCGAGACTGCCTCTCTCTGGACTCTGGACCGTAGCCCCAGCACCAGCTCTGCTGCATCAATTATTTACTGTTCCTTCAGGACTCCAACTTCTCCCTTCCTGGCTCTTCTCTCTCAGTACAGAGACCTGATCAAATCTCCCAGGGAAAAAACTGATTTGGTCCCTGCTTGATTGTCCCCTAAACTTCTCTCCCTCCTTCCTGTCATGGTCAAGTCTTTCTCGCCCCCATCTCTGCCTCCTCTCCCTAGTCTGTGACTCGCATTGCTGCTCTGAAACTGCTCCAGATCAGGCCCAGCTACCTGACAGGCGTGGTCTGGTTTCACTCCTTATCCACCTTGGCACCCTCTCGAGAAAGCTGTCCCTCCTTCGGCTCCGGTGATTCCCTTCCCTGCCAGTTGGCACCGACCCCATCAGTCACTTCTAGGTCACGTTGATGTTTTCTTTTCTTCTTCCTTCTTGGTGACTGTGGATTCTACTGCTGTCCCGGTCCTTTTTCATTGCTGTCTCTTTCTAATCAATCAAAAAAGACTGATTTGCTGGGGTCCGTGTGATGGATGTGGAAGACAGGAAGGTGTGAAGAGTATCGTTCCTTTGCACGCAAGGCCGCAAGGAATGTCCTGCTGTGTGGCAAGGCCCGGTGGATGTCTCCACAACACCTGAATGCAGCTCTACCTCTCTTTGCATGGACACCAGACAACCCCATTGAGATTTCTGTAATCTATTTAGGCATTGTCTGCCTCTGCGGAGTTACTGTTTAATATCAATGGGAGCTTAGAAGCTGATGTTGCTCTTTTTTAGCCAAAAAGCTGTTATTGCTGTTATTGCTGTTATGGCTGCATCCTGTGGCAATATGCTAATCAAGGGTGCTAACTCCCCTTTTGATCCTATGCTAATCAAGGGTGTTCTGTCTTCAGGTGTAGTGGGAATCTATTCTTTCCCTCTTTCTTTGATCTTTTAGGTCCCTTCCTTCCTTGACTGTCTCAAGACCAAGCTGTAAAGTAATTGTGGTAGGAATGTGTTAGTGATTGATATGCACCATCTATTGAGAACTTTTTCCTAGCCAGGCGTCAGGTGCCAGGCACCAGGTGGTTAACATCCTAGCCTTAGGTGAAACAAATGGCAGCGTTATCTTTAGAAACACCCACTTGACCATGACGTAAAAAGTCTGAGCCAGAGTTTGACTGATTTTGTATAAATAAAGCGGACAGCTTTTGTGCATAGTCCATTCTGATGATCAAGAGTTCCTAGTGGTTCGTCTCTTTCTTTCTTTGCGCCTTATCCATGCACCCTTCGCACCCTTCGCGAGTTCCGAACTCAGCTGGAGCTGGAGCTGGACTCCGACACTGATTTATTTTAAATGCAGAGTTACAGAGAGAACTCATTCATCCCTGGTTCACTTTCCAAATGGCTACAATTGCCAAAACTAGCTCAGACTGAAGTCAGGAGCCAGGAGTTTCTCCTAGGTCTCCCATGAAGGTGGCAGGGCCCCAATACTTGGGCCATCTTTTGCAACTTTCCCAGTGCATGAGCAGGGAGCTGGAGCACAAGTAGAGCAGCTGGACTCAAACTAGCATTCATACACATGCCAGTATCCAAACTTGGATGCTCAGACCTATACTGTCAACTCCTCTATAGTGCTTCTATAGTCTACATTACCTCCATACACACATTTCCCCCCTAAAAACAGGACCTTACTAAACTTGCTGTATCTTTTAAGTGGCACTTTTTGCATTTAACAACACTAAAATCAAAACATGCCCTACTATCAGTAGAGTTAGGTTGGGTTCAATACAGCGGGCTGTCATTGTTCACTCATATCAGGTCTGGATTCCAAATAGCCTTATCTCCAGGAAACCTTTCTACAGGACAAATGTGGCTAGGTGACTACACTGTAGGGACTTCTTCCAAAGGCTGGCCCTCCTCTCCCTGCCAGGGGCCCCGCTGCAAGGTCTCCTACCTCCTTCCACTTGCTTCAGTAGGTCCTACCATATCAATCGCATCCTCTTCCTTCAAACCACACAGGCTGAGCAGGCCTGCTTGCAGACCCCCAGGCAGCTCTGCAAATCAGATCCCTCTGCATGTGTCCTGAAACTGCTTCTGGTCTAAAGGTTTTCCTTCTGCACTTTTCTGCTCCAAGGTGCCTCTTGCTAGCATGTTCTGCGGCCCTAGCTAAGCCTGAGTTCTTTCATGTACCTCCCTCAGTTTCTCTAGTGCCTGTCTGCTAAATCACTTACCCCATGGGCTCACACTATTTTTCTTGCTTGGTGTTTTCAGACTTTCTTTCTTACAGATTAATCAATTAGTTAATCAACTAGATTGATTAGTTACATTAACTTGAAAGGCAGGATGGCAGAGAGGGAGAAAGATTTTCCATCTGCTGATTTATTCCCCCACTGGCTACAACAGCCAGGCCTGAGCTAGGTGAAAGCCAGGAGCCTGGAGCTTCACCCAGGTCTCCCACATGGGTGGCAGGGGCCCAAGCAAATGGGCTCTCATTCTCTGCTTTCCCAAATGCCATTGCAGGTAGCTGGATCAGAAGTGGAGTAGCTGGGATCTGAACTCCAATATGGGTGCTCCAATATGGCATGCTGGCATCTCCAGTGACAGCTTAACCCACTTTCTTATTTATATCATTTCCAGCAGTGCCATGGCAATGGAGTTACTCTGGAATTATTGTGGGGAATAATGAAATGAATGTGAACCACATTCCAGTTATCCACCCCAAAGAAAAAGAACAAGGAAGACAGAGGTCTGCCTGCAAAGCACCCAGGCACTCAAGCAAAAGCAATTGGATATTTAAAAAAGATTTATTCTGTGCAGAACCAGGCTGGACTGCAACACCCATTGGTTCCAGTAGAAGGCGGGGCTGAAAACAGAAGCAACCTAGCACTTGCAACTACCAGCTGACCGGGTGATGGACTGTGCTGGGCCCTGTGCTTGCTGGTGCATACGAGTATCTGGCCTGGGAACACCTCAGACGAAGTTTCTTTGGTGATCTGCCCAATTGAAATGCCAGACTCAGAACACAAACTATGAAGGGACAGAAGATGGAACAAGTTAATCAACCACCTCAGCAACAAAATACCGGGCAAATAGAGACGCTATGATGGACAATGTCAATTAATGGATTTTTCAACAACCTCATCGTGTTTGGAGAGGCAAGATTAGCAGCAATTCCAAAACTGGTGACCTATTGAAACCACTTCAATGAGTATCTCGGAGCATGCCCCACATGCGGGACTTGGGGTGGGTGGGAAATCAGGTGGGGCTTCTCCCTCAATATCCCCCTCTACCTCAGATATATGAAGGAAACAGTATGGAAATAATAGTCTTATCCACTTGCCTGTAGCCCTTGACCCTTTTTACCCAAATTAACCATGTAAAGATTGTTAAAATAAAAAATATTTAAAAAAAAAAAAAGATTTATTTATTTTTATTGGAAAGTCAGATACACAGAGAGGAGAAGAGACAGAGAGGAGCATCTTCCATCCAATGATTCCCTCCCCAGTGGCTGGAGCGGAGTTGATCTGAAGCCAAGAACCTAGAGCTTCTTCCGGGTCTCGCATGGGAGCAAGGCTTTGGGCCACCCTTGACTGCTTTCCCAGGCCACATGCAGAGAGCTGGATGGGAAACTGGATGGGATTAGAACTGGTGCCCATATGGGATCCCAGTGCGTTAAGGTGAGGACTTTAGCCACTGCCAGGCCCAGCAGTTGGATTTTATATTCTTTTCCCACCCTTCCTTTTTGCTCCTGTTGACCTGATCTACTCATTACATTCTTTGGTCAAAAATAATCTGCTTTCAACAACCAGAGCCTGCAGACCTTCCTTCCTTTTTCTCATGTCAAGTGCACAAGTCCAAACTTCAGTCTACAACATTGCGCCCTTCTGCAACAAGTTCTGTATTTTGTCACCAGGGATACCAAAGAGGGATTCTTTGCACTTGGCATTGTGAAATGCCCCTGTGAGCTCGAGCTCTCTGGGCTCTTTCTGCCCCAAATGTGTATAGACTCTCAGTGGCACTATGGTGCAACACCAGTAAATGAACGCAACATAAGGTCTGAAGCTCACTAGCAAGGCATGCCTTAAATTTCCTGAAGACTTGATGGCATGCAGAGGTTACCATGGAAGCCATTATGCCTTCCTCTCCTCAATTCAGTGTTGCCTTTAGATTCTAGAAAATGACAAACACAAGGGTCCGGCACGATGGCGCAGTGGTTAAGGTCCTCACCTTGCACGCCCGGGATCCCATATGGGCGCTGGTTCTAATCCCGGTGGCCCCACTTCTCATCCAGCTCCCTGCCTGTGGCCTGGGAAAGCAGTTGAGGACGGCCCAAAGCTTTGGGACCCTACACCGCGTGGGAAACCCGGAAGAGGCTCCTGGCTCTGGATCAGCATAGCATCGGCCGTTGGGCTCACTTGGGGAGTGAATCATTGGACGGAAGATCTTCCTCTCTGTATATCTGCTTTTCCAATAAAAATAAAATAAATCTTTAAAACAAAAAAGAAAATGTCAAACACAAATAAAAATATCTCCAATTCTTCTTCATGCCCTAGATAAAGCCAAGGACTCTGGTTAGTTCAGAGTTAGTCCAGTGTTCTCTTGGGGTTTTTTTTGCCGATACTATGCCAATCTGAAGCCAGGAGCCTCTTCCGGGTCTCCCACGCAGGTGCAGGGTCCCAAAGCTTTGGGCCGTCCTCGACTGCTTTCCCGGGCCACAGGCAGGGAGCTGGAAGGGAAGCTGCCAGGATTAGAACCAGCGCCCATATGGGATCCTGGGCGTGCAAGGTGAGGACTTAACCACTTGCGCCACCGCGCCAGGCCCCTCTTGGAGGTTTTAAATAAAGTTCAGCTAGTAAGGTCTGTGTGGCAGTCACTAAGATTGCCTTATTGGGGTTCTGAATTCTTAGCCTGGCAGTCAAGATACCTGCATGGCACATTAAAGTTCCTGGGTTCAGTTCCAGTTCCCTGACTCCAGTGCTGACCCCAGGCGGCAGTGTACCAGCTCACCGGGTTAGGCTCCTGTCATCCTGTAGCAGGTCAGGATTGAGTTCCTGGCTCCCAGCATCAGTTCTGGCCCAGCTCCAGCTGTTATAGGCATTTGGAAAGTAAACCAGCAGATGATAGATCTCTGTCTCAAAATAAATTCTTTCTGCTACCCAAAAATAAAATAAAGTAAAATAAAAAGATAGAAAGTAAGAGAGAGAAAGTTTGGTGCAAGGTAGAAGATGCTGACAAACAATTGCTCAGGCAAAATACTTTCAATTTTCTCTCTTGGGAAAAAAAAGAAAAGAAAAGAAAAGAAAAGAAAAGAAAAGAAAAGAAAAGAAAAGAAAAGAAAAGAAAAGAAAAGAAAGGAAGAGAGAAAGAAAGAAAGAAAAAGAAAGAAAGAAAGAAAAAGAAAGAAAGAAAGGAAGGAAGGAGTCAAGATTCATAAATAGTCAGATATGGTGATGCAGAAGAAAAAAAATGAAAAAAGGAAGTTAGATCAAGAAATGGGAGTGACATGGGTCAGTGTGATGACTCAATTGGTTAATCCTTCGCCTACAACTACTGGCATCCCATATGGGTGCCAGTTCATATTCCAGCTGCCCCACTTCCCATCCAGCTTTCTGTTTGTGACCTGGGAAAGTAGTAGAGCATGGCCCAAGCCCTTGAGACTCTGCACCCTCATGGGAGACCCAGAAGAGGCTCCTGGCTTCTGGCTTCAGATCAGCTCAGCTCCAGCCATTGCAGCCACTTGGGGAGTGAATCAGTGGATGGAAGATCTTCCTCTCTGTCTCTCCTTTTCTCTATAAATCTGCCTTTCCAAAAACAAACAAAAAAGCATCAAAAATAAAATGGAGTGACAAATGATAGGCAAGAAGTAAACAGAGACTTTATAATAGGAAATGCTGCAGACTTGATTACCAGCAGGGTTGGGGCCCAGGGTGGGAACACAGTGTGAAATGTTATGGAAACAAAGAAGAAAGCAAAGCCAAAGAAAAGGCTGAAAGAAGGCTGCAGATAAACCAAGCAAAGGCTCTTGAGCAAGCACAGTGAGATGCATTCAGGAAGGGGCTAACACGCTAACACATTCCTTGAATGCCTGAGGGCCTGCCTTCCAGCTCCAGCTCCCTGCCAGCGTGCACCTTGGGAGACAGTAGGTGCTGGCTCACTTAGGCTGGGTCCCTGCCATCCACATGGGCGACCTGGATTGAGTTTTGGGCATTTGGCTTCAGTATGGCCTAGTTTTGGCTGCTGTGTGTGGGTCCGTGGGTGGAGAAGAGGACCAACAGATAGGAAGTTTTCCCCCTCCCCTCAAAAAAAAAAAAAAAAAGCCAGAAAACATAAGCGCTACCTTACAAACCCGAGATCTCATCACTAAGCCATATCGAGCCATGCGTGAGTAAATACAGTTAATCCTGGGCCTCCAAGAGTGCCACCACACACCACTCTTGCTCCTTTCAACCGCAGGGGCAATGAACCCCCATACATCGGTGGGTGACTTCGGCACAACTGGGAGCCCAGCCAGGGGAGCAAGTTCCGCTGGCCCTCTCCGCATCCGGGAACATTTGGTTTGGAGCGTTCAAATTTCGCGGGGATAATCTAAAACTCACTCGACCGGGGCGAGAGCGGGGCAGTGCAGCGCACCTTTGGGATGGGTAGCAGAGCACCTGCAGGCACCCCGACCCTCACCTCCCCGCCCCCACATGTGCACTAAGCCGTAACTTTGAGGCGCAGCGAGAGCACAGGAGCCCAGTGTCTTAAGGCTTCTTTCCTGCGTGGCAAAGCCTCGGAGGACCAGCGAGTCGCTTACCTGCCTGCCTGCCTGCCTGTCTGGCTGACTTCACTGGCCGACTCCCGGTTCGCTCCGGACCTCACCCACCGGCACTCCCTGGGGCTCCGACCCGCCTGACTCATCTGGGATGGATGGCGGGAGTGGGGGTGGGGGAAACCTGGGAGGGCGGAGGGACTGCAGGAGGCGGGCCGCCGGGCCAGGCCCTTCCCCCTATAGCCCAGAGGGAGGAGGCGTCGCCAAGGCGCAGGTGAAACCGATTCCGACCTATCCCGGGAACTTTCGCCGCAGGGACTGGCTGCCAGAGGCTCGCGTCTCGCCCAGCGGCGGACCCGGGAGCCGCCCTCTGCCCACCCAGGTGGCTCGCAGCAGCTCAGCCCTGGGATCGCCTCCCGCGTGGACTCACGGCCCTCCCGCCGCTCAAGGGGGCTGCGGGCTGCGCGCTGGGCTCGGTGGATTGATGGATTCTAGGGGTGCCGCCCCGGGAGCAGGTGACCCTCTCTGGGCCAGGGCTTTCGCTGCCGGAAAAGAGCGCCGGTGGAGCCAGACGCCGACAGTGTGGAGAGAGGGGACAGCCGGGCTGCGATGGCCCGCGAGCTGAGCCAGGAGGCACTGCTGGACTTCCTGTGCCAGGCTGGGGGCCGAGTGACCAACGCCGCCTTGCTGAGCCACTTCAAGAGCTTCCTCCGAGACCCCGACGCGCCCCCGAGCGAGCACCAGCGTCGTCGCGAGCTCTTCAAGGGCTTCGTCAACTCGGTCGCCGCAGTGCGCGTGGACCCCGACGGCACCAAGTGCGTGGTGCTCAAGAGGAGGTACCGGGACCTTCTGGGCGAGGAGGGGTTGCAACGACCCCGCGAGCCGCCTGCGGCCGCCACCCCTGAAAGGGAAGCTGCGCCCCGGGGGCCGCCGCAGCCCAAGAGGCGACAGCGGCGGCGGCGCGAGAGGGAGCCGGAGGCGGAGCCAGCAGGTGCCGCAGTCCGAGCGGCCGACGCCGGGTGCAATGGCCTCCCGGCCAGCGGTACCCGGCAGCAGGAGCCCGGGGAAAGCGGCGGAGGGCGGCGGGGCAGCCCGGGATCCGGGGCCGCTGCCCAGGTCGCGGTCAGGTGTGCCGCGGCCGAGACGCAGGGCCGCTGCTGCTGGGAGTGCCTCCAAAACGGCCTGGGAGCGCTCCCGGGAGAGCCTCCGCCACAGCCCGGCGCGCTGCCGGATCCCGCCACCGCAAGCCCGGGGACACTGCGGACGTCGCCTGTCCCGGAGCAGCGCGGGACTCCTCCGGCGCCGCCGCGCTCGCCTGCCGCCCCCGTCGGGGCTGCTGGCCGCCGGCCGTCCCCGCCGGTTCTACAGCAGGGCCCGGACGCCGCCGTGGAACCGCCCGAGCCGCTGAGCGCCGGCTCCCCGCATCTTTCGACCTTGGAACTGCAGCGGCGGCGCACCCGCGAGTGGGTAGCCAAACACCCACAGAGACCAGAGGAGCGGGCTCCGGGTCCCGTGCGGGCTTGGTCGGTGCTGCCAGATGACTTCCTGCAGCCGGCGTCGGAGTCCAGCTCTGCGCCGTCGGCTAAAGATCCCTCGCTTTCCTCTCCTGGCCACATGACTGCAGTTCCCGATGAGGCCTCCGAGTCCCGGCTTGGGGACCCTCCTCCGCTGAATGTGTTTCGCAGCATTCGTTGTCAGCTGTCGCTCCAGGATTTGCATGATTTCGTGGACCAGGACAGTCACGGTAGTGAGGAGAGCAGCAGTGTGCCCAAGGACTCCCCGGGGGGTTCCGAGGAGGGGCTGCCCAGGAATCCAGCCCAGCACCTTACTGGGTCTTTCAAGGCCACGGGCAGCCCGGGCCACAGCCCACAGGGCCTCTACGAAAGAGAGGCAGGTCACTCCTCCCAGCAGGTTCCTGCCACTGCCCCGGCTAATGGCCTTGCAGAACAGCCAGCGCCCAAGCTCAGGCGGTCCCTCCGCAGGAACTCTCGGGCAGGCAGAACCACCCTGTCATCCTCGGATGAGGAGTACCCTGGGGAGGAGCGGCCGCCGAAGAGCCGTCGCCCACCTCGGGCCCGGAAGCCCTCCAGGGCAGGACTGGCATCCAGCCCCCGGGTGGACACTGCATTGACCTTCAGACTCGCAGAACTCAGGCCAGCTGTGGTCGAGAAGGGCCAGGCGCACAGTGTGCAGAGGTCTGCATCCTGGGTGCCCCACAGAACTGAGCACAAGCCTCTGTCCCTGGTACCCCTTGAAGCCCGGGAGCACCAGTGGATCGTGATGCTAGCCTGCGGCTCTTGGGACAATGTACTGGCTTTGTTCCAGGAGGATCCACAGCTGGCTTTGCACAAGGACTTCCTGACCGGCTACACGGCCCTGCACTGGATAGCCAAGCATGGCACCCTGTGGGCTCTGCAGAAGTTGCTTTTAGAAGCACACAAAGCGGGGGTTGCTCTGGATGTCAACGTCAGGTCCAATTGTGGGTACACCCCACTGCACCTGGCAGCCATTCACGGCCACCACGGGGTCATCAAGATGCTGGTGCAAAGGTTGGCTTCCCGGGTAAATGTGCGGGATTGCAGTGGGAAGAAGCCCTGGCAGTACCTGACCAGTAACACCTCTGGGGAGATCTGGCAGCTTCTAGAAGCCCCTCGGGGCAAGCCCATTTTCCCCGTGTCTCCTTTGGTGCACATTTCTTCCCCTTCCCGGAAGACCAAGAGCCGGGACGTGGCTAGGAATGTCACCCGCAAGACCTCCTTGGCTGCGCTCCTCAAGAGTCAGCACAACAAATGGAAGTTGGCCAACCATCACGAGAAATTCCCAGCTGCCAGGGAAAGAGAAGAGTACAGTGACTGATGCCCCTGCTCTCAGGTGCCATGGACACAGCCTCTTCCTCGAGCTACTCAGGGAACTTTGGCGGGGAGGGGTGGGCAGGGGAGATGGGGAGACAGAGAGCTGCTGAGAGGTTCTGCAGGAGAGGGGTCACCCACCTTGCATGGACTTGCCTGGGTGTTTTGTCAGCACTTCCTGGACCTCCAGGGTCACCTAGCAAGGTAAAGGTTGAAGTCTTGGGGTTACTGAAATCTGCACAAGAGGTGGAGAGCCAGGTGCTGGAACCCCAACAGATGGCCTCATTTTCCCCTTGGCACTGTAGATCTGGGCACAGGAAGCCACCTGGTTTGGTGCAGTGGCAATATGAGGGGTTAATGAAGCTCAGACACAAAGCTGCTCTGGCTAGCGGCCCTGTGGCTTTCATTCATTTGGACTAGAAATGTTGGCTGAGACTCGGGAACACCAGGTTTGCGTGCAGATGGCTGCCCATTCTCCCCTTCCATTTTTGGCATTCAAATCAGTGTAATAAAATTCTTACTGGAGAGTAGGATTTCATATAGGAGACCCCTCAGCTCTGGCCCTGTGTCCCCTACTGAGAGAAGCAATTGGATGAGATCCACCTGCCACCTTACTCCACTCTGGGGGGAAAGGATTGGCATCCACACCCTGATTTCCTCTCTCCATCCAAAGAAAATTTTCCAAAGGTGAAACCCATGTGGCTCATTTGTATAATGACTCCCCACATAGCAAGCAATAGAATTACTATTTGTAGCCTCCTCTGGGTTTGAATGGCCAACATTCCTAGTAGGAAGAGACTGCCTCCCCACCAGGACTTTCCAAGCTGCTAAACACAACTTTATTTGCACTAAGCTTATTGCCAATTAAAATTAAATATTAGCCGCGAAGTACTGTGTATCTAACCGGAAGTGAGTGCTCTATTTAATTGCCCAGAGACACGACTGGTCATCCTGTGACCCTGCAGTAAGAGAATGTCTAGTTTATAAATGGGAAGTCCATTCACACAGTGCTGAAAAATGAAATGTTCAACTGGAAATAGTGAATATTTTTATGGCAATGTTTTCATTGACAGTGGTATGATGCTATAATTTTATAATATTTTTGTGTTTCTTATTATCTTTCCTCATTGTAAGATCAATAGATCTTTATAATTTATTATACGTATGTTGATTATTGTTAATGTTCTTCACCAAATTGTGTCTCAGAGTCAAATATTTTTGTTTCTTTGTATTTTTACTTTGTGCTGAAATAAATATATCCCTTTGAGAAACAAACCAAAAAATAGGTATCATAAATAAATTAAGGACTTTTTGTCCCCCCCCAAAAGATCTATGTAAGAGATGAAAATTTTGGCAAATCAAGTAAAAAAAAAATGACACACTAACAGATGGTCGGACACTATGTGGAGAGATGAATATTTGAAAAATATAAGAGAAGTACCTATGTAGCTGTCAGCTTGTTTGAAACCCAATGAATTGTTTTTACTTTGCTCTAATGCTATCACTGTTTCCATCTATTCAACTGATACATTCCCTATGTTCTGTGAGATTTATCAAGGCGAGCCTATGCGACTTGTCCCCTTTTGAAATTTAAAATCTAAAAATACTTATTCTTTATTGCTTTACATCCTATTGTGCTCCCAGGATATCTGCATGACTTCAGATAAAAGCCTGTAAAATGAGGCGTGGAGAAGTTGGTTTCAGGGCTGAGGACAAGTGTGAGGCAAGGAAAGCTGCTCAGGGTGTCCTGGGTGTGAGAATAACTGCAGTGGAAAGGCTTGGAGGAGAGATCACTTTGGGCTGAGGAAATCCAGGAGGGCTTCATGGAAACCAGGAACCTTTATGTGAGTGATACTGGCCTTCCCAAGAAACCTGCTCTGTGAGTTAGACTGCATTCTTGGCTTGTGCTTCAGTGTGTGACTTACCCTGCACCAGGACTGGCTGCAGTGTGCTGGGGAGGGGTTAAGGGAGAGGAGGGCACTTAGAGCAGAGCAAAACACAGAGCAGATCTTGCTGCCCTCCTGCTGATAATGTGAAATCTGGCCTGGAAGGCTTTGTTGGGCCCAGCACACTGTCCTAGCTCGCCTGCCCACAGCCTGCCATCACCAGCTCTGCACTGGATGCCAAATGAGATACACTGGGGCCCATGGCCCTATCTCTCACTTTTTATCTTTTGCTGCATTCCTGATAAATGTACAAATTCCTCAAAGCAGAGCTGAAATGTCACAGCCTGGGTGAGTGCTTCAGGGCAAACACACCCAAAACTGCATTCTCAGAGTCCTCATAGCAGGGGCTGGCATCGGGCTCAAAGGCTAAGGATGTTGCTTAGGATGCCCAATGTATCCCATATCCATGTGGCTGGATTGGGGTCCAGGCTCCACTCTGGAGTCCAACCTCTTGCTAATGTGCACCCAGGGATGATTTATAATGAGAATCTTTATACTAGTATGTACACTGCAGCTTAACAATTTTAAACACTACTCCAGGTCTTCAAGAAGTTCCTGTAAAAATGTATATTATGGAAAAACCATATCTATATCTCTATATATATACGGTTATATATGTATAGCAATATGCATATATATATATTGCTAGTAAAATAAACTTATAATTGAATTCCATTTCCCCATAAGCTTTTTGAAATACTGGTAAAGAATTTAAAGAAATTGTGTGTTTTAATTATTCTGAAGACTTCAAACATCTGGAGCTTAGAAAATATATTTTCAATTCATCTAAATTTATCAGATACTTACAGAGAATCTACAAAATTCCTGCTTTCCAGAGCTCCTCGTTTATTGAGGAAAAGTGATTTAAGAGTGGGAAAATGAAAGTGAGTCCAGCACAATGAGTAAGTGGGTCAGTGTGAGAGTCAGCACTATGAGACTACACAAAAAGAGACATTCATGGCATATTTTCTATGTGCCAAGCTCTGTGTTTATTGGTTATCTATCGAACAAAATAGGCAGCTTCCTGCTCTGATAGTGTTTTGCTGGGCTAAAGATATCAGGAGGTAATAAACTCGTTGAGAGCTGATGTTATGGTGTAGCAGGTAAAGCTACCACCCACAATGCTGCCATCCTTACATGTGCATCAATTCAAGTCCTGGCTTTTCTGCTTCTGATCTGGCTGCCTGCTAATGGCCTAGAAAAGCAGCAGAGGATGGCCCAGGTTTGTGCCCCGCTACCCACACAGGGAGACAAGGTGAAGCTCATGGCTTTGGCCTGGCCTAGTCCTGGCTGATGCAGCCATCTGAGGAATGTGAACTAGTGCACGGAAGATCTGTCTCTCTCCAATACTGCCTTCCCCTGCTGTGGCTGCTTGAAAATAAAGAAGTACATTTTAAACAAAGAAGAAGTTAGGCTTGGGAAGACCAGCTAGAGAAGAAAGTCCTGGGCACTAGCATTGTGGCCCCTTGTGATGCTGGTGTTGTTCTACATGGGAACACTGCTTCGAGTCTCAGCTGCTCCATTTCCAACCTAACTCCCTTGTTACTGTGCCTGGGAAAGCAAGAGAAGGTGGCCCATATCCTTGGACCCTTGCCACCCCTGTGGGAGACCAGGATGAATCCCAGGCTCCTAGCTTCCTCCTGGCTGAGCCTTGGCTGTGGTGGCCATTTGGAGAGTGGATCAACAGATGCAAAATCTTTATTCTCCCCCTACTTTTCTTCCTCCTCTCTCTGCCTTTTTAATGTTGACTAATGGAACAGATTAGAGACCTCAGGATTTAATCCACATACTTACAATTGTCTATCTTTAATAAATGAGCCAAAATCACTCCCTGAAGAAAGACAACAGGTAGAAAGGAAGAATACCTTTGTAAATTACACAACTGATGAAAGATCAATATCCGAAATCAAGAAAAAATTCAAGAAACTCAACCGTAACAAAGCAGTCTGGTTAAGAATTGGGCAAAGAACATGAACTGGCATTTGTGAAAGTATTAGATACAGATGATCAACAGATATATGAAAAATGCACTTACCAGCCACCAGGGAAATTAAAATTAAAATCACAATGGGGTTTCACCTCACCTGAGAATGGCTATCCTCCAAAAATCAAAAAATGAAAAATGCAGGTGAGGCAATGGCGGGGGATACTCCAATACACTGCTGGTGGGTATATAAACTAATACAACTTTATAGATTCCTCAGAGATCTGAAAACAGGTCTACTATATGATCCTGCCATCCTACTCTTGGAAATTTACCCAAAGAAAATGGAATCAGCATATGATCTATCTGTACCCCCGTGCTTGACACAGCTCAACTCACAACAGCTAAGATATGGAATCACTTAGATATCCATCAACTGATGAGTGCATAAAGAAATTGTTATGCATATACAAGAGAATACTGTGCAGCTATTATAAAAAAATTGTTTTTTAGCAACAAAATGGTTGCAACCGGAGATCACTACATATAGTGAAATAAGCCTGTCCTTAAAAGATAAATAGGCTTTTCCTAGTTTTTGCTATTATATAGCAAGATGGAAAAAACAAACCCTCAAACCAAACCAAAATGGAATGTAACAAAAAACAAAACAAAAAATCTCCACAAAACAAAACGAATAAAAAACCCACAAAAAAGAAAACTCTAAAAACTTGTAATGTGTATGATCAAAAGTGAGATCCTGAGATTAAGTTTTTATTATGATTGTTTTTAATTTTGGAAAATCAGGTTTACAGAAAAAAGGAAAGATCAAGACAAAGATCTTCCATCCACTGGTTCACTCCGCAAATGGTTGCAATGGCTGGAGCTGAGCTACTCTGAAGCCAGCAGCCTCTTCTGGGTCTCCCATGTGATTGTAGGGTCCCAAGGCTTTGGGCCACCCTTCTCTGCTTTCCCAGGCCACAAACAGGAAGCTGGATGGGAAGCAGAGTAGCCGGAACCCAAACCTGTGTCCATATGGGATGCTGGAGCTTACAAGGGAAGGATTAGCCAATTAAGCCTCTTTGCCAGGCCCAGGTTTTTGTTGGTAACACTTGTTTATACTCTTGAGGGACAGTGGTTTTTCTACTATAGTTGAAAATTTTTTATGTAGTGGAAAGTTAAGCTTGTGATTATTAAATAAATTATAAGTATGTCATTGTAAAATTATCTTTTTTTCATTGTAAAATTCTAAATAAGAAATGGAAGCAGAAGGCTGGGAATGAAAGAGGGAGGGAAATAGAGTAAAAAATATCATTATGCTCTTAAAACTGTGTAAATAAATTTGAAAAGTAGAAAGAAGAAGAAGAAAGTGCTGGAAAAATATTCCAGGTGAGGGGAAGACGTGAACAGAGCCTCAGATTGTGTTTGGGCAGCAGAGAGGTGTGTGGAAAGAGATGAAGACGGAATACACACGGAAGGGGCAATCACAAGAATCTGAGTCCTCTACGAATTGTGTTAATTTTTTAAGAAATATAATTCATAAATCATAGCATTTGGAGATATAATTCACAAGCCAAATCATTCACCTACTAAAAAGATACAGCTCACTAGGTTTTAGTGTATTCCCAGAGTTCTGCAACCACGACCAAAATTTCTGTATAAATCTGCAAACCCCTGATGCAGGCATGGGTAGCCATCGACAGTTCAGTGCAGGGGCCACGGTGACATACAGGCTGGAGAGAAACAAATCCACTTGCTGCCATGAGGGAGAGAAACTGAAAGCAAAGACTGGATAAACTATCATATTGTCTTCATTTCACACTGGGAATTTTTAGGAATGGGGACTCCAGGAGCTGTATAGAGTGATAAGATTAAACACTTGGAGGAAGATTTTGGTTTAGAGGAGCTGAATCAGGAAGAATTAAGTAAGATGGGAAAGGGTCTCTCCATTTTCTCTCACCTCTATGGTGTTCCGGATCGTTAATCGAGCTCCTTCCTTGCAGTGAAGGCCACTGAAGCTCACAGTAGTGGAGTAGGAAAGCAGCCAGCACAGTGGAGCTGAGGATTACCAGCACCTGCGCAGTACGCTCGGTTGCACCAAATGGAATTCAATGCTCAGAACTCACACCTGCTAGAAATACCCAAAATGATTGCAGGCTGTGTCTTGCCGTCGGCTTTTATGTCATTATAATAAAATTATAGCTGATGGTATAATACTTCTGAGGTCTCCATAAAAGGCTGTGGAAATGAGTGGTACCTAGAGTGCACCCCAAGCCCTACCTCCTTGAATATTCAGCTAGGTGTGCCCCAGCCACCACCCCAATGCCTCCAGATAGCACAAAGCCTGTCTTCCAACAACGCTGTCTCTAGCTTGCCTGCATATATTCTGTGAGTGTGTAGTTTTGCTTGCAATAACTTATTTTTCTGCTAATCTTTTTCCACATCCCCTCTTGAATTTGCTACTGAGAGCAAGAGAAATCATGTGACACAGGTGGAGGATATAAGGAGTAATCTTTATTAGCAAAGCTTGGCGAGGGCAGCTACACTTGCCACTGCACTTTAGGATCCAAAACGCGGCATGGCAGAAGTCAGGAGTTTTTAATCTCCCATTGGCACTTAACAGACTGGCAGCTTTTTCTCCCTCAAATCATCCAATCAGTGGACCACATTCTGGTTGGTGTGCAATACAAATCATCCAATCAAGTTAGGTTCAGACCCCACCTTAAGTCAATCAGCTAGCATGTTTACAGAAGCAGAGATGCTCCAAACTTTGTGGAAGTGGAGACGGTTCTACCCACTGCTATGGGGTGCTATCACCCAGCTGCAACTCCTTCTCCTGTACAGACAAGACCCTGCCAGGGGTCACCCCCACCATGGGGGCACTGAACGGACGTGTGGAAAATCAACCCCTGTCCCAGCTGCTTGTCCGAGCAGTGCCGCCACATGTACTTGGCTTTGAGCATGTCCTGACAAACCCAAAGCATTTAGTGTGAGGCTGGATGGTGTAAGCACTGCAGATCACAGCAATGAAGCCAGGCGGCACAGGCTCCCATCCTGGCTTAGACAAGACTTAAAGGAGCTCTGTTTTCTCATTTGTAAGATAGAACCAATATTCATAGCACTGTAAGAGAGGTTTTCTTGGAGACGGTTGAGTGCATTAAAGCCCATAGAAGATGCTTGGCAGCTGGAAGATCCTCCACATCTGTTTGTTGTTCATATTAGGAAGCCTGTAGCTCACTTATATTTCCATCACACACAAGACAGATCCTCCAGTTGATTGAGAAGGTGCCATGAAAACAAAACTTACTGATGAATGCAAACACTCTGCCTTACCCTTAGGCTTCTTCATAAAAAGCTGCTTGTGGTTCTCATTTCAAATGAAAAGACCATTCAGCTATCTCTAGTGTATAACAATCATTTGTGATTATGCTATGTCATTAAATAGAATTACATCTAATTGAAGTCAGGTAAACTAATACCCATCAAATTAGCAGCTTTGGTGTGGCCTGGAGCTGAAACTCAGTGCTGGCCAGAAGAGAGGCTGGTAGCAAAGTGAGTGTGCACGCAATCCAGAGAGAGTAAATCCATTATCATGCAAATCATTTAGAAAATCCACCTAAAGTCAACTTTACAACAAACTTCCATCAGAATTCAATTAACTTGGTCAAGATGCTATCTTGCTGAGCTGGGTTGAAACTTACTAACCTAATGACCTCTAGCTCCTCTAAAGATGTGAAAACAGGATTCCTGAATCCCTGGCTACCAGCTGACTCCTCTGCTCTGCTTCTGAAACTTGCATTAAAGAGGAAGAAGCACTTTGAAACAGAATTGTGCCTATTGGCCTAACACACTAGGCCAGGCAAGTGGGAACCAAAGAAGAATTTCATTCTGTGACCTTGGGGAATTGAGTCAGAAAGTCTCCTGTCCTTCATCTTTTGAGAGTTCAGAGCTTTTTAAGGCTTACTAACATACATAAGGGCAGCTAGATCAAGACATTGGACATTTCTGATAGATCAAGGCATTGGAAGCTTCTGATCAGAAAGGATCCTAAAATGTGAGCAGAACCAGATTTCACTCTGCTGGGACTGATGGTCTTGAGGGAGTATCAGTGACCATTCTGGAACGGGAGGTAGGAATAACCACGCCTTTACAGTGCAGCCTGTTGCCTGCACGTTGTCTCTTTCTTTCTTTCTTTCTTTCTTTCTTTCTTTCTTTCTTTCTTTCTTTCTTTCTTTCTTTCTTTCTTTCTTTCTTTCTTTCTTTCTTTCTTTCTTTCTTTCTTTCTTTCTTTCTTTCTTCCTTCCTTCCTTCCTTCCTTCCTTCCTTCCTTCCTTCCTTCCTTCCTTTTTTTCTTTAGGATTTATTTATTTTATTGGGAAGGCAGATCTAAAGATAGAAATATCTTCAATCTGCTCGTTTACTCCCTAAGTGGCTGCAATGACTGGAGCTGAACTGATTTGAAGCCAGAAGCTTCTTCTAGGTTTCCATGTAGGTAAAGGGTACCAAGGCTTTGGGCTGTCCTCAACAGCTTTTCTAAGTCACAGGCAGGGAGCTGGATGGGAAGTGGAGCAAGCAGTCAGGATATAAACTGGAGCTGATGTGGGATACCAGCACATGCAAGGGAAGGGCTTAGCTGCTAGGCTATCGTGCTGGGCCTTCCCTGCACATTCTTACTTTCACTGTTCTACCTGGTCAGATGCTAACTGTAAACACACCAAGTAGGCCAGCTCTGCGAGCACTGAGTTTGTGAGGACAGGAGAGTGGTAAAAAGGAGGACTGGAGGATTATCGGCAGCATGAGGTCCACTTCCCATCTTCAATAAGGACAGAGTTAAAAGGCACATTACTTACCAATCAGAAAAATAGGGAAAACAAGAACAGAAGGTTGCTGTTGTCTTGTCCTGAGGCCATATACCCTCACAACAATGATTTAAAGTCTCCATTCCCAAGGCGCATATGAAGAAAGTAATGTTTTGTAGTAATGAGCAATTAGCCGACTGCCTGTGCATTGCAGGCAGATCACAAAACATGGCTCTGAATTACCCAGGCTGGTTTCCCATTCCCTGGCACAACATCATGGGAAAGCTGAGTCTGGGATATATACATTCCCAGCAGTGAATTCCATGTGGATGGTTTCTCAAAGATTTTTTTTTTTTTCTGATCTGCTCTTACTGGTCAATTGTAGAACGTAGTCAGGAACTAACAAAGGGTTGAGATTTAAAACTCTTTGCTAGTAGTCAGCATTTGGACTTGAAGTTTTAGTTGTTCTAAAACTTCAGGTGTTCTATATCACTGCTCCTCCTCACCTGTACTGCAGCAGTGAGCACAGTGCATGGGCATCGGTTGCTACAGGTAGGAGTCAGTGCATTTATGGACGAGTTCTCTGTTAGCAAAGACAGTGTCTGCATGCCAGTGGCTTACTTCAAGACCACTCAAATTCCTGATCCTGGGACATCCTTTGATGAGGGAAAAGCATTACTTTTCTGCACAGGGCAAAGATAGGCATCCTTTGGCAGTTGCATCGGACACCACCTGCCCATAGCCCTACATTCTTCCTTGTGGGTTACATTACCCCTTTTTGAGCTCTTGTAAGGCCAGATAGCTTCCTGTTAGAAACCTCAGGGCCACATGGATAACCAAGAGCCAGGCAGGCACAGCAGAATTACATGGTAGTTCCACCATTCTGGAAGCAGGCCTGGAGTTTTGCCTGCCCTGGTTAATGTTTTCTCTGTTACTGTGGTACACTTATGACGCAATTGAATTTGGGAAGTCTTTGTGTGGTATTTCCTTAAGCTCAAAATTCCTTATGCCTTTACTTATTTTCTGGGTTAAGAAAGGAAAATCCCTGTGTCTTACACATTTAAAGCCACAGAATTTACATCCTGGCTTATGACAGCAAAGGGCTTTGAAGTCATGAGCTGTGGAAATTCTTAAAAGAAAACAGAAATATTCTAGGAGAGGAGTGAAGTATTTTGTAATGTGTGATGGCACCACAATAATATTTCCATTATTTGGAAAATGGATTGTTTTGATTTGTAAATGTCTCTAGTTAATAGGGCCTTCTTAAACTTCACTAAAAGTAGACCAAAAGCAGTGTATGTGTTTCAAAAAGCGATGCAAGATCCTCAGGTGCAGTGTGTTTGTTAACTATCATGGCATTTTCATTGTCTAGAACTAAAGTTGGTAAATGAAAGGGTGAGTTTGATAAATTTGCATTTATTTTATGCTTGAAATTTATAATAGGAGCAATACCATGCTTTACACAGTAATTACCAACCCACTTTATTGCCTGATATATCACAGTGACTTTTTCAGTTGAACTGAGTAGTAGAGTTCAAGACAAAGAAAGGCTAGGTTTTCAGATGGCAGAAAAGTGGACAATGAGGAAATGATCTGTGTGCCAGGCTTTCACTTTACTGCTACCTTTTAGCAGTCAATGGGGTAGATGCTAAATAGCTTAGTTTTTAAACTGTTCTAAGACTATTTCCTTGCTGGGCTGGGCATTTGGCCAATTGGAGTACCTGGCTGGGTTTGGTTCCAAGCTCTGGATCCTGACCCCACTTTCCTGCTTATGTAGTCCCTGGGAGGCAGCAGTAATGTCCCAGCTGGACACCTATGGCCCACGTGGGAGCACAGGGTGTGGCTCCCTGCCCCTGATTTTGGGTTGTGGCAGGCATTCAGGGAGTAGACCAGCAGATGAGTGCTCTGTCACAGAGATGTTGAGAAAGGGGTGAGCTAGATATGTTTGGGACTATTTTTTATGCTTGATTATAATAAACAATAGACTAGACCTAACAGTATCCTTGGTGTGGTTTTCATCCTAATTATTCCTAACAGGGAGGGTATTTTAGAATTACTTTATCTTTCAATATTTTGATGGAGAAGGAATAAAGGAATCTAAAATATATCTGATTATGTAGGTCATTCAGATCCTTTATTTAAGTGGTATCTTGATGTTAGTTTTATTTCTCAATAATTGCTTCAACAATTCAACCATACTCAACAAAATATACAGAGTAATAAGTTCATAATTCCATAAATTCCCATCTAATTTTGGAATGCATATTTTCCTTTACTTTCTAAAATTTTCTATAATAGCATATTTCATTTTAAAAGCATTTTCTTCCCTTACATTTTAATTACCAGAAAGGATGCCATGATATTAGTACCTGGTCATTTTCTTAACTATTCCCTCACTCTTTGGCAGTTCTATCATTTCTTGCAACTGATACCACTGTAAATACTTCGGTAAAATTAATCATGAGACTGCTGCATTTCTTAGCTGTTTTCTTAAAGGCAGTTTTCAGCTTTTGTCTCCTTTGTAAGCTCATTCTTCAGTAGATTTAACTGTGCTGAAAGATCGCTATCTTCCTTGAGAGCACTGCCTACAATGAACTTTACGATTTATTTGCCAATTCTAATGAGTGTGAACAGCTCTTACATTGAGTTGTGTAGCTTTTTGTTGCCAGTGAACTGTGTCATTAGACCTTTTAAAGGGTCTTGTGGTCAGACATCATAAATGTCATACTGTAATTTATTAGTTATCTGTCAGTGTGTAACAAGTTACCCAAAACTGAGTAATTATTAAAAAAAATCAAATGTGTATTTTTATCTCACCATTTCTGAAAGCCAGGAACAGCTTAGCCAGGTGGTTTTTTTTTGTTTTGAAGGCCTTCAAGTCACAGCCAAGATCATCAACTGAATTCATCCCTTTCTGTGTGGGAAGTGCCAGACCACTATGCCCTGCCCACGCTTGCCCCTTAAGGTTACATGCCATTGATGGTAGGTTAGGTTTATAGTTGAAACCGCATCAGCCCCAAAGCACTGTTACCGGTCTCTTGCAGTCCTAGCCAGGAGGCTAAGGACAAGTATCTCAAGCCGTCTATTGGAGGTCCTGGATTTATCTGAGAATTGGGCCCCTATGAAACTCCTTGGCCAAGAAATGGTACTACAGGAAATGTATTTTACAGAGATAGATAGAGAGACAGAGTCACAGTGAAGCACCTTCCAATCATAAAAAGGAATAAGGACATCCTAAATTATGAAATACACAATCTTTCAGTATATATTAGTCTTCAAAAAGTTCATGCAAAATGAGTATTATGAAAAGGCTCTGCATGGATTTCAAAAACTTTTTTTTTGAGAATTCATTATTTAAAAAGCAGAAAGAAGGAATAATCTTTTATCAGTGATACATACTCCCCCACTGGCCTCAGGAATTCCAGCGTGGTCTCCTACAGGGCCAACAGGGGTCCAAATACCGTAGGCTTTGGCTGCTGCTTTTCTAGGCACCCTGGCAGGGAGCAGGGTGCCTTTCCACCTTTCTTGACACTTAATCACTTGATTTGACACAAACCACATCATTATTCTTCTATCTCCCTGCTTGCAAATAAAAAAAAAAGAGAGACAAGAATTCATTCCTCAGAGAACTACAAAGATCAAATCACACACACCAAAAATCACACACCTGACAGTGCATGTCCCACCCACATCAGGGAGGTGGGAGGTTCCTGTACGTTGTATCGGAGATCACGTCTAGCTGTTTAACTTCTCCCTACATGTGTGTCCATCTTAATATTTTCCATTGTGCCGACAGTGATCGCTTCGTTTGTCCTGCTGCTCAAGAATCTTCACTCTGTCCCTGGCATCCACACTGCCAAGAAGCGTGGAAGCTCCTTTGTCTACATCTGCGGTGGAGTGAAGGATGAATCAAGAACTGGGGGTAAGGAGCAGGGATGTGATAGTCTCTTGCACCCTGCGCGTGGTTCATAGGCACAGGATTGATTCCTGAGTGCTTTGCCTGTTATGCCATTGGGTCTCCCTGAGAGCCAGGGAGGGGGAGCAACAACATTTTTGCCATAACTCAGTTTTCATTGTCTGCATTACTGTTAGAAATAGTGCAGAAAGATGGTAATTGGATTCCTCACTGTAGGATAAAATTAGATTTTATTTAGAAAAAAGAGCATCATTAACCCCAGTCTAGTAAACATAAGCAAGGAATTTATTTGACTTTCAGAAAAGTCCTGTTTAGTTTACCATGGTCTGCAGTCAAGATTGAACTATCCTGACAGAGCAGATCGGGAATAGTTTTCAGAAAGCTCCACCACTAAGTTTCCAAGGGTCGCAATGACTTGTTTCCTTTCAACCTAAAGAATGAATCGTTGCACCAACACCTCACAAATCAATGCAGAGTCAGCCTTAGAGCTTGGCCCCTATTGGCAGTAATTCACTGGTCTCAAAGTACGTGTCACAACCCTTTCATTATTAGATTTGTTCCTGTTTGCTGAGTATGCCTTAGAGTTAGTGTTTTTTTTAGCAGTAGGATGAGTGTGGTAGCTTTTCTGGGTCCTTGAGTAGCTGGATTGTGATTCTGTTGCCTATACACACACACACACACAGAGCACAGCTGAGCATACACACTTGTTACACCACTGCCTCGGTCCCAAAGACATGGGCAACCAGATTCCAAAATTTTCTCTCTGTTTTATAGACTTTGTGGTACTGTTCACATGAGTGGCAACGTTTTCTCAATTCCCAAGAAAGGATCTGCAGAGACTGCAACAGGGCTCTGGCTTCAGTGTTCTGGATGCTTGGGGCAGGGCTGGCTGGTATCCTTTTAAACCTACTAAAGCATCATGACTCCACACTGAAGGGTGTGGATGGAAGATTGGGAAAAGGGACACTTGTCATGACAACATGAGTAAAGTCCTCCCAAATGAACTACCCTCTTTTATTGCAATATCAGGTCCAAAGGTCCATAAAGTGCAAAGGTCTGGGGTCTAGCCTATTGCTAACCATGGAAAGGCGTGCTGCTGGAGCCCCAGTTAGATTGCATGGAAGATACAGCTGAAGTTCATTAACCCTTACACTCTTGCAGTAGACACTTTGAAGCCAAGTGCCTCAAATCCATTCTTTTAGACAATCAATGTATGTAGCTCAGCATAATAAATTTTAATCATTAGAATGCAAGGTGCTTCGAAAGTTCATGGAAAATAGAATTGAAAGATGCTGTTCTTGGTTTTAAAAAGTTTTGAAATCTGTATACATAAACGGTGCTCAAAAAGTTTGGGAAGAATGTGTAAAATAATAGCCTAGTGACTAAAGTCCTCGCTGCTTTCGTCGGATCCCATACAGTTGCCAGTTCGAATCCCGGCTACTCCACTTCCCATGCAGCTCCCTGCTTGTGGCCTGGGACAGAGTTGAGGATGGCCCAAAGCCTCACCTGCAAGTGTGATCCGGAAGAAGTTCCTGGCTCCTTGCCTTTGGATCATCTCAGCTTCAGCTGTTGTGGCCACTTGGGGAGTGAACCAGCAGATGGAAGATCTTTCTCTCTGTATCGCCTTCTCTCTGTAAATCTGAGTTTACAATAAAAATAAAACAAACCTTTAAAAAAAGAATGTGTAAGATGAAAAAAAAAACTATGCAGAGGGCCAGTGCTTTGAGTGCCACAGAGGATGTTCTGCCTTCCACCACACTGCAGTAGCAATGAGAGAAAAGTTCAAGGTTAAGTTCCTTAAGATTTTCCTATCCTTTTGCCTTTAACAGCAAAGGAAGAGCTTAGTGGCTTGTGTTGGCCTCGCTGTTAATATGTTGCTTGGGGCTCATGGGTCCTGAATCCAGATTCCTGCTAATCTGCATCATGGGAAGGAACAGGCAACGGCTCAGGCACATGCTCAGAAACGTGCTTGGTTGGGCTCCTGGCATCTGGCTTCAGCCTGGCCCCGCTCAGGCAATTACAGGTGTTTGAAGAGCAAACCAGTTGAGGGTAGAGCTGTTTCTTTCACCCTCTATCTCTTGCCTTCCTAATACCTTAATTAAAATTAAAAAGCTGAAGAGTCTTCGCTGATTTTGACACTAAGGGGCAGGGTAGAATAACGTTTCATGGACACAAAATATGCAGACTGTTTTAAGGTCACTGAAGTATCCTTTATCTCCTTCCACCTGGGGTCAATGGCTTCTGCCTCCGGCTATTACATCACTCTTCCATCTCATGACTTCTCTTACTGGTAAACACAATTCTTTAAATCACATGAACTGTGAGGGAGTTTAGATGAGATAATCTCTCAGGCTTCTTCCAACTGTAACCTTCTATGAGCCTGTGAAAATAGTTGCTAAATGAAAGTGTTAGACCTGTTAAAATCATTGAAATATATTGCCAAGTGATTAAAGTGCCAAGGGAAACAGGTGTACTGTGTATTATAAAGTTTATTTGGTAGCGCTTTCCTTGACAGCAGTGTGTGTGTGTGTGTGTGTGTGTGTATGCGTGCGTGTGTGAAGGTATAAAAATCTGTCATTCCCATTTTTAGGCAATTTTGTCAGTTAGGAATAATTCTGAGTACAAATCACAGAAAGCCTGACTTAATATCAAGGGGCTTATATACCGAGACGTTGAAAGGGAGGAGTTGCCATCACGGGTTTAACAATGCAGGTGGGTTCTGGAGGGACTCCTAGGATCCCCCTGGCCTTTCTGCTTTGGCCACGAGAAGGCTACCTGCGATGACTATAGAAATTCACCATCCACATCTGCTGAGGGGAGAGGAGCAAAGATGATGGAGAGTTCCAGCTGCAGGACCCACTGTGGAATGCACGCTGGGTGGGTGGTTCTTGCTCACAGCAGGGACTGCTGAGCAGCTCTGCTTACAAAGTGCTCACAAGGACATTACTGGGAGAATTGGCCCAGTGTGATTTGGGTAGAGGATCAATGTGTGTTTCAAGGTGTCGATTGTTATCCTGTGATTTGGTAAGAGACTCGTTTTGTTTTTAGGAGGTATATGCAGGAAAGCTTAGGGGCAATGTGACATTAATTCTACAAAGGGAGAAAAATGAGAAAATGAGAAACATGGAAAAAGTTTACATCTGGGGAATCTTATATACAGAAAAAGAATTTTTTTGCAATCTTTCTGTGACTCTTTAAGTTTTTCAACTCAAAGGTAAAATATAGGTACAAGGCCTGGCGGCAAGGCCTAGCAGCTAAAGTCCTCACCTTGAATGTACCAGGATCCCATGTGGGCGCCAGTTCTAATCCCGGCAGCTCCACTTCCCATCCAGCTCCCTGCTTGTGGCCTGGGAAAGCAGTCAAGGATGGCCCAATGCTTTGGGATCCTGCACCTGGGAGACCTGGAGGAAGTTCCTGGCTCCTGGCTCCTGGCTCCTGGCTTCGGATTGGCACAGCACTGGCCATTACACTCACTTGGGGAATGATTCATAGGACGGAAGATATTTCTATCTCTCCTCCTCTCTGTATATCTGACTTTGTAATAAAAAAAAAAAGAAGTATAGGTACAAAAACTCAGAGATTTCAAATTCAGCCTCACAATAGCATTGAATTGATCATGCTGTATGACAATACGCAGGAGGAAAATGGTACTTGTTACTTGCCTACACCATCTCAGAATTTCCTTATAATTTAGAAATTTCCATGCCAGGTTTTCTAATGTCAACAATAACATGCTCTTCCTTACTGTAAATTAAAAACAATAGTTTAAAAAGAAATAGCAGGAAACAGAATTGGGGTGGGAATGTAACTCTGTAAGGGGTGGGAATCTCGGGTTCTCCTGTCCCTCCACCCCCCGCTCTCTCTCTGACCTCCCTTCCAACTCCAGGCCTTGGAGCCTCAACCTACGCACTGACCCCTTTGGGCTTCATGCTTTATGTGTCACCCGGGATGAGGGCCCCAAGCTTCTCTAGGTTAATCTGCGATTGGGAGTTTTTGGGGACTGGTGTGTGCTGCTCTTTGGGACACCCACATCTCTATTGGTGTGATTGGGTTTGAGTCCCAAGTCCTTTGTTTCTGAGTCCAGTTTTCTGCTCTTCTGTACCATGAGAGGCAGCAGATCAAGGCTCAAGAACCTGAGGCCTCACCAGGCATGTAGGAGGCCATGATGGAGTTCCAGGTTCCTGGCCTTGGCTGGGTCCAGCCCTGACTATGGCAGACACTTGGAAAGTGGACCATTAGATGGAAGAACTTTCTCTCTTTCCATCTCTTTCTGCCTGTTAAGTAAGTAAGTAAGTAAATTAAATGGAAAAGGAGTGCCTCTTTGCCCCTGTCATCTCTTGCTTCCTTAAGTAATATCCTTTGACTAACACTGAACCTTGGAACCCATAGCCACCTGCTTGAATCAGTCAGCCACCAGCCACACCCTCCTCTTCCTCAACTGTTCAGAGGAAAAAAAACAAAACCCATCATTCATCCCATAAAAAGAATATTCATCCTCCAGCGGTAGGCAACTGCCTAGGTTGCATTGCACCTAAGCAAGTGTTACACTGCTGGGAGAAAAGCAGATAACAGCAGGCCACATCCTGGGCCTGGTTAATGTCAAGTTGGTGTTAACTATACCAGTGTGCCAACATGGTTGCTTATTCTATCTTTTTTTTTTTTAAAAGACATGTTGGGGGCACACACCAGCATGTCAGCAGACAGGGTGTGGGGACCTGCACGGGAGTGCTCATGGGCATGGAGAGCTGTGGATTGCTCAGGGAAGTGGGTCTGGAGATGTGTGGGAGTGAGGATGGCTGAGGGAGAATATGACAGGGGAGGAGTGTCTTCTGAGGGACTGCACTAAACAGGTTCTGCACCTGTAGGTAAATAACGAGGTAAATAATGGGATGTGGGACAGATTGGACCTGTTTGCTGCACATACCAGCATGTTCAGGAACCAGGGATTATTGGATGTTACTCTGGGGTCAGGTAGGGATTATTGGATGATACTCTGACTAGGCTTTAGTTCCTGCTGGTGTGTGTGAGGGTTAATTGTGTGATGGGCAGGGTTGGGCTGGTCTGCGGCATCCATTGGTTTGTGTATGAGAAGGGGCTGTGGACAGAACTGACCTAGCAATTGCAACCACCAGTGTGTGACTGTAGACTGATCTGGGGGATGAACTAAGCCAGATCCCACTTTGGCAAGCAACACTTTGGTTCTGGAAGACCAAAACCTGAGGGAACAGCAGCCCTCTTGACTATGTTGCCTCACAAGTACCTTGGGAAGCTGCAATTTAGACTTGGTCTTGCAGAGAATATCAGTTCACACCCCAACCCTGCCCAGTCCTGGAAAGGCTCTGGTGTCGCACCAGCTTGAAATCCTGATGCCAGCTCTCAGCAAGGCACATGTCTCCACTACCAGGACCTCAAGACACTTGTTTTCCAAGAAGAGCTGGTTGCACTTTGCTAACTCTTCTTCCGGGAAAGGACTCAATCGAGGTGGGTCTGCCAGATGAAGAGCCACAGGCGTTTGTTTCTACAAGTTGAGTGTTCTTGGGCACCTGTTGGCATTCACAAGGGACCTCTAATTGCTGCTTTCTCTTAGTGCTGCCTACTGGTGTTTGAGTCTGGGCTCACAAGCTCTAGCAGACAAGCTGTATTTTCCTCCCTAACAATCAATCACTGTCCATCATTGTCTATCAAATCACAAGTTGGGAGTGGTGGGCCTTTGGCATTGCAGTTAACCAGCTGTTCGGGACATGTGCACCTCATAGCCAAGAGCCTGGGCTCAAGGCCTGGCCCCATTTCCAATTCCTGCTTCCTCTTTCCCTTCCTTTCCTTTTATTCATTCATTCTTTTTTTTTAAAGACATTTACTTACTTGAAACGCAGCATTACACACACACAGAGCAAAATCTTTCATTCACTGGTTTACTTTCCAAATGGCCACAATAGCCAAGATCGGGCCAGGCCAAAGCCTGGAGCCCAGAACTATATCCCGTTCTCCCAGGTGGCTGCCAGGCTCTCAGGTCTTAAGCCATCATCAGCTGGTTTTCTAGGCTCAATAGCAGAGAGCCGGATCAGAAGTAGAGCAGCTGGGTAGGGAACCAGCACTCATATGGGATGCCAGCATTGGATGGCAGCTTAATGCAGTGCATCACAAGGCTGGTCCCTTCAGCTTCCTGCTAATGCACACCTTGGGAAGGAGCAGGTGATAGCTCAAGTACTTGGTTCCTGCCATACACACAGCAGACCTGGCTTAAGCTCCTAGTTCCTGGCTTCTGCCTGGCCTAGCCCTGACTATTGTGTGTACCTGGGGATTCTCTCTCTCTCTCTCCCTTTCTTTCTTTTCACTGTTCCATCCTTCTTCTCCCTTTCAAATAAACAAAAAAAAATTTGAAAATTACATATTAAACTATGGATTAGCTTTCTCTGTTCCTCTACTAGAAGGTACGATCCGTGTAAGGATGTAATTTTTATCTGCTTTGTTTTCTGGGCCTAAAACAGTGTTTTGCTCTTAGACCCTTAATGCGTTTTTTTTAAAATAATAAATTTGTTCTATTTTTGATGATGTTTACATAGTTGAGAGGGATGCATGCCCATGTGAACCACCGATTATGGTGGGAAGGATTGAGGAATAGGGGAAAATAGATGAGACAACTGCCTCTAAACTCATATTTGTTTCTTGTATCTGGGGAAAATTAAAGCAGAGAGAGGGCTTCTCCCAGCAATCCAACCACAGTAGTACCCAGGAATGAGGGAAGACCACCCACTGTCATGCCAGGGTTCCCAGTGTGGAATATGCTCTAAGGGTACTGCTTAAATAGTTTTGGTAATTCTGAGATGCTGTTTGTTTCATTACTCCAAGACTGAATAAATCCTTCCAAGGTTCATTTGCTGACATAGTCCACCTTAGAGTCTCCATTCGCCCAGATACTCACTGTCAAAACTTGACCAGGAGAGTTGTCCAATTTGTTCTGCTCTTCATACTAGTCATCCTCTGCAGGCCTAAATGAACTGGTTGTCTGTCTCCCATGTGCATCTGGGCCTGCCATCCACCACATAGGCCTCAGTAACCGAGGAGACCCAGTTCTGACACAGGCACTCTACATTCCTGTGATTTTCACCGTAGTTGGAGTTCTGAGTCCAGTGATCCAGTTGGAAGTGTCCCCAGACACACTGCCCCCACCTCTCTCTGCCCTGTGCTCCTGTTAGGATGGCTGTCTCCTGCAATTTGGCTGGCCTTGAAAACCGATGAGGAGCTACTGTGAGTCAAGGAAGGAGATGCGGCTCCCAGCCTGCCCCCTAAGGGTCTCCTAATAATTCCACCTGCTCATGTAGGGACTCGCAGACCTCATCCCCTGCAAGCATCGCTTCTTAATTCTCAAAAGTGGAGTGTTGTCTCAATTGTCTGGGGAATGAAGCAGATCTCCTTGGTCAGCAGCATCCCTGTGGCAGGTAACCAGGCCTGGGATGTCCTGGGGGAGCCTTGTTTTCCACACCTCCCTGATGAGAGTCTGCACCTGGGGCCTTGGGAAGCCGGCTACTTCAGACTGTCAAAGCCTGCATCCATCTCCAAAACAGAGGCCTTGGGATCTCATCTTTAATCTGCTGTGTGTGTGTATTCAGACAAACTGGAGCATGCCACTCTGGGACCCACCTATTGGGATGATTTTTTTTTTCCCATCTGTGACAATTGGGATGGTTTTTAAAAACAGGGTGTGGCCTTGGGTGCAGCAGTGAGGACCCTGTTTGGAACACCTGCACCCCACATTGGGGTGCCTGGGCTTATGTCCTGAATCTACTCTCCTGCTAATACATATCCTGAGGGTCAACAGGTGATGGCCCGTGGAGCTGGGACCTAGCCAGCAGTTTAAGAGAAGCAGGTTGAGGTCCTGACTCCAGCCTGGCCCAGCAGGTATTAGAGGGAGTGAACTAGAAAATGGAAGAGCCCTATTTACGACTCTGTCTTTCACATAAATAAAAGATACATTTTTAAAAGGATGGGTACACCACCATCAGTCCAGAACAAATCACACATTGTAGCTCAGTCATGGACTTATTACCCCTGGGTTAAGTTACCCTGTTTCAGGTCAATCTGTTGTGCTCGGTTAGGACGGGGTCACATGAAGTGCAACGGAATGCAATGTGATCATTAGGCTTATGGGAAGAGATGTCAATGATTCTGTAATCATAGTAACAACATCACAAAGCAAATACACGACCTAAAGTTTTTAAATGGTTATTTATTTGATAGGCAGAACAACACAGAGAGACACACACATAGAAAGAAACAGAGTTCTTCTACCCACTGATTTTGCCCCAAATGCCCCAAGCCAGGAGCCAGGAACTCCATTTGAACCTCCCACCTGGGTGGCAGGCACTCAGGTACTTGAGGCATCACTTGCTGCCTTCCAAATGCATTAGCAGTGATGCTGTCCTGGAAGAACAGGACAGCAGTGACTTGACCCAGGAGTTCTACTGTGGGCTGTGGGCATCCCGAGCAATAGTCCAACCTGCCAAGCCACATGCCTGCTCCTGATCTAAGTTCTGAGTAAAGGCTTGAGCGATTTTCAATTTCTTGCCAATGAAATTGGCAGTTCCAATATGTATGACGCATCGAAGGATGTAAAATACGGGGAATATGAGATAAAATCTTACAGCACAAACACATATTACAGTTGAGTTTCTAGTGGTAGCCTTTGTTTTTAAAGAAGTTATTTGAAAGGCAAAGTGACACACACAGACAGAGAGAGAGAGAGAGAAAGAGAGATGGTTCACACTCCATATTGCTATAACAGCCAGGACTGGGCCAGACTGAAGGCGGGAGTCAGGAACTCAGTCTGTATCTCCCACGTGGGTAGCAGAGGCCCAGGTCCTTGTACCATCTTTACTACCTTCCCAGGCACAAAGGCAGGGAGCTGGGTTGGAAGCAGAGCTCAAACAGGTTCTCCAATAGAGGATGGCAGTGTTGCAGGGGGCAGCTCACCGCTCTGTGCAGGCCCCAGCCACAGTCTCTCTGCTCGTCTTTATTAGAGCCATGAGTGGATCTCTGAGTTTTGCAATCAGGGGCACTCCATTCGCCAAATGACCACTGAGAAGAGTGGTGGCCTTGCCTGTCGGGGTTGCTGTCACCAAATGCTGCAGTCTAGGTGCCTTATGTTGCTCACAGTGGGAGCAAGGTGGCAGCTGACTCAGACTGCTGTGCATCCACTTTCTGCCTCATGGTCAGTGTGCTCCTCCACCGACTTTTCCAGGTGGAAGTGATGAGTGAGCCTGGCTCTGTCACATCCCCACATCCTCACCTGCTAATATCAGCACCTTGGCAGTCACAATTTAGGCATGCTACGCTGGGGAGGCAAACACTCAAATCATAGCAGCAAATAAATGGACATACTGTTTTTTGCGGAATCTTTGATCCTGTAATTCTTTCCTTATAGATTTCCTTTTTTAAAAAAAGATTTATTTTATTTATGTGAATGTTAGAATTACAATGGGGAGAAATAGTGGGAGAGAGAAAAAGATCTTCCATCCACTGCTTCACTACCCAGATGTTTGCAATGGCTGGAGCTGGGCCAGTCTGAACTCAGGAGCCATGTGCTTCCTCTGGGTCTCTCTCAAAAACGTGAGCCATCTTCCACTATTTTCCCAGTCCATGAGCAGGGAGCTAGATCAGAAGTAAAGCAGTGGGGACTTGAAGCAGCACCCATTCGGGATGCTGGCACCACAGGCAAAAGTTTTGCCTACGATACCACAGCACTGACCCCTCCTTAAAAATTTTCCAAATGAGTTATGATGAGTACTAACCTCTGAGGTATACTTAGCATCAGTTCTATTCAACACTGAGCAGGAATGCTGCCAAGATATTTGGTCTATGGCATGCTTTATGCTTCCCTAGGCCAGAAATTCTCCCTTTTTGGCTTCAGGACCCCTTTTCCCATTAAAAATTACTGAAAACTCCAAGGCATTTTTGTTACATGGGTAAGATGTCTTTTACATTTGTATTTGCTCATTCATTTTTAAAGTAACAACAATAAATGTTAACATAATTTTAAAAATTAGCAACAGGAATGTCATGGTTTAACATTCTTCTTTTGCTGATGTGTCAGAGGGCTGGTCTAGCGAAAAACAGCTGGATTCTCCCGCCTGCTTCTGTGTTGGCTCAAGTGCCACTTGCAAGGCAGGGAGCACCGAGAGACCCCACAGCAGCCCATGAGAGAATGAATGAGAAAGTCTCCATGACTGTGTCGAAGGTTCTGAGGTTCCCAGATGTGTCCACCGCACGCCTTGAGGCATCTGCTCTAGTTACACAGGATGTAGATCTCTCCTTGGGAAACACGAGTTAGTTCTCCTTGACTAACTGTGAACAGTCATTGGGCCCTCAGTTACTAGCCTCCTAACCTTCTCTAGTACCTGCAGCCAATTCATTTTGTCCTATTGCCAGTACCTAAGGACACGTCCTGGGCTGGTCCTGGAGGCAGCACGCTGTCCACACTGACACCTGGAGGCTTTGTGCCCCCTGTAGGAGATGGCTGTCATTCCTGATGAGGGAAGTGAGGTCTGGGTAAGGCCTCCCACAGCAGCTAAGAAACCAGGGCTATTTCTCAGACCTTCTGAATCTGGACTTCATTCTTGACATCATTTCACCTTAACAAAGCACCATCAGCTTGTTCAAATGGGCTCCAATGTGATTTTTAGATAAAATCTCTCATTTTCTGCATTCCATGCATGTTTTCTTTTCAGTTTGTAGAAATTCCATTCGGATGGTTCTGTGTGTGGTGGCGACCCCACAATGTCAAGTTTTCTGTTTTCTTTTGTGTTCATCAGGGGTTATCCTGTGTGGCTTCAGAAAGCTTCGGGGGAGTTTAGCTGCATGTTTGTTTTGGGGAATGCTGGTGTCACATAAATACCCCTTGAGTTTTTGCTTTTGGGTTTTATCACAAACACTGTCCTCTCCATTTATGGCATGAGCATTATGGTGAACAGTGTCATACAAAAATTAAGTCTTTAGGTCTCATGTCAGAGAATCTCAGGATATGATGTGACCATCTTTGGAAGTAAAGTCTTGACAGATGTAATTCTTTAAAAGACATCTAGAAATTGGAACGTGCTGAACTAGGATAGGCTCTAAAACCAGCAATTGTGTCCTTACGGGGCACAGAGAGAGGGAAAAGGCCACGTGAAGATGGAGTTGGGCTTGGAGGTGATGGTACTTTATGATGGCAGCCCTAAAACGTACCATCCTCCAGACCTGGCCCCAAATCTACCGCCTCTCTCCGGCCTTTCCTAGCCACCTAAGACAGAAATGTGTCTCTCTCCTTTGAATTCTTTTTTTTTTTTTTAAGATTTTATTTATTTTTATTGGAAAGGTGGATTGCAGAGAGAGGAGAGACAGAGAGGAAGATCCTCCATCTGATGGTTCACTCCTCAAGTGGCCACAATGGCTGGAGCTGAGCCAATCTGAAGCCAAGAGTCAGGAGCTCCTCCAGGTCTCCTATGCGGGTGTAGGGTCCCAAGGCTTTGCGCCCTCCTTGACCACTTTCCCAGGCCACAGGCAGGGAGCTGGATGGGAAGCAAGGCCATTGGGATTAAAACCGGTGCCCATATGGGATCCTGGCCTGTGCAAGGCGAGGACTTTAGCCACTACGCTATCGCACCAGACCATCTCCTTTGAATTCTGAGAGCACCTGCTGCCTGTATCCTTGCCAAGGACTGATGTTGCTACTGCGACTGTGTTACCTTTTGCAGAAGAAAAATGTTTCTTAAAGAAATGTGTCTGGAGCTGCTGCTGAGGTGGAATAGGCTAAGCTGACATCCCCTCTGGGTACATGTCCCAGCTACTCCACTTCAATCTATCTTCCTGCTGATGGCCTGGGAAAGCAGCAAAGGATGACCCAAGGTGTTGGGACCCTGCACCCTTGTGGGAGACCTGAAAGAAGCTCCTGGCTCCTGGTTTTGGACTGGGCCAGCTCTGGTTGTTGCAGCCGTTTGGGGCGTGAACCAGCAGATAAAAGACCTCTCTGTGTGTTTCTCCTTCTTTCTATGACTGTACCTTTCAAATAACAAAAAAAAATGAATCTGTAAAAAAAATTTAAAAGGTCCCAGTGCAATAGCCTGGTGGCTAAATCCTTGCCTTGCAACTGCTTTTCCCAGGCCACAAGCAGGGAGCTGGATGGGTAGTAGAGCTGCTAGCATTAGAACTGGTGGCCATATGGGATCCCGGTGCATTCAAGGTGAGGTCTTTAGCCGCTAGGCCATGCCACTGGGCCTGAGTTTATAGTTTTCTTAACCTTTTCTTTCCACTTAAGGAAACCATTCAACAAATATTTTCAAGGGCCTACAATGTGTCAGGCATTTTGTTTGTACCTTTTGAATAAATCAATGTAAAAAGAAGACACAAAATTTCCAGCCTTGAGAGGCTGGCTCTAGAGAGATGATAGGTGTGTGTGTGTGTGTGTTGAAACACAGATGCTCCAGCCCCATGATTCAGACAAGGTTACTGTGGCTTTCCTTGTCTCTTTTTCAATTTCATTTTGATTATTTGAAAGGCAGGGGCAGAAAGGGAGATCTTCCTTCTCTTGGTTCACTCCCTAAATGCCCAACAATCAGGGTTGGGCCAGGCTGAAACCAGGAGCCAGGAACTTCATCAAGGTGTCCTGCTTCAGTGCAGGGACCCAAGTGCTTGAACTACTACCACTGTCACCCTGGGTGCACATGAACAAGTTCAGAAGAGAGCAGGGCTGGGATTCGAACTCAGGCACTGCAATATGGATGCAATATGGATCCACTAATTTTTGTTGGTACCAAGCAACAACTCAACCATGAAGCCAGATGCTCACCCCTTTGTTGTTCCTTAACTCTGTGGACACCAGTTTCTGGTGCAAGTCTACTCTTGACTGTCAGGAGACTCTCTGTTCTTTTTTTTCTAATCTTTATTATTATTATTATTATTGTTATTTTACGATAGAATTCCATAGGCCCCTGGGATTTCCCTTATCCCCTCCCCAAAATCCCCCCCACCGAGTTCCCTTATATCATTACTAAACTACAGTTTTTCATACACAATCATATGTCCATTATTGTGGGCATGGACAATAGCAAAGTCCATTATTTTATTGTCATACAGTTAACAGTTTCATTGGGAGTCCATCTTTAGTCTGGAAGTAGAGATGCATACTACATTATATCCTCACATCTGGATATGTTAGTCTCCATTACACAACTACTATACATCCCCTTAAATGAAAAGCCACAAAACAAAATCAACAACAGTAAGAAAAAAGAAATTAGCAACATCATGAAGTTAAATAACATGCTACTGAATGACTAATGTGACACTGAAGAAAGGAAAAAGAAAATGAAGATTCTTCTTGATGAAAATGATGCTGCTGTATGATCTATGAGTCATTGAAGAATTTAATCAGAAGTGATTTGAAGAGATGAAACTAACAAAAAATTCAAAATCCATGAGCTACAGTTTCCACTAATTTTTGTTGGTGAAATGTATCTCCTGTAGGCAACAGGTAGGTTTTGTTTCTTAATTCAGTCTACTAATCTATGACATTTGATTGAGCTTAAGCCATTTACATTCAGGGTTAATATGTGTGGGTGGTAATTTGGTCCTGTCATTTTAGCAATGGGTTGTTTATCGATTTAGTCTTCTGTTGTCGTTTTACTGGGATGTTCTTCACATTTGCCTTTGATTTTGGTGCTGTTCTGTATCCAGAATCTCTCTGCTCATTGAAACATGAGCTGTATCGGGACTGCTTCCTGATGCCTGAATTTACAGGTCTGGATGCAGGCTGAAAAAACAGGGAAGTTCTTGTGAATCTTGGCATGGCATTAGAGAGGACTCAAAGCCTCTGTCTAGTTCCAAACAGGTGGCTGATGTTACTTCTGCCAGGAGCTGTGGCTCATCAGCCGTCTTGCGTTGCTGCCAAAATGAAAATTATTGCTTTTTTCCAAGTGGGGACCACATGCATGGGCTACATAGCATCATGTATGTTTTGATAAAGGAAGTGCATAAGAAAAAAGAATGTGTTCTCTAGTCTTTTTTTTTTTTTTTTGTGGCAATCCTTAAGACATCATACTGATGGGAAAACCAGACTTTGTTGAGAACTAATTTGAGGAAGGAAGACAGACAGTGAAGGAGAAAGAATACTAACTTAAACATACAAATGTACATTTAAAAAAGAATATTTGGAAGGGCATTAACTACAGTAGCTAGCAAGTCACTTGGGAAGTTTGCATCCCGTATCCGAGCACCTGGGTGTGGCCCTGCTCACTGCATGGCAGGCTCTGGGAGACAGCAGGCGATGGCTGCAGTGAGTGGGTCCCTGCCACCCATGTGGGAGACCTGGATGGTGTTCCTGGCCCCTGGCTTCAATCTGGCCCAGCTCCAGCTGATTGCGGGCGCCTGGGAAATTAACTGACGATGGAGCACCTCTGTCTCTCTGTCAGAGAGAAGGAGAGACAGAGGAAAAGAACTTCCATCCACCAGTTTACTTTCCTAATGGCCGCAACAGCCAGGGCTGAGCCAATGCAAAGCCAGGAGCCAGGAGTTTCTTCTGGGTCTCCCACGCAGGTGCAGGGTCCCAAGGCTTTGGGCTGTACTCTACTGCCTTTCCCAGGCCACAAGCAGGGAGCTGGATGGGAAGTGGAGCAGCCAAGACATGAACAGGTGCCCATATGGCTAGGAGTACCAGGTCACTAGTCTTGATGTGGCCGCATCCAGATTTCTGTAGACTTTTGGGGGTGTGAACAAGCAGATGGAAGATCTGTCTCTGCTCTTTAGACAAAATGAGAATACACAAACAAAAAAAGCATTAATCATATTCAAGGATTGAAAAATAATAGTTTTAAGTGATCCACATGTGAGGGTTCTTTATGGTACTCTCTGTAAAGAGAACTATGGTTGAAAATTTCCGTATGTAAGACTAAATACTCCTCAAAGAATTTTAGTACAAAGTACTCATGGGCATTCTTAAGTAGAGAAGACTGTTTCTCAACCAGTATGTGCAGATGTGCGTTAGGATTCCAGTTTTGTCTGTAATACATGTCAGGTTTACTAGTCTGTATATGTGGAAGTACTTCATAAAGACCCAAAAGAGGCTCCTAGCTCCTGACTACGGATTGGTTCAGTTTCTGCCCTCGAGGTCACTTTGGAAGTGAACACACAGATGGAGGATCTTTCTGTCTCTACTTCTCTCTGTAAATCAGCCTTTCCAATGAAAATAAATAAATCTTTAAAAACATTTTTTGTGGATAGAACCAGTATGGTTGGAAAACTGGGAAATGCTATCAACCAGCATGACGTCACTGGCATGGACACAGCACTGCGTCACAGCAGCAGGATGTAGACTCTTCTCAGTATATACGGAATATTCACCCAGAGAGAACACGGTAGGCTATGAAATAATATCTTTCTCTCTGTAAATCTGCCTTTCAATAAAAATTAAAAATAAGTATTTAAGAATAATAAACCTCAATGAATTTGAAAGGAGTAGGTACTCTGGTGATAATACAAAGGAAATAAGAAAAAAATGTATCTGTGAAATCTCCCAGTATTTGGAAATTAAGCATGACGCATCTAAGCAATCCATAGACTAAAAAAGAAATTATGATGAAGCTAGAAAACATTTCCAGCTGATTAACATTGAAACTATACAAATCAGATCCTTATACAATTCAATTAAGCAGTTCTTAGCGGAATTTTATAGCTTTAATTGCTTTTATAAGAAACAAAATTCTAGAGAGGGAGCTTTGGGAGTCTCTCAGGATAGCTTATATTTTAACAGTGCCTATTAAATAGTCATAACACAATTTTAAAAAAAAATTTAAAAAAAGAAAGAAAATTCTAAGATCAACATCTAAGTATTCTGCCACAAGATGATTAAAACTCAAGCAAGCAAAAGGTAGGAAAGAATACAAAAGAATACATTTTAAAAAGTTGTGCAAAAATTAAAAATAAAATCAAACAAAAGCTGGTCCATTTGTCAGCTCAGTGAAACTGACAAAGCTCTAATTAAACTGAAGTAGAAAGAAGATAGTACACAAACTGGCACTATTAGGAGAAAAAAAAGGAAGTGTTGCTACAAACCACGCATTATGATAACACAAACGATAATTTTGAGGAAGCTGGGAAATTCTTGAAAGATAATAATATTACAAGCATAATGAGAAATGCAGGGCAATACGCACAAGCCTGGAGCCTGGAGCCAAGCTGCTAGGGGTTCAAGCTGAGCCCCTACACTATCACCCGTGTACATTTGAGCCAATCCCTCAACTTCCTCTGACCACTATTTCTCCTTCTGTAATACCAAGGTCTCTATAAGGTAAATGAGATCTTGCAAAGATCTGGGCCTCATACTCTGTAGGTGTAAGCTTTTTATAATTTCTTAGATCTTGTGTGATTTTTCTGAATACTTTAATTCATAATTACTTCAATATACAATCTTAGCAACCCAAAGAAAAAAGGATGAAAATTTTTGGGGTAACACTAGAGCTTTCCCTGGTCTAGGGGAATAAGCTTCTAAAGGCTGCAGCTGAAAAGTACCTAAGCTCTGTCCCAAAGTCTACCTGTAGCTTGTTTAAATTCAACCTAGGAAATCAATCAACTTCAAAATGAAACAAAACAAAACAAAACAAAAAGCCCTGGTAAAACTCCCCTTTGCCCCAACCCTCCTGGCACCCGGCATTTTTTCCACTTGCCACATGATTTTGAAAGTTTAAAGGTTGACCTTGCGGAATGTTGGAGCATTACCTGTGTTGGCCCAGGTGCAGCTAAACATGACTCCTGGGAACAGGAGGTCTTCCTGGGTCACCTAGCTGTTGGAGACAATGCAGTTTTTCTTCTGTGATTTTCAATTCAGTAGAAATCGTTTCCCACTTTAGGCTCTGAAATCCTGGAAGTTCCTTGACTCCAGTCTTCCTTCCTCCACGGGCCCCTGGAATCTACTTTGCCTTACACTCTCTCAGATGCAGTGGCTCTGCCAGCCTGTTGCCAACTCCCATGCTGCACAAAGCTGGGCACAGGGACAGCAAAGACTGACCGCCAATGACACCAGATGATGGCCAAGGCTGGCTTCTGCCAAGGGCCTCTTCCTGCCACTTGATGAAGCCAGAGCTTGTCTCCTTGCCATGCCCACTCTGAAGGTGTCTTGTTCTCAGCTGCCTTGTTGGCACTCAGCCCCCCAAAGCACTAGCTGAGTGCCAAAGCTTCAGGCAGAAAGAAGAAAAAAGAAATTACCCACCCCAAAAGAACATGACCCTGAGCTGAATTTGAACATCATTTTTGCTAAGTTGTGCCTATCAGAAAGCATGATATTGTTGGTTTTCCAACTCAGATCCTAGCGCTCCCGGGGGAGACAAGGATAGCAAGCAGTTATCAACAGCACGATAATACTGAGTCAGCCCCTGGAGGTCCTGGGGGCTGCCTGAATGCTCAACATTAGAGGTCATGAGCAAGGCATCCAGCAGTCTGTGAATGTTACTCATCGTGAGAAACAGGGGGCTTTCCAAGGAAGGGAGCAAAATGGGCATGCATTTCAAGAACTTTGGTGAATTTGGGGGGGTGGTTAGAATATAGCAGTTGATCTCAAAGCTAGGCTTGTACTTAGACACTGCACAGTCAACTGGTCAGAGCAGGCACTTGGGTTTGCACCGATCAGAGTTCAAGTTCCTGCCCTGGAATGTATGAGCCATGTGACCCTAGGGGAAAAAAAATACAATTGCTTTGTGAACAATAGAATTCCTTTTCCAAAGTGGTTTCTTGGGGGTTCAATGACGTAGTTACGTGTAAAGCTCCAGGATTTTATCTGACACAAAGCGATGCGCCTGATATGGTAAGCCAGCATTCTTATCAACATTAGACCCATATGTCTATGAGACACAGCCTGTTTGGCATTTGGCATGCTGCTGTTGTTTGTAGAATATTTAAATATGTATTCTCTGCTCTTTGAGGAATTTATGTCCTACTATTTAATGTGATTTACTCCAAAGGGTATTACCAAAGGGTAATACCAACTGGCTCACAAATAATGGTAAATACATCAAAAGAGGAAGTTTCATGAAAAAAAATAGTAGAATAGGCTTTCAGCAACCTAATAGTGATTAGGTTCCAATTCTACTTCCAATTCTATCTATCCATTCATTTAAGTCAATTATTTACTCACCAACCCATCTACCAATATGGGCTAAGAGTTCCCTATGTGCTAAACATTAGCTTTGAGCATGCAAGACCTGGTGTCGTGCTCAAGGTGTGGAGTGGAAATTACAGCCTGGAGATAAGAATTGAAATGAACCAGTTAGGCCAAGCAAGTGGTAGGTTCTTGTTGGTAGAACACGGTAGATCCCAAAGTAGTGCTGGGGAACATAAAGGCTAGCGGCCACCCCACAACGTCTCTAGCAAGTTATGATGACAAAAAGCTTCAGACTACATCCTGCCGCGCACACACACAGAAGTTATTAGACAAACATTCATTTGCCAACAGGCACAACAGAGCTCGTGCTTCTTCTGGGAGTTTAACTAAGCTCTAGATCTCAGGTCTGGTAGGTGCTTCCACACAAAGATTTTGTTCAAGGTCAGCTTCTCTTACTTCTAGTCTGTGTCAGACAATCAAAATCCCTATAAAGCAAGGCTCATCATGGAACTGATTAGCAGTCAAGACTTGGGCACCATCCCTAAGCACGTGGGCTTTACTGAATCCTGTTTATGTAAGGAGAAGCAATAGTTCCACTGTAATTTCTAGACATTCTGCATCCCTTAAATTCCTGGAAAGTTCTCTTCTGAGATCAACTGTGCTCATTAGAGCTGCACTAGTTGCCCACAAAAGCTCACCTCTGACATTGAGCGTGCTTCCCCAAAACTGCTGACCGAGGTAGGACAATGCAAAGACTGGCTGGCCCTGGAGCAGGGCATTATCTGGTAGAATGCCATCTACCTGCCCTTTGATTGCACATTCCTGATTAGTCTCAGGGTTTTGGCTTCCATAAGAAATACACATGTAATATTGTGGACGATCTCAGCCACCCTGCCCCTTCTTTCTGGAGGGTGTGGCTTAAGTTTAACCTTCCCCCTGGCCTGAGGCACAGCCTTCAGGCCTACACACGGAGTGTGACCTCCAACATGGCTACAAAGTCAAGGGGAGTATACCTGGGATATGACCTCTGACATGACTGGAAGATCTAGGGAGATAGACATGTCACTCAGTCAATTGCAGTGTATTTGGTGGGCGTGGGGTCTGCCAGAAGGCTGCCTCCTGCCCTCCCCTTCCTTACCCTTTAAAACCTATAACCTGGTTGTAATAAGGCGGACATTCCTCACCAGTTTGTCTCCGGTGGTTCTTGTGGCCAAAGGCCACCGACTGCCTCACCCTTGGTGACCTTGGAGCCGGCTGGCAGGCCAAAACCCTGAGATAATATTACATTATAAATGCTAAAATATGTGAAAACAAATAAAATTCTGGATACAGAGGACTTTGAATTTCAGTATCAACTGGGGTCTGACTTAGTTTCCTAGACCAGACATCCGATTTTGTCTTTATACCACAAGGAAAAAGCTCAAATTAACCAAGCCTTTGAAGCCCAGTGTATAAAGCCAGAATATTAGATCACTTTTTTTGTAGTGATAGCTCACACTTTTACATAGCTTTGACATTGATAGATATATGGTTTCAGTATTTGGGCTTTCACGAAAGGCCCCTGTGTTAAAGTCTTTGTCTAGGATGAGTGCTGTGGTATAGGAGTAAAACAGCTGCCTGCAGTGCCAGCATCCCATAAGGGTGTCAGTTCAAGTATTGGCTGCTCCACTTCTGATCCAGCTCCCTGTTGATGCTTCTGGGACAGCAGTGGAATATGGCCCAGGTTCCTGGGCTCTTATACCTACATGGAGATCCAGATGAAGCTCCTGACTTTGGCTTTACCCAGCCCTAGCCATTGCAGTCACTTCGCGAGTGCCCATCCTTCAACCATCTGTGGCTTCAGAAAGGTGGAATATGCGAATTGTACAGATCTTGGTCACATGACCTTTCCCGAGATCTGATCGTTGTGGATGGGTTGAGAGTGGGTGTGAAGTGGTGATGCTGTTGCCAGCTGAAGGCAGCACAGTCCTGGAAGACTGAGCCAATAGGAGTCTGTTGGAGAGAGAACCTTAATTCTGCTTGCCTCCAAGTTCTGGAGGTAGGACAGTGATTTACCTGCTGTATCACACGTGTGTCATGCTGGCAGTCTGAACCATGCAATGTATGGCCCTCTGCCATCTGTGAACATGGTGTACCGGAATAGCTTTAGGTACAAATAGGGGAAACGTGGGACTTCCAGGTTTAGAGGGAAGAGAAATTCATGTTGTGTGAGAAGATAAAGCTAGATTCTAGGGAAGATGTGAAAAGCACGTAAGAATTAGAAATCAAGAGATAGAGGAGTCGGCACTATTAAGGACAAGACTGGCAGGAGCAAACACAACTGCGAAGAGAAGCGTAAGTTCATCTATGATGTCTACTAGAATTGCTTCTGATTGTGTGTAATGAGTGGAGAAGAGGCGGCCATCACATCAGCATGGACAGTGAGTAGAGGGTGGGGACGGGTGGTTTATGTTGGGTTGGAGTGATGGGCCAAGTGATGGGAGGGTAAGAGTGAGAGAGAACTTCAGCTCTGACCATGTATCCATGCGACTGGCAATGTCACTCAGGTTACTTTTCAACGTGTAGATTTCCACACTGATCCCAGGCTCGTCAGAATCAAGACGCTGAGGGGATGGAGTTCTCCTTCTTTCCGTCTGGATTTGGGGAGCATCCCCCCCTCCTCTGAGCTCCTGTGGAGCCTACCATTTTAGACTGGACATGCCTGTCAGCGTGAGGCTGCCCTGTGTTGACAGCTGGGGCTGAAGGAGGTACTGGCTCTGCCATGAGGAGAGAATAGATGGACACAGCTCCAGCAAGGGGCAGACTCTAGGCTCAAGGAAAAAAACCCCAGGAAGCAAACAAGTCTTATCAGATGAGCAGGGGCGACCGAGTGGTTCTTCCTGGAACTGCTTGCTGGGGAGAGGCGGGTACAGACCCAGAGCACAGAGCTTCAGGTTTTGTTTGGAAAAAGCCAGACTGCGTGACGTCTGTCAGTACTCTGTCTCTGGGAGGGAGGGGGGTGCTGAGCCTGCAAAGTGCCACTCAGTGGCACCCAGCCCTTTGTAGTTGTGGCTGGGTTTACACTGCAGGTCAACAAACACTTCGATTCAATTCAGCATGTGCTGCCAGTAGCTTACATAAGTTTGCTTGCTGCTGTGCTCTGCAGGGAGGGGCCTGCGCTCTGTTCTCTTAAAGACAAGGATGTTTATTGTGAGGGGAGAGGCCTGTGGCTGTGTGGGGCATCTCAGAGCTTCCAAGTGCTGCGTACCTGGGGAAGTGGGTCAGCACCTTGCCCAGGTTAGCAGTGACCTGTGCTGCTGACATTCATTATGTGAAACTGTCACCTCCCTTCAAATGGCCATAGCCCCATAGGAAACCCAGGACCTACTCACAAGAAGAGCCTGTTAGGGTTCCTGTCTTGGTTTATGGGTTGCATCTGCCCACCAAGCTGGGGAGGGGCTCCCTATTACACAGCCTGGGAGTAAGCCCAGAGAGGCTGCCAGGAGCCAGGGCCCTGAACTCCCACACCTTTTCATAAGCATCTAGCCCAACAAGTTAACCTTCAACACTGATCCGAAGCCGGGAGTCAGGAGCCTAGAGTTTCTTCTTGGTTTCTCATGTGGGTGCAGTGGCCCAGGGAGTCATCCTCCACTGCTTTCCCATTCCATAAGCAGGGAGCTGGATGGGAAGTGGAGCAACGAGGACACCAACTGGTACCCATATGGGATGCTGGCACTTGCAGACAGGGAGTTAGTTGGTTGAGCCATCATGCCTGCCCCAAGTCTCCAGTTATTTCTCTCAGATTCGCACTCCTTGTTTCAGGGTAAATTCAGGCTTCAGCACACAGTTGCAATTCTCATTGCTTCCTGTCTGACTCCCAACAAGCTGAGGACTTTTGCTGGCAGCTGCCCTGATCTTTGGAATGTCCTGGATCCACGCCAAATACCTCTGTGCTCCCCAGCATCTGTCTAAACACTTTAGTTCCGCTTCCGGTGGCAAAGCCCTTTGCCTTTCTAACTTCCTAGCAGCTGGCTGGGAGCTGCAGAGCGGGTGAGGTCGGTGATGGGCCCTGGGGCTGGAAGATGGCTTCATTTGGAGGGGTTGCTAACGTTTTAAAGAAAGCACTTGGGGAAAATATCAGTTTTCTTGCCAAACTGAAAACACTGCAGCTGGTAGCCTGGTGCTCCATGCCTTATGTTGAGTTTAGAAGGACATTTATATAAATGCTTACAGCAAGGAGCATGAGTAAGTGTGATATAGGACTAGCAATGCTGTGGGGGGTGGGGGGAGAGAGAGAGAGAAAAAGAAAGAGAGAGAGGTGGAGGGTGGCACTTGTGTCTAACAGGGAGGTGCTGACCAGGGCCCCAGGGGTCTGTCAATTCCCTGTGGAACCAGCATGATGCCTCTCCAAGTTTTTGCTTCTTTTTTTTCCCATAAGATCTATTTACTTGTCTGTTTTGAAAGGTAGAAGACACAGTCAGGAGACACACATGCACAAACACACACACAAATACACTCTCACAAATCTGCCACCTACTGGCTCACACTCCAAATGGCCACCACAAGCAGGTGCTGGGCCAGGCCAAAACCAGGAGCCAAGAACTCCGGTCTTGTCTCCCACATGGGTGGCAGGAAGTCAAGTGCTTAGACCGTCATCTGCTGTCCCAGGTTCATTAACAGGAACAAGACCTGACATGCAGCAGCCAGAGATTATACAATGCCACCCCACATTTCCTTTGTCTAGAAAACAGACATAATAAGAGTATGTATCTCTTAGAATGGCTAAAAAAAACAAGGACCCAGTGCCGTGACCTAGCAGCTAAAGTCCTCGCCTTGAATGCACTGGGATCCCAAATGGGCGTCGATTCTAATCCCGGCAGCTCCACTTCCTATCCAGCTCCCTCCTTGTGGCCTGGGAAAGCAGTTGGGGACAGCCCAAAGCTTTGGGACCCTGCACCCATGTGGGAGACCCGGAAGAAGTTCCTGGTTCCCAGCTTTGGATTGGTGCAGCATCGGCTGTTGCTTTCACTTGAAGAGTGAATCATTGGATGGAATAGCTTCCTCTCTGTCTCTCCTCCTCTCTGTATATCTGACTTTGTAATAAAAATAAGTAAATCTTTAAAAGAAAAATTGGTTTCTTGGGGGCTGACACAGTGGCTTAGCACACTAATTTTCTGCCTGAAGCACCAGCATCCCATATGAGCACCAGTTTGTGTCCTTTCAGCTCTACTTATCCAGCTCCTTGCTTACGGCCTGGGCAAGCAACAGAGAATGGCTCAAGTCCAGGAGCCCCTGAACCCACATAGGAGACCAGCTTCAAATCAGCCCCGTTCTAGCTATTGCAGCCATTTGAGGAGTAAACCTCTCTTCCTCTCTCTCTGATTTTCAAGTAAAATAAATCTTTAAAAAATCTGGTTTGTTTTTAATAAACGCATAACTCATGTGTTGATGTGCACAGTATGGTAACTTAGTGCATGTATATAATATATAGTGGATCATGGCAAGTCCTTGGCAGTGTTTCATCCCTTGTCATTTCCCGGCATCTGGAGCCTTGCTGTACCTCTCTCTGGTTCTTCCTAAGACCCACGGTAAGTTGTTGTGGACTGTGCCAGCCACTGTGGAAAGCCACGCTTGTTCTCCCTAGCTGAATGGGTTTTGGTGTCTGTTACCCAATCCTGCTTCTGCCCCAATGCCCTGCCCAGTAATCACCGTACATTGCCAATTTCTAGCCGTCGCTACTCAGTGTTCAGATCAATGCTTTGAGTTTCCACATATGAGAATACATGTGGTATTTGTCTCTCTGTGTGCAGCTTATTTCACTTGGTGGTTCCATCAGTCTTGTTGCATGTGATGGAGTTTTATTCTCTTCTATGACTGAATGTTATCCCGGGGCATTTATATACATGGCACAGTGTCTTTTGTGTTTTCATGTGTTGGTAGGCGTCCGGGTGAATTCCGTGTCTTTGTTATCGCAAATAGAGCTACAACAAACACAGGAGTGCAGGTAACTTTCTGATGCTCTGGTTTCTTTCCCTCATATGTGTTCCCAGTACAAAGACTGCTGTGCCATATGGTAGAACTATTTTTAGTCTTTTGAGGAAAATTTGTTATCTCCATAATGACTATAGTAATTTACATTCCCAACAACACTATATAAGAGGTCCCTATTCTCTATACCCTCAGTAGCATTAAATATATATATATAGTGCATATATAAATATATATATGACTTATTTTGATAGACTGAGAGACAGAGAGCCCTCCTGCCTGCTGGTTCTCTACCAAGTTGCCCAGAACAACCCAGGCAGGGCTAACAGAAGCTGGGTGCCAGGAACTGAATCCAGGGTTCCTGTGTGAGTGGCAGGGGCTCAAGCACTTGGACCCTCACTGGTTTCCAGGGTGCGTGAGCACGAAGCAGGCGTTGAAGGTATTCAAAGCCAGGCACTCTCCGATGGGATGCGGGGATCTCTCGTGGTGTCCTAGGCTCTGCCGCCCGATAGCACAGGATCTTGGGCCAGGAAACAAACAGCTCCGCCTTTCCTCTTTCATACCCTGGTGTCTAGGTAATCTGTAGTGACAACACAAAATGATAACTGTGAGTGAGGCTTGATGCACAGAAGGGGCTTTAAAACGATCAGCGTCCTTTCCCAGTGAGGTGTGCTGAGCTGGGACCCTCCCCTGCTTTCCTCACACACACATTCAATGTTTCCTTTAGTTATTCTAATGTCAATTTACACTCTCAGTCTGATATTGACTTAAGTCTGATTTTATTCATAATGTTAGCATTTATTTATTTGGTGCAAATCATGTGCCAAGCACTATTCTAAGTGTTCTGCACGTGTTAGCTCTTTTAAGTCTTGCAACAATATTATGCGCTACCTACTTTGTCTAAGTTCATTTAGCAGAAAGATGTTAAGTTTCATGTTGGGGACCCTGAAAGGGCCGGAGCTTGAACATGAACCTGGTGCTCCGGCTCTGAATCATCTAATCCTCACCCCAGGAGTGAGACCTCCCCCTGGAGCTCTCCATCTGCCTGTCATCTGCTAAGATCTTAATTAAAGCCTTGTGAAGTCAGCAGGATCCAAATGTCCTGAGGGCCTGAGTCCCTCCTCCTCTCTCTCTCATTTCTTTTCTTACCTTTCAGTATAGTAAACAGTTTTGCTTTGGCTGGGATTTATAAGCAGTTTTCAGCAAATAAATTCATAGGTTTTGTCTCTAAGAGTTCTTTTATTTTAAAGATCCATTTATTTTTATTGGAAAGATAGATTTACAGAGAGAGAAGGAGAGACGGGAGAACGATCCACTGGTTCACTCCCCAAGTGGCTCCAACAGCTGAAGCTGAGCTGATCCGAAGCTAGTAGCCAGGAGCTTTTTTCTGGGTCTCCCACATGGATACAGGGTCCCAAGGCTTTGAGCCGTCCTTGACTGCTTTCCCAGGCCACAAGCAGGGAGCTGAATGGGAAGTGGAGCAGATGGGACACAAACTGGTACCCATATGGGATCCCAGTGAGCCATCAATGGGTGGCCCTTGTCTCTAAACATTCTAGTCCTGGAGCTCTTGGGTGGAATAAGAAGTTAAAAGATGGGACGGGTGTGTGATGGGCGCTGTTTTAAGCCACTCACTGTGACACTGGAATCCATATGGGCATTGGTTGCAGTCCTGGCTCCTCTGTTTCCAATCCAGCTCCCTGCTGATACACCTGGGAAGGCAAGTGAAGGTGACTCAAGTCCCAGGGCCCTGCGCCCATGCGAGACCCTGCTGGAACTCTGGGCTCCTGGCTCCAGCCTGCCCAGCCCTAGCTGCTGTGGTCATAAAGGGAGTAAACCAGGAAGTGGAAGAGCTCGCCCTCTCCTTCTGCCTCTCTCATCACTCTGCCTTTCAAATAAATAAATACACATTTTTTAAAAATGGAAGTTTGAAGGCAGTTTCACCACAAAAGCCAGGCAATTTTCTCTTCTGAACATACACCCAAGAGTGGATATTCGTTGGGGATGAAGTTTTTGATCTGGGATGGAAAGTAAGCGCCAGAGATGGTGGGTTAGGACCACTGCACAGCAAATGTGGATGTACTTAGTGAGAGAAGGGACCAGATAGGCACTTGGAAACCAATGCTCAGAGCAATGCTATTCATACTATTCCCAAAGTGGAAACAATCCAAGGTCTAGCAAAGGATGAATGGATAAACATAATGTGGTAGAGGCCAAGTAATCTTTTTCCAAAATGCTGCAGACCAGGGCCTGGCATTGTGGTGCAGTAGGTTAAACCACCACCTGCAATGCCAATATTCCATAAGAATATACTTATTTGACTAACCCTGATTTGGTTCCAATCCAGCTCCCTGCTTATGTGCCTAGGAAAATGGCAAAAGATGATCTGAATGTTTGTGGGCCTCTACAACCCATCGGGGAAACTTACATGGAGTTCCAGGATCCTATCTTAGCTTTGCCCAGCCCTGGTCATGTGTGCATTTGGGGAGTGAATCAGTACATGGAATCTCTCTCTCCTTCTCCCTCTGCATTCCTGCCTTTCAAATTTAATTAAAAGAAAATCTTTCAGGGGGGACAAAAAAGCAAAATACATGGGACCAGCAGTGTTTTAATTTCTTTTAATGTTTAGAATATTTGCACATGCATAAATACATGTTGGGAAGATACTCAAGTTTAAATGAGAAATTTATGTAAGTTTCATGTACACATAGTCTTAAGGTAGCTTGGCACGTGTTTTTAATGCTTTTGTGTTTTGACTGTGGTAGATCAGGTGTGGAATTTCCCACTTGTGATATCATATAGGTGATGGAAACATTTTGGATTTAGATTTTTATGTCAGAGATGCTCAAGCTGTGTGTGTGTTTGTGAAGATACATATATATGTGTATAATAAAGGAATATATATATATGCAAGTATACACACATAAGGCAAGTGAATGCTACAAAATAGATGGATATTGAAGACATTATGCTAAGTAAAATAGGTCATACACAAAGAACATATACTTACCAGTTTAACATATATGTAATGTATTAGAGTGGCCAAGTTCCCAGAGAAATCAGAAGTAGAATGTGGCTACCAACAGATAGAGAGAGGAGAAAATGTGGAGTTATTGTGTTTTGGATAAGGGACTTGAGAAGATGAAAATGTTCCTAGGAGACAGACGATGGTGATGGTCACACAACAATATGACATATTTGGTATCTCTGAGCTGTGTGCTTAAGCATGATTAAAGTGACACATGTTATTACACACACATGAACACACACACACAAGGCAATACACAGGGCAGGCAAGCAGTCAGACTGCAGAGTGGGAGCACATGGCCAGGGCCATCTTGCCTGCTCACTTTGTTGAGTCCCAGCTATAACCTTTGCCTACCTGCTCAACTCCTGTTCCTTTACTGGCTGTCAGCATTCCCTGCTCAGGGCCTTGGGTGCTGAGCTTGAGGAGTGGACAGCTGAGAGGAGCAGCAGAGGAGGATAAAATAGGTGTGGAGTTTTAGACATCCTGGAGGTGGTGTGCATTTTTCTGAGTCCTGGGCTGGGGCAGGGTCCAGGCAGGCTAGGGCTTAGCAGCTGGGGTGTGGGACCTTTCTGGCTACTGTTTAGCCAGAAATCCTGGTGTGTCAAGACAGTGTCCAGCTCTAGATGGGACCCGGGAGACTTGAGCAAGGTTTAGGACGCACACTTGATAAGACTCTGGCCTAGGAAAAGAACATTAGGTAGAAGACAGAGCCCCGGAGAACACCAGACACATGGCTGGGGACACACTTGGCTGGGATGGCTCTAGACAATGAGTCCCTTCTCACCCTGGGGATACACTGAGTTAAATCACTTACAGTTGACCCACACAGCCAGCCCCCCTGAAGGAAACATCAACTTTTTAAAGATTTATTTATTTTATTGAAAAAGCAGAGTTACAGAGAGGAGGAGAGACAGAGAGGAAGATCTTCCATCTGATGGTTCACTCCCCAAGCGGCCACAATGGCTGGAGCTGAGCCAATCCGAAGCCAGAAGCCAGGAGCTTCTTCCAAGTCTTTCCCAGGCCACAAGCAGGGAGCTGGATGGCAAGCAAGGCCACTGGGATACGAACTGGCACCCACATGGGATCCCAGTACGTGCAAGCAAGGACTTTAGCCACTACACTAGCCACTATGCTATTGTGCCAGGCCAAGAAATATCAGTTTTAATTTTATCTGAAGAACATTCAAAAGGATCTATGACCAGGAGACCAGATAAAGAGAGCGAGAAAAAAGCATTGCTCAGGAAACTTCCAACAAAAACACAGGACCAGATGTTCAGCTCGTAGGCTCTGGCATCCTCTGTGGCAAGTTTGATATCTCTGACTTATGTTTATTTTCAGCATGGAGCCCACACTCTGCGTGCTTCTCTTGGTGCTTATTTGCACAATTGTTCCCTGGGCTCCAGACCCAGTGATGCGGTCTCCCTGGCTCAGCCCAAGCCATCATTTCCAGGGCTTGAAAGGAAGAGCTAAGAGCCTTGAGCTGTGGGGCTTATAGAACACAAACCCCTAATTTCATATTATGGTGAATGGTGTCTCTGTTTCTAGGTTTGACTTGCCTTCAAAAGCCAAGAGGCATTTGGGCAGAACAGTAGGAGGCTGGGGGTGGTCTCCTTGACTTCATGTGCTGTGTTTGCAGGCTGTGTTTGCATGGCTGTCTCCTTTTTGAATTCTCCTGTGCCTATGGCTGGTCATCACACATGACTTCGGAGGATACTGACTTGGCCTTGCCCTTTTCTACCTAACCCCCTCCTTCCCAAGGATGCACTCACAGGCATCATCAAGCTCCTACCTGCGGCTTCCTCCCATCTGCCTACCTTGGAGTCTCTCTTTACATGTTGTGCGCATTTTCATTATGTTTGATCTTCTGCAGAGAAAACACTGAACAGTTGCGCCTGCTGGGGTTTGGCCCCTGCCCCATTGCTTATCACCTTGTGTGACAACAGCAACAAGAAAAACCCCAGATACAAACTGGTATGCTTTCTGGTACACTCTACTGCAACACTGCACATACTTTCACATTTGTTGTCTCATCACTCCGAGGCCTGCATTTTTTCTGGATTGTTTGTTTATTCACGGGGGAGAGAGAGAGCCAGTGAGGAACCCAGCAGGCTCCCTTGTGCTGGCTTTCGCCCTGAAAGATGCTGGGGCTGGGCCAAAGCCAGAAGTAGGACTTCAATCTGGGTCTTCCACAGGGTGGCAGAAACCTAGCTGCTTGGACGATCACTGCTGGAAATACATTAACAAGAAGCTGGCATTGGAAGATGGGACCAGGCCCTGAACACTGGCTCTCCAATGGATGCAGCTATCTCCGACAACATCTTAAAAAGAAAAGAAAAGAAAATAGAAGAGAAAAGAAAGGAAAACTTATTAATTTGAGAGCCATAAAGAACAAAGACAGATATCTTCCATCCTCTTGTTGACTCCTCAGATAGTCACAACAGCCAGGGCTGGGCCAAGTTGAAGCCAGGAACCAGGGACTCCATCCAGGTGTCCCATGGGGCAGGGGAGGGGAGCCATGCAGGCCCTTCATCCACTGCTTTCCCTGGCACATCAGCGGGGAGCTGGACTCAGCGGGGTCAGCGCTCACAAGGAATGCTGGCGTCATAGGCAGAGGCTCTGACGTCTACGGCCACCAGCATCTGGTCAGCCAGGCCAAATGCCTGCTGGCCCCCACAGTTTCTGCATCTGTGAAATGTGAGTAAACACATCTGCTTGCCTTTGGCCCTTACCGCATTCCTGAAGATTCTGATCAGGAGGGATGTGAGAGCCCCTGAACAGGATCCCACGCAAGCTTCAACGAGGCAGCATCTGAAGCTGGCAGCTCCTGTTTCAGAAACACTTCAACAGCTACTGTTTCCCTTCTTTGAGAGCACCTGCCGGCTCCTCTTCCAGTGTCCCCTTTGCAGGAATATCCAAGCTGTCATCAGTGTTTCGTAGGGGTCTCAGCCTTGGGGCAGCAGCTACCAACATGCCCACTTTACCGAGGAGGAAACCAGCGCAGAGAGGTGAAGGGCAGAGGCAAGGTTGTAGACTGGGGGATTGATGGGAACTTGGAGCCCCTGCCCCTGGTGCCCTGTTCACTCACCTCATGGTCCTGCCCTTTTCCACTCAGCCTCTTCCTTCCCTCGCCTGTTCCTAAGTGTATCTTTCCCTTTAGGCTTTCAAAGCATCTGTTTGGAAACCACAAAGTAAATAAAAGCAGTGTAGCTGGATGCTCTCTGTAGGGAGAGGGGGTTAACTGTTAACTGGGGCACTGGCTGTGCAGGCGGTCCCCCACCACCCTACCCCACAGGGTCTCCTGCTGAGGGGAAGTGGCCTCCCTCCCCCCACCCCCCTATTCCCTGAATTCCTCTTCCCAGACAGTGATGTTTTCCACTCCAAATTTTGTCTGGCTTGGGTGTTGTCCAAAGAAAGAAGGAAGAAGGGAAGGGGGGAGGGAGGCTGAGTGGAGCGGAAGATGGGATGTGGAGGGGAAAGATGAAGCAAGGCAGCTGGGGTACATATCCTGGACCAGGCCAAGAAGGAGTCCCAGACCCTGGGAAATCTGCTCTGCTACCCCCATCCGGCTTCCTTTCCAGCCTGCAACCTGAAGACCAGGCTGCCGCTCCCCACAGCAGAGTGGGAGCTCCCCCTGGGAGGGGAGACTTCCTTCCAAGCTGGGAACAGCTCAGTCTGTTGCCAAAACTCCTTCCAAGCCTTAGTGCTGCAAGCCAGAAAATTAAAATTCCTGGATATGTGCAACCCCGGGGGATGCACTGCCAGCGGGGCAGTGTGGCTGACAGATAGGAGGATACTCCAGAAAGCGTGTGGAAAAGTGCAGCGAAAAGAAGTTTATTCTTGTGCTGAGACATATTTAAATTCATGCATATCAGGAGCCTTCAAAAAAAATCATGAAAACATGCAACAAGAATCCACCAAGGGGCGGGTCCGGGTTTTGGGGAGGTGAGGGGGGAATCCCAGTGCCTATAAAACTGTGTCACATAATGCAATGTAATCAATAAAAAAAGAAAAGAAAAGAAAAATCATGAAAACAAATGCATATTCTAAAAGATACTCTGCTTGGGTTTTGGAAATGTCCTCCCATGTATTCTGGCAACAGAACAGAACTACCTGACTGGAAGAGATGTCTTCCAGAAGAACGGATACAGGATTATGTGGGGGGCTTCTATACCACGGACTGTCTGCTACTGGGCCACGTTACAAATGACCGCAACACGGATGAACTGGGGGCTGTGTGTATAGCGAAGTAAAGCAGCCACAGAAAGGCATATCCTGGACAGTCTCATTCAATTGAGGGATCTAATAATAATAATAATAATAATAATAATAAAAACAGGTGTCGAGAAGTAGATGAGACTATTGGTTACTAGAGCTGAGGGAGGGAGGTGAGATGAGATGAGGAGAGATTGGTCAACTGGAGCAAAGTCACAGTTAGCTCAGAGGAGTAAGTTCTGGGGTTTTACAGTAAGGCAAAGAGAATATAGCTAACAGCCTTTCAGTATGTATTTCAGAATAATCAGAACAGAGGAATCCAAATGGTGTCACTACAAAAAAGGGATTCTGGTTTAAGGTGATGGGTGCGTTAAAAATTGATTTGATTATTACACAGTGTATATACATATCAAAATGTCCCACTGTACTCAATAAATATATACAATGACACTTCAAACAATTGTGAAAAATGGAATTAAAAGCTAAATTCATGTTGGTGAAAAAAATTTGAAATCCTTGTGTATGCAGGGTCTTCAAAAACTTCATAGAAAATGCACATTATGAAAAAACAGTGCATGGATTTCAGAAGTTTCTGTACCAACATGAACACATATTCTAATTTCATTTTCCAAAAGCTTGTTGAAATACTCTCATGCAATTATGATGTGTTAGTTAAAAATAAAACTTGAAAAAAGAAGTGGTGTTTCTGACCTCAGTTTATGACAGTGCTTTTTCAAACTAGAAGTTATGATCAATTCATGAATGATAAATCAGTTCAATGGTTCATAATGCTATTAAAAGTTAATTTAAATACAACAGAAAATATTAGAATGCCTCATATAATAAGGATAGGTATTGGTTTATGAAATGTGTGTATACCAGATTATATAAAATAATTTTTTCAGATTTATTTATTTTTATTGGAAAATCAGATATACAGAGATATATAGAGAAAAGGAGAGAGAGAGGGAAGATCTTCTGTCTGCTGATTCGTCCCTCAAGTGGCCACAATGGCCAGAGCTACACCAATCCAAATGCAGAAGCCAGGAGGTTTTTCTGGGTTTCCCACAGGGATGCAGGGTCCCAAAGACTTAGGCTGTCCTTGACTACTTTCCCAGGCTACAAGCAGAGAGCTGGATGGGAAGCAGGGCCACTGGGACATGAACCAGTGCCCATATGGGATTCTGGCACATGCAAAGTGAGGACTTAAGCCACTAGGCTAATATGCTGGGCTCTGAATTATGTCAAATATTTTTTTAGCTAACAAGTCTTAGTCCATAAATTTTGACAGCTGCTTCTTTAAGAGTTGGACCTGGATAATTAACTGCTCTTGATTTTTAAAAGGCATTGTGAATTTTATAGAGGTCCTGTTTTAGTCTATTTTCTATTAATAAAAATTACTATCCTAAGGCTAGGTAGTGGTAAAGAGGTTTATGTCGCCCCTGGTTTTGGAGACTGAAAACTCAAACAGCAAAGCACTGACTCAGGAATGCCACCTGTCCACCCTGCACCTTCCAGCTGTATCACCTGCAGAAGCTGGCATCCTGGTAGGAGAGATTGTGAACATTTGGGATGGTTTGTGACTGCAGGTAAAGTAACCAATACACGAAGGGGGATGGGCATGGGAGTTAAAAGAGGAATTCGAGCAGAAAGTTTAAATGTGATGGGAAATTGTTGTCAACTTGATCCCTTCTCTCTTAGCCTAAGAGAAGGCTCGACCCCTTAGAAGACACTCTATCAGGATGATACGTCAGAACCCAGCAGAATAAATCAGTGTCGCTTGGATAGCAATGTTTTCCCAGGGATTTAAAAGCTAGAACATGCACATTGTTTAATCGCTTGTAGTCTCCATGTTGTGCACCTTTGTGGTATCAAGAATAGCTGTGTTTGGGATCCGTAATCGAAAGTTCCTCAGAAGACACTGTGATTAACCAGCACAGCATTCTCACCCAAATGCCCATTTCTCTGTCGTGTTTTATTAGGGATTTCAAAAGCTACAAAGGCCTTTTTCCAGGCTCCCTTGTAGCTAACAATGCGATCAACAAGATACAAATGCAAATCCACTGGAGTACTGCCGGAGTCCAGCTCCAGCTTGGTTTGGAACTCGAGAAGGGTGAGGGGAGTAGGCGTAAAGAGGAAAGAAATGGACCACTATAATCTCAGAATCATAATGGACCATGCAAGAATGCTGTCCCCTTTATTTACACAAAAGTCCTCACGAGCTCTGGCACAGACTTTTGACATCATGGTCAAGTGGGTGTATCTAAGAATAATTGTTTGTTTCCCCTAAAAGCTCCCAATAGAAGTTCTCAATAGACAGTGCATATCAATCAGTAACACATTCCTACTACAATCGTCATTCTACAACTCAGTCTTGAATCAGTTAAGGGAGGAAATGCATCACAAAAAAGGGGGAACCTAAAGATCAAGAATGGTCAAATGAAGGCAGTAGAGACAGCATGAATAATAAAAGGCCCTTTTGCAATTATCAGCGACATTAACCTCCAAGCTCACATTGATCATAGAAAACCAACTCCTCAGCAGGGAACAATGCCCGAATGGATTACAGAATTCTCCCGTGGGGTTTTCTGGTGTCCATGCAAAGGAAGGTGGAACTGCCTTCAGGTGGCTTGTAGAGACATTCGCTGGGCCCTGCACACAGGGGAAATTCCTTGTGGCCCAGCCTGCAATGAAACAGTTCTCCACACACCTTTGCGTCCTCCACACCCACTGCACGGACCCCAGCAGAATACTGATAAAAAACAATTTTCTTGTCAAATAGAAGTAACCCTGGTTGGCATTCCCTCCAGCACTCCTCTTCTTACTACTTTGGCTGCATGCTTGATAGAATTTAGTGACCCATGGGAAAAACAGTGTGAGGAAAAGAACTCCCAAGCAGGATATGCACGCACCTGCTTGGGAGTTCACCCCTGACCTGTGGAACATGGGAATGTGGGTGTGATGCCCAGACCATGGTCTAGTTCAGTGGCAGCCATCTTTTGTTAGTAGTGGAAGCCAACAGAAAGTCTGAGAAACTTCAGCTTTGATCAGTGCAGATGTCCCAAAGGCTGAAGCCAACTTCAGAGTCAAAACAGCAGTAGCTAACCAAGAATGTGGACCCTGGGAGATTCCTTGGAGCCATTACCATAACAAACTACTGCTGCCTTCCTCATGACACTTTCTTTCATCATTTGTAAAATTGTGACATGCTCATTTTACCAAGACATTTGGCTGCCATCTGCCAAAAAAAAAATGCATTTATTTGCCGATTCATTTGTGAAGCAGACACACACACACACACACACACACACACACACAGCTTGCATGTATTGGTTCACTCCCCAAGTGCCTACAACAGCTGAGGCTGGGCCAAGCTGAAGCTGGCAGTCCAGAACATTGCCCACGTGTCCCTTGGTGGCAAGGACCCAAGCACTCGAGTTACCACTTGCTGCCTTGCTGCCACCATGGCATGCCTTAGCAGGAAGCTGAGTTGAGGTTGGAAACTGGGCACTTTCTGATTGGACGTGAGTGCCTTCATGGAATTGCATCTCTTGCTCCCTCCTTTGGCCCTGGCGCAACCCTGGCTGTCTTGGGCATTTGGGAAATGAGCCAACAGATGGTAGATCTCTCTCTCTCTCCCTCTGCTGTCCACATGAATTTTTCAAGAGAAGAGCAAAAATGGTGAGCAGATAGAGAACTTGTTGGGTGAGATGGCGGGAGAGGCAGCGAGGGAAGGAGGAAGATGAGAGACCAGATGGAATGGATGCAACGAGAGCACCTTTGCAAAGAGGGAGAAGCATACTCTCTTGGCACCCACCAAACACAATCTGGAATTAGGGTTCATTTCATCCAAATGCTTTTGCACAAAAAGCCAGCGTCCTGATCATTAAGTTTTTTTAAAGCTGGCAAGACAATCCCAACCAGCATGCCTTCCCAGAGGCTGACAAACACTCGGCACAGGGCAGATGGACTGGGTGGGGTGGGGGTGGAGTAAGTCGGTGCCTCTAACAGGGGGGCCCTAACTAGCCCCTACGGGGGAGTGACAACAGTGGCCTGGAGGGCAGGGGGCGGGGGAAGGTGATGGGGTAAGAGGGCCCAGAACGCAAGCAGAGAGAAAGCCTGGCTGGGTCAGGTTAAGTGCTCCAGCAGCGCCCTGCTCCCTGCTGAGGGCAGGCGGTATATAGGGAGCGATTTCCCTGGGCAGTGTGAGGTAGACCGAGAGGGAGGGCAGCAACCACAACCGGAAATGCATTTCATAGAAATCTAGAGCCGCAGTTGTTTTTTCCCTCTCACAGATATTATTAGCAGCATTCCCAAATTCTTTTCAATTTGCATCACCTAATTCATTTGCATCATTTCAGGGTAGGCAGTGGGCTTAGTAATGCCTGAACCCGCTTTCTCCTCCTCCTCCCTCACGGCCATGTAGGGAAGAAAACAGCATTGAGCTTTTGCAGCCTCACAAGCTGATGGAGCAAGCCACGCCCCTCCCGCTGTCAAAGGGAAAACATGCAATCCCAAGGCTCCCTAAGTCCCGAACACGCGGTGAGTTGGTGAGCCGTGAGCTGGCCTCCACCAGCTGTGGAGGAGCCGACTGCCTGCTGTGAGGATCTGCATTCCAAATCAGGACCTAAGGAGGATAGGGGTGAAAGAAACATCCCCAGGTGTATTTGGGGGAAAAAAAACATATATATATATATTTATTTATATATATATTTATAACATTGTTTATATATACAAACATATATAAACACATATATACATATATACACATATATACACATTTATATATGTATAAAAACACACATATATATATTTCTAATTTATACTCTTTATTCTTCTGATTGTTTATACTTCTTTATTTTCATTGTTTTGAAAGGCAGAGATCTCAGCATCTCCTTTTAGCTGGGTCACTCTCCAAAGGCTTGCCTCGGCCCAGGCTGGGGCAGGTTCAAGTCAGCAGCCAGGAACCCTAGGAGGGTCTCCCGCTTGCACATGAGTGGGAGGCTGGAATTGCAAGCAGAGCTGGAACTGAAACCAGGCACTTGGCTACAAGACGCCTGTCCCGAGCAGGGGTGCCACTTCACCACAAAGCCAGACGCTTGCCCGGGGGTGCAGTAAGTAATGCATTCCTGCCTTTCTGACCCACGCCATCCCTCTTCCTCCAATTTTTATCTTTGTTCTCCCGTCTCTGCATTCTGTAGTTTACAGGTGCATAAGGAAATAGGGACATAGTGACACAGCCACACTGCACCCCAGGACAGCCTGACTCTTCGGCAGGTTATGTTTTTAGTTTTGTATTTAATTAAAAGGTAGAGTTACAGAAAGAGAGGGAGAGACAGAGAAAGAGAGGACTTTTCCATCCTCTGGGTGGTTTGTTTAGATTTATTTATATGAAAGAGAGAGAGGAAAGACTGAGAGGTCTTCCATCTGCTGATTTACTCCTCAACTGGCTGCACTAGCCAGGTCTGACTCAGGTGGAAGCCAGGAACCGGGAGCATTTTGTTAGTCTCCCACTTGGGTACAGGGACCAAAGCAATTGGACCATCCTCTGCTGCTTTCCCAGGTGTGTTAGTAGAGAGCTGGGTCGTAAGTAGACTCGTCTGAACTCCTATAGGATGCTGGTGCCATCGGCAGTGGCTTAATCCCCACTATGCCGCAGGGCAGGGCTCTGGTTTTTCTGTTCTCACAGTGACCCCCTTAAAGGTCAGTGGACTGTGTGGGCTCCGCAGAAGAGCAGGGCAGACCACACAGGGGGTTGCTGTCACCCTGGGCCTCCTGGGAGCTTCCTCCTCCAGCCCCAGGCACGCACAGCAATGGGTTCCCAGACTCCTCCACACTTGTGGTGAAAAGACGCTGTAATTAAAGACACATGTTTCCCCTTTGAGCCATGCGGATGGGCTGCTGGGAGGATCCCAGGGCCAGGGGCCACACAGGGCCTGGGATTTCTGTGAAAGTGGTGAGAACAGAGGCTGAGGGCAGGCTACTCAGAAAAATGAGGCTGGGACCTAACCAGCAGCTGGGGTTCCTGAGAGTTTACTAGGAAGAGAGGGGCGGAGGGGGGCCCAAAAGGCCACAAGACAGCACCCTCCCACCCCATGGGCTGCCAAACTGAGATCCAGCAAGGAGGGGGAGGCCTGCAGATAGCGCTGACCACGCCTGAGGCCAGTCGGGCCCCTCATCCTGTCCCTACCGCCAAGGACATCATGGGCTCTCAGAGCCCGGTGGGCCGGGCTGGGCTTTTGTAATTTTTTTTTAAGATTTATTTATTTTTATTGCAGTCAGATACATAGAGAGAAGAGGAAAGAGAGAGAGAGGAAGATCTTCCATCCGATGATTCACTCCCCAAGTGACCACAACGGCTGGAGCTATGTTAATCAGAAGCCAGGAGCTCTTCCAGGTCTCCTATACAGGTACAGGGTCCCAAGGCTTTGGACCGTCCTCGGCTGCTTTCCCAAGCCACAAACATGGAGCTGGATGGGAAGTGGGGCTGCCAGGATTAGCACCTGTGTCCGTATGGGATCCTGGTGCGTTCAAGACGAGGACTTTAGCCGCTAGGCTACGCGGTCGGGCCCAGGGCTTTTGTATTATTGTTAGTTTTTAAAGATTTATCTATTTTGATTAAGCCAGGCAGATTTCACAGAGAGGAGAGACAGAAAGAGTGGTCTTCTATCTACTGATTCTCTCCTTCAAATGTTCACAACAGCCAGAGCTGAGCCTATCCAAAGCCAGGAGCTTCTTCTAGGTTCTCCTGCGTGGTGGCAGGTCCTAAGGATGAGAACCATCCTCTGCTGCTTTCCTAGGCCATAAGCAGGGAACTGGATGGGAAGCAGAGCAGCCAGGGCTTGAACTGGCACCCAAATATGATGTTTGCAGGTAGAACATTAGCCTGTTGAGCCATGCCACTGGCCCCACAGCCCTGGGCTATGTGAAAGAAGTCAGAGCAGACAGATAGATATTGAGTCAGACAATCTAGACTTCACCTCAGGGGTGCTCAGGGCCCAGGGACCTGTGTGGGCTGTTGCAGAGTTGAAGGCTCCTTGTTACAGTAGCTCAGAGTTGCTATGATTGGCTGGAGCAGGGTAGGGTCTGGCCATGGCTGGTTGGCTGCTCGCTCTAACATTCCTGGCATGAACCTTGGTAAACACTGCACAGGTGTGCCCACTGGGCTCGGGCTCAGGCTGCACCACCATGCATGTCACCAGTGTGAGGTCATGGGCTCCTCATGTCATCCTAAGAGAATAGCCCCCTTGACCGGGCACCAAGCTAAGGCCTGGGATTGAATGGAGGCTGGCTGGCCGGCTGGCTGGGAAACCTGAGCTTTCAATCACTGTATCATAAAATAGATGCACCTCAGGCTCAGGTCTGGGCTAGGTCACTTCATAACACCCACCAGCAGATCTGAGAACCAGGACGGGGTGCAGGACAGGCTGGGTTGGGCCACAACACCAGCCAGTTCACATTAGGCTGGGACTGGGAGCAATCTGCCTGGCCTAGGCTGTAGTGTCCACTAACATGAGCTGGAACTAGGGGCAGACTGGGCCAGACCAGGCCAGGCTACACCTCTTTCTGGCAGATGCCAAGGTGAGGGAGACCTGACCAGGCTGGGCTGCAGCATCCACCAGCACATGTAAGACCTGATGGGGAGTGGTGGTGGAGCCTGGCAGGGTGCAGCGAGGACTCCCCTGCCAGGCCACTGCTGTAGTTGATGAGCATGAGCACTGGGCCCAGAGGCAGGTCAGGCTAGGCAGGGCTATAATACCCACTGGCTGGCATGTGAGCAAGTTTAGGCAAGAGCCAAGCTGGGCTAACTGTATCCACTGGTACATGCATGAACCAGGCTGTTCAGGCTTTGCCGCAGCATCAGCTGGTAAAGTGCTAAGGATGGCTAAGTCCTGTCAAGCTGGACTGCAGAACCACCTGGAAAGTGCAAGATCCGGAACTGGGAATAGGCCTTGTTGGGAAACTGTGGGTACTTCTCTGATGGGCTGCAGCTCCCACCAGTGAGCATAAGAACCAGGGCTGGGGATGGACCTGGCTGGACAGGCAGTGGTACCTGCCAGCATAAGTGTGGGCTGGATAGTGGGGTGAGTTGGGCTGAGCTAGGCTACAGCACCCATTGGTGTGTACAAAAGCTGAATGGGATGCAAGACAGACCAGACCAGTCTGCTGCATGCTCAGGGACCATGTCTGGGGTCATCCCTGGTGGGAATTTTGGGGGGTTGCTCTAATTAGGCTTCAGTTCCCACTGGTATAACTGAGTGTCCATTGTGTGATGGGCAGGGTTGGGCTGAGCCGTAGCATCCATTGGCTTGTGTATGAGAAGGGGCTGTGGACCACACTGATCCAGCAATTATAACTACCAGTGTGTGGAGGATATGGCAGTCCATTGGGGCATGCAAAAGATATCTAGTACGATAGCAGAGGCAGAACAAGTTGAACAACCACCCCAGCCAAGCTTTGACAGCAAATATCTGGGTGCGTGGAAACTCAAAGGTGGACTGTGCCGGCCAGTGGACCTTGGAAGGATGTCCTCATCTTTGGATTGGTGAGATTGACAGCATTTCAGAGCTATCGAAACCACTGGAGCAGAACCCTCAGAGCATGCTCCACACCAGGGACCCTGGGGTGACACTGGGTGGCCATTTCCCATCCCCGAGTACTGATATGGTTAGGATGCTGGGTCCGGCTTTTCCCCTTCTCTGCCCCGCTCCCCCCAGATACAGGAAGTAGAAAAAGAAACTTGGAAACAATAATCTCATCTACTTTCCCCTAATCCTTGACCCTTCCCACCCTCATCAGTGATCCACATGAGCATGCACCCTTCTTAACTACGTAAACATCATCAAAAATGAAAAATAAATAAATAAATACCAGGTTTAAATGAAACAGAAGTAGACTTGCAAGGGAAGTGTTAAGCCTTCAGAAATGGAGGGAATATTTCACTCAGGACTCAGAAGTGGGACAGCCCCCAGAGGGTGTCGGTGGAGAAGCAGGAGATAATAGGAGTATCTGCTGTTCCACATGTTTGTCCTGGGGCAGCTGGGAGTGGAGCGCTGTGGGAACTTCACCCCATTCAGCAGGTGCAGGCCTGATTGCCTGTCTAGATTCTGAGCAAGCGTCTCAGGCACTGCTGCTGGCACACACAGGGGACAAGTGAACTGCAGGGCAAAGTCGGGTTTGAACATCTTTGTGCAGAATTATAGTCTGTGGCAAAGCCAAGAGGTGGGGCCAGGTACTGTCTGGGTGGACATTTTCCTGTGTCAGTGTTCCCAGGCTCTAGACAACTGCTCGCTTTTCTAAAACCTACATAGAAAAAAAAGGTGTAACTCACTCATACTAAAGTGCAATTGGGTACCAACAATTCTGTCTAAAACAAATACCTAATGTGTCTACCTGTAAGGCCTTGATTCCTAAGCCCAGATTCAGCACTGGGTTCTAAGCTGCGCTTATCTGCGCTCACAAGTCAAGTCTTGTGTCTGTGCTTTTCCTTCTCCATCTAAGGCAAGGGATGTGTAGCTAAGCAAGGGGAGCTAGATGGGGGCAGTGTCCTGGCTTCCTAACCCCTCAGCTGATAGCGTTCCTGGACATAGGCGCTCTCCTGGCCAGTGCTATGAGCGAAACAGTAGTAAGTGAGGGTGGGCATTGTGGAGCAGTAGGTCAAGCCACCACTTGCAAAAACTGGCCTGTCATGTCCAGTGCCTGTTTGAAGTCTGGCTGCTCTGCTTCTAGTCCAAGCTCCCTGCTAAAGTGGCTGGGAAGGGAGTGGAAGATGTGGCTCTAGAGCCTGGATTCCTGCCAGGCATGCAGGAAAGCTGGATGCAGACCCTGGTTCCTGACTTAAGGTCTAAATCCCAGCCCTAGGTGTTGCAGCCATCTGGGGAATGAATCAACAGGTGGAAGAGCTCTCTCCGCCTCTCTAAGTGATTTTGTCTTTCAAATAAATATTTTTTAGCACTAATTAGTGCTCCCACTAGAATCAGCTCTGTGTGGTTTAGGAGCAAGGGGTCACAGTGTATATTGGCCAAACCAGGATCCATTCAGCAGCAGTGGAAGGTACAGGGGGTAGTGAGCATAAACCAGGACTGCCTAGGAAAAGAGACACAGGGCAGAGCGAGCCTCCCTTGGATAACCTAAGCAGAGCCCCGGGGACACAGCCTCCAGAACCCAAGAGGCCACACATATGGGACCAACTTGTGGATGGCCAGAGGCAACCTCCATGCAGATGAACTGATGGGCCCTGGACCCTCCACTGATCCTAGCACTATCCAAGTCCGTAGGACCCAGGCACAGCTTGGAGCTGAGACTGGGGATGGGAGTGGGCTGGGAATCCATCAATGTTATTGAAATACTGTCCATCGAGTTCTTCAGCATGGGAAGGAAAAAGGAGAAGGGACCAGAGCAGAGGAAGCTCTGCTGTGCACTTGGTTCAGCACCTTCTAGAAGGGGCCTTTCCAAATCAAACCCAGTCACTGCTTATTGAATAAATGCATGCGTGCATCTGTGAAATAAATCCACACCCCAGGAAGACCAGTAGTGCTCATAACAGAAATGGAGATGGTGGCAGATGATTGGCCCAGCCGCTAAGACACCATGTTCTGCATCTGAGTACCTAGGTTCAAGACCAGCTATGGCACCTACCACCAGTTTCCTGATAATGTACACAGCTGTTCCTGCCACCCACATGGAAGACCTGGACACTGTTCTGGCTCCCAGCTTTAGCACTTGACTGCAGTCCTTGACCCTGGTGGATTTTTTGGGGTGTGGATATGAACTAGCAGATGGAATCTGTCAAACTTAAAACAAAGCAAAATGGAGTAGGAAGAGGTAGTGAAGAATGACGTGGTTTGAGAGCACTGGTTGAAGTGGCAGGGGTAGAGTTGGGAGGAGCTGTGAGTGTGAGCACAGCTTTGAGAGTCGGTGCCAGGTCTGGGAGCAAGACGCCAATGAGACGTGAGCGTCTTGGCTTGAAGGTGGGCACGTAGGCAGAGGACAGAGGAGCACAGATGACAGAGACAATCAAGAACTGGCAAATTAGTTGAATTTTAACAAAGGTCAAAGTTTAAGTTAGGGCTATGTGTTTAGCTTAGCAATTAGGAAGACATGCAGGCAGCAGTGGCTCATGTAATTCAGTTCCTGTCACCCACATTGGAGGCTTACAGTAAGTTCTTGGCTCCGGCTTTAGCCTGGGCCCAGCAGGCATCCAGGGCAGGGGTGGGGGCGGGTGAACAAGCACTTGGAAGTGCCTTCTCTCTTCATCTGTCTGCCTGTGCCCATATGTTTCTGTATATCTCTCAATAATATTTGTATTTTTTTTTATTTTTATTTTTCATGATACAGTTTCATAGGCTCAGGGATTTCCTGTTCCGCCTTCTTCAATCCCCTTCCCTCCTACTGTTTTCCTTTTAAAAGATTATTTCTTTTTATTGGAAAGGCAGGTTTATATAGAGAAGAAGAGACAGGAAGATCTTCCATAGGCTGGCTCACTCCCCAAATGGCCACAACAGCCACAGCTCCCCCTGGGTCTCCCACAGGAGGGTGCAAGGTCCCATGACTTTGGACCATCTTCTACTGCTTTCCCAGGCCACAGGCAGGGAGCTGCATAGAAAGTGGAGCAGCCGGGACATGAACCAGCACCCACATGGATCCCAACGCTGTCAGAGTGGAGGATCAGCCAATCAATCCACTGCACTGGGCCTTCCCCTCCCTCTCTTTCCCTCTATATTATTACAGTAACACAGTCCTTCAACAACAAGCCCATCATTCTGCTACTTGTACCATGAGCGTCATGACACTGTAGGTATGCACAATGGTAGACATCAACAATATTTTAAAAATTTAAGATGAAAGAGTAACTCTCTAAGGATGAGATTTAACTCGTGAGGAAGCAGAGCGGGAGAGAACGGGCCACGTCAATCACCACCAAGTACTGGCCAGGTTTATTACTTTATTCCTATGTTTATTTGTTGTTTATCCATAGGCAGCCCTTTTATCTGCCCTAGCACCTTCCCTCATAGTTTATTTTGAAAATCTCTTCAAAATACATCAAAAGAATTTTGCAATAGCACCATGCTCTAACCAACTGAACCAACTGGCCAGACAGATGTCGCCTGTTTCCTGGGTTCTGCCAAAAGCATGACATTGTTTCTGTTTCATCACTGGGATTTCCATCTGTTCATCCTGCCTGTCATTAGCTAGCATTCAACATGACATGGAATGTGTGTACATCTTAGCAGCACATGCACTGGGGCTGATGCTGTGGCATAGCAAGTAAAGCTGCTGCCTACGGCACCAGCCTCCCACATGAGCACCTGTTCAAATCCTGATTGCTCCACTTTTTTTTTTTTTTAAGATTCATTATTTTTAATGGAAAGGCAGATTAACAGAGAGAAGAAGAGGCAGAGAGAAAGAGCTTCCATCCACTAGATCACTCCCCAAAGGGCCGCAACAGCTGAAGCTGAGCCAATTCAAAGCCAGGAGCCAGGAGCCTCTTCTGGGTCTCCCACACAGGTGCAGGATCCCAAGGTTTTGGGTCATCCTCAACTGCTTTCCCAGGCCACAAGCAGGGAGCTGGATGGGAAGTGGGAACAGCCATAGGGGATCATGGCGCATGCAAAGCAAGGACTTTACCCAATGGGCTGCCGTGCTGGGCCCTGTTTATCTATATTTTAAGAGACTTATTTATTATTATTCAAAAGGCAGAGTTAGAGACAAAGAGAGGAGAGAGAGGAGGGAGAAAGAGAGAGAAAGATTTTCCTGTTGGTTCACTCCCCAGTGTCTGGAACTGGGCCGATCTGAATCTAGAAGCTTCCTCTAGATCTGATACATGAAAGCAGGGGCCCAAGGATGTGAGCTATCCTCCACTGCTTTCCCAAGCAGGAAGCTAAATAAGAAGTGGAGCAGCTTGCACATGACCCAGTGCCCGTATGGGATGCTGGCACCACAGGCAGACGCTTAGCCTTCTATGCCACAACAGTGGCCCCCTCTGTATGGCTTGATGTGTCTCTGACTGGTGGTGCTGAACACTTTTCATATAATTGTTGAGCATTTGTAACTCTCCTTTAAAAAAAAAAAAGTACGTTTAGACCATTTGCTCATTTTAAAATATTTGCTCACTGTAGAGTTGTTTGAACTCCTTGTATATTCTGTGGAGGACTTCTTCATTAAATGAACGAACTGGAAATATTTCTTTTCTCATTCTGTGAATTGCTTCTTCACTTTTATTATTTCCTTTGCTGTGCAGAGGCTTTCCGGTTTAGGCAAATTCTATTTGCCAACTTTTTCTCACATTGTCTGGATTTTTGGAGCCATAACCAAAAATATCTTGGCCCGGATCCATGTCCAGAATCACTCCGCTCCTGTTTTCTCTCGCGGACTGCTAGTCTCAGGCCTCCCGTGCAAGGCTGTGACCCGTTCTGATTTGAAATTTGTATGTGACAGCGGTATCTGGTTTCATTTTTAAGCAGGCGGACACTCGCTTGTTCCTAACACCCTTTATTCCCATGACCGTCCCTGCGCTGATGACCTCGGCCCCTTTGACGAAATCAGCCGGCTGCAAGGACCTGGATTCGCTTTAAAATTTCTGTTCGTGTCATCGACCTGTGTGTTTGCTTTTATAACAGTCTCACGTGACTTCGGTGGATTGGCACACATGGTTTCAGTTACCGCAGTTTGTGGCTCTGCTACTTTGAGTTATGTTTGGAATCGGGCGTTGAGATCCCTCCTGCTTTGCGAGGTTTGCCGAGGAATGCCTTGGCTAGCTGACGTGTTTGGTGGTGCCATACCCGTCTGGGCAGCGTTCATCTCTGTGGAGAATGCCGTTGGTATTTTGATAGGGATGGCATTAAATTTGTAAATGGTTTTAGGAGGAATGGACATTGTACCAGCAGGTGTTCTTGGTATGCATGAACATGGGAAATCTTTTCATTAAGAATTGTCTTACTTATTTTAAAATATATAGTGTGGGGCCTGGTGCGATAGCCTAGTAACAAAATTTTTGTGCACTGGGATCCCTTATTGGCATCGATTCGTGTCCTGGCTGCTCTACTTCCCATCCAACTCCCTGCTTGTGGCCTGGGAAGGCAGTCGAGGACGGCTCAAAGCCTTGGGACCCTGCACGCATGTGGGAGATTCAGAAGAAGCTCCTGGCTCCTGGCTTCGGATTGGCTCAGCTCTGGCTTTGGAAGCCACTTCGAGAGTGAACCAGCAGAGAGACGACCTTTGTCTTTCCTTGATTCTGTAAACCCATCTTTCTAGTAAAGATAAATAATAAATTTTTAAAAGCAACCGTATGCTATCTTTCTCTCTCGTATCTCACTATAACTTACCACATATTAATCCCCCCTTGCCCTTCTCTCTCCTACCTCTGGTCACCCACGGTCTGGGGTTTCTGACGTCAATGTTTAAGACTCTACATGTGAATGAGATTGTGTGGTAGTGCTTTCCGTGCCTGGTTGATTTCACTTCACACCTGTTGTTGCCTGTGATAGGATGTCTTCCTGTGTGCCCGCCTGCTGTGTAGCATGCTTGCTGTAGTGATCCACCAACTGATGAGCATGGCGCTGGTTCCAGCTCAGGGATGCTGTGAATGGTGTCGGAGCAAGCGGGAGAGCTCAGGTGTCTTACTGACACACGGATGTTGTCTCCGTGGGGCAGACATCCCGTGCTGGCACGGCTGGATCCTATTTTTAGTGCCTAGGAAGAAACATCGCACTGGTTTTCCAATTTCCATTCTCAGTGGGCCAAGTTGCGCGTTTCACCACGTTCTCACCAGTATGTGCCATCTGCGTTGTGATAATAGCAAACTTAGCTGGGGTGAGGGGACAGCCCGTCGTGCTGTGGGTTTGCGTAGCCCTGACGCGTAGAGATGTGGAGCACTTTCTCATTTGCTTATTGGCTATTTGCATGTCTGACCTTGAAACGTGTCTATTCAGATCGACCGTGCCTTCCAAATGCTGCCTCGTGACCCCTTGGCACGTGCGAAGTTTGCACACGTTTTCTATCCGTCTTTGGGTGGTCTCTTCATTCTGTTTGCTTTGCAGGCGCTTTTTAATTTGATATCATCCTATTTGTCTGTGTTTGCTGTCATTTCCGGTGATTTGAGGTCTTATCCAAACATTCCTTATTCATTCCAAAGCCCTGAAGTGTTTCCCCCATAATTTCTTTTGTTTATTGTTTTCTGTTGTTAGATAGGTTCAAGTCTCACATGCAGATTTTTCAGATTCATTCGAGTTTACTTTTGCGCGTGGTCCAGCTTTATCCTTCTGCATGTGGATAGTGAACTCGTACACTGGGAGGAAAGACTGTCCTTTTTCGGAAACATCTTCCGAGCATTTGGGGGAAATATCAATTATAAATGTGTGAGTTTATTACTAGGCATTCTACCCTGCTCCACTGGTCTATGTGCCTATTTTATGTCAATGCTTTTAATTTTTATAACTTTATAGTATATTTTAAAATCAAAGTGATGTCTCCTGCTTTGTGTGTAGTGCTCATGAGCTTTGGCCATTTAGCTCTCGTGTGTGTGTGTGTGTGTGTGTGTGTGTGTGTGTGTGTAACTTTAGGATTCTTTTCCCGACTTCTGTGGAAAATGTCATGGTGCCTTGGTAGGGCTTGCTTTGACTGTGTGAATCCCTTTGGGTAATGCTTTCATCATATTGATTCTTCCAGTCACTGAACATAACATAGCTGTCCTTTCGATAGTACATCTTTGATTGCTTTCATTGGTTTCATCATTTTCATTGTGAAATATTTCATCTCTTTATTCTTAAGTGTCTTATTTCATGCTTCTGGTAGTTGTGAAAATCAGCTTACTTTTTCGACTTTTTTTCTTCAGGTAACTGCGGGTGCTGTTTAATAATTCCACTCACTGTTGCATGTTGGCTTAGCGCCCCGTGACTTGGCGCTTCCTTTATCGGTTGCGATTGCTCTGTGGTTGAGTCTTCAGTTTTCTATATATAAGATGATGTCATCTGCAAGCACTAGAATATGCTCCTCGTTTCCGGTTTAGATGCCTTTTGTTTATTTCTTGCCCAACTTGCCTGGCTGAAGGACTTCCAGCACTGCACTCAATGACAGCTAGCTTTTTTTTCAGGCTGGAGAGCTTAATCCATTTATCTATAAGGTGATGTTTTGATGGGAAAGCATTCATGACTGGCAGTTTGCTTCTTTCTAGCTCTCTGTATTGTAGTTTTGCCTTTTTCATCTTCTCTTACTTTATGGCTAAGTTGGTTTTCTCAAATAATGTGTTTTGATTCGATTTTAGCTTTGCAGTTACCACAAGGCTTACGAAAATTTTTCCTTTGGCTCAATTGGGCTATTTTGAAGATCCTAGCAATTTCGTATCAATTATAAAGACAGGCAAAGGAACAAGCAAGGAGAAAAGGAGGTAAGACCAACTAACAGGGCGGTCATTGTGGGTGAAGCCACCATTTGCAATGCCAGCATACAGTATCAGAGGGTAACCGGAGTCCTGGCTGCTCTGCTCTTTTTGTTTTAAGATTTATTTTATTTTTATTGGAAAGTCCGATATACAAAAAGAAAGAGAGACAGAGAGGAAGATCTTCTGTCTGATGGTTTACTCCCCAAGCAGCCACAGCAGCCAGAGTTGTGCTGATCCAAAGCCAGAAGCCTCTTCTGGGTCTCCCATACAGGTACAGGGTCCCAAGACTTTGGGCCGTCCTCGACTGCTTTCCCAGGTCACAAGCAGGGAGCTGGATGGGAAGTGGGGCTGCCGGGATTAGAACCGGTACCCATATGGGATCCTGACGCGTTATAGGCAAGGGCTTAAGCCACTAGGCCACCATGCCGAGCCCATGGCTGCTCTGCTTTTAATCAAGTTTCCTGGAAATAGAAAGGCAAAAGAAGACGGCTCTAAGGTTTGGGTTCTGCTACCCATGTGGGAGACTAGGGCAGAGCCCCTGACTCCTGACCCTGGTCATATTTTATTTCTTCCTGAAATTTCTCTGAACCCACAGACACTTCCGCTATTTCGGCACTAGATGGAGACCTAGAGTCAAGATTTGCCGCCTGTTGGCCCCTGGTGTGTTGTCTCTGTTGCAGCCCTAGAGGGCGCTCCTATCGCAGGTCTGTCCTAACTCCTCAGTGCGTTGTTCAGGGAGCATTGGCAAAGCCTCTACAACTGGGTAGTCCGTCCCTGCAAGCCGGTACACCAGATCAGGGTAGGCCTTAGACACCGGTGGGAGATGGAGCAGCTGGAACGCAAACTAGTTACTATATGGGGTGCTGGCACTGCTGGCAGCAACTTCATCCACAATACAGAAGTGCTGATCCCTAGATAGATTTTTATTTTAAAGGAAGGGTTATGGAGAGATGAGGATGGGAGAGGAAGACAGATATCGTTCATCCACTGGTTCATTGTGTAAATGGCCACAATGGTCAAGGCTGGGCCATGCTGAAGTCAGGAGCCAGGAGCTTCTTCCAGGTCTCTCGTGTGGGTGCAGGGACCCAAGGACTTGGGCCATCCTCTGCTGCTTTGCCAGGCCGCAAGCGGGGAGCTGATCACAAAGGGATCAGAAGCAGAGCAACAGGAAACTATACCAACACCCGCATGGGCTGCTAGTGTAGCAGGTGGCAGCTTAACCTGCTATGACAAAACATGGGCCCCATGTAGTTTGTTGTTCAATTTTATCTTTCCCCAGTTTATAGTTTATGAGAATTCGTTTGTTACAGCATTACCTCACTATAAGTGGAGCTTTCCACTGAGCTTTACTTGAGTTTCGTGGTCTCAGGAGATAACAAGTGTAGCCATAGGCCTACGTGTTTGTCAATGGACTTGGAGTGATCTATGTAGCGTGGAATGTGCATCCCGATGAGGAACCTGCCTGCCTGCTGCTTGTCTGTCTTTCCTCTTGTGTGTGATAATTCACTGCAGCTGAGGGTGAAACCGTAGCAGGTGGGAAGATCAGGAGCTTCCGGCTCCCTACAGTCCCGCCACCCCTGCACGTCCGCTCACTCCTGACGTCATGAGCAGCAAATTCACATCTTGCTTCAGCTTACCAATCTTTCCTATTGCTTTTCTAGCCTCTGTTTTATTTCTGCCCCGATGTTTTAGCTCCTCCCGCTGCTGACTGTGGGCTGTTCCCTGAAGGGATATCATCAGCTGGTTTACGGAAGGCCTTTCTTTAATAACGTAGACACTTGTTATAAACTCCCCTCTGAGAACTGCTGTGGCTGCATTTCGTAAGCTTTGGTGTGTTGTGTTCTCTTGTTTGCTTGTACCAAGATATTTTGTATTTCCCATCTAGTTTCTTCTTTCACCTAGTAGTTTAAGAACATGTGGATTTCTAAGCGCTTGCTACTTTTCTCTGTTAGTAAGTTCTAGTTTCATACCATTGTGGTCATAAAAGGCACTTCGTATGATTTCAGGTTCCTTAAATTTAAACTTTGTTTTGTAACTTAATAGATGTCTGACCTACCCTGGCGCATGTTCCATGTACACTTGACAGGAAGGTGCATTCTGTTAGTGAGTGACATGTTCCCTGTATGAATATGCTTTGAATAGTCATGTGTTCATTGAATTTCAAACTTCTACCTTACTGATTGGATGATCTGCGAAATGTTGAAAGTGGAGTATTGCGAGCCCTTACACTCCTGCGTCGTGGTCTCTCTCCCTTCAGATCTCTTAATATCTATGTAGTTAGGTGCTCTGATGTTGATATTATTTGCAAGGATTTTACCTCAGTTGCAAGGAACTGTCTTAGTTTAAAAGTAAAGGGAAGGAAAATGACAATGGAAACAGAAAGCAGAGTATTTCAGACAATACTGACTTTAGGTTATAGAAACAAAGGAAGTAATTATAGAGTGACACAGGGATGAGCCCATCAAGACACTGCAGTGTGTGCAAACTCGTCCCCATTTTATCCTGTGCAAGAAGAGAAGTGGAGGGCCCGGCGGCGTGGCCTAGCGGCTAAAGTCCTCACCTTGAATGCCCGGGATCCCATATGGGCGCCGGTTCTAATCCCGGCAGCCTCACTTCCCATCCAGCTCCCTGCCTGTGGCCTGAGAAGGCAGTCGAGGACGGCCCAAAGCTTTGGGACCCTGCACCCGCGTGGGAGACCCAGAAGAAGTTCCTGGTTCCTGGCTTCGGATCGGCATAGCATTGGCCGTTGCGCTCACTTGGGGAGTGAATCATAGGATGGAAGATCTTCCTCTCTCTCTCCTCCTCTCTGTATATCTGACTTTCCAATAAAATTGATATTTAAAAAAAAAAGAAGAAGAAAAGTGGAATCATTTTGAAAATGAAAGAGCAAGAAGACTGTGCACTGGAGAAACTGGGAGTGCAAATGCATCCTAGGACAGACCCGTGGGGCGACGGAGAGAGCCAGAGATGGACTCGGAATCAGAGACACGCCCGTGGGGTGATGGAGAGAGCCAGAGATGGACTCGGAATCAGAGACATGCCTGTGGGGTGATGGCAGAGAGAGCCAGTGATGGACTCGGAATCAGAGACACGCCCGTGGGGCGACGGAGAGCCAGTGATGGACTCGGAATCAGAGACACGCCCGTGGGGTGATGGCAGGGAGAGCCAGAGATGGACGCGGAATCAGAGACACGCCCGTGGGGCAACAGAGAGAGCCAGAGATGGACTCGGATCCGGGGATACGTGCTTGGGGTGACAGCAGAGAGAGCCAGAGATGGACTAGATGTTCTTTGACTTACAATGGCTCACCCTTGGATACTTTTTGGCTCTACAAGGGGTTTATTAGGATATAAATTACAATTTTAACTTTCAGTATTTTTGATCTACAGTGGGTTTGTTGGGACACACCCCATTAAAAGTTGAGACACATCTGTAGGTGTTCTAACATAGGCCTCATTCTAAATCTGAGGGAGGTTCCCTGAGAAATGTATGGGGCCCAGCTAAGAGAGCATGAATGAAAGATGCCTTCTTCTGACCCCTTCTTAGATTGTTGTCCAAATGATACAGATTGCTTATTTTCTGAGAAACAGTTCTTACAGAAAACAACTATAAACTCCCCATGATACTGTAGATAACGCTCGAATATCCCAGAAGAACATTGCTGTCCTAGTTATTGTTCATCGCCCCTCAGTTTCAAACCTACGTTTCCACGTGACACCCTTATGGGCAGGATCTCGTCAAGTCTCCTCGTCCAGGGAGCATGACCCCTGCTTTTCAGTAAAAGCAGCTGCAGGGCAGGAAGGACAGACGCCCATTCACTTATGAAGGACTTACACTCCAATAAATTCATTGTAAGCTGAAAATATCATGAATTTAAATCAATACTCTTGCTTAGAGTGAATACACTGGAGCTTGGCCTAGCTCACCTTAAATGTGCTCAGAACATCGAGAGTGGCCTGTGGCTGGGGACAGTCGCACAATGGAAGGTCTATTCCACAGTGGCATGTTGAGTACTGTGTGTAACTTAATGAATACTTGAGAGTGAAGAACAGAATGGTTGCATGAACACACTTTTGCACCACTGGGGCCAGTTGTAATCTTGCCTTTTGTAGCCCCTACCTGATGTGTCAGGTGTGCGCATGTGAGCCTGTCGGGGGGAGTTCTGCACCCACCACGTGCCTAGAATGTGCAGTGCTGGAGCCACCCTGCAACGCCAGGCTGTTGCTTTCTCCTTACAAACCCAAACCCGACAGATCCCTGCTTGCCAGCAATTCCCACTGAGTGACCAGCACATCTCTCGGCCCCCACAGGCTGTGTGCCACCCATTCATGCACTGTTCATGCCTCTTGCCCAGGGATGGCACATGCCAGCTGACGTGCTGGCTGAATGGGCCGAGTTCCTTCTCTGTGGAGTTCTGAACCCCTGGAAAGGAGCCCCTTTCCCTTCGATCTAAGTCACACGTAGAAATTCCTTATATCTTGTAGCTATGCGTTGATCGGACAGAGCTGGATAATTCTTCATGCTAAACGTTCTCGTACAGCAGCAGCAGCACCGATGTTTTAGCAAGCCTGCAGCTAGCCGCCTCTTCACTTACAGAAGACGAGGGAGGAATTTACAAAATGGAGCCAGTCTCTTCACTCGTGACTTTTTTCTTGCCCGATTTCAATTTCAGGGTATGGAAATTAGGTGATGGTTCCTGTCCCTCCTCAAAGGAAACCATTAGCTGGATCATCCAGTCCCACCTCGGAGAGACTCTAAGTGTGTGGCTTGAGCCTTGACAGGGAGTGAGACATCTGCCTCAGGCCTGGGGAGCTGGCTGCCTGTGCTGCCTCTCAGAGCAGAGCAGAACTTGGACTTACCGACCACGGCTCAGGTGACGCCTTCGGAGGACACAGGGTGAGTGCAGCAGCCGAGCCTGGGCCGTGCTCGGTGTGCTCCCGTGTGAACTTAAGGCAGTGTGAGCAAGGGGGCAGAATCTGTACCCCCACCCCGGCGGTTCTGTCAGTGTGGAACTCACGCACGCCAGGCAGCCAGAGCGCAGTGGGACAGCACCTGGGACTTCAGTGATCTTGAATTTCAACAATTTTTATTAAAACGTTGTTTGACTTAGAAATAAGAGAACTGTTCCTGTGTTTTAAAATGGTCTTTGTCATTTTATCCCATGCTTCATCTCCAAGGGTTTAGGCAGCAATAAATACTCAGTCCTACATCGTCTGCTCTGTGTAGCATGGCCCCTGTGATCACTGTAGACCTTGGAGAGTCTGACCCAAGCTCCTTTTTCCTTCCAGTAAGCCCAATAAAACTCATGTTCTTAAATAATTCCTACATAATATAGAAAAATGATTTCAACCTAACAAACTCAAGCAGTCTTACAGCCAACTATACCACAGAGAAGCAAATCTACAACTTTCCTCTATATAAATATATATACATATATCTTGAAAACCTCCATTTTCTTAGGCCTCTAGGAAAAAAAAAAAAAACCCAAACCAGCATCTTAACAAATGAAATGCAATTTTAAAGCACCAGATCCATTTTTAAGGCGCTAAGTGACTCTGATCAGAAGTGAAGAGAGTATTAACAGCAAGGATGCACCAGGCAGTTCCTTCTACCTCCACGTGCGGTTTCCATCAAGCCCCAGTTCCTCACCTCTGCAGGTGCCATTAGTTCCCAGGGCTGATCTAAAGTCGCTCATCTTCCAAGCTGCAAGTCACGTGTGCACAAACGGAAACCCACAGGCTGGACCTCTGGAGTAAAGGACACCCCGCCTGGCTTGGATGGCGTCTGGTCCTTGTGTGGCGTACGGCTGAGCAGGCTGCAGGCACGAGGAAGCCGACGCAGAGCAGCCCGCCCAGGCTCCTCTGCAGTGCGCTGGGTAATGGGGTCTCCTGTTTGTGCCCCAGGACGTGGTCGTCGTCCCTTCCGGGGACATCCTGGGTTTCTGAATGGCTCTCCTTGCAAAGGTTCCAAGATTACTGTAACTGGTGATGGGGGAGCATGCCTCGCAAAGGATCACGGTCATAGCACGTCGGAGGAGCAAGTGCTCCCAGGGCCACCCTGTGCCTCCTGAACCTGGTCAACTGCACACTGCATCATCATCCAAGCAGAGGATGCCGTGGACAGGGAGGATGGTGGGGCAACAACTTCAAATTAGGGAGATTGCAAAATAGAAAAGGGATAAATACATAGGCCTCTCTTCTGGCTAGTGGCATTTAAAAGTAAACTTCAACAAGTGGGCGAGTGAGTCCTTCACAGCACAGAGGTCAAGTCCTGCTGGAGTGACCTCAGGTTGCACCTGGACCCTCCCTCAATGCTTCCGTGAGTGGGTATGGCCCTTGGAAGGCCAGTGGGATGCTCAGCGGTGAGGGCCAGTTACTTGGCTGTGACGTGGCTAATGGACAGGTGAGAATCAGCCAAGTCCTAGAGAAAGGCCCAATGTGTGCTTCAATCCCCAGGCCAGTGTGGAGGCGGGCTGGTGGTGGGCAGGCTGGAGCTTCTCCATGGACCTTTGCTAAGGGCACCTGCCAGGAGCAGTCACCCCAGCCAGACCGTGGGACCCTGCTGGTGTCAGCAGGCTACACAGGGGTTCCTGTCCCAGGGGAGGGGAGGGGATGGCAGGCTCCTGTGCCACCTGCAGCATGTAGGAATGCCTGTTGGGGACATGGCGTTTGGGTGACCCTGCAAATGGCTGCTGGTCTCCCCAGGTGCTTGAAGATGGGAGAGCTCTGAATGGGAGGGAGAAACTTTTGGAAACATTCAGAGGAACCCTAGGTTCCATCTAACTTGTCAGTGGAGCCTTGGAGCAGAGCGTGGAAGCCACACAGCACTTGGTGGCAGCGCTGGTTGGCGGCTCCGAAGACACTTCTGAGTGGTCGCTTGTTCCTATGTAATCAGAGGATGAAGGGCCCAGAGACTGGAGTGTGGATCATCTTAACAGGGAGATAAAACCTTGCCAGGGAACTGAAACAGCCCAAGGAAATGCATGGCACTGTAGAGGCTCCTCCTCCTGCTGCCCTCCAAGCTTTACTCTTGGCTTTCTCTCCGGCTGCGGAGGTGCTTCCAAGTTCAAGTAAGAGATGACAGCCCAGGGTAGGGAAACATGGGGGGAAAAGGCAGGTGGACGTAAAGTATGGCCTGGGATATACCTGACAAGTCCAAGGCTCTGGCCACCTCTCCTGGCCCCCACCTGCCTCGTCCTTCCAAAGTGTGGGCTGTGGACGCCTTCCGAAAGATGCTGTCACCCGACAAGATGGTACAAAATCAGTCTTCAGGAGTCGAGTATCAAACAAACAAACAAACAAAAATGCTCATGAGGTCGACAGGTTTCTGCTGTATGACATGTGTGGGTTTTTACTGCCAACAGTGCTGCCACCTCCCAGAAGAACCAGGGAATTCCAGAGCCTTGCCGCAGGCTGTGGGGACGGAGCGGGCAGCAGTGGACACTGCGACTGCCTCTGCCCTCACGCCCTTCAATGTGTAACAGGTGAGGTAGGAGAGGTCGGGAGCGAAAGAAAGAAGACAGCCTCTGCACTAGGTGTGCGACTATCTTTGGAATTCTTCATTAAGGTTTTCACAAAACACAAAGCTGAAATGTCACTGGGTTCCCCACAGGATGGTGTAAGGAAGTGGTTAACACACACACACACACACAGAGCTATCTTTGACGTCTTTAACAATATAAATAATGGCGGGCCGGATCATGGTCTCCTGCTGGGTGTGCATCTTCCTAAGGCTCACTGTGGCAGACCCTGCACGCTGTTGTGGGGACTCACTGCCTCCACCACCTGCCCCCAGGCCAGGCAGGCCACTGTGGGTACACTCCTGAGGGCAGCACGCACACACACACACACACACACACACACACACACACACACACACACACACACACACATCCTGGGCTGTGTTGCCACGGCTTGTTCAACACTAAAGGATCAGCCCACCCTCGCCCTGCGTCTCAGCGTTGTGTCCACCACAGAGTGACCAGAGGGCGGCCGAGGTCCCAGTGGCATGCCCGCCCCCAGAAAGCCGATCACGAAGGGCTGGGGAGAACACAGGCTTCTTCTGGGGCATAGCCTTCCTTCCCACAAGATCCCGAGAAAGCTTGTACCAAAATGTCTTCTCGTATTAAACGGTGCTGAGAGAGGTGCTCTTTTGGTTGGGCATTCTGGAAGAGGCTGCTGGTGGGAAGCCGCCACCCGCTGGGGGTGGCTCGTTAGCCAGGTCTGGGGGCAGGGCCAGGGCCCCAGCCTTGGGGAGGAAGTCAGAGGGCAGGCTCTCCAGCAGGCACTTGACCTGCTCCTGGCCCAGCTTGATCTTGTCGTCCAGCTTGCGCTGCTCGATGAGTAGCATGGACTTCATCTTCACGAAGTGCTGGTAGTCCTGCAGCTGCTCCTCTGACAGGTAGTTGGCCAGGATGTCCAGCACCACACGTTCCCGGCGGTCCAGGTTCTCCTTGAGCTCCCGCGCATCCTCGTGCTGCCCGGCCAGGATCTTCCTCTTCTGGTGCAGAGAGCTCTGCCGGGGCAAAAGGCACACATCAGCAAGGGGCTCAGCGTAGCAGCGGAAAGGGAAGCCAGCTGCTCCAGGGCAGCGAGGAGTCCCCAAAGGAGGGAGAGAGCTGGCACTCACCAGCACCACACTACCAGGGTCTGCTACCTGCAGGCACTCTGACGGCAACTCAGGCCTGGATGCTGCCGACAGGCCCACCCTCTCCCCCTCTCGGAGGACACCAATGACCACTGCCCTGGCCTGCTGCCTGGAGCCTCTGAGCCCATGACGAGAGGAGTTCCATCCCCTGGAGATGGTGACTTGCTACCCACAAGCTCCTTGTGCTGGGCCACAGGGCTGTAGCGGCATGTCTCCCGGGGGCCGAAGGAGGGCTCCTCCAGGCCCAGCTCCATGACTCACAGGAGTCCACAAGATTGCAAGCACAGCAGGCAGGCCCTGCTGTCAGGGCACCCAAAGGCTGCCCAGCCCTGCATGCAGAGCGCCAGGAGCCTTGAGCTCCTGTCCTGCCCACTTCCTCTTCCCTCGTCCATCCCACCACCCCGTCATGCCCTCATGTCTGAGAAAGGAAGCAACAGGGGTGGGAGGGAAGGCATTCTGGCGGCTGTTTCTTCGCTTCCCCGCCCTCCCTAAGCCTTAGGTGTCAGTGGTACACCTGAGTGTGGAAGATGGCACCTTCTCTACGGTCCTCACCCCCACCCAGCTTCAAAGAAACCCTCATATTCTAAAAGAAGGGACCGAGCACATGGGAAGGGGAGCCTGTGGGACTGGGCCACAGCCACCTACCCGTTCCTCGTTACTGGCATCCTCTCCAAGGCCACTGAGGACGTTCTCGACGCGGGCCAGGCGCCCCGAGAGTGACAGTAGCAAGTTCACCACCTTGTCCAGGTCCCCTATGAACATCTTGTACTTGTCAAACTCGTTGGGCTTGCACAGCTGGCTGATCCACGCCTCCACTTCCTCTCCTAAGGCGTTGTTGAGCTTGATGTCCATGAGCAGGCTCCCCTTGGCTTCCTGCAGCGTCTCCAGCTTGTGGGTGAGGCTGCTGATGAGCTCCGCCTGGAACGGCATGAGGCACAGACAGCCAGCGTCAGCCCGCAGCTGGTGGTGGAAGGCTGCGCTTCTCCCAGCTGCGGCTTCTCCTTCTCTAGGCTGGCTTCGCTCCCTGCTCTGTGTGGGCGCCCCCGGCCCACGTGAGGGAATCCTCTCCTCTCCTCTCCCCGAGCGTCCACTCTACCTGCCGCACATCGCCTCACAATGGTTTCCAGTTGCGGCAGGCTGCTGTGGCCAGCCTTGGCTTCTTCCCCAGAGTCTGCTAACTACTCTCACTGCTTTTCTTGCAACACACCACAAGTAAGTGGGTGTGGAGGGCAAACAGAGCAGCCAGAGGAATGAGGGGACCCACTCGGGGCGAAGGGGATGGTCGTTGCATCTGCCACCTGCAGAGCCATCACTCAGGGCCATCCAGCATGCGAGAAATCCCATGCTGTCAACCTCATTGACATCTGCTGGTAGGAAACACGGCTGTTCCCAGGAAGTAGGTGACTCAGGTGCAAGGTGGACCCCCTGTGGTCCGTGCGTCCCAGGAAGTCACCTTCCTCGCTCATTTCCCAGGAGCAGAGCAGTGTTTGCTACCAGGGGACTTGCGTACAAGATGCAGCAATACAGGGTCAGGGGACCAGCCACAGAGGGCACAGCCAGAGCCCTGCCTCCTACCACGAGGGGAAAACAAAGAATGAAGTTCAGGGAGGAGAGGGGAGGGGAGGGGAGGAGGGGAGGGGAGGAGGGGAGAGGAAGTGAGGGGAGGAGGAGAGGGGAGGAGGAGAGGGGAGGGGAGGAGAGGGGAAGAGAGGAGGGGAGGGAAGGGAGGGGAGAGGAGAGGAGGGGAGGAGGGGAGGAGAAGAGGGGAAGAGGAAAGGGGAGGAAGGGAAGGGGAGGGGAGGGGAGGGGAAGAGAGGAGGGGAGGGGAGGGGAGGGGAGAGGAGTTGTTGTGGTGCACCCAGGATGGCCTGGCTGAAGACACCCAGCATGGTGGTGTCTACACAACCCAGAGCAAAGTGCCCTTGGTCCCTGGCAGAGGAACAGAGGGCAGGGATGGCGAGAGAATGCACAGGAAAGTCCTCCATGTGTCATTCTTCCTGGCTCCTGGAGAGCTGGGAAGGCCTGGGACGCACATGGGAGAAAAAAATGGAAGGTTTCCCCTAAGAGCCAACACTGACAGCAAGAGGGATCAGAGTCCTGGCTATCCATGGCTCAGGACACAGCATGAGGCTGCCCTCTAGGACTTCAGGGCCAGGGAGGCAACTGGAACCTTCGCTGTGCACAGCCCTGCCCAGAGCTCCTGGGTCTATGGGAAGACAGTGGCAGGTTCATGGTCACTTTGAAAATGTCTGGCAGGTAACACTCCTCCAGGGGCAGCTCTGCTGAGCGTGAGGCCCTAGCCCCACGTGCTCTGCTGAGGATGGCAGTGAGCTTGGGAACACGTGGAGGTGAATGAGGCCTCTGCTCACGACTGTCTGCCCACAGGCAGGCTCCGGACCACAGCCAGGCCAGCTGTTGTCACTGGCCCATCGCTGCTCGCAGCAGCAGCGAGGATTCTGGGAGGTCATGGACTCCTCCATGTGGAAAGATGAAGACAGCAACAGCTCGCCTGCCCTGTCCACCTGCGGGACAGTATCACGTGATGCCACACAGGGTCAGGCCCCAAGGACAGGCCTGGCGGGGTCTGGGACAGGACGAGCCCCTGCCCCTCCCACCCTAAGCAGCCTCTGCCGACCCCTGGCTCCATCTGATACCTTTTTCTCGTTAACATCCACCTGCTCTTCCGCCTCGGTCACCTCCTCCGGCATGTCTTTGATTTTGTTCAGAAGCTCAGCCTTGGGCGCGGACACACTGTAGTAGGCAGCGGGGCAGGCGGCTAGCATACTGGCCACCTCCTGGTCATCACTCCTGGGCCAGAGAGAACACACACGCAGCTCAGCTGCCTGCTGTGGGACCAGAGCGTCAGCCCACAGAAGCATGGGTGGGAGACCCTACCATGGGCGAGGCGAGTCTCCTCCCAGGTTAGAATGGAGGAGTTGGCGTGGACATCCACGTGTGTCCCCCTACAGGACAGGTAGGGATGGATGGGGGCTGGGACGGGCACAGTGGCTGGGTCAGGACTGAAGCCCTGTCAGCCCACACTGGGCAGCCCAGAGGCCTCTCACACGAGTCTCCTTTTAGGGTGGACAGGAGGGTGCTGGCAATTGCTCTTCTCACGCAGTGTGGAGCCACCACTAGGCATGGCAGCATTTCAAAGTGCCATGCAAACCCCAGGTTTCTGGTTTTTTCCCTACTCTCCCTTGGTTACCCACAGTCTTTCGGACCCCGCTATGTGGCTGCTTGCACACTCACACCTGCTCCTTCTCGAGTGAGACCAGCACACCCAACAAAGCCCAAGAACTCTCAGGTTTTCTGGTCCACAGTGAGCTAGTGGGAGATGTGGAATCATCCATTTTTACAAAAAAGGATTCGAGGCTGGAGGGAAGAACTAGACGTGGGGAAACCTGGTATCCGGCATGCGTGGCCTCAACCAGCTGCTTCTCAGCCTGTGGCTTGGGTCCCACCCGCTGAATAAATGACACTCCACCGGCAAACAGGGAATCTTAACCACTAAACCTTATTACTTAGCATCCGGCCCACCTTCTTCCTGTGGAATTCAGAACCACAGCAAACATAACTTTATTTAATCCAGCCGAGTTAGACAGGAAAGGGGGGGCTGGTACTGTGGTGACGAAGGCTAAGTCACCCCCTGCAATGCAGGCGTCCCATACGAGAGCCAGCTCAAGTCCTGGCTGCTTATTCATGCTCCTGGAAGAGCAACAGCAGATGGTTCACATCTTTGGGCTGCTGTATCCCATGGGTAAGACCCCTAATGTTGCCCAGCCCCAGCCCTGGCTGTCGTGCCCATTTCCAGTAGTGAACCAATGGATCTCCTTCTCCATGTTTCTTCTTCTTTCTGTAGGTCTGTCTTTCAAATCCTTCTCCCTCCCCTGCTCCCGACATATCCACCGCAGTCCAAGCAGGCTGGCATCAAACAGCTACTGGAGCTGAGCCAGAAGCCAGCCCCCATGCTAGGACAATGCTTCTGTCCACCAGCAGATGGCGCACGCATCCCTTTGAAATACTTGGGATGGACTTAGTGCTGCAGGCTAACGGACCACACCCCATCTGGACTGACTGGGCAAACTCAGGCTCTCAACCACCATGCCATGAAGTAGTTTTCTAGTGATGCATTTTACTTATCTACTTTTAAAGGCTTCATTCATCTAAAAGGCAGGGTGACAGATACACCATCTGTTGCTTTACTCCCCAGATAGCCTCAACAAGCAGGGTTTCATCAGGCTGAAGTGAGAAACTACCCAGGCATCCCATGTGATACAGGGGCCCAAGTACCCGGGCCATTACCCACTGCCTTTCCAGGGCAGTTTGCAGGGAACTGGAGCAGTAGAGCAGTTGCGACTTGAACTGGTGCTCTGGTGATGGGATGCTGGCACCACATGTGATGGCTTAACCCCATTGCATCACAACACCCATCTAAGGGTGGTCTGTGGAGGGCATGTGGTCAGAGCACCTAACAACCACAGCACGGACACCCATTAGGAACTGCCTGGCACACCTCCAACTCCTCTTCGGGACCACTGCGGGACTCAGCAGGCTGACTGTAGGAACTCGGTGGACGATTGCTAAACTAAGCACACAGCCCAGGGGGCCAGGGCCCCGACAAGGAGAGCCCCTGCTGGCAGCGTTAACTGCTTCTCCAGTGACGGGGCACGCTCTGGCCTTCCTGCTCCCCTGTGGGTAACTGAGCCATGGCCACTTGGAAATTGCTAAACCACACCCCAGATTTTGAGGACGTCTCAGTGCTCAGTCTGGAAGCTGTCTGTCCATTCCCAGGGTTTTCACTGAAAATTCAAAAGGAAAACATCAAAGCTTAAATTTTTTCCCACGGCAGTCCTTTAAAGAAATGAAACACACAAGAAAGCAGAGGGTGACTTCAAAGAGCCTCCTGGGGGAGGAGGAGGAGAAAAAAAAGCGGGTGGGAAATTCCAGCATGGCTTTTCCATACTCCGTGTGTTTGAGGACTTTGGGAAGAGGCCTTGTACTGTGACAGACTGAGAGCGACGGGAAGTGAGGCAGCCAGCATGCTGGGGCTGTGCAGCTGGGCACTGGGCCCCCGCGCCGCAGGACGGGCCTGTCGGGGCCCGAGGTTCCGGGGCTCTCCTAACATCCAGCCTCTGAACCGAGCCCCCCTTCCTGCCTCACAGGTGTGCTAAGGAAGCCCACCAGCATGTCCTTTTCCACATGGTCTGCACCTGTCAGGGCCTTGGGGAGGCCTTGGCTGGGTGGGGTTCTACTTGCTCCTTGTTGAGCTCTGGGTGCCCCTCAATAGGGGCTGCAGGGATGGGGCTCTAAGGGCATGACTGCTGAGCGAGTGGTACTGGGTAACTGCTAAGGCAGGAGCAAGTGCAGTCCTGGGCCCGGCGTCAGACCCTGTGACATCACTCATGTGACGTCACGGGCCTCGACAGCCAGCACAGAAAGGTCTGGTGACCATCGGGCGAGATGATGTATACATGAAGTAAGAAACACAACGCTCGCCACCCCCCAACATGAACCACATGATCACAGCCACCCCTTGTCCTTGGCTGCTCCGTTGCTGGCCATCTGCCCCTTATCTGGCTCCCCAGCCATCCCTGAACCCCGAGCGAGAGTGCCAGTCTGGGGTTGGGATGCACACCGTGGCTCACGCATGGGGCACGGGCCTGAGCTGTGGTGGGGATAAAAGCTGGGGGCTCACCTCCTGTCTTCAGGGCCCAGGCAGCTGTGGGTCCTGGATGCCACCTTGGCCCTTGCACTGCTGTCCTTCGGCGAGTGAGCTCGTCGGGGAAAGAGGCCTGCCATGAGGTCCATGGTGGTCTTCATGCGGGAGTCTGGGTCCAAAATATCCGCCAACGATCTGTCCTGGTGAACGATTTCCTTGGCCAGAGCCTCTGTTCGGATGTCTTCCGAGGTCTTTTGGGGCTCAGCACCCACTTGTGCTGCGGGAGCCTGGGTTCCGCTGGCTGCCTCGGTGGGGAGGCCTGGAGCCCAGGGTGGAGGTGGCTGTCCAGGGCCTGGCTGCTGGCCACCCACAGTGGACGGCGGCCCCGAGTCCCTGGCAGGGGCAGTGAAGGGTCTGCAGTCTAGTCGCTGACTCTCGGCAAGACGGGTTGCACCAAGCACGTGCCGTTCCCTCGCTGCTGTCACCCTGGACAGTTTTCTGGAGCTGGCGGGACACAGGTGAGAAGCAGGTGAGAGGTGATGACAGTAGGAAGGGAAGGCAGGTGCAGACGCCACAGGAGGGGAGGAGTGGCCCTCCCAAAGCCAGCAGCTGCTCTTGGGAGGCCGTCCCCTCCCTGGGCAGCACCAAGCAGGGGCTTGGTGCAGTGGGCGCTGCCAGGAGCTTTCTGAACCGTCTGGGTAGACAGAGGGCAGAGGTGATGGTTGTTAACTGTTGACAGAAAGCTAACCCCAATGGTGGAGGCAGGAGAAGCTTCTTACATGCTGGGCGAGCTCAGCTGTCCTAGGGACCCATCTGGTCAGTGCTTCTGCCCCAGTCCCCCGGCTTCCCTAACAGCGCCAGACTCTCACACTACTGTATTTCTCCCTACAGACACTGGCCATTCCCAGCCCAGCCTGTTCTCTGACAGCACAGTTGGCTCCGGGCTGCACACCCGTGTGCACGTGTGTATAAGCATGACTAACATGAGCTGTATCTGGGTATGTAAATCTTAATTTGGGGACTCAGTGGCGGGGCGCTCACGCCACATTCAGACGGAAGCTGCATTTTCCAAGATCAGCTCCATCTACAACAAGACGGTCTTTTTCGTCTTCCCTCTGCTCCCTTCCTTCGTCTTGCTTCTTCACTCGGCTCAGCAAGAGGGACGGTCCTTTCTTTCCCCTCGCCCTCCCACCTTCAGGGACGGGAATGAGTCTGGGGGATTTGGGCTGTGCAGCCAGGCAGCTGCCACTCACCCAGGGTGGGACCCCTCGCTGTTGCCATCCTTGCTTTCCAGGGGCGCTGGGGGGGCAGCCTGCGGCGGCGGTGGTGGAGGAGGTAGAGGGAAGTCCTCCATGCTGTCGGCAGGGCCTTCCTGGCTCGGTGGAGGAGGTGGGGGTGGAGGCAGATCTTCAAACATGGGGCTGGACGTGGCCTTGGGGTGCGAGTCCTTTACAAACACGTCATCGTTGTCATTGTCCTGGGGCGGCGGGGATGCCTGCAACGTGGACTCTGAGATCCGCAGAGAGACCCTCCCAGGGAAGTTGGGCACCCCGGGTGGCGAGGCTGGCTCGGAAGTGCTGCAGGAGCTTGGGGGAGCCCACTGCTTCCAACAGGGCTTCGGGTCCACATTCTCAGGGGTGCAGGACCCTCCGGGAAGGCTGTCCTCCAGGCCTGTGGACACCCACCGCCCCCGAGCTGCCAGGGGTCGCTGGGCCTGTGACACCCTCTTCCTTAGGCCCTCTTCCTCCCCAGGCTCTGGGCTGCTGGGTGCAGGGCCCCTGGGGCTCGGAGGCCGGCTCACGGTCTCCCCATCACCCCTGAGGGCTGTCACAGCAGAGCTGCTAACTGGAAAGGGCTGTCGTCCTGCTTGCCCGTCCCTTCCAGCCTGCTGGTCAGGGGCAAATTGGGAGCAGCAAGTCAAAGGCAGCGGGGCAGGCTGAGGGGAGCCATGTAGCATTGGTGGGTTCTCCCGGGGGTCGAGAAGGGGCCCGGGCACAGCTGAGGGGGGTGGCCTGGGGCAGGGGCCTCTGCCACCCTGCCTCTGCTGGTCTCTGGCTGCAGGACATTCACTGGGCCCAACGGAAAGAATGTTGGCTTTGCAGCCTGGTTCAGTCCAGCGTGGAGTAAGCTGATGGATGCGCGATGACCTATCTTCTCCAGCTCTGCTGGTACAATCAAGTGACCTGGAAAAGCAAAGAGCCGAGAGGGTCAACCTGGCAGCCAGGGTTTGTTACACAGGCAGGCAGCGAAAGGGAGGAAGGACCGAGGTGCAGGAGGTCTACACTGCCTTCTGTGGGGTGCCTGCTCTCAGTGCTGGGGCAGCCAAGCACGCAGCCCTGGCCCTGGGGAAGAGATCCAGCCTTCTGCTGCCCACTGGCTGGTTCTGTTGGGAAAATGTGTGTACCTGATGCTGGGTCTTACCCACAGCTTTCTCCTACATCCTACAGCGGACAGCAGCTGGGCAGAAGAGAGACCTGGGCTGTCTGGTCACCCCCTCCCTGGGCACTTTAAGGTTGGGCCTCCTGTGTTTTCAGTTCATTGATATGAAAACTAAGAGGGGGTCTCAGAAGGAACTAATCAGCAGTAAGTTCCCCCTGGAGAAGAAAAGGACAGGGCCAAGCCAAACAGGATGTGTAGCTCCCAGACGGTGGGTCAGGCTGCAAGGAAAACCCAGCGCTGTGCTTGTGTCTGAGCACGGACTGCGTGTGGCTGTTCCTGTCTGCACAGGACACAGAGGAGAACAGAGCTCAGCAAGTGCCAGCGGCACTCCCACCATCTAGGTGTGTTGACTTGAGGACACGACCCCAGCACCCCCCCCCTGCCAATTTCCCAGTCCACCTGGGGCATGTGGCACTTTTCATTCCATAGATCTCACTCTTGCAGGCAGCTGACTGGTCCTGCCTCAGAGCCACATTTAGAGTCTTGGCACAGGCAAGGAGGATGAGATGGCACCAGCAAGGGAAAACCCCGTGCTGACCCAATCGCCTTCTGCCTTGGGAGGAGTGCGCGCCGGGCCTGCGTTGCCTTCCCAGCAGATCCACGCACACCGTCTCCCTAGCGATCACCTCTCCTCATGGCTTGGTCCCTAGGGCCCACAGGTTGCCCAGATGCAGCGTGTCTTTGGGAGCGGGGTGCACTCTACTGCCCCGCCTTCCTCATTTTAGGATCCCCAGCACCTGGCAGGCACAAAGTGGCTAGGCAGCCAAGCACAGAACAGCCCATGTCTCCTCTGGCTGTAAGACAGGAGCTATTTAAGCTGAGCACCCTCTAGCTGGGCACCAAGTCAACTGGAATCGGGTGTGTAATGACTTAATAAGGGGGAGGTTTACATGGAGTGGCTTTGTGAAGCGGAGGCGAGAGTGGATGGTGGGCTCAGGGGTCAAGGAAACACTTGGGACTCTTGAATCTTTATCAGGGTACCTGGGTTGGAGTCCTGGTCCTGCTCTCCATCCCAGCTTCCCGTTAATGTACCTGCCAGGAGGTAGTGGGTGGTGGCTGGTGGTGGCTCAAGGAGCCGGATCCCTGCCATCCACACAGGAGACCTGAACCCAATTCTAGATTCCTTGCTTTGGTCCAGATAAGCCCTGGCTTGTTCAGGCATTTGGAGAGTGAAACAGCTAACTGGAAATCTCTTTTTCTCTCTCTCAATCCCTCACCTGACCCTCTGCCTTTCAAATAAAATGAAGCTAATTTAAAAAAATGAGTGTCACTAAGGCACACAGTAACAGCACACTTGTCCCTTGAGATGGGCCCACTAAATGCTGGTGTTTGCCCTTGGTTTGGATGGACGACACAAAAATTGCTTCTTTTGAGTTAAAAAATAAGTCTGTAAATCGTGACTGTGCTTTCTGAAACAACAACACATTTTCCTTAGGCCCTTTTTATAAGAGGGCATGAGGGGCTCCCCATTGTCCCTCATTTGCACAGCCAACACTTTCACCTTTAAGGTTTTTAAAAATTGCTGCAAAACAAAACAAAAGCAACAAGTGTAAAAATTTTCAGAGCCGGAGGTGTGGTACAGCCAATGCCAGCACTATTATCTCACAGGAGTGCAGGTTAGTCCTGGCTGCTCTACTTCTGACCCAGCTCCTTGTTAATGTGCCTGGGAAAGAGCAGCAGATGTCCAAGCACTTGGGTTCCTGATCCCACTTGGATCGCCCAGATGGAGTTCCTGCATCCTGGCTTCTACCTGGCCCAAGCCCAGGCCTGCAGCCTTTTGACGGGAGTGAATCAGCAAAGCAACATCAATTTCTCTCTGACTTTCAAACATACACATTTAAAATGTTTTTCTTAGTCATTTTTAAATACGCAGCTCAGCAGTGCTTATGTTCACCTTGTGAGCAGGATCTCCAGAACAACTCCACTCTGTTGATCAGAAAATTACACCCAATAAATGACAACTCCCATGCCCCGATGCCAGGTCGCACCACTCTACCTCTGCTTCTGTGAATTTCAGGACTCAGCAGATTCGTGTAGCTTTTTTCTTTTTGTGCCTGGTTCGTTTAATTTAGGAGGATGTTCTCAAGGTTTAACTGTGTTGTAATTATCATATGACAAGACACCCTTCCACTTCCAAAGAGAGGCAGAGATGGCAGGAAGCGGGACTTAGAATGAATTCCCATCCTCTGGTTCACTCAGCAAATGCCCACAACGGTGAGGGCTGAGCCAGGACCGAGTCAGGAGCCAAGATCCCAATTCAGGTCTCAAATACACAGGCAGGTGGAAGAGTTGGGGGCCAGTTGAGAAAGAACCCAAAACTTCAGCTCTCATGGATGCTACTCAGTTACACATTAGCAGGGCAACGATCTGCTGCCTCCTGGGTGTGTGCTAGCAGGGAATTGGCTCTAAGTGGAAGGGCTAGGACCTGAACCAGACCTCTGATCTGGTATGGGCTGTAGGCATCCCAGGAAACAGCCCAGGAACAAACGTCCAACACGGCAGTTTTAAATATGCTGAAGCCAACCCTCCCTCCAACAGCACACACACGTGGAACCCATCATGAACGATAATCACTGTTAGAGGAGTTTGTGGATGACAAAGGAATGAACGCAAAGGCAGTACACGACACTCCCTCGTCACGCCTCACTTCCGGGCATGCAGCAGGAGCGGCTGAGCAGCTCTCAGGGGCAAACACATGCACACGTACCTGGGCCCAGCACCAGCCAGGGGACGGGGGTCCTTCCCCACACTGAAGCTACCATCTTCCCCCAGAAGCACATCCTTAAAACAGAAAGAAAGGCAGGGCATTATTACCCACGAACACATGCTTGAATTACCACGGGGTGGAGTCAGGGAGGTGGAACATGTATTGACTATGACCCATCACCAGGCACCAGGGCAGCAAGGTGCATAAACTTCCGCACCAAGGTCCACAGTGGCTGGCTGAGTTTAAACCCCAGTCTGTCTCATCAGGTGTATCCTCTAACAAGGATGTTTCCTGAACAAAACAAGTCCAAGGGCAATCATGCCGAGTTCAAAACAACTGAGGTATCCCAAATATGACAGAGGAAGAACAGCGAATTCCAGTCCCCAAGAGTGTGAAAAGGCAGGAGGGAAATAGGGGAGATGATAAGAGAGGACAGCCTATCGAGTTTGTGAAAAATTTCAAAAGGTTTAAGTTCCAATTCGCAAAGACATGAATCTGGCTGGTGATCAGATTGGAGTAAAATCTCTCTGGGAAAAATCTTATCAAATGTGAGTTAACCAACTCTGGGTACACTTTTCACAACATAGCTTTTGGTTTTTGTTTTAAATAAGGGTAAATGCTCGTGTCCTTAGCAGGCTGCAGTCGGTGTTTTGGGGTGTCACATTTGGCCCAGATAATCAGCTCCAGGATGCTGTTAATGAGATATTGACAACACAGTCAACTCTCCATAATTCATTGCCAGGAGACAGGCAGAAAACAGAAATAAATCCACAAACCTGTCCAATCTCTAACCTTAATTTAATAATTTACTATGTACCCTACCCCAAAGCTAACTGGCATCCACATGTAAGACAGAATGAGCTTGTCTGGGCTCCTGATTTCAACCTGGCTGAGTTCTGCTGGTTGTGGGCGCCTGGAGAGCGAACAAGATGGAAGAGCTCCATCTGACCATTTGGGAGTCTTGGATCAGCAGTGGGCAGAAGACAGCAGATTCCTGAATACCATTTATAACTGCAGCAGCCCCAGCAGGGTCTTCAAGGGGTGCCAACACTGCGCCAGATACCTCACAACCCACAAATCATGTGCCTGAAATGTAAGGAACTTGATTTTTTTTTTTTCTGTCACCGAACCTCTGTAACAAGGGCATGGGGGTAACAATCGCAGTTCACAGAGGTGAAACTCTTGCCCACCACTAAATAAGTGCAGAAGCTACAGGAGTTGAGATCCAATCTCTTTGAGGCCTGAGATAGTCCCATGCATGTCAGTGCACTGCCTGGTGGAGGCACAGGGAGCAACCAAACTTGGATATGCTGTGAGGAAAATGAATCTTGTGTCCTGACTCACTGCAGCGTCACCCCACAGTGAACACGAATTCCTGCACTCCACAAAACATTATGGTCCTTTGAGTCTTTCCCCACCACCCCTGCCTCCAGTTCACATGAATGGGCCATTTCACTATCATTAATTGGAAAAGCGCAAGCCCCATTTGAGCAGCTAATGCAATAAAGTCTAAATATATTTTCAGGTCCTATTACATTACATCCTTTGCACTCCACTGTGAGAAGCAATCTAACTCCCATATTCAGACATTTTGGCCCCTGGAATGCCAAGGTTAAATTGATATATTTGTGTGAATGTGCTTAAAGCAAAGGAAGGTAGATCCACTAATAGGCTATTGAGGGAATTCTCTAAATCTCCTGTCAATCAAATTACCATTGGCATAGAAAGAAAATGCCTTTCAACCTAACAGGATCCCAAAGAGAATTTATCTAAATGCCTGCATTTTCCTATTTGGATTTGGGCATGCATAATTTTTTCAAAAATTCATCTCCTTTAACTTTCTGAAGATCCTTTGTATTCATATATTTCAAAGTTTTTGCACCAAAATAAATCTTTATTTCATTTTATTCCACGAAACTTTCTTAAGTACCCTTGACTTCATTGCCAAGGACTTGACTTTGCACCAACTGTTACGAAGTATAAAGCACTTACCACAACTGGAGAAGCAGCAGTGGCTAAGGGAGAAACACCAGGCTCAGAATTATACCAATTCGGTCAGTATTAATTTTTGTTAAAATACCTCAGAACTGACTCAGAAACACAAAAGTTCTTAGCATGTTTAAAATTGTAAACCTGAAGTTTCCAATCCCCATGGCTTGGGTTCTGAGTTAAGAAAACCTAATATCGTTGTAACCAAAGAAAAAGACAACACTCTATCCAGTGAAAGTAATTACAAATCCATTAAATCTTAGGTGGTTTAAATGAAAGTAAAAGCAAGCAACAAACATTAAACTGAGGTCAGTTGGTTGGCTGTATTTGCAAATCTAACACATTTACCCCTGGCCTCCCTCCCTCCCTGCCTCAACAGAGCTCCCCGCTGCTTGGGTAAATTTGGTTCCCTCTTGTGTACTGCAGAAATACTGCCAGATGTGAGGACTCACTCTATTCTTGTGAAACTCTTGGAACAATGACTGCCCTACGGGAAATATGTGGTTGTTGCTGGCTACTATTACTTCCCATTTTCTGAAAGTTGATTCCCTCATTTTTGCTTAAACTTGAGCGGGGTATTTGTTGTAAGTGGCTCAGAACCACATAGAAGCTGCATCCCGCGGAATAAAGCCTATTCCAACATGACAGCTGCATGCACGGTGCAACAGAACTGCCTCTGCCTAGAGTGCGCACTGGTCCCCGTCACACGGCCAGTGTGCCACACATCAGAAACGAGGGTCCCTAACACTCAAGAGAACCAGGAACACCTGTGACTCAGCCCTGGAAGAAGGAAATTCCACCAAGACTTTCATTTCTCTAACGGGCGTTCTTATTAGATTTACAAAGGGTCTTGAAAAGTTTGTGAAGGACGTGAATTATTAAATAAATAAATAACCTGAATAAACTTCTCTCTTAATGCCCTGACCCTGAGCTTTTCTGAAGTACCACTGTACAATGAAAAGGGCAGACATGTCTGGGTATGTTTCTGATGGCTCACCTTCTTCTAGGTTTTCCAAGGACTCACAAAAACGCGTGGGAGCAGGCAAGAGCTGTCAAACATCTACTGTCACCCCACGGGATCTTTCCCAGGGATTTAAGGAGAGAACACGGCAGGCTGTGTGTTTTGCGGAGACCCCGTTCTGCTGACTGAGCAGGTCTGCAGCTCCGCTCACTCTACATGGCAGCCTTCTGCAGTCACTGTATCAGGCTGGAGGACGAACTGCATACGCAGAGGAACCCACTGCCAGGGACATCTCGCTTTCGGAGGCAGTAAGGGTCCCCATAACACCTGGCTCTCTTAGCCATCTCTGCAGTCAAGCTGGGTCTGAGTGCTGGGCAGCAGGGGGAAGCTCAGGACCACGGTCCCGGCTTGAGCTGAGGAGCAATTTGTAGAACTTATTGGAAGCAAATCACTTTCATCTGTTGAAAAGAATCAACTTTCAATTTGAAATATCTCCCCCTTGGAACTTCATCATGCCTAAATTAACTAAGGCTTAAACACGGTATTACTCCCTTTATTAAAGGGGTGCCTAAGTATTGTTCTATATTCAGTTGCCTTTCTAAAACGTTTTTAAAACTATGAACTAGTAAAGTCCTTGCATGTACCAGGATCTCATGTGGGTGCCAGTTCATGTCCTGGCTGCTCTACTTCCATCCAGCTCCCTGCTTGTGGCCTGGGAAAGCAGTGAAGGATGGCCCAAAGCCTTGGGACCCCGCTCCTATGGGAGACCTGGAGGAAGGAAGCTCAAGGCTCCTGGCTTTGGATTAGCCCAACTCCAGCTGTTGTAGCTGCTTGGGGAGTGAACAGTGGATGGAAGATCTTTCTCTCTGTCTCTCCTCTCTATATATCTGCCTTTCCAATATAAATAAATCTAAATAATAATAATAAAAATAAAGTATTAAGGGCTGGCATTGTGGTGCCTCACCACACCGGCAACACTAAGAGCACAAGTTTGAGTCCCAGCTGCTCTGCGTCCAGTCCAACTCCCTGTATGCACCTGGGAAAGTAGTGAAGATGGATGAGGACCCAGCTGCAGTTGCTGGCCCACACTTGGCTGTGGGGCCAGTCGGGGAATAGACAGAAAACCAATCTCTCTAATGTTTTTTTAGGTAAATAAATATACCTTTAAAACAATACAAAGCACTCACTGGGATTTCGAAGACTCTCTTCACTTCTCTATAGTATCTGCGTTTTAGCTCTAGTTCCCAGTTGGCCTGGCCTGAGGAATATTCTGTGGCAGAAGGCAACGTTCATGCTCTTCCAACCAATTCCCCAAGACAGTGTAATGTCATCTAATGGGGAGACAGCTCAGCTTCCGTGTCGTGGCAACACTTCACTTTTCTTTAGGGCAGAGGAGAGAAAAGGCAACAGTGCTTGGATTTTTACATAGGAAGTTATGGGCATTCATCAGACTGAAAACACGTGCTGGACGTATGGATTTTAGGTGGGCGATTTGGACGGTAGGGTAAGCGTTCTGCAGAGGGGGAAATGGCTCCGGGAGACTGAGGCAATTGGCTCCACAGATTTCCTTCTGTGGGTTTATTCTAAAGAGACACCATTTCAAGCAGCTGAGAAAACTGCAGGGACGTGTGACTGCTGAACTGGCCTGGTTTCCGTCAGACAAGGGCTTCCCCTCTCCCCCAAACCCCCTATTCCCCGCAGCATCCTGCCCTTCTCCTGGCAGCTTCAAATCCCACCGCCTTATGAGCACATCTGATAAAAGCTTCCAACAAACTGCTTCTCCTCCCCTGGCAGGCTGTCTCACCACCTCCCCAGCACGCCCAGCTGCAGCGGAGGGAGCTCACCTGTGGATCCCAGAGAAGCAGCACCCTGGCCGCTCCCCTTGAGTTTCCTTCACCCGTTAGCCCCACGATTTTCACAAGCCGCCTCTGCACGGGAAACCACAGAACCCGCCCAGGGCCACAGGACGCCAGCAACTGTTCTTGCTCCCTTGTGCTAACTCTACGCTTCTAGCATCTTCACTGGCAGGAAGAGAGCCACCAGGCAGGCTGTGGGTGACCTAAGAACTGGGGAAGTCACCAGGCTCCTGGGGGCACAGCACTTCATCATGATCGGAGTTTGAATTTTTAATCAGAAAATTGATGTAGGATTTTGAAAGTCTGACGATCCTGCCTCGGCAGGATGGTGCACACGAGGAGCCTGGAGATGAGGTTTAGACATGGATAACGTGCCTGGCTGCAAGGGGCCAGGTGTACACTGCAGGGTGAGTGAAGGCCAGGAACTCAACAGCCAGTGACTACCCATGCCAACAGTTCCAGCTAGTTTGCAGATCAGAGGGTACAAAGCTGGACTCTTTAAAATATGCAATCTCTGGGGCCCGGCGCAGTGGCGCAAGTGGTTAAAGGTCCTCGCCTTGCACGCCCGGGATCCCATATGGGCGCCGGTTCTAATCCCGGCAGCCCCACTTCCCTTCCAGCTCCCTGCCTGTGGCCTGGGAAAGCAGTCGAGGACGACCCAAAGCTTTGGGACCCTGCACGGCCCGTTACGCTCACTTGGGGAGCGAATCATCGGACAGAAGATCTTCCTCTCTGTCTCTTCTCTCTGTATATCCGCCTTTCCAATGAAAAAATAATAAAAATAAATCTTAAAAAAAAATATGCAATCTCTGTGCCAAAAAGAAAAATAAAGATGCATCGTGGTGGTTAATCCCTCTAACTTTCCCTGACTGGGAAGGAAATCACCTAATGAAAATAAACGCAATTTTCCTGGATTTAAATGAAAAGGGGAAAGAACGGGCTTCCAGGGCAGTGCTAGGGCAGGACCTGCAGCAGCACATACCTGGCGTTTGTGGTCTGCGGTGGGAGACGACCGGGACCTCATGTGGACCGGGGCGGCCAGGACATCGGAGCGCTCTAGCAGATCCTCAGCTGACACCGACTTCCCGGCCCTGCTGGCCATGGCTCCCCAGGAAGAAGGTCCCCCAGGGGTCTCGTCCAACCACTGGGCGCCCCTCGGTGCACCACGAGCTCCACTCAGCAGCTCCCTCGGGGTTGGGGGTTCCACGCGTCGCCGTTCCACGAGGAGACGACCGCCTGCGAAGGAGCTGCTGCGATCTCGCGGGCCCTGTGGCAGCTCGGAGACCTCCCTGCGGGGATGCGGGGCGGGTTCCCGCAGCGAGCTCAGGCTGGTGGCCGAGCCCAGCCCCGGACTGTCGTGCGCAGCAGGCCCCGGCGCGAGGTAGGTGCTCTGGGCGCGCTCCCGCAGCGGCGTGGGCTCCTGGGGGCCGCCGGCCGCGGCCGAGGAGGGCCTCCGGCCGGTCTTGCGCTGGATGTAATCGGCCAGGGCGCTCTGCTGGAACTGTTTGAGCTCGGGCCCCGACAGGCTGAGCGTCGAGCAGGCCCTGCCGTCGCGCTCAAAGACACGGCGCCGGTCGGCCACGGTGCTCTCAGGGAAGCGCGGCTCCTGCCTGGGAGGGCCCATGGGCGCTGGCTCGGGCTCCTCACAGACGCCCACCTCGTTCATCTTCTCCGGCTCCGAGTAGGAGCGCTTCTTTTGCTCGGGGGTGAGGCGCCGGCGGCCCGCTCTCCTTGAGGCTGCAGCAGCGGTGGGCACGGCCCGGGATGCATCAGCGCCCTCAGCCGGGCTCACGCTGTGGCGCTCGCGTGGCGTGTGCGGGGAAGAGGCGGGCGCAGTGGCGGAGGGCGCTGGCGCCTCGGGGCTCTTCAGGCCCACATGGGCCGAGGCCGGCCGTGGCCGCCAGGGCCTGGATGCTCCCGGGGCCCCGGGCTCGAGGTCACGGCGCCGGAAGGAAGTGGCTCCCAAGACGCGAGACTGTGCGTCCTTGATGCTGTTGCGGTAGGCGCGGGTGAAAGGGGCATCCGGCGGTGGCGACTCGGGCGTGCTGGGCCGCGCCTCCCGCCAGCCAGCCTCCTCTTCCTCCTCGCTGAAGAGCTGATAGGAGCTCTGGCTGCGGAGCAGCCTGGCGTCCGGCCTAGAGGGTTCTGGTGCTCGCAGGGTAAGCCCTCGGCCACCCGCACTGCCCCTCCTCGGCTGCTGGCTGCCCGGTGGCCAGGAGCCCTCTTCCAGCCTGGGGTCCCCATTTCCGAAGCGTAGCTCTCCGTTACGCAGCGCCTCGGCCGACTCGGAGAAGCGGACATCGGGTTTTGGTTCCTCTGGATCGTTCGCACAAGTCCCTGGCACCGTCTTGTTGGGCCAGTAGTGCTGGCCGGAATTGGTCACACTCGGGGCTCTCTGAATGCCCAGCTCTCGCTGCTCGATCTTAGACACTTTTTCCAGCACTGAGCAGTGGGGCCTCCCGTACTGAAGGCCCTGCAAGGCCGAGGCACTGCTGGAGCTGAGCCGCCTGCGGCCCAGGCCAGATGCTTCCTGGTACGGTGGGCTCCGCAGCTCTTCCAGTGTGAGGTCTGAACTGTGGAAGGAGGAGGCGGCGCTGGTTCTCCCCTCGGGCCGTGGGTAGCACACCGACCTGTCCAGGGGGCCCCTGTGCTCAGGAGTGGCCCTCTTTCCAGAGTCTTCCACCAGGGCATTGCCACCACAGGTGAGCCTGCCCCCCTGGGTTCCTCCCTGGGCTCCCCCTGCGAGATCCAGGCTGCTTTGCTTTCTGAGACTGTCAGGAATGTTCTGGAGAGATGAGAAGGCTGACTTGGTTTTGCCAAAGTTGGTCGTCAGGCCCTGGCCTAGGTTTTCTCTATCTGGCCTGTGCCGGAAGTTGGCATTGTGATCCTCCTGGAAGTCGCCTTCCCAGGGCTCTGAGGGTCTGGACGGTGGCCTGTCCTCACTCACTGGCTGTACTGGAGCCACGGGGCACTGGAGGCTGTAGGGACCCTTTCTCTCGCTGTTGCCTTGGTAAGGGGTGAGATGTCTCTTCCAGGAGGTGTCCTCGGCGTTTTCAGGTACTGAGGAGAAATGGACTCTGTAGGGGACAGCTTTGGCTGTGGTTTCAGATTTCCTCTCCATGGAAGAGGGCAGATCATGTTCGGTGGCCTGGTAGAAGGTCACTGTGGGCCTGTTGGCCCCGTTTTGGTTCCCGTTCTCATCAAAGGAGGCCACCCTGCCGCCCCCACCCTGGGATGCTGGGTGTGCTGTCTCCTTGGCCAGCACAGGGTAGAGCACGCCGTTGCTGCTGGCAGGAGGCTGGGGCACCTGAGCGAAGTGTGGCTCCAAGGAAGGTACCGGGTAGATGCTGCTGGGTAGCAGTGGCTGGCCGGGCTGGGCCTTCTGGCCATAATGGTGCCTGGGCACCACGGGGGGACTGTTCTCGGGACTTTTCTCCAGCACTGTGTGCAGCTGGTCCTCTCCCAATGCCTCCTTCAGGGAGCCCAAGCCAGGCTGAGGCCGGCAGAAACGCTTCTGCTCCAGGCTGGACCAGGAGCCTGGCCGTTCGCGCTGCCGAAAGGCCGCATAGCTGTCGCTCCGGGTGGGCGGCAGAGGTGCCCCTGTTTTCAGAGGCAGGTTGTCTACGGAGGCAGCAGTCTCCAGGGAGCTGGGACACTGCTGGCTCCAGGATGGAAGAGGCGCTCCCTTGCCCCGAGGAGCACTGTGCCATTTCTCATAGCCCTGGCTATCCACGGTCTGCCGACCCGGGTGCAGCAGGGCCGAAGAGTTCACCTCGTACTCGGCGGAGACTCCCCGCCGGGTGTCATAGACGGTCTTGACGTAGCGAATGTCTGCCTGCTTCATCCCTTCCAGCAGGCCGGCTCGTGCAGAGGTCATGTCCATGGAGCTGGAACGCTCCCGGCCAGAGATGCCAGGGGGCGGGTACTCCAGGATGCTGGAGCTGGTGGAGAAGGAGCTGTAAGCAGAGTCTCTCTTGCTGTGCAGGTGGCCAAGCTGATCAATGCTGCTGGTGGACTTGGCCGGGGAGAGGAGATGGCAGGCTGGGTAGCTGGCACTAGGCTCCAGGCTCTCCATGCTGCCCTGGGAGCTGCACTGGTCAGGGCTCCGCCTCAGATATGCATGCTCGTAGGTGGAGAGGTCGCTTGTCGAGGAGCTGGAAGAAAGCAAGACAAGGCAGTCAGCACCGCTGGAGTGGATCGTGTGAGCAGGCTTCCAGGCACAGGACCAGCTTATAAATGCACTCTCAGAATGATGTTTGGGTTTGGGAAGGGTGGGTAAAAAGGGCCATATTTGGGCCTTGCTCAGCTTCCCAGTGTGTCATTGCTAGGAGTAACTTCCTGACACTACAGCCGAAGCGTGCCTCTAATTAATCACCCAGGCCTGCCAAGCAAGGGACCAGGAGCATGGAGGAGGCCATGTGACCACTGGCAACAGGCATAGCAGTGTGACGTGCTATGCGCTGGGCCTGACATTCTGCAGGAATGAGAGTGGTGGGAGAGGGAAGAAAGAGGGGACAAGGGGAAAGAGTGATGTTTGTGTCAACTGGGCTATCTATGCAGAGGAGGAGAAGGGCTTAGTAAGAGAAGAGGCACGCGATGGATGAGGGAGACTGTGCGCATGGATACGTTTTTAGTTAATATCTTTCCTTTTTATGGAATAGAAGGCTACCCTCTGGCAGGCCTCCTGGAATCTCCACTGTACTGGAGACAATTTGTTTGTGGCGAGGAAGCTAAACACAAAGCTGAATGATAAGAGAAATGAGATTTAGGACAAGTGAGAGGCAGGGATGGGGGCAGCCTTGGAAGCAGTCTTAATTAGAGGCGGCTCGTAGGGGCCTGGGAGTTCATCACCCCTGGACAACTTCCCAAAGTCTCAAGCCTCTTTGTACATGGAGAAGGGTGGGACCTCAGTAACGAGCTCCTCTGAGCAGATTCCAGAGCCTGCAGGGGCAGGTGGTGCAGCAGGTGGGATAAAGAATATTCTCGATCCTGGTGTGGCATACTCCAGAAAGGTGCCTCAAAACAAAATGATTTACTGTTAGTTTTAACCATTAATCCAAAATATACTTCAGCAAAGAACTCTTAAAATCTCAACATTGGGGGCCGGCATTATATCACAGCACATTTAAACTGCTGCCCATGTGGGCAACAGTTCAAGTTTCAGTTGTTCCACTTCCAACCCACTTCCCTGCTAATGTACCTGGGAAAGAAGAAGAAAATGGCTTAAGTGCTTGGGCCCCTGCTACTCATGGAGGAGACCAGGATGAAGCTCCTGGCTTCCGCCTGGTCCACCCCCTTCCATTGGGGAAGTATACTAACGGATGAAAGATAATCTTTGTCTGTCTTCTTTCTCTCTCTAACTTACTGCCTTTCAAACAAATTATCATTTAAAAACTCAACAATTAAGCAATCAGCCTGGTTTTAAAAAAAAAGTCAAAGACCTCAACAGACACTTCATTACCAAAGATACACAGATATAAAATGAGGACAACAAAACATACTCGGCATCATTTGCAATAATAATGATATGGAGCTGGCACAGTGGTATAACAGGCTAATTCTCTGCCTCTGGTACCAGCATCCATATAGGCACTGGTTTGTGTTCAGCTGCTCCACTTCCAATCCAGCTCCCTGCTTAAGGCACGGGGAAGCAGTGGAAGCTAGCCCAAGTCCTTAGGATCCTTCATCCACATGGGAAAACCTACAAGAAGCTTCTGGCTCCTGGCTCTGGATGGACTCAGCTCCGGCCATTGCAGCCATTAGGAGAGTGAACCAGTGGGTGGAATATCTTTCTGTCTCTCCTTCTCTCTGTAAATCTGCCTTTCCAATAAAAATATGCCACCATACACCCTATTAGAATGGCCACAACTCACAGCATTGACGATACTGAAGGATGGTGAGCATGTGGAGTCGTGGGAACTCTCGTTCCTTGTTGGTGGACAGGCAAAGTAGCACAGCCACTGTGGAACATCCAAACTCTTACCATACAATCCAGTGATCACTGGCCAAAGGAACTGAAAACTTAGGCCCACACATACATGGATGTTTACAGCAGTTTTATTCATAACTGCCAGAACTTGGAAGCACTCGGGATGTTCTTCCGGAGCCGAATGGGTAAACTACAGTATATCCAAACAATGAAATAGTCATCACATTAAAGAATGCTATGAGGCCGTGAGAAGTCATGGAGCAAACTCAGAAATGCATGTTACTAAGTGGAAGGAGCTTACTTGAATAAAGCCGTATGATATAATAGAAAAGGCCAAACAATGGAGACAGAAGATCAGGGAGAGATGACATGGTGGTAGAGATTTGAGGGGTGGGAAGACACAGGGAAACTGTTATTATGAAGATGACAATGGTGGATAAGTCATTATAAAATTTCCCAATCCCACAGCCTACAACCCCAACAGTGAACCCTGTGCAAATGCTGTGTCAACACCGTTCATCAGTCATGACCTGCTTTTAGGGTGATGGCGGAATACAAGTGTGTGGGGCACAGGACGTTTGTGGGAAGTCGACCTTCCTTTCAGTTTTATTGAGAACTTAAAACTGCTGTAAAACATAAGGCCTTAGGGGAAAAAAAATGTGTGTATGTGTATGGGCATATTAAGATACTTCAGAAAGTTCATGGAAAGTGTATATTAGAGAACAAACCATTTATGGATCTCCACATAATTTTTGCCCCAAAATAAACTTATATTTTAATTCCATCAATGAAGCACTTTGTTATGGGGAAGCTATATTGGGAGGAATAAGTGGTTCAAAAATTAAACAGGAAACTACATATATCAAATGTTTATGACTCACTTTTCTCTAAAGAGGGTAGATTACTAAGAGTTCTTACCTAAGATTTTCCATTTTTAACTGGATAGGCATTTAAGCAGTACTCACTTGATGCAGTTAGGATGTTTCTAGGTCTCATGTAAGTAAATGTGATACCCTGTTGGATACATATGGATGAACTGTCTCCTGTCAAGAGACTAGAAGGGCCAGATTCCCAAGTCAAAACTAGTCCTGGAATTTAGGGAAAGGGCCACATCTGTAGCAGCTCACCTCCACAATATAAATGTCCTCAAGCAGAAGAAGTTAGCTTACCAGCAGGAGCCATCATGCTTTGGGAGGGAAAGGCATAACTAAAAGGAAAGTGGATGGAGACTCAATACCGATGCATATATAATGGCTAGACTTTCCCATCCTTGCCACAAACCCCAATACCCAGATCCCCTCTAACTGGAGAAGCCTGTGTTAGGAAAGCATGGAGTAGCCTGGTTGAGGATAATTACGGATTACCCCATTGCTTCCTTTGGTCCCCTTTAACAGGAGAGTCAGAGCCAGGACTTCCAAAGGCAATGAATGCCGTTGATCCTGTAAGGGCAGTGTTGGTAACAGACACTGTTTAATCCTCCCAAATGTTGAGAATTTCAACAGTCTCTTTTTGAAAAGGTAATTAAAGCCTAACTGAGGAACACACAGAGAACCAGCAAAGTGAGTAAAAGCTGATGAGTAACCTATAGCCTCTCTATGGAGTGGCAAAATGCTATCACAAACATATCTCAAAATATAGATGAACCTAGAAGTAGATACAATTATCACGTATGTCCAGCCAGCAGGGTTCTAGCAAGTTCCTTCCTGTAGCAAACTTCAGCTAGAAAATATGTGAGGCCTATGTGTGGTGCCCACCTTCCTGGTCAGGCAGAGGCTGTGCCCCTTGCAGCACCCATTCCCAAGCTGCCAGGGGAACATGGGCCCTGCAGTCACCCTTGACATCTCTATCTGGACACACTCATTTGAATGGCCTCCACCATTCCTGCTTCCAGGATGGCTCCTGCAAAGATGAACAGGAGCAGCCTGGGACGAGGGTTTGCAATCCTGTGAAGGGTCCAAACCCCAAAAGAACAGCCTTACCATGCCTGCGGGCAGTGCTCTTACCTTGGCCTTGCTACGTTCCTGTCTGCCTCTTCTCTCATCCTGCTGGCTCTCTGCACTCCGGCAGGATGGCTTACTCACTGGCACTCAAACTGCCCACCTCAGGGCCTGATGGCCTCTTACCTGCAGTTCCTGCTACTGGAATGCGGTTCCCCGACTCACTCCTTTCCTTTATTCCAATCTCTGTGTCTAAGAGCTCTTCTGGGATGAACTAAATAGCATCTCGGCTTTCCTTACTTCCTCATCTACTTTTCTCACAGCTCTTAGCACCACGTGATGCTGTATTATCTCCCTTTGGTCTCAGGAAGGAGGCTTCCTATGAAGGACGGATGTGCCCATTACAAAATGTTCATCCAGTGGTAGACACAATCTACTCTTATCATTAGTTGTATGTACAAAGTAGATTTAAATACCTATAACATACCATAGAGTATAATAAATATTCAATATATTTCTTATAGTCACAAAATGGTAATTCCTCGGATAGTCAAATACATTTGGAAAATGCTGCGCTAAAATAAGTCAAAAGTCAAACAATTTTACTTAACTACAAGACTATGAAAATAAACTTGTTCATGTGCTGTTCTAAATGAGAACTATACTAAGCATGCTTTCTAAACTTTTTTAAACGTAGAAACTTCAGGCCCGGCACGATAACGTAGTGGTTAAGGTCCTCGCCTTGCATGCCCCCGGATCTCATACGGGCCCTGCTTCCCATCCAGCTCCTGCTTGTGGCCTGGGAAAGCAGTCGATGACAGCCCAAAGCCTTGGGACCCTACACCGTATGGGAGACCCAGAAGAGCTCCTGGCTCCTGGCTTCGGATCGGCTCAGCTCCAGCCGTTGCAGCCGCTTGGGGAGTGAACCGTCCGATGGAAGCTCTTCCTCTCTGTCTCTCCTTCTGTGTATCTGCCTTTCTAATTCAAAAAAAAAAACTAGAAACTTCTTCCAAGGAGTGTCAAATATATACTTGTTTCTCATTAGGCTAAGGTTTTTTTAATATCTGGTTCACCACTGTATTCCCCATAATCAGAAATCATGAGACACAGTGGATACTCATACATGTTTATTAAGTGAATGAATAATTGAAGATGAGTAAGAGCTAGCATTTAAATATTTTCTCTTAAAAAAAAATCTATTTCAGAGACCGCTCTCATCTGCTGGTTCACTTCCCTAATGACCTCAGCGACCACGGGTGGCCTAGGCCAGAGGCCAGGGAACTAATTTCTGCCTTCCTCAGGGGTGGTAGGAATCCAGTGGCTTGAGCCATCACGTGTTGGCCCTCAGGGTCTGCATCAGCATTAGCAGCAAGCTGGAGCCACAGCTGGGTAGCTGACCCAGTGATTCTAATTGGGATGCAAGCGTTTAACTTCCAGGGTAAAAGCCCATTTTAAATTTTTTATTTTCAATAAAGTACTTTGCTGTAATTTTTTAAAAAAGCTCTCTTTACTTCTTTGAAAGAGGGAGGTACACGGAAAGAGATCCTACATCTGCCAGTTACTCACGTGTCTTCAATGGACAAGGCTAGCCAGGCCAGAGCGAGGAGCTGCTTCCTGGTTTCCCACACTGGTAGTGGGGATCCATGTACGGGGGCTATCTTCTGCTAAACTCTCTCAGGTGCTTTAGCAGAGAGCTGGACTGGAAATGAAGCAGCTGGGAGTCAAACTGGTGACCATATGGATGCCAGCACGTTGCATGTAGTGGCTCAACATGCAACAACATGATGCCAACTCCCCCAATTTCTTTTCCTTTTTTTTTTTTTTAATGTATTTATTGGAGAGCCAGAGAGAGAGGCAGACACTAAAAGAGTGAGCCCTTTGGGATGTTATACTTTATTTCAGCCTCCTGATGGGACTGGGCTACATGATTTTTCAAGGTCTCTACTAAAGTACTGGAGAGGTAGATGTTTGGCACAGCAGGTAAGACACCTCTTGGGATGCCAACATCCAGGATCACAGTGCTTGTGCCAGAACCATGGATGAGCTCCAGATTCCAGCATCCAGCTGGTGCGTACCCTGGCTCAGGCACCTGGCCTCTCGCCATCCATGGGAAAGACTCCTGGAGTTGTGGATGCCTGGCTTCATGGATCAGCCTGGACTGTTGGGAGGCATCTGGGGAGTTAACCAGCAAATGAGTGATTCTCTCTCTCCCTTTCAAATGTTCTTAAAATTTGAAGGTAAAAGATAGCTTAGTACCATTCTGTAAGATTTCTGTAGGCCAGGGAAAGACGGACAGGGTCTGAGAGGAAGCAGCTGAAATGAGGTTTCTATGGAACTCCCAATTGCAGCCCCGCTTGCAGACACTTGAAATTCACATCCTCGCCTCTCTCTCCTTGTCTGTCCTCCTCACGTCATTCCATCCCTCTCCACTGCTCCTGTTCCCTCATGCCCCTGCTTCTTCCTGACAGTTCCTCAAGATTCAAGACAAAGACTGGATCTCCTGAGCTAAACTAAGGCTGTCCGAGAGGTACCAGCTGATGAGTCGGGCACATATGCCACTGTGCTCCTGAGAATACCCCGGGGCTGCCTCTCCAGGGGCAGAGGCCAACAGAGCAAACCCAGGGGGAGGACTTTCAAGTTGAGGCGAAGCCCCTGCCAGAGCTGCAAGCTCCACAGCTTAGGCGCTGCGTGCTGGGCAGGAGTGAACACACATGAGCTGCGGGGAGGGCCGCCGCAGGTAAGCTGAGCTTTCTCCTCCTCCTTTCTTCCCATGCACTGCCCTTGCACCGACGGGAGGAGACTGGCAGAACACAGAAACAGCCAGGGCCACATCACCAGCCTCAGCCTCCCTGGAAGCTGCCAGGGGGAGGAAGAAGAGGTGGGGGAAATGGAGTCTTGAGATATTTTATTTGGGTTCCAATTCCACTGCTGCCCTGGAAGTAAACATTCTAAGCCCTGACGGGGGTGGCAGGGTCAAACTAGTCTTCCTCCGTAGGGCAGTGCATTTTTTAAAGACCCAGTATGACTTCAGATGGAGGGTTCTGTAAGAAGGTTAGAGGGTAGGAGGCTCCAATGGACAGTATTGCTCAGGGTGAACTGTTAACACACTTGTATTTCTAAGTATGTGCTATGTATGTTCTAAGTATGTGCTCATCCATGCCGTAAACCTTCAAGTTCCTTACAGAGTTTCATCATGCCTCTTTGTCTTTAGGCTGATTACCATAATTAGTTGTGATTTACCGAGGTTAGATTCACCAATCACCAGGAAGGAACACATCAGCCGTACATAGAAAAGACCTTAGATGGCCTTTATTCCAGGGAACTGTGGGTCACGGGCTTCCCTTCCCCATATAGCAGAAAGATGTGAGGAGAGAGCTACAGAGGAAGAAGAGCCAGGAAGAGGGGTAAGAGGGGGTTTTAAGCTCCACCTCCCCAACATGGAAGCTGAAACAGGGCTGCTCCAGCTGTTACTTAGTGAGGACTATTGGTTTGTATCCAAGTAACCCCATTGCTGGAGGGGTGTGCCAGAATTCCGTCCTTCCTGGTTGTAGCCTGAGACCAGGCTGGAAGCAGGCTCTGCCCTCCTCCACAGTTACTGTGGCAACCATCAACTGAGTGCTTCTTATATACCAGGAATCACATATTTTAATTCCTTAAATGATCCAACAGCATAGGAGCTACTAACTTCATTTTATAGAAAAAGAGGCCAAGACCAAAGAGGCTCAATGATTTGCTCAAGTTCACAAAGTGTGCCGGTTCAGCCAAAAACCCTGAAGCAAGAGACCTTCCACTGGGCCAGCCTTTTGCCAAACCCTTAGGTTCCCCACATCTGGCCTTCTAAGACCCTAACACCTCCATCCCAGGAAGCAACAGTACAGTGCCTTCAGACCCGCTTTCTGCAGAGGGTGAGAACTAACCCTTCCAGGGAGGTTGCGGGTAAAGAGGAAGATCAACTACAACCTGGAGGACAAGCAGGAAATGTTCTCTTCCTGTGGCCCCAGGCCAACCTTGATGTGTTGGGAGTTTTATCTGCTCAATTCCCTAAGACCTCCCCTGTGAGAGGCCTGGAATTTGGTCTGTGACTTGACCAGACAGGAGTACTCAGAGCTGAGTTTTGGCTTTGCCAGTACACAGACATCATCTGTAATCTTTCTAGAAGCCACCCCCACCCGCACCCTGGTGCACATGCACACACTTGCACTTGCATCTCAGCCGTCTGCGGGAGTTTGAGATGATGCCCTCTTGCCTTCTCAAGTCCGTTCGGATACCGTTACACAAGCATTTAAACAAGCATTCCCCCCCCCCCCCAGCTGAAAAGCCACAGCGTCTGGTTCCCTCGGGCTACAGTGAGGGGGAGCCACTGCACCGAAACACTTCTTTTTTCTAGCTTCATTGTCTCAGGCCTCAACCTGTGATCAATCCCTTGTTCCATCACACCCACCACAGCTTTCTTCCTAACCAAACTTTGGCTCCCGTAACAGCGACTGCAAAAGCAGAGGAAGGGGTCCCGCGTGGTAGTCTAGTGGCTAAAGTCCTTGCCTTGCATGCTCCAGGATCCCATATTGGTGCCGGTTTGTATCCCAGCAGTCCCGCTTCCCATCCAGCTCCCTGCATGTAGCCTGGGAAAGCAGTGGAGGACAGCCCAAAGCCTTGGGACCCTGCATCCGTGTGGGAGACCCCAAAGAGGCTCCTGGCTCCTGGCTCCAGATCAGCTCAGCTTCAGCCATTGTGGCCGCCTGGGGAGTGAATCAACAGATGGAAGCTCTTCCTCTCTGTGTATATATGACTTTCCAATAAAAATAAAATAAATCTTAAAAAAAAAAAAAGCAGAGGAAGAACAGCCTAGTGGTTCCATGCAACAGTTTTTGAAACCCAGCCTGACTTTGTCTCCACTCGGGCCCCAGTCAGTCATCTGACTTTAAGCAAACTCATCCTTGTCTCGAATTTCCTGTTCTATAAAGTGGGGTCTTAGAGATGCATGTGTGAAAGATGACAGAACATAGTGTACATGCTGAGAAGTCTCTGCTGTTTGGGGCTGGAACTAAGCTGGAAAATCAAGTGGAGAGTTCAGATGCTTAAATTAGACTATTCTGATAAAAACCAGATGCTATTCTGACTAAAGAGAAGGCACGTTTAAGCACCCAGGGAAGAAGCCTGTTTGCCTTCCTAACGCAGTGGCATCATGTGTAACCAGGAGATGCTGGAGAACTGGCAGAGCCCACAGATACCCATAACGACCACAGCATTCAGAATCACCCCGGTGCCCCTTCACGTCGACCAGCCTGCAACAGGATGCCTTTTCAGAGGATGACCAAAGCAGCATGGAGCACTCTGAGACTTGGGATAAATGTAAGCCAGTGTTCCCGAAACAAAGACTACTCCAGCAACTCACCTGGAATGGTAGCTTTGATGCCAAGGAGTGCCGATCGTGCCCTGAGATACCTGCATCATGCTGGCATCGGCGAGGGTCTCCCCAGATTTGGTCATGTGCCACGAGTGGGGTCGGCCTGCAGGTTCGCTGCGCCTGCAGAAACACAGGAAAGGGAGGTCCCTGGCATTAGCATGACCCACAGCTCAGTCTCTCCTCTGACGGTGCTGGTGGACTTGGGAGTCCAGACTGCCACATGCCCTGAGACCAAAAAGCAGTTACATAAACACAAGACAGAAGATTCTGCTGCCTCGTTCTCTCACTCATCACGACTATTCTCTGCCCTATTAGTATTTCACTTCTTAGGCTAACATAATCCCACACTTTCATAGAAATGTGCAGTCATATAAAGACTCCTGCGTAACCCTCGCCTAGACTTCTGACACATCAACATTTTATGTTTTCTCATACTTAAAATGCGTGGAGTGTTCTTGGTTTCTGGACATTCTTCATAAAGCGCACAGCAAGGGGCCAGCATTGTGGCATAGCATGTTAAGCTATGCAGGCATCTTGTATGGGTGCCAGTTCATGTCCTGACTATTCCACTTCCGATCCAGCTCCCTGCTGGTGTGCCTTGGAAAATGAGGTAGATGGACCCTACACCCATAATGGAGACCCAGATGAAGCTCCTGATCCCTGACTTTGGCTTGGGCCCCGCTTGGGGAGTGAATCAGTGGATGGAAGATCTTTATATATGTACCTCTCCCTGTCTCTCCATGCAGCTCCACTTTTCAAATAAATAAAAGAGATCTTAAGAAACCACGTCCGAGTGAGCAGGCACCTTGGTGCTAACAGCCCTTGGGCCCACACCATCTAAAGAACAAGATGCTCCCTAAAAGAGTTTCTTATTTTGCAAGACGCTGACTTCAACTTTTAGCATCCGGCCCTCAAAATACAAAGAACTGATGAAGCCAAAGAGAAAACGTGGGTGTCCTTCAGACGGCAAGGCAGATTCATTTTTGGCCAAAGAGGGAGATGAGCTATTGGGCCTCTCATGATACAGAGCCATGAATGGGAGACCAGAGGGGATAGTTTAGAAATACTTTTATGGGATCCAGGAAGCCACTCTGAAATGATGAAGGCAGTAGCAGTAAGTTACCTAACTCATTGTACTTGGCATTGGGGCTAAAAACCCACACATCCCTTTTCTGTTGAGGAGGAAAAAAAAAAAACCTTTCATCATATAAATGAAAAATTGGCCAATCAAATTTTATTTGTTAAACATATTGGAACAATACAAGGCAAGGGGCCAGGAGCCTGGAGTTCTTGCCCTCATCTTTTTATTGCTGTATGTGACTGTGAGTATGAGTCACTTTCCCTCCCTGTGTTGGCTCATCTGAGAAAGTGGAGGGGGTGGGTGATTGGTGCGGTGGCCAAGGCGCCACTGGGGACAGCTGTATCCCGTATCGGTGTCTGAGCTGGCTCTGCTCCCGATTCCAATCTGCTGCTACAATGCACCCTGGGAGGCAGCCGCAGATGGCTCCGGTGGGAGCCAAGCCACCCACATGGGGGAGCTCAGCTGAAGCCCCAGCTGCCAGCTGTGGGCTGGCCCAACCTTACAGGCACCTGGGGAGTGACCCAGCAGATAAATCCCTGTCAATCCTTGTCTGTTTCAAATAAATTAATAAATTCAAATCTAAACAGTGATGAGATTAATCAAACAGGCTGGCTTCATTTTAATCAGGAATGACTTTAAATAAATAGGAGAGACACTAAGGCTTCCCAATAGAGGACAATTTCCAAAAAAAAAAAAAAAATGCCTAATTACAAATAGTTCCTAGAAAAAGATTAAGAGGGGTGTGTGTGTGTGTGTGCAGAAAATTTCGAAACCTGTTCTTATGCAGAATCTTAAACATCTGTTGCACTTTCCACGAACTCTTTGAAGATTCTATATTTTTCAACTGTCAGCAAAGTGATTATGGTAAAAGGAAAATGGTCTCATGTTTGGCAAGAGAAAAAGCTGCAGGAGGTTTTTATGCAGTCAATAAATACTGAGGCAGAGGAGCCAGGAGTCAGGTGAACCAACTGTTTGGAAAAGTGAGAAAAATTCAGATGTTCCCTGAGATGGGGAGACTGGGGTGTGGATTAAGGTGCTCAGCTCTGAGATCAGGCAAATTTGGGCCTAGAGGCATTCTGTACATTGATGTCACAGAGGTTTTTCCCCCCCCATTGGATTTTAGTTAATTTTCTTTTTTTTTCTTTTAAATACTCATTTTATTGTTAATGAAATATTTACAGAGAGAAGGAGAGACAGAGAGAAAGATCTTCATCTGCTGTTTCACTCCCTAAGCGGCCATAATGGTCAGAGCTAAGCCAATGTGAAGTCAGGAGCCAGGAGCTTCTTCTGGGTTTCCCACACAAGGGTCCCAAGGCCTTGGGCCATCCTCTACTGTTTTCCCAGGCCACAAGCAGGGAGCTGGAAAGAAGTGGAGCAGCCAGGACATGAACTGGCACTCATATGGGATTCCAGTGCATGCAAGGCAAGGACTTTATCCACTAGGCTACAATGCCAGGCCCTTTAGTTAAGTTTCTTAACCACGTGAACTTCCCCCTGTATGAAAGGCAGATTATAATAGAACCTATTCACAGGGCTTCCGTAGGATTAAAAAGCTGGATCATGTACCTGGCACCAAAAACAAGAGCAGGAAATGTTAAGCATCATTATCATCATTCCTCATTAATGAGTTGATAGAGAGCTAAAGACCAGCCCATCCACTGTATGTAGGACAAAGGGAAGGTCAGGAGGAAAGCAGCTGGAGGAGGAGGAGGGGCCAGGAACTTTGCACCCAACTCTGAGATCTTGGGAAAGCATGAGTAATGAGAACAGAGAAGCCACCATGGTCACAGCCTCTAAGAGCCTGGTGTGTCCATGGCAGAGAGTTGCCATTGTGTCCATCTGGGGAGAGAGCCAGCAGGTGGAAGCTCTTTGTTGCGCCTCTCTGTAATTCTGCCTTTCAAATAAAAATAAATCTAAAGAACAACAACAAAACAAACAAAAACAAACAAAACAACAACAAAAACAAACCCTATAGGAAGGAAGAGCATGGTGTCTGGAGATAAACAACAGGGGCCAGGCTGTGGCACTATTTAGCTGCTTATTTGTCCCAGGAGTTTTGGGTTCCAGACAAACCCCATTAGACTGCGCACTGCCCCAAAGCTGAGTCAACCCTTCTCTCAGAGCAGGCAGGACAGAGCCCAAGGCCTCGGCATCTCAGCCATTCAGCCTCCTTCCTGCTGCTGCTCCCTCTGTGACTGCGGAATTCCAGCTCCAGGCACTAGGCTGTGCCTCTCGACCGTGTCCCCGAAGCCCAGCTGCCTCCACCTAACACGGCTTCCTCGCTGACTCAGATGCCTGGCCCACTCCCCAGTTCCGTGCAGAGGCTGGAAATCCTTCCTGCTGTTCCTCCACCCTCGCCTTTGCCCCTCGGGGCTGACGGCAGTCACACAGCCTGGGAGTCAGGCTGGGAGCCCAGTCACATGGGACATGAAGAAATAAGGTCTCTCCTGCATGAGGTACCTGGAAGCATTTCACGCACTCACCACTTGGGCCTCCAATGGCTCAAGATACATAAGGACAAAGAACAGACCGTGATGGTTCGACCCTCTATTAGGGAGCAAGGTCTCCTCTTGGTAGTCAGATGTTAGCTCTGGAACTCCCCGAGGAGCCGTGGATACCACTGAAGAGTGGCATCGGGGCAGCGCTGTGGTGGCATCAGGGTAGCTGTCCAGCGTTCCACCTCCCCCATGACATGGGTTGTTGAGGCGGGAGATGACCTTCTGGTAACTTCAGAGGTATCCTGAAGGGCAATACAGCCCGCTGCTGGCACAATGCCCTTTTGAAGGGAGAGAAGACAAATGGAGCTGCTTCACCCAGGTCAATCACAAAAAAAAAATGTCTCTGTGCTTTAAACATGACAGTAAGACTTCCATTTAAGTGTAAGCTTTCTAGAACTTTCCTCAGTCTTCCTTCCCCTTCAGTCATTTATAGACTTGCTATATGCCAGCTGCTGTGCTAGCATCAGGAATCCAACAAGAATAAAGTATCACAAGACCTGAATAATTCACAGTGCTGCCAGCTGGGCAAAACACTCTACTAGACTGTCAGTCCCCTACCAGAGCCCTGGCACAGGTGCTCGGTGCACACGGAGGAGGGGCACCTCACAACAGGGCAGGAGTGAGTCGAGGTGGCTTCAGGGTTTACTGAACCAGGAAAGATCTCCCCAGATGGGAAAAGGATGGCATGGCGGAAGAGAAACTGTGGGAAAGCCAGGGGACTTAGGGTGAAGAGGACAGAAGAAGTCTTGTAGACCTCCAGAAAGGAGAATGTGACCACAGCAAGAGTGGCAGATGTGCAGGCAGGACAAGAGGGGCCAGGTGGTAAAATGCCTCGCTCGGTGCCACACGAGGGGTCTAGACAGGGGCCAGTGGCCCCGAAACCCCAGAACTTTAGCCAGGGAGAAGCCTGCTCCAGTGGGAGGAGTGGGAAGACATTGCCAGTAACACAGAGAATACGTTGGAGAGAAACAAGACTTGGAGGTCACTGTACTGATATGGGTCTGGCACCAAGACAGTGGCGGTGAACTTGACAAGATGCCTGATCTTCAGGCTACTGAGGGGCAGAATTGTCGCGCAAGTGACCACATGGATATACAGCTGTGCACGAGGACACTTCAAAAATCCATGGAAAAACAGAATGAGGAGACAAGTTGATTTTGGTACACCAAATTTCAAAGGCCACGCATACTTTTCACAAGGTACCTGTTTGCGGACCCTGTGTGTTTACCTACCCTGGGTGGGATATCAGGGTCTAACACAGGTTTAACAAGCTTAAGGACAGGGTGCTGTTGAAGCACACACACACAAACACACTATTAAATGTCTTTTAAAAAGAAAAAAAGGCAAAAACAATCTTCCTTAAGCCATGCAGTACATCCATCTAATGGAACACTAGGTGGATATCAAGAACGGAGTTGTTCTCCATATGGAATTATGGAATGATGATACTGTTCATTGACAATGGTGAGGTAGAAACTATGTGCTAGGTAGTGGGAGCAAGCGTGCATCACCACATACACTAAACAGTACTTCTGAAGGTCCTTTAGAATCTAGCAACAAAGACTGCTATGGAAGAAATTGATCTTCACTGTACTTTGTTTTGTAGCTTTTGAATTTTGTACCATGTCCATGTATTTCTTACTAAAAAGCAAAGTATTTTAAAAATAGCCTCCCATCTCAACTGTACGTTGAGATAACCAGAAACATCAGTTTATAGACTTTTTCAGTGGGGCATGCAATTCCATCAGCATTCCTAAAGAACACAGCCTATTTACACATTTTGGGACCACTCCCATCTTAAAAGATGAAGAAATGTTTTCCTGGGGTATATTACATCATGAAGCAATGAGTTAAGAGTCAGATGACTGAATTTTAAAATTCAGCAAACTTAGTTATGTGTGTATGGGTGCAAATCAGACAAAGCCCTTTTGTTGCATTCCTAACCACAAACAAGGAAGCTTGGCTGCGTGGGATGGACCGGCTGATGAAACTGGAATTAGCAAGTGACACGATGTCCTTTTCCAAGGACCTTGCCCTCACCCAGAGAGGGCCAGGAATGCAAAGCATATTTCTGAGAAAAATCAACAAGCAATTCAGGGGTTTCGAGCAGTGTCTGCTGGTCACCTACTGTAAGTCTCTCACCAGCTCGGGGATGGCTTCAAGTGGTTCATAATCTTGATGAAATAGAAAATACTAAACAAAATCAGAGTGTTGCTCCGTCACTGAAAAAGTAAAAGTGAATGCTTGGTGAGTGCCACGCACCCTTCTAGGCACCTGAGCACCTTGTCACTTAAACTTTCCACGATCTGCCTGGTGTGAGTGAGGAAAAGGAGAATGTCTCAACCTGCCCAGTCATAAAGGCAGAGAGCAAGAGAGGTGATGCTTCTACTCAGGCAGCGACCTGCAGAGCCACGTGGTGAGCGGGGACGGGCAGAGGAGGACACGCTTGAGCGGGTTGTTTTCCTGGATGGTTGGATGTTCCTGCTTCGGGCACGTACAGCCTGTTTGCGAGATGGACATTCATAGCAAGATGCAATGAGAGTCAACCATGCAGAGAGCTGTGGGAACAGCATAGAAGGAACATGACTGCCAAGTGCTTGAGGCAGGAATGAATTTGGGGTTTTCAAAGAATACAACCCAATATGGCCAGAGGCTTGTGAGTTAATAGAGCATACTGGGCCTCCAGTCTTTTGGGGCATTTTGGTCACTGAATAGGGTCTGAGGTTAGCCAAAAACCTTAAGAGTAGAACTTCAAAGACCCTTGTAGGATTGGCATTCTTTGGATAAATGTTCTAACTTAGAACATTCTGAGAGCTAGAGTCACATCCGTCCATTGGCGTTCTTTCGTGAGCTGTTGCCACGATAGACTTTGCCCAGGCACTACTGTTGTGAAGCCAGGCCAGTAATCACCCAAACATGAATCAAATGTCCAAAACTATAAAAAACTTTTAATGTTTTTTTAAAAATTTTACTTTGGGGCCAGCTTTCTGGTATAGCGAGTAGAGCTGTCACCACTGACCCATATGGGTACTGGTTCCTGTTCAACTTGCTGATTTTGATTTCTGATTCAGCCCTCCGTAATGCACCTGGGAAAGATGATGGCCCACACACCCGGGCCCCTGGCACCCATGTGCGAGACCTGGCTGAAGCTCCAGGCTCTTGGACTGGTCCAATCTTGGGCACTGCAGCAATCTTGCAAGTAAACCAGCGGATGGAAAAAATTCTCTCTCAACTAGATCTTTAAAAAAAATGTTAATACAATTTATATGAATGAGGTTGAACATATTTCCATTTGATTAACTTTTATTGCCCTTGCCTATTCAGTCTTTCTATCTGTTGAGCTCTTTATTTACTACAGCCAATAAGCCTGTGAGTAAGATGGAAATTTTTTTTTTAAGATTTATTTTTATTATTATTTTTTTTTATTGGAAAGGCAGATATACAGAGAGGAGAGACAGAGAGGAAGATCTTCCGTCCGATGATTCACTCCCCAAGTGAGCGCAATCCGAAGCCAGGAGCCTCTTCCGGGTCTCCCACGCGGTGCAGGGTCCCAAAGCTTTGGGCCGTCCTCGACTGCCTTCCCGGGCCACAGGCAGGGAGCTGGAAGGGAAGCGGGGCTACCGGGATTAGAACCGGCACCCATATGGGATCCCGGGCGTGCTAGGCGAGGACCTTAACCACTTGTGCCACTGGTCTGGGCCCAAGATGGAAATTTAAAATGCCAAAAAATAATAAAATATTAAGCTCAAAAAAGGAATTAAAATACACCCAAGCCGATCAGTATCACAAACTAAAAATGACCACAAGGGCTGGTACAATGGCTCAACTGGCTAATCCTCCACTTTGCAGCATCAACTTTCCCTGAGTGCCAGTTCGTGTCCCAGCTGCTCCAGCTTCTTATCCAGCTCCCTGCTTGTGGCCTGGGAAAGCAGTAGTGGATGGCCCAAAGGCTTGGGACCCTGTACCGGCATGGGAGCACCAAATGAAGCTCCTGGCTTTAGATTGGCTCTGTTCTGGGTATTGTGGACACTTGGGGAGTGAACCAGTAGATGGAAGCTCTTTTTCTCCTCTCTGTAAATCTGCCTTTACAATAAATATAAATATGCTCCCCCACCCAAAACAAAACAAAAACAAACAAACCCAAAGAAGTAAAGCATAGCATGTCAGTACATTTTGTAAATTAAGTCAACTGGAGTAAACATTTATTAGGCTGGGGTTGAAACCTTTATGACAGATGTGCTAAAACATCGTTTCTTTCTGTTTTTTTTTTTTAAAGATTTATATATTTTTATTGGAAAGTCAGATATAAAGAGGAGAGACAGAAAGAGCATCCAGCTGTTGACTCACTCCCCAAGTGGCCACAACGGCCAGAGCTGAGTTGATCCAAAGCTAGGAGCTAGGAGCCTTTTCCAGGTCTCCCACATGGGTGCAGGGTACCAAGGCTTTGGGCAGTCTTCAACTGCTTTCCTAGGCCACAAGCAGGGAGCTGGATGGGAAGCAGAGCTGCTGGACACAAACCAGTGTCCATATGGGATCCCAGCGTGTTTAAGGCAAGGACTTTAGCCACTAGGCTACCATGCCGGGCCCTAACACAGTTTCTTAAGCGCTCTCTCTCTCACTCTCTCTCTTAAAGATTTATTTAGTTTTATTGGAAAGGCACATATACAGAGAGGAGGAGAGACAGAGAGGAAGCCCTTCTGTCTGATGGTTCACTCCCCAAGCGGCCTCAATGGCTGGAGCTGAGCCAATCTGAAATCAGGAGCCAAGAGCTTCTTCCAGGTCTCCCACTCAGGTGCCGGGTCCCATGGCTTTGGCCCGTCCTCGACTGCTTTCCCAGGCCACAAGCAGGGAGCTGGATGGGATGTGGAGCTGCCAGGATGTGAACCAGTGCCCATATGGGCTCCCAGCATGTTCAAGGCGAGGACTGTAGCTGCTATGCTATCATGCCCAGCCCTCCTAAGCTTCTTTCTTTGTCACTGCTATCTAGCTCCATCTGTTTTTAAAAAAATTATTTAAAACCAGGCCTGGTACAGTAGCCTAGTGGCCAAAGTCCTCGCCTTGCATACGCCAGGATCTTATTTGGGCACTGGTTTGCATCCTAGCTGCTCCACTTCCTATCCAGCTCCCTGCTTGTGGCCTGGGAAAGTAGTCGAGGACTGCCCAGAGCCTGGAGACCATGCACCTGCATGGGAGGCCTAGAAGAAGCTCCCAGCTCCTGACTTTTGATGGGCTCAGCACCGGCTGTTGCAGCCACTTGGAGAGTGAATTAGTAGACAGAAGATCTTTCTGTTTCTCTTCTCGTAATTCTGACTTTCCAATAAAAATAAATAAAATCATTTAAATCATTTTAAATCATTTTGAAATTACAAAGTACTTCAAACATATATTTAAAAAAAAAACCACATTCAGATCAATATAAAGACTACCCATTTATCAGCCACCAAAATTGATCAGATCTGAACATTTTCCCCATATTTACTTCAGGCCATCTCTTAAGTCATAATTAACTCATTAATAATACTCGGTGCACATACATTTGGTCTCTAGCTCCTCTGAAGTTCCTTCCTTGTGTTCCTTAGATAGAGTTGAACAAGCAAACACAAGCAAACGTGAACATGTAATCTCATTCATCACTTTCCCAGGAGAATGAGTGTGAGATTCTACCTTTGACTTTTGCACTTGGCCTTACCTGTGTCACTCTATACCACTGCTCACAGAGCTTTCTCACACAGCTGTCTTTTCAGCTGCCATGTATTCCACCGTGTGCATGTCTCATTTTTAATTTCATGAGACTCTTACATTTTACTTATTTGAAAGGCAGACAGAGACAAGGAGGGAGGAAAAAATCACTCATCTTTAATTTGCTCCCTAAATGTCCACAGCGGCTGAGGCTGGGCCATGCAGAACCATAGTCAGCAACTCCTGCTGGTCTCCCACATGGGTAGCAGGAACTTGAGCCACCACAGGCTGCCTCCCAGTGTGTAGGAAGCTGCACTGCAAGCGGAACGGGGGACTTGAACCACAACACACTCATATGGGACCTGAGTGTCTCCTAAGTGGTGCCTAAAGGCCTTATCAGAAATGTGAACAGCCCCACTTGGGTAGCACACCCCAGCTGGTGGCAGAGTCCTCATTACTGCCTTAGGGCTCTGCCAGGCTCTCCTCAGGCTTTGTGGGACAAGCACCTTTCCCAAGGTGTTCCTACAGGCCTAATGACTTCTTCTTAAAGAAAAAGAAAAGCAGCTCAGGGGTAGACAGGCATGCCTTAGGCAACACACAGTCCCTTCTGGAATGAGACTTTCTTTTTAAATGCCACATTCTAATACTAAGCCCTGGAGCCTTTTAAGGAGTAACTGAGTCACAGCAAGAGCCAGGTCTGCTCAAATGGAACCATAAGACTCAAATAAAACTGGTGCAAGAGATCCACAAATTTTACCAACTCCTCCATACTATTATCACTCTTATTACTAGTCTATCCTCTCTTCATCTTCAAAGATTAAATTGTACAGATTACCACCCAAAATATCAAAGACAGGGACCAGCAATGGCTGTGGGTGTTTTTCCCTAGGGCTTTAGTGGGCCATGGTACTGACACGCTCCCTCTCTGTCCCTCCCCCTCACTCTGACACAACAAGGAATCAGATCACGACCCTTCCTTTCCAGGTGCCAACACTTGCACATCACTCATGGCAAAATTTGATGCAAACATTTAAATACCTGTGATCTGTACAAGCACCGAGCATGACTTAAAAATTCTGCATGTGTGTTTATTATTTTTTAAATATTTGTGTTTAAAAGGCAGAAAGATAAATACAGAAAGATCATTCATTTGCTTGTTCACTACACCGCAAATACCCACAGCAGCCAAGACTGGGCTAGGTGGAAGCCAGGAGCCATGACAGGAATCCAGGCCTCCTGTGTGGATTTCAGAAACCCGAGTACTTGAGCCATCACCTGCCACCTCCTAGACTGATCATTAGTAAGTAGCTGGAACCAGAGCTCAGCTGGCAGGAGTGCCCAGACACTCCAATTATGGGGTGTGGCATTCCAAGTGGGAATCTTAACTCCGAGCCAAACATCCACCCTCATTCACTGAGTTTCAAATTCATAAAAGTCCAGCATAAATAGAATTGCATGAATAACTTCTGTGTCAAAGCTCAGTTCATAACCAGGCATTTTTATCCACTTGAGAGGGCTGGGGGGTGGTGAGGGAATGGTTTCTGCTGATTCTTTCAACCATAGAATTTTGTTCTTTTACTCCCCTTCTGTTCCTGTCTCAGAATGTGCTGCTGGGGCTGAGGGCTAGGGCTGGGGCTGAGGCTGAGGGCTGAGGGCTGGGGGCTGAGGCCTGAGAGCTGAGGGCAGGGGGGCTGGGGCTGGGGGCTGGGGGTTGGGGCTGAAGGCTAGGGGGCTGGGGCTGAGGGCTGAGAGCTCAGGGCTGAGAGCTGAGGCTGGGGGTTGAGGGCTGGAGCTGAGGGCAGGGGGGCTGGGGCTAAGGGCTGGGGCTGGGGGCTGGGGGTTGGAGCTGAGGGCTGGGGCTGGGGGTTGGGGCTGAGGGCTGGGGCTGGGGGCTAGGGCTGAGGGCTGGGGCTGGGGCTGAGGACTGGGGGACTGGGGCTGAGGGTTGGGGGGCTGGGGCTGGGGGGGCTGAGGCTGGGGCCTGGGGCTGAGGACTGGGGGACTGGGGCTGAGGGTTGGGGGGCTGGGGCCTGGGGCTGAGGGCTGGGGGGCTGGAGCTGAGGGCTGGGGGGCTGGGGCTAAGGGCCGAGGGCTGGGAGCTGAGTGGCTGTCCTCCACAGACATCCAACGCTTAGACAGGTAGAGAGAATAGGGTTTTTGAGGTGTGCCGGTGGACTGCTCCTGCATTTGTGGGAGAGTTTCGTGGGGCTTCCCCAGGGGAGCTTGTTGGTCACCAACGGGAGGGCAAACAGCTCAGAGGAAACAGTGCAAAGGTGTGTGGCTTCTTCCCCTCCCCACTGCAGGGTGGGGTGCGTGCAGACTGTGAGAAGGCTCCTCACCCACCACACTGGGACCCCTCCCCCAGGACATCCACAGGAGACCATCCTTCTAGAGCTCACAGGAGTCCAATACCATCTCAAACATTTCCACATGCATTCATTTTTAATGTAATTTCAAGGAATAAAGTAAATTGTGCTTATCCAGACAGATGAAGAAAGTTACTGGAGCACGCACTCGCGTGTGTGTGTGTGTGTGTCAGAAGCCATGCCTTTGAGTACTGATTTTTTCTAAGTTATCATTCCATTAAAACAAAAACAGGGCCTGGCTCAGTGGCCTAGCGGCTAAAATCCTCGTCTTGAACGCGCCAGGATCCCATATGGGCACTGGTTCTAATCCCGGTGGCCCCGCGTCCCATCCAGCTCCCTGCCTGTGGCCTGGGAAGGTAGTCAAGGACAGTCCAAAGCCATGGGACCCTGCACCCATCCATGTGGGAGACCTGAAGAAAGTTGCTGGCTCCTGGATTCGAATTCGTGGGAGCTCTGGCCGTGTGGTCACTTGGGGAGTGAATCACTGGACGGGCGATCTTCCTCTCTGTCTCTCCCCATCTTTGTATATCTGACTTTCCAATAAAAACAAATAAATCTTAAAAAGTAAGTAAATAAACAAATGCGCTGCCAGCTTCCTAACACAAATGAAACTGAATTTTCCTTAAAAACAAGCCTGAAGCATTGTGATGAATTTTTCTCATCTCTGCTTTTCAATGCTTGTATCCTTCATTTAAGGCTACAAATAAGAAAGTGCAGAAAGTTACGTTTAGTTAAAACTCTTAATTAGGGCCCAGCACATTAGCCTAGTAACCTAATCTCACCTTGCATGTGCCAGGATCCTATATGGGAACCAGTTCTAGTCCCAGCTGCTCCATTTCTCTTCCAGCTCCCTGCTTGTGGCCTAGGAAAGCAGCAGGATGTCCCAAAGCCTTGGGACCCTGCACCCGCGTGGGAAACTCATAAGAAGCTCCTGGCTATGGATTGGTTCAGTTCTGGCCGTTACAGCCACATGGAGTGAACCAGCGGAGGGAAGATCATTCTCTCTGTCTCGTGTTCTCTCTGTAAAGTCTGACTTTCCGATAAAAAATAAATAAATCTTAAAAAAAACCTTAAGTAATGATCAAAAGAAAAATCTGTTTTTAAATTATGATGGGAAAGACAGCACTGACTGCAATAGTTTCCAAGGATCGGGACCTGGGTAACAGTGAGGATTTAAAGGCAGAGCACTGGAAGACGCTGAAAGCCTTAGGAACACCTGTTGCACAACTCCTCAAGGCCTGCTGGCATTTCTATAACAAATTCTTATAACATGGAGGAGAGCCTGGCCGCCACCTCCGCTCACACTGAACACGAGACTGGGGGAGACGGTAAGAAAGCTCAGAAGAATGTTCTCCTGTTCACTCTCAGATGATAGAATGCCAAAGAAAACTTGAAAAACCAGCCTTGTGACCCCTACACATGTATTTTGCAAAATAAGCTGTTCATATATAGTTCTTTTTACATGAATTAATAAAATGCCCATACCAATAAAACAAACATCCAAGCCAGCTTGACACCTAGAATATTGCCTGGTTGTGTCCACCAGCTCTTTCCATATTGGGTTCTTTTTTTAAGTAAAAGTACCCTAGAAGTGCGTACTGGCATGAAGCCTAACTCTGAACCAACATTTCCAATCAAGGTTATGTAAGGATAAAAGCTGAATTCAAATGACTGTGAATAAGAAGGGGAAGATAACGAATGTGTAAACCTGCAATTGCACTGGAGTGAAGTAATATACACTGGGCAGTCTCAACCAGAAGAACTATTTGGAACAGTTATGACTAAGAGTTTTCCCAAAACTCATGTCAGACCCCAAACCACAGCTCCAGGAAGCTCAGAGAACGGTCAACAGGGGACATTCCAGGAAAACTCTACCTAGGGGTATCACTTCCAAACTTAAAGAAAATCAGGGATGAAGAGTAGCCAGAGGGAAGAACAGCAAAGGAGGAGGAAAGATAAGAATGACACCTGACCTCTCCTTAAAAGCCACACAAGCAAGAGGGAGGAGTGAAATATTGAAGGTGTTGAGAAAAAAACAAATAAAAAACCCAAAGCTAAGCTAGGTTTACGGACCCAGTAAAATAGCCTTTGAGAGTGAAGAGAGAGAGAAAACCTCAGAATACGAAAGGGAGAGAATTTGTTGCGAACAAGCTCACATTCTAAGAAATGTCAAAAAAGTTCTTTAGAGAGAAGGACAATGACACAAGGCGGACCCTGGAATGCATACAACGGAAAAGCATCAGGGCAAAAATGAGAGAAAATAAATCCACGCCTGCTTTTCTCAAGCTGTCGGTCACACAGGTAGAAGCAGTTGGGTGCAGGTGCACAAGTGTGAGCTGTGAGAAGCAGCAACGGTTACCCTGGAAGGTCCCCGGGGAACAGGGAAAGCCAACCCAAGAAGTACACAACCCACAGTGCTGTATCATGCGGATGAGATGAAAAAGCTGGAGACTGCACCGAAGTTCAGGAGACAGAGGGAGTGACAAATTTCCAAATCATGGGAAGTGCTCAAATAATGAAACATGCCGTGGCAAATTAAGAGACACTTAAACTTAACCTATAGATGGTTATGTTTCATTTTAAAGAGCTAAAACAAGCACATCAAAAAAATCTGCTAACAGGCTTCACAGTTTGGAATCCCACAGGGGGAGATTCCGAAACCAGTCCTAGAACGGTCTGGACTTACCTTGTTGCAAACAGCAAGAGCCTGGAGAACAACCCTCTGGCCCACCCGACGTCACATTCCACCGTGGAATAAAGAGCCATCTCGCCTGCTCCTGCTGGGGTGCAGGAGCAACCCCTTACTCCCCACCCAGCAATTCCACGAGCCTCCAGCTAAACCCCCTCTCCAAGCTCAGGGCAAAGGGACCCCCATAGCCCGGCCAGTCAGAACTCAATTCCTGCTCAGTAGGCCAGGAGAAGAGGAAGTGAGCCTCAGTACGCTTCCCCAAGGAGATCCAGCAGTGTGGACAAGAGCACAAGGCTCAGAAATGCCAGAATTGCATCTCGTGGGCAGGAGGAGGAGGAGGGTGGTAAGGGAATCTTCTTTTTCTAAACCACAGCAAACTGCAACCAGGAAGTCATCTGGAACCAACTCTGCTAACCCTTGCTCCTCCTCCACAGGCAAAAATGCCACTGGGTAAAAGCAAGCGAAATGCTTTCCACTTCCCCAGCCAGAGGCACGAGACTGAAGCAAGGGTTTTGTAAGAACACCTCCCGGAGCTGCCTTAAGGCATACAGCTAGAGAACACAGCATCAGCCCCTGGGAGGCAGTGGGGGTTGGGGCAGAACTCCCCACCTGGCAAGGTGCAGAGGCCCAGCAGAGGTAACCCGGCTGCTCAACCGAGAGGGAATTAGGAGTGAAACACTGGGTCTTCAGCATCCACTCATCTTGCTGCCTCTACAAGCAAAGCCACACCCCAGTGTCTGGGTAAATGCTTAGTCACAGGGCAAGGAGCTGATGATGGCGGTGACCAGTGGTAGGTGAGGAAGCACTGGCTTGGAAGATCCACAGATTTAAGCCAGAACATTCTGTCCCCTTAGCCAGCTCACTGATGAACTACTCTAACCTGAGGCTCGACATATGGTGTGGAGAAGCCCGTGCCCACACAGTAAGACAGCTCATGAGGATTTCTAGTCATACATTAGAATTCAAGGACAGGAAAGATGGGATGGATGATTCAGAATATTTAGCTGTATGTCTGTCTCTGGCCATTGGTCAACATCTGGAAAGGGGGCTTTTTCTTCCCTTTTCTTATCAGCAAGTGAGAAAACCCTTTCTAGCTATTCTGAGGTAGTGTGACTCAGCGCCTCGGTTTGCTTCCAGAGATGACCCCAGTCCTTCCCATTTCCAGGGATCAGCCCACAGGCTGTTCAAGCTATCACTCCATTCCCAACATCCCACCTCAATGCCTGGGAAGATGACAAGCCCATCACAGTTTGCCTCCTCCCTATATTAGAACAGGGCATCAGCACCTCGCCCCGCCCTGTGTTTCCAAAAGGATTCGGAGCAGATGAGTTTGGAAGGGCTCCCACGTGTCGGAGCCAGAACAAGCTGAGCAACACAGGAGACCCCGACACCATCAGACTGTGTCCAAGAGAATGAAGGAGTTCCTACTGAGAAAAATGGGTGGTTTGGGTAAATGATGGATGGAGAAGGGAGAGGTTTTCTTCATAGAACTCCATTGAACAAATACAGAAGGAATAAAGTGAATACAGATTCCATTTTCTGAACATCACAGTAATGCTGTCACAGGCATCATCAACAGATGCTTAAAAGGAGTGAAGAGGGGTGTGCGTTGTAGCACAGCAATTACGTCACCACATCCATATATGAATGCCAGCACCACATGACCCGGTTCCTACACTTATGATCCAGTTTCCTGCTAATGTCCCTGTCATCTATATAGGAACCAAGAAGGAATTCCACGTTCCTGGTGCCAGACTGGCACAGCCCTGGCTATTGCTGTCATTCTGTCTTTTAAATGAATAAATGAATCAATCTTTTTTTTTAAAGATTGATTTATTTATTGGAAAGTCAGATATACAGAGAGGAGGAGAGACAGAGAGGAAGATCTTCTGTCCGATGATTCACTCTCCAAGTGACCGCAACAGCCGATGCTATGCTGGTCCAAAGCCAGGAACCAGGAACTTCTTCCAGGTATCCCACACAGGTGCAGGGTCCCAAAGCTTTGGGCCATCCTCGACTGCTTTCCCGGGCCACAAGCAGGGAGCTGGATGGGAAGTGGAGCTGCCGGGATTAGAACCTGCACCCATATGGGATCCTGGGGCATTCAAGGCGAGGACTTTAGCCGCTAGGCTCCGCCGCTGGGCCCAAATGAATCAATCTTTAAATACCAGTGGAGATGGGGCTGGTGTCATGGCAAAGAGGTTTAAGCCACCACCTGTGACACAGGTCTTCCATATGGGTGCCAATTTAGGTCCTAGCTGCTCCACTTCTGTGCCTGGGATGGCCACAAAAGAAGACCTTGGTTCTTGGGCCCGTGTCACCCATGTGGGAGACTCAGATGAAGCTCTTGGCTGCTGCTTGACTCAGTCCTGGCCACTGCAGTCATCTGGGGAGTGAACCAGCAGATGAAAATCTGTGCATGTGTGTGTGTCTTCTCTTTCTATCTCTGTAACTCAGTCTTTCAAGTAAGATAAAGATAAATAAATCTTGAAAAAGAATCAGTGGAGAAAGTCTGAGAAGACACAGGAAACTTGGCACACAGTTCTCTCCCCCAAGATATTTATCCATTACAAAGGCACTAACAGTGCCCTGCCCGCAAGGGGACCCAGCAGAGTGCGCAGTAATCAGGCAGTCAAGGTTAGCATCAACCTGCAACACGACAGGAGACACTAAGAAGGAGTCAACATGTCCCTGTGACATTCCTGCCCCAAAAAACTGCAGTTTCAACCAAACCAAAAGAAGTTGTCAGAGGTTCTTAACAAGAAGGCATTCCACAAAAAAAAGTGGCCAGGCCTCTTCAAAGTGGCAAGATCCCGAAACCAAAAAAAAGTCCGAGGAGCATCACAGATCAGAGGAGGTCAAGCAAATGGGCCAGTGAAGCCCCACGCAGGGCCTTGGAACAGAGCAACATCAGTCAGATGAAAACCAAGTAAGCCTATTGTTTACAAAGTCTGCAACAGTCCCAGCTGCCAATGCTGTTTCTTTGTTTGGTATTTGTACTGTGGTTATAAAACTTGTCAGCATTAGGGAAAGCTGTGGGACAGCTGTATGAGAAAGCACTATTGTGTTATTTTTTATAACTTTTCTAGGAATCTAAAAAGATTGCCAAATAAAAAGTTTACAAAAAAAAAAAAATTCAAATAGGACTTGACTCTAACTTTATGAGACCCATCCAGTTTCCAAATTCAGGGTTGCCAAGGTAACAATTTGAGGCATGGAAAGGCTTTGGGGAACAGAGAAGTGATATGGAGTGAAACTTCATGCTGGGCTGGCATAGCTGTGGAATCAAGACATATGGACATAACATGTTCACTGTATAAAACAAGTAAAAATCCCAGCCAGCAGGATCCTGAGCAAGAGTGCCATATACAACCTGCATCCTGTGACATTCTTAAGAGGCAACTATTATGGTGAGTGCCATAAAGGCACAGATTTGCATCCTAACCGCTTGACTTCCAATCCAGCTCCCTGCTCATATGCTTGGGTAACTGGTGAAAGATGGCCCAAGTTCTAGGGTCCCTGCATCCACAGGGGAGAACTGAGAGAAGCTCCTGGCACCTGGTCTTGGACTGGCCCAACTGACCACTACAACCATTTGGGAAGTGAGGTAACAGATGGAAGATCTCTTCCTCTCTCTGTATCTCTACCTTGCAAATAAATGAATAAACCTTTACAGGAAAAAAGAAAAAAAAGAAATTGCCCATCCACCTGCTTCCTCACATCTAGCCTCCATAGTCATTGAGCTATATTGGTCACACGCAAATGTGTTGATGAGGACATTGGCTTTTTAAAAGAACCCCATCTTTGTGGTTAGACCAAATAATACACTGAAGTCCATTGGCTGTCCTCAGCTTTTAGGGATTGCTGTATGAGGGGGTTCAGTTGTCCCAAGGTCAAATCCAGGCCTAGTGCTCAGGCTCTGCATCCTCATCTTCTTGCCTTGCCCATCCTGGCTAACGGCCCTGCCCCAACCCCAGGTGCCCCCCAGTAGTCGCTCCCTCAGTTTTTCCTTCTTTCTCCCACCCTCACTGGCTGCAGGCTGTGCCTCTTAAGCTGATGTCAGATCTGTCTTATCTGTGTGCTGCCACCACAAGCTGGGCCAGGCCTTGACCGAGCGCCTCAAAGGCTAGAGCAGTAACTTTGTCAGCATGACTTTCAGCTTCTGTCGGCTTTACCAGGACACTAGAGTGACTCACCACGAAGCCCCAAGGACTCCTTGCAGGAGAAGGGTCTGACATCCTCAGAGCTCCTGCTTCTTCAGGCTGCCCCTGGGGCTGACCCTGCCGCTCCGTTCTCTCCACACATCCCAAAACTAGGACGCGGCCTTCATCCCTGACAGTGGGCTCCTCTGGACCTCTGGCCCATTCCCACTTTATTTTACTCATATGTTGAAACGCAGTCTTACCAAGAACGTTGTGTAGATAACCAGAGTTGTTTTACTATGTAGGACACAACAAATTCCTTCATGCATATTTGCATATCTAGAAACATGATAATGCAAATTTGGGATAGTACAAATCCAAATTTATACTGTTAATATTGATCATGAAAGTAGACATAGCTATAGGAAAGCACCCCCAAACTAAAATCACGATAATTCTCAAAATGATGTATTTATTTATTTATTTATTTGAAAGGCAGAGTTAAGAGAGAAAAAGAGATGTGTTTCATCCTTTGGTTCACTCCCCACATGGCCACAGTAGTTGAGGCGAGGCTCAGATGAAGCCAGGAGTCTGGAACTCCATCAGGTCTCCCACAGAGGTGTCAGGGGCCCAAGCACTTGGGCCATCTGCTGCTGCTTTTCCAGGTGCATCAACAGCGAGCTGGATAAGAGACAGAGCAGCTGGCACTCCAATCACTGCTCAGATATGAGAATGCACACATTGCAGGTGGCAGCTTAATCCAGTGCACCACAGTGCCGACCCCATAATCAGGATAACTAATAACAGGAATAACCTATTCCTTGAACCCATTCACGGTTGGGCAGAGCCCCAAGTGTTTTATGTGATTAGCTCTTTAAATCCTTTTAGCAACTGCAGGAGGTAGATCAGTTGATAAACCTACATTACACATTGGAAGCAGACAAACTGTAAATAGTTATCATTACAAGTAAGGAGAATAATGGCAGTCTGAGTTTTAGGGCCCCTGACTGCACGGACCCACCATATTCTCTGTACTTAAGCCAGCACCCGATGTCTGTGCTAATCGGGAAGAGGATGATGTTAATGAGAACTACCACAGACTTAAGCCAGCACCTGAGCTTCATCTCTCTTTCCCTGGGAGAGAGCTGCATCTGAAGTGTTCTGGAGAGCACAAGGCACTGTGAGCAGGGGCATGCTGATGCTGAGGCAACCGAGAACAAGGGCTGAGAGCTCGCTCAGACTGCCGGCTCCCGTGAATTCCAGCCTCACAGAGTTGGAATATGTACTGATACTGCTTATTATTTTGTCTTGACAGTTAGAGAGGTAGGGAGAGATTGCCTGCAAGGGTAGAGAATGGGCTGAGCTAAAGCTGGGAATCCGGCTTATAATAGGAGTCTTCCATATAGGTGACAACAGCTCGGCTACGTCGCCCATCACTGTGCATCAGCAGGAAACAGGAACTGGTACCACGCCAGGCATCAAACCCAGGACTCGGGTAGGCGATGAAGTATCCCAAGGAGCAACCTAACCGCCGTGCCAAACACCAGCCCTGCAGTGTGAATGTTTCACTAAATGGCCAGGACATCACCTACTGCTCAGAAAGCTCTCCGGCTCGCTCACTGGCACAGCATAGAGTTGCTCATCTTGGCCACATTCTCACTGCAACCTTAGAACATTCCTTGCATAAAGCCTTGACCGTAATGTAAATTCAAAATAGGCTAGCTCAAAAATATTTCAAAAAATAAGTTAAAAAAAAAAAAGACATGAGAAGTTTCAGGGATGATCAGTTGAAAGATGACTTGCGCTCACTGCACAGCTTAACATGTTTAACGTGGCCCCTGGGAGAACAGTAGAAGTTGACCCAAGTTCTTGGACCCTGCACTCACCAGGGTAGAAGAAGGCCCTGATTCCTGGTTTTGAACTGGCCCAACCCTGACTGTTGTGGCTGTTTGAGGAGTGAGCCAGCTAAGGATTTCCATCTCTCCCCCTAACTCTGCCTTTCAATAAATAAATAAATAAAGTAACTAAATCTTAAAAACAAAACAAAACAAAAAAAACCCCTGTAAGTTAAAAACGCTAAGCATCGGTTCCAGTTCTTCGGCTCAGTTGGCTCATCTTCCCTCTGTAAGCACTGGGATCTCATATGGGTGCCGGTGTGTGTCCTGGCTGCTCCATGTCCCATCCAGCTCCCTGTTTGTGGTCTGAGAAAACAGTGGAGGATAGCCCAAAGCCTTGGAACCTTGCACCCATGTAGGAGACCCAGAAGCTCTGGGCCCTGGCTTCAGATTGGCTCAGCTGTGGCCATCACAGCTACTTGAGGAGCAAACCAGTAGGTAAAAGATCTTTTTCTCTGTAAATCTGCCTTTCCAATAAAAATAAGTAAGTCAAAACAGACAGACAAAGAAAACAAAAAGTCCCTGAGCATCAACATGAACAAATGTTATGCTTCAAAAAGTTTGTGCAAAATGGAATTAAACTGTTGATTTTGGCACAAAGATTTTGATATTCATGCATATGAGTGATCTTCAAAAAAGTTTATGGGAAAGGCCTGCAATGAAAAAGAACTATGCGTGAATTTCAAATATCGGGGCCACACGGAGTAACCCAGTGGTTAAATCCTTGCCTTGCACACGCTGGGATCCCCTGTGGGCACTGGTTTGTGTCATGGCTACTCCACTTTCCATCCAGCTTCCTCCTGCTTGTGGTATGGGAAAGCAGTCGAGGACAGCCCAAAGCCTTGGGACCCTGCACCCGTGTGGGAGAGGGGAAGAAGCTCCTGGCTTCACATCGGCTCAGTTCCACTTGAGGAGTGAATCACTGGACTGAAGATCTTCCTCTCTCTCTCTTCCTTTCTGCAATTCTGACTTTCCAATAAAAACAAATAAATCTTTTAAAAATTTTTCAAAAATTTTTGTATTAAAATTATTTTTTAATTCCATCTTTTCACATACTTTCAGTATCCAGGTTTTTTATATATGGATTTACTGACTTTTATCTGAAAGGCAGCTAGAGGGAGAGAGGGAGAGACAGAGGGTGTGCAAGCTCTTCCATCTGCATATTTGGTCCAGTCTCCAAATGGAGCTAGGTCGATCTGAAGCCAGAATCCAGGAGCCTCCTCCAGATTCCCCATGTAGGCCCACTGGCCCAAGGACTTAGACCATCTTCAGCTGCTATGCCAGGTTACCAGCAGGTGGGGCAGACAGGCTAGGAACCCGTGCCTGTATGGGATGCCAGGACCACAGATGGAGGCTCAGCTTTGTTGTCACATGGCACCAGCCCCAGTACCTTGGTGTTTTTATGATGGTATTTGAACCACGTGATTTGAGAGATCTTCTAGGAACTATAGAATTCTGCTATTTAGGAAACTGCTATTAAGATCTTCATCCTGGTGTGGGTGTTTGGTATAGTGAGTATGACATCCATATTCCATATCAGAGTGTTCAGTGCAAGTCCATGCTCTGCTTCCGGTCCAGCTTCTTATTAAAACATCCTGGGAGACAGCAAGTGACAGCTCATGTACTTTAGTCCCTGTCACCTATACAGGAGCTCCAGATTGAGTCCCAGCTTTGATCTGGCCCAGCCCTGGCTACTGAGAGCATTTGGGAGGTGAACCAACAGATTGGAGGTATCTAGCTAATAAAGAAAATGTATTAATTTACAAAAATCCTTCACTGTTTGAACACTGGGTTTTTCTCTGCCCTCCTTGCTCTGCCCCTCCCACCTTCCCCCTAGCCTACAACTTGACTCTCTCCACCTCACTTCTGTCCTACTCTGTGTCAGCAGCCTCTCTTACCTGTGCTTCAGCCGAAGTTTAACCCCTCCTGACCATGCTGCCTTCTTGTGCTGCAGTTCAGAGGTGTGGGGCTCTGGGCTGAGGGCGTTAGGCACACCAGTATCTGCATGGCCTGGGTCTGCACACACATCTCTGCAGAAAATAGAAAAACAAGGAGCTCAGTGGGGTGGCACTCAACATGGCATGAGCACAAACAGGTGGCACAAGAAACACGCCTAAGAGCAAGCCTGGAGCACAGCCCAACGCAGTGTCCTAGGCCTGCACCTGTCTAACCCCATTCTTGTCCCTAGAGAAAGTGAACCCACCACCCAGCCTCTTCTTCCTCCCCTGTTGCATGCTTCTGGGAGAAGAGAAAATGAGAAAAGCACATTTCCTCAACTTGGAAAACCAAAGTTGCCTGAGCAAAGAAAAGACGAGTGTTGACCTGGATGAAATGCAATGTGCTGTAATTCAGAGCTGGGAAATGAGTTTACCACGGGGTTCCTGGAAGCAAACCATCCACAAGCTGGCTCCCTAGCTCACAGTGCGCCCTGCCACACGGCGCACCCTGCCACCCTTCTCTCTCTCCCTAATGCCTCTGCAATGACAGCAATGCCAAGGGGAACAGCCCCGGCTCTGTCCCACGGGCAGTAGCTCATGCCAGCTCCTGGGCTAGCACTGTTTCAGATTATTTGAATTCCACCATGCTGGGAGGCAAGCCTTTTGTATGTCCATTTAAATCCACTCCCCTTCACCATTCCCATAACTCCTTCCCTCCTTACTCCCAGGGAGTCAGAGAAAAATGTTAAGCCCCACATGGCCAATGTGTTCCGCCACAGGAACAGGCACGTTTCTTCTCCCAGATGCCTAATCTCCAAACCCACGCCCCAAGCAGTCTTAGTGCCACCCTGTCATCAGGCTGCCAGGCAGCCTTTACCGTCACCCCAGCTTGCTGGGTAGCACTGGTGGGTTCTCAGTTTCCATCATCAGGGATCTAAGCTGCCAAAACCCAACTGGTGGGCTCCTGAACAAAATCTGTAAGAGGCACAAACGTGGCCGTGCCCCTGGCAAGCCTTGGCCAAGGATGGGACAGGATTAGTGGACAGCTGTTACAAAGCAGCCCAGTCCATCTGGTGCTGTATTTCCCAGAACATGTAAGGAAAGTGAAAGAGCCTGTTCCTTTAAATCCCAAAGCCAAGTCAAAGAATTTCTGTTTATTTTCAGGCTCGGCTGAGATATTGACCAGGAGGTTAGCGGGAGCCTGCATCTCTAGGCCCAAGTTCTTGTCCTTGCCTCACTTGTACCCAAGCCCCACCTCCTTGTACTTTTCTCCCCAGGCGGGAACTCGCCATCTCTGGAAGTATTCAATGCAATTCTGGGCGTGTGAAGTCTGGAGATCTGTTAAAGTTCTGTCACTTATGAATTTGGGGACATGGGGCATGCCAACTCTGAGCCAGAAAGAGGCAGCACACGTGGCTGCTCTGGAGGGTGAGTCCTGGCTCTGCAATTGTCCTCTCAGCACCTCAGTTCTCACATCTGTGAAATGGGTGCATCTTGTCATCACACATCTGAACAGAAGGATTCCAAGGACACGTACAGCACACCCCAAAGCTAGCAAGGGCTATTTCCCTTCAGGTCTCCCCAGGACCCTGACGTCTCCTGGGAGGGAAAAAACAAAACAAAACAAACAAACAAAAAAAACAGCCCTGAGCTTTCATGGAACCTTTGTGGCAGCCAAGGACTTCCTTCCTCCTTTTCTGCCTAAACCACAACTGCTGGCCCAAGCTTTCTGCACAATGGAGTGAGCTCCGAGATTGAACTGTCTCTCCCCAGCTGGTTCCTGCAAGGCACCCAGAGACACAGGGCGAGAGGCAAGAGCAGGCCAGCGTGAAATGGAGCACAGGGAATGGAGAATGTTGCATGCCTTCCAGAATTGCCATGACTCCTTTGACACTTCAGGGGCAGGGGAGGGGCTGGTGTCAGCGTACACTGCCTCTGCCTGCAATGTCACTGGTTCTAGTCCCAGCTGCTCCACTTCTGATCTAGCCCCCTGCTAATGCACCTGGGAAAGTAGTGGAACGACGGCCCATATCCTCAGGTATCAGTACCCACCTAGGAGACCTGGAAGAGGTTCCAGTCTCCTGGCTTTGGACCAGCTCAGCTCTAGGTGTTGTGGCCATTTGGGGAGTGAACTAGTAGATGGAAGAGCTCTCTTTCTGTAAGTCTACCTTTCAAATGAAAATAAAATCTTTGAAAAACAATTCCCAAAATTCCAAGAAATACAACCCAATTTCTGTTGAGGAAGAAAAGAGACCAGTGCAGCAGCTCTGTCTTCCCAAGCCACGCTGTCCTGCCACTTGTCCCTCCCAGAAGACCCCCAGAGTAAATCACAGCACAGCCCCTCCCCAGCTCCTGGCCTGGCCGAGGTAGCCCCTAGTTTGAAGGAGCTGGATTCTCCAGCTGGAGACCCAGGACACACCTGTGCTGCCTTCCACTCTTCCAGAACAATGTGGACAACTAATCCACATTCTTACACTCAGAGTTCTAAGGAAATGAAGTCTCCTAGAAGATGTGAGTGGAGGACAGTCTTAGAATGAGTGTTGGGGAATGTCATCCTAGAGCCCTGGGATTGTCACCCTATTTCCCTGCCCCTGCCTCATCTACACATAGACCAGTTCATTTGTGCATTGAGGTCATGTCACCCCACCTCAGGTCACTATGCCAACTGCCCCCTAGAGGGCTGACTCCCCCTGCTGGTGCCTAGTGGTACCACAAGCCTCCCACAGACATCTACCTTAAAAAAAGGAATATTTGTTTCCTGGAGTTATTGCATGCCTTATTTTTGAAGGAGAGTATAAATAAGGAGCTTCAAAAAAAGATTCACTTATTTTTATTGGAAAATCAGATATACAGAGAGAAGGAGAAACAGAGAGGGCTTTTTTTTTAAGCCGTACGCATTCTAGATGGACACACTATAATTCTCGACTTGCAGTGCAGAAACTGGGTTGAGGATAAGCTGATTATGAATTTAATGACACTGAGATACAAACAGGTTGTCCATCTTGCTTCAGACCACACTGCCTGCCCACCACTCACTCTTGGTCCTTTGAGATAAGCTGGACCCAATACATTCAGCGTCTGCCAGAAATTCTGTAAGTCCTTGCATTACCCAGGTGCACTGGACAGTCATGATAACGGGGCCGTTTAGTGAAACTATCACCAAGGGAGCTGGTTTTTACTTGAAAGATACTCCAAGGCACGTGTATTGCTTCACTTACAGACACCCAAAGATACCTGGGTACTTTGAGAAGTCAGCGGAAGCCTGGAATTACAAGTTAGGTTTATATGGCTTCAAAAGAAATTTGCAATTCATACCCCAGGTTTGTTTGTGTTTTTTTTTATAACAGAGTTTTCAAGAAATTTTTAAAACTCCATTATCCACTGCGGAAGAACTGGAGTCAAACAGCTATCAAATGAAAGGCACCAGATAATGGCGTAGCTCTCTAACAAAATCCCACACAGCATCATTGCTTCTGGCTTGTCCCTGGTCAATCCTTTTGGTCTTGGTGTGGACACTATTTCCTCTGGGGACAGCCTTCGTTGAGGTGAGGCAGTCCACTGAGTGGTCACAGAGCAACACAACAGCCACACATGCACACTATCAAAACACAACTCCCACGGTCTTCCTGGCTGCCTGTTCAGGTGTTGGTCCTTCTTCCAATACTGCCCAAAGACCAGCGGGGCCCCGGCTTGGTGTCTAGAACAGGGATCTACTCAGTCACTGTTCACAGAAGGAGTAATGATCATGGGGGTCCTCAGAAAGTCTCCAAAAAATTGGGACTTATGAAAACAACTCAGCACAGATTTTAAAAGTTCTGAGCACCCAGAGAAACTTCTGTTTTCATTGCATTTCCCATGAACATTTAGAAGCCTCCTCATAGTGTATGGAATCCGGTTGAATACAAACTAAAAATTGAAATGTCTATGAAGAAGTCACAGGATGTAGTTAGGAACCCGCATTTTCTTATTAACATATTGTTAATCAATACCAAGTCAATTAATGCCATAAGGTTGTAAATGGTTGTTGATGTTATGTCAGAGCTTCTAATTGATTGGGATGATACTTAGCTGGCTTTACCTTCAGACCAGAGATGGTCTCATCAAGAAATTGTTGAACAAACTAGGATAATAAGACGCTGGACTTTATGCTTGGTAAATACTCCCATTGAAAGAACCTCAACTGAATTTGAACTGTGGTGATACAGCAAGGCGGAGAGGTCCACCATGGGGAGAGGGTTCGGGGAGGGGTGGGGGGAGTCCCAGTGCCTTTAACATTGTGTCACATAATGCAATAAAATTAATTTTAAAAAAAAAAGAAGTCTCCTTATATTTTTCAGTGCTTAGTGGATGCATAACCCATGTTCACCCCAACTCCTCATGGGAAGAACGAATAAGGCATGCCTGGGCTGTCTGAGTTGGTTGCTTCTTTGCTGTGCTCCAGTTGTTTCTTCTGGGTCTCCCACGTGGGTGCAGGGGCCTAAGGCTTTGGGGCCAACCTCTGCTGCCTTCCTAGGCCTTAGACAGGCAGGGAGCCAGATCAGAAGGGGAGCAACTGGGACTTGAATTGGCGCCCCTACAGAATGCTGGCACCATGGGAGGAGGCTGCAATTCAGGGCAAACATCATCTCCTCAGAGACCACAAAGATCCTCCTTCTGACCGGAGGAGAAGGAGTCAGACACCCAATCTCTCCCTTCACTGCACTTACCACTGTGATTGTTCACCTGCGTGCTGTCTGCTTATCCAGGTCAAGATCCAGACCTGGCTTGCCTTCCACTTTGTTCTTTGAACCACCGTATACCCCAGGTATTGCAGAGTGGGACTCAGCAGTCATGGATTAAATCACAGGAGGTTACAAAGGGATGCCCCGTGCAATACACCCCAGAGTGCTATGCCCCACCCTTAAACAAAAATCATTTTAAGGGCAGAGTTACAATGAAAGTGAGGGCAAGGAAGATGTCTGCCATCTGTTGCTTTATTCCCCCCAACAGAGCCATGATGCCTGGGGCTGGGGCAGGCTGGAGCAAGAAGCCTGGAACTCTATCTGAGTCTCTTTCCCAAGTGCTTTAGGAGGGAGCTGGATTGGAAGTGGAATAGACAGTACTCAATTCTGTGCTCAAAAGGGATAATGGTGCTGCAGACAGCAGCTTAATCCACAGTGCTACAGTGCCAACCCCAGTTCTATGCTCTTAAACTCTTGGCGGTATTAAATTATTCACAGTTCATGATTTGGGAGCATGGGGGTGAGAGAGGTCCTTCTTATTTCCAGTCCCTTTCAGATGAGGCCATGAGTCAATTTCTTTGTGAAAACAGAACTTGGTCCTAATGTTTGAGTCAGGTCATCAGCAGCAAGTTTTCTCAGAATGGACAGGACCAGTGTTGGTGGGCTGTGGCCAAAGCCCTGGCCTGGCTCCACTCTGTTTTGTTGCCTTTTGCAGGTTGGAGGGAGCAGATACTCTCTGCAATGAAGAACTTACTGTGTCCTGTGGGGCCAAGTTATTTCAAAAAGAGACAAAATAAGTCACGTATGGCCTCATTTTCATGACAATCTGCCTTATCTCACGCCATGCTCTTGGTTTTTCCAAGCTTCTATTCTGCTTCATTCAGTGTCGTGTATGAAGCTGGTCTTATTCTTATCTATCCAGTCATATTCTCATTCTCTCTCTTCAGATTATTTGGAAAGTCAAAATCAGAAGGGTGGGGGTGTGTTTCCATCTGCTGGTTCACTCCTCAGATCACAGCAATGGTCAGAAAGCTGGGCAGGCCAAAGGCAGGAGTCAGGAGCTTCACCTGGGTCGCCCATATAGGTGCAGGGATCTTCTACTGCTTTCCCCAGGGTGTTGGCAGGGAGCTGGCTGGAACACAGGCAGAGCACCTGGGACTGCATGCCAGCACCCATAGAGAACGCCAGCATTGCAGGCAGCAGCTTCAGCAGATGCCCCACCACAGCAGCCTCACCTCCTTCCTCTTGAGTTATCAGGTCTCTAATATCATTGCTGAACACCAAAGCGAGGCCCGAGCTGCAGGTGCTGTCAGAGGGAGGGGGATTCTTAAAGAACCGATTCTTAAAGAACCCTGGGGCACAGGCTTCTATTCTGGGCAAACACTGACATTCTTCATCACCCTCCACCAAAAGTCGCGCGGACATTCGGCACACACTGCCCTTCCTATAAAGGTCCCTTGTTCCTGCTCCTGACCCCTGCCACCTACAGGGGCAGCCCGTCACCTCCCAGGTCACTGTCTCTGCACTACCCTCCTTTTTCTGCTTTTCTAATCATTTGTTACCATCTAGAAGTTTCTTCTGCATCGCCTCAGGCCTGTATCCTATCTAGGCCTTCCATCACAGCCTGCCCCTGACCACTCCTTACCGACCTCTTCTGTGTGCCTGCCCAGCGGGCACGCTCCACCCTGGAGCCACACACAGAAGTGCTTTGTCCATCTCGTGCCTGTGCCCTTCTGCACCTGCTCTGCTGCTGTTTTTTTCTCATTTGATTCCCCACCCCTCCAAAAGTTCCCAATGGATCCATGCATACAATCGCTACCGCTGGTATTCTGCATATTTCTAATTCTTTCCAACCTGTAAGTTTAACTACCTCTTACCTGGATGAAGCTCCTGGCTCCTGGCTTCAGCCTAACCCAGCAATGATTTTTGAGGTGACGTGAGGGGTGAACCAGGGGACGAAAAGACCTCTCTCTCTCTTTGTCTCTCTCTGTAGTTCTTTCAAACAAGTAAATAGATCTGAGAGAGAGGGAGAAAGCAGATGGATGTCCCCTGAGAAAACACTCTCTGGCCTTTTATCCCTACTCTCTCATTATGGCAAGGGAACAGGCTGGTACCAGTCTCTGCAGCAGAAAGCCATAATCCCTGATCTACACACGCTTGAAGTATCTTCCATACATTATTCCCTTCAGCCCTCATCTATCCCAAGGAGGGTACGGATTATTTATCTCCATTTAGCAGGTGTAGACAGTCACACAGAGGGACACTTTGCTTGAGATCAGAATTTGTCAGCTACACAACCAGATTCTAGATCCAGATTTTATATTCATTAATTTTTTTTTCTTTTCTTTTTTAATTGCTTTTTGATTCTACCACCCTAAAGTCCATTGACACCGGTGGGCCACATTTAACACTAAAAGCTTCTCTAAAGAGCAAGTTTCAAAAGAAGGCAGGGAAATGTTATTAAAATTCTTATGGGAACCCCCTGTCTCATGCCCAAATATCCCCAGATCTAAGGGAATGAGGAAGCTAGCATTTGGAGAACCCTTACCCCTACGCCTGGCATGCAAACTGCATTCCTGCCCTTAGGAGACGTCCCCAGCACCAGCTCCAGTGTTGACACGAGGCAGGACACAGGAGGAAACCTGGTTCTTGCCAGGGGGCCTGAACCTGTCACCTCTATACCCAGTGTAATCATCCATTCAATCAATAATCACACTGTCAGCCAGCAACGCACAGTAGAGTAAGCCCTGAATTGGCAATCGTGACTGTTCCCCATCTATGAAGTTGTAAGTTAATGGGAAGGAAGACAAAATCATCGTGCAGACCACAATGTGCTAAGAAAGTAGAGTCCATGGGACAATGAGAGAGCAGTTCACATGCTGTCTACCTTCCCTTTAAAAAGAAATCTTGTTATTCATTTTAAAGACAGAAAAGTAGGATGGAAGGGAAAAGAGGGGTAAAGATCTCTTTTGTTAACTTCATCATTCTTCAAATGCCCACAGCAGCCAGGGCTGAGTCAGGCTGAGGTCAGGAGCCAGAACCCAAGTGCTCATTCAGCAGGCAGCTGGTATGGGAAGAGGGCTGAGGCATGCTACCAGGTACCCCGGCACGGGATGTCAGTGTCCTCAGAGGCAACTGTGGTGTGAGACTCCCGCCCTCTGCCTCTCCTTTTCTTCCTTTCTTTCTTCCTTCCTTTCTTTCTTTCTCTTTCTTTTTCCTTCTTCCTTCCTTCTTCTTTTTCTTTCTTCCTTCTTTTCTCTCCTTCCTTCCTTCTTTCCTTCCTTTTTTTAAAATTTAATTTTACTTGAAAGACAGAACTACAGAGAGAAGGAGAGACAGAGAAGAGAAAGATCCCCTATCTGTTGGTTTACTCCCCAAATGGCTGCAGTGGCCAGAGCTGGGCCCTTCCAAAGCTGGGAGCCAGGAGCTTCCTCCAGGTCTCCTACGTACATACAGGGCCCAAGGTGTTAAGCCATCCTCTGGCTGCTTTCCCAAGTCATTAGCAGGGAGTTGGGTTGGAACTAGAGCAGTCAGGATATGAACTGGTGCTACAGGTGGGGAGCAAGCCCGTCACACCACTGTGTTGGCCCCCTCCCCCGTTCAATCACTCTCTGACACTGTCTGTAAACCTGCCTCCCTCTTCTGTCTCTGCCACAGGCCTCACGGAGCCCATGGGGGTAGCGAAACTGTGGTCTCAAAGGATGCAGTTACTTCATGGAGAACACAGCTCTGTCGAGTTTCACCATCAACCTCCAAGATAGGCGGGCAGGTGCCTTTGTGCTACTTCACTCCTACTTTACAAATAAGGAAACTCTGACTCAGAGGACAGAGGGAAGTTGCATAAGCTCAGGTGGAAAAACAGTGTGAACCAGACCCCTAGGTTTCAATCTTACTCGGCTTTTTCTCTCCTTCCTTGGACTGGACAGGGTCCACTCCCCAGGGATGGCGCCTGATAAATACTGGTTTAGTCAATCCATGTTCTGAGCAAATAGCAGGCTCCTGGTGGGCTCCCTACAGCTGTCTGTCCTGTCCTGCTGGATGCGGATCACTGTCCTCCCAGAGCGAGGTCATCTTGCTTTTCTGCCTGAACCAGGAAATCATGGAGCCGTGGTGGCAGAGTGGGGGAAGGCAGTGAAAAGACCAGTACTGAGTCAATGTACCCAGACCTGTACTTGACCAGGCTGACGGTCCACAATGTGGGACTGTCACAAAAGGCTAAGGCGGAGGGGACCCAAAGAAACCAGATGCCATCCAAACTGTGCTGTGGCTTCTCCTGGACCAGGCTACCTGCTGCAGCCGCATTGATGAGCACTAGGAAAGCATTTTGGAAAGACCCTAGTGCTGGTGAAAGCAGAGAGAGAGAGAGAGAGAGAGAGAGAGAGAGAGAGAGAGAGAGAAGAATAAACAGCAACAGCAGGGAACCAGAGAGGAAAGTCCATCTGCCAACCTTTGCCACCTTATTCACACAAATCGTTATGACCCTCGGTGAACAAAAGGGCACGAATGGCAATTCCTGAGAAAACGTAAGCTTGAGAGCAACATGTGATGGGCACTTTCCACATACATGCTCCCAGTTGCAATGGGTGTGGAACAAAAAAGGGGACGGTTCCTGACCTCCTGTCTCACTGAAGAGTCACACACAACCTGTGGGACCAGACAGACCTGGGCTCCAGTCCATGCTCAGACAGTGAGCTTTATCTGTGCGAAGAGACCGAATATTTACCTGCCTTGTAGCATGACAGCCACTCCAAGATGGAAGCTATAATCATTCAGTCAGGTGTGCTGTCCCCGGGAGAGATAATGGTACAAAGTCACCCAGCAGTGAGACAGGCTTGTGGTGCCAGTGATGAGCTCTTTACTTCCTTGGAAAAGGCAACTGCAAATGCCCCAAGCTTTGGGGAGGGATCCATATATTCCAGACAGAAACAAAAAATACCTGAGCCCCTAATGAAATAGACCAGTGCAGAAAACCCAGTGATCAGTAAGAAGTAGTCCTTTGAGGTCAAGGATGCCAGAATTAAGCTATAGGAGTTGGTCTGGGGGTCTCTGCTTAGCAGAGGGAGACTCAGGCCAATAGACTGGGATGGATGGCCTGTCTTGCAAATGCATCTTCATGGCTTTTTTCTTTTTTTAAAGATTTTACTTTTATTGGGAAGGCAAATCTGATTTATGGAGAGAAAAAGAGACAGAAAGATCTTCCATCCACTGGTGTACTCCTCAAATGGCCGCAATGGCCAGAGTTGAGCCACTCAAAAGCCAGGAGCTAGGAACTTCTTCTGGGTCTCCCATATGGGTGCAGGGTCCCAAGGCTTTGGGCCATCCCCAAATGCTTTGCCAGGCCACAAGCAGGGAGCTAGGAGAAAAGTGGAGCAGCCAGGACACAAACCAGCAATATGGGACCCTGGTGCTTGCAAGGTGAAGATTTGACCTTTGAGCCATCTCATTGGACTCCTTCATGGATCTCTTACAAAACATGATGAGGTTGGGTCTAGGTCTTTTTGCAGCCCCTCAGTCTGTCGCTGGCATCCCCACGGCGTCCATAGGAGCCAGCCCTTTTCTTGTCCATCTATATGGAAATAAGCTCCAGTGCTAGATCTACTTAGACAGGTGGATTTTAAGAATACAAATGGAGATGGTCATTCATTGGGGGAGAAAACGGGTCCCTTGCTGAATTTGGCATCAGCTGAGGAATCTTCATAAAAAAGAAAAAAAAAGAAAAAAAAAAAAAAAGACCTCACCGCCTTGTTTGTGAGTAGAGCCTAATCCTTACTTTGCCCAAGAGATTACTGGGTCTTAGAAAGAAGCTCACATGTGTTTTAAATGCTTGTGCCAATTGCATTTGTGTCCAGAATATCCAGGATTCTTTCTGCTTTTTAGGGTTGACAATAGACATTCCATGCTATTTCAGTGTCTCCAAACCGCAAACCTAAATGTTTGCAACCTGTGCCATCACCCAAAGTGGACAGAGTCTCTCAGGCTTTCCCCCAGTTGTTATTTTCTCTACAGATACCGTTTTCTGTGGAAGGCAAGGGACCAAATGCAGCGAATACGTGGAAAAGGAATTGTCTTCAGTTCACAGTAAGCGTTTTCAAGGTGGTCATGACCATGGTTCAAGGGGGGTTTCCATTTATCCCTACCATTTTGTCTTCTCTTTGGTTATAAGAGGGTGGTAGAGTGCAGGTGGTTATTTTTCCTTCTTTCATCCTATGTGTTCCTATTCAAACCCCAAGCTATCTTATTCTGTCCTCTCTGGGGAATGTCAAGCCCAGTGACACACACAGGATAAATATCCCTATTGCAGAAATAACCCCCATCCCAAGGAATCCAAAATCCAAAACTTCATGAGCACTGACATGATGCTTAAAAATAAGATAAATTTTTTTTTAAAAGTCAGGTTTTGGAATGATTTATAGATTACAGATGCTCAACCCAAGTCCATAAAAAAATTCTAAAATCAGAAACTGTTGATGCCAAGCATTTCAGATAAGATACATTTAGCCTGTGAGGGGGAAAAAAAATCCATGTTTTTGGTGTAGCAGGGAATTCTCCCAATATCCTTTAAAAAACATGAGTTGCTAGGCTTTTCCTCTACAAACTTATCCTCCACAGCCACCCAAGTTTCCAGAGAAGGAGACTGAACACAGATCATTGAAATCTATGACTCAAGATCACAAAGAAAGCGATAACATTAGGATCTAGCACTCTATAAGGTCCCAGGTAGGCCCATGGCTACTGTCTATACCATCCTATCACCCAGGGGGATCTCAGGTTTCTGGGTAACTGGGTGAATTCTAAAAAGCAGAGCTGCCTGAGCCCAGGAAGAGCTCAGCCGCTTTGCCAGTCCCACGTTCCTCAGAAGGGATGAGTCTGGGTGGCCTCTCCTGGCATCGCTTCTCCTTTCACTGGGCTGCCCGACTGCCATCTGCCATTACCAATCCTGTCTCAACTCTCGGGCCAACTAGACTCCAAAACAGAAGGAACTGGAAAGGCCTTTGAACACCATAGCAGGAGACAGCTCCAAGCCCCAGTTACTTTTGTCCTCATCTGAAACCTCAAGTCCCCTTGCCTTCCCCCCAGGTGGCAGTACCTGCCCAGCCTGCCAGGCTGTACCTGCACACCAACACTCTCCAAACCAGAGCCTGACCTTCTTCATGTTGACTAGCTCTCAACAGATGGTGTTGGGAACAGAAGCCAATAGAAAAGCAGGCCAGAAAGTGAGTGGCCATTTCCACCTCAGAGGGTGGGTGAGGCAGACCCTCTGTCAGTTCTCATTGGCGGGAACAGACCAGAAAGCAAAAGCCTCAGGCAGGAGTGTGGCAGGTCACAAGGCAGCCAGACCAAGCCAGTCCAGGGCAGGAAATATCTCATCAGCTCCTATGTTCCCCCCACCCACCCACCCACCCATGGCAATCCTGACAGGTCAAGCCTGGGAAAGGTACAGAACATATGACAAAAAAAGAAGGTACTGGACTGTGACCCCATTGCACAAATCCAGCTGCAGCTGAATGGCCTCCGCCCAGGCCAGACCTGGCTCAGCAGGGGAGGCGGCCTCCCCTCACGATCACATTCCAGCTGCCAGCAGCAAAGAGGTAACCATGGGAACCCACACAAAGGGCTTAACACTAGAGGAAAAGAGGCTGGGACGATGGAGAAGAGGCTGAGAAGAGCTTCAAGAGACAGGCCCGCAACTCTCCTAACTTGTGCCAAGCTCATCCAACGCGATTCAGACTGCTACACTGGAAAAAAAAAAAAAAAAAGTAGAGCCGGCACAGAACAAAGCAACCTGGCAACTAGGACCGACGAGGGCCTCTCCCAGACTTCATCTTCCTCTCCTCCAGAGAGCAGAGCCCCTATCATTTCACCTGCCAGTCATTTGGCTCTGAGGGAACACAGCTCCATGCCGGTGAACAGAAGTGGTCCATGGTGGAGTGTCTTCAATTACAGCAATACAGGCAGCACTTTGCCAGGGGTTTCTCCCTACACCCCAATGGACCATGCATGTCAGGAGGTGAGCTGCTGGGCCTGTCAACATACCTGGCACATACTGGGGGGGGGGGTGCGCAGGGAGTAGCTGTGCGGTTCTGGCAGTCTCATTCACTCCACACTGCAAAGGGGCGGGGGGGGGGGTGGCTGGTTGCAGATGAATACTGCAGATTATCTTGCAGGATTTGGGGGGTGGGGCTGATTAGCTGAAAAAGCGTCTATCTAAACAGGTAACAACACTCATATTTAATCAACACCTTTCTCCCAGGTAGCTACACATTATTTCAATAAATTGGACAGGGTTATGTTGCAAGCTTTCCTTAAGTCAGCCAGATTCTCAACCTATCATTTGGGATTTATTGTAGCTCCGGGTTCTCAGGAAACGCCACTGGCAACAGGCATGGCAAACTACCCCAGTCCATGGTAACTCGCTTCTTCTCCTATCACAGTGTACAGTGTTCAGGAGTACATGTCTTGCCCTGCCTTCCTGTTAGACACTGAGAAAATACTGCACCCGTGTCAGTCTTTGCACAAACTTTACAAAGCCTGATCCCAACAGGCAGCCTTGTTGCTCCACTCTTTTTGTTCACAAATTAGATGCTATCTTCCCTTTCTAAGATTTGTTGATCAATTTGAAAGGCAGAGTTGCACAGAGAGGAGAGGATGAGCTTTCCCATCCACTGCTTTGCTCCCTCAGATGCCCACACCACAGCTAGGAGTAGGGAGGCAGGTCAGCAGCCAGGCATCTCAGCTGGGTCTCTCTCCCACGTGTGTGCCAGGATCCCAGCACTTGGGCCAGCTCTTACAGGGCATGTCAGTGTTGTAGGTAGTGGTTTAATGTGCTGTGCCACAATACTGGCCCTGGGTGACTCATTTTCTCATTGGAGTCACTGGAGTTAAAGAGGAAGGACAGTCTTAAGAGACAGACAAGGGAGAGACTGACATGTTCACTGGTCTCTTTCTCACAAGGGCCCCTGGCAATAAGGTAGCAGAACAACTTCTGGGGGGGTCAACCAGTTCTCTGCCAGCATTCATTTGCCCATAGACCATCACAGGGGCATTAGAACAAACTTACAGATGTTGCTCACAACGAAGTTACCAAGATACTTTCACCTAAGACGGAAAGATGAGGAATATCCGCAATGCCCCATATCATTTACAGTACAAGATGGCATGGCGATCACGCCTCGGGTTAGTTCATTTCTCAGGGTTTGAACCAACCTCCCAGGAGTGTTAGGAAGATCCAGTCAATTAAGAGGAAAATTTCAGACAATGCTTGACCTAGTGAATATTTGATAAATGCTAGGAAATGACACCTATCAGGTGCTAGGCTTGCTGTGTTTACAGGTACTTTGTCATTCAGTCCCGGTAACAGCCATAATCTGGTAAGAATTAACACCTCTCTCAAGGTATTTTTATCACTATTCTACAAATGCCAAGCAGGCTCCAGGGCGTCCCACGGATACCATAGCTCCAACCCAAACCTGGGACTCTCTGGCTCCGTTGCACTCAACACCTTGGGGAAGACCATTTTGTTGCTATTATTTTTTAGCAAGGAATGACAGAAAACACCTTAGTATGAAGCTCTACTCTAAGTAGTTAAGTTGCCCAGGGATCACACAGGAGTGCTTTAGATCCTGACCCCAGCTTCTGTGGAATGCATGGGAGGCAGCAGGGAGGGTAACTGGCCTGCACTTCTGTCCCCAGCTTTGGCCCCTACCCAGTTCCAGCTATTGTGGATAGTGAACCAGCCAATCGCAGTACTCTCTTCTTTCCCATACAAATAAACATACTAAAAAAATAACAACAACAACAACACTAACAGAAAATATCCAGGAATTTACATCTCCACTTTAAGGAAGGCTTTGGGAAACAAACAGAAACATGAAAAAAAAAAAAAAAACCACAAACACAAGATTAGCATAAGATTGAATTACCAGGTTGGGAAAAGAAAACTTCAATTATATATATGACATTCACACTTGCGATGCCCGTATAAATGAATCCTTGCAGGTACATTATTTTATTCTTTAACACTGAACTCCCACAGAGTAAATTCTACTGGGTATTTAACAAAATTTACTGGATGTGCGAAACCAAACCAACAATAAAACGCCTCCCTTGGAGTTGGCAAGGTATACAACATGTTTCCCAAACACTTGGCCAAACTTAAAATAATTAAAACTTTATAGCAACTATTGCTATATTGCCACCCTGTCCAAAATATTTTACTGAAAATTCAACTTACACAATTAGTCCTTTTGTTGACAAAATTAATACAGCCCAGAGATCAAGAGATTTTTTTTTTTTTGCTCCTGAATAATTTACAAACAGGATGTATGACGCAAACATTGCCATGAGCCTCGTGAGTTTAACTTTTCACTGACCTTAGCCAAAAGCAGCTATATGAGCTCAGCTTTGATTAAGCCAATAGATCAGTCCTTCAAGGGAAGGGTTTGCCCAGTGGGAACCTCTTCTCTTTTGGGTTTATTTTGCTGACAAAACCAAGCCCTATGGGTATTTTGAACTAAGCAAGCATTTTTATAAGAATGGAAAGCATTTGTAATGCTAAGGCCATCAGCTATCAGGATTCTTGATAACCGTGTAGCAGGTGGCACTTTCACATTTATCACAATGCATGGAAACAGCTGACCATCAGGCTCCTTCCAAACTCAATACTTTCAATCACTACCTCAACTCTTACCACAATGCTACAAAGGAGATGATTCATGCTGTCCAGTGTTTTAAGGGTCAAAGGCATTTATTAACTGGCCCTTTGTAATACATGCCTAAGGGTAAAACTGAGATACTACTTTTTGTCTAACTCTAAAAATCTAGATTTTTCTTTGTCTTCTTCTTCTTCTTCTTCTTTTTTTTTTTTTTTAAGATATACAGAAAGGAGGAGAGACAGAGGAAGATTTTTTGTCCGTTGATTCACTCTCCCAAGCAGCTGCAAGAGCTGGAGCTTTGCTGATCTGAAGCCAGGAACCAGGAGCCTCTTCTGGGTCTCCCACATTGGTGCAGGGTCCCAAGGCTTTGGGCCATCCTCAGCTGCTTTTCCAGGCCACAAGCAGGGAGCTGGATGGGAAGCTGGGCTGCCCGGATGGCTGCCCGGCACCCATATGAGATCCTGGCGCATTCAAGGTGAGGACTTTAGCTGCTAGGTCACCGCACCAGGCCCTAGTTTTTTTCTTCTAATCAGGGTCATGTTCAACATATGATAAAATGCATAGTTCTCAGGCATACATCTACTAACCATCACTGAAAACCCAACATGTCTATCATTACAGAAAAATCCCTTACCTCCAACCTATCTCCAAGCCCTAGAGACAACCAATGGCTTCATTTCCCATACATTGGTTTTGCCTGTTCTGGTTCCTAATATAGAATTGCTTATGGATTCTTTTGTGCCTTGCTTCTTTCAGTTAATCCAATACATCAAAGGTTTGTTCAGGTTTTTGCCAGTATCAAGCAGTCATTCTTGCTGAGCAACTTTCCATCGCATGCCTATGTCACAGTTTGCTCACCCATTTTCTTCTAGATAGATGGAGGATTTGTCTCCTGTTTTGACAATCACGAGTAAAGTTGCTATACACATTCTAGCCAAGTTTTTCTTTGTGGACATTTGTTTTCTGTCTATCTTGGGTAAATACCTAGGCGTGGAAATGTTGGGTCATAAGTTGGTATATATTTAACTTTACAACAAACTGAAGTTCGTAATCCCAGTACGTTCTACAGAATGGCACTAACTTATTAACGTGCTTTATTTTTTTTCCTCTTAAATGATGAGTTTCCTGAGGGCAGGGAACCCATCACCCAATTCCTGGGCTGCCTCCCACACAGTAAATGTTTGCTAAATAAAGGAATGCCCAGTGTTCATGCTCCCGTTCCTTCCAGCAACACAAGCTGAGGGCATGCAGTGGAGGCCCTACCCATTCCAACAAGGTGCAGCGCTGCCCAGCCGAGAAGCCCAGGCCTCCCAAGATTCTGAAATGTCATCTCCTAGAAGGTGACCCCTGAAGAATTCCACATGAGAAAACAGAAATTACCACTCCTGTTTGAGCGATGCTAGCGACAGAGAAGGAGTCACTGCCCAGGACTCTTCTGTCAGACAGGAGGGCAGAGGAAGAAGCAAGCCACAAAACCCCGGCCCTTCTGGAAGCCATCAGCAAAGTCCAGAAGAGCCCAAGGAAGTACCCTCCAACAGTGACAGGCGCCTGTCCTTGGTTTGGCTCCAAATGCTTGTTGGGTTCTACAAGAACATGGAACCTAAGAATAAACTTCCACGAAAAGTAAAATGCTGATGCCTTAAGAAAAAAATTATATATATAAAACCAACTGCATCACACAGGATAGAATGCCAGGAAGACCAATGGGTTAAACGTGGAGAAAGCGCTTGGGCCCATCATCTTTAGGACACAGGTTTATTACGTAAACTCACCCTTTCCTCTTTCAAGTTTTTCATTTCTGTGGATCAACCCAGCTACTTTAAATCATAGTATTGCTATGCATTCAACCTAGGACTTTCCAGAAAGCAATGACATTGTTGCTGAGTTTTGTGACCATAATGTAAAAAGGACTGATTTTATTCCCAAGAATGAAATCAGAATCTTTCTTCCCAGAGGAATACTTTGGATTTATATAAGTCAAGCCAGGGGGTTCCCATGACATGAGACCTGGCTAGCTGGGACAATCTCCATCCTCCTCTGGTCCCAAGCCACCCGGGAGGGATGCTGTTTGGAATCCCTGCATTCCGGGAGGTGACCCAACCTTTCTTTATTCAGAAAACCCGCCCTGAAGCCAGCTACGCAGATACATGTTTATCCCCTGCTGCATCTCCAGGGAAGTAAATTCTCTGCAACATCCCTTGGTAACCTTCTCCAGGGTTTTATCAAGTGTTTGGAGAGGCAGGTCCGATGTGCAAAGCAAAAAAAAAAAAAAAAAGAACTCTCTGAGCCACGCTACCCGGCACTGGAGAGGGCTATGAGCTTGGCACCAGGCCTATTCATGGTAGAGGGATGTATTTACACAACAGGCTATCCAAACAGATACCATTTGCCAGGAGCAGATGTGGGAAGTTGATTCAAGAGAAATTGCCACAATAAATTCTGCTCCTAACCCAGGCAGAGCACCAAATAGTTACTGTGGTTTATAACATTGTTTGAAAAGTAAATGTACTTCCTCCTCCATTCCCAGTTTTGGTTCCTAAACCCAGTTTCGTGGTGAAAACCACAACACCCACAGCTGTCAAATTTTCAAAACGATTGGGCTTCAGGGAAAACCAGGTCTCAGCCAACAGTGCATTCTGTTATCGCCGTATCTGTACCCTGCAAGTCTTTTTCTGCTGTGTGTATTTTACCTTGTCTGCAATGGTCAAGCCTTACTTTCAAATGCCTGAAGGAGGGGGAAAGCTTGAAAAGAGACAAAAATAACCATCCAAGTGCGTGAAAGTGTAAAATCAACTTTGGTGAGCTCTCTCTGACCTCAATGCTTTGGATGGGAAATGTTCATTTAACTAGGCTAAAAGGAAAAAAAAAAAAAAATGGAAACCAAAAATGCACATGGCTTTCCTTGAAAGTCTCGGCTACACAACCCGTCTGTCTCACAGTAGTCCCCTCTCCACGGAGATCGTTTGCAAGTGGGAGTTCCCTGCCCAAAAGCCTGGGCGCACCCCAACGCTCTGCGGCACCACAGTGATTTAGAAGGGGTGGGGGCGAGGTCATCATGTTAAAACACACCAGAAAAGGGGGGAAACACTTCCAAGACACACACACACACACACACACACACACACACACAAAGACCTGAGTTTTCTGCTACCTGACAGCAAAGCTCACTTCTCAAGTAACTGCTTGGAGATTGGCCGGGGTAGAGGTGGAGGTGGGGGGCGGGGAAGGCCCCTTCAAAGTCCCATCTGGGACTTCGGTTGTTTCTGTCCAACAGAAACAAATGCCTAGACTCAATAGGGACCCTCGTGAGAAGCAATTCATCAAAATTAAAATATTTCACAGATCATTTCTTCTGAAAAGTTTGCATGCTGTCAATAATCAACAATCCTCTTTCTCTCCGAGTGGCGGCTGCTGCCTCCCTCTTTTAATGAAAAAAAGGCAAGGTTTGCGAGTGTCAGGGGACCCTTCGGAGCGCGCCACCTGCCCTGCCCCCCGCATCGGGCCGGCTGCCGCTCCAGAAAGCCACGCTTGGGATAGGGTTTCCCCGGCCGCCGCCCCGCAAAGATACAAGCCGACTCTCTCTCCCGGCCAGCTCCCAGGGAGGCAGCGCGCCTCGCGTCCCCGAGCCGCGCCGGGCGCTGGAGGCCCGGAAGCGAACTCGTACCCCACACTCACCATCGCCGCTCTCCTGGCCGCCGCCGCCCCCGAACAGCGCTGGGCTCCCAGCGGGCGCAGACGCCAAGTTCAAACCTCGCCGCGGTTCCGAAGAGGTGGTGGAGGCGGCGGCCCCGGGCATCGCCGGCGGAGCTCAGCCGCGCTCAACAATGGGCGGCTCGGCCGCGCCCTGCGCCACCGCACCCGGGCTTCCGCGGCCTCCGAGGGGGCTGATCCAGCCCCGTGCGGGGGGCGCCCAGGGTGCGAGTCTTGGGCCACCACGCCTCCCGGCCCCGGGGTTGGGGGCCGCACACGAGCCCCGCGCCCACCGCGTCCGCTCCCGCAGGGGCCGCTCTCGTTGGGTGCGCGCTCGCAGGTAATCCCACAGGAAGCCTTCGGGATTGGTCCGGGCGCGCAGGGCGGATTTGCATTTCAATGGCAAAGCAGGCTCCCTAAGGTTTGAAACCGGATCCCGAGACGGAAGAGTCGCGGAGTTTTTAAGGGGACCGTCGCACTCCCAGGCTCAGGAAGGTGTCTTTAACGTAACCCCCACCCCTTCCAGAAAGGGATAGGGATCCTAAAGCAAAAGACCAGCACTCAAGAGTTCGCGCTCACTCTCCAAGGACCGTACAGTTAGTCACTGATCAAAGAAAGCATGAATCAAATAAGGTAAAAAATAAAATTCACGGTGTAAAAAACAACAACAAAAAGGTCCGACTCGGGGTGTAGGCGTGGGCGACCGCCACCGCGGCCTCCCAGCCCTGGCCCTGGTCTCCAGGCTCAGCCTTGCAGACTGACCCTGGAGAGGTGATTATTTCAGTCGTCGGGACAATAATCGGCAGGAGATCCTCCACTCGGGAGTTGCAGACTTGAGGGAAGGGGAGAGAAGTGAGTGTTGAGACGTCGTGTACTTTGCATTTAGGATTCGGGTGCCTTGTTCGGATGGGAGAGGGCTTGCTTGGTCTTTCTCAGAGGTTCCCCGCAGCCCCTCTTAGGAGAGGTGAGGTTTCTTTCCCCCCTCCCTTGTAATTGTTTCCACATGTCTTTCCTCTCCTGCGAGTTAAAAGCAACTACCAGGAGATCTGCAGACGGGCTTTCTTCGCGCTCAGGCAGAACTCCCAACTGTCTGCATTTCCAGGTTCTGTATTTAAGGTGATAAACACACCCAGAGGAACCGGAACTGTGCAGCGGAGCCTTTGGGTGTCTCTTCCAGGGGCAGTGCGCGCAGTGGCATTCTGAATGAGCTGGCGACATTAGCTATTGCAGAAACCGCCCGTTAACCTCCCTAGTTAAGTCTTCACGCGCCGGTTGGCCCTCCCCTCTCTGGATGGGATCCCCCCTCCCCGGAAACTTGCAGAGATATTCACAAAGGTGAGACATACGTGTCAAGCAGGGATTGGATCCCCACACACCTTGCCCTCGGCATTGGAAAACAGGTTCAAGTTGCCTGTGTCCTATCTTTTCTGAGTGAATTCGAGTGAATCTGGTAGTGGTGGGTGGGGGGAGGGGGGAAGCAGTAACGTCTTTGAAGTCCAAGCTCACAGCATTTAAAATATCCTGGTAGGGTGCTCCATATCTGCAGGAGCGCCCAGCCGGTAGCTCAGAAAAGGCCTCACCCTCCCGCTGCTGCTTTATCTGGTTTCCTGAGTGTTCAAGGTCAGGGGCAATCTCCGGAGGGAGGACCAGATGCCACCATTCCCCTAGTGAAGTAGTGGTGATTAAAGCACCGTGCCCAGCACACCTCTCACCTCCCACACACCCGACCAACGGAATCCATCACTCTGACCAAAGCTCCCTGGGTTTGCATAAGAGCATAGATTCCGGAAGACGGCTTTTGTATCTGCACTTGAAAGGTGTCAGCTGTTCCGTCTGGACAGATAGAAAGTCACCTGTCCCCTGGGGACCGAGGTGAGACACATGACCACAAAGAAAGCCTTGCTTACATTATGAGAGTCCTCTGCATGGGCTGGAGGCGAGCTCACTCGCCAGCACCTCAGGGCTGCAGGACAGGCCAGCTCTTCTCGGAGAGCATAAACTACTACACAGGTGCCCGCCTGAGTCCCAAGCGATTGAAGACCTCCTTGGTAAAGTGTACCGTGTGACACTTCCTGTATGAGAGATGCTTTCATGAATGACACATTATCTGAGAATCCAAAGCGCTCATTAAAATGAAATAAACAGATGGGTCAGGAAATAAAGCATTTGAAATGCTGCAGTATTGTGTGAGGACGTAAAAGGCAGGGAAAGAGGACGCAGCCTGCATTCGGTAACAGTGCATGGCCTGCCCATCTAAAACCTGCTATTGATTTTTCTTTCATTTAAAGTGTTGATTCTTCCTTCTACTGGTTCACTCCTCAAATGGCTGCATTGAGCCAGGCAAAAGCCAGGAGCCAGGAACTCCATCCAGATCTCTCATGGGGAAGGCAGAGGCATATGTATTCAAGCCATCTTCTACCACCTTCATCAATACATCAGCAAGAAGCTGGATGGGGAATGGAGCAGCTGGACATCCCAATACAGGATGGCAGAGTCCCAAGTGGCAGCCCTATCTGCTATTCCACATTGTCAGCACCCTCCACGAAGCTTTCTTGGATGCTGGAGTTAAGTGGGTGACAGGCACAGCAGGAAAAGACTCATTCATCTTTTCCTTTCCTCTCTTATCTTTCTCTCTGCTTGACCCATGTCAATTTAACCTCTACCTACAGAGCACCAGGCGTTGGGGATATCTACTAGGGATGCAGTGTCGGCCTTAACTACAAGAGATGCACAGTGCAATGAGAAACTCAGGTACCTGAAGAAATTGTTTCACTAAAGAAATGTGGATCACATGTGATAAGGATAGTGGTGTGTAATGGGTTAAGAGCATGAAGTACATTCGGGGTTTGGCAGCCGTGGACAAGGTAAAATGACCTCACTGAGCTTCAGTTTTGCTCTGTAAAAAAATGATAATTACAGCGACCCCAGAAAGCTCATACAGAGAGTATGTGGGATGATCGTGTCTGCATCTGGGAGAGGGGAAATAGTTAGATATTAACTGCTCCTGTGCACTCCACTGACTCTCCCCAAAGCCTTCTTCCTTCCTCCCAGTTGGTCCCTTTCACTGACTCATCAGAACTCTTAGAACAAAGGATCCAGGCATGAGACTTAAGGTGAAGAATATAGGATTACTCAGTCCAGAGCCAGTTCTCTCCAACGGATATTCCAGCTTTCTAGGAAAAAAAGAAAAAAGGGATAGCCAGAGGGGGCGGGAAGGGGATGGGACTTGGTAGCTCCAGAAAAGCCTCTGTGTTCCACCCATGGTCCCGACTGGAGAAGCAGGATGTTTCTGGGAAAAGCAAGAGGGTGCAGATTCCTGATGCATGTGAGGAGGAGGCTGCAGACAACAGCAGGGCAGCTGGCCACCAGACAGGGAGCAGTTAGCAGCATGGGGACACTGCTCCAGTGCAGCCTCACAGGGCCCTCTTCCAACGTCCCCGCATGCGCACACACGCTGCCCAGGCCTCTCACAGCTTCCAAGCCTAGAAAAGACCCTTTCATAGCCGATAGTGTCTGTCTCCTGGCTTGAGGAAGTCTAAAAATTGAAATTATGATCAGAGTTTTCTTTAAGAAGAACTAGTTGCATTTCTGTCATTACTGTGCCCGTCACTCAGCATTTGTCCAACACAACCCTGTGCCTGAGGTGGATCAGAGGAGGGGATATTGAGGTCAGGGGAGGGTGCATAGGAGATGTTTGAGAGGGGTGAGCTCACTGGGGCAAGAGGAGGAGAGGGGTGGCTTAGGTCCTGAAGCATTAGACAGCTCGGTTCAAAAGGGGACAGTCTTAAGGAACATCCCAGGACATGGGCAGGTGGCAGTCAATGCAACTGGAAGAGAGACTTGTAGGCTGCTGGTCTTGTAGGCCATCTTCAGGATTTAGATGATGTCTCTTAGGCAAAGGGAAATCAAACTATACCACCAGGGGCATGGCCAGGAGCTTCAGGGTCAAGAAGTCCCAAGGATGGCATGAAAGGGGATCGGTTGTAGAGGAGGGCTTGGGCTCACAGATTTTTATACTAATGCCTTTGTCACTAAGGTGGAACCCATGCCCCTGGGGCCAGCAATTCATCCTAGTTAATTGTGCAGTCTCTGCAGCCAGAAAGGGCAGACTTGAGTCCTGGTCATGGCGCTTCTTAGGCGACCTTGAACTGCTCACTTAACTGCTCCAGAAAGTACATTCCTTATTTGTAAAATGCTAGTGGAGCACTAAATCTGAAAAGGTTATTGCCATTGTAGATGTCATATAGCCTGCACTGAACTTAGAATACTAGTGGCCATCAAGGAAGTATCCACTGAATTTAGGCTCTCACTGAACAGCACTTCACATCCCAATGCATTTTGGGAGAGCAAGATGATCCTATCAGAGAAGCAGGGCCAGGAGTTTGATTCATGGTGTTCATTTACATTTTGGTCATCAAACAAAATTTAAGGGAAGAAAATTCTGTTTGTAAATTGTTTTGTAAAGGGCACAGGTGAAGCTCGAATGGCTAAACCTTGCTGCTTCGAACTACTGCTGGTCGTTTGTGCTGAAGAACGTTTTTTGGTTTATTTCCTCTTTCAACCTTGAAACCCTGAAGAGGGTTACGTGAACTAGGAGGAGCTGCCACCACCCAGCGGAGGCAGGCACTGGCTGGAGGAAGCTGGAGTGTACTAAGCAGGTGGAGGGCTTTCGACGGTTTGAAAGAAGACACGTGACCTAGGTGACAATGAGTCCTGAGGGCCCAGAATTCTGAGAGGTAAAACCCAGCAAGTGACAGGTCCTTGATAGCATGAGTTCAACAAGAGTGCATTCAACTCACAGTATGTCCTTGTCATGGGGGAGAATGTGTTCGAAGGCAGGCAGGACCAAGTCAGACAGAACAAACCCACCTAACCTGTGCCTGGGGGTGAAGAGGAATGCCATTTTCCACCAAGGCCACCTGACTGATGACCTCTAAGAAGTGTAAGATAAGAGGCTTTTTGTCTAGAACATAATGCTGCAAATGGAAGCTATAAACTTCTTATTCTTTCGATTTTTTTTCTTTGAGGAAATTCCTGTTTCTGAAGACCTACATGAAAATCAAGATGTAGAGGTGAGGGATAGATAAGGAAAGAGAAGCTTAACAGATTTAAAGATACACTAGTGCAATTCCAATCTTTGGCTTGCAATTCTTATTTTAACAAATACAATCACCCCTTGGCATCCATGGGGGGTGTTCCTTGACCTTCACAGTTACCCAAAGCCAGGAGGTGCTCAAGTTATTTGTATAATATGGTGTAGTATTTGCACGTCACCTACACAGACCTCTTAAATACATTGAGTCATCTCTAGATGATACCTAAATCCCGCTATGACATAAGTGGCACACAAATCATTGTTATGTTGTATAGGGAATGACAAGAAAAAAGTCTGTGTGCCTGACCAGTCCAGACACAACCTTGGCAGACCTCACTCCTTTCCAGCTGCAGAGAGTAAAATGGGCCTGGTCTCCCTGGACCCTCTCCCCAGCCTGCCAACCTTCCTGAGAACTGGGTAGGGAGAAGAGGTGGAAGAGATGGAGGAAGAAAAAGGCAGGCAGGCTGGGCCAAGAGAAAGGGAGGTGTGGAAAAGCCCAGCTTGCCTGCAGGGCAGGTGGGGGTGTCTGAACTGAGTCTTAGGTGATAAACAGGGAGACAGCAGAGGTGGAAATGGAGACAGAACATTCATAAACTGGCACACAAGTTGAACCAATGACGCACAGAGATCTGTTTAAACGACTGAAGTATCGTGTTTTCCCTCTGCTGACACATCTGTGACTCATTTATTGTAAAGAGCTGCTTCCCTTCCCTGATTGGGAATTCATCAAGGTGCTCAACAATGATCTCTTCCTAACAATACAAAACATCAACTACCAAACCAAAATATTCTTTTTCTTTATAAAAAAAAATTTATTGATTTGGCATATCATTTCTTAGCTTATGTTAGCAGTTTAAACTTTCAAAATGTATCACTTATATTTTTAACATCAAGGTACCTACTATATACTGACTAGGTTTTCTTTCTAAGATCTTGGTATATTAATTCTTTTTAACATCCAGATCTTTAAGCTATTTAAATGTGATCACTGTTTCCATGCACCGTTTTAAGAACAACACAGAAGTGTTGCTGAGAGAGATAAAAAAAAAGTTGCAGATGACTTTGATGAATTATTGCTACTGACATACAGATGATATGCTATTGCATGCCTATATATTTTTCAAAAGACAGATCTGATTTGTTGCCCTAAGTTTAAAAAATAAATCTTATCTACATTTGTTAAACCTTAACGTTTATGTTTGAAAATAAAACTTTCCACTACCTAATTGGCTACTTCATTGATCTTGCAATACCAGCTTCTCCGGCTTGCAAAAGAAAAACAGGGAAATTCAATGTGCCTCCTATATACTCCTTTGGCACTCTCGCTGTAACTGCTGCCTTAAGCCAGGTCACCTCCTCTGTTCTTTAAAACTGCACAAACAATGAACTACTAAAATAGACGCAAGCTTTTCAGAACAGATCATTTTTTCTGAGACCTCTTTCATCTGCCTTGAATCCCAAGTTCTATTTTAGTCTTTCACAGGTAGACTCGAGCAACACAACATCTTTCTTTACTTTACAGCTCACGTTTTCATGCACAACTTTCTCCTGGGAGGGTTCAGGAAATTGTTCTACTCCCAGCCGGATGTCAATGTAGTTCCGCATACTTTAAGGGCTCCTGCCAGGAACCAGAAGATAAGATGGTAGAGAAAATTTATTTTTGAAGTTCTTGTCCTTAGCGCATTGGGGACGTGTCCTAAAGGTGCCTGTGTGAGCCAAAGGCAGGATGTTAGCAGGCTGTAGCAGGCTGCTGGCTTCCATTCTGGATGGAAGAATTAATACAAGATAGCTAAGCAGTTCACCAAAAATGGAATTAAAAGATGTTTATTTTGGTGCAAAAAATGTTTGAAATCCATATGCAGAAAGAGTCTTCAAGAAGTTTGTGGAAAATGAAAAAGCAACCAACAGAATGGGAGAAAAATCTTTGCATACTATACAACTATCTGATAGGGGGCTAATATTCATGATTTACAAAGAGCTTCAGAAACCCAGTGAGTCGATTTTAGTGCAAAAAAAAAAAAAAAAAACATTTTGAATGCTGTGTATACCAGAACCAGTGGTGATGCCATCTCACTGATTGGATGGGGGCTTACATGGTAAAGATTCTGCTGTGCAAGGTCTGAGACTTCCCTGGTGAGGTGTCTCAGGGGCTCCCCAACTGAACCACTGTGGCCAATCCCTGACCTCACAGGATATCACAGACATGTGGTCCCTGGGGCACATGTTGCAGGACTGGGCTATCTCAATTGCTGACCCTTGCACAAGAAGGGAGAGCATGCCCAGAGGAACACAAAAGCCAAGACAGCCAGCTCATCTCAGCCAAGTGAAGACGTTGAGTACCTCATCAAAAGGTGGAAAGATCAGGTGGAACAACACTCCCGGGCCACAGGCTCCACAGCAGACACCTGGGTCTGTGCCCACACCAAGGTAGACAAGGACAGTCAACAGGCCTTAGAATTTCACACCTCTGGTGTAACAAAGCAGACAGCCTTTCAGAACAATTAAGATCACTCAGTAACACCCTTGCAACATTCCTCCCCACATGGGGTCTCAAATGATAGTCTCCACCTCCTGTGACAGCAAGGAGCTGTGAACTTCCCCCCCACCCCGCCTCTCCCCTCTACCCCACCACCCCTAGCCTCACCCACCTTCCCCCTCCCCTGCGCCTGCCTTCAACCCTCTCTATCCTAACCAGAACTGGAGACCCACAAGGGTAAACACTCTCTCCTTGGTAATAAATGTTAAAGTAAGTAGATTTTTTTTTTAAAAAAAGAATTCTGCTCTAAAAGAAATCCAGCGTGTGGGGCCCGGCGCAGTGGTGCAAGTGGTTAAGGTCCTAGCCTTGCACACCCGGGGACCCCATATGGGCGCCGGTTCTATCTCTGGCAGCCCCGCTTCCCTTCCAGCTCCCCGCCTGTGGCCCAGGAAAGCAGTGGAGGACGGCCCAAAGCTTTGGGTCCCTGCACCCGCGTGGGAGACCCGGAAGAGGCTCCTGGCTTCAGATCAGCATAGCACTGGCTGTTGCGCTCACTTGGGGAGTGAATCATCGGAGGGAAGATCTTCCTCTCTGTCTCTCCTCTCTGTATATCCGTCTTTCCAATAAAAAAATAATAAAAATAAGTCTTTAGTAAAAAAAAAAAACTCTTTAAAAAAAAAAAAGAAAGAAATCCAGCGTGTTCTCAAAATAGCTATATCTCGGCCATGTAAGCATGTGCCTTCAAGCTTCTAGCTCTTTTTCTGTCCACACCTCAACTTATCCTTAATCTCTGGGCTCTCTTCATACTCGTGTGAACCCAAGGAGTTCTGGTTTCTTCCCCATGTGTAGGAATGGGAAGACCTGATAACACTTACATGTTTTCCTAGAGACAACTGCCTGAGCCCACGTATACCTATTTGGTTTTCTTATTAACTGACTACCAGAATGCAGGAAGCTGGAGCCAGCCCAAATGGGGCCTTGGGCAGCCAGTGTGAGCTCAAAGAGCAGAGAGCAGCATGGCACGGTCACTGCCAATAGAGGACACCAGGGCCTGATGCTTAGAATGTCACGTGCTCTCCAGGTGTGGACAGTGGATCTGCTCCATGCAGTTACAGGACAACTCACCCATACCCGCCTGTTACAGGGGAGGGTCGCGGGGGCTACTGAAGGCCAAAGAGCAATGATTTCTTCCCTCATCTATCTTTTTTTTTTTTAAGATTTATTTATTTTGTTGGGAATGCAGATGAGGTTTACAGGAAAAATGAAACCATCCACTGGTTTACTCCTCAAATGGCTGCAATTGTTAGAACTGAGCGATCCAAAGCCAGCAGCCAGGAGCTACCTCTGGGTCTCCCAAGCAGGTGCTGGGTCCCAAGGCTTTGGGCCATGCTCCACTGCCCTCTCCTCCTCTCCTCCATCAACCTCTCCTCTCCTCTCTGTCACCCTCTCTTTCTGTAATTCTGCCTGCCTCTGGAACAAATAAATCTTTTTAGGGCCTGGTGCGATAGAGTAGCAGTTACAGTCCTCACCTTGAACGTGCCAGGATCCCACATGGGCGCAGGTTCTAAACCCGGCAGCCCCATTTCCCATCCAGCTCCCTGCTTGTGGCCTGGGAATGCAGTTGAGGACGGCCCAAAGCTTTGGGACCCTGCCCCTGCATGGGAGACCTGGAAGAAGCTCCTGGCTCCTGGCTCCAGATCAGCGTGGCTCCAGCCACTGCGGCTGCTTGGGGAGTGAACCATCAGATGGAAGATCTTCCTCTCTGTCTCTCTTCTTCTCTGTATATGTGCCTTTCCAATAAAAATAAATAAATATTTAAAAATAAATCTTTTAAAAACTGGAACAGGAAAAAAAACCTAGAGAAATAGAGGCAACTAATCACTGCCGGTGGGAAATTTATCTTTCACAGAAACGCATCAAATTTATGACTTGTTGAAAGATGAGGTGAAGAGGACACTTCACAGGAGTCCGTCTTTTAATCCTAATGTTAAAGCAGTAGTAAAGTGAGGAAATGGGAGTCCTTGTATGGATATCGGACTTTGGTTCTGCAAGCTGTATCACATTCAGGAGATCTGTGGTATTTCTGTTTTTTAAAGATTTATTTTTATTGCAAAGTCAGATATACAGAGAGGAGGAGAGACAGAGAAGAAGATCTTCCCTCTGTTGATTCACTTCCCAAGTGGCCACAATGGCCAGAACTGAGCCAATCCGAAGCCAGGAGCCAGGAGCCGGGAGCCTCTTCCAGGTCTCCCACATGGGTGCAGGGTACCAAGGATTTGGGCCATCCTAGACTGCTTTCCCAGGCCACAAGCAGGGAGCTGGATGGGAAGTGGAGCTGTCAGGATTAGAACCGGTGCCCATATGGGATCTTGATGAGTGCAAGGCAGCCACTAGGCTATCACGCTGGGCCCCAATGTGGAAGTCTGTAACACCACTGAACAACACACTTGATAATGGTGAAGATGGTAAGCTTTATTATCTCAAATTGAAAATTTTAAAAATTAAAAAAAGCAATGATAAGGAACAAGAAAAATAAATAATTTTAAAGAGACAATATACCACTATTCAAACTCTACCACATTCTCTTATACCTGCTTTTCATTTGGGGCCCTGGTAAATCGTTACCCCCAAATTGCACGTCAAAGAGAAGAGACGTGAACGCGTGTACAGGGGTCGGAGAGGAGAGCCATGGGTCTTCTTTGAAGGACTTTTTTTTCTTATGCATTGGTGAACAGGATATGTTAAAAATTAAATAGATAGAAGAACCAGTAGTTTCTGACCCCACCACCCTCCCTAAATAACTCAATCCACGAAGTCCCTACTAGCTGATTCCAACTCGGAAGTCGCAGCCACAGAGCTACTGGGCTCACAGTTGACCAGTCACGCCAGCAGGCAAAATGAGAACATGAAGAAACCTACGTCGGCTCGCTCCTGATTCTTCTCCCAGCACACATTCCTCCCACCCCATCGGTCTTCTCTTTCCATTTAGGGGCACAGACTAGGCTGCTTATATTGACTGATTTAATTTGGGGGAGGGTCTTTTAAAAGCTCTAGTCCTCGTAGTTTGCACTTGTCTCTTTCAAAGATGGGTGTGTGTTGATCAAAGTGACAAACAGCAAATGTTGTTTTAATTTATTCTTCCTTTAGTTCTGCAAAGTGGGAGCAGAGGAGATTCTTTTAAAGGGGTAATGAGGCAGAATCTTTGACAAAAGCTATTTTCTCACCAAACTGAAGCTCATTTGTGCTGAAAAAGATGATGAAATAAAAGCAAGTTTTCTTTGGGCATTAAAGATTTAAACTGGAAGCTTGCCTCATAGTCTGAGCCTTCCGTGCATACCAACAAGAGCTAGAAATATTTTTTTGTTCCTAACTTTGCAGAATGATTTATAGTGGGACAAGTGTTGTGCCTACATTGCCACCTGTGATGCCAGAATCCCATATGAGCACCAGTTAGAGTGCTAGCTACTCCACTTCCTATCTGGCTCCTTGCTAACGCACCTGAGCCCCGGGGCTTAGGCCCTTGCCACCCACATTAGAGACCCTGCAGGAGCTCTGGGCCCACTGGGGAGTGAATTGGCAGATGAAAGATCTCTTTCTTTCTCTCTCCCTTTTTATTACTGTCAAATAAATAAGTCTTCAAAAATTTAAAATATATACTAAAATTAAAACTTGATCGACACATCTAGGATATAGGCCTGCTGAAACAATATCTTTAGTTTCAATAACATGAATGAATTTACTTCTGTCTTTCTCTCTGAAAATCGATCAGTTTAATTTCTTTCAGGATATACTTCTGTATTTATTTTTTGAAGGGTATTGTGACAGGGATAATGCATACCTAAGGTAGTTCCCAAACAAAATGTCTTAAAATATAAAACTTAATTATTCTTAGTAAACCTATGAAGCTTTTTTTTAAAGATTTTTTTTTTTAATTGCAAAGTCATATATACAGAGAGGAGGAAAGACAGATGATCTTACATCTGATGATTCACTCCCCAAATGACTGCAACAGCCAGTGCTGTGCCGATCTGAAGCCAGGAGCCAGGAGCGTCCTCCAGGTCTCCCACGTGGGTGCAGGATCCCAAGGATTTGGGCCGTCCTCGACTGCTTTCCCAGTCCACAAGCAGAGAGCTGGATGGGAAGTGGGGTTGCTGGGATTAGAACCGGTGCCATATGCGATCCTGGCACATTGAAGGCAAAGACTTTAGCCTCTAGGCCATGCCGCCGGGCCCAACATATGGAGTTTTGAAAACATCACCATATTCCAGTTTTAGGACATTTTCATGCCCTTTCCCTACACTGACCAGCTCCAAGTCATCAGCGATCTGTTTTTAGTCTCAACACATTCACCTTTTCCAGATTTCTCTAATAAATATAACCAAATAATAGTTAATATTTACTATCTGGTTTTTTTTATATACTTAGCTTAATGTTTTTGTGGTTCATCAACGCTGAAGCAGGTTTCAATAGTTCATTCCTTTTTATTGTTGAAAAGTATTCCATTGTATGCATATACAATCTTGTATTTGTTCATTTACCAATCGATAGATCTGGGGATTATCCCTGCATTTTTGTCTGTTAGGAATAATGATGCTTTGCACATTCAGGTTAAAGTCGGAGAGGACAGAGTCCTTGTTGATGCTGGTGATATGTAGGAAGTAATGAGAAAAGCGATGGTGAAGGGATATGCCTACCTTCTGGCTTCCTGCTAATGCTCACCTTGGGTTCCTGCCGCCCATGTGGACAACCCCAACGAGTGTCTGGTTCCTGACACTGGAGAGGCCCCACCCTGGCTATTGTGGACATTTGGGGAGTGAACCAGCAGACGGAAAAAAACCAAAATCTCAGTATCTCTCTCCCAGCTTCTGTCTTTCTGATAAATGTCCAAAGATTTATGTATTTTTTAAACACACAAGCAATTTTTCAGTGATTTTTTAGCTCTTGTCTACATAAATGGCACCAAAGAAGCAATCCATTTAACACATGATACGAAATACTCATTTGGGTTGCTATGACAATTGTTACACCTTATTATTTCTCAGCATTTCCTTTAAAAATGTGGTAAAGTACACACCACCAACAGACCACCTTAAGCCCTTGTAGGTGTACGGCTCAGTGATGTTAAATACATCCCACGGTTGTCATGGCACCTTCATCCACAGAACTTGTCAACCAGCAAAACAGAAACTCTACTCATTACACTCCATTTCTCTAATTCTCTTCCACATCCTATTTCCTGCCAACCTCCATTCACTTTCTGTTTCTATGGATCTGACCACACTAGATACTTTGTACATATGAAATCATACAGCAACTTGTCCTTCTGTGCTTGGCTTACTTACTAGGCATCATGTCAAGGGTCACTCCTTGTGTGGCTTGCAACAGAATTTCATTCCCTCCTGAGCTTCACCGATAGGCTCTTGGTGAATGGTTCTGCATTCATCAGCCAACGGACCCCTAGGTTGCATTCACCTTTTGGCTGTTTTGAGAAATGCTACCGCGAACACAGCTGGCAAAAGCTCTGAGTCCCTTGCTTGCTCAACAGTTCCTTCTGAGACAGTTAAAAAAAAAAAAAAGAACAAAGGTTGAAAGAATTTTTTCATACTTCAAACTCAGGCAAGCATTAATCCGTGACATGTGGGAGTGGGAGAAGCAGGTGCTTTCACCTGACTGGCGCAAGATTGAAACCGCACCTGCTCCAAGTGACGCCAGAAACTTCTCCAGCTGTAAGAGATGCCAGGTATCACAGGGCTTTTCTTAAACTCTAGACTTCCCCTGCCTAAAATTACTCCTCTCTGCCCACCCCCCCCCCAAGAGAACTCTGGAGATATCACTATAAATCACTGACTACTTTTAAGTCCAAAGATATACTCAGAAAATTCTTTTCCCAGTAATCCCTGGGCCCTGAAGGTGACCCATTTTTATTTGGTTTTGTGATAAAAAGCATTCATCTGGAGCTTCCCAATGCACTTAAAGAGTTTTCTGGAGTCGGCCAGGTCAGGCAGGTCAGGGCTGATGTGGTGGAATTTACCAGGACTGCACTTATCAGGGAATAAAGTTATGACATGGGGTCAGGATGTCACACTCGATGGCAGAGAGGGAGAGAGAGATTAGACACACACTAGCCGGGAAAAGAGGCTTTGAATTTTGTACTACAAAAGAAAGGATGGGAGCAGGGGCTAAGCTCTATCAGCTTTATCTTGTTTGTTTCTTAAAAGAAACTGCTGCCCTCTGCAGATGGACAAAGCAAGCAGCTCATGGAAAATACCAGCTCGGGGCCACAGGGCCACGTTGTCCTTGTCAGGCTCAGGTGACTGATGGATGTGCCAGGAATGAAGCTGATAAAATCAGAAAGCTGAGGGAGCCAGAAACATCAAGAAACACCATTTGAATGGTTTCAGCAAATGTGGCCCAAACCAGCCAGGCCCAGTTACTAGTCCAGCATTTAAGGCAAGGCCTTGCCCCTCACCCCTTCGGGCAAGCAAACCCTAAGAATCTGGCCTTCAAAGCACCTTCTCTGTGCCGCATGCCCTACCCTAAAGTCCAAGTCCAAGGGCCTGAGTGATCCGGGAATGCCCTGCTTCCTGGCTTGCCTTCCCACGTGCCCCACCTGCCACTGGTATGGAGGGCGGGTGAAGAAGTTAAACACAGGATATCAATGGCAGGGAAATAGGTGTTCGAAAGTCTGTGGCTCTGAGCCAGGCCACCCTGCCTAAGTAAGCACCTCCAAGGCGGAGCTGCAGCCAAGTGCAGGTTGCTGCACCACTGGAGACCCAAGACAGAGAATAATGTTGCTTCGGGCTGTTAGAAGGCCTGATGCAATTCTGCAGGCAGTAAGTACACTCCACCTATCTGGATGCTCTGGGCAGTATGGAAGCCCAGACTAGAATTGTAATAACCTTAGCATCCTTTTGGGGTGGGGAGGCCCACGTTTCTCGGTGTTTAGAGCTTATCTCCATCACCTGGGGAATCTTCAGCTCAAGGCTAGCCAGAGGCTGCAGGAACCAAAAGAAGGGAGTGACTTTTAATGGAGAAAATTCTGGAGATCCACCACACAGCAACAGGAACATAACTAATATCATTGTACTGTCCACTTGAGGAAGTTGATACAGATGGTAAATCTAATATTTGAAGTCTTTTAGCATGACAAGACCAAACAACACAAACCAAAAACCTCACAAGCCCAGGATCACCCCGACGGACTCAGGATTCCTGTGGGTGGATCCCAGACATAACCATAGGTAGTATGGTTTTAATTATAGTACCAGAATAATTAAAAAAAAAAGATTCATTTATTTGAACATAAAGTTAGAGAGAAAGAGAGTGAGAGAGAGAGAGAAGCTGAGAGATAGAGATCTTCCATCTGCTGGCTTATTCCCCAAATGATCACAAAGGCTGGGGTGTGCCAGGTCAAACCGGGAACCAGGAGCTCATTCTGGGTCTTCCACATGGGTAACAGGTACCCATGCACTTTGGCCATCTTCCACTGCTTTCTCAGGCACATTAGCAGGACTCTGGATGGGAAGTAGAGCAGCCGGCACTCTATCTGGCATCATCATGGGATGGCAACATTGCAGGTGGTAGCTTAACCCAGTGTTCCACAATGTCAGCCTGAAGCATCACCATTTTCATAAGGGCCTCAGTTTATCCTCATGTGCATTCAAGAGAAAGAGAGAACCACAAGTGTCAGCCAACTACATGAGTTCTGGCCACACAATCAGATCCTTTGCACAAAGCTTTATTCCCCCCAAATTAAGGTTTAGTTGCAGTCCAGAGGAAAGAGGGCCTTTTCTCAATAACTCTTGACTTGACAAGCATCAGATGAATTTTCTTGTTAAAAGTCAGAATTGTTGGGCCCGGGGTGGTGGCCTGAAGTCTTCAACTTGAACACGCCAGGATCCCATATAGGTACCATTATTAATCCTGGCGGCCCTACTTCCCATCCAGCTCCTTGCTTGTAGCCTGGGAAAGCAGTTGAGGAAGTCCCAAGGCCTTGGTACCCTGCACCTGTGTGGGGGACCCGGAAGAAGCTCCTGGCTCCTAGCTTCAGATCAGCTCAGCTGCAGACAATGTAGTCACTTGGGGAGTGAATCATCAGATGCAAGATCTTCTCTGTCTCTCATCCTCTCTATACATCTTCCTTTCCAATAAAATTGAATAAATCTTAAAACAAAAACAAAAAAATCAGAATTGCTTAATGCATAAACAAACCCATGAGGAGAAGGGGGTGACGTGAATGCTGCGTGACTGACCGGGGGCCTCCAATGAAATTGTCCTTTCAGAGGACCAGGTTTCCCAGCAGGAAGCAGTTCACCTACTTTGCAACTCGGGCTTATTATCTTCAACTGCCAGGAAACGAGAGCCAAACATACATGGTGTGTATGGGCCAGATAAGAAATTGTTTGAACACTCAGACAGCATGTCTCAAAACTGCAGCTGGTAGGGGGAAGGCAGGTGGCATGGCTCAAATTCCAACAGAGGCTGAAAAGGTAAAGGAGGACGGGGACCCTGGTGGGACTGAGACTGCCCGAAGGACCTGTGGCCCAGGGGCACGACCACTCCAACCTTGCTGCTGCTTGTGGGAAGCAGGGGGTACTCCAACTTCTCAAGGATAAGCTGGGCACCTGGGTTTGTTTGGGACATTTTCCAGCTTGTAAACACTGGAAATGCATCCAATGAAAAAAAATCTATAATTTCGGGGGGGGAAAGAAGGTACAATTTCAGGAGAAAAGGGACTGGTTTGTTGCCAGCTATTAGCACTATTAGTAGTGCTCTATGGGAATAAGCCAGAGCCTAGAAATGAGTTGACTTGACTAGCTGAGTGACAGCACAATCACCTTCTCGGACTCACCTTGAAAACTAAGGGGTCCTGCAGGTCGGGTCTGTGATTCCTCCATTCTGACTTAGGAGGAAAGACTGGATTTCCAAGTCCAGGGAGAGCTCAAGCCCAGTCATCAGCCAAGGAGTAGAGACTCCAAGTTTATGACATGGTAGCATAAGCTCCTCAGACTGAGTGGGTTCTTTTACTCCCCAGTTGGTTTAAAGTTTGACAAAATAATAGCCTTCCGAGGAATGGGTTTAGCTAGCTTAAAAATGTCTAGTTTGTAACTAAGGAATACATTATCATCTACAAATGATTGACAAAAATGTTTTCTAGACAGATTTGTGGGGTGAGTACAAATCAACAAGGTCCATCAGCTTGCTGGACCAGACACCTGTCCAGCTGTCCACTCTCACACATGTGGAAGAATATATGAGAGCGTAGTAGACAGCGTCTTGGACCAACAGCGTCTTGGGCCATGAATCTGCGGACAGCGCTGTAAGCTCATCTCTGATTCTACGCAGTTCTTTGAATTAATAGTCTGCTCCTTACTTGTACTATAAGGATCTTGGACTCTTTTGAACTTTAAATTCTCAAGTTCTTAGAGCTAGTACTGTGGTACAGTGGGTTAAGCTGCATCCCATACAGGCACCAATTCCAGTCCTGGCTGATTCACTTTCAGACACATAGTATCTGCTAATGCTCCTTGCAATGTAATGTTCATTCCAGCTACAAAATTAAAATATTACTTTTTAATTCTATAATCAATTATGAGAGGCATCAGAGAATGACAAAAATCAAATTGATGAAATTACTTTCCCATGTTTAAGCTCTCCAGTCTTAATATTGTGAATAGGTCATTTGATCATGTTGCACGGAATTGCTAAACTCAGTGTCAGGGCAGCACACTTGATCTTAGCCAAAAGACCAAGAAACGATAGCAGTGAATTAGAGAAATGTGAAGAACACAAGTAGTGAGGAAAGTCTGTACAAACTACACTAGGAATGATTCTTTAAGAAGGAAAATTGACAGGCTGAGCATTCCTAATCGGAAGTCCCAAATGTATCCCCTCCCCAATTCTGAATGGTGTTGAGCACCAACAGCATTCCACAAGAGAAAAAAATTCACATCTGACCTCACATGACAAGTTACAGTCAAAACAAGAAATATTGCTTAAAATTGCCTTCAGATTGCAAATATGGCATCTATGAAACATAAAAGAATTTCATGTTTAGACTTATGTAGGTCCCAACCTCCAAATGTCTCGTTTTGTATACAAGTTTGAGAGGGCCCAGCATGGTAGCCTAGTGGCTGAAGTCCTCGCTTTCCATGCGCTGGGATCCTATATGGGTGCCAGTTCTAATCCCAACTGCTCCACTTCCCTTCCAGCTTCCTACTTGTTGCCTGGGAAACGAGTAGAGGATGAGTCAAAGCCTAGGGACCTTGCACTCATGGGAGAGACCCGAAGGAAGCTCCTGACTCCTAGCCTCAGAATGACTCAGCTGCAGCCATTGTGGCTGCTAGGGGAACTAAACCAGCAGATGGAAGATCTTTCTCTCTGTCTCTCTTCTCTATAAATCTGACTTTCCAATGAAAATAAATAAATCTTTTTTTTAAAAAAAGCTTGAGAAAATCCAAAATTGGAAACACTTCAGGTCCCAAACATTTGAGACAGGTGATACTCAACCTAACCCTGAGCCTTTTAACCTTGAAAACAAGTGTGTAATGGGAAGTGATGCTGGCTTTCAGATCTCACCCTGGCCTGTGTGACAGACAAAATGCCAAAGAGAACCCCAAGATTCCTGTCCCATGGTTTTTAATAAACCACTGAGGTCTTATTGTGAAGTTAAAATTAAAGTCTCAACTCAAAGCATCTTTAAACATGAAGATTTAGGCAGTAAATTCATCCAATCAGGTGTGCCTTTTTAAGTTTATGTTTGTTAAGTTTATGTTAAGTTTATGATGTTCTGGGTGACAACAGAGGGGGGATGTTCACGAGACAGTACAAGGACATTTAGCAACTCGCAGAATGTTGAAGACAAAGACATCCACGCAAGACAGAGCTTGGGCTGATTCTCAGAGCAGAGAGTGCCCATGGGCAACAGCCAGAACTGGAAGCAAGTTCAGCCAGCAATCTGGCTTAGTGTGGAAGCAGATTCTTCCCTGGACAGGAGTCCAGCTCCATCTACCCCCTTGACTTGAGCCTTGTGAGATCCCAGCAGAGAACACCAGAAACCATGTAATAACTACGTGTCGCTACATGGCAGAGGCCACATTAGTGGTCCTGGTTTACAACCCTGGTTACAGCAGGGGAAAGCCAACAGCAGTGTCAACACCCCATGTTGAAAGGTTGTGGGAGACTTGAGGCTGGATAATAATACAAATGCATTTGGAAAAGGGTTTGAAAGTTTCTTACAAAGTCAAACATATAAGGACCTCTACCCTGTGGCCCAGCCCTTCAATTCTAGGTATTTATCCAAGAGAAATGTAAACACATGTCTGTGGAAAAATAAACACATGCACTAATATCCACAACAGTGTGCTTACAATAGCTCCAAATGGGGCACAACCCAAACATCAATAAACAAGGGAATGGATAAACAGCAAACCAGAAACACAAGCAGTAACATGAAGCTCCAAAAACAATGTGTTGAATGGAAAAGAGCTTGGAGGTTGCTATTTCACTTCTAGGAAAGGCAAAGCTATGGAGAAATATATAACAGTGGATGGCAGGTTGGAGGGGAGTGGACTGGGATGCCAGGTTGGAGGGGAGTGGACTGGGGTGACAAGTTGGAGGGGAGTGGACTGGGATGCCAAAGGGAACCTGATGGGGCTGTAATTACACAGGTGCACACAGCTGTCAAGACCCAGAGAACTGAAACACTAAATAAAATCTATACACATTTCTGTTTATAAATTGTCCCTCACAAAATATATTTTAAAGCAAAGTCAAAAGATTATTCAACACTGTGTGTGACAAGCCAGCCATCAGTGTTGATGACGTTTTCCTAGAGGTATACACTTGAAAAGAGATATGAATTAGCTCGAAGGGATGAGCCCCACCTAACAGGGCACACAGGGCCCTAACTCTCTGGGTGCAAGATTTTTGGACAGCAAGACCTCTAAGGCTACCCACAAATCATACCCACACACTTAACTGAACCCTTCTGCAGATGTTGCAATGGGCCTAGTTTATGCCTGCATCTCAAATGATAAAAGCATGATGAAGATGTTAATGGCATGTGAAATTTCTAAGAAGAGCAGCTCTGGGGTGCAGACCCAGGTGGCATCTGTGATCTGAGACATTAGTGAGGGATGGGGAGACTTGGACCGGCTGAAAGACCACAGGAAGCAGGGAGAGCGCCACAGGAAGCCAGGACACAGGGAAACCATGTGATTCATTTCTTGGTTTCTTTAACATTTACACCCTGAGAAATTTGCTGGAATTTGGGTTATTTGCCTCAGCTCAAATAAAGTCATCTATTCTGAGAAACTTTCCTGGATTCCTCAGACATATTCCCCCATGCTCTGTCTCTCCTTCTAGTCAGAGCCAACAACCATAGGGTCCCATCTTTTTATTTTGTCTGACCTGCAGCTCTAAATGAAAACGGCCATGTTCAGAAGGAGACTTACCATATGGGTTCTCCACTTTTCCCAAGGAGCCCAAATGCCTTGAGAGTGGGAGGAGTAAAGACCTCACAGTGATGCTGACCATGAGCTGGCAAGGTGTCAGCCATTGGCTTTTATCTCACCTGCACGTGGTGGTGAATGATGTCTCAGCCCCTCCAGCTGAGGGAGTTGATGTCTCCCTCCAGTGAGGGAGAGTAAGGAAGCTCAACTGGGAAGCTGGTGCCACCGAGAGGAGAGAGGGGCAGAAAGACAGGCCTTGAGTAATTCCAGTGAGAGCTATGATGATACAACTTAGTAAGAGGGAGCCCTGGGACCACACCTTCCTGTTGGATGGCCAACCGAGAAGCGCGGAATCTGAATCAGAATATCAGTTGGATGAGTCATGAGCCACTTTTTTCTTTCTTTCTTCTTCTTACTTTTTTGGTTTGTTTAATCATCATGATTTGAAAAAGCTTTGCCAATGAGTCAGTAAGGGCTTGGCTATAGGCATTACCAATTACTTACAAATTCTCTAATTGTTTCCAAAAAGAGATTTACTATGAAATGATTCAAAGTGTAATGAACTCCTTGGGTTTTATTTTTGGATGTGTCAGGAATCTGACGTGTCAGTTTTGCTTTCTACTTGGTACTGACATTGAGAAATTTTTGAGATTTTGGCTTTGTGTTGAACTGAGACTAGTACTTTGTTTTTCCATGCAAAGGTATCTATGATAGCTACTGGCTGGACCCCAAAATGCACATGTGCTCACACACACATGGGAGGTACGGTTGGACAGGTGTTCTCATGACATAAGGCAGGAATGCTTATCATACTTGCTTTTTTTTTTTAAATTTTTTAAAAGGCAGAGTGACAGAAGAGTCAGATCTTCCGTCCACTATATACTCTGCAAATGATTGCAATACCTGAGGCTGAACCAGGCTGAAGTCAGGAGCCCAGAACTTCATCTGGGCCTCCTATGTAGTTGGCAAAGGTCTGAGTACTTGGACCATCCTCCACAGTTTTCTCAGGTGTATTATCAAGGAGCAAGTTCAGAAAAGGTGAAGCTGGGACTTGAATTTGTGCTCTAACATGGGACATGGGCCATTGCAGACAGTAGCTTAACCAGCTGTGCCAACATGCTGGCCCCTTGATGATGTAACTCTTAAAAAAAATACCTCGTTTATTTGAATGGCAGAGTTGCAACAAGGTGGAGGGAGGAAAAGGTAGAAAGAGAGATCTTCCTCCACTGGTTTACTCTCAAATGCCTGTAACACCCAGGGTTGGGCCAGGACAAAGCCAGGAGCTTCTACCAGGTCTCACCCATAGGTACAGAAGCCCAAGGACTTGGTCCATTCTATGCTGCTTTTTCAGATGCATCAGCAGAGAGCTGGATCGGAAGTGGAACTGCCAGGATGTGAACTGCTGCCCATATGGGATGCCAACATTGCAAGACGTGGCTTAATCTGTTGCACCACAATGCTGGCCCTGACGTAATTCTTACCATACTATTATAGTTCATTGTTCCTGCTCTAAACCCCTCACTGGACAATGAGATTCTCAAGGTTATGAAATAGTTTATCTTGTTTATCCTTCATTCTTACTGCTTCACAAAGTTCCAGAAACATAGGAGAAAACATTTTCTAAAAGTATTTTTAGTATTGCTATTTCCTGTTATGTTCTTTTTGGAGATGGAAATGGACGCTGCAAGTCTTCCTCTGCTTAAAGACAGTCGCTCATCACGCAGTTTCTTATCCAGCCACATAGCCTTTCCTTTGATCTTCTATCTTTAGTACATCTCCTCGGGCTTCTTCCAGAAATCAAGCTGGCATTTCCATAATACTTAGTTAATTCCAACTAAGAAACGAGCACCAAATTAGTCATGTTTTCAGCACTACAATGAAATACACAAGGCAGCTAACCTCATGTGAGAGGTTCAACATTGGGCAGCTCCTCATCTAGAGCTGTGGGTAGGGAAGTGGGGAGTGGGGGGCGGTGCTGGAGCTTGTGGGAAGCAAGGACCCTGCAGTGAATCGGGAAGCTGGGAGACAGCCTGGATCCCAACATGGGCTTTCCTAACAACCCTCTCAAGAAATGAGCCTTCGCAGAGCACACGCCCCATGACCAATGGACTTCCCCAAAGCCTCACCTGCTACAGGTGATTCTACCTCCACCCAATGGCTCATTCTGGTGACCAAGTCTTTAACACATTGGCCTCTAGGGGATATTCAACATCTGAACTAATGGCCAGACTGTAGCAGTCACAAAGGAGTGACATTTGAAAACCTGTCATTTGGAGCTCAGCTTTCTATCCTCGTGGTCTGGTTAGTACTGAGCAGATCTGATCTGTGCTTTTCTAATTTTCTCAACAACTATCGTGGGATCACAGAAATTCATGAAGAAATGCATGGTGGGGAGGTAGGGGAAAGGGAGCATTGTGGCACAGTGTTAAGCTGCTGCCTGCAACGCAAGCATCCCACATGAGCATCAGTTCAAATCCCAACTGTCCCACCTATGATCCAGCTCCCTGCCAATGTGCCTGGAAAGGCAGCCAGTATGGCCCAGTCCTGGCTGTTGTAGTTACTTGGGGAGTAAACCAGTTGATGGAAGATCTCTTTCTGTCTCTGTCTCTCCTTCTCACTGATTGTCTATATTCCAAAATAAATAAAAAAATAAGCTTGAAAAAAAAGAAAGATGGGGCTAGTACAATAGAGGCTTAACCTACTATGGGTGCTGGTTCAAGTCCCAGCTGTCCACTTTTGATCCCTGCTAATGCATGTGACAAAACAGCAGAAGAAGGCCTGTGTAGTTGGGCCCTGGAACTCATGTGGGAAAACCAAAAGAAGCTCCTGGCTCCTGGCTTCAGACTGGCTCAGATCCAGCCATTATAGCCATTTGGGAAGTGAACAAGTGATAAGAGATCTCTCTGTCTTTGTAAGTCTGCCTTTCAAACAAAAATAAATGAACATGTTAAAAGAGAAAAAGAGAAGGGGACCCTGTGAGCTACAAAGCAGGTATTGCCATCGTTTAATTTTGTCAATGTGGGAGGTGTCCAGAAGCAGTGACGTATCCTGGCAAATGCACTCAACAGTCTGTAGGGATGCCAGAGCAATGGCTTCCTCCCTGCCCAATGAATGAAGGCAACCCTGCACATGCCAAGATGAAAGTCACATGACATTGATCTCCAAACACATCGTCTTGGGAATGGCACATGAGAAATATTTCCCAGGACTTCCCTTGCAGTTGAAACCCATGCAGGAATAAGGAAGGAGGACCCCTACCAGCTCCCCTGGCACACTTCCTCTGTCTGATCTATGACCAAGGAACCCCTATCCTACAGGGTACAAACAGGCTGCTGGAAAGTGATGTGTGGTGACTCCATTTTATGACTACAAAACTTTGTATGCTCTTTCTCACACACACAACACACAGACCCAAGAAGCCAGCAGCCCAGGGAGCAGGCGTGCTGTGACTCTCCTGCTACCCAGTCCCCCTCAGCAGTGAGGGGGAAGAGGTCCTGAAAAGTCGGTGGCGTTCCTCAGCATTCCCCACAGGCCCTCAGAGCTGCCACAGGTCACCAGCCACTATTGCTGAGTTTTTCTGTCCATGAGACTGGTCACTGCTGTCAGACAGGCTTCACTGGCTTTGGGGGACACTTTCTTAAAACAAGTGTAAGTTGAGCACCTAATCCAACTCTGTATCTTGGTTTCTCTGGAAGCTTGGAGAAGACAAGATGAAAGAGCAACCCCAGAGAGAAGCAACGAGGATTTTCTTCACATTTACCTAAACAACATCTACACATTTCCACCTGAAATTTTCTTCCCCTTTTTTCCTGCTCAACAGTACTTCCTGACCTTGGTTACATTTCATATTTTTTTGGTCAAAATAAGAATAGGATTGATAGTTCTTTTATTGGCCCAGAATTTCATAATGATGCTAAAAAAATAATAATATTAACTGCTGAATCATTGCTATACCTTTACTTTTGGCTTTGTGTCTGAAGCAAACACTGAAACCAAGGGGAGAATCACGGACTGTGGAGACTGCCTGCAGGTTCAGGAACCTGAGAAGAGGCTGGTGCCATAGCTCAGGTGGGGGATATTTGCATGCCATCCTTAGTAAGCTAATTTTTCTTATTTATGCATTCCAAATGCATGTAAATAATATGTAAACATGTTTATATAACTTTCATTAAAATTATTCCTTCCTCTAATAAATACTAAGCATCCACCAGGCATGAAAGACAAAAGTAACTAAATCTACATCTTTCTGAATGAATTGATTTTCAGTACTTTTGTTTTATTTTTGAAAGAATTTTAAAATGCACTTGAAAGGCAGCATGACAGAGACAGGCTTAACCCACCGTGGCACAATGCCTACCATTTTACTGCTTTTTTAAATATATATATATTTTTTACTGAAAAAACAGATTTATAAAGAGAAAGAGAAATAGATAACACAAAGAATGAACTTCCATCCTCTGTTTCACTCCCCAAATGGATGCAACAGCTGGAGCTGAGCTGATCTGAAGCCAGGAACCAGGAGCCTCCCCTGGTCTCCTACATGGGTACAGGTTCCATAGGCCTTGGGCTATAACCACTGCTCTTCCAGGCAAGGGAGCTGGATGGGAAGTGGAGCAGCAGGACATGAATCAGCACCCATATAGGATCCGAGCACTTAAAGAGAGAGGATTAGCCAGAAAGAGAGAACGCTACCTTCCATCTGCAATAACAAAGACTAGACAAGGCGAAGCGAAAAACCTGGAACTAAATCTGGGTCTCCCACACGGGGGGGAGGGGAGGTGGCCAGGAACCCAAGTGCCCAAGCCATCCATCCCCTCTTGACTCTCAGTGTGTGCAGTAGAAGGAAACCAGAATTGGAGGCTGAGCCATGGTGTGAACCCAGGGAGCATAACAGATGCAAGTGCTCCAAACAGCATCTCATGTCTCTGTCCCAAACACCTGCCCCAATTTCAGCCATTTAATGCACACTGAGCCAAAGTGCTATAGTGCGAGAGGCTGGAGTGCAGGCAGGCAAACAGATTGCAATCCCTGAGCTTCAATGTTCCCTTTGGTAAAATGGGGATAGTGGGTCGTTAATACAATGGCATCACACCGTGGTTACTCTCACTGGGTGTTTCCTACAAGCTCGGTAACAAGAGAAGCACTTGGTGACAGTCATTCATCCTGACACCCTCCCTCCTCCTCCTCAACTGCTCTATCAGTGGAGTCATTAAGTCATTTCTCACATCTCCTCCTCACTTCCTTTGTCCAGGCACAGGCCCCTTTATCTCCCTGCTTTTGCTCTGCACCCTTCCTTACATCCATTCTCCCCCTTTCATTCATTCCCCACATACCAACCCAAGTAATCCGGTCCAGCAAAAACATGTCACTCTCTCACTTGACACCCTTCAGTGGCTGCTCTATCCCTTCCTGGGATCAAGTGCAAGTACCCTTCCAGATTTGCCACACTCCCCACCCCCAACACTCAACACACCCCACCTTTCTTCCTCCAGGGCCTTATGTCTCAGTCTTATCTCTGCTGCCAGTGCTCTCACCTCCTCCCCCATCTGACTCCAAATGACTGTAGGATTTGGCTCACAGGCAGCAATCAGGAAGGCCTTCTTAGATGCTTACTCCCCACCTGGGTCAGAGCACTCTGCCTCCAACTGTCACGTTACCGGTGTCTGCCTCATTGCGTTGTATGCCTTGATTGGCAACTGACTTACCAGTGAGGTTTTCTTCCTTGACTCTCCTAAAGGCACAAAACTACATCTTTTTCCCTCATCCTTGTATCTGCCTCACCCAGTACAGTTCAGTGCACGTGGGAATGGCTTAAGAAACAACAGGAAGAAATGAAATCAAGTTCAAGCTTTCTGCCTACCACACACACCCATGGCAAACAAGGGTCTAGAATGGCAGTTCCCAACCAAGGACAACCTTGCTCCCAGGCAACACTCATTGTCTGAAAATGCTTGGGTTGTAACAGAATGCAGAGGAATGCTTTCAGAATCCAGCAGGGGGACGCCAGAGGTATCACAAACCTTCTTATAATAGTAAGAACAGCTGCCCACCAGCAAATCAATATGTTCATGGTGTCCACATTGAAAATCCTGGACTAGGACGGGGGCAGGGGTGGCTAGACAGAAAGGCACCTGCCAGTATGTGTGTGGGCTGGATAGTATAGTTGGTTGGGTTGAACTAGGCTTCAATGCCCATTGACATGTACAAGAGCTAAACGGGATGTGGCACAGACTGAACAAGTGTGAGGTACATATTGGTAAGCATGGGAACCAGGATAGGGGAAGGCCTGGTGGGGGTTAAGGGGAGTCACCCCAACTAGGCTGCAGTTCCCACTAGTTTGTGTGAGAGCCGAGTATGAAGTGGCAGAATCAGGCTGGACTACAACACCCATCGGTTCGCATGGAAGACAGGGCTGGAAACAGAACTGACCCAGCAATTGCAACAACCGGTGATGGACAGTGCTGGACCCTGTACTGGCAAGCACACACAAGAATCAGGTCTGGGATCACCTCAGACGAAGTTTCTTTGAAGATTCCTCCAATTGAACTGCAGTTCTCAGAACCCCAACCATAAAGAGACTATGTCAGCCAGTGGATTCTGAATAGATTTCATTGCGATTGGAATGGCAAGATTGGTAGCAATTCAGAACCGTTGAACTATCAAAACTATTTGAGCAGGACCCTCGGAGCGTGCCCCACATCGGGGACCTGGGATGGGTGGGAGGCTGGGTGGGGCTTTTCCCTTTGTTTCTCCTCTGACCCTATATACAGGGGGGAAAATGATGATATGAGTATGGAAACAATGGTCTTACCCACTTTCCTGTAGCCCTTGACCCTTTGTACCCTAATCAACTAACCAAAAAAAAAAAAAAGAAGAAGAAGTTCCTGGACTAGAACAGACTCTGACACACAGCCAATCTCTGTCCCTCGCAGCTTAGCTTAGAAATGACTTTCATCCTCAACAGAAGTCATGCAATAGCACACTATTTTGAATTTTGGAAGCTCAATTCCATACAATGTTAGCTCATTTCCCAGAAAAGACTGTCTTCTTTAAAAACTAAACAAAATGAAACAAAAAAAAAACTATTTATTTATTTCTCTAGGGGAAGAGTTATAGAAGAGAGGAGGGGACAGAGACAAATCTTGTATCTGCTGATTCACTCCCCAAAGGGCTGCAAAGATCAGAGCTGGACCAGTGTGAAGTCAGGAGTCAGGAGCTTCTTCTAGATTTCTGACATGGGCCCAGGGACCCAAGGACTTGAGCCATCCTCTGCTGCTTTCCCAAGTGCACTAGCAGGGACTAGATTGGAAGTAGAGCAGGCAGAACTCGAATCAGCGCCCATATACGGTACCAATGTTGCAGGCAGTGACTTTACTCACTATGCCACCCTATCAGCCCCAAGTTTTACTTTTAAAATCATACTTCAAGCAAAGCAAAATTCCTACTCTTATCAATGATGTATGATGTGTCGTCTTCTTCCCAGCACCTCACCAAACACAAGTTCAATGTCTCAACTCCAAGCTAGCATCCTTTAGCAGGAAGCTAGCATGCCTGTACCATATGGGACAACACGCATATACAGGCTCTCAGTGGATATTGCTGGGTTTAAAAACATGCATTGGGGCTGGTCTTGTGCTACAGCAGTTAAAAGCACCAGCATTCCGTATGGGCATCAGTTTGAGTCCTAGCTGCTCTGTTTCTGATTTAGCTGCCTGCTAACAGGCCTTGGAAAAGCAGCAGAGGATGGCCTAAATCCCTTGGGATAACTACACCCAAGTGGGGGACCTGGAAGAAGAACCTGGCTCCTGCCTAGCTGAGCTCCAGCTGTTACGACCTTTTGGGAAGTGAATCAGCAGATGGTCTCTTCATCTCTTTCTTTCTGTAACTCTGCCGTTCAAATCAATAATTAAAATTTTTACAAAAGAGCCCAGCATAGTGGCCTAGTGGCTAAGGTCCTCGCCTTGAACATACCGGGATCTCATATGGGCACCAGTTTTAATTCCAGTGGCCCTGCTTCCCATCCAGCTCCCTGCTTGTGGCTTGGGAGAGCAGCAGAGGATGGCTGAAGGCCTTGGTACCCTGCACCCATGTGGGAGAGCCAGAAGTTCCTGGCTTTGGATCGGTGCAGCTCCGGCCATTGCGGCGACTTAGATAGTAAATCATCAGATGGAAGATCTTCTTGTCTGTCTCTCCTCCTCTCTGTATATCTGACTTTGCAATAAAAATAAATAAATCTTTAAATTTTTTTTTTTCACACAGAAAGGGGTATCAAAAATCTCTAACTCTGCTTGAGCTTGGGTTCCCCAGGGCCAGAGGGAAATGTGGAGAGTCAACCTTCTCAGCTGCCAGGTGAGTTTTATTGACCACCTGACATTGCGCAGGTCACAGGAACCAATGGCCTACGCGTCAGGCTGACCCACTTTTCTGGGATATCCTGGTACCATCCATTCTGCAGGATCTATAACATATGTTTATCTACTGAACCATTCATCTTCATGTCTGAACATCCAGTCTCACTGTTTGGGAATGAAACTCATGGCAAAGGAGGCTGCCTAGACATACCAAAATCACGACACAAGTTCTTTTTTTTTTTAAAGATTTTTAATTTTTACTGGAAAAGCAGATATATAAACAGAAAGATCTTCCATCTGCTGGTTCACTCCCGAAGTGGCCACAACGGCTGGGAGCTGAGCCGATTTGAAGCCAGGAGCTTCTTCTGGGTCTCCTCAGTACAGGGATCTAAGGCTTCGGGCCATCTTCCAATGCCCTCCCAGGCCACAAACAGGGAGCTGGATGGGAAGCAGAGCAGCTGGGACTAGAACCAGCAACCATATGGGATCCCAGGCATATGAGGCAAGAGCTTTAGCCACTAGGCCACCACGCCAGGCCCACACACACATATTTTTTTTAATTGCTGGCATTTCCATGTCTTTCTGGGTAATTTTCTCTAACTCAGGAGAAAAAGGCATTTATCATTTGGACATCATCTCTAATTTACATAACATAGTTCTTCCAAAAAGTTCAAAAAAACTTCCCACTGGATTTGACTAAAGCCCCAGGACCCAGGCTGAAGGCTGACTGCCCGCCCCCATTTTCATTAAAAATCATTTTTATCTCTCTCAGGATTTGAGGAGAGAAGCACTCTTTGATTTGGGGAATCTTTGTAAAACTGACTTTGTTCTCTTAAAAAAAAAAAATAAAATCCCAACTGCTCCAGGCATCATTAGCTATTTTTAATAGAAGTTTCCATTTTCTTTTATCCCTTTGAGCACGGCTTCCAGTAGCCTCAAAGCCGCATCTTTTAATTGGCCAGGAGAAAGGTCAGCTTACTAAGGAGAAATCATATCACACACATTTCACAAAGCCAACGTGGGTTTGGAGATCAGAAGCAGATGACTGCTGGGGGGTGGGAACTCCCACAGCAAGATGTTTAAGTAGCAAGCTGCTGGCATGAGACTACTTTCCTGACTTAATTACTATATAATTATAAATACCTACCCATCTCCAACACATTCCTTGCTGTAATTAGTTGGCCTTTATGTAAAATCCATTGGTCTTAAACATTTTGTCCTCCTTTATTTTATTTCTTTATTCATTTATTTAATTTAACCAATGGCCGAGAGGCCCAGTTAATTCTGACTGTGACTTCCTGATGTCTAAGAGTTTTGGAGGATGCGCTCCTGTAGAGTTCCCCTAATCATTGGCTTTTTAGAAAATGATACAAGGGCATCTGATGTGCTTATCCACCTCATGTGTCTTCCCCCAAAGGTGGCTTTATGTATCCCAATAGGAATTTTCCAGAGAAGTGATTTCTAAGCATATAGTTATGCTGCAAACAGCATCTCAGTCTCTAACCAGAAAGTTCCTCTGCGATTTTATTGTCTTTAATAATCTGATGCTAATAATCTGGTGGAAGGGGACCTGGCTAAATCCTGCTGTGATAAAGGGAAGTAGTGAGCTCTTCCAAGGCCAACTAGACAAGGTCACAGAATGGGAAACCATCAAAGAGGAGGGAAAGGCCCAGGGCCTTTGTGTCCATTTCAAAGAACCTCTATCTTAAAGAGACTTCACATTCTTGCATCTCTTTTGCTTCCAAGATTTCCTGGAACTCGGTATCTCCAGGATCATTACTCAGACATTTATGAAATGTTAAGTATTGCTATTTTTACACAATCCCTCTCTTATAGATGGGACTATGCAGAAGTATTACCGGGGAAAAAAAGGCAAGTAACAAAGATGGTTAATACACCAAATGAAAAAGTGAGGTTCGTTGCTTTTTTTTAAAAAAAAAAGATTTATTTCATTTTTATTGCAAAGTCAGATATACAGAGAGGAAGAAAGACAGAGAGGAAGATCTTCTGTCCACGGATTGACTCCCCAAGTGACCACAGTGCCCATTTAAAACCAGGAGCCAGGAGCCTCTTCCTCCAGGTCTCCCAAGTGGGTGCAGGGTCCCAAGGCTTTGGGCCGTCCTCGACTGCTTTCCCAAGCCACAAGCAGGGAGCTGGATGGGAAGTGGGGTCACCGGGATTAGAGCTGGCGCCCATATGGGATCCCAGCACATGCAAGGCGAGGACTTTAGCCACTAGGCTACTGCGCCGGGCCCAGAGGTTCATTGTTTTCTTTTTCTTGTGTTATTACTTGAAAAAATATAAATTGGTAGTAACAAAATCAAATAGGTTGGCATCAGTGTTGGTATGGCATAGTACCAATAAATTGGCATTGTTAGGATACCATTATAAACCTTCCAGACGAAAATTCCTTGACTTCTTCTTGGGTTGGAGTGTCCCATAGAGGGGACTGTGAAGAACAAGGCCTGGGGTCGTTCTTACCAGGTCTCCCCAGAGACGTTCTGTTCTGTGTTCAATGTCCCAGTCTGACAGCAACATGAACGACTTAGAAAAGAGACCTCAGCCACCCAGAACACTAGACCTGATCTAAGGCCAGCAAGTGAAGGGACAGAAGACCTCAATCTAGAAACGGGGTTTGGTGGGCCAATGATGACCAATTTTAAAAGGCTGGAAAGTCTAACAGTGAAAACACTAATTGAGGTTTTCTATTTGGCTCCAGAGGGAGGAAAGGATTAAAGCTTTTGGACAGTAGGTGACAGAATTAAAATAAATAAGGACATTGTTGTACATCAAAATGCTATAAAAATGAGATAATTGGGGCTGGCATTGGGGTGTAGTATGTTAAGCTTCTACCTGTGATGCTGACATCCCATGCGAGTACTAGTTTATGTCCTAGCTGCTCCACTTCCCATATGGCTCCCTGCAAATGAGCTTGGGAAAGCAGCAGATAAAGGCCCAAAAGCCTGGGCCCTCTATGCTTGTGAGAAACCTGGAAAAGTCTCTAGGCTCCTGGTTTTGGCATCAGCCAGCCTAGGTTGTTGAGGCCATTTGGGGAATGAACAAGTGTTGGAGGATTCTTGTCTCTCTCCTTCTCTGTAACTCTGTCTTTCCAGCAAATAAAATATAAAAACAAAACAAAACAAAAAAACAATGAGATAAAGCCCAGCATGGTAACCTAATGGCTAACATGTGCTGGGATCCCATATAGGTGCCAGTTCGTGTCCTGGCGGCCCTGCTTCCAATTTAGCTCCCTGCTTGTGGCTTGGGAAAGCAGTCGAGGAAAGTTCCAAAGCCTTGGGGCCCTGTGCCCACATGGGAGACCAGAAAGAGGCTCGTGGCTCCTAGCTTCAGATTGCTTCAGCTCCACGTGTTGTGGCCACTTGGAGAGTGAACTAGCGAATAGAGGATGTTTCTCTCTGTCTCTCCTTCTCTCTGTAAATCTGACTTTCCAGTTAAAAAACTAAATAAATCTTTTTAAAAAAAATATTGAGATAGTCTACTTTTGTAAGTTTATTCTGTTTCATGGTCAAACAGAAGTTATCTGGCCATAGTGCTATAAACTACATGGGACATAAGGAACTGATCTTCCTAAAACTTCAGTTCCCTCATGACCTTGAAAATAGCCCAATGAAAATAGAACTTCATGTCACATACCTAGAGGAATCTGATACTGTGTTACAAATGAGAGATATATGAGGTCTTTGCTCCTAGTCTCCTGGACAGAGGTCCTAGCACCCTTAGTCTCAGGAGAGATTTATATAAGCAGGAAAAGAGGCCTTATGTTAGCATGTCTCATTCCCTTCATGTCACCTGTTAAGGATGTTCTTCCAAGATTGCTTATCTCTGCTTATCTATAGACGTAAGCTCTTGGTATAAACAGGACAGATGGAGAGATAAAGCCCTTCTGTGCTCATCCTGTTACCCTTTTGCCATATGAAAGATACCACTTCCCTAAAGGAATCTTCTAGATCTCTTGATTGATAGCCCCCATCAGCTGTAGCAATATTAATTGGGGCTTGGGTGGTGGGAGGCATCCTCTGGGGGAGAAGAGAGGCAGTGGGTCTAACTTCAAGTGAACTGGCGACCCACGGAGCAGAGCAGGAATAAGCAAAGGCAGCCGCAGGAAGCACAGCGTTGCTTCACGCAGCTGTCCTCAGGGCCAGCCCTGGTGATGCGCGCACCCACAGAAGTACAGGACTCATCCTCACTGACTTCTCTATAGTTGGCCTCCACGTGATGCCATGGAACCCACTCCACTTCATCAGTCTAGGGCATGGTGTGACGCTGCTGCATGTGCAGGCGTGGCAGCCCAAAGTTCTTCTGTTCTCATTCCTGACCGCATCATCCTGAGCAAGCTCGCTGTGCAACCTGTCTGCACTCCAGTCTCCTGGTGTGCCCATTGCGCTGGAAACAGTTGCTGCCTCCAAATACGTCAGACAAGGGTCGCCTCTATTATTTTCGCAGAAACAGAAAGCTGAGTCCCAGCCGAGCCTGCTGCTCCTTGAGTCCAATCGAAGACACAGAAGGAACAAAAGTGGCTTTGAGGGAAGAATCTAGGCTACCTCAGACCCAGGCTCAGCTGACTGGAAGAGAACGTGACTCTAGTCTGGGTAACACTGAAAGTGAAAGGGATCTCATCCCACTGTTAAAGGAAATGAAATGAAACGGTAGGTCCTGACGTGGAAGGATGTCCTAGTTTATCAACTGAAAAGGCACGTGACACAACAACATGCTCACCTTTGGGAACAAGAATCCTTGTTAACATAAAGCACAACCCATCTCCTCCCACCAAAGAGCATCCGTGGGTAACACCCAGGGGTCTTTAGGATTCCAGAAGACACTGACATTCTGCATCTTTCAGTTCAGTAAGATTTAAGTTTTTAGGATGAACAATACTTTTAAATTAGGAAGATCAATGTTTCAAGTAAGCAAAAGGAAAAAGGCTATTATATTATTCCAGACTTGGAAATGTGGCTGTATGAATCTCTTTCAACTGCAGGGGGTAATTAATGATGATCATAAGCCGAGGCAGGAAATGCTTCTCTGGCCTCCTTGTAAAGTGATAACACTCATCACTTTTCAAACTCTTTCATCACACCATAACTCCTCCCAGTAACCTGTGGAAGTGGCTATTGGCGGTTAAGACTTGCACCTGTGGGCCTGCTAACCTGGCTGGAATCCCGGCTCTACACCTTGCTAACTGTATCACCCTGGGCAAGTGATTTAATCCCTCTGAGCCTCAGTTGATATATCTGTCAAATGGGACTAATAACAGTACTTCAAAAGGCTGCTGTGTAGATGAATCAAGATATGAAATGCAAAATGCTTACAACAGTGGCTGGCATGTAGCAGACACTTAACAGACAGTTTAGCTATGATTATTTTTCCCCCCAGAGAAAAAAAAATGGTGGCTATAAATGACATGGTTATCGCCCAGCTCTCTCTGCAGAACACTCCAGAATCTTGAAGTCCCTGCCTGCCACATCCTGCCTACAACAGAGGGGGATCCCATGAGTCATGGGTCAGTGCTCCACATTCCTTCATAGCCTCCTTGCCTCTGGCATCTCATTCCCCAGCCCATTTTGCCTGGCACTGCTGGAAACAGCTCTCCTTTAATCTCTTTATAGCATGGCATAAAGGGCGTCCACGGTTTCTTTTTGCCAAAAGTGTTCATTTCAAACATCTTTGCCCTTTTACAGCTCGGCCTCATCCTATCTTCCTCATATATGACACAGGATTTCAAACACCAGCCCCCTCCCTGTTCTTACTGCTCTCCAAGAACCACAGCGTACCCCCAGCTCTGAGTCTGCTACCACTGGCCACCTGCTGGTCTCAGTTCTATCAGCTCAAGATCCCCCAGCAGCAAATTGTGTTTAAGAAAGCTGTCAGGGGCCACTATTGCGACGCAGCAGGTTAAGCTGCCACTTGCCACACCAGCATCTCATATGAGCACCAGGTCGAGTCCTGGCTGCTCCACTTTCAATCCAGCTCCCTGTTAATGCACCTGGGAAAGCAGTGGAAGACGGCCTGAGCACTTGGGTTCCTGCACCCATGTGGAAGACATGGATAGAGTTCTAGGCTCCTGGCTTCAGACTGGCCCGGCCCCAGCCATTTGTGGCCATTTAGGCAGTGAATCAGCAGATGGGAGATCTCTCTGTGTCTCTGTCTCTTCCTCTCTGTGTAACTGTGCCTTTCAAATACATCAAATAAATCCTAGAAAAGAAAGAAAGCTGTCTGACTGTTAAAACTCACAGATACTGCTATTATGAATTCCTAGAACATCTCACATCGTGGTCTTAGCTCTCAAATGTCTTTATCCTATTCTGTAGTGTTAGAGGTGAGACAGTATTGTTTGTAAAATTACCACACATTTCTTCATCATGCTTTGAGAAGTCAGAGGTAAAAGATGTAAAGTTCTTGCCCTCCCTGGGATCTGGGGTTGTTAGAAGAGCTGGATGCAAACATACACTTGTAGGCCACCACTGATGCACCATGTACTAGACACCCACTGGCCCAAGATGCAACTAATCACAAAGGAATAACATTGAGGACAATGTGCTGGGATCCCTTATGGGCACCAGTTCGTGTCCTGGGCCCCACTTCCCTTCTAGTTTCCTGCTTATGGTCTGGGAAAGCAGTCAAGGACTGCCCAAAGCCTTGGGACCCTGAAGCTGCAAGGGAGACCTGGAAGAAGCCCTCGGTTTCGGATTGGCTCAACTCTGGCTATTATGGTGATTTGGGGAATGAACCAGTTGATGGAGGATCTTTCTCTGTGTTTCTCCTCCTCTCTGCAAATCTGCCTTTCCAATAAAAATAAATATTATAAAAAGTAGGTGATTCTGGGCCCGGCACAATAGCATAGTGGTTAGTCTTTACCTTAAACACACCAGGATCCCATATGGGTGCTGGTTCTAATCCCGGTGGCCTCACTTCCCATCCAGCTCCCTGCCTGTAACCTGGGAAAGCAGTCGAAGATGGCCCAAAGCTTTGGGACCCTGCACCCATGTGGGAGACCTGGAAGAAGCTCTTGGCTCTTGGTTTCGGATTGGCTCCAGCGTTCTGGCCACTTGGGAAGTGAACCATCGGACGGAAGATCTTTCTCTCTGTCACTCCTCCTCTCTGTATATCTGCCTTTCCAATAAAAAAAATTAAATCTTTAAAAAACAAGAATAGGTGATTCCTTCCTCCATCTCCCAACCAGATTTGCCCTTCCTTTGGCTGGTCAAAAATACAGAGCCAGATCAGGAATATGTTTAACATCTCGTCCTCTTTACACCCTCAAAATTTCAGGCTCAGACTGGATTCCCCTCCCCAGCACTAGCCTCTCCCTGGAGTAGATTTCCACCTTCCTTTCTGCTTAGTTCACCTCTATCTGCGTGTTTGTTTGTTTAAAATGTGAACCAACTGGTCAGGTACAGTAATCTAACTCTGCACTTGGTTTGAGGCCAATGCATTGAGGGCATTCAATAAATAATTCTCTCCGATGTGCCTTCTCCACATCCCGATTGCTGACGTTGGAGACGAAGCTGAGCTTAGTGGGCAGGATGAATAAAGGAAGGTGCTCTGAGGACCAAAAGAGGTGAATCTTCTGATCGCCCAGACAGGAGATGACACACCTCGTGTGCTGGCTTGCTCGGGGGAAGCCAGTGACACTCAACTGTTACTCCCATGAGTTGTCCGAGGCGTGTCCTTCTTCCTGACTTGGTTTTCCCTGATTCAATCTGGGTAAAAGTGCATAAAGGTTTCCTCCCTATGGGCACACAGGCCAGTGTTTACTTGCCTTTCATTAAGGAAATTCTCCTTCCTGTGTGTGGGTGGTTCTGGGAGGAGTGAGGCAGGTGTCTCAGTTGGACTGAAAGGACTGCCCTGCTGAAGAAGAGCTGGGAGAAAAATGGGGTAGGGGAGAGGAGTTCTTAAAACCTCCTGGACCACGTACGCTCCTCCACCCATCAACACACGCAGCCTATCTGCCATGTGATAGGCAGCAAGCAGACCAAGACAGATATCACAAAATCACAGAATCTGGCCCATGGGAGACGCTGTTTATTCAGCTGATGATTCAAACTTACACCTTAGCTTTCCATTGATGACCATGTCCCATGGAGGCCATGCTGCCTTTTGTAGGACAGATATTATCTATTATCTGGTATATATCAGTCCACATTCCAAGAGATATCATTGCCTGCGTTAAATATATGTATATATATAGCCCAGCGCAATAGCCTAGCTGTTGGAGTCCTTGCCTTGAACATGCTGGGATTCCATAGGGCCACCAGTTCTAATCCCGGCAGTCCTACTTCCTATCCAGCTCCCTGCTTGCAGCCTGGGAAAGCAGTCTAGGACGGCCCAAAGCCTTGGAATCCTGCACCCGCGTGGGAGACCTGGAAGAAACTCCTGGCTTCGGATGGGCGCAGCTCTGGCTGTTGCGGCCATCTGGAGAGTGAACCATCATATGGAGGATCTTCCTCTCTGTCTCTCCTCCTCTCTGTATATATCTGCCTTTCCAATAAAAATAAATAATTCTAATATATATGTTAGAATCATATATATCATATATTACGTATATTACATATTAATTATATATATATTTAGCATGTTCCCTAAACTTACCGACTTAGGTCTCCAAGTACCTTGTTTTTAACCTCCAGTGCTGTCCGCTGATGTAGTGAGACACCCCCAGGGTTTGCCCCACCACCTCTGAATGGCCATCTCAGCTCAGACTGGTGTCAAGCAACCCAAACCATTTGGACTTAGGCTGCCACTCTCCCATGCTAAGCCACATTTTCTTGGGCAGCAAGGAACTGGAGATGTCAGGAGAGCTGGCTCCAGGTCCTGCCAGCTCACTTGAGACTGGGACCATGTGGCCTGCGCGCCTGCATTTCCCATTCTCCATCTGTGGATCAGCCATGATGTGAGCTGGCTATGGCCATACAAGCTGGTGAGCTCCTAGCTGGAAAGGATGGGGGCTGGGGCCAGGAACAAAACACCAGTCTGCGATGACATTCTGACAGTAGGGACCCTCAACAGGGAGCCTCAGACCGTTTCTGGCTTTGCTGCCCCTGGGATTTTGGCACATTCTTTCTGAGGAGGAGGAGGAGGAGGGCAGAATCATTAGCATGACTCGTCTTCTCAGGCTCTGACTCTGTATTTAGAAAGGGGTTGGCAAAGGCCGGATGCCCTGGGGGCTGCTGGCTGCGCGCCAGGTACTGCCAGCAGGTGAGCACAACGAGCACCTGGCTTCAGAGCTGCTCTGCTACAGCAGGAGAGCAATTGCTCCGGTGCCACTCAAAGCTGGGGTCCCTGAAGCCACAATTTTAAAAAGACTCGTGTGAAAAAATGAGAAATCGATCTGTATGTTTAAAGATGCAGAAAGTTTTGCAGTGTGCAGCTACCAAAAATACCACACACACGGACACTATGAATTATCAAGTAAACATTTGGAGCAGAAACCATGGAGGTGCCCCCAGAAGGCAACTCCTGCAACTGCTGGCAATCAGCTGGCCAGCTGACACACATGCGAGTGGGATCACAAAGAGCCGCTAAAATCCAAAGCACACACCATGCTCCCCAGCAGGATGGAACACCAGCAAAATCTACGAGGGATTCTGTATGAACCACGGTGATGCCAACAACACACAAGCACACACCATTGCTCCTTTTGAGCAGCTTACAGAAAGAAGATTCCCCAGAGAAGAACCTGTCTGACTCAGCCCCAGTGGTGGCTGAAAGATCCACAGCGCAACCTCCTGCCTCTGTGTGTCCACCGAGCACTTTCCACGGACCCAGCAGAGAAAGCAAGGGGAGTGGATGCTGTCATACCACCCACTGCTTCTCCCAGACACCCTCATGTAGGAATCCCGGCTCTTAGGAGACACAGGCCCGGGCAGCCCTCACTTACGCCTTCCGTTGCTTTCTTGAGTTTTGGGTCCCAAATCTGGGAAGCATCAGAGCCAGGCAACCGTTCTTGCTCACCACCATTTTGGGAGGAGGCCAGCCTGTCACAGGAGAGGTGCAGAGAGACGGGCAGCCCAGAGTGAAGAGGCAAAGGCTCTTACTCATCATCCGCTCAGGGCTGGCCCCGGTTACACAAACACAACTCCCCCAGCTTGGGGCCCCTCCCAGCCGCCTTGCCTCATCACCAATTGGCAGTAATGGGCCCTGCTATGGCTAGGAAAGGGAAGAGGGCTGGGCTACGGACATGATCAGCAGGCAGAAGGCAAGCCAGAGACCACCCCCTACACAGAGACACTGGCATGCCCCTGGAACAACTCACTTCGAGGTGGGCTTCCTGCTATCAGGAGCTCTTTGCTCAAGACTGGAAGACTGAGTCCCAGGGATTCACAAGAGACTGGGTGTATGGCTAGGGGCTGCTGTGTTTGGGGCAATTTCTGATGTCCTACTGTAAGTAGAATTATGTATTGCATGGTGAAGGCAGGTGTGCAACCCATCCAAGATCTAGCTGTTTTATGGGCTCTGCCTTCCAAGTGATGCTCTCTCGCCCTGATGCTCGCTTTGGTGTGTACATAGGCATGGTCTGCAGAACCACAGGAGGTGGGCTGGGTTCCATGCATGATGGAGGGAGCCTGTTTCCTTCAGAGATTTAGGGTTGGCCAAAGCTTTGGAGGGCTCAGAAGTAAAATTCCAACAGTCTCTCTTCATGTGAGCCCATGACAGGACTCCTTCCCTTATAGTCACACTGGAGGGGAGAATGCAGATTAGACAGTGTTCTGGGGTTGGCACTGTGGCACAGCAGTTTAAGCTGCCACCTGCAACGTCAATGTCCCATTGGAGCACCAACTATTTCAGGGTCTAGCTGCTACCATTTCCAATTTGGCTTCCTGCTAATGCACTTGGGAAAACAGCAGAGGATGGGGCGAGAATTTGTGCCTCTGCCACCTACATGGGAGACTCAGGTGAAGCTCCTGGATTCACCCTGGGCTACCTCTGACTACTGTTGCCATTTGGAAAGTGAACCAGCAGATGGAACGTCGCTCTTCTTCTCCGTAATTGCCCTTCAAATCAATAATTTTTTAAAAGAAAGTATCATTTTATTTCTGATTATATAATAGTATATTTCTTGCTCTTAAGTTTGCCCCACTTCCCCACTCTCATAGCTGTATAATCTTAGTTTTAAAGTCCATTTAGAGTTTCATACACGAAGAATTGGGGGAAAATAAGAAGGGGAAAAATCACAGTGTTAAAAATTCTGAATTTACTTAATTTTTGTATATCAGAAAATGAATAATTATATCCTTCTGAAAAACAATTTTTATTTATTCATTTGAGAGAGAGAGAGACACAGAGCAAAGTACCATGCACTGGCTTACTCTTCAGATGCCTGCAGCAGTTGGGGCTGGGCTGGGCTGGTGCCGAAGCTGTGAGCTGAGAACTCAAGCCAGGGGTCCCCTGTGGGTGGCAGGAACCCAGTCACCTGAGCCAGGGCGGCTGGCTGCCAGGGGGTACAGGAGCAGGGAGCTGGAGTCAGGGGCTGCAGTGGGAGCGTGAACTCGGGCCCTGTGCCTGCAAGGCTGAAGGCCCATTCCAAAACACATTTTGACTTAATCTTTTTTTAATTTAATATTTATGCCCAGAGTAGTAAGACAACGGATGTATTGGAAATAATCAACCGTCAACCAACCATCTAAGTGTTCTTGTAGATATAAATACACAATAAGATAATTCATTTCTAGATTTTTGCAGCAGATTTTATTTATTTATTTGAAAGGCAGAGAGAGAGATAAACAGAACAAAAGAGATATTTCATGTGTTGGTTCACTCCCGGGGACTGAGCCAGTTTGAAAACAGGAACCTGGAACGCTGTCCGGGTCTCCCACAAAGGCGACAGGCACAAAACTACTTGGGCCATCTTCTGTTGCCTTCCCATGCCTATTAGGAGAGAGTTGAACCAATGTTCTGATATGTGATATTCACATTCTAAGTAGCAGCTTAACCTACTGTGCCAAAAGGCTAGCTCATTTTTTGGATCGTCTATGCATTGGGTACTCTATTTTAAAAAAGAAGAAGAAGAAGATGGATAGAAACCAGAAATTAAATTCTGCATCTACTGACTCACCTAACAGGCTTAGCAAAAGCTTTCTTTGACTTCCCCGGAAAACAACCTGTTAGTTGTCCAGCTCACTGTTGCCCCACCCAGTCTCTCATCCCAATGCAGGGCAGGGAGTCTGGGCAGTGTCGCCTATTTCCCCTGCACTACCAGATGCCACTCATTGCAGAGAGTTGGAGTCATTCTGTCCTGCCAGACCTGACCTTGTGACCTGGGAGGGCAAAGTCCCAGGCCCGGGCCCTCTCAGCATACTCACTCATACTCAACAAGCCTTTGGTTCATAGTCCCTGCACCTAGTGAGGAAGGTGCTTCTCCAATGCAAGCAACTGCAAAGTTGGGAATGAAGACATTGCCACACCTCCCAGTGTGAGATTCATCTTCAGAGTACATGACTTTGTCCTGCTTGGTGGAATTTTCTACCTTCAGAGGTTGTTCCTCCTCTAGGAGTCTTCCCTCCCCCAGTGGAACCAGCCTAGAGTTATGAGGTTGCTGTTGCTCACCAAAGACCTCAAGAATGGGGCCAGCATGGTAGCCTATTGGCCAAAGTCCTTGCGTTGCACACGCCATGATCCCAAATGGGTGCTGGTTTGTGTCCTGGCTGCTCCACTTCCCAATCCAACTCCCTGCTTGTGGCCTGGGAAAACAGTAGAAGACGGCCCAGGGCCTTGGGACTCTGAACCCTCATGGGAGACCGGGGGAAACTCCTGGCTCTTGCCTCTGGATTAGCTTAGCTCTGGTCATTGTTGCCACTTGCGGCAAGTGGATCAGCAGATGGAAGATCATTCTCTCTCTCTCTCTTTTTCTCTGTAAATCTTCCTTTCCAATAAAAATAAGTAACTCTTTAAAAAAAAGAATTAAGCTAACTTCCACCCAGAAAAGAATGAAAGGCTCTCACTTGCAGTTATGGGTGAATGGGTTTGCTAGTCACACTAGGAAAAGTGATTTTGAAATTACCTGGAGTAATACTTTCATGGCTGAACTGAGTCCCTGGCTGTGTGGACTTCACATGAGCGTGCCTACGCAGGATGTCCATTAACTAATGAGCCATTTGTCTATCCATGGAGCCCTGATGACTGAACTATTTACTGAATGGGTGGAAACATGCCTAGGTTTTGTGTTGTGAAGACAGTCCAAAAATGTTTAAATAGCTGAGTGGTTTTCTCAATATGACAAAACAAAGCTTTGAAGAATATGTTGAGGGACTGGTGTGATATCCTAGTGACAAAAGTCCTTGCCTTGCATGCGCCAGGATCCCATATGAGTACCAGTTCTAATACTGGAGGCCTCACTTTCCATCCAACTCCTTGCTCATGGCCTGGGAAAGCAGTAGAGAACAGCCCAAAGCTTTGGGACCGTGCATCCTCATGGGAGATCCAGAAGAAGCTCTGGGCTCCTGGCTTCAGACTGGCTCAGTTCCAGTTGTTGCGGCAGGTTGAGAGTGAATCATCGAACAAAAGATCTTCCTCTCTGTCTCTCCTCTCTGTATATCTGACTGTTCAATAAAAATAAATCTTAAAAAAAAAGGAAGAAGAACATGTTGAAATCTGCCATGTGTGTGGCAGGAATTTGACTACTGAACCATCACCATGACCTCCCAGTGTTTGCATTAGCAGGAATGAGGGGCAGGAGCCGGAGCTGGGTATTGAACCCAGGCATATCAAGGCAGGACCCAGGCATCTTAACCATGGAGCGACACACCTGTCCCAGGGAACAGGTCGCTGGGGGTTCCCAGGAGCATCTCTGATTGAAGTCCAAGAATGAGGCCCCAGAGAAGGATGACATTATGCTTCTTGGGATCTTTTTGTCTAGATACAGGCAGGATGGAATTCTTTGGGAAGAGTCACTGTCTCCTGAGTTTCATGTTTACAGAATTCCAGGGCCCAGACAGTGGGTCCTGCCACCGCGGCGTTCAGCTGTCGAAAGCAGTGTCTTCCTCAAAAGATTTGAACCCCTGCTTTCTTTATAATCTGCTGCTGACAGGGCTCAGCGGAAGGAGATAGAGGGAGGTTCCCCAGGAGCAGAGTCCACACTCCCCGACTAAAGGGAAGATGATAACCCCACCACCCAAACATGGCTGACCAGAGAGTGATCCTTCAAGTGCAGAAACGCTGGTGCCAAGGTGGGCCACAGTGGGGATGGGACAGTCTGAGGTGGCCCAAGCAGTACCATGGGGACTATCTTTGACCTGTGGAACAGCCACATTGGACACATCTAGTTGCAATGTAACATTACAGACAAATTTTAGGATTAGAAATTCAGCTCTGGCCCAACACGGTAGCCTAGTGGCTAAAGTCCTTACTTTGCATGCACCAAGGCACATATGGGTACCAGTTCTTGTCCCAGTCACTCCTTCCCATCCAGCTTCCTGCTTGTGGTCTGGCAAAGAGGTAGAGGTTGACCCAAAGCCTTGGGATCCTGCACCCGCATGGAAGACCCAAAAGAAGCTCCTGGCTTTGGATTATCTTAGCTCTGGCTGTTGTGGCCATGTGGGGAGTGAATAAGCGGATGGAAGATCTTTTCTTTCTGTATCTCCTTATTTATGTTTATCTGCCTTTCCAATAAAAATAAATAAATCTTAAAAAAAGAAAAGAAAAGAAATTCAGCTCAATAAGGAGAGAGGGTTTTTGTTCTCTCATTCCTGTTGGAGCCTCAACTTTTGGCAATAATGCCTGATGCAGAGTCAGTGCTCTGTAACTGTGAAGTAAATAGAACAAAGCTGTTGCTAGTACTGATGGGCAGTCAGACTTGCTGCTAGGAAAGGGTGTGGAACTGTCATGATTCAAAAAGACTGCCTACCCATGCTACCTTTTTAAAAACAATTTTAGTGTATGTGCTGCCGAAGCGAACACAACCTTTTTAAAAACAAAACAAAACTACAGTGCATCTCTCTTGCAAAGTCCTATAAACATTCCTCCCCTTGCTTCTCCGATAACAGTTTCTAACATGTGAAAAATGAAATCAGCCTGTAAACTTACAGCCCGTGAAGTACGGCTGGGGATTGTCTTGATTCATTTTGCAATCAGAGGGTGCTTTCTCTTTTGGCAATATTGCAGTGAAGAGCATAGATTTTGATAAATTACACACCTAATGAGGCTTCTAACTCCTCTAGCTGGTCATTAGCTGCCAGGAAATGATCGTTGTTACTTAATTATAAGATGAAACTAAACATTGAGACATGTTGAAAGTGATCTGATTGGCCGATGCGCAGAGGACTAACTCCACAGGCATGCCCTCTCCATGCCAATTAAGGCCACATCACCCAGAGCAGAGGGCTGCATGCCCTTGGCCATGTTCTATGTTGTCATTTTCAGATGAGAACAACAAAAACAATTCCAGTCAGGGCACTTCCTAAGCACCAATGACTGCTGGGGCCTTTCGAATGTCAAGGCCAAGAGCTGCTGCTCTGGACCTGGGGACATGTTCTTTGTTTTCTCCCTTGCATCACACCCAGAGGCACGGGCAGTCTTCAGGATACTCAGAGTAACCAATCCGCCAGCAACTTTGCCAGCTCTTAGGTAGAAAAATACCAGAAAGCTTTCCAGAAGGAAAGTGACATTTTTACATGACATTTTTATTTCCATGTTGAAGGGTGATTCATCAACAGAACACAAATGGACATTCCTTGTTGACAGGGTGATAAGAAGAAAAGGGTGGGGGAGAGCAAAAGGAAGTGCTATGGCTTACAAGGTAAATTCGCTGCCTGTAGTGCCAGCATCGCATATGGATCCTGGTTCGAGGTCGGGTTGTTCCACTTCTGAACCAGCTCCCAGCTAATGTGCCTAGGGAAGCCATTGACGATGGCCAAATCACTTGGACTCCCCCACCCACGTGAGTGACTCACAAGAAGCTCCAGGTTCCTGGCTTCGGACCAGCCCAGCTCTGGTCATTGTGGCTATTTGCAGAGTGGGATAGTGGATGAGGGACCTCTCCCTCTGTGTGTGTGTGTGTAATGCCATTTTTTTTTTATATTTAATAACATCTCTTTTTTCTTTCTTTTTTTTTTTTAAAATAAAACAAAAGGAAGGAAGGATGGAGGAAGAGAGAAAGGAAAGAACCATGTACAGGATTAGTACCTCTGCAGCAGGTTCTGTTGGTGTACAGATCCTTGAAAAAACAGCACCAAGAAGATGCTTCCAGAATCTTCATTTCTAGCTCAATGCATTATAACTTCTATGCAATTTTGTAACCAACATCAGATATATCCACCTCTCTCTTTCTGGCATCTCCTTGGAATCCAAGGGTGGCGGAGGTCTGGTGCTCCTAGATGGTTTTGGGGTTCTAACCCCAATATTGCCATCCACATGTGGCACTTGGTATTTCAGGGAGAAGGGAAGGGAAACAAAGATGCTTTGCTAAAAACAGGCACTCCCTGTAGTGCCAGGTGTGTTCAAAAGCCTGGTCTGTGTTTGTTTTGGTTTATCTATTTGAAAGGCAGCTTTACTACACGAATCCCCTGGAATCGGACTGAAGCAGCAGGAAGACACTACCCTGAAGAGCACTGACTTCTCAGGAAGTGAGAAGAGTGGGAACACCTTGACACAGTGTGCTCAACGCACCATGGAATCCGGGCTTTTGGTTCTGTTTGTTGGGGAGACAGGCAGGAATCACACTCGGGAAGCTCAGGACAAGGAATGGTTGGAACCCTCTGTATAAACAGCCAGGGATACAGGAAGACTTGATCCTTGCAAGGACACAAAGACTCCACTTCCCAAGCATGTGCATTAGCTCTAATTTACTCTGGTGTTGTTTGGGAAAAACTGCCTACATAGGGAGGGCCTCTTAAAAAAAATCTCTTAAGATTTATTTTATTTTTTATTGGAAAAGCAGATATACAAAGAGAAGGAGAGACATAAATATCTTCTATCTGCTGTTTTACAACCTAAGTGGCCACAATGACAGGAACTGAGCCGATTCAAAGCCCAACTTTTTCTGGTCTCCCATGCGGGTGCAGAGGCCCAAGGCTTTGGGTCATCTTGTACTGTTTTGCCCGGCCACCAGTAGGGACGTGGATGGGAAGTGGAGTAACTGGGACATGAACCGGCGTCATATGGGGTCCTGGCGCGTGCCATTCTCTTTGAAAGCACTATAGCTCAGCTTTCGCCTGGTCTACCCTACCCACTCCCCACATAACTGATGTTTTCCGAGTTGCCAGCTGTGCTCTCCTGCCAAGGTCATGTCGGTCACAGCTGACCATTTGCTCTTGCCTAAAACACTGTATATCTTGACTTGCCCATCTCCACTTCCTACCAAACTTCTCTGCTTTCTCCTGGGTCCACCTTTCCAATGCAGGTGAGCCCCTGAGGTCCTCTTCATGCCGTCGCCCCAAACAACTGATTCCAGTCTTCTGATTTTACCATTTGTGTGTTGTTGACTGTCAACTTTATATCTTCTAGCTCTGTCTCTCCCTTGGAGTCCAAGCTCTCGCATTCAGCCACCTGCTCAAATATCTGACTACTACAGCAGACGTAGTAAGATGTCTAAACTTGAACTCTTACTTCTCCTGTGCCAATAACCCACCTCTTCAACTTGTACCCCAACAACTAACCCCGCACCACAACTTCATCGTCCAAACTTGCCACTATGTAGTTTTCCCATCGTAATCCATCGGATGCCTTCATTATTCTTGCCCTGAATATTTTCTAAAAAAAAAAATATTTCTTTTAATTCAAGAACAGATTTCATATAGTTTGTAGATAAAATTCTAAAAATATGATACTTCCTTCCTTCTTTCCCCTTTCTCTCTTTTTTCTAAAAAAAATTTTGAGACAACATATTTTTCATTTACATTATAGTTAAAGGCTTAAAGCTTCACTGAATAAAGATTTCAACAAGTAGAAATTCAAAAGACCAGAGTTCAGCAGGAATGTTGATAAAGGCTATCAACAATAAGCAAATGAAACCCTTGAGTTCTTTTGTTCAACCTATTTGCAGGTCAGTTGTTCTATCAATCCCAAAGCTCATCCCTTCAGCATCTTTCCTGATATCATCACAGAGCAAGACACCATCATCTGCTTAGAGTAATATCATGAGTTTATTCTTTTCCTTCAAAGATTTATTGGATCTATTTGAAAGGCAGAGTTACAAAGAGAGAAGGCATGGGGTTCCAGTGCGGTGGCCTAGTGGATGAAGTCCTTGCCTTGAATACTCCAGGATCCCATATGGGCACCAGTTCTAACCCCGGCAGCCCCACTTCCTAGCCAGTTCCCTGCTTGTGGCCTGGGAAAGCAGCTGAGGATGGCCAAAAGCTTTGGGACCTTGCACCCATGTGGGAAACCTGGAAGGGGCTCCTGGCTCTTGGATTTGGATTAGTGCAACTCTGGTTGTTGTGGTTACTTGGAGAGTGAATCAGACGGAAGATCTTCCTCTCTCTATCTCTGACTTTGCAATAAAAATAAATAAATCTTAAAAAAAAAAAAAAAGAAAAGAGTAGACAGGACACAAACTGGAGTCCAAGTATGATATCGGTATGATAGCTGATGGCTTAACCTGCTACGTCATAGCATAAAACTCCAGGTTCCAGGGTCTTGGCTCTCTAAAGCTCTCCCTCCCTTTCCTTAAACAGTTTGCAACACCATAAGATTGTTCTCATGTCTAGGGCCTCTGCCAGGAATACCCTACACCTCCATGTGGCTCCAGCTTCTAATGAGTGAGGTTCTAGTTAAAAAGTCAGCTTTCTTTATCCAACCCTGCAGAAGTAGCTCACGCATTCACCATCTCATAGCTCTGTTCTGTTCTCCGCATAGCACCTACTGCTAGCCAAAACTAACATCTTCATTGATTGCTTATGTATTGGTCATCTGCTTGCTTGCTGTATGTCTCCTGTGAAAATGTGAGTCTCATGAAAACAAATGCCTCACTTATCTTGTTTACCACTCTCTGCCTTTCCCACGACTGGCATGTAGTGGATAGTCCAGAAGTGTCTGTTGAATGAGCTAATTACCTCAATGCATAATGGCAGTTTGCAAATTACACATAATGGCCCATTGGAATTCAATAGTCAATCCAAATAATTCACCAATAGCTAACAAACCAGGGATGAACCAATTGGAGTCTATGTCTGACTGGTCAGTAAAAATGATATGTAATTCTAGGTTCTTTTAGCCTTTTCCAATTCATGATCAAGCTGCTGACTGTCCTCTAGTTTCCTAACTTTAAGAAAAATTATCATTGTCCTGTGACTGGTTGAATAACAGAAATGATTCCTCTCTGATCCAGGTCCCTCCCACTCACCCGATGATCGCTCCTCAGTTTATCCAAAACCAGGCCTCTGAGCAATTCTTCCTCTGAGCTCAGGTCTGCTAAACTTTTTACAATACAGGGAGCAAGCATCATGATCAGCGCAGAGTGTTCCATTGCCCAGCTTTTTGTTTGAGAGGAAACAAGCAGTGCAGCAATGTTCTTTGATTTTTACCTCTCTCTAGTTGTCTCTTCCACATCATCTGATAAAGGTAGCAGGTGCTCTTGATGTGCAAGGCAAGTCTGCTTCTGGCTCTGCACTAAACAGGTAGTATAATTTTGAACACATTTGAGTCTAGTTTATCTATAAAATGAAAAGATCTCAGGAGGTGAAACATGCTGAAGCCAGAAAATGCAAAGCAACTGAACTAATCAAAGCTGCTACTTAGGATTGCCACCATCCTGCCATTGTTAAAAATCAGAAGAGAGGCCCAGCATGGTGGCCTAGTGGTTAAAGTCCTCGCCTTAAATATCCAGGATCCCATATGGGTGCTGGTCCTAATCCTGGTGGCCCCACTTCCCAGCCAGCTTCTTGCTTGTGGCCTGGGAAAGCAGTCAAGGACGGCCTTGGGGCCCTGTACCTGCATGGAAGACCTGGAAGAGCTCCTGGCTCCTGGTTCCTGGCTCCTTTCTTCGGACCGGCGCAGCACTGGTCATTGCAGTCACTTGGGGAGTGAATCATTGGATGGTAGATCTTCCTCTGTCTCTCCTCATCTATCTATCTATCTATCTATCTATCTATCTATCTATCTATCTATCTATAACTTTCCAATAAAAATAAATAAATCTTTTAAAAAATAAAGTCAATAGAAAAGGTATCAGCTGGTGTCTTGCCTGTGCGCTTCTGATTCAGCTCTCTGCTAATGGCCTGGGAAGGCAGTAGACAATGGCTCAAGTGTTTGAGCTTCTACCACATATGTGGGAGACCTGGTTGAAGCCCCTGACTTTGGACTTGGCTGATGCAGCATCTTGGAAGTGAACTAGTAGATCTTCCTCTAGTGGTCTTCCTCTGTGTGTGTTTTTCTCCCTCTGTGATTTTCAAATAAATGCATATTTAAAAATAAAAATAAAAGACAATAGAAAGCAGAGTGCACTTGGCAGGAGGCTTAGATGGAGTCCCATGTTGCTGGCCACAGCTCTAGGAGAGGAGACTTTCAGGAATTAACAACTTCCCATGGGATATTCACAGTTCATAGACAAGCTAAAGGTGCCCCAATTCAATCTCTAGTCCACTTCTCATTCCTAACCACTGCAGTCAGTCATACACCAGCTGCCTCATCTACATCTTCATCTGATGCTAAGAGTTAATGTCTGATTTTAAATGTTTGAAACCTCTTACCTCTCCCATGTGTTGCTTCTTTCATCTCACTTGGTGCCCAGAATCTAAAACCTCAGTTCTTCTCTTCCCCAACTTGCCATGTAATATTCCATCAGAGCCCTTTGCTTCAGGCTTCAGCATCCATCCAGAGCCCAGCGGCACCTCACTGCTTGTACAGCAGTGAGGCCGAGCTGCCATCACCTCTCTAGTGGGCTGTTACTGCCACTGCCTCCTCACCAGAAGCACTGCAAATCCTATGCCATTTCCATATTACATTCAAAATAAAAGCTAGTCCTTTCAATGGACCCTCAAGGCCCCATGTGACCCCTTCCTCCCTCCTCCCCTCGTGGATCTGAGCTGCCATTCTTCCCACCAACACCCATTTGGCCCCAGCTACCAGTGATCTCAACTCTTTTTCAAACACTCTAGGATTATTCTGGCCTTAAGGCTTCACCACTTTACTTTTTTATGGTATCTCCATAACTCTCTCCCCATTTCTTCCCAATACCACAATTGTATAGAATCATACGGTCACCTCCCTATTTAAAATTAAAACCTGTCCCCTCATCCCTATTCCAAAAATTCCTGATTGTCTGATCCATTTTCCCTTAGGCTCCTAATCTGCGGATATTCTTTATAACGTATTTGTTGTTACTTTTCTTTTTTTGAAATTTGTTCATTTGGAATGTAGAGAAGACATCTGCATTCCATATTTAACCATCATTATCTGCTGGTTCACTCTTCCTCCCCACCAAATGCACAACAATACCCAGGCCAGCACCAAAACCAAAAGCCAAAAACTCAGTCTGAGTATCCTGCATGGGAGACGGGGACCCGACAACTTGATCCATCCCTGCTATCTCCCAGGCTGCACATGACTAGGAAGCTAGAATCAGGAGGAGGACCAGGACTCAGACCTAGGCACTGTGATGTGGGACGTGGGCATCCCAAGCACTGGCTTAACCTCCACATGAGCATCCACTCCTGTACTGTGCTTGGTGTTCATTATCTAGATCGCTGCTCTCAGTATAATCTCAACAAAGGCAGGGATTTTTCTATGATTCGTGCCAGCACAAAATGACACTCTATAAATATTTGTTGAATTAACAAAAAGAACAAATATCACTAAAGGTTAAGAGTATTTAAGGGTTGGGCATTTGACATAGTGCTTAAATTGCCACTTGGGAGGCCTACATTCTATATAAAAGTGCTTGTGTTTAAGCCCTAGCCCTGTTCCTGACTCCAGATTCCTGCTAAAGATGGTCCTGGGAGGTAGCAGGTGGTGGCTCAAGCAGTCCAGTCCTCACCACCCAACTGAGAGAGCTAAATGGGGTTTCTGGCTCTCATTTCCACTTGCTCCAGCCCTGTCTATGCGCACATCTGAGGCATCAGCCAGCAGATAGAAGATCAAGCTCTCTGCCTTTCAGAATAAATACATTTTTAAGAGAGTATCCCAATGGTTGTGTTCCTACTGTGTCTCCTTCATGGAAAAACATTGTAATTTAAGCTTCACTGAGCACCATTCAAATTTCCTCTTGGTAGATCTTACCCTAGTATTAACATTTGAGTCTGAACCACATGGCACAAATAACAAACCATAATTTCCCTACAGAACCATGGATTTCAGAAACAAGGACAAATCCAGTGACCCATAATCAATTGTTTTTGAAGAAATAGCCACATCCTTGAACTACCCCATCCTAATCAGAGGCCCACGTGAGTGTGTGTCCCTCTCAACTAGGTAACCAATATTGAAAACTTGAAGTAAATACAGTTTTAAAAAGAAGTAGCCACATACAAATTCTAAGATTTGAAATCCCTTTCTGGACTATTTTCTTATTAATTCCTTAATTTTATTTTTTTAATTTCTACTTTTCTTTCTTTTTATTTATTTCTTTTTATTGGAAAGGCAGATATACAGAGAGGAGGAGAGACAGAGAGAAAGATCTTCCATCTAATGAATCACTCCTCAAGTGCATTCAAGGTAGCCGCTATGCCACCATGCCAGTCCCAATTTCTAACTTTCTAAAACAAATTTTAGAAAGCCTGTCTACATGTGAAGAAGTCATATCCATATTTTCTATGCCTTTTCATTGCGATTTGTTAGTCTATGCAACTATCATAAAGCAAGGTATATATTTTCAAAAAGCCTTTATGGCAATCCAATATAAAAAGAGGAGGAATCATCAGAGGGAGATTCTAACAAATTATACTAAACCATTGGTTTTGGAGAAACCCCGATGAAGGTCCTAGTTCTTGGCTTCAGCCTGGCCTAGTTCCAACTGTTAGAACACTTGAGGAGAGAAATCAGCAAACAAAGCTCTCTCTCTTTCTCTCTCTCTTTCTCCCCAATTCCCCTTTGATTCTTTCTCTCTATGAAACACTTTCAAATAAATTAAATAAATTTTTTAAAGATTTATTTATTTTTATTGGAAAGGTGGATATACAGAGAGGAGGAGAGACAAAGATCTTCCATCCGATGGTTCACTCCCCAAGGGACCGCAACGGCTGGAGCTGAGCCAATCTGAAGCCAGGAACCAGGAGCTCTTCCAGGTCTCCCACACAGGTGCAGGGTCCCAAGGCTTTGGGCAGCAATTCAGAACTGTTAAACTATCAAAACTGCTTGAGCAGGACCCTCGGAGTGTGCCTCAGATCAGGGACCTGGGATGGGTGGGAGGCTGGGTGGGGCTTCTCCCTTTGTTTCTCCCCTGACCTCATATACAGGGGAAAAATGATGATATTAGTGTGGAAACAATGGTATTAGCCATTTTCCTGTAGCCCTTGAGCCTCTGTACCCTAATCAATTAAATAAGATTAAAAAATAAATAAATAAACAGAGATTTGGGGCACTCAGTCCAAGTGACAAATCTCAGACTTGCTAACTTACTAAGCGCTTTTGATCAAGCTTTTTCACTTGAGTCTCTATGCCTCCCTCTGTGAACTGGTCACCTACCAGTGTTGTCCAGTGATGAGATGGAAATGAGATGCCTGGCATTGATTCTGAATAAGTGGTTGCCACAGTAGGCCAATCGGCCCATGTTACATACACTAAACTTATATTTTAGAATCCCAATAATTTATTTTCTTTTTTTAAGATTTATTTATTTTTATTGCAAAGTCAGATATACAGAGAGGAAGAGAGACATAGAGAAAGATCTTCCATCTGATGAATCATTCCCCAAGTGACCACAACATCCAGTACTGCACTGATTCGAAGCCAGGAGCTTCTTCTGGGTCTCCCATGAGGGCGCAGGGGCAAAGGCTTTGGGTCATCCATGACTGCTTTCCTAGACCACAAGCAAGGAATTGGAAGGGAAGTGGAGCAATTGGGGTATGAACTGACGCCCATATGGGATCCCAGCTCATGCAAGGCGAGAATTCTGGCCACTAGGCTACTGTACAAGGCCCAGAGGAAATAGTTTAAGAAGAATAGATTTAAATCACCTTTTTTGTGTGTATGGAAATACAGCAGCAATCCACATTTGTGAAACTCAAATACCAGCAATGCATATTTAGGCAAATAGAACTAATAGTGCATGCATGCAATCCTTTCTACATATCACAAAAGATAAAGGCAACCTCTAACGCAGTGTCCACCTACAGATGGAAAGCCTGGCATCATTTTTATCATGGGGAGGAGGTTAGTTTTCTTCTTTCTGATATGCTGGCCTGTGATGGGGAACCCTCACAACTCATTGGTGCTTCAGTCTTAAATCTGTATAATGACATCTTTACCACAAGCCATCAAGAGCTGATTCCTGCAGTTAGCAAAAACCCCAGGCTACATTCTGCTCCTGTGCTCTACTCACTCCAGCCAGAGGCCCTAGGATCAAGAGAGTTCTCTGAATGGAAAGCAAGCTGAGCGACAACGAGATTCAGTTGCACCCTTCAAGAAAAACATATTCTAAACTTACACCGTGTCAGGCTCTGTGTGGACTCAAAGGGGTATGCTGGGGAAGGAAACGTGCCCTGCTTACAAGCTGTTTCTACAACAGGGAAGGAGGAAAGTCTACAGTGTGATGTGGCTGCTTGCAGGGGTAAACCAAGAGATGGGAGTGTTCATCTATTTTTAGGAAGGAGAGGGGGCATTCTTCTTCTTTTTTAAAGATTTGCTTATTTTTATTGCAAAGTCAGATACACAGAGAGACAGAAATATTATCTATCTGAAGTGACCGCCAACAGCCAGAGCTGAACCAATCCAAAGCAAGGAGCCCAGATCCTCTTCCAGGTCTCCTACATGGGTGTAGGGTCCCAAGGCTTTAGGCTGTCTTGATTGCTTTCCCAGGCCACAAGCAGGGAACTGGATGGAAAGTGGAGCTGCTGGGATTAGAACCAGCACCCATATGGGATCCTGGTGCATTCAAGGTGAGGACTTTAGCCACTAGGCCACCACTCCGGGCCCTCTTCTTCTTCTTCTTTTAAGATTTATTTATATGGCCTTTTAAAGATTTATTTATTTTTATTGGAAAGGCAGATCAGATTTATGAAGAGGAGAGACTGAGATAGGTCCTCCATCCGCTGATTCACTTTCCAAGTAGACACAACAGCTACAGCTGAGCCGATCTGAAGCCAGAAGCTTCCTCCAGGTCTCCCATGTGGGAACTCTTCTCCAGGCCATGAGCAGGGAGCAAGATTGGGAAAGTAGAATAGCCAGGACATGAATGGGCGCTCATATGGGATCCCATCACATGCAAAGTGACAATTTAGCCCTTGAGCCAATGCACCATGCCCGGGGTGGGCATTTGATAAGCCAGGTAGCACACATTCAGGCAGAAGCAGGGAGGAAGTACAGACACAAAGTGGTTCCGAATGACTGGACTACAAAGCATGAATAGAAGGCCATGGTTCAGTGTGTAGCTGGAGAGAACGATTTTACATCCTGCACACAGATCTTGACTTTGCCTTAAGCTGTGGTGTGATGAGGGTTTTGGGTGACGCAGGAGACAGCTGAGGAAGAAGGAGGTAGAGGAGAGGAGGGGGTGGAGTAATGGAAGGAGGGAACGTAGGAGAGAATAGATTATTATTAAAAATGGAAAAATTTTGTCTCATCTTCTCAAAAAAGAATGTCCTTTTATATATTTTTTCATATAGTTTTTATTAAACCAAGTAGCTAGCTAACGGGGAGTCGAACGAAAATTTGAAAGCGGGACAGAACTGCAGTTGAGTAGGATAAGTCTCTGCCTGTGGCACTAGCATCCCATAAGGGTACCAGTTCAAGTTCTGGCTGCTCCTCTTCCAATTTAGCTCCCTACTAATGCCCTGGGAGAGCAGGAGAGGATGGTCCAAGTCCTTGGGCATCTGCACCCACGTGGGAGACCTGCAACCACTTGGGAGACCTGAAAGAGGCTCCTGGCCCTTGACTTCAGACCTGCCCAGTTCTGGACACTGCAGCCATTTAGGAGTGAACCAGTAGATAGATTTCTCTCTATCTTTCTTTCTCTTTCCCTGTAACGCTGCCTTTCAAACACTAACAAAAAAAAGAACTTTCAAACATTTGAGGGCCTGGCAGCGTGGCCTAGTGGCTAAAGTTCTCACCTTAAAAGCGCCAGTATCCCATATGGGCACCGATTCTGATGCATGATGGTCCCTCTTCCCATTCAGCTCCCTGCTTGTGGACTGGGAAAGCAGTCAAGGATGGCCCAAAGCCTTGGGTCCCTGCACCCACATGGGAGACCTGGAGGAGATTCCTGGTTCCTGGATTCAGATCAGTACAGCACTGGCCACTGCGGTCACTTGGGGAGTGAACCATCGGATGGAAGATCTTCTCTGTCTCTCCTCCTCTCTGTATATCTGACTTTGCAATAAAAATATATAAATCTTTTTTTTTAAAAAAATCATTTGCAACAAATGTTTTAAGGCCTGTAGTATCTCTTCAGAAAAGTTTAAACTTTGTCTGATAACATTAAAGATGCTATTAAAGTTGGCTGAGAGCCAAACTGTGCTGCTATGATAACTGTGAATGTATAGTGGAGCCCTGGGCAGAGAGCTGGCCAATCTAAGGTAAGAATGGGATACTCCTAGACTGCAGGATTACTTTGGAGTGTGACATTCACTACTGCTGCTCTCCCAGGGCAGGCAGCCAACCTAGTAGAGAGGATGTTCACCCTCAGTAGCAGAAAACCTCGTCCTGGCTCCAGCTTCCTGCTGCTGAATGCCCTGGACGGCAGGGGTGGCTCCAGTCACTAGGTCCCTGCTGATCATGTAGGAGACCTGGATCAATTCCCCGGCTCCTGGCTTTGGAACAGCCTAGCTGTATCCGCTGCGGGCACTGGGAGAACATGCCAGCAGAAGTGAGCTCTGTCTGTCTTTCTCATGCTGCTTCTCTGTCTCATAAACAAGTAAATGTACAGCATTTCTGATCTTGCAATTCAAGAGAATCCCCATTACCAAGCAAGGCTCATATAGGAATCTGATCATTTAGAACAACAGTATCCTTGGAATGAGACTGAGAAAACAATAGGTCATAAAGGCAAAAGTTACACATCCTAAGCTTATTCCTTTCAACTAGGGAAAAGATTAAAATCGGTGGCAGCTCACGTCAAAGGTTTTTACAAACATGGCAAATGTTATCTGACTTTCATTGAAACAACCTTTGCGGCATTCAAAATGGGTAAATCTAAAAAGGATCTAAGGTAGCAGTGAGTTGGACAACTCTCCTCTCTCAGTCACCCTTTGCTCGAATGTCTGCAGGCTCTCCACGTCTCTGCAGACATTTCTTCATCTTGTCCATGTGGATGCTGAAGCGTGCCTCAGTGCGGAAAGCACCGCCATCCTTGACTCTTTAGAAAAACGTGACAAAGGAGCGAGACAAGGTGCCAGGCCCCAGTTTTTGCTGTGTCGCGGTGGTTGCCCCTGCTGGGAATTCCCATGCCCCTCACCCACCCCGAGAATCCTGAATAACAAGCAGGCCTTCTGGAATGACTCAGGCTGCAGACGTGGCGCTTGCACTTCATCTCCCAGGAAACCCAGAAACTTCCCAGGAATGAAGTGACGGGAGCCAAGCAGCCAACCGAGCGAGCCCCGTCCTGAGCAGACAACAGTGCCTCAGTGTGTCAAAGCCACAAGAACCAACTTCTGTCAGCAGGCACAAGACACTGATCACAGGCCGGTGGCCCCCCTACAAGACGGGGAAAGGGGTGCAGCAGGCTGGACTTGCTTCTCACGCTGGCATTTTAATGAGAAATAACAGGGAAACGGGGAGGTTTTACAACCATTTTATTTGTGTGTTAAAAACCCTGGATGACTCTTTAACAGTGATCTGCACCAAAGGGCTAGGGCACAGTGTAGGACCCTTTTTATAATGTCCATTTTCTCTCTGACCTAAATCAGTATGTGAAAAACATTTGATTAGGAAAATGGAAATCAGCTAATTTTCAAGTCCGTGTCAGTGAATTACAGCTATTAACATATGGAAAGATAGGAGCAACAATTGCAATATTTTTTCAGAACTGGACAATAAAACACTCTCCCTGCATACGTTAGGGGGGAGATAAATACTGAATCCTCAGTTGCAGCACATTTGAGAGTATATGAGGGATAGATGTGCCCCATGTTCTACCCCCAGGATCTGATTTCACATTCCAAGGGGGTTAGTTCAAGTCCACAGGCTCAGCACATGCTGCTATTTCATGCAAACCCACAGCTAAACAGAACACAATTTTTAAAGGACTTATTTATTTTTATTGGAAAGGCAGATAGAGAGGAAGACCAAGTGACTGCAATGGCTAGAGCTGAGCCCATTTGAAACCAGGAGCCAGGAGCTCCTTCCAGGTCTCCCACACGGGTGCAGGGTCCCAAGGCCTTGGGCCATCTTCGACTGGGAAACCAGGCCACAAGTAGGGAGCTGGGTGGGAAGTGGGGCTGCCAGGACATGAACCAGTGCCCATATGGAATCCTGGCACATGCAAGACAAGGACTTTAGCCACTAGGTTACCACACCAGGCCCAGAAAATGATTTTTAAGGCACAAAAATCTTCAAAGAAAAACTTGAGGAATATTAAAAATGTTCAAAGAAAAAAACATATTTTGAAAACTTTATGCATCAATTTTCAAAAAGTTTTGCAACAAAATAAACCCATGTTGTAATGTGATTTCCACAAGCTTTTTGAAGACCCTTATAGGGGACCATGTGTAAGTTATTGGAAAAAAACAAAACAAAACCAAAAAAAGAAATGCTTTATGTAGGATTTTTCAATTGAGTAAGAATGTAAAACAAAGTCATTTTTCTTTTTTTTATAAGGATTTATTTATTTTATTGGAAAGGCAGATGTACAGAGAGGAGGAGAGACAGAGAGGAAGATCTTCCATCTGATGGTTCACTCCCCAAGTGGTTGCAATGGCCGGTGCTGCGCCGATCCGAAGCCAGGAGCCAGGAACCTCTTTCTTTCAGGTCTCCCACACAGGTGCAGTGCCCCAAGGCTTTGGGCCGTCCCCAACTGCTTTCCCAGGCCACAAGCAGGGAGCTGGATGGGAAGTGGAGCTGCCGGGATTAGAACCGGCACCCATATGGGATCCTGGCACAATCAAGGCAAGAACCTTAACCATTACACTATTGTGCCGGGCCTTTTTTTTTTTTTCTTAAAGATTTATTTTTTAAAATTTTATTGGAAAGGCAGATGTACAGAGAAGAGGAGAGACAGAGAGGAAGACAAAGTCGTTTTTCTTAAAACATCTATTTGTGTAAATTGCATGAGGAAACCAGGGGATGCTCTTGCTACCTGCTTGCACAGGGCCATGTCAGTGTTCTGGCTAGCAGTGCAGGGAGAATAAAAGGGCAGCATTTTCCCCTGAGCCTCTGGGAATTATCTTTGTGGTTAAGAGTCAAGGCTTACGAACTGTGAAGTAACCAGGCAGACGGACTGGCTCTGCAAGGTTATGTACCAATTTGACTCAGGATCGTGGTCTTTTGACCTTAAAAACCATTTGTGGCCCGAGTGCCATCAGCCATTCCTGGAAGTAGTGCATGGTGTGATCAGCTTAGGTGGTAAGACTGTGGTTGATACCTTGTCTTGTCTCTGAACTTGCACAGTGGGAGAAGCACGGCACAGGGAAGGCAGGCAGCAAGAGAAAAAGAAAAGATGCAAGCGCAAAATACACCTCTTAAGGCAAAATATCCTAACCTTAAGGCTGACCTATGAAGCCATGAAGATGCTAAAATAAACAAGTATGTCACTAAAACAATAGAGGGGAGCTGTCAGTCTTGAGACCTGCTGTCTAAGGTGCTCCTGGAGCCTTCCGGAAGAGTACAGCCCCTGGGAAATGGACTCCAGACACCAGACAGCTCAGCCGTGGGTGGAGGGCTGCCTGGAGTCATGACCATTAAGGAGATAAGATCACCGGACTTAGACAGTAGCTTTAGTCCCTGATGTCCCTCCACCTGCCCCTCTGACAATGAGGGCCCTTTGCTTTCAGCCATCACCACCCACCATGTAAACAAAGACAACAGAAGGAGCAATAAAAATATTCACGGCCATCATTAAGATATACCACACCACCCACGATTCTCTGCTGATGAGCATAGCTCTCTGCAGCTCTCTTTCCTCAACCAAAAGAAAAAGTGGGCCTCCCCAACTGCCCCCAATATGATCTACACTTGCTTGAAAGGGGTTCTGGAAACTGCCAGTGAGAAATGAACTAAAGACCAAATATAAAGCCTTGTTAGGACTATTGCAGCAAATGGTGAAATATTTACAACTTCAGAACATGTTCGTATGAAAACATACAGGGACCTGGTTCCCTCCCCTGCCTCAGGAATCAAGAATGCTCCCTTGCTGAGTGATGCCATTTTGTTGACACTCAAGTGAAAGCTTTGGCTCCAGGAAAAGAAGGTAGGTGTATAGACAGGGTCTACCATCCTCAAAACAATGTGGTAGATGAGTTCATATAGATGAGCTGTAGCTATTCTTTTGATAACAAATTCACATAGAAGTTGAATGCTTAGAGAAAACATAAGCATAACTTGGCATTAAGTATAGGAGGGTCCCTATGAAAAGTCCTCAGGGCCACTTCCTCAGTTGCCCAAAACAAACCAGAATATAAAGAATGGAAGAAGAAATCAAGTATATCAGTATGACAGAAAACACTGGAATTGCAGTTTGTAGGTGAATGGAACACACATCCACTAAGACAGAAGGAAAAGGAAAGAATGGGAGATAGAAAATAAAGGCCTCTCAAGCCACTGCGTAAGGAGATAAAATCAAGGCTCCATGGCCCAAGTTGGCTTTGGTGCAAAGTGGTGGTTTGGGACTTTGTGTTGTGTCAATCAGTCCAGTTTCTCTGAAGGCACCCTCAGGCAATGAGAGCTAAGCATCCTTGAGCAACTTCACTCAGTGAGTCAGGGATTCTGCAATAGTCAGAGGATCCCCTGAACTGTGGCTCAGTACCGTCCTGGGACCAATGTCGGTCCAGCACGAGGCCCCATAGTGATTCCATGGACTGATGCTGGCCCTTGCAGTGGCCCCAAAGAAACATTTTGTGTGCAAATGAGAGGTTTTGCGAAATGGAAATGAAAAAGCCCACAACAATCCAACTGAAGTCAGCTTCACTTTTGGGCACTCCTTGCATGACAACGAGTTACTCTGGGTTTTCACAACTGCTCCTGGGGGCAGCATCCTTGGGGTTTTCATTTGGGTCACTCTAGTACCTTGAGATCACTTAATGGTGCAATAGGTGTTATCTGGCTGACCCAAGCAAAAGTGGTCCTTTGCTCTTTTATCTGTTACTGGGATAAAAGTGACTGTTCAGTGATTTAGAAGGGTTAAAAAAGTATTTTAGGCATCAGCTCCATGGCATAGCAGCTAAGCCTCTGCCTGAGATGACACTTACCATATGGGGAACGGTTTAAGTCCTGGCTGTCCCACTTCTAATCCAGTTCCCTGCTGTTAATTCACCTGGGAAAGCAGCAGCGGGTACCCCAAATCCTTGGCCCCTGCAACATCATGGGAGGTCTGGAAGAAGCTCCTGACTCCCAGCTTCCTACTTGCCCACTTCCGGCCACTGTTGTCATGTGAGCTGTGAACCAGATGACGGAAGATGTCTCTTCTCGTGTGTGTGTGTGTGTGTGTCTCCTTCCCTTTCTGTAATTTCATCTTTCAAAATAAATAAAAAATTTATATATACCTGGATAGATAAATGACAAACTTGGGCTAAACTTGGAGAATTAATGTTTTTTTTTTTTTTTTTTTTTTTTTTTTTTTTTTTCCATATTGTTACCTTCATGTTTAAAAGGGGGGTATTAAGGGAGAAGGCCAACCCAATTTCCCACCCTCCCCAAGTCCCGGGTGTAGGGCATGCTCTGAGGTTCTTGCTCGAGTGGTTTTGATGTTGCAACAGTTATGAATCGCTGTCAATCTCGCCACTCCAAGCACTATGAGGTCTTTGAAAAATCCACTGATTGACATAGTCCATCATAGCTGAGATGGTTGGTTGACCTGTTCTGTCTTCTCTCTTTTCTTCGTTAGGGTTCTGAGTCCAGCATTTAGATTAGGAAGATCTCCAAAGAAACTTCTTGTATGTGCTAACAAGTACAGGGCCAGGCACCGTCCATCGCTCCAATCAGCTGGTGGTTGTAATTGCTGGGTTGGTTCTGTTTTCACTCCCGACTTCCACTGGAACCAATGGGTGTTGCAGTCCAGCCTGGTTCTGCCCCGCACATATTTGGCCCTCACCTAAACCAGTGGGAGCTGCAGCCTAGTTGGAGCGACCCACAATAACCCCCACCAGGACCGCCCCTACCCTGGTTTGCCAGTAAGTGTAGCAGTAATCCAGTCTGCCCCACACCCCATTCCACCCCAGCCACTGTTTAGTTTTATGTCCTCCCGTGGAAGTGGTAACCCAAGAGGGATGAGCCCACTATTACCCTCCCAGGCCTCTCCCACTCCCAGATTCCAGCTGCCCAAAACAACCCTCGCCCACTTTAATTCTGTTTGCACCAGTAGGGATAATCTGCCCAGCCTGGCTTTTCCCTGATCTAGTCCACATGAGGCGCACAGGTGTGGTAGCTCTGCCTAGTCTGGTCTGCCTCCATCCCAGCCTATGCTCTCCTGCGGGAGTAGCTGTCCAGCAAAGGAACCCTCCCTTATTCCCCTGCTGGCTCTGCCTACTTCCTTTCTTGTTCTCAGGCTGGTTGGGCGCTGCGGTCCCCTCCGGTACAGGCAACCTCACCTCGGCATTCCATATTGTGCACTAGTCTTTGTTGCAACCGAACCTAGGTCGACCCACACTGGTGCCTGGATTTGCCAGTGGATGACGTGGACAGATTCAGCCTGGTCTTGCCCCTACGTCTGCCAAGTGTATGCCAGTGGGTAGCTTTCCATGGCCTGTTCTGGGCTGTTTCCTATCATGTTTCTTGCGCTGACCTGCCGGGTCTGTGTCCTGCCAGAGGAGTTGCCCAGGCTCCTCCATCAGAACCTCTCCCAATGCCAGGTTACACGCTTACCAGTGGGTCCATGAGCCAATCCTACTCAGTCCACCTCCTGTCATAGCAGGAACTGTGGCTTTTCCTGACTGGCCTTCCACCCAATCTGGTTCTTGCTGTTGGATGTTCCAGCCCAGCCATGGCTTGTCCATACCTACGTATGGCTCACACATGGCTCAGTAGGGGTTTGAGACCTTGCCTAGTCTATCACACATCTGCCCTGGTCCTCCAGAACACCAGGGGGAGTCGGGGTCCAGCCCGGTTCGGTGCATCCAATCCCAGTCCACACTTGTGCCAAGGGAGACTACAACTGTATCCAGATCAGAACGCAGCCCCCCTTCCAGGCCACGCGCCTCTTTGTGGGAACCTCAGCCCAGCTAGGGTTGTCCCCTTTGCTCCCCAACCGGGTCTGTTCCCAGCGATAGATCACTCGCATGCCAGTGGTTGCTCTGACTCAGCTTAGCACAGCTCCTCACCTGTCCCGACCTCTGCCTTAGACACTGTGGCTTTGTGTCCCTGGCTCCTGCAGACCAGTAGAGAATTAATGTTTTAAATAACAAATATTACATGATTAAACTCTATTTCTGTAACTCAGCAAAGTGGTCATAAAAACTGGCATATGTGTATAGGGCTTAGCCTGGGAACCAGCTGGCTATGGCCAAAATTATTTCCATGGAATAGGAAGACTTGCTTATATCGAAGGTCTTGCAGTCTTTTGAGTGTCATTAACTTGGATGGAAAAACATCCAGTTATGACACCTCTATACCACTCACCACCATCATGGCTATTATTTGGATTTAAATTCATTAGGAACAAGTTGGATGCAGTTAAGCAGGTCAGGTCTGTCAACACAGCCCTGCCTTATGCAGTACAAGAGACACCACAGCCAGGGTTGTTCTAGAACCACAGGCCATGCTTGAAATGTTGTATTCATCCCTGATCCTCTAACTCATCTCACAAATTCTAGGTATTTTTATGAGCTCCTTTGTACAGCTGGTAAAACAGAGACCCATGGCAGGTAAGTCATGTGCCCAAACTCTAGTGGAAGATGGAGCCAGGACTGGGCCCCAAGGGGCTGACACCAGAGCTTGACCTCATAACCCCACTCATTTAGACCAAATAAAAACCACATGACTCAGCTTCCAAACAGAAACTGGTTTTCAAGCACATAATCGCTTCACTTGGACTTCTGAGGGTGCCCCACATCTCCTATCCTTTGTGTTAGCTGCTTAGCTTCGCTATTTGCTCTGTGATAACTTCCATACGAGGAAAGCCCAACCGGGAGACAAGGAAGCCAGTTCACTCTTTTGGGAATCTCTAAACAATTGTGGCAAAACACATACCACAAGAAAATGCATTGTCCAAATCATTTTCAATGATAGGATTCTGTAATGTTAAAGACATATCATCTGTTCTATCACCACTGTCCATTCATAGAACTCTTTCCATCTTGCAAAACTAACACATTGTGCCCATAAAACAGCAGCTCCCCATGACCCCTGTCCCCAGCCTCTGCAGCCACCAGCACACTAGCTCACAGATTTGGAATCCTATACTATCTTTCTTTGACCAGCCTATTTCATGTAGCTTAACATACTCAGGGTTCATCTGCATTGTGGAATGTGCCAACACAATGTAACATCACCCCCCCTTTTTTTGATTTGGTCTTTTTTTGTTGTTATAATTTTATTTTTCCCTTCCTTCTTTAAGGCTGAATTTTACATGTCATAAAAAGTACGTTTCTTCATTTCATTTGTCCAACTGTCCGTCAGCAGACACTTAGCTTCCACTTTTGACTATTGTCAATAATTTATCTATAAACTGGAGTGGATAAATTGAATTATTAATTCAATAATTTATTCCCCGTGATTATTTTTAAACACAGTCTTCCTAATCCAGGAAGTAGAACATATGGGAGGATTGGCCCTTTTGAGATTCCATGCTAGATCATAAAAATCCTGGAATATCAAGGTTAGATAAGAGCAAGCACTTCATCTTCTAAGTCCTAATGATACTTGAATCTCTCTCCCTCTTTTTTTTTTTAAAAAAAAATATTTATTTCCGTTTATTTAAAAAGCAGAGTTACAGAGAGAGGATAGACAAAAATCTTCCATCTGTGGATTCTCTCCCAAATGGCTGCAATGGCAGGAGCTGGGCTGCTCGGAAGCTGAGTGCCAGGAGGTTCCTCTGGCTCTCCCACGTGGATGAAAAGGCCCATGCACTCGAGCCATCCTCTGCCACTTTCCCAGGCCAAAAGCAGGAAGGTGGATCACAAGTGGATTAGCTGGGGTTTGAACTGGTGCCCATATGGGATTCTAGCAACACAGGTGGAGGATTAGCCTACTATGCCATGGCACTGGCCCCTTGAATCTCTTTTAGAATATATGCCACCAAGGTGCTATTCAACCCTGATCCTCACTCTCTTTTATTTTCTTACAGTCTAATTGTTGGAAATGTCTTCCAGGGCCTGATGCAATAGCATAGTGGTTAAAGTCCTCACCTTGCATGTGCCAGGATCCCATATGGGTGCTGGTTCTAATCCTGGCAGCCCTGTTTCCCATCCAGCTCCCTGTTTGTGGCCTGGGAAAGCAGTCGAGGATGACCCAAGGCCTTGGGACCCTGCACCCACGTGGGAGACCTGGAAGAAGCTCCTGGGTTTGGATTGGCTTTAGATTGGCTCAGCTCCAGCTGTTGAGCTCACTTGGGGAATGAACCACCGTATGGAAGATCTTCCTCTCTGTCTCTCCTCCTCTCTGTATATCTGCCTTTCCAATTAAAAAAAAGAAAAAAGGAATGGCTTCCAAATGCCCCCTCTGAGGCCTGCCTCCCCTTATCTTTCACTCACTGGGCACAGTCCCACCCTCTGGAGTCTGTTCTTGCTTACCACAACGGTCTTTTGCAGAGCTGAAAGGCAGAGAGAAGCTGTGGGCATCTTCCTCACTTGAAGACAACACGAATGGATGTTACATGAGAGTTCAATTAGTGTGAGGTTCCAGGGAGCAAAGACTTTGACCTTTCCACTTGATCAACATTTTTTCAAAGATGCGTTTATTCTTAGTTGGAAGGCAGATTTTACAGAAAGAAGAGACAGAGAAAGAGAATCTTCCCTCTGCTGGTTTCCGTCCCAAATATCTGCAACAGCCAGAACTGGGTGGGTTCAGAGCCAGGAGCCTGGAGCCTCCTCTGGGCCTACTACATGGGTAAAGGGATCCAAGGATTTGGGCCATCTTCCACTGCTTTCCTAGGCATCAACAGGGAGATAGATCGGAAGTGGAGCAGCTGGGACCTGAGCCAGCACCTCTATGGGATACTGGCACCACAGGCGGAAGCCTACCCTATCACTCCATCTATCAACATTTTATACTCACATCTGACAATGAGGGAGGGGGCAGACTGTTCTTTGGTCAGATCTTCTGATCAAAACTCCCAGTGCTAGTGAATATCAACAGTAAACACCTCCACATTGTATGAAACGATGCCATCCGACTAGGAAAACTGTTACCCAAAAGAGAGCTGCTTCCCTCCTAGGGCACTCGACCTTCCGCCCCTTCCCAGGTCAGTAACAGAAGCACCCCGGATGTCTCTGTCCCAGCTCCTTTTCCTCTGCTCCTTCACGTGACTCAGTGGGCTCAGTCTCTTCTCAAAGTCTTAGCTGTAAAACAGCTGCTCCGTGGCAGCACAATGATTTTCTTTCTGTTTCAAACATGATCTGTTAACATGGCAAGACATGGGGAAAGCACCAAAGTCACATTCCCCCATAGGCAGGTCCTCCCAGCAGATGGCCTGCACACACATAAATCAAGGCCTGAAATTCCCCAGCATTCTCCCATCTGACCCCCTGGAGAAGGTGAAGTCAATCAACATGATGAGCAAAACAGACTTGTCAGTGTTGACTCCGAATCTATCAGCTACATTTTCTGTGGAAAGCAGTATTTATGCCAGGTATCAAGGCATGGATGTATTTTTGGAAAGGGAAAAAAAAAATTCCAAGTTTATGGCAGCTGGAGCTTGCAGACATGTCTTCAAATGGGATTGGTCTCCTGGGATCTCCCGTGCATCCCACCCCCTGCACTCCCACGCTCAGCCAGCTTCCTCCTAGCTTTTTAATGAGGTCAGCTGACTCGCAAAGGCCAAGGGGCATTCTCCTCGGAGGTGGCACCCAGTGTAGCTCAGTTTTTCCCCAGGGAAAGTGACAGGGCTTGGTGAAGGCCAACTGAAGAGGACGACCTGACCTGTCATGGTGCTATCTTTCAGCCCCTTACTCAAGATACAACACATCCACCGACTTGTGGCCAGCACACAGATTCGGGCTCACAGGCTGGTTTTGGATGGCTCACACTAGGCTAGCTCACGTGGCACTTTGAATTTGAAAACCTCATCATTTGAAATTATTTCCATAAAAATCCACACTTCTGCCAACAGAGTCTGTGCTCCTTAATAGTAAGAAACATTTGGCCTGTGACAGAGCTTCCTCCTTCAGATGGGGCTTGAGCCCTCCACTGTACTTTACCACGCCCCACCTGGGCCTCTGCACCCACAGAGGAGACCTGGAGGAAGCTCTTGGCTGTGGACCAGCCCAGTTCTGACCATTATGGTCATTTGGGCAGTTAATCAACCAATAGAAAATCTCTCTCTCTCTCTCTCCCCATGACTCAAATAAAATAAATTTCTTAAAAAGTATAAACAAAACATTCTTTAAAAACTAACCCATGGGCTAACACATAACTGTATCTTCAGATGATCTTCACCCAGCGGTAAGCATTTCATAACTTCTTGCTGAACTAAATGAATTAGTTCTTCATGTAGTATTATCTTCTTAATGAGCCAGAGATTTAACTAGAAAAAGCTTGCTTTCACAGAAGCAAGGTCTGCATGTCACTGCTCATAGATTAAAAATGCTGTTACTTCATTTGTAATATAATAGAACACTACCCAGTGTGGAAAGAGAACCACACCACTTAAAACATGAAAAGATCCTGGGAAAGGGGTGGGCGTAGACAACTAGGCAGTTCCAACATTGGGGGCCACAGTCAAGAGCAAGGTGCTTGGCCTGAGCATGTCTCTCCTTAAGGTAAATGCTTACCCCGTTCCAAAAATACTCCAAAAAAGGAAAATGTATCTTGTTCAATATAGGACTTAACCAGTCTGTGCTGTCTTAACACATTGGCAGAGCCAATAATCCAGACCCTAGGGAAAGGTTCCAATCCTTGCAATTCTGGAAGGTGAAACCAGCTGAGGGAGTGTCTTCTGGAAGCTTCTCCTTGGCAGGTGCAGCTTGAGGCTGGACAAACCCCATGCATCCTTTGCAGAGGTTCTGGATGGCATGAACACTATGTACAATGAAAGGACTTCCTTGCGCCCAGCCTAATGGAAACCCAAGGGCATTATAACCTGAAGCTGTTACCACTGGAAAACAAAAGAAAATGCGTGGGAGCTGGCCCCAAAGTGCAGCCCCACTGGGTAAACCTGGGGGCGGTCTGCATTCATCCAAGATGCCCCTGGAGTTCCCACAGTAGATTCCCAGCAGGACTTCCTAGCTCCCCAGGTCCCTCTGTTACTAAATTGCCTGGAAAGGAGACAGATTCCTTTTGCCCTTTCACCTCTGCCATCACTGCTGGGAAAAAAAAAAATCAGCATTCTTGATAAGAAATAACCCAAACAAGCAGCTCCTCTGAATTCCAAGAGGCCAATTCATCATTCAGTGGGAGAAAAAAAAAAAAAACCCTTCCCACTCTCTAAGTTAAATAAGCAGAACAGCCACACAGACCTTGGTGTTGGGGGCGGGGGCGGAGAGGAAAAAGAGCATGTGTGAGACAGCTGGAATTTGGGAACTGAGGCAAGAAGTGATTTTAAAAAGTCGTCTTTTAAAAAAAAATGTATTGGGCCTGGCATGGTAGCCTCGTGGTTAAAGTCCTCACGTTACACACACCAGGATCCCATATGAGCACTGATTCTAATCCTGGCAGCCCTACTTCCATCCAGCTCCCTGCTTGTGGCTTGGGAAAGCAGTCAAGGACAGCACAACGCCTTGAGACCCTGAACACATGTGGGAGACTCAGAGGAAGCTCCTCGCTCCTGCCTTCAAATGGTTGTTGCGGCCATTTGAAAAGTGAATCAGTGGACAGCAGATCTTCCTCTCTGTCTCTTCTCCTCTCTGTATATCTGACTTTCCAATAAACATCTTTCTTAAACATTTATTTATTTCATTTTTATTAGAAAGGTAGTTCAGCTTTACAGAGAGAAGGAGACACAGAGCAACATCTTCCGTCCACTGGTTCACTCTCCAAGTGGTCATAACAGTTGGAGCTGAGCCAATCTGAAGCCAGGAGCTTCATTCAGGTCTCCCACGTGGGTACAGGGTCCCAAGGCCTTGGGCCATCCTCAACTGCTTTTCCAGGTCACATGCAGGGAAGTGGACAGAAAGTAGAGCATTCAGGATTAGAACCAGTGCCCATATGGGATCCTGGCATGTGCAAGGTGAGGATTTAGCTACTGAGCCATCACACCAGGCCCTTAAAAAAAATCATCTTAACCTGCTTTAGCTGAACAATGGTAAGGGTGCTCAGCAGTGTGAATACAATCAATGCTGGTTATGCATTCGTACACTTAAAAAGGATTTAAAAGGCCAACTGCCAGCCTCACTCAATTTTACATTTTTTAATTTAAATTTTAAAATGTTATTTTAAATGTTAAATTTTATTTAACTTTATGGCATTGTAAATCTCTGTTTTTCTTCCTGTTGTTGATTTTGTATTGTGGCTTTTCATTTAAGGGTATGTATAGTAACTGTGCAATGGAGATTATCATATCCAGATGTAAGGATACGATGCAGTATGCATCTCTACTTCCAGACAAAGATGGACTCCAAATGAAACTGTTTACTATACCTTGACAACAGGATGCTGGACTCTCTGCCATTGTCCATGTCCGCAATGATGGACATATGACTGTGTATGAAGAACTACACCATAGGGCCCAGCGGTGTGGCCTAGTGGCTAAAGTCCTCACCTTGAACGCCTCAGGATCCCATATGGGCGTTCCACTTCCCATCCAGCAGCTCCACTTCCCATCCAGCTCCCTGCTTATGGCCTGGGAAAGCAGTCGAGGATGGCCCAAAGCTTTGGGACCCTGCACCCGTGTGGGAGACCCAGAAGAGGTTCCTGGATCCTGGCTCCAGATCGGCACAGCACCAGCCATTGTACTCACTTGGGGAGTGAATCTTCGGACGGATCTTCCTCTCTGTCTCTCCTCCTCTCTGTACATCTGCCTTTCCAATAAAATAAATAAATCTTTAAAAAAAAAAAAAGAACTACACTATAGTAATGATATAGAGGAACTCACTGAGGGGCGAGGGAATCGGGGAAGGGATAAGGGAAATCCCACAATCTATGGAACTGTATCATAAAATTAAAATAATAAAAAAAGTAAAATTTAAAAAATTTTTGTTTATTTATGTAAAGTCAGAGAGAACCAGAGGGTGGAAGATGCCATTGCCATTCTTCCCCTCTCTATCATTCTGTCTTTCAAGTAAAACCACAAAATTCAAACATTGACGGGAAAAAAAAGAACCTTGGGGAGGATATATGGCCTTCTGAGTACTCATTTCCAGGAGTATGAAATAGCCATGATGCTTTTAGGAACAAGGATAAAAACAATTCATAGCTTGGTGGATTCATCAACCTGACTTGTTGTAGTGTGAAGCTGTCTGAGGGAGGGAGAAGAAACTTACACCTCGTGGAACCCCAGGTGTACAGTCTTCCCTCCTGCAACCCGGGGCATGGGGTTGTGCTTGAGTGTGCCAGTTCATGTCCTGGTCACCCGACTTCCAATTCAGCTCCCTGCTTGTAGCCTGAGAAAGCAATAGAGGACGGCCCAAAGCCTAGGGACCTCTACACCCACATGCGAGACCCGGAAGAGGCTCCTGGCCCCTGGCTTTGGATCAGCACAGGTCCAGCTGTTTTGGCCACTGGGGGAGTGAATCATTAGATAGAAGATCTTCCTCTCTGTCTCTCCTCCTCTCTGTATATCTGACTTTCCAATCAATCAATCGATCAATCAATCAAATCTTTAAAAAGAAAAAGATGCAGAAGTAACTGAGGACTGCCTGGGTCCTCCCAAGCCTGAAGTGTTTTTTTTTTCAATTTAAATGAATATCTGTCAAATTCATTAAGGGAAGAAGCAAGGTTCTGTCCTGAGCTCGTTAGGGAATGACTTATTGGTCACAACTTCCTTAGGGAGAGGGAGTGAATGGGTCTCTACCCTCACGCCCCAGATTCCTGGCTCTAGTTCCCGTTGAGCCTGTTCCTCTCCTAGACTCAGACCACAAAAACATGTGCTGAATCAAGCCGTAATTCCGCATAAGCAGGTAAGATTGGGAGATATCACCACCTGGTGTTTTAAACTCATTCACATTTGAGTGTGTCTTTTCTTCCAAGATGTTTGATATTCACGAGTGCATTGCAAATCTTATCAAAGGTTTATGCATCCACACATACTTAGACACACAATCTCTATGCCTATAAATGCTAAAATACACACACACACACTACACACATGTGTCAGTTTTCCCACCATTTTTTGCAGATGCTGAAATTGTAGATTCTGAGACTCAAGAAACCGATGAAAGAGCAAACTGTGTCAAAGTCCAGAGCAGAGTGGAACAGATCAAGACCACTGCCCACACGACCCTCACAGCACTCACTGGACCCCTACCTACCTAGTATAATACTATGCATACAATTACACATATGTATATCTGAGAAACAGAGAAATCCCATCTGCTGATTTATTCCCCAAATGCCCATGAAGCTTGGAGCCCTATTCAGATCTCCCATGTGGTCGCAGGAATCCAACTACACCAGCTGTCATTATTGCCTCCCAGCATGCACATTAGCAGGAAGTTGGACTCCAGAGCCAGAGTTGAACCAAGGCAGACTTTATCCAGGAGCCCCACGTCCAAACCAGCACCTTCACTGCTAGTCCAAACACCAATTCTGTACCCATGACTTCTTGCAGATGTAAGTAACGAATTCTCCCTGTAACTCTGCAGGGTGAAGTTTTTATCCCCATTTTATAACTATAAAAACTGAGATTGAGAGCAGTCAACTGGTAGCACACTAGAAAACAGCAGACCATTAGTAAACATAGCACTTAAAGGTATCTCTTTGTTAAAAGTGGATGTAGTGGGGTCTGTATTGTGGTGCATCAGATTACACCTCAGCTTGGAACACCACATCTCATGTGAGACTCCTAGCTGTTTGGCTTCTGCTCCAGGTCCTCTCTAATGCACCCGGGAAGGCAGCGGGTGATGGCCTAAGCACTTGAACCCAGCCAGCCACCTAACAGGGAGACCAGGTTGGAGTTGCTAACTCCTGGTTTTCACCTGACTCAACCCTGCTTGTTGTAGCCATTTGAGGAGTGAACCAGCAGCTGGAAGATCAGTCTCTGTCTCCCCGTTCTTCTCTCACTATCACTGCTTTCAAATAAATCAATATATAAACATTTTAAAATTAAAATGTACATTTATTATTGTAACTTTAACACAGTTGTAACAATCTGCAATGAACAGGAGTGATTACGCATCTAAAATGTTATTACTGGAAAGAGAAGATATTAAAAAGACAACTATCAGAAAACAAGGAGTTTCCTACACGGAAAAGCCCACCTCTTGTCCTTACAACTTCTTTGAGATTTATTCTACCAAAACGACACGTCCCCTGTTCAGCAGCAGGTGTTCCCGCCCTGCTGCCACACTGAGCAGCGTGGTTCTCAACAATTTATCCTGGCTGAGTACTTCTTACTCTTCCCTCTTTTTATGATTTACATCTTTCTTTTTTTTTATGTTTAAGATTTATTAATTTAGAATGCCAGCGTTATCAAGAGAGGGTGTTGGGGGGGAATACATCTTCCATTAGCTGATTAATTCCTCCAGGTGTCAGGAACCCAAGCGCTTGGGCATTCTTTGGCTGCTGTTCCTAGAGCATTAGCAGAGAGCTGGACTGGAAGTGAAGCAGTGAGGATTTGAACCAGCACCCATATAGGATGCCAGTCCTACAATGCACATCTTAAATAGATTACTACAATGCCTGCTTACTCAAGTTGTAATGCCTACTTGCTTTATGTTTAAAAGGCTTCAGAATTGCGGGGGGGGCTACAAGTGTCTGTCCAATTCAAACCTTACAGTCTTCATGATTTTCCCAACTTTTCCCACTGCCAGGTGCTTGCCAATCTCTCTTTTGAACCAGGGGTGATTTAGTTGCCTCCTGGGCAAATCTCAGCTCTTGGTTTCTTCACTGAAGGTTTGAACCAAAGTTTGCCCTAATGACATCATCAAGGCCACTGTCTCCGCTGCGGCAAACATATCACTGACGTCATCCAGAAAGAGGGCTGAAGGAGCCTCCCCCAACAAAACCCCCACTCACACCCTGCTGGGGACATTTGTGTCACCTCAGGGACAGGACAGGGTCCACATGGGAGCCATGCAAGGGGCGTCTGAATCCAGATCAGTGTAATTATTAGTGTGTTCACAACTCAGGCAGATGTGCTTTGAGCCTTGAGGGATTCAATCCAGAAAAACACTTTTTGTTGACACTGACATTTAGACAAAAAATGAACTGTATGTATCAATGAATTCACATTTTTGTCTATAAATTTTTAAACTTCCATATTCAGATAACTGGTTATTAATTTTTTAAAATCAATAACCCATAATTCCCAGACCTTTTATTTTGAGAGAATGTCATGTTTTTGTCTTACAAAACTTCCAGTTTGGGAGCCAGCATTATGATATAGTGGTTTAGGCTGCCCGTGGCACCAGCATCCCACAGACCATAAGGACACTGGTTGGTATCCAGGCTGTTCCAGTTCTGATCCAGCTCCCTGCTAATGGCCTGGGAAAGCAGCAAAGGATGACTCAACTACTTGGGTTTCTGTATCAATGCAGGCAACCCAGAAATAGTTCCTGGCTCCTGGCTTTGGACCCACCCAGCTCTGGGGAGTGATGCAGTGGAGAGGAGGTCTCTCTCTGTGTGCCTCTTTCTCTCTCTCTCTCTCTCTCAGTAACCCTGCCTTTCAAATAAATAAATCTCTAAAACAAGAAAAACATACCTTCCAATGTTACTGTTTCTACAGCATTGCTTTTGTCCTTTCCTATACTGCTTTGGGTAGTTAGATTTCAAGTTCCAGAGCTTGTCTAACAATTACCAACACAGTGTTTGCAAACAACACTATCCAATCTTTTCCAAGCATTCTTTAGATGGATGGTTCTCATCTGAACAAGGACATGGAAACTTGCAAGAGATCTTTTTGAACCAGCAGCTTATTTACTGGAATAACACACAAGCAACTTATATGGCAAGCTAAATGTAGGTAAGCTCAAAAGTAATCATGCATCTTGACCTGGGAGAGCAAAAGAGATCTTTTTTCTAGGGAGTAAATTTTAAAAACCAAAGTTGTGACCCCAGCATGATAACCTAGTGGCTAAAGTCCTCGCCTTGCATCCACCAGGATTCCATATGGGTGCCAGTTTGTATTGCAGCTGCTCCACTTCCCTTCCAGTTCCCTGCTTGTGGAAAAGCAGTAGAGGATGGCCCAAAGCCTTCGGACCTGCACCACATGTGAGACCCAGAAGAACTTCCTAGCTCCTGGTTTCAGATCGGCTCAGCTCTGGCTGTTGTGACCATATGGAGAGTGAACCAGTAGATGGAAGATCTTTCTCTCTTTCTATAAATCTGACTTTGCAAAAAAAAATAATACATTTTTTTTAAGATTTATTTTTATTTTTATTGGAAAGGCGGATATACAGAGAGGAAAGACAGAGAGGAAGATCTTCCCTCCGATGATTCACTCCCCAGGTGAGTGCAACAGCCAATACTATGCCGATCCGAAGCCAGGAGCCTCTTCCGGGCATTTCACGCGGTGCAGGGTCCCAAAGCTTTGGGCTGTCCTCGACTGCTTTCCCAGGCCACAGGCAGGGAGCTGGAAGGGAAGCGGGGCTGCCAGGAATAGAACCGGCGCCCACATGGGATCCTGGACATGCAAGGCGAGGACCTTATCCACTGCGCCACAGCGCCGGGCCCAATAAATAAATTTTTTAAACAAAACAAAAACACCAAAGTTGTAAAACCATCCTCTCCTATTTGTGCATAGCACTTGATCTGTCCTGCTTTAGAGGTAGGAAATACAACATATCAGCCACTTGGCATAACTACAGCCAGACTATATTGGATATCAGCACCCTTTAGCACACAGTCGTCCAATACCACATAGAAAGACCACAGGCTAGAGCTGAAAGTGTTGGCTCCTAGGACAACCCACTACCTGAAGATCAGAATGTTCCAGGAATCCAAGGCACTGGCCATGCTGAATCAAAAATCGGAGTGTTTGGTCACAAATCAGTACATCTCCATCCTGTTATTTCCAAAAGATAACTTCTCAAGGAATACCAGGCAATCCTAGCAGGTGCCTTTGTGTCACCTGGGCTTGGCGCATCTGTCAGTCCACTGCTGAGTACAATTATGGAATAATAAAATTACCAGGCAACAGTATTGATGCCAACAATAAAAATAACACACAATGAGCTAACTAGGCTCCACAGCCAATTTAATCCTTGACGTCACCCTCAGAAAAATACTAGGGCTGTTGACCCTGTTTTAAAGACAAGGAGATTGCATTACTAGAAAAAACTGGTCTGCCCAAGGTTGCAGTGTCAAAGAGAGGCAGCAGTAGGGTCAGGAGTTGAATCCCGACAGTCTGGCTCCAAAATTTACCCTCTTAACTCCCACACCACATAAGCTCAGGGAGTCCTGCTGAAAAGCCTAAAGATGCATCAACATTTAGGGTAATAAAAGCAATAACCTACTCTCCTACAGCTTACACAAGAAGGATTCAAATGAAAAATCATTTCCTATATTTGAATACAAAGACCTTTACTACATTTCTGAAGATTATATTTACTGTAATTAAATCTATTTTTACTGTAACTCTCAGAGCTGGGTAATCTTTCAAAGAAAGCAAACCCTTCCCACAGAGGACAAAGTCAGAAAGACGAACATGTTGAGTTGGGCAAGATGCCGCTGTCTTAGGTCACTGCAGTCTGGACTGGATTCCTGACTCTAGCTCCTGACCGCTAACGTAGCCCTTGGAGGCAGCAGCCATGCCATAACTGGGTCTCTGCCAACCACCTGGGAGACCTTGACTGACTTCTGAGCTTCCAGATTTGGCCTCAGCCCTGAAGCTCAGGAGACGGATTCTTTCTCTCAATTTCCTCCCTCATTAATTCTCAACATAAATTTAGAGAAAGAAAAAAGGAGGGAAAAAAAGGAAGGAAAGAAAGAAAACTAACAGGCTACTGTAGCTGTTATTCAGTATGAATTTAATTTTTTAAAAAAGATTTATTTATTGTTATTTGAAAGGCAGAGCTGGAGAGGGAGAGAGAGGGAGGGAGGAAGGAAGGAAGGATGGGAGAGAGAGACGTTCCATTTGCTAGTTCACTTCCCACATGGCTGTAACAGCCAGGAGCTTCTTTCAGGTCTCCCACATAGGTTTAGGAGGCTATGTACTTGGGCCATCTTTGGCTACTTCCCCAGGCCATTAGCAGGGACTGATCAGAAGTTAAGTAGCCATGACTTAAACTGGTGCCCAGAAGGGATGTTGGTGCTGTAGGCAGAAGCTTAACTTGCTATGCCTCACACTTGGTAACTCTTTAAAAAGTTAGCTTTCCCTTCCTTGAGAGTATTGAAATGTGAAGGCATTCCTTCACCCCACCACTTCCTCCAGTTGCTTTGTTTGTTTGATATTAATTTGTTTCCTTGAAAGGTAGAGAGAGACAAAGGTAGATCTATCTACTGGTTCATCCCCAGGGTTACAGCCATCAGGGCTAGGACAGACAAGGCCAGCAGCCACAAACCCCATCCATGTCTCCCACATGGCTGGAAGGAGCCCAGCTATTTGGAGCATCACTTGCTGCTTTCCCAGGTGCATGAGCAGGTTGCTGCATCAGAAGTGGGGCAGCCAGGCCCCAGACCAGCACTCTGCTATGGGATGATGCCATTGTCATGGCAACTTAATGCGTTGGATCCTCAATTCCATACCATGAGCCAGGTCATTTTCTGTTTTGGGAGGCCTCTCCTGTGGGTAAGGAGGTAGAACAGCATCCCAAGTCTCCATCCGTTAGCAATGACCACACTCATACTCAGACTTGTGAAAACAAAAAGGGTCTCCAGACCTTGTTAAGGGTCTGCTGGGAGAAAAATCATCTCCAATAATGAACTACGGCTTTCAGGAACTTTTAACTGTCACTGAAGTTTCTATTTGTCTTTTATTTTTCTTTAAGATTTATTTTATTATTATTTTTTAAAGATTCATTTTTATTATTTTTTTATTGGAAAGGCAGATATACAGAGAGGAGAGACAGAGAGGAAGATCTTCCATCCGATGGTTCACTCCCCAAGTGACTGCAGTGGCCGGAGCTGAGCTGATCCGAAACCAGGAGCCTCTTCCAGGTCTCCCACGTGGGTGCAGGGTCCCAAGGCCTTGGGCCATCCTCGACTGCTTTCCCAGGCCACAAGCAGGGAACTGGATGGGAAGTGCAGCTGCCGGGATTAGAACCAGTGCCCATATGGGATCCTGTTGCATTAGAGGCGAGAACTTTAGCCATTAGGCCACCACACAGGGCCCTCAATTTGTCCTTCATAGTGAGTTAATTATGCATGGCTAATTAAACTCCTTGTCAACTTTTTTTTTCCTTCTCAAAGGCAAAACTGATTTTAGAGCGGTGTAAAATGCACGTTCTCTACTTTTCCTAGTCATTGATTCTGCTTGCTTCTCTTGGGGTTTTTCATTTTTTTTTTAAAGGATTCAGTGACAATTTAAAATAATATTACTTGGGTCCAGCTCAGTGGCATAGCAGCTAAAGTCCTCACCTTGATGTGCTGGATCCCATAAGGGTGCTGGTTCTAATCCTGGCGGCCTCGCTTCCCATCCAACTCAGTGCTCACTGCTTATGGCCCAGGAAAGCATTCGAGGACGACCCAAAACCTTGGGACCGTGCACCCACATGGGAGACCTGGAAGAGGCTCCTGGCTCCTGGCTTCAGATCGGCTCAGCTCCGGCCATTGCGGTCACTTGGGGAGTGAATAATCGGATGGAAGATCTTCCTCTTTGTCTCTTCTCCCCTCTGACTTTGCAATAAAAATAACTAACTAACTAAATAAATAAATCTTTTAAAAATCATTTTTTTAAAAATGATGAAATAATAATACTTGAGGTTAGTGCTGTGGCATAGTAGGCTAAGCTGCTGTCTCCAGTACCAGCATCCCTTATGGGCACCAGTTCGAGTCCCAGCTATTCCACATCCACTGCAGCTCCCTGATAATGCGCCTGGGAAAGCAGAAGATGGCCCAAGTATTTGCGTCCTTGCACTCCTGTGAGATGTGGGAGATCACCCCTGGATTTCTGCCTGCTTAGCCTAAGTGGAGGTCACAGACACACAGCACACCGTGTCCTCGGGGGAACCCCTTCACAATGTTTTCAGGTAACTAAGACCTCAACCTGGCCTGATCACTGGTCATATAGGTGAGAGTGGTGGATTGCACCCAGTCTCTCCTCTCTGTGCTTGGATGAGCTGTGCTTGGACTTCCTTGATAAGCAACTCTGAGAAGTCAGGTGCAGCCCACGTTATTCACCAGCTTACCTGGTAGATGTGACCCACAGCCTTCCTGCCAGCTGTTAGCATAATACATGACCTATGACATGGTTGGAGGGTCTAGAGAGACATGCCTTCTAGCCAAATAACCTTGCCATTGTTGAGTGGGAGGACTGTTGGGAGATGCCCCACTGCCTTCCCCTTAGTCTAGATAAGCTTGTGCTTGCATGACAATAAATGGACATGCCCAACCAGACTGTCTCTCATGGTTTGTGCTACTGAACAGCGTTGACTCACCCCCTTGGTGGTTTCGGGGTCTGCTGCTCAGGAAACCCCGAAGAGTGGGAAACTTGGATGAGGTACCTGGCTTCAAACTGGTCTAGCTCTGGCCATTGTGGCCATTTGGGGAGTGGACCAGGAGATAGATCTCTCTCCTCTGTCTTCATTCTGTCTCTGTAACTCCACCTTTCAAATAAAAATAGATAAATAAATCTTTAAAAAAATAAAACACTAAAGCATGTGTGTCTTATTCCAGGTACTTAAACAATACTGAGCCCAAATTCCCAAAGCTCCCCCCACCTTTTTTTTTTACAGGTTGAGACATCTGCACAGTAGTTTCTCAGCTACATGCAACATAAAAACATTTTTAATTCATGAAATCATAGAAGGAGAGAATTTATAAAAATTCCACATCACACCTTTGGGCAATAAAACCTGGCAGGGCTATCGGGGACATTCCAGAGCAGTGACCAAAGTCACAGTCACCAGTGTCTTATCACAACCGTTTCCAGATAAGGAAGTTGAAGTTCGTTTTCTTTGACTCTTATGAGTTACTGATGCTACAGGAAGGTGGGTTCCTGTATTCCTTGTTGAATTATAAGTTTTAAAAATACATCAAATGGGCCCGGTAGTATGATCTAGCAGCTAAAGTCCTCTCCCTGAACATGCCAGGATCCCATATGGGATCTAATCCTGGCAGTGCCACTTCCCATCCAGCTCCCTGCTTGTGGCCTGGGAAAGCAGTTGAGGATGGCCCAAGGCCTTGGGACCCTGCACCTGCGTGGGAGACCTGCAGGAGGTTCCTGGCTCCTGGTTTTGGATTGGCACAGCACCAGCCGTTGCACTCACTTGGGGAGTGAATCATCGAACGGAAGATCTTCCTCTGTCTCTCCTCCTCTATGTATATCTGACTTTGCAATAAAAATAAATAAATCTTTTTTTAAAAATCCATTGAAAAAAAATACATCAACTGTAGCCTGTGTTCTACTGCAGGAAAACAATTCTAGGAAAACCAAGAAACACACAGTTTTCTGCCTTCTTTCTTTCAGTCTTCTCTATGGTCTAAAGGAACAAGTGAAATGTGCAACTCCTTCTCTCTCTGCTGGCCAATCATAAAGAAGTCAGCATGATATCCAGTCATCACCTTTCAGATGCAGGCCCAAGGAATAATCAAAGGCTACAAATGAAAATCAGTCTTTCTTTACAAAAATTTTTATTAATTTATGGTAGACGGTCAGCCAGACAGCCAGAGCTTCCAACCATTGGCTCACTCCTCAGTTACTTGCAATGGTTGAGACTATGTTTGTGCAAATCCAGAAGTCAGAGACTCTATCCAGGTCTCCTACGTGGGTAGAAGAAGCCAGCTGCTAGAGTCAGTACCTGCTGTGTCAGCAGGAAGCTGGAGTCAGGAGCCGGCGTTGGGGATGGAGCCCAGGAGCTCCGACATGACGCACAGGTGTCTGAAATGCCAAACACCCACGCCTGTGTTCTTTCCTGATATCTGAAACTGACATTAATAATAGTAACAACAGCAATGGCCACCTCTATCATCATCCTTATGGCCAGAGTGCCACCTACCAGGCCCTCAGCCAAGCACTTGGCTTTCATTATCCTTCATAACCCTCACTACAGCTCTAGGAGGTGGGCTTTAATTGTACCCTATTTTACAGACAAGGTTCACATAGGTAAGTAGCTTGCCCGAAGGGATACAAGGTGATGAACTTGGAATTCAATCCCAGGAGCATTCAACTGCAAAGCCGGTACAATGACAGCAAACACGGGGAGAAGAGAATGCTGCTGGCACATCCACCCTCCAAAATGAAGCAAAACAAAAAGTGCTCTCTCCAGGAAGCATGGAGAACAGGTCTGCGTAATCATACTCCAGACATAAAGGACACATGGGACACACTTGCTGTCTGTCCAGGGCATTACTTCATGCCCCAGCATGAATGACTTCATTATTCTCTGCAGGGACTTTTGCCATGTTGAAAGGGCTATCACAGAAAGACAGACAGCTGTGGTTTCCTTCCACGTCAATGGGTCATTCTCTGAAGGGCCACAGCTTTGCATCCGCATGTCTCTCCTTGGCCTCAAAAGCTCTATTTGAAGCCTTCTTTGTCATCTTTAACCACAGAGCTTATATGAGGAGCCTCTTGGCTGTTACTATTCCACAATAAACATCTGACCACACACTGAGTCAATCTTGGGGTTTATCAATCTTTGCTGGAAGGTGATAACTTTCCTCTGAGGTCCTGAAGCCACACACTTGGTCATCACCCTGGCCACTACCCTAAGGAGAAAAACTTGCCACCCTGTCCACCAGTCCCACTTCTGGACATCAACTGCCCCCTGCCTTTCCTTCCCTCCCCACAGAGTGAGGAGGAGCCCTTACTCTTTCTCATTTAGACTGGGCTTCACCAACAAGCTTCTTTTCCTGTAGACTTGCCATCTTCAGAACACCTTTGCAGATGCAGCCAGGATGGCCTTTCTCAAGCCCAACTCTGATGTTTGTCCCCACTTGACTCTTCCAATTCTTTCCTAACTCTGCAGGCCTGCATGACCTCCTGTGTGAATTAGGAAAGTGGACTCTGCTCTGCAGGTGGATGCACCTGTCCTAGGGATGGATATTCGCTCCTCCTCCTTACTTCTTGGCCAGTACTCTCCATACCCTGTCATTGAGCAGGTCATCCATGTGCCAGTGGCCTGGCTTCTGCAGTTCCCCCTGCACTACTCTGCATTTGAATCAGCTGCTTGCTTGTCTACAATGCCTTCTCTCACTAACACAAGCTCCCCAATTCCTGCTCATCCTCCTCAAAATGAAGACAATCACTGCCTGGAAGACACTCTCCCCTTTTCTTCAGTACCACAGAAGCATCATTAGAGCAGGTGCATTCTCTGAAAGCCAGGAGCCTGTTGTGCAGCTCTGCATGCCAGCGGGGCCCAGCACAGTGCCTGGGAGATATGGAGATTGATGGCTACAGAGTGGCAGAGGCTTGTCGTCAACATGGAAGATGGCAGGAGGGAGAAGGAAGAGGTTACAGTGCTCCCACCCCCAGCAATTTGGAGATTAAGTCATGAAGTCTGCTTCCTCAAATTACATAATCCCTATTCAGAGAGGGGAGCCAGATCTCATTTAGCAATTATTTCATTAACCTATCATTAAGAAGAACAAACATCTTGGATTTCAACTTCCTGTGCCCTCCTGACAAGTTCACTAATACACCTGTCACGGAGTATTTTGTTTCTCATGGGACCTGCTCCCTCCTGCTTTCATCTCCTCCCGCCAGTCTGGCTCAGTTTCAGTCAGCCAGCTGGATGGGGAGGGCATGGGAATTTGTGGTGCTCTCACAAATGTTGGGACATTGTCATTACGAAAAAGTAAAAATGAGAGTTTCTTTAAAAAAAAAAAAGAGCTATTCATACTTTCTGAGCCACAGATTTGACATATTTCTGCTTCCTGAGGGATTTTCCTCATTAGTCTCATTAGTCCAATTGGCCTGCCCCCGAATTCACTTATTTCAGTCACTCCCTCCTCAGATTCTTCACTAATTCCCCACTGATCCTAATCTAGAATTCTCTTAAGCCAAGGTGAAGGTAGTAGAGTTGCCTACTGTTAACTCCTTGTCGAAAGCACTTGTGCATCTGGAATCAAGTGATTTTGCAGATGAAAAATGGACTTTCAATGGAGTGGCCTCCTGCACAGCCACTTTAGAAAGGCAGGGCAGATGTTGTTTGCTCCTCAGAGACAGAGGGTATTGTCTTCCTGCTCACACACCAGTGGTGGCACATGGTCCCAAACAAGCCCCGCTGAAGGGGCGAGGCCGAACCACTTCTTCCCAGACGTGAACAGAACCATTCAGATTGTTGCTAGGGAGACAGAGTGAAAGAGAACCTTACAACTTTTTATTAAATGGCCATTGCCCACTTCAACCTTACAAGTATTTGGTTTCTATTAAAGTGCTGGATAGCTGTGCACTCTAGAAAGCAGATGCAAGAAGTACAGTCACAAAAGATGAATCATTTCAAATGTACCCCAGTCATGATAATCTGACTCCCTACTGGTTTCTAGGGTAGGCAAGGGGCTAGGACCCCACCCCAGCTAATGAGAGCTGACCCAAAGTAAAATTGGGAGGGGGGGTTTAGAAACATCGTTTCTTATTTTTAATAAAACACATATCCCTTTAATAAACCACACTCTTTCCCTTTCTCAGACACAATGCCTGGAGCCACAGCGGCCATCCTGTAACCTTGAAGAGCAAATGTGAGGATGAAAAGCACTGTGGTAAGGATGATAAGATGGAAATAGACATAAATAAGCCTAAAGCTTGAAGGACATCACTGTGGCATGAAATGACACCTGCCTCCATGTGTTTCAGGAAGCCAGACTTCAGGGAAGGCAATGGAGCCGATATTCAAAGTCAACTGAACCAAGCGTTCACACAATCCAAAAGGAGAATGAATGATGCCTACTTCTGAAAAGATAACAGCAAAGGTGAACGGTTCTTGGGCTCTCCCTGGTACCAGGCAGGGCTCTCTGCAGATCGTCTCATTGAATCTACACAACAGCTTTGTCAGGTGGACACTTTGACTTACTCCTTATGCTTTCAAAGAGGTGGAGAGTCAGAAATGTATCTGGATGGAGCAAGTCGATCAACCACCTCAGCTATATGTTGGCAGCGAAATTCTGGGCAAATGGAGACTCTATAATCCACTATGTCAATCAGCGGATTCTTCGACGACCTCATCACACTTGGAGTGGCAAGATTGGCAGCGATTCATAACTGGTGAACTATCGAAACCACTTGGGCAAGAATCTCGGAGCATGCCCTACATCCAGGACCTGAGGTGGGTGAGAAACTGGGTGGGGCTTCTCCCTCAATACCCCGCTTTGCCTCAGATGTATGAGGGAAATAATATGGAAGTGATAGTCTTACCCACTTTCCTATAGTCCTTGAACCTTTTTGCCCTGGTTGCCTATGTGAAGATTGTCAAAGATACAGCAAAAAATGAAGGAAAAAAAAAAAAGAAAGGAAGAAATGTATCTGAAGCCTCAAATTCTGCAATGCCATGCCTGGCAGCGTGGCCTAGCAGCTAAAGTCTTCGCTTTGAACACACCCGGGATCCCATATAGATGCTGGTTCTAATCCTGGCAGCTCCACTTCCCATCCAGCTCCCTGCTTGTGGCCTGGGAAAGCAGTGGAGGATGGCCCAAAGCCTTGGGACTCTGCACCCGCTTGGGAGACCTGGAAGAAATTCCTAGATCCTGGTTTTCGGATCGGCTGTTACGCTCACTTAGGGAGTGAATCATCAGACGGAAGATCTTTCTCTCTGTCCCTCTTCCTCTCTGTATATCTGACTTTGCAATAAAAATAAAATAAATCTTAAAAAAAAAATTCTGCAATGCCAAGGTTGGTGCTCACGTGCAGGCTTTCTGACTCCAGAGTCCTTCCCAGCCAGGTGCACTTGGAAAGCTTCCTGGCTTTTTAGGGCTGGATAGATTTCAAAAACATCACTCACACATTTTCCAGGAACTCCGCTCCCTGTTTGATTAGCACTAATTTGGTAGGTTTGTGCTCACTGCCCCCGAATGTTCCCTGACACACTGGCACTGGCCAGGGCAAGGACTCTCTCTCTACCCTCTAGCAAAGCTCCAAGTCCCGATGTTCAGTTGTAAAACACATCGAACCCAAGTCCAATCCTGGGTTTGGTGGGATTCATGGCACAGCCCTGTTTTCCCGCTTTGCTTCTACCACAGCTTGTCACGTGATAGGAGTTAGTTTGACATCAGGGTCCTTTGGAGACACTACTTGCAGATGATGGAATTTATTCTTTAAAATGCCAGTGAGCACCTAACACGCAATGAAGCGTTGACACTGGTTGGTTCAAATAATTGTCCTCTTAGTTCCTTGCCTCTGATCCTTTCCTGTTTTTTAACTTTTACAAAAAATGCTTAAGTGGTATCCTGCAATTGCATCTGTCTCCATGATTCTTGAGATTATAAAGGCATGTGCATGGCCTTGGTACTGTTTATTCACGTCACACCCTCAGTCCTTGGCTTATTTAACAAATATTTGAGTATCTGTATGCAGTAGGCACTACACGAGGCACTGGGTATCCCCAGAGTACATTCTCTGCCCACACACAGTGCAATAAAAGATACAGATATACCATTTGACATTTCCCTCTAAACCAATAGTCGCCACAAATACAGAGCACACACAAGCCTAAACAATATAGCTGTTAAGAGCAGGGACCCTGCTGGCAGAGAGCCTGGGTTCAAATCCCAGCTCTGCTACTGTGTGACCTTGGGCCACTGACTTGTCTGGCACCTCAGCTGTTTAATCTGCAACATCGTGGGTCTGTCCTAAGGTTGCTATGAGAGTTAGGATTCTTGCCGGTCACTTAGCATGTAATAAGCAGGAGATGGCTCTGGCTAAATTCTAGCCTTACATGCGCCGGGACCCTATATAGGCACTGGTTTATGCCCCTGCTGCCCCGCTTCCCTTCCAGCTCCTTGTTCCTGGCGTGGGAAAGCAACAGAGGCTGTACCAAAGTCTTGGGAACTCCTTTCCCTGACCCAAGTGGGAGACCCAAAAGAAGCTATTGGCTTCTGGTTTCAGATTGCTTCAGCTCCTGGGGAGTGAACCAGTGAACAGAAGATCTTTCTGTATCTCCTTCTCTCTATAAATCAGCAGCCTTGCCAATAAAAATAATTTTTAAAAGATTTATTTATTTTTATTGCAAAGTCAGATATATATAGAGAGGAGAAGGATAGACAGAGAGGAAGATCTTCCGTCCAATGATTCATATCCCAAGTGACCACAATGGCCAGTGCTGCGCCAATCCGAAGCCAGGAGCCGGGAGCTCTTTCAGTTCTCCCATGTAGATGCAGAGTCCCAAGGCCTTGGGTCGTCTTTGGCTGCATTCCCAGGCCACAAGCAGAGAGCTGGATGGGAGACCTGGAGGAGCTCCTCACTCCTGGCTTCAGATTGGCGCAGCACTGGTCATTGTCACTTGGGGAGTGAATCATCGGATGAAGAATCTTCCTCGGTCTCTCCTCCTCTCTATATATCTGACTTTGCAATAAAAACAAATAAATCTTTAAAAACAATAAAAAAAAAACAAAAGAAAATGCATTTTAAACCATGTGCAAACCATGCACAAATTTCAAACTCTTATACCCAAACTTATTCATTAGTTCTATTTCCCCTTTTTTTTTTTTTTTAAAAAAAAAGCACTTTGGTATCTTTTTGTTTGTCATGCATGCATCTTCACTAGCATCTTGGGTCCATTTTTGCTTACAGATCTAAATCCAGCACCTAGAAACACAAGCTGGCACATGGCAAGCACTCTAAGTATTTGTTGGTTGAGTTTTATAGGAAAGGCACAGAGAACTGATCATGCTTGTTTTTCAGAAACAGCCCATCAGAAACCTAAGTTTCAGAAAACAAACTCAGAGTACAAATCCCTTTCTTCTGTGACCACAGTAACACAGGAGCAATGAGACACATGGCGATCAAGAACATGTATTCCAAATGTGCACTAGAATCAGGAATTACTTCAGGGCCCTTAAAAATGGGGGAGGATTTCAAAGACATGTTAATTTTGGCGCCAAAAAGTTTTTGAAAACCATGCATCTACGGGAGTCTTGAAAGGAAATTTCATTGATATGCTTTCTTGACAATGCCTGTTTTCCTTTTACCCCCAGATACAGGAAGAAAAAAAGAGAATGTGGAAATGGTGATCTCACCCACCTTCCTGTAGCCCTGGACCCTCATCACCCTAATCAACTATCATCAAAAAATAAATATAATTAATAAAAAAAGAAAATGCCTATGATGAAAAAAAATGCATAGATTTCAAGACTTTCTGTACCAAACTCAAACTATCTTTTCATTCCATGTTCCAAGAAATTCTTGAAAGATGCCATCGTCTATACTGGCAAAATCATTTGGGCTGTTTTGTGACTCTACTGGGGAATTTTATTTCCCAAGACTTTAGGGCAGTATGCCAAGCCACAAAATATGAAGGAGAAATAAAAGTCATCATGGCAACATTCACCCAGGGCTGGGTTGCACAGCACAGGACCTTCCTTTACAGCACACAACACACCCTTCTTTACAGAGGCCTTCAGAGACGCCAACCTTTCCCAGGTCACCTGCTTGCAAAAGGCAGAAATCCAACCAGCAGGTGCGCCGGCCCTTGCGCAGTGCAGGACGGGTGGAATGTGCATGTACTACTAATATGACACTGTCGTCTCCAGCTGGGGATCCTGTCCAGGATTCAACTAAAGTTGAGGAACAACTTCATTTGTGAGTGGTTAACTCAAGGCCTCATTCACTTACAAATAGAAAATGTCTCCAATTCAATCACTTCCTCTTCTTCTCTGGCTGAGGTCTCTTGGTACACAGATTCAAGGGATTCATACTAGAGCATCGAAGAAGGTAATTCAAGAAGTCTGTGGAAGATGGAATGGAAGGCAAGTTGAGGAGGGGACGTTTGGCCTGGTGATGAAAAGGCTCATACTCCACAAGGGAGTACCAGGGTTCAAGGCCCCACTCTGGCTTGTGACTTGTTTCCTGCCAAAGTTCATCCTAAGAAGCAGCCAGCAATTGCTCAAGTAACAGGGTTCCTGGAGCCCACATGGAAGATGCTGGCGCCTGGCTCTGGATCCGTCTCAGACTGGCTGGCAATGTGGGGAGGGGGCCAGTGGGATGAGAGTTCCTCCATCGCTGTGCCTCTCAAATAAAATCATGGAAAAAATAATAAGGTCATTTTGGTACAAGATTTTGAAATCCATACATACAGGAACCTTCAAGAAGCTCATAGAAAGCAAACACTATGAAGAAACTGCACATGGATTTCAAAAACCTTTGTACTAAAATGAACTTACGATCTTTGAATTTAATTTTTCCGCAAAGTAGAGGTACCTGCCTATCCTGTCACATTATTGTCTGTCTGAAGTTCACTTCAGTTTCACATTAGGCAGGTTTATAAAGCTCACATTATATAGGTATGGAGCAGTAGCCCAGCCACTGAGGTCCAAACTTCACATGCACTGAGATCCCAAATGGGCATAGGTTCTAAGCCTGGCAGCCCCGCTTCCCATCCAGCTCCCTGCTTGTGGCCTGGGAAAGCAGTGGAGGATGGCCCAAAGCCTTGGGACCCTGCACCTATGTGGGAGACCCGGAGGAGGTTCCTGGTTCCTGGCTTCAGATTGGCTCAGCTCTAGCTGCTGCATTGTGGGCACTTGGGGGGTGAATCACTGGACAGAGGATCTTCCTCCCCTCTCTCCTGTCTGTATATCTGACTTTTCAATAAAAATTAAAAAAAAATCTTAAAAAAAAGCTCACATTATTATAGAGACAAAAATAAAACTGCAACAAATGCCAGAAAAATCTCACCATCTGTAGTCAAATTTTTGTCAATTGGCATCTTCATAGCTTTGGAAATTCATTTTCAACTCCAATCCTTAAAAAAAAAAAGTAACAAACATTTTTTTCCCTCAGGGAGAGACAAGGAAGACTTCACCACCAAGTACAAATTGCTCATTTAAAGAACAGGAATGAAGGATGCGTGCATTTGCTTCCTTAAAAAGCTTACCGCTTTACAGAAAGCCTCTGAGTGCAGTCCTGATTCTTCTTGAGCAGTGGAGCAGTTTGCAGTTTAGTGTTAGTTAATTTTAATTTAAAAAAAAATACCATTCCTGAGACCCCCGTTGCTATGTAACTCCCAGGGTACAACAACAGATGTCCCAGGAGGGCTGGAGGCTGAACCCACGAGCATGCAGCCCTCCTCGGCAGGCATACCAGCCGCATTCCTGGAATGCCTTCAGAGGCAGTCTGGGCCAGCCACCTTCACAGCAGCTCACCCACAGGCTCTTTGGCTGGCCTCTCTGGCCAGGGGGCCTAGGCTGAAGTTTGCTATAAATGAAAAAAGTTCAGGCTTCTCTAGGAAAAGGCCACGGGACAGGCGCTGTCTCTCCCAGCTTAGGCTCCAGGTAAATGTTACCAAAACTAGCCCCTGGGCTTGGCTGCAAACTGAACAGGTGAGCAGCAGGGACACGCAAGCGTGTGCACCTGCCATACATACATGCCACACTCCTCATCTGTACATTTCACTGTCCTTAAGCCTATGACTCCCTTCAAGGCACAGAATGATCCAGTGAAGAAAGCCAGCATAGTGTAGGCCTGAGGCATTCTTGGTGCCCAGAGAGAATGGCTGGGGGGCACAACTGAAAGGATTGCTAAAATCCCTTTAGCCAGGATAGCGATAAAGACAGGCTTTGTTTTGAATTTCTAACTCTTTAGTGCCTCTGGACACTTTCATTCAAGCAGTCTCTCCTCCAAACCAGGAAAATGACACGGCATCACCTGAAGGAATTAGTGAGCTGTGATTAATAAGCAACTGAGAAATCATGGCATAAATATCTAGATCACTAAGACCCTACTGCCACTGACGCAGAGGGAAAAGATAAGGAAGGAACGTGGAGCTTGGGCTCCCCTGGGAGCCTAATAGCTGGCCCATGGCCCCCGAGGGGGCAGGTCTGGAATGCTAGCCACAGGCTGGGGTGAGGAGGGTCTACTGGGGACTGCACCCTCTGGAGCCTGGATACTGGGGAAAAAAAGGAGAGAGAGGGATTCTGGCAGCTTCTCAGGGCGGGGCTCTCACATTCCAGGACCAGAGTTTCAGCTTTCCAACCAGGCCCGGAACACACAGGCAAAGGCCTCCTTTGGCCAGGTGCACCTGACCCTGCAGGGCACAGCAGGGCCATCCCCCCAGTTTCGGTTCACACCCTGTTCTTGGTGAGCTTTTCTCTCAATGGGACCAGATGACTCTGCCTGTAAAAGGTGATTTGTAATTTTGAATCTGATTCGTCCAACTTTAAGAGCCAAATGACTTGAGGCTGCTGGGGTCTCTAACTTCCAAAGTCAGTCATTTATCCCAAGCTCACCATGTGTCACCAAAATGTGATCATTGGTACTGCTGGGGGTAGGGGTGAGGTGGAGGTGTTTCATTGAAAAAAAAAATGCCTTCTAGAGGTTGAACCTAATAACCTCTGCCAGTTCACTGGTGACACTTTAGTGAACCTTTCTCCCTAGAAGCATGCACACTCCTCTGAACTCACAAACCTCTCCCCAACCTTCGCTCAGAAAAGTCAGGGGCCGGAGAAGGAGTTTGGCTCAGTGGTGAAGACACGGCAACGGAGTGCCTGGGTTCAAGTCCCAGCTGTCTACAGTTCCAGCTTCTGCATGGCCTCTTCTGTTCCCCCTTTGGTTTACGACCTGCACCCTGGGACCAGCAGGTGATGGCTCAGGTACTCATGGGGAGACCTGGGTTGACTTCCCCACCCGGCCCTCCTGTCCTGAGCATTTACGCAGTCAATCAGCAGGTGGAACATCTCTGTCTCTATCTGCCTTTCAACTAAATTAAAAAACAAACAAAAAAGGTCAGGAGCCAAGGTTGAGGTCAGGGTGGGGAGAGACACACCAAGAGAGACTTAGACAGCCTGCTGTCTGCTCAGCTCAGTCCTTCAAGTACAGCCAAGGGGTACATAGTGTGCCTGCTGGGGATGGGGGCAGCTGGGCAGCTCTATTGTAAGCTATTGTGTCTGTAGCACCGGGAGGGACGCTCACACACCATGCAGCAGTCAAGGCAGCCTGGCTAGAAGGGAAGAAGGCTTCGAAAAGTAGTACAGCAACGAGAAATTGACGAGCCTTACTTTCGCTGTCCTCCAACCTAACTCTAGGCTGTTGTTCCTGGCATGAAATCATCTCCCTATCTATCTATCTCAGCTCTTGATGGCTGTGCTCAGGTACACAGCTGGGGTTCCCCTCACGCCCTTGCACACTGGCACAAAGGCTTTGGAGTTTCTTGACATGTGGCATTTCTGCGATGTTATTTACTTTTTCAGTAGAGAAAAACCTTCAACTCACTCTCCATTTCTTAGGACATGGGGGATTTATAGATAGGGATTTTTAAAAAGGAATAGTAATTGAGGCCGAGATGGTATTTATCCCTTGTTATGCCCAAAATGGCCTTATCCTTTTCCCCCAGGAAATCACTTTTGAGTTCTATATTTGCTAGGCTATAACCCTTAACTGCAAACACAATTTTGAAATATCAGTCAGTGGCAAATAGTCTGTATCGCCATAGTACCCCGAGATCGTTTCTCCAACTCCTTGGACTGTGTTACATTTACAAATCGAATCCATACCTAACCGCCTGCCGCTTCGAATCACCATTGACAGTGTTTTTGCACACGCTATGTTTGTCATGACTGCCAGTGGACTTGGGTGATGGTCACCTCTCCCCAATAGTGAAATGCATTGTGGCAGTCATGGTCAGTGTTTGTATTTAGCTAATGTGTTGGCCCTACAGAAAAAAAAAAATCTTAAATACACTCCAGCTAACAGTTGAGCAAGTGGGAAGATTCCAACAGGCCATGAACTTGAAAGAGAAAGGCGTCTTTCAAGGTTTTGAAGGAATGACTTTTTTTTTGGCATATAGTGGGAGTTTTCCACCACCCCGTCTGGCCTGTCCACCACCTGGACAGGATCACCGGGAGCTGGGAAACACCCTTCCTTCAAGGAAGCAGTGAAGCTCCTCGAAGCCCACAAGGTAGAGAAGTAGTCTCAGATGGTGTTTGGGTTTATAAAGGCACCTGCACTCACTGACACAATGTATTCATGACCAACATAAAAACCCATGGGTAAAATACCTCATCACGATAAAGCCGGCAGGGAGAGAACCCGAGTTCCAAGCAACCAGCCTTTCGGGCAATCTTTGATTTCTAAGTTCTCAAACGAGCAGGATACCGACAAACAACACGCGAAGGAAGACCGACAAGCAATAAGAAAGCAGAGGAGGGTTTAAGCCGAATCAGAAAGGTGGTTTTACAATCCTCAGCTTCTGCGCGGGGGCAGTGTGGGTTATCACTGCTCAATCCCGCAGTAAGGATGAGCAGTGAGCCTAGCAGCCCAGCCAAATCCTTGCGCTCCGGCGGAAGGCACTCTTTGCCTTTGTTGAACACATGAACATGGTCACTTTCACAGCACACAAGAAGTCAGAGGGTTTTAGGAATTACTTGTCCTTCAGATCCCACCTGGGTGGTGGGAGGGTGGAGAGGAGCTGGGTGGTGGGAGGGAGCCCCACTTCCTGGTGGGGTACAGCAGAGCACACTGTGTGTGCCCGTCTTGATGAAAAGCAACACTGCCAAAGCGCCAGGCGTAGTTTGTCAACTGCAAACCCAGAGGGCACTGCCAAACCCCAGTAGTTTGTCAGCTTTGCCCTGCCCACCTACAGCTTTCTCGATTCCTTTGCTAATTTCTCTGCCCGCGCAGCTGACAGGCACGAATGCTCAACCCTCCTTCAGCAAGGCTTGGACTGGGCAAGCTCTCTGCCTCTTTTCAGTTGACCTTCCCAAGGCCGGCATTTCTGGCCACATCGGTGCAGACAGGACATCAATCCAGAAGGAGAAACTGATGTAAAAGGGACTTATCTCTACAGGAGCCACAGCCCCGACGTTCCCAGTATATCCTCAGCTAACTGCCGCACGCTGCCGGCCGGCAGGACACCGGGCCACGCAAGGGGCCGCTCACCACGCGTGGGTTCATAGGTGCGGGACGGGGTCGACGCGCAGAAGGATCCCCGGAGCCGGGCCGGAGCTGAGGCGCAGGTGTCGGTCAGGACCTCAGCCGCAACCTGCGCCGCCCCGGATTAGCTGCCGCCTGCCAAAGCCAGTCCCAAGGACAGCCGGGTCGGCAGCCAATCGCCGCAGGCCGGCCGACAGCAGCGGGCCCCTGTCGGAAGGGGCAGTCGGCAGGGAGCCGGTTTCCAAACTCAGGGGCGCCGGGTGGGTCGGGCTGCCCGCCCTGCTCTGGGGAAAGCTAGGGCTTTGGGGGTGATCCTTTTCCTGCCCTTCCCAGCTTCAGTTACCCTGGGGGGCCCTTGGAACGGCACTAGCCCCGCCCCTGCAGGGAGTCTGAGCTGAGACTTTGTTGCAGCGGATTCAGATCGATTTTTAATTCGCTGAGGATTTGTGTGTGTGTGTGTGTGTGTGTGTGTGTGTGTGTGTGTGTGTGCCAGCAACAGGTTTTTACAGAAACTCCCTAGTTTCTGTAAGAAGAGAGGAAGAAGTAAATAAAAGAAAGATCTTATGACAGGGATTGTTTCCAACCGTGCAGCACAATATTGGAAACCTTTTCGATGCTACTTCGTGAAAATTAAAAGAACAGCCGCAAAAGCCGGCACTCTGCAAGAGAAAGTGCGCAGTGGATGGAATCTTAACACATTCCCGAAATTGCAATCAGCCCAAGAGCGTTTGCTTGGCTCCGTCATCCGAGCCTGCTCCACCATCCTTTGCAGCTGTATGGATGAGGAGGGCCCAATTCACGCTTGGTATTTGCCCCAGACTGTAGGGGTCAGCTTAACGGTAACCACAGACACACAGAGAAACGGGATAGTGCACACGGAAAAGCAGAGGGGTCCCCGAGTGTGTCTGCGACCCTGGCTGGCGCAAAGGCATTTTCATTAGTCTGCAGCTGCTGTGTGGGAAATAGGTACCTCACAGCTGACTTGCACACCTTCTGCCGCAAAGATCTTAACCAGACTTGCTGCTTATCTGGGGAAGAAAGCAGAGAAAACCCAGAGTCTCTCTCTCTCTCTCTCTCTCTCTCTCTCTCTCTCTCTCTCTCTCTCTCTCATACACACACCAACACATAAGAGCACTCTGAAATCCCAGGGTGGTGATATTATATTCTGCCTTCCATAGTAATCCATATACCCAGAAAGGTCCCCCTCCCCAAAACGCCCCGCTGTTGGCGTTACATTGACTTCAAAGGTGAGACCAACTTAAGAAAGTCTGTCTTAGTAGAATGCGCTCCTTGAATTCCAGAGCTATTGATATCCCTGATGTGAGATTCAAGGAAATCAGACGGAGACAGCCACGCGCTGGGAGCACGGAATCTCCTACCGCGTCCTGCTCAGTAGAAGCAAGCTTTCCAAAGCCAAAGCCAGCGGAGGCAGAGTTCTTATCTGAGTTATCAGCTCCGGGTCCCTCCCTCTGCACCTCCCCCACACCACCACTGAGCTGCATTTCCTTTGAGTCAAACAAGACTACTCCCAGCGGGCCAGAGTTCAAGAGCAGCCACACACAATTCAAGCCGAATGTGTCAAACTTAAGGACCTCGTGCTGCAGAGCCAGTGGTCCGCCTCCACCTCGTGCAGGATGACAGACGATGGGTCTGACAGGTTTGTTTATCACCTGCAGCCATCTGGGATGGGACCACCCTTCCTCCAGCCAGCAGCACACTCACAGGAATTCGTTTCCCCCATTTCCTTACAGTCCAGGTGTCTGTTATCAGCCACACAGCTTGTTGGTGCTAGGAGCTGTGTAAATTACCTATTCCTCCAGGATGCCATTTAGATGGAAAAAAATCTCTGTGTGGTCCTTTTTTTTTTAAAAAATTTAATTGATTTTATTTTTTAATTGGAAAGGCAGATATACAGAGAGATGAAAAAGACAGACAGAAAGATCTTCCACCCATGGGTTCACTTCCCAAGTGGCCACAACGATTATAGCTGAGCCTTTCCGAAGCCAGGAGCCAGGCACTTCTTTCCAGTCTCCCACAAGGGTGCAGGGTCTCAAGGCTCTGTCTTAGGTCATCCTCCACTGCTTTCCCAGGCCACAAGCAGGGAGCTGGATGGAAAGCGGAGCAGCTGGGACAGGACCTGGAGCACATATAAGATTTCCATGCTTGGATGCAAGGGCAAGGATTTAGCCACTAGGCTTCTGTGCTGGGCCCTCTCTATGGGGTTTATTAGCAAAGCTAAACTAGGCAGGCAAAATTTTAATTAACTAATTTATTTATTTTTACTGGAAACACAGACATACAGAGAGAGTAGAAGAGACAGAGAGGAAGATCTTCTGTCCAGTGGTTCATTCCCCAACTGACCACAACGGCCAGAGCTGAGCCAATCCGAAGCCAGGAGCCAGGAACTTCTTCCAGCTCTCCCATGTGGGTGCAGAGTCCCAAGGCTTTGGCCCATTGTCGACTCCTTTCCCAGGCCACAAGCAGGTAGCTGGATGGGAAGCGGGGCCACCAGGATTAGAACCGGTGCCCACATGGGATCCTGGAGCATGCAAGGTGAGGACTTCAGCCACTAACCTATTGTGCTGGGTTCTAAAATTATTTCTTTATTGGAAAGTTTGCTACAGAGAAAGGGGAAGAAAGAGCAATCTTCCAACCACTGGCTCACTCCCTAGATGACTGCATTAGTTTGGCCCGGGTCAGGCTGAAGCCAAGAGCCAGGAGCTTCATTTGGTTCTCTCACATGGGTGGCGGGGGTCCAAGCACTTGGACCATCTTCCACTGCTTTTCCCAGGCCATTAGTGGCAACTTAACCATTGCACCAAATATCTGCCCCACATTTGTCTGCCAGACCTACGGATCAGAAGAGCAGGGTGTGGCTTCCCACCTGGGTCTACCACTGATGGGCCAAGGAACTTTGAAGGAGTCTCTTGTCTTTGGGGCTCTGTTGCCTCATGCTTGCAAGACGACCCTGGCACAGGCAACACAGGCTTTCCTCCCAGTCCTGACATGTGTGGTGAGGGGGCAGGGAGAGGGAATATATCGCAGTTTTCAAAGACCCGTGATCCCCATTTGTCCTGAAACTCAGAGACTCAAATACTCATGACTCACGCTGTCCTCTGCTAGCCTTTCACGACACAAACCCGCAGGCAGCAGGGGTTTATGTTGCAGACCGAGGTGGACAGGCTTGATTTCAGAGCACATTTCCGTAGGCATTTTTCCTTAATGATTTGCACATGCACTGGGGGAGGGGGCCATTGCGGAGGATGGGAGGACGAAGGTCTTGGGTGGAAATTGTACAAAAGAACAAAGCTTCACCCCGTTTCCACCTTTGTGTCCGTGTCTCTGGTAACACAGCTCCCATGTAAGGTGGATTTAGATGCCTGTAGGTCACTGACTTGTCAGCCTTTATACCTTCATCATTCATTTCCAAAGCTCAAAGGACTCACATGGAGGAGGTTTGTACAAATTACAAGTTTGTCCTTAATACTCCCGGGAGGAATTTCAAGAATTTTCTGAATGAGGGAGACAGAAACAGCCTCTTGGCCTCTGGTTGGCTTTCTTCTCCTTAAGAGCTGGCTAACTTCTAATGCACTAACTGCATAAGGCAGTGCATAGCTGTATAGCAACTGTATAATGCACTATGGTGCTACCCAACACACCATAAAACTGACAAGCACAGTGTGGGCGTTGGTATTGCCTCTGCTTACAAACATGTCAGCTCCACAGAAAACAAACAGGCTTGTTTTTTATCATGGCTGAGCCCTCAGAACTTGCAGCAAAGGCTGGTATGGTATATATTAGACACTTAAAGTATACATTTTTCACATCATGTGAAAGATTCAGGAAGCACTGGGACCCTGATGGTGTCTTCTTATGAACAACAATCTCTAGAGGAAGCAGCGTGCAGACAATAACAACAATCAAGGCAACTGGGATGAGTAAGGTGAGAAAAACTGTTCGTGAATAAACTCTTATGGGATTCAGGTTGAGTTCAGCTAAGTGTGTCAATCCCCACATGCAGCTTCCAGGCTACTAGATAACTCAGCAGGGAGCTGAGAAAAAATGTCAGGCTCTCTGGTTTGGCCCACTTTTGGCTCATTTCGGGGGGACTTGCCTTTGTTGGAAAGCTGGGAGCATGAATACAGGCGTCAGAACTTTGGGGACCTCTAAGGGAGTAGATACTGGGCAGTGAGTGAGCAACACCCACAGTTTTCATCGCAGTTTGACGGCATCCTGGTATTAACAAGGTGAGGAAATTAAGCTTACTTGCACCATCATTAAGATCCTGGTTAAGTCCGTGTATCATCCCACAACACCATTCCTGGGTAGGAACTTCAAGGCATCGAGCCTTCAGGACACAGAACTCAGAAGGCATGGTGTTTTCTTATTGTTGATTATATTGATGAAATCCACCTGCTTTTCCGTGTCACTCTGCCCTGGCTGGCTGGCCCAGAGCTAGCTTAGCACCCTTGTCCTTTTACCTTCTCCTCCCCTTCTCTCCCCTCTAAAGGGAAATCCAAGTTTCTTCATGACAGTGTTGCTGGCCAGAAGGCAGCAAACAAGGGCAAACATACAGGAGATCTTGAAGAAGCTCCTGGATCTGTCTTAGGATTAGCTCAGCTCTAGCCATTGTGACCATTTGAAGAATAAATTAGTGGTTTGAAGATCTCTCTCTCTCTGTAAATGTGCATTTCCATTCAAAATCAATAAACCTTTAAAAAAAATCTAATTTTTTAAATAAAGATTTTATTTCTTTTTTTTAAAGATTTATTTATTTTTATTACAAAGTACAGAGAGGAGGAGAGACAGAGAGGAAGATCTTCCGTCCGATGATTCACTCCCCAAGTGAGCGCAATGGCCGGTGCTACTGGAGGAGGCTCCAGGTTCCTGGCTTTGGATCAGCTTAGCTCTGGTTGTTGTGGTTGCTTGGGGAGTGAATCATCGGATGGAAGATCTTTCTCTCTGTCTCTCCTCCTCTCTGTACATCTGCCTTTCAATAAACAACAACAACAAAAAAACAAAAAACAAAAATAAGTAAATCCTTACTTTAAAAAAAGATTATGAAAATCTGATTTGGGCCCAACGCCATGCCCTAGCAGTTAAAGTCCTCGCCTTGAACACGCCAGTATCCCATATGGACACCGGTTTTAATCCTGGCTGCTCCACTTCCCATCCAGCTCCCTGCTTGTGGCCTGGGAAAGCAGTTGAGGATGGCCCAAAGCCTTGGGAACCTGTACCCACGTGGGAGACCTGCAGGAGGCTCCTGGCTCCTGGCTTCGGAAAGGCACAGCACCAGCCACTGCAGTCATTTGGGGAGTGAATCATCGGATGGAAGATATTTCTCTGTGTCTTCTCCTCTCTGTATATCTGCCTTTCCAAGAAAAATGAATCTTAAAAAAAAATTTATATAACGTTCCTATAGCAAATCAGATTTTTTTTTAAAGATTTATTTATTTTATTGTAAAGTCAGATATACAGTGAGAAAGAGAGCCAGAGAAGATTTTTCCTCCAATGTTTCACTCCCCGCCAGCGGCCGCATCAGCTGGAGCTGAGCCAGGAGCTAGATGGGAAGCGGGGCTGCTGGGATTAGAACTGGCACTCATTGGGATCCCGGCGCATGCAAGGCAAGGACTTTAACTGCTATGCTATCGTGCTGGGCCCTATTCATTTTTTTTTTTTTAAGTCTTTTTAGTTTATCTAACAAGTTAATCAATCAACTGTAATATGAAGATGCTTCCAGTCTGTTGAATTTCTGTAGGCTTGAAAACCACAAGAGCGGACTCTGTAGTGTCCTGCTTCTATGGCTGCATCAGAATGGAGAACAATTCTCAAACCACAGATTGTTGGCCCAAAATCCAGAGTTCCTGATTAAGTACATGCAAAGACAGGCCTGAAAAATCTGCATTGCACTGAAGCTCCTGGTCATAAGATTTCTCTTATTCATTTGAAAGGCAGAGTAATGGAGAGAGAGTGAAACATAAGAACCAAGAGAGATCTTTCATCTGTTGATACATTGCCCTAAAAGGCCACAATGGCCAGGACTGAGCCAGATCGAAGCCAGGAGCCTGGAGTTCCATCCATATTTTCCACATTGGTGGCAGGGACCCAAGCCCTTGGATCATCATCTGCCATTTCCCCAAGCACATTAGCAGGGAGCTGGGTCTGAAGTGGAGCAGCCAGGGCTTGACACCAGCACTGGATGGGATGCTGCTGTTGTAAGCAACAGCTTACCCCACTGAGCTACAATGCAGGCCCTCACGATCACACATCTGAGAAACCACTGTTTCCCACCCAGGGTGAGGCCTAGAGGATGCTAATCTTCTCATTCTCCCCGAAGTGCAAAGCCAGAAGACTTGCCACTGTGGGAGAAAGTCAGAAGGCAGAGGAAGACAAGGTGAAAATCAAGCCCAGCCCTTCCAGTTCCTCACAGAGAATCTGGGGAGTGAAGGAGAGGCTGGTGGGTTTGTAAAAGACAAGATTATGTTTAGACAAATAAAGAGTTCCACATTTCTTTTTTTGTACATCTAAGCTGTTGGTTATAGTACTAGATAAAATCAGAGCTATATTTTTATTTAAAAAAATTATTCATGATCTGAAGTTCAATTTCACAGGGTGTTTGGAATTCCTGTTGGGCAAGTCTGGCAATCTCTTAGCACAGAAAACTTATGTGTGTGTGCATGCGTGTACCTGCAGTATTCAGGTTACCCAAGTGTGCCTTCATCCCTTCCTATTTCAACATACACGTCAATCACAACACAGTCTCATTATTGCATCACATGATAGCAACTGACAGATCTGAACCCCAAGGTTGCCTCTGGTTTTCAGACACAGCTGTACAGCCAGCTGAACCCTGCCTGTGGGCAGTGCACAAAGGGACAGAGCCATACACCAACAGTGCACTGACAGCTAGGCATGAAACATGCCCACTGCATGCACTCCAGTATACTGAAGATGCACGCAGTTACATTGACTCTTTACAATATTCCTCTGAAGTGATTTCCTGAGCTGCCAATGCCTTTTCATGGTACTGTGAGAGATCTATTTTATTCCCTCTCCCTGCCTTCCACGGTCACTGTCAGGGGCCATTGAGGCTCCCAACAGACCGCCCTGGGAGGAATCCCAGGGGTTAAGATGGATCACTCTGTGAACTCAGGACATTCCAGAATATACCTTCTGATAAGGCCAAGATCAGCCTTTGAGGTCACCTTTTGCCCCTGACCTGAAGGTTTCTAATGACAGCATGCCCCTATCCAGATACAAATAATGCCGGTCAATCTGTCACTGAGGTTACACTCTCAAGAACCCACTCCTGTGGCCTGCAAAGTTGACTTTTGGAAATTAAATAGTAGCTTCATTCTAAGTGAGCCTAAGATTGTGTTATGCTCAAATAACTTGAGTCTGAAATGCTCAGACAAGTTTGGATGGGAGATGAGGAAACAGACAGATGTGAGGGGAGATTTCGGGGGGATATAGAGAGAAAATGGGGAGAGGCAGGGGCTTCACTCCATGCTGTTAGAAATGGAGGTGGAGGAACCTGGCTCAATGTCTCAGTTAACTGATTCTCCCCCTGCAAATTCCTGGACCCCACTGGGTGCAGGTTCTAATCCCAACTGCTCCACTTACGATCCCGCTCCCTGCTTGTGGCCTGGGAAATGGCCACAATGTCTTGGCCCCGAGGATGGCCCAAAGCCTTGGGATCCTACATCCATGTGGGAAACCCAGAAGCCCTGGCTCCTGGTTTCAAAGGGGCTCAGCTTCAGCCATTGCAACCATTTAGGGAATGAACCAATGAATGGAAAATCTTTGTCTCTACTTCGCTCTATAAAATCTGCCTTTCCAATAAAAATAAATATTTAAAAGAAGAAGAAAAGAAAGAAATGGAGATGGAGACCAAACCCAGCTCCTGGAAGCTGGTTGAGGTGGACCCCTGCAGCAGGCTATGTGTTGGTGCTGGTAAGACTGGGGCCTCAACCGAGGTGAGGGGGGCCATGCCAGACTTGGCTGCAGCACCCAACCAGTACGCGTGAGAACCAGGTGGGGGAGGGGACAAAGCCAGTAGGGAAAATGGGGGAGAACTCCCCTGCTGGACCACCATTCCAACTGGAGAGCGTGAGTTGGGATGGGGGCAGACCAGACCAGGCAGGGCTACAACACCTGTGGGCCTCATGTGAGCTAGATCAGAGAAAAGCCAGTCTGGGCTGACGGTTTCTACTGGTGCAAGCATAAATCAGAGTAGGTGAGAGTTGATTGGGCTTTGCCACAGCAGCAACAAGCTGGCAGATTCTGGCACAGGAGGCTAATTAAGTCTAGTTAAACTCCAGAACCACCTGAAGAGTGCATAATCTGGGATTGGGAGTGGCCTAGTAGGGAAATAGTCGGTACCTCCCTTTTGGGTTGCCATTCTGACTGGAGAGCATGAAAACAAGGACTGGGGCAATGGTGGCTAGACAGAATGGTGCCCGCAGCATGTAAGTGGGCTGGATAGTAGGGCTGGTTGGGTTGAACTAGGCTTCAATGCCCATCAACATGTAGGAGAGCTGAATGGGATGTGGACAGACTGGCCAAGTCTACTGTTCATACTGGCAAGCACGGGAACTAGGGCAGGCGGTGGACCTGATGGGGGTTATTGTGGGTCACTCCAACTAGGCTGCAGCTCCCGCTGGTTTGTGTGAGAGCCGAGTGTGTGCTGGGCAGAATCAGGCTGGACTGTAACACCCAGTGGTTCATGTAGAAGACAGGGCTGGAGACAGAACTGACCTAGCAATTGCAGCTACCAGCATATGCATAAGTTGATTGGGGCAATGGACTATGCCAGACCCGGTACTGGCATGCACACACAAGAATCAGGTCTGGGATAGATAACCTCAGATGATGTTTCTTTGGGGATCCCTCCAAGTGAACTGCTGATCTCAGAACCCCAACCATGAAGAGAAGTGCAAGTTCCACGGTCTGACCGTGGAGTGCAAGTGTCAAAGCTGAGCCTCCTCAGAGGTTCCAAAGGAGCAGTGGACAGCATATCCAGGTGCACATGTAGGATATGGCAGTCCATCAGAACCTGCAGGGGACACTTGGTACCACAACAGAGGATGGAGGACAGAACAAATCAATTAACTACCCCAGCCATGTGTTGGCAGTGAAAATATGGGCAAATGAAGACTCTAAAGTGAACTATGTCAGCCAGTGGATTCTGGAGATTTCATTGTGCTTGGAATTGCAAGATTGGCAGCAATTCAGAACTGTTGAACTATCAAAACCACTTGAGCAGGACCCTCAGAGCAGGCCCCATGCTAGGGATATGGGATGGATGGAGGCTGGATGGGGCTTCTCCCTTTATCTCCCCTCTTCACCCCAGATACAGAAAAATAATAATAATAATGTGGAAACAATGGCCTTACCCACTTTCTGTAGCCCTTGACCCTTTCTGACATAATCAACTATCTAAAATTTTTCAAATAAAAAAATTTATTAAAAAAAAATAGACTTGGGCCTCAGCCGACATTTATCTAAATACTGGGGGCAGCAAGAACAGCATCTCTACTTGCAACTCTCCTGAAGTCCCTTACAAAACACTGATCCAACATCTCAATATTAATGAAGGATTTGAGCCACTTCTAAAGTTACAGAGCAAATTGTGATTGGGGTCACGCCGTGGGGTCAGGTTTGGCTTGGGTATGGGGAAGGGGACTAGAGATGGCCAAGCCTGGCATTCTTAACTGGATAACCCACAGGGTCTCCCCCATTTCTATTCTCATTGGCATGTGAATGAAATGAGTGAGTGAAGTGCATGTACTTGCAAAGGCACAGCCCGCCCAGTGGCTGTCAGGTGCTGAAGGCCTGGGGTGGGGTTGCCTACGCAATCACACCCAGCAGCAAAACCAGCCTCTGGCTGCTGGGCACACTTCAGCTTCGCGTCAGGCACACAGGAGCTAAACTCCACACTGCCTACATGTGTCCCCTTGTCCAGGCAGGATTCCCTCTCAAAAAAAAAAAAAGTGTATCTGTTTCCAGAGTTGTGAAAATTAAAGGCTGAAAATGCTTAGAGCATTTTTGAGAACATACAAGAAATATTTACTTAAAGATGGTAGCTTAGTGCGAAAAACCAAATTGATTTCCACTAAGAACTGCTCTCTTTTAAGAGACCCAAATCAAATCTGTTGTTGAAGACCCTTTGATGGAAGCCAGTGCTATAGCTTAGTGCATCATGCCTCAGCCTGTGGTGCCAGTTTGAGTCCCAGTTGCTGTGAGTCTGATTTGGCTCCCTGCTAATGTGCCTAGGAATGCAGCACAAGTTCTTGGCCTGCGTGCGTGTGAGAGATCTGAAAGCAGCTCCATGCCGCTGGCTTCAAATAAGCCCCGCTCTGATTGCGGCAGCCATGTGGGGAATGAACCATCAGACAGATGGCTTCTCTCTCTCTGCAGTAGGTCTCTCCTTCTGTCTCTGTAAATCTGTCTTTTGAATAACTAAATAACTAGACAGATAAATAAATCTTTTTTTTTAAAAGAACCGACAATGAATCCCAAGGATGCACATATCCAGTTGTTCAGTTAAACACCGTATTTTTATCCCAGTCAGCAGCCAGGAACTCCCTCTGGGTCTCCCAAGCGGATGGCAGTGTCCCAAGTGCTTGAGCCTGACACTACCACCTCCTGGTTGGGTTGCGTAAGCAGAGAACTGCATCCAAAGACTGCAGTAACTGGGATGCTGGGGTTCAATTTGCAAATGGTGCCTTGAAAGCCCATTAGCTTGCAAAGAGGAGAAACAGCAAGATAAATTAAACAAAACAAAGTCAAACACCCAGGGCCTTAAATTCCTGACCAGCAGGGTCTGCTGGCTATGAGTAACTCCGGCAGTGAACTGGAGTTTTTGACCTCTGCCCCTGACATTGAGACAATGATGGAAAGGGGTCAGAATCTGGGAGCAAAGGTTGAAAGAGCCCCAAATCCAAACAATGGCAGCTTTGGGCTGGGGGCTGCAGAATGCTCCCCAGCCACAGCCTCAGCCTCCCGCCTGCTGATTGGGGGGCCCTCACGCCTCACCCCAGAGGAAGGTGTCAAACACAAAACTGGGTAAATATCGGGAGAAGCAGGCCAGTCTAGTTTATCCACCTGGCCCTAGTAGCAAGTTCTATTTTTAGAAATGGCTGCAGGCTGTTCTGCTCCTGGAAAGAAGGCAGGTCTGTTTGTCCCAGCCACGTTCTAAAATGTTTGTGAAAGAGAACACGGGGAAAATAAGAAGCAGTGGCACACTCTGAAGCTGCAACCTGGAATTTGTCAGTTCATTTGTGACGCCAGGCTACGAGCGGGCATGATGCCAAAGACTTCATTTCTAGCACCATCGCACAGCGGCTCATTTGAGTATTATGTGGGCTGATGAAACAAGGAAAAATCCACAGCAGGAACTTCCTCAAGCCAGAGCAAGGCCTAGCTGCATCTCATACACATGGGGAAACTTCCTTCTGCGCAGGATTATTTGGCTCTTCAGAGCATCTATTGTGAACCACACAAAAGTGATCACCTTAAAAACCAGTGTGTAGCATATATACTGAGTTTCAAGTCTCACCTGTAGTTGCCTTGACCATGACCGAGACAGACCACATGAATTTGTGGACTTCATACAATTCTTGGGAGCCTTACACCTCCTTGTGTCCCAGGGGGCTGGAGTGGGAGTTAGAATTCCATAGGGAGTCTGTTCAGAATGCTCAGAGTCCAGTATAGGGCTGGGCACAAAGGATTTGCTTGTTAAACAAGCGTCAAGGTTGGTTTCCGTGCAAGTTACCCGAGATCCACATAGCCTATAGGAAAAATGCCCAAGAGGAGGAATCACCAGGTAAAACATGCTGAGCTCAATTTGGATCCTTCTTACGCTGTTACGTGCAAAAAGAGCAGAAAGAAGTTTAGGTATCTCTCTACTTCAGAAATTCAGGCGCAATCACACGTTAGGTCCAAAGCAAATCAGAAACTAAAAAGGATGCAGAATTTTTTTTTTTTAAAAAAGATTTGTTTCTTTTTATTATTCTTTTTATTCACAGAGAGAAGGAGAGATAGAGAAATATCTTCTGTCTACTGGTTCACTCCCCAGGTGGCCACCAAGGCAAGAGCTGAGCTGATCTGAAGCCAGGAGCCAGGAGCTTCTTCCAGGTTTTCCATGTGGATGCAGTGTCTCAAGGCTTTGGGCCATCCTTGACTGCTTTCCCAGGCCACAAGCAAGGAGCTGGAAGGGATGTGAAGCAGCCGGAATACCCACCAGTTCCCATATGGAATCCTGGCACATGCAAGGCGAGGACTTTATCCACTATGCTACTGCGCTGGGCCCAGGATACAGGCTTTTGTTAATAACATGGAAAGATGTCAATGATATATGAAGTGGGTTTTGCTGTTGTTGTTGTTTTAAGCAACTGGGCCTGACACAGTGGACTAGTGGCTAAAATCCTCGCTTTGCATGCGCCAGGGTCCCACATCACCACTGCTTCATATCCCAGCTGCTCCACTTCCATCCAGCTCCTTGCTGGGAAGTCAGTAGAGGATGACCCAAGCCTTGAGATCCTGCACCTGCATGGGAGACCCAGAAGAAGCTCCCGGCTCCTGGCTTTGGATTAGGAAGAGTGGTAATGCCTTCAGGGCTCCAAGTCCAGCTTGCCCTGTCCCCACGGGCTCTGCACACACCTTCGATGGCTCGGAAGGGGAGAAGGGGTGCTATGTTAGTCTGTTCTGCATGTGGGTGGGCTTTTGTTCTCACCAGTCCTCCTAAGTGATGTATCATAAGTAAGCTATGGATGGTGTAGCATTCACAGGAGGATGTGCGTGGGCTCTGCAGATACCGTGCCAATTTATTTCAGGAAATGGAGCATCCATGGATTTTGGCATCTGTTTGCTCCTGGAACTAATTCCTGAGAGACTACTGTGCTCCAAGTACCCAAATAGTGGCAGAATTTGCTCAGGAACTGTTGGAGATTGTTCATAGTCTTAACAGTAAACAGTGTACCAAACCCAGGGCTGGGTCTTGATTGCTTTCCCAGGCCACAAGCAGGGAGCTGGATGGGAAGCGGGATTAGAACCGGTGCCAACATGGGATCCTGGCACATGCAAGGCGAGGACTTTAACCACTATACTATCGTGCCGGGCCCAGCTGCTCCACTTCTAATCCAGCTCCCTGCTAATGTATCCGGGAAAACAGAGGAAGATGCTGGAGTTTTTGCCACTCATATGGGAAACCCAGAATTCCAAGCTCCTGATTGTGGCCTGGCCCAGATCTAGTCATTATCACCTTTTTGGGGAGTTGGTATGATAGAAGATTCTTTTCACTCTACATCTCTCCCTGTCTCTGCAACTATGCCTTTAAAATAAATAAATAAATAAAATTTAAAGAAAAAAGAAGTTAACAAAGCAAAAACACAAAAGCTGAAGGATAGAGCGATTGGGGGGAAGAGATGAGAGGGAAAGAAGATGTTCCACAGAAGTTTACACGTGTGAAATTTGTGGGGTTGGCATTGTGGCATAGTGGATAAAGCCACTGTCTATGAGGCCAGCATCCCAAATGAGCATCAGTTTGAGTTCTGGCTCTTCCACTTCTTCTCTAGTTGCCTGTCTATGCATCTAGGAAAGCAGCAAAAGATGGTGCATACATTTGGGCCTCTGCTATCCATGTGGGAAATCTGAATTAAACTCTTGGCTTTAACCCAGCTCAACCCTAGCTGTTGTGGCCACTTAAGAGTGAAACAGTAATTGGAACTGCTATTTTTCTGTCAATCTTTTTGTAAGTATAAGTCTCAAATGAATAAATAAATCTTAAAAAAATAATAAGATAAAAGCTCCAATAGCAGTTCACATGTGTATCAACTCAATTTGAATCTCTAGGCACCAGGTTTGATTTGTATAGATTTGCTTTTTTATTTGATAAGCAGAGTGACAAACAGAGGAGGGAAAGATGGAGAGAGAGAGAGAGATCCTTCATATGCTGGTTTACTCCCCAGTTGGCTGCAAAGCCGAAGGTTGGGTCACATGGAAGTGAGGAGTTTAGAACTCCAACCAGGTCTCCCACGTGAATGGCAAGACCCTAAGCACTTGATCCATTTTCTGTTGCCTTTGCAGAACAACAAGCATTCCAATATGTATATGTGGGATGCCAATCTGGTCAGCAGTGGTTTAACTTGCTGCACCACAAGGATAACTCCTGTAGCCCTGTGTATGTACAAGGAGTGGCTCTGAGCCATTCTGATTCAAGGATGCAGATTCCAAATGCTTGAATCATATCCTAAATCAGAATAATCCAATATCACCTCTGGTCATGTGTCCACATTTAGAGCTGAGCGAAGAATTCCACCCTCACTTCAAGGCTCAGAGGAACAGTTGAGTGCCAGGCTTGAATGGCCGGGCGTGGCATCGTGTCTGCTGTTGGGAACACATTTGTCTGGAGTCAAGCCAGTTATCCCAGGAATTAAGTCAGACCTTTGATCCCCGCCCTTCCTTCCTTTGGGAGACAGCAGGGCCGTTCCTTGTGTGTGACTGGTGCCCAGGGCACAGCCTGGGTGCACCTGTAACCCATAAGCTTGGCAGTTCTCACTGAAGAATGTAGGGGAGAATGTGGCTTTGCTCACTACAGGGAGGGAGGCTGGTTGCATACCTCTTGGGAAACTTAATCATGTGTTACATGAAATTTTCCATGGGAAGGAGCAACTGGTTAGGAAAGAAAATACTATACTGCTGTACAGTGATATTCAAGCCTGGAGTTCCAGGGCAGCCGAGAGCTGGCAGGGCGGGTGGGTGCGGCCTCGGCAGGATTGAAATACCGCCCAGTTGCACGTTGCACAGATTCCCATGATGCCAGCCTGCTGGAAACTTGCCTGCGGGTCAGAGGTCACTGCAGCTGCCTTCTTCCCTTTCTGGCAACCACTTGCTCAAGTGGGAAAAATAAAGTTCAGAGGCTAAGTTAGCATAGTTGTCAGGTCTGCTGCTTTCCCCTCTGGGGAAGCCAGGGCCTGGACTCTAGGACGGGACACAGCCTGAATCACAGGTTGGGATTTGTCCTCCTGTTTCACTGTCTGTCAGCCCCATCCCTGGACTAGGAACTTCAGAGGGTGGAAGGCAGAGCAAAGTCATCACCAAGGCGAGGGAGAGCGTGGGAGGGAGCTAGGGCAGGTGCCAGAAACACACAGCACAGAAAGCTCTCGACACAACGGCCCTAGCAGCTGCCCCTGCAGCTCCAGCGTTGTCCTAGGAGGGCACTGGGGAATGGCATGCCTCTTCCCACACCTCCACAGGGCACTGAACCATGAAGTACAGCACGGGCAGCTTTGCGGCATAAGAGCTGGAACTTACACAGAGCAAAAAGATTTTTCTTTTGATTTCTGTATCCACAAGACTCCACTTGGCTGGTTTAGGCCACCTTTTGCTCTGCCAGCATCCCGCATGGCTGTTGTTTTGAATCATGGATGCTCCATTTCTGACCCAGCTTCCTGCTGGTGGCCTGGGAAAGCAGTGAAGGTTGGCCTAAGTGCTTGGGTCCCTGTACTCACATGGGAGATCTGGAAGAAGCTCCAGGCTCCTCTTTGGCCTGGCCCAGCCCAGGCTGTTGCAGCCATTTGGGGAGGAAACCGGGGGATGGGAGATCTTTCTTTCTTTCTGTTTCTCCTTCTCTCTAACTCTGCCTTTCAAATAAATAAAAATAAAATCTTTATAGAAAAAAGAGGCTCTACTTGCATATACAGTGAAACTCCTTAACCAGAGCTGCTTGCTTCAATTCATACTCTCCAGAGAATATGATCTTACAGTTTTCTGTTTCAGATTTTGTCCCCCGCTCCCCCAAAGTCCTCATTCTGAACTTGGGCATGTTTTCTCTTTGAGATGCCTTTCCTGTTAGCTAAATAGTTATAATCAGATATTCTAAAACTTTATATACTCATTTGGCCAAATGAGGTAAACCAGGGCCATTAAATACAACAATCAGGGGTTGGCATTTGTGCTGGAGGTTAGAACACCCCACATCAGAGTGCCTGGGTTCGATTCCCACCTCTGGCTCCTGACTCCAGCTTCCGGCTAATGCGGACCCCCGGAGCAGTGGTGATGGCTCCAGTGACACGATCCTGCAACCCACATGAGACCTGGATCATGTTTCTGGCACTGGCTTTGGTCCTGCCCTGGTCATTAGAAATATTCGGAGAGAGGACCAATAGATTGGCTCTTCCTGATTCACTCTTACTCTCTCCCTCTTGCTTTCCATACCCTCTTCTCTGTCTGTCTCTAAATCAAATTGGGGAGAAAAAAGTCTTTGAAGTAGAACCATCCTAAGAATGCAGTCCCATAAATTTTCATGAGCCAGGACTACATAATAAAAGCTCTGCAAGAAATCATGGTGTCACATTTTATTACAGTGATGTATATTCATACCTAGTCTCTCATTTCATCCTCACAGTGACACACTGTAAAGGAGAGGATCACTGTTCTTGCTTAGAGAAGAAACCATTTCAGAGATTGAGCTGTGCCCATGGAATCATGGCCAGAACACAGCTGAGATGAAAAGGAAATCCAATCTATATCTTTCTCCTGTGGTTCATAGTCTCATGTCTGAGAACTGGCATCTTTCTACTGCACATTCTGCCTTGCATATTGTCAACTTACAATAAATAAACAAATAAAGCTTTTTATGGTCCAGAAAGCTTTCAACTCTCTATTCAAATTTTGTTACTTCAATTTTGTTACTATCGGCTACCTGTCGCCTTGAACGCGCCAGGATCCCATATGGGTGCTGGTTCTAACCCCAGCGGCTCTGCTTCCCATCCAGCTCTCTACTTGTGGCGTGGGAAAGCAGTCAAGGATGGCCCACAGCCTTGGAACCCTGCACCCATGTGGGAGACCTGGAAGAACCTCCTGCCTTCAGATTGGCACAGCTCCGGTCATTGCAGTGATTTGGGAAGTGAGTCATCAGACAGAAGATCTTCCTCTCTATTTCTCCTCTTCTCTGTATATCTAATTTTGCAATAAAAATAAAATAAATCTTTTTTTAAAAAGTGGAGAGTGTTTAGGCTGGTACTGTGGTATAGGAAGCTAGCTTGTACCTGCGGTGCCAGCATCCCATGTGGGTACCAGTTCCCACGCTGGCTGCTCCGCTTCCCATCCAGCTCTCTGCTTATGGCCCAGAAAAGTAGTGGAGAATGGCTCAAGTTCTTAGGTCCCTGAATCCACATGGAAGATCCAGAAGAAGCTCCTGGCTCCCAGCTTTGGATCAGCCCAGCTGGGGCTGATGCAGCCATTTGTGGAATGAATAAGCAGATGGAAGATCTCTCTCTTTTTCTCTGTAATTCTGCCTTTCAAAAAAAAATAATTTTTTTTTTCAATTTGGGAAGTGTTGATCAATTTGCTTTTAAAGCTTTCAATGAATTGTTTCTTTAAACTACTTTATAATAGTTAGACATCAAGAAGATAATGAGTTGTTTTAAGAACCAGAGGATAGGGCATCTCTTCCTCTTTCAAGAGGTACCCGACCTCCTGACTCTCTCCTAGGAGGTACAGAGGTGCTTTCCCCTTCCCTCTTCTTTCTACTTGGTCTGTCTATAACCAAAGAGAGAGAGAGAGAGAACATGAATCTAGGGGTTAGCATTGTAATGTAGCAGGTTAAGCTGCTACCTGCAAATTGCATCCCACTGAGTGCTGATTCAAGTCCCAGACTGCTCAGCATCCCATCCAGCTCCCTGCTAATGCACCTGGGAAAGCAGCCAAAGATGGCCCAATTACCTGGTCCCTTGCACCTGTGTGGAAGAGCTAGATGGAATTCTAGACTCCAGGCTTTGGCCTTGCCCAATCCTGGCCACTGTAGTCATTTGTGGGTGAACCAGCAGATGAAAAAAAAAAATCTCTCTGCCTCTCCTCTCTCTGTACCCTTTCAAATAAATGAAGAAGCCTAAAATAAATAAAAGGATAAGAGTATACACTATTTTTTCAAGAGTAGGGTAAAAGGCAAAACAGTGGGAAGGTCATGGAACGGGGGTAGTGGTGACAGGCCAGAAAATGGCTTTCCTTCATAAATGGCAACCAACAGTGGGAAAAGCGATATGGAGGAAATAGGCAGATAGGAGCTGCAAGGCCCTGCCAGCCCAACTGTGTGATGCTCGTCCTTTACTTGTCAATCAAAATGCTCCTTTTCCCAGAAAACACCTTGTTTTGATCCAGGACTTAGAAGAGAACATGAAAATTAAGCGCCACGTGGAATTTACAGCAGCATCATCAAATCCCCAGGTGGACTGAAACATGTAAAACCACGCACCCCCCAAACCTTGGGCAGTCCTCTGACCCACTTGTGAAGGGTATTCCTCTAGGTGGGACTCGTCATACTCACACATGCACGTGCATTCACTTTCTCACCTTCTAAATGAATCTTGCTTTCACTTTGTGTACCTTTATTCGCGACTCAATTAGAATTCCTGTCTTTCAGGAAACGGTCAGTGTGAACTCTCACGTACCTTACTAGGTAGGACACAAAGATTAGTTACTCCTCACTAAGGAATTGAAAAATTCTCTGCACACCCCTCCTAAAACTGGTCTGCACCTTAGCTGTTGACACATGCCTTGTTAGAGTTATTAGCCAGTTTAGACTATCCTAAAATATGCCAAGTTCAGTAAAAATTATGCTTCAACACTATAAACTGCTAAATACTAAAATGAAAATAGACACGAGCCAGCTGAATAGTACCCTATAGCAACTTTAAGGTGTATAGAAGCTGGTTGTATATAAACTAAATTGAAATGTCAATGAAGTAGTCACAGGATGCGGTTAAGAACTTGCATTTTTTTTAAAGATTTATTTAATTTTTATTGGAAAGGCGGATATACAGAGAGGAGAGACAGAGAGGAAGATCTTCCATCCGATGATTCACTCCCCAAGTGAGCGCAACGGGTTGATACTATGCCGATCCGAAGCCAGGAGCCTCTCCCACGCGGGTGCAGGTTCCCAAAGCTTTGGGCTGTCCTCGACTGCTTTCCCAGGCCACAGGCAGGGAGCTGGAAGGGAAGCGGGGCTGCCGGGATTAGAACCGGCGCCCATATGGGATCCCGGGCGTGCAAGGCGAGGACCTTTAACCACTTGTGCCACTGCACCGGGCCCAGAACTTGCATTTTTTAACATATTGGTTACTAAATACCATGTCAAATAATCCCATAATGTTGTAAATTGCTGTTGATGTTATGTTGAGGCTTTTAATTGATTGGGACGATATTCTGCCAGCTCTGCCTTCAGATCAGAGATGGTCTCCCCAAGAAACTGTTGAATTTATCTGGACAATAAGATGCTGGATTCTATGCTTGGTATATGCTTGCAATGAAAGAATCTTGACTGAATTTGAACTGTAATACTGCAACAAGGTGGAGGAATCCACCATGGGGGGAGGGCATAGAGAGGGATTAGGGGAATCCCAGAGCCTATGAAACTGTGTCACATAATGCAATGTAATTAATAATAATAATTTAAAAAATCCTCAGCAAGGAAAAAAAAAAGAAGAATTCCTGTCTTTGTGGGAGACTAAAACTTGGAATAGAGATTAGAACATCCACACCCACATTACAAGGAACTGATTTGCATAACCCATTTTTAAAAAAGTAATAGTTAATAGAGTTAATTTTATATCCTTTAAGAGGGCCTTGAACAGTCCAGGGTTTATTACAAGGTATTTCTTTCAAGATCATTGACTTGCAAATCCTGGCCAAGTTGCAATTTCACAACTCAAGCTGCAAATCAAAGGTCACAGAAATCTGACACAAGGGGAGCACGTGTGTGAGCCAGCCATTCCATTCCAATCAAGTTACCTCATGGGTTTAGAAAAAGAAACCATCCTGCTAACGCTCAGCAATGTGGGGTGGCTAATTCTGGGGAGTGGGAGGCCCCAGGGGTCTGGTGAGCTCCGTGGCATCACCCCCTTGATTAGGAGGGAAGGCCACAGTTGCTAAAGCAAGGCATGCTTTTATTTGCAGAAGCTGATGCAGAAACTTGAGTCAGCTGGGCTGTCAAATCACAGAGGTGCATTATCTAGGAATTTCTCCTCCTCGCCCCCCCGTACCCCAAGAGGTTCAGGGTCAGGGGAAATCATCCCATCATTTCAAGATTTCCTAGATGAATTCAAAATCAGTTTATTTAGGCCCAGCACAATAGCCTAGTGGCTGAAGGCCTCACCTTGCATGCGCCGGGATCTCATAAATGCACTGGTTTGTGTCCCAGCTGCTCCACTTCCCATCATCTCCCCTTTTGTATAGCCTGGGAAAGCAGTTGAGGATCCTGCACCCAAGTGCGAGACCCGGAAAAGTCTCCTGGCTTCTGGCTTCAGATAGGCTCAGCTCCAGCTGTTGCAGTCACTTGAGGAGTGAGCTAGCAGACAGAAGATCTTTTTGTCTCTCCTCTCTGTAAAATTTGACTTTCCAATAAAAATAAATACTTTTTTTCTAAAAAATCAGTTTGATTTTTTTTTCTCTTGTCTTTTTCAGCCCCATGAATGTGTCTAAAAGGAAGGAGATGGTGGAATAAGAGGTATTAGCTCACTGCTTACAGTTCGTGGATGTCGCAAGACTTCAGGGCCAGGGAGTTTGTACTTGGTGACCAGCACCTGACTCTGGTCAGGCCTTGACATGTCCCTGGATGCACATCTATCTGCAGATGGATGGAGGGCTGAAAGTCGTGAGTCTGGCAGCCTTCCCCACCCTCTGCTGAGCCCACCAGCTCTTTCCTATATCCAGAAACAGCATTTCCCTACCACAGTCCTCTGGCTAGCCAGAACCCCTTACTCACCCAACGTTCCAGAAGTTAAGGTAAACCATCTCAGAGCTGATTTACATAACAAACCTGCAGAGGTCCCCACTCCCCCAATCATTTACTTTTAATCTCCCTACTGAAGACTACATCCACATTAGGTTGCTTTCCTCCTCAAGTGATTATGTCAGACAGATTAAATGACTGGTTGAAGCCCTGGTGCTGATGGATCTGATGCCAAAATACTTCAAACCACTGCAGTCCCAGACCTTCACACTGTCTGTCTTTCCTGACTTGTGCATGGTGTGCATGAGCCTTGTACAAAGGCACAATCACATGCAAGGAAATGCATTAAAATGTTTCCTTGCATGGCTGGTGCCATAGCATCAGAGCTTAAACTGCCACCTGCATTGCCAGTGCCCTGTATGGGTACCAATTCAAGTCCAGCAGCTCTACTATTAAAGGCGTGGGAAAGCAATGGAGGAAGGCCCAAGTCCTTGTGTCCCTGCACCTAGACCTGCATGAAGCTCCTGGCTCCTTGCTTTAATGCAGCCCAGTTCTGGCCATGGCTACCATTTGGGGAGTGAACCAGTAGATGGAAAATTTCTCTTCCTCTCCCTCTCCTTCCCCACAAAACTCTACCTTTCAAAGTGAATATAATAATTCTTTTGGAAAAGAAGTTTCTTTGCTAATTATAAACAAATAAACAAAAAATTCACTGATGCCAAGCTTTAGAGGCAGTATTTAGTCATAGTCAAAATAACACATTAATTTAGGAAATTAGGAGAGTGCATTTTCCAAAGAAACTGGGGGAGAAATCAGAAGCAGGATTAAGGATTTGTTGGTCACAATGCCTTTCTGATGACTGGAGTCAGGAGAGAATTCTGAATCTGAACTCAGGGTAAAATACACATTTAAATAATATATAACAATTAACCCCAGCAATCTCTTCAGAGTGATGGGGGAAATGCAACCTTCTCTTTAAATGTTTTAAAACGTATTTTTCTTTGTTTGAAAGAGGGAAAAGATATTTCCAACTGCTGATCCACCTCACAAACACTCAATAGCCAGGAGTGAGCTGGGCCAAAGTCAGGAACCTAAAACTCCTCATGGGTGGCAGGAACTCAGTCCCTGTGCTCCTTGATCCTCACACAAGTATTTTACACTGTCACCCAGACTCTAGGCATTGGGGCTGAACAGAAGTTACCCCAGTACCTGCCAAAGCCAAGCAAACACTCCCATCCAAGAATGGTTGGAAAGCTGAGTCTGCACAGAAGGCACCTCCGAGAAGCTCCTCAATAAGGCCAATTCTCAGAGACTACATATTCTTGCGAGCCTCAGGAAGACCTCAAGCTACTTTTTCAAAAGGACTTCTGATAAGTAACCCTTCCCTCCACTCCTATGTCATCCACACTCAAATGCAAACAAATTTTCTATCCAAAGTTTTAACAAGCTTCTTTTGCAGGGCTACAAGTCTCTCCCTATCTCCCACTACTCCTAACCACGTTGAGACCTTGTGCCTCGAGAACACTGCCCAAACTCAACTTGGAAGAAGCTATGGAGGAGAACGACGCACCTTTTCCTTTCTATATAACAAAAGGGAGGAATGTAAGCAGTGACTCCAACATTGGCCCTGAAGGTCCACCACCATTTCGGACTTGGTACTATTTTAAATATCTGCTTCCCCTAGATCAGCAACCTTAACATTTGCCTGCCCTTCAGGTTCAAATTTTGTTGCTGTGTAACTTGGTAACCCTATTCCCACCAATCCGCTGTAACCTCATAGTGTCATACCTGACAGCCCTCTCCACCAACCCCTCGTGGTCCCTTCCCCTGGTCCTCACCCACTGCCATGCCACACCTACCAATCCCCTGCGGCTCCAACAATCCTATCCAGCAATCCCTTGTGGCCTTGTGATGCCTGCCCCTTGCCACAGGCGTGTTCCGCTTTGTGTGCTGCCCTTTCCCTGTTCCCCGCCCCTTCCCCTGCCCTTGCAGCCATCCTGCCTCTACAGTAGAGATTCCCCTTTCTTCTCTCTCCCTCTGCCTCTGCTTCCATCCCTATCCAGCTGGAATAAAAGACCTCCTATGTGCCTCATTGCAGCTGGTATTTCAGTCTTATTGCAGCAAACTTCTTCCATTCCGAAGAGAGCTTAGGTGCATGAAAGGACTAACCCTAGGTATCTCAGGGAACGCTTACACTGTTCCCTCTTTTTTGCGTCCTTACCTGTTTCCTAGTTAGTGTCCTTTGTATTGTCCTTGCATTCCACAAAGGTTTTTCTTCAGCCAGGCAATGTTTGTTTTCCTTCCTGAAGGTCTTTTCCCTGGCTTCCTCATTCTGTCATTTCTCCCTCCAATGTGTCCACCATTGCCTGTAGATTCTCACTCTGTTTTCCTGAGTGCGGAGGGTGCCGTGGACATGACCTCTGCTCTGGCAGCACTCACCTTCCAGCTAAGCCCTGTCTTCTTCATGGGTCAGCACAGCCTCAAAGGCCTTTGGTCCACAACACACGTGACTCTGCATTTCCCTGGTCACTGTAGCCTTTCTAGAAGGTGTTTCTGCTCCAGATTGCTTTTAAGCCACTGGGGAAGATTCCCCCAGATCTCACACAGATACCACTCCATTCTCTGCTTTCTAGGCATTTTTGTGATGGATGGAGTTGTTTGCTCTCTCTCTGTCTATCTCTATCTCTTTCATCCAAAATAACTTGGAGAGAAAAAAAGAGGCAGGTGGGGCCCGGCGTGGTGGCGCAGTGGTTAAGGTCCTCGCCTTGCACGCCCGGGATCCCATATGGGCGCCAGTTTTAATCCCGGCAGCCCCGCTTCCCTTCCAGCTCCCTGCCTGTGGCCCGGGAAAGCAGTCGAGGACTGCTGATGAGGTATAAAGCAAAATTTCTCCAGGAAGTGACAGCTAGTCAACACAAAGCCCCAAGCCAGAGCAAAAAGGGCAACTCCTGGGTTCCAGGAAAGGTAGGAGAGAAATGGCGGCCCGCAGTTCCCGAGATGTGACCCCCAGCCTTGAGTCTGTGTGAGCCATGAGGACAGCCTCCTTCTGCAGATCCACAGGGAACTGGCCAATGCCTAGAGCTGGCCAGCAATAACATAAACAATAGTACTTCTATCACCTTAAAGAGAAGGTTAGTGAGACACAATTAAATAAAATTGAATGTACTCAAATTCAAAGGATAAAATATGATGATTTAGAAAGTGTATAAGCCATGTATCACCACAACAAAATTAATCAACACATCTACCACCATGGCTAACCATGTGTGTGGGGGGCAGCGACGACACTTAATATTTTCTCTTATTGCAAATTTCAAGTAAACCATCCAACACTATTAAATTCATAGAAATTTTATACCCTTTGCCAACACTTCCCCATTTTTCTGACCCACTCTAAGGCAGCCATCCTCCTGCCATCTGCTTTACTAAGCTTGCAATATAAAAATTAATGTATAATAGGGGAGGTAAGGCATATTGAAAAGGCTTCCCACACCAGAAGCAGAGAGTGCAAGAGCTGCTAGATACTCTGGCCGGTGTCATTAGCATATCTAAAGAAAGAATGTGTCCGTCAGAAAGAGGATTTGATGTTAACAAGCAAAGAAGACCTTTACTTCAGAGAGGCGCCCCTTAGAAGCAAGATTCCCTGGGGACCTGGGGGAAGGGACTTTGGCCATTGAGAATGTCTGTCCCTAGTGGGCAGATGAGCCATCTGGCTTTAAGAAAGGCGTGCATTGAGTTAGAGATTACCAGGCAGCCCATTGAACATAATTAGACTTCTGTATGTGTGTGTGTTCTTTTTTGGAAATATGAAGTGCTTTTCTGTAGCGATCAAGTTCAATGATTCTTGGTCCAATTGGGACTGCATCCATCAGCATTCTGGTATATAACTTTCAGTTTACTGTGAGTTTGCCTAACTAACGTGACTGATCATTTTTAAATTCCATGAATTCTGGAATAATCACCATCCCTGTTAGATTTATAGAGCTGCGGACCAGCCTCTCAACAGGGGTAAACTTACCAAGGCAGTAATTGTGTTTGGGGGATGACCAGCCTTGTCCATATTACCACCTACTTCTCTCTAATCTGACCCATAATAATCATGATCAAATATTGCACATCATGTTCAAATGTGCTCACACTGTATTCATTATATATTCATGGCACTAAGGAGGAACTGAGGCCAACAAAGCTTCATGGTAACACAGTTACCAAAATGACAAGCTCTGATTTCAACCCTAGGACTGTGTTTCTAACAGTTCTGCTACAGATAATGTAAACTTTATATCAACACTGACAAGAAGGCATAACCAGAGCCCAACAGAGCTCTATTCCTAACAGACAATAGGGCCGCCTCTCTAAGGTTAGCCTATTGCCAAGGCCCAACCAAAACACAGCAGTACAGATTCTACTGTAAATCCTCAACAGATAAGTGCTGGTGTTCTCAGATTGGCCCTTGGGTTCTAATGCCAAGGTGAATTCAAAACTTTCAACACTTCTTCAGACACAAGGAACAAGCCTGTGGTTCCACTCTTCTCTATATCTGGTTAAAAACTCAGCTACCATACATATATGTAATGATTATTTGCTTTCATCAAGTTTTTATCCATAGGGAACTGACTAATGCCTAGAGCTGGCCAACAATAACATAAACAATAGCCACAGTATCTCTTGCTACTGTGTAGAATATTCTGCTTGCTTCTATCACTATATAGAGAAGGCTACTGAGGCATAATTAAATAAAAATTGCATATACAAATTCAAAGGATGATTTGGGATGTGTAATGCATAAGTCTACGCATCATGTATCACCATAACAAAATTAATCAACACATATACCACCTGGCTATCCCTGTGTGTTGGGGGTGGTGAGGACACTTAATATCTTTTCTTCTTGCAAATTTCAAGTAAACCATCCAACACCATTAGATTCATAGAATTATCATAACTGAAATTTTAGATCCTTTGCCAACATCTCCCCATTCTTCCAACCCACCACAAGGCAACCATGTTCTTCCTTCTGCTGCATTGAGCTTACATTTTTCTTAGCATCTCACATGCAGGGAAGATGACCCAGTGTTTGTCTTTCTGACCTTGATTTTTTCCACTTAGACCCTCCAGGTTTACCCGCACTGTATCCGTTGGTGACATTTTCTTCCTTCTGATCTTCTTTCTTCAGCCCCTGACCTAGGTTATTTCCACTGGCAAAAAGTAAGCATCTGAATCCATAGTTAAGTTGTAGCAATGGAATCTTGGGTGAACTTAAGTCATTTGCCCAAGGTCATACAGCTGGAAAGAGCAGCCACAGAAATCAGACCCAGGCCTGTTCTGATCCTGGAATGTTGACTGAGAGCCACTCTGTGCCCACTGACTGCCAGGGCAGCAACTTCTGCTTGTTGACCCTGAAGAGGCAACTGCGGAAAGGCACTGGTGCACAGTGCCAGAACGCACGAGAGCTCTGAGAACTCCATTCGTAGGCTCTCAGCCAGCACTGGGCTTGGAACTTTAGAGCACATTCTGTTTGCTTTCTGGTCTCAATAATTTAGGTGGTTCCTCTTTTGAAAAAAAATTTAGGTTGTGAATAGTCTTAATGCCCGAAAACAAAGAACCTCTCCATTCCCAGGAACCATCTCTTAGTCAAAAGAACTAGGTATGCAAAGGAGAATGGGAACTGAATTATTTTTTTGGCTCCCTATGGCAACCAAGTACTGGGTGACATGTTAGCTCATTTTATCTGCCCAGGAATCCTGGGAGGTACCTATTACTACCCACGTTTTTTAAGCAAGAGGTTAAGTAATTTGCTGAAGATAGCTGGGCTGATAAGTAGAAAAGCCAGAACAGTCTAGATTTCCAGGTGGCATTTCATCACATCACCTGAGCATCATTGCCTTGACCTGCGGAAGGCCTGGGCCCATACTTTCTGTAAGTTATTGAGCTTTCTCCATGAATCAGGCTGTGGCTTCCTCACATTTCAACTAACACTACAGTAATTGTGAATGTCCCAGTCAGTTGGGACTGCGGGAGTCATCCGTTAAACCCCTAGCCAGCCCCATCCTTTAAGTGGTAGCTCACCCACCACACCATACTGCATTTGTTCCTCAAATGTTTCCCAAGGGATCCCTGGCCCTGGGCAACAGCAGCTTTTCCCAACCACAGATACCAAGCCTAGAAATCAAGAAAGTGCTTGAGGCCCAACCATGGAATGCCAATTCCAGCGAGGGAAACAGTGTCAGATACATTCACCCAGCCTCCTCCTTACATCCCATAAGACGGACAAAGAATACAAAGGCACACCTAAAAGAGACGTAAGGACCCACACGTGGAGCACCCAGGCCCAGCTAGGTGGAAAAGAAGGGGAAGGAGAGGGGGTTAGAGGAACAGGTGGAGCCTACCTGCGCACCACCAGCCTCAGGGTCTTGAAGGAGCCTTTCACCAGGGACACAGCCTCTCTTCGGGAGCTACTCAGCGCCACCTCATTGATGTGCACCACCTCGTCGCCAGCCCGCAGCCTCGAACTGGGAGAGTCGGCTTTGCCCCCCTCTTCGATCTGCAGAGAAGAGAGGAGAGAGCCTTGGTGAGCTTCCCCTGGATTCCTGAAGGGCTTGAAAGACAGGCTGAGACCACGCCCACTTGCCTCCAGCAGCATCCCCCCAACACACACACCTGTTGGCCCAGAAGGCCCAGGACACATTGCTGAATAGGAGGATGAGCACCTATTCGATCCCATCCCTGGTTGCCATCCCTTAAATCTTTAATCCCCAAAGTTTCCCAGAGCCAACTGTTCCGTTTCTTTAGAAGCAACATATTTAATTCATTTTTTGTTGTTGTTGTTTAAAATTCTAATTCTTTGAATAAGCAAAGAAGTACATTCCAACAATGAAGTATTATTCGATACTAAAAAAGAATAAATAAAAACTGGGCCACGGAGCTATGAAAGAACATGAAAAAGCCTTAAGTGCATAATGATAAATAAGATGACCCAATCTGAAAAGACTGCCTACTGCATGATTGCAAATATAAACATTCTGGAAAATGACAGCGACAGTGAAAAGATCACTGGTTCCCAAAGATTAAAGGAGTAACAGAAATCAAAGATGGAGCACAGACTTTAGGTCACACTCAGTATTGTACATGATGCTCAAGGCTGGACACGTGTCATTGAGCATCCGTCAGAATCCACAGCATCAACAATACCAGCGAGAGTGAGCCCTAATGTTGTTCCAGGGAAATGGCACAAATGACAGAGACAACCTTGCTTCTGTCTTGCGTGAAAGAAGGATTTCCATGCACAGTGGAGTGAGTAAAGAGCACAGAAACTTTGCCACAGCTCTCAGGAGGGGGCTCCAAGACAGGAAAAGCCAAGAAAAATGATGCATGTGGTGTCTTTTAAGCACAAGTTGCCACTGGGATAAAACCCATCAGAAGCCAGAGTGGTAACTCTGTCTAGCTTGCTCAAGATAAAACAAGAAGGCTATGGCAACTAGAAACTCAGAAGGGAAAAAGGCACTTTTATCTAATAACACCTTCTGAGCAAAAGCAAGGGTTTTTTATACTTCGAAAGAGATTTCACTTTTTCTCACCCCAACAGGGATGCGATTCTAACTACATATTAGCCCAACAAGATGTCACAATGTCATCTATGACTTGGAATGATGTTGAGGTTTGAATGCAGTTCCTCAGTAGTAACCAATGTGCTACTCTGGTACAGGATTTTGATGGAGTAGGTAGGCTGTGTATTTATGGTACAGAGGGTACCGGGGAAATTTCTGTTCTTTCCACATACTCTTATCATGAATCTAAAAACAACTCTAGAAATAAAGTCCAGGGTAGGCTATTGGCCTAGCACTTAAGACACTGGCTTCCCCCAGGTTAGAGTGCCTTGATTCAACTTCTAGCTCTGCCAGGGTAGCTGTATGAGCCAATGCGTGTATAATGGAACAAGAAAGCTAGCCTCTGATGCAGGAGATGGACTGAACCAGATCCAATACAAGCTGGCACACACAGGAGCAGGGCCTGGGGTCACATCAGACAGGGTGATTTTGAGGACCCTCCCAACTGGACCCCTGGACTCAAAACTCAGACCACAGAAAAAAATCACAGGATATATGTTCTGATCATGAAGTGTGTGCATCAGAACTGGGCTTCCTCAGTTACTGAAGCCTGTGTGGTGTACAGCATGCCCAGATGCACATGGGGGACATGACAACCAGTTCACTGAACCTGCAGAGAACATCTAGTACCATGGAGGGTAGAACAAATTGGACAATTCTGCCGGCCAAGCTTTGACAGCCAATATCTGCAAATGGAGACTCTAAGGCAGACTATGTCAGCCACCAGACATTGAAGGGATTTCCTCAACATTGGAGCAACAAAAGCAACAGTGTTTCAGAACTATTAAAACCACATTAGTCATTCAGTAGCATGTTATTTAACTTCATGGTGTTGTTAATTTCTTTTTGTTGTTGATTTTGTATTGTGGCTTTTCATTTAAGGGAATGTATAGTAACTGTTCAATGGAGACTATCATATCCAGATGTGAGGATACAATGCAGTATGCATCTCTACTTCCAGACAAAGATGGACTCCCAACGAAACTGTTTACTATATCTTGACAATAGGATGCTGGACTCTATGACATTGTCCACGCTTGCAATGATGGACATATATCTGTGTATGAAGAACTATAGTATAGTAATGATACAGGGGAACTCAATAAGTGTGGGGGGCGGGAATTGGGGCGGAGATAAGGGAAATCCCAGCGACTATGAAACTGTATCATAAAATGATAATAATAAACAGAAGTACAAACAAAACAAAACAAAACAAAACACTTAAGCAGTACCATCAGAATATGCTCCACATCGGGGACCCTGGGATAACATCCAATAGCTTTCCCCCATCCCCAAGTATTGATGCGTTTAGGCTGTTGAGAGTGGCCCTCTTTCCTTCTATCCTTCCTCCCCTAGACAGAGGAAGAAAGAAAAAAATTGGAAACAATTGTCTCATCCACTTTCCCCTATTATGGTTGGGTGAGATGCAGCCCTCTCCCTGGGGTAGTTTAAGAGATTCTCATCTGCCCTCTAGCAAGGTGGCTGTTAAGAAGTTGTGGGAGAAACGCTCCAGCCAGAAGCAGCTCTCCAGCCAGCAATTGCAGATGGTAGAGGGGGAGGTGAAAGGGCGCACATTCGACATCCATAAAAATTCTAGTCCGAAAGCAAATGGGGCTCTCAGGTCTGGACTGAGATGCCCACCTGGTCTTTCAGATACACTCTGGACCTTATTTATCCCCATTCAACCTAGCTAGCTTGCTCCCCACCACTTACTGAGTCACATCTGAATTCTTTTTTCCAGAAAGAAAAGAACCCCAAGCAACCAGTACTGGATTCCTGATAACAACTCCACTCTTTATTCCAGCTTCATGATAGCGTATACCCTACATGTACTAGAGGATAACTCCAGCCAGTAGGCCCCTGTCACCCACTGCATTAAGCTTTCTGCTCCTGGCTTCAGCATGGCCCACCTTTGCTACTGTGAGCCTTCGAGGAATGAACCAGCACATGAGAGTTCTCTGTCCCTGACTTATCAGTAAATGAAATACATTTTCAAAAGACATTATTATTTGTTTAGCAAAGTTATTCAACCCCTGATTTATGCCAGAAGCTGTTCCAAGAACTTAGGTTATAACGGTGGAAAAAACAGACTGAAATCTTTGCTATTCTACTGCTGAAGTTGATGGGCAGAACAAAGCACACAGTTAACATAATAAATCAACATATGATGTAGCAGGTGCAAGTTGGCCTGGTGCTTTGGGAACCAATTGAGGACAATAATATTTCATCAGGTGCCAGGGTGCCAAGTGCCAGTGGGTTGTGGTGGGAGGTCAATACCAGTAAAAAGGAAAAAAGAAAGAAAAAAAAACTAAAACAAATGAATTAGCAAAGCCTGATGCCTATTTTTCCTTTTCTCTACAATTATTCTGCAGAACTGCCCACATGTTCAAAAACTTTCAACAGAGCTAAAGAAACATAACATAGATTTAAATATACACATATAATGTATATAAAATAGCTCTTATTTTAGAAATAAAAGTGTTATAGCCTAACTTTAAGTATTAAGTAACACATATCAAAACCAGTATTTTATTCATCTATTTATTACTTATTTAGACATAGGTTTCTTTGCACAAAAGCACTGCACCCATACACTTCCATGAGTGTGTCCTGGCACTTAGCAGAAAAGCAAGAAGGTGGGCGCTGGCATTTGGTCTGTTATTGGGGTCCTGGTTTTGCTCCTGACTTTGGCTTCCTGTAGGCAGAAGATTATGTTTCCTACAGTGGCACCCTGCTGCCCATGTGGGAGAGGGCCTGGCTTCAGTCTAGCCTGGTCCTAGCTGCTATTAGTATTTGGAGAGTAAACCAGTGGATGTGAGATCTTTGTCCCCGTCTCTCTGTCTCCCCAGTCACTTTGTGTATCTCTGCCCTTCAAAGGACTAAATCATTCCCCCTCCCCCAAGTACAGGGATTAAGAGTTTGAGGAGTCAGATGGCTAAGTTAAAGGAAGTCACCTACTCCTTCTAAGCCTCAGCCTCCTGGCTTATAATAAAATTAAAGGAGTGACTTGCAGAAAGGATCGCAAGATGAACCACATGAATGGGTAGACAGTGCTAAAAACAGGGTAGAATTCTTACACCTCTCCAAAGTGCACAAACCAAAGACAGAGAAACCAACTCCCATGGAAGGTCGGCTGCTTTCCGGGGGCTCAGAGGAGGCCTGAGCAGGTGCTGAGGGCTGGCACTCAGCCAGGCACTGCCCTCTGAAAGTTGGAGACCCCTAGGCTCATGTGAGGTCTTGGATTGAGCCAGTTGCTGAGAAGTGTAGACGTTTCATTAACCTTGTTCCAACTAGTGGAGTAAAGGCTGCTGTGATCACTGGGAGTCACGTAGGATGCCTGTGTGCCCTTCCCCCTCAGCTGCTGTTGTTCCCTTCATTGCCTTCCTTTTTCAAATAAATTCATTTTTAAAGACTTATTTTGTTTTTATTGCAAAGTCAGATACACAGAGAGGAAGAGGGACAGAGAGGAAGATCTTCCGTCCGATGATTCACTCCCCAAGTGACCACAACGGCCAGAGCTGTGCCAATCCAAAGCCAGAAGCCAGGAAATTCTTCTGGGTCTCCCAAGCGGGTGCAGGGTCCCAAGGCTTTGGGCCGTCCTCGACTGCTTTCCCAGGCCACAAGCAGGGAGCTGGATGGAACTTGGGGCCTCCAGGATTGGAACCAGCGCCCATATGGGATTCTGGCATGTTCAAGGTGAGGACTTTAGTCACTAGGCCACCATGCCAGGCCCTCAAATTTTAAGACAAAAAAAATTACATATGAGATACCATGCAATGTTCAACTCATATATGCATTGTATAGGGCCCAAATCAGGGTAAATAAATTATCTCCTCAAGTGTTTAACATTTCTTCATTGTGAAAATGTTCAGCATCCTGTCTTCATGGTTGCTGAAAATCAGAGAGGGAAATATATGGTACATTAGCAATATAACTCTACTGTGCAATTGAAACACCTAAACTTATACTTTCCTAGCTATAATTTAGTGCCTGCTAACCTTTCCCCATGCTTTCCTTCCCATTTCTGCCATCATCCTCCATTCCCCGAAGCCTGCCAGCCCCTTTACTCCCTAGCATCTGAAACCACTACTATACTTTTAACTTTTATGAGATCAGCTCTTTCATAGACCCCACATATAAGTGAGATTGCATGACACTTATCTTTCTGATTTATTTCATTTACTATGCTGACTTCAATTATCATCCATGCTGTTGTGCATGTCAAGTCTTAATTCTTTCTTATGCCTGGATAGCATGCCACTGTGGGTATTTACCACAGTTTCTTTATCCATTCATCAATGGGTGCACGCTTAGGTTCTTTCCATTTCTTGGCTCATGTGAATAGAGCTGCCAATACGCTTGGGAGTGCAGATGTCTCTTTAGCAGACAGATTTAATTTCCTTTGGATACATGCCCAGAGGTGGGACTTTGAAGTCACGTAGTAGCTCTGTTTTAGTTTTTTGAGGAACCTCTACAGTGTTTTCCACAATGACTCTACTAATTTATAACCTACCAAAAGTTCACAGGAGTTTCCTTTTCTCCATAACTTTGCCAACACCTATTAGGGTTTTTTTTTTTCTCTCTCTCTTTTGGTAGTAGCAGATATAGCTAGAGTAAGATGGTATTTCATTGTGATTTTGATTTCTTTTCTTGATGATTACTGATATTGAGATGAAAATATTTACAAACCGTACATCCGACAAGGGGTTGATTACTAGAATATGTCAGAAATTCAAAAATTTCAACAGTGGGGGAGGGCATTTGATACAGTGATCCAGATGTTTGCCTCCTAAATCAGAGTGCCTCGGTTCGAGTCCCAGTTCCACTCCCAATTCCAGATTCCTTCTAACATGTACCCTAAGACACAGCAAGTGATGGCTCAAGTCCTGGGGTTCCCGCCACCCACTTAAGGGGCCGGGATTGAGTTCTAGGCTTCTGGCACTGGTCTGGCTCAGCTTTGGTTACAGGGATTTGAGGAGTAAACTAGTGGATGGAAGATCAGTCTCTCTTCTCTGTATTCAAAATAAATAAAAATAATGCATTTCAAAAAAACTCAATAGCCAAAAAATTACAATTTCAAAAATTGGATGTAGACCTAAAACAGATATCTCTCAAAGGAAGACATACAAATATGAACCAGTGGTACTTGGGAAAATGCTCAGTATCACTGATAACCTGGGAAGTGTAAATCAGCAAGGCAGTGAGATCATTACCTGTCTGTATGGCAACCTCATGGGCAGAGATGTGCTGTTTGTCACTGTAGTAATGAGCCTGGTTGCCAAGAACTTTAAGTGATGAGTAGAACAAAATGGATATACCTCAATCTATGTTGCTGTATTCACTTATCACTACAAATGATAAATTCAGACACTGAAGTGCCTTTGATAATACGGTGGTAACACCAGTCTTGATTTTAATGTACTGGGGTTAACCGAATGCATAGATCTTGTTTATGTCAATAGTTCACAGGGTTTCTCTCAAGTTGGTATTGTGACTTTTTTTAAAAAAAGATCCATTTATTTATTTATTTTTAAAGATTCATTTATTTTTATTACGAAGTCAGATATACAGAGAGGAGGAGAGACAGAGAGGAAGATCTTCCATCTGATGATTCACTCCCCAAGTGAGCGCAACAGCTGGTGCCATGCTGATCCAAAGCCAGGAACCAGGAACCTCTTCCATGTCTCCCACACAGATGCAGGGTCCCAAAGCTTTGGGCCGTCCTCGACTGCTTTCCCAGGCCACAAGCAGGGAGCTGGATGGGAATTGGAGCTGCCGGGATTAGAACTGGTGCCATATGGGATCCCAGTACATTCAAAGTGAGGACTTTAGCCGTTAGGCCACACCGCTGGACCCGATCCATTTATTTTTATTGGAAAGAAAGATATACAGAGAGGAGAAGAGACAAAGAGGAAGATCTTCCATCTGATGATTCACTCCCCAAGTGACCATAATGGCCAGAGCTGAGCCGTTCCGGAGCCAGGAGCCAGGAACTTTTTCTGGGTCTCCCACATAGGTGCAGGGTCCTAAAACTTTGGGCCATCCTCAATTGCTTTGCAGGGCCACAAGCAGGGAGCTGGATGGGAAGTGGAGCATCTAGGACATGAATTGGTGCCCAAATGGGGTCCTGGTGGTTGCTAAGGTATTTATCACCTAACATAGTTTCTGCATGTAATAAGCAATCCACAAACACTTATTGAACAAATAGGGAGAAAACAACTTGAAAGACACAAACATGACACAAGGTGACAAATGCTCTGATAGAAGTATATTTGAAATACAGGGGCGGGCATGGTCCACAGCTGTGTGTGCCATGTCGGCTGCTGGATGAGGTATTTGGAAGGAATGTCGCCAAGTTCATCATTTTTCATTTCTCAATCTTTGCAATCCAACCTAAACAACCGAGGTAAAGCCATCCCAATGTTGTGCTTTTGCAGTTTCCACTCGCCAGATCCAAATGCCATTGACTGTTGGCCTCTCCAGGGAAGATCTCCATCTCTCCTTGACGGATCTGTTAGCTTCCAGCATCATGGTCATGACCATGAGCATTCTTTGCAGATGGCACAGCAACCAAGTGAATCTGTTACTGCTTTGCTCGGTCAGATCATGTTCCTGTCCCACTCAGATCCTCCCTCTATCCTGCAGACATGACTGCATTTTCACGACTCTCCCTCCCTCTCTTTCTGCTGTCTGGTGTGCTTCTGGTCTCTTCCTGTTACATATGTTTCCGTGTCCTAGCCTGCAATGCTTGTCCTCCAAGCAACCACTGGTCCTTTCCTTTACCTTCCAGATCTTCGTGTAAATGCAACTTCTGAAAATCACCTTTCTGGGCTACCTCTCCAGATTTCCATAGGAGCTAATTCTCCTAGCCCTCAGTGCTGTCTTTGTTTCTTGCTCACCATCTTAATTTATGACCTATGGCTTTGATTTGGTGGCTTCCCTGTCCCCCACCAGGACGTCAGCTCCAGAAGACCAGGGACCTGTGTCTGTCTTGTTTACTGTGCTGTGTATCCATCGTGCCCTAAGTACAGTAAGAGGCACAGAGTGGTGCTCAGCAATGAAGGGGCAAATGAACAACACTTCATTATCACTTCTTGCACTGGTTGAGTGGCTCCTAGTCCAACAATGCCACTGTATCATCTTCATCCTCACAAAAGACTCTATTCCGACATTCTAGCCACTTTTTTTTTTAAGTATACAAATTAGAGTGCTAAGTTGCAGAGCAAGTGGAAGTCAAGACCTTGCTTCAAGGCGTACATGGTCTAGGCCACTGCCTTGAGAATTCCCCAGATCTTTGTTCCCAGACCAGTGCTTCTTCCCTTGGCTGCCTAATCCTTCAAGTGCCTGTGACATTTGACACCTATCCCTTTTGGGTCCCCATCCTTCTCTTTCAGACATCCTCACAACCTTTGCTGGGGCTGAGGGTTCTACATGATTTGAAGCTGACACACGGAGAGCAAGCTGGCTTGCCCTGGGTCCAGCACACGTGGCCTCCCTATGGGAGCCTAAGCACAGACAACTTCCTTTTACTTGCAGTTCCCACCTGGAGTTTTTCTGAAAACTATACTCTTCCTGTCCAGGACTCCTATGCTTGAATTTCACCTGTTTTTTATGTCTGAATTCTTGATGTATGGCCCTTTCCTGACAACTTCTCTTCTTACAGAAGACAAAAGCAGGAACAAGGGACCGGAAAAGCACGTCAAGGACCCCCAGTAAAGGTGACACTACAGACAACTCATACACTTGTTTTGTGCAAATGGTAATTTGAGGAGAAAGCATACTGTTAAACATAAAGACTGTATTAAAACAATAAATGAAATATAGACAGATAAGAAGGTATGTAGACAGAGAAATGCATGAAGAAATGCCTTAAGCTGCCAGCTGTGACACTTGTATCCCTTCATCAGTGCCTAGCATCAAGGCCCAGCTCAGCTTCTAATTCCAGCTTCCTGCCACTGTGAATTCAGGGAGGCAAAAGGTGCTGACTGACTTGAGTCCCTGATACCCTCATGAAAGCTGGATAGGTCCCTGGCTCAGGCCTGCTTCAGCTATTGCTGACATCTGGAAAGTGACTCAGTGGATGGGAGTGCTCTGTCTCTCAAATAAAGCATTGTAATCTTTTTTCTTTTAAGATTCATTTATTTTTATTGCAAAGTCAGATATACAGAGGGGAGGAGAAACAGAGAGAAATATCTTCCATCCAATGACTCACTCTCCAAGTGATCACAACGGCCGATGCTGTGCTGATCCGAAGCTAGCAGCCAGGAAATTCCTTCCGGGTCTCCCACGCGGGTGCAGGTTCCCAAGGCTTTGGGCCATCCTCATCTGCTTTCCAAGGCCACAAGTAGGGAGCTGGATAGGAAGTGAAGCTGCCGGGATTAGAACTGGCACCCAATGGGATCCTGGTGCTTTCAAGGCGAGGACTTTAGCCTCTAGGCCACAATTTTATTGGAACATAAAGTGGAGATAATATGGAGAGTAAAATAAAGCAATAAAATTCCACCTCCCTCAAGACCTAGTATCTAGTTTTCAAGTTCTAGAACCTTACTCAGTATTTTAAGAACCCCAAATCAACTGTTGCTTACAAGACAAAGAAACATTTTCATGACTCATGTTGAGTGACACGAGGGTATCATTTTAACTGCTCATCAACTCATGGGCCTCATCTCACCTCAAATCAGTGAGTTGGCCATGCTGAAAAATCCCTGTTTGGAACCATAGGACAGTACATGGTGCCTCAGAGGAAGGAGCATGAGCTAGGAATCCCGTGTTGTACTCTGATAACTTTTTATCTGAGGGACTCTGGATGGGGTCACTGGCACTGCCTTACGATGAGTCAGTGCCTTACCAACAGAAAAGTGCTTCTCATGCTCAAGAGGCCCATGGGGAAAAACTGCAAAGTGTTATCTCCACTACTGTACAAAGGCCACACTTAGTATTACAAATTATGTAAATCCCCTCCTGGTTATTTTGGATAAGAGCTGTATTGTTCTCTTTCAAGTCTCATAGCCTAGATAGCAGCATGAAAAAAGAGATAGGGCATCACGGTGTTTAAAAACCAGGAGCACAATCCCAATCCCAGTCCCAGGTGATATTGGGCAAGACATACATCCCCGAGCACCTGTTTACTTAGCTTAAATGTGAGAACAATAAAATTAACCACATACGACCAGGGTGAGGCTTAGATGACCAACCCTCTGGGCACCCCATAGACACAGCAAGAGCTCCATAAAGATGTGGTTCACAAATTTGAGGATCTTCTGGTTTTATTGAACCAGTTTATTGCTTCTCTATTTCCACTAGAAGAATGCATGGCTGACCAACTGCGCAGACCGAGGGGAAGACATTGGCTGGGAAGAGGAAGTAGAGTGTTTTCTTACAGTCATGAAACCAGAGTTGGGTTGATTTATCAATGAAACAGGAGACAATCTCTCCCTCCAGTGGAAGTTTTTGTTTCAGAGAAAAGTCCCAAGAAAGAAAGTCACCCCAGGACAACCATGGACCATCCAAATGAGTCCCGGAAAACCAAGTCATGTCCCCACCTCTCGGCTCTTAATTTATAGCCCCTGAGGAGGAAGCAACTGGTCACAGAGGTAAATGTCAAGGTTCAATGATGCAACCTCAGCGGCTCATCTGTCTTCACTGCCTTGAGAAAGGATCACAGATCTCACCTTCCCAGAGTGGCTGATTCTAAAAGAAAAAAAAAAAAATTGGAAGGGTAACTAAAAACCTGAGTAGTCTGGATTTATTTCTGTTTACTTACTCACCCCTTGCCTCATGTTACAAAAGGTTTGAGGCAACTCCTTAAAACAGACAAAGGGAAGCTGGAGAGAGTTGAAGACATCTGAGCAAAAAAAGAAGACGTCATGAAACTAGAAGCCAAGGACAAGATGAACTGTGAGAGGTTCATTTCACATTCAGGCACTGTCACTATCTGGCTGGTGTTGCTTTGCCAGGTCTCCACCATTACAAGGTGTCATGGGGAATCTGGATCTTTGTAACTCAAAAATCCTCACTGGTGAAGAGATGAACCCTAAAATAAGAACCCGTCAATACTTCAGAACTGTCAGGTCAGCGCCAGCTCCAAAGTTCTAGCTGATCACTGTCTGCAGCCTGTGTGGATGTGGAATTGCAAACAACCAAATACAGCAAGCAAAAAAGAAAAAGAAAGAAAGAGAAAGGGAGAGAGAAAAAAAGAGAGAGAGAGAGAGAAAGGAAGGAAGGAAGGAAAGAAAGAAAGAAAGAAAGAAAGAAAGAAAGAAAGAAAGAAAGAAAGAAAGAAAGAAAGGAAGGAAGGAAGGAAGGAAGGAAGGAAGAAAGAAAGAAAGAAAAAGAAAGAAAGAAAGAAAAAGGAAGGAAGAAAGAGAGAAAGGAAGGAAGGAAGGAAGAAAGAGAGAAGGAGGGAGGGAGGGAGGGAGGAAGGAAGGAAGGAAGGAAATTTGATTGCATAGCTAGCTATCTTTCAAAGGGGGAAACATATAATGAAAAAGACATTGAACTATGTTAAGATTTTCTAAACAAATTTGAACCAAAGAATCAATGTGATGAACTCCTCATTCCACAAATCACAAGTGCTCACAATGATCACTTAAATTTTTCAAAAGAAGGGTAGATAAGCATGTTTCCATAGTGATTTGTTCGAATCTTCAACTCCATATAATTAAAAGTCATAGTTCATAGTCTATAATGGATTTTCTGTAGTGGATTCCTATTATAGTGGTTTCTCTTAGACTTTCTGAAGCCAGTTGTTTGCAGATTGTAAGGGCTCCTTTCTGGACTGTCCTGCAATGAAAGTTTGGGTCCGAGCTCTTTGATGGGAAAAAGGAAACAAAGTTATTAGGGAAAGTCACAGACACACACAACAAAAGGAAGTTACTGAGGAACACCAGAGAGGATAGTTCAGAAGCCTACTGCACGAGACTTAGTGCCCTTGGGGCTAGTAAGAAGCCTAAGGTAGAGAGGAGTCTGTGCAAATGGCTTTGTGTTTGGCTTACACAGTGTCAGGTGTTGTGTGCCCACTGAACAGCTGATGATGATTAATGCTGCTCAACAAGCATCTGTGACTTTTGTTAAAAGCAAGAGGAAATCCTTCTTGGAGAGGGAGGACCTTTGCAGAAGAGGGAAACTGCTTCCGGAAGCAACCCCATGTTGCATCCATCCCCAGCCGCCCCTGAGCTTCCGGGCCCAAGACTGGAGATGGTGACCATTCCTGAGTAAGAAAACTGAGCTGCTGCCCTTGGGACACCCAAGGGACACAGGATAAATAAGAAATAAGTCCTTCAGCCCAAAGCCTTGGAACCGTGCACCGGCATGGGAGACCAGAAGAAGCTCCTAGCTCCTGGCTTTGGATTGGCTCAACTCTGACTGTTATGGCTGCTTGGGGAGTGAACCATTGGACAGAAGAGCTTTCTCTCTGCCTCTCCTTCTCTCTGTATATCTGCCTTTCCAATAAAAATAAATTTAAAAAGAAAAAGAGATTAGTCCTTGAGCAAGGCACTAAGGTCCCCTCTTTTCCTTCCGCTTAGATCAAAGACTATAAGGCAAGCACTTGTAAAAAAGTTTAATTGCAAGTGTCTTATTGACATGTTTATTTTGTATTCCTAAGAAATATTTTTGAACTATCCAAATTTGTTTATACATAAGTCATGATGCTTTTTGGTTTTTTTTTTGAGAGAAATTCTACTACTTTATTCATGGAAATACAATATGAGGATGCTTCAAAAAGTTCATGAAGGGGCTGGCACTGTGGAGTAGCAGGTAAAGCTACTTCCTGTAGCACTGGCATCCCATAGAGGCACCAGTTCAAATCCCAGTTGCTCCACTTCCAATCCAGCTTCCTGCTAATGCTCTTGGGAAAGCAACAAAAGATGGCCAAGTGCTGGGGCCCTGGTCTCACACAGAAGATTCGGAAGAAGCTCCTGGCTCTTAACTTCAGATTGGGCCAGTTCAAGCTCTTGTGATCATATGGGGAGCGAACCAGCAAATGGAGGGTGGGATTCAATCTCTCTCTACCCTAGCTCCTTTCTATGTAACTCTTCCAAACATAACAAACATTTTTTTTTAAGATTCATTTATTTTTATTGGAAAGTCAGATATACAGAGAGAGGAGGAGAGACAGAGAGGAAGATATTCCATCCGATGATTCACTCCCCAAGTGATTGCAATGGCCAGTGCTGCACCAGGAGCCAGGAACTTCCTCCAGGTCTCCCATGTGGGTGCAGGAACCCAAGGCTTTGGGCCATCCTCGACTGCTTTCCCAGGCCACAAGCAGGGAGCTGGATGGGAAGTGGGGCTGCTGGGATTAGAACCAGGCCATGGCGCTGGGCCCAACAAACATTTTTTAAAGTGCATGAAAATATAATTGGAAACTAAGTTTATACTAGTAAAAAACTTTGAAAATTCATGCACATGAGGGATCTTCAAAAACTTTGTAGAAAGTGTATGGTAAAAACCAGTGCAGGAATTTCTTTTGTGTGTGTGTATGTGGCAAACAAAGCCTATCTTTTAATTTCATTTTATATGAACTTTTGGAGTCACTCTTGTATATAATATACTAGTGCCAAGCGGAGACTCTAAGGTGGATTAAATCAGCCAATGGATTTTGGAAGGATTTCTTCAACTTTGAAGCAATGAAATCAACAATATCTTAGAACTATTGAAACCACTTGAGCAGCACCCTTGGAACATACTCCATATCAGGGACCCAAGGATGACACTGAGTGGTCATCCCGATCCTCAGGTGCTGATGTGATTAGGCTGCTGGGAGTGGCCCTCTCTCTTTCTCTCCTTCCTTCCCCCAGATACAAGAAGAAAAAAAAAATTGAAAAAAAATAAACCCTTAACAAATCAATAGTTCTGTTCACAGAGTTGCATGAATGCCCAGTGTTGCTGTCCCTCAGGAAGGTCCACTTAAACCGAAGCACCACTATGAGACTGAGTTGACCTTCATGGACTATTGGTTTCTCATCATATCCCCTATGATTTTAGAATGGTAGCATTGATACAGTTAGTGGTTCGGTAGCATTGGTTTCAATGCTAATACTGGAACTTGGCTTGGCTCACGCAGCGCTGTAACACAGTGGGGTAGCCAGCACTGCTATGATCTCAGAGGGACTGACTCTGTGTTTACAGAAGAATGCCCAGAAGCAGCTGACCTAAGAGAGTAATAAAACCTCAGGTAGGTGGTATGGGAGGCTGTCCTCTTGTTACAGAGGACAATAGGGTTCTATTGCTCACCATGGTGAACTACCAACATTTTCAAGCTGCATGACATTCCAGAGGCCAGAAGGACACCTGAGCAGTGACCTGCCAGAGAAGATTTCTTCACTCAAGAGGCCAAACAAAGATTTGTTTACTTATCTCACATCAGAGGCCATTAAGTAGTTAGACTTTGCAGCCTGGCTGCCTGGGTTCAAATCCTGCTCAGAAGTTCTATGACCTAGCCAAGTTATTTGACCTCTCTATGCCTGTTTCTCTTCTTGGGAGATAATGTTAATAATGCCTACTTCACAGTGTTGTGATAAAGAACAAATGAATTAAAGCATGCAAGGTATTCAGAAAAATGCCCATTAAATGTTACTTTCAGTGGCTTATGTTCTTTTTCAAAAATTAGCAACACCAATACATTTTAAAGAGATTTTTTTGAAAGACACATTAGCAATGAGCTAGATCAGAAGTACAGCAGCTGAAAGTTGAACTGGCACCCATATGAAATACTGGTACTGTAGGCGGAGGCTTAATTTACTACACTACGGTGGCCCTCCCTACTCCCATTACTTGCTTTTTTTTTTTAAAAGATTTATTTATTTATTTATTTATTTATTGGAAAGGCAGATATACAGAGAGGAGAGACAGAGAGGAAGATCTTCCGTCCAATGATTCACTCCCTAAGTGAGCACAACGGCCGATGCTATGCTGATCCAAAGCCAGGAGCCTCTTCCGGGTCTCCCACGCGGGTGCAGGGTCCCAAAGCTTTGGGCCGTCCTCTGCTGCTTTCCCGGGCCACAGGCAGGGAGCTGGAAGGGAAGCGGGGCTGCCGGGATAGAACCTGCGCCCATATGGGATCCTGGGCGTGCAAGGGGAGGACCTTAACCACTTGCGCCGGACCCCTCCCATTACTTTCAAATACTTCACGGTGATATTCTAAAGGTAAGATTAGAGAAACTTTAGGGCCTGACGTGGTATCTTAGAAGCTGAAGTCCTCGCTTTGAATGCGCTGGGATCCCATATGGTTCCCAGTTCTAATATCGACTGCCCTGATTTCCATCCAGCTCCCTGCTTGTGGCCTGGGCAAGCAGTGGAGGACAGCCTTGGGTCCCTGCACCCATGTGGGAGACCTAAGAAGAGGCTCCTGGCTTCAGATTGGGCCAGGTCTGGGCCATTGCAGCCACTTAAGGAATGAATCAGCAGACGGAAGATCTTTATCTCTCCTCTCTGTATATCTGACTTTCCAATAAAAACAAAAAAATTATCTTAAAAGAAAGATTAGAGAAATTTTATAAAACACTTTGAAAGGTATTATCTGGTACATTAAAGTAAATGATTAGTGCTGATGCTAAGCAACCAAGAAGTCAGTGTGATTGCTTCAGCCATCGAGGGAAGAGGCTTCTGATTGGAAACCAGACCGTGAAAAGGCTAGAAAATAGAAATACAGCAGCAGAGGTAACATCAGTGCAAAGGTAAAGAAACAGAACAAAGAAGGAAAAAGAATTAACATTTCTGGTCGTGCCTACTACCGATTAGGAGCTTAACACAGATACTGTGTTTAATCAGCTCATGTGTACTCCAGGTGTTTTGTTAAAACTGAGATCAGCAAGATTAATAAGCTGCCTAAGATTGCAAAGTTAGAAATGACAGAGGCAAAACTCAAACCCAGATCTGTCAGAAGACAAAGGCCCAGCATCCCTTCTTATGGCCAGTTCTAACACAGGTAGCACATTACCCCTTCAAAACAGGTCAAGCCGCATGCTGTGCTAGTGTGACTCAACAACACAGCCAAGATGACTTCAATGGCCAAGGAAAGGCTACGCAGTAATCACGGTAGCCCTCCACTCCCTGTCTCTACAAAGGAATCGGTGGGCAACAGGTCCTGGAGAACTTGTTGACAGGGCATTACTCATCTGCAGCTGGGATGCCCTGGTCACTGAAATCAGCTCTAGTGTACCACGCTGTGCATGCAGTCACACAAGTAACTCATTGTGCCAGAAAAGCATACACACACACTGTGGGAAGACATTCATGAGCACAGTAGAGCCATAGCACTTAAGGATATTTTTTAAGCATATACAAATACTCAAATTCTAAAACATTCTCATGAGCCCCAAGCCAGCTTTGAACCTCCTGCTATCAGATTCCCATTTGCTGTGCTTGCTGGCTAACCCTCAGTCCCTAAGATTCCATCCTAGCCCCCTTACTGTTAGACTTCTGAGCAACATACCTCCTTCCCCTATTCCTGGTGACATAACCTCACAGACACTGCTCTGTTCCTCTGATGGTCTTTCTGTCCTGCTCCTTCTGGCCAGTCTGGTGTCCACTAAGGACAGTTACCAAGATCTTGCTGCAAGGCAGCCCCATCTGACTACCACTTCCTTTTTAATTTTATTCTTGGAAATTGACTTCTTGAGATAGCACTTATATACCATAAAGGTTATACTTTTAAGGTATACAGTTCAACGGCTGTTGGCCTATGTCCAGAGTTATACCACCAGGACCACAATTAAATTGAGAACATTTTACCCACCCCAATACCATATCTATCAGTCTTTATTACCATCCTGTTAATCCTTATATTGCTTCCATCCCTGGTTAAGAAACCAGTTTCCTGTATATTTAAATGAATCCATTCCAAAGATTCCATTTCACATAACACATGGTCTTTTCTGACTGGCTTCTTTGGTTTAGCATAATGTTTTTAAGTTCATGCAATTTGCAGCATGTCTCAGAATATTATTCCGTTTCATTGCCAATAATGTTCTATTCCACAGCTATGTCATATTTGATGTACCCATGCCCCAGTCAATGGATGTGTGAACTCTTTTTGCTTTGGTTCTGTTACGAATAATACTGCAGCGAACATCTGTGTAGCACTTTGTATGTGGACATGCATTTAAATGTTCATTTACTTATCTGAAAGGCACAGTGGTGGCAGAGACAGAAAAGAGAAAAGAGAACTGAAATACCTACTAGTCCTTCTCCAAATATCCCAAACAGCAAGTGCTGGACCAAGCTGAAGACAGAAGCCAGAACTCCGCTAGGTCTTCTACACTGGTGGCAGTGACCCAAGTACTTGGGCAGGGGTCACCTGCCATCTTCCTAGTACATTAGCTGGACAGGAAGTGGAGCAACTGGACACTGTGACATGGGATGCAGGCACCAAGAGGTGATTTAATTCTTCTACCACTCTCCCTTTGGTAGCTACCCTACCTTCCCTGAAAGTCTTTGAACTCTCCAAGTACACGTCTGATATGATTTTTGTATTTGGTGGGCTATTTGGTGGGAACACCTTTTTCCAGGAGCCATATAGCTCACTCTCTCTCCTTCAATTCTCCTGTTTAATATGTCTTTAGCCTTTATGTCACCTGCCTTATATTCCAATGACACGTAGAAAATGACCACAGACAATTACCATGGTCCAGCTGGGGGAAGATTGGACTAGAGAGAGACAAAGTTGGCTTTCTAAGTGTCTTAATTCTCATAACCTATGGGAGGAGGATGATCATACCCATTTCACAGAAGTCATAACAGGAACCTAAGAGATATTAAAATCATAATTTCAAATAAATCTCTGATCAGAGGTACGTGCAGCAGCTGAATGTCCAATAAACACCTACCTACTAACTACATGTATTCTTGGGGTGTTACAGTAGATTGTCAGCTTCCTGTTTAGATTAGAGCATGGTGGGAATGAATGCTGACAAAATTCAAATATTTGTCATCATAATCCATATGGCTTTTTTTTTTTTAAGTTTTTCACCTTAGCTGTATCCTAAAGTGAAACCCTTATGTATTTAACTGAAGGGTAATTAGATTCCAAGGATGCCTGGTGGTGTCTCACCTTATCATCCAGGGCCATTTGTGCATAATAAAAATTCCACCAGGTGGCCCTGCACACAGACACTTGTCAGCAGATTCACTTCCTCCATTGGCTACTGAGGAGGCATAAACAGAAGGTCATGACAAGGAAGACAATGAGAGGAAAGTCATTTGTCAATGGCTTTACTCAATGGTGCTGTTTCTCAAAATTCCACACCGGGTGGCCCAGATATTTTGAAGTCCATGTCCCATACATCTTCTTTTTCAGATGAATTGGAACCCCAGTCCTTTCACAGATGCCTGAGAAACCTCAGGGTATCTGCCCATCCCTATTTATGCTGCTGTACCCCACCCTCGCATCCATTATCTTCCAATTATCAGTTTGGCATTTCTTCCCCCTTGTCTGGCCCATTCTTTTCTTCTGACCTCTTGACATATGTATTTGCTTTTCCTTGTTGGGAATCCTTGCCCAGACCTTCTTCAATCAGTCAACATCCCAGGCAGACAGTGGTGGGGCAATAGTGACAACCGTGTCACTGGCATAAGCTCAGATGGGTTGTGATTCATTAAATAACACCAGAAAGGGATTGTTTTCCAGGGTGCACTGATTTTTCTATAAGCATTATGTCAAATCAATAAAACAGCTAATGTAAAATGTGTAGTTTGTGATGAAATGATGGCTGGGAAATTATAGAGCAACCCCTGGGATTTATCACTTGTTGCAAGTATAAACAGACCTTTTGGCTAGAAATATTTCCCAGATCTTAATCGGTCTTAAGTTAATAAATGTGATTTATTGCTCTCAGTTGACAAAAAGGAAAGTGAAGAACTTGCCAAAGGCAAATATCAAATATGACGAAGAAACTGAAATGCAGACTCTGATACATTCCAAAGCCCCATTGAGTAATATACTTCCCCGTGGCTGACGGCATCCAATGGGAATGTGAATTTTTTCCTTTATAAGTACCAATATAAAAAGCTGATGTTTGGGGGCTAGCACTATGTTGTAATAGGTTGGGCTGCCGCCTGCAATGCCAGCATCTTATTCGGCTACTGGTTCAAGTCCCAGCTGCTCCTCTTCCAGTCCAGCTCCCTGCTTTTGCATCTGGGAGAGTAGTAGAAGATGGCCCAAGACCTTGGGTTCCTTCACCCACATGGAAGACCCAGATGAAGCTTCTGTCTCTTGGCTTTGGCTTAGTCCTGGCCTTTGTAGTTACCTAGAGAGTGAACCAACCAGGGAATATCTCTCCCTTTCTAGGTAATGCTGATTTTCAAACAAAATCTTTTAAAAAGAATTATAAGCAGAAGAGGAAGAAAAAGCTGATGTTTTGAGCACTTGCCATTGTACTGGAGCCAAAAGATACAAAAGCATTTAGATAATAAACTTGACTTTCTTAAATTCAAGTTGAAAACAAAAGATAAAAAACAAATCAATAGCACTGTAAGAGAGCACTCTCCAAGTTTCAAATACGAGTTGAAAGCTGGAACTGCTGCATATTCAGACCAGAGAATAACCACTGAGGCCAGGCAGGACTGGGATGAAAGGGGTATTGATCCACACCTAGAAATCCCTTAGGCCATTTGCTGTGAAATTGACTCACAGAGTCATCTTTTCCAAGTCTCCAAAGAAGAAATTAAAACAAGAACAATGGAAGGAAAATCCCGAAGTGTCACGGCTCGTGTGTGCATTGCACGCAGGCTGCACACGGTCTTGGGGCAGGCATTCAGTGCAGGAGTTAACTGCTACTTGAGATGCACACATCTCATATCCTAGACCTGGCTCCTCTGCTTCCGATCTGGCTTCCTGCTGATGTGTGCCCTGGGAGGCAGCAGATGAGGACTCACTGCCCAGGCCCTGCCACCCTTGAAAGAGACCCAGGAGTTCCCAGCTCCTGGCCTTTTCCAGGTCCAGCACTGTCAGGTGCAGGTATTTGGGCAGTGAACTAGTGGATGGAAAATCTCTGGCTGCCTAGTTGGCTGTATGCTTTTGAAATTCAAAATTTAAAAAGGGGAGAAAAACAGAAAGAAATGCCAAAAAGCAGTAGTCATAATGTCTAGACATTATTTGTTGTTAATCTGAAATTCACATTGAACTTGTATTTTGTTTGTTAAATCTACCAAACTAATTATCCCAATCTCCCACTTGGAATTATCATCCTTAAATATTTTTTACTGACTTGAAGAGTGGTTAAGAGAGGGAAGGAGACAATTCTATCATGGAAATCAGGATGCTGATGTAGTTATGTTGGCTATTGGTGTATTTACAAGGAAGGCTCACATGAATCAAACTCACAGGCTATCGACACACATATAGAAACTAACCAGATTTATGATGTTTTCAGCCGTCACTTGTCTAACGCCTGGAATACCCATCTTCTGACTTCTCAACTTCTGCTTGGTAATCTCTTTCACTCATTCATTGAATCTGTAACTTGTCAAGTCAACAAGTCCATTTAGCCCCTACCAGGTGCCAGGTACAGTGTCAGAAACTGAACACCTATACTTCCCCACTGTTTAAGCAACAACAATCAGAACAGCAGCTATATTTTTGAAGTACTTGCCATGAGCTAGGCACTCCAATCAATTCTTTACATCCATTATATTAGCTAATCTTCATGTAACACTAAGCGATAGTCACTAGTATTCACATTCTATCAACAAAGATATTGAGACATGATGAGATTTAAAAACAAAATGCCACTTCTTTCTAGCCATGTAATTAATAGTAGTAATAAATGTTGCAGGCAGGATAAGTTCCCAGGGTCTGTATATATATATATATATATATATATATTTTTTTTTTTTTAAGATTTTACTTTATGGGCCCAGTGCAGTGGCCTAGTGCCTAAAGTCCTCACCTTGCAACCACCAGGATCCCATATGGGCTCCAGTTCTAATCCCTGCAGCTCCACTTCCCATCCAGCTCTCTACTTGTGGCCTGGGAAAGCAGTTGAGGATGGCCCAAAGCCTTGGGACCCTGAACCTGCGTGGGAGACCTGGGTGCCCATAAGGGATGCTAGTGCATAAGTAATAATACGACATGTGGGGCCCGGCGGCATGGCCTAGTGCCTAAAGTCCTCGCCTTGAAAGTGCCGGGATCCCATACGGGTGCAGGTTCTAATCCCGGCAGCCCCACTTCCCATCCAGCTCCTTGCTTGTGGCTTGGGAAAGCAGTAGAGGACAGCCCAAAGCCTTGGAACTCTGCACTCGTGTGGGAGACCTGGAAGAAGTTCCTGGATCCTGGCTTTGGATTGGCATAGCACCAGCCGTTGTGATCACTTGAAGAGTAAATCATCAGATGGAAGATCTTTCTCTCTGTCTCTCCTCCTCTCTGTATATCTGACTTTCCAATAAAAAATAAAATAAATCTTTTAAAAATAAAAAAATAAATTTAAAAAATGACATGTGGAAAACGATGCACTAAGATGTTTTATCCTGGTTAGGGCCAGAGAGTTGCACAGTGGCAAAGCAGGCCCTGGAAGCCAGGTCTCCAGATTCCTGTCTTGGTGGTTAAATATGCCACCCGAGGCTTAAGCATGTGCTCTACAGGCACAGATGAAGAGCTTGGCTCAAGTAAAGCATCTCAGGCTTCTACACCAGATGGTGTGCAAATTCCTTTCAAAGATTTGGGTGCATGTGATACTGGCTGTTATGGTTGACTTATTTATTTTACTTACTAGAAAGAAAAAGGGAGAAAAAAACAGAGAGAGATCTTTTACCCCCTGACCATCCCCCAAAACCCCTAACAGTTGGGGCTAGGCCCAGACAAAGCCAGGAACTCAGAACCCAATCTGAGTCTCCTCCTGAGTGAGTGACAGGGACCCCACTATTTGAGCCATCATCTGCTACCTCCCAGGGTACACACTGAAAGAAAGCTGGACTCAGAAGTAGAACTGGATCTAACACAGGCGTTCTGATTTAGGGTGCGGGTGTTCCAAGTTTTATCTTAACTACTACCGCACATGTCTGCCCCAGTTATTATTTTTCCAATACAAACAGCTGAGTTGGTTGAGGAGAGAAGGTGGTATTTTATACGCTTATTTTTCTTTTAAATACAAAACCTTTTCATTTGCAAGTTGCTTTTAAAGTTTCTGCATCTTTTGGGAGCTCTGCCTTGGCTCTCCCATCACAGCATCCTCCATGGTAATTCTAGCAACAGCCTCCATTGAGTTCCCCTGGGAAGTCAACACCCCACCCTTAAGTTGTGTAAATGTCCATTTCAATTTCATCCGGTCTCCGCCTTTCCCAGATTACCTTGTTAACTCCCTGACCCTACAATATGTTTCCCCACTGTAAGCCCAGAAAATGGAAATACACTATGGTGAGGGCAGCTGCAAACAAAAGAAAACAATGGCTTGTCCAGACCTACTTGACAAGGAAAACACTACTGGCCCACATCCTTCTTGTCCACTGGAAATGAACCACAGTGTATTTGAGGAAACAATTTTATTCCCAGTGGGAACAGGGGACTGAAGGAAATCCTAATTTTCCAGCTACTTACTGTAAAAGAAGGGAACCTTCAAGAGCAAGTTGGTAGGCCGAGAGAAAGTGGTTCCAAAGCCCATCATCATATTAAGTCTAGGATGCGGTGGCCTTTCTGGAAAGGAACGCCTTGTCTGATGGTCTTGCTCATGGCTTTCAGGATTCTCTTGGTGTGCTGGAGTAGGGGGTAACTAGCTCTCAGACATTCCCCACACGCTGGTTATACTAGATGCTGGCCAAGGACTATGTGCACAGGACATGCTCACATTTGGTAATTGCTTATAAACTGCTAGACACAGAGAACTCTGCAAGACCCACATGTAATCCTAACAATGACCCCATGATCGCTAGACAAGGATACTGAGCTGACGGCCATGCTTCCAGTCTATTTCACAATGTGGCACCAATCTCTCAGCACGTGCGTGAACACTCATGCCACGATAGACGGCAGATGCAGGTGTATCCTGCTGGGATTCAGAAAAGAGCCAATGTGAGATGTAGACCCACGACTATGCCTACGAAAGTTGTGCTCTTCCCACTGTGGGTACCAGTACACTGGTTCTGTGATGTTAAATTTTTTACAAATCTCTCAGCAGGATCAGTTTTATTCACTTTCATTTGGGGAATGAATATAGCTGAGTCCCTCGACCATGCTGATCCTGGAACACAGGACAGACCCTTCGCTGCATCATCCCATTAGAGTGATTTTCAATGCTCAATGCTTTCAGGGTCACCATCTGACTGATGTTTTAAGAGAAAACCTGAGGGTCCAGCATGGTAGCCTTGTGGCTAAAGTCCTCACCTTGCAACCACTGGGATCCCATATGGGTGGGTGCCAGTTAGTATCCCAGATGTTCCATTTCCCATCCAGTTCCCTGATTGTGGCATGGGAGAGCAGTTGAGTGCGTCCCAAAGCTTTGGAAGCCTGCACCTGGGTGGAAGACTCAGAAGAAGCTCCTGGCTTCAGATTGGCTCAGCTCAGGCTGTTGCAGCCACTTAGGGACAGAAAATCTTCCTCTGTCTCTCCTCCTCCTCTCTCTATATCTGACCTTTTAATAAAAAGAAACAAATCTTGAAAGAAAGAAAGAAAGAAAATAAATAAATAGGGGGAGGAGGGGAGGGGGAGAAAGAATCTTCCCTCCACTGGTTCATTTCCCAAATGCTCATGAAAGCAGGTAGCAGGGCTAGACCAGGCTGAAGTCACGAACCAGCAACTCAGCCTCCCAGGTAAGGGCAGGGATCCAACTACCCGAATCCTGACCTGCTTGCTGCCCCACCCCCCACTCCCCAGGGTGTGTAATAAGAAGGAGCTGGAAAGGGAGTGAGGCCTGGACTTAAACCCAAGCACTGTAATATTTTGATCTTAGGTAAACGCCACCCGCCTCTCCCCCAAGCCTTTTCGTTGGAATTGCTCTCAGTTAAGCAAGGAAGGAACTGAAAACTGTGTGTCTCTTAACAAGACTCAAACAAGGACAACTCAAGCTGTGAGAGATGGCCCTTACAGCAGCTGTCCCTTGTTCTTTTAGCCCTGAACTTGTAGGTGCCACCTCATGAGGCAGACTCCGCACAGCGAAGGTGATACGGACATGAATTTGCAGTATTACACACTCCAAGGATACAGCCAAACCTGACTCAATGTTTACATAATACCTTCTTAATCCATGCCATATTATATGATCTTTTTAATGTTCATGAAAAATGGAATTAAGTGACAGAAATATGAGATAGCAAATTTCTCAACTAAGCTACATGAAGTTCAAGACACTTTTATAAGTGAGAAGGGTCAATTAACCATGTGACCGCAATCTTTTTATTTTTAAAGATTTACTTATTTTTATTGCAAAGTCAGATATACAGAGAGGAGGAGAGACAGAGAGAAATATTTTCCGTCTGATGATTCATTCCCCAAGTGACCACAACAGCCAGTGCTGTGCCGATTAGAAGCCAGGATCCAGGAACCTCCTCTGTGTCTCCCACATGGGTGCAGGGTCCCAAGGCCTCGGGCCATCATCGACTGCTTTCCCAGGCCACTAACAGGGAGCTGGATGGGGCTGCCAAGATTAGAACTTGCACCCATTTGGGATCCCGGCATGTTCAAGGCCAGGCCCCTTTCTTTAATTTTTTTAAAAAAAATATTTACTTGACAGGGAAATACAGAAGAGGGGGAGATAGTACGTATGTTCCTATCTGCTGGTTTATTCCTCCAGTGGTCACAGTGGCCAGGGTAGGCCAGGGCGAAGTTGCCATCTGGGGACTAAATTTACTTATTAGGTGGCAGGGACCTGAGTACTTGAGTTATCAGGAAGCTAAAACCAGGAGAGGAGCTGGAACTTGACCGTAGATATTCTAATTTAGGATTTGGGCATCCCAATCAGTGGCTTAACAGCTAGGTCAAAATGCTTACCTCTCATCTCTTAAAATGAGCTATCCATTTTTAAACTGCTTCTGTCTTTGGGCTATTTCCTCATAAATTTTTTGTAAGACATCAATATTTTCACCCTTCTTCCATCCAAGCTTCATGATAAGTTTGATATTCGGTCTTGTTCCAATTATAACAGAATTAATGTCATTGTGACAGTGGCTCCTTTTGAGTCTCTTTTACTTTATTGTTATTATTTAGTTTCATTTATTTGAAAGGCAGAGAGACAAGACAGAAGGAGATAAAGAGAGTTCTTCATCCTCTGGTTCAGTTTCAAAATGTCCACAACAGCCTGAACAGGTCCAGGCCCAATCCCCGAGCCACTCCATCTGGGTGTCCCACATGGGTAGCAGGGACTTAAATGCTTAAGTTTCAGGGTGCGCATTAGCAGAAAGCTGGAACTGGAATTACAGGTAGGATTCAAACTTAGGTATTCTATATGGGATGCAAGTGTTGCAAGTGGCATTTTACAACATTTAATAAAGATTTATTTATTTATTTCAAAGGCAGAGTGACAGAAACAGAGAGAAGGCGAGAACAGAAATAGAGATATTTCATCTGTTGATTCACTCCCCAGACAGGCATGGTGCCCAGGGCTGTGCCAGGCAGAAGCCAGAAACCCAGAGCTTCTTCCAGGTTTCCCATGCGGGTACAGGGGCCCAAGCACTTTCTGTAGCTTTGCCCAGATGCCTTAGCAGGGAGCTGGACTGGAAGTGGGGCATCTTGATTAAAGTGCCACATGCTCACTTTCCAGTCGTTAACCATCTTTTTGATAAAAGATTCACTTATTTATTTGACACAGTGACAAAGGGGATGAGGAAGCAGAGAGAGAGATAGAAAGACTAAAGGAGAGTGAGAGATCAAGAACTTCCACCTGGAGCCCAACATGATGGTTCAATTTGCTAATCCTCCACCTCCAAGTACCAGGATCCCATTATGTGGGTACCAGTTCATGTCCCATCTACTCCACTTGAAAGCTTGTCCTTTGTACAGCCTCCAACTAGATCCTGTCCAGGTATGTTATAAGACATTGGCATGAGCTTATTTTGGCACAAAAAAAAAAATTTGAAACCCATGCATGGTTTTTTTTTTAATTTTTTTTAAAGATTTATTTTTATTATTTTTTTTATTGGAAAGGCGGATATACAGAGAGGAGAGACAGAGAGGAAGATCTTCCATCCGATGATTCACTCCCCAGGTGAGCACAACGGCCGATGCTATGCTGATCCGAAGCCAGGAGCCTCTTCCAGGTCTCCCGCACGGGTGCAGGGTCCCAAAGCTTTGGACCGTCCTCTGCTGCTTTCCTGGGCCACAGGCAGGGAGCTGGGATAGAACCGGCGCCCATATGGGATCCCGGGCGTGCAAGGCAAAGACCTTAACCACTGCGCCACCGCGCCGGGCCCGCCATGCATGGTTTTTTAAGCAATGCACCTTTCCCATGAATCTTTCAGCTCTCACACATAAAAGCAGCTCATGTTAGAGACAAAAGGAGCAATCCTCATCCCTCAGCACCTTCCCATTTGCCTTGCAAGCAACATGGTGCCTTTTCAGACAACATCATATATTTTTTCAAAGTTTAAAATGAGAAGTCTTGGCTGGCACTATGGCACAGTAAGTTAAGTTTCTGTCTGTGGTGTCAATATTCCTTATGTGCATCAGTTCAAGTCTCAGTTGCTCCACTTCAGATCCAGCCCCCTGCTAATGTGCCTAGGAAAGCAGCCTAGGATGACCCAAGTCCTTGGGCCCCTGTACCCTAGTGGGAGACCTGGAACAAGCTCCAGGTTCCCTGCTTCAGACAGGCCCAGTTCTGGCCATTGTGGCCATTGTGGGGAATGAATTAGCAGGTGGAAGATCTCTCTATTTCACCTTCTATTTCTATTTCTTTTGTCCATAACTTTGCTTTTCAAATACAAATAAAATAAATCTTTTAAAAAATGAAATGTGAAAAATGCCAAAGCTAGGTAAGTCCCTCTCTGGTCTGAACAGAAGACTTTTTAAAAGATTTTTTAAAATTTTAAAGTCAAATATACAGAGCAGAGAAAAGAGACAGGAAGATCTTCCGTCCAGTGATTCATTCCCCAAGTGGCCACAATGGCCAGAGCTAAACCAATCCGAAGCCAGCAGTTGGGTATTTCTTCCAATTCTCCCATGCAGGTGCAGGGTCCCAAGGCTTTGGATCATCCTTGACTGCTTTCTCAGGGCACAAGCAGGGAACTGGATGGGAACAGGGGCCACTGGGAGACAAAGTGATACCCATATGGGATCCCAACATGTGCAATGCGAAGACCTTAGCTACTAGGCTACTGTGCCAGGTCCCAGGGTGCATTTCAATATGTTTTTTGGACTAGAAAGAAAGCAAGAGAATTTGGAAAGAGCAGAGAATAAGTCAGAGTGGCACTGGAAATTGCAAAGCCTGAGGAAGGGGTGTAGACACCTTGGAGTGGGTAGAGGTACAGACACCTCAGGTAGGTTTGGGACTCTCAGAAGAGAAGGATTCGAGCCTCTGCTCCCCTTCTGAGATCCCACAAGCAAGTATTCTCAGAGGAGCCCTACACCTGCATGAGTGACTCCCCGGATAGCAATGGCCATGAGGCAGGTGCAGGCAGAGAAAGCATTCGCTGCTGCTCTCCCATCCCTCCTCTGGGCTTCTCGCAGCATCATGGCTGTACAGAAGAGCAGCTGAAGTTGGCTGTGGTTGCCCCACGTCGTTCCCAGAAGCTCCAGCTAGAGTTTGACTGGAAGAAAGGCAATGGCCTGGAAACATCATGATGGTTGTGTGGACCCAGAAGCCGAGGGGGCAATGTTAGACTGTGCACAACAGCTATGGGTAGCAGTGAGGCAGAAACCCAGAGCCTAAACCGTCCTCACTAGCAGGACCCTCACAGCTGCCTATTGCTTCAATGGCAGGATCAGTATTAAAGATTCCTAGAATAAAGGTTATCCTTGGGGAGAATTTTTTTTAAAGAGTGAAGAGGAGAAAAATCTTACAAAATTGGCCCAGAGTTTTTTTTTTTTTTTTAAGAAGAATAAAGCCTAAACAAGAAGTAATTAAGGAGGTTGGATTGTGATGTAGCAGGTTAAGCAACCACTTGGAATGCCAGCAACCCATATCAGAGTGCCAGTTCAAGTCCTGGCTGCTCTGCTTTCAATCCAGCTCCCTGCTAATGCACCCGGGAAAGCAGCAGAGGATGGCCCATGATTCAGCCTTTGCCATCATGTGGGAGACCCAGGTAAAGTCTCTGGCTCCTGGCTTTGGCCTGGCCCAGCCCTGGATGATCTCTCTTTCTCTCTCTGCTTTACAAATAAATAATATTTTCAAAAATCAATCATTACGGAAGTATGAACAGTTGTTTAATTTTTCAAAAAAGTGGGGCAGGGGTGGGGGGAGTGGTGCCACGATGGCTCACCTGGCTAATCCTCTGCCTTGCAATGCCAGCATCCCATATGGGTGCCGGTTTGTGTCCCAGATGTTCCATTGCTAATCCAGTTCCCTTCTTATAGCCTGACAAAGCAGTGCAGAATGGCTTAAAGCTTGTGACTGTACCAGCGTTGGAGACCTGGAAGAAGCTCCTGGCTTTGGATCAGTTCAATTTGGTTGCTGCAGCCATTTGGGAAGTGAACCAATGGATGGATGAAATATCTTCCTCTCTCTATATATAAATCTGGCTTTCCAATAAAAACAAATAGCTCTTTAAAAAATTTTTAAAAGATGTAGTTGAATGTATCTTGGATTAGATATGGTTTTCTATCATCAGGTACAAGTTGGGGCTTATTGCCAATTTAATTATAGAGAAGCAAAATGATTTAACTCATCCAGCATTTGTGAAGTATAAAAATTTACTCCTGCAAACCATTTCACAGTGTCGTTTAATTGACTTATTATTTCAACTTTATCTCAAGTCTCTGAATGAGAGGTTTGATGCCCTCTTTAAGGAGTCTTCATCATCGGTGTGGGAAATGAGGTCAAGTTTTGAAACGATGCTGTGGTGAGCATTGTGGCTGTGGCTCCATATTCATTCACCCTTGAACCAGCCCTGTTGGTATCTAAATCCCATCACAGCTACAGCTGGGATTGCAGGCAAGTCAGGGCTCAGCCAGTCGGCAGCAGACAATCCCCCAGACCTCCATCTGCCACAGGGCTGGGTGGTTCTGCTCCTGAGTTGTGGTGCAGAACACCCGGCCACAAGCACTGAGAGAGGGAACCAGCCTTAGCCTGAAACTGACACTACAAAAGGTCAAAAAAAATATCCAGCAGATCATGAAATCAAACTAACACCAAAATCACTGCCTCTGAGCTTTTTGGAGGTGACTGTCTCTCTTTCACTACTTTATGTATTTAAGCTAGGTTTTATATTACATGTAACCCCCCCAAACCCTGAAATGCCACATTTGGCGAGGAAGAAATTTTCTCAGTTCCCAAATATCAAAGAGATAATGCCTCACAATCACCGGCTTATCCGTCAGCATCTGTTTTCTAGAAAGACGTTCCCTGAGGAAAGCCAACAGCAGCTAGAGCAAATTCTAGCATGTGAAAAATCCATTGTATCCTTCATTTTCCATCTATCATATCTGTTCTTCCCTCCAGTCATGGGGTCACTCTTCCAGGGACCTCTATCTGCATAACGCACACTCTTTCTTCTCTTTGTCCTCCTCTTCTTTAAGGAGCTGGGGGTGGAGGACAGGGAAAAGGAGAAAGAGAAAGAAAAAAAACACAGGCAGGCAAGTGTCGGCTCCCTACTTCTGATCAGGTGGACAGAACATTCCTTATTAGCTCATATGAAACCAAGAATGTGTGCCTCATTGTTTGGGGATATTGGGTGACTTGGAGAGAACAATCCATTCCATGAATTCCACCAACAACTCATGACCAGGGCCACAGGCAGTGGTCACTATGCAATTACGCAGGTAGACCATCTGATCTGTCACGGATACCAGCGCTGGCTGCCCAATGATGATCATATTTCATTCGCCTGGGTTCTCTCCCGTTCATACTAGTCTCAGACTCTGCAGGTGAACGCCCAGCCCAGAGTTTAGAGCAAGGCAGTGGACCAGAAGGGCAAATATTGACTTAAATGTGGCAGTTAAAATAACCTACCAGGAACCCTAAGTGTGTCAACGAAGGATGTCAGCCCCTAGGGTGGGAGGCAGGGGGCCACAAGAGGCACTGGATCCCTCCCTGAAGCCCTCCCTGCTACATTCTTCCATTTCTTCCCCGATGGCTACAAAGTGGGGCTGTTCGAAGGGGACTGCTGTCCTTATGGGGAAACATTCCCAAGTTTCTACTCTCTTTTTAATTTATTCCGTTTACCTTTTGGGATTAAACTGCCAGACCACAGTGAACCAGGCCACAGGACTTGAGAAGCATTGAACACTGCCATCACATCTTCCAGAGCAGACAGTGGGCCAGGAGGAAGTCTAGAGGCAAGAGTCCACACTGTGGTCTTGGGCACAGGATTAAAGTTCAGGGACTGGCTAGGAAGGTGAGGAAGAAGGAGTGGTCTAATTTCAGAGGTGATTGGAGACAATTGTCCAGATGGAATAATAAAGGATTGACTTTTTGCATCCATGCTGGAGCAAGGACAAGTTTAGAGTTAACACCTCATCTAATCAGAGCCAAATCACAGTGGATTCTGTGCTTGGAAGAATAATTTTTAGTAGCCCTTAAAACTTCATTGGAAGACAGTGGGCTGACTATCCCAACCAGTGTAAGCAAAAGTTAGAGTGGGTGAAGGTTGGTTGGGCTTAGCCGCAGCATCAGCTGGAAGAGACTGGCACTGGGAGCTAATTCTGTCAAGTCAAATGCCAGAACGACCTGGAGAGTACCTAATCTGGGAGTGGGAGTGGGAGTGGCCTAGTAGGGAGATAGTGGGCAGCTCCCTCAGGGTTACCACTCTCACTGGAGAGCATGAAAACCAGGACAAGGGCAGGCATGGCTAGACAGAAAGGCACCTGCCAGTAAGTGTGTGGGCTGGATAGTAGAGCTGGTTGGGTTGAACTAGGCTTCAATGCCCATCAACATGTAGGAGAGCTAAATGGGAAGTGGGACAGACTGGACAAGCCTGCGGTACATACTGGCATGGAAGGGAACCAGGGTAGAGAGCAGGCCTGGTGTGGGTTACGGGGAGTCGCCAACTAGGCTGCAGCTCCCACTGGTTTGCATGAGGACCGAGAATGAAGTGGATAGGATCGGGCTGGACTACAGCACCCATTGATTCACGAGGAAGACAGGGCTGGAAACAGAACTGACCCAGCAATATCAATGACCAACATGTGCAAAAGCTGATTAGCACAACAGACGGTGTGCCAGACCCTGTACTAGCAAACTCACGCAAGAATCAGATCTGGGAACATCTCAGATGAAGTTTGTTTGGAGATCCCTCCAACTAAACTGCTGATCTCAGAACCCCAACCATGAAGAGACTATGTCAGCCAGTGGACTCTGAATAGGTTTCATTGCGATTAGAATGGCAAGATTGGCAGCAATCCAGAACTATCAAAACTGCTTGAGCAGGACCCTTGGAGTGTGCCTCACATCAGGCACCTGGGATGAGTGGGAGGCTGGGTGGGGCTTTTCCCTTTGTTTCTCCCCTGACCCCAGATACAGGGAAAAAATGATATTAGTGTGAAAACAATGGTATTATCCACTTTCACCCTGTAACCCTCGACCCTTTGTACCCTAATCAACTAAGTAAGATTATTAAAAAATAATTTAAAAAAAAAGACTTCATTGGAAGAACTCTTAAACTCTACACTGGAAAACCAAACAATCCACCTAGAAAATGAGCCAAAGGAGCAGGAGTTAGTCGGAATATCAGGGAGTTTTGGGTTCTCCCCTTCCATTCTAGCTCCCCGGAGACAGCAGGTGTTGGCCCAAGTGCTTGGTCTTTGGTGTCCACATGGGAGTCATGGAAAAAGTGCCAGGCTCCTGACTTGGACTTGGCTATTGCAAGCATTTGGGGAGTGAATCAGCAAATGGAAAATCTCTTTGTCTCCATCTCTATCTTTCTCTGTCATTCTATCTACCTTTCAAGTAGGGGAAAATACATACATGAGCATTTTTTTTTTAAAAGAAAGGAAATGGACCAAAGACATAAGGAAACACTCAATCTAAGAGGTTATACAATAACAGAGAGAGAAGACTAAGAAAAGATGCTCTCAGCATGACCAGCTTAAACCTAATCCTGACCAGAAAAATGCAAATCAAGCTGCCTTAGGGAGCTGAGGATTAGCCTAGCGTTTAGGACACTCATGCCTCACATCAGAACACCTGGGTCCAATTCGTGCTTCTGGCTTCTGATTCCAGCTTCCTGCCAGTGCAGACCCTGGGAAGTAGTGGTAATGACTCATAGAGTTGAATCCTATCACACGGAGACCTGGATTGTATTTCCAGATTCTGGCTCCCTCTTCGCCTCCCCTTTTCTTTTCTCCCCCCTCTCTTCTTCCCTCTCTATACTCTTCTCTTCTTGCCTCTCAGCTCTTTTTAACAATGATGCCATTACACATCTGTTAGAATAATGAAAATAGGAAAACAGTAGTCATTCCAATTGCTGGTAAGATATGAAGAAACTGGGCCTGGCACCATGGCCTAGTGGTTAAAGCTCTCCTTGAACATGCTAGGATCCCATATGGTCGTCAGTTCTAGTCCCGGCAGCTCCACTTCCCATCCAGCTCCCTGCTTGTGGCCTGGGAAAGCAGTTGAGGACAGCCCAAATTCTTTGGACCCTGTACCTGTGTGGGAGACCTGGAGGAGGCTCCTGGCTCCTGGCTTTGGATCAGCACAGCACCGGTCATTGTGGTCCGTTGGGGAGTGACTCATTGGACAAAAGATCTTTCTCTTTGTTTCTCCTCCTCTCTGTATATCTGCCTTTCCAATAAAAATAAATAAATTTTAGGAAAAAAAGAAATGAAGAAACTTGATCTGCTGATAATTGAATATAAAATGTTACAGCCTTTATTTATAATAGCCCCAAACTGAAAGTAAACAAAATGTGGCTTTTAATTGATCAGGATGATATTCTGTCAGCTCTACCTTCAGATCAGAGATGGTCTCCCCAAGAAGCCGTTGAACTTATCTGGACAATTAGATGCTGGACTCTATGCTTGGTATATGCTTGCGATGAAAGAATCTCAACTGAACTTGAACTGTGGTAATGCAGCAAGGTGGAGGAATCCACCATGGGGGGAGAGTTTGGGTAGGGGTGGCGGAAATCCCAGTACCTATAAAACTGTGTCACATAATGCATTGTAATCAATTTAAAAAATAATAAATAAAAAAATGTGCCTCAGATGGAGAGTTGGCTTGCATGCTGTCAATCCATGTAACAGAATACTGTTTCTCAGCAATTAAAAGGCATGATATTGGAGCTAGAGTTGTAGTATGTTGAGTGAGTCAAGCCACTGCCTGCAATACTGGCATCCCACGTGGACACCGGTTCATGTCCTGGATACTCCACTTGCCGTCCAGCTCCCTGCTAATGGCCTGGGAAAAGCAGCTGAAGATGGCTGAAGTGTTTGGGTAGGCCCTAACCAAGGAACCAGTGCCTTTATGGAGGGCAGTTGGGACACAGACAAAAAGAGGATGGTTCATGTGACTACAGAAGGCAAGAATGGAAAGCTGCAAGTGCCAGTCCCCAAATAGGAAACGAGAGACTTATGAAATGCAGTGGTTTCTACTGAAATCAAATATTGGCAAATTTGGCAACATATGCAACTTATTAAACCCTAACATCTTTGGTGATGTAGAAATTTTAATTTTGGCTATTAAGAACATTTTCTTCCTTTAAAAAAAAGAAAGACACAGAGAGAGGGACAGAGAGAAAGAGATAGGAAAGAGGTGCTGGTTCAACTCTCTAAAAGGCTACAACAGGGCCCAACATGGTAGCCTAGTAGCTAAAGTCCTCAACTTGCATCAGCCAGAATCCCATATGGGTGTCAGTTCTAATCCTGGCAGCTCCATTTCCCATCCAGCTCCCTGTTTGTGGCCTGGGAAAAGCAGTCAAGGACAGCCCAAATCCTTGGGACTTGTACCTGTGTGGGAGACTTACAAGAAGCTCCTGGCTTTGGATCAGCTCAGCTCTGGCTGGTGCGGCTGCTTGGCGAGTGAACCAGTGGATAGATCTTTCTGTATCTCTTTTCTGTATATCTGTGTTTCCAATAAAAATAAACTCAACTTGAGTCTCCCTGTTGAGTGGGAGAACTATGAACTATGGCCAAAATCTACTGCTTTCAAGGATGGAGTGGCAGGAAGCTGGATTGGAAGAGGAGGAATCGGGATTCAAATCAGGACTCAGATGTGGGATAAGGTATCCCAAGCAATGACCACAATACCCACACACTCCCTTGGGCATCACTGGGACCCAGTAACTTTACCACCCTTTCTTCTACTGTGTAAGTATCACGAATGAAAAATGTGAAACCACTATGCCACCAGAGTTACTGACATACAAAACTCCATGGGGAACTTCGAAATTTCTAATCATGCTTAGCAGGATGGTTATAGGGAATGTCTGAAAAGAAAGCAAATTGGTGTCTTACTGACTTAAATGTCATAGTTTATATCCAACATATCTTATTTAGGTGTAAGTAATTTAGGCCAATTTCCAGCTAAAACGTTTGTAACAGCAACGTCAGAGAGCCATTTCTGAAAAGTTTCTATTTATCTTTTACATATGCACACAGAGACACACAGGCAGTGTGAACAGCCTACTAGAAAAATGCAATTCTTGAGAACCTTCTTCAGTCCTCCACGCAATGGAAAGAGAAATGGGGCACCGAATCATTCTCCAAGGAAGAGAAAGGACTCAGGAGCCAACCGTCTTGGCCTCAAAGCTCTGTGATCTGTCAGGCAACCACGAGCACACACTCGACCTTTCTGGATCTTGCTCTCCTGCCCCGTGACATGGAGATGCGACTTAGCTTTCACAGGTTAGGAGGTTTAGGAGCATGCATAGACACGTTTGATGTGTAGAGCGACACCTGGCACATCATGCATTCCCAATAGGGTTGGTCGTTAATATGAATGTTATCACTATCAGTTTTGGGAGCAGCTGGTGAAAACGAAGTAGGGAAACAGAAAAAATAAAAAAGACCTGTGGGAACCTGCCTCGTCTCTTCAAAGTCCTGAAACACTGCCCAGAGGCAGAGCAATGAGCCGATTTCTATCTGACTGGAAGCAGATACAATAGCAAAGCGTCTGAATTACAGGAATTTAGATTCGAGCTTGATGTATAGGGAATGTGTCGTTTTCATGGTCAAAGTTATCTGAAGATCAAAGGCTCATTTTGAATGGGAGGTGTCCCAGATTACAGGAAGAGTCCTTCCCACTCTGGATGCCCCTCTGGGATTTAAGAAACAGCTGGACATTGAACGTGATGACCAAAAAGAAACTAGACTACGACAAGGGACATCAATAAGAGCATTAACTAGAATTTTAGGGAGTGGGTCAAATATGAGAAGCTCAGCGGCACGCATGTGCCCTAGCAGGCTAAGACATCCTGCAGAGTGTCTGGGTTTCAGTCCTGACTCCATCTCCCTCATCAGCTGCTGCTGAGGCAGGCCCTGGGGAGTCATGGTGATGGCGCAGGTCACTGGCTTCCTGCCACCCGTGTGGGGCAGCTGCATTGTGTTCTTGCTCTGGCTTCGGTCTTGGCCCAGCCCTGGCTGTAGCATGCTTTTAGGGAGTGAAACTTGATGAAGGCTCTCTCTCTCTCATTTTCAAATATATAAAATTCAAAATAAAAACTTTTGTGTTACAATGTCCTTACACTTCACACTCTACTCAATAGTCATCCTTCCTACTTACACCCAATATCCACAAACAGGAAATGGATTCAGAATGTATCATTTGGAAGGATATACTAATCAGTATCAGAAACATCTCATCCTTGGGGTGGCAGGGGGAGCATTACACTTTAAAATCCTTCAGCATATGGGGCAAACACCACACCAAGTCAACTGGACCAGTGCAGTGGAATATCAACATGAATTCTCCACCTGCAACACTGGTATCCTATATTGGCGCTGGTTCATGTCATGGGTCCTTCACTTCTGACTCAGTTCCCTGCTTATAGATTGCAAAAGCAGCAGAGGATGGCTCAAGTCCTTGGGCCCCTGCAACCATGTGGGAGACCTGGAAGAAACTCTTGGCTCCTGGCTTTGGATTGGCTCAGCTTTGGCCATTGTGGCCGTCTGGGGAATGAACCAGCAAATGGAAGATCTCCCTCTCTTTCCTTCTCTTTGTAAATCTGTCTTTCAAATAAAAATAAATCTTTAAAAAAAAATCACACCAAGCCAAAACCTCCCAGAGGAGTCTCCTATGGAGGCACCTGCAGGTCCATTCCCTCCAGTGTCTATACAGCCCCCGCTTTTCCAAGTCAGCACTGATAAAGGGATTGGCTAGAATTTAAGTGGAAAACTGTGTGTGTGTGTGTGTGTGTGTGTGTTCAAACAACACTTACCAGCAGGAACAGGTCTTTGTCCTATGAGGAACTGAGACCAGTTGTCGCTGATCCTCAGGCTGCATGTTCTATGAGTGTAGCACGAGGCTGCCCTGCTGATACTTTTCTATTGTGTTTATTTCTTCTATTGTGTTTATTTCTTCTATTGTGTTTATTTCCACGTATGTGGAAGCCAACCATGGAGAGCAGTCCCCACTGTCTAGTAGTGGCACTTGAGACGTGCTGTGCTTACCCAGAAGCCTCGGTTCTTCTGCAAGAGGCATCTTCTTGTTAGGATTTGGATATCAGTTTGGTTGTTTCCCAAGGACCGATGTGGTGAAGGCTTGATTCAGGGGGTGGCACTACTGAGAGGCAGGGAAGCCTCTGGCAGATGGTTCTTATAGGGGTTTCCTAGGCCACTGGGGGTATGCCCTCTGTGTTGCTCTCAAAAGGCTGAGTTAGGTCCAGTCCCTCACACTCTCCTTCCTGGCTCACGATGAGAGCCTTCCTCTACACCTGTTCTGCCACTGTCATCCTCACCAGAAGCCAAGGTCAACGGAGCCACCCCATCTTGGACTTGTCTAGTGCCACTAATGTAGCACTTCACTGGCCACAAGTGGGTGCAGGACCCATGCAGATCAATCAGAGCCTCCACCTAGAAACACCTGCCCTTGTACCAGACAGATTTTCACAGGGCAATACCATGCTGCATCCAGCAGGTCCCCTGCACAGGCACAGCCCAGGCCACAGCCTGAAGGCAGACATCAAGCAAGGGAGGATGCGTGGGTAGATGGTGGGAAGGTTCCTGACTCCATTCTGGAGCAGGTTTCAGTAATCTCCAGGGACCCAAATCTTGATGCCTCTGCCCTTCCTGGGATGAACCAACAGACACCTTCCTTTTGCTGCATTGCATTTACACAATGATAATAGAAAGAATTTTAATTCTGCCCTCAGGAATTGATTCCCCAACCAGTACCAATTCTGGTGTTCTCTCTGGCAGGTGAGAGAGCATGCTACCCAGGCTGGGATGCCAGGGCCCATCCTCCTTACAGCCCATGTTTGGAAAAACAAGTGTTCCCTTGCAGGCAGGTCCCACCAAACCCTAGACAATGTAGAGAGCTGGGTTTTTTTCCATTTATTTTTTAAACTATTTATTTATTTATTTATAACAGCAGATTTACAGAGAGAAGGAGAGACAGAGAGAAATATCTTGTCTGATGATTCATTCCCAAGTGGCTGCAACAACCAGGAGCCAGGAGCTTCTTCCAGGTTTCCCGCATGGGTGCAGGGTCCCAAGGCTTTGGGCCATCCTCAACTGCTTTCCCAGGCCACAAGCAGGGAGCTGGATAGGAAGGGGAGCAGCTGGGACACAAACCAGTGCTCATATAGGATCCCGACACATGCAAGGCAAAAACTGTAGCCACTGAGCTTCACACCAGCCCATGGAGAGCTGTTTTTAAGTCTTCCCAATCACTCAGATTCAGCACACAAAGGAAAAGGAGAAGTGAAAGAAAACACGGACCTTGATAACTCATTCTGCTTTGTGTGTCTATCTTTCAAAGGCTCTCTTACTCTACCACAGTAAACATCTTTTGGACACATATTCAGGACCAGATAATAATATGAGGTGGAGGAGATTGATCATACTAATAAATGTCGTTTCTGCCAACAGGAAGCTCGACATCTAATGACTTCTGACTTCTTAAAGACTGCATTTACCTTTTCCCAGTTTATCAGAGACTAGGATCATTTGGCGCTTAGGCCTACTTGCACTCATTACCAGTACACACACACACACACACACACACACACACACAGAGAGAGAGAGAGAGAGAGAGAGAGAGAGAGCGCTAACATGATTATCTTCGGATTCCTGAGCATTAAGTAGCCCTTTCATTCTTACTTACATAAATCTGACATTTTAAATGCTAGATTAAAAAAAAATCTCACCAAGGAAATTGAATGCAATCAATTCCCAGTGCTTACTTTAGAAAGAAAAGAGAGCTTGTGTCACTTTCCCAGTAAGTCCAGCCCATGTCCACCTCTCAGTCGCCCTCACCTTATCCAGGGAGTGGCTGAAAATCTTTGGTTCATACAGTGGTCCCAGGTTACAATTCTCACCCAAGCTCGCACACGGCAAACACCTGCTTGCTTCCTCCTAGCACACCTTGGCCCCCACAGATTCGGGAATCAGCATATTCTTGATGTTTCTGATGATCTCCGAGACCAGCAGCAGCCATGGGACTGCACATTCTATGCCTAAAACCTCCCCCTAAGAATTCTATAGCAGTGACTCAAACAAGGGACATTCTTTAGGTTTCATTGGCATGGACAAGAATCTTCAATCTTATCTGTCTAGCCCATCATCCAAGGAAATTACAAGTTAGCCAGACAGGAATCTTGAGAAACTACCCAGTCAGGGATTAGAGCAGTGGAGCTGTCGGGCGTACACAATGAGGAACGTTCTGTATTGGGATGAGTTTTACTGCCTGGGTGGAGGGTGGGAGTGGGATCCTTGGGGCACTCTGTCCTTCACAGTCTGGGTAACCTGTCTGCCCCGATTCAGGTGACATCACTTCCTGGGGATCACACACAGCTGGAGGGGTGGCAAATGCACGATTCTTCTCCACCCATGCCCACCTCTGGCATTTTTGATTAATCAAAGCTCATTTCACAGCAGAGACTAAGAGATGATCTGTTAGAAGAACCTTTATTGCTTGAAGGGTCTACTTGAAAAAGTTCATGGAAAAATGGAATTAAGAGATGAACTGTTTTCAGTGCAAAAAAAAATTTTTTTGAGATGCATCTATATCAAGGATGTTCAAACAATTCATGGAAAATGCACATACCAAGGGGAAAAAACTATGCAAGGGTTTCAAAATTGCACTGAAATCAACTTACTTTTGAGTTCATTTTTTCTATGAACTTTTGGAAGGCACTATGGCCTTTGGCCCTTGGGCACTACGTACTTAGTCCTACTGTAAGACGGGACCATGAGAAAGCCACCCAGTCAGTTGTGTCTCCCTAGGAGACCTATTTGAAGACAATTGTTGTGATGATGCAGGGGATAAAAGTCCAAAGAAGAGGAAGGACTTGGCTTGAGTGAGAACAGAACTCGTGAGTTCTGATCTGATAGGAGTTTGACTGCAAACTAGACTTTCCACACTGGCTCACTTGGGGCAGACATTGTACACTTTCTGCAAATTTCTCCTCATGGCCTCAGGGCTGGAGTTGGCAGGAACAGCTGCAACTCAATAAAGGACTCAGGATCAGGACATCAGAAAGTCACAACACACAGCTCAGGTGTCCTGGGCTTTCCCCACGATCAGGCGCTGGCTGGGGACACCGGGGCTGTGGACTGCTGCTTCAATGCGCCCAGTGCCTTGTATTTGTTAGCTACTGGTTTGGGTTTCTCTTTTTCAAATATCAATTTTTTAAATGCGTCAGGGTGAACCTTTAGCTTAGCAGTTAATACGGCAGTGAAGACACCCATGTCCCTTACTGGAGTGTCAGAAGTCAATGTTCAGCTCCACCTGACTCCAGCGTCCTGTTAATGCAGACCCCAGCAGCGATTACCTAGGAAACTGTGAGGGTCCTCATGCGGGAGGCAGGAATTGAGTACCTGGCTCCTTACTTCAGCCAGTCCCAGACTCATCCAGGAAGGCATTTGGGGAACAAATCACTAGATGGTATAATTATCTCCCTTTCTGCCTCTCAAAAATAGATAAATGGGGCCCTGTGCGGTGGCCTAGTGGCTAAAGTCCTCGCCTTGAATGCGCCGGGATCCCGTATGGGTACCGGTTCTAATCCCGTCAGCCTGGCCCCACACCAGCCATTGCAGTCACTTGGGGAGTGAATCATCGGATGGAAGATCTTCCTCTCTGTTTCTCCTCCTCTCTGTATATCTGACTTTGCAATAAAAATAAAATAAATATTCAAAAAATAATAAATAAATAAAAATAACATCTGAATGAAGCTGTTGGACAATGATTTTTTTTTTAAAAAGATTAATTTGTTATTTTTGTTGGAAAGGCAGATTTACAGAGAGTAGGAAAGACAAAGAGAAAGATCTTCCATCTGCTGGTTCCCGCCCCAAGTGGCCATAACAGCCACAATCCAGCTGATCTGAAGACAGGAGCTAGGCCTCCCAAGCAGATACAGGGTACCAAGGCTCCGGACCATCCTCCACTGCTTCCCCAGGCCACAAGCAGGGAGCTGGATGGGAAGTGGAGCAGCTGGAACACAAATCAGTCCCATATGGGATTCTGGCACGTGCAAGGTGAGGATATAGCCACTAACGGTTTTTAAAACCCTGCTTTTTATCATATTTTGTAAGAAAAGTGCTGTTTCTGTGGCACATCAACTGATGTAGGCATTGCCCTGGGCTCCAGGATGGGGACTGGTTACATGAGTCCTTATAAGCGAGCCCAGCCCTTGGTGCCATAGGCACCTCTGCCTACATTTCCTCCCGTTCCCAACAGAGAAGTAACAACATTTCACAGTTTGAAGAATTGGTTTTTAGGAAGGGGCAGATTTAGAATCTGAAAAATTTGGTAGGAAGTGATTGCAACAGGCCAGGTGAGAGATGAAGGAGGCTGGGAGGAGGCTGGGGACTGGCTGCGTATCTGAGCAAGAGGAGGATGGAGCATCAGCAGCCTTGGGGTCTGAACAGCGACAGGTGAAAGAAGAGTATGGTGACTTTGAAAAAGAGCTGCAGCCACGTTCTCTCTTAGTCTACTGCTAGTTTCTATAATGTTACACCATGCTCTTTTTTTTTTTAAAGATTTATTTACTTTTATTGCAAGGGCAGATACACAGAGAGAAGCAGAAAGAGAGGAAGATCTTCTGTCTGATGATTCACTCCCCAAGTGACTGCAATGGCTGGTGCTGCACCGATCAGAAGCCAGGAGCCAGGAGCTTTTTCTGGGTCTCCCACACGGGTGCAGGGTCCCAAGGCCTTGGGCCATCCTGGACTGCTTTCCCAGGCCACAAGCAGGGAGCCAGATGGGAAGTGGAACAGCCAGGATTAGAACCGACACCCATATGGGATCCTGGCACATTCAAGGCAAGGGCTTTAGCTACTAGGCCACTGCACTGGGTTCATGCTGACTCTTTCCCTGCCTCTCTCATTATTTTTGTTTTGATAGGCATTGTCACTTTTTTATTCTTTAAAGGTTTATTATCATCATTATCATTATTATTTTGGCAAGACAGATTTTACAGAGAGAAGAAAAGACAGAGAGAAAGGTCCACCATTAACTGGTTCACTCCCCAAGTAGCCACAATGATCGGAGCTGAGTCAATCTGAAGCCAGGAGCCAGAAGTCTCCTCCAGGTCTCCCACATGGGTACAGGGTCCCAAGGCTTTAGGCCATCCTCAACTGCTTTCCCAGGCCACAAACAGGGAGCTGGAGAAGTGAAGCAGCTGGGACACAAATCAGAGTCCATGTGGAATCTCAGTGCTTGCAAGGTGAGGATCCAGCCAGTTAGCCATCACGCTGGGCTCAGCACTGTCACTCTTTTTTTTTAAGGAGGTGTTTACCATGTCTTCTTTTTTAAACCGAGAGAAAGAGAGAAGCATGTGAGCAAGGCAGAGCAATCTCGCAGCCACTAATTCATTATCCAAGTGCCTCTGACAGCCTGGGCTGGGCCAAGCCTGAAGCAGGGGACAAGGACATCAACGCAGGCTTCCCACATGGGTGGCAGGAACGCATCGCACTGCCTCCCAGGATCCGCAGGAGCAGGAAGCTGGAGCCAGGCGTGCTGGAGCCAGGGCTTCAATCCAAGCTCTGCAGTGTGGAATGCAAGGCATCAGAACCATCCCCTTAATTGCCACATAATACCCATTCATTAACTGCCATTTAATACCCATTCATTCTAACGATTATTTCTTATGATTAGAAGAAGCTTATCACATAATCATACTCCATGCCAGGACTTAGGCCTCCAGCAAGAGGAGCTTTCTAGCCATCTAGAAAATAGGTCAAGACCAGCTCATAGTCAAGACCTCAAATTCACTATTTGCCTCCTGAAATTATTGAGTTGAATGGGAGTGTTAGGTTTATCCCGGGCTTCTCAATATGACTTTCGATAATGGCAGAGTCTGGCAATGGGGGAACTGTACTGAGTCATGTTTCACTTGGAGTTTATGTGGTTTAGAGGCGCAGATCCAACGGTGATCCCCGTCTGACATTATAGATAAAAAAAAATATTGCACAAACTCAGGTCATTGACTCTAAACCACTCAGCAATTTAAGGAAAAGGGCAATTAGAAAATATGAAAACTGGGGCCAGTTTTATGGTACAATACATCACCATCAACATCCTCTATTGGATTTCAGGTTTAAGTGCTGCCTGTTCTGCTTCCAATCTAGATTCCTGCTAATATTCCGCGGAAGGGAGCAGAAGATGGCCTAAGTGCTTGGGTTTCTTCTACACACATGGAACCACGGAATGGACCTTCGGGCTTCTCAGCCTAGCCTGGCGCTGGCCTTTGCAGGCATTTAGAGAGTTGGCCAGGACATGGAAGTTTTTCTGTCACTCTTGGTCTCCCTTTCAAATGCATACATAAATTTTTAAAAATCCCAACTTGTCAACACCATAAGGAAATGTTAAAAGAAAGCGAACATGAAAAAGAGGGGTGGAGGAGAGAAATAAATGAACCTAAAGAGAAAAAAGACCTGGAAACAGTGGTCAAGATGTTAATCAGAAGTTCAACAGACAGTAATAGAGCACAGCCTTGGGTAATCTCAGAAAAAATGACAGTCTTATGTAAAGAGTCATGCATCAGGCCCACCCTTCCACTTCGTTGGTCCTCATCTGCTCTCTGTGCCATATGTTTTCTTGTCCATCTTGCCTGGTTGTCTTTCTTCTTTCCCACACTTCACTTACAATTCTAATTGCATTATATTTTAAGTGCTTAAGAGACTTCTGTTTTAAATTTTCCTATTTATATATATATATTTGTTTATATTTATTTGAAAGACAGAGAGAGAGAATTTTCTATGTACTGGTTTAGTTCCCAAACGCCTGCAACAGCCAGGCCTGAGGCAACCCAAAACCAGGAACCTGAACTCAGTCCTTGAGTTTGACAGGGACCCACAGTGCTTAGTCAACACCTGTTGCCTCCACAGTACACACAGTGCATACCAGCAGGAAACTGGAACTGGAAGCGGAGATGGAAAAGTAGGCACTCCTCTATGGATGCAGGTGTACCAAGCAGCACCTTCACTGCTGGACAATGACAGATTTTATGGAGGCAAGGTATCATTCACATAAACTCGCTATTTTTTGTTGCACTTTTTTTTAGTGATTTTTAGTATGTCCTCGGCGTTGTACAACTGTCACCACTACTTAATTTCAGAATAATTTCATCATTCCAAAGAGAGCCCGCATTCACAGCAGGCACTCTCCCTCACCAACACCTAATCCCCGACAACCACTGACAGACTTCTCATCTCTATGGATTTGCCCATTCTGGGTGTCACATACAAATGGAATGTTTCATGTTCTTCATGAGGACCGTGTTCTCCAGGCGGCTCCAGGCTGTCATGTCGATTAGTACCCTGTTCCTTCATGGCTGGATAACACTCCATCACCTGGATACACCACGTGTAACTCCCTAGGATCAGCTGACAGAAATCCAGGTTCCCCATGCCTTTTCATTCTGATGAGTAAGTGCTGCTGTGAAATGCATGTGGACACGGGGACGGATGGACGGATGCTACATTTCCCTCAGATGTGTGTATCCAGCTAGGAGAGGAATTCTGGGCTTAGAGAACCGTATTTTAGCTTTTTGAAGACTTTTCAAACTGTTGTCTAAAGTTAGCTATTGTGGAGTCTTCTATACTTTTCACATCAATATTCAGCCAAGAAGTGGATAACTTCTTGGGGGAAAAAAAAAAGTCAACTAAGTTGTTTCTTGTTTCCCATTAATTGATTTGTAGTGCAAACCATGCATTAATCTCCATTAAACTCCAGGTTCCGAGTTGACACCAGCAACTCTAACAGCGAGCTGTTGTAAACAATTACTTAATGAATATACAGTGTATGTGATGTTTTAAAAATTGACACCCAACCCAGATATGAACAGTCAAGGTCCCAAGTCTTGCGGATTTTCCCCATTATCCCGGGAACTGTCACTGTGCCTGCCCAGCAAGGACACAGATTTCATCTCTGTGGGTGTTACGTCATGACAATGAACTTATTTTCCTATGAAAGCCTTTTCTTCAGCAATTAGCCAGCTCTTATTTCCTCTGGAGGCAGACTACCTGCAAATTGCATCAACAAGATAGGAATATGATTTCCTTTCCAAACAGGAGAATTAGACTCAGGGACCCTTCTCCCCTCATCCTCCAGTCAGCCTGAACAGTTGTGCCAGAACTCCTAGTCTCTGAGTCAAAAAGCACAGTTGCCTAAGTTGCCAGGGAGTCACACACAGCAGAGGAGGGGCCGGGACGGGCATGGGCTCTTTGGACAGAGAAGGACCCACTGATCTGGCTGGCAGCTGGGAGGCCAGCCTGGGCTCGGGTGGGGCAACAGCCCTGCAGGTCTGAGATGGGCAGGACACTCCAAGCATAAAAGCATTTTATGGGACTTTTTGTCACAGACGTGGGTGCAAACCACAGTTCGGGTACCTTTGTGGCATGACCAAGGAAGTCAGGTATTGAATCCACCTACTCTCTTCCCCATTTTTCAGTAAAGCATTAACCGGCTCTATTCCACCTGGGCTCTCCCACAGACCTCTCTCCCGAGACTGGTCAGACAGCTTTGGCATAAGGCCTTTACTGATTTTGTTTTTTTTTAAAACCATGTATCTTCACAGGACAGCTCATGCATTTTTTAAAAGAATTTATTTTCATTGCATTTTAATTGGAGAGACTATTCAGCTACCAGTACACTCCCCAAAATGACTCCAACAGCCAAGCTGTGGCAGACCAAAATCGGAGTCTGACATTCAGTTTGGGTCTCCCATGGGAATACTTGAGCCGTTGCTGCAGCCATCCCACAGGGTGCATTTGCAGGAAGGTGAAATCAGATAATAATAAAAAAAAATTGGGCCCGGGGCGGTGGCACAAGTGGTTAAGTCCTCGCCTTGCACGCCCAGGATCCCATATGGGCGCCGGTTCTAATCCCGGCAGCCCCGCTTCCCTTCCAGCTCCCTGCCTGTGGCCTGGGAAGGCAGTCGAGGACGGCCCAAAGCTTTGGGAACCTGCACCCGCGTGGGAGACCCGGAAGAGGCTCCTGGCTTCGGATCGGCATAGTATCGGCCCGTTGCGCTCACTTGGGGAGTGAATCATCGGATGGAAGATCTTCCTCTCTGTCTCTCCTCTCTGTATATCCACCTTTCCAATGAAAAAAATAATAAAAATAAATCTTTAAAAAAAAATAATAAAAAAAATTGTAAACAAGAACAAAACAAAAAGGTAAAGGAAATCCCAAGGCCTATGGAACTGTATCATAAAATGATAATAATAAAAAACTGTAAACAACAACAGCAAAAGAAGTGGAACCAGAACAGGAACTGGGCACCCCAATGTGGGATATGCATGTCCCAAGTGGTGACTTCTCTGCTGCTTCAAATGCCAGCCTGGGCACCTTCCCAAGCTGTCAGGTTCATTGCCATAACAGACCCCCCCATCCCCTGCCACCCACGGCTACCTCCTCACTGTGTGTGGCTAGCTTGGGCATCTTCTTCCCAAACCCCTTCCTCATTTTGGGGGTAATTTGAGTGGTAACTACCCAAAAAGTCCACCAAATTCAAAGGGTAAGCATTTCCCCTCTTTGTCCCTCAATCGCCAAGCACCCTGGCATCGTGGGAGAGTGAGGGATTTTAGAGAAAATGGCCTTGGTTTTAGGTGCACCTTCCCGTTGCTGCATTCCATGATTATTTTCTGCCCTCACTCCCAGCACAGAAACAAGGATATTCTTTGAGCATCAAGATGGAGCTCGGGGTTTGCGCTCCTTTTGCTCCTCTTGCCCTACTTGCTCGGGTTCTACTTCACATCGGCATCTCAGAAAATGAGCCAAATGCCATCGAGGAGGGTTACAAGGTCAGGCTGAAATTGCTCATGTCACAAGGCGTTCGTTGAAGCCATTAAACAACTTCTCCCTGGGGATTATGTGTCAACTTCCTTCTAGTCTACATGCCAACCCTTCAACTCGATACGTGATGCTTGAGCCTCCTTTTGTAACCAGCCCCTTCCGCCTCTACTTGCCCCCCTCACCCACATCCCCACCCCTTGGGCGCCTTCTGCCTGGAAGTCCCCAAGGTCTCTGGGGAAGGAGCATCTTCCCATTTAGGCCTCATACTGACACCCTTCAAAATTCGGGTTGAATTTGAGCAGAGTCAGCTGACCTGCACCCCAGTCAGGGTCAGGCTCTGTCTTCAAGGGTCTCTTAAAAGCCCCCTCCTCAGTGGCTGACAATTCCTATACTGCCTTCCTTCATGCCTTCCCAGCCCACCTGGCCAGGACTCACCAGCCCTGGCCCAGCATCGGCCTGACCTGGCCCATACAACCACACACCTTCAAGGAGTCCCACCATTGTCTACAGCAGGAACACACTTAAATGGACTGGCCCCACATGGGCATACCCATCTGAATTTGATGTCCTTCGGGGAGCGTTACTCTCCTCTCGGATCCTGGAAGAAAGACATTGTCTTCCCCTTGTATGTGACACACAAAACTGCTACCCTGCCCTCCTCGTCCGAGTTTGAGCTTGTCACAGACAAAAGCTAGCCAGGGATTTTTTTAAAGACATAGGAATGGAGATGGAAAAGCTCTCAGGGGAAAAGCAGGCTAGATGGTAAGACTAGGAATATCCTGATCAAAGTGTTATCAGCATCATGCTAGGGACATGAAATCGTGGCCTTTTAGAAACCATCAAGAGTGGGAAGCAGTCTTAATCTCCTGGAATCTGTTCTTTTGTAAGACAATCTCTAATATAATCTTTTTAGCGGTTGGCTGCCAAGAGCTTTGTCTTCTGCTGCCCCCTAGTGTCAGGAGGAGAAAGTAATGTTGTCATCAACTAAGCCCACCAAAGTAACCGACAAGACAGGTCCCAATCCAAATCGAGGCATGTCCCAGGTAACCAAGCACTGTATCACCTTATACGACACAGCACAGGCTGTGACTGAGGTGTGCTATCAAGCACTTGGTATATAGATCTCAATTCTTCCAATCACCCCATGAGGCAGTAACAGTGACTTTGAGAACTTAACTTGCCCCATGCTGCACAGCTGTATTTGGTCAAGAATAAATTCATACTTGAGTCCATACAGCACATCTGTGCTCATAACCCGGTCACCACTCTTCACCCCAGCTACACCTGCTAGCATCATTTCACCAGAAGGGCCCACGTACTTGCTGCCTTCGCTGCCTGCTTCCCACCACTTCCCCTTCCTTGGCTCCCTTGCACTAATCTAACATACCACCTGGGGCCCCCGGAGTCCTGAGACCCGTGGAGTCAAAGTGACCCGCAGAATTGCCAAAATGCACACTCTTGGCTCTTACCTCAGCTCTCCTGAGTCAGATTCCTCAAAGCACATACTCTCCCAACCCCGTGTTGTTAAGAAGGCCTCAGGGCACCCTCCGGACCCATTGCAGACCATCCAGGGATCTCGACAGTGGTTTAAAACACAGCAAGGATGGAGCCAGCCGTTCAGAGATCTGTCCAACACCACGAACAGAGACGATATAGTCCACTTGGGAAGAGCGAACACCAGTCTGGTCGAGCTAATGGACTGGGCTGCTGGAATCTTAGCAGCTGCTTCTGTATCGCAGGTGACTTTGAGGCACAAAGCCTGCCCCATTTCACCCAGACCAAGAGCAGTCACTGCTGGTGGATCCAACAGAAGGGAAGAATGTCACCTCCCATTCTAACACAGAGTCTTCAAAGGGTTCACATAAATGCAACTGAAAGGTCAGTTGATTCGGGTGCAGAAAGTTTGGAATCCACACCTGGTTGTTTTCATTATCTGCATTTTGCTGAAGTTGAAAACCTCGCAAATTTTGCATTGCCATCATAACACTGCCACAGCAGCTAAGTGTTTGATCTATCCTTACCATTGTGAACAACGTTTTGGAGTTTGCAAGCAAGCAGCAAGCACTGTGACACAGAGGCTAAGCCACAGCTTGAGACACCGGCATCCCATGCCAGCGGACAGGTTTGAGCCTTCTGATCCAGCTCCCTATGAATACCGTGTATAATGTAGCTCATGCAGGCTCAAGCACTTGGGGCCTGCCAGCTCCGTGGGAGACCCAGTGGAGCTCCTGGCTCCTGGCTCTGGCTTGGCCTAGACCTGGCTGTTGTGATGATTTGTAGAGTGAACCAGTAGGATGGAAAATCTCTGTCTTGCCTCCTTTCAAATAAATAGACCATTTTTTAAAATAAAATTATCAGGCCCGGCACAGTGGCCTAGTGGCTAAAATCCTCACTTTGCAATTGCCAGGATCCCATATGGGCACCAGTTCTAATCCTGGCAGCTCCACTTCCCACCCAGCTCCCTGCTTGTGTCCTGGGAAGGCAGTCGAGGACAGCCCAAAGCCTTGGGACCCTGCGCCTATGTGGGAGACATAGAAGAATCTCCTGGCTCCTGGGTCTGGATCTACTCAATTCCAGCCATTGTGGCCACTTGGGGAGTGATTCAGTGGATGAAAGAGCTTCCTCTCTCTCTCCTCCTCTTTGTGTAACTGACTTTCTAATAAAAAAAAAATAAACAAAGCTTAAAAAATAAGTTCCTAGAAAATGGAATTTAAAGACAAGTTTATTTGGTGTAAACATTTTTTAAATTTATGCATACTTTTCTCACCACATGCATGTTATGTAAAGAGTAATTATAGTTCACAGGGCTTTTAGGTGGTAATGCTATGCCTGGCTGCACAATCCGAGGTCTTTCCACATCTGGGTCACCTTAGCTTAAAGAGACAAATACACCACCAAATAGTCCTTAGAATGGAAAGAATATGCTACATTCTTTGTACCTTCTTTCATGTCCACAAGAGGGCGCGAGGATTCCTGAAATTCAAGCCCAGGATCCAAAAGCTGCAGTAATTGTGCCAGACCAAACTGCATAAATTATCAGTTAAGACTGGAAACACTGAACGTGCATTCTACAGAGCCTGCCTATGACTTGAGTCAGAGCTGACCGACTCCACTCCTCTCGAGGATTAAATCTCAGTGCCATTTATCGTCTTCATGTGAGTCTACCACACCCACCCAGTGCCAGAGACCCCGCTTACGGCCATGCTCTCCACCCATTCACCAAGAATGGGGCCACATGGATGCTCTGTCAACCATTTTTAACAAGAACAGGGCGGTGGGGGAAGGGGGCTTTTAGGGAGAATATATCAAATTGTGTGATCAGAAAATAGCATATTTTTGAAAAGCACATATTTGAAAAAACAGCTTAATGAAGATTAAATCTTATACTTGGTAAATAATGTATTGTTCCCATAATACAGAGAGTAAACAAAGGTATGAGGGGGGATGTTAATGTTTACTGAGAACTCTGCTTTGATCCCATTTCCATCCAACTGACATTGTGAAAAACACATGTATCACACAACATCAAGGTCTCCACATGTCTCCCCTCCGATCTGTGTTCACTGACCACTAGTCTTGGTCTGTCCAGATTTTTTTTCCCCATAAGTTTTTTCCAACTATGGAAATGGAGTGAGCCCCAGGAAACTGGCCGAGGTGTTGGGACCCAGAGCTGAGTCAACAGACCTGAACATCTTAAGAGATGCAGAAAGGCATTCGATAAAAGTTAGCAGCCATTCATTATTTTAAGCAAAATATTAGGAAATTAACAATAGGAGGGAACTCTTTTTTTGTAATGATTTATTTATTTGAAAGACAGAGTTTTAAGGAGTTGGGTGAGAGGGGAGAGAGAGAGAGAGAAAGAGAAAGAAAAGTAGAGATCTTCCATGTGCTGATTTACTCCCCAGTGGCCACGTCAGTGGAGCTCAGTCAGCCCGAAGCCAGGACCCTAGAACTCTATCTGGGTCTCCCGTGTGGGTGGCCAAGACTCAGACACTGGGGTCATCTCCCATGGCTTTCCCAGGCAACAGCAATGAGCTGGAATGGAAGTGGAATAGCTGGGATTTGAACAGGCATGCAAAGGGATGCCAGGGTCACGGGTGGCCGTCTAACTACTTGCCAGTCCCCAAAGGAGTCATTTTTGAAGGTTTATTTGAAAGGCAGAAGGGGAGAGCGAGCACATAAGAGATGTTACATGTAGGGGTTCACTGCCCCAAGTGGCCACAACAGCCAGAGTAGGACCCACCCAGAGCCAAGAGTCAGGGATTTCACCCAGGTCTCTCACATGGGTGACAGACCAAGTGCTTTGGTCATCTTCTGCTACTTTCTCAGGTACATCAGCAGGGAGCGCGATCAGAAGTGGCAGAGTCATGGTAGACTCTGCTGTAGATGTCTCCACCCACTCTCCTACAACATCCTCCCCACAGGGAACTTTCTGAAACTAACAGAGGATATCTACCCAAAACTTCTTTTCCAAATATCATCCTTAACATTTGATCACGTACTTAGCAAGATCGAAGGGCAAAGGGTCAATATTAAAAAAAAAAAATCAATTACTTCTCTATCCAAAAGCAAAAACAACTAGAAAATAGAGGGGGAGCTTTGGCCCAGCTGTGAAGACTCCACTTGGGATGCCTGACCCTTTAGCCAAGGGCCTGGGTTTGAACTCCAGCTCTGCTCGAGTCCAGCCTGCTGTCGGCATGTGCCCTGGGAATTAGCAGGTGGTGGCTCGAGTACTGGCTTTCTGCCAAGTGTATGAGAGTGCTGGCTTCTGCCTTCAGTCTGGTCAGCCCTGGCTGTTGTGGACACCTGAAAGTTGAGCCAGTGAATGCGAGGTTTTTGTAATTAATTAATACCTTTAAAAGAAAAATGGAAGACTTTTTAAAGTAAAAGCACTATTTACTACAATAAGTCAAACACCTAAGAATAAATCAAATATAACAGTGTAAATATTTATACCAGTAACTGTGAATATTATTGGGAAAAATGAAAGAGAACCTTAAATAACTGAAAAGATATATCATGTTCATGGATTGGAAGACTCAGCAATCCTGAACTCTTCTTCCACGAATTAATCTATAGATTCACTGCAACCTCCATTAAATCTAAGCACTTTGCTTCTGTAAAATTGACAATCTGTGTCTAAGAGACATACAAAATTGCAAAGAACCAAGAAAACAAAAATGAGTCATAAAGATGAAAAACAGCAAAGCTGAAAGACTTCTACTTGCAGACCCAAGACTCATTAAAAAGCTATAGTAATCAAGAGTGTGCAATATTGGCACAAAGATAGCTAACCTGATCACTTGTGCAGACAGACTATCTACAGGGTCCAAGAGAAACCTCACATTTTATGAAGAATGGAACATTGCAATAAAACCAACAGCATGATCCACTAGTTTAACATATGAGTTTAATCTCCCACCACACATAAAAATTTTCCAGATGAATTCAGATTCAAATGTAAAAGTTATGGACCCAGCACAATGGCTTAACTGGCTAATCCTCCTCTTACAAGCGCCAGGATCCCATATGGTACAGGTTTGTGTTCCAGCTGTTCCGCTTCCCATCCAGCTCCCTGCTTATGACTGGGAAAGCCCAAAGCCTCGGGAACCTACATGCACGTGGGAGACCTGGAAGAAGCTTCTGGCTCCTGGCTTCGGATCAGCTCAACTCCAGCCATTGTGACCATTTGGGGAGTGAACCAGCAGATGGAAGATCTTTCTCTCTGTCTTTCCTTCTCTTTGTAAATCTGCCTTTCAATAAGAACAAATAAATCTTTTAAAAATAATAAAAGTTAGATCATAAAATCTATATTTATTTTATAAGTTTTCTCTGTTCATAAAGGGCATAATGTATTTTTTCAACATAATTTATTCATTTACCGGAAAGCGGACATAGAATTTTCCCACCCATGAGTTCACTCCCTAAATGTCCACAGCAGCATGGACTGAGTCCAGGCAAAGCCAGCAGCTGTGGTCTGCGGTATGTCAGGGATCCAGCTGCCTGAGCCACAGTCTCCAGGTGTGAACTAGAAGGAAGTTGGAATCAGAAGCGGAAGTAGGATTTGAAGCCAAGCACTCTGCTACAGGAGGGAGACATTCCAGGTGGAGGCTCAAGAGGTGCAGCAAATGCCTGCCCCAAAGCCTTGAGAATGAAGGTGTGGATAGGAACACATCCCTGTGATAATAAATCAACAGACAAACCTGTTAGCAAACCATTAAAAGTAATGTAAGGCTAGTCTAAGATTTTTGCTACTCTACTCTCTCTCAGTCCCTAAGAGACTCGAGGCGTGGGGGATGTTTCCCACATACTAAGCAATTCCTCAGCGGATTTTCCAGCAGACACAGCTGGCAGCTCTATAATCCCATCAGTTCTGACATTATGTCCTTGGAGACCCAGGACAAAGAACTTCACCCACAATGAACCAATAACTTCCACAGAACAATGAGACAATCCAATTTCAAAATGAACAAAACACTGGTATATTTCACCAAGGGAGACATCCAAATGGCCAATAAACACAAGAAAAAATGCCCAAACTCCTTGCAAGTAAGAAACTGCAAATGAGATACCATTCTATACCCTCTAGGATGGCTACAATGAACACGACAGAAAGCAGCAAGAACTGGTCGTGGTGGAGCACGGGGACTCTGGCTTGCCGTCAGCAGGAACAGGAGTTGGTGCTCGGCGCTGTGCAGAACTATCTGGCGGGGTCTCAGAAAGCAGGTGGGAAGATTAGAATGGTTATTCCACAACTTCCCAACGTCCATTCTTCACTGAGACAGGTGCAGGCTGAAGGATATGTGGAGAACAGTTTGGGAATATAGGACACTCTGCAGCCATGACCTCTATCTGCCTATCTATCTATCTATTTAAAGATTTATTTATTTTGATTGGAAAGGCAGATCTACAGAGAGAAGGAGAGACAGAGATTTCTGTCTGCTGATTCACTCCCCAAGCGGCCACAATGGCCGGAGCCGAGCCAATTTGAAGCCAGGAGCCTGGAGCTTTTTCTAGTTCTCCCATGTGGGTGCAGGGTCCCAAGGCTTTCCCCTATTGCTTTCCCAGGCCACAAGCAGGGAGCTGGAAGGGAAGTGGAGCAGCCAGGACACAAACCGGTGCCCATATGGGATCCAGGCACATTCAAGATGAGGACTTTAGCCACTAGGCTAATGCATTAGGTCTCATAACTTTTGAGCAGCTACTCTACATCTGGGATTTCTACTTTGTGCCATGTGATTCTGATAACCAATTCACCCTATAGAGACCGAGGAGGGAAGGCAGGCTCGAAGAGACGATGTCATTAGCCCAGGACCACAGCAGCTGGTGAGTGGCAGAGCTGTGAGTACTAAGCGGGCCTCCGCAGAGCCTGTGTCACTTCTTTAGACCACGTGACTTCGCACAGTCAGCAGGTGGCGGTGTGAGGAAGTGCCTCTGAGCTTGACTGCTTTTTTCTTGTGAGCAGGCGCAGGCTTGGATGACCTCTTCCTAGGTCACCTCTGGTTCTAAAAGACAGGATTTTAAAGGAGAAGCTTTGGCTGTTCCTATCGCGTGCCTGTGCCGGTTATTGCCAGGGACACATCTTCCTGGGCAGGTTGGGTAGAAAACACAGGTGTTTTCTGCTTCCAACACATGAATCCAAGAGGCGGGTCTGTTGAAACTGTCTTCCCTGGATCTCACGTTTCTTCTGCTTCCGTTTCAGCGCTTCAACTGAAGTCAACAAGAATGTAATGGGTGTTTGCATAAAACTGGAGCATGAAAGCAAAGATCTGGGAATTGCGAAATGTTCGGGGAAGAAAGAGAGAAAGGAGGTTTTGCTTCCCATTCTCGCTATGGAGCCAGCTTGCCTCTCACCCACACAGGATGCACCAGCTCTGCCCGCTGCATCAGGGAGAGAAGCAGGACTTCTTGTTCTTACACCAGGACATCTTTGAAGATTTTGTGAGTGAGGCTAGCGCTATAAAGCACACACATTCTGAACTCTGCATTTGTGATTCATGAAGAAAGAAAAAGTCAACTAGTCCTCTTCAACGCCATCTGGAAGAGGAAAACCTCTCCCTCTCTTCCTCTCCTTCCTTATCACCCATCACCTTCAGGTGGGCGGCACAAGCACTGCCCACCCATTTCCTAACTGGTTAGGAAACTACCAGCGGGGAACATCTTACCTGTAGGCTCGAGGTCAGAGAAAGCTTCAAACCCCAAGACCCTTCCAAAAATTCCTCGGATGTCTCTCCCTCTCCTTTTGCAAGGCGCCCCACCTCCCGGCTTTCTCTCAGAAGGGACTTTCCCTGCTCACCCGGTCCCTTTACAATTAAACTTGTCTGTCTGCAACCGGTTCCCGGCTTTTATTTCCATATTAAGCTGAAGAAAGAGCCCACTGGGCTTTTCTGATGACCTGTCCGTTCACCCAGCCTGCCTTAGTTGAGCTATCCATCGGAGACTCAGTCCGACTCACAGATCAAAAGTGCACAGCATGGAAAATGAAAGCAGCCACCCGTCTCTGTGTGCTCAGGAACCCAAAGCACAAACTCTGACTCAACAAATAGGAAATTAAAAAACAAACAAACAAACTTCCCCCCAAAGCAAACTAGATATTTTGGTGACATCAAATTAGATTCTTAGATTCTTTTCTCTCACTACCAAGGCAAACATATTTCTGTGTAAGCAGAAGTTAAAGAACAAACTGGAATTCACAGAGAAGGGAAGGATTAGAGAATTCAAATGCCCCACGCCCATAACGCCAGTTGTCCCCCGCACGCTCAGCCTAAGCCAACGTCTTCATGCCAGCCAATGGTCCAGGTGGACCCAACTGTCCAGTCCTGTCTCGGATGTTTTTGCTGTGTGGTGAGCATCAGGCAGGTCCGCCCCAGGACTAGCTTCCCCTCTTCCCTCCAGCCCAGCATGGTTCACTGCCTCTTTCTTGGTTTCTGTCTGTTTAATTTCCAAGGATCCCCATCATTACCATTCCCCTGTTTCCTTTGAGATAAAAGTACTGTTCAAGACACTCCATGTGAGCATAGTTTGTTAGAGAGTAGAAATATAGGGAAACAGATGACTTTTAAGGAGCCAGTGCCTCGGCATAGTGGCTTAAGCCTCTACCCACAGTATTGGCATCCCATATGGGCTCTGGTTCAAGTCCTGGCCATTCTACTTCCAATTCAGCTTCCTGCTTCTGGCCTAGGAAAGCAGAGGAAGACAGCCCAAGTCCTTGGGCCCCTGCACCCATGTGGCAGACCTAGAAGAAATTCCAGGCTCCTGGCTTCAGACCAGTTCAGCTCCAGCCATTGTGGCCATATGGGGAATGATTCACACATCTTTTCAGAGTTAGAGCTGTTTGTTAAGTTGCTTGGCTGAAATCAGTCCACCATCCTAAAAGGAATATTAATTCATTTTGCTCAGAGAGCAGAAGTGACTTGCCCAAGGTCACTCAGCTAAGCAGGAACAGACCTAGAAATCGCAGTGGACTCCTGGTCCAGCAGGCCATGCTGCGCTCATTTATTTGTCCTGCAAATATTTACCGAGTGCATTCCTCCTGCCGGGCGAGCAGCCGGGACAGCGAGGCGGTCCTTGTCCTTGCAGAGGTCACATTCCACCAGGTGAGGCGGGCCTGAAGCAATGCGTTACCTCATGTTTTGTTTGTGGAGTCACAAAAGCTGTGACAAGGGCCAGGAAAGGGAACACAGTGCTTTGAGAGATTGTGATGGGGGTAGAAGGATCTGGAATGGTCTGGGGAGAACAGAAGAGACATGGAGGCCAAGTCCCAGGATGAGTTGGAGCGACCTGAATGAGGAGGGAACAGGCCCTTTCCACTCCCTCAGGCCGCTTCGCAGGAGTCTCCAGGTGCTTCTCGTCCATCATGTCAAGGCCTAGGAGAGGCAGGGGAGACGGAGTGAGATCCAATCAGGGTGACCTCCATACAGAGATTTTTTTTAAAGATTTATTTTATTTTTTCGTATTGGAAAGTCAGACATACAGAGAGGAGGAGAGACAGAGAGGAAGATCTTCTGTCCGATGATTCACTCTCCAAGTGAGAGCAATGGCCGATGCTATGCCAATCAGAAGCCAGGATCCAGGAACTTCTTCCGGGTCTCCCACACGGATGCAGGGTCCCAAGGCTTTGGGTCATCCTTGACTGCTTTCCCAGGCCACAAGCAGGGAGCTGGATGGGAAGTGGAGCTGCTGGGACTAGAATTGGTGCTCCTATGGGATCCTGGTACATTCAAGGTGAGGACTTTAGCCGCTAGGCCACACCGCCGGGCCCACGTACAGGGATTTTTTTAATTAAAAAACAAAACAAAACAAAACAAACGGGGCCATGGCATGATAGCCTATGGTTAAACCCTGATCTTGTATGCACTGGCATCCCATAAGGGTGCCAGTTTATGTCCTGGTTGCTCCACTTCCCGTCCAGCTCCCTACTTATGGCCTGGCAAAGTAGCAGAGGACAGCCTAGAGCCTGGGGGAAGCTTCTGGCTCCTGGCTTCAGATCAGCTCAGCTCCAGACATTGTGGCCACTTGGGGAGTGGACCAGCAGACAAACCTTTCTCTCTGTAACTCCTTCCCTTTGTAGATCTGCCTTTCCAATAAAAATAAATAAATAAATATTTTTTTAAAAAAACAAGATTTTTATGAGGCTGGCAATATGGCATAGAGGGCTAAGCCTCTGACTGCAGTACCAGTGTTCCATTTAGGAAGCCATGTGAGTCCCAGCTGCTCTGCTTCCAATCCAGCACCCTGTTAACGTCCCTGGGAAAAGCAGGGGAGGATGGCTCAAGCACTTGGGCCTCTGCCACTCACATGGAACACCCACAAGAAGCTTCTGGCTCCTGGCTTCAGCCTGACCCAGTCCCAGCTCTAGCAACTACTTGAAGAGTGAGCCAGCAGATGAAGACAAATTGTGTGTAACTCTGCATTTCAAATGAATAAACTACATGTTTAAAAAATTAAGTTAGTATGTAATAACTGCATATTTTTATGGGGTTCAGTGTAATATTTCCCCACACACATACAGTGTCAGCTGATAATATCGGATAACTGGCATTTCTGTGATTGTGTCATTGGCGCCTGCCAGGGCCTCTCTTCCAGTTCGCTGTGCAGAGCAGAACACATGGCCTGGAGCTGCAGTTGCCCCAGCACGCCTCGGAGCTTAGGGGCGACTCAACAGCAAGCTCAACTTGGCTAATAGATCCCATGACACCACAAACTCAGAGAGGTGCACAGTCCAGCACTGAACACATGGCTTGGGTGCTAAACCACCAAGTAAAAGGATCTCATTTGGGAATTATGGCCCTCCAGTCACTGACCTTGGGGCCCACTGCCTTCACCGGGACCCCTACTGCGCAGTCTCCGACACAGGAAGTGATGGCCCCTTGGTGGCTCGCAGCTGACAAGAGCTGCAAGTTCAGGGATGATGTCTCAAGTTATCAACACTGCTCGGTCAGTGCGCATGAGGATGGCCTGCCTGATTCCTTCACACAGGGCATGGCGGTCTTCCCACCCCCAGAAACTTCCCTTACACGTGATTCAGGCACCTGTGCCCACAGCACATCCTACACCTGTCATCACACAGACATGAGCTCTACCCTGACACCTGCCCTCCTCGCCTCCTCGCCTTGCCACGTGTTCCCTAGACCAGGCTCACCACAGAGGATTCGTAATCATTTCTTTTTCTTTTCTCTCTCTCTTTTTAAAGATTTACTTATTTAATTTTTAAAAGATTTATTTATTTTTGTTGCAAAGTCAGATTTCCAGAAAGGAGGAGAGACAGAGAGGAAGATCTTCCATCCGATAACTCACTCCCCAAATGACCGCAATGGCCGGTGCTGTGCCAATCTGAAGCCAGGAGCCTCTTTCATGGGTCCGACTCGGGTGCAGGGTCCCAAGGCTTTGGGCCGTCCTCAACTGCCTTCCCAGGTCACAAGCAGGGAGCTGGATGGGAAGTAGAGCTGCCGGGATTAGAACCGGTGCCCATATGGGATACTGGCATGTTCAAGGAAAGAGCTTTAGCCACTAGGCCACTGTGTCAGGCCCAAGAGTAATTTATTTTTATCAGAAAGGAAGATATACAGAGAGAAGGAGATACAAAGATCTTCCATCCACTGGTTCACTCCCCATGTGGCCACAATGGCCAGTGCTGAGCTGATCTGAAGCCAGGAGCTAGGAGCTTCCTCCTGGCCTCCCACATAGGTGCAGGGTCCCAAGGCTTTGGCCCATTCTTGACTGCCTTCCCAGACCACAAACAAAAAGCTGGATGGAAGTAGAGCAGCCAAGACTTGAACTGACACCCATATGGAATCCTAGTACATGTAAGGTAAGAACTTTAGCCACTAGGCTATGGCACAGGGCCCAGTTCGTGATCTTTTCAACTTGGTTCACTGACACCTCCATTCCCAACCCCACCAAATCCACATCCTTTCCTTCCTTCAAGTCCTTGTATCATGACATGATCCTTGACCTCTTAGTTCCTAGTTCCTGTCTGAGGGAACTACAACCTTGGATTATCTACAATGCTGTGTTTCTCTTTTTCTTCCTTTACTTTATTTGAAAGGCAGAGTTACAAGAAGAGAGAGAGAGATCTTCCATCTGCTGCCAAGGCCCAAATGACATCACAGAAAGGGCAGGGCCAGGCTAAAGCCACGAGCTTCTTTCAGGTCTCCCATATGTTGTAAGCTTTAGACCATCCTCTGCTGCTTTCCCAGGCTACAAGCAGGGAGTTGGAATGCAAGTGGAGCAACCAGGACTCTAACTGCACCTATATGGGACGCAGCTTATAGGTGGCAGCTTAACCGACTAGGCCCTGGCGCTGGCCACAGCGTTGGCTCCTACTCCTGTACGTTTCTGCTCCAGGCTGCTGTGTACTGGAGAAAATGACTCCATAATACAGAAAGGCACCACGAAAACATCACAGCCTCTTGCCTAAGTTGACAATCACCCTCAGCTCCCATGCTGCTGAGTGGGTACCACACCCTTCACATCAAACACTCATCCACCCCAGCACCCTGCCTATGTTCTTTCTTCCCCTATCACAAAACATGGGCCCTGGCACCCGGGCCAGCTCTGCTCTTCCTGCGCCTTCCTCCTGTGCTTGCAGGCGGACCTGGAGTCCTGGGAGTGAGCTGCTGAGGGATGCCCTGGGGAGGAGCCTGTAGAGGACAGCGTGGGGCACGGAGGTCAAGCTGAGGCTCTAGCTGCAGGGAAGGCTGCGGATTCTCCCAGCCTGATCCCGCAGGATCCCTGGAGCATGGAGGATGCACAGGTGTCCACTGAGAGGCCAGCCGGCCAGCCTTGTAGACTCTCAAATCCATCAGCCATTGGCTCTCAGCCACCCTGAGAGGAGGAGAGTGAGTGGATGCCTCCAGGTATTTTCTGCTCCTTCTGGCGACAGCGGTGAAGCTGGGCATCCCGTGGCAGCACTGGATTGGGGACATTAGCTGGACCTGGGTGTGTCACCACCAACAGCTCTGATGGCATCCAAGCCCACACCTTCACCTTCCTCTCCCCACCCAAGCACCACTCCTCACCCAGCCTGAACCCTCCCAGGGGTGCTCACCTCCCTGCCCTGTAGCCACCTGCTCCCAGGCAGCATGGTCTCACTGCCTTCCCAAGCTGTTCAGGATGATGCCATGGTTCTGGCTGCAGGAATTTAAGCCAGGGAGGCAAGAATCAGATGGCACAAGTGGCACATGGACAGACCCTTTAAAACTGGCCTTGACAATGGAAGTCAGTAGGGAGAGTACGAGGGCAACTGAAAGTTGATCTTACTGTGTGACCCAGATGTCCCATTCCTTGGGAATATATCCAAAGGAAGTGAAATCTGAATATGAGAGAGCGACCTGTGATTCTATATTTACCACAGCACAATCTACAATACTGAAGAAATGGAAACAACCCAGATGCCCATCAAAAGAGGAATAGATAAAGAAACTGTGGTACATCTACTCTGTGGAATACTACTCAGCCATTAAAAAGTTCTACCATTGGCAGCTAAATGGTCTCAATTGGAGACCATCATGCTCAGAGAAATAAGCCAATCCCAAAAAGACAATTATCAGATGTTCTCGCTGATATAAGGCAATCTTCATGCAAAACACAAGATCAATAGATATATACACATATTCATCTCTCCTGAATAAAAGAGGACGCCCACTGAAACTGTTAAATATATTTTGACAACAGGATGCTGGATTTTACCATCGTCGATACCTACAATGTCATGACACACTTAAATAGAATAATGTTGGAGTTATGACTGCTGTTGAAGGACTATGCTATTGTAACAATATGGGGGAAAACAGTGAAGGGGAAGGAAATGTGAAGGGGAAATCCTTGTGCCTAGGGAACTGTGTCATGAAAACAAAAACACAAACACAAACAAGTGCCCTTGACTGATGTTGCCCAAATTTGGTATCTCACTAATTGGGCATCAAGGACTACAACAGAAGGGCCATGAAAACACCACACCTTTCCTTCTCTTCACCCTAAAGAGCCAGGGGTCGTGGTTGCTCCCAAATCCCCCACATTGGGAGAGGGCCAGCCCTACTCCTCCGGCCGCTGCCTCAGCAAGTCCTCAGGTCACGTGTGCATCGTCATCTCCTGGTCATGGTTCCTGCCACTTCTCACTGAAGCACCTTGTGCCCTGCAATGTGTACCCTCTGGGAGAGGCCTCCTGGATTTCTCAAACTCGGCACTCTCCTCACTTCCTGGGAAAGCACAGCTGTTACCCAATCCCGAGGTGTTAAATGCTTCTGTTGGACAAACAAGAACACATGCAGTGGCGCAGTGTTGATCATGTTCCAAATGAGTGCCATTGGCAGCTCAAGACCAGGGTTCAGGCCACAGGTGCAGCTGCCCCGCTGTGTGTGGTGCAGACTGAGACCTTCCAGGACCTCCTCAACACATGTAACACAGGTGAAGAGGGTATCAATGGCTGAAGGACGAGCATTCATACAACCTGGGAGGGCCTGGCATGGTAGCCTAGTGGCTAAAGTCCTTGCCTTGCATGTGCCAGGATCTCATATAGGTGCTGGTTCCAATCTTGGTGGCCCCTCTTCCCATCCAGCTCCCTGCTTGTGGCCTGGGAAAGCTGTCGAGGATGGTCCAAGGCCTTGGGACCCTACACCAGTGTGGGAGACTCGGAAGAAGTTCCTGGCTCCTGGCTTCGGATTGGCTCAGCTCCAGAAGTTGTAGTCACTTGGGGAGTGGGTCAACAGACAGAATATCTTCCTCTCTGTCTCTCCTCCTCCTCTCTGTATATATCACTTTACAATAAGAAGGGGAGGGGAGGCACCAAAATTGGGAAAAGATTTAAAGAATTTAGCAATTACTTTTCTATTGAGTAATCGCTAATCCATGGGGCACATATTTTAATGAGGGAGCAGCATGGTAAACTCAGAATGTGTGAAAAATAAATCAAGGTCAAGCCATATATTTCAAAATCAGCAGCAGGACCTGCATGCTGGCATAGCCAGCTGGTCCTCTGACTAAACATCAGCATCCCACATGGGTGTGGGTTCGTGTCCCATCTGTTCCACTTTCAGACCAACTCCCTGCTTACAGCGTGGGAAGGCAGCAAAAGATGGCTAAGGTCCTTGGACTGCTGCATTCATGTGGGAGACAGACCTGGAAGAAACTTCTGGCTCCTGGCTTCACAGCAGCTCAGCTCTGACCATTGCAGCCATTTGGAGACTGGCTTCACTCTGTAAATCTGCCTTTCCAATAAAAACAGATCAATAAAGATTTTTTTATTATCTGTTTTTATTTTATTGATCTGTTTTTATTGGAAAGGCAGATTTACAGAGTGAAGGAGATACAGAAAGAAAGATCTTCCATCTACTGGTCCCACTCCTCAAGTAACCACAGCATTTGGGATTGAGCTGATCCAAAGCCAGAAACCAGGAGCTTCTTGCAGGTCTGCCACAAGCACTATGGGGTTCCCAAGCTCTGGGTCATCCTCCACTGCTTTCTCAGGCCACATTCAAGGAGCTGGAAGGGAAACAGAGCAGCTGAGACATGAACTGATGCCCATATGGGATTCCGGTGCATGCAAGGTGAGGATTCAGGCACTAGGCTGCCACACTGGATTTTCGCCCAGGTTTCTCATTTCAATCTTTTCACTTCCTGTGTCGTCTGTGGAATCTCCTGGGCTCCTTCCCAGCCAGCACATCAACAAAACTGCCAACTCCTTGGGGGTCCTCATGGACTCCATCTTGAGCACCTGGGCCACTGCCATCACCTTAAATCAATCCCCCCGTCAAACTACTTGAATTTCAATGTTTTCATTTTTTGGCATTCTCATGCAACATTTTTGAGATGCCTACACTAAAAATAGCAACTTTTGTTTCTCTGCAATTAAAATTAAATGAGGTGCCCTGTCTTTTCTCTGACCCGAATGCTTTAATTTTTTCCCTCTAGCAAGAGGCTTGCTGGTCTGCTCATCTGTTCGCAGGAGGTTTCTCTGAGAGAGGAAGGCAGGGGAGACCTCATTGAAACCCAGCTCCATGGAGAACACAGGAACCTGTGTCTTAGTGCAGCAATGCTATGGACCAGATCCTACACACAGCTTAATCCAACCATGTCACTGGAAAACTTGAAAGTTTGCAAAAGTTAAGCAGCCACCAGTGCAGAGTCAGGGATAGAATCTAGTAGAGCATGCTTTGGACTTGTTTTCTTTTTTCCCTCTCTCCCAGGAATTGTCTTTTGACAAATTTCATATATCATACACAGAGCTTAGGCACCAGGCAGTGAATTCAATATTAAATCCTAAAACAACGTTAAAAACGGGCCCAGTGCAGTGGCCTAGCGGCTAAAGTCCTTGCCTTGAACGTGCCAGGATCCCATATGAGCACCGACTCTGACCCTGGCAGCTCCACTTCCCATCCGGCTCCCTGCTTGTGGCCTGGGAAAACAGTCGAGGACGGCACAAAGCCTTGGGATTCTGCACTCATGTGGGAGACACTGAAGACGTTCCTGGCTTCGGATTGGCTCATCCCTGACCGTTCACTTGGGGAGTGAATCATTGGAAGGAAGATCTTCCTCTATGTCTCTCCTCTTCTCTGTATATTTGACTTTGCAATAAAAATAAAAAATAAATCTTAAAAAAAAAAACAACTTTATAAATGTAAAACAATTAGACTAGGAGTCCAACGAAAAGAGCAAAACAGAATGTGGGCTTTCTTTTTCTTTCTTCTTTCTTTCTTTCTTTCTTTCTTCCTTTCAAAATATGAAGTGCATCTATTTTTCCTGCTGAAATTTTTTTTAAAGATTTATTTATTTTTATTAGAAAGGCAGATCTACAGACAGGAGGAGAGGCAGAGAAGATATTCCGTCTGATGGTTCACTCCCCTAACAGCCGTAACGGCCAGAGTTGAGCCAATCCGAAGCCAGGAGCCGGGAACTTCTTCTGGGTCTCCCACGCAGGTGCCAGGTCCCAAAGCTTTGGACCACCCTTGACTGCTTTCCCAGGCCACAGGCAGGGAGCTGGATGGGAAGAGGAACCTCTGGGATTAGAACTGGTGCTCATATGGGATCCCAATGCGTTCAAGGTGAGGATTTTAATCACTACACTATTGTACCTGGCCCGAATGTGGGCTTTCATGCTATCAAATTTGTAATGCCCCTTCTGAGTCTTGGTTTGCAACTTTCCATCAATCCCTTCTCAATTCAGCTGCCGTACAGACATTCTGAGCAGCATCCTTGGTCCAGTTCAAATGCTCCATGAAGCAGATGGGTTCTCATTAGGGGACATCCATCATTAAGCTGAATGTGCTTTCCTGCCCGCAGCAGACACCAGCCAATGCAGGCAAGGTGGGAGAAAGCAAGGGAAAAGAGCAGCCTGAATTCGCAAAGAGGAAAATGCCTCCTGCATTATGGTGTCATCTGAGAAGCAGATTGCAATACTCATACCCAACCTATGGCTCTCTCCTAGCAGCAGATAGCATAGAAGCTCTGGACCAAGTTGTCTGACCTCTGAAAGCTTTCTGCAATCAAAGGTCCCCATTTGGTAGCACTAGCATACAAAACACATGTTCCTGCCCCCACCTCCATACTGAATGGGAATTCCTGATTTGGAGATTTCTGTGGTGCTTTTCCAAAATTTACAAGCTAGAGAGAAAATATAGCCAGGTTTGGATCAAGGCAATTTGAAACCTGCATAAAATTAGTATCAGCTGGGCCCGCCGTGGTGGCGCAGTGGTTAAGGTCCTCGCCTTGCACGCCCAGGATCCCATGTGGGCACCAGTTCTAATCCCGGCAGCCCCTGCTTCCCTTCCAGCTCCCTGCCTGTGGCCCGGGAAGGCAGTCGAGGACGGCCCAAAGCTTTGGGACCCTGCACCCGCGTGGGAGACCCGGAAGAGGCTCCTGGCTTCGGATCAGCATAGCATCAGCCATTGTGCTCACTTGGGGAGTGAATTATCGGACGGAAGATCTTCCTCTCTGTCTCTCCTCTCTGTATATCCGCCTTTCCAATGAAAATAAAATAAATCTTAAAAAAAAAAAATTAGTATCAGCTTAGGTGCTATGGCTGCCTGTGGAGGAATGCCCATCTAAAAATGGCTTGTGTGAAGATGCCAGTGCCGTGGCGGACTGGCTTAGGATGCTAGCATCATATGTGGATTCTGGCTCATGTCCCTCTGCGTCACGTCTGATCAGGTTCTGTGCTAATAGCCTGGGAAAGCAGTGAAGATGGCTCGAGTGGGGAAGCATTTACCACCACATGGGAGATGTGAATGGAGCTCTTGGCTTTGGCTGGTTCAGCCCTGACGTTGCTGCCATTTGGAATGTGAATCAGCAGATGAAAGATCTTGCTCTTTCTCTGTCTCTCTCTTCCCCTCTCCTTTCAAAACTCCTTCAAATAAATAATTAAATGAATTTTAAAATATTTATTTATTTTTATTGTAAAGGCAGAATTACAGAAAGAGAAGGAGAGACAGAGATTTTCCATCTACTGGTTCACCCTCTAAATAGCCCACATGGTCAGATCTGGGCCAAACCAAAGCCAGGCACCAGAAAATTCATCTGGGTCCCCCACATAATGCAAGGGCCCAAGCACTTGGTCCATCTTCCGCTGCTTTTCCTAGGTGCATTAGCAGGGAGCTGGAACAGCCAGGACTCAAACTGATATCCATATGGGATGCCAGTATCACAGGTGGCTGCTTAAAGTGCAATGCCACAAGCTTAGCCCCTCACCTCATATATTAATTCAGTCTCTTACCACTTCATGGCCAGACTCAAGAACTTCCAAGGACCTAAAGCTGCCAATCCATTCTTCCCTCCATCCCAACATCACTTCTTCATATACTTCTTGTTCAGAAAACTCCTCTTCCAGAACTTTCTATTAATCTTCAACATTCATCACAATGGGCTGCTGTTTAAGCAAGAGAGTGTTATAGTTAGAGGACTTGTATGATATCTGGTTCATGAATGAGCTTTCCAGGATGTGGTTTCTTCATCCTTAACATAAAGGTGATAATAATCACACAAGGCATACAAGGTGTCAGTACGTGGAATTGCTGGTTTTGTTTTATTATCAAGTACTAGACACTCTACTATAAATATTGGGATATATGGGTACATGATATGCACCCAGTGTCTGCCCTGGATAAGCTTATTTCAATTACTGCAATAAAATCTAAGTATTCCACTGGCTGAAAATACCCTTGATCCACCGCTTGTGATCATTTTATAAACTAATCCTGGAGAGGGCATTTGACCTAGTGGGGAACACACTGCTTGAAACACTTGCATCCTATGCCAGAGTTCCTGGGTTGGAGTCCCAGCTCCACTTACAATTCCAGCTTCCTGCTCATGCAAACCCTGGGAGGTAGCAGACGATGGCTCAAGTAGTTTGGTCCTGCCACCTACACAGGTAATCCGCATTGAGTTCCCAGCTCCTGGCTGTCCTTGTCCTGGCCCATTATTAGCCATTACAGGCATATAGGAAGTGAACCAACAGACTGAAGATCTCATTCTCTTTGCTTCTGAGGTAAATAAATAATTGTTCCACAATCCTTTGGCTTTCTCTACTCAACTGCGGAGAATGCCTGCTGCATCACCGAGTTTGGTTGTGCTTACTCTTCAAGAATGCTTCCTTGAAGCCTGGAGGGGTCCTCTGGTCATCGGGGAGAACTTTGGCTGTTCTGAGGCCACGGAACCAGACTCAAGTCTCCATTCCAGCTCTGAGTGTCCACTCCCCACCATGGGATGTGTGCGTGACCTAAAAGATCATGTGGATCTTTGCTTCACTGTGCCTCACACCAGGTATCAAAAGTCACACCCTGAATTAAACAGATGCGCAAGCTGCATCCTTCTCACTTGGCTGCGCCTGTGTGATGTAGCTCTTCGAGCTTCAAGATTTGACTGCTCTTCATTTGACTTCCTGGCCAGAGTTGGTGAATCAGCCAAAATTAAGGCCAACACTGTATCTTTGAGGATTCATTCTTTGCTAAAAGCAAAACAGATATCTTAAAGATGACCTGGAGATACTCTAAGGGATACTACATAGCCATAAACAAGAATAAAATCCTACCATTTGTAGCAAAATGATCCCAACTGGAGATCATTATGCTGAGTGAAAAAAGCCAGTCCTCAAAGGACAAATCATAATATGTTCTCTTTGATATAAGACAATATTCATGTAGTACAAGAATGATATATATTTAACCAAATATTTACATATATTGTCATAGATGAACTGCATAATGGAGACAAGTATCTCAGGAAATGAAGATACACTGCATCACATGCTTCTACTCCTGAATTAAAGAAGAACTTCCAATGAAATAGTTAAATATACCTTGACAGTATGATACTACATTTTTTAACCTTTGCTTATATCTATAATGCCACGCACTTAAAAAGCAGAATGTTAAACCTGTAACTATTACTAAAGGACTGTACTACTGTGATAATATAGGGGGAAAAGGCAGCAGGGGAAATGGGAAAGGAGGAAAGGGTAGGTGAGGAAGGGATGCCTATACTTACAAAACTGTATCATGGAAAATAATAATAAAGAAATTATATAAATTACCAAAAAATGCTCTAAGCCTGTGCCTGCCAATAGCCTCTGGTCACAAAGGAATGCCACTTAAGGAAGACTTCTATTGCCCTCTGAAATCACCCAGCCAGTGAACGGCCAGAACAATGTCTCAATTCACCAGTCCTTAGGGCAAAGTTTCGGCTAGGAGCCCAGACCTGCCCTCCCAGCCTTCCCTTCAAGATCAGGGCTTCCAGCCTCCACACTCAGGGGTCAGGACTGCTGGCTGCAACTGCATCACCACAGTTTGTATTGTCGCTGTTTGACCTTGAACCAGTTCTTTAGCCTGCTTATGCCTGGGTCTTTTCATCTGGATAAAGGACAAAAACCAGGGAACTTGACAGGACGGTAGTGGGCATCCCACATGGCCACACTGAGCCTAGTGTTTTTAAGGCTATGCAAGAGCAAGCCGTTGTAGTCACGAATATTCTTTTTTCTGGGCTTGGCCACCTGTCAACAGTCTTGATGGAACACTGGAACACTTCCTAAGCATTACCCCAGAGCTTTCTATTCAAAATGCAGGCCAGCCTATGAATCACTGCATTTCACTCTGTGGAAAAGGGTCTGAGCAGAATTAAATGGGCACTGCTGGAAAGCAGTGGGGCTAATGCTGTATGGGCCGTTCAGATGTAGCCAATAGGGATGCAAAGAGCTTTGATTCAAGGGGAGTCCATATTTTATTCCTGGCCAATGAAACAATATGTTCCCCTTAAGAATCAACAAGCATCTCCCTCACTGTCTACTCTATCATGTCCTACTCATGTGGATGTGCCAAAAAGAACACTGGCAGTGTGTGCAGTTTAAATAGCTCGTTAAAAATCAGACATTTGACAAGCCCATCAATCCTAGGACACCAACATAACTTCACAATGGCATAACTCTAGTGGCCATTTATGAAATGACAATCATACAAACATGGCCTACATTCAAAAAAAAAAACCTTTTAATAGTGGCCCTTATTTTTCCTTAATGATCTTCTTTCTAAGGAACTAAATGTTATCTCTTCTGAACTTAAGAAATTTGCTTCCAATGTTGTAAACTCTTCTTATTAGAGTCCTTCATAAGAACTCTAAAGTCATAATATTGAAAGCTAAGATCAGATCAAAAGAAACAGACCACAATTTTTTCATAGTTTCAGGATAAATAATGCAATGTACAAGGGACATCAAAACCAAGATGACACACCTATTCAAAGCACTTCTCACCAAAGACAATAACAGACATTTGGGGTGAATTATCTGTGTTCTCTTAGCTCAGTGGCACCAACGAAAAGCAAAAAAGCTGAAAGAAAGAAGGATGGCAAGAAACAAAGAGAAGAGGGCCCGAGAATAACCTCCACTGGCACTCTCGCTCCATTGAGAGTTGGCGAATGAAAATAGGGGACCTCTGTTTGCAGTCTATAGTTACAGTTCTTGGTGAATGCTGCCTGTGTCCCCAGAGCAGTGGTAAAATAATAAATCAGAGCAACTCCAATGTAAGTAACACCCTATTTAAAGAATCTAAACATTTAGTACAATCCAATTTTCTGTGCTTCACTTACTGGTTCATAATATGGGTTGGAGCGGTGGGAGAAGGTTGGCACAGGACTAAGTCGTACCAGCCAAGCCAGACACACACCATTAAAGGTGACTTTTAATGCACAAGCTACCAGTCTAGAAGTTTCTAAATTCAAAGTTGTCCTCATTTGTAGCGAAAAGAATTGTAAGCATATGTCCACATACACTACATCTACATGATAAGTCGCAGCAATATTATCCATAGCAGTCAGAAAGTGAGAACATCCCAAATATCCCTTAACTGGAGAACAGGCACATCTAAAGTGGTATATCCATCTGGTGGGACATAATTTGCCAATAAAAAGATATGAAATGCTGATACATACTGCTTCAACGTGTATTGCCTTTGAAGGTCACTGTCACAAGTGACAGGAGGCATTCACAAAAGACCACACATTGTATGGTTCCATTCATATGGAATGTCCAGAAAAGGCAGATGGATGAGCAGTAAACTGGGATCTGGGACGAGAGGAGACTGACTTGAGAAGCAGTGGTGGGTTTTGGTGGAGAGAAGAAATAAAATGTTTTAAAGTCAACGCTGGTGACGGTTGTATTACTAATTCCATGAGTTGCATAACAGGTGGATTTTATGGGATGTGAATTATCTCAATGAAGCATCCTATCAAAGCTGCTTTTTTGTCATTTCTCCACTAAACAGACATTTCGTAGGCAGCGCCCACAGCACAGGGTTAATAAAACACACAGTAGACTTCTGTCCTTCACAAGGCATGCCAACTACATCATCACCACCGGGGCTGAGATGCGGCATGCTGTTGGGGACGTCATTGTTTTTGGTGACCCTGAGAGCTGTGCAGAGCCTGCAGAGCCTGCACAGCCACACAGGACAGCCGCCGGCTACCATGGAGGCACCTGCATGTGACTTCTCCCGTGCATCCCTGCCAACACCTCCCACCACTACCCACAGACTCACTTGCTCGCTCACACACACACACAAGAATTACTGAATAGATGCCAGTGGAATGGTAAGCAGAAACTTATTCTTAACAGGCATTGCTAGCACTCAGGAGGATATGCAAGGTTAAGCTCCATGACCAACCCAACACCTTGACCCTTTTTGCAAATATTTGTCTATCAACAGGCTCAATCCATCACAGGGCTATAAACAGACAACCTTGCCTATAAGCAAATACTCTTGAAATGTTCTTTTCAAAACATATTTACTGCCATCCATATCTAACAGCTATCTAACTGTATGAGGGTATTTCAAGGAGTGTGTGAACAAAATGGAGTTAAAAGATTAGTTTATTCTGTGGCAAAATTTCTTTTGAAATCCATGTAGCATTGTTCATAATATACATTTCCTGTGAACTTTCTGTGAGTCCTTGGGCAACCTTCTGGACTTTCTGAAACAGGTGTAGTTAGCAATGCAAATCCCTGTGCTGACTGACCCAACATGTTGGAGTTCATTTCCATTCCAATTCCTGCAGATGGAAGCTGCTGAACTTTATTTAAGCAAATGGCTCCATACACATCGTCTTCTGTACCTCAGAGAAGATGGGAAGACTCTAATCCTATTCCAGATTTCAAAAGGCAAGAGAGAGTGCATAAAATTTCATTTGTGCTTGTTGCAGGAGGAGGAAATAGAAAAAAAAAGTGAAAATGACAAAACTGTGACTATTTAGGATCAAAGAGAATTGATTAAAAGACCATGTAGGACTAATTCCCCCAAACCATTTATTCTATTCAGCTTTAAGATTTTTTTTTTCTTTGAAAGTCAGAGTTACAGAGACACAGAGGGAGAGACACAGAGATCATCCATCTGTGGTTTAAGCCCCAAATGGCTGCCACAGCCAGAGATGAACCAGGCCAAAGCTGGGAGCCACAGGCTTCTTCTGGGTCTCACATGTGGGTGCAGGGGTAATAGGCTTTGGGCCACCCTTTGCTGCTTTTCCAGGCCAAAAGCAGGGAGTTGGATCAGAATTGGAGCAGCAGGGACAGGAACTGTTACCCGTGTGGGATACCAGCACTGCAGATGGAAGATTTGCTTGCAATACCACTGTCCTGCTTAATTACGGTACATTTCAGATGAGGCATAACAATTAATGAAACACTCCCAGGTCTGCTGTCCTGTGGAAGCAAGCCAAATCATTAACCCCTGATTTTTTATATATATATATTTTTATTGGAAAGTCAGATTTACAGAGTGAAGGAAAGACAGAGAGAAAGATCCTCCATCCACTGGTTCACTCCCCAAGTGTCCACAACGGCTAGAGCTGAGCCAACCCAAAGCCAGGAGCCACCTCCAGGTCTCCCATGATGGTGCAGGGTCCCAAGGTTTGGGCCATCCTTGACTGCTTTCCCAGACCATAAGCAAGAAGCTGGATGGAAAGTGGAGCAGCCAGAACACAACTGACACCCATATGGGATCCCAGAGTGTGCAAGGTAAGGATTTAACCCCTATGCTACCACACCAGCCAGATGCCCTGATTCTTATCTACCTATTTTCAGCTGACTTGGGGAAGGACAAAAGGATACAGCACATAGCCTTGTCGGAGTGCAGAGCCCAGCATTCATCACAGACAAGGCCACACTCTGTTAACACCCTGTCCTTTGCAGTCTGATAGGAAGGGAGTGCTTGGCCAAAGCCAACTCCAAGGACCCAGATGGAGCTCACTTCCAGGTCCTTCTTTATGTCCAAACGCCAAAGCCACTGGAACATGAGAAAAGAACACACATCTTTAGGAACCAATTCCACGAAGACACCAATGCACAGCTATTTCCTCAAATATCTGCTACTGAAACAAAAAATACCTGGGCAAGCAAACACAGAACTCCTCTCACCAATGTTTCCTCAATGTACCCTCAACATAGAGGGTAAAACACTGAGAACTTACCTACTTTCCATCATTCTACCAACTGTAGCCACAAAGTAGCTCTAAATTCTTCCATGGAACACCCAGAACCCTGTGGCCAGGTGGCAGGTGTCAGAGACAGGAAGGAGAGGGACCTAAGGCTGGTGGGGGTAGGAGGCAGGCAGAATGCACAACATGGCACAACCCTTCAGTGTTGAGAAAACCCAAGACCCCGAGACAGGACCAGAAGACGTCTCCAGAGTGCCTCCCATGAGATCTGACAACAGTCAATGAGTCCTTCTATCATCTGACAATGAGTATCCATTTGGTTATCACACCTGCTGATGGAACACCAAAGAAGGGTTATTTCGCTGGGTAGGTAAACAGAAAGGTTACACAGCACTGGTGCATTCTCCAGTTGATGGGGCTGGCTGTGCAAGCAGAGCTTGGGCCCTTCAGGGTGGCTGTGGAGCAGTGGGGAGAGGAGAGAGCTGGAGGAGGGCAGAGGGAGACAAAAGGGCCCACTGACCCTGTCTGTTTTCTCCAGTGTCAGGTCGACCAATGCAGGCAGGGAGGGGGTTGGGAGAGGGTCTGTCTGGGTCTCCTATGCTCATCCACCCGCACGCCTGCAACCTGGGTCAAATCCCTATTAGGAAAGCAGGGAAGTTGAATGGCTCTTTCTGCAGGACTGGAATCAACCCTCGAAACCCACTGCTTGACTTGCTTTTTGTTTGCACTGCCTGGTATGTTTCCAGTTTTGTAACCAGTTTCAACTGTTGCTTCTTCAGAATAGAAAATGCTGTCTAGGAGTTGCAGATACAACAGGACCTGTGGTGAACACACAGCTGTGTTCCTCACTGTGCACTTGCTTGTCACTGCTTTTCAAAAACTATGATCATTCTATAGCGAAGAAAAACTTTATGTATGTGTACATCACCCAGACATAAACAAAGGATACTTCAAAAAGCTCCCCAAAATGAAATCAAAAGGCAAGTTTATTTTGGCATGAAAAAACATAAAAATAGTTGATTTACAGGGATCTTCAAGAAATCCATGGAAAAAGCTGTATTTTGAGAAAACCACGTGAGGATTTCTAACTTTCTCGCGTCAAAATAAACTTACCATTTCGTTTCACTTCCCATGAGTTTTTTTACAGGACCTCATCCACAAATACACACACTCACACATGTTATTTTTACCTACACACGTAATACCTATGTTAGAAACCATAACAACATCTATATGAAAAGGTAGAAAGAATAAAAAATCCTAACTTAAAAAATTTTTACACGAATTCAGTCACAGTAACTGAACACAAAGGCTGGCTCTGAGCATCTCGGAAATTCAGACACAAACTGCACGAGAACTGTCTGCAAGTTGTCCTGAAGCCAGGGACCCCGAGCAGCCCAAGGTTCCCAGGGAGGGCTGTTTTCTTCCTCTTACTTCATATCACGTATCATGTTAAACCGGATCCTAATCCATTTAGGAAATGCTTCCAGTCTGTCTGTCTTATGCCAACCAGAAGAACTCATTAAGATAGGGATCGTGAATATTTTCTTACATCTTGAATCCTTCCTTATTTCTCCAAACTCACGGGAGCCCCAGACTCAAGGAAACTGTAGCCGAGCCCACCGCAGCTCACCAGCTGGACCACACATCATGGAAACCCATGGCACAGTCCCAGAAGCATTATCTTAATGCAAGAGGTTATACATGGAGGATTAAGAGATGAAAAGAGAGGCTACATATCCTGATGCTTAATCTCCTGCTCTTTCTGTTTAGGAAAAAAAAAGAAGAGATTACAGTAAACAAAAATAAAATAAAATAATACAATTGTACATATCTGATACAGAGCAAAAGAAAGAGTACATGGTCCGTTCACTTGACAGAAAGCAAAATTGATCATTAAAAGGTCCACGGAGTTAGCTATGTGCAGCTCTGCTTTAACCAAGAAACACAAAAACAGAAGGGCTGAGTTAAAAAAAATGCTCAATGTCTAGAGAAGAATTGGATTTTGTTGCCCCTAAGCCGGTTTACAAGAAAGCAGTAATCTGATGCCTACAGGCCAAGCCTCTTAATAATGGATGGATCTGCATTTAGAAGACTATAGAAAATGTCCCCTAGTGCTGAGCAGGGGCCTTCAGAGGAGGTCGGATCATGAAACACATGGCTTTGAGAGACCAGGAAAACTGCACAGATCATCTCTCCCTGGGTAGGGAACACACACGCTTTTTGAAGCTAATTAGGCAACCTCACTCCTTCAAAACAAAGGGTATTCAAATTCCTCTAAAAATCTCACTGCCTCCAAATTCAAATGCCAAGTCTCCTCCCACCACCCTTGCTAATGCACAGCTCATAGGAATGCTCAACCGGCCCCACTGCCCTGCGTGCTCCTGTGGTTCATCAGGTTTAAATAAAATAAACACACGATGGAGGCCACAGGCAGGCTCTAGCCAGGGGAGTTCTAGAAACACTTTGTAGGACATGCTTGTTAGCATTGGTTTTATAGCGCAGAGACTACTGTAGAAAATACTAGAGGTTGCTAGAATGTTAGATCAAAAGTGGAGCAACCAGGACATGAATTGGCACTCATACAAGATGTTGCTGCCGCAAGCATAGGGTTGGGCTGCTATGCCACCACACCAGCCCTACAAATTTCCTAAAGTACCCTCAGGAGTGTCCTTCTTGATGGGATGTGGACCGATACAATAGCATAGCATGTGATATATAATATAATAATGTTTTCTGTTTCCAGTTCTCTAAATCAGGAATACACACTAGTGTACCTGATCAAAATCTCACTTTCAAATTTTATCTGCAACTTCTAAAAAAGGATTTATTTTATGTATTTAAAAGGCAAAGTAGAGAGAGAGAAGGGGAGAGATGGAGAGATCTTCCATTCATGGATTCACTTCCCAAATGACAATAGTCAGGGATGGGCCAGTCAGGAGCCAGGTACTTTTCCCAGGTCTCCTGCATTGGTGCAGAGACCCAAAGACGTGGGTAATATTTCATTGGAAAGGCAGATTTATAGAGTAGGAGAGACAGAGGAGATTTTCCACTTGCTGGTTCATTCCTAAGTGGCCACAACAGACGGAGCTGAGCCAATCTGAAGCCAGAAGCCAGGAGTTTCTTTCAGGTCTCCCTCTTCTTTTCAGTACAGGGTCCGAAGGACTTGAGCCATCCTCCATTGCCTTCACCACCTACAAGCAGGGGGCTGGCTGGACAGAAAGTGCAGCAGCTGGGACTCAAACCATACCTTCTGGGATGCTGGTGTCACAGACAGAAGCTTAACCTGATAAATCACTGTGCCAGCTCCACATTTAAGGCTATTTATTTTCATTTATTTGAAAGGAAGTTAGAGCGAAAAGAGTGAGATCTTCCATTCACTCATTTCTCCCACAATCCATCTCACAGTGTTTTTTAATCACAGCAAAAATAAACCCTGTAATTTTTGGTGGTTACTTCCCACTCTCTTCAGTCCCCAACAAGCACTAATCTACTCATGTCAAACAGTCTATTCCAGCCATTTATGAAATTTTATTGGAAAGGCAGATATACAGAGAGGAGAGACAGGGAGAAAAATCTTTCATTTGCTGGTTCACTCCCCAAGTGACCGCAATGGCCAGAGCTGAGCCACTCCAAAGCCAGGAGCCAGGAGCTTCTTCCAAGTCTCCCTCATGGGTACAGGGTCACAAGGCTTTGGGACATTCTCCATTGCTTTTCTAGGCCAGAAGCAGGGAGGTGCATGGGAAATGGGGCAGCTGGAACACAAACAGACGCCCATATAGGAGCCTGGCACTTGAAGGCAGAGGATTAGCCCGTTAAGCTATTTTACTGGGCCTGCCCAGCATTTTTGATTATCTTTTTCATCATTTGATCATATCACTGTACAGCAGATGAAGCTGGACTCCACTGTGGATCAAATTTGCATTTCTCTTGTGAGTAACAATGTAAAACATATTTTCATATGCTTATTGTCTATTTAGCTTTTTGTTTTTTTGAAAGAAATGTCTATTCAGACTTTTTGCTTGTTTTAAAATGGGGCTGTCCTTTCATTGTTGAGTTGCAATAATTCTTTTTATTTTATAAATACTAAACCATTGGCGGGTACATACTTTGCAAATATTTCCTCCCATTCTGTGAGGCGTGCTTTTGTTTTTTCAATAGTGTCCTTTGAAATACAAGTTTTAATTTCAATAAAGTCTTATTTGTGTACTTTTTCAATTGGTTACAAGTGAGTTTGCTTTTGGCAAATTAAACTTACATACATTTATCTTGCACCATCTGTTGTTTGGAAATACGTGTACAGCATGGAATGGCTAAATTAATCTTATGAGCTTCTGCTGGTTGCTTAGGATTTTGGTGCCACCTCAAAGAAATAGTCTCCAAAATCTATTCAAGAATATTGCATGGGGCCCACCGTGGTGGCGCAAGTGGTTAAGGTCCTCACCTTGCATGCCCAGGATCCCATATAGGCGCCGGATCCCGGCAGCCCCGCTTCCCTTCCAGCTCCCTGCCTGTAGCCCGGGAAAGCAATCAAGGATGGCCCAAAGCTTTGGGACCCTGCACCCGCGTGGGAGACCCGGAAGAGGCTCCTGGCTTCAGATCGGCATAGCATCAGCTGTTGCGGTCACTTAGGGAGTGAATCATCAGATGGAAGATCTTCCTCTCTGTCTCTCCTCTCTGTATATCCGCCTTTCCAATAAAAATAATAATAAAAAAAAGAATATTGTATGACATTTTTAAAACTTGGGATAGAACAGATAAATTTTTTTTTATTGTGGAAATAACATACAACAAAAAGTACATCGTATATAAATGTGTAACTCATCAACTCAGTTACTATGGAGCCATAATCAGATCCTGATACAGTCTTGCTCATCCCAAGAAGGCACCTTGTGGTATCCTCACTCCCTCCCAATCACAGCACCCCCTCATCTCCATGCAAGCCTGGGATTGGTTGGTTTCAAAGGCTATGAGGGACAGGCAGACAGAGAGACACAGCTCTTCTGTCTATGGGTTCACTCCCCCAAGTGCTAATGACAGCTAAGAGTAGTGCCAGGCCAAAGTCAGGAGCCAGGAACTTCTTTCAAGTCTCCCACATGTGTGGCAGGGTCCCAGCTACCTGAACCATCACCCATCATCTCCTAAAGTTTGCCTTAGCAGGCAGCCACAATCAGGAGTGGAGCCAGGACTCAAGCCAAGCATATTAGTAAGGGATGCTAGTGGTACAGCATCTTAACTACTCTACCAAGTGCCTGCTCCAGGCCAGTGGTTCCGGAAGTCAAGTCGCAAATCATATCTTTGGGCTCAAGCGGTTAATAATCTTGAATGAATTTTTTTAATGAAAAGTAAATAATTTTCTAATAGAAATTTCTTTAAATGCTTAATTTGTATAAAGATTTAAACTTTTGCACAGGGGCCAGCAGTGTGACATAGCACATTAAGCTGCTGCTTACAACAACAGCATCTGGAACCACAGTGTTTGAGTCTCAGTTGCTCTGCTTCTGATCCAATACGCCTCCTACTGATGTGGCCCCAGCCACCTATACGGGAGATCAGGATGGAATTCCTGGCTCCTGGCTTTGGCCTGGCCCAGTATTGCTTGTTGTAGTCACTTGGGGAGTGAACCAATAAATGGAAGATCTCTCCCTCTCTTTCTGTTGCTCTGCATTTTAAGTAAATTCAAATAAATAAATCATCATAAGTAAATTTTGTTTTCATAAAGCTTCATTTATCAATCTGTTTTTGTTGGTTGTATTCCAATTCATTTAAGCTATACAGCACATTTTCGTTAATTAACAATTCCCTCTAGGTAGAAGGAAAATAGTATTAGTCATAAAATGGCTAAGACTTATTTATTGTACATTTAACACACACCTGAAATGCTATCAAGGCATTCTATTGGTCAATCTTTACAATCCACATTAGTAAGAAAGGTCTGTTTTCATCCCACCCCACCCCACCCCACCCCACTTCCTGTTATTTCTACAAACAGAAGCCCTGAGGCTAACAGCTGGCAGAATTTGGATGAACAACCAGGCAGCTGACTCCAGATTTTGCATGAGGCACCCCCACTGCCAACTCTGCCCATGGAACTATGACAGTCCAAGTAAGCAAGAGCTGCTCTGGCATCTGTGTAGGAAAAGGGATGCTCACTTCATCCCTGCGGTCTCTCTGATGCTCCTTCGGATGCACAGCGGCTGCAAGGAGTCCCTGGGGTAAATGGTGTTTATTACATGGCACCTTTCCTCTTGTTACATGGTGCATATTGACAGATTCATGTGGCTCCTCGGGTATTAGGACCCAGTAGGATCCCTTGTACTGTGGCTAACAGCCCACCACCCTGCTTTGAAATTTGAGACATAATGGAAAGCATGTGTCTTTAAAGAAAGGAAGAATCAGTTCTTCCCTGAGAAACAGGTAAAACTTGGAACCCTAAGAGCTGTATGATTCCACACAAAGATACAGACACATAACGCACACCAAGAGTCACTCAGAGGCGCTAGCTTTGTCATTCCTTTTACCAGCTCTTTAGGGTGTGGAAAATAAGGGAGGAGGCAGGTCTTTAGTCTAAGATGCCAGTATCACACCTCAGAGTACGTGGGTTTGACTCCTGACTCCAGGTTGTTGCTAACATGGCCCCTGGAAGGCCCAGGTGATAGCTCAAACAATCGGGTCCTGGCCACCGGCCAGGGACACCTCCATGGATGAGCGCTGCCAGTTTCCATCTCACTGGCCCAGGAAAATCAAACAGATAGGAACTCTGTATTTGTCTCGCTCTGTTCGTTGCTCTCTCTGTCTTTTTTAAAAGATTTATTTATTTTTATTGGAGAGGAGAAGAGACAGAGACAGAGAGGAACTTCTTCCTTCCGATGATTCAATCCCCAAGTGACCGCTTCGGCCAAAGCTGAGCCAATCCAAAGCCAGAAGCCAGGAGCTTCTTCCAGATCTCCCACATGGGTGCAGGGTCCCAACACCTTGGGCTGTCCTTGACTGCTTTCCCAGGCCACAAGCAGGGAGCTGGACGGAAAGCAGGGCTGCCGGGATTAGAACCGGTGCCCATATGGCATCCCAGTGTGTTCAAGGCAAGGACTTTAGCCACTACACTACCTTGCTCTGTCTCTCAAAAAAAAAGAAAAATTTATTGATAAAAATAAGGGTACTTATAAAAAAGTGTGCTGATAAATAAATAAATAAATAAATAAATAATGGTTTGTACCCAGCACAGTAGCCTAGCAGCTCAGGTCCTTGCTTTGCACACGCCCGTTCTAATCCTGGCAGCCCAACTTCCCATCCTGCTCCCTGCTTGTGGGCTAGGAAAGCAGTAAAGGACGGCCCAAAGCCTTGGGACCCTGCACCCACATGGAAAACCCAGAAGAAGCTCCAGATTCCTGGCTTCGGATCAGTGCAGCACCAGCTGTTGCGATCACTCAGAATGTAAATCATCGGAAGGAATAAGTTCCTCTCTGTCTCTCCTCCTCTCTGTATATCTGACTTTCCAATAAAAATAAATAAGTATTTTTAAAAAATAAGTGATGGTTCATACCAAAAGTAGAACTCAGTGTTATAAAGCAATCAGACTATTTCACCATTTTCTATTGTCATTCTCTTACAATCTCGCTTTCTCTGTCTCTCTCTCACACACACACACACACACACTCACCTCTTATATCTTCTCCTGACTCAGGCACAGTCCTAGCATCTGATAGGGAGTGGATATCCTCACCTCCCTGGCAAATTGTTGGAAACTTTTTTTTTTTTTTAACCATGGTTGTGCTCAAGAATTCACCAGGGATATTAACACCTTCGACTAATGGGATTGCTGACTGCTGTCACCTGTTGTGGGGTGTCTGTCTCAGTCACACCACACCAAAGTGAGCATAGAACGTGAATGAAACTCTGCTTCAAATGTGGCAAGCTAAATTGCCCGTGATTGGCTTGGTGGCTCGTCTCTGGCAAAATAATGACCCAGCATAGCTCAACAGAATGCTTCCTTGGCACAAGGCTCCCTCCAGCCTCATTTGTTGAGTGGGGACATATTTTCCAAGGGCTTCATTAGCAGCTGAAGGTACATGCCCTTGTTTAAAATTACAATTAGTCTCACATGTTGATTGGGTGTCTTCGTTTTGTTTTTTGCCTTTTTTGTGATATTTCTATTTATTATCTTTTTTCCCCCTTTGCATTTATTTGGCCATCCAAAAATGTTCCTCTCATCTGAAGGTTTATTTGACTTAGCTTTCTACTTCCGTTTTGCTTTCCAAGGACCACACTTGAAGGGTTGTTTCTCAGGCAAAAGAAAGTAACCATTTCTGTGACTTGGAAAGTGGCTTTGAAGTGTCTAGAACTTTGTGCTTAACCTTTCCCAAACCAAAGCTGGGTTGATTTTCCCAGAAATCCTAAGGAGCAAATCGTGAAACATAGTATAATACGAAGCTAGGAGCATGGGGTCATATTGCATTGTCTTTAAACCTCTCCTTAACTGTAAAACAGGGATTAGAATAAGACCTACTTCATAGAGATGCCACCAATAACATGTTAATGCATAGAAAGGATTAAATTTGGGCATCTAGCAAATACAGATTAAAAGCTAACTATAAATTTTCAAAGATTTACTTATTTTTATTTGAAAGGTAGAGTTAGAGAGAGAGAGATCATCCATCAGCTGGTTCACTGCCCAATAGCTGCAACAGCCAGAGTTTGTCCAGCCTGGAACCAGGAGTCTGGAGTCTTCTCTGGATCTCCCACATGGCAGCATGGGCCGCTAGCCTTGGCCCACTTCCCACTGCTTTCCCAGGCCTCTACCCTTGTACACCACAATGCCAGACCCATTACCAGTTTCTTGACTTCAGTCTGGCCAGAATGAGAAATGACCATGTTTATTTCAATTAGATCCATCTGGAGTTTATTCCATTGGGAAAGGCACAGCAGTGGGAAAAGAAATCTGAGAATGGGGGAACTAACCTTCAGAGAAGACAGAAAAGATAAATAAAAGATATAATGATATGGGGAGTCGCCCCAACTAGGCTGCAGCTCCCACTGGTTTGCATAGGGACCGAGTATGAAGTGGATAGGATCAAACTGGACTACAACACCCGTTGGTTCATGAGGAAGACAGGGCTGGAAACAGAACTGACCTAGCAATAGCAACGACCAGCATGTGCAAAAACTGATTGGTGCATCAGACAGTGTTGGACCCTGTACTAGCAAACTCACGCAAGAATCAGGTCTAGGAGCATCTCAGATGAAGTTTGTTTGGAGATCCCTCCAACTAAACTGCTGATCTCAGAACCCCAACCATGAAGAGACTATGTCAGCCAGTGGACTCTGAAGAGGTTTCATTGCGATTGGAATGGCAAGATTGGCAGCAATCCAGAACTATTGAACTATCAAAACTGCTTGAGCAGGACCCTCGAAGAGTGCCTCATGTTGGGGATCTGGGATGGGTGGGAGGCTGGGTGGGGCTTCTCCCTTTGTTTCTCCCCTGACCCCAGATACAGGGGAAAAAATGATAATATTAGTGTGGAAACAATGGTATTATCCACTTTCACCCTGTAGCCCTTGACCCTTTGTACCCTAATCAACTAAGTAAGATTATTTTAAAAAAATAAATTTGAAAACAAACAAACAAACAAAAAAAGATATAATGAAGATCTACAGCTTGAAGAGACCATTTGTGTAGCCATCTCAACCCCAAAGCGGAGCTTTGAAGGACAAATGATAGAAGGTAATACGAAGTTAGAAACTGAAGTTAAGCTGGATGTAGGAGGCTCACTCCAACTGAGGTTAAACACTGCCTGCTGGCATAACGTAATAATGAAGGGACTGAGCAACTGGGAATTCCAGATAAACTGATTTACTTCAATGTGCTTAAAGCATGTTTCATTTTGCAGACTTTTTACCTACTCATTTCTTTTTTTATTTAAACATTTATTTATTTTTATTGGAAAGGCAGATATACAGAAAAGATCATCTTCTGTACATTGATTCACTCCCCCAAGTAGCTGCAAAACGTTTGGAGCTGAACCAATCCAAAGCCAGAAGCCCGGAGCCTCTTCTGGATCTCCCACATGCGTCTAGGGTCCCAAGGCTTTGGGCCGTCTTCAACTACTTTCCCAGGTCACAAACAAAGGGCTGGATGGGAAGCGGGGCCTGCAAGATTAGAACCGGCGCCCATATGGGATCCCAGTGCATGCAAGGCGAGGACTTTAGCCACTAGGCTGCCAGGCCAGGTCCTTACATACTCATTTCTAAATGGCCCAATGGACTAATATATTTTTAAATGGCTTTTATAAATTATAATAAACTTAAAAAAAAAGAATGGGTCAGGAGTTGGTGTGGCATAACAGATTTATCTTCTGCCCTGTGGTGCCTGCATCCCATATGGGCATTGCCTGAAGACCTGCCTGCTCCACGTTCAACCCAGCTCCCTGCTAGTGCTCTTGGCAATGCAGCAATGGATGGTCCAAGTCATGGGCACTCACCCACTCACTCAAATCCAGTCTGAGCCCTTCAATCTCATTTAAGATACCAGATAGCAGACCCAGCACCATGACTCAGTGACTAAATCCTCACCTTGAATGCATTGAGATCCCATTTGGGTGCTGGTTCATGTCCCAGCTGCTCTACTTCTCATCCAATTCCCTGCTTGTGGCCTGGGAAAACAGAAGAGGACGACTCAAAGCTTTGGCCCTGTACCCACGAGAGAGGCCCTGGCTCCTGGTTTAGATCGGCTCAGTTCTGGCCTGTTACAGCCACTTAGGGAGTAAACTAGCAGATGGAAGATCTTCCTCTCTGTCTCCTCCTCCCTGCTAGCATCTGCTGCCTCCCAGGATGTGCATTAATAGAAAGCTGGAATTGGGAGTAGGGCTGGAACACAAACTCAGACACTCAATGTGGCATGTCCTACGCTGAGCACCAGCCTTGTCCTTTTTTGTCTCTTATTACTGGTAAGATGTAAAATTAAAGAAACAAACAAACAAAAATACTCACTTTCTGACCTTCATCACTGTTGTTACCAGTTTTGTTGACTTTGAGTATTTTTGCAAGATGCCTGCTGATGTGGGGCTTGGACATATGGCTACCATTTCAAAGTGAAAGTTTCAGATTCTTCCATGACCAAAGGCATTGATCTTATGGAACAAAAGACTACAGCATCCAGGAAACATCAGGGCCCCTCTTTCTGCTTTAGGCATAAAAGTATGAAGACCTGTCTTACAGATACCATGCTTAGTTCATGTTGTATAAAATCTATCTCAGCAACAATGCTAAATGCCATCATGCCTTGCAAATTCACAGGGCAAGTTAGAAGAGAACAATAAAAGCAATAATAATAATAAATGAAGGAGACAATGCTATGGAGAAGAAAAAAAACTTTTTTTTTCTTTCTGTTTATCTGATTAAGCTGTGATAATGCCCTCTACAGAACTGTCCATCATTGCCTCCCTTAGGTCAGACAAGTGTCTGACCTCAATGCCTGGGTGACAAACAGCAAACAATGCAAAAAACAAATTTAGCTAACGCTTGAAAGAAGGGGGGGAAAAAAAAAACAACAGATTTTCAAGAAACTTGTTAGGAGTATCCACGAAGGCCACATGTTCCATTTTCAGTGCATTATGATATAAACTCAAAATCAGAGAGAGTAAGATAGAGGAAATGGAGGCCACCAAATGCCAATGATGTCCAGTTTCCTGGCACCTGCTCCCAGTCCCCGGAATGTGACCTTTTCTCTGGGTACCCCTCTACAATTTTCTATTCCAAAGAATGCCCTCCCACATGGGGCACAGAGATTTTCTCCAGGGGAAACCACCGACTTCATTCAAACCTCTTAGACCTGGCATAATTAATTACTTTTCCAAAAACTATTTCCAGTTTCTAGAAAAAAATAAATAAATAAAACTCTGCTCTCCTAAACATAGATCTCATCCTTAACAAAGAGCTTTGAGCTTTTTTACACCATTGATTGATTTCTGTCAGCTCCAGTTCCCTGTGAGATATATGCCAAGGTGGACATAGAAGTGCAAGGAACATACCAGGGGAGGCACGTGTAGAGGGTAAAAGACAGGGGATCAGGACGAGGAGGAATCTTCTCAGTCACAGTGCAGATCCTACACCAGCAAGAAAGGTGAAGAAAGACCAAGCAGGTGCTTCAGCCAGCAGTGTGAGCCTGAGAAAGCCTCCCCCAGGCTGATGGGAAACCATAAGCACAGACTCCCTACTGTAGCGTGGATCAGACAGGACAGTCTAGTTTTTATACCCAGCCGTGTTTAGCAATTCACAGCATGCAGGAGCCTGGCCCTGACCTTCATGCTGCAGAAGTCCAAAAGTAGGTCCCCAGAGGCAGCCTGATAATTCTCTTCCTCGTAGCAATTTTGCTTGAAGGAAGGTATTAGAAGTGGGATCCCTTGGTTTTTACAACTTCTTAGATCACGTGGCTACTTTGTCATTTTTTGGACATACATAGCTACTTATACTCACATACTAGCTCTTTGGCTAAACAGACAATGGATCCACTTTCCTAGTAAGATTCAAACGAAGTCTTGACCTGCTCACTGGGAGAAACTAAAGCTTCTACAAATTTTTGAGGAACATTAGGTATTGATTCTGAATGGATGCTAATTCTCAGACCCAAACCACTGGAAATCAATAGTTATAGGAAATACTCATGGTGCTCAGGTCCACTCCTAAGGTTATTTTCTGAGTTTGTCGACATTTCATTGAAACAGGTGTGCTTGAAAATGGGGCTGTCTCCACAATGGGATGTAGAAAAGGGGCTAACTTTGTAAGAAAGACAAATGGAAACCCTTGCAATTCCCACCACGAATTGGGAATGCACGAAATGGGAATGCAATTCCCATTCCCGCCAAATACGAAACTAAAAACAATTTTCCCACAGCGTTGAGAGAATTGTCAAGGGTGAGGCCACCACCAATGCCTTAAGAGATGCAGGTGGGCTGATTCTTTTTTTTTTTTTAAAGATTTATTTTTTATTTTTATTGGAAAGGCAAATATACAGAGAGGAGAGACAGAGAGGAAGATCTTCCGTCCGATGATTCACTCCCCAGGTGGCTGCAACGGCTGGAGCTGAGCCAATCCGAAGCCAGGAGCCTCTTCCGGGTCTCCCACACGGGTGCAGGGTCCCAAAGCCTTGGGCCGTCCTTGACTGATTTCCCGGGCTACAGGCAGGGAGCTGGATGGGAAGCGGGGCTGCTGGGATTAGAACCAGCGCCCATATGGGATCCCGGGCATACAAGGCAAGGACCTTAACCACTATGCCATGGCGCCGGGCCCTAGTGGGCTGATTCTTAAACCACCATCACTTCTCTTGCCTGCTTGGTTTGTATGAAAGACAAATTCATCTTGGGTAATGATTATGGGTTATTATTGGCTTAACCAGGCAAAACAAACTCCAACTCCTGTTCTAGATGTGCTAAGTTGAGCAAATCCACACAAGCATCTGGCATATGGCACACAGTGACTAACCACACAGGGTGGTGTGGAGGGGAGATCCATCAAAAAATTCTCAAGGCTCACCATCATCTTTTGATTGTACTACACTCCATCTTCAGTCTTGCCTGGGGCCCACTTCAGCCATTTGCTCTCTGTATTCATCAAACTTCCCTCACTGCTAAGAAATTCCTGCACAAGTACTTATGAAGGATAAAGTTTTATTTTTGCTCACAAGTGTAAAGGTTTATGTATAAGACTGAACTAACTTCATTGTTTTGACCTCTGGTGACTGCTTTTCCACTGGCAAAATTACCAGCTGGCTCGGAGGGAGCATCACATGGCAAGGGGAAGTCCTTGGATCTGCCTCTTAGCAAGTCACCAGAATTCCCAACCCAATTACCTCCCATAGACCACACCTCTATATGTCTTTATTGGATTGGAATATGTCTTTATTTATTGGATTAAATTCACACCTGCATAGCACTATTGAAATAAGATACTGGGGACCAAATCTTAACCATATGGGGCCTTTAGGGGACATTCAATATTCTTACTAATGACCAAACCTCAGTGTTGAATATTCCAGTACTCAGACCTTGATCACCTTGACATTCCATGTTCCCATTTCATTTATGCTATCAGACTAGCTTACATATGATGAGCTGAAATGCTGAATATCTTGAGACATAATTCCTATATTAAATTCTGTTCCAAGATAACTTGTGTGGATTCTGTTTTGCTCATGATACAATCCCACACTGTACTGTCTGGGATCCTTTGTAGATTAAACCAGAAATGATTACCAAATGTGTATGATTTTCCATGAGACTGAATTTCTCTATAAAAGGAAATCAAACTCCTTTTATGTAACTATATAAGTGGTCCATGAGAGACTCAAGCAAATTTTTAAAGATTTATTTATTTTCATTGCAAAGTCAGATATACACAGAGGAGTAGAGACAAAGAGAAAGATTTTCCATCTGATGATTCACACCTCAAGTGACCACTACAGCAGGTGCTGAGCTGATCAGAAGCCAGGAGCCACGAACTTCTTCTGGGACTCCCATGTGGGTGCAGGGTCCCATCATCGACTGCTTTCCCAGGCCTCAACCAAGGAGTTGGATGGGAAGTGGAGCTGCCGGGATTAGAACCGGTGCCCATATGGGATCCCCACATTGCCTTGGACTCCTGTGCATAGTAGAGTCAATGATGAATCTGCTGGGTTTCACATTATCTATGATGCAGAAAGCATTTATCAAAGCCTGTTAGGGACTATGGAGCCCTACCTTCCAGGACCTCACAATGTGACTAAATTTGAAAATTGAACCTTCAAAACAGAGATGAAAGACCCCACGTGATGGCTCAGTGGCTAAATCCTCACTTTGCAAGCACCAGGATCCCATAAGGACACCAGTTCATGTCCCAGCTGTTCCACTTCCCTTCCAGCTCCCTGCTTGTGGCCTGGGAAGGGAATGGAGGATGGTCCAAAACCTTGGGACCCTGCACCTGCATGGGAGACCCAGAAAAGGCTTCAGCCTTTTGGCTTTGGATCAGCTCAGCTCTGGCCATTGCGGCCGCTTGGGGAGTATATCAGCCAATGGGAGATCTTCCTCTCTGTCTCTCCTCCTCTCTGTATGTCTGCCTTCCAAATAGAAATAAATAAATGAATGAATAAATAAATAAGGGATGAAGTTAAAGTGAGGTCACCAGGGTAGACCCTACCTAACTCAGTGCAACTAGTGAGCTTATGAAGGGAGGAAATGTGGACACAGGGAGATTCCAGGAATGTTTGCACGAAGCCCATGTGAGGACACAGCAATAAGGTGTTCATCTGCAAGTCCAGGAGAGAACTTGGGAGAAACCCAACCTGTGGACACCTTGATGTTGAAATTTAGTGGCAAGAATTGTGAGGGAAAAAAAATCTTGTCTAAGCCACCCAGTCTGTGGTTTCGTCATGCCAGCCCTAAAAAGCTAGCACCTAGCCTATGATGTAAAAATGTGACATGTCATCAGAAGCCTTGAGTAGTCAGATACATAAGGGTCACAAGAGAGGGTGGTGATGCCTCGTCTCGTGTCTGCTGGGGCACACTGCTCCATCTGTCTGTCCGGCTCCCAGCATTCCCTGCTTTCTACTTCTCAGGATACTGTCTAGTTTCTGCTTTACTTTTTAATTTGACTCTTTTTCTCCTTCCTTCCCTTAAACTTTCTTGCCATGAACTGTATGATGCCAATAATACCACATATCACTCAAGGATCTTAACGAATTACATTTTCCCAGTTTCACACAGGGGGAAAGAGAGGAGCAGAGAGGTTACCTAACTTGCCTCAGGCACACTGCTAGGGAGTGACCGAGTTCTAGAATGCATGCTTTTTTATCACTGTGGGACACTAAATTTTACATAAAAGCAAGGGATGACCTCAGACTTACCTGACTCAGTCCACTTATGTTGCTGAAACTGGGTAATTTATAAGGACTGAAATTTGTTTCTCACAACTTATATCAGGAAGTCCAAACTCAAGGTGTTGGGAGATTCAGTGTCCTGTGAAGGCTCTTCGGCATGTTTGGCGACTCACCCAGAGGAAGGACAAAAGGTCCCGGCTGCTTCTGCTGAGTCCTCTTACAAGGGTGCTAATCCCGTTACAGAGAGTGATCTTCATACGGGATAGGTAAGTCGTCAGCCACACATCCTCCAGCCCACGTGATCCTATCCGCTCACCTGTCACTCAAATGACCCCATCTCCAGGATGTACTTGCCCCACCTGGAATTTGGCGGGTGGTAGTGGTACCATGTAACTACTCCACTTTCCAAGTTCATAAGCCTGGTGATGAGGAGGGGCTCCCTTCCCCTTCCCTTCCCAGCCTACTCTATCCCTGAACATGGTTCACATATGTCTGGGATTTCCTCACTTTTAAAATAAACAGTATCATTTTGGGGCCCAGAGCAATAGCCTAGCAACTACAAGTCCTCGCCTTGAACATGCTGGGATCCCATATGGGCACCGGTTCTAATTCCGGCAGCTCCACTTCCCATCCAGCTCCCTGCTTGTGGCCTGGGAAAGTAGTCGAGGATGGCCCAAAGTCTTGGAACCCTGCACCCACATGGGAGACCCTGATGAAGCTCCAGGCCTCTGGCTTTGGATCGGCACGGCTCCAGCCTTTGTGGCTGCTTGGGGAGTGAATCAACGGATGGAAGGTCTTCCTCTGTGTATATCTGACTTTGTAATAATAAAAATAAATAAATCTTTTAAAAAATAAACAGTATCACTTTGTAAGCCATACTTGTGCCTGTAGAACGTTTTTAAAGTAGGAAGCAAGAACCTATGAAAAAAAAATATTAGCCTCAACCTAGCCCATAACATACCCCCATAGCTGAACCACCTCCTAAGTCCCCACCAGCCTTGGGTTCCAGCATAAGAATTTTTGGCAGACACATTCATTCAAACCATAGCATTATCCTCTCACAAATGTTTCGTTTTTACTGAATTGAAGGGGAAGAAAGAGAGTGACTTCTATTTTTTATCTATGTTAAAGTCACTTTTAAAATTGCACATTCCCTCCTTGGGAAAGTAGTATCTAAAAATCAAGTCTTTTGGTAATAGCTGAAGTCCATGCACATACAACCCAAAAGCAATTAACATATGTGCAACTTCTAAATGCAAATTTAAAAAGTATCCAGAATCACACCCTGACAATGTAATAAACATCTTAGTCCAAGTTAACAAGAATCCAGCGAAAAGGAGCAGGAATGAGTAGTCTTCCAAAGCTTCATGGAAAAAGAGTTTTGTGAAAAAACGATGCAAACAGGGATTGGTGACCGAGATTATCTGAGCCACAGGTGATTGGTAGGTGGGCAGGGATTAGGGAGAGGGACTAAGAGGGATTGATGGGTGGGGTTCTTGGGTAAGACGCCATGAGGTTACATCTCACTGGTGGATAATGGTTGAGGCCTGGGGCCTGCCCACAACCCCTGCCAACCAATTCCCCACGCCGCACCCCCCTTCCAGGCTCACCTGGGTTGGATAAAATGAGCCTCCACGTGTGCCCCCTTCCCTCTTTACCTGGCTCTTCCCTGTCCTCCTTTACCTGCCCCCTTCCCCTGCCTTGGCAACCTCCATCCAACCACCGTGGCAGGAGCATTTCCCTTCTTGGTCTCTCCACCTCCCCAACCACCCCAACCCCGCTCCTGTTCCTATCCAGCTGGAATAAAGGACCTACTAAGCACCTTGCTGCAACTGGCATTTTGGCTTGCGGTAAACTTATCGTGAAAAGAGGACTTGGCTGTGGGAAATTAGCTGCGCGTAAGAACTTAAGGGCATCTAAAAACTAACAGCTCCCGGCTCTGGCTGCTCCTCCCAGAGGTCAAGCAAGCTTGCAGTACGGAGGCCAGCATTTGTGGTGTGGCTTTGTAACACAAAGTTTAGACCTCAGTTCTGATGAAAAGCTTTTTAGAGAAAGGATCCAACATGGTCAGCGGCCAGACAACGGCAGAAGGAGGATTCAAGTGTGTGGTACCCTGTGACCCAGCACCCACCAAAGGATGGAGTGGGTTCTTGGCACCAGCCAAGGATTTTCCTTCATATATATATATATTTTTTTTTTGGTTCTCCTCTGTGTCCCGCTTCAACTTGATCCTGTTTAGTGAATGAGGCTGATGGCAAAATGGAAGACTGAACAAAAAGCTCCCTGCTGAAGCGCTGTCACAGCCTTTCAACCTAGGCTCCCAGGAACTTGGGCAAGCGGAAGAATCCTTTGTCTTCAGATGATGACAGGAGGAGGAAAAAATCCCAACTATTCGGCTGTGGAGCATCACTCAAGCATGCCTTAATGGGGAAGGTCTAATGAGGAATGTGGGCTTTGAAAACCCCAGTATTAAAAGCCCCCAGTGCTTCTCACTGTGTGTTCCACACAGTTAGAATTAATGGGATTCGAGCAAGACATTAGAGATTAGGTACTATTTTCCCCAATTTGATGGCCCCCGATGCTTCTTTGCTTTACCGGTCATGTTCAAAGAGATCCTGGCCTGCTATTACAACAAAACGTGTCCGAGAAAATATTCCCTGTGCTTTGTGACTTCTAAAGGCGGTTACAGAAATACAGCATAAAAGGGACTACCTAGGGCACCACAGCCGCCGCCAGCCCTCACAGCCCTCTGCCCTCCCGCGGGTGACCTATTCATGGATTCCTGCTCAGGAGCTTAGCTCAAGCGTTCACAGGGAGCTGGACCTAAAATCAACCCTGAACAATCTAGGAAATCAGGCAAAGCTCCTTCCAGATGTGGTATTTTAGGTAGACAAAATGCAAAGATCCTGCCGGGCTTTCTCACCATAGAATGAACAGCATTTGCCCCACACCCCTCCCCCCAACACTTTACTTTGGACCTCGGAAAAATGCTGCTCATGAAACAGAGTGAGACCACAAACACTGGAATGCGCATGTGTGAAGAAAGAGCAGTAAGGCATAGAGATTATGGATCACACAGAACGCCGCTGTTATTTTTTTTAAAGTATATGTGTATTTCGGAAGGATGAACAACAGATGAAGACCACTGAATGTAAAATTGTTGTGGTTTTATGTCAAAGGTGTATTTATTTGAACAGCAGAATGACAATGAGAGAAAGTGACAGAGAGACTGAAAGAGAAAGATCTTCCATGTCCTAGTCCACCCCCCAGATGCCTGGGTCTTGCTGAACGTGGCAGCCATGATTTCCGTCCTGGTCTCCCACACAAGTGGGTGGTAGAGATCGAAGCACTTGCCTCTTCCATGGCTTGCAAAACTGCATTAGCAGGGAGCTGATTTAGAAGCAAAACATAGCCTGCAGTACCACAATGGTGGGCCCAATTTTCCTGATTTTTATTTTAAAGGGGCTGGTGGTAATGAGAAGTTATTGCTTCAGAAAGGGAGTTTCAGACTGGGAAGATGAAAAAGTTCTGGAGATGGACAATGGTGATGGCTGAACCAACAACCTACTTGATGCTGAGGGATTGCACACTTTATATGGTAAAAAGGATAAAAACTGCAGCTGGCTCAAATGGTTGATCCTCTACTTGCATGTGCCAGAATTACATATGGATGCCAGTTCATGTCTCAGCTGGTCAGTTTCCCATCCAGCTCCCTGCTTCTGGTCTGGGAGGGCAGTGAAGGATGGCTCAAGGCCTTGGGACCTTGAACCCATGTGGGAGACTTGGAAGACACTCCTAGTTCTTGGCCTTGGGTCAACTCAGCTCCTGCCATTGCAGCCATTTGGGATTTGAGCTAGAAGATGAAAGATCTTTCTCTTTGTCTCTCCTTCTCTCTGTAAATCTGCCTTTCCAATAGAAAGAAATAAATCCTTTTTTTAAATTATAAAAATTATCTGGTGTAAATATTACCACAAGAGTCACCAGTATTTCAGTAGCAAAAATTATTACTGGGCCCAGCATGATAGCCTAGTGGCTAAAGTCCTCACCTTGCATGCTGAGATCCCATATGGGTGCCAGTTGTAATCCTGGCAGCCCTGATTCCCATCCAGCTCCCTGCTGTGGCAAGGGAAAACAGTCAAGGACAGCCTAAAGCCTTGGGACCCTGCACCCATGTGGGAGACCTAGAAGAGGCTCCAATCTCCTGGCTCTGGATCGGCGCAGCTCTGGCCATTGTGGCCACTTGGGAAGTGAATCAATGGACAGGAAGATCTTTCTCTCTGTCTCTCCTGTTGTTTGTAAATCTGCCTTTCCAATAAAAATAGAATAAATCTTTTAAAAAATATTACTTCATGATTGCATATTTATTATTGAAACTTGAGAAAAATATAACATAGAAAAATACATTATTTGACAGAGAGGAAGAGCATCCATCCGATGATTCACTCCCCAAGTGGCCCCAATGGCTGGAGCCGAGCTGATCCAACACCAGGAGCCTCCTCCAGGTCTCCCACACGGGTGCAGGGTACCAAGGCCTTAGGCCGTCCTTGACTGCCTTCCCAAGCCACAAGCAGGAGCTGGATGGGAAGTAGGGCCACCAGGACTAGAACTGGCACCAATATGGGATCCCGGCACGTGCAAGGCGAGGACCTTAGCCGCCAGGTTACCACACCAGGCCCATCAGTCACTTTTAATATTAAATTTTAACTTAGTATTTTAATACTTTTAATATTTGTGTGTGTGTATACACACACATATTCAGCCAAATTCTGACAAAAATATACATTTAAATATGTAAAGAAATAAAACCTGGATTGTACTACACAAATTACTTAACAAACTATTTTACCCAAAATGTATGAAAAATTGGAGTAGGCTTTAGTCTAGTAATTAAAACTCCACGTAGGACACACACATTCCATAAAAGAAAGCTTGAATTTCAGTTCCAGCTCCACTTCTGATTCCAACTTCCTGTGGAGATACACCATGAGAGGCAGCAGGTAGAGGCTCAAATACTTGGGTCCTACAACCCACAACGCAGACTTAGATGGAGTTCCTGGTGCAGCCTAGCCCAACTTCAACTTGCATGATCATTTAGTTGTGATAAGTCTAGAGGTATTTGAGAATACTTAGAAACTTTCTGAAGAAATAGAATTAAAAGATAGGTCTACTTGGGTAAAAAAACCAAGTTTGACATAATGGCATTGTGGTACAGCAAGTTAAGCCACCACCTACAACATGGGCATCCCATATGTACACCAGTTCAAACCATGGCTGCTCCATTTCCAGTCCAGTTCCCTGCCGTTGCACCCAGGAGTGGAGGGAGTCCTTGGGCCACTACATGCGCATGGGCGTCCTGGATGAAGTTCTAGGCACCTAGCTTCAGCATGGTTCAACCCTAGCTGTTCTGGCCAATTGGGAAGTAAGCCAGCAGATGGAAAATACCTTTCTCTATCCCTTCCTCTTTTTTCTGTGACTCTGCCTTTCAAATAAATCTTCAATGAAAAAGAAGCTTGTTCTCTTTAAAAAAAGAAGTCTGAAACTCACACACACTTTCAAAACACACATTATCTATGAAATTTTTAGATTCATCACACAATTGCTGGTATGATCATTTTTTTAAAGATTTTTAAAATTCTTACTGAAAAGGCAGATTTATGGAGAGGAGGAGAGACAGCGAGAAAGTAGAACAGCCAGGACTGGGATTCCAGTGCTTACAGGTGGAGTATTAACCAACTGAGCCTTCATCTTAGGCCCAAGAGTCTTCTTTGATAAAGCAACAGAGAAAGAGCAGAAGAAAGAGAGAGATCGTCTAGCTACATCCACAAATGGCTATGATAGGCAAAGTCAGACCAAGCCAATGCTAGGAGCCAGAAACTCCATCTGGGTCTCCCAGGTGGGTGGCAGGAGCCCATATACTTGGGCTATTTTCTGCTGCTCTCCCGGGTGCATTAGCAGGGAGCTGGGTATAAGAGGAGCAGCCAGGAATCCAATCGGTGCTGATAGGGGACGCTGGCATTACACAGCCTGATTCATCCACTGCACCCATCTTTGACAGTTTTGTAGAATTAGCAATTCTAATTTCATTTTTATTTGTTTAATTTCTAGGAGTATAAACTTGGCCTATTCTATGATCCCTCACTAATCCTTTTGATAAAATGTTTGTGCATATCCTCTACCAATTTTATTTTGTGCATGCATTTTTCCTAATTTATAAGTAGGAGCTCCTTTTATTTTAAATTCTTTAAACATTTATTTATTTTTACTGGACAAGTAAATTTACAGAGAGAAGGAGAGACAGAGAGAAAGATCTTCCATAAGCTGGTTCACTCCCCAAATGGCCAAAACAGGAGCTGAGCTAATTTGAAGCTAGATTACAGTTTGCAGACTACAATATCTAACACACATGCATATATACACTTATTAGAACTAATATATTTGACAAGGTTTAACATATTCAACAAGGATACAAATATTAACTGTACTTCCACACACCAACAATGAAGAGCCTAAAAATGAAATTCAGAAAATATTTCCTTTTAAGATTCATGACCAAAAAAACTTGGGGATAAACTTGATCAGGGAGGCAAATGACTAACTGGAAACTACAAAACGTTACTGAAACAAAGAAAAAAGGACACACATAAATGGAAGACATTGCACATTCAGATTAGAAGGCTTAATATTCTTAATACATCAAAACAACACATACTCAATATAATTTCTACCAAAATTCCAAACAAACTTATTGCAGAAATAGCAGAAATTCATCCCAAATAACAACAACAACAAAAAAACTTTACAAACAAAAAATTGAGGTTTCATATTTCCTGTTTTGAAAACATCTTACAGAGCTACAATAACCAAAACAATGTGCTGGTAATAACAATAGGCATATGGACTACTGGAACAGAATACAGAGATGACAAATCAATCATTGCATATATGATCAAGTTGATTATTACAATGGCGTAACATCTTTTACCAATAGAAATTGTGAACACTGGATATGCTCATACTAAATAATGAATTTATGAATTTAGCCCCTTACAGTACACTACATACAAAAATCAACTCAAAATAGATGAATGGTCTGTAATATAGGAGCTAAACATAAAACTCTTAGGAAACTCTTAGGAAAACACAGAAGCTTGTAACATTTTTGGATTTGGCAATAAATTTTTTGTAAACAATACCAAAAGCGCAGGGCCAATGTAGTGGCACAGTAGCTTAATTTTCTGCCTGAGGTGCCATGATCCCATATTAGCACTGCACTGGCTAGCTTCCTGGCCACTACACTTCTGATTCAGCTACCTGTTATTGTGCCTGGGAAAAGATGGCCAAAGTCCTGTGCCCTTGAATCCATGTGGGAGACCTAGATGAAGCTCCGGGTTCCAGGCTTCTGAAGGTCCAGCTTTGGCTGTGGTCACCACATAGCGAGTGAACCAGAAGATGGAAGATCTCTCTCTGGCTCTCCTTCTCTCTATATATAAATCTGCTTTTCAAATATAAATTTTAAAAGCCTTTTAAAATTTTTAAACTTTCAAGTATCAAAAGACGTTATCAACAGGATAAGAAAGTAACATACAGCGTGAGAGAAAATATTTGCAAATCATTTATCTGCTAAGGAATCACCCAGACTATAAAAGGAAAAACACTTCAATCACAAAAACAAATACTCCAATTAAACAAAAATGAAAGGCTGGAACAGATATTTTCAAAAAGAATACACAAATGGCCACTAAGCATATGAAAAGATATTTAACACCACTAATCATCAGGGGAATGCAAATCACAGATTCTACTGCATATCCATTAGGAATGCCATTAAAGAAACTTAACAACAGACAATAGCAAGTCTTGGCAGGGATCCGGAGAAGCTGGAGCGCTTGTGCATTGCTGGTGGGAATGTAAAATGGTACAGCCATTGGAGAAAACAGTACGGCCCTCCCTCAAAAACTAGACATATAACTTGCACGTGAGCTGGTAATGCTGCTTCTGGGTAAATATACAAAACGTTTGAAAGCAGGGACCCAAACAAATGGGATACCTGCCTACAGTGGTCTATTCTGGCACCTGCTGCGGTGTGGACAAACCTTGAAAACAGTATACTAAGTACACAAAAACTATATGCTGATATTTAGAGGAGTAGTCTGATTTGCAAAGACAGTACAATGGTGACTACCCGGGGTTGGGAGTAGGGGGCAGGGGCTCGAGGAAAGGGGAGTTGGCCTTAAAGGGTACAGGCTTTCACTTTGGGAAAACATAAACATTCTAGAGACAGATGGTGGTGACAGCTGCACAATGAGAATGAACTTAGTGCCTCGAAGCTGCGCACTTGAAGATGGTTCAAATGGTAAATTTCATGTTAGATATTTTGCCATAATTTTATTTAAAGTGCATTTGCTACAAAAGAATTCAAACAATACAAAAACATAGGAAACTTATTTCACTTTTTTTTTTTAATTTCTTACTTATTTGAAAGGCAGAGTGACAGACCTCACAGACACAGAGAGAAATCTTTCAACCATTTTGCTTCCCAAATGCTTGTAACTGCCAAGCCTGGGTTAGGCCAAAACCAGGAGGCAGGGACTGATTCTGGGTTTCCTGCGAGGGTGGCAGGGAGCCAGGCCTTGAGCCCTCACCTGCTGCCTCCCAGGGTGCAAGCCAACAGGAAGCAGAGGCAAATTCAAGCCCAGCCCATGCGATGAGATGTGCACGTCCCAAGCAGCATCTTAACGACTATCAACAAGCATCTACTCCTTGGGCCCAGCGCAATAGCCGAGTGGCTAAAGTCCTCACTTTGCATGTGTTGGGATTACATATGAGTACTGGTTCCTATCTCAGCTGTTCCACTTCCCATCCAGCTCCCTGCTGTGGCCTGGGAATGCAGTCAAAGATGGCCTAAATTCTTGGGACCCTGCACCCACATGGGAGACCTGGAGGAGGCTCTTGGCTCCTGGCTTCGGATAGGCTCAGTTCCAGCCATTGCGGCCACTTGGGCATTGAATCCGCAGATGGAAGATCTTTCTCTCTGTCTCTCCTGTTCTTTGTAAATCTGCCTTTCCAATAAAAATAAAATAAACCTTAAAATAAAAACCTACTCCTTCATCTTCGTGTCCAAATCTCATTCATGCAGTTTCCTTCTGGTTTCAGGAATGAAACAGATTCAGTTTTCTATATCCTGCTCTTAGTATTATTTTTAAAAATTCCTTTTGGCCCTCATTGATTGAAACTAACATCTTTCTTTCCTCATTCACTACATTCTGAGACGAGACATCACTGCTATGTAGTTGCAGTCATAGTTTGGCTGAAGTAGTTGTCCAAGTTGTTCTGTTCTCCATTTGCTGCTGTGGTACCAGACGTCCTCTATAGACCCCAATCGGCTGCCTTATCCTCCATATGCATCAGGGCTTTTCATCCACTGTTCCATCTTTTCCACTGAGAACCAGTTCTCACAGGCAGACCCAAGGGCCTGGGCCAGGTGACCCAGGAACTGCCACACCCTCTCCACCTGGGGCTCACCCCCCACGCAGGCGGGCCCAAGGACCCTGGCAAGGCAACCTGGGCCCCACCAGAACTCCACTCCTGGGGCTAATTCCTTGATTTTTAATATGTCTGCCAGATTGGACATAATCGCCACAACCCATTTTTTATTAAAATCTCCATCACTTCAAAAACAAACACCATTTATACTCATTCTCCATTGCTACCCTAGCTTTACACAACCATTAATCTACTTTCTGTTTCTTTGGATTTGCCTTTGCTGGACTGTACACAGGGCCACTCAACAGGTGTGCCCTTCGGCCTGGTTTCTTCCACTCTTCTTTCACTGAGCATGTATTTGAGGTCCGTCCATGTTGTAGCATATACAGCAGCAGCACTCAGTTCCTTTTTATTGCCAAATAATACTCCATTATGTGACTATTCACATTTCGTTTAATGGACATTTGAGTCTTTTTCTGCTTCATGGCCAATGTAAATAATGAGGCTCTGAAGACGTGAATGTAAGTCTTTGTATAGACATGTGTTTTTATTTCTCCTGGGCATACAATAGTTGGGAGGAGAATGGCTGGCTGATGTAGCCAGTCCCTGTTTAACATTTTAAGAAGCCACCTTCTGTTTTCCCAGTGTGGCTGCATCATGCCACGATTCCCGCCTGTAACACATGGGAAGGTACATTCTCACCTCCATAAAGCAGCAGCGTAAACGGAATGAAGTAAGGATTTTGACAAGGAAGCGTGTGGCTTCTCCCAGGCTGGAGATACAGGATGGGAGACGCATTTCCTCTTTCTACTTTCTGAATCTCTAAATTCTAACTACACAGCTCCCTAGAGCTAGAGTTCTTGGCACGAAACGCTCAGTAACCCATGCCAAGACCTCCCTCATTATGATGAAATACCCCTCCCTGTGCGCAAACACATTCACAAAGCTAAATTTTAAACACAGTTGTTGTGTCCTGGTGAATACAAAGAACCAAGCATTCATCACTCTCTCTGGTTTTAAATGGAACATTTACTCACTGCTTTATTACTCTGACTTCAGACTGTTACAGACACGCTTTAACTGAAGGAAAGAATGATGCCTCTTCCATTATTATATTCAAATAACAAAGTCAGAAAATATAGAACTGGAGGCATGCTTTTCATGAACAGCCAATTTAAAATAACTGACAACATGAATTGTTGACACACAATCTATTCATCTCTCTGCACATTCAAGATCAAGTTGAGGCTTAACACAGACTGGGAAGCTACTGTTTGTCCATCCTCAGCAAATTCAACCAACACTCAAGGAAATTGGAAATGGACATCATAGTGAGTCAGAAAATATTCATATTGTGGGGCACTAACCCCCAAAGAAAAGAAGCTCTGTATGGTACTTGGCAATGGCCCACTTATTCAAGCAAAATGCATTTTCGTGATTAAAATTATTTTGTTATTTCAAGGTTGGGATGGGTTGGAAATTATTTTCTATTCTGTGGTCTACTTAGGTAGGATGCATCACTCCACTGCTGGCTGACACCATCAGATATTCTGGACTGGAAAACAGTCTGCTGTCTACTTTATTTTTTTCTACTTTCTTTTATGAGCTAGGTTTGTTGTATGAATTGAGTGGGAAGCAACATAAATAGACAATTCTAGAAACTATCCTTGAAGAGCACCAATCCCCACTCCAGCCAAGAAATTGGTAATTTTCTCTCTCTGTTTTTCTTAGAGAAACACATCTTCCATAAGCGCCATCCCCTAGAATAAAAGACAGTCTGGATCCTACTTTCAGAGGGGACAAAGAAGAATATCTTGGGGCTTGAAATGAAGTAATGGTACAAGCCACATGGGGCTCATCAGTCAATCCAGTAGATGAAAACAGAACAAGCTCATCTTGTAAGATGCTAAATGAGGACTTGGGATTCCCATAGATGGGGATAAAGCTATATTTTTCTTAACACCAAAGAAAGTATCGGGACTAAGATCCAATGAAGTTCCTTCTGCCTGCAAATGCCTGAAACTTTGGAAAGAGATCTACACTAGACTTTGGCTAATGCGTTTCAAATGCAAAGTGCTTATCTGCAAATAAAGATAGCTGGCAAGGAAGCAGGCAAATGAGGTAAAGAAGAGAAGGCAGTCAACAAGAACATACAAACATACAGGGTTTTCAAAATTGTAACTACCAAAATAAATGTATCTCTTTGTTGTTTTTTGAAGATTTATTTGTGCATTCATTGGAAATGTAGAATAAAAGAGAGAGACAGAAGGAAAGATCTTTCATCTACTGTTGCACTCCCAAATGATCACAAATACTGATCCGAGTCAGGCTAGAGCCAGAAGCCAGGAACTCCATCCAGTTCTCTCCCTTGGTGGCAGGAACCCAAGTACTTGGGCCATCCTTTGCCTCCTACCATGTGCAACAGCCGGAAGCTGAACTGAACTTGCAGAGGCAAGACTTGGTCAACATTTCAACATGGGATGCAAGCATTGCATGTGGAATTTGCTGTGTCCCAAAATACATACTTTGGCTACTAATTTTCCCATCAACTTTTGAAAACTCCCACTTGTAATCAAGCTGGATACAACTGTAGTCAACAGAAGCACAGCTCCACAGGCAAAACTCCGGGAGCTAGGGGAACACATACAGCTTCGGCGGGTCCCATCCCAGGGAAATGGGAACTGGGCCCTTTGTAGACCTGCTACGATTTGTAGTCAGTACTGGGTGCAGAGTTGGTCCTGGTGTTATTAATCCTAGCGGCAAAGAGAGGTAAGAGTAAACTCTGAAACAAAGTAGAGTAAATGCTAGGATGGTTGAAAGTTGAGCTAACGTACAGAGAAGTGAAGGGGTGAGTATGGCAGCAGCCGGGTCAGCTTCAACTGGAGAGAAAGAGAAAAGGAAAATTCCCCCTCATTGGAATCAGAAACCTAATCCTTATTTATTTATTTATTTATTTATTTATTTATTATTGGAAAGGTAGATATACAGAGAGAAAGATCTTCCCTCTACTGGTTCATTCCCTAAGTGGCTGCAATGACCAGAGCTGAGCTAATCTGAAGCCAAGAGCCAGGAGTTTCTTCTGGGTCTCTCACTCAAGTGCAGGGTTCCAGGGGTTTGGCCCGTCCTCCACTGCTTTTCCAGGCCACAAGCAGGGAGCTGGATGGGAAGTGGAGTGGCCAGGACTTAAATCAGCACCCATATGGGATCCTGGCATGCGCAAGGCAAGGATTTTAGCCACTAGGCTACTGCACTGAACCCAACATCTCTTCCTCTTAATAAAAATCAAACTTGGGCCCAGTACGGTAGCCTAGTGGCTAAAGTTCTCACCTTGAAAGCGCTGGGATTCCATATAGGTGCCAGTGCTAATCCCGGCAGCCCTGCTTCCCACTCAGTTCCCGGCTTGGAACCTGGGAAAGCAGCTGAGGACAGCCCAAAGCCTTGAAATTCTGCACCCATGTGGGAAAACTGGAGGAAGTTCCTGGCTCCTGGCTCCTGGCTTCTGGATTCAGATCAGCACAGCACCGGCCATTGTGACCACTTGGAGAGTGAATCATTGGACTGAAGATCTTCTTCTTTGTCTCTCCTCCTCTCTGTGTATCTGACTTTGCAATTAAAAAAAGTAATAATAGTAATAAATCTAAAAAAAAATTCAAACTTATCCTAACAAAATAATAAACAAAAGAAGCTAGCATAGTATCTGACCCATAGCAAAGACAGTAAGTATAAATAATGTTATTATATAGTAATTTCCCTTTTTCTATTATGCAATCCTTTCTTACTCATTTTGTCTTATCTATGAAATAAGCAAGGTGGTAGAAGTACTTCGCAGCACCTGGGTTCAGAGATTTTTGTTTTGTTTTGTATTTTGCATACATTTTGGCCCTCTGGAAGGAGTCCTCACAGACTGTCCTTCAAGTTCAAATCCATGGACTTACATATGTTGGGATAACTTTCATGAGAGTGCCAACAGCCACTGAATCATAGACTTTGAGCCAACAGTCCCACCACGCAACTGTGAATGCAATCCTGAAGAATCACACAAATTTTTTTAACCGTCCTCCTGCTGCTGTCTTACCCTTAGGTCAATGGCTGCCTTGTTTTTGGCCTATTATCCATGAACAAAGATCAACATATGAAAAACATACACAAAGAAGCAAGGCCTAAGAGGAAAGTGTCAGCTGTTTTCTGCTTTCCCATCTCATGAGTGAGTTTCTCTCTTCTTCTTGTCATTGTTTGTCTCAGCCCCCAACATGTGTACTTATTTCTGGAACCCCGCCAGACCCTCAGTCTGAATTCCAGCAGTTGAATTCCCAGTTTCCATGAGACAAGGCTTACACTCTGCGAAATTCTCAGAGGATACACATAAGATGATAAAAGCCTTCAATTACATGCACCCAACTCCTCCAATGTCCATCTTTTCAAAGGAAAATGGAAAGACAGCTTATTCTAGAAGCTCTTTCTTCTTATCTCCTAGCAAATGTGTAGCTACAGCATATAACTGAATAAGTGATAAGTGCTTAGATTAATCTGAAGGATGTTTCCTTGCACTAACTTGACTGCTTTTATATCAAATTCACACCACAGTTCATTTTAGATTTTGACATCTTCTTCAGAATCTCAGGATCTGTCTTAAGCAGGTTTCCAGGAACCAAAAAGAGAGGGATGGGTCCAAGCTAGCCAGGATTCAGCAAGCAGCAAACGCGCTGAGGATGTACCCATTGGGTGTGGAGTTCCCAAGATCACGCCAAGTGTCTGCTTGGGAAAGCCAGACAAGCGCACCTTACAGGGAAGGCGAATGCCAATGAGTAGAATGCAAATGAGTGGAAAGGTAGTCAATGGAGCAGCAGAGCCAGCTGAAGAACAAAGCAGGTGCACTCCACTGTGATGAGGTAAGGGCTAGGAAGGAACACACAAAGTGAGATAAGGTTTGGTATCATGAATACTCCCATGAAAGACTGTGGTGCCCGTCTCATAACCAGGTCTCTTCACCAAGCAGTGGGCATGATTCTGAGCATACACATCCACTGAACCATTGGTCAGGGCTCTACCAGTTCACACCTTGTGTCTGACTTCCTACATTCTCTGGATTTAGTCCCTTGTTGGCTTAGAACTGTTTATTTCAGGGCCCGGTGGTGTGGCCTAGTGGTTAAGGTCCTCGCCTTGAACACGCCCGGGATCCCATATGGGCACCGATTCTAATCCTGGCAGCTCCACTTCCCATCCAGCTCCCTGCCTGTAGCCTGGGAAAGTAGTCGAGGATAGCCCAAAGCCTTGGGAGCCCACACCCATGTGGGATACCCAGAAGAAGTTCCTGGATCCTGGCTTCGGATCAGCCTAGCATCGGCCATTGCGCTCACTTGGGGAGTGAATCACTGGACAGAAGATCTTCCTCTCTGTATATCTGACTTTCCAATAAAAAGAAAAACTTAAAAAAAAAACTGTTTAAGAACTGTTTATTTCTCATTTAGGGTTTCTCCTTGGTTGCCAGGTCTGATTTGGGGGATGAAGGTTTTGTCCTGGCCTTTGCAGGTGATGGAATGAGTCCAATCCAAAGTTAGAACCTAGCCAAAGTAAAAAGTAGCAGAAAAATAAGTTCTAGAAGGATATGGAGTCAAATTCCTCTTATTATTATTTATTATTTTTTTGGTAGGGGGTGGGGTAAGGATTTATTATTTGAAGGCACAAGAGGGAAGGAAGAGAAGGGGGGAGAAATATGAGAAATCAGCCATTTGCTGGTTCACTTTCCAAGTGGCAGCAACAGCCATATCTGAGTTTCAAGGAGTACTTGATCCATCTTCTACAGTTTTACCAAGCACATTAGCAAGGAGCTCAGAAGAGGAGCAGGCAGGACTCAAACCAGCCCTCTGGTGTGTAATGTCAGCCTTGCAAGCAGTGACTTAGCCTGCTTACCACAGTGTCTGCCCCTCCGATTCAATCCTTATGACAGGAAAAGCCACCCCCGTTTCTTCACACAGGAGACCTTACGCATGCATTGCTTCACCTGCTTCACACGGTATGCTGCTCTTTGAACTGATGGTGACACGGGGGTACTGTAGATAGAAGAGCTCTTTGGAACAACAAAATGATCATACAGTTCTCAATAATTTTATTCACTTAATTTTTAAATCATTATTAGAGAGATGGGGAGAATTCTCATCTACTTGCTCACCCTTCAGACACCTGCAGTAGCCAGGGCTTGAAACCCAGTTTAACTCTCTCTCTTGGGTGGCAGGAACCCAGCCACCTGTGCTATCACTGCTGCTTCCCAGGGTCTGTATTATAGAAAGTGGAATTAGGAGCTGGATATGCTGGATATGCTGGATATGCAACACTGGATTTCTGGTTCAAGAACACGGGTGCCATAGCTACTAGTCCAGATGTTTACCCAGTTGTCAATATTTTTCAGATTCAAATTTTAAAAAGTCCTAGATCTGCCTTTACTACATCTGAGTTTTCTGGCCTTTACCAAGTTTCTATAAAATGGAAATAATAGAAGGAGTTCCCATTTTGTGATGTTTCCATGAGCTGGTGTGCCTGCTATAGAACATAATCTCCACAAACCTAATCAGACAGTTGCAGCAAAAACTTGGAACATCGTTGTGGTTCAGTGGGTTGAGCCACCGCCTGCTATGCTAACATACCATTTGAATCTCAGATAGAGTCCTGGTTGTTCCACTTCCAGTGCAGCTTCCTGTTGATGCACCTGAGAAAGTGGCAGAGGGTAAGTCCTTGGCTCCTGAATCCATGTGGTAGATCAGGATGGAATACCAGGCTCCTGGACTCATCCTGGTCCAGTCCCAGCCATTGTGGCTGTTTGGGAAGTGAATCGAGTATGGCAGAGCTGGCTCTGACTCTCTGTAACTCCACCTTCCAAACAACTAACTAAATCCTTAAGGAAAAAAAAAAAAACAAGCTACCTGGAGTTTGCTTGGAGTAGAAAATAACCCAACAAATGAACAGTGATAGAGTGAGAGTCAAGCCATATATTTTCTCCCCAGTCATTTTTTAAAAAAGGATATTTACAGATTATGTTTTATTTATTCCAACAACTACCAGGAACGTTCACAATTGGTTTTTGGAGACCTTTGTCCTATTATAGACCCAGGAACTGCCTCAAAAATGCCAATGACTTGGGCCGGGGGATTGGAGAGTGGAGGTTTAGGGTGGAAGAAGGCAGCTTTAAGAGCCACACTAAAAATCTAGAATTTGAGTACACAGCAGGAGCAGGGAGAGCTGGAGCGACATAACCCCGTCCCTTGCATCTCACCACAGCCTGCGAGACTCCGTGTAAGCTGACCCCTGACTCCGTGATGTCTTAACCAGCTCTTCCTCGTGCCAATGACTTTCATTGCCAAGACCTTGCCTTGGCCCAACTTACAAATTTGTTCACCTGTCCGATCTCTTCCTTCTCACCATCAGGTCTCAGCTCAGATGTTATCGGCTCTGAAGCTTCTTTCATGATCGCCCTCATGGATGTTAGCTCTCTTCCCCGGCTCCTACCTGACAGGTACTTATCATATCAAGGTGTTTCTGCTTTTCTGGTTTTTTTTTTTTTTTGGTCCTTAATAGTACTTAACACACCCTGAAACTAAATTGTCACACACCTGTTGATGGCTAATCTTCCTTCCAGAACATAAGCTCCTCAGGAGCAGAGGACTCTTTCGTTCATTGTTTCAGAGTGACGTAACCACCACTGCTGATGGTGATGTAGAAAATCTGCAAGCATCAACTTGGCTATAGGAGTGGCTGGTTACCCCCATATCTTTTTTTTTTAAAGATTTATTTTTATTTTTTTTTTTTTACTGGAAAGGCGGATATACAGAGAGGAGAGACAGAGAGGAAGATCTTCCGTCTGATGATTCACTCCCCAAGTGAGCGCAATGGCCGATGCTATGCTGATCCGAAGCCAGGAGCCTCTTCCGGGTCTCCCACGCGGGTGCAGGGTCCCAAAGCTTTGGGCCGTCCTCGACTGCTCTCCCGGGCCACAGGCAGGGAGCTGGAAGGGAAGTTGGGCTGCCGGGATAGAACCGGCGCCCATATGGGATCCCGGCGTGTTCAAGGTGAGGACCTTAACCACTAGGCCACCGCGCCGGGCCCATACCCCCCAATCCTTACACTTCCACTTCCAGTTCACACTGTCGCATCACAAATAACATCTGGATTCATCTCAAAGTACTGCTGTATAGCTTAGCCCACTGGATATTCTAACAACTTCGATAGATGAGAATGTTTCATTTAACGGGTCAGAAACCACGGTGCAGTGAGTTATGCTGTCACTTAGAACACCCGCATCCCATATGACAGTGTGTAGGATCAAGTCCCCCTTCCAATCCAGCTTCCTGCCGCTGCACACCCTGGTATGCAGCAGGTGTGTCCCTGCCATTCACATGGGTGACCAGGAAGAAGGTCCTGGATCCAGACTTTGGTCTGATCTAGCCCTGGCTGTGGCATGCATTTTAGGGGTGAATCAACAGAAGGAAGATCTCTCTGCCTTTCAAATAGATAAACAATAAGTAAGCTTTCTTAGAAAAAAAATGTCCCAGACAACCATCGTGGTAGACTGGACAAAGCCTCTGCCTGCAGCACCAGCATTCCATATGAATGTCACTCGTGTCCTGGCTGCTCTATCTCTGGTCCAGCTCCCTCTCATGGCCAGGGAAAGCAATGGAGGATAGCCAAGTAAATTCTTGGGCGTTGGCACCCACATGGAGACCTGGAAGAAGCTCCTGGCTCCTAGCTTGGGTCAGCTCAGCTCCAGCTATGTAAGCCAGTTAGGGTGTGAATAAGCTAATAGAAGATTCTCTCTTTCCCCCAAGACCTTTTTCTCTGTATCTCCCTTTTACTGTAAATCTGCCTTTTAAATAAAAACAAACAAATCTTTCCCCAAGATTTGCTAAAATCACATAAAAATTTCCAACCAAAAAATGCAGTTCAACACAGAAAAGGATATTGCAAATAGATACAGAAGAATGAGAAATGCAGGTGACGTAAGAGCAAAGAGGAACAGCCATCCAGGACTGTTTTGTGCTGAGTATCAGCTTCCCACTCAGGAAAGTGTGCTCTGAAGACAAAGCAGGGAGGATCTTTCACTCCTGGCCCTCAGACCGCCAGTCCTCAGGACAGCTTTAGTGGGGGGAAGCTATTAGGAGGGCCAAGAGGCTGGGCTGAGATCCAGTGGGAGCAGCTCAGCCTGGCGTGGTTTCCACTGAGAAGCCCCCAGGGACTTGCAAGCACAGGAGATGGATGGGCGGACTCCTGGGATGCAGTGAGCAGAAGAGCAAGGGTTTTGCAGCTTCTTGGATCCAAGCTTCATGGCCTGGAACCACATCAAAAAGGAGAGATGTGGGAGAATCCGCCCGTGCAAGAGTGAAGATACAGGATGTCCTCTGAGGTTTTGTTTGCCTCCAAGATTGATAGAAAGCTGCTCACTATGGGTCGCCAATCGCACAGTCGGTTCACTAAAACGAAGTGCCTGGCTTTTGGATTAACTATGTGCATGTGCAGGAGGCTTGGGAACCCATTTGCATTAAAAAAAAGAATAATCCTTATGGATGCTAAGATTTCCTTGGACACCACAGCAGCCTGTCGCTTGAATAAATGTGATTGAATAAACAACACTGATAGGACCACCAGCTCAGTCTTGGCTAAAAACACCTCAATCAAAGTGTAAGTAACTTTTTCCAAGTTGAAGACACCATTAAAATGAGAGAGAAATTTAGCCTGCTTGCTAAAGTTTCAAAATAAGTTGTTCTAGCAGCCTGTCTGTATACTACCCTAGATGGCCTTGTAGCAAAGATATTTTAATAAGACCCTCTCTACTCATGAACTTATTTCCATTTTCTTCATTCTTACATGAGAAAACTGTCGATAAGATGAGAAGGTGGAATAGAAGGCAGAAGAAAGAAAGAGAATGGAGTTAGGAAGGAAGGCCTTTTAGCTTCTAGACGTTAATAATCTAACAAAGGAATTAGGTTTCTTATGAGAGACTAAAGTGAGTGGAAAACAATTAAGCTACTACTGGCTATCCTACAGAGAGAGGGACAGAGAGAGAGAGAGAGAGAGAGAGAGAGAGAGAGAGAGAACGTTTCTGAAGGCAGAAGTCATCTTGGCAAACAAAGGAGTTCTCCAGTGTGGAGATTTATTAATTGTGAAGATCTACCCCCCAACCAGACCACCAGATGCCCAAGGGACCTGAATCTCAGACGTTCTGGGCAGACTGAGAATGTAGCAGAAGCAGACTTTCTGCTGAGTCTGCGGACTGACACAGCATGCCTGGGAAGGTGTGAGGTGTCTTCATTATCATCTCCCTCTTCCTTTAGTGATTATGGTTTGAATGTATCTGAGTACAAAGTTCTGTTAAGATTCCCAGACTCTGGACCTCTGTCCTCTGTGTATTAATGAAGTGGGGTTACATAGTTGCTCAGTTCCCTTTCAGCTTCAAAATTGAGCAAGTCACTTAATTCTTACGAGAGTGTTGTACATGAAATGAGATATACTCTTCTAAGACATATGAAACAAGGCAAGCAAAATCCATTTGGTTTTAAAGAGGTTACGGTTGACTGACAGGTTGATGCTAAATGCAAGCAACTTTCTCATTAGAAGACAGCATGGGAACAGTTGCTTGGTGTACAGACTGACCCTGCATCTCACATCCGAGGGCCTGTGTGACAATCCCAGCTCCACTTTCAACTCCAGCCTGCTGACAACCCTGTGTCCTGGGAGGCAGCTCAAGCAGTTGAGTCCCTGCTGCCCAGGTGGGAGACCTGGATGGAGTTCCTGGCTCCTGGCTGCAGCGTGGCCCAGGCCTAGCTTTCAGAATTATTTGGGGAATGATTCAGTAGCTGGAAAATGTGTGTGTGTTTCTATTCCTTTTTCTCTCTGTGTGCCTTTTAAATAAATATATATATTGAAAGTTAATATTTAATCCATAATTTGTACATAGTATATCATAAATACAGATAATTATGCCATAAAAATTATATATTATAGAACATATTGTGTAAGAGGTTATTAGCATAAGACATTATATGTTTGATTTATTATAATTTTGTATACTTATAACCATGACATAATATACAATTCATATAAATTTTTTTTCCCTCAGGGCAGTGGATTTCCCTTAAATTCTAAAACCTACATTTAAAGAGCACATAAAAGTACTGTTTAGGTGGAGACACCATGAAAATAAGTTCCACAGAACAGTAAATGGTCATCCAATTGTTCATCTTGAACTATTTAATGGGGTGCTTGAAGAGCAGTCACATCTATGGTACAGGATGAAGAATTTTGGAAACAAAAAAGTTTTCCTCTAATAGGTTTAAAAACCTGTGTAGCAGAAGGTCAATCCCCGATTTCATCCAGACAGCAGTTCTAGGAGCTAGACAGGGCCAGCTGTTTGGCATAGCATGTTACATGCACAGGCTCTGGAACTAGAATGCCTGGGTTGAATTACTGACTCTCCCTTGAACCAGCTGTGAGAGCCTCAGGCACTGCTTCAAACTGCCTCACTTACCCACCACAAGAACCAGTATCATCTTCCTTATAGGGTTGGGGAAATTAATCAATTAACACAGGTAGTCCTCTGGGGGTAGAGCCCAGAACATGGGCAGCAGCAGCCAGCACAAGCCAGCAGTCCCACAAGTTTGTGTTGACTGTTGTTATTGCTGCTGCTTCATTTGTGAACCCTTGCGAGCAGGTGCATCCCCACAGCAGGTGTACCTGCTTTCCCAGCCACAATGCAGAGTGAGTCACAATAAAATCATGCTGCCAACTTCCTGAACGATTGAATTACCCAAGCATCCACTTAGAATCACTCGAAAACATGACCCTTTCTTTCTGAAATCCATAGACCCTTTCCTCAACCCCGCCTTTCCTTTTCAGGAACTTTGAAATCCCCAAAGAAGGTGATTTGAAAATGATTTATTTTATTGCCACTCCCTTTATAATTCCTTTTCTTCATTCATACTCCTGCTTCATTTGCACCTAAAGAAAGACGATAGTTCATTAAACTGCCACTCCAACTGCAGTTTATAAACCCCCTGGATAACGTGAGCACGCCCTATCTACATAGGACTTATTGTGTTTTGCGTCTTCCTTTAAAATGAACAGGGTCACCACACCTTGGAGAAATTATAGACATTTTGTATGAGCTAACGTGCACTTGTTTTTAAAGATCTAGTTTGTACATGATTTGTCATTAAATTTCATTTTAGTCTCAGTTCTAAGTATGCCTCAATAAAATGGACTTTCACCAATGCTCAAATACCTGGTGACAGACAAAATAATGTCCTCTCCCCCAACAACATTGTAAAATACTAGGTTAGGCCTGGCGTGGTTGCCCTGCAGCTAAAGTCCTCATCTCGCATGTGCCGGGATCTCTTATGAGTGCCAATTCGTATCGCAACAGCCCCACTTCTCATCCAGCTTTCTGCTTGTGGCTTGGGAGAGCAGTCAAGAATGGCCCAAAGCCTTGAGACCTTCCACCCATGTGGGATACCTGGAAGTGGCTACTGGCTTCAGATCAGTTCAGCGCTGGCCACTGCGGCCACTTGGGGAGTGGACCATCAGATAGAAGATCTTTGTCTCTCCTTCTCTCTGTAAATCTGCCTTTCCAATAAAAACAAATCTTTAAAAACAAACCCTAGTTTAATACAACAAAGAGGAAACTAAGATTGTAAATGGAATTAAGGTAAATAATCAGCGGATTTTCAAATAGGAAGATTATTCTGGATTATTCTGGCAGGCCCAAATCACAAATATCCTTAAAAGTAGAAGACGGGAAGTGAGGCAGAACTTGGAGGGATGCAATGTGAGGACTCAGCCTGGGAAGATTCTAGAAGCTAGACGGTAAGGAGATCGACTCTCCCAAGGAGCTTCCAATGTGGAAGACAGTCCTGCAGACAATTTCAGGTGAGCCCAGTGAGCTATGTGTCAACACAGAACCTTCAGAATGTGTGTTAGTGAATGTGAGTCCTTGCCAACTACTGCTTTCTGGTTTATCTGAGCCCACCTCCCATTTCTGAACACCTGGCCAGCAGCCTGAGCCTCCCCACTTCACTGCTCATCTCTTTGTATTGTCTTTGTGTACATATATACACGTTTTCACTTTTTTAAAAAATACTTATTTTTGTTTGAAAGGCAGATGGAGAAGATCTTCCATTCACTGGTTCATTCCCCAAACAGCTGTGATAGCCAGAGCTCAGCTGACTCAAAGACAAGAACCAGTAGCTTCCTCCAGGTCTCCAACATGAATGCAGGGTTCCAAGGTTTGGGGCCATGGACATGAACAGCCGGGACATGAGCCAGTGCCTGTATGGGATGCCAGTGCCACAGGACAGATGACGAGCCCATCGTCCTGCCATGTCATCCCTGCATGTTCATGTTTATTTAAGACAGAAAGACAGAAAGACAGATCTCCCATGTGCAAGTTTACTCTCCAAATGCCAGCAACAGCCAGGCCTGGGCCAGGCTGAAGCAAGAGACTCAAGCCGAGTCTCCCGGTGGATATCACGGACCTAAACACCTGACAGCCATTGTTGGCAGCTCTGACACCACACGGCACTGCAGGTATGTGCATTCCCATACTGCCTATACTCTTGTTGTTTGGGACATTTTGTATGCCAACAAAGCCTGTCTCCTAGAAGAATAAAAAGCAGCAACCTGATCTGATCTTTTTTTTTTTAAGATTTATTTTTATTGGAAAGGCAGATATACAGAGAGGAGGAGAGACAAAGAGGAAGATCTTTCATCCGATGATTCACTCCCCAAGTGACCACAACGGCCGGTGCTATGCCGGTCTGAAGCCAGGAGCCAGGAACTTCTTCCAGGTCTCCCAGGCGGGTGCAGGGTCCCAAGACTTTGGGCCATCCTCGACTGCCTTCCTAGGCCCCAAGCAGGGAGCTGGATGGGAAGTGGAGCTGTCGGGACTAGAACTGGTGCCCACATGGGATCCTGGCATGTTCAAGGCGAGGACCTTAACCGCTAGGCCACTGCACCAGGCCCTGCACAGCTAAAGTTTAAAACTCAGAGAAATTGGTCACAGATGGTCCCATATTCTTGCCAGCAGCCATCCTCCCAACCTTTCTTCCTGGAAAATGAACCTCAACTTGTCTCCAGACTGGCAAAGATCCCTTGAATTCAGAAAAGGTAAATCTCCATTGTGGAACCCATGAGAGAAATCCTAAACCGTGGCCATTCCAACCCCTTCATCGGTGATTGGTCTAATGGTAGGCAGGTGGCACAGTTCTGATCAATGAGATGTAAGCAAAAGTCTGATGGAGAAACCAGAAGCCAAAACCCTGCTCGGAATGAAGATGCAATGCTGGACATGTGGCATCTGTTATTCAGCCATGAACACAAAAGCCAGTGTCGTAAGAATGAGAGACAGGGAAGTGGGCTCCTTCCTGACAATACCAAACTGCTACTCTTTTCCTGGTTAACGCAGCTTCAGGGTCCTGTACTAGGAGAAGACCAAACTGGAAGTTACTTAGTTACTTAGGGCCACTCTAAGGCGGACTGGCTGATGTACAGACATCCACATCTAGCTCCTCAGAAAGCTAAGGGAAAGTCACGCAGCTTACAGGGGAATCTTGTACAATCTTGACTGACTGCTACAAACCCCAACTCTCACAGGCTCGCTCTCTCTCTCTCACTCACTCACACACACACACACACACACACACACACACACACGGGGGGGGGGGGGGAGGATGTGAAACATAATCCCAGCAGAAGACAGACCTCCAATGCAGTGCAAATGTTTTTCTTTCCCCATCCTCAAATGAAAGGACTTTTCTCCTTCAATTAAAGGGGTCCACTGAGGAAGGGGTGTATGGGCAAAGCACTCATATATCCCACTGTGCCAGGCTGTTAATATTCTGAAATTTTCAAAAGAAATATTTTAACAAATGCTGTTTATCTCTGTAACACACTGGGAAGCAGAAATATGAAAGACCAACGCGCAAACCGGATTCAGTCACACAGATGAATTGAGGCACACGACAGGATGGCCAAAGCCCTCAAAAAGGAATAGAAATACACAGAAAATGTACAGCGATGCTCTTGAATGGCACTTAAGACTGACTTAATCCTGAGAATTTAAAAGCAACAAAAGATAGTTACACAATTAATTAGACAATTATACAAACATTAAAATATTTGTGAGTGGAAGGAAGAGCAGGCATTTTTCTAGACACACAGGTATAAGTATGCCACTATTTTAACCCTGTAGTTAATCTTTAATCTGACTTGTAACCAAAAAATTGCTGTAGTAGCACAGTTTCATCCGTAAGAACATCCATCAAATGAGCACATCCCGCCCCAAACCCCCGGGGAGGATTTCACAGCATAAAGGAGGTAGACCAATTTTTCTTCTCAAATATCAAGCTATCCCAAATATTTCCAGCAAACAGAGTGGTGGAAAATATCACATTCAGTCCTATTCAAGCCACACTCGGCGATATTTTCTATTATTGACGAACATGACAGAAGTTTCCCCTTTAAAGTCTGAGTGACGTGGGTAGTGGGCCCAAAAACCTACCTTGGAGATGATCAGGGGCTCTCCGTGCTCCAGGCCACCTTTCAGCGTGAAACCCCACGGAGCCCCTCCTTCCAGGAAGGCTTCCAGGTAAATGTACCTTCCCTGGGGCGCCAGGTCCCGGCCCAGCGTGGCGCCGGCCTCCTCGACGTGCTCAGGGGTCCTCATCACGCCAAAACCATGGTCCGGCCGGCGGCAAGGAGAAGTGCGCGGGGCACGCTCGGCAGGCGCAGCCCCCAGCACCGGTTACCCCATGCTTGGCGCGGGGCACGCCGGCCCAGGACAAGGACGCCCCAGACGCGCGGCGCTTCGCCGCGGCTGCTTCTGGAAGCGGGGAACTGGGGGTCTCCGTCTGGCGCTCTTCTGACTGGGGAGATCTTCCCGAAGGAATGCCGGGTTCGCGTCACAGCCCCCGAGGGTCTGCAGCTCTCCGCTCCGCGGGCTACAGCCGCCCGCACAGCCACTCGGACGCGACCACGGCTCCGGTTTCACGAACGCACACGTCAAAGAGGTTTCTGTGTAAGTTCCAGAGAAAGGGGAATGCCGCTCGCCGCTGAGGAAGGTTGAAAAAAAAACTGCGACAACTCCCAGGCACACCTCCTTTTTTTTTTTTTTTTTCCTTTTTGATTGATGAGCAACCTTTCTTCCTCCCAGAGCAAAATTTACCATTACAATAGCCGCTTCCCTCCCCAAACCCGGCTTTCTAAACCAGCCAGCATCAGACTTCAGCCTGAGGTCGCATTCCCTAACTTGTCCCAAAGAGGCTGGCGCTGCTCTGCGACTTGGTCCGGTTTTCTTTTTCTTTTCTTTTTCTTTCTATTTTTTCTTTTCTTTTCTGTTTTCTTTTCCTTCTCTCTCTCTCTCTTTCCCCCAGGAGTTAAGTTCACAGCTTGTTTAGTGGGAGCGGGGGAGGAGGAGGAGAGAGGTGCAGAATATAGCGAAAATGAAAAAAATACTAATCCTCAATGGGGGACGGGGGAACCATCTAGATGGCAGGTCAGGATTTTTCTTTGATATTTTCTGGGATGAGAAGAGAGAAAGGGAAGGAAACGCAACCTTAAGCCTTGCTAGACACAATTTAGCTCATTACAGCAACCTAATAATTAAAAACAGACTTAGAGCTGAGGTAAAACGCAGAAAGTTCAAACTAACAGACACGTGGCTAATTATCAAGGCCTGGAACAAGGCTGCTAGAATAACCCCGCCTTATAGCAATTAAAGGGGAGCTGCCTGGAAGGAGACACGGGCATTGTTATTAAAAAAAAAAAAAAAAAAAAAAACCTGGAGGCGGTACTACAACAGCCGAGTTTCAGAAGCCGCGCCTGCGCTCTTTGGGCTAACAGGGACGTGTCCAGGTCGAGGCACCGGGCGGCCCGTGGTTCCCTAGACGCTAAGATCAAGTTTACTATTGGCTTGCAGGACTCGCCAATCCATTTCCTGCTTACTCGGCTCCACGCAAACCCAGGATAGCCTTTCTCCTTTCTACGTTCTCGGTCTTTCCTACTGCCAGATTGTGATCCAGTCTCCTAATCAAAAGTCTTGAAAGTAGTAGGGCTGTTCTCATTTCAGGCTATCAATGTCAGATTGTGATGAGATTACAGAAAATCTAACACGACTATTTGTAATTCACGGTTTCTGCAGTAAAGCCTCAATTGTAAAGTTAGTGGAACAAATTAGAATCAACTCCCAAGAAATGTTTACCCAAACTTTTTTTCTTTATCCTAAAGGTATTTATTTATGTGAAAGTCAGAGTTGCGCGGAGCCAGGTGGAAGCCACGAAGCAGGAGCTTTTTTCCAGTTTTCCCATGTGGGCGCCGGGATCCAAGGACCTGATCCATCTTCCACTCCTTTGCCAGGCACATTACCAGGGAGCTGGACCACAAGTGGAACAGCCAGGAATCCAACTGGTGCCCACACAGAATGCCTGCAAGACTTTCCCTGTTTAGAAGTATGTGATTAAAGTGAATTGTGTGAAAAATGAAGTTTGAAACTACTACAGGATTTGAAAATAATTTGATTTTGGTATTTGCACTTGTACCTAATGAAAGGTTTATGTACAGAAAAGATATAATTATCAAATAATATTTTAATATTTTGTATATATCACAAGTGTATGTGTGAGTATATGTATATATATGCCATATGCAATTTGATTTTCAGTAGTAACTTCATTTGAAGGGCTAGAGAGCAAAAAAGCAAGATTTTGGACCTGGCACAGTAGCCTAATGGCTAGAGTCCTCACCTTGACCACACCAGGATCCCATATGGATGCTGGTTCTAATCCCAACTGCTCCATTTTCCATCCAGCTCCCTATTTGTGGTCTGGGAAAGCAGTCAAGGATGGCCAAAGCCTTGGGACCCTGCACCCATGTGGGAGACCTGGAGGAGGTTCCTGGCTCCTGGCTTCAGACTGGCATAGCACCGGCCATTGTGGTCACTTGGGGAGTGAATCATCGGATGAAAGATCTTCTTCTTTGTCTCTCCTCTTCTCTGTATATCTGACTTTGCAATAAAAATAAAATAAATCTTTAAAAAATGAATAAATCTTTTTTCAAAGCAAGATTTCATATTTGCATAATGTTAGTATTTTTATAAAAATATGTGTCAAAGAAAAGTATGTAGTAAAAATTGACTGATCCAGGCAGTTTACTTTTTTTTTTTTTACTATGGTTTCAGTTTAATTTAAAAATAATAAAGAAAAGCATCTGCTTCTCTTTCATCTCATTATTCAAAGTACATAAATAGCTTTGAATTAAAATGTGTAAATAAATTAACAGTTTTATTCTGTAAAAATAATTTTCTGTGACTCCTCTGCTTGGCACTTAGAATACTTTGCAAAAAATATAAATTGAATTTTACAGAACCAATATGTAATATTAGAAGTCATGAAATTACTTTATGCGCCAAAATAAATACAGTTTTAAATTGCACCTGAAAAACAATGAAAGACCTTAGAATCCAATTAAGAGACTCCATCTGCTCAGCCTAGGTGACCTTAAGGCAAGGTCTCCCTGAAGAGATAAGACTATGTAATCAAAGGATTGATAGTTACAATCCTGACTGGCTGAAATATAGTTAACCAATCCTAAGTATGACTGTGGAATCCCCCTAAACTGTGTAAGAATCCTGTGATTTTATAACTTGGGGCTCTCTCAACCAAGGACCACTGCGTCGGTGACAATTGGAGGCCCAAACTTGAGTTTGAATAAACCGCCCTTGTACACTTGCATGGAAGTTCGACTCCAGCTAGTTCATTTGGGGAAGACCCGAGGCTCAGAGACCAGAGCCTGTTGCCGAACCTGGGCTGAGCCATTACCAGGCCTGCTGCCAAGCTGCAAACGGAGCTGTGACACTTTAACAGTGGCTGACACTGCTCCCAGCAGAACCGGGACACGTCCCAGCTGCGTGGCTAGTTGTCCCCGCTGTGGCGGCTTGCCGCTTCTGCAACTAGCAGCCAAGCTGCCACTGAACTGTAACACAGGGGCGGTCGTGGGCTCCTAGCAGGTGCCCGTAGTATTAAGGATAAAGTGTTTCAAAATTTCTCATTTCTTGATTTTAAGTGTTATAAATTCCCCTAATGGTTTTTTCCTGCTATTTATTTATTTATTTATTTATTTATCCTAGCATTTTCTAAAATGGGATCTCCAACTTAACCAGACTTTTTGGGATGCTTCTAAAATTAACACTTAATGCCCTCGGATACTTCTGAGATTTTGAAGCACTAGATAACCTCTGAAAATAAAGCCACAGTGACACCTAGTGGCTTTTCTGGCTCATGAAGGAATCATTAAAGTTACTGTAGGCAAGATTATCAAGCTTTTCTTAGAATACTGAACCATCACAGTCAAGTAGCAATCTTTTTAAAGTTTGATTTTTTTTTACAACTTCTCTAAACAACCTTTCAGTGGCAAAAAAGAATCACGTGTCTCCCTCTTAAGATAGAGAAGCATTGGGGGTCTTCCCTCCTTTAGACCTCTCTCTTTCTCTTGAATAAATCTTGCTTTGCAAAAAAAAAAAAAAAAAAAAAAGATTAAGAAGCACTTTCCCAGTGAGTCTTTCCCTAGTTCCCATTGGGGCTTGCCCTGCAGCACAGAGCCCTGTGAATGTGGCACAGAACACTTCCCCTAAACTGGGTTCTGTGAGAAAGGAAGAGGATGACATGGATGCCAGGTAGCAATTTACAGCACTTGTAAATTGTGTCACCAAGTGGTAGAGCAGTGCCACAAAACTGTCAAAACACAATCAATTCAGATCCTTTGAGCCTGATCACAATGTTTTATGTCTTGACTGCAGCAACAGTTGATAGGTGTTTGTATCTGTCTAAACTCACCAAATGATTCACGCATTTTATTGAATGGAAGATCTGTCTCAATAAAGTCAGCTTTTAAAATACTCCAGATTCCAGTGACAGAAGACTAGATGACCAACATTCAGTACATCCACATAATATTGTTCAGCCTTAAAAAAAGAATGAAATTCTGACATACGCTGTAACATGAATAAACCTTGAACACAGGAGGTGAAATAAGCTAGTCACAAAAAAACAAATAGTGCATGGTTCTACTCTATGTGTAATAACACTGAGTCATTAATATTCATAGGAACAGGAAGCAGAATGGTGGTTTCAGGGGTTGAGGGAAGAAGGAACAAAGGTTATTTGGTGGTTGTAGAGTTTGAGTTTGAACCTTGCAGAGATGGGTGGTAGCAATGGTTGCACAACAACGTGAATATGTAAATACCACTGCTCCTTATGCTGATGGTTTCCATCTGCTGGTTCATTCCCCACATGGCTCCAACAACCAGGGCTGGGCCATGCTAAGCCAGGAGCCCAGAACTCCACCAGGCTCTTCCACATGATGGCAGGAACCCAAGGACTTATGCCATCATCAGCTGGCTGGCAGACATATATGCAGGAAGTTGGGTTGGAAACAGAGTAGCCAAAACTGGAGCTGGCATTCTGTGCCGAGTGCAGGTATCCTGAGCTATGGCTTAACTCAACTGCAAACATAGTACACATCCTTACTTCTATTTTATGAACTGGTTGGCTTCTGTCCTTTTTTTTTTAATCATGCATCTATAATATAACTTGTTTATCATCAAAACAAAAACAAAACCCGGGGGTGGCAGTGTGATGAAGCCTCTGTTCTAACTCTAGATGCTCCACTTCTGAGCCAGCTCCCTGCTAGAAAGGCAGCAGAGGGCGGCTCAGGGCTGGGTCCCTGCCACCATTTCTGGGTGCTACAGAGATCAAGCCAGGCTAGTCTAGGATACATTAAGGAGTCTTTATTAACCAAGCTTGGGAATAGCAGGGCCCACTAGAAATTAGCAAATAACAAGTTCAGTGACAATCCAATCTGAATTGAAATCCTGAGAGGAACACTACCCTGAAGTCTTTCCATTAAACTGAAGACCTGTGTCCCAGCTTCCCCAGCAATCTAAGTTATCCTAAGACACGTACAGCGAACAACCTGGGCACACTTACAAAGCTGCAGACATTCACTTTTTCCTGGCTTCTCTGCTCACATTCCATTACTGCCAGGCCTTACCATACCTGGAACTCCCAAAAGTACACAAATTAGAAATACAAAAAGCATTTTAGCGTTAATATCTTTACTGACTCACGCAAGCAGTGAACAGAGGGTGAGGAATACAGAGATACGTGAGCCAGGTCCAGGGATTACTTGTTCTCGGAGTCGGTCAGCAAGATGCCAGACAGCAAGCAGCTCCTGGGGAGGCCGCGAGTCAGAGTGCCGGAGCAACAAAAGCAGGTGACCAAGACAGCCAGCCCCTCCCTCCAATGGGCCTTTTTACCGGTTCGTTAGGGGAGTGGTTACGCAACAAAGCAATACCATCTCCTCTCGGGTTCCAGGTGAGGATAGGTAAGTGTCACAGGTGGGCAGGAAGGACCACAGAGGCAGGGGAGGTGTAACTTTCAAGCTTCTCACCCTGAACTAGTTCCTTAGGACCACAACACCACCCACTTGGGAGACCTAAAGCAGCTTCTGGCTTAGCCTGCTCTAGCCCTAGCCATTGGAGTCATCTGGGGAGAAAGCTAGTGGATGGAGAATCTCTCTCGCTCTTTCTCTTTGCCTCTACCCTTCTCTGTGTAACTTTATCAAATAAATAATTTTTTTTTTTAAAGAAACAAACTGCCAGGCAAGGTATGGTAGCATAGTGGCTTAAGTCCTTGCTTTGCAGCCGCCAGGATCCCATATGGTCACTGGTTCATATCCCAGCTGCTCCACTTTCCCACCCAGATCCCTGCTTGTGGCCTGGGAACGCAGACGAGGAGGGCCCAGAGCCTTGGGATTCTGCACTCACATGGGAGACCCAGAAGAAGCTCCTGGCTCCTGGCTTCAGATTGGCTTAGCTCTGGCCATTGTGCCTGCTCAGGGAGTGAATCAGCAGAAGGAAGCGCTTGCTCTTTGTATCTCCTTCTTTATGTATATTTGCCTTTCCAATAAAAAAAATAAATAAAAATAAAAGTGTTCATTTATTTGAAATGTCGAGTTCCAGAGAGAGACAGAAAGAGACTTCCATCTGCCAATTTGATCTAGCGTGAGTCAAACCAAAGCCAAGAGCCTGGAGCTCCTACACGGACAGTTGGGTCCAGGCGCTTGAGTCACCTTAGCTGCTTCCTCAAGTGCATTAGCTGGGAGTTGGATTAGAGTAGTTGGGACTGACTTACAGGTAGGTTGTGAACTTAATCAACTGCCCTATAGTGCCACTCGCTGTGCACTCCAGAAATTTCTACACCCCGTATTTTGCAGATGAAAGTATTAACATTTCCAAAGGTCACGTAGCTGACCTTAAGCTAGCGCCTAAGTGCAGACTAAACCTATTCCTTACTCCTAGCCCATCCTGAAAGGTCCATCATGTCCATCTCTTCAGAAGGGCCAGCTGCCGTTATCCCAGACGAGCTATGGAAGGATAGAACTGGAACATCTCTGTGTCCCCACAGTGCCACAACGTCTGGTCCAGAGCTGAAACCAGTAAGGAACACAGCAGACAACTCCACACATAGGTCAGGACTCTTCATTCAGGAGTCCAAGCAGTCGAGAGGGCTGGCGCAGATTTGTATCTAGGAACGTACTTGGGAGAGAGTAGAAAAAGTGTGAGGCCTTGAAGGACCACAGCGTTCCTAGAGACAGCACAGGTACCCACGGACCTCTAGCTGTACCAAGTAGGGAGCAAAGGCTGCGGGCCGCGGGAGCCCGGCCGGAACACTTAGGGGGCGGGACCGGGGCGCGGCCGGACTCTGGAGGCGGGACCGGACGGGGCGAGGCAGGGGCGGGGCCTTGCGCCAGGGGCGGGGCGAGGCCGGAGTTTCTAGGAGGGGTGGAACGAGGCCGGGGACTTGGGCGGGACTTCGCTCCAGGGGCGGGGCCGTCCGCCCCATCCCGGAAGCCCTCGTGGCGCCTCCTAACGGTCGCCCGGCGGCGCGCGGCCAGCGGATGGCTTCCGACGCTGACCGCCGTGAGGCGGGCGCGCAGTGGGCACGGGGCCAGCGTCCGGAACCTCCGCCCCCGCCGCCGCCGGCACGCAGAGCCGCTCCCGCCACGGCCGCGGGGCTCGGGGCGGGGAGAGTGGGGAGCGGCCGGTTCCCCCGCCGCCCGGTCGCACAGGTGCGGCCGGCGCTCCCGCGAAGATGCGGCCGGTGTCTTAGGATGAGGTGTTAGTAGCAGGTACCTTGGAGGAGGGAGACGACAGCCGGGAGGGTCGTTCTTCGCAGGGCTGGGAGCGATTCGCGTTCATTTCTGGAAGGTTCCAGCTCCCGTGTGTGTTTTGCGCACTGTGGATGCGCCGGACGCTGTTTACGGAACGGGCTGCTGTTGCTTTCGGGGATCTTTCGACCCCTACGACCGTGGCCTTGAACCCGGATTTCTAAGACCTCGGGGCCTGTGCGGTTAATGCTGGGCCGGGAACAAGCTCAGATCCGGGCCAGAGAAGGGGAGGGTCCAGCCAGCATCCCCATCGGCAGGTTCTGACAGCACACCAGGACCTAACCTTGCCCTACATCTCTCAACCAAAAAACATCATACGTGCTTGAAAGTCCCCATCCTTTTCTGCCAAAGTCTGCAGCAAGCCCCTGTCCCGCTGTTATACAGTTAGTGAGTGTATCCCTGTGCACTTTAAGGCCAGGGCGGAGTAAGAGTGCTGTAACATCAGATTAATTGCCAGGAGTTGTGACTGCCAGTCGTCACCAGCAGATCCAGCAGGAAAGGGCCTGGGCATCTAGGGTCCCAAAGCCCAGCCAGCGTGACAAGTTCTGGGTAAGGGAATGGGTGGAGAACTCTGGCTCTCCGACCTGTGCCGCTTGCCTCCCGTTTATTGTTGAAGATTTTGAGAGGGAGAATCAGATCTCGCATTGGTTGGTTCACTCTCCAGGTGCCTGCAGCAAATGCATGGCGCTCCACTTGCAGCTCTCCGTGTGGGTGGCAGGGACCCTTGTACTCTGGCCACCTTCCACTGCCGTCCCAAGTGCATCACCACAGATCAGAAATGGAACAGAACTCCAGCCTGGGCTCATATGGGACGCTGGGGTCCCGGGCAGTGCACCTGTCCTCTGTGTTTAGTCTACATAGAGTTATCTATTCAGGTTGTGAGTGAGGTGGTTTTCATGCCATGGAGATGTTATACTTCAGAAGTAAACTGAGCACAGTAGTTGCCAATGACTTATTCAGTTTGTATGCAAAGCCCTTACTGTTACCAACTTAAGTAACACAGAAAGTCTCCAAAGAATAATGACATACATTTGGGGATGGAACGGTGCAATAGGAATACATAAACCATAGCAAACTATGAGTGTATTGAGAGAGGTTACTGCCAGGAGAGGATTTTAAATGTTTATTAACTTAATTTTCTTCAACTTGACAGACAGAACAAGGAAAAGAAAGAGATCTTCCATACACTAGTTCACTCCCGATACCTGCTACAGCCAGGGCTGGACCAGGCCAAAGCTGGGAGCTCCCTCTGGGTCTGCCCTGTGGGTGGCAGGGCCCAAGCACTTAAAGCCACCTGTCGTTCGCTGCTTCCCAGCATGCATCGGCAGGAAGCTGTGTTGGAGGCATAGGGGCAGGGACTCAACCAGCCCTCCAATATAGGATGTCTTGTTGATAGGGGATTGTGGCTGTGGTAAGCTGCAGCTTAACCAGATGTACCACAGCAAGCACCCCCAAGGGGACAATTTCAAAGGCGAAATGAGAATGATGAAGATGATGTAATTTGAAAGGATAGTTCTTGTCTCAGGCTGAGCAGACCATAGGCAGCCAGGTGTCCTTGCAGAGGTGCTGTTGGTGACGTGGCGGTGGCTTTTGTGTAAGGTTCTCGTCACAGCCATCTTTTTGTGATCAGGCATGCATGCACCATTTCCCTCCATCATAACATCTCAGCCTTGTATTTAGATACATAAATACTATTATTTGTTTATTGGCTTGGCAAAAAGAAGGAAAGACAGAGTGCTGGTGAGCAAGCCTGCCCGCTGCTGGTTCACTCCCCAAATGCCCACACTGCTCTGCAGCTGGGTTGCCTGCCGAAGCAGGAGCCAGGAACTCAGTCAAGTCAGGAAGCCAATTTCTTGAGCCAGCAGGAAGCTGAAATTGAAGGGGCATCCAGGAGTGTAAACTAGTAACCACCTGCCCCCAAATTCTCCCTTTGGGTCACAGTCTGCCAAGGCTGCCGGTTAACAGTGAGATCAAACCCCAAACACCCGCAAGCCCGGCTGAATCATTCAGTTCTGCCCAAAAGGCAGGCGGGGCGCGGAACCGTAGGGAGGACCGGAGCGCGGGGCGGAGGCTTAGAGGTGTCCCCGCCTCGCCTCCCGCGGCTGCGATCTGCATATTCATACTGCACCTCGGGGAAGACAGCTCCACGAAACTTAATTTCCACGCCCGAGGGTGCCTCTACACTACTGTAGGGCGTTGCAGCGTTAGAAATGGTTGAATGAGTAAATACCACGGGGATAACGTGCATTCAGTGAAGCGGTCAGTCACCCTAAGCGTGTAAGGATGATCGCTCTTCAGGTGCGTGGATACCTCACCTTGTAATCATACTCTGGTTTCTCTTCAGATCGTATAAATCTTTCGCCTTTTACTAAAGATTTCCGTGGAGAGGAACAAATCTGAGTCTTTATCCAATTTTTTGAGGCTTCGCTTCCAGCGAAGCTCACATTTGTTGTCAAAAGAAAGACTTAGATTTCCCATTTGTTGTTCCTGTGGTTGTTGTGCAGATGTAATGTAGTTGAGGGAAGAACCGTCAGCAGCGTTGTATCCCCGCGTGCAACCTGATGTTGCATGTGCAAAGCTAACTTTGCTGGGTTACTGTGCCAACCCTTACATGTGGAGAATTTTGAGAAGTTAATAGCGGCTTTGGGATCCTTAAGTGGCAGGAAGGCTGTCATCTCAAAGGACTGGGGCACCATTCCTTTGATAGAAATAGGATTTATGTAGGATATTGGCAGGCAATAGTTGCGAAGTTTTAAGAGCAAAATATGGAATGAAAGCAGTAAGGGGTTAAAAGTCACCAGCTAAATAAATGGCCAGGGGAAGCTAACTGGGGGAGAGCTTTTGTAGTTACCAGTGTTAGTTATTTAACGCGCAGCTAATTCCCGCAACCTGGTTCTTTACTGTGAGCTGAAAACGCCAGACACAACAAGGCATCTTAGGGATTGGGGGTGGGAGTGGAGGAGAGGCGAGGAGGAAAAGGGGAGGGGGAAAGAGAGGCCGGAAGGAGGAGAGACAGAGCCGCACCTGGGCGCCTTTTTGTCTGCAAGGTGTGTGTGGGGGGAGGTGGGGAGGTGGGGAGGTGGGGAGGCGGGATTGGGAGGGTTTGAGGGCAGGACCCAGGGGATTGCTGCCTGCAGGTGAATGCCTGGGGATGATTGGTGAGTGGGCAGGATTGGGGAAGGGGCTGAAAGATTGAGGGTGGGATTCTCAGGCAGAATGCCGGGTTACACCTGATTGGTAGATGGCTAGACCAGAGCTGTGAGGAAGAGGAAATGGCACCGGGTCCAGGGTGGGATATTCTAATAATTCCTTACAACCAGAACTAGTCCCTGATTTGGGGGGAAGGGGGATAAATCCAGATCCAGCAGGTAGTATTAATGCAGGGTTTTTTTTTTCTGATTTATTTTTATTGGAAAGGCGGATATAGAAAGGAGAGACAGAGGAAGATTCTCCTGGTTCATTCCCCAAGCGGCTGCAAGGCTGGAGCTGAGCCAAGCTGAAGCCAGGAGCCAAGAGCTTCTCCGGGTCTCCCACGCGGCTGCAGGGTTCCAAGGCTTTAGGCCATCCTCGACTGCCTTTCCAGGCCACAAGCAGGGATCTGGGTGGGAAAGTGGGGCAGCAGGGATAAAAATAAATAAATCTTTTTTTGTTGCTGTTACATTTCATTCTATGATACCGTTTCATAGGCTCTGGGATTCCTCCAACCACTCCCCATACCCTCCTCTTATGGTGGATTCCTCCACCTTGTTGCAGTATTACAGTTCAAATCCAATCATAATTATTTCATTGCAAGCATGTATTTTGCATAGTGTCCTGCATCTTATTGTCCAGATAAATTCAACAGTTTCTTGGGGAGACCATCTCTGATCTGAAGGCAAAGCTGGCAAAATATCATCCTGACCAATTAAAAGCCATAACAACATCAACAACAGTTTACAACACTATGGAGTTAATTGACATGGTATTGAGTGACCAATATGTTAAAAAATGCAAGTTCTTAATCACGTTCTGTGACTACTCACTGACATTTCTATTTTAGTTTATACACAACTGGCTGCTATACACCTTAAAATGGCTATAGGGTACTATTCAGCTGTCTCATGTCTTTTCATTTTTTATTTAGCAGTTTATAGTGTTGAAGCATAATTTTTACTGAACTTGGCGGATTTTAGGGTAGTCCAAACTGGCTTATAACTCTAACAAGGCATATGTCAACAGTTGAGGTGCAGAACAGTTTTAGGAGGGGTGTGCAGAGAAATCTTCAATACCCCAATGAGGAGTAACTTATTTTCGTGTCTTACCAGTAAGGTATATGTGAGTCCACGCTGAAGGTTTTCCATCTGGTTCTAAACTTTCCTTGTTGTTCTCTGCTTATCTATTCTATTTTTTTTGTTTTGTTTTGTTTTGTTTTGCTTTTGGCGGGGGGGGGGGGGCGGGGGCACCGGAGCTACCCTGATGGACATTGCAGGAGAGGGTGGGGATCCAAAGTTGGAACTAAGTAAGGACCAGAGAAAACTCCTCTCCCTAGTCCCAAAGGAAGTTTACTGTTCTTCTGTTTCTGCAGACCACTCATAGCTCCTGACTGTTGTTCCGATGACATTTGATCCTGCAAGGAAGGATTTGGGCTTCTTCCATCTCATGTGGGAGATCCAAACGGGAGTGGATGACCTCAGAGTTCTTGGCCTCCGAAGGCACTCCAATCCCTCTTGGTCTCCTTGGCGGTTGGGACGTAGTCCTTGGTGCCCTTACTGATAGTCCTTTGTGAGGATCCAGGAGTCTCCAGGGTTGGGATACAAGCCTCCTCCTGTCCACCTGCTCCATTCTGGGGTCCGCTCCCCTGCTCTGTGTATATGAACTCCTGTTAAGAAGTTGTCAGGATCGCTCTTGATTCCCCCTGTCTGTCTTTGTAGTTTTACTATTGTTTAATGCTGATTCGAGTCTGCTGATTCGAGTCTGCTGTCTATAAATTACCTGTTATGTTCTTGATAGGCTAAAAAAAAGTTTTTCTTAAGTCAGGTCATCAAGTTACCTGCAGAAGGTACTAATTTGAATGACATCAGTATCTTGTGTGAAAGATAATGCGTCAATAACCCCACTATTATTGTGCTTTTCCAAGGAGCACCAATGCCCTCTGGTTTGTTGGGAGACACATTTTCTTTTCTTTCTTTTTTTTCTTAAAGGTTCTTTTTGTTTGTTTGTTTTTTGAAAGGCAGATTTACAGAGAAAGAGAGACAGAAAGAGCTTCCACCCGCTGGTTAACTCCCCAAGTGGCCACAACGGCAAGCCAGGGCTTCTTTCGGGTCTCCCATGCAGGTGCAGGGTCCCAGAGCTTTGGGCCATCCTCTGCTGTTTTCTCAGGCCACAAGCAGGGAGCTGGATGGGAAGTGGACAGCTGGGGCACAAACCAGTGCCCATATGGGAACCTGGCTGCAAGGCAAGGACTTTAGCCACTGTGCCATCCATCACACAGGGCCCAAGCACAGGGATTTTAAGGGCAAGGTGCAGATATGATGGGCCCAGAAGAGAAGGCAGCGTGTCCATAGAAGCAGAAACTGAATTCATGTGACTGTTCAGCTGACAGCCAAAAGAGGAGCTTTTCTCTTGTGGAGCTTCCGGAGGGAGCTCAGCTGCATCAACATCTTGATTTCAGCTCTGTGAGCTACCTTTGGGCTGGGAGGGAGTAAATATCTGTTTTAGGCCAAGCCTGTTGTTATTTGATCTGGCAACTATAGGAAACTAATACTAATAGCTGGGGCAATAGTTGGTATACCAGTGGAGATCACTGTATGTTTTCTTTTTTTAATTTATTTGTTTATTTTTACCTTTCTTTAAAAATTTTTTTTATTTTGACAATCTTTACATAGTTAATTAGGGTAAAAAGGTTCAAGGGCTACAGGAAAGTGGGTAAGACTATCATTTCCATACTGTTTCCTTCATGTATCTGAGGTAAAGGGGGGATATTGAGGGAGAAGCCCCACCCAGTTTCCTACCCACTCCAGGTCCCAATTGTGGGGCATGCTCTGAGATTCTTGCTCAAGTGGTTTTGATAGTTTACCAGCCATGAATTGCTGCCAGTCTCGCCACTCTGAGCATGATGAGGTCCTTGAAGAATCCACTGACTGTCATAGTCCATCATAGAGTCTCCGTTTGCCCAGTATTTCACTGCCAACATATAGTTGAGGTGGTTGCTTGACTTGTTCTGTCTTCTGTCTTTTCTTGGTTAGGGTTCTGAGTCAGGCAGTTCGGTTGGGGAGATCCCCAAAGAAACTTTGTGGTGTTCCCAGACCAGATTCTTGTGTGTTCTAGCAAGTACAGGACCCAGCACAGTCCACCGTCCTGATCAGCTGGTGGTTGCAATTGCTGGGTTGGTTCTTTTTTCACTGTATGTTTCCTTAAATCTCACCAAGGAAAGGATTTGAAGGGGAAATTTGTACAAAAGAAACTAAGTGGTGTTTAAGGAAGGAGTTTAACACTTAAAACAATTTTTAAAAGCACTTAAAATATTCCCAGTAATGTATCACTCTGTCCTGGTTCAAGATTCCTGGTAAAAAGGAATCTTGGGCTTGGCCCCTTAGCTAAACCTTGATTGGCATCTACTGCTTGTATATCAAATAAAAGTAGCAGACCATTGGTGATGGAGGGCCAAATCTGTGTTGAAGAGGAAATCTAAAACTGCTTCCTTTCAAGGTTTGGCAAAATCTTGTTGCCAGCATCCTGTGGCTGCCTGGGATGCAGAGACACTGGAGTTCTCAAAGTGCAGGAGAGAGCTGTGTTCAGGTTGAATTCATTGCCTTGTAGGGTTAAGGCAGCTGAGTTATACTTCCCATACTCACCCAGTCTGCTTCTTTTGACATTTTTTCCTTAGGTACAATTTACATACCGTAAAAATCACCTGCTTTTAAGTGTGCAATCCAGTAATTGTTAGTACATTAGTTATGCAATTCAATTTTAGCACATTTCCATCATCTAAAAAAGATCCTCTATAACTACTTGCAGTTCATTCCTTTTCCCACAGCAGTGCAAATCCCCTTTCTGTCACTGGCCTGTTTTAGAGTTGGGTTGAGTCCTAGGCAGGACTTCCCCAGCGGGTCTCTGTCTTAGTCCATTTGCTATTGCTCTAACAGAGTCCCTTAGAGTAACTACATTTGAAATAGAGAGATTTATTACTCTGTGATTCTGGAGACCGGGAAGTCCAAGATTGGGTGGCTGATCTGGTGGGGACCTCATGCTGCATCGCAACACGATGGGAAAACAGAAGAGCTGGTAACCACATGGAGCAGGGCAGAGACAAGAGGCAACTTGCCTTTTTTTTTTTTAATTTATTTTTTATTGCAAAGTTAGATATACAGAAAGAAGGAAAGACAGAGAGGAAGAGTGAACCAGTGAATGGAAGATCCTTTATATCTTTCCTGCTCTCCCTATAAAATATGCCTTTCAAATAAAAATAAATAAATCTTTAAATAAATACACAAATGATTGAAAATTATAAATGTAAGCTCATAAAGGTGGAAATTGAGGCTTGAGGGTAAGAAAAGTTTGGCACCTGCTGTAATGGATGGCACAACACAGTTTCCTGTGTTTTTCTGAGATTTAAAGCAAACACAGGTAAGTTTGTGTTATCCCCAAATCAACCAACTGCAGAGTTTAATGTTTTTGTGATTTATTAAGGCAAACACCCTTCTTTTTCAGAAATCAATAATAATTCCCTAACCTTTGTGCTTAATAATACAAATAATATATTTAAAAAGTTTTCTTTTTATATTTAAAAGGCAGAGTTAAGGAGAGATAGGGAGTGACAGAGAAACAGAGAAGAGAGGGAAACATCTTCCGTCCAATGGTTGGCTCCCCAAATAGCTGCAAGTGTCAGGACTGGGCCATGCTGACCCCAGAAACTTGGAACAGCAGTCAGTTCTCTTAGGTGGGTGGCAGGGATCCAAGTACTTGGACCATTTTCCACTGACTTCCCAGGCATGTTAACAGAAAGCTGGATCAGAAGTGGTGTAGTCAGGACTTAAACCACTACTTGCGTGGGATATTAGAATTGTAGGTGGAAGCTCAACTCATTATGCCACAATCATGGCCCTAGGGATAATACTATAATTCTTACAATGTCAATGAGTGTCTTTTTTTTTTTTAAGATTTATTTTTATTATTTTTTCATTGGAAAGGCGGCTATACAGAGAGGAGAGACAGAGAGGAAGATCTTCCATCCGATGATTCACTCCCCAAGTGAGCGCAACGGGCCGATACTGTGCCGACCCGAAGCCAGGAGCCTCTTCCGGGTCTCCCACGCGGGTGCAGGGTCCCAAAGCTTTGGGCCGTCCTCGACTGCTTTCCCAGGCCACAGGCAGGGAGCTGGAAGGGAAGCGGGGCTGCCGGGATTAGAACCGGCGCCCATATGGGATCCCGGGCGTACAAGGCGAGGACCTTAACCACTTGCGCCACCGCGCCGGGCCCAATGAGTGTCTTAACTAAACTGAGAACATGGTCAATCTAAAATAGTGAAAAATCTGAATTACAAATATTTTGTAAATGCAGATTTTATTATTCTAAGTCATGTAAAATAACAGTTAGTGTTGGCAGATAAAGGAATAAATGCACATTTTTTGCAAATAAGCGGTCATTTAAAAATTTTCAAGGGAGGCCCAATGCAATGGCTCAATGACTAAATCCTTATCTTGCAAGCTCCAGGATTCCATATGGCTGCCAGTTCATGTCACCACTGCTTTACTTCCTGTCCAGCTCCCTGCTTATGACCTGGGAAAGCAGTCAAGGACACCCAAAGCCTCAGAACCCTGCACCCACGTGGGAGACCCAAAAGAAGGTCCTAGCTTCAGATCAGCTCAGCTCTGACCGTTGCCATTTGGGGAGTAAGCCAGTGGAGATCAGATTTACAGAAAGAAAGAGACAGAAAAATCTTTCATTCTCTGGTTCACTTGCCAAGTGGCTGCAATAGCTGAAGATGAGCCAATCCGAAGCCAGGGGCTCTTCCATGTTTTCCACATGAGTCTAGGGTCCTAAGGCCCTGAGCCACCCTCCACTATTTTTCAAAGCCATAAGTAGGGCACTGGATCAGAAGTGAAACAGCTGGAACAGGAGCACATGCCCATTTGGGATGCTGGTGTTTGGCGGTGGATTAGCGTGTTGAGCCACCATACTGGCCTCTAAATTACTAATTTTTAAGAAAAAAAGTCCCCACCAAAGGACTGCTGCTTTCTAATGGGCTATTATTAATCAGTGGTACTGAATTCATGAGTATATTGTGTTTACTATCATATGTCAGAGTAACCAAGCCTGGTTTTTCCACCAAGTAACTCAGGCCTTCTCCTTTAATCTCTCTTCTCCAACTTCTGGTTTGTTTTCCTTAACCTGTTCTTTGGTCCTGTTTACTGCTTGGTACTAAAGATTCTGGTTCCAAGCAGAGTGGACTAATTTACCACTTCCCAGTATTGGACTTTGTTCTACAGGCCCTGCTCATGCCTCATGGTTTTGATCTGTCTGTAGTTAACAATAACATTACCCAGTAATTTGAGTTGTCTAAGAGTCATTCATCTTCCTAAAGAACCTCTAAACACACTACTTTAAAGTGTAAGTAAAATTATATAAGAACATCCATGGTAAATTTGTTCAAGTAAGATTGTACACCCCGTTCCCCACCAAGTGCCAGTCTTCTCTGTTTGGAATGTTTACATTGCCTAGCAATCTTGACTAAAATTCCATTTGCTATAATTCTCCATGGAACGTCTCCCTACCTACTCCTTATTTCCTAAAGATGATGGCATGAAATATATTCAGGTAGAATTTGACTTTAATTATAGTTTTGACGGATGGCGCTTCCGTAATCAAAAGGAGGAAACTCTGAGTGAAGAGAACGGAATTTTGTCTGTTAAAAAAGACTTAACACACAGGTTGGTGTTTGATTTTTTTTTAACACTATGCTTATAATGATTAATTAATACAAAAAATAATAAGTATGTAATATGTGATCTTTCTTGGATAGGAAGATCTTTCTATGTTTTTCACTTGGATAGTTTTTGCTATATCTGTTTTTAGTTTTTTATTTTTTGAACAACCAGGATTTCAATTTATTAGCTTGATCTATTCTTTTTCTATTTTGTCTTGTTTTTTGCTTTTATTGTTACCATTTTCTTCATGGATTTCTTTAAAGATTTATTTATTTTACTAAAAAAAGTTACACACAGAGGGAGAGAAAGAGTAAGATCTTTCATCCACTGACTCACTCCTCAAATCACTACAAGCTCAAATCACTACCAGGAAGCTTCCTCCTTCTCCCACATGGGTGCAGGAGCCCAAGGTGTTGGGCCATTCTCTGCTGCCTTTCCAGGCAACCAGCCCAGACCTGGACTGAAAGTGAAATAGCCAGGACTCAAACCAGTGCCCATATAGGATGCTGGTGGTACACTACTGCACTAGTTCCCTATTTTTCAATAATTATTTTTAATAACTCACATGCTTGTTAAAACCAGTAATCTTTCACAATAAGATTCTTTCACTTATTAACTTATGTAGTAATAAAATACCTCTGTGCAATGACTGGTCTGAAGGAAAAATTATTGCTAGTTTATTTGTTAACAGTTTCTGTTCATCTGTGGACTTTTTTCATAAAGTACCTATTACTAAAGATGAAATCCCTGTTTTTCATAGACAAGAACTAAAGAATCAAACAAGGAGGCAACCATATTTCAAGATCTCTTCAGAAGAGGTAGCAACAGTTAACATGGAACAAAAAGCTTGTGAATCAGCCAGTGAAGATCTTTTATCAAGTAGTGGCATCACATCCAATGGAGGTATGTACCCTTTAGTAAACCAGTAGAGAAGGAATTAGAATTAAGCACTCTGCATAATACTCATTCAAGCTGCTGGGTTTTTTAGTATGTTTCAGTTGTGCAAGGCACAGAGCCTGCCCTGAGGGTGTGAGCCATGTTGGTTATAATTCCCTTTCTTGAGGGAGAAATTGCTCAGTCTTCAGCGGGCATGTCTATGTCTTAGCCTATGTTTATGTTACCTCTTTAGTTTAAAACTGTTTCTGTGTTGAGGTACTTTACCCTCAGTGTATTGCACTGTGTTTCCCTAAGTTCTTCTCTTCCTTCTATTGATCTTGGTCTGCCCTGTGTCAGATTCTTCAATATTTTGACTCCTTTTCATTCGTCTACTCCCGCAGCCAGTCAGGCCCCAGATCATCTCCTCACACCCTGAAAAATGTTTCTGTAACACAATTTTAGCCTCTGTTTTGGCTCAGGCCATTGTTTTTGATTCAAATTTTTCTGAGTCAGCCTTTGGGGAAATGAACACAGCTTGAGCGAACAGGTAGCTCGTAATACAGGGGAAAGGTTTCATCGAATGAGAAGAGCTATAGGGATGAAACAATCAGACTGACAAATGTAGAAAGTTGCAATCACTCCTTGGCCTTAGCCAGACAGTGAGAAGGGGAGCTGGGTAAGGCTTAGAGGCAGGAGCTGGAACTGCAGTGAAGCCGCCTGGGAGGTGTGGTCAGAAGCCCATTGAGGCAGAGGGAGGGAAGGCACGGCCTAGGCTTCTCCCGTCCTCTGCCTTCTGCCCTTCCCTAGCTCTTCAAAAGCAAAACTGCCTACAATTGGTGCTAGTGAAGTGACATAGCACGCTAAGCCTGTGACACTGACATCCTGTGTCAGAGTACTGGTCTGAAACCCAGCTACTCAGCTTCTGATCCAACTTCCTGTGAACGCTCCTGGGAAAGCAGCAGAGGATGGCCTAGCTGCTTGCGCCCTGCCACCCACGTGGAAGACCCCAGAGGAGTCCTGGGCAACAAGCATTCTTAATTATAACAGATTGTTTTAAATTCAAAATTCTGTAATACAATGCTGTCACTCTTTTTGATACTGAATTGTGTTGGCTCCTGTGCCTTTTTAAATACATGATTCTTTCTTTATTTTTTTTAAATCCATGAGCTTTACTTCATTGCTTTTTGACATATCAAAATGTTCCAGGCTCACGTCATACTTAGCTTGTTCCAGTAGGCCTGAAGCCAGCCATTTTATTAACAAGCCCTGGTTCCTTGCAGGGAGGAATTGTTTTAGAAATCAGAATCTTGCATGAATAATGTTCCTGGTGCCGTTGCGGCTACGATCCTTAGTGGCAAAGCCTAGCAAATGGATCTTTTTATCGTAGGTTTACACTGGTAACTCGAATTTAAATCCAGTACCATAATGTCCTTCCTCATCTTCTCCAGTCCAAATTTATGTCCCCTACAGCAAAAATCCCAATATCCAAAAAGCTTAATGCATTGTTGATTTTCTCTCTCTTACAATACACGTGAAATAGTTTCATAATTGTACCAACACTACCATAATTAACAAGTTTCCCACTGGGTAACATAAGACTAGAAGCAGGATACAGTGTTCTCAAGTTATTTGAAGGAACTGCAATTTTCTCTGTGAGATGATCCATTTGCTATTCATGTTTGTTTTGTTATTAAAATTTTCCAATATTTACATGACTCAAAACCAAAAACTTTATAGCACAGTGTACTTGATAAAATCTTACTGCCCCATCCATATCTTTTCTACTATTTTCAGCTATCCCTGTACCCCATAGATAGCTGTTTTCACAAGTTTCTGATTCATTCTTTTTTTTTTACAATTTAGCAAAATACTATGTACAGAAATGCGCTCGTTGATATATACTTATGCATAAAGTCTTATCTCTTGTTTCTTACAAAGAAGAGGAGAATTAACTTCTGCCAACTAAATGGAGAAATATTCAAGAATTGTTAGATATATCTTGAAACTACCAGGTGCTCTCTAGTCACAAATTATTTAAATTTCTAACATACATAATACTCTTCTGAGAAGGCTCCCAAGAGTTTGGTCCCATTACAGAATTAGCTCAAGGCCCAAACTGCTTCATGTAAATGAAGTTCAGGTGTGGATGAAGGCCTTCCCTGTAATGAAATGTGGTTGCTTGATTAGAGGCCCTTTCATTCTGGAGGAATAAGCACTAGTGCCACTAGCACTGCTCCTAGTCAAGTAGGAGCTAACATGAGCTCCTGAGACCATTGCAATACTGAAATACAGTGGACACAAGTAGACTGTTCCTTGATTGACTCAAAACCCAGGAATAATTCTCCATAGTTCTTGCTTTTGTTCTCTGAACTCCCCCATTTATTCTTACTTTTTCCTTTGAATGATTTATTTATTTGAAAGATAGCACAACAGAGGAGCGGGTGGGGGAGAGAGAGAGAGAAAGAGAGAAAGGAGTTCACTCCTTAAATGGCTGCAATAGCCTGGGTAAGTCAGGCTGAATCCAGGAACCAGGAACTCCAATGAGGTCTTCCTTATGGGTGGCTACCAAGGCACATTAGCAGGAAGACAGATTGGAGTGGAGTAGCTAGGATTCAAGCAGCACTCCATTAGGAACGCCACATTAGGACTCACATTTGATTTTGAGTCACCCTTCCTTTTGGATAACAAGAGCATATTTCAAACTGAGCGGAATAGCATGTTTTTTTAGCTGAGCCTGCTAATGGAATTTTGTAGGTTCAAAACCTCCATTTATAGCATATTGTCTGTCTCTCAGCAATGTTTCGCAAATGCAGTTCTCTAAAATCTGTTTGGGTTTCCTTTGACTCCTACTGAATTTTACTTCCTCTGTTCTAAGATCATCCCATTGACTTCAGATACACACTAGAAGTCATATGCCACAATTTCCAAATCCTTTTTTGAGCCAAAATATGTTAATAACAAACCCATCAGCTCTACATGGATATTTTTGAAGCAGAACCCCAACCCCCCTTGATGCCTCCCTCTCTCTTACTTACCCCGTATACTTCTTAAATCAGTGCCTTGCTTTGTTCCCACAGTTGCCTCTGTGTTAGGGCAGACTGCTGCCATCTCTTGCTTACGGTGTTGAAAGCCTTCAGTTTTAGTCATTTCTGTGCACTGAAGTCAGAGAAGCCTTTTTGAAAAACAAACTTGTTTTGAAGCCCTTTAATGATTCTCCAGGGCTCTTCAGACAGAATCTGGACTCCTTGGCATGACCACAAAGGGGCTGCTTGATCTTTGTTTTCATTCTCATTCTGATTGCTACTTTCCTTCCCACCAGAATACCCCAGGCTACCTCAAGTCCCCTCACCTGTAATGATTGTCTCACAAATCCTGGTTGTCCTCCTTCTCATATCTCCAGACTGGTTAATTATTTTTTTTTTTAGCTTTATTTATTTTTATTGGAAAGGCAGATACACAGAGAGGAGAGACAGTGAAGAAGACCCTCCACCAATGGTTCACTCCCCAAGTGGCCACAATGGCTGGAGCTGAGGCAATCTAAAGCCAGGAATCTAGAGCTGCATCCAGGCATCCCACGTGGGTACAGGGTCCCAAGGCTTTGGGTCATCCTTGACGCCCTCCCAGGCCACAAGCAGGGAGCTGGATGGGAAGTGGGGCTGTCGGGATTAGAACTGGCGTCCATATGGGATCCTGGCGCATTCAAGGCAAGGACTTTAGCCACTAGCCTATTGTGCTGGGCCCGACTGGTTAATTCTTACTCATTCAGGCCAAGAATAGTTGGAGCTCCCTCACCCTCCCTGTCCGTTGCTTGCTCTTTGATGCTTTGGCTCATCCCTCCCAGAGCTCTCACTATTCTTCCCTGGCCCGTTCTCCCCATGAGACCTCAAGCTCCTCCAGAATTGATAAGGAAATCACCTAGTGTAATTCTTGGGACAAATTATTTTACAAATATGTTCACTAATAAACTATTTAACATTTAGGTCCTTCAAGTTCGTTTTTTGTGTCTTCTCTTCGTGGTACAATAATTGAAAACACATCTTCACCTGGGACTTTGACACAAATTCCATTTTTTCCAAAATATGAAGCAGAACTGGATTCTCGTAGAAAAGTCATTCCTTATCCTGGAAAAGAGCACATTGAACGTGTTTTGGAAGAATATTCACATCAAGTCAAAGATTTACAGAAAAGACTAAATGAAGTGAGTTGTGTTCTTTTCTTCTTGGCTCTCCTGCCATGTCATTTTGATGGTGTGATGCACATTGTCTTGGAATAGAGTAAACCTCCTGGATGAAGAAATTAACAGTATATTTGTTGGTTAAATCTATTACTTTGATATATACCTCATATTTTGGTATTTAAAATTAAGCTAATGAAAAGTCTAAAGATTTGTTTTCATTTAATAGTTATTTATGGTGCTTTGATTTAATTATTACAATTTTAATGAAATTTCAGTAGCTCAAAAGTTATAATTAAACATGTTTATCTGTAGCTATAATTAATTGCTTCAGTTCTGCTATCTTGATACCAGATTTCTTTTTTTAAAAATAAGGGTGTAGGATAAGTTTTTAGAGATATGTGTATACATGGGGGCTAAATAGTATATAGAAGTTATTTACTAAAAATTTTAAGTGAATGTTATTTAGATCCAGACTAGCTTTACAACTGCATATTGGATCCCAGTCTTCTTTGTAAAATTCACATATTGTACCATCAAATGTAAGGAGCTCCAAGATCTAACCTGCCTTGATACATGTTATCTAAATGCACATAGCCTATAGATGCACGTCACTTGGATGTGTGTAACTTAGACGCATGTAGCCTCATCTGCAGTCTGTTCTCCAAATGAGCCTGCTGGTCCAACAATATCAAGTCACTTGCTCTTTCCTGATTGTACCTTGCTTATCTAGACCTTCATGCCATTCCTAGCCAATTCCTCTTTTCTGCCCACTGTGCCTGACAAACTTCCTGTCCATTACAGTTCACTTCAAGCATTTTCTTTTCTGAATTATTTCATGTAGACAGTGTTAGAAGTATTCCCCATCAGACATTGCCATTTGAGCGTGCCTTCTGTACTAGAAGATTGTATTGTACTCAGTAACACATACTTCTACTGCCTCAGACTTTAAATGACATTTAGAGGAAAAATTCTACAAATTTATTAAGTCCTTAGAATAACGTTTGTCTGTGTTGACTTTGGAGATTCTTTCTCAATCTGCTGTTGTATTGAAGACCCTCTATAGAAAGTCATTGAGGTTCATGTGGCTTCTACTGCCAAATTTATGCCAATGTAATTTATGTTTCTATCTTTTTAAAAAAATTTTATTTTTATTGGAAAGTCAGATATACAGTGAGGAGGAGAAATAGAGAGGAAGATCTTCCGTCTGATGATTTACTCCTCAAGTGGGTGCAATGGCCAGTGCTGTGCTGATCCGAAGCCAGGAGCCAGGAACTTCCTCCAGGTCTCCCATGCAAATGCAGGGTCCTAAAGCTTTGGGGCGTCCTGTACTGCTTTCCCAGGCCACAAGCAGGGAATTGGATGGGAAGTGGAACAGCCGGGATTAGAACCGGTGCCCATATGGGATCCCAGTGCATTCAAGGCGAGGACTTTAGCCACTAGACCACGCCACTGGGCCTGATTTATTTATTTTTAATGGAAAGACGGATATACAGAGAGGAGGAGAGACAGAGAGGAAGATCTTTCATTCGATGGTTCACTCCCCAAGTGAGCACAACGGCCGATGTATGCCAATCCGAAGCCAGGATCCAGGAATTTCTTCCGGATATCCTACATGGGTGCAGGGTCCCAAGGCTTTGGGTAATCCTTGACTGCTTTCCCAGGCTACAAGCAGGAAGCCGGATGGGAAGCAGGGCCGCCAGGATTAGAACCAGTGACCATATGGGATCCTGGAGCATGCAAGGCGAGGACTTTAACCATTACACCACCGTGCCGGCCCCCAGGAATGAAATTTATGCAGTTTTTATTTTGACCCAGAAGATAGATTTATTATTTTATATTTGTTGTAAAATACAGAAATGGATTAAAATAAGAGCCTGACTTGAGACAAGAAAACTAATAGTGTATCCTAGTAACCTAGTGAGAGATTATTAGTTGGAGGGGGGCTGGCATTATAGGGTAATGGTGAAACTGCCACGTGACCCAGTGGAATCCCATACGCGTGACGGCTCAATGCTCAGCTGCTCCACTCCTAATAGAGCTCCCTGCTTATGGCTTGGGAAAAGCAGTTGTAGATGGCCCAACTTGGTTCCTGTCCCCCAGTGTGGGTACCCAAATGAAGCTACTGGCTTTGGGCTGGCCAAGCCCTGGCCACCTTGGCCATCTGAGGAGTGGCATGGTCTCTCTCTCTCTGTAACTCTTTCAAATAAATAAATAAATCTTTTTGTTGCTGTTGTTCAATCTTTTTTATTTGTATAAAATTTGTAGATTTCACATTTTGTATAAAATGGATTTAGGAGATTCCTCATATCCACTCGTTTGTTTTTTTCCTCCAACTTGCTACAAATTCATTTACTTCACAGTAATACACTTAACATTCCAACATGTAAAGATGTCATGACATATCAAACTAAAAAAAAAAAAAAGAAAAATGTCGAAATCTTACTGTTATTTTGGAGCACAAAGGTTATGAACGTCTGTTAATTCCCACTATGTTAATCTCACAAACATTACATTTGTGTTCTGTGTATTAGTTGTTGCAGATCAGAGATAACTTATATTTGCCTTTGTTTATTTAGAAAAAGATTTATTTATTCTCACTGAAAAGACAGACCTGTAGAAAGACGGAGAAACAAAGATATTCCCTCTGTTGGTTCACTTCCCAAATGGCCACAAAGAGCAGAGATGAGTCAATCCAAAGCAAGCCAGGAGCTGCTTCCAGGCCTCCCATGTGCGTGCAGGGTCCCAAGGCCTTGGCCCATCCTTTGCTGCTTCCCCAGGCAACAATCAGGGAGCTACTAGATAGGAAGTGTAGCATCCGGAACATGAACCCTTATGGGATGCTGGCACTGGCAAGGGGAGGATTTAGCCAATTGAGCCATCATGATGTGCCCATTACATCTGTATTTTTGGAACTGGATTATTTAATTAAGCATAGTGATTTCCAGGTAGAACCATTTTGTTGCAGAAGACAAGATTCTGTTCCTTCTTATGACTGAGTAGCATTCCAAAATGTATAACTATCACATATTCTTTATCCAATCACCATCTGATAGGCATCTGAGCTGGTTCCACATTTTAGCTCTAGTGGTTTGCACTGCTATTAAACATGGAGGTAGAGAAAACTTCCTCATGGCAGAGTTCATTTTGTCTAGATATATTCCCAGGAGTAGAATGGCTGGGTCACATGCAGATCCATTTTCTGAGAAATTTGAGAACTCTCTATACTCTATTCTGTAATGGTTGCATTAGCTTAGGTGTCCACAGCATTGAGTTAGAGTATATTTTTTTTCCGATATTCTTACTAGCATTTCTTGTTGTACGATTTCAATAAGACAGCCATTCTCATTGGGTGAGCTGGAACCTCACTGTGATTTTTGTTTGGCTGTTTTTTTGCATTTCCTTGAAAGTTAGAGAATCTGAGAATTTTTTCATATTTTTATCAGCCATTTGACTTTCATCCTTTGAAAAATGCCTGTCAACATCCTTTTTCTATTTCTTAAATGGAATTGTTTATTTTTGCTGCTCGTATGTTTCACTGGTCTACTCTGCTATGGTTTGTAGGGATACACATGCAGCTTGGAGATGAATAAAGATTTCCCTGGGTGTGTATCTTTGGTGCAGTGTCAGTCTTGCTGGATAAAGTGATAGAAACTTGGTATTGGGGCCCGGCATGATAGCGTAGTGGTTAAAGTCCTCGCCTTGCATGAGCCGTGATCACATATGGACGCCAGTTCTAATCCCGACGGCACTGCCTCCCATCCAGCTCCTTGCTTGTGGCCTGGGAAAGCAGTTGAGGACAGCCCAAGCAAGGCCTTGGGACCCTGCACCCATGTGGGAAACCTGGAAGAAACCCCTGGCACCTAGTTCCAGATTGGCTCAGCTTCAGCCATTGCAGCAACCTGGGGAGTGAACCATCGGATGGAAGATCTTCCTTTCTGCCTTTCCTCCCTCTGTACATCTGCCCTTCCAATAAAAACAAATAAATCTTTTTTTTTTTTTTTTTAAAGTGGTATAGACTTGGTATTGAGGGAGAAATGGGTGGTGTCCCCTTGTCCTACTGGTAAACCTGAATGATGTTGGAGCTTGTGGCACTGACTACATTTGCTTTAGGACCATATAATATTATGGGTGGATCCTTCCTTAGGCTTAGCTGTGACAGTCTAACTGGTAATGTGGATTATACTACCAACAGTCCTAGGAGTAGAAGATGTGAACTGAACTTTGATTAAGGCCTACAGATTTTATTCTGGAGGGTATGAGCCTATAGGGATGGAGTGCAGGTAGGGTCTTCCCTAAATCCACTTGGCTGATTACAGCAGAGATTGTTGAACTAATTGCTACAGGACTGGTGTAGCAGGGAACAGGGGGTGTTATAACTCAGATTTCTCAGTGTGGGGGCAGATTATTTCATGGTCTGTTTCTCATTTTAGTCCTCAGAAACTAAGGTGAGCCCCCTGGCTCAAAGAACATGTATCTGGGGCTAATGTCCAAAAACCCCCACAGTTTTAAGCTGCATGGCATCTGTCCTCCACTGCACACGTTGCCTTGACCCTGACTGCGACACTGAGGAATGAAGGCACACTGCATGCCTTTTTACTGTACAGTGTGGCAATCTGTGGTGAGGGAGTGGGGGGGTTTCTCTACTGAGTCCAGCAGCTGTTCAGATCCCAGTCAGTTTTCTAGGCCAAAGTGAAAGTCAGTAGAATTCCCTGTAATATAAAACGGTGATCAATGGGGCATGTAGCAATTTCTTCCTACCCTGACATGGTAAGGTGGTGGCTCTGAGCCAGAAGCTGGCTGCATTTGTGGCTAGCTCAGGGAGGTCTTTGTTCTTTGTTCTTTCTTGTCCCATGGAGTCTTTTTTTTTTTTTTTTTTGCCCCACCATGAGTTCATTTCTACCCCCTTTCTTCTTATTCCCTTAACCACCTAGTTCCTCTATATCATTACTGACATATAGTTCTTCATACACAGTCATATGTCCATCATTGCGGGCATGATGGCTGGCCAAGCCCTGGCCACTGTGGCCATCTGTAGAGTGGCATGGTCTCTCTCTCTCTCTCTGTAACTCTTTCAAATAAATAAATAAATAAATGATTACTTGGGTTCTGAATTACAGTGGCAGAAGAAGGAAGTGGTATATACATAAAACTAAACGAATAACAAATAACCTTCTGGAATTTATTACCTATAAGGAAATGTGTTGTTCCAATGAAGATTAACTTGCATGGTCTTTTTTTGTTTTGTTTTGTTTTAAAGAGTAATGAACTGCATGAGAAACAAAAGTTTTATTTAAGACAGTCAGTTATTGACTTACAAACAAAACTTCAAGAGATGCAGATGGAGAGAGACGCAGTGGCTGACATCAGGTTTGCATTTGTTATCTAAAATTATTTTAAGACTTTACAGTTTATGGTTGAATTACTTTGTGAATGTGAACTTTATCAGTGTTCTTTCTTTCTTTTTTTCATTTATTTCTTAGGCGAAGGGAGAGTCAATCCCAGGAGGATTTAAGAAATCAGCTTCAAAATACAGTTCATGAACTTGAAGCTGCCAAATGCCTCAAGGATGACATGCTAAAAGACAGCAACACACAGATAGAGCAGCTGAGAAAAATGATGCTTAGTCATGAGGGAGTGCTTCAAGAAATCCGATCCATCCTAGTTGACTTTGAAGAAGCCTCAGGCAAGAAACTGCATGAACATGAGAGCCTGTCTACCATACACTTCCGCAACTTGGGCTCAACTATTAGCAAAATCCTAAGAGATTTAGACACAGAGATTTCTTATCTTAAAGGGAGGATATTTCCAGTAAGTGGTGAGAACACCAATTTTATATTAACATGTTAAGATGGGTGGTTGTTTAGCCTGGTTAGGATACCAATGTCCTACATCACAATAGCTGTGTTCAATTCCTGTCTCACTCCTGATTCTAGCTTCCTGCTCAAGTAGTTGGGTGATGTTTGAAGTAGTTGGATTCCTGTCACCCACATGGGAACCCTGGATAGAATTCCTAGTCCCCGCGTTGTCCCAGCCATCGTGGTCGTGCATCTCTCCTCCATTCCTCCCTTTCTCTTTTTCTTTCCTGTCCTACTCTTGCAGTGTCTCCCCTGCCTTTCTGTTTTCTCCCTATCACTCTTCCACTGCCTGTCTCAAATAAATAAGTGTTTAGAAAGTATTAAGGTTACCATTAGGGATATAATTTTAAAGTTCTTGAAAGTAAGCCAAGCTCTTGCTTTTGTTCTCTGAAGTAATAGAAATTACTTCCATAATAGTCTCTCCCAATAACTACTAACTGGATTCACTTACATAACTTCATTGAGTGTATGTTCAAAGTAAAAGGGCTAAGAAAACATATCGATAGAACTTATTTGATTATACTATGTCCATTTGCATCTCTCAAAAGAATTTCTTAAGTTGAAAATTTCCAAGCTTTAAATTTGCCAGTATATAAATCAATAACTCTTTAAAATCCAGGTAGAGGAGCAGCTTGAAGCATTGAAATCTGAATCACAGAACAAAATAGAACTACTACTTCAACAACATCAAGATAGGTGAGTGTTTCATTCATCTTTTCATCACTGTAACTAAAGAACCCAGGCAGAGCTTCTTAGAAAGATAGGAGGTTTATTTTGGCTTAACTTTTTGGAGTGTCTCATTGCAAGACTAGATAACCCCATTAGTCTGGCATCTGAGGACAGAATAACATGCAGAAGGAGTCATGTGGTGAGCCAGGAAACCTACACAGGGAGCACTGCCTTCCTGTCTAGCCACACCTTTCTTAAGAACCTCATCCCCCAGGGCAAGCTTCCCAACCCAAGACCTAAAGACTTCCCACTGGGCCCACTTCATAAGGGCCATCATTAGGTTAAGTCTCCATCTTTAGTTCATTGATCATTATCATTCATCTCTTTTTTTTTTAAAGGTCTGTTAATTTATTTGATAGGCAGAGTTGCAGAGACATGGACAGATTTTCCACTCACCGGTTCACTCCCCCAATGGTTCAAACAACCAGGGCTGGGTTAGGCCAAAGACAGGAGTCAGGAGCTTCCTCTGGGTCTCCTAGGTGAGTGGTAGGGGCCCCAGGACTTGGACCATCTTCCACTCGTTTCCCAGAAGCATTAGTAGAATCAGAAGTGGAGTAGTCCAGGCTCCAACTGGTGCTTATATGAGATGCTAATACTACAAACCATGGCTTAATCCTCTGTGCAACATCTCCTGCCTCATTAGTCTTTACCATGACTTTGGGGTTTATTTTTTTTTTAAAGATTTATTTTTTATTTTTATTGGAAAGGCGGATATACAGAGAGGAGAGACAGAGAGGAAGATCTTCGTCCGAGGATTCACTCCCCAAGTGAGCGCAATGGCCAATGCTATGTAGATCCAAAGCCAGGAGCCTCTTTCATGGGTCTCCCACGCGGGTGCAGGGTCCCAAAGCCTTGGGCCATCCTCGACTGCTTTCCCAGGCCACAAGCAGGGAGCTGGATGGGAAGCGGGGCTGCTGGGATTAGAACTGGTACCCATATGGGATCCCGGGCATGCAAGGCGAGGACCTTAACCACTTGTGCCACTGGTCTGGGCCACAGTGTCTGTGTTTGGGTGATTAAGTTATGTTCAAACTGTAACAATAAGTTTTTGACTGAGGTCCACTAACTCATATATATTATTTGTAGTCTCTCAGCCTCAATTTCAAGACCTTTGAAGCACACATTTTTTTTTTACCACTTCAAAACATATGTTAAAGAAAAATAAGTTTTCTGACACTTGTTAAAGTGGTAAGGAAGACTTTACTCACGTGTCTTTCCAGAGAGTTAACAGGATAGAGAGATTAAACTTAGCTCCCAATACACTAAGGACAAATGGGAATTTTTAGTCAAGTGCAGGTTGAGAGGAATCAGTGTATGGAAAATTACTAAGAGACTTCAAGGATAGAAGGATTCTTGCAGAATTAAGGACTTAGATATCCTGGTGTTGAATCTGATGAGATATCAAAGATGGGAGGATTCTTTCTAAACTGGTTTGGCAGGATTCTTGGTAAGACTAGGCCAGGCTGAAGCTGACTACAGAGGCTGGTTCAAAGTAAAACCTGGCTAAAGTAGGGGTGGGGGAGACTGCTTGTCACTGAGCTGATGGCAAAAGCTAGTGTAAATCTTTGTAAGTCTTGTTTTGGGATATTTATAAATTTGTTGTTGCATTATTTCATATGTACTTGGCATATAGATACTTTCCAAGATCTCAGTGGATGTATCATATAATATATAATACTTGCAATTTATTACTATTGTAAACATCTTAAAATTGTGAATCTAAAACCTAGGTGTTGAAAGAATTTAGATAAAAGATTCTGGACTTGCAGACAATTATTATAAAAATAGTAGTTTAGATTTATTTGCCAAAGCAAAATACTAAATTTAAGAATGTTGTAAATTAGTAATTTTTAAAAATAATTTATAGTCAGGTAATATCTTCCCTACTAAGTAACAAACAGTACATTCCTTTTGTAGGATTGAGCAGCTAATAAGTGAACATGAAGTTGAAATAACAGGACTTACTGAGAAAGCTAGCAGTGCTCGAAGCCAAGCCAATAGTATCCAAAGCCAGCTGGAAATCATTCAGTATGTGCATCTTGGTGGTTTGAAATTGGTAGTCATTTATCTTAGACATCATTTTAATTAAGTTCCTGTTCTAATATCTTAGAATCTATAAATGAAACTAAAATTTTTCTGATACTAAGATGAATAGAAAAACTATTGCTTTTGAAAGATAGTAGCTAATATTCCTAACCACATTGAAACTGTTGTTGCAAGTATCTAGACCTTCTGGGATTGGCTCTTTTAAATGTTATTCATATTTCAAGTGACAGGCTGCATCTATTGTTAGGGTCCAAAATCGCCTCTCCGTTGAATAGCAAAGAACCAGACGTGGATGCAATCAGCAAGCAGAGTTTATTGAGCTGGCTAGCCAGGGTCAAGCTCCTCACACGGACATGCAGCACCGGTGGATGAAGCAAGACCCCGAGCTAGGGACAAGCCAGATTCTTATAGGCCAGTTAGGCCGTTACAGCAAAGCCCGCGCCCAGGGAAAAACACTCCAATCATTTCAAAGCAAATATGAAACACTCCAATCAGCTAAAGGCCCGCGAAATGCCTCAAGTCTCTATTCATCATGACAAGACAAAACTATTCTAAGCTAAGGGGTTACAGATGCAAAGCAATAGGTAACATATCTATGAAATACAGACCATGGGGCTATTTTACCCTTATCAGGGCCACTGACCCTTACTTACATCCTGAGCCTGGGTGCGGTGGACAGTGGGCTCTTGTCTGCAAAAGACCCACTGACCCTTATAGCCTAAGCCTGGGAGTGTGGCCCAAGTTATTTGTAGAAACTTCTTTTTACTTTAAATTCAAGTTGCTTTTGACTTACTCAACCCACTTCTAACATAGACCTTTTAACATCTTGGTTGCCTCTAACACTATAATATGAACAGTTTTCATGAAGTTCATGGAAAATATTTATTATGAAAAACTGCATGGGTTCTGTTTTTTTTGCCATCAAAATAAACTTACCTTTTAATTTCATGAGCTTAAGATACTCTAATATGTATATATATATGTATAAATAAAATAAAATGTGCATGTAAAAAGTTTTATAATTTGAATTGATGTGTAATTGAATTCCTAAATACCTAACAATCAGATTTGACAGTTAATTGTATTTGAGCTGAAGTTGTTGGGAAGCAGTTTTTGAAAATAAGACTGTTAACCTTGGAGTGCCATATAAAATAGCTAGTGTCTAAAAACTAGAGTACCTTTAGTTTTCACGTTTATTCTTAGTTTGCTTTGTGTTTGATTCCCCTTCTGAATCCTTCTTAGAGAACAAGCAAGAAACCAGAATTCCATGTACATGCGTCAGCTCAGTGACCTGGAATCCACAGTGTCTCAGCTGCGTTCAGAGCTGAGGGAAGCCAAAAGGATGTATGAAGATAAGGTGCGTTCATAGATTCCACTCTCCTACCACAGGCTGTGGATGCGAATGCATCTTATTTCTTAGCAACCTCCTTGAAAAGAGGAATCAAAGCAATAATTTCAAATTTTAAAAAGTTAATAAGCTAGAGTAAGAAGACACTAAATTATCTAAATTGTGGGTAGAGAATTTTTGTTTAAATTGTGTGGTCAGACTAATTCATTCTTAAAAGACATAATTGCATCTTGAAGTTCTAAAAGCTGAAAACAAAAATGGGACATGTGAATTGTGTAAGATTTAGTTGTGACAGATACTTACATATCAGTGAAACTCTTCTCCCCACAACCACGTTTCTGAAACCTGCTTTCTCTTTTACACCAGCTCCTAATCTTTAATAATTATGTGCCTAGCAAATTGAAGAAATTTTAAGATTAGCTAAATACTTTTTTTAAAAAATTGTTTAGGAAAATAAGTCTTCATTTGTCAGCATGTGAGTACTCTTCATATCAGATCTGATATTTATCATCCTGTTGTTTTCCTTCTTTTACTTCCAGTAGCTAAAGAAAAACCACTCAATACCAGTTACTGTAGATAAATGTAGCTTAGATTTTACTAATTTTAACTGTTTAAAAAATAGTAGAGACTCCAAAGAATAGAGATGTCGCTCCAGGGAGCTTGTGTCTGCTGCCCAGGAGAAGGGTGCCCATTGTTCTCTGTTCATCTGGGGTGTGTGTTAGTTTCCATCTGCCCCAGTGTCCTGTTTCGTGAATGTTTCCTTTCAAGCAGAGTGAAGTTAGGGGCAGTTCGGATCACCACTTGGAGTCAGTTTCTCCTACCTTGGCTGTATTGAATCTGTAGGTATAAAATGAAATCAATTCCCTTTATAAAAAGTGAAATATGAATATTCCCTTTATAAAGTGAAATATTCCCTTTATAAAGTGAAATTACTCTTACTGGGAAAGAGTACAAGGAACAAAATAGCTTTCTGTGGGAAACACGATTTCTTAGCATGAATTCTTGGACACTTGCCATCCTTTTGGTAACTCACATTTGCCACATTTTGGTGCTGCCACAGGAGGGGGCTGTCTGTCTTCATTTCAATCACAGAAACTAGACTTCTACCTTTCCCCCTTTAACGTGAGGCTGTGAAATTTATACATGACTTTGTTAACATGTAAGCAGTAGAGAATCACATGAAGCTATCACCTCAATACTAGAGCTGAGTTCTCTGTCAGGGACTTTCATTTTGATTACTATCCATAGTATGAAGCATGTAAAGGTCTCCTTACAATCCAGGACACACATGCAATGGAGTCAAGTTTCACAAAACTGTTTTTACCTTGTCACATATGATTTTGACTCTGTTTTGTTGTCTTCTGGTGCTGATTGGAAGCTTACTGTATTGATGGCGAGACTGACCAGTGGGTTGCAGCTGCAATAACTCTGCCTCCACTGTACACCTCCTGGGAGGGCTCCCAGCCTAAATCCTTGCAGCAAGACCCTTTTGGCCACAGCCTCCTCCAAGAAGCCCTGTGGGGCCTTGGATTGCTTCAACACAAGCCCAAGGAGGACGTGTGCTTTCTCCTGCCCGGGGAGGTCATGTGCTTTCTCCTGCCCGAGGCCTGCCTTTTTGTGTTCTAGTTTCTTCCGTCAGCCTGAACTGTTGCCCTGACGATTCCTTAGCAGGAATGTTGCTGCAGTCTGGGCAGAGCAAGCCTACAGGAAATGTCAAGACTTTATCCTCAAGGTGATTAGGGTTTCCCGGCAGGAGAGGATGCCTTATTTCTTGGGCTTAGTGGAGGGGGATACATTTTGCCAGATGTGAGAGTATAGTCTGACAGTGAAATAGGAGAGCTGTAATAGTTTAACATAAGAGCGATTGTTCGTGACTAGCCATTCAGACACTTTGAAAAGACTAAATAGCATGAATATATTGTTTACTGACAAACCATTGAAAAAAGCACCAATTAAAGCTCAGTGCACCTGTGCTTTCTTAGATGATTTGTCATTGTAACATCCCACTCTACTGCTTGGAAAAATTCTCCCTTCTTAAATTTCACCCAATGTTTTCTGATTTGTGTTTGTTCTGATAGTATCATGCTTGTCAGCTCTGTTTGGGCATGGTAGAAAATATACTGAAATTTCCTGTAGCAAAAACAAAGCTACTTTTTGAATTTTCATAAATATTTATCTCTTCGGCATTGTAACTGCACAAGCCTCCCAGTGAATGACTACAAGTTTTTGTGTGAATGCTTTGGAGTCATATAAACACAAACATATTAAACTCATTTTCTTATTTTACTTTAATCTAAAAAGTGGATCACCTAAAACTTTAACAGCTTGAGTGGTAAAGAGTTAATAGAAATGAATCTCGGTCACTGGGGTTTATGTTACAGCAGAGCGAACCTAACAGAATTGACTCCTAGTTGATGGTTAACTCCATCCAGGAAACACTGGGAGATGCCTTGATCACACGGGGCTTAAAAGGGCATTAATATATTTCATAATCAAGCAGGGAAGATAAAACAAATTAACAGGAAGAATTTTATTTTATGGTCATGAAGAATTCTATTGTCTTAAGTTTTTAAGGAATTGAAATCCTTAATTTTTCCCTTTTCACATACTTTGAGTTTATATTCCTAATTTTTAAAACCTTAAAATCTATTTTCCCCAATGCTTCAGTGCACAAATTGACATAAACTGTCCAAATAATAATTGGGGGGAAGTATCAAAATAATACATTATTAAAATGATTAAAAGTGAGATTTGCATGAAAAGAAGCTTAAAGGATGTGTTGATACCACCTGTCAACATGTTTCATGAAGGACAGTAGTAATATTTTCACTAGAGGTTGGATTCTTTCTTTGAAAAACTGCTTATTTCAACATTGATGGTCCCACAGAACTGCAGGAAACTTCTCCCACTAGAATGAATAAATTAAGAGAAAGCTTGTTAGGAGGGAAATATTTACTCACATTATCAGAAGTATTTTCATATTGGTGAAAGTTGAAATTATTAAAAGAAAGTTATAAATATAGCTTTTTGTCATTGACAAGAGTGTTTTCCTGTAATGCTGTTTTCTATTCTTCTCTTTTATTTTAGGAGAACCTCCAGAATTCCCCTTTACGAATTTGGACCAGTAGAAGCTGTCACTATTGGCTCTGTAGATTTGGCTTTACTCTTAACTTTCGCTTTTTGACAACAAAAATATCTCACAGTTTTGATTCTGAGTTTATTTACTCTCCTTTAAGAGCAGTTGGAGCTGAACTTCAAACTCAAAAAAGTGAAGACTTAATAGCACTGGCTGGAGCCATATATGGTGCTGGAAGATTCTGTGCAAAGCTCTGCATGGTTCTGCCACTGCTCCTCTCTGACCTGCAGCACCCCTCATTACCCCACATCTGTGTCCTTCTGAGCACAGAAAAAACAAAACACACCACCACCAAAAACAAATCACCTGACACTCCATGATTTGGTGTGATGGATGATATCTCTAAAATCAATGTGAAATTAGAATGCGATCCCAGTACGCACTTGTCCAACGAGCCAAACCAAAAAGTGGATTCATAGATGGTGAAAGGGAAAACCAGTGCTGCTATCTAAAAAGAAAAAGAAAACCTGACTTCATCTCAGATGTCAGTATTTATTCTGGACTTGTAAAAAGGCTTTTCCTTATGGTGTTCATTACATCTGTTTGTATCAGCTCAGCTGCTCCTGCAATGGTTTTCCCTTTCACTCTCCATCTATCTTTTTGATTGATTAACAAAGATGTTTTTCCTGTAAAAAGTGAAAGGTAAAAGCAGAGCTATAGCAGCTGAGTCAGTACTGACAACTGCCAAACAGTGTTCCCATGGGGACTGGAGGAGCTTCTGAGGCCTAATAAACACGTGCACAGCTAAGATGCGGCTCTTGTCTTCTGCTTTCTCTCTCTCTCTCTCTTTGAATTGCTCTAGATCCTACCACTTTTTAAGGAGTATTCTGGGATATTTGGGTACGTGTATCTTCATTGTGTAATGTTTTCATTAAGAGAAGCATATCTGTCTCACCCAGCATTTACCATCTGTTACTAAAATATTTTAAATCCCTTCTTTTAGCTTTTTAAAAACACATTAGTACATTTTTAGTGTTTATGGTCACCCACTGTGCAGTGAAATAGCAAATCGTATTTCTCCTATCTACACTTTCTCTCCACTCTCTCCTTAGCGCAGACTTTTTAAAAAGTGAAAACAGACATAAAATAGCATTTTTTAAACTTTTATGGCACACACAAAAAAAGCTTTTATAGCACACATATAAATATATGCCTAAGGATAGAAACAGCTTACGCCAGGCCATGAATAGAAAATATTTTGGTTTATTAGGAAATGTTAAATGATTAACTCAGGTTGAAAGTATCCCTGTGAAAGTTGTAACTCAAAAGGTGATAGAAAATATAGATTTTAAGTTTTACCAACATTGCTCTTTTTGCATACAATTGAAAGGAATATGAACAATCACATGAGGTACTCATTGCATATGATTTATGAAAAACTTTGAGAGTAGCAGGTTGTGTGACAGAACCTGGCCTGGAACCTAAAGTGCTCGACTCTTTAGGCCTGACCATTCTGCCCCCTGACACCATTTATCTTCTGCTTTGCCAGGCAGACACTGTAAAGGCAAACAGTAGAAGCTTAGTTCTTTCCTGAAGTATTAGTGATGTCTTTACTAAGTGTGTATCGACTTCGTCTTTCCTGATAATAATAGTACGGAAGAGCCTATGTCAACCAGAATCATTTATTCATTTTCCTCAGGATGTAATTTACATTGCAAAGGCTGAATTTTTAATGTTTTCTTTGTAGGAACACATTTTTGTTAGTAACCTCATATATTATATGTATCTAAATTCTATAAAGTACTTTTTATTTGTATAGCACATAGTGAAATACAAAGTCAGTTTAAAAATATATTCCTATAGACAGTAGTCTATTCTTATTATCCCTGTAGGTCATGACACCATGTAAACATAAAACTGATAATGCTATATTAGTACTTTCCTAAGTCACATATGTGTGTAGTTCAATTATATATTTATTTATCAAAAAGATAGTTGGGTATATATGTGTATATGTATATATAGGAGATTTAAAAAGTTGGAAAATACATGTTATGGAAAATACCATACATGAATTTCATTCTTTTCTTTTCACCAAAATAAACTTACTTTAATTCCATCATTCATTATCTTTTTGAACTACTGTTTTTTTTTGTTAATATTTATTTATTTTTATTACAAAATCAGATATACAGAGAGAAGGAGAGACAGAGTGTAAGATCTTTCATCCAATGATTTACTCCCCAAGTGACCACAGCGGCTGGTGCTGCGCCAATCCGAAGTCAGGAACCAGGAACCTCCTCCAGCTCTCCCACACGGGTGCAGAGTCCCAAGGCTTTGGGCTGTCCGTGACTGCTTTTCCAGGCTACAGGCAGGATGGGAAGTGGAGCTGCTGGGATTAAAACCGGCACCCATATGGGATCCTGGCATGTTCAAGGCGAGGACTTTAGATGCTAGGCCATGCCGCCGGGCCCTGAACTACTCTTTAACAGTGCTACTGAATATGTGTTGAAATAATAATGAAAATCCTAAAGGAAAGTTCAGTTAAAAATAAAATGGAAAGTCATGAAGAAAACATTTGTCTTGGTTATCTATTTCTAGTTTAAAATAGTTAATCATAGTTTATTATCTAAATCAAGTTGTGTTTTTGACATAGATTTAAAATCTTATTGAGCAAATGCCTTAGATGTGAGAGCGAATGTGTTACATTAATACAGATATGGCAGATTTCTTAGTATAGGGTATTATTGACACCACAGTTAAAGATCAGCAGTCACCATATAACATAAATTGCTAGTACGTCCTCTTTCTTGCAGTACCTCACTATCTGAGTTGTGCGATTATGTGACTCAGGTAAAACCCAGCCCCAGCTGTCCGTGAGATCCAGCTTGTCCCTAGAGGGTGAGGGCTGGATGACCAGCAGCAGTGAGAGCCTGTCTACTGCTGGGGCTTCTGCAGCTTGGGACATGGAGCAAGGGAAAGGTGTGGGTCCCCTTGGGTGCCACTGTGGGTGCAGAAAAATTGTTTCTCTCCTCACTCAAATTGAACAGCTTCTGTCTGTGAGAGAAAAATACACTTTTTAAAAAAATTTATTTTTATTGGAAAGGCAGATATACATAGAGGAGGAGAAACAGAGAGGAAGATCCTCCTTCCAATGGTTCACTCCCCAAGTGAGTGCAACCGCTGGAGTTGAGCCAATCCAAAGCCAGGAGCCAGGAGCTCTTCTGGGTCTCCCATGCAGGTGCTGGGTCCCAAGGATTTGGGCTGTCCTTAACTGCTGTCCAGGCCACAAGCAGGAAGCTGAATGGAAAGCAGGGCAGCCAGGATAACAGCAGGTGGCCATATGGGATCCTGGGGTGTGCAAGGTGAGGAGCTTAACCATTGAGCCACCATGCCGGGCCCGAAAAATATACTTATAAGACGGTTCTTTAACATTGGAACTATTATCCCTATTTTGTAGTTGAGGAAAATAAGGATTGTAAAATAAATCGTACAGGTATGTATATTGTGCAAAATCACAGGTGTGTGTGTCACAAAATATAGTGGCTATGAAAGGGATTATAGTTAATTACCACTGTTTTTACCCTTTATTCTTTTACACCATTGCCTTTTATCATCAACCTTATGATATTCACAATCAATATAGTTCATCTGAATATAGTCTGATACAGTTCATCTGAGCAGTTCAATAGCATGCTATTTTTGCTATGGCAAGATTCCCTGACCATCAAACATTATCTGAGCACGTTTGTTCACAGAAAATAAATCTTGAATAGTGTGAAAATAAGAAAGAGCTGTGTATAGACAGTGTCCAAATTCAGTAGTACTGAGTATTTAGACTAATTTCCCTGGCTAAAATCTATGTAGATCTTAATTTTAGAGTACTTTGTGAAACACAGCACATTAAGCTTGTGTTCCCAAATAATGCCGGTTGTCTCACAAAGATTCTGTCTGCTGTGCTGCCAGGCCTCCTCTCACTGCTGCTCTGTGTTTCCCCTCTAGATAGAAGAGCTGGAGAAACAGCTAGTCCTCGCCAGCTCGGAGCTGACTGAAGCACGCAGCGAGCGCGACCAGTTTAGCCAGGAGTCCGGAAACCTGGACGATCAACTTCAAAAGCTGCTGGTAAGACTACACTCTGAGATAACGGACTAGCTTGATTCTGGGAAGCTTTTCACAAAAGTAGTTTCATTTACAAAAGGGCAGACTTTACAAAGTATTTGTGCATTACACAACAGACTGTCCTAGCCACTGTCCAAGTTTTGCACATAAAGATGTTCTGTGTACTCCATCGTTTGTCTCAGCAGTGCCTTTGTGGTGTTAGGCTTAAGAAGGGGCTGTTCAGACTGCCACATGGCTTCAGTTAGGTGCTGAAGTCATGTCACATGGTCATTGCAAAGCCAGGACACATTCAGAACACATGCAAATTGTGTATGTGGACATTGGATTGGATTGGAAGATTAGGGGATGGCATTGTGACACAGGCTGAGCATTTTCCTTATCCACAACTTGGGGCCAGAAGAGTCTTGGACTTTGGATTGTTTCAAGTTCCAGAATATTGCATATACATAATGTGCTACCACAGTGGGAAAATCCAAGTGTAAACACAAAATTCTTGGATGATGCCAACATACCTTCTTCACATAGCTAAAGGTGCTTTTACACATCACATGAGGCCAGTTGTAGAGCTTTCCACTTGTAAGTATCAAGTAAAGGATTAAAAATGTTCAGCTCTTGGAATACTTAGGATTTTCAGATTAAGCATGTACGGCTGCTCCTGAAGCAGCCTCTGCATGCTGAAAGCTGAAGGTGAGCGTGTCTGACATCCCGTGCTGCGCTGAAGCAGGATGTCCTCTCCGTCCTAGTTCTGCACTCCCAGTTTCTCCTCTCCCTGGTCCTGCCCATAAACTCTGCTACATTCAACGTTCCGAAACCTAGTACCGAGAATTTCCCTTACTCGCCAGTGACCTGCCCTCTCAAGCCCTACTGCCTCCCCCTCAAGACTGACCCCCAAGTTAGCTTCTGCTTTCCTTCCCAGCCCTTTCTTTCCCACTGCCCCAAGCAGACCACGCCTGTCCCTTCCTCACCTCTGCATCTCCACGTTCCAGAGGCATTTTGATACCTCAACTTGGACTCTCTGCTCTGCCTTAGAGTTGTTCCTCTAATAAAAGCCCCTTGCAGTGTCAGGTCTGTGTCTTCTGGCCCTGAGAAGTCCTTTGGAGGGTAGTGTGTCTTTGTCCCACCCTGAGACTGTGCAGTTTGGCTCATAGTGAACCCTCACTGTGAAATAGTTTTCTTCATAAGCCGACTGCTACTCCAGTCCCAGCACTGGCCACTGTTGTGCTATTTTTGAAGCATAGATTGAATTCCTGTACTTACTTAGAGTTTTCAGCATTTCCTTATTGCAGAAGCACATTTTAAGTGAAACAAAATGTCCAAAAATAGGATGGCCTTGTATCTACCATCTGCTGTATCTTCCTTTTCCCTCTTTATTATTTGAGGTCTAGTCCCTTGAGATTAACTTATAATGCTCAGAATATTAAGTATGCAGGCTGTTAACTTATTTTTCTAGGAAATAATCACTGTTAGTCTACCATTAATAAAGGACTTAATTTCTAAATGCAAAGGCTTCTCCAATCATGTAAAAATCCAAAGATGATAGAAGGAAAACAAGAATTTTACAATAGTTATGTAGCTCTAGGGGCACAAAGCGTTCTTGGCCTCTTTCAGGCAGATCTGCACAAGAGAGAGAAGGAGCTGAGTCTGGAGAAGGAGCAGAACAAGCGCCTGTGGGACCGGGACACGGGCAACAGCATCACCATTGACCACCTGCGGCGGGAGCTGGACGACCGCAACATGGAGGTGCAGCGGCTGGAAGCCTTGCTCAAGGCCATGAAGAGCGAGTGCCAGGGCCAGATGGAGCGCCAGGTCAGAGTCCACACACTTACGGGGTCTAATTAGAGCTACAGACTGTAAGCAACTGGTGAAAAACATGGTTTTTCTTCATATGTTTTTGACCATTCATGAAACTAAGCATGCTAGGTCTTATTTGTGTAGTGTCCAAAAACTAACTCCCATCCAATGACTTTTCATCTTCATCTAGAAATTGGTAACATAATCATTGCTTGTTTCTGCTGCAGAAGTCTCCAACATCAGGAAATCTATGGGCAGTACAGTTGAAGGGTTCTAAATGTGTTGCTTTTCCCTCCTAAGGAGACCTTTCCCCCTTTCCCTCCTTGATGATAGAAATTGAGTGCTCTGTTCCAGTGCATCAAAAGACAAATATGGACTGCTTTCTTCTTCTTTTTAAAGTTTACTTGACAGAGAATAGAGAGAGATCTTGCATCTGTTTGTTCATTTACCAATTGTCCACAATAGCTAAGGGTAGTCCAGGCTGAAGCAGGGACTGCATCTACGTGGGTGGCCGGGACTCAAGTACTTGGGCCATCACTGCTGCCTCCCAGGGTACAAATCATCATGAAGCTGAATTGGAAGGAGGCACTCTGATATGGAATGCAAGCACTGAAACAAAAAGCATCCCACATAACTGTAAGTTACCCCAAATGTGAAAGTAAATCAGAGGGACCAGTCTTGGTTTTGCCCAAGGCAAAACCTATTAGCTGGTCTAATTTGAGCAAGATGAAGGAAACACAATGAAAGGAGCCAACTAGAAGTTTGAATCTTGCTGCTAAGGCAACACAATTGAGCAGGAATGTGGGTTGGGAAAAGCCACTGTTAATTTTATCCTAGGATGGAATTCAGGAAGAGGCAGGAGGGAAGCAGAAAGTAAAAGCAGTTATCTTGATTCCTAGGGCTGTTTCCCTCCATTACCACAGTTATCTTTGTCTTAAGCAGCAGAGAAGACATCCGCAGAAAAAATATCCCCAGTGCCCGACTCTTAGAAGCCATCATGGAGCAGCATTATTTAGGACTCTGCCACCTTGGCCCAGTTAATATTTGTCTGCCTTATACATGATGTTGCTGTAGAATTCTGCAGTCAGACTATTTGAGGTGCTGGTGGTGTGTTACAGCAGGTTAAGCCTCTAGTTGCAACACAGGCATCCCTTATCAGAGTGCAGGTCTGAACCCAGGGTCTCCACTCCTGCTCTGGCTCCTTACTAATGCACCCATAAAGGCACAAGTATCTGGACCTGTGCCATCCATGCAGGAGAACAGTATAGAGTTCCAGGCCCCTGGCTTCCTCCTGGCCAGCCCGGCTGTTGTGGCTGCTTGGGGAGTAAACCAGCAGATAAATGCTCTCTCTCCCCACCCTTGTCTTTCCCACTCTGGGTGTTAATCTGTCTTCCAAATCAATCAATCTTTTTATTTTAAAAAAGAATTAGAGCTATTCCAGCTAGATGTGATGCCATTTGTGACTTCACACTTTTGAGTTAGCTTGATACAACTCTTAAGGTTGACTATATTTACCCTCCGAAATCCATGAATTCTGTTTCCTTTGACAATCAGATGGCAGCCATTCAGGGGAAGAACGAAAGTCTAGAAAAAGTGTCCTCCTTGACCGCACAGCTGGAGTCCACCAAGGAGATGCTACGCAAGGTGGTGGAGGAGCTGACCGCCAAGAAGATGACGCTGGAGAGCTCCGAGAGGACCGTGTCGGACCTGACCACGTCCCTCCAGGAGAAGGAGCGGGCCATCGAGGCCACCAACGCCGAGATCACCAAGCTCCGCTCCCGGGTCGACCTCAAGCTGCAGGAGCTGCAGCACCTGAAGAATGAAGGGGATCACCTCCGAAACGTGCAGACGGAGTGTGAGGCCCTCAAGCTGCAGATGACCGAGAAGGACAAGGTGATTGAGATCTTGCGACAGCAGATTGAAAACATGACACAGCTGGTGGGCCAGCACGGACGGACTGCCGGCGCGATGCAAGTCGAAAAGGCTCAGCTGGAGAAAGAGATTAATGACCGTAGGTTGGAGCTACAGGAATTTAAGGTCAGGAGAATTTTGCAGTAGTTAAGCTTCTGAAATATTTATTTTTCCATAAACAAATCTGACCTAATGTACTAGAAATGCCTGTGAGCCCTATGGCATTTGAAGCTATTTTTGTCTTTGTTTATATTTGTGTTTTGAGGTGAGGGACCCCAGGCCAGATTCCAAAAAGAAGGATGGCCTAAAAATGGTTCACAATCACAAGTAAAAGAAAAGAAAATGCAGCTTCAAGATGGCCTTGCTGGTCTCCTGGTTGGCAGCACTGCCTCCCTTCCTGAGAGGCTGCTGCTTGAACCTCAGCTCTCAGCACTCAGGAGCTGTAGAGCTTTGGCATATTCCCTGGAACTTGGCTTTTCTGTTTGTGTATCTGCTGAACAATTAAATTAAACCCCTCACAACCTTGTTGGGTTACTGTTAGGTTTACACCATATTTATCAAGGACTTAATCTCATTCCTGGCCGAAATAAGATATGTAGTGTATCTTGGTTTTTACAGATGAGAAAAGGAAAGCAGAGGCTGTGTAATTGCCTGCGAGCAGCAGTGCCTGGGTTTTGCCCTGGAAGTCTGTGAGCAGCTATGGCCATGCAGTGGCTCCCAGAGAGAACCACATCACCTGAAAGCTTGTCAAGCACATCCCGCTGAGCCCCACCCCCAGGTTTTCTCATTCAGTAGGGCCACAGTGAGGCTTCTAACAAGTGCCCTGATGATATGGGTCCTGTATCCCCATAGATGGCACATTAAGTTCTGGGTCAGAGTGCCACAGGGTGTGGGTCCCCATGATGGGAGGCCGACATAGGCTTCTGAGATTACTGAGGGCTTGAAACGGGTGCAGTAGGGGCCAGCACAATAGCCTATTGGTTAGATCTTCGCCTTGTATTTACCAGGATCTTATATGAATGCCTCTTTGTGTCCCAGCTGCTCCACTCCCCATTCAGCTCCCTGTTTGTGCAGTTTGTGGCCTGCACCTGCATGGCAGACCCAGAGGAAGTTTCTGGCTCCTGGCTTTGGATCGGCTTAGCTCTGACCATTGCAACCACTTGGGGAGTGAATCACTGGATGGAAGATCATTTTCTCCATCTCTCCTTCTCTCTGTAAATCTGCCTTTTCAATAAAAATATATTAATTTTAAAAAAGGAAAGAAATGGGCACAGTGTGGGCAAAGAGGAGGAAAGGAAGGGCTCCCGACAAGGGGCAGAAACTCAGTCCGTAGTCCAGCCTAGAGACGGGGTCGTGAGACAGGGAACATGGGACCGGCCGTGCGGCAGGCAGATGGTCTAGCATCAGTACATTAAAGGAGCCGAGAGAAGGAAAACATCATTTTTTAGTTCCTCACAGCCACAACAAAGGTGAGTCTAAAGCTGCTGGAGCTTTTTTGTGGCAGCCTCGAAGCCTGTGACATGTCTGGCTGAGGCGAGGGGAGTGCTTGTGCTCCTCAGCCTTGAGGCTGGCAGCCGTTAGCATGGCTGTTCTGGAGGGGCTCAGCGGGGCCCAGAGTGTTGCTGAGGGCCTGCTATGTCCAAGCCCATCATAGTACTGAGACAAGCCTGGGGGCCCAGCTGATGAGCCACAAGCTTGTTAGGTGTTTATCACTGCTAAGAGTCAGATTGCGCTGGATGGTTTTATATTTAAGGTCAGTAGGCCTTAATTTGGAGGGGGCGATCTGATGACCAAAGAAAGCCAATTTCTTTCCACATAGCATTTAGTTGGAAGGATCTAGTTCTGTTCTGTCCACTAAAAGTATGATTTGAGCCACTTATTTAATTTTAATCTTTTTAGTAGACACATTTTCATGTTTCTTATATATAAAAACAATTTTAATATGTGGAACTCAATATAACTAAAATATGCTTTTTATATTATACTCAATATAGCAAATTGTAGAGATTGTGTACATTCTTGTTTTATTTAGTCTTTGGAATCTGGCAGGTATTTTACACTGATAGCATGTCTCAGTTAAGATTAGCGACTGGGTCCCAGTGCAGTAGCGTAGCAGCTGAAGTCCTTGCCTTGAATGCGCAAGGATCTCATATCGCGCTGGTTCTAATCCTGCCATCCCTGCTTCTCATCCAGCTCCTTGCTTGTGACCTGGGAAACAGTTGAGGACAGTCCAAAGCCTTGGGACCCTGCACCCACGTGTGAGATCTGGAAGAGGCTCCGGTTCCTGGCTTCAGATTGGCTCAGCTCTGGCTGTTGTGGTCACTTGGGGAGTGAACCAATGGATGGAAGATCTTCCTCTCTGTCTCTCCTCCTCTCTGTATATCTGACTTTGCAATAAAAATAAATCTTTTTTTTTTTTTTTAAAAAAAAGGTTAGCCACCATTGGAAGTGCCCAGCAGTCACTAGGCTACTGTATTAGACAAGGCAGATCCAGACCCTGGGAAGAGAGGGCTCCTTCCAGAAGAGCATCCAGCAGAGGGAGAACTATCATCCTGCTGGGAAGGGAGGCCGGCTGGGGCTCAGTGAGGCCCGGCTGAAATGAGCTGGGGAGAGCCTGGCAACACAGCAGGGCCTGTCACAGAAGGAGGGTCAGGAGAACTCTGCGGCAAAAGGCCTCCGGGCAGAAGGAGCGGGGAGGGGTGCTGCTCCGTGAATCTGCAGAAGCATGCCAATTAGAATTGACCGCATTCACATATATGCCCTGCTCTTTCCAGCAGACCAACCTGGCCTCCGCGAACCACCCCAGTCTAAAGAGGCCACACTAGGGATCTCTGTCCCCATTCTGCACCTCAGTGTACGCTCACCAGCACTCGTGCCTACACACACCACTTACTCTTCATGCAGGAGTCAGGGCTATATTTTTAGAACATTTTATTATACCATTCCCATAATCACAACTGTTCAGTAACTTCCTTTATAAATTTGTCTTTTTAAAGATGTGTTCTATTTATTTGGAAGGCAGAGCGCCAGTGAGAGGAGACAGAGAAAGAGGTCTTCTATCTGCTTGTTCACTCTCCAAATAGCTGCAACAGCTGAAGCTGGGCCAAAGGCAGGAGCGGGAACTCTAGGTTCCGTGTGGGTGATAGGGGCCCAAGCACTTAGATCATCTTCTGTGGCTTTTCCAAGCACGTAAGCAGGGAGCTAAGATTGGAAGCGCAACAGCTGGGACTCAAACCATCACTCTGATTTGGGATGTTTAATCATTGACGCAGTACTAATTCCCGGTTCCGTTCAGCGTGAACGCTCACATCCTCACATCTTGAGCCCAGCTTGAGCCCAGCTTGACCCCGTGGCTCCCTCTCTGAGTCCATCTTCCATTGCTTCCCAAGCTCACTGCCCCAGCCCTCCCTACCGCCTCACTGTTCTCCCGCAGAGGCCTGTTCCAGAAGCCTGCCCATCCTCCAGCTTTCCTTGTGCCTTGTTCTTCACCTTGTTAGGTTTCTTCTCAAATGCAGTCTCATCAGAAGGGTTTTTCTGACAACCCAGGTGGATGACTCTCCAGGACTCAGCAGTTGTACTTGTGTCTGTGATGCATCACAGTGAACAGATAGGAGGCAAAATCGGCAAAAGAAAAAGCGCATGGAGTACTGTCCCGAGCAAGCTGGCGCAAGTTTTCAGGAGTCCTCTCCCAGCAGAGCTGCTCAGGCCACGCTTCATTCCCCTTGCAGGGAGCCATGCTGCCTCCTGTCCAGTGCTGCCAACCAGACACTAAAGACGACATACCCAGGGTGCTTACACTGAGGGGTGGACACGTAGGCATCCTCTGCCTGGCTTAGAGTCAGCCAGGAGAAAGCAGGTGCAAACCACATGCTCATGCTAACATTTGTGGCACAGTGAGCCACTCTTCACTATGATGGGAGCGCTCCTAAGATCCAAGTTCCCAGAGACCAGCCAAGACCAGCATGGTGGGAAAAGCTTAAAAAACTCAAGTTAGCTCTTTCCTTCAGCACACCAGCTTATCTCAAGTAGCAAGCAGGCTCACTTTCTTTGTCTGTTTTTAACTCCTCATCTCTTCTCTCATCCGAGAGATTAACTGTTTGTTGTCTGTCTCCTATTCCTAGAAGACATAAGGATAAAAGCACTGGGATCCAGGGTCAGGCAAGCGTGGTGCTGAGGTTGCTGATGCTCAGCTTAGTCCCTGCTGGCTCTGCCCTGGTCCTAGCTCTGCACCTCTGTCCTTATTGTGCCTTCCACAAGAGCAATGCTCAATGTGCAGGTTATGAATGAGTGAGTGAAGAATAGGAACAAAGAAGAGTTGTGGCAAATGATACTGGGACTCCCAAGATTAAAAAAATACTAAAAACACTCCCTTTTCCCTCCCCATTTAGTATGTTTGCCTTATGATAAAATATAAATTTAGTGTCCTGAGAAATAATAAGATTGTCTCTATAATACTGATAGAGCAATTGTAACTAGTACACGTCTGTATCTTTTCCTTCTTTCTCTGTCTTTTGTATTTCTCTGTGCTTAGATTTTAAAAGATAAAAAAGATGCGAAGATCCGGGAGCTTGAGGCCAGAGTGAGTGACCTGGAACTGGAGAAGGTGAAGCTGGTGAACGCAGGCTCGGAGCGGCTCCGTGCCGTGAAGGACATCAAGCAGGAGCGAGACCAGCTGTTAAATGAAGTGAAGACCAGCAGGAGCGAGTTAAACAACCTTTCAGGTGTGTGGCTTCAGTTCAGGGTCTACTCCATTGCACTTGCTGTCCGTGAAGTCCGGGGTGGATTCTAGCAGTTACAAAAGGTGTTGTGTGTGCCATGCAAGGACACACAGTTGGGCTGCCCGGAGCAGCGACTCAGGGTCTGAAATCCTCCTCCTCCTCCTCTGTGACTTTAGCATGGGCTCCCAGAGAGCATCAGCCAATCCTCAGAGCCTGGGAGATCTTAAACTGAGTTACCAACAGAAAGGTAGGCTATCCAGATCCCAGGTTCCCAGAAGGATAGTAGGTGTTCAGCATAAATCATGGTGTTTTTTTTTTTTGCTTTGTTTTGTTTTTAAAATTTATTATTTTTTTTATTGGAAAGTCAGATATACAGAGAGAAGGAGAGGCAAAGAGGGGGATTAACTCCATTGATTGATTCTCCAAATGGCCACAACAGCCAGAGATGAGCCAATTCAGAGCCAGGAGCTTCTTCTGGATCTCCCATGCGGGTTAAGGGTCCCAAGGCTTTGGGCTGTTCCTGACTGCTTTCCCAGACCAGAAGCAAGGAGCTGGATGGAAAGTGGGGCTGCTGGGATTAGAAGTGGTGGCCATATGGGATCCTGGGTGTACAAGGCGAGGACCTCAGCCACTAGGCTACTGTACCAGGCCCTAAAGCATGTGTTTTTATGACAGTTGAAACCTGGAGTCCTTTAAGTCATAGCTTCATTAAAAGTTGCATAGTAAAGCATCACATATAAATTGACTTAACAAAATATTGAAAGGGAAAATTCTGATAGTATAGTATGTCCTTACGGTACAATATGAAACACCCTGGCTCATGACTGATGTAATACAATGTTATATACTTCCCATGTACACATGTCCATGAGTATATAATATCCCCCTTACATATACTGTCAGTGATTGCTGAGCAATTATTATGCCAAATATCAGGAGAGGCCCTAGAGACACCACAGTGAAGCAACAGTCTAGTGGAGAAGCAGTCACACTTAGAATTGGGTGAGAGGGCACCAATGCAGTGGCTCAACAGGCTAATCCTCTGCCTGCAAGCATCAGTACCCCATATGGGTACTGGTTCATGTCCTGACTGCTCCAGTTCCCATCCAGCTCTCTGCCTATGGCCTGGGAAAGCAGTCAGGCTGGCTCAAGTTGTTGGAATGTGGGAGACCGAGAAGAGGCTCCTGGTTCCTGGCTTCAAATCAGGTTGGCTACAGTTGTTGAGACCATTTCAGGAATTAAGCAGCAGATGGAAGATGCCTTTCCTTCTCTCTGTAAATCTGCCTTTCCAATAAAAATACATATTTAAAAATTAAAAGGAGTGGGTCACAGTACAGAGGGTGAATACCGTGTGTCTTCTTGGTACAGATACCAAAGGATGGAGAATTAGTCTCCTATAGGAAATGACATGGGTTCTAGATTTATAAGAGGGAAAAGAAGTTGGCCTGCAGATGATAGTGAAATACAGAATAGTGAATATGGGCAGCCGAGGAGTAAGCTTAAGGTGGCACAGACATGCACCAATTACAATGTTTAGGGAAAGATAATGAATAATGAATAGATAAAGAAAGAAGTTACACTCAGATTGCAAGCTCCCTGGAAATGTGTGTAAAATCTAGTTTGTGTAATAAATGGAGGTGTAACTAGGTTCTCTTCTAGCTCTGAAATCCTCTGATCACTATTTACAAATCAAGTAGATATCATATCAATAGAATAGAAAAAAATAACCATCTGTTCTTATCATCTGTGTAGAGGACTATGAAGTCTTAAAAAGGAATTTTCGAAACAAAAGTGAAGAAATGGAAACGACTACAAATAAACTTAAAATGCAATTGAAATCTGCACAGTCTGAACTTGAACAAACACGGAATACCCTGAAGACTATGGAAGGGTCCGATGGCCATGGTATGCTCTGTCACACCTTTGTAGAATTCTGTTCTCAACCCTTGTGATGCGTATTTGATGTGAATTTTTAAAACACAAACCCAGATGCATTGTCTACCCTCTCTTCACAGTGCCAGATAGTGTGAGAAATGTACAGCAGCAAGTGTTAATGATGGGTTTTAATGTAACAGTAGTTCTCAGTTTTTTTAAAAAAGGGAATTGCCATGTGCTTAATACTATCCCTAATGTATCAGGATCTTTATTTTCATTTTATATATAAGAATTATACCTTGGGCGCCAGTACTGAGGTATAGTAAATTAAACTACCACCTGCCGGTGGCCTGCATTCTATGTGGGTGCCAGTTCCTGTCATGGCTACTCCACTTCCAGTGCAGCTCCTTGCTAATGTGGGAGAGCAGCAGAAGAAGACCCAAGTGCCTGGACTCCCACAGCCATGTGGGAGACCGGAAAGAAGCCCCTGGCTTCAGACCAGCCCAGCTTCGGTCATTTCAGCCATCTGGGAAGTGAACCAGCAGATGGAAGATCACTTTCTCTTTTTCCCTCTCTCTATATAACTTTGCCTTTAAAATGAATAAATAAATCATTATAAAAAGGAAAAGTTAAGAACTAAACTTGTTAGTAAGAAATCAAACCTTTTATTCTCTGTAATTTTTTTAGGATGTTCCTTAATGTATTTATGTGAAAGTTGAGAGAGAGGAGGAGAGCAGGTGAAACAAATCTTCCATCTTCTAATTTGCTCCCTAGGTGCCACAACAGCCAAGCCCGGGGTGGGCTGAAACTTGGAGCCCAGAGCTCAAGTCTAATAGAGATAACAGAGATCAGCTACGTAAGCCATAATCTGCTCTTGCTAGGATTCGCTCGGTCAGAAGCAGAGCACACTCAAAGCACAGTGTCTGGGCCATGGGCCATGGACATCCCAAGCAGCCTCTTCACTGCTGAGCCAGACACACACCTCTAGGAGTTGATCTGTAACTAATGCTGCACTTTCTGTTTTCATCATAACCTCTAGGTAGTTGTCAGACCTGACTCAGAGCAGTAGCATTTTCAAACTGTCTTAGTTGATTTAAGAAAAATCAGAGCGTCTTCTAACTTTGAGTTTCCAAGCAAGATAACCATCATGTTTTTACAGTGACCTGCCATGTCTTCAGTATTCAGTGCTTTCTGCTCACCTGGAACATTCTAATCCTATCACTAGTTTAAAATCATCATATATATATGCTTATGCTGAACAGTTTGGCTGCTGAAACAATACTGAGTTCCAAACATTTAATCATGAGAATGAAAATTGTTTAGTTTGCAATACAACCAGAATTTTTAAAAAAGATTTATTCATTTTTATTGCAAAGTCAGATATACAGAGAAGAGAAGAGACAGAGATGAGGCTCTTCTGCCTGTTGATTCACTACCCAAGTGACCACAATGGCTGGAGCTGAGCCAATCTGAAGTCAGGAGCCAGGAGTTTCTTCCTGGTCTTCCATGTAAGTGCAGAGTCCCAAAGCACTGGGCCATCCTCAACTGCCTTCCCAGGCCACAAGCATGGAGTTGGATGGAAGCGGGGCTGCCAGGATTAGAGCTGGTGCCCATATGGGATCCCAGCGTGTTCAAGGCAACGACTTTAGCTGCTAGGCTACTGCGCTGGGACCTAGAATTAAAAAAAAAAAAAAAACCCATTGGGCCCGGCGCGATGGCGCAAGTGGTTAAAGGTCCTCGCCTTGCACGCCCAGGATCCCATATGGGCGCCGGTTCTAATCCCGGCAGCCCCGCTTCCCTTCCAGCTCCCTGCCTGTGGCCTGGGAAAGCAGTCGAGGACGGCCCAAAGCTTTGGGAACCTGCACCCGCGTGGGAGACCCATGAAAGAGGCTCCTGGCTTCGGATCGGCATAGTATCGGCCTGTTGCGCTCACTTGCATGGGGAGTGAATCATCGGACGGAAGATCTTCCTCTCTGTCTCTCCTCTCTGTATATCCGCCTTTCCAATGAAAAAATAATAAAAATAAATCTTAAAAAAAAACCCATTGATTGTTGATGTCTTATATGCTATTCTACATTAATTTCTGAAATTAACTTAGTAAAATTATACTATACATTGTTCTTTATGTGACTATATTTTAGTGTACATATTTCTCATATAAGTATGAATTTGACAAAATTGGAAGATGATTTTCTTTTTTAAAAAAAGGCTTATTTTATTTTCATTTGAAAGTCAGATATACAGAGAGGAGGAGAGACAAAGAGGAAGATCTTCCATCTGTTGATTCATTCCCCAAGCGGCCACAATGGCTGGAGCTGAGCTGATCCAAAGCCAGGAGCCAGGAGCCTCTTCTGGATCTCCCATGTGGGTGCAGGGCCCCAGGGCTTTGGGCCATCCTCATCTGCTTTCCCAGGCCACAAGCAGGGAGTTGGATGGAAAGCAGGGATGCCAGGGTTAGAACCGGCATCCATATGGGATCCTTGCTCATGCAAGGCGAGGACTTTAGCCATTAGACTACCAGGCCAGGCCCAATTTTCTAATATTGTTTCTATGGGAAATGTGACACAATGTCATGGTCAGTGGCAAAACAACCATGAGACTTCATTTGTATTGCCAAACTCAAAACCTCTGAATAGTTGCTAGAAATTATTATATCCCAACTTGGAGATATCTTAAGATTTTTTTTTTATCTTGCCTTTGAAAACTGCCAGGTGCCTTGGGAAATCTTTTTATATATAAAAAGATTCTTCTGGGTCTCCTACATGGGAACAGGAACCCAGTGACTTGAGTCATCCTCTGCTGCTTTGTCAGGCCATAAGCAGGGAACTGAACTGCAAGTGCAGAAGCTGGGATACAGGCCAGTGCCCATGTGGGATATCATTGCCCGTATAAGATACTAATGCCACAGGCTGATGATGAGCCTACTGTACCACCATGCCAGCCCCACCTTGGAGTGTTATAATTGTCACCTTCTCAAAAAGTTTAACCATCAAATTTCAGTAGCTTCTCAGAATTTATGAACTTTAAAAGCAAGAGCATTGGTTGGTATCATGGTGCAGATGATGCCAGCATCCCCATAGGCATCGCTGTGCTACCTCAGGGCTACCTGACTATGCTACGTCTGATCCAGCGCTCTGCCAACGCACCTGTTATGGCCCTTTGGGAAGTAACCAGTGAATTTCTTTGTGACTTTCCCTGTCTCTGTAACTCTGTCAAACAAACAAATGCATAAAATTATCTATTTTTTAAAAAAAATTCTTTAATTCCTTTTTTCCCAGCTATGAAAGTGGCCATGGGAATGCAAAAGCAAATCACAGCCAAAAGAGGTCAGATAGACGCCCTGCAGAGCAAGATACAGTTTCTGGAAGAGGCTATGACAAACGCAAATAAGGTGAGTTTGTCCTCAGAGTCGGGGAACCAACACGCTCCCTGGTAACAGTCACGCCAAGCAGAAATTCACAGAGCAATGGAGACTAAGGAGCGTTTGTTTCTTACTGAGGGAATGAGGATGAGTTCATGAAGGACATATGAGCAGGATTTTAATCAGTTGTAACTTAGGGGCCAGCGCAGTGGCATGGCACACTAATCCTCTGCCTTTGGCACCTGCACCCATATGGTCCTGCGTGTTCCACTTCTGATTCAGCTCCCTGCTAATGGTGTGGGAAATCCTTGGGCCTCTGCACCCATGTGAGAGACCCAGAAGAAACTCCTGGCTCCTGACTTCAGACTAGCCTAGTTCTGGCCATAACAGCTGTTTGGGATTGAAGCAGCAGATAGAAGATCTATCTTTGTGTCTCTTCATCTCTCTCTGTCTGTAGTTCTTTCAAGTAAGGTAAATAAATCATATGTATATACACACACATATCATATATATATACAGTGTGACCCAGAATTTTGCATAGCGTGGTACCTTCTAGGAGCACAAACACAGTTATTTCAATTTTACAGATTCCATCAAAGATATGTTAAGCCTAGAAAGAAGTAATAGTACAAGAAGTGACGGGAACCAGATAGAGTAAATAGTGACAGTTCTGACTACTCGCAGCTCCAGTGCAGAATTGCTGTTATCTGGTTCAGCAGTCTTACATACAGGTTTAGCTTTTCACCATTTCTCAGCATCTGCATCAGCAGGTTGTTTTTCTGTTTTCCTCCTCTAATTGTAGGAGAAGCATTTCTTGAAGGAAGAAAAGAGTAAGCTCAGCCAGGAGCTGAACACTGTCGCGACCGAAAAAAACAAGATGGCGGGGGAGCTGGAAGTTCTGAGGTCTCAGGAGCGCCGGCTGAAGGAAAAGGTGGCCAATATGGAAGTGGCCCTAGACAAGGTAGTCACTAACCAAACCCAGAAAGGAATCATCAGCTAAATGCTTGCTCCCCGGTGGGATGGTTCTGAAGGAGAGCTCTGCATGTCAGGAACTGGACTCTGTCACTTTGCGTTGTATCTCATCCACTTCACTCAGAGCAAACCTCTGGCAGAACGTTCAGATTGTTAAAAACACTTACGATGCAAACTTTTGCCGAGTTATTTTTCAAGCCAGCATAAGCAGAGGAGCAGTGCAATACAGGCTTACAATACTTGTGCTGTCCCCAGTGGCCTGTAGGAGTACAGATGCCTGCGCAGGCACTTCCCTTACTGTGCTAGAATGACTGGGGAACCACTTACAAGAGTCTCTTGGCAGCCTCGGTAAAATGAACAGGTTCCCTGGTGCTCTGTGGGGTCCAGAAAGTGCAGGTGGCAAACCCAGCTTAGAGGACAAGAGGGCTCAGGGCCGGCTCTGCCGGTGGGAGTGCCATCCAACACCCAGGGATGAGACTTCCTGGAACCCGAAGCCACCATGCCTGTTCTCATTTCCCAGGAAGCCAGCCCATGCTACACCGCGTTTGTCTGCTGAACATGCAGCATTGACTCAGTATTTTGACTTGTGTTGTTGTTATATCCATCTTTATTCTGTGCTGAAACTCTGGTCTCATTCCGTCCTCTGACCACGCATTGTTTCCAATGCCCTGCGCATGTATAGTGAGACGCAGAGGGTGGAGACAGCAGCCTTGGGTTCTGCTCACTGAGTAGATGGCAGTAGCCTGGCGTGCTGCGATTGGGGAATGCTTCCTTGAAAACACGGCAGCTTTGCATTTATGAGTTAAGGAGCGTGAGTGAAGAATGAAGGCTAACTCAAGTGTGGTCGCTTGATTGTAGGCCTCTTTGCAGTTTGCAGAATGTCAAGACATAATCCAGCGGCAGGAGCAGGAATCTGTGCGCCTCAAACTGCAGCACACACTGGATGTAAAGGTGAGGGCGTTTTCCTTGCTCAGGAGAGGTGTAAAGCCTCGTGCCCTTGTTACATGCTACTGTCGCTTCAACATTGTCTGATACTAGCAATTATAAATTGGCACAAATGCAATGACATGCTATCCCAATCACTCTCCTACATGGTGTAGCAGTTTGAAACACCACGCTTTATTGTTAGTTGGCAACAAGTGAGACACAAACCAGTATCCTAAGTTCCTACTAGGAAATAAAAAAGGGAAATTGAGTGCTAAGAAAATGTGGATGTGTTTGAGGAGTAGCAAAAGCAATGGAAGTTCTACAATAGAAAGCACATTTTAAAAAACAATATATTTTACACTGAAGTACTTACATATCTTTGTATTATACACGTGCATATACAATCTGTTTTCAGAAGTATGCTTTATAGTTGCAGACATCCTTAGACTCTCAGTGGTAATTTTGTTTGTGAATGCAAATGCAGTTTGATTTGCCTGTTCTCTGTGGTTGTGGACTGGCAGTTGCTCACGTCCATATTGTTTTCCAGGAACTCCAGGGCCCTGGATTCGCTTCAAATTCTAACGTGAAACCACGGCTGCAGCCATCACCTGTGACCCGCTCCCATTCTAACATTCCATCTTCACAGTCCACGGTCAGCTTCCTGTCTCATGTAAGTAGCCTGTCTTGCACAATCCGTGATGCAAATGATACAATGTGTGATTTTAAATTGGGAGGAATTTCACACAAAAAATTGTGTCTTTCAGAATTTTCAAGTACTAGGTTTTACATTTATACATTTTCCTTCATAGCCAGTGGTGTCCCAGATAATGAAAATATTTTTCTTCACTTTTGTTATTTTATCTAGGGAAAAGGAACAGGCATATTGATGGGATTAATGTGACCAGTAATCATTAGAGTGAGCTCTTTAACAGCCTTAGATTCACTTCTTCGGTTATTTCCATCATAAGTATTTCTGGAACACAAGGCGAATGTTGAGATAGCTGAGTAAGCATCACTTCAAATGTTAAAAAGCAAGTTGGTGGTTTTCTGTTGTATATTATTTGCTTGGGAAACTGGGTTATAGTCATAAAAATTGTTTTAATCAGGGCTGCCTTTGTGATACAGGGTGAAGCCACTGCCTGTGACACCAGCATCTTGTATGATTGTGGTTTCAAGCCCTGACTACTCCTCTTTTGGTCCAGCTCCCTGCTAAAGCACTTCAGACAGCAGCAGAGGATGGCCCGGGAGCTCGGGCCCCTGTATCCACATGGAGACCACATGAAGCTCCTGGGTTCAGCCTGGCCAGTTCCTGGTTGTCGTAGCCATGTGGGTTGTGAATCCCCAAATGGGAGGTTTTTCTTTTGTTGTTGGTCTTTCTCCCTGTATAATTCAAGTGAACAAAAAGAATTTTAAATTTTTTATTAATCATAAAATATCTTCTTCCCTTTAATTAAAATGTTCACAATTTAAAATTTTTTACTTTAACATCTTATACTTTTAAGCACAGGAAAAAAGTGTGTGCATTGTAAAATTCAGGATTTTTCCCCTTTAAAGAGTTATTTGGCCATAAATACCTCATTTGCCTTGTTTTCTTTATTCTGAACTTTGTCTCCATAAGTCTTCACTGCCTTGGTTATTCTGCAGTGCTGTCAGAAAGCTTTTTAAAAAGCACTTTGTAAAACTCTTGTCAGGAATTCTGGGAAGGACTATTGATTTGCTGTTACTGGAAAAAGATATTTATAGAGCCAGTGATCCTTTGCAGTTCAGTGTTCAGCTCTGACACTAAAGAAGTCATTTTTTCCCCATAAATCAAACTCTGAAATCTATTACATCAGATAACTGCCCTATCTTAGGTATGACAGCAAGATCATTAGTAATCCACTATTTCTCCCCTATTTTTAAAATGAAAATTATGTACTTTTTAAATGACTAACAGTTGAAAAAGACTATCCTTGTACACTTAAGATGTATGAACAAAAAAATGAGCTGTGGGGGCCAGCACAGTGGCCCAGTTGGCTAACCCCATGTCTGCAAACACCAGCATCCCATATGGGCACTGGTCCATGTCCTGGCTGCTTCACTTTCCATCCAGTTCTCCTGCTTGTGATCTGGGAAAGTAGTAGAGGGTGACCCACAGGCTTGGGACACCTGCATAAGATACTCCGAAGAGGCTCCTGGCTTCAGATAAGCTCAACTCTGGCCATTGTGTCCACTTGGGGAATGACCAGCAGATGGAAGATCTTTCCCTCTGACTCTCCTTCTCTCTGTTAAACTGCCTTTCCAATAAAAAATAAACTTAAAAAATAAGCTGTCATACAACAAAGAATAGGCTATTCTGCCAAGCAACAGGATAATAATAATATGTTGGGAATGTTTCTCTGTATGCATTGTAATTCAGAGATGAGCAGAAACTGCTCATTTTTATTTATAATAAAATCATTGCACCCTAAAAGTATATACATTATATTGTCAAAAATTAAATTAACCCCTCAAAATTAAAAGAGACAACCAACAATGGAAAATATCCAACAAGAAGTCACTGAGATCTTAAATGTGTTTGTAATTTCTTTTGTGACCCTGGGTGCGTCAGTTAAGTATATTGAGGGTTACTCCTAGATCTCTAACGAGGAATCGGAATGAGATGAACTCTAAGGTCATCTAGAAATTCCATAATTTTTCGTATATCAAAAAATAGCCTGGTAGATTTTGCCCCTGTTTAATGTCTAGATTGAACTTGACTATAAAGAGAGTCTCATTAACATCTTAAAAAAACTACCAGTCATGTATCCATGGAAGTTTTTAAATAATCATTCTAACAGAAGATATTAATAATATATTCCAAATAGTCTGTGATTTTATTATATATAGTTTGCACAATGAAAGTACTACACATTATTTGTTTTGTTCACAGTGTGTCCTGTAAGTAGCTAGGAAATTCTCACATATAGTAAGTGTAGTAACTACTTGTCTAATGGATTACTCAGTTTGTTGTAGAGCACTGCCTTCAGGTTTTTATTGTGTCTGCTAATAAGGCCATTACAAGTCTCACTGTTCTTCCCTCTGACTGCGTTGAAAGTTTCCTTTCCGTGTGGGCTTAGGGCAGTTAGCCTACAGTGTGCCGAGCTGTGGTCTTCTTTACGTCTAGTTTTCTTGGCTTCACTGCTATGCTGAGTGTGTGGATTAGTATCGTCAGCACTTTTATGAAATCTTACTTCTCTTTCTTCCCCGTGTGTTTTCCTTTGTTAGGACTCACGTCCCATGTGCCTGCTGTGTGTCTGTACCCTCTTTCCTCCCGCCCCTTCCGTTCCCTCTCTGTGCTTCAGTCTGGAGATCCTCTCTTCTGTCAGGAGCCCAGAGTGAGTGCTCAGGCCTGGCCCCTGCAGGGGTGGCAGGGATCCCAGCCTTTGAGGCATCACTTACCACCCCCTGGGTGTGTGTTAGCTGGAAGCTGACATCAGAAGCAGGGATCTCTGGCTTTCTCTGTCCCTCATTCTCACTCTCCTTATCTCACGCTGTGCCTGTCATATAAATAAATCTTAAAAAAAAACAACATCCATATAGAATCCTGTTGCGTTCAGAGTGTGGACTTTAGCTGCTAGGCTACTGCACCAGGCCCCTCAAGCACCATCTTAACCTTAGCACCCAACATTTGCCTTGCTGTTTTTTAAATAGTTGAGTTCTGAACATTGTATATAAGACAAGATTTATAGATTGATTTGTGGTTTCAAACATTTTTTCCTTCAAAAAAAAACTTGAATATTCTTCTGGCTGGCAGCTAAGCCAAGAGCACTGTAATAATCTCACATTTCCTCACTGCACTCACGGATTGAAGTGATTTGAATTAAGACTCTATTCCTAAGACGTAGCGCTTAGCCAGTTACCTTTCAGCTTTTTAGTGGATTTCCAGTTTTTCTCTTTTCAGTATTTTTATGCTACCAGAAGCTCATCTTACTTTTTCAGTCTGCTAGCTGGCTGCTTCTGGAGTTGACAAAAACTTCTGGAGTGAAGTGGACCCAAATACATAATTGCTCTGGGTTTTTTTTTCGTTGTTCTAGATGCATTAATACATCTTCACTGCTTTGGTAGCTCTCCTGTCAAGCAGACCTTTATTCATACACGCACACGGATATATAGAATATGTATCTATAAATGTGTCATACTTTCTAATGAATTCTGAATGGAAGGGTTGGTTTGCCATTTACTGGAAAAAGAATTCCTCAATTGCAGTCCTTGTTTATACAACGTGTTTGTCATCTGTAAACTTCTGCTGCAGAGCAAGAAATGCAGCTCTCCTTTAACCTCAAGGACATGTGCACACTCAGACACATTTCTTTTGTGTAACCCAGTATTAAATGATGATGATGGGGATGTTTACGATACACTGTTAAAGTTAAAAAAGTTTAAAAATAAACTTAGTTTGATCCTGTATACAAGGGGTCTTCACAAAGTTCATGGAAAGTATATGTTATGGCGAAAACTACACATGGATCTCAAGAATTTTGCATGAAAATAAATATATTTCAATTCCATTCTTATAACTTTTAAAAACACTTCCAGGTGTCTATGTATTTATTATATATGTATATACATATAAATTAGATATACACTTGTACATCTGTATTCTCAGGATATTTGTCGCAAGATTCTTTCCGGGTAGCAAAATCCATGGATGCTCAACTCCCTTATTTATCTGCAGATAGCCTATGCCCATCTTCCAATATACTTTAAGTCATTTCTTTATTACTTTTAATACCTACTACAATGTAAATGTTATACAAATAAATTGTTACACTGTATTAAGGACTAATGATAAGAAGAAGGTCTGTACTTGTACAGTTCAGATACAAGCATGGGAGGCCTAACTACACGGTATCTGAACAAGAGCCGAGTGAGACGTGCTCCGTGCCGGCTGGGAGCACCTGTGAGGCGGCGGAGGCCGCAGCTGGCTATGCCTCCACATCACCTTGCCCCAGAGATTCAGCATGGTGCTCAACATACAGAAAGCCCAAGTTTTACTTTTTGGAACGCCCTGAGATTATGTTTTCTCAACATTTTGTATTCAAGGGAATTCAGGGATGCAAAAATCGAGAAATGTGGAATGCCTTCTGTGATACTCTGTTGATGCCACATCATTTCTATTTTCCAGTTGCATTAATTTTCCAGCACAAAAACCCTCACAATGTCTTAGTTTTGTATGTTTTTTCACTCAGCACTCTCTGAAAGCCAATGCACTGAAGGAAGACCCGACCAGGGACCTGAAGCAGCTTCTGCAAGAGCTGCGCAGTGTGATCAACGAGGAGCCGGCCGTGCCCCTGAGCAAGACTGAGGAGGATGTGGGAACGCCGACGCCATCCCTGGGCCCTCTGGGCATGGCTGTGTAAGACTGTGGCCCTCAGAGGGAAGGCCCCTCTCGGGAGCGGCCTACCACTGAGTGTCCACGCTTTACTCACCAGGGAAAACCATATGGACGTGGAGCCACTAAGCAAAAATAAAACAACTTGCCACCAAGAGAAAATAGTCACTCTCTTCAGAAGGTAGTCAGTACAAGTTGGTGCCCAAAGTTGCATTAATATAAAGTAATTTATAATTCCCAACTGATTCACGTTCATAAGTTTACTTGAATGTCACAAGAACCATCTGAGACAAGGCAGGTGGGGTTCATTTATGCCATTTTACAAATGAAAAAAAAACAGAATGTCAAGAGATTGACTTTGGTGCAGCACATGGGTTAGTGATGAAACTACAACTGGAATCCATGAGAACAGCTTGATATTCCAGCAATACTGAAAAGCGGTATTCGTGCCAGCGGTACAGTAGATTAATAAAAAGATCCAAAAAAGTGTGAGCCCTGCCTGCCATGTACATACTTGCATATTCTCATGTTCTCTTCAAGCACTACTTTTAGATTTTGTGTGTTACCATTTTATATGGCATTTATATATGTATATATTTAATATATACATGTTTATATCAAATATGTGTATATGTATATAAATTACATGTATGTATATATGTTTAGTTTAATATTATAGTAGCCCAGTGTTATAATATTCCTTTTTTGATTATTTGTCAAATATCTAAAAGCAGTACTATCTCTTATAATACTATATATAGTCAGCCTTCAGTTCCTTAAGATTTTCATTTAGCATATATTAACAAGAGGTACCAAAATATGAGCAGGATTTATCTCACTGTTATGAATAATAATAGTAAAATACTAGTGCCAGCCCAGTTACCTAATATCATGTTGAGTTATTGGAGTAACACATTGCCAGAACTGTCCCATGCTCACTTCATCAAAGACATTTTCATTTGTCAGAGCACTTTTATTCTTGCTACAACTGTCTTATGACTTAAAAGCTAGGGAAGTATTATTACACTAGTTTACTAGGAGTAAATTCAGGTACAGAATGATTGTCTTCTTGCATAAAGCCAGAAGGCTAAGCTGCAAGTGAAACTCGGCGCCCCTGGCTCCCCGTAGCACTCATCCCCCAGGAACTCCATGGCTTTCCTGATGAGATTTCCATCCCTCCTGCCACAAATGATTACATAAGCTACACTGGGCGATATCAAACATGGATGTATTTGGTCCCTAATTTTAGAGAGCTTACATTAGCTTGCTGTGATCCTACAAATAACCTTGTTGCTAAAGCCCAAACTCAGCTGAAAGCTTGTAAGGGTAAGTGGAGGGAAAGCACTTTTTCAATGATGACTTCCAGAAATAGCCCTTTGCAAAATCTGTTTGTAGACCTAAAATGTACAGTGTTGCTTACAGAAAACTACATATCAGCAAAGAATATTCTAAAAAATACAGAACCTGGAAATTATTCTTTATATAAGTAACTGAGAATTGTATTGTCTCAACAGAGAAAGTGGCAGAATGCGAGACTGTGTCTCCGAGTCAGGCCTGAGGATTGACGTATGCCATCGGTAAGAAGAATGTGAAATTCTGGATTAATTATCCAAACTGTATGTATTAGCCATAGTTGGTTAAAATTGTTCAAATTAGTATATCATTTTAGAATGCATTGAAATGGAATTAATTTCAAATAAGCTGTCCAATTTGTTTCAATTAAAAAGGAAAAAAGTTCTATGTGGCCTGATACTTGAGAAAGTCTATTTGGACAGTTTACATAGGACTCAATGGGCACACTGAGTTCACTCAAGAAAAGCTGCTTAGTTTAAATGATGTGACTCTAAAAAGCATCAGTGATGTGAACTAGGCACAGTAGCCTAGTGGCTAAAATCCTTGCCTTGAACGCCCGGGATCCCATATGGGTGCCAGTTCATGTCTGGCGGCCCCACTTGCCATCCAACTCCCTGCTTGTGGCCTGGGAAAGCAGTAGAGGATGGCCCAAAGCCTTGGGACCCTGCACTCGCGTGGGAGACCTGGAAGAAGCTCCTGGCTTCAGATAGGCGCAGCTCCAGCTGTTGCAGCTGCTTGGGGAGTGAATCAACAGATGGAAGATCTTCCTCTCTGTCTCTCTCTCTGTAAATCTGACTTTGCAAGAAAAATAAATAAATCTTTTACATATATATCTATATTTGCCAGGTATCATAGTAGTACACTTTTGTGTACTCATTTACTGATATTTAGCCACATGAAAGTTTAGAACTTTGCCATACTCAAACTGCAAGATCCTTTTTACATTTACACATGGGCAGGATCTTCAAAAAGTTCCTGTAGATGCCCAGTGTGAAAAAAGTGCACAGGTTTCCAAAATCTTTTCACCAAAGCAAATGTACCTTTTAATCCCACTTTCCTATGTACCTTTGGAAGTACCCTCTTATTTACAAGAATATATGTGTGTGTGGAGAAAGAGTGTTCCAGAGTGTTCCAGAGACCAGGTATAGTAACCTTACAACAGCTTGGTCAGACTTCACTGAAAGTAATTCCATTTTACCACTAATAGAATTGTTAAATTTTCTCAGTGAAATAAAAAGTATCAAGAAGTGAGGTCTGAATGCCAAATAAGAATCTCAATGAGGACAACTTCCAAGAACTGACTTTAGCCAAAGAGGAGAGAGGCTAGTGTTAGCGTGTGCGCCTGTGGGACACAGAGGCCACAGCTAGAGCATCTGGCAGCTCCTCACTCCACTGCCATCAGTGTGTCCCTCAGTGTGGCTGTGAAGAATCTGACCTGTCACCAGTCGGCTGGTACTTGTCCTGTGCTATAATCACACCTCATTAATCCTGATTCCCCAAGCCCTTTTGGTCTTGGAGCTTTTCTTCACACTGTTTCGCCCAGACTTTGTGTGGTAAAACCAGGGCATGGGGGCTCTCTGGCTTGCTCTCCCTCCCTCGCTCTCTTCATGTATGTGTTCCTCAAATAATTTTTTTAAATTAGATTAAATAATATTCAGAGGAAACATTTTGTGTTGTTAATGCTTTTGATGCAGCTTACTAGCTCTTAGATAATCAGATGTGATCATTTTACTCTACACTTTCATTAAACTGATGAGTAAAAAAACATTATATAGACTTTAACTTCTCTCATTCCTCTGCCAACAGAAGCAACAATTCATTAAGGGACTCCACTGAAGGCAGCAAGTCAAGTGAAACACTTAGCAGGTGAGAAATGCTAGCCTTGGCCCTTCTGCCAATAACAGCCCATAATGTGTCACATGCTGTGCTTGGGCACAATGGTAATCAAGACAGACAGGTAAGGGCACCACCTTCAGGTTGCTTGTACTCTAAGATGGAATGCAGGCATCTTAACCTCTAGTCCTGACCCTACTACATAGTTTTGAATTCTTACTGTGTTCTGATTGGTTTAGCTTATCACCTTTAGCCTAAGGTACTGAAAGGCATGAAGTAGGCATCCTGTTTTCATGTATGAAATGTGGACTCTGCTTATGTGAGCAGCTGGTCACCCTCGCACAGTTGTGTACAGCAGAGCTCAGATGTGAATTTGCGTCCATCTGGCTCCTGAGCTCAGGCATGTAGGTCCCCACTGGGAACTGCCTCTGAGGACCCAGACCGAGCTGCCAGGGACGAAGGCCAGGCAGGGCGCCGAGAGGAGCTGGCCAAAGTCTGCCATGGGCTTCTGCAGGCCTAGAAAGCGCTGCTCACCTTGGCAATGCAGTTCCCAGGGCAGTACATCTGACTGTGGAAAGGTGGTGGCTCAGGGAGCTAAGATCTTGCCAGTAATACTGGAGTGCAGGTTCAAGTTACAGGTGTTCCTCTTCCCATCTTGCTTCCTGCTAATGCACACGGGAAAGCAGCAGAGATGGCCCAAGCCCTGGGTGTTTCGGGAGGGACCCCAGTATGCAAGATCTCTTTCCGTCTCTGTCAGTTTCTCTTTCAAATAGATAAAATTTTAAGGAAAGGACTGTATTCTCCAGGAGAATCATTGAGAAGACCTTGCCTTACTGTGTAATGACTGGCGGATTTCCTATCTGTGTTTTGTCTGTTTTGCTTTAAGTGCTCGCATGACCTCTGGGGAATTCTACTCTATACTATGAGACTAAGTGTTAGGAAGCAAATAATCTTTTAGTTTCATAGTGAAATAGTTTTGCCCTCACAAGCACTTGGAAAGGAACCACCTCAAGAACTGCTGCCATGATACTCCTCCCTGGACACGTGGCCCCAGGGAACCCGTGTGCAGTATTCCCGCTGACTGACGCACAGCCTGACTGTGTGGAAACAGACACTACAAATGCTAACAGGGTGTTTTTTTTTGTCATTTTAGTCCTGGATTTCTTCTCCCTTAAATGAGTCATTAAAATTGCATCTGAGAACCTGTAAGAAAAGTGACTTCAGTTTTGAAGTTATTATTACAGAAAAATCAATTTTCTAGTAATGACATTATATATTACTTTCAGTCTGCAAAATGAGTGTGGGTAGTGGGAGCAAGCAAAGCCATGCAGTGTTGACTCTCCCTCTTTAAGGGTTCTGCGGTCAGGACTAGGCTTGCCTTGGTATTTTAACCTTCATGTTGGCCTGTGTTTGATTGCTTGCAACCATAAATCTTAGTGCTGTGTTTAAACCTAACACTTGTGTGACCGTTCTTGCGTTTCCAGGGAACCGGTCGCTTTGCACGCAGGTGACCTGGAGGACCCCTCTAGTTGCTTCACTTTCCCTTCCACAGGTGAGTTTTCAGTGAATGCACAGAAATGGGGCCCACCTCAAATCCTGCAGTGGCTCCCCATTTACAGGAGAGTAAAGCCAAAGTCACAGCAGCCTGTAAGCCCCATTAGCTCCACAACCTCTTTCCCTACCACTCCCTCCTGCATTTGGCCACAGCAGCCTCCAACTCTCCTTGGGCCCGCCAGCTGGCTCCCACATTCGGGCCTTTTCATGCCCGGCCACAGTGACGCAGCCAACAGTGTCCACTGAGTGAGCTGGAGAGACGTGGCACGGCAGGCGCTCCATGAGGTTCCTAAGCAGCTCTTCACTAGATGATCGCTGTAAAAGTGAGTCACGCAGGAAGAGAAGGACTCTGTCGAAAAGAAAACTGGCATGGAATTAGAAAAATTAGACATGGAAAAGAAAAAGACATGAAAAGCCTTAAAAAGTGAAAAAAAATATAATAGGCTTGACTGAAATTATAGCTGTAGATAAAATGACACAAAAGGATATTTAGATTCGGATTGAAAAGACAAACCAGCTGACACATACTTTACTCCATTCACCATCCGTGCAACTCTCAGAAAATTGTTGTCATATATTTAAAAAATAAAGCAAATGTGGACACTACACTGAACTACTTGCATTGTTTCAGAGTTGATCTTCATTTGGAGAAACCTGTACATTTACACTTTGCCTTCTATGATTTTTCTTATGCCTTTGATGTTTTATTTAATGTAAGTCTCATAGTGATAGAGTCTCTGGTTTCCTGAAAAATTCTTCCGTTATTGTTTTTGGAGAACATTTGTGTGGAGCCTGGAATCCTAAGTAGATGTTTTCCTTCCCTTTGAATACATCAATCCATTGTTTGTGGCTTCCATTAATTTGACTAAGAAGCTGGCCTTTGGTTTAATAGTAGTTCATTTAATTGTAGTATGCCTTTTTCCTGCTTTTGGTAATGCTAGGATTGTTTCTGTCTTTGTTTTCTCAGTTCTTATTAACATGTCCAAGGATGGTTTTATTATTTAAGAACACATTTGGGGATGGGGCACTGCTGCTTGAATCTGTGCTTTATAGTATCTGTGGATCTAGATCAACAAGAATTTTTTTTTTCTCATAATTTTTTGCGTGTTATTTTGTATCCTCATATACTTGTATTTTTATTGCTTCTTTATATGAAAACTTGTACAGGTAACATGAGGCCTAGAATGAGATTATCTTCCCCCAGACAATATTCCTGCTGCATTTGGCAGACAGCCAAGGGCATCGGCAGCCCCAGGTGAAGGGATCAGATCAGGAGTGAAGCTGGTAGCCTCCCGGCTGCTCCATAGCAAGCCTAGTTCCCAGTCATTTAGTCCCAAGGCACAGGTCTTTTCAGGGTGTGCCCTTTGTTCTCACATAAGGCATTGGGTATTTGCCAGAATACTCCATTCCTTTTGCTGCATCATGGGGAATGTTTTTTTCATGAGTGTGTGACTTTTTCAGAGGTTTGGTGTACTATTTTAAGCTCACTTTTTTTATTTGAGTGTCAGAGTGACAGAGGAGAGACAGAGAAAAAGAGAGATCCTTGCTCCAGATCGCTGTGATGGCCTGGGCCAAGCCAGGCTAAAGCTAGAAGCTTCATCTGTGTCTCCCATGTGGGTGGCAGGGCTCAGATGCTTGGGCCTGCTTTTCCCTGGCCATTAGCAAGGAACTGAATTCAAAGTTGATCATCTAGGGTCCAAAATGATGGCTCAGTGGCTAAATCCTTGCTTTGCATGCACCGGGATTCCATATAGGTGCCAGTTCATGTCCTGGACACTCCACTTCCCATCCAACTCCCTGCTTGTGGCCTAGAAAAACAGTAGAGGATGGCCCAAAGCCTTGGAACCCTGCACCCATGTGGGAGACCCAGAAGAAGCTCCTGGCTCCTGGCTTTGGGTTGGTTCAGCTCTGGTCATTGTGGTCATTTGGGGAGTGAACCAGAGGATAAATACTACTTTCTGTCTCTCTTTTTCTTTGTAAATCTGCCTTTTCAATAAAAAAGTAATTTTTAAAAAATGATTCATTTATTTATTGGAAAGTCAGATGTACAGAGAGGAGGAGAGACAGAGAGGAAGATCTTCCATCCGATGATTCACTACCCAAGTGAGCACAACGGCTGATGTATGCCGATCTGAAGCCAGGATCCAGGAATTTCTTCCGGATATCCTACACGGGTGCAGGGTCCCAAGGCTTTGGGCCGTCCTCGACTGCTTTCCCAGGCCACAAGCAGGGAGCTGGATGGGAAGTGGAGCTGCCGGGATTAGAACCAGAGCCCATATGGGATCCCAGCGTGTTCAAGGCGAGGACTTTAGCCACTAGGCCACACTGCTGGCCCCCAAAAAAGTATTTTTTTTTAAAGTGGATCACCTAGGACATAAACCAGTACCCATATGGGAGGCTGGCATCACAGGCACCTAATCAACTTGCTATGCCACAGCACAGGTGCCAACTTTTAAAGTAATTTAATGTTTGCTTAAATTACTTTAATTGATATTTGGTAAATAAAAGTTATAATAATATATAATTATAATAAAATTAATACTTAGTATTTTAAAATCATTCTTTTTGCATTTGTTTTTGCAAACTTTTAGTAAGTCCATCTGTGAAAAATTCAGCTTCCCGTTCATTCAATTCTTCTCCAAAGAAGTCCCCGGTACACTCACTGCTAACAAGCTCAGCGGAAGAGTCAGTGAGCTCCACGCCCCAATTCAGACCCACCAAAGCCATTCACTCCCCTGATTCTGTTAAAGGTAAGGCTGACCTAATCCAACGAAGCAGCTGATTGTTTTCTTACTATTAGGACTTGCAAATTCTTTTTAACAGCCAGAACTAATAATATTACTAATGTTAATATTAGTAACTAATATTAGTATTATGCAAGCTCTCACTATAACTGTCTAATTTCAATGATCTTATTTAAATCACATAGCTATTACATACACACAAGCTTGAGTAAATGTACATTGTGTAGAAATATTTTCTTTTTCTCTGCCATGAATGATGAAATTCTCCTCTCTTCTATGTAAGAAATTGGGTCTTTGAAATGTTATCAGCAACTCTTCTTTAAAATCTTGGCTCTTCAAGTCTCTGTAAGTTCAAGGGTCTATAATACAAAGTTGTCAAAACAGTATCATTCTTTAGATTTTAAGTTAGTTTTTTACTTGGTAAGACAATGACAAAAGTGTTCTGATATAGAATAAATGCCTGACAATGAGGAGGTTGCTGAATTGTGTTTGGAATGATTCTCATCTTAGTATGACCCTGACCAGGACCGCCATGCTTCTTCATGGCGTTGTTCTCTCTCATCATTTTTAAAGGTATAGTGATTTATTTAAAAGACCATGTAACAAAGACACAGACACTCAAACACACACACAGACACAATGTCCCATCTGCTGGGTCTCTGCTCATATGGACACAGCAGCCAGCTTTGGGCCAAGGCAAAGCCAGAAACAAACAACTCCATCCAGGTCTCCCGCGCGGCTGGGGATGCCCAGCACTAGGCCGCCATCCATTCCTCCCAGGTGTGTGAGCAGGAACCTGGATCTGAAATGTAGGAGAGCTGGACTCAAAGTGGGTGCTCTGATGCAGGATCTGGGCATCCTGAGCAGCAGTTTAACTTGCTTGCCACAGCAGCCATCCAGCACCATTCTCTTTGATCAGGAATACTACAGGGTAAGTATTATATCACTGATGAATCAGTCCTTAGTTTTTTCAAAGTCTCTCCTGTGTGCATTTCTAGGTGTAATGTTTTCTTGCTAGGAAAATACTCTAAAGGTTATACAGCTAGTGAGGGAACAAGATCAAAATTAAAATCTGCAGATTGTCCATCAGGTGCTGTCAGAAGGGAACTGAGCACACCTAGAAGAGAACAGCTCACACGCTCGAGGTCCTCTTCGGTTCTACTGCTGCCATTGCGGCCACCGCACCTGCTGTAGACGCCTCAGCCCTGTCAACATCCACAGCCCTCCACGTCCCCACTCGGATGGCAGCAGCTAACGTGGGCATTGGCCTTACATACATCCTGAAGTGGAGCCATGGTCCCAACTAGGTCTTGCTCCCCCAAGCCTTAAGTTAATGGAATTGCTGTATTTAGTACAACAAGATGCTACATATGCTGGAAGTATTCTTCTCACTGGTAGGATTTAATATGATGTAGTTGCATAGTAGTAAATAAAATAAGTTTGAAACAAGAAACAAGCCCTACTATCGCAACATTTAGGTAAGAACCTTTTTTGTTTTTAAAATAGTTCTTTAAATTTTCCTTTATTGGACCCTGGTGTGATGGTTCAGTGGCTCAATCCTTGTCTTGTAAGCATTGGAATCCTATGTGGATACCAGTTGGTGTCTTGGCTGCTCCATTTCCCATCCAGCTCCTTGCTTGTGGCCTGGGAAAGCAGTCAAGGACGGCCCAATGCCTTGGGACACTGCACCCACCTGGGAGACCTGAAAGAAGCTCCTGTCTCCTGGCTTGGGATTGGCTCAGCTCTGGCCACTGGAGCCTCTTGGAAAGTAAACCAGAGGATGGAAGATCTTTCTCTGTCTTTCCTTCTCTTTGTAAATCTGCCTTTCAAATAAAAATTTTAAAAAAATGTTTGTGTATTCCTTTATTACAAAGGGGGAAATGTTTAATTTGTAATTGGAAGGCTTCTAGAAATGAATATTTAATTCACTTTTAATATCACATCTAAGCAATTTTCTAACAGATCCACAGTCTCCGCCATTAGAAACAACAGGAAAAACGTGCAGGAAGCTTCAGAACAGACTGGAAAGCTTGCAGACACTGGTAGAAGACTTACAGCTCAAGAACCAAGGTATGGTGCACATTTCTGGAGAGGCTTTCTCTTGTTTTCAAGTTCAGCCCCCTCTCCATGGACTCACCCCATGGGGATGGCGTTAGCAATTTAGAACCTTTAGTGAAAATATGAGGGTTCTGACCATGACTAAGCCCTGGATTAATCCTGTGACCTGGAGTGGGTCACCTTAGCCCTGCTCTCCCCTTCACTAGTACAAGTGACAGTCTTGCTGCCCAGCTGCTAGCAGCACACTTGTTGCAAGGGGCTTTGCACCTGAGGCTTCCCACATACTCTTCTTTGTCCCCATTAATTCTGTGGACAAGCCTTTGTATGTTTCCCCTGGTAACCAGGGTGCGATCTCCATCCACAGCCAGAAAACAACAGTGGTATCTAGTTTACCTAGACTTTAAATTAGTGTAGTGCTGTAAATGACTTGGCCACACAGTGAAATGCCAGATAAAAAGATAAGCCACTTCTAAAAATACAAGCGCTGTTTGAATGAGAGCTACCACAGACAGAGGAGGACCAGAGAACGTGAGCCAGTGGGGTCGCCCTTGGTATCTGCGTTTGTGACACAACTTCCTGAATCCAGGCGAGAGATTCATGTTGGAGTGCATCTGTTATTCTGTTTCCATCCCTAGAAAATACAAGTGCTATATCAAGGAAGATAGAGAATTTTTCCAAAAACAAATCTGTGAAATTTAAACATACTACCAATTGCTGTTAGCATTTATTGGGCAATTCCAGCTATGTGCTAGTGCTGCCCTTAACAGTTTCTTGATGTGATCCCAGCACTGGGAATGGGCATCATTTGAAAACAAGGAAACGAAACACAAAAGCAGAGCCAGTCACTGGCTGGGTCACACACATCGCTTATGGGTCACATAGCGACTTTCTTTTTCTTTTTTCTTTCTTTCTTTTTTAACGACAACCCCAGGCAATTTATTGTGAGTTTTTTTTTCTAGTTTGTTTTCTAAGATTTATGTACTTATTTGAGAAACAGACAGTTACAGGGTCACAGAAAGAGAGAAAAAGATCTTAAATCCACTTCTTGAGAGAGAGATCTTCAGTCCAGTGCTTCACTTCCCAAATGGCTGCAACAGCCAGGACTGGGACAATCTGAAGCCAGGGGCCAGGGGCTTTATCCAGGTTCCCCACATGGAGAACAGGGGCCCAAACACGTAGGCCATCTTCTGCTGCTTGCTCAGGCCGTTAGAATGGAGTTGGTATTACAGGCCACAACCCAACCTGCTGTGCGACAGGACCAGCCCCTACAGGAAGTTGCTGTGGAGCTGAGATGCCATCTTAGTAGTTGCTGACTCCAGAGTCCTCATATGTCTTACTATGCCAAGGCTGTTTCAGGTTGTCCTTAAAAGAACATTCCAGATCCCTTGAGTAATTCAGACTCCTATGTATATATAAGCAACAGGAAAAAATGTCTTGCATTTATTATAAGATTTTATTTTGTTTAATGGAAGATGTGTTGTTTTATTTGAAAATTAAGACATTTATTGTATACAATGTCCCTTGGAAATTATGAAACAATTATTTTTGGACCTTTGCACACTGACAGTATTGTGGCTAATTAGGTTCGGTTGAGGTGTGATTATTGCTAATTGAAAAAAAGTATTTTGGGAAAGAATTATGGAAGAATTTACCTAATTTGAAGTGCATATTCCTTTGACCAAGATTAGCAATTTGTTCTACAAGAAATGACTGCACTGATGCACAGAAGTCTGTGTCACAAGTATTGATCCATCCAACATTCTATATGAAGAAAAGTAAGGAAGCCACTTTAATTACTGACATTTTGTTACCTCTGTATAATGAAGTGCTATGCAGCCATAACAAAATGTGAGCTGAACTAGAAGCAGGTTGGGATACTGTTCAGTGAAAACTACAAGATGTGCATATCGCCTATCATATAAAAAGAGGAATGCATGTGTGTGCAGATAGAGGAGAAAGTCACAAAATTCTAGAAATGGAACTACAAGATATGAGCAAATAGTGAAAACTGTGTAGTTTTTCATAGTGCACATTTAAAAATTTTCAAGTTTACTTATCTGAAAGTAAGAGAGACAGAGATGAGTGGTGAAGAGACAAGAAGAAATCCTCCATCTGCTGGTTCACTCCACAGATACCCTCGGTAGCCAGAGCACAGCTGGGATGAAGCCAGAAGCCTGGAACTCAGTTAGTCTTCCCATTGTAGGGATTCATCTAGCTGAGTGGGAAACTGGAATTGGGAGTCAAACTGGTACTCCAGTCAAGGCACTCCAGCTGGGGATGCGGGTAATCCCAAGCAGGGTCCGAGTCCCTGGGCCAGATGCGTGTCCCTTCCATAAGCTTTCTGAACACTTTGTACACATGAACTTCAGATTGCTTGCCCCAGAACAAAGTATCTTTGATTCCATCTTCTGTGGGCTTTTCTGAAGTACCCTGATATTCACCAGTTTTCAGGGGTGCCCTACGAGGGGGCGGCACAGCAGCAGACTGAGGGTAGACAGGCTGATCTTCATCTCTTGGCCCCCCTCTGACAATTAGTATGTCTTCCATACTACTCATTTGAAACAACCAGGAGAGTAGAATTCTTTCTGTTCCAAGCAGCAATGCTCCTCTACGGTTGTTAGGACTTTCTGGAGTCCAGAATTTCTCTCTCCTATATCACTACCATGCCAGTCCTTTAAGGAACACAGTTTAGAATCTAGAGCCTGTGTAAATTTACTGTTCTAACTTTGTTTTATCAATATTTTCAGCAATGTCTTCAATGATCAGAAATCAAGAAAAGAGGATACAAAAAGTAAAAGACCAGGAAAAAATGCTACTAAAATGACACATTGCTTGCCTATTCTTTATGGAGGGATGATGCCTGATTAATTGTGGTGTTGTTTATAATTAGTGACCCATGTACTTTTTTGCTTTTTATGTGAAAATTTAATAAAAGATATCCTGTCCTGTAAACTATTCTGAAATAAAACATTCTTGAATGCTGTTACAGCAAAACTTCAAATAATGCTAGATTTGCAAGTATTCAAACACTGTAAGGTATTCATTCATTTGTGTTTATTCCTGTGGAATGAAATAATTGTGTGTTTTCTTATGTTTACTGGTCCTGAGACAATAGAGCTATTTTTTTCTGCCTTAGAAAAAGAAATTCTTGGCAGGAAAACTACTTTCAGAGGGGCAAGAGAGTTGTGGTATAATGCCTAGGACACGAGGGCAAACTCCAGCATGACAACGATGACTCCTCTGTGACCATGAACTCGCTGTTTGCTCTGTCAACATCACTGGAGGCACTCAGACAACTGAGCAATGGGGCTCCCACTCAAACCTCGTCCAAGTTTCTCGATGTCTAGGTTAATAAAGAAAAAAATCTTGTTGCTCTTTAGCAAATAGGTAACTTCTACATTGACTTGGTTATCTTCATTTGATTTTCCTAAAGTTTTTATTAATTTGAAAAGCACAGAGAGACACAAAGACAGGCAGAGATGTTCCATTTGCTGATTTACTGCAAATACTGACAATGCCTGGACAACCTGACAATCTGGTCTCCCATGAGGTGGCAGAGACTCAGCCGCCTGAGCCTTCACCTGCTGCCTCCCTGAGTCACGTTAGCAGGAAGCTGGAATGAAGATTGGAGCCAAGACTGGAACTGAGGCACTCCAGTATGAGGTGCAGGCATCCCAGCCAGTATCCTTCCTACCAGCCAGATTCAAATAAATTAGCAGGTTTTATTATGTGACTCAAATACGGTGAGACGAGAATAGGTACAAATACGTTTCAATGGTGCCAAGATATTAGTGATAATGTAGAAGTCTGCCTGCCCTCCACCTATCCCCCTCCCAAAGATGAGCACAGAATTATCACTGATAAACAGTTGCCCATCTGGATACTGTGCCCCAACCTCACCCCACAGCTCCGGGTGTGGCCATCTGCTCAGCTCCCACTGGCAGGATGTAGACAGAGCACGTCACGCCCAGTTCCAGCCACACATGCTAATATACATTTGTGATTTTGCCATTTCCTCTTCCATGCTCTAGGTACGGAAGCCAAGAGGGTCCTTGGGGGCAGAAGGGAACAGGGACTTATGAAAGCTGCCCTCCTCTAAGGAGATTCAGTGCTGACCCATGAATAAGAAGCCAGCCTCTGGTGCCCAGATGGTGTGTGCAGCCAGCTGGAGCCTAAGCAAGCAGACTTCTAGCCCCAGGGTGTGTGTGCTCCCACCAGGCAGTCCTCATGGGCTCGCTCTCAGCATGCTGTCAATCTGCACTCCAAGCACAACAAATTCTGAGTAATGATTTTTAAAAATATAAAGCTAAGAGTACATCTTAATCATGTTTGCTTTACTGAAATATAGGTGAGAAAATGGCTGGTGGTGACATAGTTCTTTTACTTTGTAATGCTGTTTTTCATATCATTCTTTTCATCAGGAATAAATACTGTTTTGCCAACAGATGTTATTTGAATGCTATTTTGACATGTTAGAATCTGCTGCAGGGCAAGCATCTGGCCAGCATCTTGAGATGCTGCATCAGACACCCGCATTCAGTACCAATGTCTGTGCCTGATGCTGACCTTTGGCTTCTAGCTTCCTGCTAATGTAGACCCCAGGAGGCAGTGATGGTGGCTCATGTTGGGTTCCTGCCAGCTCCTGGCCTTTGGAAATATTTGGGATATTAGCCAGCAGATAGGAGCACTTAGCCCCCACCTCCTCCTGTGTTCTTTCTCTTACTCAAAGAGAAAAAAAATGTGGCTTAGTGGGTTAAGCTGCTACCTATGACTCCAGCATCCCTATTGGAGTGCCAGGTTTGAGTCCGATTTACTCTGCTTCTAATCTAGCTCGGTGCTAATGCACTCCAGCAGTGCAAGATGGCCAAGTGCCTGGGCCTCTTCAAGCACACACTGGAGTCTAGGATGGAACTCAGCTCCTGGTGTCAGCCTATCCCAGAACTAGCCATGGAGGCCATCTGGGGAGTGAACCAGCAGATGCAAGATTTCTCTCTGTTTCTCACTCCCATTCTCTGTCAATTTGCCTTTCAAGTAAATTATAAAAAGAAATCAAGCATGCTCAGTTTCCTTCCAAGTAAAGGAAACATTTAAGTATTCTAAACTTTTTCTCCAAAGGGAAGAGAAAAATACATCTTTCATGTCTTCTATGCTTTTTGTTGTTTACCTTTCTCTACATGTCTGTTGTAAACGCAGGAAAATATTTTACATTTAGGCCTTTGTGTTACTAAGATTCAGACAGATAATTAAGACATTTAATAAAGATATTAAACTTGGGCTTTATTATTTATTCACTTACAATAATTTAAATATGCTTATTTCTTCTCCAGGCCAGGTTGTATTTCTGTCCTGTATCAATGCACTAGCTAAGATAACTACTGCTATAAAAGGAGAGGGAGGGCGGTGACTGGTGAAACAGTTGCTGGAGGGCCTTGGGGGAGAGAGGCACAGTGGACAGAGGCTGTCTTGTAAGGCCTTCCTTGCAATAACCTGGCCCTTAGCCTACCCCCATCTGCTCAGCCCATGTCCTAACCCCGTTCAAGTCCCCATTCCTGTGGGCTGCTCCCATGATGGATGTAACTGTCGTCTCCAGGCCATCAACAGACCAGTAAGTTAAGGACCCACTCGCTGTCATTAAAACTGCCCCGGCACAATCAAACAGAAAAGCTGGGTACATCCCAGCCACACCTGTCCCCTCCCTAGTCATGTCTCCTGGTCCTGCTAACAGTGGGGCGGTAACTATACCTGAAATGTGCCCATCATAAGGAGCACTTGCTCAGTCGGACCAATAGAAAGGCAGCTATTTCTGACTGTGATTCTTTGGCTCTGTGGTCTGAGAATCACTTACGGCCGAAACTGGAACTCTGCCATGGGTCAGGTTTTGTGCTCCACAGTTCAAGAAGCTTAAGGGGTCACTCCCCAAATAGGATCAAGGCCCAAAGTAATGATGGATCAGCACAAATCCATCATTGTCATTGGGGAAAAGTCCAGCTTCACCGGAAGCATCATCACCACCACCACAACATTAGACTCAAGTCACTAGCAAGTCTGAAACAGCTCCATTGGCTAAGTCTGGAGTCATGCCACTTTTAGGATCTTCAGTGTGCTACCCAGTCCACTGTCTTAACTTTACCTCCAGCTGCAGCAGCTGAAGTGTCTCACACTCAGCAGACTCCATCAGGGAATTCCCCACCACCCGTGAACCACTTGATCCCCACGGCCAGTCTTTAGGACCCTATTGCTGCATTCTTCCCAGCGAGTGACTCCCCCATTCTCCACCAACACAAACTTCCACTGCACCACGGTATCTGCCGGCAGGAGAACAGAGTGAGACCAGAGGCCATCCTTGTTACAGCGGAGCGGGATGTAAGTGTTCCACCTGCCGAGATGCTCATGGTCTCCAGTCACCGCAATGAACTCGACATCAGTGCCCGTCACATAATGCACCTGGAACCTGATGCTAACTTGCTGGGCCTCTGCTGATGTGGCCACCACTCTGCCTGGTTTCACATCTGTTTCTCGACCTCCTGCTTCCACAAAGTTCCAGCCACCCTCTGTTCCCTGCTCTAGGTTACCTCCCAAACCAATGTCCCCCCAAGATGAGTGCCTGGACACCATTTCCCAATCCTGGTCAGCAGCACCCTGACTGTCCAGCTGGGCAACACCCACTTCTGTGCTGTCCACAGGTGTCTTGCTAGAAGGCAGCTGCTGCCCGGCTTTAGCCAGCACCTCTCGTTCATGCTGAAATCGCCATTCTCCTCTAGGAGATTCCAGACTTTGACTTCCCGAATGGCTCCCGGAGCTGCCATTCGCAGAAGGAACAGGCTCCCGGGAGCCAGTGCGGACACCTCCTTTAGCGTTCTGCTGTCGCCATGCTGCCTCCTGCAGGTGGCCAAGGTCTTTGGTTTCAGAAATCAACCTTCCGTTGCTTTCTTGATATTGCTCTAAGAAACAAACAAAATATAACAGGATTAGGCAACAGCTTACATATAGTCAGGCAGAGATGACATGTTGCCCAAGGCGTTGCTGCTCCCGGCAGTTTTCCCCCTACTAATATGCAGAACTTAAAGCCCTTGTATACTCTTTGCTCCAAGAATACATATGTACAAGCACTGTTAACGTGCACAGCCAGGGATGTCAGCATACCAGTGCAAAAGTATCAATAGAGTGGCAAGCTGTAAAGGCACAGCCTGCCACAGTCCTCAGTCTCCCATGGTCAGGACCACGAGGGTGAGTGGCCAAGTCAGACTACTTGGCTGCTACCATTGAAACACATCACCTAGAGGCAAGTGTTGGGCACGCAGTTAAGACGCCTACCTCTCTTGTCAGTCTCAGCTCACACCCCTGGCTAGCAGCTTCCTCACAGAAACTGTGAAGCAGGCAGTGTGGGTCCTTTGCCACTATAAGGGAGGCCTGAATGGAGTTTCCACCTTCCCGGCTTTACTCACCCTCACTGGGACTTGTGGGCATTTAGAGAGTGACCCAGGGTATGCAAGCACTCTCTCCTCTCAAGATAAGAAGCTGCTCTTTTCAAGGTGGGCAGGGCAGGGGTGGGCACACATAGACCCAGGGCGGATCAGTAAGATCTGGTGCCCGAGCAGTGCATCCTAGGAGTTTGTGCATCCCCTCCCATTGCACACAGTGCCCATGTTCTCAACAGGACACAGTCAGCTCCCTCCAGCCACCGAATCCACAGTCCCAAGAGCTCCCTGCAAGGTTGCAATCTCTCAAATCACTCAATCAGGAAGAGGGAGAGGGTGGCCTCTTTTATTTCCTCCCTCTTCAGTGGTGGGGCTGGAAGTGACAAGTGAGCAAATGCAACTCCGAATTCCCAAATCTGCCACCTTCAGAAAAGATAACATCAAGTCTCTTCATCCCCACCGTGGGAGCGAGACACACGAGCCGGCTGAAAGAAGCTCACAGGTGTCACTTCCCCAGGAGGCTGCAGGCCCAGCGCCCCGGAAGGCTGGGCAGCTGGCCAGGGAGCATGTTGGCAGGCAAGGCTTCCTGCCAAGAATCCCTCCGGGCCTGCCCTGCAGTCTTCCAAAATGCATGTGTCACCATGAATGTCAATTCTACTGAACAGAATCCCAGCGCGCCATTAAAGGTTGGGTTCGGTGAGGGGCTGCGCTGCAAGTGTACCCTGGTTCCTGAAGGGGACACCCGGAAACAACCCAGAGCCAAAGTCCACCCTGACTCTCGTCTGTCCCAGACAAGCAGGACGCACACAGCTCGGTCGTCCCACCCCCCACCCCCAACCCCCGCCACCGACTCAGCTGCTCCCGTAGGGGTGCGGGGGTGTGGGGGTGAGGTCTCCAGGATGAAGGACTGGGACTGAGAAAAGGTCTCCGCTTGGGTGGAGGCTGAAGAGGGTAGGGGCTCCTTATAATCCTGCTGAACCTGTCTTTCCCAAGGCAGGGGATGAGGCCCTCTCATTGTGCCCAGCGCCTCCAAGAGGAGAGGCAGGAGGGCCAGGGAGGCAGAGGCCAGCGTGGCATGGCGCCAGCGGGGAGGGGGATCAGCCATGCGTCCCACCCGCTCCAAGCACCCCATTGGGAAGCCTTGAGCCCAGCCAGCTGCAGGAACAACCAGAGGTTTGGAGAGGGTCCCGCGGGGATGGGTCGCCAGGAAAGCTCCAGGTGCAGTTCTTCCTCTCCGTCCTCTTCCCTCGTCCGCCCCTATTTTCCCTCCCCGTTCTCCTACCCCCACCCCGTCTTCCCCGGGAAAGTTCAAGGACCCCTGCAGACCCGGGAAATACCTGCTTTACTGTCCAGCTCCCGCTTGCCAGGGCCAGGGCTCAGGCCGCCGCTGTCGTCGCCGCCTCCCGGACGGCCTCCGGGAGTCGCAGCCTCCCTAGCAGGGGCCTCCTTATCCGGCTCCGCGCCCTTGCTGATCCCCGCGTCCCCGGGGCCGCCCCGCAGTAACCACACGAAAAGGGCCCCGGCCAGACTCCCTCCGACCAGCAGGGCCGACCAGACGGCGCCCATTGCTGAGAGGCCGCGGCTGTGGGAGACGACTGCGGGCGGCGGCGCGGGACTCCCGCGGGAAGGGCCACACCTCCCCGGGCAGCCCGGGCCTTTTACGGCCCGCGAGGAGCCGCCCCGCGCCCAGCCCGCTCCTGGGCGGACGCACGCAGCCCTGTCCCGCCCCTGCCCCGCCCCGCCACCGCCCTGGGGGCACGGGCTGCGGGTGATCCCCATCCGCGCCTGGCCTCCCCAGCTTCCACCTGCTGCAAAGCACCCGGCCGAGGCCATCCAGGTCTTCCTTGTCCTCGCCCTCTTGGATGTTGATACACCTGCGCCCAGAGAGCTGAGTGGGCTGATAACCCGGTTCAAGCTCCAAGGAAGGGGATGAATAAAAACAGTGTTGATAAATAAATACTCCCGGGGACCACAGAGCGGGAAGGAAGTGCAGGAAGGAACCCTTCTGGAGCCCCGAGGAAGAGCCAAAAGACCAGGTGGTAAACCCAACCTCCTGTCAGCCATGGACCTGGTGGATCACGCTCTGTACTGAACGCCCTATGGTCAAGCATTGCTGACTCCTGATTGGGTTTCCTAGAATACCTCGTTAGCACACACCTCAACCTAGCAGGTGATCGTCCCCCTTCAGACCAGCCCTAAAACAGGAGCGTGACTGCCCATCCGCCCGCCACATCCAACTGCGAAACGCCACCCCTCGGCAAAAAAACAAAAACAACAACAAAAAACACCTTGGGGTCATCTTCAACAGGTCTCCCTCTGGTGGGATAAATCATCCCAGTGTGTCCCTTGCTGGAAATGGAGGGTGACAGAGGCCCCTGGCAAGGTGCATGGCTGGGTCTGTGGATTACTGAGAGGTCTGGCTTGTGCGTGGGAGGCAAGTGGCAACTCCTACAGTCTCAAGGCAGAGAGGCTCCTACAGTGCTTAAACCTGTTAGCTATTGGGCTTTCCCAGCTCAGGAAACAGCGAGTGTATCTTTCTGGCTGCTCCAAACACAATGAGTACTTGCAGGCTGCCTTGAGAGCAGCAGCCAGAGCGAGCTTGACAGCAACAGTCCAGTGCTGCGACGGGCCTCCGTGCTCAAGGCCTGCCCGCTGCTCTACGGCTCCCAGCCCAAACTCTCCCCACCCTGTGGGACCCACCTTCGCCACCTCTCGGATGCCATCTCCAGCTCCCCACCTACCGCAGGTCAGCTTCCTTGATGCAGGCACCTCTGCTCTGCAGCTCTTGGCACAGAATTGATTGATTGATTCATTCATTCATTCATTTAGAAAGGCAGATTTACAGAGAGAAGCAGAGAGAGGAAAACCCTTCATGAATTGGTTCACTCCCCAAATGGTCGCATTGGCCAGAGCTAGTCAATCCAGAGCCAGGAGCTTCTTCCAGGTCTCCCACATGGGTGCAGGGACCCAAAGCCTTGGGCCGTCCTCTACTGTCCTTCCAGGCCACAAGCAGGGAGCTGGATGTGGAGGAACCAGGGCATAAACTGGTGCCCATATGATATGTCTGTTCCACAGGGTGGCAGATTAGGCTGTTGAGACCCAGGACCGCTGTCCTTTACTCCCTGAGTGAGCACAAATTCATGTCCCCAACTCCTGATATCAACAGAGTGAAGATCCAGATTGAATGAAAGGATGGAAATGATAGTAAACCTATGCTTTTAAAAAAGTCATATAACCTTATGAAACATTATCTTATAGACTGTAATACCCACTGTTTCTTAAATAGTAAACTTTTAGATCTTATGTTTAACAGAATTCTATGAAAATTTTATTCTATTTTGTCACAGTAAAACTTGAGGTCATAGGATGGGCTTAAATCGTAAAAAAAAATTATTTTACTTTTACAAAATTTATTATAGATATTGTATTTGAAAGAGTTACAGAATGAAAGGAGAGGCTAAAAGAGAGAACTTTTATCTGTTGGATCATTCCCTAAAGGCCCCAATGACTGAAACTGCGCCAGTCCAAAGCCAGGAGCCTGGAGGTTCTCCTGAGTTCCTGTGTGGGTGTAGGGACTCAAGGCCTTGGGCCGTCCTCCACTGGTTCACTCCCCAAATGGCCACACCGGTCAGGGCTGGACCAGGCTGAAGCTAGGAGCTTCTTCTGTGTCTCCCACAGGACTCCAGGGGCCCAAGCACTTGGGCCATCTTCTATTGCTTTTATTTATTTATTTTAAATGTATATTTCTTTAATTAAAGAGGCAGATGTACAGAGAAGAGACAAATAAAGAGCTTCTGTACACTGGTTCACTCCCCAAGTGACCACAATGGCCAGAGCTGAGCAGATCTGAAGCCAGGAGTTTCTTCCAGGTCTCCCAATGCAGATACTCAGTCCTAAGGCTTTGGGCTGTCCTCCACTGCTTTCTTAGGCCATAAACAAGGATTTGGATGGGAAATTGAGCAGCTGGGACACAAACCGATGCCCATATGGGATGCCGGCACATGCAAAGATTTAGCCACTGAGCCATAGTGCTGGGCCCCGACAGGTTTTATTTTACAAAGCAAAGTGTACCTGGGCTCATGATTCTGGAGCTGCACTGGGCAGAGACTCTGCTGATAGCTTCCTCCTCTCAGAGACCCAGGTCAGCCCAGGGCATCACATGGCAAGAGTCAGGGAGTGTACGTGTCGGCCTGTGTGTCTCTCCCACTGCTGGGTCTACATTGAAACTGTCAGGATTCCGTCATGGGGACTTCACCTGAATGACTTAGCCAAAGACTGTCATTATTGTGGATTCAGCAGGGTTTGGGTCCCTACACTTGTAGGGTTGTTTATACGCCAGAATCGTATGCTCCTGGCAGATGGATTTTAGAGGTGTGGACTTATTCTGACCGTGTGAGTATACCCCTCAACGCTACAGCCAGGGTACATTTCCACCCTCTTAATACTTCACAGTTAGGATTCAGTCCTGAAGACTTTGATGGCTGAGGGTTGAATTTAACCTGGCAGACAGAGGAGCTGCCCCATTCAAGGCTGTGTTTTTGGGCTGGTTGTAGGTGGAGATGCCCAGGTGAAGTGGCAGCAGCTGTAAGCATCTGGACACAGGTAGATGAGGCCACAGAGCTCCGGGCTGACCAGGAAAGGGACAAGAGGCACTTGGGTTGCTATTCTCAATATGCCACTTCTGCCCACTGAAATCTGTAGAGGGGCAGGTTTTAAAACCTTCCACGGTGCCTTTTGATATGGACACTAGACTCCAGCAAGTCCTAATAGCCCCCCTCCTTGCTTCCTCCTTTAGCTTTGCTTCCTACTCTACTTCTGAGATTGCAAATCAACCTTCTCCTAAGAGCTACTCATTGCACTGAGGGCATGGTGCAGCATTGGCCTCCCCCTTAGAGAACAGCTCAGCATTTGTTCTTATTTTGAGTGTGTCTCCTGGAGGTCCAGAACCTGGCCAAGAAGCATCTCCCACCTGACTGACAAACACCCACTTTGTCATCATCAAAATTCCTAAAACACAATGTGCTAATGTGGACCACTCCAGGCAGGGCCACAAGCACCACAGACCAACCTGAGACCCTCATGTGACCTCAACATGTACTTCTCAAAACCATCTCCAACCTATAAATATCTTTGTCCTAATGCAGTCAACAATGTTGCTTGGCTCTTGGCTCTGAACTTCACAATAAAAACATACTTTCTTCTACCAGCCCCAACAGAGCAAGGCCAGGAGCTTCAGAGCTATTTGGACCCCTTGCCTGAGAGCAGACCCCAAACCCCTAGGGACTCCTGAGTCCCTGAATTCTTTCTCCACAAATTCAGTCCCACACCTTGTATTCTTCCCACACCCCACCCTCTGGTTTCTTTTCTAGCATGCAGAGAGAAAGGTCCGCCTGCAAAAAGCTTGTGCAAACCAGATCAGCTCTGCCCACTGCTCTCCCTCCTGGATCCCCAGGACTACCTGAAGCTACCTAAGACCCAACCTGCTGGAGGGCTGGGCTCTCTGTCACCTGCTTGCTCAGTGTGCTTGCCGGCAGTTAGCCACCACTGCGAACTTATTCCATGAATAAATTCCATATGATTGCAAGTTCAACTCTTGTCTCATCTCCATTCACCCCTCTCTCTTTACAAGCCTGATGTTTGTGACTGGCTTGCTAGAATTGGCTTACCAGGTGAGCATGCTCTGATTTGAGAAACTCTGCAATGTTTCCACAACAGTTCTCCACAGACCTTGTCTGGTTGTCCTTTAGTTTAGGCCAGTGCTGATGTTGTTGACCTGGAGTTAGGGTCAGTTCCTACAAGTTAAAGGGCTGCGTTCCACAAGACTACCCACCTTGAGATGCCAATCACACACCCAGGGATCTTTCACTTCTGATTCTACACAGCTTTGAGTTGATGGTGAGGTTAGCATGGAAGAGGCAGTTGTGCAGGATCTGGATTTCAGAAGCTCTGGAACTCTGTCAACAAGAAAACCAGATGTGGCCCCTTGATCTCACAACTCCCCAACCAGGAGCCAAGACAAACCTCTTTTCTTTATAAAGCTTCCTGGCCTTCGGTATTTTGTTATAATAGCCAAAAGCAGACTAATACACCAGTTCACTGCACTCCAGCTAAAGTGGAATTTTCCTGCCAGAGCTTTCATTATTTTTCAAAATGTTCCCTAAAGCCACTTCATCCCATGAAACTTGTCCTCATTCTGCAATCCCACTTCCTGCCCCATGCCCCAACTCCCATTTCTTGGGTTGTCAGGCTATCCTTCCCTTTAAACTCTGGATATATAATGTGACATTCTTAGAGACGAAAATCAAGGTTATCTCTTACACTGTGATTATTTTCATCCTCCCTTTGAGAGTCAGAGCTTGTTCACTCTCTGTGTTCCTCAGAACACCAAGTCTGTCATCTAGCTAGCCTTCTTTTCATTGTTTGTGTTTGTTGAGTACCAACGCTCCAGGATGAGCGTTTGGTGGGATTATCTCCTGTATGTGTTTTTTGAGAGAAGTAATCTGCCCAAGGTCAGGCAGCTACTGAGTGACCGAGCTGCGCTTTGAACTCCAAATCCCGATCCCATAAGCCATGCCCTGACAGCTTAGCTACACTGAAGCCTATTTGTGCAAAATTTAGAGTGCATACATTCTGAATTTGTGTTTGCTAAATTTTCTAAAATTGTGCAACTATTAGAGAGTGCTTGCAAGAGAGTTCCAAGATTTACTGTGAATTTCAGAATACTCTTGATTTGTAATTTGTAATTCGTCCTGCTGGGGCCAGGTCCTGCTAGCCACCAGCACCTGTCCATTGCCATCAGCTGCTGTTCCTGGGTCACCTCATGGCATTAACCAGTCGTCAGCTCTGGCACTGTGTAGAGTGGTGACATTGGAACTGCCCTGGGTCTGGTTTCACAGAGACATTTTCTGACTGCAACTATTTGCAAACCTCTGACTCATCCTGGTTCCAGAATAGACTCCAAGCTGACATCTGTTTTGCTAAATGATGAAACTTTTAGAAAAGTCTGCATTGGAAAGATGAATTCATCATATAGAAAAAAACAAATAAGGTTATATTACAGTTTTGCATCACATAAGAGGTGGTTTGCAGACAGACTCTACATCCTAAATGTGAAAAAAAGCTGCAGTGCTAGCAAAACAAAATTCAATGAATTACCACCGTGGCAGTGTCTAACACTGTGAGCAAGAAGTGGGTTTGATTTCATCAAAATAGGGTTATTTTAATAAGAAGTCACCCAGGGAGGGGACTGTGCCCAGTGTTCCCAGGCAGGACCGGACCACAAAGGGACAGGAGAACGTCCATGTTGTCTACAAGTGCCATGGGTCTAATATCTAGCTATGCAACAAAGTCTTACAAAGTAACAAGAAAGTGACATTAGATCCGAAAATCAAAGTGTTCCAGGCAGGCTCTCTCTTTGGTGACTGGAGTAATGCCAGGGACACAGCAGGCTCTCACAGCAACCTTTGGCTGAATCAAGTGGATACAGAAATGTTGCAACTCACTTGGTCACCAGACAACTGCACCTTCAAACAGTAATGTTCCATTTTATGTTCTCCATAGAAGTGATTATCAGAACGTAAAGATGGTATGATGATTGAGAGAAAGAACAGGCATAATCCAAAAGAATTTGGTGAAATGAAGAATTTATGTGCTTTATGAGGCAAGCAATCCCACTTCCCTGAACAAAACTCTGAAGGGTTATTGGGACAAATGGCAAGTTCAAGGCCACCTGACTGTCCATGGTAGAGAAATAGCTAAGCAAACTGTGGGGGATGGCATGCTTACAATGAGCCAGGTATGCACACAGCAATGTGACTGAACCTTAAACATAATGGTGGATACAAAGAAAAAATGCATACTACAATAACATTTTTGTAAACTATCATTCTGTACACACTCAGAACAACACTACTATGTCTTCAAAGAAACATGGATATTTAAGAACAATCCTTGGACCCAGCACAGTAGCCTAGTGTCTAAAGTCCTCACCTTGCATGCACCAGGATCCCATATAGGCACTGGTTCTAATCCTAGTGGCCCTGCTTCCCATCCAGCTTCCTGCTTGTGACCTGGGAAAGCAGTCAAGGATTACCCAAAGCCTCGGGACCCTGCACCCATGTGGGAGATGTGCAGGAAGCTCCTGGCTCCTATCTTAGGATCGGCTTGGGGAGTGAACCAGCAGACGAAAGATCTTTCTCTCTGTGGCTTCTTCACTCTGTATATCTGCGTATCCAATAAAAATAAACAAATCCAAGGGAAAAAAGAGGTATAGTTGTCGTGATACACTGGGTTAATTCAACACCTGCCACACTGGCATCCCATATGGGTTCATGCCTCAGCTGCTCTGCTTCTGATCCAGCTCCCAACTAATAATGTGCCTGAGAAAACAGCAGAAAATGGCTCCTACACCCATGTGGGAGACCCAGAAGAAATTCCTGACCCCTGGCTTGAGTCTGACCCAGCCCTGACCCTTGCTGTCACTTGAGGAGTGAAACATCTCTTGGGGATTGAAGATCTCTCTCTTTCTCTCTACCATTTGGCCTTTCAAATGAGTAAATAAATATATTTTTAAAACTTAAATAAAATCAGTCTCTCATAGCATATTGCCCCAAATGTCCCAATGAAAATCACATGTTGTGCCAAACCCAGAAAAATCTCAGGCTAGTGAAGAACTGCATCTAATGAATACCAATGCTGAGTTAGCATAGACTTTGGAGTTACTTGAGCTTACAAAATATCCACACATTAAAGGGAGTATTTTTGACAGACAACGGGCTAGAAATAGGAATAGGAATAAAGAGGAGATGAATGAATGAGTGGTAAAGGAAAGAAGAATGAAGTAGTGAGTAGATCTGGAGCGGGGCCCAGAGTTTTGACTTCCAAGCAGGTTGTCATTGGTTCTGAGGGGGACTAAGCTTTAAAGTGGAAGGAGGGACATGCAGGGGGATAGGGGAGGAGAAGCAGGAGTCACTTTAGAGCAGTGTTGGGAAACATCCAGGGCAGGGAGCTAGCAGACACTGCCTGACACACCGACTGTGACCAAGTCAGGCCAGGCCCTCCCCAGCATGCCAACCTTGCACAGAAGGAGAGACCATTCCAGTCGCTGTATTAGAGGTGGCAAGTGCAGCGTTCCCATGTGGGACACGCTGTTCCTGGAGGGAAGGGGATCAGAATTATCCTCCCTAGCCCAACCATGCTCTCGCTTCCGCTCCCAGCGGGTCCGTTATCCGCTGCACTTGCAGCCCATTCAGCATGTTATTGCCCGTGACTACTGCCACGCACCCTCCCCTAACACAGAAGCTCCTGAGAGAGTGTCTTACCAACTGCCCCAGAGCCGAGCACAGCGTAGCTTCAAAATGCATAGTTATGAATAAATAGGTGAGTAACCTAATGACTCAGGAGTGATGATGTCCCTGGATATAGGACCAAAACTGCAGCAGGGACGTGCCCAGAGACTCTTGGTTTCCTTTCTTGTTTATGAGCTTGAAGCTACAGTCTTGGAGAGCATAAGCCAGATTGGCCAGGATAGGCCTAAGTAAAACCACAAGGAGGGCCAGGTGTGGGGAGTCTTCTACCTTACTTCTTATCCTCCTCCTTTTTTCCATGTTACTTTTTTTTTTTTTTACAGTTCATTCATTTTTATTGGAAAGTCAGATACACAGAGAGGAGGAGAGACAGAGAAACATCTTTCGTTCTTTGATTTACTCTCCAAGTGGCTGCAATGGCCAGAGCTGCGCCAATCCAAAGCCAGGAGCCAGGAATCTCTTCCAGGTCTCCCATGCAGGTGCAGGGTTCCAAGGCTTTGGATCATCCTGGACTGCTTTCCCAGGCCACAGGCAAGGAGCTGGAATGGGAAGTGGGGCTGCCAGGACACGAATTGGTACCCATATGGGATCCCAGCATATGCAAGGCAAGAACTTCAGCTGCTAAGCTACTGCACTGGGCCCATCTCTTTATATTAACAAAAATTCTAAAAGTAAGAACTAATACTATATTATTATCTGGTCTCTCAGGTTACTTGCATCTGTTACCTGTGGTTGTTGGAGGCACTATATAATGGTGTACTGCATGCACTTCTTGTTGGATTTCAGGGGACAGACTTACACTCGATCTTAACCAAAGGGCTGAGAAGTGATTACACAGCCACTTTTAAATATGCTGTCTCAGCTCATTTCTTTAGCAACATGAGTGGTTGCCAGGCTAGAGTGTAACAAGAAGCAGGAGAAGGCTTTCTAGCTGATCCAGGAAGCCCTACCCCGTGACTGGCTCCAAGTGCTTGAAGCACCTGCAGCAGCCAGCATTGCTGAACGGCACATGCACACAGGAGACTCCTGGCACCAGCCCCAGGGGTTTCGCAGCTGAGCTGTGAACTCCATGAACACATTCCGGCTTGTTGCTGGGCATCGGTAAATGCAGCAGCCTGATCATGGGGCATTAGGTAACCATGTGACCAGTGCCTGTAACCGGGTGTTATCTGATCCACCAAGCTACCAAGTCAGCTGACTTTAGTTGTGTGTGCGAGGCTCCATGCTAAACACTCTGCCTGTACATTTCCCTTTATCCTCACATAGAATTTCTGAGAGATTCTACTATTGTTCTTGCCATCATCTCTATGTCAGACGAGAAGACTGAAGCAGACACAGGATAAGTCATTTGCCCATGACCATATAGCTAATACATGGCAGAACTTGGCTAGAACTCAGTTTCTGTGGCTCCAAAGAACACATCTAGTTGCCCAGTTGTACAGTGTCCTCCAATGAAGAGGCAGTTGTCTGTATAGAAGTCGACATGAGCAAATAGATACTCAGAATTTGTGGTACACCCATTTGTACCATACCACCTTTCTTTCTTTTAAAGATTTGATTATTTTTATTGAAAAGACAGATTTACAGAGACAATGAGAAACAGAAAGAAAGATCTTTCACCCACTGGTTTATTCCTCAAGTGGCCAGAAGGGATGGAGCTGAGCCATCTTAAGCCAGGAGCCTCTTCTGGATCTTCCACATGGGTGCAGGGTCCCAAAGCCTTGCTTTCCTAGGCCATAAGCAGGGAGCTGGATGGAAAGTGAAGCAATCAAGACACAAACTGGTGCCCATATGGGTTGCTGGAATTTGCTGGTAGAAATTGAGTCTACTGAGCCCCTGCACTGGCCCTTGTAGTACCATTGGTTCCCTTGCCTACACCTCTGACCTTATGGGATGTTTCCCCAGTCCAATTGATTGAAAAATCAACACACTACAACAGCACCGGCCACAAAATCACAGCCTAACACAGGTGCTGTAGTTCTAAAAGTGAATTTTACAGCCAAAGTGGTGAGACAATGAGTTGACACTCTGCCGTGTCCATTTACCCCAAAGTGGCCTAATAGGAGGTGCAGAAAGCTTTATTTATAACACCACATGGGAGATACAATAGTTGTAGAGAATGTGGTCCCCAACTCCTGTGAACATTTAATCCCCCAAGTCATGAGTTAAGGGTAGTACAGGAAGCTAGAAACTTGAACCAATTATGGAGTTTAGGATTGGGGCTTCATGGAAGGTCTGCTGGATCACTGTGATCTGGAAAAGTGGTTCTTAGAAGAGGCCTGAGTTGGGTTCAGTTGCCCTCTCTGCCACCTGGCTTCCCTTCTCATCCTTCCCCTGTACTCAAGCAAGCATTAGCAACCCTCCTTAGATGTTCAACTGACACTATTGCCAGGTCTTGGGCAATAGTATCAGTTGGGCTGTGAATCTCCAAAATTGTCCACCAATTAAAATTCCTTCCTCCAACGGTAGCTTGTCTCAGGTCTGTAGTCATAGTAATGAAAAGCTGACTGACACTGAAGACCTTCAATATGCAGTGTTTACTCTGAGTCAGCAAGCAAGCTATGTATGTTCTTCCCCCAGAGCCAGAACACTTGGGTCAAGAACCAGGCAACAGCACTGGGAGGGGCAGCTCTATAAGAATCACTTGCATAATTTTCTAACATATTAGTCATTCAATGCCATACCAATTAACTCCATAATGTTGTAAATTGTTGTTGATGTTGTTTTGTGAGTTTTCATTGCAGGGGATGGTATTCTGCCAGTTCTATTTTCAGACCAGGAATGGTCTCCCAATGAAAACTGTTGAACTTGTCTGGACAATAAGATGCTGGACTCTATGCATGGTACATGCTCGCAATGAGGGAATCATGACTGGATATGAACTGTACAACTGCAGCAATGTGGAGGAATCCAACATGGCAGGTGGGCATGGGGTGGGACTGGGGGAATCCCAGAACCTATGAAACTGTGTCACAAAATGAAATAAATTTAAAAAAAGAATCACTTGCATAAATATTACTTCTTTTCTTTAAAAATTTAATTAAAGAAATATTTATTTTTATTTATTTGAAAGGGAGAGGAAGAGAGGGAAATAGGGAGAAACAGATATTTCATCCAAGGGTTCACTCCTTAGGTGGACACGACAACCAGGGCTTGGTCAGCCAAAGCAGCAGCCAGGAACATCTTCTGGGTCTCTACTTGGATGCAGGTGCCCAAGAATTTGGGCTGTCCTCCGCCGCTTCCCCACATGCATTAGCAGGGATCTGGATTGGAAATGAAAAAACTGGGACTCAAACCAATGCCTATATGGGATACTGGTGTGCCTATATGGGATGACTTAGGGGATGGCAGCTTAACTCATTACACCAACCACAATACTGGCCCCAGAAATGGTTACTTCTTTTTTTAAAAGATCTTTTTTTTTTTTTTTTTTTTTTTTAGAAAGTAAGATATACAAAGAGGAGGAAAAACAGAGAGGAAGATCTTCCATCCGATGATTCACTCCCCAACAGCCAGAGCTGAGCTGATCCACAACCAAGAGCTTGGAGCTTCTCTCGGGTCTCCCACTCGGTGCGGGGTCCCAAGGCTTTGGGTTGTCTTTGACTGCTCTCCCAGGCCACAAGCAGGGATCTGGGAAGCTGGGAAGCTGGGATTAGAACCATCACCCATATGGGATCTGGGTGCATATAAGGTGAGGACTTTGAGCTGCTAGGCTACTGTGCCAGGCCAAAATGGTTACTTCTTAACTCCATAACTGGGCTCTGATAATTTAAAGCTTTGACTAGTATAGAAACAGTAGTAGTTTTACTTAGTTGGAAGTTAAGACTGTTGCCTTGTCACTCCTCATGGCACTTGAAGAATCCCAAAGCAAGAGAGCAATATGGTACGGGGGTGACAAATCATCACTAACAGGTGAAAACTGGTCTACAACAGAGCCTTGGAAACCAGGAGATCCCTTGGGGCCGCCCCCTCCAGGTGCATGCATTGACCAACAACATCCTGGCTGGTCAGGACTACCACTAAGTACATTACAATGGACCCAGTTCAGCATACAAAAGATTGAGATGGGATCAGGACAGACCAAGAAAAATGATCATCCTCTATAGATTTGGTATTTGAAGTCATGCCTAACAATGGACTCCATTCCTTTGAACTGGGTCCTTTTGAAATGATTGTGCCTTCTACAATAGGAGGAATAGTGGCATTCCTTGCAGAAAAGGTCTTTTTGTGGGTGTGGGTGTATTTTATTTAAAATGATTTATATTGACCTTGCGCATTCAAAGAGCTCATCATTCTACAGAAGCTGAGAACACCATGTACCACTGTTCTCTGCCTCCTTCTCTCAAGCACAAGCCTGGGTCCCCCAGCTGCACCTGCTTTCAGAGGCTGCAGAGGGAGTGGCTCTGGGAGGCGGCAGCCAGCATCCAGTGGCTACCACTTGCCATGGTGGTTACCATGTGCATGCCTAGGCTGTCTCTGGAGACGCTTGTGCCAGCTCAGTTAAGAGGCATGAGTTTGAGTACTATTCTTGGTAAGGTAACTCCAATCAGGTCCTTCATCCATAAAGATAATGTGTGGGACCCAATATCCCTATAATAAATTCCTTTAGATTATATTGTCTGGAGTGTCCTTTATATAGAGAATGACCCAGAAGGATTCATTCTCGTGAGTGATTACTGCTGACTCCAATTATTGGAATTTTCTACACTCCTTTTGCCAGTCTACATTTTGTGACTTTTCTAACATGATCATCAACACTTTTTAATAATAAAAAACTTTATATCATAATATAGTATAATATAAATGCATTTAAATATATTACAACACATTTTAATAACAAAACCCTCTATATTGTATATAAATATATAAATATAATATATCACTATATGTGTGACATATAACACTTTTTAATAACAAAAAAGCTTTATACTGTAATATATAAGTGTGTGTCATCTTGAGACTTCACTAAACTTTCTAACCTATGGCTTTATGTCGTAGGTACACATTTATTACTAAAATTGACATGCCCCTCCCAAAGAAGAAAATACCTCTGTAAGTTTAATTCGAAATGGAAGAATATGATACTGTAAAGAAAGAGGAAGAGCAGTACTCGCTCAAAACCAGTGAAAATAACAGTCCGGAGAAGCAGAATAAGGTAACTGCTTTGATTTAATTTTTATTTGATTTTTATAAGCAATTGATACTTATGTAATATTTAAATTGATATGCAAGGTTACATGTAAATGCACAGTTACATGTAAATATTGACTTTCTAGCTACTAAAAACATAAAATATTGATTACATGAGACAGAAAGCCATGTGGAATTATTTTAAGTATTAGATATTATTGCATTTACAGATGTCGCCAAATCAACATTGTCCCTCCACAATAGGACATTTATCCTAAATTCTATTTACATTTTCAATCAAGCAAAAGCACTCTTCAAGTACACAGTCAATAAACTTGCCCTAATCATTTTGCTCAGAATCTTCTAGCCTTGACTGGGTTTTATGGGAGTCCCACAGTTACCTTTCTTCCCAGCATATATCTTCGCAAGGAACTGAAAAACACAAGCAAACATTGTTCAGTCCTTGTAAAAAAATCACCACTGTACCCAGATTCAAAATTTCACTCTTTGACACACGTCCTCGTACAACAACACAAAAATTATGTGGATGAGCTGGCCATGAGGCATGCACATCCTAATGATCAGAAATACTCAGGTTGAAATCACACTTGCTTTGTGCCCAAACTCCACCCTGTGCAGCCCAGTGTAGCCTGATCATGACTGTGGCTGACGGCCTGGGACCCACACAAGGAGCAGGGGGAGGGAAGCCATGGGTGGATGACCAAGTGGGACATCTCATGGAACGTCTGCCCACGGGTAGGCACAGTCACACCTACATCAGGGGTTTTAAGAGAGAGAATGACTATGCACAGCTACACGTAAGTCATGACTGTGAGCAGGTGTGCGTATGCATATGCATTTCACCGCAATAGAGGATTCCTCTCTCTGAGTTGAAATCTTATTGATAAAACAGAGGTGACAGGAGCTAAGAATACAGGGACAATACATTGGCAGGTCTCAAGTGACAGCTCTCCCAGGGGAGTTGGCTGTGGCCAGGGGTTCTCTCTCTCTAGTGGACACAGCTAACATCAGGCTCACCAAGGTGTTTGGCTTGCTTCCTCCAGCCCAAAACTCGATGATGTGTCCATAGACAGACTGAACTCAAACAACAAGAAACAACCCAAAATGAATAACAAAAATGCGCTGCCACTCAAAATGTGAAGAGGATCATAATATCTTCACGTGTAAACAGACCTGTTATCTACGGATGAAAGCACTTTGAAAGATTGTGGAAAAATGCAATTAAAATGTAAGCTTAGTTGGAGACAAAAACATTTTTAAAATCTGTGCACAGTTTTTTCATGACATACCTTTCCATAAATTTTTTGAACAACTCATACATACGCACATAACACACAATAATATAAAACAGAGTAATATATATAACTATGTATTAACATAAAACATGTAAGTATATGCTACGTATTAAGCATATAAAATATAAAACTATACTATGCAATCCTATGTAGCATATTGTATATAAATACACTATAAGAATCAGGCAGCTATTATGCATGTATTAAGTATCTCTAGTGAGCCTATTGTTCAAAACTTGGAGGTCTCCTTGTATCCAAGTTCTCTAATGGCGACCTTTAATTCTCCGTCTACACCTTGTGCTCTTTGTCCTTGGCCATGGAGGTAAAGGACAAGAATTTCCTAGGGAATCCTGCCTGAGAGTCCTAGTCAAGGGCTGAAGACACACACTCTTTCGGTTCATGCCCAAGGGCGGGTCCCTGGGGGTGGGGGGAGATGGCCCTTTGAGAGCAGCAGAGACTAAAAAGGTAGAAGAAAGGGCAAAACCACATCCTCTCTCTTCTGCTGGGGAGAAACATGCCCCTCCTTGCCAGGGCCCGAGTCTGCAGGAGTAGTGCACCTGTCGGGGCATTAGACTAAGGCGGCGCTCAAACCGGCTTGGCTTCGGAAGCGACCCTGTACTCACGCTCGGCATCCTGTAACCCCGGCGGAGAATGAAGTCCCGGAATGCAGCTGTACCCTGGAGCTCTGCAAGCCGCTCTTCCTACAGGAAGTCAGGGAAACTGGTCAGCCATCGGGAGGTGGGACTCACACCCACCCAACAATTTAGCCCTTTATACAGCGCCTCATTTCAAACCACCTCCGTCTCACTTTGGAAGATGTGCATAAATATTGCTCATAAATTGATGAATAGGATGGCTTCCTAAAACGCCCAACCTTCTCTCCCTCCTTTACCCCTTTTTCTCACCCTCGCATCAAGGACAAGAAACATATTTTAGCAGCTAATGAATTGTTGGCACGGATGTCTGGAAGGTGAGCTATTTCAGGTTAAAAACGCACCGCCAATTTACAAATCTTAACCTCAGAAGGAGGCATGACAGTCAAAAAAGACTTAATCTTATCACATCTTCTCATTGTTCATGCATCCTTTGGAGATGCAACAGTTTGAACACCATATGGTCCCGATTTCTGTAATTGAAATTCAATATTAGACCCCATGCGCTGGCTCAGTGGCTGAGTATTCACCTTGCACACAGTAGGATCCCATATGGGCACTGGTTCATATCCCACTCCTGCAGTTCCCATCCAGCTTCCTGCTTGTGGCCTGGGATAGCAGTAGAGGACGGCCCAAAGCCTTAGGACCCAGTGGCTGCATGGGAGACCCCAAAGAAGTTCCTGGCTTCTGGTTTCAGATAGGTTTGGTTTCAAACATTGCGGTCACTTGGGGAATGAACTAGAGAGGGAAGATCTTTTTCTCTATATCTACTCCTCTCTGGAAATCTGCCTTTCCAATAAAAATAAAATACATCTTTTTTTAAAAAGAAAAGAAATTCAATACTCTAAGACTATTTACAGTCGAAATGAAGTCAATCGAGAAGAGTCAATGCTTGAACGTTCCCAGCAAGAAAGCAGTGTTACTGTAGTGTCTGTGCCTTATCAGCCTCCCCTTGAACCAGTGCCTTGCTCACTGCTTGGGGGTCCAGGGCCCCAGGTTCCACCTGCTGCGCATAGGGGGAGCCATTCACCAAGTGATAACCACTACCTGGATCCAAAACCACTACCAAGCAATTCCCTGTTGTGGATCCTTCCTGTGCCTAAAACCTCTGATAACCAGGTTTTACTATACCAGGTGTAGGAACCATGGTTACTTTTTAAAGAAGATTTGTTTTATTTATTTGAAAGGCAGATTTATAGAGAGATGGAAAGAGAAAGAGATCTTCCATCTGCTGGATAACTTCCCAGATGGCTGCAACATCCAGGGTGGACCACATCAAAAGACAACTGTTTGAGGAGGGAGAGGTCTCCCATATAGCGGCCCAACCACTTTGGCCTTCTTATGCTGCTTTCCCAGACTCATTAATAGGCAAGTGGATCAGGAGTGGGAGAACCAAGACTTGAATTGGCATCCACATGGGAGGAGTACCACTGCCCCACTTAGAAACATGATCTCTACCCTGAAGCCAAGAGCTAGCTCAAAATGTGGCTTTCTCATTGCTGACTCCATGGTGTAAGTACCTACAGGAACCTCTGTACTACTCCAGGGACTCTAGCACTTGCATGGGCTGGCAGGTGCATAGCATCATCTTGAATTCAGGTGATCTCAGCTGTTACATATACCTGCTCTTGCAGCTTCCTTTCCGGGTTCTCATCTGGAGCTTGCTGTGAGACCTTGGGATCAAGCAAAGGTTCATCTGCTTTATGCTTTTTCCACAACTTGGTGTTGAGGTACCATGCCCCATACCTCATCTTCACTCTCTTCAGCTTACAAGGATTCTGCATAAAGCAACAGAGTTTCTAGAGTCATTGCTTTAGCTCAATAAATCTAAGGTTTAGCTTTGGAAAGAAACAAGTATCATTACTGTGAGTTTGTGGTTGGTTTTTACCAAAGTATTTTATGAGACTTCATCATACTTCACTTCTACAAAGGAAACATGAACTGTTCATGGTTGAGGAGATAATTAGGAACATGGCCTTTGGATTCAGACAGATCTTGGTTCAAACACAGCCTTCTCTCTTCCTTTACAGTCGTGAGCCAATGGGCAGGCTACTTAAAATGCTCATTTGTGAAATGGTAAGGGCCCCATATGATACTCAGCCTCATAAATGCTACACTACTTTTTAAAATTATTAAACAATCTCAGTCTCTTTAATTGGAAGACAGAAAGAGGAAGGAAGAAACAGATCCCATTCCTTTCTTTCTCCCATTCCTCAGCAGTGCATCAAGAATGTAAAGAGAACCTCTTTTTGGTTCATACCTGACGCAACATCTAAACTCTGTCTCATCACAAAATGTAATCTAATCATGGAGTGGGACAAACAAACACGAACTCACAACGATTCTGCCCCTTTCTCCCCTCACTCAATGTTTAAACTAAGCAGCGGAATGCGTGGACACTCTGGATTCAGGCCACAGATGCCCAATGACCACAGAGAAAGCAGAACAGGAGCAAGTTCCTCCAAGGCCTTGGTTCAGTTCCTCTATGCCAAACACACCGACCCCCTTGCTATTTCCAGAGCCACCTGTCACACCTCTGCCCCAGGGCCTTTGACCCATTGTTCCCCTTGCTGTAACACTTCTCCCAGGACTTGCACACAGCTCAATCCCCTCTCTTAATGTATATCATCTTTTCAGTAGTATCTTTCCCCACCATCTGATACAGAAATTGTAACTCCCTCACAATACTTTTTGTCTTCTTGCCCTAACTCTCTTAACATCACTTATTGCCATTTAATCTGCTGTATGTTTTCTGCTTGTTTTTCTGTCTCTTTCCATTCTTTAAATTGTTAAGCATTACAGATTTTTTTTCCCCTGGGTACATCTCCCTGTATCTAGAACAATTCTTAGCACTTAATAGGTGTTCAACAAATATTTCTTAACATAATGTTGGCACCATTGACATTAGTGAGTGGTAACACTTTCTTGGGGGCAAAGGGGTAGTTGGCCTGCATGTTGTAGAATCTTTGGCAGCATCGCTGGCCTCTAAATACTAGACGTCATCACCAGATGTTGCCAAATATCCCCCATTGTGAAAGAGGGAATGAAATCATCCTCAGTTGCGAACCACTGAATTAAAGGAAGGGAGAAAAGAAACAGAAGGGAAAGGCACTGGGAGGGAGGAATAGAGTCCACACCAAGCCACGCTGAAAAAGTCGAGTCCTAGAACATTCCATTTTCCTAGTCATCTTTCAAGATCCAGTACAAACAAACTCTCCTTTGTGATGGCTATAACGAACTGTCCCCACTTAGGCCTGGTAGAATTGATATTTCTTCCTACACTTTGTACACAATACAACATCATCTTACTATAGTTAATTATCCACTTAGTTGTTCCTGCCACACTGTAAGCTCCTTAAATATGAAAGAGTCTTCCATTGTCGTTGATTTGCTCCGTAACTGTGCCAGCTTACTGCCTTGAGTTTCCAGGTCACATCCAAAGAGGAGGAACCTAGGAGCCTTGGGCTCTAATATGAGAAGACAGAACTAAGAGTCCAGGGAGGCCAAGACAGAGGAGTTTGATACACCAAGTAACAGCAAGGAAACAACTGCTCAGGGAGAGAACTCCAGGGGTTTATGGAGGGTTGCCTCTGTCTGGGGAGCAGAGGAAGATTATCCAAAGTCAGACAAAAAATAAACCAAAAGAGTAGAAGAAAATGTGTCTGGACACACACAGGGCCAGGAACAGTGCCTTCTTCCTCCTGGAAAACCTAAATATTCACAAGGCATTAAGAAGAAAACATGGAAGTTTCACTCCTACACTGTATATTACTCTAGTCCTTCCTAGCAAATTTTAGGAAGGTCCCCAATGATCAAGCTTTTCCAAATAACTCAATTTCATCCCAGAAGTAATTTCAAGAGTATTTACAGGAATATGAAAATACCCAACACCAGTAAGGTAAAATTCACAATGCCTACTATCCACTCAAAGATCATCACACACACTTGTATGCAGATAAACATGATCTACATCAATGAGATAAACCAATAATGGAAACTGACAGGATTATCGGATGAGAGCATCAAAGCAATTACTGTAACTATATTTTTTATGTTCAAAAGATTAAGTAGAGACACAAGATATAGACCCACATCAAATTTCTAGAAGTGAAAATTATTAAGTATGAGATTAATACACAAACTAAGGGGGATTAACAATAGAATCTATAGTGTAGAAAAATTTATTACAGAACTGAACTGAGTTGTAACAAAACATTAGGCAGCCCAGTTACACTGTAATTTGAATCCTGGCAAGGGGCTGAAAGGAAAACTAAATTTATGAAGAAATTATGATCAAAGTGTTTTCAGTTTGGTGAGAAGTATAAGCCTACCAGTTAAACAGGCTCATCCCAAGCATAAGCAACATGAGGAATACACAAAAGTGTTTCATAATCAAGCTGTTCAAAATCAGTGGCTAAGAGAACAGCTGAAATTATCCAGGACTCCTCCAAAAAACATAAAAACAAAGTTAGTAATGACCTAAGATGTCTCATCAGACACAATACAATCAAGAAGACTGTGGAAGACATCCTTGGAGTACAAAAAACCCAGAATGCAATATCCCTAAATACCTTTCCAAGATGAAGGCGGACTAAGGATGATTCCAGCCATACAAGAGCTGGAGGACTTCATCACCAGCAAGTCCACGCTGGAGAGATGTGCAACCAGAAGACATCACCATGTTGAGCTACAGTTTGAACTTTTGCACAGTGACCCTCCACCTGCCAGTCAGAAGTTCAGTTTTGGAAATAACCACTATGGTTCACAAAGCAGCATTTGTGCAACGCTTGGTGAGTCTAGAGAATTGAGCAATGTGCCTTAACTCAGCGTCAGGACAAGCAAGAGTTTAGGCCTCAGGAACGGTGGACATAATTGCCTGCCCAGTGTCGTTTGGCACTTTTACTTCTTACAAAGATGAAAGGCAACTGGAAAAAAACAAAATGTCGGTGCTAGTGATGGGAGGCATAGTTTCGCAAGCCTGCTACAGCAAGTCAAGAGTGAGAGCAGAACATTTGGGGACATGGATCAGTCAACTGAGTTCAGCTGTAGAGGACAAAATGGACTGTGTCTAGAATACTAGAAACATAATATCAAAGATAACATACAAGTGGCAGAGGATAATAATTAGAAATCATACAGCGGTTTGCTCCCAAAGAGAAAGGAATTCCCCTTTCTGCCCCTAACTTGGGTGCTAAAGTGTGTTACTGATCGCCGCAGTCTGTGTGTCTACAAACATATATTTACACATGCACGGACGCAGCATCATTCAGAAGCACTTTGGAGACCACTCGGCTGCCCTTGGGAACCAGCAAGCTGAGCTACCTTTCTGTTCCCTTGTCTTGCTATCTTCACAGCAACCCCACACGAGGAAACAGAGCAATTTGTTAACAGTTAGGCAAGTCATGTGGTCAGGAATAATTGCGTATGGTCAACAAGGCTAGCAATTCTTTGGACATAAAATCAGCAGCATTTTCAATTATTGTATTAATTAATTAATTTTACTCTTGTTCATGAGTCATAAGCATTCATGTATATTTCCACTAGCTGCTAGTTTCAACATAAGAAACATATAAAAAGATGGTCTCTAAGAAATGACTGACACTCATAGTAAATCTGAATGACATTGACTCGCTTGCATAGCTGAATTTGGCCTATGTCTTAAACATTCATTCACTGAACAAATGAAAAAAAAAAAAAAACTCAAGAATTGTACCTTAAAAAGCCAGTGCTCCCTGAAACCAGAATATAAGAGCATTTAAGACATTATTTCATTTTAGTTTTCTTTGATAGTCTAATCCTCTTCTATAATCACCTGGGCCTTTGGGGGTTTCCTCTTCTCATTTGGCTTCTGAAAGAGTTCTGGCTGTGGCCCCTTCCTCAAGCTGACACGACACCACAGCTCCGGGGGAACCTGGCTTGGACTCATCACACGGAGGACATCTGAATTTGGCCTGCTCAGAATGTCAACGTCAAACTGTTTCAGGATAAACTCTTCATCAATGTTCAGATTTCCCTGGAAAAATACCCATTATGTGAATCAAGGACAAATGGTGAAAGGCTGCTTGCTTTCTTCTCTCCTCTAAGGGAGATACGGACCATTGCTGGAAGGCTTGTTTGCAGCAAAGGGTAGAAAATGTTTAGTCAGCATCCACTGGAGGCAGGAAGGCTTTGGGGTCCACAGGGACAAGTCAGTATGCTAAAAGACAGGTTAGGACTTGCGGGAAGTCGGGAGTCCCTGTGGGAAAACCAGTCTGATCAAAACAAACTTTACCAGTGCTTCATAGCAATGACATACCCAGGGGTAATTTCCTGACACAGCTAGACGTGTTGGCATTTGCTCTACTCACAGTCCTTCAAGCAAAGCCACCTTAGCTAGGGCTCAAGTTGGTGGTAGCACTTTTGGTGAACTCACTTCCTCGCCCAGCCACAGGTGGGTGGAGTGGAGCTGGGCACATTAACTGTGGCCACTCTTATAGGCTGCCAGTTGCCCTGTGATATGATTTTAACAGCAAAAGATAAATTGGACTCGACAGACTCTTAACTTGGAACATTAGAAATTGAGGAACACAGAGAAAAACATGCAGTCAGCTGGAGCTGAAGTCAGAGGGAGATTTATAGAGGAGAGTCATGAATTAGAGTCTGGGCATAAAGGGGTCAAGCAGGGTCAAAGCTAAGCTGAAAGAATAAGGACGCAAACACAGAGCCAGCAGAATGAATGACATAAAAAGTAAATCATTGTTCCTGCTAGGACAGGAAGTGAATTGAGTAGGGCTGGCTCATGGACCCACTGGTGTGTGCAAAATATGGCACTGGGAGAGGTTCTGATGGAGGAGCCTGGGCAGCTGCTCTGGCAGGGCACAGACCCTGCAGGTAAGCACAAGAAGCATGATAGGAAACAGCCCAGAACAGGCCATAGAAAGTTTCCCACTGGCATACATTTGGCATGGGTTGGGGGCAAACCAGGCTGAATCAATTCACGTCATCCACTGGCAAATCTGAGCACTGGAACAGAGTATGGGTCGAGCCAGGTTTGGTCATGACAAAAACCAGTGCACAATACAGAATGCCAAGGTGAGGTTGCCTGTATCAATGTGACCACAGCGCACAACCAGCATGCGTGAGAACCAGGAAGGGAGGGGCGGAGCTGGCAGGGGAATAAGGGAGGGTTCCTTTGCTGGACAGCTACTCCCACTGGAGAGCGTGAGCTGGGATTGGGGCGGACCAGACTAAGCCTGGCTATAACACCTGTGTGCCTCATATGAACTAGATCAGAGAAAAGCCAGGCTGGGCTGATTATTTCAACCTGTGCAAACAAAATTAGAGTGGGTGAGGGTTGTTTGGGCTTAGCCACAGCATCAGCTGGCAGAAGCTGGCACTAGGGGCTAATTCTCTCAAGTCAAACCACAGAACCACCTAGAGAGTGCATATTCCGGGAGTGGGAGAGGCCTAGGAGGGAAATAGCGAGCTCCTCCCTCTTGGTTTACCACTACCATTTGAGGGCACAAAAACTAGGACAGGGGCAGGGGTGGCTAGACAGAGAGGCACTCAACAACACCCATGAGGGCTTGATTGTTGAGCTGGTTAGATGGATCTAAGCTTCAATACCCATTGACCTGTATGAGAGCAGAATGGGATGTGGGCAGACTGGACTAGTCTGCTGTACACATACTGGTAAACCAGGGTAGGGGGCGGGTCTGGTGGAGGTAATTGTGGGTTGCTCTGACTAGGCTGCAGCTCCCACTGGTTTATGCGAGGGCCGAGTATGTGCTGGGCAGAACCAGGTTGGACTGCAACACCCATTGGTTCCAGTGGAAGTCAGGGCTGAAAACAGAACCAACCCAGCAATTGCAACCACCAGCTGATTGGGGCAATGAACTGTGCCGGGCCCTGTACTTGCTAGTACATACAAGAATCTGGTCTGGGAACACCTCAGACAAAGTTTCTTTGGGGATCTCCCCAATCAAACTGCCGGACTCAGAACCCTAACCATGAAAAAACAGAGGACGGAACAAGTCAATCAGCTTGTTGTCAATCAGTCATATAGCCACCTCAGCTATATGTTGGCAATGAAGAGCTGGGCAAATGGAGACTCTATGATGGACTGTGTCAATCAGTAGATTCTTCAACGACCTTATTGTGCTTGGAGTGGTGAGAATGGCAGCAATTCATGGCTGGCGAACTATCAAAACCACTTGAGCAAAACCCTCGGTGCATGCTCCACATCCAGGACCTGGGGTGGGTGGGAGACTCAGTGGGGCTTCACCCTCAATATCTCCCTTTACCTCAGATACATGAACAAAACAATATGGAAATGATAGTCTTACCCACTTTCCTGTAGCCCTTGAACATTTTTACCCTAATTAACTATGTAAAGATTGTCAAAAACATAATAAAAAATGGAAAAAGTTTTTTTAAAAAAAAAGTAAATCAATAGCATGGAAAGAAAAGGAGAAGCCAGTGTTATGAACATCTCACAGGGTGGTGTGATAGGGATTGAGGCTGTGGAATGGAGATAAAGACAAGATCTCGGCCATGAGGGACTGAAAATAAGGTCAGCCATGGGGCAGCGGATTAGTAGCGGCAGAAATTTCAGAATGTGGACGGAGACTCAGAAGGGCTGGGAATCAGGGACACCCAACGCAGCCGGAAGATAATCCAGCAGTGGTTCAGACAACAGGTCCAGGAGGTACCACCTGCCCTGTCCAGCAGGTGCTCCCTCCAAGTGCCCACTGGGGATCCTCCTCCCTTCCCCTTCATCAGCTTGTTCCTGGACATCCTCATCTCTGGGCTTTAAGATTAGATCATGGGCATACTCTACCTCCTTGATCAAAGTTGTTAATTCAGGTACACACACATGACCCACATTAGTCCAGTGAGAATAGTCCTGTCTTTTTCCTACTGGAAAAAAATTACACTCTTCCTGCTAAGATTTCATACTGGAAGGATGTAAGCTTGAGAATTAAGTGTGTATTGTTGGCCTCTCAGAGAAAGACTGCCTAAAAATAAAGTCAGATGCAGGAGAGTAGGCAAGAGACAAGACAGCACCTAAAAATCCAGCAACTAGATCCAGCTGTGCCCAAAGCACCCAGTATTTATGGATGACTCTCTTTTCCCTCTTATACTCCAGGCACTTGCTAACTAAACAATCCTAAGTGATATATTGACTAAGACACTAAAAACACCAGCGTTCAAGGAACGCAGGTCCTAGAGGCATCCCCAGTCATTGGCACAACCACTTGAGTGAACGTCCACTCCAAATCTATTTTTAATAAAAGTAATTTGAACATGACTCTGAAATGTAGGGCCAAGGGGCCAGTATTTTACAAAAGCAGGTTGAGTCACAGACTATGATGTTGGCATCCTATATGAGTGCCAGGTCTAGCTGTACTTCTAATCCAGCTCCTTGCTAATATACTTGGGAAAGCAACACAAGATGGCCCAGATGCTTGGGCCCCTGCCACCCACATGGGAAACCTGGATAGAGGTCCAACCTCGTGGCTTCAGCTTGGCACTGCTCCAGCTGTTGCAGTCATTTGGGGAGTGAACCAATAAACGGAAGATATTCTCTCTCTCTCTCTCCATAGTTTTCAAGTAAATAAATGTATACATTTTTAAAAAAACATCAGGGTGGGGAGGGTATTGCTGCTAACTTACCAAAGTAGCAAGCCAGTTGCAGAAGTCACTGACCGCTTGGCGGGCGCTTTCCTGAAGAAGAGGTCTGTCATCATGGAGTGTCTCCATCTCACTTGATTTTTCTTCAGGGAACCACTGACCTGAATGTGATGCAGGAGTCTTCTTGGGACTGGGGATAATGAGATCATCCAAGTGTGACTGTATGAGGTGCAGTGAATCCAAGTAGATTGCAAACAGCATTGTGGGGAAAGCAGAGCATCCAGCAATAGTTCTGGGACTGGCATTGTGGAATAGCTAATTAAGCTGCTGCCTACAGGCCTGGCAGCCCATAACAGTGCTGATTTAAGCCCCAGAGGTTCTATTTCTGACTTGGCCCCCTGCTAATCCATCTAGGAGGCAGTGAATGCCCAAATGCTTGGGCCCCTGCTACTACAGGGAAGATCCAGAGGAGTTCCAGGCTCCTTCTCTCAGCCTGGCACAGTCTTGGGAAGTGAACCAACAAATGGAAGAGCTCTCTGTTTCTCTTTGTCTCTGTGTTAGTTTACCTTTTAAATAAATACATTTTGGAAGTGATGAGGAGAGGAGAGGAGAGGAGAGGAGAGGAGAGGAGAGGAGAGGAGAGGAGAGGAGAGGAGAGGAGAGGAGAGGAGAGGAGAGGAGAGGAGAGGAGAGGAGAGGAGAGGAGTGGAGAGGAGAGGAGAGGAGGAAGGAGAGCAGGAAGGCAGGCCAATGTGTAGTATAGGTCAAACTTTCATCTGTGGTATCAGCATCCCATATGGGCTCTGGTTTGAGTTCTGGCTGCTCCACTTCCAGTACAGCTCCCTATTAAGGCACCTGGGAAGAAGACGGCCCAAGTCATTGGGCCCCTACATCCATGTGGGAGTCCCAGAAGAACCTCCAGTCTCCTTACTTTGACCTGGCCCAGCTCCAGCTGTTACAGCCATTTGGGGTGTGAACCGGTAGATGGAAGATCTCTCTATTTGTCTCTCCTACACTCTCTGTAATTCTATCTTTCAAATAAAAATAAACAAGTGTACAAAAAACAAAGGAATGAAGGAACAATAGATTTCTAACAGTTCATTGCAAGCTACAGAAATTACATTTTGATCTTTCAAAGAGTACATTCCTACAATCAACATCAATATCATAGAGAGAAATGTATTATGATTAATTATAACAAAACTTGTATAGCATTTTACCATTGTAAGTTGATATTTAAAATCCTAAGTACCATTTATTAAAATATGTGCCAGGTAAAAACCCAAATTACTGAGCTTAAAGTTTACGGAAATATCACACAGTCTTTTTTTTATGTAAAATCCTTTTTTTCAAACAACTATTTTCATTTTATTTGGAAGTAGAGAAAAAGACAGAAAGAGACAGAGAGGGATTTTCCCTCTGCTGGGTCTCTCCCCAAATACCCACAACAGCTGGGGCTGGGCCTGACCAAAGCCTGATGCCTGGAACTCAATCCAGTTCCCACCACCAGTTGTATCGATGGCTACTGACACATCACGTGCAGTGGTCACTGAGAAGTGTTGAGTAACTTGGAGAGCAGCGGTACCCTTGATCGAGAGCAGGTTTGATGGAATGTTGGAGGGACCGACTCCTGTGAGTTCAAGAGAAGGAAAAAGGAAGCAGGGAGCATGAGTACCTCTCTCCAGGAGTTCCGCCCCAAAGGAGAGCAGAGGCTGCCTAGGTAAGGGGTGTGGTGTACAAAACGGGAGGTAGCTCCACCTGCTGTGGTACATAACATAGGCAGCGAGGAGACCAGTGCTAATCCAGGAGACCCAGAAACGCCCCAACATCTGAAAAGAATCTCTGTGAGTGTGACTAAGTCGGGGAACCTGAGATAGGGTATCTGGATGGGCCTCCAATGCCCTCACACATGACCTGAGAAGAGAGAGGAAGATCAGATCACATGAAGCAGACAATGCAGAGGTTTAAGGATGCTGAGAGGGTGGGCTTAGGTGACCACAGGCCAGTGATGGCAACCGTCCCAACAGCTGGAGGAGGCAAGGAAGGGATCTGCCCAGCACCTCTGGTAAGAGCGAGGCCCTGCAAACTGTGGACCCAGCATAGGGGCCCTGCTGGCATATGCCTGGCTTCCACAGCTGGAAGAAATGAATTCCTGATGTTTTCAGCCACCAAATGAGTGCTCAACTGTCATGGAAACCACAGGAAACTAGGTGCACATCTGCTGATAGGAAAACTCAACTGGCACATAATCACACACACTAATGATAAACTTATTAACATAGAGGTACAGTGAATTCCATTTATATTTTTACCATCTTCTTTTTTTCCCCTAAAGATTTATTTTTATTGGAAAGACAGATTTACAGAGAGAAGGAGAGAGAGGGAAAAATCTTCCACCTGCTGGTTCACTCCCCCAAATGGCCACAATGGTAAGAGCTGAACTGATCCAAAGCTAGGAAACTCCCCCAGGTTTCCCATATGAATACAGGGTCCCAAGGCTCTGAGCCATCCTCCACTGCTTTGCCAGGCCATAAATAAGGAGCAGGATTGGAAGTGGAGCAGCCAGGATATGAACAGATGCTGATATGGGATGCCTGTACTTACAGGTGGAGGACTAGCCAATTAAGCTATCACACCAGTCCCTGTCCTCCCCTCATTTTTTTTTAAAAAAAGACTTATTCAGAAGAGAGCAGATCTTTCATTTCCTGTTTTGTTCTCTAAATCTCAGTGACCAGGAGTAGGCCAGGCTGAAGCCAGAATTGAGGAATTCCATCTGGGTCTCCCACATGGGTCTCCCACGTGGATGTAGGGGCCCAGATACTTGGGCTAAGCTCTACTGCTTTCCCAGGTGCATCAGCTGAGCTCTGGATCAGAAGGGCATGTGGGGCGCCAGCACTGCAAGCAGCGGCTACATCACAACACCAGCTTCTGCTTGCTTGGTGCATCTCATTCAGCAGTACCCACAAGGAGACCACTGGATTTTAAAAGTCTGATGTGCACCTCAAAACATCTCTCGTCAAGTATACTGACCATGGCATTCACACAGAAGTTCATCATAAGCAAGAATGTGACTCAAAAGAAAGCTATCCCTACTGAACTAAAATGTTTTGGGAAAATCGATTTCTGATATGTTTTGGCAAGAAAGGTGAGTGGGAATTTCAAACCAAATTCTCAGTTCCAAAGACCAACAAGTAAATATACAGTGATGCTTAAAATCAAGTGTTGCCAGGATTCAGTGTATTCTCTTATAATTCCCACGTCCCTGTATTAATCTTCTAGCCTTCCTTTCATTTTTTTTCTTTTTTAATTCAACCCATTAGTAGCCTCAAAATCATGTTGAAAAAAAATAGCTTTTGCTATAGATCATTCAAGGAGCCATGAAGACCAATTGATCAGGTTCTTGGTCATTCTCCCCTTGCTGAATAAAAGTCACACAGCACCCATGAGTGTGCAGCTGCTAAATGAATCAGCCCATTTTCAGATGAAAGTGCTGCTCAATGTAGAACCCAGGACTTGCCTGGCCCCTTCTCAGAAACTTAAGAAAGTGACTAACAAGGAGTCCCTTCGAGAAGTCACTCCTGGAATGTTCCACCGAGTGACAGCCATGCACCAGGGGTTACAAGAAAGATACTCACGCTCCTGGGTGGACTTTGGTGCAGCGTTTCTTTAGAAGTTTTCTGGGTTCCTCTGCTCTTTTGCTGGTGTCCTCACAAGAAGCCCACATGTCCCCAAGCTTCCTCTCAGGATCCAGTACTTCCAGCACCTGTACAAAGAGCTACAGACAGAAGATAGCCTGAGAGGAGGCCAAGGTTTGGATGTGGCTTGCAGCCCACCTGTCTGTGTGTTGGTTGCCTGGCTCCCCAGAGGGGGGGGGTTGTGTGGAAGAGGTGCACCTCCTTGGAGCCAGGGTCTAGTGATTGGTCATTGGGGTGCTGCCCTCAGAGGAGGTATAGACAGCTCCATGGGTTGTACTTGCTTACCTCCACATTTGAGCTGTTAGGAAAGAAAGGGCTGGCACCCTACTTCCTCTTTGGCCCTCCAGGTGCACCTGTGCCCAAGGATCCTCACCAGAGACCAACTGAATGGTGCTGGAACCACTGCTGAGGAGCCCAGGGGTGGCTAGTTCTGGGATGAGGAAGAGGGCATGGCTAAGGGGCAGGGAAGGACACATGTGACACAGCCAAGCCACCTGGGAGCTGGTGCTGGAGGCACAAGAACAGAGACCTGAATTAGACAAGCTTGTACTGAACAGCAGGAGCTCAGAGCGGAGGGGAGAGGCAGGCAAGAGGCTGAGCCCTTAAGCCATGAAGGTGGGAATGACCACGTTATTGGCTTTATCTTGGCAAAAAGGCATTTCTGGAGCAAACTTCAGCTGTATGACTGTGTGAGTGCTGGTGCACAGGGGCTCCTGGGACTGCCCCCTTCCTGCCCCCGGGGAAGACACCAACTTGCAGGACCCCAGGGAAGCTGTTCTTCCACAAGCCCTGAGACATAGCACCTCTGCAGGCATGGTTCCTCTGAGATCCGGGTAGAGAGCCAAGGGGTGTGGGGTCAGGCTGGCCTTCACCTCTCCAGGCTGTGCCTTCAGAGCCCCTGGGACTTTGCGATGACTCCCAGGCGGAAAGCTGCCCTTGGGACCTGGTCTCAGGAATACCCAGCGCTGGCCATTCAGGAAGTTGGGGCGCTCCAGCCCTGTCTTGTGCCTGAAAGGTAGCTTCTCTTTGCACCTACAAGACAATGTGCCCAGATCTTGCAAAGCACGCTCATTTCAAGCCTGGCAGTACCAGGAGGCTGTACTGTGCTTTATGGAAGGACTGGGAGGAGAATCGGCAAGGAAGGAGCTAAAGTTTTCACATTTCCTAATTTTCTTTATTCTAATTTATGCCCCCAGCCCACTCTCACTACCCTTCCTTGCACAGGCAAAACATCATTGTGATGAATAGGAAATATTGCCTCCGGCCTCTTACTGTACTACTTCAGGGTAATTAACAACAAGGAAACTTGGGGCTCCAGCAGTTCCTTTCCTACCCTCTGCCACACAATTAATTTAATGTTTTGTACTTCACTAGAAACTTTGTGCTGCTTGACTCTCAAGTTGATTAGAGGGTGAGAGCTTAAAAATCCAGCTGGGGCTGTGAGGGTGCAGTGGCTCCTGGAGTGTAGCAGGAGTTGCTCTCTAAAGATGCCTAACATCCTATACTTGTGTCTCTCCTGTACTCTGCGACAATTTGAAGGTGGCCATGAAATCACTGAAAAGTCATTCTGTGTGCATGTGTTCCTAATTTACATCAAGGCAATTATTCTCTCTTATTTGCCAAACACTATATTTCAGGTACTTATCCATGAATCCTCATGCAAACAGAATTCACCACTGTTCCAGAAGCAGATCATTCAAGAACACTGGGGTCTTTCCCTGAAGCTGCTTCTTCCTCAAGGCTTGTTTTGCACCAAATTTAATCTTTTCTGCACCCAGAGGCAAAAGCATTTAGAAGCTTGATCTCTAATGGGACCTAGATATTTATTACTTGCTCTGTGTGTGTGTGTGTTATAAAGGCTAGCTCAGCTAGATCATGAAAACAGAAGTGAAACAACATGTCAACTAAAAACTATTCTCACTCATGCACAGCTAAATGACAGAAAGGTGTCGAAATCTAGAGACAGCTGACCCATTTGGCATGACCTATGAGTAAGTAACTGCCCGTATGACTCCACAGTATCATCACAGAGTTGGTCTTCTGCTCATTTGCAACACGAACACCAAGAACGTCAGAAAGTTAAATCTTATAGCTCACAGGTTTTCTTCTTCTTTTTTTTAATATTTATTTTATTTCTTTGCAACACTGAGTTACAGAGGCAGAGATCTTCTGTCTGCTAGCTTTGTCCTCAAATGGCTGCAATAGCTGAGTTTGGGCCAGGCTGAAGGAGCTTCATCCAGGTCTCCCACATGGGTGGCAGAGGCCCAAGGACTTGGGCCATCTTCTGCTGCTTTCCCAGGCATATTAGCAGGGAGCTTGAGCAGAAGAGGAGAAGCTGGGACTTAAACAGGACTCCATAGGAGAGGCCACCAGATTCTAACATGTGTGTGTGAAGAGTTTAACCTGCAATGCCACAGTTGGTCCCGACGTAGCTTTCACTAAGCACAGTCAAAACAGCCCATGACGAGGATGGTGAAACGTGACAGAAACAAGCGCACATCTTGTGGAACATTGAGCTGGCACCCACCACACACAACAGCTAGCACCCCCTTCCTCACCTGGAACCAATGATCCAACGGGGAATCAAGACAGCCAGTCCCAAGGGAGACCTTTGCTAATCTGCCTACCTCCCACGCTTCCTGACGTTCAGCAAAAATCTTGTTCGATCCACAAAAGGAAGCAGAAAACATATTTCTGAATGTCTACTGTCTTCACAGACACTCACACATGGTGGAGAAAGCCTTCCTTAAGAGTGTAGTACTGGATATGTGTCCTAAAGGATGGAAAACTTAGGTTCTCACAAAGACCTATGCACAAGCGTTCCCAGCAACCTTGTAGGTGATGGGCAAAGGCTGGGAAACACTGGACCACCGCTGCATGCAACAGACTCAGTAATACAAACAAACCGGACACCTGACACACACAACATGGATGGATCGCGATGCTTCAGGATGAGTGAAAAACCACCAGTCTCAAAATGTCAGCCACCGTGCCATGCTAGTTCACACTCTCTAAGGAACAAGAGACGAGAAACAGAGAATAGATGAGTTACAGCCAAGGGCTGGAGAAGGAGGAATAGTTTTGTATCTTGACCTATGCATATCTCAACATTCTATACACACACACACACTCACGTGCAGCAAGAACTAAGGAAACCCAAGGAAGGTCTACACCGGAAGGACTCTGCACACACTGCGCCATCTCTCAGTTTGGTCATGAACTGTGGTGATGTCAGAGGCACTGTGGGGAACAACTGACAGAACCTTAAGCGAGACCTCTGGACTGTTTGCAATTCCTTCCCCATCTACAGTTATTTCAAGTTGTACGTGAGGGTAAGAGTCTCAACACGTAGACAGTGTCTACTACCGGTCGTGCCAAGTGCCTCCATGCTATCCCCATTCGTCCTCACGGTAACCCCATAATGGATGCCTCTCACTCTCCCCATAGTAAAGAAAAGTGCGCCCAGAAGGAACCACTAACTTCAACTCAAGAATTCCGGACTCTAGACTGTAGAATTCACACCAACAGGAGCCGCTGCCTCCCAGCCAGCTGGATCCCCGCAGGCTGGAGGGTTGTTAAGCCTCTGAACGACAGGGGGCATTGGTACCTGTTGTCCTTCCCCAGCCAGCTGGTGCCGCAGGTGTCTGATGGCAGGCGGACACAGGGTACCTGGCGACCCAGAGCACCTGGCGGAGGACTTGGCCGGCCGCTTCACCTGTGGAACTGGGACCTTCCTATCTGTACCCACGGGATGCGAGGAGCACAGAGGACCGGTGATTACAGGACACTCGCTAGGCTCCCGGAGCACATTCCTTATCATCTCTCCACCGCACGACACTCTGCTTCCAGCTCCGGCAAAGCGCGAGATCCGGACGCCCCAGCACGGCCCCGGTGTGGTGCCCCAGACCAGGCCCAGGGCGCTTACCCGGACCTGCAGCTCATGGCCCCGGCCGCCTGCGCTCCGCCGCGGAGTCACCGGCTCCGGTGTCTGTGCCGCCTTGGCTCCCGTCGCTGGGAGACCGGAGCGCAGGGAGCGGCCCGGACTTGCCTCGTCCAGTCCCTGGGCTGCCCAGGCGCCCGCCCCGCACGGCCCGAGCCCCGCAGCGCGGTGGGCCTGCCTGGGGAAAGGCAGAAGGTTCGGGTTGTAACCTCTGGCAAAGGAGGGTTCATCGTCGAACGGAATCAAGGAGCCAAACTGGCGACAGGTACCAGATAAAGCAAGAGTGTTGTTAGAGTCCCAGGGGAATCTCACATGAGCTAGTTTGAAGAGGATTCCAGCCTCATGATTTTGTGATGAGTGAGGATTCAGATGTGAACGATCAGAACGGAGAGTTGAGAATCACTGTCCACTGACCACTGAAGGCAGGTTAGACCTCCATGACCAGTTGCTCAGCACGGACATGCTGCTTTGTGGTATGCTCTGATACGATCAAGCCAGAACCTACTTGTAGGTTCATTGCCATTGTAGTCCATAGCTATCAATCTTTTCTTTATCTTTCTTTTTTTTTTTTTTAATTTCATGTTATGACACAGTTTCACAGGCTCTGGGATTCCCCCAGCCTCTCCAAAAGCCCTCCCCCCATGTTGAGTTCCTTCATATTGTTACAGTAGTACAGTTCATATCCAGTCATGATTCCTTCATTGAGGGTGTGGACCATGCAGAGTCCAGCATCTTATTGTTCTGATAAATTCAACAGTTTCATTGGGAGACCATCCCTGGTCTGAAAGTAGAGCTGGAAGAATATCATCTCCTCCAATGAAAAGCCACTACACAACTTCAACAACAACTTACAACATCATGAAGTTAATTGACATGGTATTGAGAGACCAATGTTAGAAAATGCAAGTTCTTAACCACATCCTGTGACTACTTCATTGACATTTCAATTTTAGTTTGTACACAACTGGCTGCTATACACCTTAAAATAGTTATAGGGTACTAAAATTTGCAAAGTTCAGTAAAAATCATGGTTGAATACTATAAGCTGCTAAATATAAAAATGAAAATAGACACAATCTTTTCATTTTCTTGAGGCAATGTCTTGTGTTTAATCAGTGGATGATACATCCCCTACAAACACCCAATTCCTTAAAGACCCGGTGTGATGGCTCAATGGCTAAAACCTCATCTTGCAAGTGCCTGGATCCCATACGGACATTAGTTCATGTCCCGACTGCTTCACCGACCATCCAGCTCCCTGTCTGTGACCTGAGAAAGCAGTAAGAGATGGCCCAAAGTCTTGGGATCCTCCACCTGCGTGAGAGACCTGGAGATTTGGATTTCTGACTTCTGGATTCAGATCAGCTCAGCTCTGGCCACTGCAGCCATTTGGGGAGTGAACCATTAGATGGAAGATATTTCTGTTTCTCCTTCTCTCTGTAAATCTGATCTGCCTTTCCAATAAAAATAAATAAACCTTTAAACACACACACACACACGTTTTCTTATTCCCCCAGAAGCCTTTCCTAACTCCTTTTTAATCCTCCCAACTCCTCCCTAAATAGAAATAATAGGGAGAAATATTTAACCAAGGCACTAGATTTTACTCTCTTGGATTTTATTTTTAGAGTCAGTATAATCTTTTTAGTCCAAAATAATTCAACTTCTGGAAGAATGTGTAAGAGCTTATAAGAGCCCTTCAAAAAATACTTGAGAAATAATTGTGTCTAGGGTTCCTTGTATGATGAATATTAATTTAAAACCATATCAATGGTCATTCATTAAGCTTTGTGAAGGTTGCTATTTTCATTGAAGAAGTAAAGATTTAAACTGTATTTGTTCATCAATTCTGGTGTTACTACAAACATAATTAAGTTTGTCTCAGGAATAAACATACTTGATAATGCTTGAAGATCTTGACAACTGTACATAGTGATGCTCAAGAAATGTGTAAGTTTAGCTGAATCTTTGTTTGCACAGGTTGTGACGCCAAAGAAATGATTCAAATAAAAAAATGATCTATCACTGGCTTACTAGGCTCATGTCTAATAACACCAGGAGATTAAGACAATTATCCAAGCTCATGAAAACAGTTAGTGGGGTAATCTCATCATTACCCAGAAATTCACACTTGATTCATGCAAAGAAGTGTTGACTCATAAACTGATGCAGAAAGTCAATGTAATTCAGTAGCTAAGATCTCCTGCAGCTTAAGTCACAGCTCACTATTTAATAAGGCTGGGCAAGTCATTCACAGTTTTATCCCTCAGCGATTTCTTTTTAAAATAAAATAGACACACCATATATATTATGAAGCCAGGAGCCTGGACCTTCTTCCAGGTCTCCCAAGTGGGTGAAGGGCCCCAAGGCTTTTGGCCATCCTTGACTGCTTTCCTAGGCTACAGGCAGGGAGCTGGATGGGAAGTGGGACTGCTGGGATTAGAACCTGCACCCATATAGGATCTTGGTGCATGCAAGGTGAGGACTTTGTCCACTAGGCTACTACACTAGTCCCGATTTCCTTATTCTCTAGAGTTGTTGAAGGTTGTAGCTTCATCACATCTTCTTTAGCTTGTTACTTCTGATTAGAGGAATATGCCCTGCAAGTAGGTTCAGGAATCTCTTCGTATCTCATCTAATCAGTCTGAAGAAATTCCAGCCAGCGTCAATGGCTGCTTCCCCTGTATTGTCATCACTGCTTTTGAGGAGTCACTGGTCTTATTTTGTCATTTGAAGCAGCATTCAAAGTCCTTGACTGGTTCACAGAGCAGGCTGATTCATCCTCCACGTGCACCTGGGCACGATCCTCTCCCTTGCACAGAAGTCAGTACGGGAGGTGGCACAACATGAACCGTGTGCTCCAATGCCAAGACACACAGCCTGGTCTCTGGTCCCTGGGATCCTGTCACATCTGAGACCAACTGGACAAGAAAGCCAGAGTTCCTTGGCAGTGCCAAAGGTTGTAAATAAGACCGAGCTTCAGGCCCCTGGCCTGGTGCAGTGGTGCACATGGGTGTCACCATCTAGAACCCATCAGAACCCTAGCCTGCTGCTCTAAGACAAGCGCAGTGGTGTGCTAAAGGTGTGGCCTGGGAGCAGTCACATTTCAAACTCACATTATCTATATGGTGCTAGTGACTACCATATTAGATGATGACACAAATATTAGGTACACATCATTCAAAGCCTATTGGCTCAGAAGTATTCCCTGGTTTTATAGCTTTGTTCTGTGTCTTACTCTGTTATTAACATAGGAGCAGCTTCTGTGGGTGCCAATTCAAGGTCTGGCTGTTTCAGTTTTGATGCAGCACTCTGCTTTTGTGCCCGGAACAACTGCAGCAGATGGCCCAAGTACTTGGGCCCCTGCCACTGATGTGGGTAACCCTATGGAGCTCCTGGTTCTTGGCTTCAGCCTGCACTAGCCCTGTCCATTGTGGCCGGTTGGGCAGTGAATCAGTAAATAGAAGATCTCTCTCTCTCCTTCTCTCTGTAACTTTTTCAATAAATAAATAAATCCTAAAAAAAAAAAAGAGGAAAAATAGTGTAGGAACAAAATTGAAGTATCAATAAGGAAATGAAAACACTGAAAAGAATAAAAAAAATAGATGTGCAGGGCCCGGCGCAATGGCGCAAGTGGTTAAGGTCCTCGCCTTGAACGCCTGGGATCCCATATGGGCGCCGGTTCTAATCCCAGCAGCCCTGCTTCCCAACCAGCTCCCTGCCTATGGCCTGGGAAAGCAGTCAAGGACAGCCCAAAGCTTTAGGACCCTGCACCCGTGTGGGAGACCCAGAAGAGGCTCCTGGCTTCGGATTGGCATAGTATCGACCGTTGCAGCCACATGGGGAGTGAATCATTGGACGGAAGATCTTCCTCTCTGTCTCTGCTCTCTGTATATCTGCCTTTCCAATAGAAATAAAATAAATCTTTAAAAAAAAAATAGATGTTCAGAAATGGTCTGAAACTAAGCAGGCAAAATAAAAAATCAGGAAATTTCAAGATAACACAATGGGAATGAGCTGGCCTGGGAAACAGAAATAGCCTGAAGTTGACAGAGGCTGCAAGACCTATGGATTTCATTAATCAGACAAACATACTTGTTGAGGAGGTTCTTGAAGGAGAAAGAACAGAAATGTTATTCAAATAAATAAAGTCTGATACTTCTTAAATTCTACCAGAGATATCATTAAAGACTCTCAACGAATTCCAAATAGGATGAGCTCAGAGACCCACAAGCAAGCTAAGAGACAAACACAAAGAGAACTTTAAAAACAGTAAATCAGTCTCACCATCTGTAATGAATACTCACTAAGATTGTCAGCAGATTTCTCATCAGAAAGTGTGAAGCCAAAGGCTCCCAAAGTGGCAAAAGTTTAAACTGAATTAAGACTTCTAAATCTAGCAAGTTTATGTTTCAAATATTAGACTGAAATTAAGACATTTCCAGGTAAACAGAATCTGAGGTGCTCCATTACCACTAGACCTGTTCTGCTAGAAATGCTAAAGGGAGTGATGCAATTCAAAATGAAGCAATGCCATTGAGTTTAAAAAGCCACATAAGAAATATAGTTTGGGGCCCAGAGCTGTAGCCTAGCAGCTAAAGTCCTTGCCTTGCATTTGCCAGGATCCCATATGGGCATCGGTACTAATCCTGGCATCCAGTTTCTGATATAGCTTCCTGCTTGTGGCCTGGGAAAGCAGATGTGAATGGCCCAAAGCCTTGGGACCCTGTACCCACATGGGAAACCCAGAAGACACTCCTGGCTCCTGACTTCAGACTAGTGCAGCTCCAATCATTGCAGTCTCTTGGGGAGTGAATCACCAGACGGAAGAACTTCCTCTCTGTCTCTTCTTCTATCTGTCTATCTACCTTTCCAATAAAAATAAATAAATCTTAAAAAAAAGTACAAATGGGATAGAGGAACTAAATTCGCCAATCAAAGCAGAGATTGACAGAATTGATATGAAAAAAGATCCAACTTTTGGCTATTGTCAAGAGACTCACTTTAAAGCAAAAATGCAAGCAAATTGAAAGTGAAAAATGGAGAAGGATATTCCATGGAAATAAATAATCAAGAGAGCAGTGGTGTACAATATGAACCAAAATGAACTAAGTCAAAAAAAATGTAGAAGACACAAAGAACACTAAATGTCAGCATAATGTTCAATGCACGAAGACATATAATGCTTATACACATTTATAATCTACTGACAAGTCATCAAAATATATAAAGCAAAAGCTCCTGGAGTTCTGCAGCAGTGAGTGGAGATCTCATCACCTCCTTTCCATAATGGACAGGACAGTCAAGAAGAACGTGTGTTAAGTAAACAGAAGACTTTAACAATTAGCCAACCAGGTCTAAAAGATACGCACAGAACACCGTACCCAACAATAGAATATTCGTGTTTTTAAGTGTACTTGGGACAATCTCCAGGGTAGATCATATATTAAGCCATAAATTAAGTCTTCATGATGTGAAAGACACGAAGCATCTCTGACCATAAAAGTGTCAAGTTAGGGAACAATAACACAAAGAAAACTAGAAAATTCACAAATTTGTGAAAAATAAAAAAGATACATCTTAGACTTGGAACAAAAACAACAACAACAAAAAAAAAAAACACAAGAGAAATGAGAAAATAACTGGAGACAAATTAGAATAAAGACATGAAAACCAAAGCTTACGGGACACAGCAAAAGCAGTGCTGAAACTTACTGTAAATTCTTTTTTCTTTTTATTGTATACATTTTATTTTTGATACTTTTTACATATTTGATTAGGGTGTGGAGGGGCAAAGACTTCAGGAAAGTGGATGAGACCATTGCTTCGATATTCTCTTTTTTCCTTCCTGTATCTGGGGGAGGGGGAGAGATAAGGGGAGAAGTCACACCCAACCTCCCAGCCATCCCAGGGTCCCCGGGTGGGGCATGCTCCGAGGGTCCTGCTCAAGTGGTATTGATAGTTCAACAGTCCTGTATTGCTGCCGATCTTGCCACTCCAAGCATGATGAAATCTCTCCAGACTCCACTGGCTGACATAGTCCATCTCACAGACTCTGCTTGCCCAGATATTCACTGCCAGAACTTGGCTGTGGTATTTGATCGATTTGTTCTGTCCTCTGTCCTCTGTTATGGTACCAGGTGTCCTCTGCAGGCTCCGGTGTACTGCCATATCCTCCTTGTGCACCTGCACATGTTGTCCACTGCTCCATCTAAGCCACTGAGGAGGCTCAGCTCTGACATGCATTCTACATTCAGACCATGGAACTTGCAATTTCCACCATGGTTGGAGTCCAGCAATTCACTTGGGGGGACTCCCAAAGAAATTTTGTGTGTGGTGATCCCAGATTTGATTCTTGTGTGTGCATGCCAGTACTGGGTCTGGAACCGTTCATAACCCTGATAAATCAGCTTATGCACACACTCTTTTTTTTTTAAAGATTTATTTTTATTATTATTTTTTATTGGAAAAGCAGATATACAGAGAGGAGAGACAGAGAGGAAGATCTTCCGTCCGATGATTCACTCCCCAAGTGAGCGCAATGGCCAATGCTATGCCAATCCGAAGCCAGGAGCCTCTTCCGGGTCTCCCACGCGGGTGCAGGATCCCAAAGCTTTGGGCCGTCCTCAACTGCTTTCCCGGGCCACAGGCAGGGAGCTGGAAGGGAAGCGGGGCTGCCAGGATAGAACCGGCGCCCATATGGGATCCCAGGCGTTCAAGGCGAGGACTTGCGCCACTGCGCAAGGCCCATGTACACACTCTTAATTGCAATTGTTGGGTCAGTTCTCCAGCCCTGCCTTCTAGACAAATTAAAATGGGTGTTGCAGTCCAGCCTGATCCTGCCCACTTCACACTCACCCCTCACACAAACCAGTGAAAGTTGTAACCTTGTCGGAGCAACCTGCAATAACTCCCACCAGGCCCACCCCCTGCCTTGGTTCCCCAGCTTGCCAGCATGTACAGCAGACCAATGTAGTCTGTCCCACATCCTTATTCAGCTCTCATACATGTCAATGGCCATTGAAACCTAGTTAAACCCAACCATCCCTACTATGCAGCTGACACACCTACCAGCAGGCTACTCTGTCTAGCCATGTCTGTCCCAGTCCTGGTTGTCATGCTTGCTGGTCAGAGTGGCAACCCAAGAGGGAGGTACCCACTGTTTTTCTACTGGGCCCACTCCCACTCCTGGATCTTGCACTCCCCAGATGGTACTGCAGATTAACTTGACAAAATTGGCCCCAGTGCCAGCATCTGTCAGCTGATGCTGCAGCAGAATTCAACCAATCCACACCCACTCTGGCTTGTGCATGTACCAGTAGGTACAGTCCACCCATCCTGGATTGACCCCAATTAGCTCACATGCAGGCCTACAGGTGTTGTAGCCCTTCCTGAACTGGTCTGCCCCCATCCCAGCTCTCACACTCACCTGTGGGATTAGTGTCCCAGCAGAGGATCTCCCTGCAGCGCCCCCTATCGAGGTTACTCACTCTCCCCTGGGGTCTCACATGTGCTGATTGGGTGCTGCAGCCCAGTCTGGTATGGCCTGTCTCACCTCAGCATTTGCCAGTGGGTGCTGTAGCCTTGCCCGGCCTGGCCCACCGCCAGGTCCAGCTCACACTCGTTGGGACTACAGCCTAGCCAGCGCAGCCCAGCCTCTAGTCCTGGCCCTAATGTAAACTGGCTGGTATTGCAGCCTGACCTGGCATGACCCACACAGCATTCTGGCTTTCAGATTTGCCAGCAGGTGATATGAACTGGCCCTGGTTGATTTGCCCCAACCTGAGCCAAAGGTAAGCCCATGGGTACCATTATCTGGCCTGGTTTGGGCTTCTCTCTTTCTTGGTTCTTGAACTCACCTGCAGGGACTGTGTCCCAACAAAGGAGTTGCCAAGCTCCTCTATGAGAACCTCTCCCAATGCCAGATCTAATGTACACTGGTGGGTCCGTGGGCCAGTCCCACTTAGTCTACCATCTGTCTTAGCAGGAACAGTGGCCTGTCCTGACCAGCTTTCACCCATTCTGGTTTTTACTGTTGGGTGCTACACCCCAGCCAAGCCTGTCCATACCCAGACACAGCTCATGCATGGCTTAGCAGGGGCAGACACACAGCCCAGCCCATCCTATACCTATCCTGGTTCTTATGAGCTCCAATGCCTGCTGGAGTCTAGCCCAGCCTTGCATGCCCCAGACCCAGTTCACACCCATGCCTAGGGAGACTACATCCATATCCAGACCAAACCGTATCCCCCACTCTGGCTCCCATGCTCACCAGTGGGATCCACAATTCAGCCAGGGTGACCCTTTAGCTCCCCAACCAGGCCTGATCCCAGCCACATATCTCACACATGCCAGTAGTTGCTCTGACCCAGTTCAGCATAGCTCCTCCCCTGTCTTGGCCTTTGCTTTGGATGCTGCAGCCTGGCCCAGCCAGCCCCCTGTCCCAACTCTCACTGGCAGGTGCTGGAATCTGGCCTTGCTCAGTCTGCTCTCATCCCTGGCTCTTGCAAACCAGTAGGTGTGGCAGCCTAGCCTGGCATGACTTGCACTCCATGCTGGTTTTTGCACTTGCCAGTGAGCTATGGTTTGCTTGGCTCTGCCCAGTGCTCCCCGCTCCAAAGCCAACTCACACACTTACTAATGGATGGAGCTACCCTACCCAGTATGCCCAACAACTAGGCCTGGACAACATGCTCATCGGTGGGAGCTATGACCCACTAGAGGAGTTTCCCAGGTTCCCTCACTTGGACCCACTCCTAGACCCAGGTCTCCCATATGTCAGCAGGTGCTTGGCCCTTTCCTGACATGGCTTGCCCCATCTGTCCCAGCCTTTGTGCAAGTTGGTGCAGTCCAGCCAGCCCCATATCCTGTTTTAGGGTGCTCATGCAGGTGCTGCAAACTTGAACTGCCCCACTTGTTCCCAGCTCTAGCACCTGTGAGCATCACTAAGTTCCATGGTCTCACCTAGCTCAGCCCATCACTATCCCAACTCATAAGCTAACTAGCAGGACCTGTAGTTCCATAGGGTTGGGCACACAAATCCCCCACAGAATCCACCCCTATACCTGGTTGTCTTGCATGCTGGTTGGTATCATTGTCCATTCTAGTATGACCCATCCCCTGATCTAACACTCACTGTCAGATATTGGGATTTAGCCCTGCCAGACAAGCCCCCAGTCATAGCTTGTATGTGCACTGGTGTTTGGTGGTCAGCAATGTTCCATGCTAACAGGATTTCCACGTGGGCTGATGCATCAGTCTGACCCAAAAAGATCTTCAGGTCTTTCCCCTCTAAACCACCAGGTCTCAGTCCCCTCACTTACCTACAAGTACAGTGGCCCTGTCACTGGGTGTCCGACAGGATTTATTCCTCACCTACATGTACAGTGGCCTTAACCATGGATGCCCTGAGGCAGTAATTCCATACCCTCAAGACCCCAGAGCCCGGCACTGGTTGGTGCTCTGGCCTCTCACAAGCCCAGAACCCTACCCCGCCTAGCGGCAGTGGATGGGGAGCTAGGATCCCCAGCAGGAAGCCTGGCCTGGCAGGGGTGGCCCCAGCCACAGCCACATGACTATGGGACCCAGACACCCGTGCTGCTGCTCAGACTTACCTCTTACAGTAAGATTTCACATTTAAAAATAAGAAAGATCTTTGTTACATTTAAAAACAAGAAAGATCTCAACAACTTAACTTTACAATTTAAGAAACTAAATATATGTATATTAAGAAATATACATATAGATATATATAGAGAGAAACCAAAGTTAAAACTAGCTAAGGAAGAAAATAGTAAAGACTAAAGAAGAAATAGATGAAATAGAAGAGAGATAGATTAAAATTTGTAAAGAGTATAAGTTGGTCCTTCCAAAAGGTCAACACAATTGACAAAACTTTTGTTAGGTGGACAATAAGATTTAAAAAGAGTACTCAAACTAGTAACATCAGACAGGAACAAAAAGAAATGATTGTTGTATTAGATCTTCATCACAACAACAAAATCTTTGAAAACAAAAATAACTTGATGAAGACAAAAAGATGCGTTTAACTTACAGGTCAGACATTTGTGTCCGAGCTTGGTTGGCCTTGTTGGTTTCATCTCTCAGCAAGATGGCCATGGAGGGGGCCCGGCGCGGTGGCGCAGTGGTTAAGGTCCTCACCTTGCACGCCCGGGATCCCATATAGGCACCGGTTCTATCCCGGCAGCCCTGCTTCCCATCCAGCTCCCTGCCTGTGGCCTGGGAAAGCAGTTGAGGACGGCCCAGGGCTTTGGGACCCTGCACCCGCGTGGGAGACCCATGAAAGAGGCTCCTGACTCCTGGCTTCGGATCGGCATGGTGTCGGCCGTTGCGCTCACTTGGGGAGTGAATCATCGGACGGAAGATCTTCCTCTCTGTCTCTCCTCTCTGTATATCCGCCTTTCCAATGAAAAAACAATAAAAATAAATCTTAAAAAAAAAAAAGATGTCCATGGAGGGGCACTGAGCATGAGTGGAGGGAGGATCACATGACCAGCCAGGAAGTAGAGAAGTCAGTCCATTTCACACTGTTAGGTCTGCCTTCTTGCATGTGCTGTCTTCTGAGGGCATGCTCCCAATGATGTAAGGACCCCTCACTGGGTCCACCTTCCAAACATCATATTCTGGTTCAATTTCTACCCTCTTAGTTCCATTAACTTTGACCTTGGGATTGAAACATTTTTGTGAGCTCATGTGTCAAAGTATGTTCAAATCATAGCAAGTACCAATTCCACAGAAATAAAAAGGATTACAAGAGCCAGGTATGAGTAGTGTAATGCAATAAATACACCAATAGGAGGAAGAGGCAAAAGTCACATGATCATCTCAACTGAAGCAGACACATTGCACAAAACTCATCACCTTCCCGTGACCAAAAAAAAAAAAAAAAAAAAAAATCAACAAACCAGGGATAGAAGGAAATTACCTTGATACAGTAAAAATGGAATGTGAAATATTCAACAGTGAGTATTTCAGTGAGAGGACCTCGTCTTCCCTAGTCCCTGGAGACTGAATCAATCTTGGAAGTACTGGCCTCACCCAAGGTCATCTGGAGATACTCAGGCCGATTTGGGTCTGCTCTGATACAGAGAATATTTAGAGTCTTAAAAGACAGAGACCCAATATTTCCATGGCTTCTTTAGAACCTTCCATGGCTTCCCCTGATACAAAGAATAAATCCAAACTCCTCAGGCTGGCATTCAAAGCCCTTCAGTCTGGTCTTCCATGTATTTTGCATTACTTCCTACCCTCTCTTCTCTCTAGTCATATGATTCTACTTTATCCTCATCATTTCCAAATAATTGTCTTGTTAATTCTACTTATGTTGACAAAAAAGTCTTTGATTATGAGTCTTCACTGTTGTCTTTGGAGTTCCAACTCTTCCCTAGTTAGAAGGATTATACCCCCCACTTTTGTCTCAACTATAGCTCTCTTCTTAGTCTGCCTTCCGTTAAATATCAAACATTTGGCATTTTTAGTGAACACTAGAAATGCTGCTTCGGTGATTTGGTATTATTCTTTCCCTGTAAAGTAACAGTTGCTGATTTTGAGAGAAGGGCTGGATATAGCTCTAAGAACTGAGTCTGGTGAGTAGAAACCAGCCACACCAACTCTATTCCAAATGCATGGACAGCCACCCAGATCTTGCCAATCAATGCATAGAGTCCCTGAGGGATCTGGTTCAGATGGGTCCAGTGCCAAATACAAATCCAGTAACCTGGGGTAAAGTTCAGGTTCAGTGGGTACTGGGCAAGGGAACAGGCAAGAACACCTTTTCCATACTTTCCATAGTATTTGCCAACATAATTTATGATGAATCCTTTCAATCACCAAACATATTTGAGATGATTGACTTGACCATTGGATCTAAGGCATCAGAAAAGCAAGGAAGTACCACCATTCCCAGTTTTTACCATGTGTCATAATGTATTTGGGATATTAGATAAAATACCATAAACTGGAGGTCTTATAAACAACATAAATTTCTCACTATTCAGAAGACTGGGAAGTCCAAGATCAAGGTAGATTTCTCCTCTGATTGGACCCTGTCTTCTAGCCATATGGGCACTTTGTGTTGTGTGTTCCTGTGGTGAAAAAACTAAAGGGTCTCTCTCAGGCCTCTACAAGGATGCTAATTGTGTTCATAAGGGCTCCTCCTCTATGACCTTAGCACTTCCCAAAGGTCCTGCCTCCTAATCCCATAACCTTTGGATTATAGCATGTGACTTGGGTGGAGGACCCAGGCATTCGGACCATCCTGCACCTGCAAGCAGCTCTACGATGACTTAATGTTTAATTTCTATGGACTTGGAGGACACATACCAAATTGGTCATGGACTCCAATTCGTGGAGTTGCCTGTAGAAAAAGTGGCCATTAGCCTCTGAGATACTGCTAATCTATGGACCAGGACAGGACAGACATCTTGAAGGACTAAATTTAGCCCTGAGTCCTTCAGACCCTCAATGTTTTCTTACCATCCATAACCAACTTTTCATGAATGTGCACTCAACCAAGCTGCTGCAGTTTCTAACTTATGTTTTTCACACACTGTCATTGAAACTCTCACTACACAAAATAACTATAATATGAAAAAGTTCTAGACTTGGTCAAAGACCAAAGACATTGTGATTATAAGAAGTGAAGGAACCTAGATGAATCATTTAAGGTCTGTTTCCATTACTTTCCTTTAAAGTCTTGTGATAATTATCAAGTGACTTAGACCTGAGCAGCTGGCCTAACAGGATTCTGTTGCTTTGGGGCAACTAATTAAGCCACTCTTTAATCTACCCCAAGCCACCTCAGATATGCACAGATTTTAAAGTGGTTATCCCATTGTTTGGCTGTCAGCATTTACAGAAGGAAGAGTGGTAAAAGCATGGCAGAGGCACAGAATTGCCTGGCTGGGACTCCTGCCTCTACTACCCAGCAGGTGTTCACCTGGAGAAAGTGATCTAACCTCCCTGTGCCTCACTGTCTTCATCCATGAAGACAACACATGTGTGACGCAGCTGTGGCAACACCACTCAGGACAGGAACACATCCCATATCAGTGTGGCTGGGGCTCAATCCTGCCTCTGCTATTGATTCTGGCTTTCTGTTCATGTGCGCCCTGGGAAGGCAGCGGCAATTGTTCAAGTAGTTGAGTCCCTGCAACTCACATGAAAAATCCAATAACTTCCTGGGCTCTCATTTTAGCCTGGACCCACAGTGGCTATTGTCAGCACTGGAGACTAAACTAGCGGATGGGAGAACTCTACCTATCTACCTACCTGGAAGATGACCCAAGTGCTTGGGCCCCTGAATGCCAGTGGGAGATCCAGAAAAGCTCCTCCTCCTGGCTTTGTTCTAGCTCAGCCCTGGCCCTTGTAGCTATTCGGGGATTAAAAGTAGGGGTGGAAGACCTTTTTCATTTCCTCTCTAATTCTACTTTTTAAATAAATAAAATCTTTTTTTTTTAATCTCAACTTTCTTTTGCCTCCATCTTGAATATATACATGATTTCTCATGGCTGGCATATTCCCATGGAAAAGCCAGTTGCGTAAATTTATTCATCTTTAGAAAACCTCTCTGCTGGTTACATAGAATAACATGATCCCAAGCAAGTTAGTTAATCTCTCTGATATTTCCTTACTTTTAAGAAAATGTAGGATTTTCAAACTGGGTACAGGTACATATAACTGGATCCTTGGGGGAGTGAAACTTGACAGGCCTCCAGGACCACCTAGACCATACTGAAGGTTAGGTTTTTTGACCCACAAGGGTGGGCTGGGATAGGCTACAACACCCACCAACAGGAGCTGGAACAGGGAACAGACTAGACTAGGCCAGGCTGTGCAGCAAGACTGCAAATGTTGAGGTAAGGTGAGTCATGCCAGCCTGGGCCCGGGTATGTGAGTTCCAGGGACAGGGGATCTGACAAGGTTCGGGTAGCTTGGCTCAGGTTATAGGGCCCACTTGTCTGATGAGTGATTGGTTCCTGAGCCCTGAGGACAGGGGAACTGGTGGGATGTGGGTCGATTGGCCCAGATCTTGGGGCCTGCCTTCTAGGTGGGTGTTGGTTTCATGAGCCCCAGGGGTGGGGGATATGGCAGGGCTTGGGACACATAGTCCAGGTACTAGGACTCACTTGCAAGAACATGCCCTACTTACTGAAAAAGGTGGAGCAGTGGACATAGGCCCTATTGTAAAAGGAGAATATGGCAACACATTGGTACTATAGCAGAAGAACAGAACTAACTGGACAACTGCCCCAAACAAACAATGATGGCAAAAAATCTCAGTGAATGGAGCCAATGGACATTGGGAGGGTAACATCATCCTCAGATTGGTGAAATTGGCAGCATTTTAGAACTATCCAAGCTACTTGGACAGAACCCACAGGATATGTACACATTGAGACTCTGGGTTGATGTGAGGTGGCGGTTCCTCATCCCTGGGTACTGGGACATCGTGAGTGGCTTCCCCCTTTGTCTCTCCCCTTCCCCCAGGAACAAGAAGAAGAAATAGCAAATTTGGAAACAACGAGTTCACCCAATTTTCCCTAAACCTTGATCCTTCCCACTCTGATCAACCATGTAATCATTAAAAACAAACATACATTTATTTGAAAGGAAAAAAAAAAAGAAAATGCAGAATAGAATAATAATCCTGCCTCTGAGATTGCTGTAAAGGAAGTAAAATACAGAAACTGTCTCCCTCTGGCCCTGACCTATAGCACCGGCTTCTCCTATGCTCTTTTTACCCCCTCATCAATCTTAGCAAGGAGAGATAGCTGTGAGTTACATTTATAAATGTTTCCAGGGGCTGGCATTGTAGCAAAGTTGGTAAAGCTACTGCCTACAATGTTGGCATCCCATGTGGGTACTGGTTCATGTCCCAGTTACTCCACTTCTGATCCAGCTCCCTGCTACTGGCCTAGAAAATGCAGTGAAAAGTGACCCAAGTGCTTGGTCCTCTGTGTTCCATGTGGGAAAACATGATGAAGCTCCAAGCTTCCTGTTTGGTAGGACTCAGCTCTGACCACTGTGGTTACCTCTTTCTGCAACTCTGCCTTTTCAATTAATTACTTAATCTTTAACAAAAAGAAAAAGATAAAGAAAGGAAGGAAGAAAGATCAAGCGTGCCTATTTTAAAAATTGGAAATTGATTGCTCTGGAAAGTCCAAGATTAAGCTGTCAGCAGATCCAGTGTCTGCTGAGGACCACTCTCCAGTTCGCAGGCGGACCATCTAGCTGGACTTTCACACCTGGAGGAGGCGAGGGGTCTGGGGCTTCTCGTAATGGGATCCTCATCTTTGTCACCATCCTGACTCAGTCACCTCCCAGAGCTGCCTTCCATAACACCATCAGGCTTTCAGCAGATGACCAACATGGCAGTCACGGCACTGTTCTGTTCTGCATAATCTGGGATAATACTAACACTACCCGAGAACTTCCACAGTGCTTTGTATCCTCACCTCATTTCATCCTTCAACAGCTCTCCATGGTGAAAACTATTTTTCTTCCCATTGTGAACATGAAGAAACCAAGACACAGAGGATAAGCAATTTGCCTAAGGACATAATAGCTACCAGGCGATGGAGCTAGGATTCAAGTACAAATGGCACAGCCAGACAAGGACCTCCCGGCCTATAGCAGATGAGCGCTGTCTTCATGGTTCCTGAAGGCTCTCTTGCTCACTTTTCTCTATGGAGTACCTGCCCCCAGCCCAGTTCTTCGTTGGCAGTTCCCTGAGTGGCGTGAACTTCTTAACCAACTGGTGTGTCCTATCTTCCCATCACAAACCCATCCACCAAGAGCAGGACCCCTCCGCACCCCGCATCCCAACCTCAGCTGGTCAGAGCATACTCTACAGGTCAAGGCCGTCCTAATGGAAGAGTGGCCCACTCACATCCCACCCATCCATTCTCTCACATCCATCAGAATTGTTTCGCACAGAGGAAGAAGGCAGATGCTAGAGAAGCTGGGAAGTAAGGATAGGTCATAGGGCAGTCAGACATCCTCGTTCTCCATATGGATCAGTCAGATCAATGAATGAAACTGGCAATCAACATTTTTGGAGTAGCTACCATGAACAACGACCTACCTATTATAAACCTTGTTCTCACAGGGTTTACACAAAAGCACTCTTTTGGAATTTTGTTTAAGATTATTTTTATTGGAAAGGCAGATTTTACAGAGAGGAAGAGAGATTTTCCATCTGCTGGCTTATTCCCTAAGTGGCCGCAACAGACAGAGCTGAGCCAATCCAAAGCCAGGAGCCAGGAGCTTCTTCCAGGTTCCCATGCAGGTGCAGGGTCCCAAGGCCTTGTGCCATCCTCAACTGCCTTCTAAGCCACAACTAGGGAGCCAGATGAGAAGTGGAGCAGCCAGGACATGAACCATTGCCCACATGGGATCCAGGTGTTTGCAAGGTGAGTATTGAGCCACTATACCATTGCACTGGGCCCCTCTGGTCAGATTTTTTCCTACAATTGCTCCTGCATGTATGACTGTTTCTTCTCTTTTATTAAAATTACTAACTTACTTATTTGAGAAACAGAGCTCCCTTCCACTGGTTTCGCTTCCCAAATGCCCGTTATGGCCAAAAACTCGGCCAGGCCAAAGCCAGGAGGCAGGAATTCCAACCATGTCTCCCATGTGGGCGTCAGCGACTCAGGACTTGAGTCATTGACCACTGTCTCTTAAGTCATGTACTACCTGGAAGCTGAAACTGGAAGTGGGTCTCAAACTCAAGCATTGATACAAGATGTGGGCCTCCCAGGTCTTACCTTAATCACTATGACAAATGCCCCGTTCAGGCAGTTAGTTTTACAATGTCCTTTGAGGGAATTTTAACAAATCTCTTAGTTAAGATAAATTCGGGAGCTGGTGCAATGGTTCAATGGCTAAATCCTTAGCTTGAACACATTGGGATCCCATATGGGTGCCGGTTCTAATCCCGGCAGCTCCACTTCCCATCCAGCTCCGTGCTTATGGCCTGGGAAAGCAGCAGAGGACGGCCCAAAGCCTTGGGAACCTGGATTGGCTCGGTTCAGGCTGTTGCAGCCATTTGGAGAGTAAGACAGAAGGAAGGTCTTTCTGTCTCTCCTTCTCTCTGTAAATCCGCCTTTCCAATAAAATAAGTATATCTTAAAAAAAAAAAAAGATAAATTTGGGAAATGTCAAGAAAAAGGGATCCAATGCTGATAATGATAACACCATTAGTTCTTCTTCTATTTCTGCCTATAATTACTATTTTATTATTTTTATATGAAGATTACTGTGTTCCCCTATCCCCCACCACACTCTGAATTTACTTGCATAAGGGACCATCCCTCACCTGTAATTATATATTTTTGTTATCGCTGCCATTTCTTTATCACAAAAAGGATGGCTTATTTCTAAATACACATAACTTGTTGGCAAGGACCTCAGCTTTGTTCAGAGGATTTCTATAATTGGCATTATAGTTGCACCCATTTTTACATCTTATTTAAATTAGTTAATTCATTATCTACTGGCAGCTGTGCCTGCTTTTTGAAAGAGGACATGATTAGCAGCTGAACGTTGTCAAAGCCAAGTAGGCAGGCAGAGGCAGGCAGGGGCAGGTGGGTTACCAGCCCGGCTTCCCTGCCGTGACCTGCTGTGTCTGTTTCGGATTTTCTCCCAATTTCACCTCCTGGGCCTTGCCTTGGATTTCATTCATGCCTCCAACACTGCTTAATGCATGCAGGGGTCAGAGGGCTAGCTTGGAACGCATGGCTCTGTGATGTGCTGCGGGGTGGCAGGCTGGGCAAACCACAAGGCAATGGCCAGAAATGAGGTAAAGGGATGGTCATTGGAAGGTTAAGGGCAAGTCCAGAAGCAATAGCAATGGCAGCCGCTGATTCTCCCTCTCTGCCTTGACTTACAGGGCTTACTCCTAGTTGTAAATCCTTTCAGAACCCTCTTAAGGTATCTGTCCATCTTTAGAACGCCTCTCACTCCTTTTGCAACCCGGGCATGGCTCTCCCCAGGCCCTGAGAGCTGGAACCGGAGAAGCAGCCATCCAGAAGGACAGACAGCTCTCCCTCCCCAGTAAACAAGCTAACTTGGCAGGTGCCTACCTCCAAATTACAGACCAAATTCCTGTCCTAAGAAGAACTTTCAATTTCCTGTGGGACAAAGGCAGTTAGCTAACACCGATGGCCAGCCCAGTTACCAAGAGATTTAGGATGAACTTTGCAGCATACGCGCGCACGTGCAGTGCCCTGGAGTCTTCTTCTTGCAGAGCATGTTTGCAATGGCTTGAGTCTGTCTGCAGACAGAAAACACCTCTGTTCCTGCAGTCTGTTTAGCAGATTTTCAGAGATAGGCAGCACATTTAGAAAATGTGGTTCAGGGTTTGTCTGTCTTTTCTTTTTAGAACTTGATCACAGACTTGTTTCTCTTCCCCCTTGGTGGTGAGGTTTCCTGAGTTGGCAGGTGGCTTTGTTGTAGCTACATTTCTCTGACATCACAGACTGTGGGAAGACGGAACATGACTGAGTCTCCCACCCACAGGGGCAGGCCCTATTGCCCAAAGATCAAGCCTGAATGTTCCAGGACCCATGAATCATGTCTAGAGACAACAAGAACGGAATGCAGACTAGGGACCCTGAACTTGTATGCAGGAGGCCAAGGTCATGCTTTTTTTTTTTTTTTTTTAAGTTCAAGTGCACTGGGAGCACTTGGGAGCCAGCTGTCAGGTGCAGAGGCCAAATGTGAGCCCACTGAAAGAGGGCTAGGAGTGTAGGACTGTGACGCAGTGGGGAGGGATGAGGGCTGGCCAGCAGTTTCCCATAATTACTATGCCTGTGGGTCACAGGCTGTTCCTGTTCAACTGTAAATTTTGGTGCAGTTGGACCCGGAGGGGCTAAGCCTCTCTATTGTTAACAAGCTCCAAGTGGTGTAAATGCCCTGCCTCATGGACACAGTGTTGAAGTAGCAAGGGGTGAGGGGAAGAGAGTGGTGGGCACAGCAAGGAGGAAATGAAGTAGGAAGCAGGCTCATCACCCCAAAACACAGGGTGTGGGGGCAGCAGCTGGAGATGAGAGGGATAAACCACACCAGTTCCAGATCATACAACATTTTGATCTCTTCTAACAGTATCCAGCCTGTTTTTGTTGTTGTTTCTATCAACTCTCCTCCAAGTTAGACTTTGGGCCAAATGAGTTCACATAAGGGCCAGGTTGCCAGGCACTAACATGCAAATGATCCCAAATTCATTGAAGATGTAGTTATAGGAGATAATTTTGTCCACCAGAGGCTTTCTCAGGCCAACCATACTATACCTGCTTGGCTCAGCCACTTGGAGGTTGCCAGTGAGAACGCCAAACCATATTGGGTTAGGACACAGCGTTTCCAAGGAGGATGGCTTGCATTAAGACCTGTAGCTTTTCTGCCTTGTTGGATGAGCATGTGATTACAGTCCCAGAGCCGGCCCAGACAAGAGGAAAGGCAGGAGCTCCTGGGTCCCAGCTTGTGCTACCCTGCTTCTTAGGTCACAGAAAATGCACAGGCACAGGTATTCCCTGCGCACCAGCTCCTGTCCCAGCTGCTCAGCTTCTGAACCAGCTCCCTGCCAATGTGCCCGGGAAGGCAGTGGAGGATGGCCCAGGTGCTTGGGCCCTTACAACCAACGTGGAAGACCCAGCTGGGGTTCCAGGCTCCGAGCTTGAGCCTGGCCTGACCCTAGCTGTTGTGGCCCTGTGGGGGAATGAACTAGAAGATGGAGGTACTGTCTTTTCCTCTTAACACTCTCCCTCTTAACCGGGATCACTCTCTGTGTTTGTCTGATTGGCTATCCTAATCTCTCTCAGTGTCTCTTAAAAAACAAGAGTGTACAGTGACCACATGTATGATGATCCACTTGTTGAGGTCAACGTTCAAAATTTAAGGTAGGCCCAAAGAGCCCTCCTGTTCCTTTGTGCTAGCCCTGGCTCACAGGATGGAAATGAAATATCTTCTGTCTGATGATTCACTCCCCAAGTGACCACACCAGCCGGTGCTGTGCCGACCCAAAGCCAGGAGCCAGGAGCTCTTCCGGGTCTCCCACACGGGTGCTGGGTCCCAAGGTTTTGGACCATCCTCAACTATTTTCCCAGGCCACAGGCAGGGAGCTGGATGGGAAGTAGGGCCGCCAGAATTAGAACCGGCGCCCATATCGGATCCTGGCAGCATATTCAAGGCGAGGACTTCAGCTGCTAGGCTATGGTGCCAGGTCCAAATATATATATTTAATAATTTTTTAAAAGACAGTGAGCAAGTTAGAGACAGAGTTTGCCTCTGCTGGCTCATGCCCTAAGTGCCTACATGGTGGTTGGAACTGGGCCCTGCCAAAGCTGTGAGTGAGGAATTCAATGCAGGGCTCCCATGTCTGGTGGTAGGAACTCAGTCTCCTGAGCCATCAGCACTGCCTCTCAGTGTCTGTAGAAGCAGGAAGCTGGAGTCAGGAGTTGGGGCCGGGTGGTGACCTAAGGCCAGCCTCGTGGAACACGGATTGCTTATAAGGCATCTTCGCCAAGGTTAGGCTTAGGATTGACCTTGACATTTTAACAGGTAAACAGGCACCAACAGGCACCATCATTCCTTCCACGGCAGACTTGCTCCTCTTAGATAAAGCACTCAAATTTTCCAGAGAGAGAATGGACCAGGAAACCTCCCTGTCAGGGCATCTGACTCCAAACAGTAACCCTCCCCATGTCTCTGACTCTCCAGCTGGTGTTAGCGGTCATTAGCCTGTACACCTGCCTGGCACGGCCACTCCCTCCACACAGAGGGTGGAGTCTTATCTGTAGGATCAGCTAATTCTATGGTAATTAAATTAACCATGAGGGCCCAGCGCAGTAGCCTAGCAGCTGAAGTCCTTGCCGCTTATGCTCCTGGATCCCATATGGGTGTCAGTTCTGATCCCTGCAGCCCCACTTCCCATCCAGCTCCCTGCCTGTGGCCTGGGAAAGCAGTTGAGGATGGCCCAAAGGCTTGGGACCCTGCACCTGTGTGGGAGACCTGGAAGAAGCTCCTGGCTCCTAACTTCGGATTGGCTCAGCTCCAGCAGTTGCGGCTGCTTGGGGAGTGAACCAACAGATAAAGAGCTTCCTCTGTTTCTCCTCTCTGTGTATCTGTCTTTCCAATAAAAATAAATGAATCTAAAAAAACCCCATGAAAGTTGTGTTTGTATATGTGTGTACGGGGGAGGGTGGCATATCTATGATCAGAGGGAGGAATGATTTCCAACAGGCATGGAGATACTTAGAACAGAATTTTGGGCCCAGCGCTATGGCTCAGTGGCTAAATCCTCATCTTGCCTGCACCAGTTCATGTCCCAGCTGCTCCACTTCCCATCCAGCTCCCTGCGTGTAGCCTGGGAAACCAGTCAAGGATGGCCAATAGCCTTGGGACCCTCCACCCATGTAGAAAACCCTGGCTCTTAGCTTTGGATCAACTCAGTTCTGGCGGTGGCCACTTGGGGAGTGAACCAGTGAGCAAAAGATCTTTGTCTCGGGCCCTGCGCGGTGGCGCAGTGGTTAAGGTCCTCACCTTGCACGCCCGGGATCCCATATAGGCGCCGGTTCTATCCCCAGCAGCCCTGCTTCCCTTCCAGCTCCCTGCCTGTGGCCCGGGAAAGCAGTTGAGGACGGCCCAAAGCTTTGGGACCCTGCAGCCGCATGGGAGACCCGGAAGAGGCTCCTGGCTTCAGATCGGCATAGTATCGGCCGTTGCGCTCACTTGGGGAGTGAATCATTGGACGGAAGATCTTCCTCTCTGTCTCTCCTCTCTGTATATCCGCCTTTCCAATAAAAAAAATAAAAATAAATCTTTAAAAAAATAATAATAAAAATAAATCTTTAAAAAAAAAAGATCTTTGTCTCTCCTCTGTAAATCTGCCTTGTCAATAAAGACAAAAAAAAAAAACAAAAAAATAAAAGCAGAGTTTTGTGGCTTTGGGTTCCCTTACAGGAGCTGTCCTAAAAACAAGGAGATAGAATTGAACAAAAGACAACAGGTCCTGTGCTAGCCTCAATGATAACACAGAAATGGCTGTGGGACCACAGACTGCTATTTTGAGCACATGCACATTTCAAAAAGACATGTTCTTTCCCTATAATCAGTTCCTTTTTATCCTTATTGTGCAGTCCATTTTTTTTATAAAGCTAGTCTTAGGCCCGGCGCAGTAACCTAGCAGCTAAAGTTAGTGCCTTGCATGCACCAGGATCCCATATTGGTGCCAGTTTTAATCCCATCCAGCTCTCTGCTTGTGACCTGGGAAAGTAGTTGAAGATGGCCCAAAATCTTGGGACCCTGCACCTGTGTGGGAGACCCGGAAGAGACTCCAGGCTCCTGGCTTTGGATTGCCATAGCTCTGGCCATTGTGGCCACTTGGGGAGTGAATCAATGGATAGAAGATCTTTCTCTCTGTGTCTTTCCTCCTCGCTATATATCTAACTTTTCAATTAAAGCAAATAAATCTTAAAAAAAAAAAATGCTCATCTGGTCACCAGTGCTGTGAGGAACCGAGCAGGAGGTTTTTGTTTGGTTGAGCAGGAGATTTTTGTTTGGGTTGGCCTAATTCTTAAAGGGGAAGCTGCCCACCAAATGGCTGACCTCAAGGGGAAATGAAGGTGTGCTAAGGGCAGCTGAGCTGCAAGTGCTTCCCAGCTGGGAAACAGCCCCACTCCGACCCGTTCATCAAGCAGTCCGGCCCCTCTCTCCATGTCCCAAGGCCTGTTGCTCTGCTACTGGCGCAGGGACAGGAAGACATCCCAGTGAAGTACAGGATTAGTAGCGCAGGGCTGCAGGGGGCAGAGACCCCCAGCAGCCTTGAGCCAGCAGCTTTTAGTGTCAGGGCTGGGGGTGGGATTTCCATCCAAACAAGAACCCTCTGAATGTGCCACATCCTCAGGCAGCCAAGCTTCCCACGCTTTCTAGCTGGGGGAAGGAAATGGCACCCCAGACTGCAGCAGGACCCCAACCCAGGCCCAGGCAGTGGCAAGCAAGGGTCAGTGAACCAGCATGTTCACTGGTGCACACTGGGGCACAGAGCCAAGGCTGACAACCGAAGTCTAAAACAGAGCTGGTGACATAACAGGTGTTAACATGGCAGGCTGCTGCGGGGCACCTGGGATGGGGGCCCCCCAGTGAACTTGGATTGTTCTGGAACACACCAGGTTCCAGTGCCACACAGGACTAGCTCCCTGGGGCTTCGGCTCAATGGGCTGAGGCTGAGTGGAGCTAGGAGTGGGCAGCATGGTCACTGTCTGTGTCCTGGCCCTTGTCTACCCTCAGCCCCTGCTCCAGTTACCTGCCATCGAGTCACCCAGAACAGCAAAGCTCAGTGACTGGAAACCACAGCAATACATCCTTTTGTCAAGGCCTCAGCGGGGACCTCTTCATGTTGGGGCCCATGATTCCAAAGGCTGTGTGTGTTGTTGGGAGGAGCTGGGACTGGGAAGGCATCTCTCCCCCACAGACTCTGACTGTTCCTCGGGGCTCTCTCCCACACTCTGGGGTGGTGGTCTTAGCGTTGGCTTGGGGCTTCCAAAGCCAGGCTTTCCAAGAGGCCCAGGCGGAAGTCACAAAGCATTTGTCATCCCGGTTTCAACAGTTTCTGGACATGGCCATTTGCCACTATCTTCTACTGATGAAGCAAATCCAGCCGACATCTGAGGGGGAAGGTGTGGCCAAGAATGAGCCACATAAAAACTAATCCAGCATCTCACAGAGCCCCTGTTCCAGGATTCTCATTAACGGCACTGGGAGGCAGCAACACACAGAGTCAGACAAGAGAGGGCTTTGGAGGCCAACACCTGGTATGGAGCGGCACACCTGGGCCAAGGCACACCTGGGTCAAGGCAAGATCGATCTAGCACCCAAAGGCTGGCCAGGTTTACTGGGTTGCTAACTGTAGAGCCCTGACTTCCTGCTCTATGCCATGAGGCTCACACAGCTGCCTGCCAGTCTCTGCTGGGGGTCATTTCCAGGATCCCTCAGGGATGCTCCAATCCTTAGAAAAAATAAAAAATAAAAAAAAATTTTAAAAGATGTATTTAAAGTTTTTTTTAAAATAAAAAAATTTTTCTAAAGACTTATTGTATTTGCACGACCCTACATACACATCTTCCGGTGCATTTTAGACTGGTTTAAATAACACTCAATACACTGTGAAAGTCATCATTGCTACACTGTAGTCTTCAGGGAATGGTGGGTGGGGTGGGGTGGACCGCCTGTTCTCATTCTGCTCACAGAAATCCATCCTGTGCCTAACTACATTGTATGCACCTGCTACTAAGTAGCATCGTTTTTGAATATGTGTCCTTAGTTGATTCAGGTGAAATTAGCATAGCAGAAGGGGCTGTGCAACTACAGAGGTCAAGCCAAGCCCACAGCATGCTTGGCTCTTGGCTCTGTGGAGTTCCACTAAAATCTAACCTAATAGTCACCCCTAGGTACGAGACCAGTTCTGAAGACGGCGCCCAAGCCAGGAGGAGCAGTAGCCCAGCTAAGGCAGGCCTGTTGCTGGGAGGAACCGGTTTGCTCTTCATGTTCTTGCTGACCCTCTTAGCCATGCACCTCAGCCCCCGGTCTTCTCACCCGACCTTCCTATCTTCCTGAATCCCTCGCTAGGTTTGCATCTGTAGCCCAGAGCCGGCCCCTGTCCCCTTCACCTCTTACAGTTCTCCCTGTATTGCTTGTGAAGTCGGGTACAGACACAACTGCTTACGTCTGTCCTTGGCTGCTGGGGTGGTACGCACCTAGGAGCCGCCTAGTCGGGAAGTAGAAAACCCATCTTCCCTCCCCTACCGCCCGAATTCTGCAGCAGGTTCCTGCGGTGTGCAAGCCTTGGCCGGGGTGCCTGGCATACAGTAGTGGGCAAAAGGCGGAAAGCCTGCTCTACCGTCCGCATCAGGCTTCCTGGCAACAGCAGAACATCGAGAACCCTTCGCGTTCTGGTGACGCGTGGTCTGGACGTCTCCCACCCACACCCGGCATACCTGAGCCCACAGCCCAAGGGTACGCCCCCTCACGTCTCTTCCACTGTGCTCTTTCATCCCCAACCCAGTTCCACTGGGAGGTTCCAGGGTCACCAGGCAGGGCACCCCTGGGAAAGGCACTTGCCACACGGAGCTCTCACGACTATCACAGGGTCCCCGGTGCTCGCCCCCCAGTAGGCTAGCAGCGCACCTTTGACGAGCGGGTGCTTGAACGAGTGAACCGGGACCGCGCGCGTCTGCAGCGCAGGGGCGCGGCGCAGCAGGGCCGAATGGCGGCCGCCGCGGCGGGCACATGACTGCGGCCGCCTGGCCCCGCCCGCCTCTCCGCGCAGTCGCCGGCCGTCGCCGTTCAGGGCTTGCGGCGAGCCAGGTCTGCAGGCGGTGCGGCCCTGTGCGCTCCCTGCACCCTCCGGAGCTGCGCCAGCCCCGGAAACCGAAACCGAGGCCGGGCCCTGCTGTCCGCGCCCCCGCCGGCCGCCTGCACCGAGAGCCACGCTCGACCGGCCGCGCAGGCCTCAGCCGCGCGCACCGGACGCGGAGTGCGGGCAGCGCGCCGACTGCCAGGGGCCCCGGGCTTCCCGCCGCTGCGGCGGCAGCACCGGCAGCACCGGCAGGGTTCGCTCCCTGCCCTTGGGAGCCGCGCGCGCAATGGGCAGGTGCTGCTTCTACACGGCGGGGACGCTGTCCCTGCTCCTGCTGGTGACCAGCGTCACGCTCCTGGTGGCCCGGGTCTTCCAGAAGGCGGTAGACCAGACGATCCAGAAGGTGAGGTCGGACGGACTGCGCGCGCGGTGGGGTGGGATGCGGGGTTAGGCGTGTGGGGGGGGGGGCAGTGTATGTGGTGTCCTGGGTGTGTGTTAGAGGGCTCCGGACATGTTGAGGCAGTATGTGTATTGGGGACTATATGTGCGTTGTGTGGGGTGTATGGTATAGACTGTGTTGGGCAGTGTGTGTTGTGTGTGGTGCCTTGGGTGTGTGTTGGAGGGTTCTGAGTATGCTGGGGCAGTGTGTGTGTTGGGTGTGGTATCTTGGGTGTGTGTTGAGGACGGGGGGGGGGTGGTGTTGGAGTCTGGGTGAGTGTTGGGACTATTGGGAGGTGTGTGTGTGTGTTGCGGACTGTGTGTGTTAGAGCGCTCTGTGTATGTTGGGGCTGTGTGTGTGATGGGTGTGTTTGTGGTATGTTGGGTGTGTTTTGGAGACAGTATTGGGTGTGCTTTAGGGGATATCTGTGTGTGCTAGGAGGTGGGAACATCTGCCGTGGGACAGACACTCCGTTCTACCTTACCTTCCTGGGCGGGGCAGGTGAGGGTTAAAGACCGGGGGAGCCTGTCTCCTTTATTTAACAAACACGGCGGGATCTTTTTTCGGTTTCCGTCCCGTAGCGAGGGTCTCTCCCCGCCCTTTCCCTACGGCCCAGTTTCTGCGGGGTCCACCCTATCCTCCCGTTTTGGGAAGACTCGGCACTGAATGAAAGCCACCGCTGCGCGGGCCGCTGGTGCTGCCATGCAGCTCTGGCCTTTGAAGTGGGGCGCGGCACGGGGCGGGCAAGGAGGCGGGTGTGTGGTCTGCGGGCATCCGGCCCTCGGGCGCTCCAGGCCGGCCCGGGCCTGCATGCCAGGCCTGGGCCGCCGAACCCGTGGCTGTGCGTCCTGTGCCGGAGGACGCTTGCTTTGTCTGGTTGTGGCGCGTGCGCTTCTTGGGCAGCCCGGAGTTTGCATCCTGGGCGGGCGCCAGCGCACTGCGGGGGGGCCCCGAGTTTCGGAAAACTTCCGGCTTTTTGACATCACTGCCCTGGCTTCTGCACTTTCGCCGTCTTCCACGAGCTGCGCGGAAACAGGAACGAGGGAGAATTCCTGGGATCACTTTTACTTTAAAAAAAAGGGAAAAAACAGCCTTTCTCCTTAGTTCTCCCCTCCTGGCGCCGCCCCCACTACTGCTTCATTCCTCCCAACCTTGGCCAGTTTGGGTCATTGCGTCCCTCTGTGTCCCCGTAGGTGGGAATGCATGGATTCAGCTACCAAGAAGTTCCCAGGAGTTATCTATTACTTGCAATCAGGAAGTTAAAGGCAACTTTGGCAAAAGCATCATTCTATGTTTAAAAATTGACATTATCGAGGGCAATAGAGACCCATTCTCAGCCTCTCAAAGCATCCAACTCAAAATAAAAAAAGAAACTGAATCCTATCTCTGTTCCTTGCCACATCCATATCCCTGGAGAGATTTGATTTGTAGGAGGTGCGAATTCTTGCTTTGGGTGATTTAGAGTGAAGCAGTGCGATTCTAGTGCATGCATGGGGTGTGTGTAGGGCTGAGAAAGGCTGTGTGGGGGGATTCTGTAGGATGAAAGATGGGGCTGAGATCGTCCGGGGGTCTCCTCCTCATGAGCAGAGCGGCTGGCGCAGGGCAGTGTGTGGCTGAGGCCTGCGCTCGGGGTGGGGCTTCTCTGTGAGGACTTAGCGGACTGGTGAGTCGTTGCACAGGGCTGGGCATTTTCAGAATTGCTGCACGCTCAGCAGAGGGCCCCGCCAAGGTGATGGTTGAAGATAAAGGACGGGGCTTCATCAGCCGTGGTTCGATCTGGGAGTATCATCGGCCAGCTGGAGGGTGCTCCTTTCTTTCTTTCTGTTTTTTAAGGTTTATTTTATTTTCTTTCTTTTTTTTAAGATTTCTTTATTTTTTATTACAAAGTCAGATATACAGAAAGGAAGATCTTCCATCTGATGATTCACTCCCTAATTGAGCACAACAGCCGATGCTATGCTGATCTGAAGCCAGGAACCAGGAACTTCCTCCAGGTCTCCCACACGGGTGCAGGGTCCCAAAGCATTGGACTGTCCTCAACCACTTTCCCAGGCCACAAGCAGGGAGCTGGATGGCAAGTGGAGCTGCCGGGATTAGAACCGGCGCCCATATGGTATCCCGGCGCGTTCAAGGTGAGGACTTTAGCCACTAGGCCACCGCGCCGGGCCCTGCTTTCTGTTCTCTTTCCTGGATGAGCTGTCGTGTGGTTGGATGGCCCAGTGAGGCAGGAGAGAGCAGAGAAACTGCAGGGAAAGCTAGGAATGAAGCCTAACCCAATGAGTGCTCGTGGGCCACCAGGGGCTGGTCATTGCCCCTTTGTGGTTTTCCTGTCTGTAAGTGAGGACAATAAGGACAGAGTGAGAGGTTGTAAAAGTTCCTGGAGAAAGTGGGTACCATTGTCCTGGGAAGCCACAGGAAGATTTAGAATCTCTTCCAGTCCTAGCCTTGCCATTTGCAAACCTTTGGATTTCTCGAAATCTTGATTGCATTACTTGTAGAAGTGGGGATGGGAGACGAGACAAGGTGGTGGCTATCTTGGTCACAGTGCTGTTTTCTAGTTTGAAATTCACAAAGCGGAAGCTTGTGCTGTGGCCTAGCACTTGATTCTGTATCCAAATTGCTTGATTTAGGAAGGGCCCTTCTGGATTGTATGTGTCCTGGTCTGTCCCTTCTCTGCTTGGGATGAAGTGTGGAGTCACCTTCCTTCTTGCCATTAATGTCACTGTGAAGCAATCCATTTGGATGTTGACTTGCACGCATTTGTAATGCTTGCCTGTGCCCAGGCTTATCTCCATCAGAGGAGAGGGAAGGGGTGGGAGAAAGGAGACTCGCATGCACTCCTGGGCTAACTCTGGGAAGCTGAACCCAGTAATTCCTGTGTGAAGAAGTTGTCTCAAGCAATGGTGATCCCCACACTCTAGGAGACTTCCATTCAGACCTGAGATCGGAACGGAGGGTTCCCAGGCCCTTTGCTGCCGTTCTTGACCTCGCTGGTGCCTGCCTGGTGTAACCAAGCAAGCCCTGCCATGGTTTTGGCTTGGATTGTTCTCATGTGCGGGAGAGACACCGCCGTATCTTTCTCCCCTTCTGTCCACACCCACTCTCGGAGGATGTCGTGGCAGTCCTAAGGCCTTTGCTGGCCGAAGACAGAGCTGTGCAGGGACCCAGTAGCCCACAGCCAGGAAGCACAGGAGTCTCTTGTGCTGTTCTCCCCTCTTGGCGCCTAGCACAGTGCCTGCTGCATTGTAAATCGGGGCTTGCTGCCTGACTTTCTGTCGTTGCAACCAAAGGAGGGTGTCCTAAGAACCCTCAGAACTGGGATAGAATTCCTCTTTTGCTGCCTACAGATACTGGGACCAAGCTGAGCAAGCTAAGGTGCAAGTTACTTAAGCCTCACCCCTCACAAGCCCCAGCCCCCCACCCGGGCTTCAGGTTTCTCATCTTGAAATGGGCATGGGATACACTGCTGGCCAGGAAACAGCCTGCACAGGCAGTGCCTACAGGGCAGAGCTCTTCTCATCCAATGGAAGCACAGAAAGTCGCCAGCCTTCTGCAGCTCTAACCTGAGGAGACTCTGTGGCACAGGCACAGCAGTCTTTGTCTAAGAGCAGTCATACGGGAACAGCGTTTGGATACAGTAGATTAAGCCGCAACCTGGGGACGCCAGCCAAGGTGAAGCCAACTGGCCAACTCCCAGATGCTCCATTTTCCAGCCAGCTCCTTGCCAAGGCACCTGGGAAAGCAGTGGATGATGACCCAAGCATTTGGGCCTCTACCATTCATGTGGGAGACCAGGGTAGACTTCCTGGTACCTGGTTCCCAGCTTCTACCTGACCTCGATGTGACTGTTGGAGCCATTTGCCCTTTCTCTCTCTTATCACTCTTCACACTCCCTTTCGGATTTTTTTTTAAAGCAGTCATGCAGTTCAGAATGTGAAATCTGCCCTGTGGATCGCTGCAGCCTTGCTCATGGACTGAATGCCTCTCAGATGGGGATGCAGCACTGGCCACAGTCTGGACAGGCTCACAAGGGACGGACTGGCCAGGTAGTATTGTGGGTGGAGACTGTCCCCGCTCTCTATTCTTCCTCACAGCCACAGGCCAGGCCACAGTATCTAGTCTCTCAGGGAGGAGAGAGCAGAGCAAGTGCACCTGCCCTCACCTGCTTTTGTCTGGACCTTGAACTCTGAGCCCAGGCATAACACCCTTGGGAGCCAGGAGCTGTCTTACCAGTGTCTCAAGAACTAACTACTGGAGCCAGCATGGTGACACAACAGGTTAATCCTCTGCTTTATAGTATTGGCATGCCACGTAGACGTCCATTTTAGTCCTGGCTGCTCCACTTCCAGTCCAGCTCCCTGCTCATGGCCTGGGAAGAAAGTGGAGGATGGTCCAAAGCCTTGCAACCTACACCTGCATAGGAGACCTGGAAGAGGCTCCTGGCTTAGGGTCAGCTCAACCCCAGCTGACCATTTGGGTGGCCATTTGGGTAGTGAAATAGAAGACAGAAGATCTCTTTCTGTCCGTGTGTCTCATTCACTGCTTTTCAAATAAATAAATCTCAAAAAAAAAAAAAAGTTAGCATCAGTCACTGATGAGGTACCTGAGTCGCCTTGGCTAAGCTGATGTTGATTGATTTTCTACTTACTTATTTGAGAGATGTGCAGATGGGGCTGTCAGTCACTGGTTCACTCCCCACGTGCCTGCAGCAGCAGGAACTGGGAACTGTACTTCCTCCACTCCTCGTGGACGGCAGCAACTCACATAGAGCATCCCACTGTCTCCCAGAGTTCACCTTGGCAGGCTGCTGAAGTCCACAGCAGAGCAGAACCCCATCCCACAGCTCCTTTCGCTCCCACTTGGCCTCTGTTCACACTTCAGGAACTTAGAATCTTGGCTTCACTGTTTTCTTCGCTAGGGAAATAAATTAATTAAAAAACCCATAACTATCATTTGAGTCTGCCATTTGACAGCCAGTGGAAATGAAAAGGGACTTAGCTCAATGGAAAGGGTGGCGAGAGGTCAGGGGTGCAACCTGGCTCTGCTGACACTGAGCCTGCAGCCCATCCTAAGGGTCACCGTGCCTCCCCCGTTCACCAGGCAGAGAGTCCTGCCTGCACGGTTTTCCGGTTTGGACAAGCAGTCTTGTGGCCACCCCTTAGCCCTCCACATTGCTACAGGGTCTGATTGTTTTTCTTCTTGTAAAGCTGGAGGAGGGAGCACAGAAATCTGAGCGCTGTATGGCAGAAACTGCCAAGTCAGCTGCCCCCGCCCCCTTGTGCTTGCCTCTGCCTTCCCCACCAATCAGCTTCCTTCACTGACTGCCCTGCCCCAGCTGTTTACCACTGTGGGATTCCCCAGCCCTACCCTTGCCTGACTTTCCAGCTGCGTGACCTGCATGACATGCTTCCTCTCTGTGTCTCCTTCCCAAGTTCACAGCCGGGTAATGCTGTTGACTCAGCAACTGCCCGAAAGGCGAGAGAACCAGAAACAGGCTGGATCACTTATTTTCTTGCTGGCTGCTTACTAACTCAGCACCATTGTCCAGTTCCTTCTTCATTCTTAGAAGAATGGTCTTGTGATTCTGGAATCATATTGGCTTTCCTCGAGTCTCTTACTCATCCTTGTTGTCTGTGACTGCATTCATTATTGATGAGTAAGGCAATGGACTACAGCAGTGGTTCCCAGCCCGCTCTGTGCACTCTAAGGAGATGCAGCCAAGTCATTTCATGGAGATCTGGGAAATAGCACACTCCACCCCAGACCTGCTGAATAACCCTCCCTAGAAATAGGACCTGAGTTAAAGGGCTAATTGTGAACTTCCTTGTTGGGTTGGATAGCGATTATTTTAGCCCACATCTTCATGCTGAAGATGGTGGTTGTGGTTGAGGTTGTTACTACTGTTAATTACTATTGTGCTGCAGGTACCCATCAAAGGAAAGATGGCTGGGGCCGGATCTTACCTGGAAATCATTTGGCTTCATTGTTTAACAAGCGCAAGCTTTATTCTATGCTGCTACTGCAAAGAGGCCATCTGTTCTGCCAGAGTTTTGCTTGTTTTCCTGGGAAGACCCAGCAGGTGGAATTACAACCTCATTAATGAAAACAGAGGCTGTTGGCCCTGTGATGAGGCACTAATAGCTTGTGTCACTGTCATATTTACTGCAGATACCTAAGGAAGGGACCACTTCATTTTATTCCTCTTGGAAGCAGAGAGCAGCTCCCATAAGCTGATTCACTCCCTACATGCCTGCCATGGCCAGGCCTGGCCTGGGACCTAAGCCAGGAGGTGGGGACACAAGCCAGGCCTCTCATATGGGAGGCAGGAACCCACACATTCGCCTGTCATGGCTGCTTTGCACATGGCTGTCCACATGGGCAGGCAGATTGAATTAGGGGCTGCAACCAGGAGTCAAACCTGGGTGTTCAGATGTGGCGCATAGGCATCTTAACCACTAGGCTAAACAGCCATAAGAAAGGATTGCTTTTTTAAAAATCAAAGATGATAACTGGTCAGAAGCGCCCAAGGGTAGCCTGTGCTTAGCCCGGCAGTCAGGGTACCCGTATCCTGGATCAGAGTCTGGGTTGGATTCCCAGCTCTGGCTCCTGACTCCAGCTACAAATTGTGGGAGGCAGGGTGACCGCTTCAGGAGCTGGCTCCCTGCTAACTTTTTGGGAAACACAGATTTGTAGCTTCCTGCCAGCTTTCGTATGGCCCAGCCTGGGCAATTTTGGGCATTTCGTAAGTCAAATAGCAGATGGGAATTTTCTCTTTTTCAAATAAAAATTTTAAAGAAGGCAACTAAGACTACTTTGTTTGCTTTTTGTCTCTAAAGATATTTGTAGTATATGCTTTGGCACTCCCTTGTTGTCTTTTTTTTTTTTTAAAGATTGATTTATTTAATGTATTTGAAAGGCAAAGCAACAATGTAAAGGAGAAGAGAGACCTTCCATCTGCTGGCTCACTCCCCAAATGGCACAGCAGCTCCAGGTCAGGTTGAAGCCTGGAGCCAGGAACTCCATCTCTCCCCCATATGGCTGGGAGGGCCCAAGTGCTGGGGCTGTTTCCTGTTAGCTTCCCCGTCACGTTGGTGGAAAGCTGGAACTAGAAGTGGAAAAGCCAGAAGTGGAACTGGCATTCCCCCATAGGACAGTAGTGACTTAAGAAGAGATTTAACTTGCTGTGCCACAATGGCACATGTGGTTGTTTAGCAAATATGCACCAACTATTTGCCCTTTTTGAGACAGAATGCTAAGAACTTGGATGTCGTTGTAAATAAAACATAGTGCCTGTTCTTACAGGCTTTATAAACTATTTGAAATTAATTTTCCTCTGACCCTGTTTCACTCTTGATTAAAAAAAAAACAAACTTGTTTCTATCTACTTGTTTTAAAGACAGGATTACAGAGAAAGAGGAGAGATCTTCCATCCATTGGCTCATTTTATTCATGCCTGTTTTTGCTGGCATTGGATAAGCCTGAATTCAGAAGCCAGTCACTTGTCTGGGTATCCCAAGAACCTGAGAACTTGGGCCCGTCGTGTGCTGCCTCCCAGGCTCATTAGCAGGAAGCTGGGTAGGAAGCAGATGGGCTTTGATCCCAGGCACTCCAAGGTGGTAGGCAAGTATTCCAAGTGGCAGTTTACATCGCTGCATCCATTTAAGGACCTCAAACTTCTGTATCTGTGGTTGTATCTATTGATACATTAGGCATTAACATGGATCATTTTTTGAGAAATTTTTAAGCCAAAAAATACACACATATTCCATTTGCCATCAGAGTAAAGACTTCATTACATGTCCTGTAGCCTGTCATGGAGAGAGTGAAACGGCTAATGATGTCTTAGCATTCATTATATTCTAAAAAGAGTTTTGCTGTCAGGACTGGTGTTGTGACATGGCGGGTTAAGCCACCATCTGTAGCATCAGCATCTCATGTGGATGTTGGTTCATGTTCTAGCTGTTCCGCTTCTGATCCAGCCTTCTGCTAATAGCCTGGGGAAGCACTGTAGGATGGCTCAAGTGTTTGGGTCTCTCCACCCACATGCAAGAGCCAGATGAAGCTCCTGGCTTCAGCCTGGCGTGGTCCCAGCTGTTGTAGATATGTGGGAGGGAAGGAGCCAGCAGATGTAAGATCTCTGTCTCTCCTTCTTTTGCTATAACTCTGGGTTTCAAATAAATAAATAAATATATCCTTAAAAGAGAGTCTTAATCTTGTGTGCCTTCTAAGAAGGAGCTCCTGATGATCTTCAAATGCACTTTGAGAGCTGCTACTCCCATTTTCATTTATTCATTATAATGCCTCATTATAATGGGAAGGTCATGTGTTTATCGAAGGTGAACAAGGATGTTTTTCTATGTAGAAGTGAGTACTGAGGCAGGCATTTGATCCCTCCTCAGGAGATGCCTGCATCCCACATTGAGTCTCAGCTCTGCTGGCTTGCTGCCAGCATGCCCTGGGAGGCAGCAGGTGGGGGCTCAGGTAGTGGGACCCTGCCATCCATGTAGGAAACTAAGGTGGAGCTCCTCGAATTCCTGGCGCCCAACCTCCTCCTTCTACCCGGGGCTCAGCTGTTGTTGATATCTGAGGAGTGAACCAGTGGATGGAACCTGTCCCTGGTTCTCTGCCTTTCAAATTTATAGTAAAAATCATCATAATAGTGAGTCCTATTGCTAGGGCCTGACATGCAAACCAGTGGAGAACCTTTGGCCTGTTGCACCCACTCTCCTCACTGGCTCCTTCAGTCCCCGAAGGTCCCAGTTTATCCAGAGAGGACAGTGGATCGCCGCTGATACAGTAACACAGCCACTCTTCCCAGTCCCATTTAAGAATATTTCTCTTTAAATTGGCAAGTAACAAAATTGTGTATGTTTCTGGAGTGCAGCATGATATATTTATAAATGTATGCATGTGGATTGGCCCAACCAAGCTATTTAACATACCTCATTGGCTTCTCACATTTGTGGTGAGAACATAAAAAATCTCCCTTACTGGGTGTCATGGACTGGTACGCATATGCGATTAACTCTAGCCACCATGTAGCTCTCTTGACTGTATTCCTAACTGAAATCAACACTTCCCTCACCCCTTAATCCCTATAAGCCTCATTTTAAGAATATTTTCCTGGCTGATGACTGAACTGGCTAATCCTCCCCCTGCAAGCACTGGCATCCTATGTATGCTGATTTGTGTCCTGGCTGCTCTACTTGCCATCTAGTTCCCTGCTTGTGACCTGGGAGAGTAACAGAGGATGGTCCAAGGCCTTGGGACCCTGCATCCATATGGGAGTCCTGGAAGAAACTCCTGGCTCCTGGCTTCAGATAAGCTAAGCTCAAGCCATTGCAGCTACTTGGGGAGTGAACCAGCGAATGGAAGATCTTGTCTCTATATATCCTTCTCTCTGTAAATCCGACTTTCCAATAAAAATAAATAAATTCGAAAAAAAAGGTATTCCTTGACCATTGTACTTCTGATAGTCAATGGTAGTGGAAGAAAAAGGAGGCATAAATATAAATGGGAAGTAATGAGTACATCACTTCTTATTCCACTGTGAGAGATACAATCGCGACCAGACTGGCTGCACAGGTTACACCAGAAAGCTGCCCATTGTTTCATGACTATATTTATTCTGAATTCATATCTTAAAATATTCCCTTACACGTTCTCACTGCCCCAACAAACACACATGCACACACACACTTCCTCCTGGTTCTTGCCTGTGAGTTTTCATGATAATTGTTCTCTCTGCAGGCCAGCATTTTTCAACCTTGCCTGCACATATATAATCAGCTTAAGAAAATACTCCAGTGAGCATTTTTGCTTGTTCAAGAGGTGTTGGGGGCTATCTCTTCAACCACATTGTCCTGCATGTATTTTAGGGGGCATAGCAGCTCATCTTTGAACCAACATTTAAATCTGAACTGTCAGATCTCCCTAGCTGAAACCATGGTAGTTGGAATTAACGGTAAACATAAGTTCAACAACAGTGACATTAGAACAATGAATGCCGCTCAATGTTCTTGTATCAAAATAAGGTCAGACGATAAGGGCACAATATCAAGGATGACATCTTTCTTTTAACTCAATGGAGAAAAAAATGCTCAGTCTTGGGAATTACATTTATTACTATAGGTGTCTGGTTTGACTTTGCTAAATTTCAGAGAACAATTTTTTTTTTTTTTATTGTTGCTTACATTGCATTACGTAGTACAGTTTTATAGGCGCTGGGGATTCCCCCCTCCCCTCCCATACCCCTCCCCCCATGGTGGATTCCTCCACCTTGTTGCATAACCATAGTTCAAGTTCAGTTGAGATTCATTCCTTGCAAACACATGCCTAGCATAAAGTTCAGCGTCTTATTGTCCAGATAAGTTCAGTGGCCTCTTGGGGAGACCTTCTCTGGTCTGAAGATAGGTCTAACAGAGTAAAGATCCGGTCAGTTAAAAGCCCCAACAAGGCCTCAGTATCAATATACAACATTATGGAATTAATTGACATAGTATTGGATAAACAATATGTTAAAAATAATGCAAGTTCCATTCTTCGAAACATCTGGGTTGAGACAGTATCAATGACAGGTTCAAAAAATAACAAACAACCAAACAAAACATTACAGGTTAAATCAAGGCAAACATGTGGTATCTAACCTTTTGGGATTCGCTCATTTCCCTTAGCATTATAGTTTCCAGTTGGGCCCATTTAGCCACAAAGAACTGTATTTTGTTTTTTTTAATAGCTGAGTAGTATTCCATGGAGTAGATGAACCAAAGCTTTCTTATCCAATCTTCTGCTGATGGGCATTTCGGTTGCAAAAACATGGAGAACAATTTTTTTAAACAAAGCAAACCAACTAACTTGTTGACATTTGGCAAACTTTGTGCACCTGCAACCCAGTAGGGCTTGTTTATAGCCTGTTAGGGCAGGTTTACAGAACTGGTGTGCATTTTCTCTTCTTAGACTGTGTAAGTGCAACATGCACACTCAAGTTGGTGTAATTATTAAGTAGCCTTTAGTTGCCCTTAAACAGCCAGCAACCTTCACTGTAATACTTGTTCCTATCATTGCCTCGGGCAACTCCCTGGGTGCTTTATTTTTATCATCTGGAAGTGGCCTGGCCGGGACAGCTGTGCAGTGGCTCTCTTGGTATTGCCTTCCCTGAAGGTCACCGTCAGACTGGCTTGGAGGAGGCCTGGAATTTGGGGAGCCCACAACGGAAGCTGTGATTTCATCTCCTCCATCTCTGTCTCTGTCATCTCTCTCTCTCTCTCTACCTCAGTCTTCTGCTTCTCAGAAGGACAGAGCTGAAGCTAGGCCTGTCTGAAGCTAGGAGCCAGGGGCTTCTTGCAGGTCTCCAACATAGGAGAGACCAAAGCAATTGGGTCATCGTTTGTTTTCCCAGGCACATTAGCAGGGAGTTGGATCAGAAATGGAATAGCTGGGACTTGAACCGGTGCTCATATTGGATGCCAACACCATAGACAGAAGCTTAACCTACTCTTCCATGATACCAGTCCCCTCTCCTGCACTTCAGATTCAGCTCCCTGCTAATGTTCCTGGAAAAGCAGTGGAGGGTGGCCAGCTTCTTCTGCCCCTGCACCCATGTGGGAGACATGGAAGAAGCCTCCTGGTTTCATACCAGCCTGGCTCCAGTCATCGCAGCCACTTAAGGAGTGAACATCTCTCTTTCTCTCCTCTCTCTATAAATATGCCTTTTACATAAAAATTTAAAAATAATTCTTTATTAAAAGGTTGAGCCGCCAGGATACAAACCAGTATCCACATAGGATGCCGACACTGCAAGCACTTATACTGCACTACACTACAGCACTGACCTCTAAAATATTTTCAAATATTTTCAGTAGCAAAAATACAAATATATTTCTAAAAGATGAGTGAAAAAAATTTTCATATCAATTAATTTATAAGAAACACCTTATCCGTTTTATAGGTAAAAGACCAAACAAAGTAAGCTTATGTATTAATAATAGCGTAGATTATAGGTGCCATACATTTCCTTAAATTTCTTTGTTTTCAAACTTTCTACAGCAAACAAGCTAGGGTGAGCAGAGGGTGGAGTAACATCTCCTGTTTAAGGTCATGAGTCAGTAGTCTCACATCTGGACACAGATTGGAAGCCATGCTTGACTTTTAGCTGCAAATTCATACAAATACTGTTTGTTACTTTGGAGGTCTCTTCTGCATCTAACAGGAATATAGACATTTCTGAACATTGATGATTTGTCACAATATGTGGTGGTGTTGGCCCTGGAAAGTGCAATGTTTTCTGACCCATCCGTCTATGTGACTTCTTTGTCCCTAGCTAAGTTTCCTCCCAGGGTCAGAGCCTATACCTTTTGGACACATAAAACGTCAGTCTAGCCACACTGGCTGCTAGCCGACAATAAGGTCACTCATTTACCTGTGGAAATCACCAGGTTCCTAGATCATTTTTCTCCCATTATGTGTTTAATGGGAGAAACCATGATTTTGAGCCTGGTGAAGTTCATCACGGTCTGCTCGGCTACATTGGGAAACTGACCTTCTGCTGATTGGTGATTTAGTCTCAGCAGTCAGCTGATGGCAAGGTTTGTGTGGTGGCGGCCACCACCACTGTGAACCTTCCATGAGGAGTCAGTTGTCTCCAGCTGTGGCTTGATGCTTCCAGAGCAAAGGGCTCCTTTGACTGCGCATACTGGCTTCTGTGTCTGGCAGAATGCGCGGCCTGCTGTGCCAGGCGTTCTCCAGGCGTAAAGTTCTTATTGTTAGTTGTTCAGGCCTTCGTCTGCAGTGCAAGCTTCGGCAGTACACACTAGGATTCCCTGATTATCTCTGGACAGAAATTAGAAGTGTATGGGGCAGGCGCTGTGGCATAGCACACAAAACTCCTGTCTGCAGTACTGGTGTCCTACAAGGGCTCTGGTTCGAGTCCTGGCTGTGCCAATTCTGATCAAGCTTCCTGCTAATGGCCTGAAAAAAGCATCAGAAGATGGGCCAAGTGTTAAGGCCCCTGCATCCATGCAGGAGACCTGGATGAATTCCTGGCCCAACTGTGGCCATTATGGCCATCGTGGCCATCTGGGGAGTGAACCAGAGGATGGAAGATCTCTCTCTGTCTCTTCCTTTATGTCTGTAGCTCAGAATTTCAGAAAGATAGAGAGGTAGGATATTGGAAATGTAACTAGCATGAAGGTCTGTCCTGGACCGTCTGGGATGTGGGGCTGTGGCAATGGATGCATTGGCACACCTGGGCTGAGCACTCATGAGGAAACTCTGGGAAGTTTCTTCTCTCTGAGGTCCTCGTGTCTGAGCTCCCAGACAGGGGCCAACCATGACCTCAGGTCCTCGTGTGTGAACTCCCAGCCAGGGGCCGACCATGACCTTAGGACCTTGAGTGTGAGCTCCTAGGCGGGAGCTGACCATGACCTCAGAACCTGGTGTGTGAACTCCCAGCCAGGGGCCGACCATGACCTTAGGACCTTGAGTGTGAGCTCCCAGGCGGGAGCTGACCAAGACCTCAGGGCCTCACGTGTGAGCTCTCAGCCAGGGGCCGACCATGACCTCAGGTCCTCGTGTGAGCTCTCAGCCGGTAGCTGACCATGACCTCACCCAGGGGCTAGGCAGTCCTCCTTGTCCAATGTAGTACTGCTGTACTTGGTGCTTTTTATCCTTGTAAGATGAGACACTAGTGACACTTGAATCAGAAACATTAAATAATGTTTTAGTACAAATATGTCTGATGTGATATTTTGATTCACTTTGATTTCTTGGTTTACGCTCTGCCACATTTTCTTTATCTCCCTTTGATATGATTTGTTTAACTACTCAAATATAACCTACAGTCATATCACTTTGACCCCAAATCCCCCCATATGCTTTTCGTAAGAACTAAGGCATTTGTGATATAACCCAGGTAATATGTGGGACACAGGAATGTTAAAAAGTTGTTTATCTGAAACTCACATATACTTGAGTTATCTTAGGTTATCTTAGGATTTATTTGGAAAATCAGGAGATTCTCCCCCAGGGGTGCATTGGGGTGGCACCTGCTGGAGTGGCTAATCTGGGCCTGGTTGAAGTTGATTAAATTTACTGCCTTGGTGGCTTAGTGAGTGCCATCATTGCTTTACCTGTAAACAGGATTTTTTAAAAGCATTTTTGTTTATGTATTTCATATATGTGAAAAGCAAAGGAACAGATGTATAAACAGAGATTTCACATCTGCCGATTCACTCCCCCAAATGCCTGTAAGTGCCAGGTTCTGGCTAGGCTGAAGCCAGGAGCCCAGGAACTCAGTCCAGTTCTGCATGTGGGTGGCAGGGGTTCAATTGCTCGAGCCATCACTCCAGCTGTCTGTCTGGGGTCTGTATTAGTGTAAAATTGGATCAGAAGCACAGTGGGACCTTGAACCCAGGTGCTCTGGTGTGAGAGGCCAGAGTCTCAAGCAGCATCCTTATCGCGGCACTAAACCCTGCTCCTTCCCCTTAAGTGCAAATTCTTACTCTACAAGTCCAGCAACCCCAGTGAACTTGACGACACTGCAGGGGCAGTGATGACCATGCCAATCATGTCCTCTGCACTGACCATCAGGAGGAGCTCAAAATAAAGATATGGTACCTGTTTTAGAAATGCTGGCAGCTGAATTTACCACTTCCTTCTGTTCTCTCTCTCTCTCTCTCTCTCACACACACACACACACACACACTCCTACAATCTGGGATCTACAGAGGGTTCCTTGGGAAAAGGGGACACATTGAAGATTGAGGAAGAGTGGATGCTGTTGACTCAAAGAATGGGCGGCCAGGAGACTGCCTTGGGGTTGTGGGCAACCAAGCGGGGGCCCTGGACTGCCGTCTGCTGTGACTCAGGCAAGCTGTCAAGAATTGTGGCTATTGTTGTTAGGCTTTTTTTTTTTTTTTTTTTGCTCTGCATAGTTGAGAAGTCTGCTACACCTACTAAATGTTTATTTCGAGGCTGAGAGTTGGAGGAGCGCGTTTAGGTGAGATTGTTTACAGATGTTTGTAAACAGATGGACCCTCCTGCCTGCAAACTCTTCCACTGTCTTTAGGCTTCTGTTACCTAAGAGTTGGAGGCCAACCTGGCCAGATCAGCCTCGCGAGCTCTCACCTGTTCACCTGCCTTTGCCCCATCTTGGGCTTCATCATCCTGAAATGCTTTGTTTTACGAGTAAGGGAGGCAAAATCAAGTCCTTTGACAGACTGAAATTCTCCACCTATGCCATACTTGTGGCCGGACAGCCCCGGCTTGGACACAGCCTGAACCACTGTGTGGCCTTGCCCCATGAAGGCTCTTTCTAGCCTCATTCACCCCTCCCAGGAAAAGGGAAAGTCTTGCTGAATGCAGAGACACTTGGAGATTTATTGTGCAACCTTTCTCCCTATTTCAGCAGTCCATCTTTCACTCTTATCTAATCTGACTGTGGTTTTTATCTAACACTCTTCACCATTGGGCTACACTGCCTGTGTTGATCCAGAAAAGGGGTGTTTTAGAAGGGGTTCTCTACAGTCATGACAAGGATCGCATGAAGTCTGGGTTGAGCACTTATTTCAGGACATAAGGTTACTTGTGGCTCCGTGAAGGGTGGCTGTGAATTTGGCCATGACTAGTTCAAGTTGGGGTTGAGAGGAATCTAATGCATTGTCAGAATTTTAAAAAGGCCTCCATGAGATGAGGCCGACCCAGCAGCTGTTAACCAGCAAAGGAGTAGAACCTCTTAACTCCTGATCCCTCTTCTTATTCCAAATGTGATCCAGTTTAGGTTGAAACAACAGGATGTTCGCCTAAACCCAAAAGTAAGGAAAAGAAAAAAAAGCTCAGCAGGAAAAGAATGCCTTAGGAAAGTATCATAATTCATCACCAAGAATGGAAAACAATCTTAAAGTTACAAATATAAGTAAACATAGGAACCATACTAAAGGATCCGTGTCAAAAGGAGAAGGCCACCGCGCATGGGCAGGATCGGCAGGTCCGAGGCAGGCCTGAAGACAGCGAGCTAGGGCTAATGTAACATCTTCCTGGCTTCGGCACTCTCCAGTTTCTAAGCCTTGGCACTTGCTGTCCGGCAGCGTTTACTGCTGCGAGTCAGGATTACCAGTCTTCGCTGCTTTGTTTTCTGCATTGTTTGCAATTTTTTAACAAAAGTAAGTTTCTATAAGTGGAAAAAATTTGTTATTTTACCTTTTAAAAAAAAGTCTAAGAAGCCCAAATGCTGTGAAAATGCAAATAGATCCCCCAAAATATGCTAATAGACCCTAAGGGAGAAGGAAGGGGTGGTTTCCACACTTGGTAGGTCTCCATCTTCCTTGCAAAACAAAGACTGCCTGATCTCGCCCCAGATGCACACAGCTCTGTCAGGAACCCTGGCTCTAGCAGCAGCCCCATGCCAGCCTTTCACCCCTTGACCTATTACTGTCAGGAAGCCTCCTTCAATGCCCATCCCACTCCTCCCCACCAGCTCCGTACTCCTCCCCGCTGCCCCCTGAGCATTAACACCTGTGGAGGGTTTTAGTTGAGCAAGGCAGCGGGCATCGCACTGATTTGATTTCCTTCTCAGATCATGGTGTTAGGAACCTGGGAAGAATCAGCAGGTCTGCAGGAGCCTGCCCAGCCACCCGAGTAAGTCTTGCCTGCACTGACTTGAACTTGTACCTCCAATTTTCACATTGCAAGTCAGTGTTTCATAGATTTGACCTTTGTAGGAGTGGGGCACGTTGTTTCTGCCAAAGCTGTTTGCGTAGTTATGACATCATTCATGGCCTATGAAAAATGATGACCATGCTATAGGTTAATTTAATTCTGGGTCCCATCACCTGTCATGGCCCTGGAAGGGCCAGGCCAAATTATTGCATGAGCCATGCACAACCCTCTGACCTGATGGTCCCTACCCTTGTGAGTTTAACCAAGCCAAATGAAGAAACTGATGGTAACAGTCTTGGATGGATTGCCAATCACAGCTGCTGGTGACTTCCAGGTGCCCCCCCACCATGCTCGCCGCCCCCCAACCTCCCACCAGCTCTGAAGCCTTTCTCTTTCTTGCCAAAGGATTCCATCTTGCGTCTCTTCCACTCCTCTGATCGCTTTCACCATTCCTTCTCTTCCCAGCATCTGGCAACCAAAGTTGATGATGGAACCTAGTAGATTTCCTAGTGTTGTGTTTAGTTGCTTTATGAAATGGCTTTCCCAGGAAGTATGTTGTATAACATACAATTAAAAATATTAAAAGGGCCCAGTGGCATGGCCTAGCGGCTAAAGTCCTCGCCTTGATTGTGCCAGGCTCTCATATGGGCTCAGGTTCTAATCCCAGCTGCTCAACTATCCTATCCAGCTCCCTGCTTGTGGCCTGGGAAAGCAGTCGAGGACGGCCCAAAGCCTTGGGACCCTGCACCCGCGTGGGAGACCTGGAAAAGGTTCCTGGATCGTGGCTTTGGATAGATGCAGCACCAGCCATTGTGGTCACTTGGGGAGTGAATCATTGGATGAAACATCTTCCATTCTCTCTCTCTCTCCTCCTCTCTGTATATCTGACTTTGTAATAAAAATAAATAAAATCTTTTTAAAAAAAAGATAAAAATATCAAAGGAAAAAACCACACATAACCCTACTCTTTTTCTTTCTGCAGGTCAAAACTCTGTTTTGAGAAACCAACAGTTGACCCACGGGGTCACCATGTTGAATAGCTTGCATTTTCCTTTTCCTTGTAGACTTGCACATTTCATCCCCTTGGTGTTGATGCCTGCGAATTCTGATTTTTACAAGATGCTCTCCACGCTAGCACTGTTGCCCTGTGTGTGTTGCTATAGGCACTCACAGGGGTGGACATTGTGTCATCCAGTAGGGAGGTTCGTTGGGGAATTCCGAGGAGAGCCAAGTATCATCCTGTTCTTTCCTAGAAGTGGCAGACCAGAAATGGAGACCTTTATCTGTGATCTGGCTTTTTAAGCATCCACAAGTTGTGTGGCAGTGAAGTTAAAGTTTTTCTTCGCTTCTCTTGCCACACACAGAGAAATTCCTAGTTGCTGATGCATCTCAAGTAAATTGTATTCAAAAGGTGAGAAAGTGGACACACCAGGAAGCATGGGTTGCCCCACACAGAGAGATACCTGTCTAGAGGAGGCAGCCTAGAGGGAGACAAGGGTGAGAGCAGTGGAAACAGAGAACACCCCAGCACCTCCTCCAGGCCTGATTCCCTGGGGCGGAGAGAGCTCCACTCAGTAGTTGGCCTGTTTTATGAGTTCAAGGCAGGGTGCCTCAGCAGGTATAAAGCTACCTGGTGGTCTTGTTGTGCCGGATTTTGAAATCCCCAGAAAATCATCAAGTCTGAAGTCGGTGCTAAGGCATAAAGGTGATTTATTCAGGTTACCCTAGATCTCCCAGCCACCTCCCCCAGCCCAGCATGGCTGGGCAAGGGAGGGGCAGCCGTAGCCGAGGCAGCTGCATGATCAGCAGGAGCCAGAGAGAGAGCCCAAGCCCCCCCCAAGTTCTTATACATTTCAGGCTATTAATTATACGGTCATGATTTAGCAGGCTTCTATTGGTGGATTTGAAACAAGCAACTTTCAAAAAGTACAAATCGATGCGCTATAGGGCGGTGGATCTTATCTAACACCAGGGACCTCCTTCCTGAGGAGTTGCCTGCCTACGTGACCTGCCAGGTGTCCTGCGGGGTGTCATGTAGACCATCAGGCCTGGAGTTCACACAGCCCCAGCCAAGCCATTAAGGCAGAATCACAAAAGGCAGAAAATGCCTAGGTTCTTCAGTCTCATGTTACCTCCAAGTTAATCCCTATGTCTCCATGGTGTTTCCCCCACCCTCTGCACTTCCCCAGGTCTTAGATGAAACAGGTGCACTCTGGGAAAGGGACATTTTGATTGACAGGTAGAAGGATAATATTACACATGGGATAGAGGCCTGTGGCTTGCAGGTGCCTTCCACTCTACAGAGAATACATGGGCCTTCAGAATCTTCTAGAAGGCAGAATAACTCGTGTTCACGTGGTAGAGCTTCTCATGATGAACACATGAATTCTAGGGCAGTTACACGGATGTTTCTGAGCTTGTTTCCGGTGCTGTCTGTACACTTTTGGCTTGAGAGATAGTTCCCATGTGTTTGGAGTAACTTAAGATGTGTAGTTATATTCTGCCCGATTGATTGGGAAGTTGTTGGCAGAGGGGGAATGGCTGCTCCAGGTGCCAGATGCAGCCCTGACCTGAAGTGGAAAGAGGCTTTGGGGTCAGAGTTCACCTCAGCATCCTGGAGGACTTCCCAGGCCTGGTGTTTCCTTGCACTATGAGTTTGAGCTGACTGTCCTCGCCCCACCCTCACCCCTAGACTTCAACAGTGTGTTGCTCAGATAGAAATCCAGTGCCAGGACTTGGATGCGGCCCACAAAGCCGGCTAGTGGGCATGAATGGGCTTGACTTCACTCTGCCTTGCTCAATTTCCTGCATTGTTTTTATCTGTACTCACTTTTCCCCCCTGCAGAGCTTCTTGAGGTCTGTCCTGCTGAACAGTGCAGCTGTATGATTCAGTTCCCTTGGAACATTGTTTGTGCTAAATTGGAGGTGCCAACAGCATCAGCTGCACCTGTTGCTACCTGCAGTGGCACAGCTGGAGTGTAGCACTGCTCAGGTTGTCACTTAGAGTACCCCACAATGATACAGCAGGTGTTACTTCCTGATCGCTGGTGTCTCACTGGCTCCCTCACACTGAGTTCCACCTTCCTCTTTGGATTTCCTCCTGACATCTTTCCTCAGTGGTATTTTCCTTGCTATTCATAAAAACAATAGAAAACACCAAATCTTATCAAGGAGAAAATGCCGTGCAGGTTCCTAACACTGCAAGGTCATCTGTGTTCAACCGCTCTTGGCTTGTTTGGTTTCCGTTTGTGCTGTTCAGTTTGTGTCCTTAAGTGATACTTTTTTTTTTCTGTGATAATCTCCAGTAGCAGACTGCGGACTGTTAGGGTGAGGACACTGGGCTTGTGTCTGTGAAGCTTGGGCACTGCATTTCCCAGGCAGCTGTTACAATGAGCAGTGACACCTGTCAGGCCTCATCAGCTCTTCCCAGCACTGCCAGCTTCACCCCCAGGGTGGGAAGCCGGCTTGCTGGTTTGAGCTGGACTGGCTCCACTGGACCCCAGGCTTGCGGTCAGCTCAGGTCTGCTCCATGTTTTAGGCCATACGTGCAAGGATCCACAGCCACCTGTTGACACCCCCTTCTGGCAGAAGCGGGTGGCTTCGAGTCACCTGACAGAAACAGGCTGAGCGTCACAAGGGCTTGGCCATGAACGGGTACGCTGCCAGGCCGCCCACGTTCTGTCAGTCAGATTTGGTCACAAGGCTGATCCAGGAGTCAGTAGGCGGCAAAGAGCACTCCGCACAGAGAGAGGCTCAGGGGTGTTAGTTTTCCAGGGAAACCATAAGAAATACCACAGGCTAGGGGCCGGCATGCTGGCTCCGACAGGCTAATCCTCTCTGGATTAGCCTGGCTCTTGTCCTGGTTGCTCCACTTCCCATCCAACTCCCTGCTTGTGGCCTGGGAAAACAGTGGGGGATGGCCTAAGTTTTTGGGACCCTGCACCTGCATGGGAGATCCAAAAGGAGCTCCTGGCTTCGGATAGGCTCAGTTCCGGCTGTTGCAAATGGAAGATCTTTCTTTCTTCTGTTTTTCTCTACAAGTCTGCCTTTCCAATTAAAATAAACAGATCCCAGGCCCAGCACAGTAGCCTAGAGGCTAAAGTCCTCACCTTGTATGCGCCAGGATCCCCTGTGGGTGCCAGTTCTAATCCCAGCAATCCTGCTTCCCATCCAGCTACCTGCTTGCAGCCTGGGAAAACAGTCAGGATGGCCCAAAGCCTTGGGACCCTGCACCTGTGTGGGTGACTCAGAAGAAACTCTGGGCTCCTGGTTTTGGGACGGCACAGCTCCGGCCGCTGTGGCTGCTTGGAGAGTGAATCATTGGGTGGAAGATCTTCCTCTCTGTCTCTCCTCCTCTCTGTTTATCTGGCTTTCCAATAAAAATAAATATATCTTCAAAAAAAATCCTGGGGAAAAAAAGTGCCACAGGCTGAGTAGCATGGACAATGGAGCCTATTGTTCTGGGTGCCGGGAGTGTTGGCAAGGATAAGGAACAATTCTAGGGGCCCTTGTTGTGGAGTCATTCCTTGCACCAGGCACCAACAGGCCAGGCTAAAACTCCGTGTGGAATCCCTCCTGCCCCCAAACACAAACCAAGTCACCTGACCCCTTTGAAGAAATCAGGGAGAAACAGGCCAGTTTCAGTTGGCAGAGTAATGATGCTTGGCTCCCTGCCAGGAGGTGCCAGCCAGTGCAGTGGTTTTCTCTCCCTCTCTTTGCCTGCTGCTCCTCCTCTCCCCCTGCAAAGGAGAGCAATTTTCGAGTGGCTCATGAGCTATCTCCTCTGCTCAGCTCATCAGAACATGTTCTGTATTCTTAGGGAATGAGGTGCGGCCAGATTTGAGACTTGGAAACAGCCAACAGTGATCTTGAGGCTACATTGCTTGAGGGGTATCACAGTGTGTTAAATGTTGGTGTAACCTATACTAAAGCATGGGTTGGAGTTTCCACTGTACCACTTTTTTTTTTTTTTAATATGTATTTGCTTTTAATGGAAAGGCAAATTTACAGACAGAAGGAGAAACAGAGAATAAAATCTTCATCCACTGGTTCATTCCCCAAATGGCCACAGTGGCTGGAGCAAAGCTGATCCAAGCCAGGAGCCAGGTCTCCCATATAAGTGCAAGGGCCTAAGGCTTTGGGCCGTCCTCCACTGCTTTCCCAGGCCACAAGCTGGGAGCCTGATGGGAAGTGGAGCAGCCAGGATTAGAACCAGCACCCACGTGGGATCCCAACGCTATTGCAGCAGATTAGCCGAATGAGCCATCATGCTGGCCCCTGTACCGCTTCAGATCCAACTCCCTGCTGATGAGCCTGGGGAAGCAGACCAGGATGGCCCAATGTGCTTGGACCCCAGTCACCTATGTGGGAGATTTGGCTGAAATTCTTGGCTCCCAGCCTCCTTGGCCTGACTCAGACCTGGCCGTTTGCAGCTGTTCGGGAGAATGAATCAGTGGCTCTTGCTGTCACTGAGCCTGTCAAACCAATAAAAGATAAATAAATGTCCAAGAAAAATAAAGACAGCGTTTTTGCTGGAAGGCTGCCCTTGAACAGCAGGAAGGAGTCCTCCCAGGATGCCACTCCTTGGCTCACAGGTTGCCGTCTTCTCCCACGCCTCCACATAGTCTTTGCTTCGTGCATTCTGTGTCCTAATATGCCCCCTTCAAAGGGCAGCAGGCTTACTGTCGTGGGCCCCCTCAGGGCCTCAGCTGCCGGTCAGTATCCCCTCTGAAAACTCAGCCTCCTGACAGTCTTTCCAGGGAACCGGGGTCGGACTTCACCATGTGGGTTTGGGGCTGGCAGGTCTGGTGTCGGGGCGCAGCACATGGCCAGGGCAGATGGATGAAAGGTTCGTGCGTGAGGCGGTGAGTCCACAGCGCAGCTTCCTCATCTTTGCAAGGGGGATAGGCATCTCTGGTTTACAGATTTGTTGGGTACTAGGTAAGAAAATGCAGATGTGGGGCCAAGTGTGGTAGTTTGGTGGCTAAATCTTCACCTTGCACACGTTCAAATCCTGTAAGGGTGCTGGTTCATGTCCCAACTGCTCCACTTCACATCCAGCTCCCTGCTTGTGGTCTGGGAAGGCAGTCGAGAGCGGCCCAAATCTTTGGGATCCTGCGCCTGTGTGGGAGACCCCAAAGAAGCTCCTGGCTCCTGCCTTCAGATCGGCTGTTTCAGCAGTCGTGGCTACTTGTGGAGTGAACCAGGGATGGAAGATCTTTCTGTCTCTCCTTCTTTAAAAAGAAAAGAAAATGCAGGTGTCGTGCTGCCATCACTAATGAGCACTGATTGGAGTCCCAGCTACTGCACATCTGATCCAACTCCCTGCAAACGATGCTGGGAGGACGATGGGAGATTCTCTCCTTTGTCTCTCTCTTTCCTCCTTCTGTCTCTCTGTAATTCTACCTTTCAAATAAATAGTATTGAAAAAGTAGTTCAGGTGAAGCCGCTGGGTCAGGGGCATGGGGTTTGGTGCGGTTCCACCCCAGCTGGGACCAAGCCTGCCTTTCTTGGGCCAGTGTCTCTGTTCTTTTTCTCCTTTTTATTTGAAAGGAAGAGTTATTGAGAGAGAGAGAGAGACTTCCCATCTGAGTTTACTCCCCACATGGCCACAGTGGTTGGAGCTGGGCAAGGCCAGAAGAAGCCAGGTGCTTCTGGATCTCCCACCTGGGCACAGGGGCCCAAGGGCTTGGGCTTTCCTCTGCTGCCCAACCCCCGCCCCCCGGCTGTTACTCAGAGGCTGGATCACCAGTGGAACAGACAGGACCCCGGCTGGCACCTATAGAGCATGCTAATGCAGCAGGACGTGGCTATGCCATGGTGCCAGCCTCTCCCTCTTCTCTAACACCCGGACAAGCAGAGTGGCCATGCCTCTCAGAAAAGCCTGATTTCTGGTCACTGTGCCAGAGTGCCATGCTCCATACTCCCGAGCCATAGGGTCTTGGGCAATGCAGTGTCTAGCCTCTCCCCTGACTCATTTGTGAACTGTGTCCCCAGGCAGCCTTCCAGCCTTGCCTTAGCGCTTGGAGACCTGGCCTGGCTGCTGGCACTGAGCACTCGGCGCCAAGGCCTGTGCAATGGTTGCAGCGAGCTGCGTGCTCCTTGGAGCAAAGCGAACGTCCCTGCATTGTGTCCCATGGTTTTGTTTTGTTTTTGTTTTCTCTTTGTCCTTCTGAATCTCGCTTTGGCTCCCTTTTCCAGAACATGGTGCTGAGGAATGGATCCGAGGTCCTTGACTCGTGGGAGAAGCCCCCTCTGCCCGTGTACACCCAGTTCTATTTCTTCAACGTCACCAACCCCGAGGAGATCCTCAGAGGAGAGAAGCCGCTGCTGGAGGAAGTGGGGCCGTACACTTACAGGTGAGTGTCCCCACTGCTCCTTGCCCGGCAGGCATGCATCAACCCCTGTGTCCCTTGCCACCTCCCACGGGTGATGCTCCCACAGCGCTGGACGCCATCCTGCCACTGCTTAACACCCGCACGGCGTCTCTTCCGATCATGGGATCCAGCCCAGGGCCGAGTGTGAGCAGGTGAGCTGGTGGAGCACAGCCATGAGGGCACCAGGAGCACTCTGCACACGGGCTTTCTTACCACACCCCTGCTTCTTCTGGAGTGACTTTGGGGCCTGCCCCTCGACCACCGCCACCATTTCTTTCTTTCCTTCTTTTTTAAAGCTTTATTTATTTTTATTGGAAACTCAGATATACAGAGAGAAAAAGAAAGATCTTCCATCTGATGGTTTACTCCCTAAGTGACCTCAACAGCTGGAGCTGATCAATCCAAAGCCAGGAGCCAGGAACTCTTCTAAGTCTCCCATGTGGGTGCAGGGTCCCAAGGCTTTGGGCCATCCTCGACTGCTTTCCCGGGCCACAGTCAGGGAGCTGGAAGGGAAGTAGGGTTGCTGGGATTAGAACCAGCGCCCATATGGGATCCTGGCAAGTTCAAGGTAAAGACTTTAGCCACTAGGCCACCATGCCAGGACCCCACCACCACCATTTCTTTTCTCTAGCACCTGGTGTGTAGCAAGTTTCCAGAATTTAGTGTTTGCCCAAGAGAGGCTTTTATGTTTTTTATTCACTGTTTTTCTCCCTATCTCAGTGTGAGAGCAAACTGGGTAGTAGACAGGGTTACAGTCATAACAGGGTTACAGTCATAACAGTCCTGGCATTAGGACAAGTGCTGTAGGCAGTTTTAAAAATATATTTTTGGGAACAGGCACGGTAGCCTAGCAGCTAAAGTCCTTGCCTTGCATGCACCAAGATTCCATATGGGCACTGATTCTAATCCTGGTGGCCCTGCTTGCCATCCAGAAGCCTGCTTGCAGCCTGGGAAAGCAGTCAAGGATGGCCCAAAGGCTTGGGACCCTGCACCTGCATGGGAGACCCAGAAGAAGCTCCTGGCTTCTGGCTTTGGATTGGCTCAGTTCTGGCTGTTGCAGCTGTTTGGGAATTGAATAGTTGATGGAAGATTTTCTTTCTCCCTCTATCTCTCTGTCTCTCTGTAAATCACTGTAAATCTCCTTTCAAATTAAAATAAATAAATCTTTCAAAAAAAGTAGTCAGCAAAAGGTGAGGCCAAGCATTTCGCCAAGCATTGAGGATTCCCACATCGCATATGTTGATGCTTGCATTCAAGTCCTCACTCCCACTTCAGCTTCCTGCTTGACATGCACCCTTGCAGGACCAGGAGGTGAGTGGCTGCCACGTGGAGGTCAGGGGTGAGTACCCGTGTCCTAGCTCCAGTCTGATATAGCCCCAGCTGTTGCTGGCATTTAGGGGGCGAACCGCAGGTGAGCGATCTCTCACACTCTCTCTGGCCCTCAAAAAAAAAAAAAAAATCAAAAGCCAGTAGTAAACCAGGTGATATTCAGATGGAGTTTGTGCACAGCCCTGAAGCCCTTTAAACTACTTCTGAACCAAACCATAACAGGTTTGCACAGGAATATTTTACTGCAAAATGAATTTTACACTAAGCAAAATGAAAAGAACAAGTCTTGACGTTTGAGATGGTGCCTGTTTTCATGTAGTACCTTTTTGCTTTAGGGAGATCAGAAACAAAGAAAATATTAAGTTTGGAGAGAATGGGACAACCATTTCTGCCGTTAGCAACAAGTCCTATGTTTTTGAACGCAACCAATCAGTTGGAGATCCGAGCGTTGACTTAATCAGGACGTTAAATATTCCTGTCTTGGTAAGTAGGCATTTCAGTGTCATTCTTGTGCAGTTTTAGAAGAAAAATCTAAGTGAAGGCCAGGTATAGTTCTTGATGAAAGAGCTAATGTTATGTTAAACTATGTAAAAAGAAAGATAACATTTTCTCTTCTTTAAAATGTGTCTTACCCATTCATTCTTTGGTCCATCAAAGACTTTTCCGATGATGGTGAGATGCAGATTTGGGGATTTGTTCATGCAGCCTCTCCCCGTGTGTTCAGGAGTAGCACTTTGGCCGATCCGCATGCCTAGGGATTTGCGCTTTGGGTTTTTTAATAGTCATTTCAGACGTTGATTTGCCCCCCTGTTTTGATTCACAAGTAGAATTTGCATACCGCCTCTTGATCCAGCTTTCTCACCAGCATATTAATTTCCAATATGCAGAAGCTGACTTTCCCAGCCTCTGTGTCGGACAGCCTTGCCCACACACCTTTGTCCTGCAACCCAGGAAACTTCTTCACCCACACCAGCCTCTTCTGAGGCTTCCCGCACCACCCCTAGGCTACAGCTCCAGCAGCAGCTGAGAATGGAGGATCCCAGGTGGGGCCGGGCTCTACCACCTGGCCATGTAGACTTTATAACCTGGGCCTGGCTTCCTGCCCGCTCAAGAAGGGTGTGGCGCCACCTTGTGGGCAAACATGTATTTACAGGAGGCTTTCTTCCCACTGACCAGATGTGCTGAGCAGAGGACAACATCTGCAGTAGACAAGGGGCTTGCCAGCTGGTTGGTCTCCCATGTAACCCTGACATTCACACCTACGCTTCCAGCCGCTTTGCTGAGGGGGGTCCTAGGAGAGTGGGGCTAGGGGGGCTCAGGAGAAGAGCCTCATGCGCTGATCTGCGTCTGCTCCCCAGTCTGTCATAGAATGGGTCCAAGGCCGCCTGCTCACGGACATCGTGGAGGCCATGTTGAAGGCCTACCAGCAGAAACTCTTCATGACACACACGGTGGACGAGTTGCTGTGGGGCTACAAAGACGAGATCTTGTCCCTCGTCCATGTTTTCCAACCGGACATCTCTCCCTACTTTGGCCTGTTCTATGGGGTAAGTGAGCTTTCCACCCAACCCATGGTAGGAAGAGGCAGCCACACTATGTGTCAACTTTCTTTACATTTTCCTTCTTCCTCTCCCTTCCTTCCTTCCTTTCTTTCCTTCCTTCTTCTTCCTTCTTTCATTCTCTTCTTCTTTTTTTTTTTTTCTTCCTCAAGCCAGAATCTTGGGCCTGGTCTGAGCCGGCTGCAGCCCACGGCTCCTGGCGTTGGCCTGGTCTGAGCCGGCTGCAGCCCACGGCTCCTGGCGTTGGCCTGGTCTGTGCCGGCTGCAGCCCACGGCTCCTGGCGTTGGCCTGGTCTGAGCCGGCTGCAGCCCACGGCTCCTGGCGTTGGCCTGGTCTGAGCCGGCTGCAGCCCACGGCTCCTGGCGTTGGCCTGGTCTGAGCCGGCTGCAGCCCACGGCTCCTGGCGTTGGCCTGGTCTGAGCCGGCTGCAGCCCACGGCTCCTGGCGTTGGCCTGGTCTGAGCCGGCTGCAGCCCACGGCTCCTGGCGTTGGCCTGGTCTGAGCCGGCTGCAGCCCACGGCTCCTGGCGTTGGCCCGTTGGCCTGGTCTGAGCCGGCTGCAGCCCACGGCTCCTGGCGTTGGCCTGGCCCAACCCTGGTGTAGCCCTCGGTTTCTGCCTTCTCACTTATTCTCCCTGGCTGGCTGACGGGCAGGGCAGCATCAGCGCTCTATCTCTGTCCCTCTGCCTCTTGGAGAATAAAAATCTAAACTGTTACCTCCTCCCCCACACAAAGTTCAGATTTTGTTTTTGAGATTCTGAACTGATTGAACCCCAACTGAAGGACTCTCGGTGGAAGTGGTCTGAGTGTGGACACACGTGGAAAATGCCTTGCTGCCACGTCTAGACAGGCACTTGACCCAACAACCGAGTTTCCCAGCCACATCTACCGTCACTGCAAAATGATCATACTTGTTTATTTTCAGAAAAATGGGACTAATGATGGAGACTATGTGTTCCTCACTGGAGAAGACAATTACCTTAACTTCACGAAGATTGTGGAATGGAAAGGAAAGACGTAAGTACACATTTAGCTAAGAGTGGGTCTTCATTTTTTGATGAACAGGTATAAATAGCATTGTAATTTTAATGTCACAGTCCGGATTGGTAGTTACATACTTCCTAAGTTAAGCTTTTTAAGAAGAGATTTATGTACTTTTATTTAAAAGGCATGTTTTATAATAGAGTTAGAAGGAGAGACAGAGAGAAAGGTCTTCTGTCTGCCGGTTCATTCTCTAAATGGCCACAATGGCTGATCCAAAGCCATGAGCCAGGAGCTTCTTCTGGGTCTCCCCCATGGGGGCAGGGACCCAAAGACTTGAGACATACTCTACTTCTTTTCCAGATCATAAACAGGGAGCTGGGTCAGAAAGGCAGAGCTGTGTCCAGAACCAGTGCCTGTATGGGATGCCAGCACTACACACAGAGGATTAGCCTGATATGCCACAGGGCCAGCCTCTAAGTTCAGTCTTGACTATTTGTACATTTGTGACGGCCAGGCATGACCTGCAGGCAGTGGGACGTCTCACTCCTGGTACGATGGGTACGATAGGTAGCACCAGGGCCCAGTACTCTTGTCTGAACTTGAGGGATGTGGGGAGAGGGTGTCCTCTGCTGAAACCCTGTGCTTTGGGACTGCTGCTGTGTTTTTATCTGAAGGTGAAATACATCTGAGTTTGTCCTTACAGAATTTCTGGGGGATGACACTATGCAAGGCTCCAGTTAATGCCATTAGCAGGAGTAAAACCCGGGTTGGGCATTTGATCCAGCAGTCAAAATGCACGCATCCCACATCAGGGTACAACCAGGGTACCTGGTTCAGGTCCTGGCTGCCACCCCTCACCCCAGCTTCCTGCTAGATGCAGCCTCAGAGGCCAGGGTGGTGACTCCCCTGCCTGAGTTCCCGCCACGCACGTGACAGGCCTGGCCGGAGTTGCCATTCTCAGTCCGGGCCCTGGATGATGCTAAGGACATCTGGGGAGTCTGTCTGTCTGTCCCGATGCTGTTTCAGTTCACAGTGCATGTGAGGAAGGGAGCCCATGGCTACAAGTAGGGGGGAAGGAGAATGGATGCTGAACAGCCAAAATCCGCTACGAATACCCCCCCTGTGTCAGGCTGCTCCACTTGGAACACAGCTGCCTCTGTGGCAGAGCCTGCTCTTTCTCCTCTTGATCCCATCCCTGGCACTCTTGTGTCTACGTGTGAATAAGATGCTACTTCCGGTCCAGCCTCCTACCAATGAGCCTGGAAAGCAACCAGAGGATGCCTCAAGTGCTTGAGCCCTTGCACCTATGGGGGGGAAACAGACAAAGCTCCTGGCTCCTGGCTTCAGACTGGCCCCGCTTTGGCTGTTGTGGCCATTTGGAAAGTGAACCAGCAGATGCAAAATCTTGTCTGTTACTCTGATTTTCAAATAAAAATAAATAAACCTTAAAAAAAAAAAGATGCTATGGACAGACAGCAAAGCTTGGCAAAGGCACAGCATGGACAGAACTTTACCTTTCTTCTCTCCTGGGCGTCCAATCAGGGCGCTGGAGTGGTGGGCCACGGCTGAGTGCAACATGATCAATGGCACGGACGGAGATACTTTCCACCCCCTAATCAGCAGCGACGAACTCCTGTATGTCTTCCCATCAGATTTTTGCAGGTAAGGACTTTTTTTTTTCCTTAAAAAAATCAGGTAGACTGTAAACCACCCAGAGCTTGAGGAATAATCTTTTGGAGACAATATTATTCTCTTAAACATTATTTGTAGATATTTATGCCTCGCTGTGAATAATGTTAATGGCTGCATCGAGCCTACCAGACAAGAGCATTTCAAAAAGTTCCTTTTTCTAGGACAAAAAAGTTTTGAAATCTATGCCTGTATTCTATGTCCTATGCGTTTCCCATGAATTCTTCGAAGACCCCAAAATGTAAGGATGTTATATCTGCAACAGAATAAAGTTTTCTTTCAACTGTTCCCCCTGGGCATCTGAAGTGCCCTCAAGGGATGTTAGTGGTCCATGGCCAGAGCCTGAGCCCACCTGCACTGTATCATCACAGCTCCATCCTTCAGAGCTGTGTGGCCGCAGGCAAGTTAGTAAAGCACCCTGTGTCTCACTTTCCCTGCCTAGAAAATAAGGTGAGGAATATCACTCATTTGGGCTACTGCCATCAGTTTTCAGGGACCTGCACTTATTGTAGGCAACAGGCGGTGCTGGCTGCACCACCCAGCCTGAAGGCTGAGACCTGGTCCGAGATCCATGGAAGATGAACAAGTGACACAGGGTTATGTATGCATGTTTAGAGGGATTTCTGAGCTGTTACCTTCCTGTTGACCTATCTGTGCTTGTTCAGTCCAGTGGCAGAAGCTGTGTGGGCATCCCACCCAGCCACCCCTGCTGCGGGCCTCCTCCACAGCCCCACATCTGGGGCAGGAATGGAGCAGTCCTCAGCGGCCTCGCCCCTCCATTTTGCTGTTCTTCCAGCATCTAGGCGCACCTGCTGTGCTGGCAGCCACACCAGAAACATCACTGGACCGCCCCCGCCCCATCTCCCCCTTCTCTGTGCCGCTCTGTCTGTTCATCCCACCTGGTGCTTCACTTTGCCCTGCCTCTCTGCCCCTGCTGTCTGTGCGCTGCAGAGTGAGTCCACCCAGCTCGCACAGGGGACATCCCGCTGCCCTCCAGCCAGCGGCCCAGTTGGTTTTAACATGTTGGTTGCTGGTGGGGGGCAGAGGGCATGCATCTGCGTGTGAGGAGTGCAACCCAGACAAGCTGCGTGTGGCACTGGTAGGACAGCCAGAGAGAGGCAAACTCGCAATTCTGTAGGGCACATGTGCACGGCGTCGTCATGGTCCCTTGGTACAAGTATGGATTGCGTCTGGGATGTGCCAGACTGGGCCATACTGCAGTATGCCATCTTACTGGTGCTCATGAGAACCAGGGTAGGTGTAGGATGGGCTGGGCTAGGTGTCTGCCTCTACTGAGCCACCTGTGAGCTGTGTCTGGGTGTGGGCCAGACTTGGCTGGGCTGTGGCACCCAACAGTAAGAATTAGAACAGATGAAGGCCAGTCAGGAAAGGCCACTGTTCCTGCCAGGACAGGAGGTAGACTAAGTAGGGCTGGCCCATGAACCCACTAGTGTGCATAAGATCTGGCATTGGGGGAGGTTCTGAGAGAGGAGCTTGGGGAACTCCTCTGTCAGGAGACAGTCCCTGCAGATGAGAGCAAGAACCAAGAAAGGGAGCAGCCCAGACCAGGCCAGGTAAACATTATACATTTGGCACAGGTCAGGGGTGAACCAGGCCAGTTCACATCACCCACTGGTGAATCTGAGCATCAGAATGGAGTATGGGTTGGGCTGGGTCAGGCCACAGCACAAGCCAGTTCACATGAGGGCCAGGACTAGGGGCTGGATGGGCTCGGCTAGGATATAGCCCCCACCAGCATGAGCTGGAATTGGGGTTGGGCTGGGCCAAGACAGAATACAGTACCCACTGGCAAATGCCAAGGTGAGGTGGGCCAAGTCAGACTGGGCTGCAGCGCCCAACCAGCCCATGCGAAACCTGAGAGGGAGGGAGCGAACTTGGCAGGGGGACTACATGGGACTCCCCTGCTGGACCACCACTTCCACTAGTAAGCCTGCATGTGAGCTAGATCAAGGAAAAGCCAGGCTTGGTTGACTGTTCCTACTGGGGCATGCATAAACCAGAGTGGGTGAGGGTTGGTTGGGCTTTACCGCAGAACCACCTGGAGAGTACAAGGTCCCGGAGTGGGAGTGGGCCTGTTAGGGAAATACTGGGCACCTCCTTCTTGGGTTGCCACTCCGACTAGCAAGCATGAGAACCAGGGCTGGGATAGGCATGGCTAGAGAGTAGTACCCGTTGGCAGTTATGAGGGCTGGATAGTGGAGCTTGTTGGGTTTAACTAGGTCTCAATGCCTATTGACATGTATGAGAGTTGAACGGGATGTGGGACAGACTGGACCAGTCTGCTGTACATACTGGCAAGCACAGGAACCAGGATGGGGGTCAAGACTGGTGGGGTTATTGCGGGCTGTTCCGACTAGGCTGCAGCTCCCACTGGTTTGTCTGAGGGCCAAATGTGCAGTGGGCAGGATTGGGCTGGACTGACAATGGTTTGCAAAGAAGACAGGGTTGGAAACAGAACTGACCCAGCCATTGTAACCATCAGTGTGCAATGGATTGTGCCAGACCCTGTATTGGCAAGTAGACACAAAAATCAGGTATGGGCTCCTCAGATGAAGTGTTTGTGGGGAATCTGCCCAACTGAATTGCTGAACTCAGAACTCCAACCATGGTGGAAATTGCAGGTTCCATGATCTGACCGTGGAATGCATGTGTCAGAGCTGGGCCTCCTCAGTGGCTTAGATGGAGCAGTGACCAGCATATCCAGGTGCACATGGAGGATATGGCAGCACATTGGAGCCTGCAGAGGACACCTGGTAACATAACAGAGAACAGAGGACAGAACAAATTGATCAACTATTGCAGCCAAGTGTTGGCAGTAAATATCTGGGCAAACGGAGACTCTAAGACTCTATGTCAGCCAATGGATTCTGGAGAGATTTCATAGTGCTTGGAGTGGTAAGATCGGCAGTAATTCAGAACTGTTGAACTATCGAAACCTCTTGAGCAGGACCCTCTAAGCTTGATCCACATTGACCCTGGAATGGTGTTGGGTGGCTGTTGTCCATTCCAGAATGCAGAGGCATTTGGGAGGCTGGGTCTGGCTTCTCTCCTTATCTCTCCCCTTCCCCCCAGTTGCAGGAAGGAAAAAAAAAAAAAAGAATGTGGAAATGGTGGTCTCACCCACTTTCCTGTAGCCTGTGGCCCTTTGCACCCTAATCAACTATGTAAAAAATCCTCAAAAGTAAAATAATTTTAAAAAATAGAAAATGCCAGAGTCAGCACTGTGTTTCATTGGGTTAAGCTGCCTGTGCCAGGCGGTGGTGTTTATATGGCACCTCAGTAGGAGCTAAAGGCAAGATAATGTTGCACTCCCTTGAAATAAATGGCTGGAGAAAAATATGGAGACAATTTTTTAATTTGGGGAAATAAGTTTAATGGTAGGGACACATTTTAAGAAAGGCATTGTTAGCCAGTTTTGCTGTGTGAATGTACCATGCCTACAAGTAAGAGGGCCGCAGCATCACCAGGTGATATGATTTCAGGGGATCAGTGTCACACCTGCAGGCTGTTGGCCACTGAAGCGTCTTTGCTGGCACAGGGCTGCAACAGGCCAAGCCCTCCTCTGCCCTTCCTACCTTTGTTTTGCTCATGTCTTACCCTTGCTTCCCTGCCCTTGTTCGGTGCCCACACTGAGGGCGCCCCTGCTGGCGTGGAGGACTTTCTGTCTCAATCTTTCTTCTTTAAATGAGTCTTCATTCTAAGGGCAATCAGTTCCCCCTCCTCATTCTGCCCTCATTTGGCCTTTAACCTGGTGGCTGCCTCTTCACTCACCTTGAGTGAGCTCTTCCCTTAGACCCCTCTCTCACACGCACCTGCTGAACCACCAGCTCCCCATTTCCGGGCTCACTCTGCTGCCCAGAACTGGAGTTCACTGCGTCTCCTGATGCCCTCACAGGTCCGTGTACGTGACTTTCAGCGGCTATGAGAGTGTTCAGGGAGTGCCCGCCCTCCGGTTCAGGGTGCCTGAGGAAATACTGGCCAACAACTCAGCCAATGCCGGCTTCTGTCTCCCCGAAGGCAACTGCCTGGGCTCCGGAGTGCTGAATGTCAGCGTCTGCAAGAATGGTAAGTGCTCTGGGAGCAGAAGAGGGGCGGAAGGATCAGGGCTCGACGGAGAATGCTCGCTGTCTGCCAGATTAGTAGGCATCATGAGGGAGGATCTGCTAGAGTAAATGTGTTATAACATAGCTATCCAGTAACATTCCCTCCAGAGAGGGGGAAAATGGTAGCCTTGTATGTGTGTGTGAGAGAGAGAGAGAGGTGCTGGGACTGGAGAGTGCCATGTGGTAGCTTTAGAAGACTTGACCACCACTTCAGTGGAGTTGACTGTGCACCTGCTGTGTGCTGGTGTTCTCTTCATGTGTTTGAGACATCTGCTGCATTCATGTTCCGAGTCGTGCGGCCAGGTGAACCTGGGCGCCTCACCCGTCTGGACACAGATCCCCAGGGATGGAGAAACCAAGTTCATTTGTGCTAAATAGGGGGCAGCGTGGTTGCTTCCTGTCGGAACAACACTGCCAGTGTCCCTGCGTGTACCTTTCAGGGGCACAGCCTTTTTGGGGGCTTCAGGATTACCCACAGTGACTCTCCCCCGCTGTGGGCATTTCTTGACCGGTCTTTCTAACTGTGGCAACCAAGGCTTGGAATGCTTCTATCTGTAATGAATGATGTGTGCCCTTTGGCTGTGGGCAAGTGGGTGTGGGAGCAATTGAAATTATTTTCCAACAAACTCCCTTCTCCAAAAATTTCTCTTGGGCAGTGGTTGTTAGGTCCCTCTCTTCTTTTGCCTAGCCAGGTGTAGAATGGATTTTCTTTAATACCCTGCTTCTCTAGTTGGTTCTTACAATGAATTGGAAAAAGAAGAACAAAACCAGAGTCTTCATGTGGGCCATTTGGCTGCAGGCTGGGCACAGGACACGGCTGAGCAACTGTTCAAGGAGAGCATGCCCACCTCTGCTAAAACAGTGTACAATCACATAGAAACAAGCAGAAGACAGAATATGGCATCTTCGCTGAGAGGAGTGTAGCTGGGGTGAGGGCTTCAAGAGGTGCTGGCCAACCCCAGGTGACTCAGATTCTGCCTCTCCGATCTGACAGTTTGATGTCCTGTCCCTGGTCCAGTCTGTACCTTCCGTGAACCTCATCCAATGCAAAGGGGGCATCATAGTTAAAACTGCAGTGGACCATGGGCAACCTTCCTCTTTCTAGGTTGAGTACATGTTGAAGAGTGAGTGATTTGGTCAGGACTCAGTATATAACGCAGGATTCAGTGACACAGGGACAAATAAACCACCAGAAAATAAAGCACCAGTTCAGAACTAGGAGACACAGGATGACATTTTAGCCTCCCTCTTCCCCCTCTTTCCTTTCTTTCCTTCCTTCCTTTTTTTTTAGATTCCATTTATTTTTATTGAAAATACAGATCTATAGAGAGAAGGATAGACAGAAAGATCTCTATCTGCTTGTTCACTCCCCAAATGGTCACAACAACCAAAGCTGAGCCAATCCAAAGCCAGGAGCCAGGAGCCTCCTCTGAGTCTCTCATGCGGGTGTAGGGTCCCAAGGCTTTGGGCCATGCTTCACTGCTTTCCCAGACCTGAAGCAGGGAGCTGCATGGGAAGTGGAGCAGCTGGGACACGAACCGGTAGTCACATGGGATCCCAGTACTTGGAGATGGAGGATTAGCTAGTCAAACCAACATACTACCACCACCCCTTTCTTCATATCTACCTCTTTGTTTTATTTCCCTGTAGGAGTCAGGAGTGTGGTCAGGAAGTGCATGTCCATGTTGAATTTTAAGAACACCATCCATCTGTCTCTGTTTTTCTTAAAATACAGGTGCACCCATCATCATGTCCTTCCCACACTTTTACCTGGCAGATGAGAAGTTTGTTTCTGCCATAGGCGGCATGCATCCCAACAAGGAGGAGCACGAGACCTTTGTGGACGTCAACCCCGTGAGTACCTGCCCCTCCCCCAGCCCTCACTCACACAGTGCTGAGCCCCCTTTAGAAACACTGTCTGCTTGTGTAGACGTGTTCACATGGAGGAAATGGCTCACTGCAAACAGAGGTGCCTTCCCGGGTCCTGCAGGTCCAGTGCTGTGGAAATACAGCAAAGCAGCTTTAACTACACAAATGCAGCCACTGGAAGCCAGTCCCAGAGGCACCGGAGCTTGGTCAGATCCGCATGGCCAACCTTGTCCCCACACGCGTAGCTGCCATCGGGGTACAGTCACTCAAGGTGCAAGTTAGCCCTCTGCCACCTTCCCACTGGGCAGTATTTACATTTCCATGTGAACAAGTAAATATGACATGTAGATCATCTTCTGTCACTTTGGACAAACTTCCCTACAGGCACCTTTGACCCTGCCAATTTTAAATAAATGAGATGCATCTGCTTTAGTTCTATACTCCAGAGGAGAAAAGCTACAGCCATCCTGATGGGACATGGCTATCGCTTCAGCTCAGTGTATAGACTGAGGACAGAAACCTTCGTTCCTGAGACTTTGAACACACCAAGGAATGAGAAAGAAGGGCATGAGCATCTTTTTGGCACAGTGTTTTAGGGACACTCCTCTCTTAGCCACATCCCTTTATCCAAGAAAACAGGGATCCCATCCTTTGGTCAGTGAGGCCAGCTGTGGCTTTCTGCCTTTCACTCTTCACCATTGGTCAATGCCCTTTCACCAGCCGGAGTGCAAATGGCGCTGGTCATCAGGGCATATACCCAGGCCCCCTACCCTCCAAGGGCAAGGGTGGAGCTGCTCTTGGGTGGAGAGGCTGGCTGGACATGGCAGCATTTCCTGGCAGGGACCACCCTCCTCCTCCTGACCCTCTGACAGCTGCCTGGAGTTGTAGCCCCAACAAGGGATGTGTGGGATCCCCACTTCCTGCTTGAGTCCTCAATGGCTTTGCTACTCAAAGTGGGGCAGGCTCCTGGGAACTTGTCACAACCCAAATCTGAATCTGTATCTTATGGGGCTTCCATGTGAACATTGGAGAAGGCTTGGTCCATCCTGCCCAGCCATAGTTCTTCCATTCTGAGCATCTTCCCTCCCCTGTCCCACTCTGCCCATCAGGCATGGTCACAGCCTGCCTGATTATCACAGCCACACAGACCTGGTGCCCTGGGAGAAAAAGTCAGATTGGCAGTTTCATCAGTCCTAACATGTCCTTTTCACATCTGGTTTGCAGTTGACTGGAATTATCCTAAAAGCAGCCAAGAGATTCCAGATCAACGTTTATGTCAAGAAACTGGATGACTTCCCGTAAGTTCTGCTTCTTTCTACAGAGGTAGGGGTGGTTTGCAAGGTTGGCTCTCCCGTGAGGTTGGATGGGTCAGGAGAGACGTGTCATGCTCACTTGAGCTTGGCCCCCACTGTACTTAGGGGACAGGGCAGGGGCAGCATTTTCTTGGTGGCCTTGAGCTTTGAATGTCTTTGCTGTGGTTCATTAAGCATGCGCAAGTGCTTGCCACAGGCCCAGCATTGTTGTATACACTTTCTATGCATCAACTTGCAAGCTTGTCCTGCCTCAACTTTGCAGATAAGAAGCGTGGGGCTCTGTAGCTGCCACTGGGCAGTCCCCCTCACCCACGAGTGCTCTGGTCATGGCGTTCCCATGGTGCCAGGAGCAAGCTCTCATGTGGGCAATTAAAATGGGCTCTGGAGTCCGGCCTGTCCTCCTCCACTGTGGCCATAGACCTCTTCTTAATTACTATTCCTAAGTAGAGGGTCCTGCTCCCACTTGTCCAAGGGGCTTTTTTAGAAAGTGCGATATTGATTGGAGGGAAAAAACAAAACAAAACAAAACAAAAACCACCCAGGATAGAATCCTGTGTAGAATCTCCTCAAATTATCTTCCAGTAAGTGATGAGTGGTCTGCTTTACCCGTGGAAATGGCCAGATTTAATCCTAATAAGAATCCCTTTTGCCACCTTCTCAGACAGTACAGGAGACCTTTAAAACATTCACGAGAAACACATATGGTGGAAAAACTTGCCTGCATGTCAACATTTTTTTTGCTCCAAGGGAAAAAGAAGTTACCTTTTTAAAACTAATGTATTGTTATAAAGTCCCTTGAAAATGTATGTAAGAGGCTGAGGGAGGGAAAAACAGCTCTCATTTGTGGTTCACTCACCTGCCGCCTGTGCGGGCACACATCAGCAAGGGGCTGAATTGGAGTGGAGCCAGGACTCCAAACCTGGTGCTCTGATCTGGAGTCTGGGGAGGGTCTCAGGCGATGTCTACCCCTAAACTTTTTTAATTCCACTTTCTGAAGAACCTGTGTATAATTTAATCAATTACAAGTTGGAATCCTGGAATTAGAATAACAATTCTGGCTTCACTACTTTCTCATGGTGACCTTGCGCATATCAGCTAGCCTCTGTGAGCTGTAACTTTGTCATCTGTGAACCTGGGACATTAGTACTTATTGTAGGTGACTGCAGGGAGGGTTGAATATGGTCATGTCCCCAAAACCCTCAGGGCTGGGCTGGCACATAGGAGGACCTCCCCTCAAGCTGGCTCTTGTTGTGAAGGCGGCTCATACATTGCCTGCTTCCAGAACATTCTGAGGGACGCAGCCTTATTGGCAGTAACCTTTCCTGGGATGCTTCTGGAGAAAATTTGCTCTCTCAGTATTTTCTGTTTTGTTGAAAACTTCTCATGATAAATGTGTAACATGTAACACTGCCAGGCTGCCATTGACTTCAAGCTTACATGTCCTTGCAAAGGCAACGAAGAAGTCTGCAGTCAGTGCAGATCAGCCCGCAGAATTCGGTGCTGGAGTTTTCCTACACAGCAGTCTGGCTGGGGGAGTGTGCCAGGACAGGGATACCTGTGAAATAATTTCCCCTTTTGTCTTCCTAGGGAAACAGGAAACATTCGAACCATGGTGTTCCCAGTGATGTATATCAATGAGGTGAGTCATCCCAGCTTGGAAAACCTCCACTGTGCTTGATGTCTGCTCCGGTAGCTCTTTGTAATTTAAACTATGCTTTTTAAAAAAAAAAAAAAAAAGAAAAAAAGAGGGAGATGGTGATTTAAAATTTTTTTCATGTGTTTTATATACTTATTCAAGAGACAGGAGTGAGCATTTGGCATAATGGTTCAGTTGCTGTGGGGGACACCCATATCCTATATCCAGAATACTGGTTTCAATCCTCAACTTTTATTCATGCATAATCTGGGAGAAAACTGATGATGGCTCAAGTATTTGAGTCTCTGTCCCCAACCGTGGGAAACCTGGTGTGAGTTCTGGTGTGAACTCCTGGCTTCAGCCTGGCCCATTCATGACTGTTGTAGGTATTTTGGGGAATCGACCAGCAGATAGAAGATCTGCCATTGAAATAAAATTATAATATTTTAAAAAATAGGCAGAGAGAAAAGAGACAGCATGCAAGCATTTCTATTGGCTAGTTGACTCCCTAAATGTCCACAATAGGTGGGAATGAGCTGGGGCAGAGCTGGGAGCCAGGAACTCAATCCAGGTCTCCCATGTAGATGGCAGGGACCCATCTACTTGAGCTTCCCTGAGTCTACATTAGCAGAAAGGTAGGATTAGGAGCTGGGATCAGGAAATGAGTGAACCCAGTGCCTCCCTCCACCCATGTAGGATACAGGGATTTTTCTCTAGAAAAACATTAGGGACCCAGCGTGATGGCTCAGCAGGTAAATCCTCTCCTTGCATACACCAAGATCCCATATGGGTGGTGTTTCGTGTCCAAGCTGCTCCACTTCTCATTCAGCTCACTGCCTGTGGCGGGAAAGCAGGCAAGAGTGCTGCACCCACGTGGGAGACCCAGAAGAAGTTTCTGGCTCCTGATTTCAGATCAGCTCAGCTCCTGCTGTTGTAGTTACTTGGGGAGTGAACCAGCAGATGGAAGATCTTTGTCTCTCTATAATCTGCCTTTCCAATAGATATAAATCTTTAAAAAGGAAAGAAAGAGAAAGAAAGAAAAGAAGGAAAAAAGGAAGGAAGGAAGGAGGAAAAGCAAAACATTAAAACCTGAAGACTGCCTTTTGCCCTTTTTGGGGGAGGGGAATGCCAGCGCAATGGCTCCAATGGCTAATCCTTCACCTGCAAATGGAGGATTAAATTAATCTTTTTAAAAATACTTTTTCGGGGGGATTATTTTTGTTAGAAAGAAAGGTAGGTTTACAGAGAGAAAGCAAGATGGAGAAAAAGATCTTCCATTCAATGCTTAACTCCCCAAGTGGTTGCAATGACTAGAGCTGAGCTGATCCGAAGCCAGGAACTTCTACATTTCCCATGCAGGTGCAGGTTGTCAAGGATTTAGGCCATCCTTGACTGCTTTCCCAGGCCACAGGCAGGGAGCAGGATGGGAACTGGATCAGCTGGGACATAAACCGACACCCATATGGGATCCCAGCACCTGCAAGGTGAGGACTTTGCCACTAGGCTATTATGCTGGGTCCTCCATGTGCCATTTTTAAGCAGTTATTTGAGAGATGGAGACAGATTTCCTACTCTGGTCCACTCTTCAAATGCCTGCAATGGCCAGGGTTGGACCAGGCTGAAGCCAGGGAGCAGGAACTCATTCTGGGCTGACCATATGGATGACCCAAGTACATGACCCGTCACCTGGCTCCCTCCCAGTGTCTGCCTAAGATGAAAGCTGAATCACAAGTAGAACTGGGACTTGAACCCAGGCACTGCAATGTGAGATACAGGCATCCTAACTAGCGGGCCAGCTCCCTGCCAACATACTGGTTTTTGCGTGTTTCATTCATTCACTTTGATTGATGAAAGTGGTCAGTGCTGGGAGCTAATCGTAGCAGGGAGGTGGCTAAGATAGCACCTTGCTTCCACAGACCTCAAAGTCACCAGGAGATTAACAGGAAAGGCGGAGAGGTTAAGCTTAGCGGGATCTGCAGCCAGGCCTGCAGGATGAGTTGCACTGAAATGATGCAGAGCAAAAGCTGCTGTTAGGTCAGTATTTCTGAGTTTGTTCCCTCCCCGCCACCCTTTTCCCAACCTATGTGAAAAGAAACCAGGAAAATAGAGAAGGTATTAATAATGAATATACTAGGGCAACTCCCTCTGGTATTCTAGCTTGGAAGTGGATTTTCAGCGTATCTGCTTCTGCCCCAGAAGGGTGTAGTTAGAACGTAGCTGATGATTGGATAGAATGAAGTAGCAGAAGCCGTCTGGCCCACAGTGCAGTCTCCCAGGAATCCTGTCTTCTTGCCCCTCCAGAGCGCTGTGATTGATAAGGAGTCCGCCCGTCGGCTCAAATCTGTGATTAACACCACCCTGATCGTCACCAACATCCCCTACATCATCATGGCCCTGGGTGTGCTCTTTGGTTTGGTCTTCACCTGGCTGGCCTGCCGAGGACAGGGGGCTATGGATGAGGTGAGTCCTGGCCGAAGGAGCCTCTCTGTTCTGTGTGTGTCCACTGTGCTGCGTGTAGGGGCTGTGGCTGGCCTTGAGGGTGGGTGCTGCAGGTTCTGCCTGGGGACGAAGGAGAGGGGATGGTGAGCTCATGGTTGTGTTACTGCTGGGCACCCTGGGCAGCATGGAGGTATGACTTGCCTCACCTACCATTAGCCACTTCATGAGCACGCTGGATGCATCTGCCACCTCTGGGACACCACTTCTTAGTATGTTTCAGGCCAGGGAGGGGTAACAGATGTTGGCACCTGGGCCACCATTGATAGGCACTGCAAGGGCATTGGAGCTGGGAGGTTAGGTCTGAATCTTAAACAACAGCAGCTGGGAGAAGAAAGGAGGAAAGAAAAGGGGGGAGGAGAGGAGAGGGAAGGGGAGGGGAGAGAAAGGATGCATGCTGAACTTTCTTCTGTCAGTCTCTTCCATCTTCCTCTACCTCCATCCCTGCCCCAATTTTTCACACCTGGGTAGGGTGGGAACATTGGCCTAATTCCCTGTTGCTTCTTTTTCTCAGGGGACGGCAGATGAAAGAGCACCTCTGATCCGAACCTAAGTGAACTTGTCCCTTGTGGGGCTCCAAGAAGGCACTGTGCTTGGTCCTGACCCTGACTGGAGCTGGGCACTGCCTCCACGGTGCCACGGGCTGTGGCCTGGGGAAGGAGGGAAGGCAGGCACGTGTTGAGTGCGTCCTGGCCAGAAGCTGAAGGATGGACAGGAGGACAAGGCTGGCCACTGTGTTTTTTAAAATTATATGCCCGGAAGTTGTTTTCTCATGCATCTAGCAGGTATCTCATTAGTCCCTGTAGGGTTTGGGGTTTTGTTTTTTTGTTTTATTTTGTTTTCATTGCTGGGTGCTAGTAGCTCCAGAATTCTGTGAATTTAATGTCTCTGCACCACTTTTGTTGACACTACTTGGCCTAACCTTCCTCGGTATGCTTCATTTACCAAACATCGTACTCAAAACCCATATGTACTGTTTTGTGTTGTATTCCTCCATGTCAATCCCAAGAAGATACGTAATAGGAGTTTGGAACCCAGGGTACATTAGGAGCCTCATCCAATGCACCATTCTAATGCATCTGATTTCTGCTTAAGATATTACATGTTGCGTTTTATGCTCCTTCTGAGCTCATAAATCCTCCAGGAAAATCAGTGTGTCTTCTAGGTACTGGGTAGGAATCGGGAAGGGGTGGGGTGGGGTGGGAAGCAGGAGGTAATGTGATGAACTCCTAAGGCTTTGGAACTTGTGTGAGCCGAGGTACCTAAGTCATGTGTAAGAAATGTGGGAGATGGTGAGTACAGACACTTTCTGTTGAGTAGGACTAACTGCCAGCTGTGATGATTATGGATAGTTAGTTGTTTTTTTGGTCGTCTCATGGTCTTGATGTTAAAGATACCCCTGGGAGAACGCAGTCAGTAACTGATATTTCCCCAGGTCACCCTTGCTGAGTGTGCTGCTGTGTTAGCTACAGTTTTGTTGGATAATGCTCAGTACTTCTGAAGGATTGGTGGCAGAGTTTGAGTTTAGGAAATCCATCCACAGACTAAACCCCACAGAGACTCGCAAGTTGGATTGGACCAGGAGACAGTTCTTCTGGGCTAGCCTTCTTGAAATAGTTTTTTTCAGATCTGTCCTTTCTTCAGATTTAGTTTCTTTCGGTGCTTTGGGGCCCGCTGTCACTAATTAGAGAAGCACATGCCCTGCACGTCCTGTGACAATCATTCTACTGACAGAGTGGCAAGGCTGTGAGATGCTGCAAGGGAAGAGCTGGGTGCCAAGGTCGTGGAGGGGACCAGAAAAGGAGCCACTTCTCAGAAGACACTCCGATTTTCAGGGTGACCTAAGGAGGTGCGGGAGCCAGGAATGTCACAGTGTTGAGAAGGCAAGCAGACCTCAGGGTATTGAGATCATCCGAATTCTCCATTCGCTTTTCATAGAGAAGCCAGTATCATGTCCCAAAACAGTGCTCATGGAATTTAATAACATTTTCCTTTATTTGTTTTGCTTTTTTAATACCGGATTTCAGTGAAAACAAAAGAAAGAAAATCATTGCCTTGTCTTACATCGCTTCTTTTTAAATGGAGGTAATAGAGCCCTTTAGTTTACACGTCCCAATTTCTCCTTTGTCTCCATTAACACAGTGTGTGGTATGTTACCATTCTGGAAGGAGCAATTTGTGAAACTTGATTAACTACGCTATAAATCAAGGTAGGATTTTTAGATACCCCAAGCTAGTAAGATGTGAAAAAAAAAAAGTTTAAATTTTGATCTTCAGGAATGCTACACATCTATATTTTTAGAATTTATCAGTATTTCACAAGATGGTTGTCCTATCTTAACTCCCTTGTACTTTTACTTACCCACGCTAATAAAATTGATAAGCCAGTGCATCCTCTAATTCAGGCCAATCAGGATATAATCAGACACAAAGAGGACGTGTTTAAATGCAGTATGTGGCAAAAATTAATGCCATACACAATGAGACCAAATCCCACACAGGTGTATTTGGGTCATGATTATTACTTGTTAGCTGGCTTAAAATTTGATTTTTTTTTTTTTTGCTTCCAGAAAGCCAGACAAAACCCACACATTACAGTCAAAGTTATGGCTTCATTCAGAGGAAGGAACGTTATCAAACTGGCTTTAGGTTGAAAATAATAAACTCTTCCTCATGCGCCTTCTCTGGCAGCCCTTACCCTGGAAAGACCTAAGTGGTCAGCATTGGCACCTTTGCAGAATGTACATGGCCCCCACCCCACCGAGAGAGAAACTGAGGCAGAGAACCTAACACTTCTCTCAGGGACAACTGGGGATTGAGCACAGGGTGGGGCATGGGCTTTGTCACCTTCAGCTCCAGACTTTCCCTACTACACTTTCTTTCCTTGTGTTCTAGAAAGATCACTAATGGTCCAGTGGAACAAATGCTATATGACTAACCCCTATTGGGGTTCTTACTTAAAGGGGGCTGAGTTTTCATTTAAATCGCTTGAGGTATGAGTTTGAAAGAAGGGGATTCTCCTAGGGGGACCCTGGGCATCATGCCTGCAGGAAATCGCCTGTGTCTTCTCAAGAGAACACTAATCAGAATGCTTTTCATGTAGCCTATGATTTGGGTTCATTTCACGTGATTGACTTGTTTACTTCTCCTAATGCAACGAGATGTTTCACTAATAAAAACTCTTGATAGGAAACAGTGCTGGGAGTGATGTGTTACCGCGTGGCTCTGTGGCTGCTTGTCACGGAGTCTCATTTGCCAGATGCCAGGTACAGATACAATCCAGAGTCCTCCGGTCCCAGCTCGGCTGTGACGGACTTTAACATAGCCCAACAAGTTCCGCTGCCAGCAGGTGCCATACAGCATCTGCCATGCTATTCTGAGTGTTCTCAGAAACTCCCCTCAAGAGTGGATTCAGCTGGTCGGTGTTCCAGAACTCAGGGCAACAGTGCCCATGCTCGTTCTCAGTGGCTCCCCCTACTGGACTGCCCAGAGCGAACACTGTTGTCTCTCCGTGGTAGCTCATTCCACATCTCCCTCTCACATGCCCTCAGTGATGCTCCTCCCAAATCACCTACCTGCCAGAGCATCCTTGCCTCGGGTATGCCGGAATCAAGACTCCAGACACGTCTGCCAGAATGAGAGCACTGCTGGACAAGCGCTGGGGTTTTTGTGTGATGGGGACATCTGAACTAAAGTTATTAGTCCAAAAGAGAACTCTGAGATCATTCCCATTCTAATAATGCATCTTATTCCTGAAATCTGTGCAAATCCATCAGTCATTGGATATCTAGATCAGTGTCACAGATGTCCTCGTCAATCAAGGAAACTTGATCCCTAACATACAGACTTCCAGTATTCCCAAATCCGATATCAGCTGGCTTATGTCCCAGGGGAAGCTCCTCACACCTGTGTCTCCTCACATGAAAGTGTGTTGAGATATCTGGGATGATATCTCAACATGTCATCACGCCCAATTATGTCAAATACCAATACAAGGAAAATGCATTTAAAACAACAGTAAGGTATTGAAGCATATATCCACAAACAATAATTAATATTATAGGGCAGCATGAAAGCTCAGTGGTTAAATCCTCACCTTGCAAGCAGTGGATCCCATATGGATGCTGGTTTGTGTCCTGGCTGCTCCATTTCCCATCCAGCTCCCTGCTTATGACATGGGAAAGCAGTCGAGGACAGCCCAAAGCCTTGGGACCCTGCACCCACATGGGAGACCCGGAAGAGCTCCTGGCTCCTGGCTTCAGAAGGGCTCAGCTCCGGCTGTTGCGCTCACTTGGGGAGTAAACCATCAGATGGGAGATCTTCCTCTCTGTCTCTCCTCCTCTCTATATATCTGCCTTTCAATAAAAATAAATCTAAAAAAAAAGATAAGTATATTTTATGTAAAATGTCTTACAATTCATGAAGTTTTAAATATGACTTCCTGTGAAATATTTTTGATTTTGAAATTTTTTCCACATTTTTTTTCTGTATCTGGGAAAGGGGGGAGATAAAGAGAGAAACCCCACCCAGCCTCCCACCCATCCCAGTGTCCCTGACCTAGGGCACGCTCCGAGGGTCTTGCTCAAGAGATTTTGATAGTTCAACCGTTCTGAATTGCTGCCAACCTCTGGATTCGAAGCACAATGAAATTTCCTCAGAATCCATTGGCTGATATAGTCCACTTTAGTCTCCGTTTACCCAGATATTCACTGCCAACATTTGGCTGCAATAGTTGATCAGTTTGTTCTGTCATCCATCATCTGTCCTCTGTCGTGGTACCAGTGTCCTCTGCAGGTTCCGATGGACTGCCATATCCTCCATGTGCACCTGGGTATGCTGTCCACTGCTCTGTTTGAGCCTCCGAGGAGGCTCAGCTTTGACACATACACTCCGTGGCCACTATGGAACCTGTACTTCTCTTCATGGTTGGGGGTCTGAGATCAGCAGCTTAATTGGAGTGATCTCCAAAGAAATGTCATCTGAAGTGATCCCAGACCTGATTCTTGTGTTTGAATGCCAATACAGGGTCTGGGACAGTCAGTCGTACCAATCAGCTTATGCTCATGCTGGTGGTTGCAATTGCTGAGTCAGTTCTGTCTGCAGCCCTGTTTTCCATACAAATGAAAGGGTGTTGGAGTCCTTCCCGGTCCTGTCCACCGCACACTCAGCCCTCACGCAAACCAGTGGGAGCTGCAGCCTAGTCAGAGCAGTCCACAGTAACCTCCACCAGGCCCGCCCCTTTCCCTGGCTCCCGAGCTTGCCAGTATGTACAGCAGACTGGTCCAGTCTGTCCCACATCTCATTCAGCTCTCCTACATATCAGTGAACACTGAAGCCTAGTTTAACCCAACCAGCCCCACTATCCAGCCCACACACAAGCTGGTGGGTGCTGTTCCATCTAGCCATGTCTGCCGCACTCCTGGTTGTTATGCTCTCTGCTGGGCCCACTCCCTGATTATGCACTCTCCAGGTGGTTCTGCAGCTTAACTTGACAGAATTAGCCCCCAGTGCCAGCATCTGCCAGCTGATGCTGTGGCAAAGCCCAATCAATCCTCACCCACTCTGATTTATGCTTGCACCACTAGGAACAGTCAGCCCAGCCTGGCTTTTCCCTGATTTAGCTCACATGTGGTCCACAGGTATTGTAGCACTGCCTGGTCTGGTCTGCTCCCACCCTAACTCATGCTCTCCAAGTGGTCTAGCAGGGGAGCCCACATTCCTCTTACCAGCTTTGACCCCTCCCGCTCCCCGGTTCTCATGTGTGCTGGTTGGGTGCTGCGACCCAGTCTGGCATGGCGCCTCCCCCTTGCCTTGGCCTTTGCCTCAGATGCTGCAGCCTGGCATCCCTGACTCATACAAACCAGTCGGTGTAAGAGCCTAGCTTGGCATGACCTGTGCTCCAGCCTGATTTCTGTGCTTTCTTATGAGCTAAGGTTTGCTCAGCCCTGCCCAGTTTGCCCCCTTCCATGACCAACTCACCCATTAGCCAACAGTTGGAGCTACTTTGCCCAGCTTGTCCAACCCCCATGCCTGGACCATGTGATCACCAGTAAGTTATGAGCCACTAGGCGAGTTTCCCAAGTTCCTCCACTTGACCAGCTCCCAGACCCAGATCTCATAAAGTGGGTGTTAGGCCAGTGTCTGGCATAGCCTGCCCTTTCAACTTGGCCTTGTATGAGCTGATGAACATTGCAACCAAGCCCATCACACACCCTGTTTTAGGATGCACATTCAACTGCTGCTGCTGGACTGTTATTGGTCCCTGTACTCATGAGTGATAGCAATTTCCATGGTCACACCTAGTTCAGCCCATCACCACCTCAACTCTTGAGCTAACCAGTGGGACTTGTATTTCCACAGGACTGGGCCTACACATCCCCCGGAGAATCTACTCCCAGACCTGTTTCTCCTGCATGCTGGTTAGTGTCATGGCCCTGTATAATGTGACCTGCCCCTGTCCTGACATTCTGCCAAGCACTAGGATCTAGCCCTGCTAGACAGGCCCCCAGCCCTAGCTTTCGCATGGACTGGCATGTGGTGGTCAGCATTGTTCGTTGGTAACAAGTCCTGCACAGGTCTCACTTGTAGACTGGTGTATCAATCTGACCCATACAGATCATCTGGCCTCTCCCCTCCAAACCACCAGATCTTAGTACTCTTGCTTACCTTCAAGTAAAGTGACCCTGTTTGGGGGAATCCCTCATATTGATTCCTCACCAAAACACACAGTGACTTCATTCATGGATGTGCCTAGGCAGTGGGTGATGCCCGGCACCAATTGACGTGCTGGCTGCCCAAACCCCAGGACTCACTCACTGCATGGCAGTGGTGACTGTGGCCAGAGCCCCAAGCACTGAGTCTGACCTGGCTTGGGTGTTCCTAGCAGGCCCTGAGGTCAAACTCTCCCAGGTTCCTCCCACTGCAAGATGGTGTCCACGGGTGGAGCTAGGGCCTGCCTTTGCTCTCATGAGCTCCCCTCCCAACATACTCACCACAAAGGGAGAAACCTCTTGGGCCCAGTTAAGCCCCAGACTCACTCACTGTTTAGTTAAAGCTGGATTTCTCAGACTCCACGTGTGGGAGGTTTGGGGTCGGATCTCTTTCAGATTGGAATTGTGTCTGTTGTATGCATTGATACAGCATCCCCAACCGCAACCCTATGGGCACCAGTTGTAATTTTCCAGGAGCAACAAGCAAACATTCCTGCAGATACTGCCAGGCTCACCTGGGTTGTGGGAGGAGTAGGGGTCATCACTGCCCCCAGTTAACATGTGGCTGGGCCATTTCCTGCCTTTCCTTTTAAACTGTCTGTAGAAGATTTATTTGGCACAGTTAGAGACAAATAGATGTACTGATTCACTCCCCAGATGGGAGCAGCAGCTACGGCTGGGCCAGGCTGAAGCTGAGAGCCCAGAACACCATCCAGACTTCTCACATGAGTGACAGGGTTCAAGCTTTGGAGATGGGTTCCACTGCTTTCCCATGCACACTAGCAGGGGACTGGGCCAGAAGTGGGGCAACTGGGACTTAAACTGACCCCAGATGGAATGCTGGCAATACAGGTGGCAGCTTAATCCATTGTACAACATCACCCCAGTGGGTCATTTCTCTTCTTGCAATTCTCCTTCTTTCTCCATTTTGCTTCTTCCCTTCTTTCTTCCTCCCTTTCAGACTTATTATTTATCTTTATTTTTATTGGAAAGGTAGATTTTACAGAGAGAAGAAAAGACAGATCTTGATCTACTGGTTTACTCCCAAAGTGGCTGCAACAGTTCAGAGCTGTGCTGATCCAAACCCAGGAACCCAGAGCTTCTTCTGGGTCTCCCACACGGGTGCAGCGTCCCAAGGCTTTGGGCTGTCCTTGACTGCTTTCCCAGGCCACAAGCAGGGAGCTTAAAGGGAGGTGGAGCAGTCAGGACACAAACTGGCACGCATATGGGATGCCAGCACTTGGAGGTGAAAGATTAGCCAGTTGAACCATCATGCCAGGCCCGGGAATTTTTGATAACATGGTTATGAGTTTCGCAGTATTTGATGGGTTTTGTTCATCTTCTGCTACGAGGGGAGAGGTCTGGCTGCCAAGTAGAGGATGACTAGGTCTGGCATGCAGTTCCACTCAGTCTCCAGTATTTCCTGCAGTACTGCCTGTACCTCTTCTAATTTTTAAAAGGATTTACTTATTGGAAAGGCAGAGCTACAGAGCAAGGAGTGACAGAAGTCCTCCATTTGCTGCTTACTCCTCAAATACCTAAAGCAGCTAGCACTGGGCCAGACCCAAGCCAAGGGTGTACAATTCCATTGGGTCTCCCCTGCGGGTGCAGGGTCCCAAGCACTTGGGTCATCTTCTTTTGCTTTCCCAGGCCATTCGCAGGTTTGTGCTGTGGAAGTGGAGCAGCTCAGACTCGAACTGGCAGCCATGTGGATGTCAATGTTGGAGGCAGTGGATTAACACGCAACTCCACAATGCTGGGACTGTCTGCCTTTAACAATGGCCACTACCTCAAGTCCAGAGATGCTGTTATTTTAATGCCCCATAGTGAGTAAAGCTCCGTTTGTTTACTAAGGTGGATGAGCAACATTCACTGGGCTGCCCAGAATCTCAACTCCTCTGGCTTTAACGTCTACCCTCACCTGCTTATACCTGGAACTACCAATTGCTGCGGATTTTTGTATGTTTTTGCCTAGACTAGGGTGTTTTATCGGTTTCTCTCTTCCTTCCTCCTTCTCTCTCTGGGTTCACTGTGTTTCTTTGAGAGGCAGCTCCCCGGCAGACACAGCTTTCCCCAAGAGCCCCGAGCAGGGCCGCCTGCCCGCGCCGACCCTCCGGGCACCGCACAGCACCGCAGTTGTGACGCCCCGCGCGACGCCGACCGCCATGGCCGCCCCGCCTCCCGGCCGCCCCCCGGAAGCCAGAAGCTCCGGGGGCGTTCCCCCTCGTCCCTCCGCCCACTATGCCCTGGCTCAATTCCGGTCTCCCAGGCCAGGCTAGAAAGGAGGCGGAACTCAACCATCCGCCCAGCGGTTTCCGGGCCGGACCCGAAAGCGCGGTGCACCGGGCGGCGGAGGACCGGTGCTACACCTCCTTGCTCCCGCGCGATGGCTTTCAATTTCGGGGCTCCGTCGGGCACCTCGGGCACCGCTGCAGCCACTGCGGCTCCCACGGGTGAGTGGGCCCCCCGGACCTGCTCCGGGGCCTCTGTGCTTCCCACAGGCCCTCGAGCTTGCGGATCGTCGGGGCTCCCGTCCGCGCGCGCGCGGGACTTCGGGGGGCGGTGCGTGGGAAAGGGCGGGCGGCGGCCGAGCGGGCCGAGCTGCTCCCCGAGGCCGGCCCAGGGCCCCGTCCTCCCCCGGCCCGCTTCCCGCCGCCGGGGAGTTGGAGAGAAGGAGCTCGCTCCGCTCTCGCCTTCGCCGAGACCCCTTTGCCTTCCCGCCTCGGCTTCCGGAGCGGCGGGGACGCGCGTGGCTGCCCCGGGCGCGCACTGCCCTGCGTGGCTCCTCGCCCCTCGTGGCTCCTAAGGCGTCCACTGCCCCTCGTGGCTCCCCCGGGCACCCACTGCCCTGTGTGGCTCCTAAGGCGTCCACTGTGGCTCCCCCCGAGCACCCACTGCCCCTCTGGGCTCCCCCGGGCACCCACTGCCCTGTGTGGCTCCCCGCCCCTCGTGGCTCCCCACCCCAGGACACTCATGGTGCTGTGTGGCTCCCTGATCCTGGGTGCGCACTGTCCTCCGTAGCTCCCCGGACATGCTGCTTTATGTGGCTTCCCGCCTCCAGACACTCACGGTCCTGCGTGGCTCCGTGGCTCCTACGGGCACCCACTGCCCTGTGTGACTCCCCGCCCCTGGACACTCAGGGCCCCTCGTGGCTCCTCCGGGCGCCCACTGTCCTCCGTGGCTCTCCGGCCCCAGGCGTGCACTGCCCTGCATGGCTCCCTGCCCCGTGGACCTGCAGTGGTCCTTACTGCCGGAATCCCACGCCTCCCCACCGTCTGCTGTCATGAAGGGTTAGCGGCCAAGTCAGGTGTATTCGCTTCTATGAAACCTCCTATCAAATCTTCTAATCCTTCTCTTGCTTTCTTTCTCTCCTCCTTTTCCCCCCTCCCTTCTGTTAAAATTGTGTTTATTTCTTTGTCTGCACGCCTATCAGGATTTGGTGGGCTTGAGACTGCCAACCCCACCGCCAGTGGGTTTAATTTTGGGGGTTTCGGATTAACTGCTAATCCTGCAGTGAACTTTAATATTGGGAATTTCGGTGTTTCTACCACCTCGGCGACTCCGTTCAATTTTGGTAACAGTCTGGCAAGCGCAGGTAGATATTGCGGGCCGTATGTGTAACCAGTGTTGCAAGCTTGAGTCCAAGAATATTGTCATGGTTCCCAGAGTTTGGGAAAGAGTGACTGACTGGTCTATAAAGAAAGGGAATGTATTTGCTGACTCAGTTTCAAAAACATTGTGTCAAGCTTTAGCTACCTTAAAGGTGTGGATTTGGAAGGCCTTGGGAGTCGTGATACTCTGAAATTTGCACTTAATTGAAAAGTAATGGACTTTCCAAATAAGAATTTGAGTTATGACCCATCTTCCAAACGTTAGTGTACCAGTCGGGCCTCTTTCCCTGGAATTCTTGGACTCCTGCAGTCATGATTCATTTTTCCTGCATCTTCCATTGGGATTTCATTTTATTGTCCTTGTGTTTCCCAAGAGAAGCAAGTCTGATATGAACAGCATGACCTGTCTGGGTTTTTTAAACTTGAATAATAGTAATAATAGTAATGTATTTGATCAGCTTCTATTAAAATATCTTTCTGTAGAACATGAATTATAGGAAGAATCCGCAATCCTTTGCTGGCTCTTGGTGAGTTCTCAGAGCAGTTGAGTTTATTATCAGATAGTGTAGAGTCCAGGAAGGTAGGCTAGCCGTCCTTGCATTCCAGAAGGTATTTGATGACTTCCGTGTTGGTGTGGATTGCTCATTACAAATGGACAGAACACAGACTGTAACTGAATGCGTGTATTCGCTTTGGTTGTGCTCGCTACATATAGTAACCCCGCAGGAAACTCGTGTTCTTCAGCTGCTCGCATGTGAGGTGATGGCTTATGTTCTCTTAGGTTTCTCCTGCCCATGCCAATTATTTGCATTCAGTAGACATGACTGATGTCCCGAAGCCCAGCTGGGAAGCTGGCGTTTCGCTCCCTGCCTGTTGCTGCAGTGCAGATGTCTCCTCGGGATGTGGGTTAAAAAGTTATGCAGAGTATCCGAGGATTCCAAAGAAGAGTTACCTTTGTTGTTAAGATATATTGGGTCACACATCCTGGTTCTCCTGTGTTTTCTTCTTGTTTGCTTAAAATTGGCATGGGGTGGAACGGAACCCTTACTTTGAAATTTGTGTTTCCAGATAAAGCCACCCAGCCCGTAATTCAGCGTGATAAGTGAGCTTGTTGATATTTGCTTGATTTCATGTTCATTGGGGTATCACTGTTAAGTTTTGAGTTGTAATAATACTGCAACTGTTTTGTTTTCGTGGGGTAGCAGCCTGTAGCAAATGGCTGATAGAAATTCTTAATTTTATACACATACAGATCTACCATTAATAAGACTTAATTTGGTAATGTGAAGCTTGATGAAATGCTAATATTTATCGTGTACTAATTCAAATTATATATGCAAGAATAATCAAAGTAAGATCAATGTATATTCAGGAGGTTTTTATCAAAATGTTTAGTTTATGGTACTGCAGTAGAACATGTGAGTAGATAGGATATTTGTGTGTTCATGCAGCATATAATCTACTCTTAAGAGTTTTTCAAGTAAAAATTGTATGATTAATAGGCTGGGTATTTTCTTTTTTTTTTTTTTTTAAGATTTATTTTTTATTGGAAAGTCAGATTTACAGAGAGAAGGAGAGGCAGAAAGATCTTCCATCTGCTGCTTCACTCCCCAAAGTGCCTACAGTGGCTGGAGCTGAGCTGATCCAAAGCCAGGAGCTTCTACCGGGTCTCCCACACAGGTGCAGGGTCCCAAGGTTTTGGGCCATCCTCCACTGCTCTAGCAGGCCAGAAGAAGGGAGCTGGATGGGAAGTAGAGCAGCTGGGATAGGAACATGAACCCATGTGGTATCCCGGAACATGCAAGGCAAGGACTTGAGCACTAGGCTACTGTGCTGGGCCCAGCTGTGTATTTTCTTACACCTTTTGTGTTATAATGTTTTAATGTTGATGAATTAAACTTGCATATTAGAAATGGATGAGATTGGGGCCCAGCACAGTAGCCTGGCAGTCCCTCTTCCGATTCTGCTCCCCATCCAGCTCCCCATCCAGCTTCCTGCCTGTGGCCTGGGAGAGCAGTGGAGGACGGCCCAAAGCCTTGCAACCCTGTACCCGCATGGGAGACCCGGAAAGAAGCTCCTGGCTCCCGGCATTGGAATGTAAACGGACAGGTATAATTCCCCAAGCCAAGGTTACAAGTGGCAGCAGTCACTGACATGTTTGGCATGCTATTTTTAAAACATTTAAATTGTTTTTTTTTTTTCTAAGTTGAATTATGGTTTTTAAAAAGTACATTTTGTTAAAAAAAATATGAATGGGAGCATAGAACTCTGCTATGAACTAATGTTTTTAAAAGCTGTTTAAACCATTCTTTCAGTAGATACAGAGTACATTCGTGAGCGTGGCCAGGCACAGTCCTGCAGGCACCTGAGTTTGCAGTCTCTGCTCAGAAAGCTCACACTTCACGCACAGCTCGGCGTCCCAGCGGTGAGCAGCATCAGGTTGCTCTGCGCTGTCACCTCCGCCGTGTGACGAGCATGTGGTTTTTCTGTTTTAAATACCTGGTTGCTGGTTTCTTGCAATATACAGACACCTTGATTAATTGTACAATTAAGCAGTTGATGTTGAGAGAGTAAAAATTAGATTATAGTTTGATTTAATCAGCATGTTAAGAACTGTAACTTGTGCAAGAAGTTGCTTTTATATATAAAAATGATCCTTTTTTTTCTTTAAATTAGGTGGGTTTGGAGGTTTTGGCACAACATCTACAACTTCAGGTTCTGCGTTCAGTTTTTCTGCTCCAGCTAACACAGGCACAACAGGTGAGAGGCCTTCTAAGGTCATTTTGTACAAGCAGATACGGTGGATGCTATTTTTTAAATTGATGCAATTCCAATTCTTTTATTCAAGGACTGTTCTCTCAGAACAAAGGTTTTGGATTTGGTACTGGTTTCGGCACAACCACAGGAACTAGCACTGGGCTGGGCACTGGCCTGGGCACCGGCCTGGGATTCGGAGGGTTTAACACCCAGCAGCAACAGCAGCCATCTAGTAAGTATGGGATTTCATCTTCAGACATAAAACTGTGATAATAGCAGCCCACATACATTGTTCGAAACAGGTTTTTCTGTTTGTTTCTTAATTGGAAAGGCAGATTTACAAGGAGGGGAGACAAAGACCTTCCGTTTGCCGGGTAACTCCCAAATGGTCACAGTGACAGAGCTGTGCTGAACCAAAGCCACAAGCAGGAGCATCTGCTGCATGTCCCACATGGGTGCAGGGTCCCAGGGCTTTGGGCTGTCCTCCACTGCTCTCCAGGCCACAGACAGGGAGCTGGATGGGGAGCGGAGCAACCGGGACATGAACTGGCTTCCATATGGGATGTTGGCACCCTAGGCAGAGGCCAAGCCCATTGCACCCTAGTGCTGGCCTAGATTCTTTTTGAGAGTGCCTTCTTTAAGAATGAATTGAAGGGGCCCGGCGCGGTGGCGCAAGTGGTTAAAGGTCCTCGCCTTGCACGCCCGGGATCCCATATGGGCGCCGGTTCTAATCCCGGCAGCCCCGCTTCCCTTCCGGCTCCCTGCCTGTGGCCTGGGAAGGCAGTTGAGGACGGCCCAAGGCTTTGGGACCCTGCACCCGCGTGGGAGACCCGGAAGAGGCTCCTGGCTTCGGATCGGCATAGTATCGGCCCGTTGCGCTCACTTGGGGAGTGAATCATCGGACGGAGGATCTTCCTCTCTGTCTCTCCTCTCTGTATATCCGCCTTTCCAATGAAAAAAAAAAAAGAATGAATTGAAGACCTCGTTATTTTCATAATGTTTAAGCATTTGGAATTTTTAGGGTTTTTGTCTCTTAAATGAGCGTTTCAAACTCCTGGGCTATGATAGATGTGCATGAGTTGGTTGTTCATTGTTTTGGATGTTCATCTTATCACACTTCTGGCCAGTGGCAGCCCTTAGCTTGTATGACACTGCTCTGTTTTCTCTCTTCCTTGTTTAGTGGCCCTTTTTGCTTTCCTTTCCTGGGCTCACTTTCTCCAGAGATTCTGCACAGCCTCATCTGTACCCCTCCCCTGGCTGGCTGGCAGCCTCCTTAGGCATTTGCTGAAAGTAACGGGACAGCTTCTCTTGACCCTCTCATGCTGGGTTAGCTATGTTCTTCAGCATTGTTGTATGCCTTGTGTGTCTCTGGCGGACTCAGCCCAGTTTTTGTTGTTGTTGTTGTTTTTTACGAGTTATTTATTTTTATTGGAAAGTCAGTTATACAGAGAGGAAGATGCTCCGTCTGATGATTCACTCCCCAAGTGACTGCAACAGCCAGAACTGAGCTGATCTGAAGCCAGGAGGCAGGAACTTCTTCTGGGTCTCCTATGCAGGTGCAAGGTCCCAAGGCTTTGGGCTGTCCTCGACTGCTTTCCCAGGTCACAAGCAGGGGGCTGGATGGGAAGCAGGACTGCCAGAGTTAGAACCAGTGCCCATATGGGATACTGGCACATTCAAGGTGAGGACTTTAGCAGCTAGGCCACTGTGCCAGGCCCCAGCCCAGTTTATATTTCATTGATGTCTTCAGTTTGAACTTCTGTCTTGTTTATCACTGTGTCCTTATTATTCAGCTCCACACCTGAGGTTTGCTACATGGGAAGCAGGGCAGATGGGACATGAACCATTGCTCATAGGGAATCCCAACGTGTGCAAGTCCAGGACTTCAGCCGCTAGGCTCCCACACTGGACCCTTTTCTGTTTTCTTATTCTGCATCTTCTAGTTTGTATTTATTATGCATAACAGCAATAAAGAATTTTTGTTTTGTTTTGTTTTGTTTTGTTTTGAAGGAAAAAAGCCTGGTTCTGGCACAGTGCTATACCAAGCTAATCTTCCACTTACAGTCTGGCATCCTGCATGGGTGTTGGTTAATGTCCTGGCTGCTCCACTTCCAATCCAGCTCCCTGCTAATGGCTTGGGAAAGCAGCAGAGGTTGGCCTATGTCCTTGGGACCCTGCATCCATGTGGGAGACCCAGAAGAAGCTCCTTATCCTGGCCTTGCACCAGCTCAGCTCCAACCATCATGGCATTTGGGGAGTGAACCAGCAGTTGGAAGAGACTGACTGTTTCTTTAAAATCTGCCTTTCAAAAAGATGAATCTTTTTTAAAAAAAATCCTGCATTTTCACACACAGAGTTTTCTGTGTAAGTGTTCTGCTTTCTGGTGTGCTCTTGTGTCACGGCCCCGTTCCCACGGGCTTGCCAGCTCTGAGCCTCACTGCTCTCCTTCCCCTGGCTGGTGCTCTGCTCAGCGGCAGCAGCGCGTAGCTTCGCATCTCTCAATGGCGGAGCCCCCTCCTCCCCTCCCAGGGACCTGTGAGTCCAGTGGAGCCCCCCTTGGGGTCTGAGCTAATCACCCTGTCAGCTTGCTTAGCTTAATGATACCTGTGAGTCCCTTTTTCTATGTAAGATTCTGTAGATTGGGGGACGGATGTCCTGGGATGGTGAGGGAGTGTTAGTTTCTTCTTACATGTGGAATCTGGACTAGGCTTTGGGTTTTCTTTTCTTTTTTTTTTTTTTTAAAGATTTATTTTTATTATTTTTTCATTGGAAAGGCGGATATACAGAGAGGAGAGACAGAGAGGAAGATCTTCCGTCCGATGATTCACTCCCCAAGTGAGCGCAACGGGTCGATACTATGCCGATCCGAAGCCAGGAGCCTCTTCCGGGTCTCCCACGCGGGTGCAGGTTCCCAAAGCGTTGGGCCGTCCTCGACTGCTTTCCCAGGCCACAGGCAGGGAGCTGGAAGGGAAGCGGGGCTGCCGGGATTAGAACCGGCGCCCATATGGGATCCCGGGCGTGCAAGGCGAGGACCTTTAACCACTTGCGCCACGGCGCCGGGCCCCTTGGGTTTTCAAAATACTAATTCTGGGTATATTTTAGCGTTAGGTGGTCTCTTCAGTCAGCCCACACAAGCTCCTGCTCAGTCCAACCAGCTGATCAATACTGCAAGTGCTCTTTCTGCTCCAACGTTACTGGGAGATGAGAGAGATGCTATTTTGGCAAAATGGAATCAGCTGCAGGCCTTTTGGGGCGCGGGAAAAGGATATTTCAACAATAACATTCCGCCAGTGGAATTCACACAGGAAAATCCCTTCTGCCGATTTAAGGTATGAGGACTGTTTTTGATATTCATCTAAAGAGTGTGTAAGAGAGAATATGATATTTGATTTAAAAATTTCAAGAAGCAGTTGTTTTCATTCTTTAATACTCTTAGAACACGGTATGATGCACTTTTGACTTGGGAGTTTTAAAAATCAAGGTGATTTCTTATGTATCCACGGTTAGAGGTGAGCGGAATGTGACTGGATGTGAAAGAAAGGTGTGACTAGAATGTGATTTATAACTGAGGAGAAAACAGTAACAAAAGGGGAGCACCTGTGTGTGGGGATGGCGAAAGCTAGAATTCGGGGACCTTGGTCTAACATTGGTCAGGAAGGTGCCCCCTGCCAGGCAGCCGGGAATCCCTCCCTTCCCTGCCTGTGCGTAGCCCATTGTCACAGGCAGGGCTGGCTGGCACAGCCACGGACAGGCCACCTTGACCTTGTCTGCCAGAGACTTCGCAGAGTCAGCTTGTTTGCCACTGAGTGGTAGGCCTGCTTGGCGGTTTGCTTTCCGTGCCAAGTGCGTGTGGCTGCATTGCAGTCTCGTACTAGGGCAGCTTCCTGTGAGCTGCGTGGGCCTCTGTGGTGTCGTCTGTTACATAACCCTCTGTCGGGGGCTGTTACAACTGAGGACAGACCCCAACTCATAGTTAGACCACAGGTAGTGGTCAGCGTGCCACGGTGAAGAACAGCTCTGAGCACTGTCAACAAAAGGAGCATTTATCTTTTGACAAATGTAGTTGAAATTTTAGCACATTTGTTTAGTGACTAAGAGGTATATAATAGTAAGCATGGCTTAAATGTGGCAGGTAACATTTCTAAGTTAATGTTTAACAGATCCATCATGTACCCGATGGAATTTAAATGTATATAAATGATGACAAGGGGTAAACTTTTTTTTGTTGCTGTTAGAAAAGCAGTTCTTTAGAGAGGTATATGTAATTGGTCATATTTTTTATTTATTTATTTATTTGTTTTTTATTTTGTAAATTGGTCATATTTAATATTACATAAACTACATTTTGTAAAGTTTTATCTTAGGTGGAAAAAATGAGCAGAAACCTGCTTGTAATATTTGGAGTTTCACGGTGACTTTACCACAGCCTGGAAGTATTTATGTGCAGATCACTTCCTTGTGTGTCCAGAACCTGGTGTGAGGTTTGATGCCTTAGACAGAGTGCAGCGCATGGCATCGGGTCCACAGTGCTTGCAGCCGGCCACAGGCCTGCAGGGTCGTGTCAGTGGCTCACAAACCCTAGGAGTAGGGGAGATCAGAATTTTTCACAGGTGAACAGTTTTTGGTTATTTTTTTGAAGAGGAAACTAATTTCACTTTATTGATTCGTATTATTCTTGAGTTAAATCAGTTTTTCTTTTTAATTGTGTGACTTCCTCAGGGCAAAGAGAGGTGGGAAAAGCCATTCCCTTCATTACTAAACAGGAACCTATTGTTCTGAGCATATATTAAGCTAATTAATGTTAAACCCAGGTTTATGATCCTTATGCGTTTTTAATATCGTTTGTTTTGTTGTTTCACAGGCAGTAGGTTATAGTTGTATGCCCAATAATAAAGATGAAGATGGCCTAGTAGTTTTAGTTTTTGTCAAAAAGGAAGCAGATATTCGAAGTCAGCAGCAGCAGTTGGTGGAATCATTGCATAAGGTTCTTGGAGGAAACCAGACCCTTACAGTGAACGTGGAGGGCATTAAGACGCTGCCGGATGATCAGTAAGTACACCTGAGCTGTTGTCCTGTGGATTTCTGTGTGCTCCGGTGCAGGTTCAGCCGGGCTGCTGTTGCTGACACGCAGACCATGTCTCCAAGCAGAATACTGATCTCAAATAGTGAGTATTGATTGTAGCAGTGTTTGTGTAGCAGTGGTTTCTTATTCTGTTAGTATTTGCTTACGTCTGCTTTCAGTACCAGGTAGAAACATTTATTATAACTATGTGCATGAGCTGTTGAAAATGAAATGATAATTATTGCTAGTAATCGTGTTTCTTCATGGATAAATGTGATTGCTTTACGGCACTGGTTCTGTGTATTATTTTCAGGCTCGGTGGCAGAATGTTTACATTTGACATTTAAGTTTTGATATTAAGCCTTATTACAATACAAAGAATAACTGAAACAGATTGCACTTGGTGTTAGTGGCAGAGAAGCATTCCACGCACTCAAACTTCTCTGATTTGAAGAACATAGGACCAGTTTATGTAGGACTTTTCACCCAAGCACATGTTTGTACAGCGATTATCTTTTTAGTAGCCAAAGTTTAACTTTTTTTTACTTAAATTCAAATGAATCTTAAGTTGGTTTATGGGTTTATATAATATTAAGTAAAAATTTCTTGCTTTGCAGGGTATGAGGAAAAAATATAATTAACAGTCATTTCTGAACCAGCTAGTGTACTAATATCACATACTGCATTGATATTTGCTTCAGTGTTTAGTGCTCAATACTTTATACTTTGTTTTTCCTCCAGGACAGAAGTTGTTATTTATGTTGTTGAGCGTTCTCCAAATGGTACTTCTAGAAGAGTTCCAGCCACGACACTCTATGCTCATTTTGAACAAGTCAGTATAAAAACGCAATTGCAGCAACTGGGTGTAACCCTTTCAATGACTAGAACAGAACTTTCTCCTGCACAGATCAAGCAGCTTTTACAGAATCCTCCTGCTGGTATGTTTTCTAGAGTCACAGAGTTGAGAAAGTAGATTTAGAAATCAATACTCCTCTTTTGGCAGATGTGGATTGGTCAGTGATGTTAGTAAAGCCAGTGTCAGCCTGTCACGGATGTGATTGTTTAGGACATAGTTTTGAGTATTTGTATTGTATTAACCCATTAGTTCTTTAAAATATACAGGTTAAGCACATCTCTTATACCTTGGGAACCAGAAGTGTTTTCACATTTTAGACGACTTCTGATTTTGGAATGCTAGCATAGATTTCATCATTGAGAATCTTGGAGGACTTTATTTTTTAGATTATAAGGGCTCATTGTTGAAAATTATGAACTAAAGAAATAATCCATCATCTCTTGAATAATCCATAATTTCTTGATTACACATGGATAATATATTTGGTGCTTTTGCAGCTTATATCATTTTAACTGAGTATTCAAGTAAGATCTGAGTGTGTTCTAGAAAAGATTCTAGAGCTAGATTGACCTGGCATTGGTACTTGTCAGGGTTGTGAAAACAGTGGTAAGATTTACAAAGGATCTAAAGTGTGGTCCTTGTTCATGATACTGAATGATTTAATTTTATTTTAAAAGGTTTATTTATTTGCTAGGCAGAGTTGAGAGAGGAACAAAGGGAGGAAGAGAGACAAAGGTCCTGCATCTGCTGATATACTCTCCTTGTGGCTGTAACTGCGAGGGCTGGGCCACACAGGAGCCAGAAGCCAGTAACTGCCTCTGGGTCTCCAGTGTGTGTGCAGGGGCCCAAGCACTTGGGCTGTCCTTCATTGTACTCCCAGGTACATTAGCGGGGCACTGGATCAGAAGTGGAGCAGCTGGACAAAAACTGGCACCCATATGGAAGCATGATGCTGCAGACGTCAGCCCAGCGTGCAATGCACAATACCAGCCCCAGTACTAATCCTTTTGTATAGAACATCAAATAGTTAAAGGTGTTGAGAAGTTGTGATTTACAAAGTAAATACATTGGGTGGAGGGAGAAGTGGGTTGCCTCTGTGATGGCCCCTTTATCTCTTTCCTAACTAGTCTTAATAATTTATTGTACTCTATTAATTCCTTAGCTATGATTTTAATGTAAGAATATATACTTCTAGGTATGTTAGAAATAGGTTTTGCGGTATACATTTAACTACAGTTTGCCATTTTACTTAGAGTGTTTCATAGTATTTTGCATGTATCAATGTATGAAGGTAAAGCTTATTCTATTTAAATACTACATGATATTTCACAGATACAACTAACTTCTAAGTCATTTTTTCCATGATTACAGATTGTAACCATTTGTATTTTAGAACACATGAATGGGTATGTGTTTAGAACAAATGTATTGTCATTTAGTTTTTTAGCTAATACCATGTCTGTTAGATATTGTAAGTTGCTCTCCAAAGCTCTACTGTTCATATTCCTAATAGAAATGTTAATTGCTTTTGACGGTTAACAAGTTTAATTTGCATTTCTGTGATTACTAGTGAAGTTGACAATGGGCTTCTGTGTTTAAATATTTATAGCTGTGGTTTTTTGTTTTTTTGTTTTTTTGTTTTTTTTTTTTTTGAGTTAACCTGCTTGCATCTTTTGCCTATTTTCTATGGAATGTTTTGTCTTGCTTATTTTACTAGCAGGAACTCTTTCTATGTTCTTCAAGTTATGAAATAGTCCAAGGTTACAACTGGTTCCTTCCAATATGCACCATTTTTTAGCTTTATTAGTTCTACAAACTTTGTAATTATATTAGGGATTATATTTCCCTCCCCAAGTGTCCTTGAGGTAGGGATCATATTTGACAGTCATTTTTCTGGATTTGGGGTCTTATTTTAGGAAAGTCATTGTTGTGAAGTTATAAAACAGCTTTATTTTAGAAAAAAATGTTTTTTCTTTATGGTAGGTGTTGATCCTATTATCTGGGAACAAGCCAAGGTAGATAACCCTGATTCTGAAAAGTAAGTGTGTCTTGTTGTTTCATGCAAGGACTGTTAATATGTGCTGCTAGGAATGCGAGTAAATGTGGGCTGTTAATTATAATTCTTTGAAATGAGCTTATTTTCATCTTCATTGCTTTTAAAGGTGTTACTAGAATAAGCGTAGTGTTGTGAAACAGGTTGCTGGGAGTGGAGAGCTGAGTGCTGAGCCAGTTTTATTTGCATTTAAATAATTCAGTGGTTTGGCCGAACAGTATTTCCTTTTTTGTGAGACAAGAAAGTTAAGCTTATATGGTGTAAAATTGTTAGCTATACATTTCTAATTAGAATCCTACAAATATGATATAAAATCACATAGATATTATTATGAAAAATCTTAACGTTGTATTTTATAATACTGGACTTGATTTGATCTGGACACTGAGCCATTAAATTTTTACAGGTTAATTCCTGTGCCAATGGTGGGCTTCAGAGAACTTCTCCGGAGATTGAAGGTTCAAGACCAGATGACGAAGCAACATCAAACTAGATTAGATGTGAGCATTTAGCTTTTCATTCTCTGGATGGGGAATAAGAAGAGGGATTATAGACTTGTCGTTATTTTACCAAGGGTACTATTATTCTGTAGGGGAAAATAAAATATACACTGCAAATTTATAGTTTTATACAATTAACTACCTTATTGATGATGAGTTTCCCAAACTGTGCAAATTTTACTTCAGTGAATTCAGGATTGTTGGCATAACAAATTAGACTCTCATATCCAATTCTTACTGGTGGCTGAATATTTTCTTTGTTATATACTTCAAAAAAAATTTTTATTAGGCAGATTTACAGAGAGAAAGAGAGAGAGATCCTTCATCCACTGGTTCACACAGTGGCCAGAGCTGAGCTGATCTGAAGCCAGGAACCATGAGTTTTCTCCAGGTCTGCCATTGGTATATGGACCAAGCACTTAAGCCATCCTTTGCTGCTTTCCCAGGCTATAGGCAGGGAGCTGAATCAAAAGTGGGGCAAGTGAAACTTGAACTGGTACCCATATGGGTTACCAGTGCCACAGGTGGAGGACTAGCCTGAAAGCCATCAGGTCAACCCTCCTTACATCTTTTCTGTGGCCATGTGAAAATGAAGGTTTCAATCATGGTTATCTTTTCATAATATAGTTTTACTATAAAAGCATATTTGAGTTACTTCACTGGATGATAAGTTTGCTTAATATTTTATTTAGTAAAGTAGGCTTTTAAAAATGATTCATGGGCCTGGCACAGTGGCCTAGCAGCTAAAGTCCTTGCCTTGAATGTCCCGGGATCCCATATGGGCACCGGTTCTAATCCTGGCAGTCCTGATTCCCATCCAGCTCCCTGCTTGTGGCCTGGAAAAGCAGCAAAGGATGGGCCAAAGTCTTGGGACCCAGCACCCGTGTGGGAGACCTGGAAGACATCCTGGCTCCTGGCTTCTGAACAGCCCAGCAATGCCCATTGTGGTCACTTGGGGAGTGACTCATCGGATGGAAGATCTTCCTCTCTGACTCTTCTCCTTTCTATATCTGACTTTGCAATAAAAATAATAAATCTTTATTTTAAAAACATGATTCGTTTGAAAGGCGAGAGAGATGTTCGCTCTCTGGTTCATTCTTGAAATGACTGCAGAGGCAGCTCAGGGCCATGGGAAAGCCAGAGGTCTGGAACTCCATCCGGGAACCCCACGCTGGTGACGGGACCCCACGCTGGTGACGGGACCCCACGCTGGTGACGGGAACCCCACGCTGGTGACGGGAACCCCACGCTGGTGATGGGAACCCACGCTGGTGACGGGACCCCACGCTGGTGACGGGAACCCCACGCTGGTGACGGGACCCCACGCTGGTGACGGGACCCCATGCTGGTGACAGGACCCCACACTGGTGACGGGAACCCCACGCTGGTGACGGGAACCCCACGCTGGTGACGGGAACCCCACGCTGGTGACAGGACCCCATGCTGGTGACAGGACCCCACGCTGGTGACGGGAACCCCACGCTGGTGACGGGACCCCAGCACTTGGATCGTCTTCCACTGTTTTAGATGCGTTAGTGAACTGGGTCAGAAGTGCAGGATTCAAACTGGTGCTCATGTGGGATGCCAGCACTGCGGGTGGCAGCTTAACCCTCTGCGCTCAATGTCGGCCCCTAATGTAGGCTTTTAGAATCAGTTATTTGAAGGTTCTTCCCGTATCTGCTTGTTCAGAATTCTTGATGAAATATTCCTTCAGACTCTGCAGTAGTGAAAAGCTTACTGTTTATGAAAGCAGCCTGGTTACTGGTACCAGCTTTAGTCAGTGCAAAGTTCTCTTTTTTCTTAAAGATTAATTTATTTAATTTGAAGTAGTTACAGAGGGAGAGACAGAAACATCTTCCATCCGCTGTTTAACTCCCCAAATGGCTGCAATGGCTGGAGCTGAGTTGATCCGAAGCCGGGAGCGGAGGTTTCTTCCATGTCTCCCAAGTGGGCTTAGGGGCCGGAGGACTTGAGTCATCCTTTACAGTTTTCCTAGCCCATAAGCAGGAAGCTGGATCAGAAGTGGAGCAGCCCGCGCATAAACTGGTGCGCTTATGGGGTGTCAGCACTGCAGGTGAAGGGTTACGTTGCTATGCCACCCTGCCAGTCTCATAACTTCTCTTTCTTATGTTGATCTAGTATTTGCCATGTTGTAGTTTATACCCATTTTTCTGACTGCTAAACAAGTAAACTGTGTGCTTTCTTTGATGGCCCTGCAGATACTTGAATGTCAGTCAGTTTTGTTTCTTAATTTTTTCTTTGTGACTAAAATTCCAGCATAGTTTCTCAAGTGACATGATTTATAAATCCTTTATTAGATATACTCAATTTAACAGCATCACATTTTTTAAAAATATTTTATTATTTATTTTATTGAAAGGCAGATTTACAGAGAGAAAGATCCACTGGTTCACTCCCCAAGTGGTTGCAATGGCTGGAGCTGAGCTGATCTAAAGCCAGGAGCTTCTTCCAGGTCTCCCTTGCAGGTGCAGGGTCCCAAGGCTTTGGGCCATCCTCCACTGCTTTCCCAGGCCACAAGCAGGGAGCATTTGTTTGTTTGAGAAGGAAAGTTCTGAAATAGCAAGGATGGGCTAGCGCAGAGGCAGTAGCTAACCCAGTCCAGCTCTCCTGTGTGGTTGGCAGGACCTCAGTACTTGAGCCATAGTGAGCTGCCGCTCAGGGCGCTCGTTTGCAGGAGGTTGGAATTTGGAGTGGAGCCACAGTGCTAATCTGGGAACCTCCCATGTGGGACTTGAACGTCCTCTAACTGGTGACTTAGCCACTAGGCTGCGTCATCTGCCCCGTTATTTGCATTTTTGATCCATTCAAAATATTACTCAATTCCCTTGAAAGCTCTTTTTGATTGCTATGATTTTGCTTTTGTTTTATTAGATAAAATGGATTATTTAAAAGTATGTTTAATTTGAAGCTGATACTGTGGCATAGCAGGTTGACTATCACCTGCAATGATTTCTAAATACTTGAAGGTTTTCTTGATATCTTGTTGTTGACTCCTAAAATTCTGTTAGAATCAGAGAACTCAGTATGATTTTAATTCTTCTGGTTTTTTTTCAAGGTTTATTTGAAAGGCAGTTTGTCAAGAGAAGGAGGGAGAGATCAGCTATCTTTTGTTTGTTTCCTCAGCTGGGCACAAGAGTTAGGACTGGACCAGGCCAAAGCCTGGAACCAGGAACTCTGTGAGTGGTGTGGGTGGCGTGGGTGGCGTGGGTCCGTGCACTGAGCCATCTGTCCATTGCCTGCCCAAGCATATCAGGAACATGAGCTGGTGCTGCAGTGTGGGATGCTGGCGTCACACACAGTGACTTCCCCGGCTGTGCCACGGCCCTGCAGTTAAGGTTTGGTAGTGTGTATTCTGTGTTTTGGTGCTGTTGCTATTAGTTGATGACATTGTTAGTTCTTTTGTGTGGTTGATTTATTCTTGCCACTGCAGTTGTTGCAGGATAGCGGAGATCTCTATAGGCAGTGGGAGATATGTGTTTTTCTTCTTTCAGTTCTTTGCGCTTTTGCTTTGTGTATTTTGAAGATGTTTGCCACCTGTGAGTATTTACCGAGGATTGTTTCATGGCAAATTTACCTTTTGTTCTATGTGATGTTCCTCTTAAGAAAAAACAAAGGGTTGGGCCTGACGCAGTAGCCTAGCGGCTTAAGTCCTCGCCTTGAACGTGCCGAGATTCCATATGGGCACCGGTTCTAATCCCAGTGGCCACACTTCCTATCCAGTTCCCTGTTTGTACCCTGGGAAAGCAATTGAAAATGGCCCAAGGCTTTGGAACCCTGCACTTGTGTGGGAGACCAGGAGAGGTTCCTGTCTCCTGGCTTCAGATCAGCACAGCTCCAGCTGTTGGGGAGTGAATCATTGAAGGAAGATCTTCCTCTCTCTCTCCTCCTCCTCTCTCTCTGTATAACTGACCTTGCAATAAAAATAAATAAATCTTTTAAAAAGGGGACAATTATTAAAGCATAATCACATATCATTCAGGTGTTCAGTGCATTGGTTTTTAGTTTGTTCACAGGGTAGTACAGCTGTCCACAGAGTCAGCTGAAGAAACCCCGTGGCCCGTTTCCCTGCTTGCCTTCCTCGCCTTCTCCCCCCTGGCCTCGAGTAGTCTCTTGATCCGCTTCTGTCTCTGTGTTCGTCCATTCTGAACCTTTCCTCTGTTATCTCTCATAAGTGTAGTTGTGTGTCCTTTGACCAGCATCTCCTAGTTGCACTCATAACCACCTGTGGCTCTGGTAATTACTATTCTACTGTCTCCTTCATTTAATTTTAATTTTATTTTACTGCTTCTATAATTTTCTTAGGTTCCACATGAGAGAGATCTTCAGTATGTATCTTCTGACTTAATTAAAATAAGGTTCATCGGTGTTTTTCCAAATGCTAGGATTCCATCCTTCCTGTGGCTGTGTACCACATTTCATTACTCATTCACCTGTCCATGGCCGTGTAAGTTGATTCCTTACCTTGGCTACTGTGAATAATACCGCAGTAAACATGTGGTGCAGATAGCCATGGAACGAAGATAGCTCTGTTTTCTGGGTCCTCTTTTATTTCTTTATTTTCCTTGTAGAGAATTTTAACTTTAGTAAATTTTTTCCCCAAGTTATTTTTAATAGCTTCTCCAAATGAAATTTCTTGTTGCTTTTCCACATGATTCACTGTTGACACGTGGCAATGGTACTGGGTTTTGCACATTGACTTTGAATCCTGCAACTTTGCTGGATTGCTTTATTCTGATAGCTGTTTGGTGGAGTCTTTGGGGCTTTCTTCTCAGATAATTGACTCGTTCCTTTTTAGTTGGGATCCTTTCTGTTGCCTTTAGCTGTAGATAGGACTTCTGCTGGTTCACTTCCCAGCAGATGGAAGCGCTCTCACCATCTGTCTCCTTCTGTCAGTTTCAGATACATAAATAATTCACAAGAAAAGAGAAGTAAAGGCTATGTTCATTTTAAAAACAAAGTCCATTTTCTGTTGTGATCTTTCCTTCCTGAAGTTTGGGTTTGATTTCTTTTCCTTGAGATGCAAGAAGAGGTTATTTTAAATCTCAGTGATTTTAGTACTAGATTATGCAGCTCATGGTTCAGCTTTTGCTGTATGCCATAGGTTTTTGTTCCCGAGAATCCTTCAAGAAGTTTGTAATGCATGAAGTTAAATTGCTATTACAAAAATATTGAAATACTGTTTTTGTAATTCACTTGTTCCAGCACTTCCTGTTGACCCTTTTTATTGTCCTCTTCATGTGTTTCAGGGGATTTTTTTAATTTCCTTGCTTTATTCCTTGGTTGTTCCAGAGCATACTAGTTTTTATTAAATGGTTTCTGATTTTATTGCATTGTGATTAGAAAAGATACTCAATGGGATTTCTTTTTTCTTTTCTCCTTTTTTTTTTTTTTGAAGGATTTACTTATTTTTATTAGAAAGGCAGATTTACAGAAAGAAGGAGAGACAGATAGAACTTCCATTCACTGGTTCCCTTCCCAAGTGACTTCAGTGGCTAGAGCTGAGCCAGTCCGAAGCTGGGGGCTTCTCCAGGTCTCCCATATGGTGCAGGGTTCCAAGGCATTGGGTTATCTTCTGCTGCTTTCCCAGGCTATAATCAGGGAGCTGGAAGGGAAGTGGCACAGCAGGGACATGAACTGGAACCCATCTGGATTACAAAATACACAGTGTAGCACCTAGTTCTGTTCTGTCACTCAAAATGGCCTGCCATTGGGCAGTCCTTACAGGGTGAGTTGAGGGACATTGGCATGCCGTATCGGAGGACCAGTGGTTTGAATCCCAGATACTCCATTTGTGACCCATCTTTCCTGTTAATGTGCCTGGCATGACCACAGGGACAAGATTAATCTGATTGAAATTGTGTTCATAAAATCAAACTGGGTATTTTAGGGCAAAGTACAAGATCTGGATTCAGTTGTATGATTTTTTTTTCTCTTCATTTTGATCATGCCAATTATCTTTTTATCTTTTCTATGCACTGGCCATTACTGAATATCCTGCACCACTGTAAAGAAAGGGCTGAGGCTTTCATTAAACTATCACCTGTAGCATTGCGTCCCATGTGGGTGCCGGTTAGCGTCCCAGTTGTTCCTCTTCTGATCCAGCTCCTTGCTAATGTGCCTGGAGAAACAGTGGAAGATGTGGGAGACCTGGCAGAAGCTCCTGGCTCCAGCTTGGCATATTGCAGCCGTTTGGGAGTAAAGACTTCTTTCCATCTCTTCCTCTGTAATTTTACCTTTCAAATTAATAAATTACAAAAAAAAAAAAAAAAAATCTTGGGATGATACTTACATGATAAAAGGCAGAACAAAAGTGTTTATAGTTTGATAGATGACTCTCAGACCTATCTCAGAATTGGATTTTGCATATAGGTAGGTGTGCCAGGAAAGATTTAGTAAGTGACATATGTAGTTTACCTAAAAAAGTATTTTGTCTTTTTTTTTTTCTAAATAGATCATATCTGAAGATATTAGTGAGCTGCAGAAGAACCAAACTACCACGATGGCCAAGATCGCACAGTACAAGAGGAAGCTCATGGACCTCTCGCATCGGACATTGCAGGTAGTCCGTGTGGATTTCCCCATCACCGGTCTGTGTGTGAAATGTTTGCTCATATGGATTTTTGTAGTAGGAAAACATCAGAAGTAAATCATAGTTTGAAACTTTCTCAGTGAATGTAGAAGATGAAGAAGTCTCCTAAGGCTCATGTTTTAGGATGAGGGAACGCAGTGAAGAAATCAAACACCTTGATACATAGAAGGTGTGTGAGATCAGTGCTACCTGGTTCTCATACAAATAGCAGAAAAAAAGATTTTGTTTTTTTGAGTGATACAGAAGGGACTGTAACCATTTAATGGTTGAAAATGACAAAACTCCCAAATGGCTAAACAGAAATACAAGAGTGAATAGTAACAGGGACTGATTATAGACTTTCATGAAGAGGAATGTGATCTATAACAGATATTACATATGATCAGAGCCAAACAGCACAGCATGTGCAACACTCGTTGTTTATTTTGTTTTGTTTTTAAAGAATTATTGATGTATTTCAAACCCAGAGCATGAGAGTGAAAGGGAAAGATCTTCCACCTGCTAGTTCACTCTCCAAATGGCCAAAGGCTGGGGCTGGGGCTCCGCTAGGACCAAGCTGAAGCCGAAGGGGTGCAGGTATGTGGGCCATCTGGACCTGCACTCCCAGGGGCGTTGGCAGGAAGCTGGATCAGACAGGGCGCACCTGAGACTTGACCCAGTAGACTGTTAATGTTGCTGGTGGCAGCGTAACTCACTGTGCCAGAATGCCAGCCACTGTCACAATTTTCTAAGGCATTCTTTTCCTCTTGAACTTTATTTCCAACCTACGCTAGCATCTTGTGGTTCCAACTTAACCTGTTAGGCCACAGTGCTGACTCCAAAATGGCTTCATTTTTAAAAAGTCAAATAAATTAACAAACTCAGTATTCATGTTAAGAAGTTAGGAAAAGCGTAAAGCAAGTACTAATGGAAAGAATAAATGGAAACTGGTACCCATTATTAATGAATGTATGTTTAAAATTTTCAAAATATAGTGAGCTAGGAAATAAAAAGATTATAAACTGGGGCAGGTGTGAGGGCTCTACTGGCTGATCCTCCCTGTGCAAGTGCTGGCATCCCATATGGGTGTGGTGTGTCCTGGTTGCTCCATTCCCATCCAGCTGCCTGCTTCTAGCCTCGGAAAGCAGTTGAGGATGGTCTAAAGTCTTAGACCCTGACCCTGCACCCACATTGGAGACCTGGAAGAAGCTCTTGGCTCCTGGCTTCAGATCAACTCAGTTTTGGCCATTGCAGCCACTTGTGAGAACCAGCTGATGGAAGATACTTGTTTGTCCTCTCTGTAAATCTGCCCTTGCAATAAAAATGAATTAATTAAAAAGGAAAGGATTGTTATCGCTGGGAAAGAGATTATCTAGAAAATCCAAAAATGAACTATAGGATGATGTGAATAGTTTGCTAAATATAAGTACAAAATTCAGCTCTTGTTTAGATTGTGGATATAGGAAAATACTTGTTTTCCTAACAAAAATATAAAATGTGGGGGAACTTTTTTCTACCAGGAGTCTTCTGGGTATTTACAGCATCATTTGTAGGCCATACAAAATTATCTGCCTAAAACAGCCTCCTGTGCCTGCTGAACTTGAGCATGCCAGAGCAGGTTCCGTGGGCCTCTGACAGCCTCTGGTCTGGGGCGCCCACTCGTGCATGTTAGGAATAAAGTGCAATGTTGGAACCAAGGACTCTATAAGGGGATAAAGCATATTCCTAGATGAGAGGACAATACCCACTTTACAAAAATTAAATTACCGCTTTCTAAGACTGTTTTTAATGTTTTAAGTTTATAGAGAAGAGTCTAATAGTAGCTTCTAGAAGAACAAAAAGGAATAATGGAGGAGGACTTCCCTCTGGGGGAATTTCGAAGTGGAATCTGTCTTAAACCTCATGTAATCCTATCAGTGTGGTTTTGTCATGGGAGAGAATAGAAATTAGAGAGAGAGATGCAGGTGTCTCTGAAGCTAACATATGAGCATGATGATATTTCTGCTCAGTGGGTGTCCTGTAATCTGACTCTTGGAATCTATACCTGTAAGTAAAGATCTGTGAACTGACATGTTTACGGCCTTGTTTATAGTGTCAAGCCTAGAAACAGCAGATTCCTGTTAGGACAGCAATGACTGAATAGATTATTAACAATGCTGTGAGCGTCGATCCAGTTCTGGAGGGCCTCAGCTGGCCTGGATGAGCAGGCACCAGGGCAGGAGTCTGCCTTCAGAGGCCACTGTGTCACATTTAACTTTTCTGATGTTAAGTTGGAAAAAAAAGCCCACTACCAGGAAATATGTCACAGAGTGTCGTCTATAAAGTGATTTTTATATTTAGTCTGTGTGTGAACAGTGTGTACTGGTTCTCTATATGCACATTGTTTTTAGGTATAAAACCCATATTTTAAAAATGGTTTTTGGGCATATAGTAGTGCACTAATGTTGCTTTTTGCCTAAAGCAGGCAGAAACAAAATTCAGTCTCCAATTCTTAAACTCCAAGTATTGTTAGTGTAATTTGGGCTGCTTTATTTTAACAATGAACGCCAGTGAGTTTCCTTCTGTATTGAATGGTCATTGGTGGCTTTCTATGTGCAGGTCCTAATCAAGCAGGAAATTCAAAGGAAGAGCGGTTATGCCATCCAGGCGGATGAAGAGCAGTTGCGAGTGCAGCTAGATACAATCCAGTGTGAGCTAAACGCACCTACCCAGTTTAAGGTAAGCACTTCTGACACGCTGACACTACAGTACAGGTCAGGAAGCTCTGCAGAACCAGTCACGCTGTTTTCAAATAGAGAAATTCTGTATGCTTGTATTTATTAAGAGGCATCTCTTAATCATGAGTCTTTATCCTTTTATATTGTTTCACACAAAATCCACAGAGAGTGAAGATTTTCAATAGGGGCCAGCACTGTGGCTGGCTAATCCTCCTCCTTGTAGCGCTAGTGTCCCAAATGAGTGCTGGTTCGTGTCTCAGCTCCACGTCTGAGCATGGCAGGGCAGTGGAGGATGGCCCAAAGCCTTGGGACCCTGTGGCCATCTGGGGAGTGAGCTAACAGATAGAAGACTTCTCTCTGTAAATCTGTCTTTTAAATAAATGTTAAAACTTCTTTTCCCCTAATAATGGCTTTAAAAATCCTTTCAGAATGAGAACACATCTTTAGGAATGGTTGCTGTTGGCCATTGTCATTTGACTTGGGCTTATTTTTAGGGCCGACTTAACGAGCTCATGTCCCAAATCAGGATGCAGAATCATTTTGGAGCAGTGAAAACTGAAGAGAGGTACTACATAGATGCAGATCTGCTACGAGAAATCAAGCAGGTAAGTGTTTCAGGCTGCACTTTAAATATTCGCTTTATTTAAAAAGCACAGGCAGATCTTTCAAGTGTGAGTTCAGCATCGTTAGGACTGTCAGCTGCAAAGCAGATTGCACCCTTGGGGAGTGTAAAGTGGTGCCATCTGTCTCTAAAAATGTGGCAGTAGCCCATATATCCCGTCACCGAGTGGATAAAACATAGTGCATATACATACACCGTGGAATATTATTCAGTCCTAAAAAGAGTTCTGGCACATATTACAACATGGATGAAACCTGAAGATAAAAATGCTAAGTGAAAAAATAAATGAATCAAAAATGGGAAAGATCATTATGATTCTGTGAGTACCTAGAGTCGTCCAGGTAATGGAAGAGCAGCATGACAGATATTAGAGCTCAGGTAGGGAGAGTCACTGCTCACACAGGACAGAATTTTAAAATTTGGAATGACGGTGTCTGTCAGCTCTGTTAATGTAATCCGTGCCACTGAATTGTGCATTTAAATATGGTTATTTTTTTATGTTTACCTTTTTCCACAATGAAAAAAAGTATCATTCCTGTCCTTCACAGAATGGGTTTAGAGGTAGTAGAGATAACCAGAGTTCCCTCGCTGCAGCACCTTGGAAGTCATTAGACATGAGCGCTTGGTCTGGAGCTCAGAAGGACCACAGAGTGACTTCATGCACCTGGCACGTCTGAGCAGCTCCTGCTGCAGATCCTGGCCGTCCAGCTTGTGTCCACATTACTAATGTGGTACAGATCCACTCAGCCAGCCGAGGGCCTCCAGACACTTACTCTCCTCAGATAAAATAAGCGGATTACCCAAGGTGCCTTGGAGATGGCCAGCTGCTTCAGAATAAAGCCAACCATCTCCTGCCCAGTCAGTGGTCGCCAACAACCCACTGAAGTGGGTGATTAACACGGACTTCACACCTTTTACGAAAAGCACATGGCTAAAAGTTGCTGCTGGCACTCGCTTGGGTGAAGAATGAATAGAGGTATCAGGTCAGGATCATTGGCAAGAAGCAGCGTGTCTCGACTCTTGGCCACATCCACCTGCTATGAAGAGGCTTTTTGAGGTGGATCAAGAAGAATGGAGCAAACATTCAGAGCCGTTTGGAATTGCATTGTGAATGCCAATATAAGAGTTTTCAATTTGGTTGATGTGAAGAAAGGATATTTCTAGATTAACTGATAAGGGGGAAGAGTGAGATGGGGGACAAAAGAGCCATGAGACCCCACCAACTTATCCATCTCTAATGAGGTCTATTAAGATGTTCTTAAAAAGCCCTTCAACAGGGAGGAAACCTAGGACCAGAGTGTCCAAGACCCAGCATCCGGTTACTCTGTTCTGTAACACAGGAGCCTGCTTTAAAGAATGAAAGATAAGGCTGCAGAACATGCTAGGCCAAAAGGTCAAGAGAATCAAGGAGACCAGAGGACAATTCCAGGAAGAGGTTGCCAGGAAAATAGGCTGTCCTCTGAAGAGCTTCTGCTTCCAAATCTAGAGTCCATTTAAAACAAGGAATTTTTAAAAACTAACAGTTCCATCAAACCAAAAAAAATGGGCAGTGCTGTTACAGTTGCCTTGCATTATTATGCAGATGGATTAGTGAAAGCTGTCCTACCATTTCATGTGAAGAAAATATATCAACATGATCAGCTCTGTGAAGCACATTGAGCTCTGATTTTACCTGCTTTAGAAGGGGTATTATAGTTGGACGCAGCTGAAAGCCAGTCTGGCTCCTGGGTTCCTGGAAAGTTCAGACTCAGCTATATTTTGTTGTTTAATGCAAAGAGAAGATTCTAGCATGCTATGCTCAAGAGATATAAATAACATGAACGCCCACTTTTTTTTTAAGTGACAAAGTGCGGTATATTATTCTGGAATTGGAAATGTTGGTGAGGGTTACTTACCTGTACTTCAGCTTCTTAAACTGAAAAGTAGAGATGATAATCGTACTCCAAAGGGTGCTAAGAAAGATTCTAAATGAGTTAATACCATGAAAGCTGTGTGTGCCTTAACACGTTGAAGAATGGTTAAAACTATCCTCGTCACCACCACTGTCCACTTTACCCTCCAAACGTGAACACTTCTGGCCTTCCGAGTCACCCTGCTGGGCAGCTGGATTTGAGGATCTTCTTGAGTTTTATTTTAATGTCATAACTTGGTTTTATTTTATCATGTTCTTTATGCATTTCATTGTTGCTGTTATTACTGCTGCAGAAAAACTGTTGTACTAGTGTTTAAATATGCCTGCTGTGCTTAAAACTAGCTTCAGGGGGATGTTGTGTTGCTATTAAAAAGTAAAAGCTTTCTTAAATGGAGTAACACATAAATGCGTTTTCTTCAATTTGTTCCAGCATTTGAAACAACAGCAGGAGGGCCTGAGCCACTTGATTAGCATCATAAAAGACGATCTGGAAGACATCAAATTGGTGGAACATGGATTGAATGAAAGCATCCACATCAGAGGCGGTGTTTTTAGTTGACAGCTCACAGACTTGTGTTACGGGTTTCCGGTTCACGCTCCTGCAGTGTCAGGCCTCTCCCGACTGCCCGAATGGGAAAAATAAGAAACAAAACAGTCCTCTTGGCTTGGGTTTTTTTTTTTGAGAAGGTTATAAAAAGAAGTACACAATTATCTAAAGCATATGTACTATTGTACATTCTGACAACATTTTCTTAAACAAAATCAGTATTTAATGATAATTTTCCATTGAGCCTGAACTCCGCTTCCCTTAGCAAGTACGTATGAGATAATGACTTTGCACAGAACAAAGAATCACTCGATTGTCAGAGATTTGTACTTCAGGGTATAAATGTACATCAGCTTCTATGTTTGTGAATTCATCTGTGGGAGGAGCAAAGAGAATCCACAAGTATTTAATGATTACTATGGTTTTCTTTTTGTTCTATAAAGATTTAAAAGTATATTTTTATATTATTTTACTTATTTGAAATTTAGAGAACAAGTAAGCAATTAGGATATGCCAAAATTACCATTTCTGTAATCTTTTTTTTAAAAAATATTTCCAAAAAGGTAACTTATAAATAAATTCTTAATTTGTAATTACTTTCCTATAGTTGTGCTTTATTTAGCTTTTGAGCAATGACCACCATGTCCATGTAAGTACTAAATTTTCATCAGAATTACGATTTAAATTTTCATCATAACCACAATTTAAGATTTTAATTCAGTGTTCTTAAATACTTTTTCTCAGTGCTCACAAATTCTGACAGGCATGGAAAATTAAGTTTACTTCAGCTATCAAATAGGATAAAGAATTGCATAATATACTGTGTCTGAAAGCACTAGAAAATGAGTTACATGTCATAACACACCCTTGGGAAGTTGGGATTCTGTAGGAACTGGGGCCTTGTAGTAGTGGTTCTGACAGCAGAGTGTAGGTGGGCTGCATCAAGGTGTCTCCCCCTGGCATGCTTCCCACTTCCTCTGGCTCGCACTGAGCAGCATGGGAAGGGCCCAGCGCATCTTGCCGACAGTGGGGACTGAGTTGGGTGATGTGCCGTGTATGTAAGCTGAGATTAAACTACAGGCGTTTCTTTTCAGTTGCATAGGATCTGCTGTTTCCTTCCACATCAGCTGCACTTTGCAGCCACCTTTCCTAGTTGGTGATATACAGAGGTATATGATCTTGTGACCTACCCTCCTTCATCAGGCTCTTGTACCCACTGTTGCACTTCTAGCAGTGTACCCATTTTTCCAGTGGGTACTTCCTTTGTTTTGATCTAGGTAGCCAAGTATAGAAAAGGAGTCTGTATCCCCGCATTCTCCTTATAGTAGGAAACATTATTCATTATGCCCCATCTGATGTATGGATCACTGTCATGTATATAATGCTCAGGTTTTTTTTTAAAGACATTTATTTGAAAGGCAGAATGACAGAGATCTTCATTTGGTTTATTCCCCAAATGGCTGCAACAGCTTGGACTGGGATAAGCTGAAGTCAGAAATCTGAAACTCTGCCAGGTGTTCCCAGCTCCACATTGAGTGTCGGGGACCAAGTACTGGGGCCATCTTGGGCTGCTCCCCAGGAAATCAGCAGTAAACTGGACTGGAAGTAGAACAGCCGAGACTTGAACCAACACTCCCATACTGGATGCTGGTGTTTGCAAGCTGTGCCACAATGACAGCCCCTCTCTAACCTTTGATTTTTCCTGTTCTGATAGTTATTCTTAGTTTGCAACATAAAGACACTTGGATAGGGTCCAAGGTCTGCCTGGATTGGGGCGAAGTCATCCTTCTTGTGAATCCACGCGTGGGTCAGGTCTGTGACCGGTGTCCATACAATTGGTTAGTGACTGGATTTGGTTAAGACTACAAGTATGATTTAAACAACTCCTAACAACGTTCTACAGACTGAATGCGCTTCTGAAATTTGATGTTGAAATCCTAACACCCAATTTGGCAGTTTAGGAGGTGTCTGGGTCATGAGGTTGGGCCCTTCAAGGGAATGAGTTTAGTGCCCTTAACTTCTCTGCCCTGGAATGTGAGGACAGCAAGAGGACAGCCCAGCCTGGAGCCCAGGAAGAGCCCTCACAAGGAACCATGCCTGCCAATACCTTGCTCTTGGACTTGACAGCTTCTGGAACTGTAAGGAATAAATATCTGTTGTTGATAAACAGCTAGGCTGATTAGTCTGTCATGGCAGTCTGAGCAGGTGAAGACACACAATTCAGCATGTGGTGGGTGGGCGGAAGACCTGGGGCCTGAGTTGACCAGCAGCAGTTCCTGTTGATAGTCTTCACTAAAAATGCTGAACACTCAGAACAGTGAGATTGGAAGCACAGTGAGCCCTGAAGGTTGATCTGCTTTTATGTAGCTTTTGTGGACTACTGAAAGGGACTTAATCCTTTTATGAAACCCTGGCCAAGTGTGAACAAGTCTTACTGGAGCCCATGCAGACCCGCTGAGAGGCACCAGAGCATGGACGTATTTATTGATCAAGGGAAGATACGTTCTGAAGGCAAATGTGTTCAATGAGGTAAGGAGGATACTTTTTAAAATTCTAATTCAGGCATTCATAGTAACCACTGACATTAACCTTAGACATGTCTGGTAATTCTGAAATAATATCTGATAAACTTTTATTGAATTGAGACCAAGATATACAGTTTGTTTTTTTCAATCAGGAAATATAGAAATAAACATTTTGACAAATGAATCAACTTTCTAAATTTGCAAAATTCATAACAAATATACACAGTTCTCATTTTATCAAGTGACTTTGGCCAACAAGTGAAAAATAGACGATTTTGATACCCTATGGGCTCCCTATGGTACATTTCAAGTACAGAACAGGAAAGGTAAAGTATCAAACTATAAAGCAACAAAGAGGTTCTTAGCAGAAGCACTGACTACAATGACCAGCATCCCCAGCGGTGGCAGGAGCATCTGGCCGGAGGACGCCGAAGGGTACGTTTTGGGACCTGGAACCGGACCTGGTGCTGTTGATGAGAACACAGTCATTTTTTACATCTAATAGCCACTCACACCCTGTGCCTGGATATGGAAACAATACTGCGAATGAGTTATTTGTAGAAATACTTCTCCCTAAACTAGTTTCATACAAACAATTATAGACTTCAGGCCGTACTCATACACCATTAGAATCTGGTCCTAGGTTTCATCTAGGATTTCACAGGCTTTTCAATTTAATGCCAAGACAATTATTTTTGTTGTATAAGCTGTCTAGGATTCTAGCACATTTTCTGTATATACTTCTAAGTTATGGTTTAACTGTTCATCTGTTTTTGTGTTTAAGATTCAGTAGAAGGGCAGACAGACATCTTCCACTTTCTGCTTACTGCCCAAGTGGCCACGGAAGCTGCGGCTAGGCTAGACTGAAGCCCGGAGCCAGGAGCTTCATCTGGGTCTCCCGTGAGTGTAGTTGCATCCACTGCTTTTCAGGTGCAATAGGAAGCTGCATTGGAAGTGAAATATCCAGCACCCATTTGGGAGGCCAGTGTTGCTAGCAATGGCTTAACCCACTGTGCTGCAACTGGCTCATTTCTTGTGTTTCAAAAAAGACTTTACATTTCATGTTTATATTCAGCTAGTTACCAAAATACAACTGGGAACTGCTGGGTTGTGAATAGTAGGCTCTGCAACCTAATATCAAATAAATAAGTGCTTTTATCCTTCTACAAATAAACTACTTTGAAAAAAACTGCTGCTCTAAGCTGGTAACTGATTGCTGGTGTAAGTTTCTGTTCAAGCAAACCAGAGGAAGGCTGACTGACAGATTTCAAACACAATCATGCTTCAGACTTCCTAAGTTAAGCCAAGAGAAACAGTCAAGTTCATAAAAGCCATGTCAGTTACTGACCAGTTCTAAGCATGCAGTTAGGAGCCAGCATCAGGGGTAGCAGGTAAAGCTGCCACCTGCTATGCCAGCATCCCATATGGGCTCTGGTTTGTGTCCTGGCCACTCCAGTTCAACTCCCTGCTAATGGTCTGGGAAAAAGCAGAAGTTGATCAAGCACAGGCGTCCCCGCCATCCACCTGGCAGGCCTGGGGAGTGAACCAATGGACTTTTTAAAAGCAAACATGCAGTAAAGCATGTTCAGGTAAGAAAATGGACCGGCAGGTACACTCAGGCAACAGTGTATCCTACAAAACTGCCCAGGGGCACCAGCGTCCGGGGGCAGTGAGGACAGCTGTCAAGAGGCTTTTTGTTAAGAGTCAATGCAGTGTGGAGGTAGAAGGCTCGCTGGCTGAACTGCTCAGCACAGCCCTCACAGTGCAACATCTGCATGCTTCCCACACGGCTTCCAAACGTGCAGCTAGATATACAGTGTAAGAGACAGTGATCAAACCCAGAAATTAAAGCAGTTTCACATGTATATGCATATAATTTTAAGTATTATAAAGATTAAGCAGTTTTCATTTAGTGTCAGCTGCATTTCATCACTTATTGCAGCAGCAGCTTCCATTCAAAATCCAAATTGTATATATAAGTATCCACTTCATTGAACCTTTCGCTATACGCACAGCATTTATAGGCTGAAGTGCATATGTTTGTTAAAATTTGAGTTGAGTTTTTAAAATGGGTGCAGATATAGCCATGAATCTTGTTTCAAGATAGTATAGGGCCTTCTGAATAGCTGGTATAAAAACGGAGATCTTCCCAGGTCAGGCTTTGGATCAACTCAGCTCCGGCCATTTGGGGAGTGAACCAGTGGATGGAAGTTACTTTTCTCTGTAAAATCTCCCTTTTCAATGTATATTAAAAGGGAGTTTGGTGTTGTGAGACTTGAGAACCACTGCTCTAAGCACACTGTCCAGACACAGTGGAAAATGACTAAGTTCCCAGCCACTCACACCAGCACTGGGACAGGACGTTGTACTCTGATAATGCCTTAAACTCTTGACAACTCTGTTCCCTTTACTGAGGAAAAATGCATTTCTTTTTCTATGTTACAGAAACATTTACCAACAGAGGAAATGAAATATTTCTTACTGGGATTGTTGAAACTCCCGTGACTCCTGTCTTCTGAAATGTAGAGAGAGTTCAGTTAGTTACTGCGCATCTGTGTACTCGGGCCTGACTGAAGATGAAGTACACACAGGGACCCGGGGAGTGGGGTCGGGGCTGGGGGACAGGAAGACGGGAAGATGGATTTGGAGGTGTGGGGGAGGGGGAGGGAGAGGATTTATTTTTTTTAATCTGCACTCTTGAAATTTGCCCTTTACCATCAATGTGTGTTTCCATTAAAAAAGAGGTTAACATTTTTCTGCAAAGAGGTGCTTTATCTTCATGTTAAACTCAGATTCCCACACATCCTTTAACCCCATTTATTCTGTGCTTGCTTGTGGGCTAACCCTTCCTCGCACACTGCCACCTTAGAGTTCCCTGAGTGCAGTGTGTATGGTTGCCTGTATTTCACAGATGTTCTCGGAGACACGAACAAAGCCACAGAGGCACCCGGTGGTGGCGATGCCTTATTTCAGAGCCGCTGCGCTTAGCTGGTGCCTGCTTCAGCCGTGTGCTAGCACAGGAGTGCTGCAGTAGCACATGCCGGCGGCTCTGAAGCCGATTCTAGGAACCCGGCAAACAGGGACAGAATGAAATCTAAACTGGCTGTAAGACTTGACGTTTTGTGTGGCACAAAGTGAACGAAATTTGCAAAGTTTGGGTACTGCTTATCTCCGAGCCTCACAGGTCATTTACCTTTCTAACAATGTTCACGTCCTCACCTCTGAAGTGACATCACAATTAGCTTTTTGGATAATCTGAGATCCTGAGTACTGTTTAGACACTGCCTTTAAAAGAAGACTTGTGAGGGTCTGGTGTGAGGGCTTAATTGGCTAATCCTCCCTCTGCAAGTGCTGGGATCCTATATGTGCACCGGTTCATCCTGGCTGCTCCACTTCCCATCCAGCTCCCTGCTTGTGGCCTAGAAAAGCAGTGGAGGACGGCTCAAAGCCTTCGGACCCTGCACCTATGTGGGAGACCTGGAAGGAGCTCCTGGCTTCAAATCGGCTCAGCTCTGGCCATTGCAGCCTTTTGGGGAGTGAATTAGTAGATGGATAATCTTTCTCTTTCTCCTCTGTAATCTGCCTTTTCAATGAAAATTAAAAAAAAAAAAAAAAAAAGCTATGTGCAGTACACACAGCTGCCCAGGAGGGGGCACAATAACCCACGGTTCTGCAAAACGCAGACGCCTATCAGAGGAGGGGTGGGCTAAGGCGACTCCCAATGTGAGCATGTACAGTCCTCACACTTTTTTTTTTAATGAAAGTCTGATTTGCAGAGGAAGATCTTCCATCTATGTATTCACTCCCGCAGTCACTGCAACAACTGGAGCTAAGCCTTCCAAAGCCAAAAGCCAGGAGCGTCTTCAAGGTCTCCCAACGTGGGTGCAGGGTCCCAAGGCCTTAGGCCATCCTCTACTGCTTTCTCAGGCCACAAGCAGGGAGCTGGATGCAAAGTGGAGCAGCCAGGACACAAACTGGCATCCATATAGGATCCTGGCACATTCAAGGCGAGGACTTTAACCACTAGGGTACCATATTGGGCCCCACCCATACGTTAACCATGCTCTTCCTGCATCTGCACTTTCCCCCACAGAAACTGTTCACCCCGGGAAGCTGCCTGCTGCATTCCAGACACAGCTGGACGCCAGCTGGCCCAGTTCCAGGTCAAGGGCTTTAACTTTTGCTTGGCCAGCGAAAAGGATGGTTTTTGGTTACTCAGCTCAGAAGTTCTCAACACTGGCCCCTCCAGGCTTGTCTGCTGGGATTCCAGAAACTTCCCAGGCTCCCGAAAACCGAGTCTTAAGGGAAAGTACTTAGAACCCACTGGTGCCTCCACGCCCAGTGAAGAATTTATTACCTGGCTTTTCATCTGGTTGTATAACTTTTATTCCTAAATAAGAAAAAGATTTTCAGGTTGTAATAAAGACAGCTATCATTTAATTTTCTCTGATTCATGTTGCCACGCTGTGTGTGAGCAGCAGTGTGTGCCTCAGGTGTCACATGTGAAAACATGGCCAGAGACGTCTGGCAGCTTACACGACCCAGGTTCCCAGAGCGAGCGAGTGCCACAGGAGGCTTCCTGGAGCTGGCGTTGAGCACAGTGCACGTCCGTCCCTCCGGTGCTGCTCCAGTGGCCTCACACAGCCACAGGGGCTGGCAGGAACCAACGAGGTTGGCCTGGCTTCAGCACACTGACACTGCACACACATACAAGGTGTCGTCAGCATCTCAAGATGCACCCAGCAGTGGCCGCCTGCGCCACCACAGAGCCGCTGGACCCTTCTCTGAGCCTGCCGCCTTGTGGGCTGAACATGCCGTTTCTGAACACAGCATGTGCTTTCCAGAGCCGTGTCAGGCAAGACCCAGAACTGGACAGATGCAAGCAGTTAACTGATGCAACAAAACCTGACTTCTCTAACAGGTGAGTGTATTCCCATGGTAACAACAACTACGAAAAATGTCATTTCAAAGCACAATGTGAGCACTGGATAGGGCCTTACACCCTGAGCTTTCATGGCTTTATACATCCTGCAGACATGTCCATGAAATAAAGACAAGTGTCGGCCACACTTGCAGATGGCAATTCTGAGACCTAGAGAGGTGTCAGGACTGTCTACAGCTGTCTGAGAACAGATCATATTACGTCGCCTTAATTCTATCTCAGGGAAAATTTTAAGCATAGTAATCTTCTTTTGTAAGTGTAAAATCAGGTCCTTCTGAGAAATGGGCCTGAGGTTAGAGCTCAGCTTCTCCGGCCAGCGGCGCTCTCGGGGGGGCCCCTGGATGCCTGACTCACGCCCCTGCTTCTAGAGGCAGCCTGAGTCGGCTGCAGTCCCCGGGAGCATCCGCACGTGCTGGCGAAGAGACGCGGTTCTAACTGAAGAGGCCTGGGTCTGTCCTCACGGCCTCGTCCTCAGGCAGCCCTCTGCATGTACTCGTGTCTCTATCTCCCTGGCTGGCTCCTGCCCTCAGGCCTGCCCGCCCCCCGGCTGGCACCTGCCCTCAGGCCTGCCTGCCCTTGCTTACCAGGTAGTACGAAGGGGTCTGCAGTTTGCATTCCTACGTGAGAAAGAAATGTTCATGATTTGCAATTTCTTCGAGTAAGTATAACTTTCTAAGTCTGGTCTAATGAGCTCAACAGATAAAACACTCCAGGTCCCACTGCACTGTAGTTTCTGGGCATTGATTTATAAACACTAGCTACATAAACCCTCCCTTTGCAAGCCCGCATCAGCTTAGAGGAGTCGAGGGCTGTTACCTAGAGGTTGCGGAGAGTGAGAGGTTCCTAGGCAGGAAGTACTGGTCTCACCATCAGTGAGGGACCTGCAAGGTGCTGGGCTGTCCAGCCTTGCCCTTCACACCCCTAGCAGAGCCAACTTCCTGCCTCACAAACAGGCCCCAGGAGCAGGTGAATGCTACAAGGAAAAGCGCTTTCTCTACTCTCTCCCTGCTACATCTCCAGCTGGCCAGCGGCAGCTCTAGGGAAACGCTCCCAGTGACATCTCTCTGATGCTGAAGGAGTGCCTTACCTCACACCTGAGTTCAGACAGGAAACAGAAAGCGACCTTACCTCGTATTTGGGTGGGATCCTGCAATTTCACATCTGAAAACAAAACATGAAAACCGCTCAGTGGCCATCAGTCACTCGCTCTGGTTTGGCCCCTTGCTTGTGCGTCCTCCTGTGGGTGCCCCAGCTTGCCCGGTCTCAATCAGTACTCGGAGCAGCCAGTCACAGGCGTTCTGCATGAGCTGCCCGGTCCTGTCCATGCCCTCCTGCTGTGTGCTAGGATCTGCCGTGCTTGCGACAGACAGAAGGCTTTGACCAGAGACCAAACACAGCTGGCCACCGACCCTGGACTGTTAGTCTCCAAAAAAACTAAAGATCCTTTAAAAATGAAAGTACTTAGCCTCAATTATTTTGTTAACGTAGCACGAAATGGAGTAAGCCAGTTACCCTCCATTGCTAATTCTGTATTTCCTCCATCTCTATCACTCATACAAGCGGGAGTTACTATGCTAAGCCACAGTTTACAGCGTGGGTTCCCACATGGGAGTGCTGGTGTGAGTACCAGCTGCTACGTTCTCCAGCCCCTTGCTCACTCTGGGGAGTGAGCCGAACATGGCCAAGTGCTTGGGCTGGTGCCGCCAAAGTGGTAGACCAGGATGGAGTTCCTGGCCCCTGTTCCGCTGGGGTGCCTGCTGCAGCCATCTGGCCAACAAACCAGTGGGTGCAAGATTTCTCCCTGACTACAAATCTGCCTTTCAAATAAGAAGTGTTTAAGATTACTTATTTCTTTGAAAGGCAGAATTACAGGAGAGGGGGAGACCTTATACCCTTTGGCTCACTCCCCAAATAGATGTAACAACAAAAGCTTGGTCAGGCCAAAGCCAAGATCAGGGACTTTGGATCTCCTACATGGGCCGCAGGGCCCCAGGGACTTTGGCCACCTTCTGCTTCTTTCCCATTAGCAGGGAGCTGGACTGGAAGTGAAGCAGCCAGAACAGGGCTTCACATGGGATGCTGATATTACAGGCAGCTGCACAGCCCACTATGCCACAGCCAGGTTTTTTTTTTTTCTGTTTTTAAAGGAGAAAGAAAAATTTTTTTTGAATTTTTAAAAATAAGTTTTATCGTTACAACAGTAAAAATGTAAAAGAAAATAAATTATCTTTTAGTGATGGGACAAGATCTAAACTCCTTAATGTGGACCTCCACGATTTCCATAACATAACGTAACTTGTAAGTGGCACACACTGATGGGCTAAAATCTCTGCTTGTCTTAGTTCTGCTATCATATTTTACAGTTATGGTTGGGGGCGATTACATGCCCTCTGAACTTCAAGTCCTCATTTACATAAAATAAACTCTTCCACTGAGATCAAAGAAACTACAAAATTCTTGGGATTCAATAAATGACATTCCTCTGCTGTAGTTCCTCAAATTTTCCATGCTGGGTACTGTTCTTGGACAGAGGAGGCCTCATGTTTTCTAACCTTGTAGTTAGCTCAGAGAATAAGTAAAAACATGATTTCCCAGGTAAAATAATGAGCCTTGGCTTTTAATTTAAGGTTGAGAATAAGTAGTATTGAAAATATAATCAGGAGCCTGGTACGATAGCCTAGTGGGGACTGGTTCATATCCTGGCTGCTCCACTTCCCATCCAGCTCCCTGCTTGTGCCCTGGGAAAGCAGTGGAGGACGGCCCAAAGCCTTGGGACCATGCACCTGCATGGGAGACCCAGAGGAAGCTCCTGGCTCCTGGCTTTGGATCAGCTCAGGGCTGGCCGTTGCAATGGAAGATCTTTCTGTCTTTCCTTCTCTCTGTAAAACTCTGACTTCCCAATAAAAACAAATAGAACATTGAAAAAACAAAAGATACTCAACTTGAATGTTAATTTAGCCTTATAGTTGTCTTTTTTAAATATATCTAGTGGAAAACTTAGAAAGTTTTGAGAAACGATACGAGGACAGTGTAACAAGGGAGACCAGGAGAGGATTCAACCTTATAAAGCCTAAACGCTGGTGAGAACAATGGTTAGGGACCCAGAATCGCACAGATTTGTCTATTTATTTGAAAAGTACAGTTACAGAGAGAAGGAGACACCCATCACCCCAAACACACACACACACACACACACACACACTCACTAGCTCTATCCACTGGTTCATTCCCCAAATGGTTGCAACAGCTAAGGCTGAGGCTGGTCCAGGCAGAGGCCGGTGACTGACTAGGAAGTCCATTTGAGACTCCCATGTGGATGTAGAGGCCTCAGCACTTTGGTCATCGTCTAATACTTTCCCAGGTCATCAGCAGGAAGCTGGATCAGAAGCGGAGCAGCTGGGACATGAACTGTTAGCTCAGAGGGGATGCCAAAATAAGAGTCACTAGCTTAGCCCCCTGCACAAAAATACTGGTCCCGAGGCAAACAGTTTTTGTTGGAGTTTTGGTTTTTAGATTTGCTTGACTAACCTAAAATTGCCAGGATAAATATATTTTCCATAATATTTCCTGATTGCAAATACATTATAATTGTAATGACATAAAACACAGGATGGGCCTGGCGGTGTAGCCTAGCGGCTAGAGTCCTCGCCTTGAACGCCCCGGGATCCCATATGGGCACTGGTTCTAGTCCCGGCAGCTCCACTTCCCATCCAGCTCCCTGCCTGTGGCCTGGGAAAACAGTCGAGGACGGCCCAAAGCCTTGGGACCCTGTACCCGTGTGGGAGAGCTGGAGGAGGTTCCTGGATCCTGGCTTTGGATCAGCATAGCTTTGGCCATTACGCTCACTTGGGGAGTGAATCATCGGAGGAAAGATCTTCCTCTCTGTCTCTCCTCCTCTCTGTATATCTGACTTTCCAATAAATAAATAAATCTTTAAAAAAAAACCACAGGAAATTACTAAGAATTAAAAGTTGCTTAAAATCTCAGAGAAACTCATTGTCAACATTTTTGGTGTATTCTATTTTTGTTATATGTTTCTTAATAAAGCAGAGGTTTTTACTCATTTTGCCAGAATGCTAGCCCCAGGGCAGGAGACAAGGAGGAGCCAGATGGAGCTGCAACACCATAGAGTTCACATTAGGACTGGGAGAGTAATCAGGCTGGGCTGGAATAGGCTGCAGTACCCACCTGCAGGAGCTGGAACAGGGAGCCAACTAGACTGTACAATAAGATTGCAGACACGGAGGTAAGGTGTCATGTCAGCCTGAGCCCAGTGGGGACCAGGTACATGAGTCCCAGGGATGGGGTATCTGACAGGGCTCGGGTAGCTTGGCTCAGGTCCTGGGGCCCACCTGTATGGTGGGGGCTGCGTTTCTGAGCCCCGGGGACAGTGGAACTGGTGGGGTGGGGTTGCTTGGCCTGGGGAATGAACCAGTAGATGGAAGAGCTCTCTTGGCCTGCCTTCTAGGTGAGTGTCAGGTTCATGAGCCCCAGGGGTGACAGATCCAGTTGGGCTTGGGTCACCTGACCTGGGTCTCAGAGCCCACCTATTAGGTGGGTGCCAGATTTGTGAGCCCCAGGGGTGGGGGATCTAGTGATTCTTGGGATGCCTGGTCTGGGTTCTTGGAGTTGCCTGCAACAGTATGTCCTACTTAATGAGAAAGGTGGAGCAGTGGATACAGGCTATCTTGTAAAAGGAGAATACGGCAGCTCATTTGGTGCTGTAGCAGAAGAAGAGAACCAATTGGACAACTACCCCAAAGAAATGATAACAGCAAAAAATCTTGGTGAATGCAGCCAATGGACACTGGGAGGGTGACATCATCCTTGGATCCGTGAAATCGGCAGCATTTCAGAACTATCCAAACCACCTGGACAGAACCCTCGGAATATGTACACACTGAGACTCTGGATCGATACCAGGTGGCAGTTCCTCATTCGTGGGTACTGGGGCATATGGAAGGTCGTGAGTGGCTTCCCCCTTCGTCTCTCTGCTTCCCCAGGAACAACAAGAAGAAATAGCAAATTTGGAAGCAATGAGTTCACCCAATTTTCCCTAAACCTTGATCCTTCCCAACCTGATCAACCATGTAATCATTATTTTAAAAAAAGAGAGAGAGAAGCAAAACAGGCTGGCATTGTGACGTAGCAGCAGAACTGCCAGCTGCAATAGTGGTATCCCACGTAGGCGCCTGTTCGCGCCTTGGCTGCTCCGCTTCCAATCCAGCCTCCTGCTAAAGTGCCTGGGGAACAGGGGAGGACAGCCCACACGTTTGGGTCCTTGACATCCATGCACAAGATGCAGATGAAGCTTTGGCTCCTGGCTTCAGTGGGGCTCTGCCCTGTCTGCTGAGGCCATCTGGGACCTGAAGTAGGGTTACTGTGAGATGCAGGCTTGTTTTGTCAAGTTTTTTTTTAAAAAAAAATTTATGTGAAACCCAAGAGGATCTCAGGCATAATAAACTAGGATGTGAAGACAAGCTTTGCTATCTTCCCACTTCTCTTACCATGCCATGCCTGCCACTCTTGCTCATAACGGAGTTTCCTGCAAAACCTAAGCCCCCATAGACCACAGCAATGTCTTACCAGAGTCTTCTAGCTTCTGGTTTTCATCACCTAAGTTACAGAAAGAAAGAGCACTTTTAATGTTGGGACAAAAGATTTGGAACTTGAACTGCAGCATAACTACCTTCATGTAACATTGGCATCAGGGACCACAGGGTAGGTCCAGTGCGTTACCATGACCAAATTCAAGTATCAGCCAGAGTTGTAACATACAGCAGCTAACATGTTTCTCTAACCTAGTGTATCAACAAAAACTAGCATACACAGCAAGCCTTCTGGAGTTTGCTAGGAGCCAAAAAACAGCTCTTGAAGGCAGCGAGGTCCCTCATCAGACACTGTGGCAGAAATGGGCGAACGAGAGGACGGGCTGCGAACGAAATCCAGAGCACCGTGAAATGCTTCGCTTCTCTCCCCACAGCAGGTAGCTTCCGGAACAAACGGTACATTGCAAATTTATAAAAAGTTTGGAAAAGTTAGGAAAAGTCCTTTCCTAGTGTCAACAAGGAAAAACTTTTTGTGGACACATGGGCTAAACCTAATGAAAAACTTAGATGCAAAGAAATAATTTGTGTTGTGTCTCCCTATGTGAGAACTTTTCATAAAACGAATCATCCGGATATTTCGGTTAAGTGATACCAAACATGAAACATCAGCATATCTGAGAAACAGAGATATACTCGGCTTTCTGTTTGTACCTGAATGCTTCGCTCCTCACAGCCCAACCTCAGTGACGAAGTGCAGAGCCACGCCTTCGGGAAAACGGGCGGGCCACCCTCAGGCCCCTCCCTGTTAATCCTCTAAGTCTTCATGCTGCCCAGGTCTCCACAGAGCCAGCTCTCTCATTCGAAAAAGGTTATTTTTCCCACCTTTTGTGTCTTTCCAAACTACTGCTTTGCGGTCTTTTAGCTAAGAACTACATCTGTATAACAAGAAGGCACTATTAGATAGCCACGTAAGGATACACTCACCACGGTTGTAGACATAGGTAGGTTGAAGATATTCTGAAATATGAACACGTTTTCATTACATATTAGCATTCTCACATGCATATATATATTATACATACATATGTATTAGGGATATACATATATTTAAACCAGTTTCTATTTGAGGACCATACAAATATGGTTATTATAAAATACAAAACTCCAATTCAAAAACAAATGTATATGGATTGATTTTAATTACATGGGCTAGATTCACAGGAAAGCTAGACAAAAAGTTAGCTGGAAACAGATTCTTGTTCTCAAACGCCTTAAAAAAGAAATTCTTCAAAGGACCCACCGGGAGTGTGCACCAGCCCAAGGCATTTCCCGGCACCTCTGACTTCAGCGTATGGGGGCTACTGGGTAATGCTGCCTGCCTCCTCAGACCCCTGTCAGGTCCTCCTAAGGAGGGCTCTTTTTGTTGAATCCTCCTATCTCCCCACTGAGGATGCTGCCACACACTGCATCACCATCTGTCAGCCCAGATAAGCCACAGTCATCCCGTTCCTTCTGTCTCACCCTACTCTCCAAGCCCATTTATCCATTCCCGCTGTCTCCTAAGCCATCAAAACATCACAGACATCCAGGCCCTTGCGTAGGAGCCGTGGAGAGGTGACTGAAGTCCTACAGGGACATGTGGGAGTCCTCAAGCCTCTGGAAGGACAGCTAGAATGAGGCCAGCGTGTCCCAGTCACAGGCAGGGTGGTGGCAAGAGCAGGGGTGGGGCAGCAGGCAGTCCTGGGCTCCGCTCCAACAGGGAAGAAGTGGCACAATGTGCAGCTTTGAGAAAATGAGGCCTGATGGTCTGACAGCGCAGTGGTGGGGCCGCTCTGCTGTACACCCATGAAAAACAACACCGAGAAAACTCCTATTACAGACGCCACACTTCACAGGAACTTACCTGGGTTCTCCACACAATTATCAGTTTTCAGTCCTGAAACACAAAGATAAATCTTTATTAGTCTGACATAATTGACCCAAGTAAAACACTTTAACTGTTTTGCAGTTACTAATCTCAACTACCAGTTTCTATATTATTAGATCCAGAATTTAGTGGATTCAAACTATAGCACAATTTTGTAATTTTGTGCTCACAATATAGCCACCAAACAAGTGTCTGAACTTCCACAAAATATTTAACTCTTCTGGAATTCAGTTTCTTTATCTGCAAAGGTCTATCCAGGGCTAAATGATGTCCTTCTGCCACAGAAACTGACCTCCAGGGACGGGAAACGAAGGGCCTTTACATCACTCCAAAGGGCACCAGTCTGGATCACTCGTAATGCCTGGGCCTCGATCAAATCTTCTCTGGAGTTTATACAGAGCAGTGGCTGAGCTGCTCTCAGCACTCGGGGAGCGGGGGCAAGCAAGTGGGGTGCAGAGCAAATGCACAGAGGGGGCGCTTCTGGGCCATCACAGTCCTGGGGACTTCCTGAGTTGTCCCAGCCAGCTTCTCCTTATCTCCTTTCTTCTCTTTACCCAACTCCGCCCCTGTGAAGCCTGGCGTCTTGCCATGTGATCTGTGTCCTGCGTGAGAGCTTGCTTTTTACCTACATGCAGACTGGTCTCCACTTCAGCTCTATTCTTTGATTCATCCGCAACAGTTAGGGGGAAGATGTGCCAAAAAAATTCTCTCCTCAGATGGTAACCGTCCTCAACAGCAAACCTACCCTCCCATCCTGGCACTTTCTGTCATCTGGAGACAAAGAATGTCAATCAGATCTTTCAGATCCTTTAACACAGAAACAAAAATCTGTGTGTGAGGAGGCCCGCGACTGCTGCAGCGCAGGGACACGGTTACCGCTGCAGTGGCCGCCAGTGCCTGACGGCATGGGGACCTGCCAGTGCCCAACAGCCAGGCACGAAGGTGGTGAGAAGGCATTCAGGCTGTGCCAGGGGGCGGCAGGGGCTCTGTCCTGCGTGTCTGGGGAAGGGCGGTGCCCAGACACTCTTCTGCATACACCGCTAACTTGTCGGAATGCTTGGCTACTCGAATCATTGTGTCAATTCTGCGTTTCTCCTTCCTGGACTTAACTTTCATTAAAATTTTTAAGAGCAGGAAAGTAAAGTTTGAGTTTCTATGTAGTAGCAGGGTAAAAAAAAAAAAAAAAAAAAGTAAAGAAATAAAGTAAAATAAAAAGGGACCAGAAATGAATATAAAAGTAAAAGAGAGAAGGCACAAAAAACAGCTTGTATGTGTGAAAACACAGCTCTAGTCCAGAAAAAACATCCACAGTGCCATCTCCCATCTTCAGTGTGGTCACAACACACAAGCCCTAGATACTGACTGTCTACGCCCAAAAGAAAAGCCAAGATGTCATCTTGCACATGGGAAGGCATAGCAGAGATTCACATGTGCGTGTGCCCAGCTTAGCCCCTGCAATGGCCCCAATGCAGCTGACCAGCTTGCAGAACCCACACGTACCCAAACCTAGTCTCACAACAAGAGCGGAGCTGTGCACTTCCCTGCGTTGGCTACACAGCCGCCTACCCACAATGTATGCATGCACTGAGTCTGAAACACTAACAGCAGCCCTAGCCATGCTGCCACAGGGACCCACACAACAAAACTGCCATTCAGATGGTGGGCCCAGGCCCAACAAATCATGATATACCCCACAGTCCTTTACACCCACATTAACACCTAGGCCACTGATGTAACTATAGACATTGTTAGCAAGGATTATAGTTGAAGAAATTTTCAAGACCACACTATTGAGTTAACCTAGGATCAAAGATGACACATCACACTCAGCTGATATCCTATACCCACCTAATGGACAAAGTGTCTCCTTGTGGAGGGAAAAACACCACAAAAATAAAGCTCTGCAAAATTGAAAACACTAGATGTGCAAATGTGACATTGGGACACAAGAAACATTGGGACGCAAGGAACATAACACTCAAGTGTGGGAGATTGCCTCTGGATCTCTGCCTGGTTGGCCCACATGCAAGGTCATAAGGACATGGCACCCATGTCCCCAGGGGAGCCCTCTGGCAATGGTCTTGGCACACTGAGACCTCAACCTGACCTGATCACTGGTCATGCCAGCAAGAACGGTGGGCTCTGCCCATTTCTCCTCTCTGTCCTTGGAGAAGCTGTGCTGGCACTTGCTTGCTAAGCAACTCTTGAGAAGTAGGTGAGGTCCCACATTACCTGCCAGTCACATGTGGTGTTTGAGACCTTCAGCACACCTGCCAGTTGTTCATGGTCTACAGGACCTATAGCGTGACCGGAAGATCCAGAAAGATGGAGATGACTTCTAGCCAGTTACAGTGCCATTGGTGATAGGAGGACTGTCGGAAGATGCCCTTCTACCTTCCCTTTTTCTTAGTCTATACAGGTTTGTGCTTGCCTTACAATAAATGCACATGCTCGATCAGACTGTCTCTGCTGGTTCTTGCTGGGGAACACTGCCCACCTCCTCCTCTTGGTGTTGCAGGGGCCTGCTGATCAGGAACCTCCGAGACCCAAGGGGTCACAGTGATTCTCTGGTAGTAATGGACCCCAAAGCAAAGGAGATTTTCAAAATGTCTGAGAAGTCCTTCAAAATAAGGCTTTGATGGAAGCTCAGTGAGATGCAAGATGATACAAATAATTCCATGAAATCAGGCAAACAATTCATTGGTTGAATAAAAAAATCAACAAAGAAACAATTATCATAAAAAATAAACCAAACAAAATTTAGAGATGAAAACGTCAATGGATAAAACAAGTCTAATTGAGAACCACAGACTATGAAGACAAATATGAAGACTAATATGAAGACAAATTTCTGAACTTGAAAATATCTTTTGAATTAACCACACACAGTGGGGGAGGGGCAGGTGATGAAGAGTGAAAAAGGTGAATAAAGCCTATGGTACTCAAGCACATCATTAAGCAGACACACACTTGTATCATAAAAGCTTAAGTGAGAGAGGAGATGGAAAAAAGTACAAAAACCTTATTTAATGAAATAATAGCCGTACAGATATGGAACGCAAAGAATTCCAACTCAACCTAAGGAAGTCCTCTACAAGGTACATCCTAATCAAGCTGCCAAAAATGAAAGACAGGAAGCCAGCGCCATGGCAACATAACAGGCGAAACTACCACCCACAGCACTGGTATCCAGCTCCCTGCCTATGTCCTGGGAAAGCAGCAGAGATGGCTCTAGTTCTCGGGACCCTGCATCCATGTGGGAGACCCAGAGGAAGTTCCTGGCTTTTGGCTTTGGACTGGCCCAGTTCTGGCCACTGAGACCATTTGGGAAATTAATTAACAGATGAAAAATCTCTGTCTCTGTCTTTCTTGCCTTTTCTGTAACTCTGCCTTTCAAATAAAAAAAATTTTTAAAGAGCCAAGATAGAGACAGAATTCCAAAAGTAAGACAGCATCCAATCACACTTGAGGCAATCTCCATTGGATTGACAGTGGATTTCTCAGCAGAAACCTTACAGAGCAGACTATGAGATGCCACACTCTGTGAGTGTTGTGATGCACATGATGCTTCATGGCTCTGTGGAGGGTGGGGGCCATCAGATGGGTATGGCTGCCTACCATGGCTGTATTGAATAAACCACTAAGTAATGAAAGAAAGAAACTCTGATCCAGCTCCCTTCTAAAGGGCCTGGGAAGGTAGCACAAGATGGCCCAAATGCTTGAGTGCCTGTTGCCCACATGGGAGATCTGGATGGAGTTCCAGTCTCCTGGTTTCCACCTGGCCCAGACACAGCTGAGAGCTATTTTGGCAGCGACCCAGCAGATGGAAAATTTTCTCTCAGTTTCTCCTTCTTTATCATTCTACCTTTTGAAAAAAATAAATCTTACACCACCTATGAATAAATTTAACCAAGAAAGTGAAAGAGCAATTGGAGGGTGCAAGGAAGCTAAAAGGTGTGGTTTTCTACCAGGTATTTGTGCCTGATCCACAGTTATTGCAATGGAAGTGGAATTTTCCAATGGGATCATGTTTACTGATAAGGAATGCAATCTGATTACAGAGCTAACATTCCACTTTTAGCAAATTTCCCAGAAAAAAAAAATAGTACAGAAAGCAGCTAAACTGCAATAACACTTTCTTGAGGAAGGATAAAGGATTTTAGTGTTCTTCCCTTAGAATTTATTCCCAGGATCTTGGATTCATATCGAAACTAATGTCTAAGGCCACCGGGGCTATGCTTCCCAATGAGACCTGGATATTTTCTCCACAACCTAAAAAGAAACCACTTTTAGTTAATCATTTTTAACACCCACAATATATTTTATCTTGAAAAATCACAGGCAAATTTGTAACAATAACAGAATTTTTAGCATGCTAAATTTAGTGCAATAATTTTATCCCTTTAAGAGTTCTTGTCATTTTTCATTTAGAGATAGAGTAATGTTAAGTCACAATGAGACAAAAATCTATCTTCCTGGCTTAATTTTTGAAAATTTCCTGGTCATTGTTTTTCACCGTGTTTCAAATAGCTTATGTTTAATCCCTCTAGGGAGTGAGATTTTGACCCTGCATTCCTATTGGTCATCTCTGGACGGCAGCAGATGATTCTAATCTAGGGACTTTATGCTGCCTAGGTTTAAAATTCCACACCCAAGGGTGAGGCCAACTTTTAGTCAGTGCTCTCCAGCCACAGCACCAGAAGTGGCATCATTTCTGCCAGCTCCACTGCAAATGGATTTCTGGCTGTTGACAGGTAGAAGCAGATGGGTGAGGGGAGAGATGGAGACTTCGGTGTGTAGTGTTTGTAGATTTCCACAGTACAATCCCCTCATAGACTGCTATCCATAGTGTCGCTTACCAGCAGTTAACCGCAGTCCAAAAATATTAATACTTTTCTTGACACTTTCAAGAAAGAGGGACATTCACACAATTTTTATTACAAGATACTACAAGTCACTCTATTTTATTATAGTTTTTTTGAACCTCTTACTGTGCCTAATTAACAAAATAAACTTTATTAGGTATGTGCATATAAAAAACAATGAGTATTTGAGAATCAAGATGGTGGAATAGGATAAGGAGGAGACGTTTAAACAGATGGAGAAACATTAGCCAGTGTGAAGCAGAGAGGGCACATTCCAGGAATGGGTGAAGACAGAACGACAGCAGAGGGTGCACCTGGAGACTGACAGACACGGGAAAGTAGTGGACACAATGGAGTGGTACTGCAGTGACTGATACCCCAGTGGCATTCGGCAAGCAGCCATCTGAACTCCACCACCAACAAGGTGGGAAGGGGTGTTCACCGGGAGCTCAGGTGGTGAACCCAAAGAACTGCCCGTCCTGCTGGTTTGTTTGATTTGACTAGGAGCAGAGACAGAGCAGCAGATTCCAAACAGGGAGTGTGGGAACAGGCTGGATTTCATAGCCTAGTCTACCCTCTAGAGACAAATCAGGTGCCATTTTGTGTAGGGAGGCAAAGGCTACGGAACAAGACTGAACATGCACTAAGCAGGGTGTGAATTCATTTCTAGCTCAGTGAATTGCAACAATGTAGCATCATATATGTTCTACCCAAAACAGATCCAGGTATCCCCCAGACCTGATGGCAAGCAGATCAAGAACTCTAGCACTAGCACAACAGGTGCCATTTTGTGCTAGTGCGGCAAAGGCTTTGAGACTGTAGGGGCAACAGTGAGCCGTACATGCGCTGAGCTGAGAGAGAACTGGCTGAATTCAGTGCATTGCACAGGTCTCACAGGGAAAATAATATCAACTTTGGCATCATACATGTCAAAATAGATCCATGTGGCCCTCAGGCTTAATGGCCAACAGGTTCCGGCAAGATTGGCACCAGCAAAATCAGCATCAACAATAACCTAGCTATAAAGGACACCTGGTGTCTCTCTAATCCTGGGACTTGCTCGGAACCAGGGGAAAGGTTGTACAGACAACACTGCAGCTACATCTTGGGATAACAGGAAATGGAGAGTTGTGAGCCAGAAGGTGGGGCTATAGACACTGTGGTGGAAGCCTAACATAAGGACCCAGACCTGGAACTTGATGGATGAAGTGGCACAACTGACTGCAAACGAAGAGCCATGTACCAACTGCAATAAGTAAAATCGCATTGTAGACCTGTGGGTGACACAGCTAAGAAACCTGTCTTAAGGAGAAAACTCTGCTAACCAGACGTACAATGACCAAGAGCAAAAGAAGAGACAGAAGCACAATAAATACTACTGAAGACTCACCCGCACTGGAGCAAAAGCCTTTGCCAACCTCAGAGTTAAGTGAGGAAGACATCGAGAAATGGGGGATAAAGGATTCAAAACACTTGTTATAAAGCTTTGTATCAACAATGAGAAGCACATATAGGAATTCAAGGAGTTTCAGGAGTATGTCACACAGGAAAGAACAACACTGAAACAAATTCAAATTGAATTATTGGGAATGAAGGATGCAAGAGAGCAAATTAAACATTCAGTGGAAAATCTCCATAATAGAATGAATGAGGCAAAAGAAAGAATCTCAGAATTGGAAGATATCTCTTGTCACAATGGGGAAACAATCAAAAATCTGGAAGTAGAGCTGGGTCAAGCTGAAAAAAAGTATTCAAGAATTGAAAGACACTATTAAAAGGCCAAACATAAGGGTAATGGGAATTCCAGAAGGTACAGAAAGAGAAGCTGGGTTTACAAATTTATTTAATGAAATAATAAATGACAACTTCCCTAATCTAGAGAAAGAATTGGGAAACAACATCCAGGAGGGGCACAGAACTCCCAACAGGGTTGACCAAAAGCGATCTTTGCCATGACACACGATAATCAAGCTCTCTGCAGTCGAACATAAGGGGAAAAAAAAATCCTTAAATGTCCATGTGAAAAAAATCAGTTGAAATATAAAGGAATATCAATTAAAATCACAGGAGATCTCTCACAACAGCTCAGAAGAAAGTGAAGCAACATATTCCAGATTCTAAAAGCAAAAAATTGTCAACCCAGAGTAATGTACCCAGCAAAGCTTTCCTTTGTCTTTGAAAATGAAACAAAATTATTTCACAGTAAAGAAAAGTTAAGAGAATTTTCCTCTTCCAAACCTGCCCTCCAAATGACACTTAAACATGTTCTTTTGACAGAGAAATAGCATCCACCAAAACCAAAGGCAAATGTAAAGAACATCCCAGTAAAATAGCAAAGAAGACTAAATCAATGAACGACCCTTTGCTAAAATGACAGAACCAAATTACCACCCACTCATATTAAGCCTGAATGTAAATGACTTAAACTCTTCAATCAAACATCATAGATTAGTAGGCTGGATTGAAAAACAAAACCCATTTGTTGCCTACATTAGACACATTTCACCACCAAAGATCAGCGGAAACTATATCTCCTGGATTTTCATTTTTTTGTTAGTTTCATCACTTTAAAATACTTTCTTCTGATCAAATTCTTCAATGACTCATAGATCGTACAGTGGCATAATTTTCTTCAAGAAGGATCTTGATTATCATTTTTATTTCTTCAGCAACACATTAGTTATTCAGTAGCATGTTATTTAACTTCATGGCATTGTTAATTTCTTTTTTTTTCCCTGTGGTTGATTTTGCTTTGTGGCTTTTCATGTAAGTGGATGTACAGTAGCTGTGTAATGGAGACTATCATATCCAGATGTGAGGATACAATGCAATATGCATCTCTACTTTCAGTTCAAAGATGGACTTTTAGTGAAACTGTTAACTATATCTTGACAATAGGATGCTGGAGACTCTGCTATTGTTCATGCCTGCAAAGATGGACATATGACTGTTTGTGAAGAACTATACAATAGTAATGATATAGGGGAACTCAGTAAGAGGGGAGCAAATTGGGGAATGCATAAGGGAAATCCCAGGGCCTATGAAACTGTATCATAAAATAATAATAATAAGAAGAAGAATAAGAAGAATAATAAACTAGTAGAACAACAACAAAAAAGAAAACAATTAGTATACACTGAGTTTAGTAGCCTCAGTTTCCCGGGAAAGGGGTTCAGGGGAGGCTTGTGGATACAAAGCGATTGTTGTGCACCTCTGACCCATGGCCAACTCATGCCAGGGTGGTGTAAGAGAACTAAGGAGGCAAATGCATGCCCACAGTGAGCTCCTGAGAACCGTCTAAGTTGGCTCCAGATGGCTTTGGCTATGAACAGTCCAAGTTATGGCTGCTGAGCCAAAGAAGCATCTTTGCTTTCAACACAATTTTGTTGATAGGCAGTCAGAGACTTATTCAGATGCAACTTAAATGAACACTCTGGTGAATTAAAAGATGCTGAAAGTACAATATTTAAAGAGGTACTCCAAGATCAGGTAAGAGCAAGCAGTATAATGCGTAACCGTGACAGTGACAATTTCCTTCACTTATCCACTGCAGGTAATTCAGTATGCACACAGCTCCTGTCACAAGTGGATTGGGCCCTCACTGAGGTGTTGATGTCTCTTCACCACTTTCCTACTATGTTTTTGGCTTTTTAGTCTCACAGCATCTTGGCTACACTGATTTAAGATCTGATAGTCCAGTTCATTTCTGAGGTCTTCACGTGTTCACTCTGCCAGATCCAGCAGCAGTTAACTTTTGGTTGAGACAAGACAACCATTCCCATTAGCCAACCCATCAGCAGTTTAGTTTTGCAGTAGAATGGAAGCAGACAGTACAGCATACTGGTTGGCAGCAGCAAAGGATCAGTTATACTGTCCCCAACAGAAATATTCAGAGGTCCTGGACTGTTCTTTAGTCCCGAACAACAGCTCTGGTACAAGAGTCAAGATTACGTGGGCTGGGACAGTCTCCCTAGTTTCTATCTCAAGCCATGTACTTTCTTTTGAATCTTAAATGATTTGTACATCATTCTGTTTTTCCAGAACATAAGAGAACACCCAGAAGTACCACATCACATTCAGGAAGGCTTGATGAGAGCCTTGATCTCCACCCAGTGTTTAGAGTTCATTCACAACCCTCCCAGCTCAGGTGTATTTACCAAGCAAGGTCTATGCTTAATGCACACAATGACACAGCTGTAACTCCACCTTCAGTAGACTAATGGACTAGTGCTAGAAGAAGAACAATAGCAGGCTGTTTTTACAGGAGAAAGGTGCTTAACAAGTATGTTTGGTTTACCTCTCTGTCACTTCTTTTTTCATTCAAAAAGCAGAGAAGCACTGAGAGAGTTCACCCATCTGCAAGTTTATTTCCCCAAATGTCCACAACAGCTGGTCCTGGGCCAGGCTGAAACTAGGAGCCTGGAACCAACCCAGGTCTTCCATGTGGGTGGCTGAGACCCAAGTACTTGAGCCATCATATCTTGAGCCCAAGGTTTGCCTAAGTAGAAAGCTAGAATTAGGAGTGGAACGAGGACTCAGTATCAGCACTCCAATATGGCATTGTGGGCATCTGGACCACTAGGCTAAATGCTGGCACCAACAGTCATTTCTAATTCCCCTCTCCACTGTATATTTACATTACACAGATACTATCTAAGCATTCCTTATAGCCATGAGTGATCAAGAAGCTGTCATAGTCACTGATGTATAATCTGAAGTCTGTTAAGGGATTTCTGAGAAAACTTTTATGAAAATTGGAAGGATTGGGCTGTTATCTTCTTTCCCTCCCTGTTTTGTTTTGAATATGGATTAATGTTAACAGCTGCAACAATCACACTCCACACTTGAATCAACACACCAGACTACAGAGAATCAGTGCTACAGATCATAAACCAGAAGCCATTTTCAAAGGAAATAGGGTAGAGAGAGAAACATGCTAAGGATGGTGGAACAGAAAGAATTTGAGTTACTTAGGAATACAGCACCAATTTTACATAGTCTATCTTTAGATTCATTTCATAAAATTACCAATCAGCCAGGCTGCACATCCACTGGCATGCAAGAGAGCAAGAATAGGAAGTAGGCTGGGCCAGGCTAGGCCACCACATCCACCAGTTAACATAAGAGCCAGAGCTGAGTGCAGACCAGGCTACGCCAGGTTGCAATACCCGCTGGTGAGTGCCAAGACTGGGGATGGGCCATGACAAGCTGGGCTGCAATACCCATTAGCATGTACAAGATCAGAGTTGGGTGCAGGCCTGGTAGGAGAAGTTGGGGGTCTCCCCTGTTAGGCCACAGCTATCACTGGTAAGTGTGAGAGTTGGATTGAAGACAAGCTGGGCTGGGCTAGGATGCAGTACTCACTGGCATGCATGTGGGTTTGGTCTGGGACAGGGTCAGTCTGGGCTGGTCCACAGTGCACACTGGCACATGCAAGAGCCAGGATGGGGTGTGAGCTGGGCCCGGCCAGGTCACAGCAACCACTGGCTCTCATGACAGCTAGGGCTGACTGCAGGCTGGGCTGGACTAGGCTGAAGCATCTGCAAGCATGTGCAAAAATTGTGACTGCATGCAGACCTGGTGGGGCTTACTAAGGGTCACCCCTACTTGACTGCAGTTGCTAATGTGCATGAGAACCAGGCCTGGTGGGGAGCTAGACTGAGTTAGGCTGCAGCACTTGGTGGTTTGTGTGAAAAATGGGGCTGGAGGGCAGGACTGACCAGGCAGCTGCATCTACTGGTATGGGTATTGGCTGGTATGGAAGAAGAATTGGACCTGACCCTTCACTAAATGGTGCACCCAAGGCACAAGTCTTAAGCCTCCCAGGTAACATTTCCTATGGGATTCCCCAACAGACCACTGGACTCAAACCCTACCTCAGGGAAAATTACAAAATATAAGGTCTGATTTTAGAGTGCATGTGTTGGAACTGGGCCTCCTCAGTGTTGATGCCTGTGCAGTGGACAGTATACCCCGATGCACACAGGGGATATGATAACCAGCTCATCTAGCCCAGCAGAGCACTTCGAGTGCCTCATCAGAGGATGGAAAGCAGAATAGGTTGGACAACCATCCTGGCCAAGATTTGCAGAAAGTGTCTGCAGCAAGTTGTGGAAACCCTGAGGTGGACCTATCAGCGAAGAAAGCTTAGAAAGATTTTCTCAACCATCGTGCAATGAAGTCAACAACATTTCAGAACTATCAAAATCACTCAAGTAACACTCTAACACATTCTTCCCCATATCAGGGTCTCTAAGGTGTCATCAAATGACTGTCCCCCACCCCAGGTACTGATGCTATCTGACAGCAACAAGCAGCCCCACCCCGCTTCCTCCCCTGCTGGCATAGGAGGAAAAAAATAACTGAAATAGTTATCTCACCCACCTTCCTCCACATCTCAACCCCCTCCATCTTAATCAGAGGCCTACACGGGTATGCATTCCTCCCAATTATAACCAATTTTAAAAATTTTAAATAAAGAAAAAAATATTAATCAAGTTTTCTATCACTGACAGCTGAAAACAAATAAGAAATCTTACCTATAGGAGCAGCAAAGATTTCCGAATAGGGTGAGGACAGGTTTAAATAGATTGGAGAAGCATTAACCAGGGTGAAGCAGAGAGGGGGTAATTCCAGCAAACAGGAGAGGACAGGCCAACAGCAAAGGAACACCTGGAAACCCTTGGACACGAGAAAGCAGTGGAGACAGCAAAGAGGTGGTGCAGTGGTCAGACACCCAACACCAATCCGCGATCACAACTCTACAAATGGCCAGGTGGGAGGGGGAATTCACCAGGAACTGAATTCAGGAGGTGAACTCAGGCATAGAATTGTCTGTCCTGTTGATCTGCTTAATCCGACCACAAGTATAAGCAGAGTGGGAGAGCCTTAGCAGGTGGGTGCAGGAACAGGGTGAATTTCACAGCTCAGGTCCCCACTAGTGCCACATCTGGTGCCATTTAGTGTACAGAGAAGGCTGTGGGGCTGGAGGAACAAAAGTTAGTTGCACATGCGCTAAGCCAGGAGTGAACTAACTTCCAACTCAGCCCATTGCACTGGTCCTACAGGGAAAACAGCACTGACTTGGCATCCTACAGGTTCTACCCAAAATAGGTTCAGGTGGCCCTCAGACCTAATGGCCAGCAGGTTATGGCAAGACCAGAAATGCTGACAACCCTGTGATTTAGGATAACTGGTGTCTCCCTAATCCTAGGTACTGCTCAAATCAGGAGGGGGAGAAAGGCTGTGCAGGCAACGGTATGGTCACAGCATGGGATCACAGGGAGTGAAGAGTGGTGAGGCAGGAGCTGGAGCTACAGAGACCATGGAGGACGTCTAGCATGAAAGCCTGGAACTGAAACTTGCTGGACACAGATAGGGAATCATGTACTAAACAGTCAATAAAACCAACCTGTAGACCTTAAAAACCATCCCTGAGGAGAATCTGCTATTCAGAATTGTAGTGACCAAGAGCAAAAACAAACAAAAAACAAAGGCACAATTCATATTACAGACACCTTCCTCACAAAGGAGCAAAAGCCTCTGTCAATTTCAGAGTTAACTGAGGAAGACATTAAGAAAATGGGGGATAAAAAATTTTTTAAAAATTTATTATAAAGCTTCTTAACAACAAGAAGCACATATAGGAATTCGAGGAATTTAAGGAATATGCTAACAGGAAGTAGCACTAATGAATCAAATCAAAGCCAACACACTAGAAATGAAGAACACATGCAGCAAATTAGAAATTCAGTGAAAAGCCTCAATAACAAAATGAAAAAGAAGAAAGAATCTCAGAATTGGAAGATATCTCTTGTCACAATGGGGAAACAAAAAGCTGGAAGAAGAACTAAATCAAGCTAAGAAAGCATTCAGCAATCAAGGGACACCATTAAAGGGCTGAATCTAAGAGTTACGGGAGTTCCAAAAGACAAAGAAAGAGAATCTGGGTTTACAAATGTATTTAATGAAATAATATGAATTTCCCTTATATGGAGAAAGAATTGGGAAACAAAATACAGGAGGACCACAGAACTCCCAACAGGGTTGACCAAAAGCAATCATTGCCATGACACATGATAATCAAGTTCTCTTCAATTAAACATAAGGAAAAACATCCTTAAATATTCATTTAAAAAATTAATTAAGTTATAGAGGTATCCCAATCAGACTCATAGCTGACCTCTCAGAGGAAACTCTACAAGCCAGAAGAGAATGGAGTGACATATCCAGATTCTAAAAGCAAAAAATTGTCAACCCAGAGTAATATACCTAGTGAAGTTTTCCTTTGTCTTTGAAAATGAAATAAAATTCTCTCACAGTAAAGTTAAAAGAATGTGTCTCTTCCAGACCTGCCCTCCAAATGATACTTAAAGATGTCCTATTGACAGAGAAAGGAATAGCACCTACCAAAACTAAAGGCAAGTGTGGACAATGTCCCAGTAAAATGACAAAAGACTAAATCAAACTATGAATGACCCATTCCTAAAATGACAGAACCAAATTGCCACCTATCAGTATTAATCCTGAATGCAAACAGCTTAAGCTTAATCAAACAAACATCATAGATAAGCAGACGGGATAAAAAAACAAAACTGATCTATCTCTTATGTATAGGAGATACACCTCACCAACAAAGACATGCAGAAACTGAAAGTGAAAGGTATAAAAAGATATTCCAAGGTATGGGAGGGTAAAATGAGCTGATTTAGCCATTCTTATATCAGATAAAACAGACTTTGATGTAAAAAACATTGAAAGAGATGAAGAAGGACACTATATAATGATCAAAGGATCCATCCAGCAAGAAAAGATCACCATATCAAATGCATGTGCACCAAATGCCAGGGCACGTAGCTATGTGAAACAAATATTAATAGATTTAAAGGGAGAAACATATCCAGAAACAGTAAAAGTGGAGGATCTTAACACTCCATTAACCTCAAAGGACAGATTAATGAGAAAGAAACTCAGCAAGGAAACAACAGATCTCACGTAGACATTAGAGCAAATGGACTTACTGAAACCATTAAATATATTTTGACAACAAGATACTGGACTTTCTGGATACTGGACTTGTCCATATCTACAACATCAGGAAACACTTAAATCCCAGAATAGATGGACTTATGACTAATTTGAAGGACTAAATCAGTAGATGGAGGGAATTTGGGAAGGGCAGGGAAAGAAATCCCTGATTCTATGAAACTATTCTATAAAATAAATACATTTTTAAAAAATTTTAAAGGAAAAAATTTTACTTATAAATGCTCAATCTCTATAGTGGGTAGTCAATGGGTAATGTCTATAAATCAAGAAAACATACTGAACATGATTTTCACCTAAAAGCGAATTATAGCAAATGACTAAAAATCACAGCTAAAAGTTAAACGTGAATGCCAATGAAGGGTGGCACCTAGGGGTAAGCAGGACAGGGGATTGCTGCTTTTCATTATAACTTCACAGTAAGATTTCTCAACAAGAGCGTTACTGACACTTTGGGCTCCACAACTTTTTGTTATAGGGACTGTCCCTTGTAACGGTTAGCAGTGTTTGTGGCGTCTATCTTCCTATTACATGCCAGCATCAACCCCTCATTGTCCCCTTGTTGTGACAGTTAAAAAATATTTCTGAGCAATGTCAAATGACCTTGTGGGGCAAAATTGCCTCTGGCTGTAAACTAATGTCCTATAATAATGATTCCTCTTAAAATGTTTAATAATACTCTAAATCTATTATTATGATAAAATTAAACAGCATGAAAAGGGCTAGATTGTAAACCACCAATGTTATTTTTTAAACACCACTCATTCTCCCCACCTCACCTGTCTTCCCTTCTTCCCACACCAGCACAGACAGAAGAACGGAAGTACTCACCACCTAGAAACGCACACTCAAAATGGCTGCAGGTCTTGTTCGTGCTCTGAAGGACGAGGTTACTGCTGTTCTCCTCCTTCGACACTTCAAAAAGCTCATTCATAGGTATTAAAAAAGTTTTATCACTTTTTTGATCAACAAGTTTTTCAACATCAACTGCAAAGCATGTGTTGATGGTCAACACAACACTGTTAGCTGCAGCTTGCGGTTTGGTTGAATGTGCCAACGTGAAACTGCCCAGTCTGGCTTGGTTTAGCCCTTTAAATGTAAACGAGGTCTCCTGGCTTGAATACATCACGTTTTTGTAACTCTCTTCACAGGGTCTTCTCAGCAACTGCAGAGCTTTGGTCAGATAAAAATGAAAAGCTTTGAACTGGAAGCCATAGATATAATCTTTCCGAGACTGCCCCGCTGTACGCACGGCCTCATTGAAGAGATGGTGAAAGGGGGTTTGCTCCTGAGCTTCTGAGAGATATGCCACCAGAGCTATGCCATGGTTGTCCTTGAAATTCACAGGAACAAAGACCTGGGACTTCCGGGTTTCCCACTTGACTTTTGCACTTTCCCACACACTTTCTAGGACCTGCTGGTTTGCCTTCTCCTCCTTGAGCAGCTGGGGAACGTATTTGATTTCCATCCTGTCAGCACACTTCCGGTATTCATCATCAAATGCATCATCTGCCATGTCTAACACTTGAGCCTTCACCTTAAAGAGAAAGGAAATCAATATTCTTGAAATACCATGTTTTCTGCATATCACTTTCTCTGACATTGTTACACCCGCCCCCTACTCCCCTGCCAAGAAATTCTCCTTACTTGGATTATCCACCTTAGTTATGTTTTTGACATAGGAAGTATATTCCATTGCTACTGATCATTTTTGGTAGTGACATATTTGAATGAAAGAGTAAATATTGGTGGGTGAGGACTGTGCCTGTAGCTCATTTATCTTAAAACTGTACTGCAGAAGAACAATGAGCATGAAAATTAAGATCTCTGTGGCAGTCTTGGCCTTGAGCAGTATTCCTAGTTACAGCTCTTCAAACCCTCAAGGCTGTTGGTGAATTTGAAATACCAAGTGTAACATACTACCCATGATAAACACAGAATGGCAAATAGCCCCTTCCCTTTTCCACATGGCTTGGGTAGTACTGATTTTGTGCCAATAGCTCAAAGGATAAGCAGGTGGCCGTGTCTAGCAATCCAAGCACTCCCAGGTAGATGGGACGGGGATGAGTCTTTTTTCCTTTAAAACCTTAAACTCTAAGGATAACATAGGCTTGGAATTCCCAGGTTATCAGTTTAGTCCACTGGAGAATGCTTCCTAAAAATACAGCAAGAGAGAAGGGCAGCCAGGGCTGAGAAGCAGGGAACAACATGAGGCCCTGAGAGACCTGTCTGAGTGCTTTGGTCTAGCAGCACCTAGAAGCTCTATTTTATTCCACATTAAGGATCAATGAATCTCCTGTTTGCTGAAGTTAGTTTGAATTGTTTCCATCACATGCAATAGAAAAGCCCTAACTGCATCTCGAAGTTATACACATGTTCACACAGCTTAAGAAGCAGGCTGGTGGGGCTGGTGGGGCTGGTGGGGCTGGTGGGGCTGGTGGGGCTGGTGGGGCTGGTGAGGCTGGTGGGGCTGGTGGGGCTGGTGGGGCTGGTGGGGCTGGTGGGGCTGGTGGGGCTGGTGGGGCTGGTGGGGCTGGTGGGGCTGGTGCCACGGTGCAGCAGGCAAAGCCAATGCCTGAATCTCATATGAGCACCAGATCATGTCCTGGCTGCTCCGCTTCTGACCATGCTGTATGCTAACGCGTCTGGGAAAACAGCAGAGATGGCCAGAGTGCCTGGGCCCATGTATGAGACCCCATGGAATTCTAGGTGCCTTACTTCCACCTGGCCCGGTGTCAGCCCCAGCTGTTTGGAAGGTGAACCAGCAAAAGGAAAAGATACCTATCTTTCTTGCTAAAACTCTCATTCGTTCTTGCTTTCATCCCATCCTCCTTCTCTCTGTCACTCTGCCCTTCAAATAAATAATTCTTTAAAAAGCAAAAGAAAAAAAAAGTTACAGGACAGTTTCTTTTATTATTATTTTTATTTCTTTTTTTAAAGATTTATTTATTATTTTTATTGGAAAGGCAGATATACAGAGAGGAGGAGAGACAGAGGAAGATCTTCCATCTGATGGTTCATTCCCCAAGTGGCTGCAACAGCTGGAGCTGAGCCAATCTGAAACCAGAAGCCAGGTCTTCCACGCAGGTGCAAGGTCCCAAGGCTTTGGCCATCCTTGACTACCTTCCCAGGGCACAAGCAGGGAGCTGGATGGGAAGCAGGGCTGCTGGGATTAGAACCGGCAACCATATGGGATCCTGGCATATGCAAGGTGAGGACTTTAACCACAATGTTATTGCACTGGACCCTATTATTAGTTTTTAAAGATTTGTTTGAAATGCAGAACAACGGAAAGAGAAGGAGAGACACAGAGAGACCTCCCATCCACTGACCTGCTCACCAAATGGCTTCCATAGACAGACCTGGGCCAGCCAAAACCAGGAAACAGGTGTTTCAACCAGGTTTCCCATGTGGGTTCAGGGGCCCAAGAACTTAGGACATCTTCTGTTGCTTTCCCAGGCCATGAGCAGGAAGTGGAGCAGCCAGGACTTGAACTGGTGTCCATATGGGATGCTGACACTACGGGTAGCAAGTTAACCTACTGTGCCACAGCTTGGGCCCCAATTAACACTAATTTGAAGTCAGGAGGATGTGTGTTCAAATTTTATTTGTTGCTAACCAGCTGCTAATTAAATATGGTGAAGTTTCTTGACATTTCTTAACCTTGGGGTTTTTTGTTTGTCTTTTGCCATTTTCTACTACTTTCCCAGGTGCATCAGCAGAGAACTGGAGCAGAAGTGGAGAAGCTAGAAGTCAAACTAGCACTAATATGGCACACTGGCATCACAGGCAACAGCGAACCCACTGTACCATAATGCCGGCTCCAGCAACCAGACATTTTGAAAGAGAAAAGTATCTTTGTCAAGTCTACTTGACTACCCACCTTCTTCTCAGGTCACCACCATTCATCTACCCAGGAAGCTCTCACTAAATGGGCATTTTTTTTTCTTGGAGTCTTGCATATTTAAAATATTCTAGCTGGCTACTAAACATTAGTGTTTCCCAAGGCTATTTATTTTCTAACTTGGAGTTCTATCCCTGGACACAGTTCCAATTATCATCTTAATTCTTCCATCTGTCCTGTAAGTGCCAGACTGGTGTATTAGCAGAGCTAACCCCAAGCTGGGGATGTCACTGCCAACCATAACAACAACCACCTGCTCCTAATTCCGATCACCTTTCTGTCTGTGCAGTCTTTCTGTAGAACTCCTTCTCAGTCACTTTCCATGGCTACTCCATCACCAAGGCCTGTCAGCCACTTCAAGTTCTTCCTGTACACCAGCTCTGAGAGCTTCATGTGAATGCCTCGCCTTGTCAGCTGGCTATCATTAGATCCATTTTTAAAAGATGAGGAAATTGAGACACTTGGAATTGAGATTTTAAATTAGGTAGTTTGGCTCCTAGTCGTATACTCTCAACCAAAATGTTTTGTGACTTTTAATAAATTAGAATGCTCACAAAACAGTCCCAACTGGAGATCATCATGCTTCATGAAATAAGCTAATCTCAAAAGGACAAGTATCTTATGTTCTGATATAAGGCAGCCTTTAGGTAAATCATGAAATAAATAATCAAGTATATACATATATTCTCACAGGTGAACTGTATAATGGAGACTAGCACTGGGAAGTTACATTGCAGTACATTATCTCTTCTCCTAAATAAAAGCAGGACTCCCATTTTGAAACACATAAAAATACCCAAACAGTAAGATACTAGATTTTCTACCTTTGCCTATGCTTACCACATCATGACACATTTAAACACTAGGAAGTTAATCTTTACTATTACTAAGCAATCATACTACTGTGATAACTTGGGGAGTAATAGTGGGAGGAGAAGACAGGGAGGGAGGAGAGAAGAATCCCTATATCTACAAAACAGTAGTGCAGTAAATAAGAAATATATAGATATATTTAAAAAAAGAATTAGACTGCTCCAATAATGACCTTTGGCAATCAGGTGCTTTTATGTACTTCTTACAGAGTTCAATTCTGTCCTCATAACAATTCTTATGAAGGGTTGGGCAGTAATTATTCACGCTATTTTACGAACGAGGGAAGTGGGGCCAGCATCAGAAACTGCCTAGATGGCCAGCCACAATGTATTCTGCTGGAATGGTCACGGAGACCCTTGCGCTCCTGGGTTTGTAGGTCAGTCTCTCGATGTGGAAATGTGAGCTTCCAAAGATCAAATCACACGGCCTCCTAGCCAGGAAATGCACTTTTCCTCTGCAGCACAGAATGTACCCCAGTTCAACGGGGGTATTTATGCTTGAATTACTTTCAAGACTTCAACACGGTAGAAGTTATCAGACCCTGAGCTCATCTCCCACGTTCCTCACATTATGTCAGAGTTGATCCAGTATGTTCCTGTCTTCCCCGAGCCGCTAATCAGCTTCCACATGTCTAATTTTAGACATCAAGCCTTTCTGGCCAGACACTACAGCTGATTTGTGTGTTCTGTACAACATGTGCCTTGAGCAATGACAAAGCTCACAAATGCCACCACCACTCAGGGACAACTCAATGGATATTAAGAAACAGGTACAAAATACTAAGTGAATTAGCTGATTGCATTCTCGTCCTCTGATTTATTCACTGAAACAACAATCCACAATGATGAAATTCAATTACTAAAAATTTATTACAAAAACAGCTGAAATGACTTCAACGTTCAAGGAGAGAAATCAGTTATATGCTTGAACAGCTACAGAACAAAGGCATTAAAATTCAGCTGCTAACAAAACATAAAGTGCAAATTAAAAACCATGAAACATTTCACACCTACTAGAAAGGCTATAATGATAGCACAAAAACAAAAGCAAAAATGATGGTCTGGTGCAGTGTCATAACAGGCTCATCCTCGACCTGCAGTGCTTTGTGTCCCAGCTGCTCCACTTCCTGATCCAGCTGTTTATGGCGCGGGAAAGCAGCAGAAGATGGCCCAAGTCCTTGAGCCCCTGCATGAATGCAGAAGACCTGGAGAAAGCTCCTGGCTTCGGACTAGACCAGATCTGGCTATTACAATCATTCAGGGAGTGAACTAAAGGGTGGAAGATCTTTCTGTCTCTCTGTCTCTGTAATCCTGACTTTCCAAGTAAAATAAATAAATCTTAATAATAATAAAAAGGCAAAAACACCACAAGAGTGCAGAGAATACACTGTTGGATGTTATTACGGCATCCACTGTGGAAAACGGTTTGGCAGTACCACGATAATTTAAACATAAGGATTGGCACTGTGGGTGCAGTGGATAAAGCGTATAATCCAAAACCCTGTATGGGTGCCACTTGGCCGCTCTACTTCTGATCCAACTCCTGATAACAGCCTAGGAAAAGCAGTGTGTTTGAATCCCTGCCTTCCACATTGGAGACCCAGATGAAGCACATGGATTCTGGCTTCAGCCTGGCCAGGTGTTGGCCTCTATGGTCAACTAAGGAGTTAATCAGTGGATGGAAGGTAGGTCTCTCTCTCTCTCCTTCCCTCTCTACAACACTTTCAAAGAAATACACAATTATTTTTTTTTTTTAAAAGATTTATTTTTATTATTTTTTCATTGGAAAGGCGGATATACAGAGAGGAGAGACAGAGAGGAAGATCTTCCGTCCGATGATTCACTCCCCAAGTGAGCGCAATCCGAAGCCAGGAGCCTCTTCCGGGTCTCCCACGCGGGTACAGGGTCCCAAAGCTTTGGGCCGTCCTCGACTGCCTTCCCGGGCCACAGGCAGGGAGCTGGAAGGGAAGCGGGGCTGCCGGGATTAGAACTGGCGCCCATATGGGATCCCGGGCGTGCAAGGCGAGGACCTTTAACCACTTGCGCCATCGCGCCGGGCCCCACAATTATTTTTAAAGAGAGCTGAATAAGAAGATATCATATTACTTGGCAATTGACTCCTTGGTATACACCCAACAGAAGTGCAATATATTCCTGACAACAGGTACTTCCATTATCATATATCATAAAGCATAGCTTCTCAAATTAATTTTCATACATATGAATGACCTTGCAAAAGTTCACTGAAATGTTTGTCATGAAAAAACTATACATCGATTTTAAGAAACTCACTCCAAAACAAAACTATCTTTGATTTCCATGTTCTACTTTTGAAGTGCACTTGAATGTTCACCCAAAAACCTGTACCCAGTGCTCACATGAGCACTACACCTGACAGCCATGAAGTGAGACAAATTGTCCATTAGCTGCTGAAGGGATAAATACAATCTGGCACATACACTGGAGTATTGTTTCAGCATAAAAAGAGTGAAGTACGAATAGATGCTACAACATGGATGAACTCTGAAGGCATGATACTAAGTGGAAGAAACCTGATACAACAGACCATTTATTATAAGTTTCATTCAGATTAATTGCCTCAAGGAGGCAAATCCAAAAAGACAGAAAAGAGATTAGGGGTTACCAAAACATGTGGAAAGGGTATTGGGGCTGACTGCTAATAGTTATACGGCTTCTTTTTGGGTGATAGAACCCTATGTTTAATGTCATGGAGAAACATGGGGCAGAGCAGTAACTTAAAATAGGAAGAAAAAAGCAATATGCAAATCATTTACATATGCAAATTCTGTATGTGAATATAAATTCATTTACATACAGAAAACAGAGAAAAGGCCTGATACAAAGGTGGTGATTATCGTGATGATTATTTTACTTAATGAATTTACTAACAGCTATAGAAACGTACACTTCAAAATGGCAAATTTTGGGCCCGGCGCGGTGGCGCAGTGGTTAAGGTCCTCACTTTGCACGCCCGGGATCCCATATGGGCGCACGGGAGACCCGGAAGAGGCTTCGGATTGGCATAGCATCGACCGTTGCGCTCACTTGGGGAGTGAATCATCGGACGGAAGATCTTCCTCTCTGTCTCTCCTCTCTGTATATCCGCCTTTCCAATAAAAAATAAATAAATCTTTAAAACAAATGGCAAATTTTGGGTGAGGGCATCTGGCACACTAGGTAAGATGACGCCTGGATGTCTGCCGGTTAGAATCCAAGTTGCACCTGCAATGCTTGCGTCCCACTAACGTACGCCCAGGGAGGCAGGAGGTGAGGGCCACAACACCCAAGCCGCTGCCACTCAGTGGAGAATGGATGGACTTCCAGGCTCCTGGCTGCAAACTGGCCCAGGACCCAGCTATCACAGCTATTCGGGGAGTGAATTAGAGGATTAAAGATTTTTTTCTTTCAAATAAATGGACAGAAATTAAACAAAACTTAATGTGTCAACACCTATCTTTTTAAGGAAAAGCATTAAATTTTTATTATGCACAAACTATACACTGGTATAGGCAACTGAATATATAATATTCTATATATAACAAATCAGGATATTAAATTTTAAAATGGATGAAACATTAATAATTTAAGATTCTTTAGACATTCAAAATAAAAACATAAATATTTTCCTAGTAGTTGTATGGCAAGTAGTAATGTTGGGGGGAATCAAGGGATAGCCATCTCATATGTTACTGGATACATAGAGATTCAGGATCTGGAGTTGTCAGTTACTGCCTGGAACACTAGCATCCTACACAGGTACCAGTTCATGCCTCTGTTGCTCCACTTCCAACCCAGAGCCTGGTTAACACTTGGAAAAAGCCCAAGAAGATGACACAGGTGTTTGGGCCCCTGCCACCCACTGAGACACCTGGAGGAAGCAGCTGGCTCCTGACTTTGGCCCGGCCCAGTGCTGCCATTGTGGCCACCAGGAAAATGAATCAGTAAATGTAAGATCTTTTCTCTGTAATATTCAAAATAATAAAATCTTTAAGTACAAAGTAAAAGCACTTAAACATTCAATTGCAAATAAACTCAAAGATTGTCTAGCAGTAGGAAAATACTGAATATCAGAAAACTATCATATTATTTAATAAAAATCATGTAGCAAAAATGCATCATTATTTTATATGAAGAAAACCTCATGATATTTTCTATATATTTAATGACATGGAGAACATGTGGCATTCCATTAACTTAAAAAAAGAAAAAAAAAAACTATATAAATCCATTTTTGTCAATTAAATACCCCCAAACAGAAAAAAGACGAAAGATCTTATACAAAGGTACTTCAAAAACTCTGTGGAAAAAATAGAATTATTTTGGTTTACAAAAATTGAAACCCATGTACAAGAAATGTCAGCATCATCAAAAATAAAATGAATTTATTATTAAAGAAATGTCTTTAAAAAGTTCATGGAAATGCATATTTAAGAAGTTATGCACATTTCAAATATTTCTGCATTAAAGCAAATTTTCTTTTTAATTTTATTTTCACCACTACAAACAGCGTAAATAAAAGACTAAATATAAGAAAGTGGTTATTAGAAAATCCTTCTGAGAGCAGAGACTACAGATATTTTTTCACTTTTCTAACTTAATTTGAATTTGAGCTTTCTACAATTAACACATATTACATCTCTAAAATAAAGCGTAGCACTTAGGATAAATTCATTTCCCTACTCTATCTGCTCTCGTTTCCACCGTCTATCCACAGACATGTTCAGGCAATGTGAAATCTAGAGTTTCCATTCCAATGGCCACATGCTTCCCATTCCTAGCATTACCTGGAAGACGTCCATTAGAATCACGGTTGCCAACAGCATGGTGACTACTCCAAAATGTCCCGTCTTCATTTTTCTCTTCTAGAATAAAAGGAAGAAATTGCGCATTAGCTGACTTCAAAAAGAGGGTTGGAGGAATACAGTAGGATGATACATACGTGCTTTCACTCTGGCCTAAGGTGGGTATGGTGACATTCAGGAAGTGATTAACAATGAATTCCAGATGGCCGGAACTGTTCTTTTGTTTAATGTCCTGGTCTAACACCCTGATTTTACAGGTAAGAATACAAAAACTCTGAGAAGTGCAGCAATTTGTCTTTAGCAAATTAAACAAAAAAACAAAAAAACATAAAAATTTTCCAGGTTCCTCCAGACACACGTCTTCTCACCCAGCACACTTACTGGTGGCATATTTTTCTGTATCTTAATGTTCCCTCAGTATGCACAGGAAATAAATTCAAACTAAAGAACAGCAGTCTTAGATTGATACCTTAGCACTCAGAATCTAAAAATTATCCAGGAATTTGCCCACTAAACATATTACCCATTTCTATATTGTCTACGCAAACTAAGGCGTTCCCATTTGGTATGCAAATAGTGAGGCTGGTAACAGCGTTTCATTAGAACTGGTCTTCTTCCCTCAAATATTCACCATCAAAAGAAGCATAAGGATAAAATAAGAGACTTACAGAAGTTCCTGAAGGCAGGATTGAGAATGAGAAGGAACTGGGTGGGCAGCGCTTTCAATAAGATTATACAACTCTACTGGCTGTACGCCTGAGACTCATTCCACTCCTCATGATATGGAAAGGGGTAAACAGGAGGCTAAGAGGCCCGCAAAGGCAGGGACAATCTCCAAGCTAGCAACAACCGAGTTAGAGATTACAAAGGTTACTTCCACATATCTCCAACAAAGCTGACATTACTGGAACTAAAGGGAACCTCTATTTTATCCTTCCATCACCATGTTCTAGATTCCAAAAATGGGAAAGAACAGCACAGGGAAAGGGAGAAAACCTTCCCGTTTGTAGGCACTTTGGCCCATTTTCCTTCTCACTAAAGACATCGAAATGAAGTGCCAAATGCCAGTTTTGCGCTGACCTTATCTCTCCAAAAGAGATTTAGAATGTAATACTTCACAAATACCTGTCACGAGGCAGTATGCTGCAAAAGAGACCCGGAGTGAGGTTTCCCTGACATTTCTTGGCTTCTTTCTGTAATCTGAATGTAAATAAGTCAAAATGTTTACCTGGCTTTTGTGTCTTGGAAGGAGGTTTAAATGATGCTAGGTCTCAAAATGACTGCCCCGTCTCAGCTATGGTGAGCGTGTGTCTTCAGGACGGGGATGTTGTTGACAGTGAGAGCTGAGAAGGGAATGCTTTTCTTTTTATAAACACCCCCAGCTTGGCATGGGCACATTACCCCACTTGTCTTCTGCTATTTATATCTGGCCCCCCCACTATGCCTTTGGAATCACTGCTGTTAACACTTTAAATCTCCAAGTGGTTTGTAAAGCCACAGCAATTCTTTCTGACCACACAGAGCATGTTTGTTCATTAAGCTCTGAGCTTACAGTGTTGAATAAAAGCCTGGGTTTTCCTATAGCAAGACCGTTCACTCTACTAAGGAGACTTGCTCTGTAAGTTACTGGCAATGGTGATGGCTACCACCATTCTCTAAACAGGTTTACCATATCTCAGGTACTTTTCCTGATGCTGGAACACACAAGAGACTAAACAAAACACCAAAAAGCACTTAAGATCTAATCAAAGAAATGACTATGCAAGCTTAACCAAAAAAAACGAGTTAATAACACTAGGTATAGGTGAGACCCTTCCAGAGGCAAAAGTTGGGCACTGTCTGTAATTACAGCTTTCATATAAATCAGGCAATTTAAATAAGGTAAATATATTGATTCAGCACTGAACACCCTTAGGAACTTAATGGACCAGATCAAAACTTGGATTTTGATGACTCACTAATGATCAAAACCATGAAATACATTAGGATATTCACTCAAATGTACCTCAAACATGAGAATGTTTATAATACTGTATTACACAATAGCCCCAGACTGATATGCATCTAAAATGGCCATTGATAGAACACATAAGCTATGACGTAACTGTTCAATAAAATTTTAACAAACTCTAAGCATATGCAATAATGTAGATAAATCTCATAAGATTTTGAATAGACAAATAGGTATGCACTGAATGATGTAATTCATATGAGGTATAAAATCAGGCAAAACACATCAACAGCAAAAGGAGTCAGAATAGTATTCATCCTGGGTGCTGGGCAGTGTGGAGTACACGGAGGCAGCTGAGATGCTAGTTGGGTTCTGATTCCACTGAAGATTCAGTTTGTGAAAATTCAGAAAACTAGATACTTACAGATTTTCCCGTACCTGTCGCTTCAGTGAAACATTTCAAATTATCATAAAGTATACGCACATTTACAAATCTACCTTTTACTCTTCAAATACCTCTAAAACTTAAAACCTCTTGTCAGGGGCCTGGCATGGTAGCCTGGTGGCTAAAGTCCTCGCCTTGCACATCCGGGATCCTATATGGACTCTGGTTCCTATCCCGACTGTGGCCTGGGAAAGCAGTGGAGGGCGACCCAAAGCCTTGGGACCATGCACCTGCATGGGAGACCCAGAGGAAGCTTGGGATCAGCCGAGTTCTGACCATTGCAGCTACGTGGGCAGTGAACTAGTGGATGCAGGATCTTTCTCTCTGCCTCTGCTTCACTCTGTAAAAATCTGACTTTCCAATAAAAATAAATACATCTTTAAAACAAAACATAACAAACAGCACCTCTTGCCAGCTTACTGGTTAATCAATCTAATAGAAGACTCCCAGAAATAGTATCATTTAAAAATGGATGTGGTGTGGGCCTGCCGCAATGACGCAGTGGTTAAGGTCCTCGCCTTGCATGCCCTGGGATCCCATATGGGCGCCAGTTCTAATCCCGGCAGCTCCACTTCCCATCCAGCTCCCTGCCTGTGGCCTGGGAAAGCAGTCGAGGATGGCCCAGGGCTTTGGGACCCTGCACCCGCGTGGGAGACCCGGAAGAGGCTCCTGGCTTCAGATCGGCATACATCGGCCGTTGCGCTCACTTGGGGAGTGAATCATTGGATGGAAGATCTTCCTCTCTGTCTCTCCTCTCTGTATATCCGCCTTTCCAATAAAAATAAAATTTAAAAAAATGGATGTGGTGAATTGGGTTATGGAGGAAGAAGAGTTCAACACGTTTCAAAGTCAGGTTTCAATGATAAGGCTTTTCAATCTCAGGCTTGTTGGTTTAACAGGAATGAGATAGCTGGGATTTGTGTCTCTGGCCTCCCAAGAAGTATCAGATTCACCGAAGATCGATTTAGCAGAGACATAACAAGCACTGGATGAAACTCAAGGTCACTCTGGCTTTGTTCATCCTCAAATGGTTTTGTCAATTCTTGCTTTTTCCATTTTTTTAAACTGTGGCTTTTTTTTTTTATTCACTCACTCTACAAATATTTGAGTCCTTAAAATGCGTAAGGCATTATTTTAAGTACTAGCATATATCAATGAACAAAACAGAATATGTTCTTGTAGGAGGAGACAGCTAATAACGTAAATTAAAAACTGAACTGGAGGGCCCGGCGCAGTGGCGCAAGTGGTTAAAGGTCCTCGCCTTGCACGCCCGGGATCCCATATGGGCGCCAGTTCTAATCCCGGCAGCCCCGCTTCCCTTCCAGCTCCCTGCCTGTGGCCTGGGAAAGCAGTCGAGGACGGCCCAACGCTTTGGGAACCTGCACCCGTGTGGGAGACCCGGAAGAGGCTCCTGGCTTCGGATCGGCATAGTATCGGCCATTGCGCTCACTTGGGGAGTGAATCATCGGACGGAAGATCTTCCTCTCTGTCTCTCCTCTCTGTATATCCGCCTTTCCAATGAAAAAATTAAAAAAAAAAAACTGAACTGGATATGATGGAATACCGTCAGCATTACTGTTTGCTCTGAAGAAGCACCAAGCAGACTGGGTGTTCAGGGAGAGGTTCGGTGTGCACTGGATGGTTAGGGAGGAAGTGGTCCCAGAGCAGAGACCTGAAGCAAATCGGCGAGAACAGTCACGAGGCCTGTGATGGAAGGCTAGTCAAGCAGCGGGAAGAGCAAGAGCTGAAGTCCCGGAGCAAGAGCATGCTGGGTTTATCCTAGAATAGCAAAAAGAACAATACACCTGGGGAAAACACGTAGTAAGGAAGAGCGGTTACGTGGACACCTGGGGTCTGCTCACTTGGGCATCGCCACATGATCATCCAGTAGTGGGAGTTGCTCGGAGTCAGCTTTGTGACAAAGAGACAGTGGGATGATAGAGAATCCTAGAGAAATTGCTCCCTATTCTCCCAACGCATGAAGAAGACACTTAACAGGACTTTTAGGGTGAAAGGAGTGTCCAGTAGGTGGAAAATGGGACTAGCAGAGCCCCTCTTGCTTGCAATGCATATTTATATATTTATTATATATTGAAAAATCTGACTCAGACCTTTTCTGCCAGCTTTGCCTGTTTCCATCTGAGTATAGTCTGGCAGATTTGGTCCCATCTGAATACAATCCTGCACAATAAACTTTCTTGGAGCATCCCTTAACCATTTCAAACTATTTCAAATTCTCTAGCCTTATCTTTGTTTCTCTGGTGCCTAAGTTCTAAGGCTGGAGAGTGAAGGATGGTGGTAGGAGGGTCATGGAAGTCTTTGTAAGACTTGACTTTACTCTACAAGAAAGGCGGAAGACCACAGGGTTCTCAGGGGAGGTATGGAATAGGGCGACTTTTTTAAAGTAAGCAGAAATTTAGGTGACTGGAACCAGGACAGTAGCAATAATGAGAAGTTGGGGAGGGGGGTATACGCGCACATATGTGTTTGTGTTGTTGTTGCTAAGGTGGTAAGCAGTAGACACGCATGTTTTATTGTTTGGTTGTTAGAAAGAGGCCGTTTTTATTGGACTTATTAAAAATTGTACTTTTGAGGACCAAATCAAGTATCAGAATTTTATATGATGAGAAAGTATTTGTAATTCTAAAAGCTATTGTACATTTTTAATAATTAATCATTCACAGAAGACAAGTGAGAATGATCTTCGGACATCAAAATTAAAACATCTGAACTTAAATTAAGGATGTAGGAAAATGAGGCAACTGTAGGAACAGACAGATCGTGTAAGAGAGAAGTGAAACAGGCAAGATACAGCTGTCACAGACTGAAATGAGGAAACCGTAAAGCAACTGAGACTCTCCTATGTTGTTGGTGGCACTACAAAAGGACACAGCTTCCCAGACACAGGATGGAAAAAAGACAATGTGGAAACAATGGTCTTACCCACTTTCCTGTAGCCCTTGACCCTTTGAGTCCTAATCAACTATGCAAAGATCATTAAAGTAAAATGAAATACCTAACTCAGAAAAAAACCCAAAAGGACAGCTACTTCTGAAAACAATTAGGCAGTTGTTGTAAAGTTAAACATATGTGCACACTGTAAAACTCAGCAATCCACCCAGGAATTGAGAAATGAAGACAAAACATGCAAATCAGTTCTACTCGTAATACTTAAGAAACAACCCAAATAGTCAATGAATGAAAAGTGCAATATGAAGTAATAAACTTCCTCAAAATATTAAATACAGTTGTAAATATGACCTAATAATTCCACTGAGGCATACATCCAGCATACATGAAAATACACATTCACACAAAAATCTGTATACAAATGCTCAGAGCAGTATTATAATGACAGCTAAAACAGTGGCTCAAGATTTCAATCCAAACGTCCATCATTTATTGAATGGAAAAATACGTTGTGTATAGGCCTTCATTAGAATTGTCTTAAGCTTTAAGAAGGAATTAAGTGCCGGCATGTTTGTGTTTATGCAATATCTCCAGAACAGCCAAATCTATAGGCACAGTGCAGACGACTGGGTTTCTGTCTAGGGATAAAGGGGAAATGAGGCACCCGGCTAACGGGCAGCAGCTCTCTTCTCAGACAAGCTCGTTTTCTGTGAATCTCATCTCTTCACCAGAGTTCCTGGCAATCTCTGATCCACTTCCTATTACAGTTCTGATCCTTTTTTAAAAGCATGACTACTTATTACAGTCAGTATGTAATATTTGTTGCTGACTTCTTGGTTCAATGCTTTGAAATCCATCTTTGCTGTTGCATGTATCAGCAGCTTTTGAAAAAATTGTTTTTAATCTGAAAGGCAGAATTACATAGAGAGAAAGAGAGACTGAGAGATCTTCCAGCTGCTGGTTCATTCCCCACATGGCCACGGTGGTCAGAGCTCGGCCAGCCCAAAGCCAGAAGCCAGGAGCTTCTTCAGCGACTCAAAGGCTTGGGCCATCTCCCACTGCTTTTCCAGGTCTTTAGTAGGGAGCTGGATCAGAAGTGGAGCAACTGGGACTTGAATCGGCAACCAAATGGGATACCAATGCTACAGGCAGAAGCTTAACTTACTAAGCCATTCCTTCTCATCCTCCATGGTATCAGTAGTTTCACAAATGACTGCAGGGCCCGGCGTGATAGCTCCGTGGCTAAATCCTCTCCTTCTACATGCCAGGATCCACTATGGGCACCGGGGGAAAATTATTTATTTTCATTGGAAAGGCAGATTTAGACAGGAGAGATACAAAAAGATCTCCCTTCCATTGGTTCACTCCGTAAGTGACTACAATGGCTGGAACCAAGCCAATCCAAAGTCAGGAGCCAGGAGCTTCTTCCGGGTCTCCCATGTGGGTGCAGGGTCTCAAGTCCTTGGGCCAATCCTCTACATTGCTTTCCCAGGCCACAAGCAGTGAGCTGGAAGGGAAGTGGAGCAGCTGGACATGAACTGGTGCCAATATGGGATCCTGGTACATGCAAGGCGAGGATTTAGCCATTAGGCTACTGTGCTGGGCCCAATAAATAAATCTTAAAAAAAAAAAAAAAGAAAGAAAGAAAGAATGACCGCAGTGAAGGTTGCAACAATGAATAGCCTAAAAAGCATTTGATAGTGTGCTTTAAATGAGTAAGTTATATGGCAGGTTAATTATATCTAAGGGATTTTTTTTAAATTGATAAACCAAACAACAAAGGCATGGGAAAACTCTTCTTGGGCAATAAAATGTTTTATAACACGATCATATGGAGGTTATATGATATACTTTCTCAAAATCATAAACGTGTACAATTCAGACTGATGAAACTCTTTCAGTAATAGTTGATTTAAAAAAAAAAAGCAACCAAAATGCCTTGGCCACATACTCCTTGAAATTTCTTTACATAGCCCTGAGATACACAAAAAAATCTTCAACAATAAAGTGCCCCTGTTATAGTGGCCCATGGAGGAACCTGAAAAAGAACTGGTTGATTCAGAGCCTAGGATTGTGAAAACCTGAATGCGAAATACGTGTATGTGAGACTGGAGGCCATCAGGACGTCGCAGTAGCGAAAGGAAGTGACCATCATCCAAAGACCAAACAGCATCAGAAAACTCAGCGAAGAGCACGGACCACTAGAGGGCAGCAGCAGACCGGACAGCTCTCCTGCAAAGGCTGGCCCCAGACGGCCCGGAGCAGGAGCGCGGCAGGAAAGAATTCTAACCATTCACTCTAAGACTGCTTCAGTTTAGAAGACACCAAATTTGAATTGGCTATATTAATGCTTCTGCCACTAGTACACATTGGGCTTTGTGAACTAAGGTGATTTACAGCGCAGAGAAATAGTTTCCATGTTTGCACATAGTGCACTCCGATTGTGGGGAAAACGGTGTTTGGTTCTCGGCTAGCTCAATTAAGTATGCACTCTTGCAATGGTGATTATTTAATTGCTGGCTCAGTATCTCAGTCCTTCCTACAGATTTCGGGTGCCCAAGCGGTAACCCCTCCAGCCACCTGACATCAAGTATTCTAAAGAATCATGTCTATGGCGCCCTGGTCCACTACGTGGCCTCCCTCTAACACTAAGTAAGCTCCCCTGTTGAGCAGATTTTAGAGAGGATTTGTTGGCTGGTTTTTATTCTCAGTTACATTCCTAGGTCCACAGGGAAACTAAAGGATTCACTACAATCTTAATTTTGTAGAAAACTGGAAAGGGATCTTCGTCTTCTCTCAACTTATTCTGCCTTTTTTTTTTTCTTGTGATTTCTAACCATAGATATGGTCATTTTAAAGAAATCTTGAATATCCCCCAACTTTCCAAGAGAAAACCCAAAAAACTAAAGCAATAACAAAATACTCAAAACCAGCCCACTACCCTCTGCCATTCAGCGACTCCCTGAAACTAGCAGGGTGTTTCTCAACAGCCTCAAGCCTTTCCGGAGCCTGAGCCAGAAGCACAAGACATCAAGTTTGTACTGTCCACCTTTGTCTTTTTCTCTCTGTCCTAGAGTCAAGTCTTCTTTGTACCCTGGCTGCTGCACTTTTGAGCCAGTTCTCTGCTGATGACCTGTGGAAGCAGTGGAGGAGGGCTTGAGTTCTTAGCCCTTGTACCTCCATGAAAATCCAGGAAGAAGCCCCTGGCTCCCAGCTCTGGATTCATTCAACTCTGGCCAAATGGCCACTACAGCCATTTGGGGAGTGAATCAGTGGATGGAAGACCTCTCTCTGTCTCTAAAATCTGCCTTTCAAGAAAAATACAAAATATTTTATTTGTAGGGACTTCCCAGTGACACAGTTGAGTAATATGGTGTCTGGTTTCTTATCACCTGACTTAACATTTGGGTCTCCTTGAACACTTGAGTGAGCTATGATTTGAAAGTGTACACTCTGAAGACTCAAACTCCTACCACTGGATCTGGTTACCAGCAAGCGTGAACACGCACGCACGCACACACACACACACACACACACAGAGTTCACATACAACACTGTGAGTGTCAATGTTGTATCGTTTATAAATTAACTCTTAATGTCTTCACTACTTTGATAGGAGCATTTGAAAATCAGAGGCACTACGTCATGTATTGAACCATTTCCTAGACAGGATGAAAAAGAAAACCAAATGAATTTTGACTATTCTTGGCTAATCTTTTAGGGTCTTCCAAATACGTTATACAATTCTGGATTTCACCCCAGACTTTTTTTTTCTTCATTGAAATTTATATTCTTCTAATCAGATAACCTAGTTGGCTGTCAAGAAGTCTAGATCAAGATCATGGAGTTAGCAATCTTCTTTTCCATAGGACATAAGTATCCAGCACAGAAACAGACTACTGAGGCACAGCCGGAACAAACCAAAATTATTCGGAGGGTCCTTCACCGAGTACGCTAGTATTCCATGTAGGCACTGTTCGAAGTGGCTCAAGATACTTTTTAAGAATTTGATTTCTCACATACCAATCACTAGTCTGGGTAATAAACCTCCAAAGAAAAGAAATAACAGTCCCCATCTTGTCAGAACAAGGCTCGCACTGCTTGCACACAAGACTCAGGAAGACCGGACTGCAAACCAAACCTCTGCCTGTGGCAATGACAACACTGATCAAAGCAGAAACCCAGAATTTAAATACGCCAGTAATAAAGCGCATTCTTTGTGCTCATGAAGTAATCTAGAAGACTACAAAAAAGTATTAGTAATAGACACTTGCACGTTTCCTCAGGGAAAAAACAGATCTAAAAACAAAGGGACACAGTGGCCCACCACATCAGCATTCTTTCCAGGCCAAAGACCCCTTCTTGAGTGACTGTAAGAGCAACTCAGATCCAAGTTTTCTGAGATTGTCTGCAGCCGCAGACCTTCCATTCCACTAATTCACCCACTTACTAAGGAACACCTGACTTGTGTGCTACATGCTGATGGCACAGCTCAGTGTCCCAGCATTTATGTACTAACTTTTATGTTTTTGCAATTGTGATAAGCATAATGGCATTTGGGAAGCACTGGTTATAGGTGGGTATTTTGTTACATGTTGAATGGAAAATAAAGTCAGGTGAATTAATTTATATTTCCAATTCTGTTACTTAGAATATATTTTGTGCTTGCTCTTGAAACTTGATTGTATTTAGGGATAGCTACTTTCTAGGACAATAACCGCCAAACCAGAAAAAAAACTTTTAATTATATAAATAGGCACTTTCCTCAACTTTTTTTAAAAAAGTAATCTATTCTGAAATAATTTCCTTAGGCTGCATGGAAGAAAAACATTCTCAGTGTTTTTGTTATTAAAATGTGAATTCAACTAGCAGTATATAATTCTAGATTCGAAATAAATTTTGCTCAGAATTCTGTATACTGCATGAGTCTCAATGATTCATGCAAATGTATTTTAGAAACAAATTCATTCTATTTTTTAAAAAAGATTCAATTTTATTAGAAAGGGAGATTTACAGAGAAAAAGATCTTCCACTTGCTGATTCACTCCCCAAATAACTGCAACTGCCAGAGCTGAGCCAATCTGAAGTCGAGAGCCAGGAGCTTATTCCAGGTCTCCTGCTTGATTGTGCAGAGTCCCAAGGACTTGGGACATCTTTTGTTGCTTTTTCAGACCATAAGCAGGAGCTGGATCAGAAGTGGAGCAGCTGGGACACAAACCAGTGCTCATATGGGATGTTGGTACTTAAAAGTTGAGCCATGGTGCTGGCCCCATTACCTTTTCATATTATTGTTTTAAAATAATTTTCAAGTATAAAATAATGACAGTTTATCTTCAATCTTACTATATTTTCATCTCTACCAAATAGTTAATAATACAACACAATGATTTAGGAACTACTTAAATACTATTGAGAAACTCAAAGAAATATACGCAGCACCATCAAGGCACCACATTTTGGATAGACTTTTCTAGTTTCCTAACAAAATTCAGCATTCTTCATATGTTTTCCTCTTCTCTTTCAGGGAATCTTATCTTCCTGCCTTGAGGATAAACTTCCTGTGTATTTCTCCTTTCTCTGACTAAAATAGTGGTAAGTACAGGAAATGCATTCAAGATGCATTTGAGAGAGGCCTGGCTACCGGTGCTTTGAATTCTGTCTTGACTTTAGTACGTACTAGTACTGTCAACAGTCTGTGTAATGATTCGTTCAATGAATTTAACACATGAATGTCTAACGAGGCCAAGCACCTCTGTAGGCATCAGAAGACACCAGTGAGCAAAACAGACACCTGTTAATAGGAAAGTCACAACTGCAAGAAGTAGAGAAACAGGAGGATAGTGATAATGAAATGACAGGTTAGCAATCACAGGGCAAATGAAGTGAAGTAAGGCTGTAGCATCAGAAGCGTGGACTCTGGGGAGCCAGGGGAAGGCTGTGTCAACGGAGAGGTCAGGGAGACCCTCACTGAGGCCTGAGGTGAGTGAACTAAGCGCATATTTGAAGGAAAGCATTCCTTAGAGAGAACAGCCACAACTACATTGTCCAGCAGCTACCAGCTACCTGTGGCTCCCGAGTGCTTTAAATGTGTCTTTGGGACTAAGACATTTAATTTTTAATTGGGTTTTTAATTAAAGTTTATCTATTTTTAAAAGATTTATTTGTTTTTATTGCAGATGTACAGAGAGGAGGAGAAACAGAGAGGAAGATCTTCCGTCTGAAGATTCACTCCCCAAGTGACCGCAATGGCCAATGCTGAGCCAATCTGAAGCCAGGAGCCAGGAGCCTCTTTCGGGTCTCCCACGCAGGAGCAGGGTCCCAAAGCTTTGGGCTGTCCTAGACTGCCTTCCCAAGCCACAAGCAGGGAGCTGGGTGGGAAGCGGGGTTGCCGGGATTAGAACCGGCGCACATATGGAATCCTGGTGCGTTCAAAGCAAGGACTTTAGCCACTAGGCCACCATGACGGGCCCTTAATTAAAGTTTAAATTTTAAAACTGATGTTTTACAAAATTTTCTAACAAGTCACTTAACTTTGGGACAACTTATGGATGTGAATCTACAACTGTAAACTTTATGAAATATAAATACAGATCAATTATTTCTGTGAGAATTTAGTAACCAAGTGAGAAATTAAAGTTTCAATATAAAAATAAAATAAAAAGTAAGGTAAAAAATAAGGTAAATAAAAAGGTAACAAATTAAAACATCTCATTTAGCTGTAGCAACTAAACAGATAATGTTAAAATTAATTTCACTTGCTCTTTTTGTCTCCAATGGTAGCTAATACCAAGTTAAAATATCTGTCTTTGGCTCATGTTCCACATCTCGGGAGCAATGTTGTGGCATAACGAGAGCCTGCCTGCTGTGGCCAAGGACAGCACAAACCAGGGTTGGCCAAGCACAGCTGAGTACGGCGGCGACAAAGCGAGTCAGGTGCAGACGAGGGCACAGGGGCAGGTCCGACACACCTTTCCCATCTTTCAATGATAATAACGACGGTGACTGAAACCACACTGAGGTTACGCTGCATGCAAAACCTCTACCCTTCTCTGATCAGACATTTCTAGGAAACTGTCTGGCTTTATAATTATGCCTCTCATGCCAATTCACAGCCCACTGTGTCACCAGGCAGGACAGTGGTAAGGAAAGGGTTAGAGTCACACCTCATTACAGCATTGGCAGTGAACACCGCAACCTTCGAAGAGCAGGCTTACCCCCGTTCCCAGCATGCCACTCCACTGGAGTAGTGTCAAGTCAAATCTTATCCGTTATTCCTTTCTTAATTTATTTTCCCCACTCATCTCTCATATAAAAGTTATGCTTTCCCAAGTAAAAAAAGAGAAAAAAATTCTTAGACCTGCATATTTCCTCCTTAAATGCACTGTTACATGTATAAGCCTTCTATGCGCCATGAAGAATAAAGCAAAATTCTGTCCCCAGGCATGTTGTAAGCAAAAATTCAGTTAGTAATTCTTTTCCTAAGGCTGAAAACCCTCTGAAGAAGCTATCAAAGTTAAAAGAAAACTGGAGACAACTTAATGCTTTCTATTATAAGCTAGCTTCTTTCTGGAACAAGAAATCTGTTTCTAAAAAGGAGAAGTAAAACCGAAAGGGGTAATCCCTTCTGCAGAGGAGGCCAGTGCCTCCTCACATGGCTCTCCTCGCCTCCAGACAGCTCTCATCACCTCCAGCGGCTCTCATCACCTCCCGGGCTCTCATCACCTCCTCATACAGCTCTCATCACCTCCGGGGCTCTCATTGCCTCCTCACACAGCTCTCATCACCTCCAGAGGCTCTCATCACCTCTAGGGCTCTTATCACCTCCTCACACAGCTCTCATCACCTCCGGGGCTCTCATCACCTCCCGGGCTCTCATCACCTCTGGAGTTCTCATCACCTCTGGTGGCTCTCACCTCCGGAGGCTTTCTCTTCTGCAGTAACTCCTCACTGAGCTCCTGTCTGCTGAAATGTCACATGTCAAATTCAAATGTTCTCTTGTTAGCTTTTGTGAGAAACTGACAAAAAGTTATTCTTCAGCCACACCGGAAACACCCTTGTCCAATACTGTCCTTTAAAAATAACCAGGAAAGAAACTAAAAGCTGGCATGCAAACCCGTTTCTGCAGCACCTAATCCCCATGCTCTGGCCTTCTTTTCAGTTAGGCTCTAAACAGTATTGCCTGAGGCCCTAAGTGGCAGAACCTAGAACACATGCTCAAGACACAAAAGGGAATTTTTAAAAATTCTCTGTCCATTTGAAACTTACCATTTCTAGGAACAAGAAACCTATAAACAAAATGGGTGATACTGTGAGGCCAGTGCAATACCAGAAATAATAGGAATGCCATGGGGTCCACAGCCTGGGATGTGGGAAAGACACTGAAAAGAAGTGACAATTCAGTGTAAGACGGAAGGAGTAGGAACTGGTTAGGAAAAGGGAGAGCATTCCAGCAGATGTGCATAAGAGGCACTGCTGACACAAAAGGACATTATATATTCCTGAAAACACAAGCCATTCTACATAGCCAGACAGCACACTAATTTTTTTAAGATGTATTTATTTTTATTGCAGTCAGATATACAGAGAGGAAGAGAGAGAGGAAGACCCTTCATCCGCTGATTCACCCCCAAGCGGCCACAATGGCCAGAGCTGAGCTGATCCAAAGCCAAGAGCCAGGAGCTTCCTCCAGGTCTCCCCTAAAATACAGGGTCCTAAGGCTTTGGGCCATCCTCTACTGCTTCCCCAGGCCATAAGCAGGGAGTTGGATGGGAACCAGGGTAGCCGGGACATGAGCTGGCACCCACATGGGATCCTGGTGCATACAAGAAGAGGACTTTTAGCCACTAGGCTACCATGCTGGGCCCCAGCACAGTATGTTTTAAGAAACAGAGAATTAAAAGCTGGAGAGAGGTGGGGCCAGATTATTCCCTCACCTATCCCACTACACCATCCACCCTCTCAATGTGCAGGTACACCATGAGAAGTGGGCAACCAGATCTGAAGAGTAAGCCCCGTTTCTCTGATGACATCGCCTGCTGTTCATCCACGCACGTATCCAAAATAAGGATACAGAAGCAAGCAAGCTAGGACGCGGGTTCTGTGGTAGAAGAATGTAAGGAAAGGCCTCGAATTGGGAAAATGACACACATGTTTTACTCACTTTCTATTTAACAACAGACAACAGTCATATTCTACACTTCAAAATTAGCCATTCTGGATATTTTAAAATGTCATTATTATCCTGACTCCAAAAGAAAATCATTTAAGTATTAAGAAAATACAATAAAATATCTGCAACCAAAAATGTTCTCTAGGACTCTTTTTCAAACATTCCTGGCTATTTCTAGTTCAAACATTAAGTTCTGTTAGCCCTTGGTTCAAAATGCCAAACCAAGTATATTAAAATGGTCCTTAAAAGTGGCCATCTTACCTACATTGTATTTTAAAATACACACAATTCAATGCAACTTCATACCTTGCAGACATAACTCTTTGAATATTCACACGCAGGACTCATCTCTCAAGGCAAGATCCTTTTGTGCATAATTCTCTTCCCAAGGAGCTCTGAAATAGGATCAACTGGATCTATTGGCCCCTTCCCTCTGCTTCCCCAGCAGTAAGGGTGAGGAAGCTCCTGACCAACTTTCTCTCTTTCTAAATCAAGTTTCCCTCAGTTGGTTGTTTGTAAAGTTGCTCACTGCTAATCTCCCACATGTTTCTCTCCCCCAACAATAAGCATGTTGTTTCCCAACTTTGGAAATTAACATGAACATTCACATCAACCAGGCGACTGTCAACTGCAGTCATTTTCCAGGCCTACAACTGAAGGCCATGCACAGAGCTGCCTTTGTTGCAAGAAAGCCAGTTTTCTGCAGCTTATGGTGCTGCTGAAGTTGTTTTGAACAATCTACTTACTATTCCTGGCTCAAATACATGCAAATGACAGCATACATTCCATGGGAGTAGAGAAGACCTGGAAATGGCAGGCAGTCTATTCAATGAAGAAGCAGAATATGGTAATTTCTTCTGTGCTCTAAATCTTAAGATAGGTGATTTTTGAATTTTACCTAAAATTCTAAAGGAAAGTAGTTTGATCTCTTTTTCTTCTGAATTACCATGGGAATAGTTTTCGTTGACACGTGTTATTTATGCTGTAATAAAATTAGCTAGGACTTAGCTAAAGGAAACATCCTAAGATAAATAGTTATAAATAAAGCAAATAATATTTACATGTTATTTTCCAAGTCAAAAAATAATTGTTACTTAATAACTGTTTTTCGAAAAGTTTAAGAAAAAAATTAAGAGTTTGTTTTAGAAGAATAGCAGATTCAACTCTTAATTATCCAACTGCCAGGCTCAGCGTGGTGGCCTAATGCCTAAAGTCCTCTTCTTGCATGCGCCAGGATCCCATATCTGCACAGGTTCTCATTCTGGCAACTCCACTTCCCATCCAGCTCCCTGCTTGTGGCCTGAGAAAGCACTCAAGCACGGCCCAAAGTCTTGGGACCCTGCACCCGTGTGGAAGACCTGGAGCAAGTTCCTGGATCCTGGCTTTGGATTGGCACAGCAACAGTCATTGCAGTCACTTGGGGAGTGAATCATCGGACGGAAGATCTCTCTGTTTCTCCTCCTCTCTTTATATCTGACTTTGCAATAAAAATAAATATTTTTTTAAAAAGACAAATTAAAAAATATATGTCCAACTGTCAAGAAAGTGAGGGTTGTCAATACTTCACCTGTACTCATATGTCCCAGGAAGCTCTTCCTTGTGCAACCAATTTAATTAAGCCAACATGAAAACTCGAGAAATAGCCATAGAGAGCTTGTATCTGATCAGCATGAACAGGCATAGTTAAGAAGCAAAGCAGGACTTTTTTTTCAAATCTTCAATCACTAACGGCTAAAAGCTCATTCTTTTCTCTTTTTGTTCATCATTTACAGCACATGGCTGTCTACCCTTTACCATCAGAAATTCACTACACATCTCAGTCATCTTCCGCACAAGGTGTGCCGAGGTTCTATCCTGTTCCTTCTGGTGTGCTGACAAGGACAGCGAAGCTGGATGGCTGGTCACGGCTCTGTCAAACATGGGAAGGTCAGCAGGTAATGGCGGCCACTGAAGACAAGCCCCTCTTCTTCACGCACTTGAAACTGGCATTCCAGTTATCCAAAGTTCCTTATCACTTTGGAATTCTTTCTAATAGTAATAAAATATGCACTATTCCTCATTGCTCTAATAATTTACTATTACTAATCCCAAGGTTTTTGGAGAAAAGTGTAGACCTCTACAGTGCTAACAGCCTTAAACACAACCTGCAGAATTTCTCTGGTTTCTAGGTTAAGTGTTGTGACAATGTTACAATAAAACCACAAATGTAGTATGCTACTAATGGTTCAAAAAAATGTACTAGCAACTACATCGCTGCCTTATTCTCATCACAAAAGAGCATCAGATACTGAACTCCTGGATTTTTAGGAGGTCAAAATCCTTTATCAATATTTCAGTTTCCTCACATTGTTTTAGCTATTTAACCTCCACTCAGGAATGAGTCATCTGCTGCCTGCTGTGTGTAAACTCTAAACTGGATTCTGTCCAGTTAGATCAATTTATCGTCAACAATGTTAGTTTCCATTTCTCATCCACTTTTCACCAACCTAACTGAACAATACAATCTTGATATTATTGATTGATTGATTGATTGATTCCACACCGTTATGACAAAATCTTGTGAATGGTGAATTGCGAATTATCTTTAAATGATTTATATTAACGTCTTCAAACTTGAAGAAAAAAAATTTAAATTCTACTTCAATTAGATAGTGTGGAAACATCACAAAAACTTCAAAAAAACCAGAGAACATAATTTTAGACTAGAAAGAACTTCAGCTATTATTTTGGAATGAGGTTCATTTCCTGGGATTTTCCTTGAACTCAAGAGGAAACATATTTGAGTGAGTAAACCTAAAAAAAATAGAAAACAGTCTAATTCCAGAAACAAAAACAATAAGATCAACACTAAAAACAGGATGTCGTTTAATCTTTTTGCATTAAAACAAGAAAAGAATAAAATATGACTCAGTACAATGGGCGAAAAGATGAAAAAGAAATTTAGAGAAGTTTCTTTAAAAATACTCACAGGGGCTTGCATTGTGTAATTATTGTGTTACTGTGCTGGACTTTTTAAAATTATTTTAGTTATTGAAAGGCAAATTTACACAGAGAAGAAGAGACAGACATTTTTTGATTCCTTCCAAGTGGCCACAACATTTGGAGCTGAGCCAATCCGAAGCCAGGAGCCAGGAGCCTCTTCCTGGTCTCCCACACAAGTGCAGGGTTCCAAGGCTTTGGATCATTCTCCACTGCCCTCCCAGACCACAGGCAGGGAGCTGAATGGGAAGTGGAGCAACCAGGACATTAACTGGTACCCATATGGGATCCTGGTGCATGCAAGGTGAGGACTTTAGCCACTAAGCCATTGTGCCAGGCCCCATACTGGACTGCTGTGAGCAATTTTCATGAGCAATGTTTATTTCCAATATCACCATTATGATCTTTTAAGACATCATTTATATCTTAGAACAATATCATTTTGTCTTTCATTAGATGGTTGTATTTGTGAAAATGCTAAAATAAGCTAGATGTGGTATGTCATTTTAGGAAAGAACACTATAAAATATTAGTGATCATTAAAAACTGCAGTCAATACCTTTTGAGTCACATGTATTCTTTTAAATGATTTACATGTGTTGGCATTTTAGTATCTATAGTCTATAGCAGCCTTTGAGAAGATATTATTATTCCTGTTCTACACATAAGAAAACTGAGACTCAAAAAGTTGAGGTAACTTGCCTAGGGTCACATAGCCCAACCAACCCTCACCCACTCTAGTTTTTGCTTGCACCAGGAGGAACAATCAGCCCAGCCTGGCTTTTCCCTGATCTAGTGCGCATGAGGCCCAAAGTGTTGTAGCCCTGCCTAGTTTGGTCTGCCCCCATCCCAGCTCACACGCTACAGTCAGAGTAGCTGTCCAGCAGGGGAGCCCCCTCATATTCCCCCTGCCAGCTCCACCTCCTCCCACCTGGTTCTCACACATGCTGTTGGGTGCTGCGGCCACATACGGTATAGGTCACTTCACCTTGGCATTCCGTAATGTGAACTGGTTTTTGTTGCGACCAAACCTGGTTAGACCCACACTCTGTTCTAGTGCTTGGATTTGCCAGCAGCTGATGTGAACTGGTTCAACCTGGTCTGTCCTCGACCCATGCCAAATGTATACCAATGGGATACTTTCCATAGCCTGTTCTGGGCTGTTTCCTATCATGCTTCTCGCATTAACCTGCAGGGACTGTGTCCTGCCAGAGGAGTTGCCCAGGCTCCTCCATCAGAACCTCTCCCAAAGCCAGATTTCTCGCATACCTGTGGGTCCATGAGCCAGCCCTACTCAGTTCACCTCCTGTCCTAGTAGGAACTGTGGTATTTTCTAATTGGCCTTCAACCCAATCTGGTTTTTACTGTTGGATGTTTCAGCCCAGCCACAGCTCGTCTACACCCACATACAGCTCACACATGGCTGAGTAGGGGCTGAGACCTACTCTAGTCTGTCCCACATCTATCCTGGTCTTCGAAAGCACAAGATAGTATTGGAGTCAGCCTGGCTCAGTGTGTCCAGTCCCAGTCCACACTTGTGCCATGGGAGACCACAACCGTATCCTGGTCAGAACACAGCCCCCATTCCAGCCCCCGCACTTCTCAGTGGGAGCCCCAACTCAGCTAGGGTGTTCCCTTAGCTCCCCAACTGGGCAAGAGCTACAGAGAGGTCTCCCATTGCCGGTTCACTCCCTAATGGCCCCAACCACCAGGGAGGACCAGGTCAAAACCAGGGTGCAGTGACCTAAACACCTGGGCTACCTTCTGCTCCTTACCCAGGCACAGAGCAGGGAGCTGGATCAGAAGCAGGGCAGCTTGGACTGGACTTGGTGTCCACATGGAATGCCAGCAATTAAGTGCCAGCTTATTGTACCATATCACAGCATTAGCCCTAATATTTCAATTTTTTAGAATGTTTTTTGTTACATCATAGACGTTGTGAGGACACAGGTGAGAGGACTGGAAACAGGGAAGACTGTCTTCTTTTAAAAAAAAATAATTTGCTGTTACTATTTTTTTTTTTAAAAAAAATTATGTTTTACTTGAAAGAGTTACAAAGACATGGAGAACTTCCAGCTGCTGCTTCCCTCCCAAAATGGTTGCATCGACAAGAGTTGCGTGGGTCTGAAGTTGGGAGCTTCTGGCAAGTCCCCAACATGGGTAGAGGGGCTCAAGCACCTGGGCCATTTTCCGCTACTTTCCCAGGCCATCAGCAGGGACAAAAGGAGCCGCCAGGACTGGAAGCAACATTCATAAGGAATGCCAGTGCTGCAGGCAGCTGGCCCCCAAATAAGTAATTTTTACTTATTTTGTTTTTTTTTAATTTATCTTGATTTAAATAGTGTTTACACAGTTGAAAGAGATACGCACCCATGTGGGTCCCAATTAGAATGGGGATGGACAAAGAATGGAGAAAGGTGGATGGGACAAATTTTTTTTCATCCTCTGCTGGCCTGGGTGAGCTGGCCATGTCCCCATGTGCATCTGGGCATGCTGTCCATTCCACAGGCATCAGCAACTGAGGAGGCCCAGTCCCAATACAGGCACTCCAAAATTGTACCACATAAATTGTGATTTTCCTGTGGCCCGGGTTTGAGTCCAGCAGTCTAGTTGGGGAGCCCTCCCCGCCAAGAAATCTTGCCTGTGGTGACCTCAGATTTAACTCTTGTGTGTATAAGCTAGTGCAGAATCAAGTGCGGTCTGTCACCTGCACCAGCCAACACACATGCCAGAGGATGTAGCTGCCTGGTCAGTTCTGCCCCAGTCCCATCTTTCACACAAACTTATATGTGTGGAGGCCTACCCCAGTTCAGCCCAACACCGGCCCTGTCTTCATGCATCCCAGCAGGTGCTGCAGTCTGTTTGGGGCATGTACTGGCATGTGCTGCAGTGCAGCCTGGTCCATCCTACATCTCATTTGTCTCTCATGCACACCCTTGGGTGCTGCAGTTTACCTCAGCCCCCAGATCAGTCCACAAATATGCTGATGGGTGCTGCTGCTTTGACCAGCCTGGCTCTCACACTTATTTGAAAGATAAAGAAGAATACAGAGAAAAATATCTTCCATCCACTGGTTCACTACCCAGACAGCTTAAATAGCCTGGGCCAACCCAGGTTGAAGCCTAGAACCAAGAACTTCATCCAGATTTCTTGTTAGTTGGCAGGGACCAAGCAATTGGGCCAACTTCTGATGTTTTCCTAGGTACAACAGCTGGAAACTAGAGCAAGACTATCCTCCTTAATGAATAGTTACCAGAATTTCACTAGCCAAGCAGTCCAACAATTAAACACACTGCTAGGAGGGGTGGTTCCCCTCTGGGTATATTCCCTGGTTTACATTTACACAGCACTTTACTCTTTACAAATTGCTTTCTCAATCCTCTTACCTTCAACACTATCATAATTAAGAAAGAGATAGTGACTTTTAGATGAGAAATAGAAACTCTTGGAAGCAAGGAAGGAGCATGACTCAAGTAGGGAAATTCCTATTGGTGTATGAAATGCTTTATATATGCCACGGCAGACCTTCCTTTGAGGTTCAGTGCTTCCACGTCCCCCAAGGAGAGAGCATCAAAGCTGAAGCAGCAGCAGGCAACCATGAGTGTGAAGGGCATGGCTCTAGTCTTGGCTGTGTTATTCTGCACTGCGATTGTTCAAGGTATATTATATGTTTTGCTTCTCAATCTATAGAGTAATTTTCTAGCATGTCAAATATCTTTTCTTCCTCCTTTATTCCAACACAGAAGGTAAATTTTATTTAGCCTCATTCATTCAAAGTTATCATTCTGGCAGACCTGGAGATGATTATTACAATTAGAAGCTTCATTTACATTTCCATTTGACTTAATATTGTCTTGACATTTGTGTTAAATGTCTGTTTAAAAGGTTTTATATGGAACAACATTCTTCCTGGAAAAATTCTTATGCATGAAAGCTGAGGCAAACAAATTTCACCTCCATAAACATCCTTCATGCTTCTCTTATTTTTTTAATGGTTTGCTTACAAATTTAAAGAGAAAATCACAAATATTTTAGTTAACGTCCTTCTCAGTAACAGTGACATCAGGTGCTATCTGAAAAATTAACTGTATCCTTAATAAAAACTTCACTCACTTCATCATGGTAATAATAACCCAGAACCATCTGTTGCAATCAAATGTAGTACTAACGCAATGATGTGTTCTAGGCTTCCCCATGTTCAGAAGGGGACGTTGTCTCTGCGTAGGCGTTGGACTAAATGCAGTGAAAATGGAAGACATTAAGGAAGCCTCCATAATTTTTCCAAGTGGCAGCTGTGACAAAATAGAAGTGATGTAAGTAATGCACTGATAAGGATGACAACTTCAGAGCTGTCATTGTTTTACACATTTCTGTGCAAAACTGAACACTCTTTTGGCTCTTCCCTTAATAGTGTCACCCTGAAAGCACAAAAAGGACAGCGATGCCTGAATCCCAGGTCAAGGCAAGCAAACCGTATGATCAAGGTAGGGTACTAGATTTTTTATATGTGTTACAATTTGCTTTACCAAAACAAATCTTTTGACAAAAGAAAACAGGCAACTATGGAAGGTTTCTGCATGAAGATGCTGCATGAAATATTTATAAAGGGGCCCTGGGTTATAATATCTTTTTCCTGTTGTATGCTTTTAAATATCAACTCTTAATCATTAGAAAGATGAGGACAAGCCAGGTAAATAAAATTCTCATTTTCTCATTATAGCAAATTCAAAGAAAACATCTTTTAAAACATCAAAACGTATGAAGTTCTGGAAAAGAAGATTTGAAACCCCAAACAACTGTGACTACTGAGATACAAATTCTCCAGCAAGAGCCTTTCCCCTCCCAATCCCAACGAACATTTCTACATTTCTGGATTAATGTGTCTTCTAAGAGAGCCAATATTTCTAACTCCTCTGCTATGATTATGAAAATATTTCTGGGGCCCGGTGGTGTGGCCTAGCAGCTAAAGTCCTCGCCTTGAACACACCAGGATCCCATATGGGCATCAGTTCTAATCCCGGCAGCCCCGCTTCCCATCCAGCTCCCTGCTTGTGGCCTGGGAAAGCAGTTGAGGACAGCCCAAAGCTTTGGGACCCTGTGCCCATGTGGGAGACCCAGAGGGAAGATCCTGGCTCCTGACTCCGGATCAGCACAGCACCAGCCATTGCACTCACTTGGGGAGTGAATCAACCAACAAAGATCTTCTCTATCTCTCCTGCTCTCTGTATATCTGACTTTGTAATAAAAATAAATAAATCTTTAAAAAAAAGAAAAGAAAATACTTCTGAAAAAGTCATCTGTACTTGGTTCATATTATTATATCTGTGGTTACAATGGAGATATTTATATTATTATTGCAGCCAAGTCATTATGAAGAAAACATACGTCCTGATTCTCCTGCATTCCTGGGGATTATTCAACTACAATTCTATTGCTTTTCTCCTTTTAGGCTAGCCAAAGCTGCTAACCCAAACATGTTAATTAATACAGCACTCTTTATAAAGGTATCTATACACTGGAGAAGTGAAAGTCTGTTCTAAAATTATACTCAGATGCATCATAAGTGTATCACAAAAACATAGATATATAAAAAGCATGATATAAATCTATACATTTCTATATAGAAATGGAACTTCTATAAAAATCTCCTGTATGATTTTAATGTCTAATTTTTTATATTTATCTATCCAGGGTGACTTTTTAAAAGGTATCCTTAAATATAAATCTTCACTTAAGTTGAGGCTGTGTAACATTCACAACATTGCTAAGTATATTGAGTATTACACACTAGTAAATTACTGAAAAGATAATGTACATCTAAATATCTTCATAGCAGAATAAGCACATGAAAGAATTCGTTCACTCAAGCCCAAATTCCTCCCAGCTCAACACCTTTGCACTTACTATTCCTTCTGCCCATGTTGTCATTAAACCCATTTTATCAATAAGCCTATTAACTACTTGGGTCTCAACCTAAGTGAGATTTTCTCCAAGAGGCCTTCAACCTCAACTACATTAGGCATCCTATTCATTTTAATAGTACTCTACTTTTCCATCAAGCTATTACATGTATAACTAAAGAATTATTCCTGGGGTGGGTTGGAAACAGAACCAGCCCAGCAGTTGCAACCACCAGCTAATTGGGGCAATGGACTGTGCCGGGCCCTGTACTTGCTAGTACATACAAGAATCTGGTCTGGGAACACCTCAGACAAAGTTTCTTCGGGGATCTCGCCAATCGAACTGCTGGACTCAGAACCCTAACCATGAAAAGACGGAAGACAGAACAGGTCAATCAGCCACCTCAGCTGTATGTTGGCAGAGAAAAATTGGGCAAACATAGACTCTATGATGGACTGTGTCAGTCAGTGGATCCTTCAACGACCTCATCGTGCTTGGAGTGATGAGACTGGCAGCAATTCATAACTGTTGAACTATCAAAACCACTTGAGCAAGACCCTCGGAACATGCCCCACATCCGGGACCTGGGTGGGTGGGAGACTGGATGAGGCTTCTTCCTTAAATCCCCCTTTACCTCAGATACTTGAAAAAAACAATATGGAAATAATAGTTTTACCCACTTTCCTGTAGGCCTTGAACCTTTTTACCCTAATTAACTATGTAAAGATTGTCAAAAATATAATTTTAAATAATGGAAAAAGAAAAAAATGCAAGAATTATTCCTGGGGCTGGGCTGAGTTAAGCTGCAGAACCTACGGGTGTGCATGACACACAGAGGGGATGTGTGCTGGGCTAGATTAGGCCACAACAGAAGCTGGCACACGCAAAAACTCAGACTGGGGTAGGCTTGATTAGGAATATATTGGGGTCACCATGACCAGGCCACAGCACCTGCTGGAATGCATGAAGACTAAGTCTGTGGTGGGCTGGGCTGGTCTAGGCCACAGTACACATCACTGTATTATGATATGAGATATGGAGCTCCGGCAGAACTGACAAGGCAGCTACATCCACAGGCAAGTGTTTTGGCTGATGCAGGTGACAGACTGTCGTGGGTTAAGGAGTTGATTAGTGCTCCTTAACCTGAGCAGGAACAGGAACTGTGCTTGTGGCTAAAAACACCTAGACTAATTGGACTCATCTGTATCCAATATCGTGCTAAATGAGGACGTGTGGGGGAAGAGTATATAGGAAGAGGTGAAGGGGCAATAAAGAGAGACTTCCCAGACTTTTCAGATGTCTACCATCACTGGTCTCCTATTGGTGCTTCATCCCCAGACCCTCTCCGTGTCTACATTACTCTCCGTGTCCATGGCTCTGCTGGTCGGAGCAACAGAACGCACTTGATCCTGCACTAGCTTATACACACAAGAGTTAAATCTGAGGTCACCACAGGCAAGATTTCTTGGCGGGGAGGGCTCCCCAACTAGACTGCTGGACTCAAACCGGGGCCACAGGAAAATCACAATTTATGCGGTACAATTTTGGAGTGCCTGTATTGGGACTGGGCCTCCTCAGTTGCTGATGCCTGTGGAATGGACAGCATGCCCAGATGCACATGGGGACATGGCCAGCTCACCTAGGCCAGCAGAGGATGTCAAGTACCTCATCAGAGGATAGAGGGCAGAACACCATAGACAACTCTCATGGTCAAGCTAGTAGCGTGATGCTGGGCCTGTGCATGCACTAAGGTGGACTCGGTCAACCATTAGACCATGGAAAGATTTTCTCAACCTTGGAGCCATGAAGCCATCAACTCCTCAGAACTGTCCAAACTACTCAAGTAATACTCTTAAAACATTCTTTCTGACATCAGGCTCTCTAGGGCATCATGAAGTGACTGTTCTCCATCCCAGGTGCTGATGTGGTTTGACAGCAAGGAGTGACCCCTTCCTTGTCCCTCACCTCCCACCCACCTTTCTCTGTATCTGACCCTCCCCACCCTGATGAGGGCCCATATGGGCGTGTATCCCTTTCTGCCATGTAAACAATACTAAAAAGAAAATTTTTAAGTTTTTAAAAACAGTGAAAAAGGGCCCAGTAGCCTAATGGCTAAAGTCTTCTTTTTGCATGCGCCAGGATCCCACATGGACACCAGTTCTCATTCTGGCAGCTCCACTTCCCCTCCAGCTCCCTGTTTGTGGCCTAGGAAAGCACTTGAGGACAGCCCAAAGCCTTGGGACCCTGCACCCATGTAGGAGACCTGGAGCAAGTTCCTGGCTCCTGGCTTCAGATTGGCATAGCATCGGCCATTGCAGCCACTTGAGGAGTGAATCAGCAGATGGAAAATCTTTCTCTCTGTTTCTCCTTCTCTCTGTATATCTGACTTTCCAATGAAAACAAATAAATCTTTTTTAAAAAGTAGCAGAGAGAGAATAAAAAGAAGTGGAACAGCTGGGACCTGAACTTGCACATTTATAGAATGCCAGTGCTAATAAGCTGAATAGTTTGCTGAGCCATAGTGGTGGCCCACTTCCAATCACTCTTATGCCATCTTTACAATTTTTCATATCTATTAAATAGATATCTACATCTATTATCTATTTGTGATTGGGCAAACTATCAATTTATTTTGTGTACATTTTTATGAAAAACAAATTTTAGTATGGAGCATGTGAAATGCAGTATTACATGCCACAGAACAAATTGTAATGATAAAACACAATAAGAAATACTAAATTGCAACTGGATAATATTGTAAATTGCAAATAGATAATATTCCAAAGTTTCTAAGCCTCAGGCCCAACTGCTCTGCATTTGTTAAAAGAGAGATGGCTGAAGAGGTTTCAAAAACTAAGTTAAAAAAAAAGATAAAAAGCCTAATTCATTTTGTATAAACTGCAAGTATAAAGTTACAAGTGTAGGCAAAGACTTCTTGGAAAAGATCTCAGAAGCACAGGCAACTAAAGCAAAAATAGACGAATGAATTACATCAAGCTAAGAAGCATCTGCACTGCCGGGAAACCATCAACAAAGAAGTAGCCAATAGAACAGGAGAAAATACCTGCCAGCTGTGCACCTGATAGGGGATTAATATTCAGAACTGATAAAGAGCTCAAGAAACTCAACAGTGAAACAAACAGTCCAGATAAGACATGGGCAAAGGACATGAGAAGGCATTTTTCAAAGGATGAAATTCAAGTGGTCAACAGATACACGGGGAAATACTCAGTCATAAAAATCAAAATGAGACTTTACCTCACCCCAGCAGAGTGACTACTATATAGAAATCAGAAAACAAAAAATGCTGGTGAGGGTGTGGACAAAAGGTACCCTAACCCACTGATGGCAAAATATTACCTATATGGAACTTGAGGCACCAAATAACCCACAGTGACTTAGAAATTCAAGGATGGTTCCTTTAACCAAGGGGAGCTTTTGAATAATGTTACAAGAAAAGGGTAATTACTTTTTGCCACTGAATATGATACTTAGTATGTTCATACCAAATAATACATCTTTTTCTTCCCCAAAGATGTTCTTCAGTAGAAAAGTCAGTATGGGGTCTGTCTCAATGGCTCAGTGGATAAACCCTTACCTTGCAAACACCAGGATCCCATACGGATGCCGGTTCATATCCCAGCTGCTCTACTTTCCCTTCCAGTTCCCTGCTTTTTGCTGGGAAAGCAGTCCAGGGCAGTCCAAGGCCTTGGGACCCTGCACCCACGTGGGAGAACTGCAAGAAGCTCCTGACTCCTGGCTTCAGATCATCTCATTTCCAGCTGTTGCGGAGAATTGGGGAATGAACCAGTAAATGGAGTTCTCTCTCTTTCTGTCCTTCTTCCCGTAAATCTGATCTGTCTTTCCAACAAAAATAAGTAAATACATTTTTTAGAAAGTCTTTATGATGTGGTCATACTGTGAATTGTATTAAACACTCTCACACAAAACCAACTGGTTTGGGGGGCCATTAGAAGTAAAGCAATGCTGATAGCTGCTTTTTTCTGCATTGCTTGCAAATTTTATTAACTAGACAGTCATGGTGAAATTGAATACATGAGATCATCATATGCCTTGCCCCTATAGTTTCACTTCAGGTCAACAAAGAGTAACTACTTCCTAACAATTCTTATAGTATCAGGCAGATTTAGCTGCTTGGTACTACTCAAAAGAATGCTACCTAAAATGGAAAATGTACTGGATGAATTAAAGCTATAATGATTTAATACAAACTGTAATTTAACATTAGTCACAAAAGAGTATCAACAAGAGATTGGATAAAATTGAATAATGATCTATAATACAGAATAGCACTTACATGATATTTCAAGATTCTTCCTTAAACAAAAAACACAATCAAAGATGAATTAAACACAATTACCTCTATATCGTTCAAATTTTATTCCTACCTCCAATGATTACATCTTCCGTACTGCTAAAAGTTTTCCAAAAGGAGTTCAGAAACACAACATCCTCTATCAAGGTGTATCTCCACACTTGTGGTCTAGAACAATTTAACAAAAAAGGTCAGGGCCCGGCGCGGTGGCACAGTGGTTAAGGTCTTCGCCTTGCATGCCCGGGATCCCATATGGGCGCCAGTTCTAATCCCGGCAGCTCCACTTCCCATCCAGCTCCCTGCCTGTGGCCCAGGAAAGCAGTCAAGGACGGCCCAAAGCCTTGGGACCCTGCACCCATGTGGGAGACCCGGAAGAGGCTCCTGGCTTCGGATCAGCATAGTATCGTTTCGCTCACTTGGGGAGTGAATCATCGGATGAGCGAATCATCGGACGGAAGATCTTCCTCTCTGTCTCTCCTCTCTGTATATCCGCCTTTCCAATAAAAAAATAATAATAATAAAAATAAATCTTTTTTAAAAAAAAATGTCAGGATTGCACAGTTTCTATCCCTCCTTTAACCCTGGACCACTGTCCAACAATGCTACATACCTATCATTATCTTCCCTATTTTCATCACATTCTAAGTTATCACAGTTCTGAAAATAAATAGTCTAGACCATTTTTAATATATGTGTCATACAGTAAGAAACACACACACACACACACCTTAAAAAAAGATAAAAAGAAGCACAGCAAGGGTTAAGACTCTATTGCCATTTACATTCAGCCTGTGTTCAAGAGATGTAACCCAAAAGTAAAATCTATATCACACATTTTCAAGTTACCCCTTCTCTTCCTTGTCCAAGGTTGGAGCTCTAGCTTGGCCCTATTACTCCTTATCCAGATTCCTTAAAGAGCCTTCTCAGTCTCCCAGCCTGTCTCTACCTTCCAACACTGCTCCAAAGGAATTTTTGACAGAAGACTGTCATCAACCAAAAGTTAGAAAGATCATTTGCAAAGTGGGTGGACTGGGTGTTAAAAGCTAATCCAAAGATAAGAAAATGAAAGCAGAGATGGACCCAACAATTTGTTCAGGATCACACAGCAAGCAACAGACAGAAATACATACTCTATCTCAGGATTGCCATGCCAACCCATCAATCCACAAGCATGAGGAAACTAAACCATTGCTGGGCCTGCCCCTCCCTGGCAGGATGATCATAAAAGTCTGCCGCCCATTTTCTTAGCCCTAATTCTGTCATCTACTTAGCTGGCTGTGAATGATGAAGCACATGGGTAACTCAGAAGTCTTCAGACAGTATTACCAGACACTGAGAGCACAAGTAGACTTGTGAGAACTATGAAGGAGAGGAAAACGATGCCTTCCTTTCCCATACTTTCCAAGGAATACTCCGTATCAGCTGAGGGGATTCCCAGCCTGGGGAGATCTGTGGAGTCCATCCTGCTCACCTTTTAGGATATTTCCTCTAAGCAAGCTAGTTTCTCGGAACGCGTCTTTATCCCTAGGTCTGAGCTACAGTTCTGTCTGGGCAGACTGTGGTCTGGGTTTCCCGTCCTTGGCCTGATGCCATAACCAGAGTTAAAGATAACTAACAGCAGTTGAAACTGAAACTGAAGTAGGACAGTTCCTTAACTCTCATTTACTTTATTTTTTTTTTTTTAAGATTTATTTTTATTATTTTTTCATTGGAAAGGCGGATATACAGAGAGGAGAGGCAGAGAGGAAGATCTTCCGTCCGATGATTCACTCCCCAAGTGAGCGCAACGGGCCAATGCTATGCTGATCCGAAGCCAGGAGCCTCTTGCAGGTCTCCCACGCGGGTGCAGGGTCCCAAAGCTTTGGGCCGTCCTCGACTGCCTTCCCAGGCCACAGGCAGGGAGCTGGAAGGGAAGCGGGGCTGCCGGGATTAGAACCGGCGCCCATATGGGATCCCGGGCGTGCAAGGCGAGGACCTTTAACCACTTGCGCCACCGCGCCGGGCCCAACTCTCATTTACTTTCAAAACTAGACTTAGCAAATACCAAGAAAGTGAATATTCCAAAACCTTATACATACAGAGGATCCTAGAAATACAAATTTTAAGAGCTGTCACTTGGATTTTTTTAATCAACTGATACTTGCAGGGCTGACTGTGGGTAAAGCAAGAAATTGTAGATATGCTAGTACCTCTAAAAGCTTTTATTTTTAAAACAGTATTTCACACTAGCCCCATTTAAAGTGATTTACAATGTCCCCCTCTCCAGAAGGTTCTCTTCAAAACAGCAAGAGAAGTGTGCTTGTTCTGGCTCAGCTCTCAGTGGGCAATATCCTGATTACTGACTCAACTCCAGTTACTCTGATTCTGGAAAATGGATGGCACATGGGCAAGTGTTTGATTCAGTGGTTAAGAAGCCGCTTTAGGCACTGGCATCCCATACCAAAACATCTAGATTTAAGGTCTGGCTCTGCTTCCAGTTCCAGCTTCCTGACAAAGCACACCATGACAGGCAGCAAGGGGGCACTCAGGCAGCTGGGTCCCTGCCTCACAAAAGAGCAGGACTGAGTTCCCAGACTGTGGCTTGGGCTCTGCTCAGCCCTGCCTGTAGCAGGCATTTGAAGAATGAATGAATGAATGGGAGATCTGTCTCTCTGGTTCATTCATATAAATGAATAAGTAATCTTAAATTATCATCTTAGTCTGTTAAGAGACTTAGGAAAATCAATTTTCTGAGAACATGTTTACTCCGGATGGTTAGGGAAAAGGGGAGCTGAGGACCAGATGTTATAGAATCTTAACAAGGTAATAACCACCCTTCTGAGACACTAACCACCTTCCTGCTTAACTGGTTGGCTACAATGTATACTATTTCTTGTGGTACTGATATTACTTGCATACACTTTTCTTTCCTGGATATTTGCCTAAGTGAAACCAGTTTCAGACTTATTTGAGGCCTAAATCTTCTTCTCTTCACTTCTGACTTGACTGAGCACACACTCCTACAAACCTGTGTAGTTATTTTGTGTATTGTTCATATGACACTGATTATGCAGTTTCTTTTATTGTTACTATCACACCTTTTCATCTTCCCAGTTAGAATTCTGAGGTTAGCTTTGTTCCCTACACAAAGTATGGAGACAATAATAAGATACACATCCAGTTTTCATTCTCCTAACACCTCCATGGCCGTATACTTAGTATGCACTGAGATTTGCATTGCTTATTTCAATGCAAATTACAAATAATTGGCAATGAGTGAGCAGCTTAGGCATACTACTATTCTTTGTATTTTTAACCCACAGTTCTTGGAATGAAGACTGTTATTTGTAACAAGCTGACAATATCTGTATTGATTTTACCTAAATCTGTGCTTCTAGGGAAATTTGATCTTCTTACATTAACTATGGTTCCTAAATCTAAGGAAAATAATGATGCATCAAAATGAAGACAGCTGATCAGACAACAGAAAATTATTTTTGAAGGAGTTTGACTCTGACTTATGCTGTTACTTCTAAAAGATTCATTCATTCATTCATCCATTTATCCGTTCAGTACTGACTGAATTCCTTTCACATGTCAGGCAATAATCTAGTTTCCGGAGATACAGCTGTACCACTAAAGAGAGCCTGGTCAACCTGGAATTTACATTTCAGCATAAAGAAATACATGTTAAACAAGTAAAAAATAAGCAAGTTAGATATCAGGTAAAATGCCATGCAGAGAATTAAGATAAGAGAGAAAGTCAGTGTGCTTTAAGATGGTGGTAACAGAGGCTACATTGTAGTGAAAATCCAAGCTAAAGAACAGGGTGAAGACATTCCACATAAACAAACAGTTACTGTAAATGCCACTGTAATGAGTACAGTAAGAGAGAAACCTATGAGGAGTTGCTGCAGGGTCTTAAGCACAAGACAGACATGGTCATCTGTTTTTATTGCTCGGAGGGCTGATACTATGAGATGGCTGGTTAAGTCGCTGCTTGTGACCCCAGCATCCCATATCAGAGCATCAGATCTCATCTCACAGGTCTCTACTTACAACATGGCTTCCTGCTGATGTGCCTGAGAAGGCACTGGAAGATGGCCCAAGTACCTGGGCTTTTGCCACCTGTGTGGGAGATGCTGCAGGGAGTTCTACACTTCTGGGTTCAGCCTGGCCCAGCTCAGTCTGTTGCAGCCATTTGTGGACAGAATCTCTGTCTCATTTTTTCAGTCTGCTTTTCAAACAACTAACTCTATTCTAGTGCTACATGCCTATTCAGGAAAAATGAAAGCATATTCCCACAAAAAATAGTTTTGCAAAATATCTTCATTGGATAAGCAGGAGCTGGATTAGCTATGGAGCAGCACATACAGAATGCTGGTACCACAGGGTGAAAGATTAGCCTGTTGACCCAGGAAACCAGCCCCAACTGTTACATTTAACAGAGAAATTTGATCCACAGTAAGGATCATCACAAAGTTAATGGAAGTGGAATCAAAATATAGTAAGGGTGCAAGCATTTTGCACAGTAATTATGAAGTTTTCTGGGTGAAGTGATACAGGGTATGGACATGGTTAAACTTACAGAGAATCATTAGCCAGGGTGACAAAGAGAGGGCACATTCCAGGAAATAGGAGAGGATGGCTGATGGCAGAGGGGCACCTGGAGACCGACAGACACAGAAAAGTAGTGAAGACAATTTGGTGTGGTGTTGCAGTGACCAGACACCCCAATAGCAGTCAACAAGTGGTGATCTGAGCTCCACCTATGGCTAGAGCCCAAGCAGCAGCCAGGTGGAAAAAGGACTTCACTGGGAGCTAGGCAAAGAGCTGCACAGTCTGCTGATTTGTGTGATTGGAGCAGGAGCAAAGACAGAGCAACAGACCCCAAGCAGGCAGGCACAGGAACAGGGTGGATTCCACAGATCCAAAAGCACATCATTTGCCCGGACCAGGTGGATTTATCCCTGGCCTGCAGGGATGGTTTAACATTTGAAAATTAATAAATGTGATATACCACATCAACAAATTGAAAAATAAAAACCATATGATCATCTCAATAGATGCAGATAAGGCATTTGATAAAATCCAATATCACTTCACACTGAAAACCTTAAGATGGGTATAGAAAGAACATTCTGTAACACAATTGAAGCAATATATGAAAAACCAATGCCTGCATTAAACTAAATGGGAAAAGACTGGACACTTTCCCACTAAAATCTGGAACTACACAAGAATGTCCATTTTCACCACTGCTATTGAATATGGTACTGGATGTTCTTGCTAGAGCTATTAGGCAACAAAAACAAATGAAAGGAATTCATATAGGAAATGAGGAATTAAAATTATTCCTGTTCACAGATGGCATGGTTCTCTACGTAAGAGAACCAAAAGACCCAATCAAGAGGTTATTGGAGCTCATAAGAGAATTTGGCAGGGTATCAGGATACAAAATTAATGAAAATAAACCAATGGCACTAGTATACACAAATAACTCCATGGCTGAGAAAGAAGTCAGTCAGTTCCCTTTGGGATAGTGGAGAGCAATCTTAAATACCTTGGAACTAACCTATACAAATATGTGGAAGATCTCTATGATGAAAACTATAAAACATTACAAAAAGAAATACAAGGAGACATTGAAAGATCAAGAACTTGCCATGTTCCTGACTCAACAGAATCAGCATAATCAAAATGTCCATTATTAAAGTAATATATAGATTCAATCAAAATCCCTACAACAATTTTCTCAGAAATACATGAAAAGAAACAAAAGCTCATCTGAAAACACAAGAGGCCATGAATAGCCAAAGCTATCCTGAAGAACAAAAAATCAAGCTGGAGGAATCACAATCCCAGACCTCAAGACATGCTACATGGTAGTGGTCATCAAAACAGTCTGGTACTGTTACGGAAACAGAGAAGATCAATGGAACAGAATAGAAACCCCAGAAGGAAGCCCACACAGGTACAGTCAACTAACCTTAGACAAGAAAACAGAAAACAATCCAGAGGAAATGTCTGGTCTCTTCAACAAATTCTGTTGTGACAACTGGATAACAGCCTATAGAAATAGGAAGCAAAACCCCCACCTGTCACCTTATACAAAAATCAGCTCCAAATGGATCAACGACGTAAATATACACCCAGAAACCATCAAGCTATTAGAGGAAAACACAGGAAGCACTTTCCAAGATACAGGAATTGGGAAATACTTTTTTAGAAAAGTCATCAAAAGCACAGGCAGTCAAAGCCAAAATAAATCATTGGGACTACATCAAACTAAAAAGCTTCTGTACAGCAAAGGAAATGATCAACAAAGTGAAAAAGCAACCAATGGAATGGGAGAAAATCTTTACACACTGCAAAAATGATAAGGGACTAACATCCAGGATTTTCAAAGAGCGTCAGAAACACAATCACAGCAAAACAAACAATCCTGTGAAGAAATAGGCAAAGGAAATGAATAGACATTTTTCAAACGAATAAATTCAGATGGCTAATAGATATATGAAAAACTGCTCAGATTCCCTAGATGTCAGGCAAATATAAATGAAAAACCACATTGAGGTTCCACCTAACTCCAGACAGATTGGCCTACATTCAGAACTGTACTAACAGCACCTGCTGACGTGGATGTGGGTAGAGAGGCACCCTCCTTCACAGATAATAGTACAGGCTAGTACATCCACTATGGAAGTCAGTGTGGAGAGTGCTAAGAGAACTGGAGAGACCTGTCATATGACCCAGCTATTCCACTTCTGGAAATACATCCTAAAAAAATGAAATCTGCATATGAGAAGGGGATCTATAATCCTATATTTACAGCAGCACAATCTACAATAGCAAAGACATGAAGACAATCCAGATGCCTGTCCAAAGAGGAGTGGATAAAGAAACTGTGGTATATATACACCATGGAATACTACTCAGCTATTAAAAAGAATGAAATTCTACCATTTGTAACCAAATGGTCCCAACAATAGACCAACCATTACACTCAGTGAAATAAGCAATCCCAAAAAGATAAATATCTTATGTTCTCTCTTACTAAATTCTTCACTGACTTACAGGTCATGCAGTAGCATCATTTTCTCCAAGAAGGTTTTTAATTTTCTTTTTCATTTCTTTAGCCACACATTGGTCATTCAGTAGCATTTTATTTAACTCCACGGAGCTCTAAATTTTTTAAACTTTATTCCTGTAGTAGATTTTGTTTTTATGGCTTTTCATTTAAGGGAATGTATAATAACTGTGTAATAGAGACTATCATATTCTAAAGTGAAGATACAACACAGTATGCATCTCTATGACCAAATCAAAGATGGACATGGACTCCCCATGAAACTGTTAAATATATTTTGACAACAGGATGCTGGACTGTCTGCCATTGTCCATACCTACAGTGTCAGGATACACTTAAATAGCAAAATGATGGACTTATGACTGTTTATGAAGGACTATACTATTGTAGTAATACAGGGGAAATTAGTGGGAGGGAGTTGTGGGGGAGAGTATAAGGGAAATTGCAGAGCCTACTGAACTGTATGGTAAAATATGTTGTTTTTTTTTTAAAGATTTATTTTTATTATTTTTTCATTGGAAAGGCGTATATACAGAGAGGAGAGACAGAGAGGAAGATCTTCCATCCGATGATTCACGCCCCAAGTCAGCGCAACGGGTCGATGCTATGCCGATCCAAAGCCAGGAGCCTCTTCCGGGTCTCCCACGCGGGTGCAGGGTCCCAAAGCTTTGGGCCGTCCTCGACTGCTTTCCCGGGCCACAGGCAGGGAGCTGGAAGGGAAGCGGGGCTGGCGGGATTAGAACCGGCGCCCATATGGGATCCCGGGTGTGCAAGGTGAGGACCTTAACCACTTGCGCCACCACGCCAGGCCCGGTAAAATATGTTTTTTAAAAAAAAGAAAAATTAAAAATCTTCACAGCAGATTTATATGTAACTAAAACCTAAAAACAAGGGCGGGCATTATTGAGCAGCACATTAAGCTGGACTTGGGACTGCTACATTCCATATTCAGCATGCCTGTGATAAGATCCTGCCTCCACTTCCTATTCAACTTTCTGCTAATTGGCACCAGGGGAGACAGCAGGTGACAGCTCAAGTACTTCGGTCCCTGCCACCCTCTTAGCAGACTGTCCTGGTTCCTGGCTTCAGCCTGATGTAGTCCCAGCTCTTGTGGGCATCTGGGAAACAAACCAGGGAAGGTTCTCATCTCCAGTCCCTGTATGCATCACTCTGCCTTTCAAACAAATAAAATTAAATACACTTTAAAATCTGAAAACAGTCCAGGTGTCTATCCATAAGAAACAATCCTGAACGGTTGCTCAAACACTATTTAACAATAAAAAGGTAGAAAAATACTGAGTCATCCAACCACACAAATGATTATAAAAAGTCACTGCACTGAACAAAAGATATCTTACACTGAGAAAACAGTAGAGCACTGTCCAAAGCCCTGGGACCCTGCGCCCGTGTGGAAGTCCTGGAAGAGCTCCTGGCTCATGGCTTTGGATCGGCTCAGCTCCGAACATTTGCAGCCAGTTGGAAAGTTTACCAGAAGATGAAAATTCCTGGGCTGATGCCATGGCTCAACAGACTAATTCTCCACCTTCAAGTGCCAGTATGTACCCCATATGGGCACCAGTTTCTGTCCTACCTGCCCAGACGAAAGTCCTGGGCTTTGCGTTCAGCTGGGAAAGCAGCAGAAAGATAGGCCGAGTGGTTTGACTCTTGTACCCATAAGGAAGACCTGCATGGAGTTTCAGGTTTCTGGTTTGAGGCTGACCCGGCCCTGGCCCTGGCAGCCATGCAGCCATTTAGAGAGCTAACCAGCAGACAGATTTCTCTCTCTCTCTGTATGTGTGTCCTCACTCTATAACTCTGACATTCAAATAAATGAACAAATCTTTAAATAAAATATCCTATTTTCCAAAAAAATGCATAGGACATAAAAAGAAAGAGAAAAATATGCTAACATTGAACAAAAAAACAATCTTCAGCAATTGTCCCTAAGGAAGCCTAGCCACTTCCTCACTGGACTTCAACTAAATAAAGGCTTCAAGTCATCTATTATAAATATGTTCAAAAAAACAAAGAAAACCATGTCTAAAAAACTGAAGTATAAGAACAGCCTCTCACTGAAGAGTAACAACAAAAAATAGATACTAAAAGAAAGAACCTCAGATTTTGAAAAGTAAAAATAAACAAAATTAACGACCCACAGAGGGGGCAGCATCTAGCCTAGTAGTTAAGATGCTGCTTAAAATGCCCAGGTCCTAAATCAGAATGAACCAGTGGGTAGAAGACCTCTCCCTCAATATATAAATCCGAGTTTTAAATAATCTCTTTTTTTAAAAAAAAAAGCTTGAGAAATGATGCAGGACATTGGAATGGGCAAGGACGTGTTGGACCATACCCCCAATTATAGGAAACAAAAGCAAAAACAGACAAATGGGATTTCGTCCAGTTAAAGAGCTAGTGCACAATGAAAAAAACAACTGAACAGCAGAAAACCTGTTCAAGTTACGTATCTGACAAGGGTTTAATAGTCAAAGAACTCAAACAGCTCAACAGCAAAACAAACACAAAAATAGGCTTTAGCCATGAACAGGCACTTCTCAAAGAAAGACACGCAAACAGCTATACACTCAAAATCTCTCAACATCAGGAGAAGGTTCCACACTGGAAACAGATTTAAAATGCTTTCTTGAAAACAAAATGCTAATTCCTGGGCTGATGCCATGGCTCAACAGACTAATTCTCCACCTTCAAATGCCAGTATATATCCCATATGGGCACCAGTTTCTGTCCTACCTGCTCTACTTTCAATCCAGCTCTCTGCTTATGGCCTGGAAAAGCTGTGCAGGATGTCCCAAAGCCCTGGGAATCCTGCGCAATGATGTGGGAGACCCAGAAGAGGCTCCTGGCTTTGGCTCAGCTCAGGTGTGGCCATTGTACACCTTTGGGAATCAGTAAATCAAAGATCTTTCTCATTTTTCACTCTGTAAAACTACCTTTGTAATAAAAATAAATAAATCTTTTAAAAAAGAAAACTTGCCAACTCCACCTTGCATATCTCAAGACAATCTGATTGTCCAAATGCTAACATAGCACTGTTAATATGTAACATATTAACAGGTAACCTACTGTGTAAAAGTTTTTATTTGCCAAATTCTAAAGGGTTTAAAAAATACTGAATATGTTCGATTTGCAGTGTAACTTGTCCAGCTCTGTGGTGGGGATTTATTTTTTTAAGAGAGAAGTTGCAAAGAATGTTAGAATGCCAAAAGTGTTTTTATGAATGAATTAGCTATTTTAATGCTGCAATATGTGAATAAAATCAAATCATTGTTTAAAAAAAACAGCATTTAAGATTCTCAAAAAATGAAAACAGTACTACTGCATGATCCAGCAATTCTACAACCAGGAATATATACAAGGGAAATGAAATCACTAGAAATAAACCTACACTCTCAAATTGTAGCAATTTTTCTAATAGCCAAGAAATGGCTATCTGCTAACAAATGGGTCAAGACAATGCTGCATATAAACACAATGGCATATTACTATCCATAAAAGGATAATCTTGGGGCACAGCACGGTAGCCTAACGCCTAAAGACTTTGCCTTGCATGCACCAGAATCCCATATGGGCACCGGTTCGTATTGCAGCTGCTCCACTTCCCATCCAGTTTCCTGCTTGAGGCCTGGAAAAACAGTAGAGGATGGCCCAAAACCTTGGGACCACACATCCACATGGGTAACCTGGAAGAAGCTTCTGGCTTCAGATTGGTTTAACTCTGGCCATTACAGCAGACAGAAGATCTTTCTCCTGGTCTCTCCTTCTCTGTAAATATGAGTTTCCAATAAAAATAAATAAAACTTTTTTTTAGAAAGAAAATGGATAATCTTGTTATTTGTAACAATATATACATAACTGGAGATCATTTTTTCCTTTTTCAATTTTTATGAATTTTGTGAAGGTAAGCTATCCAAGCATGGAAAGGCAAGCACTGCATGATCTCATGCCTATGTGGAATGTGAACATTCACCTCACCAAAGTTAGATGTAACGGTGCTGAGTTAGGGTTAGTGTTACCACACCGCTCAACATTACTGACTCTTTGCTTTGTGCATTAACAGTCTCTTACAGCTGAATCCCATTGTAAACCAACTTCTTCCCTATTGTCTTAAGCTCTTGTTCAAACGTCTGTCTGTTCCATACTTTTCTTTCCCAAAATAAGCATCCTTTTCCTCCCAATCTTACTATAATGATGAATATTTTTTACATTCATTCTAGATATTATCTTTAAACATTTTCATTCAGGAACTAAGTATGGACATACCAGAAAATGGGTATCTGAATGAGTAGCAGTAACTTGTTCATGAGTTCCCACTGGGGACACATGCCTCAGAGTCCTGGGTTTGAGATCTGGCTCTGCTTTCAGTTCCACTTCCTACTAACGCTGGCAGGAGAACAGTTCAAATATTGGGTGTCTGTCACCTGTGTGGGAAACCCTGACTAAGGCTCTAGCTCCTGGCCTTGGTCTAGCACAGTCTTGGCTGTTGCAGACATCTGGGAGGAGGAATCCAGAGGATGGAAGGTCTCTCTCCATCCAGAAAATAAATTTTAAAGTAACATGTTTTTTATTGGTTATATTGAAGTTGTTCACTTCTTTTTAATGACGTTATGAATAGTCAAAGCATTTGTGTTATTCCTTGTAACATGCAGGTTCCCTGTCTTTCACCATGTTTAAAAACACCAAGTGTACTACTTTATATATTTTTACCAATAAATTCATTTTATTTTTTATCATGTTTACATAGTTGAGAGGGATACATGACCAGTCCAATTGGGGTGGGGAGAGTTGAGGAATAGGGGCAAGTAGATAAGACAACTGCCTCCAATCTCCTTTTTTCTTCTGGTATCTGGGCACAGTGGAGAGAGAAGGGGAGAAGGGCACTCTAAGCAGCCTAACCGCATCAGCACCCAGGAAAGGGCAAAGGCCAACTGAAGTCATCCCAAGGTCCCTGATGTGCAGCATGCTCCAAGGATACTGCTTAAGTGGTTTTGGCAGTTCTGAGATGCTCTTAATTTCACTGCTCCAAGACTGAGGAAATCCTTCCAATGTCCATTGGCTGACATAGTGCGCCTTAGAGTCTCAATTTGCCAGGATATTTGTGAATGGAAGTTGTCCAATTTGTTCTGCCCTCTATTTGTTCTAAAGAGGCACTAGACGTCCTCTTCAGGCCTCAATGAACTGGTTGTCCTATCACCAATGTGCATCTGGGCATGCTGTCCACCGCACAGGCCTCAGCAACTGTGGAGATCCAGTTCTGACTCTATGGTCAGACCACAGATGCTATGGTTTTCACTATGGTTGGAGTTCTGAGTCCAGTGACTCAGTTGGCAGGAGGGAGGAAGGCGGGAGATGGGGGAGCAGGGGAGGAAAGTAATACCCAAAGAAATCTTTCCAGAAGTAACCCCAGAACTGACTTTTGTGTGTATCAGCCAGTGTGGGGTCTGGCTCAGTCCATCACACAAACCTGACAACACACACATTGGTAGTTGCAGTTACCTGGTCAGTTCTGTCCCCAGCCCCATCTCATATGAAAACCAGTGGACACTGTGGCCCAGCCTGCCCTGCCCACCACACACTCTGCCTTCATGTACACCAGCGGGAACTGCAGCCTAGTCAAGGTGACCCCTAATAACCTCCACTAGGCCCATCCCCAACACTGATTCCTATGCATGCTGGTATGTGCAACAGATAGGTCTAGTCTGTTCCACATCTTATTCAGCTCGCGAACACATCAATGAGCAATGGAGCCTGTTAACTCAACCTAACCAACTGCACTACCAGCCCACATTCATGCTGGCAAGTGCCAAAGCCTGTTTAGCCAGGTCTGCCCCAAGCCCTGGTTCTCACACTCATCAGTGGGAGTTGCAGCCCATCAGAGAGGTGCCCACTGTTTACTTACTGGGCCTACTCCCAGCCCAGGATCTTGCACTTTCCAGATGGTTCTATGGTCTGTTTTGACAAGACTTGCCCCCATTCCCAGCACCTGCCAGCTGACGTTGCAGTAAAGCCCAACCAGCCTGCACGTACTCTGGCTCATGCATGCACCAGTGGACGTGATTGCTTAGCCCAGCCTGGCTTTCCCCCTAGCCCAGCTCATTAAGAGGCCAACGGGCATTGTACCTCTGCCCAGCCTGGACGCCCGTAGTCCCAGCTCTCATGCTCACCAGCAAGAGCTGTGGCCCAGCAGGGGAGCCTGTGCTGTCCCCCTACTGGACTTCTTCCCCCCAAGACACTCCCACCTCCAAGAGTTACATGTGCTGGTAAGTGCTGCGGCCCAGACAGGCAGGCCCTGCCTCACCTCGGCATTCACCAGTTCATGCTTCAGCCTGGCCCAGCCCAGCCTGTCCCCATTCCTGGCTTTCATGCAAACCAGTAGGTGTGACAGCCTATCCTAGCTCAGAATGGCCCACATCTTATCCTGGTTACCACACATGCCAGTGTACTCTGGTTTAGCCTGGCCCTGCCTCGACTGCCCCTCCTCCCTGCACAGAGCTAACCCACACCAAGTGTCAATAAGTGAAGCTTTCCTGCCTAGCCTAACCTACACCTGGCCCTGACTCCATGACCACCAGAGGGAGCTACTGCCCACCAGGGGAGTTTCCCAAGCTTCCCAATCAGGCCCATTCCCTGTCCCAGAGCTCAGCCCTTACCAAGCAGTCAGCCCCAGTCTCTGCCTTTGTGTGAGCTGGCGGATATTACAGCCCAGCCTGCCCCAAACCAAATTCTTGGATGTGCCTGTGGGTACTACAGCCTGGCCTGTTTCCATCTCCACAACTCATAAATGTTGCTGAGCCCTATGGTCAAGCCTAGCTCAGCCTGACACCGCCCCAGTCCTCCAGCAAACCATCTCATATGGCAGTTTCACAGATTCTACAAACAATCTGCTCCCACACCCAGTTCTCTCATGAGCTGATCAGTGTCAAGACACAGCCTAACATAGTCCACCAAGACGTCTCCCGAGCACTCCCTGGCGGGTACCATGGTTGATCCCCATCAGGCAGGCCTCCCAGCCATGGCTTCTGTGCACACTGGTAGGCAGCTCAGGTCTCCCATATGGGCAGGTGCATTGGTTTGGCCCTAAAAGGTCCTCCTCTTTCTCTAAACCACCCAACCTCAGCCTCCTTGTTTGTTTGCAAGTACAATAGCCTGGTTGGTGGGAGTCCCCCGGAAGTCACTCCTCACCTGCCACGTCCTCCCTCAGCAGTCCTCCCTCTCGCACATCTCTAAACCCGCTTCCCTGTGCAATCCACTGCTCCCTGTGCCCACAGATCTTCATGCCTGGTCCTCTGGCACTGTGCTGTGCCAGCCTGAGGCCCTGCCTCAGCCTGTTGCTTGCCCACCCAGGGCCCATGTGCACTAACGCACGAGTCTCCAGACCCTGTCTGTTGGCGTGCCAGCGTCTGGCTCCCACTTATCTTTTAAATAAAAGTAAACAAGTAAATAAATGGCTGACTATGCTGGCACACTGGTATAGTTAACCAGGCATTAACCAGGTCTAGGATTCCCACCAGCTCTTAGCTGCTTTTTTCCCAGCAGTGCAACACTTGCCAAGGTACTGCTGCCTGCATCTGGGGACTACTTTACGTTAATTGTTCAAAGCGCATTTGCCAGCTGAAGTGCTTATCCTAACAATCAGATAACTTTTTGCTATGAAAAGTTACTTAAGTCAAAGATGATTGTAAAAAATCACCATTGCTGAAGATATTTTAAAAAGAGCCTCTGGAATTAATTACAAAAATGTTAGATAAATATTGAAAGAAAAGCCTCATAGAACATACTGATGGTCCAATCTCTTTTCCACCTATTAAATAATTTTCCTACTTTCATAGATGTGTGATGACAATAAATAATGTAAAATATTTCTATGCATGCCTTCCTACTGCAACTTGAGATGCATGCCAAACATAAAATTAAGGCACATTAATTTAAAAACTGAACTTAGGTATGTGACTTACGAATTTATTTGACATTCTTATTTTATTATATGAAAGATAAGAACTAAAGTTCGATTATAAAAACATTTCTACATGCAATAATAAAGTTATGGCTTTCAGGAAACAGCTCATGTTTTGGAAAGTGAAACTTAACTCACTCTCACAAACGGAAGACAAAGGGAAATTCCACAAATGGGAGGTCAAAACAAATACAAGTAAAAGCTTCAATTATGCAACATGGGACTTCCCCGAAGGAACAGCCAGCAGGTTTTCCTGACTCAACCATAATGTTATCCAATCAGCGTTAAGGAGGGAAAGCGCCTCTGAATATAAATACAGCATACTAATCCCACGTTTTCGGAAGCACTGGGCTGCTTGGAAACATCCTGAGCCTACTACAGCAACACCTGCAGACTCAGCACCATGAGCCAAAGGGCCATTCTTACCTTCTGCCTTATCTTACTGGCTGTGAGCTGGACAAATGGTAAGAAATATCAAGGGATATCTAATTTGCAAAATCAGAAATAGGTTGGGAAATAAATTTTAAAGTAGAGAAATAGTGTATGTGAAAAATGCCTCCCTGTAAGCCAGAGGGAAATGAGCAGAGATTTCTTGGGTCACTGAGTTCACACAAATGACTGAAGACAGAGAAATAGCAGAAGGGAAAACGGAGAGGAAGAGGGATGAGAGGGCAGAAAGGATGTGAGAGAATGAGAAGAAAGAGGGTAAGATACAAACGTTGCCTTCTCTAAGCTTAGTTAAGAACTTGGATTGTATTTAGTGACAGAATTTTACAAATGACAACTCTTTCCACTCAGTTCACTATTTAATCCCTCAGAGATACGTTAAAATGGCATACATCCCTTATAGGATGAAGAGATTATGGACAGAAATGGGGAGATGGATTCTGCTAAACACGTCCCATGTATATGAAACGCCTATAAGGAAACATTGTGTCACCCTTTCTTGCTATACCTGTCTCTTTCCTTGCAGGAATGCCTCTCTCTAGAACTGTGCGCTGTACCTGCATCAAGATTCATAATAAATCAGTTAATCCAAGACTTTTGGAAAAACTTGAAATCATTCCTGCAAATCAATTCTGTCCACTTGAGATCATGTGAGTAAAACCTCATCTGCTGCTCAACTCTCTGGTTATAATCCATATCTACAACATGATAATAGCTAAAGATTAGCCAAGTAGTTTTTGATGATTCTAAAACTAACGTACGAAACAAGAAAAAGCTACAGTAAAGCTTTGGTGTCTGGCTCTGGAACTGTGTATTTCATCTGCCTATTGTATCCAACACTGTTTCAAGTATTTTTTTTTTCTTATTTCCTTCTAATAGTGCCACAATGAAAAAGAGTGGGGAGAGGAGATGTCTGAATCCAGAATTAAAGGCCATCAAGAATTTACTGAAAACAGTTAGAAAGGAAAGGTAGGTAGCTGTCGTTTGTAAAGGGACTACTCTTTAGGAAATGCAATTTCAAGGAATTAGAAATCTTTGCATTAGGCTTTGCAGTGTGATCTTCAGCCTAAAAGAATATAACCATTGTGTCCTCCTCAATTCCTATTTATATGCTGAGGTGCTACCTTGTGTGATAAGATCCAAAGTTAACCTGATTGCCTGTCAAGAACTGTCAGGGCTCTTCAACCTTGAGGCAGAGCAACGACAATGTAAACGAAACTGCAACTGCCCGAGGGGGAAAAAAAAGTAGCCAGAAAACACGCGGCTCCTGTAAAAGTCCACAATCACTGGCCAGCAGCAGGGAGGCACAGCCTGTCTTCCACCTGAGCATCTTGGGGCATCACGAGCTCAGTGTGAAGCCATGGCCTGCCAAGCACACTCACGTATCTTTTCTCTCTTCCTACAGGTCTAAAAGATCTCAAACCCCGAGAGAAGCACAGTCCCCACAGTGATGCCAAGAAGGGACCCCCTGAAAGGCTGCTCTGCCGCACTTCCTCACACAGACTGCATGTCAACCCCTCATTCAGGCCCCCTCTGCCACACTTCCTCGTACAGAACTTATGCCAATCCCTCACTGCCCTCAGCTTACAATTCTCCTAAAAGGTGATCAGCCAGTTGCCATACCAGCTGCTTCTGCTCCTGCATGGTCAAGGGCTTACCATCCTGAACTCCTCACAGTAACTCTATCTTGGCACCATCCCATAAGCTATTCTGAGTCAACGTGCCAAGTTCCAGCCTGCTAGTACGCCTTCCTCATCTCTCCTATTTTTGTTGTTGTTACTGTGGGATCATTCTTAAAATCTCAAACAGCTAAAAGGCATACAAACCAAGATGATACCAAAATCGACTTTTTGAAAGTTATGTTTACATTAGTCTCCTAAGGGACCCATATTCTTTTGGTGTCTGTAGATCAAGCTAAGAATGCCTGAACTGTGTAAATATTATTTAATGAAATAGTGTGTAAAGTATTGTTGGATGTATATGTTTCTACTGTTTTCAGTGTATATGGAACAATGTGTACTAATACTATATATCCACAAGAAATGGAAGAAATTGGAAACTGTAGATAGATGTTCTGTATGTTTTAAGACAAGTTTGTTTTTCAAAATTAAAACAATGTGTTTTCTGGGAAACACTAACAGAGACTGCTGGTACTGAAAAAAGAATAAAGTAATTATAAGTAAAATGAAATGTTTTATGGTTTTCTGACTGAGATATTTATTTCATAAGGTTAGATAAAGGGACCCATGGCCTAGAGAAAATGGGCAGAGGACAAATGAGCTCTCCCACTCTCCACCTGCTTTCTCTTGAGAGGCCCATCAGGTGAAGTCCTTCACAAGTGATGAGGCGTGACAGAGCTCGGCCCGAGTTCCAGGTGCCTACAGACAAGTTCTCATGGCACATTTCCACCTGAATATTCTATAAGAACCTCAAATCACACACACACACACACACACACACACACACACACAAAACTAAATTTCCCTCTCTCCCAGATAAAATTCTCTTTCTTTAATTCTAGATCCCACATTCACTGCAACATGTTCACTCAAATCCCCAAGCTAGACAGCTAAGAGTAATTCTATACTACTCCTTTCTTGCCTTCCACATGCAATTAGGCACTAAGAAATAAGTGATTCTAATAAACTACTAGTATCAAGAGTGTACAAATAAATCCTGCGGAGCGGAAAAGAGAAAGGACTAGTAACATAAGTGGATAAGAAAGACACAAGTCCCTCGCATGAAAGCTATGTTTAACCTGAAGAAATAGACATCCAAATCATTTATGATACCATATTATACCACCTCATTGGCGAATTTTTAAGTTGGAAATACTTTCAGCAAGGATGAAGAGTAATGAAGAATGGGATTCCTTTGCTAGTGCAAGGAGGAAACAAACAAAACAGCTGTGCTGTAACTCCTTTGGGAACAGCTGGGCATTGCCTTATAAAGTTCAGGCTGTACATTCTCTGTGCCCCTCAATTCCACTACTATGAATATATCATAGACAAATTTGTACACAGGAAATATTAACAATGCTACAGTGGCATTGTTTTATAATAGCAAAAATCTCAAAACAATTCGACTGCCTGAGTGGATAAGCAAATTAGGTTAGGTTATGCCCATTCAGTGAAATATTATACAACAATGAAAGCAAATAAAATGCAATTTCACAGGGGTTCCTCACAAACTTTATGAAAGGTGTACATTATCTTGTTTGTTTATTTTTAAAGCTATGAAGGGCAGATTTACAGAGAGAAAGAGTGACAGAAAGGTCTTCCATCTTCTGATTAGCTCCTCAAATGGCTGCAACAGCCAGGGCTGAGCTGATATGAAGCCAGGAGCCAGGAACTTCTTCTGGGTCTCCCACGTGGGTGAGGGGTCCCAAGATTTTGGGCCATCCTCCACTGCTTTCCCAGACCACAAGCAGGTAACTGGATTGGAAGTGCAGCAGACAAGACACAAACTGGTAACTACATGGGATGGCAGCCCTGCAGGCAAAGGATCTATATACTATGCTACTGCACCAGCCCCTTCACATTATGTTTTTTTTTAATTTTTTTTAAATAATATTATTTAGTTGACTAGGTTACAAAGGGTCAAGGTCTACAGGAAATTGGGTAAGACCATTGTTTCCACACTAATATCATCATCTTTTTTCCCTGTATCTGGGATCGGGGAGAAAAAAAGGGAAAAGCCCCACCCAGCCCAGGTCCCTCATGTGAGGCATGCTCCGAGGCTCCTGCTCAAGCAGTTTTGATAGTTCAACAGGTCTGAATTGCTGTCAATCTTGCTGTTTCAATCGCAATGAAACCTATTCAGAATCCACTAGCTGACATAGTCTTCATGGTTGGGGTTCCAAGATCAGCAGTTCAGTTGGAGGGATATCCAAAGAAACTTCATCTGAGATGATTCCAAACCTGATTCTTGTGTGAGTTTGCCAGTAGAGGGTCTGGCACAGTCTGTTGCCCCAATCAGCTTATGATCATGCTGCTCATTGCATTTGCTGGGTCAATTCTATATCCAGCCCTGTCTTCCACTTGAACCAATGAGTGTTGTAGTCCAGTTCAATCCTACCCACTTTATACTCGGTCCTCATGCAAACCAGTGGGAGCTACAACCTAGTTGGGGCAACTCCCCATAACCCCCCTAGGCCTGCCCCCTACCCTACTTCCCATGCATGCCAGTATGTACCACAGGCTTGTTCAGTCTGTCCCACATCCTATTAGCTCTCGTACTTGTCAATGGACAACGAAGCCTAATTCAACCCAACCAACCTACTATCCAGCCCACACACATACTGCCAGGTGCCTTTCTGTCTAGCAACCCCTGCCCATGTCCTGGTTTTTTAATTCAATAATTTCACAAGTTTTTTGAAATATCTTCATATATAGCAACTTGGTTGAACCTAATACACTTGCACAGGTGCCCAACATTGTGGCATTGTTGGGTTAAACTGCCACCCGTGATGCTGACATTTCATATGGGCAAGTCCTAGCTGCTTCACTTCTAATCCAGCTTCCTGCTGATGCCCTGGAAAAGCAATGGAAGAAAGCCCAAGTGTCTGAGTCCCCACCATCTACATAGGAAGGGATCTCATGGCAAAAGAAAGGCAGAGATGAAGCTCCTCGCCCTGGCTTTCAGTCAGCTGGGGACGAACCAGCGAATGGATGATCTCTCCCTGTGTCTTCCCTCTCTGTAATTCTGCCTTTCAAGTAAATAAACAAAGCTTAAAAGAAATCTTGCACAAAAAAGCACGCCAAAGGGTACATGAAACATATCAGCATTTACTATGAAGTTAATAATAACCAATTTTAACTAGGAGTAAAAACAGAGGAGTGAAAAACAAAGGAATAAACCACACAAAATTTGGAGTTCTTGGGAGAGAGACTGCAGTCAGGGAGCAGGGCATCCAAGGGCTTCTGCTCCATGGGAGTTTTCCCTGGGGTGAACAAGGGGTTGTTCTTAATCTGTACCCATATGTTTTCAGCTTTTTGAATGTATGTTCTACTTTACATTACAAAGGTTAAGCAATTTAACAAAAAACTCCAGAATATCACCAACTCCTAGGTGTCTTCATGAATCTCAAGCAATTTCACGCAACAAATGGAAGAATAAGAGAATCACCACACTGATATATGGCAAATGAATACAGCGTTTGACAACCACCACAGGGATCTTCGCGGAATTTCAGTGAACCCGGGCAGTGGCCAGCGAATGCCTTCTTCCTGCCCTCTCATTTTCCTTAATTCCTAATCTCCTAAATCTACAAAAGGAGACTTACTGTCTTGGTCTTTTTGTCTTACTCTTTATGCTGCTACAACAAAGAGCAGAGACCGAGTCACTTCTAAAAGAGAGGAATGCATTTTCTCACAGTTCTGAGGGCTGAGAAGTCCCAGGTCAGGACGGCAGCCTCTGACCGTGGCCTTTTGCTGCTTAGTCTCTTGGCAGGAGGAGGACGAGGGAGCATACAGTCCCGCAGGCCTTACTCCGGGCACCCCGTTGCACTCACGGGAAAGGAGCCCCACCTCCTGATCCCACCATGTAGGAAACAGCTGGATTTTGGAGAGAACATATTCCAACTATTCCCCTCTTATCCTCTGCAGACAGCTAATCCTCAGGAAGATGACTCACCAGTGAGCTGAAGTTTTTCTATATTCAAATGCAGCGTGTTCATTTAACATGTTTTTATGACTATCACATATGAGTTCTTGAGGATTGACCACGACATGGGTCATCATTTATTATAATAGACAAAATTAAAGAATGTCACTCCAAGGACTCAAAAAAAAAAAAAAACAGAAACTCCCCAGATGTGCATAAAACATACAGGTGTGAGCATGGTGTGTTAGAGATAGGAATGTTGTCAAAAATGACCTTGGAAAGACCTGTAGGAATTAGCTTACAAAAGCCTTTCTTATATGTGTATAAGTCATGTAAATCTCAGAAAACATACACAAAATAATGTATAAGACTGTTTGACTATGCTATTGTAATAAAATTAAAAATCTTAAACAGCTAGTAGAATGAAAATTTATTTCTTGATCACGAAAGGTTGTATAGGATCTGCTAGGCCCTCTCTGCTTTTTCATCTTTCATTTTTAAAGGATTTACTCTATTGACTTGAAAGGGAGAGACAGGGGAGACAGAGAAAAGAGATCTTCCATTTGTTGGTTCACTCCCCAAATGGCCATAATGACGAAGGCTGCACCAAAAAGAAGCCAAGAGCCAGGAACTCCACCTGGGTCTCCCACGTGAGTGGCAGGGGCCTAAGCATTTAGGCCACCTTCTACTGTTAGGCACATCAGCAGGAAGCTGAACTGGAAGCAGAACTGCCAGGACTCAGACACGGTCCCACAGCGCGAGTCCCGACAGGGCCCCTCTGTTACCAGGAGGAGAGTTTGTCCTTCCAGTGTCAGATTTCCATGACAGTACAGTTGGAGGAAACATCCCAATCTGCAAACACTACGGTCCAGATTCTCTTGCCCACCCAAGTCATGCTAGCTCTTTAAATTGCAAGTGGAGCTAGGTAGGCAAAGTATTCTTATTTCTGGAATACAGAAAAATTTCTTGAAAATGACATTTTAAAAATGTATACAAAAGAAGGCTTATGCAGAAAACCCAACTCAGACAGAAATCTAGAGATATTTTAAAAAGTAATAGAAGTCCACCTTTTTAGGGAAATAGAGCAGAGGTGAAGAACTCACACAATGGCTGGAGCTAACCCGATCCAAAGCCAGGAGCCAAGAGCCTCCTCTAGGTCTCCCACATGGGTACAGGGTCCCAAGGCTTTGGGCCGTCCTCTACTGCTTTCCCAGGCCCCAAGCAGGTAGCTGGAAGGGAAATAGAGCAGCTCGGATACAAACCAATGCTCATATTGGATTCTACCACGTGCAAGGCGAGGACTTTAACCACTAGGCTACCACACCGGGCCCTATTTTCCAAAATCTTTACGAAAAGCAACTTTACTATATTTGATCAAGGAGGGGGAAAGTTCAAGAAAATAGAAAGTATTTTCTGAAAACACTAAATTAAAAGTGTGAATTTTATTTTATGCATTTCTTTTTTAAGGAGTTGTCTTTTTTATTGGAAACGCAGCGTTGACTCTTCAAATGGTCACAATGGCCAGGCCTGGACCAAGCCAGAGCCAAAAGCCTCTTCTGGGTCTCCGACAAGGGTTCAAGGGGCCAAGTACGTGGGCCATCCTCTACTGCCTTTCCAGGTACATCAGCAGGGACCTGGTTCGAAGAGGAGCAACTGGAACTCATGAGATGCCAGTATCCTAGGCTGCGGCTTAATCCAATCTGTTACAAGTGCTAATCTTAAATTAGAAGCTGAAATTTACATTTTCAGCGAAATCATTCATCTTGGAAAAAGGTTTAAACTGAAAACTAAGTCATATACATACCAGAACTTCTTTCTCCATGCTAAGTTAAAATTTAACAATTTACACTGAAATTCACTAAACTACTAATAGGTGAGTTCATGAAAAATGAAATTAAAAGTTAATTTGTTGCCATGGCAATTTGAGGTGCAAGTGTCTGTCATAGTGGTTAGGATGTTGCTTAGGCTGCCAGCATCCCATGTTAGAGTTTGCATTGAGTCGTGTCTCTGATTCTGATTCTGGTTCCACTTCCCATCCCAGGTTCCTGCTAACAGGTACGTTGGAAGGCAGCAGTGAGGACTCAGGCACTTGGGTTTCCTGCCACCATGTGAGAGACTGGACTGAGCTTCTGGCTCCTGGTTTTCACCTGGCGGGATCCCAGCTATTGTGTACCTTTGATGAGTTAAACAGTGGATGATAGATCTCTGTCTAAAGATAGGTTTTAAATATGAAATCCAAGCATAATACATATTTTCCATGAACTTCTTGAAGAGCCCCCTTAATGAACAGATTTCAAATTATTTTACTTCAAAGTATTTTAATTCCATTATTATTTTTTTACTTTATAAAATACTCTCACATTTCATACTTGCTTATCTTCTTGCTTGTCATCACTTATTCACTATTAGATAACAAACAGGGTAATATTTTTAAAATGTGAATCAAATTACAACTCTCCTCTGCTTTTATCCTAATAATTTCCCCCATCGCACTTACAATGAAACCCAGAACTCCCCAGCACAGTTTATAAAGCTCCACCTAAGCCTCACGTGCTTGAATTGCATCAGTCTGGACCTCTGCCTTTGGACTTCAGCCACCCTGGCCTCCCGTTGCTTCCAAGCCCAGCAAGCAGGGCCCCCTCACTTCCACTAGAGTCAGAACTCTCCTCGTTCGTCCCTTTAGAGAGGGCTTTCCTTACCAGCCTACAGAAAACAGAAACACTGCCTGAATTTGGCTTGCAGCTCATCTTGTTACGGGTAAATACAGTTTACACTCGTGTGCTTATTCTCTATGTCCAACAGCTCAATGACAACAAAGGTTACAGGCCTTCCTTATTTGTCACTGCAGATCTGGTAACAAGAGGACTGAGTGCACAGTGATGCTTGATAGGCATTGGCTGAATGAATAAATGACATGTATTCAATAAATGTGGTTTCATGACATTTGTCACAGCTATAATCCTTTGGAAACTGAAATCACTTCTGAGGACGGGTCAACTTTCAAAGACATTGGTTCGTTCTTAAACTTCAGGAGAAAGTAAACTTTAAAGAAGACCACACTAATTTTGTTCAGTCACCAGATAAGCACAGGAGAAATACTGACCTTCTCCCATTACAAATCCAATTTGTTTACTGGCAAATTATTTACTAGGCTAATTCTATCAAACAGAAGCTTACATGGCTTTCAAAAGTAAATATATTGCAAAACTAAGTTTAATGTTTTCATTGTATAATTGTTGAGGAAAAGTTTTCTGGGAAAATTAATTCAAAATTTTTTAAAACTGTCTTATTTTCATTAGGAACAGAGAAAAGAATATTGCTCATATATTAAGCAATACTTTCCCAGGACACTCAGCCTGATTAGAGCCAGCACAGCTGAGGCGTCTTGTTTCCTAGGCTCTGATGCAAGAGAGAAACAATCTTAGTTAACTCGTGAATGGAAAAAGGAGAAAAGAAAAAGTAGCACCTGAAAGTTTAACACCAACCACAGCTTAGGGAGGGTTAGCGTCTTTGCAACGCTTTCATCTCGAGCGGAAGATTTTTGCTTTAGGATGTATGGCATCTGAAGCTTACCAACTTCCCTAAAATTATATGCAAAATATTATTTAAGTGTAAACATATCCACAGCTTTCAACAGATTCTCATCAAGTTCTGCAACTTCCAAAAAAGTCTAACAACTGAGTCTAATAGTATTAAAGCCCTTCAACAGATCACTCCGTTTCAAGGCATAGGGACACCAATGCAGAAATCCCATCTGTGCGACCTTAAAGGGATCCCAGAAACTAGCAATTTTGGAGATTTTCTTAAATTCTTTAAGACTTTCTTAACAGAATTTTCTTAAGAAACATAAAGGAGAAACTAATGATTCATATTTTAAAGGCACTCCTAGAATTTCTCTGGCTTTTAACCCTATTACATCCCACTAAGGCACAGTCTTCCCTGGCTGTCAGAAACTGAAAACCTCCATCAAATTACTAATGAAATGGGGAAAAAATACTGAAACATTATCAATTCAGTCAAGTTCAGTGTGATTAGCAATTACTGTATACCTACTCTGCAATATTGATTGGAGTAGAACCAATTAGACATGGTACCCATCAAATTATTAGATAAATGAAATGGGTGTGGAGCCATGCTGTCTCATCTATGCTTACTGATGCTGATGGCGACATAGCCATAGAGACTCACGTACCCTGCCATGGTACAAGAACACTACACTATTGTATCCAACTGGAACTAAAGCCAAAATGGCCTACCAAACCAACTGAAGACACTCCTTTAAGAAGTCTTTCAGGGCTGGCACAGTGGCTCAGCAAGCTAATCAGCTACCTGCAGGCCCAACATTCCATATGAGCCCTGGCTCAAGTTGCCGATGCTCTGCTTCCAATGCAGCTACCTCCTAACATGCCTGGAAGGGCAACAGATGACACAAGTGTTTGAGCCTATTACCTACATGGGAGACTGTTGGGAGTTCAGGATTCTGGCTTTGACCTGAGATAGTCCCAGCAGTTGCAAGGATGTGGTGAGTGAACCAGCAGATGAAAAACTGTCTTTCAAATAAATAAATAAATTTTTTAAAAATTTTAATAAGAGAAAATAGGTATTCAGCTCCAAACATAAAAAAGGAAAGGCTAGGGCCAGTGCAGTAGTGCAACAGGTTAATTCTCCACTCTGTAGCACCAGCATTCCATATGGGCACTGGTTCATGTCCCACTTGCTCCACTTGTGATTCAGCTCTCTGCTTATGGCCCAGGAAACAGCAGAGGATAGCCCAAAGCCTTGGGATCCTGCAACATGTGGGAGATCTTATATTCAACTCTTGATTCCTTTCTACTAATGTGGAATCTGAGAGAAGGCAGGTGATGGACTGAGTCCCCACATAACTGAATTGGGTGGCACCCAGGTCAAGTGCGGGGGATGCCCAGCAGCACACTCTGGGGACTCGGGGGTGTGGGTTTATAGGGGATCTGGAGGATGGTACAGGGGAATGGCTTATAGGGGAAGCAAGTGGGAATCTGAGGGTTCATATTCAGGTGAGCAATTACTTTATCCATAGATAAAGCCACTATACATGCAAGTGAGGGGGCTGTTTGGAGAGGAGAATGAAAAGACGTTTAAGGGTCAGACCGACATACAAGCACACACGGGAGAACTGAGCTGGAGTAGTTAGCATCGACCAAACACCACTCACTGTCACACACTAAAGCTAGGGCTAGGCATCTACCTGGCAGAGCTAGATCACAATACTCACCAGTGAGACAGAATAAGGGACAGGTGAGATTAGGCTGGACCATAACAATAACCAGCACATGAGAGAATCAGGTCTGGGGGCAAATCTCTTGGGGGATATGAGGGCTCACCCCTGAGAAACTGCAATCTCCATTGGCACAAGCAAGAGCTATGGCTGGGAACAGGCCTTGTTGAGAAGCTAAGGGGGTACCCCAGCTGGGTTAGGTCTCCCATTGGTAAGCATGAGAGCAGAATGGAGGCACTGGGCTAGGATGGACATGGCTGCAGACTCTCAGCATGGGTGTGGGCTGGGTCTGGGCTAGACTCCAGCACCCAATGGTACTCATGGGAGCCAGGGTGGGTGTAGAATGTGCTGGGCTAGGTCTCAGCTCACACTGAAACACATGAGAGCTGTGTTTGGGTATGGACCAGGCACGGCTGAGCTGCAACACCTAACAGTAAGAACCAGATTGCGTGTAGGCCAGTTGTACAAGCACACTGTTCCTGCCAGGACAAGAGGTGGATGAAGTCAACCTGGCCAAAGACCCACCAGTGTGCGTGAGGTCTGCCACTTGGAGGAGGCCTGATAGAGGAGCTTGGGGAACTCCTTTGTCAGGATGCAGTCCCTGCAGGTGAGCACAAGAACCAAAGCAAAGAGAAGCCTTGATCAGGCCAAGCTACAGTATCTGCCAACAAACATATGGGTCAGATCTAGGGGGCAGATTAGGTTGGGCCAATTCATAACATCCCCTGGCAATTCTGAGAACCAGGACAGGGTATAGGAGGTGCCAGGTCAGACTGAAACATCAGCCAGTTCACACTAGGGCCAGGACAGGAGGCGCAGGCTGGGCAGGCTAAGCTGCAGCAGGAACTGGAACTGGGGGCAGGCTGGACTAAGCCAGGCTTGTGTAACATACCAGTAGATGCCAAGTTGAGCCAAGCCATGCATTTGGGGGCAGTGGGTGCTGGGTCCATAACCCCTGGAGTGGGGGATCTGGCAGGGCCAGGTTATCTGGCCTGGGTTTTTGGGCCCACCTGCGCAGTGGGTGCCAAGTTCGTGAGCACTGAGGGCAGGGTTCACTGGGGTCTGGGTCATATGGTCCAGGTCATTGGGCCCACTTGTGTGGTGGATGGTGGGTCTTTGAGCCCCAAGGGCAGGGGGAATACAGCTGGGCCCAGGTCACCTGGCCCATGTCCCTGGACTTGCCTGTGCGGTGGGTGCCAAGTCCCCATGAGTCCCAGGGGTGGTGGGTCCAGTGCGACCCAGGTTGCCTGGCCTGACCTTTGTCCCTGCCTTCCAGAACAGGTCCTCCTCAAAAGAAACAGCAGAGCAGCAGATGGAAGGCCCTGATGCCTATGGAGCATACGGCAGTCCACTGGGGCCTGCATAGGACATCTGGTACCATACATGGAAGAAATCAGACAACTACCCCAGACAGACAATGACAGCAAATCAGCTTCGAAGGTCGACTGTGTCAGCCAATGGACATTGGGAGAGTTTCCTCATCCTTCAGTGAGATCGGCAGCATTTCAGAACTATCAAAATCACCTGGGCATGTGATGGCGTGGCACCCTTGGCGTGTGCACCACACTGGGACGATACTGCATGTCCCCCAACCCCAGGTACTGGGGCAGTCAGGAGGCTGGGTTTGGCTTCACCCCTTATATTGTCTCTTCCCCCAGAAACAGAAAGAATTAGAAAATTTGGAAACAATGATCACACCCACTTTTCCCTAACCCTCGATCCTTCCCACCCTGATCAACTAGGTAAACATCAATAATATTTTTTTAATTTAAAAGAATACACTTATATCAAATAATACCAATAAAAAAAGATGTCAGCCTAGTGCCTAAATCCTCACCTTGCATGCACCAGGATCCCATAAGGATGCCAATTCATGTCCCAGCTACTCTACTTCCCATCTACCTCCCTGCTTACAGCCTGGGAGAGCAAGGAAGAATGACCCAAAGCCTTGGGACCTTATGCCTGTGTGACAGACCCAGAAGAAGCTCCTGACTTCTGGCTTTGGATTGGCTCAGCTCCAGCCATTGCGGCCACTTGGGCAGTGAACCAGCAAGCAGAATATCTTTCTCTCTGTATTTCCTTCTCTCTGTAAGATCTGCCTTTCCAATAAAAACAAATCTTTTTAAAAAAAAAAAATACTGTTGAGTGACAAAATACATACTCATAGCTGTGTATTTTTGAGCATGCATATGTAAATTTGTTACTGCCCTGCTTAAGATCTTTCAGTGTCTTTTCATCTCATAGATTAACAAGACCCTTCATCTTCCTCACGCTACATGTCTCGCCTCATTTTTCATCACTCCTTAATATTCTACACATTATCTTGCAAAATGCTTGCAGTTTTTCAGTGTGCATACCTCCTATGCATACTGCCCCCTCCCAAGACACATATTTTTTTATGACTTAAAAAAAAATTCTAAGTAACTCTCCCTGTCAGGTCTCATTTCCACAGCTGTGTCTGAACCTCTAGCTAGGACCAGTAACTTCGCAGCACCTCCAAACTTTTACCAGGCAGTCGGTCCTTTACGTGGCTTTTTCTGCCAGTAAATGTGAACTCTTTGCAGAAATTACTCTTCCTATTTGTTTTCTCTGAGAAACATAACAAGTTTGATGGATTGACTGAAATGAAGGACTTGCAGCAAATGTTTCAAGGGCTTGCATTTTTTTTTCTTGTAAAGTTATTCAGATACGCAATTTAAAACTAAATTCTTTCACATAAATACAAATATTTTGACCACTGAAATCTTTTCTCCCTTTCAGGATAATTTCTTAATGATTATGGTTATTTATCAACTGACTTCCAAAGTCAGCAAAACTTTCCTTGCTGTCAATGGTGGGTACGGCTGTTCTTGGAACTAGCTTGCTCTCCCTCAAGATAGTTTCTCCATTAGTGTAACTCAGTTCTTAAGCTTTCCATGATATTTAAACCTAGAGAGAGGGGTACGTGGGAAGGGGGATTAGACAGTTAGATAGACAAGGCAGATATTAGATTCATCATGATACCAGTAAGGCAGCAAGCAAGATTAGCCAAATTAGAACTGGTTCCTTTCTTAATGACCAAAGAGACAGGGCGTCAAACTACCTGAAAATTAGGGTTTGCTTGCAGACAGCATCCCATAGCTAGCATTTCCTAAGGAAGGAAGGGGAAATGACTTTCGTGACAGGAGGGAAAGGGACGGGGGAAGTGAAAACTCCCGAGGCACAGCTGGAGTTTACAGCGACTTTCGAGAAATAAACCTATTTCAAGTCAGCACTCCATTTAATAGCAGCCACAAAGGGGAAGTCCCATCCCGGAGACAAGAAACAGGCCTGCAGGTCTCCTTAGGAGAGAAACTCCCCTTCTCACAAGTAAAAGCAAGACTCAACTTACCCCAAAAGAAAACCTTAAAAGCACAGAAGGCAGGGGCCGTCATATGAAAACCTAATGAAACATCACAGCTGATTCTGGCAGTCAAATGAGAGGAAGCAAAGAGGGAGACCTGGAGTAGAATTTACTCAAGCTAAAGACTGTTACAAGTTAACGCGTAACTGTCAGCTGTGTCCTGTGTCCTGCTAATCCTTGGCTGGTCTCCCAGGCCTGTGAAGGCTGCCCGCCAACAGCCTCGGGTCAAGTTTCTGTTTCTCTGAAAAGGTTCCGTTTTGCCTCTACATGGACAGATGCTCTGTGGGGTTTTCCTTCCTTTCACCCTGATGGGAAACGGGGCTCAGGAAGGGGCCTAGGCTGCCGGGGAGCGACCATCCCCTAACGTCCCCTGGGCCCCAGAACCGCTAGCTGCGCTGCCACCCACAAGGAAGTGGCCGCTGGCCTCTCCGGTCCCAGGGGCCTCTGTCCCGGTCACCCACGGCTCTCCCACAGTCTCGCCCGGCAGCCCCCACTGCCTGCCAGCCCACCGACAAAATGGCGCCCTCCTCAACCTCCTGGGACCCCGAATTTGTAGAATGGCCTGGGGTCGGCAAGGAGAGATCCCATGAACACAACTGCTGTACCTCTCCCCAGCCCCCCGGGTATTCTCCTCCTTGCCTTCCGTCAGAACAGTGCAAGTAGCAGCAGCCTGCAGCGTCTACACCAGCTAGCAGCACAAGCGAGGCGGTACCAGCTTTAACCTCCAGCTGAAGAAGGTTCTCGAAGGCCGGGAGTCTCGGCATGTTCAGTGTGCGCATGCGTCAGCTTCAAAAGCGGCTTGCAGCCGCAGAGCCCCTCAAAGCCGGCATCCGCATGGGCTTCCAGAACCTTCTGTGCCAGGGACTATCCTCAATACTATATCTGGGCATGACTCTTTCTAATTGTGGAAGGCAGTGTTACTCAAAGGATCACAGATAAAGGAGCCGTTACTATGGATGTTGACTCAATCAGGAGAGCAAGTGGTGTCAGGAGAGCATGTGGCAGAGCCTGACCACGCATGTCTGGAGCTCCGCAAAATGGGAGGGTAGTGGGGGATGGAGGATAGAGGGAAGCAGGGAAAAGTGAGGGGTGAGGAGATAATGCTTGCATAGCAACTAATAATACAATGCTTGCCAGTGGTGGGAGTAGAGGAGGTCGTGGTAAGCCCTAAAGATGTATTTAGTCCTCTTTTCTTTGTTAGGAAGAATAACCACTAACTGAGGTGCTTTGCAGTTGGCAAGGCAGAGTTGATACTATGCTTAACAGGTTAGTTAGTAATGGTGCTTTTCAGATCAAGGAATTGAGGCTCAGGAAAGCGAAGTATTTTGCACACAACCATTAGTATGACAAAGCTAGGATCTGATCCCTACCCTACCCTATGTCACATCATAACCAAATCAATAAAGCTATATCAAAGGTCACAACAAGTGTATTTTTTTAATTCCAAAGAGTTTCTTATTTTTTTTAACCATTAATAATCCATATATAAACCAGGCAAAAATGTACACAATGAGGCATAGAACGCCGAAGTCTGACCTTCCTTTACACCACAGCCTGTGTCCTCAGTGTGATGAGAAGGCAGTATTGCTTTAAGGGAGGCAAACATTGATTCTCAGAAGGCTAAAAAATATCAACTGCTGCAGAAATTAGTGGCCCACCAAAATTCAACTCTCCCTAATGAAATCTTATTTCTTAGAATTTAATTTCTCTCTTTAAGAAGAAATTTAGGGGCCGGTGCTATGGTGGGAATGAAGGTGCTTTAAACTGTTGGATGAGCAACATTAGAATAGATAAATATAGCCACATGTTCACAGAAAACTATACAATAGCAGTCAACCCTCGGAGCATGCCCCACATCGGGGACCCTGGGATGGCACCAGGTGGCTGTCCTCCATCCCTGGGTGCGGAGGTGGTTGGGAGATACAGATACAGGAAGGAAAAAAAAAAGAACATGGAAATAGTGATCGCAACGACCTTCCTGTCGCCCTTGACTGTTTGCACCCTAATCATCAAAAATAAAAATAATTATCTTTAAAACAATAGTAAACAACTTTAAAAAATGTAGTACTTATCCAGACTTTAATATTTCCTGTATGGAAACCGCATTTCCAGCCCTTGTTTTATGGTGTTAGCAGAGCCATTGTATTACCTGTCCTTCAACCCAGTGCGCTTGATAGGTGTGCTAAAGGCTACTGGTGTTGCTGGTTTCACATCCCTTACTATAAACTACCCATTTATGTGAAATGGAAATAAAACATGCAGAAACTCCCTGGGATCTGACAGTAGGGTTTCCCCAGCACAAAAAAACAGTGTGTGATTTGTTTACTCAGCCAAGCACAACAGCCAATCAGAGTCCTAAAAGAAAGTAGAATTCCTAAATAAATATGATTCCTGAGAGCATGTTTTGTAAAGAATTGCTCAGGCTTCAGATCCACACAGAAGTGACTTAGAGGAATTCCATTCCGACACCATGAAGAAAAGTTGTGTTCTTTTCGTCTTGGGCATCACCTTGCTGATTCTGATTGGAGTTGAAGGTAAGGGATTCTGAGTTATACTGGGTTGTTAAAGTCAGAGGTGTGAAGCACTATAGAGGCCTCTTGAGCCGCTGGAGTTCGTGGTTTGCACGTATAAGAAGCTTCTTGCTGATGTAACTGATTAACCAGAGGTTATAACTTGCCCTTGCCAAGTCTAGCACAGCCCTTACTGTAGCTGTGTGAATTCCTTTAAGCGGTTCTTGAAGTTTATTGGTTATGAGATAAGATGATAGGCTGTGTCTCCTAAATTGTCTTTGTATTTTACCTTGAGACTGCTTCTTAATAACCAGGTCTATGATTAACAAATTAAGGAAATATTAGGTTATCAAAGAGACTTCCCCTAATCTGTCTACTACTTTTGTTAGCTTAGGTTAGTAATCGTTCTAAACTTAGTTTTTTCACCCATAAAATGGAAATTTTGTGGTTAATATGTGTCATAAAAAGCATTGAATAAATATGCACTGAATGAAGGTAAGAACTAACATATAAGGGCAATACCTTTTAAATGGTTATCAAGTTTAAATATTCAAAGGAAGATGAGTGAGGATGAAGATGGAAACTGGCTATTGTAAGTAGAGGTACATACCCAATACCAACTAAAGTTAGTTAATAAATACGTAGATTTTGAAGTTCCTTAACAAACTTGATTCATGGGGCCACATTGTGGTGTGGTGGGTTAAGCTCCTTATGATACCAACATCCCACATTTGCACTGGTTCTAGACCCAGCTGCTCAACTTTCCAAACATCTCCCTGTTAATGTGCTTGGGAAATCAGCAGAAGATGGCCCCATTACTTGGATTCCTGTACCCATGTAGGAGACCCAAAAGAAGCTTTGGGCTCCTGGCTTCAGCCCTGTACAACCCCCAGTCATTGTTCCATTTGGGGAATGAACCAGCAATGAAAGACCTGTCTCTCTCTCTCTTTCTCTCTGTTAACTCTTTCAAATAAATTTTAAAAATCTTTTTAAAAAGAAGTTTGACCGACATATAAACATATAAATTATAGATCTCTATGTTCAACCTATAACAGGTATTGGAAAGTCTTTTTTTCTCCTAAGATTGTATGGTGAGATGCTAAGAGTACCACCTTTGGACTCAGAATGACTAGAGCTGAAATCCTGCCCCAACCCTCTGAAAGTCACATGACTTTATTCTTTTCTTAACCTCTTGTTAGCCTTATCTTGCTGAAGTGACAACAGTGCCTACTCCAAAGGTTTGTGGCAATGATTTGTGGATACTCAGTAGATGGTAACAGTAGTCATATTTAAGTGAAATGTGCCATTTTGATGGATCACCTACACTGAGGCATTGCCTTCAATCCATGCACTCTCCTCTCTCTATTTGCCACAGGAATAGGAATCATTAAGAATAGACGCTGTTTTTGCATCAATACCAGCCAGGAGAAGATCTACCTGCAATCCTTAAAAGACCTTAAACAGTTTTCTCCAAGCCCTTACTGTATGAAAACTGAGATCATGTAAGTAAACTCTCATCCAGGACGCGTGTCATGTTGGTAGAGACACTGAATTTAGTGTGACCACTGTGCTTGCCCGTTATAACATGGAAAATTCAGATGGCTATCACCTCCATGAATCTGGTCTATTCCATCCTTTTCTTCTTCTAAAATAATGGGATTCCTGGTAGAAATTAGGAACCAGAGATAATATATTGTTGAAGTGATTCAATGTTTAATGTGGACAACTGAAAACAAGAAGTCACTTAAAATCAACTATCCAATGATAAATGCTATTGGCCCTTTGCTTAATCTTCCCAATCTTCCTGATTCGTTTTTTATGTACAGCTTTAGACACTATATATGTGCATATATATTAAATATATACAATGAAAATCTATACCACGTATAGTTTGATAATCTGCTTCTTTATTAACACTGTAAACACAGCTGTTTTCTTATGCCACTAAATCTTGTACAAAAGTCATTTTTTCTAATGTTGTTTTTAATGGCCAAGATGCATTCTATCATATGAATACATCATAATTTATATGACCAATGTCTACTTTTATAAATGTAAGTTATTTCCAATTTTTTGCTACTTTCAAACTTCTATTGTGACAGTATTATGTTTTTAATTCTTTCTTATTAACATCTTACTTCAGATTAGAATTATTAGATTAAGGAATATGTATATTTTAAGTATTTTAGTACATAAATCCTAGATGACAAATGGAACAGCTATCCCCATTCTCAGACTGTACAGAGAAATTAAAGAAAGCAATCTGGAAATGATTCATGAAGGGGCTGATGTATGTAATTTTTTTCAAACTCACCAGTCTGCAAGTCTTGTTGTAGGAAAACATTTTATTATATTCTTATTAATTTTGTTAGAAAATTCAGAGGGACTTGTTTTTGGCCTAGCAACTCAAGCTGCCAGCTATAATGCCAGCATTGTGGTTGGACGTCAGTTTGAGTCCCAAATGCTCCACTTCTAAGCCAGCTCCCTGCTAATGAGACTGACAAAGCAGCAGATTGTTGGAGTCTCTGGGCCCCTGCACCCACATGGAAGACCCAGATGATGCTCCTGGCTCCTGGCTTCAGCCTGCCCCAGCCCTGGCCATTGTGGCCAATTGGGAGAATGAACTGGAAGACTTCTCTGTCTTTTACATTTTTTAAGAAAATATTTATACATATTTTCACTACTTGCAAAAAATATGCTTAAATTATTAGCAAGCAAAAATATCTCATTACTGTTTCTTTGGCAGTGCCATAAAGAAGAATGGGGAACAAACATGTCTAAACCCAGATTCTACAGATGTGAAGGAATTGGTGAAAAAGTGGAAAAAACAGGTTGGTGAAAAGAAAGAGCAAAATTTTTTTTCTTTCAGAAAAAAAACTATGAAAGGCAAAGAATCCAGATAGTCCAATTTAAGGATATATTTTTCATGGTTTCATCAATTCAGATTGTATTGAGTTGAGTGATATACACTGAGGATACAAAAGTGATAAAAAAAAAAAAGTACTTTCTGTAGCGGGTGTTTTATGACAATGCATAGCAATTGTAATGCAGTAGGTGAAATATAAAATAAAAATGTACAGGATATTGAAGATTATGGGGGAAAAGGTAATTAATTTTACTGGGCAAAGAATTGAAGTGAAAGTATTAGGAAGACTTCTCAGATCAAATGTGTTAGGTCTGGATCTCGAAGGTTAAGAATTCACAAGAAAGGTAAAGACAGCATGAACAAGAATGGAATCGTAAGAAAGCTTGCTGTGCTCGGGAAGCCGTAACTAACAGAATTGAGGTTTGTTTGCAGGATGTGGTGTGATTAAGGTAGAAAAGCAGACCACAATAAAGCAAGAAGATTCCAGCATGACATGCTGTGGAGTTGGTTTTTAAGAGCTGTCTAGTGGTTTACCACATACCAGTTGTGTTGCTTTGGCAAGTTACCCAGCCTAAACCTCAGCCTCCTCGGGTATAAAAAGTGAATGAGGTTAGTACCAACCTCAGGGAGTTGTAGTTGGAGGAGGTGGGTGGTGAGCAGGGTTGCACTGAGGGTAGTAATAAGCCAGAAGAGATTCAAGCAGAGCAATTAGAATGTTGGTGCCTCCTCCTCTAGACAGAGAGTAAAGTTAACGTGAATCCAGTCTTAAGGATGAACAACACAGTTTGGGGGTCTGAATATACTCCAGGAAGGAAAAGATTATAAAATCAAAAAACATTACCTTTTTATACTCTCTCCATACAGGTTAGCCTAAACAAAAAGGCAAAGAAAGGGAAGAAACTTCCAAAAGTTAAGAAATTCAAGAAGTCTCAACATCCTCATCAAAAGCAAATTCTGTGAGGATCACTTTACCAACTAATATTTTCTGTCAAAATCTTTTTTTAAAATTATGCAGAAATAAATTCCAAAAAGTGGATACTAATACGTAATTTGTTAATCTGACTAGAACACATGCAAAGCATTATTATATAATTATAACTGAAGTTTGAAGTTGATGTAAAAACCCAAACCTTAAGAATTGTTAGGTTCTGCAGTCATCTCTGTCTTTCCACCCCCAGCATTCTGAATTTCATCGTGCTTAAGAACATGGTTGTAGTAATATCCACATCTGGACAGATGGCCACACTACTGCACCCACACGTAGCAGCTGCCTGAGAGAGCAGTCCAAGACATGCAGGGCCACAACCTGCAACCCCAGGAGAGGGTTATGAGTGTTATTAGTCAGCTTTCCCCAAACCTGTAGTGTTCTGGTTAGCCAGACGGCTTAGTTGAGCTGGACTCTACTAAGCTGCACGTGTGCTTGAATCAGCCTGCAAGCCTTACAGGACCCACTAGTGGAGACGACCAGTGCTTGGCAGTCAGAATCTTCTGGCTTCTGTGGCCACGTGACTGCATGTGTCCTGCACAGAGGAGCATGTTGTTGTCTGTGGTTCTCCTCTGCCTCGGGCAAAGCAGTCCTCTCGTGGGTAGTCAGGCTCTCCCTTTCAGGACCGGTGCACCCAGCCCACTCCTCAGTCTTGCCCCAGTATTCCACAGGAATGCTACCCGCCCCACTCATCCTCCCTCCATTCACTTTCCAATGCTCAGTTTTTCAAGCTCTGCTTCCTCAGAAAGGCCTCCCTCCACACCCAAACACAATCTTAAAACTCCTGTTTCATTTGTGTTCAGTACCACATGGTGAGCACTTCATAGTTATCTAAATAATTTCCATTTGTTTCCTTTCTCTTTCCAACCTCAGTTTCATTTCCTTCAGGGCAAGAGTTGTTGTTTTCTTGCCTGACATTTGCCACTATGCCTCATATCCTAGGTTTGAAATGAGTTCCTAACTGGAGTTGTTACAAATAGGAAGATAATGAGATCAGCTTCTCAGGGCAGCACTGGCTACTTGGTGGCCACTCCTTGTTGTCTAACTCCTGGGAACCTCTTTTCTTCATTATCTTCAGGCTGATGTCATTGCAGGGATTAGGATGTGAGGCAACATCCTTATCTTAATATGACAGGATGTTTTCTTGGCTTCTTCTCCAACAAATAAGCACTTGTTTAAAGTCCTTTTGGATACTGTGAATTACCTTCATAAAAGCTATTACAGGACATCCAAAATCATAGAACCTTCCTTGAAAAGGGGCTATCAAGATCAGCCAGTGGCTCCCACCCCAATTAAAAAAAAAAAATCTTTCAATACCATTCCTGGCAAACTTTAGCTTTCAATGGATTAACAGTGTGGCCATCAAGATCTGTTAAAGACTCATTTTAGCCAGCAGTTTATCTTGTTGCAGAAGCTGCAAAGTATGGTGATCATCAAATCCCACAGCAGCTCTCATATGAGTCAAGGGGACTGTAAGATCCCAAGAGCTTGTAGAACAGTGCATTCAGTGAGCCGAGGCATGGCTGATCTCCTGGTGGCCTCTGTAGATCTTAGGCCCCTCCTTCAAGTAGAAGTTAAATGTTGCCATTCCTCCTACTGCACATGATTTTTAAGTGCTGCCTGGTAGTGATCCCACCTAAACATCTTTATGAAATCTTAAAACTCCTTAGCTCCTTGCATGTATCCCCTATGAAAAGCCTGACTGTTCCAGAAGAGTCTACTATCCAATTTCATTGCATCTCACAAATTAAATGGACAATGTAGAACTAATAACTACAGACCACCTATCTTCACTAAGTGTCTGCGATATGGGACCAACTGTAATCATCATTTATGAACATATGTATACTCTCTTAACAAATAGCTTTAAAACACAAAATAGTATTGGGATCTGTACTTTGTACTTTGAAATACTCTCCTTGTTATAAAACAATGGTATCAATAAATAGATCGTGGATCAGTAAACATGTCTTGATCTTGTATTTTTTTTGTCCTGAACATCCTAAACTATTTCATATTTAATGTTAATTCTCATGTGTCTTTATTCATTTACTTTTTAGCTTTTGTCTTGTAAGATTTAACATTGATTGGGATTCAGAACACAAAGGCTCCTAATTAATAAAGAAACTTCTTGGGAAATACCATGTGACTGTCTTACAGCATCATTGACTTACCAGAAATAATGAGAAATTCAACTTATTTTCTAATCCTTAAGAGTAACACTATTGGGCCAGGCGGTGTGGCCTAGTGGCTAAAGTCCTCGCCTTGAACATGCTGGGATCCCATATGGGCTTTGGTTCTAATCCCAGCAGCTCCACTTCCCATCCAGCTCCCTGCTTGCGGCCTGGAAAAGCAGTTGAGCACAGCCTAAAGCCCTGGGACCCTGCACTCATGTGGGAGACATGGAAGAAGCTCCTGGCTCCTGGTTTTGGCTCAGCTCAGCTCCAGCTATTGTGGCCACTTGGGGAGTGAACCAGTGTCAGAATACATCCATCAGATGTATTCTCTGGGACAGCAGAGGCCTGTGGGATCCTATTGAGAAGCCCCAGGAAAGAGGAGGCAGAGGGCCTCTCACCCAGAGTGTGAGTGCTTGGGTGTGCTTTCGTGCTTTCCTTGATGATAGGCAAACATCTGTGCTCTATCTAGTCAGTTGCCCAAGGGCAGAGAGTATTCCTTATCTACTTCCTACTTCAATAATGCTTTGACCAAGTCGCCTTCTTACTTCCTTGAACTCTCTGTTCCCAGGCATGATGCAATTCTGAATCGTGTCTGAATTATTGTTTTATTAAAAGTGTAAGATCTGTAACTCTGGGAATGAACTGTCAGTTGTCCGAGGGAGCACTGTCCTTCCTTTACTTTTCGGTCACATCTCCTCCCCAGGAACCCGCAAGGTAAACTTGCGAACCAGCAGACAGAAGATCTTTCTCTCGGTCTTTCCTCCTCTCTGTAGATCTGCCTTTCCAATAAAATAATCTTTAAAAAGGTAACATTATTTTGATGAGAGATATTGCAAGAAACTACAATTATCTTTGTCCTGATCTCTTAACATCATATATGTTACAATGTTATAAAGCTCTGAGTAGCTATATTGGAGATATTATTTAAGAGGCCGGGAAAAAAAACACTTATGCCCCAAGTATTGTGTACTTCAGAGGCTCCCAAGGGTTGGGACTAGGTAGAGAGCATCAGCCAGGACACTTGGGGCATACTCGAGAGGCCAGACAGGTAACAGTTGTTAATGGTGAGCGAACATTCCTATGAGGGCTCTCCCTCAAAGGCGGCAATATGCCATGGCGAGAACTACAATTCTGGATTCTGAAACACCTGCATTAGAATTGGAGAAACCCACTACCTCCTAGTTATATAAAGTTGGTTCAAGTGTACTATATAACCTTTCTGGCTGTGTATCAGTTCCTGCCTTCAGGACTGTTTTGGGGAACAGGCTCCGAAGAGACTGTGGCTGGTTGGGAGTACTCTGGATCAGCTGCAAGCCCCTCTCACTGCCACCACTTATGTCTGCTGCGCCTTTCAAGCATCAGAGGATGTCCGCCATCTCACACCCAGGACTAGCAAATGCACAGAAGGAATGCCACCAAGGCCTTTCTGGCTGGTGCTCTCTGTGTCTGTATAATCCTAGGCCTTTTTCCTGGGCCACTTCTGGAGTCTCCTAATCTCCCTGCTGCCTCTTTCCCTCTTGCTACACTGTTGCCCAGGACAGACAGGAGGATCCTTTAAAGAGAATGCACACAATGCCACCACTTACTTTAAGTCCTGAAATTTTTAATAGAATCAAAACTCCCCTGCTTCTCTGCCTGTGCTCCTCCACCCATGCCCTTGCTCACTGAGCTTCTGTCAAGGACACTGGTTTCCCTTCCTCCCCAGGGCTTTGCAATTGCTGTTGTGCAAGACCAACCTTGACAGGCTGAGATCTTATTCTTGACCAGAGTATTTGGCTTTAAGGTAACTGTTTTAATAAAGAGTTTCCTTTTTCTCTTTTTTCTTTTCTACGAAAAGAATTTTTGCATCCCCACCTCTAAGGTACAAGGCCCCACCTTGGCCTTCTGTGTCCAGACTGGGAACAAATAGGCCATGAGTCCTCAGCATCCCTTAAGCCTCAGAGTAGACTTCCTGAACTTGCTCAGGAGGAAGGAACTAAAAGACAAAGGATGAGAGAAATGCAATAATAAATCATGGAATAGAGGGGAGGAGGAAGCTTCGCTGCTTGAAAAAAAAAAAATGTGTTAGCCTAGCGTGTAAGACAGTTGCATCACATGTTGGAAGGCTTGATTTCCGTCTTCCTGACAGCCAGTACAGATGTTGGGCAGCAGCAGAGGCAGCTGAGTACTTGGGTTTCTGCCACCCACGTGGAGTCCTGGGTTATGTTCCAGTTCCCAGTTTCCGCTTCAGCCCCACGCTGGTCAGTGTGGACCTTTAGGGAGGGAATCGATGGCTGGGAACTGTCTCTTCCTGCCTTTCTCTGGCTCTTGCTTTTCTTCCCCTCTTCTTCTCAGACAAATAAATAAATAAAGGAGGGAAAGAAAGAAAGGTGCGCCAACAATCATTCCCACAAGATTGGACACAACTAACTTCAGGTCAAGTCACGTATCTGTTGTTAGGAGTCTTTGGTGATGGCCATTCTGGCATGGGAAATTTTATAGTATGCATGTTAAAGCAAAAATGGTCAAAATTCTCTGAATAATAAAGAAGCAGGAATAATCTCTGGCAGCCAAGGAGGATAGTGGGTTACTGACAGACCAAAAAAGAAGCCATGGAGGAGGTAAGGAGGGGAGGGACCATTGGAATAAAGATAGAGGCACCCAATGAGAAGTTTCTTGTGGCAGGATGATTAACTTTAAACAGTGCTGCCTTCTATTCAGTTTCAGTTGTGGGTCTTGCTTAGACTCTTGGGAATAATGGTCTTCTTGTAGTTAGTGGAATAAAGGCTTAGTTCCCTTTCCTTGGCTAACTGAAATAATTCCAGGAGGCTAGAAAACTTTGGCCCACTTGGGTCAGGCAGTAGCAATGCAGGTGTGCTGCCAGGATGATCATTCAACCAAGAATTTGCTGCTCAGCTGCCAGGGGCCAGTAAGATGCATCCCTGTCGGCTCCTCTTCATTTGTGAGCTGAGGCCACACTCCAACTGGGCAGCCTCCAGCCCATATCTGTGAACAGAGGGAGCATTGCTGGCCATTCGAGGGTGGCCTTTAATCGGGAGCAACTCATTGGGTTGCTTGAACTTTCAGAATCACAATCCGCCTTCCACACACCGTTGTCTTCACAGGAATGAACTCTGAATAAACTTCTGGCACACCTCTGTCTCAATGTCTGCTTTCCAGGGGATCTAAATGATATGGGATTACAATAACACACTTTGTATTTTTCTATAACTTTAATTTTACCTTTTTTGGAAAAATCGTTTTTATTTTTTATGATGTTTACATAGTTAATCAGCGTAGGAAGGATCAGGGGTTAGGGGAAAATAGGCGAGATCATTGTTTCCAAATCTTCTTTTTCTTCCTCCTATTTCTCGGGAAAGCGGGACAGATAAGGGAAAAGCCACACCCAACCTTCCAACCGCCCCAGTACCCAGGAAAGAGGAAACGGCCACCCAGTATCATCCTAGGGTGCCTGGTTCGGACCATGTCCCCAGGAATCTGCCCAGGTGGTTTCAGCAGTTTTGAAATGCTATTGATCTCGCTGATCCAAGGATGAGGCAATCCTCCCAATGTCCATTGGCTGACATAGTCGACCTCAGAGTCTCCGTTCTCCCAGACATTTGCTGTGATTGTTTAACTGAGGTAGTTGTCCACTTTGTTTTGCTCTTCCTCCTTTGCTATGGTGCTAGATGACCTCTGCAGGCCCCACTGGGCTGACAAATCCTCCATGTGCACCTTGCTTGCCGTCAACTGCTTGTCTTTTCCACTGAAGGGGCCCAATTCTGACACATGCACTGTGTGGTCAGACCAGCAATCCTGAACATAAGCCCTCAGGTCCCCACATGTTCTCACCTGTGCTTCCCCCAGACTCCCTGCAAACCCACATACCAAGCCCCCACAAGCATACTGTTGGGTGTCCAGTGGGCTTCACCCAGCGCTGTTGGTGCCCTGAACCCCCATTGGACCCTCCCTGATCCCAGAGCTCACAGACCTGGCACCCACCACGCAGATGGGCCTAAGACCCAAGCCAGGCAACCCAGGCCCCACCAGAAACCCCTGCCCCCAGGACTCATGGACCCAGCACCTTCCCTGCTCCATATATCCAAAATTTAAAAAATTGAATAGGCTAGCCGACTATGCTGGCATGCTGGGATGGTTAACACAGATTTGCAATTAACCAGGCCTTGAGGCCCACCAGCTGTTAGCTGCTGTTCTCCCAACAATGTAACACTTGCCTAAGCACAATGCAACCTAGACCATCACCCACAACTGTATTTTTGATCAACAAATGTTAGCTGTTGCCATCCATATTATAGCCCATGGCCACTTCAGACTTCTAAATGGAGGAAACATGGAGAAGGAAGTAGAAGGAAGGTCCTGGAAATCAAAACCAAGGTTGCCCTAGCCATGGGACTCGTTGGCTGAGGAGCCTTAAGCAAGTGTCATGGCCTCTGCCTGGCGGAACCCTCACCCGCAGAGTAGAACACAAGAAACCATGACACCTGGAGCTTCCACCAAGCCGCGGCCCCATCTCAGTGTTCAGTAGGTGCACTGTAGTTTTTGCTTCATCAACACCTGATGCTTCCCCTTGGCTACCTGTTATAGTACCACCCCCATACTCCTTTATATGCTTATGCTTTAAAATAAACTGTCATAGGAACCAGTTTATGATTGCCAAAATTTGAGAACACTGACTCTGGCTTTAGATTATTTTGACTACAATGAGATGCGATGTAGATGACTCCAAAGGATTTCGTTCTTTCTCTATTCCCTTTCAAATGTAATGTGAAGCAGTGTCCAGAAAGTTCCCACGTTACACTATTCCTCTGCCAATTGTTCGTGTATCCCTCGGTCTTTCAGGTTGAGAACAGCCAAGAAAGCTACTGACGTTCCTTTTATAACTAAGTCCCTGAGGATAGAGTAACTAAAAGAATGTTCCAGAAGAAGATAGCTTATGTTTATTTGCTAGAAGAAGACAGTTCAGCTCCTTAAGGACATTTCATTACAGCTTATGTCATTTGGGTCACAAAGGAACCGGATTCTTCCTAATACGGAAATTTTTAAAACAGGCAAATAGGCTTTGAAAACAAAGAAATGGGGAATTCACTGACATCAGCTCATCTCTCCACTTATTGTTACAGAGTGCTTCAAAATATTAATGAAATAAAAATAAAAGGGGCAAAACATTTTTAAAGTTTGTTTAAAGACATTTAATTTATAAGCTGAGAACAACAGCCTGGTGGTTAAAGTTCTCTCTTTGCATGCGCCAGAATCTCAGATTTGTATCCTGGCTGCTCCACTTCCCTAACAGCTCCCTGATTGTGGCCTGGGAAAGCAGTGGAGGATGACCCAAAGTCTTGGGATGCTGCACACACCTGGGAGACCTGGAAGAAGCTCCTGGCTCCTAACTTTGGATTGGCTCAGCTCTGGCCATTGTAGCCACTTGGAAAGTGAACCAACAGATGAAAGATTTTTCTCTCTGTTTCTCCTTCTCTCTGTAAATCTGACTTTCCAATTTAAAAAATAAATTAAAAAAAAAGTTTTAAAAGAAGAAAGGCAGCTTTTCACAGTGAAAGAGAGAGAAAGATCTTTCATCCACCAATTCATTCCCCAAATGGCTGCTATGGCCAGAGATTATCTGGCTGGGAGCCAGAGGTTCTTCCAGGTCTTCTATGCAATTGCAGGGACTCAAGGTCCTGGGCTATCATCTGCTGCTTTCGCAGGCCATAAGCAGAAAGCTAGAAGGGAAGTGGTGCTGCTGGGACATGCTCACCACAGAGCAGGGAATCAGACTGCTGCACCACCACACTGGCCCTGCCACAAAACATTTTAAATCCATACAAAGTTTGTTTTTTAGTGATATGAAATTTCCATGGACTTTTTGAAGAATCCTCATAACTTGTCTTCTAAAAAGGAGCAGAGATTCCTACACCTTATGTTAAGATTAAAATATTTTAGACAAGGGCCTGGCTTTTGCTGAGGCAGTTCCGCTGGTATGGGTGGGTTCATGGGGGCGTGTTAGCATAGACAGGGTTTGGGGAACCGTGAAAAGGCTTGGGTCTTGGGTAGGTGGAGGTATAGGGTCCCAGGCGAGCATGTGTGCCAGAGGACTGGGTCTGGGGGGGATCAGTCTATGAGCTTGGGTTCCTGGTGGATGGGTAGAGCTCCAGGCTAACATGCCACCCCACTAGAAGACTGGGCTTCAGAAAACTAGGCTAGGGAACCCATGTGCTTCTAGGTACAGGGACTTTGCATTGCTCAGGGATGGGGTTAAGGGGATGTGTGGGAGGTAGGACCACTGAGGGAGTATGTTGCAGGTAAAGAATGACTTCTGGAAGATTTCCACCGACAAAGCCACTATACCTGCTGGTAAGCAAGGGGGTTGACATGAAGCAGTTTGAGGAGGGAAGCTGGAGGACCTATCTGGGTCAGATGCACCCGGCCACCTGGGAGACCTGAGCTGGGCTAGTTAGACCACTAACGAATGCCATCCTCCAACACACACTAAAGCTAGGCCTGGGGGTCCATCTGGAAGGGTTCTCATGGGCACCCACCTGGCAGGGCACCCACCTGGCAGATTAATTTTTCAATTAGTAGAAGTACTTTATTTCTCTTGCCTTTGCTTTATATCTCCCTTTACAAAGTTATGAATTTCACAGCTTTATACCAAAATGCAAGAAGGGTAAGCTATTTGCTTATAAACATTTTTAAAGTCACCTGGTTCTGTTCTTCTCATCCATATTCAATATTTTTTTAAAAATCAGAAACCAAAGATGCTGGAGCAGTTCTAAGACATAAGATCTTCAACAGCCCTTCCTCCTGACCTCTGCCTTCCTTACAGCTGTGAATTCAGAGAAAACTGGGGGAACTGCAGGTACCCTGTGTCCCAGCAGAGCCACATGCTGGGGTCGGCAGGTGAGAGGCTGTAGGTGGTTTGGGTTACCGGAGGATTTCCCATCCACTTTTACATGGAGATCGGCAACTGTCGAAACTACCTCCGCATAGCTTCTCTACCCACCTCTCACACACCCTGTAGAACGTAAAGATTTGGGGCAGGGATGAAGCTACCACTTTACAGATGCGGCAGGCAAGGCCTTCATAACAGGAACAAAATATAATGTTAAGTTGGGCCATGATACTGACCAGCACATGTGAGAACCAGATCTGAGACTAGATTCTATGGGGAATAGGTAGGCTTACCGCTGTGGAATTTCTATACCAATTGGTTTGCTAAAGAGCTGGGGATGGTGACAAGCTGAGTTAGGCATGAACATGGAACCCACTGACAGCCATGGGTACTAGAGTTGAGAACAATTAGGCTGGTCCAGGCTGCAGTACCTGCAGACACACCCAAGAATAGAGTGTGGTGTAGATCAGGCCACAATCTCCATCAGATCATGCAAAGGCTGGTGTGCAGGTGAGGGTAGGGTGCAGACTATGCCAGGTAAGGTCTTAGTATCCAGTGGCACATGTGAGATCTAGATCTGGGAGTGGACCTGGTGGGGGAGCTTGGGAAACTCCCCTGGTGGGCTGCAGCTCCCACTGGTGATCACATTATTCAGACCTGGGTGTTGGTCAGGCCCAGCTAGGTAGCTTCACCAGTCAGCAAGTATTTGAGTTGATGCTGAGTGAGGCAGACCAGGCAGGCCCAGTCCAAACCTCAGGACACTGGCATGTGCAGGAGCAAAGCTGGTGTGTGCACCATGCTGGGTTAGGCTATTGCACCTACTGGTTTTCATAAAAACCAGGAATGGGAGCAGATTGGGCAGGGTTGGGCTATGGTACCCAGCAAAGAGAGTTGGCACTGGGGGCGGGCCAGGCCAGACCAGGCATCTGATGGTAAAGGCCAAGATGTGGGGTGGGCTATGCTAGCTGAGTCAGAGCAACCATTGGCACAAGCAAGATATATGGCTTGGAGCAGGCCTGGACAGGGAGCTAAGGGGATGCCTTGGGTTGTGGTTCCCACTGGTGAACACAAAAGCCAGAATGGGGACAGTGATTTGGACCAGACATGGCTGCATGCTCCCTCAGCATGGATATAGACTGGGTCTGGGGTGTGCCAGGCTAGGCCAAGTTATAGCACCTACTGGTGCTTGCTAGAGCAAGGATGAGTGGGTGTAGGAGAGGCTAGGCTAGGTCTCTGTACCCACTGAGCCACGTGAGAGCTGGGTCTGTGGCTGGATCAGGCATGGCTGAGCATCCAACAGTAAGAGACAGAATGTGTGTGGGCTAGTTGGGCATGGTTGCTGTTCCTGCCAGGACAGGAGATGGGCCAACTCAAGCTGGGCCAAGCACCCACCGGTGTGTGTGAGATCTGTCGCTAGGAACTGATGTGATAGAGAAGCTTGGGAAATTCCTCTATCAGGAGGCATTACCTGAAGGTGAGCACAAGAGCCAAAACTGGGAGCAGCCCAGACTTGGTCAAGTTACAGTACCTGCTAGCAAACGTGTGGGTCTCTGTAAATCTACCTTTCCGATAAAAATAAGTCTCTAGGGCCGCAGCCTAGAGACTAAAGCCTTTGCCTCGCAAGCACCGGGATCCCATACGGGCACCAGTTCTAATCCTGGCAGCCCCACTTCCCATCCAGCTCCCTGCTTGTACCCTGGGAAAGCAATCGGAAATGGCTCAAGGTTTTGGGACCCTGCACTTGTGTGGGAGACCAGGAGAGGTTCCTGTCTCCTGGCTTCAGATCGGAGGCTTCAGCGGAGGACAGTCCAAAGCCTTGGGATCCTGCACCTGCGTAGGAGACTAGAAGAGGCTCCAGGCTCCTGGCTTTGGATTGGCTCAGCTCCAGCCATTGCAGCCGCTTGGGGATGAATCATCGGATGGAAGATCTTTCTCTCTGTCTCTCTTCCTCTCTGTATATCTGACCCTCATTAAAAACAAATAATCTCTAAGAAAAATGCTATCATTTTATTGCTGACATAGGTGTTACTGAACACACTTTACGAATAAACCTACCTTTGCAATAAACATTAATAAATAAAAAATTATATCGTGGTACAACTGAATCTTGAACCCATGGCAAAGATTTCCCTGATGAATTCTTACAAAAATGGAGCTCAGGAGAACCCAAATACAGCCACATGGCAGCTCTTCTGTGCTCTCAATTCATGCAACAGGAACCGCAGGTTCCTCAGAATAACATTCATCTGGCACAACCTAGAAATTTGGCAAAAGAGGAAAGACAAACCTTTATTTACCTTTCTCGTCTGAGGTCAACCATTGGTGTAGCATGCAGCAGTCTGTCTACCAAGCGCTAGGGATCCCATCTCTGACCCCAACTTCAGTAACAATCCCCCAAGTTGACTGAAACATGACCACCACAGAGCTGTGCTGTACAGCAATGTTTGTGTAGTCAGAAGTATTCTGCTATGCATTTTAAAAGTTGTTAAAACAGGACATCTCACGCTATTCACACAGGGACACAAGGAAACTTTTGAAGGTGTTGGCTATGTCTGCTACCTTGATTTTGATGCAGATGTGTGCCCAAGCTCATCAAATGGGGTGCATTTTATTGATATCATTTATGTGAATATCAATAGTTAACTGAGAAATAGCAAAATGCAAAAGAGAAAGCAAGCATCATCACCCTTTGAGGTTTTAAGTGTAAAGATACAGAAAATAGAAACCAGCCACTGTTTTTTGAGAAACACCTATTTAAAGGAGGTGTTTGTGGTAGATTTTATGAAACTATTCCCCGTCAGGCCTGGAACTGATAGACATGTCCACAGGCAGCCCTGGTCATTTTACTGTTCGTCACAAGGTAAGAATACGATGAAATTGTAGACAAAACCCACCACGAGGCTGGAAAAAGAGGAAAGAAAACTAAATTAACCTTAAAAAGACTGTCTCTTGTGTCAGTTTCCTGTTTCCAGTTTGTGAAGCAGTGCGATTTTCTAGTTCAAAAAGAAAAGCATGAGCTCCCTCTAGTGGATCCTCTAACAATTCGACAAGTTTTATTTAATTTTAAAGAGTGTATTCAGGTGGCTCACTCTTCAGGTAATCACCCACGGCCAGCGCTGGGCCAGGCCACAGCCAGAAGCAAGGAGCTTCTTCTGGGTCTCTCACTTGGTTTTAAGGGGCCCAAGGACCTGGCCCATCTTTCACGGCTTTCGCTGCCCCTTAGCTGAGAACTAGATTGGAAGTACAGCAGTCAGGATTCAAACAGGCTTAACAGGAGGCATCTTAATGTGCTACACCACAATGTCAGCCCCTCATCTAGAATTTTTTTCTAGTCCGTTGCATTTTTAAAATCTATTTTTAATTTTTTTCTATTAATTGTTTTTACGTAGTTCATTAGGGTGATAAGGTCCAAGGGCTACAGGAAAGTGGGTGAGGTCACCATTTCAACATTCTCTTTTTTTCCTTCCTGTATCTGGGGAAAGTGGGGAGATAAGAAGAGAAGCCACACCCAGCCTCCCAAACGCCTCTGCACCCTGGGATGGAGGACAGCCACCCGACACCATCCCAGAGTCCCTGATGTGGTGCAGGCTCTGAAGACCTTCCTCATGAAGTTTCGATAGTTCAACGGTTCTGAATTGCTTCAGCTCTTGCCACTCCAAGTACAATGAAATTTTTCCAGAATCCACTGGCTGACATAGTCCACATTAGTCTCCGTCTGCTAAGATATTCACTGCTAACACTTGGCTAGGATAGTTGAGCAATTTGTTCTGTTCTCCATCTTCTGTTATGTACCAGGTTTCCTCTGCAGGCTCCAATGCATTGCCACATCCTCCATGTGCACCTGGACATGCTGTCCACTGCTCCATCTAAGCCACTGAGGAGGCCCAGCTCTGACACATGCATTCCATGGTCAGACTATGATCCTGCACTTCTCTCCATTGTTGGGGTTCTGAGTGCAGCAATTCAGTTAAGGGGATCCCCACAGACATTTCATCCGAAGTGACCCCACACCTGATTCTTGTGTATGCTTGCCAATACAGGGACCGGCACAGCCTGTTGCCCCAATCAGCTTATTACAATTGCTGGTTCAGTTCTGTCTCTAGCCCTGTCTTCTACACAAAATCAGTGGATGTTGCAGCCCAGCCCGATTCTGCCCATCACACACTCGACCCTCATGCAAACCAGTGGGAGCTGCAGCCTTGTCAGAACAACCCACAATAACCCCCACCAGGCCCGCTCCCTAACCTGGTTCCCATGCTTGCAAGTATATACAGCAGACTGGTCCAGTCTGTCCCACATCCCATTCAGCTCTCATACATGTCAATAGGCATTAAGGCCTAGGTTAACCCAACCCACACACTATCCAACCCACACATGTGCTGGTGGGTGTCACTCTCTGTCTAGTTATACCTGCCCCAGTCCTGGTTCTCATGCTTATCAGTCGGAGTGGCAACCCAAGAGGGAGGTGCTCATTATTTCCTGACTGGGCCCATTCCCACCCCCAGATCATGCACTCTCCAGGTGGTTCTGCAGTTTAACTTGACAGAATTTGCTCCCTGCCAGTTGATGCTGTGGCAAAGCCCAACCAACCCACACCCACTCTGGCTTATTTGCATGTACCAGTAGGAATAGTCAACCCAGTCTGGCTTTTTCCTGATCCAGCTCAAATGAGGCCAACAGGTGTTGAAGCCCTGCTCGGCCTGCTCTGCCCCCATCCCAACTCTCACACCAGTGGAAGTGGTGGTGCAGCAAGGGAGCCCTCCGCAGCCCCCCTACTGGCTCCTACTGGCTTCAACCCCTCCCCCAGGTTTCATGTGTGCTGACTGGGTGCTGTGGACCAGTCTAACATGGCCCACCTCACCTTGGCATTTGCCAGTAAGTGCTGTAGACTGGTTGGAACAGGCCCACTCCCAATTCCAGTTCATGCTAGTAGGGGCTACAGCCTAGCCCAGTTCAGCGGGCATCTAGTCCTGGCCCTCATGTGGATTGGCTTGTGTTGCGACCCAACCTGGCCCAACCTACATTCCATTCTGGTGCTCAGATTCGCCAGCAGATGATATGAACTGGCCCAGCCTGGTACGCCCCCTATCTGTGCCAAATGTATGCTGGTGGGTACTACCCCCTGGCATGCTCCAAGCTGTTCCTTATCGTGGTTCTTGCTTTCACCTGCAGGGACTGTGTCCTGACAGAGCAATTTCCCAAGCTCCTCCATCAGAACCTTTCCCATTGCCAGATCTTACGCCCACTGGTGGGTCCATGGACCAGCCCTACTCATTCCATCTCCTGTCTTAATAGGAACAGTGGCCTTTCCTGACTGGCCTTCATCCGTTTTGATTTTTAATATTGGGTATTACAGCCTAACCAAGCCTGGTCTACACCCACACGCAGCTTACACATGGCTCAGCAGGGGTAGAGACCCAGCCCAGCACATCCTATTCCTACCTCAGTTCTCACAAGCACCAGTGGATGCTGAAGTCTAACCCAGTGTGGCATACCCCAAGCCCAGCCCATATTTGTGCCAAAGTATGCTGCAGCCATGGCCCTGCTCAGTCTGCTCTCATCTATGGCTCATGCAAACTGGTAGATGTGACAGCCTAACTCAGCATGATTTATGCTCAAGCCTGATTTCTATGCTTGCTGGTGAGCTAAGGTTTGCTCGGCCCTGCCCAATCTGCCCCCTTCCAAACCAACCCACACGTTTGTCAACCATTGGAACAAACTGCTCAATTTGCCCAACCCCCAGCCCTGGACCACATACTCACCAGCGGGAGCTAATGCACTAGACGAATTTCCCAAGTTCCTCCCACTCAGCCCATTCTCAGATCCAGATCTCAAGCATGCCAGTGGATGCTATGCCCTTGCCTTCATAGCCTGTCCCTCCATCTTGGCCTAGTATGAGCTAGTATGAGCTGGCGACTGTTGTGTCCCGATCACCCCACACCCTGTTTTAGGATGCACATGCAGGTGCTGCAGCCTGGACCTGCCCAACCTATTCTTGGTCCCTGTATCCATGAGTGTTGGCAGGTTTCACGGTCACACCTATCTCAACCTAACACCACCCCAATTCTTGAGCTAACCAGTAGGACTTGTATTTCCACAGGGTTTGGCCTACATATTCCCCACAGAATCTACTCCTGGACCCAGTTTTTGCACATGCTGGTTAGTGTCATGACCCTGCCTAATGTGACCCATCCCCTGTTCCAACATTTCAGTCAGGTACTGGGATCTAGCCCTGCTAAATAGACACCCAGACCTAGCTTTCATGTAGTGACCAGCATTGTTTCATGCTAACAAGTTCTACTCAGGACCATGTGGGCTGGTATATCAGTCTGACACATTCAGATCTTCTGGTCTCTCCCCTCCAAACCACCTTGCTTACCTGTCAGTGCAGTGGCCTTATCCATAGATGTCCCTAGGCAGTAATTCCACACCCTCAAGACCCCAGAGCACGCTGTTGGGAAGCCAGGGGGTGAAGCCTGCTGGGGTCCGTGTGATGGGTGTGGAAGACAGGAAGGTGTGAAGAGTATAGTTCCTTTGCAGGCAAGGTCGCAAGGAACTTCCCGCTGTGTGGCAAGGCCCGGTGGATGTCTCTGCAACACCTGAATGCAGCTCTGCCTCCCTTTGCATGGACACCAGACAACCCTGCTGAGTATTCTGTAATCTATTTAGGCATTGTCTGCCTCTGCGGAGTTACTGTTAAATATCAATAGGAACTTAGAAGCTAATGTTGCTGGTGCCGTTTTTAGCCAAAGAGCTATTATCACTGTTAGGGCTGCATCCTGTGGCAATATGCTAATCAAGGGTGCTAACTCCCCTTTTGATCCTATGCTAATCAAAGGTGTTCTGTCTTCAGGTGTAGTGGAATCTATTCTTTCCCTCTTTCTTTGATCTTTTAGGTCCCTTCCTTCCTTGACTGTCTCAAGACCTAGCTGTAAAGTAATTGTGGTAGGAATGTGCTACTGACTGATATGCATCATCTATTGAAAACCTTTTCCTAGCCAGGCACCAGGTGGTTAACATCCTAGCCTTAGGTGAAACAAATGGCAGAGTTATCTTTGGAAACACCCACTTGACCATGACGTAAAAAGTCTGAGCCAGAGTTTGACTGATTTTGTATAAATAAAGCGGACAGCTTTTGTGCGTAGTCCATTATGATGATGAAGAGTTACTAGTGGTCCGTCTCTTTCTTTGCGCCTCATCCATGCACCCTTCGCGAGTTCCGAACTTAGCTGGAGCTGGACTCCGGCAGAAGCCCAGTGCTGTTGGGGCTCTAGCCGCTGACAAGCCCAAGATTCACCCACCATTTGACAGCAGTGGCTGGGGCTAGGTCCCCAAGCACTGAATCTGCCCTGGCTCAGGTCCTCCTAGCAGCTATCACACTGCCACACTGCCAGGTCTGTCCACCCAAGTCCTGAAGTCAAACTTACCTGGGCCCATCCCACCAAGATAATGGTGATAAGCAGCGACCCGAACTGCTAAAATACCTTCGTGGTAATTACACTGTGAAGCGAGAAAACTCAGGCCCAGGCAAGCCCTGAACCTGACACCTACCTGGAAGGTGGGCCTTCAGACCCGGGTCAGATGACCTAAGCCCCTCTGAATCCCCCACCCATGGGGCTCATGAACCTGGCACCCACATAGAAGGTGGGCCCCTAGATTTGGGCCAGGGACCCAAGCCCCACCATATTCCCCACCCATGGGTTCACAAAACCAACACCCACCTAGAAGGCAGGCCCCAGGATCTGGGCCAAGTGACCCAAACCTCACCAGTTCCCCTGTCTCCAGGGTTCAGGAACTCAGCCCCCACCATACAGGTGGGTCCCAGGACCTGAGCCAAGCTACCCCATCCCTGGGACTCATGTACCTGGTCCCCACTGGGCTCATGCTGGCATGACTCACCTTACCTCCGTATCTGCAATCTTGTTGTACAGTCTAGTTGGTTCCCTGTTCCAGCTCCTGCTGGTGGGTGCTGCAGCCTATCCCAGCCCAGCCTGATTACTCTCCCAGTCCTAATGTGAATTGGCTGGTTTTGCGGCTCGATCTGGCTCCTCCTGCCTCCTGCTCGGTTCTCAGATCTGTCAATGAATGCTATGTGCTCGCCCAGACTCATCTGCCCCCAGACCTGACCCACATGTGTGCTGATGGGTACTGTAACCTGGAATGGTCTGGGGTGCTCCTTGCCTTGCTTCTTGTGCTCACCTGCAGGGACTGCATCCCAATGAAGGAGTTTCCCAAGCTCCTCCATCGAGTCTCCTCCCAGTGGCAGTTCCTGCACACACCAGTGGGTTGTTGGCCTAGGTTGACTTTGTCTGCCTCCTGTCCTGAAAAGAACAGTCACCTTACTCAACTGGCCACACCCATTCTGGTTCTTATTGTTGATTTTTGCTGTCTAGCAATACCTGGTCCACAACCAGATACAGCTTTCACATAGTTCAACAGGAGTCAAAATCTAGTCTATGTTAATTATTTAAAACAGTTCAAGTTCTAGTTCATTCAATATTACAATATTATTACATGCAGCTAATTCCCGCAACTGGTTCTTTACCGTGAGCCAAAAATACCAGACGCAACCAGGTATCTTAGGAGGTTTATTCCAACGGGGCAGGAACAGGACGGTTTGGTGGGGAAGCAAGGAGGAAGGGGTGGCAGGCCGGAAAGAGAAGAGAGAGACAGAGCCCACCTGGAGGCCTTTTTGTCACTCAGGTGAGCCTGAAAAGTGTGGGGGGGCGGGGATTGGGAGAGATTGAGAGCAGGCCCCAGGGGATTGGTGCCTGAGACTGTCACAGGTGATTGCCCAAGACTGATAGGAAAGTGGGCAGAGCTGGGGAAGGGGCTGGGAGATTGGGAATGGGATTCTCAGGTGAAATGCAGGGTTATATCTGATTGGTGGATGGTTGGACTGGAATGAGTTTCATGAGCCAGGAGGAAGAGAAAATGGTGCTGGGTCCAGGGTGGGATATTCGAATAACTCCTTACAGTCTGGCCTGTTCTATACCCAACCTGGCTCTCATGAGTACCAGTTGGGACTGGAATCTAGCCCAATCTGACGCTCCACAGTCCCAGTGCACACCCACACTGGTGCAGTCTATAGCCATGTACAGCCATGCCTGCTGCCCTCAATCCTACTCTCCTCATCGGTGATAACCCCAACCCAGTTGGGGTGCCCCCTTTTGCTCCCCAGGAAGGTCTAACCCCATCTGCAGTTCTTGGGCAAGCCAACAGAGATTGCAGTTCCATAGGGGTGAGCCCACATTGCCCCCACAGATTCTGCTATCAAACCCACTTCTCTCATTTTTGTTCTACCCTCCAAACCACTTTGGTGTCACTCCCCTACGTATATACACATGCCGTGGACTTACCTATGGAAGTCCCTCGGCTGTAATTATTAACCTGGTCATAAAAAGCACAGGTTATCTCTCACTACCACCTGTGTGATCCCATCATCCCTTAAATCAAGACCCTGTAACCGGGAGGGTGCACCACCAGGCGGCCTGAGGATCCTTGCCCAATTCCTTCAGTGCCTGGGCCTCCAGAACCCCTGAGGGGCTGAGGGGAGCCTCATGGCCCAGCTACAGGCATCCATGTAGGTCAAAAAACCTAACCTCCTGGATGGGTTCGTCCCAGAGGCCCACTGAGCTTCCCTCCCCCCTCCCCCAGGGAGCCAGTGTGCTCAGCTGTACATGTCTGCACTGGATTGGAAGTGGAGCAGCCAGGACATGAACCTGTGCCCCTAGGGGATGCTGGTGCCACAGGACGACGCTTAGCCTGGTTCCACACTGTGCCAGCCTCTCAATCTGAATTTTAACCTGTAAAAATTGACCACAGATGGGATTTTGGGGAGCTAGAGAGTTAAGTCAAAGCTGCCTAGCTCCTTGCTCCTTCAAAGTAAACTTTCTTTCACTTTTGTCAGTGACTGGCTTACTGAACATTGGGCAAGCAGAGCTATGAAACTTCTTCATTTTCCAAGGCAGGTGTAAACCCACCGCATTGCTTCCACTGCTTGTTGAAGGGACACGCTCATTCATGTGAAGCACCTTCTGTAAGAGTCTGTGAATTTCCCGAGAGTAAATCCACATGCCTTATTTATGTTCATATTCATAGTACCTAGCCCAGTGACTGGCATACAGGTGGTGCCAAGTAAAAGTTTATAATGTAGCTTGAGTGTTTCATTCATAAATCACATTTTGATGCTTCAAGATAAATATTCATAGTACACAAGCTTATGATTTTGACAGACATTATGTTAAATATTGCCAACTTACTTTCAGAATGCTTTTAGGGGGCTGTTGTTGTGGCATAGCAAGCTAATCTTCTACCTACAGTGTTGGCATTCCATATGGGTACTGGTTCTAGTCCTGGTTGCTCCACATCTGATCTGCTACCCACTAATGGCCTGGAAAGAAAACAAAGGATGGCCCAAGTCTTTGGCCCCTTGGATTCATGTGGAAGATTAAAAAAAAACAAAAACAAAAACAAAAACAAAAACAAAACTCCTGGTTCTTGGTTTTGGACTAGTCTGGCTTTGTCTGTTGAGGATGCTTGGGGAGTGAGCCAGCAGATGGAAGATCTCTGTCTCTCTCTCCCCCTCTTTGTAATGCTGACTTTCAATTACAGTAAACAAATCTTTTAAAAAATAAAAAAGAAATGCTTTCATTCCTAATACAACCAAATTTTAGCTTATTTTTTAAATCTTTATTTTATTTATCTGAAACACAGAGTTGCACAGAAAGCAGAAGAGAGACAGGGAGATCTTTCATCCACTGTTTCACTTCCCAAATGGCTGCAATGTCCAGGACAAGACCAGGTAGAAGCAAGAAGCCAGGGTCCTTCTGGGTCCTCTTCCTGGGTGCAGGCACCCAATGACCTGGGCCATCTTCTGCTCCTTTCTCAGCCCATTAGCAGGGAGCTGGATTGGCAGTGGAGCAGCCAGATCTTGAGCAGGCACCTGTATGGGATGCTGGCATCACAAGCAGAGGCTATGCTACGATGCCAGCCTCCATAGATTCACGAGCTTTCTAATGCTGCCAGCAGTTGCCCTGGCAGGGCCAAACCAAGTAATTCTACGGCCCTTACAGTCCCTGCAGGCCCCATGTTCCCGTGCAGGAGCAACATTGCCCAACAGCCCAGCTACCTCCTGACAGCTCTCAAGTGACTCTGTCTTGCTCACTGCCGGGACTAGGAGCCCAGCTTCCTCACCTGCTATGAACTTGGCAGTCAACCTCCTGGAGTTTCTTTCCTCATCTGTAGAACAGAGGCGATAATAGGGAGTGTTTTAGAGGATTTTCTTCATGGGAGTGAATAGAATGGAATGCCGGGTCCAAGGTGAATGATAGTGTTTTGTATCCTGTCTCATTCATTCAACCAACACACATTGATGTAAATGTGGCATGACGGCAAAGAAAGGCACTTGCCTTTTTGAATGCCCAGGAACTGAATGTAAAATTCTGACAGGTGTGTGTTTGGAAGGGTTGTAACAGAGGTTGAATACAGATTGATTCGCAGTTTTTACCCCAGCAGCCTGATCACACATCCAACACGTGTTTGTTTTTCCCGTGTCTATGTCACGCTGAGTTGAAGTAACCAATAAGAAGAGATAAACATTTAAACCCGCAGTGAAAAGCTAAATCGCGCCCTTGTTATTCTGCACCCGCCCAATCAAGCGGGATAATGCTATCCACTCCGTTCTTTTCCCTTCAGGTTCCAACTTCAGGTTCTGGGATTAGAAACTATTGTTAATCATTGTATCGCAGGAGGTTGGGGGTGTTAAGATGAGCTAAAGCATGCGAAAACAGTTTCACATTTCAGGCGGGTTCAGAAACGCTGGTTAGCGACGACGATTACGTATTCAGCCCCAGGGAAAAAGCTACAAAAAACACCCAGGGTGTTTCGGCGCTGGGAGGAAGTTTGGTGCTCTGAGGCTCCCGTACCGAGGTTCATCTTAGGAGCTGAGGTAATTCCGCCGGCCGGGCAGCCCACGTGCCGTTTCCGGTCACACGCGGAAGTGCCTGGTCTCTGCTGCCGTGCGTCTGCAGTCAACATGGCCAGCAGAAACAACAACAAGCTGCCCAGCAACCTCCCGCAGCTACAGAATCTGATCAAGCGGGACCCGCCGGCCTACATCGAGGAGGTGGGAACGCGGCGGGGCGTGAGCTGCAGCCAGGGTCTCCCTGCGGAGCGGAGGAGCGCCTGGGGAAAGGCCGTCCCCGGGTTCGATCCCCGTCTGCGGAGACAACGCGTTCGGGTTCAGGGTTTATCTGCTGGCAGACAGGCGGCCTCCCGGCTGTCGCTGCCGTGCTTTCGGACGCCTGCCCCTAGGCTGGGTCACCGACTCTGGAGGAGCCCTCTCTGTGTCCCGGGCTGTGTGGGGGAGCGGGGAGGACCCGAGTGTCCTGTGTCCCAAGGAGGCTGGCGTGATCGGCATGTCAGGTTTTGCTTTGGGAAAGACGGTTGAAAAAGGAGGCCAAAATTATGATGGACTTCTTGTACTCTGCCCTCATAGAAGTTATGGGTAATTAAGAGCGTTTCGTCTGCCACTCAACAAACTCCAGGTGGCGGTTTAGATGAGTTAATCTGGCAGGTGCTTCTTTCAGACTCGTGTCTGTCTGACAAGTATTACACGGGTATCGCTGTAGTGCGTTTTCCGCAATGGTCTGGACTTCTTTCTCACTAGGGATTTGTTCAGCGGCTGGCACAATTACTCGTCTTTTGATTGTCTTTCTCAATTCTGCCCCTCTCCCAGTGTTCACACCCGAGGACTCACAAGAATGCGTTTCGGCACATAGGCATCCCCAGTGGTTGAGGTCACCAGTAGGGAAACCTTTTCCACTTAGGAGCAGTGGAAATCCAAAACATGTGGATCCCGAAAATGAAGGCTGGGGCGGGGGAAGCGGTTACTGCTCAGCAAAGAGCCCGGAGGGAAACGAGTGGACAGCTGGCTTGGGAAAGTGGTCTGATGGTGTAGACCTCGTAGCGCAGGGGAGATGCATGACTCCCAGGACCTGGGTGGTCCAGATGCGCGGAAGAGGAGATTGTCCTGACCTTGCTCATGCCTGTTAGTGAAATCAGAGCGTCAGCCGAGAGTGCCTGGGGCGAACATAGCAGAGGTTTAAGGATAGAATACAATGTATGTCATGGTTGCCTAGGAGTGAGGGAAGGCTAGAAGCCGGCTAAGGTCCTCAGCAGACACCATGCTGTGTGTTTATTTCAGGCTTGTAGTTGGATCAAGATGAGGCCTTAAATAGCTGACAGAAAGCCTAGAGTGGAGAATGGAAGAAAGGGGCAAGCCAGTTGAAATGCATGCATGGAAGTTACTAGAATGATTGGCCATAGGACTGGGCTGGAGGGGAGGGGAGCAGGGAAGGGACAGTGGGAAGCTAGTGGGCTCGGCGGATGTAGCGCACACTCAGGAGAGGATGCATGCCTTTGTCTGCCTCCAGCAGGTGCACACCAAGGCCCTGAACAGCACACACAGCCAGGGGGAGCCCAGGCTTGCCACTCAAATGCCTGCTGCTTTCCACTTCGCCGTGAACCTCTGACTGTGTGCGTAGTGGTGTTTTGTTTTGGTTAAGATTTATTTTATTTTTATTTGAGAGGTAGAGTCACAGAAGGAGAGAGAAATTTTCCATCTGCTAGTTCACTCTCTAAGTGATTGTTAGGGCCAGAGCTGGGCCAGTCTGAAACCAGGAGCCAGGCGCTTCTTCCGTGTCTCCCACATGGGTACAGGGACTTTGAGCCAGTGCCCACATGGGATGCTGCAGCCTCACCAAGAGGCTTAGCGTACTGCACCACAATGCTGGCCCCGACTGTGTGCTTTTCACTCAAGATCCTTCCCGCACCGTCTGACCAGTCAGTCTTCCCCTTGTGGAAATGTCTGCAGCCTGTTGTAATCATTCACCTTCCAAAGCATCAAAGACATTTTGGGTTTAATCTTTTAATTTTGATACTTTTTTCCCCAGATTTACTTTTTGCATTTTTTAAAAGATTTATTTGTTTTTGTTGGAAAGTCAGATATACAAAGAGGAGGAAAAACAGAGAGGAAGATCTTCCCCAGTCGGCTGCAATGGCTGGAGCTGTGCTGATTCTAAGCCAGGAGCCTCTTCTGAGTCTCCCACACGAGTACAGGGTCGCAAGGGTTTGGGCCGTCCTCCACTGCTTTTCCAGGCCACAGGCAGGGAGCTGGATGGGAAGCAGGACCACCAGCATTAGAACCGGTGCCCATATGGGATCCTGACCCAGGCAAGGGGAGGACCTCTAGGCTACTGTGCCGGGCCCTGGTTCTGTTTTAAAGGTAGAGAGGGAGATCGTGCATCTGCTGATTCACTCTCCGGATACACAGTGCAGCCAGGGCTGTACCTGGTAAAAGCCAGAAGCCTGGACCTCAGCCCAGTCTCCATCCCAGGTTTCCACGGGGGCAGCACAGACTCGAGTACTTGGGTGTGCTGCTGCCTCCCAGGATGTACGCTAGCAGGGAGCTGGAACAAGACTGGAGTCGAGACTGGAACCCAGGCGTGATATAGGGTGCTTGGGATGTCATGTCCTCGGTGACATCTAACCTGCTCCACTTGGTGCCTGAGCCTTAGTTGTTGTTTGTTTGTTTTTGTTTAGTTTTTTTTTTTTAAGATTTATTTTTATTATTTTTTCATTGGAAAGGCGGATATACAGAGAGAGGAGAGACAGAGAGGAAGATCTTCCGTCCGATGATCCACTCCCCAAGTGAGCGCAACGGACCAATACTATGCCGATCCGAAGCCAGGAGCCTCTTCCGGGTCTCCCACGCGGGTGCAGGTTCCCAAAGCTTTGGGCCGTCCTCGACTGCTTTCCCAGGCCACAGGCAGGGAGCTGGATGGGAAGCGGGGCTGACGGGATTAGAACCGGCGCCCATATGGGATCCCGGGCGTGCAAGGCAAGGACCTTTAACCACTTGTGCCACCGCGCCGGGCCCCTTTTGTTTAGTTTTTTAAAGACTTATTTGCAAGACAGACATACAGAGTAAGGTGAGAGATCTTCCGTCCACTGATTCACTGCCCAGGTGGCTGCAAGGACTGGAGCTGGGCCAGTCCAAAGCCAGGAGTCAGGAGCGTCTTTTAAATGTGCCACTCCAGTTCAGGGACCCAAGTACTTGGACCACCCTCTGTTGCTTTCCCACACCACAAGGTGTAGCTGGATTGGAAGTGGAGTGGCTGGGGTCCGAACTGGTGCCCATAGGGGATACCAGAACCACAGACAGAGGCTTAATCCACTATTTCATAGCTTCAGCCCCTTAATTGACATTTTTAAAAGGAGAGGAATTTTGACTGGCAAGCTTCATATGCTCGACTTTTGCATCCCGTTTTCTGACTTGTATATTCCTACTGGCTTGAGTGCTCTGTTTACCTAGACTGGAGTAGTTGGAGTCATTAGAGATGAAGTGACAGGACAGCCAGAGTGGCTGACCCTTGCTTGACTGTCCTTTATACCACAGCATGTAAACTCCTAATGACACTTCTAAGGGACCGCTCTTTAGATTCTCCATGATGTGCTTGAATTTTTGAAAACTCACTTTGAGCAATTTAGGTAAGGGGGGAAACCCTTGTGCCACCTTCTCCAGTCTGCTTTCAAAGGACTTTTACTAAGAAGTGTTTGATTCTTTTTCTGGTAGTCATATAATAAGATATAATGCATTTAAATTATTTTCTACAGTTTCTGCAGCAGTATAACCACTACAGATCCAATGTGGAGATTTTCAAATTACAACCGAATAAACCCAGCAAGGAACTAGCAGAGCTGGTGATGTTCATGGCACAGGTAAGGAGATCATCTTTAATCATTAATTTATTGATTTTTTTGAAAGAGTAACAAAGAGAGGGGGAGAGAGAGGGATCTTTGCAAATGGCTGTATTGGTTAGGATTGAACCAAACCAAAGCCAACTGCATGGAACTCTGTCCAAGTGTCCTGTGTGGATGTAGAGGCCCAAGCACTTGGGTTGCCTGCTGCTGTTTTCCTAGGCATGTAAACAGTGAACTAAATTGAAAGTAGAACAGCTGAAACTGGAACTCATGGTGGTATAGTATGCTGGTGTTATAAGGTGCAGCTTAACCCACTGTGCTGGTCCCAGGAATATAGTTTCTCTCCCCAGTTTATTTATGTATGTATGTATGTATTTTACTTGTAAGTCAGAATTACAAAGAGAGAGGGAGAGATGGGCAGAGAAATTTTCTACCCACTGTTTCATTCCCCATATGTCTGCTGTTGCCTGAGCTGGACCAGGCCAAAGCTGAGTATTGTTGCTGATCTTTTTCCAAAAATCTGAGAAATACTTCATAAATATTTTTCTTTAATTTTATCACAAGGTAAGTTCTTTAAAAAAAAAAAGATATGTTGTACAAAAAATAGTATATAGCAGGGTTGGAGGGGCAGGTGGTTTGGCACCATGTGCCTCCAGTCTGGTTTTGCAGAAAATCTTGAAACTATGCGTGTGAATTGCATCTGGGAAGCCTGAGGTGCCTTTGCTTTGTTGCAGATTGGCCACTGCTACCCAGAGCATCTCCGCAGCTTTCCCCAAGAGCTCAAAGATCTCCTCTCCTACAATCACACCGTCTTGGACCCAGATCTTCGGATGGTGAGACACAGTGTTGGAGTCAGCAAATTATGCTGTAGTCCTGTAATGTGTGTTTGAATAAGGGCAGCCTGTATGCTGAATATGTGTGTGTGTGTGTGTGTGTGTGTGTGTGTGTGTGTGTGTGAACATACACAATATATATATACACACACACTTATATGTATATGTATATATATGTATTTTTTTTAATATTTATTTACTTTTGTTGGAAAGGCAGATCCACAGAAAAAGGGAGAAACACAGAGAAAGATCTTCCATCCGTTGGTCCACTCCACAATTGGCCACAGTGGATGGAGCTGAGCCAATCTGGAGCTGATCAGATTGTCACTGCACAGCCAGGGGAACTTTTTAGTCCCGTTAGCAGTGTCCCTGATGTCTTGTGGTCTTGTGTGTGTGTGAGAGAGAGAGAGAGAGACACGGTTGTGTGGGGTAGTGTGCGGAGACCGTCTCTTCGCCTGCCTGCAGTAGTGTGGAGTCACAGAGCTAACTTTGGGATGGATGGGCTTCATTCTGTTGTGTGACTAGCTTTACCGTGGACTGAGTTTGTTTCTGTTCTCCTTTGAAAGACATTCTGCAAATCCTTGATCTTGCTGAGAAACAAGAATCTCATCGATCCTTCAGGGTTACTGGAGCTCTTCTTTGAACTTCTGCGTTGCCATGATAAGCTGCTGCGAACGGTAAAGGACACGGAAAATGTCCCTTGCTGCTCCTTCTTTCCTGAGGGCACATAAAGCTTGCAGCATTTGTGAGGCCATTTGAATTCTCAGGATTTTCCATTATTGAATCACTTAGTAATGATTTTAAGGGCTGCTTTTGTAGTGGAGTGGATTAAGCCACTGTTGGGAATATCCGCTGTCTATATCAGAGTACCAGTTTGGGTTCTGGCTCCTCTGCTTCTGATCCAGCTTTGCTGTCACAACCTGGAAGGCAACAGTTGATGGCTCAAGTGCTGGGGTGGCTGCCAGGCACAGCTATGGCATTCCGCGCCCCTGGCTTTAGCCCGACCCAGCCCTGTGTGAGCATTTGGGAAGCAAGCTGGTGGATAGGAGATCTCCCTCTCCCTCATTTTCCATCTTGTCTTTTTCAAATGAAAATAATGAAATCTATTTGGAAGGCAGAGTAAAAGGTGTAGCAAGGTCAGGAATGTTGCCTAAGCTTAATGTACATGTTTTTCTTTTTCTCAGACTTTATACACACATATTGTGACTGATATCAAGAATATAAACGCCAAACACAAGAACAATAAAGTCAATGTGGTAAGTACCGCTTTGTTTTCCATGCTTCCAGTCTTGTAGCGGCAGAGTATGGTAGCTTCTTTCTGTTTCCCTCAGGTCTTGCAGAACTTCATGTATACCATGTTAAGAGACAGTAATGCGACTGCAGCCAAGATCTCTTTGGACGTGATGATCGAACTGTATAGAAGGAACATCTGGTATGTCTAGATAGCTATATGGATGTTTCTCTTGGGAAGTAAACCCTTTTTCATTTACACTTAATACAGAGCACATACATCTTGAGGTGGTTTTGTTGTTGTTGTTGTTGTTGTTGTTTGTTTTTTTTTCTTTTTTAACATTTATGTGTTTTTATTGGAAAGTTGGATTTACAGAAGGAAGGAAAGACAGAGAGAAAGATCTTCCATCCTGTGCTTCACTCCTTTAGTGGCCACAACAGCTGGAACTGAACTGATTCAAAGCCAGGAGCTTCCTCTGGGCCTCCCTTGGGGGTACAGAGTCCCAAGGCTTTGGGCCGTCCTTGACTGCTTTCCCAGGCCACAAGCAGGGAGCTGGATGGGAAGTGGAGCACCTGGCACACAAACTGGCACCCATGTAGGATCCTGGCACTTGAAAGGGGAAGGATAGCCAGTTGAGCCATGGCATTGGGCCCCAGTCTTTAATTCTTTAGTATAGGAGTATAAACACATTAGTCTAGCGGTAGGAATGCAAAGGCAAACCAAATGACTAATGACATTGGCTGCTGTTTCTTGGATATCTACTAAAGTCAGATTCTTGACCTTGTTCAACTTTCGGAACAATGTGAGAATAAATGTAGATTGCCTGGAGTTAGCCTTACTTACAGATACGAAGTCAAAGTTCCTGAAGGAGATATTCACTGCTATTAGGAGGCGGACCTGAAGTTCCAGCCCAGGTCTTCCCTTGAAAGCCTTCAGTGCAGCAGTTGGTTCATCATGTATGTGTGAAATACCACTGCAAGTATTCCAGCTTGCATTGCTTTGCTAATCACTATTAGTATGTTTTAATATTTCCTTTATTCTTTTTTTTAAATAATTTTTTGAATTATGTGGTACAATTTCATATAGCCTGGGATTCCCCCGCAAGCTCCCATTGCCTGGCAGATTTTCCCCATTTTACTACAATTGTATAGTCCTTCATAAGGAATCACAATTCCATCTTATTTAAGTGTACCCAGACATTGCTGGTACAATATCAGACAGTCCAACATCCCATTGTCTACATATTTCCAACAGTTTCATTGGAAATCCATTTTTCATCTGGAAGCAGGAATGAATGTAGCATTACACCCCCACATCTGGATATGGTGAACCCCAGTACTCCGTTACTATATACATTCCCATAAGTGAGAAGCCATGAAACAAGGTCAACAACTGGGATGAGTTAGAACAACCGCAACAACAACAAATTACAGCACCATGAAAAAATGCACCACTGGGTAACCAGCGCGTGGGTGACTAAAAGGAAACACGAAAGTCTCTCGGGGAAAAATAGTGCCACCATGTAATTCATGAGCCAGCAATGAATCTGACAAGAGAAAAGAAAGTCTTTGGAATAAATAAAACTGAGATAAAAAAACATCAAAATACATAAGATACAGCCAAAAAAAAAACAGCATGGATCGGATTGTTGAAGTTACTCTTTCCATGCTGATTTTCTTATTAGTATGTTTTAATATTCCCTTTGTTCTTTAATGTGCATTTCAATGTGTTTGGAATTTTGCATATTCTACCTTTTTATTTTGGATTGTTTTTCCCTCCTTACTTTGAATAGATTCCCATGTCCTTAAAAATTCTTTGAAAAACTCCATTGTGATGGCTGAGCTCAAATTTAATTAAATGCTTTTCTTCTGGTTAACTATTTCAGTAAACCATAACACTTTAAAAATGTAATTAATTAATTTGAAAGGCAGATTTATGTAAAGAGAGTAATCTTCTGTCCACTGGCCTACTAGCCAAATGCCTGTGAGTCCATCCTGGTCTCCCCATGACAGAGGCCCTCAGCTGCCGCCTTTGCCACGTGCATTAGCAGGGCCTGGCTCAGAGCCACAGAGCAGTCGGGGCACAAACCAGGAGTACCCCAGTATGGATGTGGGGGCTCGAGCCACCAAGCCACAATGCCCACCTCCTACAACTTTTTAAAGTGCTGGAATTATGACTTCTAATGTGCCAAGAACATTTGTTTATATGGATAAATATTTATTTATTTATTTTATGCCACAGTCTGTGCTTCAATATAATAACAGTAAAAATTTAGTTCAACACACTGATTGTCTTCCCCCCCCCCCCCAGGAATGATGCTAAAACTGTCAATGTTATCACGACAGCGTGCTTCTCTAAGGTGACCAAGGTGAGGCCACGAGCGTGGACGCACAGGGCGGGTGCTCTGTGGCTGTGATGGTGTGCGGCCTGCAGGGAGGGCTGTGTGGACACACAGGGCGGGTGCTCTGTGGCTGTGATGGTGTGCGGCCTGCAGGGAGGGCTGCGTGGATGCACAGGGCGGGTGCTCTGTGACTGTGATGGTGTGCGGCCTGCAGGGAGGGCTGCGTGGATGCACAGGGCGGGTGCTCTGTGGCTGTGATGGTGTACGGCCTGCTGGGAGGGCTGCGTGGACGCACAGGGCGGGTGCTCTGTGCCTGTGATGGTGTACGGCCTGCAGGGAGGGCTGTGTGGACGCACAGGGCGGGTGCTCTGTGACTGTGGTGGTGTGCGGCCTGCAGGGAGGGCTGTGTGGATGCACAGGGCGGGTGCTCTGTGACTGTGATGGTGTGCGGCCTGCAGGGAGGGCTGTGTGGATGCACAGGGCGGGTGCTCTGTGGCTGTGATGGTGTGCGGCCTGCAGGGAGGGCTGCGTGGACACACAGGGCGGGTGCTCTGTGACTGTGATGGTGTGCGGCCTGCAGGGAGGGCTGTGTGGATGCACTAGGACCTGGGAAAGCAGAAGATGGTGCAAGTGCTTTGGCTGCTGCGTTCATGTGAGAGACCGAGATGAGGCTCCTAGCTCCTGGTTGCAGCCTGGTAGCCCTGGCTGTTGCTGCCATTTGGGGGCAAACCAGTAAATGGAAGAATTGCCCCCTCTATGTCTCCTCTCTCTGTATCTCTGTATCCTTACCTTTCAGATCTTTTTTTTTTTTTTTTTTTTTTTTTTAGTGCATGTAATAAATGACAGCTGAAGATTTTTTTCTCTGAGTCCTTTCTTTTTGGCTCAGTATCAATTGAAAGAGTGATCGTTTTTGATTTTCTATTGAAGACTGTAGTGTCTTTTTAGTGGGGGATGTAGAAGTGCTTGTGGGTCAACGTGAAGGGTAACTCTAGAACCTAAAGGTGTTCATCTAATAATTATTTTAAAATTAAGTACATATGAGACAACGTAAAAACTTTTTAAATTAAGGATAAGAAAAAATCCACTCTTTGATTTTTCTTTTTCATTTTATACAAATGCATTTTATACAAATGTGTAGGTAAAACACCTGGATTTTATAACAATATTTTCCTCATTGGTCTTCAGATACTGGTTGCTGCTTTAACATTCTTCCTCGGGAAAGATGAAGATGAAAAACAGGATAGTGACTCGGAATCTGAGGTAAGTGTAATTATGGCTGCTTTTCAATCTAGCAATCCATTAGATTCTGTTGTTGCTTGGAGTACCAGTTGTAAAGCATCTAACGGCTTGAGTCAGAAGTTTATATATATAACAAAGGAACACCTTTGTTCCTTACTGAGTTCTGCCATTCTGAGGGGTTTTTTGTATTTAATATATGCATCCAGTGAGACTATATCTTACTCTATAAGTTATGAATAGCAATTACCACTAACATATTTTTGAGATATTGTCAGCATCATAGAGGTTCAGGGTAGAAGGAGAAAAATATATAACATTGTGAAATTTTTAAGGAAATATTGCAAAGAAAAGAATTACCATCATTTTAGTGATTTGGTAACTAACTCTGGAATGCGTTATGGCACCTGTTAAACAGTGTGGCTGGTAGATTTTTGTATAGATAAAATTAAATTTTTCTTGGCCCTGCCTTACTTCTACTCTGGGTTTCTTCTTCACAGGTAATCACTTTGTTTCTAGATATTTGTGTTTGGTGCACAAAAATACATTCTCATATGTGTAGGAGGTTTCTCAGAACTATCAGTGCCATGATTACTCTGCACCTCGCTTCCATCGTGTCAGTACACACAGATGCACCAGGACAGCTAGATCTTTTTGGTTAATATATAGAAGTCTGCCTTGTTTTACCACCTACATATTAATTTTTTTTTTTTAATTTTGACAATCCTTACATATTTAATTGGGGTAAAAAAGGTTCGAGGCCTAAAGGGGGATGTAGAGGAAGAAGCCCCACCCAGTTTCCCACCCACCCTAAGTCCCAGATGTGGGGCATGCTCTGAGATACTCGATCAAGTGGTTCCAATAGTTCACCATTCATGGGTCGCTGCCAGTCTCGCCACTCCAAGCACAATGTGGTCGTTGAAGAATCCATTGATTGACACAGTTCCTTCTAGAGTCTCCATTTGCCCAGTATTTTGCTGCCAACAGATAGCTGAGGTTGTTGCTTGACTTGTTCTGTCTTTTCTTGGTTAGGACTCTTAAGTCCGGTGTCTCGACTGGGGAGTTTTTGATTTTCTATTGAAGACTGTAGTGTCTTTTTAGTGAGGGATGTAGAAGTGCTTGTCTAACACAATGAATAAAAACTTTTTAAAGAGCAAAACAAGAAAGATCTGAGCAGTGCGCATTGTCTGTGTGCCTGTGCATGCATGTGTATGCATAATTTTTAGTTGTTTGGGTTTTGTTTTTTGTTTTTTTATAGCTATGGGCAGAATATAAGGGAATTTCAAAGAATTTGTGGAAAATTGAATTAAAAGATGTTTATTTTGGTGCAAAAACTTTGGAGATACGTGAATAATTCTTTTGGTCAGACACACTTCCATGAACTTTTGAAGACCTGTGATACAAGAACCAAGAAGTGGATGATGAAGAGATGAGTCTGCTCCCTGCGTACAGTCTTTCTGGCTGACAGTTTTCTACAATCACTTCTTCTTTAGGATGAAGGGCCAACAGCCAGAGACCTGCTGGTGCAGTACGCCACAGGGAAGAAAAGCTCCAAAAACAAGAAGAAGTTGGAGAAGGCAATGAAAGTGCTCAAGGTAAGAGCTCTGCTGGGATTGAGGTAAAATTCAGGATGCGGAACATTGCACTTTTTAGTCAGAGCTTTTGTGAATTTCAAGTTAAGTAGCTTTTAGAAAGAAATTATTGATAAATTGTTTTTAGCTTTAATTTTACTTTTAATATTGCTTATGTAGTTGAGAAGGATGCATGCCCATTTGGACCTCGAATTATGAGAAGGGTTGAGGTACGGAGGTAGGTGGGTGGGACAAATGTTTCGATTTGTTTCTCTCCTTTGTCCCCAGTGGGGGAATATGAATTTTCAAGTATGAATTTTTTAATAGATGTATTCAGCTCTAGAAGATTTTGTGATTTGATCATATTAATTCACTTTCAGTTCCTGTGGTCAAGATGGTCTGTGTTGGGCCTGGCACAGTAGGCTACTAGCTAAAGTCCTCTCCTTGCACACACCGGGATCCCCCGTGGGCTCTGGTTTGTGTCCCAGCTGCTCCACTTTGCTTCTAGCTCCCTACTTGTGGCCTGTGGCCTGGGAAGGCAGCTGAGGATGGTCCAAAGCCTTGGGACCTGTAAGACCCATGTGGGAGACCTGGAAGAAGCTCCTGGATCCTGGCCTGGCTTAGGATCAGCTGAGCGCTGGCCATTGTAGCTGCTTGGGAAATGAGCCAGCAGATGGAAGATCTGTCTCTCCTTTTCTGTAAATTTGACTTTCCAATTAAAAAATAAATAAATGTTTAAGAAAATAAAGGTGATTTTTATTAAGAAGTATTTGCCAGACAAATTTCCCGAGAAATACCAAGTAAAACATATTTGATATTTTCTTTAATGCTTACTCCAAAATTCATTACTTTGTCACCTCTGTGTTTTTTAAGGTTTTTATTTGCAGATTCCTTTAAGTTTTATGGAATTAAATTATTTCCAAGGCTTAAGACAAAACCACCTTGAATTCTTCCAACTGGAAGAAAGATTTTAAACCAATTCTTTTTCTTTTTGAATAGTCTAGTGGACTTGAACACATTAGCACTTTGAATTCTAAGGGCATCATTACTATATTTCACAGTGGAAACGTATATCCTTTTCCTTTCTTTTAGAAACAAAAGAAGAAGAAAAAGCCAGAGGTATTCAACTTCTCAGCTATTCACTTGATTCATGATCCCCAAGGTACTGCAGCACAACTTCCCATGGTCCTTGTTGGCCTTGGATCTCCCTACTTTGTTGAGAGGTTAACAGGCGTTAGAAGATCCCTGGCACTCCTAGGCAACAAGGAGCTTGCTTGTTACTCACTGGTTCAAAGCAATGGCTCCAGTCCACAGCAAAATAAGAAAAGTATGAAAGACAAGTCGTTTGAGAGTCATGGCTTTAACAGTACAGTAATGGTAGGACAGTATATCTGACCAGATGAAAAATTAGTATTCTTTTTGTTAGTCTTTAAAGTAAAAACTGAAAACAAAAGTAACTGATCTCTTGAAATCAAAAGTCTACAAACTTTGTTCTCAGGCTGCAGATTGGGATTGCATGGAGACTTTTTTTTAACAGTATTGATGCTTGGGTCTGTTATCCCAGAGATTCGAATTTAGGTCATATGGGGAACACTGGGCAGCAGGACTTGTCAGCCCTGCATGTCTCTAAGGCACAGCAACGTTTGCCAGCCATTGCTGTAGAACCATGCTTCTCAAATGTCACCTGGAGAGCCTGTTAAAGTATAGATTGTGATTCAGTGGGTGTGCCTCTTCGGAGGATGCATTTCTGACCAGCTCTGGGACAGCAGGCCTCACCTCTGAGAGCTACTAGTGGCGCAGATGAACACCTGTCAGTCTAGAGGCTGATGTTAAATATCCCATGGAGGCCGAGCACTTGAGTCTTTTCTTTGGTGCGGCTGTCGCCTCCCGGGCCTGTTAGAGGAGAGTCGCACAGCCCCTGGATGATCAGTGTGTTTCTTTGATCTTCTTTCTTCCAGACTTTGCTGAAAAACTCCTCAAGCAGCTGGAGAGCTCCAAGGAGAGGTTTGAAGTGAAGATGATGCTCATGAACCTTATCTCCAGATTGGTGGGAATTCACGAGGTTTGGGAATCATTGTGTTCTCTTGGATTGCATTAGCACTGACTCACTGTGGTAAAGCGGAAGCCACTGGGGAGAGCAAAGATTTAATTTTATCGCCCAAACCACTTAAACCCATAGAATTAACCAAAGCTAAGCTCTGCCAAAAAATAACTGTCTTCATCCCTGTTGTGTTTCTCTGAAGTATTGATGTCACTTTGGGCTTGCATCCAGATAGACTGTTTGGGGTTCTGCTTGTCCGCTTTTGTTGGATTCACTTTGTTTACGTCTACATCCTCTGGAGACATCATGACCCACAATATTTCTGTGGACCCTTATATGTCCACAGAATAAATAAATTCTCCGTGGACTTCCTGATTTCTAGATCCCTCTGCTCGGAAGCTGTCTTGTTCGCAGAGCTAGATTCTCTGATTAATTTAACTAATGAGATTAGGCTGCGAGTGCTCCTTGGTGGTGGGGGTGTGTGTATGGTGTCTGCAGATGGGCACATCTTAGACCAGCTGCCGTTGTCAATACCCTAAAATCAGACTGTGAAGAAATGACCCATGAGATTCATCTTATTTTGTTTTACTGTCACTGAACTCTGAGTGAACATTTTGCTCTCTTTAAAAGAAAGTTTTGGGAATCAATATTTTTTTTCAAATGGAAAGATATAAGGATTTTCTTAGAAATAATTTTTAAAAACAGAGTACGTGGTGCAGGAGTTAAGATGCTGCATGACGTGGTTTGGCCCCCATTTCAGAGCTCCTGGGTTCAAGTCAAAAACTGAAAGCATGTGTGAGGCCTCACTGCTTTTTCTGCATGGGGTGGGGTCCCAAAGTGGAGTCTGCAGTCCAATTTTTAATACATTTCTGCAATAAATTAATGTGAAATTTGAATTTGAGCTTGTTAGGAAAGCGACTTGCAGTTTGAGCATGGTTTGGTGGACATGACACTGGACGTTCACTGTTAACTGTAATGAAATAGCTGTGTTTAGGTTGGTCGAGTGTCTTCACTTATTCAAATGACCATTTCCCCGACAGCTGGACACCTGTTGCTGTGCTTGAGGCCGACTGGGAGTTCGTGTTTTCTCTGAACTACCGAGCACATTCCTCCCGTGTGGTTGGACTGGGATACAATAAATCAGGACTTGGGATCTTTAATAAAGAGATTGTACTAGCTGCTACTTCACATTGAAATTTATCTGATCCTTTGTTTTGGAATCCTAATACTTAAATTGATCATCTCTAATTTGAAATTCCATAGTTAGAAAAGAAAAAAAAAATGCTCTGAAATGCTAACCTTTCGGAGCATTTTGGAAGTTGGCCCTTCAAGTTAGGGGTGCCCCACTGGCAGTGTGCACAAATGCTCCAAGCTCTGGAGGAGGGGAGTCTGCCAAGCCCCGCCTCTGCTGGAGTACATTTCAGAGAAGGGGCAGAGGGTCGGCCTCTGTGGGTACGCCCTCTCGCCCCAGGGTCCTCTCTTTGGACTTAACAAGTCACTTCTGCAGTCACACCAATTTTAAAGATAGGAAAAATACCGTGTTTTGTTTGCTACTCCTTGCCTTGGTTTGTTATGTGTGCTCTTTTTCTTCTTCATTTGCATAATGAGGAGAGCTTTGTGGCCTCAGTTGAGGAAAGAGCCTCCCCTTGGCGATTACATCCCGAAGCTTTGCTTCTGAGAAAAGGCCGAAGTTCAGCAGGACTCCCGGTTAGAGGGGCTTGGCGGTAGTTGGCTCGTGGAGACGAGCAGTGCTGCACTGCAGCTGGACGGGTGCTGAGGTGGCATGTTCCTCTCTCCACAGCTTTTTCTCTTCAACTTCTACCCGTTTGTGCAAAGGTTCCTGCAGCCCCACCAGAGAGGTAAGCAGCTAACTTGCCGTGCATTGGGATAGCCATCCACAGGGTTCTGTCCTGGAGTTCATCAGAGGCAGAGGTGGAGTGAGGTGAGCTGTGTCTCAGAGCAGGGCGGAGGAGCCCTCGTGTTCTTGTGGAGGATGCTGCGGGTTACAGGATTACTTGTGCTCACCAGCTGTAAAAATTACTGTTAAAAAAAAAAAGAAAGCTGTTGTTTCTGGGGAAAAAAGTAGATTGGTTTCTCAAAACAAGCCTTTTTGCAATACCATGAAATATCGTATGGAAAATTCTAGAAAAGGAGACTTGACTTTTGACTGTAAATGTAATAAATAACTGGGATTTATAACTGCCCTCATTACGCTCATGAGTGTTCTTAGCCAAAACATGAAAGCAGAAAAAATCATTTTGTGTTTGAATTTGAAGCAAGATGGGAAGGACACTAACATGTGCTGAGCGTCTCGTGTGAGCACGCCGGGCCCTCTGCCAGGTGCCTTACATCCGTGATTCTGTGCTGTCCTCGCATCGCCAAGCTCACGCAGTCAGTAAACAGCCAGTCAGGCTTCATCTCCCTTCCTTCTTGTGCCCAAGACCTTGTTCTGGACACACTGTCGCCCCACCGAAGGGAGAACAAGTGTTGTATCTGTGCTTGTATTTATCTGTCTAGTCAGGAAGTCCTTTGCATAGTGACTTCTGTGCAAGGCTGCATGTTAGACAGAAAGCATTCTACAGTGAGCATACAGTCCTGTGCTGTGTGTAAGGTGCCATTTGAAGAAAAGGCCATTTGCTGAGGACGTGAAGGAGTGCTGGAGTGGGCTCTATTTTAGATGGCAGGGTTAGGATGGCACCTTTGATGCGGTGGCTGCAGAGGAGGCTGAGCTCCAGGGCTGCCTGAGGGCTGGGTGTTGCAGGTGAAGCGGCGGCCGTATGCCTGCTGTGCTGCCTGATGGTGACCCTTCTGACCTCTTGTGTTTTCAGAAGTAACGAAGATCCTTCTGTTTGCTGCACAAGCTTCTCATCAGCTTGTGCCCCCAGAGGTGAGCCCCTTGAACCTTACTCTGGCCCCGGCGCCTGCGTAGCAGTATAGTGCTGGGAACCCTGGATTCACTTGTCCATAGAGGTTACCTTCAAATCTTGAGGACCTTTATGAAGAGACTTTAAAAGGTCATGAGGAAAAATGGCAATAATGGATAAGTAGATTTTGCTGCAAAAAAAATTTTAAAGAGTTTTCTTTGTTTTGTTTTGTTTTGATGATGTTTACGTAGTTGATCAGGGTGGAAAGGATACAGGGTTAGGGAAAAGTGGATGTGATCATTGTTTCTGAATTTTCTATTTCTTCTTTCTGTTTCTGGGGGAAGGAGAGATAAGGGGAGAAGCCATACTCAGCCTCCCAGCCGCCCTAGTACCCAGGGATGGGGAATGGGCACCCGATATCAACCCAGGGTCCCAGTGTGGCACATGCTCTAAGGATTCGGCCCAGGTGGTTGCAGTAGTTCTGAAATACTGTCGATCTCGCCGATCCATGCATAAGGAAACCCTCCCAGTGTCTGTTGGCTGACACAGTCAACCTTAGAGTCACTGTTTGCCCAGATATTTGCTGTCATTGTTTGTCCGGGGTTTGTCCAATCTGTTCTGTTCTTCTGCTATGGTACAAGATGTGCTCTGTGGACCCGAGTGGGCTGCCATATTCTCCGTGTGCACCAAGGCCTGCTGTCCATTACTCTATCTTTTCCACTGAGCAGGACCTATTCTCACAAGCAGGCCCAAGGACCCCTGCCCCTGAGACTCACAGACCTGGTGCCCACTGTGCAGGCAGGCCCAATACGACCCAGGCCCCGCTAGACCCTCTGCCCCTGGGGGGCTACAGACCCGGCACCCACTGTGTAGGCAGGCTCCACCAGACCCTCCACCCCCGGGGCTCACGGACCCAGCACCCACCACCCCCACCGTGGTATGACCTATCTCACCTCGGCATCCACCACTGTGTGTTTCAGCCTGGCTCAGTCCAGCCTGCCCCAACTTGCAGTTCCTGCTGGTGGGTGCTGCTGCAAAAAAATATTTTTAACTCCATGCATATGAAGGGTCTTTAAAATATTCATAGGAATTGCCTGTTATAAAAATGCAACACATGGATTTTAAAATTGTTTTGCACCAAAATTACTTAATGTTTTAATTCCATGTTTAAGGGTTTTTTTGTGGGGTGGAATTTTGTCATACATTGGAATTCAATTATGCAACTTGTAAAAAGTGAAGTTTGTTTCGGACAGGTTGTTCAGAATTCTGAATTTTATTTAATAAGCAAGTTTTGGCTCAGCAACCAAATAAATAAATGGTCCAGTAAGCATTGCAATGACATAAGTTAAGCCCAATGCCTGCAACTGTGACATCACATCCTGAAGCACTGGTTAAAGTCCTGGTTGCTCCATTTCTGATCCAACTCCCTGCTAAAGGCCTTGGGAAGGTAGCGAGAGACGGCCCAGGTGCTGGGGTCCTGCCTACCACGTGGAGACCTGAATGGCTTTCTAGGCTCCTGGCTTCAACCTGCCCCAGCCCCGACTGCTTCAGCCATTTGCAGTGTAAATTAGTAGATAGGAGATCTGTCTCTTCCTTTCAGATAAATAATAAACCTTAAATAAAAATTGTATGTGTAGGGAGATTGTTGTATTTCTCAAAAGCTGGTAATTGTTTTCTTTGATTGAAACAGTGCTGGATTATCCTGTGTCCAAGCTGGTGGTGTTTTCTTGTTTTTTGTTTTGTTTTTTTTTTCTCATCTATATTGAAAAATGTTGAGAGAGAAAGCTTTGGTCTGATCATAGTGCAGAAACCAGACTCCAGTGTGAAGTGATTTCAGCTCTGTGTTTTGCCTTCGTTCTCCTTCGTCCAGTATGCACGCTGTGTGTGCAGCCGTTTCCCTGTGCACAGCCGGTGGTCCTTAAGTCCTCAGGTGGCCAAGTGAACACAGATGCTTCTCCTACAGCTCTTTTCTCTTGTTCCCAATTCAGATCATTCAGTCCTTGCTGATGACCGTGGCCAACAATTTTGTTACTGACAAGAACTCTGGGGAAGTCATGACAGTAGGGTATGTACCGCCTGGTTGGGGGGCGGCAGGGGTGTTTTCATTCAGCTGGTGGTGTGGCCTCTGGCAAAGCAGCTGGAAGTAAGCTTCCACCTTCTCAGAGGTTTCATATTTTTATTCTGATGGGTAGAATTTTGAGGAGGGAGCCAGAGAAGAGATACTTGTCCTTACTCGTTTTACTCCCTGAAATAAATGATTATTTGGCAATCTGTATTTTTTCTGTTATCTTCGTATCCTGAATTCCTGTCCTACCTTGGAACAAATGATTTATTCTTGACAGGTAGTCCTGGGGCCCTCTTGGTTACTTTGGAAATACTTAAGCACTGCTTTAAAGATCATCTAATTGTTGATGATAAGTAAAGAATACACTAAAAAGTTGGCTTCTTATCTCCTTTGGAATAAACTAGTGGGATGGCAACTTTTCTGGCTGACCCCATTTCTTCTCGTTTAATTAGGGGCTAGTGTCTGTCTTGATTTAGTGTGCCAGACACTGCTCCCGGTTCCTTCTCCTACCAGCAGAGGAAATGATAGTAACCTAAGAACCAAAGCCAACCCTGCCCTATCTCGTGTTGTGCCATCTAAAACCACCCATTAGATCTGTTTGTTTGAACCATTTCTGCTTTGACTTCTTTAAAGTTCCTTTTCCTTTTGTAGCATCAACGCTATAAAGGAGATAACGGCCCGATGTCCTCTGGCCATGACTGAAGACCTTCTCCAAGACTTGGCTCAGTACAAAACCCACAAAGACAAGAGTAAGATGTGCGGTGTTCTCGGGAGACCGGAGGGCGTGTGCTTGTGGCCTCTGCGCGCTCTGCTCCAGAGTTTCTCATGCAAGGTGTCATTTCACAGATGTGATGATGGCTGCTAGGACTCTGATTCAGCTCTTCCGGACACTGAATCCCCAGATGTTGCAGAAGAAATTCCGCGTAGGTGACACATGAATGTTTGACAGGAGGGCTGTGGTCTCAGAAAGTGGGACTTAATTCCTGCAAGTTGATTTTTAGTATTTATGGCAGTTCCATTATGAGTACTCATTATGTATGTGGTCTTATTGTGTAGATTTAGATTACAGTTGGTTGAATTCCAAGACTGTTGTATTAGTGGTATATGCTCATTGACAATGACTGAATTTTTTTTTTTAAATATTTATTTACTTGAAGGCAAAGTTACAAAGAAGGAGGAAGAGAGTTTCTGAGCGTTGGTTTGCTCCTCCAGTGGCCACAATAACCAAGGCTGCCCAGATGCAATACAAGGCAGCTAGATCACAAGTAGAACAGCCAGGACTTGAACCAACAGGCATATGCTGCTGTCGCAAGGGATGGCTTAACCCACGGCACAGCTCATTTCAACTTGAAGGCTTTTTTTTTTCCCTTAAGATTTATTTATTTTTACCAAAGAGAAAGATCTTCCATCTGTTGGTTCACTCCCCAAGTGGCCGCAAACATCTGGAGCTGAACCAATCCAAAGCCAGGAGTCAGGAGCTTCTTCTGGGTCTCCCATGGGGGTACAGGGTCCCAAGGCTTTGGGGCATCCGCAACTATTTTCCTAGGCTACAAGCAGGGAGCTGGAAGGGAAGTGGAGCTGCCAGGATACAAACCGGTAGCCATATGGGATCCCAGCGCATACAAGGCAAGGACTTTAGCTACAAGGCTGCCTGCCCAGGCCCAAGGCTTTTTAACGAAGTTGGTAGATTGGAACCTCGAAAGGTCAGTCAGTAGCTTGTGCCAGCACTGAATAGACTGTCCTTCACCCGGAAACTGACTCAGTGCATTTGGAAGGGACAAAAGGATGTGTGTATACAAAAGAGAGGTGGTATTTTCCTTAACAACCTGCCAGCTTCCTGGTCTGCATCAGAAGAGAGTAAAGGGTCTGGTGCGATAGCATAGTGGTTAAAGTCCTTCCTGGCACATACCGAGATCCTATATGGGTGCCAGATCTAATCCCGGTGGCCCTGATTCCCATCCAGCTCCCTGCTTGTGGCCTGGAAAAGCAGGCGAGGACGACTTGGGGCCTTGGGACCCTGCACCTGTGTGGGAGACCTGGAAGAGCTCCTGGCTCCTGGCTTTGGATGGGCTCAGCTCCAGCCATTGCGGCCACTTGGGGAGTGAATCATCACACGGAAGATCTTCCTTTCTGTCTCTCCTCCTCTCTGTATGTATGCCTTCCAATAAAAATAAATAAATAAATAAATAAGAAGAGACTAAAACAGGGACAGCGTCCTAACTGTGGTTTTACTTTGGTCTCAGACGTAAGCGGGCAGGTCTTGTCATTTTCTTCCCTCCTTTTTATGTGGCGCTGCCTGCAAATTCAGAGTCCTTAGAGAATAAATACATGCTGCAGGTAATACCTGTGATCTTGGCACCTTATACTAAACAAATTTTCCTCCCACAGGGGAAGCCTACAGAGGCTTCCACAGAGGCACGGGTACAGGAGTACGGAGAGTTAGATGCTAAAGATTATATTCCAGGAGCGGAAGTGTTGGACGTGGAGAAGGAAGAGAATGATGACAATGAAGAAGGTGGGTTTTTATTTCACCGTAAACCAGCACAGTCACTCCTGCTGTCTGTGTTGATCTTTAAATTTGTACACTGTTGGAACAGATCTCGGCAAACATTTACCGAGACAGTGATGGAGCAGTGAGCATGGAGAGCGAGCCAGTGATGGAGTGTGAGCGAGCCAGTGATGGAGTGTGAGTGAGACAGTGATGGAGCAGTGAGCATGGAGAGCGAGACAGTCATGGAGTGCTGAGCACGGTGAGAAACAGTGATGGAGTGTGAGCAAGGCATTGATGGACCGGTGAGCATGGAGAGCGAGACAGTCATGGAGTGTGAGTGAGACATGATGGAGCAGTGAGCACAGTGAGCGAGCCAGTGATGGAGTGTGAGCGAGACAGTGATGGAGTGTGAGCGAGACATGATGGAGCAGTGAGCACTGTGAGTGTCCTGGAGCGAGCTTCCTGCTGTTGGGGCGCTGACTGTCTCGCGGAGGAGATGTGTGCTTTAGTGCTGAATGTCTCTTCATGGCAGGATCATGTTGTTGGCACTTGAGAAGATAATGGTTTTGTGTTTGCTGCCTGGAAGAGAAGTGTGTGTTCATTCTTGGAATAATTTGCAAACTCTCCTTGTTAAAGAAAAATTCTTATTGAAAATGGAGAATCTGAAGAACCCTCTTCTGCTAAGAAACTCTTATTTTTTACATTCATTCATTCAGTAAAGCTTTCTGAATTTATTTTATTTATTTGAAAGGCAAAGTTATAGAGGAGGGGTGATAGAAAGACAAAGATCTTCTGTCTGCTAGTCCACTCCCCAAGTGGTCACAGTGGCTGGGGCTGTACCAGGCCAAAGCCAGGAGCCTGGAACCCTCCTGTGGGTGGCAGGGGTTCATGTGCTTGGACCATTTGTGCTGCTTTCCCAGGAAAGCAGGAAGCAGAAGGCTGGATTCAAAGTGGAGCAGCGGGGGCTTGAACTGGCTTTCATATAGATTCCAGCATTGCAGGGATGGCTTAAGCTACTACACCTTAGCCTTGCCCTCAGCAAAGCTTCAGCATAAAAAAAACCAACCACTGTGAATACCAGGAAGAAAATACTGCATTTGTTCTCGAAGGCCTTTGTTCAGGCAGTCAAAGTAAAGGTTTACAGGCAGTAAAATTAAAGGATTTATTATTACATTGGTGGCTTAAGGGCAGAAGAGGCCTGGTCCACCTGAAGGCTTGAGAGAGTTGCTTGCTGATAAGCCAGGAGTGCAGGAATAGTGCAGGCTTTGCCGGGCAGAGTGAGCCAAGCCCTGAAGGATTTGAGAAACTCTCAGAGTTTGGGATGGAAAGTGGGGCAGCATGGGAAGAGGCCAGAGATAGAGCATGGGTGTGTATGGCAGAGCAGAGAGCTGGGGACCCCCAGGAAGGAGCAGGTGTCTGGAAGTAGAATGCTTACCGCCATGGCGGCACTATGGCCTTCTCCTACCTTTGTTGAAGCATCTCTGACATTCTTCTACGTACAGAATGTAAGTATGCGTAGATGAGTTAGGTGCTTGCTGTGTGGCCAGGACAAGTGCGCAGTGCAGGTTGGCTGGGTGCCAGCGAGCCTTAGAGTGAGACGATGTTTTCATGATTGTGGGGGATGCTGCTGGCATTGTGGCGTCACCCCAAGAGTCTGCCCTACCTCTGCTGAGTCATGGCGATTAGAGATGGTCAGGTTTTAGCATGTGATAGATTCTTGGCCAGTGCTTGTTCTCCATTTGATATTTAAGAATGAATATTGCTAACTTCTTGGCCTGTAGATATGCGAGGCTTGGATTGCTTGATTATCTCGGCTTGCCGCCAGTACTCGGCTTGAAGTGCTGGCGGTAAGCTCGTGCCCCTTTCCCCACAGACGGTTGGGAAAGTGCCAGCCTCAGTGAGGAAGAGGAAGAGGAAGCTGACGGCGAGTGGGTCGATGTGCACCACTCTTCCGATGAGGAGCAGCAGGAAATTGTAAGTCTTGATATCACCTCTCCCTGGTGGTTTTGAAGGTGTGTTTTGTGCGAGGCCTTGCTGGGAGACTCAGCGGGGCAGCCGAGTTCTCTGTTGAGCCAGGAGCCATGTCAACCTTTCTGTGTGTGCTTTCAAGTCCCGGAAGCTGAGCAGCATGCCCATGGAGGAGCGGAAAGCCAAAGCCGCCGCCGTCAGCACAAGTCGAGTTTTAACTCAGGAAGACTTCCAGAAAATCCGCATTGCCCAGATGAGGAAAGAGCTGGACGCTGCCCCAGGGAAAGCCCAGAAGAGGAAGTACATTGAAATAGACAGTGATGAGGAGCGCAGGTAGATCGGCTCGAACTCCGGTCTCAGCTCGTGTGGGAGACGTGGGAAGGAACTCCTGTCTCATGCCTCCCATGTCATGTTTCCCTCACCCCAGGGGCGAGTTGCTTTCCCTTCGGGACATTGAACGCCTTCATAAAAAGCCCAAGTCTGACAAGGAGACGAGGCTGGCGACGGCCATGGTGAGTGGAGCGTCTTGTTCCTGGTTCTTCAAGCAGCAAGCCAGGAAGGCCATGTCTCAGAACTTGTGTGGTCATGGCATGACCCTAGGTTTTTTAAATGTGGGTACAAGTAGCAGAGAGCAAAACACACATACACAGGTGAATTTTAATTGTGTAGCTGTGTAAGCAGCATGTGAAACAGGTGCAGGCTTAAAGGGCAGTGTGACATGGTCCTGTGTCAGGAGGCTCAGTGTGTTCACCCCGCTGCTAGGAAAGGGGGACGTGTTGGCCTTCACCAGTGGACAGCCCGGCCAGGTGGAGTGTGCCAGTGTCTTGGGCCTTGGCTGGCCAGCGCTACCATTCTGCCTATCTTTCCAACTTTTCTGTACCTTTATTGGTTTTAGGCACTATCTTTTCTTTTTAAGATTTATTTTATTTGAAAGGAAGAATTACAGAGATAGGGATCCTCCCATCTACTGGTTCACTTCCCAAATGACTGCAATGGCCAGAGCTGTGCCAAGCCAAAGTCAGGAGCCCAGAAGTTCTTCTGGGTCTCCCACATGGGTACAGAGTCCCAAGCACTTCTGCCTTCTCAGGCACATTAGCAGGGAGATGGATCAGAAGTGGAGCAGCCAGGATGTAAACCAGCATAGTCGCTGGTGGTTTAACTCATTAGGCCACAGAGCTGGCCCTGGCCACCATTCTGTACTGACTTCACCTTACCCTCTCCTTTCCATTCACACTGAAAGTTGTTACACTGTTCTTTGCCTCCACACTCCTGCACCCACTCTCAGTACTCACTCAGGTCTCTGCGTCTTCTCCTCCTTTCCCCAACATGAAGGCCTTCAGCTGCAAAAGCCGATACCCCCCTCTGAGCAGCTCCCCTGACCTCACCGGACTGACTGTGTACAGGCTTGAGCCCTCTGTCCTTGTCTCCTGGTCCCAGCCGGGAGCGGCAGGGCTATGTTCCAGCTATCTCGTGGCCCTGGTGTCCGGAGCACTTGGACTCAAGTGATGGTGATGTTGGTTAGGTAACTCCCGATATATGCCATTTAAAAAATCTTTGTGCCAATCTGTTTGTGCTGTTAGGCTGGGAAAACAGACCGAAAGGAGTTTGTAAGGAAAAAAACCAAAATGAATCCATTCGCTAGCTCCACGAATAAAGAGAAGAAGAAGCAGAAGAACTTCATGATGATGCGCTATAGCCAGAATGTCCGGTCCAAGAACAAGCGTTCCTTCCGAGAAAAGCAGGTGAGTTTTCCTTGTGATGTGGGCAGCACTTGGAAGGATGCTGTGAGCTGTACTGGAGCCAGGTTGGGCTTTTTGGTGAGCGTATGTGGACACGCGTGCACACACATGCACTTCAAGGTGAACAGGAGCACACTCAGTGTGTGTGTCTGTGTTTCTTCTCTGAGTAGCAGAGTCCAAGCTAGGTCATCTCTGAGTGAGGGAGTGCAAGCTAAATTGTCTCTGAGGCCTTTGCCCAGCCTGGACTTTTCTGATATCTGCCCCATAAAATAGTCTCCCAGCCAAGTCCGTGGTTTATGCCTGGTCCTTTTCCACAAGCAATTGTTGTATACAATGCTATCTCAAAAGCAGATTCAAGTAGGGAGCTAGATGGGAGGTGGAGCAGTTGGGACACAAAAAACAGCACTTGAAAGGATAGGATTAGCCAGTTGAGCCATCACGCCACGTCCAAAATGACCAAATTTTTAATATAAATTGTTGAAATCGAAGTGAAAGGACCGGTGTCACTTCAGATCTTTAAAATTCCACATTTTGCCAGAGTCTCCTAAATTTATAGTTGGACTTAATTAATCCTTTAGGTTATCCTTCAGTGGCCCTTAGTAATATTTGGGAGCTGAGGAAAGTAATAACCATTGAGTGGGCAGGCCTTCTGTATCATGAGATGTGTGTGACTGTTACGTTTCGGTTCAGGGCATGCCCCCACCACTTCCTTCCTGTGGGACAATCGGGGTTGGCACAGATGTGAAGTCTGTCTTTGTTGCTCGTCAGTATATCATTGTCATAATTGAGGAATTTTTTTCTATAAGAGGCTCATTGGAAATATGCACTTGTTGGTTTAAATGTGCTTTTCCCCTTGTTTACTTGCCTTTTAGAGGCTGAAACTAATTAGAATCTCCGTGTGTGTTTCTTTGCCTTTTGTTTTCCTCAAGCCCTCTCCGTTTTAAAATGTCAATCAAGGACACTCATTTTTCTATGATCTCCCCTCTTTGTTCAATAGAAATATAGTATGAATCACATGTGATTTCAAGGTGAAATTAATTTCAGTAATTATCTTGTTATACCAAAGTAGTATCATTTTGACATATAAAGCAATATAAAATTGTTAGTGAGATGTTTTACCTTTCTTAAATAACTGAAATCCCACTTATGTTTTATCCCGAAACATTATCACCACTTGGCCTAGCCTTGCTGTACCTGCTGCCCAGGCATCTAGTGCCCCTGCTGGCACAATTTCACCAGGTGCAACTTACTGCAATACATAATCGTTAGCATTTGCTTGTTGCTTTAAATGTCTTGATCGTTGGGTACATTAAACAAGCCCATTTGAAGACCAGCAAACAAGTTATCTTAAATCAGCTGGATGGGTTCAGGTGGCCCCCACGTGCACTGTTTAATGGATTTAGTTGTCTTAGAAAAGGTGGCTGTGAAGCAGAAGCTGAGGTGTTGGTGTTTAGACAATGTATTTCACAGTGTGAGAGCCATGTTCAAAGCAGGGGCATGTTGTCCCTGGAGCCGGTGGTGCTGCGGGGTCTGCAGCCTGTAGTCTGTATTGCCCTCCATAGCTGTGTGGACGCCCTCCTGGACACAGGATTGTTGTGCTAAGAAGCATCCACACGTCCTGAAGTAGTTCCTCAGGGTGAATCCTTGTTGATAAACCTCCTTATGGCCAAATTAGCTTAATGGGATACCCGAGAGATGCCATGCTTAAGTAATTTTTTTTTTCTCATCTTCCAGCTGGCGCTACGAGATGCACTTTTGAAAAAGAGGAAAAGAATGAAGTAACTTCCAAGCAAGTTTTCCAATCCAGAGAGAATACTGTTTATAATGTTGCTCTGTATATTAGTAAAGCAAGAATGTCGGTTTACATAAAAGAGTCCAGAAGCGTTCTATTACAAAGCCTGCAGTGAAGTTGGTGATCACTCAGTGTCTTAGATTTCAGGGATGGAAAGTGGTGGCGGTGGAATCATGGTATCATGAAATCATTTTCATGTAGCGCTCATACCAAAAAAAAATTGTTGGGTGCCTATTACCTGTCACTGTACATACAGAAAATAATGAGCCATAATCCCTTCACCAAGCCCAGTGGCTGCCTGGTGGGTCGGGTGCACACACATGTGCTTCCAGTGCAGTGTAAATAATTCTCTTGTGGAGATGGCCCATGTGTGCAGAGGCTTTGTGGGCCGACTCTAGGAAAGGAGTTACAGAGTCTCTTAAAACAGGACAATGTTACAAGAGTAAGAGGTTCTTACGTGTCAGTTGACTTCCCTGCTGCAAACAGGTTTCTGTCCCGCAGACTTGGAGCGAACGGTGTAGCTCCAGGTGAAGGTTTTTTGGTTAAGACCACACTGTTTAAACTGCCTTAAATATAAATAATAGTGTGGAGTTTTTTTAATTTACCACTTGAACTCGTAATATTGTCTTCCCCAGCCTCCCTTCCTCCCACCGGATTTTCACTTCTCTGCCTTGGCTCCATAAAAGGTTCCAGCATGACATCCTTGTGCCCAGATGTGTGGAGGCGTGTGTATGCTCTCTTCCACTGGCCTGCTCTAGCTGATTCCAGGGGTCAGTTGTTTTGTATGTGAATTGTTGCACCCAGAAGCAGGCTGGTGCCTTTTGTTCCAGATTTCTTAAGTAATCTGTGCTAGTTGAGAAAATTGTCACAAGTTACTCACAATTAGAGTAAAAGGCGATTTTCTGCCCTCCCCTAAAGCAGCTCCTAGCATCACTTTCTTAGCTGCCTTTCCAGTTCCTTTGCTCCCTTTAAGCTTGTTTAAATGAAATCTCCCATCACTGCTGGGTGATCAGTCATGCTGTCAGGCTGCTCCTGACCACTTGGTTGCCTCACAGGAAGTTCCCAATGCAAATTGGTGTATTTCAGACATGAAACCGCACCCTTTTGTTTGTGAATTTTTGAACCAAGTGCTTTCTGTGTGTCTGAGTTGAGAAAGTGATAGGATGGCATAGCAGCCACAGCCTCGCTGCATGAGTGTGGAGGTCCCTGGAGGTGTGGGCCTTCCCCTGAGCCACACTGCACTGGGAGCGAGGAGGCCAGAACTCTGCTTGCCCCACCGCCTGTTCCACTGCGGCCTGTTCTCTTCATAGCCAGAGGTTTAAACTCAAGGTGGAAAGGCACCTGATTTTAAAAGGCTGGTTCTTAACTATTTTATTTCCTGAATTCCTTAGTATCTCTTTTAATCCAGTTTCTTGTTATTTTATAAATCTTTGCTTGAGAATATTTCCTGTTGTCAATTTGAAAAAGTTGGCAGTGTCTGGACTTGAGCTTTTTAACCTTAAATGTCTGTCAACATGAGAATGGGTGCATTTCAGGGTTGAGTTCATTGTCAGGGTCATAGTACCTGAAGTGATGCTTCAAGTCAGGATGAAGGAAATAGATTTCCACAGTGACTCTACAACAGAAAGTACCTTGTAGAGCTGGCGAGAGGCATACTCACACCCAAAACGGAAGTATCTTAGGTGATGGGGGTATTGAGTATTGATTCATTTTACAGTCTAGACATAAAGTGTCATATTATATAATATCATAAATAGATTTCTGGTCAGTTTACCAAAGGAAAAAAAAATAATCTCCCAGCCTTGGGTGGGGACCCAGAGGAGGCAGCAGTGCAGCTGGCCAGACCGGGCAAGGCCTCTGTGCTGACCAAGTGATGCGGTGACAGACAGGTGGACGGTAGGGAGCCCATCCCAAATTTGACATTGTTTTAGTAGAACTTTTGAGAGGTTATGTTGTGTGAATTTTGTTTTTTATTTATTCATATTGTAATTCTTTCAAAATGTGTAACCTTCACTGCAGCTCTGTGTGAGCCGGAATGTTAAGTCAGAATACTCTGTTTTTAAGCTGTTCTGGATTCCACAGTTTCAAGTTGTAATATGTCAGGGCCACTCTACCACGTGCCATTCTTTCCTTCCTTGTGTCATTGCTTTTGGGAAACAGTTTAATAAACTGATTAGTTCACATGATAGCAAAACATGTAGACATTAAAATGTTTACATTGGGAAATGTTTATTATACATGAATACAGAAGTATTTATAATACTATCCAATTACACATGAAAGAAGTTCAGGAAAATGAAAGCCCTAGAGAAATTGTGCCATATATTAAATTGCTTTCTTAGGAGCTGGAGTCATTAGTACATTTGTTTGTTTTGATGTTGCTTTTTGAATCTTTCATGGTTTTACATGTTTTTACATCATTGTAATAAAAGAATAACTTAAATTGAGGTAAAATATATTGAGGCTCATGTTGGAGAAGTGTCTTGATCATTGGGGGAGCACCCTGCACCAAGGCAGGGGTGAGAGTGGTAGCTCATGCAGGCATTGCTGGGCCACCTTCTGAGTCCGTCCAGTTTGCCCTTGGACTAACTTACTGCTACAGCTGGCTTGTGCTTGGGGCCCTCATTTTTTATTTTATTTTATTTTATTTTATTATTTTTATTTTTGATAATGTTTACATTATTAATCAGGGTGGCAAGGATCGAGGGTTAGGGAAAAGTGAGTGTGATTGTTGTTTCCAGATATTCCATTTCTTCTTCCTGTATCTGGGAGAAGGGGAAGACAAGGGAAGAAGCCATATCCAGTCTCGGACGGCCACCCGATATCAACCCAGGGTCCCCATGTGGCTCATGCTCTGAAGGTTCTACCCAAGTGATTTCATTAGTTCTGAATGATCTCACCAATCAAAGTGTGAGGGAACCTTTCCAATGCCCATTGACTGCCACAGTCAGCCAGATGTCCTCTGCAAGCCTGAATGGACTGTCATCTCCTCCATGTATATCCCTGCCTGCCGTCCACTGCTCCATCTCCTCCACTGAGGAGGACAGGCCCTTGCAGGCCAGGCAACCCAGGACCCACCAGGGCTCACAGACCCGACACCCACCACTTGGGACCCTCTTACCATGGCCAACCATACCTGAAGTCCATAGAAGTGCTGGGAAGAGAATGTGTAATAAGTGAGCAAGAAATCATCATGGGCTTTGACTCAAACCCACATCTCATCCAGAGTGTGACTTGAGTTGTGTTTGTGCTGTTTCGCCGCCAGCCACAGAACACGCATCTCGGAACACTAACCAAACTGGAGGTGGTCTGCAAAGCGTGGCAAAGGGGTAGAGAGTTGGCAGCCTGGGTTCTGTGGAACAACACACTGATGCCATCAGGAGCCCGGGTGGGTGGCAGTCAGACTGGGTTACAAGGCTGACTCTGAGATGGCTGCTTGGTCCTGTGCAAGAGACTTGGCATGTCTGGACCTGTATTTCAACCTTAGACTGCTGAGACTGAGTCTTCTGTGTTGGAGACAGAAGGGACCAAGTTGCATTGCCGCATCCATCCCTTTTGCTAAAAGAGCAGATGCTTTTGCAGATTCCCTCCAGCAGGCTCCGCCTCCGTTTTGTCATCCAGATTACCTGGCTGCGGTGTCCGCCAGAGGAGCTAGGGGAGCTGGGTTCGCAGCGCAGGCGTATCACAACTTCCCAAGAGCTCTGGCTGCAGTTAGCAAGGAAACGGAACACGGGCTTGGAACAAACAGGCTGCCAGCTCTACCACCAGCTGACTACAGGGAGACACTCACGGTAATGTGGTTTTACAACGACAAAAGGGGCTTCAAGGAACTATGGGAGGGCTTAAGCAGCTTGGGATAGTCAGTAAATAATAGAAAATTTAATTAAATAATTACCACTTTGCAAATAGGGTGAAAAGAGCTCTCACCTTTTTTTCTGAACCAAATAACATTTATTTTGTGTGTGTATGTGTGCTTAAAAAATAATATAAGTAGATAATGAAATAAACATTTTTTTAAAGTATTCCATGGTGGGATCTCTATTTGGAGTTAAGTCAACAGTTTGTTCAGGTTTCTTCAACACCTTTTTTTTTTTAAGATTCACTGATCTTTATTACAAAGTCAGACATACAGAGAGGAGGAGAGATACAGAGGAAGATCTTCCGTCCGATGATTCACTCCCCAAGGGAGCACAACGGACAGTGCTGCACTGATCTAAAGCCAGGAGCCAGGAACTTTTCGGTTCTCCCACACGGATGCAGGGTCCCAAGGCTTTGGTTCATCCTCAACTGCTTTCTCAGGCCACAAGCAGGGAGCTGGATGGGAAATGGAGCCGCCAGAACCAGAACCAGCGCCCATATGGGATCCCATATGGCGGTTCAAGGCAAGGACTTTAGCTGCTAGGCCACCACACTGGGCCCACTTCAATACTTCTTCTGAAGGGTTATGAACTCTCCATCTCCCGTTCAGCTCACAGCTGATTGGAGAAGTCCCCATCCACATTGTCATCATCCCAGTTACCCTCCAGACATCTTCATCTCCATCTCAAGTGGCCCAGCCTTCGTTGGGAAACTCCTCGAACTTGTCCTTCTCCAGGAGTCCCAGGTCTGTCGGCTGCCTTATCTCGGACAGGGCTACCTGCCTCGGCCAACCGGATGCAGGTGAACAGGAAGCGTGGAGGCCTCGCTCCTCCACAGCCAAGACCGCTCCTCTGCCCAAGTGTTGCACTTTTCAAAAACAGTGCATGAAATGATTTTAAGAGAACATTTCTTAGATTTTAAAAAATAATGAATTTGAAAGAGCAGTCTGTACATTGATTTCCCATGACCACAATGAGCAGGGCTGGGAAGGGTTGAAGCCAGGAGACAGGAGCTTCACCCAGGCCTCCCATGTGGGTAGAGAAGCCCAAACCCTCGGACTAACTTCTGCTTTTCTTAGGCTGTAGGCAGGGAGCTGGGTTAGAAACAGAGCAGTTGCATCAGGTGGTGCCCACATGTGAGGACAGTGCTGCAGGAGTCAACTTTATCAGCTGTGTCACATTGCCAGCTTTTTCCCCCTTTTTAAACTGTGTAGTTGGGGCTTCAAAGGGCTGGCACTGTATTATGCCACCCTGTGGTATGTGGTAAATTTGCCACCCATGGTACTAGTATCCATGTGGACTTTGAGTTGTAGCTGCTCCACTCTCCATCCAGCTCTCTGCTGCTAATGGTCTGGGAAAGTAGCAAAATGGTGCAAGTCCTTGGTCCCCTGCACCCTGTGGGAGACCTGGAAACAGCTCCTGGCTCCTGGCTTCAGATTGGTGTAACTCCAGCTGTTGTGGCCATTTGGGAAGCGAACCAGCAGGTGGAAATTCAATCTCAACCTTGGTCTTCTTCTCTATCTTGAATTCTGCCTTTCAGGTAGATGGAAATAAATGAACATGTTTCTTAAGAATTCCAGTAGTGGGTCTGGTGACAAGTCTTCACCTTGCATCTGTCGGGATCCCATATGGATGCCACTCTGCATCCTGGCTGCTCCACTTCCCATCTCTCTGCCTTTGCCTGGCAAAGTAGAGGACAGCCCAAACTCTTGGGACCCTGTCTTGGGTGTCTTCTGTGCAGCAGGCCCTGAGACTGCCGAAGCGCGAGGCGACAGTGCCCTTCTGCAGCAGCAACACTGCAGACGAACTGGTGTGACGGATGTCCGGTTATTTGAGAGAAGTCACATAGAGCCAGAAGGGCGGCCCTGGCAGTACTTCCAGCCAACAACAACGTTGTGACTGGCGGACAGATATGTCTATCTCTCTGGACCCGCTAAGGAAGTTAAAGGTCAGGAAGCACAGGAAATTGTATCTCAGTGCAGACTTGTTATCTGCTGAAAGCACGAATGTAACACTTGACTTCCCAGAGTTGTTTACCAAGTCCTAGCAGAGTAGGGAAGAGAGACTGGGCTGCAGCCCATCACTCTTGTTGCACACCCAGTAAACAGCCCATGTTGGGGTCTGTTAGCCAAGGGCGTAGTGTTCCATGTGCCTGTGGCCTCTCACATATATGGGTTAGACAGGTGGAGACCCAGGGGCAGTCTCCCACAACCCTGTATCCATGTGGGAGACCCACATGAAGCTCCTGGCTCCTGGCTTCATATCAGCTCAGTTCACTTGGGGAGTGAACCAGCAGATGGAAGATCTTTGTCTCTCCTTCTCTCTGTAAATCTGACTTTCCAATAAAGAAAGGAAAAGAATTCCAGTAGGAAAGAAAGCCTTTTAGCAGTTTTCCTCAAGGTATACACAAGAATGGTACCTCTTACAACTTAAAAGTTTACAAATAAAATATTTACACAAAAATGTTGCTGGGTTGGATGGTGGAAATATAACTAAGTATAACTAAGGTTTCTTTTCTATTCTCCTAAACATTTTGTAATGTTATTTATAAAACATTCGTACCAAGCATTTTTTTTTTTAAGATAGCACTCCCATTTTAGCAAACTCCAGTTTGGTTGCATCTATTTCTAATCCTTTGTCTGAGGTTACATCAGGTGGACTGCGAAGGAAACCAGGGACAAAATAGGAACTTTATTCTGGGAAGTATTAGAAAAGAGGAAATAGAGAATTACATGGAACTAAGGCATGACTCTTGGCACATTTCTGTATAGATACTTGATCCTTCCTCTTTTTAACTGCATCATCTTAATTGAAAATAGTGAGACTTAGTCATTGCAATTTTATTCAGCCTTAATAATTTGCCTCTTTTTTAAAAGAGCATGAGAATAGCTAAACCCCTCAGCTGCTGCTTCCTTCCCCGAGGTAACCACTATCTTGTGGCTTTTTTTTTTTTTAAGATTTATTTATCTTTATGGCAAAGTAATATACAGAGAGAAGAAGAAACAGCAGGGAAGATCTTCCGTCTGCTGATTCACTCCCCAAAGTGACCACAAAGGCCAATACTGTGCCAACCCGAAGCCAGGAGCCAGGAACTTCCTCCAGGACTCCCACGCGGGTGCACGGTCCCAAGGCTTTGGGCCGTCCTCGACTGCTTTCCCAGGCCACAAGCAGGGAGCTGGATGGGAAGCAGGGCTGCCGGGATTAGCCTGCAATGGGATCCTGACACATTCAAGGTAAGGACTTTAGCTGCTAGGCTACTGAGCCAGGCCTGATAACCACTATCTTGAAGTTATTTGCTGCCTCTTATTCCTGTTGCTATTTTTTTTTCTTTTATGATATATCTATATGTATATGAGACACCTTCAGAAAGCTCATGGAAAATGTATGTTATGAGAAAGTTGTGTATGGATTTTAAAGATTTTTTTTTTGGCACCAAAAATAAACTCAACTGCTTTTTTTTTTTTTATATTTTATGAAATACCCTTGCTTGTGTGTATCTATCTGGCTCAAAATAGTGTTATATCACCTGGATTTACATATTTTTTGCCAACTATTTGGGTAATTCAGTGTTAGGATCTTGACAGATGAAGCTCCATGGCTCTGCAATTGCCATTGTTTTTGTTTTTAAGACTTTTTTTTTATTAGAAAGTCAGATATACACAGAAGAGGAGAGACAGAGAGGAAGATCTTCTGATGATTCACTCCCAAGTAACCGCAACGGCTGGTGCTGTTTTGATCCGAAGCCAGGAGCCAGGAACTTCCTCTGGGTCTCCCACACAGGTGCAGGATCCCAAGGCTTTGGTTCGTCCTCCACTGCTTTTCCAGGTCACAAGAAGGAAGCTGGATGGGAAGTGGAGCTGCGGGATTAGAACTGGTGTCTATATGAGGTCTCAGTGCATGCTAAGCGAGGACTTTAGCCACTAGGTTACCACACCAAGCCCACAATTTATTTTTATTAGAAAGGCAGGTTTATGAAGAGGAGGGTACAGAGAAAGAGCTTGCATCTACTGCATCCCAAATGGCTGTAACAAGCAGAGCTGAGCCAATCCAGAGCCAAGAGCTTCTTTAAGGTCTCCCTTGTGGGTACAGAGTCCCAAGGCTTTAGGTTGTCCTCTACTGCTTTGCCAGACCACAAGCAGGGCACTGGATGGAAAGAGGAGCAGCTGGGACACAAATTGGTGCCCAGATGGAATTTAAGTGCTTGAAGACGGAGTGTCACTGTTCCGCAGTGATGGCCTTGGTGCACGGAGCCGATAATAACACGCGTGGACCCTGATTGATGGTCAAAGCCCAAGTTTATTAGTGGCATCAGACTTTATACACTGAGGGTTATGTGGGATAAGGGAGGAAGTATTGAGCTCATCAACAAATCCAGTAACAGTCTATGCTTTTGTTTGGAACTCCTTTTGTCTTGTATAATCCACCAAGTGTTCTCACACACATACTGTCCATTCAGCTGTTCTTATATAAATGATATCCAATCAGGTGTACAAAACGTAGCCACTCGGTTGTTCTCATGCAAATATTATCCAATGAATTGTAAGTAATCCTGTGCTCACGACCCTCTAGGGTCACACTGTCTTCCTACAGTGGAGGATTAGCCATTGCGCCCGGCCCCTTCTGTTATTTTACCTATACCTAAATCTATCCTTCATTATTTTTTTTAAGGATTCATTTGTTTTTATTGAAAAGGTAAGTTTACGGAGAGAAGGAGAGACAGAGAGAAAGATCTTCCATCCCCAAGGGACTGTAATGGACAGAGCTGATCCAAACATAAGCTAGGAACCAGGAGCCTTCTCAAGGTCTCATGAGAGTGCAGGGTCCCAAGGCCTTGGGTCATCCTCCACTGCTTTCCCAGGCCACAAGCAGGGAGCTGGAAGAGAAGTGGAGCAGCCGGGACATAAACCAGCACCCATACGGGATCCCAGCACGTGCAGGGTGAGGACTTTAACCTCTAGGCTAACCGCACCGCGCCCTATCCTTTACTGCTAAGGAGTGACATGTTAAGTGGCTTCCATTTTGTACTGTTTCAGAACCTGGTCGCAGTAAATGGCTTTGAACATTTTTCCAAGGGCGGGTGTGCATTCAAGGTCATTGCTGGCAGGAAGCCTCGGTTCCTCCCAGGTCTTTGGTAGATGCTCTCAGTTCCTCAACACGGAAATATTCCCAGGGCCCTTGCATGTCTTCAGGACAAGTCAACTGGCTTCCCACAGCTTGGGAACCCAAGACACAGCAAGGTTTTGGGGTGGCTTAGCCTTAGCACCGGGCACTCTCACTTCTGCCAGTCTGTTCACTGGAAGCAAGTCCAAGTGCAGCCAAGGTCAAGGGCCTGCGTAATTGGGTTCCGCCTTTTGAGAAGAGTATTAAAAGCAGAACAGGGCCAGCATGTGGCCCAAGGCGCTAAGTCTCCACCTGCAGTTCTAGCGTCCCGGATGGGCACCAGTTCTTCAAATCCCTACTGCTATATTTTCAAACTGTGGTGAAGTTCCAGGCTCCTGGCTTCAGGCTGGCCCAGCTGTGGCAATTGCAGCCATCTGGGGAGTGAATCAGTGGGTGGAAGTTCTCTCTGTCTTTCCCTCGCTCCTTTACTCTTCAAATAACCGAAATACATCTAAAAAATAAGAAGACGTGGATTTGTTTTTTAACAACAACATCGTCTTTAAGCTGAACAAGCTTAGATGCCAGTTGCAAATAAATAAAAGCGCCTATATCTTGATGCAGTTTTACCCTTTTTTTTTCTTAAGATTTTATGTATTTATTTGAAAGGTAGAGTTACAATGAGAAGGAACAAGATTGTCCATCTGCTGGCTCACTCCCCAAATTGCCATGGGCAGCAGTTTCATCCAGGTCTTCTGGATGTGGGGGCTCAAACCGCTCGGTCGTCTTCTACTGCTTCTCCCAGGCTATTAGCTGGATCAGAAGTGGAGTAGCCGGGACTTGAACCGGCTTTCTGATGGGATCCCATTTGGCCTGCTATGTCCCAACAGCAGCCCCTCCGGGCGTCTACCTCTCGGTACTGGGCACAGCATGTTGTTTAAGCTGCTCCACATAGGCACGGCAGTTGGGGTCCGGCACACCTGACAGCCGATGGCGCCCTTCATCTTCAGCTCTGCCCCCTCGTGGGCAACACAGGCTGCCCTTCAGCATGTTCAGCCGGAGAGGAAAACATGGTGTAAAATTTCATGTAGTTCAGCTTACTTGAAATCCTCCACTTTCTATTATCTTGCAGTATCAGCCGAAAATGCAAGCATGCCTCTTTGAACTCAGCCCGTTCCGTCGGTGAGTCTCTCGGGACACTCTGCTGAGGCAGGGAGCCACTGCTGTTCAATCAAACTTTACAGAGGACAAACCGAGACTGGAAAAGCCAGGAAGGCGCCTGAACAGAGGCTCACACTTGGACCTGGTGACCTGCAGGCCGCGAGGACGGAGATGATGAGACGTGATCGTCATGGTGTACTCTCTTTAGGGGTGATAGAGAGCCTTGAACACAAACAAGCAGTTTTCCAAGTTTTCCCTACAGTCAGAGCGGGCCGCGGGTGACAGGAGGGCGGAGCGCGCGCAGGTCCTGCCTCCAGGCCGCCCCGCCCCGGTTAAGCCACCGTCTCCTCGCGCTTCCCAGTCGCCCTCAGTGGCGGTGGCGACTGCAGCTCGAGCCATGCAAGCTACCGTGCTGCTACTGCTGATGCTGGCCGGGGGCTCGGCCGCAGTCTCGACCCCCAGCCCGCCGCTCTTCAACGTGAGCCTGGACGTGGCCCCGGAGCTTCGCTGGCTGCCCGTCCTGCGCCACTACGACCCGGAGCTGCTGCGCGCCGCGGTGGCGCAGGTCATCGGGTGAGCAGGAGGCGCACGGGTCGGGGAGCCCCAAGGGCTTTGGGACCAGAGAGACTAAACGCGCCCTCGGCCCCAGCAGTTCCTAGGGCCCCGCAGTACCCGGGGTGCGCTGCTCTTGCGAGCAGCGTCGGGCCGGGCAATCGGACTTGCCTAGGGCAGCGCCCTGGGTCTGCAGCTTCTCCCGGCCGGGGTGGCGCTCAGGGTGCTCCCGTGTGCGGCTCAGCTCTCCAGGGTGGGTCTTCCACCACGCCTTCCAGGCAGGCACATCCACTGTCCTCTCGTGCAGACCAGACATCTTCGTGCTTCCTTCATTTCCAGGAGCAGAGTCCCCAAGTGGGTGCTGGCGCTGATCGAAAGGAGCGCATTGGAGCTGGTGCGCCTCCTGCCGCCGACGTTCACCGCCGAGATCCGCGGCATGAGCAACTTTATGAACCTCAGCCTGGCCGACGGCCTCCTGGTCAACCTTGCCTACGAGTACTCGGCGTGAGTGCCTGGCCCCGTTAGCGGCGGAGGACCCCGGGGTTTGCCAGCTGTGCCGAGGAAGGGGGAGGGAGGCATGCCTTCCGCGAGATTAAGAAAAGGGTAGAAACCGGGCTGCCCCCGAAGCCTGCAAGTCTGGCTCTGCCTTTCTGGGCAAATCTCAGCAGCTCGCTGTGCGCGCCCAGAGGAAAGCAGCGTGTTGGAGACGCCCTCTCAGGAAGTGTTTGAACCTGATCTTGTGCAGGAGAACCCTTTAGAGGGAGGGGTCCTGGTGTAACCTCCAACCGTCTCGCTGCATCAGGCCGCCCCAGCGCTCCTCGGTCCCACGCGCTTGTCCTCTGGGATTTGTCACCTCTGGGGACGCTGACTGGCCTTTCAGTCTGTCCAGGAGACCAGCTGCTCAGTCTGACAGGGGCCTGATAACAGCGTGTGGGCCGGGCTGAATCGTGGCTCCCCCAGAGGGAAAGCAGTACGGGGTGTGGTGAGTTCATTCAGCGTCAGGGTGCTCTTTTTTTTTTTTTTTTTTTTTTTAAGATTTATTTATTTTTATGGCAAAGTCAGATATACACAGAGGAAGAGACAGAGGAAGATCTTTCGTCCAATGATTCACACCCCAAGTGACTGCAACAGCCGGTGCTGAGCCGATCTGAAGCCAAGAGCCAGGAGCTCTTCCAGTCTCGCACCTGGGTGCAGGGTCCCAAGGCTTTGGGATGTCCTCGACTGCTTTCCCAGGCCACGAGCAGGGAGCTGGATGGGAAATCAGGCCACAAGCAGGGAGCTGGATGGGAAATCGAGCTGTCTGGATTAGAACCGGCATCCATATGGGATCCTGGCATGTTCAAGGGGAAGACAGCATCAGGCTTTTTTTTTTTTTTTTTTTTTTTTTTTGATTCTGCAACCAGGCCTGGAATCCGGAGACCTTGGACATGGGCTTCCCCTAGTAACATTTACCATGTGTGCCAGTGATGTATGATGTAGACAGCTAGCCTGTAACATCTCCCAGGGACACAGTTCTATGGCGAGTGTGGGAGGGGGTGTGGGGGAGGGGAGGCTTTAGCATATTGATACTTTCCTGCCGGTGGCATCCTGCCAGAATTGGTAGGCAAGGACTGTAAAAAGCACCGTGCCTTGCTGCCTAGCGTTTGGGAAAGGGAGTGAACTCAACCATTAAACCCAACAACTTAGAGCTCCTGCCCAGTTAGAGAGCCTCTGCATTGAACCCAGTAACTTTTAGCATCCCCAGCGTCTTTCTCCTATTCTGACCTGGGGACCTCTCAGTGAAAAACATCACAGTTCATTGTCACTCCCTGGGGAGGGGGGAGCTGGGAAGAGGGGAATAGCCATAATCAAATAGTTTGAAGCTGAACTTTCTAACTTGTACATTTGATAGCATGGTGTATGTTGAATTCCCTAACAATAAAAAGCCTCTTCAGATTCCATTATCTTTAGCAAAAGAACTGTTTTGTTTTTATTTTAAAGATAAATTCTGAAGGCTTATTAATTTTTATTTGAAAGAGTTAGAGAAAAGTAGAGACAGAGGGGCAGAGCGAATCTTCCATCTCTAATTTACTCCCCGATGACTACCATGGCCGGCCAGGGATGAACCAGACTGAGCCAGGAGTCAGGAACTTCATCTGGGTCACCAAGCCGTCGTGTCATCTCCGCTGCTCTCCCAGGTCATGAGCAGCGAGCTGGATTGTATAAGTGGAGCACCTGGGGCTTGAACCAGTGCCCACATGGGCCTAGGAGTGCCAATGTGAGGGTGGTGTTATTTGTTTTCCAAATCAAGCCTCCGGGGCAACTTGCTGGGTGATAGGTGAGTTCCAGGGCTGCTGCCCAGGGCTCCTCTGAGCCCCACCCCCTCCCCCTCAGCACTAGTGCTCCACCGCTGGCCCCATCAGAAACCTCAGAAGGAATTAAAACCTGATCATCTTCCTTCTTTAAGCAAAACAAGAAATTGAGGAACACTTCTTTCCCCTCCTCCTTAGCAAAGTAATAAGCAATGGTTCTGGAAAGTCATTAGATACAGACAAAGCATGTCTAAGGAAACTGATTTCTCTGACTTGTGTGTGTGTGTGGACAGATGTGTCTTTCTTCCCGCCTGGCCCCCTCTCCCCAGCCGGATGGGCTGTTTGCATGTGTATTTCCATCCGGGCAATATTCTCAAGAGAATACAGATATATAGATGCTTCAACACACCACCTCCTTTTGTGATCACAATAATTCTGAAAGGATACGCTTCAGTTTCGAGCTCTGTGCAGGGAAAGTGGCAAAACCCTAAAGAGGTGACTCTTTCCTTAGGGGGGGCAAGAAGGGACAGCAGGTGGGGCTGAGTGGTGGCACACCATTTGTCAGCAGAGCTGCACGGTGGGGAGCGGTGACTTGGCTAGCTCTGAGGAACGGGAGAAATGGCCCCGTCCCCGAGCAGGAAGCCGCGGTCAGGGCTCAGCAGCACGCAGGGTGCTGGTAGAGGCCAAAACTCAGGCAGAATACTGGTGACGCCGTGCCTGTGTGCCAAGGACAAGGTTGGCCACCCCTGGGGACCCCAGATGAGCTGGGTCCTGTGAAAACTGTATTCTTGTACCAGGGTTATAACATGTACAAGAGGGCTTCAAAAAGTTTGTGGAAATAGAAATTGAAATACAACTTAAGTGATTGATTTATTTTACTTGAAAATCAGAGTTGCAGAGAGAGAGTCTTCAATTTTCTGGTTCAGTCCCCAAATAAACACTGTCCAGAGGTGGACTGGTCTGAAACCAGGAGCCAGGAGCTTCTTCCAGGTCTCCCGTGTGGCTGCAGGATCCCAAGGACTTGAACCATCCTCAGCTGCCTCCCCAGGCTATCAGCAGGAAATTGGATCAGAAGTGAAGCAGCCATGACCCATGTGGAAACCAATGCCATAGGAGGATCAGTATGTTGGGCTACTATATCAACTGTGAGGAAGAAAGCTCTTTCTTAGAGAAACTTGCTTTAAAAATCAAAATCGCACTCTCCTTTCAGCTTCTGCACCAGCATCGTGGCCCAAGACTCGAGGGGGCACATTTACCATGGCCGGAACCTGGATTACCCCTTTGGAAATGTGCTACGCAAGTTGACCGTGGATGTGCAGTTCCTGAAGAACGGGCAGGTACAGTCCATTCAGGGGTAGCGACAGTGACAGCGTGGATGGCTTGCTGAGATAACTGCCATCACTGTAAGATACAACTGAAAAAGAAAGAGAAATTTGCATCAGTTATGCTTATAGGAACAAGGGTTTATTGTTGTGGTGCTCTGACTTAAAAAGGTCACCCAGTTCTTAGAGGGGTCTCTCAGGTGGTGTCAACAGTCCACCTGCTCCCCTCCTCTCCTCCCCCCTCCTCTCCTCCTCTCTTTGTCCCCTCCTCTTCTCTTCCCGTCCTCCCCTCTTCCCCACCTCTCCTCCTCACTTCCCTCCTCTCCTCCTCTCCTCCTCTCCTCCCCTCCTTTTCAATGTCCTCCTCCTCTCCTCCCCCTTATCTCCTCCCCCTGCACTCCCCCATTCACCACATTTTCCCACCTGCAGGTTATGGTACTGCTGTGGCTGGAATGCCTGACGGTCCCCAGGTTAGAGTCCTCCTGCCAATCGCTTTCTTTGTAAATTTGGGGGAGGGCTCACACCTCTTTTGCAGATAGCAGCCCAGAGAAGTTTATAACTACCTTGTTAAAATGATCTTGTTAAACTAACTATTAAGGATAATGAAGTAATTATGTAAAGCATGTGGTAAGTGCTTCATTGCTAGAGGCATGTCTTGTCTGCTCCTGTGATGGGCCTACCATCCTGTGGTGTGGGTACAATCATTTACAAATGATACTTGGATTGTTTTGCTTTCAGCGTGGTCCGGTTAAAAAGTCACTGCTGTCACATGACTGTGAAAGCCTCTAGAGACAGCATTCGGCCACATGCCTGCTGTCCACAAAGCAGGCCCCTGCTGCCAAGCACACACCGTACTGGGCATTAACGACAAGAACCTCTCTATTCTCGTGGCGTTTAGGGGGTTGATGCAGCAATACTAGAAACTCAGTGAATCTGCATTTGATGTAGAACCTGCTTTGATATAGAAATCCTTTCTCGTGGTGGAAATCCGAATGGTACAGGAATACTGCAAATGGAAGCGCCTCATCCTGTTTCAAGCCTCCACTTTGCCACTCTTAACAGTCTGGTCTCTAGCTGAAGACAGACTTCAGAAACGCCCCTAAGGGGTAAATGTAACACAACATGAATGCATCGACAACCAAAGGACACCTGCAACAACATCATTATCACTGCACGATGGGAGTGTATTTAGTTTATCAGCTGCTTTGTGCTTTTTTCCATTGTTCTATGATGGAGAAATGCTCTTATAAACAAAGGGATACATGCCTTGAAACTGTTTTCTCTCTCTCATATTTATTCATTTTTATTGGAAAGGTAGATTTACAGAGAGGAGAGACAGAGAAAGATCTTCCATTCACTGGTTCACTCCCAAAGTGGTCACAACAGCCAAAACTGAGCCAGTCTGAAGCCAGGAGCCAAGAGCTTCTTCTGGCTCTCCCAGGTGGGTGCAGGGTCTCAAGTCCTTGGACCATCCTCTATTGTTTTCCTAGGCTCAAGCAGGGAGCTGGGTGGGAAGCAGAGCAGCCTGGACAGGAACCAGTGCCCATATGGTATCCCAGGGCTGGCTTGGGGAGAGTATGGGGGCAGTGGGGATTAGCCAGCTGAGCCATCATGCTGGCAGAGCTGTTTTCAGGGAAGCACTCAAGTGGTTGTTACTTTGTTGGGTTCTGTTTGGGGCTCCCACCAGTGATTAAGCTGGCAACTCCCCATGAACTAACTCATCTGCCATTCTCACTTGGTGCCCAGAATCTTACAGGTGTTTTTATAAGCAGTTCCTTCAGTTCTGTAGCTGTGTGCCCCGGGGCACCATCAGCATTTGCATCCTGGCTCCCCAGAGATGTGATTTCCCTGGCAGAGGTGGAAGCGCCCCAGGGCCCTGGGCCTCCCGGTTGGGTCCTCCCTGACACCCAGCCTGCCCCAGCTCAGCCTGGCTTGGACAGTCAAGCAGAGACTGTTGAGCTGTTGATATTAGCTGGCTTGGCAGAGACCCTAGGGGAGTGCAAATTCTTGGAGTGAAGGCCGACTTTTGCAAATGCAAGAGAACAAATCTTACGTATTATCTTGTAATCATTTTATAATTAGAAGTTACAATACGATTTCTATCTTCCTAACTTTGATTTTCTTAACCTCTCAAGAATGACTCTAATATGAGATTAGGGTGAGTGAGATGACCTTTGCTGCGTGTTGCATGTTACAAGGGCTTGAGCTGTGGGGTGGGCCTAGTCCCTGGGCAATAATGGAGGAAGGACCATCCACAAAACTAAGGCCACCACAGGCTCCTTGGGGGTGTAGCTGCCAGATATGATAAACAAACATTGTATAAATAACCAAATAAAAACAGTCCCTGACTTATGATAAAGTCTTCAAAGGAAAACTCTTAACCTAGACCTATTCGTTTCTTCAAATATAAAAACAGTAGTTGATCTTTGCTGAACATCAGGAATCAGATATCTTCAAAGGATACCAAGAAATCCTTTGAAAGTAGAATCTGGGGCCCAGCGTGGTAGCCTAGTGGCTAAAGTCCTCACCTTGCATGCATTGGGAGCCCATATGGGCACTGGTTTATGTTCCGGCAGCCCTGCTTCCCATTCCAGTTCCCTGCTTGCGGCCTGAGAAAGCAGTCGAGGACGGCCCAAGACCTTGCAATCTGGAGGAGGCTCCTGGCTTCAGACTGGCTCAGCTCTGGCCATTGCGGCCACTTGGGGAGTGAATTATCAGACAGAAGATATTTCTCTGTTTCTCCTCCTCTCTGTATATTTGACTTTCCAATAAAAATAAATAGATCTTTAAAAAAATAAAAGCTGGTGTCTGAACTAATGGATAGAATGATTATAATATATATAATATAGTCTTTTAATAACTGGAGCTTGTTACCTTAATTTAATAGAAGTGAACCCTCTCATTTATGGGACAATGGTGAGAGATGAAAGACGCACATAAAAGCAGTTTGTAAGCCTTGCACCTGTTGATGACATCCATGTTGCGCGGTTCTATTTGTTTCCCCTAACTTCCCAGAGTTTATAAAATGGCTAATATTTATCTCTCAAGAATCAAATCCACATACATTTTCCATCAGAGCCACTTTTCTGTTTCCAGGCTTCTTCACCTGGTGCCTGGGCCCTTTGGTGAATAACGTGCCTGTTGATGATAAAATCCGCAGGACCGCCATGAAAACTGACGATGTTGAAATGCAGCCGTCTCAGTATCATGCTTCCTTCTTAGCACATTGACTGATGTGATTTACCGTGATCCAGGGTGGTATTTCAGGGTGCTGCCAGCACCAGTGCACATGTGTGAAGTGACATGTGTGAAGTGACAAGCCGCAGGAATTGCTATCCCTCTATACTGCTATCTGCTGTGGATGGGGACACTCCTGACAGAGCAGTTGAATTTCAGTGAGGCATGAATGAAAACAAACATATGTATCTTTTTGTTCTCCCCATCTAAGGCCACAGCCCAAAGACTTTTGCCCTAGGGCCCATTCCCCAGGGCTCAGGTCCTGTGTTCTTCCTTTTTAAATATCATATAGATAGTGTGGGCCTCTGATTAGGGCGGGTTGATGAATGGAGGAAGGTAGGTGGGACAAATGCTTAAGTTGTTTTCTTTTTATTCTCCTGATCTGCTGGTGAGAAATAGGAAGCAACCGCTCCTTGCAGTCAAACTACAGCAGCCGTCACTTGGGATGGAGGACAGTCATTTGATGATGATAGACACCTCTTTCTGAGTGGTATTCTATTACATTGGAACTTACCACAAACAAACTGAAAATGAAAGAAAAAAACCCACCAGGAAATTGTGGGGCATCACAGATGATTTCAAATGTGCTTTGGATTGAAGTGGTTAAAATGATACCTCATTTCTTGCTTGCAGATTGCGTTCAGAGGAACCACTTTTGTTGGCTACGTAGGATTGTGGACCGGTCAAAGCCCACACAAGTTCACGGTTTCTGGCGACGAACGAGGTACACATTTGTAAGCATATCCCTGTCTCGGTTCTAGCCAAGAGCAGTCACCCAGCTGAAGGCATAGGTCGCCTATGCACGTGAGGATACAGATGGTTTCAAGTCATGGCAGTTGCGACAGAGAAGATAAAACAGGAAGTCATGATGGAGTGGGAAGGGGACAGGGTGGTTATAACAGCTGGCGGGGTTCTGGAAGGCCTGACCCACGTGACTGCAGAGCAGTTTTGCAGAGCTGAGAAGCCCAAATAAGGACTGAGGTTAAAGGTTGAGTCCACGTAGTAGATCCCACACACAGAAGGTCAGCTCGGTGTAGCACGGGCTTGCAAGCAGTCTGAGGTCGTGATGAGAGCTTGTGTGTGCATTGTGGTGGAAGTCACAGGAGGGTTTCAGCCAGCGCGTGAACAGCCCTGATGAAGATTTTCACTCTCATTGCAACCTCTCCGCAGAGAGGAGTCACATTGGGCTGAGATGGAGATGAGTGGAAGCTTCTGGAATGCTCTAGAGATGCCTGAGGCCGTCTAAGCCATCTTTGCAGAGCTCAAGGCAACGTAGCATGTGCCTTTCTCATCAGCGCTCACAGCACAGTTGGGCAGGCAGTGCTGTCCGCACTCAGCCCTCTGCGGGCTGTCTGCCCATGCACCACGTATTTTAGGTCTTTATGCAGTCCAGACTGTTGATTTTTTCTTCTTTCATTGCCACATGAATTCCTACATGAAAAGTTTGTTTGAAAACCAAATTGTGGTAAAATCCCTTTTATTGAGCCAACCTCTTCCCAAGTTCATTGTAGACTTTGGAAAAGGACCAAGAGCTAAGGAGTTTCTTTGTTTTCCATGACGCTGTGGTGGCGGCTTTAATCCGGACTCGATGTTCCCTCCTCGCGGTGGCAGACAGAGGCTGGTGGTGGGAGAACCTGGTGGCGGCCCTGTTCCTGAGACACTCTCCCATCAGCTGGCTCCTGCGCACAGTGAGTGTGTCTGCCCCGGCTGCCCCTCCCCCTTGCGTGGCCCTCCCGCCTCCTCAACCCTGGTGTTCACATCCAGGCCCCTGTGCTACTGAGCCGCGCTGGCTTCGGTTGTGGAGGAGTGGCTGGAGAAAAAGCATCCGAATGTTTGCAGGATGCATGAAAACCATCACAGTAGCAAAGCTTCAACAAAGCCACTGGGTTAGAAAGCAGTAAGGTTCAACTGGTAACCCCGGGGTACTTGGAAAGGGTCAAATACGAAAAGGGAAGCTTACTTTGTTGCAAGCCATTTTGGAAACCCATCCTCGATTTTTTCATACCATACTTTCTTGTGAACTTTCACGAGCGCTTCTGCCCGGCAGAGCACAGCTTTGCCCTTGCTGCGACAGGATGTGTGCCTTCGGCATGGGTCCGTGCTGCAGGCGCGGCACCAGCTGTTCCTTAGGGTTGCTGAGAGACGTTCAGGTCTGAGCAACGTTTTCCTGTTGCTGGATGCTGGGTTGTCTCCAGATTATGGCTGGGCTCAGTAAGGCCGCCACGGATTGCTCACACTGGTCTAGCTGGGAACCCAGCTGTCTGTTCAAACTGGCCCAATCCCAGGTTCACCGGGATGGAATTCTCACACCAGACTCCTCACACCCACTTGAAGGACACATCTCCATTGTTCTTCACATTGCTACAGAGTGGGCACAGCTGTCAGCGATGGTCAGGTTTAGCGACATGTTCACAGCACCCCCAAAGGAGACCCCCTTGCCTCTGGCAGGCACTGCCTCCTCTCCACCTGCCTGCCCTGAGCTCACCAGGCAGTGATGACGTCCGTCATCACTGCCTTCAGGATGTATTTGTCCTCACCAGTTCTCCATCAGAGCCAAGGGGTTCCAGTTGGGGTAACGGGGTACACAATCTGCACAAATCGTCCATCAGTCCCCCCTTCGCGCCTCACTGGGTCGTTGTGAGTAATTCAGCATGCAGCACACCTACCAGGACTCCGTGTGCGTTTCTCTGGGCAGAGATGGAGGTGCTGGAGTCGAGCAAAGGAGCCTTTTGCAGACACCCACAGCCTTTGCTTCTTTCAGCCGGTCCTGGCGCCACCCATCCCACGTCTGACCATGTACTTAGAACTGTCCGGGGTGGCTGAGCGCAAGCCGCGCTTCCTTTGGAACATGGCGGAAGGGTAGTGGAGAAGCTTGAGGGGAAGGGCTTAGCAAGTGATCCCCTTACCCGTCCATGAAGGTGTGTGCAGGACTTTAGAGGTCCCCAGGGCCCTCCGGGTGTCAGGACACCAGAGAGAGGCTCTGATTCGGTGGAGCCTTTGTAGTCTAGGGCATCAAGCTGAAACTGGCCCTTCCCATTCCTCCGCGCTATCTCTGCTTGCACCTGACTTCTGGTCATCCCGCTGACCTCATGGAATGCTTCCCTGGGACGCCTCCTCTGCTGCCAGCCTGGGGGGATGGACTCCCCCACCCCCACCCCAACTCCCCTTGGCGCTCCAGAACATTTGCCCATCAGCTGGTGGAGACCACTCCCTGGGAGTGACGCTGATAACACTGGCTCTTGTTTGTTTTTGCATTGTTGCTCAGACTCTGAGTGAGGCAGAAAACTTCGAAGCAGCTGTTTACAGATTGGCCAAGACACCCCTCATTGCTGATGTCTATTACATCGTTGGGGGCACGAGCCCCCGGGAGGGCGTGGTCATCACGAGGAACAGAGGTGGCCCTGTTGACATCTGGCCTCTAGACCCTCTCAATGGAGCGTGAGTAGCATGGAAGGCTCTGGCTCTTTCTTTGAGTGGCCAAACTACAGCTGGCGTTCTTGCTTTAAGTGCTTCCTTAGCCTTGTGCTCAGTGACCTGGACTGAGGAGACAATGTGCTGTGTTGCAGGTGGTTCCGAGTTGAGACAAATTACGACCATTGGAAGCCAGCGCCTAAGAGAGATGACCGAAGGTAGATTTCTGTGTGCCTGCTGCTGTGCAGTGCTGTCCTGTGGGCGGAGGCGAGGGGGTGGTGCTGGCAGGTGCTTCCTACTCCTGGAAGAAGGGCCTGGATTCCTGCAACAGGGGCTTGGCTTGGGCAGTGTGTGGACAGAGCAGTGCAGGGAGCCCCACGATTTGGTTCTTGGGTGTTGGAAAGGTAAGGTTGGCCCAGGTCTTGGGGTCAGGAGCCCGCGGTCACTCCACCAGCCCCGCTGATGACTGCCTGGGTGGCACATGAATGGCATTGTAGTAAGAGGAAGCTAATGGACCCAGACTTAGCCTTGTGCCACCCTAATCACAGCAGAGGGGAGTCAGGGCTTCCTCAGGTGCCTGATGATGACCTTTGACCTTTGTCTTTTCAGAACACCTGCCATCAAAGCTCTTAATGCTACGGGGCAGGTGAACCTCAACCTGGAGACACTTTTCCAGGTAAGGCCTGCTCCATGTCCCGCTGACTCAATAGGTCTGCTACTTTTTTAAAATTTTGTATGTATTTTTCTTTTTAGAGATTTATTATTTGAAAGACAGAGTGGGGGGAGGCAGGGGAGGAAGAAAAAAAAATCTGTCAATTTTGCATCTGCTGGTTCAACTCCTGAAAAGGCTGCAATAGCCAGAATTGGAAGCCAGGAGCCAGGAACTTCATCGAGGTCTCCTACACAGGTTTCCCTGGCACATTAGCAGAAAGCTGGATTGGAAGTGAAGTAGCTGGGACTCAACCCAGTGCCCACAGGGGATACTGACACTGCAGGCAGCAGCTTAACGTGCTGTGCCACATGCTGGTACCTGGTACTTTTGTTATTAGTGATTTTAAAGAAAATTCTCTGAAAACAAACATGCCAGGTATAAATCTTAGAAGTGGAAGTTTCTCCCCAGCTCAAGACATCTTTTGAGTCAGATATCATTTTCTGAACTTGTTTTTTTTTTTTTTTGTTTCTGAGTTCTTGTTCATATTAAAAAGAGAAAGGCATGGTTGTAATAGATGTTCATGGTTTAGAAGGAAAAAGAAAATTAGAAAGCCTATAGCTGTCACACCAAGATTCAGTAAAATTTGAAGTGGCTCCATTTTACCAATGAATATTTCACAGGTGTTTCTTCTACCTTTTAATACAGGTTTTGTCAGTGGTTCCGGTTTATAACAAGTAAGTAACACACGTGTTCCTTGGTGGCCTGGGCAGGCAGTGACCCCACAGCCACTGGGCTCCTGGGTGCCACCTGGCGGAGTGCTGCGGATGTAGCACTCAGCCCAGTTCACACACTGGGACTGACGGGGCAGGGGCTCAGGCAGGTGACCCCGCGGGTCCTGGGGCAGCGGAGAAGCAGGCAAAGAATGCTGCGGGCTAGGAGTGGCTGCGGCCAGGGAGGGTCACCCCCGTGCTGGGCAGCCTGTCCCGGCCAGGAGGAGCTCCTTGCTGTCCCTCTTTCGGACCACCACTGCTCCCACCTGCCCCGTTCCTTCCTTTGCGATCCCCGAAGCTGTCCCTTGCTCCCTGCCAACCCACCACGTCGGCATTTCCCCTTACAGCCATCCGCTGGGAGCAGCGAGTTCTCCCGTATGGACATGGTCTAGGTTTTCACTCACTCTGGGCTCCAGCTCCCCCTGGCACCGAAAGCTCTGAGATAAACCAAGAAAGTAGCAGCAAACCATGAAGCCCTACGGGGACACCCTGAAGGCCCCTTCTCACCACACCAACAACACACAGGGATGCAGGCCCCCTGTTTGGTGTAGGGAGGTAGGATTGAATTCACTAGTTTCAGAGGACGCGTCTGCAAATATAGGCAGTTTTTTTATCTCCTTTCAATGCTTCAGTACCTTTGAAGACCCGAGATTTCCCACTTCCATGATGCTCCTGCAAGAATATCAAAAGAGTATTTTGATAACGGATGCCGCTAAAGCCTGTAAAGTGATTTTTGGTTTTGAAAACCCAGTTGATTTTTTTTTTTTTTTGGCTTTGCTTTTTTCATGATCTTATTTTATACAAACATAAACTGTTAATTTTCCCGATGGCACCATAAATGACTTTAAACTTTTTTAGTATTATAATAAAATACATATTCTATTTATTTTTATAAAACAAATGATTTTCTATGTTCTTAATAGCCCTTTCCATTGTAAATGGCTGTGTAGTGCCTGGTGGGATGACTTGTAATAAGCATTGTCCCCTTGTTGGTTTTACCTCTGTTGAAGCTGTGAGGGAAACACTTTTGTCCGTTCCCGTCTTCCTCTGGGTCATTTCCCTTGGCTGAACTCCCGGAAGGAAGGCCGTGAATGTTTAAACAGTTCTGAAATGTTTTGTAAAGTCAGAGTGGTTAGAAGTTGTCAACAATTTGCCAAGTAGCATTTTAAACGGTAGTCACCATGGAGGCAGAATGAACACCGCCCTCCGTCCCGCCCCCGACTATCTACAGGCCCTGACTTGGAGAGCAAGGTGCAGGCGTGGGTCAGGTGCCAGAGTGAAGGACAGGGCGGGCACGGCCGGCTCAGTGCTGCCGCCACAGGCCGTGCTGCGCAATTACACCCTCCCGAGACAGCTCACTCCGTGTGAATACATTACACAAAGCGAAGGGAGAATAGCTCAGGACTGAAATCAACAGCCAAGTCCCACTCAGAAAGCTGTCCTTGCCCTCAAGTGAGCTCTCCATGTGCTCATGGTGCTGTGTTCAGCAGGTGGATGACTCATCTGTACGCCCCAGACTGACACAGCCTGCCCCCCAACAACCCAGCTTGCACCACGGTTGAGCAGCTCAGTTGGTTCCCTAGAACCCCAGAGAGGAGGAGCGTGAACGGAACATCCCCCTCGCGTGTATGTGCACCTGTGCCGCCTTGTGTGTGCAGACGAGTTAGGTCCCTTGCTAAGGGCAACCCGTAACATTACAGTTGGCATTCTCAGATCTGGACACAGGTGGCTTTTTCCTTGAGCCCCCAAGGCAGGGCCAGGTGCCCACCTGGAGTCTGGCCCAAGTACCCTGGGCCCTAGAGTTCTCTAGGTGAACAACCCCAAGCCTGTTTGTAGGGTGCCGGCAGTCCTGCGTGCTCTCATGGTTGTGGGCAGCCACCTAGGGCATTCAGGGATTGGCAGGTGGCTGTGTGCTGGATGTGGTGGAGGCTGATTAGAGAGCGAGCTCCTGGAGACTCACGGGTGCAGAGAAGGCCCCTTGCAGGGTAGACCAGAGCCGAGGGGGCAAGGCCTGGCTCTCCCTCCCTGCCACCACACGGAGCTCGGAGGACTGGAGGGCTGTAAGGACCACCTCGGCCTTCTGCTTTGTACACTTGCTCATGTATGCAGGCCCCCATTTGGGTTCCCGCCCTGGATCAAGGGCCAGGGAAAAGGGCTTGCTATGCTTTCCCCCTCTTGAACATATTAGGGGGAAATGAGGTGTGTATAACAATTCTTGTTGTTCCAGCTACACAGTTTATACCACAGTAATGAGCGCCGCCATGCCAGACAAGTACATGACCAGGGTCCGAATCCAGCCTGAAAATGAGTAAGCAGGAGCGTGACTTCCCTCTGTGTGTGTGTGTGAGAGAGAGAGAGAGAGAGAGAGCAAGTGAGCCCTGGTGTTTCTCATGGACAGTGATGCCCTTGAACTATGTATATGCATTCAGTCTCCCAACAAGCACCTTGCATGTTATTGCTGTTTGTGTTGAGTTCACCAACACCATGGGACTCTATGTGGGAACTGTTTGTAGGAAAGCAAGTCTTGTGCCTGGGGTCCTGTGCCCTTTATCTGTGCTCGGGGTCAGTCGTTCAGACTGAGCTTAGATGAAGGAGTCGCTCTCTGGGTAACACTGTGATGTCCCCACAGAAATCCCGACACCTGGCCCTGTGTACCACACTGGGAGATGGGATCTGAAGGCCAAGGGCACTTACACAGTTTTTTTCGGCATCGTCAAGTCTAGGGTTGAGGACAAGGACCTGTGCACCAAGCGGGGTCCCCTGCCAGACAGCAACCTGTCCACAGGGCACCTGTTCCACTGCCAGGGTTGCCCAGGGTTTGCAACTCTGGCCTGATGTTTTGATCCTGCACTTCTCCTGGGCGTGCTAGAAGACGTCATTTCCATGACATGAGTTTCTTTCCTTTTCTTCCCTGACAGGTGACTTCTTGCTAGTGAAATGTGTGATGAGCTGCGTTTTCAAAAACTTAGACAAAGTGAAAGCATCTTGTTCTTTTAGGATCCAAACGAATTCCTCCCTCATTAAACTTTGCAGCCTGGTGCAAGAGGGGGAGCTTGCTTTGGATTCGCTCCTCTTGCTGGTTTGCCTTGACCTTCCCCAGGATTCTGTCACGCCCTGAGTGACATGAAGAACTCTGCTGTCTGGGGTCGTGTCCTTGAACTTTGTTTCCGGCTTCTCCCTCTTTTCTCTGCCATGCACCTGTCCAGGAAGCAAGGAGCCCCCTGGTTCCTTGTGAGAGCTTCTGGCAGAGACTAAAGGAAAAGCTCCTTTCAGAAGACATGAAAAACGCAAGTTTGAAGACAGGCTGGTCAAAATGGTGTTAATCTGACCTCAGACCATATAATTCCATGTAATGGGATTCCTATTTTTTATAAATTTTTTTTAAAAAAATAAAATAAACTCCTTTTATTCTGAATGACTACTTTCTTATTGCTTTTTGAAAGTAATATGAAATAAAATGATTTCTTATTATCACTTATTATTGGTTTATAAAATGTTGAAAGATACAAAGAAAATTTTAAAACTTTTTGAAGATGTTTTGCGTTGTGCTGGCCCTGCCTCTTAGCCCTGCGGTTGGATGTTTCTGGACTGCCGTCCTGGGAGTGCATCATCCTCAGACACGTCCTTTGAGTGTCGGGGTTCAAGGGCGTGAACGGCCGCTGTTCCGTAGACAGCTGCTGCGGGTGAAAGGTGTCGTGATGGAAGACAGAAGACAAATGCAAGGTTATGCAGAGTACAACTTAGAGAATTTAAGGATACAAGCAGATCACTTTACTAATTTACTGATGAAAATCAGCCTTCCACGACTTCACTTTTTCTGGCTACAATAAGGGTAATCCCCAGGCCTCCAACCAAAACCATGGTTTTCAGAAAACAAGAGTAGAGTAAGAACGAGGAGCTCAAATTTCTAGTCCCGATAGTGTGATGTATCTTGTATCAATAAACTATTTATTTATTTATTTAGAAAGCTGGAGTTACACACACACAGAGTCACAGGTTTCATGTCTGTCCCTTCCCAGATGGCTGCAACAGCCAGGACTGGGCCAGGCAAAGCCAAGCGCCAGGAGCTTGTTTTGAGTCTCCTACTTGGGTGGCAGGGGCCCATGCGTCTGGGTCATCTCCTACAGCGTTTCTGAGGCCATTAACACAAGGGTGAATCAGAAGTGGAGCAGCCAGATTTCACAAAACTGCATGTATGGGGGCCAGCACCATGGCATAATAGGTTGTGTTTGCCTGAGGTGCCAGCATCCCACAGCAACGCTAGGTCAACTTCTGACTGCTCCACTTCGAGCTAGCTCTCCGTTAATGTACCTGGGGAAAACAGCAAAAGATGGCCCAAGTCTATGGGCCCTGACATCCATGTGGGAGAACTGGAAGGAGTTCCCAAGAAAGACAAATGGTGGCAACAGCCATAGCTTAACTTATCCAAAGCCTCCCACGTGAATGCAGGGTCCCAAGACCTTGGGCCATCTTCTGCTTTCCCAAGCCACAAGCAGGAAGTTAGATGGGAAGTGGAACAGCTGGGACAGGAACCAGCACTCATTTGGGTTACTGGTACTTGCGAGATGGAGAATTTAGCCAATCAAAATCATGTGCTGGGCCCCTAAAAATTGTTTTTAAAACATTGACATTTCTGGATTGAAAAGGATTCACACATTTCATGTTGGTGATTCAGCAAGTTAAATACATAACTTAATGTACTACAATTAAAACAGACTTTACTGAATAATAAGGTGAAGCAATTTATATTTACAGTGTGTCTGGAGAGGGCTCTTAAATTCTTAATTTAAAAAAGATTTATTTATTTTTGTTGGAAAGTCAGATATACAGAGAGGAGGAGAGAGGGGGGAAGATCTTCCGTCTGCTGATTCACTCCCCATGCAGCCGCAATGACGAGCTGAGCTAATCTGAAGGCAGGAGACAGGAGCCTCTTCCAGGTCTCCCTCATCGGTGCAGGGTCCCAAGGCTTTGGGCCGTCCTTGACTGCTTTCCCAGGCCACAAGCAGGGAGCTGGATAGGATCTGGAACTGCCAGGATTAGAACCAGCGCCTATATGGGATCCTGGCGCATTTACAAGGCACGGACTTTAGCCACTAGACTACCATGCCAGGCCTTTAAATTCTTATTAACACAAGATCTTATCAGTCTATTCAAGGAAAGGATGGTAGCAGTTAGTCACAGAAAGTGAACCTGGGGGAAGTGCTCATATCAAACAGAACTTAAGACAGAGAAGACTTAAGAGGGCAGGGTGATGTTTAAATTTGATAAGTCACCCTTGGACATGAAAGTGAAAAGGCTTAACTTTTTATATATTATATTAGCATCACAAGTAGCAATTTTATATAGGTTAAGGTCATAGCTAATTTCACAGTTTCAAAATATTTGATGGAAAGACTCAGATACAACGAAAAATTGCTAACACTGCGTTCATCATGGACAGCTTCCAAACGTACAGATCAGGAAGAATAAATAGGAATAAAGAGGATTTGAAGTAACAAGTTTGCCGCACTGGCTGCGGGAGCTAAGCAGAGCATGCATTTCTGCAGAAACCCTCAGGATTGCATAGTGCCTTCCTGCACACCCCCAGCCTCGGAGTACTGGACAAAGGGACTCGATTCCCAACAGCTGAGATGACATCCAGCGCTGTGCTTCCTGGGAATCAAGAGAAATGAAGTCCCCAGAGTGAGACAGCAGGCTATTTCAACGGAGCTCTGCAAGAGAAACACAAAGAGACATGGGGAAGCCAGTGTGGCTCCCGAGTAGAGGCGGGGACCCCTGAATTCTGCAGGCCTTCCCTGTATTTCCTCCGCCAACACTCTTCTATTTCTGGGCTAAGAAGCTCAGGCCGCCCAAGCGCGCTAGCCAACACTGCCACCTAATCTCGCAGAGCCCAAAGAATTTAGGGCAGGTTCGGGAAGCAGCTGAGCGGGGGGGGGGGGGGGGGGGGGGGGGGGGGTGACACTGGCCTGGGAGCCGGCCTGGGTGGATCACCCTGCACATTCATCCTCTAAGGCCAAGGCTGCCTGGAGCTCCCTGGAAGGGGGGCCCTTCTTGGGAAGGCTGGGCTTGGGCTGTGGACCGCACCTTCCTCTCCAGGCCCGCAGCAGGTGGAAAGACACCCTCAGAGAGCTTCACCTGAGTGGTGGTGAAGAGGTTTCCGCTTCTCCGTGCCTCCTAGGGACCAGCCTCGAAGAAGGTAAGACATTTCTAGCCGGAAATACTCAACCGTGTGAGGTCGCAGGGCAGCAAGCTGCTGTGTTTGGATGGGAAATAGACCTAACAGGGCTGGAGTGGGGGAAGCCGTCACTCATCGCACACCTACAGAGACCCAAACTTCGTTCCTTGGGCTCACTTAATGAGCAAATAAGCACTTGCTGCGGTGAAAGCAATTGCAGTGCTGAGTAGGATGGCGGGTGAGGCTCACTGCCCAGGAGGGAGCTCCAAGTTTTTTTTTCTATTGTTCTCCTGAGTACTATTTTACTCTTTCTTTCCATTTTTCTAATGACTTCTAGAACATTCTCTGGCAAATATGTCGATGGTTTCACTTTCTCTGAAGCCACCATATGTGATTTTTGTTTAATCAAACCATGTTCGAATTTTTTTTTTTTTAATTTCTGCTTTCTTAGTGGGTATATTAAATTAGTAAAACTTAGGACAAAGTAAGTTAAAACTCTGTCAGCCCACCCTGTGCTCTGGAGGTAATCACTGCTAACAGTTCGGCATCTGCTCTTTGATTTTACACGTTTGTTGACAGGCTTCCTAATAGATGAGAGTGTTCTTAAACTATACTAAATTTTCTGTCAACTGGTTTTTTTCCCTTCATGGAGCAATATATCTTGGGTATACTTTCCTTGAATTACATATAAACTTGTTCTTTTTGTGATGGCTTGAATACTCTTCTATTATTTTTTTCAAGCTGTATTTATTTTTATTTGAAAGTTAGGTTTATAGAGAGGAGAGACACAGAGAGATTTTCCATCCACGGATGGGTTCATTCTCTAAATAGCTGCAATGACTAGAGCTGAGCCAAGCTGAAGCCAGGAGCCAGGAGCTTCTGAGTCTCCCACAGGCACAGGGGCCCAAGGAGTTGACCAAGATCATAAGCAGGGAGCTGGATCAGAAATGGAGCAGCTGGGACATGAACTGACACTGTAGGTAGAGGATTAGCCGCCACACTAGCCCCTGTTCTATCTTGGGTGTTTTACTATTATTATTATTTTTAAAATATTTATGTATTTGTTTGAAAGACAGAGTTGAAGAGATGGAGAAGCAGAAGTAGAGAGAAATTCCTCTATATACTGGTTCATTATCCAAATGACGGCAATGGCTGGGACTGGACCAGGCAAATACCAGGAAACTGAAGCTTCTTCTGGGTCTGCCACACGGGTGCAGGCTGGCCCTCCTGCTTTCCGTGGCTTTTCATGCACCGCGATGTTGTTTGATTGCTTCTGTACTTGCAACTGTTTAAGGTGCCTTTTTTTGTTTTCTATTTTGTGGGAAGAGAGATCTTAGGAGATTCTTGAAAGTGTTGTTTAAGAAGGTTGCTGGTCTGTGCATTTTCTGGGAATGGTAGTGACAAGTATTTGTACAAATCCCCAGCCCTAACTCCCTCCTACTGCCCTAAGGAAGGGAGCCACAGATGAGGCCGGGGATCCCGAGGCAGGGATCAGGCCCTGCTGCTGGCTCAGTGCCACCTGGATCTTGGTGACTCAGGTGGTTCCAGCTGAAGGTGCTGCGTGATGGGTGACTTGGTCCTGTTCCCCCCTGGTGGCTGTTTCAAAGTCTACTGATCCATTTCGGTCATCACATCCTCATTCTAGAACAGTCTCAGATCTCTCTGATGACTCTTTCATAGTGTAGATAACCTGGAAGGTCATCTTATTCTGCCAGCTCTCTTGATGTTCTAAACTCCTTTTTTCACAACGTGCCAGAGATCAAAGGACCATTTACTTGATAAAAGCGCTTTTTTATCTCGCAGTAAACTGCACCCAAATTGTTTGTTCATGTTGCGTTGAATAGTGGCAGGTCTTTCACTGCTCCCTAACTTAGAGCTCGGGACATATCTTTGTTGTTGGTATTTTAAAGGAAATATGTCAGATTCAGTCTGTGAGCATCCAGTTGATCTTACTGTATACCAAGCGCTTTGGTGATTTATTATCGCCGGAAGTATCAACGGATGGGAAAGTCCCTGGGAGTTGAATGGCCTACAGCTGTGAGCGGCTGAGCTGGGGTTCTCACGTCTCCGTGCATTTGCAAGATGCAGGCACTCCTTAGCACAAGTCTGGCTCTGCAGGCAAGCTCACCAGCACGTCACACACGCTGTGAGTCAGCGAGGGCTCAGCCATGCATGGCCCAGGTCCCCTCCAGATCTCATCACCAGTGTCTTGGGGAGCTTGGTTGGCTTGGGGGGGATTCTGGTTTCCTGGCATCTCACACAACTGGGAACCATTTTAAACACACACAAAGAGAAATCATAATCTTTTTTTCCCTTTGGATATTTATTAAAATTAAACTAACCACCGTAAGCAAGGCAAATTCAGATTTGCAAAGAAAAAGATAGCAAACATTTGACAATATCCTATACTATAATCTTCACAACTTGAGAAGGAGAGTGAGGCAGACGTGGGGGAAAGGAATCAAGAAAGAGGGGAACTCCATGCTCAGTGCTGAGTCAGAGCATCTCACATCATCCCAGAGGAAGAGGTACGTAGGAGTCACTCCTATAATGTGAAATTAAGTATGGCACACTCTTTGTTTAATAGTAATTGAGGGCCTAGTGCGATAGCCTGGTGGCTAAATCCTTGCCTTGAATGTGCCAGGATCCCATACTGGCACTGGTTCATGTCCCGGCAGCCCTACTTCCCATTCAGCTCCTTGCTTGTGGCCTAGGAAAGCAGTAAAGGACGGCCCAAAGCCTTGGGACCCTGCACCCGCATGGGAGACCAGGAAGAAGCTCCAGGCTCTTGGCTTCGGATCAGCTTAGCTCAGGCCTTTGCGACCACTTGAAAGTAAACCAGGGACTGGAAGATCTTTGTCTCTCCTTCTCTTTGTAAAATCTGACTTTGTAATAAAAATAAATATAATTTTTAAAGATTTATTTATCTTTATTGCATTTTTATTTATTTTTATTCAATTACCGTATATATATATATGTATATATATATACGGTAATTGAACCCCTTATGTGTGTCAGATATGGTGGTGAATCCTGGGATAAAATGATGCATAACCTTATTTTATTATTATTATTTTCCGTGGTATATTTTTGTAGGTATAAAGATTCCTCCTCGTTTTTCCCTCTCACCATTTTGTTCTATATTATCACAGTAGTTTAGTCTTTTAGTAAGAGTTACAAGTTTAACATTCTGCTATTTAAGTGCATCATGGCATTGTCGGTATAGGCAAAGGTAGAAAATCTAGAATCATGACGTCAGGTCCGTTTGCTTCGTTGAGGAGCCCTCCTTTCATTCGGGAGTAGAGATTCCCAGTGCAGCGTGTCTTCATTTCCTGTAGAGACACCCACCTTCGCTGTGACGGAACTCGTGATCCCACGGCTCGAGGCAAGGTGCAAACTATCTCAGGCAGATGTGAACAGGGTGTCCATGAGCTCAGGGGAAGAGCAGGTCATACGGCTTGTAAAGGCAGTCGATGCCTACAGAAACCCATCAGAAATGAGCCAAGTGAGCCAGCCCACGAGAAGTGGGATAGGAGGAGCATTCCAGGGAACAGCAAAAGGTCAAAGTCATGATAGCTCAAGAGCAGAGTTGGAAGAAAAGAGAGGAGAGAGGTGAGGCTTGGGGTGGGTGGGTTCTGTATGTGATGTGTGGAAACCATGCCGCCACCAGAAAAATGTTTACCAGGAAGCTGGGTACACGTGGGCTGAAGTTTAGTGATGGTCTGGAGATCTGGATGGAGCAGATAGGAAATTCCATCCATAGAGCACATGCTGAGAAGGAAGAATGGGCTTTTGAGAATACACATGAACATTCATCCCTAGGAGATGGACAGAAGAAAATGAGCTCAAGAAGGAGAGAATAAACAGAAAGTCAGCATCATGGAAACTCCGAGGTGTGGTAACTCAAGGCACAAAATGCAGGTGTGACCCACAGAGACCCACGGCCTTGCTGTCCTGAGCATGTAAGGACTGAAGGGCTGAAGCCATGGGAAACACGACCTTGAAAGGCTTCAGTGAATAGTGAGGATGGAAGTGCTGGTTGTAAGAGCAAGTGAGGAGAAAAGATGTGGTATGTTCTTTTGGAACTCTGGGAGGCAGGTTTGGGCAGTCAAAGGCGCTGGTGAAGAATTGCTTTGTGAACGCAGAAGAAGAGAATTCTCCATTTTTGAACCGCAAAGGAAAAAAGTGGTAGAGAGGACCAAAACAGGAAAGGTATGGGCCGGCTCCCAGAGGGGCTTCTTAGGGCCTTCTCAGGGAAGGAGTACTCCGCTCCGAAGCAGGTGATGCAGAGGGCAGCGGGAGGAACACTTTCCTATGACCCACAGAGTTTGGTCCACCTGAGCTAGTGATACTTTGCTTGAATCTCTCTCTTATAGATTCTCTGTTCCGCTCATCAGCAAATAGCTCACCGTCCCTTGGATCTATTCTCTGAACCCTGCAGGAACATTGCATTTAAACTATGGGAAGTGGCATCTCCACGCAACATCATTTTGCTTTTCAGAATGCAGAGAAAGGTATGTGTTTCCTGCCAACAGAACCACCTGTGGGGACCCTAACACCCTTGTCACATAAGGAGGGGTGCTTCTCAGAACGGAGGCAAAAAGCCCTGACATTTCTCTTCAATCCAACTCCTTGACATTAACTTCTCTTGCTCGCATTGTGACCACCAGCACGCTCTGCTGAACTCTGTTTGAAATTTGGAGTTAGTCTTGTCCACTGAGATTTCAGAAGTGAATGAAGTGAGATTGGCTGGAGGCACAATGAGAAGTATTTCAGGCAGAGGGTGAATAGCAGGTGCAGAGATCGCGTGTGGGAAGAACTGAGGCACATGCAGACAATAGGATGGCCTGAAGCGAACGGGATGGGCGAGAGGTGGCCTGTAATGAAGCTCAACACGGAGATGCTACGTGACAGCCACATATACCCTTTAGATGGTGTGATAGAAATGTGACTGGGACAATAATAGCCCTAACTCCAAGCTGGAGGGAAAAGCCAAAATAGAGCATGAGCCAGGAGTGATGCAGAAAGCCAGTGGAGCTGCTAACCCTTTGAGAAGTTCAAATGGAAACACTTTTATGTCAAACACAGAACTATAATATTATGCAATACATAGCTAAAAGTCAGATGGCATAAGTTCAAATTATAGTTCTCCCATTTAGTAGCTGTGAGCTTTAACCTCTTTGGGCCTCAGTTCCCTTTATTTTTCATTACTTGAGAAGCACACACACATACACAGAGAGAGAGAGAAATTGAGTTTTCATCTTAGTTCAGTCCCCCAAATGCCTATAAGAGCCAAGACCAGACCAGACTGAAGTTAGTAACTGGGACATTAACCTGGATCTCCAACATGAGAGCCAGGGACCCAGCAAACCATCCCTGCTGCCTCCGAGGACTAGTATAGGTTGCACTGGACACTGCCTGACGCACATGCCTGCCAGGAGCTTGGGCTTTGGGGTCTAGCTTTATTCCTGGCACGTGGAGATCCCTTGTTAGTACTTACCGCTTCTAGCTGATGCCCACCACCACCACTGCAAGTCAGTTCATGCAGCAATTTTTCTTTTTAAGATGCACACCATGGGCCCGGCAGCATGGCCTAGCAGCTAAAGTCCTCGCCTTGAATGTGCCGGGATCCCATATGGGCACCGTTTCTAATCCTGGCAGCTCCACTTCGCATCCAGCTCCCTGCTTGTGGCCTGGGAAAGCAGTTGAGGACGGCCCAAAGCCTTGGGACCCCACACCCCTGTGGGAGACCTGGAAGAAGTTCCTGGATCCTGGCTTCAGACTGGCACAGCACCGGCTGTTGTGCTCATTTGGGGAGTGAATCATCGGATAGAAGATCTTTCTCACTGTCTCTCCTCCTCTCTGTATATCTGACTTTGTAAATAAAAATAAATAAATCTTTAAATAAAAAAGATGCACACCGTTTCTTACTATGTCAGACTTGGGCTGCCTTGTTGCCCTAAAAGATTTCCTAGTGCATTCTTTTTTATTTGAAAGGCAAAGTGATGGAGAGAAAGGGCGGTAGGAACTCTTCCATCCATCAGTTTCATCCCCAAAAGCCTGCCATGGCCAAAGCTGGGACAGACAGTAGCCAAGAGCCAGGAGCCAAGAACGCCCCTGGGAGGCAGGGACCCAAGCATTGGGTATCCTCTGCTGCCTTCAGGCACGTTGGCAGGAAGCTGCAGGCAACTGGAGCAGGTGCCCAGCATGGGATAGGCATCCCCGGGGCTGCCCTAGTCCCTGCTGTCCTTCATGCACCTTCATAAGAAAAAGGCATTTTTTTCATAGGGGAATATTTTTTCTACAGATGAGATTTGTGTAGGTATTGACACAGGCAATGGAAATAAGAGAATAATCACGCTGAAATCCCGGTTACAGTTTTTTCTTAAATAATTTCTCTGATTTACTGCATTCTTCTATGGACTGCCTTGGTCCATAATAGTCTCTCAGTGGTATTCTTTTTTTTTTTTAAAGATTTATTTTTATTGGAAAGGCGGATATACAGAGAGGAGAGACAGAGAGGAAGATCTTCTGTCCAATGATTCACTCCCTTAGTGAGCGCAACGGCCGATGCTATGCTGATCCGAAGCCAGGAGCCTCTTTCCCGGTCTCCCACACAGGTACAGGGTCCCAAAGCTTTGGGCCGTCCTCGACTGCTTTTCCAGGCCAGAAGCAGGGAGCTGGATGGGAAGTGGAGCTGCCGGGATTAGAACCGGTGCCCGTATGGGGTCCTGGGCATTCAAGGCAAGGACCTTAACCGCTGCACCATCGCTCCGTGCCCTTGAATGGAATTTTTAAAATATTTATGTATTTTTATTGGAAAGGCAGATTTACAGAGAGAAGGAGAAGCAGAGAGAAAGATCTTCTGTTCGCTATTTCACTTCCCAAATGGCCACAATGGCTGGAGTTGAGCCGATCCAAAGCCAGGAGCCAAGAGCTTCTCCTGGGTTTCCCTTACAGGGAACGTCAGGCTAGGGGCGGGAATCTGGGGCTTAGTAGAAGCCTCTGAAGAACCTTGAGCATCCCAGGGCATCTCCTAGACGTGAATTCTCAGAATCCAGCTGGGCACCTGCAACTTCACCCCTCTTGGTAGGGAGTGCCTGGGAGAAATACTTGTTGAATGAATTGTTCGTTTGGTTTTGTTTCCTGTAGGAAACAATATTCTGCTCTTCTTCAGTGTCTCCTTGCTTCTTCTCTCCACTTCGCCAGCTTCTTTCTTCTTAGAGAAATCGGCAAGAACTGTATTAGCTCTCTAAAGCAGGCTAAATATATTAAGTCAATCTGTCTCCTGCACACAGGGCTGACCTACATTAATCCCCCGGGTTTCCTTCCTAATCCAGCTTTAGCCACAAATAGTCCATTCATCCCCAGCAGGATGTTCAGGGCCAGGAGCTTAGGGAGGCATAGGTTACGTGGGCAGACAGCTGTCCCCTGCTCTGGCAGTAATACTGGGCCACAGGTCCTATACCTCATGTGAGGAATTAAACCTATGACCCCAGCACCCCCAACACGGTCATCTAGCACAGGTTAGCGCTACCCAGGTCAGCGCTGTCATGACACCTGGGGCTTGGGCGGCTGAAAACCAGAGGTGGGGGCGGGGGGCAGGTCACGGGTCTCGGGATGGCAAGCACAGACGCTGCATGGCGTGTTGTCTGTGTGCTGTGCCTTGGGCCAGTCCTTGTTCCAATTGAGGCCACTGAGGTCCAGGTTGGCTTGTCTGAGAGCGTGTACATTGTTGGAGCAGTTCAAGGGCAAGGACTCAGATCCCCTGAGCCCGCTTCCATTCTGACTCTTGAGGAGAACTACAGGTTTTCCTCAGAACTTGGCAGTCCCACCTTTCCAATCGGTACGGTGGTCTCCACTTATTCATATTTTTCCTTTGCACAGTTTCAGCTACCCACAGCCTCGACCTGAAGATGTTAAATGGAGAGTTCTAGAAGTAAACAATTCATAAGTTTTAAGTCACACTCTGTTCCGAGTGGTGTGAGGAGACCTGATGCCAGCCTCGACTGTCCCCCCAGGTCATGTGTGAACAGTGTCCAGTGCATCCATGCTGTGCATCCCACCGACCCACCCCAACCCCACTAATCTCTGCTAGGTGCTCAGATGGATGGCTGTGGTATCCCAGTGCTTTGCTTAGTAATGGACCCAAGGTGCAAGAATGGAGATGCGGGGCCCGGCGCGGTGGCGCAAGTGGTTAAAGGTCCTCACCTTGCACGCCCGGGATCCCATATGGGCGCCGGTTCTAATCCCGGCAGCCCCGCTTCCCTTCCAGCTCCCCGCTTCCCTTCCAGCTCCCTGCCTGTGGCCTGGGAAAGCAGTCGAGGACAGCCCAAAGCTTTGGGACCCTGCACCCGCGCGGGAGACCCGGAAGAGGCTCCTGGCTTCGGATCGGCATAGTATCGGCCCGTTGCGCTCACTTGGGGAGTGAATCATCGGACGGAAGATCTTCCTCTCTGTCTCTCCTCTCTGTATATCCGCCTTTCCAATGAAAAATAATAAAAATAAATCTTTAAAAAAAAAAAAAGAATGGAGATGCGGGCAGATGGGATATGGCCAAGGAGGTGGCAGAGGGCTGCATTCAAGCGGACAGGATGAGAAGGAAAAAGCCAATGTGTGTTTGGATCTCTCCTGTCGTGGTTTCAGGCACCCAAGGGCTTCTCTCTTAAGATTTATTTATTTATTATTGGAAAGGCAGATTTTACAGAGAGAAGGAGAGACAGAAGGAGAGGTCATTCATCCGCTTGTTCACTCTCCAAGTGGCCGCAATGTCCAGAGCTGAACTAATCCAAAGCCAGGAGCCAGGAAGCTTCTTTCTGATCTCCCATGTGGGTGCAGGGTCCCAAGGCATTGGACCATCCTTGACTACTTTCCCAGGCCACAGGCAGGGAGCTAGATGGGAAGTGGAGCAGCTTGACACAAACTAGCGCTCCTATGGGATCCCAGCACTTGCAAGGAGAGGATTCAGTCACTGAGCCATCATGCTGGGCCCTCTGCTGGGATTCTTGGAACCCCTCCATTCAGATAAGAGAGGACAACTACAAATATAAATTGAAATCCAATAAATGGAATTCCAAGAGACCTTAGCCTTACTACCAGAATGCAAGAACAGTAGGGCTGGGTGTGAACGGGAAAAGCACTAGTGGCATGAGTGAGACACGGATTGCCTAGAAGCACAGACTGTGTTTCCGCACTCCCACCCAACCTGCACAGTGTGGGAGGTCTAGGCCTCGTTCCCTGCTCCCCAACCCCCGCTCCAGCTCACAGGCTCACTTCTCCATCTGTGACACAGCCTTCAAGGCGGCGGCCCTGATCCAGCGATGGTACCGTCGCTACGTGGCCCGGCTGGAGATGAGGCGTCGCTGCACCTGGAGCATCTTCCAGTCCATAGAGTACGCTGGGCAGCAAGACCAGGTCAAGGTGAGCTGGGATATGGGGTGGAGCTGCCTTCCAGCAGCAGCACCCAGCTGCTCGGAAGGCCCACCCCGGACATCCATAAAGCCATGTCTATCTGGTTTCCCTGGCAGCTGCATGACTTCTTCAGCTACCTCATGGATCACTTCACCCCCAACAGCCACAATGAGAGTGAGTATGAGCTGTGCCATGTGCTCCTGTCCCAAGGTCGTAGGGCCAGAGTGTATAGGCACTGAGACTGTGACTCTGGGGACAGGCGCTGGAAGGGCCAGAAAAATGCCGAGTGGCTTTTCTCCCAGATTTTTGCAAGAAGCACACACCAGGAGATTGGAGTTTGCATCCGAAAGGCACATTTGTTAATGTGCAGGTGAAGTAGGGGTAGAAGGCATAGGAGAAGGGCTTTGGAAAAGGGCATGCGGCCAAGGAGTGCTGGACTGGCAGTATGGTGTGCCCAAGGGACAACGCCAGGCACAGTGCCAGGACAGTTTCATCTGCCAGGGGAGGGATCAAAGTTCTCTGTGTCCGTGTGTGTCCCCTCCAGAGGTGCCCTGGCTTGTGGCTGCTAGGAGCTTAATTCTGCAGCATCTTTGGTCTACCCCTCGGGGCCCTGGGTGGATCCAGGGAAAACCCCAGGCTAGAGCCCTCACAGCTGGCATTGGAAGTCACTGCCAGGCCCTGCAAGGTCTGATGTACCCGCTGTTCTAGGTTCAGCAATAGTGCCCATGAATGATTTTTTTCATCTGCTACGAACCCATGCATTCTGACAGGCCTCCAGATTTTAAAATAAACGCATCATGCGTGCCAACTTCTGTGCCTTATCTTGACAATCAAGAACGTGAGCTTTCCTCCTGCCCATCCTAACCTTTCTCTTGCCTGAAGCTGAGACTGCCTCGGCCAGGTTCCATGCCCGCTTTGCTGCCCGTGGACTGCATGGAGTGCATCTCTGACCCCAAGCATGTCCACTTCTTCTCTCCGGACCAGAGGACTTCCTGGACCGCATGTTTACAGAGGAGCGATTCCCCCGGGACCCGGAGGTGGACAAGTGCAATGACTATGAATCCATTGAGGTCCCCGACAGTTACACGGGGCCACGCCTTTCCTTCCCACTCCTTCCCAACCATGCGACAGCCCTGGTGGAAGCTTTCAGACTAAAACGAGTAAGCTCTTCTGGGGAACCTGGGTCCTCACCCATTCTGGAAGCATCCCTGCACAGGAGGAATGAGTGGCCCCAGGTTTCAGCTGTTTGTGACATGTCTTTGCTAAAGAGAAGTATCTTTGTCTGCTCAGCTAGGACCTTGTGGCCCATCAGGCAGTGTTTATGAATGGCGGCTCAGGCTGCTGGCCATGCAATCTCTCTGTTCATTCATCATTCAGCAGAATGTTGAGTGTTTTTCTGGGCCCCACAGGTGCTGGGCGGCCAACAGGGCACAGCCAAGTCCCTCCTTTCCTCAAGCAGACAGAAGATACATAAGAAGTGTCTGTGAAGACTGGATATGTTAGGAGGTGCTGATTACAATGAGCTGAGTCATGTGTGGGGGACTGTGCTCTAGGAGGCGATGTCTGAGATAAGGTCTAAGGTGGCTAGCCGGGGAAGGGTACGGGGAAATGTCCTGGGACAAGGACTTGCCTGGACCACTTGGGGACCTCAGCAAGTTCCTGTGGCTGCAGAGAAGGGAGCCAGCGCAGCCAGCGCAGAGCAGTAGCTTGGGCATCAAGCACAGGAATGGTGCCACCTGACTCACTTTGAATAAAAATCCTGGTTGCTGTGTGAAGAGTGGAGGGCAGGGGCCACAGCTAAAGCCAGGAGACCAGGGCGCTGATGACCACCACACTACATAAGCCTGGTGGTAGAGGGAGAGGCGATGAGAAGAGGCCAGCTGCCCGACCTACCCATCTTTCGCATGCAGAGAACTCAGGCCCGGAGGAGTTGGGGTCGTGTTCCCTAGGTGTCACAGTCTTGCTCTGTACCATTGGCCCATGTGCACTTACTCACGCTTTGCTCACACTTCTCCCAAGCCACAGGGTTTGAGAGTCGATCAGAGAGAGGAGGGGTTTTTTTTTACTTGCAGGAGGGTCTCTTGAAGACTAGGGAACACAAAAATAAGTGCAGGAAATGAGTGAAGCGCAAGGGCTCTATACACCAATTTCTGGAGCACAATCCCACCCAGGGTCACTTCCGGGGTATTGGGTGGCCGAGGTCACAGGGCAGCAGACGTGAGGGCCATCAAGATCAGTGTGGCTTTGTTCCCTCCCTCTCTTCCTCCTAGTAGCAGCTCCATGCTCGCTATGTCTTGAATCTCTTGTACGAAACCAGGAAGCATCTGGCCCAGCTGCCAAACATCACCCGGGTCTCGACCTGCTACAGCGAGGAGATCACTGTGTGTGGTGAGAGCTGCTGGGTGAGCGGCTTCCATGCCCAGGGTGGGTGAGATGGGGACGGTGCCCGCACCGTGGACGGACTGTGTGCCACTCCTTCTACCTGAGCCTTCCCACGTCCCCTGCAGATTCCTTCAGCAGAGGTGTTCAGCCTCGGCTGTGCTTTCCCTCACCTTCCACATGTGATCCCAAACTCACCTTTCCAGTCTGTCACAAAATCTTTGCAAATACAGGGAAGGCAGTTGATCCATTAGCACTTGAGCAAGCAAGTCCCAAAGCCTTCCACCTCACACCTGCCACTCCCAGGGAGATGGGCTGCTCATGACCATCATCTCCATCTCCTCATGTCCTCTGTGACCTTGACCATCCCTCGTGGACTGACGTCCACACCTTAACCAAGCAGGGACCCTATAGTGCCCTGGGAATCTGTGACTGGGAATAGCCAGGGCTGCCAGCAGCCTGCACTAGGTCCTGTGGGCCTATACCATGTGTTCCAACATTTGAGAACCAGAGAAGTTTGTACTGAAGCCTAGATTTCCCATTAATCTTGAAAAATGTCTTACAGTGGCCTGTCAGTAAGTAGCAGCTTCCAATTTAACTTGAGCAAAATCTCCCCTATTGTTTCTCCAGATTTGCCAGCCTGCATTCTTCTCTCTCCTCTTTTGCATCCGGAACAATATGAGTCCCTTGCTCTTTATGATCACTGTGCAAGAAAATACCCCGTGCTTTCTGCTTTCAATAGAGACTCTCTCTGCAACCAGGAGAAATGAATATTTAACCCTACTTCACTTATGGGAACATTAATAACCATATGTCTCTTAAGTTTGTCCAATTTTTCAGGGTATTTTCCTTTTTATAGTAAAAATTAGAAACACTGGAAAGGACCATTTGAACTGAATCTTTGTTTTATCATTATCAGGAGATTTACACGGCCAGCTGGATGACTTAATATTTATATTTTATAAGGTATGAATGTTCAACTTACGTTTTCTTCTTGCCATGAGGTTTATTTTAGGAGTTCAAATAGAGTATCAATTAAATAAGTGTTTGGGTATTGCTTGAATTTTTAAAATCCCTTTTTAATGATATATGCCTCTATACAGAAAATTCATAACTTAATAGCATTGTGTCATATTTTAGTATTTTTTGCATACTGTTTAATAAACATTAATGTTAGCTTACTAAATAGAAAGAACCATAATGGAACAACTGATTTTTTTCCAAATAAAGAGATTATTATCAAGGAACCAAAAGCTATTTTCACATCCATTTTTGGTTATGAAATACAGACTATATAGTAAAACATATGAAAAGTATATTATTTTATGAAGACATTATTACTTTATACAGAGACCATATTTCCCAAGTTATTTTCCATGTATGAGGGTATTTCAAAAATGTTCACAGAAAATTATATGAGCAGCTATGTTTGTTTTGGTGCAAAAATTTCTGAAATTCATGCATATTAGAGTTCTTTAGAAAGTTCAAATCCTGACTGCTTCACCTCTGACGCAGTTTCCTGTTGATGCACTTGGGAAAGCAGTGGAAGATGGTCCAAGTGCTTGAGGCTCTCCCCGACATGGGAGACAGGGAAGGAGCTCCTGGCTTTGGCCTGGCCCGACCCCGGCTGCTTTGGCCTTTGGGGAAGTGACCCATTGGAGGGGAGATCTCTTCCTCTCTCTATTTCTCCTTCTTTTTGTCTCTCTGCATGTCAAATATAAATAAATCTTTTCAAAAACTGTGCATGGATTTCAAAGTTGTTTTTGGTACCAAAATGAAAATCTTTAGTTCCTTTTCTCATATTCTATTTTTTATTTGTTTTTGTTGTTGTTGTTTTTGTTTTTTATTTTATTTTTCTCATATTTCCTTTGACAAGCCCAGTTATCTTGTCTAAGGAATTGATAGCAGCTGTTAAGTTGCTGGTTGAAGATAATGGAGCCAGAATTTAACACAACACTTTAAGAAGCACTTTGTTCCTCCCTGCCAGGTGACATCCTGGCTTTCTAGAAAGCCCTTCCTTCTGACAAGCATCTCATAATCTTGAACTCGCTGGAGAGGAAGTATAAGCCCAGGGGGAAATGTTTGTGTCTTTCACTGGGCTCTCAGCTTTGAAAAAGACCCTGGAAGCACAGAATTGGCATTGGAACTGATGTGTGAGTCAAAAGCCATTGAGTTTAACCTGATTTTCCACACTCCTCTTTCCATGCCCTCCTCCTGGCCTGTCTCCTTGGGCAGAACGGCCTCCCATCGCCAGAGCGGGCCTATGTGTTCAACGGCGACTTTGTGGATCGAGGCAAGGAGTCAGTGGAGATCCTGATGATTCTTTTCGCCTTCATGCTGGTTTACCCTAAGGAGTTCCACCTTAACCGAGGAAACCACGAGGACCACATGGTGAACCTGCGGTACAAGCCAAAACATGCTTGGGGATCTGATGTTTTGTTGTAGCAATTATAAAAAATTATAAAATTGTTAGAGCTTATTGTTTGTTAGATGGCTCTTAAAAGTAGCTTATCCACAATGCATATCATTGTTGATTAGTTTTGTTTATTTGAAAAGCACAGTAACAAAGAGGTAGAAAGAGAGAGATCTCACATCCAATGGTTTACTCGCCAGATGGCCACAATGGCCAAGGCTAGGTCAGATCAAAGTCAGGAGCCGGAAGCTCCATCCTAGTCTATCATTTAGGTGGCAGGGCTCACGTACTTGGGCAATCCTTTAATGTTTTCCCAGATGCATTAGCAGACAGCTGGATTGGAAGCAGAACAATCAGGATTCAAATTGCCACTCAATATAGGATGCTAGCATCTCAGGTGGCAGCTTACCCACTGAGACACAGTGCCAGCCCCTACCTCATTTTTCACGTGAGAGACAGGGAGACGGAGAGCTCCTATCTTCTGGTTCACTCTGCAAATGGCTGCAATGGTCAGAACTGGATTAGACCAACGCCAGTAGCTGCTTTGTAGCTGGTAGTGACCCAGGTACTAGAGCCATTCCCTGTTGCTTTCAGGGTGTGTATTAGCAGGAAGACGAAGTCAGGAGCAGAGCTGGGACTCAAACCCAGGAATGCAGGTGCCACAGCAAGTGTCACAGTCACCACACCCAATGCCACCTAAAATATCTGAAAATGTAGATGTTATTCTACTGTCCTGGTAGAACCATTAAGCTTTTGTTCACATGTCCACACTGTTATTCATGTAAACATTAAGTGCTCATCCTAGAAAAGGTGGGAAATATGGGTAAGCAAAAAAATTGTTACAAATGTTTTGGCAATTACTTCTGAGTCTTTTCACTACATATTTCTGCACATATGTAAATTTTCACTTTTATGCAAACATGGTTGTCACAAATATTGTCCCTACATTTACTTCAATGTCTACTTTGGCTCCTAAATCTAGATATGGCTTCACCAAGGAGGTGATGTATAAATATCAGGTGCGTTATCTTTAGCTAGCTTCTCTTAGTTCACATTTGTTGAATGACTTATTTGAAACTTAGCACCTTATTAATATCATTTTTTTCAGGTCCATGGCAAGAAAATATTAAGAACTCTTCAAGATGTTTTCTGTTGGCTTCCGCTGGCCACTGTGATTGATGAGAAAGTCTTGGTTCTTCATGGAGGAGTGTCAGATAGGACTGACCTGGAACTTTTGGCCAAACTTGACAGGCACAAGGTACCACAAACTAAGGGCACAATATTGGGGGTTTTTTTGCACCATAATGTTCAGTTTCATTGTCAAAACAAACTAAATGCCAGCTTGCATGCTGACTCCCATCAGCTGATAAGAATATAGAGAAGGTTGATGATTGATGGCTGAGTTCAGGGGAAGAGTGTGTGGTAATCAGTTAGTAATGTCTGCTTTGGACATCCCAGCGGCAGAAGTGCTTGTACCTCCTTCCTGATGTGGAGTGTTTCAGCCTCTATCTCTCTATCAGTGTCACCTGAAAAACCTCCTATCTAAACAGTTCATGTCATCTTCCAACTCAACCAAGGCACATCTAGGACACACTACACACAGGGAAAGTGCTACTTCATGACACAAAGATGAAGGTTAATTTCAGTTAAGCTCAACAAACAAATTTTCAGTGTTTTTGCTATGTGCGAAGAAGTAAAGGAGGTGCAAGGATATGCCGGAGGTGATGCCTGCTCTTGAAGAACTTAAAATACTCAACGCGCCATGAAGTATAGGGTGAGGGAATGCGAGACACACTGCATGTGTATGAACAATGAGCTTCTGTTTCGTGTTTCATTTGGGAAGTGGAAACCTAGAAAAGGAAGCTTCCTTTTTCTTGAACAGTAACTGACTAGGCTTCTGTGGTACCTGATCCTCCAAATGTCCAACCACTCACAGGAATCCTGCGGGCATCACTCCCCCTCCCCCAACAGCATTGCCCTGAGAAGTTGCAAAGGCAGGAAACTCATCATCACACAGGCTACTTCAACTCTTGGCAAGTCCAGTGGCTCTGAAGGTCTACCTATATGACACATACACGGCAGGCTATGGCCTTAAAGTCAGAAGGGCCTGCACTGGAATCTTGGGATATGCAGGTGTTGGCTGATAGGGCAGTGTTGCTCTGTGCAGTTACCCAGAGGTCAAGCTTATGTCCGTACCGTCCCTAGCCTGTCACCCCCAGGCTTTTGTCTGCATCTCTCGCTACCATTCTGTGTTCTGAGTGCCCATATGGGTTGCTTGTGCTGCAGTTGGAGGAGAGAGAAGAGGAAGGAGAATATCCTTGACACGAAGTAGAACCTACACATCCCTGCGCTCTTAGCCATTTGGCCTAAGAGTGGTTACCTCACTACCTCTCACAAGAAGGGAAACTAGATTCACAGTCTTTGTTATGGCTGGCCATGAGCCCTGCAGAGAGAGAGAAAAAAAGGAATTTCCATCACTGTGAGAAGGATAAAGCAAACCACGCTAGGTGCAATTAACTAGAGTCGTTGCAATGAAGACATGCAAGAATGGCAGTACAACTTGCCCTCCAAAAACATGGTTCCACATTCTGTAGATTTGACTGATGAGGGTCAAAAGTGTTCAGAAAAAAAAATTTCATCTGAACTTAGCATATTGTTCTCTAGACAACAGAGTACAATGACTATTCCCATAGCATTGAGGTTAAATTGGGTATGAAATGTAATCTAGAGATGATTTGAAGTACACAGGAGGGTATGTGTAGGTTATATGCAAATCCCACTGTGTTTTCGGTAAAGCACCTGACTGTCCACGCCTCGGCTTCTGGTATTCATTTGGGGTTCTGACATCAATCCCCTGGGAATACCAAAAAACGACTATTTCCCTTTCCCAAGATTTGATGTAGTGATGGCCAAGCTATGGTCCCTGGAGAGAGAAATGGTCTGCTACTTGCAGCTGCATGACTTTGGACAAGTCAACCTTCTGTACCTTCAATTTCTAAGTCTGTATGCTAGAAATGTGAATAACCACATCATAGATAGGTGAGCATTAATGGAAGATATGCATGCACGTGCCTTACAGAGTTTGTACTCAATACGAGGAAACTGCGTTAATAACATTTGACTAAAGTGACAGAAAAATCCAGTGATAGTGTCTCAGTATTCGTATCCTCATGGAAACAAAGACTGGAGACACACTCTCCAGGGCTGGTAACTGACATCACAAATCGTTAGGGACCCAAAGCCTTCTGTTTTGCTTGATCCACCAAGCCACATCATGGCCCAAGATGGCTGCTAGTGTTCCAGCTATCATACCCACATTCTAGCAGTACATATTCTTATGAAAATCGAAAAAAACAAGGAAATTCTGTCTTTGGCAACAAAACAGATGCAAGTGACAATGTTTATGCTTAGTGAAATAAGCAAGACATCCATTTCTCTGGCATATGGCGGTTAATACAGAAAACAAAAGTGTGTAGAAATGAAATGGACAATTTGCTACCTGATGATCATTCCTAACCCTGTTTATACTCCTGTGGAACTGTGCTCTTTTTATTGTTGAATACTATAGTTAATATTGAATTACTCATGAGTGGATTAAAATTATGCCTTTGCAATAACTGATAAAAGGAAAAGAGAGAAGGGCAGGAGGAGAGCTTTGGGGGCGAGGAGGAGGCGAAGGAAGGGAAGTGGGTTGTCTTTTTGAAGCTGTACCTATGGAATGCTTGAAATTTGTTCTGTTTTTAAAAATTAACAACAACAAAATTCAGTGGGTTCCTACCTTGGTGGGTCCCCATTTGCCTGTGGTAAGGGATCAGGTTGTGCCAATTTTAAATCTGCAACAAATTGATCAGAAAGTTGGAACAGACATGAATTATTAGAAAAAGGAAACACACTCTAAATACCGCCCAGCACACGGATCCTGTGGTTGAAGTCGTGTGGTGCTACCATATCACTAGACCCTATGAAGACCTTATGAATCACTGGGGACCCCGGGGTTTAGGACCCACAGAAAGGACCTCCTGTTCTGTGCTGCCGCGTGTCTCTTTCTGGTCCCGTTTAGATCGTCTCCACCATGAGGTACACAACTAGGAAAGAGACTGAGAAGCCAGCAGCGCAGGTCAAGAGAGGAGGCGAGCAGGCGAGTTGCGCGCAGAGGCCCACCCCGTGGTTCCTCCCCCAGAGCCGCTCACTCCCCTCCTCGCCGTCACGCGTGGGCTCGGCCCCCACGACTCCCAAGTCCAGCCGGTCCTGCAGCGTCCCCTGCAACAGCCCCCTCGCCCGGAAGGAGCAGTCGCGGCAGATGCGTCACTCTGTGGACTTGGAACTGGCACAGTGCTGGCGACAGGCCACCGGGGACACTGAGACACCCCTGTCCCCCGTCGGGGTGAGCCCTGAGGCTGGAGACCTGCTTGTGGCCACCCGGGAGGAGTGGAGTCAGGTGGGTGTGACCATGGCTGCTTCCTGTACTCACTGCTGTCCGGGAAGGCCGAGGGTGTTTAGTTTTTAACATGTATTTTTTGTTTATTTGAAAGACGGAGTGACTGAGATGAGAAATTGGATAGAAAGATAACCAGAGATAGGGGCTGCCAATGGCTCAATTGGCTAATCCACTGCCTACAAGCACCAATATCCCATATGGGCATGAGGTTGTGTCCCAACTGCTTCACTTCCCATCCAGTTCCCTTCTTGTGGCTTGGGAAAGCAGTTGAGGACAGCCCAAAGCCTTGGGATCCTGCACCCATATGTGAGACCCAGAAGAAGCTCCTGGCTTCTGGCTTCAGATCACATCAGCTCCAGCTATTGCAGCCATTTGGGGAGTGAACTGGTGATGGAAGATCTCTCTCTCTGTGTCTCCTCTCTGTAAATCTGCCTTTCATATGAATATACACACATGCACAAACACATACACACATACATGGTTTTATATATTATACATATTATTATATATTGTAACTGTATTTTATTATGCAAGATATTAACTTATATACATATATTTAGAAAGACAGACAGCTAGAGATAGATGATAGGTAGCCTTCCATCTACATGTTTACTCCCCAAATGGCCACAGCTGGTCCAGGCCCAAGTCAGAAACCCAGAACTGTGTCCAGGTCCAGGTGCAGGTGGGTGTCAGGGACCCACATACTTGGGTCATCCTCCACTGCCTTTCCTGGCACAGCAGTATGAAGCTAGATCATACGTGGAAGAGTTGAAACTTGGACCGGTGTCCAATATGGAATGCTGGCTGGCATCTAGGTGGCAGCTTAGCGTGCTGTGCCACAACACCAGCAGTCTCCTGCCACCTGCCCCCAGTGTTAACCACAAACGCCTGTCCTCCAGGGTACTTTTAGGGCCCTCCTTTCTTTCTGAGAACCCCCCAGAAGGACAATAGCATTGGCCAGGTGGCTCATAGACTTCAGCATTTTATGAAGGACAGGAGATGAGGCGGGGCCCTACATCCTGAGGATGCTGGGTCCCAGGACTCAGCACTGATAGGGCAAGAGGACCAGCCACGATTTGTTAGCTGCTGGTCCCTGCTGGGTTTTCTGTCAGCAGGATGGCTAGGGTGGCAAGGTGAGAACGGCTAGTCCGAGATCTCCATCCTCTGTTACCAGGCAACTCAGAGAACCGTGTCACACAGCCACCCCGTCAGCCTCGGGGCATAGCTTGGCACTTTGCCACCCCAGACGCAATGGCAGAATGGGTGAGGAATCAGAGTGACAGGGAGGACACACTGACAGTGCGGGCAGCACCTGTCACGAGGGCAGAACCGTGGCAGCGACAGCCCTGAGCAGACTGTCACAGTCGTCCCGAGGTAGACCATGCTGGTGATCTCGGGCCATGGAGTGAACAGAACCGCTGAGGCTTGCTGGCGCGCAACCGTTCTGACCTACAGAAATGGCATTTCCTAAGGGTCACCCGTTAAGAACAGATTTGGAAGAAATGAGGAGCTAACAGTGGCAGGAATTGCTGACCGATGAAGAGTGATAAAGATGCAGGCTTACACTTGATGTTTTTTAACTTCAACTTATTCCTTTTGCTAAACATGACTCAATAACACTGTGCTGATACTTGCAAATCAAATGCAACCTTTTCCCTTAAAAGTACATTTAGAAAAGGATCGGATGTCAGCAACTGGAATTGATGCAATTATTTCATCTGATGGCAATCAGCATTTCCCCAAATATCCATAAGAGGGAGGAATCTGAATTGCTAGAAAAATTGTTCGACTGTTTCGCAAATTCAGTTTTTCTAAAAAGATTTATTTATTTTACTTGAAAATCAGAATTACAGAGAGATTGAGAGAGAGAAAATTCTTTTTAAAATTCCTAAGTTACTGGGGTTGTTATTGTGGCATGGCTAGTAAACCGGTGATGCCAGCTTATCACATGAGCATCTGTGTCCTCACTGCTTCATGTCTCACCCAGCTTCCCGCTGGAGACCTGGGAAAGCAGAGGACGGGCGTGAACTAAGGGAAGCAAGATCAACCACTCTCACTCTCTGCTCTTTCTGTGTCACTCTGCCTTTTCAATCAATACATAAATAAATCTTTAAAATAATAACATGGGGCCTGGCATGGTGGCCTGGCGGCTAAAGTTCTCGCCTCGCATGCCAGGATCCCATATGGGTGCTGGTTCTAATCCTGGCAGTTCCAGTTCCTATCCAGCTCCCTGCTTGTGGTGTGGGAAAGCAGTTGAGGACGGCCCAAAGCCTTGGGACCCTGCACCCGTGTGGGAGACCTGGAGTCTGGCTCCTGGCTCCAGATTGGCATAGCACTGGCCATTGCGCTCACCTGGGGAGTGAATCATCGGACGGAAGATCTTCCTCTGTGTCTCTCCTCCTCTCTGTATATCTGACTTTGTAATAAAAATAAATAAATCTTTAAAAAAAAAATAATAGCATGGAAGTGCTATTAAACAAAGTGCTATTAAACAAAGTGTCACTGCCTTTCTGGGGCCAACACCCAGGAGCATGGCTTCTGCACTGTGGGAACACCCCTGGCCATCAGCACAGCTTCAATCAGAGCAATTGAGGAGCTTTCACACCGAGCTTTCACATACTTAAGTATGCTGGCTGCATACTTACCAGTAAACGTGCACACATGCTCATTTTGTGGATAATCAATATTCTGAACTTCAGGGTCCCAAAATACTTGGTGTCAAATATGGATTGTGAGTTGAGTCCAGCACAGTGGCTAATCCTCCCCCTTCAAGCACCGGGACCCGATATGGGTACTGGTTCATGTCCCGGCTGCTCCAGTTCCCATCCAGCTCCCGCATGTGGCCTGGGAAAGGAGTGGACGACGGCCCAAAGCCTTGGTACCCTGCACCCACGTGGAAAACCTGGAAGACACTTCTGGCTCCTGGCTTTGGAGAGGCTCAGCTCTGGCCTTTGCAGCCATTTGGGGAGTGAACCAGCAGAAGAAAGATCTTTTTCTCTGTCTCTCGTTATCTTTGTAAAATCTGACTTTGCAATAAAAGTAAACAAATCTTTTAGAAAATATTGGTTGCATGGAATGTATCCATGTACTTACATAGATTTGCCACCTCTTAAACCTCATTCTCCTCCTTATTCCCTTGGAGGACTCTGGATGCAAATTTGTCTCTTGGTCTTTCCAGGTCGTGGACATCCTGTGGAGTGACCCAATGGCTCAGGAGGGCTGCAAGGCCAACACAGTTCGCGGAGGAGGTTGTTACTTTGGGCCTGATGTGACAGAAGCATTGCTCCGGAAACACGGCCTGCAGTTGCTGATCCGCTCCCATGAGTGCAAGCCCGAGGGCTACGAGTTCTGCCATAACCGCAAGGTGGGTGGAGCCGCCACGACAGCAGCGTGTGGGCTGGGTGGGCCATGTGGGGCTCTGTGGGCTGGCCCTCAGATCGGGGGTCTGCAGTGTGGGCTGGGTGGGCCATGTGGGGCTCTGTGGGCTGGCCCTCAGGTCGGGGGTCTGCAGTGTGGGCTGGGTGGGCCATGTGGGGCTCTGTGGACTGGCCCTCAGGTTGGGGGTTTGCAGTGTGGGCTGGACGGGGCCATGTGGGGCTCTGTGGGCTGGCCCTCAGGTCGGGGGTCTGCAGGGACTCTGAACGCCCTCTCTCTTCTGTTTCCGTTCAGGTGTTGACCATCTTTTCTGCCTCCAACTACTACGAAGTTGGCAGTAACAGAGGGGCTTACGTGAAGCTGGGGCCAGCCCTGACCCCTCATATTGTGCAGTACCAAGCTAACAAGGCGACCCACACGCTCACCATGAGGCAAAGGCAAGGCTTTTCAATCAATATTTTTCGGGGGGGGGGGCGGGAAGGCAGTGCTTGTGGGACCTGTGTCCGATGTTATTCCATTGACCCGCACTCTCCGAAGGCAGCGTTTAGCCGGGTCGAGATCAGGCATTCCAGGTGGATTCCAGCCAGGGTCCCCACCTGCCCGGCAGCACCTTCTCAGCATCTCACCTCCCTGTCATCCATGGGAGCACGTAGCCCAGTTTCCTGCAGGCCACTGTCTTCCAGGTTTCCCCTCTATTTCCTCGTTAAGGGCTCATGTTCCATTGTGAGTAGCAGCCAAAGTATCTCTCGCTGCTGTCTGTCGGATAGAGAAGCCTCAGCATGCATTTGCTGACCCTGCCTTTTCCCTTTGGGAAGGAAGCAAGGCTGTGGGGAAACCCGAGTTCTCCTTTCCCAGGCAGCACGCTGTGTGTATGAGGAAGATTTCAATAGAGTGGTTCACAATGGACTAAGCAAAGATAGCACTGTTCATGTCAGCTTTATGGATGCGCTCACTCGGAGCTCTGCTGAAGCAGCAGGCCTGTGGTGTGTAGGTTCTGATAAGACTGCCTAGCGCTAAGCTCTCGCAGAGCCCATGTGTCGGATGACAATGTGCTGTTCCCTCACGCTGAGCAGACTTCAGAGGACGTAAGATGCTGACAGGTGCAGCATTCATGCCACTGGACAGGCTTCTCTAATTATCCAGCTGAACTGAATTAAAATGAAAACAGGCCAAGTTGGCATACGTGAAACAGATAGAGAACACACTTTCATGTGCAGCATTAACCTGATGTGAACCCTGTGAACGGTGCATTATTTAAAATCACTCTTGAGCTGTGAAATGCAGACCAGTTCTGTCTGCAGGAAATCATACGTTAAAAAAAAAAAAAGTAACCTGTAGTGCAGCAAAATCACCTGTGGAGCTCTAGAAAAACCCGCAGTGCCCCCACACCCTGCTGAATCAGACTCCCCAGGAGTAGAACCTGGCGCCTGCCGTCCTATGCATCTGTGGGATTTAGTTGTTCTCGCTACAGTCCCCGGGGTGGATTTTACTAAGCTAACCCAAGAGCACCTGGCTCTGAAACATTCGATGATTACATTAATCTAGTGCAACATCACCCAGTTTACCCGGAAGTGACTTAACAGAAGGACCTCAACCACCTGGAGCCCACTGGTGAAGTTAGAAACAAGTGGGTAGTGTCAGTGAGCAGCCTTTGTTTCTGTCTCAGGTCCATAAACTCAACATCGTGTGCCCTTCCTAGAGGCACCTTCACTCAGGACCTGTGGACTTGTTGAAATCTGCTTCTCAGCCACATTCCTGGCCCCATCCCCTCGTTAGCCATGTCACCTTGAGCTCATTGCAGACGGGCTCAGCCATCACCAAGCCGTGGAGGCTGTAGCCCTCCTCCCTGCCCAACTACAGGTGACCACGGTTGACCAGCGACCAGGGCCAATACATTCTGTTTTTAGCATCCTGTATTTCTTTCACCCTCTGATAAAACAATCCATTCTCTCCAGCACATAAGCCTATGTGCTTGTGGGATTCAGGATAAGTTTTAGGTAGTTCATATTAAAAAAAAAAAAAAGTCAGGAGAATTAAGGATTGTTCAATACCCTCAGTATCTCAAAATTCAATACAGTTTTTAATCAAAATGATTGGTTTGAAAAGAAAAGAACAAACAAGCATTTGCAATGGTAGGTTATCTGGTCGTTATTTATAAAATGACTGCTTCCTCGACGTGTTCCTCTTGGATCTCTTCAGATTCTTGGTCATTCAGCTCTTCATATTCATGGAGCTACCTATTTCAGGTCAAGTGCTGTGCCCAGAATTTCTCACTCCGATCAGAACGAGTAGAATGTATAGGTGTTACTTTGTCCTTTGCAAACCGTGCCTTTGGTTTACTATCACAATCAATTTCAAGGGCAGCCTAATGGTGAAGATCACAAATGTCATTTGTTGAGTGTTTTCTATGTGCCAGGCTTCGTTGCAAGGGCTGTGTTTAAGACTCGCTCATTGAAACTGCAGGGTACTCCTCTGAAATAGGCACCCTGTAAACAGATCCAGAAACTGAGGCACAGGACCAACAAGCACCTTCTCACAAAGGTGCTCGCTTCAGAAGTTCTCTGGTGCACACCCCGCACCAGGGGCACACCCCGCACCAGGGGCACACCCCGCACCAGGGGCACACCCTGCACCAGGAAGGAGAGTACTATCCCCTGGACAGATCCTTTTAGTGCAGTGGGTAAAGTCAACGTACAGAGAATGCAGGTGGAGCGCTTCCCACGGGCCGGACGCTCCTGCGAGGCTATGTTGTGAGCAAGGGAGGAGAAAGATGCTAAACCCCACACAGTATCTTCTATCCTGACCTCAAAATGCTCTTTTTCCTCTCTCACCGCAGGATAAGCAGAGTGGAGGAGTCAGCTCTGAAGGCTCTCCGGGAAAAGTTATTTGCTCACTCCTCGGCGCTCCTGAGTGAATTTAAGAAGCGTGATGCAGACAGGAGCGGTGAGACTAGCCACGTGCAAGATGCACGGAGCAAGGAAGCCAGTCAGAAAGCTCTGTCTCACCACAGTTAGCGAGTACCTTCTACTGAAGAAATGAATGACCAAAAGTCTAATCAGAACACTTTTTCCATTAAAAGTGTATCACTTATTACAGGGGCAGAGAAAGAGACCAACTCCCCCAGTGACTGGTTTACTCCTCTTATGCCTGCAGTGGTCAGAGATGCTAAAGTCACCAGCCATTAACTCTACCCAGGTGTCCACGTGGGCAGCAGGATCCAGCCTCTTGAGCCATCACTAGTGCCACCCAGAGCTTGCGTCAGCAGGAAGCTGGAATCAGATGCTGGAATGGCATATCAGGCCCAAACACTCCGATATGGGATCCAGGGGTCTCAGCTGAATTTTTGCCACCCAAGGACAATCACCTGCCCTTCTTCTTTTCGTTTATTTAATTTATTGTTCCATTGCTTTTTTTCTAAATTTTCAAACTTTAAGATTTTAGTGTAATATGAACTTGGCCAAATATAAATGGCGACAGTAAAAACAAATGTAGTTGGGCTTGGCACAATAGCCTAGCGGCTGAAGTCCTCACCTTGCACGCCCAGGATCCCATATGGGTACCAGTTCATATCCCAGTTGGTCCACTTCCCTTCCAGCTCCCTGTTTGTGGTCTGGGAAGGCAGTGGAAGATGGCCTTGGGACCCCACACTGACATGAGAGACCCGGAAGAAGCTCCTGACTCCTGGCTTTAGATTGGCTCAGCTTCAGCTGTTATAGCTACTTGGGGAGTGACCCAGTTCATGAAAGATCTTTCTCTCTGTCTCTCCTTCACTCTGTAAATCTGATTTTTCAATACAAATAAATATAAAAAACAAACAAACACACAAAAAAACAAAAGCAATCGAAGCTAGAATGATAGGGTCAGAATTAAGCAAAACAACTAATGGAAACCACAAGAATGTGTGGTAAAACAAACCCAGGATCAATGTCCTGACTTATCGTCAAATATTTGTCACTTATTTATCATTCAGACTAAAAATATAATCTGATTAATTCAATGAAATGTCTGATGGACATCAACTAAATAGAGTATTATTTTTTAAAATCAGCAGGGGTGATGGGGCTGGCACCATGGTGTAGTAAGCTAAGCCTAAGCCTGAGGAGCCAGCATCCCATACGCCACATGTTCAAGTCCTGGCTACTCCACTGATCCAGCTCCCTGCTTATGGCCTGGGAAAGCAGCAGAAGATGGCTCAAGTCCTTGGACCCCTGCATGTACATGTGAGACTTGGAAGAAGCTTCTGGTTCCTGGTTTATAAACATAAAGCAAATCTGCTAAAAGAAAAAATAATATGATTGGTGAATATTAGCACCATGCTTAAAGTGCCCCTCGGGGTGCCTAAGCACCCTCTGTTAGAGCGCCTGTGCTGGCTCCCAGTCCCGGCTTCCCGCTCATGCACACCCTGGGAGGCAGAGCAGTGGCTCCAGCAGCAGGATCCCTGCCTCCAGGTGGGAGACCTGGATTGGAGCTTCCAGCTCAGGTTTTAACCTTCTACGTCTGTCATGTGGGTTCAGAGGCTCAAGGATTTGGGTCATCTCAGACTGCTCTCCAAGGCTGTTGGCAGGGATTTGGATCAGCAGCCGGGATGCAAACGAGTGCCCACATGGGATGTCAAGGATGCAGGCAGAGGCTTGGTTTGCTATGCAATGGTGCCTGCCCCAGAGTTGATGTTTTTCAAAGCAACTTCTGCTGTGTGTGTGTAATGTTTAATGATGTTATTTGTAAGAGTGACTTTCAGCAGTGTGAGTCACCTTACTAACTTAAACTTGGGGATGCCTTATGGAGTGAAAACAGAAATAACGGTTTTTCTGCAACATTTGGCACACACCTGGGCTTGCTGTCTGGCAGAGGCATTGCTCTCTCCAGGCAGCCAGTGATTCATCTTGCAAGCCTAGCCTGCAGCCTCCTCTGCCACGACCAGCATAGTGTGTGTATCACCACGGAGAGGGAGGAGAAAGGCCCCCATGTGCACAGCCACCGGGGTGACACCTCGCCCTCTGCTGCAGGCTGGATCTCCCTGGGCGACTGGGCCGAGGCCGTGGAGTCCGTGCTGCACCTCGGACTGCCCTGGCGGATGCTGAGGCCCCAGCTGGTGAGCGGCCTGGCAGATAACGCGCTGGAGTACGAGTCCTGGTTGGAGAACTTGGCTAAGGAACAAGTGAGCCATGAGGTAAAGGCGTGGGGGCAGCAGGGTGGCAGGAGCGCGCTCTGAGGGTGCTAGGTGGGCACACTTCCTGTTAGGGGACTTGCAGGTGCTGCCCCAAGATGTAGACTTTATCAGATCAGGATGCTGCTATGGGTCCTTGCACTTCTAAGTTGGGACTCAAACTCAGGTCCCTCTGCAATTAAGGCTCTATTTTCTTTCCTCCCCTACCTAGAACATTTATTTGACACTTACTTATTTAATAGGTCACATATCTGAGACCTTTAATATTTACAAGGAAGATAGGAACACTTCAACTGTTTTTAGTACACAGTCATTCCTCCGTGAGAATCCCCCCAATGAACCCCAAAAGTCTGTGCTCAAGCCACTTTCGTAAAATGGTGGAGTGCTGTGTGTAACCTCATGTGTCCTTGAAGTCAGCTCTGGACTCCTTGGGGTACCTAACAGAATGCAAATGCTGCAGAGAAAGTTGTTACGCTGGATTGCTCGGGGAATAATAACAAGGAGAAGCCCTGTACTCTTCAGTACAAACATAACGCTTTCCTCCAGATACTCTCAGTCCAGTCGGTTGACTGAATTCACCAAGTTGGAGTCCCATCAGATTTGCGCATGTCTGGTTGGGCGCGGGAAGGGGCATTGGAGCGTTTTTCTGGTACGCTGCAGAGAGCGGAGTGGCTAGAACGAGCGTGAGGCATCTCTGGGTTTTGTTAAAAAGGGTGTGTAATCATCAGGGTTGGTCGTGTGTCAGGATAGACCTGAACAAAAGCCAGAGATAACGTGAATATTTTCTTGCAGAACATCCAGTCCAGTCTGCTGGAAACGCTCTATCGCAACCGGTCCAACCTCGAGACCATTTTCAGGATCATAGACAGCGACCACTCAGGTAGGCACTCAGTGTTCCGGCCCTGCCACCCTGAACCCTTGAAGCTCCTTCCAGATCCCGGGTCGGCTCCACTCAAGCATTCTGGGGACATAGTGCGAGGTGTCCGTGCTCAGGTAAGGCAGAACGGGAGAAAAGCCCTGGCGGAACGCTGCAGGGCGGAGAACAAAGGCGAACTGGCTGGAAGCCTCCTAAAAGAAGAACTCATCATTGCCCCCTAGCGTTCTATCCATGATAGTCACACAAAAGTTTTTGTGTTTTTATTCTCATTTTGAATTACCTGGTTAGCAACATGGTATAAAAGAACGCAGCCTCCTGAACATTATCACCGTGTCCCCCTAAACGTCCAAAGTCTTTTCAATGTTATTACTCAATTGTTTAAGAAATATGCTAACATACTCATATCCTGAATAATTCCTTCATGTAAAGCACACAGGATTTGTTCTGTTCCCTGGGAGTGTAACTGTCACCTACGTAAGTTCGCAGCATTTCATCACTAGGACAGGAAACTCCGGCCCCACGAGCAATCATGAGCCATCCCTTATCCCTGAGGGCTCAGGCACCTTTATGTTTCTTTCCTTTCCTATAGATGTGCCTACTCAGGACATGGCAGAAATGCATTATCTCATAAGGCCTTTGGAGTCAAGACTCTTTGATTTAGCAAAATGTTTCCAAGTTCGTCGTGTTGTATGCATGTGTATGCAAAAGTGTTCTTTCCCCTCGCTGGATGCACCATCTGTCTTTATGCAGTGACCTTGCTGGCCTCGTCTTACTGCTTTTAACTTAAACTCTAGGTCATGCTACAGTTTGGAAGCATGGCTACTCTCGCCTTCTTAAAGGTTCCATTTACATGGGCTATTTTGTTCCCTTTTCAGTCCATGTGTGTCCTTAGAAGCGAAATTGGTTTCATACAAGTAGCATATAGTTAGGTCCTGTTGTACAATCTATTTAGTCACTCTTTTAATTGGAGAATTTAATCCATTAACTTTTCTTTTTATTAGAAAGGGAGAGGGAGAAAGAGTGAGAGCTAGAGTGAGAAAGAGAGAGATGCAGAAAGAAAATATCTCCTATTCACTGGTTCACTCGCCAAATAATCGCAATGGCTGAGCAAGGCCAAAGCCAGCAGCCTGCAACTCCAACCACAGCTTCCATGTGGGTGGGCAGTAGGGTCCCAGGTCCTTGGGCCATCTTCCACTTCTTGGGAGTTAGACTGGAGGTGGAGCAGCCCAGACTCAAACCAGTGCTCATTGGAAATGCCAGCTTTGCAGACATTAGCATACCCCAAGTCCTTTAACATTTAAGGTAATTAATGAAAGTTAAGATGTTGCCACTCCCTTCGTTATACTTTCAATTAATATTTTTATCAGAGTTCTTTCTGTCTCTTTTTTCATAATCTTCATTTGTAGGTGAATGGTTTTCATTCTGTTGTTATTCTTGCAAGTCTGTAATAGGTTCTTGATATTTATCATGAGGCTTCAAAGAACTTCTTTTGGCAATTAAAAGTTAACTTAAAATGCTTACTGCTTGATGTGGACTATAAATATAGGGAAATAGACAAACAACCAAAGAGGCAACAAATTCTATTAAGCTCTGTATTTGTGCTCCATTTTCCCCATATTGTTGAAGTTTTTGATGTTACCCCTGACTTTTTAAATGTTGCCCTGTATGCTTGCACTTTACAGACGAGATTACAAGGGCATTTTCAGTCTTCACCATAAAGATGCAAATGATTTACACATCACAGATTTGTGTTGCTACTCTTACCCAAGAGTTTTCTACCTTCTGATATTTTATCACTCGTCAGCACCTCTGCTTTTGGGTTCGGAGAACTCCCTTGAACATGGCTGGCTGCACAGGTCTAGCAGTGTTACATTCTCTCAGCTTTCCCTGGGAACACCTCCATCCCTCCCGGTGTCTGACTGCTGGCTTGGCTGCAGGCAGGACTCCTGGCTGCCAGTTTTCCCCCTCAGTCCTGGGAAAGTCTCCGCCCTCCCACCTTGCCACTAGACTTTGTGCTGGCCAGTCTCCAGCCAGGCAGGTCGGGACCCTGTCCTGTGCCACTGGCTTCTTTCCTCTGGTAACCTGGAGAACCTTCTCTTTATCTTCAGCCTTGGAAGGCTGAACGGCGTCATGGGGTAGACCTTGTGGCATTGAATCTTAACTGAAGAAATTTGACCTTCCTGGGTAGTTTTATATTTCTCTGGGTTTGAGAAACTTTCTCTCATTGTCCCTTTGAATATACTTTCTATACCTTTGATATTCTCAAGCCCGTCTTGAATCCTAATAACTCAAATATTTACTCTTTTCATGCTCTCCAATCTTTCCCCTAAGCTTTTGTTCATGACTTTTTCTTCTCGTCCAACTGTTTCAAATGAGTCTTTGAGTTCACCGATTTTTCTCTTTTGTTTGATCTGTGCTGTTGGTGTCGTCTGTGGCGCTATTCCTGTCACTTGGTGTACTTTTCAGTTGAAGGTTTCTGTTGTGCTTCGTTCATTCTACACCTCTCCAACCTTGACTACTGAATCATGTGTCATGGGAATCACTCTTTTGCATTTTGTTGAGTCACCTTAACACGGTTGTTTTGCTGAGTATTTGGAAACTACATTTCCCAGGTGGCTGATTTCTGGCACCTTCTTTTGTTCTTTAGCTGATGTTTGTCTGTGCAGTGAAGGATTAGTTAGAGCAATCTGGCTTCCTTTGTGTCTTAGAAACTCTGACATGTTTGTTTGTTTTTCTCTATCTCTGTATACTTCTGCTATTTCAGCACTAGATGGCACCCGAGGCCATGGTTTGCCATTGGCCTCCTGGTTGGTTTTGGGGGGGTGGAGTTGTTTTATTTTGTTGTTTTGTTTTGTTTTTCACTGCCTCAGTCCTACAATACTCCCAAACTCAAATTAGTCCCAAACCCACAGTTGGTGCGTGTTCAGCATGAGCTGTGGAATTGCCCATAAAGGGGTGGTCTGTCCCAACAAGCTTCTCCTTGGGCTGTGTTGGGCTCACACTTGTCCTGTGTCTGTAAAAACTCCAATGGTGCGTCCCGTCTGGAGCCCTCAGCCCACCAAGACCAATACAGCCTGGGCTAGGGCCAGAGCTCAGCCTGCGTCCCCTCGAGGGGCCTTTCAGTAGGGTTTCCCTTTGCTGCGGGTTGGAGACGGGTGGAAGAGCTGGCCTGACTATGGAAGCTCCAAGTACTCACTCCGCAGCCATGGGCCTGAGTTCCAGGGCAGGTGCACGCAGTCCCATGGACTTTGTTTTGTAGTGGAGCCTGGCTGTGGGATGCAGTCCCTTCTCCCCCTCCCTAGCAGGAGGCCTGTCACCACTCCACACGCCTTGGAGCTGGGGCCAGGTGTCTCTCTCCTTGCTTTACTCATATGGCCTCAGGTTTCCTGCACAGCTAGTCAGCTTGAGCAGCTTGGTATGTGTTTAGTGGCCATTTATTTACCTTTGGAGAAATATCTATTCAAAACAATTAGGCATTTATAAATTGGGACTATTTGTCTTGTGACTTGTAGGGAAATATATAAATATGCATATGTATGTGTGTATATATATATGCATTCTGAATACTGGCATGTTAACAATATTTGGCTTACAAACACTTTCTCTGACTTGGGAGTCTGCCTTTTTACTTTCTTGGTAGCACCCTTTGATACACGTAAGTTTTGAATTTTTAAAAATTCAATTTATTTTTGTTGTTGTTTGTGCTTCTTGTGTATGGTTAGAACACTAATTCAAGAGCACAGAGATTTATGGCCATGTTTTCCTCCAGTTTTGTAACTTTAACTCTTACATATGGGTTTTTAATCCAAACAGAGTTAATTGTTATATGCAGTGTGAGGTAGGGGTCTAACATTCTTTTGTGTGCAGGTATCTAGTTGTTCCTCCAAAATTGTTGGAAAAAAAAAAAAAACTGTTCCCATCAAATGATGTTGGAACCTGTGTAAAAAAAATTCCAATGGCTGTGGATGCATTTCATAAGGAGAACCATAAGGTGGCTTAATGCATTATTTTTTAGCATGGCACTATTGAAATTGAGATGGGTGATTCTTTATTTTGGGCACTGTTGGATAAAAAGTCGAGCTCTGGCCTTTATCTTCTAAATACCAGTAGCATCCCACCTTCACCTCAGTTGAGATCATGCAAAGTGTCTGCAGAGATTGGCCTGACATTGTGGCACTGGCATCCTGGTACTAAAGTGCTATTAAAATGCCACTGCTCTGCTTCCTGTCTAGCTTCCTGTTGGTGTCCCTGGGAGAATGCCTGGGGAGTCCGGCCCTTGCTAACACATGGGAGACGAGCATGGAGTTCCTGGCTCCCACATCAGCCTGGTCCAGCCCCGGCTGCTGCTGTCATATGGGGAGGGAACCAGCAGCTAGAAGGTCTTTCTCTGTTTCTCCTTGTTTCAGATTTTTTAGTATTATTCTTTTTAATGTGACTGCAGGCATTGCTCAATATCTTCTGAAGGGGGAACAAAATGATTCCCAGGAGAACATCCTGGGGACCTAGTGACTTCATGTGGCTGCCCTGGTTGCTTAACCAGAGCTGAAGCCTTGGGAGTCTCCTTCCTGTTTAACGGAGAGCACCTGTGCCCTCGGAGTAATGTCATAGAAATAGACATGTCATGGTAACGTCATAGGAAATGAGCGTTGCCGTCTGCATTCTCTCACTGGGGCGACTTGTTGCCTCTGGCCAGGGTTCATCTCACTGGATGAGTTCAGGCAGACCTGGAAGCTCTTCAGCTCCCACATGAACATCAGCAGCACGGAGGACTGCATCTGCGACCTTGCCCGAAGCATTGACTTCAACAAGGATGGCCGCATCGACATCAACGAGTTCCTGGAGGCGTTCCGCCTGGTGGAGCGGTCCTGCTCCGGGGACCGGGCCCTGGCTGGCTCTGCCTGCACCGACGCCGGCGGCGGCACACCGGGTGCACCCTGAGGACCACCTGGTGCTCTGGCCCAACCTGCCTCGTGGGTGGTACGGAGATCCTTGCTGGCTGGTCCCAGTGTTCTCGAAGGTGCGAGAATCTGCTAGCCTGTGTGCTTGGGAGTCGCAGATGCGGAGGGGCGCGGGGCTGCCCAGCTCCATCTCGGAGTCTTCACCAAGCAACTCAAGTTCAGATGTTTTTAAACTTTCAAATGAACTTCGGTTCAGAACCACTGACAAACCTCCTTGTTGTTTTGGTTTTATCCCTTTTATTTACTGTGTAAAATATGTCATATTGGTAAAGTTGTGAAAAATATGCAGACTATATTTTGATTTTCTTTCTTGTAACTGTTTTTTTAAAAATAAACACATATATTTATGACAATTTTCCCTATTTGCTACATAATCTGTGGTTATTACCTTAATCGCAGCATACATTTTTTCAATTGGGTACATTATAATTTAATTCAGCCATTGTCTGAATTATTAAATGTGTTTAGTTTGTCTTTTTTTTCCTTACCATAAAAACATTGTGACAAATTACTTTGCACATTGTAGTTTGTTAGACCAACATTTTTAAAAATCATGCATTTTCTGAGGATAAAAGTCCAGAAAGGGGGACTAAAGTCCTTACGTTGCATGTGCCGGGATCCCATATGGGCACCAGTTCGTATCCCGGCTGCTCCACTTTCCTTCCAGCTCCCTGCTGATGGCTTGGGAAAGCAGAAGAATGTGGCCCAAATCCTTGGGACTCTGTACCCGCACGGGAGACCCAGAAGAGACTCCTGGCTTCAGATTGGCTCAGCTCCGACCACTGTAGCTGCTTGGGAAGTAAATCAGTGGATGGAAGATCTTTCTCTCTGTAAATCTGATTTCTCATTAAAAATAATAAATTTTTAAGAAAAATTTTAAATAAAATTTTAAAAGTACAGAAAGGGGATTATTGCATCTAAGCTTGTTGTATTAGTTGGGTTCTCCAGAGAAATGTCACCAGCAGAAGATGCACAAATCCATCCAGACACACACACACCAAGGAACTGGTTCACCTGCTAATGGAGGTCAGAAAGGCTTGAGGCTTGGGCCTGGCACCATGGGCTAGTGGCTGAAGTCCTCACCTTGAACGTGCTGGGACCCCATATGGGCACCAGTTCTAGTCCCGGCGGCTCCACTTCCCATTCAGCTCCCTGCTTGTGGCCTGGGAAAGCAGTCCAGGATGGCCCAAGGCCTTGGGACCTTGCACCCGTGTGGGAGACCCGGAAGAGGTTCCTGGCTCCTGGCTTCGGATTGGCGCAGCACCGGGCATTGCACTTACTTGGGGAGTGAATCATCGGACGGAAGATCTTCGTCTCTGTTTTTCCTCCTCTCCATATATCTGACTTTGTAATGAAAATAAAAGTGAATCTTTAACAAAGAAAAGAAAGAAAGAAAGAAAGAAAGAAAGAAAGAAAGAAAGAAAGAAAGAAAGAAAGAAAGAAAGAAAGAAAGAAAGAAAGAAAGAAAGAAAGAAAGAAAGAAAGAAAGAAAGAAAGAAAGAAAGAAAAGGCTCGAGGCCAAGGTGAGCAATGCTGGAAGGGCCAGAGTCCAGGCAGGCAAAGGAAGGCATATATCCACCCTTGCAAAGGGGCCAGGCCAACTTGCTCAGTCTTTGATTGTACTCAGGACTGTAGCAGATGGGTTGAAGCCAAGTCAGCCAGAGGGCCATCTGCTCACTGAATCAAGTGGTAATCTCCCTGGCTACAAATGACATGCAGCCAAGTATCTGGGCCCCCCAGGGTTTGGTCTGGCTGACACAGGAAATCACTCATTGTAGCTTTGCACACTTTCTGGCTTGAGTCATGTTGCCATGTTAATTTTCAGGTCATAGGAGATGGCTTCCACCTCCAACCTCTTCATAAGCACACAGGTTTCCAAGTGGGATCACTGGCAGTTTCCTCTAAAAGTAGATGTTAGTGCTCCCTTGGTGTTTGAATATGAATTTTTTAAAATAAAGATTTTATTTGTTTTTTATTCAGAAGTCAGATATACAGAGGAGGAGGAGAGAGAGAGGAAGAATGGCCACAATGGCCAGAACTGAGCTGATCCAAAGCAAGGAGCCAGGAGCTTCTTCCGGGTCTCCCACGTGGGTGCACAGTCACAAGGCTTTGGGCCGTCCTCGACTGCTTTCCCAGGACACAAGCAGGGAGCTGGATGGGAAGCGGGGCTACTGGGATTAGAACTGGTGCCATATGGGATCCTGGTGTGTACAAGGCGAGGACTTCAGCCACTAGCCTACTGCGCCAGTATAATATATTTAATTGTAACTTCTATAATTCAGTTTTTAGTCATGTTTGTGCTTAGCAACTATTAATTTTTGAAAAGTTAGCAATTACCTCTAACACACCAGGAGGTAGTAAGATTAAATCAGGGACAGAAGCAGGGCCTGGTGCAGTGGCCTAGTGGCTAAAGTTCCTGCCTTGCACATGCCAGGATCCCATATGGGTGCCAGTTCATAACCCAAGTGCTCCACTTCTCATCCAGCTCCCTGCTTGTGGCCTGGGAAAGCAGTCAAGGACGGCCCAAAGCCTTGGGACCCTGCACCCCTGTGGGAGGCCGAAAGAGCTCCTGGCTTCGGATTGGTTCAGCTCTGGCCTTTGTAGCTGCTAAGGGAGGAAACCAGCAAATGGAAGATCTTCCTCTCCTTCTCTCCTTCTCTCCGTAAATCTGACTTTCCAAAAAAAAAAAATTTTTTTAAATCTTTAAAAAAAAAAAAGAAAAAAGGACAAGCAGGCTGGGAGCCTTGCTGAGCTGCAACGGACACATTGTTGCTCTTCGTCTCAGCATGAACACATTAAGGACAGTGCACACAATGAAGGGGACAGGTGACATCTTGAGGTGCCCAATTGTGAAGTCCTTGTAGAATTTTCCTTTGTGTATTCCAGGAAGAGAAACCTGCATAATAAGGAACCCAGAAAAAGAAAGGGAGAGGGACCCCTCAAGCACACTGGGCTGTTGTCACGCCACGCACCAGATCTGGGTGAAGAAGCAGGAGGAAAGGGAGTGACACCAGCTGAGCTGGACCCGAGCTGCGGGGCGCCGGCTCCTCCGCATCTTAGCCCGAGGATGCTTGTGGCAGGAGATGGTGTTTATCCACCTGCTTAACAGACATGTTGCCTCTCAAGGGCGGAGACATTTTCAAATTACAGGGAAAGGACCTCAGGGGCAAGTGACAGCCCTTTTTTCTTACTCTGCAGTCTTCTGCTCTGAAAGTGATGGCAGAAAGAACGAGTGAGTGATTTTCAAGGGTTGCTCAAAGGCGCAATCGTGCTTGCTGGGTGGCTTGTGGAGAGCCCACGGCCAAGGTCAATGCTGCCATCCACTGCAGCTCTCACTCCTGGGAGAGGACCCCCTGCCCCACCAAGCCAAATGTGGCTTCAACAGTCCCAGCCAAGCTGCGACAGTGCACCCAGCCATCGTGCAGGGAAAACCTACGGGGCCAGTCTGGCCAAGGAAAGGCATTGAAAAGTCCAAGGAAAGGCATTGAAAAGTCCAAGGAAAGGCATTGAAAAGTTTTTCATTAAAAACTGAAAAACAAACAAACAAACAAATGACCAAAGTGCCATGGAGTTGCAGGCACAGCAGCAACCCCCTCGTGTACTCCCGCAGAAAGCGATGGGCTGCTCAAACTCCAACGATGGCCACAGGGACTGCTGAAGTGAAAGTCATCGCTGCTCCAATTTGCAAAGAATTCCATCCAACACTTGAGAGCTTGGAAGAGATCCTAATGGTTATTTCAGCTCCATTAAAGGCAATTGGATGTGTGGGCCATTAACAGTAGGCTCAGCATCTGTGCTTGTGCCCAACTGGAAACATTTGTATTCCCCGACTTCTTAAAAAATTGCCATCCTTTAGCTGTAGTCAACATGTGTTTGGTGAGGACTTGATGTAGTAGCCTGCCCCACCTGTGCTTCCGGACTGATGGGATTGGAATGAGCATGCAGCTCTTGCTCACCCTGCAGGCTTCAAGGTCAATGTGGCATTTCTACATCCTTCTCACAATGTCTATGACTTTTTGATCCTGTAGACCTATGACTTTCCCTCAGCTTGATGGTATTTTACTGTGATCAACTTGGGCAATTTCAATGACACAAAGCAGGAAGGAGCAGGCAGAGAGACTAAAGTCCTTTTTCTCAGATGCAAAGAAGGATAAAAGAACAGATTTTTAGGGCATCCCATTCACCCACCACATGGCCAGAGTGAAGTCAATTGGTCAACAAGGCACGTGGTCTCTTTGATGGTACCTAGGTTTCCAGTAGATGGGACTGTGTGCCAATTCTGACCGTGAGGCAGGAATTCCTGCTTCAGGTGTAGTTCTGTCCTCCATCCGCAGCAGTCACACGCTTGGGTTATGAAGTACACACGAGATAAGCATGTACATGGCCTCTCAGTCCCACGGCCGGCCCCGGGTGTGCACAGACCCCGAGCTGCGCCTGCGTTCATTTCCTTGGCAGCTGACTGAGCTGTCTGGCTGGCGTCACCCGCAGCTCTCCCAGTCCTCCGGTCATCAGGGGCGTCCCTGCTAGCATAGCGGGTCTGCTGCCTCTAACTTGACTCAGGAGCTGCCAGGGAGATGGAGCTTTGGGAAGGCAGCCCGCGAGTTGCCCATCCAGGCCTGACTGAAGCCCTCCACAAGAGGGAGTCATTGTGGGGACCTGTGAGAGCGTTCAAAACAATGGATTTCAAACAGAAAAGAGCTTTCTGAACACAGTCCATGGCCTGGTTTCTAATAAAAGACAATATAACTAGAATTCACAGGGTTGTCATTAATTCTTGAGGAAAAATGTGCATATATATGTGTGTGTGTGTGTATATATGAAATTAAAGCAAGAACACACAAGTTCTTGCTTTAATAAGTCACACAACTGAAAAACTGGAGGGGCCGGCACAGTAATGCAGTAGGTTAAGGTTCTGCCTGCTCCATTGGTATTCCATAAGGTGTGAGTCCTGGCTGCTCCACTTCCAATTCAGATCCTTGTTAATGGCCTGGGAAAGCAATCAAGGATGACCCAGAGCCTTGGGACCCTGCATGGGTGTGAAACACCTGGAAGAAGCTCCTGGCTTCAGACTGGCTCAGCTCTGGCCAGTGTGTCCACTTGGGGAGTGAACCAGCAGATGCAAGATCTTTCTGTCTCTCCTCTCTGCAACTGCTTTTCCAATAAGGCAAAAGATTTATATGATCTGAAGTGTGTGTGTATATATACACTCAAAACCCTGCTGCACTGTTTTTAGGGCGTCTAAAACAGGGCAGCAAACTTTGGTGCCAGCACAGATGGCCCTGGCCTGACTGGAGTGTTACCTTAGGGCTGGCCATGTTAAATGAACTCTTCTGCTAAGCTCTCATGTCATCCTCAAGCAGGTAATCTAATCCCATGATTCATTAAGGGCGGTGTATGCCCAAGAGACTTTTCTCCACTCCTGTCCTCTGGACAGTTCTCTCCCAACCACGTCAATTCCCAGCACTGGTTCCCAACAGGGCGACTGACACAGGCCAGGACACAACTGGCCCTGTCCCCTGTTGCCCTGCAATTCAGTGTTTTGCACACAAGTGGCAAGCCTATTGCCTAACAACAGCGTTAGTTTATGAACTAGACCTAGTCATAGCTGTGTCAGGTACACACAGGAAAAAACCTATGTCCAGAGAATAGGTCAGTTTGGCAGGAAGGGAAACCACATTTAAGGAAGGCAATATGTTGGGCCCAGTGCAATAGCTTAATTGGCTAATGCTCTCTTTGGAAGCGCCTGGATTTCATGTGGGTGCCAGTTTATATACCAGCTGCTCCAATCCCTATCCAGCTCCGTGCTCCCTGCTTGTGTCCTGGGAGAGCAGTAGAGGATGGCCCTAAGTCCTGGCATCCGGCACCCACGTTTTGGCCATTTGGGCAGTGAGCCAGTGGATAGAAGATCTTTCTGTCTCTCCTCTCTGTAACTCTGGCTTTCCAATAAAATAAGTCTTAAAAAATAAAAAAGATAGGTAATATGTCATCTCAGAATTATTTTTTCATTCTGGGAAGGTAATAGAAAACCCTGAAGTTTTTAAATCTAGACACAGAATAACTTTGGAATAACTTTAGAAGTGTTAACAGGGCAGTCATTAATCACCAAGAAAAGAGGAAACTTGTTAAAACAGCATGCATTACACGCACAGCTTCTACATAAAAACTGTTTAATTATCTTTGGTTTTGTTAGCAAAGATGTCTCAAAAAGCAGGCTTAATTAGGTTTACTAGTAAGGAAATAGCCTGCATCAACAAAATGTTTCATTAAAGTAGTTAAGAATTGCTTCATTTTCCAAAACCACAGTAGGAAATTCAACTCCAACCACATTGCTTTTTCAGCTTCTCCTTTAATTCCAATGATCAAATTTATTGTGGGCTATTTGCTCATTTAATATCACAGAAGAGCTCTGAGCAACCTCTGAGGACTCGGTGGCTGCAAGGCTCAGTCCACATTCACTCGCAAAAGGAACCTACTTCCTTACACAATTCTTGTTAGCCCTGCCTGTGCTCACTGGTATTCACTTGAATCTCAAACTTAGCCAGCCAAAAAAACACAGCCACTTGCTTGTCCTCTTCTGTAGTTCAGCAAACTCTACCACAGTCCCCAGGACTCTCCTTGCTTCTGCAGTCACACCCCAATGAAGTCCTCTGTACCTGTCAATCAGACTGTGAATCCTACCTCTTTAATGTAGTAGTATGGATCTGTGCTTCTGCTCACACAGCACTGGCATCCCACTGGTCCCTAAGCTGTTAGCCTCCTCGCTGCAGATAATTCTCAATGTAGCAGAGAGGTCATCTATAAAATAGATACCAGGTCTAATCACTTCTCTGGCTTCCCACCAAATGCAAGATAAAATGCAACTCCTTTTCAGAAGCACTTGTCATTGTGTTATATTTGCTGTTGTTTACTATGGAATGACTACCAGGCAAGCAACTTTTTTCACTCTTATATCCCCAATGCCTATAGCTAAAAGAATGAATAATTCTTACTACATCTGTGAAGACTACTAGGTCCAACACACATTATGAGGCTCTTACACAACTGTGATGCAACTATGAAACATAAGGGTTTGGTTTTCTATTAGCAAGGTTTCACACTAGTTACAACACATTACACTTCTTATTTTTCTGTTTACTCATCTGAAAGGCAGTTACAGGGCCAGGAGTTTGGGGGGTCAACAGGAATCTTTCAACTTCTTGTTCACTTCCCACAAGGGCTGGACCAGGTGGAAGCCTGAATCTGGAGCTACGTCCAGGTGGCTGAGGTTCAAGCATTTGGGCCATCCTCCGCTGCTTTTCCAGGTCTGTTAGCAGGGACCTGGATCACAAATGGAACAGCTGGCCCTGCTCAAGTGTCTGGGAAGGGTGCAGAGCATGGCTTAGGTTCTTGAGCTCCTACCACCCATGATGTAGACAGTTCCTGGTTCTGGCCTGGAGCCTGGCCCACATTGACCCATTGCAGCCATTTGGGGAATTAATTAGAGGATGGAAGATCTCTCTGTCTCTCCTATTTTACCTTTCAAGTAAATAAAACAAAACATAAAAATTAAAAGGGGGCGCATCCAGGACTGGGACTGGAACTCATATGGAATGCCAATATTGCCAGAAATGGCTTTACCCACTGCATCACAATGCCAGGCCTGAGCTTAACCAATGAATATGTTACTTTACCTGTTACAAGTTTGGGCGATTTTTACCATTTAGAGACACTGGAGGTATAAGCTACACGTTTCAAATTTCAAATTGTAAACAAATCAAGCTTCATATCCATGGCTATACTGACGGGGCTCTCGGTACAGAGATCAATTTTAATGAGAGGGAAGGCTGACAAATGAGTGGAGGTAAGAACATGTACAGAAATGATTTATCAGAAAGCAAAATGCATGCCACCTGTTTTTTCAGCTGTTCAGATGATGGTGACACATAGACAACAAGTCTTAGAATCCTGGAGCCTGCCAAGTCCAGGGCCAAGGTGCCGGCACACACCAGAAGGTGCTGCCTTGCTGGCTCAGCCAGTCAGTCCCTCAGACTGGAGGCCGAGGGCTCTTACGGCCGGAAGCTCCGAACTTTCAGTACCCTCTAGGTCTCCACACTTGAATTTGGAGGACACAGTAGTCAGTAACAGTGGGGGTCTCAGCCATAGTTCTAGGATACATTTGAAAGGCAACAGGTCTGGTGCACAAAGGGTCCCCCCTACCTGGCTCAGGCCACTGCAAAGCATGCACCCACATGCCCATTTGCACTAGAAGCTTTACTGTGGTGAGTATGGAGAGTGGTGGGAAGGCACAGTGTGGCAGCCACAGCCAGACTGGAGATGGAGCTCAGTGGGAAGGCTCTAGAGGCAAGCTGGGTCATGGGCAGACTGGAAATGGAGGCCAGTGGGAGGACACTGGAGGTGGGGGCGGAGCACAGGCAGTGCTGAGATGGAGGCCAGAGGGAGGGCCCTAAAGATGAGCTGGGGGCCCGGCGCGGTGGCGCAAGTGGTTAAAGGTCCTCGCCTTGCACGCCCGGGATCCCATATGGGCGCCGGTTCTAATCCCGGCAGCCCCGCTTCCCTTCCAGCTCCCTGCCTGTGGCCTGGGAAAGCAGTTGAGGACGGCCCAAAGCTTTGGGACCCTGCACCCGCGCGGGAGACCCGGAAGAGGCTCCTGGCTTCAGATCGGCATAGTATCGGCCCGTTGCGCTCACTTGGGGAGTGAATCATCGGACGGAAGATCTTCCTCTCTGTCTCTCCTCTCTGTATTTCCGCCTTTCCAATGAAAAAATAATAAAAATAAATCTTAAAAAAAAAAAAAAAAGATGAGCTGGGCCACGGGCAGTGCTGGGGTGGAGGCCAGCGGGAAGGCTCCAGAGGCAAGCTGGGCCATGGGCAGACTGGAAATGGAGGCCAGTGGGAGGGCACTGGAGGCGGGGGGGGGGGGGGGAGGAGGAGCACAGGCAGTGCTGGGACAGAGGCCAGAGGGAGGGCCCCAAAAATGAGCTGGGCCACGGGCAGTGCTGGGGTGGAGGCCAGTGGAGAGGCCCCAGAGGTGAGCCGGGCCATGGGCAGTGCTGGGGTGGGAAGACGTCCCTCTGGATCCAGGTTGAGCTGTGTGGCTGCCAGGCCCGTGTGTGACTGAGTGGCTCACCAACACAGACTTGGCAGTTTCTGATGCTCTCTGGCATTTCACACTAGGAAATTCTCATTCCTGAGCCATTTTACCTCATACCATTAGCCTGAAATGTAGCCATAAGCCTACTGTTCCTCACACAGTGTCAGCTTCAGCAGACTTCACGGAACCTGAGCTTGTAAAGTGCCTGTCCTGTAAGTGACTGGTAGTGGTAGGGACACAGTGCAGTTCTCACAGATGCTTTGGAACACAGAGGCAGGCGAAGTTCATGCCTCACACGGATTGGTTAAACTACTACCAAACCTGGAAGACAGATTTTGTATATCAACCCCCACAGCCAGGCTATCTTGGCTTGAACTAAAGCCTGCTTTAGAAAGCCACTGCTGGGAATACCAATTCTGAATTAAGGAAGTACTCAGAACGCCCCTCACGACTCCACCTGCCTCACTTTCCATCAGCAATAAAAACACTTCTCTCAAAAGTTAAAAAAAGGGAACCATGATCAGGAATTGAGTGAACATATTATCTATTTTTATTATGAAAACATTAAATTTTGACACATCGCTTCATTTGCTTTTTAAAAATCTATTATTTGACTTAAACCTATTCCACAAAAAATGCCAATAAATTACATAAATCATAGCTTGGGTCTTCTTAAAACTAGAAACCTAGTATGCTGGATGATAATCAAGTAACAATACTAAATCTGAGTCGAGTGAGCTGTTAACTTGTAATTTTGCTTTTGGCGCTTTTGCTTTACATGAAAGGAAACCAAGCACGTGAGCACACTGTTGCCAGTTCCTCAGGCCCCTCAGCACCCCTGAACAGGTGTCCTCGTGTCTTCTCTGGCTACAGGAGGCGGTCGGCCAGAGGCACTAGGCTGCCCGGTCTCACCTGCTCTCCTGGACGCCGAGGATCTGCAGGACCCTCTGGCCCAGGCCAGCCTTTTTCTGTGTGAAACATCCCCTTACAAGGAAACCACCATCAGCCAGGAACTCAAGGATTGCATTCAGAAATGATTCCCATTCAATACACATTAAATCAAAATGTGTTAATACATAAAGTCACAGATTCTGAAAAGTAAACCAATGAACTAAGGCAAACAGCATTGCCACCACATGCCTTAAGACAGTCTATTTTTGGTATCTGAAGTTCCTTGCAAATTACATTTTGGGACAGTTCAGATGAATTTAAATAGAATATGTGTTTCTGTATAAAGAGTTGGAGGGTTTTGAACATGGGTGGCAACCTTTTAAAAAACCATCAATAGCCTTATTAGTGAGTGTTTTGCACTTGGATTCTAAGCCTTTATTTGCTGCGGAGGCAAACCAAAGCCCTGTCCTGGGATTCCACCTGCAAAGTGACGACGTGATTACTACCATCCCTAGCGATTTTCAAGGCAGAACTAGTCCTGGTCCTTGCCACTGTCCTCAGTCTCATCCTCCTCGTCTTCCTGGTCTCCAGATTCAAGCTCATCCTCTTCTTCAACCTAAAGGGAAAATACACATGTAATGTTAAGAAGATGTGCTTACGTCACGTTCAACAGGTGGTAACACACACCCTGCTGATAAAATTCTAATAATTATGGACTATAAGCCATCTGATTTAATGTGCAAGGCTCTTCCCTTTTGCTTGTAACTGAATCACATCAGTTAACTCGCTGACAGAGGGCTACCTCCTCCACATACAGGTCTGAACCAAACATGATGATGACACACTTGTGTGGTGACAGTCCTGTTAGCACAGGTACATTCACAGTCATTCCCTTCTTAGGTCTAAGACCCACAGTGACAATCTGCAAGTTCTGGACACTGAACCTACTCCGCCTCTTGGGTCAATTCTCCAAATGCAGTGAAAGCAATGCACAGGACCCACACCCATACAGGCACCACTTTGCCTTGAGACACTAAAATTCTGTAAAAGGCATCCCAAGGAAGCATGACACACATCACTCTTGGAAACATTTTAGTCTTACTGGATGACCAAGTTCCTTGAGTTTATTCTTCAGTGATAGTATTTTCTGATCTTGATCAGCCAACAGCACTAAGAGATCATCTTGCTCTTTTCTGGAGTCAGTAATTTCCAATTCTAGTCTTTTTTTCTCGTTTTGTAAAATGGCGATGGTGCTGTTAGATGAATCCAGCTGTGCTTTAATAGCAGTTCTTTCCTCAGACAGAGCTTTAATTTCATTCTAGGAAAATAAAGGCAGAGAGGGGACGTCAAAGACGTAACACTGCGCTCTTTCACTTCCACAGACTTAGCACACACAGTCCCAGTAGCACAAGAATTTATTTCACTGTTCATCAGAGATGGCTATTTGAAAAACAGAGTTTTACTGTAGTTACTCCTTCTTAAAAGGAAAGAGCATTTGACCTAGGGGTTCAGCCCGCTGGATCCCATACTGCCATGCCAAGGTACAACTCCCAGCTCTGGCTCCTGGTTCCAACTTCCTGCCAATGCATTCCCTGGGAGGCAGTGCTGATGGGTCAGGGCTGGGATTCCCGCCACCGCCGTGGGAATACATGCTGTATTCCTGGTTCCCAGCTACAGGCTACCCTGGTTGTTGTAGCACATTTGGAGACTAAACCAGTCAGTAGCTATTTTTCTGTCTAGTTTCCTGTTTTTCTGTCTAGTTTCCCTCAAAAAGCCAATCAACCAAACAAAAACACTCTCCGTGCTTCGTAAGAAATTACAACACAATATCATTTCAGCTAATCAGTAACAGATACATAAAACATATGGCAGTAAGCTGGTTAACGCCAGAATCAGGACTTAGGGGATGGGCAGTTGGCTTACTGGTTAAGATGCTAGTTAGGACATGAGCCCCTCATTTCCAAGTACTTGGGTTCAATACCCGGCCCTGTCTCCTAATTCCAACTTCCTGCTAATGCAGACTCTGGGTGGAAGTGGTGACAAAGTGGTAGGGTTCCTGTCATGCATGTGAATTTCTGGCTTCTGCTTTGAGGCCTGCCTAACCCTGCTGTTGGGTGCTGCTCTGTGTCTCTATGTATGTATCTTTGTCTCCGTTTCTCCAGCAAACAACATAAAACATTTGAAAAAAAATTTAGCAACTCAAATTCATGTTAAAAAAGATATAACAACTTCATACACACAAATGAAAAAGAAAATAATTTCAAACAAAATTCATGGTATAAAAACACAATAATTTGGGGTGGGTAATGCGGCATAGTGCACTCAGCCTTCTCCTGGGATGCTCACAGGCCGTATCAGAGGGCCTGTTTGCGTTCTGGCTACTCTGCTTCCTGTGAGAACACCCGGGAGGCAGTGGGTGGTGGCCCAAGTGCACGGAGCCCTTTAATCTATGTGGGCTGGAGTTCCTGGCTCTGCTGGTTACAGACTAGCCCTGGCTTCTACGGAATCTGAGGAGTGAACCAGCAATGGAAGGTAAGTCTTGCAGAAAGATAAATAGACACACACACACAGAGATGGGGGGGGGGCAGGGGGAGGAAAGGAGAGGGAGAGAGGGGGAAGGAGAGGAGAGGGGAGGAGAGGAGAGAGAGAGGGGGAGAGGGGGAAAGGGGAAGAAGGGGAGAGGGAGCGGGGGAGAAGGGGAGGGAAGGAGGGAGAGAGGGAGGAGAGGGGAGGAGAGGAGAGAGAGAGGGGGAGAGGGGGAGGGGGAAAAGGGGAGGGAGGGAGGGAGAGAGGGAGGAGAGGAGTCTGCGAAGACCATGGCTGGGCAAACCTCACGCAGCCACAGCCAGAGCTGGGAGCAGAGAACTCCAAGTGCCTCCCAAGTGCCTGACAGGGATCCACTCACTGAGGCGCGCAGCTGGGTTCTGAATCTAGCCAAGCACTTCGATATGGGACATGGGTTTTATGGCCAGCATATTAACAACCACGCCAAATGCCTGCCCCCTTTCATTTTAGTAACACTACCTCATTCCTTTCTTCATGTTATTTATTCCGATGTTCCTGTCACAACAGGACTGAATGTGCCTATGTTCCCTTGCGTACGTGTGACTTATGTATTAGCTAAATTTATGCTAATTTTTTTTACTGTTTTGTTACTGTAATTGGCTACTGTTGTAATAGTCTCAAGGAATTTTACTTTCATTGTACATGCAGATATGCTACTTTACATATTTAATACCATTACCTGAAATGAAACTAAAAAAAATTCTGTGTAATCTTCAGTCAGCAAAACAGGAAGTATTGTGAGATAAAATTGCATCACATATTAGCTTTCTTCATAAATCTCAGAGATTAAATGAAAACAAAACAAAACAAAAACTATTTTCTGGAGTTCATATCATAATTTGTGCAACAAATGAAAGTTTCTCTGAGAACTAACCTTTAGTTCTTTCGTCTCTTGTAACAGCGCCGACAGTCTCCCTTCCACATCAGTGCTTTTAGCGGCAGTCACAGTTTCACTCTCTCCTTGCACAGGAACTAATTTTGCCTAAAAGCAGATATTGGAAAAAAACCATGTGAATTTCCAAAGTAGTAATTTATTATTCTTGCTGTTGTGAAATTTTACATCAAACAACAACAAAAATATAGAATTGCTATGTATTTATCCCCTACGACACGTTCCCCACAGGTAAGCAGGTTGTCCCACAGTGGAGCAGCACCACATACCAACAAGAGCAGGTGGAAGGCTGAGGTGGCAACAGAGCATCCAACACGGACAGGCTATTTCTCACAGCCTTGCCCTTAGAGACGTCATGTAGCTAACTTTATCTCAGATAGGTAGATAAATTGAGCCAGAAACCATTAATTGTCAGAATGTAAATATTTTGTTAAGTACTACTGAAGCACTCTTAAAAGTCAGTTTTTCAGTCAGTCTTTACTTTTTTTCCCACAAAATAACGTGTGGGATACTTATGCAGTAAATAGCTGAAAGTGAAGAAGCGGCTCTGGACACTAGCCTATGGACTATGTTAGACAAAGCCTGAACGCTCTGAACAGACAACCGGTAGAAATGCAAACGTCGGTGAGGCCCTCTGCCTGGCTAAGCCACTGGTCAGGACAACCATGTCGAACCTCACACTGGAATGGTCGAGTATGGTTGTTTTTTTTTTTTTTAAAATATTAATTAATTTATTTGAAAGTCAAGTTGTACAGAGACATCTAACTGCTGAGTTACCCTCTGGAGGCACGCATTGGTCAGGATCGATCTAGGCAACAGCAAGGGCTTCATCCAGGGCCCCACACGGGTGGCAGAGGCCTGAACCCTTGGCCATGTTCCACTGCTTTTCTCAGGCCTGCACTGCAGAGCTGCACGGCAAGCACAAAAGCTGGGACACGAACTTGTGCCTGTATGGACTCCAGTGTCACAGGTGCTGGCTTTACCAGGACCGCCACCAGGCCAGTCCATGGGGTGGCGGGGTGTGACAACTGGCTCCAGCTCCTGATTTCAGCTCCCTGGGAGGCAGTGGGGACCCGGATGACGCTCACTGCCCCTAGTTTCAGTCTCCATGGCCATGTGAACGTTTGGGGGAGTGAACAAGGCACTCTTGTTCTCTCTGTGCTTTGTGCTATCTTGAGACTCAATTTAAAAAACAATATTAATATCTAACCACAACATATTTACTTAAAAAATTAAACATCATGGGCATTATAGGTGACTCTGATGAAAGCTCAGAAAAAGAAAAGAATAACTGTACCGAACGCTGCAATGGTTACAGACAGGTACAGTGATAGAGAACAGAATGCTGGCAGGGAAATGGATGCTGAAGGTGTTGCGGGTGAAGGGTCAGATGGAGACAAACAGCATGCTAATGAAAGCTGGAGGGAAGAATTCTCCACCACGGTGTCACAGAACCTGGCTGAAGTATGTTCTAGTGTTTTGCTTGAAGTAGAACGCACAAGTGACAAACATGGATATTTAACTGAGGGGATTTCAAAGCAAGTTGTTGGGGAGCAGCTGTTTCTCTTGGATGCTTAGGATAAAATGTGAGGAGAGAGAAACTGAAGGAATTGTTGAGTGAAAAGGAATCAACTGGAGGACTTTCACTGGGTTGTAAAAACCCAGAAAGTGTGTTGGGAGAAATCAAGGGTGTGGCTGGACAGACATGTATGAAAAGATTCTGTGACTAATGGATTCAATTAACCGGCTCTGAGATGAGGCTGAGAGGGATGCACCTGACCTCTGTCGGGTGCGAGGACCGTGCCGAGTTCATGGAAAGCCAACAGGATGCCGACTCACGGGCAGAGAAGCTGCCAGCCAGGGAGGAAGGGGCAGGGAATGGAGCTAATGCCTGCTGGAGGAGCCACTGGGCAGCTGGCCAGGCTTCCCTGCCAGCAGCCTGGTTGTGAGCTGCCCGTCAGCACCGCCAAGAGCTGTCAGGAGAACTCTGGCTAGTGTGCAGCCTCAAGAGCAAGCAGGTGCAACGCGACAAATGTGCTGCATCTTCACTGCGGCTCAGAAACACATGAGCCCTGAGTTCACCACCTTCCCGCGGTGGGGGCGGGGAGCCAACTCACACATGCTTCTGCTTTTTGCACCAGCTCCTGTTTCTCTGTCTGTAGCTGGGTGATCTCCACAGACTGCGCATTTAACTGAGATTTTAATGTTGCCAGTTCCTAAGAGTCAAAAACAGTTAAGCCATATCACAAACACTGTTAATTCAATCAAGGAAATGCCCGCACACAGAACAAACCTAATTTAAAAACCCTTAATTTAATCTATGTGTTTTCACTGTATTTGAAAGACAGAACAGATAGAGATTTTTCCATCTCTGGTTCATTCCTCAAATGTTCCCAACAACCAGGACTTGGTTAAGCTGAAACCAGAAAGCCTCAGTCTGGGCGCTCCTCTGGGTGACAGGGAACCCACTGCCTGGGCTGGTGTAGGCTGCCCTGTAGGGTGCACACCATCAGGAGGTGCAGAGAAAGCAGAGCAGCCCGGATCTGAGTCAGCACTCTGTCGGGGCATGCAGGCAGCCCGAGCAGCGGCTTAACTGCTGCACAAAACAGTGATTCCAGAAACAAAAATTTCAACAACATTCCTGTTCTTCATTGTGCCATGTGAAGGCACACTTTCCTTTTAAAATGACATTGTAAAATCTGTACCTAAAGAATAGTTCAAGGTGATAAATTACACATTCAGTTCTGCTGCTTGCTTTTGAGATCCCATTCAAAAAAAAAAAAATTACACACAGCCAGTTCTGCGGCACAAGCAAGTGAAGTTGCCATCTACAACAGCAGCATTCCAAGCGGGAACTATTCCGTGTGTCCTTGAAGATCCAGTTCTACCCCAGCTCCCTGCTAATGTCCCTGGGAAAGGAGTGCATGATGGACCAAGTACCTGTGCCTTGGCACTAATGTAGCAGACTCAGAGGAAGTTCCAGGCTCGTGACTTTGGACTGACCTAGTCTGAGGCATTTTGGTTATACTGGGAGTAAGTCAGCATATGAAAGATCTCTTCCCCTTCCTTCTCTGTATCTCTGCCTTTCAAACAAATAAGTAAATGTTTGTCAAAAGCTCATGAATGGGACCTGGTGCAGTAGCCTAGTGGCTAAAGTCCTCATCTTACACGTGCCAGGATCCCATCTGGGCACCAGTTTGTATTCTAGTTGCTCCACTTCCCATCCAGCTCCCTGCTTATGGCCTGGGAAAGCAGTCAAGGATGGCCCAAAGCCTTGGGACCCTGTATCCATGTGCGAGACCTGGAAGAGGTCCGGGCTTATCATAAGTTCAGCTCTGGCCATTGTGGCCACTTGGAGAATGTAGTAAACTTGGTTTTTGAATATAAACAAATAAATCTTGAAAACATTTATATAAAATTCGCCGATTACATAGTAATGACTTAACCTCACTTAAATTTGATACAGGTTTAGACAGACTTGATTAACTTCAGGGCATGACAAGTTTTCACCACACAGGAGGACATGAAAGTCCTTCAGACTAGAAATTTAAAAGTCTGACTTTAGCATCTACTCTGAGAACAGATTTGTCAAAGAAGACAACCCAGTCATTCCTCTCTCAGATCGACCTTGCCAGCTGGTGACCCAAAGAGCAACTCAGACCAGTGAGGGGCAGTGGTCACCGCCTGTTAAGGAGAGCTGCATTCCCTTAATAAAACCAGAGGAAGAAGACAAACGAGGAAAAAAAACAAAATTTTCAATCTGCTTAGGGAAGTTAATGCTAATGAGCACTATGACCCCTTCAGGTTTCTGCTCCAACTCCTACACTCTTTAATTCCACATGCGTACAATTTCTTTCCTGGAATAAGTAAAATTAATTTCTCACTAGATAATATGCATTATCTAGCTTAACATGAATTTTTAATTTTTATAAATAAGCAAGTAGAAGGAAAACTTAATTAACTTTTCCAGATATTATAAATTACCACAGCACAAAAAGCTTATTTATATCTCAGACATAAACAGGCATGCCTCCTGTTTTTCTTTTTTATCTAAAATCCAATAATCTTCAGCAAAAAATGGTTTATATAGTGAATATATTTACACAAAGTAATTATCCTAGTAAACAGAATATGAAAACCACAGGGAAGATTTTATATATAGTTCAGTGATGATTTACAAATAATCTGGATGAGATGCTGTGATCTGTTAAGAACATCGTTTAAAAATAAAAACAAAACAGGGCCTGGCGGCATGGCCTAGCAGCTAAAGTCCTCGCCTTGAATGTGCCAGGATCCCATATGGGCGCTGGTTCTAATCCTGGCAGCTCCACTTCCCATCCAGCTCCCTGCTTGTGGCCTGGGAAAGCAGTCGAGGAAGGCTCAAAGCTTTGGGACCCTGCACCCATGTGGGAGACCCGAAAGAAGTTCCTGGCTCCTGGCTTCGGATCAGCATAGCATCGGCCATTGTGCTCACTTGGGGAGTGAATCATTGGGACGGAAGATCTTCCTCTGTCTGACTTGCCAATAAATAATTATATCTTTAAAAATAAAATAAAAACAAAACAGAAAGCAAAATACCAATTAATGTACAATTAAAACAGCCACTTCACATGGCTGTCTTAACTATGAGATTTTGGTTACATCAGACAACACAGTTCTCCTATTATTCAAGACAAAACAAAGTAGAACTAGTAAAAAGCTGGAAAATTACCTCTTTTAATTCTGCAATCTTTTCAGAATCTGCAACTAGAGTTGTTGCTGAAGACTGCTCATTTCTGCCAGCTGCTGTTTGGGAAGATTTCTACAAATAGCGCAGAAATAAACTATAACATAAATCAGGTCTAAAGAGATAGGAAAAAAAACCAAAACAAAACTATACACATTTAAGCTTAATCTTATACAGATACCAAAAAAGTCCACAAAATTTTTTATACAAAATATAAAAATTTAACAGTATACATTTATACTTTTCTCTTAGCTAATACATTTATACTCAGACCCAGCAATTTACTAAATCTAAGCACTTCTCTGAAATGATATGCAGAAGTACAAAAACAGCCATGTATCGAGTGATTTCCATGTACTAAAGAATACCTTGTTTAAGTCTCAGAACAATGTAATCTAAACATCTTAATACAGGTTGAACGTTCCTAATCTGACATGCTCTAAAATCCAAACGTGTTTCCATGTTGACATGATGCCCACGGAAAACGCCACACTGGATCTCACATGTGAGGTGGTCACAGTGAAAAGCACAGGCATGCTAAACATACGGTATAAAATGACTTTCAGATTGCTTACAGGTAATATAAAACACAAACAAATTTTATGGATAGATGGTGATCTCATTCCAAGATGTCTAATTATCTTTATGTAAATACTCCACCACTAATGCACATCTCTAACACATCTGGTCCCAGACCAGGGATACTCAAGTGTTAAGATTTTCTGCCTTAAGAGATTGACCAAAACAAATAAGCAGAACACTTACTTAAAACTTCCAGACAGTCACTTACCAAGTTCTCAATCAAAGAGTCCTTTTCCAGCAGCTGGCTCTGTAACAGTTCCTGTTTACTTTTTAACTCCTCGATCTCTTCTCGCAGCCTGTTCATTTCTTCCGGCTGAATGCCATTCACCTGAGCGTTGTTACTGTGCGAGCCCTGAGGCTGGCTGTCCTTCCCTGGTGGAGAAGTGTGACATGTGAAGAGGCAGCATGAAACTTAGGCTCTTAGATGATGGAAATTGAAGATTAATATAAATGTACCATTCAAATACAATTTCCTTCTTTCAGTTACACTGGCGGCACTTTTGCAATAGCATTTTCTTTCCAGAAGCACACATTGATAAAAACAGTGAACTGAAGACATTTTCAAGGTTTTTGGGAGGAGAAAGAAGCTTTGCTTTTACTAAGATCTGTGACTAAGAATTATAATATTTTCAATTATAATTCTGATAATAAAAGATGATAAAATCGCTTTAACAAATCTTCAAAGGGGTGGTGCTGTGGTGTAGTGCATTAAGCTGCCATCTGAGACTCTTGCATCACATTCCTTATCGGAATCCAATTTTGAATCTTAGTTCTTTCACTCCTAATCCAGATCTCAGCTCGTGTGTGCAGGGAAGCAGCAGTGAAGGACTGTGTTGCTGGCACCAGAAACTCCATTCAGCTCTTCCACATGGTGGCAGGTATGCCACCACTTTCTAAAGTGTGTTACGCAGGACACTAGACTGCAAGTGGAGCAGATGAGATTTGAACCAATGTTCACATGGGATACATGGTATCTTAAACCACTATGCCATAATGCCGGCCCATAAACAAATCTTAAGGAAAATAAATTCTTTACAGAGAAATAGCTTTCTACAAGGACTATCACAAATAAAGAAGAAAAAATTTTCTTTCTGAAACTTTTACTTACTCCACACAAATAAAAAACTTTTGTACTTGTAAGTAGTCAGCCTTCCGATCATTAGGCTCTATGGGATGACACTAAATGCCATTAATCACCAGGTGACACAGCCACCACCATCAGCTCCATTTTGCAGATGCAGAAATGGTAGCTGGCTATCCACCGGTATCACAATGGGAGCTTGAGGTTAACTGCAGGGGCAGTCTGGATCAATCCCAGACTAACGTGACATTCCAGTGGGGTCTCCAAACTGGTATTTTAAAAAAGGCAGCTCAGGGGCTGTTGAGTACAGCCAGGGCTGGGAATCACTGGGTCAGATCACCAAACAAGCAACAGGGAGCTAGGGCTTCAGACTCCACACATTTATAGGAACTGCTGTGCTGTTGTGCTTTCAAACTGTGACCTACTGTTTTGCACAAAAACTTGCCCACAAACACGAGCTGATTGTTCCAGCTCTGGGAACAGCTTGCCCTGAACACTGCGGTGGTGACGCCAGCTCCACTCACCCAGGTGCACTTTGAGGAGATTATACTGATCCTTGTGCTGCTGGATCTGAGACACTTGCTGTGTGACTGCTGTCTGAAGCTGTTCGTTCTGACATTTTAATGTGGAAACTTGCTGCTTTAATTCCTCAAGCTGCAGATCCTGCAAAATGAAATATCATTCAAATGTCTTAAATCCATACTTAGTAGCATTAAGATGAACAAATCTACAAAAAGCCCAGAGGTTACTTTGGATCAGGGTGTTCAAGCGCTTAATGCTTCCTGAGTCATCCAGTAATGAAGCAGCCACACATCACAAGACGTAAGGCCAATCGACATGCTGCCTCACTGCAGGATTTCAAGTAAGCCTGCTATCCTGCTGCATTTAGGGAGGGGTATCCGATGAGGAAAACCTGACACAAACTACTTTAAGAACTCAGTGTGTACTTATACACAAGCATCTATATTGTTTTTAATATTAAAAGACAATGCAACAAGAGAACACTTCCAAGAAAGACTGAAATAAAGAGAGCTTCCAGCTCCAGTGTGCTAATATTACCACAACTGAAATTTGTTATTAAAAAAAATTACTTCCCAACCCATTTCTTTTTTCTTTTTAGAGTTTATTTATCTGAAAGACAATATAATGACAGTGGTAGTGTCAGCAACAGCAAGAATCTGCCATCAGATGGTTTTACTTTTAGATGCCTGCAGCCGCCAGGCATGAAACTCAAGCTAACTCCCACTCTGAAGGCAAGACCTGCACCCATCTCCTTCTTGGGTAGCAGAGCCCCAGATACTTGATTCATGATCTGCTGTCTCCTGGAATGTTTTAACAAGCTGGACTGGAAGTGAAAGAAGGACCGGATTCCTGACAGTTCAAAATGTCATGTGATCACCTCAAGGGATGGCTTGCCATGCATTGGCATTGTTTTAAAAACAATTCCTGTTTCTAAAACTTGTCCCCAAGTTGTAGCAAGGAGCCTAGGTTGTATTTTAACTAGGCAAGTATTACACCAAGGGTGAAAAGCAGCCAATAGCTGGTGGGCATTCTGGACCTGGTTAATGCCAAATTTGTGTTAGCTATACCAGTGTGCCAGCATAGCTGCCTAATTTTTTTTAAGATTTATTTTTATTTTTATTGCAAAGTCAGATATAGAGAGGAGGAGAGACAGAGAGGAAGATCTTCTATCTGATGATTCACTCCCCAAGTGACCACAACAGCCGGTGCTGTGCCAGTCTGAAGCCAGGAGCCAGGAATTTCTTCCAGGTCTCCCACATGGGTGTGGGGTCCCAAGGCCTTGGGCCGTCCTCTACTGCTTTCCCAGATCACAAGCAGGGAGCTGGGTGGGAAGTTGAGCTGCCAGGATTAGAACCAGCGCCCATATGGGATCCTGGCTCATTCAAGGCGAGGACTTTAGCCATGGGTCACTGTGCTGGTCCCTAATCTTTTTTTTTTAAAGATATGTAGGGAAGGCAGGGAATGCTGGTCCCCCGGTGTGTATGTGTGGGCTACAGACAGCTCGTGGGAGGAGATCTGGTGATGTGTTGGAGTGGGAGCGGCAGAGGGCATGTTTGACAGGGGAAGAATGACTTCTGGAATCTTTTACAAACTGGGCTACTGTATTCCAGATAGGTGAGGGATCTGAGATGGAATGATTTAGAGGGGGGAAACTGGAGGGTATATCTGGCTCAGGAAAAGGCACCTAACCATGTGTGAGACATGGGCTGGGCTAAAGCAGTATCGCTGCCTTCTGCTGGCACACACAAAAACTGAAGCTATGTGGCCTGCTTGGCTGGGCTAGGACACAGTACCCACTCGTGAGTGTTGGAACAGTGGGTGGGTCATAGCACCCCCAGAATGCCAGAGAACCCCATCTGGGGGAAACTGTTACAGGGGTTATCGGTTTGCCTCTGTGCAACTGCAGTTTATCTGCTGGTTTGAATAAAGAGCTAGTGGTGGTGACGAGCTGAGCTGGACTGGATGGCAGAACTCAGCCGACACTCATGGGAGCTGGAGCTTGGAGAAGATCTGGGGCTGGAAGGGAGCTGGACTGGGCCAGCTGCAGCACCTGCCAGCACAGCACAGGACTGAGGGCAGACCAGACTGACATGTGTGACATGGTCTTGGAGTAGCTCTGGTTGAGGAACTTGGGGAACACACTAGCTGAGGCTGAAGGCCGATGAGGCAGGCAAGTCTGTAGAACTTGTCAGCATTTGTGTAGGCCAAGTCTGAGGTCAGGCCAGACTGGGCCAGGCCACAGCATCCATTGGCATACATGAAAGCCAGGACAGGGTATGGGCCGTGTCTAGCTGGATTAAGCTAAAACTGATAGCTCACCTATCAGTGAGAGCTGGGAAAGCGGGTAGGCTACTCCAGGCAAATTTAAAGCACCTGACAGCATGTGCAAGATCCGGGATGGGAAAATGCCTGGTAGGGGAGTACTGGGGTATCCCCTGCTAGGCTGCAGCTCCCACTGGTGAATGCAAAAACATGGGCTGAGGGTGGACTGGGCTGGACAAGGTTACATCAACCAGCAGCAAGCATGGTTGCTTGGGCTGGGTTGGAGCATGTTCACATGAGAGTCAGGTCTGGGGGTAGGTTGGGTTGGGCTAGGCTGGAGCACCCACTGGTGAGAGCCAGAATGGGTGTGGGCCAGGCTGAGCCAGGCTGTAGCACCTGCTAGCAGAATGGATACACTGGGGGCGGGCAATCTCAGATTGGGCCACAGTACCCACTGCCTCCATAGTTGTTGATGCCTGTGCAGTGGACAGCATGCCCAGATGCACATGGGGACATGATAGCCAGTTCATTTAGGCTAGCAGAACACTCTGAGTGCCTCATCAGAGGATGGAAAGCAGAACACGTTAGACCACTCTCCTGACCAAGCAATATGTTTTTGGGCTTGTGAATGCACTAAGATGAACCTGGTCAGCCAACAGACCTTGGAAGGATTTTCTCAACCCTGATGCATCGAAACCAAAGATGTCTCAACACTATCAAAGCCATTCAAGTAACACCCTCAGAACGTTCTTTCCCACAACAGGCTCCCTAAGGCGCCATCAGTCTTCTGTCACCCATCCCTGAGTGATGAGGTAGCAGTAACTTGACAGCAAGCAACAGTCCCCCTCCCCTTTCCTTCCTGGGGACACAGAAGAACAAAACTGAAACATTTTTTTTCACCACCCTTCCTCCATTTCTCAATCCTCCCCACCCTTATTGGAGACCCCATGTGCATGCATCCCTCTCAACTATGCAAACAATATTAAAAATAAAATTTAAAAATACAAAAAATAAAGGGTTAAAAAATCCTGTCATAATTTATCCATCCATAATTAGCCTTAATTTGCTTACTATTCTATAATTGTTAATGGAGACTTACTAGCTAATCAAGGAGATGCAATATAATTTATATTCAATGTTTCCAACTGAGGCCGCCTTGCTTTCCATTTTCCTAAGTAACAAAAATCATTAAAAACAATATTTTAGTCCATTTAGTTCTTTTTTTAAATTCTAGGGAATTTCCTTAGCATGGATTCTCAAATGCCATTCAAAGTGTATCAATATTTTTTTAATAGCACTAGATGCTTGCCGACTAATGTTCAATAATATTTTGAATGTTGAGAACACTTACAGTTTCTAAAGAATTTAACATTTCCAAAGAAGCACCATTGTTAAACCACTGTCCTTTCAAATCAACTGCAGTTTTCAGCTTTGAGTATAGGTGAGTATATTCATGGTTCCAAAGATAATACATTTTACAAACTGGAAATGATTCCATGGTTACTCCAAGAACCAAAAAGCTTTAACAACATAAGTTGTTTCATGAATCAAATTTTCATTCTAGCTTATTGATTTGTTTGTACAACAAAAAGCTGATTGCTAATTATAAGATAATATTTTCATTCTCTCTTAAAATCTAAACCCTAGTATGGCCCAAAGCCTTGAAACCTTGTGCCAATGTGGGAAATGTGGAAGAAGCTCCTGGCACCTGGCTCTGGATCAGCTCAGCTATGGCTGTTGTGGCCACTTGGGGAGTGAACCAGTGGATGGAAGATCCTTCTTTCTGTAAAACCTGACTGTCCAGTAAAAATAAATAAATCTTAAAAAAAAAAAAAACTGAATATAAATGCAGCAATTGTCATTAGAAACACTGCAACCTTGGGCCCGGCACGACAGTGTAATGGTTAAGGTCCTTGCCTTGAACGCACTGGTACCCCATATGGGCACCGGTTCTAATCCCGGCAGCTTCACTTCTTATCCAGCTCCCTGCCTATGGCCTGGGAAAGCAGTTGAGGACAGTCCAAATTGTTGGGACCCTGCACCCGTGTGGGAGACCCAGAAAGAAGTTTCTGGCTCCTGGCTTAGTATCAGCACAGCACCAGCCATTGTGCCCACTTGGGGAGTGAATCATCGGATGAAAGATCTTCCTCTCTGTCTCATCCTCTCTGTACATCTGCCTTTCCAATAAAATAAATAAATCTTAAAAACCTCAGTAATACAGAATGTGGGGGAAGAAAACTACATGCAGGCAGTTATCAATCCGAAGGGTTTGGTCTCTGCTCTCACTTGGCCACACCTGTCACACAAGCTGTGTGCAGAATGGGGCGTGAAGCTGTCCCACAGGGATACAGTGCGCTACCAGTGCACGTTTCATGGCATTGGAGTTTTAACCACATCAACAGTTTCATTTTCCAGATAATACTATAGTGAATTTCTGAATTCCCTATCAGTATGATTATCATGATAAAGAAATTAAATGAGAGTAAAAACCAAGGAACACATTTTTTATAGAATATCACAGAAGGTGAAGGTGCTTCACACAATGCAAGTAAGGGAAGTTCAGTGTTCTGGAAAGAAAAACACAACGGAGGATTCTAATAACGTGGTTTCAGCTCAAAATCACCATTACTGGCTCCAATATAAGCTCCTTTTCCTGTACTATATAATTCAGAATCAGCCATTCAATTGTTCCAGAAAGAAATCTAGGGATAACGGTTTCTGCATCCTTACCCCTGCATCCAATCATTACCAAGTCCTGACACAGTCTGTTTTTTTTTTAAGGTTCATTTATTTATTTAATAGGAAAAGTGTGAGAGAGAATTCTTCTATCTGTTGGTTCACTCCCCAGATGCCCTCAATGCCAGGGGTAGGCCAGGCTGGAACTTCATCTGGGTCTCCCCACATGGCTAGCAGGGGCTTAGTTACCTGGGCTGTCACCTGCTGCCTCCCAGGCACACAAGCTGGGTATTCACCAGACTGGACTGGAAGCAGAGAAAGGATTTGATTTCAGGCACTGCAATAGGGGGGGGCGGGGGAGCAGTATGTCCCAAGTGTACAATGCCTGTACCCAACAACCAGTTTCATCTTTTTAGTCTGAGCACTTCCCAGATCTCTCCTGACTATACTACATAGAATGAGCTTTGTAGTCCCACAAACACAGAGGTGTTTGAACGGTCTTCTATCAGTTATCGAGGGCTTTGGGCAAACTTGGATTCTTTACATTGCTGATCCCTCATTCCAAATCACAGATAATAACTGCCTTACAGGGGTGATGCAAAAATTAAACAACAATGTCTAAAACATGTTTAGTAAACAGGAAGAAAGAACCCAGTAAACAAAAAAATGTAGTTAACATCATCGTTACATTAGTGTCCCAATTGCACCAGCCTCCCTCCTGCCTGGTCCTCCAGTTGCTCCTCTGCATACGGCCAGCATGTCCCAGCAGCACAGGGCTCAGACGTGGTCTATCCTGCTGTCTACACCCTTTGTTTCTCTTCCCTGTTTTTCCTTTCACCTTGCTTACTTTTGTTCATCCCTCTAGGACTCAGGTTTCTGCAATTACCCTACTCCTACCTAGCTAAGTGAAGTGCTTCGGTCATGCTGTAATCTACATGCAATGAACTACTCCACTAGACAGAGAATGGTGTAATATATGACACAATAATTATGGATTTGTCTCCACTTGGGAGTGACTACTATGGGAATAAACCAACTCATGCGCTACGTACATTCCTGTATAGTACTTATCACATATTAAGTGCTCAGTCTGGTGAACACTCACATTTTGTGGCAAATACTGAGTTTAGTTTCTGTGTCCCCTTCCATTTGAAATACTAGGAAAAAACTGCCTATTAATAACCAGACAGTACAATTAATTAGTACTTACTTGCTCTCGAATCATATTTTTGTAGTGAGTCACAATATTGTCATGTTGTTCTAGTGTTTTCTTTACCTCTTCTTCTTTTTTATCTTCTTCACTGGATTTATAGATGGCCTTTGTTATGACACCTGCAAGAGAAAAGTTACTTAAATTTTGTTTCAAACATTTTAAGGACTATTTTACTATTAAGACAAAACACAAACACACACATAACAACAACAAAAAATAAACAAACAAATAAAAACACAGAACCCAACTTCACGACAGATAAGAAACAATCTTTTCGGTTTTACGAAAAAGTCAAAGTCTTTAATGATCTACAACTTGGAACCAGAGAAAAACAATGTACTTTCATACTTGTCATATAAGCTATATGCATCTAGAACATAAATCCATAACATAATCCCAATTATTTCCTAATGAATATTGGTATACATATTTTTGTCTTACCTTCAAGTTCTTTTACCAGCTTCGTAAACTCATGATCAAATATTACATATTCTGGACTGGGGAAGTTAGGCTGGGGCTTCTGAGACGCTCTGGAATACAACTCATGTTTACTAATAAACCCTAGCTTCTCTATGAAATTCTCTTTGCCGATCCTCTTCTCTATTAGTTGCTTTAGTTTTTCTCTATAGAGAGAAGCACATTGAGAAACTTATAAAAAAAAAAACCTGCAAAATTTTTAAGCTTGGTCTTGACATGATGACAAAAGTAAACGTTATCATTCTTTCTCTCCTTTCCTTATACTTACTTCATGTAACTCTCCAGTGAGTTGTCATTGAAGTAGATGGAAATGCCCAACAGGAGGGCACATAGGCCTTGTACCAACTGCTCTTCTTCTCCAAGGTTTTCTGCAATTTGTCCTGTGAGCTGAATTCTTTGTCAAGGAGGCTGAGGATTTAGCATATTTAAGATACTTAACTTTGTAATGTGAATTTGACATGTATTTCACATACAAGTTCTTATAAAGAAATTCTCTGCGAATCTCAAAGCCAGCATAAAACAATGGTGCGCATGAATTCAGTAGGCAACATTACAACTCTAGCCATTTACACGAGTCCACAGAGAACTCAAACAGATTTTGAGCACAGAGCTACTTTAATTGAACACAAGACCTATGACAGATACTTACATATTTGTTACTAAAACACAAAGGATACAAATGGAACATTGGCTGAATTGTGAAGAAAATGTGTTACTGCAATGGGACAGTTGCTTAGCCATGTACAAAGCAACATTAACAATCCAACTCTTGTCTGTATTTTACTTCCCTGAAACAGATAAATGACAAAATCTCTTTGTTTGTTCAAACTTTAAAAAAATCTATTCATTTTATTTTGATCAAATTTAAAATTCCTCTAAGACTCTTCACTATCTGCCTAAAAAGAATTTTGACATCTTACAAAAGATCTATCAAGAATTCATAGTTTAGGGCCTGGTGTGGTAGCTTAGTGCCTAAAGTCCTCGCCTTGCACGCGCCGGAATCCCATATGGGTATGGGTTCTAATCCTGGCAGCCCCACTTCCCATCCAGCTCCCTGCTTGTGGCCTGGGACAGCAGTTGACGGCCCAAAGCCTTGGGACCCTGCACCTGCATAGGAGATATGGATCAGCTCAGCTCCGGCCTTTGTAGTCGCCTGGGGAATGAACTATCAGATGCAGGATCTTCCTCTCTGTCTCTTCTCCTCTCTGTATATCTGACTTTCCAATAAAAATAAATAAATCTTAACAAATAAATAAGTCTTAAAAAAAAGAATTCAGAGTTTAAAATTGAACAAGACAGTATATTCTTGCTGCCACATCCACCCCCACAGGCCACACTTCCAAAAACAATGCAGAAATCAGAACTGGTTCATGGTGATAGCATAATAATGGGTAAGTGAATATACACTGTAAGAAAAATCTGGTTCGCTGAGTTAAAAAAATTCATTCTGTGGAAACTTACAAAAAATCCGTTAATCTCAATACCTTCATAATATATTAAAATAAATAATAAGTAAAATGAATACCTCTATAATAAATAAAAGCTACTTCCTTGAAAAAATATCAACACAAAAATATAATCTTTTGAGTCCTTTAGTTACCAAGAAATAAACTTTAACAATAAAATAAACCTTGCCACAAACTCAGTCACAGGTATAAGAGTGGGGATATTTACTGAAATTAGCTAAGTGCCATGAGCCACGAAACATACTGTTGCCACCTGTACACATTACTAAAATTCATAGGTCCAGCAAAACTAGTTCCCTATATTTTAATATAACATGTTGTTTCCTATGTAGAATGTCCTCTTAGTTCACAATATATTGCTTTCTGTATTTATACTATCATTTGTAAAAATTTTTTTTTCTTTTTGGGAAAACATTGAAATAAAAGAATGAAAATCACCAGCATATGATTATTCAAAGACCTAGACAAGAATGAACTTAAATATCTATCACAAATGTTCTAATTTCATGAACCCCAATGTCAATATTGTGGCTTTTATGTAATTCATATGGGGCATGTGCTTGGCCTCATGGAGGATGACGTGTTGGGATGGCAACACTGGTGCAGCCTGTTAAGCTTCTGCCGTGATGCCAGCATCCACAGGGGAGTGCTGATAACTTGAGTCTTAGTGGTCTGCTTCTGATTCAGCTCCTTGCTATTGTGCCTGGGAAGGCAAGAGGATGGCCTGTGCCACCCACACAAGAGATCCAAAGGGGCTCCTAAATCCTGGCCTCAGCCTCTACTGCTAACAGCCATTTAGGGAGTGAGTAAGTGGGTGGAAGATCATTTTGTGTCTTTGCTTCTCCCCATAACTGCTTTTCAGTTTTTCAAACAACTAATTAAATCTTAAGGAAAAAAGATTAATTTAAACAAACAAACAAACAAACAAGATGAAAGCTGAAATCCTGGTCTTCTGCTGGTCTCAGAGTCCTGCTAGAGCACAGGAAGGGAGGCAACAGGCCATGGTCAGGCTGCTGGGTTCCCTGCCACCCAAGCACAGGACCCAGGCTGGCTCTTGGCTGCTGCTTTTGGCCCTTGCGGCATTTGGGGAACAAACCAGTAGACACGAATGCTCTGTCTCTAACATAAAAACCATAAAAAGCAAATGGGGCAGAAAGGATACTTACTCCAATGGCTTCATTATTAGAAACCACAGATTTTATAGAAGAGAATTTAAAATAAAATATTAAAGTAGAGTCATCTATTCTTTATAATTAATTTTCTAAATAAAAATGGCTCCCATTTCTAAGATGTGCATTTCAACTCTAATATTTTACATTGTTATAAAAATAAAAAGGTAACATTTTAAATGTAAATGTTGTGTTTACATTAAAAGGAGGTTCTAGCATATTATAATGTGATTCATTTTCTTTTCTTTTTTAAAAGATTTTATTTTTATTTTTATTGGAAAGGCGGATATACAGAGAGGAGAGACAGACAGGAAGATCTTCCGTCCAATGACTCACTCCCCAAGTGAGTGCATCGGCCGATACTATGCCGATCCGAAGCCAGGAGCCTCTTCCGGGTCTCCCACCCGGGCGCAGGGTCCCAAAGCTCTGGGCTGTCCTCGACTGCCTTCCCGGGCCACAGGCAGGGAGCTGGATGGGAAGTGGGGCTGCTGGGATTAGAACCGGCGCCCATATGGGATCCCGGGCGTGCAAGGCGAGGACCTTAACCAGTTGCACCACCGCACCGGGCCCTATAATGCGATTCATTTTCTAGTGGTAGCCTTTTCGAACAAAGAATAAGAATGGCACATAATGGAACTTTCTAGCATTCTTTGAGTGTTTCAATGCATCTCTGTAGGCACCACTTTCTATGTGGGTGTTTAGCCTGGTGGCTAGGACATCCATGTCCAATTTTGTAGTATCTGGGTTGGACCCAGCTCTGTCTCCTGTTCCAGCTTCCTGTTATTGTAGACCCTGGGAGGCAGTGGTGATGGCAAGTAATCAGGTGCCTGTCACCCATGTGCAGATCTGGATTAAGTTTGTGGCTCCTGGCTTGGGACCAGCTGGGATCATTACAGGCACTAAAAGTGACCCAGAAGATGTGGCGCACACTGTCACCTAAATAAATAGTGTTTATTGTAATGCTTAAGATAATGATGGGCTCTATCAGGCATGTACATTTTACTGTGTATAAATTAATGTCTCAAAAACTACCTTTTAAATGATTGACATGAAGACTTAAAAAAAATATTTTTTCCAGTATAAGACTTCAGCAAGCAATGTTGTCAAACATGTGTGTTGTAAAACATGTTAAATCATGCTCACATACAGATATAACTCCTACTAGAATCTGTTATTACAACCCACATAGTACTAAAACACATGCCCAAACATGAACATTAAGACCCACTTCTATTTTTTCAAATATTAAAATAAACAAAACATAACCAACCAAGCCAAGCCAAACCAAATCAAACCAAACCAAACCAAACCAAACCAAACCAAACCAAACCAAACCAAACCAAACCTTGCACTTACATATCGAAAACTAAGCCCCAATAGTGGCTGTTATGGGCTATGTCCAAGACAATCTGTAATCCTTAAATTTTTCAAATTACAAAAATAACACTATTCTGCATTTAATTATAGAAAAAATTCTTAACCTTGAATTTGATTTCTCTTGAAATGGTTTTAGAAGAAATACAGAAGCAAGCTTAGGAAAAAAACCACACAGAACCAAAACCAAGGTGTCCCAGAAAGTGCAAGCAGCCCGAGGAAGCAGAAGTGTACAGCTGCAGATCTTCCGTCCCATAGTGCTTACAAATTCCGTAACATCCCACCGAGAAAAACTGGAGATGCGCAGGGCACAGATAAATTGCTGACCCGTAAGTGTAAGTACAAATTCAACCAAGCAGTTAAAAAATCAGCAAAACCCATGACAAAGAAAAGCCTTGTTGTGAGAGGAAAATGCCTAAGCTGAATCAAGGGATACATACCCGTCGGTCGATCTTATCACCCTGCAAATTATACATTAAACATTACTCATAAATACTACTATTTCTTTAAAAAATGTGATTTCTAGAAAATCCTTCAAAAATGTTTTCACTGGCTCTCTACATACCCAAATTTTGTAATTTTGGACAAGATAAAGGGAAATTTTACAGCACTTTCTGGGGAAGACATCACCTTTTTAGGTTTTCTTAATATGGGTACATATAATTATAATGTTAAAGCAAAACCTATGGCAATAGAAGTCAGCTTACGACCATCTTTTTTAAAAGGCTACTTTTCAATCACAGCAATATTAGAATATCAAGCACTAACTAAGACACGAAAAAGTCTAGGGTAGTTGGCTTATTCTCCAAGAGAGACGTGATAAATCAAAGATATAATCCATTTTTAGTGGAAATAAGCCAATTTTAAACAAAACTCAACTCATTTTACCATTACAATTAATTTTTAAGCTCTCCTCTGCACACTCTGTGCATGGTACTGATATTTTTAAAAATAAGGAAGAATTCAACAAATGAGGCACAAAGAAAACTAAAGAATTCAGCACATTATCATGGGGAGGGTAGGCAGGTGACAATTGTAGACACAGCCACATTTTTCTCTCCCTGAGTGACTTCGAATGTTAATGACTACATACTTTGACTAAAGCACGAGCTTGAAGTGTTCAAAAGCAAGGCTTGCACAAGTGTGAACATCACTTAATAGTCAATGACATTCCTAAACACTTAGCATCCACACTTTGAAATGGTACCAGACAAATGAGAATGTGCTGGGGACTTCAGCACCCACAAACATGTAGGGGTCCCCCTGACTATTTATGTCCTGGGCTGCTACTCTGCTTTTGTTTCTGGTTGATGGGTTGCTCCGGGGAAAGAAATTGCGAGGCACAAATATATGATTTTCTTTATTCTATTTCTTCATAAATTGACCTGAATTTAGCCCCCGAGAAGAAAGAAAAAATGACAAGCAAGAATGTCATAGCTGATTTAAAATGAAGATAAAATCAAAATCACCTTTGAGTCCAGAGTATGTGTTTCTAACATGAATTAGAACTTATAACCACTGGTCAGTCCTATAAAACTTCCTCTCCAAAAAACTGTTTCTGGCTACGATAAGCTTAAATCCTTTCTTTTTCATCTGCACCTTCTAAGGCCATCCTTTAATCTTTGCATTGTTGACAAGACATACAGCTGAACCACTTTCCAGCTGGAGAAGTACCGTATTTTACCTGTGACAGGATGTTGGTGCACTGTTGCAGTAAGGAAACTGGAGGATTGCCGATGTTAGTAGCAAGTTGAACCCTGAGCAACTGTTCTTTCTGGGTTGCATTTTCTTGCAAAGCATGGGCAAGGGCCACAGCAGCATACCAGTTCGAAAGTGAATCAGTAGAAAACAGACCTCCACACAGCAACTGACCAGCCGACACTGAATTTCCCATTGCTGGAAAGAAGGGAAGCAGTTAATAATGTGTCCTATCCTGACTGTGGGCTGGGGGAAAGGAGAACGAAATTTAGAAAAATTGCTTTTATGAAACCCAAACAGCACGAAATACTACTGAATACTATTTAAATATTTACTAATTGAGAGTATTAGGTGACAATTCCAGAAAATAAAAGTCTGCTTTTCAAGATAAAATGATAACAGAAAGGAATCTTAGAAGAGGAAAAGTTCAGAATAAAGAAATAACAGACACTTAGATATTAAATTAATAATGATATTATAGAGAGATACTATTTTGATTAAAAATGGTATTTCTAAAACAAAGCTAAGGAAATGACATTTTAACTATTCCTCTGTATTTTAATTTCTTTTGCAGCAAAATCATTTTTATGGTAATAATTTTATAAAAAATTTTTTTGAGGAAAGCATAATATACTTCAAATGAATTCCAATGATAAGCCCAACTACCTTTTATCAAACTGCTCTTAAGGTAAATGTTTAAAGAATTCATGTCTGCTAAAATAAAATATTTTAAAAATCCATAGGATGGGTAAAGACTATGACCTCTATTAGACAACATACTAGAAGGCTCAGCTTGAGTTAATGGTAAGATTAGCTTTAGAGCAGGAATTACCAACAGTAGCTTCTGTTTACTGGCATCTATTACGTTAGGTATGTGGGTGAGTGGTTCATAAATGTAAGTACGTAAATTCTCAGAACGTTCCTAGAGAGGTGACATTATCCTCCCGTACCTTGATTAAAACTCAAGTTAAAAACAACTTGGCCAAAATTACATAGCAAAAGTGAGAATTCTATAATGCAAACTCTGGTTTGAATCCATAGTTTGTTCTCTAAACCCATGTTTAAGTTTTGGAATTCTGATTTTCCCACTGGCATAAACTGTATTTCAGGCTAAGGCACGGAGAGATTCAATTAAAAGTTTGCAAGAAAGCTATTTTCATCCTTAGGGACAAATTAGAATTTAGTTATTTACCATCAATGGTGGAAGGCAGAAGTGTAGACACAATTTCTCCTTGGCCTTTTTGATTTTTATATAAGAAGCACTGGAAACAATAGAGAACAGCACACCGCAGAACAAATGGCTGCCTTTCATTGACCATGGACATGAGGAGTACTACAATTGCTGGCCTGTTGCAGTCAACAAGAAAAGAACAAAACAAAATATTGCAATCAGGTGTACAAATCAGTACCAAGTGCCTTCTGCTGACTGAAGAAGCACAGCCAGAGTGTTGAGTAAGTAAGAGATTTCTACTTTCACGTCGGAGAAGAGAAACTGCAGCTCGAAGTGAAGCCATCTGTGCAGGTGGCACACGGCTAGGAATTGAAGCAATACTATCTAACCCTACATGGCTAAGTTCCAAGTAGCACTACAATGATATCACTCTTTGAAAACACTAGCATTGGACAAGCACTGTGACAGAACATCAGGCCGCAGCTTGGATACTGCCACTCCACGGTGGGGTATCTGGGGTCAAACCCTGTCTCTGCTTCTGACCAGCATCCTGACTATGTGCCTGGAAGCAGCAGGTGATGGCATGTGCACCTGAGCCCCTGCCACTCACAGGGTACACCTGGACGTAGTTCTAAGCTACTGAGTGGACCTGGTCCAGTCCTGGCTATTGTAGGAATTTGGTGGTTAGGAAATCAAGTTGATGGAAGATTTCTTTCTCTTTCTATCCTTTATCACTCTACCTTTCAAATAAATGAATCCTAAAGAAAAAAATTATACTTATCTTGTTAGATGATTTTTAGTTTTACTATACCTGAACTATTGTGAAGAAATATATATATATATATTTTACTCAATATATATATAATACCAGTTTTGGTATTTTTTTAAATAAACATTTGCTTATTTATTTGAAAGACTTAAGAGAAAGAGAGGTATATCTCATCTCTTGGTTCATCCCCCAAATGGCCACAATGTCCGGTGTGAGGTCAGGCTGTGGTTGGTGGCCAGGAACCAGGAGCTTCCTTCAGGTCTCCTATGTGGGTAGCAGGGCCCAAACACGTGGGCCCACCTTCTGAGTTTTTCCAAGGCCATGAGCAGAGAGCTGTACTGGCAGTGGGACAGTTGGGACAGGAGCTGGTGTAGCAGGCGGCGGCTTTACCTGCCGTGCCGCGTTGCTGGACATACCTGTACGGGATATCCTAACGCCTGCTCCCTTCTTCCTACCTTGGTGGATTTGAAGGTGCATTTACAGAAGCAAAGTAATCTTGGTTTACTTGGCAGCCTCGAATAACTTCTGATACAGTATTTATGGTCTGTTAAGGGCAGAAAAAAAAAAAAAGAGAAAAGCATGAGAAAGTTAAAGAAGCAACCCTGTTTAAAAAGAAAACGTTAGATACTGTTTTTTGTTTATAAATGTCAAAATTCAGATGCAAAAAAGAAATCAGTAACAGAATTACAATCTTGTAGCATTTTTTCAAGTTAAAACTTTAAAATACTAAGCATGGGCTGCCAATTAAAAATAACACTGGATTACATATATTTAAAGTCTCAAAAGAAAAAAGTCTCACCAAGATTAATATGAGAATCTATTTTTACTAAAGAAGAAAATGATGCTTTCACAAATTTAAATTGTATTCAATTAAAATTCAATTTAAGGATGAAACTGAAAAATGTTTAACAAAATAAAAGCAAAGCTATATTTGAAAGCAATATGCTGTACATGATGAATATATATAATTTAAATTTGTCAATTATAAAGGAATGTTTTACAAAAAGACAAACTAGGTCCAAGAATATCCACCCATGTGTTAGAAGAGGCACAGAGAGAAAAGAGAATTAAGGAAGATTGAGACCATCCTTGGCCGCACGACATCAGTCCTCAGCTGAGATGGCTTTGTGAGACGCAAACATAACCAATGGTGGGGAAGGAGTCTACAGCACGGTATGCCATCAGTAAATTGCAGAAAACCAGAAACAAGGAGAAGGAGTCAGGAGTCAGAGTTCCTAGGAGCGCCCCTGGAATGAAGCTCTGGGAGCTGTGGTGCCAGTTTCCAGCCCCGAGCTGCATACCCAGCTCTGAGGGTAAAGGAATGACAGTCAGACAAGAAAGGGCAAAAGAAATTTTCCTTTCACTCTTCCAGGAAATTAAGGAAAATAATGTAAAGGCTGAAAGAAAAAGGTATAGAAGCCAGATAACCAAAGAATCCAAGTCAAGAGACAGGCTGAAAGGAAACCCTAGGAGGATGGCAAAACAAAGTCTCTGGGTGGGAGAGGAGTGGCAGGCGCGTGGGCCGGACCGCTGCAGAACAGGAGGGCTTGTGGGAGGCCCGGGGTATGATGGCCCAGTCACACGCGCACAAACAAAACCAGCCAGGTGAAAAAGAAGCCTGACAACTCATGAGAGACACAGGGACTTATGTGGCTTAGCAGGAACATTAAAAACATAAACTTAAGTAAGAACCCCATAAAATAACTGTGGGGTGATACATGGAAGTAAAGCCGAAGAGCCCCACAGGAAGAGGGAGACTAAGGCTTATAGCAGGCAGGAGTGAATCCAAAGACAATTGTTCTTATCACAGAACTTAGTCTTATTTACACTTTAAACGTGCATGTGTAGATTCAAATAAATATTCCCTTTTCTTTAATCATCTTCTTTTCTTACAGGTTACATTAAGAAACAAACAAATGAACTATCCTATTCATTCAATTGTAGAGTAAATATATTACCTTGCTATCCACATTAAAAACAATAAACTTGGGCACAGCGTGGTAGCCTAGTGGCTGGAGTCCTCCCCTGGCACATGCTGGGATCCCATATGGGTGCCGGTTCCAGTCCTGGAGGCTCTAATTCCTATCCAGCTCCCGGCTTGTGGCCTGGGAAGGCAGTTGAAGACAGCCCAAAGCCATGGGACCCTGCACCCACGTGGCAGACCCAGAAGAAGCTCCTGGCCTCAGATTGGCTCAACTCAGGCTGTTGTGGCCACTTGGGGACCAGCAGACAGATCTTCCTCTCTTTCCTCCTCTGTGTATCTGACTTTCCAATAAAAATAAATCTTTAAAAACAAAGAAATAAAAAAACCAAAAGACTGTACTAGGTACTCCTGTTAAATACAATAAAAATAATGAGAAATTCTCATTCTGAAGTTCTGCTGAACTTCAGCATTCAATACAATAAAACTGGAGCACTGTGGTACATCTTTTGGAATCAATATCGCCATCATTATCACTTGATTTCATCACGGTGGAATTCAGCACACGAAACAACTAACTACGTTGCCTTGTCCTCAGCTAGAGGCCGACTTGCACACAGTGTGGCCTCCCCTGAGCCATGTTTACCTCGGTGAGAATATCAGCAGGAACTCCGGTGGCCATCAGGATGGTGCAAAGCTGCTGCAATAACCCGCACTGGAACATAGCCTTCTGGCAGCTGCTGGTCGCACCAGGAGGGTTGGTGGGAGATACCAGGACCCGAACAAGCTGAGAAAGAGAGAGTAAAGGAAACAGGTTCTTACAGAACTGAAAGGCCTACGTGAACAGCAAGCCTGCGCGCAGCATCCCTTTCACCCTGCACAGGCAATCCAGGCTCTGTTACCCCTGGCAACAGCTCCATCACACTGCGTGATCTGCTGCAGGTTGTCTCCTTCAGGTAACTGTCAACTCCAAAACAAGCAACGCAGTATTTACTTATTTTTTAAAGATGTAATGGAAAGTCAGAATTACATGGAGAGAGGGATAGACAGAGAGAAGGATCCTACATCCTCTGGTTCACTCTCCAAATGGCTGCAATGGACGGAGCTGAGCTGAACATAAACCAGGAGCCAGGAGCTTCTTCTCGGTCTCCCACATGGGAGAAGAGTCCCAAGTCCTTGGATCATCCTCTACTGCTCTGTCAGGCCACAAACAGGGAGCTGAAAGGGAAGTGGAGCAGCCAGGACACAAAGCAGTATCCGTATGAGATCCTGGTGCATGAAAGGCAAGGACTTTAGCCACTAGGCTACTGTGCTGGGCACCCCCCAACACAGCATTTGTAATGCACTATATAATCAATAAGTGAGGAAGTCAGTTGCAGGTGAGATTTGTTACCAAAGAAGAATGAAGCATCTAATAACATAGTGGGTCTGAAGAGAATGGCCTGAGGTGTGCTAAGTTTCCTCTGAACTGGAACTAACCACTGGAGGCAAGGTAAAGGACTTGTGCATTTGCCATGGGGTTAGACTCATTAACTGAGTGCTCATTAATCCCCAGGATCCTAGAGATACTCTGAGACTGAACAAGAAATGTCAGAAACACAAGAAAAGTCATGTAAAACAACGAGAACCCTGCAGAATGTCCATGGGACACTGAAATCAGAAGGTCAGCTTATTCTGTGCCAAAAGATTTTAAAATTTGTATGTAAGCTCTTCCTACAATATTAATTTTCAGTGAACTTTTTGGAGAGCTCTCATATTTAGATATAGCTACATCTTCAGCACTGTTTTAGGGGCTGTCACTGTGATCCAGTGTGTTGTCACTGCCTGTATGGCTGGGATCCTCATTAGAATTTAGCTGTTTTGCTTCTTTTTTTTTTTTTTTAAAGATTTATTTATTTTATTGGAAAGGCAGATGTACAGAGAGGAGGAGAGACAGCGAGGAAGATATTTTGTTCAATGACTCACTTCCCAAGCAGCCACAATACGCCGATCAGAAGCCAGGAGCCAAGAACTTCTTTCCCGGTCTCCCACACGGGTGCAGGGTCCCAAGGCTTTGGGCCGTCCTCAACTGCTTTCCCAGGCCACAAGCAGGGAGCTGGATGGGAAGTGGAGCTGCCGGGATTAGAACTGGCATCCATATAGGATCCCAGCACATTCAAGGCAAGGACCTTAACCATTACACCATTGTGCCGGGACCAGAATTCAGCTGTTCTGCTTCTGATTCAACTCCCTAACGTACTTGGAAAAGCAGCAAAAGCTGGCCCTAAATGTTTGGGCCTCAGTACCCAGAGAGATAGAGATGATCCTCCTGGCTTTGTACTGGCTCAATCTTGGCTAGTATCTATCTGGGAAGAGAACCAGCACAAGGAAGACCGTTTTTTCCGTTCTCTCCCTTTCTCTCTGTAACTTCTTCAAAGAAATCTTTATACAAAAAATTGTAATATAAGCCAAGTGCCAACACACTCACGCTGACATGGCAGTTATCAGTAGTATGAACATGCCAGGAAAGCTCATCATGGCGGCCGGTGCATATCACAGATCATGATTCACTGAAGAAGGGGATGGGGTTGTTTGTACATGCGCATGTGTATGTGTGCACGCACACGTGTCAAGCTAATCACAAAAATAGATGTGGCAAACACGGGATACAATTCGAATGTTATAGAATCTCTAAGATATATTTGATTTTTGAGGTGACAAATACATTTAACATGAATTAACTTAATTCCTTTGCTTTGAAGTATTTGGTGTTCAAGACAGAAAGCTTTACTAAGCTAAGCAAAACTATTTTCATAAACTTTGATGAAAGCTAAAGTTTATTCATGTCTTTCAAGAATATTGTAGGGTGCCAGCATTGCGACACAGTGGGTTAAGTCTCCACCTATGACACCAGCGCCCTACGTTAGCTATGGTTCCTGCCCTGGCTGCTCCACTTCCAATACACATCTCTGCTAACAGCTTTGGAAAAGTAATAGATGGTCCAGGCATTTGGGTTCCTGCAATCCATGTAGGAAACTGGGATAAAGTCCCTGGCTCTTGGCCTCGGCATGGCCACCACTGGCTCTGTGGCTACCTTGGGAGTGAACCAGAAGATGAGGATCTTTCTCACAATTTGTAACTTTCAAAATAAATAAATCTTAAAAAAAAAAAAAAGAATAAAACAGGAGAGGGAGAGTGAGAATAAAAAACCTAATTATAGAATTAGAATGCTTTTCTACTAAAATACTTCACTCAAAAACTATTTTGGTAAACATTTCTTCATCTTCAATGATTCTTATACAGTATCTTAAACTACATAATACAAACAGGCCTCTCAGGTAGTTCAAATTTTCTCTGTTTGGCAGGAAATGTTTATATATGTTTAGACTGTCTCACTCGTTCTAAAGGTATTTTGATTATTACTTTTCTAGAGGAATTTCCTCCAAGTAAGCAGTGCTGAAAAAAGCATCAAACTCTCCACTTGGTGAGGTTGTTTCTAGGACATAAAAGACCTGCACTCACGGAATGTATAATAGTGATATGGGGAACAGTAATGATGGAGCTAAGAAAGTCAATCGGACTCGGACTTATTTTCTCCTACAGGACATCTCTTGACAGTTTCCTGGCATATTCCTAACAGGGTAATCACATAATTAATAATCCAAACTGGGGCATTGTAAAGTGGAAGAGGACACTGCTAGAAATTACAAAGTGAATGCTGACCCAAAAATTGGGGTACTGGGTCACCCTAACTAGCAATCAGACAAGCCCCAGGGCAAGGGACAGTATTTAGACTTGGATCACCAAAGAGGCTAACTATCTTGGTTTGAGAGCTATAGTCTTAATACAGACATGGCTGAAAGAGCATGGAGGTGGCTGACTTAGCCCTGAAGGGCTGGAGAAGGCACTCCAACACCAGAGTGTACACTTTAAGGCACTCCCCGTTGTTCTCAGCTACAAAAATCACGTGGGATCTCACTACCATCTCACTAAGCTTTCCCATAGAGCTCAACTACAATTACAGCTGATGTGTGCGTGTTTGGTCTTAAGACTCACATGATTAACCTTTGGTGGGACATTACTCATTTTTTAGCACCCAAAGCCTGGTTTTCAGTAAATGCTTACTGAATTTATTTGTTGAACTTAATATTCTCAATTAATATTCTTAATATTATATTAAGTACCCTAAATGGATAAAAGAGGGTTAGAAAATAGTCAAAGCAATAATGTAACCTGTTAGTCTCTCATGTAGCCCAACAAATGACTGTATGATTATATTTGCCTTAAAAGAACATAGAAGAGGGTCCACATGATAACCCAGTGGTTAAGTCCTAGCCTTGTATATGCTGGGATCAATTTCAGCCCAGTTTGTATCCTGGCAGCTCCACTTCCCTTCCAGCTCTGTGTGGCTTGTGGCCTGGGAGAGCAGTGGATGATGGCCCAAAGTCATGGGACCCTGCACCCATGTGGGAGACCCAGAAGAAGCTCCTGGCTCCTGTCAACTAAGCTCTAGCCATTGTGGCCACTTGGGGAGTGAACCAGTGGATGAAGATCTCTCTTTCTGTCTCTCCTCTCTGTAAATCTGACTTTTCAGTTTAAAAAAAAAATCGTAAAAAAAAAAAATTTAACAAAGATGGGCCTAGGCGCAATAGCCTAGTGCCTAAAATCCTCATTTGCCTGTGCTGGGATCCCATATGGGTACTGGTTCTAATCCTGGCAGCTCAGCTTCCCATCCAGCTCTCTGCTTGTGGCCTGGGAAAGCAGTTGAGGACAGCCCAAAGCCTTGGGACCCTGCACCAGAGTGGGAGACCTGGAACAAGCTCCTGGCTCCTGGCTTTGGACCAGTGCAGGACTGGCCAATGCAGCCACTTCAGGAGTGAACTATTGGATGCAAGATCTTCCTCTCTGTCTCTCCTCCTCCCTGTATATCTGACTTTTCCAATAAAAATAAGTCTTTAAAAAAATTTTTTTAACAAAGAAAGCATAGCAGAGGGTTGGCATGGCAGCCTAGCATGCCAATTCTCCATTTGTTGACGCTGGCATTCCACACAGGTGCCAGCTCTTGGCCCAGCTGCTCTACTTCCCATCCAGATCCCTGCTCACAGCCTAGTAAGATAGCAGAGAACGGCCCAGAGTCCTTCAGACTATACCCGTGTGAGCCCAGCTTCAGATCAGCTCAGCTCTGAGGACTGTGGCCATTTGGAGAGTGAACTGGTGCTTGAAAGACCTCTCCCACTTTCTCTCCTTCTCTCTGTAAAATTTGCCTTTCAAACAAAAACAAATATAGTTATTTCAAAAAATAACACAGCAGGACAAGAGAAAGAAATAGGATAAAATGCAATGAGCAGGTGTTAAACAGTATCGACGCTGGGATGCGGGGTGTGGGGGATCTCCAGCTCTGAGTCACAGCTGTGCCCGCAGTGAGGGGGATCCTGCAGCCTCCTTGGAAGCAGCCGCGCATGCAGCACTCGCCACACGGAGCTCCCCTTTCAGGAAGGACCGCTGGCCGTACTGCTTGCACTCCTGACTGAGGGCAGTATACCTGCAGCATCAGATGTAGGTTCGTCGCTTTCTGTGCAGACCAGCCAGAATTATCATCTCCAACCTCAAACCAAGGTTTCATACGTTGAATATATGAGCCTTCTTTAAAAAAATTTTGGTTGGAATTGTTGTTCTTTAACAAGTTTTGGAGCAAAATCAAGCAATCTTCGACTACTATACCTGGGGAGAAAATGTAAAACCAAAGCGTTAGGTCTGATGAAAGCTGAAATTCACAAGTGTTTTCACAGGGCCCGCTGCAGGCTCAGCACGTCCTCTGTCTGGCAAGCCAGGCCGTTGGTCCCAATTCCTGACAGCCACGGGTTGTATAACACGTTCTTCTCTCCAGCGCCGCTGCCATTTCCTGACTTTCATATTTAACTATTCATTCATCTCAGTAACTCTACCATTGTTTCTTCAAATCACAGCTTAAATACTTCTTCAGAATTGATTCCCAAGAACCCAGGTGTTCATGTGTACAGTAGCTAGTTACTTGTAGTTTTAGGTTTTGCTTGCCTTCTTCACTAGGTTTTTATCTGTGAATATCCCACTCACCTCTACCTATGCTAGTAAGACAAGGTTTTAGGTCAACATGCAGTAGCTAACTATGAAATCTTTGCTAGCCCAATCAATCGTGTCCTCCTTGACCTCTGAGAGGCCCTGGACATGCTTCCGCATCCCTTCCCTGAAGGCCCTCTGGCTGTGCTTCCTAAAGCACACCTCTCTGGACCGCAGCCTCTCGTCCAGCTCTCTCACGGTTCCTGCTCTCCATGGTTCCATCTTTTTCCCTCTGTGCTTACAGTCCAGCACTCCAGGGCACTTTCATCTACACCATCTTCACAGGGAAAACTCTCCCACTCATCTCAGTTTCACCACACACTAGAAAAACCAGTGTTCCACTTCCTCTACAAAGCGGACTGGCCTGATGCTGGGATTTCACAGCTGGGAGGCTCCTCTGGCACTGGCATAGCCACACTTTGGAGTTAAGCTGTATGCTTACAGCAATCAATTACTTATTTACTTTGATAGGCACAGCAACTGAGGGAAAGTTAGAGAAAGCTTTCACTTAGCGGTTCAGTTCTTCCATCCACTGGTTCAGTTCCCAAATGGCTATGACAGCTGGGGCCGGGCCAGGCTAAAGCCAGGAACTCCATGTGGGTTTCCCGTATGGATGCCAGGAACACAAGTATTTAAGCCATTACTTTGTTGCTTCCCACACATATTATCCGGAAGCTGGATTCAAAACGGAATATCTAAGACTTGAATTGGCATTCACATACACGATGTGAGTACTACAGATGATGGTCTAATCCACTTCACCACGCAGCTTGCCTTCTCAATTACTTTTTAAAAGAGCAACAAATAACTTTTCAGAAAAACTGAGAACATACTTTCCACATACTCTCCCTTTCTGACTTTTCCCAATTAAGTGATGCCTTGGCACTGAAGTGGCAACTTTTGTACATTAGGGTTCCCTTTGTGCTGTAAGGTTTGGTGGGAATTTGACTCATTTACAAGCATCTGCTGGCACTGGGAAGAAAAGACTGAACACCCCTTCCACCACTGACAAGCCTCCTTCCAGCACGCACCTAGTGAGCTACCTCAGTCACAGCAAGTCACTTAGCAATCTTCAAGACTAAATCTCATTAATCCGATTTTTTGCCATACCACGCTGTGTTCCTCAACCACCTGCAACAAAAGATGCTCTCTGTGCTTTTTCAATGTACATTCTTTCATTTTCTCATCTCATTATGCTTTGGTTTCTTTATTCCCACCTTGTTTCCTTTCAAAGACTTTCAGGATCCCATCTCAAACCCTCAAATACTAGCTGATAAAAAATACAATAGCCTTGGTTTGTCTTGTCAACATTCTCAACTAAAGTTAGCTGATGCTCTCAACCATGTGGACGCTGGAGTCAGGATGCTGCAGCTAAGATCCTGTGTATTTTCCAGAGACTCCAAGTCCTCTACCCTCATAAAAAATGTCTGGGCCCCGAAGGCTCAGAAAGTTTGGCTACAGCAATTCTTACCTCTCCTTGCTGCACTTATAATAACTTCACTGTTGCTACTCTTTCCTCATGTAACATGTCGGTGCATTTTGGTCATTCTTGGGGCAGACATTTAGCGTAGTAGCTAAGATGCCAGATTCCAGGTTGAAGTGCCTGAGTTCAAACCTGGCCGAGGCTTCCGACCCCAGAATCTTGGTGCTGCAGATCTCAACAGGCAATGGTGAGGGAGGAACTAAATGGGCTCCTGCCACTCACCCGGGAGCCCTGGGCTGAGTTCCCCTTCATGCTCTGGCCTCTCCCAATTCTGCCTGTGGCAGGCACTTGAAGAGCGGGCCAGTGCATGGGAGTGCTCTTACTGTCTGATTAAAAACAAAAAAAACCAGACGTCTTTCTGTCAATCCTGTCATTCTTGGCTATTTTAATGCTAACAACCATCTAAGTAATACCTGGACTTCTCAGTTCACCGTCCCACTTTTGTGATAATCCTCACCCTCTGACTAAATCCTCTACCCTTGTGGCTCACTTTTCTGTTTTAAGCTTTCCCTGAGACGTTCACACCTCCCGAGAGATGCCTTTCTCCTGCTGGAGAGATTGCTTCCGGTTGTTACCACCTTCCCAACTCAGCTCTCACTGCACAGATTGGTACTCTCTCCCAATACCCTGCGGTAACAGGCCCAACCCTGTGAAAAGCCACCTGCCTTGTTTAGTGTGCCTGCACCAAAGCAGCTCAGTATTGCTGGAAGGAAAGAGATCGCACGGAGGCTGTCTGCATCGCTGTCGGACCACGGGGAACACTTTCACCGAGGCCCCCAACACAGGAGACAGGCAGTTCTCCCCTCCCAAGAAGACTATTTCTAACTTTCTGGTAATTTTTAACTGTGTCCTTTCCCTTCATTCTTCATATACATTGAGTCTGCCTTCACTTCAAATTCTTGTCACCAAATCTGCAAAGTTGCATCTTCTTTAATCCCTTAGAAAATGTGGCAGAACAGAATTTGAAAGGACGCAGCTAGGACATTCCAGAAAAGAAGGATGACACCAATTCAGTCTGCAGAAGCCTAGCAAATTTCAAAGAGGACTCAACAACAAACCCATATGCAACATGCCCCAGCGAAAGAAGAAAGAATGTCAGCTAGGCCTGAGCCTCCACTTCCCCTTCCCAATGCATTTCCTAGAAGCTAACAACGGAGTGCACAGAGATTCTCTTCATGCTTTACCTCCATCACTGTTCCCTTCCTCTGTAATAATATCCAGTAGTCTTTCAAAAGCATTTTCAAAAGCAACGATTTTCTGGATTGCTCCATTGCTTCTTGTCAATGCCTGCAGTAGTAAGACACCCTGTGGAGAAGAAAGCCAATGTTTAGCAGAGCCTAACATTTACAAGACATTTAAAAAATACTTTAAGAAATCATGGAACTTCAGGACCTGTGAGAATTTCACAAGTGTAACCCATTCATTTTATATTTGTGAAAAACAGACTGGGAGATTAAGAAATTTGCCTTGGTCTCTCTAACACTACAAATTTCAAAGAGACAGAACCCAGAGCAGAATTCAGGTGAAAAAACTGATTCAGTTTCTCTTTCCATTGTACAATACAAACACACACTTCTTTCACACTCTTCAATCACTACAGTTTATACTGAAGCTGAGAGTTGAACACGATTATATCTGCCTCGGGAAGTCACTACACACGCTTCATAATACCAACAATGGGAAGGCTGTGATTCGGTAACCTAAATCAGCAAACATCACCACAGTCGGGCAAAGAAAGCTCAGGCATCCAGGTCAGTATCTGGCCCCAAATCTTACCCTAAGCCATAGAAGATGAAAATCTACACGCCATGAAAGGCAGATGCAGCATGAGCTGCATTCAGCGTTTGCCTCTTTCAGTTTCATTAGGACCTGTTAAGTTGGGTTTAGGTACACACTTTAAACTTACTTATCAACTAAGAAAAATTCACTTTTCTGCTTATTATGGATTTCTTTTATATATAGCAACAAATACTCAATGAATTCCTAAGTGCCCAATGATAGTGAAAAGCTCCCAAGTCCCAGAGTCCCAGTAGCTCCCGGCTGTCATTACTGCACAGGTATTTATACGAGGCAAAAAGCACCCACAACATTTTTGGGCTTCATCCGTTCATTTTCCTATCAAGTTTCAAAACTTGAGACTTTAAAATTTGAAACTTGAGACAAAGAAAAAGGGAATGTGGTCATTTTTAGATATCCAATTTTCCTGTTTGATGAAGCCAACTTGCACTTAACTGAAAATCTGGCTGTTTTATTTAACAGCTGTACAACATTAAGCAAACTACAAAAATTAATTGTTAGCATACTCATGTGTAAAACAAAGAATAATATATTTCTCAAAATTATTTTTTAAAAGATTTATTTATTTTTATTGGAACGGCAGATCAGATTAACATATGCTAATAGCTATAAGCCAACAGTGAAACACCTAGTACTGAACCAATGGGATTGATTTAAGAGGGTGATGTCTAAAATAAAATAAAATAAAATTGAAAGTTGCTTAAAATAAAAGATATGTCTAAATATTAAAGAATAAAAAAGTCCTTCTTGGAAGGTACATTTCTATATAACTTCATTACCTATAAATAACACTGGAGTAATGCCTACACTACAAAATTTTCCTGGCTCAGTGGGTTACTGGCCTACCCCATGGGCTGCCTGTATCCCATACTACGGTCCTTCATTCAAGTCATGGCTACTGCACCCTCGCACTCCAGCTTTCTGCTAACACACCTTAAAGACAAAGAATAAGGCAGAAACACTGAGTTCCTGCCACCCTTGTGGGGCATTCTGATGGAGTTTCTAGTTTGTGTCCTCAGCATGGTCTAGCCCTGACAGTGTAGGGAAGTGAACCAGCAGATGGATGGAAGATTCCTCCCTGTTGTTCTAACTTAGAAAACCTAAAATTAACAGCAAAAACCTATATGGACTGCAGGTCAACAGCACTTCAGTTGTGAAGATAAAAGTAATGCATATGGCATTTCCTATAGCTTAAGCTGAGAAAGGAATAGAGCAAGCAAGCACAAAGGCAAACAGGAAGAAGACATGACTAACAGAGACTTGACCACTTGATTTTATGGTTCTTGCACTTCCCATTGTAAATACTGATGCTGCAATAGGACCTTGTAGCTAAAACATTTTTAAAAAAGTACTTTCTCCCACTCTGGTGCAGGGTCCTAAAGCCTTGGGCAGTCCTCGACTGCTTTCCCTGGCCACAAGCAGGGAGCTGGATGGGAATTGGGGCGGCCAGGATTAGAACTGGCACCTCTACAGGATCCCAGCACATGCAAAGCAAGGACTTCAGGCACTAGGCTATGTGTCAGACCCCAACTAAACCATTTAAAGAGATTTTTCAGTTGTGATCTAAACATTACAAAGTTGAAATCAAGTTGGAGATAATAGAAGAAAAATGTTCACGAAATAAGACAACATAACATCAATACAAAAATATTCAAGTTTACAAGCAAATATTAAAATAATCCAAAAAGGAAGGTAAATCTATAGCAAATTATGTTTCTAATATTTTGAAATACATAATTAATCCAATAACGGAGAAAATCCCAAATGTGATGCTTCATTAAATTTACACAGTTCAATGTTTGAGGACTTCTCTTTGGGAGGAAAAGGTATTCTGGAGATGGATACAGTTTCCAATACAATCACCCAGAAGGGAGAGGAAGAAATCCTAGATGCACGGAAAGATTATTATTTGAAGAGCAAACATGGCTTGCCTAACCCCAAACACTGAAAGAAATAATCTGGGCTTAAAAAGACTTAAAAGATTGTTAGCATAAGTTTTCAAATATAACTTCTTATGACTTGGAATAAGGGTCAAAATTATTTCATTTGCAAAGAAGATAGTTACACATTGCTAGATTTCGTTTTCATATTTAACTTACATCATTTCGTATAACTTCCCTGGAATCTGCCAGTAAGTCCATCAGCCTTGAAACACCTGGAACACACAACTATGTCAAAACTACTAGCAGATCAGAAACAAATGATCCAAATGAGAAATGATTTATTATCACAGCACTCATTCCAGTCTCCTTCTCTAAGACATATTCCTCATGTTTAAAATGAAAATGATAAAATATGTTACTTACCCATGGGGCTAACCAAAATAATCTGTTGCACCTGCGGTCCTAATTGTTTTAAAAGTGAAGTCAGAAGCTTCACACCAGGCCACCGGACATGGAAATCAAACTCCTGAAATATAAGAATATGAAACAGTTACTTCATATTTTTAAGAAAACTACAATTAAAAAAAAGAAGTTAAAAAAAACTACAACTTAAGAAATAAAAGCAACACAAGGAAAATTTGACTCAGGTGGCATAAATGGGATAAAACAGCATTGTGTAAAATAGAAGTGGACAGTACTTTAACATACTAGATCGTTTTTAAAACACGGAAGTTGATCTCTTGCTATGATACAACAAATTTCACTATCTTTAAGAGAATGTTCATGTTGCTTCTTTATTAACACTCAAAAGGCAATACTAAGCTTATTAAGATGACAAAAATAACCGACGTTCTCCATTTACCTCGAGTAAAGATAACAGGAGGGTGACATTTTCATGCTGCTTAATGAAAATCTCGGTAAACTGGCTCCCCAAATCCTCACTCTGTCTTGTGGAATTCTCTTCTGTAATATTGAAAGATAAGCACTTTAATGTGATGCCATGTTATTTAAAGCCATCCTTTCATTGAAAGTTGAGAAGAAATGAGACCATTTTCCTGGTATCCAAATAATTCAATAATGGAATATTGTGGCTAGTACCAATATCACAGTGACAATGTTAGCTTCTACGCTTAAAATAATTTCTGGTGCAATTTACATATTTTTATTCTTCAAATGTTTAAGTATGGTATCTGAAGAAAAATATGTTCTCTCAAGGACAGAGCGAGTTAAATGTCTGTTACGGCATAAGGACACTACTTGGGATGATGGGAATGCTTAATCGTAAATACAGCAGTAGTTACACAATTGTACACTTCTGTCCAAACTCGCAGGAATACACAACTTCAAAGAAGAAATTCTATCGTATTTGAATGATTATCTAAAACTCCAACAGGCCTGGTTGATTGTGCTACTATAAAAATAATTAAGGTGTAACATTAAACCAATAATCTGAAGAATCCTTGGTGTCTTTTAAAAATATATACTACAGGGCCCGGCGCGGTGGCGCAAGTGGTTAAAGGTCCTTGCCTTGCACACCTGGGATCCCATATGGGCGCCGGTTCTAATCCCGGCAGCCCCGCTTCCCTTCCAGCTCCCTGCCTGTGGCCCGGGAAAGCAGTCGAGGCTGGCCCAAAGCTTTGGGAACCTGCACCCGCGTGGGAGACCCGGAAGAGGCTCCTGGCTTCGGCTCGGCATAGTATTGGTCCGTTGCGCTCACTTGGGGAGTGACTCATCGGACGGAGGCTCTTCCTCTCTGTCTCTCCTCTCTGTATATCCGCCTTTCCAATGAAAAAATAATAAAAATAAATCTTTAAAAAATATATATATATATATATATTACAGGGTCTGGTGCGGTGGCCTAGTGGCCAAAGCCCTTGCCTTGGCCTTGAATGCGCCAGGATCCCATATGGGCACCAGTTCTAATCCTGGTAGTCCCGTTTCCCATCTAGCTCCCTGCTTGTGACCTGGAAAAGCAGTGGAGGATGGTCCAAAGTCTTGGGACCCTGCAATCACATGGGAGACCTGGAAGAGGCTTCAGATTGGCTGAGCGCTGACAGTTGCGGTCAGCTGGGGAATGAACCATCAGATGAAAGACCTTCCTCTCTGTCTCTCCTCCTCTCTATAAATCTGACTTTGCAATAAAAACAAATAAATCTTCAAAATAAATAAATAAAAAATAACAATATATACTATATAACTATGCAGCAAATGTCCAACTCAGATGTGAACATTTCTAAGTTATTTAAAAGATTTTCTATTTGCCCTTAAAGCTTAAGCCTTTAAGCCAAACTGCAGTACCCGCTGTTTCTATATACTGTGTAAAAACATGTAAAGAACCACTGAAAATGGAAGCGACAAATATAAGATCAAATCAGCATTTAACATCTTCCCACATCACAAACTCAATTTAGAGGGAAATTCACCTAACCCCCATTCCCTCCCTCACACCAAACACAGCTCATTAGTCATGCTATCCTGTTCGAATATGAACCCTTATTGACCTGCTGCTCCAAGCAGTAATTATAAACTGATGTAGATATCAGTAAAGATCAATCCTGTTTACTATATCCCAGAATTTTAAAATGAGATTAATACTAACGTAACATAGAAATGAAAAAAGAAACACATCAGCAGTTGACTGAAAAAGTAAAGCAGGGCCCGGCCCAATAGTATAGTGGTTAAAGTCCTTGCCTTGCATGCACTGGGATCCCATGTGGGCGCCAGTTCTAATCCCGGAGGTCCCGCTTCCCATCCAGCTCCCTGCTTGTGGCCTGGGAAAGCAGTTCAGGATGGCCCAAAGCCTTGGGACCCTGCACCCGTGTGGGAGATCCAGAAGAGCTCCTGGCTTCAGATTGGCTTAGCTCTAGCTGTTGTGGTCCTTTGGGGAGTGAATCATTGGATGGGAGATTTTCCTGTCTGTCTCTCCTCCCCTGTTTATATCCACTTTTCCAATAAAAATAAATAAGTCTTAAAAAAAAAAAAGCAATCTAACAGCAACAGTGATAATCCCATCAAATTATGTGTAGAGGAACTACAGCAAAGAAAACCAACAATAGAAATGCTTTTGAATATTAACTGCTCAATGACGCTAGGCAAACCTTTTAGAAACTAAAAAACATTTCTCTTAATCACCTTAGAACTATTACTATTCAAACAACACTTTTTCTTTTTTAAAAGATTTATTTTTATTGCAAAGTCAGATATACAGAGAAAATGATAGAGAGGAAGATCTTCTGTTGTTGGTTTATTTCCCATGTGGCTGAGCTGAGCCGATCTGAAGCTAGGAAGCAGAAGCCTCTTTCAGGTATCCCACACAGGTGCAGGGTCCCAAGGCTTTGGGCCATCCTCGACTGCTTTCCCAGGCCACAAGCAGAGAGCTGGATGGGAAGCGGGGCTGCCGATATTAGAACCGGCACCCATGTGGGATCCCGGTGCATGCAAGGCAAGGACTTTAGAGACTAGGCTACCATGCTGGGCTCAACACTTCAGTTTTAAAAGCATTACTGGGCACTATGCTGATAATAGCAGAGAAAGTGAAATAGAGCAATAGGTCAGGAGGCAAGTAGCCAAGTAAGAGATAAAGGCCGTTTTGATCTTAAGGGTCACAATTTTTGTGAAAGCAGTGAACAGTACTTACTGACATACTGTATAGGAAGGTAGAAAAAAAAGGAAGAGTTGACACCAAGGTTTTAGCCTAAAGATCTAGAAGGATGGAGTTCGCCTTTACTGAAAAAGGAAACAGTGGGAAATGCAAAATTCAAGTACAGGAAGAATCCTAAGCTTTGGACATGTTAAGACTGAACACCTTGCAAACACCCATGGCTGATACCAAGGAAGCTGGTGGAAGACACAAGCACAGATGTGTCTGGAGAGGTCTGGGCTGGATGCACACACATCAGAGTGGTGAACATGTAGATGGTATTGTTTTGGAAACTGACCTCCAGGGACAGGAGGTCACTCCAAAGGGCACCAGTTTGGATCACTCGTAATGCCTGGGCCTCGATCAAATCTTCTCTGGAGTTTATACAGAGCAGTGGCTGAGCTGCTCTCAGCACTTGGGGGGTGGGGCAAGCAAGTGGGGTGCAGAGCAAATGCACAGTGGGGGGCTTCTATGCCATCACAGTCCTGGGGACTTCCTGAGTTGTCCCAGTCAGCTTCTCCTTATCTCCTTTCTTCTCTTTACCCGACTCTGCCCCTGTGAAGCCTGGGGTCTTGCCATGTGATCTGTGTCCTGCGTGAGAGCTTGCTTTTTACCTACATGCAGACTGGTTTCCACTTCAGTACTGAAAGTAATAAGACTGGAAGACCACAGGCAACTGCAAGAAACTTACAGCCACCAGCATCCTGTGGTACTGTGGTCATAAAGCCTGCAGAGGCCAGAGACGGGGTGCTCTCTGTCCCCTGAAGATGCCCAGAGGTCAGTTTCCATGCAACACATGTCTTCAACATCCAGGAGCCTAAGTCATGGGGGAGAAAAATCTATGGCCCTGCGAGGGTATGCGTGCTATGTCTCAGGGCATAGCAGACACAGTAATGAAAAATCACATTGTTTGCTTCTCCCCGCATATGGCCAACAAACAGATATGAGCATCTAATGTACCCTCTCTTGCAATTAGTGAGGCAAACCTGTTAGTAATTGTCTATAGCACTTTAGTTTCTAGTGAAGCATTCCTTGACTTACAATGAGGTTGATAATCCCGCTCAAATCTGCATTGTCTGAACCTAATTCAATGCATGCACTCCTGTTAGCCGAAGAGCAAGAGCCTTAAGCAAGCCCAGGCTCGCAGAAGAGCCAGCTTAGGCAACTGAAGGCTGCTTCCGTAGTTCAAACTCTGATTTAATTAGCTCAACAAATTTCAACTTTGACTTTCCAGCCAGACTTTGATTTTTCATCTCAATACTTAATCTTGCAAGGAAGCAAGAATGCCCTCTCTTCCAGTTCTAATCACATTGTATTAGAGATCCCAGTCATTTCTGTATGGCAAGAAGAAAGAAAAGGGACTAAAGCTGGAAAGGAAGAAGTAAAACTATTCACTCATAAATGACCTGTTTCTCTGTGAAAATTCTGTAGATCCAGCTTGCGTTCTGGCTGCTCTGTTTCCCACCCGCTTCTTGTTACTACACCTAAGAAGGCAATGGATTATGACCCAAGTGCCACCAGCATGTCAGACCAGAATCAAGTTTCTGGCTTCAGCCCATCCATGCTTGGCTGTTGAGGTAAGACCGGGGTGAGCCAGAACAGGGAAAATCTTCCTTGCTCTTTTTCTGACTCTCTGCCTTTGAAATAGACAAATCTTTAAAAAACACATCCAGAAATAGGCCTATTTACTAAAATGGATTATAAATCTAACTGTAAAGCTAGAAACTGACTATAAGACTGTTAGCATCTAACTTTCAAAAGAAAACATAGGATATCTAAAAAATCTTAGATTGGGCAAAAGACTCATAAGTGACACAAAAAATCTAAATTATAAAACAAAAAAACCTCATCAAGAATTTTAACTTTTGTTCCTTAAAAGAAAATGTCACAGAATGAGAAAAGTTAATTGTGAACTACATATTACAAAGGACATGGACCTAGAACATAAAAAGAACATTACAACACAAGTATATGTCAAACACCCATTAAAAAAAAGGGCCAGGAAAGATCTTAATAAACATGTTACACACACAAACCCACAAAGATACACAGTGGCAAACAAACAAACAAACAAAATCAAATGAGAAGTTAGCAACTCTTGCACAAGGGACATGAATATTCAAACTATGAGACCCTTGTACTTTGACCATTACAAATCAACAAGGATGACTAAAAGTTTACCAAACAAAAACAAACAAACAAAAAGAATGGATCATACCAACACCAGGTGGGATAGTTCATTGGCTAGTCCTTGCCTTGAATCAGCCAGGATCACCTATGGGTGCTGGTTCAAGTGTGGGCTGCTCCACTTCCCATCCAGCTCTAGGCTGTGGCATAGAAAAGCAGCAGCAGATGACAGAAAGCCTTGGGACCGTGTGCCCATGTGGGAGGCCCAGAGGAAGCTCCTGGCTCCTGATCAGCTCAGCTCTGGCTGTTTTGGCAACTTGGGGGGTGAACCAGTGGGTGGAGGATCTTTCTGTCTCTCTCTCTGTGGATCTGCCTTTCCAACAAAATAAATACATCTTAAAAAAAAAGAAAAAAGAATTGACCATACTAAATGTGGGAAAGAATGTGCACAAAATGGTATTGCTGTTTTAAAAACAGTGTAGAAATCATACAAAGTTTGGAAAGAGTTTGGAAAATCATATATCCGTACTATATCATGAACCTTTCTATTCCCTGGCATTTAGTGAACAGAAATGAACATGTATTTAATCATTAACTGTGCATGAATGTTTACTGTGTTTATAAATAGAACACAAAAGCTTAATTAAAAAATGAAAAACTGATAAAATCAGGTTAATAAAAATGTAATAGTCCAATCTGGAAACAACCTCATAAATACTCAGAAAACTGGAGAACAGAGTTAAAATGGTTATATATTCACACAAACCTATCATCTAATATATAAAGAAATGGAGTGCTTATATATAATACAGATAAAAAATACACTGAGTGAAAAAACTCCCCACACTCTCAAAGTGCAATTATATGACCTCATTTATGTAAGTTTCTAAAAAATACAAACTAAAAACAGGTTTATGACTAAGTAGAGTCAAAATGAAAAAGGATATATTACAAACAAGCATAAGATCCTTTGGATGGGTTCACTGTTTTGAGGTTGAAGAGAAGGTTTCAAGGAGAAACAAACGGCTAACAGAGAATGCTGACAGGTTGAATGGGTAATTGAGCCTAACACGACGAAGGTGTAACGCAGATACCTTCCTGGGCGGCACTAACTGGAGAAGATCACAAAGATTTTTGAGTAAAACTACTTAGTAGTCATGCTACTTTGGGCAAACGCCAAAATATATCAAACCTCAATCTCCTTATTTGTGAAATAGGGGCAGTGTTTGTAACACAGGCTTTTCTGTGAGGATTAAAAATAAGTGAATCATCTGGCACAGTGCCTGGTTAATGATCTGTTCAACAATATCACCACCATCCCTAGATAGATTTTTTCTTTGACTAGTTTTTTTTTTATTTTATTGGAAAGGCAAATTTATAGAAAGAAGGAGAGACACAGAGAAAGCCCTTCCACCTATTTGCTGCTTCACTCTCCAAATGTCCACAGGAGTTGGAGCTGGGTCGTTCAGAAACCAGGAGCTTCCTCCAGGTTGGCCACACTTTGGCAGTCCTCTGCTGCTTTCCGAGGCCGTAAGCAGGGAGTTGGATGGGAAGTGGAGCAGCTGAGATTAGAATCATATGGGATACTGCACTTGCAAGTGAAGGATTAGCCAACTGAGCCATCAGACCAGCCCCCAGTCAGAATTTCTTAAATCTGACACTGCTGAGACTTCAGGCCATACACATCTCTGTGGGAAGCTCCTTGTGCATTGTGGAATGTTTAGGAACAACTCTAGTCTTCACCCCTAAAAGACAGCTGCAGAACTGTTCTAATAATTATTTTTGACAATTTAAAAAATGCCTCTAATAATGGTCAAATACGCCAGGGATGGTAGAGGTAGGGGATACATTACCGTCAGTTGGGAACCACAGTCTAAGATACACAGCATAAGCTGCATGTTTACACTAAGCTTTCAAATTCAGAACTGAACAATCTTCTTTGGATGATTCAGTGAAAAACTTGGACTCTTGCAAGGTTACCATCAGTATGTGGTATCACTGGGGCTGGCGTTGTGGTGCAGTATATTAAACCACTGCTTGCAATACTGGCATCCCATATAGGAGTGGTGGTTTGATTTCTGGCATTTCCACTTCAGATTCAACTTCCTCCTAATGCACCTGGGAAAACAGGAGATGTACCGCTCACACGGCAGACCTGAATGGAACTCCATGCTCCAAACTTGGGCCAGGCATTTCAATCCTGGCCCGTTCTGGCGTAAACCAGCAGATGGGAGACCTCTAGTATTCTATCAAGTAAATAAAAGTTATTTATTTAAAAATAAGAATTATCAGAACTGGTATGGTAGCCTAGCGGCTAAAGTGCTCCCCTTGCATGCGCCGGGATCTCATATAAATGCAACATGGTTACTCCAATTCCATATGGCTACTCTACTTCCCTTCCAGCTCCCTGCTTGTGGTATGAGAAAGCAGTGAAGGATGGCCCAAAGCTTTGGAACTTTGCACCTATGTAGGAGACCCAAATGAAGCTCCTGGCTCCCGGCTTCTAATTGGCTCTGCTTCAGCTGTTGTAGCTACTTGGGGAGTGGACCAGAGGATAGAAGATCTTTCCGTCTAACCTTCTCTCTCTAAGTCTGACTTTCCAATAAAAAATAAATCTTAAAATAAAAAGGGGAGGGGGCCCGGCGCGGTGGCGCAAGTGGTTAAGGTCCTCGCCTTGCACGCCCAGGATCCCATATGGGCACGGGTTCTAATCCCGGCAGCCCCGCTTCCCTTCCAGCTCCCTGCCTGTGGCCTGGGAAAGCAGTCGAGGCCGGCCCAAGGTTTTGGGACCCTGCACCCGTGTGGGAGACCCAGAAGAGGCTCCTGGCTTCGGATCGGCATAGCATCGGCCGTTGCGCTCACTTGGGGAGTGAATCATCGGACGGAAGATCTTCCTCTCTGTCTCTCCTCTCTGTATATCCGCCTTTCCAATAAAAAATAAATAAATAAATCTTTAAAAATAAATAAATAAATAAAAAGGGGAGGGTGCCGTGGTGCACCAGCCTAGTGGCTAAAGTTTTTTTGCCTTGCATCTGCCAGGTTCACATATGGGCACAGGTTCCAATCCCAGCTGCTCCAGTTCCCACCCAGCTCTGTGCTTGTGGACAGGGAAAGCAGTTGAGGACAGCCCAAACCCTTGGGATGCTGCACCAGCGTGGTAGACTTGGAAGAAGCTCCTGGTTCCTGGTTCCTGGCTTGGGATTGGCTGAGCCTGACATTTGCGGCAACTTGGGGAGTAAATCATCAGATGGAAGATCTTCCTCTCTGTTTCTCCTCTCTGTAAATCTGACTTTCCAATAAAAATAAGTAAATCTTTTTAAAAAAATTATCACTAAGAATGCAAATGTATAAAAATATATCCTATGACACTTCCAGAAGCTGATCTGTAAACAAATCTTGACAGTAATATTTTATATTACTTTATTTCTTTCTCATTTCTTTCTTACATGCAATCTACCCCAAAAGTAGTTTTTGAGTGTCCTGAATTCTAAATAAAAATAAACACACTGCAGTCTCTAAACATCGGTAAACTATTGCTTTTTTTGTCCTAATGTTTCATTTCTTTTTAAAGATTTATTTACCTTTATTGGAAAGGCAGGTATAAAAAGAGGATGAGAGACAGGAAGATCTTTCATCCAATCTCATGATTTACTCCCCAAGAGGCTGGAAAGGCCCAAAGCCATGAGTCAGGAGCATCTTCTGGGTCTCCCATGTAGGTAGGTGCATAGTCCCAAGGCTTTGGGCCATCCTCGACTGCTTTTGCAGGCCACAAGCAGGGAGCTGGATGGGAAGCAGGACCTCCAGGATTAAAACTGGTGTCCACATGGTATCCTGGTGAATGCAAGGCTAGGACTCCAGCCTCTAGCCACCATGCCAGGCCCCTGATGTCTCATTTTCTAGGTTAGCCATTGCTTCAGAAGAAACGCTTAGGAGAGTAGCCATTATTTCTATTTTAAGGAAACAATGTGGAGGAGATGACAGAATGAAACAAAACCCCAAAGACTGCATTTCAAACCTATCATCATGTTACTGTACGATCATCGGTATGTTGGGAACATTAAGCTAAGGTAGCAGAAGCTTGAATAAAACGAAGCCTAACATTTAGACACAACTGGAACGGTCTCAGGGGACAGCCTCTGTAATGCATCTGCACAGATCTTCTGTTATTCCTCTGGGAGTTGATAACATTGTGTCTTAATTATGTGCACACCCTAAACATAAAACATTACTAGGCAAATTATGATTTTCAAAGTTCAAGGGAGCATTTATGAGTGGATCTGATAAAATCCCCTCAAGTAGAGCAAGAAAAACTATATATCCTTCTCATTGGATTTGCAAGTTGGTATGATAATGTAAAGAACTGTGAAGAAATTAGAAAAGATAACGAAATTTGTGAACTGATAGAATCCTTTTGAAAATTTTTCCCCTTTAAAAAATTATAAATAGGAATGCTGAGTACCAGAAAATTCGGTGGGTTGATGGCAATATCTTTTTAAAGGTTTATTTATTTATCTGAAAGGCAGAGTTACACACAGAGAAAGAAGAATCTTTCATCTCTGATTCGTTCTCCCCAAATGGTTTCTTCTAGTCTCCTGTGTTGAGTGGCACCTGGAGCACAAGCCCTTTGGCCATTTCTGTTTCCTTCCCGGGCCAACTGCAGAAAGCATTAGTGCAGCCAAGATCTGGACAGGGGCCCGAATGGCATGGCAGCCCTGCAGGCAGTGGCTGCACTTGCTAGCCACAATGCTGGCCCCGAGTCTACCTTTCCTTATGCCACTGCAATGAAAATGATGGCTATACGAGAAATGATAAATACTTAGATAATTCTAATGGAATTCTATATATTAATACACATACATATGTAACAAAACCAAACAAAAAGTGGCTCATTGACAATATATATGTCAGATGAATCCTCTCCAAATACATGAGAGATCTTTGTTCAAAAGACAAGAAACATACTCTGCCATTTAGAATGGTCTTCACCCAGAAAACTAGCATCCCAGCAACATGCTGGCCTTATTGTGGGGCACTGTGGAGCTCTTCTGCTTTGGCATATATTCATGTTTGGTGAATGATATTTGTGTGCACAATCATGTTTTCAAAAATTATTTATAATTTTTTGTTTTTACTTTGCTGTAATAGAAAATGTGAGCAGTGATGGAAGAGAGGAAAGCAGGCTAAAACTAAAACAGGGCAGATGGACAGGACGTGTCCCAAGGGCAGCAACACAGCGATTCAGCTCCAGATGGGTATGCCGGCCCAGGTCGTGCCCGTCTTCACATTTTAAAAAAAGTGAGGTCTCAAATACAGAAAGTAATGTGAAAGTTCCCAGCTTATAATACCAGCAACTATTCAAATTCCCAAGAGGGCTGGTGATGTATAGCATAGCACATTAAAAAAACCAATGCAATACCAGCATTCCACACCAAAGAGACCACTGGAGTCCTGGCTGCTCTGCTTCTCAGCTGGTTCCCTGAACTTGGCCTCAGGAAACAGCAGTAGATGGCCCGAGTGTGAGGGTCCTTCCTACCCACCTGGGAGACCCAGAGTTCCTGGCTCTTGCATTTGGCCTGTAACTGCCTGAGGCAAGGTGGCCATTTAGGAAGTAAAACAGGATGGTGGATATTTCTCTGTTACTCTTCCATTCCAATAAATGTATTTTAGAACTGGTCAAACAATTTTGCCGAGAAAATGCTTGGGTCAAAAGTTTGTTACCTCTTGAGAGAAGTTCAGAATAAGATCCATTTGCTTGAGGGGGAAATACTAAAAATTGAAAGCTAATCCAAAAAGGAAGTAGAAAACACAGACAAACTTGATGGCTTTTTCCTGTTTCTGAAAACGAGGTCAGGGCTGTTTCCTGCTTCAAAGAGACAAGAGTTGATGTCAAGAAGTCAGGTTTATTCCAGAGGTCAGACAGGAAGCCAGGCAGCAGGACTGAGATGGGCTCTCCAGGTGGGACGCCAGCTTTACAGCAGGTGACTTAATGTGCTGCTTCTGGCTAGCATTTTCAAAATGCAAGACAGTGTGACATGTTAACAGGCATGTGGTAAAAAGCAAAGGCCTACAGACAAATATATTAGGATTAAAGAAAGGTGAACAGGCTTCCTCACTATGGGTGTCTCAATGACTATTTTACAAATACAAGTGCTAAAACGCTCTAAAGAGGAATATAAATATTCTAGGTATATCGTGATTATTTAAGGAATGCAGGCTTAATATCATAAAAGGTTTAACTGCTGGCATTGGTACAAACTAATAACTTGGCAGGAAGCTGAGTCAGTATCTTTAATTTATTCTGTAGTTATACCATTTAAATACTGCAGCTTATCACTATATAATAAAAATCTACATTTTGAATTGAACCACTAAAATATAGTCCTGTTTCAAAGACCAAGAGTTCGTTTGGTTTAACACTCTCAATTTTAACAAGTGTTAACCAGGTACACTTCACTTCTTTTGAAAAGTTGTAGATTACAGTAACAGCGCTTCTGATTTTTAATGATGTTCTCCAAATTAGCTGAGCAATTGAGAGACAAGACAAAGTTTTCAGGACAGCAGTAAATTATGCTAAAGCAACTACACTACTTACATCTAAAACCTGTAAACCACGCCTTACACCATGAAGAATTACCTCTACTGCATAAGCACCAGAGTGGTAAAAGCACCGTCTCTCACCTACTATACTTCATTTATGAGTATGAGAAGTGAGATTCCTCTTTCTACAACCTTAAGTGTGAACTTAACGGTAATCTGTGTTAAGACTCTCTCTTGGACAACAGAGAAAACACCAAGCGGCCTCTGTACCGCAACTAGACGGCCTGGCGGAAGAACCTCAAGGCCTGCTCAGGGGCTCAACACCATCCCAGGGGAAGCCACGGGACTTTTTTAATGTGCCATGTAACCCAACTTTTGTCTTCCTCATTTAGAAAAATTGAGTATCTCAGGAAAATAAAGTATCAATAAAACAAAATAATACCTTGTTACTTTCAATAAGAAACTCAATGTTAAAAGAAAACCGAAACATATCAAAGAAAATATCAATGAGTTCTATGATTTAAACTAATAAACATCAGTTAGACATTACTGTGTATGCACTATTTTAAAGGGACAATATCAATAGGCAGATATTTTTCAATTGGAATACTTTCCAGGTCTTCTGCAATACATGTTTTACATGTGCATATAATGTGCATTATATGTATACAGTATACACACATACATATGTCTATATACACACATACCTGTGTACATATTCAAATATTGTCAGCTATCTAAAAATTTTTCCAGGGTGTACACATAAGACAATTGACTAAACTGTCCTATGAAAGTTTTAATTTTATTGAAAGATACCTGGGGATACTTCTTGTGTTCTGAACAAACACATTTAGTAGCCATTAAAATAAAAACTATAAATTATACACCTCTTTTGTCAATCAAAATAAATATCATGACAGCATCCTTTTATATTTCAAGAAATCATGCCTAAAAACATCATGCATATGTAAATGCAACCTTTTACCTTCAACATCATCTGAAAAGGTAGACAAAATAAAAGTGGGTGATGAAGAAAATTGTTTTTATGCAATAATAACATAATTACATAAAATATTAAATCAGCAATTTAAGTCAAACAACAGAGATGTCCTAAAAGAAACACAGTGTGTGTTGTACTTTTACAACTATCAGACAGATCTATCAGGAAAACGTTACCAAATCTCAAGGTAAAGAACTCTAAAATGGGGCTTTTGGGGGGTCAGCTTAAAATCAACTTCTGATGAGTCAGTAAAGAATCAACACCAGAACTGAAAGAAACAAACCAACTCAGGCATCGAAGTGTTCTATGTCCAACAATGTCTTTTTTCCACAGGTAAAATAATGTTTATCCACATAATCTACTTTAAAAAAAATGTTATTTTAGTTGATGTTCATCTAGTCAGCAAGGCCGGGAAGGATCTAAGCTTAGGGAGAAGGTGTGATCGTTGTTTCCAAGCTTTCTATTTCTTTTTCCCATTTCTTGGGGAGAGGGGGGAGAAAGGTGGATAGGTCATACCCAGGTGCCAACCAACACAATCTACTTTTAATTGTTTCTAATACTACTTTTATTTGACTAAAAATATGAGCCAGATCAATATAATCTGTTTACTAATCTGTCAACTCAGAATTTCACAAGTTCACATATCAGTCTGTGTTGGGTTTATAAAGTAGATGACTACGCCCTTCCTTCTCATTTTCTACAATAATGGAAAAGCCAATAAGTCCCACTGTGACAGCCTATTTGACATGAGAAATACACTCAACGGCACTGTGCAATGCTGTTTACTGCCTCGTGCCTGCCGTACAAAGCACAAAATGAATACAGACTTCAATCAAGCACATCCCATAGTGACAATAAAGTAGATGACAGACCATCTTATTTTAAGGATCTTGAAACAAAAGGGAAAGGAGGCTGTGCTCAAGAAATGGGTGGTTTCAAACTGATTCATGTTATCTCACACTGAACAAAGCAAATGGCAAAAACTATTCGGAACTTAATAAACTGTTCCTCTTTGTGATGCAGGTCCTTTGAAGAAAGTATAAAGGCTTATTAGGGAAATAAAAATCCTGTAACTTTGTACTGCTCATCAAGTAATAACATTTACATAAAAAGCTAATCAAGATGTAGCCCAAAATGATTATTTAGCCCAGAAGTAGCTAATAACCATATTGCTCAGTTAAATCCAAAGAGGTTTAAGGTGATAAAGTAACATACAAAGAAAGCATCCTAAAGATACTGTTCTTGGACTATGGCTATCTTCACTGATGTAAAAAACAAACAAATAAATAAATAAATAAAAGAAAGAAAAAATCTTTTAAGCATATTTATAAAATAAAATAAAACCAACTTTAAAACCAGGAAGAATAGTACAATCCAGTTAATATTACGCACAGGAAGCACAGTAAAAATAACCAGAAACTTACCTACTTCTTCTTCTTCCTCATTAGATATTATATTATATAGTGTATCCAAAGCATAACCTATGATTTCTGAATCCGAACTAGAAAAAAGAAATTATTATACTTATACACTGCTAAGTAGAGTATAAACTGTTACAACCATTTTTTAGTTACTAGTAAGAACATATGACCCATTAATTCTATTTCTAAAAATCAACTCTAAGAAGACACAGATACAGAGTGCAAACAACAAAACTGTGTAAAAGCTTATTTATAATCCATGCATGCATTTTATAATATGCATCTTCCATTAAGTTAAGGTAACTTGTTGTTATTCCTCTTTTCTTATCATGCCCAGGTACACCTGGTGGACATGACAGCCCACTGATGTCTTCCAAACGATGTCTTCTGGCAGAGGATGGAGGACAGAACAAACTGGGCAACAGCAAGCACCTGGGGCAGGGGAGACTCTAAGGCGGACCTGGTCAGCCAATGGACCTTGGCAGGGATTTCCTCATCCTTGCAGCAACAAGATCAACAGCTTCTCAGAACTACTAAAACCACTTCAGCAGTGCCCTCGGAACATGCTCCACCTTGGGGATCCTAGGATGACATCAAGCATCCATCCCCCATCTCCTTTCTCTTCATCCCTCTCCCAGACACAGGAAGAAAAAAACCGGAAGCAACTATCTCATCCACTTTTCCCCATACATCGATCCTCCCTACCCTCATCAGCGGTCCACTTGCACATGGGCATACATCCTTCTCAACTATACAAACATCAAAACAAAACAAAATTTATAAAAAAAAATTCTACTTTCCAAACTTATTAAAAACATGTACTTATTTTTATTGGAAAGTCAGAATCACAGAGAGAAGGAGAGACGGGGAGAAACATCTTCCATTAGTTGGTCCACTCCCCAAGTGACTGCAACAGCTGATGCTGAGCTGATCCGAAGCCAGGAGCTTCCTCCTGGCCTCCCTTGCGAGTGCCGAGTCCTAAGGCTTTGGGCCATCCTTCACTGCTTTCCCAAGCCACAAGCAAGGTGCTGGGACGCAAGTGGAGCAGCCAGGACATGAATAGTGCCCTTATTGGACCCTGGTATATTCAAGGTGAGAATTTAACCACTGAGCCATTGCACCAGGCCCTTCCACAAACTTAAGATAACTGAATCCAAAAATTAATGGACCATAGAATGCTATTTAGAAACATGTATGTGAGTTTGTACATATATGTGTGTGCCTTTATATATATATATTTAAATTATAAATGTGTAAAAGAAACTCAACTTTATGAATAGGAAAATGAGCACAACCAGTTATTTCTCTGTGTGCATGAGTTCATGTTTTATCTGTATATATGCTTTAACAACATACACACGTTATCTCTATTTGGACTACCGGAGCTTGTATCCCTTTGACACCTGCTATTCTTTTAAAAAGAATTGCATGATAAATATGTACTATTTATAAAATCAGGTATGATACCATTTCACATTTGTTAACAAATTTTGAAGCCATGTAGAATGGTGAAGGTATGGTGGAGAAGTAAAAGTGAAATCAGCTGTCTCCAAGATTCAGTGAATACAGAAACGTAACCAAGAGTGACAAATGAGAGCAAACATGAAAGACCAAAGGGAATTCCAATCAGATAATGCAAAAATCAAAAGTGAATTAAAAAAAAATGCTTTTTGAATTTTGAGAAACAAAAACACAAGGGCACACTGTATGAGGCTAATAAAACTCTAAAGCCAGAAGTCACTTCCTCAACACACTGGAGAACATCCCAGAGCTAACACGCACAGTGGTAACTGGATCCTGCCCCCAGGACCAGGAATAAAGGTCAGCTCTCTACAGCACTGAACCGGAGGTTCTGACCAGCACAACACACAGGAGATGAACTCAGTTACACGGACTAGGGAGAACAAAATAAAAACCACAGTTATTTAGAGATGATAATTTTATATACAGAAACTCTTGCGCAAAATTATTGAACAAATTCATCAAACCAGAGACAAGCTCTACAAAATCCAATTTTCTGAACAACCAGAAAATAAAATCAGAGCTCAAGTAGCATCGAAAAGGTGAAAGAACACGGGAATACAGTTTACCCAGTAAGTAAAAGACTTTAACTAAAAAAATTATTGAAAGAAATGATCCAAATTGTGCAAACGAAAAGCTATCTGTTCAGAGGAAGAGGTAATAATGTTAAAAAAAAAATACACCTTGCTACATATTCTTGTAACAACACGGGGGAAACCAGGTGGGGGGGGGAATACGGGGAGGGTCTAAGGGAAATCCCAGAGGCCATGGAGTTACAGCGTAACATTAAAAATAAAATAGCAGAAAAAAATGAGGGAATTTTAAGAAAATATACCCTGGCTTATAATAGATTCGATACAAATCCTATCAAATTCATAGATGCCTATTTATTTATTTATTTGTTTGCAGAAATCGTTGAGTTCATCCTGAAAGTGTCACAGGAATGCCAGGGATCCAGAACAGCCACAATAAACAACGACAAAGGTGAGGGAACCACACATTCTGAGTTCAGAACTGTGAGGCGGGGTAATAAAGAAACAAACCAACAGTGAGGGAAGGAAGATCCCGCCCCAGCACACACTGACTGCACTTGGTCTGCAGCAAGGAGACCGAGGACCTCCCCAGGGAAGCAGTCTCCAGCAGACCGCACAGGGTCAGCGGAGGCAAGACGGAAGCTGAGCGTCGCCTCCACCACAAGCAAAAATGAATTTGGGTAAAGCACATGAAGAACTTAGAAAGCTTCAGGAAAAACCAGACACTAATATTCAAAACTCTGGAACAGACAATGCTCTTTTAGACAGGATACCAAAAGTGCAATCAAAGAGACAGGAGAGGATCATCAAAAAGTTGGTGAAAAATGTGTATTTTTTAAAGATTTATTTTATTATTTATTGTTACTACAATTCAGATATATATAGAGAGGAGGAAAGACAGAGAGAAATATCTTCCATCCGATGATTCACTCCCCAAGTGACCGCAACAGCTGGCGCTGCGCCAATCCGAAACCAGGAACCCAGATCCTCTTCTGGGTCTCCCACTTGGGTGCAGAGTCCCAAGGTTTTGGGTTGTCCTTGACTGCTTTCCCGGGCCACAAGCAGGGAGCTGGATAGGAGGCAGGGCCTCCGGAATAAGAACCAGCACCCATATGGGATCCCGGTGCATTTAAGGTAAGGACTTTAACTACTACGCTATTGCACCGTGCCTCCCCCCCCTTAGCTTAAGGCAGCTGCAGTATGGTGGGATTGATGGCATACAAATTCTGAGATTAAGTCACAGAAAGCCTTGTGGCTTTCTCACTTCTCTCTCTGGAACTGCTGCAATGTCATGAGGATGCTCCAAGCCTGAGGAGGAAGACCCAATCAGGTTTTCAGATGGCTACAGTCCTGTCGGGTCGTGACACTAACCTCCTAACAGGGACAGTAAGGCAGCAGCGAAGTCACTCCTCATCTCCGGAGGCACACAACTGCGAGACAGCAAGTACTCCTTATTCTGAGCAGCCAAACTTTCAAGCAATCTGTTACTCAGCTAAAGATAACTAACCCAGTGAATGGAAGACCTTTCTCTCAGTAAATCTGCCTTTCCAATAAAAACAAACTAACCCAGAAGCTATGAAAATGGTGTAAGTGGCTGTTCTTGAGGGATAGAAATATCATTGACAAAGGCAATGGTGAGAAAATTACGGATTCCAGCCGTCTGGGGGTGTACAAACGTACAATGCTTTAAGGAAGAGGATGAAGCAGGAATTCTACAGTTTTGGCTTAAACAGAAGGACACTGCTGACTGGGGGTAAGGACTGAAGGGGGTGATCGTTTTGAGAGATCCTGGTGGGAAAAAAATGTCTGATGAGCAACTAACGCTACTTTAACACCTATTCGATCACACCTCAGAGCTGAAGCTGGCCCTGCAGTTAGGAACAAAGATGCAGTCTTTAAGTCCTCAAAATAAACTGAAAGAGCAAAAAACAAGGTGAATTACCTTCCCCTCAAGACTTGTTCAGTTAACCTTTGACTTTTAAAGCTGAAATTTATTCCCCCAAAAAGTAAGTCTACATAACAGATGGACCGCAGTAGCAATTAGCATCAGGGCAGCCACTGGCCGACTTCAACCCAAAACACCTACCCGGTAAGCAGCAGCTGGCTCTTCCACTGTCATCCGGACGCTTAACACAGCAACTTGCAACTAGAGCCTAACAAATAGTCACTCAAATGACAACTGAAGTAAAGCTCAAGAGTTTTAATATGTCAATAACTTCTGAACTCTGATGCCGACTTTAAACAATTTAAAGTTCCACAAAAAAAAAGAAAACATTAAAAGGAGACTTACCGATCTGTTTGTAAAACGTGGATGAGATGTTCCATGGCTTGGATGCCCACTTCCAAGCGATATTTCTGCACATGAAATAAAAACTGATATTGAAGTAACAAACATTCAACTAAAAATGACTTCACAAGTTATAAACCTTACAGACCTTGGACAACGATTTGAGAGCACGCACGGCATTCCTTCGATCATCCAGCAGGGTAGATGAAGCCACTCTGTCACAAAGTTTTTGAATCTGTCAAAGAAAAACAAGGTCCTATTAGGAGAAGAAAGAAGAGACTATGTAGTTCCCCCAAATTTAAACTATTTAATTTGGAAAACAAATTAGTAAAGGAGATGTTGGACCGATGGTCTTCCATGGGTCTGACACTGTGGCATAGTGGGTAAGGCCACAACCTGTGACGCTGGCTTTGTAACGGCTTTGGAGGGGTGGGCGTCTGGCCTGGGGGTGAAGCTGCTCCCAACAACAGCAGAGGGCCTGGGTTGAGCCTCAGTTTCACTCTTGCTCACAGCCTCCTGCTCCGTCCGCACCTTGGGAGAGGCAGACGGGTCTGCTCCTCGACCCAGGAGACGGGGACTGGGTTCCCTGCTCTGCTAGCTGCAGCCACCGAGGCCATCTGGCAGTCAGTCTGTTTCTCCAGTGAGTAAGGAAATAGAACTTGAGAAATCATTTTAGAAACCTACAACTATAAAACTACTATGAGAAGGCATGCAAGAGGCTAGTGAGGGTTAAGCCACCGCCCGCAGCGCTGGCATCCCATACAGGGCCTGGTTCGAGTCCTGGCTCTTCCCTGGTGTGCAGCGGAAGGTGGTGCAGGTGCTGTGGCAACTGCAGCATGCGGAAGACCCAGAGGAAGCGCTTGGCTCGGTTTAGCCCAGCCCTAGCTGACGTGAGTTACCTGGGGAGTGAACAAGCAGATGGAAGATTCTCTTTCCTCCTCCTTTGCTGTCTGTAACCATCATTTCAAATTAACAATAGCACAGTGGAAATTCACTGTAATTTTTTTTTTTTAAGATTTATTTAGTTTTATTGGAAAGGCAGATACACAGAGAAGAAGACAAAGAGGAAGACCTTCCATCCGTTGATTCACTCCCCAGGTGGCCACAATGGCCAGAGCTGAGCTTATCCTAAGCCAAAAGCCAAGAGCTTCTTAAGGGTCTCCCATATGAGTGCAGGGTCCCAAAGCTTTGGGCTGTCCTCGACTGCTTCCCCAGACCACAAGCAGGGATCCAGATTGGAAGTGGGGTTGACAGAACATGAACCACCGCCCATATGGGATCCCAGCATGCACAAGGCAAGGACTTTTAGCCACTAGGCTACTGAGCTGGGATCCCTGTAATTTTTAGATTTATCAAATGCATTCAATACCACATAAAAGACCAAAATAAACTTGTCTTCATCACTTCTCCTCAAGACATTACACTAAGAGCAGGAAAATGGTAAGCCACATACTGGGTGAAAATATATGTAAAACATCTTATAAAGCAGATTAATTTAGAGCCCAGCATGGGATTTTCAATTGGCTAATCTACCTTATAAGCACCGGGATCCCTGGGCACCAGTTTGTGTCCTGGCTGCTTCACTTGCATCCAACTCCCTGCTGATGGCCTGGGAAAGCAGTGGAGCATGACCCAAAGCCTCGGGAGCCTGCACCCACATGCAGAAGCTCCGGGACCCTGGCTTAGGATCAGTTCAGCTTCAGCTGTTGTGGCTACCCGGAAGTGCATCAGCGGATGAAGACCTTTTTCTCTATCTCTCCTCTCTGTATATCTGACTATCCAATAAAAACAAATAACTATTAAAAAGAGAGAGAGAGAAAATCTAGAGGCCAGTGCGTGGTGTAGCAGTGCAGGCATCCATACGGGCGTGTGGGTGCTAGGTCAAGTCCTAGCTGCTCCACTTCCTATCCAGTCCTGTTACTGTGCCTGAGAAAGTCTTGGGCCTCTGTACCCACAGGTGAGACCCAGAGGAGGCCTCAGGCTCCTGGGTTCAGACTGAGCCAACTCCAGTAGTTGCAGCCATTTGGGGAGCAAAAGGCTGATTTCGCTCTGTTCTTCCTTCTATGTAGAAATCTGTCTTTCAATATACAACATTATGGAATTAATTGACATAGTATTGGGTAAACAATATGTTAAAAATGCAAGTTCCATTCTTCGAAACATCTGGGTTGAGACAGTATCAATGACAGGTTCAGAGGCCTTGTTGGGGCTTTTAACTGACTGGATCTTTACTCTGTTAGACCTATCTTCAGACCAGAGAAGGTCTCCCCAAGAGGCCACTGAACTTATCTGGACAATAAGACGCTGAACTTTATGCTAGGCATGTGTTTGCAAGGAATGAATCTCAACTGAACTTGAACTATGGTTATGCAACAAGGTGGAGGAATCCACCATGGGGGGAGGGGTATGGGAGGGGAGGGGGGAATCCCCAGCGCCTAGAAAACTGTACTACATAATACAATGTAAGCAACAATAATAAAAAAAAAAATCTGTCTTTCAAATAAAAACAGATGAATCTTAAAGTATAAAACAGCTTTAAAGACCACTGGTCCTTTTAGGTCAGATATTCCTTACGAGTTCATTCGCATCCCTTAATGACAACTCTTCTGAAGATTCTACAAAGTGAGAGTCTGGCTTGTCACCCAAATGTCTGTACCGAATGTAGAAACATTAATGGTGTTCAAACACACACAGCAATTTCCAAATTATGTTTAGCAGACTTCTAGTGTTCCAGAAGATATTAATAGAAGTTCACAGAGCAAATGACAAGCACGGTTATATAAAATCCACAAGCAGGTCTCTGCGCCGTGGGATTTCTCGGAGTCTTTACTATGCTGATAAAGCAGGCAGCCAGGCCTCGCTCCACGTTCTCATTCAGCCGAACTGCTCACAGTCAGAAATCATCCTTCCTAAAGTTGGATTCACTGTCATGACGATGATGTTGTTTTTTAAGTAGAATAATAAAATTTTCTTTACAAAATAACTCATCAACTTTCTCTACTACATTTTAACAATTAGAACTACTACTCAATCATCTCTGAAAAGCATTAATGCTATCACTCTGTTTTAAACAATTTCTTCATCCAAAAATTGTTTTCCCGAGAAGCACCACAATTTGTTCCACGTGGTTCTAGAACAATCTTTGCTTTTTCCAAGGTCATTTGTAGCTGATATTATGAACAGAAAATTTTCTCTAGGCATTTTTGTTTTGTTTTGTTTTGTTTTTCCTGGAGTACTGGTTCTAAAGTTTGAAACTCGTACCTCCGCTGAAAACCTTATCCAAGTGCCACTCAGGGTTTGCACTCTAACCTCAGCCCCCTTCAGCTAGCACATGCAGCAGCAACATTAAAACAGTGAATTTCCAAGTGTGAAAGCTCTTCAGTCAGTGAACACTAGTATCTAAGCCTAAGTGGTACTGTCGGTGCAGAAACAGCTTTAGGAATGCTGGAACGTGGGGACCAGATTCCTAGCTTGGAGTGGCATGGGGGTGAGTGTTTTGTTCTTATTTTCAGTTCTAATAAAGCAAGTATTTGATTCCAGCTAATTTTGTAAAAGCTCTGACATACACAAAGAAAATTAATCTCAGTCAAATTGAAGGTAAATACAAGTTAAAATAGCAGTGAGATTTTTTTTTTTACTCTATCAGCAGCAAAGTTAAGACCACAAATGAATACATGAACTAAATGCTTCATTTTTGTATAATAAACAAAGGCATCACAATCAAACCATGCCAGGAGTCAATGCAGTGGAGCAGAGAGGGCCCCCTAGCTGCTGACACTCAGCTCCTCACCCAGAGCGCCTGGAGTGATATGCGGAGGCTGTGAACATCTTCCAGTTTACAGAGCTGTGTACTGTCAAGGATAAACAAAGATATAATGAGCCCACTCATGTTCCTTCAGAGGGAAGGGAATGAAAAGGGTTGCAATTTGGCAAAAACTACTGAAACTAAAAAATGTTCATACACTTTTGGCCTGGCATTTCTACATGGGAGAGTTATCCTTTAAAAGCACTGGTGGGCAGGGCACTTGGCCTGGTTCAGATGCTGCTGTCCTAGGCTCTGCACCCCGAGTCCAGCTTCCTGATAAAGCAGGCCACATTCCTTCCTCCCTCCCTGGCCTATCAGCCAGGCACATGGCCGTCCATCCACTCTCCGCCAACCTTCCTGAAAATAGGAATGGACAGCAACACCACTCTGCTCAATGAACTGTTGGAACCTTCAAGGTTATGACCTTAAGAGGAAGCTGGTTGTTAACTCCTTGTGCCGGGAACTTCAACCCGGTGACAGTGAGGAACTGTGAACAATTCAAGTACGCACAGCATCCTGGAGAATAAGCTGAGAGGCAGTACCTGGGCCTCCGGAGCACCCCAAACAATAGATACAGCACTGCAGGGATTGCCCGCTAGGTCGGACATGAACCACTAGTAGAAGCCAGAATCAGCAGCAGAAGCTGGGAATCAACACTGGTACATGCTGGGTCCGGCCGACGCAATGGCTCTGTGGCTAAATCCTCCACTTCTAAGTCCTGAGATCCCACATGGGCACCTCTTCGTGTCCCGAGAACTTCACCTCCCATTCAGTTCCCTGCTTATGCCTTGGAAAGCAGTGGAAGATGTCCCAGAACCTTTGGACCCTGCACCCGCAAGGGAGAAGCTTCCGACTTGTGATCAGCTCAGCTTCAGCCACTGTGGCCATTGGGGAGTGAAGCAGCAGGTGGAAGATTCGTCGGTCTCTCCTCCCCGTAAAACTGACCTGCTTTTCCAATGATGACAAAGTGTCTGATGTGGGACACAGGTGTTATAAGTACTAATCTAAATGCTCTCTCCTACCTGACTTTTATTTGAGAAAGACATAACCTTGTATTGCAGTTGAATCTTCATTTTCTGGCCTCTGTTACGCAATCATAACGAAGCAACACACTCAACACACTGCAGCCAGCTTGGCGGCAGAGTGCAGACTGAGTTACAGAGGCTGGCTCACCCCCCGAAAGGCTGCAATGGTCAGGGTGAGGGCAGGCCAAAGCCAGAGCCCCGAGCAGGTCATTTGCAGCTGCCACCACAGGCGTGTCAGCAAAGAGCTGGATGAGGAGCACAGCAGAGCCTCTCAGTCAGTGCTCTGAGAGGATGCTGGAGTGTTCTATCCCACTGTGCCACATGCTGGCCCCCATCAGCAATTACCATTCTTTTCTTTTGTAAAGATTTACTTATTTTTACTCAAAGGCAGAATTATAGAGAAAAGAAGACAGAAACAAAGATCTTCTGTCTGTTGATTCACTCCCCAAATGGTCATAACGGTTGGAGCTGAACTGATCCAAAGTCAGGAGCTTCTTCTGGGTCTCCTGTGTGGCTTCAGGGTCCCAAGGCTTTGGCCCATCCTCAACTGCTCTCCCAGGCCACAAGCAGGGAACTGACTGGGAAGTGGAGCAGCTGGGACACAAACCAGCACCCATACAGGATCCCTACACATGCAAGACGAGGATTTAGCCACTAGATTTTTGTGCTGGGCCCACGAATCACTTTTTTGTAGCTTAGTAGATATTGTGGAGTTTTGGTAGGTTGCAGGTCAATGGAACAGCTTGTAAAGAAAACTCTATACAAATGGATAATTGGCTAGCTGATGGATCTAATTTTTAAAAAATCAGAATTCACATTTCACATGCCCACGAGCTGTGTGATTCTATTTTTCTAGCAACTCTTAAAAAAAACAAACCTTAATGTATTTAATTTCTTTTAAAGCAGACACACAGGAGAGATACGGAGAGATCTGCAATACACAGGGTTCCTCCCCAAATGCCCACGACAGCTGCAGCTGGGCCAGCCTGAGGTCAGGAACTAGGCCAGCAACCCAGGCGTCCCACGTGAGCGGCAAGGCCCACATTCTTGAGCCTTCCCTGCTGCTTCCAGAGCACACGTTAGTGGGAAGCTGAAATTGGAAATGCAGCCAGAACTTGAATCCAAGTTCTCTGATAGGGGACTGCGATGGGAAGCAGGTATTCCCAACTAACTGGTAGGCCAAATGCCTGCTGAAGTAATTAACATCTTGTAGGAAAGTATTCCATGTTGGAGAAGCAGAAAAGAACGACTACAGAAGAGGACTAATAATGGCAGAGACAGAAAAAAAGTAAGATATAGAAAAAGATAAGCATTTGGGGGCCCAGCACAGTAGCCTAGTGGCTAAAGTCCTCACCTTGAATGCACCAGGATCCCACATGGGTGCCGGTTCGTATCCCAGTGGCCCTGCTTCCCATTTAGTTCCCTGCTTGTAGCCTGGGAGAGCAGTGGAGGATGGTCCAAAGTCTTGGGACCCTGCACCTGCATGGGTGAACTGGAAGAAGCTCCGGGTTCCTGACTTTGGATCAGCTCAGCTCCAACTGTTGTGACCATTTGGGGAATGATTCCGCAAAAAGAAGATCTTTCTCTGTCTCTCCTCCTCTCTGTATATTTGCCTTTCCAATAAAACCAAACAAATTAAAAACAAAAAACATTTTGACAGAACTGAGAAAGCAATAGAGTGGAAGGTGCTGGAGTGGACAGCACAGCTGTCAGAGGCCCTCGCTGAACAGCACTGACTGGGCTATGGAGGGAAGTGTGAGAAGGGAGATGGCGGAAGGGAAGGAAAGCAGCGGGAGGAGCCTACGCTCTTGGCAAGGAACAGCACAGAACTGAAAGGACACGCTTACTCAGTGTCCCAAGTAGCAATCCTGAGAGACTGCTGCTAGCATCACATTTGCTCAACATCGACCATGGAAGTCAACATGTAGTTCGCACAGAATTTATCTGCCCACTGATGGTTTGAAGCCGCAAACTCTTAAAAAAAAAAAAAAAAAAAGAATGTCCAATTACAGCATACATTGAAATAAGAAGGCAGGGAATGACCCTGTTTTAGCTCATCTGGAAACTGGGTTCACTGAGCGACTTAAACTTTCACTGCTTTATGTAAGTGCACAAATAACCATGACAGCGTTGCACTGACCCTTGGGCGACACATGTACTTCAGTGAAGTGAGTTTGCAAAAAAGAAATTGATGAATAATAAGGATTGACTATCTTAAATATATTCTACGTCAGTCCATCATCTGCAAAATGGAAAGGTAAGGTGTATGAACTGTAAACTCAGAGTGCCTCAGACTCGCTTTTACCTAACAAGTAACAATGTTGCTAAATTTATTATACTATTTGACAAATGTATTTGATCAATACAATTTTAAAAATAATTTTAAGCCAACATTTAAAAGCTGAATGATACAATCAAAATCCAGATTTCTACCTTTTCTTGGAAAATACTAATTGTAGCTAACATATTTCAGTTTACGAAGTTAACAATTTTAAGACTAATCATTTTAAAAACATTTTACTAAGAAAAAAATAAACACCCCAACTATAATTTACAAGATGCAGCCTTACTTCAGAGATATTTGAATAATGCATATCTCAGAACTGGTCAAATATGGTGTAATAACACTATCTGCCTACTCTGTACTTTACTGTTATATATTTTAAAATTAGTTTAAACTTCACAAAGCCCGGTAAGACGGGCACTGCTGCGAGTCACTTTGTGATGAGGAAACACGCACAGTGGCTGAGTAACTTGTCCGGAGTCACAAAGCTGACGAGGTGGTGGGATTCGCTCCCTGCGCCTCCATCACTCCGACACACTGTGTGGAGCTGAGCTCGGGCCAGCTCCCCGCTAAGGACACGGAGACTCCAGCTTCAGTCAAAATTCTCTCCCCTGACCTGTTTCCATGATGTTGCCTAAGTGAAATCTGAGCTTGTAAACCTTGTATAAAACAATACAGCGCTATACATTAACAAAAATAGAAAGAGGAAAAGATACATTTGAGTAAAACTGAAACTAGAGTCAGTGTTATTTAGAAGAACTTGAGGAGTGATAGTAAGGATAAATATAGGCAGTAAGCTATTTGGTTACTTCATGTTATGCTCATATAGATCTGTAATAAAGACACAATGATGAATTAGAGACAGATTCTTTAATGAAAAGATTTTAGTAGTAGTAATTGAAAAATTGCATTTTACATAATTTTTTAAAAAGTGAATATTAACAAGGAAAAGTTTTCAATGCATTCCAATAAACAAAAAAGGTAAGCTACAGGAAACTATAAACAATATACCACTATGTAAAAGAAATAAATATATTCACTAAAATATATAATTTTATATTATTAAAGATCATGATTATGCATGAAGACCTGCAGGGGTTTACTTCAAACCAATAATAGTGGTCATCTCTGCCAAAAGAACTAAAAATTGCAGAGTTGAAAAGGACTTAAACCTTGTTCTATTGTTCACCGCATTAGACAATTAAGAAAGAAAAAAGTCTAATTAGTAAAATACGTATGACCCCATGCAGCTCAGGTGGTGAGCGAGCACCATGGCGTGTCGTTTTCAGTATCATCCTCTGAGATCCAAAGGTCCACCTTGTAAACATGGAAGTAAAGCAATCTTGGTGACACAAGGTGAATGGAACATAACCAGAAGTATGGCCTAATAATCATTCAATATTTTTCATTAACTAATATTTACATTCACTGAAACACAGACAAAAAAAAGAAGCAATGGGAATAAGAGTAAATAGGAAAGAAAAAAATTTGATAAAGGATGTTAAAACAAAAAACTGACAAAAAGGGAAAACAAAGACAGCATACAATTAGCATGGTAAAGGCACACTTATGACTTAAAGGACACCCGTCCAATACAGTTTGTACCATTTCTGAAAAACCCTAATCAAAGTCATTAAGAACACAAGTATGGGTCTGCACTACAGTATAGTGGGTTAAGTCACTGCTTGTAATGCCTGCATCCTATATGGGAACCAGGATGAGTCCTGGCTGCTCCCCACTTCTGATCCAGCTTCCTACAGATGCACCTGCGAGAGCAATGGAGGATGGTCTGGGGCCTTGGGCTCCTGCATCCCTGTGGGAGACCTGGAAGATAACCCTGGCTCCTAGCCAGGCCCAGCCCCGGCTGTCGGGGCCACATGGGGAGTGGACTAACTGATGGATGAACAATCTCTCTCTCTCTCTCTAACTCTGCCTTTCACATAAATACATAAATCTGTTTTTTGAGGAGTCAATTCTCCTGTGATATTTTCACAGAACAAAAATATTACTATTTTAGAACACAAAAAAGAGTAAGAAACAGGTTTTAAATCAATTTCTCTAAGAAGGCTTTGAAAAAGAAGCAAAAGCACCCTTTTTTTGGCAAAGCAGATATTTTCTTTTGATGACTTCAATTTATTTATATCTAAAAATATAAATTTGACTTGGTGAGCACACACCAAGTCAAACACAAAAATCTACAGACAAATCCAACACAATCCATTTCTACTTCCAGCCCAGGTAACACACACCTGTATTTGCTCTTCATCCTTTGCCAAATAAGGAACCACGCTGTTCTAAAGGACATTCCTTGGGGAATTATAACAAAACTGGTCTGCCAAATAATGTAGCACAAATGCTAGCTTCTCAAAGCCTAACATCACAGAAGTTTTCAAATTAAATACAAATAACTTTATATGAAGAAATGTTTATGGCATTTCTGCCTTAGGCATAAAAATAACAAGCATACCTTTCCTATGACATCTACAACAGATAAAACAGTTGAATAAAGTCAGTGTAAATAATAAAAGGTAAATATGGAAAAGAAAACTACTACAGGATTGGGTGGGATCTGGCACGATGGCTCAACTGGCTTATCCTCTAACTATAAGCTGGCATCACATTTGGGTGCTGGCTCAAGTCCTGGCTGTTTCACTTCCCATCCAGCTCACTGTTTGTGGCCTGGGAAAGCAGCAGAGGACCACCCAAGGCCTTGCGACCCTGCACCCATGTGGGAGTCTTGGAAGAAACTCGTGGCTTCAGATTGGCTTTGCTCCGGCTGTTGTGATCTTTTGGGGAGTCAGCCAGCAGGTGCTAGATCTTTTTGTCTCTCCTTCTCTGAAAAAATCTGCCTTTCCAATAAAAATAAACAAATAATAATAATAAAGAAAACCAGTACTTACTATCAACAAATTTATATGAGGAATTCCTACATGCTTTGCTAAAAGACAATCTGATTCAAGAAGGATGCCAATCATCTCTCAAGCCTTAAGGCCTCAGACTTCTTTTAACTCTCAGGTTCCTGAACATCCAATGTACTCCACAAAGTCGAGCATCCTCTGCGCACACAGCACTGCTTAGAGAAGTACCTGCTAGGGACTCTGAGCCAATTATATTCCTCAAAATAAGACTCAGCTGCAGAAAATAAAAGCACTTACTCAAATAAATCTGCTAAACCCTTATGTGTGTCTCCATTTTGGAACTACAGCAGTGTGCCTTAGTTATGGAACTTATATCACTGAGGTAAGTTTGTTGTGTTTTTGATCATGACAACATACTTGTGTGGTGAAAATCTTTCTTGTTTTTCAGAAACACCCAGTCACATTCTTGGAATGCACCTTCAAAATGTGAGGGTGTGCAAAATTTCATAACTTTTAGATTTTAAGTATCATCTTAGATAATCCACACGATTAACCTTCTAAAACAGCTATGTAGCATTCAAGACACTACTTCAAAAAACCCTTTTGCTGGCTAAGCAAGTGACTGACACACAAATCATTTGTTTTTTCCAGAGATTGTTACTGCAAGAAAACACATTCCAGTTAGGACACTGAGCTGATTCTGCACAGTACGACACTGTAATTCAAACCCGAGTGTCGGAGTAACACAGCATATAATGAGCTTGACTAACCCAAAACGACACCTATAATCTAAGGCACACACTTTAATAACAGTTCTTACGAAAAGAAAGTTTAATAGCTATGTCTGTATTGCTGGTTTTTTGCTTTCTGCGCCAGTTATCAAAATCTGACTGAAAGAGACCCGTTCCAACAGAGCCATTCCGTAGGCCTATTCCGGACTGCAGCGACTGCCACGGCTCAGGATCCAACCTGAGAACAAAACACCCCCATGACTGCCCATCAGTTAAAACCCCTTTTGGAACTTTCAGAAAATCTATGAAAACACACACACACAGAAGCTGGAAGGTGGGCGTATAAGTACCGTGAGCATTCAGAAGTGTAAATACAATCATCACTGTAATAGTGTTTATCTGCACTCGGCAAAGTGTGAGAAAGGTAGAGGTGTCAATCATCAGAAAAGAGCTTTCAAATTAAAAACGTCTTGATTTCGAAAAGATTTAAACTATCCACAAAGTTGCAGCCTCCCTGACTATCCTGTGACATGCGTTTCCCACTGGAGCTGTACTGAGGAGCAGCCTTAATGCCAGGCAGGCTGAAGAGCTGCAGTGCCAATCAACAGGACCAGGACACAAAAGGACCTGAAAGATCAGCTTATTTTAGTGCAAAGATAAATCAAAATCCATGCACAGAGGGTCTTCCAAAGGTTCATAAAATGTGGATTACATTTCCGAAGTTTTTGGTACCAAAATAAGCTTAGCTCTGAACTGTTTTCCCTGAGCTCTCGGAACGAGACCTGTGAACCTCTCACACGTTCAGAAGACAAACAGTTAAGCATGGTAAGCAGCAGCAGGAGCGGGCCTTTAGCCTAGTAATGCAATTTCCAAGTGCCTGAGTCGATTCTTTGCTTCAGCTCCACTCCAGCATGCTGCCAAGGCAGACCCTGGGGGAAAGCAGTGACAGCTCAAGGAACTGTGGGCATTTATGGAGTGAACCAGACAGTTGTCTGATGTTTATTTCTCCAATAAATCCTTTTTTAAAAAGGCAGGAAAGCAGTCAGCACAGTTACTACATTTGAAAAATCCCTCAGTAAAAAGTTCGACATGGGCCCAGTGGCGTGGCCTAGCAGCTGAAGTCCTCACCTTGCATGTGCCAGGATTCCATACGGGCACAGATTCTAATCCCAGCAGCTCCACTTCCCATCCAGCTCCCTGCTTGTGGCCTGGGAAAGCAGTCAAGGACAGCCCAGAGCCTTGGGACCCTGCACCCGTGTGGGAGACCCAGAAAAGTTCCTGGCTTTTGGCTTCAGATTGACGCAGCACTGGCTGTTGCAGTCACTTGGGGAGTGACTCAGTGGACGGAAGATATTTCTCTCTGTCTCTCCTTCTCGCAACATATCTGACTTTGCAATAAAAAAAAAGTTAAAAAAAAAAAGCTTCGCACAACAAAATTCAATCATTTGAAAGCTGTGATCTGTGAAGCATTCAAAGTGTTGTTTTAGCCCCTACCTAATATTTTTAAGTGTCTATAATTACAAATCTGTGATTTCTTTAATGAACTAATTTTATATTAACTGAGCCCCTATGACTACAGAAAAATGAAGAAGAAAAGTCGTATGAATTCTGGTCTAAAGATACGTTAAGAGTCTAGAAGAGACGAGTTCCACTTGAATGACAGTAAAGAACAGAAGAATATAGCTGAAATTCCAAGGCAGTCAGACATGAACTGTGGTCTAAGAAGGGGAAGAAGTTAAAGACGCCAGTTACAGAGGGTACTGCTGGCACAGCCGAAGGACAGGTGGGATTCAGAGACAACTATAAGAAGAAAACATCGTTTAATTTGCAGAAAGGCAGAAAATTGCAAAATACTAAAGGACGATATAGAATCTTCAGGCTCTGCAAGCTGAAATATTCAGGCCAGATCCCATCCTCAACGACAACATCTATTACATTACACACTCCATGAAGCTCTATAAATACATCTAAATTAGTGACCCGTGAGCCCTGATTGTACAGCCTGATGGGATGAGATGGTGGGACAAGTTTTCATTCAAGCCGTAATTATGACATAGATTCCCTGAAGGCGACCAGTCATGTTTTGGGAGCAGATACCCAACGCGAGGCGCGGACAAGGCCTTCGCTCTGCTCTTGGCACCCACAGTGGTGCTCTTGCATTATTTTGACATTCACATGCAAAAGCCACGTTGTTCCATTGCCGGTGACAAGATCAAAGTCTTCTGACCCAACTCTGCAATGCCGTGCCAGTGGCCTCAGATCTCCATGTCCCGGTAGGGAGAACCTGGAATGGGAAATCTGAAAGGAGGTTCCAGCTTTAAAAGTCTACACTCTGCGAGTTCTCCATCTTCTCCACTGCACGCCACTCTAACAACCAGAAGAGCTATTCTGTCTCCATACTATTACAAAACCACTCTTATAAAACAGCTGCTCAGCACTGGGCTGCTTTTATTAAGACTCCTCATCACCCTGACAAGCAGGCAGTTTTCTTCATGGTCCGGGACAGTGTATCCACCCTCCCTCACCTCTCCAGTCCCGACAAAGGGGAAGGTCAGAATCCACATCAGGATCCAACTCCAAGGCGTGCTCTAAGAAACCGCTCCTTGTGCATGATGTCTCAAACACCAATTCCAGACAAGAGAAATGAGTGGAAGGCAAAAGTGGGCAGTGACGATGGAAATCAAGGCAAGAAAACAGTCCTAACAATAGTGTTCACTGCCTTGCCTTGCCTGCCTCCATTTACCACGTGAGAATGGATAAGTGAAGTTAAAGAGTGTGTGTGTGTGTGTGTGTGTGTGTGTGTGTGTGAGACAGAGGGAGGAATGCGAAACAAAGTGACAGAGGGAGAGATTAGATTTTCAAATAAAGGAAAAAGATTCATTAACTTTCAACTTCGGCTTTAAGCAGTCTAACCTAGATACGCAGCCCACTTTAACAGAATTATATAAATTTCCTAAATTCCCGAGGAAGAACTGAAGTCTGGGCACACGTTGACTGAATACTGGCCCTCAGACCTGGGTCAAGTGCGCCCACCTCTCTGTGCCTCACTTCTTCATTTGTAAAAGAGGCTGCCCACCTCGCAGGGTAGTTGAGGATTAAAGGAGAATGTGGAAGCAGCAGCTCGCTGGGGCGGAGGACCTGGCCGGCACCAGGTGAGCGCTGCAGCAATGAAAGCTGCCCTCCCTCCTCCCGGGAAGCCAGCCATCACAGCCGTCTATCATCCACTTTATCACTTCTCTCGCCTTATCCTCAAACAAAAATCTCTCCAAAGAGTCACACACACACTTATTTCCAAGAGAATCAAACTTCAAAACAGCTCCATCTTAAAACCTAAAGGAACAAGCGCTACTTTCTGTAGCTAACATGTCCAATCAATGTCCTTAGAATCCTGCCACTACGGGTTTAGTTAGACGGGAAGCGAGAGGTGTGCTTCCAAAGTGGACGGAGCGCCGAAGGAAGACGGTGGACACGCGACAAACACCTGGACGGGGCCCGGAAAGCTGGGTGTGCACCAACCCGCCCCCGGCAGGACGAGCGCCCTCCCAGCTGACGGGACAGGAGCAGGTGGCTTTGTGCCTCCACAGAATATCGTTTTATTCTTGGCCACAAGCTCTCGCCAGCAGCTGGGTTTTAAAGCCCTGCAGTCTTGCCGACCCCACCACGCCCCGCTTTCACACCGGAGGGAGGCAGCAGGACCTGAGCTTCCTCTGTGGCCAGCGGAGGGGAAGGAGGGCCGGCCCAGGTCCCGTCCCTTCCCGGGCCGGCTCGCTCAGTCGGCGGGGCCTGCGGGGCCCCGGGGCGCGGCCGGAGGAGGACAGGCTGCACACGTGGACCCCCACGCGCGGCGCTGACCGCCAGGCGCCCCGCCCGGACCCCCTCGGCAAGCCCGGAACCCCGCGGCTCCTCTCACCGTCTCGGCTTCTGTATGCTGAGGTCCGGCACTCTGACCCCCCATCACCCCGCGGAGGAAATTCATCTTGCCGCTCAGCCACCCGGCTTTACACAGTCTCTTCGGGGAAGAAAGGAAGACTACTTGTGCCGCCCTCCGCAGGGCCTGCTTCCCGAGCCGGCACGCTGCACTCCCCGGCCGCCACCTCCTCGGCGGCCGCTCTGCCCCCTAAGCCCGGAAACAGCCGCCACCGCCGGCCGCGATGCGCATGCGCGGAGACGTGGCATTACGTGGCGGCTCGAAGGGCGAAGGCAAAAGGGGAGCGGAGAGCAGACGCTCGGCCGAGCCAGGGGTCCGCCTAGGCCCCGCCCCTGCGCAGGTCCCGCCCCTCGTAGGCCCCGCCCCGTCGGCCCGGCCCCGCCCGCCCCGCTCCCGCCCTCCGCCGACCGAGCCTGCTGGCCGCAGCCACCCACGTGGTCCGAGCCCGGCCCTGCCCGCAGGAGAGGGTCGAATTGGATTCCAGCGTTTTGGCTTGCCGGGTGTTTAATCGTTGCCGAGCGCCGCTTGCAGCCAGCTACCCGCTCTGAGGGTTTATTTCGTCGATTCGACAGTGAGATTGTCCTTCGGCCTGCGTGACAGGTAAGGGGGTGCCGTTCTCCGGGAGTTCTCGTTTGGGTTTTTTTCGGCGTACCGGAACGAACCTGGTGGCCTTCTGATCCGCGTCAGCTGCATTTCTTTGCAGGGCTTTGTTTGATGGCAGGCAGGGTGCTTAGAGAACCCCCTCACTCCACTGCCGCCGGAGGGCGCGTTTCTCAGCTCTCGTTCAAACCTGCTCCGAGGAATTCCTAGACCTTAACATCAGGTATACCGCTGTTTGCCAAGGACCGAGGAGAAAAACCCCTGGAGCCCCGTATCTGTAAATCAGAAATTAGCAGTGAATTGCTCTTGCGTTTCTGGTGTTCTTAGAAACGTGCCAAATGTCATTTGGTTTTTGAAAGCGATATTGCCTGTTCCTTCCCCAGTGAGGTTGCCAGGTGGTGCACATGCTTCTAGAACAGTCTTGTCGATTCCCCGGGACTGAAAAGCGAAAGCGCAGGATCTGGTCAGCTAACTGACTCATACCGCTCAGCACTTGGCCTGCTTGGGTCTCAGGTGCAAGATTTCAGAATTGAACTCTGTCTTCTTCCCAGCCTGCCTTTTACAGAAAAAAAATATGTATCAGTAGGCTGCGTCCACTCTGTCCTGCCGTGCTCAATAGGACCAGATTGCCTAAGGCAGGAGGCGGAAGCTGGGAAGAGCGGGACTTCCATCTCCTCGTGTCCAGCCCACGGTCAGGTGTGCCTATGAATGCGCTGTGTCTCAGTAGGTCTTCTGCCGTGCGTCTGCCTGTGACGGAGCCGATGCTGGTTGGGAATGCGGCTGTGGCCTCCCCGCTGGTTTGTGTGCCTTCCGTCCTGGGCTTCGCTCCACTGTGGTCTCCAGTGTTCCCCTGCGTGAGCCCAACAACAACCCGACATCTGTTGGTGTCACTCCTGGTCTAAAGCTTCTCTGGTGGCTTGCCCTTCCATCTGGTAAAATACGAGCTGCCTTTGTTTGGTATCCAGGCCTCTTAGGGCCTGACTTTCTGTCTACCTTTGCAGCCCCTCACAGACACAGGGCATTTTTCTCCTGCCTCCCTCTTTAACAGGCAAACACCTGCTAGCTCCTTAAGACTCACCTGTGACCTCATGTCCTGAAAACTGGCCCTGAAATGCAGGTGCGCATCTGTATGTTAGCACTTTGTAGCTATTGATTTATTGTGGGCACTCCATACTTGCTTCGAACACACTAAATGGGTATTGGCAGGGCCGTGTTGTGTTTTTAGGATCTCTGTGGCTTAGTGCTAATGGTGTTGATGGATAAGTGAAGAAAACATGGTATCGGTGGTATTGATGGATATTGATGGATAAGTGAGAAAATCATGGCAAACATCTATGGCTGTTATGCTGAGTAGGTCAATTTCCTCTCTGTAAATCTGTAGAGAGCAGGTTGTCACAGAGGCTATGGTGAAAGTTCATTTCCTGGTGCCAAGATTTCAAGCCTGGGAGACTTGTTGATAGGTCAGGATGATCCTGCCAAGAAATACTGTGTGCTAAGCTTTGTCTTTTGCGTTAAAACTAGACACTTGACACCTTGCTTCAGACATTTTCCGTGGGGGCATTTTGTTGCAGCCTAAAAAAAGTAACCGATAAACACTCATCATTTTTATTGGCAAGAAATGGGTACAAAGAAGTTCCCACAGTTCCTCACCCCTCTGGGCCTCACCATCATCAGGGAGAGACCATAGCCTGGAGTGGGGCTCACGATGGCTGTCACGCCAGCGGTTTAGTAGTGAAGCACAGTATATTGGCACTTTTGCAGAGCTGTGGTCAGGCACGTTGGTCTTGTCAGAATGTCTTGTTTTAAGCTTTGGTGATTGCAATAGTGACAGCTAGCCTTAAGTGTCCCTTTCATTTGACCTGTTTTCCTGACCAGCGTTTCCTGGTCAGGAGGGACTTTGGGCAAGAGGAGTAGACAGTCAGGAGCAGAGGCGTTGGGGTGGCGTTGTCCCCGCTCCCTGACCTCAAGGGTTGCCTGCCTTCTGGTGTCTGAAAACAGGTGCAGCTTCCCTCTCGCCTTCTCAGGAGGCCGATGGCTTGGGGTGACTGATCCCCAGGGAGGGCCTTGAAGAGGAGTGGAGGCATTGTCAGCACAGAACAACCCTGATGCAGACTCCTTGTTTCTGAGAAAGAGTGTATGTGACTCCTGGTTTGTACAGAGCCGCGTTCCGGATGATGGCTCATTACTGCTTGTACCCTTTGATCATCTAGCGTAATTCCGTAATTCCTTTAACCTGGTAATTGCTGAAGAACCATTTGTTAAGTAAACAAGGGAAGTGGCAACAGGAAAAAGCTGTGCCTGTCCAACTTACACTTCAACTTTCATACATAAATTTAGAATAAGAATGACATGAATCATTAAAATGCATACGATGCAAAACTGAGTAAGAAGGAATTTTTCAAATTTTTCTAAATTTCTCAGTTTGTCAAACCCCAGCTGAAACAGAGCAAATGAACAGAATTCATTGGTGTGAGATCTATTACTTAAAAATTGCTTCGTTCCGATGACCCACCTTTCCCATCCTTCTTTCTTTGTAGTGGAAAATTCAGCAAGAACAATGAAGTCAAGTGCTTGCTACCTGTAACAGCCCAGTGTAAGGTGAATGGTGTGGCCAGCTCAGATTTTCCCGCGGGGAAACAGGGGAAAAGTCGCTTGATCAGGGTCACAGGGCTCAGAGGTGGCGGTCAGGCACAGCAGTTGACGGTGTGACGCCAGCCTGGGCTCCTTTGTGCAGTGTTGTCCTTGCTTCCTAGACTTTAAAGGATGTGTGATCAAGGGAAAGGTCGCCTACAGGTGCCTACTGGGTGTGGCTCTGTTCTCTCCTTGACCACATCTCCAACCACTGCATTCTCACTTCCTCTCCAGCCACACCAGCTTCTTTCCTGTTCCTGTTCTGTTCCTGAGATGTATTCCCCTGTCCCGCCCCACCCCAGGGTGTCTTCACTAGGTGCCTTGCTCCTCCATCCACAAAGAGGTTTGGCTCGCTCCACCCTCTACTTCACTCTTTCCTGTGTGTCTTTAAGTTACTGCGGCCTCCTGCTCCTCGTTCTCTGGCTCTGCTGCTTTTTTCTCCAGTGCACATCCCTGATACATTGTTCTCTCAGCTGCACTGCCTGAACGTATTTCATTAGGTCTACTGTGCCATCGGGTGTACCTTCAAGAAGGTAAGGAAAAGAAGCCCTGCCAATTCTAAGAGGCCCTCTGCCAAAAGATGCGTCCCAATTTCAGGTTTCATGAAATTGAGGGAAAACAGTGCATGGTAGGATGCATGAAACTCACAGGAAAAACTTTGCATGTTTATTTTGGTTGTTGCCTTTCGCCTCCCACTAGAATGCTAAACACATCAAAACAAGGATCTTAGTCCTTTTGTAAGTTGCCTTGTGGGTGTTGCCTAGCACAGTATGTGACACATAATAACACTTGGTAACTTTAATGGATGACTGAGTTCTGTAAATGAGGAAGTTCTCACTCACCACTTAGCACAAAGGATAGATGTTCTGCATGGTGGTGAAGCATTCTGTGGTGGCCGGACTTCCCAGTGGAGTCTGAATCCAAGTCCTTAGAACAGCTCTTTAGGGTGCTCATGGGTGCTGGCACTGTGGTACAGGGCTGCTGCCTGTGGCACTGACATTCCTTATGGGCACTCGTTCAAGTCCTGATACTTTACTCCTGATCCAGCAAGCTGCTTGCTGATGCGTGGGGGAAAGCAACAGAAGATGGCCCACGTGTACGGGCCCTTGCATCCATGTGGGAAGCCCAGAAGGAAGCTACTGGCTTCAGACCAGCCGCTCTCTGGCTGTTGTGGCCATCTGAGGAGGGAATTAGAGGATGGAAGATCTCGCCATCTTCCCTCTGTCTTTCCCTCTTTGTCTCTCCCTCTCGCTCTGTAAGTCTGCTTTTCAAATAAATACCCCCTTTTTTCTCATAATGAAATCATAAATAATTTTTTTATGGGTAAGGCAATTAGTTCCATATTATTTCCTTAATAAAGCTGATGTAAAAGGAGATTTTAAGGGAGAAGCCCCACCCAGTCTCCCACCCACCCCAGGTCCCAGGTATGCCCCGCGCCCCTTTTTAAGCTGCTCATGTTGGTTGTTGCTCATATTGGTTGGTAGGGATATTTTGATAGTCTTTAGATTGTTCAGTAATTTTCAATTACAGGTGAAGCTAAACATGTCTGGGAGAAATGATCTAACATTTTTAGAGTCTCTCTGTTTTTTTTTTAAAGATTTATTTATTTGTATTGGAAAGTCAGATCTACAGAGAGGAAGACCTTCTGTCTACTGATTCAATCCACAAGCAGCCACAATGGCTGGAGCTGCACTAATCTGAAGCCAGGAGCTGGGAGCCTCTTCCAGGTCTCCCAAACAGGTGCAGGGTCCCAAGGCTTTGAGCCATCCTCGACTGCTTTCTCAGGCCACAGGCAGGGAGCTGGATGGGAGGCGGGACCACCAGGATTAGAACTGGTGCCCATATGGGATCCCGGCATGTACAAGGTGAGGACTTTAGCCACTAGGACCCAATACCGGACCCTTAAGTGGTTGTTTTAAGGATATCACTAGATAGATCTTTATTGTTCAAGGTGCTTAGCACTCGAAACACTAAGAACTCGGTGTAAGTTAGAGAGGAGACCCAATTTATCTGTGTGTATCTTCAGTTACTTCTCAAATGATCTCTCAAGTGATGGTTTATTCCCTGAAATGCTGCGACAGAAGCCATGCCAAAGCCAGAAGTCCACAGCTCAGTCTGGGACTCTCATGTGGTTGGTGGGGACCTGACCACTTGACCTGTTGTCACCTGTAACTTCCCAGGGTTGGTATTAGCAGGAAGCTGGAATTGGGAGCAGAGCCAAGATTCCAACTCAGGAACTTCTGTATGGAGGATGGATGCCCCAAGCCATGTCTTAGCCATGATGCTAACACCAGCTTCTGTATCATCAATTTCCTAATATTACCCTGTAATGGTATCAACTCAGGCTTTTATTAGTCTGTGTTGTGAGAAAGTCTGTTATTTCAGATGTTGTTTCATCTGGGGGCATCAAGGCAGCTTCCCCAGGATTGGGTTTTCACTGTGTCTGAAATCTGCTTTCCTTCTAGGCTTCTTTCCCAGCCCCTGAGAGATGACTTCCAGGACCCCTAGTCCTAGTCTCCTGGGTTCAAGCTCGTCATGGAAGTCTCTAAACCTCTCTTCTAAGAGACCCAGCAAGCATTTCCCGGGGTGTCTCATTGAAACGGGGTCACAGGCCCATGTGTTGAGCCAGTTCCTGTAGTCCAAAGGTGGAGAAGTTCTGATTGGCCTCAAGTCACATACTCACCCTTTAAGCTGGAATGGGAATCTGAAGCATGTCTTAAAACGTACAGCCTCAGAGCTAGGCAACAGGGGCTGGTGTTGTGGCATAGCAGGTAAAGCCTGTGATGCCAGCATCCCATACAGCTGCTGATTTGAATCCTGAATGCTCCATTCCAGATCCAGCTTCCTGCTGATGTACCTGGGAAAAGCAGTAGAAGATGGCTGCTTCCCAAGTGGAAGTGCCTGGGCCGCTACTTCCCACATGAGAGCTCCTGGTGAAATTCATGGTTATCTTCTGCCTGGCCCAGCCCCAGCTTTTGGAGCCCATAGATAGATGGATGGATGGATAGATAGATAGATAGATGTTAGTGGGGATCCAAGGTGCTCTTTAAAGGAAAGCTTCAGCCAGGTCCCAGGAGAACAGGGGAGAGTAGTGGCTTGCTCTGTGCCCTGCTGGACTTGCTGCTTGCTGTGTTTTAGCTTTTTTTTAGTTACCGGTCCAGCAGTGCCGGTAGCATTTGCTAACCCTGGTTCCATTGCTCTGTAGAAGCTGCACACATCACAATACCTCCTTCAATTACTTTGATACTGTATTGCATTTGTATCTGCACATGAATTGGCACCTTTTAAAAAAAATTGTTGTGTAGCATGTTTCCATTTTTAAGAAACTACCTTCAACAGAACCACTAACTTATAAAATGCCTACGTTAGGCAATTCCCTGTCGGTTTGAAGTCCTTTGGATAGAGTGGTGGAGGGAGGAAGTCGTTAGATGCAGGTTCTGTCACTGAAGAGGAGTTGAATGTGACCTCCTAACAGGCGTGTTTCTCTCTTCTCAGCCAGCTGAACAGGCAGGGCCTGATGGCCAGGATTTTACTGTTCCATTCCACAGCCAGGTGTAGGCCTTTGAAGTTCACATTATTGGCTAGTGCCAAGATTCCGTGGGAGCTTGGCATAATTTGCTCTGGAGCCACTGCTCCTTTTAGTGACAAGCCATGATCCCAGAGGCAGTTGCAACTGATCTCATTGGGAGGGAGGGGGGCAACCATGTCTTAAGGGCATGGTCTATCGGGTAGTTGAGGCTTCCAGGCCAGCACAGATTAGCCCATGTTGGCCGATTTTTCCAAGCTGTCATTCTTCCCCAATTCTAGTTGGTTAAGGCGCTGGTTAGCAGGTGCCAATGGCCAGTGATGGACAATGCACCCCTCAGTGGTCAGTGGTGGCTTAGCAACATGAATGAAGATGATAAGCTCGAAGAGGTGATAGAGCAAAATATGCTGGTCTGACTCTGTTCCTACAGCTAGCTATCTAGTTCAGGATCTTGTAGATGCCACAAACTGAAAATAGTGTAAGAGCTAGTGTAGAGGCCAAGGCAGCTGACAGCAGCGCACAGGGCTAGTGTGGACTGCACTAGCTGAGAATAGTGTAAGAGCTGGGGTGGACGCCGCACTAGCTGACAGTACTGTAGGAGCTAGAGCTCCAGCCTGCTCTCCCCCGACCTCCAGCAGGCCCTGAAACCCTGAACCCAGACCCAATCTTTGAAGAGCTCCTCTTCCCCAAGTGCATGAGATCAGACCCCAGTTCTGCCTTGATCATCTTGTTAGAGTGCGGTTAACCCTGCTCTGGTTCCAGGATCTGGGTCAGAACAAAATGATCATGATGATGTTTGAGTATTCTTTTTTTATAATCTACCAAGTATCTGGATCTTTGGTTTAAAAATACTGGAATCCATACCATTAGTCATCAATCAGTGTGGCCTGACATGCTTGACACACTACAGTGACTGTGTCATGTTGGTGATCCCTACCAATTTCAGAAGAGCCTGGAGGCAGGTCCGCGGGGCTGACCTGGCCAAGTGCAGTGTCTTCCTGCAGCCTAAGCTCTTCTTTGGCCCTCCGCCCTGGAGTAGCTGCTGGGCTGTAGACCGAGGTCATGACTGCCTGGTGCATTGCATTTAAAAAAAAAATTTTTTTTCCCTACCACCTGGGAAGTCCTCTCTGTAGGCTGAGAACTCTTGCCTCCCCCAGCCATGAGCTTGGGCTTCTCATGCAGGATCCACATTCAGGTCTCCACCCTCCCTTTGGGGGAGACATGAAGTTGCAGAATCCGATTGATACGGGGGAGAAGTGCTTGTGTGAGAGAGAGGAGGGAAAGTAGAAGGGGGTTAGTACAGTGAGAGGTTCAAGAATGTGAATGAAAGTGCTGACTAATATCTGCAGCTAGAGTATCACACCCACAGAAGGATGTGCTTTTTTCTTTTTTTCTGTAGTCCTTAAAATAGCTCAGCATACCAGAATACTGAAAACACATGTGGTTGCTTTCTTGAATTATTGATTCAGCAACCATTCAAGTCTCCGTCCTCTGAGCCGGGTCCTGGTTGCCGTAGGTCCTCTGCATGTTTGCCTCCTTCCACACTGCAGGAAATTCCTTGTCCTGTTGGGCAGAGAGGAACCTGGGCTGCGGCAGAGTGATGTCCGCCCGCCAGTCACATTGCCTCTGCACACCTAAGCACGCACGGATTTTCCTGATGGTCCTGTTTGCTTTGGGACCTTGTGACCTTGGGCCAATTAACTTAGTTTTGCTGTTTCAGCTGTGGGCTAGCATGCAGTGTCCTAGAAAACCAAGGCCAAGAGTATTTCAGATGCATTAGGAGGCTCCAGGATGTCCTCTGCAGGGCTACAGGGCAAGCTGGCATCTTGGTGCACAGCCGTCTGCCTGCCTCTGTCTTTGTGGTCACAGACTAGCTGCTGCACCTCTTGTGCTGTGTCTTTGCCCTGGAGGAGGGGCAAGAGTGAAGGACAGTCAAGGACGACTGACTGCACACACCTTCCTTTTTCGTTTGCTCTTCCACATTGATGTCAGAATTGGAAGGAGAAAAGATTAAAAAATGGCGCAGAGAATTCCCAAAGACCCTTCACTTAGATTCTTCAGATGTTAATATTTTTATTCTGATTGCGTTCTCACTGCTGTTCAAATGTGTCCATTTCCCCCCATGGAATCATATGAGATGAATTTAGAGAGAGCATGCCCTTCCGCTCTAAATCCTACAATATTTTAAAGGCAAAAATATTTTCTTAAATAGCACAGGGTTATGACCACAAGCAGGAAATGAATGCTGACACCTTTCTGTTCTGCAGACCTTATTCCAGTGTTGCCAGAGTATCACCGTTTTCCTTTGAGGGGAAGCTTTTTTTTTTTTTAGCATATTCCATGTCAATGTCATGTCTCTTTTGTTGCCTCTATCCTGGAGTAGTCCCTTTGTCTTTTCTCTTTCATGACCCTGGCATCTTGCAGAACGTAGTTCAGGTTAGTTATATGCAGGATGCCCCACTAGTTCGATTTGCCCAATTTTATGATGTGGTTCGGGTTTAAGCATTGCTGGCAGGAATATCACAGAAGTACTGTCCTCAAAGTGCATTTTCGCAGAAAGTGCATTGTCCCATTATTGGTGACACTAATTGAGATCAACCATTTTAAAGCGTGGTCTGCCCATCTTCTTGCTGGTGCAGTAGTTTTGTCCTTCAGCATTCCTTGGGGGCCATGTTCCCACACTGTCGAAATAGCCTGTTTCTCAGCCAACATTGACCCTCCAGTTGTAGCATCCAGATACATTCTTGCCTGACTCACTGGGGGTTACCAACCTGCTGCCTCCCATCGGAAAAGCATTCAACTTCCACCCAGTTTGGGAAAAGCTGTGTCCACCTGTAGCTGCAAGAGTGTTGGGAAATGCCTTATTGTGTTGCCTGTGTATAGGCATATACTCTGAATAGAGTGACTAAGGGCCACAACCCAGATAAGCAAGTTGCCAGCCTAAATGTTGCACAGTTGTGAGTGCTGCCTTCAATGATGGTTGACACTTAAAAATGCCCTTCTCCCAGCTGGGGTAGCTGGGTCTTATTTGTTTTGTTTTGTTTTGTTTTGTTTTTTGATCACGTCTGGGCTCAGGCAGCAAATGGCAGCACATTTATGTAAACACTAATCTGTCCCATCGCAGGTTGTTTTTTGCTGGTTTTTAGAAATTCTGTATTTCCTTCATTTTTTGGTCTTGCTGTTGGTTATACAGCTAAAACTACCTCTGTATTGTACTAGTCCACAGAACTGTGTGTGATCGTGTATCCTACATGAAGACAGTAGGTGTGTATATTCAGTAAAAGCCCGAGTGAAATGCCCTTGTCCTCGGGAACATGCAGGCTCCCACAGTCAGAGAGGCCTTTTTCCTTTGGGGTGATGAACGTCCGTTTCTCTCCCCAGTGATCATAACCTTGGAGAGGAAGATTGTCTGAGCCTAATGACATTTGCACAGCTTTATAAATCAACACAATTTTGTGTTTCATGAATTCTTGGCAGCTTTTAAAATATTTAACAGAAAGAACTGTAAAAAAAAAAAAAAATCTTTGCTCTTCTGCCAGCTACAAGAATTGAAATTTTAAAATTCCCTTGTCACACAATCAGTTTGAAAGAGCATGAACATTTAATACCTATGGGCAGCAAAATCTCACCTCTTTTAACTGAGAATTTTATACTAAAAAGTAGGAAACGATATCAGGGCATGACAAAAACAAAAAGGCGACAGTGGAAAGGAAATAAATCAGGACAGAGAATTGTTTGTAATGAACACAGCTAACTGTGAAAATGTAGCTTCCAAGGAACTGTGGGAGGAGTCCTGTATGTTCAGATGGAGGAATTCTGATTGATGCTTTCCTCTTCCAACTTTCTTATCATTTTTAGCCTTAAAAATCATCACAGGCAACAATTGACCTAGAACGTATTTATCAAAAAGGAAAGTTATGGCAGAGAAAATGACCCGGCTTGCTAAAGCTCTGGGCAAAGAGGCTTCCAGGGTTCCTGCAGTGGTTAGCTGTGCCCGTGCTTCATGCTAGCGACTCAGGCCCCTTCTCTCTCCTTCCCTTCCATTCTTCCTTCCCTCCATTCTTTTGTTTTTCTTTTCGCTTTTCCTTTTTACTATATGGCAGGTGAAATTTTTAACTTGAAGAGAAGGAGAACAGATTGAGCAGGAAGAATATTACCTTGATGGCCAGACATAGATTTGAATCATGGCCTTATTATTTACTTGTTCTGCAAACATGAATTGAGCAGCGGCTATGTCTGGGATTGAGCAATCTTTAAGGCAGAAAAAAATGTTCCTTCTCTGACTTGTGGAACTTATATTCTTTTTTTTTTCAAGATTTATTTTATTTTTATTGCAAAGTCAGATATACAGAGAGTGTTGTGCCAGTTTTTGAAATCCCCAGATAATCATCAAGTCTGAAGTCGGTGCTAAGGCAAAAAGGTGGTTTATTCAGGTTAGCGACTCAGGTAACCCAGGGACCTCCCACAGCCCAGCATGGCTGGGCGGGGGAGAGGCAGCCGCAGCCGAGGCTGCAAGGATCCACAAGGAGGACAAAAGAGCCCGAAGAGCCCGAAGAGCGAGGGGAGCCCAAGCCCCCCAGTTCTTATACATTTCAGGCTATTAATTATACAGTCATGACTTAGCAGGCTTCTATTGGTGGGTTTGAAACAAGCAACTTTCAAAAAGTACAAATTGATGAGCTATTGGGCTGTGAATCTTATCAAACACCAGGTACCTCCTTCCTGAGGAGTGGTCTGCCTACCTGACCTGCCAGGTGTCCTGCGGGGTGTCACGTAGACTATCAGGCCTGGAGTTCACACAGCCTCCAGCCAAGCTATTAAGGCGGAATCACAAAAGGTAGAAAACGCCTAGGTTCTTCAAGAGGAGGAGACACAGAGAGGAAGACCTGCCATCCAATGGTTCCTTCCCCAAGTGATTGCAATGGCCGATACTGCACCAATCCAAAGCCAGGAGCCAGGAACTTCCTCCAGGTCTCCCACGCACATGGGTGCAGGGTTCCAAGGCTTTGGGCCATCCTTGACTGCCTTCCCAGGCCACAAGCAGGGAGTTGGATGGGAAGTGGAGCTGCCGGGATTAGAACCGGCGCCCATATGGGATCCCGGCTTGTTCAAGGCCAGGACTTTAGCCGCTAGGCCTCGCTGCCGGGCCCACAGTTCAGTTTTAAAGCAAGATTTATTAGAAAAGTTGAGAAGAGAGGCTCCTGTCCTAGTGACGAGAGGGGGCTCTGAGATAGGAAGGACCCTTACACCTGCCATAGTGGCAGGAGGAAAAGTGGAAAAAGGAGACCCTAGTCCTCTGTCATGGGGGCAGGAGGACAAGAAGAACCCATATTAATGGTGGGGAAAGCATCTTTTAAAGGTTCACCTCAAAGATGTTTCTCCATAAACAAAGAAAATTCCTGGTTTCCATGGATCCTGGCCTTGGGACAAAAGGCCAGAAAGGCGTCACTGGCCAACTTCCTTGTTCCCTTTCTAATGATAAAGAGGCCAGTCTGAAGCCCTCCCCCTTGGCAATGGCCTGGAGACAGAATTGGGCTGAGGCTTCAGGTGGGGAATTGATATGTTAATGTCGCCCTTGTCTCTGACATATTATAGCAAAAAAAAAAAAAAGACAAAATCTACTCATGTTTTAAATTAATATATTTGTAGGACTTTACAGTAAAGCGTGAACCCCAAGTGGTACAGGCTAGGAGACTGTCAGGGATCGAGACATTGGTGAACAGGAAATCAGCCCCACTACCGTCCACTCCACTCCTGTACACAGCTTCCTGCGTGGCTGCTGCCTGCGTATCTGCGCAGGCCCAGAGCCCGTATGTATCATCATCATCATCAAATCACCATGGCGGACACCCTCTATAACGAGTGACTCCAACGTGGGCCCTGAAGGCGTCAGCCATTTTGACTATGCTATTACTTTCGCGCTGTTCTGGTTATCCGCCAATGAAAGGTGTCTCGCCTGAGAACCCCACCAACCCTTCTCTCGTGGCCCCGCCCAACTACCAATCACCTGTCCTCATCTCAGTCACCTCCTCCCAACCAATTCCCCACACCCCCAACACCTTCCAGGCTCTCCTGGGTTGTATGAGTGAGCCCGCACTTGTGTGTGCCCCCTGCCCATTTCCCCCTTTTACCTGGCTCTCTCTCCCATCCTCCTCCATTTTGCCCCCTTCCCCTGCACCCCATCCTGCCACCATGTCAGGAAATGTTTCCCTTCATGGTCTCTCCCGCTCCATCCCTGCTCCTGTTCCTACCCTGTTGGAATAAAGAAACTCCTAAGCAGCTGGCTGCAGCTGAGGTTTTGGCTTACGTTAAATTTACCATCAAAAGAGCACTTGCCTGCTTGCCGAAATTAGCTGCACGTAAGAACTTAACCACATCTAAAAACTGACACCCTCCCCATTCCCATCATGCACTTGGTGCTGTGACTGAGACATACTTCCTCAAGAGTCCTGAAAACGGGCAGTCACTAGATATGTGGAAATCTCTGCCCAAGGTGCCACCCCCTTGTACCTCCAGATCTCATAAAAGGGTGACCCCAAACCTCATGGAGAGCAGCTAACCCGAGGGGATGCCTGCATTCCCTCCTGGGTGTGCCCCTCTGTGGGCCTTGACCTAAGTCTCATCCTCCAATTCTTCCATGCTTTGGAGGCAAGAATGTGGAGCCCTTGACCTTTCAGCAGAAGAGATTAGAATTTTGGGACCTCTGACTCATCTCAGTAGGGTGGAGGGGGGATTGGCTAGGGGGAAGTAAATGACATGCCCAGGCCCTTTGAGAGTCCCTGGGGGATGGATGGCCTCCTGAGGTGTCCTTCCAGGGTGAGATTGTCTTCCCTGGCGCCCTGGCCAGGAGAGTTCAGGACAATTGAGTTATTTTTGGCGGCTCTGCTGTTAGAGAGACCAGACTCTAGGGACGCCTGCCTCTGCTGAAAGTCGTTTTTGTGTGACAGTGGCCTTTTCTGTACCCTTTGAAGCTCTTTCATTTTACTCCATAGAGTATTTCACTGCATTGAAGACAAATGGATGAAATTGTTCCTCAGAGTTATGGCACTATTTGTACTTGAGCCCAGAAACCTTCAGGCCAGCAGCTAACATCACAAATACAAACCAACACAGGAACGAGGATACTGTTTGCTGGGGTCACACTCAGCTGTTATTGCAAGTGTAGACTACTTCTGATTCAGCAGGAGTCCTGTGGGCAAATTATAAGGTGCTAAGAAAGATTTTATGTAACCCAAATGGTTTAAAATTGTTAGTCTGATTTTGCTTAATCCTTTTTAATCTCTTTTTAAGGGTAGCGATTAATCCTAATAGGCTATTTGCAAAGTTATTATTTAAGAGGCAGACAGAGCTCTCATCTCCTTATTCACTCCTTAGATGTCAGCAATGATTAGAGCTAGACCAGGCCAAAGCCAGGACCTAAGTCATCTTTTTTTGTTTTTAAGATTTATCTATTTTTATTGCAAAGTCAGATATACAGAGAGGAGGAGATGCAGAGAGGAAGATCTTCCGTCTGATGATTCACTCCCCAAGTGACCACAACGGTGCTGTGCAGATCTGAAGCTTGGAGGTAGGAACTTCCTCCAGGTCTCCACACACATGCGTGCAGGGTCCCAAAGCTTTGGGCCGTCCTCGACTGCTTTCCCAGGCCACAAGTAGGGAGCTGGATGGCAAGTGGAGTTGCTGGGATTAGAACCGACACCCATACGGGCTCCCTACTTGGGGAGTAAATCATCGGACGGAAGATCTTCCTCTCTATATCTCCTCCTCTGTGTATATCTGACTTTGAAATAAAAATAAATAAATCTTAAAAGAAAAAAGGAAAAACAATAAATGAGAAAGGGAAAAAAAGGCAGGAGTGTTTGCAGATAGTCACCAATACTTGAAAGGCTATAGTTGGTAACTACAGGCCAAAAGTGGAGAAAGGATTTAGGGCTACGAAATAGACATACTCACAGCCTACCAAGTAATTCTGTGCCATTCCACCTCTGTGGGAGGGGGGAGGACCTGGAGCAGAAGTCAGCTGCTATCTGTGAAATTAACAGAGTAACTGCATGTAATTGGAATCTGGGAACTGAAAAAGAAACAGATTCTGGAATAGTGGTACCTGGTCAGAAACCCTTGACCTTGAGCCAGAAAGGGCTGAATTTCACAAGAGTAAAGGGTAAAGAGGTAGTCTATTGATTACAGCTCAGATATTTGCTGTTTATTATGCTGCATGTTTTCCGTTCATTGTCTGATTTAATTCTGCAATCCGATGAAGTACTTTGATTACTTCTACTCTATAGAAAAGCAAGCAAATTATGAAGCAGTTCTCTTAATGACGGACATTTGGTTTCTGAATTTTTTTCTTTGCTGAATTAAATAATTCCTAACATACATTCTTAAGTATTAGTGCTTTTACTTCATCTTTTTGCCTATTTTAGTAAACAGAGGCAAGATTCCTTTTTTTAAAAAATACAGGCTTACTTGAAAAGCAGAGTTACGGGGTAGTGTGGAGTGATAGAAATAGATCTTCCATCTGCTGGTTCACTCTTCATATGGCCACAATTGGCAGAGCTGGGTGGATCAGATACTGGAAGCCAGGAGCTTCTTCTGGACCTCCTGTGTGAATGAATGCAGGGCCACAAGAGCTTGGATCATCCTCCACTGCATTAGCAGGGAGCTGGATCAGAAGTGGAGTAGCTGGGACTTAAACTGGCACCCATATGGAATGCCAAAGCTGGAGGCTCTGGCATCACCCACCAGGCCCCACAAGATTGACTGACTTTCTTTCTCTTTCTTTCTTTCTTTCTTTCTTTCTTTCTTTCTTTCTTTCTTTCTTTCTTTCTTTCTTTCTTTCTTTCTTTCCTTTCACATTTATTTATTTTTATTGGAAAGGCAGATATATAGAGAGGAAGAGAGGGAAAGAGGAAGATCTTCCATCCAATGATTCACTCCCCAGGCAGTCACAATGGCTGGAGCTAAACTGGTTTGAAGCCAGGAGCCAGGAGCCTCTTCTAGATCTCCCACACGTGAGTGCAGGGTCCCAAGGCTTTGGGCCGTCCTCCACTGCTTTCCCAGGTCACAAGCAGGGAGCTGGATGGGAAGTGGGGCTGCTGGGATTAGAAGTGGCGCCCATATGGGATCCCAGCACATTCAAGGTGAGGACTTTAGCCATCAGGCTCCTGTGCTGGTCCCAAAATTAGAACTAGAAAGAACACACTTGAATACTTTGAAGCAGATGAAAGTAATAATTATATTTTTATTTGGTGATGTATTTGTATAATTATGGAAGCTATGTTTTTTCATTTTCAACATTTTTTGTATTGAGTGTGTGTTACTGAAAATGAAAATAAGAAATTTATGAATAAATAATGTTATAGATTACAGTAATATAGCTTCATACTAAGGGAAATATTTATGTAATTCTTCATTAGTGTAATAACCATAAGGGAAAATACCTTGTGATGACACAATTAGATAAAAATTTTAAAAATATATGAACAAAAACCTAGGAGACAATAAACTAAAAGATTTGTTTTGGTGAAAAAAAAAATTGAAATCCATGCACATTTTTTTTTCATGATACACATTTTTTATGAATTTTTGAAGACCCATCCAAAGCAACAATTTTAAAATGTTTTGTACCAAAATTAGTATTTAAAAAAATTTTTAATGTACTTTTAAAAAGATATCCATTTCTTTTTATTTGTTTTTTTTTTAAAGATTTATTTATTTTCTATTACAAAGTCAGATCTACAGAGAGGAGGAGAGACAGAAGGGAAGATCTTCCATCTGATGATTCACTGCCCAGGTGAGCAATGGCCGATGCTGTGCCGATCCGTAGCTGGGAATCAGGAACTTCTTCTGGGTATCCCACACGGGTGCAGGGTCCCAAGACTTTGGGCCGTCCTCCACTGCTTTCCCAGGCTACAGGCAGGGAGCTGGATGGGAAGTAGAGCTGCCAGGATTAGAACCGGCGCCCATATGAGATCCTGGCGCATTCAAGGTGAGGACTTTAGCCGCTAGGCCATCATGCCAGGCCCTATTTCTTTTTATTTGAAAGGTATAGTTTTACACAGAGAACAAGACAGAGAGAGAATCTTGCATCTGCTGGTTCAGCTCTCCACAAAGCTTCAACAGCTGGAGCTGAGCCATTGAAAACCAGGAGTTTCTTCCAGGTTTCCCTTGTGGGTGTGCAGGATCCCAAGGCCTTGGGCCATCCTCAGCTGCCTTCCCAGGCCATCAGCAGGAAGCGGAATGGGAAGTCAGCAGCTGAGACAGGAATCTGCATCTCTGTGGAATGCTGCTGGCACAGGTGGAGGATTAGCCTGTGATTCTACCCCACCAGTCCCATAAATTTGAGAAACAGAAAGAGAATTTTCACCCATCAACTAGAGTCATGAGCTGGGGACTCAGTATCTTAACCATCACCACTAATTGACAAGGTCTGCATGGACTGGGAACTTGAGCCAAGAATGAAACCCACACAGTCCAGTGTGGGTCACAGGCATTTCGGCGGCCAGGCCAAATGCCCACTCCAATGTTATCTTTATCCACAAACTTTAACAAGTACCCTTATATTGGTTTTAAAACCAGTATGTTGTTTTGTAATTAATAAACTAATTTGAATTAGAATATTTAAAGATTTTTTTTAATTTGAATGCTTGAAAGAGATGGATTTTCCATCCACTGGTTCATTCCCCAGATGGCTGCTGTTGCCAGGGCCAGGGCTCCGCCAGTCTGAAGCTAAGAGCACGGAGCTTCTTCTGGGTCTCATATGTGGATGATGGGGGCCCTAGTGCTTGGCCCATTTTCTGCTGCCTTCCTAACCTATTAAGGGAGAATTGGATTGGGAGCAGGGTTACAAAGAGACAAACTGACATTTAATAAAGGATGCAAGCATCAAGTTCTGGCTTTACTTGCAATGCCACAACACTGTTAGTTATTTAAAAGAGGTTAGAGTCTAGCTCCTATGATATTACAATATTATTACACGCAGCTAATTCCCACAACCTGGTTCTCTACTGTGAGCTGAAAACACCAGACGCAACGAGGTATCTACGGAGGTTTATTCCAGTGGGGCAGGAAAGGGGTGAAGGTGGTGGAGAGACAAGGAAAAAAAGGGAAAGGGGAGAGGGGGAAGGAAGGTCAGAAGGAGAAAAGGGAGAGCTGCACCTGGGTGCCCTTTTGTCTGCAGGGTGTGGGGGGCGGGGATTGGGAGGGATTGAGGGCAGGACCCAGGGGATTGGCAACTGCAGGTGAATGCCTGGGGATGATTGGTGAGTGGGCTGGTTTGGGGAAGGGGCTGAAAGATTGAGGGTGGGTTTCTCAGGCAGAATGCCGGGTTACATCTGATTGGTGGATGTCTAGACTGGAGCGAATTTTGTGAGCTGTGAGGAAGAAGAAATGGCGCCGGGTCCAGGGTGGGATATTCGAACAACTCCTTACACCGTCTCCTTTGAATCAAATCTTACAAACTTTTTGTGAGAAACCAAAGTGGGGCTGGCACTGTGGCATAAAAGTTAAAGCTGTCAAAGCTATGGCCTGTAGTACCAACATTCCAAATCAGTGCTGATTGGAGTCCTGGCTGTGCCATTTCAAATGTGGCTCCCTGCTAATGATCTGGGAAAGCAGTAGGAGATGGCCAAAATGCTTGAGCTGTTGTTATGCTCACGGGCGGGAGACCCTGTGAAGCTCCTGGATCCTGGTTTGGGCCAGCACAGCTCTGGCCACTGCAGCCATTTCAAGAGTGAAGCAACAAATGGGAGATTTGTCTGTCTCTCTCAGTATGTCTCTCTAACTCTGCCTCTAACTCTCTAATCCGGGTGGGGGTGAGGAATGTGAGTAAGGCTGATAACATGTGGCTAGCTGGGCAGGCCAACTGACAGGTGAAATAAGAAACTGAAATTTGAGGTCCAGACGGAACAGGGTGTGAGTGGAGAGGCCCAGACTTACTGGTATGCAGATCAGAACAGTTCACCCTAACTTTTGCAGGATTCTGTTTCCTCTTCTGTGCATTGAAACCAATGATGCCTGCCATGCTGAGCTCGGCTGGAGGTGCATGAAGAGCTAGTTGGAGTGGATTCCAAAAGTATAGACACTTGATGGGATAAATACAGAGACATCTCTTGGAGGAGTTTTAGTCCAGAGAGAAGCAAGAGAAATAGAGCGGGCGATATTGTCAGGTAGTCTGGCTGTAGGCTAGGCTACTTTAAATTAGAATGAGTCTGTGCTGACCGGAGTTTCTGGTGGCAAGGGAGAAGCCAAGGATGGCAGTAGAGAGCTACTGGAGCCACTTTCTTGAGGAGGTAGGGGATATGGATTGATCCTATAGGAGCACAGGTGGCACGCAGGTGCATCTGTGCAAAGCTGAAGGGTATGTGATGGAGTCCCTTCCTCCAGCGGACCTCGTGCCCCAGAGAAGGAGTTGTTGGGAAGTTTTGAGTCAGCAGCTGTGAAACAGTTTTCCATGAGAGGAGAAGGGTGTGATGAGAGCTGGAGGTAGGAACTTCTTGGAGCCCCACTGGAAGTCGGGGAACCAGAATTTATGAGCTCAGATGACAGGTTGTGTATGGCTCTCCAAGCATGGTCACCATGTTGAAGTCAAAGTTGCCAACAGTATGGCTTCCTTCTGGAATCAGTAGGGGAATCAGTTACTCTGCTTCGCTGGGTTCTAGAGGTTACCTGCTTTGCTTGGCTCGTGGCCCCTTCCTCCAGCAGTGTTGTGTCATGTTGCATCATCGTGTCTCCTTCAGGGATACAGCCTTCTTTCTAATATATCAGCAAAATACGTTAAGTTCATGATTGATATTTCCGTGAAGACTTTCCTGTCAGATCTTCCATTCTTGGTACCATTTTCCAAATAGGCTGATTCATCTGTCACTGTAAGAGGATGAAAATGGGGCCTTGTGCTATGGCTCAGTGGCTAAATCCTTGCTTGTAAGCTCCAGGATTCCATATGGATGCCAGTTGATGTCCTGGCTGCCCAACTTCCCTTCCAGTTCCCTCCCTGTGGCGTGGGAAAGCAGTAGAGGATGACCCAAAGCCTTGGGACCCTGCACCCGTGTAAGAGACCCAGAAGAGGTTCCTGGCTTCTGGCTTTGGTCCAGTTCAACTCCAGCTATGGAAGCCATTTAAGGCATGTGAACCAGCAGGTGGAAGACCTTTATGTCTCTCCTCTCTGTAAATCTGCCTTTATAATAAAAATAGATAAAATCTTAAAAAAAAAAAAAATAGGCCTGGCGTGGTCGCATAGTGTCTAAAGTCCTTACCTTGCATGCACCAGGATCCCATTTGGGCACTGTTCTAATCCCAGCTGCCCTGCTTCCCATCCTGCTCCCTTCTTGTGGCATGGGAAAGCAGTCAAGGATGACCCAAAGCCTTGAGACCCTGCACACACATGGGAGACCTAGAAGAAGCTCCTGGCTCCTAGCTCCAGGCTCAGTTCCAGCTGTTGCGGCTACTTGGGGAGTGAATCAGTAGACAGAATATCTTCCTCTCTGTCTCTCCTCCTCTCTGTATATGTAACTCTCCAATAAAAATAAATAAATTTAAACAAAAAGAAGAAAATGAAACCTGCATGTTTTTGTATCTGCTCAAGAAGTTATCTCCCTTTTCTTCAACCTGTTATCAAGCATGTTTAACTACTTAGACACACGTATCTGAGTGCCTGCTAGGGGGAAATGCTGTGAGTTGAATCCGTGTTTCCCTTGTGTGTATGTCAAGGAACTGCCTAATGGAAGGATCACAACGATAAGTTAGCAGGCTGTTCAGTGGTGGCCATGCTCCTGATTTAGCTCTCTTTCCGTGACGGCATGGATGGTTAGGAACAGCTGCTGGGAGGCTGGCACTTGTGTGCTATGTCCACAACATCAGTGGCTCATTGACTTTTTTTTCTTTTTGCCAAGGCCACTGAGCACTTGGAAAAACAAATGTGCAAACCAAAGGTGCCTGGTCACCCTTTTGGCCCGTACAAGGTTTTATTGAACACAACCCACACTGTGATGAACTGTTGGCCACTGCAGGTAGATTAGAGAGCAAACTGACCTTTCACTTGTAAAAGGAAGGAATGCAGCAGATAGAGTTCTGACTTAGGACTGGGTGAGGACAGGTGATCCAGGGGACATCTCGGAGTTCCAGGCATGACGGGGGTGCTGCAGAGCAGGCGTTCTCTACTTGTCATAACCTGGCAGGTCCACAGCCAAAACAAACACAGCTCAAACCTTGCTGCCATAAACACCAACCAATTTGCTGGGCACCTCTTTCAGCTTCCTCATCACCTGTGTTCTTAACCCCTCATGGCCTGGTGTCTACCCCTTTTTTTTTTAAGATTTATTTTTTTATTTTTATTGGAAAGGCGGATATACAGAGAGGAGAGACAGAGAGGAAGATCTTCCATCTGATGATTCACTCCCCAAGTGAGCAATGGCCGATGTGAAGCCAGGAACCTCTTCCGGGTCTCCCACACGGACGGGTGCAGGGTCCCAAAGCTTTGGGTCGTCCTCATCTGCCTTCCCGGGCCACAGGCAGGGAGCTGGATGGGAAGTGGGGCTGCCGGGATTAGAACTAGTGCCCATATGGGATCCCGGGCGTGCAAGGCGAGGACCTTAACCACTGCGCCATCACGCCGGGCCCAGGTGTCTACCCTTTTCCTGCGCTTTTCTGTGACAGCATTTTTTTTTGAAGAAGAAGAAAACTCCCCCCTCCCCCCCCCCGCCACCGCCTTAATTTATTCAAAAGCAGGGCGGGGAGTGATGGAAAGACCAATAGAGACGTTTCATCTTGTGATACACTCCCCAACTGTCCGCAGTAGCCAGGGCTGGGGCAGGCCAAAGCTGGGCAGCAGAGCCAGGCACTTATCCATCATGTGCTGTCTCCAGGGTGCTCATGAACAAGAAGCTGGGTGCGAAGTGGAGGTGGGACTGGGTCCTAGGCACGGGGATAAGGATGTGAGCATCCCAGTTGTTGGCGTTGCATGCTACACCATGCTGCCTACCTCCACAAGTTATTTGATGCTTATCAGTCAAAGTCTGTCCATGACTTCATCCTTGTCTAAGTCTTCTTTCTTCAGTAAGTGGGTGTTAACCACTTCCTTAAAACATCTGGTTCTCTTGGGTACTGCTCTTTTGGTGGCTGTACTAGCTGTTTCCTTTCCCTGCTCTCTTGAGTGCAGCTCCTTGATGGGCTTTGCCAGTTACCCCTGCTGCTCAGGCACTCTCTGAAACTTGAGCTCTCTGGCTCCTAAACCTTTCTTATACGCCTAATTTCCTCCTTGAACCCTAGACCTCCATTTCTGCCTCATACCTGGGGATATCCAAGTTGATATAGTTTATCCCAGATTTCTCAGCCCAGTTCCTGCCTCTGACAGATGGTGGATACCAGTAACTATCCCTTGCAGGCTGGAGCCCTCCCAGTTCAGAATACTACTCCTTTAGAAGCTCCTGAGAAGAATTACAGCATACAAGTGAGTCAGGGACCAAGATTCAGTACAGTGGCTGAAACAGCAACGTGGATGCCTGTATCCCGTAGTGAAGTGCCTACGTATGGGTTCTGACTCTGCAAGGGAGCCTGGGCTCCACTTCTGATTTCAGCTACATGCTCGTGTATACCCTGGGAACAGCAGATGGTGGCCAAGAACTTGAGTCTCTACCTTCCACTTGGCAGACCTAGACTGAATTCCCGGCTCCTGATGTAAGTCTGGTCCAACCCCTGCTACTGCAGGCATTTGGGGAGTGAATCAGCAGATGGAAGAGCTCTTTCTAAGACTTGAGTGTGGGTGCTGTAAATCAGGCAGGCCTACATGGAGCCCCCAGCCCCCTGGGGGCTGTAGAGTCCTAGCCTTACTTCCTAGGGACCTGGATGCCGCTGTCTTCTTTGCAGTGACTTTTCTCTCCCTTGAGCTCTAATGCCTTTGTCATTGTTGTAGTTTCACGGGTTGATTTATTTTTATTGGAAAAGCAGATAAGATTTACACAGAGAAGGAGAGACAAAGATTTTCCATCTGCTGGTTCACTCCCCAAGGAGTGAGGAGATTTTTTCAGGTTTCCTGTCTGGGTGCAGGGTTGCAAGGCTTTGGGCCTTCCTTGACTGCTTTCCCAGGCCACAAGCAGGGAGCTGGATGGGAAGCAGGGCTTCCAGTATTAGAACTGGCGCCCATATGGAATCCCAGCTTGTTGCAAGGCTGAGGACCTAGACACTAGGCCATCACGCTGGGCCTGAATGCCTTTTTTTGTTGAGGCCCAGAGATGTTAACTGGTTATACCATGTCCCTTCTCATACAATAACATGTGTACTTTTTACCAACTCAGTAGTGCTGTGTTCCAGCCGGCACTGGATGGATCTTCTGGCCACTGAGCCTGGAGTCCTGGCCTCAATCCCCGAGTCCTACCTTCCCCCAGCATCCCCCTGCCTGTCCTGCTCTCCTACTCCGAATACTTCCTGCTAATGCTTCTGAAAACAACTTCAACCATTGCTTCTGAATGTGGTGCCTCAGTCTTTAGCTCACCCTGTCTTGTAGTGTCATCATACGTCCTTCTTAGAACTTGGTAACGTATGAAAGTCTATTTCTAAAGCAGATATCTAAAATTGTTACTTTCACTAGCATTCTTTTTTTCTTTTTAAAAATTTACTTTACTTATATTTAAAAGGCATATTTACAGAGAAGGGAGACACAGGAAGACCCTATATCCACTGATTTACTTCCCAAATGCCTGCAATGGCCAGAGCTGAGCTGATCCGGAGCCAGGGGCCAGGAATCAGGAGCCTCCTCTGGGTCTCCCACACAGGTGCAGGGTTCCAAGGCTTTGGGCCATCCTTTGCTGTTTTCCCAGACTACATACAGGGAGCTAGAAGGAAAGTGGAGCAGCTAGAATATGAACCATTGCCCAAAGGGGATGCTGGTGCGTGTAGGCAGAGAATTAGCCATTGAGCTTTCATGCTGATTATATTATTATTATTATTATTATTATTATTATTATTATTATTATTATTATTATTTCCAAGTGCAGTGAAAGATTGGAGAGCCTAGGTTTTTCTTAGTACTCCATAAATACAGGTAAGATCTTTCTTGGCATACTAGTTATCTTTGAACTATTCATGGAAATTATATATTGGGAAAAGAAAACTATGTGTGGATTTCAAGACCTCTTTTTTTCATTCAGTTTTTTTTTAGAAACTTTTATCAAGTAAGCTCCCATGTAGTAGCCCAAGTTGTGCTAAAATGTTTTTGAACCTTTACCTGGATCATGTTGCTGGCTGGGAAATACCTTCAGGCACCTTTCTTTGTAGCTTTGTCCAAACCTATTGGTGGGCTGGGCAAGGTTTTCCACGGGTCCTCTCTCTCGAGTCTCCTTGGTATTCCCTTCTTCCAATTTTTAATTCATTGGTTGGCTTAGTAATTATTGAACACTCAGTGGATTGAAATCTCAGATGCCGTGAGAGGCAAGCCAACAAATAATGCAAAGCAGGTGCCTGTCAGAGGACTTGCACAGCTGGGTGTAGGATGCACCTTCCCAGGCGAGCTACCATGCTACCACAGCTGCTGCAGCTTCCTCCTCCTTCTCCATTTTGCCCATGTGCAAACAGAGGTTCCTTGTGTCAGAGTCTCCTCTTTCTCAAGGGAAGCTGGACATGGCTACTTTGATGAGAAATCTCGCACGCTTTTGTTGGGTAATGTATTTAAGAGCAGGGAAGCAGAAGCAGACAGCGCCCAGAAGCTGGTTCACTTGTCAGAGGGTGCAGCCAGGACCCGGACCCAGGCTCTCCCGTGCCCATGCAGGTTGTTCCTCACTACTCCTCACTGCTGCACTGAAACGCGCCCTGAGAATTTTGGAGCGTGAAATCTCTGCACTCCCTTCCAAAACCTCCTCCAAACCATGGGGTCTAAGTAGAACTCCTGCTGAGCCCGTGCTCTTGAGCCCCTCCAAGGCACTCTGTGCGTTCACAGCTCTTCGTTTTGTTTGTTTGTTTGCTTGCTTTCATGCCTTGTTCTCTGGACTGCCCAGTCCCGTTTTCTCCATGGATCCAAATCCCAACTACCACACGATTTTTACGATCCAGTTCAAAGCCTGCTGTATGTCTTGCTTAGCTTTTCAGCAACTGGAAAGCCAGAGCGAGCCAGGGAAGCCAAAATCAGAGTGATTTGACAGGTGGTCTAGATGCTGAGTCCTGGGAGGCCAGCCAAGGCAGGATCAGATTGTCAGTGTACGCGTCCAGGGAGCGGGGAGCACAGGAGGTTCAGAGACTTGGTTGTGAGGTCAGAGTAAGTCTGGCATGGCACACAGAAGAACAGAGTGGAGCCTGGCAGCAAGTGCCAGATGGCAGCTTTTCTTTCTTTTTATTTTTTTTAAGTTCTCCAGTTTTTGATGGCAAGCAAGAAGGACATTGAACTTTTAAAAAATATTATCTGAAACGCAGACTAATGGAGAGAGAGAGAGATCTCTGTCTGCTGGTTCACTCCCCAAATGGCCACAGTGCCCTCAGCTGAGCTGATTTGAAGCCAGGAACCAGGAGTTTCCTCTCACAAGGGTGCAGGGTCCCAAGGTGTTAGACCATCCTCCATTGCTATCCCAGATCAAAAGCAGGGAGTTGGATCAGAAGTGGAGCAGGCAAGACTAGAATTGGTGCCCATATGAAATGCCAGCGCTGCTGCAGGTGGAGGATTAACTAGCTCTGCCACCATACTGGCCCCTGAACTTTTTTTAAACTTTATGCATACTAGGTAAGTTTCTATGTCATGCCTGATGTGCTAACACGTCATACAGTTAATTTATGTCACACAGAAAAAAGAAAAAAAAAAAGCTAAGCTAAGCAGTAGAGGATGGGACCCTGCACCTGTTTGGGAGTCCCTGAAGAAGCTTCAGATTGGCTCAACTCTGGCCATTGTGACCAGCTGGGGAGTGAACCAGCAGATGGAAGATCTTTCTGTCTCTTCTTCTCTCTGTAAATGTGCCTTTCTAATAAAAATAAAATAAACCTTTTAAAAAGATCCATTTCTTAAAGATCTGTTTGGGAATTGAAACTCAGAAGCCTGATGTTGCTCAGGATGCATGACAACGCCTTGGTCATGCAGAGCACTTGAGCAAGTCATAAACTTGAACTTCTCAAAAGGCAATGACAGTGTAAAACGTATAATGATTAAGAATCACAGATGGGCTAGAAACATTTCCTAAATAGGAGAGCTTGAATGACTTATCTGAGTTTTTCCCTGGGATCCTTCCTATTTTGGCACATCTTTGGGAACGGCTGATGAGTTCTCATCATGAGAGAACATTATTTTTTCTCCTTCCCATCTAATATGTAATAGTGCAACTGTTCTCTTTGTCTAGGAATTCCTGATTAGAAGAGTACACTTGCAGCTAGGGATAAAGTTGTGTTTTTATTCCTATAAGAAAATGTCTTCAGCGGTGTCAAGCTGTCATGCCTTTTAAGCATACCATCCAACGTCCCGAAGCATCACAGGATTTACTCCAAGTTTCCTTAGAGATTTCTTCTCTCTGCACACTGGCCAATCTCAGACAAGCTGCTGAAATGTTGCAAACCGTGACAAAGTACTTTTCATGAAAAATTGTTCCCTGGTAATTTGTTTTTATGGACCAAGAAGGTTTGACCTTCAGAATGGAGCCTTTGTGAACCACGCCCTTGCTAATGTATTTGAATGTGAAGGTGCAGTGGTGAGACTCCCACAGGTGCTGGGAAGGTAGATGTCATGCTGTGTCCTTTCTCCCTCTTTAGCCTCACGGCTCAAAGGGTAACAAGTGTTGACAGAGTGACATTGTCTTGGGTTGGGGCCAGCCAGATCTGAATCATTGAAAACACCGGCTCTGTGATGTTTAAAGCATGTACAACACACAAAAAAACACAAGTATGCTTTCTTCTTTACATGCCACTTCCCCATGTCCGTAAGATTAGTAATGTTATTTCTGACTTCATGCCAGACTTCTCCAAACGTGCTTACGAAGGTACACCCCAAAGCAGGTAGGCAGAAGCCAGGCAGCCTTCTGCAGGTTTAAGACTAAGTCGCCCCAGCTTCCTCTGGACTTGCAGAAGGATCCACATCTTGCCACTTTGGAGGAAAAACAAAATAATGAACTGCTTTTAAATACAATGCTGAATTTCCTCATGGACATTCAAGCCCAGCATTCAAATGCTTGCCGTCTGTTTTGCTCACCACAGACGTCGTTAGTTTGTAGTGCAAGTTGTTCTTTGCACAAATGTTTCTTCCAGGACTAAGTTCCAGTGGAGAGGCAGCAAGAAGATTTATAAGCAAACGCTTTCATTTGCTTCTTGTCTGCTGCATTATGCTGGTGTGAGTGTTGCTCTGCTTGGGGTTTGATCTGATAGCAAGACTGTTCATGGTCTGCAGGCTGCATCCTGCCAGCATCCCCGCACCGTTCCTGCTGGGGACAGCAGCTGTTGCCCCCCCCCCCCCCCCCCCGGAACACTTGCTAGCTCTTATTCTACCTTCACAAGTCTGGGCTGAGGGATCCACCTCTCACAAGTATTTGGAACCCCAAGCCGGACACACTTTTCCTCTTCTCCCTGTGCTTGCTGTACCCCGTGCAAATGTCTATCATAAACATGATTGTCTGGGACTCATCTTGTGGCATGTGTGCTGAGCTGCCACCTGCGATGTGGACGTCCCACATGAACACTGATTTGAGTTCCAGCTGCTCTACTCCGGATCCAGCTCTCTGCTAGCACCCCTTGTAGCCTCCTGGTCACTGGGCTTAACACCAACCTCTTAGAAGACTGTCTTCTGTGGACTTTGTGTAGCTAACTAGTAAGTGACAGACACATTGAAAAATACAAGATGTTCATGCAGACATTCTTATGCCCGCCCCCCAAAATGGACACAAACTTTGTTAAGAACTGTTGATTTAGAGCAACACTGAAAAACATGCAAATAAATCTGGAAGCTTTGTAACAGTCATTCTGAGTGCTTTTTCATGTTTTCCCAGTTCTGCTTATAGGAAAACTTCTCCCCCTGCCCCCTCCTCAGCCTTCTTAGTTCTCTGATTGGGGATTTGAAAGTCTCTGGGATCTCCATGGTGTTTGATTGCTTACAGGAAGCAAGCACGCACGCGCGTGTGCGTGTGTGTGCGCGCGCCTGCGTGGGATTGCCCTTTTGAACGCCTTCTATCTGTGCTTGCTTTCTTGTGAGCTTCTGTCCATGGCATTCAGTTCTCTCTTCCTTCTCAGGTCACCTCCAAGAAGTTGGGTAATTTGAGGTCACAGCCCTGGAGTCGTGGGGCAGGTGGAATCCCTCGAAGCCCTGTGAGTTAGAGGACAGCCACTGGGAGCTCCTGGCAGTTGTGACATAGCGGCCAGGAGCCACCCAGAGAGTGTGAATCAACAGAGGGTGGAGCAGAGGCTTGTGGGAGGAGGCCATGGATGACGGGGTGGGGGAGGAAGCTGGCTGTGAAACTTTCCAGAAGGCAATAGCACATCTTGATTCAGAGGAAGAGTCCCCCAGGGTAGTCGTAAGCCTCTAAGGTGCTTCCTTCGGAGGTCAGGAGCCTTGTGCTGTGGTGGGGCCAGAACCCAAAGTTCTGCCAACCTTGACAAGGAAGTGGCTTCACCTGGCAAGGTGTGGGTGGTAGGACTGTATCCGCTGGATGGGCTGCATTCTGCTCTGAGCTGGCCCAGGAGGAGAAAGCCACAGGCCTCACTGTGACTGTCAGTGCTGCGGGCTTTCCTTGTGCAGGCACATCTTCCCCCAGCCTTGTTTTACAGCAACTCTTCCATGCCATAATATTGCTGTCTGCTGGTAAGCACCCTGCATTTTTCATGAAGTTGGTTTCTTTACTACCCTGCAGAGTTTTATAGTCTGGTTGCTAAGAGATTGAGGAAACAAATTTGCTTTTCAAAAGTATGATATCCTTGGGGCCCGGCGCGGTGGCGCAAGTGGTAAAGTCCTCGCCTTGCACACCCTGGGATCCCATATAGGCACCGGTTCTATCCCAGCAGCCCCGCTTCCCTTCCAGCTCCCTGCCTGTGGCCCGGGAAAGCAGTCGAGGACGGCCCAAAGCTTTGGGAACCTGCACCCGCGTGGGAGACCCGGAGGAGTCTCCTGGCTTCTGATCGGCATAGTATCGGCCCGTTGCGCTGACTTGGGGAGTGAATCATCAGACGGAAGATCTTCCTTTCTGTCTCTCCTCTCTGTATATCCGCCTTTCCAATTTAAAAAAAAAAAAAAAGTATTATATCCTTTTCTTCCACCTTCTGCATTGGGTGCTAGTTAAGACGAACACACAGACCATGGCTTTACTGCGTGCCAACTGACCAAGTATTTGATCTGAGAGGAGAATCAGGTATGGAATGGGGGCTGGAGACTTGGCTTTGCTGGCTGTGGTTTTGCAAGGTTGCAAGCTGCAGCTCTGATGTGAACTTGGTGCCTTGGTTTTAAGCCAGGAAGCGTACACATTTCCCTACCTGATCACTTGTTGCTGCAGGTACTCCTTCAGTCACTCAACTTGAGCTTGATTTTATCTGTCATGACAGAATGAGCACTGGATAAGAGCCATGAGAGTTTATGAATTCTGGGTAGATTATGTTTATAATCTTATAATCGAATCCCTTGTTGTGTTTAAAGAAAATGTTTTCAAGTTATTTCTATTTAAGGCATGGGGGAGGGGTGAGTACAGGGAGGGTTGTCGCAATGGCTTAATTGGCTAATCTTCCCCTTGCAGGTGCTTGTATCCCATTTGCGTGCTGGTTCCACTTCCCATCCAGCTTCCTGCTTGTGGCATGGGAAAGTACTAGAAAATGGCCAAGAGCTTTGGGACCCTGCTCCCACGTGGAAGATCCAGGAAAAGTTCTTGGCTCCTGGCTTCGGATTGGCTCAGATCCAGCCAGTGCAGCCATCTGGGAAGTGAACCAGTGGATAGAACATCTTTGCCTCTCCTCTCTGTGTAGCTGCCTTACCAGTAAGAGTAATAATAATAAATCTTTAAAAGGAGAGGGCTCTGATGCGGTAGTCTAGCAACTAAAGTCCTCACCTTGCATGCACCGGGATCCCATATCGGTGCTGGTTCGTAACTTGGTAGCTCTACTTCCCATCCAGCTCCCTGCTTATGACCTGGGAGAGCAATCAGTCAAGGAAGGCCCAAAGCCTTGGGACCCTGCACAGACACGGGAGACAAGGAAGAAGCTCCTTGGTTTGGATCAGCTCAGCTCCAGCCATTGAGGATTCCTGGAGAGTGAATCAGCGGACAGAAAATCTTCCTCTCCGTATATCTTGACTTTCCAAAATGAATAAATAAATTTCTTTAAACAAAAAAAGAAGAGAGGGAGAGAGACAAAGAAAGAACTTAAATGTGCTGGTACATCGTCAAAATGCCCACATTAGCCAAGATTGGGCTGGGCTGCAGACAGGAACCAGGAACTCATTCTGGATCTCATGTGGTGGCAGGGACCCAAGCACCTAGGATATCAGCTGCTGCATTCCTTGATGTTTTACAGAGAACTGGATCAGAAGCAGAACAATGAACACTTGAACCAGCACTCTGTATAGAATGCCAGAGTCACACGCAATGGCAACAATAGCTCCTGCATTTTTAAAAAGATACATATTACTTATTTGGAAGGCAGAACTATAGAGGGAAAGGGATGCAGAGAGAGAAAAGGATCTTCTATCCACTGGTTCAGCCCAAATGACTGCAACGGCCAGGGCTGGGCCGGGCTGAAGCCGAGAGCTTCATCTGGGTCTCCCACTTGGGTGCAGGAGCCTGGGTACTAGGGCAATCTTATTCTACCCAAGGCACATGAATAGGGAACTGAAAAAGCCAGGCCAAGAACCGGTGCCCATATGGGATGCCAGTGTTTCAGAGGATAGTTTAACCAAGTATCCCACAAGGCCAGCCCCTCCTGCATTATTATTATTATTTAAGGTTTATTTATTATCATTGGAAAGGCAAAGTTACAGAAAGAGAAGGGGAGACAGGGAGAGATCTTCCATCTACTGGTTTACTCCCTAAATGACTGCAAAAGCCAGAGCTGGCCCTATTTAAGGCCAGGAGCCAGGAAATTTTTGCAGAACTCCCACATGGGTACAGGGGCCCAAGGACTTGAGCCACCCTCCAGGCCATAAGTGGGAGCTAGATCAGAAGTGGAGCAGCCAGGACTTGAACCAGCACCCATATTGCATGGTAGTGCCTCAGGCAGAGGGTTGTTTAGTGTGCTACACCACTCTGCTGGCCTTATCCTGAATTATCATTTTGTAATTCTTCCCATGACTTTTTTTGGGAGGAAGGGGTCTATTTTCTTTCTTTCTTTTTTCTATTTTATTTTTTGTTATTTACATATTATAATGTATGTAGATTATATATGTCTGTATAAAATATAAATTTTTATATTTTTAATATTGTTTATACAGTTAAGAGGGATGCCTGCCCATGTGGGCCTCTGATTAGGATGGGGAGGGTTGAGGTAAGGAGGATGATGGGTGACATAAATATTTCTCCTATGTTCAAAGATGATAAGGGGAGTGGCCCACTCCTTGCTGTCAAACTACATCAGCACCCAGGGTGGGGAACGGTCATCTGATGACTCCTAGAGACCCCAACATGGGGAGGAGTGTTCCTAGGATGTTACTTGAGTGGTTTTGATTTTTATGAGAAGTTATTGGTTTTGTGTTGCTTCAGAGTTGAGAAAATCTCTCCAAGCCTATGAATTGACAATGTCCACTTTAGTGCATCCACAGACCCAGGGACATGCCGCAAAACTTGACCAGGACAGAGGTCCAACCTGTTCTGTGTCCATCCTTGATGAGGCAGCTGATGTCCCCTGCTGCTTTGATTAGCTGGCTGCCATGTTCCCCTAGTGCATCTGGACATTTTGTCCACTGCACTAGCATCAGCAACTGAGGAGGCCCAGTCCTAATACATGCACTCCAAGGTCAGGTTACACATCGTGTGATTTTTTTTCGCTCTCTGGCCAGGGTCTAGTCCAGCAGTCTAGTTGGGGAGTTCTCCAAGGAAGCTCATCGGGGGTGACTTAGATTCGACTTTGTGTGCACCAGCCAGTGTAGGATCATGTGTGGTCTGTCATTGTATCGGCCATATACATACTGGTGGATACGGCTGCCTGGTCAGTTCCTTCCCCAGCCGCATCTCTCACAGGAACTGGTGTGGCCTAGCCTAGCCAGGAATGCCTGCCAGCTCCATCTTTTGCATGTTCCAGGGGGCAGTGAGCGATGTGATGTAGCCCAGTCCAGCTCTCCCATGTGGTGTGTGTTACATTCGCCACTCGCCAATATGTTAGATTCGCCGACCACCAGGGAAAGAATAACTTGGCCAAATACATGAAAAGAATTTAGATGGCTTTTACTTCAGGGAACCACAGTCACAGGCTTCCCTTCCCCATGCAGCAGACAGACAGGTGTAAAGGAGTGGGCTGCAGAGGAACAAGAGCATGGAAGAGACGGGGAAGGGGCCCTTTTAAACTCTCCTTAACACGGAAGCTGAGACGTGTCAGCCCTCGTTGGTGGGGGGACATGGGTCTGTCATTGGTGCAACTGTGGTCTCACAGCCCAAGGGGCCCGCCAGAATCCCTCCATCCGCTCCGTGTTTGGCTGGAGGCAAACTTCACCCTTCTCTGGCCACCATGGTAGCCATCAGTCTGACCCAGACATGTCCTCTGGTTTTCCTCATCTGAGCCATCTAGTCTCAGATCCCTTGCCTACCTGTGAGTGCCGTGGCCCAGTCCATGGAAGACCCAGAGATCATTGCTCCCCTGTCAGAATGTTCTCAGCTGCTCCCACTCTCATAGGTCCCTCAGCCCTGCTTCCCTGCATGATCTGCAGGACCCACCCCCTCGCCTTGAGGCTGGGGTGGCATGTCCCACCTGGTGTTCCCCAGCTTCCTCACATATCTTTAAAAAAAAAAAAGTAGAATAGGCAACAATGCTAGTACAATGATATAATTAACATACATTTGGCATTAACTAGGCCAGAATGCTTATCAGCTATTGGCTGCTTTTCTTTCCACCAGTACAGGCTCACCCCCATCCCCTCCATCCTGCCCCTTTCCCCTGCCCTGGCAGCCCCCATCCTGCCTGTTAGTTATTTAAACAGGTGGAAGAGTTCTAGTTCTAGTTCATACAATATTACGATACTTTATGCACAGCTAATTCCCACAACCTGGTTCTTTACTTGTGAGCTGAAAACACCAGACGCAACGAGGTATCTTGGGAAGTTTATTCCAGCAGGGCAGGAACAGGGGAAGGGGAAGGGAGGCCAGAAGGAGGAGAGAGGGGAAGAGCAAGGAAGAAGAGGCCAAAAAGAGAGAGAGAGCCGCACTTGGAGGCCTTTTTGTCTGCCAGGTGTGGGCGGGGATTGGGAGGGTTTGAGGGCAGGCCCCAGGGGATTGCTGCCTGCAGGTGAATGCCTGGGGATGATTAGTAAGTAGGCCGGTTTGGGGAAGGGGCTGGAGATTGAGGGTGGGATTCTCAGGTGGAATGCCAGGTTACATCTGATTGGTGGATGGCTGGACTGGCGCGAATTTCGTGAGCTGTGAGAAAGAAGAAATGGCGCAGGGTCCAGGGTGGGATATTGGAATAAGTCCTTACACTGCCTGCCACCATGACAGAAGATGTGTCCCTTCCTGTTCCACTACCTCCCCACCCCACCCCCGCTTCTGTTCCTACCTTGTTGGAATAAAAGAACCCCCTGATCTGTATTTTGGGCTTAAGGTAAAAGGACTTGGGTACTGGAATTAGCTGTGCATAACAATGTAATAACTTTAAGTGCATTTAAGACCAAAGGCTGAGAACAGTACTGCTGAGGTGTTTTTGTTAAAAAGGATATTAGTTGGAGTTGATGAAATGTGCAGATTAAATATAGTCCTGTCTCAACATTAATGCCTGATTTTAAGAATTATATTGTGGTTTTGTAGTTAATGTTCTTATTTTAAAAGAAATACATAGGAGGGAGAGACAGAAAGAGGGGAAGGGAGAGAGAATCTTCCAACCACTGCTTTGCTCCCTAAACGCCCTCCTAGCCATTGCTGGGCCAGGCTGAAACCAGAAGCCAGGATCTCTGACTGGCCTCCCGTGTGGGTGGTGGAGACCCAAATACTGCATGCTGGGAAGTTGTACAGAGGCAAGACTCAATCCAGCACTCCTAGGGGAGCTCTGAGCATCTCAGTGGGGTGCCACAGTGCTTGCCCCTCTTCCAAATCCTTTGCTTAAAAATCTGTTTTTAAAGACAGAGGCATAAACTTTGCATGTGTCTGGAGAATCCTGTGCTTTAGGATGCTTTTTTATGGATACCAGTCACCTGGCCTCTACTTGTCTTCAGGCCAAGTACCCATTACAACCACCCACAGATTTCTTTGAAATTCCTGGATTCACTCATTCAGTAATCAGCATTGAGTGGCACTGTACTAGGCACTGGATGAAGACAAAGTAATTGAAATGTAGATTCCTCTGGGCTCAGCAGCCTTTTAGCAGAGCCTAGAGGGTGGAGTAAGTTGTTGAGAATATGAAAGCAAATGTAGTCAGCCTTACCCTAAGGAATGTCAGGAAAGGACTTACAGAACTTTTAAGATCATGTTTGCAACTTTTCTGGTTGTATGAAACTTTAAGAACTTAAGAACATATACTGTAAAAACAAATAGGAAGGGGAAAAGCAAAAGAGCAGCAGATCATTTCAATAGATGAGTTTAAGAGGCAACTTAGACAAGTTGTATCTATGTTAGAACACAAGGAGAATTTCAACAAAGTTTAAATTTTAAAAAAGCCAAACTTCCAGAATTCCCCATCAGTTCTCTTCAGACAATAACCGAGTTGAAGAAGAAATATAAACTATGATTCCATGATTTTTAGAAAACAACAGTTAGGTTCAGAGTTGCCTGACACAGAGAGAGAGAGGATTTTAGTTTGCTTTACCCAACTTAAACAGTGAATAATGTGACCTAACCTATTTACAGGAGGAAATCTTAACCAAAGAGAGGAACAGTAAACAAATCATAAACTCTTCTAGAAGTTTGGACAAAAGCACCAAAAATTCTAGAATCCCAGGGGGAAAACCTGTGTGGGATCACAGGTTAGTCAGATGTCAGTGTGACACTGCCAGATGCTGCAGGGAAGCAGTCAGCCAGACACTTCCTCGCTGGCACTGACAGGTGTGTGAGAGCCCAGGGTGGAGGAGGGGAAGGAGGGCAGCAGATAATCATAAATACAAAAACAATAAAATGATGAAGAAATATTTAGTATCTCCAGTAGACTGCTTAAGAGTACCTGCCCTCCACTCTGTTTCCCATTCAATGATTTTTTTCCCCGTCTCTCCCCATTCCTTGTAGACAGCTTTAAATTATTTTTGCCTCAGCTGGAGTCTAGAATTCTGCTCCACGCATTGGCATTCAGTGGCTGCCACCAAATGAAACATGCAGGAATTGCCAAGAATCCTACCCTGTAAAGCTATTGTGAAGCCAACACCGTACCAGGATACCTACACACTGTCGTTTGCCTTCCACTTAGAAACAATAGATTCTAGAAGACGACCGCTAAAGGCAGTGTAGAAGCCTCAGGCCATGTGCCATCGTCTTAGGTTGAAAAGTCAGATATACCGAGAGGAGCAGAGATAGAGAGGAAGATCTTTCATCCAATGATTCACTCCCCAAGTGAGCGCAATGGCTGGTGCTGTGCCAATCCAAAGCCAGGAGCCAGGAACTTCTTTCAGGTCTCCCACACAGGTGCAGGGTCTCAAGGCCTTGGGCCATCCTCAACTGCTTTCCCAGGCCACAAGCAGGGAGCTGGATGGGAAGTGGAGTTGCTGGGATTAGAACCAGTGTCCATATGGGATCCCAGCGTGTTCAAAGCAAGGACTTTAGCCACTAGGCCATACTGCCGGGCCCCTCTCACTGACTTCTGACCAAGCCGTGGAGCTCCGTGAGCATTGGATCTCCCAGGATTGGATGTCCTGGAGAAGTTGGGGTGGTGAGGCAGGTGACAGGTGAGGATCCATTCAGGGAGGCACTGTATCCAGGAGAGTTTCTGTGTTGTCTTGGACAGCTTTGCCAAAGGTCTTTTGGCTGATGACTGTAGATGGTCTCTTTGCTGTGGAGGCAAATAAACGGTACAACAGTAAGGGTAGAAGCATCGAGAACAAAATGAAAGCTGGTACAGTGGGCAGTAGGGGCTTGGTAGCTAGTGTAGTGCAGACTGTTTTAATCTAAAATACATGTTGAAGACAGAAGGAACACAAATTTGCTGATTTTTTTTCTTTTTAGTTATTTTTATTTGAAAGATATGCAGAGACAAGGAGAGACAGAGAGGAACATCTTACATCTGCCGATTCACTCCGCAAGTGGCTGCAACAGCCAGAACTGAGCCAGTCCGAAGCCAAGAGCCAGGAGCGTCTTCTGAGTGTCCGACATGGGTGCAAAATTCCAGGCTTTGCGCCGTCCTCAACTGCTTTCCCAGGCCACAAGCAGGGAGCTAGATGGGAAGCCAAGCTACTGGGATTAGAAGTAGTACCCTTGCATATTCAAGGTGAGAACTTTTAGCCGCTCGGCTACCACACCGGCCCGAATTTGCTGATCTGGGCAGTGTGATGTGAGAGTGAGGAGTCCAGCAGAGCTGGAAGGTCTTTGGCCTGGGCGATGGATGGAATAGCAGAGCCGGCTTCCTGGAGGAAGTCGGGGGATTAGCTAGGAGCCTGCTGCCATTATCTTGGAAAGGCTGGGTGGAGACATTCAGGCCACAAGCTTGAGGGCCCTTTATAAAGTCAGGAACTGCTTCACAGTGGAACAGAGGAAGAGGGTTGTTTACTAAAATTGAAGGTACCTCTCCTTTCTCCCCAGTAACTCCACTTACTGGTATATGGAGATATTTCAAAAAAGAATTAAAACTTAAGTTTTATTTTCCTACAAATATTGATATTCATGCAAGGGGGGGGGGTCTTTGTAAAGCTCATGGAAAAAAGATACCTTAAAAAAATGCACGGATTTCAATCTCTTCTTGAATTGAAACAGGTATTTCCTCATCCCATTTTCCGCAAACATGTTTTTTTTAAATATTTACTTATTTTTATTGGAAAGGCAGATTTTATAGAGAGAAGGATCTTCTGTCTGATAGTTCACTCCCTAAATGGTTGCAACAGCCACAGCTGAGCTGATATGAAGCCGGGAACCAGGAGCTTCTTCCTGGTTTCCCACATCGGTACAGGATTTTTGACTTTAGGGAAACTTACAGAACACAGTTATTATTTTTTTTTAAAGATTTATTTTTATTATTTTTTCATTGGAAAGGCGGATATACAGAGAGGAGAGACAGAGAGGAAGATCTTCCGTCCGATGATTCACTCCCCAAGTCAGCGCAACGGCCGATACTATGCCGATCCGAAGCCAGGAACTTCTTTCAGGTCTCCCACACGGGTGCAGGGTCCCAAAGCTTTGGGCCGTCCTCGACTGCTTTCCCGGGCCACAGGCAGGGAGCTGGAAGGGAAGCGGGGCTGCCGGGATTAGAACTAGCGCCCATATGGGATCCCGGGCGTGCAAGGCGAGGACCTTTAACCACTTGCGCCACCGCGCCGGGCCCAGAACACAGTTATTATTGATAGTCCCCTAGTATCACCAGCAACAGTAGTCACGTCATCTGGGGGAACTTGTAAGAAATGCAGACTCCCAGGCCCCCACCATGCAGAATCAGAAATGTAGAGGCGAGCCCACAGCGGGAATTTGTTTTATCAAAGCCTACGGGGTGACTCTGACGCCAAGGTCCAGGAGGCTCCGTGCCCAGTGAAGCCCCTTGGCAAGAGTGGAGAGCCCAGGAGCCCAGCAGTGTTAGGCGGGGCGGCGGGGGAGTCAACCGCGGCATTTATTACAACGGGGATATTCCCTAAGTCATGGTGTACAGGCCGACTGAATCGGAACTCCGCATATGTTAGATGGGTAACTCGCGGTAAACACGGCTCCTTCCCAGCCTGTTCCCCATCTGCAAAGGGGGCATACGATAGTAAACGGCCCACAGGCTTCAGTCATAAAGTCCGTTAGAAGGGTGCCCTGCCCCGTGAACAGGGAGTGAACCAGCGGTACTGCATATCTGTGTCACCATCTCTTGGTCTGTCTTAGAGTGCCTGACACACAAATATTGAACAGTAATCTGTCTGTATTATGATGCTGTAAGAGAAAAAAAAAGTTTTTATCATCTAACTGTGATGATCTAGCTGTTTATTATGTACATAACAAATTAAGGAATCTAACCTAAACACGGAGTCGACTTCTGAGGCCCACCTTGGTTGCCTCTCGAATCTATCACACATATAAAAATACATGAAAAACTGCTTTACAGGACTGTGAGCCCCAGTACTTAGGCAAGAAAAGGGTTTTGTACCAGTTCCTCAAACCTTCATTTCCAAAGCTCAAACCCAGAGTGCTCCAGGTCTGATGCGGGGTGGGGGGTCGGGTATCCGCAGAACTGAGTTCCCTGGACTGGATGATTTGGGCCTTCCCTGAATGAAGGTCACCAGAACGGCGTTCCCCAGGTATGCCCGCGGGACATCTGGACCACAGTTGTAAAACAGGACTGCAACCTGCATTTCCCAGAATTTCAAGCTTGGTAGCCTCAGCATGTGAAATGCTAAGAATGTACGCAACAATGCCTTTAAAAAGACACGCAAAGAATGGCTCTGCCCCGTTCCAGAGTCCACGTCCCAGTTTTCTGCACCCCCGGGGCCTCGCGCTCAGGACTGCCCGTTAATACCTACTGCACGGAGCCACTGGGCTGAGGATGACCCCGGCGGGGCGTACAACTACTCCATCCATTTCTTCAGGTGCGTTAATAAACAACTCGGGCAGGCTGGTCATGCAAACAGCCCGGCCACAACTGGCTGGCATTGGATGCCAGGACAACAAGCAACCAGCGGACACCTTATCTCCCCCCCTCCCCCCAGACGTCAGTAATCAAAAAGGAACAGAGACGGGTCCGCGGGCTGCACAGCGCCGCTGGGCTGATGCGCGAGGAGGAAGCGGGGCGGTGAGGCCGGGGCCTCGGGGCAGCAGCAGAAAGGCGGCCTCCTTGTGACGTCAAATCAGCGGACTCTCAGCACGGCTGGAGGCCGGTTCCGGTTCCCCGGCTTTCCGGGCGCGGAGCGTACTGCGCGTGCTCCGCCGAGGGACGCGAGGAGGTTGGGTCCGGCCGGCGCAGGACATGCGCTGATTGGCTGGCGCCGTGCTGGGGGGTTCCCCGGCCCTGCCGGCAGGGGTAAAACAATAAAGAGGAGGCGGCGGCAGAGGGGGCGGGCCGTCGGTGTGCCGAGTCGCTGCGCCAGGCGCCCGGGAAGAGCGGCTTGGGCAGGAAGCGCGCCCGCGGCTCCCCTGCTTTTCCGAGGCTACGTGGGTCTTATCGGAGGGAGGAGGAGGCGGCGAGCGTCCAGAATCGGCTGCAGCCGGGCCTCGGCGACTGGCCTGCCGCTGACCTCCGCGCGACGTCCCCGCCGCCGCTGTTGGTTGGAGGTGTGTACGGGGGCCCGGAGGGGTGGTCGCCAGGGAACCTCCTCGCGGCTCGAGCGCCGGGGTCGGGAGTGCGGCGGCGACGGACATTGTTCTCGCCGGCTGCGTCCGGTCGCCGTGTGTGCCTGAGAGGAGCCGGACCCTTCCCCTTCCCGGGTGAGGGATGGCGAGGCCGCGTGGGAAGGGAGGTGACCGGCGCGCGCGCGCGCGGGGTTGGGCCGGGGGCTGCGTGCGAGGGCACAGGTGCGACTGGCTGAGCCGGGCCGGGGATGGGGCGAGCGGGGGCACTCCGCAGCGCCCCGGGGCTGCCTGCGGGGATCGTGCTGGAGGGCGGACGGGGTGGACACCGGCCTCTCCCGCGGCTCCGGTCCCCACCTCCCACCCCTGGTTGCTTCGGAGCGGGGACGCGGTCGCCGCCCCGCCCGTGGGGGAGGGGAAGGAGGCTGTGTCGGCGGAGGAGGCAGAGGCGACGCAGACGCCAAAGTAGCGGCCTCCGGGCACCATTTCTGTGTGCGGAAACAGAACATGGGTTTGAAGGCAGCGGCCGCCGGGGTTTAACCGGCGCCTTGGGCACCCTTCCTCCCGGCTTGGGTTTACGGATCCTGGGGCTGTAACGAGCGCCTCATCAGCCGTTTTGATGCATCAAGTCCCTTATGGATCTAGGCATAGTAAATGTTGGAGGGCCTTGCGGAATGGAATTCTCCCTCCCTCCACACGTGTGTGTGTGTGCAGGAACGCGGGACTGGTGGAATCGTCGGGTTCTCTAGATTTTTGTTGATATTTTTATTTAGTCAGATCTGATCAGATTTCTCCTGCGTTTCCAAATGCCGGTTTCTTAGCTCTATGCAGGGAATACAGATTTGCGTCTAAAATTTTCCGCATAGATCGCCCCCACCCCCCAGTTTTGCCTAATGTTTTAACGGACTTTGCAAGGATGTGCCTTTGCTCTTAACAGTGAACCTGGAATGGGAGAACTGGCTCACTCTCCCCGGGGTATGATTGTTGATACTAACTTGGGTCAAGATGCCGATTTTAGGTTCCATTCAACCCTCACAGTAGTTTTCCAAGCATTATTGTTGCAGGTACCTGGAACTAGGAAACCTTAACTGCAGCTAAGGGTGCCAATGAGCCAGAGGGAAGATGATGGCAGTTCCTTGTCCAACTCCTTATTTGGCAGTTAGTATAGCCTTAGGCATGTGAACAAAGTTTCTAAGTAAACACTTGGCTCTGTTAGTATCCAGTGGTCCTTTTGAAATCCAGGAGTCTTAAGACCAGAAGATAGGATCAGTTTGAACCTCTTAGGGTTGAGTTATGTGATGGTTTTGTGTGTGTGTGTGTGTGTGTGTGTGTGTGTGTGTGTGTGTTACCTTTTACTTGCTATATTTTTTGGGATGGTCATGTATCTTGATGTTATGATATAATCTTAAGAAGCTGTTTAATTCTGAGACATTATCGAGAGTTGTGGGGAAGAATGAAGTGCCCGAGAGTGGTCATGGTTCGGGTAGCTCTGTCTTCACGGCTTCTGTGTTAGAGATGGCAAACTAGCGTGCATCGTGGAGTGGAGCAGAGAAGGCTTGGAGTTGTTGGAGATCAGGGCTGGGTCAAAAAAGAAACAAGCCCTGTGATTTTTTTAATATTAGTTATTAAAAATTTATAAATACTAATAATATCTAGATTCTGAGCAGCTTCCTTATTCTTTAGAATTGTTGCTATTACCCACCCCACTAATCAGGGTTAAAGTCCTCACTTTGCACACGCCAGGGTCCCATGTGCACCAGTTCTAATCCATGTGGCCCTGCTTCCCATCCAGCACCCTGCTTGTGGCTTAGGAAAGTAATTGAGGATGGACCAAAGCCTTGGGACCCTGCACCCACATGGGAGACCAGGAAGAGGCTCCAGGCTCCTGGCTTCGCATTGGCTCAGCTCCAGTCATTGCAGCCACTTGGGGAGTGAATCAGCAGACCTGGAATTTCTTCCTCTCTGTATATCTGAGTTTCCAATAAAAAATAAATAAATCTTTTTTAAAAGGAAGCCCCCCACACATTTTCTTTTGTTGAATGAGTATGAAAATAGTGGATGGCTTCCTTTTAATGCTTATTTTGAAGCTTAAGACCTTAAATTCAGTACAGTTAAGTCAACAAGTGGAAGTTACTCTTATTGATGGACACTAGTAGCTAGTGGAGTAATTTGGTTCATATCCTGGAACCTTGGCCTGGCCTCAGTGGGAGTGGAATCTTTTTTACTGCTGTTTTTCAGCATATTTTTTTGCTTCTTGGTACCAAGTATTTCACCCCGATTTGGTTCCATAGTTGAGAATGGCCAGAAGAAATGTATTGTAGTGTTTTTTTCCTTCCAACAGTTTCACATAAAATAACAATTGGGTAATTTTTATTTGTATTTTTCTTTGACCTTTTGAAGCAGATGTTCTTAACTATGAGTAAGGAAAAAATAGACCTGATTTCCAGTCCTCTTTTCTACGGCTGTATCCAAGGTTCTCTGAACTCCTTTCCTCAGACTGGCTTAACATCACTTCTCTCTGCTGTAGATGAAGTTAATACTCTATTTCAAGAGGATGAACATGCAGATTACTTGTTCAGCTTAAAGTGTGTATTGTACATGCATGTCTTTTATTTTTGTGGGACAGCATTTTCCTTTGTTAATGCTTGGCCGCTTTGCATAGTTTCTGAACTTCCGAACTTATCACCACTGGGCCTGAGAAGAGACCTAACACATATGTTGGATTTGTTACTTATTTCTACCACTCTGGTTCCTGCATCTCCCTTGTGGAGCTTTCCTTCATGGTTTGCCACAACAGGTTTAAGGTCACTGCTCTGAAAAGATACATTGTTGTTCTGGTTATTAAAATCACTTTTCTGGAATATTGGAAAGTTGTAGTGTTGATAATAAATGGCATCAGTGGTTGGAAATGCCAATAGCTCAGTGAGAATAGACCTGCACCTGTGCCTGGCTGCTAGTAAGTAACACTGACTGAGGGGCTCAAGAGGGATACAGGAGTAAGAAAATATCCTCTGTGGAGGTGAACCTGGCATGGCACAGCATGGTTCCTGCATTGAAGTGGCTGTGGAAGAATTAACTTCACAGCAGTTTGCAATGAGTGAGGCTTTTTAAATGAGTTTTGGTGCTTACACAGGTTGGATGTCCCATATCCGTATCCAAGGTGCTTGGCACTGAAGTATTCCCAAGTCTGTCTGATTTTGGAGTATTTATGTTACTGGTTGAGCATCCTTAATCCAAAATGGTCCAGAATAGAAACAGAAAAAAATTTCAGAGCATTTCTAGTCTCTCAGTGGATTCAGCATATTCATCCAGTGTGCTGTGGTGGTTTTAGGCATGTGCTTAAAATCATGTCTGAAAATGGATTTTTTTTTCTGTAGATTTTATCATTTAATCATTATGTGGATAAATGGAGAAAAGTTTCAAAAAGGTTGAAAGATGTCATGTCAGTAATTTCTGAAATTAATGGTAATTGATTTGAAATTAATAAGAATATGGGATTCTTGATCTTAAGTTTTATTCTTTTGTTCACATTGTGTATGTTGCCTTTACCTAAGTGAAATCACACCTTGGGTTGTATATTCTGATGTTTTATGTATTTGCTTTTGGGTCTGTCAAGTAAGTTTAATTTTATTACTCTTTAGACAGATAACTGGTTTTTATTCTAGCATATTTTGTGTGTCTATGTGTTTACGAGGTTTTTTAGATACCACATTAAGAAAATTGTTTCCTTATTTGTGTACTCATTCATTCATTTGCAAAACAGTCACAGAGAATAGTAGAGACTTCACTGCCTAAATGGCAGCTGCTGCTGAAGTTGGGCCAGCTAGAAACCAAGTTTCTTCATGTCTCGCACTCGATGACACAGGCCCACATACTTGGATTGTCTGTATATATTGTGAATAATATAGACACAATGACAACCATTTGGAGAGTGAACCAGTGGACAGAAGATCTTTCTGTCTGTCTCTCTCTGTAAATCTGCCTTTCCAGTAAAAATAACAAATCTTTTGAAATTAAACCTGTGCCCTTAAAGGATGCCAGTGACACAGCTGCCCAACATCGCATTGTGCATTTGCTTTGTTTTTTTAACTAGATATTTAGCAAGTATTTCAGTATCAGTTCATTGCTTACATTTAAGCACATTTGGTCTTTAATATTTAAGTAATATTTTGTCACAAATATTGTGACTAAAATAGACAAAATGACAATTATTTTTCAATTTTTGTTAGCTGGGGTAAGTTTAAAAGACTTGTTTATTTTCATTTAGAAGGTAGATTTTTACAGAGAGGTCCTGTATCCACTGGAGTTCACTCCCCAAATGGCCAAAGTGGCCAGAGTTGAGCTAATCTAAAGTTGGGAGCCTTTGAGGTGTCAGGAACCCAGCTGTACTGAAGGCTGTGTGTTAGCAGGAAGCAGGAAAAGGAAGTGGGGCTGAGGCTCAAACCCACACACTCCAGGGGGGTTGTAGATACCCATGGGTCGTGCCAGAACGCTCCCGTTATTGTAGAGCCCTACTTCCTGTAGTAGCGTTGATCTATTAGATGGTTATCAGAAAGTGAAAATTGGAAAGTATTGTTTTGAAAGTTAAAGAGTTAATACATTATGGCCTTTGTAACAATCATACAATGTAGGAAGGATTGTATACCCTCACTGGAATATTTATTTATATTATACCTCTAAGATTCTTAATATTGCTTTACACTTTGTGGCTGATGGCTTGTGAAATTCTTGTCTGTTTATAATTTTTTAGTTTCCCTTTTTAAGATTTATTTATTTCCATTGCAAAGTCAAATAAATATAGAGAGGAGAGGCAGAGAGGAAGAACCTCCATCCAACGATTCACTCCTCAAGTGACTGTTGGAATGGCAAAGCTGACAGGGAAAGTCACTTAATGAATTTCAAGACAAACTGTTGATTATACTGGGTCATGTGTACATGTAAGACACTTGTATAAATTGACCTACAGCTGAATAGTTGGAACTGCCAGGACAGCAGTGTGAACCTGGAGGACATTTGAAGGGAGGGGAAATTACATTGTCATAGAACACTGGAAAAAAGTGGAGGTGCTCAGCAGTAATAATGCAGATAGCTGAAGATCATTGGATTGTTGAACTGTGAGTTTTTTGAGAACTTTATTCAAGGTATACCTAAGTTAACTAAGACTGGAGTTGTGAAGAGAAAAATGCAAACATATAGTTAGTAACTGGGGACAGAATATGATTAGTAAAGTGCCATGACAGAGGCTCAGAGACTTAAAGAGAGTTTAAGCAAAGTAGAATTATGCATTATGTTTTTTATTTTATAACGATGTATTTTTATTGGAAAGTCATATACAGAGGAGAGACAGACAGGAAGATGTTCCATCTGTTGATTCACTCCCCATGTGGCTGCACCAATCTAGTGCAATAGCCTATGGTTAAATTCCTTGACTTGCACACCGGGAACCCACATAGGCACTGGTTCTAATCCCGGCAGCCCTGCTCCCCATCCAGCTCCCTGCTTGTGGCCTGGGAAGGCAGTGGAGGATGGCTCAAGGCCTTGGGACCCTGTAACCGCATGGGTGCCCCAGAAGAGGCTCTGGGCTCCTGGCTTCAGATTGGTACAACTCCGGTCGTGCAGCCACATGGGGAATGAATCAAAGGATCTGGAAGATCTTCCTCTCTTATCTTTCTTCCTCTCTGTATGTCTGATTTTGCAATAAAATTAAATAAATCTTTACAAAAAGATGGTGACATCTTCAGAAAACATGGTGACAGTTGATATAGAGCCAGCTCAGTGAGAGCTGGAGTAGATGTGCTTCAGGATTTAGTTTAGGCAAATGGGGAAGCATAAAAAAATAAGAAATAAAAGCTAATGTTGGGCCCGGCACGGTGGCGCAAGTGGTTAAAGGTCCTCGCCTTGCACGCCCGGGATCCCATATGGGCGCCAGTTCTAATCCCGGCAGCCCCGCTTCCCTTCCAGCTCCCTGCCTGTGGCCTGGGAAAGCAGTCGAGGACGACCCAAAGCTTTGGGACCCTGCACCTGTGTGGGAGACCCGGAAGAGGCTCCTGGCTTCGGATCGGCATAGTATCGGCCCGTTGCGCTCACTTGGGGAGTGAATCATCGGACGGAAGATCTTCCTCTCTGTCTCTCCTCTCTCTGTATATCCGCCTTTCCAATGAAAAAATAATAAAAATAAATCTTTAAAAAAAAAAAAAGCTAGTGTTTATCAAAACTCCAGTGAGTTTCAGAAGGATGGACAGAGTTTGAGAATAAGATAAATGGTTGAGGCAATGTGAAGTAGGGGAAGAGTATACTTAAGCTGGGATCTGGATAAATATTGATCATGTTATTTAAGTGACACAAGTTTGTTTTTGAAGAACCTGTGTATTGAGAGCTGAGATGCCACGGAAAATTTTTAGCACTGTATTTCTGCGTAACGGTCATTTCGCTGTTTTCACTAGTAGAAGTCACTAGAAAAATAGTATTTTGTAGAGAATTTTATTTTCCTGTAGAAAAATAGTAGGTGATAGTTGCTCTTCTCTTTGAGGGTTGTAGAGACTAACCTTTTTTTTTTTTAAGGCATATTTATTTTTATTGCAAAGTCAGATATACAGAGAGGAAGAGGAGAGACGAAGGGGGAAGATCTTGCATCTGATGATTCTCTCCCCAAGTGGCCACAATGGCCAGTGCTGAGCTGATCCGAAGCCAGGAGCCTGGATCCTCATGGTACTCCCTCATGGCTGCAGGGTCCCAAGGTTTTGGGCCGTCCTTGACTGCCTTACCAGGCCACAAGCAGGGAGCTGGATGGGAAGGGGAATAGGAAGCTGTACCCATATGGGAGTCCAGTACATTTATCCACTAGGCTTCATCTCTGGGCCCGACTAACCATATTTCTAAAGATTGTTTTTGTACATAAGTGATTGTGTGGAACCAGATGGTAGACTTAGTTTCTAAATTAATAAATTGATATTTGGAAAGACTTTTTTTTTTTTTTTTTTAAATAAATAAATAAGGATTTTTCCTCCCATGAGGAAGCCAGGCACTTCCTCTAGGTCTCCCACACAGGTGCAGGGTCCCAAGGCTTTGGATCGTCCTTAACAGCTTTCCCAGGCCACAAGCAGGGATCTGGATGGGAAGTAGAGCTGCCGAGATTAGAACCAACGCCCATATGGGATCCCAGTGTGTCCAAGGCAAGGATTTTAGCCACTAGGCCATCACGCCAGGTCCACAATGTTATGTTTATTTTTAAAGGAAATAAACAGAAGGACAGAAACTTAGTCCTTAGGGGGAAGATCTTGCATCTGATGATTCTCTCCCAAGTGGCCACAATGGCCAGTGCTGAGCTGATCCGAAGCCAGGAGCCTGGATCCTCATGGTACTCCCTCATGGCTGCAGGGTCCCAAGGTTTTGGGCCATCCTCAACTGCCTTCCCGGGCCACAGGCAGGGAGCTGGAAGGGAAGCGGGGCTGCTGGGATAGAACTGGCGCCCATATGTGATCCCGGGCGTGCAAGGCGAGCACCTTAACCACTGCGCCACTGTGCCAGGCCCAGTTTTTGCTTCTTCTTAACTTTCTATTTTGGCTTGTGTGAGTTACAAACATGGATTTTATGTTACATAATTTCCAAATCTTTACTATAACTACCTATTTGATTCATCAGTAATCTGTCCTTGGGTAGATCTGGCTCTTGCGGCCACTTGGGGAGTGAATCATCAGGCAGAAGATGATTCTGTCTCTCATGTTTGTGTATTTGACTTTCCAATGAAAATAAATAAATCTTAAAAAAAAAGTTCTGGGCCAGTGAAATGGCTCTATTGGTTAAGTCCTCCCCTTCCGCGTGCTGGGATCCCCACATGGGTGCTAGTTTGTTCCGGCTGCTCTGCTGTCTGTCCAGTTCCTTCACTAAGGCCCGGCAAAGCAGCAGAGGGTGGGACCCTGCACTGGAAGAACTCAATGAGCTTCTGGCTCCTAGCCTCGAAGCTGCTCAGCTCAGGCTGCTGTGGCCATTTGGAGAGTGAACCAGCCGATGGAAGACTTTCTGTCAATTTTTTGTTTCCCATAAAAATAAATCTTAAAAAATAAAATGAGTTCATGTTTTCGTTTCCAAGATGATGTTTAATCATTAACTCTTCTTGTGTTTTTTTCCCTCAGCATTTGACATTGTGCAGCAAAGAAATGGTTATGGAGAAGCCCAGTCCGCTGCTTGTAGGGCGGGAGTTTGTGAGGCAATATTATACTTTGCTGAATAAAGCTCCAGAGTATTTACACAGGTAAATATTTTAAAGATTGTTGGGTATTTGTAATTGTTATTCTTGAGTATGACTGCATGTTTTAAGCCTTCTATTCCTAAGCTGTTCATAGTAAACATCTAAAACCATTTCCAGCGTTTCAGCCAGCGTAAGGCTAAAGTTGTATATGTTCTTCTAATTTTTCCTTACCGCAACTCACCGTGTGAGAATATTTTGTATGGTGTCCCAGTATATAGCACATTCATATCCAGATACACACTCCTAGGCTTGTGTAAGCTTTGAAAACAAACTGAATTTGACTAGCTAATAGGTTCCAAATTGCAATTTGAACTGAATAGCACGTCAGGTTTTCCTAATCAAGTAAATGATTATTACAAAAAATCTTTATTTCTTCTGCTCTGTAAAATAGTATTCCTGGGTAACACAGTGACAGTAGCTTTGTCCATTCTGGCAGGAGTTAAGGTCCCCCCACCCCCAGAAATGGAAATAAATTGAGTATATTACTGATTTTTCTTTTAGGGGTACAATAGCAATTAAAGGCAAATGGCTTTGTTTGGAACATACTAATTGAGCTTTTTATATATATCATGTCCCTTCATTTGGGGGAAAATGGTTAAAATGACTTGCCATCCTTTTATCTGTATAAAATTAGATTTTGCTGTTTCCCTGCCCTGTTAAACATGTGTATAATAGTCTCTGGCCAAGCCTTGGTCCTCCGGCCATCTCGGGGCTAAAGCAGTGGATGGAAGTTCCCTGGGTCTCTCTGACTTGAACAGAGAAAATCAGTACTGGCTTGAAAAGCAGAGTTACCAGGCTTCGGCTGAGGGACCCCCAGGGTGGCCGTAGTATTGATGGCTGGTCTCTGGGTCCCTGGGTCCCTGCTAGCCACTTGCGAGACGGGGTTGAGTTCCAGGCTCCAGACTTTGACTTAGCTGTTGTATCGTTTGTGGAGAATACCAGATTAAAAAGCTGTGTTTGTCTCTCTCTGTCTACTTTTTAAATAAAAACTAAATGCCCAGAAATAAAGACATCCCTATTTTAGTGTATATGAGCGAGTTGGGGGCAGAATGTAATATAGGGCCATGTAAAATTTCATCTTTGTTCACATTGTGGCATTAAACGCATTTAAAATAAAACTTAGATATATTTGAGTGGCAGAGAGAGGGAGAAAGAAATCTCCCATCAACTAGTTTACTCTGCAAAAGCCCACAACAACCAAGAGCAGTGATTCAGCCTGGCTTTGCCACATGGTGGCAGGCACCCAGCACTTCAGTCATCACTTCGCGACTGCAGGGTGCGTATTAGTAGTAGCAAGTGGCAATCGGAAGCAGATCTAGGATACAGATGTCCTGAGCACTGTATCAGCAGGTAACCACATATCCACCTCACGATTTTTTTTTTTAAGATTTTATTTATTTTTATTGGAAAGGCAGAGGTAAAGCCAGAAGGAGGTAAAATGTTTTCCGTCCAATGATTCAGTCTCTAAATGGCCACAATGGCCGAAGTTGAGCTGATACAAAGCCAGAATCCAGGAGTCTCTTCCTGGTCTCCCACACGGGTACAGGGTCCCAAGGCTTTGGTCCGTCCTTGACTGCTTTCCCAGGCCACAAGCAGGGAGCTGGATGGGAAGACTCAGAAGAACCTCCTGGCTCCTGGCTTCAGATTGGGTGAGCTCTGTGATGGTTGCAGATATTTGGGGAGTAAGACAGGAGAAGGCAGATCTTTCTGTCCTCTCTCTGCCTTTCTAATAAAAATATTAAAGTTTGCATGCTGATACCAGACTGTCAGTTGGTAACCCCAGTTGGTTACTTTTTCTTGGATGGGCAGCAATTTAACCTCTTCATGCTCATTAAGGTAATGGCATTCATTTCATGAGATTTTAAGGAGATTAATGCACTCAGAACATGACATGGAGGAAGCTCTTAAGTATTTTATTACAATACATTCTGCGGGAAAAAATATATATTCTGAATTCTCTATGAAAAAAATGATTGTATCTTCAGGTTTTTGTTTTGTTTTCGTTGTGAAATGTTAGATTTATTATAGATATTGAAGATGATGACCTGTGTAGCATTAAGAGAGGTAGGTTTAAAAAACACCCCATTAGATAACCTTAATTTAGAAAGTTCTTAGTCTTGTTTTTACATATGTAATATGAAAGTGTGAATTCCTTTTTTTAAAAATAATTTATTTGTGGGGCAGTTAACAGAGAGGTTGGGGTAGAGCAAGACAGGTTTTCCATCTGCTTGTTTACTCCCCAAATGGCCCCAAGAGCCAGAGCCAGGGCCGGGCTGGAGCCAGGAACTTTGTCTGGGTGTCTAATGTTGGTGTTCGGGCCCAAGGATTTGGACCCTGCTTTTCCTGGCATGTCAGCAAAAGCTGGACTGGAAATGATCAACACTGGGAATTGAACTGGCTCCCATAAGGATGCCAGTGCTGCAGCCGACAGCATTACCTGTGTATGTCACAGTGCTAGAAATCAAGGTTTTTGTTTTTAAAATTTATGTATTTTGATTGGAATGTCAGATATGTAGGTAGTAGGAGTGACAAGGAGGAACATCTTCTGTCCACTGATTTAGTTTCTAAGAAGCTATAGTGGCTGGACCTGAGCGCTTTGAAGCCAAGAGCCAGGAGCCACACAGGTGCAGGGTCCCAAGGTTTGGGGCCGTCCTCAGCTGCTTTCCTAGGCCACAAACAGAGAACTGGATGGGAAGTTGGGCCGCCGGGATTAGAACCAGCGCCAGTAAGGGATCCTGTTGTGTTCAAGGCAAGGAATTTAGCCACTAGGTTGCCGCGCAGGGCCCTGGAATACAAGGTGTTAATTTTTATTACTACATTTAAATAATGCCAGAGAAAGACTAAACTAATCAAGCACTTAAGGAACAGTGTATGGTAGTTTTTTTAATTAGATTTTTTTATCCTTGTCTCTGAATTAAAAATAACTTTTAAAATCTACTATGGCTTTGTAATTAACTATTTGGAGCTTTGGAGAGTGCTAAATGCTAGCACTTGATTTCCTGACAAGTAGATAACTGCATTTTTGTATTTGAAAAAAATCAATAGAAGATTTAAAGATTAGATGAGAATTTCTGATGATTATTAGACTCACTGAGCATTTTATAATTTAAGCCTTAAATCAATCCTGTGAAAGTTACTGCTCTGAATTTATAACCAAGAAACCTGAACTTAAGTAACTGATGTCATAGCTGTACCTGGAACCTAGTGTGTTTGATATTGGGACTTCTCTTGACAGTGCAGTGTTCATCATTATCAGTGGTTTTGCAGGTTTTATGGCAGGAATTCCTCCTATGTTCATGGAGGTGTAGATGCTAGTGGGAAGCCCCAGGAAGCCGTTTATGGCCAGAATGTAAGTACCGTGTCGTAAGTACTTAGTTTTTTTGGTGGGTTTTTTTTTTTTTTTTTTTTTTTTTTTTTTTTTGTTTGTTTGTTTGATTGTTTTGTTTTTGGGTATATTAATACAGAAATTTCAGAAATAGCCTTTTTGTCCTGATACTTTCTTCAGTATGATCATTGGTTGTGTAACAGGAGTTCGTAAATCATTAGTTACCTTAAGTGCTCTTCATTCTTAATAGTTCATTTTTGTATAAAATGTAATACCACATTGGGATATGGTTACAACAGGAGATAGTTTTATATCCTTCATGTATGTTTTATGCGTGGAATACTTAATACAATAGTAGCTTTTACACCTGTGAGCTACAGCTTGCGTTAGGGGGTGCACAGAAGTATATGCTCTTTATAACTTGAGAGGAAAGGAAGACTTTGGAGTGATGTGGACTTCAGCTAGAATGTGAATGTGGGACTTGGAGTAGAGAAAAGGCTATAGTTCTGAAGCAAAAGTAAAATTAGTTATGAAGTCAAGGAGCAGTCAGCACAACTTGTGAGAATAACTCAGTGTTTATCTTAGAGAAGTAGGAGAAAGCTTTAAGAAGAGAACCTTTCATAGAGAAAAGACATTTTGAAAATTGTGATTTATAATCACAGAGATGCATAATGGATTCAAATGAAACAGATTAAGTTGTTAGCATGTTAGAGTTTAGAGGAAATCAGTGAGGGCAAGTAATACAGTATTATGTAGAAAATGAGTAATCACATTTTCCCTCTTTCCCCTATAAAGGATATACACCACAAAGTGTTATCTTTGAACTTCAGTGAATGTCATACTAAGATTCGTCATGTGGATGCTCATGCAACTTTGAGTGATGGAGTAGTTGTCCAGGTCATGGGTTTGCTGTCTAACAGTGGACAGCCAGAGAGGAAGTTTATGCAAACTTTTGTTCTGGCTCCTGAAGTAAGTTCTCCATTTCACTTAGTTTTCATTTGTATGACTTATAGTTGGTTTAAGTGTCTTAAGTGTTTGTTCTAAAAGGCTTAGATTTGCATATTATTTTTTTGATAAGCATTGTTGGGCCTATTGAAATTTATTTGGATGCATGTAGATGTGTGCCTTAACTGTTTGGAATTAAGTCAGATAGGGGTGCAAGTGTGTAAATAGGTAATTAAGATCACAGCAGTAAAACAAAGTGTTTTAAAGTTTAAATATATTAAAATCATAACATTCTGCTCTTAAATCACATTGTGTTCAGAACAGGAAATGATCTGTCTTGTCATGTAATTTGTTTTATGTAAGCCTGAATTTATGGGCATTTATGGAATATTTGCATGTTGTGTTCCCAATAGGGATCTGTTCCAAATAAGTTTTATGTTCACAATGACATGTTTCGTTATGAAGATGAAGTGTTTGGTGATTCTGAACCAGAACTTGATGAAGGTGAGGTGCTTTCTAGACGCAAGATTTCTGTCGGTATTTTCAAAGGACTCTTAATTTTTGTAAGACAGAAATTTGCATCCACGTTGAGTGAAACCCCTTTTACTGCTAATTTTCTTTTTCATACAAGGTATAATGTTTATTTATGAAGTTACAGAGAAAGCAAATATAGAAAGAGAAATTCTTCCATCAGTCTCATCCGAGTGTGATGCTTATTAGAGTTATTGGATCATATTACTTAGCAATTTTATGGAAATGGAATTGTGCTCTTATATTTGTAGTTGCTACGTCTTTGTTGGCTTGTCTTCATTTGGCTATGCTATCATTGAGTATAGTGATGGCCACTGGCTTGTTTTCCTTTGTTTTTATTACTGTTTTTTATATCATTGTGACAAAGGAAACTGAATTATATTAGTCAGTACCAATCTTCATTACTCTTTCTCTGTTTGAGAGAACAGGGAATAGTGCAGTTAAATTACCTTTATGAAAGCTTACTAAATTTTATTATTGTACCACTTCCTTAAACATATCAAAAATACTGTATGAATAGTTATATTCATAGAATACTGTATGAATAGTTCTATAAATCTTGTAAAATAATCTGTGATGTGTTATGGTTTGTCAGAATCAGAAGATGAAGTAGAAGAGGAACAAGAAGAAAGGCAGCCATCTCCTGAACCTGTGCAAGAAAGTGCCAACAGCGGCTACTACGAGGCTCACCCCGTGACGTAAGCATAGCATTGACAAGGCTGCATTTGATCTGAACCATCATGTGTTCACAGGGTGTTTTTGTTACAAAAATTATTGTTGGTAATTTTTTCAAGCTACCTATTTGTGCCTATCTCTTTCTCTGTTTTCCCTCTCACTGCCCTCCCCCTCCCCCATTTCTTTCTTCTCCCTCCTCCCCCCACAAAACTTTTATTTTCATCAGAAATTCAACGTGGTTTGCACTTATAACATGGAATCTTTAGTGTCCATTTTGTTGTTGTTTGACAGTGTGAGTCTTAACACTAACATAAATCTCCCTGGTAGCCCGGTTTTAAGATGGTAGTGTTAACAAAATGCTTGTTTTGCTTCTTGGCCGTTTGGCTAAGATCAGGTGTTAAATAACTGCTTATGAATAGTGTTACTTTCTTCCTCCTGGATTTTTCTTCAAAAAGCACATGTAAATAGAGGTTATTGATCTTAGTTATGCCCATGGGTTGGGAGAGGAATTGAACTTAAACTTTTTTTTTTGAACTTGTACTGAATGAATTAAATATTTTATTGTAGTAATGGCATAGAGGAGCCGTTAGAAGAATCTTCTCATGAGCCTGAACCTGAGCCAGAATCGGAAACAAAGACAGAAGAGCTGAAACCACAGGTGGAAGAGAAGAGTTTAGAAGAATTACAGGAGAAGTCTACCACTCCTCCCCCTGCAGAACCAGTCTCCCTGCCGCAAGAACCACCAAAGGTTAGATGGGAGGAACTCTGGACCTTTACCATCACGTTCGTAGTTGATGTCATTAATGAAGCATGTGTTAAGTTATTTAATACAGTAAGCTGTGCTTTTTTATGTGTATGAAAGAAGCTCTGAGGCCTTTGTTATTAGTAAGGAAAATTTAATCTCCCCCCTCAAAAAATGACCCCCAGGAGTAAATTTTATAATTTAAGGTTTTAATCTTTGTATGCAACCTTAATGTACAATTTTTTTGGGTCCATATGTGAGGCTGTCAGATGCTGTTTGATTCTGTGTTAAATCCTCTAAGCACAGAAGCACCAGGATTCGTGGAATTTCCCAACTACAAAAAAATGTTCATCTGTAAATTAAAAGAAGAGAAGGCTTGTTGTTTGTGGTTTAAATGAGATCAATTTCCTTACTTACATCAATTAACTGTCTTGGAAAGATGAGTGACACCATAGTATATCATGTAAGCTTACCTAAATCTTCTTTTATCTTCTGTAATGTAGCTTAAGGTATATTTGGGTAGAAAGAGATTTCCTCGTTCAATTTGTTAATGTCTGTTTAAGTTTCCAGCTAAGTACTCTCTTCTTTCCTATCTTTACCCTCTCCCCTTAACACCATCACACACCCTGATTTTCCCAAAAGAGCAAAGAAATTGGTTCTAATAGGCTCATATATTTTCAGCATGTTTAGTTGTTAGTGGTTTTGTTTGCCACTTGCTCATCTACTTAGAGTATATAGGAACTTGCTTGTGGATTTATTTAGTATCAGAAAAAACAAGTGTCTTGCATAAAAATAATCTTGCATAATGAAATTTTGAAAGCTGGCACATAGACTGGCATGTGTGTGTGTGCCATTCTTCTAGGAATCCCCCAATATAGAGCAATAGTTTAGAAATGAACAGACAATATATATTTGGAAATTTCCCTTTAGGAATGTTGGTGGTTTTCCATGATTAGTAGTGTAGGTTTGTTGCATTTCCTGCAGGCTTTCTCCTGGGCTTCAGTGACCAGTAAAAACCTGCCTCCTAGTGGCACTGTTTCCTCCTCTGGAATTCCACCCCATGTTAAAGCAGCAGTCTCACAGGTAACCAATCTGTGAACACATTGGATTGTATCCTTGTTACATTGCCAACTGCTTATTTTTTTTTCTACTTTTTAAATGATTCATTCAACTTATGGATTAAATATACAAAACAACATGTATTAAATGTCAGTGCACCCACTTTAAATGCCGAATCTCCATTCATCATCTACATAGGTGGTATTTGGGGTTTGGGTGTGTGAATACAGATTAAGTTGGTTTTATTAGTATATAATATTGTTATTTAAAAGGCTTCCTAGAGTAATAAAAATGTTCCTTTTTAAAAAAAAAATCTAAATTTTGTTCAGAAATATTTTAGGTAAGAAATTGGAAAGGCACAAACTACTCTGGCATTTAAAGAGTTTTTTTAAGTGGAAAACTTTACATTGCCTCAGCGCGCTCAGTCTGTAAACGGTTCACCATTTAGTTGAAGCCTGTACCAACTTATGACTGTAGTGTTCACTTTAACTGATCATTTCCAGTAATCTGCTTTGTCTGTTTGCCATCTCACACATTTCAGACCTTTACCAAAATATGAAAAGACACAGGTTATCTAAAATGGTTGTTAGATACAGTTGAGGGTTAACTAAATTCAAATTTTTTCAGGTACAGCTACAGGGTGTCCAATTCCTTTCCCTTACGTTTGAGTTAAACTTCATTTCACTAGAAAACTTACACTTTAAGCTGTATAATCAGCCAACATAATAGAATACACAGTTCCATTATACATGTTTGTATGTGTATGTGTGTGTCTTTTTTTTTTTCCCCCCCCAGTTAGCTATTCAGGAAACAAAGACTGGTTACTTTAGATCATAAATCAGAGTTCTGTCTTGATGTAGAAAATGAGTTTGTCCAGTTTTTGTGTTTTTCACCACAAATGGAGATCTCATGACTCATGGCTTTTCTTTTGAAACCTTGATTTCTTGGCAGATTTGGTTTGGGAGTCTTTGGATGGTTACTTCATTTTAGAGGGTTAACTGCATTTAGATAGCTAAAGGTTACTCAGTGCTTTTGGTGCCTGAGCCTTTTATAATCATGCCCATTTAACCCTCAACAACCAGTCAGCGTGGGTGCTAGGATTAATTCTTGAGCTAGGACAACAGAGGGCTAGAGTTGGTCATCGTAGGGAGACCTCTGCAGACTAAAGTGTTACATTCAAACACTTGGGATACTAGCTGCTGCATGTGTGATGCAGCAGAACCCCAGCGCCTTTAGCTCCTTGTTGGAAGCCAGTCAGTGTTTGCTAGCTGCAGTTGAAAGAATACTATGTTTAAGGCTTCCCTGAATCAAATTACATACTTTGTCTGTTGCCCAAGAAAGTTTAAGTATCCTACATAATTTTAAGTTGCATTTTTAAAATATTTTTCAAATTGTGGGAAATTCTGTATGTTCAAAATTTAAACTTGAGAACTTTCTGATCTTTAGGCTACTATCTAGAGTGTATTTCTGTTATTTACACTTCTTTTGATAGCACTTCAGTTTTATTTTGTTAGTTTTAAATAGCTTTTATTTCGTCACATTTATAACCAGATGATTGATAAAAAGGACATTAAAATTAATTCTAGGATGATGATAGGCAATAATCTAGAAGTAGGTAAGTTATTTTCTCGGGAATTGAAATGGACTAGTTCATCTAAATAGGTTATGTTTAATCGAAAGGTTGGTTTATCAGTTGTGCTTACATCTGCTTTTATTGACTTGATTTGATGGTTCATTTTAAGTTCATTTTCTGTTGACCTTCATATTGGGATTTCTCATTTTTATGCTTTTCTGGTTACCAGGAACTAATTTTAATGCCTTAATAATAGTATATGGCATGTTAACCACTCTGTTTAGAACAACTAGATTCTAACACGAAATAGAACCTGAAAAATTATGAGTTTTATTGAAAGGCAGATTTACGGAGAAAAGGAAAGACAAAAATCTGGTTCAGTCCTTAAATGGCCACAGTGGTCACAGCTGAATGGTTGAAGCCAGGAGGTTATTCCAAGTCTTCCATGCAGGTTTACAGGGTCTCAAGATTTTCGGCCACCCTCTGTTACTTCCCCAGGCTACAATCGGGGAACTTAATGGGAAGTGCAGCAGCTGGGACACGAACCAGCGCCTGAATGGGATCCTAGCACCTGGAGGTGGAAGATTAGCCAGTTAAGCCATTGTGTTAGGCCCAAATTTACTTTAAAAAAAAAAATTTACTTATTTTCTGTTGGAAAGTCAGATATACAGGCCAGAGCTGAGCTGATCTGAAGGCAGAAGCCCTAAGCTTCCAGGTCTCCGACATGGGTGCAGGGTCCTGAGGTTTTGGGCCATTCTCCATTGCTTTCACAGGGAATCTGGGTGACGGATGGGAAGTAGGACTGCTGAGACAGGAACTGGCGCCCATATGGGTTCCTGATGTGTGCAAAGCAAGGACTTCAGCTGCTAGGCTACCACACCAGGTCCATATCTATTTTCAATTGTAAAATCTCTATGGATAAGAAAGGGCTTTTTTGTTTTGTTTCTTACTCATCTTTATGTGGCAGTTGGAAAAGAATTTAAAGTCTCAAGTTAACTTTGTAACATTTGGATTGGGAGATGTTTTTCTGATGTTGCTTTTCTGGTAATACACTAGCCTTGTTAGAGTTTGAACAGAATATATCTCTCCTTCAAATCTGTTTTACAATCAAACTGAATTACAGTGTACTTTTATGTTACCTTAGTTGAAATTTCTAAATAATTGCTTTTTTCAGGCATCACATTTAAGATCAAATTATTATACAGGATAAAAACCCATCTACAGATAGCAGTGGTCTCAGGGCTGTTACTGAGTCTCTTTCTCAAATATAGAACATTCAACATATTTTGGGCCAGGAAACTAATATTTAAAATTATAAGTCAGACAAACAGTAAATGTACATCTCACCTGAAATACTGTGCTTATTTCTTTGGGAGAGCTAAAAAAGTTGTCCATATGGACAAATATATATAAGTAACAATAAAAATGCAGTTTTTTTTTAACAATTATAATTGCAAAAATCAGAAACAATTCCATCTTGAGGGCAATGGGACACATCTGTGTGGAGGAAAACGACTTAGAGCAGGCAAATCTGTGAAAAGCTGCTGTTGTAGGAGTTTTAATATACCTTTTGGTTGTCATGGCTTAAATCATTTGCAATAAGTTGATTGTCATTTTGGAAGGAAACATAATTATTATAATAAAATCTGTCTTGAAAATTATAATGCCCCAGACACATAAAAGAAAGAGCCCACTTGAATGAGAGCCTAAGAGATGAACACCTGTAAAGTCGGAACTGAAGTGCTCTGATCAAAGACATTCTCCCAGTGGTCTCTTCTGCTTTGGAGCTGTAGATGGCCTTAGGAGGCTGGGCCTAATGAAAATTCAGTAAGGGAAAGGTAGTAGCAAGTGTGGATCAAAGTTTGTTTTAAATAGTTATTTTTAATTTATATGTTTAAATCCGCTTTAATCAGAAACTTTTCGAAGGCAGCAGAAATTGTCCCATTATCCCCTACTCCCGTCATAAGACATAGTTAACACTTGAAGGCGTGCAATGTACTTTAAATGAATGCACAGAAATCTAAGGACTACTGAGTATTTGATGCTACATACAAGTTCTCATAAGTTCTTGTCATGTTTTTTTGTGTGCGTTTAAACTTGAAGATGGAATTTTTTAAGGGATAGAGAAAGGTGGAGTTCCATGCTTTAAGCTATTAAAATTAATTTTTCAGATAATGGGGGGTTTGGAAATAGTACTCAACACTGTGAACATTTAGAAGGGCAGTAAACTAGAGATAAAGAATGGCTTTTACTTTTGTTTGTGTATTCCACGTGATTTTTGTAGCAGTACCTTTTATGCTATGCTAGTGTGGATTAAACTTTTAATTAAAGCAGTGTGATTGCTTACCACTGCTTATTGTGAGTTACACTACCTTGAGTGGGAACAGTAAAATACTCTACAGTCCTAGATTGGTACAGAATATCACAACTTACTTCTCACATACATATGACACTTTACTTAAAAGATATTATACAAATAACGTGCTTGCTAGTTGTTTGTTCTGGTTGTTTGCAGTTTTTCCTCTACTGAAGTTTTTCTTTATAGTGTGTTTTTACCCTTATATTTTAGCCAAGAGTTGAAGCTAAACCGGAAGTGCAGTCTCAGCCACCTCGTGTGCGTGAACAACGACCTAGAGAACGACCTGGTTTTCCTCCAAGAGGACCAAGACCAGGTGAGTTGGCCCCTATAACTGTTAGTATTTAGCAGCTGGAAATTTGGAGAATGACCTTTAAAAAAAAAACTCACGTGTCTTGCTCATGGACCTTTGTAATATCAAATTCTTTAAGGATGTCAGTAACCTGCTGAAGAAGTACAGCTTGGGGCACACAACCAGCTTTCAGGGGAGAATTGGTAGACTTGCCATGGAGACCTGTATTTTGAACGTGTGAAGACAGACAAGTTTTATGTGGTTATTGTCACTGGTTTTTAAGAATCCTAAACCGAGCTGCCAATAACCTAACTCTCTTACTTAGAACTCTTATCTCTTCACAGATAAACACTAAGCACTCCCTGATTCTTCTTATTTTGATTGTCTTAGGTATTAAGTAAGTTGCCATGATTTTTGACTTGTTTACTAGCTAATATGTAGTACTTCTGTTTGGATTCTAGAAGAATGTTTAGCTTGTTTTTGGGAGGAGGTGGGAGATAGTATTCATCAAGTTCAACATGTTATTCAAAAACGAAGTAAAAGAAGTGATGTGTTACCAAGCCAGAAGTCATGAGAGCTGCAAGTTTGTCTAGTTTTGCTCCTGATTGAGAAAATGTTCTTGACAGGCACCCTTGCATTTTGAGCTTTCTTGTGCCACTAAATTATTATATAAGCTTTTTCCTTTATGTACCCTTTCTTAATGCCTCACTGTATTCCTTTTATAATTGGGAAAATCAAATAAGATTTTATGTTACAGTAATATAAAACGTAAGATACACAAATGAGATTACTAGTGTGAAATTTACTGATTTGGCTGTAATGTTATACAACAAGACATTACGAAATTTGGGAATTTGAAAAAACTAAGCAAATATACTTAATTTTTGGATATCAAAACGGACTTAGTTCCTAGATAATGGCAAATAAGTTGGTTAAGAAGAAATACATGTACTACTAATACCTGACTGGTTTAATAAGACATGTAGGATAGAGAAGAAAGCTTGGCAGTCTAGTCAGCAACTACACTTTGCAGGTTAGTCACGTTATTTAATAACTAACATACTAATATGATACTTCTTTTCTCTTTGCAAGGAGCTCACTTGATTTTACTAAACTAAAACAGGAATATATCGGTGTTAAGTGATCTTTATACTCACTGCTTTGAACTAGTTTTTCTGGGATGTTATAGACTTTAATGACAGTGTAAACTTTGCTTGCTGTTCTCAGGCAGAGGAGATATGGAACAGAATGACTCTGACAACAGGAGAATTATTCGCTATCCAGATAGTCATCAACTCTTTGTTGGTAACTTGCCACATGACATTGATGAAAATGAACTGAAAGAATTCTTCATGAGTAAGTGGCTTATTTTGCTTCTAAATTAAAATTTCAGGGGCCAGGATGATGGCATTGTGAGCTAATCTTCCACCTGCTACTCCAGCATCCCATATGGGAACTGGTACATGTCTGGGTTGTTCCATTTCAGGTTCGCTTTCCTGCTAATGGTATAGGAAAGCAGCAGAAGGGGACCCAAAACCTGTGGCACCTACAGAAGAGACCTAAAAGAAGCTCCTGGCTCCCAGTTTTTGACTGGTTCAGCTGTGGCAATTACTGCCATCTGGGGAGTGAACCAGCAGATGAAAAACCTGTTACTCTTTCAAGTAAAAATAAACCTAAAATTTTAATTTTTTGAAAATTGTTTTAAATAAGCCAAATGTGGGCCCAGCATGATAGTGTAGTGGTTATTAAAGTGCTCGCCTTGAACGTGCCGGGATCCCATATGGGTGCCGGTTCTAATCCTGGTGGCCCTCCTTCCCATCCAGCTCCCTGCTTGTGGCCTGGGAAAGCAGTCAAGGATTGCCCAAAGCTTTGGGACCCTGCACCTGCGTGGGAGACCCGGAAGAGTTCCTGGCTCCTAGTTTCGAATTGGCTCAGCTCCAGCCAGTGCGGCTGCTTGGGGAGTAAACCACCAGATGGAAGATCTTCCTCTCTGTCTCCTCCTCTGTATATCTGCCTTTCCAATAAAAATAAGTAAATCTTTAAAATAAAAAAAAATAAGACATGTGCATATAAATAAAACTTTTATAATGTATATACTATTTTAAATTTTTTATGTATTTGAGACAGTCCAGTTGGGAGGAAGGTGCCTTTCACAGTTTCACTCCCCAGATGTCTTCTGTAGCTGGACTGGTCTAGAACAAGAAGCTGGGGAGTCAGTCTAAACTCTGTTGTGGGTGGCAGGGACCCAACTCTAGCCCATGCCTGCCACCCGCCAGGATCTTCATTTGGCAGATAAATCAAAACTAACACTTTCTAATACTATATGGGCAGTTAATAAAGATACAAAAAAGTAACAGAACAAGCATGCAGGCCCATTTATGGGTGTCTTAGATAATGGCCTGCATGAGTGAACTGTAACTTACAAGGTAACATTTTTACATGGATCAAGGTTTATGCATTCTGAACCATCAGTCAAACCCATTAAAATATTTAACCCTGCATGTAATGTATATTTTCACAGGTTTTGGAAACGTTGTGGAACTGCGCATCAATACCAAGGGTGTCGGGGGAAAGCTTCCAAATTTTGGTTTTGTGGTTTTTGATGACTCTGAACCAGTTCAGAGAATCTTGATTGCAAAAGTAAGTGATTTAGAGGGCATAAACACTTTAGTATTAACTCTTTTCTATGTCATTATTAAATTGTGATGCATTTTACAGTTACTGAAAAATCTTTAATGGAAAAGTTAAAATTAATTCAGTATGAAATGACATTCATGCAGAGTTAAAATTCACTAGAAAGTTTTAAAGTCTGAGGTGTAGCTCATTTTGAATTTCAGTATTTGATGAGCAAGGTTGGAAACTTACATTTTTTTTTTTTTAATGTTTTCCCATTTGGACATTCAAATTTGTCTGTGTGATATTTCTGTTGATGTCTAACCTTCTCGTGTAAATATTTTTCTCCCCTCGTGAAGCCAATTATGTTTCGGGGGGAAGTACGTTTAAACGTGGAAGAGAAAAAAACAAGAGCCGCAAGAGAACGAGAAACCAGAGGTGGTGGCGATGATCGCAGGGATATCAGGCGCAACGATCGTGGTCCTGGAGGTCCCCGTGGAATAGTGGGTGGAGGAATGATGCGTGACCGAGATGGAAGAGGGCCTCCTCCTAGAGGCGGCATGGCACAGAAACTTGGCTCTGGAAGAGGAACCGGGCAGATGGAAGGCCGCTTCACAGGACAGCGCCGTTGAAGCTCCACTGTTGACCAAGTCTTGACAGTGGTACATTATTCATCGTGTTTGCATTCTTGTTAATTTTTTTGGCTTTGGAATGTGACACAGCCTTTTTGATCATTTCTTTGATGTGCAAAGCATCTTTTGGTTATCATTTAAATTGAGGTGGACATTATTTCCCCAATTCTACAACAGGATTCACATTGTTAATTTATAAATCTAGACTTGGAGAATTAAGGACTGAGAAATGACCATATCTTAAACTATCAACAACAAAATGAACTTAAAAGGACATGCCCACTGAATTCAGGTCCTATGAGTCAAAAAAAAATCCTCGGCTGCACATTTTGTTTAAGTGTTACTGTTTCTGCCTATTAATGTTGGAAACACAAATAGTGCAATTTGTGCTAATGGAGAATCTTGCCTTTTTTCTTGGCTCCCCCAAAAAAACAACAGAAACTTGTGATGTACTCATCAGACTGCACTAATGGGTACTCTGAACTCGTTAACTTTGAAATCTGCAACAGGAGGCAACAGGGAAAAAAACAATCTTTCTTCTTTTCCAGTAGAGAATAGTTTGTGAAATGATGAGGGCATTTTATCTGCTTGCTGTGACCAGCGTGTATACACATAAACCTTAATGAGACTACAAGTATATACCAGAAGGAAATTCTTTAGTTATGAACTAAACAAAAATCAGAACTTCAAATGCTATGGTCTTAAATATTAGACCAGATTTAGTAGCTCCACATTTAAGGTTTTTTCTACTTGCCCCTCTTCAGTACAGGGATGGCTGGCTGCTCAACACACTCCTCCTCCCCCTTTTCCTTTCTTTAAGCTGTGTACAGTGAAAATTGTCTTTACTGTATTTTTGTTCTCTGGTATTGTAATAAGCATGATGGTGCCTTCTATTAATACATCATTCCAGTCTTGCTGGTAATTTTGTACAGTATAGTGTATGAATTGCTGTGCTGCAAAGCCAAACAGCTGCAAAATGTTGAAAAATCATTGAAGTGTATAAAAATTGCAGTATCTTTTAAAAAATCAGTAAAGTGGACTAGCATATTATTTATCTTGTTCTTCAGTTATCAGCTTTGTTCTCTGTGGGAGGGAGGGAAGGAGGAAGTCAGTTGTTTGACTGTAGTTGTCATTTCTCTTAGCTTCAGTGTGAGCGTTGATTCGTATCACTTTGAATGCTTAGAAAAGTCAGTCAACTCAATGTCCATTTTCAGTGACAATTTAGAAGCGGTCAGATTCCATATATGGCAAATAAACCTGAAGTGAGGATACTGCAATTTTCTGGGGGAAAGAATAGCAGCTCTTAAGTGTTTGCATTTTCTATTTGGGGGAGGGCAGGGAACTGTCATTCATTTTGCACAATTCTTGAACTGATGTCAGCACCCGAATGGCTCCTGAATTTAAGTCTGGGACGGCATCTTTTATTTTTACATGAATCTGTGAGCAAAGTTTGTGGCTGCTGGAGTACTGTCTGTCTCTGTATAGGAAGTTCCAGTAAAACTGCAACTGAGGCAAAAATTCTCCACTCTTCGGCCTGGAGCACTTAGTACGTCCCAGTTTCTGATGTTTCAGGCTAGAAGTGGGCTAAAGAATTGTGACCACTTAAAGCTGCTTTTCAGCATGGAAGACTTCTCCATTCTACCTAAGTCAAAGCAAGAACAAAATATGCACTTGACGTATTAACAGACTGGTTCTGAATTATGCAACTGTTTTGCTATTCAGTAAACCAGCAAATGATGAACATGTTTTGTTTTACATATACTGGGCAATATGAGTAAGATTCTGTTCTCATTTTTTCCCCTCAAATGAGGTCTTCCATGTTGGAGGAAAAGACTTGCACTATTGCATATATTTTGGGGACACAGAATTTCATAGTTTCCATTTGGGGGACTTAATGGTTTCTTTATTTGTTGGTTTGAGACAGTTTTACTCCTGGTGTATAGTACTTGAAGTTCTTGAGCAGAAAATTACGTTGACATTTTGACGCCTTTATTCAGACTTCTTTTAAATAATTGACTATTTTTGTCAGTGTTGGGTTTCTGCTCCCAACCATCCCTCCCTCCCCATGATATTTTCCCTCTGCTGTTTCTTTTTCTCTTTATTTTACATATTTATATATGCATATACACGTGTGTGTGTGCGTGTGCGTGCGTGTGTGTGTGTGTGTAATATCTAGTCTGGGATATTGCCCTGTCACCCGTGAAAACTGTTTTGGCACCAAAAGTAATGACAGTTGTTAAGTGTAATAGAACATTAGAGCAAAGAGCCATTCAGCTTCAGTCTTTACATACCATGAATAAAATTTAAACCATCACATGGAGAAGTTTACATGGTGATTGTTCACCTGCAGTACTGTGGACTTTTAACATTTTGTCCCCTTTTCCGTGAAACAGAGTAAAAATACTCATCTACTATTACTGTTATTTGCTGATTTCATTTTATTTTTTGATGGTAATATTCTATCCTTATGACACTATTGCAACCAAACTGGCTTTCCCATCTTGGCTTTAGTAGGTATAGAAGACAGTGGATTACCATCTTCATTGCTGTAATGTGTTAAGCATTATATGCTAGTAGAATCTAGTTTAATTGTTTCAGGTGGAAAATATTCTTTGAGTTTCCATTTTGAATGTGTTTGGACTAAACAAACAATAAACTACTGATGTCTGCAGCATTTATCTATGTCCCTAATTTCATCTGTAGTTTTTTATGTTCCCAGAAATTCTGGTTGCATTTCGTCATCTCAGTAAAAATAAGAACTGTTGTAAATGAAACCGCATAGTATTATTGTGAAATTTTATGTATAAAACCAGTGTAACAGATGAACATGCATATCAGTCAAATTTGAAAAGGAGTGCAAAAGGTGAGAATCTGCCGGACTCTTTTCCCTTAAATGTAGCTTTCTCAAGGATTTCTACCTCGCATCTTGGAGAAGAGAAAGGGGTGAGAAGGTTAATATCACAATTTATGGCTGTAATGCAAATTCAGAAATGGGAGTTATTTTCAAGCCCTATAGGGATATGAAAGGGGGGGGTGTCATTAGTTACACTTCAAATAAAAAATGGAGTCCTCAGGGCATGTGCAGTTTCAGAACTTAACTTTCTAGAGGGGTGATGAGATTTTCCTGTTAATGCATTCATAGCACCGTTTAAGGTTCCTGCATCGATCTTTAGAAGTACTGGAGACTGACCAGGAAAGTGAAACATTACTTAAATAATCTTCTTGACCCTCACACTGTTGAAACCAGTCACAAATTGGAAATCTTAAACTTGTAATTTGTCTGGGAAATTTATATGGTACAAAATATTGTAGAATCATAGCCAGTTAAGATATTTCATTTCAGTTTTGTAAGCAAGTGACTGAAAAATCGGGTAGTGGCTTGAAGTTTCTCTTAAAGTTAGTCAAAACCCTTTTTTTTTTTTAAAGGTAGCATGCCATATTTTGATCAATTTTGGAGCCTTAGTTCCAAAATATTTAAATTCCACTGGGTAAACGAACCATTATTAATTGTGGGTAGATTTTTACAACAATCTTTGTGATAGATTTTAGTGGGTTCATATAAAAAGGAAATGTAAGATTTTGCCACATAAAGCAATTTCTAAATAATGAGGGCTGGCTCTGTGCTACAGGTTTAGCTACTGCTTACTACTCAGCTTTCCATTTCAGCACTGTTTTGAGCCTCAGCTATTCCTCTTCCAAGCCAGCTTTCTGCTAACGGTCCTAGGAGACAGAAGGTGATGGATGATGCAAGGGACCATTTATGTGGATGACTTGCATGGAGATCCTGGTTCCTGGTTTTCACCTGGCTTCCATTAACACTGGCTGTTGGCAACCATTTGGGGTCTGAACTAGAAGATGGAAAATGCCACTCCCTCACTCTACCTTTCAAATTTTAATAATGAAGTAACTGGCTGTTTTGACAAAGGAGGATTATATCTAACAGTCTTTAGAACTGCAACTCCATTTTTAGTGTTACTAAAAATTGGGTAAAATAAACAGATGCAGACTTAAACATTGATGGGAAGATTACCAGCATTTTTTTTTTTTTATTGTACTTGAAGAGCAGGGATAGAAAGTGATTTTCCAATCATTGGTTCATGTGCTCAATGTACAAAGATTGAACAATTCAATCTAGGTCTCATATGGTTGGCAGGGACTCAAGTGCTGGAGCCATCACCTGTCTCCCAAGGATACTCGCAGGAAGCTGCATTCAGAATCGGAGCTGGGACTGGAGCCCAGGCACTACCATGTGTCCAGAGCTGACTGCTGTTCTGGATGCCTGCACCTTGGGGGCGGGGGGAGGGGGACAGACAGTTTGTATCCATTGGTTGACTCCCAAATACTGACTGGCTAGTCAGAGTTAGGGTTGGACTATCAGCTTGGAAATCGGTCTAAGTAGGTTAGCAAACCCATCATTTGAGCTATCACTGCCCCTTTCCAAGGTCTTCATTATCAGTTGCCAAAGCTGAAAATGGAGCCCAAGTGCTCTGATGAGCGATGGAGGAGTCTGGTTTCAATTTCTGCCCTGTAGCCTTCTGTTAATTACCAAGTTCACCTCTGAAGTGTGAAGCTGTCTGCATCGATTCAATTTTGTGAAAAAGGAGACTGACCACTTCAAAGCCAGGGTTCTAAATTATTTAAAATTAGCTAGATAGATGAATAATCACCTAAAAATCATGAAATATATTTTTGATAAACTTAGTAAACACAGAGAAGGTAATTGCATAGAATCATTTGCACCTTAAATTTATAGTGAAGTGACTTGGGTAACTTCACAGCCCAAGTTACCTAGTTGCTTGAATTCCTGCCCATCTGTGTGCCAGACCTGGCTGGACCTCATTCCTTGGGCTGGGCACTCAACCACCAAAAGGAAGATTCTCTTTTCCTTGATCACCCTGCCTTTCTAAATATTTTTAAATAAATGTATATTTGAAGGAGTGACAGTGAAAGATCTTGCATGTTTTAGCAAGATCCATGCAAGGACTAAGATGGGGCTAGGCTGGAATTTTTTATGCACATCTGTTGCTGATAGAGGCACAAACACTTGGGTTATCCTCCTGTGCTTTTTGCATTCTAATTAGCAGGGAGCTGAATCCAGAAGGGGAGCTGCTGGGAAACAAACCAATACCCATAATGGGATCCCTGTGTCACAGGTGGTGGCTTCTACTCGCTACTCCATAACACTGGCCCCTCAAACTTCTCAAAAACCTTCAAAATTTAGTTTTGTTTCATATCTACCTCATCCCCCAGGCCCTTTTTCACCTCAGTTTGTATCGGCTTCAGTCTATAGTGTAAAATGGCCAGGAACACACTGTTAGAACCACATAGCCTGGGCTTGAATGGTAGTTCCAGGTAAGCCTTTTTCTCTGCTTTTCCTTATTTGCAAACTGGGTGATTGATGGTCGGGGTTTTGTGATATAATGCATAAAAGCATGTTAAAACAGTGTAGGAGACCCTTAAAATGACGCATTTGAATTTCTGCTATCTGCCTTCTGTGCATTCCAGATTAAACATGTTTTGTTGGCCCTCTCTTGGAAATGGGATATAATTAAAAATTAGGAAATACAAAATTATTCTAAGTTGACCTCGCTGTCAATGCACATTGCTATTTTTCTGATTAATTGACCTAGAGAAGTTTGAAGTCTCATCTCTCCTTATTGTTTTCTGTCTACTTGTGTTTTCTGCAACCCGTGTTCCTTACTGCAGGAAGACTTGTTCATGTTTTTCTGAACTCCTTTTGCTGGCTCATTCATTCAGAACCATTTATGATGTAATGAGCACTAGGATCTCTAAGCAGGAGTGTAGTTTTGTAATTTTTGCTTTTCTTTGGTTCCCTTGGCTTTATGTCTGTCTTCAAAAGTGGCACATGAAATGGTAAGTTATGTACATTTGCCACAAATACCAAGAGCATGCTATGCATGTCATGAAGAATGAACTCGTTGCAGCTCATTGACTGTCCTGTAAGTACCTTGCTATGTACATTTTCTCTCCAGATTATTTAATGCAGACAAGTCATTGAATAAAGTTCATTGATCACTTCTGCATCAACAGCTGAAAGGCAGTGTTAACCCAAGTGTCAGCTGACATAATGCAGCACAGTGACCAAGTAATGAAAAGCTAGAGAACTTGGCAAAGCTTTGAGGTTAACTAGAGGAGGCTGGGATACATGGAATAAGTCAAGGAGTGCCCATGTGGTAAAAAGTTGGTAGTGGAGGTAAAGGGATGAGATGAGATGAGATTGTAAGAAGTTTATTTGGACTTAAACCATTAAGAAGTATTAAGCCTGAGTAATAAAGCAATGCTATTTTGAAACGGAGGGTTATTTATTTTACAGGCAAAGAGACTGAGGCCCAGAAAGGATGTGATGGTTACTCTAGCGTGAAACATGGATGCTTGATTAGTCAAGTGTTGATTTGTTTTAAAGGACTATAAAATCAACCTCAGGATGAGTTAAACTTTGAATGCACTGCATCTTTATCCTGGCTTTATTTTACAAAATTACAACATCAGTCTCCAGCACTAACAGGTCTAAAATTCAAGATCCCTTACTCAGAAATGCATTCAGAAAGCACACAGCTTAGTGATATGACCAAGATTTGGACCAAGCTGAGCTGATCTGAAGCCTGGAGGTTTTTCCGTGTCTCCCATATGGGTGCAAGTCCCAAGGACGTGGGCTACCTGGGTCCTTTCCAAAGCCATAAACAGGAAGCTGATGGAAAGTGGAACAGCTGGGACGTGAATCCATGCCCAGATAGAATGCCATGCTTGGAGGTGGGAGGATTAGCCAGTTCAGCCATTGTACCAGGCCCAATGTGTATTTGTTTCTTAAGTGGTCAAAATTTGGAGAAGCTCAAAACAAAATTTTGCTTGATGGGATGAAGATAGTAGCCCTTGGAATACACTGCATGTGAGTGATTTCCATTGTAAGTTACTGGGTATTAGGATTGAGTTAAAATAGTTCCCAGTGATACCTGTTACGACTGTGTGTGTAAAACAATAAAATCCTGGATGGCAGTGTTATTGAATGCTTACATCTGATGTGACCAAGAACCTGCCTGGGGCCAGCTGGTGATCACAGCGAATGTAACCCACCTGGAGGGAACTTGTGTCTTGAGGGAAAGGCAATAGATGCATTAATAATGCTTCTGAGAAGCAGAAGCATTTTATACAAGGAGTAAATGTGGTAGTGACTGGAAATGGGACAACTGTGGCTGATAATGAAGGGAGATACGTTAGAGACCCAAAAAATAGGCAGCCTCAAGAAACAGCAAGAGCATTCCAAGTGGATGACCAAATGGAGAGGCCTTGTGTTCCACAGATGCAAAAGAAGCCAGTGTGCCATTACAGTAATGTGGGCGACAGATACCAAGAAAAAAGTGGAGCTGCAACAGAGTGGTCTTCAAGTTTAGATCTTGTATAATGGAATTGGGGATCTCAACAGAGACTTGGTATGATCTGAATTAGGAAGAGAACAGATGATAATGGTATTTTTTAAAAGCTTTTTTTTTTCTTTACTTATTAAAGGGCAGAGTTGGAGAGAGGGAGAGCTAAATCTTCCATCCACTGGTGTACTAAGAGGCTGCAACAGCTAGGGATGGGCCAGGAGTTTGTCATTGAGGTCTCACATGGAACTACAGAAACGCGATGATATGGGCTGCTGCTTTCCCAGGTGCAGTAGCAGGCAGTTTCATGGGAAGCAGGACAGCCCATGTGGGAGGCTGGCACTGCAGATGGCAGCTTAACAGTTAATGTTTCCAATCCAGCTTTCTGCTAGTGCATCCTGGGGGACAGCAAGTGTTGGCCCAAGTGCATGGGTCTTGACACCATTTGCAAGAACTGAGTTGATTTCCAGGCTCCTGGTGTCAGCCTGGCTCAGCCCCAGCCATTGTGGCCACTTGGGGAGTGAACCAGTAGATCTAAGATCTTTTGCTGTCTCCCCCTTTGTAACTGCCTTTCAAACAAATAAATCAAAATCAAAAATAACTAAGGCCAAATTAAACAGAAGATGACTTTTGTGACTAGTCATTAGCAGATGATAGCCAACACGAGGAAAATGGGTCTATTCAAAGTTAAAATACATAAATTCATTGACAGGCACTACAGATTTCTTAGCACCTTTTAGTTTTACTGAGCTATCACTAATATAAATACCTCGTGTATACACCCGCTTTTGGTATAGTCACAAGACTGTAATTATCACCACTGTCTGGCCCAGAGCATCTTCACACTCGAAAAAAAAACTCTCGTTACTAGTCACTCTCATTTCCATCTGTTCTCAGCCTCTGGTAAGCATTAAGCTACTACTTGTGAATTTGCCTATGCTGGATACTTTATACAACTGGAATCATAAAATATGTGACTTTTTGTGTCTGGCTTTTTTCACTTAATGCTTTCAAGATTTGTGCATGTGGTAGTATGAGCCGGCACTTCGGCCCACTGAATGACTACCACACATTATTCCTCAGTTGATGGACATTTGGGTTTCCACTTTTATGAGTAAGGTTATTGTGAACATTTGTGTGCAGAATTTTTCATAAACACAGATTTCCTTTCCTCTTACGTATGTCACCTGGAATGAAATCGCTGGGTCCCATGCTGCTACTTTTCACCCGTTTGTCATCAAGCACTGATGTATGTACTCACATCATTTTCTTTAGACTCTAGAAAATTAGAAATGTCTCCAGTGGTTACAGTCTCACTTGTCATCCTGCCTGGGTAGTTATTCTATGACCTCAAGTTTTCTTGATCTCAACTCCATTGACATTGTTTGCTAAGCTCGACTACCCAGACACAAACATTGTATCCTTTAGAACTGATCATGTTACGCATTTCCATGACTGAAATCACAGTTGCCTTTCCCTTTTTGTTTTAAAGGTTGTTTTTGTTTTTACAGAAAAATTTACAGAGAAAGGGAAACAGAAAGGTCTTCCGTCCACTGATTCACTCCCCAAGCGGCCATGACGGCAGTGGCTTAGCTGGTCAGAAACCAGGAGCTTCTTCCTGGTCTCCCAATCGGGTGCAGGGTCCCAAGGCTTTGAGCCGTCCTCGATTGCTTTCCCAGGCCACAAGCAGAGAGCTAGATGGGAAGTGGGACACCTGCACACGAACCAGTGCCCGTATGGAATCCTGGTAGATGCAAAGTGAGGACTTTAGCCACTAGGTTACCGTGTTGGGCAAGGGTTTTATTTGTTTGCTTTTGTTTTAAGAAAGGGTTTGCTTTAACCTCTTTCCATGAGCAGTTTTTTTTTTTTGTTTAAGATTTATTTATTTATCGGAAAGTCAGATTTTAATGAGAGGAGAGACAGATCTATCATCTGCTGGCTCACTCCCTAAGTGGTGCCACTGCCAGAGAGCAGCTGATTCGAAGCCAGGAGCCAGGAACAACTTCTGGGTCTCCCACTCAGGTGCAGGGTCCCAAGGCTTTAGGTCATGCTTGATTATTTTCCCAGGCCACAAGCAGGGAGCTGGATATGGGAGTGAGGCTACTGGGACACAAACTGCTGCCTATATGGAATCCTGGTGGTTGTAAGGTGAGGATTTTAGCCACTAGATTATTGCACTAGCCCCATTTGTTTTGTTTTTAAAGACTTATTTATTTTTATTGGAAAGGCAGATTTACAGAGGAGAGTCAGAGAAAGAGCTTCCATCTGCTGGTTCACTCTTCAAATTGCCGTAATGGCCAGAACAATGCTGAGCTAAGCCAGTAACTTCTCAGAGTCTCCCATGCAGGTTCAGGGTCCCAAGGCTTTGGGCCATCCTCTGCTGCTTTCCCAGACTATAAGCACAGAGCTGGATGTCAAGTGGAGCAACTGGGACAGGAACCGAAGCCCATGTGGGAGCACCACTACACAGGCCTCACAATTGCTTTCCATGATAACTTCTTCCTCTTATTTTAAACTTCATTTCCCATGCCCATGATGACCTCTAGTCCTGTAGGTGCTTCCTCTTTAGCTGACTAGCAAACTGCACTAACTGTTGATCATCTACTTAGGAAAAGTCCATGGTAAGTGGTTTCAATGGTGTACTGGGTTGCTCTATTCATTTAATCTTGCACTACAACTGCCTAATAATTGTAACTTCCATGTCATCTATTTTCTTCCCTGGACCTGAGTTGCCAAGTGTGTGAAACAATCAGTTGGTTTCATTGTCTACTCAAGTGAACACATTTTATTATTTTGCATTGATTTGATATCAAAACAACTTTGCCAAAACTACCTATTTTAAGGAATTTCTACCTTTTTATTTCTTGTACCTAAACCTCAAAAGTAATTTATGCAAAAAATTTTTTTTCAGACAGGCAGAAAGAGCCATTTGTGATGCACTGCTCACTTCCCAGATGGCTGCACCTTTGGACCTTGGCTGAGGTTGAAGGGGAGACCCTGGGGTCAACCACGTGTGTGGCAGGGGCCCAAGTACTTGGACCATCCTCTGCTTCTTTCCCAGGCACATTAGCAGGGAGCTCAATAGGAAGTGGAGTAACTAGGACTCAAACCAGCACTGATATAGAATGCCAGGGTACCAGCAGGTAGCTTTGACCTGCTAAACTGCAATGCCGATACCCCCCAAATGAAGTTTTGTGGCAGAGAGTATCTAGACCAACTGATATCTCTCCTAAACTTTCCTCAATTGTTCTTTTCCTTCAACAAGCCTAAGCCCTTTTCACGCTTTTTTCTCAGTATTACAATGGGCTTTTCCATGAAATCCTTTTGACTCTGAAGTTTCTTTTTTCTCCACTACTTCTCCCTGTAAATATTTCCTTGTTTAAAACAATCACATTTCACATAGTGCTGCTTTTTTTTTTTTTTTTTTTTTTTTTTTTACAATTTTTATAGCTAAGGGTCAGGCATTTGGTGCAGCGCTTAAGACCCAGCTCCCACCCCCAACACCTGCCTTTGCTTCTGATTCAGCTTCGAAATTACTGTTCATCCTGGGATGCAGCAGGGCAGTCAAGTCCTTGGGCCCTGCCACCTCCGCGGGAGACCCGGATGGAGTTCCTGGCTCCCTCCTGGCTGAACCGCGGAGAGGCATCCGAGGAGTGAACCAGCAGATGGAAGATCTCTGTCTCTCTCTGTACATCTGCCTTTCAAATAAAAATAAGCAAATCTGAAAGGGAAGGAAGGAAGGGAGAAAAAAGAGAGAGAGGAAGATTCTACAAGTCTCGTATCAGAGATCCCGACTTGCAGTTCTGCCTGCACCCCTTGATTTTAATCTACCTTCTCATGCACTCATGGAAAACAGGTAATGGCTCCAGAAGTTGGGTCCCTCCACCCATGGGGGACACCAGAATGGAATTACTGGCCCTACCTTACCCAGTTCTGCTTGTTGTAGCTTTTAGGGGAGTGAGCTAGCAGAGGTAAGATAGCTTTTGTTTTTGTTTTTGTTTTTTCTCCTGGCTTTTAAATAAAAACATCTTAACCAAAGTATTATAATCTTTCTGTTCCCAGGTTCCAGGTCTGGTTACCAATACTATGAGTTTAGGAATTACATATTAAGCAGTTTGGCCAAGGTAATTAAACAGGTTAGAAGATTATCAATAGCATGTTTGTAACACCTTAACATTGGCGATAAACACTATCCAGAAAGTCCTTGATCAACGCAGAGACCAAATGTGAAAGGTGGAAATGACTGACCTCATTGCCTTGAATCCCTTGAAAATGAAAACAGCCCTGTTGCACGGCCAGCTTCAGCCCGTGCACCTGACAGCATTGCCTACCCATGGACTGGGTTGCTCCCCAAAGCCCCAAGTGCACTCCGCTGGGTTTCCAGTTCCCCAAACATCCCAGCCTTTCCTTCACCTTGACATTTCATCCATGCCCATCGTTGGCCCATCATCCACCTGAAGCCTGTCCCTCACCCCAGCACCCAAGCGGTCCTCCCCGAGGCCTCCCCATCCCCCACCTTCTTACATCCTTCATCGCTTCCTCAGCGTCATCTAGACTGTCATCATCAGCTCCCACCTACCTTCCCGAGTGAAAAAGGGCAGGGAGATCAGGCCCAAGCATGGCTGAGGGTGTGTGTGGGGGGGGGCGGGGGGAAACTTCGAGAACATCCCCTGCTCTCTGCAGCCCACTGTACTAGGTGACCACTTTTACCTTCTCGGTGGGTGTCAGACGTACCCTCCCGCCCTCCACCCCGCGGCCTGCAGCTACAGTAAGCCTAAGTCCTGGCTGGAAGGCAAATAACCCGCACCTCCTAAGTTGAGGCCGAAGATGTGTACGCCTCTGTGCGTCCGTGAGGAGAACCTGAGCCGAGCCCCAGGTGAAGGGGCGGGGCGGTTGGCGGTAAGCCAATCATGGGTCCTGACGACAGGGTTCGGCCAATCAGAGCCAGGGAGGACCGGCGCGCTCGGCAGGGCCCGCCCCGTTGCAGCGCCGCGGCCAACGCCTCGGCCCCGGGCTCGGTGCAGCGGTGCCGGTGGCGGTCCCCGGGGGGCTGGCCGTGGGGTGCCCCTGCGTCCCAGCCCGCGTCAGCACAAGCCTCGGCCCTCAGAGGTGTCGCTGCCTCCGCCGCGGACGCCCCGGGCCCTGGGCCGCGTCGCTCTATGGCCGCGCACTGGGTGAGGTCGTTGCCTTGACGACAGCATGCGGCCGGCGGCCCTGGCGGGTGGGAGCTGGCGGCGGGCGGGCCGCCCGGGCCCCTCTGCCTCCCCCAGGAGCCGGGACTGCGTCCGAGGGAGAAACCAGGGCGGCGCAGGCACTGCTGGTTTGCAAGGCAGCGTCTTTTAAGAGCTGCGGACGAGATGCACGTCGCTTCCAGTTTGTTTCCAAGTTGAAAAAAAAAAAAAACCTTTGGGTCTTTCCATGCGAAAGGATTTGAAGAAACAGTAAGTGGAATACTTAAAAACCTGTCCATTTCCTTATTTTCTCTGTAGAACAGTTCAGTCTGTCTGAAACAAAGTGCTGTTCAGATGGGTAATGCCCCGTATTTTACTTAAATTGTTGGTATCAGAATCATATGCAGAGATGCCACATTGGCAAATGGCTGGCTGTGGTTGGGGGGAGGGGGTCGTTGGTATTTACCTTTCCTGTCAAGAAGACAGGAAAAGTTCAAGTTCAGGAGTAACTGTTGCGGGGTCGGTCGTCCTTCTAAGGTATTGGTGGGCAGTGCCGCTTGGGAAGGCAGGTGTGCAAATGTGCCGTGGGTGCGGCGGACGGCTTTGGAATTGCCAGCTGCATGATGCGTCTCGGAACACCCGAGCCATGCCTTAAGGTTGATTTCTTTTACTCTGTCCAATTTTCATGTTCAAATTCTGAGAACATATCAGTTCTGAAATGGTTTAAGAGGATTCCAGCTATGTTTAGCATTCGTGTGACCAAATCTCACCTTTAGTTGAACACTAACGGAAGGGGGGAAATTATGGGAGGCAAGGAGGGAATTATACTGGGAATCTTTCATTTTTCCCAAATGCAAACATTTATTTTAAAAAAATAGTAGGATATTAAATGGAAGGTAAGATGTCATTGTGGCTGGCGAGCGTTTGGCGTACTGGTGTTAAGGAGTTCACAGTAGACTCCACAATCACACTTGGCAGTAAAATCATCCGATGAGCTGCTGTTGAGTGGGGTTGTTTCCATTCTGCAAAGATCAGGCCCCTGCTCCTCCATTTTGAAAATATATGTTTAATAAAATGTCAAAGATTAAAAATCTAGACTTTGGATGGCCGCATTTGTTTGTTTGTTTGTTTTTTATGCAGAGACAATATTTGCTTTGTCTTAGCCATCAGTGTACCCAGAGAAACAAGGAAAAACATCCCCCACTGTTTTTAGTCAGGATATGGCCATCAGCTGGAAGTGGATCAGCCAGGACTCGAACCAGCTTCCTTAGGGGATGCTGGCATTGCAGACAGAGGCTTAGCTTACTCCGACACTGAGCAGCCCCATTTATTTGTTTATTTTTAAAGATTTTATTTTATGCATTTGAAAGTCTAACAGAAGGGGAGAGACAGAGAAAGAGAGCTTTCAGTCTCTGATTTACTTGCTGAATGACTGCAGCGACTGATGCTGTGCCAGGCAGAAGCCAGCAGCCCAGACCTCCATCTGCTTCTGGCATTTGGGTGGCAAGAACCTCAGTCCTTGGGCCAAGTGTCTGAGCAGGGAGCTGCTTCCCAAGTCAGGCGGCTAAGACTCGAACTGGCTCTCTGCTTTTGGGGTGCTGTTGTCACAAGCAAAAGCTTAACTCACTGTGTTGCAACGCCAGCTCCCAAATAGGATTTCTTCTTCTTCTTCTTTTTTTTTTCTAAAGATTTTTATTGGAAAGGCAGCTATACAGAGAGGAGGAGAGACAGAGAGGAAGATCTTCCATCCGATGATTCACTCCCAAGCAGCCACAGTGGCCGGAGCTGAGCCAATCTGAAGCCAGGACAGGTTCAAGGTCCCAAAGACTTTAGCTATCCTTTACTGCTTTCCCAGGCCACAAGTAGGGAACTGGATGGGAAGTGGAGCTGCAAGGACTTTAACAGCAGCAAGGACTTTAACCGCTACGCTATCATGCCAGGCGCCCAAATATGATTTTAATGCTTTCCCAAGAATATTGGGAGAAGCTGGCACCACAAAAATGACCCCAGTAATTTCCAGTTCTGTCTCCTGGCATTGGCTCCAGCCAGGAATAGCTGTGAGGGTTTGGGGATGGGAAATGTTCTATCCCTGTGTATTAAACGTAAATTGTAAAATTAATACGGTCAGTCATTTGAATTGCATTTGTCTTGTCCTTTATGAAATACGTGTGAATATTTTGAAAATATAGGTGGTGAGTTAGTAAGAAATTATATTGGCCCAGGACCACCAGGAGCTCAGTGAAAATGGGAAATATATAGATAAGACTTAATTGGCTGGGCAGTAGAGGAAATTAATATATCAGGGACTGGCAAGATGGCTCGACTGACTAATGCAAACGCCAGCATCCCTTTTGGGTGCTGGTTCTTGTCCCTGCTGCTCCGCTTCCCACCCAGCTCCCTGGTTGTGGCCTGGGAAAGCAGTGGAAGATGGCTCAAGTCCTTGGGCTCCTGCACCCATAAGGGAGGCCCGGAAGAAGCTCCTGGCTTCAGATCAGCTCAGCTTGAGCTGTTGTGATCATTTGGGGAGTGAAACAGAGCATGGAAGATCTCTCTCTGACTCTCCTTCTCTCTTTAAATCTGTCTTTCCAATGAAGAAAAAAATAAAAAAGAAATTACTATATCAGACATTGATGACTCTGTCTTTTGATTCCCAACAGGAAGAAAAATCCCTACTAATTTTAAATTAAAATGGAAAAATATGAGAACCTCGGATTGGTTGGAGAAGGAAGTTATGGGATGGTGATGAAGTGTAGGAATAAAGATAGCGGAAGAATTGTGGCCATAAAGAAGTTCCTAGAAAGCGATGATGACAAGATGGTTAAAAAAATTGCTATGCGAGAAATCAAGTTACTAAAGGTGGGTCAATGCCTAAACCTAATTGAAAAAATCTGAAATGTTCCTTGATGAAGTTTACGTTATGATCGTTGGAAAATAGTACTGTGTTTTAAATATTTGTTTTATTTTCATAATCAGGCTTAAAGTAAAATTCTTTTGACACTAATAAGAAATAAAATGAAGAGACAGATTGATTTATCATGTGGATATAAACATTTTATGTTTTCATGATTTTTTTGTTTGGAAGGCAGAGTGATGGAGAGAGATCGTCCCTCTTCACTGCTCCTTCACACCCCGAATGGCCAGTAGCCAGGGTGGGGCCAGGCAGAGGCCAGGAGCCAGGAACTCCATCCTGGTCTCATGCAGGTGCAGGTGCCGAGTACTTGGGCTGTCTTCCTCTGCTTTCCCAACACATTAGAAAGGAACTAGTTGGAAAGTCAACCTAAACAGTTTAGCTCACTATGCCATAACACTAATCCTTAAACATGATTTTCAAAGTGTTTGTTTCTTCTCTCTGTGAATGTCCGCTTACTGGATCAATCACCTGTGGAGGTCTTAACGATGCCTCCCCCTTCCTATCCCTCTGCCCTGCTGTGGCCTGGACTCACCAGCAGAACCCACTGACTTCGGTGTGTCAGGTGCTCAGGGGATCGATAGGACAGTAAAAGCGTGTGAGCCAAGGGAGAAGGCGCCAGCGTCCCAGAGTCCTCTTGGGGGAAGACACACAGCATGTGCTTCTTTTCTGCAGTGATGAATTTTGACTAAGTCTGTGAGACGGTCACAAAGGCTCTCTCTGGTTCCTGCTAGTGACCCAGTTGCACGGAAGGAGGGCGTGCATTCAGCCCAAGACGCATGGCTCGCACCATGGGCCCTGGTCAGTTCTGAGAATGGAGGGATGGGAGCCTTGCTGAAATCTAAGTGACCACAGACTAGCCAGTGCCCGCTTTGCCAGCAGACCTGTGCAAGGACAGGAGTCTCAGGTGTGCCAGGTTCAGTTTTTTACTTTATGGTCTCACTGGAAACTTATCAGTGTTCTTATCAGCCTTTCTACCTCATATATATGTTTAAGGATATATTTCTCAAGACACCATGATAAATATTGCAGAAATTTTGATTATTTAAAATATGTTGTCTTTTCCTCTATGATTTAATAATTATTTAATTATTTGACAATTATTTAATAATATATGTCATAATCTTCACACAGTTTTCAGGTCGTTCTCTGGTTATTTGTGATACAGTTGCCATGTGACTTGAGTAAACACCACTGAACGATTTCTTCCTTCGAAGTTTCCTGGTGTATGCTTTGAAGTTCAGAATATTGTCAGCTAAAAAAGAAAAGAATGGAGCCTGGTGTAATCCCTTGATCGTGTTCTGTAGATGACTGTAGGTAGGGCGAGTGGCAGCCAGTTCCTTTCTATGTTTTCCATCATGTGTCAACTTTTTTTCTTTCCAAGGAGACTGAGTTCTACATTGATGTGATTGGGTTCTCCTCCCTGATGCTCTGGGGCCCTTCCTAGTCGCTGTGTCTGCCATCAGAGTGACAGGGCCATTTTCTGGGATGACATCAGTCTGATAGCTGAGAAAGATCTTCACTCTTAGCGATGGCAAAGGGCTCTGTGAATTCTCAGAAACTGAGCAAACTCGCAGAGCCAGTACCTAGGTCGGGAAGCATGATGTGAAAATCACCTGCGAACCCCCACTCGTCCCTGCCACTTCTCTCAGTCTGGGGAACAGGTGTCATGATTCTACACAGCAAAAAATACTTTCATTTTCTATTCTGATTACTTATATTGCCCTTCAGATTTGTTTTTCTGTAGTTTCACTGTAATTTAGCATATATGTGTTTTGATTATTCCTGCTTAAAATTCACTGGATCATCATGAATATATGCTATGATTTTCTTTCTTAATTTTGGAAAATTATTTTTTTCTTTTAAAGGGCCCTTTCTCTTTCTCTGGTATTTTTGCGACTCCACGTGCTATACATTAAAAGTTCTCTATATGTCTCACCTGTTTTTCTTTCATTTTTTTCCTGTGCATACTCTTCTGCATAGTTTATCTGACTTGCCATCTAGTTCACTAATTCCTCATTAATTAATTTCCATCTGTGAGCTGTTCATTTTGGACGTGTAAAAAAATTCAAATCATGAAATACAACCCACAAATAGACAGTAAGTGTAGCTCAGTGGACTATCGCAAATGTTCATGGAATCACAGAAAGAGCGTGTCACTAGCAGACCTTCCCCTGTGCCCACCCTGTCACCAGCCCACCCCTCTCCTGCAAGGGAAACGCTCTCCTAACTTGGTGTTCGTTACTGTCCTGGACTTTCCCCCCTTCTACATACCAGTGAATTATGCATTTCTATCCAGTGTAGTCTATTTTCATTCCTTTAAAACAAACACCTTAAACAGACTTAAAGAAAAAGGTGCAAAACACGGATTACAGAAAAATAAATAATATGTGCTACTGCACAGGCCAAGACAGCAGCAGCTCACCTCAGAAGCCCACTCAAGCCTTTCTGAGGCCCCCGAGTCAGTGTCAGTGGACCGTCTCTCTTCCCTCCACTAACATAAGGACTGCAAGGAGCAGCTGTCCTCTTCCACCCTTCATCCCCACTGCAGACCCGTCTCTCACCCCTCCTGCCCTCCCGGGCCCTCTCCTGTCCTTACCAGAGGCCCACATGGCTCTGTAGTCCCCAACCCACACTTCTGTAAAGAAAATAAGCAAATAAATAACTTTTAAAAATACTTAGAATTGATACCTGTCTCTGGCTACTGTTTCTGGTTTCCTGGTAAATGAGGACTCTGGGAGGAATGACCGTGGCATACTAGTTGTTTCTCGCTCCAGGCATTTGGAACATGGACCAGGGAATGGGAATGCTGACTTTCTCTGTCTTGCTCAGCCTCTCCAATGAATAAGGGAAAAACCAAACAACTCCACTGAAGACTTCTCAGTTCTGGCTGCTGACTGACACAGGTGCGCTGTCAGCCCAGAACCTCCGGAAGCCAAAAGATCTTGCTTCTGATGTCTTGTTTTCCTGCATTTCTCATTATTATTATTTTTTTAATTGAATGCTGTTTTTGTAAATATATTTATGGAAATATTTTGATTCTAAGATACAGCTATATTCCTCTAGAGGTGATATCCATTTGCTTCTCCTTGTTTATTTTGACTCATCTGTGCTCTAGAGGACATAGAGAGAGGAGACAGGCACACAGAGATTGTCTATCTGCCGATTCCTTTTCCAAATGGCCACAACGGCCAAGCTTGGATCAGACCAAAGCCAGGAGCCAGAAGTTCTCTTTGGGTATCCAATATGGGTGTAGGGGCCCATGGACTTGAACCATCCCAGCTGAGGGATGCTGGCGGTTGCTTATACCCCATTATGCCCAATACTTGCCCATAGAAGGTGTAGTTCTTAGGAACTAGCTCAATTTTTGGGCTGGTTTTTCAGATATCTAAGCCTTAGCGGGGTTTGTAATTTGAAACTTTTCTGCTTTAACACTTGGGGGACCTTGAAAATCAAAGCTGAGTTTCATGTCTGGAACATCAAAGCAAATTCTTGAGCTTAGCTGTCTGGATTCTCATGTTTCTAATTTTGGCCTAGTAATTCTTATTTTATCAGTCTTTTTGATGCTTAAGATGGTAAAAGAAAATATCAATCCAACTTCTGGGGCTGACCTAGTGTGCAGTGGGTTAAATTACCCCCTGCGACCTGGCATCTCATGAGTGCCTGTTAGAGTTGTGATTGAAGTCCCTGCTAAGGAATCTGGGAAAGGAGTGCAAGATGGCCCAAGTATAAGGACCCCTGCTACCCGCGTGGGAGACCCAGGAGGAGTGGCAGTCTCCTGGCTTCTGCCTGCCCCAGTTGTTGCCACCATTTGAGGCGTGAACCAGTGGATGGAAGATATCCATTTCTCTCTCTCTTTTCTTTGTAACTGCCCTTCAAATAAATGATCTTAAAAAAAATTAACGATTTTCAGTAGGAAGGTAGGTTAGCATTACTTTGTCTGCTACAACCAAAGGAGTTACTCATCTGCTTTTTGAAGATGTAAGCACCGGGACAGATGTTGAGCCTCATGCTCACGATGCTGGTTAAGATGCAGGAGTCCCACATCTGAGTCCCTGAGATTGTTCCTACCTCCAGTGTACTGCTGCTCTAGACTCCTAGAGGGCAGCAGGGATCGCTAGCGTTCTCCGCTTCCTGCCACCATGGTGAGACCTTGGGGGAGTTCTCTTCAGCCTCCTGTGGTCTGAGCTTGGCTGTTACTGGCCTTTGGGAGAGAACTGGTTCTCTTAAATAAAGAAATGAATTAAATAATTTAAAAACATAAGCACATGGGTGAGACACGTGGAGCTGTTTTTGAATAATGCCTGCAGTGTTTCTGCTACTGCAGTAAGCTTGGCAAGGACTTTACATACAATACGGAAAAATAGATTTTCTGATACTGTAGTCTGAATTCTTAACAGGAATAAAGAGATTTTATCTTATTAGAAACGTATCAAGGGGGCCCAGCGCAGTGGCCTAGCGGCTAAAGTCCTTGCCTTGAATGTGCTAGGATCCCATATAGGCGCTGGTTCTAATCCTGGCAGCCCCACTTCCCATTCAGCTCCCTGCTTGTGGCCTGGGAAAGCAGTTGAGGATGGTTCAAAGCCTTGAGACCCTGCACCTGCGTGGGAGACCTGAAAGAAGTTCCTGGCTCCTGGCTTCAGATTGGCGCAGCCCCAGCAGTTGCAGTTACTTGGGGGAGTGAATCATTGGATAGAAGATCTTCCTCTCTGTCGCTCCTCCTCTCTTTGTATCTGACTTTGCAATAAAAATAAAATAATTCTTTAAAAAAATGTGGCAAGGGTTTAGTGTGATGGCTCAATGGTTAAATGTTCCCCTTGCAAGCGCGGGGACATTGAACATATGGACATTAGTTCTAATCCCAGCAGCCCCACTTCCCATCCTGCCCTTCTGCTTATGTCCTGGGAAAGCAGTTGAGGATGGCCCAAAGCCTTGGGACTCTGCACCCACGTGGGAGATCTAGAAGAAGCTCCTGGCTTCTGATTGGCTTAGCTCTGGCTGTCACAGCCACTTGGGGAGTGAATCAGTGGACAGAAGATTTTCCTCTCTGTCTTCTAAATCTGATCTTCCTTTCCAATAAAAATAAGTACATCTTAAAAAAAAGATATGTCAAAAACAGTTCACAGTTAAATAACTGAGCTTCTGTTGCATTGGCATTTATTTTCAGTTGCCTGATAGATTATCAGAAGTTACTTCTATTTGTTAAATGGAATTGTTTTATTAATGAGCTTTATGATTTATTATTTGTAGCTGCTCCTATAATATATTTTAGCCTAGCCTTTCTATGTGAAGATTTTAACTTTAAAAAATTTCTTTTGAAATGGGAAACACTACACTTGTGTATCTCTTAGAAAAACAGATACATTGGGGCTAGTTGTAGTAGTCAAAGCCTCTACCTGTGATCTCACTTCGCGTGGTTACTGGTTCGAGTCCTGGCTGCTCCACTTTCAATCCACCTCCCTGTCAGTGCACCTGGGAAAGCAGCAGAAAATGGCCCAAGTCCTTCGGCTCTTAGAAGAAGTTCCAGGGTTCTGACTTCGGACTGGCCTAGATCTAACTGTTAACAATCGTTTGGGGAATAAACCAGAAGCTGAAAGATCTTTCTGTTCCCCAACCCAACTCCCAATATATCTGCCTTTCAAATAAAATTAGTAATATTTTCAGGAGCCAACATTATGGCATAGCTGACTGAGCCTCTGCCTGTTACTATAGCATCCTGTATGGGCATTGATTTGAGACCTGGTGGCTCCACTTCTGATCCAGCTCTCTGATAATGCCCCTGGGAGAACAGTGAAAGATGGTTCAAGTGCTTGGACCCTAAGAAACTGGCTTTAGCCTGGCCCCATCCTGGCCGCAGCCATGCTTGGGGAGAAAACCAACAAATGGAAGATTCTCTCAGTTTCTCCTACTCTGTCTATAAATCTACATTTAAAATTTTTAAAAAAATTTAAACAAAAAAATATAGTTTCTTTAAAAAGAAAAAAAACAGAAAGGTTTGTGTGTCCTTCGTGATGACTCAATTGACCTCCAAGCTGTGGGATCTCATACGTGTGCTGGTTTGTGTCCCCAACTGCTCCATTTCCCATCCAGTTACTTGCTTGTGCACTGGGAAAGTAGTACAGGATGGCCCAAAGCCTTGGGACTCTGAGCCCATGTGGGAGACCTGGAAGAGGTTCCTGGCCTTGAATTGGCTCAGCTCCGGCCCCTGCGGACATGTGGGATGCTGGTTCCACGGGTAGAGGAATAGCTGCTGCGCCTCTGCGCTGGCATGTGTGCTTCTGTGCTCTCATTCATTCCTGCTGTTCCTTGGTTTTGGAGATGTTCTGAGCAGTGGCCTTTGGCCCCATTTCTGTCACAGTGCTGACAGATGGACCTTTCTTTTGGGGTACTTCCCCAGCTTTGGAGAATGCCCTCCTTGCTGCCTTTGTAACCATGGTGACCTCCGGAGGCCTGTCCATGCCCTGTTTATTGGTCTCATCCCCTTTGTAATAGTAGTGGTCAGAGGGCCTTCCCCGTTCCATTCCTCACTGCCTTTGCTGTGTTCTCTGAGAGAAGAAAGGGGCAGTATGATCTTGTGCTTGTAATGCAAAAACCAAAGTATGCTTTTATAATTGTTTATATATTTTTTATCTTTCTTTTATATAAAAATATGTTTTAGATTGTGATCAATGACTAATAATTTTCTCTTCTAAAGCTATTTTGCATTTCTTTTTAAAATAACAGCAACTGAGGCATGAAAATTTGGTGAATCTTTTGGAGGTGTGTAAGAAAAAAAAACGGTGGTATCTAGTCTTTGAATTTGTTGACCACACGATTCTTGATGACTTGGAACTCTTTCCAAATGGACTAGACGACCAAGTAGTTCAGAAGTATTTGTTTCAGATTATTAATGGAATTGGATTTTGTCACAGTCACAACGTAAGTATTGGTTTTAAATAGTTGTGTTGCCAATTGTTGACTAGCAGATACTGGTGGCTTTTTCTGTTGAGACACTTGCTTAGAATATGAATCAGTAAAATAATGAGAGTTAACTTTGCTGTTTTGATATCAGTAACGTTCATGCGTCGTAGTAGATGCGTTCCTACTGCCCTCACCCAGCATTTTATTGTGGAATTTTTAGGCCATACTGAACAGTTGAAAGGATACATAATGAGTCAGCTCATGTCTGTATACCTGCTATCTAGATTCTATGCTTATTAACTACTATATTTGTTTTATCATAATTAGTCTACTATTAACCTATAATTATTCAATTACAATTTTTAAAAAAGTTACAGTCATGAGTAAATTTAAACACTAAGTATTTCTTCAGTGTCATTCACTAGAGTTAACTCTTGTTTTCGTTCTTGTGTTCGCTTGTTGTTTGGTTTTCTTGAGAGCAGCAGATCTGCCTGTGATGTTACTGAGTCAGGTACCCGTGGCACCAGTTCAGGTGCCTCCCAACATGCCTGTCTCCCTGATGAGCATGCATTCATCTCAACACCAAGGGCAGAACTGCCGATGGAGGCAGTAGACAAAACCAACGAACAAACAAATCCCTTTGATTTGCTGGGATTTGAAGAGTATTTGCATGTGTCCGGCCTGCGTCTGCTCCCGTACGCCTTTGTATTCGATAATGCATCCCACCTTTAGACGCTGTGGCAGCCACACACCGCGGCGTCGAGTGCTGCTGTCGGAATGCAGTTCTGTCTGTACCCGGTAGTTCCATGCAGAGCTCCTGTGTTTGTCATTAAGTCGTACACGCCGTGGCTGTAGTGCGGAGCACGGGCAGATCTTAGGATCCGGGTACCTCAGGGGAGCGCCCCTGTTGCCTCTCCCGCTACTGTCTTTGCAGGCCAGGTGCTCTAGAATGCGATTCCTTGCCATCTTTTCCCTCAGGCCTCTAGGGCGTCTCCAGTTCTTCCATCCCCCTGTTCAACGGTGGTGACAATAGCAACTAGGGCCACGTAGGGCCACAGCAAAGATCAAGTGGGTTCCGACATAAAGAATAGTGTTCATGTGTAAGTGTTCAAATGTTTGCCATGTTGCTAATATTAATGAAACAGATCCTAAGGTCTTGTTTTTCAGTCAGTTATTTCTATTTTTCTTAAAAAAAAAAAAAAAAGAGGGCCCGGCGCGGTGGCGCAAGTGGTTAAGGTCCTCGCCTAGCATGCCCGGGATCCCATATGGGCGCCGGTTCTAATCCCGGCAGCCCCGCTTCCCTTCCAGCTCCCTGCCTGTGGCCCAGGAAAGCAGTCGAGGACGGCCCAAAGCTTTGGGACCCTGCACCCACGTGGGAGACCCGGAAGAGGCTCCTGGCTTCGGATCGGCATAGTGTCGGCCCGTTGCGCTCACTTGGGGAGTGAATCATCGGACGGAAGATCTTCCTCTCTGTCTCTCCTCTCTGTATATCCGCCTTTCCAATGAAAAAATAATAAAAATAAATCTTTAAAAAAAAAAAAAAAAGATTTGGGCCCGGCGTGGTAGTCTAGTAGCTAAGGTCCTCACCTTGCGCGTGCCGGGATCTCATATGAGTGCAGGTTCTAATCCCGGCAGCCCCACATCCCATCCAGCTCCTTGATGATAGCTGAATTTCTTAGTTTTGAAAGTAGTTATTTATCAAATAATTGCTTGGTAATAAATTATAAAATGTCTCTCCGAGAATGTGCAGAGGTCATATGCAAGCGTGCTATTTTTAAAAAGCAATTTTTTGTTGATGTTCACATAAGTGAAATGGATGTACATGCCCATGTGTGCGTTGATTAGGGTAGAAATGATGAAGGAATAGGGGAAGGTGGATCAGATAACTGCTTCCATGTTTTTTTCTTCCTACATCCAGGGGAGGGGGGAGAGGGTTGCTCCCAGCAGCCATGCTATTTTATTTTTACCAGGAATTTGAGTATCTGAGGTTTCAGAATCCATAGGCGGTCTTGGAACTGATCCCCAGAGGATGCCAAAGGACAACTCTATAGAGGTGTATATGGATTTAGACACAGGTAGATTTTCATCTCCTATATCTAACTGTTTAAGCAAAATTTTAAGCACGAGTGTTCTTTCTTGCCCAGCTATGTCCTAGGTTACTCAAAGCTGGGGACAGTTTTATGTGCTTTGCTCTTTTCAGGAACAGAAAACTGCCCTGTCGGTGGCAAAGGCTAAAAGTAATGAATGCTGATGAAGCTGTGTGTTGTCTTCTGCCGTTTGTCTTAGATCATACACAGAGATATAAAGCCGGAGAACATATTGGTCTCGCAGTCTGGCGTCGTCAAGTTGTGTGATTTTGGATTTGCCCGGACCCTTGCGGCCCCGGGGGAGGTTTACACCGACTACGTGGCGACGCGGTGGTACAGAGCTCCGGAGCTCCTGGTCGGTGATGTCAAGTACGGCAAGTAAGACCCCGCAGCCTTGGGATGAGGTGGCCGTCTGCGCGTGGCGGCATCAGTGGGCCCTTTAACTCTGACAGCGAAGTTTGCGTTTGGGGGATTTTATTAACAGACTTGTAGCCGTTTTCAGTGTTTCTTCTTTTAACTTTCTTATGAAACCAGTTAGGAGCAGCACACTTATTTTAAAAGTGGGGAAATTAAGTAGGTGATACTGGAAATTGATATCTTTAAGCTCGTGTAGAAAGCTTAACGTTGATGGAAAAAGGCTGACCCTGTTGGAGGGAGGCAGGGTTAAGTAGGCAAGGTTAGAAATGTTTTAAAAACACAGGTTGTCTTCGTAAATGAATTCAGAGGAAAATGGATTAGAATTTAAAATACTGATAAAAATATTTCTAGGGCCCGGCGCGGTGGCGCAAGTGGTTAAGTCCTCACCTTGCACGCCCTGGGATCCCATATGGCCGCCGGTTCTAATCCCGGCAGCCCCGCTTCCCTTCCAGCTCCCTGCCTGTGGCCTGGGAAAGCAGTCGAGGACGGCCCAAAGCTTTGGGAACCTGCACCCACGTGGGAGACCCGGAAGAGGCTCCTGGCTTCGGATCGGCATAGCATCGGCCGTTGCGCCCACTTGGGGAGTGAATCATCGGACGGAAGATCTTCCTCTCTGTCTCTCCTCTCTGTATATCTGCCTTTCCAATAAAATATAATAAAAATAAATCTTTAAAAAAAATTTCTAGAATATTTTGTAATATTTCTAAAATTAAGTAATTGTGTTTCCAGAGTACAGTAAGTATTATTTACTATTTCCTTGACTTTTTTCTTAGTGCTAACTTTTTTTTTTTAAGATTTTATTTATTTTTGTTACAAAGTCAGATATACAGAGAGGAGGAGAGGCAGAGAAGAAGATCATCCGTCTGATGATTCACTCCCCAAGTGACCACAACGGCCGGTGCTATGCCAATCTGAAGCCAGGAGCCAGGAGCTTCTTCTGGGTATCCCACATGGGTGCAGGGTCCCAAGACTTTGGGCCCTCCTCAACTGCTTTCCCAGGCCACAAGCAGGGAGCTGGATCGGAAGTGGAGCTGCTGGGACTAGAACTGGCGTCCATATGGGATCCTGGCACGTTCAAGGCGAGGTCTTTAGCCGCTAAGCCACGCCATCAGGCCCAGTCATAACTTATTAACCAGGCTATAATTTTTGTAACATTTTATAATCCACCTTTTATTTTATTAATTTTATTGGAAAGTCAGATACGTATATATATAGGCAGAAAGACAGAGAGACTTTCCATCTGTTGATTCACTCCACTAGCAGCTGTAATGACCGAAGCTGGGCTGATCCTAAGCCAGGAGCCTGGAGACTCTTCCAGGTCTCCCACGCAGGTAGAGGGTCCCAAGCCTTTGGGCTGTCCTTGACTGTTTTCCCAGGCCACAAGCAGGGAGCTGGATGGGAAATCGGGCTGCTGGGATATGAACTGGTGCCTAAATGGGATCCTGGTGCATGCAAGGTGAGGACTTTAGTTGCTAGGTTACCGCACCAGGCCCTATAATTCACCTTTTAAGGAGGTTTTCTTTAGAAATGACATTATATTTTTTCTTTGGGTTCTTGTTATTGCTTTTTAGAGAATGGTCAGATTTTACCCCTGTTAGCTTTTGGATTTTGTTATGATTCTAGCTGTCCTCAGCAATCACCTGCTTTTTCTAATTTGCTTTTCTCAGTGTGTCTTCGAATACACTGATCCTTGCTCAGACTGTGTGTAACAAAAGGTGTGCAGCAGATGCCTGCGATTCTGACTCCCGAATAAAATACGTGTAAAAGTCATCTTGGCTTTTCAAAACCCGTTTTCTTATTCTAGCACATGATCACAATTTTTAGAAAGCTGACTTTTGTGAAACTGAAATTAGAACTTTTAACTTACCGGGAAATGTCTTTGATCGGTAAGTTAGGGCGTCGTATTCCTATTCTCAGGACCCCAAATATCCAACAGCAGCATGCAGAACAAATGTACTCGTTGTAAATGGATTAGGGTGCCAGATTTGCTCCCTCATTGCTTTTCTTTCAGAGCTGTGGACGTGTGGGCCATCGGTTGTCTGGTTACTGAAATGCTCATGGGGGAACCCTTGTTTCCTGGAGATTCTGATATTGATCAGCTTTATCTTATCATGTTGTGTTTAGGTAAGATTGTATACTTGCACTTTAAATTTCAGGTGTGATCTTCCTTTGTATTGATATTTTAATCCATTCGTATGTTGACGGTGATACATGTTGTAAGTATGTCAGGATGTTTTAAGTATGATATGGAAGAAAATAGGAAGCACCTACTATTAGTATATATACACATATTCTTTTTGACCAAGATATAGAAAGAAAGATAAGGAGATCTTCCATCTGCTGATTTACTCCCCAAATGCCCACAAAAATTGGGCTGGGCTGTGCAGAAGCCAGGAACCAGGAACTTAATTCTGGTCTCTTACGTGGGTGTCAGGGACCCAGGTCCTTGGGCTGTCTCCATTGCTGTCCCAGGCACACTGACACAGAGCTGAGTCAGAAGCAAAACAGCAGGAACTTGGACTTGCACTTAGCTGTAGGACACCAGCATCTCAGATTGTGGCTTATCCCGCTACACCATGATGCACCACCTGTAAGATGTGCTCTTTTTTCTTTCTTTCTTAAAGATTTATTTTATTTTATTGGAAAGTCAGATATACAGAGAAGAGGAGGGGCAGAGAGGCAGAGAGGAAGATCTTCCTTTTGGCCACAATGGCCTGAGCTGTAATGATCCAAAGCCAGGAGCCTGGAGCCTCTTCTGGGTCTCCCATGTGAGTGCAGGGTCCCAAGGTTTTGGGCCATCCTCAACTGCATTTACAGGCTACAAGCAGGGAACTGGATGGGAAGTGGGGCCACTGGGATTAGAACCAGTGCCCATATGGGATCCCTGTTCATATAAATTGAGGACTTTAGCCTCTAGGCCACTGCGCTGGGCCCAAGATGTGTTCTTATACTCACCTCCCTTACCCAATCAGTAGAGAGGAAAATTGCAGAGAGGGGGATGGGCATTGTAGGCAGGGATGTTAAGTTGCTGCCTGGAATGCCTGTTGGAATTCCTTCTGATAGCTGAGTGCTAGTCCTGGTTATTCCATGCTTTCCACTCGGCTGGGAGGCAGCAAATGATGGCTCTGGTGGTTGGTACCCTGCTACCCGTGTGGGAGACTCAGGTGGAGATCCTGACGTGGCGTCGCCTCATTGTGCTAGCTGAGGAACGAACCTGTAGATGCTGCAGGTCCTTCTGTGTCTCTCTCTAGCAAATAAAATAAATACTTTTTATCTTTAAAGGCACATATTATGAATTTCTCTGCACTTTAAATTTTAGTTAATCACATGAGAGTACGAAAATACTCATGTTTTTGAGTCAGTAAACCATTTGGTCTAGTACGTGACTGTTAGCCTTCGAGATGAGAGACAGACCGTGGCAGTGCTTAATCCCATCCCAAATCTGATTTTTGCCATGAGTGCTTTGTGTAGAATTTCTTTTTTTAAAAGATGTATTTTATTTTTATCACAAAGTCAGATATACAGAGAGGAGGAGATATAGAGAGGAAGATCTTCCATCCGATGATTCACTCCCCAAGTGATTGCAATGGCTGGTGTTATGCCAATCCGGAGCCAGGAGCCAGCAACTTCCTCCAGGTCTCCCACACGGGTGCAGGGTCCCAAAGCTTTGGGCCGTCCTCGACTGCTTTCCCAGGCCACAGGCAGGGAGCTGCCAGGATTAGAACCGGCGCCAATATGGGATCCTGGTGTGTTCAAAGCGAGGACTTTAGCCGCTAGGCCATGCTGCCAGGCCCTATAGAATTTCAAAACTAGACTGGCAAGGTCTTAAACTTGTTGAAAGTCGGCTTCATGTTCATAGATAGAATTTGGAAGATAGAAACAACGGGAAAGCATTTAGGTTTAGTTAACTATTGGATTTTAGGATTCCAGGTTAGGTTGTTTTCTCATAATAAAATTTTCATATGTAAAGCACTGATTAAAGTTGAGAGAAAAAAAAAAGATAAAATGCTCAAATCTGATCTCAGATCAAGATAGAAAATCAGTTGATCATAAATTAAATCCTTTAAAATTTGTTTTGTTTTCATTTTAGTTCAAAGCCAGAGAAAGGACACACACACACACACACACACACACACACACACGAGCGAGAGCTTCATTCCATGGTTCACTCCCCAAATGCCTGCAACAGCTAAGGCTAGACCAGGCTGAAGGAAGAGCCCAGAACTCAGGCTGGGTCTCCCCTGTGGCTGACAGCGACCCACACATTTGCGCCCTGATCTGTTGCCTCCCGGGGGAGCGGCAGGGGGCTCATTAGCAGGAAACAAGAAACAGGAGCAAAGCTAGGACTTGAATGAAGCAAGTTGATAGGACATATAGATACCCCAAGTAACGTCTTACCACTGTGCCAAATGCTCGTCCCCAGAAGATCAGTTCTTAAAGGGTAGAGTGCTTTTAACTAGATTAGACCCTATGCCTAGGACTCTGTGGTTTTAGCCAACATTTTATACTATGATATCAGAAATACATGTTGATGCTGATATCTGAAGGTTATAGAGTGATCTTTACCTGTTTGGTGCTAGGCTGCCCCAGGGTTCTGAGAATGTCTCAACCACAGGCAGGACTGCCATGTCGCTGGTTGATGCTGCATGCTGAGCCCCTCAGACTTGCCTCTTTTGCCCTCGCTCCTGCACCTGTCCCTTTACTGTTCCTGTTGTGTTTGGCACTGACAGAGTATGTACTCCTTTCATTCCCAGGTAATCTCATTCCAAGACATCAGGAACTGTTTTATAAAAACCCTGTGTTTGCTGGAGTAAGGTTGCCTGAAATCAAGGAAACAGAACCTCTTGAAAGACGCTACCCCAAGCTCTCTGAAGTTGTGATAGATTTAGCAAAGGTAATGCTGCTGTTCTTCCTTTTTTAAAAAATGTCTTTATTTTTATGGGAAAAGCTGATCAGATTCATGGAGTGGAGAGACAGAGAGAAAGATCTGCCGTTTGTTGGTGTACTTCCCAAGTGGTCACAGTGGCCAGAACTGAGCCGATCTGAAGCCAGGAACCAGGAGCTTCTTCTGGCTCTCCCATGTGGTTGCTGAGTCCTAAGGTCTTGGGCCGTCCTCCATTGCTTTCCCAGGTCACAAACAGGGAACTGGATGGGAAGAAGAGCATTTGGGACACAAAGCGGTGCCCACATGGGATCCTGGTGCTTGCAAATTGAGAATTTAGCCACTAAGCCATCATACTGGGCCCCCTTTTAACTTTCTGACAGGGAATTTATGATTTTCATTTTTAAAAGATTTATTTATTTTCATTTGATAGATTTTTATTGAGAGGAGAGACAGAGATCTTTCATCTGTTGGTTCACTCCCCAAATGAACACAGTGGCTGGAGCTGATCTGATCTGAAGCCAGAAGTCAAGAGCTTCTTCTGGGTTTCCCATGTGAGTGCAGGGTCCTAAGGACTTGAGGCATTTTCAACTGCTTTCCCAGGCCATAAGCAGGGAGCTGGTTGGAAAGTGGAGCAGCCAGGACATGAATCAGTGCCCATATGGGAAACCAGTGCGTGCAATGTGAGCATTTAGCCACTGGATCACCATTCTGAGCCGCCACTTGTGGGAGACCTCAAAGAAGCTCCTGGCACCTCACTTCGAGCTGGCTTAGCTCTGGCTGTTGTAGCCACTTGGGGAGTGAACCATCAAATGGAACATCTTTCTTTCTGTTTTTCCTTCTCTCTGAAAGTCTGCCTTTGCAATGAAAATAATTTTTAAAAAATTTAGACATTTACTGCAATTTTTTAATACCATAAAATAATTAGTGTTTCATATTTTACTGATTGTATATAATTTCTTTTTATAGTTATAATTAAGACCCAAATTAAAACCGTAGCATCTGAGTTGATCTTTTAATACAATTTAAGTTCTTCTTCATCTCTTTGTGTTTGAGCCCTGCAGTTTATTTGTTAGCAAGACTAGATGTTTCGTGTCTAGAACTCTCCGTGTAATGCAGCTTAGCAGGTTGCTGCTGTGTTGTAACAGAGATGGAGATGGTTTGGAATCGGGTTGATTTTTGGCAAGATTGATTCCTAGGAGGTTTGTATTTTCACATAGAGACACTAGACATCACGTGGTGGTCTTGTGATATTAGTAATGATGGATAGTCACTGTTTACGTTTGTACTTTATTTTTGGTTGCAGATTCATTGGTTCTAAAGAATTTTTTTTAATTTTAGAAATGTAAAGCTAGGCAGTTTTTCTTGGGCGTGAACTGTATGCGTGCTTGATTTTTCAGAGATGTTTACATGTTGACCCTGACCAAAGGCCCTTCTGTGCGGAGCTCCTGCACCATGATTTCTTTCGGATGGATGGGTTTGCTGAGAGGTATGGTATCGACCCACGTTTTCTAGAGCACTTTCCGGAGATTTCCAGATCAGTCACAGACAGCGATTCTGTTATTTTCTGTTCCTGCCTGGCTTTGCAGGATCTCAAAATATCTGCCCCACTTCCTCCACCCTTCCTCCGCTCTTATGGATAAAATACTTTATATGGGCTGGTCTTCTATGTTTATGCACCTGGTCTATCATGAAACAGTAATTCATGCTTTTCTTTCCGTCTTCTTGTGGTGACATTTGGCGTTCTGGACACTGACTGTGTGTTGCTCCCGGCTGTGTGAGCCCATCAGGTCTGGTGTCCATGTGATTTCAACAGTGCCTTCTCCTGTTGTGCCCTGAGACTTGTGGTGCTGAGGCTGCAATGTGCCAGGACCTTTAAGGGTCACACTGCGGATGCCAGGGCTGCCAGCCAGCTTTTCTATGCTGCCCACTGCGGGCATCAATGCAGCGGACAAAACAAGGATAGTGAGATGAGTGACAGTGGCACTGCTCTGGCCTTGGAAATGGTTTTACTACTTAGCTCAGTAAGAGACAGCTGAAATTCTCAAATTTATATTTATATATATATATATATATATATATATATATATATATTCAGTAAGTGGTGTTTTCATTGATTTAATGGAAGAAAAACTCTGACCTCCAAAAAATACATAGGTAGAAAACTGAAGAGTGTTTTGAAGAAGCCTTTTGCAGATAATTGTGGATATTTTCAATTCCAAACCAAACCTCTGCAAGTACTTTCTAAAAGTTTATAAATCAGAAATCAGAAGCTTGATCACTGAATTTTTCTCCCTCTGTTAAAATTCATTTCTTTTGCTTTTTAAGCATGTCTTTTGCTCATATATACTTAAAAAAAACAAATTAAAAAAAAGATTATTTGTATTGGAAAGGCAGATTTACAGAGAGAAGAAGAGACAGAGAGAAAGATCTTCATCTGCTGGTTCACTCCCGCAGTGAGCACAGTGGCTGGAGCTGAGCTGAGCTGAGCCAGTCTGAAGCCAAGAGCCAAAAGCTCCCCCTAGGACTCCCCCGTGGGTGCAGGGTCCCAAGGCTTTGGGCTGTCCTTGACTGTTTTCCCAGGCCACAAACAGGGAGCTGGATGGGAAGTGGAACAGCCAGAGCATGAACCAGTGCCCACATGGTATCCTGGCGCATGTGAAACCAGGACTTTAGCTACTAGGTTACCACACTGGGCCCAACAATTGTTTTTAAAAAGATTATTTATTTATTTTTTTTAAGATTTATTTTTATTTTTATTGGAAAGGCAGATATACAGAGAGGAGGAGAGACAGACAGGAAGATCTTCCGTCTGATGATTCACTCCCCCAAGTAACTGCAACTGCTGGGGCTGAGCCAATCCGAAGCCAGGAGCCTCTTCCGGTCCTCTGAAGCAGGTGCAGGGTCTCAAAGCTTTGGGCCGTCCTTGGCTGCTTTCCCAGGCCACAGGCAGGGAGCTGGAAGGGAAGAGGGATCCTGGGCATGCAAAGCAAGGACCTTAACCACTACACCACCATGCCGGGTCCTATTTATTTGTTTATTTGAAAGAGTTACAGACAGAGAGATATCCCATCTACTGGTTCACTCCCCAAATTGCTGCAACCACCAGGGCTGTGCCCGGCCAAAACCAAAAGCCAGGAGCTCCATGAGGTCTTCTCTGTCGGTGGCTGGGACACAGGTACTTGGGCTATCTTCTGCTTTCTCGGACTCATGATCCACCTAGAAGCAGCCAAAACTCATGTTTTTATGACATGCTGGATTCATAGGTGGCAACTTAACCCTCTACATGACAATGCTGGTACCCCCATGCGTTCTTTTAGTGTAATGCATAGTCATTTGGAAAATATTAATTTGCTATGTTATGGAAATATTTTTTTGAAAAGAAGACTTACTTTTTATATGAAAAAAGCAGAGTTACAGAGAGAGAAGGAAAGATAGAAAGATCTTCCGTCCACCAGGTCACTCCCTTAATGGCCACTGTGGCCAGAATTGGGCCAGTTCAAAGCCCAAAGGTGTTAATTCTGGGTCTCCAATGTAGGTTAAGGCACTCCAGCACTTGGGCCATCTTCTGCTGCTTTCTCAGATGCATTATCAGGGAGCTGGACTGGAAGTGAAACAGCCAAGAGTGGAATAGACACGAATGCTAACATGGAAGCTTAGTCTGATATGCCAAAGTGTCAGCTCTGAATTATACAAATCTTAAACATGCAGACATATTTTGTTATATAGTATCAAAAGTAGTCACACAGTAAATAATCAAGAAAATCTTGGGAAGTGTTAGGAACCTGCTAAGATGACATTAGTGAATACAAGTTTTATGAAATATTGATTTTTGCATAAAGACCTGAATTTTATTTATTTTTATTTATTTTTTATTTTATATCATTTTATGACACAGTTTCATAGGCTCTGGGATTCCCCCATCCCCTCCCCAAGCCATTCCCCCATATTGAATTCCTCCATATTGTTATAGTAGTACAGGTCATATCCAGTCATGATTCCTTCATTCCGGGCATGGACCATGCAGAGTCCAGCATCTTATTGTTCTGATAAATTCAACAGTTTCATTGGGAGACCATCCTTGGTCTGAAAGTAGAGCTGGCAGAATATCATCTCCTCCAATGAGATGTCACTACACAACAACAACAGGAAGAAACATCGAAATTAACAACATCATGAAGTTAATTAACATGGTATTGAGTGACCAGTATGTTAGAAAATGCAAGTTCTTAACCACATCCTGTAACTACTTCCTTGGCATCTCATATAACAACCAGCATATAACAACCAGCTTCTATAATCCTTTTTTTTTCTCCCAAGCTAACATGTTTTTGAGTTTAACCTGAATCAGAGTGGCACAGGAACATTAGAAGGCTCAACATTAACACCCATCATTATATATAACAGCTGAGTACAAACTTAACATCAAAGTTTCTATTCAGTTACACTTAAAGTCTTCCTCAAACGTTCTAAGACGATGGAGAATTGCTTTGCACTCCTGACATGTAGTGGAACAAGAGGAATATTAAACAAATTCAGTTTTTCAGTTCTTAGAGGCAGTTCCACTGGGGGTTCCATCTTCTCCAGGGACAGCGTTGAATTCAAGGGAATTGCTGCATTTCCGAGGTCGGATGAGCCATAGGGAAATCCACAGTTTTGAGGATCCATCAGGAAATTCTAGGGACAAGAGCATAACCTTTCCCACGGAATATTAACCTTCCAGAATATCAATTATTCAGTTGTTTTATCAAATACATACAAAAGTCTCTTGGGAAAAATGATACCACCGTATAATCCATGAGTCAGCATTGAATTTGACAAGAGAAAAGAGAGTATTTAGAATAAAAGACGGAAATAGAAAACATCAAAACACAAGGGATGCAGCCAAAACAAAACAAAACAAAAAACAGTATGGATTGGATTATTATTAAAGTTACATTTTCCATGCTGGTTTCCTTAAGTAAGAGAATATATAGTATTTGTTCTTTTGTGATTAACGCATTTCACTGAGCATAATGGTCTCTAGTTGGGACCACCTAGTTGTAAATTTTATTTTTGACATAAATGCTACCCATTGTTTTCCTTAAATAACTAGGTCACTTTGTTTATTTTAAAAAAGGAAATGACTGGGCTTGGCACAATGACTCAATTGGCTAATCCTCCCCTGGCAAAGTGCCAGGGTCCCGTGTGCTTTGTGTCCCAGATGTTTCAGTTTTCATCCAGCTTCGTGCTAATGGCCTGGGAAAGCAGTGGAGGTAAAGCCTTGGGACCCTGAACCCACGTGGGAGACCTGGAAGTAGCTCCTGGCTCCTGGCTTTGGATCAGCTCAGGTCTGGCTGTTGCGACCATTTAGGGAGTGAACCGGCAAATGGAGAATCTGTCTCTCCTTCTCTCTGTAAATCTGCCTTTCCGATAAAAATAAATAAATCTTTTTAAGAAAGAGAGAATGACTGCCAAATATAATCATACTTTTTGTGCTAGTCTTTCCAGTAAAAATGCTGCTCTGTGAAAAAAAGTGTCTGGTTTATATCTCAAATAATCACACCAGACAACCAGTGCAGTTGGATTTGTAGTATGCGATGCTTTACTCAGTTCATGCTTTGTCACTCTGAGGGTAAAAGATAACACATGCAACTGATAAAATTAGCATGCTTTCACTGCTTCATCAGTGTTGTTCTAAAGTAAAACTACTCTAAGGAAAATGGAGAATGTGTGGTTATGAAAGAAACACTGATTCCTAGTACAGATTGGTGCCACTACTTAGGTTCTTGGTAAGTTGTCCCCCAGCATGTCAAGTGTTACAGAAGAATAGAAGGCATCTTTATATTAAGATAAGATCAACTTGGGTCCAGTGATAGCCCAGTGACTAAAGTCATCTTGCATCTGCCGGGATTCCACATGAGCACCAGTTCGTGTCCCAGATGTTCAACTTCCCATCCATTTCCCTGCTTTTGACCTGGGGAAGCAGTTGAGAATGGCTCAAAGCCCTGGGACCCTGCACCCACATGGGAGACCCGGAGGAAGCTTATGGCTCCTGGCTTCAGATTGGCTCAGCTCAGCTCAGCTCTGGCTGTTGCAGCCACTTGGGAAGTGAACCAGCAGATGGAAGACCTTTCTCTCTGTCTATCCTTTTCCCTGTAAATCTTTTCCAATAAAAAATAAATAAATCTTTTTTTAAAAAAAAGATAAAAACAGCTTGGTCTTTGTTGGCCTGCAGAAAGTTTCCAGTCATCCAACTCCTTTCCCACCAGCACCCCCTACTCTCCCTGGCTTTACAAACTGCTGCTTCAGAACTGATCATCTGGGCAATGAGATTCCCATTTCAGATAGCATAGTACAACACTGAGGCATCAAAACTAAAAATCTCACAATTCAGATTTTGCATAAGCGTATCTGTCCCATCTAATTTTATTTTGTTGACAAACGTGTTTTTGTGAAGGTTTCCTCAAGAACTACAGTTGAAAGTACAGAAAGATGCCAGAAGTGTATCGTTATCGAAAAAGTCCCAGAACAGAAAGAAGGAGAAAGAAAAAGATGATTCCTTAAACGAGGAAAGAAAAACACTTGTGGTACAGGTAAATGTGTTTGTGGATTTGAAATTTAAGCGAGAAAAATATGAAAAATTTTAATATAGTGTTTTTCTGTGGTCAAGTTTTTAACTTTCACATTAGTTATAAAAATGTGTCTTTTCTGTATAGGTGCTACCTATTTTCAAATTTTACCGTGTAATGTTTTGAGTGCTTATTGTGTACCACACTATGCAATAGTGTTTGTCAGGAAAATACAAGACCCGTGTGTCTGCACATGGAACGTACACAGGATCACTTATTGTCTGTACATGATATGGGAGGAAAACACAACTTTTGGAATTTTACATAGAGTTTTAAAATCGAGATTTGGATATGTATTTGGATATATATTGCTTTCCCTCCTGAATTATCTTGGGAATTCCGTTCCACCAAGTTACTACCGTCAAGCGAGCCAGAAGAGGAGGGAACTCTCCATTTTGTGTTTGATGATTCGGAATACCTAAGAACACAAATGATATTTTTGATACTTCTCCTGTGTTTTCCAATAGAATTACACACACACACACACACACACACACACACACACACACGACTCTTTTTATAGCAGAGTTTGATTGAATTGCATCTCTGATCTTTATTCATCTTGATAAATAAGCATCTGAGTCTAATTTTAATTTCACAGGGAAAAAAATTTTTAAAATGGGTGCAGGAAGGTAAAATTCTGTTGTGGTCGACAGGTGTTTTGTAGGAAGAGATGAACTTTCCTCCTCAGATCACTAACCTGAACATTTCTGTTAATGGTCAGGATAACAACACTGACTCCAAAGTTAGAGATCCTAAAATATTTAAAATAAAAGGATCAAAACTCGATGGAGAAAAAGTCGACAGAGGCAGTCGACCTTCGAATGCCAGCTGTCTCCATGACAACGGGACAAGCCACATCAAAGCAGTGCCTTCCACAAGCCTTAGAGACTGCAGCACCGTCCACGCTGATCATACAAGGAGTGCAGCCGTGGCAATTCCCCCACTGACGCACGCCCTTTCTGCCGTTGCACCTGCTGTTAACTCTCAAATGGGGACTATCCCAGGAGTTCAGAGTTACAGGTATGAACTGGGAAAGTAAAATTAAAGTTTATTTCTGAGTATATCTGTAAGTTAAAAAGGCTTGTCCATTCATCGGCGTTGTTTTATTTTGCATGCTATTTATTTTTGTCAGGGAACTGCTTGGCGCTAAAAAAGTACTGTTTCTTAATTTTTTTTTTCTGTTACAGAGTGGATGAAAAAACGAAAAAATATTGTATTCCATTTGTTAAGCCAAATAAGCATTCTCCATCAAGCATTTATAACATGAATGTGACTACATCAGTAAGTAAAATATTCTCGGTAATAGAAGAACAAATGTTAGTTCTGGTCTTTTATTAATATTAAATATGGCAGTCAATAACTGAGAATTTTACTTAGAGACAAATAAATAAAACCTTAAATTAGCATATGTCATCCGTGCCTGTCATTGTGGTAAATATGGAATGCATAAGTCTGACGGTTTCAGTATAAAATGTTGCTGTGTTGGTATCTCCCATCTCCAGTCATCCTCTGGCTTTCTTATTTCATCAGTCCCAAGCACTCTGATTTCCTGACTACTTCTGGAACATGTTCACACATGCGCCTTCCTTTTTCTTTACACATGCTGTTTCTTCTGTTTTAGAACATTCTGCAGATAATCCAAGTTTGCTTTTCCCCATCCTTAACTCGTGTGAAACCTCACTGTGAACCCTCACTTTGTACTGTAATTCGTTTTCTCTGCCATCTCTGTGTCCCCACTCCTTGCTTTCCCCCTGCCACGCGGCCTTGGCTTATCTCTGGCATCACCTGTGTATATACTCATTTTATGTTACCTGTCTCCCCTAACTGGAATGTAAGCTTCTGAGTCAGGGATTTGTGCCTGGTTTATTTTCCTCGCTGCCCTACTCCAGCACTAGAACAAGGCTTAGCGCATCCAAGTTGCATAAGAAATGTGAAAGAATGAATTTCCCTCACACACACACACAAAATGGGAGGTAAGGACTTATTCCTAGAGGTACATGTTCTGTGCATATCCCCTTTCTCTACTCATTATTTTTTTAACTTAATTTTATTTTGGATGTTTTCATGGTTGGAAAGGGTGCATACCCATGAGGACCACTGATTAGGTTGGGAGGGGTGAGACATGGGGGGTGGGTGGCACAAATGCTTCCGGTTTTCCTTTTCATCCTTTTTCTCCTGTATCTAGGTATCATACTGTGGAGTAGCCCTGCCAGGAGGCCTCCTAGCCATGGCTTTGCACTGGTGATTGGTGGCTGATGCTGACTAACCCAGCTCAGGCCTCCCACCTGGGTGGGTGCATTGATCTGACCTAGAAGGGTCGTCTGATTTCCCTCCTCCAGACCACCCATTCTCAGACCCCCATTTACGTGCAAGTGCAGTGACCTGCTCAGTGAAAATCCCCCAGAAGTCATCCCTAAACTGCAACGTACTCCCCCAGTGGCCCCTGCTCCTAACCCACCCGCATTCTCTAATCAATCCACAGCCCCTATTCCTGCAAACATGTGGGTTCCTGAGCTCAGTCTTCTTGCCCAGTCTTCTTGCCTGGGGCCCTGCCTACCTGCCCTGGACCCAAGTGCGTGCATGAGTCTCCATGCCCAGTCTGCCCAGTGTGCCAGTCTGGGACCCTGCCTGGACCAGGTCCCGAGACCTGGTCTGCTGGTGGCATACTCATTATTCTTTTTTTTTTTAAAGATTTGTTTATTTATTTATTTATTTGGAAAGGCGGATATACAGAGAGGAGGAGAGACAGAGAGGAAGATCTTCCATCCAATGATTCACTCCCCAAGCGGCTGCAATGGCTGGAGCTGAGCCAATCAGGAGCCAGGAGCTCTTCCAGGTCTCCCACGCAGGTTCAGGGTCCCAAGGCTTTGGGCCGTCCTCGACTGCTTTCCCAGGCCATGGGCAGGGAGCTGGATGGGAAACGGGGCTGCCAGGATTAGAACCGGCGCCCATATGGGATCCCACGGTAGCCACGTTCAAAGCAAGGACTTTAGCCACTATGCTATCGCACCGGGCCCCATACTCATTATTCTTAAAGATGGAAAATGTAGTCTTGAATTTTTCATGATTTGGACATTGCATTGGATTTTCTTTTCCTTATTGTTGGTTTGTAACTTGCGTGCCCATAGCACTTTTCTTTTTGACACCACTCTGTTGATTTTCTAAGTCCTGGTTTGCTTTAGGAGATTGTTTTATCCAGCAAGTTCTTTCAGAGGGACTGGTTCAGTTTTTGTTGGAATTGATGCCAATCTGCCTTCAGGCATTATGTATTCAGATGTGGCTGGTGATGATTATTTCTGTTTATTCTTTGGAAGACATGATTGAGAGGGAGCTGAAGATGAGTGAAGACGAGGTTATCCGCTGCAGTCATTCCTTAATGAAAAGTAAAGCAGGCCAAGCTAAGCCTTTATCTGCTTTGTCGCAGATCCACACCCACCTCCCATGCTTTGTGCCTTGTACCTGAGATGCCAACGAACATTGTATTATAAACGTGTGTTATGTGCTTCACATGGATAAAGTCTGGTAGCTTGAGTTTGTTTAAATTTTACTTGCAGAGCTCTTTTGTAAACTAATTATTTAATTGTACAGCTGTTTTGAATCCAGAACTTGAACACATGTTCTAATGCGAGAGTAGGCAGGCACTGGCATTGTGGCACAAGTTAAGCCTCGGCTTGCGGTGTTGGCAACCCGTGCTACATCAGAGCACTGGTCTGAGTTTCAGTCGCTCTGCCTCTCATCCAGCTCCTTGAAAATGCACCTGGGAAAGCAGCAGCAGATAGCCCAAGTGCTTGAGCCCCTGCCTCCCAGGGGGGACCCAGATGGAGTTCCAGGGTCCTGGCTTCAGCCTGACCCAACCCCAGGTTTGGCAGAATTTGGAGAATAAACCAACAGATGGAGTCACCTTACCTTCAAACCAGTAGGATGAATATGTTTTTTAAAATAATAATAATAGATTAGGCAAAAGTCTAAAGGAAGAGACTCAATAATCTGCTATATAGGACTTTTGAAGATTTTTTGCAGAATAGCATGATTTATTAAACAATAAACTTTGGGCATCAGAAAACCCAAATTATTAAAGGTTGTCATTACATGTGTAATAGCTTTGAGCATCTCATTATGTATCTGTATGTATGAGTTCATATCCATGTGGATTGTTTTTTTGGCAAATCAAATAATCTATGTATCACATATTTTTGAAATTGTGGAGATGAGGCCAGTACTGTGGCACAGTGGGATAAGCTTCTGCTTGTGCTGTGGACATCACATATGGGAGTTGATTGAAGTCCTGGCTGCTCCTCTCTGACCCACCTCCTTGTTTATGGCAGCAGAGGATGGCTCAAGTCCTAGGGCCCTGCACACACGGGAGACCTGCAGAAGCTTCTGGCTCCTGGCTTCAGATTGGCTCAGCTCAGCCTTTTGTGGTCATTTGAGAACTGAGCCAGCAGATGGGAGATTCATTTTTTCTCTTTTTCTCTCTTTCTGTAATTCTGCCTTTCCAACAAAAATAAACAAAATGAGTATGTGATTTTTTTTTAGGAAAAAATACAGAGAACAGGGTTTCTGTGAGTCTCAAATGAAAAAGAGTAGCAAAGCTCATCAAGGTGCATAGTTAAAATTTGTTTGCTGTTTGTCATTTGATTAGTTTTTCTGACTTTATTTTCCATACCTAATCATACTTAAAAATTATAATAATTGAAGTTTTTTTTTAACTTATCAATATATATTCCTAGCAAGTTGGTATGAGTGCTGACTCAACAAGGACAGATATAAAAAACGAACAAGATTTTTCACTAAGAAAGTAAGAGAAACAAAGTTAGGAGGAGAGGAGAGAATGTCCATGGAGAGAAGTGGTACACGATGGGCAGACGGCTGCACCTGCCAGCTGCAAACCCTGCAGATGTCGTGTGGCCTGGCCTGTGTGGCCTCGCGGAGCAGAGCGTGGACGCCTGTCCTGCAGCCGTCAGTGCTTCTGTGAACTGACACAGGATTGGGCCAAACTCATACCCACCCACCCAAAAGTTACTGACTTGTTAGCAATTTTAACACATTCATTGAATAATATTGTTTTCTATGTCACTGAGCTCCTTTCAAGTTGTATTTTTCCTGTTGTTGTTTAAGTTATTGTTCTAGCCAATTCAGTTACACAAAATTTGGGATATGAACAAAAGAGGGAGAGCCTAGTTGCCTTCAAGCTGCTGTTTTCATGTTGGCCTTTCTCATATTAGGTCTCTAGTGAAAAGAATCTCCTTCAGGCAAATAAGAAAAGAGGGGAGTACGCCAAGACAGATGTGCGTCTACCTGAACTGAACTATAGTCATCTCCCTGAACTGAGGGCCTGGGAGGGCATAGGTATGTTTGTGATGCTGTTACTTTTATCAGCCATTTGGTTGACATTAGTTAAGATGTACGGTAAATGAACTAGCAATATAAAATAAATAGAAATTCATAGTAACCTTCTGTATTTAACTGATAGGTAAAATAAGTACATACTGAGAGAAATATAGAATATGAAAACTAACATCATATCTATTTTCCTGTCCCCAACCACCCCCCACCCCCCAACTGGCTGTTTGTATCTAGCTCGACATTCTAGGCTAGTAAGAAAGGAGAACAAAATCCTTGCAGAAACTCGGATTCCTTCGCTGGCTGCTATTGACCTGCACACCCCCAGCACTGCAGTGCGTCAGGTACAGCACGTTATAGATTGGACAGCACTGGAGTCTTCCTCAGGCTTCACAGTCCTGTATTGTTTGGGGGTGGGGGTTGTTTGTTTTTCGTGAGATCTATAAACCGGCTTGGTCAGATTTGTTGTATGGTTTCTTGAACTTGTATGTTACTGCGTATATATTTACATAAACATTCACCAACAAAAGTAATCCATCTTTGCAATGCAACAAGTATATGTTTGTGTGTGCAGCCTTTCTGTGGACTTGATGTAGTGTGTGTTTTCTGATAGTCATATTTCACTGCATTTACCCTGGAACCAGAACCTAATTTTCAGAGAGTGAAATTGTAACTGTTGATGGTTTCAAAATGAATTACCTTTTTGACATTTTTCCCATTTTGCACATTTGCTATTCCATAGCTCTCTTTTTCCTAATTTTCTTGGAACTCTTTAGAACATGTGTGTTTAACTCATTGTTCACTTAGAAGGCTGGGAAGCTTTTACATTTCCGAGTCAGCACCGCTTACCATGAACATCGAGTGTGGATCGTTGTACGTTCCTCCCGCCTCTGCAGTCTGGGCAGCTCTGTTGTGAGACTTAATTCTCCCTCCTCTTGGGAAAGCATCTCCCTTGCATGTGCACGTTGCCTGCTTGCCCGTGTGGATTCCTTTTGCACTGTTACTCTGCCATCACCCAACAGAGCTCTCTACAAACAAGGCTGTTCTTACCGTTGAGAATGGCAAATGAGAGGCAGTTATCTGGAGGTGCCAGGTAGTCTTTGCAGTCTTTCTTGCTGTCAACATTTAAATGGAAACAAAACAAAGTTCCTTGTGTAAAAATTTGTTACTGTCACAGATTGCACACTTGAGTACTGCAGAATCCCACTGGGTTCCTTGTGCACTTTTACGGTTGGACTTCAGGTCGATCTTAGAGGTGTTGTGGTCGTACAGAGTTGATGGAAGCATCTAGGTTCATACAGTCGAATAAAAACTTCGGCTGCCTTCACACTTCTTGGATATTTTTATTTGCTGTTTCCATCTTTCCATATATATTTTTTAAAGATTTATTTATTTTTATTACAAAGTCAGATATACAGAGAGGAAGAGAGACAGAGAGGAAGATCTTCTCCCCAAGTGCCCGCACGTGCTATGCCGATCTGAAGCCGGGAGCCAGAAACCTCTTCTGGGTCTCCCACGCAGGTGCAGGGTCCCAAGGCTTTGGGCCATCCTCAACTGCTTTCCCAGGCCACAAGCAGGGAGCTGGATGGGAAGTGGAGCTGCCGGGATTAGAACCGGCACCCATATGGGATCCTGGCGCGTTCAAGGCAAGGACTTTAGCCACTAGGCCACACCACCGGGCCCTCATCTTTCCATATTTGTAAACAGGTTCTGCATTCTTTACTTCATTCACTTGTTCAGTTTCCAGCTGTATTTGAAGTACAATCAAGGAGAAAATAGGAATACTCTTTATTTGTTGGATGACCAGGTCTGTTAATGTGAGGTTCAACAGGGTGATTGATAGGATTGTTCAGATCTGTTCTTGCAATGTTTCCCCCTCCCTCCCGTTGCTTATGGCTGTCAGTACCTGGAGCAGTGCTGTTAAAACGTTCTTACTATGGCTGTAGAATTGTCTGTTTGCTTTTTTTTCTTTCATTCATTGTAAGTCTCTGTTAGGCATAGGTACACTTGTAATAGTTTTGTCTTTCAGATATTTTGTCTCTTTAATCTCAGGAAAGATTTCTCTAACATGCTGTATACCTTGAAATCTATTTTACCTGAAACTAAAGTAGCTGTTTGGCATAGTTGTTGAGCCAGCCGTAGGGATACCTGCTTCCCATGCTAGAATGCCCTGGCTCTGATTTTCCGATTTCATCTTTCCTTTAATGGAGACTCTGGGAGACAGTGGTAATGCTCAGGAAGGTGAGCCTGTACCAGTGTGGGAAAGCGGGATTGAATCCTGGCCAAAGCTGGGAGCCAGGAGTTTTATCTCAGTCTCCACAGGGACTTGGATCATCTGCTGCTGCTTTTCCAGGGGCATTAGCAGGGAGCCCAGCCGGAAGAGGAGCAGGTGTCTCAAGCATGGAAGATACTGCCATTGTGAAGACCATTGTGAAAATACTCAGTTATTTGAGAGAAAGAGGGAGAGATTAATCTTCCATTTGCTTCTCAAATTCTTAACATAACCAGGCAAAAATCAGGAACCAGGAAATTCATCCTTGTCCTTGGGTACAAGGGGCCCAATGCTTGAGCCATCATCCACCGCCTTCCCATGTTAGCAGGAAGCTGGATCAGAAGTAGAGCAGCCAGTACTTGAACCAACACTCTGATATGAGATGTCAATGTAATAACTGGTGGCTTAACGTGCTGTGCCACAGTATTAGCCTCCTTTGTCTCTCTGTTAAAAATTTTTGTTCTTTCATTCAAGTCCATCTTTCTTTACTTCAGTAGCGTAATTATGACTACTTTAAAATCTTCATAAGATGGTTCCAGCATGGTTTTTTTTTTCACTTTTTTTTATTGCCTATGTAACTTTTCAGTAGTTAGGACAATCCAAACAAAACTCAGATCTTTTTGGGTAAACAAGTCAATGTCTACTACCTTATTAGCTCTGTATAAGATGTGATGGTGATAAAATTTCACATTCTGGCAACTTCTAGAGTTTTGAACATGTAAGACATCAGCAAGATGGACTTTAACAGTCATAAAAGTTCAGAAATGTCTTTTTAAAAAATTTTACTTATTATTTGAAAGGTGGATTTACAGAGAGAGAAGGAAAGACAAGGAGAAAAGGATTGTATTTGAAAGGTAGATATATATCTCTCTCCATATATAGAGAGAGAGATATAAATATAGATATATATATAGAGAGAGAGAGAGATGGGGGAGGAGAGGTAGGGAAGGGATGGAGTGAGGGATGGTGGGAGGGAAGAGACAGAGATCTTGAATCTACTGGTTCACTCACCAAATGACTGTAACCGCTAACCAGAGCTGGGCTGCTCCAAAGCCAGGAGCCTGGTGCTTCTTCTGGATCTCCCATGTGGGTGCAGGGGCCCAAGGATTCGAGCCATCTTCTGCTACTTTCCCAGGCACATTAGCAAGGAGCTAGATCTGAAGTTGAGCATCTGGGGCTCAAGCTGGTGCCTATATGGGATCCCAGTACCACAGAGGCTTAACCTAATATGCTGTGGTGTTGGGCTTAACATAAGCAACTTGTACCACAAATAACTAACTATGAGTATCTGGTATTTGAATCATCAGAGTTGGGCTTTTTGAGGAGTGATGCTTTAGCAGTTACTAAGAACCTGTTGCTGACTCGCAGGTGTCCGGGTCTCCCCTGTCAGAGGGCTCAGAGGCTGACTTGCCATGGACGGAGCACCAGCACTGAGGTTCTGGTCTGGGTAGGTCTCACTTCTCATACTCACAGCTGAGTGAGTGCCCTCTCACTGGATGGGTTTTGTGTCCTGTCGACTGTGTTTTTTCCTTGAAACATTTCTTTGGTGATTCTTTCCATGAGAACTCCTGATAGCGAAGTGTTCTGGCTCTTAGAACACTGCATGTAGCATCTGTTCGTACAGCTTACCCTCCTTGCATAAATACTCTGTACCTTATTGACTTTAGTAGTGTGAACCTAGGGGGGTATGTGTTCAAGGAGGATGCATGCGTGTCTCCTGTATCATCAGTTGCCTATGAGTTTATAAAGTAAGATAGATTGATTACTTGGCAATCTTTTTCCCAATAAAGAGAAATCAATCGTTGCTATACCAAATGATTGCCTTGTTTTAAAATATAGCATGCATCCGTTCATTTACTTACTTATTTACTTGAAAGGCAGAGTCATGAGAGAAGCAGAGAGACCAACAGACAGATGGACAGACAGACAGACCAAGAAAGATTTTTCATCCACTGGTTCACTCCCCACATGGTCGCAACAGCCAGTGCTGAGCCAGGAGTCAGGGACTTTTCATGTGGGTGCAGGGGTCCAGACGCTCAGGCAAGCTTCTGCTGCTTTTCTCAGGCTATTAGCAGGAAGCTGGTTGGGAGGTAAAACATCTGGGACTCGAACTGGTGCCCATTTGTGGCAGGAATCACATGCTTTCGTTGGCACCCACCACCTCCCAGGTACGTTAGCAGAAAGCTGGGACACAAGCTCCCCAAGTAGCTGCGACTTGAACTAGACACTCCGGTATGGGGTATGGGCATTCCCAACAACAGCTTAACCTGATGGGCCACAGCACCACCCTCACAAAGCAGTTTTCATATTTGTGACATCCAAGGTAAATTTACTATGCAGTGATCAGAACTTAAATTTAACCCATCATTCATAAGGCCCTAAAAATCTTAGGGGAGAGGTCTTTGGAATGCATTCATTAGAGTTAGTTTAAGTGACCCCATGAACAACTACGTCATACAAACTTCATACACTTCAGGCGCTACCAGTCTTGCGTCTCTTTTGTTAAAAATAGTCATTGTTGGCATAAAAGGAAATAGGGTGTAATTATTCTAAAGGTAATCTTTAAAATCTTGGGTTGTTACATATTACCTGAGGTTTTGTTAGACTCCACAGTACCTCCCAAAACTATCAAAATGTGTAATGGGAGAAAACCTGTGAGTTAGAGATGGAGCGTGTGCAAACTACTTGGCAGTATTTCTTTCTGTCCTTTCAGATGCTGCCCTGGCACTGAGGATGGCATCCTCCTGCAACAAGACTGCTTGTATCCTGGGAGGAGAGATGAGTACTTTGGGTGGCTTCCTCTGAGCTCCCTGTGTCCTGTAAGAGACTTCGCAGAAGAGGGGACCGCAGGGACTTGCAGTCGTCTCAAAGGAAGACTGAACAGATGCTCCTCCCCACTGTTCCAAGATGTACCTAGTGAAAGGGTGATGTGCTTCTGGTTACACAAGTGTGTGCTTGCTGCTAGTAAATAGTGTATCTAAAGTTATGAAAGCGAGTGAGCCAAGGACAGAGACCTTACAAAAGGTCCTGAATTGCACCTTGTGTTCTCTGTGTGAATGTGAGCCTTTGTGTGGGAGTGGGTCGGATGGGGGGCGGGGTGGTGATAAAACTAGGACCAGTAAGAGAGAATGTTTGTTTTCCCCTAATTTAACTCCAGAAACGTACTTTTAAAATGTCACTTGATTTTAGCTGACTTGGATGTAACTGCCTCCCATGGGAAGATGGGCACCTTTGGGTTCTGTCATTACTGCTGCTGTGTGATCAGTGTGTTGTGGGACTCTGGCCTCTCTGCTGACCTAAGAACCACTGTAACGCGAATCTGGCAGAGAAACCTTTTCTTTGAAATGATGTAGTAGAAATCTGGTGTTGGAGGGCCCTTTGTATTGTAAGATCCTGGCGCTGGTCTGGTGAGAAGGAACGTTAACTACAACAAGCGAGGAAAAAGAGAAGTTTGCAGTTACATCTTGGAGTTGAGTACCATCCTTCTCTCTAGCAGTGCATGCACCGCACAGGAGAAGGGAAGCAGGGTGGGCTGCCTTTGAGGGTGGGCTGCTGTTCTCTGGGCCTCAGCCAGCCAGCCAAGGAGGCTCTGGGAAGTTGAGTGTCCTTTGGATCCCACTCATATCCACCAGTAGAATGTAGAGGGGTTCCTGTCTTACAGTTTGTTACCTTAAACACTTAGGCCTTCCCAGAAACTTTTCACCAAGGTGCAGAATCATTTATCTGTTTTCCAAACGTCTTTACTAATGCATGGATCCACAATTTTTTTAGGTGGGGCTTAAAACAATTTGCCCCCCAGGTTCTTGATTTCTGGGTTTTCAGGTATGCTCTGCATTTGTCATTTTAGAAAGCAGTTAAGGAAACCAGAATTTATGTGCATTCTTTGCCTTGACCAGTTAATCGTGAATTGTATCTTTTTTCCAAAGGCTATTGACTATAACGTTGCCCATGAATCTAACTGAAACTGCTCTATTTCTCTTAGGAGCCTAATGTTGAAAATATGACTTTAGACATTTGACTTTCAAAACATAGGATGTAAAATAAGGAGTTCCAATGTCCAAGTCTGTGGGTGGTGTTTAAATTAAAAATTGGTTTTGATTTAAAAACTCAACTTCTAACCAGGTGTTTGACTAGATTATTATGGCTAACATGATGGAGAAAATAAAAAATATTGACATCAATATGCTTCTTATTAAATGCTATTGTTTTTACTTTGAAAAATATTTCCAGTAGACTCTCCAGCATGGAAAGCAGATAATACTTAAAGCCATGTGGCACTCCAGCTCATTTCAGTACTTTTTTTCTGTAAATATCAGGTGAAAATTCTGGCTCAATGCCTGAGGATCTAGGATCAGTTATTGTTTAATTTCTACCCTTTTGGAATGTTATCCTTGTTAAAATGACTAGGGAACTTTAGAATTAAGGAACGGGAGATTATTTACTATACTAACTCTGAGAGTTGAAGCTTTTATCTGATTAGAACCTTGAAAGTATTACTAGAAAAAGATTTTGAAAATTGGGACCATAGTTATTGAACCAGTGTGATCTTTTTTTCATCATAAGGTTATTTAGATTCTCTATACATTGATATGACTTTGTCACATGCTGATAAAATACCTGTGTATTATAGTGGCCTTGCAATGTGTAAATAACATATGACTTAAAATTAATAAATATGATCTTACTATGCCCCATAGATGGCTTTAATTTAGATTTACTTCATTAGCAATTATAAATGATATAGGTACTGCTGTATGATGTGGTACAAGCAAACAAGCTTGAAATGATCTGTTAATTATTTTTTTTTTCCAGTGGGAAGAAGCTTTGATACAAGGGTAAGTTAATTTTGCTGTAGAGCTAGTGACACCAACAGTGTGGCCATCAGCTACCAATCTGGTAGAGACTGCCTTGTAGAGATACCACAGACACAGGCCTAGGACTGGATTCCCATCGCTTCTCGGCCTTTTGGCTAAGATCAAGTGTAGAACAGGATTACCTGGGTTGAGAATCCCTTGCTTAGATCGATTATATGGCGTCCCGTTGAAATGGGGGCATGGAGATATGTTTTCTTATGTGGCTCACACTTTTGGTCCTTTATCTAGATTGTGCTATAAAATCAGACTGGATGTGTTCCAAGTTGTTAAGTCAGACTGAGCTGGAAAAATGTGACTCATTTGTTTTGCACGACCTCCTCCATGTAACCACAGAGACAGATACCTATGCTAAGCTGCAGGCTAGACTTAATGAAGATCAAGTGGCTTTTTACTTATTGTTTGGTATTAAGTGTTTTGACGTTAGAAACAGACCCTAACACTCAGCTATGTGAATTAAAAGTTCTGTTCTCACATTGCTTTCTAAAGGGACTTATTTTTTTCTCTTGATAGCGTTAGGCAAGAAATAACTTGAAATATAATTAATGTACAGCTTGCCTATTTCTTAACATGCCCTTCTGAGAAGTGTGTTACCACAAATGTTGACATCATCACTTGCAGGTAACTTACTTAGATTTTTGCGTTTAGAAGTACTCGTGTGTCTCTGATGTTGAACATGTTAAATACTGAGAAATTCTCTTGAACAAGACATCTGCAAATGTTATCTCCCTTTGGTTTCAGCGATAATTAATTTCCTCCTGTTGCACAACCTCATTTACTTCCTTTATTCACTACTTTGGCATTCAAGGTCAACATTGGACATAAAAAAGTTTCCACTGTAGTGCTAGGAAATGTTCTGTCAGTTACAATGAATTAATATTAAAAAAGGAAACGGAAATGAAAGCAACATATCACTAGTCAGCGTAAACACACCTTTTTTTGTCTTGTTCTGTTCCACTCTGTCTAGCTCAGTGTTTAAGTAGAAATGTTATTAATAGTTTACATGAAAGGTAGAAGAATTATAAAATATCACTTAATAAGTAAATGCTGAAATACTTAGAATTGTTTAGAATTGCTTGATTGCTTAGAATTCATTTTTAAAATAAAAACATTGGGAGTTCAGGCTGCCAGGGTTATATGCTTCCTCATTCACTTCTAGAAGAAGATGCGAAGAGTTTTCCAGCCAACCAAACATCACCTCTGTTGGGCCTGGCTGACATAGTTTGCCTCTGAACCAGTTGCTGCCCAGCTCAGGCCTTGGTCCTCTGTTGAGTTCGTTTACCTGGATGAACAGAAGCAAAGGGAGGGAGGGGTATACTGATTGGTTTAGGCTGATGGCAACCTGCCCGTGGCAACACATGGTGTCTACGAGGCAGTGGAGACATGAAATAAACATTGGGGAAGTTGTCTCCCCAAAGATGGACAATTGGGTGGCCTGGCATGGTAGCCTAGCGGCTACTGTGGGATCCCATATGGGTGCTGGCTTGAGTTCCGGCAGCCCTGCTTCCCACCCAGCTCCCTGCTTGTGGCCTGGGAAAGCAGTGGAGGATGGCCCAAATCCTTGGGATCCTGTACCCACTTGGGAGACCTGGAAGAGCTCTTGGCTCCTGGCTTCAGATCAGCTCGACTCTGGCCATTGCGGCCACTTCGGGAGTGGATCAGCAGATGAAAGATCTTTCTCTGTGTCTCTCCTCCTCTCTGTATATCTGACTTTCCAACAAAAATAAATAAATTAAAAAAAAAACCAAGATGGACATTTGGAAGCTGCAGGAAGAATGCTTGTTTACTGCCAAGTCATCTTTAGTATTCTGTACATCTTCAATATTCCAACAAAAATATTAGAAAGTCTAATTTCTCACATTCACTATTAACAATTTCATTTGATCAGTCTGATGGGTAAAAATTATCTTGGTATAGTTTCCTCTTTTTGAGTACTACTAAAGCAACATTTTCTTATGGTTTATATATTTTATTGTTCATTTGAGTTCCTTCTTACATGAATAAGATATAAATGGTCTTTAAAAAGATAAAGAATATTTTAGAATAAATATTTATTTGGATTTTTCTCTGTAAATATTTTTCTTACCCATAAAAAAGACAAATATCAGATTCAGGTAATATGAATATTATTAATGTGTATTGTAAAAAAAACTATTTGTAGTTTTCAGAATTTTTGATGTAAAAATAGATTTGTCTCTTAATTACATTTTCCCTTTGAAGGACCCACATAATGTTTGCTATTTTTATTTTATTTTATTTTAAAGATTTATTTCTTTTTATTGGAAAGGCAGATATACAGAAAGGAGGAGAGACAGAGAGGAAGATCTTCCTTCCAATGATTCACTCCCCAAGTAAGCTGATCCAAAGCCAGGAGCCAGGAGCTCTTCTAGGTCTCCCACGCAGGGTCCCAAGGCTTTGGGCCATCCTCAACTACTTTCCCAGGCCACAAGCAAGGAGCTGGATGGGAAGCAGGGCTGCTGGGATTAAAAGGTGAGGATTTTTGACACAAGGCTATTGCGTTAGGCCCCTGAAACACCTTTTGGAGAAGTGTTTATTTGCTCTATGTGAAATCCACCCATCTTGAGTGAGAGTGGGCATCTGACTGTTCAGGTGGAGGAAGCTGTGAAGACTGTTATCAAAGAACTTAGAGTGCATAGTATGTGTAGAATGTGTAATAAAATGTGTATTTAAAACATAAGCCAGCAAGTAGATACATTTTGTTTAAACTGTGGAAATTCAGTTTCTCCAGGTCTGTTGGAAGGAGTTAACAATCTCAAGAGCTACCTCAAACAATTAGCATTACCAGGAGAATTTGTGTCTTGACTGGTCTTAGAAAAGGAATTTTACAAAGAAGGTTGGACTTGAAGGGTTTTTCTTTTCTTTTCTTTAAGCCATAGATGCCTCTAACAGACGTCTAAAAAATTCCAAAATTATGTAGGCAGCTGATTTAGAGTAGTCTGTGGCTCTGGTTACCATTCCAAAGCATTTTTCAACAAACTGTTGAGAGACACATTGTAGTGAAGCAGAATGGTTGGTCTCAGAATGCCGGGGGAGGTGAAGAGCATGCACTCGGGGCTCCGTTGTTTTATTTGAGAGGAATAGGTGTGCTTTGGCTCTCTCCTTCCAGTGGTTCTTTTTTTCTGGTTTTCAATGGTTCTTTCTTTTCTTAAAAAAAAAAATTTTTTTTGGTGAAATTCCTGTAAAAATAATGAATTGATTTGGGAGCAAATAGGGTTGAGTATCAGGAGGTTTAAAAATTCGCTTATTGACCAAGTATTTGTTGAATCCCTACTACGTGTAGATGTTTTCAATCCTGAAAAAAGTAAAGACAGTGAACAAAAAGTCACATATTGCATTTAATTATCATGTCACTTTTCATCCTTAGCTTTTGTTTTTCATACAGTTTTTAAAAAAAGATTTGTAGTGATTTGAAAGGCAGAGAGAGAATGACAGAGAGATGTCTTCCATCAGTGGCTGACTCTCCAGCTGCCTGCAACAGGCAGACAAAAGCCACATGGAAGCCAGGAGCCAGGTGGGCAACAGGAACTCAGGAGCCAGGCAGGCTCCCGTGTGGCCAACAGGAACTCAGGAGCCAGGCAGGCTCCCGTGTGGCCAACAGGAACTCAGGAACTGGAGTCGTTTGTTGTTTCCCAGGTGCTTTCACAGGAATGTGGCTCAGAAGTGGAGCGGCTGGGATTGCATCCAGCAATCTGACATGTGATGTGGCCATTCCAAGCTGCAGCTTGAACGTGCTTCACCGTGTTTTTGAAGATGCCAGTTTTGACAATGTCCCTATTTGAATTTGGTGATGTAGGTACTATGTGTGGCACATTATTATGACTGTACATTTGTGTGGGTTATTCTTGCCTTATAATAAAAAGTGTGTTAGTTACCATACACTTTTGATCAATTCTCACTGCTTCAAAAGCAGCTGTGTGTTATGAAGAACTCATGTGAAGTTCCTGAAACTATTTGCCTAACTCAATAAGCCTGCTGGGGATCACTGTGCATCACTATATTGAGAAAGCAACTGTATTGACCTAAAAGAATCATGATACAAAATAGCTTTTCTTACATAACAAAGGCACATGCTCAAATTGCAGGTGTGCGACTGCTGCTTGTCTAGGCGCTGCTGTGGGCCGGTGGTGGGCCGCGAGGCAAATGTGCCTGGAGTAACTTTTGAAAAAGGCCTTCCCATGATGCACCCGGGGAGGAGCCTTCTTTGTACAACCGCTGCAGCGACCGGACACCGAAGCTGCTGAGCATCTTTGACTTGTCTTCATTTACCTGATGCTTACAGTTGTCTTGCAGGGCCTTTAGGAACAAGATTCCAGAACTGTTAAGTTTTGCACTACGAAGTTTCCACTGTTTGGAGAGTGAGAAAGCCTAGTCAAAGCCAGGTTGCCTTTAAAGAGTTGAGGATGCTGTGAGGACACTGTGAGTATCGGGGTGAGACATGAATTTATCGGAATAAAAGGGTGAATGTCAGAAGGGAAGTGAGGTTCAAGTGCAACTTCACCTACCAGTTTGCCAGAGCATGTCCCTTTCTTCAGATCTTCCCACTTACCAAAAAAAAAAAAAAAAAAAAAGACAGTGGGAAATTTTTATTTCAGAACACCTGTTTTTTCTTGTTAAAAATCTTTATTTGGAAAGCAGAGTGATAGATGTTCGATTCCCCAGGTCATGCCCCAGTTGCCCACCACAACCTGGGCTAGGTAGAGAAGAAGCTAGAGGCCTGGAACTCCACCTGGGTCTCCCACATGGGTATCAGGGACCTGGCTATTGGAACCATTATCTGCTTCCTCCCAGGTAGAAGCTCGCTGGCAGAAGCCAGGAGTGGATGTGGAGCCGGGACTCGTGGCAGATGCTCTGCTAAGGACTCAGGAGTCCCAGGGGCAGCCAGTACTCCATGCCTGTCCCCAAAATGCAGCTTCAAAAAGATAACCTATGGTTTTTAATTTTCAATGTATAAAATTGAAGTGACTATCTTCTTAAAATGAATATTTGCTCTCAAGTGAATGAGGGAAATATATATTTTAAAACATTTAACGTAACTAGGAAGCATGGCGTGATCATCTTAGGTGTGGTTTTTGTACATCTTTCTCCCCTTCTCTCAGCCCACCATCCCTCCCAGCATGCTCACGTCAATGTGTCGTGTCTTTTTATTCTTTACAGCAACAGCAGCTTCTGCCCCATTTTGTAGCAGCACAGGTGTAAGTCACTGGCCACAAATGCAAAGCAAAATTGTATTGTCCCAGGCAAGATGAGTGGCACAAATAGGAGGTGGCAGGGGGAGAGGCCAAACAGACAATCTCGGAATGCAGTGTATGAGCTTTTTCTTTGCTTTTCTTTCTTTTTCTCACTCTACCCCAAAACTGCAAGGTTGCCATAATCAAATGAATTCATGCCTGTAGAGTTGCAGAGGTACCAACGCACCTGGGTAATGTTTTGATCAGTCATTTGTGCCGTGAACCATGGGACAGCCTGAGGGGAAGTTGAGCATTTTTTATATGGTATCTGAATGACAGTGGCAGGAACAATGAGCGTCTTCCGTCATCTGTACCAGCTGCTTAAACAAGTTAGCATTAAAGACCATTTAGAACACAAAGTTTACTTTTACTTTACCATTAGGTAATTTCTATCTTTAACATACTGTCCATGGTCAGACTCTCCCCGGGCTTTTTTTAGGCCTTAGTTTTTGCAATTTCTGTTAAAGTTCATTTTGTAGATGTGCCTAACTCTAAGCAAAAGAAAGGCCGACAGTCTCGTGTCTACATCTGACTCCAGGCTCCATTTATTTAAGGCCTCCTCATCCTAAGTTGGAAGAGGAGGTTGGTGCTGCAGGCATCTCAGTATGGGCAGGAATGAGTATAAGATTTTATTCACACAAATATCCTTGGACCATAAACATTTGGGGGTAACAATCATGTCCTGTTTTGCAAACATGAATCGAACCTCTTCACTGCTGACTGTGAGAAGGGCTTCCGACCCATGGTGTTTAGAACACTTGATTTACGGATCCATTCATCCTTGCCTGGGAAGAGAAGGCAGATCTTCTCACCTCCTCCAACGTGCTGGCTGCTTTGGCTTCAGCGAGTGTCAGCTTCTCTTTCCTCTCCACTTTCTTCGGATGAGCTGTCACTAGAGAGCTTTCTTATGGGAAAATAGTTCAGAGGAAGGCGGCCATGTGGCCCATAAGATGGCCGGAAGGGAAAACGGTGGTTGCACTTGGGAGGGAAGAAGGGCCTGTTTGGCAGTGTGAGGTGGACTCTGGGCCTTCTTAGTGGGAAGTTATGGAAGGGACACCTGGGCGTCCGTGGGGTGCGCCATGCCCCTGTGACCGGGGCCCTGGTGCTGGGTGCTGGGGTGAGAGGGAAGATCTGGCAGTCTGTGGGATTCATGTTATTTTCTGGGCCTCCAGGAGGGGTGACCGCCTCTTTTCCTGTAGGGAAAAAAAATGCAAATCAAGAAACAGACACCAGGTAACCAAAGTCAGAAAGAAGGTGGCAGGGGAGAATGATGGGAAGAGAGCCGTAGGGAAGCCTCATAGCCCACATGGAAAACTCGTCAAGGTACAGTAAAGTGGAAGCCAAACACACCCAATGTCCTGGGATTTCTACTCCGAGGAGCTTACCCCAGGGAAGTCAGGGTATTTGTCAAAAGGCTAGCCCCATGGTGCCCATGGCCACCTTGTTCACAATCACCTGAATCCAGAAACAACCCAGCGTCCTTGTGTGGAAAATGGAGACACAAGCTTTGTATTTATGCCCTGAAGCAGAGCCCAGTAACACGAAGGGAACATTCCTGATCCCTCGAACGGCATGGATGAATCCCAGGGATTCGGCAGTTCATACTCCATATGAGCCCGTAAGCCATAGAACAAGCAAAATGACTTGTAGTAAAGGGGCTGGTGGTGTGGCTCAGCAGGTTAACTGCCTGTAGTACCTGCTTCCCATAGGAACCCCTCCCTCTCAAGTCTGACCATTCCATTTCCAGTCCAGCTCCCTACTGATGCACTTGAGGAAAGCAGCCGATGATGGCCCAAGAACTTGGGCCCTCGGCTTTCACATGGGAGACCTGGGTGAAGTTCCAGAGCCCTGGCTTTGGCCTTGCCCTTAGCCTTTATTTGAGTGAACCAGGGGACAGAGGATTTCTTTCTCTCTTTGTCCCTCTGTCTCTGTATCTTTACCTTTCAAATCTTTTGTTTTTAAGATATTAAAAACTGCAGTAACGTTCAGTTTAGGATTGTGGGAGGTGTTATTTTGTGGAAAGAGTAACGAGGGAACTCTCGAGAAATGCTCTATCTTTGATATGACTGTGGCAACATAAGTAAAGCGCTATGAAAGTGCTTCAGAAAGTCGGTGTAAAGTGGAACTCAAAGATAGTTTGTCACCCAAAATTTTGAAATCCATGCATAGTTTTTTTCCGTGATCTTTTTTTTTTTAAACTTGAATTTGTTTTCATAAGTGTTTGAGAGGCAGAAATTCGGGCACAGAACTCTCATCTATTGTTTCATTCGCCAAATGCTTGCAACAACTCAGGCTGGGCTGGAGGAAGCCAGGAGCCAGGGGCTCAGCCCAGGTCCCTCCCAGGCGGGTAGCGGGGAGGGAACAAGCCTCTCTCCTCCCAGCCCGCTCGAATTGAGAGCTGAGCGGAGACTGGGATATCAGACACTTTGATGTGGGATGTTGGCATCCTCCCTGGCATCATAACCTCTAGGTCAAATGCCTGCCCCTTAAAGAGCTTTGGAAGAGCACATAGAGACACTAATGTGCATGCACACATATGTACACACACATATATTACATTCATGTATCTATAAGAGAGTACTTCAAAACACTTGTGAAAAATGAAATCGAAAGGTGAGTTTAGGGGAAAAAAATTGAAGACATGCCTAGCTGTTCCGTGAACTCTCTTAAGATCTCATACATGCACACGTGTGTTTACACATGGGCATACATGCCGATATTAAATATGTAAAATATGACCAAGCTGCATCTTTGAGAGTTTGTGGCTTTTATGCCACAATGACAACTTTCAACTAAATAAAAGCTAGTGGATAAAAGTAGTGCTCAGAAGTAAAAGTCCCCCGGAGGCCGTTCCTTTGACAGTTGAGCCTTGCCTGCGTGAGAAGGGCCATCCCACCTGAGAGAGGGGAGGGGGCGGCCATGGGCGGCAGGGAAGCAGGGTGATGGGGGCCAGCTTGCTGTTAGTTTTGGAGAAGAAATGCAGAGCAAATCCAAGTGTTAAGGTCATCCCTTGGCTGTATCATCCACTACACTGGCTGTGAAAAAGTAAGCTCTAGAAAAATCGTTCCTCCATTCCCTAGCAGGTTACCATGAGAGCCTGTGTGAGGCCACCGGCTGTGACAGCGGCAAAATAAACTTTCATAGGAGGTTGAGAGCACTGAGGGACAATCCGGGGATCCCAACAGCCTGGAGTCTGAATGAGGATGGGGTTAATATTTTATTCAGAGCATAGACAACCATTCAAATTAATCTTTTTTTAAAAAGTAACATTTGTTGGAGTTTTCTCCAAGAACCTTAGTATAGGCAGCCCTGGAAGGTCAAGAACAGAGTCTACTCCATTGCCACCTGGTCCGTCACCTTGCTCTCTCGGAGGATCTTACACAACTTGCTTCTTAAATGTGTGGGCTAGTTCTCTGCTTTCTCATCTAACAGGCCAACATCGGCCTCCGTGGGTTGTGTCCAGCGCCTTCTACTTCCTTGGTGCCCTGTGACTGCCACCTAAAGCTCAGCCTGTGAGTGAGCACCCCGCAGCAGTCTCATCAGCCCCATAGCAGAAAGTGTGCAGAGCTGTATTTCCAGGGGCTGTGGATCAAACAGCGCCTGGGGGGGGCTGGGGCACAGGCAAGTCCTGCGTAGTCCAGCATGGCCAAGGGACCTGAAGCCAACTGTGCTACAGGAGAGGGAGCCTTGCCCTTTGGACATGCCCCAACTGCTGCGTGTGAGAGCCAGCCAGCTTTTCTTCCAGGCTCTGGGCTACCCAGTAGTATCAAGAGCTTTCTTCAGGGGACTTTCTGAGAGTTCAAGGTCAAGGTAGAAGCTGGCCCCAGTCTTACTAAAAACATATGCCTCTGGCAAAGCAGACAAAAGGGGATTGTCTGCTCACTGCTTGTCTAGCACTTCGGTCTTAAATTTCGAAGCCACAGGACCAACGCTGTGGTATGGTATGGTAAGCCTCTGCCCACAGTGCTGTCATTCCATTGGGTGCTGGTTCCAGTACCAGCTATTCCACTTCCAATCTAGCTCCCTGTTAATGTTCCAGTGGAAGCAGCAGAGGCTGGTCTGGGTCCTTAGGCTCCTGCACCCACATGGGAGACCCAGAGGAAGCTCTCTGCTTCTGGTTTCATACCGGTCCAGTTATGGCTGTTGCAACCATTTATGGAGTGAACCAGTGGGTGGAAGATATCTCTCTATTTCCCCGTTTCTGCTTCTTTCTGTAAATCTACCTTTCAAATAGAAATGAATAAATCTTACAAATATCTTTACAAAAAAAAATTGGGAAGCCACAGGGGTTGGTTTGGGAAACTCACATTTTACACAGTTTGCCCCACATCTGGGTACTGGGGTTTGCCATTCAATGTCAACACTGCTCAGCAGCTCCTTGGCTTGTCTTTGTTCTACTCTGTGCCCATGGCCACCCAAGCCTTTGTTTTGCCCTCATCCCGGCCACCCTCTCAGTCACCTTTGTTCATGTGAAGCATTCTCATTGAAGTTCTCGCCACCTTTCTTAGCAGCTTGGTGAGCTCTTTCTCATGCAGAAAGTGGAAATGCTCTGTGTGTACTTCTTCCTACCTTTCTCTTTAAAGTCAGCATGTGGACAAATTCCACTTTTCTCTCTGCCTATTCAACGCATTAGAATATGACTCTTCCTCTTCTACTCTACCAAAGCTGCTTTGGCCAACATTATCAGTGGCCCTGAGTAGAGAGAAAGAGGGATGGAGAGAGAGGGAGACAGAGACAGAAGAAAGAGGCAGAGAAAACGCCTTGTGTCTCACATGAGTGCTGGTTCAAGTCCATTTCCAACCCACCTCCCTGGTGATACTCCTGGTGAAGCCACAGAAGAAGAATCAAGTGCTTGAGTCTCTTCCAGCTACGCAGAGACCCAGATGGAGCTCCAGACTCCTGGCTCTGGCCTGGCTCAACCCCAGTTGTTGAGGTCATTTAGGGAATGAAACCAATGAATGGAATCAATCTCTCCCACTCTTTCTTCTGTAACTACCTTTCAAATAAATGAATCATTTTTTAAAATTAAAGTATAATTTAAAAACAAACCAAAATATTGCCTGGAATTTGGATAAAAGTTTTAAGTAGGTTTATTACAGTCTAGACATGAAATTCCCAACATACCAACAACCAGTATTTTTAGAAAAAGGGGCAATGATGCGAAGGTCTGTTTTGATAATTACCTGTAGTCTGTGGTTATTTGGGCAGACAACAGCTGGTTTCACTGATTTTAAGAAACATAAGCTCTATGCTTGATGCCTTATGCTTGGTCTCTTGGAAAATATCTCAAGCTTCAGAGTTGAATCAGAGGGAAATCTATTTAAATCCTCATACTCGTAATAACTGCAATGGCACTCATTGTACACTTAGGAAGTGACTGTCTTGGGGAGATCTCTAACGTGAAAAATAAAGCATCTGGATCTCAGAGAGTGTTCTGTGGGTCCCTTCCTGTGCAGTTCCATCATTCCAGCAACAAGCAGGCTGCTGTGCCGAGGCTGTGCCAGAGCCAGAGAAGGTACAACTCCTAAAGTCTGACTTGGATCCACACCACAGGGCAGAAAGCCGCATGTGCTAAGGGTGACATGGCAATCACTTGAGAACACAGAGGTGTCAGCGGGAGACGCTTCAATGTAAAAATGACTACAGACTTGAAGCAGAATTGTATACCAAGATGAAGGCAGGCAGGGGGCGCAAGCGCAGCTGCTGCACAGAGAGGGAGGAGTGTGGAGGGACCGCATGTGCTTGAGTGAGCAGTGCTCAGGAACCTGCAGTGCTGGGCCAGACTGAACCTGCCTTTCACGGATTTCAAGCATTAATGGGAATAGAATTAACTAAATTCAAATGATCAAGCCTCAAGTTTCATTTTGTACTGTGCAATTACAGAGAGAGTACACAAGGTGGTAACACTGGCCCATGTTTGCACATTCTCATAAACTGGATAGCCAACTTGTGACACAGCCCATCAAGATGCCTGCAACGCCAGCATCCCATATTGGAGTACAGGTTGGAGTCCAAGGATGGCTCCAATTCTAATCCAGCTCCCTGCTAATATGCCTGGGAAAGCAGTGGATTTGGGCCCCTATAATCTGTATGGAAGATGCCAGTGGAGTTCCAGGCTGTTGGCTTTGACTCAGCCTAGCCCTGGCCATTGCTGCTACTTGAGCAGTGAACCAATGAACAGAAGATTTCTTATCTCTCTCTCTGATGCTCTGTGTTTCTTTCTTATCTCCTGATGGCTGGAATTCATGAGGATGCTGGGTAAGGACATCTCTGGGTGCTCCGCGACCAGTTCTCCTGTCTCTGTAAGAGAGACAGGAAGGACTCAAGCAGGGAAGTTGCAAGGGCCTGGCTGAGCCCCTGCAAAACCCCTGGGTGGAGCAGTTCAAAAACTCAGGCCACCTGGCAGTTAGGTAGTTTGGTTGAAGGGAGCAAAAAGAACAGGAACAACGAAGAAATCAACAACACAACCCCGAGGAAAGAGACCTGTGCTGTGCTCAGCGACCCAGAGACACCTGTTTTGTGGCTGAGGCTCCTGAGGGCAATGCTCAGACAGAGGTTAAATCCTGACCATGTGCAACTCGCTGAGAACACGGAATGGGAAACTGCTGGAGTTCAAGGTCACAGCTGTTGGCTTCCAGAGTAATGAGTAGTATTTAGAAGCTTTTGCTAGTGAGGAGAATTTTTCCTGCAAAATCTCACTTAGTCCTCACAGCCACCCAACAGTGAATATTATTAATACTGCCACTGTCTGCAGGAAGATGCCAGAGCTCAGAGGGGCTGAGTATGCTCACAACCCCAGACTCAGTGCTGAGACCGCACCAGGGTCTTCAGGTGGTAAGATTCAGCCTTCACGGAGGCCTGGGGCAGATTTCTAGCTCTGGCCCAGGTGTAATCCTGGAGCTGGCTTTGCCTGTCCAAGTGATGGAGGAGTTTGTGAACCCCCAGCAAAATACACCAAGTCCTTACCTTCTGCCACAGCAATCGCCAGCCAGCAGACCAGGAACCAGCAGGAGAAGCTGGGGCCGCGAGCCATGGCGTCCTCCCTGGATCCGCCACCACCGGAGCTCCAAGTTGCTTTAAAGCGGAGGTGCTTGGTGAGTCACCAGCAGCCTGACTCAGGTCATTTGCATAGTGGACCACAGAGTCAGGGTTTGCCAGGGCTTGTGGTGAGGGGCTAAGAATCAGCAAGGGAATACCAGACAGTCTTTGTCAACCAGAAGCTTCTTGGAATGACAACCAGGGATCATTCAACACCCCTTGAGGCCGGATTTCGGACAATCACACCTCACAAGCCTTTTAATCCCCTGATTCTTCTCCGTTGTTGGTGCTTTTTTCTGTGTGTGTGTGTTTCTCTGCAAGACAAAGGAGCTGTCTGGGAAATAGCAAGGCTTCCACAAAAGATCCTGGTGAAGGTGCTGGCGGCGGGAGGGGGGGAAGGGAGGAGGGAGAACCTCTCCCAGAAGCCTCCTCTCTGGTTTGCATGCTCGGGGCTCCACCTCTGCCTTTGTCCCTGGAGACCAGGCAGCAGTGTTGGAAGACTCTTGTCCAGAATGGTCAGGTTGGTTACTGCCTAAGTCCCCGTGAACATTTGGGAAAGTGATTTGGCATGCATGGTTCTTCCCAGGGCCTTCCAGAGTCAACCAGCTGCCTCCAGGGTGGGCACAATACATCTGTACCAAGTTGACTCCTTGGGAGAAGGCCCCTTCCACTTGTGGCTTCTAGAGGAGTGGGAGTGCATGGTGACGGACAATTAAGAGCGTGGACAGGGCCTGGTATAATGGCTTGATTGGCTCATTCTCCCTTTCAAGTGCTAGAATCCCATATGGGCACCAGTTCAAGTCCAACCTGCCCCACTTTCCATCCAGCTCCCTGCTTATGCCTTGGGAAAACAGTGGAGGCAGGGGCTGCCAAGCTGCCCAAGAGGCTGAGTCCTGGAGAATCCAAATGAGTAGGAAAGCAATCACAGATGATGAAAAAAAAGCAATTCCACTGGATTCCTGTGAGCTTGAGGGAAAGCTCCTGAATGTATGCCTAAATGGATAAGCAGATAAGCCTGGCAGTGATTTGAAAAGGAATCAGTAAACACTTGAGATTGTAAATGTCCATTTCACACTGTTCTGCTACCTATCATGAGTAATGAAGTTCCAGTTTTTAATTGGAATTCCTTTAGCCCCACAAGGGTTACGCATTGGCACCTATTCCTACAATAAGATTTCTGATTCCTGTTTTCACCAGTCTTGTGATACATTTTTATATTTGTACCATGTTCATTAACTTCATGTTGATGAAGAGTTATCATTTTCAGCATGTTGTGGATTGTGCTCACTGGTTCCATATTTTAGGGGATATGTAATGGAAGGATAGCGGGGGCGGATTTGTTCAGATACGGAGACAGAGTGCTGTATGCCTCTATGCATACAGACTCCCAGTGGATGGACTCCCAGTGAAAGAATTGAATACATTCTAACAGTAAGATGATAGACTCTTTGACAATGTCCATGCCTACATTGTCAGGAAACACTTTAATAACAGCAGGATGGACTTGTGACTGTTCAGGAGGGACATCCATTATAAAACTAGAGGGGAAATCAGTTGGGGCAGGGAGGGACCTTGGGGAAGGGCATGGCCAACCCCAGAGGCTATGGAACTATATGATAAAACAAAACAAAATAAGTTAAAAAAGAAAGAAAGAAAGGAATCAGCACCCAGGACAAGTTCAGCCTGTGGGACCAAGGCACTACCTCTCTAGTCAGCGTTGCTTCATTTGCTGACTGTACCCATTCCTGCGCCAGACGCTGGCCTGGCAGGGTGCCAGGGCTCCAGGCAGGCCTCTTGCTTACAGTCTAGCAGGGACATTAAATATTAGCTCAGGGATCGCAGGAAAGGATCTGAGTGCCTGGAGTGGAAGGGAGTGTGATCCTACAAGTGGGATCTCTCAGTTTTCGTCCACAGGGCTGCATGACAGTACTGCATTGCAGACACACTGTCATGCTGGTGACATCAGCTCTGCCTAACCACTGGAACCACCGCCCAGGGTTTTGTGGTAGAGAGATACTGCCATTTAAGTAACCAAACTTTCAGTTGCTGGATGCTTGTTCCTCCTTTGGATCATTTGTTTTCTGCTTGGGGTTTCTAATGAGCTTTCGATTTAGATGCCAATGAAGGTAAACAGTAAAAGAGAAGGGACCCTTCCATTTGCATCTACTGTCCTGACATCTTTTAAAATAAATAAAGAAAAACATGTTAGAAGTGTTTTTCAAAACTGCTGCTTTGGGGCCCGCAGTTTGGAGTAGTGGGTAAAGCTGCATCGTGTAATGCCAGCGTCCCATGTGGGTAATGGTTTGAATCCCAGCTGCTCCACTCTCCGTCCATCCCCTTGCTCATGGTGTGGGAAAAGCAGTGGGGGATGACCAGAGGCCTTGGGCTCTTGGACCCACGTGGGAATCCCAGAAGAAGCTCCTGGCTTCCAGCTTCAGATTGGCCAACTCTGGCTCTTGCAGCCATCTGGGGAGTGGAACATTTCTCTCTCTGTTCCTACTTTTCTGTTTGTTGCTCTAATTTTCCAATAAATAAGTAAACATTTAAAAATTATTTCAAAAATTTGATCAGATTTTTACCCGATTCTAAAATTTCTTCACAATAGCAGATAGAGTAACTAAGTCTTGCTGTGTCTTCTTTTTTGTTTGTTCCGTGTGAAGTGGACCCATGTTCTAAAGAACTGAAATGATTGGCGCTGTTGGGAGTGACCACATTCATTTGCAAGAATGCTGTTTACATGAAAACAAAGTCATACTTCTGAGGGTTGAATAGAACAAATTCAAAGCTGTCTGAAGGAATTGCTACAGAATCCCCAACACTGGCCTGCTCACCCAATGTGCACGAAGTCAGCGGCTGGACCTGGGTTGGAGGAAAGAAGGAAGCGTTTATTGCAAAGCATAGAGCAAGGAGCCAGCAGCTGTTGCTTAACTCCTGGACTCCCCAAGAGGTTACTGGCAAAGGTTCCTATAGATTGAGGTTGGGGTTGAAAGGCAAAGTATTCAGCTCATGTTCTGGTTTCTAAAAAAGAAACACCCAAGATAAGACCATTCACCAAGACTTGATGTATAGGGAAAAGGAATGAGTTCAATCCAGGGAGCTGATTTTACTAAGAGATTGATTTGCAATCATAAAAGCAGGGCAAGGACATTTTGAGCTAAGAGGGGATGGAGAGGGGCAGGGACTGTAGGAATCCAACATTGGCTCCAAGGTACTGAATAGGGTTGAGTCTCAAAAGCATACTTCAAATGCAGTGGCTTTGATAAAAACACATTTTCAACCACAAGTCATCCTTTATTGTAGAGTGGGAATGAGAAGGTAATTTCCAATGTAATAGGCTATGGGTCACTGCTGTTGACCCAGTGTGTGAAGAGACAAAGCTCTTTTGGCCACTTCATGCTAGGTGGTTTTCCCACAGCAAGCTCAAGAGGAGTTGCATTTTTTTCCCCAAGACAAAAAGATATTAAGTGCGAAGACAACACTGAACTGATATTCTTCTGATACCAAAATTCAACTTCTCACTCCTAATTCAGTGTAACTTCTGTCTTAAAATTTTATTCATTGATGCCATTATGAGCTCATTAGTGAATTGATAGTCTATGTTAATTGCAGTTTGCTTTGTACCTGTATGACTTGCCAACTGTTGACACTCCCCGAACAGTGTCAGGGAAGAATTCTGATTGGCCAGGCCTGAGTACTGTGGCTGGGGATGGGACGCAGTGATCGCCTTCTAGAAAAAGGGTGGGACTGGCAGGAATGGAGCCTCTGGGAATGTGATTTGAGAATTACCCTGAGTTTTGCAGTTCACGTGTGGTGTTCTATAACTTTCCCTCTCCCAGTCCGTGTCCAGGATGTGTCTGTTACCCCAAATACCTGTCAACAGGCACAGGAGATTGATGTTCTTGTGAAAAATAGGAGAGAAGAACTATTAGTTGATGTTTGGCAATGCTGTATACAGAGTGTATTAGCAGCCTTTTGCCTAACTACAATGAGAAAACTAACTTAAAAGAGAAGGGTTTCCTTAGTCCATAGTTTTGGAGGTTCAAGTTCAAAATCAGGTGGCTCCAATGACTTAGATTTGACCAGAGTGGCCAAGGTGGAGCATGGCACATGGGTGGAGGAAGGATCCAGTCGGGAGACAGGAAACAGAGGCTTGGTCTCACCCCGGCCTGGTAACCAGCCACTCATCTCATGCGAATTACCTTCCCAGGGAATGCCCCTGATACCCAAGGACACTGCCAAGCCCACCTCATCTACACCATAACTGCACTATGTTTCTCCCTCTTAGTACCAATAACCGACTCTGGGGTTTTGGGCATTTTCATGAATTCAGGTGGCAAGTCTTGTTCCACTGACAGTGAAAAGCAGTCCGTCTTATGTTTTGCATTTTGTCTTGCTTTGCAGGAAGGAAATAGTTGTTGGTGACTGAGGGGGTCTTATGGTTTAGCTGCATCTTGGAATGTAAACTTGTTCCAACCAAATGCCAACTGAGACAGAATTAGTCATTGGTTTCGGTCTACCTGCATCTAAGGTAGCCTAGACAGTGTGTTTTCAGTACACTGCAGTGATATGTGGTGACACAGAAGAGCAAGGCAGCTAGCCCAGTGTCACTGTGAGGCTGTGGCCTTTGCTGTCACACCACTTCATTCACTGGTGGTTTAGTCTAGATGCTTACCTGGGGACTCTGAGTCACCCTCCTATGGCAACTGAACACGGGAGCCAGAAACCTTCCAGAGGAAAAAATCTTAAACACCAAACAGCTCTGGCCAGCGCTCTTGCAGCGGGCCCCGAATGCTGTAGCACCAGTCAACCCTGGTCTTTCACGCCTTCCTCAGTTCCCTGAGGCCTGCCTGAAGATGGCCCAGCTTCTCCTGGCCCTCCTGCCCCTGCAGTGCTTGGAAACAGGGGCCTGTGCTGCTGTGAGACCTGGCAGAGGCCAAGGTGAGCCGCCCTGAGCTGGACGTAGTTGCGGTGAGACGGAAGCTGCTGGGATGAGTGTTTACCACACAGGCAGAGCAAGTAATCCCGGAAGCCGCTGTGATTCAGGACTGTCAAGGAGTGTCAGGAAGCACGGGGTGAGAGGCAGGGCTGGGGCCACTCAAGGGAAACCTAGAGAGGGTCTGGGGCCTCTGCTGACTTGAAGGTACAGCTCCAAGGAAGCCTGGAGGATGTCCCTGCAAGGGTGTTTTCAGCTGCAATGTCTCCTCTCAGGGGTGTCAAGCACCTTAGTCATTTGCCCAGTGTACCCATTTTGCAGATGGATAGACTAAGGCCTAGAGAAGCTGAGAAGTCATCTTGGTGATTTGGCAACAGATTGGCAGAGACATCCTGGCCTATTGCAGAGCTAGGTGGGGGGAGAGAGAGAGAGAGAACAAGAGAGGGAGAGCAAGCTTCCGCTGTTTTATTCCCTAAATAGCTGCAGCAGCCAGGGCTAGGAGCCTGGGACTTTATCTGGGTGGTGGGGGCCCATGCACTTGGGCCATCTGCTGCTCCTTTCCTAGGCACATCAGAGGGAGTTGGATGAGAAATGGAGCAGCCAGGTCTGAAAGTGGGGCTCCAATATGGGATGCCAGTAAGCAGCAGCTTAACCCATTGTGCCACACCACCAGTCCCCAAATTCTTGTTTTTAATTGTTATTCTAGTTGTGCTCTGATAACCTGGGTGTCAACTTACTGCAGTAAAAGTGCTGTGAAAATATTGTGAAAATTGGGCCATGCATAGGCACCGATGGAGGGCAGAAACTGCCCCATCTCGCATCCTTCCCCTCTCGATCCTCTCCACCCTCAAACATGCCCTGTGTGTCCCGGCGAGCACCTCATCTTTTAAATAAACTTTACAAAAATTTTAACAGCAAAACTTAAAACAATTCTGTCATTCTGTCTTTCAAAACAAGTAACTGCAACAAACAAACAAAAAAATCACCTACATACAGGAGCACAAAAGATGAGATTTTTAAAAGAAATATAGGGTGCTAGCGCCATGGCATAGCTGATTGAGTCTCCAACTGCACCACCAGGAGCCAGTTCGGGTCCAGGATGCTCCATTTCCAGTCTAGTTCTTGCCAGCGCCTTAGAAGGCACTGGAGGATGGCCCAGGTACTTGGAACCCTGCACACATGTGGGAGAGCAGGCAGAAGCTCATGGCTTCAGTCTGGCCCAGCCTTGGCTACTGGGGCCATTTAGAGCATGAACCAGAGGACACAAGATCTCTGTGTGTCTCTCCTCCTAACTCTGCTTTTGAAATAAATAAAATATATATATTTTTCTTTATTTGAAAGCAGAAGTTATAGATTAAGAGAGATGCTGGAAAACATTATCAACCAATTGTCATGCTGTGGATTTATTTGGATCTGCTTCAAACAAATTGTAGCTTCAAGTTGAAGGCAGTTGGGGAAATGTGCCCACAGGCTGCATTCTGGATTTTGAGGGATTAATGTTAATACTTCTAGGTGCAATAATGATGACTTTGCCTGAAAACATGAGAGCCTTGATCCTGCCTGGAAGAGGAATCTGCCCAGGGGATTTCAGCTTGCGTGCCATCAGGTTTGCTATTAGTTATTCCAGACAGGGAGTGAGCGGGGGAGCCAGGGAACTTGTCCCTGTCTAACCACTGCTGAGGTTGACTGATGACCCTATTAGAATGAATGTGGTCTCTGCCTTTTTTCTTGGAGCTTCCCAATATAAACGGTTGTAAAAAAGGAAAATGTGAAATGTTTTAGTCTCTCTGCCAAATGTTGAGAAGGCCCCATGGCTCCACCTCGCAGGGGCCCAGGGCCAAGGCCTCAGGGTGGGACACTTCCTAACAGAGTGACCTGTGGGTGTGACTGACAGAGTCGGATGGCGCCATCATGCTTGACCAGTGGCAGACACACGCTGGACTCTTCCAGGACGCAGGGATGCGCAAGCCTGTGAATGAATCGGGGGAGGGAATCTGGCCACAGGGACTGGGACAAGCCTCCTGGCACGAGATTGGCAGCATGATTTACTTTCCAGGCTGAACACACTGATAAGATGATTTCCTAAGTTTCCCAGTATAGCCGCTGGTGCAGATGAAGGTGCTCTGTCTGCCATGAAATGCTTCTTCTACACAGTTCCCCTTGTTTGGGCTGACTAGTGCCCAGGGAGAGGTTCTCAAACTAAAGTCTTCAGGCTGCAGCTCTGCCTGCCTGCTACAACACCGAGACTTCTCCCCGCTGAGCTCTGCTTGCTGTTTCTTCTGCTCGCCCAGCCCAGCACCTGTCCAGGTTCTGATCGTCTCCCCTAGACCCGCTCTGGGAAGCCTTTATCTCCCTACATTCCTGGCCCGAACTTGACAACTGCTGACTCAGCAGTTCTGTGGCTATGGAAGTGGATTTAGGGAGGGGTACCTGGCTCAAACCCAAGCCGATCAGACCCCGTTGCAATACTCTTGGTACTTGAGTGCTTGAGTGCTTGTTGCCTGGAGAAAAAGCTCATGTCTTGCCTGTGGACTTGAAGGGAGAGGCAGCTTGCTGAGCAGCAGAGGTACCAGATTCGAACATCTGAATTTCTAGGTGCAGGTGTACTGAAGCCTTGCACAGCGTGTTGCAGACTGTTTGTTAATACAAAACTGATTTGATAGTGTTACCGCAAGAGTAGCAAATTGCACACAGCAGGAAAATCCTGCATTCAGCTCAGTGTTAGAACATGGGCCAGCTATGGGTTTTCTACTGTTGCATTTAAGGAGTGGGAATGCTGGCAGATTAGTGGCCACTCCTCCGTCATTGCACGCATTCTTCCCCGGAGCTGCTAGAAGCTGGCTGACCAGACAGGTGTCTGTGCTGGCCAGGCCGTGGGTACCGCTGGGTCTTGCTGAAACGTGTGGGAAGGTGAGGTCGCTTGGAGCACTTAGTTCCTCCCTGGATACTTGGCAGTGGCATCAGACAGAGGCGGATTGTGGCTGTGAGTAACTGTGGGCTTCCCTCCGCGGCAGACACACGATGAGGTCACACTGGATCCTCTAACCTCTACATGCTCCGTTTGGAGCTGTCGCATGGATGGGCTAAGTCTGGTCTTTGTTCAGTTGTGAGCGTTTGGCAATCCAACATGTGCTAAGTCCAAATCTCTGGGTCTGGTGCTGCAGATCAGAGTTGACAGCAAAATGACTCTGGATAACAGATTATCAGCCACGAGACTTTGGGCAACTTACCCAACTCTCCTCTATTTCATCTCATGTTTCCAATGAGAAATATAAACATTTATCTGTCTTATTGGTTGAATGAGCTAATAGGTTATAAGCAAGTGGATAGGGTTGGGCATTTATAAATATTCTCTAACATGTTACTGAGAAAAGAATTATTTTCCTTTATTTTTTTAAAGACTTTTTTTTTTATTTATGTGAAAGGAAGTTAAATAGAATAAAGGAGAGAAGAGAGAACATCAATTTTCTGTTCACTGGTCCACTTCTCAAGTGGCCTCAACGACCAGGTCTGGTTGAGGTTGAAGCCAGGAGCCAGAAGCTCCATTTGAGTCTTGCATGTTGATTCAGGGACGCAAGCACTTGGGCATTCTGCTGCTGCTGACCCAGGTGCATGGGCAGGGAGCTGGAGCAGACGCGGAGCAGCTGGGACTCGGACGAGTGCTCACATGGACTGCTGGTGTCGTAACTGGTGGCTTACCCTGCTGTGCCACAACACTTTGGTAACAGTAACTTTCAGCTGCACAGGCTCTGCCTAGATTATTATCTGGTAAGAATCAGGCCTCCTCTGCTGTCAGCTGACCACAGGCACAGATTCGGTTCATTCCAAGATTGCCTCTCGGAGACTTGCTGTGCAGAGATGGTACTAGTCTGCTAGCCTACATGATATGAACCAAAGGTCACTGAACATTTGTGCACTTCATGACGCTGCTGAACTACATGCTGGTGCAAGCTCCTTATTTGTATACTGGGCTGTGAACCACATTTGTTTTTTTAAAGATTTATTTATTGGAAAGTCAGATATAGAGAGAGGAGGAGAGACAGAGAGGAAGATCTTCCGTCCGATGATTCACCCCCCAAGTGAGTGCAACGGCCGGTGCTATGCCGATCCGAAGCCAGGAGCCAGGAACCTCTTCCGGGTCTCCCACACGGGTGCAGGTTCCCAAGGCTTTGGACCATCCTCAACTGCTTTCCCAGGCCACAAGCAGGGAGCTGGATGGGAAGTAGAGCTGCCGGGATTAGAACTGGTGCCCATATGGGATCCTGGCGCGTTCAAGGCGAGGACTTTAGCTACTAGGCCACGCCACCGGGCCTGAACCACATTTGTTTTAAAGATTTTTTTTTTTATTTGAAGGATAGAATTACAGAAAGGAGAGACAGATCTTTTATCCATTGGTTCACTCCCCAAATGGCTCCAATGGCTGCACCTGGGCCGCTTCAAAGTCAGGAGCTAGGAGATTCTTTCAGGTTTCCTACACTGGGTACCGGGGCCCAAGCACTTAGGCCATCTTCTGTTACCTTCCCAGGCCATAAACGGAGAGCTGGATTGGAAGTGCAGCAGCTGGAACTTGAACTGATGTCCATATGGGATGGCAGCATGACAGCCAGAGGTTTAGCTCCCTATGCCACGGTGCCAGCCCCAGGACCACATTTTGAGCAGTGCTTTTTGAAAAGGTGTTTGATAAAGTTGAATGAACAAAGCACCTGAAATGGAGCAAATGCTTGTTAGCGCTGGATGGGAGGATGGAGGGGGGAAAGTTGTTTAATTTTATCTCCAAGGGGGGCAGTGCACCTGCTTTGGAGCTGCCGCATGAAGAGGAAGGTTACTGAGGGTCCAGGGAGCTTGTCTGGCCACTGTGGCCTGCACCCTCTCATCTTTCGTGAATGAAGCACCTCCCTTTTCTATATTCACCCTTTCTGTCCACGTCCCTGGGGTGCTGTCTGAAGGGAGCCATGATGTATGGCAGGCATGCTGGGTGGTCTGCGGTTCCCACAAGTGAGATTCTCGCTGTGGTTACTTCGTGCATATTCAGAGAAGGTCAGCGTGACTGGGCCCCCTGTCAGTGCATCAGGCCTGGGACTTGAACCCGGGTCTGCTCGATTCCCCGCAGGTGGTTTGAGGAAGTTGCTAATAGAATCAGTTTCTGGGACAGAACTCTAGAAGGGCCCACCCAGGGAACAAGGAAACGTAATCTAATCTTTGAGTCTCAGTGTCTTTCGTTGCCACACTGATCACTTTCCTGTCCTTGTGTGAACATGCAGGTGTGTTCCTGCACAGCTTGTGAACACCTGCACACCTCACACAGGGGGAGCGGGGGCGCCTTGAGTACTACCTGCAGTGGGCCAGTCGGTGGAGTGTGTTAGTCTGTAGACTGTGCCATGTGCCTGGGCTGACAGATGCCAAGTAAGGCTGACTCCAACACCCAAACCTTAAGGTGTGGTGTGGTAGCTCAGTAGGCTAATCCTTGGTCAGCTGACATCCCATATAGGTTTGTGTCCTGGATGTTCCACTTTCAATAAATAAACACATCTCTCTGTAAACAAACAAACAAATATCTCCATAAATCTGCCTTTCAAATAAAAATAAACACTTTTTTAAAAAAGATGTTTGGGCCAAGCATGATAGCCTAGTGGCTAAAGTCCTTGCCATGCATGTGCCAGGATCCCTTATGGGTGTCAGATTGTATCCTGCCTGCTCCGCTTCCCTTCCAGGTCCCTGCTTGTAGCCTAGGAAAGCAGTAGAGGATGGCCCAAGGCCTTGGGGCTCTGCACCAGTGTGGGAGACCCAGAAGCTCCTGGCTCCTGGCTTTGGCTTGGCTCAGCTCCGGCCATTGCAGCCACTTGGGGAGTGAACCAGCAGACGGAAGATCTTTCTGTAGATCTGACTTTCCAATTGAAAAAAATATATATATGTTTAGTGTAAAATCTATTAAGCAATTGTGCCATCCAACACTGCAGTGCCATGAGGAACATAGGAGTCTGAGTTTAAGAACCCATCCTCCTGGGACATCCATGTCCTTGGGACCTTGCAGCTGCTTGGGAGACCCAGAAGAGACTCCTGGCTTTGGATCAGCTCAACTCTGGCTGTTTGGGATGTAAACCAGTGCATGCAAGATCTTCCTCTGTCTCTAGTTCTCTCTGTAAATTTGCCTTTGAAATCAAAATAATTTATTTTTTTTTAAAAAAAGAACCCATCCTCCTGAGATTGATAATAACCTTTTGTGGCCCTGCATGACAGTTTTTAGAACTTCTTACTGGTCAGGCACGTCTGCAATCCCTGGCATCGTGTTCCCAGCACTTGAGAACCTGTGAGCTCCTGTGGAATGTGCTAGGTTCTCAGCCGGTGCTTTTCTACTGTTACTTCTAAGGACTGTCATCAACCCGCACTTGGCTGTCAACTGTCCTGACTCAACATTTTCTTCCATCTGTGGCAGCCCCCGCTTTGTTTCAGGCACAGTTCTGTGGTCAGAAGAACAACTGGGGAAGGTGAGGGAGGTGGGAGCAGGGGCCAGCTGTTTCTCCCAAGTAGATTGTTTCGAAGGGACCAATGACAGCTGTTTTTGGAACTACGGGGTGAAGCTTGTGGAAACCTTGTGCGGTCAGGAACAGTAGGACTGGGGGGCAGGCAGCCCCCACACTGGCTTCCAGTGGCAGGAAGTGGCTCCATTCTCAGAAGACTATCCAACACTCTTGCTTATTAATGCAATGGAGGAGTCAATGTTACCTGTTAGCTTCCTAGGAGGGAACACTGACTTTCCTTTGGGCAGGGATTCAGGCCTAGGAGAAGCAGGAGTGCCAGACTCGAGGGAAGAATCCTGTGAGCACACGTCACGCTTTGCTGGCCACTCCAGCCATATTCACACTCATGAACACTGAGCTTGGAAACACAGAGTGGCCTAGTTGAGCACACATTTATTATCCTCACATACAATCTGGGTTATGTATGTTCTTGTTTGGGGGATTGTACATATGCCTATCTAGGTTCCTTAACGAAGAACGTAAAACTTTTACATGACTGTTGGACCCAGCTCCTACACTGAAGTATTGCAAAATCAGATATACACAGAGGAGGACAGACAGAGAGGAAGATCTTCCATCCTATGATTCTCTTCCCAAGTGACCGCAACAGCCAGTGCTGCGCCAATCCAAAGCCAGGAGCCAGGAACTTCCTCCAGGTCTCTCAGGTGGGTGCAGGGTCCCAAGGTTTTGGGCCGTCCTCGACTGCTTTCCCAGCCACAAGCAGGGAGCTGGATGGGAAACGGTGCTGCCGGGATTAGAACTGGCATCCTTATGGGATCCTGGTGCGTTCAAGGCAAGGACTTTAGCCACTAGGCCATGCTGCCGGACCCTTTATTTTTATATTTAAAGGAGCTACCCTGTATCCAGCCTGTAGTTGAGTCTTGCTTTTTAATCTTTTCCAACCAACTATTTCTTAAAATTGGGATGCTCTGTTCACTGTGTTTAGTGTAATTATTGAGGACATGTACTTCAGACTCCTCCCGGGGCAGATTGGAGATAGTGAGACCAAATCATCTGTTGTAGGCAATAATGTCTCAAAGCAAGGAAATGATTTTAGATAGCGAGGAAGGGAGCGTGTCTGGAAGAGGCTAAAGGTATACACTCCACGGAAATGGAGTTTAGGGGCTGGTGTGTTGGCTCAACTGGCTAATCCTCCACCTCTAACCGCTGGTATCCCGTATGCGTGTCAGTTCATGTCCAACCTACTCCACTTCCAATTCAGCTCTCTGGTTATGGCTTGGGAAAGCAATGAAAGATGGCCCAAGGCCTTGGGATTCTACACCCACTTGGGAGACCTGGAAAAGGCTCTTGGCTCCTATAATGTTTAGATCAGCTCAGCTCCAACTGTTGTGACCATTTGGGGAGTGAACCAGTGGAAGGAAGATCTTTCTGTCTTTTCCTCTTTCTTTAAACTTTCCTTTCTAATAAAAATAAATAAAAATCTTTTAAAAACGGGGGACATATTTGTGAGTCACAGTGCAAGTGCTAAGATGGGTTCCAATGTCGGGGCATTGTATATGCATAAACGTGTTTATGAACTTAAACATCTGAATGCATTTTGAACAGCGCTCAGTGTGTGATCTGACGCTCTGCATGCGGAGCTGGCTGAAGCTGGTCTAGAGCCTCTGGGCTGAGCAGCTCTAGTGGAGCAGGTACCAGATGGCACCGCGTTAGGTGCTGGTGCTTCTGCAGATGGCCTGTTGAATTTGACTGCTTTCGTTACAGTAACAAGACAGTTGAGGCTGGGGAACTTTACACAGGTTTTTTAACTCCCAAATTTTGGAGTATGTAATGCTGGGATTGGTGTGCTTCCGGTGTTGAGCCCCTGGTGAGGGCCTAAAGGCAGATGGCACTGTAGTGGGGATGTGGTGGGAGCGAGCAACCCAAGGGTGACATGGGCTCCAAGATTGCTCTGTTAACTCCTTCTTGCAAGACCTCAACGTCACGAACATGACCTGAATCCCCTCTTGGGTAAGGACCTCCCATTAACTGGCATCTCTGGCGTCCCACTACCCATCACACTGCCATGCTGAGAAGCAAAGCTTCAGTGAAAGGACCGTGGGCACAAGCCACGGCCCAGTCATGGCAGCTGGTGTCTCACCGGTTCATTAGTTCTCACCTTTATACTCAGACTATGTTCACTCTACTGCAAATGATGTTAAGGAGAATTCAAAGTGTTACTGTCCTGGGCTGTGTGCCAATGTTCTAGCCAACAACAGGCCACCTGTGTAAGAGGGCTCCGGTGTTTGCAAAACAACTCACCCATGACAACTTTCCATCACCTCATGACACTTAACTATGTATGCCCCAAGTCCCCAACAGTCATGTCAACCACTGTTATCCATTAATGAGAGTGTTAGATCACAAAGTAACTCTGGGCAGGAGCAGCAGAGTGCAGGCTAGGGACAGTTTCAGAAATGAGCGGAGCTCTGCTGCTCCACCCAGCACCGCATCCAGGAACAGAACTACTACTCCAGCTGCTGGCAGTGTTGCCAGCACAGAAACCTGTGACCAGCCGTCCCACCTAGAAACTGCTCCAGCTGAAATGAATGCGCCCTTTGCCTGTCCAGTGATGGCTGACTGATGGCTGTGAGGGCTCAACTTCTTGGTCCCAACTTTAGGCAATTCCACAAGGCCATCTGTGTTGAATACAAGTATCTTAGTATCTTTTTTTTTTTTTTTTTAAGATTTTATTTTTATTGGAAAGTCAGATATAGAGAGAGGAGGAGAGACAGAAAGATCTTCCATCTGTTGATTCACCCCCCAAGTGAGTGCAATGGCCAGTGCTGCGCCAATCCAAAGCCAGGAGTCAGGAACTTCTTCCAGGTCTCCCACACGGGTGCAGGGTCCCAAGGTTTTGGGCCGTCCTTGACTACTTTCCCAGCCACAAGCAGGGAGCTGGATGGGAAACGGTGCTGCCAGGATTAGAACTGGCATCCATATGGGCTCCCGGGGCATGCAAGGTGAGGACTTTAGCCACTAGGCCACGCTGCTGGGCCCATGAATACAAATATCTTGTACCTTTCTCCTTTTGCTGAATTTTCTCTTTCAGGGAGCAGGGGGGGTGGGGAGTGATGATATTCTTTTACTGTCAGTCATGAATAAAACTATGTTCTGAATTTTGTGTCATTGAACCTGGGGGTGTTCTCTGGGGCCTCAACAAAGGAACCACTGAATCCCTGTCACACTGAGTTATCACTGTATGTATGATATGTTGTCTACTAGGGACGTTCATTAAAGATGTTGAAGATGTTGTGTCAAGAACAAACACAGAACCAAAAAAAAGAAAAAAAAAAAAAAGGAAACAACAAAAAACCTGAAAAACAACACAAACATTAGATTCAGTGTCGCTGTTTTTGCTGGATGTGGTCATCCAGGCACCTTTCCCGTAACATTCCCAAATTCCCCACTCCGAGATGGTAAGCAGGTGTTCAGCATGAAACACAGTTTGTCCAGTTCAGACACAGCAAGCCACTCTCACAACGAGGGTGTGGTAGGACTTCTAAATTCCAGATTCCCAGATACCAGCCAAGACTTCCAACCCTGAGGCCTTTCTAAGGAAAACAAATCAGTCCCGGGCCTCCACCTGTCCGCTTGTTTTTAATTATTATTACCTTGGTTTCATGCTTTTCTGTGGGACTGGCTAATGCCACTTCTGTACATCTACAGTATGCAAGAGTAGTAGCCCCGTCATCCCATCAGTTCACCAGATCCTGCCAGGTGACGGTCACTAAGGTAAATTCAGCCAAGCAGTAGCCCTGACATAGCTGCAGAGCCAGAGGCAGTAGCTTTGTTAGAGCAGATTGACATGCAGTCCTTGATACCTGCTATGCAGCCCGAGCTGTGGATGTATCCTTTCCACTCGGAGGATCAGAAACTAGTTCCAGCTCAGAAGAATGAACAACAGTACGCAGGTACCATCTTGCCCCAAGCCTATGTAAATGATCTTGCTTCTGCTATGTTCAAAGACATTCCACAGAAAATTGCTTAATTCATTCTATCAAGGAATTACAGTAACCCAATGGGATGAGAAAATCGGAGGCCTTTATAAAGCATAGGTATTTCAGAAACTGGAAAAAAAAAAGCGCCCTATAGAGTTTTCAAAAACCCCTAACTTTGTTAAACTTTGCAGGGAGAAATGCCCAGTGATCTGAAGTATGCTAGGACATTATTCCCTCTAAAGTAGAAGACAAATCATTATGACGTGCAGGCTCTGCCATGAAGAAGGCAGGCAGTGGACTGGCCTCTCTGGGTTCTGAAGCCAACGTCTGACACACCTGGGGCAGTGCTCTCCCTCCAGTGAGGTCCACAGCAGGAAAGGGCTCTTCGCGGTTCATGCTGGTGGAGGGATGCAGCTGCCCACAGGTCATCTACTCAAGCAGAACCCACACTGGAGTTGCCGGCAGGGAAAGGCTGCTGAAGAAACGACGGCCAAAGCCCATTCTCTGCACACTGTATTGACTTAAAGCATAAAATCCACATAGGCACATGATTGGAGAAAATACTTTATTTTTCAAATAAAAGATTTTTCAACCCTCAATTATTTTTGTAATAATTCTGTCTTATTAAACATATAATACATTTCATCTTTCCTCAAATCAAAGACTATGGTATAGCTGTAACTATCCTTAGTGATCAAAGTCTATTTCCAGAAATTTAAATTTGACTTTAAGAAAAATGCCACATCACGTCCTTCATACCTGACTTGGTGCTGAGGTTGCACTCGTATAATGGTGTGTTCTGGGATCCAGAGGCCGTGCCAAGCTGTAAAGCACACTGGAACCCTTTGCCAGCCTTCTGGATGGCACAGGCCTTGGGTCTGTTTTGCGGGATGGTTCTTCCCTGGCCTGGGGTCTTTGGAGACAGAGGACTGAGGTATATGCTGTGCTTAGATTTGTGTTTGGGATGGCAATGGCGAGGATCCCACTTGTTATGTCAGGTCTCTATTAGGAACCATTCCCATGTAAGAATGGAGAACAAATGGGCAGCTCCGGGTCCTTAAGGATACCAACATTCTGCTCCCAGTGACCGGTGTCTCACTGGTATGAGGGCCAATGAGGAAGGTAAGGACGGAGTTCATGTGAACCGAGATGCGGGAGGGATTGTGGAAACTGTGGTTGCACAAACTGGGACTTCCCTCTTGGAAAGGCCTTTCCGGCTGCATTCCCTCCCAGCAGCCAGCAGGGTGCTAGAACGTGCAGATACTTGTCGGAACATATCCTTCCGCTTGCTCTTGGAGTGATTTTAAAGTTAAATAACTGAAATAAATAAGGGGTAGCTAAAAAAGGCTTTGCTTTCTTTTTAAAATAGTAAATAGCATGTTTGCCTCTCATCATGGTAAAATTGCATTTAGAGTCAAGGTTTGGAAACCCACATAAAAATATACAGTAAAACATAGAAAAATCTTAAATACAAAAAACCCTCAAGTGATTGTATCCTTATTGATATCAAGATAACACAAAACCACAAGGAACAACTTAGTACAAAATGCAGTTCATTTCTTGTTACTACAATGAGACAACCGATAACAAAGTTCTAACGTGGACTTCTGAAAGAGGCTCACACATGTACACATGCTTCAAAATTTTGGCTAGTTTTTGTTCTATCGCACAGTATTGATGATAGTTCCAGTTGCTCTTAATAACATATGAGGAGCAAAGCTAAGTTTCTGATATTTGGATCAGAAAACAGCTAGGTTATTCTTTTGAATATTCCTTAAAAAGCTATTTTAAATCTGTTGTTTCACGGAACTTCTCTAAAGAAAAGCCCTTGGTCACAAATCTATACTCTCCGAAGTAAAACAAAAAAAATCTAATTTTTCTCAAATTATTAAACCTTGAAGAGCCACACAGTTACTAAAATTTTAGTGGTTTCATCTATGTGCTTTCAAAAAATGTCAGCAATGTTACTGTCTATAAAATACCAAAGCAGCATCATAGTATTCAGCTAATACTGGCATTCAGATACACCTTTAAGAAGCTATATCTTTATGATGAAGTTAGTCAACCTTTCAGAGTAACCACCTTAAAATCAATAGCTTGTTTTCAAAGTTCTATGGGTTTACATCAAATGCTGGAAGGAAGGAGGGTGTGCCGCAGTGAAAACCTGATGGCTCACGTAGGGGTCTTCCCAAACTGGCTTGCAATGATTTTAGAGTCAACAAACCTTCACCATGAATAACTCCCAGCTCAGTATTGTGGGAAGCCTTGTAAAAAGACCCTTTAGCATTACTGCTAACTACAGACCTTAGGTTGGTACCTAGGTGGAAATATACCATAAATGAAAGCAAAATTCACCGTTATCATGAGGCAGCCTCTCGTGCTGCTGACACACCACCTGCCCACTCCTGGAACCTACTGTGGCTAGTCTGGGACATTTCCTTGGTCCTGCACAATTTTCTTGAGATTTCAACATCTTACCAACAGTGACCTGACTCTAGTTCAGGCCTATAAAACATAATCGTTACAAGTCACACAAAAACATGATAACTACCACATACTCCTGCATGTTTTCAAAAAAGTCTTTGGATAACAACTATAAAACAATGCTCCAGGGGACAAAAGCAGCACTTCTAAATGATGGTTATTATACAGTGATGGAAGTGAGAAATATTTTCTAAAAAGCTGTACCAGTGCCGATTTCTGGTAGAACATAATATTAAATTACTTCATGAAATGTACTCTCGTTTTATGCTCTCCTGACAACACTCCCAACAGAAGGCACTCAGTCTATTTGCTGTTTCCTGGCTTATCAGGCATTCATCCTTTAATTCCCTGATTGTCTTCATCAGTGATTTCTGGAAATGCTTTTCTCGTTCTAGAACGTTCCGCAGGCTTTCCTGGGTATCCTCCAGCTCGCTGATCACATGATCTAATTTATGCTTAAGTTTCTTTGGACTGTCCATTACACTGTAGCTATGTTCCTAAAAAGATAAAGACCGAAGTATTAAATTACACAGGTAAGTAGAGAAAAGCTTGTAATTAAGTCTCAGCTTTAAGTTGGTGTTCCACAGAGGTTTAAAGAACACAGGAAAAGGACAGGAGGGGAAGTATGTTGGGGTTGTACGGCTAGGCACGTGTGAGGAGTGGAGAACGGTACAGATGGGAAGCAGGTCTCACCTCGTGATGCGATCTGCTGTGGCCACCATGACACGTGCCATGACTAGCTTCTATCCCACATACTTAAACTGATAGATCTTTTCACTGAGTTACTTAAATTTGACATGTACACTTCACTTAATAGGGATGACAGAAAACAGCACTGGTACTGATCCTGGTCCTTGTCAGGGATTCAGAGAGGACTCCAGTCTTGGATTTTTAGAGATAATTTAACACCTTCAACATTTATTAAGACTATGCTTAAGTTTGTAAAGAATATTTTCTTCATGTGAAAATTAAGAAAATAAAAGGCAAATTTTATAAGGATAGTCTAAAATAACTTTGCAAACCTGTTAAGATTTAATCGGTGAAGAGGACTTCCGCTGCCAGCCAAGATAAAATAACAAACTGGACTGATCCTGTCCTAAAAGACCCAGATGCCGCCAAAGACACAACAAGAGTTTTGAAAACAGTGGATATTGAGCAAAGAAGTCAGCTATCCTGGAGACTTGGGGAAACAAAGAAGTGAGCCTAGCACTGCCTCAGTCTACCCCCTGGACCAAGTCTCTAGGCTTCAGTACATGGAGGGGCATACAGCCCAAACTGAGGAAACAGTGCAGAATTTCCTGGGAAAGCAAGATGGCTACAATCCACAAGACAAAGAGAAGAGGTGAATGGAAAATTCTTGACATCATCAAAGGTTCCATGAGTAAGATCAGTGCAAGCAGGCCTGGTGCGGTGGCCTAGCGGCTAAAGTCCTCGCCTTGTACACACTGGGATCCCATAAGGGCACCAGTTCTAATCCCAGCCAGCTCGCTGCCCAAGGCCTGGGAAAGCAGCCGAGAATGGCCCAAAGCCTTGGGACCCTGCACCCACCTGGGAGACCTGGAAGGGGCTCCTGGCTCCTGGATTCAGACTGGTGCAGCACCGGCCATTGAGGTCACTTGGGGAGTGAATCATTGGACGGAAGATCTTCCTCTCTGTCTCTCTTCCTCTCTGTATATTTGCCTTTCCAATAAAAATATATAAATCTCAAAAAAAAAAAAAAAACCACCAAAAAAACAAACCAAACAAACCATCAGAGTGTGTGAGGAAACCTGAGGCTGAGGAAAGCAAGCCAGAAGGGTTAGGGTTAGGGAACTACTCGCACTCACTGGTCTGGCTTTCAAAGCTTCAGCATGTGGAGCACGGAGGAGAGCACATGAGTCTGCTCGCTCAGTGGTTTGCAAGTAGCCACATTCTGAGCACTGTTCTAGACCTGCCTAATCTGAAAATATCAAACTGTTTGTAAATAACTAGCACAGAACAATTCCCAGAAACACATGATGCAAATACACTAGAACTCAGCCAACTAAAAGCTGCGATGTACACCTTTCAAAATTAGTCAGGTAAGCAACTGACATTAAAGTGTCAGCCATAACAGAGATTAAACCAACCAATGAAAAAAATCAAGCCAGAACTAACACACATGTTAGAATTAGGCAAAAGAACTTAAAAAGTTATTTGAATTATTCTATATATTCATAAAGGTGGAAACATGCAAGATGCCAAAGAGACAGAACAACTGGAGACGAAAACTACAGTGTGCCAAGTGAAAGACATGGCAGAGAACAGCAGACTCGACACTTCAGAAAACATAGTGAATGTGAAGATGCATCCATAGAAATGACCAGAACTGACAACAGACAAAAGGGGGAAAAAGGCACAAAGGCGTCAGCCAGCTGCAGCACACTGACACAGCCCCGACGCGTGAGATCAGGAGTCCCTGAGAGAGGAGAGTTAGGACAGAGAGAAACAGATGAAGAAATCATAACCAAAATATTTCAAAGTCTGAGGAAAATTATAAAACCACATATAAAAAACCTCAATCAATCCCAAGCACAACAAATATTAAGAAAATTAAAATCTCTGCATGTCATGGTCAAACTATATGGTCAAACTAGTCAAAACTATAAAAAGGAAAGTCTTAAGAATAAAAAAAAAAAAAAAAAGAAAAAAAAGAAACATTAGGTGCAGAATAAAAAATGATGAGTTTTTAAAATCAGAAACTGTGAGAATGAGAACATAAGGAGAGCAATAGCATTAAAACTATGAGATATCAAAAACTCTCCAAAGCTATGAACCTGGAATCGGAAACTCACTGGAAGCATTTTTCAGAAACAAAGGTTAGCGGTGCTTTTCTTCAGACACCAGTGCTGAGGGCTCCTCACCCGCAGGTCCACCCGGGAAGGACTGGCAGTGCTGCAGGGGTCACAGGCCGCAGCAGTGGGAATCCACTCCTGAGCTCACGGGCTGACGGCCCGGACACTACCAACAAGCTGGTTCTTCCCGATTGGAGCTGCACAGTCAACAGAACATACGTTAAATTCTGCTACTTTTTGGCAGAAATTTCCAAAGCGCTTCCAAAAAAACACACGAGAAATCTAAACAGACAAAACAACTGGCTGACTGTAAAAATTACTAAAAAGCCACAGGGAGCAAGATAGTAAATCAGATCGAGATTCCAGTCCTGCCCCCAGCACGAACAGGAAGTGAGCTGAACAAATGCAAGCTTCAAGAGTCTGTGTGTGGATGAATGTTAAAACCTCAAGACACAAGCTAGCTATTTTTAAAAAATCATATGATCATATGTAGAAAACATAGCACTTAAAAGGACAAATTATTTTTCTGGTAAAAAATATTCCTGGCATTGAAATATTCTTACAAATGCATTTTTCAAACTAAATGGTATGTAACCAAAGGGTTAACTTGCACACACACATGAATTCCAGTCATTTATGAAATAAAATAACCCTAGGAGGCAATATTATTTGTGGATATTATATACTGAAAAAAGATCTTCAACTTCTAACCCTCCCAAGTTGTGCCTAATATTCTAAAACGTCTAATACCAATGGACAGGGCATGCTTACTTTAAGGAGTATTAGCATTAGTTTAGCGAGTAATTGTACTTACAAAAAAGAACTGGGATTGGAATTCTTCAATATATGAGGAAGCACCAACAAGGCTGTAACTGTGGTTTGTGACAGGAATGGTTTTAAAGGTGAAATTGTTTCTACAATGAATGTTTTCTCTTTTCTCCTGTGAAGAATAGTTAATAATCAATCAATGGGATACTTTTACCCTTCATTAAATTTTTATTCTTTAACTTCGTGTAGTGAAAATATCAATTTTTTTTTCATAAAAACTGCTTTAAAAATCAGTAGATTGTACTCAGATACTGTTTTTTTTTTTTTAAAGATAATTCTTTAAAGCTCATCTGGAAATACAAATGTTTCCGAAAGCGAAGGGAAGCGCGAGGGAGTACATGCCCTCGCAGCTATTAAAGGTGCACTGCGCAGTAACAACGATTACGACTCTGTTAGGGACACAAAAATTCAGGAAAAGAGAAAGTGCATGAAAGCCTTGAGGACAAAAATAACACTCCGAATACAGGAAAGAGCATCTCAGCCATGTTATCAACAGCAAACACTTCAGCAATTTTACACTTTAAATACAAGTAAACCGAAAAGGAATATAAAAACCATAAAGAAGTTAAAAAATATATACCCTTGAAGGCTAGAGTCATACAACACAAGTGAAAATTCAAAACTGATTAATGATTAAAAGTCTGAACCTCAGAAAAGGAAACTGCGGACATAAAGAGAACTAAAGAGAACAGAAATGACATTTAAACATTCACATCCTTCAGTATACAGTGTTTCTACAAAATAGCTTAGAAAAAGGACTTACCAAGTTACCGACAAAACATCAATATCCAGTCAACTAACAATGCCTAGGAACTTACTGTATTTGAAGTCAAAACAAGAAGCTATTTTGCTTGTCCACTTTATCAAACATTAAAAACAATTTACACCAAAGTTAGGATTGATATTTTGTTAGGCATAGCTGGCAGGAGTGGCCTGTGTAAGGTTTCTAGTAAACCTCTGGGACACCAGTATCACAAGCAAACAATTCAAAATGTGTATAATTTTTGATTTAGTAATTTTACTTCCAGGAATCTGGCTCAAGGAATAAAGATCTGCTACAATAATGGTCAGGTTGGTATTACGGTGTGGCAGGTATCTTTTTTTTTTTAAAAAAAAGATTTATTTTTATTGGAAAGGCAATTAGAGAGAGGAGACAGACAGAGCCAGTGTCTATCTGCTTATTCACTCCTCAGTGGTTGCAACGGAGCTAGGCAGGTCTGAAGATGGGCACCAGGAATTTCTTCAGGGTCTCCCATGTGGATGGGGGGAGAGGCCGCAGGGCTTCGGCCATCCTCTGCTACTTTTCCAAGTCACTGGTAGGAAGCTGAATAAGGAATAGCTGGCACTCAAACCAGTGTTCATGTGGAATGCTGAGGGCGAGGCAGAGGCTGTGCCTGCTAAGCCAAGGCGCCAGCCCCAGAACCAGCATTGTATAGGCACACCAGCTTGTGTCCCAGCTGCTTCATTTCTGATCCAGCTGTCTCTTGGCCTTAGAAAAGCAGTGGAGAATGTTCCAAGTGTTGGGGTACCTACCACACACACAGGAAACCACAATCAAGCTGCTTGCTCCTGGCTTTGGACTTGTCCAGCCCTGTTCATTATGGCCATCTGGGGAGTTAATCAGCAGAGAAGTTCTCTTTTAAATACTTTAATAAAGTATTCATTTTATAGTATTTAAAATCCTGAAAGATATCTGCCATTGATTACAGGTTTTGTAATAGTTTTTACAGGGCCAACTCCTATAATCATGGCAAATACTCTATAAACCCAGGAGTACGTACGTAGCCTTGCAGTTACACCACCCATGTCCCACATCACAGTGCCTGAGTGTAATTCTGTTCCGGCTTCCCATTCTGGCTTCCGACCAACGTAGACCCGGGGGCAGTGATGGCTCCAAGAAACTTATTTTAAATAAAGACTTATTTTATTTTTATTTGCAAGGGAAAAGTTACAGAGATAAGAAGACAGAGAGATAGGTCTTCTATTTACTTGTTTGCTCCCCAAATGGCCACAAAAGCTAAATCTGGCCTGGTCCAAAGCCAGAAGCCAGGGGCTCCCTCCAGTTCTCCCATGTGGCTGCAGGGAGATCCTCCACAACTTTCCCAGGCCATAAGCAGGGAACTGGATTGAAGTGGAGGAGCCTGGACTTGAACTTGTGCTTATATGGGATACCGGTGCCAAAGGTAGCTTAGTCTACATCATGGTGCTGGCCCCAAATGTTTACATGTATGACAGGACTTCAAAAGTCCATGGACTGTAGAATTAGAAGGTAAGGATGAAATGTGGAAACCTGTTTTTCAACATAAAACAACTCCCACACCCCCCAAAAAGTTGAAGCCACTTTTCTAAGCATTGATAGCAGCCATTTTAGTACATCCCAAATTGACAGTCCTGGACATACAATCATGCCAATGCATTTTTTTTTCGCATTATAAATTAAAAAAATTGCCTTTCAAAGATTTTTTTAAAAAAAGATTTATTTTTATCAGAAAGGCAGATTTACAGAGAGGAGGAGAGATAAAGATGTTTCATACACTGGCTCACTCCACAAACGACCAGAAAGCTTCTTCTGGGTGTCACCGGTGGCTCAGTCCCAAGGTCTTGGGCCATCCTCCAATGAGGTTGGGAAGTGAAGTAGCCAGGACATTTGGGACCCCGGTGTGAAAATGGGGAGGGTCAGCCAGTTAACGCACTGCTTCCGGCCCTGAAGATTCAAGGTGAAGAAAGTGTGAAGAAGCCACATCATGCCTGATGACATCCATCAAAACTCCTGCCACATGTCCTTGAGGATGACAGCCGTGAGCCGGAGGAGTCACAGTACAGAAACACTACCTGGTGAAGCTGTTTCAAGTATTTCCCTAAAATTTTGGCTAACTTTCTCAAAACGCTGTGCTCAAAGGAAAGAAAGATGTTAACATTCTTTGGTCCTCCAGAAAGTTAAAAACACAAAAGCTGAGTATCCTCTAACCTTGCTGCCATCGGTCTGCATGTTTGTCGTTGAGACAGTACAGGCACAGTCACGTTTTGGCTCTTGTCCCAGCTCTTCAGAGATTGCTTCCGGGATCCCCGTGCTGTTTGTGTCAGCATCCACAGAGCAGAAACGCTGCCAGTTCCCAGTCACCATGGCGGAGGTGGAGTCAGCCGTCTTGGTGTTGGCTCGGTTGCTGCTGTTCGCTTGTTGATTCTCCTCCCCAGGGCAGGGACAAGATCAATCTTTTTCCTTGCAAACTGACATGGATGGTTGGCTGTGATGGGCTTCAAAACCAGCTTACTGCTTCCTAAAATCAGGCACCCGCTTGTGAACTGCACCGTTCCACAAAAGGTCAGTGATTTCACCATTCTTCCACCCAAGCTTCATCATAAACCGGATTTTTATTGTTACAGTTTGGGCAGAATTCATGCCAATCTGATAGGGGCTCTTCCAAACTGCTGTGCTTATCCTTAGTGCTTCAAGCTAGATCCTGCTCATACTATGAACTTAGTACGAGGTTTTTTTTTTTCTTTTAAGATTTATTTATTTTTATTACAAAGTCAGATATACACAGAGGAGAGACAGAAAGAAAGACCCTCTGTCCAACGACTCACTCCCCAAGTGACCTTAATGGCCGGTGCTGTGCCGATCTGAAGCTGGGAACCAGGAACCTCTTCCAGGTCTCCCACGCGGATGCAGGTTCCCAAGGTTTTGGGCCGTCCTCAGCTGCCTTCCCAAGCCACAAGCAGGGAGCCGGTTGGGAAGTTGGGCTGCCAGGATTAGAACTGGCGCCCATATGGGATCCTGGCGCGTTCAAAGTAAGGACCCTAGCCACTAGGCTATGCCGCCAGGCCCAAGTATGAGTTTATTTTGGTGTATTACATTTTTGAAATCCATGCCTTTTTTAAAAAAAATAATATGCACATGTGAACCTGTTGAAACCCTCATATTAATGATAAGACCATAAATTTCCAAATCACTTCGGAAACTCTGGCACCCCATTCAGGCTGAACCAACACATGAAACGTCCATGGCTGCACATTTTCTAATAGCTCCTATGTGAAAACCACCTTCATGTTCAAGAACAGTGCGGAGGAATCATTGTTTATACAAGTGAATACTACAGATGAATCACACAAAATGTAGAACTAAGAAGCCAGGATATATATTGTCGGGCTCATTTACACAATTAGCAGTGATACAAGTTAGGATGGTAGTTAGCCTCGTGGGAAGCAGTGACTAACAATACGAGGGAAGTTTGGGGGAGCTGGTGATGTCCTATGTCCTCGCCTGAGGGAACTACCCGAGTACATGCATATCGTGAAAACCCACTGTACACTGAGGCTGGGCATACTATTATATTTCAGTAATAAAGTTTAGTAGGAAAAAATGATATTCTATACTGGCTTCTTTTTAAAATGGGATCTAAACAGACCTGCGGTGTACAATCACATGAGGAGTTACTTTGAAACACTGCAGAACCCAGCACTCCAATCAAAATTACTAAGTCCAATTTTCCGGAAGTGGGGTACGGAAGTTTTTGAACAAACTTTCCAGGTAATTCTTACTAAAGTTTCAAAGCCTCTGTAGTGGGAAGATACTTAACGTCTGAAGCTAAAACACCCGTGTTCAAATTTAAGTCTCTGCTATTTCATAAGTTGTGTGATCTCGGGGAAAGCATTTCAGCTTACTGAACTTTACGTCCCTCAAGTGATAAAATGAGAGTAACGGCATTTTCTTACGCTCATTTTTGAGGAGGGAAGTGAGTTAATATATTTGTCAAGTATGTGACCAGTGACTAGCACCTAGCAAGCACAACAGAAAAAAAAAAACAGAGAAACAGGTAAAAATAAGATTTAGTGTAACTTTGTATTTGAAGAGGCTGAATTTATATATGAACTCATACAAATGAGTGGAGAGAAACACATGAATGTATTCACATTATCATCTCTGGATTATGTGATTAGACTGTAATTTGTTTTGCTTGCATCAACAAATTTCCTATCATGGAAAATTACTCTGTTATTCAGGAATAAACAGTTGTTTTGGAAAGTTAGTGACATGATTTAATTGCTTATGTTTTTTTTTTTAAAAAATTTGTTTATATGCCTTTTCTTAATATCTTTTAAACATTACAGCTAGATGGCACCTAGCCAGTAGGTAACAACAAAAAAAAATCTTTAAATTACACATGGTATATATGTTCCTTAAATGGAAGAAAGCAAGGGACCTTTCATTTGGCCACCCAGGCACTTTCAGAAGATGACCAACTACAAAAAGTGACTGAGTTGGCCTAGCACCATGTAAAATTCCTTGAGGTCACAGGAAGGGGACACCTCTCCATGGAGGTCCATTATTATTTTTGGAATCCACAGGCTCTTCCTGTATTTTCCACACTGGAACCAACCATCCAGTTTCTAGAAGCCAGTACACTTTTAGGGACATAGGTCAAGGTACTGAGGGTGAAGCAGTCAGCATATGCTACTATCACTGAGAAAAAAGTTTGACTAGAGTGTACTTACTTCTTTTCCTTATGTAGTTTTTTCTGGTCTCCTCCCTTTCTTTTCCCTATTCATATCTCTTTGGTCTTTACCTAGACTTTAAACTTGCACCTGTGTAGTTCTTAGAAATGTACTTTTGCTTGGCTACTTTTGACTAACATTGCCATTGTTAAGTCTGTCAAGTCAGAACTTAAAATGCTAAAAGCTGGGGACTCAATCTGGTCTCCCAGGTGGGTGGTGGAGAACGACTTCCTTCAACATCACCTGCTGTCTGCTAGGGTCTAAATAGGATGCTAGAATAAGGAGTCAGGAACCAACCCAAGACTTGGATGCAGGCACAGTAAACCACTCACTGTCTTACGCACTAGGCCAAGTGCCTACCTTAGGCTCTTAGTCACAAAGCTTGAATGATGGCTACTCATAAATTCCAGATGGACTTCATCAAACTTTAGGGAATGTACAAAAAATGTATGAGTGGCTACCCACCAAATACTTAGACATTTTAAAAACTGAAAAGTGAAGCCTACAGGTTAAAAAAACTGAAAGAATGGGTTTCAAATAAACAGGCAAACAATAAAAACATTAGCCAGAGTGGTAAGGGTTCCTTCACAGCAACAAAGTGAGTAACGACGGCAAGGAGGATCTCATAAACCAACCTGTGAGTGATACGGAGAATCAAAGACGGACGGTATGACTCCAGGTCTTAATTTAATGTTTGGAGTACTTCTATCAAAATCTGAGTTCTTAAAGTGCCTGGAGCACAAGACATCTCCTTTCTTTGGCTCCCAAATGCCTGCAGCATTCACATCAAGCCTTTTCATGGCTAATACCCACTTTCTTTTGGTGATTTCATCTGTGGGGAATCTAGAAAAAAAATTTCAAAATTAAAAACAGTATGGATACGTGCTAGATTAAAACTACCTCCTCGAACTGTCGCTGAGGCTGAAGTGCCTTTATCTTGCTTGTTTCCACTGTAGGAACTGACAGTTCCGGGAATTGTGATTCATGCTTCCCTAAGCTCAGGCTGTTTTTTCCTAATTATGCCATCAGACATACATAGCCCTTTCAATTTTTCCCATTAGGAAGAAAAACTTCAATGGATATTTAGCAGTTTATATGAAGATCTGCAGTTGAGAAAGGTGTCTCTCAATGGAGGAATGCTCAACAATGGCCAGGGGCCTGTTCCTATCTGAAGTTGACAGCTGATGCTCGTGGGTGAACTGGGCACCTTCCATTTCTCCGGAGCCAGAGAAAGCGGATTAGCACAGCATTTAACACACAGCAGGTCTACAAATGCTGAGCGAGTCTGTGGCAGAGTACAGAGGTCAGGAAGCCTTTTCTGTCCCAAATTCAAAGCTGATTTTGATTCTTTTTAGAATAAGGCAGGGTATCGGATGCTACCCGATGGTCCTTTGGCAGCTAGCATGCTGTCTGGTACAGAAATGGCCAGAGATGATCTCCAGGAAATGAATCATTTGCTTAAAATCTTATTGCTCAATCACTCCTTGTGGTTTTGAGTATAGTTAAAACACTAAATCAGGATCACCTTGACTTACCTGTAATGCAACTAAAAGACTCTTGCTCTGAACACGTCATTTCTGTCTACTCTACAACCTATCCTTGGTCTGTTTCTAAACAGAAACAACAGCATTTAGACCTGAGCAAAGATCCTTCCTTCAGACTGTCAGCTACATGCACACATCGCTGAAGATACGTTAAAATGCAAAGTAAAAACAGCAAATTGATTCTGAAATATATTTATGGATATATTTTGTTGTTAAGCCTGATACCTTGGCAGATTATCTTAAAACTTCTAAATGACTAGAGTCTAAAGTCCTCACAGTTACTTCAAGTTGAACTGCAAAGGTGACTTTAAAAAGCACTTGGGGACTCAAGTTCAAAATGGAACACCCAAACAGAACGTTTGCTCTTTTTTTTTTTTTTTGCTTTCTATCGCTGCAGGGCACTCTGAGTGGAACCTTACACGTGAAACGTCAGTCCCTTTAATTTGGAATTTGGCAAGCAGCGGGATGCACATCCAATGGCCGAGCAACATTTCACCATGATTTTAGCAGCTCATTGAAGCACTGGAAGAAAACGGAAAATGGTTTCAGTCAGTTCAGCACTTCCAAGGGCGGACTGGGGGCAAACACAGGGACCTCTCCCAGCACGTCCGAGGAAACGCGTCAGGGAGTCGGGAAGCCGAGGGACGCGCCAACACCTGCGGCTTCGCTGCCGACTCGGCTCTGGAGGCCGGCGACGCGTCCGGTCCAGTGGCCGCCGAGCCCACGGCCGCTGTCCCCTCCGAGACCCCCGCTTCTCCCTCGCCCTCCGACGCCGTCACACCGATCGCGGCCATTTCCTCACAGCTCTCTCGCCGCGCCCGTCCTCCCACGCCCCGCCGCCCCTCCAGATGCCCAGTTCGCTGAGCGGTCCCGCGGGGAGTGTGGGTTCCCGGGCCCCACACGGGCACCCCGAGGAGGCCAGATCCCTCCCCCGGAGCCGGGCCGCGCTCCGCCCCCTTGGCCGGGCTCCCCGCCGCCCGCCAGAGGGAGGGGCCGCCCTGTCACAGGTGCCCCGCAGCTGAGGGGGTGAAGGGGGTCCCCCTGTCTCGGGGGCCGCCCGGCATCTCCGCGCCGCCGCAGTCGTCCTCGTCCCGAAACACGCCTCCCCCCATCACCCCCCATGATTGGGGCGGGCCGCGACGCGAGGCCAAGAAAAAGCAACAGAAGAATAATTACCGTTAGGCAGCGAAGACAGCAACTCACAGCCACGACAGAAATTGCATCTCTCTTCACTTCCGCCCGGTCGCCCCGGGAGCCGGAAGCTGGCCTGCCCCGCGTCACGTGCCCGCCCGCCATCTTGAACATGTGACCCTTGCGGCTGGGAGGAGCGGCGCTGCTTCTCTGGGCGGGGTTTGCCTTCTTCCCGGAAGGGGCTGGGGGTGTGCGGGGCGGTGGAGGACATGGCGGCGGCGACGGCGCGGGAAGGTGGCAGCCGCCAGCGTGGCTGCGAGCACTATGACAGAGGCTGTCTCTTGAAGGTGACGACTTGAATGGGCACATCCCTGGCGAGCTTCCTCCGGGTCGGGCAGGGCCGGGGGCAGGGTGGGCGCGCCATCAGTCTTGGGGTTTAAATTTGAGGTTAGGCTGTTTGCCAGGAGACTTCACCTGCAGTTGGATTTCTCTTGTAGGAGAACGTTTTGGCCACGAGACCATAGGCCCCGTGTTTCTTCCCTGCGTTGTCCTTTGCAAGAAAAACCCTTTTTGGCTGGTCAAAGCGTCGGCTTATGCAAGTCCTTTTACTAGGGCGTTTATTCGACTTTGGCTATTGGAGGTATACACTGAGGCCACCCCAGGGCCCTGGCGGCGTGGCTTTTTTGCCCCGACCAGCCTCCCACAACCCCTCCCCGCTTCTGGCATGTGATGAAATAATGAAAAGAGGGTAGGAAATGGGAGGGTGGCAGATGTGTTCAGTTCCTGAAATGCTATTTTACAGCCTACAGGCTTCATTTTAGAGGCCGTGCAAATGCCCAAACCCGTGAAGCACGAAATTTGTGTCCCGAATAGGAAGACAGTCACGTGATACTGTTTAACTTGGAAATTATGTATGCAAATGTGCATGAGACATATGTATTGCTACTTTCGCTGTTTGTGCAATCAACTTTTTTTTTTTTAATTGGCATACATGTAATTGAAGTTCCCAGGTTTTTCTTGCAAAGGACAAGAAGTGGTCCCTCTTTGCTTAGAAAGCTGGAGTTTTGGAGTTGCACAGTCCTGCACTCAAATCTAAACACTTCTTGTTCAGCGCTGTGATTTTGAGTAAGCTACTCTTTTTAGTGTCTGTTCGGGAGCATAAGATAAGTAGTAGTTTTGCTTGGTAAAAGTAAAAAGGCTGTCAAGTAAAGGGCACTCGTAGTGTTTTAGCAGGTGCATTCCCTGGGGTTAGTGTAAGTGTAGACGACCACCGTCCCTGCTGTCCTGAACTCCTGGGTCGCCTCACCGGTTAGCCATGCTGGTTGTCACGGGCCAGCATCTTTAGATGCAAGTGGTAGTCTCAGGCTGGCGTGGGCAACATAGACCCTTGTTGTAGGCTGTGGATGAAACTCTGTGAGTTGTCCATTCAAGTGGTGTGTCGGGAAATTGTTATTCTGTTTCTATTGAGATGGTCTGTTACTCTTTCAAACTTGATTGAATGGTATCTTGGACAGCCTTCTTCCCCCTGGAGAAAACACAACCCGATCTGGGTTTTTTAGCTCTGAGGGATTTAGACAGGAGTGCCACTTTTTTTTTTTTTTTTTTGCCTTCTTCCCGCTCTCCTAAATATCAGGGGTCAGATGATGTGTTGCAAGGAGGAAGGGATAAGCTAGGGCAAATGCACATTCGATTAAAAACTGGGAGCTGACGTTTACTTTTGGCAAGGAGGAAGCCCGACTGGAGTGGACTGGAGGTAACAGGACAAATGGAACTAGAAACAGTATCATTTTCTATAAAAGAGCTCAAGAAAAACAATGAGGCCTTGGTTGCTGGGAGATACATTATGGGATTACTCCCCAAACTCCTATAAAAGTGGCGGTGTTAGAACGTGTTTTTTCATAGAAGTGAGAACATTTTATAATGGGGAAGAACTAGGGACATGGCCTTGATGTGCCAGAGGGCTTAAGATCCAGTGTCCAAGGTGATTGATATTCTTTAGATTTGGATTGAGGCATGGCCTGGATATTCTTTGTACAAGAAGTGAAGGCAGAGGACATTGAGGTGTGTTTGCAAGTGGGTTGAGTTGGTGAGAAGATGTTCTCTTGTGATGACTTCCGTTTTCATAGTGAAATAACAAGTTCACCAGCTGAGTGTTAAGGAAGAGGAGGTGTTAAGAGTTTTAAAGAGAGAGGATGTGAAATGCTCCCTTAGCATGAGGAAAAATATAGGGTAATACGGTAGTAACAGTTGGCCTCTTAGGAGTGGTTATGATTTGCAGGTGGAATGGGGCTGCTTTGTCTCTATAAAAGCTATAATCATGTGTTCCTGATAAAGATTTGGGGAGTGGGCATCACTAGGTTTCAGACTTTGGTATGGTGAGTGTGTAGAGGAAGACAGGAGGGTGCTGGGGTGTGTGTGAGGGTGGCCCAGGAGTGAGCTGGAAAAGAGAAGGTGGCAGAGAAACTTCCTGCCTGAAATTGAGATCCCAGGAAGGTGCATTTGGGGAGCAGCAGTTTAGGTGGAGTTAGTGGACCCTGTGAAGGGCTGAGGCAGCTTCAGGGTGTCTGTGAGGTCAAAACTGCTTTCTATCAGTACTTCAAACCTTTGTCCTCTTCAGTGATGCTGGAAGGGATCTTGGGGCCAGGTACAATGGCTCAATTGGCTAATCTTATCCCTTCAAGCGCCGGGATGCCATATGGGTTCTGGTTTGAGTCTAGGCTGCACCACTTCCCGTCCAGCTCCATGCATAGGTCCTGGGAAAGCAGCAGAGGATTGGGGCAAAGTCTTGGGACTCTGTACCACATGGGAGGTCTGGAGGAGGCTCCTGGCTTCAGATTGGCTCAGATCCAGCCATTGGGCCATTTAGGGAGTGAACCAGTGGATGGAAGATCTTTTTCTGTCAGTAGATTTGCCTTTCAAAAAAAAAGGACCAGTGAACCAGCAGATGGGAGATCTCTTGATTTGTCTCCCTGTCTGCCTTTTCAGGTAAATCAGTTCCTCTGGAAACAGAGCAGCTGGGACTTGCATACCCATTGCTGGCATTGTCGCTGGTGACTTAACCTACTGTATGTAGCACAGTGCCAGCCTTATTCATTACATTCTATTTATGTTACATGTAATGAATTTGACATGCTTCTGAAGTTACTCTTGCCTCTAAATAAGTAAAGGAATCTTTAAAAAAAAAAAGGCGGGGGGCAGTTTCACCTGTAATAGATGAAGCAATGAAATTATCTTGTCAACTCAGCACATCTTATTAATGCTCTGTTGAACAAAATGGAAGGCTTCTATTAAGTACTTGTGCAAACTGAAATGAAATGATTTTCTTGAGGCGAAGCTGTTGTACAGTTAGATTGTGAGGACTTGGATAATTGGCAGACATTAAGGAGGGAAGCTAGACAATATCTGTTGCCAGTGGTCAGTTTCTAGTTGTTATGATTATTAACATTTTGGAAGATTTTATTGGCTTCTGTGAACTCGGAAGCTTCTTAGGACCAGAGAACTTTTCTGTTAAGACTGTCTCCTTAGTGCTAAAGACTTTTAATGAATGGGATTTCCTTCATATGTCAATATATGAACACTTGGAAGAATCTAAGTAATTCAGAGAACAGACATTTTCCAAATGAGAAATACAGGTTAAAAGATGTTTTTGAAATATGAGATAGATGAGTAGGGTTTAAGAAGAAGAAAAAAATCTTTGAAAAAATTTTAGATTCCATGTTCTTACTAGTGTTTAAGAATTGTTGAGTTTTGGCATAGTATCAAAAATTCATACTTCTCTGAAAAGTCTCAGAAACTTTTTACTTTATAGTAAATTCAGGTTGCACATATTTGTGAGAAAGCATAAATATTCTTTCCTTTTCAGTTGTGTATTTGTGAAGGTGATAGGGGCCCAAGCACCTCGGCCACCTCCTGCTCTCCCTGGTGCAGTAGCAGGGGGATGGATTGGATGCAGAGCAGCTGGGACTTGAACTAGCACCTCGATATGCATTGTTGACGCGTGGATGTTGACTTAACCCAGTGTACCGCAATGCAAGCCTTACTGCATTTTATTTATGTTCCATGTAATGGACTTGAGACTTTTTTAAAGTAATGCTTTAAAATTTAGCTTTTTAAAAAATTATTCATATATTTTCAAATTCAAGATTAGAGAGAGAGAGATCTTCCATCCATGGGTTCACTGCCTAGATGACTGCAGTTGCCAGTATTGGGACAGGCCAAAGCCAGGAGACGGGGTCCCCCAGTGGAGTGACATGGGCCGTCTTGGGCTGCTTTTCTCATGCCATTGCTAGGGACCTGGATCGGGAGTGAGCAGCCGGGATGTCGGCTGGGCTAATATGGGATGTTTGTGTTGCAAGTGGAGGCTTTACCTCCTGTGTCACGTTGGCAGGCCAGAATGTTTGAATTTGTGCTGTAGTGTACATCAATAGATAAAATTCCTGTACAGCAAAGCTCTTTCAGATCTTCTGTAACTTTTAAAAGTGTGAAGAGGTCCTGACACCAAAATGTTTTGAGAGCCACTGCTCTGTGGAGTGGCTGAGGAGGACTGGGGAACAAGGTCATTGCAAGTGGGAAGGGCCAGGAATTGAGAGTTCGGAGTATTGAAGATCTTTTTTGGTGTGGATCACTAAGCTTCGGGACCACAGGGAGAAAGGAAGCCAGTTAGGTGTTAAAGTCTGAAGAAGAAACGGCTAACAGTCTGGCCTAAGGAGCCTTCAGAAATGAGTGGCTGGCTGCACGAGGTTTGTTTCCTGGAAAGTGGCTTGGAAGTCTCTTGGTGTGCTAGTTAGGGCTGGGTTCTGTAGCCCTGATGAAAAGACTGAAGAGCCTGAGAAAGTGGTTTGTTTTGTCCCACCTCACAGTGTCCAGGTGAGGTTCCAGATCGGCAGTAAGCCTCTGTTCTGTGCGATCCCTCTGGGGACAGACTGCCCTCATGTGTTACCTTGCCATATTGATCCAGCAGTAGTACTGGTGGGCAGTCACGTGTCCCTGGAGAAGGGGAAACTAGATTTTGGTGGCTGTCACTAGGACTGTCTGTTAACACTTGCATGTCCTCTGCAGTGTTGAGTATTGGGTTGCTGATTAATAAGTACTAATAAAAAAGGGGCTGAGTATGTTACAAAAATCTGTGTGGAAATGCCTGTGAGGAAGTTGTGCATTTGTTACTCAGTCTGAGAGGTTAGAGTGTTTATGGATTCATCTCCCAGTCTAGGGATTCCCATCCTAAACTTGTGTTTTAAGATTGTGTTTAACTTCAGACATATAGATGTTGAAGGAAATTGTTAAAATATGCCAAAAAATCAATGAAATATTATTAGCATCCTGTCCATTGCCGGTGTCCTTTGATCTTGTTCTAGGAGGGGAGGAGGAGGGGGAAAAATTTTTTTCTCTTTGCATAGCAAACTTGTCTTGTCTTGTTGCTTATCCGTGTTTCTCCCCTGGGGTTAGGCGCCTTGCTGTGACAAGCTGTATACGTGCCGGCTCTGTCATGACAGCAACGAAGATCATCAGCTGGACCGATTTAAAGTAACGGAGGTACAGTGTATAAACTGCGAGAAGATTCAACATGTAAGATTTCTATGACATTCTGTTTTGTTAAATATTAAGCTGCTTTAAAAATTTAATGAGAACTGTTGCCAGTGGGACTTCTTTTAACTTAGATAATAAGTGTCTTTGATTTAGATGATTGGAAATGGGTAAAAATAAAACTGCATATATACATCAACATAAATTCTGGATATTCAGATAGTCATATTCATAAATTTACTCCAGTTTTTAAAATTTCTTGTGTCTTTTTTAGGCCCAGCAGACTTGTGAAGGGTGCAGTACCCTGTTTGGTGAATATTACTGCAGTATATGCCATTTGTTTGACAAAGACAAGAAGCAATATCATTGTGAAAACTGTGGAATTTGTAGGTACTGTATGTAAAATGTTCTAACTGCTAATGTTTCTGGATAATAATTTTAAAATCAGCTTTATGGGAACATAGTTACATGTCAAAAAATGTGTTCATTTTAAGTATCTAGTTCATCACATATTGACAGTTATATATGTGTCCGTTACAATTATTCACAAAGGTGTCTTCATGTTTCTTAGAAAAAAATGTGTTCATTTATCTGAAAGGGTGTTAGAGAAGGAGAGGCAGCAAGAGGGAAGTCTTCCAGCTGCTGCTTCACTCTGCAGTGGCATCAGGAGCCAGGGCTGGGCCAGGCAGAGTGTCTGGACCATCTTCTTCTCCCCTAGATTTCAGTGGAACAGCTGGTACTCGGACCAGTGCCTGTATGGGACACTGTCTCTCCTAGATCCAGTGGGCAGCTGGTACTCGGACCAGTGCCTGTATGGGACGCTGTCTCTCCTAGATCCAGTGGGCAGCTGGTACTCGGACCAGTGCCTGTATGGGACACTGTCTCTCCTAGATCCAGTGGGCAGCTGGTACTCGGACCAGTGCCTGTATGGGATGCTTGCTGTCTCTCCTAGATCCAGTGGGCAGCTGGTACTCAGACCACTGCCTGTATGGGACGCTGTCTCTCCTAGATCCAGTGGGCAGCTGGTACTCGAACCAGTGCCTGTATGGGACACTGTCTCTCCTAGATCCAGTGGGCAGCTGGTACTCGGACCAGTGCCTGTATGGGACACTGTCTCTCCTAGATCCAGTGGGCAGCTGGTACTCGGACCAGTGCCTGTATGGGACACTGTCTCTACTAGATCTGAGTGGGCAGCTGGTACTCGGACCAGTGCCTGTATGGGATGCTTGCTGTCTCTCCTAGATCCAGTGGGCAGCTGGTACTCAGACCACTGCCTGTATGGGACGCTGTCTCTCCTAGATCCAGTGGGCAGCCGGTACTCGGACCAGTGCCTGTATGGGATGCTGTCTCTCCTAGATCCAGTGGGCAGCTGGTACTCAGACCACTGCCTGTATGGGATGCTGTCTCTCCTAGATCCAGTGGGCAGCTGGTACTCAGACCACTGCCTGTATGGGATGCTGTCTCTCCTAGATCCAGTGGGCAGCCGGTACTCGGACCAATGCCTGTATGGGACACTGTCTCTCCTAGATCCAGTGGGCAGCTGGTACTCAGACCACTGCCTGTATGGGATGCTGTCTCTCCTAGATCCAGTGGGCAGCCGGTACTCGGACCAGTGCCTGTATGGGACACTGTCTCTCCTAGATCCAGTGGGCAGCTGGTACTCAGACCACTGCCTGTATGGGATGCTGTCTCTCCTAGATCCAGTGGGCAGCTGGTACTCAGACCACTGCCTGTATGGGACGCTGTCTCTCCTAGATCCAGTGGGCAGCTGGTACTCAGACCAGTGCCTGTATGGGATGCTGTCTCTCCTAGATCCAGTGGGCAGCTGGTACTCAGACCACTGCCTGTATGGGACACTGTCTCTCCTAGATCCAGTGGGCAGCTGGTACTCAGACCAGTGCCTGTATGGGATGCTGTCTCTCCTAGATCCAGTGGGCAGCCGGTACTCGGACCAGTGCCTGTATGGGACACTGGCGCTGTAGGCTCAGGCTTGTGTGCTACCCACAGTGCTGACTCCTTCATCCTGCTTTTTTTTTTGCAAAAATCATATCATTTCTATTATACCTATTGTGTGGCAATATAAAATTTTAGTTTTGGGATATAAAGTTTTTTTAATGAAGTATTTTATTAGCAACTGGAGTAGAAAATTAGGCTAAAGCTGTCTTAAAGTTTTTAATATACCAAATATGCAGATTGATTTATAAAAATTAGAAAACACAGAGAAATAAAATATGAATAAAATAACTCCAATCTGTTCATTGACAAGTGTGCTACTGATAAATGTTGGAAAGTTAAAAAAAAAAGTTAACTTTGCCTTTTAAGGTTTGTTAGTTGAGTGTGAAACAAACAGGTTGGCAGGAGAAAAGCCGGGACACGTTTATTGACATACATGAGCAGGGGATCCGCATGGCTAGTGTCATGTGTGGATTAAAGATGGGGACAGGGTTTTGTGCACTTCTGTGAGGTGGTTTGTTGTGCAAACGTCACAGAGGGTATCTACCCGCCCCTCCGTGACTGTGGCCTCCTGCACTCGTAGGCTTATGGCAGAGCCGGATGTTTAGACTACACACACGTACAGTGTGATGCTGTGCAAGCACTGTGAAGAGTTTCAGCACAGTGGGAAGTGTTGGTGTATCTGAACATAGGTAAGCACTAGAGAAATAGGACATCAAAGATGGGACATAGCACCCCAGTGGAGCTTGCAGAACCGAAAGTTGCTCTGGGTTAAGTCGGTAAGTGAGAGTGGAGGCCTAGAATGCACCACTGTAGATTATAAACACTGTATGCTTAGTCTACACTGAATTATATGAAAGAAAAAATTTTTCCCTTCAGTAATAAATTGACCTTAACTTACTGTAACGTTTTTACTTTTTCAACTTGTAAGTCATTTTTTGTGGTGTTTTTTTTTCATGTTTTTTTGACTCTTTTGCAATAACATTTAGCTTAAGATTCAAACACATCTTAAGCTGTACAAAAAATACTTTTCCTGGTGGCAGCGTTGCAACAGCGGGTACCATGGCCTGAGACTTGGGGCTGGTTGGAGACTTGGCTGCTCCACTTTGAATCCAGATCCTTGCTGGTATAGGGAGAGCAGTGGAAGAGAGCCCAGGACCTTAGGCTCTGCCAGCCACGTGGTAGACCTGCTTCTCCGCGCCCCCGCCATCTTTCCTGTTATCTCTAACTCTGCTTTTCAAATAAATAAAATTTTAAAATAATATTTTTTCTTTATGTTCCAAATCTGTAAGCATTCTTCTATTTAAAAATAATTATCTTTGCTTTTTAAGCTTTTTTAAAACCAGCAACAACACAAGTGCACACAGGGGCCTGCACTGCCTGGCGTGTTCTGCAGTGTCACTGTTGTCTGCCTCCACACCTTTTTGCATTGGAGGAGATAACAGACATCAACCAATGCATAAAAGATAAACAAACAACTTTATGAATTCCAACCAAGTAAACGTATCCTGTAACTACTACCCAGCTCAAGAATCATCAAGCACCTTCTTTCTGTCCCTCTAAGTTAATATTATTCCCTAAAAGTCACCACTGTGCTGACTTTAGGAATCGTGTCACAAATGGAATGCTATGGTATATGACCTTTTTCTTAAAAAAAAAAAAAAACTTATTTATTTTTATTGGAAAGGTAGATTTAGAGAAGGAGAAACAGAGAAAAAGATCTTCCATCTGCTGGTTCACTAATCAAGTGGCTGCACCAGCTAGAGCCAAGCTAATCAGAAACCAGGAGCCAGGAGCTTCTTCTGGGTCTTTCCAGCAGGTGCAGGGTCCCAAGGCTTTGGGCCATCCTTCAGGCCTCAAGCTAGGGAGCTGGGTGAGAAGTGGAGCAGCTGGGATGTGAACGGGTTCCCATGTAGGATCCTGAGTGTTGTGAGGTGAGGATTAAGTCAGCAGGCCTTTGTGCCCAGTCCAACACGTGACCTTTTTTACATCTTGTTTTCCATGAGAGATAGGCAGAGAAAGCTCCCATCTGCCTATTCACTCCCACCTACCTGCAGTAGCTGGAGGAGGAACAACCTTCATCCAGGTTCCCTTGCATCGTGACAGGGACCCAACTGCTTGTCTGCCAGAGTGGAGAAGCAGAGCTAGGGTCTAAGCTCAGGCAGGTGATGCGGGTGGCAGTACTCTAACTTAGCTGTTAGGCCAAATTCCCACCTGTTGTTACATATTTTGACTCTCTGCTGCTAGGTCACCATGTCCTTTGGATTGCTACATAGTTTCCTCTGCAACTGATCCATTTGTTATATAACCTGTCTTTTATCTTTGGTATGTTTCCTGTCTTAAGATCTACTGCTTTGTAACTTTGTTTCACCCATACGTATACATATTCTCTTTTCCTCACTCAAATTTGTTGATGTCTTTTGTAACTAATTGCTTGTAAGTTGTCATGCCTGAGTCTGGCCCACTTTGTGAACAATTGGTTCCAGGTTTTGAATACATTTTTTTTTAAAAGATTTATTTTTATTATTATTTTTTTATTGGAAAGGCGGATATACAGAGAGGAGAGACAGAGAGGAAGATCTTCCATCCGATGATTCACTCCCCAAGTGAGTGTAACAGCCGATGCTATGTCGATCCAAAGCCAGGAGCCTCTTCCGGGTCTCCCACGTGGGTGCAGGTTCCCAAAGCTTTGGGCCATCCTCGACTGCTTTCCCGGGCCACAGGCAGGGAGCTGGAAGGGAAGCGGGGCTGCTGGGATAGAACCGGCGCCCATATGGGATCCCGGGCGTGCAAGGCAAGGACCTTAACCACTTGCGCCACCGCGCCGGGCCCAAATACATTTCTAACCTGTTCTGCTTTAAAATTATTTCTGATTCTTATGTCATCAAAATGCCATACTGTGTCTAGATCCCAAACACTTTACCAGTAGGTTCTGACTCTCGGTTACTACTGTATTTGTATTTCCAAATTCATTCATTTGATAACTTGGAGAACTAGTGTTTTATTTCTTGAGAAGACAGCTATCTTTGGCTCATATAACAAAATACTTTTTTTAAAGATTTGTTCATTTGTTTTTTTATTTTTAAAATTAGTTATTATTTTGATAATCTTTACATAGTTGATTAGGGCGCAAAGGGTCAAGGAAAGTGGGTAAGATCATTGTTTCCGCATTCCCTTTTTTTTCCTGTATCTGGGGCAAGGGGAGGAGATAAAGGGAGAAGCCCCACCCAGCCTTCCAGCCATCCCTGGGTCCCCAGCGTGGGGCATGCTCTGAGGGCACTGCTCAAGAGGTTTTGATAATTAAACTGTTCTGAATTGCTCACCATTCCAAGCACTATAAAATTTCCAGAATCCACTTGCTGACATAGTCCACCTTAGAGTCTCCATTTGCCCAGATTTTCACTGCCAACACGTGACTTGATCGATTTATTCTGTCCTCTCAGAAATACTGTGATTTGAAGTCTTTGCAGTTGAAGAGCTAACTAGGTGAAGATATATATTCTTTGTGTCCTTAGAAATGTATTATTTTTTTCTAAAAAATGTATATATTTTTTGAAAGGCAGGGGGATAGAGAGATCATATCCACTGTGGTTCTCTCCCCAAAGGTCCGTGGTAATCGAGCATGAACCAGGCTGAAGCCAGGAACTGGGATTCAGGCTGAGTGTCCCGTGGTGGTGACAGGGGTCCTGCTACGTGAGCCCTCGTTGTGTGCCTGTCAGGAAGTGCATTAGCAGGAAACTGGATTGGGAGCTGAGCTGAAATGAACCCAGGAACTCCTGTGTGCAACTTGGGCAACCCAAGTAGCACTTTTGTCCTTTTTTTTTTTGTGAGACCATTTATTTGGGTTGGTATCATCAGAAAACCATAATCTAATGTATTGCCTGTAAGATCAGTTTCATTACCAGTGTTAAAGTTCTCTCTGGGGTGACTTTGTCTGTAGTAGATGCTTGACAGTAGTTGGGAGGTATTTTTGATTGTCACGTCTGAGTGTGTTGGGGTTTTAATACTTGACCGTAGACTTCATTTTGTGTTCTAGAACTCTGAAGTATAAAATAAATTTGCAAGTTATTTGCTAGTATAAAATTACATGACTCAGATATGAAACCAATGATTGAGTACTTCAAGTAGGTACATTAGGAGGCTTTATATCTGTTCTTATTTTTAAAAAACTCATTAAAGTGTTTATTTTCAGGTGCTTTCAGTGAGGTCTTTTGTGGCAAGAATTCTCTTTAGGGATTGAAAAGAAACATTTTTGTCTTAAGTGTATTATGAAACTTCATCATTGGCCGTACTGGATTAGATGAATGAATGTGCAAGGCGAAGATGAACAAGGCTGCTTGGCAGGGCTGTCTGGCTTCATTTCTTCTACTCTTGGCTCACCAGTTCTAGATTGTTCCTTACTCTGATTTAGAGGTGTCAGTTTGAAAACTTTAACTTTTTGGTAATGGATATATATATATATATATTTTATTGAAATGTACTAGAGTTTAAAAAAATAAGGAAGTATAATTATATTCTTAGAATTGTTATCTATGAACCACATTGAATCTGATCTCCTGTTTAGTATCACATTAGCATGAGAATTATGTTGCAGTAATTATCTTGAATTTGCTGTAACCCTAAGAGTCTAATATAATGACAAATTCCCTAAATAAAGAATTAAGTAATATTTCCCATTGTTACTAAGTACTGTTTGTTATAAAACAGTATTATGTATCAGAAGAGGTTCTTGTGTTCTGATTTATGATTTTAAACAATGTTTAAAATTTTTGACCATTCAAACTTATTTTTAGATTACCCCATGAAATTAAAATGTGTACCAATAATTATGTACAGAAATCATTATAGAATTGGATAGAATAAAAAGTTAAAAACCCATATGTTTTCGAGAATTGTTGGATTTGCAAACCATGTTAAGAATAGTGTGACCTGAATAATATTTAGGGATTGGAAAAATGATTGATAAAAGGTTTACCAGTATTTCATATATAATAAAATATTAGTGACAGTTGCCCATTGGTGGTATGAATTATTGGAGACTTTGGATGTTGTTTTATCTATTAATGTTCTGTGTTGCATACATTTCGAATAATAAGCTGATCTTATGTTTAAAAGTTTTAAAGTCACATAAATTTGTAACTATATTGGGAAAGTAAAACATCCATTAATAAAATGATGCTTTGACTCCAGGGATTAGGGATGGATCCTGTTTTTCACATTTCTGGAAATTATTAAGTAAGTATCAGGGAGTCTGTACCATGTGTGACAGACAGGATTCTTGTTTCAAGTTTGTGGTGTTTGTGGAGGAATGGTGCAGTCACAGCTGTGGTCTGGTTATGGGGATTGGAGTTGCCCTGTGTGGGGAGGTTCCAGAAAAATTTTATTTTATTTTTTTAAAGATTTATTTATTTTTTATTACAAAGTCAGATATACAGAGGAGGAGAGACAGAGGGGAAGATCTTCCGTCCAATGATTCACTCCCCAAGTGGCTGCAACAGCCACTGCTGTGCTGATCCAAAGCCAGGAGCCTGGAACTTCCTTCCAGGTCTCCCATGTGGGTGCAGGGTCCCAAGGCTTTGGGCCGTCCTCGACTGCTTTCTCAGGCCACAAGCAGGGAGCTGGATGGGAAGTGGAGCTGCCAGGATTAGAACTGGTGCCCATATGAGCTCCCAGTGCGTTCAAGGCAAGGAACTTCAGCCACTAGACCACACTGCGGGGCCATCCAGGGAAATTTTAATAGTGATAGGTTAAAGTTAAATAAGGCAGGGTGGGCTGGAGTATAAATAAAGTAAGTAAGCCCTGGTGGAGGTAGTGAAAGTGGAGGAGAGGCAGCGCAGGTGCAGATAGAGGCTTGGGTTGCTGTTGGGTTGGTGGTGGGAGCTATTAGTATTTATAGAATATTTAAGTTGAACTGAATTTGTGAGTCACTACTAAGATGGAGTAAAAGAGGTCAGTGTGTTTTGTACATAGTTGAGGATGTCTTGCTCTGTGGGACTTGTGTTGAATTTCAAGTGTAGGGGTGTGTGTGTGTGTGTGTGTGTCCCTGGGGCAGTTGTGTTGAATTTCAAGTGTAGGGATGTGTGTGTGTGTGTGTGTGTGTGTGTGTGTGTGTGTGTGTGTGTGTGTGTGTGTGTGTGTGTGTGTGTGTGTGTGTGTGTGTGTGTGTGTGTGTGTGTGTGTGTGTGTGTGTGTGTGTGTGTGTGTGTGTGTGTGTGTGTGTGTGTGTGTGTGTGTGTGTGTGTGTGTGTGTGTGTGTGTGTGTGTGTGTGTGTGTGTGTGTGTGTGTGTGTGTGTGTGGCGCCCTGGGGCAGTTAGAGAGGGCAGAAGTCAGGGAGAATTGGGCAGGAATGTATCAAGTTTCTTCCTGTGCCTTGAGGGCTAAGTTGGGGAAGCCCTGCTCCTGAGCCTGAAGGTCATCTCTCACTGCAGGACCAAAACCAGCTCAGCTGTTTTTGTTACAAACTAGCTTTGTCAGTTACATTGGGAATAGTTCTAAACAATGCGCTTACTTGTTCCTGCAGTTAACACTTTCAGCACTCTCAGTTCTTAGTGCAGACCCATGTTTATACGGAATTGTTCATTTTTTTTCCTGTGCTTGTCCCCTGTAATAAGTCATTTTCACTTTTATTTGTTTTTTTAAAGGATTTATTTATTTTACTTGAAAGAATTAGGGAGGAACGAGGATCTTCCATTTGCTAGATCAGTCCCCAGCTGGGCCAGTCTGAAACTGGGAGTCAAGAGCTTCTTATGGGTTTCTCATATAGAGGCAAGGGATCAAGGCTTTGGACCACGTTTTCCTGTTATCCCAGGCTAATAACAGGGACTTGAATAGGAGGTGGGGCAGCTAGAACTTGAACCTTACTTGTAAGGAATGCTGGCACTGCAGGCTGAGGTTTGGTGTGCTATGACACTGCTCGCTCCCATTTTCCCTTTTATATGGTTGAACCCTCTTTATTTTTCTTTTGTGTTTGAAAATTTTTTGCTGGATATAGAATTCTAGCCTGACCACTTTTGTCCTTGTGGAACGTCAAAGATGCTGTTCTGTGTTGTTCCCTGCTGTGTGTTGTTTCCAGTGAGAGATCTCAAGTCATCCAACTTGCTTTCTCCATGCCTTTTTTTCTCACCGCTTTTAAGATTACTCCTTTATCTCTGGTTTTGAACAGTTTGATTTTGCTGCCCTGGGGAATGGCTTTCTTCATGTTGTCTTTCCTTAGGGTTTATTGAGATTCTTGAATCTCTGGGGTTATATTTTTGGTCAGTTCCAGGAAATTTTTGTCCATTGCTTTACTACTTCAGGTACTGCCTCTTTTCTCCTTTTTTCTTCCCTCTTTTTCTGCCTCCCACATTTGGGATCTTCAGTTACATGTAGTAGTTGCTTGAAGTTGTTCCATAGCTTATTCATGCTCACTCATTTTATTTTTTTGAAAATCAGAGAGAGAGAAGTAGAGAGAGATCTTCCTTCCATTGTTTTACTCCCCCCAAAGACTGCAGTGATTAGGGCTGGGCCAGGTGGAAGTCAGGTGTTTGACATGGTTGCAGGGGCCCAAGCACTTTCCCATGTGTATTAGCAGGAGATGGATCAAAAGTGGAACTGTCAAGACTGGAACTGATAGCCATATGGGATGCTGTTATTGCAGGCAGCAGCTTAACTTGCTTTGCTACGTGCTGGCTCCTCAGTTTAAAAATTATTTTTTCTGGGCCCGGCACTGTGGCCTAGTGGCTAAAGTTCTCGCCTTGAATGCACCAGGAGCCCATATGGGCGCTGGTTCTAATCCTGGCAGCCCCACTTCCCATCCAGCTCCCTGCTTGTGGCCCGGGAGAGCAGTCGAGGACAGCACAAAGCCTTGGGACCCTGCACCTGTATGGGAAACCCGGAAGGAAGTTCCAGGCTCCTGGCTTTGGATCGGCACAGCACTGACCATTGCAGCCACTTGGGGAGTAAATCATTGGACGGAAGATCTTCCTCTCTGTCTCTCCTCCTTGCTCTATATAAATTACTTTGCAATAAAAATAAACAAATCTTTAAATTATTTTTTCTTTTTTTCCCTTTGGATAGCTCTCAAGTTGACTAATCCTATCTTCAACAGCATCAACTTTTTCGATTAACTTCATCAGTGGTTTTTATATGTCTTTAAGGTTTTTTTTTATTTGCAGAAGTTTGATTTGGATTTGTAAAAAAAAAAAATCACTTGCATATTATATTCATCCTTTGAACATACAGAATACAGTTGTGACAGTGTTAATGCCCTCTACTGATTGTAATGGGGCTCTAGGTAGATGCTGATTAATCTTCTCATTTTGTGTCTTTTTTTGTCTGCCTATTTGTATGCCTGCTCATTGTTGTTGGGACACAGCACCCTGATTTTTGAGTGCCGGCTTGTTGAATGCCGGCTACTTTGGTGTATCTGTAGATCTTTTTCATTTTGTTTTAGGACACGGTTGAGTTAATTGGCAATAGCTCGAGCCTTCTGGGACATGGCGTTTGTGGAGGATCTGGTGAGCGCCTTCCTGAGCGTGCTGCCCAGGGCTCCAGGTTGCGGGTCACTGCACGCTGGCTGTGCATGGGAGGACTGCTCTTCCTAGCTCTTGGAGATGTGTCCCCAGGCTTGAGCAGCTTCCTCCCAGCCTGTGTTGTGTGTCTGGAAATACTCCCCAGCAGCTCCTGCTTGCCCCTCTCTGCCCACTGGGGTGCTGATGGCGGAGCTCAGGGCCTCTCTTTCCCAAAACTGTCAGCTCACAGTCTCGGCCGAGAAGTGCTCTTGGCTTCACGTTAGTTCTCCCACCCTTTTCTGGCCTGAAAACCCTAGGCGGTGAACTTGCAGGGCCCACTCAGTTTGTTTCCTGTTCTTACCGATCACTGCCTTGTGTTGCCTGATGTTCTGTGGAACAGAGGCTTCCTGTGGTTTGTGTTTTACAGTTGTTTTTCTGTCTTGGGCGGTAGCGGAAGCCCCTACAGGATTTTATGGGTGAAGAGTGACAGGCCGTCCTAACATTCACCTGTGAAAGGAGACTCACAGTAGCTCTGCACGTTTTATAGTGGAAGAGCAGCAGAGAACACTGCCTTTTCACATGTCACCATATCACAAAGCCGCAGACACTCGGGCGGTTCGCGCTTTCTGTGGGAGCACGCACATAGACAGGGAGAAAAATGCAGTAGACGTGTGTACCCAGACACGCTTATTATATATGTATGCCTTTGTAACAAAAGGGGCATTTTAAGCTGAGGAAAGGAAACCATTAGGATAATTCATTATCCATTTGGGAAATACAAGTAGATCCTGAAAACTCCATGAGTTCATCAGAGTATCTTTTAGCAAATATTCAAACTAGTTGTGGCTCGAGAAAGATCAGTGCTTGCTGTTGGATAAGTTTGAGTCACGAGGTTGAATGGGAGTGTGGGCGCTCGGCATTCCTTTGTAGGGTGTAAGCTGACTCTGTTTCTTCTGACCAGTAAGAAGCAGGTAGGCATGTGAAGGGAGGATATACTCTGTACTCTTTATTAAAAAAAAAAAAAAAAGGTTTTTTTGGGCCCAGCGTGATAGCCTAGTGGCTGAATCCTTGCCTTCAATGGACCAGGATCCTGTATCGGCGCCGGTTCTAATTCCTGCAGCCCCACTTCCCATCCAGCTCCCTGCTTGTGGCCCGGGAAGGCAGTGGAGCATGGCCCAAAGCCTTGGGACCCTGCACTCACGTGGGAGACTCAGAAGAAGCTCCTGGCTTCGGATCAGCACAGCACCGACCGTTGTGGCCACTTGGGGAGTGAACCAGCAGACAAAGGATCTTCTCTCTGTAAATAAAAATACATCTTAAAAAAAAAGTTTTATTTTCTTTATGTGAAAGGCAGAGGAACAGGGAGAGAAGGGTCTTCTGGTTGCAGGCGTGAGACATGCTCACGTGGTACATTGCCGTTGCAGCCTGCGGCTTCATCTGCGGAGCAAAAACTGCCTCCATTGGCTTTCCTCTTAAGGTGGCAAGGCGTATGATTTTCTTCTTTCACTCACAACCTCCAGAGAGTCTGAGGAATAATTTTTGCTGAAGACAGTCCTGAATAGTGGAGGGGCCTACCTGAACAGTCTAAAGAAGCAGTAGAGGATGGACATTTAGAGACAACTAGAAAATTGCCCCTTCGCCATTTGGAACATGTTTCTAATGGATTGAAGCTGGGAGCTGGCATTGTGGATTACAGGGAAAGCCATAGCCTACAGTGCAGGCATTCTGTAGGGGTGCAGGTTCAACTCCAGCTGTGCCATGTCCAGTCCAGTTCCCTGCTGGTATGGCTGGAAGGGCAGCGTAGGATGGCTCAAGTGTTCGGGCCTCTGCACCCATGTAGGAGACCCGATGAAACTTCTACCTTCAGCCTGGCCCAGCCCCAGTTGCTGCGGATGAAAGATCTGACTTTAAATAAGTAAAATAAATACTTAAAAAAAATGATGAGCTGGGAGCAGATTTTGTGGAGTGGCGGATTAAACTGCCGCCTGCAGTGCTAGTATCCCATTTCCAGTACATGTCCCAGACACTCTACTTCTAATCCAGCTTCCTGCTCCTGGGAAGGCCTTACATGATAGCCTCTGTCACCTACTTGAGTGAAGCTTCTGGCTCCTGGCTTTGTCCTGCCCCAACCCTGACCCATTGCAATCATTTGGGCAGACGGAAGCTCTCTGTCTCTCCTTTTGTATCACTTTACCTCTGCCTTTCCAAAATAAAATCTGTAATTGTTAGCTGTATACATAGGAGAACCGTAAAGACTTTTAACCCAGTGAAAAATAAATAATAGAAAAATGACAGATCACATCATCAGAAAATCCATAGAAGATTCCAGATGGATTATAAGCCTTAACATGTTACTTGCTTTTGGACCAGAGCCATGGTACATTAAGCTGCCAGCACCATAGTGACAGTGGTTCAAGTCCCGGCTGCTTCACTTTGAATCCAGCTCCCTGCTATGGTCTAGAAAAGAATTTGAGGATGGCTCAAATCCTTGAGCCCTTGTGCCCACATGTAAGACCTGGAAGAAGCTCCTGGCTCTTGACCTCAGATTGGCACAGCTGTAACCAGTGCAGTGGTTTGGGGAATATGCCAGCAGATGGAAGATCTCTGTAACTCTGCTTTTCAGGTTAATATATGTATATATGTGAATATATAAGTTTATGTATGTTTTCTTTCATAATTTGAGGAATGCAAAGTGGCCAGTGCGGAGGACGTTGGTGCTGTCATGTGCCGTTGGTTGCAGTTGGCAGTGTTTGGTGGAACAGGTCACAGTTAATGATGTGGTACCTCTGATTCAGTAGTTCCCTTCTTAGAAATGTGAAAAAATAATCACCTGTGGGCTAAGTGACACCTGAACAAAATATTTATTGTGTCATTGTAGTGGCTGAAGGCTGTAAATTGTATCAAAAAGGGAACTTTTTCTTTTACAATCTTGATGCTTTCATGCTCTGAAAGCCATGTAGCTGTTAGAAAAATTTAAGTGGTTCTGTATAGACAGATGTAGGCAACTCCTTAGGACCTTCTGTTAAGTCAGAAAAAAAAAAGATTACAAAGTAGCATATATGGAAACAGTCCATTTATGCAAGAAATCAAATCTAAAGTGTGTGTGTATTGAGGTATGCAATTCTTGTTTTTGTTTGTTTGTTTTTAGGTATGCAGTTTGGTTTGAGAAAGCCATGGAGCATAGATAACCGTCCTGTTTACAGTGTCTGGCTAGAGAAGGCTGTTGGGGAATGCTGTTTAGCCGATGTACTTCCTTGTGGTTTAGATTTTTTTTTGCAATGAAACTTAATGTCTACATTGTTAATTGTATTATCTAACATTTCTGGAGTATAAATAATCTAATCGTTTGTGTTTCTTTTGTTAGGATTGGCCCAAAGGAAGATTTTTTTCACTGTTTGAAATGTAATTTATGTCTAGCCATGAATCTTCAAGGAAAACACAAGGTATGTAATTCAGTATGGATAATTTTTATAGTGCTTTGGAAAAGCAGTTTGAATGCTAGTATGTTTTGGAAGCATGCTAATTTTAAGATATTTCCAATAGCAGCTGTATTTGTTGTTTTCTAGAAAGGCACTATTAAGAAATAGGGTCTCTAAAATGTATGCCTCAGAACATACAGTCTGCAGTTACCTATGTTATTAGCAAAATGTTGATGACCTCTATGTGTGATTGCTCAAGGAGAGGGCCGTGTTGCCTGGAGAGTATATCCAGCCATTTCCTTAGCACTCCATTGGATTACTGCAGAAATGTGATGTTGGATGAGGCCTGCCCTAAGCAGTGAAGTGGTGAGGAAAACTGAGCTGGATGATGCTGAGAGGGTATTAAGGGAGGGGAGTGGGGCTGAGTCAAGACAAGATTCAGCTTTAGGTACTTGATCAACAGACTGGCGTTTTGGAGATAAAAGACTAGATTTTGTAAACTGGAGTTTAGGGTAACAGGAAGATATGCTACCAAGGATAGCCAGTAGTAAAGAACCTCTTAGAGATTGCATCCAGTGGTGTTTTGACTTATAGAATGTGTAATCAAGTCATTGGATGCTCACCTCAGTATTTGCATTTCATTAACTCAAAAATGCCTTTAAGGGCCTGGTTCAATGGCTCAATTAGCTAACTTTGCCTTGCAAGCACCTGGATCCTATATAAGCACCTATTCATGTGCTGGCTGCTCCACTTCCATTCAGCTTCCTGTTTTTGCCCTGGGAAAGCAGTGTAGGATGGCCCAAAGCCTTGGGACTCTGCACCTGTGTTGGAGCCCCAAAAGAAGCTCCTGGCTCCTGGTTTCAGATGAAGTGGCTCAGCTCTGGCTGTTGGGGCCATTTGAGGAGCGAACCAGTGGATGGAAGATGTTTCCTTCTCTGCCTCTTCTCTGTAAATCTGCCATTCTGATAAAAACTAAATGAAGGGGGCCCGGTGGCATGGCCTAGCGGCTAAAGTTCTGGCCTTGAACGCTCCTGGATCCCATATAGGCGCCGGTTCTAATCCCGGCAGCTCCACTTCCCATCCAGCTCCCTGCTTGTGGCCTGGGAAAGCAGTCAAGGACCGCCCAAAGGTTTGGGACCCTGCACCCGTGTGGGAGCCCAGGAAGAAGTTCCTGGATCCTGGCTTTGTATCAGCATAGCATCGGCTGTTGTGCTTACTTGGGGAGTGAATCATTGGACGGAAGATCTCTGTCTTTCCTCCTCTCTATATATCTGACTTTCCAATAAATAAATAAAATCTTAAAAAAAAAAAAAAAGAACAAAACTAAATGAAGGAACTAAGGGGACACCCTAGCTGGGTGTCCAAGGAGCGCATGGGCTGGAATTGGGGCTGCATTCTGATCAGGATGTGATTGTAATCTCACTTGGCACAAGTGTGGACTGGGACTGGAAGCACCAAGCCAGGCCAGACTCCAACACCATCTGGTGCTCTGGAGGACTGGGGAGAGATGTGTGACAGACTAGGCTAGATCTCAGCCCTTACTGAACCATGTGTGAGCTGAATGGGGGTATGGAAGAGCCGTTGCTGGGTTGAAACATCCAACAGTGAGAACCAGATTGGGTTGAAGGCTAGTCAGGAAAAGCCACTGTTCCTGCTAGGACAGGAGGTGAACTGAGTAGGGCTGGCTCATGGACCCACTGGTATGTGCAAAAACTGGTAATGGGAGAGGTTCTGATGGTGGAGCCTGGGCAACTTCTCTGGCAGGACACAGTCCCTGCAGGTAAGCACAAGAAGCACAATAGGGAACAACCCAGAACAGGCAATGGAAATTATCCCACTGGCATACACATGGCATGGGTTAGGGGCAGACCAGGCTGAACCTGTTCACATTACCTACTGGTGAATCTGAGCAGCAGAAAAGAGTGTGGGTTGAGCCAGGTTCGGTTGCAACACTTACCAGTACACAACAAGTAATGCCAAGGTGAGATGAGCCGTACCAGATGTGTTTGCAGCATCCAAACAGCACATGCGATAATCACGGGGAGGAGGCAAAGCCGACAGGGGAACATGGGTACCCCTGCTGGACAACTACTTCCATTGGAAAGCATGAGTTGGGATGGGGGCATTTCAGACTAGGCAGGGCTATACCACGTGTGGGCCTCACGGTGAGCTGACTGTTCCGAGTGGTGCAAGCAAAAATTAGAGTGGTTGAGGGTTGTTTGGGCTTAGCTGCAGCATTAGCTGGCAGAGGCTGGCACTGGGAGCTAATTTTGTCAAGTCAAATGCCAGAACCACCTGGAGACTGCATACTCTGGGAGTAGGTGTGGCCTAGTAGAGAAATAGTGGCCTCCCTCAGAGTTACCACCCTCACTGGACAGCACGAAAACCAGGATAGGGACAGGGGTGGCTAGACAGAAAGGCACCTGCCAGTAGTGTATGGGCTGGATAATAGGTTGGTTGGGTTGAACTAGGCTTCGATGTCCACTGACACGTGTGAGAGCTAAATGGGATGTGGGACAGACTGGACAATTCTGCGGTACATACTGGCAAGCATGGGAACCCGGGTAGGGGGCAGAACTGGTAGGGGTTTTGGGGAGTTGCCCCAACTAGGCTGCAGCTCCAACTGGTTTGCATGAAGACCGAGTATGAAGTGGGTAGGATTGAGCTGGACTACAACACCCGTTGGTTCACAAGGAAGAAGGGCTGGAAACAGAACTGACCCAGCGATCACAACGACCAGCATGTGCATAAGCTGAATAGGGTGACGGGTGGTGTTGGAGTCTGTACTAGCAAACTCACACAAGAATCAGATCTGGGATCATCTCAGATGAAGTTTCTTTGGAGATCCCTCCAACTGCTGATCTTGGAACCCCAACCACCAAGAGACTGTCAGTCTGTGGACTCGGAATAGGTTTCATTGCGATTGGGACTGTGAGATTGGCAGCAATCCAGAACTGATGAACTATCAAAACTGTATGAGCAGGACCCTTGGAGCGCGCCTCCTGTTGGGGATTGGGGATGGGTGGGAGGTTGGGTGGGGCTTTTCCCTTTGTTACTCCCCTAACCCCAGATACAGGGAAAAATGATTATATTAGTGTGGAAACAATGATATTACCCACTTTAACCCCATAGCCCTTGACCCTTTGTACCCTAATCAACTAAGATTATTAAAATAAAATTAAAAAATTAAGAGATTACAAAAAAAAATTGCCTTTGATTACCACATATATTACAGTTGTAATGATTTTTGTTTTTGGAATGCAGAATAACAGGAGAGATAGAGATAACTTACATTTGTTGAGTCACTCCCCAGATGGCTACCACAGCTGTGACTGGGCCAGGCCGTAGCCAGGGGCCAGGAGCTTTGGCCAGGTCTTCCAGATGGGTGGCAGGGGCCCAAACAATTGGACCATCTTTTTTTAAAAAATTATTTATTTAGTTTTGTTTGAAAGTCAGATCTACAGAGAGAAGGAGAGACAGAAAAGAATGATCTTCTGTTCTCTGGTTCACTCCCCAAGTAGCTGCAATGGCTGGAGCTGAGCTGATCCAAAGCCAGGAGTCAGGATCCTCTTCTGAGTCTCCCACGCAGGTGCAGGGTCCCAGGGCTTTGGGCCGTCCTCAACTGCTCTCCCAGGCCACAAGCAGGGAGCTGGATGGGAAGTGGAGCAGCTGGAACGCAAACTGGTGCCCTTATGGGATCCTGGTGAATGCAAGGTGAGGACCTTAGCCTAGATGAGGACTAGGGTACAGTGCCAGAGCCTCGGACCGCCTTTTGCTTCAGAAACGGAACATCTTTAAGTGGTACCCGTGTGAGAGGCCTGGTTGTGTGCCGTGGCTTGACCCACGCCGCTGCACCAGAAGGCCAGCCCCACAGAGGCTCAAGTGTTTGTGTTTGTCTGAAGCCCAGTTGACAATCAAATGAAGTATTAGAGTCACTTTATGAATAAGACCAGAGAAATGATGGTTTGTCTAAAATTCTGAAGATTTGTAAATAACAGACCTGGGATCATAATCCAGATTAAGTTTATTGTTTTGAGCGGTTTTCTATATATACAAGCACAGATGTATTTAAAGTATAATTCTATATATTTAAAATGTAGTATCTAAATATGTTAGATAGATTTGTAAATATGTGCCATGGATTCTTATATAAATATATATTTATATGTATTTAATAGTACATATTACTAAATACTGCATTGCTTCTGTGGTATTTTAATGTTGTCGTTTTTCAGTTTTCTTTTATTTCCTACGTTGGAAAATGGTCCTGCCGACCGCTTAACTACTTCTGTTACAAACGGGAGTCTAGTGCGGTGCTTCTTTTGCTTGTCTCTTACCGCTAATCGAATGCTCCAGTTTGTCAAGATGAGAACTTAAGCTCTGGAGTCCGTGTGCTGGGCTCGCACTCAATTCCACCTCTTACCGGTGTGAAACTGTGGATGCTAGCTAGCTTTTTTAGGTCTCAGATATTTACCTGTAAAATGCAGTAATAATTTTGTTGCTTTGTCTGGCTTAGAGTTGAATTTAGCCTACAACATGTTCTTATTAAGTAGCTCTGCCTATTATTTTAGGCTAATGGCTTTGAAATAAAATGCTGCCTGGGAAGGCCCCCTGATCTTGTGATCTTTGCATCTTTGTGACATGGTGGCTCCCTGCGTCAGTGCCCTTCCTTGTAAAATGAGCCTAATCTGAGTAATTAAGATTGAATGGTAATTTGCATTCTTTCACATAATGTGCCAAACATGAGAAGGTAAAGAGTTGAAGAGCTGTTGAAAAACAGAACACAGCTCCTTTGTGGCATGCAGAAAGCATGCGTTGATGTAAGCTGTTGTTTTTCATAAGTTGGAATTTATTGTTAGTTTTTATTAATGTCGCTGCGATGTGCCATGTGAAAATGTGGCATAGTCACCTGGGTAAGCTTTTTTTTTAATGTGAGTTCTTTTTTAAACAGTGCATTGAGAATGTTTCCCGGCAGAATTGTCCAATCTGTTTGGAGGTAAGAGTTAGACATCTTTGTACAGTGCCTCCTAAAGCCCCGGCGGTGGTGTGTTCTAGAAGCACTAATGTTTTCTCCCCTTCAGGACATTCACACATCCCGTGTGATGGCTCATGTCTTGCCCTGTGGACATCTATTACACAGGTAAAATAACAATCCCACCCTCCCCCCCGCAAATAAAATTTGAAAATAGTGCACGCTGTTTTTGTTTTACTGAAATAATGTTATGTTTTCTTTCAGAACATGTTATGAAGAAATGTTAAAAGAGTGAGTGTTTAAAGAGATTTTATTAACATTTGTGATTAGTAGGGGTGGGGAGGGGGCAAACATTGCTGTTGCTTACACTCTGCTGGGTTCGGGTATGTGGGCTCGATGGGTAGCGGTACGTGGGACAGAGCATCTTGGTTAGGGCTAAAGGAGTACACCTCTGACACAGACACCTGTTTGCTTGCTGTTCTTCTTAGGAACGGTCTTTGCCAGACACGGCATTAGAAAAATGTGGTAGAATGTTGCTTAGAAATTTTTTATACAATTATATTGGTCCGTTACAGTGAACTACAGAGGTTAGAAAAGAGGTTATTTAAAATGGGGACTGCCATGAGATGGAAAGGATTTTGGAAAGTGGTGACTCAATTAATTTAGGTCCTGCAAATGATGAGCAGAAATTTTCATGTAAGAGCCAGATATAGGGAAACTGTCCCAAAAGTTTTAGAAAAGAAATGGTAATGATCTGAATACATTTTAAGGAATAGAATCTCTTCTTTGAATGAATAGATTCAGAAATTGTGGTTGTTTAGCCAAGGAGTAGTTTAATCGTTTCTCCTAACTGCCTGGGCTATGTTTTATAAAGAATATAGACTAATTTCTCTCTATTTTAGAGAACTGAGTAGAGAGTAGGTTTAAAAAATATTACAAGAAATTTTTTTTTAAAAGACGTATTTGTTTTTATTGGAAAGTCAGATATACAGAGAGGAGGAAAGATAGAGAGGAAGATCTTCTGTCTGATGATTCACTCCCAAGTGGCCACAACGGCCAGTGCTGTGCTGATCCAAAGCCAGGAGCTTCTTCCAGGTCTCCCACGCGGGTGCAGGGTCCCAAGGCTTTGGGCTGTGCTCCACTGCTTTCCCAGGCCACAAGCAGGGAGTTGGAAGGGAAGCAGGGCTGCCAGGATTAGAATCGGCACCCTATGGAATCCCAGTTTGTGCAGGGGGAAGACTTTAGCCACTGGGACACTGCACCAGAACCCCACAAGGAATTTAATTGAAAACTATCATAATGTGAAGGTTTCCTAGGTTTTTTTTGAAATTTATTTATATTTATTTAAAAGGCAGAATTACAAAGAGAGAGAGGAGAGACAGTGAGAGAAAGAAATTTTGCATTAGCTGCTTTACAGCCCACATGGGTGTAATGGCCTGAGCAGGGCTGCTCTAAACCAGGAGCTATGAGCTTTCAGGTCTCCATGTTGGATGCAGGGGCTCGGGTCCTTGGGCCATCCTCTGCTGCCTGCCCAGACACATGAGCAGGGAGTTGCTCTAGGAATAAAGCAGCTAGGTCTCACACCGGCGCCCTCACGTGTTTTAGCAAGCTACACACACAGCACCTGCCCCATCCCAGATTCTAAAGAGATTATCTTGTAATAATTGCAAGATAATCGCACCTTGTCTTGGGTAGTTTATCTGCCGGTTGGCTTGCTTCATCTGTGTCATCGAGGTGATGTACTCTGGTGTCTCTCGTAGTGGGTACCGCTGTCCGTTGTGTATGCGCTCTGCCCTGGATATGACCAGGTACTGGAGGCAGCTGGATGACGAAGTGGCACAGACGCCGATGCCCTTGGAGTATCAGAACATGACTGTGGATGTGAGTAGGAAAAAGGCTTCAAATCTGCCCGGGTTCCTTGTTGTTTGTTTTTGTCCTTTTGCCCAAATGTGTTTTAAAAATACTAGATTCCAACATGATGAATTGTGGGAATGACAAAATGATCTTTAAATTGTAATTATGCCCAGACCAGAAAGAAAAAGTCAGTGCGTTTTTTTCCCAACACTAGATGGCAGACAGAATCTTCCTTCTGAGCTATCTGCAAGTTACTTGCCACAGTTAGTCACTGGTCTGATGTTTTAATTGTCTTCTGTTTTTGTTATCTTAAATCCTATTTCAGGAGAACATGATTGGTGATTTGGAGTTCCTTTAGGATTTTTAATGTTCACTGCATGTTTAGTTGTTAGACTTTATTTCGTCTTGATTGTCCTGCAAGTACAGGAAGTAGTTTTGTGTCTTTTGCTTTATGGAGAGTGGTCACCTATTTTCATTAATTGAGACATGCTGTTGTGTTTTATCAGCATAGTAGCAAGTTACATATTAGAATCAGAAAGCTAAACAGCTGTGGTTCTTTAGTAATTTTTGAGCTTAAATTTTCTGATTAACTGCTTCAGCACACAAGGCTGAAGACCATATAACATAACAAGTAAAATTAGCTGTTTTGTTCACACTGGATATCATGATTCACGTGACAATTGCATTGTTAGTAAGGCCAGTGGAAAATCACTGCGGATTATAAACTGCTAATCATGAGATGTTTCACTGGGGCTGAAGTGGGCTATGTTCATGGGAGTAACGGTTTGGATTACGCTTTGTTAAGAACGATTCACACCATCTGACTTGTTCCTCTAAAGTGTGCTGTTCAGTGTTCTTTCTATTATCATAGGTTGTTTCTTTTTATATACTGATGGGATGTTTCGATTACCTGAAAAAAATCCCATACCCATTGACAGCCATTTCCAAGATCCCTGAGTAGGTTGTATTGTCAGAAGAAATTGTTTTCACAATTAGAGTCAAGAGCAAATTTGGAAATTTGTTTTTCTTTCTGGTGTGAATGTTCTAAAGCTGATTCTGTGCTGACTTGCTAACACGGTGCTCTGTTTTCCGGTTAGCACTTTTCGTTTTTTAGGATCCTACTGAGCACGAGGAGAGATTAGTTCCGAAGTGGCACCTTGCTGTCATTTCAGGGCTGATCCGGGAACGTCTGTCCCCCAGCAACTCTAGGAACTACTCGTTTCCATTTTTAATTCTTTCTTGAGACATTGGAATCTGGCAACTTTATATACCATATCTAAAGAATAAATAAGAATATTATGTAATTGTAAAAATCTTAGTTTCATTAACCAAAAGATAAATTTCTAAGTGTTATTGAAAAATAATGAAAATCATTTTAAGTTGTACTGTGTATCATTATGCCTTGGTTAATTTTCTTGCTTTTGTTATTTACTTTGTTTGGGGACAATTTTATAAAACATTTTTCTTTGCTCAAATCTTCATTTTCATTTTCTAAATTCAAAGCTACCTTAATAGTTTCTTAGAGTTTGCATTGTAAAAATGTATTTCTACTTATGGAGCTGTTTAGATGTTTTGTTGTATGATTAGACATTGCAACTTGTAGTTATGAAATTAAAATACTTAATTTGGCATTAAGCCTGTGAGTACAAATAAAATTTTAAAAATTAAAAATGGAACTGAAGGAGGGAGGGATAGGAGAGCAGGGTGGGAAGTATTATTATGCTCTTAAAGCAGCATGCATGCAAAAAATGAGTAGATATGCAGGTAAACAAGTAGATACTGTATAAACGTGTATTAATTGTATGTATACAGTGAAGGCAAGTATACCACAATGTGTATCGTCTACTTGTGACAGTAGGGTGCTGGACTGTCTACAGTTGTCACTACCTACAGTGTCTTGATACACTTAACAGAAGGATAGACTTAGGACAGTTATTGAAGGACCATATTATTGTTACAATATAGGGAATATCAGTGGGGAGGAGAGAGGGTGAGGGAAGGTGATATGTGGAAATCCCAGAGCCTATGCAACTGTATCATGAAAAATAAAAATTAAAAAAAATTTTTAAAGAAAAGAACAAATTACAGGAAATTTGTTCTTTATGTAAATAAAAAGTATTAAAAAATGCTTAATTTGCATTAATCTCTTTTCAGATTCTCTGCAATGACTGTAATGGACGATCCACAGTCCAGTTCCATATTCTAGGCATGAAATGCAAGATTTGTGAATCCTACAATACTGCTCAAGCTGGAGGACGTAGAATTTTAGGGATCACCAGTGACTGACTTAGGCCTCACCAGAAACGTCGGCATCTTCCGTCACTGAAACGCATTCCTTAGTATTCTGTTGTCGTATTGTGTCATACTCTTGGCTCTGTTCCAGTTGATGTGTTTTGTACTAGAGTCACAACATACCATCAATCATATTATACATACTTAAGAATTCTACGTGTCTATAGAATGAATTGTAGCTATATCTGGGATAAAAGCCAGTGTTCTTGTAGCTTGATTGGAAGTTCTTTTAATGTCAGTCATTTGAAAATCAATGATGTTTGCCACTGATACATTCTTACAGAAATACGTTCAATTTGGTGGAACTTTAAGTGACACTCTGCACATAAACTTCATTTCTGGTTCTTGATAAAGATGCACTTAATTCCCAGTAGTATTCTTGACTTTCAGGGCCGTACAGTGAGAACAAATTCTACTTTATTAAAATCTAATTACATGGATTAAAAAATTTTTAAGACAGTCATTTAGTGTCTGTCTATACATGAATTCTGGTGTAATAAATGCTAATAAAATTATATTAAAACATTTATATAAATCTTTTCAAACTTGTTTGTTTCTGGCTCAGAGTTTAATAAGTTTTATGATATAAAATTTTATTTTTTTGAGATATTCTTCTGTAAGAGTAGACGGAAAAATGTTGTATAAAATAATAGTATTCTTGGGCCTGGCACAATTCCCCTGAGGTTTAATCCTTGATTTGCATGCACCAGGATCCCATATGGATGCCAGTTCATTTCCTTGGATGCTCCACTTCCCATCCAGGTCCCTGCTTATGGCCTGGGAGAGCAGTGAGGGATGGCTGAAAGCCTTGGGACCCTGTACCTGATGCTTGGAAGCAGTTCCTGGCTCCTGGGTTCAAATCAGCTCAGCTCCAGGCATTGGCGGCCATTTGGGGAGTGAATCAGTGGATGGAAGGTCTTTCTGTCTTTTCTCTGTATATCTGCCTTTGCAGTAAAAATAAATAAATCTTTAAAAAATAATAAAAACAGGGAGAATCAAGATGACAAAATAGGGTAAGGACGTGTTTAAACAGACTGATAAACAGGCAGTGTGAAGCAGAGAGGGCACATTTGTGGAAATAGGAGAGGACAGAATGACAGCAGAGGGACACTTGGAGACTGACAGACACAGGAAGACAGTGGACACAATGGTGTGGTGTTGCATTGACTGATACCCCAGCGGAATTCAGCGAGTGGCGATCGGCAGCCGAAACTCCACCAGCATCAAGGTGGGAAGCGACATTCACCAGGGGTTCACATTCTTTTTTCTTTCCGTCCTGTATCTGGGGGAATAGGGGAGATAAGGAGAGAAGCCACACCCAGCTTCCCAAACGCCTCTGCATCCTGGGATGGAGGACAGTCGCATGACACCACCCCAGGGTCCCTATTGTGGGGCATGCTGTGAGGGTCCTGCTCATGAGGTTTTGATAGTTCAACAGTTCCAAATTACCGGAAGTAATTCGGAAAAACCAATCTCACCACTCCAAGCACGACGAAATCGCTCCAGAATCCATTGGTTGACATAGTCCATCCTAGAATCTGTCTGCCTGGATATTCACTGCTAACACTTGGCCGGGGTAATTGAGCAATTTGTTCTGTCCTCTGTTGTACCAGGTGCCCTCCGCAGTCTGCAGTGTACTGCCGTATCCTCCATGTGCACCTGGATATGCTGTCCACTGCTCTGTCTGAGCCTCTGAGAAGGCCCAGCTCTGACTCATGCATTGCACGGGTAGACCATGGAACCTGCAATTCTTTTCATGGATGAGGTTCAGTTGGGGGGATTCCCAAAGAAGCTTTGTCTGAGGTAATCTCACACCTGATTCTTGTGTGTGCTTGCCAGTACAGGCTCAGACACAGCCTGTCACCCAAATCAGTTTGTATATATGTTGGTAGTTGCGATTGCTGGGTCAGTTCTGTCTCTAGCCCTGTCTTCTACATAAACCAATGGGTGTTGGTGTCCAGCCCAATCCTGCCCACAACATACTTGGTCCTCCTGCAAACCAGTGGGAGCTGCAGCCTACTTGAAGCGATCCACCATACCCCCATCAAGCCTGCCCCCTGCCCTGGTTCCCATGCTTGCTAGTATGTACAACAGATTGATCCAGTCTGTCCCACATCCCATTCTGCTTTCACACATGCCAATGAGCATTGAAGCCTAGTTCAATCCAAGCAACCCCACTATCCAGCCCACACAAGTGCTGGTGGGTGCCACTCTGTCTAGCCATGCCTGCCCCAGTCCTGGTTCTCATGCTCACAAGTGTGAATGTGACAACCCAAGAGGGAGGTGCCCATTGTTTCCATACTGGGCCCACTCGTACTCCTGGATCCTGAAATTTCCGGGTGGTTCTGCAGGTTAACTTGACAGAATCATTCAACAGTTGTCAGCATCTGCCAGCTGATGCTGTGGCAAAGCCCAACCAATCCACACCCACTCTGACTTATGCATGCACCAATAGGAACAGTCAACCCCTGTCTGGCCTCTCTCTGATCCAGCTCAAATGAGGCCAACAGATGTTGTAGCCCTGCCTGGTCTAGTCTGCTCCTATCCCAACCCACACTCTCCAGTGGGAGTGGTGGTCCATCAGAGAAGCCCCATGCAGCCCCCCTACCAGCTTTGGCCCCTCTCTGCTCCCCTCTCCCCGGCTGTCACGTGTGCTGGTTGGGTGTTGTGGCCTGGTCTGCCATGCCTCACCTCACCTCAGTATTTGCCAGTGGGTGCTGCAGCCTGGCCGGGCCTGGGCCACCCCAATTCCAGCTCATGCTGGTAGGGGCTACAGCCTAGCCCAGCCCATCTGGCCTCCAGTCCTGGCCCTCATATGAACTGCATGTGTTGTGACTGAACCCAGACCAACCTACACTCAATTCTGGTGCTCGGATTCACCAGCGGGTGAGATGAACTGGTCCTGCCTGGTTTGCCCCAGACCTATGTCAAATGTGTGCTGCTGGGTAACATACCCTGACCTGGTCTGGGCTGTTCCCTATTGTGGTTCTTGTGCTCACCTGCAGGGACTATGTCCCAACAGAGGGGTTTCCCTACTTCCTCCATCGGAACCTCTTTCAGTGTCCGATCCTGCACATACCAGTGAATCCATGGGCTAGCCCTACTTAGCCCACCTTCTGTCCTAGCAGGAACAGTGGCCTTTCCTGACTGGCTTTCAACCCATTCCAGTTTTTATTGTTGAGTATTACAGCCCAACCTAACCTGGTCCATACCCAGACACAGCTCACACCTGGCTCAGCAGGGGCAAACACCTAGCCTAGCCTGTCCTATACCTACTCTGGTTCTCACGAGCACCAGTGGGTGCTGGAGTCTAGCTCAGTCTGGCACACCCCAAACTCAGTCCATACTTGTGCTGAAGGATACTGCAGCCATGTCCAGACCAGAATGCAGCTCCTACTCTGGTCTCCATGGTCACTAGTGGGACCCACAAGCAAGCAAGAGCATCCCATTTGCTCCCCAACCAAGCCTGTTCACACCCATAGAGCTTGTATGTGCCAGTGGTTGTTCTGACCCAGCTTGGCATAGACCCTCCACTGTTTTGGCCTTTGCCTTTGGATGCTGTAGCCTGCCCTCAGTCCCAACTCTCACTGGTAGATGCTGCAACAAGGCTCTGCTTAGTCTACTCCCATCCCTGGATTGTGCAAACTAGTAGGTGTGATAGATTAGCCTGGCATGACCTGTGCTCCAGCCTGTTGTTTTTTTTTTTTTAAGATTTATTTTATTTTTATTGGAAAGGCGGATATACAGAGAGGAGAGACAGAGAGGAAGATCTTCCGTCCGACGATTCACTCCCCAGGCGGCTGCAACGGCTGGAGCTGAGCCAATCCGACGTCAGGATCCTCTTCCAGGTTTCCCACACGGGTGCAGGGTCCCAAAGCTTTGGGCCATCCTCGATTGCTTTCCAGGGCCACAGGCAGGAAGCTGGATGGGAAGCAGGGCTGCCGGGATTAGAACCGGCTCCCATATGGGATCCCTGGCATGCAAGGTGAGGACCTTAACCATTGCGCCATTGCGCCGGGCCCTCCAGCCTGGTTTTTGCACTTGCCTATGAGCTAAGATTTGTTTAGTCCTGCCTGGTCTGCCTCCTTCCAAAACCAACCTACAAGAAAGCCAACAGTTGGAGCTACCTTGCTTACCTAACCCCCAGGTCTGGACCATCACCACCCCAACTCTTGAGCTAACCAGCATGACTTGTATTTCCACAGGGTTGGGCCCACAGATCCCCCACAAAATCTACTCTTGGACCTGGTTTGCTTGTGCGCTGGTTAGTGTCATGACCCTGTGTAACGTGACCCATCCCCTGTTCCAACACCCACTCAGGCACTGGGATCTAGGCTTGCTAGACAGGTCCCCAGCCCCAGCCTTTGTGTGGACTGTCGTGTGTTGCTCAGCAATGTTCCATGCCAACAAACCTTACTCAGGACTCCAATGTGGGTTGATGTATCAGTCTGACCCACATAGATCCTCTGGTCTCCCCTGTCCAAACTGCCATGTCTCAGTCCCCTTACCTATTTGCAAGCACAGGGATCCTGTAGTTGGAGTCCCTCAAGATTCATTCCTCACCTACATGCACAGTGGCCTTATCCATGGGTGTCCCTAGGCAGCAAGTCCACACCCTCAAGACCCCAGAGTTTGCTGTCGAGTGGCCAGTGGGCAGAGCACGGCGCCAGTTGATGCTCTGGCTGCCTGCAAGCTGAGGATGGCAGTGGAAGGCGGAGCCAGGGACCAACCAGAGCTCCTGAGAGATTCCTTTACAGTGTACTTACCATGAAGGGTGAAACTTCTTGGGCCCAGGCAAGAGGCTGGGGCTAGGACCCCAAGCACTGAGTCTGGCCTGGCTCCAGAACCTCCAGCACCGCCTCCTCCCACCCCCCACGCTGCTGGGAGCTCCCTCTACCCAAGCTTCAGAGTTAGAGGAATGTTAAACACTTATTCTGATCATCAGTACAGCAGGATCGTCTGCTCCTGAGATAAGACAGCACTATGTGTCTCTGAGTCAGGTCATACTGCCACAGAAACGGTGTCTGTAGTTGCAGTTTTTTTCTCCTATTTATTTTTAATTTTATGATACAATTCTATAAGCTGTAGTTTCAGTATTTTGAAAGCTAGGAGCAAATATATTTGTGAATTACTTGATAGGTAGTAGCACACTGGCTTCTTTTATTATTAAGGAAAAATATGTCAAGATTTTCATTTTTTAAACCTGTTTTCGATGTCTGGTATCTTCTTAACCAGTACAGGAAGCTCAGGGTGATAATAACTTGGGATTATTTCTGAAGGCTAATATATTTGTGGCATCACAGATTTTAAGATTAAGCTCAATTTTTATTCTTGCATGAAAAGCTATCTTCATTTTGTATACATATTTAATTTTTTCTGTCTTTTAACTTACTTTAAGCCAAAACAAATTTCTAGCTCCTAAAGGTCTAACTTTACAAATACCTGACACTTAATAGCTGTTCACTAATTGAATAGGTTAATTTGAAATGAGTTCATTAGTTTTAATGATAGATGCCACGTTTTTCTTAAAATATTTTAGATTAGTAATTGTACAGATTGTATACTTGTGATTGCAATGTGTTTTGATATTTGTTTATATTATGGAATGATGATTGAGCCTATTAACAAGTCCATTATGTAGCAAATGGTAAAAACATTTACATTTTTGATAATTTTGAAATACACAGTGTGTCATTTGTTGTCGTCATCATGCTATGTGGAAGCTTATTAAAGCTCACTAAGGCTGTAATGCGTTCTGTAACCTATAGTTCTCTCTTCTCTCACGCTGTGGTCCCCAACCTCTGACAGCCACTACTGCTCTCTATTTCTGGGAAGGTAACTTCTTTCTCTTCCAAGTAAAAGTGACAGCACATATTTGTCTTTCTGTGCCTGACTTATTTTGCTGGATGTAATATCCTCTGGTTTCATCCATGTTATTGTAAATAAAATTATTCCTTCCTTTTTAAAGATTATATTCCTTTGAATGAATATATATGAATGTATATATGGATGTATATATAACTTTATGTTTTGAAAAAGTAATGATACCTAGGTTCCTTGCATATCTTAGATGAATACTGCTGCAGTACAGATCTCTTTAAGCACTGACTAACTCATTTGGGCTTGTACCCAGAAGTGAGATTGCTGAATCACATGGTAATTCTTAGCTTTCTGAAGAACCACAAAACTGTATTCCATAAATTAACTATGCCATCTACACAGCACAGGTTTTTCTTTTCTGCACATTATTCGTGGCATGTAAACTAACTTCCTTCCTTCCTTCCTTCCTTCCCTCCCTCCCTCCTTCCTTCCTTCCTTCCTCCTTCCTTCCTTCCTTCCTTCCTTCCCTCCCTCCCTCCTTCCTTCCTTCCTTCCTCCTTCCTTCCTTCCTTCCTTCCTTCCTTCCTTCCTTCCCTCCCTCCCTCCCTCCCTCCCTCTCTCCCTCCCTCCCTCCCTCCTTCCTTCCTTCCTTCCTTCCTTCCTTCCTTCCTTCCTTCCTTCCTTCCTTCCTTCCTTCATTTTATTTATTTGAAAGGCAGTTACAGAGGGAGAGCAGAGGGGGAGAACCAGCAGCAGGAGGGGGCCAGGGTCCCAACATTTTGCCTGTCTGCTGCCTTCCCAAGTGCACTGGCAGATAACTGAATCAGAAGCAGGGCAGCCATGACTGGAACCTGGGCTCATATAGATGCTGAGAGTCATCAGTAATGGCTTAACCAGTGGCGCCACCACACTGACCTGTCTTTCAGTCTGACAGGTGAGAAGTAAGATCTCGTTGGTTTAATTTTCATTTCCATGATGATTAATACTGAACATTTTTTGACATGTCTATTGACCATTTTGTATATCCTCTTGAGAAATGTCCATTTAGATTTCCATCCATTTCCTAATTGGGTTCTTTATTTTCTTGTTATTGGGTTGTTTGAATTCCTTATATCTTTTGGATATCAGCTCTTAATGATGTATACTGTTTGCAAATAGGTTCTTTCCTACCTGAGTTAGCTTGTTACCTTTGCTGTGTGGAAGCTTTTTAGCTTGATGTGATTCTCTTTGTTTACTTTTGCTTGCCAGTAGATTGGGTGGCATATCCACAAAAGCTTTGCCAAGACCTATGTGATGGGGCAGTCCTCCTGCCTCTCTTCTGGAAGTTTCACAGTTTAAGTTGTTACTCTTTAATCTGTATTGAGTTAAATTTTCTATCTGCTGTAAGAGTTCAGTGTCATACTTTGGCATTTGAGTATCTGATTTTCTCCATTGTGTGTTCTTGGCATTTTTTTGTTGAAATTGAGATAGGTGCTTTGGTAGAGCTGACATGTGCAGTGCTGGCGCTGTATACCAGAGCACAAATCTAGCTGTCTGCTGATGCAACTAAAAATGCAGCAGAAGGTGGTCCAACTACCTTGATCCTTGACATCCCTGTGGGACACCAACACAGAGTCCTGGTCCCTGGCCCAGAAATGGCCACTGTGACCATTTGAGTATCGAACCAGGGATTGGAAGATCAATCTCTGTCTACCTCTCTTTAGTTCTGTCTTTTAGATAAATCAATCTTTAAAAAGTAAATTGATTGACCCTGGGTGTGGGGAATCCTCTCATGGCTCACTTCCCTATTCCACTGCTCAGTGTGTCTGCTTTTTGTCTGAACCATGCTCTTTTGAGGATTAGAGCTTTAGAATAGATTTTGGGTCAGGTAGCTTGATGCATTTTGCTCAAAGTTACGTTGATGATTCTAGATCTTTTATAGTTCCATAAGAATTTCAAAATTGCTTATGTGGTTCTGTGTGTTTGGTATTTGATATAAATCGTGTTGAATGTGTAGGTGTTTTGGGTAGTAGGGACATTTCCACAGCATTCTTTCAATTTGTGAACATGAGATTATTTCTATTATTTGTGTTGTCTGTTTCATCATTACACAGATCTGTCACCTCTTTGGTAAGTTATACTTTTTGGTTCTAATGCAATTGTGAATAGAATTGATTTCATATATCCAGACAGTCAATATAATGAAATACTACAGATATTTGTGCTAATTATCTGTCCTGAGACTTGACTGAATTTGTTTATCTGTTCTAGCAGTGTTTTGGTGGTATATTTAGGTTTTAACATACAAATTTATGATATTATTAACATATGGACACTTTTATTTCTTCCATTCCTATTTATTCTACTTTTCTAGTTCCTTTGGCTAGAAGTTATGCATTCTGTTGAGTAGAAGTGGTGAGGATGGGTATCAGTGTGCTTGAATCTTAGAGGAGAAGCCACTGAACCATCATGCTGTGTCCTGAAATTATGCATATTTTAAAAGTTTTGTTTTTAAGGGAGGGAGAAGAGAGAGAGAGAGAGAGATCTTCCATCCACTGATTCATTCCCCTGAATGGCTGCAATATCAGGCTTAAGCCAACCTTAGACCAAGAACCAAGAACGCCTTCTTGATCTCCCAGTTGGACAGGAACTCAAGTAATTGAACAATTCTCTGCTTGTGTTAGCATTCAGATATAGGATGCAGGCATCACAAATGGCAGCTTAACCTGCTTTGCCCCTTCTGTCTCACGTACAGTTTTTCACAGTATCTGTCTCCCATGAATTTTTAAAGACCCCACTAGGTTTATCAGTGTTATTGGCCTGTCATTTTTCTTTCTTGTTAGTGTCCTTTTCTGGCTTTGGAACCACGGGAATGCTCACCTTGTGAAATCAATTTGATATTCCCTCCTTAATTTTTGGAAGTTTTTGAGAACAACTGGTATTATCTGACTGGTTATTGGTTAATTATGAATGATCAATTCCTCCTTCAAACCGTATGATTTGGGCTTTTTCTCTGATGTGAAGTTTTGAAATTGGTTCAGTCTTGTTATGGATTTGTTTTCTCTTAGTTCTCTATTGGTAGGTTGTATGTTGCTAGGAATTTATATATTTCTTCATAACCCATTTTTACACATAAAATTGCTTCTACTAGTCTCTTAGCATTCCCTTTATTTTTGTAGTATTGTTTGCTTTCCCATTTCTGGTTTTGAGTCCTTTTTTCTTAGCCTGGCTAAAGTTTGTTGATTGATTACTTTTAAAAAAGGACTTATTTTATTTATTTTGAAAGGTAGAGTCACACAAAGACATCTTATTTCGCTAGGTCACAGCAGTGGATAGCACTGGCCCATGTCAAAATCGGTAACCAGGACCTTCATCTAGGTAACCCATGTGGATACCAGGGACCCAAGCACTTAGGTCTCTTCTACTGCTGTTCCCAGGTCATTAGTAGGAAAGTGGACCACACGTGGAACAGCTGGGACTTCAACCCACATCCGTATGGGATGCTGATGTCTCAGGAAGAGGTTTAACCCACTACACATGCACATTGGCTTCTCTACATGGTAATTGTACACATGGCTTCACTTTCCTTATATAAATCCTGCTATATCACTTCCTTGTGGTGCCTGGGCCAGGTTTACAGCCATCAGCTGAGTCATCAGCTGATGATACTTGAGTCATCACCACCACCTCTCAAGATGTGTACTGGTGGGAAGCTGGAGTCGCAAACCGGTGGAAGTGTCAAGCCCAGGAGCTCCAGTCTGGGACATGGCAGTCTCAGCCACTGGGCTAGACAGCTATGCTGGAGCAGTCATCCTAAGCTGTTAAACACCTGGGTGATCTTTGTGGTCCAGCGCAACGTTTACCTTGAATGGCAGGTAAAATCCAGATTCTTCAGTAACTTCTCTAAGCTCTTCCAAACTCCTTTCACTTTGTACAAGTTTTAAGAGACTTGGCCATTTCTCTTATTTTTCATTTTTTTTCTTATTTTTTCCTTCATTTCAACAGGTCTATACAGGTTACCATGGATACAGAGCCTGGCGGAGTTACAGCTGGGAATGGCCATTGGAAACCCTCCGGCAGCTGGCTTGGGGGAGCTACATGAGAGATAACTGTAAGTGAAGTAAGCTGGGCAAGTCTTCTAGGCCATCGTGGGCTCAGGTGAGGGAGATGATCATATTTTAGGGAAAATACTGGAGATTTTCCTCCTTGGTAGTATCTTGCCTTATACTCTTAAAAATTAAGTTCTAGTGAAAACTCTTAAAAATTAAGTTACTGTTTTTTTTTTTTAACCAAACATAGGAATGTCTATATGTGTATGCACAAAAGTTCTTTGAAAAGCTCCCCTGAAATGTTTATTACTAGAAACTTTTTAAGCTTTGAGAGGCAAACACAAACACACACACACACACACACACACACACACACACACATACACACATACACAGAGCTAGAACTCCCATCTGCTAGCCTTCTCCCCAAATATTTGTGCTAGCTGGAGTTGATGGCAGGAGCTGAATTCAGTCCAGTTCTCCCACACAGGTGGAAGGGACCCAGCTATCATCACCTACTGCTTCTCGGAGCCTGTATTGGCAGGAAGCTGGAACCAGAAGCCAAAATGGGAGTCAAACCCACCACTCTGATGTAGGACATGGGTGCCTTGACTTGTGTGTTAACCACGAGGCCAAACTCCTACCTCTGCTAGAACATTTTGGTTGAAATGTGATGGTATCACTGTTTGTCCAACTGGAAGTCACAGATACCAGGTAACTCATGTTGGAATCTGGTTATTAGGCTTGTTTTAAAATTCCATTTTAACAAGCATTTATTTTATAGCAGTTATGCATCAGACATATTTAAGCCTGATTTATATGTAGCTGTAACGACAGGAGCTGAACCGATCTGAAGCCAGAAGGCAAGAACTTCCTCCTAATCTCACAAGTCTTAATGTCCTTATTAAGTGGCTAAGTAAGGTATCCTTAGGAACACAGATTTTGTCTTGATTATGCCACACAATGATCACAGAATATTTGGGAGAAGCCTGTGAATTTTGTTCATTTTATTTTATTTTTTTAAAATTTATTTATTCTTATTGCAGTGTCAGATATATATATATATAAAGAGAGAGAGATGAGGAGAGACAGAAAGGAATATCTTCCGTCCAATGATTCACTCCTCCAAGTGACCGCAATGGTCTGAGCTGTGCCAGGATCTAAAGCCAGGAGCCAGAAGCTTTTCCAGGTCTCCTATGCAGATGCAGGGTCCCAAGGCTTTGGGTCGTTCTCGACTGCTTTCCCTGGCCACAAGCAGGGAGCTGGATGGGAAGTGGGGCTGCTGGGATTAGAACTGGCTTCCATATGGGATACCAGCATCTGCAAGGCGAGGACTTAACCACTAGGTTACCACGCCAGACCCAATTTTGTTCATTTTAGGATGAGCAGTCAAACTCCAATTTCTTCAGATGTTTGTTATCAGAGAGGTGTTATCATGAGATGTGACATCTTTTGGTCCCAAGTTTATTCAACATTTGCCTAGATTTTGTTCTTGGTTGTGCTAAGAATTTAATCTCACATTTCCATAAATGAGAAGCCGTGAAACAAGGTCAACAACTGGAATGAGTTAGAGCAACAGCCACAACACCATCACCACCACCAACAAATTATAACACCATGAAAAAATACACCACTGAGTAACCAACGCATGGGTGACAAAAAGGAAACAAAAGTCCTTTGGAAAAAATGATGCCACCATGTAAATCATGATACAGCAATGAATTCGACAAGAGAAAAGAAAGTACTTTGAATAAATAAAGTTGAAATAAAAAATATCAAATATCAAAACATATGGGATGCAGCAAAAACAAAGAAACAAAACAAACAAAAGCCAACCAATTCAACCAGCCAACCAACTAACCAACCAACCAAACAAAAAACAGTATGGATTGGGTTAATGAAATTATACTTTCCATGATGCTTTCTTTTTTTTTCTGTTTTCTTTTTTTTTATTGTTATTAACATTATATTATGTGATACAGTTTCATGATGCTTTCTTTATATAAGAGAGAACGTATGGTATTTGTTCTTTTGTGATTGACTCATTTCACTGAGCATAATGGTCTCTTGTTGGGAACACCTAGTTGTAAATAGTATAATTTCATTCTTCTTAATAGCTGAATAATATTCCATGGAGTAGATGTACCAGAGTTTCTTTAACCACTCTTCTTTGGACGCACATCTGGATTGTTTCCCTGTCTTTGCTATTGTAGATTGTGCTGCTGCAAATAAAGGATTACAGATCTCCTTTTCATATGCAGATTTCATTTCTATCAGTTATATTCTTAAGAGTGCGATAGCTGGGTCATATGGCAAAGTTATTTGCAATTTTCCAAGTTTATAGTGATGTATAGTATAGTGATTTACAGTGATGGGTGATGGAGTACTGAGGTCTACCATATCCAGATGTGGGGGTATAATGTAACATGCATCCCTGCTTCCCGATGAAAGATGGATTCCCAATGAAACTGTTGGACATGTGTAGACAATGGGATGCTGGACTGTCTGACATTGTCTGTACCAGCAACGTCGGGGTACACTTAAATAAGAGACTGATGGAATAATGATTGTTTATGAAGGACTATATCATTGTAGCAAAATGGGGATAATTCTGTCAGTGGGTGGGAGTTTGGGAGAGAATCCCAGACTATACAAAATTGTACCACATAATTAAAAAATTCAAAATAAAAATTAAAAAAAATCCCAAGTCAGAGCTTTAAAAAAAAGGAATTTATTCTCACATACCTCATTAGGTCCAAATGCTTAATATTTTTTATTCATTTATTTTTAAAACATTTAAAAAATTGTAGCTTTTGTTTAGAAGGCAGAATTATAGAGAGAGGAAGAGACATAGAGAGAAACTTCCATCTGCTGGTAAACTCCAATGGCTGCAGTGGTCAGGGCTGACCTGGGCTAAAGCCAGAAGTCATGAGCTTGGAGCTGCTTCAGGTCTCCCATGTGGGTGTAGGAGCCCAAATATGGGGCCATCCTCTGCTGCCTTCCCAGGCACATTAGCATGGAGCTGGATCAGAAATGGAGCAGTCAGAACTTGAATCTGTGCTCATGAGATGTGGCCATTGAAGGTGAAGGCTTAACCTGACAGACTACAGTGCCAGTCTCAAGTTGTATTTTTTGAAAGTCAAACAGCAAGTGATCAAATTGGAGTAAAAGCTACCTGTAATTATTCACCTGCTCCCAACTGTTCATCTCATCCTCTTTCTCTCTGTCCTTTTCCTCATCATGTAGTTTGTCTATTTTTCCAAGGTCAAAATTCAGAATTACCCAAGTCTAGAGCAGACAACTGGTGAGCCTTTGCAGGCTGCTGAGATGAGAGCCCTTGCTGGGAGAACAGGCTGAGTGGGGCTTCTTGGCCATTGGCGCCACAATCCCTTGTTGAGCAGGTTCCCTGAGAACCCTGGAAGAAGTCACAGCCCCAGGTCTTCTCTTGGAGCCTGGATGCAGCATTAAAGCTTCTTTGGGAAGCCCATCCCTGAACATGCTGAGCTCTTGCCCACTGCCCTTTCCCTTGCCTGCTTCGTGGAATCCCAACAGCTTTTTTTTTTCTTTAAATAAGTAAGATCTTCCATACTCTAGTTAACCCCCCAAATGGCCACAACAGCCAAAAGCTGAGCTGATCTGAAGCCAGGAGCTTCCTCCAGGTCTTCCGTGCTGGTGCAGGGTCCCAAGACTTTGGGCTATCCTCTACTGCTTTCCCAGGCCACAAGCAAGGAACGAGATGGGAAGTGAAGCAGCTGGGACACAAGCTGGTGCCCATATGGGATTCAAGCACTTGGAGGTGGAGGATGAGCCAATTGAATCATTTGTTGCCTCCCCAAAAAGCATTTGTTGGAATTTCTTGGCTTTCTGCCTTACTTAAGTAAAGCACACATATACGTATCATTTTCCACTCTTGAACTCTAAATTCCTTCCAAGTATCAGATTTTTTCTCATTTTTTATTATAGTTTTGATAATCATTACATAGTTAAAAAGGTTCAAGGGCCACAGGAAAGTGGAAAAGACTATCATTTCTACATTGTTTCCTTCATGTATCTGGGGTAAGGGAGAATATTAAGGGAGAAGTCCCACCCAGTCTCCCACCCACCCCAGGTCCCTAATGTGGGGCATGCTCCGAGGGTCCTGCTCAAGTGGTTTTGATAGTTCAGCAGTCATGAATTGCTGCCAATCTTGCCACTTCAAGCATGATGACATCGTTGAAGAATCCACTGATTGACATAGTCCATCTTAGAGTCTCTGTTTGCCCAGTTTTTCACTACCAACATATGGCTGAGGTGGTTGATTGACTTGTTCTGTGAAGTATCAGATCTTGAACTTCATATAACCTGTGTCTTAACATTTTCTACATTTGAATTCTCTTTGGTACACTTCTCAATCAAGTTCTGAATCAATTGAGAAGTTGAGAGGAAAATCAAATGTTGATGATTAAACTGGAAAGGAGATTGTGGCTTGGAACCATGGCCAAATTGAACTTGTTCTTTGCGCTAAATTGAGCTTGTGGTCTAAGACTACAGGTCTCCCTCCATAGGGTGGATGCTCCCCTGGTAAGGGAAGTATGAGTCCTGGGCACTGCAGTACCTGGGGAAAAGGACCTCAGTCATGCACCAGCCCTGATGCTTTCCACAATTCTCACCGATTAGACAATGCCTCCTCGGACAGAGTGGTGTGGCTGGGGAATCCTGGAATGCTGAGGCTTGCCTCCCCATGTTTCCAAGCAGAGCGGACTTCTCTGTTTGAGGAAAGAAAATGGAGAAAGCTCTCTCTGAAGGTGCTGCCACAGCTCTTGCATTATCCCATGCATGCGTCATCCACTAGAAATCCATATTCTCTCTCTCTCTCTGAAAGATTTGTTTATTTTTATTGGAAAGGCAGATTTGCACAGAGAAGGAGGCAGAGAGAGCAAAGTAGTCTAGCCACAGGTTCTATCTCCAGATGGCCACAACTGTCAGGGCTGGGCTGAGCTATCCAAGGCCAGGAGTCAGGAGCTTCTTCCGGGTCGCTCACCTGGGAGCAGTGTCCCAAGGCTTCAGACCATCCTGCTCTGCTTTCCCAGGCAATAAGCAGGGAGCTGGATGTGAAGTATAGCAGCTGGGACACGAATTGGCACCAATATATACTTGCAGGTAGAGGATTAGCTTGTTGAGCCATCGCAGCAGGTCCAGAAATCCATTCTCTTATAAGCAGCTCATGGAGTTTAGTGAGGTTGTGATGCTTACTGTCATATAGTTTTACTTCTCGAAGAAATTTACAAGTTTAGAAGCGGAAAGCATCTTAAGAGCCGAGGTGGCTAAAGTGTGGAAGGGAGACTGGGATTATTTCTTAATTTCTCTGCTTAGTATGGTCAAGAAATGTCTCCTGACAATCAGCTATCTTTAAGAGTGATAATACCTAGTAATAATTCTTAACACATTTAAGGAAGTTTCTGCCTGTTCCCTGTCCTAATTGCTATAGCAGTTTATCAGGCAATAGAGCAGAGGGTGAAAGTATAGACTCTGGGCCGGTGTGTGGCGTCTCAGAAAGAGCCTCTACCTGCATCATCAATATCCCAGATGGGCACCAGTTCAAATTCTGGATCCTCCACATCGAATCCAGCTCCCTGCTAATGCAAGTGGGAGGGCAGAATGGCCCAAGCCCTTTGACACTTGGCCTGCCTTAAAGCAATACCTGTGCTTCTCTCATTGAATTGCCTTTCACATCTGTTAAGATGCTTGGCAGCTGATGGCATTAAAGTGCTAGAGATCCTGCAGGGAAAATGTTTTTTGACAGCAGAGGGTGCCATTATGTTTCTAGTGATAGGAATTTTGTGTGTAGAATGATTCTTTTTTTCAACCTGGCACTTAAAAGCTTTTCCAGGACTTAACACTGGTGAAGTTTGCTGTTTATTATAATGACACAAATCAATGAGAGGAATGCACAGTCACTGAATAGCCTTAAAATTAACTGAGCATGGTGCTTCACTGTAGCAGCATCCCATTTCCACTTATGGTCCAGCTCCCGCCGATGCCTGGGAAGCAAAGGAGAAAGGCTAAGATTCCTGGCTAAGATTCTGCACCCACGTGGGAGTGCTGGAGGAAGCTCTAGGCTCCTGGCTTTATACCAGCCTAGCTCCATTGCTGCCATCTGGGGAGTGAACACGTGAAATGAAGACTTCTCTCTGTCTTTCCTTCTCCCTGTAAATACAAATAAAAATAAAATAAATCTTGGAAAACTAAGAGTTAACTAATCATGGTTTTGCCATTGTATTTTTTGGATCAGGTCTGCAAAGTTAGCATGTTTTCAGGAGCATATGACCAATGCAATCTGTTGGTATTTTGACAGGGAGAAGAGCGGATGGAGGAGAAATAGAGAAGGTTGAAACGTAAGGGTGGATATGGGGGAGCAAGCATCCTTGGCACGTGAATACTGTGAATTTGGGTGCTTTGGGTAATCTGCAAGCAGAGCAGGAGCAGACAGATGACAGCTCGAAGCAGAGAAAACTGCTGTTAGGCTTACTAATATTTGGAAACTGCTCAGTGGCAGAGAAATGAATACGCTTATCAAGGGGGCACTGAAATCTGACAGACTAAATCCTCCAAGATGGCTGCAACAAGATCTTCCAGTCCATAGACTCATCTTCCAGTGTGACACTGACACTCCATTAAAAGCTGGAGTCTCTATTTCCCCCCTTCAAATGTGAGGGGGCTGATGATGGAAGTGATGTTTGTTAGACCAGGTCACAAAGGTGACTGACTCACCACCTGTGATACTATTTAGTGAGATGCTGATTCTGGGAACCTAGCACTACAATGAAGAAGCCAGATCGCATGGAAAGTCCATGTGCTATCCTCTGCTTATGTCCCACCTGACCACCAGTATTTGTCATCAAACTTAGGAGAGTACTGAAGGCCAGAACTGATCATCACACGTATGGGTGGGGATTCCTTCAGATGACTCGAGCCTCAATCACCTCCTGGTTGTGTCCACGTGACAGACTGAGGGAGAACCACCTAATGGACCTTAGCCAACCCCAAGGATCAGAAATAGATGCACACAAAATGGATGTTGTTTTAATCCAACAAGGTTTGGAGTGACTTATTTTTACATAGCACGGAACACTGTTCAGCACAAAGTTAAAGTCATCCACTGAGGAGACTAGGGTAAGAGAATTAAGTTAGAAATACCTTTTCTTTTTAGTTTCATTAGAGAAGCAGAAAGAAGGAAAGATAGATCTTCCATCTACTGGTGTACACCCCAGATGACTGCAATAGCCTGAGTAGAACTGATCTGAAGCCAGGAGCTTCTTCCAGGTCTTCCACATAGGTGCAGGGGCCCAAGGACTAGGAGCATCTTCTGCTGCTTTCCCAGGCTCAAGCAGGAGCTGGGTGGGAAGTGGAGCAGCCAGGACACAAACCAGTGTCCACATGTAGTGCTGGTGCTTGGAAGTGGAGGATTAGCTTGTTGAGCCATGGTGCTGGTCCCACTGGTTACACTTCTAACATAAAAGCTAAATAGCAGGAAAGAATTTGAGCACAGAATATTTTGAAATCAAGAATAAGGTGGACAATAAGAAAGTTCACAATGAAGGGTGCCTGCTCAGAATTCTGTGGATTGGGCACATTACTATCTTGCTCTTGGTTTCCAAAGGTATTTCCATAGTTCTGATCTCATCAACTTCATATTAATGTTTACTCATTGAACATATAAATGCTAAGAATGGCACTGTGGTATAGTAGGTTAAGTCTCTGCCTGAAGAGCTGGCATCCCATATGGGTGCCAGTTTGAATTCCGATTGCTCTATGTTGAATCCTGTTCTGTGCTGATGGCCTGGGAAAGCAGTGGAGGATGGAGCAATGCCTCGGACCCCTGCACCCATGTGGGAGAACTGGAAGAAGCTCCTTGCTCCTGACTTTGGGCTGGCTCAGCTCCAGCCATTGCAGCCATTTGGGAAGTGAGTCAGCAGATGAAAGTTCAGTTTCTTCCTCTCTCTATAATTCTACCTTTCAAATAAATATTCTTTACCAAAAAAAGTCAACAACAGACAAACGTGGGGAGACTAACAGTCAGCCTCACATTTATTTTCCATTTTAGCATAATCTGTTCATGCCCAATTCTATTTATACCTTTCCTTCTCACACGATTGTGAAGCAAGTCCTCATCCTAATATTCCATCCCTACACATTTCAAATGTAACTATAAAAGATAACGAACATCTTAGGCAACATAATTATAATATCATTGTCACATCTAACGTAATAAACTGTCATATTAGTATAAGACCTGTGCAATGAAGTTATGTCTGTGTAATGATAATTTAATCAGTGATGAGCCACATCTACTCTGGTGGTTCCATTAGATTAGATTACATCCTGGGTAATGTATGGGTGGGAGGTTTTGTTGTGTGAACAGAATATACAGGAACCTGATGGTGTGATGTCATTGGGCAATATAACCGTGTGGACTCACCATCATATACAACGTCCATTTGTTGATGCAAATGTCATGATGTGGTCCTTGACTGTGTTTATAGAAATTGTGTTTAAATAGAACTTAAGCAGTAACAGTAAGAATAATGCTGTCACAGAAATACAACGTAAGCTACATAGTGAAATTTTAATTTTAATTTAATAACTACTTTTACATTTCTTTAAAGTCTGTCAAGAGTACTGTTATCATGTAATATATTATTGTTCCATATTATATCATTGGAATCTAGTATGCATTTTACATTTGGACTAGCCACGTGCAGCTGGTCTACCTACCTCTATCACTATGGCTCATGTATCTTATAGTCTGTAGAATTCCCCAAAGTTCCTTACTCAGATTCTCTTCTCATCATTTTTGTTGTTGTTGTTAAAGAAACTGTGTATGTGGTTTTCTACACTCTGGGTTATGTATGCATGGCATCATTTGCATCTTTTGTAAGGCTCCTGGCAGATTGCCTTGTGTTCTTTCAGCAAAAGGCAAAGTGCCTGGCAGCCAGTGTCCATCATTATCTTGAATCTGTGACTTTACCAGGAGTTGAAGAATAATGATATTTATTAGTCACTGTTTACTTCCAGAAACACTCCTCATTAGCTTGGTAATATACATAACAACGGCTTGATGTTTAGTAATCCATTGCTTTAAAATGAAATACAATGAAATAATAAGCACTTTTTACTAAAATGTCTGTTTTTGTTTTGATGAAATCTGTGGACTACTTATTTTTTAAAAGCAATTTTTGCTTCTTGTTATTAAAATATAACATATTCATGCAAGAAAACTAGAATATGTGGAAAAGCAACAGTGGCCCTTAGTTGTACCCACAACTAAGTTAAATCAATAAAAAATTAAATATTATGTACCCCCCCAAATATGAGTATATTTGGTTTGAATTCCCTGTAGCCATTTAGGACATCCCTGTTTGTGACTAACATGCAATGCCTGTTTAGATTATCCTTTTTTTTTATGTGTTACAACAAATATATTCCTGAATACTACAGTCTCCCAGCATATCTTTCACAGCATTTTAATTGTTAGATGTTGAGCATTTACAGGGTTATGGTGTTTTTTTCATTAAAAATGCAGTTTCTGTCTATAGCTCCTCAGGTTGGACCCAATGTGAGCATTCTTGAGTTTTGGTATCTCTATGGTTTTTTAGGATCCCTTGGGAAGGCTGAAGATGACTGTGTGTGCTTTGCTGTAGAGTGTTTTGCATCATGCGTGGCCTGTATTTCACTTGGAACCCTTAGGAAATGCATCTTATTTAATGAGCTCTGAAAGAGCACAATGTGATGTAGCCTGACCAAGTCCAACAAGAAGTGCACGATCTGAGAACTGTCCATCCAATCACCAAATGTGCAGGAGTTTTGACTGTGACTTTCCCAGGCACTGAGGAGCACAGATGTAAAATAATAGACAAGGTCTCTCTTCTTTCCCTTTCCTGGGTCTCCTCTTTGTGTGTGTGTGAAAACAGGTAATAGGCAAGCACAGAAATGAGGATATTTCTGACAGTAGTAAATATAGTGAAGAAAACAGAAGATGAAGAGCCTGTTTCAAAGAACATATTTTGGTAAGGGATCTGTGACTGGACAGGTGGAATAGTTGGAAGCACTGGGGAAAATGGGTGAAGGAAGCAGAAGCAGAGTAACAAAGTGGAAAGGCAGATTTTACTGGTAGAAGAGGGAAAAACAAATATTTTAAAATTAAAACAGGTAGTCCAGGGAGAGTTTTACAGCGAACCTACTGCTTCCAACTTGCTAAGCCGTGTAAAAAGCCTCAACGCCATCAGCCATCAGGGAGACGAGCATCAGGACCACACTGAGGGATTGCTGTGTACCTATACAGGATGGCTAGAACCAGAAATGCTAGATGATAAAAAGTGTTAACGAGAATTTTAAGAAATTGGCCATTTCAAACATTGAGTTAGCAGGTACTTCTGCAGCTCCTAAGAGAAAGAATATATGTCCACTTAACATTTTGTATAAAAATATTTGTAGCTTGGGCCCGGTACAGTAACCTAGCAGCTAAAGTCCTTGCCTTGTAGACGCCAGGATCCCATATGGGCGCCAGTTCATATCCCAGTGGCCCCACCACTGATCCAGCTCCCTGCTTGTGGCCTGGGAAAGCAGCCGAGGACGGCCCAAAGCCTTGGGACCCTGCACTGGCATGGGAGACCTGGAAGAGGCTTTGGACTCCCGGTTTCTGATGGCGCAGCTCCAGCCATTGCAGCCACTTGGGGAGTGAATCAATGCACAGAAGATCTTCCTCTCTGTCTCTCTTCCTCTGTGTATATCTGACTTTTCAATAAAAAAGGAATAAATCTTTAAAAAATATTCATAGCAGCCTTACTTATAAGAAAAAAAATGTTTAGACAGCCTAAATGCCCACCAACAAATGAATATTAAATAAATGATGAATGAATAAATAAGATGTGATGTGGGCAGTTAATGGAGTGTTATTTCACCTTAGGGCCTGACTCAATGACTCAATTGGTTAATCCTCCACTTGCGAGCACCCGGATCCCATATGGACACCATTTTGTGTCCTGGCTGCTCCACTTCCCATTCAGCTCTCTGCCTGTGGCCTGGGAAAGTAGTGGAGGATGGTTTAAGTCTTTGGGTTCCTGCTCCCACATGGGAGACCCAGAGGGGCTCCTGGCTTCAGATCAGCTCATTTGGGGAGTGAACCAGTGGATGAAAGATCGTTCTGTCTCTATTTCTTTCTGCAAACCTCCCTTTCCAACAGCAATAAAATAAAAAGTATTTTTTTTTAAAAAGGAATGAGGCAATAATATGTATCTGATACATGTTACAATGTGGGTGAATGTTGAAAATTTATGCTGAGTGAAAGGCCACATCTCATTGTATGGCTATATATAAACAAATACTTCTAGAATAGGCAATAGAGTCAGAAGGCACGCTAATGATGGCCAGGTGTTGGGAGAGGTGGTGGGGGTGATGTGGTGTTACTTAGTTAAGACTATGGGCTTCCTTTTATGGATTGATGCAAATATTCTAAAATTGATTGTGGAAGTAATTATGCAACTCTTAATATTTAGATGCATTTGAGAGGTATGCCTCTCAATGTTAGACAGAGGGGGAACTGCATCTCTGGGTAACTCCCCAAATGCCTGCCAAGGCCAAGGCCGAGTGAGGTCTGTGTCAGAAGCAGGAGTCCCCACCCTGTTCTCCTACCTGTGTGCTGTAGACCCAAATACGAGCCATCACCTGCAGCCTTCCCAGGGTGCATGTTAGCAGGAAGCTGGGATTGGTCATGGAGCTGGGACTCCAGCCTAGGCACTCTAGTACTAGATGTGGGTGTCCCTGTTGTGCCAAAGCCCGTGCTGCTCTGTGAAGTTTGAATCCTGCTTTCTCTGTGGAATCCTCATAGGCCATGCCACTTCTTTATGTCTTAGTTAAATTCCCCCATAAAATGGAGTTATAAGGAATCTGCCTTTTAGAGGTGTTCTGGGGTTAGTGAGCTCACAAAATGATTGAAACTTGTTTGAAAAAGAAGAAAGAAAGGGGATGCAGGGAAATGGAGGAGGTGACATTTTATCACCACTTGTTTTTAGAAAAAGATTATCTTCTCTGGCTTTTAAATCAAGAATGTGTTTTTTCTTTTTTTGTTTTAATTTATTTTATTTTTTTAATTGGAAAATCAGACATACAGTGGAGAAGAGAAAGAGGAAAATCTTCCATGCGTTGATTCACTTCCCAAGTAGCTGCAATGGCTGGAGCTAAGCCATTCCGAAGCTGGGAGCCCAGAGCCTCTTCCAGGTCTCCCACACCGGAGCAGGGTCCCAAGGCTTTTGGCCGTCCTCTACTGTTTTCCCAAGGCACAAGCAGGGAGCTGGATCGGACGTGCAGTTGCTGGGATTAGAACTGGCGCCCTTATTGGATCCTGGTGCATGCAAGGTGAGGACTTTATCTGCTAGGCTACTGTGCTGGCCCCACCCTTTGGCTCTTTAGACATCAGTCGAGGCTGCTCATCTCCTTGGAGACAAGTGTTGCTGACATGCCCACAGGGCAGGGTTACACAGAGCTACAGAGCAGGCACTGACAGCAGCTGTGCCTGTCAGCCTGCCGCTCTGACACTTAGCATCATTTGTCAGAGGCGCAGCAATTCATTTCCACGGAAAATGTTGAAGGAAACTGATGCTCCCTGGCTGCCGCTCCAGCCCATCTCTCCCTTGCCACTGACCCTTGCTAGCTGTGGAGCGGGAGGAGAGAAGAGATAATTGCACTTTCTGCCAGTCAGTCCCTTAAGCATTTTTTGCTCCACTGCTTGAAAATGAGCTCTCTGTGCTGAAAGCTGGCAGTAACTTTACTTACAGGGCTGGGGTGCAGGCGTCATCTTGATCTCCATGCATGTGTGGTGGGCTCACATCCACTCTCAGCAGGAAAGATTTTCCATGACTTTTTCTTCTGATGCTGGAGACAAATTGTGATTCCTACCCTGGCCTTGGGATGCAGCCTTGAAAAACCCATGGAGATATTCTTGACCTTGGGGGGAAAAAGGCCTCAACTTCTCTGTCACCTGACACCTACCCCGTCTCAACTCTACACACCTGAACACTGGTCTATTCACTTACTTGCTCCCTAAGCATTTACTCATGTTTCCACTGCATAAAATTCTCATACTCAGGCCCTGGGAATTCCTTAAAAGTAGAGGGAGAAGGGAAATAGGAAGAAAGGAGAAAAGGAAGGCGGCTGCTGGCTTGGGAGAGGCCACGATTTTAGGTGGAGAGTCACAATGTATATTCCAATTTTTGGCAGCAGTTTTTCTGGGTCCTGTAACTCTTTTCAAGAAAGATTTACTTTAAAGTCAGAGTTACAGACAGAAGGAGAGAAAGAGAGAGAAAACAGATCCTCCATCTGCTGGTTTACTCCCCAGATGGCCATGATGTTCCGACTTAGGTCTGAAGCCAGGAGCCTTGTGCCAGGTCTCCCATGTGGGTGCAGGGACACAAGACCTTGGTCCCCCCTCCACTATCTTTCCAGGTCATTAGCAAGCAGCTGGATTGGAAGTGGGATGGGTGGCATTAGAACTGGTGCCCATATGGGATGTCGATGTCACAGGTGGAGGATTAGCCTTATGTGTCACCACAGAGCCTCTCCACTTTTCTTGCTTAAAATTTATAACATTCTATCTTGCATTATAACTTTTCACATACAATAGCAACTCCCTCCAACCTTTATCCTTCTTTTTGTTCGAATCCTCCTGAAGGAGAAGTATTCCGCTTCTTATTTGGGTGATTTTGTAGCCACCACATCCATTCTGACACCTGCTCAGCATAGTGCCCTCCTCTCCCCTCTCCCATGTACCCTTTCTCTCTCCCTTCTTACCTTCCTTTCTGATATTTGGACAATAGTACAGATTTGTTCAAGTCGTTCCCAGACCTTGGGTTCTTCTTCACAGCTTTCCGATCAGCTCCCATGGAGCCAATGATGATGGGGCAGATGAACCTGAAATGGGAAGGAACATCAAGTGGTATGGGCTTGGATGGTGTGATGAGAAGGTTGTGATGAGAAGGGGATGGTAATCAGTCAGTATGCCAGTCTATAGGATGCTCATCATGGGCAAGCACTGATCTAGAGGCTGAGCACAGAGCAGTCCTCAGGAGGCTTTTGTTCTGTGCTGGAGAAGATGGCTAAGGAACACAGAAACACAGTAGCAGCAAGCACCATGAATAGAAGATGGTGTTTTGAAGAAGTGTGAGGGACAGTTGGTCCGGCCAGGGTGGCCCCAGCAGGCCTTTCTGAGCTCTATTTACTCAATGTGGGAATTAACCAAACACAGGAATGGAGGAGAGCCTGTGGGTGGAAATGGGGTCCCCTGAGGTGGACAGTTTCTGCATCTTCAGGGTGAAGGCAAAGGGGTGGGGGCAGGAGCCCGGTGGCTGGGATTGGGGTAGTGACTCAGGTGTTGCAGAGTTTTTAAGGGTATTCAGGTTGTGTAGGTGGTCTTTGAAGGCTGTGGCAAAGAGAGTAGACAGTCATTCCCATTGATGACAGACTGTGTAGCCAGGCCAGAACGAGGGGCACCAGGCATAAGAGGCCTCTGCAGTCCAGGTTTGGTTTAGGGCAGTTCTTTTTGGGGCGCAGCCAGTATGGGAAAAACAGAAACTCCCATGAGTGGTGCCTGTCTCCGCGCCCTCCAGGAGAGCACCTGCAGGCCAAGCACAAATGCGTACTCAGGAGGGAGAACCATGCTCAGCCCGGAGTCAGAGGCTCCTAGGGCACAGCGGCTACCTCCTCTGCATCCCTGCTTTAATGGCTCATCAAGCAGGGGCTGCACTGCAAGCTTATCTCTTTGGTCACAAGGAGACACAGAGCTTAGATGCTAGGAGACTTCGTTCAGCTGCAAGTAAAGCTTTTCTGAGAAGTCAAGTGGAACCACCAGGCTCTTAGGGAGTTACCCACACGGACAGAGGAGAAAAGGTCCAGGTTCTTGTTTCTAATAAAAAAAAATTTAAAAAGGTTTTCCATAATATGGCTTTGTAGGTAGGGGGATTCTCCTCTCTACCTCCCTTTCCTCCTCTCTATTCTCTGGCACCCTCACCATTCCCCCATTTATTACAATAGCACAGTCCTTCAGCAACAGTCACAAGTCCAATATTCTGCTATTTAAGTGTATCATGGCATTGTGGATATACACAATTGTAGAAGATTTAGCATCGTATTGTCAAGGTATTTGTTCCCCTGGGCTATCTGTTCAAGGCAACACTGCTCAGCTGTCTGCTGCTTCCAGGTGTCCCTTTGCTCTTGGCCTGTCCTCCTCCACCTCCTGGAATCACATCCTGTTTGCTTCTCTGTTAATCCTTTGGGGCCGTTTTCACATGTCCACATCCTATTTTGCCTTCTTGCTCTCTCCCTACTGTCTGTATTCTAATGTTTCTAACATGAATCTTTTCCTGGAAGAACTAGATCAACCTTCTTCCCTTCTTTTCCTTCTCTGTCTTTGGTTCTTTCTTTTTGGTGCTTAAATTATTGGAAATATTTCATATAAACTGCTCATATACCCAGAGTGGCTACTTCTGGGTTTATCAGAGTAGCATTGCTTCCATTGAAGAGAACCTGGGAAAGGCATTGCTCTTCTAACAAACCCAGACATAAACATGTAAAGCCACTTGCTGAGCTGGTGGTTTTCCATTCTCCTTGGAATAGCAGAACTGGACAGCGCTAGCTTGGGGGTTGGAGGCACCTGGTTTCCAGAAACACTTGTTTGCTGGGATGTGTTGCAGAAGCTGCATGCAGAAGGAGTATCCTCATCCTCTTCCCAATACTCTGCTCTAGGGACCAAATAAGATCTTGAATACCAAGCAATTACAGAGTGCATGACAAGCACTCGTTGATTAGAAGACAAAGTTATGAGGAAGGCATTGCCTGTTCTTCCTGTAGAGTAATGCACGGGCAAAGAAACTTGCATTGGTCGGCATTTGGAGGTCCCAGGTCTTCTCTGCTTTTGTAACACCATGTTAAAATGTAAGTTTGAGATGAAGCAATACAGATACTAAACTGAACTGAGAGTCTGTTTACAAATTTTGCAACTTGTATACTCCTTACCTACATGTAGGACTGACAGGGTTGAGCATGGGGAGAGCTTTGAGAATGTATTTGGGGAGAGCATTTTTTTTTTAGTATTTATTTGAAAGCAGAGTTACACTTGAAAGAGAGAGAGAGGGAAAGAAAGAGAATCGTTCATCTTCTGGTTGATTCTCCAGATGTCTACAATGGGTAGAGTTGGGCCAGATAGAAGCCAGGAGCCTGGGTTTCATCTGAATCTGTACATGAGTGGCAAGAACCCTTAAGCCACCATCTGCCACTTTTCCAGGCACGTAGCAGGGAGCTGGATTGGAAGTGGAGCATCCTGGATATGAACTGGCACCCATATGGATGCTGGCATTACAAGGTAATGGTTTAACGTGCTGCACCACAAAACTGGCTCTGAGAACTCAAGTTTTGAGTTCCAGCTTCACAGAGGGTCATGCAGTCTCGCATCTTCCCTTGAGAGTAGCTCCTGAGATGATCTGACACTAACTCATGGGATGAACGGATCGGGCCTGGCATTAAAGCTAAAGTTCTCATATCCTTGCCAGGCCCTGTAGCACTTGGTCTTGCTGCCTGGTGTGCCAGCTTCTCTTCCTGCTGTTGTTCTGCTGCAACCACATCGATTTCCTTAGGATTTCTGGAACATGCCAGGAAATCTTTGCAGGTGCTAGCTTCTTGCATGTTGGCTCATCTCCCAGAACTGCATTTTCTTTTTATTTTCTTAGATTTATATAGTTTGAAAGGTAGAGCTACAGAGAAATTGAGAGAGAGAGAGAGAGAGAGAGAGAGAGAGAGAGAGAGAAAGATACTGACTTGGAGAGAGATCTTCTATTCACTGGGTCACTGAAGCCAGGAGCCGGGGGTTTCATCTGAGTCTTTCATGTGGGTAGCAGAGGTCTAAACACTTGGGCCATCTGCTACTACTTTTCCTATTTCCTTAGTGGGGAGCTGACTAGAAGCGCAGTAGAGCAGACTGGACTCAAACTGGTGCTCATTTGGGACGCTGCTGTGGCAGGTGGTGACTTCATGGGCTATGCCACAATGTTGGCTCCCAAGAGGGTTGCATATCATGATTTCTCAGTTTCTATCTTCCCTGATAAGTCTCTAAAATTAGACGTCCTTCCCTGTCAACAAGGAGAGCTTGATAAAGACATCATGGTAGTAGAGACCTCAAAAGTCTTTTTCAATGAAACAGCTTTGGTAAACAAAAGAGCAGCTGATGATTATATATATATAAAGTATAGAAACATATATTTTGTATAGATAACATTTTGTGTTATTTATTTGAAAGGCTGAGTGATGGGGTAGAGAGAGGGGAGGCACACACATGTAGACATGCATAGATTACACAGAGAGAAGCAGCTCCTATTGGTTGTTTCAAACCCATAAAGGCTGCAACACGCTTGGTCTAGGTTGAGTTCAGGAGCCAAGAATGATATTCAGGCGGCTGGCATGTGACACAGGCTGCCTATGAGGCTGGCACTGACACAGACACTGCCTCTGAGGATGGCATTTTCTCTTGGAGAGCTGGTTCAGTCCTGGTTACTCTGCTTCAGACTCAGCTCCTTGCTCCTGTGCCTGGGAAAGCAGTGAAAGATGGTCCAAGTACTTTGGCCTCTACCAACCCAGTGGGAAACCAAGATAGAGTTCCAGGCTTCTGACTTTGGCCTGGCTCTTTGGAGAGTGAATTAGCCAATGGAAGATCTTGTTCTCTCTGGCTCTCCTTCTCTGCCTTTCAAATAAACAAAAAGGAAAAAAATATCGAAAAAACAAAATCTAGGTCTCCCATGTGGGAGGAAGGAACCTAATAATTACTTGCAAAGTCACTGTTGGCTCCTGAATCTGCATCGGCAGGAAGCTGGAATTGGGAGCTTTAGCCAGGGTCGAACCTGGGGACCCTGATGTAGGATGAGGTCTGGCCTGAAGGCCTGCTCCGGAATAATATATTTTTAATTCTGTCTTTGTTGTCAATGTTTACCATCTTCAGAGAGAGGGAGACAAAGACGGAAAATAAAATATTATTCTGAGTATACAAACCAATGTAGCTGTAACTCCAAAGTTATTAAAGCTTAAACTTATAATAAGACTTTTGGAACACCAATTCTTTACTTCTCTGGTTAATCTTCCATTTGTGAGAGATTGTCCATCCCTGCCACCTTGGCCTCTGCCCTGTGGATGCCTTTGTTGCTGTACCCTACTCTGACCGCCCATGCTGGCTGCCCTTTGTGGGGATGGCCGTCTTACCTGCTCAGGGTCTGGGCTTGGAGCTGGAGGTCATACTCCCTCCTGTGCCCCGCTGTCTCCCTTGCCAAAGCTGGGACACTCCTGCTAACTCTGACTCCGACCCTGTACCTGAGCCACTGCGACTCCCCGCCCCTCCGTACCTGTGTGTGGATAACCTGTTTGTGATCCACCCAGGGCATAATTATTCAGGAATGGAAGGGAAGAAAAAGAAGGGTAGGAAGCAAAGAGGAAGAAGTGTTACATTTTTAAAGTGTTCCTTCAATATATTCAAGGACATAAATTTCCTTCCAAATACTGTTTAGGTAACCCACAGATTTTGACACATGCTACTTTCCTTGTCACTCAGTGCTAAGTAGCTTATATGTTTCCCCGTGATTTTCTGTTTAACCCAGGTGTTAGTCATTTATTTAAATTAGACGAGACTTTCAATCAAACTCCAGTGTAAAATAAAAATCTAAAAGTCATTTTCCTTTTTTTCACTCAGCATGTTAAGAGCCAGTGATCTCTTTCTGGCTTAACAAAGAGTCAACAAGTATTTATACCTTTAAGATGCCAATTTAAACATCACCAAGGCAACACATTAAAGACAGCCAATCAGCATTATAAGCTTCTTAGAGGTGAGAAACAGTTTCTTCAGGAAATAGCAACCATTTCTGAAGTCTGGTTCTCTCACAAATCTTTATTGGATTATAGCTGTCAGGCTTACTATGCAGAATATTCTGTGCTTTTTTGATAGCTTCCAGGAAAGTGGAAATATTTGCAAAGACTTCTCACCAAAGTCAGAAGAGCGACTTGTATTTCAAGGCTAAATGTTAAAATGCATGTAAATAATCTCAAAGTTTAGTTTAGACTAAGCTGTATAATTTTTTTAATTTCATTTCATTTTATGACACAATTTCATAGGCTCTGGGATTTCCCCAACCCCTCTCCATGCCCTCCCCTCATGGTGGGTTTCTCCACCTAGTTGCAGTATTACAGTTCAAATCCAGTCATGGTTTCTTCATTGCAAGCATGTACCACGCATAGAGTCCAGCATCTTATTGTCCAGATAAATTCAGCAGTTTCGTGGGGAGACCATCTCTGGTCTGAAAGCAGAGCTGGCAGAATATCATCCCGTCCAGTGAAAAGCCACAACAACCCATCCACAACAATTTACAAACTATGGAGTTAATTTACATGGTATTGAATGACCAATATGTTAGAGAATGCAAGTTCTTATCCACATCCTGTGACTACTTCACTGACATTCCAATTTTAGTTTATATACAACTGGCTGCTATATATTTTAAAATGGCTATAGGGTACTATCAGCTGTCTCATGACTATTTTCATTTTTATATTTAGCAGTTTATAGTATTGAAGCATTATTTTTACTGAACTTGGTACAATTTAGGCTAGTCCAAACTGGCTAATAACTCTAACAAGGCATATGTCAACAGTTGAGGTGCAGAACAGTTTTAGGAGGGGTGTGCAGAGAAATCTTCAATACCTTGGTGAGGAGTAACTAATCTTTGTGTCCTACCTAGTAAGGTATATGTGAGTCCAAGCTGACTGTTTCCTGTCTGGTTCTAAGCTTTCCTTATTGGTCTCTGTCTATCTCATCTAAATTTTTTAGGGTGGGGGTTCTAGAGCGACCCTGATGGTCATTGCAAGAGAGAGTGGGGATCCAAAGTTGGAGCTAAGTAAGGACCAGAGAAAGCTCCTCTCTCAAGTCCCGAAGGAAGCTTACTGTTCTGTTTCAGAGGTCTGCTCAGGGCTCCCGGCTGTTGTTCTGGTGACATTAGATCCTGTGAGGAAGGATCTGGACTTCTTCCACCCCATGTGGGAGATCCGAAAGGGAGTGGATGACCTCAGAGTTCTTGGCTTACAAGCTCAGTCCAATTCCCCATGGTCTCCTTGGCAGTTGGGATATAGCCTTTGGTGCCCGTCCTGATAGTCCTTGGTGAGGATCCAGGAGTCTCCAGGGTTGGGATACATGCCTCCTCCTGTCCACCTGCTCCATTCTGGGGTCCCCCCTGCTGTGAGCATATGACCACCTGTTAAGAGGTTGTCAAGGTCACTCCTGATTCCCCTGTATGTCTTTTTAGTTTTGCTAATGTCTAATGCTGATTTGAGTATGTTATCTATAAGTTACCTGTTATATTCTTGATAGGTTTTACTTTAAGCTGTATAATTTTTGCATCTATGTTCAGTGTATTTTTTTTAGCTTCACGTGTTAAGTATTTTGATTACTATCCTTGTATAATTGATGAGATACAGCAGGATTTATGATATTCATATATCTCTATATCTATATGTAAGTTTCTCTTGTGGTCGCCAATATAGGCAATGTTTGTATATACTGATTGTGGAATAATATTCTATTTAGCCTGGTTTATATATCTACTGATTTGAGATGAAAATATTCTTCATCTTTTTCTCCTTCATTGCTTTGGGGTTGCCAGTTACTGAGGATGGTGCTGAGGTCTCAGTGATGTGTCTTCAATTTACATCTGGAATTCTAGTCCCAGTGAAGTGGCATGAAGCGGGGGGCGGGGGAGCTTGGTGGGTGATGATGTCATGGGGGTGAAGCCTTCACCCATGGGATTAGTACCCTCGTAGAAAGCCACCTTGGCCCTCTCATCACCTGAAGACAGAGTGGGAAGGTGAGGTCTGTGAGGCAGACCCCAAACCTGCTTAATCCACTTCCTGGCCTCCAAAACTGGGTGAAGAATATTTCTGTTGGTTACAAACGCTTTGGTTTATGGCATTTCTTGTTACAGTAGAAAGACCAAATGTGAATTATTTATTTATTTGAAAGGCAGAATTATAGACAGATACACACATAGAGATCTTCTATTTACTAATTCATAATAGCAGGGGCTAGCCCAAATTGAAACTAGAAGTCAGAAACTCCATCTGGGTCTCACAGGGGTGGCAGGAGCCCTGGTACTTGGGCCATCTCCTGCTGCTTTTCCAGGGATATTAGCAGACAGCTGGATTAAAAATGTAACAGCCAGGACTCTTACAGGATGCTGGCATCTTAGGTGCATTTTAAATTTAAATTTTCTTTTTTAAGTGTTAATTTACCACCTGACATAAGAACCCAAACAGGGTCAATTACACCTGCCCACGTGCTTCTACTCAACAGCCATATGGGATTTTGTATTTATCACTGTTTTGTGTTTTTCCCCTGTTTACACACACACACACACACACGCACACACACGCACACACACAAAATGATACATTGTTTATTATTATTTTCTGAAACTTTAAAAAGAGCATATAGAGCATCTACTAGGGATTGATCTAATAAATCACTTGGGTTCAAATGGCCATCTCAGGGTCTGCTTCTGGAAAACCTCATCTAACTGGCCAGTCAAGGAGGAGAGAGGTGGACATTTGGCTGGGAAGTAGAGGTGTGTGATGTGGTTATCATGGTCGCTGTTGAGGAAGAAGAGGGAATCCCACAACCAGCTTGCTGTTGTTATGGAAACAGACCATGCCAGTCCATATGACAGGCTGCATTTCTTCAGGTATGATGTTGCTCTGGAAACACAGAGCCCTCAAAATAAGAACATGGTGTTCTCAACCCAACTGCTGCATCCATCTGCTTCGTGTCTCCAAGGCAGGAGTCTCATGAACTACGAGACTTAGGGGTGTTTGTCAGTTCATTAACCTGGAGAAGGGCCCTACTCCTGCAGTTTGTCCTGGCTGTGTGGGAATCTGGAGAAAACCAGGAGTCTTCTGTCCAGCAGGCCCCCAGACCACCGAAGGGCGAGGCGACAGTGCCCTTCTGCAGCAGCAACACTGCAGACAAACTGGTGGTGAAGAATGTCGGTGTATTTGAGAGAAGTCAGAAGCTTATATAGAGGAGGGGGCAGGCAGAAGGGTGGTCCCAACAGTGCTTTTACCTGACAACAAAATTGTGACTGGCTAACAAATGTGTCTATCTCTCTGGATCCGCCAATGAAGTTAAAGGTCAAGAAGCACAGGAAATTACATCTTAGGGCAGACTCGTTAGCTGCTGAAAAGCAGGATGAATCTAACATTTGACTTCCTTGAGTTGTTTACAAGGGAAGTCCTAGCAGAGTAGGGAAGAGAGACTAGGGTGCAGCCCATCGCTCTTGTTGCATGCCTAGTGAACAGGCCATGTTGGGGTCTGTTAGCCAAGGGCACAGTGTGCCATGTGTCTATGGCCGCCTATATGGGCTAGGCAGACAGAGATCCTGTGGGGCGATCTCCCACAGGATTTTTTAAAATAAGTTGAATGGAAACATAATCTTCCTATGTTGTATGGTTTCAAAATGATGGAGGAATATCACATTTCACCACATGCTAATCTCAATCTGGGACTGGGTGGATCCACCTTAGGCTTAGCCTTATGTTGAGGCTGTAGCTTCTTTTAGTGTAAGATGCTCCATCCTCAGATGCGTGAATGATTCTGCTAATTCATGGCCAATGCTTCTGCAGTCAAGGAAGGCAGGTTTCCTACATGGTGTCTATGTGGCATCTCTTTATGTGATAGCAATGATGCTGGAATATGAGCCAAGGGATCAACATGACCCAATCGTAGCCCAGCAATAGAGCATGGAGTTTCCCAATTACACTGTAGTGTGGCAGATGCAATCTCATGCTTAGGGGAACAACAGAGAAACAAAGAGAGAGAGAGAGATAGGGATGATAGATAGATAGATAGATAGATAGATAGATAGATAGATAGATAGATAGATAGATAGATATCCAAGTACTCCAACCATATCTGCTGCTTTTCAGGGTGCACAACAGAGGGAAGTTGGAATTAGATGTGAGCTGATGTGATGGATCAAAATTGGCTAATCTTCCATCTACAAACACCAGCATCTCATATGGGCACTGGTTTATGTCCTGGCTGATCTACTTCCCACCCAGCTCCCTGCTTATGACCTGGGAAAGCAGTAGAAGATGACCCAAAGCGTTGGGATTCTGCACCTGTGTGGGAGACCTGGAAGAGGCTCCTGGGTTCTGATTTGTTTAGCTCTGATTGTTGCAGTCATTTGTGGAGTGAATCAGTAGATGGGAGATCTTTCTCTCTGTGAATCTGCCTTGCCACTGAAAATAAATAAATCTTTAAAAAATTGTGGAATTGGGACTTGAGGGCTGCAGACATGTCAGGCAGGATCTTAACTGAAGTGCTAAATGCCAGCCCCCAGCACAGGCTTTGGTGTTAGATGGCATGGGGATTATTCTTGAGACAGGGAAAGCGCTATGGAGGAAGAGAGGTCTTTTGTTGTAAAGAGTTATTTCTTTTGCCTGTTAGAAATGGCGGTGACTTCTGTATATGGTGAGGTGGTTAAACTTTTCTAGTGAATTAGAATTTCTAAACTCAGCTCATGACATTTTAGTCCTTGTATCTCTTAGAGGCATCAGTTAGATTAAAGGAACCAGGCCAATTTTTGGAGACGAGCAATGCTATCATTAGGATGCAGTCAGAAACCAGAAATTATGCCAGGTATTTTAAACAGAAATATTTATCATGGGAAATAAAATGCCTACCAGGCGCAGGTGTTAGGCCTAACATTTAAGACACAGTTTAAGATGATCTCATCTCGTATTGGTGTGCTTGGCCCAGAGTCCCAGCTCTGCCCAGAATCACACATTCCTGCTAATGTAGACTTAGTGGGTTTCTGCCACTGAAGTGGGGAGACCTGGAATGAGACCTAGTTCTAGGCTGCAGCTTAACTCAGGCTTGGCTTTTGCAGGCACTTGGCGGCAGTGAGGCGAGGGGCAGGGGTGAACCAGGAGGTGGGAGTTCTCTGTCTTCCCGTCTTAAATAAATAAATGTGCCTTTAATCATCAGCAGAAGGGTTAAAGGAATGAGAGTCCAGAGGACAATCTCAGAATAGTAACAAGATGACTTAAAAGATTATTTGTTTTTATTGGAAAGGCATATCAGATTTATGGAGAGGAGAGAAATACGTTTCATCTGTTGGCTCACTCGCCAAGTGGCTGCAACAAGTGCAACCAATCAGATCTGAAACCAGGAGCTAGGAGCTTCCTCTGGGTGGGTGCAGGGTCCCAAGGAGTTTGGTGTTTGCAAGGTGTGGATTTAGCCATTGAACCATTGCATTGGTTCCAAGACGATTAAAAAAAAATTATGCAAAGTCAGATATATAGAGAGGAGAAGTGACAGAGAGGAACATTTTCCGTCTGATGATTCACTCCCTAAGCAGCTGCAATGGCGGGAGATACGCTGATCTGAAGCCAGGAGCCAGGAGCTTCATCTAGGTCTCCCACATGGGTGCAAGATCCCAAGACATTGGGCCATCCTCTACTACAGGCTGCAAGCAGGGAGTAGGATGGAAAGTGAGGCTGCTGGGATTAGAACAGGCACCCATATGGGATCCCGGTGCATGCAAGGTGAGGACTTTAGCTGCTAAGCTATCATGCCAGGCCCAAGATGATTTTTTAAAGATTCTGAGTCTGAGACCTGGCAGTTGCATTGTCCTGTTCCTCAAAGGACTTTGCCTGGTAGAAATCAACCTCATCGGAATGCTGTGCAAATGATTTTCTAAACGGAGCCTCTAGCTGTATAGAAGATTGATTCAGTGTCCTGTAGATCTCTTTCAGGTAACAGGGAGTGGAATCCTGGAGCTCTCTCCCTCTCTGTATTTAATCACACTGAGAGGTCTTCTTAGTTTCCTTTGCATGATCATTGTCCAGAAAAGTTAAGATAAACTAGTCTATTCAAACTCTGCTGTCACAGGTTTAGCTACAGAAATGAATGTTTTTGGCCTGTTTAGCTGTCTGTAGGATGAGATTTCCCAGACCAGCTGCCAAGTCTCTGCTGCATATTATAGTATGGAACTAAAACTAAAAACAAAATAATATTGCTGCCAGTTCAGGAGGTTTCAAACCTTGACAATAGTGATTCAAAGTTTTTATGGGTCTAAATTTTGCTGTGGTTTAATGCCATAACAATTAAGACAGACCTTCAAATGTTTCTAATATAATTTGTTTATTGCTGGTTTTGTAAGTAGATACTGAGTTTAACTTATTCACCCATTCTATGTGAACAGCACAGGCTGTAATTGGTATATTTTCCCTGATATGAGAGGTTGACATATTTACCCTCAAAAATAAGGAAACCTCCCTGTTGAACAAGCAAGTTGAGTTATTTTCCTGGTTTATATCACACAGTTAATATTGCTAACTCAGTTTGTGCACAGTTTAATGGCTTACATGGTGATAATAGTAAAACAGACACTGTGTTAAGTGCTTCCTTTATGTTAAGGCCCACATGTGCTTGTAGTTGAATACTCTGCCAAACCACAAGAACATGACTCTCATCTTCCTGATGGGGAAGCTGTTGATGTGCTGGAGTCTATGCAGGAAGTGTGGACGACACGAAGGTGTAAAGAGAACAGCTCCCTGTTGGCAAGGACGCAAGGAACTTCCAGCTGTATGGCAAGGCCTCTCCAACCATCTTGACGAGTTTCAGCCCAATGCATGGACACTCAACCACCCTTTTCAAGAATTCTGTAATCTATTGAGGCATTGTTGTTTGCCCTTGTGAGATGGTTTTTGCAACTGATGTGAGCTTGGGAGTTAATGTTGTTGATCATGTCTTGGTCAGTGGGCCTTTAACAATTTACACACAGGAATATAATTAAGCCTGTGCCGTTTCTGGACATCTTATTTTGTCTATTGTCCTGTAATCTGGCCCAGACATGTAGTGTATCTTCAGGGAAAGGGCTTGACAAGTATTCTAAAAATTGGTGAAAGTGATGGGAGTATGAGCTGAAAATACTGTGGTAATAAATATAGTTACTGTGACCCTAAAGACTAGCCTGTCTTTTCAACTTCTCTGGAGCATAGAAAATGTGTCTGTTTTATAATTTTTGCTAGAGGAATTAATTAAAGGATGCTTATGTATATTAATATTATAAAGATATTATTTTAATTATTGCTTGATTATTTATGGGGTTGTAAGGGGATTTAATATTTGAAACTTTTGTCTTGGATCTTTATGTGTTTTCCTGTTGTATTTCTCCTGTTAAGTGATGTATTTCTGTTAAGGATGTATTTCTCCTGTTAAGTGATAAATAAGTTGTAGAAATAGAAATGTTTTGGGAATGTGTTGCTGATTAGTAGGCCATCATATGTGCCATGGCCTTGGAGTCCTGGCTGTCACACAATGGCTACTACTGAAGAATGAATTATGGCTTGCTTTGGAGAAAATGGTTATAGTAACTTACAGAATTGTCTCAAAGAACATCTGGTTGACCATGAAATAAATAATAATAATAATAATAATCAGGGGAGAATCAAAATGGAAGAATAGGGTAAGGACACATTTAAACAGATGGAGAAACATTAGAGAGTGTGAAGCAGAGAGGGCACATTCCAGGAAATAGGAGAGGACATGATGACAGCAGAGAGGCATCTGGAGACTCACAGACACAGGAAAGCAGCAGATACAACGATGTGGTGTTGCAGTGATGGATAGCCCACTAGCATTACGCAAGCAGCCACCTGAACTGCACTGGCAGCTGGAGCTCCACCAGCATCAAGGTGGGAAGAGGCATCCACTAGGAGCTCAGAAGGTGAACCCAGACAAAGAACTTCCCATTCTGCTGGTCTGTTTGATTTGACCAGGAACAGAGACAGAGTGGTAGGTCCCAAACAGGCGGTTCAGGAACAGTTTGGATGTCACAGAAAAGTCGGCCACCCACAGCTGAATTGGGTGCCATTATGTACAGGGAGGCAAAGGCTATGGGACAGCACTGTGCATGCACTAAGCTGGGAGCAAACTCATTTCTGGCTCAGTGAACTGCATCAGCATGGCAGCCTACAGATTCCACACAAGTTAAGTCCATGTAGCCCTCAGACCTGATGGCCAGCAGATCAAGAACTCTAGTAGTGGCACATCAGGCATCATTTTATACAGTGGGATAATGGTTTTAAGACTGCAGGGACAACAGTGAGCTGCTCATGCGCTGAGCTGGGAATGAACTCAAACTGACTGAGTTCTGCAGGGAAAATAATACCGACTTTGGCATCGGATGGGTCAAAATAGGCCCATGTGGCCCTCAGACCTACCAGCCAACAGGTTACAGCAAGATCACCACCAACAACAACCAAGCTATATAGGACTCCTGGTGTCTTCCTAATCCAGGGACCTGCTCCAACCAGAAATAGGAGAAAGATTGTGCAGAAAGCGGTGCAACCTCAGCATGGAATCACAGGAGGTGGAGACTGGTGAGCCAGGAGCTGGGGTCAGAGACCATGGTGGAAGTCTAACATAAGAACTCAGATCCAGAACTTGCTGGAGGGAGTGTCACTGCTGACGGCAAAAAAAAAAAAAAAAAAAAAAAAAAGCCATGCACCAACCACAATAAGTACAATTGAATTGTAGACTTGTGGGTGACACAGCTTAGAAGCCTGCCCCAAAGAGAAGAATCTGCCTAGCAGAAGAACAGTGAACAAGAGCAAAAGAAGAGACAAAGGCACAATGAATATTACTGAAGAAGCCTCTACAAAGGAGCAAAACCCTTTCCCAGCCTCAGAGTTAACTGAGAAATACATGGAGGAAATGGGAGAATTCAAAACACTTAGAAAGTTTCTTAAATAGAATGAAGGAGGCAGAAGAAAGAATCTCAGAATTGGAAGATATTTCCTGTCACCAGAGGGAAACAGACAAAAAGCTGGAAGCAGAACTTGATCGAGCCAAAAAAAGTATTCAAGAATTGAAAGACACTATTCAAAGGCCTAACATAAGAGTTACGGGAGTCCCAGAAGGTGCAGAAAGAGAAACTGGGTTTACAAATGTATTTAATGAAACAATCAGGGAAAATTTTCCTAATCTAGAGAAAGAATTGGGAAACAAGATCCAGGAGGGACACAGAATTCCCAGCAGAGATGACCAAAAGTGATCTTCACCACAACACATGATAATTAAACTCTCTTCACTTGAACATAAGGAAAAGATCCTTAAATGTGCATGTGAAAAAAATCAATTGACATACAAAGGAATGCCAATTAAACTCCAGGAGATCTCTCACAGGAAACTCTACAGGCCAAAAGAGAATGGAGTGACATATCTAGATTCTAAAAGAAAAAATTGTCAGCTCAGGAAAATGAATCCAGCAATGCTTTCCTGTTTTTTTTTAAAAAATTAATTAATTAATTAATTTTAATAATCTTAGTTGATTAGGGTACAAAGTGTCAAGGGCTACAGGGTGACGCTTTCCTTTGCTTTGAAAATGAAATAAAATTCTTCCACAGTAAAGAAAAGTTAAGAGAATATGCCTCTTCCAAACCTGCTCTACAAATGATACTTCAAGATGTTCTCTTGACAGAGAAAAGGAGTAGCACCCACCAAAACCAAAGGCAAATGGGAAGAACATCCCAGTAAACTAACAACAGAAGACTAAATCAATGAACAACCCATTCCTAAAATGACAGGGCCAAATTACCACCTGTTCATGTTAACCCTGAATGTAAATGGATTAAACTCATCAACCAACGTCACAGATTAGTATACCGGATTGAAAAAACAAAACCTATCTATTTGTTGCCTTCAGGAGACATATCTGACCAACAAAGATCAGCGGAAACTATATTGATGGATTTTGATGTTTTTGTTCTTAGCTTCATCTCTTCAAAACACTTTGTTCTGATTAAATTCTTCACAGTACTATTATTTTCTTCAAGAAGATTCTTGATTTTCTTTTTCATTTCTTCAGCTACACATCATTCTTTTTTTTTTTTTTCAAAGATTCATTTATTTTTGTTGCAAAGTCAGATATACAGAGAGGAGAAGAGACAGAGATGAAGACCTTCCATCCATTGATTTATTCCCCAAACTGTTGCAACTGCCTGAGCTGTGCCGATCTGAATCTAAGAGCCAGGAGCTTCATCTGGGTCTCCCTCGCTGGTGCAGGAACCCAACACTTTAACTGTTTTCCCAGGCCACCAGCACGGAGTTGGAAAGGAAGTGGAAGTGCTGGGATTAGAACCGACACCCTTATTGGATCCCAGCATACAGTGCATAACGCAAATCAGGTTTTTTTTTTTCCCTAGATGTGAAGGTAAGGGCATAGTTATATTACACATTGCTCCGCCTGCGATGGTAGAAGTCGCCATTGGCCTTACAGGGACGATCACAGGGCTTGCATGCTAATTAACAGGGATTCACAGGGGAATTTCCATTGGGAAGCTGGAGAGTGGGAGTGGGGGAGGAAAATCTGGCATGCTGGCTCAATTGGCTAATTCTCTGCCTGCAAGTGTCAGCCTCCCATATGGGTGTGGGTTTGTGTCCAGCTGTTCTACTTCCCATCCTGCTTCCTGCTTTTGGCCTGGGAAAGTAGTAGAGGGTGACCCTGGACCCATACAGGAGACCCAGAAGAAGTTTCTAGCTCCTGGCTCCCAGCTTCGGATTGACTCAGCTCTGGTCTTTGCAGTCATCTGGGGAGTGAACAAACAAATGGAAGATGTTTTTGTCTCTCCATCTTTCCATAAATCTGCCTTTCCAGCCAAAAAAAAAAATGTCTTAAAGAAAAAACTGTAAAGGAAGTAGAGTAGGAATGGAACAGGCTGATGTAACGGTGCAGGATGGTCTCCACTGTGGGACCACTGAGACCTGATCCTGCCAAGATGCTTGTGAGGGGCTGTGTCAAACGCACTTTGGGATTGTTTGCCTGAGGGAACATCATGTTTGTATCTGGTGCTTTATCCACATTAGTTCCGAATTATATACCCACATGCTTTTAGTGTCAAACCTGGGTAGTTGCTGATGTTGCTGAGGGGTGTGTTGTTATAAACAGTGGGCTGAGGAGGGAGAAGGAGTTTAATTGAATTTTGGTTCTGAACAAAAATGGCTCCATCAGCAGAGATGAACACAGTCATGTGTACCTGGGACACTTTTCTCATCACATGGTGTTCTTGGCAAGGCAAGCAAGACGTGATTGAGGAGGAGGGTATGTGGGGACCGCAGATACACGGCAGGTGGGTCTGGAACGCCTCTCCTCATTTTCCTTGAAGAATACTGAAGTGAGTCTATTTGCCCAGTGGTTAGTTGGATTTTCTGGGCTTGTCTGATTCCTGCCGTGCTCCATTGAGTTTCTGCAACAATATCCCAGGCAGGAGAGGCCAGCAGGCAGGAGGAGGGCTTTAGACAGCACCTGTGTTAACCAGTGCTAGGAGTTCATTAGGAAACAAGCGTAAGGCTTGCATGGACTCCCTGAGCTGCTGGCCTCTCAGCATGTGTACTAAGGCATGCATATCACAAAGGACCTGAATTGACTGTGCCTCCCTAAACCAGAGTCTTGCGACTGGCAACAAGCTGTGTTCTCTCTTGCAGATCAGCTGCAGACCCTGGGAACCATGCCCGCCTCCTACCCATCTGGGTGGCCTCCAGGGATGCTCCCCTTGGCAGGAGCGTCTTACAGCTGCACTCATTATTAGTGAGGTTTTGAATTATTTATGTCCATATTCTGTTTCATTAGTGTGAATGATCATGAATCGGTTGTAATCAAAGTGATTTAGATTCTTGAAAGAAAAGAATGAGGCATATTTTTTAAGTTCGGTGTTATCACTTTTTGGGCTTTGTGTTCTCTTAAAGCTCCTGACAACTTTGGTGGGAAGGACCTTGAACTTGAATCGGGCGATCTGGGTACTTGGTTCCACTCTCCTAATCTGGACTGACCTTGCTGTTTCTTAGTAATCTCCCTGTCTGGTATCCTGAGGCTTCGACTGAGCACTGGCCCAGGAAGCTCAGTGCTAGAATCAGAATTAGAAGCCAAGTGACTGGATTCTTTATTTTTTTTCAGATCCGTGTGATGTTATCGACCTGTTGGACCCCTATTTAATTTACTGAAGCTTCGTATTCTTCATATTTTGAAATAAGGAGTGTTATGCACCTGCTGTGTCCCCCCATTCTAAATTCATACATTTGGAGACAGAGCACTTAGGTAAAGAGGACATGAGCATGTGGCTCTAATCCAATAAAACTGTGGCTTGTAAAAAGAGGAAGAAAACAGCAGGGCATCTGTTTTGCTTTCTCTCTACTGGGTAAGGTACAGTGAGGAGGCAGCCATGTGTAAACCAGGAAGAAGACACCCACCAGAAGCTGATGGTAGTGGCATTTCAAAAGCAGAGCTAGTTATTTATTTGAAAGAGTTCAGAGAGAGAGAGAGAGAGAGAGAGAGAGAGAGAGAGAATATCTCCCATCTGCTATTCACTCCCCTGATGGCAGGGCTAGGTCAAAAGCAGATTTGTCCAGGCCTCTCACACACAGGAGGCCAAACACTTAGGCAACCTTTGTCTGCTTTTCCAAGGCCATTGGCAGGGAGCTGGATCAAAAGTGGAGCAGCTTAAGATACAAAACAGTGCCTATATGGGATACTGACATTACAGGTAGCCACTTTACTCATTATGCTACAATGCTGGTCCCAGCACTGGCATGTTGCTCTGGAATTTCTAGTCTCCAGCACTATGAAGAAGTAGATGTCTGTTGTGGAAGCTGCCAAATCGATGTGGTTTATTATGGCAACACAGAGACTAATACAAAGGGTTAGAATGGAGCATAGACTGTTAGAAGAGAAAGTACTTCTCTTTGATTTGAGTTCTTCTAAAAGTGGGTCCCAAAGTGTCATTTAGAGGGAAAGCATCTAGGATGTGATTCAGCAGTGATGTTGAGAATATGGACGAAGGACAGAGAAATATGGGAAAGGCAACACTGGGCTATTTTTATGGGAACCTGGAGTTCAATATCACTGGGAACTATGAAACTATGTGGAATATATTTAAGCATTTTCTTATTGAAGGCCAAAGAAACTGTGATATTCATATGCCAATTCCATATTCCATGGAAGGCTATAACTCCCCAGAACTTCCGCCCAGCACCCAGTAGCCTAGCACGCATGTTTTTTGTCCGCTGGCAGAGCTGTGCAACAAGGCATACATGGGGGCTGTCTCAAGTGAGTGCTGGGATGGACTCAAGCGGCATGAGCTGCACACAGGGTCTAATGTGACAGTCCTTATCCTCTCAGGTCAACATCAGACACCTGAGGGTCCTCATTCAGCAGGTCTCGGGTCAGAGCTGATTCCACATTTCCTTTTTTTTTTTTTAATTTTTAAAGGCTTATTTATTTTTATTGGAAAGGCAGATATACAGAGAGAAGAAGATACAGAGAGAAAGATCTTCCATTTGCTGGTTCGCTCCCCAAGTGCTGCAGCAGCAGGAGCTGAGCCAATCCGAAGCAGGGAGCTAGGAGCTTCTTCTGGGTCTCCTATGCAGGCACAGGGTCCCAAGGCTTTGGGCCATCCTGTACTGCTTTCCTAGGCCACAGCAGGGAGCTGGAAGGGAAGTGGAGAAGCCGCAACATGAACTGGTGCCCATATGGGATCTTAGTGGGTGCAGGGCTAGAACTTTAGCCACTAGGCGACAGTGCCAGGCCCCTGATTCCACATTTCTAAGAAGTTCCCTGTGATCTAGGGACTTGACTTTGAGAAGCAAGAAATCAGAAGCTGTTTTGTGAATTCAATAACATTGTTGACCCTTGCTCAACTGGATATTGAGGCTATACCATACTCAGTGCTGACTATAGGAAGACCACAACACAGGGGTCAACAATTATATTCACTTTACAAAAGATTTAAGGGTTTATCCTGTGTAATTGCCTGTGATTGGAAGTGCATGTGGCAGATTTGCTTGCTTTTTTCAGCAGGAAGGCAGGATTTGTGAGCTGTTTCTTGGACAGAATAATGGAAATCATCAGGACAGGTGGGCCTCTAGGTGTGTCCCTTTGTCCTGGGAGCAGCCTCTGTGGGGTTAGGACAGGGTTTTCAAGGCATCCTTGCTCACTTTACATTTTTTTGGCGGGGGGAGAATACATATTTCAATTTTTTTCTTAAGATTTGTTTGAAAGTCAGAAGTGGGGTGGAGGAGAAAATAGGTAGATCTTCCATTTGCTGGTTTACCCCCAAATGGCTGCAATGGCTGGGGCAATTACAATCCAAAGTTGTAATAAAAATGGCAACTTTTTTTTACATAGTACCTAACCACTCACAAAATGCTTTCCATCACATTATCTCATTATGGTCTTTGCAGGGCTCAGAGAAATAATCTACAAACGGCATTTTAAAATGGATGTGTTTTACCCAAGGACAGGTACATCACACAGGGGGGTATGTGATACTCCATATCCAAACATAATAAAAAACAGCTGTGCAATAGGCAGAGCATAAACATACATAATGTTTTAAAGCACTCAGACAACCGACATCAGAAGGGCAAAGGCAGTTTCCGTTCATTGTGTTTAGTTTCTTGCATGAAAAATGTTCTACATTAAATGATGGTACATTTCTATGAGGGTGATAGAACTCACCTTGTTTGCTGTGCAGGTTTGCCAGTTTGAGTACTTACAAGTTTTGGGCCACCTTCCTGCCTACCCTCAGGTCAAGCACCAGGAGTGGGGCTTGTACACAGTGGGCATGCCACACAACTGTCAGCCTCTTTGCTTGGAAAGCCAACAGGGTCAGCCAGTCAATGAAGGAAATATGAAAGGAGATAGTAAAGGTTTTCTTTAGGCATTGCAACATGATCTGGTTGAAATGACCCTTGTAAAAATTTAACTTTATATTCCCATGTACTCTTAGCATGTCTATCAAATTATGTTGTCAATTTCATAATTTGTGAATTGTGCTGTTTATTTCATAATTACACCTGAAGGAAAATACAGATTTTATTTATAATGATGTCCAATATCATTGTTTATAATATCTTCCACAACCTTGAAATAGTGGATAGGAACAAGTAGATGGATGCCATTCATTATTTTATTAGTTAGGACACTGTTTGCTCTAAGAAATGGGATATTAAGCAGAGTTAGAAGTAAGAACTTATTTATATAGCACACATCTGGAAATAAGTGGTTTCAGATTTTTAACTTTAGCAGGAGTGGATGAGTCAATTTCCCTGTGCTCCTTCTGCATTTCATTTGATGATAACTCAGTGGTTGCCATAGCACCAAGCATCAAATTCTCACACAACTGAAAAGAGGGTGCTTCTCTTATACCATTTTAAAAGATCTATTTATTTTTATTGGAAAGTCAGATTTACAGAGAGAAGAAAAAATAGAGAGAAAGATTTTCTGTCTGCTGGTTCATTAGCAAGTGGCTGAGCTTCGTTTGGGTCTCTCACAAGTTCAGGGTCCCAAGGATTTGGGCTGCTCTCTACTGCTTTCCCAGGCCACAAGCCAGGAGCTGGATGGAAAGTGGATCAGCTGAGATATAAATGGGCACCCAAATGGGGTACTGGTGCAAGCAAGATGAGGACTGAAGCCTACTACTAGGCTGCCATGCTGGGCCCCTCTTATGCCCTTTGTTTTTCTCTTTCTTTCTTTCTTTCTTTCTTTCTTTCTTTCTTTCTTTCTTTCTTTCTTTCTTTCTTTCTTTCTTTCTTTCTTTCTTCCTTCCTTCCTTCCTTCCTTCCTTCCTTCCTTCCTTCCTTCCTTCCTTCCTTCCTTCCTTTTTTTAAAATACATTTTTATTTTGAATTTTGAATTCTGTGGTACAATTTCATATACACTGGGATTCCTCCCCAAACTCCCACCCCCTGACCGATTTTCCCCATTTTACTACAATGGTATAGTCCTTCATATGGAATCATAATTCTGTCTTGTATTTAAGTGTACCCCGACATTGTTGGTACAGACAATGTCAGACAGTCCAGCATTCCATTGTCTACACATGTCTAACAGTTTCATTGGGAATCCATCTTTTGTCTGGAAGCAGGGATGCATGTTCCATCATAGCTCCACATCTGGATATGAAAACCCCAGTACTCCATCACTATACATTTGCATAACTGAGAAGCCATGAAACAAGGTCAACAACTGGTATGAGTTAGAACAGCCACAACAACAACAATATCAGCAAATTATAGCACCATGAAAGAATGTGCCACTGAGTAACCATCACATGAGTGACAAAAAGGAAACACAAAAGTCTTTTGGGAAAAATCATGCCACCGTGTAATCCAAGAGCCAGTGATGAATTCGACAAGAGAAAAGAAATTATTTGGAATAAACAAAACTGAAATAAAAAACATCAAAACACATGGGATCCAACCAATCAACCAACCAACCAACCAACCAACCAAACAGTATGGATCGAATTATTGAAGTTACACTTTCCATACTGGTTTCCTTATATAAGAGAGAACATATGGTATTCGTTCTTTTGTGATTGACTCATTTCACTGAGCATATAATGGTCTAGTTGGGACCACCTAGTTGTAAATAGTATAATTTCATTCTTCTTAATAGCTGAATAACATTCCATGGAGTGGATGTACCAGAGTTTCTTTATTCACTCTTCTTTGGATGCACATCTGGATTGTTTCTATGTCTTTCCTCTTGTAGATTGTGCTGCTGCAAGTATAGGATTACAGATCCCTCTCTTTTCTATTGAGTATAATCCTAGGAGTGGGATACCTGGGTCATATGGCAGGTTTATTTGCAATTCTCCAAGCAGTCTCCATACTGATTTCCACAGTGGTTGTACTAGCCTACACTCCCACCAGCAGTAAAGGAGGGTACCTTTCTCCCCACATCCATGCCAGCAGGTGTTGTTAGTCGAGTTCTGAAAGTAGGCCAGTCTCACTGGAGTTAGGTGGTACCTCAACATGGTTTTCATTTGTATCTGTCTGATGGCTAGGGAGCCTGAGCATGTTTTCATATGTCTGTTAGCCATTTGAATCTGTTCTTTTGAAAATGTCTGTTCATTTCCTTTGCCCATTTTGTTACGGTTTTTTTTCTCTGTTTCTGGGTTTCTGAAGAAGCTTCCTTCCTTTCTTTCTTCTTTTATTCTTTTTTTTAAAATAAGGAATAAAACTCATTCTGAGAAATTTCTAGAAAACAAGGTCCCCTTTCTCCGTTTTGTCCAGAAGTGGATCTTATGTCCACCTCCGTGCCAATCACACATGGAGGGAATGCGAACTACATGGGTTGCCTTGGCTAATGATGTTTCATTTTCTTTTTTTTTTTTTTAAAGATTTATTTTTATTGGAAAGTCAGATATACAGAGAGGAGGAGAGATAATGAGAAAGATCTTCTGTCCGATGATTCACTCCCCAAGTGAGCGCAATGGCCAATGATGCTATGCCGATCCGAAGCTAGGATCCAGGAACTTCCTCCAGGTCTCCCATACAGGTGCAGGGTCCCAAAGCTTTGGGCCGTCCTCGACTGCTTTCCCAGGCCACAAGCAGGAAGCTGGATGGGAAGTGGAGCTGCTGGTATTAGAACCAGCGTCCATATGGGATCCCGGGCACGTTTAAGGCAAGGACTCTAGCTGCTAGGCCATGTCGCCGGGCCTATGATGTTTCATTTTCAAAGGCTGGGGTGGGAACCAAAATTGCTTTTGCATAAAGCTTCATAGTAGATGCTGTTAATAAGGATAAAGGGTGGAATGGCTTTTGGGTGAGCAAACAATGAGGTCTGACCCACATATTCTCCAGGTTTTTTTTTTTTTTTTTTTATGTTTTTTTCTGTTGCCTTTTGTGATGGCTGATTTCATGTCAGATTACCAGGCTAATAAGTCTCTAGAGTTCTTGAGTGGGTTGAGAAACAATAACTCTGGGTGAGTCTGTGAGGGTGTCCCTGGAATGCAGTAACATTTAAATCAGGACGTGAGGAAATATCACGCTTACCAATGTGGATGGGCACCAGCAGCCAAGTGAAAGCCTTTAAGAGAACAAAAAGGTATAAAACAGGTGAGATTCCTCTATGCCTGAGCTGAGACATCCATCTCCTTCTGTCCTGCGCTGGTCTCTTAGTTTCTAGAGATTCAAATTGGGCCTGAGACTCCATCGCCCTCCTGTCCCTAAGCCTTAGGATCTTGATTAAACCACACCATCGTTTTGCTCAATTCTTCAGCTTTTAAGACAGCAGATGGTAGCATCTCTTGATCTCTGTCACTATGGTCCCATAAAAAAGAGCTCTTTTTGTATATATCTTTGGAAATCCTTTTGGATCTATTTTTCTAGAGTTACCCAACACACCTTCCAAATGAAAGGAGATCCATTCGGGAGTAGAATCAAGGACCAAGACAGAAAGTCTTACCTCTCGCTAAGTTCTCTGCAAGTCTAGGAGGAGTGGGACAAAGCTGGCTTTCTTGCGAAGTGGAGAACCTCTCATCCCAGGCTCAGCCCGTGGCACGTGTCCCCACTATGTTGCACTGCATGCCCCAATAGATATCTCTTCAGAGAGATAAGAAGAATGGGAACTAATGTTACTGAGAAGAGTTGTTAGCCTTTAGGCTTCAGGACAGTTTGGATACTGAGGAAGAGTAGAACTATGATGAGGGAGGTAGACATGAATGGAAAGGGAAGTGAAATAAGTGCTGCTGGGAACTGGATCTGAGCTTTCATGTAGTTAGGTGACACAGCCAAAAATTTGAGCTAATTTAGAATTAATGTCTGGTTGTTTGTGTCTTTCAACATTGCTCTGAGAGTTGTGGCTTCAGTTGGGCCACATTGTTATGGTGTGGGAATACTGTTTTCACATCATATATCCATTCCAACCTGAAAGGCAATTAAGGCCCATAGGGAGGTTTTCTATTTATCGCAGGATGTTACAGCATCAATACCCAAGATGGCTGCCTAAGTTTCAGCCATTACATCCTGTTCCAACCTTCAGGACATAAGAAAAGCACAAGAGGCCAAAGAGAATACTAGCTAGTTTCTTGGAGATGTTCCTCAGGGCTGCCTTTGCTATATCATACTGGTCCCATTGATCAGAAATGAGTCAAGTGACTCGTCAAGGTATAACTAAGTTAGGAAAATGTAGTTTTGAGTTACCGTGTACTTAACTATGAAAAAATGAATACTGAAACAGCATAAAAGGAAGATGTCTTAGAGTCACATGCCTCACTTTGAGTGGGAAATGGACTAGCACTCCCAGCACTTTCATCACTAGTGTTCCTGCTTTTTATTTAAGGGGATGTCCTTTTATTTTTCTTTACATCTAAAACACCATTCTAACTCCATGTTGTTTACTTAAATATCACTCAGTTTCTAAACTTAATCCAATTGCTTTTCTTTGAGGTCGTTTTCCTGGGTCCTAGCAGCGACAGCTTACTTCTTTTGGGCTCCACAGCATTCTCTAATTACAGCAGATTCCACTCTGGCTCACACTGGGAGTTCTTGTTTATTCCCTGAAGGCTGCACTTTGGATTTAATAATCTACAAATTAATACAGTGCCTGCTTGAGAGAGACATAAGCTCCTATCTTATTCAAGCTAAGGCAATTTTAGCATTCACAGCCAAGTATAATCCAAAGTAATGTAAGATTCTTATCTCTTCCCATTACAGATAGGGGCACCACTCAATTCTTGAGCTGATGGCTATGTAGATAACCATCTAAAAAGGACTGGAGCAGTTAATGAATGTTAACAAATGGAAGAAGATTGGGAAATGCCCTTAAACTGGTTCTATGGTATATGCTTAATGTTCAGTATTAGAGGAGTTGGAGGGATGTGGGGAAGAAAGTTTGCTTTGGGATCTGACATCTTTGATTTAAAACTGCTGGCTGAGTGATTTAGAAGTGTGTGACTTCAAGCGAAGAGATTATTTTCCCTATACCTGAGCTTCCAGATAGGCACTATGGACATGAAGGTATTGGCTTAGTAGAGTTGTTTTGAGATGGAAAGTTTACAAAAGCCTGGCCTCTAGAGGGAGGTGAGTTCTTGGTTATTATCACAATTACCACACCGCAGTCTTGCAATGGCTAAGAACTTGGCATTGCCCTTCCAAAGCCACAAAGCTGATTGCACACTGTTCAGGGCCTCTTGGAAGGAGAGTTGCCATGCAAGTAAAAAATATCATTACTGGGGCAGAAAACGTTGGTTGTATTGTCTGTATCTCTGTAATGGTGATGAAATCTGACATATTAATATGGACAACAGCTCTTCAACATCCATTTAAAGCCACCAGATGAAAAACTGAGACACAGTGTACAAGCACTCATGGATGTTGCTGACGGTCACCGTGTCACCGTGACGTGCAGGGTAATAGTGAATGCGATCAAAGTGGCAATTCCCTTGAAATGTGGTCTGAAGTATACCTATTAAATAGGTTTCCTGGATAAAACTGCTTGTGCTTTTGACAGATCTCTAAGGAGGAGCATTTAAACGTCAGGTTTTGCCTTCATTGACAGCAATAGAGAAGTTATGCATATCTCAGAGTGAAAGCATTCTGTGACACAGCTGTCAGAATTCCAAGGTCAAAACAAAAGAGCAGATACTGCAATTTTAAGAAAAATTGGGCAAGTTTACATGAAAGCGTGGCTGAAAAAATGGCTTTTGGATCCCCCAAAGCACAAGTTTTTTTTTTTTTTAATTTTGTGTGATATAAAGTTACCAAGAAGCTTCCAGAATACATTGAGGCTAAGATCTAGCATGTATATAGCACTTTTCAGTTTGTAAACTAGTTTTGCATATATGAAATCATTTCTTGACTGTGCTAGCTTTCTATCGTTGCATAACATGTGGCTACACATGTTGCAGTAGAAAACAAGATATGTGTTCTCTCATAGTTTCTGCTGGTCAGGGACCTGAAGCTTAACTGAGCTCTCTGCTTAGAGTCTTACCAGCTGTAATGATGTGTCAGCTGGGCTGCATTCCCATCTGGTGAGCCTGCTAGGAAAGGATCTGCTCAAATTCCTGTAGTTTACTGGCAGAATTTCTTTCCTGGTGATTGGAAGACTGAGAGTCCTGCTTTCGTGCTGGGCCCTCAGCTCCCAGAGGCTGCCCTGAACTCTTGGAAGCTGCCATCAACACCTTGGCAGGTGGGTTGTTGATGTCAAGTAGGCAGAGACTCTCCAGAGTCTTCAAAATGGAGTCAGATACACTGTCCCTTACAGCATCCATGAGGATTGGTTCCAAGACCATTTGTGTATCCAAATCTGCAGTTGTTCAAGTCATTTGCAGAAAATGGCATAGTATTTGGCTGAAACCTATGCACATCCTCCTATACACTGTAAATCTTTAAATCATTTAAGTGTTAATAAATTGTTATTTTTAAGGGAACATTGACAGGGAAAAGAAGTCTGTGTATGGTCAGTGCAGATTTTTTTATAGGGATATTTTGCATCCACAGTTGAGTCTGAGGATTTGGAGCTCACGGATATAGAAGGCTGCTGGTGTAATGTAATGTAATGACCACCTGTAACTTTCATTATATTTATTGGTTAGAAGCAAGTCACCTGTCTTTCCCACACTGACTAGGGGAGGATTAATGAGTGGCTATCGGGAGCATCTATCCATCTATCCATGAACTCAACCACCTCCTGAGACTAGTGTTCTTTTCATGACCTTAAGTTGCTTCTTGTACAAATGTGAGCACTATTTGGTAACCTTATCTCCCGAATCCAGCAGAATGACCTCTACACAGAGCAGATGAGATGGTGTGACAATGCAAAACTCCACAATCTCAATGGTTTAAACAACAGTGGGTTGTTTCTTACTCATATAATGCGTCCAGTAAAGATTAGCTAGATACGTTGTTCTGCATCTTTTTTTGAGGACCCAGGCCATTGATATGGCCACCACCTTATAACAATAGTCATCTCTATTTCAGAGAGGAAAGAGAATTCTGCAAAGTATTTCGATGGCAATTAAATGCTTTGCCCTGGAAAGGATATACATACCACCTGCCTAGAAACTCACTGGACAGAACTACTGGACAGAACTACTGACAGAGCTACTGGATAGAATGTACTCAGCCATAAGGGAACCAGAAAGTTCAATCCAACACTGTTCCTGAAGGTGAGGAGATCCAGAAATAATCAGTATGTAATTGGTGAATTGCCACCACAGTCACAAAACTAGCTGCAGTGGCCTGAATGTTCTCCCTCAACTTCAACAAATGTGTATGTTGAAATCTAACACCCAAGTGACAGCATGAGGAGGTGGAGGTTTTTGGAAGTGGCCAGGTCAGAATGTAGAACCCTTAGGAATGGATTAGTGTCCATAACAAAAGAGATCCCAGCAAGAAAGCCCTTGCTCCTTCCACCATGTGAGAATGCAGGGAGTAGGTACCATCAATGAACCAGAAATTGAGTCTTTACTAGATGCTGAGACTGCTGATCCATTGGTCTTGGGCTTCTCAGCCTTTGGAACTATGGGGAAAATAGCTATTGTTTATGAGCAACTTAGTTAATGGTATTTTTGGGAACAGCTCAGATGGACTAAGACACTGCCCTAGCTCAAAAAAGCCTACAGCATGCTTGCACTGCTCATGGTCTTGGCCCCAGTCTCTCAGCTGACCTGTGTTACACTCTGCTCTCAGACCTGGTTTTTTTTTTTTTCTTTCTATCTGCTGCTTTGTTTTTTTATTCCTTTTTTACACTTTGTTATTCTTTTCATTTTATGATACAGTTCCATAGGCCCTGATATTTTCCCTTACCCCTTCCCAAGCTCCCTCCCCAACCACTGAGTTCTCCTATATTATTACTATAGTATAGTTCTTCATAAACAGTCCATTATTGTGGGCATGGACAATGACAGAGAGTCCAGCATGCTATTGTCAAGATATAGTTAACAGTTTCATTGGGAGTCCATCTTTGATATGGAAATAGAGATGCATGCTGCATTGTATTGTCATATCTGGATATGATAGTTTCCATTACACAGTTATTATTCTTCCCCTTAAATGAAAAGCCACAAACAAAAATCAACAACAGGAAGAAAAATAGAAATGTAAAATGTCATGAAGTTAAATAGCATGCTATTGAATGACTAATGTCTCATTGAGGAACTGTAAAAGAAAATCAAGAACCTTCTTGAAGAAAACTGTGCAACCGTATGAGTCAGTGAAGAATTTAACACGAGAGAAAGTGTTTTGAAGAGATGAAACTAAGAACAAAAACATCAAAATCCATCAATACAGTTTCCGCTGATCTTTGTTGGTGAAATATGTCTCCTGAAGGCAACAAATAGATGGGTTTTGTTTTTTTAATCCAGTATACTAATGATGTTGATTGATGAGTTTAATCCATTTACATTCAGGGTTAACATGAACAGGTGGTAATTTGGCCCTGTCATTTTAGCCATGGGTTGTGCATTGATTTAGTCTTCTGCTGTTATTTTACTGGGATGTTCTTCCCATTTGCCTTTGGTTTTGGTGGGTGCTACTCCTTTTCTCTGTCAAGAGAACATCTTGAAGTATCATTTGTAGGGCAGGTTTGGAAGAGGCATATTCTCTTAACTATTCTTTACTGTGGAAGAATTTTATTTAATTTTTAAAGACAAAGGAAAGCTTTACTGGGTACATTACTCTGGGTTGACAATTTTTTCTTTTAGAATCTGGAATATGTCACTCCATTCCCTTCTGGCCTGTAGAGATTTGTGTGAGCGGTCTCCTGTGATTTTAATTGGTATTTCTTTATATGTCAGTTTATTTTATTTTATTTATTATTTCATTTTATGACCCAGTTCCAAAGGGTCTGGGATTCCCCCAAGCCCTCCCCAAGCCCTCCTCCCCATATTGATTTCCTCCATATTATTACAGTACCACAGCTCATAAACAGTTATAATTCCATCATTGTGGACATGAATCATTAATAGAATCAAGTATCTTATTATCAAATTAAGTTTCATTGGGGGACCATCTTTGATCTGAAAGTAGAGATGTCAGAATATCATCCCCTCAAATGAAATGCCACAATACAAATTCAACAACAGAGGGAAAAATGGAAATTTACAACATCATGAAATTAGTCAGTTGATTTTTTTTTCACGTGCATACTTAAGGATCTTTTCCTTATGTTCAAGTGAAGAGAGTTTAATTATTATGTGCTGTGGTGAAGATCATTTTTGGTCATCTCTGCTGGGAATTCTGTGTCCCTCCTGGATCTTGTTTCCTAATTCTTTCTCTAGATTAGGAAAATTTTCCCTGATTGTTTTGTTAAATACATTTGTAAACCCAGTTTCTCTTTCTGCACCTTTTGGGACTCCTGTAACTCTTATATTAGGCCTTTGAATAATGTCTTTCAATTCTTGAATTTTTTTTTTTTTTGGCTCGATCAAGCTCTGCTTCCAGCTTTTTGTCTGTTTCCCTCTGGTGACAGGAAATATCTTCCAATTCTGAGATTCTTTCTTCTGCCTCCTTCATTCTATTTTGGAGACTCTCCACTATACTTTTAATTTGTTCCACTCCATTATTCATTTCTGATAGATCAGCTTTCATTTGATTCATTTCCAGTGTGACATACTCCTTAAATTCCTTGGATGTCTGCTTTATATGCTTCTCATTGTTGATAAGAAGTTGTATGACAAGTGTTTGTAATTCTGTATCTCCCATTTCCTCCATGTATTCCTCAGTTAGCTCTAAGGTTGGGAAAGGGTTTTGCTCCTTTGTAGAGGTTTCTTCAGTAATATTCATTGTGCCTTTGTCTCTTCTTTTGCTCTTGTTCACTGTACTTTTGGTTCGCAGACTCCTCAGGGCAGGCTTCTAAGTGTAAACCCAATGGTCTACAATTTGATTTTACTTACTGTGGTTGGTACATGGCTTTTTTTTTTTTTTTTTTGCAGTCAGCAGTAACACTCCCTCCAGCAAGTTCTGGATCTGAGTTCTTATGTTAGACTTCCACCATGGTCTCTGACCCCAGCTCCTGGCTCACCAGTCTCCACCTCCTGTGATTCCATGCTGAGGTTGCACCGCTTTCTGCACAATCTTTCTCCTATTTCTGGTTGGAGCAGGTCCCTAGATTAGGAAGACGCCAGGAGTCCTATATAACTTGGTTGTTGTTGGTGGTGATCTTGCTGTAACCTGTTGGCTGGTAGGTCTGAGGGCCACATGGGCCTATTTTGACCCATCTGATGCCAAAGTCGGTATTATTTTCTCTGCAGAACTCAGTCAGTTTGAGTTCATTCCCAGCTCAGCGCATGAGCAGCTCACTGTTGTCCCTGCAGTCTTAAAGCCATTACCACACTGTATAAAATGATGCCTGATGTGCCACTACTAGAGTTCTTGATCTGCTGGCCATCAGGTCTGAGGGCTACATGGACTTAACTTGTGTGGAATCTTAGGCTGCCATGCTGATGCAGTTCACTAAGCCAGAAATGAGTTTGCTCCCAGCTTAGTGCATGCACAGTGCTGTCCCATAGCCTTTGCCTTTCTATACCAAATTGAACCTGACGCTGTTCTAGGGGATAGATTTGACTGTGAAATCCACCTTGTTCCCAAACCACTAGTCTGAGATCTGCTGCTCTGTCTCTGTTCCTGGTCAAATCAAACAGACCAGCAGAATGGGAAGTTCTTTGTCTGGGTTCACCTCCTGAACTCCTGGTGAATGTCCCTTCCCACCTTGATGCTGGTGGAGCTCCAGCTGCCAGTGCAGTTTTAAACTGCCACTGGCTGAATGCCGCTGGGGTACTGGTCACTGCAATACCACATTGTTGTTCTGCTGCTTTCCTGTGTCTGTGAGTCTCCAGATGTCTCTCTGCTGTCATCATGTCCTCTCCTATTTCCTGGAATGTGCCCTCTCTGCTTCACACTCTCTAATGTTTCTCCATCTGTTTCAATGTGTCCTTACTCTGTTCCACCATTTTGATTCTCTCAGATCTGTTCTTGACAACCCCAGATTTTGACCTCTTTGACTGACTTTTTCAGACTTGTATGTTTTACATACTGAGGCTTACAGGATTTAATTGGCTTCACCTGTTCTGATTTCTATTTTCTTTCTTGATAGCAATTTTTACTGTATTTTTCTTAAATAATAAATTTTCATTTTATTTGAAAGGAGAGAGAGAGAAAAAGAGAGAAGAAGAAGAAGGAGGATGAGGAGGAGGAGGAGAAGAAAGAGGAGGAGGAGGAGGGGGAGGAAAGCACTTCAACCCACCAGCTCCCTCTCCAATTTCAGCAACATATGGCTGGGCTAGGCTGAAGCCAGGACATTGATCTTCACCTGGTTCTCCCATGTGGGAGCAGGACCCAAGCTCCTGAGCCATTATCTGCCTTTTTTCATGGTGTACATTAGAAGGAAGGTGGATCAAAAGTGAAGAAGCCAGGACTTTAGATAAGTATTGTGGTATAGGATGACTAAACCCTTGTATTAATGCCACCACTTCACTTCATATTCTTAATGACATTGTTATTTGTCATTCTAAATAAACAAATTCACAATCTTTTCTCTGTCACCAGGACCTCAGATCCCATACACCATGGCCTCTATAATGTTAGTCAGGTCATTTATGAAACAGGAATCCCGTCATTAAGCATTGCCATAGCTCCTTTCTTCAGGATGCTATAGGAGCTGATTCAAATTTAACTAGCAGTTGTCATAAAAAGGAGCATCAATGGAATAAATAGATCAAAGGATCAGTCATGACTGAACTTAGCAGGAAAGCATAGCTTACCATGCTCAAGGTGAATAATTATCTGGAGCAAGGGGGAGAAATAACACAATTGTCAATTGCACACCTGTCTTGGCTCAGTGTGGAGGTTGCAACAAGTGGGATGAAATACTAATGGCATGGTAGCGCATCTTGGAAGAGTGCTGTGTTAGTACAAACGCAACATTCCTGATAGGAGCCTTTCTTTTGGAATAAGAATTGAAGAATAAGGGAGCTTTGGACTCAATCTATGCTCGCAGTAGAGGCAGTAGTTTTTATTCTGGAATACATATTTCATCTCATCACTTTAGTTTTTAAAATACTCCTTTATTTATTATGAAGTCTGATTTGCAGGGTGGGGGAGAGACAAGAGAGAGAGAGATCTCACATGCTATTTTGCTCCACAAATGGCTGCAATGTCTGGGGCTGGGCTAGGCTGAAGTAAGAAACCTGGCTCTTCTTCCGGGTCTCCCACATGGGTAACCTGAGTACTTCAGCCATCTTCTGCTGCCTTCTGAATTGGAGCTGGGTAAGAATTAGAGCAACTGGAAGTCCAATCAGCACTCAGATGGGATGCTGGCATTATAGTTGAAGGCTTAACCCATTGTGCCACCACACTGACCCCTCATTTCATTATTTTAGGTATTTCTGTTAACTAACAGATTAGTCACACTCAGCCTCATCATTTAGGAATTTGATCACCAGTATAATGTGTAAAAGAAATCTTTTTCAGAATAAGGATGATAGTGGATTAGGAAAGGTGGAAATTCTGACAAACATCTCCTTTATTAGGGCAAAATATAGCACTTCAGAGATGGAGCCCTAATGGAAGCACTTCCTGGCGAGGAGGGGACTGACTATCTGCCTTGGTCACGTTCTTGTGATTTTTGTGACTCTGTTCTGGTTAGGCAACTCTTGCATTACCATGAGGCTCAGCGTTAATGCTCTAAGTCACACAGAAGCAGGAATTTCCTTCAACACAGATAAGGCAGTGTGGGACTTATAAAAACTCTAGAGAGCAAAGAAGTGCACAGACCTTGATCACTGTGGAAGTAGAGATTTCTGACCCTTTCACACAGTGAGGTAGTGGGGATGCAGGTGGGAAGTTCAAGAGTCAATGAGAGGGTTCACATGTGGGCAAGGGGTTTATTACCATTGGGAACCCTCTTAGACAATGTGGAACACACCTTGCAATGTCCCAATGAAGGGAGAGGACCATGGACTCTATCCTCTCACTGCCAGCCTTCTTTACTGGGAGAGTTGGTATTTGGGTTGTGAACTGTCCAGCACTTTCAGGAGGCCCATCAAAAGTATGAACACATTCCCGCAGAAAGCTTTCCATGGAACCAGAAGTGTTGATGAAGGAAGGCATCAGGGGATGTGTGGGAGGGCTCTACTGAAGTGGTATGTGACCTCCAGGTGGGCAAAGGGGCCATGGGTGGGACACCCGCAGGGTCATCTACAAGCAGCTCTAGGTGGCTCCGGCAGCCTCTGCAGCTCCTCCCCAAGGTTTGGTCTCTGGCTTAACCTTGTAGCACTTCCTTGTCTCACCAGAACTGGTCTCTGGCAACTGCAGTTTTCCAGCGTTGGTACATGCTCCCTGGCCTCTGCCTGACTTTGCGGAAGTAGTTGATGGGACACTTGAGAGGTTTGTTTTCCATGATTTCCCATTTCCCTTGCTGCTAGGAAGTGTCCTTTTTATGCTGTTATAACATTTATTTGTGCAACTCTGCTGCAAATAGAACACACGACAAAGTAATGTACATGAGCGAATTGGCATCTTGAGAATTGGTTCTTGTATAGTGCTTGCCTATACTCTTGAAAAACAGTAGCTTTTCTACTTGCTACTGGTTGATTTTTTATGTAGTAAAGGGTTAAGCCTATGATTACAAAGAAAATGGGGAGTAAATCATTGTAAAAATTAAAGGAAAAAAAATGAGGAGGGCGCATAGAGGGAGTAAGGAAGGGCATGGAGAGAAGTATCGTTGCATTCTTAAAACTGTACACATGAAATACAAAAAAATTGCTGTAAAAATTAAAGAAAGAGGGCCCGGTGGCATGGCCTAGTGGCTAAGTCCTCGCCTTGAATGCCCCGGGATCCTATATGGGCACCAGTTCTAATCCCGGCAGCCCCGCTTCCCATCCAGCTCCCTGCTTGTGGCCTGGGAAAGCAGTCAAGGACTGCCCAAAGCTTTGGGACCCTGCACCTGCGTGGGAGACCTGGAAGAGGTTCCTGGTTCCCGACTTCGGATCGGCACAGCACTGGCTGTTGCAGCTCACTTGGGGAGTGAATCATTGGACAGAAGTTCTTCCTCTCTGTCTCGCCTCCTCTCTGTATATCTGACTTTGTAATAAAAATGAATAAATCTTTTAAAAAAATTAAAGAAAGAAAGAAAGAAAGCAAAAAGGACAAGATTTTGAGTGATTGAGGCAGGGAGGCAGTACTGCTATTTTGTTAGAATTGTGTATACAAAACACATGGCGTCTGTTCTTTTCAAGTTGATACAAATTCAAATAAACAAAAGGCTTCAATTTAACAGTGAGTTTCAGAAGTTACTTTCTAATTTTTTACTTGTATGAAGCCCAAAAGAATCTGCTTCCCACTTCTTCTAGGAGTCTCCCAATTGTTTAGATATACTTCAACTTCATCAGACTCTTAGCCACAGATGAACATAGACCATTAATAACTGGCTTATGTCGAATGATATCAGAAATGCTGGTTCCTAAACTTTGCAAAGTTGTGCAAGCCAGCTTGAATTACAGTCAACTATTAACTATTTCAGAATTTCCAATCATGGAAATCATTGAATGCTTGGGCAGGCACCCCGTCACTCATTCCCAGGGAGTGTAACAACTGCACCATTTGTCTCCAACACTTCACACTGGATATGTTGAGGGAAGATGGCTGGTTTTTCACTCTGGAGGTTGCCAGGACATGGGGAGCTGCATTTGTACCTAATGGAAAGATCGCACAGCACTAGGAGATCCTGCAGTTAGAAGCTGGGACAGCTTGTTCAGATCTTGGGGTTACCTTACTTGGGTGCTCAGGTACCCAAGGATATTTGGATGGCCAGGGTAACTGGCAGAGATTGTAAATGTATACCATGGCTATGATGACTTTGATTTATGGCATAAAGGGGGGACACTTATGAGGTTGAAAAGAAGTCCACAAAACAAGAAACATTATACAAACAAAAATAATTCAAAATAAGAAAGTCACTAACAATAACATCAATAGTCATAGATTTATCTTAAACATTAAAAGACAAAGCCACCATAGCAAGGAAATTGAGACCACTCCTTTTAGACTCCATTTCGAGAATGTACAATCTATGTTTCTTCCATAGTTTACCCTGATATAGCTTCCAGCTTATAGCACAGGCCACAAAATGGCTGGCTGAGCCACCAAGAGGCTGGCAGGACCCACCAACAGCTAGAAAGGAGTTGTTTGAGCTGCTTTTGTCTGAACCATATCCTGTTTTGCCCAGGCACTCCCTGCATGCTGAGCCCTTGCAGGTTGGGAAAGGATCTCTCAATACCCTGTCAGACAGGTCTACAGCATGCAAATGAAAAGTGGAGGTCTAAAAAACCTTTCACAGGTTACTTTCAGACAGCATTGATGGCAATCACATTTTGTAAAAACTGAAAAATCCAGGACCAATGTCCAACCGTTTGGGACAGTGGTCAATGAATGGCACCTGGCACAGTACTGTGTCAGCTGGGGCCAGCTGTCCCACCCAAATTCATTCTTTTTTCATGCTTTCATCATAGAGTTCCCACTTGCTAGCTGGACACTTGTCCACATAAGGAGAACTTTTTCTGTTGAGAATGGCAACCAGGTCATCTGGCTTGCAGGTGCAGGGTGGCAGTGTTGCTAGTGCGGACAGCCAGGGCCCCTGGAGGGTTCCAGCCACAGTCTCCAGTGTTCAGCAAGTGGACCTTCAGCCTCCCTCTTGGCCTTGGGGCTGGATGCTCCTCTTGTTTTCTGAGCCCTGTTCCCTGGTTTTCTTGGAAATTTGGCTCTCTTTTAAATTGATACTCTTTGAATAAAATTCTCTCCCCAGGTCAATCACCTTGTTTCTGTTCTATTCATGAAGAGCGTTGGTTGGTACTGGAAACTTGCTGGTGTCAGAAAGGGAGAAGCATCCTACCATTCCCTAAGTCCGATGTTGCACTTTTTCATTGTTTTTGTAATTGTTTCTTAGTCTCTTTTATTTGGGGAAGCTGCTCCTCTCCTGGTTTTGTGTTGTTCCGGAGGCATTTCCTCCACCCTCTTGGCTAATAACCCAGGCCTGGCTGGTCACAGAAAGTGCTGCAGTCTCTGACTAAGGGATTTGGCTGGGAGGCGGGGCGGGGGGGGGGGGGGGGAGAACATACCTAACCAAGGTGATCAGCATTAAGTTCTGGCTGTGTTCCCAGTTTCAACTCCCTACTAATGCACACCTTCGAAGGCAGAAAATGATGATGAATCAAGTGTTTAGATCCCTGTTGCCCACACAGAAAACCTGGGTTGATTTCCTAGCTCGTGCCTTTGCCATGGCCCAGCTTTCACTGCTGAAGGCTTTTGGGGGAGAGAATCAGCAGGTGAGATAAGATCATCTTTCTGCCCCCTCTCTTTCGAATTAACAAAGCAAAATTTAAAAAAGAAGTTATTTACAATGAAATTAAAAGGTTCTAGGGTGCTGCGCCTTGGTCTTCTGGGTTAGGAAGAGACATGATTGGAAAACAATAACTATTTTCTGCTGTCTTTCACATTTTATCTTCACAACATGGACATAATTTTGGTTAACAATTCCCAGAATATTTAAATGAATTGGATCAATGATATTTATAAAACTTGGGTTGCTACTAGATTGAAATGGACAATCAATTTTTGAATCATATACAAAGAGGAAAAAGAAACCTCAGGATATCCAGGTTAAAGGAGTGAATCCAGCTCCTCAGTCAAGTGTATTGAGCTAGTTCTGCATTTCATGGAGTAATTCCCTGACCAGTTGTTGAACTCTGTGACGTAAAAGTCCTGTGTTAGCTGCCAGTAGTAGCGGTGTGGGAAAGTGGAAGAATATATAAGACAAAGCCTGCATTTGGTCATTTGTGGATCACAAGGGCAGTCAGACGATAGGGGCAATGAGGGTGGAAGTTAGAATATTCCAAGAGTAATAAAAGAAATCTAAACACCCTGGAGTCCCAGTAATGAGCCAAATCCTACCCAGGGAATAGAGGATCCAGGGAGAACCAGGAAAGGATGCATGGAAGGAGTTCTGGAAAAGATTCAGGGTTTTGACTGAGTCTGGAGTTGATGTAGGACCTTTCCAGAGGGAAATCGGGAGAGCAGGGCCAGTGCCTGTGGGGTTGGAGGAGGGAACTGAAAATGGCTTGGCTGTAGTCATGGAATGTGCTTGGGAGAGACTGGGCATGAGGCTTGGCATGAGGCTGGCAAGGCTGCTTGCCCCAGAATGAAAACTGGGTAAGAAGTAGAGAACGATGGGGTCAAAATCACCCAGCAGTATCCAGACAGTGAGGAGCCACTGACAGCTGCTGACAAGAGAGTGTGTTCAGACCAATGGCTCCAAAAAATGCATTTGGCAACTGGAGGGAGGTGGAGTGGAGAGAGCCCTGGGATGGGGAGTGTAGTGCAGGATTCTCTGGGGACACTGTTATGTGACCCATGTGAGTTTGTGTGACATGTGCGAAGTTAAAGATGTCTCAGGGGAACAACAGAAACCTAGGCCAACATCAACAATTAGTCAGTCCTGCTTGGCTGGAGTGACCATTCCTGGAATCAGGAGAGTAGCAAAGTCAACAAACAGGGTATCAGTGGCCATTGTCCTCATGCTCGGAACTCATCAAACACACAGAACCACAAGGGAGCTTTGTAGCTAGTGCTGGGACATTGAAGTGCCAGAAGGCTGAGCTGTTTGGATAAAAGACTGTGGCAAATGGGTTCACCGCTCAGGTGGATCTGCTTGGAGAACCAGGGTGGGGGAGTCAGGGATCTCTCCTGCCATTTGCACTGCACCACAGCACATCTGAGAAGCAATTGTGTGGTGTGGCAGCTCTGGTCACCTGTATCTATGATACAGTCACAAAATAGAGCCCCAGGCACTTTACTTGCAAAATAGCAGGCATTTTGAGAATTAAACTAAATGATTCATGGGCAGCATGTAGCCAAGGACCTGGAATGTTGCAGTCTGTTAGCGGTCGCTGGGACAGTGTGCCTGTGGAGGTATGGTAGAAGGATCCTTCCTTTCACAACTTCTGTCCCCAGCAAGTGAGGGGATGCTTGGGGTGTACCTTTGAGGGGCAGCCATGGGAAGTGATTGGATACCACCCCTTCAGGTTTCTGCGGCATTATTCCTCAACAAATCCCCGATTGAATGTTAGGACCTCCCGTACCCTGCTGGACTGCACCCTCTCCATGTGCTTCTGCCATCTTTCTTGTCTTCCAGCTCCCCCCACCCTTGTCCTACATCAACCATGGAGAAACTGAATTTATGATTGAAGGCTCAGGCATCTTCTAACCCATCCTGGGATTGTCTGTGGTTCTAAATAGGAGAGAGGAAAGTAATGGGTATAAGAATGCATCATTGGAACATTCAGAGAGGATGGGAAAGTGGGAACTCAGTTTGTGAGGTGCATCTGCATCCATGCCATGCAGGTGCCAGGCCAGTGACAGGTCACTGTCAGGCACCTTCTCCTATGTGCTTGGGTCTCAGATGGGTTGGTTCCCAGGCTGGCATGCTGGCATGCTGGCATGCTGGTATGGTGTGCTGGTGGACCATGTCTAGGGACCCATGCATGTGCTCAGTTCCCAGGTGGGTGGGCAGGGCTCCAGGCCAGCACACCATCCCACTGGAAGACTGGGGTCTGGAATCTGTATGCTCATGAGTGTGGGGGCTGTGGATTGCTCAGGGAAGGCTGCATGGGGAGGTGAGGGGAGGGGATTGCTGAGGGAGTACATCATAGGTGAGGAATGACTTGTGGCCAGGTCACTGCACTCACACGTCAGTGAAGGGGCTGAGACTGGGTAGTTTGGAGGAAGGAAAATTAGAGGACCTTTTTGGGTCAGACCAATGCCCCCTTCCACGTGGGAGACCTGAGCTGGGCTTGCTGCCTTAGCCACTTCTCACTGGCACATGCAAAAGCTGCAGTGAGGTGAGCCTGCCTGGCAGGGTTAAACCACAGTACTCATCATCTTTTTGAAGAGGAAGGATATGGGCTACAAGTTAGAGATCACCTTATATCGAAAAGCTTTTCAAACTATTCATGGAAAGTGCAGATGAAGAAAACAATGCATGAATTAAAAAAAATTTTTTTTGTACCAAAGCACACTTGTCTTTGATCTCCATTTCCCTATCAAATTCTTCAAGTACTATTGTATATTGTGATATTAAGCATTGTATATAATTGTATATTATACACTGGTAAAGGTAAAACTATCATTCTCTAGTAGAGGAATTTGTGGTTTTTGTCTTATAAAAAGGAACTTCAGCCACTCAAATTGTTCCCCCATACCTTGTGGACTTGGAGAGGCAGCTGTTTGCAGAGGCAATGGATTTGGTACAGAGCTTGGGGAAGATTAGATAGGAGATGGGAAGCAGAGAGAGACTCTTGCTGGGCAAGGAAGCATTGGTGAATGGAGACAGTGAGTGAAGTCAACATTGTTGGCTTGAGCTTGTTTTTGTGGACTTATTCGTGAGGAACTGCTATGTGTTTCTGTACATAAGTAACTCAAGGCTGTGAACTTTGAACTTGGGAAATGGGACCAACCTGCAGCCATGAAGCGTTGAGGTTATTCTTGATCTGGCAATGGCCGGGATGAGGTGTGTGATCTGGAAACTCATCCATAGCAAGGAAGCCTGCAGGTGTGAAGAGTTTATTTTACTTTCTGCGAGTTGCCCACACTGGGGAACTAAGGCTTGTTTTTCCTGCAGAATCTCCTTTAGAGAAATCTATGTATATAGAACATAGACTTCCATCCCTTCCTCCCACGGAGATGTGTGTGTTAGCTGGGGAGGAGAGTGATGAGGCGTTTTCTTGTGAGGGTTGTATTGGCAGCTCAGGGTCAGCATATAATGGAGGGGGTTACAGATGTGCTGCTCAAAGGTGACGTTATCTACGTGTGTTGTTCACAGATGAGGGAAAACCAGGCCTCATGGCTGCAAAGGTCTATGTCATGCCTAAATGCATCTTTTTATTTGGAGATCGTTTCCTGAAATCTTACAGAAAAACATTTAATGACTTTCTGTTTCTCAGAAAGAAAATAATCATTAGCATTTTATTTCTCTCTCATAGGTTGTAATTATGTTGTGATAAATATGGACACTTTAAGGAGAACCTGCTGAGGAAAAATGAACTTTTTAATTCCCAGAAAATGAGAACAGAACAAGGGTGACTGATCTCATTCCACAATGGCTGCAAACTACAGACCTTGTGCTTGCTGTAGGTGAAGAGAATTCTACCCAAGAAATGACCTCTTCACGGGAGATTTGAGCTGAGAAGAGATGATTGACACTTCCTTCAAAGTCCTCTGTGAAAGACCAACAGACAAGACAGACAAAGATGAACCCATTCCCAGAACCCTCCTTGTCTGCCACTGTTCCTTGCCTCTGGAGTGACCCTTAAGGTTCTTCGGTGAATCCGGTTCTAAGAATCCAGTGTGACTGCACTGGTTTAAGGGCAGAATTTCCTTGAATTCTGAGCCTACAAGTTTTGGCCAATAGCCTCCTGCTTCTGAGTGGCAGATGGGGAGACTCGAACTATTTAGTGTTTGGGCATAACCAGCATATTCCTTTCTGCCCTGCCTGGGGTCTGGCACAGCCTGGGTTTCTGCAGCCGGGCTGGAGGCAGGGGTCAATGGGACAGACTCATGGTGACTGCTGTGAAGCAAAGAGGACCCCCATGTGTGAGGGACACCTTAGGAACTGTCCAAAGGAGGCTGGCAATGAGCAAAGGGCAGGGTCTGAAGCAATTGCTGCTGAACTGAGATCAGGCTGGGGCTCTGCAAGTGGTGAGAGGAGGCAGAGGTTGGGTTTGAGGGTAGAAGAAGAAAACTTCTGGGGTGGGCTCCTGTGGTCTTGCCTGTAGGTTGGGAAGACAGTGTAAAGACTGCAGTGGGATTAGAGAATATCCTGGGTATGAGGGGATTAAATCCTTTATCCTATTGTTACCCTTTGGGGGATAAACACATTTTGTGAGCCAGAGGCTTTGGATCCCTGTATCACTGATACATCCTATTTTAGTGTATATGCTGCCAGAGCAAGCACAGTTGGTCCGATGTGTTCTCTTTGTTCCTGTTACTGACTGTGGGAATATGATCAAAGATGAGCTTCCGAATTTCCCTCTAATTCCCCCCCAGCCACCAAATCTTATATAATCTGACAATGCTTGACTGATCAAGCAAATGTTGACATCGCTCATTTGTGTATCATGCATGCCTGATATCTTTCATCAATTTTCCATTCTATGTAGTTTCAAAGGCTGCATGCAGTCCTGGGGTACTGGAGCAAGCACTTGTTTTATAGCCTGAGGTAACACCCTCCAAGACTGAAAGGCAAGGAAACCCTGCCTAGAGGAGCTATAATGATTGGAACTGCCACCATCTACAAGAGGTGGATTGTTTATAACCAACTGTGATTGTCAGTGTCCACATATAACTATTATTGGTACGACCCATAAACAACAAAGGCCTTATCCTCACTGTGCCTATATTAAGACCCCAGGATACAAGAATTAACCTACAATGGGAATTTATTCTCCTACATGACTGGGAGATACTCCAGTGGAAGCATGATGGACTTGGGAAAATTCACGATGGGCACACATGATTCTAGAGAGAACAAAGGGGATGGGAGAAAAAAGGAGGGGGAGGGGAGAGCCCACCACCAACTAAAATGTATTAAAAAAAGTTAAAAAAATTAAAAAATTGAAACTGAAACAAACAAGCAAGCAAACAAAATTTGAACTGCTGTTCCACTGTGACTAGGAGTATTGTCAGTTACAAACATCAGAGAAGGAACAAATTAGAAGTGAGGAGGACAAAAAATGCCTAAGAATCCTTATTTTGGGGATTTCATTGTGACATAACAGGTAAAGACATAGCTTGTGATGCTGAGTATCCCCTATGCTGGAGTCCTGACTGCTCCACTTCTAATCCAGCTCCCTACTAATGCAGCTGGAAAAGCAGTGGAAGATGATCCAAATGCTTGGGTCCCTGCACCAAGTGGGAGATCCAGAAGAAGCCCCTGGTATTTTTTCAACTGAACATTTATGAATTATTTACTTTTAAAACGGACATAAAGGCAGGATCCTGAGGCAGCTGTGTAGTACTGCAGATGAAGCTATCACTTAGGTTATCTGCAGCCCCTATCAGAGTGCCAGCTGCTCCTCTTCTGATTCAACTTCCTGCCGATGTGCTTGGGAAGCAACAGGTGATGACTCAGTACTTGGGTTTGTAGTATCTGGTTGGAGTTCCTGGCTCCTGACTTTGTCTTGACCCAATCTGGACTGTTGTGACCATTTAGGGAGTGAATGAGTTGATGGAAGATTCATTCTTTCTCTCTCTCTCTCTCTCTCTCCACTCTACATTTTAAATAATATCTAAATACATCAGGAAATCTTACCAAAAGCAGAATCTTCCATTGAGGCCCAAGACTCTGGTGTGGGTGAGACTGTTCATTACTGAAATACAACCCTGTGCCGCTTTCATCACCTTCAATCTCTCCTGCCAAATTCTCTATCTTTCTGCCCATGGCTTACATAGAACTGTGGGGAAAACTCTGAAAATTGTAAAGTCATTGTCACATAACACTAAGAACAGAATTTTAAACAGACAGGAAAATTATAGAGCCATGCTAAACTATATTTGGGCAGTTTAGAGAATGGAAGCTCAGAGACCAGAGCCTGGCATTTCCTGTTTCTCAGGTCTTGAGAGAGCCATCCTCAATGTCTTCTGGGGCTCCTGGGGCTATTCTTCCAGAGCCCTCTGAGATATGCTGAATTGGAGTCATGGGTATGGTAAAGTGTTTTTTGAATAAGGAACTGGACACCTTGGACATGGAGGTTTGATTACCTCTGACCTCTTGCTGTGGGAAAGCTTGGGTAAGGACCCCAAGGTTCAGGGCATATCCAGAATGGTTTGGCCTAGATCTATCGCGAGAGAATCATCAATTAAGCTCCAGGAGAGACAAGAGAGTCCAGCTTACTGTATTATGCACCTGAAACATGTACTCCATTCTCAGACTTTTGGGTTGCAAAGAGGCTTGAAGTAGAATGTGCTTTGGTCATGTAACAGGTCGATGCCAATCAGGTCATGAGTTTCTGGTTTCTGACTCCAAGTCTAGTGACTTTTCATCTCTATGTCACCATCTCTATATCCATGACTACTACCACACCAAAATTCGCCTTTCTGAGAACTAGATTTCCCTTCCTTTTCTTACTTCCCTTCTTTCTTCAAGCTTCAAACATTTGGTGCTCATCATGTGCTTGGAACTGTGCCAGTTTTGAAAAGAGAAAACTAAGTAATTCCTAGTCTCAGACCTTAGGTTTTAAGTAACTATGCAATGATGAAGTGGAGGCAGCTTCATGGAAGGACTTACCAAGACAAGAGTCTTTCTATCCACCATTTAGATTTCTAATTAAGGGTCATATCCAGGAATCTAGAATCAAGTCTAGGACCAAGCATATATTGGTTGGTTCCTGGAGAGGTGGATGCGGTCTAATTTTAGTCATTGGAAAGATTTCAATAGGTACACTTACTTTTCACTCATGGGGATATGTGACTTTCTGTCTGATACCTTCTGTGCTGTCCCGAGTACAGGCAGAGGTAAAGGGTAGCTGGGGACTGGTGGGAGTCAAGAGAGAAGCATCCAGGTGATTGAGTGGAAGTAAGACACGGTTGACTCCAGGGCTGAAAGGAACTTGTAACCCAAGGAAAAACATTCTGATTGGGTACTTAGTGTGACTTCAGAGACTCAGAAAAAGCAAGAAGGAGCCACAGCTGCTAGTGAGAAAGGAAGTAGAAGCCATGGATAAGGACCACAGCAGTGCCTGGGCTGAGTGACCGTGTTAAGGAAAACTGAGCCTCAGGGAAGGCTTCTATCTCACAGGTGGCTCAGGCTGACCTGAAGCTTGAGGGGTTCAGGTTTGTGCAGCAGAATAGATAGCTGATCCACACAGCCTCAAAGCTTTCAGGTGTTGTCATGGATACGGACTTATTAAGAAAAAAAGTAGATAGCAATCTTAGCAAGGGCATCAATCCCACAAAGTTGCTTGTGGTTTCTTGTTCCCTGGCTGTACTCTCATGGGTATTGCATCAGAGAAAAAAGTTTCCAAGCCACTTACATAGGTGATGGAAGAGCAGAGGCTAAGCACAGTGGTATGCCTGCAGCTTGAGAGGTTTATTAAAAAAAATATTGCCACCATGTTCTCCTCATATAGTAAGAAAAATGTGTACAGAATAATGTGACATTGAGTGAAGCCTATTAGAGGAAAGCTGTGAGCAAAGGCATCTGAGCGAAGTCTTGCCTCTTGTGTTATGGTGACAATATCCTCCTCAGTTCTAGGCTTTTGAACGTCATGTCCTTTATATCCGCTCAATGAAGACTAGAACCCCAGGAATTCAGAGCCCCAGTGTAGGGTAGACTCATTTGTTTGTTCAGCAAGCATAAAGTTTCAATACCTAAAAATCTGGGTACCAGGAATGCAGATGTGAATGTGACTTTGTTCTTAAGCAGCACATAGTCCAAAGAAACAGAAGTGCAGTTAGGAGAAGGGGACCCTTGAGCTGACGTCTTGGATGATGTCAGATGCATACAAAGGAGACAGTATCCCAGGCAAGAAGAAAGAAGTTTTCCAAGACAGAGAAGTGTCAGGAAGTTTGACATGATTGGACACCCAGGAAACAGAGCTAGCAGTGAAGACAGGCTGGAGGCTGGTTCATTGGTGCCCTTACATTCCAAGTTGAGGCATTTGGATTTTATTGTAGTGGTCATAAAATGGACTACATGGTGTACCCTAATTCTCAGAGTGGTGATGTGTGAGCGGGGCCTTAGGGAAGTTATTGGGATTAAATAAGTTTATGGGAATGAAGCCCTTGAAGTGGAATTCCTGTCTGTATACACGTAAGAAGAGGAGGGGAAAGAAAGGAAAAGAGATCCTTGTGTTATGTAAGGCCAGTAGGAGAGGGTGCCTCTGTGCAAGCCAGGGACAGGACCTGTTCCTGCTGGCACCCTGATGTCATGTTTTACAGCATCCACAATTGTGAGCAAACAATGTCCGTTGTTGAAGCCACCCAACTAGTCCGTGGTGTTCTGTTAATGACCAACCTAAGTGAGCTAAGAAAGATTAGTTGGCTTAGAACCTTGAAAAAAATTGCTTTTGGGTGACATATTTACTTTTTGGTTTACATAGTTAAGAGGGATGCACTCCCATGTGGGTCTTTGATTAGGGTAAGAAGGCTTGAGGTATGGAAGAAGGTACATGGGACAAATGTTTCAAATTTTTTGTCTCCTGTGTCTGCAGAGGGTGAGGGGAAGGGGCCAGTCTTTGCTATTAAACTACATTTGCTTTAATGACCCTGTAGAGACCTCGGTGTGGGGAAGAGCATTCTGAGGGTGTTACTTGAGTGGTTTAGATAGTTCTGAGTTGTCATCAGCTTCATTGCACCAGGGTTGAGAAGATCTTTCCAAGGTCTACTGGTTGACCAGTTCCACTTTAGTGCATCTCTAGTCCCAGGAACATGTTACAAACCTTGGCCAGGAGAGAAGTCTAACCTGTTCTGCTTTCCATCCTCTGACTTGGCACTCGTCCTCCGCTGGCATAGATGAGCTGGCTGCCATGTCCTCCATGTGCATCTGGGCATGATGTCCACTGCACAGGCCATCAGCAACTGAGGAGTTCCAGTCCTTATAAACGCACTCCAAGGTCGAAACACATATATTGTGATTTTCTCTGTGGCTGGGGTGTGAATCCAGACATCTAGTTGGGGAGTCCCCCAAGACATCTTGCCTGGAATAATCTTAGACTTGATGGTTGTGATTGCCAGCCAGTCAGTTCATTACCTGCAACAGCCAATGCACACACCAATGGATGCAACTGCCTGATCAGCTCTGCCTCCATCCCCATTTCTCACATGAACTGCTGCTGCTGCCTTGACCAGCCTGACCCACCCCAGACCGGGCTCTCATGATTGCCAGCAGGAACTGAAGTATATCAGGCAAGTGCCCAGTTTCCCTAACCAGGTTGGCTTGCAGCCTTAAATTTTGTGTGTTGTAGCAGGTGCTGTGACCCAGCCTGACATGGCCTGCTTCTAGTCCTGGCACTCACTGGCAGGTATTGTGGCCCACACTCATTCTGACTTTTGCCTAGTGCAGGCTGGCCTATCCCCAAGCCCCTAGCACTGGGATGTAAGTAATAGCAGGACTGGCATAAGAGGACCTGAGGGTGGAGGGAGCTACAAGCACCCACATATGGGAGCAGGTCAGCAGTTGAGAGGCCACTTGCATGATTTCAGGAAGAGACAGAGATAAGTGGGACAAGGATTGGAGGCAGAGAGGTCAGGAACAGGCAAATTTGAAGGCCAAGTGACAGGAAGATTGATTGGTGGGGGCAGAGAAAAATATAAATTGGGTAGATGCTAATGCTGTTATTAAGGAAGGAACAGTTAAATCAGTTATTTTATCATGAAAATACTAATCCTCCCCCTTCAGGCTCTGGGATCCTGTGAGGGTGTCCTGGCCTCATCACCTCCCATCCAGCTCCTTGCTTGTGGCCTGGGAAAGCAGTGAAGGAAGGCCCCAAACCTTGGGACCCTGCGCCCATGTGGGAAACCCAGAGGATGCTCCTGGCTCCTGGTTTTGGATAGGCTCCGCTCTGGCCATTGGTCATTTGGGGGGTGAACCAGTGGACTGAAGACTTTTCTTTCTGTCTCTCTGTCTCTCTGTAAGTCAGCCTTTCCAATAGAAATAAATACATCTTAAAAAGTTCCTAACATTTGCTTGGCTGTGGCTTTAAAAACGTGGCTGCCTCTCTTGGCTGTGTTCGTCATTCTCTGCACTCATGAGAAATAGCAGCTGGGTGATTCTGCCAGGAGGCCTGTGGGCTCTCACATCGAATCTGTCACCCTGATCGCAGATGAGGGCTCTCCTGCTAGCTGTGTGCTCCAACTGTGCGTCCAGACAGATGGAATAGGATAGACAGGAAGTGCACAGCAGGGAATCCCTTCCTTCACTTGGAGTTGATTCATGAGTTTGACATTTGCCTGTTTTCTCTTGGATTTATTGTCCACCCTTCTCATTCTCTGCTCTGCATCACAGGGAGTTGCTTCTCCAGATAGATTTGGCCCATGACTGGCACTGGCAGATTGTACTCAAGGAGGAGTCGGGCATTTCTCCCTCTCTTGCCTTTTCCTGGGTAAGGCTACATTTCCCATGAGACAACTCCTGCCTAGGATGTCAGCGTCTGCAGGGTGACCCTGCCTGGTGCCCCCTCGTTCAATGCCCTGTGCTTCTGCGCTCTGATGATGTCACTTCCTTGTGCAATTCTTCTGCCCCAGGGAGGCCGTGGATTCATGGCCTTTCCTGTTCTTTGCTTTATGAGTTGTTCTCTTAATGGTTTAATCAACTTCCCAGTTTGACTCTTGCTATTTTTTTTAAGCAAGTGGTTTAAGAGGCTCCTGACCGGTACGATTTGTATTTATTTTTTCTATAGGGCTGTAAGATATGGGCATGATGTGATCAACTTTTGGCTCTTCTCTCGTTCTCTGATTTTGTCATCCAGAACTTTCCTCTTGCTCTTCTTGTCTGGCACATGAATCATGCTCTTGTTTTATTTTTAAGCACAAGAATTTGACTTTGAGAATGCATGCCATGGTTTCCTGCTTCTTTACCATTTTATTTTTTTGAAGATTTTTTTTTTTTTAAATTGGAAAGTCAGATATATAGAGAAAAGGAGAGACAGGGAGGATCTTCCATCTGATGATTCACTCCTGAAGTGACTGCCATGGCCAAAGCCAGGAGCCAGGAGCGTCTTCTGAGTCTCCCACAGGGATGCAGGGTCCCAAGCCTTTGGATTTGGGCCATCCCTGACTGCTTTCCCAGGCCACAAGCAGGGAGCTGGATGGGAAGTAGGCCGCCAGGATTAGAACCGGCAGCCATATGGGATCCCAGTGTGTTCAAGGCGAGGACTTTAGCCACTAGGCTACTGTACCAAACCCTACCACTTTATTTTTAAAATGTTTATTTTATTTTCATTCACTTAAAAGGTGGGACATTGGACACACACACGCACACATGCGCACACACACAGAACAGGAGAGAAAGAGACAGAGAGAATGAGAGGGGGAGAGACAGATCTTTCTTATCCACTTACTCATCATTAGAGTAAGTCTTAGTGCAATAACTAACATCCTTATTAGAAGTGGAAACAGACACAAAATAGCCATGGCTATGCTGGCGGAAGCCAAGAATCTGAAACTTCATCTAGTATCCCTCATATGGGCGGCAGTGTCCCAAGTACTTCAACCATCATGTTTTTGCCTCCCAGGAGGTTGGTTTGGAAGTAGATTACGTGGAACTCAAGTCTGTTTGGGATGCTGGTGTCCCAAGTTGTTGCTTCACCCACAATGCCACAACATTTGCCTCAGTCTTCTTTTTTATTCCATGACAAGTCAAACTCATTCCATGCACAGGACATGTGCTCTTTCCAAAAGGAAAACTTGCTGGCATTGCCTCATTGAGAATCGATTAGGAAAGGTGAGATTCTCTTTCAGTTACACGACTCTTTGAAGTTTACACACAAGAAGGAGCTGCCACATTTCTTGTAGGCATTAATTGACCTTGCTCAGCAGTTAAGGGGGGAAAAAACCTCTCCTCTTTGTTTTTAGCTTACAGTATTTTCTGAGTGTATTGTGTGATGCTTTTGTTTGGGTCGAATGCCTTAGATGGAGAACATTGAAAACAGTTGACAGTTCTGGAACTAGGGAAAGCTAGAGGAGGGCAGAAAGTGTTCCATGTTACAGTGTTTTTGCCTGAAGTTCTGCTGTCAGATTCCCACGTTTCTGGAATAAGCCATGCTTTTAAAATACAAAGGCTCTTTGGAGAAATCTCGTCAATTTTTCTGCTAGTGGTATATAGTTCAATGAGCTTTCTTTCGGGCTTGTGGACAGAGCAGATTCTGAGACACTGAGAGTTTACAGGGAGTGGCAAGTGAAAGCAGAGTTGATTTTTTAGGGAACAGGGATTTATTCAAAGAAGGGTGAGAAAACACGTGCTGTGTGTGATGTATGGGGTAACGTATGTTCATGCAAGTACATGTGTTGGCTCTCTGCCAACAAATGTTGTGGCAAAGAAAAAACAGCAGCTTTTCTTCAGTTGCTCTTCCCACATCTGTTCTTTCTAGAGAATGACCTGTGTGGTTGATGGAGAACATGTTTTGCTGCCAGTTATTCTCCTACCCATCCAGAAATCTTATTTGCAAAATTTGAAACGTGGATTAGGAAAACAACTTCCTGAAATGAATGGGGGTAAGCTTTTTCACATTGCTTATATGCTCCAAGGAAAATTTACATTCACTGATATTTCAATTTCTCAAGTGGTTAAAAGTGACTCATTAATAATAAATATTCAAATCTCCTTTCTGAATTTATAGCAGCTGGTAGAAAGTGGTTAAAGGCTAACCCAGTTGTCTCATGGAAAAAAAAGAACCTCCAATCTCTTATGTTTGGAATGCGTAACTAAACTTACATTGTACTATCTTCCATGAAGAGAGGAGAGGGAGGCAGGAAGTTGGTGGGGAGAGCAAGGAAGTGGGGCTGTGTTCTTGGAACTGCACCTATGGAGTACATAAAATCCATTATTTTTATATTAGTAAAAAGATGTTCTAATATCATCAAGCCCTAGATCAGATATCTATTTCACTAGTAAGCCTATTTGCTGTGGGGAAGAAGCAGCTGTTCATAAAGCAATCTACACGTAGCAGGTGCACCATAGCTATAACTAATTGATGTGAAAGGTACAGTGGATATAATCTGGAGAGAATGTTATTCTGCTGTTGGTTCCTGGACCACCCAGAATCTCTGAAGGAATGCCAACTTACAAATCATTTTTTAGATTTTTTACATGTCTGATGGCTGTTTGCTGGATTTCATGGAACTAGAAAGTGATTTACATTCTGCTAGTAGCCTAGACTGTATTTTAATTTTTCCTGGCAGCTGCATAATGGTCTGACAGGGAGTGGAGAATGGGCTTACTCATTTTTTTGGTGCTTATCTTCACTGTTGGGTTAGGGCATTTTATATAACTGTGGATTTTTAATAGATTAGGAGACTCATTAGAGTAATTGAAGAATAATGACAGCAAGGAGCTGATTTATACATCCTAGAATTTACACTCACAGTTCTTGAATTTCTGAATGTGCAATCAGAAGCTGTTGATCTAAAAACTAAAATTTTCTGTATTAGATTTTCCTTGCATTCAGATTGCATTTAAAAATGGAGTCAAGACTTATTCACTGAGATTTCTGCTATGTCCTTAAGACTGTGTTTGGAAGTCTGGGGTTTGCGAGTCTTTAATTGTATGATGTAATGGATCTTTGCAATGAAAGTGGTTGGCTGATACAGAAAGTCCTGAATGATGGGGATTATGTTTGTGAGTCTCCAAAGCAGAGCATGATTGAATCTTAGCTTTTGTGGGTTAAGAATTTAATTTTGTTAGTGATTCCATCACACTAAATGACTACCAAAAGAATGTCTGTGCACACATCAAGATTTATACATCATCTTTATACTGATATGTTCCTGTCTCCTGCTTTCACGTTTCTTTGAATCCAAGAACCAAATATCTAGTGAGAAATTTCAAGTGGACATATTGTTTGTGGTCAACAGTCCCAAATACCTTTTTAAAACATTTTCTAAATAAGCCTCTGGCTATAGTATCTGGAAACCTGAATATTTTCCCAGCTTCCCTTATTGCTAGAAGTAGTTATGCAATATGGTTGTAGTAAATGGGGTGAAAAGAGAGACTTGTTGAGGACTTTTGGTGAAAGTATAACCTTCCTGATGAAATGAAAGGATGAGGCAAATACTGCCTTGTCTGCACCTTTTCTGAGGCCATGTGATGTCTAGGATTGTGCCAGCCAATTGTGAGTATGAGGAAAGAAGCATGAAAGTAGATAGGAAATACGCTAGTGGTGATAAAATCAAGATGGGCTGAGTCTGGGCCCATGAAAATGTTGCTGATCTACTGAGCTGCCCTGTGCTGGATTCTTCTATATTTTATGTTACAGTAATTTTTAAAAAAGATTTATTTTGTTTTTATTGGAAAGTCAAATACACAGAGAGGAAGATCTTCCATCCAATGATTCACTCCTTAAGCGCCTGCAATGGCCAAAACTGAGCTCGAACTGAAGCCAGGAGCCTGGAGCCTCTTCTGGGTCTCCCACGTGGGTGTAGGGTCCCAAGACTTTGGGCCATCCTCGACTGCTTTCCCAGGCCACAAGCAGAGAGCTGCATGGGAAACAGGGCCACTAGGATTAGAACTGGCATTTATATGGGCTCCTGGTACGTGCAAGGTGAAGACTTTAGCTGCTACGCTATTGCACCGGACCCTATGTTGTACTAATTTAATGTCTGTTATTTAAACTCTACTGGTTGTTTCCTGTAGCCAAAAGTATTCCTAACAGAGCCCATGTTCAAAGGGAAGCTCTTTTTGTCATGTCATTCAATATATAATGAAATGAACCCTTCATTTTTATTTGAAAGCCGGAGTTACACAGAGAGACATAGAGAAAGACAGAGAGGCCTTCCTTCCACTGGTTCAGCTCCCAAATGGTTGCAACTGGTGGCACTGAGCCAATGTGAAGCCAGGCACTAGGAGAGCCTCTTCTGTGACTCCCATGTGGCTGCAAAGGCCTAAGGACTTGAGCCATCCTCTGCTGCTTTCCCAGGCTCTAAGAAGGGAGTTGGATTAGAAGTGTAGTGGCCAGAACATGAACTGGTATCCATTTGGGATGCTGGTGGCATAGGTGGAAACTTAACCCACTGTGACATGGAGCTGGCCCTCTCATTCCATCTTCTTTTCCTCTTGTGTTCTCTGTTTTTGGCACCTGGATAGTTGCTCCGGTCAGTATCTTGGAGGATCTGTCTCAATTCCTTTCTCTTGATGACGTCTGTTGTTATGGGCTGAACAGGACCTGTCTTTTCCAACCCAGGTATATGCTTAGGTTCTTATCTCTTATCGTTAAAGGTTGATGAAACAGGGTAGAAATTCATTCTCTGTGTGGCATCAAAGAGGTGGCTATAGCAGGAGAGGTGTTCAGCTTAGTGGGAGCTTAGTCTAGGAGAGTGTTTTTGTGAGAGAGTTGGCTATTTTGCTTCGGCCAGCAGAGCCAGTAACGTGGACACAAAGAGGGTCTGGGGATGAATCACCGACAGGAGATCAGCGATGGTAGAAGTCTCTGTGAAGTCTCTTTATTGTGCCTTCAACTCTCCTTATATACTCTTCCCCCCATCCTCATTTAGCAGGATATTGGATACAGATGAGTCCAATTAGTCTAGGTGTTTTCAGCCACAAGCCCAGTTCCCGTTCCTGCCCAGGCCAACAAGCACTAATCGACTCCTTAGCCCACAACACTATTTGAGTCCAAGTTCTTCCAAGCTGGTCTTTTACTTCCTGACCCACCACATGGTCACCTCCCATGGAATGTGGGGCTGTGTGATCCTGAATGATAACCCCCAAACTGTCAGCTGAAATAAGCCTTTTCTCTCCCTAGAGGGCACGTCCAGTTCTTTTAGTTAAAGTAATGCAAAAAACTGCTAATATACCCAATTTTTAACCCATCATTGGTTTCTCACACTTTTTTTTTTTTTTTATCTCTAGCCCCTAGTAGAGCATCTGGTACACTGAAAACACATGCATCAAGCTGACGAATAAGATGAGCAGCTAATTAATGTCACAGATCAGCCCATGGACACCAAGTAAAGTGGGGAGGATGGTATTGAAAGAAATACTTTATTTGACCTATGCTTAGTTTCAATAAATCAATCTGGACCCTCATTAAATAAATTTTTCTGCTGACTAGAATTCTTTTATCCCTTTGATTCTGTTTCACATAGATATGGTTGGAGGAGAGTTGTCCTATGTTTTGGCTTAGGACTTTGTTTCAAAGTTTTTTCATGGTATAATTTCTCTTTCATGACATTTCCTCCCTGTAAATCAGTATTATTGTTCAGGCTACAGTCAGACACCCTGGTAGGCACCTTGCATCTCTATAATGGCTTCTGCTAATGTCTGAAGATGGAGAACACAGGCTGATTTTTATTAGCATTTTCCTCAGCATTGAGGGTAGTTTCTTTGTCTTTCTATACACACAGTGGAGATCTAAAGACAAGCTCAAGGGCATGCAATTTCTTGGAGGAAAATGGATTAGAAGTGGAAAAAGCCCGGGGTTACGGCAGCAGCCCTTTCCCCCTGCTTTATGTATAATTTTAATCTGGTCAAGATCACCTATCCTATATGCCTCACAACATTGCTCTAAGAATTAAGAACCCCCCAAATGTCAGACTTCTGCTATCTGTTGCACTAGGGTTCAGTGAGTCCCACTGGAGTCATGTGATTGAGCAGGACTATAACGAAGTCAGATAGATGCATTTGCATTGGGAGAAATGCTGGGCACAATACTGTGTCTGAATGAGTTAGCCTGCAGCATGCAGACATACCAAAGTCTGCTCGTGCTTGAGAGAAGTTTCCTGTTTAGTTCTTTCACAGGATGTAGAAATTACTAGAAGGAAGGGGAGGAGAGACTGCATAGTAAGGTATGAAAACCTGTGCTGAAGCCCTAAGTCCTGTTTAGCCTTTCCCAGGAGGGCCAGGTAGGGATGGCCAGGTGGAAGCCTTCATTTCAGACTCCAGGGAGGTCTCTAGATGAGGACACAGGTAGAATCATCAGACCTGCACTGAGACTGTGCTGCTATAACTTACTATCATAGAATAGAGCCTTTAAACTGCAAAGGTTTATTTTCTTTTGTAGTTTTGAAGTCTGGTGTGATGAGGTCTTCTTTCTGGTTCGAAGATGGTTGTTTCCTTGTTGCATCAGTCGATGGAGTGGGAAAAAGAATGAGAGGGGTCAAACTCCATCATACCTGTTCTTACAAGGAGGGCACTGATCCCGTGAATGGGCCCCAATCTCACGGCTGAATCACCTTCCAGAGACCCTCATCTGCAGATGTCATCTTATTGGGGAGTAGAGTTTCAATTATGTCCATACTACTCTCCAACTTTTCAGTTGGGAGAAATCATGATTCAGTGGAGGGAAATGACGTTTATTAAATGATAGAGCTAAAGGATATGTGATGAGAATCTAGAACCCCTCAAGTACTATATTGACAAATTGAGCTGTATCGTAATCGGTTGCCAGGTATCTCCACCTAATTCAGTATTCGTGAGAATCTAAAAACCAAAGTTCATGGATGATTTTGTTTTTAATTAGAAAGGGCACATATCAGGGTTACTCATAGTCACGACAGCCTCTACAAACATTCCTTTGTTTCTCAGATGGCATTACATTCAATTTGCGATATCTACATGGGAGTTTTTACTTAATTTATTTATTTATGCATATGGGAGCATCATTTTTGTCCCAATAGGAAAAGAGTGAAGACTGCAATAGGAGGTAGATGTTTGAGACAGAATATCTATCTTTCTATGATTTTTTTCCTTTTAAAACATTTGGCTTTATTTTTTTCCTGGACACACTAGAGGATTCACATGGAGGAGTCCATGACCCTGAAAACCACTGAGAGGAAATCAGCTACCTTTCAAATAGCCCTTTCACTCACTTGCAGTCTCTGATCCCACTGCCTAGTTGGTAACAAATTTTTGTAGTGTTTTCATTTAGTTAGTAAATATTTAGACACCCTTCATGTGTCTGACACCCCATAAAGCGGTATCTTGCTATTGCTTATATGTCTATACTACTAGGTCTAAAAAATGAGTGTACATTTCTTTTTTTTAATGTATTAGAATAGTTGTAAGAGTCTGATGTGCTATTTTTATGATTAGACTTCTTTGGCAAGCTGTGCTGTAGAGCTCATTGGAGCACTTAGCGGAGGAGAGTGCATTTAAGTGGGCAGTCAATAAATATTGATAATGATGATAATGGTGAACACAGTGACAAGTATGAAGTAACCGTGGCACCTTGCAATTTTTCAAAAACACAGCAACTTCTATTGTTGACTTTCTGACAAGTACCCCAAAACATTAACTAACTGGAGAGATAGCATTAGGTTCACTTGAGAAGGTAACAGTCTGCCTTTAATCTAACCAAGCAGTGGGAATTGGCAGTAGGCAGATGTCTAGAATTAACTGTTAGTAGTATGAATTAGAGTGTTTCAACCAGATTTTCCCCTATATCTGACCCACATCCTGACTTTTGCCAGGCCCAGCTGTGACCTGTGTGATCACTTGGGAAGTGAGTCAATAGATGGAAGCTCTCTCTGCCTCTGAAAACAACAATAGAAGTGAAAAGATTATGGAAAAAAGAGGGTAAAGCATGGAGTGAGGGGAAGCAGACACAAGATAGTGCAACATTGATTTTGTCACATCTTTGTGAGAAAACAGAACTAAGTGCTAAATTAGATGTTATGCCTCCAGCCAAACCATAGAAGTCACCACTTTTGAGGAAGGAGGCAACATTTCTGATAACTCTTTCCCATCCTCTCTTTCTGCTTTCCAACATCCTATCAGTGAATGCTTTTCCTACGAGCTGTGGGAGTCCTTTGCAGGCCTTGGTTTGCTGCTTGGCCCCTGTGGGCAGTCTTTGGAGTAGCTAGAGCTCTGTGGCCCGGCTATGGTAGACAGTAGATCACACATCCTGAAGAGCACCTGCCAGGGTGCCCATGGACAGAGCCTTCCTTCAGAGAGTATTCATGGGCCTAGGAAGGCACCCCACAGAGGCTGGCTGAGAGGAAAGGGTTGGCTGATGCCTGTAGGACACCTTGCTATTTGTATGATCTTTGGGCCTCTTTTCTTTAATAGAGAATTTCTAGTGAGCATTCACATGGTACTCAAACATCCACATTTGACTTTGTTGTAACCCATCTTTCAGCTTTCCCGCCATCAGAGCTCTGAAATAGCAGCCAACGCATTTGTTGATGTATTAAGAGCATGCTAACTCCATGTCTCAGCCAAACTCTTCAATCAAGAGTACCCTTACCAGTGTTGGTCTTGTAATGTGGCAGCTATACATTCTCTGGTAGCATGCCATCTATTGCCAGGCCATGCCATGTTGTATCAGCCTACTTGTCAGCTGAGTCTATCTTTCCATCTGCTGATGTTAGTTCATAGATGGCTCCTCAAGAGATTGTAGTTTTAGAAGGGAGGTGCACCAGACCCTCAGAAGCAAGAATCTGGGTCTCTCTTGCCCCTGAATTGCTCACCCTTTGTGGATTTGCCTCAGTCTGATCCTTACATACCACCTGCCCAGTGAGTTGCCCAGGTTGGCACAGGCTGCTTGGATTGTGTCATCATTAGGTGTTCCACACAGGTGCTTAGGCTCCAGCCAGTAGAACATCAGGAGCTACTTTTCATGCTGGGAGCAGTTCTGCCAGAAGTTGTGGTCTTGCTGAAGGAGAGCAGGGCTCTACCCAGTACACAGCAGTGTCCAGTAATGTAACTGGCTTGCTTTCATCCTATTCTTTTTTCCCTCTATGTTATTTTTAATTATATGATACAATTCCATAGGCTCTGGGATTTCCCTTACATATTTCCCTCCTCTCATACTGTTACAATATGCAATGCTTCATAGGCAGTCATAAGTCCATCCTTCTGCTATTTAAATGTGTCTTGACATTGCCAGTACATAACAATAGCAGTCAATTCAGCATCCTATTTTCCTGGGTTTTGATATTTTTGTTTTCATTTTCATTTCTTCAAAAGAGTTTCTTTTCTCATATTAAATATTTCACCGACTCATAGATCACACAGTAACATCATTTTCTCCAAGAAGCTTTTGAGTTTTCTTTTTCATTTCTTCATTGGCACATTGGTTATTCAGTAGCATGTAACTTCATCCTCTTATAGAATTTCCTGATTGTGTTTGTAACTGGTTTGCTCCTCTGAACATCATCGTCATGCATGACATTACAGGAGATGAGGGTTTAGGGAGGAGGGAAGGGAAATCCCTGAGCTTATAGAACTGTATCATAAAATAATAAAATAAATAGATTTAATAAAAAAGAAGATCTGAGTAACAGAGTCTAGTAAGTGGAGAAATCTTATTTATGCTGATAAACGAGGGGCAGGTGTATATTTACTTCAGGCTGAAGCTGGTGTTATGATCCTCTTTGGGTGGGGGACCATGGGTGGATTTCTAATTTTGTTCTGCTCAGTCTGTGCCTTGGTGAGCACATACAGCATCCTTCAGAGGTACTGTGTGATCCCAACCCTCTTATCTCTCCTCCCAGAGAGTTTCCCGTGAGTGTGTATTCTCTTTACCTAATTTACTTTTCCTCTCTGAAGCCCTCTTCTTCATTTAACTCCAATCCTAGTCCCCAATCTTGACTTTTTCTTTGACTCTGAGTATCGGTGGGTTGCATTCAACTTTCCAAGGATGAAACTGAAGCTAAAAAAAAAAAAAGATGAATTAAAATGTTGCTCGTGAGTGCAGCCCCAGCATCAGATGTCTACTATGCAAACAGCTCCTTTATAGTTCAGGCAGAATCATCATGCATTTCCTGGGTGTTTTTATGAGGAGGAAGTACAGTGTAATGGGTCAATTAGTGAGTTCTAGACCCAAGACATGTGCGCCAAAATCACAGCTCTCCTGCCTGGCTCTGGGAAGTTCTTGAAACTCTCTGGATCTCATTTTCTCATTTATAAAATGAGAACACTTTCATCATCCCTGTATCGTAGGGATTTTGTAAGGACTAGTAATTTTTTTTGGTCACCAATAGATTACTTTTATTGATTCCTGAAAATGAAATTATTTTATGAATCAGAAAACCCCTCTGAAAGGAATATAATGACACAACCAGGCTTTAAATAGATGAGTGATTCTTTCCTTGAAGAGGATTTGAGGAAGTCACAGGTCAAAATATGTATTAGAAAGCTTGCAAAACATTTGTCAAAGCCTTATAAATATCTCTATCTTTTGATACAGTAATTTCACTCCTCTATATCCATCCTAATAATTAATCATAGACAAAGGTCTATAGTACTTTCCTCTTATCCCCAAAAGGACACTTGAAGACTCCCAGTGAATACCTGAAACTGGAGAGAGTTATACAATTGATTCCTGGTTATATAGCATTTCTTCCTATTGTCCTACCCAAAGAACTAATAGCTTAATGGGTGTAAACTGCTTGGAAGAGTGTCTGGTGCACCATATAGGTCTTACTGTGACTTGTTTTTATTACTATATGATGTTTCTGCATCTTACTTAGTTATTTTAACAATATTTTATTTGAGGACTGGCATGGTCTCTCAGCGAAAGTCCTCTGCTTTGCAGTGTTGGCATTCCAGGTTGGTGCCAGTTTCAGTCCTAGCTGTTTCACTTCTGGTCCAGAACCTATTTGTGGCCTGCAGTGGTGGATGACTCAAGTCCATGGGACCCTGTACCCATGTAGGAGAACCAGAAGAAAGCTCCTGGTTCCCAGCTTCAGCTCAGCTCAGCTTTGGTCATTGCAGCCATTTGGGGAGTAGATCAGCGAATGGAAGATTTCTCTCTTCTACTCTTTGTGTCTCTCCTTCTCTCTGTAAATCTGCTTTTCAAGCAAACCAAAAGATGTATAAAATATTTTATCTGAGAAACAGACAGGCAGACCCAGAGAAAGATAGTCAGAAGTATTTCCCGTTTGTTGATTCATTCCCCAAATGCCTGCAACAGTTGGCACTGAGACAGGCTGAAGCTGGGATAGGGAGCTCAATGTAGGTCTTTCTAGAGGTGACAGGCACAGTATCAACTGGATGAGCAGTCAGCTCCTGATTTCTAGGATGTGCTTTAGCTTTCAGTAGAAAAGTGGAATCAAGAGTAGAGTCAGGACTTGAATTCAGACATTTCAGTATGGGCTATGGGCATCCTAACTAGCAGATTCTTATCCTCTTTACCAAATTTCCACCCTTCCAATTGTATCTTGAAGAAGCTTCCTCTTCTGTACCATGTGGCTGGAACTGAGACTTCAGAAAGCAAATGGGTATACCCTATGTCCACACTGGTGATGGGGTGTGCAGAAAGTAGAGTACTGGCCTGTTCATGTGTGAAACCATAGGAGGAACTGTAACATTTTATTAGGCCTGGAATGTGAAGGCATTAATTTTCTTGAGAGTGCTAATGAATCTTGATAGTTAGGGAGTGGGCATATAAATGATTTATTCTAATAAGCTCCACCATGGATTATTAATCATTTAACTACTTAATGATTTGCACACTGAGGGGGGGGGTCCTAGAACGTTGTTAGATTCATCTCTAATTTCCAACATCATTTATTGTTTCCATATTTTAAAGCAAATGGTTTTGTTTGTCCAACTCTTTACTTAGTAGAGCCATTAAGCCTCAGATCATAATTTAAATTGAAGATGTTATCTCAAAAATAATAAGTAAAATATGAAGTAAAAATGTATTCACTTATTTGAAGGGCAGAGAGGAAGAAACAGAAATTTTCCATCTGCTGTTATACAAATTAGGCTGCCATGGACTAAGTTGGGCCAGGATGAAGCTAAGATCTTGGAATGCCAACCTGGTCTCCCAAACGGGTAGAGAGACCCATACCATGGGGCCATCTTCTACTGCATTTTCAGGTGCGTTAGGGAGCTGAACAGGAAATGAGGTAGTCAGTATTGAATTGACACTTTGATATGAGACACTGACAATTATTTACAGTGGCTTAACTAGCTGTGTCACATCATTGGCCCCTGTTTCATTTTAAGTGGAGGAACAAAATGTCCAAGTTGTGTTTTAAAAGATAATGTAGTTGGTGAATTGCAATGCTTCATTTAATACATTATGAAGATGATTATGACAAGTTAAAAAAATCAGGAGATAAAACTTTATCTTATTTAATGCATTTAAGATGCATTGGAAGTCAAGCTCATGCTGCATTTGTTAGAAAGAATTGAGGATCTGAGATGGGCATGGAGACACAGCAACTAATCCTCTGCCTGTGGTGCTGAAATCCGTTGTGGGTGCTGGTTCATGTCCTGGCTGCTCCACTTCCCTTCAAGTTCCCTGCTTATGGCCTGGCAATGCAGTGGCGGATGACCCAAAGTCTTGGGAACCTGCATCTATGTGAGAGATCTGGAAGAAGTTCCTGGGTTCTGGTTTCAAATTGCCTCAGCCCCAGTCATTGCAGCCATTTGGAGAGTGAACCAGTGGAGGGAAGACCTTCTTTATTTCTCTTTGTAAATCTGTGTGTCAAATAAAATTAAATAAACCTTAAAAAAACCTTAAAGAACTGAGGACCAACTAGTGGAATTTTGAGAGTCTGTGAGGCTGAATATGGCTGCTGTGTGCCCTCACTTATTTGCCCAAACACGAAAAACAAAGGAATTTATTTTTCTTTGTAATGAGTTTTGGTGATGGAAGTGGTGTGATTGGTATTTGGCCTTGTGTTAATATGCTTGCTTCCAACTCTGGTTTTCTTCTTATGCACACCCTGGAAGGCAGCAGATAAGGACTCAAAATTTTGGGTTCCTGATGACAGAGGCTAGGTGGGCAGCTAGTATAGGATCACAGAGCTGGAAGTTACTACCCATGTGTGATTTTATTCTCTTACTTGTCTATCAAAATGCCACCTTTCCTGGTTCACCTGGTTCACATTCTTTGTGTTTTATGCATATGCAGCAATTTGGAGAGAAAGAAGCCCACTTAGTGCAAAGAATTCTCCCATGAAATATGGAAAAGAATATTAAGTAGTAGTGGAGCCTTGGAGCCTCTGGAAACCATTCGCTGTAGGCAAATGCTGGGACTGGGGGTAAGTCTAGACTGCAGAAACACCTGGAGAGTGTAAGATCTAGGCTAGGGAGTGGGTCCAGCAGGGAAACTGTGGCACTTCTCCGATGGAGTGCAACTCCCACTGGTGAGCATGAAGACCAAGACTGGGGACGGGTCTGGCTAGATAGGTGGTAGCACTTGTTGGCATAAGTGAGGACTGGAGGGTGGAGTTGTATTGGTTGAGCTGGGCTTCAATGCCCAATTATGTATACAAGAGTTGAATGGGATGTGGATCAGTCTGCTGCACCTGCTGGCAGGCAAAGGAAGCAGTGCCAGGGCCCCACCCAGTGGAGGTTATTGGGGGTTGCTCTAATTGGACTGCAGATCCCCATGGAGTATGTAGGGGTTGAATGTGTGGTGAGTGGGGTTGGGCTGGGAGACAGGGCTGGAGGTAGAACTGACTTAGCAATTATAATTATCAGTATGTGTGGCCATCTGTGAGGCTGGCGTCTGACCTCCACAGTGATTCTCTCAGCAACAGGCCCTACAGGGTTTGGTCTGACCCAGCTTGGGGATCATTTCTTTTGTTAGGGTTGCTCAGCCTCTTGCTATGAGAATTGCTCTTGAATGATCATGATTCTCTGCAAGCCCAACAAAGCGTCCCACATGGTGCCCTTTTCTCTGCAGGTGGCTTACAGCTAGATGCACTGAGATGGTGGGAAAAAAACTGGACAAAACTTTTCAGAGGTAGATTGGTGAGTTTTCTCAATTTTATGGAAAATGTTCGTAAGAAAAACTTCCTAGGGACATTTGAGCTCCACTGGGGAAATGGAAAGTTGTGTTTGGGGTGATGGGATTTCATAACTGTTTCATTCCCAGTGTTTCTGCCCTGAAAACTTGGCCAGAACCTTTTTAAAAAAAGAATTTTATTTTATTTTAATGATATTTTCATACTGAAGAAAGATGTTTGCCATGTGGGCCCCTGATGAGGGTGGAGAGGGTTGAGGTATAGAGGAAGGAAGGTGGGACAAATGTTTCCAATTTTTTTCGTTTTCTCCTCCATTTGTGGGGGACAGGTGGGGAGTGCTGCACTCTTTGCTATCCAGCCACATCAGCACTTGGGATGGAAGACAAACATTTGATGCCATCTCAGAGACCCCAATGTGGGAAGGAATATTTTGAGAGTGTTACTCAAGTGGTTGTGATAGTTCTGAGATATTGTTGGTTTCATTTCTCCAGGGTTGAGAAAATCTTCCCAAGGCCTAATTGTTGACAAGTCCACCTCAGTGCATCCACACATCCAGACACTTGTTATGAAGCTTGACCAGGTGAGTTGTCCAACTAGTGCTTTCTTTCTATCTTCTGATGAGGAATTCAATACACTTTGCTGATCTAGATGAGCTAGCTGTTACATCCCTTGTGTGCATCTGGACATGTTGTCCACTGCACAGGCATCATCAATTGAGGAGGCCCATTCCCCAAACACTCCAAGGTCAGACTACAAACACATCTTGTGACTTTCCTTGTGACAAGATTTTGAGTCCAGCAGTCCAGTTGGGGAGTCCTCCAAGAAACCTTGCTTGGGGTGACCCCAGACTTTAGCTCTCCTCCTCTGCCAACCCCATATCCCATGCAAACTGATGGTGCTGTTTTAGCTCTAGCAGACACCTAAAGTCCAGATGAATCATAAATCTGTAGTTATTTTCTTTATAGTGAATTGGAGATGTGTCTAAAAAAATGTCCCTAGACAACTCTTCCTGGGCTACAGCAGGTCCAGACACCTACTACTGTAGATACCCATGCCACAACACTATATTGCATGCAGAGTTCAGGGCCCGCTGAGGTCAGTGCGTTATGGTGGCAAAACAAAAGCCCACATTTCTAAAAGCTGTCAGTTGCCGAGGTGGGCTTATAGCCTGAAGCTAGAGATAAACTGCTGGCTTGGATATCGGTCTGATCAATGGAGCAGCAAGAGTCCACGCAGCAGCCGATCAGGTCTGGAGACTCTGTCCACAACACTGACCTGGTGACAGAGATTGTGAAAGTATGCTTAGTGTTGAGTTTTAGAAGACTGGCTTTAAGTTCCAGGACACAATCCTGTGGTTCCTTACTGACTATCCAATATGGAAACCTGGTGCTAAGCTGGGTCAATGTGACTCTCACAGGCACTGGATCTTACAGTCTTGAGGATACATGCCAGGCCAAGACTAAGTTGGTAGTGGTAGATGGTAAATAAAGTCCATCTCACTGAGGAACATGTTTCGACCTTACACCATGGCAAGTGTAGAGGGTCAGTATGTGACACTCGTCTGGGGGTTGAGCTACAGAGGCTCTATGAGGTGAGGGATTTCACCATGGTGGGCCTAGCTGGGAGTTCCAGGATGAAGTCTTAAGTTCCTTTTCCTGTTTTTCTCCTCAGTGCCTGGAATCTTGCACCACTCTCTGCAGGGAGGGATCTCGGAGAAGCTGTCTGGCTGAGGATGGTTTGCAGGTACTGATCTGGGACTGTGGGCATATATCTAGCACTATGCCCTTATACAAATCCTGAGCCCATGCTGAAGTTTAAGATCTTAATTCCCCCTCTCTCCCTCAAATCGGAGGCGGTGTATTTATTCACATGGTGCTGCTTGGCCCTGGAGGCAGGTACAAAGTCAACTCTTTTTCCTGTGTTATACAAAGCAGTTTTTCTTCCTGTTATATTAAAGCTGTGCACTGTAATTGTCTCACTTGATGTCCCCATGAGAAGAGGATCACTGGGGTACCTCAGACAACTTGTACTGATTGCTGCTGGCATATTAGCTTGCTTAAAGATGCTTGGATCTCAAGTAGACAATAATAAGGTAAATCCGATTGGATACTTTTCCTTAGAGAGGAAAATCAATTAAATATCATGTGTTTTCAGTAAGGATGAGGAAAGCATGGGGAAGGATGTAAGAGATTTAAGGCTTAGCAGATATGATGCCATGTCTCCATTCTTTATGTGTTCAGAAAGGAATCAAGCATGAGATAACTTCATAGGATAATTGGCTGCAAAGTAATTGGTCACTCCTTATTCATTCTCAGGAAAGAGAGACATCAAGACATTAAAAAGTTTAAGAACCAACCATTCTTCCAAATACTGATTCATGATAGAGGCACAGAGGCTGGAGAAGTGGCTACCACATGTTTAAAATGTACCTGAATGTGTAACATTGCCAAGGAGAATTTCCAATGAATGGTTTTCTTGAAGAGGAAATATTTCATTTACTGGAACTTGCTGAAGAGGTAGCTTGGCCATTGTGCTCCCGTCCGCAAGTATGCCTCATGAGATCCTTACTGTAAAGATTCATTTCTTATTCTGCTCAAGGGAAGATGCCAAAATTTCTGCTCACCAAATAAAAGCTTGGATGCAGCTGGAAATTCTGAGTCGATTTTGTTATTTTGAAATTCAATTATGGTATTCTCTTGCCGTATTTCTGCAACCAGAGTTTAAGGGAGGATTGAAGTAGTAAATTCATACATGATATTAAAAATAAAAAATACCACTGAGAGCAAAGTATTGTCTCTGGAAATATTCATGAAGCATCTTTTTCAAAAGCAATGCAGAGATTCCATTTGTGAGGTTGCTTCAGTGAAGTTGAATGCTTTCTATTGATTAACGCTTCAAGCCCAAAGGGTGCAGAAAGAAGAGTTTAACTCAGTTGTTGCTAGAGTGCAAGGGCAACGCCACCACCAGCAATAGCCCATCGTGACTAGAGTTGTTAAAAAATACCTTGCTTTTTCATCAATTTCCGTTCAATGTGAGAGTCTATTTAATATCTGAAATCTGAGTGCTCTTCATAAAGTTTATGGAAAATTTGCATTAGTAAAAAACTGCATGGGTTTCAAAGTTTTTGTATCAAAATGAGCTTGTCCTTAATTCTATTTTTGCAGAAACTTTTTTTCATGCCCCAATTGCATAAACTTTTAAAATACCCTTATATGTAGTACATCAATCATAGAAACCATGTGGCAGCAAAAAAGCTGAGAAATTGGACCTGGTGCAATAGTGTAGTGGCTAAAGCTCTCACCTTGAACACGCCGGGATCCCATATGGGTGCAGGCTCTAATCCCTGCGGCCCCGCTTTCCATCCAGCTCCCTGCCTGTGACCTGAGAAAGGCAGTCAAGGGTGGCCCAAAGCCTTGGGACCCTGCACCTGTGTGGAAGACCTGGAAGAAGCTCCTGGCCCCTGGCTTCAGATTGGCTTAGCTCCAGCCATTGTGGCCATGTGAGGAGTGAATAATTGGATGGAAGATATTCTTCTCTGTCTCTGCTCATCTTTGTATATCTGCCTTTCCAATAAAAAGAAACAAATCTTAAAAAAAGCTGAGAAATTATTTCTTCATTATAATGCCCCAGTCAAATATTTGAGAAGAAATTTCTTTTATAGCTTATATTTTATTGTTGTTGTTATTTTCCATAAAATAGTTGTGCAGGCTTAGGTATTCATCTCTCCTACCCTCCATTTCTCCCTGTTTTCCTCTTTCTCCACTATTTCCTCCTGTATTATTGCAGTAGTTTGGTCCTTCAGAAGTAATCACAGTCCAACGTTCTGCTATTTTAAGTGAATCATGGCGTTGTAGGTATAGGCAATAGTAGAAAATCTAATGTCATCTTGCCTGCATAGATTTTCCAGTTTCATTCGGAAGCCTCCTTTCATCGGGGAGCAGAGATGCTTGCTGCAATATCTCTGCACCTCCTGCTATGTTAGTCTCCATTACATCATTCACTTATGAGATTACAAGTGCACACTTATTTACCTATAGGTCTTTTCGTTTTGTATTTTGGGTGAAAATTATATCAAAGAGAACCTGTGATTGTCCTTTGGGTTTGGCTTACTTCACTGAGTATGATGGTCTCTAGCTGGGACCACATTGTTGCAAATGACAGAATTTTATTCTTTCTAATGGCTGAACAGTATTCCATGGAGTAGATGTGCTATAGTTTCTTTAACCATTTTTTCTTTTGACGGGTATCTGGGTTGTTTCTATGTCTTCATTAGTGTGGATTGTGCAGTTGTAAATATAGGATTACAGATCCCTTTCTAATATGGAGATTTCACTTCCTTTGGACGTATTCCTAGGAGTGGGATAACTGGGTCAAATTGTAGATCAATTTTCAGTTGTCTTAGAACTCTCCATGCTCACTTGCACTAGCCTATACCCCTACCAACAGTAAAGTAGGGTGCCTTTTCTTCACATCCATGCCAACAGGTGTTGTTTGTAGAGTTCTGAATGTGGGCTATTCTCACTGGAGTTAAGTGGAACCTCAGTATTGTTTATTTGAATCTTATTGCTAGGGAGTTTGAAAATTTTTATATGTCTATTAGCCATTCGAATTTGTTCTTTTGAAAAATGTTTGTTCATTTTCTTTTTTTTTAAAGATTTATTTTTATTATTTTTTATTGGAAAGGCGGATATACAGAGAGGAGATAAGCTTGTGGTTATAAAATAAGCTGAATGTATGTGATTGCTAAAATTAACAAAAAATAAGAAAGCAAAGAAGGGGAAGAGTAGTAGCATGGGAGGGGAGGTTTATTGGGAAGTATCATTATGTTCTTAAATCTGCATATATTAAACACATGAAATGTGTTCATATTATATAAATAAGAAATTAATTAAAAGATGAAAGACATTCATCCTGCAGTGTTGACTTTCCAGTTTTGTTTTTTTGATAATGTTATATGTTGAGTTCAAACTTGATTCTTTGTCATTTGGCCAGCCTATGTATTTATCAGATTTATATCAACCCTTGATTAGATACAAAAGAATGCATGCAAAGTAAATGTTGGGTATAAGTAATAGTAATACAAAGATCATCCTACCACCCAAACTAAGAAAAAGAACAATATGCTATTATGATTCAATCCCTTCAATGTGTGTCTATCTGCATTCTGTCCTTTTCTCCTAGAGCTGCTCTCTTTTGTGTATTTTTCATCATCACTTTCTAGCTTTCCTTTATAGTTTTATGACAATCTATGGTTTCAACTCTGAAAAATCTATTTTTAGTTTTAAGTGTTTTCCATTTTGTCAAGTTTAACAGCATTTTTCTGAGATTTGTCTTCACTACACAACAGTATTTCTTTGTATAACCACAATTTATTCATTTAACTCATTGTGAACATTTGTTGCTTTATTTTTAAAAATTATACTCTTACATGTGGTTCTTCTATGAGCATTCTTATGTCAAGTGCTCAATTGCATAAATACAGACATTTTCTTTTACATGTATGTGTAAGGGGGTGCCATGGTGTGTCAGGTTGGAAATCTAATCTCATTTTTTCCTCATGTGGGTGTTCCATGACCTCAGCGATCTTCTCTCCACTCTTGTAAGTGTCCCGTCTTCCATGTCACAGCTACTATACACTAAGACCCACTAATGAAGCAATGTTTCTATTTTGTTCCATTGCTCTATTAGCTTCTTAAAGTCACTCACACAGCAATGTATCGTCCAACATGATATCCCTCTGCATTTATTCAGGTTTCCCACAATATTTCTTCATGAAAGCTTATAAATTTTCCTAACAGGAGCTTTATACAGTTTGTCTTCTGGTTCTTCGCAGTCTCTACATGTCAGAGTTTTATTTTCTTGTGGATATTGTCTCAGTAACTTCATACTCTTTTTAGCTTCATGATTTTTTAACGGATTTTATTTGTTTTTATTGGAAAGGCAGATTTCCAGAGAGCAGGATAAACAGAAAGATCTTCCATCTGCGGGTCCACTCCGCAAGTGGCTGCAATGGCTAGAGCTGAGTTGATCTGAAGTCAGGAGCTTTTTTCAGGTCTTCCATGTGGGTACCGGGTCCCAAGGCTTTGGGCCATTCTCTACTCTTTTCCCAGGCCACAAGCAGGTTCTTGGATGGGAAGTAGAGCAGCTGGGACATGAATTGGAGTCCATATAGGATCTCAGTGTGTGCAAGGTGAGGATTTAGCCAATGAGCCATTGTGCCGGGCCTAGCTTCATGATAACTTTTAAGAAAATGATTTTTATAGTTTTCTTGTGTGTTTTAATTTCTTTCAGCGAGAGAGTTAGCACCAATTTTGTTTCCTGCACCTGGGAGGAAGTCCCCAGATCTTAACTGTGTCTTCATCCTCCAAACCTTTCCATTTTATCTCTCCCCCACTCATTTTGCTCATGCTTTATTTTTTTCCACATCAAACTCAACTTTGCTCTTTACGTCTTCCTGTTTGCTTCAAATTTCTTCAAACTTCTCTGATATCCTTTCTCTCCCCCTCCCCTGCCTCGTGTTTGTGTTTTAATACAGATTAAAACCTAGTTCTTCACGAAGAAAACCAGAAATGAGCCTGGAGAAAGCTGATAAAAATGAGCGCATCCCTCAAAAGAAAGCATTGACAGTTTTGTGGGGATTCAGCCCAGATCAGCATATTTGGTTATCTGAGGTGTGTGCATGCATGATTCAGGTGAAAACTTACAGGCGAGACAGTGTGGTAGTGACAGGCACGGGGAATTCCGATTAAGATGAACTTGCACTTCCCTCTACCACTTGAACACTGTAAAAACCTGGGGAAATTTCAAGATAGCTTCCATTGACCTGCTTGTTTCCTTTGGGTGAGTTAAGGCAGCTGTGTTTCGTCCATCTAAAGTGCACATCAGCCCTGATGCTATTTCTATGATTACATGAGTTCATTTTTTTTAAAGGAAAGAATATTGTTGACACTTCATTTGAAGTCCCAATTGGTTATTATAAATATCTCAGGTCCTTTGAATTAGTTTGAAGGTTGAATCGTCCAGTTTGCTAGGTTTGTTGATGGCCCCAAATCATCTAATTAGTAAATGTCTGTGCTTTACTATTTCTTTTGGCTTCCACCAGTAAGAAGAATTATGGCTTTGATGTAGGGGCCTTCCTGAAGAGGGAATAAGATTTATAACCAGCTTTAGGGGAGGGACAGAGAGAATTTGAAATAGTAATATTTCAGGAATTGAAAATGGATATGGCCCTCACCAGTGAGGTGTGTTTCAATTTATACAAAAGTGGAATTTATGAAACTTGTGTATGCATTAAGTTTTAATAAGTGTAATAATACTGGTATTTCCCCAAGGGGCTTGGTACATAATGAAACCTTGTTGAGGAATCCTTTTGTAAAGTGAAGCCTGCTCTTCTTTTCAAAATATTAAATTTTATTAAAAATAAATGTTTTATGGGTTTCAAAGATTAACTATGAAAATATATTAGCAGTATAAACACAGTATCAATTTACCAAGGAAAAAAATATCTCTAAAATAGATCAGGATAATGATGGTATATTGTCACTTGAGAAATGTATATTTTTTTGTAAGGAATGGATTTAAAGTTGAAATCTTTCCAGATAGGATATTTTGGTTCTCTCTTGCTATGTCCTCAATGCAATATTTAGTTTCTGAATCTGATAACTGAATCTTGCTTTCTTCCCTTTTGCAACTTGTACATGAATAGTTAGCTATGTAAGAAACACCACTGTCATTATATTCTTACATAATATTTTGTATTTTTGTAATAATCCAATTTCTTCTTTCTTCAACTTTCCTAATGTCACTGGAGAATTTGTATAATCATGAGTAAGTACAACGCAAGGACTTTAAGTATTCTTTGGCTATTTTTGAAAGCTTAATTCCAAATTCTAACTTGGTCTCCAGTGTCTTCTCTGGATGGTGTGCCAGTGCAGATAGCTAGCATCTTTTGTTCAGAGTCAAACTGAGCAAGACATGCTCAGATACATTACCTCTGCTCTTTGCACCAGCACTTCAGCAGGAACATGGGATCATGAACTAATGGCCCCTAATAAAAAAAAAAGGGGAAAGAGTGTATGTGAGAGAATGGGATATATATATGTATATACACACATAGATATTGATATATATTTATATTTATATAAATATAAGAGTACTGATGCTTCAAACTGATGAAATGGCGAATGCTCTTGAATGGCCTCTGTAAATTTGGAAAGAAACTCTAAGTTCTGGAATCCCTCTGTGGTGAAATTAACAGACGCAGGTTTATTCCTTTTTGGTGTTAGAGAGAGAGAGAGAGAGAGAGAGAGAGGTGATTCGTGGCAGCTTCTGAAGTCTTTTACCTCCTGGCAAGTGACATTTGTCTCAGAGGAGTGTCCCCTCCAGAATGCCCTGTCTTGTGCTGTCAAGGATAAGAGCTTCCATTAAAAAGGTCCGTTCAGAGAAAAAGTCAACAGTGATCTTGTAGCAAGAAAAACATTCACTTACAAATTTTCTCCTAAATATACAGAATACTGAATAAGTGGGTCAATTTAGAAAAAGCATTCTTTCAGTAAAATGAATTTGGTAGTAAATGACATTTTTCAGTGTAGCATCTGCAAAGCCGACCCATCCAGATTCATCCCATGTGAGTGCATTCTTTAGTGTCAAATAAGATCATGGAAATTATAGGCATTGCAGAGCCACTTTTGGTGTGGCTGAATGCAACCCATTTCTTCAAAGACTGGGAAGTGTTTGAAAACTAGGTGTTTTAGCTCTCACTGATCAGGACACATCAGGGAATAAAGTAGTTCCTGCCTTTACAACTTGTGAATCCAATCACAAGACACTCAGTGTCCCAGCAGTAACAGTGATTCTTGGAACTGATTGGCAACAAGGTTGTCTAGGCCTGGAATGTGGTGTCTTTTTCCCTGGAAAGAACAGATCAGGGCCAATGACACTGTGTCTACTCCAGATCTCAAAGCTGTCTCCTGGATGAGAAATTTTTCCATCCAAAGTGCAAATAACATTTCTCTGGAAAGAAATGTAGACAAACTGAAGCCAGTACCGCAAAACGTCTCTTATCTACGTTGTCTCAGTTACCAATTCTGTTTTACAACCTCTTCCCAAAACTGTGTGGATTAAAACAACACTGCCTTGTTCTCCTTCATTTGTGGAGAGTGAAAATGTTACCTCAGGAACATCATTCTAATGCAGCTGGTTAAGCCGTCATGTATGAATGCCAGCTCTAGTTCCAGCTGCTCCACTTTCAAGTCAGCTGTCTGCTAATGCACCTGAGGAAACGGCTAAAGATGGCCCAGGACCTTGGGATCCAAATGGAGCTCCAGCTTCCTAGGTTCAGTCTGGCCGTTTATGGAAAGTAAACAAGAGAACAGATCTCTCCTCGGCTGTGTCTGTAACTCTGCCTTTAATTTGTCTGGTCGAAGGAGCAAAATGCAGAATTGTAGTTTGCAGAGACTAAGAAGGGCAAGGGAGAAAAAAAGGGCAGGGAAAAGTTGGTAAACAGCTGAGTACAGTGAGCGAAAGGAATTCATTTTAATGTTCTATATTACAGCAGAATAACTACAGTTAATTCTTTGTTTACTTCTAAATACTTGAAAGAGAGAATTGTTCTTTCAGTTTCTGGATGCATTGTTGTGCACACAATAATTACTGAAACAACTGCCTTCCACCCCAATCCAAGGAACAGAGAATCTTCCCCGAGGAGGTGGCAAGTCAGGCTTTTCCCTGTGCCAGCTCTGGTCCTTGCTAGGACCAGCACCAAGGCTGGAAAAGTCTTTTGCAAGCCATCGCTGGGGGAGGGTCAGTAATGTTACCCTGGGGAGAGCCGGGTGCAGAGAATGGAAGCAGCCCTTAGTTTCTAAGATATGGTGATCTGCCTTCGCTTGTGAAGGACAGGAGAGAAATGTCTTGATTTTTCCTTTCCCAATAATCTTGTATATCAGCTTTGGAGGCTTTCTTTTTGTTCATTTTAGTTGATTACTGTGCTTAGTTACCTATGTCTTATGTTTCAAAAAGAACCAGTGTACCACAACTGGCTGCCAAAAGTAAAAGAGCCCAAGAGACCAAAGAAAGAGGTGGAAAAATCCAGGCTTATCCAGAATGTAATTTCCTTGGGGGACTTGCACAAGTAAAGTTTTAAGTAGTCATAAGACAATAGGTCCTCATGAGGCAGGAGAAAAAGGATTTTACGGACAATTGTGCCTCATACATATCTTGCATGCACTTGGGTTGTTTAAAGAGATGGTAATATTCTGGGCGTCAGATAAGAGATATTCCAGGAATCAGACAGGAGTGTCAAGTTATTTTAATGACTTTGCTTACCCCACAGGACTTGGGATGACCCGCATTGTCACCTAGAGGGCAACCTGACTGCGATTGAGCCAAGCTGGATCTTGACATCTCAGGTCTTAGTGTGTAATTAGATGTGTCTACTTGGGCCGCTTGACACCTTATATTAAGAAGTATAATGGTCCCAGCATGACAGCCTAATGGCTAAAGTTCTCACTTTCTACTCCCAGGGATCCCATATGGGTGCCAGTTCTAATCCTGGGTACTCCAATTCTGATCTAGTTCCCTGTTTATGGCCTGGGAAAGCAGCCGAGGGCTGCCCAAGACCTCGGCACCCTGCACCCGCGTGGGAGACCTGGAAGAAGATCCTGGTTCTTAGCTTTGGATCAGCTCAGCTCTGGCCATTGCAGTCACTTGGGGAGTGAACCAGCAGATGGAAGATCTTTCTCTCTGTAGCTCCTTCTTCTTGTACATCTGCATTTCCAATAAAAATAAATAAATCTAAAAAATTATATGCAACAGAAAAAATGTTTTGTGCCACTTCATTTGGGTGGCTTGTATTGAAAGAGGATGAATCTCAAAAGTCCTGGAAGGCCTGGGATTTGTACTGCCTAATTCTGTTTGCAAATCCTCAGTGATCCTTTGGGAAGGAGAGAGTAACAGCAGCTGCTGGCTCACATAACGCCTCAACCTGAGAGATGTGCTAATGCAATTTTCCAGAAAGCCGTTGTGGTAGGTAGCATGATGGGACCCTCCTCAAAGATGTCCACAGCCTATTCCATGAAAGCTTTATCTATGTTATGTTGCATGGCAAAGGAGAAATAAAGTTCTTAAGTGAAATTAAGATCGATGAGCAACTGACATTAATGTGGGGAGATTTTCTTAAATATTGCGGGTGGCCCACTGTAATCAGTGTTGTCTAAGCATAGAAGACAAGCAGAAGGGGAAGTGAAAAGGACTTGAATATTGTTGCTGCCTTTGAAAATGGATGGAGAGGGCTGTGAGTCAAGAAAAGTCAAGAGCATGGGTGGATTCTCCTCTCTGGGCTCCACAAGAGAGCAAAGTCTTGTCAATGCTCTGATTTTTAACCCAGTGAGACAACCTACAAAACTGTCAAACTTCTAACCCACAGAGTTGTAAGGAAACAAATGTGCACTGTTTCAAGCCGTAGTTTGTGGTGCATAGCAAATACAGAATTGGGAAACTAATATAGATTTTTTTTGCAATAAGAGAAAGCTATATGAAATATGAGATGCATTGTGAAATCTTGAAGTTGAACAGGGTCTTCAGAAGGTTTCAGCCCAGTCCTAATGTCCTATGTGGATCTCTCTACCATGTGTTTGATACATGGTCTTCTGGGATGTGAGAAGAGGTCAATCATGGAATTTTCCCCCATTTAGTGGTAGTTTTTTTCTAGCATGGGATGGTATGAGCTGGCAAGACTTCTCCCTTCAGGAGTAATGAAGTCTCCCATTAGCAGTATTTCTTTAATTTGATTTTGTTTTCCAAGCTTGTGCGCGCGCGCACACACACACACACACACACACACACACGATTTCCCAATATCTGGTTCATGCAGGCTATCCCTTTAGGTTTTTGCAGATGTAATCATGCTTCCTTGCACATGAATTTCTTTATGAGGATTGCACAGCACACATCCACTGGTGACTAATGCTGCAGATGTGGTTTGGTCAGTAGGGAGCCTGCAGCAGCTAGTGGTCCCCTGTGCTGTGGTCCTGCCTGGGTGTTGTGTTCCCTTTGTTAGGAGCATCTTTACCAAACACCACACTGTTTAAATAGTTCTCTCAACGTCCATAACATAAACTCCCCTTTCATGTCTCCAAGGGCTGGGTGCCCTGCTCTGCACCTAATAGTTGCCTGATATCAACATTTTTTGTTGGAACCTTCATCTGCCCGGGCATATGCCTGGCGGTGAAGTTGGAGAAGGCAGAATTCTAATTCATGCAGAGGGGAGAACATGAGTAGGTAGTCAAAGATGTGGATTCAAATTCTGACTTTACTTTTACTGCTTCTGGACTGTGGGCAAGTTTCTTAGTCTCTCATGAATGTCAGCTTTCTCATTTCAAAAATGGTGAAGAGAAAGTCTTCCTCCTAGTGTTGTGGTGAGTATTAAATGAGGCCGCCTATGTAATACTAGGTTAAATGTTGTTGGCACAATTTCGTACGTCTGCTCTCCTCCCACTGTCTGATGCTTTGCTCTCCCGTTATCTATATATCCAGGGAACAATAAAATCTGGGCTCAATTTAGAGAACTTGGGAGGATCATTGTGGATAGGAACAATTGCTTGAGGCTTGGCAGAGGTTACGGCTCAGACTGAACCTTCAAGCCTGGGTGGGAGTGGGTTGAATAACGGAGATGATTGGGGAAGTTTTGCCGTCTGACTTGGAAAATACTGTTTATTTCCAAGATGAGTTTTAAAATTATCTTCTGTGTTACATTTTTGTAGATACAGTGATTCTCCTCTTTTTCCTCCCTTTTCCCTCCCCAATTTCCCCTCCTGTCATTTTCCTCCATATTATTACAGTAGTATAGTTCTTAATAGGAGTTGTAAGTTTAACATTCTGCGATTTAAGTGCATCATGTCATTGTGGATACAGGCAGAGGTGGAAACTCTTTAGGTATCTTTGACTGAGAGTCTTCTTTTGATTCAGGAGTAGACATGCGTATTGCACTATATCTTCACTTCTGGAGGAAGGCAAAGCTGCTGGCACTCTATGTAGGAAGAAGCATTTTATTTGTATTGGAATGACTTCAAAATCTAGCTTGAAAGAGATCAAAACCTGGCTTGATTGCCGAGAGGAGACAAATATGGATTTGACTTGCCTGAGGACTGAATAGGAGTTTTGCTAAGCATTTGGGAGCCCCAGGAGTCATTTTAGGGGTCAGTGTTGTGGTGTAGCGAGTTATACTGAAATCTGTGGTGTTGACTTCCCACATGAGCACTGATTCAAGTAGCGTTGCTCCACTTCTGATGCAGCTCCCTGATCATGTGCCTGGGAAAGCAGCAGAAGATGACCTAAGAGTTTGAGCCGCTGCACCCATGTGGAACAACGACAGAATTCCTGGCTCCTAGCTTCAACCTGGTCCAGTCCTGGCTTTTGTGACCATTTGGGAAGTGAACTAGTCAGTGGAAGGTCTATTTCTTTCTGTCACTCCCTCATTTTCTATAACTCTACTTTTCAAGTGAATAAATATTCATGTATTTAAAAACAAACAATTGAGCACTGAAAAAAGAGAGTTTATTTTTAGATCTTTCTTAGGGCATAGAAAATATATTAGCAGGCCAGGCAAGCAAGCAAGTCCACACTGTGATGGTACCACACCACACTACCAGCATGTTAGAAGGACTGGCTAGAGAATGCTGAAAATGGCCAGGAAAAGTACATTCCAGGAAATCGCTAGACCCTATAGACCTTTTCAAGGTTTTAGTTTCTATAGAAGATCTCCCAGAATTCATGCTTTTTCACTTAAATTGACACGCAATGATTTTTATATTTTCATATCATAATCTGGGACATTATTTTGGATGGCAAGTCGATAGCTTTTCTGTGGTTTCTTTGGCCTCTACTAGTTTTATTTTTAACCTTCTTTTGATTATTTCTAAGCCACTTAATCACCACATCTCATTTTCTGTTATTAGGAGGGCTTTAGTCACAAGGCTAACTCTAACCTACATGGCGTCCTTGAATGCATGATACTGAATGCTAAGAGGGCCCTGCAAAATGAACAATCACTTTCTAATACAAGGCACCCTCAAATGTGGAAAATGGGGATGTTCATGCTTGGTTTTATAATTTGAGCCATCCATTAAGTTATATAAAGGCTAGTTCTTTTAAAAGGGCCAGTGACTATGGAAATGTACCATAAAATTCAAAATTAAAAAAAAAATGAAAGCTACAGCAAGAACAATAGATTCAACAATAATAACCTCATTTAGCCGCTAGGTAATGTTAAGTGTCAAAGATGAAGCAATGAAGAAGTTTCTGTCCTTGGGTAATTATGTTCTGGCACTGGACACCATCCCCTGTGATACCACTAGTAAGCAGAAAATAAATTATTGTGTAGCTATTGCTATGATAGCATAGAAGAGGCTGAGATTAATGAGCTTTGATGGGTGGTACTTTTTAAAGGATTATTTATTTATTTCAAAATCAAAGTTAGAGAAAGATCTTCCCTCTGCTGTTCTCTCCCCAGATTGCCACAACTTTCAGGGTTAGGCCAGACCAAAATTGGGTGCCAGGAGCTTTATCCAGGTCTCTCACATGAGTAGCAAGGGCCCAATCACATGGGTCATCTTCTGTTGCTTTTTGACATTAGTAGGGAGCTGGATCATAACTGGAGCAGCCAGGACATGAACCTGCCTCTATAATGGATGCTGGTGTTACAGCAGGTAGCTTCCTCTATTATGCCACAACACTGGTCACTGGGGACACCTACTTTTAACAGGGTGGCCTACAAAAGCTTAAGTAAATACTAACATGTAAGCTTAAACCCACACAGAAGCCTATATTCCCAAGTGCGGGCAGAAGCAAATTCAGAGTAGAGAAAATGGCATATCCAAAGGCCCTGAGATAGAAAGAACTTGGCACAATAAAGAAATTGAGAGAAGGCTAAGGTGGCTGGGGCACATGGGGGAAGGAGAGAAAATTAAATTAGAGAGATTTTATCAGATCAATGATAAATGAACTGAGTTTATTCCTAAAAATAACTGGCACAGAACTTCTATCTATCCATTCATGACTCTCAGATGTTCCTACCCGTCTGCAAATCCAGAATGAAAAAATCAGCCCACTGCAAGTACTGTGTCTGCCTGATTTCTGTCTTTTCCACCCAGGGTTGAGTCTGCGGAAGGTTTAGATGTATACTCAGCTTCATCCCAAAACCTACTCCAACCCAGACTCCTGGTAGCAGCAGGATACTAAGGAACCATTGTGAAGGACTATGGGACTTAAACTCATTTTATGTTCATTGATGGGAGAACTCTGGTTTTGTGCTAGTTTTGGTAATATTTCTGCCTTCTTTTGAAAGTTTCATCCTAGATAAAAGCTCATTCATTCCTTTGGTTTATTCAGCTTGGTTGAGGAACCTGCCATTATGCAATAAATTGACTTAAGCCCTGTGGATATAAAGATAAATAAGATATCTCCTTCCCCTGGGTTTGAAGAGAAACAGTATATGGTACATGCAAGGACACAGGGAAGGCCTCCTAGAAGAGGGAAGAGGATAAACAAACCAAGCGAAATGCCAGTAGCAAGAGGAGAGGCATAGGATGCTCATGCAGGTGGACAGGATAGCAGGAATGGAGGGAGGCAGGAGCAATGTGATATGCTTAAAGACTCCATGCAGCCATGGGATCCTGGCTCTGTATCCATGGCTTCGTGATTGAACTGGGATTGGCTCCTCTCAGGCATTAGCTATGCACATGAACTCAGTTCCTCTGGCCTGTGCCAATTGCTCTAACGCAGATTTGCCATCTTTCTGAGCTGCTCTGGGACCTGCCCTTTTATGTGGCAGTAGTGGCGGTGAGCCCATCCGAGGGAATCTCTCAGCTGCCATGTGCTTGGGTGGGACTTGTATTTGTGGGGAGACTCTGACTCCTGGGCTGTTCTTGCTCCTTCTTGCTATTTATTAGGTCATCTGGGTGTTGATCCTAATCACTCCCCAGAGGACTGTTTTCCTCGGCTTTTGTTGTGGGAAGAGCCCAGCTTGTGGATGGAAGGTGAGTGTTTGCTGTCCTCTCATCTTAGCTCTCTCACAGGGTCAGCAGCCAAGGAGAGGGCAAAGAGAGAAGATGGGGAACTGACAGCAATAGACATTGCCTTTCCCTTTAGGAACTTGAAAGGGCCATTAGCAAAATCAACTGGGGGAAACTGGGCCTGAAAGAGTAAGATTAAGACCGACAGGACAGTTTACACTGTGTGTGCTACTCACAAGCAAACAGAATGGCCCCTGGGACATGGCTGGCCAGGAAAAGAGCAAAGACACAGAGAGGACGGAAGGCTGAGGACAATTCTGGAGCAATTGTTTGGCTTTTTTCCTTCTTAGAAATTTACAAGCAAGAGAACCTGCAGCAAAAGTTCTGAAATAATTACTCTTCCAAAGCAATGTGGCAGGGAAAAGAGACTGGGGCCTCTTATGCAAAGCCAAGTGACAATGGATATTTTCACCTTCATTGTTGGTTCACTTATTGATTCACTCACCCACACCAATCAGTGTGTCAAACACAAGGTTATTGCTTTGCTTGTATGCCAGCACTGTGCTACGTATTGGAAATATATATATGACAAAAGGTCAAGTTTCTTGATTTCAAAGAATAATTGATCAAATTATGTGTGTCTCTGGGTACATGTTTGTATATATGCATACTTAGAGGACCAGATTTGTTTGTTTGTTTGAAAGTGAGGGATGGATGGATTGTACTGTAACCAGTGTGGTAAGACCAGGGTTGGAGAGAGGATGATATGCGACTGAGAAAATAAAAAAGAGACAGACACAAAAAAAGACTATGAAAGTGTACAGGCAGAGGGAAGCCCACTTATGAAGAAGGAGGTTGACCTGGAGGCTTATCACCTCAATCTTTTATTTAACTGCTTGGGGAGTCAAATTACAGGAGATGATGTGGCACAAATTTTGATTGCTATAATCCAAATTTATGTTGATCAGCCAATGCTTGAGGACCAGGAAGCATCAGTGTGACCCATGTACAGAAGTCAGTATAGGACAGTCTGAAGGGCATCTTAAAGCACACAGCCCGTTGTCCAATTGTGTACCCTTGCCCATAGACCTCCACCTTAGCCTTGGACTTTTGCCTGCTAGCAGACCATTGCCTGTAGAGGTTGACCTCACTCCCTGGCACCAGCAGGTTGTGAATTCAATATTCCAGACACAGTCTGCCTTGCTTTTCTTTATCAAGTCATGCTGTTAATTTTTACAAACTGCCTGCAGCAGATTGAGGGAGGGAAGGCGGATGGGGAGGGAGAAGAGGAAGAAAAGAAAGGGCGACAGAGAGGGCAAGAGAGCGCGAGAGCGAGAGATCACCTGCTGATTCACTCATTCTCCAACAGTCTGGGCTCGGTCACTTCAAAGCCAGGGGCCCAGAACTCAATCTGTGTCTGTCACGTAGGGGCCAGGGATCCAAGTAATTCTCATCACTCTGCATCAGCAGGAAGCTGGAATTGGGAGCAGAGCACGACTCAAGCACTACACTCTGGTATGGGACAAAGGCATCCCAAGCAGCATCTTAATTGCTGTAGCAAATACACACTGCGGGAGCACATTTTTAAAAGTGATAATATAAATGTGATAACTAACTATCACAAAAAAGTTGTGCAATGTTCGTTGGGTGTACACTGCTTGGGCAACTGACCTTAGGAGTGAAGCAAACACTGCTGGAGCAAATGACTTTAAAATTCAGATCCTATGGCAAGGTGGGTGGAGGGTGGGAGAGAAGTGGGAAAGGAGGAGATTTTCAATGTCAGCAACAGCAGGTGCAAAGGGCTGGAAATGAAGGGATGTGATTTTTCAAGGAGAAATCATGCAAGACAGCATAATTTAAAATAAGCAAAATGATGTTCAGGAATTGCTCAGTTCTGGAGATAGCACGAGCCATGGAACACCACGGGAGAGCCTTAGGCTGTTGTAGGCAACGCGGTGGTGTTACGTCACAGCCCTCAGATCAACATGGAGATTAGCCTCAGCTGTGGTGGACAGCTTCTCGTGTGCTCATGGCACTGTGGGCGACTGGATTCCCTCCTCAAGCTCTCAAGCCTGGGTTTGTCTTCGTCCTTCTCCAGTTCCTTCTCTAGTTGCAGCAGGAGCTTGCTGTTCCCAAAGCAAGAGAGTTTATGTCTCTGGAGCAGAATTTCAGGCAACAGGGAGGGAAAAGGCAGACCAATTCTCTACTACCCTTCAGGTGGCTGAATCTGGGAGATGTTCTGTGCTCATTGCAGGAATACCAGTAGCCAAGATGCATGCAGCAGTGACCTTGATGATGAGCCTATGCATTGGCCTTTGCTTCTTTTCTGAGTCTTTCCACCTCCCAGTCCTGCTTCCTGGGATCACGTTCAATATAAGCTTCATGCACCAGTATCCTTCTCTCAAGCTGTGCTTTTAAGAAATGCCATATTTAGATAGTGGTCAAATAAAGTCAGGTGGAAATTTTCTGACTTAGCTGGTTCTTCCTTTTACCAAATGCCTGTATTTCAGTTGTGTTCTTCAAGGGCTGTGATGTCACCTTCCTTAAAGAATGCTCTGCTGATCTCTCCCATTGCTGCAGGTGGTAAAGCAAAGGCTCAGCCAACTCAAACCGATCCCAGGGATTCTGATTTCAAATTAAATAGTTTCTGGAATACTCTGTTTTAGTACATGTAAAATATTTCTCAAGGGAATGACTAATTCTGTGTAGTTGTCCTCTGAGTTTTATTCTCTATCTGTGGTGAGAAGCCATTCCTGCCAGGGATGAATCCAGATAAATGTGAAACATTTGAAAATGGGATTTGGTCCTCATTTGTGTTGGTTTAGAGCGCGCACACACACACACACACACACTTCATCCCAGCATGTTAACAAGAAGGTCTAGACATCATTTCATGTAAGAAGAGATACTAACTTCTACCAGAAGGTCCACACTCTGAGATACTAAATCATCCCCTGTCATTGAAACCATGACTCAGCAGTGGGTGACACATTTAGTGTATTCTGCTCAGTTCAGAGAGATGTTACAGGTTTTAGGTGGAGTCTTTTTGGCTGTATTTTGAAGGACACTACAGTAGTTTTCATGGTGTCTAAATTACACTCAACTCATTTCCTGAGTTGACTGGGTCTCAGTAGCCTGGCTTCCTGCAAGCTCTCATCAGCAGTGCAGCAATGTGGTATTTGGGGTCTGCTTTGTTTTCCTCAACAACTCTGCATTAAAAGCCCGGCATACCAGAAGAAAATAAAATCCAATGGCCTGACTAGAATATCAGAGAGAAGAATAAAATAGCATTTTTTGGCTCTCAAGGCCATCTCAGTTTGTCATTTTGTGAAATTAGAGGCAGATGGGTGATGCCTGCATGTTGTGGGAAATTCTGTCCTACATTCCAGCCAATGTTGGGAGTTCTGCAAAGGACAGAGAGGAGAAAGAAAAAGCAATTTGGATGAGGCAGAATATATGCTAATTCAGTGATTAAAAATAGCATCAAATCTGCAAACATTAATTCTAGGCAAATCTCATCTTGGCTTGTTTTCTTCCCTTTTCTAGCTTCCACAGCATTAAGTGAATTTAAACTTGTGGCTGATGGAAAAGGATTCAGAAGGCATCTTGTTTTTTTTTCTTTTCTTTTTATGTAATACCAGTTTGTCAAAAGTGCTAAAGAAGCAGAAGGGACCACCAATGAGCCAACAGTCAACCTGTATTGGTAGCTGTATTGAGATGATCAAAGTTACTCCAAAGACTCGGGTATTATAGAGGGTGTTGGAGATATGTGGGAAAGGGACTGTTGTTTGGGAAGAACTGGGATTTGGAGGAGAATGGAATTCATACTCCAAGAGTTCCATAATTTAGTGCTGTTTACAAATAATCCCACCTCTTCTCAGAGATATGTCAGGCTTCTGTAGGAAGCCTTTCTAAGGCTGAGGTTGAAGGGTTGAGATGCATCTTTATGCCAGAGTGGAAAAAAGACGGAGACAGTGGGATGTTGTAAGGTGACTGGAAAAGTATTAAAGAGGTTTAGGAAGCTTGAGTTCAGATGAGAACACATAAATAGGACTGAAGTTATGGAAGCAGAGGTTGGGTTGGCCCTGCTTTGGTCTTTTCCAGGTATGAGATAGATGTGCAAGTAGGGAATTCATTGCCATAATAGTATAGACAATAGCTGTGTGGTTTTGGTCAAGTTTCTTCTTTCTCTCTTTCTCTCTTTCTCTCTTTCTTTCTTTCTTTCTCTCTTTCTCTCTTTCTCTCTTTCTCTCTTTCTCTCTTTCTCTCTTTCTCTCTTTCTTTCTTTCTTTCTTTCTTTCTTTCTTTCTTTCTTTCTTTCTTTCTTTCTTTCTTTCTTTCTTTCTTTCCTTCCTTCCTTCCTTCCTTCCTTCCTTCCTTCCTTCCTTCCTTCCTTCCTTCCTTCCTTCCTCCCTTCCATAAACAGCTTATTTCCCTATTATTTATTTTTATTTGTTTGAACATTACAACAACAAAGACTGAAAAGACAGCAAGAATGGGAAAGATAGATGGATAGACAGATAGATGGTACATGGATGATGGACAGATGATAATTACTGTTTACTCCTCAGATGCCTGCAACAGCCTGAACCAGGCCTGGCTGAAGCAGGACCTCCATCCATATCTCACACCTGGTGACACTGGCCATCTTTGTTACCTCACAGGGAGTGCATTTGCAGGAAGCTGGATTGGAAGCAGAGGTGAGATCTGTCTGAGATGCTCCAATATGTGATGTGAGCATCCCAAGCAGTGGTTTCAGTGTCTGAATACCTATGCTGGTCCACATTTGCTTCTTTCTTTAGACTCAGTTCCTCACTTGTGAATTAAAAATATAAATTCTTCCTACATGTCATAATCAGAATTGCTAATCAAGTAGAATCATAGAGATGAATGTGTCTTTTATACTACAAGAAAAGATATCCCTAAAATCGGTTGTTCTTTCATGGCATTAATCATAGGCAGGGCTTTGTGCACATACTTTATTGATTGGGAAGGACTCTCCCCAGAGTAGATCCTAAGTTATGCTTTTTGGCTGCTTTGTAGATCCAGCACAGACCATCTGATAACATATATGATAATTCCTATTTCATTGTCATAGCTACAATTCTGATTTCCACTTTGGGCAAAGCTGGCAAAGTAGTTCCCATTATTGTGTACGATCTGGCAGCATTTCTGTCTGGCTGCCCTGAACATGATGTATAATAATAGAACAAGGGTTGGAGTATCTAGGGAAGAAGAATTGGTAGGCTCCAGAGCATTGTCCACACAGGAAGACATCAACATGGAAGAAAAATGAATTCTCAGTAATTATGAACTCCCTGCTTCTGGTCTAGGTTATTTGGTTAGGAATGGCCTGAATACCAGGTGGGAAGCACCATATTAAACCACGTAGCGTTGACTTTAAAAATCACTGCTTACCTGGGGAAGGAGTCTTTTTTATTGAGCTGAATAAAACTATTAGCAATGTCCCATTCTTTCATGAAGTCTTCCTTGACACAATTCCCCACTCCTTTTACTGAGGATTTATAATAGAGGGAAGTAAAAAGAAAGGATACACTTTTTGATCTATAATTCAAGTAAGAGACAGTCCTAACACTACCAAAGGAGTCCTCTAAGTGGCTGTGTCTTGTCCACCCTCCCCACCTTCTGCTTCGTCTTGAATGCTGGGCTTTCTAGAAACCAGTCATTAAATGGAATCATTAATCAGGAATTAAAATGTTCCAAATGCAACATAGTTCACATAGCACCTGATTAAAAAAATCATGTGTTCCAAGATAACAAATGCAAATACATTGACGAGACTCCACCCCAAATACCACATGCATAGGTTTTCTAATTCACTCAAATGTTTTCACCATTAGGATCCTAACTAAAGTTGTCGGCTAGGGCCATACCACCCTGAACGCGCCTGATCTAGGATCCTAACTGAAATAAAATACTGACTAGCTATACTAAAATTTTATGTACTTTCTATGAGTGTAGCTTGTCATTAGTCATCAATACTTTATTAAGAATTATTTGGGGCCTGGTAGCATGGCCTAATGGCTAAAGTCCTCGCCTTGAACACACCAGGATCACATATGGGCACTGGTTCTAATCCCGGCAGCTCCACTTCCCACCCAGCTCCCTGCTTGTGGCCTGGGAAAGCAGTGGAGGATGGCGCAAAGCTTTGGGACCCTGCACCCGTGTGGGAGACCTGGAGGAGGTTCCTGGCTCCTGGCTTTGGATTGGCACAACACCGGCTGTTGCGGTCACTTGGGGAATGAATCATTGGAAGGAAGATCTTCCTCTCTGTCTCTCCTCCTTTCAGTATATCTGACTTTGTAATAAAAATAAAAATAAATAAAAAAGAGAATTATTTGGTCAATGTTGACTTGAAATAAGTAATTTAAGAAAATTCTGAGAGAATTTTGATGAAGTCAACTTGCAAGGGAAGGTTCTGGACCTAGCAGGTGATCTCATTGGATATACTGCTAAGTGGATCAGAGAAGAGATTTCATTGATCATTCTATGATCAATATGCTGGTTAAGGGGAAGTGGATGGGAGGTGGTGGGTGGGAATTGTAAAGGGTATAATATTATGACTTACAGTATGATTTCTTTTTTTAATGAAATCATCATCCTGTAGGAAAGTAAGACACATAAACCATGACCTTTAACATTTTAAGTGGCTAACACACAGGCATGAAATGTTATGGAAAATAAAGGATTGACTTTGGGGCTGAACAGTCATGGAAGGCTGTAGAAATGAGCCTGACTTAGGTATTTGTTTTAAGTAATTAATTAATTAAATATTTATTTTATTTAAAGACTTCTTTATTCATTTGAAAGCAAGAGTTACAGAGAGAGAGAAGAAGACAGACAGACAGACACACACACACGAACACACACACACAGATGAAATAGGGAAGGAAAGAGAGAAAGCAAGATATCTTTCATCTGTGGTTCTCTCTCCAGATGTTGCTTCAATGGCCGGGGCTGAGCCATGTGCTTCATTCAGGTCTTGCACAACGGTAGCAGTGGTTCAAAAACTTGGCATCCAACTTAATGAACTTCAACAGCTAAATACATTTATATTATCATCTCTGCCATTGAAACAGAGAGCATTTTCTTAAAATTGTTCTGTGGATTCTTTTGTAGTCAGTCTTGTTCCTTCACACACAGCCACTGCACAGCCTGAGTCTGATTTCTATCTTTACGCTTTTGCCTTTAATAGGAAACACAGGGAATGTGGCCTCTTGTGTCTGGTTTCGTTTTTTCAACGTGTAACTTGTGAGATTTGTTCTATTGCTGTGTGTGCCAATAGTTCATTCCATTTCATTGCTGAATAGTATTTCATTTAACGCCAGTGAGTTTATCTATTCACCAGCTCAGACATTTGGACTGTTTTCATTTTGGGGGGATTGGAAACAAAGCCGCTACAGACATTTGTGTCTAGATCTTTTTGTGACATCTGCTCTTTTATTGCTTGGATAAAAACCTGGGAATGAGATTGCTCATCATTGTATTCGTTTGAGTTTCATTATTTGTACTGAAATACATGGAGGAGCTTCTTTGGGAAAGAGAAGGTTTATTTCAGCTCACAGTTGAGGATGTAGCACAAACTGTCGTATGGTCTCACATCTGTGGAAAGCGGCCATGGCAGAAGCAGAGGAACGATCATATGGTGAGGCAGAGAAGGAAGAGAGATGTTAGGCTGACACTGAACTGAAGTGATTAAACTCCTTGGGAAGAGCCACCCTCATGCCCTCAATGATCCAAAGACCTTCCCTAGCTGCCCAGTCTCTCAGAGGCCAACATTAAATCAAGTCTCCCACCTAACTCCAACGATCATTTACTTAGGCATTAGGGAATAAGCAGCTGCCTGAATTTTGGGGAGACAAGTTCTGTTGTCATATATTGAATAAGTCATAAATTGAATAAGAGATGCCTTGCTTCTACCAGCAATATGTGAGAAACCCAGTGCACAACAAGAGGGGCAGATTCTATTTATTGGAGCAAAGAGGAGAATTAGAGAATACCGCTTTGACCTAGCATCATTTAAACTGGGACCTGAAAAAGAAGAATTAGCTGAGCAAGAGAAGAGGAGTTGGGCAAATGGGTTAGGGAAGTACCTTCCAGGCTAAAAGTTTAGCACACAAAAGAGTTAGTCAGGAGTATTTGAAATACAAGGATGCAAAGTGTCTGTTATATTTGACTATAGAGATCCCTGGCAATATCTACTTTTTGAAGCATAAAAGAAACAGACAACCAGAGATCTTTTACTCTATGGTTCACTCCTCACATGTCCTCAAAGGCTGAGGCTGGTCCAGGTCAAAGCCAAATATCTCAAATGTCTCCCATGTGGGTGGCAGGAACTCAGCTGATGGAACCACCACTTGCTGCATCCCAGGATACAGATGAGCAGAAAGCTATAATCCAAAGTGCAGCTGGAACTCAACTGTAGGTCCACTGATACGGAATACTCCTATCCCACGTGGTGTTTTAAGTCCTTGACAATACCTGCTATTAGGGTGTCATTTCCTAGAGTAATTCCAGTGGAATGTGGTGGGAGGGAGCACATTTGCTGAACTGGAGGTGAAGAGTCGAAGGGATCTGTCTTGACTACTTTAAGGAATATTTGCTGTCGAGTGAAAGGAGAACAAGGTGGGAGCAATACGTAGTCCATAAGCATCAAGAGAACCCAGGGTGGGATGGGGAGGAAGAAGTTGTTTGATATAGGCAAGGGAGATGGCAGAGAAGAGCTTGGATGTAGAGGAGAGAAGAGGAAATGAAGCAAGGGCAGCCTTCACTTGGGTTCCTCATTCATCATTGTCAGAACAATAGTCAAGGGAAAAAGGTGGAGACAGCTGGGAGCTGAGGTTGCTCATGTCTGGTTTATGTCCTGTTTCATTACGAAAACCAAGGAAGACAAAGCATACACTCAGCACTAACCTTGTGACTTGCACATCTCAAGTGCTTCATTTGCATTTATTAAATTAGCTTTTGTTTTGTTAACATTACAGTATGACCATTTCTTCAATGTACTGATATTATTTATAGGCATTTAAAATGATTTCATGATACTTCTCGGCATCTATGCACTATTATTTAATCAGCAATCCCTTGTTTGTTAGAAGCATAATTAGACTTTTATAGTTGACCTAATCTTGTTGGTCAGGGTAGTGCTGGCCATTGTTTATTAAATTATCAGTGCTGTCAGCACTTATTACTGTGCTTTTCATGAAGTATCTTGCATCTTCCCCAAGTTCCAGCTGAGGAAAATGAAGTTCTGAGAGGTTGAGTAATCTGTCTAAATCCTATGGGTTAATGGGTGACATAACTGGATGCAATCCTAGGCCTGTTGATGCTGAACGGGTACTACCCCCGATTCTGGGCAGAGGTTGGCTCCTGATGGCCAATTACAGAACATCTAAGCACCTGTAGTGTTGTGAGGCAATGTGCGGTGTTTGTGTAGGGATAAAAATACAAAAGACACATGCCGCTCCTAGGCAATCTTCTAGGTAAGGGTAGGCAGAGAAGGAAGGTGTGTACCGGAAACAAAGAAAGCAAAAGCTTAACATCTGCTCCACAGGAGGGTCTCAAAGTTCATTTAATTTAATTTGCAAAAGTGTAATAACTATTATTTACGTTCCAAGCACCATACTAGACATTGTAGAATCTATTGTGAATGAGACAGACCAGTGCCAGAAATTCACGAAATTTGTAGACAATTGGAGGAGAAGACACTGAATCAGCAAATGCAGATGTGAGAACTAGCAGAAAAGGGCACATTCAATGGGCCATGGGTGTGTATAGCAATCACTAAAAACCTAGTTTCAGGGTTGAGGTAGGACCTGCTGGAAGCAAAATTACTTCAGTTTTGAGGTTTAGAAATGAGGAGGAGTTAGCCAGATGGAGAACAAGGGGGAGAAATGACAGTGGAACACGCATCGAGGGAAGTCTGGAAACAGAGGGGCACAAGCAGAGCGAGGGCGAGAATCCCAGGTAGCAGGAACAGGGTGCAAGAAGTGGAATGAAACAAGGTATGGACATAGGCATGACCAGAACTTGGGAACTCATGCCCATGTGATTTTTAAAATATTTATCAGGAGTCATAGGAATACATAGAAGTGTTGAGGGAGTATGATAGGAACAGATTTGCCTAAAAGGTTTGTTCTGGTTCAGGGTGGAGTGTTATGGGTGACACAGTGTGGGAGGGGCTGTGGCAGCCCAGAGCAGGAAAGCTGGTGATCTGGGAAAAGAGTAGGGAGTAGAAGAGGAATGGATGAGTTGGGAAAAGATGGGAACCAGACTGGGTTTAGTGCTTGCTTGGAGAAAGGACTGTGGGGAGAGAGGGGTTCACTTCGACTTCTTCAGCAACTGAGTACATCTGGGGTCGCTTATTGAGGTATAACTAGGAATACAATCTTGGACACCTTAACCCACCAAAAGATGCGCAAAGGCAACGTTTGTGGAGCTTTTGAAGTCATTGGTTCCCAACAAGGATATCTGGGTGGAGAAAATTCCCTGGGAGCTTTTGATATGAGAGATCTTAAACAAGTTCATGAACAAAGGGAATCATGAAGCAATTATGCATGGGTTAGAATTTTTTGTGTGCACCAAAATAAATACAATTTCAACTTGCTTTTTCATGAGCCTTTTGAAGATTTAAAAAAAAAATTGTTGATAGTAACCATGTAAGCTTTCTTAGAAAGAAGGTGTTGAATAGAGCCAGCAAAAGATCAGAAAGAAAAACCAGATCAAAGGGATGCTTTGGAATCCAATGGGTAGAGAGTATTTTTTCTTGTAGAAAGGAAAAATCGAGAATGTTAAATTCTACTATGATGGCAGAGAAAATAATGGCTGAAAATTGCTCATTGGATTAGCCAACCTCTTGGTTGTCACTGGTGACCTTGAAGAGGGGAGTTTTGGTAGCTTGATGAGGGTAGAAGTTGCCTAGGGTAACTGATAGAGTGGGCACTCTGCTTCCCAGAATACTCAGCTCCCCGAGGGCAGGGGAGATGCGTTGTGAACACATACAGGCCAGCATAACTGTGGAAGCTACCATCCCGGAGCAGATCCGCCATGAATTTTCCTGTTCACCATTATGATTTTATGGGGGTAATTTGTTTTGCTTTGTGTCTTTTTAGGAACTGGCAGTAAAAGAAAAATGAGAGGCTTCCCAGGGGTAATTTCTTTGACAGTTCAGCAGCACCACACGTGCACACTCATTTTCTGAGAAACTGAAGGCTTAACGGGGATGAGAAAAATTTACAGGAAATTTATTAGTTGTGTTTCAAGCTGTGCACAATGCCACAGACTAGCAGTAGATGAATGCTTTTCTGGGAGACTGCCATTCACCTAGCTTTGGACGATGGGGGAAATGATTGGTGAAGCAAGAAATTCACTCAGGATGTATAATGAGGCTATTGGAAGAAATGACCTGAACACTCTTGACAAGATTCTGGCATTTTACCAAGATTCATTCTTCAAAGAGCCAGCTGGTCTTAAGAAATTGCTGGGGGTGGGGTGGGGAGGGGATTACACACTCTGTGCTGCTCATTGTCTCCCTGTCTTGTCCACACAAATAGGAACTGCTGACCTAGAAGTTATGAGAGCTGCTCCCCAAATTAGGAGAACTGAAGATCTCCATTTTTTTCTTGGCTTTGGCACACACTATGGCTTTCTCCCTTGCTTCTTCATCTTTCTAATGGTGCTTCTTGTAGCCTAGTTTTCAAATGAAGCTGTTTTGTTGCAGTCTGCTTATTTAGATTGAGAGACAGGTAAGCCTGAAAATCCTTGGGTCATGAGACAAGCCAACTTGGGTCAAAAATAACATTTTGATGTAGAGATTCTATTATTTGGTTAGCCCACAGGCAGGCAGTCAAACATGACTGTGAGGAGTGGTACAAGGCGTATGAGGCTAAATGGTTCTCATGAACTAGAACCTGAGCTGATAGCCAGGGCACACAGGTGGATCCATCCTTATATCCAGCCAAATCAATCATTTTGAATGTCTTACTCATCAGTGATGAGCGGCCATTAATGTAGTCTTCAACTACCTAAACAAATTCAATTCTGCCATGCCATGGTCCTGTGAGATGTTGTTTTAACTACAGATCTTCACGGGAGACTTGGAATGAATGTGTAAGACCATGTTAACTCCAAGATCCATCATATAGGCAGGACAGAGGAATCTGCAGAAATTAGCTGGGAAATTGGATGTGGGAGGGACCAAGTCTTTGTTCAGCCTGGTTATTAGAAGTCTTACCTGTGAGGGAAAAGGCCAGTTCCCTAAAAGCTCCAAAGGGACTGGAGAGCTGTGGCAAAAAAAAAAAAAAAGTGACATAAAGCAACTGGTTGTATTTCTTAAGTGCAGGGTCTCCCCCGCAGATTCCTTTAGTACCCCATTGCCAGAGGGGATGAGCCTGCTGCCCACCACCCAGCCTCCCGGCCCGCGAGAGACAAACAGACTGACAGGGGTTCAGTTTAAGCAGCTCTGATTTATTGGGGAAATTCAATTTCTTATATAGGGTAAGGAATAGCTTCAGGCCAGGAATTTCAGGAATTCCAGGAGGGGAGAAACTAGGAGCCAATTACTAGAAGCATGACTGCAGAAGCCACCTCCCAAAGGCCAGTGGCATGTGAGCGAGATGGTTCTGGTCCATTAGTATTTCCTTGGATCTTCATGACTCCTGCCCTGGTTCATGCCCAGGGCTCTGTCCTTGGCCACCATCTTGCCTTCCAGTGAGCTGGACTGTTGGTCGCCATCTTAGTGACTTAGTGACCTCTTTGCCCCTGAGCCCCACACTTAAGCACGAATGGTTGCTACTGCATTTTTTCAGTGAAAAACTCTTGGCAGTGTCCTGGAATGCCTCCATCAAATGTAATTTTAAAAATGATTATCTTCTTTTAAAAATATTTATTTTTATTGGAAAGGCAGATTTACATAGAGAAGCAGATACACAGAAAGATCTTCCATCTGCTGATTCATTCCCCAAGTGGCCGCAACAGCCAGAGCTGAGCTAAGCCAAAGCTAGGAGCCAGGAGCTTCTTCATGTCTCTCACATGGGTACAGGGTCCCAAGGATTTGGGTCATTCTCAACTGCTTTCCCAGACAACAAGCAGGGAGCTGGAAAAGAAGTGGAGCAGCTGGCACATGAACTGGCACCCGCATGGGTCTCAGTGCTTGCAAGGCAAGGATTTAGCCACCAAGCCATCAAGCCAGGCCCAACTACTATCTTTCTTAGGGACTCTTTTAAGCTCAAACATTCATTAGTTTCAGAACATAAGTTGGAAAATAACTTTTAGATTTAAATTGAGAGTATGTTTATCAGTCAAAACTATGTAAAACTCAACTTATCCCCTGGTTTGCACACATCTTGGCTTCTGTACTCAAGAAGCATTTCAAATCTCAAGAGTCGTAAGTTGGTGGTACTAACGAGGTGGAAACATAATTCAATGACTATTTAGCACATGGGCTGAGTGAGAGGTCCTGAGGTCCCTGGGAATGTGTGCTGGGAAGATGAGCCTCATGGGAAGATTGCTCTAATGCCTGCTTTGGGCGTGGCACTTCACTTAGCTTCCTGTTTGGCCATATGATCCTTCTCCTATAGCTCTTCCACCATTTCCACCTGCTTCCTCATCAAAGCCCAAACTGCAAAGGCCATCTGGATCTTACAGCTGAATCTATAAAATTTACAAGCTAACCTTCTTTTCCTTCCTAAGTAGCCAAGTATTTTATTAGAACAATGAAAGGCTGATTAATCCATCCTAATTTTAATCCCTTTGTTCTTAATGTCTCCCCCAAAAGCCAACTCTTAAGATAGGGAGCTTCCCTAACTTTGTCTAATGCCTTTAAACTGAAAGTTTCAACAGAATCTTATTGGATGCAAAAAAACAGCACCAACTTTCATGTTAAACAGTTACAGCAAACTATTTTTGTTGCTGGAAAGTTACCTAATGTTTGTAACTCACTGGTTTGGGGAAGTCATTAAAAGTCAAGTGATACCACTGCTATGCATTTTGACTAAATTTAAAAGTTACCTTAGGACTGCATGACCAGTGAAATTTTATTTGCTATCTGTTTGGTTGAATGAAATGCAAAATTCTAAAGAGGCTTACTCATTAGGAAATCTATTCACATATATTTCGAAATTGAGCTTCCCTGAGAAATGGGATTTGGGTCAAGCAAGAAGATGATACAAATACCCAAATGATCTTTATTAAAGAAGGTTTTTCTGTGTATCCATACCCCCTTTATATATACCTGTGTATATGTATATAAATATTCATATGTATATGTGTCCTTATGTACAAGAATATTTGAAGGGGCTCATAGGGAATGGAGAAGAATTAAAATATAAGCATTGACAAATTCCCTTCTTTCCTCATTTTGTCATCATTGTCACGAATCCTACACTATCTGATATTAATACCCCATTTTCAAGAAATAATAGTGTGCAGTTTTTGAATGTAATGTTTACATAAAGTGAATATGGGAATGTTAAAACTCATTAAATCTTAATGCTTCTAGCAGTACCAAAATTAATGTCATATTGTACTTCACAAATTTATGTAACTCTTAATAAAATATTTTTTATAAAAAAAAAAGAAAAAATGCCCAATGATGCCTGTAAGTGTGGGAGGAAAACAGTAAAAATGTATTTTTTTTTTTATTATTCAATAGCTTTCTTCACACTTTTACACCAAGTCCAAAACTGTTCTTCCACCTTCATGCAGAAGAATAAAAAGCATATTGCTATTGTCTCTCTAAAAAAAAAAAAAAATAAGCATTGCAATGCAAAGGACCTTCAAAATCCATGTATCTTTTTTTAAAGATTTATTTATTTTTATTACAAAGTCAGATATGCAGAGAGAAGGAGAGACAGAGAGGAAGATCTTCCATCTGATGATTCACTCCCCAAGTGACCGCAACAGCCGTTGCTGTGCTGATCCGAAGCCAGGAGCCAGGAACTTCCTCCGGGTCTCCCACACAGGTGCAGGGTCCCAAGGCTTTGGGCAGTCCTTGACTGCTTTCCCAGGCCACAAGCAGGGAGCTGGATGGGAAGTGGAGCTGATGGTATTAGAACCAGCGTCTATATGGGATCCCGGTGCGTTCAAGGTGAGGACTTTATCCGCTAGGCCACACCACTGGGCCCGAAATCCATGTATCTTAAAGGTCTTAAAAGGGTAATGAAAAGGCTGTGTTATGAGAAAACTCCACATAGATTCAAACATTTTTTTGCACCAAAACAAACTTATCTTTTAATTCCATTTTCATGAATATTTTTGAGGTGCCTTGGTAGACCTAGAAGGAGAGATGAGAGAGGGGGCTGGAGGGAGGAGAGGAGGTGCAAGGAAAGGAAGGAGGGAGAGAGGGAAAAGAGAACGAGAGAGAGAGAGAGAGAGAGAGAGAGAGACAGAGACAGAAACAATTGCAATTGCAAATTGCAAATTTTCTGTTCTGTATTCTTTATTCTACTAAATCATTCAGATGAGCACCCCTTTTGTCCTCCTGGGCTGAGACATTAGGATTCTGCCAGAGAACTTGAGGGAGATTTGTTTTGCCCCCACTGGTCTTTGGGGTAATTACTTTGGATGATTTTCCTTAATCCTTCTCCTTGGCAATCCTAGGTGCTGTCGTGTGCTTCTTTATTGACATTTTGCTGGCTTCTTATAATTGCTTCCTTCTCTGCTGCTTTGTCAGAGACCCCGAGGCCAGACAGAGCACAGTAATTGTCAGTGATCCCATAGCACATCCTCAGAGAAGCAATGCCACAAACAGACCTCATATTCAAAGCACAGCATTAAATATCTCCGCTGCCGAATCATACACTCAGGGCTTAAATATAATGCTTACCGCTCCACATGGTGGGAGCGAGCGGAGGGCTTGATATGCTCAATAAGGACATAGGCATTTGAGCAGTTGGATGCTTTTTCAGGAGTACAGCAGATGTTGCTCAAATAGGAAAAAAAATTCAAGGATAAGAGAACTGTGAAATTTTTTTACTTGAGTAGAAAGATCGTTTTCTTTTCAATCATGGAATCTACGCAATTGAGAACATCTTTAAAATTTCTTTGTTTTTGACCACTTTATCATGGTTAATTAGGGCACAAAGGTTCAAGGGTTACAGGAAAGTGGGTAAGACTATTATTTCCACATTCTCACTCTCTCTCTCTCTCTCTCTCTCTCCTGTATCTGGGGTAGAGGGGGAGATAAAGGGAGAAGCCCTATCCAATCTCCCACCCATCCCAGGTCCCTGATATTGGGCATTCTGCAAGGGTCTTGCTCACGTGGTTTTGATAGTTCAGCAGTTATGAATTGCTGCCAATCTCGCCATTCCAAGTACAATGAAGTAGCTGTAGTCTCCACTGATTGACATAGTCCTTCTTGAGTCTCCATTTGCCCAGTTTTTCACTGCCAACATGTGGCTGGGGTAGTTGATCAATTTGTTCTGTCCTCTGTTGTAGTGCCAGGTGTCCTCTGCAGGTTCCAATAGACTGCCATATCCTCCATGTGCACCTGATTGTGCTGTCCACTGCTCTGTCTGAGCCTCTGGGGAGGCTTGGCTCTGGCATTTGCATTCCATGGCAGACCATGGAACTTGCACTTTTCTTCATGGTTGGGGATCTGCATCTAGCAGTTCAATTGGGGAGATCCCCAAAGAAACTTTGTCTGAGATGATCCCAGACCAGATTCTTGTGTGTACTTGCCAGTACAGGGCCCAGCACAGTTCATCGCCCCAATCAGCTGGTGGTTGAAATTGCTGGGTCGGTTCTGTTTCCAGTCCTGTCTTCCACTGGAACAAATGAGTGTTGCAATTGGGAACTCTTTCATAAAACCTTGTCTAAACTCACATTCAGCGCTTCAACCCTCTGTGCTCTGGGAAGGTACTGGTATCAGTCATAGGAGATTTCTCATACCTCACTCACCACGGTCAGTTCCCAGAAACAGATCTACTCTTATGGCATATAGCAGGGGACAGCAGAAGCCTAGGGGTCATTGAGATCTGGTCCTCAACACTGCCCAGGGCTGAGCAAGTTTTGTCTGTGTGTGTCTCAGTTACATAGTAGCTGAGGGATGCTGAAAAAGCAGCCTGCCCTGGATTTTCTATCCAGGAGTAAATGCGAGTTGTAGGGAAAAAGCATTGTAGGCTCTACAGGAGGGCCAGAGAGACCTTGGGCTTTCCCAACTGGTTCCTCCTTAGCTCAAGATGTTGCATTCCCAGCACATCCTATAGTCATTCTTAAGAACTAAACATGATCAGTTTAGAGTCACTTCGAACTGTGTTATGCCGTTGTTTCTGAAATACCAAAGCATCTTTTGATACCCCATGATGAAGGCAAAATGGCTTGCCTAAAAGTCAGACATCAGGATTTTTTGTTGTTGTATAAAAAAGTGAAAGTCAGGTTTCATTGGAATTGTTGTTTGTTTCTGAGTGTAGCTTGTGATCAAATCATCCTCCTCTGGCCACCATACTGTTACTCAGGTACTGGGTTCTTCTACCCAAATCTCTTCTCATGAGATTAAAAGGTGCATGGAGTATGTATATTATGTAGAAACTGTGTGTAGATTTAAAAAAATCTTTTAATTAAAATGTTTTAATGAAAGTTTTGAAGTACCCTCATATATGTGCTGATTATAGAGCAAAAAGCTAAATAGGGTCTGTGTTTTAAAAAGATCATCTGTTTTGAGAAGAGGAGATAAAGAGACAAAATTCCCAATTGTTGGATGATTCTCTAAATACCCGGAATGGCCAGTGCTGGACTGGAGCTGAAGCTGGGAGTGTGTAGGGCTTCCCCGTGGTTGGTAGGGACTCTGTTGATTCTCAGGGTCTGCATTGGCAGGAAGTTGGAATCAGGGCTTAACCTGGGAACCAACCCCAGCTACTCTGATGTGGCATCTCACCAGCTAAGCCCAAACACCCACCACCTCTTTTGACATTTTGAGCTGGATGATTTTTGTCATAAGACACTGTCTTGTTTATTGCAATTTCCCCCTGTTTAAGGCTTTTCCAAACCAGATGCCAATCAATTCCCATTCATGCCAGTCCAAAGTGCTGTCAGATATTTCCACACGTTCTTGGGTGAAAACCATCAGCCAAAACCACTATGTTAAAAAAAGAAAATCAGTGATTTTGTGGATCATGATTTCCTCCTGCAAAAGCAGTAGCAGGGAACACTTGCTTACATCATATTTAAGTCATGTAAAAATAGTTCCTGGTGTCTGGCAGGAGCCAGCAAATGCTTATGAACCTTTGCACAGAAAGGACACAATGAGGTATAGCACATGGCTATGACTTGTTAGATCCCATTTGGTGGCATGCATTACATGCTCAATTAATACATTAAAAAATGAGTCAGGGATGGATAAAAACTTGAATGGTCTTATCCAAAGCTTTGGCTCTTGAATGGAAGATAAACTTCAGCTGGGGCATCATGTCCATTTAGTGGTTCTCCAAGTTGCAGGTGTCACCCTGTTATTGTGTTTAGAAATATCGGGGGCGTGTAGCAGGTGCTCTTTATTTGTCATGGCTACATGTGCTGTGAGCAGTGCCCTGTGTCTGCAGCCTCCTTCTGCTTGGAGCTTTTCCCCTGTAACTAGATCCTCACTCTTCAGCCTCACCTCTCCCCCAGTTTTCCTCCTGCACAGATGAAAGCAACCTGAGGTCTGGACATGTTCTTGGTTCTTGATTAAATGGGTCTCCAGCGACATTTTTTTTTTTGAAAAGATATATTTATTCTTACTCAAAAAGCAGAGTACAGGAAGAAGGAGACATCTCTCCCCTTCCCCCCGCCCCAGATCTTTCATCTGTTGATTTATTCCCCAAATGGCTGCGATGCCTGGAGCTGAGTGAAAAGATTACCCCAGGTCTCCTATGCGGGTGCAGGGGTGTAAGCATTTGGTGCATTCTCTGCTGCTACCCAGGCCATTAGCAGGGAGCTGGATCAGAAGCATAGCAGCCAGGACTTGAACCATTGTTCATAAGGGATACTGGTGCTGAAGACAGATGCTTAACATGACACTGGCCACGGATTGCATTTTAAAAATTGGAAATAGAGTAAAGTAGAAGAGAGAATATTAGAACAAGTCATGTATTGCTGGGGAGAGTATTGTCTCTTACACTCTGTGCTTTAGCTATATTGTGTTTGCTTATGTTCTGGGTTGCACAGTTAGCAAATAATTAAAAAAAATTATGAATGCTTCTCAGGGAAGTTTGAAACTCACTCAGCTGTACAGCAGCTGTAGGTGGGATGAGCAGCTCACTCTCCACCAATGCAGTAAATGTAAATGAAGACTGGGGAGTGACGGGGAGCGGTAGGGCAGAGCCACGAGCCCGTGACTGCTGCAGACACCGTGTGCACGTATAAAACACCAACAGACGCATGTGTTGGAGTGACGTGCTGAAGGGTAATGGGACCTTGAGTTGGTCCACCAAAGCCTGAAGCTGAGATTTCATGTGTGTGTGTGTGTGTTTGAAAGCATGAAGAGAATAGAGCTGTTCTGATTGCTGAATTTCTTCTGCTTCCTACAAAAAATGCTATAAAAATATTTCCTTTTTAAAATATTTCCAAACTGACAGAATTAGGCATTTCACTGGTCTCATTAAATGTCCCTTGCAAAAATATTGATTTAGATGATGGCAGCTGAAGACATTTCCTCCAAGAAGAAAGCCTACCACTCATTTAGAACGAGTGTGAGCTAGCTGAAAATGCATCTTTTTCACATTGCCAACATGAAGAACATATGGATTTAAAAACCTGTGTGTTCTTGGTGAGCTTTGTTTCCTGTGTAAAATAAAAATTATTTCTGAATTCAGAAGGCAATAGATATTCTATAAAACACTATCATTAAATTATATAAACCCGACTACTAGTTGATTATTACATAAAAAGGATGCTAACCATGTTTCTTTTTTCACTTTATCTTAAAAGCCAGAAGGGAAAAGAACAACTATCAAAAAAAAATTGCAAAATCAACAACCAGGAACATTGCAAAGGAGGTATCTAGATTAAGCAAAGAACACTAAGAAAGGTATTTATGAATTTAAGTATGCTCTTCTAGCCCTGATTACATAAGCCTGCTCTGTTTTTTTAAACATGCACAGTGTGAGAGGGAATACTTGGTTTTCTGGTTTTGCTCATGCTCCCATCATCACGCCAAGGTAGCAGACACTCAATTCTCCCTCACGAGGATGACAGTCCTAAAAAAGCCTTCGCTGACTTGTTTCTTGTTTCCATCTTAACCTCCTCCCAGATCAATCTGCTTTCTCGGTTACTAATCTTAGCTCTGTCTCATCCCTTAGTCCTGGCTCATCATGCAGCCTCCCATTGGGAGGTTATTTGTATTTTTCCATTGCCTCATCTGGTTTATGTTTTTCCAGATCTGGTTTATCTCCAGGCACTTTTGCATTTAGACAGCAGCCTTGTGGATAGCATTCCTGGAGGGTTCACCCTTTTCTCTTGAGCAGGACTTAAGCAGAGACAAAACCAACCACATCTATAGCAAGCTTCGGGGGAACTAAGAAAAATGCATGGAATGTATCGGAGGGTAGATTGCAGGTTGAAGTAAATGCTGATAAATAGAAAAGAAATCCTAAGATCTATTTATTAGGTTGTTATTTTTTTTTTTCACTCAAGGTCCTACAGGGTCAGAAAAAGAGATCCAACCAAGATGAAATAAAATGAACTATTATAAAGAGTAAGAATTTAGGCATTTGTCTAAGACAGTGACACAAGAATCCAATCTTTCTCTGTTCCAGCAAAAAAATAAAGTATATGCAAATGGAATGGAGGTACTGATCCATGTTTGATGTGACAACAAGATCTACAATCCACTTAGTATTACAGACAGCAAGATACAGATCTGTACAAAGAAACAAAGAATTGTTTTTGAAACATAGAGCAAGAGTTGAACAGAAGAACATATGTTCTAGGAGAGGATGGCTTAAAGTCACAACATACAAACTTCATCAAAATTAGTGGATAAATATACAAGGCTCAGTAAGATTCTAAATGAATTTTTACTTTTCTTTATTTTTAAAATATTCTATTTATTTATTTGATAGGAAGAGTATGGGGGCAGGGTAACACAGACAGCCAGATCTTCCATCTGCTGATTTACTCTCCATATGCATATAATGGCTGGAGATGAACCAACTTGAAGCCAGGAGCTTCTTCCAGGTCTTGAGGGTGGGTGTGTGGGGGCAAGGACTTGGGTCATATTTTGCTGCTTTCCTAGGCACATTAGCAGGTTAGATGGATTGGAGCTTATATGGGATGCTGGCATACTGTGCCACAACCCCTACACATAAATTACATTCGAATTTATATGGAAATACAAATATTTCTGCCAAAAAAAAAAAGCATTTGAAAAAGAAAACTGGCCCAAAGTGACTGCTTCTCAAATACCAGGACATGCTATGAAGTCACATAGTAAGCAAATCAATGGTTTTGGCAAAAGAATAGAACAATAGTTTAGAAAATCTGAAAAAAGAATCAGTAGTTATAACTGAGGGCACAAGAAACTACACTATATTCAGCTAAAAAGTTATCTCTTGCATTCTTGTTATATCCCAGATTTTGTGCTAGTTGTGGAAAATTTAAGCACTGTTATTTAGAAAGGAAAAGAATGGGTTATTTAATAAATGGAGCTAATATCATTGGCCTTTCATGTGGAGGAAATGAAAACGAAATTTCTCACACAGTCTATATAAGCAGGAATTCTGTTTTCAAAGTATCAACTTTGAAGAGTTGAAAAATATGAATCTCCTAAGAATGTTAACTGAGCCTCTGACTTGTCAGAGTTTTAACTCATGAACGTGGATCTGCAGGAGGAACAGCCTGCTCAAATAACGCTTGGAGAATGGGAATGTTTTTAGTCGGCAAGGAAAGACAGGCTGGTAAAAGCTTACTAAGCTAGAGACACCAGAAAATATCCTGCAAGGAAATCAAACTTGGTGGGTGCTGTTTTCTCTTTTGGACAGAAACAAGTTGCAACTCTGTTGGAGAAAAACCTGGACATTGACACAAAAGTCAGAATTGGGGTCCTGATCAAATAGTAAATAGTGAAACAAAATGGTCCATCTCCTGGTTTCTGAGACCAAGGTATTTAAATAATTTTGAAAAAAGATTATTTTATTTAAAAGGCAGAGTTGGCACAGGTGGGGGAGAGAATGAAAGAGAAGGAAAGAGAGAAAGGAAGGGAGAGAGAGAAGGGAAGAGAGAGGGAGGGAGAGAGAGATGGGTGCGGAGCAGGGAGAAGATGAATCTTCCTTCTGCTGGTTTACTTGCCAGGTGATCTCAAGTGCCAGGGCTGGTCCAGGCTGAAGCCAACAAGCAGGAGCTTCTTCATCGTATCCCACGTGTGTACAGTGGCCAAGTATTTGAGCCACCTTCTGCTGCTTTCCCAGGCACATTGGCAGGTAGCTGGACCAGAAGCAGATCAGGCTGGAGTGAAACTAGCATGCATATGGAATGCCAACATTGCCACAGCACTGGCACCTTAGATAATTCTTTAATGAACCTGTTAGACCATGCTCTAATGTGACAATGAAAGGATATACAGTCATTATTTTGCTGCATTTTTCAAATTTTTAATAATTTTTCTTAATACCAGAAAGATGAATAAATTAAATATGGAGAGGAAAGCAATTTAAAAAACATTTACATATATATATTCAATATCTGTACACACACATCTAGGAGTGATTATATTTTAAATAAGATTTAAAGTTCTCCAACAATAAAAGAAAACAAGTTATATGGAATTAATGAAAGGGCTTTTTTGTGTGGAAACAGATGCTAAAACCAAAATAGATTGGCATAGTTTTTCATGATGCAGTAGAGTTAAAGTAAGAAGAACTCTCACAGCTTGACAAAAAGACAAATAGCCAATGGGAAAATGAGCCAAGGCCATTTAGAGGCAATTCAGAAAAGAATAAAGATGCTCAAATTCACTTCTGACCAAGGAAATACAAATTAAAGTGACGATGAGATAGCCTTATAGCTGGCAGAATACGGGAACTTTAAGCGTGTTATCTATTGCTGGTGGGCGTAGAAAACAGTATTTTCACACTCAGTTGATAGGAATGGGAATTTTTATAGTTTTTTGGAAAATAAAGTAGCAATGCTATTAAAATAAAATACATAAATTCCTTGACCAACACATCTTACTTCTGAAAAGTTATCCGTTTGAAAGAAAAATGCTCTGCATTAAGAGTGGTTGGAAATGTTTATTGCAGCTTTAACTGGAAAAAAAAAAACTGCGGGAAAGTGAATGTTTATCAATACATTACAAAATATTCATTCTGTAGAAAATTATGGATTAATTAAACCAAAGAAATTGAACCCAGAGCAGGTCACAGTGAAAAATTTGAATGAATTATGCTTGTATGCAAAAAAATTAGATACAGAAAAGTCTGCAAAATATGATGCTTTTATAAAATAAAATGCCTTTTCTATCACAAGTGCTCATATGTTTATGGTTGCCTATATGTAATTGAATAGGCATGAAGGGAAATATAGAAAGATGACTATCCTAGGCAGTTAACATGTCTCATTGTGACAGAAGGAGAGAAGGAATGAAAACCAGACAAAACAGGCAAAGAAAATTGCAAAGCACTGGTCTCAGAGCAACTTTAGTATAACGTCTTCTCTGTGTTGACTGAGGCCATGCTTGTGTATAAGGCAAAGGGAAATCTGAAAACAGGATTCTGACTGAGGAGAGAGAAGGATCTTCACAAAAGAAATATAATCAAGAGAGGGGCAAAGGAGTAGTCACCAAGACTGGGAGTGTGAACTCATCCAGGTGAGGGGAAGGTCTAAATCTGGACAACAATGACACTATGCCCTCCTCTTCTTCCTCCTTTTCCTCCCTCTTTCCTTCCCTTCCTTCCTCCCTCCCTCCCTCCCTCCCTTCCTTCCTTCCTTCCTTCCGTCCTTCCTTCCTTCCTCCTTTCATCTCTCTTTCCTTTTTTTACCTCCTGTGTTGAATACTATGATATTTCTGGGATACGGCAAACAATAACATCGTTCCTGGGGCCAGTGTCAAAGAAGTAAAGCCACTGTATGTGACATCGGCATTCTGTGTGGGAGCCTGTTCAAATCCCAGCTAATCCACTTCTGCTCCTGCTGCTTGTTAATGACCGGGGAAAATCAGTGGAAGATGGTCTGGGTTCTTGTGCCCTTGCTCTCATGTGAAACACCTAGAAGAAGCTCCTAGTTTCTTGCTTTGACCTGATCCAGGACTGGGCATTTTGGTCATTTGGGTATTGAGCCAGACATTGGAAGATCTCTCTCTCTCTCTAACTCTGCCTTTCGAATAAATAAATAAATACATCTCAAAGCAAAAATTATTCCTATATTCACACAGTTTAAACCGCGTCAGGCAGACGAGTGAGTAGGCAAATAGTGTGTTACAATGGGAAGGAGAGTTTTGTGAAGTACACAGATCAGCAAGAGCTAACGGAAGAGAATTTGGATGAGAATCAGGGGTTGAACATTGAGCTTGTATTTCCGGAATATCTCATCGTTCCCTGTTGCCATTCTACAGTAACCCCAAGTAAAAAGGACAGAAGATTGACAAGATGGAGAGGGAGCGGGGGGAATTAAACAGGGAGTGGCGAGGTCTTTGGCTATAGAAGGTTAGAAGAGGTTTCAGTTTGGCTAGGACCACTTCAGTAGGGTCACCAGCATTCTGCTTTCAGCTGGACCTAGAGGCCAAGCCCTCCCTTGTGGAAGAGGGAAGTGACCTAACATTCACCCTGGGCTGAGTTCTCCATTTGGGTCCTTTCCAAATGGAGGTGGTTTTTGTGAGGCGGTTATCATTATACCTAGCATACATACGAAGGACGAAGCAAGCACACATGAACAAAGGGTGAGTGTTTACCCTAGCTGTTAAGACAGCTGCACCCCCGTTAGAGTTCCTGGCTTTGATACTGACCGCTGGTTCTTGACTCTGCCTTCCTAGTGATCCTGTCACTCAGGTGTGAAGCCTGGATGGAATTCCTGGCTCCTGACCTGGCTCAATTCTAGCTGTTGTTTGCATTTGAGCCAATAGATGGGAACTCTGTCTCTTTGTTTATTTCTCTCTCTCTGTTTCTCAAATAATTTAAAAAAGTATACCTATTTGGGCTGATGCGATGGCTCAGAGGCTAAATCCTTGCTTTGCATGTACCACAATTCCATATGGGCTCTTGTTTGTTTCCTGGCTGCTTCACTTCCCATCCAGCTCCCTGCTTCTGGACTGGGAAAGCAGTGGAAGATAGTCCAAAGCCTTGGGACCCTACACTCAATGGGAGACACAGAAAAAGCTCCTGGCTTCTGGCTTTGGATAGCTTAGCTCTGACCATTGTGGCCACTTGGGGAGTGAACCAGAAAGATGAAAGATCTTTCTCTGTGTCTCTCCTCCTCTCTGTAATTCTGCCTTTCTAATAAGAATGAATAAATCTTTTTTTTTTTAAAGCTAATACCTATTTAAATCCTTCTTTATTTTGATTGCTTGTTCCGTAGCGGGCACTTGGTTGTGATAACGGGACAAGAAGCGGAGGGAGGAACAGGAGAGAATATTGAGTTACTGTAGTAAGGAAGAAAGACGTCTGAGGAAAGCTAGGTCAGCATGAGGAGGAAATGGACTGGAATTAGGAAAAGCCAGAGAGGTGGAATCCGGAGTAGAGAAAAGCTAAACTGCAACCAATGTAGCCAGCTTCACCAGATGAGTGAGGAACTAGGCAATCTGTGTGAAATTTCTTCAAGAAGTTGCCGGGGGCAGAGGGGTGGGAGAGGGGCAAAGAGAATTGAAAAATAACTTTAGTGACTGGTTTTGTGGCATAGCAGGTTAGGCCAGGACTTGAGATGCTGGCATCCCATATCAGAGCTGGTTCAAGCCCCAGCTTCTCTGCCCCAGACTTAGCTTCCTGCTAATGTGCTTAGGAAAACAGCGGAAGACGATCCAAAACCTTGGGCCTCTGCCATCCATATGGGAGAGCCTGGTGGATTTCCTGATTCCTGCCTCTGGACCCTTGGACTGACTCAGGTCTTGCTGTGGTGGACATTGGGGGTATGAATCAGTGAAGGGTCTCTCTCTCTCATTTCTCTCTCTCTCTGATTCTGCCTTTGTAAAACAAGCAAACAAATATTGGGAAAATATTTTCTGGTGTCCCATGCAGTTTTTAAATGACTATTTTGCATGATACAGTTTTCGAGGTATTGGGTTTTCCTCCTATCTCTCTTTCTGTCCTCTCCCTTCCCCCTCCACTTCTCTCTGTTTATAATAAGACAGTCTTTCAGCTGCAGTCACAGTTCCAACATTCTGCTATTTACCTGTGACATGACATTCTGAGTATAAGCGATGGTACAGACTTTAGCATCTTGTTGTAAAGGTATATTTAGCAGTTTCATCGTGAGTCCCTCTTCTATGCGGGAATAGAGGCACACTGTAGTTCTTTATTTCCTGATATTCTAGTCTCATTTCACCATTTATGGGAACATAAGGGTACACTTATTTACCTATACGTCTTTTTATTTTGTATTTTGCATGAATATTGCCTTATAACAGAGAAGACATATTTGCCCTTTTGGGATTGGTCTACTCACTGAGCATAACATTGATCGGTTGGAATAATTTTGTTGCAAATGACTAGATTTCATTCTTTTTAGTGGTGAAGTAGTACTCCACAGCATAGATGTACCGTGATTTATCCAATTCTCTTTAACAGGCCCCTAGGTTGTTTCCATGTCTTTGCTGTTGTGGATTGCACTGCTATGAATATAGGGATGCAAGTTGATTTCTGATGTGTGGGTTTTGCCCTATTTTGGATCTATTTCCAGGAATAGGGGTGCTGAACCTCTTGCTGATGCACCATGCTCGCTGCTCTCGGACTCCCTCTGGTGGTGCTTGGACTGCGTGCACACCTGGACCCCTGCCCCCCCGATTGCTTATGCATACACTGCACTTTTTCAGACTACTTGTCCTTACTAAGGCAGTCTTCACTTCCCTTCTTGTCTTACTTGGGCGCCAGGCATTGTAATCCATCCAACAAGGTCCTAGTGTCAGCCTATGCGATCACGCTTGGCCTTCAGTTTTGGCTTGCTTGCCAGGACCCAGGTAGTGGATCCAGGTCCAGCCTCTCTCCCCTGGTTTCCCACACCTCCCTCTTTGGTGGCCCTGGTGTTTTTCAGGGGGTTTAAGGTAGACCTCCTGGATGTGTGGTGGACTCTACTTCTGTCCCTGTGGTCCCTCGCTCAGCTGTTTGGCTCGCTCCCCAGTGGCATGCTATGCTGATCTGGGGGTATTTGTTAATCTGTGGAATTCCACTCCGTTTTGCCACCCTTCACGGGTGTTGGGGACAGTAATTTCCTCCTGTGTTTTTTTTTTTACCATGCGCTTTCCCTCAGGGGGACTCTTGTTGCGGGAGCCCACCTGTTCAACCTCCCAATCCAAATCCACAAGGCTGTTGTCCACGGATTGGGCTGTCTTCCTGTAGCTCCCGTTTGCTCATCCTCCTCTTGGGCTCCGGGCATTTCCTCCTCCCTGCTGTTCCACCTGCTCTCCATAGACCTCCTGTGATCTTTGATTACGCCATGTGAGGATTTTCCTTCTCCCGCTTTTTTCCCCACTGTTCTCTCTTGGCTCAGGGCTTCGTTTTCCTACCCTGACCGGCCCGTCTTGCTTCTTCCCCGTCATCGCTCACTACCTCAACCCAAGTTGTTTTGAAATCCATGCACACAAGGGGTCCTCAGAGAGTTCATGGTGAAAAAAAAATTATGTATGGATTTCAAAACTTTTTACAAACTTAATTCAATTTCTATGGACTTCTCATGGCCACTCATATGTGTTCTTCAAGCTCCTTGATTCCTCCGAGGCAGACAAGCTGCCATCCTCCCACACTGGCTGGGTGAACAGCTCTGCCTTGGAGTCTTTGGGTGCTTGGCTTCCCTTCAGCTGCCCCTGCAGAAGCCGAAAATCACCAGAGCCAGTGGATTGACTAGGTGTTCTACCGCAGTGGGCGTGGAGCGAGAGGCCTGCCCCTGTTGTCTTCATGTCTAGGAGCAGACAGGTTTCGGAGGAGGCTTGTCTTCCCAGGCGATGCTTCACTTCCCACGTGGCCTGATTCAGGCTGAGGCAGGCAGACCGCCCCCTCCATTTCTGGGGCCTCCCACAGCAAAGCCGCCGCCGTCTGCTGTCAGAGAAACTTGATAACATTCTGATTTTTTTCCTATGTAGGCACAGAATACTCATTTCTCACAAGAATTCCTTAAAATAACCTTGCTTTTCTGGTTCTGAAGGCAATACAAGTTTATTGTAGACTATTTTGAGCATTCAGCCAAGTAGATCAAGAACAGAATTAAAAATGTGTATAATCTGGCATTGAGAGATCATTCCGTCTAGTGTTTCATATATATGGTTTGTGTCATTTTTCTTCTCCACTTTTATTACGTACATTCATTCAACCAGTATTTATTAAGAAATGTCATCTGCTAAGCACTGTGTTTGGACATGGCAGCGAGAAAGACAACGAAGTTTATTCCCTATTCAAGTACATATTTTTTCCCCAGTTTTATTTTGACTTTTATGGTACAATTCTCTAGGGTCTGGGATTGCTCCCCCTCCCCAAACTCCTACCCCACCAGACTGATTTTCCCCATATTGTTAAAACGGTATAGTCCTACATAAGGAGTTATAATTCCATCAGTCTGTTGTTCAAGTGTGCCCCGACGTTGCTGGTATAGACAATGTCTGTCCATCATCGCATTGTCTGGATATGTCTTACAGCTTCATTGGGAGTCCCTCTTTGATTTGGAACTAGAGATGCACACTGCATTGTATCTTCACATCTGAATATGATAGTCTCTATTACGCCATCGCTATTCGGTCTCTTAAATGAGAAACCACAAAACAAAGTCAGTAACAGGTATGAAGTTAAAACAACAAATTTATAGCACTGTGGAGTCGAAAAATGCACCACTGAATAGCCAACGCACGGGTGATGAAAAGAAAACACAAGCCTCTTGGATAAAATGATGCCCTCGTGTGACCCACCAGCCAGCGCTGAATTCAACAACAGAAAAGAAACTATTTAGAAGAAATGAAAATGAAAATCAAAACATCACAACTAATGGGGTGCAGCAAAAGCAGTATGGAAAGGGTTATTAATCTTAACATTTGCGTGAAGGCTGCCTTATATCAGAGAGAAAATACGGTATTCATCCTGTTGGGATTGACTTATTTCACTGAGCATAATGGTCTCCGGTTGGGACATCTAGTTGCAAATGGTATGATTTCATTCTTTTTATTTTTAAAGATTTATTTTATTTTTATTGGAAAGTCAGATACACAGAAAGGAGGAGAGACAGAGAGAGATCTTTGTCAGATGATTCACTCCGCAAGTGGCTGCAATGATCAGAGCTGAGCCGATCCAAAGCCAGGAGCCCAGAGCCTCCTCTGGGTCTCCCCCGCGGGTGTAGCACTACAAGGCTTTGGACCAGCCACGACTGCTTTCTCAGTCCACAAGCAGGGAGCTGGATGGGAAGCTGGGCCACTGGGATTAGAACTGGTACCCATATAGGATCTGGGTGCGTTCAAGGTGAGGACTTTAGCCACAGGCTACTGCGTCAGGCCAGATTTCATTTTTAATGGCTGAGTAATATTCCAAGGAGTAGATGTACCACGGTTTGTTTAACCACTCTTCTTTGGATGTACATCTGGATTGTTTCCACATCTTTGCTATTGTGTTGCTGTAAATATAGGATTACAGATCCCTTTTTCATATGCGGATTTCATGTCTATTGGGTATATTCCTAGGAGCAGGATGGCTGGGTCATATGGCAGGTTTGTTTGCAATTCTCTAAGCATTCTCCACACTGATTTCCACAGAGATTGTATTAACCTCCACTCCCACCAGCAGTGAAGAAGGGTACCTTTCTCCCCGCATCCACGTAAGCAGGGTTGTTAGTAGAGCCTGAGTATCATTTCATATGTTAGCCATTTGAATCTGTTCTTTTGAAAAATGTCTGTTCGTTTCCTTCATTTGTTCACAGGGTTGCTTTTCCCCCCTATTGTTCCTGAGCTTCTGAAGCTCTTTGTAATTCCTGGATATTAGTCCCCTGTCAGTTGTGTAGTGTGCAAAAATTTTCTCCCATTCTGTTGGTTGCTTCTTCACTTTGTTAATTGTTTCCCTTGCGATACAGAAGCTTTTTAGTTTGATGTAGTCCCATTTGTTCATTTTGGCTTTGATTGCCTTTGCTTTTGGCATCTTTTCTAAGAAGTTTTTCCCTGTCCATTTATCTTGGAGAGTTTTCCCTATGTTTTCCATGAATAGTTTGATGGTTTCTTGGTGTGGATTTAGGTGCTTGATCCATTTAGAGCTGATTTTTGTAAGATGCGACAGGTGTGGGTCCTGCTTCTTAATTCTGCAAGCTGCTGTCCAGTTGTCCCAACAGCTTTTGTTGAATAGACCTGGATTTTTTCCTGGATTGTTTTCAGTTTTTTTTGTCAAAGATTAGTTGGTTATGCATGTGTGGGCTCCTTTCTGGGGTTCCTATTCTGTTCCTTGATATTTGTTTCCGTACCAGTATCAGACTGTTTTGATGACCACTGCCCTGTAGTATGTCTTGAGGTCTGGAATTGCGATTCCTTTAGCTTGATTTTTGTTCTTCAGAATAGCTTTGACTATTTGCGATCTCTTGTGTTTTCAGATGAACTTTTGTATCTTTTCTGTCTTTGAGAAGAATGTTGTTGGGGTTTGATTGGGATTGCATTGAATCTGTATATTGCTTTTGGTAATATGGACATTTTAATGATGCAATCCTGCTGATCCAGGAACATAGTAAGTTTCTCCATTTTTTCAACGTCTTCTTTTATTTCCACATATTTAGTTAGTTTAATTTCTAGGTATTTAAGCTTCCTCTCCATTATTTTTAAGGGGACTGTACTTACAATTTTGTTCTCAGCCATGGGATTATTTGTGTTCATTAGTGCCATAGATTTGTGTTCATTAATTTTGTATCCTGCTATCCTACCAAAGTCTCTTGTGAGTTCCAATAGTCTCTTGACAGAATCTTTTGGTTCTCCTATGTAGAGAATCTGTCATCTGCAAATAGAGATAATTTCAATTCCTTGCTTCCAGTTTGAATTCTTTTAATTTATTTTTCTTGTCTAATAGCTCTAGCAAGGACTTTTCATACTAGGTTGAAGAGTAGTGGTGACAGTGGACATCCCTGTCTAATTCCATATGTTAGTTGGAAAGGCTTCCAATCTTTCTCCATTTAGGATGATGGTGGCATCGGGTTTTTCGTAAATTGCTTTGACTGTGCTGTAGAATGTTCCTTCTATGATTATCTTGCTTAGGGTTTTCAGCATAAAGTGGTGTTGGATTTTATCAAACGCCTTTTCTGCATCTATTGACATGATCATGTGACTCTTAATTTTTCAATCTGTTGATGTGGTGTATCACCTTTATGGATTTGTGAATGTTGAGCCATCCATGCATGCCTGGGATGAATTCCACCTAGTCTGGGCAAATGATTTGCCAGATGTGCTTTTGGATTATATGGCTAGTATTTTGTTGGGGATCTTTGTGCCTATGTTCATCAAGGATATCAGTCTGTAGTTCTCTTTTTTCTGTTGTGTCTCTGTTTGTCTATTTGGCTTTGGTATTAAGGTGATATTGGCTTCATACAAGGAGTTTGGAAGGATTGCCTCCCTTTCTATTGTTTGGAAAAGTTTGTGGAGAATTGGAGTAAGTTCCTCTTGAAATATTTGGTAGAACTCAGCAGTGAAGTAATCTGGTCCAGGATTTTCTTGGTTGGGAGGGCTTTAATTACCAATTTGATCTCATTCAATATCATAGGTCTATTTAGATTGCTAATTGCTTTTAGATTCAATTTTGGTGGATTGTATATGTCCAAAAATCTATCAAAAAAATCTACCCATTTCTTCTGTCTTCTGATTTGTTAGTATATAGTTGCTTGTAATAATTCCCAATGATTCTCTGTATGTCTGAGGTATCTGTTACATTTCCTTTCTCATCTCTAATGCTATTGGTTCATATCTTCTTCCTCCTTTTTTAGGACTAGTTGGGCTAGTGGGGGGTCTATTTTGTTGATTTTCTCCAAAACCAACTCTTTACTGTGGAAGAATTTTATTTCATTTTCAAAGACAAAAGAAAGCTTTGCTGTATATCTTATTCTGGGCTGAAAATGTTTCCCTTTTAGAATCTGGACTATGTCCCTGCAGTCTCTTCTGGCCTGTAGTGTTTCCTCTGAGAGGTCAGCTGTGAGTTTGATTGAAGTTCCTCTATGGGTTATTTGATTTTTCTTTATGTGCACATTTAAAGATCTTTTATTTATGTTCAACTAGAGAATTTGATTATCGTGTGTCTTGGTGAAGTTTGCTTTTGATCAACTCTGTTGGGAGTTCTGTGCCCCTCCTGGATGTTGTTTTCCAATTCTTTCTCTAGATTAGGGATATTTTCTCCTATTTTTTTTTTCATTAAATACATCTTTAATCCCAGCTTCTTTTTTAAAAAAAGAAAGGTGTGTGTGTGTGTGTGTGTGTGTGTGTGATAACTCTACTATGAACTCTTTTTTAAGTTCAATCAATTTGCACTGGCCACCTGTTCCTGCTATTCCGTGGGGAAGCTGGCAGCAGCCCTGCAGTCATCCAGGGGTCTACTAAGACCCATTTGCTTGGAGAACACTCCATTTGTTTGCATGTACATGACGCTTAGCCTATTGTATTACATGGCATACATCACTGTTGTCTGAAACCCCTTCCTCTTGTAGATTCATGAAGCTGTGAAGTGTGAGATGGAGGGAAGAAAATCCCCTTGGATGAGAGGGGACAAAGACCCAGTCTGAAGACTTGAGGTAGCCTGGGGAGAGTGAGTCATTTCTAACGTGTAATAGCTTGTGGAAGAGGATTAGGTGTCTGATCTCTCAAAGCAAACACGTACGAGCAGCTGCATCATGCCAACTTCAAAGGCATCCAGGCAGCTCCATGACTAGGCCTGCACCAGGAATGTCACGCTACACATGAGCTCCATTTTCTCCTTAAAACACACATCAGTTTCTCCTCAAAGCTGAGCTATTTGATCCTCTTCTTCCATCGTGTCAGGGAACATCTCTTCATCCTGTGGGAATGGGCTCAATGAATCCCGCTCCCAGTGAGGACCTGGGGACGTTTGCTTCCAGCACTGCCTGTAGTTTCTGTGTCCTGTATATTCTCACCCTGCAGGCCCCTGTGCTTTGAGCCTATGGTTTTAGGCTTCTCTGAACAACATCACTGCCCTGTCTCTGCTTGTATCCCTCAATTGAACAGACTGTCTTGGCTCCCACTTTGGGCAAATAGAAGGGTCCGCTCTACATGAGCTAATCAAAATCTATATTATACGTTGGTAAGTAGCAACAATTCCTTAGCCGTGGTCCAGTATCCTTCTATGCTAATGTTTTAATTGCATGTTCTCATCACAACTCAAATGGTGCACAAAAGGGGGAGTGTGTTGTTTGAGTGATGGTGTTTATAGAGAAACGGTGAAGACTAGATCCAGCAATAAAAATAAATGCATTAAGGAGGTATCACAGGAAGAAGAACCAGGTGCTGGCCAGGACCAAACAATACACGTCTACCAGCATCTCTTACATGCTAACTAAAGAACAAGGCAGACTGATAATTGCTTCAGATGTAGTGAGAACATTCCTAAGTTTCTAATTGCAACATGGCATTATAAACATGAGACAGAGAGTGACTGCACACCATAGAGTACATTGGCGGGGCATAGCTGAGGATAGAATAGGGTCAGCATACCCTTTGCAGAGCAAAGGACATTTAAATAAAGCACAGGTTCAGGTCAGATGAGAAGAAATTGATGTAGAGGGTGGTGAACATCTTCCTTCTCATATGAGCTGCCATGTTATCCAGCTAACACTAATGATGTTTTCTAAATAACAAATGATGTTGTAGTGTGTGAGTGGTATAAATACTCTTAGTGAGACAAAGCCTGTGCCAGGAAATTCAGGTTGTGTAGTTCCCATTGCTCCTGCCTTACCCCTGCTGCTAAGAAAATGAAGATAATCTAATATGTAGACTCTACTTCTTGCGGTGAAAGGAAACTAACAAATTCAGCACTAATCTTGTGTCAGATACTTCTCTTACATCTGCATATGAGGGCACCTCAGAGGTTCATGGAAAATGGATTTTAAAAGATAAGCTTTCTTTGTTGCAAAAAAATTTTGAAACCCATCCAAGAAGTAGGTCTTTGAAAACCTGTGCAAAACATGCAATATGAAAAAATATTTATGCATGAATTTCAAATGTATTTTGCACCAATTAAACTTAACTGCTAATTCCATTGTCCAATAATTCTTTCAAAGGCTTTTTAAACAATTTTATTTGAAAGACAGACCCACAAAGAGAATGAGAGGCATAGAGAGGGAGGTCTTCATCCGGTAGTACATTACCCAAATGGCAACAATGGCCAAAGCTAAACTGGTTTGAAGCCAGGAGCCAGGAGCTTCTTCTGGGTCTCCCACGTGGGTGCAGGGAGCTAAGAATTTGGGCCATATTCCACTGATTTCCTGGGCCATAAGCAGGAAGTTGAATCAGAAGGGGAGCAGCTGGGACTAGAATTGATGCTCACATAGATACTTGCACCATGGATACTGGCAGAGATTAGCTAATTTACACCATGGCACAAGCCTTGCAAGAATTTTGACATACTTTTGTACTTAATTGTTTCATGAAACTAATATTACTTACTAGTTGTAAATAAAATAAACCAACAAAAACAACAAAACTTTTGAAGCATAAACCCCTGAGGATTGAGAAATTGAAACAACTTACTTAAGTTAACACAGTAAGAGAAGGAGGCCTATCTAAACCCAGGTGTGCTTAGTTTTAGATACTCATGTTACTACTCTAGTTCCAAGGAAATATTCTCGATTTGACTGTAGTCTTTCAGAACTGGTTCTTCAATCTTGGTTTTATAACATAAGATTCTAATAATAAGCTATTGAAATCCTAGTAGGCAGAGGACAACTTTGTTGTTTTTGGAAAACTGGTTGTGAAATTGAATCCCCATGATGTAAAGCAGGTCCCAACTTCCCATCTGTCTCCTTTAGTACAAGGTGCCCTTGCTTGTCCTTTATCAAAAGGAATTTGCTGACTTAAGGGAGTGATCCAGATGACAAATTTCTAATGAGTGGACTCAACGAGTCATTTGTTTCTCCAACAGATATGAACCTTGATGGCCAGTGTAGTTCTGGGGTGGTTTGGTTAGGCGATTTCCAGGTCTGGGCCAGCCTTACATGCTCCTGGATCAACTGGAGCCCACCTGGCCATCATAAATTACCTAAAGAGTATGCATCACTGATCAATCAAAGGAAGGTCACCACTCCACTGGCCAACTGGGAACTTGGACAAAAGCCTATTATGTACCTCTCAGCTCTAAATTCAATTTATATGAATCTTTTACTCCTCAGGGAGCCCAGGAATTAAGCAATAGCTCTGTGGCTGCTTACTCTGTGCTTTACACAGAAACAGCAGCAACAACAAAAAACCAAAATCAAACCAAAACAAAAACTCTACCTTTTTTCTTCAACCCTAACATCAGTGATTGGTTTTCTGTGTGTGCCTTTTGTCTGGGTCCCAGATGTGATGTATGCAACAGGCTGTAGTTCACAGCCTGACCTGGGGTGTGAAGCAGAGCAGCTCAGCTGAGCTCAACTAGAGGAGACAAACTAAGCTTGAAAAAGGCAAAGTGCTGAGTTCAGCTTATTGTAGAAACAGGTGACCGATAGAATCAGTGATTAATGTTTCCTGTTACCACTTTGGGTTTATCACCTTGAAGGAACCATCCTGACTGATGTCTCGGTTAGATATAATCTGGGACTTAGAGGATTGTGAGTACGTTGAGAGGTGAGCATTCTTTGCTTTAAGAACAAAAATGGCAGTGAAAATCCACTGACTGCTTACTGGCACATGCGAGTACTTTGCCCCTTGAGTTTATGAAATAGCAATAGAGTTCTAGAACAGTGACACACTGTTAACAGATTAGGGAAATGTTTGGATGATGAAGGGGTTTTTGTGACTTTTGTAAGCCATTTTTTTGGCCATCCTAGTGATCATGGCATCATCGTTTCTGACTGGGAGGATGTTGTTTTGAGCTTTTTGATTTCTTTATGTATGTAGATGAAATCCCCAGGTGTAGTGTGAAATAGACCTGGGTCAACCTTAGGAAATTTTGATGTCTTTAAAGTGGGAGGTGTCTGGGTGCCAATATTTATAAAGGTGCAAGCTGTGATATGCAGCTATGGCTGGAGTCTGGAATTTAGTGGGCAGCTAATGTTTCTTTTTTTAAAAAAAGATTTATTTTTATTTTTATTGGAAAGACGGATATACAGAGAGGAGAGACAGAGAGGAAGATCTTCCGTTCGATGATTCACTCCCCAAGTGAGCACAACGGCCAATGCTATGCCGATCCGAAGCCAGGAGCCTCTTCCGGGTCTCCCACGCGGGTGCAGGGTCCCAAAGTTTTGGGTCATCCTCAACTGCTTTCCCAGGCCACAGGCAGGGAGCTGGATGGGAAGTGGGACCGCCGGGATTAGAACCGGCGCCTATATGGGATCCTGGGCGTTCAAGGCGAGGACCTTAACCACTGCGCCATTGCACCGGGCCCAGCTAATGTTTCTTGTCTGTTGACACCAAATGGGGTACTGTGCTAACCATTCCATGGACAGAAACTTATTTTATCTTTATAAGACTAGGTAGCTATTACAATGCCTTCTTTCCTGATCATTGCTTAGTTAATTAAAATTGTTTGCTTGTTTATTTAAAGGCAAGTATGAAAGAAAAAGACAGATGGAGACAGATCTTTTTTTTAAAAAATTGCTATTATTTTCCATGATATGGTTTTATAGCTAAAGGGATTCTCCCCATCTACCTCCCTTCTTCTTTACCCATTTCCCCTCCACCTCTTCAACCACATATTATTGTAATAGTATAATTCTCCAGAAAGTCACAGGCAATGATAGAAAATGTATCATGTTATGAAGATGTATTTAACAGTTCATTGGGAGTCCATCTATTATTCATGATAGAGATGCATATTGCCATGTATCTTCACTTCCCAGTATGTTATTCTCTATTATACAGTTCATCTATGAGAATATATGTATACACCTATATAACCATGTATCTATTTGTCTTGTATTTTGGATAAATGTTGCTTTATATCAGAGAGAACATGTGATATTTTTTCTTTGGTTATGGGCTTGTTCACTGAGCATAATGGTCTCCAGTTGGGATCATTTTGTTGCGAATGGTCGACTTTCATTCTTTTTAATGGTGGTGTAGTAGAGAGTACCACAGTTTCTTTATCCATTCTGCTTTAAACAGGCATCTGGATTGTTCCTATTTCTTTGCTTTTATGGATTGTGTTGCCATAAATAGATGGTTGCAGGTCACTTTCTCCTATACAGACTTCATTTCCTTTGGAAATATTCTCAGAAGTAGGATAGCTGGGTCATACAGTGGATTAATTTTCAGTTGTCAGAGCACTCGCCATGCTGACTTTTGTAGTAACTGTACTAGCCTCCACTCCCAACAACAGTGAAATAGGGTATCTTTCCCCCCACATCCACACTAGCAGGTGTTGTTAGTAGATTTTCTATTGTGGGTCACTTTGTGGAATTTTATTGTGCTTCTTCTTTGTATTTCTCTAATAGCTAGGGATCCTGAACACTTTTTCCTATGTCTATTAGTCATTTGAATTTGTTCTTTTGGAAAATGCCTGCTCATTTCCTTTGCACATTTCTTCACATGGCTGTTTCTTCGGCTGTTGCTGAGTTGTTCTGAAGTCCTTTGTAAATCCTGACTGTTAGTCCCCTATCTGTTGTGTAGTGCGCAAACATTTTCTTCCATTCAGTTGGCTGCTTCTCTGTTGATTGTTTCTGTTGCTGTACAGAAGCTTCTGTTTGATATAGTTTTACTTGTTTGTTTTGGCCTTGATTGCCTATGCTTTTGGTGAGTTTTTTTCTTTACTTTATGATGCAGTTTAATAGGCATTGAGGTTCCCCCTGGCCCCATCCCCCATTGTTCTCCTCTCCAGCCTTTCAATAGGTGTCTTCCGAGGACCCTCAGAAGACCATCATACTGCCATTGAGGTGTGTCCCAACAATGTAGGAGCTTATCTATTGTTTCGCTGTGAGACCATCCCTGTATTGCAAGTACTGGGATATGTGTCTTACAGTGTGCTACCTATGTTTTGCTCTAATAGTTTAATAGTTTCTGGGTACAAATTTAGGTTCTTGATGCATTAAAAGCTGATTTTTGTATTATGTGAAAGATGGGGTTTTGTTTTTTTACTTATGTGGACTGATATACAATTGTCCCACTAACATTTGTTGAAGAGATCAACCTTTTCCCTTGGATTATTTTCAGTTCTTTTGTTGATGATTGGTTGGCTATGTGTGTGTGGGCTCCCTTCTGGGGTTTCTATTCTGTTCCATTGATCTTCTCTGTTTCTGTACCAGTACCAGACTGTTTTGATGACCACTACCCTGTATTATGTCCTGAGGTTTGGAACTGTGATTCCTTCACAGTTTTATTGTTATTCAAGGTTGTTTTGGATCTCTGTAGTCTCTTGTATTTCCAGATTAATTTTCCTGTCATCCTTTCTGTTGCTGAGAATGTTGTTGGGGGATTTTGATTGGGATTGCATTGAATTTGTACATTACTTTTGGTAACAGACATGTTGATTCTACCGATCCAGGAATGTGGTAAATTATTCCATTTTTTAATGTCTTCTTCTTCTATTTATTTAAAAAATGTTTTGTAATATTCCTCATAAGGGTCTTTCACTTCTTTGTTTAGGTTTCTCCATGGTGTTTAAGTTCTTCTGTATTTTAAAGGGGACTTAATTGCAAGTTCTTTCTCATCATGGAGTTTGTGTAAGTTAGGGCCATTGATTTATGATCATTGATTTTTGTGCCCTACAACCCTGCCAAACTCTGTTATGATTTCCAACAGTCTCTTTATTGAGTCTTTTAGTTCTCTTTTGTATGTTAACATGTGATCTGTGAACAGGGATAATTTTAATTCCTTGTTTCCAATTTGAATTCCTTTAATTTTTGTCTCTTACCTAATAGCTGCAGTGAGGACTTCCAAAACTATGTTGAATAGCAGTGGTAAAAGTGGACATCCTTGCCTAGTTCCAAATCTTAGTGGAAAAGTTTCCAATCTTTCTCCTTTCAGTTTGGTGCTGGCATTGGGTTTTTCCTATGTAGCAATATAGCATGAGTGTTCCTTCTCTGCCTATTTTGTTTGGCTTTTTTTTTTTTTGTAGCATAAAATGGTGTTGGATTTTATCAAATGCTTTCTCTGTATCTATTGAGACACTAATATGATTTTTATTCTTCATTTTCCTGATGTAGTATATTTCATTTTTTGATTTGTATATGATAAATTCCACCTTTCATTGCCTGGGATAAATCTAGGTAAATGATTGAGATAGATCTTCTACCTGCTGATTCACTCTCTGGTTGGCTGCAGCTTCCCAGACTGGGTCTGGCCAAACCCCCTCAGGGTTTCCCACATGAATGGCAAGGGCCCAAGCACTCAGGCTGACCTTCACTGGTTTCCTAGGTGCATTAGTAGCAGGCTAGATTGAAAGCAGAGCCTCTAAGTCTTGAGCAAGTAAGCTGGCATTTCAGGCAGCAGCTTAATATCACTGTTTCACAAAGCTTCCTCTAGCTAATTTTTGTAAAGCATACAGAGTATACACTAGAGCTGGATCCTTTTTAAACAAAGTGTTTTTGACAGACAGACAGACAGACATGCACAAAGACAGAAATCTTCTGTATGCTTGTTCATTCCTTAAACACTTGCAAAATTTGTGACTGTGCCAGGTTGAAGACTATAGCCAGGAACTCAACTTGGGTCTTTCATGTGGGTGGCAGGAACCCAACTCCATGGCCATCACTTGCTGCCTCCCAGAATACAAATTAACATTAAGCTAGAATTGTAAGCGGAACTCTACATAAGCACAGGTACTCTGATATGGGATGGGGCTTAAATTTGTTGCCAAGTGCCCACCCTCAGAGCTAAAATTCTAACACAGATCTGTCTTAAACATTATGCTGCAATGCATAGTGTGATGGCATTCATGAATAATTAAAATAAAAGCTAGTGTAATAAGAACTGTGGGACTTTGGCAATCAATGAAACTAGATAATGCACATCGAAAATAATGGTAAAAGTCCATGGGGATACGTGAAGTGATGTCACCATATTATTTTTGTCTTTGATTTTTCAGGACTTTATTGACATTGAATGTTCAAGTTTTCCATTGCAAGTGTCTTCTCCCATCTCTTTCTAGGACCTCCTGCATCTTCTTTCTTTCCACAGTAAACCTCTTCTGGGGAGAACTGAGCAGCTCATGCCTGTGATGGGTGCTGAGTGCAGCTGCTCACTCATTAATCAGACTCTGCCACTGAGAAGCTCCCTCTTAGCATGGATTTCAAAAATTCCTAAGTCACCATATAAATTCTCCAGCTGAAATCTTAAGATGTGCCAAAACGAACATTATTATACCATCTGAGGATTTCAAGCAAGAATGTCAAGCATCAAAATTCCATTCCCTATATACTCCTGTGTTCAAGGAACTGAGAATTCTTAGCTCTTTTTTCAAAACTGAAATAGCTTCAGAACAAATGCAAAACATAAAGTCATCAGAAAATTTAACATTGCAACTTTCTTGAAGAGGTATTTGTGGAGCAGGCAGTGTGATCCTTCTTTGATTCTCAGCCTCTCACATGGCCCCATTTGTTAAGTCGGATCTACTCCTCATACAAAAGGAGCCAGGTGCACATGTGCTTAAATGTCTACACTGGGGCAGACTAAGATGTTTAGCCTACCCTTGTCACTAAACCAGCTGGATGAACATTTGTAGACATGAATGTCAAGTATCATCTAATTATTGTCACCCAAGATAGAATCGACTATTTCAAAATACCATGAACACATGTTTTTCTGTCAGCTGTTGGCTAAATATTTAATACCTACTTGCAAATGATGGGTCATCAAGAAGTGGGAAGGTGTATTATAATAAAACTGTGAATGGATTACAATTTTATTTTGCAACAAAATAAACATACCTTTCAAAATGCTTAATTTTTTTTCATCTACTCAAAATGTAATAGGTAGAGGGGAGAGAGAGAGAGAGACTCTCATTCATTGGTCTACTTTATAAATGCCCACAATAAAGGCTGTAACAGGATGAAGCCAGGAGCCCAATATTCCATCTGAATCTCTCACATGGGTAGCAGAGGCCCCAGAGCTTGAACTGTCATCTAATACCTCTCAGGATGAAATAGTAGAAAGCTGGATCAGGAGCAGAGTAGCTGGAACTCAAGCTGGCACTCTGTCACAGGATGTGGGCAACTGAACTAGTTATGGCACCATGCCTCCTCTAATAAATTCATCCTTGAATTCCGTCTTCCAGGAACTTTTGGAAATTCACTCATACAACATGTAGACATCCAGGTAGAGTAAGCCATATTCCAAATGGTCTACCTGTTATGGCCAATGTAGAGAATTATACAGAAAAAGAACTTTAACTTCAACCAACAGACTTGTATTATGTCTGCTCTCATCTTTCTGTAAGAGTGAAAGGTTATCTGTAGTTATTCCTTCTTCCTAAGTCATATAGTTACATTCACCATTAAGAAACCCCATTAAAAGAATTCTCTTGCTTTCAATCCTTTAAAATTTTCTATATCTAATTTCTAGAACATGCCTTTATTTTTCATTTTTAATGTTTCCTTATTTAATTTTTATCAACTTGATTGTGGGGAGAGAGAAAGAAAGAGAGGGGACCACCGGCATAATGGCTCATTGGATAAATCCTCACCTTGCATGCACCGGGATTCCATATGAACCTGGTTTGTGTCCTGGCTGTTCCACTTCCCATCCAGCTCCCTGTTTGTGGCTTGAGAAAGCAGTAGAGGATGGTCCAGATGATCCAGATGGAGTTTTAGACCATGGTCTACACTTGTGTAGGAGACTCAGAAGAAGCTCCTACTTGGGTCCTGGCTTCAGATTGGCTCAGATCTGGCTGTTGTGGTCATTTGGGGAATGAATAGTGGATGGAAGATCTTTCTCTTTATCTCTTGCTCTCTGTGAATCTACCTTTTCAATAAAAATAAATAAATTTTCAAAAAAAAAAAAAGAGGAAGAGAGACATCTACCTGCTGGCCCGCTCCTCCATGCCTATCAACAGCCAGGAATCCAGAACACCATCTGGGTCCCCCAAAGCAGCAACCCAATAACATGGACCATCATCTGCTGCCTCTTAGAATGCATCAGCAGGAGCTGCATAGGCAGCAGAGTAGTAGCTGAGGCTTGAACTGATGCTCTGATACAGAATGCAGACATCCAAAGCCGTGGCTTGACTCACTATGCCACAATACCCAATCCCTGGCTAGTTTCTTTCACTGTTATTTTTAGAAATGATAGTGTGGGTACAAGTGAAAGGAGGTAGCACAGGAAAAGTTTCTCAGTAAAAGCCAATACCTAAAAAAGTTTTCTACTTCAAATTCTTTCATATTGGAGAATGCTTCAATAGTGAGTTTCATTCCGGACTATAGAAATGATCACCTCTAAAGAATGTTACATATGCTCCGAGGGTGTCATGTATGCTAGTGGTAAAAGTTGCCACAGGAGTCCCCTGAGAAATGGTGGTAGGTCCTTATTTTGCTTTAGTGGGTTGGTTTGGAGCATGCTCCATTCTGTTGTCTCTCCCTCAGCACCAACTTTCATTCAGTGCTCTGTGATGATCTCTGTGCCATTGACATTTCTTTAATGACTGACCATAACGTGGCTCTGCATTCTATAACTTTTGACATTAAAAAAAAAAAACAAGCACTTGGAAAATATCTGGTGAAACCAGACCTTTCAAGATATTAGGAACACATCAGTTAACAGAAAAAGGACAGGTGTGAAAAATGCATGTCGTAGATGCAACTAGCAAAGGCAAGGTTGCACCCTTGCTTCTAGGTTCTTCTGATGGGAGATGTTTATGTGCATTTAATTTTCTCAGTTCCAGAATTTACAAGTAAGCTTATCAAACATGCGTGTACTTAGAGACAACAATGCCTGATCCTCAGAAAAGGAAAAAGCCTCCAGTGTTTATTAGTCATAGTCTTTGTCGCCTCTTGCTGCATTCTTATCATCATCATTGATACCACTGCTGCTGATTTTGTCATTACTATCGTGTTTTGAGCAGCCGATTTTCCTAGACATGAAACACACACTTAATAATATGTCCTATAGTACTCACCACCAGCTCCTGAGGTATGGATTATTATTTTCATTTTGTAGGTAAGGAAATTAAGACTTTGAAACAGGTATGCTAGATGTCATCAGAAACCATATAATAATTGTAATGTTAGAGCTGGAATTTGAACAATATCAAACATCTGATGCCCAATCAACTGTATCAGTGGGATAATGTCAAGATGTTAGGTCAAAATTATTCCATCTGTCTTGGTACCCATGAACTGTAGATATTGTCAGGTATTCCCCAGACACATAAGAAAAATTCAGCTATGATTACAATGAATATTTTTAGAGGTTTGTTTTATTTGAAAGGCAGATTTATAGAGAGAAGGAGAGACAGAGGGAGAGATTTCACATCTTCTGATTCACTCTGCAAATGGCTGCAATGGCTGGAATTGAGCTGATCTGAAGCCAGAAGAGCCAGGAGATTTTCCAGGTCTCTCACATGGATGTAAAGGCCCAAGGACATGAGTCATCCTTGGCTTCCCTCCTGGTCCCATAAGCTGGCACCTATATGGGATGCTGGCACTGCAGGTAGAGGATTAGTGTACTAAGTCACTGCACTGGCTTGGTGCTGATAAATTTAAAGCTATTATATTTACTATTCAAGAAACAGCTTAGAAAGAATTTAAATATGTCACTTGAGAAAGCTCTTAAAGACGAAGATATTTTATGTTCAGATGCTTTTACAAGCTGAGACATTTAATACTCTAAATCCTTCTTCTGCTATAGCATTAGTCACTGCAGAATACAGAAACAATGTCTTATGTCTTTAATATTCTAAGCAAGCCTGGATATGCATGCACAACTAAAGGTGTTCTTATTTTAAATGCTGGGCTAGAAATTTATGTCACTAAATTTTGACCAACTTCTCTAAGCCTTATATTTACCAAAATATCAAATTGATGAATTAACTTTAAAAGGAAACTGTTTCAGACTCCCTTGGGACTATTTCTTTTTCTTCTTTTTAAAAAGATTTATTTTTAAAAAAATGTTTATTGAAAAGTCAGATATACAGAGAGGAGGAGAGACAGAGAGGAAGATCTTCCATCCAATGATTCACTCCCCAAGTGGCTGCAATGGCCAATGCTATGCCAATCCGAAGCCAGGATCCAGGAACTTCCTCAAGGTCTCCCACATGTGTGCAGAGTCCCAAGGCTTTGGGCCGTCCCCGACAGCTTTCCCAGGCCACAAGCAGGGAGCTGGATGGGAAGTGGAGCTGCTGGGATTGGAACCGATGCCCATATGGTATCCCTGGGCATTCAAGGGGAGGACTCTAGCCGCTAGGCCACACCCGCCGGGCACGGGGACTATTTCTTCTTGCGATTACCTTTGTCCATCAATTGGCAATGGGCATTTTCTGTTTTTCCCTTTTTTATGTGTACATTTAAATTTAATAATTCCAGCATTCCTTTCTTTTAAAAATATGTATTTATTTCAAGGGCAGCACAATAGAGAGTCAAGGAAACACAAAAATATTCCACCTGCTTGTTCACTGCCCCCATGATCAAATGCAGCAGGTTTGGGCCTGAGCAAAGCCAAGAACCAGGAACTCCATGCTGGCCTTTCCTGTGAGCTGCAGGGACTCATCCACTTGTGCCACATTAGCAGGGCGCTGGCTCAGAAGTGTAGCAGGATCGGACTTGCAGCACTCTGATATGGGAAGTTGATATTAATGGCGATTTAACCTACTGTGATGCAGTGTGGTCCCTCAACATTGTTTTCTTGAACTTTTTTGTAGGTTAGTTTCCTAAGTTGCAAATTTTGTATTTTTGTCTACTGAAGTATTCTGCTTATCTTATCCCCGCTTCTTTCCTCCTAAATGTTTGCTTTCTAAAATTGTTCAACTTTTAAACAAAGAAGTTGCATTACATACTTACATGTATACAATAGCAGAAAACACTGTAAGGAAAATGTATATAAAATATATGCTTTATTGTTATGTACATATTATATATCACTTATATATTCTTATATAATAAGAATATATTCTTATATTCTTATATATTGTATATATTCTTATATTCTTATATATCACTTATATATAAGATGCACATAAAGTATATACACATTTATACACCATTTAAAAACAGAGACAATGCTGAAAATATTCAAAGCATTTGTCTGAGTGATATACATTTTCTTGTATTTTGTTTACTATTTCTCCATAAGAAATTAGATCAGATCTTTGGGAGTAATAGAATGAAGAAGATGCAATGGTTCAGGAATGAAATTGAACTACAATAGTGTTAAGGTCTGAGTATTTTTGATTCCAAAGCCTTGTTGACCCACAATTGCTGTGTAAAGGGACTGTACCTGACCACTGGTCTGGGTTGGAGCTCTCGTTACCTTTTCCCCACTTTCCGTCTTCCGCTGAGTTGGACACCTAACTCTGCAAGGAACTCCCACTGTTCTCCGCCGTGACTGAACATTGCAGTGTTTGTGTCCTGTCTCCACAGCTTGAGCTTCCCTTGTGAACTCCCAACAACATGACCCCTGCCAGGAACTTCTGGAAAATTCCCAGGGAATGACTTCTGGGAAAGATTTTCCATTTGATAAGGAGAGATGAATGTGAAGCAAACTGTATGTTCTCTTTCTCCATTTCCTCCCCGCCCCCTTGCTCTTTCTCTTTGACTTTGGCTTTGAGTGTGATGTTGGGCTCTTCTTGAACCAGGAGGGATCGAACTTGACATGACAAGTCAAACAATTGAAAGAGCACACACACACACACACACACACACACACACACACAATATTGTCCTTGGTGAAGGCTTTGAGTTCTTGCAATCAGATGAATTTCTCTGCCTCTAAGACTTTTCATATTAATTAAGTCAATAGCTCCCGAGTTTAAGCCACTTTTCCATTTCCTTCTTCTTGATCATAAAAATCTCATGTATATCAGTGCACATAATTCTGTGTGCTCAAGAAGGAGGAACGTGATGGATACCCAGGGTGCTGGAGGCGAGGAGCTGGTTCCACTCCAGACCTGACTTCAGCCCAAACAGGAAGGGCCACAGGAGCCAGTTATGTCACTGGCCTGGCGGGATTCCAACTGACGAATGACACACCTGAATGGACATTCCTTACCTAATTAGGGCATAGACAGCCCCTTTGCCAATCAGAGGGGTATAAAACTGCCCAGTATGTATCTCAGCCACCCTTTTTGCATGCTCCTTCTTCCCTCTGCTCTGTGCGAAGTGGGCCCAGGAGCGGATTTTCCAATAAAGCTTCCAGTACAACTTTGGACAACTTGCTGATATTATCCTGCCAGCAGGTGGTTGGTGGTCATCATCTGACAGCAAACATTGACAATCCCTCATTTCCGTTTCCTACCTACCTTCAGTGGGACTCTGGGCAGGGAAGCAATGATGGTCTGCTGTCCCACTCTTGATGGAGAGAGGATTGGTCACACATTGGTCTGGGGAAGTGAGGGTTTTCTCTCAGACACACTAAAGAGGGAACATTGAAAGGAACTTATCCAGAAATTCTGCATTACAAGCATTCAGATGAGTTGGAATTTTGGGAAGTGTGGAGCGACACAGTGGAAGTCTGTAACAGAATTTAAGAATCTGAATATGTAACATATTGAGAAAGTCACCCAACTTTCTTCAGCATTTCACTCCCAAACTTCAAGGATATACCCCCCTCCCCACTAATACCCATACCAAAATCATGATGCAAGAAGTTATGAAAACTTTTATATTGCCTGTAGCTTTATTAGAAAATAGCTCAGAAAAATAAGATAAAAACTGTATATTAGGTCTTTGATGGGCTTATAGACCACTCACCAACTGTCCACAGACCATGGATTAAAAACGATTATCCTACAGTTATCCTACTGTGGCCGGTAGGAGGCAATGACGGCCTTCTGCCCCATTTTTGATGGAGAGAGGAATGGTCAGACATTGGCCTGGGGAAGTGTGGGGAGGAGAATGCAGCCTCCAAATGAGAAAAGACTTCAAATATCTTCATTTAATGTGATCAGGAGACAATGGGGCTGAATTCTGGTTCCAGGAGAAAACAAGTTCTTAAAGAAATTCCATATTGTTTAACTAGTCAAGGGAAAAAATATTCCAACAAAATAATTTTGACCTTTAGTTTCCCTCTTCCAAATTCCTTTCATGTATTTGAGAGCTGCTTTTCTCTAGTGTTTAATTTATACATTACATGTAGCTGACTAGCTCATGGGATATAAATTTTAAAGAGTATTTTTCTCACACAGCCCAACTCCTGTTATCTAATGAAAAATTCCTTTCAGCACAGCTGACATTCTGGCAGAACAGGTCATGCTACAGATTCAATCCTGTGCCCTGGGGGTGTTTGGTAACCTCAACAACCCTACTTGCTCCATGCCAGCCATCTCCTGTTGTGACAATCAAATATGTCTCCAGACTTTTTCCAAGTATCCCCTGATGGGCGACTCCCGACTACAATAGGCCACCCAACTCCTGGTAACATTTCTCTAGCTCTTTGGTCTTTGTACAACCTATGGAATCATGTAGAAATGTTACTTAGTAATAGTCATGGCCAATATGACCGACACCATACTGAAGGCTCTACCTTCTTCATGTTGTCTATTCCTTACATCAAAACTATGGGATGTGTTATTGATATATGGAGATCCCTTCTTGCTTTGCCCACCATTTGGAAGTTTGACTTCAGAATGCAAGCAACTCACTGGACACTGACAAGGTCAGATTTTGAATTAAAGAAAATTGGATGATAAAGTAATGATCTTAATGCATATAATGTAGTGCACCTTTGAAAAGCAAAAGGCAAAGAGTAATATGTCCTGAGCTGGACAGTCCACTAAAAAGCCTTTGTCTTGGGACTGGTACAGTAGTCCAGTGGTTCATGTCCTGGTTGCTCCACTTCACACCTACCTCCCTTGCTTGTGGCCTGGGAAAGCAATAGAGGATGACCCAAAGCCTTATGACCCTGTACCTGAGTGGAAGACCTGGAAGAGGCTCATGGCTTCGGATTGGCTCAGCTTTTTGTTATTGTGGCCACTTGGGGAATGAATCAGTGGATGGAAGATCTTTCTCTCTATCTTTCCTTCTCTCTACAAATGTACCTTTCACGTAAAAAAAATTCATAAATCTTTTTTTAAAAAGCCTTTGTCTTTCCCCATTTTCCCAGTGCAGAAGAAGATGGATAAGCGTCAACCACTTACACTCTTATTTCTGGAATATTTGGGATGAGAAGGAGGGACACCCAACTGTATCCCTTTCATTCTTTTTGTTGCCTTGAAATTTAGCTGCTGATAGAAAGCCCAATTCCTCCCCCTCTGAACTTCCTGCTATAAACTGTGGAGTGCAAGGCCCCAGAGGGGAAGCTGCATGGGCCAGCCAGGCTTGCCTGTGGCTTGTGGTGAAGCATGAGCTGGAGTCTGGTTTACCAGACCCCTTGTCATTGCACGTTTGAGTCACATTTCCTCTTCTCCACTTTCTGAGCAACGAAGAGGATGTCTCTATCTTATTCCTTGGTTCAGAACTCAGTGAGGAAAGAAGAGTATAAGGCTTTCCTATTGATGGTATGACACAGAACAAATCCGTGATCTCATAATTCTAGAGGGGTCAGAAGCCTAAAGGGGTCTTATTGAGCTCAAATTGAGGTGATGGCTGGCCTCCTTCATTGTGGAGGTTGCAGCAGGGAAAAATCTTTTCCAGCTGCTAAAGGTTGCCCACATACTGTAACTCATGGCTCCTTCCTTCCTTCCTTCCTTCCTTCCTTCCTTCCTTTGAAAAATAGGGTTACAGAGAGGGTTATAGTGCCCACATGGGATGCCAATGCCATAGCCATACCACAACACTGGTGGTGGCCCTTTTCTTCCTTTTTAAATTCAATAATCTGGTATTTTCAAGTCTCTCCTGGCCTCCCTGACCCATCTTTAAAGGACTCATGCCTACATTGGGCCTTCCTGGATATTCCAGGATCCTGTCCATCTTAGGACACTTCTCAGAGTCCCTCTAAGCCAGGCAGGTCTGAGGAATGAGAATGTGGGTGTCCTGGGCTACGAATTATTATCTGATCCACAGAGTTTTATTGACAATCTCTCCTGTCTTGGTCCATTTTTGGTTGCTATAACAGAGGAGCTGAGACAGAGTAGAGCTAAGTTAGAGGGGTCCACACCTGGCAGGGTCCTTGGTGCTGTGCATCCCACAATGGAAGGTGGAAGGGGAAAATGGCATGAGAGATGTGGCTGAGATGAACCTGCTTTTGTAACAAACTCACTTTTGTAGTAATGAGCTTATTTTAGTAATAATTACACTAATTCATTCAGGGAAGGCAAACCCCTTATGACCAACTGCCTCATGTATTTTCGACTTGGTCAACTTTGTAGCATCTCCTCAACTTCCCTTTGAAATAGCACTTATTGAAGATGTAACCACCAGGGGGCACAGCATTTTGGCCATTGCTTGCATTCCAAGTCAGAATTCTGATTTGAATCCTGATTGCTCAACCCCAAGTTCAGCTTCCTGATAGAGTGCCTGAGAGAGAAACCAAGGATCGTCCCTGTGCATGGGCCCCAGAAATTCATGTGGGTGATCTGGATGGAGTCCTAGGGGCCTGGCTTTGGACTGACTAGCCCAAATCATTGTAGCCCCTTGGGGAATGAATTGGCAGATGGAAGATTTCTCTCTCTCTTTGAGTGTGTGTCTTCCTCTCTCTATGTCACTCTAATTTTCAAATACAAAAAGTGGAAAGACTATCACTAATAAATTAACGCACTAATTAGTTAAATATATGTATATAAATAGTTAGACATATATCTGCATATAATTAGACAATTAGTTAATAAATATATACATACATATATAATATAATATACAATATATAACATATATACATATATATTTATATATATAGGTGCCTACTCTCTGCTTCCTGATCATTAACCTTACTTCTAATATTTTGCTTAATGGTTCTCACTGCCAGGGCATCCGGCCAGGTTATATGCTCCCAATGAACTAGAAAATTAATAAGTTCAGGAAAGTCAGTGCTACTTCATACAGCTGCCACTTGTGCATGCAACAAATTAGAGGCTCACTTCCTTATCTCGGCGATGATTATTTTTACTCACTTCCTTCTTGGTGCTGTGGGCAGGAACTGCATAAACGGAAAGTGGTATGTGTTTGTGTGACTTTTGAGGTAAAGAGCTGATCCTCATGTTCATCTGTTTATTTCCTGGGCAGGTTATCATTCTTCATGCCCTTCCTTACGGTAGCTGCAGTTGTAACTCATTAGTCTTTCTTGTTAGGCTAGTCACAATGGAAAAGTTCCCAAAGTCACTGTGTACAAGTGGGTCAGTGCAGTAGACCGGCAGATTTTCCATAAAAAGAAAAGAAGAGTAATCAGCAGCAGGAGAAGGCTACGGAACGTGACCCTAATGACCAGGTGGTCAAAGAAAACTTTTACTAAAGATCTTGTCCAAATGCTGGGTTGATCCGAGAGGAATGGCACTACCTGGGATTACCTGACTGGGACAGGGTATCAGGACCATGACTAGAGATGAAGCAACAAGAGATTGCTAAGATGAAGGGGTCGGAAAGGTCGTTGGAAAGGTGTCTACATGCAGTACGATTGAGGCAAAGAGGAGAACGATGCCATTGTTTGGAGAACTTAAACCCTGATTATTGTGTGATTCTAGAGTTACTCATGGATGAAGTGTTTGCTGTGCTCATTCTATTTGTGTGGGGCTGGGTGTGCTGATCGTAGGGCAGGAGGTGGTCGTCTGAATGGGACATTGAATGAAATTGACTCAGAGAAGCCTCCCTCTGGGGAGCAAGGTAGATTCTTCATGATGGGAGGTAGATTTTTTTTTAAATGGTGGTTGTTGTTCAGGTTCCTTGCCTTTACAAAGAACACATACAGACGCAAGAGCACATTAGTACATTGTTTTGCCACTGACACCATAATAGCCCACGGAGGCAGTTATCATTAACAGATGCATAAGCTAAAGTGTGCAAAGCTGTCAGGGAAAAGAATTTTCACACTACTTTAAGGTAATGTTTGTTATTTCCCTTATTACAATGGAAACAAAATAACATTACCATGAATAATTATAGCAGATTCCTTCTAAATGAGACACGGAAAATTATCCTCATTGAAAATGAGGCTCTGTCTTACGCCTCCTGATGGGAATCACACAGCATACCTCGCACAATGTTGCCAACATCTTGTCAAACATGTTCAGCCTTAATTGAATCGAGGGGAAATGATCAGGTAAATCCAGAATGTGGGGTCTTTTATAAATGTTAGTGTGATAAAAGACCCAAAAAGGGAAGGAAGGAGAGATGGTGGATATAAAGAACTCTTTTAGATAAAAGTCAGGTAAAAAGACATGAAGGCAACATGCAATGTGTCATCTTTGCTGGGATCCTGTATCAAATAAAGAAAAACAACCGTAAGGACTGTAAGGTTGGGGCTCCTCTTCAGAACCAGCAATGCACACAGAATGGAGTTCAGCTTAAAACCAGCTTCACTGGGAGTGCTCCTGTGGGGGGCAGCTGGTCCGGGACAGACGGCGAGCTAGAAAACTCGCACCAGAGGGATGTGAGGGGTTGAGGGGTTGTTTTATCAGGGAGCGGTAAAGGTGGGGGGTTGGGAGACAAAGGAATGGCCCTTATACAGTGTTAGACTGTTGTAGCCTCCCTTGGACCTTGGAGAATCTGTGTCACTGCTGGCTGAAGAAGGGGCTGCTTTCCCCTTGTGTGGCTTTACCAGCTACCTTTCTCAGCCTCCTCCTAGGCTGCCCCTCACCCACCCCAGCTGGACCTTACAAGGACATTGTTAGATCAATCAAGAAACTTGAATGTGGAGTGCATATTTGATGATATGGTATCAAAATTAAATAGATCTAGTGTAATATCGGCATTAGATTGTTCAGGGGAATGTTCTTATGGGGAGGAAAGTGATTCAAGGTTCATGATTTGTGATTTCATGATTTCTTTTCTAATGGCACTGCATACCTAAAGAGAGACAGAGAGGGGCTGGGGAAGAGGGAGAGAGAGCAAGCAAGTGAGCACTATTGGGATAACATGTTTAAAAAAGGAAGAATCAAAAGTAAGATGTATAGATAACACTTTATACTGTTGCTTTAAATTTCCTGTAAGTGTGAAAATTTTCAAAATAAGGCACTTAGATATTAGCAAGGATAGGATGTATAAAACCAGGTGATTTCAATAAACCATCAAGACACAATGCTAAGGTCCTGCCAAAAAGGTCCCTGTAATTCCCAGCTTGCCAGAGTGTCTACACAGGTATCCCGTTACATGTCGGCACCCCGAAAGGGGGAAGTGTAGCCAATGAATTAGTTAATGTCTGTGGACAGTTGTTGTTATGGCTGGTTTCCAAATACCTGGATTAGGGGACTTAGACAAAAAATAAATAACAACAAACTTCTTGAGCATAATCAAGTAATGTGACTGACAGCCGCAGCTGCTCAAGATCTAACTCTGCTGAGATGTAGAGGAAACCATGCTGACCACAGCGGCTATGGGCAAGGTCCTGTGTCAAAGAGACTTCATGGTTTAAAGGCGCCTACATGAGACAATGTATATGAAACGTAGCAAGGCAGAACCGTGGAAAAGTAATCACGCTCAATGATCTCACTCGGATGGATTCTCATTTCCCTACTTAGCTGAGATCTATGTCAATATCTTCTTTCATTGATTTAGATTCTAAGTGAAGGAAGTTTGAAGAGTTAGGACTTTTTGGGCTATCTGATGTGCAGTATTTTAGCTAAACTGTGGGTTTTTATATATCATGAAAAGTGGTTGAAAAACAATGAAGATAAAATAAGCAAGGACTTGCTAGCAGGACTGTTAGGGCTTTATGTCATCAACAATCTTCTGGAAATCAGATCTCATGTAATTGGAGTAGGATCACTACCTGATTTTTTTGTGACCCAGCATGGGAGATCAGGATGGTCTCATGGAAATAAAACCAGCTTTGTTTGCCAGCCAGAGCCCAGCTCTGGGTAGGGGCTGAAACAGTTGGTTCATGTGTATGTCACTGGTGGCAGCAACTTCAACTTCTGCTCTCCCAAATTTGTCCCTACCAAACCCGTAGGTCTAAAGCTTTCATGCATTTCTTTCTGCTACTCTGAGTCTGTCATTGTTCTGAGGGAATCCTGAAGGTATCAGGTAATTGGAGGGATCTGACATAGTCCCACATAACTAATTCATAATCTGGTGATTTGGCCTGAGTGCTAAAGTTCCTGAGTGGCTCATCCACTCCAGGAAGTCTCTTGAGGGCCCTTCAGACACAGCATCTAGAGTTCCCAGAGAGACTTGCTAAGTCAGGATGTTTTGACATGACTCTTTAAAGTGGTTCATTAACATGGGAAAAAAATACTCTTTCAACTTCCTTTCATTGCCAAGTAGAACTGGCCATGTTCAAAGACATCCATAAATCAAACCAAACTCATATAAAACAATAATTGGAAGAAAAAAAATTAGCTGTATTGAGCATGTACAAACTTTACTTTTGGTGTAGTTTTTCTCTAAATAATACAACAACTGTCTGCAGAGCATTTATACTGTATTAGATATTGTATATAGAGAGAATTTGAAATAGACAGGAGGGTGTGCATAAGTCCAATGCAAACACTGCACCATTGTATATACAGGTCCTGAGCATCCTTAAGTTTGATGTCTGTGGGGATCCTGGACCATCCTATCTGCATAGATACACAGGAAGCCCTGCACTGTGTGTCAGGGGATTCCCAGCGCCCATCTGATGCCAAATTTGATCTTCACACTGGCCTTGAGCCTTACTTACTCCAGGCTGTGCAATGAAGATATCTGTTCCTCAAAGTACTTTGCAATATTTTCAAGGTGTGAAATTTTATAGTCTATGTTAAAGTGTTCACATCAAAATGTGGGTCAAACCCTACAGGTTTTGGCAGCTGTCAAAGCATGGGTTTTTTTCCTGATAAACTGGAGGTTGGGTCTTCCTGGCTCCTCCATCAATCATTCTTCTCAACCTATGTACACGACTCTGCTGAGTTCCCTGAATTCAGATTAACACCTGCTGGTCCTTTTTGGTGCTGGACCCTGGACTCCTGCCTCCTTCTTGAGCATCTATCTGCTCTCTCCTACTAAGATCCTGCCATGTCTGGCCAAGTACTCTGGGTTGCTCTGTGGCATAACCAGTGCAGTGTGGGTAGGCTTTTGGGTCTGCTGGCCTAAACATCTCAGTGCTGTTTACTTTTTGCTTTGTATTGGATTTTTTTTCTAACCTGTTTAATTTGGAGTGGTCCCTTCATGTTGGGAAAATTTCTTCCAAAGTTGTATCTTCTGGGATGCATATCTTCCAGTCCTGATTTTTTTTGGCAAGTTGAGACTTCGTGTGGGCGAAATTTCATACACAATATGAAAAGTTATTTTGCCAGTAACAGGCTGCATTGTTAATATTTTGATGAAGTCCTTGGAATCCATTGAAAGAAGAAATGTGCACTACCAAGAATAGAGGAAAACCGGTGACTTGGTTACCATTATCTGCCCCTCAACTTGTACCAATTCCCTTCCTCAGGCAGGAAGAGAAGAAAACAAGAGTAAGAAAGTACAAAAACCTAAGTTCCTTGAAGTTATTGAAAATTGAGTTCAAGCCAGAATTTTCAAAAAACTTGATGAGATCCTAGACATGGAGCCGATGCCTCCAGTCATTGTGGACTTCTTTTTCTCTCTCTGGTAGGATGATACTGGGGTTAAAACGCAGCTCTACCACTCTGACATTTAAAGAAGTACTATCAAAATAAATGCATCGAGAAACTCTGATTGCCATGAGAGAGGGTTTCTAAACAGTCTAACAATATACAGCAACAGAAATCAACTCTGGCTAATTCCAGCAGAAAGAGGATTTATTAACCAGAACTGCAGCTGGTCTTAAACAGAAGAAAAGATGACAAACCTCCCATGCAATAAAATAAATGAAATTTAAACCATACTAAAATATAAGTTTTCAGTCTCAGTTTGGCTACACTCCAAAGATGGACAACGTGTCATGTTGGCAGGGCCTGTGGGGAGGCAGCCACTCTGAGAAACTGCTAGTAGAAGTGCAAAATAATAAACCTATAGTGAGGCAATTTAGTAGCATTCATCAAAAATTACACATATACTTATTCTTTGACTTGGAAATCCTGTTTTTGAAAACATACCTGCTACTTGTACAAAAAAAGATAGGTTCAGTGCTACTTATAGTAACATATAATTAGGAACACGCCAAGTAAACATCAACAGGCTTAAAATAAACCATGGATTCCACACCACTGTTAGACAGAATGAGCAGCTTTCTAAGTACTCAAATGGAAAAAGTGCAGAAAGTCAAGATGCCAAAGAACACACATGCACAAATGTTGTATGCATGTAGCATGCTATCTTCAGTGTTAAAAAAAAGGAGTAATAAAAATGTTAATTCCTGTTCATTGTATCTGCAAAGGGAAGTGCTGGAAGGATTCATATACTTTGGAAGGAGTTACCTGTAGGGTGAGAGGGACAGTGGAGGTGCACATGGAAAAGGAGTAAACTCCTTCCTGCACTCCATGCTACTTTGCTTTCTCTTTAGAACAAAATCAAGTCAGAACACTGAATAAACCGAGAGAGAATTTCCTGCAGAAACTGCTAACCAGGAATGAAGTTAACTCTTCAGGAAACAGCACAGAACAAATCCCTGTGCCTACTCTGAGTCAAACCACACAGAATCCATTTTGAAAATGACAGGCGTGGTGACAACAGTGACAGCCAGTTTGGAGGGGCCAGGAAGTCGTAGTTCTAGTAGCAGTATCTGGGTCGGGGATGTTGGTAGCTTATGCTATAGTGTCTATGACCAATACTGGAATCATCACTGTGCCGCAGCGATATGCACCAAATATGTTAAGTTACCAAAGCCCTCAGCTGCTGGGGTTACAGAATACACAGGACTGGAGCTCTCAGGCTGGCTGGCTGGCTTTGGCACCAAATGGCCTCAATTGTCTGCTGAGCTGTGTGTTACAAGTAGCATCATTATCTAAATGTGCTTGCCTTAGAAAAAGTTTGTGAAGCACCTGATTAAAGAACAAAGCTTTTTAAAAGAAAGGACTGCCTGCCTTCTCCCAATGAGGATAATAAATCACAAGGATGAAGGCATTCAGATTTGTTAAGTGTAAAGGTGTTCATTTGTTCTCACATCCTTAGAGTGGATTTACTGCTGGTGATGTTACAGTAGTCAGAGCTCTGCCTAGGAGGCTGGTTTCCAAGGAAATGAAGGCTGCACCTAAGCTGCTTTCTGCAGAATGCTGGAGTGCTTACCCAAGGGGTCACAGTAATGCAAGCCTCTCCTAGGAGGCCAAGGCAACTTTAGGAAGTACGATGTTGCCTTTGAAAGGACATGAGGAGAAAGTTTCCATGGAGCAAGAAGCAGCGTAAGGTGCTCCTAAGGGGTCTGTCTCAGAGTACTCTCTGTCTCTTGAGGCATTCCCTGTAAAATACCAGGTGGAGTGGGGAGGGGTAGGTATTTGATCTGGAAGGACATGCTGAAGATATGCAGCACCACCTACACAAATACCAGAGAGTGCTAACGGTATGCAGCTGTGCTTAGTGAGGCATGCTACAATGAACAGAATCTGCTCCACACAGATCTGACTTTTACTCTTTGTTCTTTCACCAATAGCATCAAAGGGAACAAATGGAAGAGCATTTCCCCCTGATGTCGAGTCAATTCTCATGTTCTTGATGGGTCTGTTCTGGATTTCAGATCTTTGCCCATCCATTCATTCATCTTTCCCAACGTTAACCCATCAAACACGTTTTAAGCAAAATCTTAAAAAAGATTTATGTGTTTCTTTTTGGAAAGGCAGATCAGATTCACAGAAAGAGGAGAAACAGAGAAAGGTCTTCCACAATGGTTCCCTCCCCAAGCGGCTGCCTTTGCTGAGCCAATCTGAAACTAGGAGTGACAGGTTTCTTCTGGGTCCCCAGGCCTTGGACCATTCTTGACTGCTTTCCCAGGCCACAAGCAGAAAGCTGGGTTGGAAGTGGAGCAGCGAAGACATGAACTGGCACTCAGGATTTAACCATTGAACCATTGTGCCAGGCCCCAGACATATTTTTAAAGAACCAGCACACCTATTTTGTTCTGCTAGATATAAAGAGGGAGATATGACCTAATGCCCACTTTTGGGAATCTGAAATGCAAATAAACTGTTCCAACATGAGACATATTAAGTATAATCATGCATATAGTTGGAGGGCCAAATCTTGGTAGTAAGAGGTGTTGCTGAAATTCATGTAGCGTACAAGTTTCCTACCCGGCTCTTTTTTGTGAGTTAGAAAAAGGTTCTCTTAGCAGACAAGGCGATGAAGGTTTGCGCATGGTATTGAGTCAGATGCCAGGATTGGTGAATGGAGTTCAGGATCTTGTTCCCTTGACCAGGATAATTTGGGTAGTATCCCTTCCACTGTCCAGCTTTATGCTCAAGTCCTGTGCTTTAGTTCCCATGTTCCAAAGGCTGCTCCATCAGGATAGCTAAGACACTCAGAGAAACGCATGGGTTGGTGGGTGGTTATGGCTGCCTGCACAATTTTCTCCCTTGTGTAGAAAGACAAGGTTCCACTAAAATTAGAAATAAAAAACATTTTGGAGCCAGGGAGGGCTGATGAGCATTACAGTGTGACCCTCCCCCCGATTCTGTGACCCTCCCCCCTCCATGGCATGTCATGTTAGAGTGAGCTGAACTGGTTCTCTTATTGTCTCCTCATAGCATGATAACAAAATAATACGTGTTTGCAAATTTCTTTTACAATGTGACTTCACTGTTTTTCCTTTTTGTCCTTTATAGACTTGGAATAATGGCTCCACAGCATGAAATTGATTTTATTTATTTTCTTTTGCTCTTTCAAAATCAGTCATCATGCAAAAGGATGCAATCAATTAAAAAAATTTTTTTTGACAGGGTCTGACTGGGGATATGCACTAGATGTTGAAAACCTGTGGTTGTTTGGGGTCGGCAGAAGTGTGATGCGATGTTAACAGGATGCTAGTTTTGGCTGTTGAGGAAGTGCCCTACTTTTATAAGGTAACGGGAACCTTTGGAAGGCCAGGCTAGGGAATCCCAACACCAGTTGGAATGGTCACAGCCCTCCCAGATACACTTACTGTACGTGAAGCAGCAGAAAGCAGCATGTCGACTTTTGAAAATCATTTTTGACATTATTGAGCTAACTTTTGATACCGGTTTTGATTCAGATACTGTCTACCATTGCCAATTATATAGGCTCTTAATTATAACTATGATCCGTAGTTTTTTCTTTTAAAGAACTCAAAAGGGATCCAAATCAGCTTTCCTTCTTAAAGAAAAGGAATGAACTGGCATTACTAAAAATATTACAGGATCTTTAAAAAAAAATTACAGGAATGTGGGGAGCAGGGAGGGGAAGAGGACAAGCTGGCTAAGTCCTTGCTATAGCCTGCAGTGGGCAACAGATTGCTTCCTCGTGGGAAAGATCCAACTGTATGTAACATTCCTCAAATTATGCTGGGAACCGAGGCTTTTCCATGTCACTGGCTGGATGCCAGTTTTATGCAGGCTCCAGAGATGTGTTTGAGGAAAGTAAGATAAAAGTCAATAACAAACTGATTTAAATCACAGACAACGCACTTAATTTAGAAGATATGCTTCTAATTGTTATCCTTGATATGGTCTGTTCATTCACACATCGTGATGGTGATCTATTAAGACCTATGATTCGGGCCTGGTGGCGTGGCCTAGCGGCTAAAGTCCTTGCCTTGAATGTGCCAGGATCCCATATCTGCACTGGTTCTCATCCTGGCAACTCCACTTCCCATCCAGCTCCCTGCTTGTGTCTTGGGAAAGTAGTTGAGGACGGCCCAAAGCCTTAGGATCCTGCAGCTGTGTGGGAGACCTGGATCCTGGCTTCGGATCAGCATAACACCGGCCACTGTGCTCACTTGGGGAGTGAATCATCGGACGAAAGATCTTCCTCTCTGTCTCTCCTCCTCTTTATATATCTGACTTTACAATAAAAATAAAATAAATCTTTAGAAAAAAGACCTATGATTTTTTTCTCTCTCTTTCTTTTTGTTTTTGATGGGGGAGTAGTTACCCCACAGTTTAGGATGTACAGTAGCTGTGAAATGGTGACTAACATCCAGATGTGAGACTGCAGTGTAGTATACATTTCTGCTTCCAGACAAAGATGGACTTACAATGAAACTGTTTACTATATCTTGACAATAGGATGCTGGAATCTCTGCCATTGTCCATGCTCGCAATGATGGACATATGACTGTGTATGAAGAACTATGTGTTAGTAATGATATAGAGGAACTAAGTTACGGGGAGGGAATTGGGGTGGGGTTAAGGGAATATGGAACTGTATCATAAAATGATAATAATAATATTAAAATGTAAAAAAAAAAAAGGATGCACCTCACCAAACAAGAGACATGTTCATTATCTGCTGGTCAATTTGCTCATTAACAACAGACACTGGTTTTCATCAATCAGGTGGAATGTCCACATTAAATGAATTAATTGGAAGGTTGCAAAGCCTGCTCTTTCCTCAAGGCTATTAGAACACTCTCTTCTTGTTGTCAGTGGTAAGATATCTACAACAGCATCACTACTGTGATGCTTTTGACATTTTTCAGCATGTGGCAGGTCTGCATACATACTTGTGAATGTATTATAAATGACAGTAATTTGGGAACAGCTAGAAAAAGGAAAGTAAGATTTCTGAGTCAATTTTTGGTTGGACAGTTGAAGACAGTTCCTCCGGTGGTTGTTGAACTTTTTGCCATGTGTCAGAACCAGGATGATACAGCAGGAAACTTTTAGGCAAAGGCTCAGTTCTCATGAAATTTGCAACCTAAAGAAAGGAGGCAGCCAATCAACTATTGTAAAAATAAACAAGACAACTCTAGCTAGTGATAGATAATGTGTACAAACACACAGATAGTGCATGTGCAAACACAAACACATACACAGCACATGCAAGATACATTCTTCAGGATTAAGGCACTACTTTACTGTGGAAACAATGTAATTGACATTACATTAATGATTACATTAAAATACTTAGTGATATTTCTGCAGCTATAATTATAAATAACACCATTCAAACACCTGAATATGATACGTAAACATATGATGTTTATGTTCTAATCTAGATCTTGGTTTAATAATTTTACTGAGGGGCTGGCATTTTGGCATAATGGGAAAATTTACTGCATATGACACCAACATCAAATATAGATGCTAGTTCATTTTCCTGCTGCTCCGCTTCTGATCCAACTCCCTGTTAGTAGCCGGGAAAGAAGTGAAAGATGGGGAAAGTTCTTAGGCGTCTGCCACTCACGTGGGAATCCTGGATGGAGCTTCTGGATTCTGGATCTTGGCTCCTGGCTTTAGGTTGACCAAGCCTTTTCCAGCGTGTCCATCTCTCTCTCTCTCAATCTGTGTGTATGTCCCTGTTTGTAATCCTGGCTTCCAAATGAACAAATAAATATTACAAAAAAAGCGTTCTATGGAAAATTTCAACTGCTGGTGACTCAATAAGAATTTCTTCAGGTTGAGATCAATTAAAAATACTACAAAGAGAAAAAATGAAAAATGTAACGTGGGCATTTAATTGACATCACTGTTACAGGAATACATCTTGGTTATAACCAAGTAATGATCTCTCTGAAATATCATAAAAAGTACATGTTAAGAAAATTTTTTAACAAATACATTCTGTGTAAATAGATGATAATAATTTATAAACTATGTACACCTTTATCATATTATTTATGTAAATATTACTGGATGATCAATAGGAATGGATATGTATTATAATAATTCAGTTATCTTCAATATTATGTCTCCCTTTCATTTTGTAAAAAGTGTGTACTTGTTTTCTGATTTTTTTTGCACATGCATTTTTTCAATCTACAAGGATAGAATGTTTTCTGTAGCCATCTATTTAGCTTGCTCTATCAATGTAGACTTTTAAATAAATATTTGTCACTTGCACATTGCACATTGAGGAGTGGGCCTGCAGTGAAGTGACATGATCTGATTCACATTCTTAAAGACTGAGAAAAAGCAGCAGATTTGTGTCCATTTCCCAAAATGACATTCTCTCATTGGTGTTGTTAGAAACATGGGGTCAACCAACACGTCTACCCTCAGATGAATGGCTTAAGAAAATGCGAAATTTTATTCAACTGCAAAAATATTATTTTATTATTCTTATCAAAATGGTTGGAATTGGAGGATGCATGTCGAGAGAAATATGCCAGGGACTGTGGAGGCTGCAATTAAGATGACAACAACTACAATAACACTAAAAGAGCAAAGCAAGCAGAAATGTCCATATGCATCAGTTTCACCTCAAAATATGGGGTTTTGCCTAACTGGTTTATAACTCTGTAAAAAAAAAACAGGTAAAAATTACATACCACTGTAGCTTTAGTGATTCTATGACTATTTTAAAATTCGTTTTATATGAGTGAATTTGAGCATCTTCCTGTTATTGCTTATAGCCCTTGCCTAATATCCTACTCAGCTATGCTCTTCTTGGTTTTTGTTTGTAGAATTCTTAGTGGAGCATTTAAACCTTTGGCTTCAACACAAATTAAACATGTTACTTCAAAATTTAAAGAATCAGTTGTTTTGAAAAAGTTGCAAAATTTATAAAGCTGCATTGTTTAATGAAAATTATAAATTTAAAAAGTGTTGTGCAGGAGCCACCACTGTGACTTAACAGGCTAATCCTCCACCTTCAAATGCTGTGGCATCTCATATGGGCACCGGTTTGTGTCCTGGCTGTCTCACTTCCAATCCAGCTCCCTGCTACTGGCCTGTGAAGGCAGTGGAGGATGGCCCAGTGCCTTCGGACCCTGTATCTACACGGGAGACCTGGAAGAGGCTCCTTTCTTCTGGCTCCTGGATTTGGCTCAGCTCTGGCTGTTGCAGCCAGTTGGGGAGCGAACTAGCAGATGAAAGATCTTTCTCTGTCTCTCCTTCTCTGGGTAAATCTACTTTTCCAATTAAAAAAAAGACCCTTTAAAAACAGTGTTGTTCATTCACTAATGGTTTTCTTTAAAATTTAGATTAAATCTTTTGGTATGGGGAGGAAGACATGGATCACATGGATTGATTTTTGCGTCCCCTCCCCTCCCCCGGCTGCCACCACATGTCACACCAAGATTTGTGGATACTAAAAGGTCCACATAGTTCCTTTTACATTCCCGAAGACCAAGTGATTCCCAGATTGCACAGCACTAATATTTGCATAGTTTTGAAAGCACATCTTAGCAAGTTCTATCACAAAAAGATAAGCGTTGCTGGTCTGGGTGAATCCCTTTAGTCTCTTGGATATTTAGGGGATTCCAGTGTGAGGTCAGGGTTACAGCCATTACTTTAGTGACTGCTTGCTCCATCCTAAAACTCTCCTTCCTTATTTGGTCATTTCAGAAATCCCAGATCCCCCTCCTCTCCTACTTTACTTGCTTTGGCTTTTCTGGTAAGTATCATCTTTTTATTCCCCTGGTAGTTGTCTTTTTAAAACTGGATGCAAAGGAAGTGACTATAACTTTATTGGACTGTGATTAATATTCCTTAGAAACATCATAAAATCATGTGGACACATGTGGGTGAAAAATCCAATAGACTTAGGAGAAAATTTCTGTGAGATCTGAAACCTGGGGCCCTTTGTCTACCCTCAGAGAGAAGAGATGTGATATGATTAAAAATATTACTGGATAAGCTAAATATACGGCATGTTTATATATATCTGGATTTGCATAACTCATGGGAGGCTCTCCACAGACTCAGAGGAGTAAAACGTGGCCATGGACGCCAAGGTTTCGCTGAGTACATTTCACATTGGACTTGGGACAAAGTTCATCTCAGAACTTTACAGCAAGCTGAATGATGATGCTGTAACAAAGTACAGAGCACCTGGGCCCATAAACAAGGTGCGGCAGAGAGACTATGGGCTGTTCCGGAGGGACATTCAAGAGAGAGAATCATAAAACTGCTTTGGGGAGGCCTCTACCAGAAAATATGGCTGTTGTTAATGGGTTGCTGTCAGATCACAGGCTGAGCAGTGGCCTTTTACGATCAGAGGCAGTGAATTCCCTCCATCAACGTAAGCAACGACACTGGCAAAAGGATGGTGTGAAGGAAAATTGGAACACAAGATGGCCTCTGGGTGTGGGACTCTGCCTTGGCCAGGCTCTTATTGTTCCTTGGACCATGCTGGATTCTTAGTTCTAAACACTTACCAGCAGTTCACATTCTATTCTTGTTCATATGACCCCATTTCATTGGCCCTGTCCTTATAGATTGTGTCTTCATTTGTATTTATATTTTGTTGGAAATCTTTCTCTCCCTACTGTCAGAGTTCAAACCACCATCCTCTCCTGCCATGATTGCTCTGACAGTCTTCTAAGCGCTCTGCCTCTGCCATTGACCTCTACATTCTGCTATCAAGATGCTTTTGAAGGGGTGGCATTGTGGTATGGCAGGTAAAACCATATGCTATCAGTTCCAATTCTGGCTTCTCTGTTTGCTGTCCAGCTACTGGCTAATGATGTGGGAAAAGGAGGGAGGATGGCCCAAGAGTGTGGGGCTCTGCTACCCATGTGGGAGACCAGATGAAGCTGCTGGTTCCTGGTTTTGCCCTGAGTCAGCTCTGGGCAATGAACCAACAGATAGAAGATTCTCTCTCTCTCTCTCTCTCTCTCTCTTTCTGTAACTGCCTTTCAAACAAATAATTTCCTTAAAGATTTATTTATATTCTTACTGGAAAGGCAACCATACAGAGAAAAGGAGAGGCAGAGAGAAAGATCTTCTGTCTGCTAGTTCACTTCCCAAGTGGCCTCAATGGCCAGAGCTGAACCAAGTTGAAGCCAGGAGCTAGGAGCTTCTTCTGGGTCTCCCATGCAGGTGCATGGTTCTAAGACTTTGGGCTGTCCTTGACTGCTTTCCCAGCCCACAAGCAGAGAGCTGGATGGGAAATGGAGCAACCAGGACTCAAACTGGTGCCCATATTGGATCCTGGCACATGCAAGTAGAGGATTTCACCACTAGGGCACTGTGCCAGGCCCTCAAATAAATAATAATCTTATATATTTTTTTCTGAAGTGACAGTATGTATATTATGTAACTTATCTATTTAAAAACTCAAATCTTCATTATTTAAAAATTTTAAATTATTTTCTTTTGATAATTTTTGCATAGTTGATGAGGACACAAAGGGTCAAGGGTTACAGGAAAGTGGGTAAGACTCATTCTTTTTCTTTTTTTTCTTTCCTGTTTCTGGGGTAAGGGAGGAGATAAAGGGAGAAGCTCCATCCAGCTTCCCACCCATCCCAGGGTCCTCAACGTGGGGCATGCTCCAAGGGTGCTGCTCAAGAGGTTTTGATAGTTCAGCAGTTTGAATTGCTGCCAATCTCGCCATTCCAAGCATGATGAAATCTCTCCAGAATCCACTGGCTGACATAGCTCACCTTACGGTCTCCATTTGCCCAGATTTTCTTTGTCAACACATGGTTAGGGTAGTTGATCGATTTGTTCTGTCCTCTGTTGTGGTACCAGGTGTCCTCTATAGGTTCCGATGGACTGCCATATCTTCCATGTGCACCTGGATATGCTGTCCACTGCTCCGTCTGAGCCTCTGAGGAGGCTCAGCTTTGACACTTGCACTCCCTGGTCAGATCACAAAACCTGCACTTCTCTTCATGGTTAGGGTTCTGAGATCAGCAGTTCAGTTGGAGAGATCCTCAAAGAAACTTCATCTGAGGTGATCCCAGACCTGATTCTTGTGTCTGGCACAGTCTGTTGCCCCAATCGGTTTATGCATTTGCTTTTGTGGTTGCAACTGCTGGGTCAGTTCTGTTTGCAGCCCTGTGTTCTACAATGAACCAATGGGTATTGCAGTCCAGCTCTATCCTGCCCAGCACACACTCAGCCCTCATGCAAACCAATGGGAGCTGCAGCCTAGTCAGGGCAACCTGCAATAACTGCCACCCATCCTGCCCCCTACTCTGGTGCCTGTGCTTGCCAGTATGCATAGCAGACTAGTCCAATCTGTTCCATATCCCATTCAGCTCTCATATTCTTTACTCTTAAGTTACAATGTAAATCCTTAAGGAGAACTGATGACATGTTTCCTACTTGGCTCTCTACTCACACCAACATCTCTTCTTGCACCCGTTCCCTGCTCACCAATCTCTCCCTACACTTTTAGAATAATCTATTAATATTTTGCATTAGAATTACCAAGAATGTTTGTTATAAATTCTCATCTCTGCTTTCTATTCAGTACTGATTGGAGCAGAATCTATGGGAACTGCTAAGGGGTTTTTCAAAGTGCCAACTTGACAACCATTTTGAGCCACTGGAATTGCTGAAGAGAGATGGAACGCATGAAATCTGTGTTGCAATGGCAGCCATGGCTGTCACACCAGGATGATTCCAAAGCCCAGAAAGAACTGGTGGGACAGAGGTGCTGCCTGCTTTCTGCCCCTGCTGCACTTGACACTCCCTGAGAGTCCTCGGAATGCCCTTGAGCATCCTCTTTTAAAATGTAGACAGAGGTAGAAATTTTGGAACCTGGAGAAAGCACATTGGGCAGAGGAGGATATTTAAATCCAACGCTCTGAGTAAAGTTTGGATTTGCCTTTATGACGGTTCAGCACCCAGAATGCTGTTTTCTTCTCCTGGGCTCTGGATTTCCTCATCTGCAGAACAGATGGATAATAAGAGTAGGGGTTCAGTGAAGCAAAAATGATTAGGATCACCATCAGAACTGGCAGTTATTCTGTCCGTTTCTTCGGAGCTGATTGAAAAAAGAGGAGAGTAATATATGGAGTGATGGCAAGCAATGAAGAACTCAGTATTCAGTACGTATTTTCAAGTGAGTTTCAACAAAACATGATATATTATTTGTGGGATACAGTTAAAGCAGTGCACAGAGGGAAATGTTTAGCACCAAAATGGAACATTTTTACCCTTTAAAAGGGTACTGTGAAGAAAATAAGAACATAAGGAAGGGACATATTGGGACAAAATATTAATAAAATGTATTGTTAAATGGACTTCTATAATTGAATAATAGAAGATAAATAACTGAATAGAAATAGGGAAAAGACTTGAATACATTATTTACCAAAGAAGATTTATGAATAGTTAATAGTCATGTAAAAGATGCTCAAAATTTTATTAAAGAAATAAATACCCATCCAATAATGGTAAAATTAGTGTGTAGTTGCCACTAGAATGGTTAAAAATAAAGAGTCGAAATGATGTGGGGTAATGGTGTAAGTGTCAAGCAGTATAATCACTTCGGAAAATAGTTTATGGTTTCTTAACATGTTAACTGTATACCAATGCCATCTAGTCATTCAGCTCCTAGATATTACCCAAGAAATTAGACATTTGCTCACATGATGACTTCCACACAAACGTTCACAAGAGCTTTATTTTAATGCCCCCAACAACTCAATGACCACCAACAGATGAAAAGAGAAATGAATTGTCATCTATTCATATGATAGAATATTACTTATCAGTGAAACAATTTTCTCCCTATAAAATGAAATGATTGAATCTCAAAACCATTGTGTTCTATGAAAGAAGAAAGATGAGAGAGAGTGTATGCAATGTGTTTCTATGTATCTAGGATTGTAAGACATGCAAACTAAACTATGTGACAAACGTCAGATTGGTGGTTAGCTATGTACAAAACAGAGGAGGGACAAGAAGCAAAGCAACTTTTAGAGATAAAGGTTGTGCACCATATTTTGATGATGTGACAGTTTTAAGGGTGTAACCTCTGTCAACACTTACAAATTGTGTGCTTTAAGTATGTGGCTTATTATGGGCCAGTTATACGTCAATGGAGCTATAAAACAGAATCGAAAAAGAAACTTCTATTTTAAAGTCACAGGATATGAATAAGTCTTGGCTTTGCCACTAACTTAAATATTTACCTTAGGAAGCTGATTTCCATTTTTCTGAGCTTCAGTTTCTTCACGTGTAAAACAAAACTAATAATATTGGTAGGACGGAAGGGCGTGACGGAACTTTGGGCCAACTGTTGTTCTCTCCCTTTGGAGCCTGATTGTACACAGAAGAGGTTAAAAATCCCAGAAAAATCAGTCCAGGTGGTTAGTGAAATTAGGCTCCATTTGATCTTCTTAGGGTCTACCACCGATTTCCTTAGAAGACTCACAGGACTGGCAGCCATGATTTCTAATTCGAAGGAGGGAATGTGAGGGGAAGCACCATTGTTCCAGCCTTGCCTGTTTCATTCTCTCCCATCCCTCCTGAACGTGGTTTGTAATAGGGGAAACAAACCTTTTTTTTAATCATACTGATGTGTGTTCTGTGTGTTGCATGTGACGGTAGATGTTGGGCCAAAGACAAGCTTCAGTTACCCTGATGTGTGTCATGCCCAAATTGGTGGAAATCCCTGCCTATATTATTCTCTATCACTTCTGGAGTCCAGAATATATGATTATTATGCATTCAAAACAACATCGTAAAGTTACTATTTTTTTTTTGGTAATATTATTGAACTTCACTGCTTGAAGAAAGTTGAATTAAAACTCATTATTTTAGGGGCTAGTGATATGGCTCAACAGGCTAATCTGCCACTGCCAAGAGCTGGTATCTCATATGGACACCAGTTCACATCCTGGCTGCTCCACTTCCCATCCAGCTCCCTGCTTATGGCCTGGGGAAGCAATGGAGGAGCGTCCAAGTCCTTGGAATCCTACACCCATGTGAGAGACCCAGAAGAAGCTCCTGGTTTCTGACTTTGGATTGGCTCAGCTCTGACCACTATGACTATTTGTGGACTGAACCAGCAGATGGAAAAATCTTTCTGTCTCTCTGTAAATTTGCCCAATAAAAGCAATCTTATTTTTAAAACAAAAACAAAAAGAAAAGCAAAACACTGTTCTATGGGCCATTTGTGTGGCACAGAGAGTTCAGCCACCACCTGTAAAGTTGGCATCCCTTGTGATTCTGGGTTGGAGTCCTGACTGTTCCACTTCCCATCCAGTTCCCTACTAATGTGTCTGGAAAAGCCACAGAACATGACCCAAGTGCTCTTGTCCTGCACCCATGAGGAGATCCTGATGAAACTCCTGTTCAGCTCTGGCAGTTGTAGTCATTTGGGGAGTGGAGGGTGGAAAATCACTCTATCTCTCCAACTCTGACTTTCAAATAAATACATAAATAAATCTGAAAAAGAGAAAAACATTGTTCTAGCAGACAGTGGTCAAATTTGACTGCCTGAAATATTAAAGGTTATTTTTTGAAGTTCCAAAAGAATACATTTAGCCATGCCAAAAGTGATACTTAAGTACTTGGAAATGATGAAAGTAAGGCTTCCAAGAAGACATCAAGCAAATTACAAATGCCAAATCAAAATAGCTCCCAGACCTTTAAAAGTCAGCCATAATTTGGATGATGGCATTATTCAAACACATGCGCATGTGCACACACACACATTTATACATATGTATGCAGTTATTAAATCATTTGATGGTGAAAGGTACTGGTTAAGCATTGAGAATAGGAACTAAAACATAGGATGATTGGTTCATTCCCCAGATGCCCACGATAGCCAGAACTGGCCCAGGCCAAAGCCAGGAGTCAGGAGCTCAACTTAGGTTTCCTATATGAGTGGATGGGACCTCGGTCCCTGGGCCACCATTCCTGCCTTGCATGATGCATATGATCTAGAGTGCAGCTGGAACGCAAAGGCCCTGGGGGTGTCCTTATCAGTTTAAAAAAAAATATTTATTTTTACTTGAAAGAGTTACAGAGAGAGAGTGACAGAGAGAGAAGAGAGAAAGAGAGAGATATCTTCCATCCACTGGTTCACTTCCCAAATAGCCAGAACCATCAGAGCTGAGCTCAGAGTTGAACAGATCTGCAGCTGGGAGCCAGGAGTTTCTTCTGGGTCTTTCATGTGAGTGCAGGAACTGGATCCATCCTCTGCTGCTTTCCAGGTCATTAGCAGGGAGTTGGATCAGAAGTGAAGCAGCTGGAACATACACCAGTGTCCATATCAGATGCCAGTACCATAGGCAGAGGATTAGTATGTCACACGATGGTGCCAGCTTCATCCCTATAATATTTTAAGCACTGTACTGAAAACTTGCCCCTACTTTTCATTCTAGTCACTTTCTGAGTTTTAGCCTCAGTTCGTTATTGGCAATGTTCATGTGATTCAGCCTTTCCAATTGTGAGTGACCCTGATCAGGTCAATGCAGCCATCTGCTTGGGTCACTGGCTGCTTTGACAGTGCAAGTTCAGTGGTCGCAGCTGTGCTTCAGTGCTGCTGCACCCTCAGGAATGTTCACCAGAGATGTTTGCCTGACTTTCCTTCCCAGTTCCTTTTGGATTTCACCTGGTGTTCCTCTTCAGCCTCCTTTGCTGACTTCTCTGATCTTTCGGCTGGGGAGAGCTGTTCCCCCACACCCCCCCAAGCAAAAATCACTGTTTGAAACAGTGGTCTTAATCAGTCCTGTAGTTAAAACCACACCTGTGTGGGAGACTCCAAAATTTGTGTTCTCTCCTCTAAGTTTCAGACTCACATTCCACTGCCTCTTGTGCATCGTTTCTTGGATAACTTGTAGACATTTCCAGCTCAGCGCACCTGCAACAGATTCCTTCATTCCAATTCCGAAGCTTTTCTGAAAAATTACTAACTACCCAGGGGCTTGGGCCCTAAACCTAGAAATCACCTTTGAGTTATCTTGTCCTTTTAATCCCTTCGTCACATCCGCTGCGCCTGCTAAGCATGGGTACAATTTCTCCAGGTTTCCCAGTTCTGTGGCTACTCTCCTTTTTGAGATCACTGTCAGCTCTCATGGGAATATTTGGCAACCTGAGCCCCGTTGCACCACATAGTGCATTCTCTAAGATGATTTCTTTTGGATACACTTTTTTTTTTTCTTAGAGTATAGAATTAAGAGTATAGTAGAAAGACTCTATATTGCCTACAAACAGAGATATTTGACTACATGGACCACAATGCAATGATCAAAACCAGTGAGGAGGCCCTGATAGATTGTTACCATCTAGATCACAGAACCATTTAATTTATTTATTATTTTTATTCTTTTAATTGGAAAGACAGATATACAGAGAGGAAGAGACAGAAAAAAAGATTTTCTGTCCGTTGATTAACTCCCTAAGTGGCCACAATGGCCAGAGCTGAGCCAATCCGAAGCCAGGAGCCAGGAGCTTCTTCTGGGTCTTCCCATGGGGATGCAGGGTCCCAAGGCTTTGGGCCATTCTCAACTGCTTTCCCAGGCTACAAGCAGGAGCTGGATGGGAAGCAGGGCTGCTGGGTTAGAACTGGCACCCACATGGGATCCTGGCCCATGCAAGTCAAGGACTTCAGCTCTTAGGCTACTGTATTAGGCCCTACATACCCATTTTAAGTTTTGCCAATTTTTCAAATAGTTCATCATAGTAAAGAAGATTCAATATAGAGTCAAATGTTATATTTATTTGGCATGTTTCTTTTATTTGCATCAGTCTATCCATCTAGAATTGTTCCTATAGAGTATATGTAGATTTTTCTAAGATTGCTCTTTAATTTGTATTGATGTTTCTTTTTTCAATTAAATATTTATTTGTTTGAAAGGCAGGGCAACAAAGACACACACACACACACACACACACACACACACACATACACACACACACACACACACACACACACACACAGAGGTGGGGGCACGGAGAGACTCTTACAACTGCCGATCTTCCCAAATGGCTAGGGAATTCATTCTGGTATCCACGTGAATTGCTCGGTCCAAGTGTGTGGGTCCCCATCTGTTACCTTTCCCATTGGTTTAGGAAGCAGCCTGACTGGGAGTGGAGCAACAGATCTTCAGCTGGTGCTCTGATTTGAGATGCTGATGTCACAATCAGAAGTTTGAGCCAGCACACCACAATGGTGGCCTCTGATATTTCCACACAATTAGATTTAGATCATACATCTTTGGCAGGAATGTTGTAAGAATAATCTTGTGGTCTTGATGCTGTGTGCTATCAAGTGCTGTGTAATTTGGCTTTATCTCAATGCCAATGATTGCTGGCTGTCCGGATCATTTGAATAAGGTGGTTTCTGTTACTTCACCCTGACATATTACCTTTCCCTAGTAATTAGCATTTTGTAGGGATGCACTTTGACATTACAGAATGGTCCTGTTTTAATCAAGCTTTCATTTATTTACTGGAGTACTTTGTATCAGTGTTCACAGATTCCTATTATATTCAGGAAATCATAATTTTTGCCATAATTACTGTTTCCAATTGTGATTATAGTTGCCCTCAACTTGGCCAATGGGATTCTCTTTGAGCTGGCCTTTGGGTTATTCTTAAATATTGTTCTGTTCTTTGGAAAGGTGTTTCAGACTTCTCCCCTGGCTTCAACTGCTTTTCCAAGGAGCCATGGTTCTTTCCAGGGCATGCTGAGGATCAGAGCCGAATCACCGCAGTGGAGGGGTTCGTGACTGTGCACTGTGGCTGCTCCCACCTTCTCCAAGCAGAAGTGCTCATCCACACACCTCTACATTTGTACCTGTTCATGTGAACTAAAACCTGTGAGTTCACACCAGTGCCTCCAATTCTTATCCATTCCTGTAAGGAATGCTTTCTCTCTCTTGCCGTGTCCCTGAGAGTGGGAAATCTGGCTTTTGTTGTCTATAATGCTTTGATTTATTCCATCCCCCTTCTGTCTGGACTCATTCTCTTCTACTTTTCTGGCCCTCCTTTTGCTTGAACCACATAGGTCTTCTTTCCGGTGCAAATTAACTTGACTCATTCCCACCTCAAGGCCTTGGATTTGCTGGGCTTTGTGTGTGTGTTTGTGTGTGTGTGCCAGAAAACTCATGTCAACCCTTACTCATTTCCAGTGCCCAGCATTCCATCTTTCTTGACCATTAGCAGACTCTTTAATTCCAGTCCTCATCTACCGTGTTAGTCTTGCCAAATGAAACTTGGAGACGAGTCTTAGCTGGAAGAAAAATATTTTTTACTTACCCCCGGGGCAAGAAGACTTATGATGGATGGAGACTCCTGAATAAAGATTACAGTTGATACATAGAGGGAAAAACTTTCGTAGTTACAATTAGTATATTCATTGCTTTGTATAGGTGAACACTATTTTTTCTCCCACTATTATTATATCTGTAAGAGTCATTATCTTTCTGAATATGTCACTATTGCAAAATTCAGGGCCAAACTTGTTTTCCTTAAGGGAAAACTCACAACATTTTTTTTCCCCTGGGGATGAGAGTTAAGGTATGTCTACAAGTTTATGGTTTATATTTGAATGGAAAGTTTTAACTCTGACTGGGTACATGATATTAAGTGCTAATGACTCGAGGGAACCTAGAGCGAAGAGCTGGTTTATTATGTTTTTCATAGTACTTATTGCTACCTAAGTGTCTGCTCCTTCAGTCATCCACTCATTGTTGTTGTCTCTGTATTCTATTGGAGCATAGACTATGGTATTGAGATGATTAAATCACTAATCCACTTTTACCACATGCCTCCTGTGGTTTCTGCAACATGGCAGGATCTTATCTTTGTTAAATTAATGAATGGATTTTGTGAGGCTGAGATTCAAGCCAGGAATAATGGAACAATGCCCAATATTACTTTTGTCTTTAAAGCATCAGGTTTTTCTGCAATGATATCCTCACCTTCAGTATTTGGAACTTACTGTTTACTATTTATCAAACAAAAACCTTTTATTTTGTTGAAAAAAGGGTGGAGAAGACTGTTTTTCCCCTTTATGCTATCCTTGAATCTGGAGATATGAATGGTCTGTGACTTGAGAACATGGGACAGTCAGAAAGGCATTTGTGAAAACGTTCTGCTGCTAATATTTCACCTTTTCTCTTATTACTCAGAGGCTTAAATGTGAGAAATATTTTTTAAGAAACTCTCTTGGGACAGTTTTTTTTTTTCAATTTTGCAATTTTGTACCCAAGTGTTTCCATAATCCTCCTGGCGGACATCGTTGCCATAGACTCAGCCTTGGCTGTTAAAGGCCTGTAGGAGAAAACGGTAAGATTTTTTTTTTTTTTTAAAGTCAAAATTGGGCAGGAAAAACAGATCAACCCTATAGATTAAAACAGGCTATTTTCAGAAGAAGACTTCAAAACATGGAAAACCTGCCATACTTGTGGTCTGGTAGAATCAAAGCATCAAAATATCCACATAGTGGAAGTAATCCATAGATTTAATACCTGTGACTTTCTTTTGAAACCTAGGAAAAAATGGAGCTAAAATTTGTATAAAAGCATGAGAGAGCCCACATAGCTAAAGCAACCTTAGACAACAAAAACAACACTGAAGGCGTCATGACACCTGACTTGAAGGTGTAGCACAAGGCTGATGTCCTCAGAGCAGTCCGGTATAAACACAGGCCTGAAGATCAATGCAACAGGTACCAATTCCATAAATCAGCCCAGACTTCTATCGCCAACTGGCTGGCGACAAGTGAGCTGGAATTAATCTTGGGAGAAAAGACAGTCTCTTCAACAAATGGTGCTGGACAAATTGCAACAGAAGAAACCAGTTCCCCACCTTTTACCTTATGCAGAAATCAACTCTTAATGGATCAAAAGTCTAAATCTGTTATTGACAGCTTCAAATGTGACACTCCGCGGGGAATAAGCATAGGCAAAGACTTCATGGAAAAGACCCCAAGAGGATAGACCATGAGAGCAAAAGTAAATAAATGCAATTACACCAAGCTGAGAAGTTTTACTGCCATGGAAATGGTCAATAAAGTGAAGATGCAGTCAACAGAATGAGAGAATATATTTGAAAACTACACAACAGATAAAGGACTAATGTATAACATCAACAGAGAACTCCAGAAGCTCAATAATAGCAAGATAAACAATCCAGTTAAGAAACGGACAGGATCTGGTGCGGTAGCCTAGTGACTAAAGTCCTCTCCTTGTCCATGCTGGGATCTCGTATGGGTGCCAGTTTGTATCCTGTTGTCCTGCTTCCCATCTGACTCCCTGTTTGTAGTCTGGGAAAGCAGTTGAGGACAGCCCAAAGCCTTGGGACCCTGCACCTGTGTGGGAGACCCAGAAAAAGCTCCTGGCTGTTGTGGCCACTTGGGGAGTGAATCAATGGATGGAAGATCTTCCTCTCTGTCTCTCTTCCTCTCAGTAGATCTGACTTTTCAATAAAAAATAAAATAAAATAAAATAAATCTTAGAGAAATGGACAAAGGAAGTTAACAGATATTTTTCAAAACATGACATTCTAATGGCTAATAGACATGATAAAAATGCTCGAGTTCTCTAGCTGTCAGTGAAATGTGAATAAACAGCGCCGTGAGGTCCCACCGAACCCAATGGAAGTGGCCAGCATACGGAAACCAAGAGACAATGCATGCTGCTGAGGATATGGGGAAACAGTGTCCTGATCTGTGCGTGGTGGGAATGTGAACTAGTGCAACCGCCCTGGAAAACAACGTGGAGATTCCTTAGATATTGGAAAACGGGTACACCATATGACCCAGCCATCCCACTTCGGGAGAAAGAGATGAAAATTGCATGAGAGAGTTACTTGTGACCCATGTTTATAGCAGAATAATGCATGATAGTTAAGATATGGAACCTAGCCAGATGCCCATCAATTGATGAGTGAGTTAAGAAAAAATCCCATAAAAAGGAATGAGGTCTTACTGTTTGCCACAAAATGGTCCTTGCTGGAAACCATTAGTCTAGTGAATTAAGTCAATCCTCAAAATACAAACATCATATTTTTCCCTGATCTGTGACAAGTAGTACATACAGCACAAAATATGCTGTCTCTTTAAGTGATATTACCCTACTGGGAATTAACTGCTGCATATATGGCAAGTATCTAAACGCATGAGGAATAGGATTTTCACTTTTAGCTTATTTTTAATATATGTAATTTTATCTTCTCCTTTCTTTACTTGCGGCATCATTATGTGTTTAAATAGTGAAACCCCCGTGCTTCTAAATCTGTATTGTGAAAAATCTGAACTCTACTCATTTAATATGTTAAAACAAGAATAAGAAAATATTATTTAAAAATCGAAGGAGATAGGCTGTTTCCCTAAGTTGATTGTGATGATCAAATGCACGTAAAGGGAGCACGGTGTGATTTGGTAGCAGGTTCTAGAAGACAGCTTTACCTGAATGAGTTCAGTAAGGTTCTTCAGAGTGTTAAAGAGCCTGCTTTGTACTCACTACTTCTGGAGGGCCTTGAACAGTATGTGCCTGATGGCTGTTTTTGCTGGCCCTTCATTTTAGAAGGATCGTTACGGAAAGTGTCTATTAGCTTTGTGTCATGTGGTATTCATTGTTCCTTCTATTGACCTGGGCTAGACTATTAAAAAAATTTTTGTTTACATATGTATTTATTGCTGAAACACACATACTGATCTGTTCACAAGTTCACTCTAACAATTAGCGCCATTCTCGGTCAAAGTTAGGAGCCTGGAGTTCCATTTCAGTTTCCCACATCAGTATCAGGAATCTGAGTACTTGAGCAGTTTAGCAGGAAGTTGTATGAGAAGCAGAAGTGGGACTTGATTCAAAAGGTCCCGTGTAGAATGTCGGTATCCCAAGAGTCAGCTTAACTTCTTGAGTCACAACATAGACTTGTCTTGTCGAACAAGAACTTCACCCATCTCTCTGCCTAAAATATCCCCAGCTCACCTTTGGCTCGACAATGTGTAAGGAATTGGAAGAACTGTTGGGGTCTCTGGTGAAGTTACTTTTAAGGTGAGCTTTTGAGTGTGTTTCTAAAAATGGAGTTTTTCCCTGTTTCCATACTCTTCCTGAAGGGAAGAGGGAAAAGGGACAGAATCAACATATCCATCCCTGTCCCTAAGTAAGGAGACTGGCTCACTTGGGCACAGTCAAAGGAGGGGCGCCACCTCACTTTATCTTCAGCATGGGGGAAGGAAGCTACCTTTATGTCCCAGTAAGGCAAAAGGAATTACTGCCCATCACGAATAAGTTTTTTTTCTTTTTCTGCCCTTGGAATGATTCATGTGAACCCCTGCCTGAGATGATGTACAAAGGACCCCATCTCCACCATTTCCTCAGGTCTTTTCTACTTTGGAGCAGGAGCTCTCTTTCTCTCCTTCCTAAATAAATCATACTTTGTAGAGTTTGAGTAAGAATTCCTCTTTCGTGTGAGACAAGAAACAAGGCTGCTGTCGTGTTTTCCCACCAATCACCCTTACAACAGCATCCTACGACAACAGTAAACTCAACTTTTCTCTGACAAACTGCCCTCTCCATCTCTTCGTATGTTTAAATCTGACAACCTCTTTTCCCAGAAGAATCAGTACATCAAGGGCAGCTATATGTGCTGGCAATCGAGCTGGATTGGTAGGGTTCAATGTCTGTTCCAACTCTCCTCAAACCTTGTGTGCCCAGTAATTTGCTTGTCCTCTCACAGTCTTCATGTACTAGACTGGATACTGGGAGACTCAGCAGAGTAACTCTTGTATTTATGTTTATTCACCTTGCTAGGCTAAAATCTTCCTGCTCAAAAGGTCAGGACTTTACTTACCAATTTGATTTCAGTGTTGATGTGTTGCTTCCTGAATTTCCATTGTATCTTTTAGAAACCTTGTTACCATCTTGTCGTGTGATATTCCAGGCAAGGCAGGTATGTAGTCATCGTGCTCATTCATGTTGTTCAGCATCCCTTGTGACTGATGTTTATGGTATAAGGTTAATTACCTGTTATGAATGTCTCACTGGTTATGCTTGTCTCCCTTTTTGGATTGGGAGTTCTCGAGAACAGAGATGTTGTTCTGCATCTAAAGCTATTCATGACATACAGTGGATATTTTACAACTCATGGTTGCATTCCAATAAATGATAAACTCTTGTGGTATCATTTTGGTCCCAATCCAGATTCCTTTAAATATCTCTGACTGTGTTGTGGTTCAGCCTGTAGCAGTTTTCTGCCTAGCTTTAACCATCATCAGGACATCAAATCTAATATAATTGGAAATTCCTATTGAGAGGAATTTACTACTTAGCTGCATATGGACTTTAGCCTTGGAAGGTTGTCATAAGCTACTGCTTAATGACATATAAGCAACCACATACCCTTTCCTTGCTTGTACTTCTCCCCTGGCAACTACCCAGTGTGTGGTTCATCTAAAGGCTGCAAAAAGTAAGGGCATGCTTTATCCTACACTGTTCCATGAGCTGCTGGATGGTAGAGATCTCAAAATGGTTGTCATGATGTAAGTGAGACTGGAACATTAATATCCCAAATGCTCCACCTGTTAAAAAGTGTCAGATATTTTAACACAGAGAGGATTTCCATATGTAATAAAATATCCCATTCATTTCCATGATCCTGTGGTTACTATAGGAATGGGGTGTTTGAGTCAGGAACTTTTCAGAGTATGTTTCATTTTGGGGTGGAAGGGGAAGGGCTTAAACCAAACTCAAGTAAAATATGTAAGAAGAATGACTTGATAAAAGGTGCAACAAAATAAAGTAAAGGTTAATTCATGCCAGAAATATAAAGTGTAGGTGCCACCGAATCATAGAAACTAAGGATTGAAACTTGTAGGTAAGAAGGCACTAGTTAAAGACCTTGAACCTCAGACCCACATTTAAAACCATCATCACACTGATAATAAGGGCACTTAAAGGCCATATGAATAAAGTCAAAGAAAGCTGTAACTGAGAAGGAGTTATGTTTCTGCAGAGTAAGTCAAAGTAAGTGTGTTTGTGTGTGTGTGTGTGTGTAAACTAGCGGAGGACAAATGGGAAGAGAGAAAGGAAAGAAAAAGAATGTATTTCCTGAAGACTTTTTTCATTCCTGGAGCTGGGAATTGAATGAATGGAAAAGGCATTGAACTAGGAATCATGGACTGGGCTTGGGCCTGGAGCTTGATCTGCAGGAGCTCATTTATCTGGGTGTGGGCTCCATAAATTGTGAAAGATCTCATTAGGTCGTTTTGGGGGAAAAGAGGCACAACTGCCCTAAAAGGAAACTTGATAATGTAAAGTGAGGTTGTTATTACTAGTAAAAGTAATAATTAACGAATGCTGACACTGCAGTCTCACACACCCCATGCCACCAGTACTGCACACACATAGTTATTTCTACCAAGACGAAAGCACACGCCAAGTCTCATGGCTGCTGGATCATAACAGGAGGCATAATGCTGTGGTTAATATTATGTTCCAGCAATCATCTCTGAGAGGAGACTGATAAGAGGGTTGACTCAGAACAACCGAAGAACATTTCAGACAATAAAAAGGCTATGATAAAAAATTTAATAATGCAAGTTGTATTTTCCTCCCCTGTCCCTGTTCTCCCTTTCTCTTCTCTAACCCTTTCCTTCAAAGAGTAATGGGGTTTCATTTCTCTAAGACAATCCGCTGGGCTCTGGGGGTCACTATCAAGAAAGTAGGGCATTGTTCTGGTCCTTGAGGCACTTCCTGTCTGCCCTGGGAAATGTGGGAGGAGGTGGAGAGCCAGTGTGATGGAACCACTTGTTCCCCTGCAGATTCTGCAGTAAAGCAGAATCAGGGACAGGGCATGCCATTCCTTCATCCCCTTGAGGATGGGCCTGCACAAGCATTTGTAGCTCAACAGGTCTGGGTCAGATCCAGACTCTTTCCCTAACCAGCCATGTAACAGGACTGTGGCAGTCCAATGACCTGTGGTCACTGTGAGAAGCAGGTACATTAGTGTGCTCTCTGTTTTTAGAATCAAATGCCTCACTGCGAGATGATAAAGAAGATTGCTTAATTCATGGTTCTGGAGGCTGGAAAATTCAAGAGCCTGGCTCAGTTTGGTGAGGGCCTGCTTACTGTCACATAACACCATGGAGTGTGTCACAAAGTAGACAGCGTCCACAGGCTGGTTCAGGTCTCTCTGCTAAGAAAGCCACTACTGCCATCATAGAGCCCCCATACTCATGACCTCAGCCATTTCTAACTGATTCTGAGAATTTCCACCTTCAAATACCAACCATTAGCATACGATTTTAGGGGTTAAGTTACCAACACATGAATTTTGGGAGACACATTCAAACCTTAACACAAGCTAACAATGCTATCCTTGAGATGGTGTTGTGGTAAAAGTTAAATGAAACAATATAGCATGGATGCCTGGAACAGCTGGTGCTCTTCAAGCACAGGTTCAACAAATGAGCATGCAGCATTCTCTATCAACGATGTTGGGAATGCCTGGCTCCCATGCTGGGCTCCCACACTGGGCTCCCACGCTGGGCTCCCACGCTGGGCTCCCACGCTGGACTGACTCCCACGTTTCCTGACTGCGTCTGTAGAACTTTTTTCTTAGTGATCTCTCTAGAAAGATTTGATGAATGGGTGTAAGTACCAAAAAAATGACTAGTGGTGGGTGATGAAAGAACGAAAGAACAAAAGGTAGTAACAGCGGGGAACAAGTGAAAGACGGGAAAGGAAAGAGTTACAAAATTCACCCACACTTTGCAGAACTTAAAAAAGTGGAAGTGCAGTAGGAACAAGTAATGGGTTGGGTAGAAAAGGTGAAGTACATAGCTTGCCATGCTGCTGATAAAACTGGTGGTAGTAACACTTGAAAAAAAATCATCTCAGTGAATGCCTGTGGGCCTAAACACCTGCTAGTATGATAGAATAAATTTTTTTTAAGCACATTGCCATGTCACTAGGTGATTTTCTCTCCTAATAACAGAATATTTTAATGTTTCAATGTGAGAACATTCCTCCTGCCATAATGAATTTATAATAGGTTAAGATGAGCTAGGCAAAGGAGATAATAAAAACTCCTGAGCTCTGGATTTATAATTTCCTCTGCTAATTATTCTTCAAGGATTTAGCATGATAAAAATTCGAGCCATCAAAAATCACCAGGATTTTATGTTTCACCACCTCCTATTTACCTCCCAGAAATAACATTTATTAGCCATGAGTACAATGAAGTGACAATGTCTTCATCCAAAGAACTTGGACTGAAATTTCTCTTGGGGGGAGGGAGCTTTCATTAATTAGAAAAATATGAATCATCTAGGTAAGGTGGGATTCTGAGAGTACGTATATATAGAAGGAAGGAAGAAGGGAGGGTGGGAATATGGGCAAGAGGGAGAATGGGGTGGAAAGTGTAATTTTGCTCTTAAATCTGTATGTTTGAAATACATGGAATTTGTTCTTCTTACATAAATAAAATAAAATATAAAATAAGAATCCTGAACTATGTTTTGATTATCATTTGGGAGGCTAAGTCTCAGGATCTTATGTTTACACTACAAGAAGGTAGAAACTTAATTCAGGAACTGTGATGTTTAATGGTGGGGTTTTAGGGAAGTGATAAAACCGGATTAGGTCATTAAGGTGGAGCCTGCATGATTGAACCCTGTGGTTTTATAAGGCTGGCCTAGGCTTCTCATGTGAGCATGACTCCATCAGAGGACAAATGAGTGGGGCCCACCCAATCTGGGACAATGAATTGCTAGGATCATGAGTCAAAATAAGCCTCTTTCTTTTATAAAGTTTGTCTGCCTCAAGTATTTCATTACAGTGATGAAAAATGACTAATAGGTCCTGCTAAGTTGATTTATTCTTGAGAATGGATAAAATTTCTCATCCTCCATCCAGTTCTGACGCTTCTTTTTGGTAGTTTTCTATCTGCTAACCCTTGCCTTACTCCTTGGATATGAATCACCAATGTCCATGCTGTTTTCACAACTAAGCTGGGCTGCCCTATTTCAGAAGTCCCCGGATAAAATCGGTTTCATTTAAAACCACATTGACTATTGTGCAGCTTTATTTTTCTTCAAGTAAAAGACATCAGAACCCAAGTACATCTTTGTAAGTATAGAAATGCCTTTCTTCCCCCATTTCCCACAGAAATCCTGAGGAAATATTCTGGAATTCCACCTCTTGTGCCCTGCCAGTTCTGTGGAAAGTTGAATTGTAGCTAGATATTAAAAGAAGTGGCCAAAGACATGAGTTCAAAATTCTGTCACTATCCTATATGAGGATACTTCAAAATATTTGTAGAAAAATGGAATTAAAAGATATTCATTTTGGTGCAAAAAGTTTTCAAACTCAGCATAGTTTCTTAAAAACATTATTGGAAAGTAAGATTTATAGAGAGAAGGAGAGACAGAGAGAAAGAATTTCTGTCTCTTGGTTCACTCTCCAAGTAGCCTCAATGACCAGAACTGAGACAATCTGAAGCCAGGAGCCAAGAACTTCTTCTGGATCTCCCAGGTCACAAGCAGGGAGCTGGATGGGAAATGGAGCTGCTGAGACATGAACTGGTGTCCATATGGGATCCCAGCAGATGCATGGCAAGGACTTTAGCCACTAAACTACTGCACCAGGCCCACAGGCTTACTTTTTTTTTCATTAAATACTCATGAACTTGTCAAACACCTTTTATATTATCTTGGGCAAGTTTGGGAGGACAAAATTCTGATGGCAAACCTCACTGGTGCAAAACCATGACCAACTGTAACCTGGTGAGAAAGCTCTGAGAATTCAGGGCAGAGGACTTGAAGCAGTTGCAATGGGAAAACATGGAACTCCCTTGTGGGAAGACATTCGGTTACCAGAGGACAATGGGGGACCTCACTGGTGTGAAACTGCAACCAGCTGCAAGCCTGTGAGAGAGCTCTGAGGACTCAGGGCAAAGGTCTTGAGACAATTGGAACAGAAGAGAGGCTGCCCGGTTTCCCATCCAGCTCCATGCTTGAGGCCTGGGAAAGCAGTCGAGGATGTCCCAAAGCCTTGGGACCTTGCACGCACATGGGAGACTCAGAAGTAGCTCTTGGCTCCTGGCTTCAAAACAGCTCAGTTCTGGCCGTTGTGGCCACTTGGGGGGACTGAACTAGCAGATGGAAGAGCTTTCTCTCTGCCTCTCCCTTTCTCTGTATATCTATGTGCCTTTCCAATAAAAATAAATACATCTTTTTCAAAAAGAAAGATGTCTTTGGCATAGTATCTTACACTTAGTACACTTTTGTTAGATTTGATATATTATCATTATTGTGTGTGTCTCGACATCCTATCTTCATCCTACTCCTTGTCACGTGATGGAGTGCAGCTGGTTGATTGCCTAGCAGCTGCTTGCTGGGTTAATTGACCACACGGACAGTATAGAACTGAAGTTGTGCACTACACCCTTTCTATCTCCTCCTGTACTATTTGAGTTAATTGAATGTGCAAAACTGGCTCTGAAAGTTCTGGGCATCCAGCCCCTCCTGCCTCCTACCTTGCTACTTTAGGTTAATTAACTTCATGGAAACTCTGGGCTCTGGCAGCTCCCTTCCTGCCTCCTGCCATTTAGTTAATTGAATGTGTGCAAACTGTGTTTGTGCTGCAAACTGTGTTTGTGCCTCTCAATCTGATTGGAGGATAAGAGCTTACAAACTCCTGACTTTGGCTGTGCTGAACAGTGACTCTGCAGTGTAGCAGGAGCTACTGTCACCAAGATTGGCCAATAAAGACTCTGGAAATCCTACACTTGTGTCTAGTGTGATCTCTCATTCATTAAATGGTGCCAAGGCTTTTATCCCTTAAAACCAAGCCCTGGATGCGTCTCTGTCCTCAAGATTTTTACTTCCTGTCTTGTCAGGGTGACAGCACATGGGCCTTATAGCAGTAAATAGCCTCTTCTGTAGGCAGTGCTGTGACCAGCCCCCACAGCTCAAGGTCCATGGTTCCTCCTGTTTATGTAACCTTTGAGAGTCTACAAAGGTTGTGCAGTTTGACTGACTAGACAGCAGGACTTAGAAAGGCTCAATCACCCACAACACCCAACCCAAGGCATCTGTAGCAGAACTCATGCTCTGTTCTCATTGATTTGGGGGATTGTGAATGGCTTTCCTATAGCAGTTGTTTGTTTCTAAAATCTTCCTAGTTTTCATCTCTTTTTCCACATCAAAGAAATTGACAATTCTCCCTGTGTAAGACTGGAAGTTTAACTGCTCTAATTAAATGTAGATTTCTTGGGTTAATATTGGATATTTCCCTGTTCAGAATTGTGATTTGCCCCTGTCAATCAAATAATGTAATGAAAAAAAAAAAAAAAAAGAAAAACATCAGCCCAACCTCTACCAGCCAAAAGGCACCCTGTCTATGGGCTTTCTGTTTTTTTCCTTCCCAAAGCTCCAAATGTCATCCTGGTTTGGTGGTGCCACAGGGCATGCCTTTTATGAATTGAAAGGGACACATGTCAGTGACTCTTTCAGTTGTTGTAAATCTTCTGCCCCCCGTTTCTAACTTGTTTATATAATTGTAACAAAGCCATGACCCATGATGCCCTAAGGAATAGGCAGGCAGTTAGGCTTAAGTCAGCTAAAATCTTTGCAGCCCCACAATGCAGTGTTTATGTCTGTCAGCCTGATACAACTACCTTCCCAGGATGCACCTGTCTTGTCTGAGACCAGGGGACATGCGAAGATCCCATATCATTTATTTATTTATCTGATTAAAGGACCACCCCTACCTCATAACAAAGACTGGAGACAGTCTCTCTGTCACAGACACAAAGGTACTGCTCTCTTTTCCTCTTTCTTGGGTAATCCTTTTGCCCACTCATGATGGGCTTTTCTTTGTGTGGAGTGGCCCACACTCGTACACATAATATGTTTATTCTCCCTGTTTTCACTTGTGTCTCCATTTTTAATTCTTGTTTGTTTGGGAATAGAAATAGAGATATTCAGGTTCATATCATAAGAAGACAAAATATTTGTATAGATGAGGCTGGATGTTACTACAGAAGAAAGAGCTTTTCTGTAGAAAAGGAGACTAGCACGGAAGACGCATGAGTGGAGGCGAAACTAGAAACCTGTTTGTACATGAAACTTCTGCTGAGGAAACCAGCGTGGCACTTTAAAACTTCAAGTGGAATGAGAAATGCAGGGAAAGGAGAAGTATCTGCAGGAAGAGAAAGCTGTGCTCGGGAGAAGGGTTGTTGATTAGATACGTCACACCTTTCGCCCTGGTGATCTAAAAAGGGTAAGGCCTCTTTAAGCACATTCCTAAGCTGTCATCTGCACACAGTGGAAAATTTGGCAACTTGAACACCTAAAGCCCACGTGGTGTGTGTGTGTGTGTGTGTGTGTGTGTGTGTGTGTGTGTGTGTGTGTGTGCATTGGCTCTCACCGTATGTGTTCACCTTTCCACTGGAGACAGGAAAGCATCAGAGAGGCCTAGTCAGGAGAGCAGTTCTGAAACATTACCAAATACCTGAAGATGTTTAATTTGTAGAAAGGACAGGACAGTTGAAACTGCTATATGAATTCACTTACACATACATTTATTTAACAGCTCTGCAGGGTTCCTTTCCTTAGGAATACGTGTCAACATGTGAGAATGAGAACCCAGACAGGAATGGACAGTGTGTCATGTTGCTGTTATTGTTGTTCCGTAGCAAGACAAGGAACATCTTTTAACTTTGGCATTCCTCATTGATTTGTGTCACCTTGCTTAAGCATCCCAGCTGAAGAGGGAGGAAAGGAGAATGACTCTGGAACAGAATGCTGTTCTGCAGCATCAGAATTCTCAGAGGGAATTTGATCTGCACTCTTCACTCTGAATACATAATTGAGGACTACAGTACTTTCTGAATGAAGCAAAACGGCAGCACCTAACAATGTTAGAGTTAACAATGTGTGTAGTAGAAATGTGCGCTTTCAAAGCTTTTGATCCAAATGCTAAGAGATGTTGTGGGGCTCCAAAAACAATTAAAGGGAGAAGTACATCACATTAACCTTCCTCATCATCAATAATTAGCATTTGATTTTTGAAAAAGGAAATGATTCAGAAATTTGTTGATAATTGAAATATGTTTGAGTTCAGTGATAAGACAGAACAAAGAATAAATGTAATTTTAAACATGATCCAAATAATTTGAAGAACTTTTGAAGTTCTTCAAGCCACTTTCACTAGGGGAATCCTGAGACTCTTAGAACGAGTGAGTCACACTCTTGATTAACCATTCACTTCTTTATGAAGAAATTACAGAATTACAGCAGGATCGTTGGCAGGTAGGTTAATGTCAGCAGCTGCCTTCTCTGCACTTTCTAGTTTAATTCAATTCAGCTCATCTTTATTGAACTCATGTACACAAGTCTGATGTTGAGTTTTTGTGGATCAAATGTGAGTTTGTAAAAGAAAGTCATTTTTCACAAATATATCTAGTGATTAAAAGATCAGAGCCAGTCTGCTTCCACCACTTCCTCTCTGTGTAAGCTTGGAGAACTTATTAACCTTTCCCAAGCCTTGATTTTCCTATTTGAAAACACGTATTAAACTCCAGCAATATCTATTTCCTAGGCTAATGGGAAGATTATATGAGATGTTGCATGTGGCAGGCATTTAATGATCTTAAATGCGTATTAGCTGCTATTAAAAGTAGCAGAATTGTACAATCTTCTGGGGGATGATAGGTAACTGCAGGATGAATTATTATTATTATTATTCATCTCACATACCTTCCATGTCTACTATGAATTAAGTCCTTGTTTGAAAACGCTAAGGTGCATTGACATCCTGTTGGATCTCAGGAGATGTGAGATGTGAGGTCTGGACCACAGCTGAAAACGCAGCATGTACTATGTGTTACGGAAACTTGGGGGAAAAAATCAGTTTACCAGTTGAAGTGTCTTAGCTAGAGCTCCTACCTGGATCATCTTCAGCAATTAGCAAATTGGTTATTGTACATAATAGAGACTTGAGAGTTTCTACTGCCAGTTGATTCCATCAAAGACCAAGACTATGTGTTTACGTTTCAACAGTGTTGGCTTTATTCTCAGGCTGTCAATATGGAGGTACAATACCCAAACAGTTCCAAATAGAATAATGCCAAACTAAAGAGAATGAAATTATTTCTGTGCTTTTCCCCAGCAGATTCTTTTTGCCAACTTCTCTTGTTTTATTGAACATCTGTTCTTATCCCACACCATCACTACTAGAAAGATAAGAACTACCTAATTCGTGGAGCACATGGATCCACAGGAGTAGAAGCCAAGTCAAGCAAAGATCCATTGGAAATTCAGAAGTTTTGGCAAAAACCAACATGTCCACATGTGCAGGCAGGGTCTGGAGATGTTTCCAAGTGTGTGAGAACACTTGAAGTGTTCAAATTTCAACAGGTAGTCATCAAACGGGCATGTTAAACGCAGGGAACTAGAACAAAGGCCAAGAACTCCAAAGCAGCAAGGACCTTCCACTTCCTCCCAAGATCAGGAACAAAAAAAATGGACTTATCCTGCCATGTGGGAACGCCAGAGAAAGAGTTTTCAAGACATTGAACACCAGGAAACAAAGGACAAGTGATCCTTGAGACTTGTGAAATGGATTTACACAGCCCCTTGATCACTGCTGCTTACTCTTTTGAGAGTGTCTCCACATCATAGCAGAGGGACCATGTGGGATTTGAAGAAAAAGAAATTATATATATATGTGTGTATATAGACACACACACATTTAACAATGAGGGTCTTATGAACAAATTTTACAGAAACTAGAGATCTGGCGTAAGAGTAAGCCTTGGATGTTGCTCTAGAGACGCACCTGGTACCACAGACGCTCATGGGTGTTCACATTTCAAGAGAGGATGAAGGCTGTGGTTTGGAGGCATCTGTGAGCTCTAATAATGGAGATCTGGGACTATATTTTCTCTGGAGAGATTTATTTACATTCCAAAAGGTTAGAGTAAGGAGGCTTTCTCAGAAAAGGGGCAGCTGCTTCTTCTAGGATACACAGCATCAGAAATCTGCTTTGCTGTGTACTCCACCTACAGAGTGACCTGCCACTCATGGTTGCTTATATCTGGGTTACTTGGTGTCCCCTGGAGATACGGGGAAGTGCTGCCACAATGCCGCTCTGTTGGTCTCACTGTGAGGGTAGTAAGAAATCTGTCCTACATTCAAAACCCTCTCAGTGTGTGTGTTAAGTACAGAATGAATAAAGGTGACCTCAGAGAGCTAACAGAGAAGAACCCAGAGCTTGGCACACTTCCTATATCAAGGAGAGCAGAGCTGAGAGAGCTTGCAAAACGAGCAACAAAAAGAAGGCAGTCACACAGAAGAGAAGCCCTGGAGATGCTCTCAGATTTTTTTTTTATTCTTAAAAGCCATACTGGAAAAAAAATGATTTGAAAACCATTATCATATATACATTTATAAAGGAGGGGGAGAGAGAGAGAGAGAGAGAGAGAGAGAGAGAGAAATACAAGAGACTTTTGTTCACTGGCTCACTCCCTGAATACCGACCACGGGGCTAGGCTAAAACCCCCTTCCCTCTGATATGGAAAGTGGCACCCCTAGTAACATTTCAAGTGCTCTGTTAAACATCTGCCCCAAATTCATAATTAGGATGAATACTCAGGAAGATTTTATTCTTTCAGTTGTACAGAGCGATTTACCTAGCTGGGGGTACCACTTGAGGCCTGTCTAGCATATTATAAATGCAAGAACGAATGATATCAAACTGTTTTCAGGAACCTGAACTATACTCAAAACACTGGTGATGAGTGTGGATGGGAGCATAAAATCGCTTAGCACCCAGCAGGATCAAGAGAATGACCAGGCATAAAAAGTGGAAAATAATCCAAACCAAACTGGAGCTGTCACATTTGTTAAATGTCAAGTACATTTAAACAATTATTAAAAGTATATTCTATATGTTTGAAAAGTTAATGAGATAAATGCAGGGTGTTAAAATTCTGGAGACGAAAATTGTGATCACTGAGGTTAAAAGCCCAGTGCATGGTACTGATGGAAGGTTATACATCAGTGAGAAGACAAGCTAAGACACTTGGAGGCACATATTCAAACTAAAAGCAAGCACAAAAGGTCAAAAAAAAAAAAAAAGAAAGAAAAAGCCTCAATGAGCTGTAGGAGAATGACAAGTGGAGAAAGTGTTGGAATAGGAAGCATAAAAAATTTGGAATCATAATTGCTGAACAGACCCCAAATTTAATAAAAACTTTAAATAAAATTTGGGAGCAAGAAACAAGAAGAAAATTGCACTGAGGTGCGTCATAATCCAGTTGCTTGGAGTGGGCGCTGTGGTGCAGCAGCTTAAGCCGCTGAATGGGACGCCTGCACCGCTGCTGGAGTGCCACTGCCAGCCCTTGATGCTCCCAGTCCTTGAAATTCTAGTTTTGTAACCCAGCTCCCTGCCAGTGTGCCTGAGAAGCAGCATGTGATGGCTCTAGCAGATAGTCCCTGCCACCTACACGGGAAACCTGGATGGAGTTTCTGTCACTCGTTTCAGACCTGGCATCTGTGGCAATTAGGGACGTGAACCAGTGCATGGAAGACCTCTGTTTGTCTGTCTCTCTCCTTCCCCGTCACTTTACCTTTTGAATAACTAACTTTAAAAATTGCATTTAAGGGCCCAGCATGGTAGCCTAATGGCCATGGGTGCTGGTTTGTGTCCTGTCTGCTCTGCTTCCCATCCAGCTCCCTGCTTGCGTCCTGGGAAAGCAGTCGAGGAGATCCAGAAGAAGTTCTTGGCTCCTAGCTCCAGATCAACTCAGCTGTGGCTGTTGTAGCCACTTGAAAAGTGCATCAGCAGACTAAGATCTTAATTTGTCTCTCCTCTCTGTATACCTGACTTTCCGGTAAAAATAAATAAATCTTTAAAAACTCTTGCATTTGAATTTATTTTTTTTTAATGCCATGAGTGTTTTATTTGAGATTTCGTTATATCTTCTTTAGGATAAACTGTCAGTTTTGGTGCTTCAGAATTTCACGGGGTGGACAGACCACATAATCATGATCAACAATATCCAGAAATAATCATCTTTGATAAGCGCATGCGGAACCTGAGGAACGTGGAATACTGGGGAGAAATGAGGCACCTGAAACACGTGGCATTTACATGAGCAGTTTTAAACCGCAGACTTTTGGAATCCTCTCTAGCTATAACTCTATGAAGACTAAACACTTAGTTTGTTAGAGCCTGTCCGTAATTTCCAATCGTCAAGGATGAAGGATCTTGGCGGTCTGCGCGTGAGTCGTAGGTAACAGTTCTTTCTGGGAACCGCACACTGACACACTCATCCAGAACTGTACTCTGCTTTGAACACAAAGGCAGCTACAGCAGCAAATGTACAACTTTTGTAAATCAGACATCAAAAAATCTGGGCATGCAGAGACAAAAGCTGTCTTGTTTTAGGTCTCACAGCCTGTGGGTTCATGAATACTTCAGCTCTGCTCCTGTTTACCGAAAAGGATGTAGAGAAGATGCCCACAAGATAGCAGGTGTAATTTAAGAATTCCTGGTATTTGGTGTATAGGAAGTGAGGAAGGGAACTGTCACGTGATTGACATCAACAATGGTGCCCACTTGATGAAGGCTCTGAGTGACTTAGGAGTCACACTCAGTTCTGGTTCACAGCCCTTACTCGTATGTTCAAAAAATAATTACAGTCCAGAGGAAGGCAACAGGAATCCGAGCTACACAAAGATGGTGGGCCATTGTCAACACCATCCTTTAGCCAAGACCAATACTGTGATCTACAAGAAAATTTTAAACTTCCTTGTCAAGGACTCAGACATGTTTTCTTTTCTTTTTTAAAGATTTATTTATTTTGGGTCCCAGAGCAATAGCGTGGCGGTTAAAATCCTCGCCTTACACGTGCTAGGATCCTGTATGGTCACCGTTTCTGGTTCTGGTGGCCCCACTTCCCATCCAGCTCCCTGCTTGTGGCCTGGAAAGGCAGTTGAGGACGGCTCAAGGTCTTGGGACCCTATACCCACGTGAGAGACCTGGAAGAGGCTCCTGGCTCCTGGCTTCAGATTGGTTCATCTCTGTATGTTGTGGCCACTTGGGGGAGTGAATCTGAGTATGGAAGAATTTCTCTCAATGTATCTCCTTCTCTCTCTGTAAAAATCTGCCTTTCAAATAAAAATTAATATGTATTTAAAAAAAAGAAAGAGACTGCTCCCACATCACTTTTCTTTATAAACACTGTCAGTTTATAGTGGACACTGCTATTGTGAGTGTGCACTGTCGTGACAGCAAGAACATCCTGTAATGCCAGGACATGCGCATACGTGTCCTGCTGCATCAAACTTAAAATAAGTGATGACCACATTTAAAAAATAAAGCATTCCATTTTAGAGATCAATTGTTGCATTGACTATTTAGCTCAGGAGTTTGTTTTTTGGTGGTTTTAGTCAAATAGGAATAACCAAATAAAAGATGAGAGTAGTCTGGCCAGCAATAGTGTCACTGAAGGAAGTCAAGTGGAATTTAAATTCAGAATACTCCTAAGAAGCAGACACGAACATCTTTGTTGCTGTTGGAGTGTGGGATCTGACAGAAGATGGAATCCAGGGTGCTGTGATGGTTTGAGGGCTGAGCAACCCGTTGAGCAGAATTGCCACATCTGAGAAACGGAAAACTGCCAAGAGGCTCACTGGGGGTGGGAGGTGGCAGATTGAATGCAAAGCTTTGATTCTGAACTTGTTCAGTGTGAGACGCCTCACCGCCATCTTGGGATCGCCCACAGACTCTTAATAGTTCCCAGTCAATGCTTCTTTGGTGGAACTACTCATCTTCTCTTCCAACCTGCCTCACTGCTGTCGTTTTCATTTCAGTTTGTGAGATTTCATTCTTCTAGTGGTTCAGAACACGGAGCCCAGAAATGTAGAATCCTCCACCTCTCCCTTATTTTCCTTTTATAGTCACGTTTAACATGCTAAAACATTTTATTGCCTCAATATTTAGTAAGAAATCTACAATCAATTCTCATCTCCCTCATGCTAAAAGCTTGCTCTGTGCCCCCAATATCTGCCTAGAATGCTCCAACTCCTCAGGTCTGTTTTCACTGTGGCTAATAGAACTATATTTTACAAGAAAAATCAACTAGATGTTAACCTTTCTGTAGTTAAAATCCTATAAGGTTTTTCTATTCCATTCAGAGTAAAATAGAAATCTAGTGTTGACTTATAAGTTCCCACTTGATCCCTCTCATTTTATCTCCTATTTCTCTCCCACTCCTTGCTGTTCCACTAATGTGCTGGGTACGTTACCACCAGGGGCTCCCAGAGGCATGAGGTGTTTCCTCTGCAACAAACATTTATCACTGTTATATGACCCAGCTCATTCCCTTATTGTCCTAAGTTTTTGTTCAAATGTCAGGGTCTCACGGACATTTGCCCTAACTGCCCTATGTAATGTGCAAACTGGCACATACAGCTATACCTGCCACATAGCCTACTTCCTTATCTTGCTCTCTTTTCTCTGGTATGGAAGCCACTCTTTCTTTTTTTTTCCCTAAGATTTATTTATTTTTATTGGAAAGTCAGATATACAGAGAGGAGGAAGAGAGACAGAGAGGAAGATCTTCAGTCCGATGGTTCACTCCCCAAGTGGCCACAACAGTTGGGGCTGAGCCAACCCAAATCCAGGAGCCAGGAACTTCCTCCAGGTCTCCCATGTGGGTGCAGGTTTCCAAGGCTTTGGGCCGTCCTCGACTGTATTCCCAGGCCATAAGCAGGGAGCTGAATGCAAAGTAAGGCTGCTGGGATTAGAACCGGCATCCATATGGGATCACGGTGCGTTCAAAGCGAGGACTTTAGCCACTAGGCCATGCTGCCAGGCCCAGCCACTCTGGACCTTTCATAATATCCTTTGTTATTTATTCCTTTTATCCTTTGTAATTTATTCCAAAATATTAAAAATACATACCATGTTTCTACTTGCATAATCTCCAAGGCCAGGAATTAGGATCTGTTTGCTCAGTTATACATCCCAGGGACCTGGAACAGTGCCTGGCACAGAGTGGCCCTCCGGGAATGCTCATTGGATGCTGAGCATGGGACCTCACTCTGCCAGAACATTATCTTTTGATCAGAAGGACATCAAGACAGGTGGGTAGTATGAATTGACTATTAATTTACTGCCCCTTTTCAATGCATATTTAAAAACTAGCCTATCAAAAAAAGTTTTAAAGAAAAAATTGTTTCTATTTATGTAGAAGGGAGGACTGAGTCCTGTAGCAGTATGTATGGGTAGGACAGAACCCAACAGTGGGCCTCAGCCTTTTCTTTATCATTCCAGGACATTATGTTCTGAACACACCTGAAACACCCACGAAGCCCCAAAGTTTCATGCCCTGCCCTTGAGCAGGGCTATCACTCGAGCGTGCCCTTTGTGGCTCTATGCAGCCACTCCAAGCAGAGGTGCCTTGTTCTCCGATATCCCATGTTGCCCTCAGACTGGCCATCTGGCAAGACTCTTCCCATTTTGGAATATTCTAGGAGGTGAGCTAGTGCCCTTCAGATACAGATGGCCGAGAAAGTTGGCTGTGACTCTGATGTTAGCTTCAGGGGATAAGCCTCCCAAGGTCACTGGTTCAGTCTGATCATTTGGAAAGCCTGTATTATTCCAGGTTCTGCATTAAGACATCTTGCTTCTCTCCTCCACCAGACTGTGCACCAAAACAGCAGGAGTGGTGAATGATGTCAGTGGCTGAGGACGAAGGACACTCCCTACACCCTCGGCTTCTTCGGTGGCAGGCTGTTCTTGTCCCTTTAACTCATCTGTTGGGGAGGAGACACCTTCCCCCTGCCCCCCAAAGGTGCTTTCTGGCAGAAGCTCCTTGCTCCCTCTTTTGTATCGAGTCTACTTCGCTTTTCTGATAAGTGACTACTCTTAGCCAGGGTTGAGATAGAATCTAATGTCAAATCAATGGATTTCTCTATTAATAGATTCTCTTTGAAAAAAAGGAGACCTTGTGTAGAAAACTCACGTTTGAGCAGTGAAGTTGCTTCTATTATGTGAAGATGATTTAAAAACATTTGCAGACAAGGGAATTAAAAGGTATTTTTTTTTAATGCAAGAGTGGTTTGAAAAATATACACAAGGCTCCTCAGAAGTTCTTGGATAATGTGCACTTAGAAGAAGTGATATAGGGAGTTCAAAAGTTTTTACACCTTTTTAACATATCTTTTTTAAAATAAATATTTACTGATTTTTATTGGAAAGGCAGATTTACAGAAAGAAGGAGAGACAGAAAGAAAGATCCTTCATCTGCTGGTTTACTCCCTAAGTGGCTGCAATGGCCAGAGCTGAGCTGAGCCAATCTGAAGCCAGGTCTCCCATCTGGGTGCAGGGTCCTAAAGCTTTGGGCCATCCTTGACTGCTTGTTCAGGTCACAGGTTGGGAGCTGGATGGGAAGTGGAGTAGCTGGGACATGAACTGGTGCCCATATAAAATACCAGCGCATGCAAGGCAAAGTTTTAGCCTCTGGGTTGGGCTGTGAACTCAATCCAAGTCGTCTTCTAGCTCCATGGGCCATCATTTGTTGTCTTACAGGGTATGTATGAGCAGGAATCTGGGGTTGGGAGCAGTTCTGGGACTTGAAGTTAAGTACTCTCATATGGGACACAGCTGTTCCAGTCTATACTTGTACCACTAGGAAAAATGCTGGCCCTTAGACTTACACTTCTGTTTCTTCCAGGAACTTTCTGAAACACCTTTGACAGTTAACACAATGTCTTCAATTGTGAAAACTCATGTCCTGCTAGGTGGAATAATGACCTTTACCATTTTATAGAGGAGACTGGCATGGAAAGAAATGTTATAGGGAACAGAAGTGTTGCTTCTAAATCTAGGAACTGTGGAGGGAAAGAGTGTGGGACTCACTCCCTTGTTCTGTCCACTGTGTCACCTTTCTATTCAATGTGAAATGACGATCACTTGGACTGTCAAGAAAGAGCAGCCAGAGTCCTAGGGCTCCTGTAGAAACCCCACCCCATACCTCTTGGACAAAGTCTAAAAAATGTGTGCCCATTTTCAGCTGCTTTTTTTCCTTTGATGCCTTAGAAGTTAAGAAACCTCTAAAAGGACAAAATCTGTAACATCAAGAGTGGACAGGATTCATAGTTATTCCAGGGATAGCCAGGGTATAAGGTCAGGAAAGAAGAAAGTCAGAGGTATTTTCTTTGGAGGTATTGGATATGAGGCTGTGTGTGTGTGTGCGTGTGTGTGTGTGTGAAATGAATATCATCACTGGGTGCATGATACAAGAGGACAAAAAACAAAGCGAAATCTTTTTAAAAAATTAATTAATTACATTGCATTATGTGACACAGTTTTACAGGCACTGGGATTCCCCCCACCGCTCCCCAAACCCTCCCCCCATGGTGGATTCCTCCACCTTGTTGCATTACCACAGTTCAGATTTAGTTGACATTCTTTCATTGCAAGCATTTATCAAGCATAAAGTCCAGCATTTTATTGTTCAGATAAGTTCAACGGCTTCTTGGGGACATAACATCAGTAACAATTTATAACTTTATGGAATTAATTGACATGGTATTGAGTAACCAATATGTTAAAAAAAAAGTAAGTTCTGAACCATATCCTGTGACTTTTTCATTGACATTTCAATTATTAGCTTATATACAACCAGGTTCTATGCACGTTAAAATGGCTATAGATTACTAATCAGCTGTCTCGTGTTTATTTTAATTTTAGTATTTAGCAGTTTATAGTGTTGAAGCATGATTTTGCTGAACCTGGCTGTTTTTCAGGTAGTCTAACTCTATAATTCTAACAAGACAGGTGACAACATTTTAGGTGAACAGTTTTAGGAGGTGTGTGCAGAGAAATCCTCAATGCCCTAGTGAAGAGTAACTAATCTTTGTGACCCACCTAGTGAGGTATAAGTGCATCCATGCTGACCAATTCCTGTCTGATTCTAAGCTTTCTTTGTTGTTCTCTGTCTATCTATTCTAGATTATTTGCTTGTTTGTTTGTTAGTTCATTTTGAGGGGTTTCTGGAGCGATCCTGATGCTCATTGCCAGAAAGGGTGGGAACCAGACAAGGACCAGAGAAAGCTCCCTCCCTAGTCTCGAAGGAAGTTTACTGTCCTTCTGTTTCTGTGGACTGCTCAGGGCTCCTGGTTGTTGTTCTGATGACCTTGGATCCTGCAAGGCAGGATTTGGATTTCTTTCATCCCATGTGGTAGATCTAGATGGGGGTGGATGACCTCAGAGTTCTTGGCCTCTGAAGGCACTCCATTACCCCGTGGTCTCCTTGGCAGTTGGGATATAGTCCGTGGAGCTCGTTACTGATAGTCCGTGAGGATCTGGGAGTCTTCAGGGTTGGGATACAAGCCTCCTCCTGTCCACCTGCTCCACTCTGGGATCCCCCTCCCCCGCTCCATGCATATGACCTCCTGTAAAGAGGTTGTCAGGATTACTCCTGATTCCCGCCATATGCCTTTGTAGTTTTACTATTGTCTAATGCTGATTCGAGTCTGTTGTCTAAGTTACCAGTTATGATCCTGATATGTGAGGAAATCTTATTGTCCTACTAACAGAGTAAGTAGCATGGGAGGTGGGGACAAGAGAGATACAGGGACTTTTGCTAGAATTTCACCTGTGTCTGCTTTGAGATAAAGGAGCCAATTCTTGCCTGAGTTTTAGAATTGCTGGCTAAGAGCTTGGACCCTGTGTTACGTTTAATCTCCAAACCTGGGTAGGCTTTCCTCTCATGAACAAAGGCTTGTTGTTTTTGAACTTGAGATTTAGTTTTGAAAAAGCTAAGAATTTTCTTCGTTGGCTTTAAGTTGAGATGGCTGGTATGGGGGTTATCTGTGCTTTTGTTTCCTGTTTGCATCTTTTTCTCTGCCATCATCAATCTTATCCTAGGCAGAGGACTATTCCGAAGAGTCATCTAGATAGGCCGACTGCCTGAGAACCACACCAAGTGAGACAACTGAGAATTGCGGGAAAGATTCACAATGCTTGTGAATCTGCTGATGGCGGAACTTGGGCACTTACACCATTCTGTAACCGTAGGAAGAGAGCAACCTCTCTAAAAGAAAAGGGGCTGGTTCACCATTACATATCTGTATGGGATGATGTTGAACATTTTTTTTTCAGTGCACTTGAAATTTGAGGTACTATGTAATTTTAGGAGCAAGGCCAGCAATGATCTTTGCTCTTTTCCTTCTTGTTTTGGCAGGTTAACTTTGACTATTTAAAATGTTTTAGTCTGGGAAGAAATACCCTCATGACTTCAGGGTGTGCTATTGTTTTCCATTTTGTGTCTCACTGAGGCATAGTATGGAATCCCGCATGGAAAGATCTGCAGGGCTTACAGTCTTTGCCAAGGTTCTGTGTCTCCAGATCTGTGTCCCAAAGGTACCTTGGTTCAGAATTCCCAATTCACTTGCTGGTTTCTACTGTAGTGCTGGAACTGGTAAGGGTGAGAATGACTGAACCAAATGGAACAGACTGGATTTGCTGTGATCACCACCTAATTTGTGCCTCTGCCTGAGGTCAGGCCATTTTGAAATATGCCTGGAACATTCTCTTCTTTGTACCAAGGCTTGCTTCAATGAAACGGTTATGCTAACACTTACCTAACAGGACTTTACCGATGCTTAACCCACCTCAGCTGTGCCAGGCTTTTCCACGTCTCCTTGGTACTGGTGGCTGGGTATATGAGCAGGAGGAACAGAACTGAGAAGTACTTGAAATGCACCTGTCAGGGTCCTAAAGTACTGAGTCCTAATCACAGGCTTCCAGGACAGATTCTCTCACTCCTGACCTTTAGCACGGAGTTGTGATTTACCTATATAACAACTTACAGTGTGCAGTTACAACTGCACATCTCAGAATAAGAACTCGTTTCCAAGGAAACTCAGATAACACAGGGGAGGCTAAAGCACCAAAGGAAATTTTTGCCTCTACAGCTACAGTAAACAACAAACACAGCCTCACTTCTGGGAAGATAACAGACACTGAGTTTCCATTCCATTTATTCAGTACATGGATGCTTGGCATTCAGCAAAAATGTACAAGGAATATTGAATACTAAATCAAAACAAAGTCAAAGATCCTTAAACTCCCCAAGTAATAAAGCTGTGATCCCTAGCACCACCGTGTGTGTTGCCCACTCCCTGAGTTATGAGGGACTGGACAAGCACTGGATCCAGTCCTAGATATGGTAGAAATTTTGGAAATGATCAAACTGATATTTAAAGGAAACATGACTAAAACGCTTAAACTTCTAATAGAAAAGATGGCCAGGAAACAACAACAGATGAGCAATAAACTAAAATGCTCGGGCGTCCTAGCTGTGCATAGCAGGAAGCAGATTGAGTGTGTCTGCTCCTTGCACCTGCAGTTGGCACTCTTAGGAATAACTTAGGCATAATTGACGCTGTTTCTCTTTGTGATCTTTGTTTCCTCTGAGTTCCTGTCTCTGTTGGTTTAACATCTTCCTCAGAGGTGTGTGTTTCCATTCGTAGTTTAGCCTGAGTGTTATAAAGCTGAGCAGTTGTAGCAGAGGAGGGCTAGGATCTGCTAGTCAGGTCATTCATTGGACAGGGAACTGGTCTCTTTCCTTCAGAAAGGTTGTATGTTTTTCAGATGCCAATTTCTGAAGGGTTTTTAAGATTAGCAATTTTTTTTGGCAGAATTTCATCCTCAAATGTTCTGCCTGTGGATCAACTACCACACAGAAGAAAAAAAAAGAGCTGGAGATCTTTTACTTGAAATTCTTGCTTTTAAATTCTGCTCACCCTGCTCATCTGTACTTGATGTGTTATTGTTTCTGCATCTGGTGGGAGGCAAAAGCAGTAAGCGGAAGAGGCTGGCTCTTGGTCCCTGAGCATCAGTTTACAGGTGTCTCAGCTAAGATCCTCATCAGTGTTGTTTGCGTGGAAGTCCGTGTTGGTAGAACTTTCTCTAGCAGTGTGGGTATCTTGCATTCTAGCAACTTAAAGCAGACACAGTGACAGCTGTTGTTCTGGATATTCTTTTTAAGGATGCTTATGTACAAGCAGCTTTGGAAGATAAAGGCAAGGTTTTTTTTTATTTTTCTGGAGTAAGATGATTTTTGTTTGTCACCCAGCATAATAAAGATTATTTTCGTGCAGCCTCTTGGAAATACTGGGATTTCCTAAGATTGCAGTTCCCCAGTGGGTGTGCAGCTTTGAGGGGCAATGGGACATGATGTGAACATGATTATCTTGCTGGCTTTTGTACCAAGAATGATAGAAACCTATGTCTCTGATCCAGGAGATTCAGGTCTCCTGGGAACATGCAAATGCCAGCTGTGGAAGCATTATTTGAAAGCTTGGCAAGTAGGATCAACTCTCAGACACCCAGTTCTGTGATTTTCCAGAATGACATGCAGAGCTCAGGAATCTTTGTGAGGCTGCTTCTGGTTCTAGACATCCACACAGTTATTCCTCTTCTGGCCTTTCTGTCTTCTAAGTACGAAATTATCAGCTGGATGTCACCCTTCTAATATCCGAGGCTCCTCTCTGCTTTTCCTGCCCCAGCATGAGAACACCTGTTTTAAGCATAAAAACAGTCCTTCTCCTTTGCTGCTTCTTCAAGCTACTCCTTCTACTCTCACACATTCCTATGTTCTAAAGATTCAAGTTTTGTAAATAAAAGTCAAAATGTTTTCTAAGTACTTTTCTGCTTTCAAGTCTACCACTTAGCTCTTCTGAGACAAAAAGTGGCCTTTTTCATGTTCAAGTGTGAGATGAAAGGGGGACAAGTTCAAGGGGAAAAGGAGTGAGATGAATTAATGTTTCAGAACGCTATTGGGGTCACATTTATTTGGGTCAAAACACCTAGTTTTTACTTTGATCTCTTTCCTTGCCAGGATCCAGAGTGCCCAGCCACCCTCCTGCAGACTTTCCCATGGAGTTTAGTAATTATGCACGCAAATCCTAAGCTTTTTAATAGGAAAGATGCAGGAATAATACTGGATGCTCTCTGCTTTCTACCCTTTCTCCTGCTTTATCCCTATTGATTTTTGTTCCAAGAATCTTATGCCTAAAAGTGTGCACAGGGTTAAAAATTTGACACATTCTTGAACGTTTGGAATCATCAGGCTGCTTCCAGGGCAAAGGTGTCCTCTGAGGATAAAGTGGTGCTGGATCCAGGCAGGGAGGAATGCGAAATGCATAAGCTTTCTTCTGGAAGAATACAGAACCTAAATGGAGGCGCTTAGGTTCACTGGGAAGAACCTGAGGGCCAGGGTGGAAACAGCACGAACAACAGCCGAGCCATGTTGGGGCCAAGAAGACTAATGAGGAGAATGACCCATCACTCATCTGAATCTCAGGGAGGTGTCTTCCAGCCAGCTCAGTAAAATGATAGGAGGGAGATTGTTCATGGGACTCAGCTAGAGCTAGAACAACAGGGATGTAAATGAGAACCAGGAGGAGGATGTTCAATGAGGTCATGTTATGTCCTACATGATATGTCCTGGCCCACTTCTATCCAATAAGCATCTCTTTTAGTTCTACTTTTCTGTGTGCTTTCTGAAGTGCCCTTGAGGGCAAGCTTCCCCTCAAGGTCTGCACAGACACTGAGATGGCTCCAGCAGCTCTGGATTCACCGAGACCCTGACGCGGTGAGAACAGGAGAGGGCAGGGGAGATTTTGTTTATGGGAAGAGTAGGGTTGTGGCACTAGGGTACTGCAGATGCTCCCTGAACAATGGCATGGACCTTCAGGTTTAAGGATCAAGAGGGCTTTGGAGTCTTCTTGAAAATGTGAACAATGACCGTAGCCCCAAATCTAAGCCAAAGGACAGGATCCAGAGACTGATTCAGAAGGCATATAGAATCTGATGACAATTGCTGAAAGCAAGATACGGTCTGATGTTTGTGGGGACTGGGATGAGCAAACTCCTTCCTCTGGCATCTGCTTTCATCCTTTCTCTAGAATAGATTGTCCTTGGATGTGAAGATTCACATAAGCTTCCCTTTAAATCTCCTTTTTTAGTTCAAAGGTAATCTTAGCTCCTTTTTCTCTCTAGCGTTTTTCAAGATTCACATGTCCTTTAAAATGTGTTTTGAGCAAAAGGCATTTGTTGATAATCTGGGGAATAAATTTGCACTTTAAAATTGGAAGGCTTGGTGCCGTGACTATGATGGATCCCCAATGGTCCCCTCTGAGCCTGATGGATCCCCAGCTGCCCTCTCTGAGCTGGGCAGAGCCTCTATGCGAGCAGCCCTGCCTAGGCATAGGGAGTTTCTATGAAGAGGAGTCTGGATTCATGGGCTCTCTGTCCAGGAGCCTGAGAGAGTTGTCTTGTGTGGAATGGCGGTTGCATCTAATGTGACTTTGAAATTATTATTTTTTTTTCCTGGAGATTTTACATTTACTTATTTGAAAGTCAGAGTAAGAGAGAGAGAGGCCACACATGCACGTGCACTCACTCACACATACATTCTCTCTCTCTTATCCGCTGGTGCACTTCCCAAATGCACAAACAGCAGAAGCTGGGCAGGCTTTCCTCAATGAGTGTCAGTGATCCCGTGGTTTAAGTCATCACCTCCTGTCTCCCAGGGTTTACTTTAGCAGGAAGCTAGAATTGGGAGTGAAGTTGGCAATGTTACCTGGGGATTCAAATTTGTAGTGTGGGCATTTTAACTATTGCAGCAAATGTGCTCCATAATATTCCTAAGCATTCTATAATAATCTAGCTAAAGATAATTGAAACAATTATTTTTTCTTAGACTGTGAGCTTTCGCCCAGGTTCATGCATTTTGGGTTCAGTGTTCTATTCTGTTCCCTGCTATCACTGGCTGAAGGGACCTTGGGTTCAAACTATGGATTTCTACTCCAGTGTCACCTGGATAATATCATAGGAGGATGTTCCCCTCGCAGGACTCGATCATACCCAGGAGAGTTTACTCCATGTTTCCAGTAGGAAAATGTAGCGAAATCGAACTGCTGCTGTCTGACTTCTCAATCTACAAAAGCAGTCATTTGGAAAAAGCTACCATAACACATGGGGCATTTTATTTTGAGATTTACTTATTTGAAGGCAAAGTCAGAGAGAGAGAGAGAGACAGAGAAAGAGAGAGAACAAGCTCCGTATTCACCGGTTACTCTCTAAATGGCTGTGATGACTGGGCCAGACTAAAGCCAGGAACTTACTTCAAGTCTCCCACGTGAGTACAGTGGCCCAAGCACTTGGAGCATTTTCTGCTGCTTTCCTAGGTACACTGGCAGGAAGCTTGTTTGGAAGTGGAGCAGCTGGGACATAAAATCCAAGACACATTTCGATTTGATTTATCCTAGTCCTCATCCATCCCCAAATATAAACCATTTATCATTCTATTTATTCAACCCTATCACTTCTTATCATGAAAGAGCCCTTCATATATAGTACATGTAAGTTTTTTTTTTTAAGAATGAAGTATTTTAATATGTTGACTTGGTTAGTTGGATAGGCCCCAAACCTCGGCATTTAATGTCTCCTTTTCACACTTACTGCCAGTTTCAGTCCCCACCAGGGTTGGGGCAGGGAGGGAGATGCTCCTATCTTCCCTAGGGCTCTCATGGGAGTCTGAGTCGAAGATGCTGGCAGCGGCTGGATCTTTGCAGCAGTTCTCCAGTCCTGGCTGCCCTGCTGCTGGTCCTCCTCCTTGCTAATGAGTCAGAGAAGGCAGTAGAGAGTTGTTCTGATGCCTGACTCCTAATTCCATGGCGGAGACATGACTGAGTTCTGGATTTCTGGTTTGAATCTAGTTTAATTCTAGCTGGCAAAGGCATGTGGGGAGTGAACTAATGCTAGGAAGATTCTCTCAATAAAAATAAATGATGACAAAAAAATCAAATGCTTGAACCAAAATAATGAAATTTACTCTTCACATTTAATACCAACAAAAGCTCAATATTCTCAATGTAAATATTGACAAAAGTTGTTTTAAAATTTAAATAAAACTGAGAAAGTTGAAGGCATACGTGAAGGGGTCTTCAAAGATTTTATGGGAAAATCCTGTTGGGAAGCTGCATGGATATTTTTTGTACCATAATACATTGATCTTCTAACTCTATTGTCCCACAGTCTTTCTGAAGTACTGTCATATGTGTTCTAGGTGAGTTCTAACTAAAATTAACATCCAGATGTCCTTGTCATTCCAGTGATGCTGTCCAGGGGACTGGTGAGTCAAAGATGAGAAACATGAAAAATTTAATCAGATATCATTTAAATATCTATAAGATTTGTGGTGAGAGCCCACAGCAAGAACATGAAAAGTATTCAGAATGGAAACAGGCAGTAAATAGATTAGTTAAATCTAATCAAGTGCCGACACAGCCTTGGTGAGGAGACTGCAGAAGTCAATCTATTTCTTCAGATGGAACACGACTGTTTTGCAAGGAAAGGTCATACATTTCTTAATGGCAGAGTTCCTCTTGTCAGTGGCTTGTGCTTCGGCAAAACCTTTGGCCAGTAAGAACCTCACTATATCACCATATCACTGCAATTCATTTGGGAGCACAAGCTTTAACTTTCTCTTGTTATTTATTTATTTATTTTTACTTTAGTTTATTACTTTGAAACAGCTTATAATTTAGTTTCATTTTATTTAATGAATGAGGGAGGGAGGCAGAGAAAGAGAGAGACAAAGAGTGAGTGAGGAGATAGAAGAATCTTTCTTCCACTGATTTACTTTCCAAATGTTTTCATTAGCCAGATCCAGGCAAGGCTTTAGCTAGGATCCCAAACTCATCTAGGTTTCAGACGTGGGTAGCAGGAACCTAAGAACTGGAGTCACCACTTGTTGCCTTCCAGGAATATTAGCAGGAAGCTAGAATCGAAAGCAGAACCAGCACTGGACCCTAGACACATCAGTGTGACATATGGGCATCTTATACAGCAAACCCAGCTACTGTGTCAAATGCCTGCCATCAAATTGTGTGTGTGTGTGTGTGTGTGTGTGTGTGTGTGTGTGTGTGTGCACAAGCTTTATTTCACAAATGGGAAGCATAGATTGATGTCAGAGATAAACAAAATCAATCATACATTATCAATGCTTTTCTGCTAATTTAACTATATGAGGAGCATATCTAGAGTTAGAGAGAATTAAACATATGATAAACACAACAGATCCATGGTGACAATCTAAAATATGTAACTTAGTTGCTGCTTTACATTTTGAGTCTCAAGTTGAAATGCATTTTATTAAGTTATAATTAGTGTTGGTTGCTCATGATACCTTAGAACTCATTGTATCCTAAATTTGTTATATTGAAGTTGCTTGACAATTTGGATGCTGGGAAAATAGTTCTCTAGAGTGGCACTATTAAAATGCTATTTGAAAAAGCAATGATTTGAAATGTTGAAATGTAGCAAAAATGCTAAAGGGCTCCTGGTTCATAAAAGAAACCAAACAGAGTTGTTCAAAGATCTGTATAGGGCAAGTAGTTGGCACAATTGTTAAGGTGCTGCGTGGGAGTTTAGTTTGTTGGGTATCAGAGTGCGTGGGTTTCAGTGCTGGCTCCACCTCGAGTTGCAGTTTCCTGTTAAAGTGCTCTGTGAGGTGGCGAAGGATCGCTCAGAGCTGATTCCTGCCACACACTTGGGAGACTACATTGAGGTCTTGGTTCCTGGCTTTGGCCTGGGCGAGCCCCTGGTAATGCTGGCAGAGCGATCTGTCTGTTTTGTCTTTGATATTTAGAAAAAGTATGTATAGGTAAAACAAGATTAATGTAAAACTCAATTCTGGTTCTTGAGAATACCTCTTAGGGTGTATGGTTTTTGTAAGTAGAATAGGACTTGTAAACTTAAACTGATAGCTTAACAATAATATATATATATTATATATAATATATATAACATATACTTGTTAAATAATATATAACAATAATATATTGCATATAATTGTTAAATAATATATATTATTTAAATAAATGTAAACATACAAAAGGGTTGAGTGTGTCAGGAGGCAGGTTCAACTGTGTGTAAGAAAGAGTAAATCAAATCTTGCCTATTATTTCTGATTTGTGAGCAGTGTAGAGGCCCCAGTGCCGGCACGGAACTCCTGCCTTGGTTCTGCGGAGTCCTGGACTCCTTTTCATTTTGCTGTTTCTGAAGTTCCAGGACACTGCTGTCTTCCACATGATCCCAGGAATCCTGCTACCACGTTCACGTTCAACCCCGGGAAGCAGAGGAGGGAAGAAGGGGGTAATCCTCTGTTTAGGCAGTGGTATTGGGCAAAGGGCAGCCCTGAGCTCCCTGTGTGGGAAGGAGCGGCCAGGAACATGCACAGGGAGCCTGGATGCCTTGAGAGCAGGAGCTCCGCGACAGAAGCCGTCATCTGCTGCCTTCCCCGGCCGTTAGCAGAAAGCTGGATCCGAAGTGGTGCACCAGGACCAGAACTCACACCCATATAGAATGCTCTTACTGAGATGGAAGGCTTATCCTGTTTTGCCACGGCACTGGCCCAGGGCTTATTTCTAAAAGTTACAATTTTTTGAGAGGAAAAGGGTTGCATATGGGGTCGGGTTAAGACTTGACATTTATGGTGTCAGTCTTGGGTGAGATTCTGAAGAAAGGAAAAGAAGATTAGACCCTTCTGAGTAAAACTGACAGGAAATAAGAATGTCAATATAAAGGATTCATTTCTCTGAAATTGTCATAGGAGGGTTGTCTGGAATGATGAAGACATTAAGCATTTAGTATGTTTCAGAGATTTTTTTTAAAAAAAGATTATTTGTGAAGTCATATATAGAGAGAGGAGGAGAGGCAGAGGAAGATCTTCTGTCCAGTGATTCATTCCCCAAGTAACAGCAATGGCTGGTGCTGCACTGATCTGAAGCCAGGAGCCAGGAACTTCCTCCAGGTCCCCCATATGTGTGCAGGGTCCCAAGGCCTTGGGCTGTCCTCGACTGTTTTCCCAGGCACCCATATGGGATCCTGGCATGCTCAGGGTTAGGATTTTAGCCGCTAGGCCACCGCACCAGGCCCTCATAAACTCATCTAAGTCTTACAATTACTGTAAGTTAGGCACTGTTGTTTTCATTATGTTCATGGATAAAATGAGGTGCAGCATTATTGATCCTTTTGAGTAAGGTCACCCACATACTGCGTAGTCGAAGCTGGGATTTGTTTCTGGGTTCCTTGGCTCTGGTGCCTGTGACAACTGCTCTGTGTTATCTCAGGAAACTTTTTTTTAAAGGAGATTGCTTCCTGTTAACCCCATACCTGCCTGTGTACAGTACAATGTTAGGAAACACGGTTGGTATACGTAGGATGTAGGTGAGAATAAGAGCTTGGGTGACGAGTTCACTAGAAGACTGTAAAAGCAATGGTCTCTAGGAGGAAGGAGTCACACACCGAGTTGTTAGCAACAGGTCATGCTGCGAGAAGCATCAGACCGGAGGTCAGAGTTCAGCGTTCAGTCTAAGCAGCAGAGCCAGCCATTTCCGGCATTTCTCTGTTTCAACCAATGTGTCCTGAAGTTGAGGACGATGCTTGGCTAAGTGTCAGACAGTTGTGAAAACTTCTCTGTAACTCAGTATCTGTTACTTTGAAACATCTTTTCTCCCCATGGTGTATTTTAGGAAGAATAAATGCTTGGCTATCTTTGGAGAACTTAATCACAACGTTTAAAGCAATTACTCTAAGTAGTCATATCGGCTTAGAAGTGAGGAAAGGATTACGAAAATAAACACTCCTGTGTTTGATTAGTTCCAGAGGCCCAGGTAACAACGTGTACAATATAACAGGATCTGAGTGGTGAAATGGAGAGACTTACACTAACCCACAACCATTTGGAGGAGTTGCTACAGAACTCCGTAAAGCGGGGCCACTTCTCTAAGTGCACAGTAAGCCAATTACTGACAGCAGAGGGCGGAGGAAAGGCAGGCATGTACTGCAATGTGCAGAGCAAGGAGTCATGAGGCTATCGCTTAATTCCCGGACTCCTCGAGTCAGTCAAGGCAGTGAATGTGAGAGTTCAGTGTTGGAGATGAACATGCATTGGTTCATGTCTGGGTCTCTGATTGATCCACAGTATGTGTAACCTTCATTTCACTGGTCAGTGACAGGGACCAGTGAGACCAGACACTGTGAGACATTGCAAGAGCCCACAGAACAGAGGCTAGAGCTGAGATGCTATTAACCAGACAGGTAACTTGAGTCTTCACGACTCAGCTTCTGCCCTTAGGTCGCTCTCTTAACTGAAAGAGTCCGTTTTTATAGAGGAATGGTAAGCTAAGGAAGAGATACTAGGACTCAGTAAAACCCACGACAAGGCTACTACAGAAGGAACTGTGTCTCCTCCAGCCTTGTGTGGAAAATTAATGGCCACTCTGATGGAATGGAGAGGAGACGCCTACAACAGATGTTGAGGTCATGAGAAACACCCCTCATGAATGGATTAATGCCGTTATCTTGGGAGTAGGTTAACAACAAAATCTGAGGGTGGTAGCCCCCTTTAGCCTCTTGCTCACTCTCATGCTCTCTGCCTTGCTTTTCTGTTGACCTTGCTGCATACAACATGAGACTCTGGCATGAGGCCCCAACAGGTGCCATGCTCTGGAATTTCCCAGCCTCTGGTCCTGTGAGAAATGCAGGGGTCACCAGGACAGAGTGGTGGGAAAGTCCTAGTAGTGGCAAAGTTCCAACTCACAGTAATCTATTATATATATGGTTTATATTTATACATATAAATATAAATATACACACATATGTATAAAATCTCAGATTATAGTCCTTGCTACGGCAGCCAGCCTCTGGTTGTTTGGCCTGTCTCCTTGCAAGCATACCTAATAAATCTAATTCTGCTCATGCCACGTGACTGTTCCAGAGAATTCTTCACCACTGGTGACACTGGTCTCCAAGGGTGGCTTCACCTCTCAAGAAATAAAATTTTTTTGTGTGATATTCCACAAGAAAAATTGTGCAACATACTTCTATCTGCTGCTACTAGCTCATTGACTGTCCGGTGAGGCCTGTAGGTGAATGCAACATGGCTTCAAGCTCCCTGAGTATCTAATCAGGGTGGTGGTCACTGGCTTTTCGTACTTAGATTACAACCATGAACATAGCACGGTTTCTACTTACTAGGGCTCTGAGTGTGATAGGGCACAGAGAGATTTGGGAAGCTGTAGACCATGATTTAGGGTCATTTTCCCCCATGCATAGGTGACTATGGGGTCATGAAAAAGTTCATGGAAAATGCACATTACGAAAAATCATTCACAGACATAATTTTTTTTGCACCAAAATGAAATTTTCTTTTATTTCAGTTTGTCCACAATTTTTTTAAAAAAGTACTCACTGTGGTTGCTTGTCGGAGGTAGCGGGACCTGGGGTGAGGATACAGCTCTGAGATTGTTCAGCTTGGCTTTGATCTGTTTCTTCCAGTCCGAATACTGACACTTCAGTATTTTTTCTTAAAAAGATTTATTTATTTTTATTGGAAAGACAGATATACAGAGAGGAGGAGAGACAGAGAGGAAGATCTTCTTTATGATGGTTCACTCCCCAAGTGGCTGAAACGGCTGAGCCTGAGCCAATCCGAAGCCAGGAGCCAGGATTGTTTTCCTGGTCTCCCACTTGGGTGCAGGCTCCCAAAGATTCAGGCCATCCTTGACTGCTTTCCCAGGCCACAGGCAGGGAGCTGGATGGGAAGCAGGGCTGCCGGGATTAGAACCAGTGCCCATATGGAATACTGGTCTTTAACCACTACACTATCATGCCGGGCCCGACACTTCAGTATTCTAAAGATAAAGATGTTCTTTCTCTCAGAATTGTTGGTCGTATTGATCTTAATGTGCTGGCTTGGGAAAAAAGATTCATTGACAAGCAAGACTGTGGCCTATGAATTTTTCCAGCCTCCTGCTCTCTCTGCTAGGTGTTTCAAGGTATTTGTAATAATACCAGCCAAGGATGTACTGAAACTGTGGCCAAGTCTCCATACTAGTGCAGGCTGCCATGGTAGGAAAGTTAAATCGACTCTTTCTCCATACTTCTTAACATGAGCCAGTAACTCCAAAATTGTCTTGATCGTTCTGAGAAAACTTTGCAAATGTTCTTTTATGATTGTATGTAAATATGAGCCTCAGCGCTGTCATGTTTCCATTTAACAAATGTGTCTAAATGAATGGATCCTCCTTGTCTAAGTAGGTATGAGCATCTCCAAGTTAGTATTCCTTTGCTGGGTTTAGTTTGTTTTTCCACTCCGGTTTGATTCCAGGCAGTAGGCCATTGTTCCAAATGTGTTTCTGATTGATTTTCTGCCTAACAACTGACAACTTACTTTTCAACAGGAGGTCTGAGGTCTGGTCCCCTGTCTAATGCTTCAGAGAGTAACATAATCCTTCTGGATGATTCTGAAGAGCAACTGGCTTTTGTGATGGAAAAGAAAGGATAGCTTTTGGTTCACAACACACACTGATTTTTTCCATGCGGATGGCATTACTGGAAATTGGAGAAGGGTGGGGGTAGGGAATAGGATGGTTGCTTTTATGGGAAAGGCCAGGATTTAATTCTGTTATTGTCTTCTAACTTGTAACTTACAGAATTCTACTACCACTGCTTATTTAAAGATCTAAATGAAGGTGATCATGTAATCTAGTTTATTTCTTACAGAACCATACAAAAGGTATTTAAAATCCCACTTTAAAACATGACTGTCACCAGGTAGCTGGAGTCAGAAATAGCTCAGTGCTTACGTGCCAATTTGTGCTTTTATATAGGTTTGATTTTAAGCAGATAGTCCATGATTGGCTCCTGAGGGCTTATCCAAGTAGCAATTGTACTTGGTCCTTGTAGCTAAATCTTTCCCAAAGGAAACTTCTTGTACAGACTCCAAAATCAATCAAAAGGATTACGGGACTATTGAATGGCAGCATCAAATGCCCAGTTGTCAGGAATAGTGTCTGAACTATGGCTGCATAAGCGCCACAATTGAGTGACATTTGACTGCGACATTCACAGAGGTTCCTTTGCAGTGGCAGAAGGGATTCCAATCGGCTCAACTATTTATAAGTTCACTGGCGTCTGGGTTCCACTCAGTGGAGAGTCTTTGCGACAGTCGACTCACAGTAACCGATAGCTACGGCTGTGCATCCATGCGCACAGCAGTCTAACACTCCGTTTCTGTGATTTGATTCAAGTCAGTTTCTTGAGTGCAAATTTGAACAGTTCTTTCCTCTTCTTTTTCCATATTTGAAGCTTTCCAAATCCATTTATTTGGAAATAAACATGTGAATTTATTTGGAAATAAATATGTGGTTTTCCAGAGTCACAGATTTTTTATTGTGAAGTCCTTTCTGTTTTTTTTTTTCTCTTTTCTTGTTTGGACCCTAACAATGTCTTCTATTTCTTACTTCCTAATGCATTAACTGGTTTGTCCCATTGCACTGAGTTTGTTGATTCACATATTTCTCTTATTAATTTGTGTGCAGTGATTTTTCTTCCCCAACCAGTTTCTTATTTGAGATCATTCTTACAACTACTTTCTCTACTAGGTAGTGTTCAATTCAGTGCCAAACATTTATGCATTTATTAAACATTTTCATGTTATTGAAAACAAAACCAAGAATTTGGAATAAACAACTTAAGATTTTGTATTTAAGCCATCTCAGCAGATAACTTAAAGTTAATGCTGCGAGTTGGTTAAATGCTTGGCTCAGTGGTTAAAACACTAGTTGAAATGCCTGGGATCCAAGGCCAAGTTTTTGCTTGGGTTTGATCCCTGGTTCTTGATTCCAGCTTTGTGCAAATGCACACCCTGAAAGATCAAATGGATGGGTCAAGTAGTTGAGTTTCTGTTATCCACATGGAAGGCTTAGATTGAGTTCCTGGCTCCTGTTTTTGCTCCAACCTGGCTCCATGTGCTATAGGCATCTGGAGAGTAAATCAGGGGATGAGTGCTCTCTATTTTGTGCTCTCTCCCTCTCTCATTCTGTTTCTCTTTTTATTTATAAAGACTTTTTATAAAAGTAATGTTTCCCAGTTTACACAGAGTGGTGCTGATAAGGCTACAGAGAAAGATGGAGAATGGACTTCATGGACTTATACTATTGCCTCATTTTCCCCAGTTTTTTCAAGCAGACAGTGGATGAGTTCAGATATTCACTAGCTATTTCAACAGAGAAATTTAGCGTGAGAAAATGGGAGTGCTATTTAATAACAGAAAAATGAGCGAGATGTGATGACAGAGAAAGTGCCTGTTGAAAGCAGTTATATCCATGGCACTTCCTGCATGCTGTGAAGACAGCTTCAAGCAGGTACACTGGCACTTCAGAGGGAGGCACTGCTGGGCCTCAGGGAGCTGGCACCACTAAGAGGGCAAGGTGAACCTTGTACTGAGGGCAATGAACCAAAGCCCTGGAGCTTGAGGTCAAGTGCATGTGCAGGGATAAACATCCTAAAGGATGGTTAACAAGACAGCACGTGAACATGGAGGAGGAAGAGCTTCTCCTTTCCTGCCAGCCTCACTCTAGTGGTCCAGGCAGGTGGAGCCATCGGCGGCCAGTTGGCAAAGGAAGGGATATTTTTTGAATCCTGGGCTCAATGTGATAGGATAGGGTAGAGCTAAATGAATTTGGAGTTGAGAATTCATGGCTTGCTAGCTGATACACACAGAGTAAAAACACATTCTCCTTCATGGAGTCTAAAGAAGAAACAGATGCGTGAGGTGCAGGTGGAGAGTGGGCTCTCAGTGCTGGCTAAAGCTGAAAGACAATGAGGTAGCAGGGGCAATAGCTAGTTACTTGGCCCTTCGCTAGGAGCTCTGAGCTCTCTCCTTTCTCTGTACTTCTCTAGTGACAATGACACCCCATGGCTAAGCTTTGGTGGTGCCATGAGGCATAGAGAATTTGTGCCTGTCACCTTATAAGCCTTGGGGTGTGAGGAGTAGCCTCTGCTGTCCCTGGAGAGGACTGTGATGGATATGAAAGGTAGCTCATTGGTATGTTGAACTAATTTAGAAGAGTCCTGGTGATTAAATAAAACATGAACACTCCTAGAATCAACTCCTAGAGAGGCTTTTTATTAGCTACTGAGGACTGGCTCCAAGAGGGATGCTCTGTCCTAGAGAAAGCTGATTATTCTTTCCGTATGATTTCCTGACTTCAGGTGGCCTCCTGCACCTTTATGAGAGGAAGGCCCTCGTTTCACATTAAAATAAGTTAACAGAAAAGAACAATCCTTGTGAATTTGTAAGATCCAATGTGCTACCTGAGAGCCTGGGCGGGATTTGCCAAATAATGAATTGGGAGCTGTGATACTGTCACGGGACCTTGCACGGAGTGAGTGAAAAATTAATCAGTGCTCACAGGTGACTTTCATCTCCCAGGCACACCGGTTGGGGCTGCAGCCCGCTTCCAGGGAAGGAATCTTGACTTCCTTGTGAGGGGTCCGCCACAATCTCTGTTTCCTGAGGTTGCATTTTAATGCAGTGACCTCCAGTCAAGTGAGTTGCTGCCTTGTAATAAGTATTCCTTTGCATTCCTATCCATGGACAAGATTATTTAATTTTCAGAACACCAAGAAAGTTCTTATTATTTTCTGTTTGGTAGCTGCAAAAACTGAAACTGAACACAACTGAATGAAGATTGCTGAGCAATTAGGGGCAAGGTCCCAGGACAAGGCACATGGGAAAATAAACTGTAAACTCATCTAGCTCAGAGGTAGAGTCCACAGTCTGTAGTGGTGTATTGTCCTATGGAACCCCCCTTTCCACATTTCAATTGTCAGCCAGGAGTCTGTTACTCTAAAAAGCCAATATACTGGCAAAACTGACCAGTTAGTTCGGGGAGCATGTCCCAGTCAATATAAATATTGGTACTCATCAAGGTTATCTTATATTTAGGATGATAGGTGAGAAAGAAGAAACAGACCAACTGAGCAGTTACTATGTTGGCATACCATAAGATAGACCCATGTTTTAGATAAAACACACAGAGGCTCAGACAGAACTAAGTTGGCCAAATCACTGATTAGTCACCATAACAGAGCTGATGATTGAGTCTGTAGATGTTCCACATCTGGATTCTAGCCCCTGCTAATACTTCAAATTTCTTTCAAGAAGTATTTAATCCTTCAATGATACTTTTTATTTCTGAACCTAAAGATCTTTGAGAGTATGCCAGACAGGAATCCTCTGCTTCCATTTGACTTTTCACCTCAGTTACTGTTTGTGGCATGAGACCTACTGAGCCAGAGTCCCATTCTCACCTCCTCATCTCACCTCCCCATCTCGTTTCCCCAATGTTTTCTTCTAACCGGGTTGCTCAGAGGTCTTTTTTCCCCTGTACTTATTAATTTAAACTTCATTTACTTACTAAAATTGTGGACATTATTAGCTTGGGTTTTCAAGTCAAATTTCCTCCAAGACTGCTTAAGGCAAGCTTAGTTTTCAAGTAGAACGATCAAGTATTTCCAGTGAGTGGTCATAAATATTGGAGAGTTAGTTTCTGGCTAATTTACAAGAATAAGGGATGGAACATCCTTCAAATTCCATTCTGATCTAATTTGAGTTGCCTAAGCTGTTTGTAAAGGTCATATCTGAAAACAATGTCATAAAGGGCATTATGGGGAATTTGTACTGATTTGGCAACGTGTGAGTGTGTGCATATTTACATGTGTGACACAAGTGATAAAGAATGCAGGAATGATGATGTTCACACAATCAAAAACAGTAAAGGACTCACTTTTTCACATGCTACTGTTCTGGGATCTTTGAAATTTTGAATATTTATTTCTTTGATAAAATTTAGCACACTGTCTAAATATTTACAGGTATGAGAAAGAGAGAATCTAAGTCACCAATGTGAATAGTAGGAACTCAGGTTCTTGCACCATCACGTCTGCCATCCAGGTGTGCAACAGCAGCAAGCCGGAATTGGAAGTAGAGCTGGGACTTGAAGGCAGGAATTCCGATATGGAATGTAGGGATCCCAAGTAACGTATTAGTAACCACACCAAACTCCCTCCTTCACTATGACCTTCAAGAGGGCTACCAGCCTCCTGGGGTTCCGCAAGCGTCTGAGGGTCCCAGAATTCCCGAAGCTCTTATGAATCTCCCTCTGCTTGGTCCTAATACCTGTTATGGCTGCTTATGGCCGCAGGGGCTGCAAGTTAAAGATTATACACATTTAATACATTCAATATATTACCAAGAATTTTAAAACCTAGGGGATACCATCCTATTCCATTTTTAAAGTTAGATGGGATTTATTAAACCATGAATGATATAGTGTGATCTAACATTTTCCACATTCTGATTCGCAGGTCTTTACCGTATTGCCATGGGGCCAGAAGTTATTGCTGTCAAGTTAAATGTTTCTCTGATTTAGCTTTTTCCTTATTCCATGGCCACCATCTACTCTCTTCTCCCTGGATGTTCGTATCTGGACATCACCAACAGAACCTCTTACCAGCGTGTGCATTTCCTTTGCTGGAATCTTAAGGAAGTGCCTTCTTTTGGTGGACAAGCAAGAAGCACGTTGCTCTCCGCCCTCCGCCCCCCTTCCTGTTTCCACAGCCGCCTTTTTGCAGTCTCTACATCTACAACCACTTGTTCTAGATGGACAAATACTTACAAGTCCTGAATGTCCTTGTTCCTAAGGGAGTAAATCACTCCGTAAGAGGTCTCTTGCCTTCATTTTCTTGTACTTCCAACATGCTTTACATCTCCTTTGTTATTCTTTCTTGTCAGATAGCTTTGGCTATCTCCCTCTCTTTGCATCAAGGTCTTCCTGTCCCTGCAGAATGAAGTATCACACTTGTCCCCATGTGCAGAACATTCCAGAGTCTGACTGTATCACTCCTCATGTGGTCATCAATTCCCACTCACCCCCACCATGCCCTCTCCTCTCCTAGAAGACTGAGCTAGCTGGTGTTTATTAATGGTGGCCTATATTTGTCTCACCTGGAATGTTCCCTCTATTTTGTATGTCCGCGCCATGATCCTGGCACCAAGTCTTAACTCACAAAACTAATTTTTTTTTGTTATAGCTAGGGACATCTGTAATTCTTTCCATTTACGAAGTGTTTATTTTTAGAGAGAGCGAGCGAATGAGCATTTACTGTCCACATGCTCTGAAGTGGGAGCTGAGAACTCCATGCAGGTCTCCCACATGGGTGGCAGGAGCCAAGCAGCTTGAGCAATTGGCTGCTGCCTCAAAAGGTACAGGTTAGCAGGAAGCTGGACTTGGAAGCAGAGAGGACTCCAACCTAGGCACTCTCATAATGGGATGTGGGTGTCTCATGTGGCGTCCTAACCAGTAGGCCAAATACAAGCTCTGCAGGTGGCCATGGCAGCACAAAGAAATCGGAAGCACAGAACATCCCTGAGTCAACATCCACGAGACAGGAAAGGTTTAACTGCATGTTTAAGCACTTGGGCTCGTGGTCAGTGGACAGGTTTCTTCCTGGAGGAGCACCATGCTGAGGGCTGTTGGGAATAAGGTGATCATTACAGAATTTGTCAAATGTATGCTTGTTTCTAGAATGTGCTTTCCATGAAAAAAAAATGGTATTTACTTTATAAACCCTTCAAGCTTAGTGGTGAAGAATTCCAGCACGAGAAAGGGCATCATGAACACAAATTACGATGCTTTTTTCTAACCTGTCAAATCCCTGAACGATGAGCTGAAACTGGCTTCCCTTGCGCTTGACTGTTTCGTGGTGGGATGCAGCTGGGTAACGGATGGCAGTGAGAAGATGTGTTTTATAAGAGGACAGGAGGGAGCCAGTGCCCTGGCATAGTACTAGGTTACAAGTGTGGCTAATTGCAGGTGTCTGCCTCTGTAAACATGCTTGCTAGCTGATTGGTCTAAGGTGTAACTTGATTGGATTATTGCATGCTTTCTAATACGCTCCTCCTGCATTGATTGGAAAAATCTCTGACTGCTGTGTACCAACAGGAGCTTAAAAAGCCCTGACTCTGACCGTGCAGCATGGTGGTTCCCTGAGTGTAGCGGGCGCTGTTGTTGCCAAGCTGAGTTAATAAAGGTTCCTCGTTACATCCCACACTGGGATCTGGTGTGATCTCTCTTGCTCTGCTCTCCTAACAGTCTCTCTTCCCTAACTCTGGAGATCAGTGATCCTGTGTATTACCCTGGAGTGGCTACTATCACTGCTCTGCCCCACCTCCTGACCTGGCCCAGGAGTCAGCTCCTGGACACGCTAGTGGCTTCTTGCATCTCCCTGGCTGAGTGTGGGCTCTCATCTGGGCCATGGACAGGCAGTGAGAGAGTTGGGCGGATTAACTTTCTGGGAGCATCCACAAGAAGGGAGGCGTAGAGAATGGGAAATAGTGCACCTGCTTACTCTGCACTGGAGTTAACTTCAAATGTCGTTCCACAGTCGCTCTAACGGTTTCCAGTTCTCCACACCAGGAATCTGCTTCGTAATACTTGCCTGTCATCATTCCTTCTCCTTTCCTCACTCCCTCTTGGCACTTCCAGGATTCATTTAAATAAGCTATTTGCACCCATTTTCTTGTCTCTGATACATTTATTAGTATCAGTTCCTTCTTATCTCCTGGAACTGCTGTTCTAATCCCAATTCCTGAATGCCAGGGGCACAGTAATCAATGAAGATGGGCTTTTTAATTCAATCAACCCCTAGGAATGAAGAAAGTTCGAATAGAGTTTTCTGGGTATTGATTCCATTGGAATTTTGAGTAAAAAAAAGTGATTTTTTTTTTCTCAACTATAGCATTTCTACTAGCATGGCTTTCAAATATCAAGTGATGTGACAGATTTCTGTTTTGTTTTGCATACCTGGCTGCACCCTCCACAGCTTGTTATCCACAGCTCTTTGATTCACGGGCTGCGTTCATGCATTGTATCCTCTTGCCTCAGGCATCAGGCATGGTTGACAGTCAGAACTAATCGGGCAGTGAGATAGGGCCAGGTGCTGTGGGATCCACACTGACATTCTGAGGAGCCTTAGACAGGAAACCAGAGCGTTCCTTTTTCCAGAACAGCATTTTACATGTTTCCTGGCAGCATCTTAAAAATCTGATTAGAGATCCATGCAAAGCAGGTATTTTTCCACTGTGCTTCAAGTCCATGTCTTTTGCAATGGCAGAGACCTGACTGCGAGTGAGGCAGGGAGGACAGGACGCTGTAGTGCAGAGCCCCGTTGAGAAAGCCAGACAACTCCCCTGCAGCTGTTCTTAGTTGCTTCTCTTACTCTAATTACATCTTTGGGGTGATGCAAAATTTACATTTATTTGCCTTGTGTTTCTTTTACTGAGCCCTTGTAAGGGGGTGAAATAGCTAAAACTGCATTACTATTTTTCAGACAAGATAATGCCAATCCATCTCCATCAGACTTCCTCAAACAAACTGGATGGGACTGCTTAGTTTCAAAATTTGCATTTTAGTTTGTTTTGGGTATATTACAGTGTCATGACTCAACCTTTTATTTTTGATGTGATTTTTTTTTAAAAAATAGCTGTATTTTCTTATTTTAAAGAGAGTAGAGGGAGAGGAAGTGGGGGAGAGAGCGAGCGAGCGAGAGAGAGAGAGATCTTTCATTGATTGCTTCACTCTCGGACTGAGGCATGGAGCCAGGAGCCTTATGCATGTCTTTGACATGGGTGTCAAGGGCCACGCATTTAGGTCATCTCTCCGATTTCCCTGGATATTGTCAGGGAGCTGGATCAGAAGTGGAGCAACTAACTTTACACACTATATCACATCATTGGCTCATGTGTTCATTTATTTTTTAAAATTATGTATGTAATTTATTTAAGAAGGGAGAGAGAAGAGGAAAAAAGGATGTGGGAGAGAGGGAAAAAGGAATAGAAGAAGGGGGTTGGTACTGGTAACTTGTCCTGTCTCCCAATATGGAATCAACAACAGCTTTATGGTCTTTGCTAAAGAGCAAGAAGAGGTGGGCTTTTAATGTTGCTTTTAATGAAAACTGTATAAGGAAATTGCATACACATGGCTGCCAGGGTGGTTCTGATTTTGTTCTTCCACTTGATGCACCATCTGTGTACTTACCTGCATCAGGAGGCTGTGTTTTCTGTTCCTGCTCTGCAGCTAACTGGCATGAGAAGCTAAGAAGGAACCAAGTGTACAAATCCTACTTTCTGGTGTGTTTCTCATGGGCAAGGAGGAAATCAACTTGCTCTGATGTTTTGTTGTCAAGAAAGCATTGCTTAATCCCTTCCTCACACTGTTTATCCATTTTTGGCTCCATGTTTTGTTGCGAAGCGATGGCAACTCCAGATGGTTTATCTTCTCTGAGGCACAATGCCTCTTTACGTAAGCATTCTTTACCTCCTTCCCTCCCACATACATATGTTTCCTATATGCTTGGCCTTTACATTTCTTCCTTTGCGGTTTTAAAAATAATAGTGCGTGCTTTGGATGTGTCCTTTTACTAATACTTGACATGTGGGAGGGGTGCTCTCTGTCTGCCTTCTGCGCGCTGCCACTTTCTCAGTAGGAATCTACTGTAAGAGGCCAACAGGATGATTCCATCCATCAAGGTCAGCTCAATGCCAGAGGTAGGACCGCAGTAATGCTCCTTAGTTTTTATCCACTTAAGATTCCACTGCTTCCCTTGGGTCTTCTTCTTCTAATAACCTGTGCTAAAGAGGGAGAGCCAGCCATAGCTGCTGCTCAACTGCAGATAATGGATTGACAGATACTGGTTACGGCTAAGAGGATTCAAGTGATGGGATTCCGGCTATGTACGTGGAAGACCAGGATTGAAATCCTACTTCCAGATTCCAAGCATCAGCCCAGGCTCAGCCCTGCCAGTTGAGTAGATAACTAAGCAAGTAAGCAAGCAAACAAATACATAAAATATAGAGAATCATGTATGCAGGTCATATGCAAACATGACATCAGTTTGTATAAAGTCCTTGAACATCTTTAAATGCCAGCATCTGTGGGGCTCTTGGAACTAATCTCTCATAGACATGGAAGAAAAACTGTATGTGATTAAATGAGTCTGTCACACACATGCAAAAAAAGCACTATTCAGATAGCTGGTATACTTGTAAAATTTGTTTCTCTCTGAGTTTTTCAGGTTAGGATAAGATGCATATCGCAACAAATTAACTCAACTACCAGCACCTAACATCACAGAGACTGCTTTTTGCCCATTGCAAAATTGGATTGCCTGCATCTCCAGAGCACTGCTCCACCAATGCAGTGAGTGACAGTGGAACGGACGTAAGCTCTCCAGGGTTACCAATGCAAGGGGAGATTGTGGAGATCTCACCATCTGTTAAGGCACTCAAATGAATAGTGACATGCTTCACACTTATTCACACCTGTTTATGCCATTGGCCAGAACCAGGAACCAGGCTCTACTCCAACTGTCAGGAGGCTTGGCAGTGTGTGAGAGCAATGCCATCTCTGCTGACTGCTGGAATAAACACAATCCATTCAAGTCAATTAACTCAGTCATACATTAACATAACCATAATCGGAATGTCAGGGACGCTGGACAATTCTGTCCTTGGAATTCATGCCTTGTGGTGGCTTGTGTGAATCTGTCATTTATCTGAAAATGTGTAAACTTGATAACCACTCATGGGATAGATAGCAAAGTCCTCCAAGTTTGGGGCTGGTGTATTCATAATTGAACATTTATAAAATTAGCAATGAGGGGGAGGAAAAGAAGGCACTAAATCTTTTAAAAAAATCTTTAGATGCCTTGTTCCATATGGTGTCACTTGTTGCTTAGTAGTATTTCCAGATATTAGGGGACAGAAATTCCATGTGTCAGGGTTCCATATGAGAAAAAAAGAGCTAGCTTATCACTAGCTCCATTAACCTAGTTAAACTAATAGGAGTGCATACTCAATAGATTTTTGGTTTTTGCAGGTAAGTTAAGATTTTTATTCTGTTTTGCTGGCTACTATTTTCTTTCTCCAAAACTGGCTTAATCTAAGGATAAATCAAAACAAAGTCTTTCCTTAGAAACTGTGAAGGGGGACAGAGGGGAGGAAGAATTACTCTCATATAAGGTTAAGGTTGAGAAGGTGCAGACGTCGCCACAAGCACATGCACTACCAGCTTCTGTCAGTGGCTCTATAGTGTGGGTGTCAGTTGAATGACCAATTGTCTAAACATTAGCTGACATATTTGTAATAAAGTTTCCCTTGGAGGATTTTGTAGTAGGAATTTTGCTACTCACTGTGTATGACTACAGGGGAATCAAATGTGGTTGTTTTACCACCATCACTATTGTTTTCATGTTTTTTTTTTCTTTCCTCTGGATCTAGTTTTGCAATCCTTCTGGTTTCAAGGGTAGCTTTTAGCTTAGCTGTTACTCTGGGAAGCAAGAAGTCTCTCTCCTTTGCTTTGTCATTTCATTTCCCCAAAACTGGGAGCTTAGTTAACCAACTAGGGATTCTTTCCATGCAATAAGAAAATTAGTTGGCCGACCCAGTCGTATTTTCCCATAATTGGCAGCATGAGCTGTCCTGTGATATATTTTTAAACATTGGATTAGTCTTAGAATGTGAGTTCTGCACTGTGGGAAAGAATGACATGACCTTCCTAAGATTTGAACTCTGCTTCCTGTCACCATGGTTACTATTTGATCATCCTAACTTACATACTTGGAAAAGCCAAAGGAACAAATCAAAACAACATCCACTATGGAAGACAGGGGTCAAAACAAAATGTGTTGTTCTTTATATGGGCAAACATTGACCAAGTATGGACTGTAGGACAAAAATACCTACATAGTATTAAGTGGTAGACATATTTTTTGCCAAAGAATGAAAAACTCGGTTTGATCTTTATAATTTATTAGTTAAGGAATACAGGATTCAGAACTGTTTAGAAAAAATAAAAACACTAATGAATATAGCAACTCAACTGTTTCATGGCATAGACCATGTTGAGCACATCCTACCTGTATCTTGTCACATTTTCAGAACAGCCTTCTACAGCCATTTCACCTGGTATCTTGTGATCTGAGTGACTGTGTACACTGGTATTCCATTTCCTTAAGATTCCCTATTAAAATATCAATCTTCAAACAAAATACAAAGAGGCTTCACTAAAAAGTATAAGCCTGATCCTAAAACATTCTAAGACATCTGAAACTTGGACACCTTTTCATAATTCTTCCTCCTGTCCCTACTTTTAAAGGAAATGAGACTGGTACCTATAGCAAAAGCTTGTTTCCGCCAAAATGATTCTTCAGTGGTTAAATTTCAGGAAAACAAAAAACATTGTGTTAGTAAACAAAGGAAAATAAAAACTTCAAAGAAGCAGTTTAATCAAAACCCAACGATGATTGAAGGATCCATGACAATCATCACTAACAGTTTTATCTTATAGAGCAGAATTTGCTCCTTAGTGATAATCATAGTAAACTCATATATTTGAATGTGTTAGTTAGGGTTTTTGAACCTTGTAAGTAGACAAGAAGAAATGTTTTTAGTGTAATTCTTCTGCCTCCTCCTTTTTTTTTTTGGTTTATTTTAATTGAAAAGGCAGAACTACAGAGTGAAGGAGAGACAAAAATATTTCATCCACTGCTTCTCTTCCCAAGCATGGAGATGAACCCATCTGAAACCAGGAACCAGGAGCTTCTTTTAGGTCTTATGTATGTACAGGGTCCCAAGGCTCTGGGTCATCCTCTATTGCTTTTCCAGGCAGGGAGTTGGATGGAAAGTAAATCTACTGGGGCACAAACTGGTGCTCCTATGGGAAATTGGCACTTGGCAGTCAGAGGATTAGATAATTGAGATTGCACTGGCTCTCATTTCTGCTTTCTTGAAAAGATAAAGTCCACATTACTCTGCGTTATGGGGACTATAGATGTTATAGATGCTAACGTGTTGAATGCACTGGCTCCATTCTGCATTTTTTTTGACCGCAGCATTGTACTGCATATGCACGGAAGGTAAGTGAGGTTAAATCTTCCCATAGAGTTCAGAGGAGCAAGAGTCTTGGTTTTCCTCAGGGAGTTCAGTCCAACAATACATGTTTTGGAGGGAGGGATGTTGAGGCAGAATTTCCTTTCCTTTTGCTGTGCTGAGGGACTTACATTCAGGAAGCAGTGATGCTGGACAGTTCCCTTTCAAAACAAATCCTAAGTGGCCAGGAGCAGGCTCAGAATTTTGGGGGCAAAATTACTAAAGGCAATGTTATTATTATATTGGATAATCATTTCTATTTTGATTCACCATTCATTTCAAGTTTAAATGCTATTTTTTCAGAAAATATTTTCTTCTGGCCTTAATTTTTTTTTTAATCTTAATTATATAGGACATTTAGACCAGTTCTGGTAGTGACTGCAAGGGTCAGGAAATTAGATTTCTCAGTCTCTGCTCAAATTATCTTAACAGTCAGAGTATTCAACCCACTCAGCGTATGAATACTGCTGCCCCCTTGCAGGGTCTGTGATGCTCCGCTCCTTTGGCTTAGGGGTACTTGCCCTTCCAATGTGTAGGTATGTGTGTGGGTACAATCACATGTGCACATGCACATGTTTATTTATTTATTTATTTATTTATTTATTTATTTATTTTGATAACCTTTACATAGTTGATTAGGGCACAGATGGTCAAGGTCTGTAAGAAAGTGGGTAAGACCATTGTTTCCACATTCTTTCTCTCCTTTTTCTTCAGTATCTGGGTTAAGGAAGGAGATAAAGGGAGAAACCACACCCAGCCTCCCACCCCAACCCAGGGTCCCCAACATGGGGCATGCTCTGAGGGCACTGCTCAAGAGGCTTTCATAGTTCAACAGTCTGAATTGCTGCCGATCTCGCCACTCCAACCATGATGAAATCTCTCCAGAATCCACTGGCTGACATATCTACCGTAGGGTCTCCATTTACCCAGATTTTTACTTTCAACACTTGACTAGGGAAATTGATTGATTTGTTCTGTCCTCTGTCCTCTGTTGTTATACCAGGCATCCTTTGCAGGCTCCAATGTACTGCCATATCCTCCACCTGCACCTGGGTATGCTGTCCACTGCTGTGTCTAAGCCAATGAGGAGGCCCAGCTTTGACACTTACACTCCATGGCCAGACCATAGAAGCTGCACTTCTCTTCATGGTTGGGGTTCTGAGTCCAGCAGTTTAGTTGGAGGGATTCCCAAAAAAACTTCATCTGAGGTGATCCCAGACCTGATTCTTGTGTGTGCATGCCAGTACAGGGTCCAGCACTGTCCATTGCCCCAATCAGCTTATGCATTTGTTTGTGGTTGCAATTGCTGGGTCAGTTCTTTTTGTAGCCCTGTTATTCAGACAAACCAATGGATGTTGGAGCCCAGCCTGATCCTGCCCACCACACACTCAGCCCTCACACAAACCAGTAGGAGTTGCAGCCTAGTCTGAGTAAACTGCAATAACCCCCAACAAGCCTGCCCCCGTCCTGGTTCCTGTCCTTGCCAGTATGTACAGCAAACTGGTCCAGATTATCCCATATCCCATTCAGCTCTCATACATGTCAATGGTCATTGAAGTCTAGTTCAACCCAACCAGCCCCACTATGCAGCCTACACACATGCTGGTGGGCCTTGCACATGTTTATTACTAATGCTGGTAGCAACAAAAGAAACATCTAAAACTAGAGCTTCTTTTTTGCATTACTCTGTCCTATACAGGAGGTCACTGCAATTGCTATTGCTGTGCAACAAACCACCCAAATTCGAAGCAGAACCAGTCATTTTACTATGCTCATGAGTTTTGTGCTTCAGAAACTCAAACATGGGCCATCAGGACAAATTTATTCAACTGGTGTTTCATGTCTCAAATTACAAAGCTCAAACAGTAGGTGATTCTACTATTAGAATTTTTTGGCAGTTTCTTCATTCACATGCTTGGTAGTTGGTGAAGCTTGTTGCCTGAGAACTCAGCAAGGCTATTGGCTTTGAAAGCAACACATGGCATCCTCATGCGCCTCCCTGTTCCCATGGGATAATTTTGGCTTCTTCACAATATGGCAGCTAGATTCAAAGAGTGAGCATCTCAACAGAATGAGGTAGAAGTGTATGTTCCTTCTGTGAACTACATAAAGAATCCACATAATGTCATCTCTACCATATTCCATCAAAGAAATTACCTGTCCAGATTCATGAATTGTCAACGACACATTAGAAGAAACATACGTTGGATGAGAATATTTTAGTTGTTGTTGGAAAATAGAATCTTTTATAGAAATCAATCATTTAATTGAATTCAACCCAAAATAGTAAAAATAGCTAAAATTCAAGATTGTTGAAAATGTTATAATAGAACACGTGACTTGATGAAAATCTCTTCACCCAGTTGAATTACCCTCCACGTAACTATAAAATCTCACAAATTATAACACTGGGGTGCTTCACCAATTTTTAAGAAATATAAAAAATAGGAGAGACAGGTGTTTTGTGCAGTGGCTAGGATGTTGTTTTTGGGACACTCACAGTCCATGCTGAACTACCTATGTTTGATCCTGGTTTTGCTTCTGATTCTGTCTGCTAATGTACACCCTAGAAGGCAACAGCTGATGACTCAACTGGTTGGATTTCTGTCACTTATGCAGGAACCCCAGATTGGGTTCTGGGTTCCTGGTTTTGACCTGCCCCAAGCCAGATGCTTGCATCTCAAGAGTGAACTTGTGGATGAAAAGTCTCTTTCTGCCTATTCTGCCTATTCCACCTTTCAAATGAATAAAAAATTTAAAAAATGAAGCAAAAAGAAATACCATACCAAGGGAATTTTTGGAAGCTTGTATTTATTGTTGTATCTAAAAGAGAAAAACTGTGGTCATTTTCTAAACCATCAACCAGCTAAATTGCTAGAGTCTAATAAGTAAGGGTTAAATCTTCAACGTCCAGGCCAAGATGACATGTAACTTTGTTATAAGACCTAGAATTATTAGAATTATCATCAAAGTTATATCATATAGGCAGTGTTTGGCAATAGCAGTTAGGACCCCAGTCAGTACACTGCATCTATATCAGAATACTGTATGCCCCAGTTGCATTTTTTCCCCCAATTGCATTCTTGACTGTATCTTTCTTCTAATGCACACCCTGGGAGCCAGTGGGTGGTGGACCAAGCAGCAATGGCTAAAACATTTGTGTTCCTGCCACCCATATGAGAGACTTGACTTTGACATCTAGCTTTTGATATAGTTTGGCTCATTTCTGCCTCAGCCACTGTGAGAATTTTGGGAGAAGGCAGTGGATGTGATGCCTCTGTCTGTGCTCAACTGTCAACCATAAGAGTAAACAAAGTACATAAAATAAATAAATGGGATTTTGAAAGAACGCATGCAAAAGCTAGGAGCTGGTCTAACAGATATCCACCTGCAGTTTTCAAACTTATTTAGGCAGCCACCACCAATGACTTATTTTAGATTTATGAATTAAAACCTATTCCTTACTTACAAGCAAAAAGTGGGATTTGCCATGTCTCAAAATAGTTTCAGTAAAAGTAAGTTAAGCCCATTGAATTCTCCCTTCTTGGTAAAAATTCACAGGCTGTAATAGACATGGTATAGATAGGTCTGAATCAAATAATTTGAGGCATATTTGCTTATGATATCTGCAGAAAAATGAGAAACCAGCATCAAATATAACAGCAATTGAACAGACTAGTCATTGCTATGACAACTCCACATGAAGAAGATGATTTTCAGCTTGTTTTGAACTTTCTGGTATGTTTGACATTCTGCAAAATCAAAGTTTTGGAAGGATCAAGTATATGTAAATCACATTTATGATAGATGAGAAATTGGAGGCGTGTAAATTGGGTGCAGGGGAGAGTAGGAATCCAGAAATATCTAGAACATATCTAACAAGAAGAAATGAAGCACAATATACAGGCAGCTCTTGGTTTCCTCGAAGGGTGTGTAAATGCAGCTGGCTTGGTGGTACGTGTCCTCAGTGACTTGTGTTCAACTGTTGGCTTGGACATTTCTTTGTCTCATGTCCTTGAACTCCTCAGCCAAGTTCTGCTGCCAGAATGTTGTTGCTTTTGCCTCTGATGAACCAACTATGGAATATTCTATGGAAGCTCAGGGAAGGACCAAGAACTTGAACTCCATTGGCTTTTGCTAAACTCACAGGATGATTGCTGAATGTTTGCTAAGAAATGCTGGGGTTTGTACCAAGATCTATTCTGAGATTTGCTTTTTGGGATTTTTGCAGAAAGGATACCTATCACCTAAAAGTAGCTACTGAAGGTACCTGGGATTTACCAAAATCCCCTGAAAATCATGCATAACCGAGTTGGGATGAGCTAGTACTCTGAATTATAAGAAACACTTTGATAATTCTAACTTGAGACACATCAACTTCCATGTCCTTCCGTGTTTAATGGAGAGCTAACCTACATTTGGGAGTGAGTGTTTCAAGCACTGAATGAGTGGATGATTCTTTAAAGTAAGAAGAGGCTTCAGCAGTCTTAAAAGAGATTTTATAAAAATTATGCTATCTGGTCAGTAAGAAGGAATAAAATTTTGTGAACCACGATGTAGGCCTGAAGTCCTTTCTTGTATGGCTTTCTCTGAGTGATTTCCATGAAACCATTGCACAGAGCTGCCATCTGTGATGCAAAGCTCTTTCTGAAGTTAATATCACAAGCAAGTGTGATCAACTCACATGCCTTCTGTTTTTTTTTTTTTATGACTGCTTAAAGTGGTAGTACTTAAAAACTGCCTCTCTTAAAGTTGTATCAGGAACTGGATGTGTCTTGTGCAACAGGAATGATGCTAAGGTGCTGTGCTTTGAGTTCTGATAACTGTTTGTACTTGAGATTGATGAAGAATGACACACTAAGGAAAGCCCAGGAAAAAACTCACTGCCTAACATTATTTTTGTAAAATTTCTCATGATGAAAAAACATTGGAATGTTTTTGGAATAAATCCTTCTGGAAATAGTTAACTATCGGTTCTTGAAATATTTCAGTCCATTCTCTCATACTTAGACAGTAAATGTGGTGAGAATGATGTGTTTGCTACATAATGGGAACAATGTAAAGGCTTGTGAACTAACTTTTTGATTGATGTGATGTGAAAGAAGTATTGAATGTGATGAGAAATTATAAGACACATAGCACATAGCAATGATATAAAAAAACTGTGATAGCTCTGTAATTGGAAAATGTATAGATCTTGAGAAATCAGTAAGGACAGTGTAACAGAGAAAACAATTCCTGAAGATATGCCTATTTCATGCTAGATGGAAAAATGACAATTTCTGTAAGTGGGGAAGAGACTATTTTTGGGTAATCTGGGAATTTACATGTAAAAAGTAAGTGTAATTTACAGATTACAGGTAAGAATTTTTGAAAAATGTTTAAAAAGTGGCACTTTGTTCTTTACAAGACAGTAGAAGATTGAACTAATTTATCCAGGTCATTTGCATTTCATGTCCATCCATGTTTGAAATAGTACAACATTTAATGGTGGTTACAAAACAATCCAAAGAGGGTACGTTAGAATATACACAGTTTCAGCAGGTGTACAATACATTTGAGGTTTAGGCCATGGTAATCCATGCATGAGATCTAGTTCAGCTGTGACTGACTCAGCTAAATATCCCCTAAATATCCCCTCCATTTCATTCTGAAATAGTTCCTTATTGTTCCCTCTATGCTACTTTATTTAACAATATTTACCATTAAATTTATTTTTTTAATTGAGAAATATCCCCTCCCCCCCTTAAAGGAAATGCTAGAGTGCTAGTTTGGCAAAATTATCTACCCAATTTGTTGATACTTACCACCAATTTTACATCTGATGGTGAATGAACTACCCAATTTGTTTTATTTCATGAGCAAAAGCTGGCTGGTTAATTGGTGACATAAAATCAAGCAACAATTTGACTGAAATTTTCATTTCTGAATCAGTTGCTTGGGGGTTTTCCCTTCTAAAATTGTGAGTTGTGTTACAGGACTTCCTGTATTGTGTGCTGTTGTTCCTTGGAGACAAAGTCTTGAGTAAAAATACTTTAACAATGAAGAGAGATTAATGAGTGAGGGGCTGATTTGGGTGTAGTATTTCAGGAAAGCAGCACAATTTCTGTTTGGCTTTCTTGGTATATAGTAAGCAAATGCACTGTGCAATTGAAGTATTCTGTAGAACATTTGCCTTTTTCTAAAACTAGTCGTAGTGGTCATGGTAAGATAGTATTCACTTCAAAACTTTTCCTCCAAAATATTTGAAGCTACACTGATGTCTTAAAGTAATATTTGTAGGGACTACAAATGTCAAGCACCCACTTTGCTAGGATGGCCAGTTTCTTTACAGAGTCTCTGTTTCAACAGCTCTTGTGGATCAACAGCCACTCTGAAACACTCTGCTCACCAGGGCTTTGGGTATAATCTCATCCGACCCCATTTCACAGATGGTGAGATCGAGGGACTTGGCTCATGTCCGTTATTGACAGAGCCTGATTTTGACAGTCCAGAGCCACCAGCTTGCTTGCTTGCTTCCTTCCTTTTGGTAGAAGCTTTCACTTTGGGATCATTGCATATAGAGTTTAAGAAATAATACTGAGATTCCTGGTGCACTTTACTCAGTTTCCCTAAGTGATAAGAGCCCAAAATACTAGCACAATGCCATGGGCAAGGGTATCAACTGACATTGATACTCTCCAGGTGTAAGAGTTGGCATTGCCACAAGGATACCCACGGGTGCTCTTTGATAGCAGTACCCACTTTTCCCCCTCAAGTTCATCTCTTAACTATCTGCTCCCATCTGTCCTTCATGCTTCTGATTTTGTGAATTTATGCTATATAAATAGAATCATATAGAATAAAACATTTTGAGATTAACTTTCTCTTAAAAAGAAGATTCAGGTGGGAGGAATTCCAGAGCCTATAAAACTGTGTCACATAATGCAATGTAATCAATAAAAAAAAAAGATTCATTTTTTTCTTTGAAAGGTGGAAGGGATGGAGAGAGAGAGGAAAAAAGAGAGAGAGAGAGCTCCTTCATGCTTCCGTATGCTGATTCCCTCTACAAAGGCCTGCAACAGCATGGCTGGGCCAGGCTGAAGCCAGTCACTAGGAACTCCTTGCTTCCCACATGACTAAACAGGGGACCAAGTACTTGGGCCATCTGCTGCTGCCTTCCCAGGCATGTTAGCAGGGAGATGGATGGAAAACAGAGCAGATGGAGTCAAACAGGCACTCTGATATGGGATGCTGCAATATGAGCCAGAACGCCAGCCCTGAAATTTTTTTTCCCAGTGAGCGTAATGCTCTGCAGATTTATCTAGATTCATCTAGATTGTTGTGTGAGTAAATCATTTACTCCATTTTATTACTTGCTAGTCTGGATGTTCTGTTGGAAACTCAGAAAATGTTGGCTGTTTCCACTTCCAAGTTATGAAGAAAAATTTTATTGTGATAATACTTCTTTTCTGTTTGGTGAGACTTGGGAATGGAGGCATAAAAATGACAGAGATCCAACTCCTCTGGCAGGACACAGACCCTGCAGGCAAGCACAAGAAGCATGGAAGGAAACAGCCAAGAGGTCATGGAAAGTGTTCCACTGGCATACATTTGGCATGGGTCAAGGGCAGACCAGGCTGAACCAGTTCACGTCACCCACTGTCAAGTCCAAACACCAGAACAGAGTGTGTGTCAAGCCAAGTTCGGTTGCGACAAAAGCAGTACACAACACGGAATGCCAAGGTGAGGTTGCCTGTGGCAGATGCGACGGCAGCACCCACCAGCACACTCAAGAATCAGGAAGGGAGGGGCAGAGCCGACAGGGGAATAAGGGGTGCTTCCCCTGCTGGATAGCTGCTCCCACTGGAGAGCATGAGCAGGGATGGGGGTAGATCAGACTAGCCAGGGCTACAACACCTGTACGCCTCATGTGGACTAGATCAGGGAAAAACCAGGCTAGGCTGATTATTCCTACTGGTGCAATCTACAATTAGAGTGGGTGAGGGCTGTTTGGGCTTAGCCATAGCATCAGCTGGCAGAAGCTGGCACTGGGGGCTAGTTCTGTCAAGTTAAACCACAGAACCACCTGGAGAGTGCATAATCTGGGAGTGGGAGAGGCCTGGGAGGGAAATAGTGGGCTCCTCCCTCTTGGGTTACCACCCCCCATGGGTGGGCACGAAAATTAGGACAGGGGCTGGGGTGGCTAGACAGATACCCAACCACATCCGTGAAGGCTGGATAGTTGAGCTGGTTAGATGGAACAAGGTTTTAATGCCCATTGACATGTATGAGAGCAAAAGGGGATGTGGGACAGACTGGAATAGTCTGCCACACATACTGGCAAACCAGGGTAGGGGGCAGGCCTGGTTGGGGTTATTGTGGGTCGCTCTGACTAGGCTGCAGTTCCCACGGCTTATGTGAGGGCCGAGTATGTGCTGGGCAGAACCAGGCTGGACTACAAACACCCATTGGTTCCAGTGGAGACAGGGATGGAAACAGAACCAACCCAGCAACTGCAACCACTAGCTGATTGGGGCGATGGACTGTGCCGGGCCCTGTGTTTGCTAGTTCATACAAGTATCTGGTCTGGGAACACCTCAGACAAAGTTTCTTTGGGGATCCTTCCAATCAAGCTTTCGGACTCAGAACGCTAACCATCAAATGAGAGAGGACAGAATGAGTCAATCAACCCCTCAGCTATCTGTTGGCAATGAAAATACTGGGCAAACGGAGACTATATGATGGACTATGTTGATCAGTGGAATCTCCAACAACCTCATTGTGCTTGGAGTGATGGGAGTGGCAGCAATTCAGAACTGTTGAACTATCAGAACCACTTGAGCAAGACCCTCGGAGCATGCCCCACATCTGGGACCTGGGGTGGGTGGGAGACCGGGTGGGGCTTCTCCCTTAAAATCTCCTTTTACATCAGATATATTAAGGAAACAATACGGAACTGATTGTCTTGCCCATCTTCCTGTAGTGCTTGAACCTTTTTACCCTAGTTATGTCAAGATTATGAAAATATATATATATATGACAGAGATCCAGGCAATACAATGGCTGTTTGGTGGTGCCCTTGATTTTACTGCTGTCTTGAGAGTGGTGTCCCATAGAGAGGGTGTCCTTCCTTCAGAAGGATTTCTTCCCTTTTTCTTTAAGAAATATTTCTTGAGGTGTATGGTTGCATGCACAATGATTCTCAATTTGGAGTAGTTTGGCATGGTTTTCTGAGTGTAAGATGGTGTGAAGGTGATCTGCACATAATAGAAACTCTGAGTTTTGATATTTTTTGAAATATTCATTTATTTTCATTGCAAAGTCAGATATACAGAGAGGAGGAGAGGCAGAGGAAGATCTTCAGCCCAATGAATCACTCCCCAAGTGACCACAATGACTGGTGCTGTGTTGATCTGAAGCCAGGAGCCAGGAAGTTCCTCTAGGTCCCCCATGTGAATGCAGGGTCCCAAGGCTTAGGGCCATCCTCAGCTGCTTTCCCAGGCCACAAGCAGGGAGCTGGATGGGAAGCGGGGCTGCTGGGACTAGAACCGGCACCCATATGGGATCCTGGTGCATTCAAGGTGAGGACTTTAGCCTCTAGGCCACTGTGTTGAACCCTTGAATTTTGATCTTTTCTCAGGGTAGAAATCCATAGTATTAGCATCTCTTGTGATGCTGGGCAGGAATCAGAGTTACCGGTCAGTGGAAGCAATGTGCTGGGTGGCCGCACCAGAATACTCAGTAGGTTAGGTGTTTCCAATGTCTACTCTGCTTACAATATTTTTAACCCACGATGAGTTTGTCAGCAGGCAACCAAGAGGCACGTCTGTGCTGGATCCCTGTCTGGAAGCCTCCTTGGGAACTAACATTTTGGCTATTAAACAGAGCAAAGCAATTGCAGATGTCACCTATATGACACAAAGAAGATTTGCAGGTGTCAGTTGTCATTTGCCAAAAATGGATTGTGGCCAGAAGACACAAATTAGCACCTGTCCACTCTCTAAATGTGCCTGGGGTTTTTAATGACTTGAAATAGTTGAGATTTGACTCCTGCATTAAACCCTAAAGATAGATTCATTAGAAAGGCAAATTGCTTGTAGGATAAGAATACATTTAATTCTTGGATTAAATTTGAGCTTGCATCACTGTGGGCTATGTGGCATTTGCCCTGTGACCATCTGCAGGCTCACTCAGTGGTATGAAAGCATCGAGTCTTTCAGAAATGTCAGAGCAGGAGTTAGAGGTCACACAGTCAACATGTATGTGTGCTAATCATTTAAAAACAGAAAGAGCAGGAGGATGAGACATCCCAGGGTCACATCGCAAGTATAGAGAGGGAGGAGATCGAAGTTATTTGAAGAGCACCAAACAAGTACAAGAGAGAATGTAATTCACAAATCCTGATACTGTGTAAGAAAGAATAGATTCTAAAATTCATGGGAGTGAGGGCATGAGGACGCAGGGAAATGGGACAGAGACTTTTAAAGGAACATGAGGGATTCCTAGGCTTAAATGGGTAAATATCAGGCATTGTCAAGGACTAGAAAAATCTAGAAGGATAATTGTGATTCATCTGTATTTTATTTTCTTACCAGCCATTTTTAATTTGAGGTTGCCTGAGACTTAGAGATTTTATTTTATCATTAAAAAAAAATTCTGATGGATTTTCTTGACAGCACTGAGAATCTGTTGTAAAGCCTGGGAGTAATCAGCCTGGTATTAAAATGAGCAGTTTGGAGAGTCATTGCTATAACTGCTGAGGTCAGAAATAATTTATCATTTTTCAGGAGGCCAGGCTGCCTGTCTCTTGGCCTGCTCTGATTTCAGCGAGCTATCCCTGGGGGTTCAGGGTTTGGGGGAGATGCTGGCCAGCATTGAATTGTGCTTGCAGACACTTGACATGATTTCTGTGTGGCTTGTTCCCATCTCTGGTCTTCCTCATTCCCAGAGGCTGCTTGTCACAAAGTCAACTCCAGCTTTCCGGAGCACAATGTCACAGTTGAAGAAATGTCAAAACATTTGGGTCTGGTTGACTGGAGCAGCAGGTGTGATGTTTCAGGGTGGATTACTGTGCATTCCACACTATGCTGAGTGCCAGGATTTGCTCTGACTCCTCTCTCTAGGGTGGTACTCCAAGGTTATGGCCAAAGGGCCACTTCAGGGCCCCCAGCTGGCTACTGCGGAGATGTCTTTACATTTCAGGTCTTGCCACAACATTTATTTAATTGTTAAAGTACCTGTAAGAAATCAGTGTCTTCCAGAAATCTGTTCTGTGATTAGATAGAGCAGCTAAGTTTGGTAGGCCAAGGAGAAAAGGCAGACAACAGCAGAATGAAATGATAGCTCTTCTGTGAGTCCATCTCCTAGGCCATTTCTTGGCATAGCGAATGTAGTTGGAATTTGTGATGGTTCTTCACAAAGGTTTGTGTTTCCCCAGAGTTCCACAGAGACATGTGAATTAAGTGAATCCAAAGTTCGTTTTGAATTGCCAAGTGCTCTCTGCTTGAGAGAATGACACCTTTTCCTCTCACCTCCCAAGAAACAATTTTTACTCCACTTTTTTTTTGTCCCTTGGGGTATTTTTATATGAAAGAGGGACATAAAGGAAGCAATAAAAACAAAGAACACCAACTTGGAAAAAGCCTCATTGCTTGAGCTTGAAAGAAAAGTTTACCACCAATTTTGGAGAATTTGGTGCCTTAGATTTTACCCCTCTGTAAGGTAGGAGCAACAATACATATTTCATCACATTTTAATAAAAATGAAATAGGTTCATATGCTATTCTAAATATACATTAATGTGTAGCAACTTTAAATTTAGTGACTCATTTTATTATTGTTTCTCATAGTTCTAGCAGCTTATTGGGCTCAGCAAAACAGTTCCTCCTCAGTGTTCAGTAGACAGGTGCAGCGAGTTGGGGGCTGAGGCTTAAGTCACCTTAACCCCCGCTGGGGACTTTCCACTGAAGCACTTCCATTTGACTTGTTTGTATGTGTAGTGTTTCCTCCCAAGAAGGAGACAGGGTTCCAACATTACTGTTTCAATCAAACTTTATGGAAAATGTTCTATGAATCAACTTCAGATGTCATACAACATCACTTCTACAATACATTGTTGGGTAAAACAATCATAAAGACCAATTCTGGTTCAAGGAGAAAGGCCACAGATGCTACCACTCAGCAGGAAGAATGTCAACGTGATTCTATAAGCAGAATATAGGAGAGTGGGTAAGTTGCGGTGTCCAGTATGCTACGGAAGAGTGGTGCACAGAAAAGGCTCAGTGTTAATCACCATCAGCTACTGAATGCCAAACCTGTTGACTAGAAAAGGGGGCACCTAATCACTTTTTAAACCATTGTCTCATTTGTGATGGAAATGTAATAATATTACTCTTACAGCCCTGCAACGTTCATGGAGGCACTCTATACTCATGTCTAAGGCTCTGAGGGAAATAATTTGGTCTGGGGTTAATGTATACCTTCAAAGTGAGTCTTCAGATGAAATAAGAAGATACATAGATCATCCTTACCAATATTCCTGCATCATTTGGTGATAGAGATGCTGGAAATAAAATACATTTCACTTCAATCGAGTTCACACATAAGCCATCTTCCTACTCGGCCATCCCCAGAAGGAGTTGACTAAAGTCCCACCCTCATGTTCATCAAGGCTGGAAAGCTTTAGATACAACTGAGTAAGATTTTCCTTGGCACTGGACAGGGCCCTTATGAGGCTGAACACCCCTTAGGGTCAATAACCTCCTGGACATAACTGGGAATTATTTGTTTGACTTTGGGAGTGATCTTCATTGAACTTGAATCTCAAAGGCAAGTGGGTTTTGCAGTTCAGTCATGGAAACACTAGTCTAAAGCCAGAGCTTTAGGGCTTTTGTTTCAAGTAAATGAAACATAGGAAAAAGCTCCTTGTATGCCCTCTGCCTCTTCCCTAACCCTAGGCAGTATGGACAGATTCGAACAACTTTCCCCAATTGTGTCTCGATTCTCTAGCATCCCTTTCACTTTTCCCCAGTATATCATCTCCCACCTTCAACTTCTTTAAAAATAAATCAACTGTGCTTTTGTTCCTGTTCTTCATAGACTAAGGAATGTACATGATTTTGAAGAACAAAAAAAGCCACTGAAATCTCTAGAGTGACCTTCAAATGGCTTGCACTACCTTGTAGGCATCACTCAACGATATGTGACTTTGCAAATCGTTTTAGTTGCTTAGACACAGTCCAGCTAAAGAAACTAATTGAGGTTTTGTTTTCGAGAACATCAGCAGCTAAATTTTACGTCAGGGGAGTAGTGGTTAAGTACTTGTGGATAGGTTGTATTGAATTACTATTACTGTGTAGAGAGAGGATAAGAGCAAATGGCTCAGACTTCCAGACCACCAGACATTCAAATTTAGCTATTAGCCAAGTTCTCTCATTAGCTGTTTCTGTGTGCTGATGGCACTAGAAGGCATTATGGGAAGAATGGCCTTTGTGCACTGGCTGAGAGGGAAATGAGAGAATAACCCAAAGCTGCAGATAAAGAAATGATCCCAATTAACTCATGCACAGTGCAGAGGCCAACGAAGAGTGAGGTGGAATGCAAGAAAGCTTATCATGATCACTTTTTGTATGAAGCATCATAGCAATTTGAAGACTGATAGTGTTTTGTTATTGTCTTGGCCTGGAAATGCTCTTTCCATTTCTTTCCAAACCACAACAAAGAATATTAATATAGTATTTTATTGCATTTGTGTCTTGATTTATATTTATCCATAAGCACTTATGAGATGAAGATGTACATAGTAGAAGTAATTTATTTGAGGAGCAGTGAATGTAAGTTAAAGAGTAGAAATGATCCAATAAAATGTGGTAGCGAGCTGTGGTCATCTCAATCTAAATCCTGCTGAGAAGCCTTTCAGGAATCATGATTAGCACATCTCAAAAGTGGGGCAGAGAGGCTGAGGCACTAGCTCTTTGGATCTAGTTTGTATTGCTCGAGGTTCTTTCCTAGGGAAATTTTAGTCTCTCTCTGTATATATATATGTATATATATATATATAAATTTATATATATAAAATATATAAAAATTTATATCATTTATAGATTAATATTATATAGTGATTATATGTTATCAATGTAATATTAATATAATGTATTTTATATATACATATTCATGTATACACACATTATATGTCAATTCATCCATCCATCCATTCACCTATCTATCCATGACTCCACTTGATTTTTGTGTTCATTGACTGAACTTTAGTGATAATTTGAAAACCATGCTCAGCTGGGTCTTTGCTTCAATAGTATATCTGAGTATAATTCCATTCTATCTATCATCTCTCTATCTATCTATCTATCTATCTATCTATCTATCTATCTATCTAATGTAAATAGAAAATACTCATAAAAGCATCCATGACTCGCATACTTTGTTCTGGACACTGTTTTCTCAACTGTTGGAAAAAAGAGGTTTTGTTTCTTTAGATTGTTTGCTGGATGAAAGTTCTAGAATTTGTGAAAAGAGTCATTTGCTACTCATCACTTTATCCCATAGATTTTACTTTTGAACGAGGCAGCATATTATGCCTTTACATATTCATTTTTCTGTTTCTGGGTCCATTCAGGACCTGAAAATTCTAGAAACAAAGCAAGAAAATGTGCTAGGGGACTGAAAAAATCCAATGAATATTGAGAAATGTGATGTCCTTGACTAAGGACTGTGAAACCAAACAGCGTTACCTCTTGGGTGTTGTAACTTTCAACAACAGTAATTCAGTGTCAAAGTATATAATTGGCCTTGTTTTCTCACTTTCAAGGTGTGGAAAGGACAAGCAGGAAAGTTCCTCAAGCAAAAACTGAGGGAAAAATGATTCCAATAGAGGAAACAAAAATGATGGTATTCTTAGATATTTTATTTGGACAATGAAGGCAGCTATTGAGTTTTGAGAGAAAATACTGTGACACAAAAAGAAGCGTCATTGCAGTGCCTTCTGGATCTGAAGGCCCCAGAATGACATTCCAGGCAAACAGTGAACTCCGAGAGTGCTTCACCAGCTTATTCTTTTCACAAATCCGTCTTACCTCATTCTTTAATTGGTCAAGAAACCAATAAACATAAGACCCCCAAGTGGGTGTAGCTCAAAGAGGAAACTGGGAAACTAGTTCATGACAGAGGAGCAAATATGTTCTGTCAATTTGCTTACCAACTAAGTGCAATGAAAGCATCTGAAACATTCTGAAATTTAAGGCTCTAATAAAAATAAATTTATAATTTAAAAGACAGCAATAGAAGAATGTTCACAATTTAGTGGTTGTACTGATTTCCAGGCTCAAGCAAGAGCCAGGTTTTAAAAGCTCTGTAATATTATTCCTCGAATATTTTAAAAATCAATTTGTTTCAATGCACCCAGTTTCCTTAGAAATAGTGGTTTTTCTTGTTTGTCATTTTTTGTCTTGGATCATTTGTAAATTAAGATAGTAATTATGCTTATTACAGTACTCAAGTTAAATGACTTAATTCCCTTCATTATAGAGCCATATGGTAGTTCTTACCTACTTCTAAACACGTCTCTTAGGTATCTGTTCTTTTATGAAGTTCCAGGCTGCATGCTATTCAGGTGGTCAGCATGAGGATATCAACCGGATAGCACAGCACTGTCGTCCTCACTTGAATTCTGCCACAGTGAGAGCTGATGCAGGAAGAGATTCCAGGTCTCAGGAATCTCAGGTCTAAGGAGGGGGAGTTTTCCAGGGGAAGTGTCAGTTTATCACAGTTAAAAGACAGAATTTAAACCTCCTGACTCTTCATGTACTGGTTGAAACTTGTGCTTTTATACTTGTCTTAGGAATGAGAACTACAAGTGAGGAAGTAGAGAACAGAGAAAAGGAGAGAGTGAGGTCCTGATGGGATCTGGTAAGTCCCCTTGAACTCTACTCGGTGATTAAAGGAGGTGATGTGCGCCTCTCTTTGCTTGTCAAGACTCTGTTAAGCAGCTATGCTGGCCCACAATGTAGCAGCAGAACTGTGCTCTAAAAGATGTGATTTTCTTGGTACGGTCATCATACCTTTTGTAAGGGAACCTTTTGTTTTCCCTGACAGTTTCCATCCCTACTGCTGAGCCTAAGCTGCCTTCTGCTCCTCTGAATGAGTTTATATCCAGAAAGCATTAGCTTGATGTGGCTTTGAGTATATGCCATATGCCTTACTCCTCCTTCTTCTTTTGCTATTGCAGGTTTTTTTTTTTTTTATTGTTGCTTACATTGTATTATGTAGTACAGTTTTATAGGCACTGGGGATTCCCCCCACCCCTCCCATACCCCTCCCCCCATGGTGGATTCCTCCACCTTGTTGCATAACCATAGTTCAAGTTCAGTTGAGATTCATTGCTTGCAAACACTTGCCTAGCATAAAGTTCAGCATCTTATTGTCCAGATAAGTTCAGTGGCCTCTTGGGGAGACCTTCTATGGTCTGAAGATAGGTCTAACAGAGTAAAGATCCGGTCAGTTAAAAGGCCCAACAAGGCCTCAGTATCAATATACAACATTATGGAATTAATTGACATAGTATTGGGTAAACAATATGTTAAAAATAATGCAAGTTCCCTTCTTCGAAACATCTGGGTTGAGACAGTATCAATGACAGGTTCAAAAAATAACAAACAACCAAACAAAAAATTACAGGTTAAATCAAGGCAAACATGTGGTATCTAATCTTTTGGGATTCGCTCATTTCCCTTAGCATTATAGTTTCCAGTTGTGCCCATTTAGCCACAAAGAACTGCATTTTGTTTTTTTTTAATAGCTGAGTAGTATTCCATGGAGTAGATGAACCAAAGCTTTCTTATCCAATCTTCTGCTGATGGGCATTTTGGTTGCTTCCATGTTTTTGCAATTACTGATTGTGCTGCAATGAACATAGGGATGCATGTTGGTTTGTCGTAAAACATTTCAATCAGATTATAAGAGGTTCTCCATATTGAACACATGATGCATCCCACTTTGAGTTTGATGTTTTAAAACAGACTTAACTGCTTTTGAGAATTCAATTCAGTAAAAAATATTCCCATTTCTTTGTGCAACAGAACTGTATAACTTTTCATCTTACAAAATTGAAATTCTGTATTCATTAAATAGCAAATGCTTCTTTCCTTCTTGTGTTCAATTTTATATTAGAGGAGACCAACAAACAATAAGAAAAGTCTTTAGATTGCAATCAAGAGAGAAAATAGTCCCTGATTCCTGAGACCCGACTTTACATAAAGATGTACATGCTAGGATTTTTATCTCAAAATTTTGAGAAGAAACTATCATCTTTTGAGGGTGTCTACCCATCTGTGTATATGTATGTATGTATGTATCTATCTATCTATCTAATCAGTCAACCCCCAAATCAGTGCATGGATATCTATAGGTTGAATAATACTAGACTTCCAAATCTTTCATATTTTCCAGGCAAAACAACTGTAGCCATGAGTAGCATGCAGAACCCAGGCCCCTTTGGTAACAGTTCCTACGTGCATTCATATTTCCAACACTTGCTGCTGATGGTGGCATGCTAACTTTATGCAATTTTGATTTGTGAGGCAGCTCTAAATCTTTCCATTCCCAGAAGAATCCTGCCATCTGTTCATCAAACTTGGAGCAGTCAGAGGGAGCAGCTGCAGTTTCTATCTGATTCTGAATGTGTATGTGTTAGTCATTAAGAAAAAAAATTGTGCTCCTTTATGTTTTGAGTCATAACTATGCCATCAGTTGGTCCCAACAAAACTGTCAATGCCAGCCCCAAGGGAGCAAGTCTGGGTTCTGTTCTCAGCAATGATTCCCTGGTGGCTCTTGGGTGACTCAAATGAAATTCCTTCTCTTTGTCTCCATCTCAAAATAGAAAATGCTTTTTAAAACTCAGCCTTTTCCCTTGTTGAGAATAAAGCAACAGCCCTCTGAAATTCTTCCGTTGCATCTCTGGGAGAGTAGCTTATGTTCAGCTTTGGGAGCTCAGTTCTCTTTAAAGACAGAGACTAAGTTGAAGAACTGTGATGGCTAGAACAGGAGATAGGGTGGCCCAGTGCTTCCTGACCTTTGGATTTGCACATACTCTAGTTTTTGTCATCTTTTTATTTCATCTATTATTTATTTATTAGCTATTTGAATAGATTTTAGTTCACCCACTTTTAACTTATATAAGAATTTCTGTAAATTACAGTTTAGTTGTAGCATATGTTAATTTTATAAAGTATATAGGCTTAAAATACAGATTTTTAAAGTATTTCTCCAAATTGGATGAAAACAAGCATATAGGCCCTAAAGTAAAAACAAAAAATATTGGATTGTGTACCATCTAAATTCAAAGGTTCACATGTCATTTTTTGGGGGGACACTGATCTAAACCGGCTCCATTCCTTTGGACAATTGGAAACTGAGCTTCAGAAAGTATAACTGACTCCAGAAAGTTGCTTAGATAATTGGGATCCCCAGTGTCTCACTTCTAGTTTCTCTCTCAAAGGCATGGAAATGTAGATGGAAAAAAAATCTTCTGGGTAATTAAATTTACCTGGAATTTGCTTTGTAGAATTTGGGGAAGATGAAATAGCTTAGAGTGTAATTATCTGTGTTACTACTGTAAGAATGACAGATACATGTAACAAACAAAGCAGGTACAATCTAAGGTGCCCTTTCAGGTTATTTTTAGGCTGATTACAACAGAAGAGAATGATAATGACAGATGTCTACCCTGAGAACTGTCCCCATGGAACACTGAAGGATGTAGAATGAGGGTTTGTTCATTCCTTTACCGCATGTTTATTAAGCATCTAGTCTGATTATGGCTGACGCACACTAGGACCACAGAAAAGGAAGTGATAGAGTTCTTATCTGGAAAATGACTGTTAAAGTTTTGTTTTTTTGCAACAATAGCAAAATATCAGAGATTAGCAACATATGAATGAAAGCTCACAGTTTTGGAGGCTTAAGGGTGAAGCAGTGGCCACAGCTCTGTTCTGGTGAGCGCCTACTTGGTGGCTTCACATTGCCTGACCAAGATAGCGAGTGTGAGGTGGGGGGGGGGGGAGGCAAGAAATCACATGTTGGGCCTGGTGTGATAGCCTGGTGGCTAAATCCTCATCTTGTATCTGCCAGGATCCCATATGGGTATATGGTACATGTTCGTGTCCATGCTGCTCCCATCCAGCTCCCTGCTTGTGGCCTGGGAAAGCGATAGAGGAAGGCCCAAAGCCTTGGGACCTTGCACCCGTGTGGGAGACCTGGAAGGAAGTTCCTGGCTCCTAGCTTCAGACTGGCTCAGCCATTGCAGCCATCTGGGGAGTGAATCAGCAGAAACGGATGGAAGATCTTACTTTCTATCTCTCCTTCTTTCTGTAAATCTGTCTTTCAATAAAATAAACAAATTAAAAAAGAAAAGAAGCCACATGTTGCAGAAAGGTAGAGAGAGATGGGTGAGGTGAGGCTCAGTGTTATATAACGATTACCACATGAGAATCTGTCAGAGTCCCATGGGAAATCATTTAATTGCTTTTGAGGTCACATTCCCTGTTGATCTAAGGTGCTCCTACCAGGCCTTCCAAAGGCTCGATCCATCTCCTAACAGCAGCCTCCTGAGGGCTGAGTCCCCAGAACCTCCCAGCAATACTAAACCATATCCAAATCATACCAGATGGGCATAGTAAGTTAGGGATCGTAACACAAATGCATTCATCTATCTACGTACCTACCTGGAAACACTGCACAGCAAGTTCAATGAGGAAATAAAAGTAATTAAACATCTGGTGATTGATATCAACCATTTTGTGATTGGGTTTCTAGGCAGCTGCCAGTGTTTCTCAACTTGCCTAGTCATTATCCCATTTTTCATAGCAATACCATAGAAAACCTGAAAACGCAGCCTGTTCCCATGATGATACAGAAGAGTAGATCTAGAAGCAGATGACTACTTGGGACCTTCTTGATAAATGAGATAGTCTTCACTTTGAATGAATGGCTTTGCATCTAGCTGAGACAGCTATCAATGGAAAATTAGCATAATTATTGTTTAAGACTTTGGAGCTGACATCTATGTTCAAGAAGCAGGCTCCATAAATAATGAAGACCCACTAAGTGTCAGGAATTGCAACTAGAAATTGTAATATGACTACAAGTGGGCAAGAATGAAAGGAAAGAACACTAAGAAAAGTTATTTACGGACCCGAGAAACACTTACAGAGAACAGTGCAGCACAGAGTGGGCCAGACAGAAAACTAAAACTGTGGTTGCAGAAATGAAGGCAAAAACTCACGCTGGGGACATCAGAAACAGTTAAGATTTTGTGTATTTTAATTTAATACAAATAACATGTGACTCACTTCCTGAAGAACAAGTTTTTACTTAATTTAGTAAAAATTAGATATTTAATTTGTGTACAGTTAAACTGAGAGCTAATAACATCATCAAAGCAGGATTTATCCTGCCTCATGGTATTGATTTGGAACAGCAAAAAAGGACTTATTTTCACTGAACATCTCCTTCCATTGTTTTTTAGTAAGGCTCATGTTATAGAGAACAAATCAAATAAGTGGATTGTGTGGTGTGACTCCTCGGATATAAGACGCAAAGTCCTCTACTAATTCTCAGTAATAGCTTTAGTAACTTTTTCAGAAATGGCACTTGGACCTAATCTTGTGTGTTGCCGGCCTCAGGACTGCAGAGACAAGACATGAATTATATCAAGTTCAAGCTACTGATAGTACAAACGGCTTCTAAATTCAGGGTTATCAACTCAGATCACGTATTGTTGTTCTAGGTCTCTAGATTGGATCTGGTGAGGCTGGCTCTGTCCCTCGTGTGGCTCACTCTCCTGCTGGAGCCTCTGAGCTGCAGTGGATATTATTTACTCTGGTGATGGCAAAGATTTAACAAGGCCGGTGGAAAGCAGGCAGGGAGCTCAGGAGCCTGACACCACATCATTTCCCTACATTTGGGTCAAAAGATATCATGTGGCTGGACCTAAAAGGAATAGTGAAGGAAATACACTTCTTATAAGAGTGAGTGGGCCTGAAGTCACATAGAGTAAGTGTGGTTTCAGAGAAAGGTGAGGAATTGGAGTACTGACATGGTGTTTTTCAATGTGCCAAGATGACAAGGATGAAGACATGCGTTTCAAGCTTTATTGTTTACTATTAAGTGTCTTAGAGAGGTTGCTTAATCTTGACTCTTCATTTATTTACATCTGGGATAATAAGATGTTAAGATTGCTTTTGAACTTCTGTGACTTAAGCTAATTTAGTTATCTTTTTTTTTTTTAAACACACTCTTGTTGTGTGGTCATGTCTGCTATTATAGAGTTCTTGCAATGATGTCCATACCCATTGTTTAAAGTTGCTCAGGACTTCATCCGTTACTTTTCAAACATGTACCTAGCAATAAACAAATACAAAAAAGGACTAAGTGATACAGTGTTCAAAAAGTGCTAGCCTGGTTAGGTGCAAGCCCTTCTCTCTTAGCCTTAGAAATGGTTGCACCACGCTAGCTGTCCTTCTGGCTTCTGATCTCTACTCTGGAATGAAGGATTTCGAAGCTGGTGTTTAAACCACTGGTTAAGATGCTCACATCTCAAAACGAAGTATCTGGGTTTGGTTCCTGATTTGGAACCAGCTTCTTGCGTACCTTGAGTCATCATTGATGACACTCATATGGGAGGCTTAGATTTTGCCTGGTTCTAGCTCTGCCCTAATTTCAGCTGTTACAACCATTTGGGGAATGAACCAGATAGGAGTTATCTTTAGTCTCACTTTTTCTCTTCAATCTAAAATAAAATAAAATATAAAACAAAATAGTGAGGCATTTACTTTACCTGGGTAACTAGTGTTTTCAGAATTTACTCTTCCCATCTCCCAACCATTAACATTGGAATGCTATTTAACACAGTGACATAGTTACCTGTGAATTCCTGAGGTGTCTATAATTTCTATCTGGAAGGTCATCTTGTGTGCGTATCTTAGAAAGGCTCTAGGAACATACAAAGTAGCTAACCACATCACATCCTTTATACCTTTTAGTCCTCATAGTAGCTCTCTGGGTATATGTAATTTTTTTCTTCTTTAACAGTCACATACTTCAAGGCTTAGAAAGGCTGGATATCTTGCTTTAGATCATGTACATTGTAGAATCTAAAGTCAAATGCAGATTTAATTCTAAACTCCAGGTTGTTAATCATCTTTTTACTTTTGCAAAAGCAACAATGTCCAAATAGGAAACTGCATTCATGAGTCAAGATTTAGAGCTCAATTAGCCATAGATTTAATCTTTACTTTTGCAAAGTGAAATGAAATTAGAAAGACATCTAAAATAATCAAGAACATTTTTATGAGTTCTATGTCCTGCCTGGATCTGTTGTGCACAGTGTCAACTGATCAAATTGATCAGCTAGTTTTTCGATATCTCCAACTTTTCTTTGGGTTTGGAGGTTACAGCTCAACTCTTCCAGGTCTTCATGTAGTGCATAACACATCATTGAGAGCCACAATCATTGCACTATGCTGAGGAGCACTAGAAATTGTTATTTCTCTCTCATTGGTTCTCGGTACTCATTATTCAACTCCCCATATGCCCCAATTCTCATCACCCTCTCAGCCTCTTGTCATAACTATTTCCTTCGGTTTATTTTGATATGCTTTATTCTTTTGCTAGCAAAACTTAGGCTTTTACATATTTTCATGTTTGTAGTTATCTCTCCTTGTTTGTGTTTGCAGGACTCCCTTAAGTATCTTTTGAATGACTGGTGTGGTGGTAATGTGTTTCCTTCACTTTTTGTTTGTCTTGGAAAGTCTTTACTTCTCCTTCATTTGTGAAAGAGAGTTGATTCGGTTGAAGTATTCCTGGTTGGAAAGGTTTCTTTTTTTAGCATTTGCAATCTATTTTTCTGTTCCTTCATGTCCCATGAGATTGTATTCAAATACTTACTGTTAGTTTCATAGAGATTTCCTTAAAAATTACTGGACTTACAGAACCACCTGGAGAGTGCAAGATCCAGAAATAGGAGTTGGCCCAGTAGAGAAATAGTGGGCACCTCCCTCTTGGGTGAGCATGAGAACTCCCACTGGTGAGCAGGAGAACCAGGACTGGGGCTACACAGAGAGTGGCACACACTGGCACATGTGTGGGCTGGATAGTGGGGCTGGTTGGGTTGAACTAGACTTCAATGCCCATCGACATGTATGAGAGCTGAATGGGATATGGGATAGACTGGACCAGTTTGCTGTACATACTGGCAAGGACAGGAACCAGGACAGGGGGCAGGCTTATTGGGGATTATTGCAGTTCACTCAGACTAGGCTGAAATTCCCACTGGTTTGTGTGAGGGCTGAGTGTGTGGTGGGCAGGATCAGGCTGGGCTCCAACATCCATTGGTTTGTGTGAAAAACAAGGCTACAAAAAGAACTGACCCAGCAATTGCAACCACAAGCAAATGCATAAGCTGATTGGGGCAATGGACAGTGCTGGACCCTGTACTGGCATGCACACACAAGAATCAGGTCTGGGATTACCTCAGATGAAGTTTTTTTGGGAATCCCTCCAACTGAACTGCTGGACTCAGAACCCCAACCATGAAGAGAAGTGCAACTTCTGTGGTCTGGCCATGGAGTGTAAGTGTCAAAGCTGGACCTCCTCATTGGCTTAGAGCAGTGGACAGCATATCCATTTGCAGGTGGAGGATATGGCAGTACATTGGAGCCTACAGAGAAACACCTGGTATAAATAGAGGATAGAGGACAGAACAAATCAATCAATTTCCCTAGTCAAGTGTTGACAGTGAAAATCTGGGTAACCGGAAACTCTAAAGTGGAATATGTCAACCAATGGATTCTGGAGAGATTTTGTTATACTTGGAGTGGTAAGATTGGTAGCAATTCAGAACTGCTGAAATATCAAAACTTCATGAGCAGAATCTTCAGAGCATGCCCCATGTTGGGGACCTGGGGGCTGTCCTCCATCCCCGGGCGCAGCGGCATTTAGGGGGCCAAGTGTGGCTTCTCCCCTTATCTCCCCTCTTACCCAGATACAGGAAGGAAAAAAAGAGAATATGGAAATAGTAGTCTCATCCAACTTCCTGTAGCCCTTGACCCTTGTCACCCTAATTAACTATGTAAAAATCATCAAAATAAATAAATTTAAAAGAGGAAACATTTTGATAAAATTTTTAAAAGTGACTGAACTCTGTTTTTGTTAAAGTTTCTCTTTGCATCGTGTTATTGAGAGCTTCACTGCATAGTGTCCTATTAAGGATCTGTTCTGGTCATGCCAGTTTAGAGTTATCTGTGCCTTCTCTTCTTCTATGTCCATATCTTCCTCAGACTGGGAAAGTTTTCAACCCCGATGTCATTGAAAGGGTTTTCCAAGTCTAGAGTTCTCTCTTTGCCCTCAAAGATTCCAAGAATTCAAATATTTGTTCATTTAAGGTGTCCTAAAGGTCTTGAAGGCTGTCTTCAATGTTTTAATTTTTTCTTTTCCTTTTTTAAAGATATGACTGCGATATTTTGAAAGACAATATTTTCTTCTCAGAAATTCTTCTGCTTGATTTAGTCTGAGACTGAAGTTTCCAATGGTCTGTTCTAGTCGCACATATTAAGCTCTTCATTTCTATGGTTTCTGTTTTTATCTTTTTAAAGATCTTTGTTCAATTTCATATTCATATCATGCATTGATTTTTCTAACTTCATTGGATTGCCTGTCCTCTTATATCTCTTTGACTATCCTTGTAATAATTATTTTGAATTAATTATCAGGCATTTTGCCAATATTCCCTTTTTTGGCGTTATTGTATTTCTTTTCTGTTGTCATTTTACTTTAGTTTTTCATACTTATTGTGTCCCTATATTGATATTGTGTATCTGGTACACAATTGTCCCTATGACTTTTAAAGGATGGCTTTTATGGATCAGATGGTTTTTCTTGAAGATATGCCTTTGGGTATCAATCTAGTAAGCCACATTGAGTTTGGATGGTTGAATGCTGAAGTATAGTTTCCCTGTTTTGTCTTCTATGTAAATGACAGTTGCAGCAGCAGGGCACTGGGGAGCTCCTGTCAATCCCAACAGTGATTTGCATCCTGATGCTGGCCACCAGAGTTGTGGTAGTGCTGGGTTACAACTATAAGATAGGTATGCCTAGCTGCACATGCTAACCTAAGCTGTAGTGAGCTTGAGGTTGGAGCTGTAGCAAAATCTGGTGTTGTTCAGGGCAACATCTGCTTTCCTGGACAAGTGACTATTAGGGGACAACCCCACATCTATAGAAGCACTGCTGTATCTAAGATCTGAAGTACATGGTCCTGCCCTGCAGTGCTGAACCAACTGTCTTGTGTAGCGCAGGTCAATGGTTAGGCTAAGGTCGTACACTGGGGCATCACCATTGCTCAGTATCTAGCTAGGTTCGTGGGGGTTGCAGTCCTTATTTTCTAGTATGGCGGAATATCCATAGGGTTCAAAGCACAGGGGACATTTAGAGATTTATGTATCTTAGGGCAGAATGTATTTTTTCTTCTTTTTTAAAAATTTTATTATTATTATTATTATTATTATTATGTTATGATACAGTTTCATAGGCTCCTGAGATTTCCCTTATCCCCTCTCCAATCCCTCCACCCGAGTTCCCCTATATCATTACTCAAGTATACTTCCTCATACAAAGTCATATGTTCATCATTGTGGGCATGGACAATGGCAGAGAGTCCAGCATCCTATTGTCAAGATATAGTAAACAGTTTCATTGTAAGTCCATCTTTGTCTGGAAGTAGAGATGCATTCTATATTGCAACCTCACATCTGGATATGTTAGTCTCCATTTCAGTTACTGTACATTACCTTAAATGAAAAGTCACAACAGAAAATCAACAATAGGAATAAAAATAGAAATTTACAATGCCATGAGGTTGAATAACATGACTAGATATGACAGTCTCCATTACACAGCTGTTATACATCCCCTTAAATGAAAAGCCACAAAACAATATCAATAACAGAAAAAAAAGAAATTAACCACACCATGAAGTTAAATAACATGCTACTGACTGATTAATGTGTTGCTGAAGAAATGAAAAAGAAAATCAAGAACCTTCTTGAAGAAAATGATGCTACTGTATGATCTATGAGTCACTGAATAATTTGATCAGAAGAAACTGTTTTGAAGAGATGAAACTAACAAAGACAAAAATATCAAAATCCATGAGATATAGCTTCCATTGATTTTTGTTGGTGAAATATGACTCTTCTACACTACAAACAGATGGTTTTTGCTTTTAGTGGCCTTAGGAGCTTGGAAGAGGAGGCAATGTGAGCTCCTTCTTGGCAGCAAAGCTAGTGTGCATACCCCAGGTGGTCCTCTTTGCTGGCATCAGGCCTGTGATGGCTGTACATCCTCTCATGGAGCTGAGGCTGCTGATATCTGGAATGTGTGTAGGTTAGGTGGGCTGGGGTACTCTACAAAAGCATTCACCTTGGACCATCCGGTTGGATTTGTGCTTGCTGACCTATTTTGCTTTTCTTTTTTTGTTCACAACGGGTCTCTATGTACTATGAATTCATATGTTTCCATTGCTGAATTCCAGTGGTTTTCCTTAGAAATCTTGAAAACAAATTTTCCTTGTTTTAATTCTCAGGAGGAGGAATTCAAATTCTGGGCACTTATTTTTGCTATCTTGAAGCTCCTCTAACACATTGTTAAAGGTACTACTTCATTCACATAGTAATTCAGCTCTATAAAGTATTTGACATGTTACCAATGATCAATTTCAATAGATGTTGGTAAGCATCGAAATCATGATGATTTTTCTTGATTCTAAAAGGCTTTTGGAATTTAATTAAATGGTCTATTATGTTTTAAAATCATCTTGAAAATTCTGAACTGATCTCCATGTAGCAAGCAGAGGCCCTCTGACTTGCTTCAAGTCAGATTGCGCTACAAATTGCGACTATTGGTTTCCAAAATAACCATTGAGCATATGAATACTTGAAAGTCTGGTTGAAGATTTTAGTTGAGGAGATTCTAGAGGAGACATCCCTCCAAACTTAATTGCTTTGAAAATTATTCATTCTTTGAGTTCCAGCAACTTTCTTTTAGCCATTCTCCCACTTCAACACCTCATTCAGAATCACCAAAGTTTAGTACGGTGGTCTGGGTGTGGAAGCCACAGTTCTTTGGCTATAATCTTTCTCTTTGTTTTGGGGAAACTTTCTCTGCCAAGGGACATTTGGATATTGCTAACAACATTTGTGTGCCATGTAAGATGGTCAACTTGAACATTAGCCTGTTTTATAAATTTATCGAATTTTGAGTCCAGCCTGTGTTTGCCTTGATGATGCCAGATTAAATGATTCCGTGGGCCTTACATAGTCCACAGGCCATTTTCTACCCCTGTTAGACCAACTGGCACAGACTTAGGTCTTGTTTTCCTTCGCTATCCTGAGGAATGGGTTGTCGAAAGTCATGTTACCTGCAACACAAACAAGAAATGAGCACACGAACTTAGTGACATGTGAGGATTCATAGGATAGCGGAGGGTGGAGAAATAACAGTATCCAGAGTACACCAAACCTGGGCACATCAGTTATTAAACTGAGGACAAGATCACTATCATAAAAGAAAATACGAGACAAACTTCTTTCTTATTGGGATTCATGATATTGCAGTCCTGTTTCTAGCTGGCTTAGACCAGCACTGCTGTGTCTTCTGTAGGTTCCTCTTTTATTTGGCCTCTGAATGTAGGACTATGTTCTGGGCTTTCTTTTGGGACCACTTTGCATTTATCTTGTTAAAAAATCTTACTCCTGCATTGCAACCAGCAACTCAAGCATTTTTTTTTTTCCTATCTCTCCCCTGAATCTTCCTTCTAAGTTTCAGATGTGTCTAGACAACTGCTGACTGGGTATACTCACCCAGATATCTCACAGGCATCTCAAACTCAGCATGTTTGAAACTTGCTTATCCTCTTTGATTGGCCTTCTTTCGTCCACGCTGTCAACAAAAGTTAACTCCATCCACATGTTGCTCATGTTAGAAATACAAGTGTCATTCCTTTTCTTTATTCTTCCCTGTAAGTCAATAATTTAAAGTTTGCTCCAGTTTTAAAAGCAGATTTATCTGGCATGCTTCAGAGTTCTCTGCCAAGACATACTGTTGTACTTGTCTGTCTGATTTATGGAACTGTGAAATGTCTGACACTAGGGCAGGCATCTTTGAGTTGGGACCCACATAGCACTGAACAAATGAGTGGAAAAAGTTTCTAAATAGAGCAGGAGATATTTGAGATGCTAAGACAGACACTCCCATTATTATTTAATGCTTGGGTGATAAATTAGAATCATTAGCACTTAAATATATTTAGCATTGTAATATTATGCTAATATTTGGATGATGAATTCTTATAGTAAAGGGATTATTATGTCAGAAAGAATATATTGTCTTGATAAAGCTGTCATTAGCCCCTGCATTAAGTTGGCCCAATGATACAACTTTCTTATTTGTAGTTTTAGTGCCATAGTCTGCTTTTTAAAATTTGTTTGTTTGTTTCATTCTCTCTTTATGTAGAGGCCCAGCCATACTCTGGAGGAATGAAAAGAGTTTTGATTCATGCTGGTTGAATACAAGTGCTACATATCAGCCAGATGGGGGTGGAGAGTTGGAGGTATGGAGAATGAGCTGCAAGGTGAGTCCAGTTGGGGCTGTGAGAGTGAAGGTGAAGTGCAAATCTTAATACTCTTGGAGCTGTCCGTAGCATTTCCCTCCCTGGGTCCACTCCATATCCAATCCACCCCCCTCAGCCAGGAAAACTAAAATACAAATACCCCTAGTCCTCTCCACCCAACCAGCCATCATGATCTCCTCTGGGATGCAGTGAAAGCGCCTCTCCCACCTTGAACCCAGTCTCTACATTAGCACCAGAGTGGACACAAACCAAATGTTTTTCTCTTCCTAAACCTGCTGGACTTTCAATGAAGCTTGACATTAAACAGTTTCTTGTTCATGCTATGATTTTAATGCACACATAATGATTGATCATTGTATGGGAATAAATGTGATATTTTAATCCATGTGTGCAAAGTGTAATGATCATGAGTGAACTGACTGCTGTTCCAGCCGCTTTTATTTTCATTGTCCCACATGGTTTCTTGAACTCACCCAGAACTTTATTCACAGCCTTGGAAATGTGCTAACCTCTTCTCCAAGCTCTTCTGTTTTCTGAGTCTCACTAGCTTCTTAACTTGTAGTCATCCTCCAACTCTAGCTTTCATGTCACTTGCTCAGAGAGACACATTTGTGAATGAGAATTATAATCCTCTGTCTGTAAGTGCTATCGAAATAGATAATTCTATATTGATTTACATAACAGTTTTTTATATAATAATAATGTTTCATGAGGCAGAAGCACTATCCACCTTGTTATTTTTTTAACATATTTTGAATAAGCAGTTGTCTGATAACAAAATTTATGTTGGAATAAGAAAAATATAATTTTATTATAAATGGAAAAGGACACATTTCCCTGTAAAGCCTAACTTTTGGGGGTGCTGAGTTTATTCATGGAAGAATTTACCACACAAGTCCTCATATTAAAAACCCTCTTGGTAGTGTTACAAATAATACATTCAACTAGGATTTAGTCTACATAAAAATATTCACAAATTCAGTATTAAAACTCTAATGATGGCTTTTAAAATCATAATGAGCAGCACTTGTGTAATCGGTACTTTGAACAACGAGGACTGGGGTGATGTATCCGAGAAGCATATCGGTTTCTTTTACCACCTACTGTCTAAAATATACTCCATGGAGAAAGTGCTTTCCTACCCATCTGCTTTTACATAATAAACACACAAAAATGGCTGTGCAGCTATGGTTTGGATTCAGAAACGAAAATATCTAGTGTCAAATAATAATCTCAGGTGTAGATTTGATTTAGAGTGCTACTTCTCCCTGGCTGTCCATTCTCTTCAGCCATGAAAGCAGGCAAGTGGATATATTTCTTTCCCCACCAGTCCTTTTCCTACATTAGGCTTCTATCTCTCTATTTCTATTTTGTTCCTTTGGTTCTTTATCCTTACCAGGACTGATGTGTTGTGCGGGAGGAGTATAGTGAACAGAGAAACAGAAGCAACAGGGTCTCTGGATGTATCTATCCAACATCTATCCCTACAGTGATCAGCAGTCACATTTTACACATCTATCATCCATCTATCTACCTACTATACCATCAATCTGTCAGCGATCAAACACTATCTATCTATGCATCTGCCGTCTATCAGTCATATATTCTTTATCGACCAAGAGGAAGATTTATTTTAAGGAATAGACTCATGTAATTGTTAAATGTAAGATCTATGGGGCAAGTTGGTACGTTGAAAATTCAGGGAGGAACTGACTTCCTTGAACAAGGGCTTCTTGGTCTGAGCTGAAGGTTGCAGATTCAGGACAGATTTCTATGGATGTATGTTTTGCAAATGGAAAATGAAACGTGGAAAAACCTAAATGGTTGTCCCCAGATCCCACAGCTAAAGACCTGAAGAGCTGGGATTTGAACACAGGAAGTTGTGTATAGAGCCTGAACTCCTAACCACGCTCCTGTTCTAATTTTAACCATGAGTCTGGGAAAACATTTCTTTTGGGGATCAAAATGATATAATCCTGCTGCATGGCTCCTGATAGTCTAAATTAATCAGATAGGACTGAGACAGCTTAGAAAAATTGATACTTACTATATCCCCCAGTCTGTCTCTTTCAATGTTCAGTTCTCAATTCTCCTTCTAGTTATTGTCAGATCTCATCTGCACCAGCCTAGCCAATTGAATATAAAACATTTCATACCTGCCCATCTTCTCTGCTGTTTGTATTAATGAGTTAGCCAAATAAATCAATTGTTTTCCTTGCCGTTGGTTTCTCACAAATTGTGAATGACATCTATGCTGCTGCTGTGGAGATTCTATTGCATTGCTAGACCATTATTGCATTTTATTATAACAGACCACAACATGCATTGATGAATGCTGTGATGATAAATGACATGCATGAAGCATTTTACAAGGTAAAACCCTCTGCAAATATACAGTCTGTGAGATTGAATCACATTATTGGAGTAGAATTAAATTAGGCAAGATCTTGCACATGAGAACAATTATAGCACTTTGCCTATAGTAGACATTCAGATAATGTTTGTTGAATCCTAATCATTTTAGGCTATGCTTATTGGATGCTAAGATTAGGGGTGGAGAAGACTACTACACATTTATTGAGCATTTTCTACAGTTCAGGCATTATTGTTGGTGGTGACATGCATATGGTTTTACATTGAAGAGTTAGTATGTACTTTCAAAAAAAATTTACTGTGGCTGAGGCATGCTAAACTTAGAGTCTGGAAACTCAATCTGGATCTCCCACATGGGTGAGAGGGACTGGGTACTTAGACCATCACCTGTGACCTCCCAGGCTTCACATTAACTGGAAGCTGGAATTGGAAGCAGAGCTAGGACACAACCCTAGGCACTGTGCTATGTGCAATGTGGGCATACAGGGTAGCATCCTAACTGCTGCATCCCATGCCTGCCCTGGCAAGTGCTTCACAAAGTGACTTCCCTGGGGAGGGCGAGGCTACATATAATCTCCAATGTTACGCAGGAAGTGTGGGTCTTGGATGTTCTAACCCCAATTCCACTTCCCCACTGTGCTGATGTGGGTAAGGTCTCCAAGGCCAAGAGTGGACCCAATCACCTGGATGAGGGTCACTTCCTACATAAACCAGAGTAGGATTGTTAATTGACAGCCTACAGATTGATTGAAACAGTACAATACCATTCTCCCATGGGAATCGGGTTGGTTCACCTTCTTCACACTACAGCATCTTCCTCTCTCAGCCCTGAATTCTGTTCCTCAGAATACTTTGTGTGACGAAACTCTGTGATCTGAGTATGTGCAACTAATAAGCTGCTGTGGTCTCATTTGTCCACTATCAGGTGAGTGTGTTTGATGATCCTCATAATTCTAGGACAGCAACCTTCTTTAAATCCTAAAGTAAAGCAGTGAAAGTAAAAGCTACCAAGCACTGTCAAAGAAGACACCAAACTGAATAATGCGTCTCTGCTAAGTTCCTTGGATTGTTGTGTCTCAGATTTTAATGTGGAAACAAGTTATCTGGGGATGGTGTTAAAATGTCCAGTTCGAGTCAGTCAGTCTGGAGTGGGGCCCAGGTCTCTGCAATTCTCTTACTTCCAGGTGCTCCAGCTGCTCCTCAGACCGCACATTGGACAGTAAAGGCCTGTGCATCAGAGTCTGGGCTGGGCCGAAACGGAAATTGACTGTGTTACTCATTGTGACTTTCCAGTTATCTAAGAACCCCGTAGCTCCCAAGATAATAGAGAGCATCCCTTCCAAAAGCCAGGATGTTTATTCAAAGAAATGTAACATTGACCAGAATCTATGTATGATGCTAAGATACAAAATACACTAGTACTTTGAAGAAACAAAATACTTGAGTTTCACACGGGGCTGGGAGAAAAGGTGTTTACCCATTTCTGCCTTGCTCTAGCTATCCTGTGATCAAAGATAATGAGTGTTTTAAAGAAATACACATTAATCGCCATAAAACCTGTCATTGGGCTTCTTAGAATTGAGGAACCTTGCTTATTTTTTATTAGTTTTCAAAACAGGGTGTAGTGGGATGAGTGTTTACCTTTGGGTAAAAGTGAAAAAAAGATGTACTGCAAAATGTTCTAATAATAAGCAAGCTAGATACTTCTCTGTGAAAGGAGCATGAGGAGGAGACAAGCAGAAGGAAGGGGTGGAAGGAATCAAGCTGTGTTTCCTGCAGGACACTTGGTCACCGTGGGCACACCAAGGTAGACGTCTTCGTGGAATCCTGCTCCCTGGAGCTGGTGCAAATGAGATTGGCCTTGGCCTTAGCAGACAAGGCCCTGATGCTAATTTCTCTTGACCTTCTCATGTGATTCTCATCAGTCTGGCCCTCGTTTGTTAAGCTTGCTCTAATTATGTGCATAATAACTGATGACTTTTTAAAATAAAGCAAGCAGCAAAGGAAATGATTATGCAGATGAATGAGGTTTGTGGTTAATGGAGGAGTTGCAGGCTAATTGGGCACTGGCACAACAAATCATTTACAAACAGCAGTAGATTCTTTTGCATCTCACCTGTCTTATTCCAGATTAAGCACATCGGTACCAACAAGGTAAGACCAGTACCTATAATGGCCAAGGGCCAAGCTGATGCCCCAAAAGAACCAACAAAGGGCAGAGTTGGAAGGTTGACTTGAGTTGACCAAGGCCACATTTCTCCAAGCACCATCTCTTTCTTGGCTCAGTATCTGTTCTCAAAAAGGAAAGGACTTGCGGGCTGGCATTTGCTCCTTTAGTCTCTTCTTCTACATGCCTAGTTCATTTGCCTATATTAATCCTCTCTAATTAGAAACTTGACCCACAAAGCACCATGTGATGTAACTACTTCTTGCCTTTTGTCCCAGTTTTCTCATCCTAAGTGATTTCATTTAGCCTACAATGGTTTTCTGCCTACAATGAATTCCATACCCTCCATCATATAATTCATAGTTCTGACTTAATAGATTTTACAATATATATCACATACTTTCATGTTAGACTATATTTCTCCACAGGATATTTATATTGCAAATTAATTACTGTTGTGAAATGACCTAAGTCAACTTAGACATTGCAATATTGCATTTTATTCTCTAGAACTCACAGGGCAATTTTGCAAACAGATTCCACACATAAATATCACTGAGCAGGCTTAATGCTATTACACCATTTGTTTGTAGCTTTCTGTCTTTTTATGCACCCAGACAAGCCATTAATTAGTAGATTTTTAAAAAAGATTTAAATTTATTTTTAGTGGAGAGGCAGATTCACAAAGAGAAGAAGAGACAGAGAGAAAGATCACCCATCCACGTATTCACTCCCAAATGGCCACAACAGTCAAATCTGACAGGAGCCAAGAGTCTCCCACATGGGCATAGGGCCCAAGGGCCAACCTCTCCTGCTTTCCCAGGCCAGAAGCAGGGTGCTGGATGGGAAGCAGAGCAGCTTGGACTTGAAATAGCACCCATATAGGACGCTGGCACTGGCATGTGAAAGATCAGTTGAGCCAATTTGCTGCCCCGATTAAAGGATTCATTATAGGAATATGTAGAAATCGTTCTGACACTAAGATTCAGCTAATCAGGATCCAGTATTACTCAAACATGAGGATGTAGTGTTAGAAGAAACATTAAGTCCTGCGTCACCATTTCAAAAGATAAGGCTATTAGGTTTTCTAGATTTTGTATTTATTTATGTGAGAATGAGTGTGCCTCAATCATATTTTTAGTCATTTGATCAAAGAAAAATCTTGCATATCATCTGTTTCTATATCCATCATGCTATTTATTAGATATTAAAGAAACTACAGCCTTATGGAAGCTATCTGGACATTATATGTTTCTTATGAGTGTACCCTTTACTTAGGATAAAAATGAAAATGTCCACCAATATGTCATGCAGTTTACAAAGGAATTGTAATGAAGTGTTGACAATACAATGGATGTCAAATGTGTGTGGGTTAATTAATGCCTCTCTTGATGAAATGAAAACTCCCTGGAAGGGGATAAGACTTCTTAGTCTCATAGAGTCAGAGCTGCCTCAGGTCCAGATTCCGAGCAGGTGAGTGAGGCACGGTTTGGAATAAATGGAGTTTGCCTGTCATCACCTCTCCTTTCCCTCCCGATTTCCCCACGGCATCTCATTTTCTCCCATCCCTAGACCTTATTTTCATTTCTACTGGTTTTATCACTGTTGCCCTTCTCTTTCTCTTCATATTTGTAAGGGAAATTCATATGGGGTTTTCAGACTCCTGCTGTGAAGAAATTACATGTTCACAGTCTTACTCCCCCCTGGTTTCAGCACTCAGGTGTGTCACTTGGTCTTTGTTTCTTCATCTGTGAAAGAGACTGGCAGCTGTGCCCATTTCAAGGACTCTGGAGTCTCCCAGTGTGCCCAGTACACTGAACACTTCTCTCTGCCCATCAAACTTAGCTCTTTACCTTGACACTCATTAGGAAATTTAATTCCTGTGCCATGGTGCTGAATATTACCTGATTTTGCTCATCATTTTTTTCTTTTTCAGATTTGTTATTTATTTTTATTGGAAAGGCAGATCAGATCAGAGAGAAGATACACAGAGAGAAAGATCTTCCATCTGCTGGTTCACTCCCCAAATGGTTGCAATTGCTTGGGTTGAGTCAATCTGAAGCCAAGAGTCAGGAGCTTTTCTGGGTCTCTGATGCAGGTGCAGGGATGCTTTGGGCCATCCTCTACTGCTCCCCCAGGCCACAAGTCAGGAGCTGGATGGGAAGTGGAGCAGATAGGACACAAACCAGTACCCGTGTGTGGTCCTGGCACCTATAAGGTGAGAATTTAGCCACTGAGTCATTATTCCGGACCCTTTTGCTCATCTTTTTTACTAATATAAAGGGAATAGATGTAATACAACTCATGTATATATATATATATATATATATGTTTTAAAAGAGGATTTATTTATTTTAATTGGAAAGGAAGATATACAGAGAGAAGGACTGGCAGAGAGAAAGATCTTCTGTTTACTGGTTCACTTCCCAAGTGGCCACAGTGGCAGGAGCTGAGCCAATCTGAAGCCAGGAGCCAGGAGCTTCTTCTGGGTCTCCCACACAGGTGCAGGGTCCCAAGGCTTCGGGCCGTCCTCTATTGCTTTCCCAGGCCACAAGCAGGGAGCTGGATGGGAATGCTGCAACCGGGATGCAAACCGATGCCCAAATGGGATCCCAGGCATGTGAGGTGAGGATTTAACCAGTAGTCTATTGCGCAGGGCCCACAGGTATAATTCTAGGAATATAAGAATGCTTCAATTAGTCCTTCCCTTTCTCCCTTCCCTTTCTTCTACTGTCTTTGAGAACCTGCCGAGGTGTATATACACATGAGTATGAGGTATACACAAATGCAGGGGGTAGCAGGCCGTTTCTTTACAGTTTATCTCTTTTCAAAAAATGTTTAATTTAGATATTGGAAAGGCAGAGTGCACAGACAGGGTCACACACACACACAGATGAGAGAGAGAGTCTTCCATCCACTGGTTCTCTCTAAACACCCTCAGTAGCTAGAAATGCCCACTGTCTACACTCAGCTCTCATCGCAAGTAGCGTTCTCCCAGAAAATCGAGTTCATCTCTCCTCCAACTTTTTTTCTGTCCGTGTACGAGGGTTATGATACCAACCTCACATAGGCATCATGATGGTAACGTATTCGTGCATGTGGGAGTCACTTGACCTAAACAAATGTTCAGCAAGTTTTTTTGTTTTTGTTTTGTTTTGTTTTTGGAATGGAATGATCCTTTCTAAGAAAAGTAAATCAGGATTCAACCAGAAAGCTGCCCTCTGAGCTGTGGATGCAGGATTTATCCAAGGACACAAGAACCCATACAATTTTAGGAGACAGGCGCAGTGAAGATGTAGCAGGAGTGAATTGGAAGAGCAGATGGCTATCAGCTGACTAGTCATTTTGAAGCCAGACACACCAGCTGTCAGAGTGAGGCTGCAGAGAGGTCAACGGGGGAGCGGTAGCCAGTCGAGACTCAATCTCACCTGTGTTGATGGAGCTGGGCTCTCTGCCACCATGCTGGCCCAAGAAGAGGATTTGTAACATAATCATTTCTGGACTTCCTTACAAATGGAGAAGGGATATTTTACTAAGTTTTAGTCTATGTGGACATTTGAAATGAGCACTAGCACATGCTAATTCCTACCAGTTCATTAATCTTTTCTGATACTTCATTTTTCATTTTGTATAAATACAAACAGACTCAATATAGTTCATAGATAAAATTCTAAAAAGTGTATCTCTTCTTGTCACATTTCATCTCCCTTTCCTTCTGTTTTCTTTTTTTTTCCCTTCTTTCTACTTAGTTTTTGAGATAACATGTTCTGGTTAAAATTTCAGCCAATGGTGTATTCCTTCACTAAATAAAGGGATCAACCAGTAAAAGGTAAAATGACGTGAGTTCAATGGTGATATAGACAAGTATGCAGAGTAATCAAATGGAAAGATGACTGTTTCTCCCATATATAGCAACATTTAAAATAAACACAACATTAAGGCTATAATAATACAGCATTCTTAACCATTGGCTTGACAAAGATACAACAAAGTTCAACAAAAATTTTTTTGTAGCAATACTGAAACACATAGGCATTTTTCTTTTGTTTTCGTTTGTAATTTCTTTTTTTTTTTTTTTTAAAGATTTATTTTTATTATTTTTTCATTGGAAAGGCGGACATACAGAGAGAGGAGAGACAGAGAGGAAGATCTTCCGTCCGATGATTCACTCCCCAAGTGAGCGCAACGGGCCGATACTATGCCGATCCGAAGCCAGGAGCCTCTTCCGGGTCTCCCACGCGGGTGCAGGTTCCCAAAGCTTTGGGCCGTCCTCGACTGCTTTCCCAGGCCACAGGCAGGGAGCTGGAAGGGAAGCGGGGCTGCCGGGATTAGAACCGGCGCCCATATGGGATCCCGGGCGTGCAAGGCGAGGACCTTTAACCACTTGCGCCACCGCGCCGGGCCCATGTTTTCGTTTGTAATTTCTTAAAAATTTTAGCTCCTACATATAACAGAGGACAAGTGGTATTTGTCTTTCTGTGTCCAAATTGTTTCACTTAATAAAGCATTCCTCAGTTGTATCTATTTCCTTTTTTATACTCAAATAATATTCCATTGTGATTTACATATATACATATTTAGCACCATGTCATCAAAACATATATGCATATTTTAAATTTCTCTTTTCCAATTTTGATATTCTTTATGTCTTTCTCCTTCCTAATTGTTATTGTTAATAATTATTATCAGACTATATTGGATACAAGTAGTGAAAGTGGATATCCTTATCTTGTTCCAGATCTAAGGGGAAATGCTTTCAGCTTTTCCCATTCAGATACTGGCTTGTGATATATAGCATTGATAATTTTGAGCTGTATTCCTTCTATACCTGTTTTGTGGAAAGCTTTGTATCATGAAACAGTGTTGAATTTTATCAAATACTTCCTCCACATCCATGCAGATGATTATATGGTTTTTGTTCTGCTGATGTGATTAAGATAGATATTGATTTGTGGATGTTGAGCCACCTTTGTACCTCTTGAATGAATGTATGATCAGGATGTATGAGCTTTTTGATAGGGTTTTGGGAGTTGGTTTGGTGGCATTGGGCATCCATGTTCAACAGGGACATATGCTTCTAATTTTCCTTTCATGTGTTTTTGTTCATTATGGTATCAGAGTGGTGCTAGTCTCAAATAGGGTTTGACAGAGTTCCATCCTATTCACTATTCTGGAATAATTTGGAGAGTATTGGAATTAGTTCCTATTTATACAAATATTTTGTAGAATTCCAGAGTAAATTCATCAGTTCCTGAACTTTTCCTTCGTGGAAGATTTTCATCTACTGCTCCAATCTCATTGCTTGCTGTAGTCCTGTTGAGATCCTGTGTATCTTCCTGATTTGATTCTGGTAGATAATATATATCCAGGAATTTATTCATTTCTTTGGACTTTTCCAGTTTATTAGCATATAGATTTTCATAGTAGCTTATTAGATCCTTTGTATTTCACTGGTGTTGGTTGTAATGTTTCCTTTTTCGTCTCTAATTTTACTTCAGGTTTTTTTATTTGTTTGGTGAATTTTGTTTATCTTCTCAAAAACCAGCTTCCTGTTGCTGGTTTTTTTTTTTGTCAGAATGGTAATCCATAGTGTACATGGAGATCATTTTCCTAATTCAGTCATCAGTTGATGGATATCTGTGTTGATTCCATATCTTACCTGTTGTGAATCGAGCTGTTCTAAACATAGAGATACAGATAACTCTCTCATATGATGATTTCATTATGTAAAACAGTCTGGGATGGCTGGGTCATGTAGTGTATTTCTCTTCAGATATCTGAGGAATCTCCATATTGTCTTCCATATTGTTTGCACTAGTTTACATTTCTACCAAGAGTGGATTATAACACCTTTCCCATCACACCCTTGCTAGCGTTTTTTTGTTGTTTTCTAATTTCTGTATAATAGCCATTCTAATTGGGATGAAGTGAAACCTCATGGTGGTTTTATTTGTATTTTCCTAATGTCTAGTAAGCCTGAATTTTTAAAAATATTTTTGTTGGTTATTTGAATTTCATCCTTTAAAAATGCCTGTTGATATCCTTTATCATTTTCTTAACTGAATTATTTGTTTTGTGGTTGAGTTTCTTGAGCTCTTCATAGATTCTGATTGTAATCATCTATCTGTTGCATAGTTTGCAGGTATTTTCTTTATTTCTGTTGGCTGCCTCTTCAATTTGTTAATGGTTTTGTTCACAGCACAGGAACTTCTTGGCTCAATGTAATCCTGTTTTTATTTGTTTATTTTTGTTTAATTGCCTAAGCTTCAGGGGCAGTTTCCAAGAAACCTTTGCCTACACCTATGTCTTGCAGAGTTTCCTCAATATTTCCTATTAGTAATTTGATGGTATCAGGTCATAGATTTAGATTCTTGATTCTTTGAGAGTTAATTTTTATATAAGGTGTGAGATTAAGGTCTAGTTTCATATTATTGCACATTTAGATCCGGTTTTCTCACTACCATTTTTTGGCAAGACCTTCTCCCTGTGTTGCTTTCAGTTCACTTGCTAAAGGATAGCTGGCTGTAGCTAAGGGTTCATTTCTGGAATTTCCACTCTGTTCCATTGACCTTCATAACTGCTTTCTTGCCAGTAATAAGCTTCCTAACTACAACTGCCTGTAACATGTCTTGGAGACTGGTGTTGTAACGCCTCCAGATTTGTACTTATTGTTTCAAGTTTGCTTCATCTATCTGTGGTCCCTTGTGTTTCCATATTTGCTTCAACACCTTTTGCCAGTTCTGAGAAGAGTGTCATAGGTTTTTGGTTGGGGTAGCATTGAATCTGTACATTGCTTTTGGGAGCATGGACACTTAGTGTTATTAATTCTACCAATCCACAAACATGGATGACTTTTTGATGTTTTAAAGTCATCTATTACCTTCTTTAATATTATACAGTTTCCATTATGGAAATCCCTCCTATTGTGGGTTAAATTTGCTCCAAAGTGTTTAAATTAGTTTTGCAGCTATCTGAAGCATATGCATGTATATTTTTGACTTCAGTGATTGAAGATTTTCTCTAAAGTACCTATATGCTTCTTCTTACTGATTTCTATCTTTCTGACAATGTTTTCACTCATGTTACTCATTTATTCCCTCCTATCTTTAATTGATCTGTAGGGTGTTGCTTTGCATGGATTTCCTCACATTTATAATTTAAATTCTAGTTCCAGCATTTAAAAAAGAATTTATTTGTTTGTTTTTATTGGAAAGGGAGGTACACAGAGAGAATAAGAGATGGAGAGAAATATCTTCTGTCTGCTGCTTCCTTCCGAAGTAGTCACAATGGCTGGAGCTGAGTCAATCCAAAGCAAGGAGCCAGGAAACTCCTCCAGGTCTCCCATATGGGTGCGGTAGTCCCAAAGCTTTGGGCTATCCTCTACCACTTTCTCAGGCCACAAGCAGGGAACTGGTTGGGAGGTGGAGCAGCCAGGATATAAACTGGTGCCCATATGTGATCCCGGCTCAGGCAAGGTGAGGACTTTAGCCACTAGACTATCATGTCTGGCTCTAGTTTTGGCATTTGATTGATTTCTTTCATATCAGGTTCCAATCCTGGCGTATTATTGTGTCAAATTCTTTGTTTCTTCAGATTCTTATGTCCCCATGTTAATGTCTGCATGACTGTTGTGATAGTCTCTTTTTTATGGAGTATATTTTCGCAGAAAAGAGTTTATGGTTTATATGGGTTGCAGGGTACCAACTGCTTTCTTGCTTTTGCTTTGATTATGGATGATCCCTGAAGTACAGCTTCTGAGTGACTTATTTAGTCAGTATCAGCTTTGTTTACAACTGATGCAGTGGTCTAATCTGCTGTGGTTCATAGGGTTAGAAGTGTGACTCTGAGGGGAGTGTGAGTTTCCTAAAGTGTGACAGCTTCAGTCCTTGGAGAATTTTGTATCAGTCACATTGGGGATAATGATGATCAGGGTCTTGCTTTTGGTACTTAGGGAGACAAAACAGGTTGTTTCCTTGTCCTGTTGGCAAGTTTAAGTGATGCTGGGCCCATCTTTCCCCCTTCACATGAAGTATTCATTCTTTTTGTTATGTTTTCACTGAAAGTTTCTGTTTGTCAGATCCCTGTAAACATTCATTTATCCTTCCTTCTTTCCCTCCCTCCCTCTTTCCTTCCTTCTCTCTTCCTTTTCTTTCTTTTCTTTTCTTTCTTTTCTTTTCTTGCCTTGCCTTTTCTTTCTTTCTTTCTTTCTTTCTTTCTTTCTTTCTTTCTTTCTTTCTTTCTTTCTTTCTTTCTTTCTTTCTTTCTTTCTTTCTTTCTTTCTTTCTTTCTTTCTTTCTTTCTTCTTGTTCTTCCTCTTCCTCTTATCATCCTCCTCTGCCTCCTCCTGCTTCTATCCTAGAGCAGCTGCAGTGTAACTTCACCCAATTCAGCCATCTTGGATCTGCTTTATTTACTTGATACTTGTCTCCTCCCACTATCTTGCCATCTCTTTGAGTCCTTTGGCCTGCAGTGTGAGAAACCTGTACACTTGATATGCGTGCTTCTACATCCCCAAGTGGGCTTAGAGTACTGTGGGTAAAGACGGAAGTAAGTCCCATACTCCCACATGTTGAGCAGAAATGGCATAGAGATATATGGTTACAGGTATCTTAAGTAATGTCTTAATTGCCATATCAAATGTCTGCCCAGTCTTGCTTTAGTTTCTTGAGGGTTATAGCATAAGCTATAATACTGTTTACTTACAAATTTTAGTGTAGCTTGAACAAAACAATCACATTCTTTATCAAGCAATGGGGAAGAAAAGAGGAATACAATGCTGGCATTGCTCTTTAAGAACTTAAAATCCAGTATGCCTTGGAGGAGAGATAGAATTATGATATAGCTGTGGCTGCTATAGGAAAACAGGTCTCATTCCTGAGGCCAAGAGGTGGAAATGGAAGGAAGCCACTGGAGAGCTGCTTTTGATTGTCAGTCCTGCAAGAGTTTATGAAGCAAAGAAGGTGGGCAGGGTGTTGATTCTCAGCAGTGGAAACTTAAGGAGATCTGAACATTTCACATCCTACTTGAGTGAACTGAGATGTTCAGCTCTTATTATAAGAAACAGATTTGACAAGAATAGATATCAGAGAAGATAGCAAGCAGGCAAAACAGAATGTGTGGGAATACACATTGAACAGGTGATGGACTCTATTTTCAGTATCCACATTTATCTTCAGGGGATCCTCTCACTCCACTGGCACCCATTGTCACTGGAGGGTCCCTCTGTCTCAATGCCATACCCTAGTTTGCCAGCACTGTCTTGCACCTGTTAAATCTGTGTCTTTCTCCATCCAGGTTGTGATGACAAAATACCACAAATGCAGTGGTTTAGAAACAATAGAAATTCATTTCTCATACTCTTGGAGACTGGAATCCGACTGTCAAGACCCTGACCAGTCAACATTTTTTGAGGGTTCCCCTCTCCATGGATGCCAGTTTTGTCTGTGTCCCCACGTGATACAAAAGGAAGCAATATTTCTGTTGCTCCAATTCCACTTATGACCCAGATATCTCCTGTCTTAGCCCATGTTGCGCTGCTACAGTAGAATTCCTTACTCCAGGCAATTCATGAAAAACCTGAATTCTTTTGGCTCATGGTTCTTGAGGCTAAGAAGTTCAAAAGCAAGAGGCTGAACCTATGAAGGGCCTTCTTGTTTGGGGGAGAGAGGGAAATTAACTTGCTGCCTCTATCTCTTTTATAATCAGCATTAATTCATTCAACATTGTGAAGTCCTTGTGACATCAACATCTCCTATGTGGCCTGAAATCCCAATAGTCTTACACTGGAGATTCACAGTCCAATGAATGTTTTTAAGGAGATACATTCAAATCATAGCATCTCCTAAGGAACCCCTCTGAATAGTGTTACCTTGGGAGTCAGGACATCAATATGCAAATTTAGCAGAGGACTTAGACATTTGGACTGTGGTGTCTGTCTTCATTTTATTTTTTGGGGGCTTTGTTACCTATTATACTGCCCCTTTATATAGACACTGATTGCTGCATTTCCTGTACCTTACGCTTCAAGAGTTCTTTAATGTTTGCTTAATGCTATAAAAGGTTGCATCATTTGATTGACTTTCTAGAAGGGGCTGATGGGTGAGTAAGATAGTTTTCAGTAGCACAAGATAAGTTATCTATTAGAAATAGTACTACCCCCTCCCAATATACTAGATCTGTATTTAGTTTTTTATATTACTCAAAGCTTTTCCACATATATGGTTAAAGTACTTTAAAGTAATGGGGTTTGGGCATCAGGGTTGACTAGAAGAGATACTTTAAGTCAGGGGGACTTTGAGGCCAGTGCCAACCAACTGTACAACCCCAGAGGGTGACACTGATACTGAGGACGCTAAAATGACAATTGGCAACTATGCAGGACACTGCTCATGAGCAGCCAATGTAATAGCTCTGTGTGTGCCCTTCAACTCATTCTCTTTGTTCCTTCACCCGTTCCTTAGGGAATGGGTTTAATTCTCTTCACTTGAAATGACCAAGTGCAGAATGGGTACAGGGAATCCTGAACCCCATACTTACCAATTCCACAACCCACCCTCTTCCCGAGACTCCAAGGCAGAGTCATAAAGCTATGCTCTGCAGACACGTACTTTTTCTCTGAATGGTTCGGAGCTTACCTTCTTGAAGTTGGGTTTAGAACAGAGGTCAGAGATTGCAAGGTTAACTATAAGACAATAAATTTTTTTTTCAAATAATATGTAATCCCCTCTCATAGGTAGCTGTCATTTACGCTTAGTTACTGTGCTTAAGTTAACAAAATTCTGCAGACAGATTGCATGGCTTTACTGAGGAATTCTGAGGGTCCTTTATTTGTAGACATTGCTTTGCAATACATTGGCTGTCAGGACCTTCTTTGCCCATGATTTACTCGAGAACAGTATTTTTAGAACTCTGTGGGTATTCTTCGGTCACTTCTCTCATTGTGGCATTGCTTCTTCAGAGCCCCAGAAGGTCTGAATGGACTCCTGAGATCATTGATTGTCCCAGTCAGTTATCAAGAAATCCATGGAAGGTGATAATTCTGTAGGAAAAGCCATGACCATTTTTTCTGTACATATTTCACCTATTTGCAGGACAAGATTGTCTACAGGTTTCAGAAAAATTCTACTTCAGGCCTAATAAGCCAAAATGTTGGGAAAGCATTGCTGTGTCAAGAGACCATGCGTCAGATGTTGTTGCAGATGTTGGTTCACCTGTACTGCTGTGTTCATAGCAAGTTTCAATTTCAGAAAGTTTACTGACCATTCCCCAGACATGGTTAGATTTTACTGTGCATTACTTAGGGAGTGAGAATAAATGGAACAGGTTTTTTATTTTATTTTATTTATTTATTTATTTATTTATTTATTTATTTATTTATTTACTGATGAAATGGAATCATTTTGCTGATTGCATGCCTCATGGCATTCTTAACACGCTCTTTTTTTAAAAAAAAAAACTTTTTTATTTTGGCAATCTTTACATTGCTGATAAGGACAAAAAGTTACAAGGGCTAACGGGAGTATTGAGGAGAAGCTCCACCCAGTCTCCCACCCACCCCAGGTTCTGGATGTAGGGCATGCCCTGAGATCTTTGCTCAGGTGGTTCCGGTAGTTCACCAGTTATGCATTGCAGCCAATCTCGCCACTTCAGACACGATGAGGCTGTTGCATAATCTACTGATTGACATAGTCCATCATGGAGTCTCCCTTTGTCCAGTATTTCCTAGCCAACATATAGCTGTGGTGGTTAATTGACCTGTTCTATCTTCCGTCTTTTCTTGGTTAAGGTTCTGAGTCTGCCATTTCGGTTGAGGGGATCCCCAAAGAGACTTTGAGGTGTTCCCATACCAGATTCCTTTATGTACTAGCAAGTACAGGACCTGGCACAGTCCATCTCCCCATCAGCCGGTGGTTGCAATCGCTGGGTTGGTTCCAACTTCAGCCCCGACTTCCACTGGAACCAATGGGTGTTGCAGTCTATCCTGGTTCTGCTCATCACATACTTGGCCATTACACTAACCAGTGGGAGTTGCAGCCTAGTCAGAGCGACCCCCAATAACTCCCACCAGGCCTGCCCCTGCCCTAATTTGCCAGTATGTGATTTGGCTCTTGTAAATGTCAAAGGGTATTGGAGTTTGGTTCCATCCAACCAGTTCAACTGTCTAACCCTCACAGATGTTGTTGAGTGCCTCTCTGTCTAGCCACCCCAGCCTTTGTCCCAGTTGTTTTGTGTCCTCCCATGGGAATGGTAACCCAAGAGGGAGGAGCCCCCTACTTCCCTCCTAGGTCACTCTCACTCCCGAATTATGCTCTCTCCAGGTGACCTTGAGGGTGGACTTGACAATATTAGCCCCTAGTGCTAGCTTCTGCTACGGTTAAGCCCCGATAGCTCTCACCCCCTCTAGTTTTGTTGGTACTAGTAGGAATAGTCCGCCCATCCTGGCTCTTCCCTGATCTGGTCCACGTGAGGTGCACAGGTATTGCAGCCCTGCCTAGTCTGGTCTATCCCCATCCCAGCTCATGATCTCCAGTGGAAGCAGCTATCCAGCAAGGGAACTGCCCCTCCCTTCCTGATTCTTGCCTGTGCAGGTCAGGTGCTGCGGTCTCCTCTGGCACAGGCAACCTCACCCTGGCATTCTGTGTTGTGTACTGCACCTGTAGATACCGAACCCGGCCCGACCCACACTCTGCTCCAGTGTTTGGATTTGCCAGTGGATGACACAAACTGATTCAGCCTGGTCTGCCCTCAACCCATGCCAAATGTATGCCAGTGGTACACTTTCCATGACTTATTCTGGGCTGTTTTCTTTTTTTTTTTTTTTCTGGGCTGTTTTCTTCCATGCTTCTTGCGCTTATTTGTAGGATCCGTGTCTTGTCAGAGGAGTTGGTCAGGCTCCTCCCTCAGAGCCCCTCCTGATGCCAGGTTCTACGCTTGCCAGTGGGTCCATGGGCCAGCACTACTCAGTTTACCTCCTGTCCTAGCAGGAACAGTGGCTTTTCTTAACTGGCCTTCAACCCATTCTTGTTCTTGCTGTTGGATGTTTCAGCCCAGTCACGGCTCTTCCAAACCCGCATATAGCATATACATGGCTCAGTTGGGGTTGAGACCTAGCCTAGTCCGTCCCACATCTACCCTGGTCCTGCATAACACCAGAAGGTGTTGCAGTCTGACCCGGCCTGGGAGGCCCGGCCAAGGGAGGCTACAACTGTGTCCCGACCAGAACGCAGCCCCATTGCAGCCTGTGTGCCCCTTGGTGGGGACCTCCGCCCAGCCAGGGTCTCCCCCCCAACTCCCCAACCTGGCCGGAACAGATTTTTTAACAGGTACTAGCTACTTCCCGCAACTGCATTTGCCCAGACAAGGGGTAGGAGGCCTGTGACCTTCGCTTTAGATTCTTGGCTGGAATGTGGAGATCAAAGTGGTAATATGAGAGTATTTGAACAGCTATGGAGGGAAAGGAGCACAGACTAAGGTAGATGTGCTTCCTAAATCCTTACACAGGGCTGTTCATAAAAGCGTTTCATTTGAGAGTGGTTTTGAAAGTCTGGAGGGTACAAAATCTTTGAATTATGGGATTCTAACCAATCAGCTTTTGCTCTTACCTCTCTTCCAAGAATGGCTATTCATCTTTCATTGTATATTCACAATCACTTTCCTTGAACTGCACCCCAAAATTCAATTCTTATAAAAATACTTAGGAAGTAGATTTTACTTGATATTCTGGATTTTAATATCTATGAATGTTATGTCTTGAAGTCTTCAAAGATAACATTCATAGACTCATGTCTTTCCTTGTCATTGTCTTGGGTGGTTTACACAGGCAAGCTTTTCTTTCTTGTGTTTGCAAACCTTTTTGCTTTCACACCATCATCATTCTCCTTTATCACTGCTGCCCTCACATGTTCTCTATCTAACCCGCACCAAAGCAGAGGTGAGACTGTTAGAAATGGTCATGGACAGAGAAGCTGACCAGCAGAGCATTCTTCCCCAGTCACTTTCTATTATTGTATTTACTTTAACCTATGTTTGTTTTGTTATTTTTTCTTCCCTTTGTCACTTAGTTTCTCCATTTTATCAAAATGATTCAAAGCTTCAGAAGAGTTTATTGACAAGTATAATGATAATAATAGTCACATGAATATAATAATGCAGAATATAGAATTAGTATAATGCACGTGTGTTGTGAGTTTTCAGGAACTGGGGCAAATCTTTGAGAAATTGAAAGCACAACAATAAACACCTGTAATTGAGCGTTGCTGTAGTGACCATTTAATTTTTCGACATAATGCATCATTCATTGCAAAATGTAGAGGCACAAAGTCACTGTAGATTTTGATCTGTCTTCAAAGCAATTGAAATAATAAACATATTAGAGATAATTTCAGCTACATACAAACTAATCTGAGATAACATTGATTGGAACAAGAGAATCATTTGTATTTTTCTTTTTTTTTTTAAAGGAGAGCTCATCTCTTTAAAAAAAAAAAGATTTATTTTTATTGGAAAGGCAGATATACAAAGAGAGGAAAGACAGAGAGGAAGATCTTCCCCTGAATAATTCATTCCCCAGGCAGCCACGATGGCTGGAGCTGAGCCAATCTGAAGCCAGGAGCCTCTTCTGGGTCTCCCACACGAGTGCAGGATCCCAAAGCTTTGGGCCGTCCTCAACTGCTTTCCCAGGCCACAGGCAGGGAGCTGGATGGGAAGCGGGGCTGCCGGGATTAGAACCGGTGCCCATATGGGATCCTGGCGCATTCAAGGCGAGGACCTTAACCACTGTGCCATCGCGCCAGGCCCTATTTGTATTTTTCAAAGAAGCTTGTGGATAGGCACATTTGTGATAGTGCAGTGGTACATAGTGTCATCAAAGTCCCAGGCTCTCTCCTCGTTATTCTACCATTCAGTACTTGGCTTATGGCCAAATATGCTTTTTGAAATTCCAGACATTGCAATCTCCCTATGGCCATCAGGAAGATGGAAGGGTGGGCACACCATTGATTACCTTTAAGGAATACTTCCTGTGTATCTTGTGCAAACTCAGCCATTTCTATCTTATTGACCAGAACTGAGTCACATGAAAACGAAAACTATAAGAAATCTGATCAGGAGTCTTCTGTCAAGTAGAACAAACAGTGTCCATCTAAAATCCGAGGCCCTGATAGTATGATGGCGTGAAACGGGCATTTTCCAAGAAACATGTACTTTCTTCAAAAAAGGACCTCTGAAGTGAGCTAATCAGTTTTCATTCTAATGGAACACTGGTGAGTCTTGTCACTAAAGGCAGAGATCAGCCTAGAAGGACTAGAGTAGCACTCAAAGTAGCGATGGTAACACTACCCATAATGAAGTGTGAGTGATTATCACAGATTTGCCAAGTTAGTAAAAAGCAAAGGATAATATCACGTTGCAAAGGCTTTCATGAAATCCTTCATGGAAGCTTTCTGTCGTATATTGCTTAGAAACAATGAAGCACATTGTCAAGGGGATATCAGTATCACAAGAGCATAAAAATAGTAAATACTGGACTTCATAGTTCAGTAAAATAATAGAAATTCAGAGCTTTTAATTAGCTACTGATATCTGTCAAGTTTTATGAAGTGTACTTAATAGCTTCTGTAAAAAAATGCAGTGAAAATGCATGGATATTTTGGTGTGCTATTTTTGAAGTACAAGAGAAGCTTTTATTGAACAGATTTGTTTATTTGAAAGGCAGAGTTTGAGAGAGAGATGCGTAGATTTTTCATAACATACATTTCCATAATTTTTCTGAAGGTCGAAGTTAAATCACCTGACAACTTTCAGTTTTGTTTGTTTCTGAAAATTCATGGTAGAGGAGATCTATGTCATTTAATTCATAGTACTTTTGTAAGTTGTGATACGCATAAGAAATTAGTACTGAAGAGGGGTCAGTTGCGATTATAGCAAGCTAAGAGGAGATAAACTACTGACAATGAAGTATTGACTGTTACACCCACAGGAGAGTTGCTGATCAAGGAGGCTGTAGGTTTTAATGTTAGAGGGAATAGTGTAAGTTGCAAATATGCATGGTGGCTACTTAGTGGATAACAATCAGTACATCATTAAAAAAAATAGGTAGCAAGCAAAAGCTACTGATGGTAGGCAAAGCAGAGATAGCCCATGGCGTGTGGTCATGGTGTAATTGTCAAACATTTTAGTAGTAGTTAATTGCATGATATGTAGCCAACAACTTAACTTTGGCCTTGTGAGAGTAAACAGAGAATGCATCTGAGCTTGTCTGGGTTTCTTTTCTTTTTTTATGGGAAGTCAGATATACAGAGGAAGATCTCCAGTCCCTGATTCATCCCCCTTACCCCCAGCCCTCCGTGCCCCACACCCTCCAAGTGGCCATAACGGCCAGAGCTGAGCAGACCCGAAGCCAAGAGCCAGGGGTTTCTTCTGGGTCTACCACAGGGGTGCAGGGTTCAAAGCCCTTGGGCTGTCTTTGACTGCTTTCTCAGGCTACAAGCAGGGAGCTGGATGGGAAGCAGGGCTGCCAGTGTTAGAATTGGCGCCCATATAGGTTCCCATGGCATTCAAGATGAGGCCTTTATGTACTATGCTACCATCCTGGACCCTGTCTAAACCCATTAAACTGAAGGGGAAAGGATTCTACAGAGTCCAGTGGTCTGTGACTACTCAAAATGTGTTTGTCTTTTCTCCTTTTATTGCTTAAAGATGCTAAGTTTCTGGTCGTTTCTAATACAATGTGTTCTCGAGGGTGGGAGATAAATCCTAAAAAGATTCAGTGGCCCACAGCAGCAATACACTTTTTAAATTAATGGTCTGAAGCATGCGGAACTGACCTCTCTGAAGTTGGAGGAAGATCACGTACCTTGAACTTCCCATCTCATTAGGAATGCATACAAAAATCTTTAATGTGCAGCGGCATCACATTGCATACTTAGGAGTATGATGCTCAACTTTGTAGGAGGCATAGGACAGAAAGTGATATGCCATGCATTTAGGCTGAGGGGCCATTTCCACCGTGGAGTTGCCTTTGCTGTCTGCAGGACCTCAAGCAGCAAGATAAACCAAGAGATTAGAGAATTTGATTGACAGAATGCTGCCCCACCTAAGATTGTAAGGGACCAAGTGACTCATTATATAGTAAAGGAAGGGTAATAGTGTGCACATGGCTATGGAATGCACTGATTGTATCATATAGTCCAGCACCCAGAGGCTATGGGACTGAAAAACACTGGACAAGAAGGTAAAACGTACAGATGAGGTGCATCTGGAGAGGATGCCTGTGCAGACACTCTACTTGGGTCACTCTACTTTAGGAGGTAGTATGTACTGTCTCCGAATCAGTAAATATCATACGGTGCTGCATTGTCAAAATATAGAAGATAGAGACCCTGGATGTGAGAGTGAAAGCAGCAGCAAACCTGGCTACCATGAGCCCAAGTGCCCTCTTCAGAGAATTTGTGCTTCCCGTCTCTGCATCTACGTGTGGTGACATTTTCATGTTCTTGATCCTTAAAATGGAAATTTGGAGATGGTTCCACCAAGGAGACAGTAGGATTCTATTAGGGCAGGGATGCTGCTAGCCATTTCAATTACCTTACCCCAAGAGAAATAAACCAACAATTATCAATATAATAGTAGGAATAATTGACTTTGACTGTCAGCTGCTGTTGAGCAAAGCAGGGTCAGGAAAGAGACTGGCATCCAGATGATGATCCACTTGAGTAGCTGTTGATAACTATTTTCCTAATTTTGGTGGAACAATGGATGAATGCACTAACAGAGCCAGGGAAGGTCATGTTGACCTCAATGATCATTCTGGTGTCAGGGCCATCTCGGCTGACAGTCATTGAGAATAATAGAAATGCTAGTTGATTGTACTGGGATGCCAGAATTGGTGGTGGAAGACAGAGGAGAGGAATTGCTGTTACAGCTTCAAAATTAGCTACAATGGCAGGTATGATAGTTCATCTTCTTAATTTTCCTCTTAGATTATCCCAGAGTAAAGGGGGAGCTTCTCCCAGCATTTATTATCAGAAGGAAGTGGGTTCAGACACGACGGGAGTTATTTACCATGGAAATCAAGATATACCTCCCAAATAATCCTGCTGATGTCCAATCATTTTTCCTGCTGAGGGAGTGTGTGGGTTACAGGCAGCTCTCAGCAGAGGTTTGTTTCATGTTTCCATGGTCTTCCATGAGCTTCTTTGCTCAGAGTTATGTCTCTTTTATGGGAGGAGAGAAGGGAGAACCTGGACCCCTTACCAATTTGAGACATTGACTTGTAGAGCTCCTTGTAGGTCTTCAACGCAACCACATTGCTTTGAACATCTATTCCCCACATGGTCCTGCTTCATCTCCTCTGCAGATCACTCCTCAACGGGCTCTCTGCTCACAAAATGGCTATTTTGGGCTATGGTTCTTGGGTTTCTGACCTGGAACATGTTTGTGCCAATTTATATTTCCCTGGAAATAAATGAAGTAACAGTTTCATAGAAGCATTTCTGGCATTGGATACTTTGGTTTTTAAAGGTCTGGCTGTATTTTTTGTTGTTCGCTTTTTTTTTTTCAAAATAGTACATCAGTTCACCCAGAATTTTAAAAATTACTAACGAAGTTGGAAATACTTTCACATGTACTAAGAAGCAGTAATTCTTCTTCTCTTCTAAATGTTTGAGGCAAGAGTATTGCTGGATCTGGCAATGTTTGTGCCCTGCAGACCGGTGATGGCTGTTTTTCCATCTTCCCTGTGTCTTTCACATAATGCAGAACTGACAGTTTTGAAATGTGAGGGTCTTATTTAGTACCAGTGTTTGAGAAAGTGTTCTGTGCTCCAATCTCCCAAATTCTTAGAAGGGCCAATTAATGGAATTGGGCAGGGTATTGGGTTGAAAATATGCTACATGTAAATAGGACTTTTATGAGAGAGTTATAAACATACTTTGTGACTCCTCTTTGCTTGTTTAAGTTTTTCAAGCCTATGACTTCAGCTTTTCCAAATAGCTAAGCTATTTTCTCTGGGTGCAGGCTACATATTTCAGAACTAAATGTGCAGACATGGTGTGCAGCACTCATAGTTCTGTATTGGGATCCTCTTCACATTCACAAAAAGTTCAGCTTTTATTGATTTCCTGGAAAAGAATAAGCAGCTGAAGGATATTTGGAAGATGTTTGTAAGTCAGAAACACTTGACTATCACTCCAAACTACAACTGAAATTTAAAACTTGATTATGCAAAGAACTTCATCTCTGGGATGTGGAATTACTTACTGCCAAAAATAACCCCACTGAGACCTGGAATCTTTTCCTAGCTCTGAGAGAAGCAATGGTAGTAGGATAAGTTCGCAGGGCAGCATCTCATTTTGAGCGAAGACATTCTATGTGATTAATGATATATTTGGAAAGAGGCATGCCTAACTTAGAATGGTTTAACTTGAGAAGGTCAGTGTTACAAAATGTTATGTTTTGTAGGACTTTTGCCATCATGAGTAAACTCTAGTTATGATTTGCAAATAACTGAAACTGATGTTTCTAAAGTCATTCTAAATAGTGTATGATAAGGGAGTGTGATGTGCTGATTTGAGAAATTAAAGTTTGATGAAAAGCACTCATGGTTGGCTAAAGAACAGGCTCCTGAATTAAATTAAAAACTTTGACAAAGACATTAATTGTCTCTCTTATAAAGTTTTATCAACAGAACTTGGGAAACCACCCAGGAAAGGTGGTGCATGAAGCTAAGATGGCTTGATAATGTGGGAAGAAAACTAGTTGGCAAACTGGCTGATGTCAGGGGAGGCTGACAGGCTGATGTGAAGATGGAAGGCTTCTCCAGGAAGTCAACTGAGTTCCTTCAAGACTCAGGCTGCTGTCTGAGATGGGCATCCCATGTTTTCCAAAATGAGACAAGAAATCAGCAGAAGGAGTTTCCCTTTTGGTACAACTTCATGTACAGATCATTCATATTCCTTCACATACCTGTGCAAAATCTGGTCTCAGCTACTCCAAAGTTTGAACATTTTTACGTTTCTAAAGCATGAAGTTTTTTTTATTAAATGCATTTTTTAATTACATTGTATTATGTGACACAGTTCTATATAGGCACTGGGATTCCCCCCACTCCTCTCCCACCCCTCCCCCCGTGGTGGGCTCCTCCCCTCCATTGCACAACCACAGTTCAGGTTTAGTTGAGATTCCTTCATTGCAAGCATACACCAAGCATAGAGTCCAGCATCTCATTGTCCGGTCAAGTTCAGCGGCTTTTTGGGGAGACACTCCCTGGTCCGAAGGCAGAGCCAACAGAGTAGAATCCTGGTCAATTAAAAGCCCCAACATAACATCAGCAACAATATATAACGTTGAGGGATAAATTGACAAAGTGTTGAGCAACCAATATGTCAAAATTGGATGCATGGTCTTAACAACTTCCTGTGACTATTTCAATGACATTTCAACAATTGAGGTGCAAAAACAGTTTTAGGAGGGGTGTGCAGAGAAATCTTCCATACCTTGGTGAGGAGTATTTAATCCCCGTGTCCTACCTAGTAAGGTGTGTGTGAGTCCATGCTGACCAAGCCTTCCTTGTTGTTCTCTGCCTATCCATTCCAATTTGTGAGTGTGTGTGTGTGTGCATGTGTGTGTGTGTGTGTGTGTGTGTGTGTGTGTGTGTGTGTGTGTGTGTGTGTGTGTGTGTTGGGGGGGTCTCTGGAGCGTCCCTCATGAAAAGTTTTGATTCTATCAAAAAACATACCAGGAACGAGGGCATTTTCAGTCCATGGGACTCATGTTTCCCACACCTTATACTCCTACACACATTCTTCAGAAGCAGATTGATACTACATGTTTGGTTTCACATGTTAAATTATACTGGTGAAAATGGTATTTGGCATTTAAAAATGATTTTGTTATTTTTAACAGATTTTATTAATTCATTTGAAAGATGGAGCAACATAGAGGAAGAGAGAGAAAGAGAGAGAGTCCTGGTTGGACCAGAATGAAGCTGGGAGCCAAAAACCCCACCAGAGCCTTCCACATGGGTGGCATGGACCTGATTATTTCAGCCTTCCACCATTACATTCCCAGGCACATCCGAAGGAAGGTGGATCTTAAGCGGAGAAGCTGGAAAGATGGAGTTACTAACTGAGGCTTGGGAAGATGGAGTTACTATGGCCAATGATTTTAAAGGTAGTGCTTGGCAGAGGTGAGATTCAACTGCACATTTACTTCCACATGCCAGCAGTATACCAATAATCAATAATCTATCCAACAAGAAGATGAAGATATGGCATGGAATTATTAATTTGAAAATATAGCATATGGCTCTTCTTTTTATCCTAATGTCTGCCTGGCTTGGGCTGGACACTCAGTAGCAGGCTCACAGGAGAGGGTAGGAAAGTGGCGCTTTGGAATCACAGTGTTATGCTGTAACTGCAGGCAAGTCACAGTTGCTGCATCATCCTGACTGAGCTTCCTCGATGGCTAAATTGCCATGATCCTTTCTATCTTTGAAGGTCACTAACAGGATTGAGTTGAGCTGCTTAAAAACTGAATAAAGCTGAACCTTCCTGGAGGATTATAAATGGCTAAGTTGGAATAAAATTCAAAATGAGTCCTCCTTTGCTGACTAGAGGTAGCACACCTGCTCTTGTTATACTAGGTGTTCCTGGAAAAATCACACTGCAGCACTTGCCAGAGCTTGTTCCTGTTTCAACTACCAAGATAACCAGCCTTCGGAAAAGTCCCATTTCTTTACCTGAACCTGACCAGTGAACTGTGACCTGAAATTAGTAATAAACTCAACCAATCACGACCCAGTGTCTTCCTTGTTTACCCCTCATTTGCACTGCAGACTGAACTGGGAATGTGGGTGGGAAATTTCCCTACGATAGCTCTTCCTTCCCTTTCTCCCCATGTCAAATACAGGCTGCATCTCTCCAGTTAGACAACCGCATGCTCAATAAAGCTTACCTTTTGTCCTAAGCTCTGTAAATACTTAGACTTATGCCAGGGACGTGCATCTGGCTTAGTGAATATTAGCTGCGAATGTGGTTCATCAGTGTCTACCACACCATGACTGTGTTTCATTTGGGAAATCATCAGTTTCCTCATTTATACCAGGGGAAATATAATTAATCTTAAATGGATATTTCATTGAGCAAGAACTTTTAGAGTTGTTTCTCTGTGCCGGATGCTGTTTAAGTGTTCTACAAATATAAAATCATTTAAGTTTCCTAATAGACAGAAATAGCAAACACCACCCTATCCCAGTTTGTAGATAAAAAAACTGAGGAGTCAAGAGTGAAGTATTTTTTTTCAAAGTCATAGAACTGGTAATGAATTGAGTCACAGTTCCAACCAAACACACTAGCTCCAGTGTCTAGATTTGTAATGATTGCTCCATGCTAGGAATCCAATGAAACTTAATGCTTGTAAAGATTCTATCCAGTTCCTCACACATAGCAGACACTTGGGTCCATCTTCTCAAAAAATAGATATTTTTTCTTGTTTTTTTTTCTTTAATATTTATTTATTTTTACTGGAAAGTCAGATATACAGAGAAAAGGAAAGACAGAGAAATAACTTCCATCTGAAGGTGGCTGTGATGGAGCTGAGTTGATTCGAAGCCAAGAGCCAGAGGCTTCTTCTGGACCTCACACACAAATGCAGGGTCCCAAGCTTTTGGGCCATCCTCTACTGCTTTCCCAGGCCACAGGCAGGGAACTGGAAGGGAAGTGGAGCAGCCAGGATATGAACTGGCACTCATATGGGATCCTGGCAATGCAAGGTGAGCACTTTAGCTGCTGGGCTATTGCACCAGTCCCTATAAATACATTTTCAAATTCTCACATGGTGCAGGGTGGTATGAATTTATTAGCTGGCCTCTGTACTGTACAGAAATGTCAAAATTTGTGTGTGAGTGGCATCCCTATTTTCTCTAAGTTGCCTCAAAGCATGCGAACACACGTCTCTGATGACACCCACTTGGGGTCGTCTTTTCTGTTGACACCTATGGTGTGCACCTGACTTCCAGAGTTTGTGGTGACATCCTGTACGGCAGCTGTCAGGAATGACAAGTTTGGAGCAGAAGAGCTGGAGGGCAGAACAGTAAGAGGACAAGTAAGAGAAGCGAGGCAGCCAGAGGGACTGTGTACAGCAGTGGATACACATCCTCAGGCCCCGGTCAATGTTCCTGGATGTGGATGCTGTGAGAATTTTAGACAAGCCAATTCTGTGCTATGCAGAGCTGTCCTGAGCCAATTAGCCTGGAGTATTTCATACTTGTGCATCCTTGAATCCCAGGTTCTAAATGCCAATGGCTTCATGAGCCATAGTGACTCCTCAATAACACAAAAGAAGCTGCCACGCTTAATTACCCTGCAAAAAGAGGTGGTGCAATAACCTCTACTGAGAACTGGGTCTTTAGTATGAGAGTGTGTGTTATATTTCCATGCTGCTTAAGATTGGGTGTTGGACTTTAACTTCAGTACTACCTGGAAGCTTATCGCAATCACAGAAACTCAGGTCCTGCCCCAGACCTATAAATCAAAATTTGCATTTTAACAAGATCCATGAAGATTTATATATGAATTGCAGTTTGAGATACGTTTCTTTCCTAGACAGAATATAGCTTAAAGTTAGCATCCAGGGTTGACATCTAGGATTTGCAATTTTGTTTTTTTTTAAATTAAGAAGAAGATGGAGAGAGGGAAAGGGAAAGATACAGGAAAAAGAGAGACAGAGAGAGGGAGAGAGAGATTGAGGAGCAGAGATGCGCTCTTCTGATCTCTCACTGTCCAAATGTCTTCAATGGCCAATATTCAATCAGGCTGAAAGCATGAACTAAGAAGTCAGTCTAGGTTTCCCATGTGGGAGGCATGAACCCCATTACTTGAGCCTCCATCGCTGCCTCCCAGGGTCCATGTTAGCTGAATCAGGAGCTAGCGGTGCAACTTGAGTGTAGGCACTGTGTGGACAAAGGTATTCCAACAGAAATGCAAAGCAGCAGGACAAATGCCTACTGCCAGACTCTGCCCAGTAACTGCAACTGTGAGGAAACGATGCAAAGTATCTAAACTTCAGTTTCTGCTCTCTGAAAAGATCTTAATACTTCTTCATGGTGAAAGTACAGCACAGGCCTTCAGGATGTCATTTCTCCTGGCCTCTTCAATCTTTCAGGAAACACAGTCAGGAAGACCATTGTCGCTCTTCAGATGCCACTGAGGAATATTGTGGTAAGATAAAGAGGGTTTAATCTTCCTGTCTTTATGATCACTGGCACAATATGTAGCAAGTTCTAGTTGGGGCATGGCTGGGCATGACAAAGACTAGAACGGGAGGCTGATGCGGATGTGACTTGAGTTGGAAAAAGCCACTAGTGTAATCATGCTGAACACATCTTCCTTTTACTACTCACACACAAAGTTTGTGACAAGCTACACACACACAAACGTTTAGAAAGTCTTCTGAGGCTGGCATTGTGGAACAGTGGCTGAAGCTGCTGCCCATGACCCTGGCATTCTCTATGAGTGTCTGCTTCTGATTCAATTTCCTATTAATGTGCTTGGAAAGCAGAAAAAGATGGTCCAAGCACTTAGATCCCTGTCACCCCAGTGGAAGGCCCAGGTGGAGTTCCTGGTGCCTGGCTTTGGACTGACCTGACCCTGGGCATTACAATCATCTAGGGAGTGACTGAGTGAACCAGTGGACAGATATCTCTCTCTCTGTCATTCATGTAAATAAAATACAAATATTAAATTAAAGTGCAGCTTCCTTTCCTTGACTCCTGATTAACCAAAGCCAACTGCTGATCTTGTGATGCATCTGACACTGACCTAAGAATTTCAGAGGCTGGCCTCAGGTAAGAAGGACCATCAGCTCAGAACAGCCAAGCTTCCTATTAAAGAAGCCCCTAGTCAGTGGCACTGACTGTAAACACCTAAGAATCACCCTCCAGCTCCATTTTCCTCTTTGAAGAGCCTGCTGTTTGCGAACGGAGCCAGGAGCTTTTGAGACTGAAGAGTTCCACTTTCCTCCAAGATGCTGGGTTTGTTAACAAACCTGTATCCATGAGTCAACTGTCGTCTCTGATAAAATGGCTATCCAGTGGTCAGTGGTCCAGACTGAATTCAAACCAGTACCATTATTCCTGAGTTCTAATGGGATGATTGAAAAAAAAAATTCTGGGACTGATGGTAAAGGATGAATCTACAAAGGGAGAACTAGGAAGTTGTGTAGTCAGGTGTAGGCATTCCCTAAGAATTAGGGAGAAATTTGGAGGTAAGGAAGAGGCAGGGGAACTTGTCAGGGCGCTCTCAGGTCTTCAGACATGCCCTGCCTCTCAGCCTGTGCAGCACCTTGCGCTCCCAGGGGACAAATTGCTCTCTATAGAAGCAAGACCAGACTACTTCACCACTAGACTGAATGCTATTCAGAGGTTGCATGCTGTCTAAAGCGCTACATCTGGCTTTGTTGTAGACGTTGCATGCAATGCCTAGGAAAGCACTAAACCACTTAAAGCAAAGATCATGAAAGAATGTAATTAAAAGATGAGTTCATCTTGGTGTCAGAAACATTTGAAATCCACACACACAGTTTTGTTCCGTAATATACATTTTTTCCATGAATGTTTTGAAGATCCCTCATTGTTGAGTAAATACTTGGCTTCTTACACAAATTACGTCCCAGTCTATTCCTTAGAGAAACTCACATGAGGTCTTTATCGGAGCTATGAGTGGGGTACTCTGTGGGCAAAGGCATTCCTGGGGGTTTCAGCTCCCCTGTGCCTCTAGGCAGGTAGCAGCTTGGATTTCCTGTCACTGTGTGAAGTGTCTCGAGCATAGACAGGGAGCCAAGGAGGAGAAGAGGTAAAGTTGCCAGCCTTTCCATCCTACCAATTCTTTACTCACGCAGCTTTGGCTGTGATCATACTGAGAACCTATTACTTTCCAAGGAACCAGCCACTTTGCATTCCCTCACCCCCATTTCCAGACTTCAGGGAGGCCAAAAATCATGGTACCATCCATTCTTTACTGAAAAATCACCTGCCTGCCTCTTGGCAGGACTCAGCCTACGAAGCCAGGTGCAAGATTTATTAGAACTCTTAGGGGGCGAGCAGGGGAACTGGCCTCTGGCAGGCAGACTCCAGCCTCTGCACTCCTGCTCAGAGAGGCCCAAAGCCCAGTTACACAGGAACCTTTAGAGACAGGCAGCAAAGCACTCTGGAGAAAGGTGCTTGATGAGCTTGGCTGCTTTCCAGAAACAGATGTTTGGGATGGAGAAGACAACTCCTCCAAGAGTCCCTGGGCCTCAGGACCTGAGATTAATTGCCACTGGGATTATGCCTCATGTAAATGCATTTCATTTCAGTGCAAATCAGCTCTGGGGCTTGTTATCAGTGGCCCAGTAAAACCATCTGCAGCCTGGAACGTCCTCATAGGAGGGGAGAATGGGAGGATTGCCGGTGTGTGTGATGCCTCATGGCCCTTCCAAAGTTTGAAGTGAACATTCTAAAAAAACACTCTGTTCTCACTGTTCTCCAACTTCCCAGCAGCCCTTCAATTTCTAAAATGCAAGATTTCCCTCAGAAGACTTCAAGCAGAGATGGTGCCAGTGGGATGGGGCAGCTGGATGGATGGGCCTGTGGAAGGACCCTAGTTGAGCATGCAGCAAACTGACTGCTGGGAATGGTTTGAAATCTCTTGCTTTTTTCCTCACATCTTTTTTTCTTTTTGGGTGAGAATGGAGAGGTAGACTGACAGCATGGGAATGGAAAGAGCCAAGAACCACAAAATTGAGAGGGCCGAGTATTTGCCATGTTATATACATGTGTGCTGGACTGCCTCCCTTCCTCCCTGCTTCCCCATTCTTTTTTTCTTATTCTTCCTCCCTCCCTTCTCTCCTTCTTTCCTTTTTGCCTCCCTCCATTTTCTTCTGTCTTGGTCTATTTTCTTTTTACATTTTTAAATTATAGAAATGTCACCCCCATGCAGTAACTGCCTCTCTGTCTTCCATTCTCCAAGTTTTACTCATATTTTGACAGAAAGTTTGAGTCACTTGGTCACGTAAAGGGTCATGATCAGGTGAGACATAGACAAAGGGAAGTGGTGAATGGAAGAGGAGACTTGTAAATACCAACAAGGCCACGTGGCCAGGGGCAACAAGGAAGTCCTGAGTCACTTGCACATACTTTCCCTTGCTATACGTGTCTATGTACACAGAGTAGACAGTTCCTTCTCTGTCTTTTCTCATTACCTCCTCTCCAGTAATGTACGTGGTTAACCCTGTGATTTGGTGTCAAATAAATCACATTTGAAGTGGGAATGGAATGAGAATTCCTGAAGATGAAGCAATGCAAACATGATATATTTTTTCTTTAAGGGGAGAAGGCATGCATGCATTCAGAGTCGTAGAGAGAAAAGTTTTCTATCCACTGGTTCTCTCCCCAGCCACAGCCAGAGCTGAGTTGGTCCAAAGCTGAGAGCCATTAGCTTCTTCCAGGCCTCCCAAAGACTTGAATCATCCTCTGCTGCTTTCCCAGACCATCCAACAGAGGGCTGGATTCAAGCTGAGGCCAGGACATGAACCAATGCTCATACGAGGTGAAGCGTTGATGTGCTTGGCCGATGTGTCAACCCTTGCACATCCTCAGTTTTGTGAGTTTTTGCAATATTGTATGTTCATATGGCATTTTGGAGAAGTTCTAATCTGAGGTGTATTCTTGGACTGTATCATTAGCTTATTTTAGTTAGCATTGGCATCACTTTTCTAAAAGCAGCACAAAGAATTCTGAAATAGTGTTTCCTGGAATCCACTTTCCTACAAGACTCTGGTTGGAGTTTGCCCATGATAAGTTCTCAGACATGACTTTTATGATGGACAAAGGGCAAAGTTATTCTTCAGGTGTAACTGCTGTCAGGTGTGTGGGCAGCTGTGGCTCTCAAGGCAGTTCTTGGGAACCACTTGTTTTGTTATGGCAGCCTGAGATTATGGCTGTTTCCTAAAAGTGCAGAATTCCAACAGTTACTTATGTTTGGTTTCCCTAGCCTTTTCTTTCTCCTACACCACCAAAAATGATGCAAGACTCCTAGATCTATGGGAAGTCCTTAATATTGTATGAGCAGTTTCAGGTGTACTCTAGCAACATACATGGCCATGCTTCACTCTTGCTTCTGTTTTTCCTGATGTGTGCTTGTAACAGGGATGGGTGTCTTGCACAGATGTTAGAGGCAAGCATTTCTGTCTCATGTCACTTGATGACACCTGGTTTATGACTGACTTAAACTGTCACCACTCTGCTCAGCAGTGTGTTTTGCAGTAAAATCTGTCCAATTCCAAGAGACAAACAGTGGGAGAACACATTGACAGTCGAGGCTGCCTCATTATGACTGCTATGTGGACCAGGAGAGAAGGGAAGGGTCATCCTGGAAACTGCTGATGTTGTATTGGTGGTTCCTGCAACTTTGACCTTGATCTGGCAGTGCCAGGATGTATGTGGAGATGTCTCAGAATTTGCCAGAGCATCAGTTCCAGGTGCTCTGCTGTGTGAAAGGACCCTATGGCAAGGCACTTGACCTGCTTAGAGTTCATTTTTCTGTCCACTCTAGATAGCAACCTTGGGATAGAACCTTACTTCTGCACTGGTTGCCCAACTTTGGCCTCAGGTTGCTCCACACAGAGGAGGCTGGTTGGTGGTTGGTTGGTGGTTGGTTGGTGGCCGGCTGGTTGCTGGTAGAGCACGTTAGTCAGGAATGTCTTGCATAGAATAATGATTCTGCTTGGAAAGAGTCCAGTGCATGAGCCCTGGAGACCAACTGTCGGCATTTCCATTTGTCTCCACTCTTGATGTGGACCTTGGGTGAGTTCCTTTACCTCTTTGACACTCAGCTGCCTTATCTGTACAATGAGGACATTAATTATAGCTACTGTGCAGAGATATCATCCTCTGTAATGTGCTACAAAGAGAATTCAGCTCACAGCAAGTACTTGGTGAGAATAAGCTGATATTATTATCATTGCTGTGAGGAAAGACACGTTGGGCCAAGCAAGGAGCCTCAGGGTGAGGGTGCACAGTATTTCCAAAGATAACATTGCCTTGCCCAGGCAGCCATGGATTTACAAGTGGCTCTATGGAAAACAAGTGGAGCCTAAGAGAGCTAAGACTCCATACCAGACTATAGGGCATTTTACTGGATCTCCAACAGGACAAGAAGGAAAGCCATCTCCCCCTTGGTGGAGAACAAAGCCTGGCAGTGGGAATCAGCCGACTTTTCTGGGCAGGGGTCACAGGCTTGGGAGTTAACCTGGTTTGCACTGAACTGCATATGAGATAGCTTACAAACTGCCTGAAATTTAGGAGAAGCATTTTTCAGGAATTGGAAGATGGGCCACATATCCCAACTGTTTGTGTGGAAAAAGACTAGGGGCCACTCCTGTCACTTCCTAAACTGTACAAACTGGGAAAGCAGGGACCATTGTATGCACTGTGGAGTTCATAGAAGGAGTCAGCGAACAGATGATTTAATTTAGTACCCAGTAACCTTGATTGTCCTGTTTCCAAAGTGGACATGGTGTAATGACCTCTAAAATGGATGTAAGGTGTACATGAAGCAATGGCCACAGGCATCCATGCTTCCTGTTGAATCTTAAGTTCCTTTTTTTTTTAATGGTAAATATCCCATAGTTTCCTTAAGATAGAAACTCAAGACATTTGCTAATTTGGATGTTAATGCTACTGTGGTGTGTTACATAGTTCTATTCTGTATCAGCCAAAGTCTACATCTTAGAGCGGAAGTAGCCACAGTTTTTCTGGGTTTATTTTTCCAGTATAATATTTATCATTCAAGAGTTATTTATAACCACAGCTTTCTGTCAGAAGTTACCAGTTAGTGTTATTGGATTTTAAAAGGGTAAAAAAAAATGGCATATTGGTGACTAACGATCTAGAAATAATAGGATCTGAGTTGGAAAGCTTACAACAGGAAATGTTTGGTTTGCATCTAAGAATCCGTAACGTGTGTGTATGTGTTGTATACTGTTATTGAGTCTCTTATTTTTACGTACAATTAAGGTGCTTAATGACCAATATTATTCTGACATACCTGGAAAAATGGTGTCTTATTTGCTTTTGTGTCCATGGAAGGACTCAAAGAATAGCCAATAATCCGTTGAGGAGGGTCTGTGGTATACTTGCCCTCATGCTTTGTCTGGATTCCTCCCAGTCAATCCTTCATACAGTGTTATTGAAAGCTGAATAACTCAACTCATTACATTTGACCTGGAGTTTACACCCATCATCTAACCTAAGTTCTACTTTGCAAATGATACAGTCTTCTTCCGTGGAGCAGAATGCCTGGCTTTTGAAATTTCTCTACCCTTCAGAATTAGAATAATCTTTCTTTGGTTTGTAGGCATTGAAATTATATTATAGATGACTGAAATTGCCTGCTATTTAATTGTCAGGCAAGAATGAGAATGCAGAATTTAATGTTTTGAAAGGGAAAGTATCAAGCATTCTGCTAATGTTAGTGTGCACTGATCTGGTTTGATTAGATATCAGCATCTAGTCAATGTTGTATGTTTGAGTGTAAAATCACTGCCTGGAACATTTCCTCATTTCTCACATTCTTCTATTCTATTTCAAGATCAGAGAGACTTCCCTGATCTACAGGAAATATTATTTATTGATGTGAGATAAGTTTCTTGAAGGACAAGTCAGAGCTATTTAATATGATAAGTTTTGATTATATAAATTGAATGTTTTGAATAATAAAACATCACAATGTTAGTCATCACAGTCAGACACAAGCTTTTAACAATTTTAATTGATCTCATTGGTATGCAATATGTTTTACAACAAATATAGATACAACATCAAATATCAAAGAAGTTGCACATCTCTCCACCTTTAAACAATGTTGGCTAACTCACCCCAAGAAAGAAATCTGGTATGAATCTTTTGGTTAGCACTATCAACAATTTTAATGAGCACTTTTAAAATTAAGGTTGAAATGGTACATTCATTAGCCCAAAAAAGGAAGTGGGGGCAGATAAAGGCAAAAAAGGTGAATCAACGTGCAAATTAGCAACTTGTCTAGTTGCAAAATTCATTTCCCAGATGTGAGGGATTGAATCATGCACTCTTGCAAGCAAGGTGAACATCAGACAGAGGAAATCAAACCATGGTCAATTGCATAATGCACCCAGAAAACATCAGGATGGTGAGGACCAGTGGTCTGCAGCCTTTGGTGCTTATGTGTCCAACCTGTGCCATCTCAACTTCATGGCTCCTGATCAAGAACATGTGAGACCCGTGTCCTGGGTCTTCCTTTTATTTGAAGATGGAAATAAATGTGGCCCTAGGCAAAGCCAGCTGCTCTGGGAGTTAGGTCATGCAGAGCTCTAATACCTATCTGATGTGGCTTCAACACAGCTGTCATCCTAGAGAATAAGCGAAAATAACACACCAGTATAGCAGCAAACAAGAGACTGGGATCACTTGTAAACCTATGCAATACTTAGAATGTTTTTCTCCAGAAACTGAAAACACTGCAGACATGATTTTGCTAGTCCTCAGAATATATCTGTGAGGTTGTATGGGCTGAGGTCAGGAGGAAAGCTCCACTCTTGTTTCAGAAAGGAGGATGTGTGATTTTGTCAGGAAGAGAAGACAATTTGCAGACCTCCCTTCTACTCTGAAATTCGGTCAAAAGTTTTCTCTCTTGGCCCATTGATGAATGACATGTTTGCACCTACTGGAGCCATCCCCCTTGTGTAGACCTGAACAGACACTCCCTAAGGCAAGGATGCCAATTTTCAGCATATTCCCAAATGTGTGCATATGTGTGTGTGTTTAAATAACATCTGTAGAATGGAATTGTTGAGATTCTTTGGTCAATGATTCCTGGGAGGAGCTTGGTGTTTCTGACCTAGTACTTACAGCAAAAGCAACACTCAGATAAACACCACTCCAAAGGGCTGTCATGGAGGTCAAAGGAAGAGAAAAAAACCCACCACCAACAAATGAAATGTTCTGCTTTGTTTGTTTGTTCAGGTCTATTCCTTGTCAAACGGAAAACCCTGAAAAAGGCTTTGGGTTTGGAGGAGAGAGATGATTACCCAGAGCAAGAATGGCCAGAAGGGGCACTCTTGGTCCTTTTGGGCTATTTTTTTTTTTTTTCTGAGAAGGTCCACTTTTTTGACTTTTGTTTTCAATATGCAGAGATTCAATAATTCCTATTATAAAATGCTTCTGGAGATTGCTCATTTTCTTGATGACTACAGAGTTTAGGAATAACTTTTTTTCAGAATGTGGGGTGATGGAGTGTGGAAGGTGGCACTGCTTGTGGTACCCCTGATACCAGAAGGGTTTAATAATGCTCAGAGTGGATTTTTCTATCAGGACTTTTCTGGGTCACAGTGAACTACAGGTTGAGCTGAGAATGAAGTTTCTAGAAATCCAACAATCAGGGCAGCAAGGTCCAAGCTTAGAAATAAAAATTAATCCAACTTCAAGTTATTTGATGACGGTATAGGACAAAGTGGCATGTTTGGAAATGGACCCAGTGTGTGCATTCTAATACATGCAATCGCGACCTACGGTGTTGGTTGCTGACATCAGACATAGGGAGCACACAGCCATAGCTGTGAAATAATACTGGCTATAAAATACAGAAATAAAGGAAATCATGCATGCCAAAGGGAACCCATTAACAACTAAACCCAACACTTTGGAGCTAAAAAAATTGCTTAAAAATAAAAAAGTCTTTGCCATCTGTGAGTTTCTTGCTCCATTGCCATGGACCTTCAATATGCCACAGCTGCTCTATTCCAGTGGGGCTGGCATCTGTCATCAGGTGGGTCTTTGCTGGTGTGGGTTGCTCTGTGCTGCTCAGCAGAATTTCTTACCTTTACCCATAGGTCATGATTATCAATAATATCCCTAGGCATTTTCAGACATGTCTGGGTGGAGGGGGCAGCATCACCCCTGGTTGAGAAGGTTGCCTACAAAATGAATTGCTGTTTCTCACAATTTGGTGTGCAGCATGTTAAGACAATATGCCCGTGGATCCTCACTATTTTCAGGGAAGAATTAGTAGGGTTAAGTGTATGAAAAGAACAAATGGACTAATCCTGATGTTTCTTTCTTGTGGAAATATCTCGCTAATTACAGATAGTCTGATGTCTCTCAACAGTTTACAGCCATGATCCATCCAACAGTAAGGCAGTGAAACTAGATGATTCGTGAGAACAAAGCAAGGATCACACGGACTTGTCTGAGCACTGGATGTCTCTGACTATTAGCGAGGACTGATTTCCACTGGCCTGTCTTGGTTCTCAGTGCATAGGAGCATCCTCCTCCCCCTCCAGTCTCCAACTTCTTTCCTCTGGACGCTCACGCCACATGCTCTCTTTGTCTCCCTGAGCTAAGTTCTTCTCAGTGTTTCCATTAGGGATCCATAGCTCTGCTGTAGAGTGTAGGCTGGAATCACAGCTGCCTTTAAACAGAAAGAATAGCCTTGATGGAGACAGGCAGTCTGGAGGGGGAGAGCAGGGATAAGGCATGTGGAGACCTGACAGCAGCTTGCTCCTCAGCCTCTCGTCCTGCTGGCAGCCTCCAGGGCACCTCCCATTTCCGTCTTTTATTAATTAGGCAGCTAAGAAGCTGGCATTCCGCTGCAGAGCTTAGCAGGTGTCCTGTGAGATCCAACTGGAAGAACGGAGATGAAAGAAACTCTAGGAACCTCCTACTTCCTTAAGTGAAATCCTCCAGGACTTCCTTCCATTTCCCTCGTTAGCCTTTAATGTTGTTTCCAAGGCAGAAGTTTAGTGAACACCACACACAAAAAGCTTCCTTAAAAGTAATGCCCAGTGAAGCAACCCAGTCCCTCTTCCTCAATCCTTCCTTCAGTGGTCCTGCAGCAGGAGCTGAGGCTTCCATCATAGAGGGGTGGTCTCCTGGCCGGAGGGATGTTGGCCCAAATCAGCCCCCTCTCACTTTGAAATAATGGGATTGCTTTTTGAACCAAAAGGGGTTGTAGCAGCGAGAGGAGAAAGAGGAAAATGGAAACAACCATACCAACAAAACAAGGCTTAAGATTGTCGTTCGATGTGCATCAGGTGCTCGTTATTAATTCTACTGGCTAAGCACTTATAAATAAAGCACAGTTCACTCCACATCCCAGGCCAGGTCCTCTGTTAAGAGTCATCATACAAAGGGTTGTTGTAGTTGCCCCAGGAACCGTAGTCATGGTCGTCCAAAAGTCTTCCGTAGGAGGAATGCCTGGTGGAGGGAAGCAAGTACCAGGATTAGTTGGAGAAGGTGCCCTTGTGAGCATGAGTGGGTGGTCTGACCTGGAAGGGTTCTGGTCTAATGACAGAGAAAGGTGAGATTCAGCCCCCAACTCCAGCCCTTAGCAATGGAGCTGCTAGCCATGGAGCCCTAGTCTGCCAAACACCCTGTGAACTAGGACTGCCCCATCTGGGAAGGCTTTTCGTCAAAATCACCTGAGTTCTTGCTTCTTTCTGCCCCTTCTAGAGCTGGAGAAGAAGGCAGAGGAAGGCTTATTTTCATGGTGATTTAATAAAGATGGAACAGGGAAATTTACATCCCCAACATTATCTTCCACACCAGGTCCTGGATTTAATTTTCATGGAAACAAGAACAACATGGTTGTTGCTACCACCACCCCCTTCTGATGGTTATATTTGGCTTTCTGAAGGGCTACTATATCTAGTTTTCCAGGGGTCACTATTTCTTTGATGAGGCAAATGGGGTTAGAGATGGTACCTGACATGTTCAAGGGCGTCCAGCTGAGCTTGAAAACCAATCCCTGCCTCCTGGATCTAAAGCCGGTTCTTAGAGCTCAGGTTCCCAGAGAGAGAGAACAGGAGATCTTTTCAACCACTGGTTCATTTCCCAAATGGCTGCAATTGCCAGGACTAGGTCAGGCCAAAGACAGGATCCCAGAACTCCATCTGAGTCCTCCACATGGGGGCAGAAATCCAAGCACTTGAGCCATCTTCTGCTGGTTTTCCAGGCACATTAGCAGGAGGCTGGATTGAAAGGGGAGCAATTGGGATTCAAATTGGTGCCCATATGGGATGCCAAAGCTGCAGGTGGTAGCTTAGCCCATGATACTACATTGCAGCCCTTCGGGAAAATTTTTTTTAAAAATATGTTGGAGTTGTTGGGAATGTAGAATGAAGTAATGCACAGCAGAAAGCCCAACACAAAATAAATGAACAATAAATGCTGGGGTAACAGTGTTTTAAAATTCTTATTATGCTGAAACTTACACACAGAGTTAAAGTTCTTATTGACTGGATCTTTACTCTGTTAGCCCTATCTTCAGACCAGAGAAGGTCTCCCCAAGAGGCCACTGAACTTATCTGGACAATAAGACGCTGGACTTTATGCTAGGTATGTGTTTGCAAGGAACGAATCTCAACTGAACTTGAACTGTGGTTATGCAACAAGGTGGAGGAATCCACCATGGGGGGAGGGGTATGGGAGGGGTGGGGGGAATCCCCAGCGCCTATAAAACTGTACCACATAATACAACGTAAACAACAATAAAAAAAAAAGTTCTTATTGAAAGAAAGGGTATTAAATGAAGAAAGAACTTTCCTTCTAGGGTAATGCCTAAAACTATGCCCTGGCACAGCATAAAGCCAATTTCTTATATTTTGTCATTTGAATTTTATAAATTATTATGCTGCAGTAGCATTAGAAGATTTTAAATCTGCTGGCTGCCATGTTTTACAGCCTATGATTATTTTAGATGAGACTGGCTACTCCACAGACACTAGTAAAATAAAAGACCCATTTCTATTATCATGTTTCTTTGCCTTCCCATTTGAATGAGCTGTGAGTTGAGTAAAATGGTAAGTGAAGGAAGAGATGCAAGAGACACGGACACTTCAAAGCTGGGAGTGCATTGAACCTTTAGGGCTTGCCTGATCACATTCATGAGCTTAAACCAAAAGAATTGGAGACAAGTCTCAACCCAACGCTATTGTAGAATGAGAAAAATAAACACATTTTAAGGAAGAACTTGTCAAATCATGACACATTTTTGATAGACACAGGGGACATTTCTGATTAGCATTTAGAAATTCTAAGAAGATTAAAACAAAAATCCCCCTTCCCCCAAAAACCTTTCATTGACAGTGTGAGATGACTTTGTTAATGCTATTCAAATGGTAGAGCTGGTACTACATCCAAGATCTCCTGACTATAAGGCAGCATTGTTTTATGTAATTTCAATTTGAACAGTAATCCACACAAATGATGTCATTGCTGAGTCAACACAATTTAGTTTTTTCAGTTTCTTAACAATGATTGACACCAATCCAACACAGCTTGATTTTTTTTTTTTTAATTTGTTGTGGCTGGATTCCACATAGATGATAAAATTCCTTGGGAAAAGATTACTCCTTATATTTCATCTATCTGAACAGCTAGTACATGGCTGTTGATGCACAGTGCTTTTATAAATAGTTGAGAATTACTGCTTTTGTTCAGGAGCGTAGAAGTAAGTACATGAGGAGTTTGCTTGGTCAGTACCAGAAGGGATTTGAATGGTCTATGGCAAGCCATTGTAAAAGCTAACTGCAGCGGAGTGAAAAACAATCTTATTAAAGGAAGTCAAGGACTAAAGATACTATTCAGACCTATAAAAATCAGAAGAATAAGGAGAATTGTGGCTGAACTCCCATGTCATACTGTGGCCTGAAAGCACTTAGCACAGAGCTCAGAGTCCTGGTGAATCAATGGCACTGTGCTAACTGGCAAAGAGGGTCTACTGTTCTGCATGGACTAGTTCACTAAAAACAGAATTGGAGGCGTAAGATAAAGACAAAACAGCAACAACAAGAAACCCCCTTTTTCCTTAGCCCGCTGCTGCTTGCTTTCCTTCTCTAGTAGTTTTGCTCTGCTGCACAACACTACCCCCCACTTCTGTCCCCACTAGGTGATGCCTTGCTGGTGACAACTGGAAAACGTAGTTGTGACATCTGTGATACAAGCCCTTCTCTACTGTTGAAGCATGTTACCTATTTTAAGATAATTGCAGCATTAATACTTGACGCAAACCTAGTTGTTTCTGGAAATGAATGAAGTGTTTTACTCTCTCAGTGTTGAAGAAAAGCGTATTGGTGGAAAATAGCCCCCTTTTTTTCCAGGGTCAACTCCAACTCTCCACCACTCCACCTTCGTGATTATGATTCTCAGTCACTCCCCTTTTGATCAGTCAGGCCTATCCATTTAGTTGGGAGTGATTATCATGTGTTAGGAAGGAGGGAGGCAAAGATGATGAAGCTGGAGCTTAGTGCTCGAAAACACACTTGATTTTTGCAGCTTTTAGAGTATTGGTATGCAAGCCTTGGGCTCCTATCATCCAGGAGCTAAGCTGTTGCATACAGCTGTAATTGTCCTCTTTTGATGCTTCCATTGGCTGCTCTCTCTCTGATGGTCATTTCCCTTTCCAGTCCTTTCACTTAATTTTATTCATTGGCAACTTACTATCTAAGAGACCCTATTATGGTTTATTTATTAAAAACCTGGAAATCAACATGGAGAGCCATACTTTTGAAAGTGAAAACAGTTGTTTTCATGAGGAGTGAATTTACTTGCCTACAGTTAGTACAGCACGTTAGTTGCAGCAGGAGTGCTATAACTCTGGACCCTGTCAGAATCGCTGACTTTCCATCTGAACCTCAATGACTGAGAAGCCCAAATATTCCTTTAAGACAGTCTCTTGTTAAGAGCTGTATACCACTTGCAGTCATGATGGTCTAGGACTCCCTTGACGTTTCCTGCATACGGGTGAAGTTTACATCTTCTCATTTAATTGTCATTTATGGCCTACTTCTGTGTTCCTGTTTGCTTTTTGTTTGTTGAACTCTATATTTACTGGAGCACTAAGCCTTTGACTATAACATAAAATGAAAATACTTTATCTGAAACAAAAATCCTCTTTTTATAGTCAAAATTTTTTCAAGTTATTTGTTTCTAACCTCTTTTTTTAAAAAAAATTATCTTTAATTTGAAGGGGTAGATAAAGGGTATGTATTCAATTTATTTTTTAAAATAATTGGCTAGGCGCCCTTTTGCCAATGAGCACCGATCATGGAAAAAGGTCTGCACATCAGCACATCCACCTATGTGTGAACAAGTTTAGTGTCACGGGGTAATCTTTGAAGGTCTGTATGGTTTTAAAGATTCCCATGACTTTCTCTTCCCCAAACTAATTTGGATTAATGAATATTGCTGCTGACCCAACATCTCTGACCAGAATAATCTGCTCTTTCAATAAATGTGTATGATATAGTCAGTATTGTCCATGGACTTTATATTTTCGAGTATTGGAGACTGGTGGAGAAAGCACTGATTCAGCGCAAGACAGGAGGTGAGATAAGGGAGGGTTGTTCAACCAGGGCCTTCGAGGGGCAAGGGGCTTCCTGCTATAAGCCTCTTTGGAGCTGGATAGCTTGAAATTAGCATATATAACAGAAATGAGTCGAACAGCTCTGACAGGAAGATCAGCACATTCAAGGTCACAAAGGCGAATGCATCTGGAAGTCTCTACAGCAAAGTGTGTTGGGAGTACTAAGGGGTGAGGATAAAGCAAGGTTATCCAAAGGGTGGCCCTTGGAAAAGCAGCATTGGTGTCACCCGTGAGACACTTAGGAGGGCAGATGAGTGGGACCCACTCAGACCAAAATCAGAACCCAGGGACTGAGGTTCAGGAAATGATGTTTGGCAAAAGCTCTCCCAAGGATCCCCATGCACCATTCAGTCTGAGAACTATGGAGATGCAAAGTCAAGTAATCTTGAACCTCAGAACTCCAAAAGCGGTCTTAGAAAGTAACCTGCAGGTAAAAATTCTAGAAGATCTCAGTCTTTGTGTCTCAGCCTAGTTTCCTTAAACCTAACCGCAACAGGTGGTTTGGAACTCAGCTGTATAAAAGGCAATCCCTGGCAGCCATAAAACAAAAGAGGTGACTTCTGCAAATACTCCTTAAAAGCCAGGCCCGGCTGTGTCTGTAAATCAGGATCACATTTATTTCTGTTAAGGGAACGGCCCGTTTTGTCTGTCTGGTTTACCAGCACACCTAATTATAGCAACAGCCACATTGCTGGCCATGGTCGATACCACGCCTCCCCCCCCCCCCCCCTTTTTTTTTTTTTTTTGCCCAGGGAGATTATCTTGCGGCCTGACAGTTCTGAGCCAACTTAAACAAAACAAACCTGACTTACCTCATTCTTCAATCATCACTAATTAAAGACACCCTCTGCGAGAGGCAGGTGAGGCCCTTGCTTGCTTTTAAAGCCATAAACAAGTCCTAAAATGAAGAGTACTCAGAGATGGTTTCTATTTATGAGTGTGTAGTGTGGACGGATGCACTTTTACAAGCACGGAAGAGCAAGGCCTTTGAAAGGGCCAATGGAGTATGGAAGCCCACCCCATCAGTGCACAATTAGAAAAAACTGAGCTGCTGTGTCAACTCCCCCTCTCCCCTCAGCTCCCACCCTCTCCTTCCCCGTCCCTTCTCTTCTGAGTCCACTGAATGGGCATGGCAGGGCACAGGGCATTCTTCTGACCCCATGGCCTATTGTTGGTGGCTACCATTGTACTAACAACAATTGCAATAATCACAGTAGTTATCTCTTGCCTCAGCCTCACTCCACACCAGCCATTCAGTGTTTATATGTATCCATGATCATTAATCCTTGCAACGATGTTGGGTTTGACATATTATTGTTATCATCACTGTCCTGTTTGATAAGTGAAGAAACTGAGTGGAGAGTGATTGATAAACTTTTCTCAGAGAGCATGCTCTTAACCACCTCGCTGTGCTCTTCCCAAGGATTCTATATGCATTATTTCAGGTCATCTTTAACAACACCTTCAGAATTATATATTATTAGCTCTAATTTTACAGATTAAAAAAATTGAGGGAGCAGGTGCTTAGTGTAGGGGTTACAACTCCCACAGCCCACATCGGAGTGCTGGGCTGGATGCTGCTTGCAGCTTCTGCTGCCAGCTTTCTGCCAGTGCAGACCCCGGGAGCCCTCTTGATTGAAAAGTCAGGGGAAGAAAGAAAAAAATTGAGGATCAGGGAGATTATCACTTGTGTAAGGTCACCCAAGTAGTAAGTTGAAAGGTCAGTACTGAACTTGGCTGCAGAGCTCCCGTTTCCCTGCTCCCTCCTCCCCACTGCTGCTGGTTGGCACAGGAGCTCACCCACAGAGAAGGGGACAGCGACTTCAGGGCAGTTCAGTTTTGTGCCACATCCAAAACTGACGCAGGTTATAAAGACATGGTTTTGTGGAAAAGGAAATAGAAGCTGAGGTCCCTGAAGAACAGGACAGTGTGAAATGGGTGGTTTAAGTTTACTGGACCTTCACAGGAAATGAAGCTCTGGGAGGCAAGGCGAAAGTCTGCAGTTGCTGCTAGGACAGCCCGCAAAATGTGTTGATTTTCTTGTTGTGAGGCAGCCTGCACACATGTTTTTAAAAATTCATTTATCTGAAACGTACACACAAAGTGAGATAAGCAGAGAGGGATTCTCAGCTGCTGGCTTTGTGACTGAGCCAGACCCAACATGAGAGCCACACACCCAATCCAGGGGTCCAGGCACTTGAGCCATCACACTGATGTCCCCCTGTGTATTCATTAACAGGAAGGTGGAATTGGGAACAGGGGTGGGGCTTGAATCCAGGTCCTTCGATATGGGACGTGGGCATCCCATAGGGCTTCTGAATTGCTGTACAAAACACCCGCCCAAGGCTGTCTCTTCAAATGAACTCTCCCCTTGCATTGGCAGGTATTTTGGCTGGCTCAGGGTTGTAGGCCAGAAGCTAATGATTCCCTTGCAGGCTGTGATGTCACCCACTGAATGTTCCAGCCAAGTGAACTAAAAGACCACAGACGATAGACCTCGTGCGGTGGTATTGTCCTCATGAATCTGGGATGACAAAAGCAGAATAAGTTTATAGTCAAGGGAAAGCCTCACCTTAAGTGTGCGCGTGCGTGCGCGCGCGCACACACACACACACACACACACACACAGACACGTCAGTGGAGTCGGTGCATTTTTGTGTAAGTCTTGGGGCTTCCCAAGAATCTGGTAAAATCAGGCTTGAAGGGGGTTTGAGCAGAGCTTTGAGATTCAGGAGAGCTATTAACACCCTTATGCTATCATTTTGCCAAAATAATTAAGGAAAGAACAGAAAGGGGTTTTCCTTAGGGGGTTTCTAAAATGGCAGTGCTCAAGTTCAGAGTGACAAACGTTAAGCAGCATGGTAGAGAAACAACAACTTCATTGCCAAGGTAATTCAGAAAGCTTATGGTAAATGGAAGAAGAAGACAAGCTTATCTTTTTCAAAAATGATTATTTTTATAATAAGTTTTCTGCGAGAATATCTTGAAGACTCCTCTTATTTATACTAAAGGAGACCTTTCTGTGTTTCGGTGGAAGGAAACATGATTCATCCAATGAATTTACCCTATGTTGAGAAGAGAGACTAAAATGGGGAAAATACGGTTTAAAACTAAATTTGATACAGTTAATTAATATTCATCAGAACAAACTGTAACTGCCAGCAAAATTTCCCCAGCAGAGGAGATCCTGTGACGGCAGGACCACACCTCAGCACGACACAGTTCCAGCACTCAGCAGAAGCCTGGCAGAGCCGGCGTGCCCTGACCATCCCTACGTCCTTGTAACTGTGTGTCTGTAGCCCCAGTCAGGACTGCCTTCCTGAGTGTGTGATGGTGTCACCGTGAAAGCTCACATCTCTGTGTGGACTGTGTGTCTGTGTCATTGTGTGTGCAGCTCGGTGTGTCTTACCGAGGGTCCTTAACAGTTCATGACCTTGACAATGACTTCGACAGTGCAGTGTCTCTTAGAGAGATGATGCGTTAATACTCCCAACAATACTACACAACTATTAAAATTACTGCCACTGAGGGAGACAGGGTAGTTATTCTTCCTCACATGTCCGGGTCACAACACATGAAGTGGGAAGAGCAGGGCTGGTGTTAAAATGCTTAATCACTGTTCTGGACTATTGGCTTGGTGGGGATTGGAGAGGTAAACTGGAACTGACACTGGAATTCCTGGAGTTGAAAGGGGAAAATCCTACAGGAAATTTCAACCTTGCTTCCTGGGATGTGAGTAGCCAGAAGGAAGTATCCTACTGAAGGGCATACTCCAGGGCAGGCTGCTTTTGGTGACACAGTCTCCCACAAACTCAATGCTGGGGAACTCAGCAGCAGCCTCACATCACCTTCAAGTCCCTTCTTGAGAGTGGGCAGACTGCTTCTTTCATTACTGACTTTATTGCAAAGTGGACTTGGGGTTCCCAGAGGAGTCCCCAAAAGCCAATTTAACTCCTAATTAAAAAGACTTCATATGTGCAGTGATAAACTAGTCATTAAACAAGGAAAAAGGTAGCATTTGGTAAGACATAATTAATAAAATTAAGTTTGGTGCTCAAAAAAAGGCAAGCTTAAAGAAAAGAAAGTTTTTAATTATTTTTATCTGAAAGAAACTTCTGGATGCTTTGGTAAAGTATTTTTTTTTTTTTTTTGTCTGACACAGGTCTCCCTGGAATTTCAGTTGCAGCTTCTCTTTCAGAACTGGCCTTAGCTGTTTCATGTACCTCGCCTACAGGTGATGTCACAAGGGCTTCTCTAATCTGGACACCCCTCGTAGATGGAATTGCAGAAGATTTAGAACAAACAACAGATCCAAAGATTGGAGTAGAAAAGGTGTTTATCGCTGGTTCTTGGCTGACTGGGATGACCCCCTATTTGCATGGAGATGGCAAATGACAAATGTCATTTCCATTAGAGGATCAAGGACAGGAGGGGAGGGCCATTGGATGCCTTCTAAGGAAGAATCTCAGCAGTGAAGAGGCTGTCTGTGAGTGTGTGTGTGTGTGTACCATAGCATCCTTGGTTTCCACTTAGTCCAACCACCAAGCACTGTCCTTGTGCCCCAGCCCCATGCTCAATGCCTAGGACCTCTCGGTGCTTATATTTTTGTCAAAAAAGATATGATAAACAAGTAAACAAATGTGTAAGAAATAAAATGTGGGGACTGACATTGTGGCAGAGAAGGTTAAACCACTGCCTGCAACACTGGCATCCTATATAGGCTCTGGTTTTAGACTCAACAGTCTAGTTCCATGCTAATGTCGAATTGGGAGACCCAAAAGAAGCTACAGGCACAGCCCCTGGGCATTGAGGTCATGCGGGAGTAAACCAATCATATGGGGAGTAAGCCTCTATGTCTCTCCTTTCTGTAACACTGCTTCTCAAGTTAATCAGAAAAAAAGAAAAAAGAATGGAACGTGCTAATAAATGGTATAGAAACAATTGGGAGACTTACAGAATAAATACATGGGCATCAAATTGGAAGGGGAGTTTGCTGGGAGCTGAAAGTCCACACGTGAAACACCCAGGAAAGTAAGAAGAGCGTTTTGAGAGAGATACAGGGGATAGTGGGGCCCAGGAATGGAAAGAACCTGGCTGGGAGTGGGAGAAGAGCTGACAGCGTGGAGGCCAGAAGGGAGAGGATGTGAGAAGGTGGCAGGCAGGGCCAGGTTTGGGAATGACTTTAAGCCACAATCTGGGATTCTATTAAATTCTCCATGCAGGGGTGGGACAATTGGGGGACTCCAAGGGAAGAAGTGACAGAGTCCAAAGAGCTTCCATGAAGATGGCTCAGGTGCTGAGCGGCAGCTGTGTTGGAGGTCAAGAGCTCGCTGCCCTCCTCAGGGCAGCTGGAGTCCTCTGGTCCTTGTCATGGGCAAGGTACAGACAAGGGCAAACAGGACTGCCACTTGCCATCTGGCACTTTACAACTGGGAGGGAAGTCAGAAAGTGTGAGCAATGTGGCTTGGGACTCCACTAGTTCACAGAGCCACAGAGGGCAGACATGGGGGACTCTTGGGGTACTGTGACATTGAGGAAGGAAATGAAAGAAACCTCACCTATCCCAGATGCTTGTCTTCATTTCATAGAAGACAAGGATATCTTAAAATCAAAGCCATGAGGATAGAATATCAGCCAACAAGCCCAGTTTTATAGCAGACACTTGAATTTTTCACATTTTGCATCAGAAGGTGGGGGGCGGAATCTTATTAGCACACTGGGAGCAAAGCTACAGACTGCTTCTCAGAACACTCATGTTTGGAGACCCACCTTCCCCTTACACAGATGACTTGAGCCTCAGAAGGCACAACTTCCCAAGGAGGATGATGGGATGGGAAGAGAGCCCAGGCCCATTTCCTGCCTCCAGTTTGCTTCTTGTTTCATTACCCTCATCAGGCTACCTTCTGCAGCTTATTCCTTCTACCAAGCCAAGATTCAGAGATTGGACTATGCCTGTTTGCTAAGCATGGAGGATCTGGGCCATTTTAACCCCTTTGCCAATATTTCTGAGGGCTAAGGTGTCTGTTAAGAAACCAGCCTTCCACAGAATAAGTCTCAGCCTGGGAGCCAACAGAATGGAATCCCTCTGCTTTTAAGGAAGAGAAAGACCTATCTCACCTGATCTTCAGGTAGGCGGCCACTCCAAACACCAACAACACCACGGCAATGACGGTCACGGTGATGGCGGCAATGCTACCTGTGAAGGAAGAAGAGATGGAAAGGATGAGGAAAGAGAGCTTAATGACAGTGGGGCACCTGCCACTTGCCTCTGCTTGGTTTCATCTTTTCTCTGGTAGAGGGAAAAATTATTTAAGCTGAGGTTGTTCCTCATGGAGCTCCAAACTGGAACATAATGGAGAGTCTTCATTCTGTATCCAAGACCCCTTTTTTTATGCCAGGCAAGGCTTGATAAATCATCAGGATTTATTCTGATATTTGTCAAGTCTCCTAGCTGGCTTGGGATTTAGAGTCAGTATAAAATCATATTTGTTTTTCTTTCTATGAATGTCACCAATCTGCTGCTGTTGCTGGCATTGTTTAGGAGCAGTAAGCTTTAAATCTCTCAGTGTCCTATTATCTTCTTTTATAGGTTCTGGCTTATCGTCCTATCACCTGTGGAATACTGGAAGACTTGGGATGTTTTCTTCAATAGCAACCACAAAGTCATGTGGATGCATTTTTAATAAAACAAAACCACACATCTATACCAGTCATATCTGCTTCAAAAGGGCCATCTTGCTGCATGTGCCAGATTTACTGGTGCCATCAAATGAGGATGTTTGAAAAAACAAAAAAAACGAAACAACAAAAAACGAAACAACCTCTTTGTAGAAGAAGTATGTCTGGCTTTCACTCTTGAACGGGAAGTTCGGCTTTCTGGCAAATAAAGTCAAGTTTGATGTAAAAATAAGAGTAAGTTTGGAAGATAAATTTTTGTTTTGTTTTTGCTATTGCTTGCAGAGATCAACAGGTGCACTTATAATGTAAAATGAGTAATCTTTCTTTAATTTAAAAATCTGATTCCAAAACCAGCTATCACAGGCAGTGAAAAAAAGAAAAACCACTCTTGAGCATACAGTCTCATGCGAATGCGTGCAGTATTGCCTCTGATTTCTACTGAGAAACACAGCACACTTTTTGTGTGAACTTTGGACTAGTAACATATATACTTCAGCTTTCTTTCACCTTAGAAACACCAAGAGTCTATTGAGCTCTTGTCTCTTAATACACAGAATGACTTCTGGGCACTAAAGCTGGTATTAGAGACCCAGCTTACTCTTTCAAACTCTTGGGAAATTATTTACTCCTTCAACAGATAAATGGGACTCTACTTAAACACACTGGAAAAAGCATGAGAAATCTGGAGCCTGAAGACTAGACTCAAACATGCCTCAACTGTTAGCTGTGTGACCACGAGCTACTGAGTTACCCAAAGGAGACTGTGAAGTGTCACATGTGTCCAGCTAGTGTGCTATACGTATGTGTGATCCTGGGCCAATTCCCATCTCTTCAAATTCATCCCATACTCACCTCTTCTGTCCTAATTCATCTCATATCATTTGTAGAACATTTAGCCATGTCCCCCTGTATATTTTTCTCTTTCATACAAATGGCTTTTGCTTATCGTTCTTTTTGTTTTCCCTTACACCCAAACAATTACAGCACAGCTAAGAAACAAAGCAAACCCATAAGCAAAGCTCTCCTTAAGTCTTGGGTGGGAAAAGGCTCCATCAGTCATGCATGCTACAGCTGGTTTGAGTTTCTGAAAACTCAAATAGATCAAGATCAGATCAAACATCAAGATCAAGATCAAAGCTTGATGCACCTGCACTGACCGCTTGCATATCCACTTTTTTGGTGTGTGTTTATTCTTGTAATCCATCTGGGCTAGATTAGCATACTTATCATTATAATTGTTTTCCATTTTTTCAATATTGTAAAGATAGAATGAAGCTACTGATTCTCAAATGTGTAGATCTGATCGCATAAAAACAGTCTGAGGTCAGATCCTCTTAAGGAGGAAAGCCTCCACTCCTTCTCCGAAAGGCTCCACCTCTTAGGTCATTGGCATCCGGAGTGTGCTGAAATTAGAACAATTCAAAGTTCACTGAAGCCTTCTAACAGCTCTTGTAAAAGCCAGTGAAGGGAGGCTTATAACCACAAGGCAAGATGATGGCGTATTTTAAAATTTAAAAAGATACCATACTGCAGTTAGGCGCTGTCTACAAACTCATCTTTTATTTGTATTTCTTTTTATTAAAAAAGTAGAGGATAAAAGAAATATAGCTGATGTTTCTATTGATACTTTCATATTGGAAATCATGACTTGACTTTTTTTCCAAGTGCCTTCCCTAATGCTAAACAGTTTGGTCCCCTTCCTCCTTAACGCCCAGCCCCAGTTTTCTCATTTGCTGAATTTGTTTGCCAGCTGTTTCTAAACATAAACCAGGCATTTTCCCATACTCAAGTGCTGTTTTTTGTTGTTGTTGGTTTTTAGACAGTGGTAGAGTGACCATTTCTCCATGGGATGGTGGCTGTCTAACTTTGTTAATGTGGCCAGACTTGCTCGTGTGTTCAGAGCTGGAATGGGAAAGTGAATTTATACCTTATGGGCCTTGGAGGGCAGCTAGGTTGAGAGGCACTTGTAGGAGCTAGAACTGCTCAGTATGAGATCCAGAGGTGTAATAGCAAATGGGTTGTGACTAAGTACAAGCATTCAGGTTGCCCTATTAGTCATTCTGCTACCCGGGGACTCCTCGCAAAGGGGCCCAGCCATGGGAACAAAAGTCCACCAGACGTAGAAAACTCCTGTCAACCCTGAGCCTGGGAGAGCTTGTGGCTTGAGCTTGTCAGCAGGCAGGGGTGATGGCTTCACATCAGACCCAGGATGCTCCTCCCTCAACAGTTCTACAGTTTGAGTACAGGAGGGTAGGAGGTGGGGAGAGGTTACTGAGCTAATCTAGCATGTTTCTACGGTGACTGAAAGTGTTTTATTTGCTCCTTGTGAAAACAAATGTCACCTATCCCAGTTCTCTTTTAACTAAGCCGGAATTCCTTCCTCCCCTTCCTCCTCTTTCCTTTTCGGGAAATGTGACGAAGGTGTGTCTGGGAGCTGGGAGGCTTTGCTTATGTGGAGGTATAGTTCTCTTGCTGGGTAGTGGGGGAGGGAGGAGGCTGTTATGCCAAGTTCTTCCTCATTGGGTTTTGCGAAGTACAGACTAGGTGTGACTCAGGCTGAAAGCCCAGAACAGGCAGAAACGGAGGGAGACAGAATTGAAGGAAATGGATCTATTTTATAAGCCAAGATATAAGAATATTCCACTGTATTAGCACATTCCACTGTGCCAACACATCTCACCCAGAGGACTGCTGAAGATCTATGAAGCAAAACCTCCTTGAAATTTGGCCCTTCTGAATCTGGGATTTCTCAGGGTACCACTTTAGTAACGAATCAGAAGAGGAATGAATGGGCTAAAGAGTAATCTTAGCCAGTGTTTAGAGGTGATTATGTTGGACAGGCCTTGTGCCAAGAACTTTACAGCCTTCATGTAATTCTCTTTATGGGATGAAAGGAATTATCCCCATTTTATGGAACAGGAAGTGCAGGGCCAGAGAGATGAAGAGCTTGATTAAGATATTACAGCTGGTAAATGACTGAGCCTGTGAACACATGACTGTCTCACCCACACTTTTTAATCTTTTCAATCATTAGTCTACTAGTTACTTCCTCCTGCCCTTTTCTCAGCTTGACTAACTCCTGCTCTTTCTTCATGGTGTAACTAAATATTAAGACTTCCAAAAAATTCTCTAGCACATGAAGATGCTGCTGTGTGTTTTTGGATCTTTGTGTCTCCTTCCAAACATTCTGTGATGGATTTGTCAACTTTGACAGGTAGATTCCAATCACAGGCATCTCCATATCTCTTGTTGTCTCCTGTAGGCTCCAAGCATCAACCTCTAGCCCACCCTGTTAATGTTAAACAAATAAATGCAATACATACTGAAAGAGAGAGAGAGAGAACTCCCAAGTGCTGGTTTCTACCCAAATGCCCTCAACAGATGGAGTAAAGCCAGGTCAAACTGGGTGCCAGGAACTCAATTGTGGTCTCCTATGTGCATGACAGGAACCCAACTACGTGAGCTATTACCAATGCCTCCCAGGGTGTGCATTAGCAGGAAGCTAGAATCAGGAGTAAAGCCAGAACTTGAACTCAATGTGGGATGTTGGCATTCCAAATGGCATCTAAACTGCTGTGCCAAACACCCACCCAATAAATGTAATGTTGATGGAAAGAAAATGATCATTCAAGTATTTGACTCTAAGTGGTTAGTATATGAGGAAATTTCTTGAGCAGTAGGTTCTTCAGATATTCATCTCAAAATCCCCCATTCCAGGTCTTTTCTGAGTACCTACTGCTATATCAGTGTCCTAGCATCCCAGCCCTTGCACTTCATCTTGAGTATCTGAGAATCCTAACGGGTGTCTAAGGTGATTGGCTTGAGGGAAGTTTTCTTTGGAATAAACATCTGACTTCAGTCAGGTAATATCCTTGAGGCAATGAGAACAAACTCCCAGAAGTCCATGCCTCTGACTGGACATGGTCAATGACCACCGCTCTCCTTTCAGCTCTGAGACAGAAGTTTTCCTCAGAGATCATCAACTTGCTGAGAAGGATGGGGATGGGGGGAACTGATTATAGGATGTTTCTAGGGGTGAAAAGGGTCATTGTGTCACTGCCATCCACTGTTCAGACTCCTGAACTACATTCCCTTGGGAAAGTCATCATCAACTCCCATTGAGTGCAGTATAAGGACTTGACCAAGTTCCTGGGTACAAGTGCCTGCTTCTGCTGTTGTAAGAGGAGTTCTTGGCCAACTTCTGCACTGTTTTAACATTCTTATACTTTTTTTTTCCTTGTATAAGTTTAGGCAATACATGTAGAAGGAGAGCAGATGGCCATTTATTTCATTGCATAGCAATTTCTCAGTCAAGGTCAGTTAAGAGCAAAGGGACATTTTGTCTCAAAGGAGTTCTTTTTTCTTTTTCCATAAGTGTGTGACTCTAGATCGTTGTAAGAGGCAAGTGAGAGACTGGTGATGAAATAGACTTACAGTAAAGTCTCTGAGCATAGCCACATTCCTGCTTTCTTTGTTACATTCTTCCATCTCCACACCACTGGGTTGGGTCCCTGCTCCTTCCTCCCAAGAACAAGAATGATAACAATAATCACAAATAACAGTAGAGTCTGCAGCAACTGACACTTGCCTGCTGCTTCCTCTGTGCCAGGGACTGTTGCACAAAGGGCAATTCCATTTGAGTCTCTCAAAACCTTTTTGAGGTAGACACTTTCAGTATCTCCAGTTCATGGGCAGAGAAACTGAGAAAAGGAGATGCTAAGAGTGCAAAGGAAACAGCTGGTGATGATAATTCTGATGAAGGCACTGGCTCCCGAGTCCCTTCCATCCCTCACCAAGATCTCCTGCCACCCTGGGGCTCTACTGTCAGTCTCTGTCTACTTGACATGAAACCTGCAGCTTGGTTCAAATGTCTGCTCGATGCTGGCTGTCTAGGAATCAGGGCCTAACTCGTGTTATGTTCCTAGGAACTTCTGTGTGGTTCTTAGGGTTTTCTGGTAGGCATTGGTGAAAGTGACTTGAAACTCAATCATTCATATTCATTTGGAGGAGGACCAGTTAGGAGCAGACAACAGTCACAGAATAACAGTGTAAATTAGCCCATGTCATTGGTTTCTACTATGTTCTGTGGGCTAAAATAATTTTTACATGCTGGACAGCACAGTATAGTGCATATACAGGGAAATATTTTCAGAACATTCCATGGATACTAAGGTCCACAGACTCTCAAGTCCTTACATTGAATGGTGTACTATTTGAGTACAGGTTATGTAAATCTTTCTGTATGCTTTAGATCATTTCTATATTATTTGAAGTAAGTAATACAGTGTAAATTATATGTAAATAGAAGTTCCACTGTATAGTTTAGGGAATAATGACAGGAAAAATCTGTTCCAGTTCAATATAGATGCAGCTTTGTTCTTTGCATAAATTTGATGTGGAATGCATTGATACTGAAGGTCTGACAATACATTGGATAAAAAGTTAAAAAAAAAAACAACTCAATAGTTAGATATCACCATCTTATCTGGGGGAGGGAGAGATGTGACCTAATTGGCTATTACTGAAAATTGTTTTGACTTCTTTGCTTGGATTCTTGGACTTGTACATGGATTTTACTTTTGTTCTTCCTTCTCTGTGCCTGATGGAGAAACTAAGCTTGTCTCTCCTCTTTACCCTAAATTATTCCCACAAGCCTGCCCTGAATGATTTCCATGGACACTCTAAGGGATAGAGAAGCCACAGGTCTCTGAGGTTTCACCATTCAAATGTAGAAACCAGTGTTAGGCCCTGAGAAATGCGCAGGGCAGTGGAGGAGCATGTAGTGGGGATGACAGGCAGGTAGTCAGTATACGGGTAGCAGGGGAAGAGGTGGGAGTGAATCTGTTCTCTGGAGGAGGGGAAGGCCTTACACAGCAATAAGGGCCCAAGGCAGAGCCAGCTGGGAGAACAGACCACTAACATTTCTGGGCTTGAAGGGTCAGCACTTGACTTGGAGACAGAAACACCTGGACTGGTGTCCTCACCCCCAAACTGGGCTAATACCTGTCCCCCTCAATTCCCAGCACTGTTCGAATACAGTGAAATCCCATCATTTCACTTGATGGATTGAGGGACTGCAATAACAAGGGATTTGCTAAATGACTTGTCTTGAGGTTACACCATTTACAGAAGCAGCACAGCTGGGGCCAGTCTAGAAACGAGAGTGTTATAGAAAATAATAAGGATGTGAAATGTTTGGAGACTCAAAAAGAAATCATGGAGAACTCTGAAAAGTGAGATGGGGTTGGGTCAGGGCTAGCCAATGCAAGGAGCAAGGACCACAGGAGTGATTGGGAAAGGCAGATTTTGCACCTGTTCTTGCAAGAAATGTCCCAAGGCCCACCTTCTCTTAGACAAACTCCCTGAAGAAATCTGTTCATTGGGCCTTCATTTTCAGGACGTTTGCTTTTGCTTTGGGTGGCTAGTTTAGTTAATATATGCTGGTATATAAGATGGATACTAACACATGTAGCTGTGGGTAGTTATGCATATTATCCTTGCAAGATATAGATACATGCAGTACACTGTTGTACAAATGGCTTTATGTAAGCACATTCTGCCTCTGTCCAAAGTCCCTGAGAACCAGAGACACCTAATTATACTTCTGCATTTATTTAGGTCCAAAATAAGTAATTCATAAAATAACTCCGTTTCCTTCTGAAGCACAGCTATTTTTGATTGAACCTTATTAGTAGTTATGATGCAAAAGGAAAGTTCCTTTATGAGGCATACAGCTTGCATGCAAATAGGCTCTAGAAGGGATGTGAATATAAACCTAGGCTTGTCTGTCGGTCCTTCTTCCCTGTATCCTTCCTCCAAGATCAATGAATTGTACCTTGTCATTTTTTCTCCCACACAGAATGGAAGAGATGAATTTCATCAAAATTAGACTGTTTCCATAGCCTGACTCTTTCATCTCATGTTAATCTTCTTACCGAAAACGCTGGTGAAGGGTGAGGGGATCTCCAATAGCTATATATTTTTTTCATTTTATGTAACCAGAAGATCTGGTTTGGGGACTAGCTTTCCATTTATCTTCAAAGCATTTTTACAAATATAGAATAGTATAGAGCTAAAAATGTGTGAGGATACTTCTAAAGGTTTGGGGGAAAATGAAATCACCAAACGAAGTTACTTAGGTGCAAATTTTTTTGACATGAATATTTATGAGGGAGTTATTCAAATGTAGAAAATGCATGCTATAAAAAAACAGTACATGGATTTCAAAAATTTTTGCCCCACAACAAACTTACCCCTCAACTTCATCTTCCATGAGTTTTCTGAAGTTCCCTGCTACACTACAAAGCCCAATCCTGATTGAGGTAATGCAAAATTTGCACTCACACAAGACGAGTACTGTGTCTTGACCCTGGTCTGTCTCTCTTCTGAGGCTATGGCAACTGCACTTTAAGGGCATGGAGAGCAAAGGTCCTCCATGAATGCAAATCAGAGCACACAGTTGCACAATTTTTAGCTACTCTGGTTTTAAAGTTTCTTTGCTTCACTACCAAATAATTATGGTATCTTCCAACAAAAATGGGAACCATTTCCCACTGAGAATTTAGCCTGGGTTGCCTGATGCTAGTTCTTCTTTGTCATCTATAATGTGAGCCACACTGGGCTTCTAAGAACATTGGATGCTGCCATCCTCCTTCCCCATACTTACCCCCACAGGCATGGTTCCTTCTGAAAAAGCATCTAGTCTACCCAGCAAAAGCTCACATTCCTTTGGGGTTCACCAGCCTCAGCAGATATGAATTTTCACAATGCTATTTTCTTGGTTCAGAACACAAAAGCAAAAAAAAAAAAAGATTCTCAGAATCCAAGTCAGAATTCTAATTCTGTTTGCCAAACAGTGGGCAAATTGATTGTTGTCATAGTTTATAGATGAGGAGCAGTGACAGATTCATGTCTCAACACCTTGGCCCCAGGCAGTGACATCAAGGCAATTATTGCCATCCCAAGGCCTAGGAGGCTCCCGGGACCCAGTAGCTAATGTAGCCTTGTCCCCATGTAATGAGTCACCAAGGCCACATGGTATCTGCTTTCCACTATTATTTTAATCAAGTCTTAATTTCTCCCAAACCCAGGCTCCCAAGACTTCAGTTTCAAAGACTGGAGAGAAAAATAATTTCCAAACTTTGAAGCAAGTTTAGAGTATAACTACTGCAAGGTGTTAACTCTCCGGCCCTGGGGGAAGCTGACATGGAGGCTAAAGCCTACAGCTTAGCTTTCGTTTCCCTCTGGCTCCCTGGAACTGCTTCCTGCCCACTGGGCCTCTTTCAGACACTGGCATTCTTTCCTTTGGATTTCCAAAGTTTTCTGAAAATACCACTATTTCCGATGTATACATTATTATTTTTCTCCTTCTTATTCTTTGGATTATCTTTTTTCTGTACTGTACGGTAGGTGGATTGGAAGAATCTTTATTGCCTAATATTCCCAGTCATAATCCCTTTGAGAGTCTTACAGCATTTTGTACTGTCTGAATTTTCAGGTCAAGATAATCAACCAAAGTCTAAAAGAGCTGAAACGCTTGCTGGTGTCTACATGGAGAGTAAAGAAGTCATTAGCAATAATAGCTAAGATATACTTAGTGTTAACTCTGTAAGAGCCACATTGTTAATTTATTTGGTTTAATCTAAATAAGAATCTCACAAATCAGGGACATTCTAATAATCACCTTCATTTCAAAGCTGAGGAAAATGGGACAACACTGGTCTAAGAAACCTGCCCAAATCCTCGTCTCACAGAAGGCTGGGGTGAGACTTGAACCTGGCAGCCTGATGCCAAAGTTTGAACTTTACTGACATTCTTATCTCCCAGAATCTGGCTTGAATCTCTCTTGATGAAAACAAGGCAACGTGTTTGTGATGGTCCACTTCCACAGGTTCACCTTCATCTGTCAGCCTGTGGACCACTCCGGCAAGGCCAAGAGTCTGATGAAGAAAATAAGAGGCTGTTAAATAAAGTGCTGTCTTCTCATTTGCATTTTTTCTTTCATGGAACATGAATGACAGTGTCAAAGTGTTCTTCTTCTTCTGTTCTTCTAAGACAAGAACAATGAATATTTATTCACTGCTTGCTTTTCTTGGAGTAAATAAACTCTCCATATTTGAAATCTCTAGTAACCTTATGAAAACAGGGGCCAGTGTTGTGGCATAACAGGATTAATCACCTACTGGGACATGGGCATTCTCTCTATGTACTGACTGACTCCTAGAAGTTGCACTCCCAATCTAGATCCCTACTACAAGCCTGGGAAAGCAAAGAATGGTCCAAGTCCTTGGACTGCTTATGCAGAAGCCCCAGATAACACTGGCTCCTGGTTTTGGCCTGGCCCAGCTACAGCCATTGCTGTAGTTCTGGCTGTGAACCAGTATATGGAAGATCTCTCTGTGTCTTCCCTTCTCTCTGTCTATAACTCTTCCTTTCAAATAAATAAAATAAATGTTTTAAAATAGTCTGTGACAACAAATTGGTGTCATTTAAAATATAGTCATGGATTTTTAACTTAATGTTTATTTTAATATTTGTGAGATAATGCATTTTTAGTTTACATTATATTTAAAGGTAGAATGCTAAACTAAAGAAAGAATTAAACAAACACAAAGTAAAAATAAACCAATGCTGGGCTAATGTAGCATGCCCACTCACCTGTTGGGCATGAGGTTTTTAAATCTTTTTCTGATAAAGATGATGAATTGCTGCTGATGTAGCCTTGTAACCCTGACAGTTATTTTGTAACTGAAAAGACACACTCTTTGGCATTGCGTGATTACACTAAGATGTCATCCTGCGCATAAAACCACACATAGTCCAATCAGTTTCCCAATGAACCAATAAGCTGTAGTTTTATTAATGATATCAGCTGTACTTGTTACCTAACTTCCACTTTCTCAGTGAGGCATTGCCAAAATCACTTGAGTCCTATACCATGGTTGCAAAACAAAGCAAAACAAAACAAAAGAAAACAAAACAAAAACCAACCCAATCAATGCATGGAGCCAGCATCTCCCTAAATCTAATAAAAAGTGACATCATGACAGTTAAAATATGAAGTGGGGTTATCTTACTATAACATTCAAGATAAACAGCCAATTCAATTACCTTGACATACATTTTTCCAATGATATTTTGGAAATATTTTCAAGCTAGATCAAGATTCAGGTCATAGAAGTAAGCTAAAGGAGAAATGTAAAGGGCATAAACAAGAATGTAAAATAATTTTTGAGTGAGATAAAATCTGACAGTTGGTGCTGCTTGCCAGAGTTACCTTGAAAATGATTTGTGTGCTGATTCATTTACTCACTAGACATTCCATGGGTACCTGCAGCGAACCAGATTTGAGTTGGTACTGGGGATAGATCTGTGAGGCACAAACCAAAATGCCTCATCCTCACAGAATCAGAAATGCAGGGAAGGCAACACACCTATGGCTTTCCCTGCACCAGGGAAATGTGTCATCTTGAACTGGGAAGAGTGGATCTGACTGAGTTGTGACATTTTGGAACTGAGACCAGAACTGGACTGGATTTGGGGTGTGGAGTTGAGGAGCAGGTTCGAGTGGGTAGCACAGAGCATGCAGAGTGTGAGGGGCTCCCAAGGAGGTGGGATGTTGGTGGTGATGGAGTCATGTGGGATCTGCTCAGATCTGTGTTTAACTGTCACCTTGGGTGCTGCATGGAGGATGGAGAGTGGAGAGCTGAGTGTGGGAGGGAGTCTTGCAGGAGGTCACGGCAATGGGGTGGCAGGAACTTGGACTTGAGAATGAGAATGAAGAGGAAGAGATGACGAGGGGTTCAAAAGTGACAGTGCTCAGCTTTGGGGAGTGAGGGGTGAAGCAGTGGACAAGAGAAATGAAAGCATGATGTCACCATCACTCTAAGAGGAATGGACATGTACAAAACTCTAAGCTTTGTAACACTGAGCTTTTTAAGATTACTATTTTTTAAAATCTATTGTGAGCATTCCGGAAGAATCTAATCAGTGTTTGGCATTTTTTACATGATAGTGCAGCTATTTTTAAAAACATAAAATCAATATTTGCCCTTTAATCTATTTTCAGTATGTTTTGAATATTATGGATATGAACTAACTGCAATATACTTGCTTCACTGCTAACATAAAATGCACAGATCAAACGCTTCTTCCACCTTTCCAGTGAGTGAATTCTTCCTTACAGTCTGTGTTCATCCTCAGGGTTAAAGGTGTAGCACTGGGAGCCCTGTGCAGGTGCAGACACATTACAGTCCACAGGCCCATGCATGCATGGTGCCCTCCACTTAAAGGTATTTATCCAGAGTTCAAACAGAATAAAGAGCAAGGCTTAGATCTGCAAAGTTCAAGGGCTTGGCCACTTTTAACAGTTATATGTTCTTTCGTTTTGTAGTAGAAAGTGTAGGATAGCATAGGATCCATGAGTTTTGATAGAGAGCAAGAGCATAAGGCCCATTTCAGACAAAGGAATATATCCACTTTGCAATGAGTAATGACTATAATCTTGATATGTATTTTTAATTTTAAATCTTATTTGGGAGGCAGAGCAATATAGATACATAGATGAGAAAGAGAGAGAGAGAGAGAGAGAGAGAGAGAGAGAGAGAGAGGTGTCAATCATTGGTTCATCTCCAAATAATTGAAATGGTTCAGACTGGGTCAAAGGCTAGAGTTAAGAATCCAACCCAGGTCTACCCATGTTGGTGAAAAGGACCAAATCACTGAGTCATTGCCACTGCTCCTCCTCCCCACCCAGGTGTGTATATGCAGGAAATTGGAGTCAGCTGCTGGAACCGGATTGGAACCCAAGCACTCAATGCAGTCACAGGCATGTTAGCTGCTGGCCCGAAGACCCACTCCAGCTACAGAATTTTGAGGGAAACGCGTGATCCAAGAAGCTATACTTCTGTCTGTTCAGGCATGAAATGAAATCCTGTGATCTTCAGACTCGAAAACTGTTTCATTAACAAACATTATTTTGAAATATTTACTTGACCTCTTCCAACTGATCAAGAAATAAATCAAAATGAGGCCAAGAACGGGAATATGTCCAAGAGGAAGCTCTGAAAGAAGCTCAGGGCAGAAGAGCAAATAATTGCTGCGAATGTGCTTACAAACCAAACACAATTAAAGCATCTGAGAGATTCGTGAATTTGAACTATAACAAAAATAAATAATCAACAAGAGGGAAAAGAGGAAGTGATGATAGCTTGGTGGGTTTCACTGCAACAAATCCAGACACTGTACTGTGAGAGGCAGTCATTTGAATCACAGAGAAAAGCGCTCGCTCTCCCTTTAAAAACACTTTGTATTTAACAAGTAACTAGGATTCTAAAAGTTTGCATATGCATGGATTGATACTGTTTTGAGTATAATTTGGTTGTAATGTCAATCCGTATGTCAAGTTTTTCCTGAGCACTGAATTGCACATAGCTCTATTCAATTTTGTTCAAGGAGTTAAAAGCCTACTGTAGCTGCAGTTTCCACCTTGAAGATTTCTGATTTAGTAACAAAGGATGACCCAAAGTTAACACAGTGCCTTTTTCTTCAAAACCCCAAAATGAAAATCGATCAAAACTCAATTCCACAGCATAGCTGATTTCCAGTGGCTGTTACCATCACTGCTTCTTCGCGCTCCAAGCAGCTCCACCTCTTCGAGCCAGCTGGAGACAGCTGGCCACATCCCATCTAGGCTCCTTTCCAGTGCTGGAGGCCTTCAGTCTCCCTGACTTTGTGTTTCTATTAATTCAAATAGTAGTCACATTTGACAAAGAGTCAGTCACGAGGATTGAATTTGAACCCTTCCCTGGTCAATCAAGTGAGAAATCGAGTAAGTCATTTAATCGCTCTGGACCTATTTCATCACATGTGGAATAGACTCAGCCAAGCCCAACTCCCCGGGATGCTTTAGGAATCATGAGGAGCTACCCGTGTCAGTTGCTAGCCAGATTCTTGGAATATGAATATTTTCAGTAAACCTTCTATGAATATGAATCTCTTTTATTCTGTAACAAACAAATATTAGGCTATGGTGAGCACCAGGATTATCTCTGGTATTCAGTTTATAGCTAAGACCCCTAAAGTTAGAGAAGTTAAGTAACTTCTCCCATCAATGACAGTGACACGTGAAAAACCAGATGTCAGCTAAGGCACATGTTCCCTTACTTCTCTCAGCTTAGCATACACATTCCCTTTCCAGCTGAATATGGCTAAAATATAATTCTCAGCATATTCTTCTTGGGTTAAAAGACCTTGGTAAGAGCCGATGGACAGCCAAATTCGGCTCACTGGTTTACTTTCTTTTTAGAAGATGTATTTATTTTTATTGGAAAGCTAGATATACAGAGAGGAGGAGAGACAGAGAGGAAGATCTTTCATCCAACGATTCATTCCCCACGTGACCTCAACATTTGGAGCTGTGCTGATCTGGAAGCCAGGAGCCAGGAGCCAGGAACTTCTTCCTGGTCTCCCACATGGATGCAGGATCCCAAGGCTTTGTGCCATCCTTGACTGCTTTCCCAGACCACAAGCAGGGAGCTTGATGGGAAGTGGGGATGCCAGGATTAGAACTGGTGACCATATGGGATCCTGGCATGTTCAAGGTGAGGACGTTAGCTGCTAGGGCACTGTGCTGGGCCCATTAATTTACTTTCTGTCGTTTCCTCTCATACTTGTCCCGAAATCTTCCCTACTTGGTCTGCAATGTCTCTCTATATGTAGTCCATGGCCCACCACACTAGGCTGTGCTCTGGGTTAGGTATATGTTATCCCATAAACTCCATGAAGGAAGTGAGTGTTACTCTCCATGGTTCCTAGGAGCCCGTCAAATCCCTGGCTCATAGTCGAAGCTCAATGAATGCTCGTAGAAGCTGGTGGGCACTCTTCATTATGCTGAATATCATCATAACAATAATGATGACCCTTGCATAAGGAAACTAGCAAAAATAGTAACAGTTCATAATACTAGAAAACCAAGCAGAAGCATTGATCAATCTCCAGTATTCTCTGCATTTACTATCTCTTCTAGCATATTTGAGAAGGAACCTAATTAGGGATATTTTGTCCTAATTCTTTCTTGCTGATGAGGATTCCAAGGGCTGGGAGATGTAAATCATCCCTTTGATGCTGGCTGCTTGACTCATTCATTCATTTCTCCAGGAGATGCTGTTGGTGGTCTATCATGGGTCATGCTTTGTTCTGGGGGGTTGCAGATAGAACTCTTTGTGAGCAAGGTCCTTTCATTGAGTTGAAAATCTGTGGCAGAAAACAGACTCAATCTCAATAAATGAGATGGTGTCATATAATGATCAGTAATAAATGTTTCTGGTAGGGGCAATGAAAGGTACAAAGACCTTGGAACAAGAATGTCCTGGAATATTCCAGAAACAGGTTGAAACTAGAAAGCGGTGAGATCAGAGGGGCCAGATAGGTCAGTTACCAATCGTGCTGAGAACTGTTGGCATGATATAAACTCTGGCTTGGACCCAGAAGGAAAAAGCATTGGATATTTGGAGCAGGAGAGCAAAAGCAACAGGATCTGCTGTGCATTGTCAGAGATGTTTCTGGCAAGGCTATGCTGTGCACTGTCACCAGTTACAGGAATATTAAAGTGACACATATGAGTGATGACAGACACACGAGGAGAGACAAGCTCGGCCTTGCTGAGCTGGAAGCAGGTTGTATAAGAAAGGTGCTTATGAGTATTGCAAGGTTTGGGGGCTGACAAGATAAAAGCAGCTGGGGGAGGACAGAAGGAGGAGCAGTTTGGGAGCTGAGCAATCCACAATTCACACTATGCTTGTTATGAGTGAAATGCCCATGGCCCCAGAGTCAAGATTAGGAGTTGGCTGACAAGGATAGGCATAATTTTAGTTCAATGAAATAAAACAGGGACAGCATTTCAAATGTCAGAGTTCTCAGCAGTAAAGCTATGAGTGGGGTGAGGTCATCTCAGGAGTGACAGTGGAGATAATGGAGAGGGGGCAGGGTGAATGTGCAGAGATGGGGAGATGGGAGGGACAATCATGCCTGGGTGCTCCCTGTTGCAGTGTGATGGAGGTGAACGGGTGATGTGAGGCCCGCTCCCCCAGGCACAGGGCGAGCTGCCAGCGAGGTAGCTGATGAGCAGGAGAATGAGTTTCACAGGTGGTGTGTGGCCTCCAGATCACACGGTGGAGTGCAGGAACACTGAAGGCAGTGATCACGGGGGTCAAATGCTGCCAACTGGTTGAACAACTCAGGTCAGACACTCAACCACCACGGTGCAGAGGGCACTGGATTTCTGGACAGCAGTGATTTTAGTGCTCACAGTTCCTGGGTGGCCACCACATGCAGGCAGGGACATTTCTGAATTATGGCTTCTTAGCTTTGTGCACAAGTAGCTGTACCTTCCATGGTCCAAACCTACTTTACGTCTTCCTACACCCAATTTCCTTTATCCTCCTGGCTCTCTGTCTCATGGGATTCTCCCTAATCCTTCTAGTTAAATTGAGGACCCATAATATGGACCTGGGTTCATAAGGATTCACTGGTGACAATCTACAGACATCTGTTGAGATGGTACATTCTTGGGTTCATGAACACTCAGCTTTGTCCACTCACATAGAATAAAGCAAAACAGCACATGGAAATGTGATGTTATTACGGCCACTACTAAAGGCAGCCCAAGGATCTCTAAACAGAAACATCCCAAAATAGTCCTGTGGAAGCTGGGCCGTGGGTTGGGTGGTTAAAGAGGATTTGATTATGGCTTAGGCCTCTGGGCTCTGGGCCCACCTCTGCCAGCAAGTCATGTGACATTGGAGAAGCACTTGAAACTTCTGGGACATAGTTTCCTCATCTTTGAAGTGAAAGGATTTTATCTCACTGTTCCAAAGATCCTTCTGCTCAGCCAGGTTCTTTCTCAGAATAGAAATGGAGGTGTGGTATTCAGAGTTATTTGTGCAAGTGCCTTCTCCCTTGCTTATGATGGAGAGTCCCCAAAGACAGAGGTTTCTGCTAGTCACAATCTAAGTGCTTTTCTTTAACAAGGGGGCAATTTTCTTTGGCCTGTGATATATGTACTCACCTGGGATCAGTGGTGTCCTTCTGGCCTGCCACCCCTCCCTTCTGTCCAAGTCATTCAGGAGGCGTCCTTTCTAAATTCACTCATTTATTCACTCATAAGGGATGCCAACACTGCAGGTAACAGCTTAATTTGCTATGCGCCAATGCTGGCCCTGTTTTTGGTTTTATTCCTTGTCCTTCCCCTGTACCCTGCCAGGGCTTTGTAATGAATATCCATCACTTTTCTTACTAGGACCCTCAGCAACAATAGATGGGAATCTGTAACTCTTTGGAGTTTTTCCCTTATCACAATCTGAGGTATTCCAGGAGGAATCAGATATTTATTATCTTAGTTCTGTCTCTTTCCATCTCAACTGTCCAGCCTAGCTGCCAATTATAGTGGTTGTTTATTATTTGTTAAAAGATGTTGACAGTCAGTTGGTTGTGCTGATTCTGACCAGGATGTCCCGTTCATAGTCCACATGGCCCCTAGGGCCACCCAGGGAGGGGGCAACAGTTTGAGCTTCTCACATCAGTGTTGTTCGGCCTACTTGTTAAACACCCCCATAAACCTTTGCCCTGCCCAACAATCCCATTCTGTCTCCACATGGATGTCAGAAGCACAGGGCTTCTGAGAACCCCAACATTTCTCTCCATCCTAATTTCCAGGATAACAACATGAAGATAAAAAAAAAATACCAACTTTATAGAGCTGTTTGGAGAATAAAACAAATGCACTGTCCAGTAAAATGTATATTTGTGTTTCCCATGAAGTACAGCCATGACTGTAAAGGATAAGCCAGTTCTCTCCACCCTCGCTCCACTCTCCACTCTGGCTTCCAAGAGGTAAACACTTTAAAATACAGAACTGAACAGTGACTGACATGTTCTGAGCACTCACTCCCTTCCAGAGACTCTTCTAAGTGTTTTATAACGTCATCTCATTTCATCTCCACAAGAACTGTATTGGCCAGATATATTTTATCTCCATTTTACAGGTGAAGAAAGCTAACAACATAAAAAGTAGGAAGGGTTCTACCCAAGGTCAGAAGTCAAGAGTTGACACCTAGAAAGTTTGAGCAAAGCTTTAATCCTATTAATTCCTATTATTATTACTATCATTATTATTATTGTTTTTTTGCTGTGTATCCTTTTGCTCTACAGTGTCACTTGCTTCCTTGGCAATAATGAATATCACTGTATCAGCTGGAAATTATTAAAGGACCCAAAATAAAATGTGTATGTTAATTGGAATTCTTGCCAGCCATAACTCTGCTCAAGTGTTGCATGCTGAAATCCAAACTTAGTCCCTGGTGCCTGGTGGACTTAAGCTGCTTAGTATGTCACTAGGACACAAAACTCACCTGAACTTAAGGCGTGTTCCACTTCCCGCATAATCACAAAAGGTGTGGTGGTCTCAAATTCACACATCACCATGCCGGACTCAGTTTCTTGGGGCGTTCCTTCCTTGGGCATGGGCTCGGCTGTGGGCTGTGCAGTGGATGGACTGGCAGAGCTGCCCTCCTCTGTGGGAAAGGCTGGTGTGGTTGGAGTGCCACTGGGCTGCAGGGTGCTCACAGTGGAGTTGTGCTCCAAGATGACAGAGGCAGGAGGAATCTCAGGGGGTGAAGTTGATGTGGCTGGAGGGGAGGAGTCTGGAGTTTGTGGGGAGGAGTCCGGAGTTTGTGGGGAGGAGCCTAGAGTTTGTGCAGAGGAGCCTGGAGTTTGGGGGGAGGAGCCTGGAGTTTGTGGGGAAATAGCTGTGGAAGACTCCATGGGGGTTTGTGACTCTGTTGTTGGAACACGTGTTTCAGGAGTGGCTGAGCCAGGCCTCCCAGAGACAGGCGTTGAGTGGTCTCTGCTGCTTGTTGGGAAGAGCCCACTAGGGGAGGAGTCTTGGGTTGTAGCTTCCCATTTTGTGGCTGTGCTGGTGACCGCACCTTCCCTGGGCTCAGTAGAATTGTTCTTGGGAAGTGTTGAAGTTGGGGCTGAGACTGCAATGGGGAGGCCAGAGGAGCTGGGAGTGTCACTGGCTTGGGGGTCAGTGAGCGCACTGGTGTTTTGTGGAGAGCTAGTCCAGATGGTGAGCGGTGGAGTCACTTTGGCCGGAAGAGAAACAGGCAAGCTGGCTGATGTAGGCAGACTGTGAACCCTCAATCCTGTGGAAGAGCCAACACAAATGAGGTTAACATACAGGAATCACCTAGGGGCAAGGCCTGTCACAGTATGTTCACAGGCATTTCTCATTTGCATGGCACCCTCTCCAATCGTTAAGGCCATGGAAATATATTTCCCTGCAAGTCATTGCTCTCCTCTTGTTTTGTGATGCTCAATAAGAGCAATCGGTCAGATACTGGGTGGATCAACTACACCCCAGCCCACACCTGCACGAAATGATTGAATCTGGGCTCTGGTTGGCTTAAACAGTGTCCTGTGAACCTCTGGACTCACAGGCATCTGAAAATTTGCCTGCATTGCTTGGGGGGCCAGTCCCACAACACTGACAGTGAAGCAGACGGAGTGTGTCAATGTGGTGGTAGGGCGGGGAACCTGTGCTTGGTGGCACGTGAGTGATTGGCAGAGGAGGGGTGGAGTCATCTCAGAGACTTGCGGTTTTGTCCCACTGAAAGCTGGGCAAGCTGACTGACTGTTTCTGAGAAGTCATCTGAAGATTGGAAATATTTGCTGAGACTGGAATACGTTTCTCCCACATTCTAGCCTGAGATCCTTGTGATTAGATCATTTTCGTGAATGTTCCCCTATGTAGTTTGTAATGTTTAGAACTAGTTGCCATCTCTTTTCCCTCTATTCCCCATGCTATTCCTCATGCTTTCACTCTAATATGTACCACTGCTTCCTTGCTGGATGGGGAATTTATGGCCTCACTTTGTCACATGCTTTCTGATGGTCTCTTCAAGCCCTGTTTCCTCCTCAAATAGATTCTCCCTTAGTCATCTCCATCCCAGTGACTGGGACCCCAATGTACCAAGTAGGCCAGTTAAAAATGGAGACACCACCTTTCATTCACCTCTCATCAAACCCATTAGTGAGTCATAGGAATCTACCTTGTAGATATACGCCCAATCCAAACAGGTTTCTCTTTCTTTTCACTATTTCTGTGACATGTGACACCAGCCACCACGGTCACTGGCCTAGATGACTGTATTGTGTCTCGTACTCAGTCAGTCAGCACCCTTCCAGGACTCAGTCCTTCTGGCCTACCACTCACTCAGTACCTGGCACGATCTTCTCCAGATGTTATTGCTATCTTACTCTTTAACTGGTCAACCCCCAAAAGTACTAGGTGGCACTGACAATGTCAAACTGCACCTCTCTATCATTCACACACCTCTGTTCTGTTCAGACTCCATGCAAAAGCCATCTGTCCCTCACAGGGGCCTTACCAGACCATTCAATCAAACATGGCTATCCCAGTCTTTCGTCTAATTTTTGAACAGTTTTTGAAGCTTTTCTCTTATTGTGGTGAAATAATTGTAACAAACCCTTACCATTTTGACCATTTTAAGTGATATTGATCACGTTTAGATTGTTGTGCAATGTCCATCAATCTCCACATCATTCCAACCTCTCAAGTTCAATTTTATGCTCTTAAGACAAGCATTGCCCATTCTTAGTTTTCCTCAGCTGTGGGAAAATCACTTTTCTCCATCTTATTACCCCCAGGGGTTTGATGCTCTGTATACCTCACACACGTAGACGAACACAGTATTTGTGCTTATACTGGTTAGCCTATTTCACTTAGTGCAATGTACTCAAATTTTACCCATGTTATGGCATGTATCAGAATTTCCTTCCTTTTCAAACTGAATAATACTCCAATGCATGTATATACCACCTTTTTTTTTTCATATATCCACTCATCTATGGATAATTGAGCTGCTCCCATCTTTTCGCTCTTTGGGGGTTATTATTGTTTAGAATATGAAGGCACAGACACCTATTTGAGAACTTTCAGTTCTTTGGGATATATACTTAGAAGCAGAATTGCTAGATCATATGGTAATTACATATTTAATTTTTCGATGAACTACCATACCGCTGCTCATTTTTGTTTTTCATAATGCCAGCAGTGTTTTTCTTTATATAAAAGCACATATTAAGGTATTTTCTTATTTCTTCTCTCTCTTCTACTAGACTATGACCCAGTTCTTGTTCATTGATGTTACCTCTGAGCCGAGGACAGTGCCTCTGATATAGAAAGTGCTCAATAAACATTTCAGAAAGAGGGAATGGAATGAATGAAGGAAGAAAGAAAGAGAGAAAGGGTGGCAGGAAGGCAGGAAAGGATTAACTTAAGAACTTTGTTAGTAAACTGCAATGATTTTCTACCCTGTTTTACATATCACTCTGTCATGGCTGCATCCCTCATGGCCTCATCAGGGGATGCTACATACCTCATACTCATAAGGGCAAGATCAGCCATTCTCATTATTTATCTTTCCACCATGACATGTGCTTATGACTAGTAGGTTAGCTCTTCAATTATTTGACTAATATCCACGTGAAGACTTCCTCAGAGGTGGTACATAGGTGTAGGCCAATCATAATAAAGATTTGGAAGGAATAAAATAAGGACAACTTTCCAGGACAGAGGACAGAAAAGACCACAGGTGAGGCAGTCAGAGGCTCAGAATACAATCTGCTTCCTTCATCATCTGACCACAGAGTATAATCAGAAGTTGAAGGGGAGTTCATCTGTCTGTCCTGAATTTAACATTTGACTTTTTATCCAAACAGTGTTTCCTTTTATTTAAAAGGCATCATATAAAATATCAATATCATAAACTGTAGGAGGGATATTTTCCTAATAAACTGGAGGGCAGACCTCCCAACTTAGGCCACATACTGCTTCATGCTGTTCGGGTGGTCTTTTGGCAGCTGTGAACTTGCGATATTTACTAACTGCACATAAATCAAGAAATCTTTGAAGTCTGGACTAAATAACAGCTGGGACAAACATTATTGAAGCACTGGAACTTCACATGTGATCTTTGGAGCCAGTTGGTCCTGCCTCCTGGCAGCTCCCAGGACTGATGAAAGGCTCAGAGGGCAAAACATAGTTAAAGTACTGTTCACAACATGGTGGATAGGCAAGTGGAGGCAGACAGAATCTCAGGCTGGTGGCTGAGTCAGAGCCCGAGTCTGAAGTGAATGAGGAATGAGTCAAATACAAAGGAGCATAATGCACTCATTCATTCCCTAAATATTTATTGAGTAGCTGCTATCTCCATGTTTTTTTCTAAGCGAGTTCATCATTTAGAAGGACAGAAAGCATACCTAAGTCCCTTTAATAAACGGTGATAAGTGCTTTACAAAAGTGAAATCTTGTTGCAACAGAAACCTTGAAGAAAGATTAATGCATTCTGCCCGAACACTATAAATTGTAACATTATACAAGTGTCATTTTCAAATGACCTTTAGAAAAGTCACAGAAGAGATGGTATTTGAGTTGATTCAGAAAGGATAAGAATGCACAAGGTGTCACTTAAGATATCTGATTGTCATTTCTAGGGGAGCTGACAGATACACCATGGAGATCATTAAGGGGCTGAAAATGACACAGTCCAGGAGTTTGCTTTGCTGCTGGGAACATCCATGTCCTTGTTAAACTTTCATGGATGTGTTTGTAATCCCTGGTCTGCCTGCTTCCAAATGTACGGAGATGATCATACGTTCCCAATGGTTTCCTACTGCACTTAGATTTTTAAAGATTTGTTTTATTTTTATTTGAAAGACAGACTCACAGAGAGAGGGAAAGAGAGAGAGAGAGAGAGAGAGAGAGAGAGAGAGAGAGAGAGAGAGATCTTTCATCTACTGGTTCACTCCAGCCAATCTGAAGCCAGGAGCCATGAGATTACTCCAGGTTTCCCAAGTATGTGCAGATGCTGAAAGACTTGGGCCATTTTCTGCTTCCCTCCCAGGTCATAAGCAGGGAGCTGGTTTGAAACTGGAGCAGCTGGGACATAGCACCAGCCTCTCTCCTACATACTTACTAAAAGTACTTCACAACCTAGTTGAGGCAACTTTTATTCCTAAAACTACAGTAATGTATGAAACTGTGTGGCAGCGTTGGTTGTCTTCACTTGAACAAAGCAAATAAAGCCCATGATTGTGGGGAGCCGTGTAATTGGGTCGGATGGCGTGGGTGTGTGATGAGCACCGCTCCTCAGTTAGCAAGGCTGCGAGGAGTTTCTAGCTGCGAGGCAAGGCCCAGCAGAATGTCTCTGGTCACCTCATTGCTGCCTCACCCATTGTATGGAACTCAATCACCTCTCTGATGTTTCATAGAATTCTTCTGAGGGTGTTGTTTTTCTGCTAATGTGAAGTGATTCCTGTAACTGGTATGACACCTCAAATTGATCTATTTTGTTATGATAAAAACACCTGTAGTAACATAAGGCTATGACACACAGTTAAAAGTATACAATAATATAATTGAGCCCACTATGTTTCCAAACATCCTGTTATGTGCCCACTTTTGTCCTAAAGTTTGCCCTAGTATAAGTAATGTTTTCCTTAATAAATGGCTTGATAATATCTTGCAACAGATGGAAATCATGGAGGTACAAAGAGTTTGTTACCATGCACCTCGAACTGTTACAACACATGATATGACGCATTTTAGTTTCTTAGCACAAGAAAGCAAAATATGTGGGGCATCTTCTAAAAGGAAACAAAACAAAACCCCCTCAAAATGGCTTAAATCTCAATCTTATACTGGCACTTATATTTAGGGAAAGAAAACAATTTATAAAAATTTCTATCTTATATTGGCATTTATATTTAGGGAAAGAAAATAGTTTATATAGATGAAAGGAAGTTTCTTGTAAGAGGCCCTCTGTTTGTAGATTAGCTGAATTGCCTTGAACCCTTTCACTGCCCTTTAACAAAAGAATAAAAAACAATTGAATCAGCACTAGGTGAAGGTGACCGTAATTAATACATGATTTGATTATAAAATTTAGCAAAGAATCTATGTTATATGCTTTTATAAAATCCTTTCATTTATGATCTTTTAATTCTGTATTCTTAATATTTTAATCAATATTAGTTTGTGTTTAGTAAAAGTTGATTTTGAGTATAAGTAAACTATTTGTCACTATGTAACTGCATGCGCTGCCAACCGTGGAGTTCCTGGCTTCAGCCAGGTGATTGCAGGTTTCAATGAGTAATGGTTTGTTAAAAATATTTTCTTTGAAATAGAAAAATATTTTTTAAGATTGCTTCTTGCATTTTCATAACCATGATGTAATGAAAAATGAAACAATTCGATGTTGTACAAAAACTTGTAATGATTTATGTATGAATAAAGAAGGCAACTTTTCGTAGTTGTCCATTATGAGCATCATGTCATGGTGGTCCGTGTCTTATCTCTTCTTATCATCTCGCCGATCCACACATCCTTTGCAAGCTCTCAGTCAGCTGGAGCTGGTCTCCGGCACATGATTTTCTTTTTAAATTTCTGTTTATCTTTATTCAAAAGGCAGAAATGAGGAGAGAAAAGACAGAGACACACAAATAGAGATCTATCTGCTATTTCACTCTTCAAAATGGGGTGCTCCAGATAGAAGGGAGGAGCCAGGAGCTCAATGAATGAGTTGCTCAAACAACAGAAATTTATTTCTCATAGTTCTGGAAACTACAAGTACAAGGTCATGGTGCTAGCCAATTTCAGTTCTGATGAGAGCTCCCATCCTGGATTCAGGAGAGTTGCCTTGAGCTGTGTCCGTAATTGTTCTTTTCTAGGTACATGCAAAACCAGAGAAGAAGCTCTTTGGATGACTGTAAAGGCAGTAACACTGTCCTAATGGACCCACCCCCCACAGCCTTATTTCCTCCACACATTTTTAAAGATTTGTTTATTTTTATTGGAAAGTCAGATTTACAGAGAGAAGGAGACAAAAAGAAAGATCTTCCATCCACTGGTTCACTCCCCAAGTGGTTGCAACAGCCACAACTGAGCTGATCCGTAGCCAGGAGCTAGGAGCTTCTTCTGGGTTTTCCAGGTTCAGGGTCCCAAGGCTTTGGACCATCCTTTACTGCTTCCCCAGGCCACAAGCAGGGAGCTTAATGGGAACTGAAGCGGCCAGGATACAAATCGGTGCCCAATATGGGATCCCGGTGCATGCAAGGTGAGGACTTTAGCTACTAGGCTATTGCACTGGGCCCAACACCATTTTCAAATACCAGCACACTGGGTACTGAGGCTTCAACACAAAGAGAGATGGAGAAGTCAAAGGAAATATTGCTTCTTACCTTGTTATATGTGAGACTTGTGCTTCTTTACCAAATTGGACAAGTCAAATAGATAACAGTATACTCTTTCTGGGAGTTGTGGCACAGTGAGTTAAGCTGTTGCCTTCAGTGCTGGCATCCCATATGGGTGGTGGTCTATATCTCAGCTGTTTCACTTCCCGTCCAACTCCCTGCTAATGATCCTGGGAAATCAGTGTAGGATGGCTTGAGTGCATAGGTTCTGCCACCTGCCTATAAGACCCACAAGGGATTCCAGGTTCCTGGGTTTGGTTTGACCCAGCCCTGGCTCTTGTAGCCATCTGCAGAATGAATCAGCAGATGGAAGATTCTCTTTATCTCGCCCCACCCCTCTCTGTAGCTCTGCCTTTCAAATAACTACAAATAAATCTTAGCAGATTTCTACAGCTAGGGAGAGCCTAAGTTATGAGTGCATAGAACCCATCATTCAACAAACGAGTGAGCAGACCAAGGGTGGTATGCTTTCCCTCTCACATCTAAGGGGAAGAATGGAGGACACTGTCTTCTAAAAGAATTGTGTGGGGGGCAGAGTTGGACCCCAACAACACACAGATAGTGCTCCCAGCCTTGAAAAACGTGGTTGAATTTAACAGCCAACTCATTACAGAGCAGCCAAGGAGAAGCCCATGTGAGACGGAGTAGCTGAAAAAGTTAAAATATATACAAATATAGTGCATTGCTTTAAAACAGTGACACTCATAGACACTCATAGATAGTCCACATATTTAAGTGTAGTGAGTAGAGTGGGCACTTTCCTAGACTTAGTCCAGATGTGAAGTCCAGGACAAGAGGAAGAATTTATCCTCATAAGTTTATAGAGAGCAGTCCTTCCTGATGTCTGAGTAGGCTGTAGCTTTTGGGTTGTAGGAATTGTTAACAGATTGCTGCTTTGAAGAAAAGCAAAATCTTCATGGTACGGACAATTATTCATGTCCATGGCTATTGTCTTTTATGGCAGGAATCAGTATCACTCTTTACACCTTTGATATTTGAGAGGGTTTGTGTTTGTCTTGATTCCTGGTTTCTTGCTTTACTGGAGGAGAGAATTGGAGGATGACGGCTAAGGCGAGCAGGTGAGATTTTCCTGTGTCAAGAGGGATTCATAGACATAGCCAGTAGACTAGGAGTTACAGACACAGGTTACAAAATGCCCTGGGCTAGCACCTTCCCTGGATTTCCATGAGCAGTGCCCTGGGCCAGTGCCAGGAACTTCTGAAGCCAAACCACCTGCTTTACTTCCTTCCTGACCACGTTCTTCCTTGACCTCTACTTGTCAAGTACTTGAGAAAACATGGGACAAAGCTTTGACCAACTTGATGAAAGTTGATTGGAATGCTACTGAGCCTTCTTTTATTGCAGCCAGGTCAAAAGTCAACTGGGAGTGTTGCCTGTTGTCTCTTGGCAGAGGGCCCACAGCTGCTGAAGCTTGCATGCTGAGTAATTTACTGATGGCCATGCCACTCCACCACCAGTGGGACCTTTAAGTGAGTGGCCATTGAGTACTGGAGTAGCCAACTCTGTGCAGGGACTCGTACTGAGCCATTTGCACATACCATCTTACTTAATCATAACATGACTCTACCAGGTAGGTGTTCTTGTTGTCTGCTTCATAGATGATGAAACACTCAGAAATGTTAAGTAATTCCCCTAAGGTAACACAGTACATGGCACAGGTGAAACGTGAAGTTGCCTGGCTTCAGGCTTCACCTTTTAAACACTTTTTGATGTTGACATACCACAATATTTCCCACATTTGGAAGCCAATCAGTCAGCAGTCTGCTTGGATCTCCCCTAAGCTGTCCTCTAACTTGGCTACTTGAGTGATCTTCAAAGAGTTACCTGTCTGTGTGCAGCTTCCTTTTCCCTTTGATTCGATCACAGGTTTCCTGTTGTCCTTAGAATAAATCCTGACCTCCTGAACACAAGGCATCACGCTTTGTCTGGTCCCCCTACTCCAAGTTCCATAAATACTGTGGTTTTGGGAGTTGCCGAATTCCTGCAGTGGCATCTGCCTCCCATTCTTCACACCTGTCATTCTTGCCACTCATCCTCCTTCCTCCATGATTGTCCTCTTACCATCCCGATTCCAAGAAGCCTGGAACCTTATCTCCCCTGTGTGGCCACAATACCTGAAGCTGATTTTAACTGAAGAACACATAATGCTGAGCCACAGTTACTCTCTATACTTGTCCCCTATCCAGCTGGGAGTCCTGACACCAAGGACTATGGTCTGTCCTTGGAGTCTGGCACAGAGAAGGTGCTCGAGAAATATTTGTTGAGTAAAAATATACATATGTTTTTTTCTTTTTGACACACACAAGTACTCCAGGACTTATATGCTGGGACATCACAGCAGAAAAACAACTGAACACATGAAATTTCCAGTGGGCATTATAAAAAATTTCTGCTATTTTTATTTGCCTGTTTTCACAGACTGTAAGGATTTTCTCTGTTTAAGAGTGACACCGACTAGAGTAGCCAACTCTTCAAATGCTGACCATCTCTCAGTTGACCCAAGCATAGACTAGTCTTAGCAGATCCACAACGCATCACTAAGTACATTGAACTTCAATAGAGAAAAAACAAGAGGTTTAACCTGAGGTTTTCATATTCTTTAGCTTGAAGGAAATCACTGTTAGGTTCCCCACATCCACAGAAGTTCTCCACATTGCCCTTGGTTGAGGGTTCTCATCAGGGTTTAGTCCAACCACATGGTATTTCAAAGCTATTGTAAGTCTAGACAGAATGCATATTCCCCAAAACCATAAAATAGTGTTTAAGAAGCCACTGGCCTAGAGAAGAAAGCCATAGTTTCATAAATATTTTTGCTTATGGAAATGAGATATAATTCAGTGCAAAAGAGGAGAGAGGCTCTGTTTTCCAGTCACCAAATCAGAACCAGCAGACCTGCTGTATGACTCAATTTCTCTGTCCATAAACTCATTACTAATGATATCACCAGGCTCCCTGTGGTGCTGTGAATGATAATGAGAAAATAGCAGAAGTGGAGAAATGTCATGCTTCCTGGGAAAACAAATTATACCAATATACCATTTTCTATCGTTTGTCTCAGTCAGTCAGATGCCTACTTAAACTCACTGATTCCAGGATTGCTTCCAGGAAGCCATGCTGGGCAAGAAAGCCAATAGATGCCTCAAGTTCTGAACGTACCATGCTGCTGTGGGCAAAGCCATTTCTCTGACCAATTTGTGGTTGAAGATGGCTTCAGTCACATGCAGTCGGCATTGACATGGGAGCAAGGACCTAAAGGCTTGTGCAAATGCTAGGAGCGTTTCTAAAACACAGTGTCAGGTTTTTTTGGACTTCCCTTCCTTAGGCCCTGACTCTACAATCGTGGAGGCCAGGGCATGACTGCACATGAGGACCCATCCAAAGGATGTCCCAACGTGCAGATGGTATAAAATAAGATGTGTGTGGAGCCAGGCCTGTGACCACAAGGGTATCTGCTACAGCACAGGCCAGAATTGTGGCTGGGTCCATTCACCCCAGGATAAAGACTGACCCTGACCCCTTCCCTAGGCAGTCCAAAAGGCAGTCTCCCCCTCTCCTTGCCTTAATTTTCAGGAAAGATATTCACACATCCCCATGAAGAAGGCAGAGAAAGAATACATGGGGCTCTTGGGGTAATATGTATGTGTGTGGGGCGGTGGGTGGGTGAGGGGAGCAGAACTGAGCAAAGGCAGCCACTAGGTTCTCCAGAGTGCAGGTTGTGATTCTCCCCAATCTACACTCTCCTTGGCACTGGCTGGCAACCTTCTCTGGCCTGAAACCCGGCTCAGCTTCCCAGCCTCCTTCTCCTGTTTGCTCAATCAGTTGCTGACTATTCAAGAAAGTTTTTATAGAATCGAAAATCATTGTGCCCGGATGTTTGTGAAATGCAGAGATCTCTTACCCAGACATGGGGTAGGAGCCTCATGGTTCCTAGACACAGTCAGGATTTTACAAAGCTTTTGATGTTGCTTGGCTTTGACTTCTGATCCTTCCCTGGCTTAGGACCACCAAGAGGGGAAAAGCTCCAGCACTTTCCAATCCTGCATGCAGTTGTCCACTTCTTTTCTCACTTGCTCACCACTTCTCTCTAAGTACCTTACATTTCTCCTTGTTGCACGGGCAGCCTGAACCATTCAGAGATCTCCTCCTTGACCACCAGCCTTTGGGAGGACAGTTCCCAGGGGTAACCCACCAGGTGCACATCAGAATTCCTAAAGGGGAATTAGGAAGCCTTTTGACCAGTTACAGGATAACACCAGTAAAAGGCAATCAGCTCTTGAATTCCACTCGTCTTTCCCAATCAAGTCCAGAGTGACAGAAAAGGGGGGGTCATTGTTTCATTTTTCAAATGGCCACAACTGCCAGGGCTGTGGCAGGCCAAACCCAGGAACCTGGAGCTCCATCTGGGTTTCCCTTAAGTGTGGTAGAGGCCCAAGCCCCAGGCCATTTTCTGTTGCCTTCCCAGGTACATTCACAGGGCGCTGGATGGGAAATGGAGCAGCCAGGATTTGAGTTGGTGCTCCAAAATGGTATGCTTGTGTTGTAGGTGTCAGCTTTACCTGCTGCACCACGATGCTGGTCTCAAATGTACACATAGTAAGTGTGTGAGGATGCCTCAGAAAATGAGTGGCAAAGTGAAATAAGATAAGTTAATTTGGGAACAAAAAATTTTAAAATCCACACATAGCTTTTTCATATTACATATTTTCTGTGTAGTTTCTGAAGACCCCTCATACAACTAAATAAACTTTCACCTATGTTCCCACCACTGAGATCAAATCACATGAACCTGTTTACAACCTGGAAATGTTTTTCCTGTCCTCTTATTCTGATTTTATCACTTAGATTGGTTTGGCCTGGATTTGAACTTCAAATAAGCAGAATCGCCCAGTGTGTACTATTCCATGTTCGATTCTTTCACTACCTTTAGGGCTCCCCATGTTGTTGGGTAGTTGCTGACCTGCATGAAATTGTATAAATATACCACAATTTACTTACCTGGTTAACTGATGATAGACATACAGGTGGGTTTAAGTTTGGGAGTATTAAAAAAATAAAGACGCTTGCTTATTGAGAGGTTCTTAATGAAAACTTCCATAGCGCTTGGTACATGTAAAATTCTGGGTAATTGACTAGTATTAACAATTTAATTTTCACAATAAACAGGTTTAATATTGCTCATAGTCCCATTTTATGAGTGAGAAAACTGAGACATAAATAAGGTATATAGTCTTTCAACATATAGAAGTAAGAAATTAAACATCTCGGGTTTTTATGTAGGCCATCTACCTCTATCACTGGGACCCTTTAACCCCCCGGGCCATATAGCTGCCAACCGTGCTTAAAACCATCAAGGAATCCACATACCAACTGCATGACCTTGGGTAAGTATCTACTGCTACACAAGCAAATGTCTTGGTCTCAAATGGAGGAATCGTTGCCTGGCTAAGCCCACAGTCACTTCCAGTCTTCTTGCTTGTGACATTACAGGAAAGAAAGAAGCAAAATTCTCCTTCCCTAATGTCTTTTGCAGATAAGGACTCCCAATATAGCCTCATTCTCTACAGTGAGATGGAGGGAACAGAGGCTAATAGATTTCTGGACATGTTTTCATGTCTTTTCAAGGAATATGTAAAACATCATTGTCTTGGTAATGAGTTTTAATCTCCTACCTATTGTTGATACAGATGTGACATCTGGGACAGTAACAGGCTTTCTTGCAAAGTCAAGGATAAAAGTTAATTAACTAAAGGTGACAAAACTGAAAGAGAAGAAAATCCTTTGCCGCTGAGGAGTCTACTGATGTGTGAAGCCAGGCCTAGGACGCCTGCCTCCTGGCTGCCTGTCAAGTACCCAGCATATATCTTTGGGATTAAGGCACTGCAAATCAGATGTTCCACTATGTATAGTATAAATGATGGCTCATGTAAAAAATCTTATCACACTGTCTGGCATAAAGTAAAGTTTAGGCAATGCTAGGTTGTTTTATTGACTGTCTGAGGGACAGCTGGACCCAAACGTCCTCATCTCCTTTAATATGTTAATGATCGTCCATGAGCACTTTTCAGGCACTACTATGGGAATGTTTTTACTCCTTGCTAGGAGGTGGATGTGGCTTGTCCCCTATGGGTCCACGTGTTAGGAAATTTATCCAAGTAAGGTGATATTGGAAGGTGAAACCTTCAGGAAAAGGGACCAAGTGGGAGGTGTTTTAGTCATTTAGGGCAAACCCTGGGAAGAGATTATGATAGCTCTTGGAAGAAGCCTGTCTTCAAAATGCAAGCCTGGTTCTCTGGCTTCTTCTTTAGCACTGTGCTCACTTTTTCCCCACGTGTGTTCCTGCCTTTGCCACCTCCTATGTTGGCCATGATGGGATGTTGCCAAGAGGGACCTTATTGGAGCTGAACTGATTTAGGGGCTGTGCCCTTGAAGCTCTAAAACTGTGCAGTAAGTAAACCTGTTTTCCTTATAAAGTGTTTTGTTATGGTGACAAAAAGCTGACTATGACATTCCTCATGGCTGTGAGTCTCCGGCGTGGAGAGCTGACCACATTGCTCTGTGCAGTGATCAGCAGCTGGACCTGTCAGCCGACCCCAGGTCCTCTGTGGGTTGAGGCCTGGTGAAAGCTGAGCTGCCTCACACACCCACAGGACATGTCAGGAAGGAAAGGAACATGCTGAATGAGATTTGTATTTTTCCATCTTATTAAAGAGATGTGCAGAAGCTTCTAAGGCAGTCTGTAGGAGATGTCATATGAAAGACCACAGGCTGAGTGGCTAAAAAAGCACAGGAAATGGCCAATAATCAGATACCCATGCCTTGCTCTCTTGAGGAAAGCATTTCCCAATGCTATGGCATATAAACACTGGCTAGGATGGCATTCTGCCACTAACATTACTTAAAAATGTTAAGTGCCATTGAGACATTTACCTTTTCAAAATTCAATTATGGTGAACATCTGGAGTAGTGGTTAAGGCGCTGCATGGAAATGGCCACATCCCTCACCAGACTGCCTGGGTTCAGATCTTGTCCCAGTTCTAGTTTCCTGCTGCTGTGAACTTGGGAGGTGACATGGAATGGCACAAAGTTGGGCCCTGGCCACCTATGAGGCCAGGCTCCCACCTTTGGCCAAACACAGCCTCAGCTGTTGTGGGCAATTGGGATGTAAGCAATGAATAGTTGGATTTTCTCTCTTTCTGTTTCTTCTCTCTCTTGAAAAATAATGAAATTTTCTAACAGAATTTGTTTAGGCCCAGTTCAAAACTATGTACAGCATGCACGCCTGCTATGGGCAGGATACACAGTTACCTAGGTGATACGGAAGCAGACATACAGGGAGAGATCTCCATCTCTTTTACAGTTCATTTAGCTTTTGTGTGATTTGGCTCCATTTTCTCTCACACAGACTGAAGCTCAGTGCTTCCTGCAGTTGACATTTCTGCATGAAAGTCTCCGATCCTGGGGCGGTCACGTTTCCTCCTCTACCACCCTTTACTCCATGCAGATCACCTATTTTATTAAGCAGGCTGAAAGGTCAGAGATAAGCATAGGTAAAAAGGATTGGAAAGTGATTAAGAAACACACCGATTGATTTATGGCATTCATTAACTCATACGCTCCACTCTTCAGCTCTTCGCGTCTTTCAAATGGTCTCTGGAATCTCAGGTTTCAAAGCTTACAGTCCTTAGTTTGCCGTCCTCTGTAGATGAAGACAAGGATGGTTGTACTCCTCGAGGGTTCCACACCAGAGGTGCTGCACCATGACTTGGCTGCTCTGAATTCTCCATCTGACTTTGCACAACCTGAGAGATCTTTTTCCTCTGATCGTGGACTCCCCTTCCTATCAGGGGCCATCAAGCTAGCACTTGAGTTCTCTGCTCAGAAGAGTCGTTTTTTCAAAACTAGGGCTGGACGGAGGAGGGAGGCTGTCAGTGGAGCAACACTGTACTCAGGGCTCGACTCATCAGCAGAGACATTGGGAGAGAGTTTTGTGGTTTATTTCCTCATGCACTGTGTTCCAAACATTGCTGTGTTGTTAAAGACAGTCAGATCACCCCAGAGGAGCAGGAATCCTGTCCCCAATCTTTTCCTGAGTGAAAACCAGAAGTTGTAGTACCACACCGAGGCTTGTAGCTAACACAGACACGAATTGCGCAAAGCTGTGGCGGGACAAATATTTTTTCCAGTTTAGGTATGCTGAAGTTGACCTATGCATATGTTAAAGCCCTATGTAGGAAATACAACTCTCAATGCAGTGGTGTTGACCGGTGAGACCTGGAAGCACTGGTTAGGTCTTGATGGCTTTGCCTACACAGAGAGATTAACGCCATTAACACCTGAATGAATGATTTATTGTGTTGCTGATCAAAAGATGATTCAGCCCCCTTCCTTTTTTTCTTTCCTACCTGCCTCAGGTGCACACACATGCATGCGAACATGCTTTCCTTTGACCTGGGATCCTTGCAACTTTCAAAAGATAAAGCTGTCATCTGGGAGATGTAACTGTCTTACATACTCTGTGTTATTTAGGATTACCCAACAAGAAGCCATCAAGTCCAGGCAGTACTCCAGGTGATTCCCGCAAGGGAACTTGGATTCTTCCTGCACCTGCTGCTGTCGCTCAGCACTACCAACTTTCAGCGGGAAGCAGCTCCACTTGCCTAGCAGCAGTAAGGATCCACTCTTCTGGGAGATGAGGGGATGAGTTTGATGGACTAAAATGTTCCTTTCGGAATGAGAAAGTAGGCAGTCCATTTAAAAGTGTACAAGATGCTTGCTTCTGCCCAGAATCTGACTTTGGAAACACAAAATACCAACATCGCTCCTGAGTTTCTAATTCTATCATGAGAATAGCAAGAAGGCAGAGGTCCCATCATTCTGAATTTTCAGGTTCTTAATAAGTATTTTTATTTCTTTTTATTGAAAAGGTAGAGTTGCAGAGAGAGGAGAGCAAGAGAGAGTCTCCTGTCCACTGACTCACTCACCAAATGGCCACAATAGCCAGAGGAGGGCTGAGGTGAAACCAGAAGTCAGGAGCTTCTTCCTTTTATCCCATGTGGATACAGAGGCCAAAGGACTTGATCCGTCCTTTGCTACTTTCCCAGGCCACTAGCAGGGAACTGGATCGGAAGTAGAATGGCCACCACTCGAAATGGCGCACGCATGGAATTGCCTGTGCCCTCAGGCAGAGAGCACACGTCACTTGAGTTCCTACTTTTATTCTGACAAAATAAATAAATATCTTGCCCTTCTTATGACTTTGCTTTGTATACAGGATTGAAATTTCAGGGCTCGCTAACATGTGTTGTCCCCATCCTCTGTATTCCTTGACTTGTCCTTAAAAGACCTCAATTTGACAAGTTTCTCAGATCTTTATCTCTTGGAAATCCCCTCCTGACTGCTGTGGCATGAGGTTTCTGGCTGAAATAACTCTTATTTTGCTGAATTAATAATAATAAGTGTCATTCAAGTAGACATGCCTTCTGAGCAGCTGGAATGTTGGGATCAGAACTCACTTCAGAATAGGGTTGAAGATTTGGGATTGCTCAATGCTAGATTCTATGACTTGTCACACAGAGAATTTTGCTTTCCTTTCTTGCTCAATAGTGTTGACCTGGACTGATGGTTGCCCTTTTATCATGCAAGAGGAGCCAAAATTATGACCAGGCATATCCCTGTCCAGGCTATGTGCATGATCATACATACAAAGGGAATCAATTTTCTCTGCATTTTTTGGATAATGTGCTTCTATCTGTTGCATTATGCTGTTGCTTGCTTAAGTATGAAGAAAAGGATGGATTTCAGAGGTAGAAGTTAAAGCTAAAATGCTCTTGAATCAACCGGACAGCAAAAGAAATGTAATTTCTTGCAAAGGATAATTTTGGCTTTCTGGGTGAAGACTAGTGAAGGCAGTTGCACCCCGTAACCACACCGTGTTTTGCATACAGACACCTGACTAGCAGTCAATAAGTGCTTTCCAGGTGAGATGTTATTCTGTTGTGTAAAACAACAACCTTAGCTGGAGTTAATGTTAATGGCCCCTTGGTGGATAGTCCCTGTCCCAGGGTATGTGAGCCCTTGTATAAATCCCAAGGTCTAAATAGTGGCCTGTCTCTTTCCTTCTAGGTGTGTTTAAGAGAGCTTTCTAATGGCTCACTTAGAAGGGTATGTGGGAGTGTGTGTGTGTGTGTGTGTGTGTTTGCGTTTTCACGGGCACAACAAAATTTCACCCATTGCAAACACAATGTGTTCTTTTGATAGTCTCCATGTCCACAGGTTCCTCTCTAAAAAAAATGACCTGAAATATTATTTCCATATTCAGGCATATCTCAGCTCAGCCCCAAGTCTTGCCTCTTATAAGCCCTTAGACTTTGGATTAGAATTTGTGTGAAGGGATTGGTTAGCGGCAGGAATAAGAGTGGCTTGGAAAAGTTGGTTTAGTGAATAAAGAGAAAATTAGATGAAGACTTAGTTTTGACTTTGGAGACAGAGGGCCAGGATACAGACAGGAATACAGGGTTGGATATCCCGGACTAAGAAGCACCTTTCAATTAAAACCACACAGTCGGACTGACTCTGCCTCCAATGAGGGATGTGTGCATTTGAGGTGTTCTACTCTCCATATTGGAATTAAAGAAGGGATTTTCAAAGTTAAAAATGGCAAGAGTTATTTTTTGAATTATTTTTTCTAGGCAGTAACTATATTTTAAATAAGTATACCAAAAGCAAAATTATTCTTAGCCGAGTTGTCAACACAGCCAATTTTGATTCAGTTTCCACGATTTGCCTGAGCTAGTTCGTGTTGCCAATTTTGTGCTTCCAGATTGACGTGTTCCACAGCATCTGTCAGTAGTGGCTGCAGAATAGCAGGTTAATGGATCCTGAAGATTTTCATCAGAATATGCTGTACTCCAATAGCAGCAGCAATGCCTCCACAGGTGGTGTGGCCGACACCTTCCTTAGCAGCGATGACCATGGCTGAGGGCGTCTGGGAGCTGCCGAGCTCAGTCACAGAACACTGAAGATGATGTTTATGTACAGTGGTACACAAGAAGTGAATTAGGTTCTTTTGAACAGAGATGTGAAGTCTATAAGGAGGGCAAGTTACTTCCTTCTGGGTTAGTTGAGTGAATGTGTTAGATTACAAAAGCATAAGCATAGGCAAATCAAACTCTGAAAGCTTCTTACTCAGGTGACAAATTGGGGAGTAATTAATCATGTTAAATGAGGATTTGCATCAGAGTTTCTTCAAGCTTCCTGTTTCCCTTGTCACCTGAAAGATTTGATGAATACTTATTACAACAACATCTCTTACCTAAAGCATGGCTCCCCATACTGATTTCAGTTGCTTTAGTTCTTTATGAACAATGTTTTTACAAAGGGGATTGATCCATTCCCACAAAATTAATAGGTTACCTTAATACCATGTCTTGGTCTATTTTGTGCTGCCATATGAGAATATCAATTTCTGGACAATGAATCAAAGCAGAAGTTTATTACTTATATGGTGCTGGAGACTGGCAAGTCCAGGGTCAGGGGCCTCGTGTCTAGTGAGGGCCTCCACACGCTCAAAATCCCCGAAATGAGAGTACATGAAGTCTACAGTCTGTCTGGAACCCAGAAAGAAGAGTGAACAGGTGCAAGAGAAAAGGCTAAAGAAACCCTCAGCGACTGGATCATGGAGGTTCTTGGACAACACAAATGAACCTTGGACTGTAGCTCAGTGATTCTGAACTGAGGGATGATGTGATCAACTTTGTGTTTTTGGAAAAGGACTCTGGAGAAGGTAGAGAACTGGTAGACCATAAGCCCAGATACAAGGATAACAGGTTGCAGAGAGAAAAGGCAGGCCTGGACTAAGAGAGGGGTTGTGGAGGGAAGTGACTGCACTCGGGTTCTGTCTTGGACTAGCCCCTTCGCTAACCGTACTCTCGGTAGCTATCCATAGGGGTGAGAGCCTATCTGTAGCTCTCTAACAATCCACCTGTAATGATCTGTTACCCTAAAGAGGAAATAGCAGAGGGGCTGTGCCGAGCATGCTTGGCACTCAAACCATCATTAGCTGTAGGATCTGATGCCAGGCCTCTGCTTTCCCAATGTAAAGCAGGATAATAATGACATACAGTCTATAGTAAATGCGCAGTAACCAGGTAATTCCACAGAAGTACTTGGAACAGTGCTAGGCATGTAAGCACATGGTACATGCTCAATACAATTTAATGTGTTGGAGATTGTTTTGCCATTTCCTTTAGTCACTGCTTCATCACGTCCCATCCAATCTGGTCTGTGATGCCACCTAATTTTACTCTGCATGTGACTTTTGAAACGTCCTTTTCCTTTTCCAGATCTAGAAGTCTATAAGTTAAGTAAAGCATCCTTAACTGAACATTCAAAAACCCTTCCTTAGCCTGGTCTCACTCTTCACTAAGCTTACTTATTACAGTTGGGCCCCTGGGCTATGTCCTTTAGGATTCCAAGAAATTAAGTTTTGAAGGCTTTCACGTAGTGTCTGTTTTGGCTTACAATCCATGTATTTATATTTCTGAGATTTATTTCGGGTTGTGTTTTCTCAAGAATCTGAGAGCCAGGAAAAGTCAGCTCCTATGAAATCATCTGCCCAGAGGTTAAGAATTACCAGTATTTGGGGTTTGCAAGTTTACGGTCCTGACAATTTTCTGCATAATTAGCATCGCTTTTATTGATTTGTTTGTCTTTGATGGGCTAAAAGAGGAGAGTGAGGGCTCAAGTGTGTGGTATGTAACAGCCAGTAAGTGAACTGAGCAAAGACACTGAGCCTTATGACACAATAATTCATGAGGGAGAAATTACGCTGCAAGGCCATGGCATAACAACTAATATCATCTACTAAAGTGAATGCCTCCATTTTAAGGGTACTTGGTGTTGTTTTAGTATAGCAGGTTAATTGCAGGCCTCAGGATACATCAGCATCTCCTGAAATTAATTGTAATTATATTTTAGACTTTTAGGAATTTGCCTTGTGGGGGTTTTCAGGAAGAAATTACTTCAGAAGACCGATAGGAAGATTATTTCAAAATGAATACCCGGCACTTTGACCAGTGCTGACTGATTCCAGCCCTCCGGAAACCCCTCCAGTTCTGGACCCTTGGCCTTCCTGGGGTTCTGTCCTCTTTTTTAATGCCCTCCTCACCTTCCCTCTTTCATTTATTAAAGCTTAGGATGATTGCTGGTTGTCTTCATGGAGTGTAATGGTTATAAGGAATGAATGTTTTCTCTACTTTTTCAAGTTTTATCTGTCTCCTATACTTTTATTTGTCGAGATTTAATTGGCACACAACAAATAGAACATATTTAAAGTAGACAAACGTGTGAGACTGGATGTATAGGTTTTTCTTTGAAGCCGTCACCACAATCAGGATAATGAACAATCTATCACCCTCAGAAGTTTCCCCAGATAACAATTTGAGCTGTCACCGAAAAATGGATATACAATTTTCTAGATCCACAGTTTTCATCAAATTTGTAATAATGCCAGCTACCAGGTATTTAAATACACTTTCCTACCCATCTTTCCTTTCATTTATTAATCCATGTGAAGTACTCCATAATTAATTATTGGAGTAATTAATTAATTACTCACATAATTAATTATTGCTGTTTTATCTCGAAAAATTTCTATTGCTTTGTCTTCAAATTCATGGTGTAGTGTCTGGGCTCCAATGCCCATTCAGTACATTTTTAATATTAATTATAGCAATGTTCTTTAGACATTTAGTTTGGCTCTTCAGAAAAATATCCCACATCTTTCCTGAACATGTTGATGCTTTTCTCTATTTTCATGCACATCTGGGGTAGGTTTATTATTTACTGTAATGTTCTTTTCTCCTGATTCTACCATTTTATCTTTCTATTAAGAGTTATTGGCTGACTTTTCTTATTACTATGGCTGTGGGTTATATTTTCCTGACACATCACATGCCTCATATATATTTTTGAGATTTATTTGATTTTTATTTGAAAGACAGAGTGATAGAAGGGAGTAGGGAGATCTGCCATTCACTGGCTCATTCCCCCAAATGGCCACAAGGTTGGAGTTGGGTCAGGCCAAAGCCACAAGCTTGGAACTTCATCTGTGTCTCCTTTGTGGGTATCACTAGAGCCTTCTTTTACTGTTTTCCCAGGTGCATTAGTAGGTAGCTGGATTGGAAACAAGGAGTTGGGCCTCAAACCAGTACTCTGACATGGGATGCTAGTGGTATGAGTAAAAGCTAACTGATTGGGCCATGGTGGCCTTCACTTAGTAATTTTGTTTAGGTGACACATATTATGATTTTTTATGCCAGTGAGTGTTAATTATATTTTCTGTCATATTTTAACTATTCTTGAACTTTGTTCAGGGGCATGGTTGAGTTACTTAGACATATTTTTCCCTTTTCTGCTTGGATTTAGGCTTTGAGATGTGGAACCTCAACAACCTTGATTCACTCGGCCCCTCTGCTTCAGCAATGCTTTCCTGAGAACTCATTGTGCCAGGGATTACACAGTGCCTCTCCTCTCCCTCCGAGGACTATGAGTTATTTTCAGTCCTGAATGAGTGCCAGATATTATTCTTTCAACTGCTTTTAGAGATTTTTGCCTTGACTGTTGGAAGTTCCAGGGACCTTGGGACCTGAATCCCCTTCAGCCCTGAGAACTCCGTCTGGGTTGCTTTCAGAATCCCACTGGCTTTCATTTCTCCTAAAAGGCTCAGCTCTGCCTGTTCAAGTCAGGCAAGATGCCTGAATTTGCTGTAGTTCCTTTCTCTGCACACAGACCTGGAAACACTGCGCAAGGATAGGGCTGAAGCAATTGAAGGGCTCTCATTGGGTGTTTCTCTTTTTTCACAGATTGTTAACCATAATCAAATGTTAGAAAGTCGCTCATTCACATATTCTGTATGACATTTTTTAAAGTTATTTTAAAGTAAAAAGTCAAATCTTGCCCGAGTCTATTGCGTACAAAAGTAGAAATCTGTCTGCCTTGTTTATTCTAGTAATCATTAATAGTTTACCCTTAACACTTTTCATATGTACCATAGAGGAAAGTGGTTCAGAGAACAAAAACCGTGTTATCTAACTTCTTTTACCACAGCACAGCACTGTGCATATGTTGAAATTACATATACTGGTCTTCATATGGCTAAACTGGTGGTGAAGTTTCTTTTGGTTCCAAAATAGTGTATGATTTTATTCTTTCACTTGTCTCTCTCTTATCCATATATAGCTTCCCTAAGAATTCAATAAACACTGAAACTTTCCAATGGCCTTTTCCAATGCCTCTCAATCTGATGGCTACAGCTATTATCTTTGACAAGTACTGGTGGCAACTTTATAATACCAGTGAGTCTCCATCCTAGCATTTATGTAGCAAACAGTTGAAAGACTAACCAGGTGAGAAATCCTGTCCTCTGGTAAAACTCATCTGATGGTCTAATGACTATGTGTGATTGACATGGATGATATTGGCTAAATCTCTGGTTTCTGATCCTAATCTTTCATTCTGTCCTGGGAGCCTTCTGGGCAACTAGTGACTTTGGAAGATGTTTGTTGAAGGATTCTAAGTCCCTGTCTCCAAATCACAGACGGGCTTGAAGCCCACTTTTTGTTTGTAGTGCTGGACCTACATACCTTAAGTTTCATCTCTGGCCAGACTTGGGTTGTGTTGGGGCCAACGGGGTTTGAGAGGAGCTCACTAATCCCTGTGTACACTGCAGCTGCAGAACTCCTTTGCAGCTGGAAAAACTGGTTTTGAAGATGAAGAAATCGATGAAATCACTATTTCATAGCTCAAAGCCATTCCTGTTAGAACATATTGCTGTGGCTCTTGAGCCTTACTTTCTCAAATTCAAAACTGTGCAGTGAGAGTGCCTCCCACATCTCCACATGCATGCTCTGCTTTCAATCCAGTGTATACAAGACAGCCTTCCCTGATGACCCGCCCCTGCCACTGCTCTCTCTTCTCATTAGTGCGTCCTTCAGGTAAATCTGTAGCTCAAGTTGCCAGCTTGGTCTCTTTTTTTTTTAAAAATTTTTTTAAAGATTTATTTATTTATTGGAAAGTCAGATATACAGAGAGGAGGAGAGACAGAGAGGAAGATCTTCTGTCTGATGATTCACTCCCCAAGTGAGCGCAATGGCTGATGCTGTGCCTATCCGAAGCCAGGATCCAGGAACTTCTTCCAGGTATCCCACATGGGTGCAGGGTCCCAAGGCTTTGGGCCATCCTTGACTGCCTTCCCAGGCCACAAGCAGGGAGCTGGATGGGAAGTGGAGCTGCTGGGATTAGAACCGGCGCCCGTATGGGATCCTGGCGCATTTCAAGGCGAGGACCTTAGCCACTAGGCCACACCACTGCCAGGCCCACCAGCTTGGTCTCTTACCATTTTCCTCTGATGTGTTTTCTGGTTCTAAGAGCAATACATACTTTGATGTTATAGATTTGATGCTGTAGATTCTATATGTTTCTTATATTCAGTTTTTGCTCTAATTTTTATCACCACTCCCTTGCTCTAAGGTTTCATCACGAATGCGTCCACCTCTAGCATTGTTACTTCTTCCCACACAGCTCTGTTGAGTGAATTGCTTTGTGATATTGTGAAGATATATATTTGCTGTTTGTTCCACATCCACCATATAATTCCTAAAGCTTTTGGAATGTCTTCCTTGGCTGAGGGTGTTTTTTGCATGTTCACCAGCTGTCTGGTGGCCAGGAACTCTAGATGGGTTCAGGAGGGGGACTGGTCACAGAAAGGGCCAAGGCAGTAGTAGACTGTGGGGTTCTCTGGAGAGAGGATATGGATTGTGGGTTGAGCTGATCACTGATGTCTATGCTGTGCCTATTTCATGAAGCCTCCACACAAGCCCTGAAGGGACAGTCTTGGGCATGGTATGCCCAGCAATGACTAGGAGGCTCTTAGCTGGATGCTTGCTTTGCCTCTGCTCTTTATCTTAAACTGGTAAAGGTGTTTTCCTGAGTTCAGCAAGTTGTTCTAGTGAATTCATTTCCTGGGATTGTGGGAACCTTGTCTGATAGCTGGATGGTTGGAAGCACAGGTGGTGACCTACTTCTTGAGACTGGTATACGATTCGGGGGGCAGTGTTTTGATGCTGAGCTCTCAACCCATTGACACACTCTCTAGGCAGTTATGGTGCCCAAACTGCGGCAGATTAGAGGACACCCAACTGGTGGTACCTGGAAACTCTTCTCCTCTGCTGAGGGAGAGGCATTCCCACACATTCTGGGAACCAGAGATGATGTGCTGTTGAGTGGTAATACAGAATAGATTAAAAACTGATCTGTTTTTTCCTCTCTATTCTCACACTCCTCCAAAGATGACCTGTAAATATGACTTCAGAAGTTTCATTAGTTCCTCCACCAACAGCAGAAGTCCAAACGAATCCTCCAACTGTGAAGACCTTTCCCTAGTGATTCTGCTTAAGTTGTCTTTGCAATCTTGGCCACCTTGCCTTATCTCACACCTGTCATCTCCAGCCAAACTTAATTTTGTATTCTCCTGGAATTCTCCCAGGCTTACTTTTGCCATTTAAACCCATAAATACAGGTTAACATCCAATACATGTGCCAACTGCTTTATGTCATTTTCTCAAAATTTCTAACCAAAAGCAATACCCACATACTTATATTTAAAACAATACCTGGCACACAGTAAGTGCACAAGAACTATTTGTTTTTTAGGGAATGAGTGATTCTTCACCCTTTATAGTTTCATAGTGTTTTTGTATCTGTTCAACAGTACTTTTCGGCCTTGGTGTACAAATTGGCTAATTAATTTAGCCAGAATCAATCCACAGAATTTGCAAGGTTCCATGTTAGAGTTAATTGAATTGTGATCATTGCTCATACATGTCTTCTTTCTGCCATGTTTACACGGTAGTGTACGTATGTCTATTGATATCCAGCTTTTTCTCCCATTGCTGCATAAAACATATCACATTTCATCTCTCTCACACTCAGGTCAGTTGTCCACTCACCTAGCACACATTCCACAGGGCATGGATGTGTCCACTGTCTACTTTGTTGTGTAAATATGTCTCTCCACACAGGGCACTGTTTCCAAGATAAACAGGTGCACACGTGGCCACCTCCCTCACCACCATGTAAATATGTCCACTGTATACATGGCTACTCTCCCACAACGTGAGACCCCCAAGCAATAGGTAACTCTCACTCCCCCTGACATCCCTCAGAGGGCCTGCCTTAGGGCCTCGTGTGCCACACAGTGACTGCTGAGCTGACATAAATGATTCTTTTCTGAATTGAGGAAGTAACAGAAACAAAAATCAGAAAGACTTCAATGATCTGTCTATGCTTCAGATGATTGAGCGTGCTAATGTGCATTCAGCTTTCATCACATTGGACAAACGTCTGTACTTACTGATCAGTCATAAGAAAACACCACATGGACCTCAGGAACTGTGAACTTTGATTGCTTCAAAAGCTAATTCAGGTAATGAAATGGCAAACTAGGTCTTTACAATTTCATCTCTTTACCTTGACATAATCTTTCTTAAATAATAGTGCAAATAGTTTAGTTTTTAGTGTAAAAATGATTAGTGTACTAACTACTTTAGATTTGAAAGGAATCATCTTAAATGATTTCATCTCATGATTCTCTTGGACAACAGTGAAATAGGGCTTGATTTGCCCACATCATTCCCTAATAAAACTGCAGTTTATACAGACAACTTATCAAACTTCAGTATCTCTCATTTGTACCTATTCATGCTGATAATGAATATGAATGTTCTGCGCCACTCCCATTCTAAGAGCCCATGTCCCTGACTAAGAAACTAACAAGTCCTATGATCACATCTACATGCTGAAATTCTGTTTCCCAGGCTCAGCTGATCAGACTGGGGGGTAGATGCCAGAATCAACATTTAAATGAGAGGTCATATACCCATGCACAAAACAAATAAACAAACAAACAACAAACACAAAGGGGGAAACACTTCAGGCAAGAAGGAATGAAACAAATGTGAAAAACAGATATTAAACATTTCATATGTAGTAGGTGTTAGGTTCATTGAATTCTCATGGAGGTCAATTATAGTGTTTAGAATTTAGGATCCTAAGTTTAGAGAAAGCAATGGGAACAACACAGCAGGGATGCGAATCCAGCAGTCTGATCCCAGAGTCCAGTGTGTTGACACTAAGGTTACCATGCCCTGGAGCAGCAGTGTTGGACTGAGGGAACAGTAGGTCCTACAGAGTGGAGCCAGCTAACCCTCAGTGAGAGGCTTGCTAAAATTGCCTGTGATGTGCCTAAATGTTCTGCTAATGGTTATGTGAGGAAGGCCAATTTTCGTCTCTAAACTCTTTTCCATTTGCTTAAATAATCTCAGAAGTTTCCATTACCTATAACCCAAACGTCCAGTATAGCTTCCATGCCTTCTTCATTTGCAATCCCATTGTGTCAAACCACAAGAGGGTGTCCCGGACCAATGACATGGGTTTCATTTGCAGAAAGCTCTGCTGTGGGTGTTAGTAGTTTTCCACACAATATCACACACCTATAGCCTGTCTTCACACCTGTATTTATACCATCCACACAAAGCAGTTACTTGTTAGTAGAAACATGGGGAGCACAAAGGATTTGTAGGAAGAAATATCTGGGGTTTCATTTAATTGATGGTCCTGGTTAAACCATGAAGAAATATTTGCTATGAGACGCTGCTCTTAATATTTGCAATTAATGTTTTTACTGTAATTAGGCTACACCAACACTAGCTAGAGAAAGATAATTAAATCTGTGCTTTACCTTTCAAACTGCACAGAAAAGTTTGCAAAAACAACTGGGAAAGGTAAAAGCCAGCCAAATTCATTTTTTTTTAACCAGGAGACTTTCTGGCAAGCTCTGTTGGCACCAATACACATATATAAATCTTCAAATGCATTATTATACATCACAGGTTCTGTGCATTATAGAAATGCCAAATCTCTGCATTACTGTTTATTAAAAGAAGAAAGCAAAACAATGTGTTATTTTCTCAGGGATATAATTGAAATCTAGTCCTTGTGGTTCTTGGCACCTTGCAGAATGAAAGGAGAAAACTGCATTCACTGGCTTCAGCATGCAGGTCCATCATGGAAAGTTCGCTGCTCCCCATCTGTTAGCTAAGCACACTGGGACTAGTTGTTTTTGATCTTAAGTAAGTTATTTTGTTAATTTCCTTTCACTGAGCCTTACCTTCCATGATGGCAAAATAGGATAAGAGTCACGTCGCCTTCACAGGCTTGTGGTAATGATGAAATGGACAACCCATGTTGGCCAAGGCAATCTGCCAAGGGCCTAAGCATTGGTACCCACTGTTGCTACATGTGCAAGGTCCAATTGCTTACTGATTTAGAGCCATTTTCAAAGCCAGTCACTTAGCCAGCTAACTAGGTCACAGTGACACAGTATGGCTATCAACTGATGACTTATTCCCCAGGAGAAAGAGCCTGGCTTGTGCATTTGCTATAAAAGGTGCTGAGCCCTTGGTCCTAGATTCCTCTGTTGCAGCACAACTGCCTGAATAGTCACCATCGGGGTCCTTCATGTCACGAGGGACTTGGAGGCAGTGTAACAGCTCTGCCATGTGATGCTCCTGCTATTTCTGTACTACACAGGAAAGTTACCTTGCTCTAAATCTATTGAGTCTTGTGGCCTACATTTGGCATCCAAGCATGGTGGCACACCAACCTTGTACTTGCTTACTCATGTCCTTTGGATTTTGGGGGGGATCCTTGCCACTCTCGTCGACAGGGTTTAGTGCTTTTGTAAAGAAGTAAAGAATGAACTTTGTGGGCCTGGCAGCGTGGCCTAGCAGCTAAAGTCCTTGCCTTGAATGCGCTGGGATCCTATACGGGCGCCTGTTCTAATCCCAGCAGCTCCATTTCCCATCCAGCTCCCTGCTTGTGGCCTGGGAAAGTAGTTGAGGACAGCCCAAAGCTTTGGGACCCTGCACCATTTTGGGATACCCGGAAGAAGTTCCTGGATCCTGGCTTTGGATAGGCATAGCATCGGCCATTGTGCTCACTTGGGGAGTGAATCATCAGACAGAAGATCTTCCTCTCTGTATATCTGACTTTCCAATAAATAAATAAATTTAAAAAAAAAAGAATGAACTTTGTGGCCACAGATAGTCTCTATTTCATGCTCTTTCGTGTCTTCATTTTTCTTTAGAAACTTTTCAAAAATATCAAAAACTGTTTTCCTTTCAGAAGGCTGTTTTCCTTTCATAGGCTAAAGGTTGATTTTGACCCTAAATCTAGTGAGACTGAATTTCTTCCCTGATACCCACATAAAGCATTGAGATCAGACTGTGCTGTTTTAATGAATTTTCAAATAATTAGTTATTTTTATAGTTAATGTTTTTAATTTTATTACTCTCTGAGCCTCAGGAATAGCTGGTGATTATTTAAATAAAGTAGCCAAATCATGAAGAACTTTCTGGTATACCTAAGACACTCTGTGATTGATTCTTCAAAGGAGCTCTGTTTCTTTGGAAACAAGATAATTCTTCATGTCAAGCTTCCCAACACGGTGCCAAGAACAAGCTACAGGTGTGCATGCAGACATTGACGCCCTGAGTCATTGTTGCAGCTGGTCACTTTCATGTACTTACCCCAGTGTGCTGTGCAAATGGTAGCTTTTTCTATACATGCCAGAACCTGAAAAAAGTTGTTAAAACCTGATCTAAGGCATGCAGGTGTGGTTTGGTAAAAATATACCTTTGGTGTGTTATACAAGGCAATCTCCAATTTTCAAATAACTCTTTTCAATTAGAGAGTGGTTGATGTGGACTTAAGAGGTTCATTTTCTGACCCCAGATGACTACAGAATGGCTTTTATTACAGTAGAAGTGGTGCCAACAAGTCATGCCAAATGGCTAAGTCCTGATGGTTCAGACAGCTCCTCAGGAGAGAGATACACAAAATCAGGTAGGCTCACATTCACGACATAAAGACTAAAGACAGCAACAGGTTTTGGAGGCTTGTGAGACTGGAAGACGAAGGGATTTTGGAGAAAGAGAAACCTAAAATTGACAACCAGGAATGTCTAAGCATTAGCAATCATAAGGCAAAGTCTCCAGGGCCAACCTTAGAAAGAGAGAAAATAAAGAAAGAGATGGAAGGAAAGAGGAAGAAACCAGTGGAAATGAGCCATGGACTGCTCCTGCTGCAGAAGGAAGCACAGACACTGCTAAGAATGATTAAACTGGCTCCAACTGTGATGTCCAGTAGGGCCTGCACTCAGGATCGCAGAAGGAGTGTTCACTGGGCTGTACCAGCTGGCGGTACTGCCAACAACACCGATATCCCACAGATTCTGTGATGAGAACCTTGAGTTGTCCATAAATGCAAGAATGATGCCTAGAAAGCTTGATTTTATGTCAGGGAAAAGTAGGTTGAGACTTCCCTCAAAAAATAGGAATGAGTTCAGATTCCAAAATTACGTTCCAGAAAAGAATAGTTTATTTTTTCAGCAAAACCTTATTTCCACACCTTAATCAGTGGCAAAAGGTAGAATTCACCATATTCTTGGATCTGATGTATATTATGGGATGTGGGGAGCAGAGGAAACGAGTGCCATAGCTGTGGCCTGGGACTGAGCTGGAGTGAGATGCTACTGTTTTTCCTGTTATTTGACATAATCCTGAGTTGTCCTTAGAGACGAAATGGTCTTGTCTGGAAAAACTCACTTTTTCTTTTTTATTGGAAAGGCAGATATTCAGAGAGGAGGAGAGACAGAGAAGAAGATCTTCCGTCCGATGGTTCACTCCCCAAGTGACCATAAGAGCTGGAGCTGAGCCAATCCAAAACCAGAAGCCAGAAGCCTCTTCTGGTTCTCTCATGGAGGTGTAGGAACCCAAAGCTTTGGGCCGTCCTCAACTGCTTTCCCAGGCCACAAGGGAGCTAGATGGCAAGCGGGGCTGCCAGGATTAGAACCGGTGCCCATATGGGATCCCGGTGCATTCAAGGTGAGGACTTTAACCGCTATGCTATCATGCTGGGCCTTGAAACAATTCCTTTTTATATTATATCTGGGGATATAAAGTAATGTGGAACTAGAATCTCCCTGCCCCTCCCCATCACAGTATTCATGGAAAAGTAGTAAATAATGCATAGGACTACCAACACAGTTTACAGGGTCAGAGAGCAGACTCCTCTGAATAGTAAGCTGATTGATTCAAGGTGCGATAATTATCCTCTGTAGAAGAATTAGAACTAAACTGTACATGTATTTGAATAAAGGCAACTTAACTCAGGCGGTCATTGGTGTAACTGGTGTAGAAGTTTTTCTTCTATGCTTGACTGGACTTCTCAGAAAAATGGCCCTGGAAAATCAGCTATTGCTTCTATAGGGAATCCATATTTACCACCAGTGGCAGGGCTTCAGCACTTAATTCCAAGTCAGCAGCTTCATTTGAAAAATACAATTAGGAACTAAGATCGATAGGGCTAGTGTGGTAGTGCACATGCCGATCCTCAACCTGTGTGGCACTGGCATCCCATACGGGCACCGATTCATGTCCGGGTGGCTCTGCTTCTGATCCAACTCTCTTTCCATGGCCTGAGAAAGCAAGAGAGGAAGGCTAGGACTTGGGATCCTGCACTCATGTGGGAAATCTAAAGGAAGCTACTGGCTCCTGGCTTCCAATCAGCTCTGCTCTGGCCATTGCACCACTAGGGGAGTGAAACAGCAGATGGAAAGCCTTTACTTTCTATGTCTCATTAGCGTCCTGTAAAATCTATCTAAAAGTGAAAAGATCTAAGATCGAACAGTGATGATTTTTGAGTGTAGGGAATAGCTCTTTAAAAAAGCTTGTATGTCCAAATTATCTACAATACCTGGATGTTGCAATTGTAATAATGCAAAGGTCATTGCAATAGAAAATTAAGCTATTTACAAATCAGTGAGAAGGATAATTACATGGAGGTGGTTAGCTTCCATTTACAATTACTTGTATCCCGCTTGTCTTTTTAAAATTATTTATTTTTATTTATTTGAAAGAGAGAAAAGGGAATGAACAGAGCGATGTTCCATCTGCTATTGGCATTGGACCAGACCCCCAACAGAAATCAGAGATTCAATTCAAGACTCCCACATAGCTGTGCTTGCCTGTGTGCTTGAACCACCATCTTATTCCTTCTAGGGTGAGCAATGGCAGGAAGATGGAATTGGAAAGAGACAGGGACTTGAACCCTGGCCATCTGACAAGAAACTTGGCAACCCAAGCAGAATCTTAACTTATGCACAAAGCCTCTTTTGTCTCTCTTTACCATCTTAGCCTATGCAAACTGTTTAGTACAACACATGGAATGGAAGACAACTCAATATGATTGTTTTACAAACTTCTCTGTTATGTTGTCTTATACAGTTTTCATGAAAAGCCCAATAGTGAATTTTCCTTTGTATTCATAGCTGCAGTTAAGTTTTTCACCATCCCCCAAACTCACAAATTCTATCAAGGAAATTTAAGTCACTGAGATACTTGTATTTGGAGCTTCATGTTCACGTTTTTGTCTCATTTTCCAGAAAGAAAAAAGAGGATCTAGAATAACCAGAAAATGTGAAAGTGTCATTAACTGTATCGTGTGATTATGTCCAAGCAGAACTCATGCAACTTTGACACTAGGCTTGCAATGCTTTGTTGTTGCTGTTGTTGTGTTAAAGGACAAACCAGAATTTACTGCCTCAAGCAGGGACAGCTATCTTTAAAAAAAACAGATGCCCTAGTCTGAAGTGCACTGACATTCAGATGCTAGGTAGACGAGTGTATGTGCCAATTGTCCCAGGAGGGGCATTCAATGGCAACATCACCTTTAAGCACAGGGCAGTGCTGGACAGAATCACTGACAGGTTGGAGGGAGGTGACAGAGCAGCTGCTATGTCCAATGTTTGCCTGTGTTGGAAGGCTTGGGCTGCCATCACAAAATATCTTAGATTAAAACACAAATCTGTTTTGTTCTTCCAAGCATCATTGTCCTGAGCAGACTTGCATTGTCATAGATAAGTAATTCTTAAAGCTGTCTTAGCCCCTGTTAGGTGTAGCTGGAATGCTAGTCTACAACTCCCAATATACTCTTCTGGACACCACTGTGTGGTATGATTCTGTAGCCGGATTTATAAATGAGGACAAAGAGGCATAGAGGACTATGGATTTCATGGCAGGTAAAGATCAGTGACAACCATTTCACCCCCATTTGTTTGACCCAAATCCCATACCAACTTCCAGATGTCTAAAAGGGTTCTGTTTCCAAAATGTCTATTCATTTCACCTCACTGCCTGAACACATGACAGCATCATGATGATGAGGTCTTCGAGGACATAACATTGGAAACTAAGTCATCCAGAGAAGTTAGGGCATTATTTCTTTTTAAAAATATATGTATTTATTATTTTATGATACAGTTCCATAGGCTCTGTTCCATAGGCTCATTTACCCCCACCAATGTCTATCCTTTCACCACTGACTTCTCCTCTATTATTACAATAGTATAGTCCTTCAAAAACAGTTGTAAGTCAATCATTCTGCTATTGAATTGCTTTCTCACATTGTAGATATGGACAATAGCAGAGAGTTTAGCATTGCACTGTCAAGATATATTTAACAGTTTCATTGGGAGTCTATCGATTTGGAAGAGAAGACCATCATCATGCCTTATCAGGGCTTGATTCAACTGGTTTGTTTTGAAAGGATATTTGCTTTACTTGAAAGCTAGAGTTACAGAAAGAGAATTAGAGGGTCAGAGAAAATAATGTTTCATCTGCTGGTTTACTACCCAAATGCCTCCAACATCCAGAGCTGAATGACCATAAGCTGGCAGCTGGTGCTTCTTCCTGATATTCATGTGGGCACAGGAATTCAAGGCTTTGGGTCATCCTCTGCTGCTTTCCCAAGTCATTGGAAGGGAGCTAGATCAGACAGAGCATAGTTGAGACACTCAAATTGGTACCCATTTGAGATGTTGCTGCTGCAGGCAGAAGATTAGCCTGATACCCCACCTCTGTCAGTTTGCTGGAATAAGGAATCATGCAGTAGTACTTTATGTATTTACCAGGAGAGTTCTCAGAGGTATGTTAAATCACAGGCCATCTCTCAAATATAACTTCATTCCAGCAAGTGATTTGTTGTAAAATGCCAGAGCATGTATAACCCTACCAAAGAGTTGCACTATTTTGAGGCATTTAAAAAGGAAAAGAGTCCACAAAGGTTTTCACTGAGATTTGCACTTTCTGCAATTACTTGAGAGTGGTGAAAACAGATGCACCACTCAATGCTAATGAAGGGGTTTTCATGAAACAGAGTGACGCTGAAAGCCAAATATGCAGTAGAAAGGGAAATGCTGTTAGAAATTGTTGGTTTAAACAATGGAAGCAAACAAACCCAAATTCAATGTCTATAGCAAAAAGCAAGGATTCCCAACAGTAAATCAGGGCCTTTCAGATACTCAGGTAGTACCAAAGCTATGTGGTGCTGCCTTCAGCTCATGGCCCCTCAGTCTCCCAGATTCCTTAAGAGGTGGGGCAGGCAGCCCCAGTGCACCTGCATATTCCAGGATCTCACTATGCTCACTCTTGCCCTGCTCAGAGAAAAGGCACACGAGTCGTGACAATCCTTCCTCTGCCCTGTGACCCCATCCTTGGCCTCACAGTGACATCAAGAGCTCTGGGTGACATAAACCCATTGTGTTGCTCGTTCCCATAAAAGGAGTCTCCTGGCCCTGGTAGCATTGTGCCAAGGCCAGCTAATTAATGCTGTAGAGTATATTCCAGTACTGTTGGCTTCTCAGAAACCTGGAGGATTTTCTCTCAGGCTTGGCAAAGATCAAGACCAGAGGCGTGGTCATTAAAAGGTGAAGCTGGCTCCTCACTTACCCCTCAAAGCAGACAGAACTCAGAGCTTCAGAGAACACAAGGACCCAAGAACTAGCTCCTGCCCCTTACTTTGATTTCAAATAAACTAACCTAGCCCAGAACATGGTGGCCCACCAAGCACAGGGAATTGTACACCTTTTACGACCCATTATGAAGAAAGAACAATTGCTTTCAGTCAACAATACTATGCCATGGGCTTTGAGATTCATCACGTTTTCAGAGGTTGTAAATGTAAAAAAAAGGATAAAGGAAAAGGGGAGTCTTAACACTGATGACATGAAGTAAATTACTTGCCCTGCCACATTCATTCCTCAATCCTTGGGTCTCTGTTCCCTACCATTCCATGTGGCTGCATTTCACAGATGAGAAGGCTAAACTCCAGAGGTTAGGATACCCATTCAAAGTCTCTGAATACTAAAAGAGCGAAGCACTGGGACCCCCATGTGGACTCTCACTCCCGGCAATCGATCTCTGGCTCTGGCAAACAAAGTTGAATTCATCTGAGAAGCCCTTGCTTCCTGATTAGGTTTTGCTTACGATAACATGAAAATTAAATTGCTGCCCTGAGCACAGGCAGCCAGGTTGGAAGCAGCCTGGTTGGAGGCTTGCCAGTGAGAAAGACAGTGCCTCTGGATTGGAAATCTGCTCAGCAAATCTGCCAAGAAGCTGCTCTGTGTGCCAGGCGACTGATTGATGGTCAGTCACTCTTTGCAGTTAGAACTGATGTCCCCACTCTTGGCTCCCTGGAATGTGGCAGTGGCCCAGCGATCTTCTAGCTCTTCTCTCCATTCCACAGTGGGGACACACCCAAATTTGTGCCACTGTTCCAGTGGGACAAGTGGAAAAGTTTGTCGTCAACTAGGTGCCCTGAGGGCTGACATGAGCTCTCCAGCTTCAGACTTGAGAAGAAGGCCATGGTCATCGCAAAGGACAACTCCTTCTGCAGGGCCGCCTCTGGCCAGGTTAGGTGTAGGAAAGAATGGTCCAGGATGTCTCACATGGTAGGTGCCCCAGCAATCCCCAGATCCTGAGCACACCCTGGCTACATGTTGTCATCACCAAGCCTAGCTCAGCGAGGTGCAGTTTCTGACTGTGCAGGAATGGAGGCTCTGCCCCTTTAACTCAGTGTTTCAACTCCTGTGTCCCGATTGGACCATGTGTACATGAAAATGCCAACCCTGCCTCCTTGGACGGGTCATCAGATATAAAAGGCCTTGATTTTCTGAGTGTGCCCGTGACCTAGACAACAATAAAAGGCTGTGTCCAGATTTCACTAGAGTCCTGCTAAGAGGTTGGGAACTTGGCTGCCAGACAGGGAGTTGAGGGTACAATGCAACACGAGAGCTTCTGCAATCACTCAAACAGGGCTAACTGAACCTTGCCACTCTGGGCTGTATTGTTGTTACCTATGGGTGACAGGGAGAAAATGAAAATTGTAAAAGAGAACTACTAAGCTGCCCATCCTGGGGAGGAATCAAGGTACTGCCCTCTCATGGGATGTTCAACTCTCTCACATCCGCCTGTGGCTCTTGCACCTGGCTTCCCTTGCCTTTCTCGCCTGCTGGGGGAAGGACGGAGCTGCACACCTGTGCTTTCAGAGCACGTGCTGCAGGTGCTGCCTACCTTCACAGAAAGCTGGGAGTTCAGCTTTCATGGAGAGAACAGCAGGCTGTGCCCCTCTGGGCCATGCTCTGGCTGCAGAGGACCAGTGTGTAACACACGTGCTGGCGCTGGGAAGCATGGGGAGACTGGATCCAGATTCAGCCTTTCTTCTCTGCAGCATGGAAGAGCAGTTCTCCTTGGCACTCAAGTCCTTTCTTGCATGTTAAGTTTAGGGTCAAGTTGCTCCTCTGAGAGCCTGCAAACTCCTTTAATACCTAACACAGGCAGGGAAAGGACTTAGACTCCCCAGTACAAGAGGTCCTGGGGCTCTTTGGAGACTCCTGGGTGTGAGAGGAAGCCATAGCAGGCATCATCTATCCTCTCCCACCACATCCCTCATCACCAGCAGGGGCTCTGTGCGCACAACGTGAGCTTCCTGTCTTCACAGCAGTTTCCAGCAAGCAGGGACCAGTGAAGCATCACTGCCTGCCTGCGTGCATGCATTTATCCCCTGCAGCTTCTCTGTCTGAGAAGTTATTTCTGTTTTTGAGCATGAATCATTTTGACAAACCAGTCTATAATCTGCTACTGTCTTTCCAAGCATATTTTGGAAATCATGACTGCTCTCAGAATGCCTAGAAACTAAAAATCCTAGGGAAAAAATGAAAAATTAGGAAATATTTTTAAAAAACCAAGCAATCAAGACTTGCAGATTTGCTTAGTTCTAGGATTCAATTTGCACCTGTGCAAAAATAAGCTTTGTTTCTTGGAATCAGAAGAAATGCTACCATGTACTTTGCTACTTTTGAGGCAGGGGAAAACAGAAGCAAATGATGAAAAGGTGGAGTTCCTTATTTTGTTCTGAATGAGTGACAAATAAAACGCCAGAATAGCAAGTGGATGTCAAGGATGACTGGTGGCTAGAAAAGCACAAGAAACAACTGGCTCCAAGCCTCGGTCCTTAGCAGTACCGTGCCAGAGGGATGGATGCTGGTTTTGCCATGAATTGCTGCTTCAGTTCATTTAAATGGCAGCAATATTTTGGCTATCTCTCTCCCATCTGATATGCACACTGACAAATGAGCAGGGTACGAAATGTAAAAATTTCAGGTCTCATTTGATATTGAGATGATGTATAATTCAGGAAACACCAAAGTTTTATTACAGAGTGTAATACCCATGTAAAGGGCAAAGCTTAACACCAGAATAAATCAACTTTCTTATTTCCTGACCTGTCCAAACTTAATTATCTAGATCTGATATTTTCATAATCTGATTTTCAAATGATACAATGTTCTTTTCTCTTAATTTTTGCCATAAGACAAATGTTCTAATTTTGCTTGTAGCAGTTGGGGGAAAGTAAAGTTCAATGTCTAATTTCTCTGATATATTTAAAGTTCTTTTCCTCTACTTCACAGGAGGCAAAATAGAGGAACAGAAACGGGATCAAATTCTCTAAATAAATTATGGTTGGCTTGTCCTTAGAAAACATAAACTACCTAAAAGGAATGAAGTCAGAGACATACACCAATGTTATTTTGAAAGCTGGGTAAGAGACTGTGTGAAAGAAGAGGGAGACAACTTTCAGAAATAACACTTGAGAAACAACGAAACACCCACCTTTTCCTACCATCCTTTCTTGAAACAACAGAATTCTACGTAGGCTGTTTTGTTCACGATGTTGGTACGATGTTTATGTCACCCACTGAAGCACTGTGTTATTGTTGACAATCTGCCCATGTGTTGCCTATTAATAAGGGCTACATTGTACCCAATATTCTAGCCACTATTTAATCTTCTCCACCTATTAAAATAGTCCCCAAGTTAAATAACAGCAGTACAAGAGGACCTTACAGGTAGATACGTTATTTGGTAGAATTTTATGGCCTTCTTTCTTTCATGTGCTTTCAGAAGTTATTTATGGAGCTGAGGGAGTCAGGCTGTTAGGCTATGAAATTTTTTTTGGAACTGAAATAATAAAATATGGAACAACTTTGAGCTTAAATTTTCACTAGCACAACTCCTGTGCCAATATCAACTCCAGCGGTTCTTCCCCAGAAATCTCTGCATTGGTGCCCCCGTGACATACTCTGTCTCCCTACAGACAGAACTCAAAGGCACCCCCAAGCCAAAGCTATGTGGTGAAATGGGTCCACTAGGGACCATTTTAGGCCAGATTACAGACTACAAAATGAGCACCAGCTCTGTTTGAAACGGCCTGTCTGTGTTTGTTCCCTTTCTTCACAAGGATGGAGAGACAAGTTGGTACCCAAACGAGAAACCACCAAGGTATTATGCACCAAGAGTGATGCCAGGTGGAGACTGAGTTTATCCCAATCCCTCCACACCTAGATGTGTTTATGTAAATGAAAGTTCTGGACACTCATGAAGGAAAACAGTCTTCCTGTAAGCTGTCCGTTTTATCTAAGTTGGCACTTGTGTATAGTTCGTGTTTCCACCACATATAATGTTCTTCCTTCTGCACAGCATCTTTTGATCGAAAAGAACTACATTTCCCAGGGCTTTAGCTCTGGAAAAAAAAAAAAAGATCTGGTGGATTCTTGGTACCAAATTGTTTGCAAAATGACATGCTAAATACCACAAGTTTGCTGTCTGTAAGCCCACAAACCAACTAAATTGGCTCATGTAACACCACCCTTGGTAATGTCAACAGCCAAAATCCAGATTCTGGGTGTGAAATCATTGGTAGGACTGGATCCAAGGCTGCACTGTGCCAAGACTTTGGATGCGATCAAATCATCTGGACAGGAGTTGAGCTATTGGGCAAACGCTCGTAGACTGGGCACCATTCAAATTGGAATCAGATGGTATCAGTGGACTGGTAATGGCAGAGGCTCTATCTCTGACCACTCTTCAGTCAGACTTCTTGGAGTCCTCCTTTCGGCTGGGCCTCCACATTGGCACTTGTTTTATGTTTATCCTGTCTAGCCTGTCCTTGCAGCAATCTACAGTTTTAGTAAGAATCCCTCCACTCCAATAGCTGATTAGGTTGCTTACCCTTCACCTTTAAAGTATAAATCCCTGCATGCATCTTCAAGAAAAAGCCTGTTAAGTAGTTTTAGAAAGAATTCCCTACCCTGATGTTTGCTCTTTGCTCTTTATCCCATCCTTATATCTGACAGGTGGGAGTGAATGCTCAGAGCTCACTTTATACAAATGTTATGTATCGATCTTTTAGCAGTCACTTAACAAATTCACTTAAAACTTTGTTTTGTCATTCTTTTTCTTTATCTCCTAGATTATCTTAGGCAAGATCCTTAAAAATTCCCAAAGAAATGTACAAACTAGGGTTCTCAACAAAATAGGTGATTATTCATGCATTTCTTCAACGCTAAGAAAAACAAAACAAAACATTATTCATTGTGTGCAGTTGTTAATGCAGCTATTCCCTATCTATTAACTTATTTTTTTCTTTTCTGTATTTATATGTTAAGTCTACAGATATTTATTAAGCTCTTATTAAGTATCTAGGACTAAACTAGATAGGGCCAGGGTAGTAAACAACACAGATATAATATTTACTAATATTTACTCTCATTGAATCTGTAGTCTAAAAAGGAGATGGATATTAAACAAATAATAAAATGCAATTATAACCTGTAATGAGAATCATAAAGAAAGCATCAGAAAAAGATGTAGTGTGTGTGTGTGTGTGTGTGTGTGTGTGTGTGTGTGAGAGAGAGAGAGAGAGAGAGTGTGAGTTCCAGGGGTGTGGAAACGATCTGCTTTTTATGAACTGGAAGCAGGGATTGCTTTCTGATCCAGTAGCATTGGCAGGGCAGCTGAAGATTGAGTGAGCAGGAGATACACTGGCTAAGAGGAAAACTGCAGCAAAGGCTGAAAGGAGGACTTGCTGGAATGTCCTTGCAAGTGCAGATGACAGTATGGGGCAGAGGCATGTGTTCCCATCTCTTCACTCACGAAGGCCCAAGTTAGATTCAAGCTCAGGATTGTGAATTCTGTCCTTCATGCACAGAGTGCTCAAGACAATGAGAGTTGGACAATGTTATGGAAGAGTACTAGTCCAATTTTGAATAAAAACTAACTGACCTGAGCCTACCTACCTTCACTACATATCTCTGTTCCTTCTATACCCACACCCTAGAAGGAGGTGAATGACACTGAACAACCAAGGCACCCATGCCAACTTCCCAATGCCATACATGTTTTAATAAGCAGGTAATTTCACAGGCTGGCATTTTTCTCCCAAGTAAGAAAAACTTACAAGAGAACAGATCAAGTGGCACAACAGTCTTATGGTTGTTTTGCTTTTAAATCAAAGATAACTAATTACATCAATTGCTACAAAATCTTGTGTCAGCAATTGATCATCCTTACCTTCTTTGTTTGATGAAAAGGTCTGTAATATACATATTCTGAGGGGTGTGTGTGTGTGTGTGTGTGTGTTTGTGTTTTGGGGGAAGCTTAATATTTTTGGAAAAATAGAATTAAAGGATGGATGTATTGTGGTGCAAAAATCATTCTGAAATGCATGCTTTTTATAATATTCATTTTCCATGTACTATAAAAAACAATTTTTAAGTATCAGCTCACTGATGCCTGGATTCCACTATTCCCACTGAGAAATCTATGGAAGTTATTGGTGATTCCTTGTATGTGTGACTTGCTTTAGTTTTGTTGACTTCAGGTTATTTTTGCATTTGGTTTTTCAGGTTTGATTGTAATAGGTCTTGGAGTGAGTCATTTCAAGCTCATTCTACTTACGAGCTTGTTGGAATGCTTGGATGTTTATAAATGCTTCTTAATTCATGATGGAGTTACATCCTGGTACGAGATGCGTATCTAAGGTCTTTTTAGAGCCCATGTGTCTCCTTGATCATGCGTTGTAACTTTCTAAATTTTTGCACACATGTGGTTGTTTTTGAGTGTCCTAGAATATGTCACCCAAAAGAGAAAAAGAGTGAAAAATGTAAGAGGAGGGGCGCAACAAGAAGTGTATCAGTGATTCAGGCATCTTGAAAGTTGCTTTGGTCAATGGGAACGTGGCTGTAACACTGGGAAGAAGAGTGTAAAGGTGAGTGCTTCCTTTGTACCGCCTGCATCAGAGTTGGCAGTTGGAATAGAGCACTGCGTGGTTGGAAGGGTAGGTTGTCTCAGTCATCCTTACTCCCACAAACTGCCTCTAAGATACTTCTGGGATACATACACAGTGGCTTGCCACGGGGCTACAGAATGGGTAGCTGCTTGAATGTTCTGAGATGAAATAGACTGGAACTCATTCCCATTGAAGCCCCTAAACCTTGTAACTTTTCTAGTAGACTCTGGAGTTCCAAGACGGTTATATCAGACACACTCTGCTAGCATAATTCTTGTCCAGCTAGGGAGATATTTCCAGATGCTTCCTATTGTGCCATCTTCCCTGAGTCCTTTCATCGTCCCTGCTTCACCTCTGACTTGGCCTAGTGGTTTGCCTGCTGAACTGCTCACTTTCATTTTCAAATGATGAAGAATTTTGGCTCATGTTTTGCAAATGTCATACGAAGACGCATATTTTTGCTGACACAAATTTAATTCTTAGGTGAAGTAGCAAAGGTAATACCAGTATAACACCAACAAAACAATGATAAGTATGCAAACAATGGTGTTGGGCTTTTTGTGCAAAATAAACTGGTGCCAATATGCAATGTTTCCATCAGCATTTTTCAAAGCCAGGAGCTAAAACACCTGTCAGTGAGCTATGAATTACTCTATCTACTGGATGCAGCATGTCTGTTATATTAGCAACCAAATGACTAGAAACATATATTGTAGAAAGAGGAGATACAGCAGAGAAGTACATTAAAACACAGAAGGCTTAAACGACGGTTACCCTTTAAAGACAAAAGGCCAATCCAACTGGAACTCGGAATTTCATAGCCAGCCAATCTGCTGGGTCCCAGGACTGGGTCTGTCATTAACTGTGTAATGCTTGGAAAATCAATTTCCCTCTGAGCTTCCACATCCATATTTATAAAGTGCTGGCAATAAGAGAGTTAGGACTGTATATCAACATCCCCATTCTCTTTTATGTGAAATATTCTGTGATCTTGTGATGCTACTGGACCTGTATTATCGAATATGCCAACCATGAGGTGTGTGTGGCTACTTAAATAAAAGTTAGTAAAATGAAAATGCATCAAGTACTCTATAGCTACAAACACTCTTATGGCTAGATGTAGCTGATTACCAAGTTGAACAATATACAAGACACTTCCATTAATAAAGAGAAATTTATTTGGCAGCTATATTCTAGAAGACATAACTAAGAAAAACTCCTTGAGAAGTCTAAGGTGAACATTATTTATTTTCCACAATGCTATTGGTTTTATTGCAAAATGAACTAGTGCCATCATTAATACTACTAAGAACCGACGTTTACTGTGGGCAACTGTGTCTAGAATTATGCCAAAGGTGGTTTTGACAACAGCCCTCCTTTGGGATGTGTTATGCCCACTGGTGGAAAACAAGGCTCAGAGAGAATAATGAATTGTTCAGAGTAGGCACAGACCTAGAGCTTTAGCCTGTTGATGGACTAAACCAACAGTCCACTGGCCCTGATGCTTCTTCTCATCTCATTCTTTTATGGCTGGGTCTCATGCATTTCTCACAACCTTCCTTGTGGATGTTGTGCCTTTTTATTTGCTTTGCCTAGAATGCATCCCACTCCTGCTTCTTTGTGACTTGGCAATTTACTATTATGCTTTAAAAGCTAACTCAAATGTGACTTCACAACAGGAACAATAGTTACCCTATCTGTTCTTGGTTTTCTCTATATTTCACTCATACCTGAAGCCCAGAGCACGGAGGGTTATATTACTGAGTCTGTGAACGAGTGTGGCCTTGCATAGGCTGATAAACATATTCAGGACAATGGCTAGGTGTTAACCATTTTTGCATATCCCCAGTACAAAGGAGATACTTTCTCAATGTCTACTGAATGCAAATATAAATATATCTATGTAAGATTAAGAATCACCACTTTCTTTCAATTCCTCCAGCTTATCCAGGTGTAAATAAATAAGTAGAGAGACAGATGAATAGTTACTATTTCTAAGACAGCAGCTCTTCCTCATCTTCTGGGGGGCAGCCTGAACTTAGACGCCAGGGATAACCTCACTTCCTCTCAATCCTAGTGAAGTTCTGGTCACATTTTTCCTCTGCCCCAGGCCTAAGCTGCACTCTGAGCTATGGAGGCTACCTAGAAAGATTTGTAGGTTGAACAAGGTGCATCTTGGCCACTGTCTTGCTTCAACCCTCCTCAACCGAGTTGATTGCAGCTGCGTTAGCAAAGGGGCACCCAAATCGTTCCCAAAGGCCTTGCCTCATCTAGACTCCTGGTAAATCCCACACATTCTACCAGGGAGCAGAACAGCACCACCACAATCCCTTACCTGCAGCCTTTCCTTCCAAAAACTTGGGGAAAGAACAAAATGTCATTCAAGTTTTCTCTGTCTTCCAAGGTCATCTCTACTTCAAATCTTCTGCTTTTTAATTTTAGACAAAGTAAGGTAGACTCAAATATTATTTTTTTTAAAAAAAAGGAAGAAGAAAGAAAAAAAAACAAACAAAATACCTGCCTAAACAACTTAACATATAAGCAAAATCAAGCAACACAATCAGAGCTATAACTGAAATGAAGTGTAGGGCTAGCAAGGTTTTTTATTGAAAATCTCCTTTTTATGAGGATTGTTTTGGATCAATGAATCTCTTATAATATGGCAATCCTAAAAGGCACTCTTAATGATTTCATTTTGTAGATGGAGTCGTTGAAACCCAGACAAGAAGTGCTGAATAATAGAATGCAGATTTAATGGCATGGAGATCTGAGCTCAAAATTGGAAGCCACTGGATGTATGGCTTTGGGCAAATTACTGAACCTCATTTAATCAGTTTTCTCATTTGGGAAAGGATATCAGTAGTAGCAGCCTTCCAGGGACGTTCAGGGTTAAACATTTAAATGTCTGTAAACGTGGCCAATGCTTGGTTGGCACTTTGTTAGATTTAATAAACATTACTTCTCTCTTTTCTTGTTTTCTATCATGGGTCATTGGGGAAGATCATGAATCCCCAAACTCAAATTCTTTCTGTGAATTGTAATGAGAACTTGTGAACTATTCCACCACCACTGAGGTGATAAGGCCAGATTGGCTAAACTTGAATAAGCCTCTCCTTTGCACTGGAAAACCCCTCTCTATTATTTAATACATTCATGCTTAGATATGACTCTCATAAAAATTGCAATTAAAAAATACATAAATTTTGCCTCTTCTGGTACATTCCAAATATAGACTGATAATTTAAAAAAATTCTGCCACTTACTTAATGTCACAGGCCTTCTCAGTAGAAAAGATCCAATGTTGGTGAAAGATAATAGAATAATTACTATGGGGCCCAGCGCAATAGTGTAGTGATTAAAGTCCTGGCCTTGAATGTGCCAGATCCCATGTGGGCGCCAGTTCTAATCCCAGCAGCCCCACTTCCCATCCAGCTCCCAGCTTGTGGCCTGGGAAAGCAGTCAAAGGCAACCAGAAGTTTTGGGACCCTGCACCCAAGTGGGAGACCCAGAAGAAGCTCTTGGCTCCTGCCTTTGGATTGGCTCAGCTCCAGCCATCGTGGCTGCTTGGGGAGTGAACCATTAGACGGAAGATCTTCCTCTCTATCACTCCTCCTCTCTGTATATCTGACTTTTCAATAAAAATAAATCTTAAAAAAAAAGAATAATTACTGTGATTCAGTTTTTACCAAAGTCACAAGAAGCTCATAAGATGCAGGCAACAGCCTTTCTTGTCTTAAATTTTTCCCACAATCCCCTCCTTTAAATCAGGCCATGCACACGTCTGGGAAGAAAAAAATGAGCATTCACAAAACACAGTGTTGTAAAAAGCTGTTGATTGCAGTCACAGCTGAGGAGGGGTCTCAGTGGTTTTCTTATAGATCATATATATGGATATATATATCTCCTTAGCTTGATATGGACAAAGAGTCCGAACTCTCAGAAAAACTCTTGAAGCAGTTCGCTTTGATTTCCATTTCCATCATGGAAAGTCTTTAGAAAAGTTTCATCTTCAACACATGAGTCTAGAAAAATGTCTCATCTGGTAATGTTTTCTCAGCCATTATAAAATCCTCCCATATGGAATGCTCTGTAGACGTAGCTATGGCACAATCAACAAGTGGAAACTGCATCATGAAGTCTGCACCAAGTTCTGGCTCTGCCTCTTTCTCTTCCGTTTTGTATATGGTATTGGGCTCTGTGAGTCTCAAGTTCATTAACAAGGTCATTTGCTGACTGCCAAGTGCTTTGCAAGATGTGACTATCATGTCAGACATGAAAGCTCTCTAGAAAGCTCCAAGTGTTCTATCACTTTTTAAACTAGCATTTAAAGGGTGAAAGTCTGATGGACTGTGTTTTCAGGAAGTATTTTCCATTTTTAAACAGAAATTCCCACTTGTTATCTGGTTAAGTTCTTGTGTTAACTCTTTTTGGGGGACTTTAACTTGTGTGACTCCCCATATCCTGAGCTTTGTTCATTAAAATGTGATTTTGTTGATGTGATATCCTTTATAATGGACTAATAAAACAACAGCTCAGAAGCCAAAATACCGAGGGCTTACTCCCAGGGTTGTCACCAGCCAGCTCAGTGACACTTCTCTGAGCCTCTCTGTCCTTCCTTGTTCTCATCTGTGATGTGGGAGGAAGACATGTATCTTCAAGGGTGACCCCTGGGTGACATGAACACATACAGGGACCATCTGTTGCGACAGAAGCCACAGCAGCAATACTCGAGCTGGTAGGGCACACCATCCAGAGGTCAGTCAAGAAGTTTCAAAGCAAAACCATTGAATGGGCAAATTAATCACAGGAAGAATATTAGATTCTTAAAATCTGATTGGGGTCCTGTATTGAAGAAGATCCATGGTTCTTCTTGGTGATAAAATGTACCACAATGTCTGATGCAACTTCTTTACTCCTTGTACTTTCCGGTGCCCCTGCATGGACCATCTAAACTAATTCAGGCATGAGTCTGCTTCATAAGCAGCAGATAGATATTCATAGTTATCGGTCTCTATATTGCACAGATGAAAGATGGAAATTTGCAGCTTGTCAATTTCCTCGCCATAACCAATAAGTGTAATCCAGAATAGCTATCCCTGTTTTTCAAAACATGCCATCCACAGGATTTAGAATAAATTCAGTTTTGGAATATTTTAGTTACCAGAACATTTTGTTCATCATTTCTGTGAAGTCAAAACTAGTTTTACATTGTTTATCCATTTTCCTTAATACAAATATAATTTATTCCTTGTTCCACTGCTGAATGGGTCCAGTGTTTCTTTCAAAGCCAAACTGCCCACATTTTCAGAAGGCAACTCCATCCACTATAGCTGGATCTTGAAGTTTTAGTTGAATTTTCAACTGTTAATTAGGTTCCCTAAATTTATACAGCTCCTTGTTAATTTCCTTTATTCTTCCTCATTACCCTTCACAAAGGAAAATCAAGTGCTACTTAATTTGGATGCTGTGAAAAATGCACTTTAGCAAAAATATAATCAAGGAAATCTATAAACAATGTAATTCTTCCATTTCGAAGTTAGAGTGATGAAGACTAGCATTTGCTTTGCAGATGGCATGTGGGACCTGTCAGTTTCCCGCTGTTATCACAACCAACAGAAATTGCTCTCTGCAGGTGCAAGGATCGTTGAACACGATGCTGGAATGGGCAATCAATGTTGCAATTGAAAAGAAAATGAGCAGGTAGTGTCTCGTGAGATTTGATCTGCACACTGATTTTTGTGTAATTGTAAGATTGCATATTTTGGTTTGGCAATATGAGTCAAAAACAGGTCAAATTTTGGTTGATAAAGACCCTTCAGGAATTTTGTATTCACAGAAATAGCAAACAGCATTGGCACCTTTTCAAATTCAAGCTGCTAGTGTTCGTGCAATCTGATAACAGGCATGGCTTGAGAAAGAATATAAATGGTGTCACTTTTGCCTGCAAGGACTTAGTGAAGTATCAGCTGGCATGTGCCAGTGGACCGTGCATCTCTAGTCAAGTTTTCTGTACCTTACCCAAAACCCAAAGTTTACCCTAAGTGAAGGCGAAAAGGGTAACGTTTTCCTTAGAACTCCTGTCCCTCCACAATCTATCTCAGAAGGCTTTTGTGTGTTCTTGGTAGTTCTTGCCTTAAAATTTATAGTCAATGATACTGTCCTCTCATCAGCTTGGAGAATTGACTGCGGACACTGAGCCTTAGAGCTTCTAAGGATGCATACAGCCCAGGTCAACACTGCAAGGGTCAGGTTAAGTCTCTGGCTGCAGTCCATGCCCAGCTGGATTGGACACTGAGAAGTGACAAGATGAGCCATGGTGGAGGAGGTGAGAACCTCTAAACCAGCCAGCAGGAGTTGTCAACAGAGAAAGACAAGCTGCTGTGGCAGACGTGACCCACTTCCCTTCCTCATCACATCAGGTCCTTTGGGGCTGGAGTCCCTGCTGGCTCATCTGCTTTCCTCAGTCAGATGTCTCTGGAGAGACGGGGAGGGTCTCAGGTGTCTTAGGCAGCGGGGATCGTTTTTCAAACGTCTTGTCACCTCTTTCATTCTGGGAGAATTATCTTAATGTGTGATCTTTCATGGAAAAGTTTATTCATTCCAAGTATGTGCTCCACATCAGGTATATGAGCCGGCTGACCTGCTTGCCCCTTACATAACCTCGGCTTTCCTGATCAACTGCTTTAATCTTACACTGTTTTAGGAAAATTCAAAGCTTCTAAAACTCTTGACTCCTAGACTCCTGGGCACGGATGTTGCGTCCCAAGGCTGTCTCACCACATTGCTTTGGCAAAACAATGCCTCTCCCTGGGATTTTAGAACTATAATGAGGCTGTTCTCCTGCTTCGTAACTTTTTATCTCAGCATGAACTCAGTTCTCATCAAACAGCTTTCTTTGCAGTATCAGATATTTAAAGTTTCCATCCCTTAAATAATAACCCAGATCAATGAAGGGTTCAGACAGTAGATCTCTCATTTTCCTTAGAACATTTTTCTTACCTACATAAGCAAAACTAAATAATTGGTTCTGGGAGTGAAACTGAATTTTCTTTCCAGAGAAAAGAGTTTGAATTGTTGATTTCTACTCTGACTTGAAAAGAAAGCTATGATTCCAAAAGAATATTCAATACATAAGTACACGGCTATTGAATCAAATAGATGTTTATGCATTTTAAGAATTAATTGGAAGAGTCATATATAAATGTATACATATAAATACATAGATATAGTTTCAGTTCTTAAATATATGGAGTATTCTATTTTTTAGGGATAAAAAAAGTAAATTTCAGATACTCCAGAAAATGTATTAGTCTATTCAATATAAGATTTCCTTAAAAAAGATATTTTTATGACCTAAACTGATTTTTAATTATAGAAGAATAAAAGTCATCTAATTATGTAGGGAATCAAGCATTCCATTCACAAATATTTATATTTGCACATTACTCACTCGCACACTTTTCAAACTAAAAAACAGAAATCCAATGTTCTAGAATGTTAGAATTCCTGCATTTTTCCATGAAAGGTTGTTGTGAACTTTTACATTCCCATATCCAATGAAACAAAATGGAGACCTGAGAGAAAGATTCTTCTCTGTACAAAGTGTGAAAATATTGCTATGGCTTCATGTGGTTTGTTCTCCAAAGGTTCAGGTTGGAAACTTGCTCTCCCGTGTGGTGTTGTGGGAGCTGGTGGTACCTTTAAGATGGGAACCGAGGGGCCAGAATGGTAGTATATCAGGGTAATCCTTTGCCTGTGTGGCACCGGTATCCCACATGAATGCTGGTTCCACTACCAGCTGCTCTCCTTCCAATCCAGATTTCTGCCTATGGCCTAGGATAGTAGTGGAGGATGGCTCAAGTCTTTGGGACCCTGCACCAACATGGAAGACCCTGAAGAAGCTCCTGACTTCTAGCTTTTGACCAACCTAGCTCTAGCTATTATAGCCATTTGGGGAGTGAACGAATGGTTGGAAGATCTTTGTTTCTTCTCTGTAACTCCGACTTTCAAGTAAAATAAGTAAGTGTTTAAGAGGGAAAGAGAAAAAAATGTGTAGGAAGGGAGTATTTGTCTTCTGGAGTGGATTTAGTAAGAATAAGTTATCAAAAGCAGCTAGGGACTGACTTTCTCATGCAGTGGTTAAAGCCACAGTTCACATCAGTGTTGATTTGAGTCTAGCATTTACACTTCGGATCCATCTTCCTGATGGTAAACGTGAAAGGCAGGAGATGATGGCCTAGGTATGTGGCTTTTGCCATCTAGGTGGTAGAGTCCAATGGAGTTGCTGGATCCTGGCTTTGGCCCAGCCCAGCCCTGACTGCTACAGTCATGTGGGGAATGAACCAGCAGAAAAAGACAGATCTCTCTCTGTCTCACATTCTCCCCCTCTTTCTTCCCAGTGTTCTGCTTTTCAAATAAATAAATACACATTAAGAAAAATGAATGCCTGAGCCTGCTTTCTGACTCCTCTGCTTCCTATGTGGCTATGTGATCTCTCCCCAGTAAGGGGCTCCCACTGCTACCACCTGTATGTTATGGCTCAGTTAACAGAGCTTAGTGTTGACAGCAAAATATTCCCCAATGTCCAAAACTGTGAGCTAACTTATCCTTTTTACTTTGTGGGGCTACCTGATATCAGGTATTTTTGTGTTAGTGACACCGAAGTGATGAGCACAGATATCATTTCTACACGTTGGTGAGCCACGCTAAGACAGCAGGAGGCTATTGTGGTCTGTTCTAACTTTTCTTTCTGTATCCTTTCAGACTCTACCACAGGCACAGGATTGTAAAGGATACACTTAAGCATGGTCAACAAGTCAAATGTGTTCTGTACGGCTCTAAAATAGAATCTGTGCTGCTAGCTGCATTCCAACCAGAATAATCAACTAGAGGCCTCTCACAGTTGCCAGGCTTCCCTGGTGACTGGGGCTTGAAGAAGGGCCATTCAACAGCTCACCAATTCAGACTGTGGATTTTCAATCAATCTGGTTGTTTGGAAAGTGAGAAGGCTAATTCCTTCTTCCTTCCTTCCTTTCCTTCCCTCCTTTTTTAATTCTTAATTTTCTCTTGTCTTTTGTCATGATGCCTGTAGCGCATTATTAAGCAGTTGATGGCCAATGATGCTGCTTCCGCATGTTGAGGGAAATGTTCCCTTCCAAATGCCTACAGTATTCAGATTCAATGACACTACATTTCAGCAGTTTCAACTAGTCTTCTACCACCAAGTTTGATACAGAATGTCTAGGTTCATGTCCAACACTGCTACAGATCAGTTTCCGGATAACGCATACTTTGGGAGGCAACAGGCTCAATAACTTGGGTCTCAGGGTTACCCACATACAAGACTTAGACTGAGTTCAAGCCGTCTAGTTTTGGTCTGGCTCAGCCCTGGCTGTTTGAGTAAATGGAGAATTTTTCTCCATCTGTTCTTCTCTGTCTCTCTGCTTTCCAAATAAATGAGAATAAATCAAAAAAGGCATCTAAGGTCTGGCATTATGGCTCAGTGGCTAAATCCTCACCTTCATTTGCCAGGATCCCATAAAGGCACCACACCAGTTTGTATCCTAGCTGCTCTACTTCCCATCTAGCTCCCTACTTTTGGCCTGGGAAAGCAGTAGAGGATGGTTCAAGTCCTTTCAACCCTGCACCCATGTGGGAGACCTGGAAGAAGCTCCTGGCATTGGATTGGTTCAGCTCCGACTATAGTGGTCACTAGAAGAGTGAACCAGCAGATAAAGATCTTTCTCTATGCTTCTCCTCCTCTGAATGTCTGTCTTTCCAATAAAAATAAATAAATCTTTAAAAAAAGGAAGACAAAAAGAAAAGGTATCTGTCATCTATTTGAGGCAAGAGCAACTGCTATTTTGAATGACAATTATTCTTAATGAACGACTAATTGCTTCTTTTATCAGTGGGGAGGGGTGGGCTTTTATGAACATGGTTTATAAGTGAGAATAATACAACTGCTGTGATTGAACTGCACCCCTAAAAGATTTGTAGAAGCACCAAGCCATAGACCTGGGAATGTCACTTTGAAGGTAGGGTTTTGTGGTTATCAGTGTGGTACCAAAGGTTAGGATGTCCCTTGTGGTACTGGCATCCAGTTTCAGATACTGGTTTAGTCCTGGCTGCTCCACTTCTGATCTAACTCCATACTAACATGTCTGGAAAAGTAATGGAAGATAGTCCCAGTGCTTGGGTCCCTGCCTCCCATGTGGGAGAGCCAGATTAAGTTCCCGACACCTAGTTTTGGCCTGATACCAGACTCAGCTGTTGCTGTCATTTGAAGAATGAACCAACGGATGGAATTTCTCTCATTCTTTCTGCCTTTAAATATATATATATATATTTTTTACTTTTTATTTATTTATTTACTTATTTTTTACATTTTATTATTATTCTTATTGTTTTATGATACAGTTCCATATTCCCATATCCCCTCCCCAACTCCCTCCCCCCCACCTAGTTCCTTTATATCATTACTAAAGTATAGTTCTTCATACTCAGTCATATGTCCATCATTGCGGGCATGGGCAATGGCAGAGAGTCCAGAATCCTATTGTCAAGATATAGTAAACAGCTTCATTGTAAGTTCATCTTTGTCTGGAAGCAGAAATGCATGCTACACTGCATTCTCACATCTGGATGTTAGTCTTCATTTCACAGCTACTGTACATCCCCTTAAATGAAAAGTCATGATACAAAATCAACAATAGAAAGAAAAATAGAAATCTACAATGCCATGAAGTTAGATGACATGTTACTAGATATGACAGTCTCCATTACACAGCTACTATACCTTCCCTTAAATGAAGAGCCACAAAACAAAATCAACTTCCGGAAGAAAAAAGAAATTAACAACACCAAGAAGTTGAACAACATGGTATTAAATGTCCAACGTGTAGCTGAAGAAGTGAAAATCAAGAACCTTCTTGAAGAAAATGATGCCACTGCATGGTCTACGAGTCATTGAATGATTTAATCAGAAGAAAGTGTTTTGAAGAGATGAAACCAACATAAACAACAAAACCCATGTGATATAGTTTCAGCTGATCTTTGTTGAAGTGTGTCTCCTCCAGACAACAAACAGATGTTGGGTTTTGTTTTTCAATCCAGTCTACTAATGTATGATGTTTGATTGAGCTTAAGCCATTTACATTCAGAGTTTAATATGTATGGGTGGTACTAAATATTTTTTTAAATGCAGCATTTACAGTTATTATCAAGTATCACTGAATTAGGGAGGGTCTAATTAATTGGTAAGTATCTTTATAGGAGGAAAATCTGAACAGAGAAAAACTTAGAGAAAAGACAGTCCCATGACGATGGGGGCAGAAACTGAAGCATTGATGCCACATACCAAGGAGGGTGTGGAGCGCTGGGAGCTGGAAGAAGCCAGCAGACCCTCCCCTGGAGCTGAGAAGGGAGCAAGGTTGAACTCCATGTCACACTTCCAGCTCTCACACCAGGAGAAGATAAATTTCTGTTATTGTAAGCTATTCAGGTTTGCCGTCATTTGTTATGGCAGTCCTAGGGACTTCAGACAAGGGCTGATCTATATGCATCCCAAGCACCGCAGTTTGACACAGCTCAAAGCAGAATGCAGCTCACAGCAGTTCATGGTGAGTAATGCTCCAGGACAAGATATCTACTAATCGAAAATCTCTGCTCGTGGGTGTCTGAGATGATTGAAAAATTTGCCCTTTCTACTCAGGAGGACACATTTCCTGCTACATTCCTCTGGACTGTGTTGATGACACCATAGCTTGCTGGAGTTGCAAGTAAAAGAAGGAAACTAACCTTTTCATGACAGGAAAATCAAAAGACGAAAACCAAACTTCCTTCTTTGCAATTCCTTTTTCAATCACTGAAGCAAATTGTGTTAACAAGGAGAAAGGGGGCAAGTTACAAGCAAGTGCCACGTTCGGGTCTCATCCTTTGCTTCCTTTTTATTGGCTTCAGTCAGATCTGTTTTGACAACCTGTGACCCAAGTTAGATTGCACACTGCAATCTTAAAAGCAGAAGCTCTCCCTGCACAGGAGCACACACACCCTTGCCCATCAAGGGAAATCCAAATACATAGGGACATTTTTCAAGACTCATGGGGATTAGACTTCCTTAGAGATCCCCCCTGTGCTTAGCACGGACTATCACCTATTTTCCAAGACAATCCTTGTTTCATTCTCTTGTCTAGAGTGAACTCTTAATGCAGAAGGATGTAAAGGTGGTTGCACTAATATAGCAAGATTGTCTGCCAAGCAACACTAATTTCCTTCCAAATGTTATTTGCTGGTGTGCAGTCACGCGAAGCTGGCCAACTGGATCCCACAGCCTCCACCCTCTCCCTCTGGGTTTGCTCTGGGCCTTTGACTCTTCATTGCATTCCTCCTGCTTCTTACCAGGCAATTGCTGATCTGCATGGAATCACAGGACATTTTCCTCTGTCAGGATACACTTGGTCCTGTAGACCATTCCTTCAAGACTCTGCCCTAGTGCCTGTCGTGCACTTCCACCATCACTTAGAGCCACACAAAGCTCATGTGCTGGCCAGAGACCATAGAGCCCTCACATCTGAACTTGGAAGAGTAGGGCTGGGAAGTGTGGCTTAACTTAGGAGTAGGGCTTAGTTGAAGCACTAAGCAGTACCTCTCCACCTACCAGGTGTGGGTGTGCACATGGAAAGGAAGGATATGAAGATAAGACATGATTTTCACTCTATAAGGAATGAAAGACTTGCAGAGTTCACTTGTGCAGACACCATCAGAGGAAGTCCATGTTTGTGGAGGAAGAGAATTTTGGTTGACAGAGAAGGCCGTGTGAAACTCCAGAAAAGGGAAAGGACATGGGCTGAGGCAGCCAAGGTCTGTATGGCGCAGGTGATTCACACCAGGGGAAAGTTCCCAAGCAAGAACGACCCATTTGCTTCTCTGCAACTCACCCCTGCATCACCTGTACCTCTTTTCTTTCCTTCCTTCTTTCTTTCTTTCATTTTCTTTCTTTCTTTCTTCTATCTTCCTTTCCATAATTCCACTTCCAAGCCACTTACTGAACAGTTACAGCTTGTTTCTCTAAGTAATGGGGAGTATGGAAGACACCTCACAATGTTTTATAATAGAAAAAATTAATCAAGAGGGATAGAAGAATACAACAAATATCCAGGCTCTTTTCACAGTCATTTCTGTCCTGTAATATACCCACCTATCTTTCTACTTGCATATTATTTTGAAGCAAATTCTAATCATGAATGTATTTCTATAAATATGCACTACAAAGCTGGATCCTCATAATTTACTTGTATCATTTTAATTTTATTTAGGATCCAAAGTAAATGGCACAGTTGCTATTGGTTTGCATGTCTCTTAGATCTTAAACTAAATCTTTCCCATCTCTGCCCATTGTTTTTTCTCAATATCTCTTTTTACCTCACAATTTATTCATTGGATACACAGGGCTATTTATCCCAGTCTTTCATAGCCTGGGATTTGCTGATTTCACTTCTTCAAGCTGAAATTTTATTGTTAAATATGGAGACTTCATCAGATGTAGATTCTTTTTGATTTGGCAAGATTACTTCATGGGGGATGGTGTGTTCTAACATTGGGAAGGAGAGCATCTGGACATATCATACTTTATGATATTGCAGTAGCTGGTGATGGGTGCCAAGATCCACTAATTCATTGGGTTTGCCAACAAGGCTTTCTCTATTCCTGCCATTCTTCTCTTATTTATCAGCTGGAGTTTTTCCATAGAGACAACCAATCATCCCATCATCTAATTTTTGATCAGCACAGTGAGAATCTTCATAACGAAAAGGCAGAAAAAAATACATCAATAAAAATAATGAATTCTTAGTTCTCTATTTTCTTTCCAAAATAATGTGCCAGTTTACATAACAATCCCCCCAGAGATCAATATGCTTTGCATTGTCACTGCTTTGTTTTCAGTATTGTGAGGAACTCTTGAATGTGTTTCAATCTATCTCAATTCTTACTATGAATAGTGCTCAAATTGTTCCAGCTTTGCCCAGTGGGAGCCTACCCATGCCATGTTTGGGTTCTTTCAACAGGAATCTTTTATTTGAGAATATTTCTGCTCTTGGGTTTATTAAAAATATCCCACGCTCATTTTACTTCCTTATTTTTTAAATTTAAGAAGCAGAGACAAAGATCTCACAGCCATTGGTTCACTCCCCAAGTCCTCAGAAGAGTATAGGTCAAGCCGAAGCTGGGAGCCAGGGACTCCATCCTGAACTCCCATTTCACACAGGTGGCAAAAACCCAAACACTGACTGGAGCCATCACTTGTTACTTCACAGGGTGCCTCTGGCAGGAAGACAGACTCACACGCAGGGAAAAAAAAAAAACACAGGCAGAGGTGGGGGCTTGAACTCCAAGCAGTGTCTGATTTTTGAAGCTAAATTCCACCTCTAAACTCATGAAATTCCCAACCCAGACTTGGAATTACCCACTTCTGCAGGCAGATCTCATCCTTTTCAGTAGAAATGGAGTTTTGAAGACAAAATCAGAGCACCAGCAATACTCAAGAAGGCTTGTGTCTGCGTCCTTCTCTTCGGACAGGAGCAGGTAATTTGGCCTGAACAGACTTGAGCTCCTAAAGATACACAAAGGAAGGAGAAAGGCAAGCATCTAGGAGCGACAGACCCAGCAGCTCAGTGAGTGCTGACCATGTTTTCATCCAAGAGCACAACTGTGGGGAAGGAGGAGAGAATCTGAGTGGAGAGGAATTCTACAGACTCACTCTATACAAGAGGACTCAGCAACTGATTTGCCAATTCAAGGCAATGGGAGTGAACTTGAGGAACAAATCAGAAACTTGCAGCCAAAGCCTAGCTTTATATCTCATCAAATGTGTAACCCAAGGCTTACTATTTCACTTCCAAACTTCTGTAGCATGGACTGTAAATTGGGAATAGTACCTCCTGCTTGACAAGGTTGTTGGAAGAATTGGATGGGAAAGTAGGTGTGTGAGATGCAGAAGGCTTACAAATATGAAACGTGGGTTTCCCTTGCAGTGTATGTGGTCTTACCTGTGAAGTGAGGGGTCGGCCCAGATCAAGCCCAAGCTTCTCCCAGTCCCGACTGCCCTAGCCATCCCCACAGTTGCAACACCTGCTTTGTTCTCAGATAATGTGATAGACTATTACTAATGGATCTGCCAGCATTTGCCCACGCCAGGTTGTATTGCTTACTTTATTTGAAAAGATGATGTAACACATTTAATGTCAACAGAAAACTAAACCTCATACCTTTCTGTGGGATATTTTTTTCTTATTTAATATATATATATTGGCAGCTTTCACTTTAGAAAAAAATTAAAATAGTGTGTTATGAAAATGTCACTTGAAGTGACAAACACAGAAGGAATCAAAAGAGCCAACCAACCCTCAGCAGTTAACTTAGAGCCGCTTAAAACACAATTCAGGATGGTTGAGCTGATGGATGCTGCTTTGGTTTTAGAAAATGTAGCATTAACTCTTGGTCAATTCCTTCCCAGAAACTTCCCTGCCCATGACGTCAAGGATACCTGGGGAATCTTGTTGAGGTTATTTGCTTCTCTAAATCTTGTTTTTTGAGGAATCTGCCAGGATAATTTTTGGATCAAGATGTTGCAGATTAAAATGGTCACCCAACAGTTAATACAGTCATATTTTCTTGCTAAAGAGGGAGTAGGCCATTCATTGTATCCTTGCTTTTTAATACAAAGTGAATGCAATGGCTGGTGCTGCACCGATCGGAAGCCAGGAGCCAGGAACTTCCTCTGGGTCTCACATGTGGGTGCAGGAACCCAAGGCCTTGGGCTGTCCTCGTCCTCTTTCATAGGCCATAAGCAGGGAGCTGGTTGGAAAGCGGGGCCGCCGGGATTAGAACTGCTGCCCATATGGGATTCCGGCGCATTTAAGGTGAGGACTTTAACCACTAGGCCACGGCACTGGGCCCTGCTTTACTTTTATTAAAAAAAATTCTTAATCAAAACAAACAAGGAGTCTGATCAAGTCTAGAGTGGTGATAGGTACATTATTGCTTTTTTGTGTATATATTTATGATTTTCATAAAATTAAAAAATCAGTATTTTAGTGAAGGTTTTAAAGATCCACACAGGAGATAGTTGTTACTTAATGATGTATATGTGTGTGTGTACATATATGTATATATATATACACATGTATGTGAATATATATGTGTATATTTTGGTCTTAAAATCAGGCTGTAGTTTTCTGAAACTCAAGAAAGCATATTTTCCCTTTCTTTGTTAAGACTCCACACTGGAACACCCCATTCTCACAAAGTCGCCACTTCCTGCTTCAGCAGCTGCACCTGCCTTGGAGATCTGGGGTGTCACAAGCCTTCTGAGGGTGATGTATATTCCCTTTCCTGCCAGGGATGAGGGCAGCCCTGCTTTTAAGGGCACATGGGATCTCCTATGGGAGGAGAGCAGGGAATGGACAGCAACCCCATTTCACACTGTGCACTGGACAAGGTTTCCTGGCTGCCAGCCCAAGCTGAGGGCCACTGGACTTTGCTACCCCTCTGTTTGCCCTCAAAGCTGCTGACCTTCAAGATGGCTAAGAGCCTGCCCTTCTCTAGGTTGGCTCAGTGACTCTCACCAAGCAAGCTAGGCTCAGATGTCTGCTGCATAGGTTCATCCTTCCCCTTTCGGTTTATTCAAAAGTTTCTTTATAAGCTGAGGCAATCTTCAATCACATCATGATTCCTACAGGTTGAAGATAAAGAAGCTGTTATTTTTGCAACTTACGTTCTTTTTGGCACCCATCCCATAATGAAATATTCCTATTTTTGAATAAATCAGAAAGTACTGGCAGTAGCTGTTGGCATGATGAAGCTGGGGGCCATGCTTACCTGGGAGATGCTAACCCCAGCCACGTGGAGGGCAGTTAGAACTTCAGGAAAGTTGGTACTACGCAATCACTTCTACCTATTGCTTGAGCTAACACACCATTCACCGAAGACAGGTGAATTCAAGGACAGCAAGGCCAAGTAAACCCATTGTGTTCCTGAGTTTATTAGTGACTAGCTTATATTTGCAACATTCAGCGTTTGGGCTTACTAAACATCTTCAGACTTTGCTAGATAATTATCAGTCCTGTTACCCTTAGAATCAAATCACTTTTCATTACCAGGCTATTTTCGGCAATTCCGAAAAGTCTTAGAAATGTTGAAATCTGTAAGAATCTTTATCTTTCCTAGTTGAGCTCAAAGGTGACATTTTCTTAATTGGCCAGAGAGTTTAAGAAGTTTCAGCTATTTTTAAATAATGTCCAGGACTTTTTTTAAAAAATCCCATTTTAAGAAGAGTTTTGTATGTGCATACCTCAAAGAGAGCTCATTTTCAAAGTTCAGCCTTTGTGATGCTCACTGAAGGCTAAAGGCCTGGCTTGTTCTTATTTATTTATTTTACTTTTTGAGAAAGCTGTTTGGAAACATTCCACATAAATGCCTTCTATTAAGCAGCTTTGCCAGCATCTCACTTGCGGGACTGGTGATCCAAGATCAAATTGGAGTTAACTCTTTATTTTGCCAGCCTCAACAAGGTATTTTGATCCTCTGACCCAAACAATACAGTTTTAGCACTCCCTTTATAGACATAGAATATTACATCAAACAAGAGAGACGAAGAAACCTCCATCATCAGAGCTGTGTTTTAAGCAAGAGAGTAATGGAAGGATGCAGGAAGACAAATGTTAAGGGAAAATTTGAGGTAAAAACCAAAGGAAAAACACTGGAGTTTTGGTGTTGAGAGGTGACTGCAACTTTAGGATATGGGTCAGGAAGCATCTGCATATGAACAAAGATTTTCGATGGTGAAGGAATTAGCCATGTGATTGTCTGGACAAAGTGTGTTCTGGACAGTAGAACCAACCACTACATACTCTAAGGGATCAGAGTATTAGGTGTAGAGTGAGCAAAGGAGAGGATGAAAGATAAAGTTCAAAGATAAAAGGGGCACCAGCCCATGTACGAAGGTCTTGTCAGTTTCTTGTGGACTTGAGCCTTGAATCCGAGTCCCAGGGAAAGCCATTGCAGGGACTGAAAGACAATAGTGAAGTTCGCTGATATATTTCCAAAGAACTGACTATTGTTATAAAGAAGAAAACTTTTGGAAGGAAAAACTAGAGCTTAGAGAAGGTTACTGCAGCACTCCAGGACAAAGATATTAGTTAGCTGACCTCATGACAAGGTCAATGGGGTTGGCAAACGGATTGGACTCAAAGACGGAGCAGATTTTTCCTGCAGGATTACATAAAGGGTGGTGAGAGAAAAAAGAAGACTCAAAAGTGACACATAGCTTTCAGTCTGAACAATTATAAAGTTGGAGTCTTCTATTGAAGGGATCTTCAGATGGTGCCTGCTGAGGGAAGGAAGTCTGAAAGCTCAGGTTTGGACATGTTGAGTTGGAGCTCAGTAGGATAGATTCAACTACTGGTTTTCTCTTAAATAAAAAATGCACCTCCTTCAAAGGATGTAAAATGAAGGTAAGGCAGAGTTGTACCTGAGTTTTAAAATTTAGTTATTTAAAAGGCAGAATTATAGTGAGAGAGGGAAAGACAAAGACAAAGAGATCTTCCACCCTGATTCACTCCACAAATGATTGTGATGATTGGGACTGGACCAGGCTGAAATAATGAGCCTGGATCTCCATCTGGGTCTCCCATATGGGTAGCAAGGTTCCAAGTATTTGCTGAACCAGAAGTGGCAGCAATGAGGACTTGAACAGGTGTTCTTATATATGACCCTGCATTGCAGGTGCTAGCTTAAGACACTGTGCCGCATTGCTGGCCTAGAGCTGTCTAATACTGTAGTTTCAGAGCCTTAGATAGTCCTTAGCACATGTGGATAAATAATTAAAAATAGTTGCAGGTCAGTGTTGTTACAGTGCCAAATGAAAGTTGTATGGTACAGAGCTATTAATTATTAGTATAGTGAGATCTGTCTGTCACTTTTTCTGTGCAATCATGCTACTGGTTGAATGCTTGCATCCCCTGAAATTCTCAGGTTGAAACACCAATCCCCAAGGTGTTGTTTGATATTAGGAGGTGGAGCCTTCTTCAGGGGTGATTAAGCCAGGACGGTGGAGCCTGCGTGGATGGGACCTACACCTTCATAAAGCTGCTTGGCCTCTTCTGCCACAGGATGCCATGGTAAGAGGACACCTTCCAGGAAGCAGGAAGTAGATCCTCACCAGACAAGGAGGCAGACAAGGAGGCTCCTGGAACCCTGATCTTGGATGATCCATCTTCTGGAACTGTGAGAACTAAGTGTCTGTTGCTTGGAAGCCACTCAGTTTATGGAGCTGGGGTGTTACGGCAGCCAGGACAGATGGAGACAGACCATAAATACTTCTCCAATAAAACTGAAAATACTTTTACAAGGGGCAGATGATACTCATAACTATCCATTATGGATTCAACAGTGAGTGTATAAATGGTCAGAAATGAGGTTATGCTGCCGAATAACACAAAGCTGAAAGAACAACACAATGTGTCCGAACTAGCAGGCAGTCTGAATGGTAGCAAAAAGTGTTTACAAACCTGGCCGTAAAAAAAGAAAAAAACCACAAAGCCCCCTTTCATCTAATTCCTTTCATGTTCAACACCTGTAGTAAAGGCCCCAAGTTCTTATTTCCTTACTCAAGGGAAAGAAAATCAGCTGTCAGGATTTCAAATGCCAGGAGGAGTTACTGTCATCACAGATGTATGAGTATTCCATCAGTCACCAGAGTTTATTTCACGTAGACATGTTCTCTTAATATCACACCAGGTAGTTTCCCACAATTATTACCCCGCTTAGCAATCCACTAGTCACAGACTGTGCCTTTGGCTCGGAAGGTGCAGATTTCCATCACAGCCCAATTGCTTAAAGCATTTTTTAACATTTGCCTTAACATCCTATCAAATATATTGCTTCAAACTCTATATAACCAATGCTTTCAAGTGATTCCAGTAAACATATTCAGCAGAAATTATATAAACCTTACATAACTAATATTTGCATGATGTATTAAGATCCTGGCGCCAAGCACAGTAGTGAAGTCCAACAGTACTCCATAAGTTTCTTTTTTTAATTAGCTGCCACATAGACTGTAGAAGGCTTACAGTCTAAATATTCCTTGGTAGGAACATTTCCACCATGAAAAATATTCTGTTTTATTTTTTAGAAATGGGAATGTAAATTGGTTAGCCAATGCAGCTGGGAAGCCACAGAATGTCCATCATTGTTCAGAAACCTGGGACAAAACACAGTTAATGGATTTGCAATCAAATCCAAAATATTTCACCGGAGTGAGACCTGCCTCTGAATTTTAATCCATATAGTTGCTAACAGAAAAAACAGCTCTTAAGTCTCTGTGTCTTCTCAGAAACAGACTATTTTTTTCATAAAATGGTGGAAGACAACTCAAGACCCCTCAAAACAAAGCTAATTTTATGGCAAAACTGTTGCAGAGATGGAATGTAAATGAAAACCAAGGGTAGAATTCTCAGATAAAATACCAAGTACTATAAAAAGTTCATGAAAAATATAGCTAAAAGATAAATTTATTTTGGTGCATAAGGTAGATGAGATCCTGAGATAATTTTTTTCTTTACATACACAGACACACACAGAAAGATTCATGAACTTCGTGAAGAAACTCAGTTGAATTTCAGATAATCTTGAAAGAATTGATCCAAATATGTCCCAAATAGTGCATAGAACATAATTGGAATCCATTGTTTATTTGAAATTCAAATTGACCTAACAACCTCTATCTTCATTTCCTGTATATGGTAGCAGTAGCCAAAGGAAAATAAAGATGCAGATTTTTAATTAGCATTATTTCACCCTGCACCAATGAAAAGCAGATGGAAGGAATTGTTTAGTTTTCTACTTGATTGTAATGATTTTTATGACTTCCAAAATGACAACAATCTTGAGATCTATGTATAGGGTTAAAATAGGTGAAAGAAATGGGCTATCCTGGTATATATCCTGGTTTATGATGAACATTGAAAAGTTCACACATCAGAAAATCAGATGTTACACCAACAACTGGCATTTAAATAACTTAAGCTGCAACTGGAAAGAATTCCAGCACTGTAGGCACAAATGGGTCTTATTGTACAGTCATATTTCATTTAAGTGAAACACGGGCAATCCCTTTGGAAAACATGTCCAAAATATCACTCTGCTGCTTCTACAGGGCGCTGTACCTCTCTGAGGGGAAAGCATTGCTAAAGAAAGTTTGCTCAAGAAATATAAATATTTGGACACTATTTTCCGCATAATAACAAAACCACAGTTAGACCAGGTTCAAATGCTGAATTTGAAATTGCAGGTCTGGCAAATTATTGATGACTCTGGCTTCTGCCCCTCTGTGGGAGTTAGGCACAATGACCTGTCTCTTCCCAAGCTGTGGGATCAGAATGACTCAGAATGTTGTGGATTTGGGGATGTGACCTTTCAGGTGGAACTGATGGAGGCTTCTGGAATACACTAACTCTGAAAGGCTCTGTTGAAGAAGGGAAGACCTGGTGGTGCCTTCCCTCTGCTGGTTCCTGAGCACTTGTTGTTGTTATTGTTTATTGTTGTGCTCAATCTGTGCCAGCACATTAGCAATCTTCTCAAATCAGCCCTTTGGGAGGTTCAGTTGAGTATTTTCTAAATTTGTATCCTGTGTTTGCTGCCATAGTTGGCACTGCAATGCCCTGGTAGCTGACACCTTTGGTTTCTATAATCCAGGTACAAATATGTGACAGACTTTCAAAAAGTTCATAGGACATACATATTATGAAAAAAAGCTTTGCATAGAATTTTTTGTGTGTTGCTATCAAAATAAGCTTGTCTCTTTTTTTAAAAAAAATGTAGTCCTTTATGTTCATTTTCAATGAACACTTTGAAGTAGCCATGTATAAACTCTGCAGGTGGACAGCGTGACTTCACTGGCACAGAACACAGGAAACATCATTATTAATCTAAGCAACAATCGATATCGTTTATTGATCATTCACTATGGCCCTGGCACTACAGAATTTTTCAATATAGATTCAACATCTTTGGTAATATGAGATTTTATTTCTCCAATTTTATAGATAAGGAAACTCAGAGTAATTAAAATACTTGGCCTACATTTTATAATTAACAAAATGGTACAGCTAGATTTGTGCCAGGACGAATCTAGCTGCAGAATCTCCAAGCTTACCACCTCGAAACACAGTCTTTGTGAATGGATCAGATCACATTGAAGAGATTCCACCTTTGCCACTCAGGTTTCCTATGAATTAGGCAGCAGATCTTTAACGGGGGACTATAGATTTCAGGAGAACAGGAGTTGGTGCAGCTAAAGGGAATGCAAACAACTGTTTTTGAACTTCCCCCCACCAAAAAAAAAAAAAAAGTCACGGTTGCTCTTGCTACTCCTATAGACATGATATATATTTTCTGGCTTATGTCGGTTTGTCTGTGGTAAGGCTACTGAACTGAATCAACAGTAGGCACAAGGCTGTAACTCATTCGAGGATCTGAGCATTCTTGATGCTAGTTACCTGGAGAGGGGTGTGTGACACACACAAACACAGATAGGATCTCCTCGTAGGATGTGGATCTAGCTTTGCTGGTCTTACTCACCCAGGAGGAAGGTCAGTCTGTACAGAGAGCCTGGTAATGGTTGCAGCATGCACTGTCCTTGAGACAGGATTACAGCATCTGTGCCTCTCACCCACAGTGTGTGTTTCCTTGTTGCAGAACGTTTGGGAAAGGCCTTCCAAAGGTTCCAATGCCTCTGATTCTGAAGGAGAGAATTCCTAAATGAACTGGGCCATGGAATGATGGACGGTGTGAGGATGAAGGAAGTGAACTGAGACAGAAGGCAGCAGGGCAGGGATGAGGATAGAAGCTGCCCAGGGGCTGACTCCTCCTTCCTCTCTTGGATTTGGCGCCAGAGCTTGGAGGCGCAGGTTTGTATTTCAGTTTGGAGACAGGCACCCGAGTTGCCTTCCTTGTCACTGACATAGAGTGTATTTGGGAATGGTATGTAAAAACAGCTGTGCCAGTATTTTTGCCCTGGTGAAGAGTCAGAGATCTGAGGACCAACTTCACAAATGTGGAGATGCAAGTGCTTTCACACGTGGCCGAGGACATGCTATCGATTCTGTATATTGACAGGATGGGGGAAGCTGAAAACTAGGCTTCCGGCAACCCTATTCATGGCTCCAGAAAGTTTTATTTTATGGTTTTACAGGAAAAAAAATAGAAGCCTCGCTAGCTGCAAGGAAGGTAAAACCAGAGAAGATATCAGAAAAGCAAGAGCAAGGTCTGTTGAAACTAACGCTTGTCTGGGCACATGACAGACAGAAGCACTCAAGCCACACTCATTTCAGGAAACTTCACTTCGGTTTCCATGCCCACACATGTAATATATATATACATATGCATATACACAGACATATACATATGATATTTGAGAATCTGAAAACATGTTGCTGCGAGTGCCAAGGACCTCATGAGGCATCCATTTTCATATTCTTTTTGTGACAACTGCTGTCAAATTTATCTAGTTTTTTTTTAGCAATAAACTGATGCTAACCCACGGTGAGTCCAAGGTGCAGCCCTCAGTGGGAAGGATGAAGCTTGCAGACATTTCATGCAATGTGAGAGCTGCAGATGGAACCAGCGCGAGAAAGGCAGCGGGTTTTGTGGGGCTCCCAGACTTAGAGCTGGGAGACCATGGCCCCCTTGTCTCAGACCCCAGATACTGAGTGGACGTCAGGGAGGGGCAGCAGGGCATCGTGTTTGCCCAGCAGCCTGCTCACTTCGCTGTGAGAAGGGAAACATCGCTCTCTCTACTACAATAGCGGTGCATGTAAGTATATGTACATACACGGCATAAAATGCATAGAAAATTAGAATTTAAGGATGTTTATTTTGGTACATTTCAAAAATCCATGCATAGTTTACATTTTCATAAACTTTTGAGGAGCCCCTTGGAGATATCTATCTATCTATCTATCTATCTATCTATCTATCTATCTATCTATCTTGTATCACAGAGGGAAAAAAGGAAACACCACCATACACTGCTTGTTAGGGTGAGTCTCATGTTTACTAACTGTCAGACTTCAAAAATTAAATAGATTCACATAAGCCTCTAAACGGGAGGCTTCCCAGAAGGCTTCTTAGGGAGGAGAAAAGTAAAAACCTATTCCATGGCGTTTCGTAAACACCTCTTGCTTCCAAGACCGCGAGAATCATCAGGCGTCAGAATTCCGGAGCCTGGGATGTGCACTGCACCTGCGGGGCCAAGCTCTCAGCCCAGCGGAGGCTCCACGGTCCAAGCCTCCTGGAAGCATTCAGTCACCAGGCACCAGCCCGCAGACGCACCTCCTCACACGCTGCGGACCGCGCAGGGCAATGGGACTTTTCTCAAAGATTCATCAAGTATAGGAGACGGCTTAGACAACTCAAAGTTAGGAAACTTTAGGAAGCCATGAGCTTCTTTCCAAGGGATCGTCTGCATTTCTGCCCAAGGAACGCAAAGGTGATCAAATAAATAAGCCACCCAGACTAGAACATGTTGCCAGGGTCCACCCTTAATGACGGAGGACAGCAGCAACTCACAGAGGGACTTTTCACCCCTGGGGCAATTCCTACGTCAGTCATCCCCTTTTCCGGTGCACTCCTGGTACCCAGCTCCAGACTCCACCATTCTGAACCACAACCCAGCCCTTTTTCCTCCTGTCCTCTACAAGCCAAGCCGCGCTCGGGGGTTTCCAGCCCCTCCTGACCAAGTGCCCTCTCCCGAGGGAGACCCTCAGGTTGCGCACCGAGAAGCCACGCTAGTCCGGTTTGTGTGTGTTGGGGGGATGGGGGGAGGAGGAGGGAAAAGGGGGGAGGCTGGTGGGATGGAAGCGACGCTAGGTTTTAGCCAAAATACTAGTTACTTCCACTGGAGGCCATGGCACACGGCAGAGTGCGCAAAGCCCCAGCGGTGACTCCAAGCTTGACTCTTGGTCGGGGCCACTGCCCAAGGAACTGTTGTTTGTGCTGCATCATCCCCAAGAAAAGGGACGCTGAGAACCAGAGACGCTGAGACTGGGGAACCCAGCCCAGCTCCAGCCAACCGCAACCACCGCAGACGGCTTCCCCCAGAGAACAACTCCGCTCCACTCCTCAGGTTCTCTCGACCCTTCCAGGGTCGGGCCGTCGGAGCAAGTCTGGTTGCAGACTCTGGCAGGTGTCTGAGCAGCCGGGGCGCCCACCCAAGTTCCATAGTACTGCACAGCCAGCCACCTGTTCCACAAAGCCGGGAGTTCAAGCGGGCGCGAGTTGCGGCAGGAAGGACCCTGTCACCTCCTTCTTTCAGCGCTGCACAGGGCGGCCACCAGGCTTATCTCGCTCCCAAATCTAGTTACACACACACCTTCACGAACCCCTTGGGACTAGCACCACTCGGGCCACCTGCGCGCTTGGGTCTCCAGCGCCAGCCCCTGTGACCCACACAGCCCCAAACCCTTCCGAGAGGGCAGCCAGCAAGTACCTGCCGTGAAGATGCAAAGAGCGAAGAGCGTCTGGCAGACCATGGTACCGTGGAGCTTGGTGCCCAGCCCAGCTCGGGCGGCAGGGACTTTCTGCGGACTGACGAAGCGCTCCGGGAGCTGAGGGCTCCTCCTCTGCCCGGCAAGCGGCGGTGAGAGCCGAGAGGCGCGGATGGCCGGGAGGGCTCAGCGAGGCAAGGGGAAAGGCAGCGCGGCACCTTCAGCAGCGTGTCCTCCAACGCCTGGCGCGCTACTGCTCCATCCCAGCCACCTCGGTCCCAGGCCGCCTCCGCCGCCAAACCCCTCCCACCCGGGCCCCGCCGGGGCACCGGGACCACCCCCTGGCTGTCTCCCAGCGCTCGGGTCCCTGGGAGCTCCGGCCCAGGGCGGCCTCTGCTGGACAGTCAGGAGTGAGCTCTCAGCTGGACCTAGATTCAGCGCTTGTTGGGAGCCCCCTTGCTCCTGAGGGGCTGCTGGTGTGAGTGTGAAAGGCTGGACCCTCAGGAAACGAGCCCAGCTTTCCTTGGAGGAGCTTGCAGTCTTTAAAGAGGCCGCTCTGTGCTGTTTCACGCATCACCTCGCAGAGTCAGCACACTTCTTCCCGAGTCTGAAGACGTTTTTGCTTCACACGTGCAAACGTTCCTGAATGTCTATGAAACGCTCTCCCATGTTCAGCCCCACTGCCCTTCCTGGGGCCTGAGCCAGCATGTCTGCACCCTGGTCAGCGTCTTACTAACAATTAAGTACTAGTGTCAGGTACTTTCGATCATGGGATGACCAAGCCAGCTGCTGTACTAGGTATTGTGCATTTTCTTCTAACTCCATTATGCCATAAGAATAATTATGAATCCATTTTACAGATGGAAAAACAAAGGAAGAAAAATCATGTGCTCAGGGACACATATTCTGTAAGAACAATTTGTGCATATTCCCTAACCGTTCTCGAATGCCGTGAGCTGTTCACGTATAAACTAAGTCTTGTAGTTCTCACAAGTCACTGTTGTAACCGCATTCTCAGGGCAGGAAATGGCAGCAGGCAGAGGATGACGTTTCTGCTCAAGACCACTCAACTGGTAAAGTGTTGTCCAGATCTGCGCGGGCACCCTGGGGCATCCTCCGGGCTCTGCCAGCCCTCAAAGCAGCTGGGAAGCCAGTCATAACTGATGTTTCATTTGGCTCCTCCCCATTCTCTCTACACCTTAAATGTGCTTAGTCCCCACCCTTCAGTTACAGCAGAAGCCAGCTTTCCTGCCAATGCCTGCTATCACTAGCCCGACGGCTCCCTCCTGACCAGCCTGGCGCACACACAGCAGCGGTCCCTACAGGACTGATTCGCTTGGTGTCCTGAGGCAGCTGCGGAAAGCTGTGACTTCGTTCTTGTGTACTCCGTGGAGTCCCCTTTCTTTATCTGTGGCTAGCTGGAGCTCTGTGCCTGGCCGCACTGTCACCACGTACACAACTGGCATTCACTTTGGCCATCTGACTCAACGGGACTCCTAACTTGTGTACTTGGTCAATGTTTTGATCCCTGTTGGGATGAGAAATAAGACACTACAAGCAAGTGGCACATCTTCCTTCCCACCTCCCGAGCTCCAGAACCTGCAGATTTAATTTGTTGAACATACTCTCCGAACACTTTTGACCCTGAGGGTTTGCGGTTCCCAGTGCAATACACCGGATGAGGATGAATTTTCTGCCTCTGGATTTTTATGGTCCTGGAGGCAGAGACCACACACAGTTTGAAGCTTTGCAGGGATGGTCTTCAAGGCACCGGTGCCTTTAAATAATGTGATTTAAGCTAAATAACTGCATGGTAAAAATAAAGGTTTCTGAAGGCCACTTCACCGAAACGTATTTATCAACTGAAATTCAACAAACTTTTGATGCAGTCCCCTTGGAGGAGGCAAGGCATGTGAGAATTCAACTTTGATAAGTAAGATGATAGCTTGGCACTCAAAGAATTTGTGGGCCCTACATACTATCAGTTAAAAGCTTTAAGACTTTTGATTATATACACAGCTGAGTTGAAATAATTTCATTAACTAAATTCACTCCTTTTCATTGCCGATTAAAACTTTGTACGGGTGAGAAACTGTGTGAGAGAATTTCTTTTTTTTCTTTTGTTAAAGATCTATTTATTTTATTTTTAAAAGATTTTATTTTATTTTAATTGGAAAGTCAGATATACACAGAGAAGGAGAGACAGAGAGGAAAATCTTCACTTGATTCACTCCCCAAGTGGCTGCAACGGTTGGAGCTGAACCAATCTGAAACCAGGAGTCTGGAGCCTCTTCCAGATCTTCCACATGGGTGCAGAATGCTAAGGCTTTGGGCTGTCCTCGACTGCTTTCCCAGGCCACAAGAAAGGAGCTGGGTGGGATGCACGTTCGCCAGGACATAAACTGGCACCCACATGGGATTTTAGCCACTAGGCTACCGTGCCAAGCCTGATCTTTTTTACTTTTAATTGAAAAGTAGAGTTACAGAGAGAAGGAGAAACAGAGAAAGATCTTCCGTCTGCTGGTTCACTCTCCATATGGCTACAGTGACTGGAGCTGAGCCCAAGTCAGTAGCCTCTCTCAGGTCTCCAATGTGTGGCAGGGACCCAAACTTCTGGACAATCCTCTACTGCTTTTCCAGGACACAAGCAGGGAGCTGGATGCGAAGTGGAGCAGCCAAGACTAGAATTGGCACCCAAACGGGATACCAATGCTGTAGGCTCAAACCTAGACTACTGTACCATGGTGCTGATCCCAAGAGAGAATTTCTTAATTTCGTAGTTCAGAAGCCTGACAGTTACTGATTGCATGGCCTAAGGCAGATTATTTAGTCGTTACAATCCTCAACTTCTCTATCTGAGAAATGGAGATAATAATACCTCATGTCAAAGATTTGTTGTAACAATCAAATTCATGGGAAGTATTTACACTACTGAGCAGACTTTTGACAACTATTTGGTATTGTTTTTCTTAGAAATGATTAGGATGAAAAAATGTAATGAACAGTTCAATCACATAAATCATCAGTATTATATTTAAAATTGCCTTTAAACATTTTAAATGCAAAGTGACTGTGTAATTCACTCCTCAAAGACCCTCAACCACCAGGGGTGGACCAACAGTCCTGAACACAATCTGAGTCTCCCGTGTGGATGGCAGAAGCCAAGTACCTAAGCCATCAGAGGCTGCTCCTTGCCCCACCCCCCGCACCTCCCATGCCTCGCACACAGTGCGTGTTAGCAGGAGGGAGGATGAGAAGAAAAGGCAAGCTCAAACACACACATTCCCGTATGGGATGTGGGTGTCTGAAGTGTTGGCTTAACACACTGTGCCACGACCCTCACCTTCATTGTGATCAGTCATTAGATTCCTTACTACTCAGAGACGTCGGTCATATGCTAGTCCCTAGCAGGCTGTACATACGTCATCTTAGCCAGAAAATCTCACACATTTGATTGCAGGACTGTTTTTCAGTCATCAGTGTGTATTTCTGTAGGAGGAACCATTTCAGATCCCCTGCAGACGGTTGCTTCTTTTTTCCTGCAACAGTAATAAACAATCATTTCTTAAATGTCGAGTCTGAGAGTAAATCAATATCATTTTCATGTTGTGTCACATTAAAGTCTGCTGATAGATCTTGTACTTTGAGCAATTTTGGTTTTCTGAAAATTACACAATTGAGGTAGGAAATTCATCAACATTTCAATCCATTTTGTTATTCCATATCGAAGGACCACATTTAATCTATGCAACTAAAACATTTAATATGTTCAACTAAAGCATTAGAAAAGTTCTGTAAGTGTCGGGAAGGATTGATGATAGTGAAGGCTATAGGAACCCTCAAATTCCTATGTTCTTTGAAAGCTTGAACCTAAATATTGGCACTGAATACTGTTACTGCTCTCTTTCGTGTTATAAACTAATTTCATGGAGAAAATATCTCACAAGAATCCAGATCTAAATGACCATGGTTTGTCAGAGCACAACAAATATGCTTTATGTATACTTTTCCTTTGTTTATCTAGATGATCAAAGGGATATGTGTTCAAGTCAAGATTTAGTAAAGTTAATTTTGTATTTATTCTGTGTTGTCATGAACATTCACAGGTGAAACTTGCTTTCTTTCTTGCTTTAAATTGTATTTGCACAGATGGGTGTGATACAGCTGCTGGTCTATTTTGATGTTTATCTTGTTCATTACTGTATTGGAACACCTGGACCAAAGTAACATTATAAAGAGGCTGATTTAACTCACAGTTCTGGATGCTCAAGGTCATGGTGCTGGTATGAGCTCAGCCCTCGTGCAGGCCTCAGGGTGCTGGGGTCATGGTGGTAGAAACATGTGTGAGCAGCCGAGGTCACATGGCTAGACGGGGAGCCAACAAGACTGAGCAACGGGCAAGCCTTGATCTTTCACAACTATTTTCTAAGCGCTAACTCAGGAGACCCATGAGGACCACATGTTTTAGTTGGAAGTAATTTGTTCTTCTTGCTTTTTTATTGTAAGTAGCCTGTGAGGATACTGTAGAACACTTGCTTCAGGAAACACATTGAAAATAATCATTCCATCTGTGTCTTGAGGAGAATCAGGTATTTGTAAAGCATAGCAGAAGTTTCAGCCTGAGGTTGAAAACATTGTGATCTAACAATATGCTTTCATTGCAACTGAAATATCTGACTTAGAAATTTTACTCTGTTGATGTGATTGCTTTTGATTGTTAGAAAAAAGCATTCTCTTTGTTGAAGTTGCAAATGCCGAACTTTTCTGTTGATAAGTTTTACTGTATTTAGCAAGTCAATTTCTATAACTGATATAACATTTTGAGCTTTTGATTGCTATTCAGCTTCATACAGGACAAGTTAGCTAACTCAGATATATTAAATGTCAGTAATAATTCACAGTTTTTATTTTTCTGTTAGATGTTTCTATTGTTCAACTTAATGATAATATTTATTTAATAGTTTGTACTTATTTAACAATAGAATTATGGTAATTATACTCATAGACCATGCTCTATGAAACTACAAAAGTACATAAACTCAAAATATACAAAGATGAATAAGCCATGAATATATTTTAATTTTAGGGTTACTATGAATTACACTTTAACATTTTTTACATTAATTATAAATCTTTCAGCATTTGAGCTAGAAACTACACACATTTAAAAACCCAAGACATTTTAGGGATACCTACTCCCAAGAGATTTTAGCTGGGGTGATGATTGAAATCTTGTGTGCAACACTGGGTGACATCCAGGCCTCTGCTGTGTGACATGTTAATACTTCCAGTCCACTGACTTGCTTTGCTTGTGGTTATTCTTATTCCAACGCAGCCAACTTCCCTGAATTTGGCCTTTCTTTTTCTCTTAACATGGATGGCTGTGAATATTTTAAATTTATTCATGTTTATTAGAATGGCAAATTTACAGATAGAATGAGAGACAGAGAGAAAATATTCCATCTGGTGGTTCACCCTCAAAATGACTGCAATGACCAGAACTGAGGCTATCTGAAGCCAGGAGCTAGGAGCTTATTCTGGTTCTCCCAAACAGGTTCAGGGTCCCAAGGTTTTGGGCCATCCTCTGCTGCTTTCTCAGTCCACAAACAGAAGGCTGGATGGGAAGTGGAACAGCTGGGACATGAGCCTGTGCTTATATGGAATCTTGGCACTTGTAAGGTGAGAATCTAGCCATTGAGTCATCGCATTGAGTCCATGGTGGTAAATATTTTAAACTTGGCAAAGTTTCCTTCATATTTATCTATGTTCTAGTACTGTTTGATTATTGAAACTGTAAGAAAAATAGAAAAGGCACAGAGTCCTGGAATTATTATGAGTGATTATTCAATCACAAATTTTTAAAATTGGATCTGTTGTTAGCTTCCTAAGTTCAAAGTTCAGAAAGGGATTCAAGCTAGTTTAAAAAAAAAAAGTATCCAAGAAGAACAATCTTGAGCCATGCTTAGTTGTTTAGACTTTCCATGCAAGACTGGAAATTTTGAGTTAATGTTTCTGGTTGATTATGTTGTGATAAGGACCACCTTTTTGCCATGGTGGTCCCCAAAAGAAAACGGATACTACTGTCATCAAAACAGAAAACCGAAGAGCCCAAATTAGTCAACTCAACAGTTTTTCAGGGACAGAAATTGTTGAGCCCTCTTCCCTGCCAACCAATGTGTATACACCTCTTTGAGTGATCAGCAGATGCCTGCAGTATTTTAAATCTAATCTCCATATGTAACCATTTTTAATGCTGTTATCATCCCAAATAAAGCAGATGATAGGAAGCAAACTTGTAGCAGTTTAAATTCGCAAGAATTGACTCTCTCCCATATCATGTAATCGCTAAAATAGTAACAAGTCAGTTGTCTGAAAGGAAAATAAGATTGTATAAATTATTGAGTCAATCTATTTGCCTTTGGTTATTGAGCATACTGTCAATCTGCCCCCTTAGGCATTCGGGGTGTGGGAGGTCACTGGTGGTGAAGTGAATAGCTGCTTCTTTGCTGCATCAGCAGTCATTAGATGGAAGCATATTAATTATTCAAGAGGGCAGAAATAGCCAATGCCATAGCTCATAGAATAGATTCAACATGACTACTGTACATTCAATTTGTTAAAGTATTTTCCTTAGTGGTTGTTGATTAAAATGCTTGTATATTGGAGTTCCTGGATTAAATTTCCACTTTGGCCTCCAACTCCAACTTCCTACTGATGCAAAGCCTGGGAGGCGGAGGTGATGATTCTAGTAGCTGGATTCCCACCCCTTCATGTGAAATGGGATGAGTTCCTAGCTCTTGGTTTCAACCTCGATTCACCCCAATCTTGTAGGTATTTGAGAATGAAGCAGCAGATGAGTTCTCTCTCCATCCCCCCATCTACATTATCTCTTCCTACATGCTTTCTCTCTATTTCCTCTCTCTCTCCATGTTCTCTCTCTTTTTCTCTACATTCCTCTTCACTGTATGTGTGTGTCTATCTCTCAAGTACTCTGAAAAAAAATCATTTTGTCAGTATGGGAATTCATTGACCTTAGTAATCCAAGTAGAGATAATTATTTTCCATAAATTCTGTGCCTATTCCATTTGTCAATTGAGTTTGTAGTTAATATTATTTAGGTAGTATTTTGTGCTTATGAAACACCCAAAGAAATTAGCATTTCTTGTCATTAGATGTGGCAAGGATTCATTAAAATCAATAATAGATTTTTGTATTATTTCATATCTTGATAAAATGACTCGAGTTATAGTTCTTGCTTGATTTTATATCATTTGTATTTATTTATTTTAAAATGTTATTTATTTATCTTTATTTTTATTGGAAAGGCAGATTTACAGAGAGAATGAGAAACAAAGAGAAAGATCTTCTGTCTACTGATACACCCACTAATTGGCCAAATGGCTGGAACAGAGCCAATCCACCAAAGTCAGGAGCCAGAAGCTTCTTCCAGGTCTCCCACACAAATGCAGCATCCTAAGGCTTTGGGTAGTGTGCTACTGCTTTCCCAGGCCAGAAGCAGAGAGCTGCATGGGAAATGGAGCAGCCAGGACACAAACTGGTGTCCATAGGGGATCCCGGCAGATGAAAAGTGAGGATTTAACCACAGAGTCATTTGCTGGGCCCCTCATTTTTATTTAAAAATATTACTTAAAACTATTTTTGTGAATGCAAGTATGACATTTTAGAATGTAACATTGCTAATTAAACAGGGTATACTTGATGATTACACGGGAACTCTGGCTTAATTCTGGCAGAATTAAACATACTGATGCCATTTTGCTAGATGTCAAATTTTGACATAATATTTAATGAAGCTTTATGGTGAAATTAGAAAGCTACAAGTTTCATGGAAATTAAAATAAGCTTTGTGGATGTTACTACCAACAATTGAAAACATTAGTATGAGGATGTCTTTGTTACAGCCATGGTGTTATGTGGAAGATGAAGCAGAAATGCCTGTAATTAGTAAGTGACTCACAAACTGGTGAACTGAGGGTGGGTGCAGCTGTCCTAATGTTAGCTATCTAGATCAGCTTAGCATGTGTTTGTGGCTGGTTATATCCACTGAAATCTCAAGCTCTCCCTCTCACACATGTATTGCTACTTGCAGAAGGGTGTTCAGACAAGGACTCTGTTTCTCAGTCTCTCCACTTTCTCCAGATGTGGCAAAAGGTTGGTCCTTTTGAATGAAGTGTGGCCAGAAGTTACGTGTATCGTCTCCAGGCTGGGACATGTCAGAGGTAAAAAGGGCTTCTGTACTGCTTTCTATTCTTCTTGCTTCATGAAAGAAGCAGCCTGGGCTGTAACTCACAGTGGAGGACAGAGACCTCCCCAAATGGGAAATGCTTGCAATGAATTATTGTATGATCAAGCAACACTGTTGTGGGAAACCACTGCAATTTGGAATTTGCTAGCAAAACTCATGGCTATTCTGGTTAACTACGTATCCTTAGTAGGTGCTTGTGTGTTCCTTTCTTCTACTGTGTCCCTAGCTACAGGCATCCATTTCTCTATCCATTCACTCAATGAATATATATTTGAGTGTACATTGCATGCTGCTTAATCCAGGCAGGTGGGAGACCATCTGTGAAGGTGATGTTTAGGTTGAAGTGGAAAGCCTGAAAAAAGAATGAACCAGGCAAAGACTGGGGATGGATAGGAGGAGTTGTGAAAATATTCTCAACAGAGACAACATCATGTGCAAAAGCCCTTGAACTAAGAAATTATTTCTCATCCAGCAACATAAAGAAAGTGGCTGACACATTATTTCATTTATAGTATGCTGTGGTACACAAGCAAACTGGAGTACTCACATTGTCAAAGGTATTAGGCCTTAGGGTTCTTTCAAGTACAACAATACCTCAGTGCAATCTAAAATGTGAAGCCAATCAGGGCGGCTGCTCTCGTCCGGTTCCTTCAACCTTCCCAAAGCTGTCCCATTGCTGTGGCAGGTTAAGAATGAGCCAGCCAATTAGGAAGGGATCTTTAGCAACCAGCCTTTTTTGGGGTGGCAGTGAGGCATGCCTAATTTCCTGGCAGTATCTATTTTGAATATTTTTGTCCTATTATCTTCACATATAAATGCATCTCCAAATCAAGAACCAAAATTGGTCCCCTTCTCTTGATTCTTGTTAAATACAGTCATTTTATTTATTTGGAAAAAAGTTACTACAGGGAGAGAGTATGTTGAATTAGGTAAATCCATAGGAACTCATGGAGAACAAATATTAGCTAACAATGCACCACAGAAACCACTATTTCACCTATTTTAACCTTGAATGACTATGCGCTAGAAATATGTACCATCTAAAATATTCCTTCTTAAGACATCTTTGCTTTTTGTCATCAAATCGACACACTGTTTTCTGGACACTGATTTCTGCATTTAAGAAACAGACATAGAATCCAGGAATAAAGTCAATGTGGTGCAGTTTTTGAATTTAAAGAAGCACAAGGCAGCTGAAAAATCTACCCCTTCTAGAGTCCTGGGGAGCTCTGTTTGACTTGGATTAGATTTAGATAAGACCAGGAGAAGCCAACTGCATACCAACAGCCTGAGAGTTAGTTCTAGTGATGTGTTCTTTGCTTTTCTCTGGGTCTTTGTAACAACAACAACCAGTGGTTACATTGGCTGCCAGTGTCTATATTCCTGTTATGGTCCAGGTTCTATTGCATGCCTTTTCTTCAGCAAAGTAGAGTTTTTAGACAGCATGATTTTGATTCAGCCTAGGCATCACTGTATGTTGCTTTAATTACCACTATTCAGTCAGTGTAGCTCTACTTATATCAAGGAATTTATATGTTCAGAATTGAATCTAGCATATAAAAAATTTTACTCAAAGGTAAGCTACCAATCAGACATTATGATGAATGAATAATCTTTGTGCCTTTAAAAATGTTTTACGACAAACCAACATGCATCCCTATGTTCATTGCAGCACAATCAGTAATTGCAAAAACATGGAAGCAACCAAAATGCCCATCAGCAGAAGATTGGATAAGAAAGCTTTGGTTCATCTACTCCATGGAATACTACTCAGCTATTAAAAAAAAACAAAATGCAGTTCTTTGTGGCTAAATGGGCACAACTGGAAACTATAATGCTAAGGGAAATGAGCGAATCCCAAAAGATTAGATACCACATGTTTGCCTTGATTTAACCTGTAATTTTTTGTTTGGTTGTTTGTTATTTTTTGAACCTGTCATTGATACTGTCTCAACCCAGATGTTTCGAAGAAGGGAACTTGCATTATTTTTAACATATTGTTTACCCAATACTATGTCAATTAATTCCATAATGTTGTATATTGATACTGAGGCCTTGTTGGGGCTTTTAACTGACCGGATCTTTACTCTGTTAGACCTATCTTCAGACCATAGAAGGTCCCCCCAAGAGGCCACTGAACTTATCTGGACAATAAGACGCTGAACTTTATGCTAGGCAAGTGTTTGCAAGCAATGAATCTCAACTGAACTTGAACTATGGTTATGCAACAAGGTGGAGGAATCCACCATGGGGGGAGGGGTATGGGAGGGGTGGGGGGAATCCCCAGTGCCTATAAAACTGTACTACATAATATAATGTAAGCAACAATAAAAAAAAAAAAATAAAAGTAACAAATGTAAAAAAAATATATATATATATTTTTATTTTCTTTGAAAGACAGAAAAACGGAGAAGATTGAGAGAGAGAGAAAGAAAGAGAAAATGTTCTTTTATCTTGTTCACTTTCCAAGTGCTCACAATTACTAGGGCTGCATTAGGAGCCTGGAACTCTACTGGGATCTTCCATAAAATGGCAGGGGCCCAAGTATTTGGCCAGTCATCTGCTTTGTTTTTTTAAAAGGTGCATTAGCAGGGAGATTGACTGGAAGTGGAGCAGCTGGGACTAAAACCAGAGTCCAGCTATTGCATTGCTGGTACTGTGGACAGTCATTGCCACAGCACTTGCTCCCTGAAAGAGGCATTTCTCTCTTCTAAATTTTGGGTAATTTCTTTGAAACTTCTGATAACAATTAGATGTTACAGTGACTCCCCAGACAGTCAATAAGCAAAACATCTTGAGCATTTGTAAACTGCTGTCAGGAACTTTGCTCTAGCATGGTTCACTTTATTATGGCCTGACCATTTCCATGCATAGGCAGCCCTGCTTCACTGCCTATGTTACAAGAAATCATAATCTCATTGCAAAGCTCTGTTGTCTGCAGTTGATCTGAGTTCAACAGCTTTGGCATCATTGAGCAGAATATCTGATCAACTTTAATTTTTTCATCAGAATTATGCAATTGAAGACAATTGAGATATTTCTCATGATGGATATTGCTTCTGTTTCTCATTGCTTCCTTCGATTATAATATAAACAAGATTAATCTTTTCCTTGCGAATTGGTGCGGATGTTCTGCTGCAATGGGCTTCAATTTCAATAGCTATTCATCCCTTCTAAAAATGAGTTATCCATGGAAAGTGGATTATTTCTTTGAGAATGTTTCCCCCTTAACCAGTGTGAGGCGTCAGTGATTTCAGCATTATTCCACCCTTGATTCAACATTGATTTTATCTTTGTTTTTGCTTCCATTTTAGCAGAATTCATGCAGCTCTGACAGGAGCTGTTTTCATGCTGTGGTAGTATCCTTTTTCATGCCCCAAACTAGTCCCTGTTTCTCATTATTATAACAAATAAGTATGGGTTTATTTTGGTGAGTTTAATTTGATAGCCATGTGCAGATGCTTCAGATACATTCTTCAGGGTGAAATTCTCATTCACTTGTCTCCTTTACTTATATTCCTAGAGCTGTCATAGCAAACTACCAAAAGATGCATTGGGTGGTTGTTGTAAACAGAGAGGATCATAGTTCTGGAACCTACAAGTATGACATTCTGCTGTTAGGGCCATGATCAATTTGAAATCTCTAGGAGAAAACTTCTTGCTACATCTTGGTGGTTGCCAGTAATATTGGGCATTCCATGTCTTAATAGATATGTCACTCTGATTTATGCCTTTGTTGTTATTTGACCAAGTTTTTTTTTTCCATTTTGTGTTTTTTTTCCCTCTTCTTGTGTTAGCTATACTGTATTAAAGGAAAATTCTAGTGGTTGAGACACCGTTTGGGACATGGACATTCCATGTTGCAATGGCTGGTTTTGAGTCTCAGCTCTGCTTCTTTCTCCAGTTTCCTGCTGACTATACATGCCATAGGAAGCAGTTGTGCTGGCTCAAATAAATGGATTTCTGCAAGCCACAACACAGACCTGGCTTTGGTCCCTGACTTCTGCCCCTGATCTGGCCTACCTTTTGGGGACTTGGGGAATAAACCAGCTGATGTGATTTTCTCTTAAAATGCAATTTAAAAGTTAAAGAATAAAGGTCCACTCAACCCCTGTTTTAATTCATCTTAATTTTCTTTTTTTAAGATTATTTACTTTCTACTTGAATGTCCAAATTACACACACACATACACACACAAAGAGAGAGAGAGAGAGATCTTGCATCCACTGATTCATTTCTCTTCCATGGCCAGAGATGAGCTGGTCTGAAGCAGGGAGCCTGGAGCTTCATCCAGGTTTCCCATTGGGTGTAGGGGCCCAAGCATTTGGGCCATTTGTGGTTGCTTTCCCAGGACACAGGCAGAGAGCTGCACTGGAATTCAGTAGCCAGGACTTGAAGCAGTGTCCCTACGGGATACTGGTACAATAGGAGGAGGATTAGAAGGCCATGCCATCAAGCTGCCCCCACAATGATAACTTTTTAAAATAAAGTCACATCATGAGATGCAAAGGGCAATACTTCAACCTAGTTATCTTACCAAGCAGGTCTGCACAGTTTATCCCACAACAACACTTCTAATTACAAAATATGCTATTTGTGAGTGAACAAGATGGATAATGCAGAACTATCACTACAGTCTCCGTTTCAGTCTGGTTGCCAAGACCTTGTGTTACTAACCAATTTGTTGGACCTCTGATGGGCTAGTCCAGGCTTCTCCACTTGTATCCTCATCAGCACACACATCACTGCTACCTGAGATTGCCTCGTTCTCACGCCCTCACAGCATACAGCTCATTGTTGCGTCAGCCTGCTGCTTGACTTGTTGGATGTTCTCACAATCAATTTGCCTCAGTTAGCAAACTCTGTGCCCCACCTACCTAGATGTGTGAGAGACTCTGATTGAGAACTTTGACATACTATTATTTGTGGATGGGTCCTACCACAAAACTAAATCTAAAATAAGAAGTAATCAAGTGGATATAAATGTTCATTCATTCTAGTTCTGCTTTACATTGTAGCATAATACTCTATCTGGAGCAACATCAGATTAGATGGAAATATATCTTGGGGTATATAGAGTTTGTTAACTAGCCACACTAGAAAGTAATCATTAGTGTCAATATATATGTACTTATCAGGTAGGATTTTAAAGTAGAGCAAGACTTTCAGATGCTCTGGAACCCTTGTCCAGAATGGATGCCCAGGGAAGGGATTTGAATACACTCCTCCTTCCCAGAAGGGGCTATTGTAACCATTGAGATTTGGGCCCTGAGCTAATACAAGTAGCTTGGGTAGACGATTGTGTCAAACACACAATTTTAAATGAGATTATGAACTAGGTAAATCCCTGCAGGAAAACAGATCTCTATAGGAATTCAAAGAGATCAACACAAAATAATTATTGACTTTCTGATGCCAAAAAGGAAGAAAGAAAAAAAAATAGAAGTCTATTTCACTCAGATCTTGGATCTGTTGTTTGGTAACATTAGATGGTTTCAAATGGATCCTAGGTAAATACTTCCCTAAAACTACTAGTACTGACACAGATAAATTAAATCAACATAGATGAAAAGACATTAAAAAGATAGCTGTGTCATCTGTTCAAACTTGGCTCAGGGAAGCCATGGCCATTAGACATGGCCAGGAATAAAGCCTTAAGTGATCTTTGGACTCCAGTAGGTACTTTTACTCAACTTTCATCTTTTTTAGTATTCAAATAGGTTGTCATTATTGTCTGTTGATTTTCTGGGAAGAATTGAAGCAGTGTTTTCTTCATTTATAGTAACAGCACACAGAGTTGCCTAAAAAAATAAAAAAAGTAGCTAGCTTTTTTGGTACCAACCTAGAGAAAGCAACTTTTATCTGAAGGAACCAATTAACGAACTTTATAGGATCTCTTATTAAAAAATTCAATAAGGCATTACTTATTAAACAGAAACTATACTGCCTTACTACTCAAAATCTGTTGGGACAAAAACAGAGGAACTAGAATCATTTGTAAATTACAATTATGTAAGCTTTCAGACATGTTTACATGTTCAGTGCTCATCATGGCCAAATAATCAACTCACTTGGGGGAACAATTTGCATTTCTGTCTGAACTGGTAACTAGAAGGCCTATATTTCCAGGAATTTTAACTTTGATACTAGGCTCTATCCTACTGCACAGAGACATGGAAAAATATTGTAAGGAACTTACACTACAGACTATTCCACTACTAGCAGTTTACCGTCTCTAAGCCTCTCTCCTGGGGTCTACATAGGGGTTGTATAGCAAGCTAAACTTCTACCTATGGCACCAGCATCCTATATGGGCATTGGTTCCTATCCCAGATGCTTCACTTTTGATCCAGCTTCCTGCTAATGGTCCAGGAAAATAGCAGAGGATGGTCCAAGTCCTTGGGACCTTGTACTCCGGGTAGATACTAGATAAAACTCTTGGCTCCCGGCTTTCAATGGCCCAATTGCTGGCCACTGAGGCCACTTAGGGAGGGAACCAGCAGATGGAATCTCTCTCAGTAATACTGACTTTTAAGTAAAATAAATCTTCAAAAAAATTATTATTATTATTATTTTTTAAATCCACTCTCGTACAATTTCTTCCTTAACAGCCTCTCTGTGCCAGTCAATGCCTGTATTTCACTTATTGGAAAAGACATCAGAGAAAATTGCTTTTGAACTTCTTTGGATGGCAAGCTTATGAGGTATTGTTCACAAGTACAATGGTGAAATTATAGGGAATCAATTTGTGGGTTCATATTGCAAGGCTAAAGTAAATAGAATTCCACACAATTGTTTGAAATGTGTTCTTAAAATCAACATTTTTCCCCAGGTCTTCTAGAAGTAGCTGGTCTTCAGGAGCAGACTGCTAACCCAAGACTTTCATAACAAATCAGTGACTTCAAGTAGCAAACAGGTGCTTCTCAAGATGGATCAGAAACTAGAATGTTTCCTTGTGCTTTCCATTGTATTCATAATCATAACTGTCATTTTATATGAGTCCTTGGTTGCCACCTGCTGTAGTAGCCGCTTCTGTTTCTTCTCTCTTTATGACAATTAGAATACAGCCTTTCCAATGCCTTTATTAGATTATTACTGAAAATAGTCACCACTCACGATGCTTTTGATTCCTGAATGTTCCACCTATCACTGGATACTCATGGTATAACTTTCGAGGGGGTGGGTGGAATCTGGTTTTGAGTTTGTAGGGAATTACCGCTGGTGTGGTTTCCACTTGCATCTATTTGCCACCTTCCTTTCTTCCACAAATGAACTTCTATTGTTATGATCCTAAGATACAACAGATTTTTGGTTGACAGCTTAAATGTCTATCACCTCGAGACTAATAGACTCACATATGTAACACAAGGCCTTGATTCTGACCCTGTGTCACGAATGGCTCCTTTTCCCCAGCTCTCCAGGTGCCTCTACTGAATACTTTGTATTGTGTGCTTTGGACTTACAATCTGCCTCAAGCCAATACTTCATACATTTTTGGGAATAGTATTCTGAAACTTGTCTGATTCTGTACATCACTAAGCCTGGGAATTCTTATTCAGCCACAAACTCCAAAACAATGCTATCTTTGATTATCCAGTTTTCTATCTGGGGAAATCATTGACTCATTGTTAATGCAAATAATCAGAGTAGTGTTCCCTCTTGTGGGAATCATACATGTAGTAAAAAAAAACCCTGTAAAATACTTATTACTAATTTGGCAGACATTATTAATGATACCTGCTATACCTTAGATGGAAAGTAAATCCATCTCAATTCATTGGCCTAAGTAGTAACAGACAATCACATTGCCCCAAGTTTTCTCCTGGCCAGTCATGGTCACAACCTGTACTGTCGCTGCTTTTTGCTCTACTTCTTATAAATGAAACAATGAAGTGGTGCAGGTTACACACATCTCCATAATAATACTAATAATAATAACAAAAATTATAATAATAAACCCTGCTTAGTTCTTCAAGGTTGATTTTAATATTTGTTACATTTGTTCTTGGCTTGTTAGGCAGCTGTACTTCCTGATTTTCTGCCTTCTGCAGAAAATAATCACTGCTGTTTTTGTCATAGTGATCATTAGGTCCATTCATTGCATTTGGCCTAGAACAATGGCTGTCCCATCATGTTAGCATGATGATCTAACAAAAAGGTTAGATGATCTGGCTTTGTGGTTGCTTATGGGGTGGAGGAATGAGCCCTGTGAAATTAATGTTGGATCTGTAGCTGTCTGTGACTCAATCTCTCAGAAGTGAGAGGGTGATCAATAATGGGGGTGGATGTACAAATAGCTGGTGACCAGACAGCACAGGCCCCAGCCCACAACCTCTAAGGCAATCAATCCCTCCACAATGGACAATGGCCACGGCGCGGTCAGCTACTATCGGCCCTACTTTCCCCCCCCCCCCCTTTTTTTTTGGCACAGGTCTCTACTTTAAGTCCTACTAGAGACAACCAAGCATGGGCTCTCCACTGATTACCTGCAATACTTGGCTTTTAATGACCCCTTCTCCACCTTCCGGTGCCAACAATCTTGAATTGGAGATTGGAGAAAGAGACCATCCTTTTAAAAATTCTCAAGTTTTCTTATTCTCCTGGTCCATCTTTGAATCCCTGCTCAGTGTACGTTATCCTTGAAATGGCAAGCACTGACTAGCTGGTTGTCATTTTAGTAATCTTTATTTATTTCTGCAACTTACCACCAGTGGCTTAGGTTTGTTTTAGGATATTTGTAACAATGGGCATAAAGTTAGAAAAATTATAGTCAGTCTCATTATGGAAGGTAAATGTGGGGAGAGTGAAGGAGGCTCTTTTGTTAGGCTGAAAGAAAAGCAGCTTCTGAAAAAAAATGCTGACAAGTCTTTTGGAATACACCTTGGGGAGGAAAAGCCGTGATTTGCTTGGTTTTATAAAATGATTTGATGGGCTGGACAGAATCTTTATTTTTTACACTAAGAAAAGAAAGGCAAAAACATGCTCAGTGCTTTGTGTCCATGAGTAATCTTCTTGCCAGAGTCTAAAAGCACCTGCAACAATCATCTGATGTCAAGTATTACAAATCCTTTTTAAAAAGTGAAAAGTGGGACCATTGTTGATTTTTTTCAGGAGAGTGGAATAAAAATTTTGTACTTTTCCATGAAACGGATGTATTTGAATGCTTAGTCTGTTATAGTGACAAGCCACTTTTATGGTATGCTTTTATGTGTTATATATACTATGTAAACTCCTGAAAATTAAGCAAAACAAAACATTTACAGACTTATTTTCAATTGTGATAAGAAATTCAGCACTAAAGTTATGTATGTGTATGGAGTAATTCTTCGTCTGAATGTAACTCTCATGCCCCAGCCCTACTTTGTGGACAATGCTTTCTGTCATCTGAATTTGCTCTCCTTCTTTTGCCATAATCTTCACGTTTATGCTTTAGTTTGGAGGAGTGTTTTAATGTTATAGATGTGTCCTGTAAGTCTGATTTTCAAAACCAAGTTGATTGCTTTCTGTTCCATCAGAACAATATACATTTTATTTTGGAAAAAAAAGCTACTTAGATGTGTGAAATGTATTATTTTTAGGTCAAAATTTATGAGTAGCATAGTGATTCTTGAGTTTCTAGAAGGCTTATAAGTGCTATCTGGAAATTTCTGCAGGCTAATATTGAAAACAATGGCAAATGCATGAAAACTAGAGTCCTTATAGCAGAGAGAGAGGTAGTAAAGTAGTCTGGAACTCTGGCAGAGAATTTCTTACATGTCCATATTTTAAAAAATTTTTAAATATTTTTAGTTGGAAAAGCAGATATACAGAAAGAAGGAGAAACAGAGAAAATATCTTTTGTCCACCGATTCACTCCTCAAGCGGCTGCAATGACTGCAGCTGCGCTGATTTGAAGCCAGGAGCCAGGAGCTTCTTCCAGGTCTCCCACATAAGTGCAGGGTCCCAAGGCTTTGGGCAGTCCTCGGCTGCTTTCCCAGGCCACAAGCAGGGAGCTGGATGGGAAGTGGAGCAGCCTGGATACAAACTGGTGCCCAGATAGTATCCCGGTGGATGCAATGCAAGGATTTAGGCTATGATGCAGGGCCCAGTATTTCTTATTATTTATTTTTTTTATTAAAAATTATTTGGAGGCAAGAGAACTCCTATGTACTGGTTCATTCTTCAAAGCACCATGGTGGCGAGGGCTAGGTCAGGGTCAAAGCTGGAAACTGTAAACTCAATCCAGGCGTCCTGCGTGGGAGGGAGGAACTTCAATGCTTGGGCCATTACTGCTGCCTTTTGGAATCTGGAGTGAGGACCTGGGGCCTGGTGTTGAACCCAAATTCTCGGATCTCAGCTGTTAGGCTGTACATCTGACCTCTCTCCTGATTTTTGAAAATGATCTTTCCTTTGTGGTCATGATTTGCTCGCTGCCAGCGTTAGAGCTTTGGGCATCACCTTGGACTTGCAGAATGTTGTCGCCTAGGTCGATCTGCTCTCCTTCTTCCTGCTGTGTCAATGTTGCTACCTACGGAAATGATGTGTGTTACCCCGCTGTGCAACTTGGTTTGGCCATAATTTTTCCTTTTCCATAATAGGTGCATGCTCTCATATTTAAAAAGAGTTTTATTTTGCACTGTATTTTGCATTCTGCCTTTAATGACTGCAGTGTTAGACTCCCAGCATCATTGTTTATCTGCTTTGAGAACAGAATGTGATAGAAATGCATGAATCCCTGTCCCGTTGCAGGTATATGAAATTTGCGATTTGCTCTCCTGTTCCTACATTTTTCTGTTCTTGATACTTTTCTAATACAACCAGAAAGCTATTTCATGACCTGACTAATTAAAATGTTTTTGAGAATCTGCACATTTTCCCATTTATTTGACAGGTCTCACCACATTGCCTATACTCTTCTAGGTGCCACAGATGCAAAGATGTTGGAGATACATTTCCTTACCTTGAAGGTCTCACTCTAGTTGTGAGGAACCCAACATCAGCTAACAGAGACCAATGTGTGACATCCCTTATTACCTGTTGAAGAAAAGGAGGATGGATGCACTTCTTGTGCGTCATCCCCGAGGAAACCGTTCTGTTTTCAACAAGGTTTGGCTGATGTTACTGTTGTTGTTTTATATTCCATGAGCATCCAGTGTCACGGTCACCTCATTCTAATTTCCTGATTACTCTTGTAACTTGCTTTTCCATGTGTCTCATTTTCCGTGGCCATTACAGTTCCTATGTCTCTCACAGGCCCAAATGTGGAGTTCTGTCTCTACCCCTTTTACTGATTTTTTGCAAAACACAGGGTACATCTAGTGCACATGGATGAAGTTTTGGGGTGTTGTGATGACAGAAGACCACACAGAGAATAAATCAAAGTGAATGTTACGCACTGTTTTTTAGCATTTCTTAGGCCACCTCCACTGCTAGGAGCTGGCCATTTGGCTTCATTGGTTTCCTTTATGGAGGGCTTGCCTTGTCGTTTGCTCCCCCCTCACCCCGCTTCGATTTCTCCCTTGATCTGCTTCCAATCTTCCAAATTACAGCTCACTCTGAATATAAAGCAATTTTCTTCTCTCCTTGTCTCACTGGGCTAATTTAAATTAAACTCTGGAGGTCTCTCCTTTTATAGCCACAGTGGATTACAAACTAAATAGTAATTGAAATAAAAGGCTTTCCATTTTGCAGAGAAAATGTTACCCCTTCCTTAAGGGTGGAAGGGCTGCAGTCACTTTGGGGCTTGAATAGCAATGCGGTTTTCACCTCCTTTGCATGTAGAAATGCATACTTGCTCAGCGTCACCGTGGAAAGCTAGACGGGAGCTGATTAAGCTGCTGGTAGAGACCTTAGTATTCCCTATGGGAGATCTTGAGTTTGATTCCTGTCGCATCACCCTGTGCTGAGATTACAACAGGCTCTCACCTCCCATTGCTCTGCTTATTTCTAGGGAATTGTCCTTTATATCACAGTGACTTCATTTTCAAACCAGAATGTACTCCATTCTAAAGGTGGAATGGTCACCAAAAAAATGTGTTGTAGTCAGAAAAATGTCCACGCCAATGTAGTACATTCAGAGTAGCGTATTTGCTACCACAAAATGTATTGCTATATGGAGGTTTTCAACATAGGGTATTGGCAAATTTGTAAAATACTCAGAGATAGTTTAGCACAAAATTACCAAGACTGAATCCTTTTAGCCTAATGAAAAGTTATGAATATTTTCAGAGTGAAAAGAGAGTTTTTGACCAAAGCTTAATGCAGAGAAATGAGAGCAGGCCAGGATGAGACAAGATGGAGAAGCCTTGCCTCCTGGCTGGACAGTTTCTCACAATCCTGCCCATGGGGGAGAGACATCACCCTCAACTGGAGGGTGGGGCAGGTCAAGGCTGATGGGCATAAAACAGTTGGCTTTGCTGTTGCCATTTGCCTCACCCCCGAAAGGGTTGTTTTGGGAGTTTAACAAGCTTTGAAGCTAATTTGTTGCTTTCAATATATAATATAATTAACTTCTTTTATGCAGGTAGCTTTCTGGCCAAGTGTCAGTGCCAGTCCATTGCTATGGCTTGAGAGAACATCTACGGTCCAGATGACTCCTGCTGTTTTGTACTGTCCCTTTCCCTGGGCCTCAGGGTACCAGGCTGATGCTGACACCCAGGGGTCTCTGACAGCAAAGCTACACAAATTGGGGATGCAGCTTAGGGATGCTGTCAGGCTTTCAAGCATTTTCTGCTGGTACTCAGCGGATCACAAGTTTATCTTCTGCTTGGATGACTTAGTACTGCTAATGCAGCTGCTGGGAATTTGGAAAAGTGATTATAGCCCACAGAGAGGTTGAAAAGTCACGGCACTTTGCACAAGCTGTCAGATTTCATAGTTAAGATGTGGTCTGAGCAGTTTCTGACACAGCAGTGGGAATGGAGTGCTAATGGATTGTTGTATTTTCTCTCAAGATATCCTGCTACGGTTTGGATATGAGCATCCTCTCAAGGCTCATGGGATAGAAACTTGCTGCCCAGGGTGCTGATGTGGACAGCGGTGGGACCGTTAAAAGGCAGGGATCCCTGGAAGGATGTGCTCAGGTGGAAACGCTGTCTTCTGGAGTGAGTGACTATAAAAGCCTGATCCTAATGCCTGGGTTGTTCTCTGGCTTCCTGTTTTGTGATGTGATCCCTTCCACACACAGTTATTCCCACCAACTTCACACACCATGATATGACATGGCAAGAGGTCTCTCACGGAAATCTGTGCTGTTTCATTTGGTTTCCCTGTATTCAAACCCAGAGCTAAATAAAACAAAAGTATTTCTTTATAGTAATCAACTAAAACATGGATTGATACATTCAATATAAAACCAAAAATACATATTCAGAAAATTTAAGAAAGACCGTGGTTTCCATAATATTAGCTGTCCATAATCAGTTTAATGTGTGGTCTGATTTCAGATACTTGTAATTGACAGAAAAAAACTTAACGATCAAGGAAGAACAAAGGCTTCATTGGTATAATTGCTGTGTTGGCCAAGCAGCACTCCTTATAACTTCTTCTATTTAAAAGACCTGATGGACTTTCCCAGCGTGACAGAATTACAATAGTGCCTCTTTTTAAGATTAGTGCAAAAGAGCGGACCCCTCTGGTAAATTATGGAAGAGTTGTGAATAAAATGGACAACTTCTAGTTTCCAAAAACACAGCCAAAAAGAATGCTGGTCTTGATTAGCTAAAAGATTTTAATGTGGTTGAAAAACAGCAACTGTGAGGTATCTGAATAGATGGTATTGAAGGTAATGGTTCAGAGTTCTGCATAGCAGAATGAAATGTGTGAATACAGAGTTGAATCCTTGAGCCTCTAAGGCAGGTGTGGAAGTAGTTGACCAGCCAAGTTCTCAGGCTCAGAGCTAGAGAATCAGAATGAATGGACTGAGAAGTGTTAATTGCTATGGACTGAGAGCTTCAGCACACTCCTAGGGAGAATAGTGACTGGGACCCAGGGCCAGGCAGAATGAACTGTTGCTTTGTAAAGGTGACAAGGGCCAACAAAGCTCTGTCCTCAACCTCATCAATCCCACCTCCTGATCTCCTCTGAGCTTTTCTTGATTATATTTTGAACTTGACACTATCCTGGCTTTGGCCTTCCTCACTTGCTCAATCTTGGAAATGAATCCTACTAAGTAAATCCCCTATCTTTATCCATGGTATCTGATCAAACCTAACTTCCCACCCATGTCTGATGTGTAACTCTTTGACCTCCTTCAATAAGAATTACATCATATTAGCAAGACTAGCAACACCATTGTTCCCTTCATGTCTCAGTGATTTTTCCATCCAATGACAGCCTCCTTTTGCTCCTTGACTATACATGTGTTCTTGCCATTTTTGTATGTTAGCTTGATTTCTTTCCTACGTGACAAACCTCTATCTCAACAGTCTTGAATGAAATCTTCCTTCACCTTAGCAAGTGTCAGAATCAGTGTTTCTTAGGCAATGGAAAACACAGAGACCCAGCTGGGACTGGGATGCTACATCAACATCTCCCCAGATGCAGATGCCACCAGAAAGCAAGGAGAGAAGAAATCCCTGAACTGGAGACAAATCCCCCAACAGAACAATGCTAGCAAATGGCAAGGATCATCTTGAAATATGTAGTTAACCATGTCTCACTTTCTCACTTCTCAGCCTTTCTGCTAAGATCAAACATGAAGCAGTTCTCTTTACAATAAAAATTGGGACGGGTAAGCCAAGTTGTGATACAGAAAACTATAGAAAGTTCTAAGGTTTTGCATCTGTCAGCTGCTTTGTTTTGTGTCAGAACCACAGAGTTCTTAAAAAAAATAAAGATCACCTCTAGTATAATTTAATTTTTGACCCCATAAAAATAAAATGTACTTTTTTTTTTTTTTTGCAGAGACTGGTTCTTGCTATGAACAGTGATATTTATCTTGTTACATTAACCTCTTACACTTGAAGAGGAGTGAAAGAGGGTGCTTGAATTTTGTTATTCCTGGGACTATTGCTCACTTTAAAAATCATAGCAGTTACGACTTCAGATAGCCTTCTCTATCACATACTTTGCACCTATTTAATCAGGACCTTTTTTTTCCATTAAAAAACATCCAATGTAAAAGAGTATTTATGTCTCTGAGCTGTCCAACGAAGACCCGCGCAAGTCTGTCACACACTGCCCCGCTCTGCAGGAACAGTGAGCTGATGTTCATCGGCCAATAAATGTCAGCGTGACAGATTGTCAGATTTGCAGCAGCCGCAATGCTCACCAGCAAGCACTTTTCAGAGCACTCTGCTTTTAAGGTGTTTGCCTTGTTTTAATAGAGAAGCAGGATGCAGGAAAGAAGGTGCTGCACGTTGGGGAGTCACTTGGTTGTAAGTCAGGGATGCTCCTCCATGCAAGGGACTGCTTTTTCTGTGCAGCTCCAGGTCTGGCAGGTTTCTGAAGGGCCAGGAGCACCTCAAGGCATGCAGGTTCTTTCATTTTCTCCTCCAGGGCGATGGCAATATTTCACAAAGCTAAGGAGTGAAACGTGGTGTAGTAAACATCTACTTACTGCTCCTTTGCAGACTGTGGAATGCTATTTGTTTGATAACCTGACCTAACTTCTGACGCATTCTGGATGCAGTTTGTCAGTGTGTATTTACAGTCACAGAACTCTGTCTTTGCCAAGAAGTCTTTTTGCCCTGGAATTTGAAGGGGGAAATGGAGTTTAAATTTGGGTGCGTGTAAAAATAATCTGCCGAATCAACGTACTTGAAACAAAGTGTCACAAACCTTACTTTCTCTCACCTTGCTCTCTCACGCTCAGTTCTTTAATCAGGGAAAACTGAAATTACAGGACATATTAATCTTAAAAACTGAAAGACTAGTGCCTTTAAACTTGTAGGAAATTCAGCACAATCCCTATCAAATCTCTTCCAAATAGGAGGTTTGTTTAGATAATAAAAAATGTTAACTTTTCTTTTGGCAGTGGTTATTCGCGTAGCACGGGCAGTGAGATTTTGCGGGGTAGGTACTATTCATTGTCGTTCTTTTGCTCAGAGTGCTCTTGAGTTGAATGGACTGTATTTTCCATATTTCATCCAACAAGGAACCTGGAATTGGTGATGGAATTCTAACAATTTTTGGATATCCTTTCCCCTACTAAATCGATACTTTTTATTCTCCAAACAAAATTCTTTCCTCACTTGAGGGAATAATAAGCATAATAATCCTTAGACATGATCTGATTATATCTGACGATTGTGTCATCACGTTTGTTGGCCCTAAGTCTTGGACTTTCTCTGTGTTCTCAATTTTTCCATGTCACCTTCTCATATCACCATCATGAGTGACAACAGGGATCATGTCTTTTGTTGTTATACCGATCTGACTTCCAAATTCTCTCATACCCTTAGCTTGAGTAGGTATCATCTGCGCTGTAGCGCTCTATTCCACAGACTGTCATATTGCTATGCATACCTGCTCTGTCTTGGGGATTCTAAATTACATTTCACTCTGACCTCAAAGCTCAAACTACACGTGTCTTTGGCTGTACTTTGACTCAATGATTTTTTTTTCTGTTTTCATACTTCATATGATTTAGGTTTTTCCTCTTATTCTTTATCTCTTAGGGTTTCCTACCATCACAGGGAACAGAAAATTCAACCAGTAGTTTGGTTTAAATAAACAGTTCCTTACTTCTCTCATGTATCAGAAAGTTCAGAGGCAGGAAGTTACTGTAAAAGTTTTAGATGCTTTCTGTTGGTCTGCCAAGGCTGCATTAGTCAATGATTTCTACAACAGAACTTTATTTTCTGGAGGCAAGAAGTTGAAAATCGAAGGATTTCAGTTGAGGTTGTTGAACCAGGAGTTGTTCCAAGTGCCTCCCCAGACACTGGTACTTCAGGTTCTGGAAAGCTCATTCTTGACTCTGTCTTCAGCTTTACGTGGTTATTCTCCATGTTTCTGTGTGTGTCTGGTCAACTTCCCCTTTGTATAAAAACACCAGTCACATGGAATTGGTAATCACCTCAGTCACTTCATTTTAACTTTCTCACCTATGTGAAGACCTGATCTTGAAAAGAATTCACTTTGTGAGATAATAGGTTAGAACTCCAGCATAGGAGTTTGGGGAAGGGCACAGTTCCTACCATAACTTGATCCCTAATGTCGCCCCAGAATCAAGGATTCCTTAACTTCCTTTCCCAGCACCCAGCTTGTTGGCTATGATTCTCATGCTTAGTATTAGAAACACATTCACATATTTCTGATAAATTTCCTCTCTCTTTCACCATGGCAACTCAGAATTTTCAGTTTCCTTCATCTACTCCCTTGGTACACATTTGTTGTCACTAGAAAGTTATAGATACCAGCAATGCCCCACTTCAACTTCCTTCTCTCTTCCCTTCACCCCTCCTCCCCTTCCTCCAGCCAGTCTCCACTTTTTAAAAAAACAATATTTTTATCTTTGTTGGAAAAGCAGATTTACACAGAAAACAGGAGATATTTCATCTGCTGATTTACTCCTAAAATGGCCACAATGGCTGGAGCTGAGCTAATCTGAAGCCAGAATCCAGGAGATTCTTCCAAGTCGTCCATGTTGGTTCAGGGGTCCAAGGATTTGGATCACCTTTCATTGCTTTTCCAGGTGAGTAAGCAGGGAGCTAGATCAGAAGTGGAGGAACTGGGAGATGAACTGGCACCCGTACTGGGTAACAGAACCACAGGCAGAGGTTTAGCTCACTACACAGTAGTGATTGCGTCTCCACTCTTTCAAGCATTCCCAGATCCTTTTATTTTCCCAAACTTCATTCCCTGGTATAAACTCTCCATCTTGCTTCCTGCTGCTTCTTCTAAGTTTCTGTGGTGTGGATAAACTTCTGACAGTTTTCACCCTTCTGAGTCTGCTGTCTTTTAGCTATAAACAAGCCCAAGATTCTTCCATAAAAAGCAGACACAAAAATAAATTCTCTCTTCAATTGATTCATCCTTGTTTAGCCAATCCATTTATCTTTCCTATCTTCAAGACAGACTTCCCTAAAGAATAGCCTCTACTTATTGTTTTCGGTTCTTCATCTTTCAATCACTCTTAAAGTTACTAGAGTCAATATTTATCTGCTGAAATTGCTAGGATAGTTACTTGTGATTTCCAAAAGTGCCAGGTGCAAAATTCTTTTTAAGGGAATTTGGTTCTTTGAGGCATTTAACCTTGGAAACCTGTAATCTTGTGGTCTTAGAGATGTGTTTCTCCTGGTGCTCATGCTTTCTGTTTGTCTTTCTCTCCTTTATACCTTATCCCCTTTGACGTGAATCTTGCATGCTGTGTTCCCTTTATCCCTTTGTTCTGGACCTCATTCTCTGTACCCCCACCCTTTCTCTGGTCATCCACTCCCGTGCTTTTCACAAAACTCAGCTCTCTACCCACCTCTATTTTAATTGTGATTATTGTAGCAAACCACTCAGAATGCTGGTTCCTGGCATTTCACCATTATTTTAAATCTAACTTGTTCATGACTGGGAATATTAATTCTACTGCTCCCTTCTTTCACCCACTGATGCAAATAGTTCCTATAGATACTGATCATATTTCTGCTGCCAAATACAAAATGCCAAATTTTGAAAAATTAATTCTTCTAATTGAATTTTCCATGTTTTTATTCCTGTTTGTGCTATAGAAACAGACCTAAGTGATGTCCTTGCCTTTTGGCTTATGCTTGTATAACACATCCTGCAATCGTCCATGTCAATCATGATCCTATCATTTCTTTTTATACCATTGTCTGAAATAGCTCCTATTAGCAGGATCCACACAGCCATGCTCCTGTCTTCTTTGCAATTGTATGCAATGTCCCATGGACATTCACTTTTGGTACATATTTGCTCCTCTTCATTCTTCAGGGAGAAGTACTGACTCTGTTTTTTCTTCTTTGCATACACATATGCTGGAGCCAGAGATTCTCAACTCTCTTTCCGCTTTTTAATTTATTTGTTGGAACATTTTCTTGAGGTGACTAGAGGCAGAGGTTACACTTGTGCACCCATTTGTCCATAGTGTTTACAAAACTTGGTGTGTAGGTGTAGGAATGTGTGAATGGACAATTGTCAAATGGAATCACCAAATTTAAATCTTTATTTATTTACTTTACATGCCAATCCTGAGAGTCCAAGTGCAGGCTCAGAGCAATGAACTTTTTGCCGTGCACACAAAAGAGCTGTTTTGAGTTCCTGATCTAGTCCCCACTGGCTCAGTCTCAGCCATCAGAATGTGGAATGGAGTGGTGTGTGTGTGTGTGTGTGTGTGTGTGTGTGTATCTGTCAAAAGACAAGCACAAATTCTTTCAAGTAAATATTCTTTTATAAAGGGAGGCTTAGTGGACATTCACCTCTGTTTTCTGCCACCTGCATTATCCAGTTGTTCAGTGGGGAACTTGGAATTTTCTTAAGTATTTGCCTTCATGCACATCTCATTTTATACAATTCCATTTTGAGTGCAAGTTGTGTGCTTTTTATCCTCTTTTAAAAATACCTCTTGTTTAATAGAAGGAATTACTTATCTATAGATGTTAGTATCCTTACCTTGCACAATAACTTTTCCACTTTTTGTTTATTTTTTTGCTACAAACACAGATATATTTATGATGAATGTTAATATTTATAACAAATTTTAAAATTATTTTTATCATAGTTTAGACTAAGGTCTCAGTTCAATTTTTCAATGAGGGACCTTTGTATTTTCACTTACTTCTTTTTCACCTGTCTTATGCTCAGGCAGCTATGCTAAAGCACTCACCACAGACACCAGGGCATTGGCTGATGCCAGTTGAGGCCTCTGTGTTTGTGTTAGTGAAACTTTCAGTGTGTGTCAAATTTCCTAAAAGCTCTGTTGTGTCTGCAAATTCCAAGTGCCTTAGCTTAGGAAGCATCCTTTCCTTAGAGACAGGGAAAAGGGACAAGGAAAGATCCACTAGTGTCAAGTCAATGTGGAAGGGAATAGTGGAAGTGATTTATCTTGTGTGGTGACCTCTTGGTTTTTACATAACCAAAGGGCATCTAACTAAAGAATTTTATTTTACCCCAAGAGACTTGAATTCATGGGGCAGCATGGAATTTTTGGTTTCGGCTCTCAACATTAGACCCAGTGAATGACACCTGGACCCTTACCATTGTTCCGCTTGATCTGGTTTATGATATTCATTTTGTTGTTGTTATTGTTGTTTGTTTACTTCTTTGATAAGGCCCAGTTTCCCTAGCTCCTTATGAAAAAAGGCAGGCTGTCCTCATATGTATGGCTGGGTGGTTTCTGCTCCTTGCCCTCTGGAATGGTTCAGTTTGCTCTGTTTTAGACTGACATCTGGTGGTCATGTAGGATTAGCCACAGCCCCACAGCCCTCGTGGTAGAGAACTCTAAAGTATAAGCTTGGCCATTTTGTGTTCAGCTCTTGCCAGTAAAAACTCCAAAATCCTGATGACTTATTTTCCTTTCCTGTTGCCCATAAGTCAGAGTAGCTGTCAGAGTTTGCACACACTTACCAAAATATTTAAAAATATTTAAAATATTTTGACCTTTTATAAATGCACCTCAACGAAGATACACAGATTTGTGTAATAAGCAAGCTTCTCAAAGTGTGATTTATAATAGCAAATTTGCTCCTACCTCAAATGTTCAAAAATAGAGATTGTTAAAGTTAGCATTATATAACACTGTTCACTCATGCTTTATAAGAGTATTTCATAAGTAAATCATAAGTATCTTACAATTATGGTTATCTGCATAGTAAAGTATCTGTATAAACTTTTCCAAAGTGAAAAAAAATCTTTTGTATTTTTCCCTAAGCTTTCTCAAGTCAACACGGTCCTATAGACTGCTGATGTAACAAGGCAGGATATGAACAATTGTTTTACTGTTCTCAGGATTAGGAATAATCCAGGATGCCCAAGCATGCAGCTGCTCCTTCAGGTCTGCTAATGGGTCTTATGGCTGAGGCAAATTGTTTGCTATTTCTTGCATAACCCTAAGGACACACTAATGTATTCTAAGGTTTATGTTCACTTCCAAGAGTAGCTGGTGGGATGTGGAGGCAGATACCAAACCAATTACCAGGCATAATTTGCAATAACCAGAGATCTCTTTTATCATTGGACATGGTTTGCTTCTTAAAGAATTTTGAAGACATAGCTGTAAGAAAAAAGATTTATCTATTTTTATTGCCAAGTTAGATATATAGAGAGAAGAAGTGAGACAGAGAGAAATATCTTCTGTATGATGTTTCACTCCCCAAGTGACTACATCAGCCAGTGTTGTGCTGATCTTGAAGCCAAGAGCAGGGAGCTCTTCCAGGTCTCCCACGCGGGTTCAGAGTCCCAAGGATTTGGACCATTCTTGACTGTTTTCCCAGGCCACAAGCAGGGAGCTGGATGGGAAGCGGGGCTGCCGGGATTAGAACTGGCGCCCATATGGGATCCCGATGCCTTCAAGGTGAGGACTTTAGCTGTTAGGCCATGGCGCTGGGCCCAAGGACATAGCTGTGAAACTTTTCATTGAATAGTAGAAAAGTAGAAACAGATTGCTTCGTTGGCCTAATGGCATGTTAATCTCAGAAAGAGAACTTGGAAGGGTAACTCACAAATTTTCTTAAAGAGAGTGAGGTTAGCTGCCACTAGGTACTGAGATTTGCTGTGTTTCTAGGGAACTTTGCATGTTCACTTAATGATTTGGCCAAAACTTTTATATACATGGCTAGCATGTCATTTTACTTATTGTAAGGACACCAGGAGGCAGCTTCAAGAAGAAAATCATTTTCAGAGCTCCCCTCTGGCCCAATCAAAACTTTGGTTCTCATATGAGACAGATAACTTGTTTTTTCACTTAGCCATTTTGTCAGTAAAACTTAGATGGCTATTGCAGGAGCAGTTTGTGACTGCCGCATGTACAGGCATTAACACCACTCTATTAGATTGACCAACAGGATTCAACTAAGTCCTCCAGTTCTAGATTAAAATGTCTCCTTAAGGTTTTTTTTTTTTTCACTGAATTAACTCTGTGGAAATCTTAGTCAGGGCACTTAGCCGTATTTATATACTGGTATTACTTTATTTTATATGAAGAATTACACTTTCAAATAACATCCCGTAAGAGACAGAATTCAGTGGATAAATACTTTACACATAGTTTCAGGGACCATGATACATGGTCAAGTTCTATGGTTGCCATCAGGGTGTGTAAGAATGTTGTGGAAGGAATTCATCAGTGCCAGAGAAAGAGAAAATCAGACAGTAAAATTCAGTGTGCAAATTTAGATTCATCACAGGTTTCTTCTGTTCTGATTTGAAATAAAATTTTGACCTTTAGGAAATGACTCCCACAGCTATTTCTGCCTGACATACTTGTTTCTTATTCATCAAAACATTAGGAGAAAATATGATTAGTTAAGGGCATATCCGGTGCGAATACTTTCTGCATATATGTATTTCTGAAAGAGAGATGCTGTAAATAAAGAACATTCAAGCTAATTTAAGCAAGAGAATCACATCTTTCAGAAAGAAGATAAACGCGAATCCAGCGTGTAGACTTTCCCACGGCCAAATGTGATACTAATCAAGTATCAAAATGCTTCAATTGTATGCTTGTCCCTGTGCTAAGATAATGCTGTGTAAAAGAAGGTTTAGATAGGCTGTTGCGAAGGAAAGCGTGTGTGAGCAGACAAGGATAGAGCTGGTAAGTGCTATATTGGCAGCAACATTTCTAAGATCAAACAGTATACAGTTGACACGGAATACTCTTTTCAGATAGACATATAGCCAGATGAAACATGAATGATACTTTGACCTGACACATATTGTTTAGGAGATTTCCGGCAGGGTTTTAGGATGCCAAGAGGCAGCATAAAAGTACCTGAGTAAGGTTTGGACTGGCTCAAATCCCAATTCTGTTCTTTAGAGACAGAAACAAGAACCAGATATTTGGGTCTTTGGCCACTAAGGTGAAGTATTTTGCATTTTGCATCAACCATGTGGCTTGTTCAGAGCTGCCAGCTGAAGTTCTTTGAGGGCATACAAGGTCAAGCAAGAAAAGCCAACTTTGATAAGGTTAAAGGTAAGAGCAATCTCCAAAATGGGAGTGGACCAAAAGCATGAGACAATTAAGTGCATTGGTAGCCAAGCTGGAAATAAAGTAGCTTGAAGCTAACAGGTCCACATCTGTGCTCCTGGTGTTTTATTTTAACTGAGAAATAATGTATCAGATTAAATCAGAGCTTGACCCAGCCCCACCATTCAAATCACTCCTCTTGCTTTTCTCATTATAGGATTCAAACCTTTCCTCTTTTTCTCACTTGACCAAACTCACTGAGGGTCACTTTCCTTTTGCAAATATGAATATTTCAAAAAAATTTTGGGAAAACTATGAAAAGATGATGCATGTTTTTCATGAAGATGTGAAGAAACCACATATAATCCTAGCAACATTTGTCTCTAACTCAGAGATCAAAGTTATCAGAATGCCATCAATTACTTAGACCAGCATCAGTTATGGTTTGGTTCCCTGTGAACACTGAGTGCTGATGCTAAAGCAAAGACTCTGGGCTGCCAACATGAACAAATGAAAGTAGGATAGTACAGTACTTACAAGTGTACTGTAGAATCAGGCTGTTTTGGAAAAGTTACTGAGCCCTTCTCTTCATTAATACAGTTCTCATTGTTTTGCCGTGAAGGTGATAGCAAATAATGCATATGAAATTCTTAGTATTTTGCTGCTATTTAAAAAAAAAATGAAGAACTTCAATAATGGAGGATCCATGGCTTGGTTTTCTTGGCTGTTAGCCATGGAATGGATGGCCTTAAATGTGAAGTAGTAGATCCATAATTCACAATTTTGCCAAAGGCAGCACCAGTTTTGATCCATAGCTTGGGAAACCCGATTTTCAAGGTCCTTCACTCTGATATGCCAATGTTACATAAATGTGCAAGATACCAAGGATTGCTAAGAGTGCAATGATGTCTCATTAGTGTGTCCGTTTTTGCTACCATCGCACCTTCATGCAAGTCTTCACCTCTAGTTAGGCTACACAAAAGCAAATGCAACACCAAATGCTCAATGTCACAATTTAAGGAAGCATCTAGAAATGTCACTATTTTACTTCAAGTTTCAAAAAAGCTGATTTTTGTAAAAAACAGCTGGTGACAATGTAGGATCCTGTTTTTTTGTTTTGTTTTTTGCTTGTTTGTTTTGACAATGCTATTTTCTATTTCCATTTCCTTTGAAAAGTTCTTGGTGTAAAAGGATGGAAGTAATTGAGAAGGGATTCTGTGACTATGTGACAAGCAGTTTGTTGACAAAAACATCATTGTGGTGAGTTAATGTCCCGCTTTAGAACTTAGGCACCTGCAGAACATACCAGATTCTCATCCTAGAGTGAGACTATGAACCATTGTAAAGGGCATGTCATTATGATGTTCTTTTTGGTTGAGGAAGTTTATGAAATGCTTTAAATATTTTCACATATCCAGCTTGCATTCTCTTTTGCTTTTTGATTGATGATCTAAGTGATTGGCTTGGATATGACCAGTGTCATAACAGCCTTAAACAATAAATGACTAATTTCTATTACATGGGACCTTATTAATGTTAAAGATTTGCTTTCAAAACATTGTTTAAAATCATGTTGTAATAAAATGTCATTTCCTTCCTCAAGCCTTTGAATAACGTAAATGAAAATCCTGATGGTGGTTTTCTCACCGTGGACATGTGTAATGTCATTACATTTGATTGTATTTCTCAGAATTTTCCCTTTGTTTCTGCTTCTAGTGTGTGGATACAGATTCTGCTTTGTCTTTTTCTTTTCCAGCTAATACCAGCCTTCTGTACCAGCTGCCGTCTCAAACCCCCATAAAACCTATATGTGTGTATATGTATAAACAGGATGAACTGATGTTTGTGGCTTTTTAATTCCCTGATTCAGTCCTCCTCATTAATTCCAGTTCTTTCTCCAGATAGAGTCCCTGTTACTAATATGATTCTGTCACCCAAGTATTCTTCTGAGCTTAGACTTCAGCATCTCAGAGCACACTCCACGTGTCAGGTGTTTTCATGTGGTTTAGATGGAAACTCAGCTTATTCACCTTACCCCTTTTGGAGACTTATTGACATCAACTTGCATTTTTTTTAGTTTTATTTGCTAAGTTAATTGTTGCATTTTTATATTAAAAGCCTGTTTATTCACTTATTATTTATTTGAGAAAGAGAGAGAGTGATAAAGCTAAAGCTAGCAGGAGAGTGAGAGCTTGCATCTGCTGATCCATTCCACCGCAATGGCTGGTGTGGGAGCAAGGAGTGGGCAGAAGCTGGGGCTTGGGAATTCAATCCAGGTGCCCCATTGTGGTTAGGCAGACCTCAACCCCTTGAATCACCATCTGCTGCTTCCAGTATGAATGAGCAGGAATGGAAGTCAGGACTGGAACAGGATGTTGAACTCAGTCATTCTGTTATGAGATACAGGTATCTTGATGGTTAAACTGTATGCCTACTCTGGCTATTCCACTTTCTGTTAAGAGTCTAAGATTTATTCCTAGTAATTTAATTTTTAGAGATTCTGTAGTCAACATAAGTCATCAAGATTCAGAATAAGCATTTGAGAAATTCTGTTTTGTTATTTTCCCAACTGAATTATAACGGTTCTATCACCCTTTGGATTTTATATTTCTCACTGTAGTTTTCATATTAAAGGGGAATATTCTCAATTTTAACTCCCAGGGGAAATGGTCATTTATATATTTCTTACATTATTTCCAGTCTTGTCAGCTTCAGTGGAGGCCCATGATTGTGGGTGCAAAATAAATCCAAATCATTAAAAAATCTAAATTATGTAAAGACAATCATTAGTTGTTAGGGGCAAATACAAGGAATTATAAGAAGCAATTCTAGGGATGATGGGGCCCCTGTGTCTCATCTCTGCATCCCTGAGCCAGCTTCCTGTAAATGTTCCTGAGAGGAAGCAGTTGTTGGAGCTAGTGCTTGGGTTTCTGATACCCACATGGAAGACCTGACTAGGCCTCTGGCTCTTGGCTTCAGCCTAGTTGAGCACTGTATATTGAGGGACTTGGGGGGGGGGCAGTCAAAAGATGGAAGATCCCTCTCTCTCTCTCTCATTCTGTCTTTCAAATAAGCAAATAAATCTTAAAAACAACATATAAAGAATTTTTGTTCTCTACTGTATAGAGTTAGGGAGATTATTTAGATATGAAAAAAATGAAACTTTGTTTAAGATGAAAAGAACTTACATCAGCTAAAGAGAATGATGGGATGTCCCCAAGTGGTACAGCAGAATTGTCACCTTACAGCAGATGAGTTAGAGGCAGTGTCCTGAACCGATGCTGGACAGGGCTGGAAATGTGCAATAGAAGGGAAGCAGCAAGGATGCTTGATCAACTCCAGCCTCTTCTGCCCTATTTGACTGAGAAGCACTGATTAAAAACAAAGCAATTGATTCATTTTTTAGAAAAATTAAATATTTCTTCATGAACGCTTTCACTGTGATTTCATATCTTTTACCATCCTACACTTTAATCTTGGGTCACAATTGTCCAAAATCCAAAGAGTAGAAACTGCCAAATCGTTTTGGTTGATATTCATGGTTTTTAAAAAAAACATAATTTGTTTTTATTTGAAAGACAGATTTACAGGAACAGAAGGGGAGAGAGTGAGCAAGCAAGCAAGAGAGAGAGATTTTCTATCTGGTGGGTCCCTCCCCAAATGGCTGAAGCAGCCAGAACTGGGTGGCTCAAAAGCTGGGAGCCTGGAGCTTCTTGCAGGTGTCCCATGTGGGTGCAGCAGGGGTGCAAAGACTTGGGCATGACTTGAGCCATGTTTTGCTACTTTTAACAGGGAACTGGACTTGAAGTAGAACAGCTGACAATTGAATCACTGCCCATATGGGATGCTGGCATCACAGGCAGAAGATTAACTTGTTATGTCAGTGTGCCGGGCCTAGTCTGTTTGTTTTCTTCCAGAGTTATTTCCTTTCTCATAATTATGCTAAATTTATTATAATGCCCAAACCACACATGCCTATGCCTCTATTCTTGATTTAATTATCCCAGGAGTTAACTGTGATGGTGGCATATTTATAGTTTCCTGGTTAGTACACACAGCTAGGATTGAGAATTACTGTACTAAGCATGGCTTGAGAAAAGGTTGGCATGACCATAACTGGTGGTTTATATAACTTCTTAACTCTATTCCCCCAGTATGATGTAAGCTTGTCCAAAGAGAAATTCTCATCTTAATCATCTTTGCTATGGTTTCTGTCCTTTGAGTAAAGGGACAATTAAATTTACCAATTAAACTGGGTCTACAATCTATGACCCACAATCCCAAGCTTTCCAAGGTCTGAAAATGGAAAAATGTTTCTTAACTCCTTTGGAAACAAAACGTGACCTTGACCAAGATAAAGCTATTTATAGTCTTTATTTATCCCACTTAGTATGCATGATTGTTTCACAGCAGAATGTTAATGTGTTTGGTTACAGGTATTGCTCAAGACTCTTGTGGGGTTGTTACATATTTTAATACATACACATAAACACACACTGCGTATCCAAAATAATTCTGAATTCTGAAACATCTGTGACTCCAGGGCTTTGGAGACACATTGCTGCACAGCAATGACTAATGTTTAACCCGAGGCTGTAGGAAAGCTGAGTTCTTGGGGAATAAATCAGAATTTTAAATTTAGGTCAGTAGTTCTTCCACTTGGTAGAATCACCTGGGAGCCCATATATCTAGCACTGCCCTTAGAGTCCCACTAGAGGAGCTGTTTTAGTTGAAGTGGGTTCCAATTAGGGGGATCAGGTTTTTTCATTTTCAGTTCTCCAGATTATTCTGTGGTGTAGCCAAAGTTGAGAAGCAACAAGGACTAGCAAATCTTGGAGCTGGCTTACTCCATCTGTTAGTGTGGGGAACTGGTTCAGGTCTTATCTTAGGTCTAAGATCCTTTGGGAACCGTTTTCAGTTTCTTCTTGCTATTGAGGTCAATCAGCATCAACTGCCATGATTAGTTTGAACACATTTATGCGGTTGTATGGAAAATGTCAAGATGTACTGATTTTTCAGTATGGTAGCAGAGATGAATCCTGGGTAGTGATAGTAGCTGAAAGGAATAGATAACGGCCTGAAATCACAATGATATAAGAAAAACAGCAACAAAGGACTGATGCAGTGGTGCTAAAGTCCTCCCCTTGCATTGAGCCAATCACATATGGGTGCCACATTGTGTCACAGCTGCTCCACTTTCCTTCCAGCTCTGTGCTTGTGGCTTGGGAAAATAGTTAAGGATGGCTTAAAGCCTTGGGACCCTGCACCTGCATGGTAGACCTGGAAGTAGCTCCTGGCTTTGGATGGGCTGAGCTCCAGCTGTTGTGGCCACTTGGGAAATGAACCAATGGGAGGAAGATGCTTTTCACTGTATCTCCTTCTCTCTGTAAATATGACTTTCCAATAAATATAAATAAATCTTAAGAAAAAATCCTCCATCATGTGGCACTGCCTTCCCATGTGTGCACTGGTTTGTGTTCTGATTGCTCCACTTCCAACCTGGCTCTCTGCACCCATGTGAGAGATCTTGAATAAGTTCTTGGCTCCTGGCTTTGGCTTAGCTCAGTTCTTAACTTTGGAGGCCATTTGGGGAATGGTTTAGTAGATGGAAACCCCCCTTGCTCTCTCCCTCTCTCTTTAAAATCTTCCTTTCAAGGTAAAAAAAAAGTCTTTAAAAAAGAGAAGAAGGGCAAGGAAGATTGGACTAGAGGGAGGAGGATACTTATTGCTTTGAGTGTTTGTTGTACTGGCTTAGAATAATTTTGCTGCTTAAACAGTTTGAACCAGATTTTTATACATTTATTGTCTGGAAAAGGGTTTCTTTTTGTCTCTTTTCTGGCAGTAAACAGGTTTGAATTTTCAAAATTCATTTGGCAATGCTTTGTTTCCATGGTGGTCTAACTGTGAGCATCGCTGGTACCAAGGGATGTTGTCTGGATTGAAAAATGCTTCTTCTGCCTTCCGTGGAACCCAAGCAGTTATCACACGGAAGGTTAGACATGTCTTGCTTGCTGTTTTCCACCTTTGAGCATTTGTGCTTCATGGGTGGAACACCATTCCTGTGTGCTATATTAGACACCCACCCTGCTTTAATTTATAGTGCCAGAGTCATAAATTACAAGCTCCCAAAACCAGCCCCATTCCTGATAAACAAATTGGGTCATGCAGGTGCATTATTAACACGTTCAGGTGTTCAGATTATGACTGTCTTCTCAAGGCGCCTCAAAAAAAAAAAATATCTACAAAGATGTCCTCTTGGGAGTCCTGAAAGAGTGAATGAATGTTTGTAAAGTGTCACACAGATGCTTAGCACAGAGTAGTGTTCAGAAGCACTAATCATGGTTATTACTAACAGTGTCATTGTAGTCATTTATGGAGGTGTTGGAGAGGTTAGTGGACTGGGCTGTAGCACTTACAAAGTGTCGTTCGCAAAGGAGACAGCTCTCTCGTGCTTGGTTCAAGGCTGTCATGCCATTCCTGCCAGTCTTTGAAATGGGGCCAATGACAATGGGTGAGGTTTACTTGGACAGGGCCACTGGGGCATCTAAGCTTGAGTAGCTCGTTTTGTTTGATGTGCATGGCAACAGAGGAAAGGATGTTGGATTCAGAGCCCAAGGATGGGTTCTTGTGTGGGATTTCCTATAGGCCAGATTGCTTTGCATCTGTCAGTCTCCACATTACACGAGATGACTGCTACAGTCTCAGCCGTCTTTGAATCTATTTTCTGGTGGATTTAAGTAGAACCAAGAGAGATTCTAAGTACTGGACCCTGAGGCTTGCTGCCTGAAAGCCTAATGTAGAGTCAGCATGCTCTGGTTACAGATCAAACCCAGCCTGCAACTTGGTTCTATATGATCTCTGTGTTAAGAAAACAATCCTTTTTTTCTTGAGTTTTAAATTTTTTAATGATTATATTTAAATGGTTATGTAAGTACCTGTATAATACATTTAATTTTGCCTCTTGGCCTTATCTGACTTTTCTCTAGAAAATGTTTGATGACCCACATACTATTCATAGCCTACCCAGGAAGTTCAAAATGAGATAATCTTCACTTACTAGACAGAGTGCTTGCTGGTCTGTCCTCCTCTCAGATGTTGTATGTTTTTCCACCAGTTAATTATATCCATTGTTTCTTCCTTAATGTTTTTAGAAGCCATACATTGTCATTTTATTTGAAGAATGAGTGTCACTTTCACATTTGCCAAAAATTCGAAGTCATGAAATTTCTGTTTGACTCGTTAAACTGGCGATGACCTCAGCCATTTATAGCCCTTTTCAGAGTTTCAAGGAAAAACATTTTAAAAAATGTTTTCAAGATTTACAGAGAAAAATGTCTTTCTGGGAAAGGCACGTTCTGTACTTCTCTGGGATTTTCTGGGCTGGAGCTATACCACATGCCTTGTTCTTTTCTGGTTGTGAAGATAGAGGTGCCGCATGCTGCCAGCAGCCCCGCCTTCAGTCTTACAGAGAAGCAGCCCATGGCGGGGGAGAGAAAGCCCCTGGGGTAGAGCTGGGCCAGAGCTGATGTGCAACATGGAGAAACAACAGGAGCACCGCATTCCTGCTTCTCGTGAGTGATCATTTTGTTCCTGTGAAGCCCAGTTTTTCCTTGGGCCCCAGTTGACTCCACGTGGGTCATTTCCATGTACAAAATGTATTCCTTGGCTTAGAGACGGATCCAAGACTATTATTCATTTCTTTTTTGTCAGAATGGAAACCTCAAAAGCTAGAATGCTGAACTTTTTTGGAAATAGGATTTGTAAAAGGGGGCAAGGACTTAGGGTGGGCCCAGGTATCCAACAACTAAAAATTTCATAAAATGGGAGAGGCGTCAGACAGATCCAGAGAAGGAGGTCTCACTGAAGTGTTAGGTGTTACAAGGCCGCAGGTCATCAGTGAGTACCTGAAGAAGCAGGAACAGATCTGTGGAAGAAGGGACTTCTTTCCAGGTCAGAATTAGGAAATCAGTACACTTGCCTAGAATCTGATCAAAGAGAGCAAAACAAACAAAAAAACCTCGGGGGTCACAGCCCCCTGCTTGAATTGCAGTAGTCATCATGATTGTACTGCACCACATGCGAAGACCCTCAGTTGTCCTTGTGGATCTAATTCTGCTTCCAGCACGTGCTGGTTCCATCATTGGAGCCCAACACGCATTTGTTGTATGCATGAGTGAGTGAAGTAATGATATCTGCTATTGTGCTGTCTAGGAAAAGTGACAGGAATATGTAATCTCTCTAATAAGGTTGGGGAGGAAGGACAAAGCTAAAGCAAATGACCTGTGTAGTCTTAATGGAGACCAGTCCGCTTGGGGCTAAAACAGAGGCCCAGAGTGCAACCAGTTCATAAAACAAGGTGCATCCATCTTCTCTCTCCATCCTCCACAGCTCCACACTGGAAGCAGACCGGCTCTGTCAGCTGACTGTGCTGCCTGGGGAGCTCTGTGGCTCTCTGAATCAGAATTTCCCCATAAGGGCCTGATTTTTAGAAAGGGGTTACTTGATTAAATGATATAGTGCACATTATGTTCTCAGACACTACACAGAAACTAGCAGGTGTTTAGAAATTGCTATCCAGTGAATGCTATTATTATCCCAGTTCTTTCTCTTTGGACACAATTCATTGTTGTACAATACCCCACTATCCTCTTGAACATGACATACCTAAATTGCAGTATTATCTCCCTCCCTAAAAAGGCCTTTTTCTTGCCTCTCCTTCACACTTTCAGGCTTAAATATGTGCTTCACTTCTTCCTCACATGAATACATCGTTAATTTCCATGTAGCGTCTCTCCCATTCATACCATCCTTCTAGTGCCTGTTACCAGCTACTAACATTTGGAACTGAATTTGAGTTAATAGCAAGTCAGATGGACTCAGTGTCTGGACTCCTTAAAGTAGGCAAAGATCATGATTGTGAGTGAGTGTGTGTGTGTGAGAGATAGAGGGAGAGAGATATGGCTACATTAATCTATGCATACGTATGATCAAAACCTTTTCTTACCTAGAAAGCTTCTTGTCATCATCAATATTTAGCATCTTCATTTTGTCCTAAAACAAACACAATCTAAGTTAGGTTTCACGTGTTATTTCACAAGATTTCCTTAAACTGAGTGTCATATTTTATGTTTTTCTTGTCTCCACAGGAATTGGCCACACACCAAAGAGCTAGCCTGGCCAAAATTCTGAGGCCTCACTATCCCAATTTGTTGATATTTCTTGATCTGTGTTCCTGCCTTGCAAACAGGGCAAGAGCTGTCAGCTCAACCTGCAAATGGACATCAAATAGGATCACTTCTCTCGACTGCCACCCTGTATGTCTAATCAACATCATGTTTGTCTGGAAAAATCCAAAATTGTCCCTAATAGTATCACGTTCTACTCTTTCCCCCTTCAATTCTATCTTTTCACAGCATCTAGAAGCATTTTATAAAAATCTAAGCTTTAAATTCCTTCCTGAGACTAGAAATTTGAAGTCTCTTGAGTGGCTTTGAGGCCTGTTAGCTGCTCAAGCTGCTGTTTCTGCCCCATCTTCCTGCTATGTGCTCTGTCGTGACCTGCTGGGCTTCTTAGTTCACAAACGTTCACACTCATTTCTGTTATCACATTTCTGCTGCTGTAATGCTGAGTGACAGGTGTCGCCAGACCTCCACAGTGTACGTGGTCTTCTCTCTCATGGTTTTAGGACCAGTCAGGACTCTGCATCTGGGCTGTGTGTCCTCCTCAGGTTGGGGGCTTTTGAATGCAGAACCTGGCTCTCAGCTGCTCAGCACCTGCTCTTCTATACTGGTGCTAGGGGACATAGAGGTGGAGTCAAACCACAGAATAATCATAAAACACTGAAGTTGCACATTAATTTGCTACATGCCCACCCCATATCGCTAAACCAAGACCCGTGCCTATGGTTGGTGGGGGCAGGGGAAGAACATTCTTCCCAGAGATCATGGCAGGGAGGGAGGGAGAACTGCACTGTGGTCAGAGATGGCGCTGCTGCCAGTCCTGGTTGCTGGAGGTCTTCCCCACTGGATCTCACCTCCTCACTTTATCCAGAACCTTTAGCAATGAGCTTCTTACTACGTATCTCTTTCTTGACTTTCCATATGTTCCCAGAACACAGCAGTCCTCTCCAAGGTACCCTGTGTTCTTCCCTTTCTGCTGCTGGTCAGCCCCTGAATGGTGCAGTGCATTCATGCTTCTTATCTGGTTTTGTGTTTGCCTTTCTTCATGAGGGCAAAGACTTATCCTCTCTGTGTTCTCCAGATTTTGGAGTATTGCAGAGCTTAGAGTCAGGGCTTAAGAAGTATGGAACAGATGGGGCAAATTAAGAAATATCAACAATTGCTTTTCTTTTTCTGGGACAAAGAGAAATTGAATGAACTTCAATTAAAATAAAATCAGAACTTCACATTGTGAAAAATTATATATTTTTTCTTTATGTTTAAATCTTTGTGTGTGATGTGCTTTAATACATATGTTGTCTACTTTATGGGAAGGGTACATGGCATTTTGGAATTTATTTTATTATTTGTATGAATGGTAGGAGGCAAGGAGACAGAGAGAGAGAAAGAGAGAGAGAGAGAGAGAGAGAGAGAGAGAGAGAGAGAGAGAGAGAGAGAGAGACCGACCTACTGGTTTGCTCCTGAAATGATTGCAACAGCCAGGTTTGGGCCAGGTCAAAGCCAGAAGCTGGGAACTGCACATCTAAGTCTCCTACACGGATGGCAGCATGAACCCAAACAGCACGCGTTGCTTCCCAGGCACATTAGCAGGAAGCCAGGCCATAAACAGAGTGAGGACTTGATCCCAAGCACTCCAGTACCACAGTAAGGGTGTCCCAAGTGGAAACTTAACTCACTGTGCCGCAACACTCAGCCCTGGAAGTTATATATTTCATGCATTCTAAATCCACATCTAAGTTTCTATGTGTTTAACTCTAGACGCACCTTGAATGTTCCTTGATATTTACTTTTCCCTTTTCTCCCTCATTTAGTTAATGCTTAGTAATGTAGACTCACCATTCCAACATCATTCACAGGATGCCTTCTTTATATTCTTTCTGTTTCTGTTAAGTCCCTGTCCTTCCATGAATAGACTCTTTAGCTGTTAGACACATGATGCCAGAACGCCTGTTCTACAGTGAAGTTATGTTCTACGTCTTATAGTCTATGTTCTACAGAAGTTATGTCCTATGTTCTACAGTGAAGACTATTTAAAAGTGTTCACTTCCTTCCAATTATAGGTTATATTAGTAAGTTTACATAAAAAGGGTAAATTTAGTACTGTTTTAAAATGAGTCATTTTTCTTTGTTAAATAGGTTCTACAGAGGATTATTTGCTTTGAGTTAAAACAAATATCAGCAATTATCTAATCAAAAAGAGCAAAATCATGCACCCATGCCTAAATGGTGAAAGCAAGAGAGCCCTTTAAGAATTGTTTTTTATAAAATAAAAAAGCAACAGAAAAGAAGAAAGTTATACAAAGTCATGACAAAATCCTTCCTGCAAAGAACCTGTGATTTTTTTTATTTTTGAAATCACCCATAATTGTCCTTCATGCTTTCTTCCATTGAATTACTTATGTAGAACTTTTTTATTAACATGCATTTGAGCAAGACACTGTAGACACATTGGCGGCCGTGTTGTCAGCATAGTTGCTCTGCACTTTGCAATCAACTCACATTTAGTAATGCCTCTAGGAATTCCAAGTTTTCCCTAGGATCAAAGCAAAACTGTACTTGTGCCATTGCGTGGTATCTGTCATAGCAAATTCTGCCAGAAGTTTATGAATGGGACATTCACATAACTTGTTCTCACCAGTGCACTGCTGCCAACGAGTCAGGAAGGGAGCCCAGGTGTCTGCCTAATCTATCCCTCGGAGGCTTCCAAGTCATCACTTCATGCAAGGGTACCTTACTAAAGCCTGAAGTGGGTGTGTGTTCTGAGGCCAACCAGCAATTAGAACAAATCTCATATTTATGTGTTGCTGACAAACATTATCTCATTTGATCCTCATAAAATGCTTTGGAGGCAGGTATTACCTCCTTTCTTTGGAAGAAGGAATTGACTTCAGCATGAGAGTAGTGCAGTCAAAAGTCACTTGTATGAAAGGCTGTATTATTTTGTTAGGAAAAGGCAATTATGTGAAGGACATGAATTTCCTTGAAACTGACGTAACCTTTCCCCTATATAATACTAGTGACGCAACCTCAGTGCCTGGATGGAAGGCGTCCAACTCTTGAAGCTGGCAATGAACAGAACTGAAAAAAATTGTACTGACCTAGTTTTTCTGTTCTTTTAATCTCTCTCTCTCTCTTTCTCTTTTTACAGTATGGTAATTCAAGTACTCACACAGCTAACATTGCTTGAATGTGGTACTGCTACTATTCTAATACTAATGTTAGCATTTTCATGTTTCTGTATGATGTGCACTGCCAGGAGCTTCGAAAGGCAGATTTACAGAGAAGGAAAGGCAGAGAGAAAGATCTTCCATTTTCTGCTTCAAGCCCCAAATGAACACAAATGGCTGGTGTTGAGCCAATCTGAAGCCAGGAGCTGGGAGCTACTTCTAGGTCTCTCCTGCAGGTGCAGGGTCCCAAGGTTTGGGTCATTCTCTACTGTTTTCCTGTGCTATATAGGGAGCTGGATTGGAAATGGGGCAGCCAGGGCATGAACCGGTGCCTAAATGGGATCCTGGTACATACAAGGTGAAGATTTAGTGACTGAGCCATTGTGCCACACCCATCAATTCTCTTCAATCCTTACAAGGGTTTCAGAATCCAAAGAGCTCTTTGGTTTAAAAAAAGGCTAGTTCAACTCTCATAGCACAAGCAGAAAGAAGAAATTGTCAAGCCTTGTCAGCTCACTAGGGTAGTTGTTTTGGTGACAGTCTCAAGATGTCAGCTACTGGCCACTAGACCTGAATGATGTAAACATCTCTTCCATAGTCATGCTCTGGCTGACCCAGGTTGATGTTCAGGCTGTGCAACTGCTGCATGCTTTCTCTGTTCGTATTTGCATGGGTGGCTGGAGTTCCTCATGCTCAAATACTGTGTAAAGAAGGCTCGGTGTTTCCAGACCCAGGCAAACAACTATGCTGCAATCAGTCTCTCCCATAAGGTCTCTGTTGATGTTGAGTGTTCACCATGCACTCATTCTTCTTTCCGAACCTTGGTCAAGGCCACTCATTGCCACTGAAAACATATTCCTAACTTGAAATTTTGGAACTTATAGACCTATAAGAAGAGAAAGGGTAAGGGATACAACTTCAACAATTGCTGTTTGTTATATTATATATATATTATGTTATATTATATATATTATAACAATATATTAATATAATATATTAATTATATTATATATAATCATACATTAATATAACATATTAATATATTAATATAATATAACAATACATATTGTTATATATATGTTATGTTATATATATATAAAACATGAAAAATCTGTCCATAAAACCCACATAAAAGATAGGAAAGTCCTTTGGGAATCATTATAAGCAGTGAACAAACTAGTTTCTGATTTCATTTCCCATTGATTTGTATTTTGAGGGAAGATGAAAAGCACATTTCATTTTTTTTTATTATTATTTTTTTCAAAGTCAGATACACAGAGAGGAGAGAGATGATCTTTTATCTGTTGATTCACTCCCTAAGCAACTGCAATAGCCAGAGCTGTGCCGATCCAAAGCCAAAAGCCAGGAGCATCTTCTGGGTTTCCCACGCGGGTACAGGGTCCCAAGGCTTTGGGCCGTCTTTGACTGTTTTTCTAGACCACAAGCAGGGAGCTGGATGGTAAGCAGGGCTGCTGGAATTAGAACTGACACCCAAATAGGATCCTGATGTTTTCAAGACGAGCACTTTAGTTACTAGGTCACTGTGCTGGGCCCGAAAAGCAAATTTTAAATAAGACAGCCTGGCACAGTAGCCTAGTAGCTAAAGTTCTTGACTTGGCATGCACTGGGATACCAGATGGGCACTGGTTCATATCCCAGCTGCTCCATTTCCATCCCTGCTTTTTGCTTGTGCCCTGGGAAAGCAGTAAAGGACGGTCCAAAGCTCTGAGATCCTGCGCATATGTGGGAGACCCAGAAGAGGCTCCTGGCTCCTAGCGTCAGATAAGCTCAGCTCCATTGCATCTGCTTGGAAAATGAAACAGCGGATAAAAGATCTTTCTCTTTGTCTGTCTTTCTCCTTGTCAACCTGCCTTTCTAATAAAAATAAATGAATCTTAAAAAACAAAGATAGAGGTGGCTGTTTGGCCTAGCAGTAAAGCTGACCATGACTGCATCTTCCTTCTAATGTACACCTTGGGAAGTAGAATTGATTGTTCACATAGCAGGAGCCACTCGTGTGGGAGACCTGGATTGAGTCCTAGGCCCTGGCTTTGCCCTGTGGTAGGAATTTAGAGAGTGAACCAGAAGAGAGGACCATTCTCTGCTTTTCTCTTTACTTCTCAAATAATTCAATTTATTTTTTCTAGCTTATATACCCTTTTCTAACTTATATACCTTTAGATCATCCTGGCTCTGGATGAGAGTGGGCAAATGACATCGTTTTAGTCAGTAACGGGAAATGTTTGGGAGAGGGGAAACCATCAGAATCAAATGATGAGCATCAGGAACTGTGAGAAGACCAGTGAGGCTGTAGTGGAAGGGTGGGTACATCCCTTAGAAAAATGGAGCAGGGGGCATTTTATTGGCCTAAAACTAGAGGGCTGAGTAGACCGGTACAGCAATTTATACTTAATGTAGCTTAGCATCCCACAAACACTTCTTGAGCAGTCGATGTAATTGTGTAGATATTGGTGAGGGAAAAAAAAAAATCCACAAGCTGTGTTCCCTGTCCTAAAAAGTCCCAAATCCAAAGAGGGAGAAAGGCTCCCAATGGCCAAGGGAGTTTCATGAGGAAATTGTGGAAGATACAAAGTACCCCAGCGGCTCACAACAGGGGACCCTGCAAATCAGGGGGATCTGAAGAGGTGTTGTAGAGTGGCTGTTGGAGCTGGTGAGAAGTTCTGGCAGGTGCTGCAGAAAGAAGTGAGGGAGAGGGTCTCCTAGCAAAGGGAATATCATGAGCCAAGGCAGTTCAGGACACAGCAGAGCCCAAGGACTCTTGAGATGTCAGCACCTCCACCTGTTTGTTGGAGGGCAGGAGCTGAAGCATCAAGAGGACATGGGGGTCAATTCATGGAGAGCTGTCCACATCATCTCAAAGCAACTAAACAGCCCTGGAAGGTTGAGAAAGATGTATAATGCGGTCAGATGTTTTGATCACTCTAGCTTAGGTGAGTGGAATAAAAGCAGAAACAACCAGGAGGGCTTGTTAGTGGATTGGATGTGAGCAGCAGGAAGTGTTGTAGGAGGGCAGGGACCTGGGCTTAAGTTTTGGCTCTGCCACATGCATCCTGTATTGATGTGGCTCTTAAATATTTTTTGACCTGTTGGACATTTGTTTTATGGATCCCTTGCAGTTGCAGTCTTGGGTGCATGTACTGTCATTTGCTCTCTGGGTGACTCACTAATCTTGGAGATTAATTGCTGGAATTAATTGCCAGAATTTTACATAGTTCCTCAATACCACAGGTAAGATGCTTAGGTCATATAGACATGGTGCTCAATAGGGAATGAAAATTTACATGGTGGGGAAAAGGGTAAGAAACATCACTCTAAGAAACATGAGGATGAACTTACGGTAGGGCATAGCCATGAGCATCTATGTGTGCTGTTGTGTGTGTGTAGATGGATACTTTTCTAGCTGTGGCATTAATCATATGTGCCAGTGTGAGTTTGTGTGTGTGTGTGTTACACTGTGTGTGTGTGTGTGTGTGTGTGTGTGTGTGTGTGTGTGTGTGTGTGTGTGTGTAGGAAGGGTGGGCAAGGGTCTTCACTGCTGATCTAAGACTTGGCTCATAGGTTAAATCCATAATTGATATCTGTATTCTCAAATGTTAATATGGGTCTGTGATGTTAATGGGACCCTCATTCACACCTGCTGTGGGTACAACCTGAATAGATGTATTGAGAAAGAGTGGCACTGCAACCAAGAGAAGAGATTAATAAGCAAGCCTTAAGCTACTCAAAATACATGAGAAGTTGTAGATATTCTAGATTGATCTCTTTAGTGGCAACAGATAACATGACAGCTTAAATGTAGCAGCCTGTGAACGGACGCTTACCCTGCACTGGATGGTCTTTGCAGTGTGCATTTTCCCAACTGTGCATTAAAATTTTCAGAATTGGTCAACTTCTAAAGTGTTTACTGAACAACCTAAGTAACAGCCCATATTTCTCAAATGAAGGTTCCACCATCATAAATGGCTCATGTCTGCTCACAAAATGTATGGTTAATGACCTGGCCCATGATGCTTTCCTTAGTCTCCTTGGCCTGGTTAATCCAGTCTCAAACATCTTTGCTGAGTGTGTTTCCATCTGGGCTGCTCAAAGGGGCCACACCTCTCAGGTGCAGTCAACTGCCTTCTGAAACGACTGTCATTGTAGAACCATAAAATAACTGATGACATATTGCTGTCCCACATGCCGCTCAACTCAGTGTGACTTTAATTATTTCTCTCGGGATATACTCAGGGGCTCAGAGATTTCAGAAAGCCTAGAATAAGACTGTGACTTAATTTGCAGACAGACAGGGTGTGATGGAACTCTAGCAGGGCTTAGCAGATGTGGCCTATCCGTACTGGACAGTAATGTACACAGAGGTTGCTATGGTGACCTTCATAACTCACAGGGTGTGGGAAGTTAGGGATTCCTAGGGGATGCACTTGTATTAAGCTCTTGTAAGCTGGTGTTCACAAGCTTTCAAATGTAAGTTACACTAATTAAGATCCCCTAAAACCTGGTTCTTTGGTAGTCACATACAGCAACCAAAGACCCTTAATTTAAGAGCCTTCGGATGTGTGTGTGTGTTATGAAAATTCGATGTGAATTTTACAGTTTTTTTTAAATTAATGTCTTATAAGGTAGAACATGACCCAGGTATCCATCTTATTTCCATTTTCTGGAATAAGAATAATGACTGATTGCTAGATGTCTGATTAATTACCAGGAGACTAAAGCACTGTGCTTATACATTATATCCCCTTGCAATAATATCAAGACAGTGCCTACATTTTAATAATAACTTAAGTAATGTGGTTAACAAAATTATTGAGTGTCTATTTAGGAAGAGTATTATATTTTATAGTGCCTTTATGGAAAAAAAATATATGGAAAGAGAAGAATGAACTTCTGTTGAGCTATGAGTTCTAGTATACTTTGTAGTTTCATCATTTGAGATTTCCTCCTATGTTTAAAATCAAAAGACATATTTTGGTAATGTAGATATGAGAAATAATTTATATCAATCTACAAACTGATTTTTTTTCTTGAAATGAGAGTTGACTGAGGTGGAATTATTGAGATGAGGCCACCTTTTTGCAGAACGAAAGACTCAAAGTGTTTGCTAAGGATGAATTCCCAGGAGAACATCCAAAAAGACGAAGGGAAGGCTAACATTTATTTCATGCATCAAGCATTTACTGATCTTATTTAATTCTGCACATAATTTCTGTTTGGGAGATTAGGAGTTGAAGATGGAAGAAGTTAAGTAATTTATGCAGCTTACCACAGACAGAGAACAAAGAATCTGGAAATAAATTCCATATCTGTATGACTCTTAACTTTATTATTATTATTTTATGATACAGTTCCATAGGCTCTAGGATTTCCTGCCCTTCATCCCCAAGTCCCCTCTCCCCTACTGATTTCTCTTATATTATTACAATAGTATAGTCTTTCATAAGCAGTCATAATTCCATGATTATTCTGTGTAGTTAAGTGTATTCTGATATTATGAGTATGGACAATGGCCGACGGTCCAGCATCCTATTGTCAATACATACTTAACAGCTTCATTGGGAGTCCATCTTCTATTTGGAAGTAGAGATGCATACTGCATTATATCTTCACATCTGGATATTATAGTCTCTATTACACAGTTTCTATGGATCTCCTTAAATGAAAAGCCACAAAACAAAATCAACAACAGGAAAAAAATAGAAAAATAGACTCTTAACTTTCTGATTCCTACTTTTTTTTTTTAACATGTTCATGCCATCTAAGTACAGATACAGCCCTATGTGTTCTTTGTAGAAATAAGAATGATTTTTTTGAAAAACATCAGTACTGTGCCCTTAAAATATGTTATTTATACTTGTGTATTTCTCCTTAGTATAACTCACAGTCTCAGAATAAAATACAGAGGAGAACCATATTCATGAAATAGATAGACTTCCAACGTTTTCACTCTATATTGCAAACACATAATTGCATAAAGTATTCTATATAGTCAATATAATCGCAACCACAACACTAATATGATCTTTTAGGAAAGCAGTTAATCTCAGAAGTTATATATGTAATAATTACAATAACACAAGTAACTACACAAATTCCAGAGGTTTATCAATCTAGTTGTTCTTTATAAAAATGTGATATTATAGCAGAAATACTGTCTAGACAAGATTAATGTTTATATTGCTAGTAGTTACATGTCAGGGATGCTTTACATACCAGTACAAATGGTAGCACTATATGCAAATAAAATTAGAGTCTTTACATAGCATTAGAGAAATGGATTCAAGATTTCATTATAAAAATTAAAACTTAAAGCTACTGTTGATCTAATAGTAGGTTAAGTCTTCTTAAATAAGACTTCATAAATTAAAATAAGGAAGCAAAGAGTAAGGAATAGAAAATATCAATGGGTTTAAACAATTATTAAATTTTTCTGTAAAATAAGATTTCATAGATAGCACTTCAAAGGATATTTTCAACACTGAAAAGAGATCAATCTTTAGTATCCATAAACACTTAATGCAAATCAACAAAGAGAGGAACATTTCAGAGAAGATTATAGTCAATTCATGATGGAGAAACTGGATGGCTAAAAGATAAAGCACATGTTTAAGAAAAGGGAAATGATCCATTTTAGAATAGTTCTGATTGGATCATAGAGATATCACTTTCTATTAACCATTTTGTCAAGAATTTTAAAGTGAGATAATACTGAATTTTGTTAAAATAAGGAAAGCATGCAACCCTTGTACATGGTGGTGGCAGTGATAGCTGGCATAGCCACTTTGAAGAGTAATATATAACAGTACAATATAGCGAAGCTACTGCAATAAGTACAAATCCAGCCAGCAACCTCACATACGGGTACAGACTCCAAAGACATTTCAACATGACATAGATCTACAATTCTATTGGTAGTATGCACATTGAAAAATGTATGCGTATGTTCTCTTTTATAGACATAACTATAGACTATAGATAACAAAACAGTATGTATTTCCAATAAACAGACTGATTACATCCATGTCATAGAGGATGGTGTAGTAGAAAGAACAAATAAACTGCAAATACAGACAACCTGATGGATGAATCTCACAAACATCAACTTGAAGGAAAGGACCAGTCTTAATAGAGAATATAATGTAATATAATATAATATAATATAATATAATATAATATAATATAAAAATTTCCCCAAACAGGCAAAATCAACATATAGTGTTGGTAGTCAGGATAGCAGCTATTCGTGCTTGGGGAGAGGAGAGTTTGAAAGGAAACTCCAGGAAGGCTTCCAGGAGATGCTGATTGTGCTTTTTTTTTTTAAGATTTTTATTTATTCATTGGAAAGTCAGATATACAGACAGGAGGAGAGAGAGAGAGGAAGATTTTCCATCTGATGATTCACTCCCCAAGTGAGTGCAATGGCCGGTGCTATGTCGATCTGAAGCCAAGAACCAGGAACCTCTTCGAGGCATCCCACACAGGTACAGGGTCCCAAGGCATTGGGCTGTCCTCGACTGCTTTCCCAGGCCACAAGCAAGGAGCTGGATGGGAAGTGGAGCTGCCGGGATTAGAACCTGCGCCCATATGGGATCCCAGCGCATTCAAGGTGAGGACTTTAGCTGCTAGGCCATGCTGCCGGGCCCGGTTGTGCTTCTTTTCATGTCTGTTGCACTTGAGACTACTCCTATTGGAAAGTTCATTGAGCTGTACATCTCCCACTTGTATACATTTCAATATGTATGCTGCACCTGCATAAAATGAACCTTCACAATAATCACAGACATAAAACAACATCACATAATTATTGAAGTATCAATCGAATACCACCGATTTCCCAAGGACATCAAGTGGCTGATCACACCAAAGTCTAGTCAAATCATGTCTTATGGGTAATAATATAATTGAATAAAAGTGTGGGAAACTGCATGAGATATCTGAGTGGGATAAACCACAGACCATATTGCACATGGACCATAAGGTGAGGGGAAAGATTGTGCAAAATTTAAGTCTGGAGAAGAAATCTCTATTTATCAAAATGTCATAAAAAAATAAGCCCTGAGATTTAGCAGAATACAAGGGAAACACAGTTTGTGCTCTGAAGGATTGAATGATCTTGGAATGAGACACACACTTAATAAATAAGATCCCAAATAATAATGCATGGAAGCTGTGGTTCATGCTTTAGCCAAAAGATAATTTTTTGTAACAGAGTGACAGGACAGGAGGGAAACTCTAAATTATACCCTCTTCAAAGGCACATTTAGAATAGAAGGGAATAAAGAATGCAAGAGAAAGTGGGTGCTCTCGAAATGCTCCTAGGAGCAAGAACGAGCCTGGTAATGCTGTAGGCATGACAAGGGAATCCACATGGCTCTGACCATGAGCTTTTAAAGTTTGAGATGTCCTTGGTCAAGTAGACCTCAAATGTGCAGTATGCCGTATGATAATGGGGTCTCTGTAAATTTTATCAGTTTGACAAAATGCTTGATTTTCACTTGAAATGAGGCAAAGGGAGGATAAATACCAACTCATTTAAATGGATACTGACTTTCCAGTCTGACTTTGTTTGAGTTTGTTAAACACAGCAAAGAGTTTAAAACTCATTAAGGTGATAATAATTGGAAAATAGTAGTATTTATTATCATACTGTAGTGTATGATAAATACATACAGATTACAGATCTGAAAACAGCCACAAGTCAGAGGTTTCCAGCAAATTGTACATATTAGAACTGATTTAAAAGCAAAACATGGGCCCGGTGGCATGGCCTAGTGGTTAAAGTCCTCACCTTGAACGTGCTGGGATCCCCTATGGGTGCCAGTATTCTGGCAGCTCCACTTCTCATCTAGCTCCCTGCTTGTGGCTTGGGAAAGCAGTCGAGGACAGCCCAATGCTTTGGAATTCTGCACTCGTGTGGGAGACCTGGAAGAAGTTCCCGGCTCCTGGCTTCGGATAGGCACAGCACTGGCCATTGTGCTCACTTGGGGAGTGAATCATCAGATGGAAGATCTTCCTCTCTGTCTCTCCTCCTGTCTGTGTATCTGACTTTGTAATGAAAACAAATAACTCTTTAGAAAAAAAAACAGCAAAACACTTTCTGGTCTCCTCTGCGAATAACTCATGGATTTTTGCTCCATAATATATGTGGTTTTAAAGTAGAATGAATGATTGAGACAATGCAACACACCTCTGTTCCACTTCGGAGCATAGAAGTTTCTTGTAAATTTTCAAAAACATGAAACCTGGGAAAGCTAAGAAACCAGCCACAGAAGATCCTCTGAAGAATTTTATTCTGGCATTTAAGACTGCTTCAGTAGCAGCAAGATTAATGAACTAGCAATCCAAAGCTGTTAAAATGTCTTGTACGATGCAAGGTGTGATATGTATAAGTCTTACCTAGCAAGCTGTTTCTGATGAAAGCTCATGGGTTGTTAAGCTCTGATACGATTAACAGCTTCCAGACGACAGACAGACATTTAACTTTACATGTTCACAGAGATTCCTGCCAGGTTATCCGGTCTATCACGGGATGATGCAGATGAGCAGAGTGATTGTGGGTAAGTGACTTCACTCTGCTGTGGAATGGCTTCCTCAGGTCTATTTCCATGGTCTATTTCCTCGCTTTGATGGTAGGTTTCCTCCCATACCTGTTTTCCTGTATTGGGGGCCTCTGCTAAACAAAATGAACCAGTTAAATAGTGCTCAATAGAAGTGAACCCAGCACTAAAGTAGGGAATGTGCTTGGAGACATTTCACTTTGGCTACAGTGCACCTTGAGAAAGAGCCTCACTCCTACAATACACTCAAGGCAAACCTCGGAGGAACCAATGGGATTGGCTCTTATGGGGGAAAAAAAAAGTTGCTTTCCTACTGTGGGGTGGCTGGTTAAGTGACAGCTTCTAGAGGCAATGCCTTTAGGAGTCAACAAGTCTTGCAAGCAGAGGCCAAGCTGCTTCTGGACAGAAGGTGGGTGAGGGTTGCAAGGCCTTCGCAAAGGCTCTCAGTGTCACATTAGGTTGGCCAGGACCTGGTGACCTGCAAAACAGCCTGGAGTTCTCCTGGTCCAATGCAGTTCCCTTTTCCATTTATTTTTGCAAGTGACATGTCAGAGTCGAAGTTTAAATGTGTTTTAATCTTATTTCTACTTCTTTTCTTTTGGTCTTCAAGGTCATCCTCCCCTTCCCTCAGCTCTCCAAAGAGCCTCTTGCATTTCTAAATCGATTGTGCAATCTGCTAACTGGAAAATCTAAACTGACATTCCTTTCTAGTGGTTGACTACACAGAATTTCTACCACACACCATATCTCCTGGCTGCCATTGCTTTACCAGTTGCAGTGTTCACCTGAGTCTCATCTTTCCTCTCTCTAGATGAGATTTATTTACATTCCCCTTCATAGGTTTCTACTTGGTTCTGATAGTACCTAACCTAGATCAAAGCCCTGCTTTCTTAAACCTCCCTCCAACGTGTAAAGAACGTGCTAACACAAAATAGCAATCTAACAATTAATCCTTCCTCACGTTCTCACTGAGATTTTCCAAGGATCCCCATTTTATACTCTTCCTAGCTGCAGAGATAATAAAACCAACCCATTCAGCTGTGTATGTGCACTTTGGCTGGCAGGGCTTAATAGCACTGTGGAACATAACTTCTCAAAGGGATTACTGCCTTCCCTGGATCCATTCAGGTTTTTTTGTTGTTGTTGTTGTTTTTCATCCCACAAACATTTTTGAGCATCTGCTTTGTGATAAGAACTGCTGGACCCTGGAGAGCTTGAGGTAGACTTCACAGTTGGCTAACCAATTCTTGCAGCACAGTGAGCAATGTGTTCCCTGTGGCTGTGGGTCAGGTACAGTGTCTTGTGCTTTGTAAAGATGATTTCTGGTGCTTTCTTCAGCCTTTCAGATAGAAGTGATTATTTTAGTTCTGCAGATGCGAAAACTCCTGAGAAGAGATTAAATAAATACTGCTGGCCAGTGGAGGGGGAGGATTTGCATATTTCCAATGCCTTTGCACTCTTTCAGGAAGGTTCAAGTTCTTGAAATCAACTGTACACAAAACTACCTCGTTTCACTGTGAATCAGGTTGATAATGCAAGAATATAACAAAATGGTATCTGCAAGCTATAACTTGCAACCTAGGATTTTTTTTAATTTGACTGAGGGAAGATACATATGTATTCAGGACTATGAAATCTTTACCATCGCCTACTATGATCACACATCACCTTTCTATTTAGTTGATGATAAAGATTTCATTATCATTAGTCATTGGGCTAGTATAGAATTAGACATCCCTTTAATATAATTAGTGTATCACTGCATAATTAGTTACTATATTAGTCATCTGAAGATGTACAATAACAAAATGCTGGATAGCCATAACAACAGAAATTTGTTTTCCTCTAATTCAGGAGACTGGAAAATCCAAATTCAGTGTTTGTTTATGTTCAGTTTCTTGGGAGGGTTCTCTTCATGGGTTATTGATGATCTTCTCATTGGTGTCTATACACATGGTCTTTTCTAAGTTCAGGTGAAGAGAGAGAGAAAGAGAGAGAGATAGAGATAGATAGAGAGAGAGAGAGAGAGAGATCAAGGTGTTCAGTGTCTTTTTTTAAATGAGGTGTCTGCTTGATTGAGAGAGCACTACCTTTATGTCATCATCTGAATCTGTCGTCCAAGTCCTTATCTCCAAGCATCACCTGTTGGGTCTGCAGCATCTGGTCTTTGGGGACACAAACATGCAGTGCACAACACAATAGGCTCATCTGTGCTGAGGCACCTAAGACTTTGGACCACGTTACTCAGGGCCAGGAGTGTTGGGAAAAAGCATACACAAGACAAGGTATTATGAGTATTTTCATTTCTCCATCCTCAGCCCCAAACAATTGCATTCCTGCGCAGACTAGAGTGGTGCCTAGTTGGGTGTACATCTTTCATGAAGATTTAGTGAGCTATTTTTCTAACATAGGCAGCGATCAGACTGCTGGCAGAAGGAGGTGACATTGTTGTCACTCAATTCCAGCTTGACTGATAGAATTGCATCAGGTTCTAGCAGCCAATGGAAGCAAGCAATGACTAAAAGGCAGAGCTCCCTGGGCCTCTGGAATACCTCCTCCAATAATAAAACATTCTAGCCAAGCTGCATTCCTTTTCCACTGTGTAACTCCTAGTGACAAAGCCATCATATTAAAACTAACGTTAGACTTTATTTTTCTTTAATTTTGCAAATCAAACATTAAAAACACACAAATTTGAACTTACATATAATAAGTATTAATAATATGGGCACCTCTGAGGAATGCACTATTTACAGCTATTTTGATGTTTCCTATATGTCCATTCTAAGCCAAGCCTTCTTCCATTCCCCAGTCTCTGATTAGAATTTGTGAGTTTTATCCTTTCATTTTCCTTTATAAATTTCACCCCATATGTAATTACACTTCATGTGTTTGTGGTTCTTTACATTTTTGAAGTATATACAGTAGTCTTCCACCAATATAATTCATTTAAAAGTGCAAACATATTTGATTTCAAAAAGAAAATGCTTTCTCCCTGCTTCTACTAAGTATAAATTGTAGAAAATAAAACACCAATGAGGCATGCTTCATTTGTAACCACTGCTCTCTGCATCCCTGTGTTATGGACGAAGGGAATGAGAAGTAAGACCAAGTTCAGCTCTTTGATTGTGAGCTGACACAGGCTATAGTTCTGGGTTCATGGTAAACGTGTGACCCAAGTTAAGGATATAAGAGTAAATCCTGGCCCATTAAGGAGACAACCATTGTTTCCCTTGAGAACAAATTTATTTTTAATCTTTAGATAACAACTGTCAATAGGACTCAAATTATGTGGACACTGTTGATGATATAAACATAACAAGAGTCAAAATAAAGGGAAATGTGGAAAAATAAGCTAGAAAGACTGACACTGATAGTTTATAAGTTACATATATCTTCATTTTCCTACTCAATCATGTATCACTGAGACAGCAACACAAGCCCCAGAGTTGTTCAGCAACACATTCAGGCATCCTAAATCAGGGATAGTGCAACGGTTCAAACATACTGTAACTTCCGTGTTGAATGTGTGTAAGCTGGAAGGATAAAGTATATTTCATTTGGTAGCTTTAAGTTAATGTTCTGTTTTGTTGCATTTTTGGCATGCATTGATGGATCTATATTTTTACCCTTGCCTTGGCTCTAGTGATTATCTCACTGTGGTTGCAATCTGTCCCCATTTCCAAAGAAGCACTGACCCCAATAATTCAGTTTTCTACAAATGTACATCAAATCTTCCCTCCCAAATCTCCCTCCAATTGTTAGCACTTTCTAGTTTCCCTCCAGCAAAAAGCCATTCTTTTTACAGGTCTGCTTCTGCCAAGTGTGGGTGTTTCCCTATGGGGAGGTTGAAATAGATTTTATTGGTGCCGCTGTGTGTAGGGAGGTGTGTGGGGGCAGGTATGTGTGCCCTCAGGATGGGGGTGGACGTGAGGCAAAAGCAAGAATAACAATGAAAAAGAGGAGTCACGTCAAAGGAATAAGTGGCACTAAGATGAACATCGTATGCAAAGTTGTGTGAGCCTTGGGTTCTGAGGTTGACAACTAAGGAGGCAGTGAAAGCAATCTCCACATCATATGGGCATGGGAAGTTTACCTGAGCACTGAAAATATTCAAGATCAGATTTCTTTTTAACTTAAAAAGCAAATGTGAGCTAGTTTATTTTTATAGGTGATAGACACACTAGATTTGAATGTCTTCTTTTTTTAAACTAAAGTGTGGCCAGATTCAGTTAGGGGTTGTAATGCTGCTTTATGAAAATAAGACCCCTTCTATGGGTCTAATGTGTTCCCCCAAAGTTAATGTACTTGAACCTTAATTCTCCTCTGCAATCTTGTGTGTGGGTGGGGCCTACTGGACGGTGTTTGGGTCATGGGGTGGAGCCTCACTGATGCCTTTGATTGATGTTTACAGGAATCCTCTCCCTTGCCAGACAGGATTGGTTGCTGACAGAGTGGGTTGCTTCAAGGCAAGTGCTGCCTTGTATTCTGGCCTTTCTCAGCATGCCCACTTACCCTTCTATTTCCTACTTACCTTTCTGTTTTCTGCCATGAATTTAAAGAACCAAAGCAGATGCTGGTGAACAATCTTGGATTTTCCTGTATTCAGAGCCTTGGGCTTAAATGACCTTCTTTCCTTTATAAACAACTCAGACTCAGGTCATATGTGATAACAACAGGAAATAAACTAAGACAACCCCACTAGGCTCTCTGCATTACCTCGGGCTCAACTTTTCAATGAGGTAAATTACTCTGAATCAATTGGCCAGGCTGACTAGAGTATCACCAGTTGCTATGTCCTTTCTAAAGACATTTGATGATGCAAAGTGACTTGGAAATCTGAGCGATGGGTCAGTCAAAGTGACACACAAAAAGAATTGACCATCACACACACAAAGGAGTAGGCTTCCTCAAGATTCTGACGATGGTTTTGAGAGTTGTGGAGAGTGGCAAGCAATTCCTATGTCCTGAATGTCATTCCAGAAGTCTTTCCCATTTGTTTTCAAAGTTTCTGCGTGATGCTCTCTGTGCCTCTACCACTGTGAGTCTGGGGAGTGGGCTTTTTGAGAGATATAGCAGAACTACTCAGTGTATACCACAGAGGTGATGAGCAGAGATTTCCAGCTGGATATACAAATGTAGGCACAAGCTGAAGCATGGGGATCCAGGACCACTCATGTGGATTTAAATGTCCAATGGATGCCTATGAGATTGTCTGAGTTTAAAACAGGGCTTGAGCAAATACACTAAAAAAAAATGCATGGCTGCCACACAGAATTCAACAAACTTCAATCACTTTTATTGTTCTGATTCTTACCAGCTTATAACTTACCACACTTTCCAAAAGCCTTGGATGTGTTTTTCTATTTTCCAGGGACATTGTACATTCTGAGAGCAGAGCCAAGTGTTATTTAATATGATGCGATGGAAGCCAAGCAATGTCCCTGGCACACAGTGGGTCCTTCCTGCCTTTGCCTGAGAGCATATGAGCTATTGTCTCTGACTGTGATGGAGAAACCCAGGGAGAAGTGGGAGGAGGGGCCTCTGTCTCTCTGTGCTGAAGAGTCACGTACAGAAAGAGTCAAACGGAGAAACTGGGCTGTGCTCAGAGTGTGTCAATGGGGACACTGGAGTAAAACGAGGGTAGGAAGGAATCAAATTTGTGGGAAATCACTCAGCAATAATGCTATGGGTTTTTCTTATCCCTGTGTTTTGGCATACAAGTTGAAGTTTAAGTGACCTTCAAACGCAGAATCCCAGTAATGAATTTGACTCATCTTTGAAGTCATAAAAGTAATACTGCGTGTCGAGATGGGAGAAGAATTAATGAGGTAATTAACCTTAGTCAGCATGCTATGTGACCCTGGCCTGAGAAACAGATAACAAAACAGGGAAAATGCCTGAATGAGAAGAGGGTTTATGAGCAGTGGCAAAAGTAGAGGCTGCTAGAAAGGCATGCTTAAAGGGCAGCACTGAAGCACAGATGCTTACTGAACAAGCCACCAGGATTCTGCCTCTGGAAGAGAAGCAGGTTCGAAGTTTGGGGTCATGGCAGTCAGAGCATCACGACAGTAGTTCTAGTGGAGGAAACAGCAGGACAAAAGTTAAGTTTTCTTTTTTTCTTGTGTTTCTCTTCCTGGCTTCTCAGTGTTTCCCAGTTTCAGCATTTGACTTGCCCCCCTCCTGGAAGTTCACTGGAGTATTCTCTCCTATGTGGCCCGTGTTCTCCAACTCCATCAGCAGGTGTCATGAGGGACTTCCTGAAGTTACACAGAGTCTCAGGATGCAGAGATCTAAGTAGTCCAGGTATGAGCCTACCTTGACTTCTGTGTCTCTATTAACAAGTATGAATGAATATCCCTAGCTCTGTCAGCTTATGGCCGGGGCACTGACTTTTCTCCACACTCAATACTTTCTGTATTCTTCCTTGGAAGAACCATTATTAATTTGTAAAAATTGCTTATTTTTATTTGATTCCAATTTATTTTTATTTGGAGAAAGAGAAAGAGAGAGAGAGAGAGAGAAAGTCTTATCAGTTGATTCACTCAGATAATTGAAATGGCTGGATTGGGTCAAGGTGGGAGGTAGGAACTAAATCCAGGGCTCCCACATGGTTTGCAGGAATACAATTATTTGAACCATCACTGATGCATCCCAAGATCTGCCTTGTCAGGAAGCTGGAGTCATCACAAAAATTAATGTGGGAGGCTAGATTAAAACTCACTCTCATCATTGGCCTTCAGTTTATTTGAGCCATAAAGGTAGAATCTGGGCTTGGAGGAACTTTAATTTTGTAGCCACTGCTCTTAGGCAATATTGGAGGCCATAAATTCCAATGGAAAGCTTTCTGTACAACCCTATGACTATTCAAAAACACACTGAGTTTCATTGATTCAGGTGGAGCGTTTTGCATTGTGCACGATGTTGGAAATATGAATGTGTTCTTTCTGCCCTCATGTTGCCTACAATGTGGTCAAGGAATTCATGAGATCAATGCAGAAACTACTGCTGACCTACATCCTTCTTTATGACATTCCAAGGACATAGAAAAGATAGAGATATCTTGCACTGTACAGTGCAAAGTCAAGAAAAGATTCACAGTTCAGGTCACAGAAAGTATTTGCCATACACAATCACTGGGATCAACAGAAGATGTTAGTTGCATGTTTAGAGAACTGTAAACCATTGACATAGTTTGGTGTGCTGGAGGGCAGGGTATGTGAGAATACACTTCAGAGATGAGGACTAAAGATCTGGCCAGGGACTGGATCTTGACAGCTGTTTGTATAAGTGTTAAAACATGAAGACTCATTTCTGACATTGGGAAGATAGAGGATGACATTCCATAGTCTGGTAATTAATTAATTATTTTTATTATACAAGATTCTCATGTATGAATTCATTACATGCCAGGCATCCTTCTACACACAGGAACCATATCAATAAACAGAAACCATGCCTGCCCATGAAGTTTACTTTCTATTAGGGGAGATGATATGTGTTGTCAATAAGTAATTTTGTGTGAGAATTTTGTGCGAGAAGGGTGCACATACAACGGAAAGTGTGAAGCAGGTGGATCAATAGTGTCAGGTGCAGGAAAGGTCGTGTTTACAAATATGGCAGCCAAAGATGTTGACAGAAACAAAGAAAAAAATTGTGCAAATCATGGGGGAGAAGGGAGGAGATGGTACAGGAAGCAAGGACTGATGGTCGGAAGACCCTAACTTGAGAGTCTGCCAAGCAAATGTGGAAGATCCTGCAGAAGCCGCCAGGGTTGGAATTCAGTAAATCTGGAGGAGAGTAGCCAAGGCCATGTGAGGAAAGTTAGTAAGTGAAAGGGTGTCATGTGTCGTGCAGGGCTTTGGAGTTTGTATAAGGACTTGGGTGTGTACCAGGTAGATGAATGAAGCGTGATGGGGAGAACATGCAAGTGGAGCAGTGACCTGACCCAACTTAAATCTCAAATGAATCACTGTCACCGAGTTAAAATCAGAATAGAAGAAGGAAAACGAATCAGGATTCTGATGATGAAGTCGGTAGATGAGGGCGTCTCGGAACAAAAGGTAGCAGCAGAAAAGATGGTGAAGGGTAGAATCTGGATGTATTTAGATTTTCATCTTTGAACAGTCAGCCTTGGGGCAGTGAGAGTAACATTCTATATGGGACTAGCAGTTTTTGAGTATTTACTGTGGCCAGACACTAATAGGAACACTTTGTTCTGGGGTCCGTGCAATGGGTGTGGATGACACGAAGGTGTGAAGGGAACAGCTCCCCTGCTTGGCAGGGCCACGGGGAGCTACCAGCTGTTTGGCAGGGCCTGGGGAACTTCCAGCTGTTTGGCAGGGCCCGGGGGAGCTACCAGCTGTTTGGAAGGGTCTAACGGATGTCTCTCTGACCACCTTGATGTGATTTCACCCCGTTTGCATGGACACTCAAGCACCCCACTAAGAATTCTGTAATCTGTTGAGGCATTGCTGTTTACCCCTGTGAGACAGTTTTTGCAACCAATGTGAGCTTGAGAGTTAATGTTATTGATAATGTCTTGGTGAGTGGGCCTTTGACAATTTACACACAGGAGCACAATTAAGCCCATGCCATTTCTGGACACCTTATTGTGTACTTAACCATTGCCTCAGAATTTGGCCCAGACGTGCAGCACTCCTTCTGGGAAGGGACTTGAAAATATCCTAAATATTGGGCCCGGCGCAGTGGCGCAAGTGGTTAAAGGTCCTCGCCTTGCACGCCCGGGATCCCATATGGGCGCCGGTTCTAATCCCGGCAGCCCTGCTTCCCTTCCAGCTCCCTGCCTGTGGCCTGGGAAAGCAGTCGAGGACAGCCCAAAGCTTTGGGACCCTGCACCCATGTGGGAGACCCGGAAGAGGCTCCTGGCTTCGGATCGGCATAGTATCGGCCCGTTGTGCTCACTTGGGGAGTGAATCATCGGACGGAAGATCTTCCTCTCTGTCTCTCCTCTCTGTATATCCGCCTTTCCAATAAAAATAAATAATAATAAAAATAAATCTTTAAAAAAAAAAAGAAAAGGTGATTTGAGATGATGTTGAATATAATTCAACATTGTCTTGAAAACCTTTAAAAAAAAAAAAAAAAAAAGAAAATATCCTAAATATTAATGCAAGTGATGCGAATGAGGGCTGAAACTGCTATGGCAATAAATACAGTTATTTTTATCTCAAAGGCTAGCCTGTCTTTGCAATTTTTTGTAATATACAAAATGTAATTGTTTTAGCCACTTTTGTAATTTTAGCTAGAGGAATTAAGGATGCTTTTATTAAAGAAAAATGCTTTTAATTATTGTTTCATTGTTTTGGGGGTTGTAGAGTCTATAGGTGTAGGGGGATTTAACATTTAAAACTTCTGTTTTAGATTTTAGGTTTTTTTCTCTTGAAACCTATTTTCCCATTAAATCATGGGTAAATTGTAGAAATAAAAATGTGGTGGGAAAGTACTACTAATTAGCAGGTAATCGCATGTGCCTTGGCCTTGGAGTCCTGGCTGTCGTTCCATGGCTACTATGAAGAATGAATAATGGCTTGCTTTGAAGAATATGAATACAGTATTTTGCAGAATTATCTATTAGGGGCACCTGCTTAGCCTTGAAGTGCAGACAGAATGACCAAATGTCTGTACATGTCCCCTTAGTCTTGAAGTAAAAATAGAATAATTAGTTGCTTGTGCAGAAGCTTGTAAGGTGTCTGAGTAAATAAAAAGGACAGCTTTTTCTTGAGCTGTTGTGAGAACGTACCAAGTGTCTGTGTCTGTGTCTTTCTTTATCACCCACTCCACACTCCCTTCCCAAGCTCCGAACTCGGCTGGAGCTGGACTCCAGCAACTTTGCGTGTATTCATTCAACAATTTCTCCAAATAAGCCAATAAGGGAGAGGCCTTTGTTATTTTCCACTGTATACCTGAGGACCCGAAGCAGAGAAATTATATTGGAGTTAGGCATATCAGCTCAAATATTTCCAAGGTCTGATATGATGAAGATTCACATTAAGGCAATAGAATTGAAAATGGAGCCGGAAGTCAGGCTTTGAAGGTGGGGGGTGGGGAGGGGGCAAGCAGGGTGGGGAGTTAATGCCTTTCATTGTTAGGTATTTAATTTCCTTTTTTCTGAGCAGGTCATTTCAAAGGTGCCTATTAAGATGATACAGACAGCTTGAATCTCTTCCTTGGACAATAGTGCTTTTGGGGAATATATTCTCTGTCAGATTGTGAGAAAGTTGTGGGCAAACTGATCATTTTTATTCATGGGCAGAAGTATATTTTGATGTTACTAAGAAGGCAGTTGGGAATACCTGTGTGTAACTCTACCCTTCAACTGAGAGAAATGACGGAAACGTTGAAATTGAGGGAGTTGAGGAGAGGATTTTGTCATAAACATTCTCATTCTTTGCCCTAGTCTGCTGCTCAGTATGTTTCTGAGTGACAACATAACTTCTTTCTTGAGCTGATAGACGTTGACAATTTGCAAGGCCGGGAGGACTTTACTAATGAACATGGCAGCAATAAGGTGGCGGAGGAATTCAGCGTGCTGGATTAGGCATTGGATTCAGTCCCAACGGGCCTTGATTTTAGTTCTAAAAACTGAGGCTCAGGCTATAAACCTCATTTGTGCTTTATTAAAAAACAAAGACAATGGATAGAAAGAGGAATGGATGCCTCCAAGACATTTTAAGGATGGACGACATGTAAAATAAATTCAAGGTGCATAATGAAAACCTAGACTCTCCAATTGTGAGTATTTGAATATTTGAAGGTCCTTTGCTCACTATAGGGGGGTCTCATGTTGATTTTACCATTTTGACAATTTGCCCAAAGAAACATACAACAGTTAAACGTTACTATGATTTACAAATGTTATTTGTCATCACAGCTGGAAGTCTCTCTCTGTGACAGCTTTTCAGACAAGACAATCTTTCATATCTCATCCTTCATCTTCTTAGGGTATTGACTGTAGTTAATTCATTTTTCTTTTAGATTTCTTTGTTGGTGGGGATATTTGACTCTGCTAAAAGCCATCTTGTATTCATAATGCAGTGTCAAATTTCCACTCTGTATCCTCAGGCATACATTTAAAATATGTTTCAGGTCCTGGCAAGGTAGCCTAGTGGCTAAAGTCCTTGCCTTGAACATGTTGCTAATTCTGGCTGCTGCAGTTCCCATCCAGCTCCATGCTTGGGACCTGGGAAAGCAGTTGAAAATGACCCAAAGCTTTTGGACCCTGCACCTACGTGGGAGACCCAGAAGAGGCTCCTGGCTTTGGATTGGTTCAGCTCTGGCCATTGTGGCAGCTTGGGGAGTGAGCCAGTAGAAGGAATATCTTCCTCTCTCTGCCTCTTCTTCTCTCTGTATATCTGACTTTCCTATAAAAATAAAATAACTCCTTAAAAAATATTCTAGACAGCTACAAGGTGTTGATTTGGACTAAGTCAAATATAATTCAGATTTAAAGGATTTTACAGTTGTTACTAACCTGCGCTTTTACTGATGGATTGCAGAGTGCAGAGTTGCTAAATTGTGAGCCCAACAGACTGTAATTTGGAGGCCGACGCTTTAGCATTTATTTTTCATTTTTATGGGAGCAGGTGTGTGGATATTATGGCTTATAAACCATAATGATCAGTTTTAAGTTAAGCTGCAATTTACGAATGAGCTAGACTATGTGAATTTATCAGCTGCTTTCCTTTTTTAAAAGATTGCTGTATAAAATGTGTATGTTCAGGATAGATTTTAGTAGAATTGATTTTTGTGTGTCCGCCAGGTCACTTTAACGCTACATTGAAGGGAGAAATCACCACACATCAGAATTTCATAGCTGGGAAAGGTCATTTGAGGCCATGGAATCTTGGGAATTACAACTGTCTGAGCTAGGAAGGAAATGACATTATTTTAGTTTCTTTACAGTATGCACCTTTCCAGTGCTGGGGAGCTCATTCTTTCCCACAGGAAAGATACAGATACAATCAGTACAGAGACGATTCATCTAGGGGACAGTTTTGCAAATATTTGAAGACGTCGATCATGCTCACTTTTTCCTTCCTTCCTCTCCCGCACCTGGAAAGAGCCAAGGCCTGCGAAATAGAGGCAGACATTTTCTTCTAGTCTGGTTGAGTTTAGCTACCTGTCATTTATGATCCATTTTTGGGTCACTAAAAATATATTTAATAGGCTTCCTTATTTTCAGTCTTTTGTTTTGGATTTTTTTATGTTTTATGATACAATTCCTTAGGCTCAGGGAGTTCCCCTTACACTCTCCTCCTCTCCCCTTTGCCTTCCCCCCTTTTCCCCTATATTATAATCATCATATAGTCCTTTAACAACGGTCACAAGGCCATCATTCTGCTATTTAAGTGTATCATGACATTGTAGGTATAGACAATGGTGTATTTACAGTCTTTTGAGACCGAACACACAGACTACAAGAGCTTTCCTCTTCCTCCCTTTTACTCTTGTGTCTTGGAATATAATTGAAACAGAATCAAAACACTTGAGCTCATCAAAGAGATTTAGAGCTCTTTGTAATAATCTCTGCACTCACTTTTGGTTTTGATATTTTTACAGGTACTATTTTTTTTTCTAATGGTTTTGTCGTCCTTGGAAGAAAAAAAAATGAAATCACAATATAACCAAAAGTATTAAAAGATGTTGCTGTGTATGTGTGTTTATGTGCATGTGTGATTTAGTCATGTAACAGAGCTCTTCAAAAGCTTGTGGCAATGCTGAGCTTAAAGTTCATTTATGACAAATGGCTTAGAAATTCTTGTTTAGTTTTTCTTCATAACATGCCCTTTTCATGAACCTTTTGAAGGCACCTTGCATGGTATACCAATGGCTGAGTAGTGGGCTGGACACTCTTGCAGAGTCCCATCATAGACATGCTCTGGGCAACTCTTCTGATGTCCCAAGTCATTTTCACAGAGCTTAGCCCTTCCATATGGTTTTCACAGGTTTGTGGCAGTCATGCTTCTTGGCATCTGAATGTGTGACTACCCTCCATCTTTCACATAGTTCTTAACTCAAATAATGGTTACATAATTGAAATCATGTTTTGAGTTCTTTTGGTTCTTTAGAAGCAGCTCTTTTGAATTACTTCATGTGTCTTTCTCTCCTAGGCTTTTTGAAGTTGGCATTCCTGCAGAAGCTGGCATTATAGTGGCATTCTGGCATTGCTGCTTCTACCACCACATTCCATACAGGAGCATCAGGAGTTCTGGCTGCTGCCAGGAGTATTACCTAGCTCTATGGTAAAAAACCAGTGAATAGAAGATCTTTCTCTTTGCCTCTCATTCTGTGCAAATCTACCTTTCCAATTAAAAAAAAATTAAAGAAAAATTCATCCTTATTTAAACAGCAGGCGTGTGTAATGAAGACAGTATGTCTGACAGTCCAGGCAAACATCTTGGTCCATATTCAGACTGGAAGCTTTATAAATGAAGGCATGGACCTTCCATTTCTCCTTCCCTTTCCCTCTCAGGGATTTTTCTCAGTTGAGAGCAGTTTATTTATTTTGAACTGCATGTCTCTGAAATCTTTCTAGATTCAAGTGCTTAATATGTGAAAAAAATGTTGCACAAATGCAGTTGATAAGTTACTATAAAACTAATCAGACATTACTTTTTATTGCCACAAAAAAAGCAGAGAAAATGTTAAGAGTGCTGCAGGCTTCATTTTCTACACTGTGGATAGCTTTGTTTTTGTAAATAGTGCTTTTTGGAACATCATCACGTTGTAATAATGTAGACAAAATTATTAGAGTCCTTTCCTAGTCAATAGTATGGACAGCTGTAATAATTTTTAATATACCTGAAAGATATAAAATATAAGAATATCCTGCAGGCATAATATATTTTCTCCTAAGTCATTTCTAAATATTTTAAATGCATTTTAGCATTTTAAAATTATTGTATCTATAGACAACTGACAGATACTTTTTGTAAGATTAAAGAAATGATTTATGCAGAATAACAGTGAGCAATCTGAAAGCAATTTAAAGATTCCGGTACAGAAACACACTTTATCTCCAGCAAAAGCTTAAATTCCAAAGACTGTTACACTGAAGATATAACTGAATTGCTTGAAGAATCCTAAAGGTCACCAAATCATATCGATGGTAATAACAAGTATGTTGATGCTTTCACCTTAAAACGAGGTGTGTAAGCCAGGGTTCTCTAGAGACACACACATATAAACGTTGACTGGAAATCCTGGGCACCTGTATTGTGACTCAGAATAATGGAAGTCAAAGGTGTAACTCTACTCAAGGCTGAGTACCAGAAAAAGCCATTGGTGTAAGTCCTAGAATAAAAGAATCAGAAAGTAATGTCTAAGGTAAGAGTTGAGTATGTCCCAACTCCCACAGCCAGAACCAACTGTCACAATATGCTCATTTTCTCAATTCCCCCAGACCATTTATGATGCCTACTGTTTTGAGGTACCATTTTTCCACCTAGTCTAATCAGACTCACATGTTGATCTTGCTTACAAAACATACTCACCTAAAATAATTCTTTTCTTGCTTGGTTGGTAGTTAACCATCAATCCAGAAAAGCTGACACCTAGAACTATCATAGGAGAGTGAGAAAACAGATTAGTCCCAAGGTAGGTCTCCCCTTCCTAGCACTCCTTTTAACCAAAGGAAACTATGAAAGATTGAAGAACCATTTTGAGCTCAATCTTTTCCTCACTGCTGCATGGCTCATGGCTTCTTTCTCCTTGCTGCCCTCCTCACCATTTCTTTTTCTAAGAAGTTAGGAACAGAATATGAAACATCCATGAAAAGTCCTGGGGATTCATAATCTGCACAGTTTGACCATTAGTTTCTTTAACTTAAAAGATAGACTTTTCTCCAAACTTTAGAAATCTGATAATGTAGAAGGAATTTTGGAACTAGGAAATGATAGGGGCTGGGATAATTCAGCAGTGAATGCTAGAAAAACCTTGCAAATAACTCCAAAGAGCATCATATGCTGTCACCAGCTGAGGAATGCCCAGAGTGAATTATTACTTTTATCCACCAGGTGAATTTGGCTTGGGTGATGTGCACAAGGGATCTACCTTGTCTTAGCCATCTGGAGTGACTTTGAATAGTCATTTATTTTGTTATCTATATATTCTTTATCCATTCTCAGAAATGCCCTTAAGTTAATCAATAACCTTCATTTGAGTATCCTGTTTTCAGAGGTAATACCCTCTCTGCCCCTGACACTACTTGCAGTCAATCATAGCCTAAGGAAGTAATCGCACAGTGAAAATCCTGCCTCTTAACTAAAGTCTGCCTTTTCAGACCAAGCCAATGCAAGTTCACTGTAAACCATACATTCTGTATGTGTATAATGTATGCAAGTCATATATTAGCCACTTTAGAACACTTCTCAGACTTACTGAAAGTCGCTGGGCTTTTGGACCTGGATCACTCATACTGCTCCCTGAATAATGGCATATTCATCTTTTCATAAATCCTGTTTAACTGACAGAAGTGATTCTGATGTGAATTCAGAAGAAAAGGTTAGAGAAAGTCTAGAACTTGCCAGAGATTAAGAGCTCGTGATCAGAATGCTGGTAGAGTGCAGACTGTAAGGACCATTCTGACAAGGACTAACATGGAATGGAGTAAAAAGGTATTGAAAACTGATGCAAAAAGCATTCTGATCACATTTGTGACTAACTCAACCTCATCGTGTCCATGCCCAAGGATTTTAAAGATTGCAGAATTTGAGAGCCATAAAATATCTGGTGGATGAATTCTAAGCACCAAGATATTCAGGTTGTTTCAGGCTGTTGTATGACTTCTCTTATTTTACAGTAAAATGAGAGGTCAAACTATCCCAGCATTGTGATGCTACATGCTTGGTCACAAACTGTGTGAAGTCCAGTTTGAGTTCCTACTACTCCATTTTCCACCCACATTTCTAGGAAAGCAGAAGAAGATGACCCAAGTACTTGGGTTCCTGCCATCCAAGTAGAAGACTGGCAGAATTCTGGGCTCTTAGTTTCAGGCTGGCCTAGACTGGGTAACTGGCACCATTTGGAAAGTGAACTACAAGATAGGAGAAGAAAGATTCTCCCTCTCTCTCTTTCTGTAACTCAGATAAATAAAATATGCATTGTTGTAATGAAAATGCAGAATCTAAAGACAAAATTTAACCTTAGAAGGTAAATAAAATGTAAAGATTTGGAAAAGTATTAGCTATATGTTAGAGAAGAAAAAGAATATTTTCAGAGAGGAAACCAATGCCTTACCATCTCTTTCCTAATATTAGTATGAGGAAAAGGATCATGAAAAGGGTGGAGACCCCGAAGTTCATTTCAGAGGTTTTAGTGGCTGTCCTTTCCTTCTCAGGCCTAGAGCACAAGGAGGAGTATGGCTGAATGGCATGGGCCTGGGGAAACCTTTGTGAACTCATTACCGGGGCCCCTAGAGATTCTCTGCTCCTAGAATTACAGCACTAGGTTTCTTGACTGTGGCTTAGCTGAGGTTCTACCCACTGATCTGGAATGCATAAGGTATAAACATTGGGGTCTGTCATACAAAGTGAATGCTGCAGGCCCAGGGTGGGGGAAGCTATGTGGGCATGGCTACTTCTCCTGAGATTACAGGGGATTCCCCGCAGAGGCTTTGGGACCAGATAGAGCTTGTTGCAGGGGGTAGGGTTACCACAGATAGATCCCAAGGCAATGCTGAATGAAAATGCGGGTCAGAGTTAGAGTCGTCACATAGTCCCCATCATGCATCTAGTGGAGCCACTGGGAGTGGAGCCACTGCCAGTATCAGAGAACTGTGGAGCTACCAATGTCCACTGGAGTATGGAAAATTTCAGATATGGGACTGCAATCTGACAGAGTAGAAATGGGACCTTAGCCCAGGAAACCACAGCCACAGGAATTCCTGAGGGTCTGAGGGTCCGAATCCCGCATCAGAGTGCCCGGAATGTGGGATACAGTGTCACTGTAAATGATGCCCCATCTTTAAGACCATCTGCTACTTTTCATGCTTGGTTTGGACTTGGCTTGCAACCCCTTTCTTCTTTCCTGTTGCTCCCTTTCAGAGTGGAAATGTCTGCCCTGTGCCTGTCACACTGTCACATTTTGGAAGTAGAAGGCTCACTCTTGGTATGAATCTGCCCCAGAGTTTCACCCATGCTTGATTCAATGGAAACTCTTTAGTGTAAGCTTTTTAAAAAGACTTTTGAGTTGGTGCTGGAATGAGTTAAGACTTTGGGACTATTGGGATAGAAAGAGTGCATTGTGCATGTGATAGCATGTGAATTTGGAGGACTAGAATGCCACGTCTGAAAATATGCCTCAAAAGTTCATGTACTGAAACACTCTAATTAATTTGTTAATGATATTTGCAGGTAAGACCTTAGGTAATTGGGGTTACCTGAGGTCATGAGGGTGGGCTGCACGATGTCGTTGGTGACTTTCTGAGAAGGGAGATCTCAGATACTTGGCTTGCCCTATCTCACTGTAGGACACTCTTTGCCATGTCGTAATGTAACAAGAAGTGTCACTGTGTATGTTGGATGATATAATTTTATTGGATGTTCAGCCTCTAGAACCATGAGCTAAATTCTAGTCTTTGTATAGTTTCTACTCTGTGGTACTGAGTTGTAGCAACAGAAAGTGGACCAAGACACTGCCCAATAAACTATCATGCTCCTTATAACATGTCTTCTTGGTTTCTAACCAAAGTTGGAGACAGACAGGAGGAATGGAAAGGACAGAGAGGTCAGGTGGGCCTAAAATAATGTGAAGGGGTACACAGCATGATGAATTCCATAGAACTTGCAATTGCATTATTTCCTGACAAAGTTTAGCTCTGTAATGTTTCCTTCCTCTCTTCCAAGTTAACTCTTAGTCAAAGAGTTGGTGAGTGCGGAGCGCCTCCCCCAGCTCCACCCAGAAATGTAAATCATCTGTTTTGGAAGACCTGCTGATATTATTACACAATGCCCATATTATAGTTCCTATTACAGTAATGGCCAGCTTCTAGCTACCTTGCCTGCTTGTTGCCCCCTTGCAACATATTGAAAAAAAAAATCTAGCTCCACCTTCTCTGACATTTCTGGTTAATTTTTTCACCACCTGTGATGTTGGCCTCAATTCCTGGCTTCCTGCAACAGTGAGGAAATCATCCTGTTGCTTTTCTCTATTACTCTGAACTATAATATAATGACAGCTTTCACTCATTGAATAACTCCTGAATGCCAGATTTTTGCCTCAGTATGAGTATATCACGATGGAGCTTTAAACACTATGACCATTACTACCTTTGCATTTTACAGTTGAGGAAACGGAAGCTTTAAGAATTAGGTCTTTTGTGATTCACCCATTTGGTGAGATAGCATTTGAACTGACTAAACAGACTGCAGAGCCAATTGGACAAAATAGTTCACCTCTGGTGTCCCACACAGAGGAGCGTCTACACCGAAGGGAATGTGGGACCAAAGAAGAGGAGCTGCAGCCACTGAAGCAAGCCTGCCAGGGAGGGATGTTAAAGCCTTGTCATATTATAGCATGAAAAATTTGCCACTTACATGCTTTCCTAATTAGCTTTAACAGTATCCACACAAACATCCAGACTTTTTCTTTTATTGCCAAAAGCTTCTTTTTCAGAATATGAATATGTTCAAAGAAAAAGGTCAAAATGGTGACTTGTTTGTCAGACATTACTATATTACAAAGACAATGATGTTTGAGTTTTGCTAAATTGCTATTAAGCTGTCATTTTAAAACAGACAGCAAGTCGGATAGACTGAGGCACACATGGGAAGAACGGATTCTTCTAAAGATTGAAGAAGAAGGTCCAGTAAATTGAGTCAGATAAAGAAACAACAATCCTATCTTCTGGAAAATCAGACTCATAAAACAAAATCAGCTTCTTACTTTTAGATTTATTTATTTTTATTGGAAAGTCAGATTTACAGAAAAAGAGTGACAGAAAGAAAGCTCTTCCATCCTCTGGTTCACTCTGCAAGTGACCTCAACAACCGAGGCTAAGCTGATCCAAAGCCAGGAACCAGGAGCTTCTTCTGTGTCTCTCATGTGGGTGCAGTGTACCAAGGCTTTTGATTTTCTTTGTCTGTTTTCCAGGCTACAAGCAGGGAGCTAGATGGGAAGTGGAGCAGCCAGGACATAAACTGGCAGCCAAATGGAATCCCGGCTTGCAAGGCAAGCACTTTAGCCGCCAAGCTATTGACCTGAGCCCAAAACCACAGCTTTTGAGCAGTGATATTCATTGTTCTTTCCTTGAAGACTAGTTTAACAATCTCCATCACATTATTTGAAATTTCTTTGCATGAATAGTACTACTGACTTTTCATAATTCATAAGAAGTGTGATATTTACCAAGAAAGCTTTACATATTTTTAAAAAGCTGTTCACTCATTGAATGAAATAATGTAATATTCACTTGGCAATTTTCCTATGCTACCAAAATCATGCTTTGGAGAACATATGTTGGCTTAGAAAGAATGCATTCTGAAATTTTCCTTTTCATCATCACCTATATGTCTGTTTATGTGATGTGACCCACGAGTAGCTTCAGGTTTATTTTTTCTTGTCCAAAAGAAGGGAAGAAATGTTCCTGTTGGAGGATGCTCTATGTGGGAAGACCAAAAACTTGATGCTTAAAAGGCCTTTCAAAGGCATCCGTTTAACCCCATTCCAGACTTGGGAGGGCTGGTTACACCTGACTACATCTGCACAGGGACGACAGCACTAGTTTGGGGTTGCTGGGGACGCAAGTTTTACCTTGTGACTGCTGTAATGTTGATCTCACCTTCGAGCAACAACCCAGCTTACAATGTAAAGTATTGAGACACACCTCAGCTACATGAAGTCCCAAGTAGATCAATTGTTACATTCCACTCATCCCAATGCAATGATTGGATTTCAGATTTCCTAAGCAAATAAGGGGGAGAGAGAGACAGAGACAGAGAGATGAGAAGAAGAAGAGGAGGAGGAGGTGGAGGAAAGGAAAAATGAAGAAGCGGAGGAGAAAGAGGAGTGAGGCAGACAGGAAGAAGAAAGAAAAAAGTGAAGAAATGAAAATTTTCTTGACCTTGAAGAGTTTGGCTCTCTGGCGCCAGGAGATTTGGAAAACAAAGTCTCTGGAATTATTTTATTTCTGGTAGTAAATAAAACCCTCAGGGAAGGTTATTAACCTACCTGGTTAATTTGCTACATTAAATTACACAATTCCATATTCTGGCAGCCTGAAAAAATTAATTTACTATTTGAATGGCATGAATGATAAATACTTACATGGAGTCTGGTGCTTTACAATACAATACTCAACAAATATATAGTGGTTTCTGCTTAGGTGTGCTTCTTCTTCTTTTTCTTTTTTTTTACTAGAAAAGAAGAATGAGATTGTAATGTCTTGGGGATGACAGCCATTGGCCAGGTGTCTCTGAAGTGAGAGAGAAGAGAGAGAGAGAGAGAGAGAGAGAGAGAGAGAGAGAGAGAGAGAGAGAGAGAGAGAACAGAGGGTGGAGGGGAAGCAAATCGGGGAGGAAAAGCAGCCGTGGAGTGTTGGGGGGGGGGGGAGAAGCTGCCAGCATCCCTCGGCTTCCTGCGTGCAGCATCCCTTGGCTTCCTGCGTGTCTATTTGGATCTGCAGTGCGGTCGCTTTCTGTCCCGCACCCTTGGTTTTTTTTTTTTTTTTTTTTGAGTCCCGTGTCTACTCTTGCTTTATGAGCAATCTAGCAGGACTAGAACAATATTTGAAAGAATTAAGCACTGATTTTTATTTCTCTGAATAAATTGGTTGCCTGCGGCACTGAAATAATTTTAATTGGTTTTGAAACGAATGCCACTAGCGGAAGAAAAGTGCCTAATAACGTACTTTAATTTAAGCAATGATATGGAGAGGAAGAGCAGACACCAGAGGTGCCCTTCGGATGTGGAGGAGCGCTTGCGGGTCCTTCCCGTCCTCTCAGACAGGCAGCTTCGGTGCTGAGGGGGCTCCATGCCAAGCTCTGCTCTCCCAGGAGTGGAGCTGTGCACTCTGTACCTGTTGGTTATTTGGGAGGGACGGATGTGAACCACACATGCAAATCTGCCTTTGAGAACTGCAAAAATGTCTTTGTCTTCCAGAAATGGCCTGGGGAAACCCTGGGTCCATCTTCCACGAAGAAACTGAAAGACCAAGCGGAAGGAGGGGCTTGGCTAGCCCCAAGCAAAAATCATTCTCCCTGTTTTTTGCAGATGCAACCCCAATTAGGAGAATATGGGAGGGCTTTCATGCAAGGAGCAAATGGATGAAACTGTCTCCCACCACCAGGGGCCACGGGCTGCGGCCAAAGGGGGAATGCACCCATACTGAACACGTGCAAGTATTTTTATCTTCTTGTTTTATTTCTAAACAATACAATAGGATAACTAGGTATCCGGTAGGGGGTCTGGGGACCCATGAATATCTGGAAAATAGTTGTATAGCGAGTCAGCAGATAAGTAAGACCAAAAACGAAATGTGTAAAACAGATCTCAGAAGACAGAGCCCACTGCAAGCCGAGAGACTAGCCGTAAGACTAACGATCTTCAGATTGCCTGGATATGTAATAGAAAGACCTGTCAAGGATCATTTAAATGCCTGTGGCTTCCCACAAAGAATTTCGGCTGTGGTCTCTCCGTGACAGCTGCAATCCAGGCAAACTAGAGGAGTTAGAACACGTTTGCACCAGTACAAGGCTGGGTCTTAGTGGGTTGCAAGAGCTCAGAGCTGCGGGCAGGCCAGCCAGGCTGCTGTGCCAGCTTTGCACGTGGCCTCCCTGGCATGCTCTCCCTCTGGCAGGCCTCTCCTCCCTACCTTGTTTACTCCCGCGGGGGGGAGGGACGCGAACAGTCAGGTATGACCCAGCAGGGGGAGTGGGTGAGTCGGCCTGAGGGCCGCCGGGTATGTCCACCCGGGTGTGGATATGGGCGTGGGGCACTTTGGGTGGGAGCGGAGCGGAGGCCACAGCCACCAAGCCCCGCGCCTCTGGCCGGGCGTGTGTAGAAGGATCGGGTTAAATAGGAACTCCCTCCGCCCCGCGACACTCAGAGCTGCCCGCACGCCCTGGGTGTTTCCCTGCCCTGTAGCCAGGGTGCCAGCCAGGGAGTAGTTTCGTTTCCTCCTGGCTCTGACATTAGTTTTCAGGCACCCTTTCGGACACCGGGGGCCCGGGAAAGGGGCGAAGAAGGACGAGGGAGGCTCCTCTAGGGGCTGCCCGGCTCCTCAGAGAGGGGTTGATGGACCGGGCCACCCCTGCCAGCGGCGCACGCTCCCTGCCACTGCTTCTGGCCCTTGCCCTGGGTAAGTGGCCGCGCCGGATACTGAAAACCAGTGGACAGTCGGGCTGGAGTGCGGGCAGGGCGAACCCTGAACGGCGGGCTGTGTGGACACGAGGGCGCTCGCGGGCTGCATGCGCAAGTGGCGAACTTTGAGGTCTAGGACAGCACAAGGTGAAGGATCAGGCACCTGGAGCTGCACCTGCCAGAGGAAGGCTAACCCAGAGCGCCTGTGGAAGAGGCCAGAGGGCAGAAGGGAGTCGGCTACCCTGCAGTGGGTGCTGCAAGCAGGTCGCCAGCTGTTGCCTTGGGCACAGCGCCTGGCCCCCGCGGGTTGGGGTGTACTGGGATCTTTTTGGGTCGCCCTGCCCGCTAGGCAGCAGCAGCGGTGGGAGGGAAACCCACAAAGAAGCAGCAAGAGAGTCTGGGCGGAGAAGAATTCTCCCTGGATGTCAAGGGAAGGGAACTCCTTGATTTAAGAAGCTGGCCCAGAGTGTGGAGAAACTAGAACAAGGTGCCTGGGGTGTGCAAGAGGAGGGGGAGGGTGCCACGCTGTGGATGGCCGTGACCTGGGAATGACATTTTCCTTCTCATTTTGGCTGAGCTCATTGGAAAGGGACTGGGAAGAAATAACTCCACTTCCGACAGCTGAATATCCAGTTGCTTATGATAGGGAAGCGGGGAATGGAAAATGGCATATTTTATTGGGGGAACAGTCAGTAAAAGTACATGGTTACTTCACTTGGAGACTGTTTCCTATTTTAAGAAATTGCAGGAGGGAAAGCTCTTTGTTGGGAGATGGTGCCTTGCTTCTAGGTTTGCGAACAGCTGGAGGCCCAGAATCCACAGTGCCCAGGGGTCCTTGCTGAAAATTCACATGCAGCTGGAAGCCAGGGTCTGGTGATTGGGGGAAGGCCAAGAAGGCGTTTAGGTGAGAGAACGATAGCACTTTAAAGCTTATTCTACACAGTGGTGTTCTGTGGTGTGGGAAGGGAAGTCACTCAGATCTTTCTGGCTGAGCTGTAGGGACAACAGGGGTTGAGCCATTATTGGGGGAGGAGGTCTCCCCAGCTGCCTTGATGTCTCTCTACCTACCTTCAAACCAGGAAAGGAGAGAACACTTGTGATAAAGGACAGGGAGTTCCTTCAGGAAGACAACAGGAGCATTGAAAGTTTTCATCCGGCTCTGCGCATGGAGTGAATGAAGTGACTAAAAATGTGTCGGGAACTTGGTTCAGGGTGTATCTGATTCAGGATCACAGAGGAAAGCAGTGGATGTAACAAATGCCGAAGAGGACAAAGTCATTTTCAGTTTAGTGCAGAGTGTCGGAGTATGAAGAGCCTGGCTGGGGACTTAGGTCTAGATAGGGCAGAGTTGTTTTCACAGCACCTTCTCCGGGCTGCACTGGGGCGACACTCACCAGCAATCTGCTGTAGTCAGTGGAATGCTGGAGAATGTAGGGATGGGGATGAGGGCTTGAGAGAAACCCACCCTGAAAGAACTCAGGCTGAATGTGCGAGGAGGCTCATCCCGAAGACCCGTGAGATTCCTGCAGGGAGAGCGCAGTGCTGAGGGATCCACAGGTACAGGGGTTCTGCTTGGAGGACAGCATGGGCAGGACTTGTACTAGCAGAGAAGAAAGAGGGAAGATTGACAGGGGAAGAAGCGATTTTAAATGAAGGACTGGTAAATCAATATTAAGGTTTTACTGGGAAGAGGCAATCTGACTGCCAGAAAATAGAGTTTACAAGAAGCAGACAAAGGATGAAGAATTGAAAAGGCTATGTCAGCATTTAAATACAAATCAGAAAACAAATCCATGCTATTATAGTGTTTGAATAAAGGAATATGGTGCACACAATGGCTTAAAGCAGTTAAAACTGTCAGTGGAGTACCATGTGGGCAGCAGGGAGGGCTGTGGGCTAGGACACCTGATTGTCTCACACATGGAATTCAGGTACCCAGTACTTAGGACCTAACGCAGGCTCTGGCCACAAGACATACATAAGCAAAAATGATTATTCAAGGACATTTCTCCTGTTTGGTGTCATACAGTGCTTTGCTTTTTCCCCCCCTCAAAGCATGGCAAAAGGTAGAAATTACATTTTGCATTCTAGGTAACCTAGTGTATAACCGCCCTATTGAATGACCAGCCGAGGAAATTGCATTCAGTCCCCAGTTTCGCTAAAAGTGCTACTTCTTTTTTGTTTTTAAGATTTATTTTATTTTTATTCAAAGTCAGATATACAGAGAGGAGGAGAGATAGAGAGGAAATGGAGCTGCCAGGATTAGAACTGGCGACCATATGGGATCCCAACACGTTCAAGGCGAGGACCTTAGGCTCTAGGCCACGCCGCCAGGCCCTAAGAGCTCTACTTTTTGCAAAACGCCATAGGATATAATTTGGTGGCATCAGTGCTTCCATTAAGTGATCCTATTTCTATCATGGGCACTTAATTTTGAAGTCTTGTTCCTAATTTAAGCCACATGTTATTTCATTTACTTTGTAAAAAGCGGAGTCATTTGATACATGATGCGCCATGGTGAGTGCATGTACAGGCACGGGTGTGTCCTCACGGTGTGCCCGTGTGGATGTGTATATGTGAGTGTGTGCATGTGAGCATACGTGTGTGAGTACACCACATGTATGTGTGACTGCACGTGTGTGTTTGCGGTACTGAAAGAGAGTGGCGAGGCCTGGCATGAGGCAGGAACATGGACCTGGTTTCAATTCTGCCCATCTATTACTGACATGTTTGCAAGTTACAACTTTTTGGGACTTGTTTTTCTTACTTGTAAAGGGTTTTAATAGTTGATGATGCACGTTCAACCACTACCTTATTTCCAACAAGTGAGTAAAAGAACATATGATATGCATAAGGAGTCCCTTATTGTATCACAAATCTAGATGTTCTTAAATACATCTGGCGCTTAGTAGCTAGATCTATACACAGCGATTTTGATTCTATCCTATGCAAACTATGTGCTATTACCTTGGGAAGTTTTATGGAGAGAGAAGTGAGGTTGGAGATGCTAAAAGGATGCATGCTCTAAAGTTATTAAATTTGTAATATGAAATATAAAGCAAATATAAATTATGTTATTTCTTTTGTTATCAATATCCTTTATGTAGTTTACTTGGCTTTGTTTTACTGAAATAAGTAAGTTGTCATGGGATCATGAGAAATTTGTAACATGTAATCCAATTTATCCATAAATGGGCTTTTGCAAAATGGGTCACATTTCTTGCTTATATTCTCTTATTCACATCGCTAGCTGTTAGCAATGACAGTGAACTACCTCTTAAAAGAAATATACCTGGACATGACCTTTTCAGCTTTGCTCTTGTAATTATTCTATCACTGATTGCACTGGGTGCTGGGACATGGTCTTAAATTGTATCTTGTTACAAATCTCTAGATGACAAAGGAGCCAATCCATACATTTGTCCTTGCCAAAAGAAGGGAACACCCTTTAGTGACCTCATTTTCAGCCACATTTGCATTTGCTTGCTTGCAATGTGCATGCTATGAAACCCAATCCTGGTTCCAGGCTTACATCTCACATCTTGTTAATTTCAGTGACAGCTGTTTCTGCTTTTCCAGTGGTTTGTGTTCTAGAAATTAGTGCTTATGTTGATTAATTTGAACTCACACCACAAATCATCCTGTTTAAACAATGAACGATTACTTTCTCGAATCAGTTTTGCAAAGAGTGCAGAGTACACCATATTTGTATAGAAACAGGCAACAATCAGATTAAGATTGTTTGGTAATTATCAGCAGAAAATGTGTTTGGTTCTATCGTTATGTCCTTATAGCAGTGTCTCCATCTGGAAGGGTTTTGAGAAGCAGGAGTGAGGTAATGTCTCCAGCGTATCCTTCACCCTTCATTCAGACAAAAGATATGAGTATTTATCATGAGCAGAGGCATTATGTAGTTGATGTTCCATGCCTGGGTATTATTTACGTGGTAGAAAGGAACCTTCCAACTTAGGCTGTTCATCCCTCAGGTACAGATCAAAAGGCAAAGATCTTTATGGGCATCACACATTTTGCCTCAAACCTTAGTAGTTTGCATGTCAGAGACTGATCAAGCCAATATTTAATAGCATCTTTCATTTTCACAAGTTGGAATTATCCTCAGGTCAGCTGTCCTGTAACAAGTGCAAAATGCTACAAATAAAGCGGATTTTAGCTTCCTCTGGAGATGGTAAAGTTTGCTTATTTATGTCAAGAACTGAGCATAAAGCCAAGCTATGGAATAGCTAACATTAAATAGTGATTTAATCACGTGGTGAATTGGCTTTCTAGTTCTCTTATGGTGTTCACACAGCAAACCTGACCCTATTATAACAGCAATGATCATTTATGTAATGTCGATCCTGTACATGGTGCCAATTCTCACAGGTTTTCTCAGGCTTGTCTATCAGGAATCATAAACCATAGACCTATTTTTTTTATGAGTCTTTCCACAATTTTCTCAGGGAGAAAACATAGCTAGTACTATTCCTGACTCATAGGAAAGAATTTAAGTGATTAGATGCAGTGAATACTTTAGAACATTAGGAATTCATTGCTTCTCAAGGAACTGGGTGGAGGAAAACTGAACATTCCTTAACCTTCACTACATCTCCAGGTTGAAGATACTATCATTAATAACCCTAATTTGAATTGTGGAAACTAACACTGTGAAAGATTCAGCATCGTGAAACTTACCATGTTGCTGGGCTTCACTCTCTGTCCATTCAAACCTACCTTGTGCTACTTCATTTGACCTTTTGAAAAATTTTATTTATTTATTTGAAAGGTAAAATTACAAAGAGAGAAAGAGAGAGGAGAGATCTGCCCATTTATCATCCAATGAGCACAAGGACACGGGCTAGGCCAGACTGAAGCCAGGAATCAGGGGCTTCTTCTGGGTCTCTCACATAGGAGAAAAGGGACCAAGCACTTGGGCCATCTTGCACTGTATTTCCTGGCATGTTAGCAGGAAGCTGGAAAAGCAGAATAGCTGTGACTTGAATTAGTGTCCATGTGTGACGCTGATACTGCAGGGGGTGGTCTAACCTTCTCTACTACAGTGTATTCCTATCCATCAGACTTAAGCTATAACCGATCTTAACTGATACTAAATTCACAAACAAATAGTAGATCAGCTAATCAGGAATGATCTCATGCCAAACCTAAGAAAAAGAGTCATCTGATAAAAATAGGTGGCTTGCCTAACCTGAGGGCTGCAGGCATTAATTACCAAACAGGGATGCAAAGGAAGACAGTGCTATGACTCAGCCTTCTTGTTTCCAAGTGTGGAGTTAGTTGTGTGACATGATTGCTATGAATATAAAGTTTCCCTCTCGGCAAAGTCCTGCTTCATTAATTCATATAACCTTATTGACTCTGAAGGAGTTGCTTAAGAAGCACCTGGAATACGGTGGGAGATCAGTGTGTGTTAGTTGAATGAGTGAACCAATGATCGGAAGTTCAGATGGCGATCATGTCCAGCCTTTAAAGGGTTGGCGGATTCAGGATAGGGAACCTCTCTAATTCCTGTTGGGCAAACTCTCATGCAGAATTCAGAAATGCAGATGGACACGTTTCCTCGTCATGTGTAGCCTGGATCATGCTTCAGCACTGCTAGAGTATCTCTCACAGACTTTGTTTTGCAAAGTAAGATTGTTGCTTCTATTTTTATGTTGTGAGTTGAACATTCAGAGTGCTACTCTGGTGTCCTGGAGGAGCAATGCTGGGGAAGCAGTGCCAGGTATGGCTCAATGGAGAATTTCATTGGTCCACACATTTATGGCTAAAATCAGTGCTTATAAATCACAGGATGGGCCATGGAATTAGGGTATTCTCCAATGTTTCATTAAAACATGTTTGGGGGCCTAGTGCCTAAATATTTGCCTTAAATGTGCCAGGATCCCATGTGGGCTCTGGTTCTAATCCCAGCAGCTCTGCTTCCCATTCAGTTCCTTGCTTGTGACCTGGGAAAGTAGTTGAGAACGGCCCAAAGCCGTGGAATTCTGCACCGTGTGGGAGACCCGGAAGAGGCTCCTGGCTCCTGGTTTCAGATCAATACAGCTCCAGCTGTTGCAGCTGCTTGGGGAGTGAATAGATGGATGAAAGTTCTTCCTCTCTGTATATCCAACTTTTCAATAAAAATAAATAAACCTTTTAAAAAAGTTTGAATTCTGTCACCTAAGATACCTGATGATTTTCTCTGTGGTTTAATCCTTTTTTTTCTTACAAGCATGTTTTTCTTTAGTATGAGTAATTAAGGAGCCATCGTGCTGCCATTTTCAGGGGGATTTTGTACTAAAAAAAGCTTTCTTCCTGTTATTCTCCTTTGATTTTCATAGCCAAAATAATAATATTTGATTGGCAGCAAAGTAGTGTGTGTATGTAAAAAATATAATAAATGTATCTTATCAGTGTAGCCTGGATATCATTGTCAGTCCCATTTTTAAAGGAGGATATGAAGCACAGGAGGGACTGGAGTTCAGGTGCTCCCTGGCGCCTTCCTTTGCTTTCGCTCCTGCACATTCATGCATCTATGGCATCTCTGGCTCTGGCTGCCTCACATTTTTGACTCCTGGATTTCCAAGAAAATCCTACCTGTTCATAGCTCCAAACTGGCCATCATGGCTGATAGTGCTCATTTGGTATTAGTCAGACAAGGGATTTTGCTTCAGTCTGTGCCCTGCATCACCCTGAGCATCCTTGTCTGGTCCTATCCTTAATTGCTCTGAACCCAGGAGATGGCTTGTGCACCTCCTTTTTCTGCCTGCAGCATGGAGCCACCTAGGTCATGCTTCATTACACAGACGGAGAGGAGAAAGAATCACAATGTGTTGACTTTATGGGAACCCACATCACTGTTACTGAGGAAGGGCAATAGCATGTCTTGAGGTAAGGTATGTGAGGGTCCAGACTATTAAGGCATTACATGCATACCCCAAATCCTTGGTGAATCTCTTAAACTGCCTCAGTCTTGGTCCCTTCATGGATAAAGGCCGATATAATAGGACCAGTGCTATTATTTGATTAAATGTCCTACTGTATAAAGCACCTAATACGTGCCTGGAATGTAATAAGGTTTGCAAGGCATGGAACTACTGCAATAGACAAAAGGAAATACAATAAAAAAACATGATCTGTGGTCAATACCTTCCTTATATATATGTATACACACACACAATTGTTCATGATATAGTTCCATGAGCACAGGGATTGATCGATACCTTCTTACATGATTCTAGGAAGTCCCTGGAAGTAATCAGCATCTAGTCATTTTAAGGGGAAAACTTTCTCCTGCTTTTATTTCTTGTATTCCTGCTTCCACCAGTTGTAAAATAGAGAATAGATAAAATTTTTGCGCAAAACCTTTAATTTGACTGGCTTAACTAGAAATGAACAATTGTGAAATCGCAATATGCAGATGTAAAATGCGTGTACACTTTCTGACGTCCCTGTAGATCGTTTTCACCTGTCGGTTTTGAGCCTAGTTTTACGCAGTGAAGCACTTTACAGCATTTTCCTGGTATTGGTATAAAATTGAAACTTGGATGCAGTAGCAGAGTAAAATGAAATATTTAGAAGGTGATTTTAATATTTTAGATAATCTCATTAAGTTGGGATTGTCTCATTTATTTGAAGTATATGAATAATTGCCTTTATTGAAAAGAAATGAAACCCTCATTTTAGAAGAATGGATGATGCTGAAATGCCAAATTGGTTTCTAAATATCAGAAAAATGGAAAGGATTATTTTGGAAGTTTTTTGAGGACTCAGATTTTTAACAGTGAATGGCATGCATAAATATTTTGCTCTATAATAATAACTCTGTAGTGCTGAAAATTTACCTTATTTATCTTAATATCTCCTATTCTTTAACCTTAACAACAACAATGACAACAACAACAATAATAATAATAGCAGCTCTCACGTGGGGCCACAGTGTTGTTTTGAGGACAAAATGAGATAACGAAGGAAAGGATTTTAGCAGAACAATTGTCAAACAAATGTTCAGTATCATATTACCATCCACAACTTTGTGAATGTGTGAAAATTCCTGAAATATTTCATAGGTTTTGTCTAAAAGGGAGACATAAAACCACTGTGTTTATGAAATCAGTTCAAGTGTTAGAATTGCATGTGGGTCAGCAGAAGTTGCCAAAATATTCATCTTTGAAGGTGAGTAAAGAAAAAAAGTCATTGATATTCCCCACCCTAGGTGCTATGTTAGTGCAGTAGGTAGCACACCCGTCTCATGATATTCTCCATCCTACCTACCATGCTTTTAAATGCACATTGAATGTTTCCACTAGGAGAAAGATTGCCTGAGGGATGGGCATTTTGTGTTTTGCTCATGACTGTGTGCCATTAGCTAAGATAGTGACTCTGTACAGTAGGTGATCCACAAAAGTGTTGAATGAATGAATCTGAATCGCACATAGTCCTCCCAAATCATCAACTCTATGGGCTTGTCACTAAGACACAAACCTTGCTGTTTTCTCATATATATTCTCAGAAACACACAGTCTCACATAACACATGTACAACACATGTAACATACACCCACAATTCACTGGCTTTGATGATTGAAAACTAAGCCATTTATCTTTTCCTAAAACTTTTATATCTGTTTTTAATGCTTTTGCTTTTGCTATCACTGACTTATTTTCATTAGATAGCTCTGGTTTTGTTGAGTAGGCTGATCTGATAGAGTATATGTTCATGAAATTAGGTATTGACTAACACTATTTACAAAACCTTAACATGTCCAACAGCAGGACTCTCTTATCCATGACACACTATCAGATACATTAAATATAAATACTGGTTTGATTGTTAAAATATGCGATAATGAGAAAAAACATATGTAAGTCATTCACTATTTTGTTTCACTATTTTTTCAAGATTTACTTTCTCTGAAAGACTGAGTTATAAAGAGAAGGAAAAGGGTTGGAGACACACACACACACAAATAGAAAGAGAGAAAGACAGAAAAAAAATTCCATCTGCTGGTTTATTCCCCAAATGGCTGCAATGGCTGATAATCCAAAGCTAGAACCCAGGAGGTTCTTGGGTCTCCCATATGAGTGCAGGGGCCCAAGGATTTAAGCCATTCTCTGCTGCTTTACAGGTTACTAATAGGAAGCTGGATCAGAAGCAGAGCAGTTGGGACTTGAATTGGCACCCATATGGGTTTCTGGCAGGAGCTTATCCTACTGTCCCATAGCACTGACATCTATTTAATTATTTTAAGGCATATTTACTATGGGTTGCTTGTGGCTTGTCTCTTAACAGTGTTTGTATCTGAGAGTTGCTTGTGTTGATCCTCAGTGTGGTGAAGTGAGAGTTGATGGGATCTTTAAGAGGTGGAACCTACTGAGAGGCCCTTAGGTCACTAGGGGCTTGAACGTGGAGGGCATTGTAGAGCCCAGATTATTTCTGCTTTCTGTCTGGTGATGTGACGACCATTTTCCACTTGTGTTTCTGCCAATGTAGTCCCATCCATCCTGAGGTCTTCACTGGAGAGTGGTGGCGGCTGCCACCATGACCGTGAACCTACAGAAATGAGTTAAGTATACCTCTTTCCAACATAGTCTGCCCCAGATATTTCATTATAGTAACATAAAATAGACAGCACTGACACATACCTGACACTAAATGTGACTGTATCTCTGCAAAGTGTGGATCAGACCAGTCTAAACACAAATGCTGTCTGTCTTTAAAGCGTTTATCATGCGTTGGATAGCACCAGCCGCTCATGAACTCTTTTCCCAGAACCCTGATTGTGCAGTGATTGAACTTTCTAAGGTGGTTGGTGGTTTATCATCAAGGGATATAGTTGCAGATCCACCATAGATTAACAAAACCTAGAAAGCTGGAATCATATTTTAATAACAAAATATTTAAATTATTGAAAACTGTAATGATTAAAATTAAGGAAAAAGTCAGGAAGTCAAGAATATTGACTTCGAGTAATGACAACACACCACTCAGAGAGACAGAGAGAAAAATAAAAGGTCATTCTTGATGCTACTACTCCCACTAGCCTTACCTTGCTCTATGAATTCTCCTTAATTTTGTGTGTGACTCCTATCAGCGAGCCTCCTTGGGAGGAAAATAATAATGGAAAATGAGTAGCCAAGTAATAATTTTCACTGCATGTATGATGCAATGGTAGCAGTTGCTTATGAATGAGCATAGATCAGTTAGAGACAAATAAAAAGGGATCTGCTATTCTGATCCCAGCAATTGAATGATGTTTAAATGTATGTTTAAAAGTTTTCTAAGAATGTAAGTCTTGCATTTTATGCTGTCATAGACACCTACATAACAAATCATGAAAAAAAATTACCTTGCTGTGGAGAAATCTAGAAAACATTACCTTAATAAAATATCAAGTCTAATATTGCAATGATATTATGCAGCCCCTCAGTTGATAAAAGGAGAATCCTTTTCTCTATAGTATTCTTTCAAAAATGTCTGTAACTGCAATCATGTCATACTAAAACACCAAAGAAACCCAAAGGTAAATACAGTCTATGAAACACGATGCCAGTAGTCCTCAAAACTATCAATTAAAAGTAATGAGTTACTGTAGACTGCCGAGTACCGAAGATCTTGACACAGAAAGAAGGCAATAGAGGAAAAACTGATTGAATCAGAATTAAGTTTTAAATTCAGTAACTTAACAATATTGTATTCTTAGTTTTGATAAATACAGCATAGTACTGCAAAGTAATGACATCAGGGAAAGCTGGGAATGCTGATGGAATACACAGAAATGTTGACTATTGTGCAATTTTTCTATAGATATGAAACTATTTTAAAATAAAAGGTTTTGAGCAAAAGAATTTCATGAGCTGTACTATTAACTAGCTATCTTAAATAATTACTAGTTAGAAAATAGGATGGGCAGTATAAATGAACCATTTAGCTGGCTATAATTTTAGAATCTAGCACAGTGCCTGGCATGCAATATATGCTCAATAAATGTATATTTGAATATTGAGTCCACAGATATAAGAATGAATGGAAGTATAAAACAGAAAACTGAGGAAAAATCTTGAAGATTGAAATTGGAATGAGAATTTCCATGGGGCTGAGTTTAGGGCAAAATAAAGTTATTACTTTAGCATGTAATTTAGTGTAACATTTCAGTTTTGCGGGTGGAAAAGTTTCCCAGATATCCTTGATGACAATGTTGGCATAGCAATGTGACTGTACTTAATGCCATCAAACTGTATACTTTACCATGACTAAGATATTAAATTTCATATATGCTTTTACACAATTTTAAAAGATTGAGGGAACAAAGGCCTCAAATGGAGCTCTGGTGGCATTGTACTTACAGTTTGGGAGTCAGATAAAGAATTGACAGAGTTGAAAGGAAAAGAAGAAATGCATAGAGAAGCCAAGGGTGGAACAGATTTTGAATGGAAGATTTGGTAGGTCAGCCCTATCAAAGAGTGTGGGTGTGGAGGTGGATGGGGCTCAAAGAGAGGACACTGTGAAATGAGCCAGGAGCAAACCATCTGTGCTCTTGGAAGATCAGAGACAAGAGACTAATGATAATCAAAGAAGCTTTATCCAAACACGCATGTGCGCACACACACACACACACACACACACACACGTGAATGTGAGGCTAAAAACTGGGTCATGGGTGGAAAAGAAAATTTCAGTTTATACAAGCTAATTTTCAAATGTTTGAAATGCTGTTTCAACACATGTTTTCTTTGTATGGTTCAGAAAGCTCAGCTTGGATTATTATTATTATTTTTTATTTATGTTTTTATTATTATTATTATTTTTTATTGAAAAGACAGATATACAGAGAGGAGAGACAGAGAGGAAGATCTTCCGTCCGATGATTCACTCCCCAAGTGAGCGCAACGGCCCCTGCTATGCCGATCTGAAGCCAGAAGCCTCTTCTGGGTGGGATGCAGGTGCAGGATCCCAAAGCTTTGGGCCATCCTTGACTGCTTTCCCAGGTCACAGGCAGGGAGCTGGAAGGGAAGGGGGCCCATATGGGATCCCGGGCATGCAAGGTGAGGACCTTAACCACTTGCGCCACAGCGCAGGGCCCAACTTGGATTATTGAATTAAAGTTCCTTGAAGACAGCTCTTACCCCCATTTTGGGGGGGGGGCGGTTCCAAATGAGATTTTGAAGATAAGGAGACAAACTGCCTTGAGATGTGCTGTTGGGATGTGCATGGGATGGCATGCCCATACATTGGATCCTACGTCCAGAATGTTATATGCAGGAGATTCCAGGTGAGGTGGGATGCAGACCACATGTCTGCCACGGTTTCCTGTGTCTTAGGAACATAAAGTGAAGTTGTTAAACTTTGGCAATGATTTGGAAGTTGGAAGATAGAATTTCAAACTAAGAAACTAGCTGCAGATATCTTTGGGATGAAGAGACAAGGTGGGTGCACCTAAGAACTGAAAATTCAGAATCATAGGATTTTGAAAAAGACAATTATTTGAGACCCTCCCTGTACCCGGCTCCTTATCATCACCCCTCAAAAAAGTGGCTTTGTCTTGTGGTGGTCCTCATCTCGTAGTATGCAAGCAATGTCTTGTCTCAGCCCTTGGTTTTTGTGTGACGGCTGCATGGTTTGTATTTTGCCCTGTATCAGGGTGATAGTTTGAAGTGGCGATCTTGTAAAGAAGGCAACCCAAGGCATAATGAACAGTGATAAATTATTTTGATAACAATTTTTTTTTTATTTTTTTTAAAGATTTATTTTTATTATTTTTTCATTGGAAAGGCGGATATACAGAGAGGAGATACAGAGAGGAAGATCTTCCATCCGATGATTCACTCCCCAAGTGAGCCGCAACGGGTCGATACTATGCCGATCCGAAGCCAGGAGCCTCTTCTGGGTCTCCCACGCGGGTGCAGGGTCCCAAAGCTTTGGGCCGTCCTCGACTGCTTTCCCAGGCCACAGGCAGGGAGCTGGAAGGGAAGCGGGGCTGCCGGGATTAGAACCGGCGCCCATATGGGATCCCGGGCGTGCAAGGCGAGGACTTAACCACTTGCGCCACCGCGCCGGGCCCTTGATAACAATTTTTAACATTGTGTGAGGAGACCCTGTTAACATGGTCATCCCATGATAGAAGACCTTTGTGGGAAAAAATCCTTATTCTATTTTGGACAAATCACCATCATCCTGCAGGGGAGATATGTCAAAAAAGGAGTTGTTAGCCTGCTTTCCGTAGCATTGGATGACACCCAGAACATCAGGCTCCGCCCCCATCTGCCAGGTTGCAGAACCACAAGGAGATGCTCTTCTTTCTTACGGATTTCCACCCAACAGCAGACACTGCTATGAAATTCCTATTGACTGGGTTTTCTAAAGTAGTCAGATTTTAACTAGGAAATTGTCCTTCAGGAAGTGGTGAGAAAACATTACCATACTTCAACTGGAAATATGTGGTGTGATTGCTTCTTTGTGAGTCTGATTTTTATAGGTCACAGTGGAAAATCAATTCAATTAGTTCAAATGATACATCAAGAAGAGCCACATTTCCTAACAGTTTTGTGTAATTCTTCCCTCCAGATGGACAGCTTTACTCATTGTCTCCCAGATATGTGAAGCGCATCTGTGTCACTGCCTTGGGTCTGATTCAGTTCCCACCTTATTTTGTAAAACTTTTTGATTTTTCCAGATGAATATGTTGCCTCTTTTCCAAATCCAATAGAATTTGTTTTGTGTGTAAATAGAAATTATTTTAAAATTCTTTTAAAGTTTTGTTTTAAAATTTTAATCTTATATTAAATTTATATATAAAATTTATTTATTTTTTTAAATCGAAATATTAAAAACAGCTAGTGCCCGCTACTAATATATTTCTGGGTCTCTAAAAATGGTTTAAGGCTAAGTTGTGTTATCTTAGTCTAATTCATCTAAAGGGCTTAGATTCTGGGGCTCTTTCAGGTTGAGTAAGTACCTACTCTGAAATTCTATGTTCCTTTTTTTAACCATTATTAAAGTTTGATGACTGCTTCCTCATGGGTCAGAGAATGTGTTATCACTGTGTCCAGATGCCAGTCCTACAATTCCTCCTCACTTGGCACTTGGAAAAACAAATTCTCTGCTTTCTTTGGCTCCTTTGCCTTCTTTCGTTGAACTACTATGGAGTTCAGCAAGCCCAGAGCTTGTTATTTGAATTGTTACAGTGTCTGACTGTCTGATCTGGTCTTATTCAGGAATGAGCATCAAAAACTCAAGTTTTGATGACTGCTGATTTCCAAGAAACGAACTCTAGGTTATTCTTGTCACAGGTTCAATAACTGCAATGGTTAAAAAAAAAAATGTGGTCATGAAACTGTGCCACATAATGCAAAGTAATTAATAAAATAATAGTAATAACACTAATAATAATCAAATGTGGTCAGTTTACTGGTGAAAACAATATCGTGGTGCTTACAGTTTTTAGTTCTGTGAGTTAGCTAATGTAAGACAGGTTGTTGAATTACTTATCTGTATGGATTTTAAAAATATAAGATTGTGAAGTAATTTTATAATTTTAAAATAGTGTTGTCTATCATCGTTAACCTTTATTTAACACCAAGATCTTGCTTCTTCATTTGGAATTGAGTTTCACATAGGAGGAAACTTCACTTTGTATTCGACTTTCCTAAGTTTGAATGAACAGTTGCAATTTGTGAAAAACCTGTTATTTTTCTCTGCTTCCCCTGTTGGCCCTGAAAACCTAAAAGACAGTCTTTTAGTTTCGTAGGGTGGGAGGACCTCTAGGTGATATGATTTGAGAGAACAAGCAAAATTCCTCTTTGAAGCTTTGGTCCTTGTGAGATGACAAATATTTAAGACAAGCTACTGACAGTATCTAAGACAAGGAATAAAAGGGGTTTATCTTGGCTCATGTTTTCAAGCTCTTAGATGGCCCCAATGATTCCATACATAGTGATGCTGTCCTTATGGATCTCCCTGAGGCAACACAGAGTGTCATGTGCAGCACAGGTGGGCAAAGGACCACACAGTGATCCAGAATGGAGAGAAAGAGGGAGACAAAAGCGACTGACTAGGCCTAACTTTTATTGAAAACTGCAAGAACTGCCTTCTAAGGATCTGCTCTCAGAGGTTCCTCTAGCCTCACTTTATAAGCATCACCCTTGATTAGATATCCAGTAATACCTAATACCAAATCAAATGGCACGCTGTGTGCCATCAACTTAGGACCTAGGGACTTAATCATTTGCATGTGTTTGGAAACCAGATCCTGTTAAAGCCATAGCATTTCCTGGTGCCCACATTACTTAGTACATTGGAATAGAAAAGGTATACATCCCTTGAGATTTCTTCAACTGTTTGCTTTGCCTTTTAGTCTACTTATCTTCACACCAGGTGTCCCACTCAGGCACTTGGATAAAACCCCAAGTCCTGGGGACAGATTTCTGATTCTTAATGATGAAAGAGCCAGAATAGAGGAAATTAGTTCCCATTGGGATGGTTTTTCCCAGTGGTAAATTGGCAATGGAATGGTTGGTCCAGATACATTTCTCTTTCTTTTTTCCTATATACTATTTTAATTCTCCCCACCTTTTTAAGAGAGTTATGTACTTTTAATTTGAAAATCAGATTTGCAGTGGCAATATAGAAATAAACCTGCCATCTGCTTGTTCACTCCCCAAATGGTTGTCTTCTACTGCCTTCCCATGCATATCAGCATGGAGCTGGATAGAAAGTGGAGCAGCTGGGACTTGTACTGGTGTCCAAATGGGATGCCAGCACCACAGGCAGGGACTAGTCTGCTATGCCATGACACTGACCCTGATGCAATTCCCTTTTGAACCACTTTCATGGTTTGTATATGAGAGAACATGCCCTCTGTGTAGATTTTTATTTGGGGGTCATTAGGAATGAATCCACTCATTTTGCATTGTGCTGTGTATATTCCAAATAAAGTGATAACCCCTTCATCTCTAACTCAGACTTGACATTCAAGAAGTCCCAGCTTGGGATGCTAGAATTTAAAGTGTAGACAGCCAAGCACTTGCGATGGATGTGATTTATGATGGATTTGATTTAATGATTTTTTCAACTTTGCTGTAGTGTAATAGTAGTAAGTATTAGGTGGAAACCATGCTTCAGATTTTGAGTTTTGGTCTTATCCCAGGATGGTGCTGTGAAGTTTGCAATGGTACAATGAACATGCAATGGAAAAATTCCTCAAATCTTTGACTTTTATTCCTAGTGTTGATTTAAACTTTAGAAACTCTATTAACTGTATTTTTCAGAAATTGGAGAGAAGATTTATAACCCACTTAACTTTTATTTATTATCGTCTATGATGTGACAGTACCAATTATGTTCGTATCTTTGAGTAACTTAACCAACCAACTGAATTAGTGGCTGGCTGACATAAATGGCATGCTGAATCACTGGCAGAATTATTCTCAGAGTGTAGAGAACCACACATGTAGAAAACTCTGAATCACTGAGGAAGCTTAGCTTCAAAGCTCTATTTAAAAACATTAAAAACAGCTTCCAAAGGGACTATATACAATTTTACATCACTACATTTAAAACACAAGAAATGTAGTTGGAATGTATATACATTTTTATCTTTTATAGCTTATATCACAAATATAGTTTGTGCACAAGTTATGCCACATGTGTTACTTGGCAATATCTATTTTTAACCGTTAGAATTTTGTTACTGTTTTCACCAGAGTTCGTGTCATTCCTCTTTTATGTATTACCTCTTAGACCTACTAGTTTTAAGTGCCTAACCTGTGCAAGGCATCACCAAGTTTAAAAAACTTATTTCCTTTTATGCCTTCACTTAATAACATAGCTAAATGTTTATCACAATCATGTAGTTTTGGTATTATGATTGATTAACTTCATCATAATCCTATATCAAATGGTTAAAATTTAGCTTCTAGATGCAAATACAGCTCCACTTGGCTGCAAAGCTGTCCTTTTCTCACTAGTCTATACTGTTTTTCCTTTTAACAGAATCCTGGGGATGTGACTCACTGTGGTGTAGTCTACTTTCTGCTTGTGTTCATAGGGTGATAAATTCTTTGGTTTACAGCTGGGTTTTTGAATGAGACAAGGTATGTGGTTCAAATCTTAAAATGAAATGGGTGTAGGATATCCAAAGTATTCAACTGATTAGCATACACAAGTAGAAGCTGTGCAATCTATCTAAGATGTCCTAAGTGATTAAAATGAAGATGAGTGGACATTTTAGAATAATGTTATATCTAATTTGAAAATACAAAATGTACTTGGCTCTAAAACTGGGAAATTCAACTCATGGATGAGGCAAATACAACGTCCAGGACTGGTGAAGTCAGTCACATATGATCTTTTTAAATAGTTGATCCAGCTGGTGTCCTACTTACCTCAGCGTGAGTCGGGATGGAGACAGCTTGTCACACTCCTTGACAGCCTGCTGCAATTTGAATGCTGGTATTGTTCCCACTGACTTCATCCCCATGCTGAGTGACAGGGATAATACTTTTGATACATTCTGTAATTTTTAACTTTAGAATCTCAACGTGTGCACAAGTAAATGGAACTTTGACTCGCTGAAGTGTAATTGGATTTCTTTGCTTTGTTCGTTTAAATCTAGCAGTAGAGTTTACATGTACAAACTGGTCCCAGAAGCAGGGACTCAACTTCCAGTCACCTACACATGTGTTTAGAAATATTATTTGACTTTTATGTCTCTTACACATCACAGAAACTCTAGTAATGCAAAACAGGGAGGGTAGAATGAAATCATCAGAAAAAAGAATAAACCTAATAATTTTAGCTTCCTAGAACTTCAGGGAGATTGGTGGCTTTATTTGATAATAAACAGCATAGAAACCTAGGATTTAATGCAATAGCCAGCAAGGACTCCTAGGTTGTGGCAGTGCATTAACGTAAGTGTGGGGTCTGGGAGTCCCACTAAATTCTGTCTTTTTGTATTAATTTGTTTTTTCTTGAAAAGGCAGATTTTAAGACATAGAGAGGAGGTCTTCCATTTGCTGGTTTATTCCCCAAATGGCCACAATGGCTGGAACTGGGCTGGTTCCAAGCCAGGATCCAGGAGCTTCTTCTGGGTCTTCCATGTAGGTGCAGGGGACCAAGGACTTGGGTCACCCTATACTGCTTTCCCTGGCCATGATTAGGGAACTGGATTAGAAGTGGAGCAGCCAGGACTTGAACCAATATCCTTGGGATGCTGGCATGGCAGGTGGAGGATTAACCTGATGTGCAGTGATTCTGTCTTTACCACCTCATATGTCATGACATTTTATTTTAAGCTTCCTCTTAGAGGAGAATGATAGGGCTTCTGGGGGTGAGCTGTCCTTGATACGAAGAAGGAACCAACTGCCTAGTCCAAAGAAGAGAAATGTTCTCAGAGAGAGCTGGCAACTGATTCAAGTCTAGGAGACACTAGTATGGGCCAGAGAGATTAGGTTTACTGTAGGTAATTCAAAGATTAGAGCAAAATAACAGGAATGTAAAAACAAGCAGTATTTATAGAGCTTTAGAAAAAGTGCCTACTTTGAATAAATGAATAAGTGATTGTAACAGAAGGAAAGGATAAATGATCTTGAAATCACAAGTGTTAGAAGAAACTAAAATCCCTTCACTAATATTTTGAGTTTCATAACTCTCCCAGACCATGATTTCTATAGAGATTTTAATGGTTTTGTTTATGTACTAGTTCTGAAAACCTAATATAATGTCCAGTTCTTTTGAAAAGAAGTGTTATCTTGTTTTTCCTAGTTAAGTACTGTATTTTCCTTCATTTTCTCTCAAATGCAATTTGTGCTCCCACTGACAGTTTTGTTAATGCACGTTCCTTTAAAAATTCTTATTTCATTTTTCTTGGTATCATAAACTAGATTAGGGAATGGGCAAGGAAGCTATGATCCCAGAGTTTCTTGAAGAAAAAAAGGCAAATGGGTTGTTAATGAGTCGAAGGTCACACAGTGTATTACTTATTGAGTTTGGTGATCTTTGTGTGGGATAATGATACTCTCTCTAGATATTATTTAAGAAGCCGAAAGTTGAGCCAATAAGGATGAACAATTTCTTTAGATAAGAGCTATTTTTTTTTTACAAAATTATACTTTGTATGTAAATTATAATTTTTATACTTTGGATAAAATTATGTAAAATAATTTGGAGAAAATTGCATTGATCTTCAATTGGAGGAATCTTACCTACTAGGAGACATCTGGCTTACTCAGGAGTAGGGATTGGAAAGGAGGGCGATGCTAGCAGCATTTGCCAGGTAAAGGCCAAGGGATGCAACAAACCCATGATCAAGAGCTATCTAGGCCCAAATGTCAATAGGGTGAAGTTGAGGAACCCATCAGATCTTTCATATTTATTTAAAACTAGAGTTGGATTTCCTTCAATAATGAAAAGGATGCATAGACTGCTAAGTACTGAACTTCTTATTTTCCAAAAACATATTCAAGCAAAATGAAGTGCCTTCCCCAGGTGTAACTAACTTTGGCAGCAAAGGACTGTGCATTGCAGAAGAAGCACTTCCACTTGAGGGAAACTGCTATCTCTTGTGGCTTTTGTTGTGAATCCGTGATTTATCTTCCCCCTGTACTTTTTGTTTTCTTCCTGTCATCATCTATTGCATTGATAAAAAGTAATGAAACAAGAAATTATTTTTCTGTACATATTGACTAACCTTCTTTCCTTTCTAAATCCAACTTGCTTGAGGAGTAATGCAAAATTATTTATAGTTTCTTCATGTCATTAAGATTTCTCTAGAAACATACTATTAGTGTCTTCTATGCACCTATTTCTGTTTGTATCTTTAATTCTGTTTCAGTTTTTTACATGGTTGATCAACTCCTCACAAAGCTTTTTCTCTTTAGTTCTCTGGCTGCTCTCAGTGTCTTGAAGGACCTTCTCTTTCGACTCTGCTATCTTGCATGAATTCCTCAGGAATTTGTTCTTAATTCGCTTTCTGTTTTGTACTGCTCTTTCTGAGAGATCTATGGAAGCAAATGCTAGATGATTTGTTTATCATGACTCCATATAGATCCTGTAGCTTTAACTTTGCTCCAGAGTTCAAGATCTATATGTCCACCTTTCTCTTAGGTGAATCAGTTGTCTAAATTTGGAGCATCCAAAATTGGATTTCTGTCTCCAAGCCCATAACGTTTGTCTTCCTAAATACTTTGTATCTTTGTGATTAGAGTCACCATCCAACTAGTTACTCAAGCTCCAGGTTCATCTCAGACCCCTTTATCTTCATTTCCAGCCTTACCCTACCAAGTCTGTCATATTTTACGTTGTGAATATTAGTCATATTATCTTCTTTTCCATACCCAGTACTACCATGTTGATTTATTTGTGTCTGAATCACGCATACTTACATTAAAGTAATCTTTTTCAGGATGGAAAAAATAATGCTGTTGCTTTTCACTTTGAACTTGTCCATAGCCTCATTTTAGCTGCCTAGTGGGATCCAACTTCATCATCACGACCCACAGGCTTTTTGTGATGTGCTTGCTCTCTTTGCTCATCTGCCACCACAGTCCCCACCCACAGCCTCCAAGCAAGAGGGGCAAGTTATTTCTTACCATATATTCCCTCCCTGCAAATTGGTTATTTTGCTTGCAAGTTATTTCTTCTGTATAATTTCCTTGTTAATAACATCTACATCTTCTTAAAAAAACAGTTACATTTTTATGACTGTAGTAAATACACATAGGTTTTAGAGATCAAATGGTACTATAAGGTATTTAACACAAAAGCAGATTTTTTGCATCATACCTTCTTGCCTCTTCACCTCCCTAGAGGCAATCACTTTTGACTTTTTAGATGTTTCTCCTGATATCCATGTCTGTATTACTACTTTGCTTTGATGCAACTTTTTAAAATGTTAAGTTCAGATCTTACCTTTTGAGTGCCTCTTCTCTCACCACTCCTACATAATACTATAGGAGCTGGTGCAGTGTAGACACACTTATCCCTACCAGTTATGCTACCTCGTACCTGTGGGTTAATCACTATTGGTCTTGATTTTATGACAATACTTGTCAAATAACAAATACTGATATTGTTATAACCACTCTCACACTAGCCACTACTGAAACAAATAATGCAGTGTTATTATTACTTTGCTTAAATAATTTTTGTTTCCTGGGATAAGGAATGCTTAAAAACATCATTTATTTTACATTAAACCTGATCATAAATCTAAGTTTCTCTATTTTTGCATTAAACTGGAAAGTCTTGTGTGTCTGTCTCACCAGAATGTGGACTCTGATAACTTCTGTCATCTGAATTTGCTTTGTTTTACACCAGTGCCAAACATGTAATGCCTAATAAATACCTGTTGAATTCTGGGTAAGATAGGAATGGCCTTTCTCTTTATAGCAGCCTTTAGTATTTGGCAAATTGCTTTGTGAGGATTGCTGATTTCTGAATCCTTCCTTATAGATTACAAACTCAGTGCCTTTTGGGGTTCAGGCAATTAAAACGAGTGAGCACAGCAAACCACATGGGGATGATGGTGCTTGAGGGAACCCTGGCTTCCTTCTTCCAGCCAATTGTTTGGAGGCAAACCCCTCAAACCCTATGTTCTCAGAACATGCTCTGTTTTAATTTGATTAAAAAAAAAACTTTGGAGATCAAGGAAATGGTTCTTCAGGGCAGATTTGGTTTACAGCCACTGGATTACAACATGAAATCCACTTATTTGTTGATAGATTCCTTTATTCCTTCTCGGGTCCTGTGGTAGGTCGCACAGATGGGCGAGACACCGCTTCATAAGCCCTAAGTGACTTATGTATTTGGGAGAAGAGATACAGGTAATCTAAAAATTTGGTAATCTAAAGACCACAGTGTGATTAACAAAATAAACATGTAGTTACTCCTTCCCCCCCCCCCCCATTGCAGTAAAATACACTTGGGGAAAAGTTAAGAGGTACAGATAAACAGAATTAAGGGGAAAGTCCCATTTTATCCAGCTTGGGCAACTGTCTGTTTACCAACCCTGTGTTGGAAGTGTTGATAGGGAGGATGCTTATGCTTATTATATCCACATCAGACACAAACCCATTCACATAGCATATTTCTATTTCACAGACTGCTTTCTTTTCTAGGAGTTTACTGGGATATTCTATTAATGGTTTAACATAATTTAATGGCAGAATAACAATTTATTGCCTACATAGTTCAATATTTGTGGTATTACTAAATGTTTAAGTAAGTTTTTGTATTTTTTTTTGGTAACTCAAATTGGATAGAGTATTCCTGTAGCCAAATCTATTTATCCTGACTCAACTGCTCAGGATAAGTAACTAACAATGTAATTACTGGATTCGAGGATTTTTACATATTCTGTGTGTTGTTTATTTTTTCTTTAATGCTCTATACAGTGTTAAATTATCTTCGACCAAAGCAGAATTGATTTATAGTTTTCATTTCTCTTTACTGCTCCCCAAACTGGCTACCATCACTTTCTTTAACATATATAATATGAATATATTCATTTATTCAGAATATAATATATTCACAGTATTCAAATATATTCATAATATGCTTATAGATGAAAAACAATCTTTTTGAAGAGTTCTCTTTTTTTAAACACTTTTATGACCTGTAAACTCACTAGCTACTGTTTATTGGAACTTAGCTGTCACTGTTGGTGACTGTTGGTTGGCTAATGAATATGATTTAGTAACTTTGGAGCACACTTGACAAACATATTCTGTTCAGTTGTATGTTCCTGGATGCCATGAAGTGATGCAAAATTTAGAAACTATTGGCCTGATTTTCAAATTCCAGTACCACCCGTGGGCAGACTGTTTTATTGTTGCAGTTGTATTATGACTACTTTTACTGAGCATTGATTATATACCAGCATTATTCTGAATACCCTGCATATGAACATATGTAACACTGGCAAAAGCAGGTCTTGAAGTCAGGCCCAAGTAGTACCCAAGCTATCTTTCTTTCTTTCTTCCCCTCTTCTCCTTCTTTTCTCCTGTCCTATATTTTTACTCTTAAAAAAATTAGTGTTCATTTTTATTTGAAAGGCAGGCTTTTACAGAAAGAGAAGGAGAGATAGAGATAAAAGGTGCTCCATCTGCTAGTTCACTACCCAAATGATGAGAATGGCAAGAATGAGTTGATCTGAAGCCAGGAGCCAAGAATTAGGACCCTCCTCTGGGATTCCATTTGGGTGCCGGAGGCCAAAACCTCAGGCCATCCTGTACTGCTTTTCTAGACCATAAGCAAAGAGTTGGATTAGAAATGAATAAAAATGGAACAGCTGGGACACAAAGCAGCACCTAGACGGATGTCAGTGTCACAGGGTGGAGGATTAGCTTGCTGCGTCACTGCATCAGCCCCACATCTTTTTAGTCTAGAAATAAAACACATGCCATCCTTAGCTAACAGCATCACGAACAGGAGGTTGCCTGTGATTCAGCTTCATGGCTAGAAACAGATGGTCCATCTTGTTTCATCTCTGTTTTTCCCTCATCACTTTGTATCCCATTTCTGCTTTGGGTGATTTTAAATCAAACCTCAGATATATTATTTCATTAGTAGATATTTCAACATATATCTTTTTAAGAGATATGGATTCTCATTTTTAACCTAACTCACAATATACTTATTGTACACTAAAATATCTGTGGCAATCCAATGTCCATTCAGGATCAGAATTTGATTTTTCATAAGTGAGCTTTTTGTTTTTGATTTGCTTGACTCAGGAGCCACAGAAAACTACCATCTGGAACCATTCTAACCATAACGTTGAATTTACCTCTCTGTGTAAGTCATGGGAATTGTCTCAGATACAGAGACAGAAATACTGACCCAGAGGAACCAAATTATTGGAAGAAGCCCAGGGATCAACATCTAGTTCCCATTTCCTAAGAAGATGCTCTTACTAGTTAATGTCAGTGGAATACAGGTGTTGTGGAACAATCCATTCTCTCTGGAAATCCATTAAGGCACTCATTCCATGGCTGGACACTCAGCTTCTTTGCTTCCATGATATAGTTTCATTGAATGGTTCAGCCAAGTCTCCTCTCTTGAGCTATGTAAATGGTGCTGGTGTGAATATTCTGTCTTTAAGAGTGAGCTCCAAACATGAATGAGACCTGCTAGCCTCAGGCTGGGAGAGAAGGACTTGGAAAGAGAAGCTGTGGGCTTAATCATGACTTTGACAATAATCATGACTCTAAAAGCAGATTTCACAGTGAGAAATTTTGCAAATTTTCACGTTGATTTTGTCTTCTGAACCTGCAGGACTAGTGATCTTCCACTGTGTTGTGGCTAATGGGAATTCAACAAGGAGTGCAGAAACAAATGGCCTTCCCTGTGGATATGCTGGAGAAAACTGCACAGGTAATGCTTAAGCTTCATATTCAGTCTTGGAAAAGTGATCTTCCTCAGTGTTCATATTCTGATACAGTTGTAATCACATGGTGAAAGCTAGAAAGGTTTTTGAGCACATGGTAATGAAGCAAGCACTGTGGGAAGGAAAAGAATACAAAGGTTAAATAATCTGTCAAAGGTCAGAACAGCTGGTAAATACCAAATCTGGAAATCAAACCTAGATCTGCCTGAATCTACTTGTAATTGCTGCATTCTTTAACGGTGTCACTCTCTTACGCTCCCAACTGTAGAAAGTGTAATTTTGGACTGCATCATAGAACGTCATTGAATTCTACTCAACTTTAAACCATGCTATTCCTCCTTATACCTTAAAGAAGGAAGGAATGCATGCATGTTTTGAAAATACCATTTACTTTGGTTATTCTTAAATTAGTGCTCCTAGAGTTACTGACCTAAGGCTGTGTTTGCCCTTAACCATGGGATGTATAATGAATTTTAGGCTTTGTGGGATACACAGTCACACATATTATGAAAATTAATAGGCTTGGCTGTGTTCCAACAAAACTTTATTTAAAGATAGAGTCTGTGGGCCAGATTTGGCCCTTGGTCATGGTTTGCTGCCCTCCGGTCTAAGGATCTGCTTGTTTTTGAAGATGTGTTATGACCTACCACAGGAGAGGATTCTGATTTGAAACAAAAAGGAAGCTAAAACACAAGCAAATTTTAAAAAGTAGATGGGGTGAGGCAGAGCCTCGTGTAGTCCCTGGAAACTTTTCTGAGCTGGGGTTATGGTGACATGGTGTGAAGGGCCTCTTTCCTAGTGTGCTGGGGAAATTGTAGCTGAGCCAGGACCAAGCTGAGCCACTTTTCCTGATGTGAGTCATCCTCCTGCAGCGGTGGGTGTGCCAAAGGGTGCACTTGGGTGGCATGGTCCCATGATGCCGTAGGCCGTGCTTGTGTGGGCCTGGTTATCACGCAGGGAGAACAGAGCCAACTGTATACGTGTGCCTCTTTTTCAGTCTGGTTACAAAGGTCTTAAAGGGTGACCAGCTCACATTTCCCTTGGGAACTTTTTCTACAATCTGATGATTAAAAGTACGCAAAACTTTAACTTTATCTTTAACATGTTCTGCAATTTTGTTTTTGATGCATCAAGAGTGCTTAGCACATTGATATCCCTATATAAAATTGTTTCATGGGAAATAATAATAATAATAAATATTAAAAAGACAAAAGATGTTTCTTTCTTCTTCCAGTGGAATACATGTCGCCCATGGAATGTGATTAGATACCATATTAGGATTTTGGAAGCAGGAGTAAGGAGACTTTCACAGATAAAGATTTTTTTCACTATGTCATATATTCAGTTACTGGCACCAATCCATCCCTAGTTGTGGGCATTTGGGAATTAACTGGAGAATGGCAGATTTCTCTCAGTCTCTGTTTCACTGCTTTTAAAAGAAAATAAATACACAGAACAAACCTTCAAAAAGAAAAAAGAGAAGACTTGAAAGTGGACAGCATTTCTATAATTGTTAACTACAGGTATAAGACGCAGAAGGTCTCTTTGTAGTCATTGTGCTTAACTAAAACTTTGCATCCTTTGGGCAGCAACCTGTTGTTTCGCCTTTTACCAAGACCTGCAAGTCATTTATTTTTTGTTTTTACTTTTATTTTGTTCTTGGGTCAAATTTGCTAAATAGTTTACTGATGGTTTTGCATCTTTTTTGTTAGTAATGTTGGTGTTTATTTCTTTATCAGTTTTCATGTCCCATTTTTTATGTTTGAGTTTTTCCTTTTTTCCTAGTAAGTCTAGCTAATGGTTTATAATTTTGTTTGCCTTTTCCAAAACTCAGCTTACTAATTCTATTGATGCTTTCAGTTAATTTTCTAGTCTCTCATTTAGTTTTATAAAATCTCTATACTTTGATTTCTTCCTTGAATTTTTTAAAAGATGTGTTTATTTAACTTGAAAGTCAGAGTTACTGAGAAAGAGAGAGAGAGAGAGAGAGAAAGAGAGCTCTGTCCTCTGGTCCATTCCCCAGATGGCTGCAACTGCCAGAGTCAAAGTGATCTGAAGACAGAAGCTCCTCCTGGGTCTCCCGGGTGGTACAGGGCCCAAGGACATGGCCTGTCCTCCTGGATCTCCCAGGTGGTACAGGGCCAAGGACTTGATTCATCCTCCTCTGCCCTCCCAAGTCATAAGCAGCAAGGAGGATCGACATTTTTGCGGTCATCGTTTCTTTGAATGATCTGCCTACCCCTTTATGTTACCGTTTCCCTTCTTGGACTTCTATGAAATGTGCAGTGGTGTCCTAAATGGTGTACCCTAAGTCTTTTGAGCTTCTTCATTCCCTTTTATTCTTTTTTCTTTTGTTCTCTGATTGTATAATTTTAATTTCACGTCTTCATTACCCTTATTTTTTCACTGGTAACCCCATTAGTAAATTTTTCAATTTGGTTATTGCATTATTCAGCTTCAGTATGTATGTTTTCTTAAAAAAATGCTTCCTATCTTGTTGCTGAAGTTCTTACGTTGTTCATGTATCCTTCTCCTGATTTTGCTGAGCATATTTATGATCAATTAGTTTTGATTCTCTCCAAACATCTGTTTTCAGACATGATCTGCAGACAATGATCAAATACTTTGTTTTGTGCTTTGTTTTTGGCCTTGGATTGTAGTTTTTGTAAAAAGCCTAATTTATTAATTCTTGCTACTTTTCCCCACTATCATTTTGGTTTCTGTTCCTTTTAGCTCTCACTTAAAAGGCTTGGTAGGTATTTATAGGTATTGTCGATATTTTAATGAAAGTACTTGCACAGCTTAACCACCCATTCCTCTCTCTCTCTCTCTCCGACTTTCAAATAAAAAAAAATGTTGTTGTTGATGTTGTCAGTTTGACATATCATTTAATGGATTTGTTATGATCAGTGTCAGAATGAAAAGCTAAGATTTTTTATGTAAAATAGTTGTAACATATCCATTCTGATGAGTTATAGTCATAAAGTCATGATCAAAAAGTCTCTTGCTAGCGTTTAAACCACATACAGAAGACTAAGAAAGCACACTGCATTCGGTCCAAGCGTTCATCACATTGAGGAAAATCCCACAGTGACACTAAGTTATGAAATCACTGACTATACTTTTCCACTTTGGCTTAGCCTGACAGAATCTATTCCATTTCACCTGAGCAGCCACATAGCTCAACCAAGATGATCCTTTCTTATGTAGTTGCCAGTGTGCTCTAAGAAAGACATCCTTACTTCTAAACCAGACGCTTAGAAACATATTTTTATATCAATTAATCAGTAGTAACTCTGGATTTCTTGATTTTTTTTTAACTCATTGACTTTTAGAATCTTTGGAATACCGTAAGCCATCATATGACTAAGCTTTTTGTTGTTGTTGTTGTTGAAATAGTAAAGACAGATTATTTATAAAGAGAAAAAGCTTAATTTAGCTCACAGTCTTGGAACTTTGAAGTTCAAATAGCGTGATGCAGGCTTTGGCTCTGCCGTGGGGCCTGTGATGAATGGTGGAGTACATGTGAACAAAGACTCCCAGGGAAAGGCAGGAAGCAGAGTGATTGGGCCCAAACTCCAACTTTTACCTAACTTTACTCCAACTCCACCTAAACTGCCTTTTGAGGACTTGTTCTCAATGAACTTAGAATCTCCCCTTAGGCTCCTCCACTAAAACTTCACCACCTTCGAGTTCCACTTTGGGGGCTAACCTTTCAAAAACATGAGACTCAGTAGGTAAGAAAACTGTAGCATCCATGAAGAAAAGGAACCATATTATCATCCAATTAGGAGGCTGTTGAAGGCCATCCTCTAGTGAATATAGTTTTCTATTTTCATTTTCAAGGGGATTCTCACTTTGGGAACACATATTAGAAAAGCATAAAGAGTAAAAAAAATCATCAAATGCCATTACTTTCAGAACCCTAGGAATTTGCTTCATTTTTGAGATTGTACCATTTAATCTTTAAGAGAGAAACATAACACTTGGGACAAAACATTCCTCTGGGGTAGTATTAACTTTTCCTTCTTGATAAACATCTCTGAAGTGGAGAGATAGAATCTTTCCCACACCTTTGTCATCGAGTCTTAAGGTAGGCTTAAAAAAAAAAAGCTAACTTTCAGATAACAGGAGCTTGATGACTACCAGATGAAAAGTGAAAAGAAACTGAAATTTTAGGTGCAGTTTAGAAGGGAAAATATTGATAAGCTCTCTGTTTCTGAAGAAAAATGTACTCCTAGTTTTGTGGTTGTCTGTGTCATTCGTTTTACTTTAAGGTTGCAAAGTTTCATAGAGAAATCACTAGGCATTTTCTGCCTGATGAAGTGGAAAGGTTTTTAAATCCAAATAATCCTGGGAATATTGAAGAGCACTCTTACTTGGAGAAGGAGTGCCTCCTATGAGCCACCACAGCAGGGCCTGGCAACCATTCCACTGGCACAGATGTGTGCTGCGTGGATGAAGCAAGACTGATCAGATCACTGGATCCAGCAGCTGCTGGTTAACTCACTTTCCAGTATCATAGGACACAGGATGTTTATTAAAAGTTTGGACACATTTAAGGGGATACAGTTCCTAGATGAAGTGGTGACATTTGGCAAATAGACAAATGGTGTGTAAATTTAAAACAGGTATGCTTTTCTCATAGATGACAGAATTGCTGTGAAATCTTGCTATATCTTGCTATATCTTGAGTCTCCTTGCTTTCCTTTCGCCTAGCCCTGGCTCATCTCACACTTGTCTGCATGGCTGAGGTAGGTCCAGGTTTTATCCAAGCATCTTCCTAGTGCAATCCAGATTTCAGTTTCCTTGTTATTTCATTCATTCAGTACTTAACAGTTTAAAGTCATTTTGGCATATGCTATAGGAATCATCTCTAGTCATTAGAATTATATTCAACTCTCCTTAGAGTTCAAGTGTAGATATTGCAATCTCTTTGAGTTTCTAGGATTTCTTCGTAGCCATCTTTAATAAAAAGATTCTAGAATTAGGCTATTTACTAAGGGCATTACTATTCGGCTGAATCTGGTGACAGGTATATTTTGAATATATAATGTGTGTTTTGTGTGTGTGCATACACACATATAAATGCATATGTATTTATATAACCCATATATACCTAACCCGTATGTATATATGTGTATATATGTGTTTTTCTATCTATCTATCTATTTATCTATCTATCTATCTAACTATCTATCTATCTATCTCATATGTATGAAATTTGAGAGAGAGATAGAGAGAAGAGTAGAGAGAGATTGAAACTGAGGCAGAGATAGACAGGAATCTTCTCTCTATAAATACCCATAGCAGGCAGCAGTGGACCAAGACAAATTTTTTCCCAATATGGGTGGCAGGAACTCAACCACTTGATTCATTACCTGCATTAACAGGTAGCTGAAACCAGGAAAGGAACTGGAACTTGAACCCAGGCGATCTGATATGAGATAAAAGCATTCCAGCTGCTAAACCAAACCCCCCATCTCTCACATAAACTTCTCCTTTTTTTTTTTCCTAGTTCTAATGGCCTTTTACAGTGGATGTTATCAACATCAGTTTTTAAGTTACTATGGCTGCTTTTAAGGTTTACTGCAGATTTTTATTTTACTTTGCTTTATTACAGAAATTCTGCTAAGTAGTATATCTTTTGTTTTCTCAATACTTTCTACTCAGTGGCTGTTACAGAGGCTGTGGAAATACAAAACACTCAAGTTGACTTGTCAATTTCTTTGTCAAAATACATAGGTCTTTGACCTTGACTCACTCAGTAGTTATTTCTGTAAGAAGTTTCAGTCTTTCTGATAGAAGTCTGATTGATTGGATTGGTATTGGAACAGCTCTCTGAAATGTCCCAGCAGTCAGCATGGATGGATACCAGGCCAATGACAGAAACCAGGTGAGACAGTTCCTCATCAACAAGCTGCCACCCTCTGGAAATCTATATAATTGACTCCTTGCATCCAAAGTTTCAACATATGTGAATTCAATCAAACACAGGTAACAAATGTTTGGAAAAACTGCATCTCACTAAACATGTATAGACTTACTGTTATTATTCTCTAACCTATATTGTACAGCATCATTACTATCTAACTCACATTGACATAGCATATACAATTGTATTAGCTAGTGTAAGTTGTCTAGAGACAACCATATGGAGGTGTATGAAGTTGTATGCTAATCCTATACCATTTTGTGCAAGAGAATTGGACATCTTAAGCTTTGCACCCAGTGCCTCATGAATACTGAATGACAATTCTCCTCTGACCTGGTCTCAGCTGAATTTACAGTCTGGAGAACATTCAAAGTCCTTTAAAATTCCTCTCTTTGGTGGTCCTGGAATAAGTATATCAATTTCATAGTCCTAACTAATTCAATGGTTCCTGCTATTAATGAGAAAAATCTTTAAGGCCATTGGATTGCCAGGTGCTATAGTGAAGCTCACGTGAGAAGCACTTTCCAAAGCCCGGAGTTATCCTTCTGTTTCTGCAAGTCTGAGTCCTGCAGGCTGTGGGCTAAGAATCCATGAATGAGGAACTCTGCTCCTGGTTATCCTTGTCTCCTCTGGGTATGGGCATGGCATCAGCTATGAATCACTAACTGAAACAACTACCAAGTCACTATGAATTCTCTATAGTCTTTATTCATTGAAAGTTTTACATGTGTATGCTAGAAAGATTGTTACATATTATTTACCTCCAGTTTAAAAAAAATCAGACAATCAAGACTTTTAAAGCAAGGAAATCTGGTATCAAAATTCAGGAATGAAGCTCCAGTATTTGTCTTCTCCTTTAGAACAAAGTCAGGCATCCTTGGGTCCAGTGAGAGACAAAACCTACCGTTAGGCAAGCATGCCATCTGAAAGCATCAGCCAATGAGCAGACAATAGACACCTGCAAGACTGAGGCTGCCAGAGCATCAGAGCATAGTAGGGGAGCATGGACAAGATGGTCTTGGTTTGAGATCCAGCTCTGCCCTTTTAGCTTTGTGATCTGGAAATGTGGCTTGACCTCTGTGTGTTGTGCTTTGCTGATTGTGTAGAACAATGCTCACCTTTCAAGGCTGTCAGAAGCAATGAGATAATAAATGAAAAGTGAACAGATCAGCGCCTTGCACTCAACAAATGCTCTGTGCTTAAGTTGAAAAATGACAACAAAAATGTCAATCAACCAACTTTCCCAAACCTCCTTTCACTGGCATGGCTCAGATAACATTGAAGGAATGAAAACTTTTTATTTATTATCTAGATATCACCCTATATGTATTTCTGAAAGGTAGGTTGGACACAAATCTTAGTTAAAATAATGAAACAGTTCCAACACAGTCCATATTAACCAGTTCTTAGAATTCCTTTGGAAGCTACCAACATTTAACTTTTATCCTCATGTGGTGAGAAGGACACATGAAATTTTATTCTATAAGGGGAAAAACTAGCTGAGAACTAAGAAAGTGATTTGATTTATGAAACAGTAAAATGCTTGACTTACAGAAATCTCTCTCATTTTGCAGCTACCACTGTGCAGCCTAAACGGAAAGGGCATTTTTCTCGCTGTCCCAAGCAATACAAGCATTACTGTATCAAAGGACGGTGTCGCTTCGTGGTGGCTGAGCAGACCCCCTCATGTGTGTAAGTGGAGTGTTCTGAACCAGCAGTTGAAGGAGTGCAGCACGGCATCTGCCCGAGGTTCCACAGGCCTGGAAAGTCTGAGCTAAGCAAGCCATCTGTCCTGGCACAGTTCCACCCACTCCTGCCCCCAGCAGCAATTTATGGAGAAACCGACACACACTTTCCTCCTGAAATATGAGTGTGTGAGAGTCCAGAGCTGCTTCCTCTGCTGCCTTGCGTAAGCAAAGATGATTCTGCCCAGGGCTTAGGATGCTTTTCAGTTCAACTAATCTCCAGGGTTGTTCAGATGGAAACGATCCTTCTGCTCTGATCCAGTCATGTACAAGTGAGAGAGATCCTGCCAGATGGAAAGCTACTTCTGCAGGTTCAATGCAAAGAAGTCAGTTCTTTTAAATAAGCAGAGATTAGTAAAGCTTATTTAGTGCAGTAGTGAATTGGGGTAAAAATATTAGTAGCTTATGGGTCCAAGTTTTTCACAGGCACACACAATTGCATTTTGTATCTTTCCAATGTTTTTTTTCTCTTTTATTTTTAAAATTATGTATTCCTCCAAAATTCTCCCAGGGACTTTATTTTTTTTCTCCATTGTGGAGTGAGGTGGTTCTTTACAATTTTGAACTAAAATTCAGAGAACATATACCATATTCTCTGTAAATGTCTCAGAACAGAGATTTTAAATCCTGGGATTGTGGACTTTAAGGGGTCATGGGTGCCTTAAAAATTTAACTGTAATTAAGTTTAATTTTAATGGGAAATGTGCATTGATAATAATTATTTGGAGATAAGAATTGTAACTATGGAAAAATATGATATGGTATGTGTGTGATGGACTTGGGAGCGTGTTTAGGTTTGAATTAATCCCTATGTCTGCAGATTTGTTGTTCTTTAATATTGGCAACCTTCTAAAATGAATGCCTTGGTGTGAGTCCGTCTTGCAGAGAGCAAACCAATGCTTATTGCCTTCAGTTTGTGCTTACAGCTCATTCCCTCAGCTTGCAGAGCTGCTCTGATCCTGGTTTAGCATTCTGGCTATATTGCCCACCATATCCCCAAGCGTTTCCCTGAATCCTACATTCCTCTCCATGGTCTATTGTCTTATTTGTTTATTTGAAAGTCAGAAATATTGAGGAGAGAGAGAGAAGGGGTGAAGGAGAGAAGAGAAAAAGAAGTCTATCCATTGATTTGCTCTTCAAATGGTACAACAGCCAGAGCTGGGCTGTTCCAAAGCCAGGAGCCAGTAGCCTCATCTGGATCTCCCATGTGGGTACTTAGGCTGTCTGTCCTCTACTGCCTTTTCAGGTACATTAGCATGGAGCTGGACTGGAAGTGGAGCTGTTCCATAATGTCCATTGTGGAGACACAAATGGACATTCCTATGGGATGGTATCATCAGAACACTGACCCCCCACGATTTATTATACAAAATCTACTCATTGCCTAGAGAGGTAACTCCTCCTGAAGTTTAATGTATAACTTAAATATCAGGCTCTCTGGACCCCTTCACTGAACCCTTCCTTTTAAGCTCATACCCAGGTCTGTTTAAGGAGAGCTGTATTCTAATGGAAAGTAGCTGTTGGCTCCCTTGCTATCCCCTCTGTGACTGTAGAGTCCTGTAGGAAGGGCTGTTGTTTATTCATTGCTGTGCATCACCTGTAACCTCAGTAACGGAATTCACTTAAGAGTGCAAGAAATGATGGATGAATGAATCAGTGCCTAAGCCATAGCACATCTTCTGCTTTGCTGAATTTCAAAACCAAGTCCGTGTTTGGAGCCAGGAACTGCCTTTTAGTGAGCAAATGATTCAGTGTCAATGGGAGGCGCATATATTGGGGTCAGACGTAAGATAAGATTTTGTTTTCACCGATGGTGACCAGTGTTAATAATGAGCCATTGCCTTTCCTGGGCCTAGATTCAGCATTTGTAAAAAAAGGCTGATAACACCTTCTCAAGTGTTGAAGACTTAGAGCCAAATAATAAATAAAGGATTGCTGATAGTCATATCCAGCACGGGGCAGCAGTTTCCTAATTGGACCCTGAGGTGTGTGATAGATAGTTAGAGAAACCAGAAATGTGTCGCTTGCTTGAGGTTGGTGGGGTTTGTGAACTCCTGTTTTTACATTAAAATCAAAATATGTCTCCAAAAATTAAAATGCCCTATTTATCTCAGTACTTTTGTTGGCATCGGGATGCTGCTTTTCTACACACATACAATTTGTTAATCTGTATCACACAATTCATTCACAGGCAATTTAGGATATGAAATAAAGGAGCCACTGTATTTTTTTAAGAGTTGTTTATTTTTATTGGAAAGTCAGACATACAGAGAGGAGAGACAGAGAGGAAGATCTTCTGTGCACTGATATACTCCACAAGTGGCCGCAACAGCTGGAGCTGAGCTGGTGTGAAGGCAGGCGCTTCTTCCAGGTCTCCCATGGGGGTGCAGGGTCTCAATGATCTGGGCTGTCCTTGACTGCTTTCCCAGGCCACAAGCAGGGAGCTGGATGGGAAGTGGAGTAGCTGGGGCATGAACTAGTGCCCATATGAAATCCTGGGCATTCAAGGTGAAGGCTTTAGTCACTATGCTATTGTGCTGGACCTAGGAGTTACTATGTTTGAGTCTTATCTCATTGATTTAACATTTTCATCTGCGATATGGGGCTGGTTCTATCACCTATTGTGAAGGTTGACAACCTCCTCAAGGTGATTGGTCTCTTGGTGATTGTTTAGGATTATTTCAGGACAGTAATTCGAAGAGTCATCACCAACTTTAAAATTATTTTTAATTTTCATTTTATTTTACAAATTGTTAAATAAAGATCCATTTATTCAACGTTGAAATGAATACTATGATCTTGCCTCCGATGCCTCCATCCCTCCCCCGTGGGAGACACATACTGGACATGATCATCATCTGGTACATAATGGATTCGCTGAAGAGTTCAGTTACATGAGAGCCACTCTAACTGGCTATGTTAGGGTTTGACCTTCTAGGTTGGCTTCATTGAGTTACATGTTACAGGAAGTACTGCTTGCCGAGAAATTCAATTAAACCATGGTCAAGTCACTGTATCCAGAGCTGGTAATTAGAAGAAAGAACAGCCAGTAATTGCTGTGCATTTTACAGCCAAAAATATTGTTTTAAAATCCAAGCTCTAGTAAAGTTGTTAGAGAAATATTTGTGCTAATTGGACGAGATAATACTTGTAAGATTCAATTACAGCTTCAAAAATATCTTTTAAAAAATTCTCCCCTCAGGGCCCGGCGCGGTGGCGCAAGTGGTTAAGTCCTTGCCTTGCACGCCCGGGATCCCATATGGGCGCCGGTTCTAATCCCGGCAGCCCCGCTTCCCTTCCAGCTCCCTGCCTGTGGCCTGGGTAAGCAGACGAGGACGGCCCAAAGCTTTGGGACCCTGCACCCGCGTGGGAGACCCGGAAGAGGCTCCTGGCTTCGGATCGGCATAGTATCGGCCCGTTGCGGCTCACTTGGGGAGTGAATCATCGGACGGAAGATCTTCCTCTCTGTCTCTCCTCTCTGTATATCCGCCTTTCCAATAAAAAATAATAAAAATAAATCTTTAAAAAAAAAATTCTCCCCTCACACACGTGCAGTGAAAGGTGATCTTTGTTGTCCTTGTTTCGGCCCTATGATTTTTCGTATTTCAAGATATTTCTAAACTTGCTTTCTTTTGTTTTGACCCTGGAGTGAGAATAACTAACCGTCTTGCAAGAAGCGATTTTCTCATTCCTGCTGGGATCTTTTTGGAATAGCTGCCATTACAGTCTTTTTTCTTTTTGCTTGTATTGTGTCTCACTTTCAAACTGATGGTTGTTACTGAGCTTGTTTTTGTTTGTTCTTAAAGTATCGTGTCAGCTACCATACTGGCATTAAGGGATCGCCTAACTTGAGAAATACAGGCTTTGTGGGAATTGACTACCCAGGCTCTTGATAAGCCTACGCTATAGAACATTCTGGTAATATATCCTTCCTTAAAGAAAAATGAGTTTGTACAGAAAACTTTCTGAAGAGCAGAATTTAATTTTTCTGATACTTAAATTATTATGCATATGACTAGCATCACTTTGTGTTTTATACGCATTCAGAAGGGAATAAGAGGAAATATGTCTTTTGTTTTAAAAACTCAATTTTAACCCCTGCTGAGTATTTTAAGCACTTATTTATGCTATTTGAAAAGACGTGAGAGAAGTGAGTAGGTGGAAGGAGTAACGGAGACAGAGATATTCTATCTGCTGGCTTGCTTTCCAGTTGCATGCAAAACCCAGGTCTGTCATGGCCAAAGGCAGATGCAGTCTGGGTCTCCCACAAGAGTGTCAGGGACAAAATACTGAGGACAGGGCCCGTTGTGTCTCGCCATACGTGTTGGCAGGAAGGTGAATGGAAGGTGGAACTGGGACTTGAATCAAGGTATCCCGCTATAGAAAGTTAGCTTCCTACTTGGTGTCTCACATTCTGTGCCAAACATCCAACCTGGGAAGCACTTGCTAGGGCAAGGATACTGCTGGATGAGCGAAACTGACACTTGATGATTTCAATAATGCTAAAGCCTTTGTGGAGACTTGTGAGGAACAGAGTTTTTTTTCCCCCCTGCTTGTTATTTGTTGAATTCTTTACCTAATAGAGTGTTAATTGTGAAGTGAAGTGGAAGTATCTCCTTATGAAAATTGCTTTAAAAAGAGAGAGAACTAAGAAAAGAGGTGAGAGGGAATGTAGGATAGCATACTATGCCCCTAAGTCTATATTGTGAAATACATGGAATCTGCTCACTTTGTCTTGATAACATTTCTTTAAAACGTGAGCAGTCACCGACACACATGAGCCACGTTCAGGGATACAGTGGCAGGGAGGGGAAAGGTGGGAGAGACATGTTGCCATTTTGGTATTATGCCTGCGGAGAGAGAGCGAGTGCTGCTTCTCATTGCCTGGTTTATTATGAGCTTGGAATGGGAAATAGAGTAGATACATGATATGAATTCAAAATGAGTTTCTTAAAAGAGAAAGAATGGTAATTTTGGTTAAAGTATCTGCAACTGTTTACATGACTTTCAAGCCTCTCAAGCAACTTTGAGAACTGTAAGGGTTTAAGGGTGCTGTCTAAATGGCTTGTTGATCATTGCTCCCAGTGCCTGGATCCAAATCTGCAGCCTCAGCCTGGTGAATCTGCTGAGTTGAGTTACATTCTCAGATTACTACTGATAGACGCCTGTGGCCATGAGGGAGCTGGGAGCTCTGCCTACAATCTAGCTTGTTGGTCCCTGGCTACCGTACTTTAAGAGAGCCATGGATACAGAAAGATCATTTAGAGAATAGTGTAGGGAAGGCTGGACAGATATAAAAAGATGTGTACTCAAGGAATAAAAATAAAAAGAATGTATTGAATAAGAGATAAAGAGATATAAAAGGCAATGTATTGAATAGTACTTGCATTTTAGGAGATGTGTTTGTGATGTAGAGAATAGACGAGTATTACCTCTTATCTCCAGTGCGTAGAACTAGAGAGAGAGAGAGAGAGAGAGAGAGAGAGAGAAGGGAATGGGGAGAGGAGAGGAAATGAGGGAACATAGGGGAGAGGAGTGGAAAGAAGAGAAGAAAAGAGAAGTGGAGGGGAGGAGGAGAAGGAAAGAGGAGAAACAGCATTGATGAAACTTTCTGTGTGTTGGATATTCCATACACATGATTATGTTTGATCATACAAAACCATGTAACTTCAAAGTAATGTTTGCAATAGAGCTTGAGTACAGCTAAACTTACTGTTGCTCAGTGATGAAATGGAAAGTCTTGCTAGGAATATGATGGAGAGAATTTTATCAACCTCTCCACTTTAAATTTAGAGTCTAAAATTTAAAATAAATGTTAGCAAATTGTCATTATGCTGGCTTATTTATAGTAGACGTCTTAATAATGTCCAAGTGATGACAGTTTTTCTGCACAGCCAAGAAAGTGAAATCATTTCTGAACATGGTGGGGGAGGGCAGTGCCGTTACAGCAATGGTGTTCCTTATTTTAAATTAGGAAAAGAGGTGAATTTTCTAAAAGACAAAACAAAACGAACAAAACAAAAAACAGCTTCTTATAAGTCTTCCTTTTTCTTACCGTGCTGCCCCTCATCTTGCTTTACTTTTTCAGCTGTGATGAAGGCTACACAGGGGCGAGGTGTGAGCGTGTTGACTTGTTTTACCTCCGACAAGACAGAAGGCAGATCCTGGTCATCTGTTTGATAGCAGTGATGGTAGTTTTCATCATTTTGGTCATTGGTGTCTGCACATGCTGTCAGTAAGTGTTCCTAACTTTGATTTGAAGTAAGATTCTTGTTCACTATTTTTCCTTTCTTTTTTGTTTCCTTTTCCCCTCTTTCCTACCTTCTCTTTCCCTTTTGCTTTGGTTTAAATAGAGCTGTTTACCATCATTTTTAAAATGTTAAATTATTTCTTTATAACACTATGTACATGTTTTTTGTTATGTTATTAAGTGGTCATGATCATGTAAAGCAAAGTTGGAGTAGCTCTTGGAGCTGAGAAGTCAGTTATTTAATCCTAAATGATATAATGTTTTTGGTATGCTAAATAAGCCTTTAGGTTTTCAAACTATACCATGACACAGCAACAGGGATAAATTAAAGCTAGCAAATGCATTTTTTCTTGGTCACATTAAAATAATGGCTTTTAGGTACAAATAATGATTATGGTTTTTTCCTGCCATGTACAAATAAGGAAGCACATCGTTTTTCCTCTCTGAGTTAGAGTGACTTGAAACTATTTTCAACGAAGGTAGTTTTTTTTGGAAGTCTATGATTTTTTTTTTATCAGCACAACCAACAAATAGTGTGCTTGGTACCTCATCGAGGTACTCTACTATTGGTTTGAGAAGCTAAGCCAGCTTCCTGAACTCTTGCATGCATGTGAAGTTTTCAGAAGATTCCTGGACAATGCATATTATGGCAAAATACCACATGCACATCTACACTGTGTGCCACACCAGTAGAAGCTGTCTCTCATGATAATTATTGCACAATGTTCTAGGGGAAAAAGACTAGCACAGAGGGAATTTCATTTTTGTCCCAGCTAAGTCATTATATCTCTTTAAGACATCAGACAAAATTTTTAAAAAGAGTTATGCATAAAAATGTATATTTGAAAAGCAGAGTTCCCGAGTGAGAAGGAGAGAAGGAGAAAGGGGGGAAAAAAAAGATCATTCATCTGCTGGTTCACTCCCCAGGTGACCACAATAGCTAGACCTGAACCTGCCCAAAGCTTGAAGACAGGAGCATCTTCTAGATTTCCCACACAGGTACAGGGGTCCAAGGAGTTTGACCATTTTTTGCAGCTTTCCCAGATCATTAGCAGGGAGCTGGATTGAAAGTGGAGCAGCTGAGTTTGAAACTAACACCCGCATGGGGTGCTGGTGATGGAGGCTTAGCACACTATGCCATGATGCCAGCCACTTAGGTGGTCTTCTTTACATCTGTGAACTTTATTTTCTGTAAAATAAGATTATTAAACGAGGTAATTTTTAGGCTTTCTTTTATCCATAAAGTGAAATATATTTTTGATTTTACATACTTTGTGGTGAAAAAAGGATATTTATATACCAGGGTTGGGGAAAAAAGTCAGTTGGGCAGGGCTGGGAAATGGCCTCTTTTTATGCAATAATGTTGTACTCCAGCTTATGGAAACTTCAAAGCAATTCAGAATATTTAGTGTATTCCTTAGTTAACGTTTCTAAAAGCTTAACTGATGTCTGCAGAGACTATCAGCATTCTTATGACTTTTTTCTGCATGCTTTAATTTGTACTATTTCTTATTTATGCATGAAGGAAATGGTAGATTATGTTCATCAGCCTCTTTTGTAAAATCTCTTGGCTTGAGAAAAAATTTTGTGTGTTAACTAAGCTCCATCAAATAACAGGCTTTATGTTCTTCCCAATGGATAACTATATATCTAAAACCATACATATTCTATCCACACTCTTGCCTGTTGTTACTATCATTTGAGCCCAGAGAAAGAGATGGGTTACAAAAAAAAAAAAATTTAAAGAAGAAAAATCTGCACTGTGGAATTGTGTGTTAAGCCACAGGCGATAGAGCTATTTTAATTCAAGTTTCTGCAGCTCCACTTCCAATTCAGTGAACTGTATATGTACCTTGGAAAGCGGTGGGGGACAACCCAAGTGTTCCGGCCCCTATTCCCACATGGAATACCTGGGAGAAGCTGCTGGCTCCTGGTTGTGACCCAGGAGCCTTCAAGGGAATGAAGCAGTGGTAGAAGATCTCTCTCTGTCTCTCTAATCTTCTTACTCTATAACTTTGAATTCCAAATAAATAAAATAAATATTTAAAAAATAAATGAAAAGATGCTGAAGAAAATGCAGCTATATGTCTTGAGCATTATAGAAACAAGATCATAGAGTCTGGATGAAACATTTTATGTTCCCACTAACTACTAGGCCCATGCTAATTTTTAACTTGGTATTTTCTAAGTCCTCTTCGGAGAAATCGTAAAAGAAGAAAGAAGGAAGAAGAAATAGCAACTCTGGGCAAGGATACAACTGCTAGGAATGAAGATATCGAAGAGACTAACATTACCTAGCAGTAAGTAGCACTGGTAGGCGAGGAACTATTCAGGTGATATTTAACTAGTAACTGGGCTTATTTGTAACATATCATTGATTGAAACTTTATTATGTTTAAAAATATTTAAAAATAGATGATTTCTTTCATTCGACTCTAAGGCCAAAGAAAAGTCTTTCTGTTATATCTTTTTTTTTTTCAAATTGTCACAGAGCTAGGCACTTAATTCTTCATGGTTGTGGATAAATTATATTCTATTCTGCCTCATTTTGAGGCATATAGAAGAAACATTTTAATTTAGAAATATTGCATTGAAAGGAAGTCATATGGAAACCTTTGGAGGTCATTATGCTTAGCCAAAAAAGCCAGACCCCAAAAGTCAAAGATAAATATGTGTGGTTTTTTTTTTGGAGGGAAAGTGTGATAACTAGCCTACAAAATACAAAGATGTAAGCAATGTGGGGAAAAATGACATTTTGAGATTTGAATATTGTTTATAGCCCTTCCATGTACTTCTGAAAACAGTGGTTTTTCTCCTTACTATTGGTTGGATTCTTTATATAGTAGAAGAGTATGCCTGTGGCCATAGAGTAAATTTAAAGTGTGACACTGCAAAAATAAAAGTAAAAAAGGGAGGAGGATAAGTAGCAGTGAGGGAGAAAACATAAGATGAAAATTATTATGTTCTTAAAGCTATATATATATATGTAAAATGTATTTCCTTATAGAAAATGTAAAAACTAAGAAATGAAAAAGGAAGGAAAGAAAGGAAATGACAATAGCAAATCCTAATCATATTTACTTTTATTGGACATTTACCATATGCCAGGTATTGTCATAAACTCTTCAAATGCTATACCAGATAGGATCCCAACAGGAATCAAAAATTCCTCTTGAATATTCCAATAAAGAACTTTGGAATGAAGAGACGGTTTCATTGAGGGTTAACAGAACCCAAAGGGGATCCTGGGGCTCCCTGGGTCAGACAGTAAGGAGCTGCTGCACCTGTATCAGGAGGTTAGAGATAACATTACCGTTGCACGGAGAGGGACAGTGAGAAGTGCCCCCTTAGGAACTCGAGTTGGGAGGGGAGTAGCCACTGCCAGACTCTAAACAAGGACAGAGAGCAGAGAGGGCAAAATTGTCCAAGCTTTCTTTATGTCTTTAGATTTTAATTAGGTTCTTCCTCCCAGATAAAGCCGAGTGGAAGCCTGAGAGCAACGGAGCCCCAGTGCTGGAATCTAGTCACTGGCTCCCTGGAGACAGAGCAGGACAGAGAAAGCTGCTGAAGGAACCAGGGCAGACTTAACACGGCCAAGCAGGACCCTTTGGGTTGTAATCATCCCAATGCAACTCAACTGGCTGAGAACTAGGGTGGTGGATTGAATGGGAATCCAGAGGTGAGGCAGGTTTTACACTTAGTTGGACTAGAAGCACTCAGGGAAGCAGATGTAAGTTTTCTCTTTGCTTCTCTTTGCTTCCTGCTCAAAACATTGCTTCAAATCTCTGCTGGTTCCTGCTAGGTAAGAGGCAAGGCCAGTAGGGAGAAGGGCCAGCAGCTTCCCCCTGCAGCAGGAAAGAGCATTAACTTGCCATGGCTCTCACAGCCATGGCCGAAGGACCTCCTATGCAGGAAAACCCTGGCTGTTTCATGGACTACGGTAACTACTTGTTTGAGAACTTGGAGTGTTCTAACTTACTTCCAGGATGATAATGAATTGAAAACAAATATGATGGTTCTGGGTATTTTTTTCTCTTGTCCTTCTAGCATTGTACATTTCCTTGAATATCATTCTTGTTTTCTCAATTCTTGCAGCTTAGGAATTTTTCTCCAATCTGAAGGCAAAGCTGCAAATGCCTTGTTCAACTGAACGTGGACAGAACATGTCTCAGGAAAACAGCCAGCAGAAAGGGATTTTAAATAATATATTAACTTTTTATTTGTAACTTTAGTTTGTGGGATTTTAAATAATATATTTACTTTTTACTTGTAATTTTAGCATGTATTATTTGTTACTGCTTTTTGATAATAAAAATAACATTATTATTGTATATTAGTTGAGAAAACACACTTGGTTAGATGGTAGCTATGATAAGGGAAATACGGAGAACCTCCACTTCAATCACCAAGATTGCTAGGCAGGCAAAGAAAAAAATTATATGAGAAACAGTATACACCTGAACATTTGAATGAAGGATGAAATGACCACTTATCAAAAATGTAGTATATGTTCAAAGTTTCAAATATATTATTTCATATAGACTATTTCACCCATTCTCTTAGTTGCTCATAAGATATATATGATGGTCTTTATTTCCCAAGTAGAAAAACAAGTCCAAAGAAGTTAAATAATCAAATCCTGTTTTAGACAGTTAGGAATTGATGGAACTGACACTGGAGTCAGGATGTTTTTCTCCAGGTTCAGATTTGGAGCTCATGATCATTTCTGTGATCCTGGGTTTGGTGCAGTTTACTCCAACCTTCCCAGATGATTTTGTACTGTATTGTGTTTTTCTCTGACTCTGAGATGACAAGGGCATTTTCTGCAGGAACGTGGGCTTGTGGGAAGCTGGCCTCTGTGCTGGTACCATCATGCTTTCTGTAGAGTTGATGTTTATAATGTTTCTTGGCTTCTTTATAAATTCTCAGTGACACGAATACATTCTTATATTTTTTCAAGCAAGCAGATTTGCTTCATAGCCAGGATGAAGAATAGAGATGGAAAAGTAAATGTCTCAGGTTTTTTAAATATACCCCAGGCCAATGTTTGTGCTCAGTAAAGTAAAAGCAATGGCCTTGGAAGATTCTATTTATGTCAGTGATGACATCAGAGAGCCCAGACAGATGCTGGTTGGAAGCGCAGCATCACTTTTGTTCTCAAAAACAGCATGTGTGTTGCTCTCTAGAGCATTTCAACTGAGGTGAAAGCATGACTGTGGGGTATGCTACTTGGGACCAGCTTTCCACATGGTCCTTCAAGTTTATGGTAATATTTAATGAAGATTGCCTTCAACATGAAGAGTGAAATCTATGAATAGCTAATAGCCCATAAAATATACAACTTGCTATACTGATCAGGAGAAATGCATATAAAAATGATGGAAATCCTCAGGCCCGGCGCGGTGGCGCAAGTGGTTAAAGGTCCTCGCCTTGCACGCCCGGGATCCCATATGGGCACCGGTTCTAATCCCGGCAGCCCCGCTTCCCTTCCAGCTCCCTGCCTGTGGCTTGGGAAAGCAGTCAAGGACAGCCCAAAAGCTTTGGGACCCTGCACCCGCGTGGGAGACCCGGAAAAGGCTCCTGGCTTCGGATCGGCATAGTATCGACCCGTTGCGCTCACTTGGGGAGTGAATCATCAGATGGAAGATCTTCCTCTCTGTCTCTCCTCTCTGTACATCCGCCTTTCCAATAACAAAATAATAAAAATAAATCTTTAAAAAAAAATGATGGAAATCCTTCCCCAAAATGGCTGTGCTGTGGTTCAGTCAGCCAAGCTGCTGTTATTCCAGAATCCTGACGACTCAGCTCTGGATTGGAAACTCCATGGTCCAAGCAAAGTGGATAAAGCTGATCTTGTGTATCAGCTCCGAGCACATGTGCTGTTTTGCATGAGGTTGGGTATGTGCTTACATACAATACAGATGTTGTTCAGCCGTCAGTAAGAGTCAAATAAATGATCATGTTTAAAACTCTATTTTCTTCCTCTTGACTTAGTGGTTATCCCTGAAACAGGATTATATATAGTGATTTGTATTGTATATGCTTTATTTTAAAAGTCTCTTTGGGGTTCATTCATCAGTCCTCTTTGATAGCGAAAGAGTTTGTCACAGATATCCATTAGAGCATTTAAAAATAGGAAACAATGCCATAAATTCCACTTTACTAGACTGATGTTGGTGGACAAATGGAATCTGTCAAGCCAGTTCAGGTTTGGGAATTTTGTTTTCATCCAAGATAGTTAATGGTTTTTCTTGAAATTCCAAAACCAAGAATGAGTTTCAAGGATTTTTGTATCTTTTCAAAGCGTATTTTATAACTGTTTTGAATGTACAAAGTGATTTTGTTTATGTAAACTGTTAATATCATCATGTAATAAAATAAATTTATTTTTAAAACAAAGTAGACTTATTTTACTTGAGATTTTTCCACTTACACTATGATTTATTAATAGAAATAAATTTGAACTTTATTGTTTTAGAAAACTTGTTTTGAAAATTTTTGAGACTTCAGAAATGTGGTAGGCACCAATAAGACTGCCCGTACCCTACACCCTTATCATATTTCTTGCTTCATTTGATTTGTTTATGGTTGGCTAAAAAAATTGGGCTAATTAGAGTCATTTCCTGACTTATTGGAAACTTCGACTCAGTGTTCTTTAGGTCCTTGGGCATAAAAATGTGCATTTTACAGGTGTATTTTGCTTCACATTCAACAGAAAAAGTTATCTTTTAGTAGAGATAACAGCTTTGGACAAATAGCAGGAACCACCTGAGAACTGAGCTTCCCCACAGTCTGTGTCTCAGTGACATGTACTCAGGTTAAGCCCCACTCTTGGTATCCCTCCATGAACTGCATGAGAATCTTTATAATAAAACCTTTCCTTTAAGTTGATTCTATTTGTGTTTTAATGAACTGAAATCAAGACTGTGAACAAGTCTGGTGTATTCTGAGATCCTGGACAACAATCTCTTAATGTAGAAACAACATCTGTTAAACAACAACAACAACAACAAAGATCATGAGACTGTTGTTTTCTGGTAATCTTTCCATGTATTACAGGAACATTTCTAGCCACAATCTCCCTTTGTCACCACGCCAGGGAGCATGGGTGGGTCAGGGAATTCAGCAAGTACTTAGTGGACACTCCAGTGTTCCAGGTTCTGTGAACCCAGTGTGACAAATGCTAAGGAGGAATATGATTTGGTTTCTCAGGAAACTTGGAGTTTTGGTGAGAAATTATCAACTCAGCGACAATTTCAGTACAATGTTGTGCCAGTATATTCAATTTTATGTCTACTTCAATTTTATGTCTACTTCATTGCATTAGGGAATAGCTAGGAATCTGGCAGAACTTTGTTTTCGGTGTATCAGAGGAAACTACTATGTGTTTCTGCCTTCATTGTAGAAAAGCACTGCCTATTGGCTTCATTCCAGAGATGAACACATAAGAAAAATCATTCTCTTTTGTGAGAACTGGAGTGGATTTTTTTCGTCCTGTTGCTTCAGCTATCAAAACTTCAGAATCTCTGGCCTCTGGACTCTAGGATATAACCTGGTGAACAACCTTGTTCTCAAACTCTCAACTTCAGACTAAGAATTATGCCATCAATTGCTCTTGTTCTGTAGCCTGCAGAACTTGGATGGTGTCATCTGATTGTATCCCAGGGTGTCCAGCCAGCAAACTGCTTATATGAGGCTTCTCATAAACCGAACGTCTTGATAAACCCTCCCCATTCCTCCCATACAAGCGCAGGCATAGCCTATTAGTTTTTATCTCTCTGAAGAACTAAATAATAGAGGTGCTTTGAGAGAAGCTTAAGGTCTTATGGGACCAGAGAGGGGTATGATCAGCCTATCTAACAAAGTATCAAGGAGGACACCTGTAGGAAATTAAGTCTGAATTGATGTCTAGTTATAATAAATAGAGATCTCTTCACCCAAACCTGAATAAGTTATATATCTTGAGTCCTTATTACATTCTGCACAATTCCTCTGAAAGCAGCAGCAGTGGAGGGACTTGTGGGTATTGCTGCAAAGGAATCAGTGAAGAGAGCAATTGAATGCTTTGTGCATTTTTCCCAACTGCTCTAGGCAAGCTAGGGTAGAATACATGGGCATATGAGCTATGTGGTTGATTGGTCCTGGTTCCATTGAAGGTGTGTAATAAAGTGATGGGCTGAGTCAGGAGAAAGATATTTCTTTCTTGAGGTGGATCACTTTAGATCATTCACATTTTCTACTCTATTTCATTGAGTATAGTATAGGCAAATTATATAGAGTACAATAAGGTACTTTGGGTCAAATGCATTTTACTTAGATAAGACTCTGTACCAACTTTTATGTCTATTGTCAAGTACATATTTCAGTCCTCATGGCCCTGCCTCATTGAGTCCTCCATTTGAATATGCTCAATATTTTACTATGAGAGCTAAATCTATTGGGGCAGGATTGTCACTCATTTATCCAAAAGTGCTTAATAAACACCTATTATGTGCTATGTACATTATTTGCTAGGACTATAACAGTTACATAAAACTCAAAACCTCTGATCTTATGAAGGCTATAATCTTCATATCATGAAATTTAAAATAAGGCATTCCCAAGAAGTTGTGTTATCCAAGGCACAGTGCCATTAGCCTTTAAATCTGAAAGTCTTGGAGCATGAAATCAGTTGAGTATTTTAACAATGACTATCAGGAGCAAGAAAAAAAATGTAACTATGCTGCTTTGGTGTAAAACGCTTTGTTTATACTTTCTTGGTGTTGCTGCACTTGGTGGATATTGGAGCTCTATCTGGGCATCTGCTCTACTTCAAAGAACCCTCTAGGCTTCAAAGCATTTTTCTGCTGAGGAACCTGTTCCCATGTGGTCATCTTTGGCAGCTGAGTGCAGATGCTAGAACATAGCGTGCGAGTGGGCTACTCCTGCCCGCTTGCTAATGTTGTTGGACCCTAGACGTGTGTATGTTTTTATAACATCTTGCTGGCATTTCCGTAAACTTCTCATTCTTCCTGAAGAACTGTCAGCAATTGCCATTGCAAGTAGTCTGAAGCTTTACTAGGAAAGCATATAAATCTTTTAACTCTAAAAACTGTATCAACAATTGTTTTCAGAAGATAGTGGGTTTTTTTCTGAAATTCCAAACTGTGGCTTTTGAAATATGTTTCATGAAGAATTATTTTCACAGTTAGATTCTGAAGGAACCATTATCAGCCAATGCTTTTGAAAGACATTTTCTTCTATGTTTTAGTATTCTTGCTTAAACCTAAACCACATAAAATCCCACACCAATATATGCAAAAGAAGTGCTTCAAGACCTTTGTTGTCTTTATTTTTTTCTCTATGCATGTTTAAAAGAAGTCAAAATTCTTCACAAACACAGAACTCCTCTGTGTTGCTTGCTGAAGTGAGGTTAATTATTTCTGTGGGATGTGTGCAGAATAATAAAATACTTGGAAACTCTTTTATCCAGACTAGGAAAGATGTATGTCTGTCTTGCTCTCTAAAATCATTCCTGAAATCATATTATGTGTAAACTAATAAAAAAAGCTGTTTCTAATATTTTTAAAACATTCCAAGGACATTCTACTCACTCAATAAGCCAGAACTAACAATTCCGGTTGATTTTTGGTTGTTTCACTCCAAAAGATAATTTGATCTTGATACTATAACACCCATCTTATGCCTCCTAAACGTTTGTGCTTAAAATAGCTGAACTCTTAAGTAAACCAGTGTTCTCCCAGTCAATAAAAGCCATGGGGATGGGGAAACCCATTTCTGAACTGTTACAATACAAACACTATCAGCCTAAGATGTCTATTCAAATACTCTGAATTTCTGTCTCAGGCCTGTTGCTCACTGTGAGGCTGTGAATATATGAACTCTCATAATGTTCTCATCTGCAAAGACAAAGTAAGTGATACACAAGTCTGATGGAGAGGATGAAGTGAGGTGGAGCTAGTACAAGGCTTATTCTGGCATCTGGGATATATCACTTTGTAGGTATGAGTTACATTAAATGTTACTGTTGCTAATATTAGTGGTGCAGGCATTGAGTATGGTATTTTGATCAACACACCGATTTGTAGGAATAGCATTACAGCAGAATGTTCACAGTTGTTGGCTGTTACATCTGCATCCCACGTGTGTTTGGGTCGTAGTTGTTCCACTCCCAATTGAGCTCCCTCTAATGGCCTGGGAAAAGCAGAAGATGGTCCAAGTATTTGGGTCCATGCCCCTCAAGTGGGAGACCATGTTGAAGATGCTGGCATCTAAGTTTGGCTTGGTCCAACCCCAGCGAATGTGGACATCTGGAGAGTGAACCAGTGCATGGAAGATCTCTCTGTGTCTGTCTGTCTGTCTCTCTTTCTCTGCAACTCTGACTTTGAAATAAATGAAATCTTTAAGAGTTAAAGAATCCCTTAAGAATTAAGAATCCCTTGTCCTGTAATGGAGTGGCTGGTTAAATGTTGGCTACTCTTTTGGTTCTAGCTTTTGCTAATGTAAAGGCAGCAAATGATGGCACAACGAGGTGGGCTGCTGAAACACACAAGGAAAACTTAGATTGAGTTCCAGGCTCCTGGCTTTGACCTGTACCACTCTGGCTGTTGTATTTAGGAAGTGAGTAGCAAATGGAAATGACGTCTCTCTCCCTCTCTGACTAGGTTTCTCTCTTTGTTGTCTGTTTTTCAAATAAAATGAAAAGCATTAAATAATTAATTTTAAGAAATAATAATAGCAGTAATGAAGGTGATGATAGCAGTGTGCTCTAATCATTTCCCATGGAAAATGAGGAATTCTTTGCTACTGCTGAGTGATTGCTCTGGTAGAGAGAAAGACCTCTGTGTGTTTAAGAACTCATGATCTTCATGGAAAGGAATGTATTCTTATTGAAACAAGCCATGTTTAGGTGAAGAATTCCAACTCAGTGATTTGTCTTGTGAAACTGTATTATTTTTCTTCTACATTCTTCCTCCATCCCTTCGCTATTACTTCCTAAAATGTACTGAATGAAAAAAAAAATAACAAAGACCTATTACAAAGCTGTTGAAAATAAAGGCCCTATAATGTCTCAATTTATACTGATATAGAAATTTCATGTAGTTCTGAAGATGAAGTTGAATACACTACTACTTGTACACTCAACACCAAGGGAGGTTTTAAAAATAGCTTGGGTCAGGTCCTGGAAATAGCTTCTCTTATTTAATGTTTACAATTAGCTTTCGAGGTATGCATTTATTAAACCATTTCCTGGATAGTAGCTGCTTCTTAACTGGCATTTCCAATTAAAAAAAATAATACTGAAAGTATGTCCTTTCAAATGGAAGAGAACTATATTACCTGGATTTCAAGCATTGGCTAAGTAAATGATTTTTAACACTACTCAGCTGATAAACTCTCAACACATTTTTAAAAATGAAAAACATCATTTGCGACCAAATCATCCCAACTAGAGACCATTATGCTCAGTGAAATAAGTCAATCCCAAAAGAACAAACACCATGTGTTCTCTCTAATATAAGGAAACCATCACGCAAATTTTAACTTCAATAACTCGTTCCATACTGTTTATTTGACTGCATCCTCTGCTGCTTTCCCAGACCATAAGCAAAGAGTTGGATCAGAAGTGGAGTAATTGGGACATGAACTGGCACTCATATAGGATACTGGCACTTGCAGGTAGGGGATTAACCTGTTGAGTCACCAAGCTGGTCCCTTTCTACCACTCCCCCACCAATTTATTTATTTACCATAATTTGGGAGAGTTAACACAAAGTGGTGGGTGGTTTAGACAGAGTCCTTCCATCTGCTGGTTCACCCCCAGATTGCTGAAATATCCAGGGCTGGCCCAATCCAAACCAGGAGCCAGGAGCTTCTTCCAGGTCTCCTGGTTGAGTGCAGGGACACAAGCACTCGAACCACTCTCTGCTGCTTTTCCCAGGCTCATTAAAAGGGAGTAGGATTGGAAGTGGAGATGCTTGAACATGAACCAGCACCAATAGATGTCAGTTTTACAAGCAACGGTTCATCCACTTAGCCACAACAGTGGCTCCGGTATGCTGTGTTTTTTTTTTTTTCCAGTTTAAAGCATGAAACTTTTGCTTGAATCATTCAAGATTAAAGGAATTAGAAGAGACTTATCAGATGAAGTCACATAAATCCAGGCCTGCATAAAAATAAAAAGGAAACAAAGCAGACTTGAGAACCAAGTATTTGTGAGAAGATAGTCAAGTGTCTGGGTTAGTGTGGATAAAGATGTAGCAGCAGGTGCAGTGTTCCCACGAACAGTGATGACTACAAGGAAACATGCTGTTATCCATAGGAGCATCTTCTTCCAAGTACAACACATTCTGGAATCAACCAAAATGGTATTTGAGATTTCCTTCAGGCAGAGTGGATATATGTCACAGTTTGTACATGCTGAACACAGCATGACTCATGGCATAATAGGAGTCCACACTCAAGAATACAGTTAGTTGTCAACTGGATTGCGACATCCAGACTGGAGTCTGGACCAGAACAAAACAAAACATAAAGTTTGCTTCTAAATACATTTATTTTAAAAAAATATTCTCTATATTTTGAAGCACCTGGACAAAGTGAATGAGATTTTTAAAATCAAAACCCACAAACCCATATGAAACTTTGCATTGTCTATTCTATTCACACAACTAAGCCTTCATAAACTTTCTGGAACTGAATGGCTATGGAGCTGAGACCTGCAGGTTGAAGGGAGATATATGGTTTTCACTGCATCATAAACAAGGTTGCAAAATAGCCACTACCTGCCTTTACTTACAATTCTGACATTTTGCTCACCATGGCTTCTCTTCTCTTACTGGTCTTAACAATGTATCACATAGTGCATTATCTATCTGGATCCCAAGATTTCTGGGTCACCTTGGGTTCCGGAGCACAGCAAGTGAGCACCTCACTTTTTCAGCCTAATCCAACTCTCTCTGTTGATAAAAGACAGGACAGGAGACTAAAACTAACAGGTACTTTTCCATAACCAAAGAGCTAACAGAATTTTTACTGGTACACATGAGTTTTGCATTTTCATTATTCCCACTGATGTTCTAGAGATTTAACACAAAGCCCTTAGGATTGAGTTTTATAAAGTGTTCCTGAGAAGACTTTTGGTAAATTACATAAATTTATTCATCCTCAGCATCTTATTCTGTAAACTTGATATAATAATATCCTTCCCACAGATGGTGAGTTCATAAAAATGCCTAACTGGGCTGGATTCATGCAATCTGTGCAACACACAAGGCCCTGGCCTTTGAACAGCTCCACTCTTGAAATTCTTGGTTGTCCTTACACAAGGTTTCCAGCATTTTTTGTTTTGTGGTTGTTGTTGTCGTTACTGGGCCCCCAAGCCTTGCATAGCTGTTCCTGTCCCCTACAGAGTGCCTGCAGAAGTCACTCAGAGAACGCAAGTGGAACTGTCTGCTGCACCTTTGAAGCCACGTTTAGGGAGAATGTGCTTTGTGCATAGCACATGAGGCTTTGGGGGTTTGAGGTCTTCACCTTAGCATGGGGAAACCAGAACAGATGGAAAGCACATAATGGAAGCCAGGAAGGAGGCCAACTAATGGAGACTTGATATGCAATTATACTGCTGAGAAGACACGGCTCCCTCTGTTTTCAGTTTTTCCTCACCTTGGGCGAGACCCTTACACCCTCTGAGTTATAATCACCACCCATTGGAGTAGGGTCCTCATGGTCCAGACTAGGTGACTCAAGAGATCTTTCTATCCCTCCTCTCAGCCCTTACTTCTGGACTCTGTCATGAGTGGCCGTCCCAAGACTTCCAGCCAGCCATGACCTGTCCTGATGGGCATCTGTTTAATCAGTTCCTGCTGGAATCTGAGAGTCTGAGAGTAGACCAGTCACCTCTTTGATGCTGTCACTACTCCTTTGCAGTCAGTTGATGACAGTACTGCTTTAGTGTTTTTCAGCACCTAAATCCTGGAGATACAGTTGTTTCATTTTATCAGGAAATAAAATTGAATGACTTGAGACTGACCCTTGCTCATTATTTTATCAGTTTAGTTCTTCATTTCTCTGGGAACTTTGCCTTTACAATTGCAGAACCATGATATAGATCAAAATCCCAAAACTTAGACCCACACCACAAAAACCTGCGTCCTCCTGAGAAGGGCGGTGTTTATGTATAAACAATTTTCAGCAATAAATGAGTGTGCAATGTGAGTTAACAACGCCCACTGGACTACTTAACACAAGCTTTTTTTTCTTTTAAAATTTTATATTTTTATTTTATTTTTAATGCTGTTTGCATAGCTGAGAAGGACGTACATCCACTGTCAAATGAGGACCCTGGAGTAGGAGCAGGATTCTCTGGGTACACTGGTCATAGTGGGATGGGATGGTGAATATGATTTAGGATGTTTTTTAAAATGTCTGGTTGAAAAGCCTAGTCAGGGTCATCTGAGCAGTCAAACCAAGTGGGTGAATAAGGTTAGAACAGGTTTGTTACAGAAATCTCTGTTTCAAATGGAGGAGCAGAACCTTTCTGTATAATTACTGTAAGTAGAGTGAAATGAGATGTTGCTCTTCCATCACCATCTGAGACAGGGTTCTGACAATGCCCAGGTACCTTTAACCTTGTCTAGCAGACATGCATACTCTACTGTTATCATCACATGACCACCTCCTTGTCTGCATCCCCCTCTGCTTCAAAGAGCAGAACCAATCCCTGAACGCTGTTTGCCAGAATCCTTCCCCTCTTAGAGTTTCCCCATTAGAATCTTCAAATATGTGCAACGTTTGGATGGAGGAAGAGAGAAGAAGCTGCTTTTCTCTGCAACAAGCTGTCAACTGATGTCCAGACAGGTGTCTTGCTATGGTCTTGCAGATGTTTCCAAGAGCGAGTCTAAACTGCTCATCCTTCCAGTCTCAGCTTTCTTGACCTGGATCATCCAGCTCTTCATGGATGCTATCAGCCACCAGTGCCCTGTGGCAAAACTTGTGCTTCCTTTTCTTAATACTTATTTTATTTCTTTGAAAGGCGGAGTAAGAAAGTAAGAGGGACAGAGACTGAGATGTCCCATTTGCTGGTCCAAACCTCAAATGGCTACAATGGCCAAGAAACCAGGACATAGGAGCTCGATCTGAGTCTCTCATGTGGTTTGCAGGACCCAAGCATTTGGTTCATCTTCCTGCCACTTTCCCAGGCAGCTGCAAGTTGGCTGTGATGCAGAGCTGCTGGACTTCAGGAACTGTGTAAAATACCCCTTCCAAGTGTTCTGCTGAGATTGTGTTAACATGAAGGTCCTCCCAGGTACAGGTCTACCCAAGGAGGTACTTTTAATTTCCTTGCATCTCTGGGCTGTCCATCTCAGGACAGGAAAAGCCCTCAGGCAGGTGGGCACAGGTCTGAAGGCAGGTGAGGACGAGCCAGTGGAATTCTTGGATCAATGGAGCTGAGTCCAGAGCACCCATTGAGTCCCTGACATGTGGCTTCTTTGCAAGTCAGACAGCGTTTACCTTTGTTTTCAGGCAGGGACAGGAGTAAAGAAGTCAGACTGCAGAAGGAGGACAGGGTTGCAGAGGCGTGGATGGCACACAAGATGCTCAGGAAGATGAAGGCAAGTGTGAGAAATGGCTAGAATTTAGTTAGGCTGGCCCTGAGGACCGCACATGCTACTCCTGTAGCTAATACCTCTGTTTTCTCTCCCTTCCCTCTCCTCTTCCATCTCTCCTAATTCATAGGAATTGATCCTTCCTGCGATGTCTACCACAATATCTATGAAAATGACTTGGTCAATTAATAAGGTTTGAACCTGAACATCCTTTCAAAATTAAAAAAAAAAAAATGTGTTGTTCCTGGTGTTCTCTCTGTACGTCTCTCCTCCTACCCCAAGGCTCAGGGAGAATAATCACTGGCCTTCGGCAAATACGTTCAGCATTGCTCAATAAATATAGGTTGCCATGGAAACCAAACCAAAGAGAACAGAAGTAGGAGGCTGAATATTAAAGATTTGTTTGGTCTCAGTGACATTTTTTTCCCACCAGATATAAAATTTGGGGGTTTTGAAAATGTAAGCTCCACTTCATTTCAGGGATATATTATAAAACCATCTCTAAACCTAAGTAGCGTTACATTTTACTGTGTTTTCACCAGGTTCTCTTCTACCTGTTTTTCTTTCTTCCAAGGGCTCATAAACAGCCATTACAAATGATCCTAGGGGATAGTGGTAGGTGTTAGTGGTGGTGGTGATATGACGGGCAGGACAAGGGACTGAGAGAAAAATAGGTCTGGCTGTACCTTTAAACTCTGCTGTGATATTTTTCCCTTCAGCATTTTGACACTAACAACTCTTGTTATATAAGGGCATCTTGCCAATATATTTGAAAGTCACTTAATTTGCCTTTCAAAGATGGAAATATTTCAAAGGCTAGTGGTTTTAATCTGTACATCTTATTGCTCATGTTCAAATCTGGAACTAAATTCCTATTATAGTTAAACTATTCTTATAAAGACAAATTCACGCTGACAAGAATCCCTGCTGTTTTCTCCACAGTGCATAGACACCCCAGGAAAATACATCTTGCATTGATTTGGAAAGGAACAAGAGGTATTGTTGCCAGAGGCAAGATTATCATATCAATTAGGCAAGGACCCTTCCTTGAGGTTCCAGGAAGATAATTTTTTATTGGGATGGACCAATAAAATAGACTTGAACCCAAAAATTATATGCTTGAGATACACACAATTACTTAAATAAACCCTCAAAGGTACTTACACTTTTTCAGATTTAATTGCCTCCTTATAAGCCATAGAATAGTTTCCAAGTATCTAAATGGACTATTGTGAGATTTTTTTTTTATTGCTAACACAAGTTCATATTCATGGATCTCCCACTCTATGACAAGAATTCTCCTAATGCTTTACATAGGAAATCATGTAACCCTCTCAAAACTTCATAGGCAGGTGTTTCAGGTCCCCAGACATCCAGAACAGATCAAGGACACAAGGCCAATGACTTGCCAAGGACCACTCAGTAAGGTATGAGACACATCCAGGAGTTAACATCAGTAAGTCTGTCATCTCACATCAGGGTCAGTCGGTTCACCTTTTCATTTGAGCTTGTGTTTGCTTTCCAGAATGGGATCAGAAGTTCACATTGGGACTTGTATCCCAGCTGGGAACCCTGAGACTATAACATGGATCCCCTTGCTAGCTCACTGAGTTTGAAGGATGGCTTGGCACATGATTCCGTTCATCCCAGGTGTGTTCAGATGTGTGAGTCAAATAAAATGGTTATTGTTTTATGTCACCGAGCTTAGGGTGGTTTGTTATTCAGCAAAAAAGCACTGACTACCAAAAGTTATAAAAGTGGAATGTTCCTAGAGGTAGAACCTTAAAAATAGCATTATATTTGAAACTGCATAAACGTTGAAGGCTGGAAAATTAGGAAGGAAGCTGTTAGAAAATGATAGGGGCATGTCACAACAGGAAGGCCCTTGTTCATCAGGGGGCATTGTTTCTGGTGTTGGGACTCATCCCTGAAGTATGAGATTTGAAGAGGGAAACCCCATTGGGCTCAGCCAGCCAAGAGAACTAGGAATTCAATGAATAGTTTAAGCCAGTAAGTTTTGAGGTGGTCTGTTACGTAATGGAAACTATCTGACATTTGGTTGAATTTCACAGAGAGGAGAAAGTGCTGTTTGGTGTTCTGACAACACAACAGGAAGTGTGTAGCATTTAAGATGATGCAGGGCTCTCTGTGCACTATATTAGTTTCTTTCTCTTGGCTGGATTGAAATCACACACACACACATGCACACACACAGAGTTGCATAAGAAGGTAAAGGGTTTGGCACATTCAATAATCAGGTGTTCGTGATTCCAGGATTATGTGTGAGGTAATGAGTTTACAGGAAAACAAAGGCACCAAGCCAACTCATTATCACATCCATAAAATGGTTGAGAGACAGAGTGAGCAAAATGACACAATAAGTAATGATTTCATTTACTCAGCAAACACTTACTAGGTGCCATATTTAAGCAAAAGAAAGCAATATGAGATTCCATTAGGGTATTGTAATTGCAACTTAAAATTTTGCTTTCTAAGATATTTTTGGTACTTGGAAATTTCTACCTAAAAGGCTGACTAATCAAAAACTGCCTGAAGAGAAAGAGAAATAAAGTATTATGTTAGCAGTAATTTCACAGTTAATTTGCCCTAATAATAATTTCACATAATTCATTTTTTAACTGACTCTCAAACCATACAATTCTTTTGAATGATGTCAAAGAAATAAGCCTTATGCCTTAGTAATTATAAATGTACTTATAATATGCAGTCTAATAGAAAGGAAAGATACTATCTGATATTCACAGTTTATTAATCCTTTCCAGGTTGAAGAGTCATTATGATGTTAATATGCTTACTTCCCTTCTTCTAATATAGAATTTCTACTTAATTATTATTGAAAGAACTTAAAAGATTTGAGAAAACTTACAAAGATAGTCTTCAAAAATTTTTTTACAATTGGAATTTGATTCATTTTAATTGTTTAAAAAATACATTTGATGGACGTAGCACGGTAACCTAGTGGCTAAAGTCCTCACCTTGCATGCACCAGGTCCATATGGGAGCCAGTTCTGATCCTGGTGGCCCCACTTCCCAACCAGCTCCCTGCTTGCGGTCTGGGAAAGCAGTCAAGGTTGACCTAGAGCCTTATGACCCTGCATCCATGTGGTAGACCCAGAAGAAGTTTCTAGCTCCTGGCTTCAGATAGGCTCAGTTCTGCCCATTATGGCTGCTTGTGGAATGAATCATCAAACGGAAACTCTTTTCTTCTCCTCTGTATATGTCTGACTTTCCCATGAAAATAAATAAATATTATAAATAAATAAATAAATAAATATTTAAAAAGTTACAGATATACATAAAATTGTGACATTAGTTCAGAGAATTTTAATATATTAGTTATTGCTATCATTAATTTATTGATAGTATGGTATAATTATTATATTCCATAAGCCAATATTGATGCTATTCTTTTACACTTTATTTCTTTACCTATCTATTTTCAGTATCCAATCTGATGATTTTGCTATGGCAGTTCAGACTAAGACATCCCCTGCACACCTGCATTCCTGTTCACTCAGCAATTTTATTTCGTAGATGAAGGCAGGTGCCTAGGACTCTGCATGTTAAGGAAGGTCTCAGGGGATGTTAAGAGAATCCTTTAGGGGATGTGCTTGAAAGAGTAATATACAATATTTGTCATACTCTCCTGACATTAGCTTGCTGCTCTGTTTCACATATATTTTCTATAGGCATTTCAGTCTATTTAGGCACATATAGTGTTGGTTGTGATAAACGTGGCATAGATTTCCAACATAGAACCTTTCCCAAACAAAGGTTTGCTAACACAGAAATTATATTTCCCCTGGAACAATATGAGCATACTCAGGAATAATGATAAGAATTGATGTTTTACATATTATTTTGGACTCTTTATCCTATTTCTCCCCACCCTGTATCCTGAGGAATGCTTAGAGCCTCACGGATACTACTTGAGACCTGGAGAGGTCATCAGCTCCAGTTGTCATTTTTCTTAATGTCCACTAAATTATCTAGAAATCCTTAGAGGATTTTATATCTTGACACATTGCTATAATGGAAGAATTTTTGTTTGTTTGTTTGTTTTTGTATGTAGAACACTGAAGTATCATGTGCAAGATGGGTTGAGCTGTGATAAAACTGACCTAGTTTTTTTTCTCTAAATTTATAAAGACTTTATTGTTCTTTCATTTTTGAAAAATGGATTTGCTGTCCAGCACTTTCTGGGTTGATAGTTTTTCTCCCTTAGAGCTTGGGATAGTTCTTTCCATTTCTTCCTGTTGAAAATTTGTTGTTTGATCTGGGACTATTGTCTTAAAATGTTTAGAATTCTCTGGCTGTTCTTTTGAGAATTTGACAATAAGATGTCATAGTAAGTTTTTTCCCCTGGTTATGTTTATTTAAGATCAGTGGGCTTATATATTTGGATATACATATATATATTTTTCTGGATGGGGTAATGTGCAAGCTATTATTTTGTTAAATAGATTTTTCAAGATTCTTTCTTCTTCCTTCAGGAACTCCCGATGAACTCAAATGCTCCTTTGTCTAGTGATACCTTATGATCTTAGATGCTGTCTTGACTCTCTTCCATTTCGGCTTTCTTTTTTTGTTTGAGATAGTTCAAGAGACCTGTCTTCAACTTCAGATAGTCCTCCTGTTGTTTGAGTCAGTCTCTTGCTGAGTCTTTCAATGGCAATTTTTGTTGTTGTTAATTACTGAGTTCTTTATTTCTAGTATTTCTGTTCTTTTTCAAGATTCAAGCTCTTTGCTGAAGTTATTTGCTTTTCTAATTTTATTTAATGTTCTATTTGTATTCTCACAGACCTCTTGTAATATTGTTTTAAAGATTTATTTTTATTGAAAACACAGATGAGATTTTCAAAAAAAGATCTTCCATCTGCTGGTTCATGTCCCAAATAGCTGCAACACCCAGAGCTAAGCCCATCTAAAGTCAGGATGCAGGAGCTTCTTCTTGGTCTCCCATGTGGATGCAACATCCTAAGGCTTTGGATTATTCTCTGCTGCTTTCCCAGGCCACAAACAAGGAGCTGGAAGTGAAGTGACAAATCCAGAACATGAACCAACACCCACAGGGGATCTCAGCACTTGTAAGGTGATAATTTAGCCACTGAGCCATCATGCCATGCACCCTCTTGTAGTATTTGTAATTCTTTCAAATTCTGTGTCTGGCATTGCATCTATCTCCCCTTTTCATTGTCTCACATTAAAGTGTTGTTTTGTTCCTTTTGGTACCTCATACTGCCTCACTTTTTCATGCTTTTTGCATGTCCTGAATTAAATTTTGCACATCTGAGGGATTCTTTAATTCTACCACTTTTAATGGGTAGTTTTTGGGGTTGAAGATTTTTCCTGATTGCATGCCTGTGGATGTCATTTCAGTAGGCTATTTTGATTTAGTTCCAGTTGACACAGTAATGTAGTCTTCTTATGCCTTTCTGGCTGCAGTTGCTGGTAGCAGTGCTGGGGATCCAGGACCCTCCTGGGGGCAATGAGAGTGATTGGATTCTTGTCAGGAAGTCCCCTGGATGCCTTCCAAGAGATGAGCGTGACAGAATCTTTGGTGGTTCTGAAAGCAGGCTCTACAGTGCTGCAGATGGTCTAGAATACAGATTCCCAGGCATCATTTGACTCAGGAGTTAGGCATACAACATCAGTGTTTGGTACAAGGCATTGGTTGATCTGATGACAGGTGCAGATGAATTCATGGATCTTCAGTACCTCAAGAATATCACTAGCTTTAGGCAGAGAGGGTCATCTCCCCAATTACTACCTAAGGGAATGGTTAGAGCTGCAGGAGTAGCCTTGGCCTTGGGATGGGGCGGGGGCATGTACACCCTTGACCACTCTTAGGAAGGGACTAGGCCCACACAGAGCATTGGCATCAGGAAGAGCAGACATGTAAGTGCTGCAATTTGCCTGTGGGTGCTGCTAGAGCATGAATGATATCTTATACTATGAAGGACACAGAAATTCTGGCTGCTTTCCTGGCAAGGGTCTGGAGTCCTGAACATTGCTGAAACCCTGTGTGTTGTCCCAGTGCACATGCAATCCTGAGTCTGGGATGGGTTAGACTAGCTGGGATTCCAGAGATCCTGACGTGGAATCCCAAGATACATGGGTTCTAGTGACAAAAACAACACCTTGAGTAGACAGGCAAGTGGAAGTGCAGGCTAATCGCTAAGGTTGATGTGATAAGCACCCCTACTTCTATGTGCAGAGCATTGCGTGGTATGGGCTGTTGGGGTCACCTTTACCCTGAGTGTTTGCAGAGGGGAAATATGAGTTATTTCTCTAAGGCTAAGCAGCTGTGAGTCCTCTACAGAGCTGTCTTTCCTGGACAACCTGTTCTGTGGTGGCCAGATTCTTCGCACATCCTGCAGATGGATTTCATCAAGACTCTCTTGCTCATCCTTTCTCTCACCATTAGAGTCTTGTCAGAGAGTCAGTTCCCAGTTAGCTTGGTTCCTAATCTCTGTGTCCCACTACATTCCTGCTGCCCCCTCACTTACTTTCAGGGCTCTTCTGGGGGTACTCGCCTTGAGACACAGCTGTTTGCATGCTGCAGTGAGTGTACTCTGTGGAGAAGGAGCATCCTTAGTGACTTTTTCAAGTATGCCAAGTCTGCACATTATCTGTTAATAAATGTCTTAAAATATGCTTGTGCATGAAGAATCTAAAATAAAATTATATGAAACTACATTATAAAAATACATGTTGTATAAAATAAAATAAATTGCATATGCTTGTATGTAAAGGATAGATGCACATTTATGCACAAAACAGATCTTTATAAGATGTGTGTATCTATACATATACATTTAACTAGGGAGGAGAAAAATAGATCAGACCATTCTGATTGAATGGTTTCTCCAGAATGTGTCCTATCAGGGAAGGCGGACAGGAGTCCTTAGCACTCATGGATGAGTCTAGCTTTTCCCTTCCTAGCCTTGATTTGGCCTTCTCAGCTGCTGCTCTTCTCCAAATCTCGAGATATCTCCTGCCTTGATAGGTACTTAGTTTGTTGTTGTTCCAAAAGCCCGAGAATACATTGCAGAGAAGAAGAAGTGAGGATCCAGAGAAGATTTTTCTCTCCAGGACTCTTGGGTGAAGGAAGCCCAAAGATGTGAGAGATATGCAGTGAGCGAGGAGAATACCACAAAGCTTCTTATTCTTGTCCCACATACAGACATTCTCTATGCATACCCGTCTCAGATTTTGAGAAATCCAATTACTTCACAACTTCATTTTGCTACTGGCCTCTGTTTGGATGATGGCTTTACTTAGTAACTAGGGCACAGGACCAATGACTCTTCTAAGTATCACAGTTTCAGACCTGTGCAAGGAAATCTCAGGCTTTCTTGGGGAAGAACTTAAGGAGAACTTTGGAACTGATCACTTTGCTCTTGGAAGGCAGCGCCAAAGCTCCTTATGCGACAAACTGTTATTGTGCTTTGTGGGTTCAGATGGAGGGATCCTAGGATAGGGCCCACATCTGTTTGTATTGCTATTTTTCTCCAACACTGGTAGATCAAAGACATAGCCTATATCCTCATGGGATAAGCAAATATTAAATACATATAGCAATCTGTGTATGCAGGGTCTATTTTAGTACTCACACTTAGCATGGGAAGATTTTAGGAAATGAGTCTCTGGACCAGTCCTGGTGGAAGAGATGCTGAATATCTTGTGAGAAGGAAGCAGCTAGATGTGTGAAGAGTTTGGAAATGAAAATGAAGTTTGACGGTACATGAGGAAGTAAGACTGCTGGTAGCTGAGGTGGGATTTGTTATTTATCCTTTATTTGTGAAATCCTGGATAGTGTTTAAGACAAGAAGAAGGGAAACAGAGAGAATAGCACTTAAGCTAGGGAGAAGGGAAACTCTTAGGCTGAATAGCTGAGCTGTCAGTTGTATGTGTTGCCAGTCTCATCTGCAGGGAGGAAATACTAGTATCTCCCCTGCCGTGTTGACATGTGGAGTAGAGGCAGTAGAGCTGTGCCTCAAAAATCTATGGATCTATGCATGTTATTACTGCAGCTACCGTTAGCCAGGGTCATCTCGCAATCATTTCTAAACACACACACACACACACACACACACACACACACACACACACACACACAAATCCTGTCTTTTTTTTTTCTAGCAAAATTTTGTGTGTGCTCACATAGATAATGGATAAAAGTTGCTGGTTGTGAAGGCCTGACTGACTGTAGGACAGACTCCGCACCCTCCAGATTCCATCTTGGACGGTGTGATGACCACCATGTTGGTCTCACTGGCAGTTGCAGGGTCTGTGGGTGGCAGGCAGCCACGGGTCACTGACATGAACTGCCAGAGCACGTCTCCAGCCAGGGAAAGTGGTTTCTCCCAGAGCTGCAAGAAACACGGTGTTACATGGCAGAGATTTGTCTGACCCTGGGGGAAATGTTCAGTCTTTCCTTTCCTTCTTTGGTGTGGCTGCTCCTCTTCTCACGGTTCTGCTTTTTTTCCCTAATCTGCTTGGGAAGAAAGTAACTCTCATAGTTCAAATCATCTGGAAATTGACATTTTGAAAAATTGTGGCGCCCATAGATATGCAGGACGCAGAGTTGCTTTAAACTCATCCATATATGTTGCTCCAATTAGTAACAACTTTAATAAACAGGTTTCCTTGCTCACTGTCAAAAATATTCCTGTCAGGTATTAGCTGAAAACGAAGACATGATGGGAATCCAAATCCATGGCAACCGTGTTTTAGGTGGAGCCCATTATTTGACAATGATCCATCACAGGTTTTGAAGATGTTTGCAGATTTTTTCTTTTTTTTCTTTTTTTTTTTTTTTTGCTTTGCAATGAATTAGGTAGGTGGGAAGGGAAAGACCATAAAGTTAGATGCGTGGATTCTATCAGCTCGTCTGGATACACCAAGGAAAGCTTTGTCTTAATTACACTCAGAGGCAAATCTATTAATGAGGCTAAAACTGAAACTCATTAGAAAGGTAAATTGTCCATTTAGATGCCTCTAACCTTGAATAATCATAACGTGGGAAGAAAGCCACATGTAAAGCATTGGTGAGAAGTGTATTTTTATTTTTGTTTATTTAGAAATAAGCTTGAGTCAAAGTAGTTTCTTGAGCCATTTCACAAGTTAAACTAATTAGTTTTAGTACCCGAGAGTTTACTAAGCACATGACAGGTTGTATTAGGGATCTGCTTTGGGCTGACTTGCCCAGTTTACCAAGAGAGATTTTAATAAGCAATACTAGATAATGCCCTTCGAAGCCCTGTTGACTTTCTAGAGAGGAAGCATGCAGCTCAAGAAGGAGAGCTCACTTGGTGAGATGAGGCATTTTGCCAGCAAATTTTGGAACAGGTCTGGATCTCAGTGGGCACCAGGAAGGCCACTTTGAAGATAATAATCACTGAAGCAGTGAAACTGGGGCCTCTATTACCTTTTTAGAACATAAAGACAACAAGCAGGTAATTCACAGTGCTTTTGAGATGGCATTGTGGCAAAGTAGATTATGCCAGCACTTGGACCACTTGCATCCTGTAGAGGAAAACCTCATCCGAATCCCTGCTACTCCATGCACTTTGCTATGCTTTCCTGCTAATGCACCTGCTGGCAGCACAGAATGGTCCAAGTTCTTGGGTTCCTGCCACCTAACAAGAAATCGTTGATGATGGAGTTCTGGGCTCCTGGCTTCATCCTGACTAGCCCAGGTTTTTTTAGGGGGCACTTGGGGAGTTAAGCATTAGCTGGAAGATTCTCTCTTTCTGTCTGTCTTTCTGTGTCTATGTCTTGTGTGACTTTGCCTATTATTTTCTAATTTCAAAGGAGAATATTGCTCACTGTCAGAAATTTCAAGATATGTGGAAAAACACAAAGAAAAATGATCCAAATTCCTTTTTCCAGAGCTAATGTCAAACAGATTTTGACATTTTCCTGATGTACAAGACTCAAATTCTTAGAAATGAAAGGTATGTTCAAAGGTCACTGGCTCACCCTTTGGTTACAAGGACAGAGTGCAGGGGAGAAAGTCTGTACTGAGCGCACACAGCTAATTGTGCCCAAGGCCAGAGACCTGTCATCCAGAATGTCTGACTTGACATCACTCTACATCTCTGCTTCAACTAGTTTCCCTCTTTGCTTATGAAGGGAAATTGTTAGCCTTCTAATCTGGATTCCTCAGAGTACTGCAGCTAGCAGAAAGCAAGTGCGTCTTCTGAATTATGGGCAAAGCAGCGATCATTCAACCTGTGATTACAGTCTTCTGTCAGCACCTTTGGGGATCGATTCCAGAAGCCCCCACTCTTACCAAAATCTGCCAATTCTCAATCCTTTTCCTAGAGTGGTGTGCTATTTGCATGCTACATCTGCACATTCTCCTGTACAAGACAGATTTCTCTAGATTGCTTACATCACTCAATACAATGCAAATGATGTGTAAATCAATGTCATGAGTATTGCTTAGGGAAGTATAAGAAAAAAATCTATCCATGATCAGTACAGATGCATGTTTTTAAATAATAAATTCATTTCATTTTGTAGGGTGTTTACATAGTTGAAAAGGATGTATGCTCATGTGGAGCACCAATCAGGGTTGGGGAAGGTGGAGGAATCGGGGAAAGTGGATGAAAATACTGCCTCCAATAATTTTTCTTCTGATATCTTGGGGAAAGTGAAGAGAGAAGGGGAGAGGGCTGCTTCAAACAACACAAACACATCAGTACCCAGGAATGGGGGAAGGCCTCCTGATGTCATCCCAAAGTCCTGCTGTGGAGCATATTCCGAAGATACTGCTTAGGTTATTTTGATAGTTCAGAGATGCTGTTGATTTCATTGCTCCAAGGTTGAGGAAATACTTCCAAGAGCCGTTGGCTGACATAGCCTACTTTAGAGTCTCAATTTGCCCAGATATTTCCAGAGGAGCTGTCCAATTCGTTCTGCCCTTCATGGCATTAGATGTCCTCTGCAGGCCTCAATGAGCCAGTTGTCATGTACCCAGCAACTGTGGACATCCAGTTCTAACACATATTATTCCACAATCAGACCACATACCCTGTGATTTTCACTGTGGTTGCAGTTCTGAGTCCAGTAATCTAGTGTGTGTATGGGGAGGAGAGGGAGAGGTCTCCAAAGAAACATCACCAAAGGTAAACCCAGACATGACTCCTATGTGCCAGCCAGTATGGGGTCTGGCTCAGTCCATCACTCATATCAACCTACATCATACCATATCTCAGCCAATGGATACTATGGCATAGCCAAACTGCCCACTACACACTTGCCCTCATGTACACCAGTGGGAGCTGAAGCCTACTCAGAGTGACCCCCAGCAAGCTCCTCTGGGCCCGCCCCCAGTCTTGGTTTCCCTGCATGTTGATATGTGCAGGAAACTGGTCTAGTCTGTCCTACATCCCATTCACTTCTCATACACTTCAATGGGCATTAGATCCTAGATCAACTCAACTGACTCCACTATCCAAACTACACTCATGCTGGCAGCAGCCACTTCTTGTCTAGTCAGGCCTGCCCCCAGCCCTGGTCTCATACTTATCAGTGGGAGCTGCAACCCAGCCATGCCTGTTCCACCACCTGATTCAACTCTTGTGTGGTTCAGTGCATGCAGAGACCCAGACCAGCTGGTCCTATACCTACCCTGATTCTTGTGACCACCAGCAGGTGCTGGAGCCTAGCCCAATCTGGCACACTCCAGACACAGTCCACACCCACGCCAAGGTATGCTGCAGCCATGTCCAGCCCAGTGGGAATTGCAGCCCAGTGAGGGTATCCCCTTATATCCCCAACCAAGCTTGCTCCAAGCCACAGATCTTGTGCATGTCAGTGGTTGCTCTGACCCAGGCTGGCATAACCCCTCATCCATTTTGGCCTTTGTCATCAGATGCTAAAGCTTGGCCTGGTCTGCCCTAGTCCCAACTATTGCTGGGAGTACTGCAGCCCAGCCCTGCCCAACCTGACCCCATCCCTGGCTTTCATGTAAACCAGTAGGTATGATGCCCTAGTGCAGCTGGGTATGTCCTTCACCCCATTCTGGCTCCTGCACATGCCATTGTGCATTAGGTTGGCTTACCCCGGCTGGTCTACCCCTACAAAGCCAACTCACACTCCTACTGACAAGTGAAGCAGCTTTTCTATACCCTTAATCTGCAGTTTGACCCCCAACCCCAGTTTTGGCCTTTGTGTGAGCTAGTTAGTGTCATGGTCTAGCCTAACATGACTCACCTCCTGCCCCAACACTCATTGGCATGTGCTGTGCCCAGCCCTGCAAGGCAGGGTCCCCAGTCACGGCATGAAGTGGTTGATACCAACAATCCCAGCTCAAGTCTCTCACATGGGTGGGTATATTGGTTTGGCCCCTAAAGGTCTTCTTGTTTCCTTTCTCTAAACCACCCAATCTTAACCCCCTCATTTAGATTCAAGTGCAGTATCCAGGTTGGTGGAAGTCCCCCAAAAGTCACCTCTCACCTGTCACATTCTCTCATAGCAGTCCTCCCTCCCACACATCTTGGACCCACTTCCCTGAGAAATCCAAGGCCCGGTATTCTGGTGGTGAACATACCAGCCTCGGGCCCTGCCTGCCTACCCTGAGCCCACACACTCATGTCTGGATCCCCAAGCCCCTGCCTATCGGTATGCCAGCGACTGTCCACAGGTATCTTTAAAAAAAAAAAAAAGAGTAGGCATGCAAGCATAGTTGGTATAGTTAACACAAATTTGGGATTAACCAGCCCCAGGATACCTGCCAGCTATTAGCTGCTTTTCACCCAGTGGTGTAACACTTACCTAGGTACAATGCAACCTTTGCCTTTGCCTACAGCTGAGCATTTTTTCTTAAAGAAATTTAGAAATTTAGATTTAAAAAAAATTAGAAAATTTCTTAGAAAGCATATTTCAATTCATGGGTGAATTTATGGATAAAATCATTTCTTAACCTAGACCCAATCTTCCTGAAAATACTGATTTTGAAGCTAGGCAAAAACTGATAGTCTCCAAAATGCATCTTATTTTTCTCTGTGTTGTATATTTACTCTTCCTGTTTGGGGAGATTTATGGGAGAGAGAATAATGCATTTGTAGTGGTTGAATGACCTTTAATCCCAATTAGTTAGGTTTTGAGATGCCACTGTGAGTGTCCATGAGTAATTAGTGAGCATCTGAGGACCTCCAGGACCAGGAAAGTGTCTGAATGCTGGCTTTGCTGATAATTCTTATGTCTGGAAGTTCCACTAGTTGACACATCTAGTTCTTAAATATACACCCACTCTGTGTATTATATATAATTCTTGTCTATAACATTTAAGAAAGGGATTTTTTTTTAGTAAAGTTGGAGCTGCTAGGAATTCATTGTCTAATGTTATAAACTTTACGGCATTATTCTTATAGCATAATTGAGTTACAGAGGATAAGTTGGCATATTCAGTGGTGTCCTTATGCTGCTGAAGTGTACTGAGTGGTCTCTAAGACAACAGAAATTTGTTTTCTCTCATCTCTGGAGGCCTGAAGTCCAAACCCAGTTTCACTGGGTTGCAAATCAAGGGAGGGACAGGGTTGTTCTCCCTCTGCAGATTCTAAAATAGAATTTGTTCCTTACCTCTTCCACATTTTGGAAGCTGCAGCATTCCTTGGCTTCTGGCTGCATTGCTCCAGACCTTGGTTCTGTGTCCACAGCTCCTTTGTGCACACAATCTCCATCTACTGCTCTCTCATATGTATTTTTGTGGCATTCAGGGCCCACCCAGGTAAACCTGGATCATCTCCTCATACAAGAATTCTAAACTTAATCACATCTGCAAAAACATTTTCCCCCAAATAAAGTAACTTCTATAGGTTCTGGTGATCAAAACTTGCCTCTGGAATCACCATATAGCCCACTGCAGGATAATGTTCCATTTTTGTAGTTAATGAGTTAAACTTGAACCAGCTTGTTTTAGTAAGATTTTTCTTTAGATATGTAGGTACAGGTATATTTTTCCAGGTCTCAAACTTTCTTGTGGGCCCTTTAGAAATTTCTAGCTTTGGACAGTTTGCTTAAAATAGATAAGAAATCCGGAGATAGACTTTCTCCCTTGTTACAACGAGAGAGGTCAAAAGAACTTGTGCCTGCATAGTCTCCTTGTGACCAGATGTAGAACCTGCACAGAAGGCTTCGCTTCTCTGCCTGGCTGCTTGCAGGGTTATTAAAGCGAATGGGTCCTTTCTTTCTGCAAGAAACAAGGGTCATTTCACTTTCTTGATCCTACAAAGCCTGCATCCCCCAGCCCTTGCTTGTCCACTCCTGTCCTCAATGCAAGGGACCAGGTGACAGGCAGTGTTTCCTAATCCCATTCTGTGGAACAAGTGCTGGCCTTAAAAGAAGAGATGATTGAATAGTTGCTGAATTCATTGCTTTCCAAGATTGCTGAATTTGTTGTTAGTAATGGCACGCATACAGAGAAAAGATACAGAGAGAAAGCTCTTCCATCCACTGATTATTCCCCAATTGGCTGCAAGGATAGGAGCCGGAGCTAAGCTGATCCAACCTCCTCCACGTCTCCCATGCGGGTGCAGGGTTCCAAGGCTTTGGGCCGTCCTCAACTTCTTTCCCAGGTCACAGGCAGGGAGCTGGAAGTGAAGTGGAGCAGCTGGGACACAAACCATTGCCCATATGGGATCCCAGGGTACTAACAAGGCAGGGACCTCAGCCATTAGGTTACCTCACCAGTCCTAAGATTGAGTCTTTCTAACTCAGCAATGTTGCGTTATTAGGTCACAGAAAGTTTGTAGTTACAGTTTTGAAGCATTAATCAACTGAGGTTATTTTGCTGATGTGAGCACTCAAAGTAAATGAAAATAAAACTAATAGCCCATTTTGTGAGCAGTCTATGACTGTAGGCAGCTGGAGAAGGCTCCAGCATGACAATGACTTATTTCTGTGCCTCCATACTTCTTATCTGGGTCACGGTAGTTTAATTGCAATCCACTCTGCCAATGTGTCGTCATACACACAAAAATTTTACTTATACTTTGGAATAATGAACCTAAAATAATCTGTAAATGGGAACTTAATTTGGAGTTAGGAGAACAGGAAATATCTGGTTTTGGAGTTGATACTTTTGTGAAATGCTATCATATGAAGAAAATCTAGTAATACCACACTGACACACTCACACACCATGAAACCAGCTTTAAAAAATACTCCAAAAAATCTAACCTTACAGTTTCACTGTTGCTCATCTATTTGGAGAAGGGGTACCTATATTGGGATCTGTGGACTCACCCTGACAGGTAATTGAAGGGTTTCTAGAGTATTCACAAACTTCTAATGACTTACACGAGACCACAGATGCTAATAGAAAGCCTCTCTCTGGAAACTCCTCTTCTCTACCCATCAGCCTTGCCCTCTGAGGGAGTGCGTGGCTGGGCTTGTCCAGACAGGAGCATGACTACTTTCTGTACTAAAACATCAGCTTGATTTACAGAAGTTTACTGAGATTTCTTGATGTTGAGTCAACTTGCGACATCACTGCTTGATGCTCCTTTCTATCTTGACCCCCCTAGCCCATATTCCTGACATCAGGGATTGTATCTGCAAATTCCAAAATGTATTTGCGCCTGTGCGATGCTCAGCTCCTGCAAAAGCACAGTAAGTCTCACAGTAATAAATGAGTGGTCCCTGATTACGGTTGATGCTCTGACCTGATGATTTACAGCTCAGTAAAACTTCACAAGAGGAAGTCTAACTTTTATAGAGAGCAAATTCACAAATTCAAGCGATTCTGAACAGAGTTTGCAGAATGCTCCTGTGTCACGGCTGTGATTTGTGGGGCTGGGATTGTTGTCCACATTCCCAGTCCAGTAGTTGTTCCTATTTAATGACTCCGACTTTCCTCCCAGATAACCCAATGATGTAAGCTATATGAAAATATCTTGTACATTGCAAAGAATTGTACAAAATAATTTTTACTATGCTTTTGGTAGACAATCTTTAATGGCCGAGTTATTTTTTGCCTCCAAGTAAACATACAGTTATATTAGTTTGCTTGTGACTACAACAGATTTAGAGGAGAGGGTGAAAAGTCAAATTTAGACTTCTTGTTTTCTTAATCATTGACTTTATTTTTAGAAAACTAGAACTGTGTCACTCAAAACTGAAAATGTGCAGTGTAAAGAAAGCAAATATCCCATGTATTTCTATATATGTAAATGCTGAAGAATTGATCTCGTGGAAAATAGATATGAAAATAATGGTTATGAAAAACTAGGAAGGATGTGAGCAACAGGGTAGAGAACAGGTGCAGGACTACAGATGGATGGGGGGATATCTCTGATATTCTATTGTACAATATGGGGACTGGGCTTGACAAAACTGTATATTTTAAGGTAGCTGCAATGGGAAAAGATTTTTACATATCTTTTTATTTATTTGAAAAGCAATGTAACAGAGCAAGAAGGGAACACATGCACGCACACACATACACAGTGACACCAGGGAAGAGACTGGTTTACATTAATTGCCTCACTTCCGAAAGGCCCACGAGAGCCAGAGCTCAGCCAGGCTTAGGACAGGAGTTTGGAACTCCATTCAGGTCTCACGTGTGCGTGGCAGAGTTCCAAGGACTTGAGCCACACCCTCCTGCTCCCCAGGAACATTAGCAGGAAGCTACATTGGAAGCAAAAGTGAGACTCAGTCCCAGGCACTCTGATATAAAATAGGGACAGCCCAAATGGTTGCTTAATATATCACACCATCCCACGACAGTCCCAGAGAGGATTTCAAATGTTATCAATACAACAAAGTTATAAATGCTTCAAAACCTGGAGTGGGTTACTCTGATCTTATCAAGACACACTGCATTTATATAATACCAAATTTTATATTATAAATCTGTATGATTCGTATGTACTAATCACACATTTTACATTGTTTTAACATAGTAACTTTTCATATTTGTTACATGTTAAAATGATAATAATGTTCATAAATTGTGTTAAGTATTAGTTCATCTATAACTCAGTAATATCAAAACTGGGCTCTCATATTTGATAAAAATTTTCCCATTTCCCCAAAACTCAGTCTTGACCATTGGTTTGGAGACTAGTGTGGAAAAGGGGCTGTGGTCTGTTTTTCAGTCTTCCTTCATTTCCACACATTTCTGTTTCTGTCTGCTCCTGTCTGATGGCAGAGGAAGGTGGAAATCCAAAAAGGACAGTCACATCTGTTTGCAGCAGAGGCCAGAGAGTTGCCAGTGGCCTCACCTATTCCCCACTGCAGGCAACTGACACTGCTGATGCATGGTGCCCACTCCCGACTCCTCGGCCTCCTGTCTGTGTCACTTGTTCACATGCTGGCATTCTGGATAAAGTCTGCTTGCTTGACTCTTGGCTCTGCCATTGTTAATCAGTATGAAATTCATACATTTTGCACCACTAAATCAGTATCCATTGCCTTTCTTTTTGCCTTTCTACCATAACATGTCTTTTGGTTTCAGTATTCTCCATGTGGAAAATGGGGATCAATTTCAATGTTCTTGTAATTTCTGAAATCAAGTGGATCTCTGCCATGTTTTCCCCATTAACTCAGCACATTCTTATCCTCTGTATTAGAAGCACCTAGACTTGCATTTCTGTGGTTTGGTGGAAAGAGCATAAGAAACCTGTTTCCTCTTTTCTGAGTACACTGGAAGAGTTCACCTTCTTGACTTAGGGGCAGGAAAGACCTTCCTCCCATCCCCCTACTCTGCCTTCATTAATCCCCACTCAGCTGCTCTCCTTTGAAAAATCAGGCTCACCTTCATAAAGCCTGGACATAACAAGGATCACAGTTCTGGGTGTGCTCCCTTTTAACAACCTGCATGGAAATCATCTAGAGCAGATTGTACTTCCAAGAATCTTAGCTGCAGTGTGTTTACACGCAGGACCTGGAAAAAGTCCCAGATGAATACCCAACTATGTATCAAAAGCTTTGAATAAGACAGGCCTAACACTGAGACATTGCATGAATTCTTTCATTCATTTGTCAAAAACTCTGAGCCTTAGCTATTATTATTCTACTTTACAGATGAGACTAATGAGACTTAGTTGAAGTCCTCAATCAGCCACATGGTTGAAAAGCATCTGAATTCAAATTCAAAGCTCAGCGGCTTGAGCGTAGAGCCAAGACCGAAAATCATTTCCTTATTTTGTCTCTTCCTCTATCTCAGCCTCTGCACTCACCAGGTTTCTTCCAAGCATCTCTCCAAGGAAGCTGGAGAAGTTGGCCTGCTTTGGCAAAGGAGGCTTAGTTGGAACACAGCCATGCTCATTTGTTTGTAGCTGCATTCACATTGTAGCTGAAGGTGTGAGTAGTGCAGTGTGAGAAGTATCCCACCAAGTAGAATATAGTTCCTAACTCTTTGTAAGAGCGCCGGACCCCTGCTCTGTATGACTTAGGAAGCCTATTCCAGCTCTGCAGCGTATACTCTGTGTTGCTTGTCTGGCCCTCCAAGCTCCCCCAGGTGGTGGTTGTATCTTGAGTATTTTAGTGATGCAAACCTACAAGGTGATCCATGCTTCACAGACTTTTAAGTGATATGCAAGTAAAAAAGTTGAGTATGGGAACCAAAGAGATTTTTCCATATCTGGCTTCCTTGGCCTTATGAAATGATCATTTCATATGTTTTAGCCAAGATATTATTTAGGAATTGTGTCTTTTAGTTACCAGACTTACGAGTTTTGACGATTTATTTTACTTTCTAAAACTCAATTCCTTATATATAAAGACAGAGGCCATAATAGTTCAATCTGACAGTAGGTCATTACAACTACTGCACATACAGGCCAGTTTCTTCATGCTTGGAGAGCTGTATATGGGTGAATTTGAAAAATGGATGTGATTTGGCTGGGGTAGAGAGGGTGAGTATACATGGAGAATATGTGTTTTAAACTGAGGGAAAATAAAATCCAGAATTCAGGAAATAACATATGCTTATGTACCAGCTGCAAGTTTTTAAAGACTATGAGAAACATTTAACTTATTTTACTTAGAAAGATACATTCTAACATTTTCAGGTTATGAAAGTTGGCTCTCTCTCTCATGAGAAAAACATCACCAGTTAAAGGATTGCAGGCAGAAGACAAAGTACTATGAGAATGGAAAAAAAAGGCTAATGAGGTTCAGGTTTCAGGGCAACTCATTTGCATGAGCCCCTTCGAAGACCTTGTATCTAATTTTGAATTCAGAGTTTTGTCTTTAAATAGTATAAGCTTCAGGCTGCTACAACATAGGTTTATTCTAGACAACAAAGACAAAAAGGAAGAAAGAAAGAAAGAAAGAAAGAAAGAAAGAAAGAAAGAAAGAAAGAAAGAAAGAAAGAAAGAAAGCAAGCAGAGGATAAATTGTTCCTGGAAGTGGAAATGCAGAAGAAAATGCTATGGACCAGGAGCATTACTGGGGCTGTGAGTTTATTAATGTCCTGAAATAGAGCTCACTTTAGTACTCAACTTTCAGTGAGTTCCAGAAGCAGGGAAATTCCAAATCTGAGTTGACAAGGTAGAGGGCAAAAGCAACTGTGAGTAGGAGATGAGATTTAGGGAGTGACAATAATTCAGTACGGGATGACTACCCAGGGTGTCAAAACAATAATGTAAGCCTCCTGCCTCGCTCCTCTCCCCCAAAATTTTGTCTCCTATTTGAAAGACAGAGTTACAGAGAGGGGGCTTTTCTTTTCTTTTTTAAAAAATTTTATTCATGTATCTAAGGTAAAGGGAATATTGAGGGAGAAGCCCCACCAGTCTCCCACCCATCCCAGGTCCCCGACGTGGGGCATGCTCTTGAGATCCTTGCTCAAGTGGTTTTGATAGTTTACCAGTTATGAATCGCTGCCCTTCTCTCCACTCCAGGCTCAATGAAGTTGTTGAAGAATCCACTGATTGACATAGTCCATCATAGAATCTCCATTTGCCCAGTATTTCATTCCCAACATATAGCTAAGGTGGTGGATTGGCCTGTTCTGTCTTCTGTCTTTTCTTGGTTAGGGTCCTGAGTCTGCCATTTTGATTGGGGAGATCCCCAAAAGAAACTCTGAGGTGTTCCCAGACCAGATTCTTGTGTGTTCTAGCCAGGACAGGGCCCGCCACAGTCCATCGCCCCATCAGCTGGTGGTTGCAATTGCTGGGCTGGTTTTGTTTTCAGCCTTGGCTTCCACTGGAACCAATGGGTGTTGCAGTCCAGCCTGGTTCCACCCAGCACACACTAGGCCCTCACATAAACCAGTGGGAGCTGCAGCCTAGTCGGAGTGACCCACAATAACCCTCACCAGGCCCGCCCCTACCCTGGTTTGCCAGTATGTGTAGCAGACTAGTCCAGTCTGCCCCATATGAGGGGGCTTTTTCTAAATGCAAGGCTCTAGTTACTGCCATAGGTTCATCCTTTTGAGTTGAAGTATTTGGCAAGACTTAAGCTTCCATTACCTTCCATTCCATGACCCGCCAAGTCATTGCCTGCCCTCTTAGTTCTTTTCTTCAAGTGACTGCTGCCATCAGAAAGGTATTTAACATATGGATTCTCACAAAGTTCCTCCTGCAGGTCCAGTCTACTGTAATACCACAAGTACCTCTGTGTTTCTATATAAGATTGACTCAACTTTCCAGCAGCCTCAGAGAGCAAAGGAGTCACTGGGTTGACAACTTAGCACACTTTAGAAGCTGTTTCTGGTGAGTGTAACAATAGGGCCTGTATTTGTGGGATGTCCTTCTTTGGCCCACTGATGTCCGCTGATTCCAGAACCCTTGCACATGATGTGGAATTTGAACTTCAAGCGGCTGATCTCAAGTTAGCCTCATGGCTTCCTGTGAGTTGTAGTAGCAATGGCCTTTAGACATTCAGGCCACGCTACAGCCCCTGAATCTAACTATTTAAAAACACAGGCCAGTGGTTGTGGAAGTAGATTCAATTTTTGAGTCAGTACTTTAAGAGCAGCTCCCTGTTTTTCTGCTACAAATAAGGTTCATGTTAGGCTGGTTCATGTTAGGAATTTATAGTAATGGAACTTCTATTAATAGCTCTTTAATGCTTTTCTTAAAGATTTGTTTTTTCATTGGAAACTCATATTTATAGAAAGAAGGAGAGACAGAAAGATACTCCACCCACTGGCTCACTCCCTAAGCGGTCGTAATGGCCAGAACTGAGCTGATCTGGCTCAAGGAGCCAGGACTTCCTTTCAGGTCTCCCACATGGTTACAGGATCCCAAAGCTTTCAACTGTCCTCTGTTGCTTCCCAGACCACAAGCAGGGAGCAGGAAGGGAAGTGAAGCATCCAGGACACACCCATATGGGATCCCAGAACATTCAAGGTGAGGACTTTAGCCACTAGGCTACCATGCCAGGCCCAGCTCTTTAATTCTTTGGCAGGCTTTTTTGTAGCTTTTCTGCTCACTAAACTGATTCTGTCCATGTTGGGACTCTTAAAGCCTTGTATAGAGCTTTGGCTATTAACGCAAATCCTAAACTCCACAATCTACAAAATCTTATCATTTCTAGAAATATCCTTAGCTGCTCTTTACCCTGTAGTAGTCCTATACATAAAATAGTTTATTTTTTCTTGAGTGAAAGAACATGCTTTCTGAGATCAGAAAATACCCTAAGTAATTTACCTCTTCTTTAGAAAGAGATATTTTTAGGGTGGAAGTGGGAAGCTCTATGCCCGGACTCCTGGAATCTGTGTTTAATGGGATGCAGAAGAAAACATCCTTTGGCGGAGGCTCAGCACAACAGGTTGATGGCTTGAAGTGGATGCCTTCTCAACAGCCCTGAGGTCCTGGATCACTTTGTACTCTATTTGACTTTGAAACAGGCACAACAGGAGTATCACAGGAAGACTGATACGGAACCAAAAGTCCATGTCTGAGAAACTTATCAGTCAAGGGCTGAAGTCCCCATCTAGCTTCTGGTTTTATTGGACACTGATGCTGATGAGGAATTGCAATCTTACCTTTTAAGAAAACTCTGCTGAGCTCTTTGTAAGCCTATTCAAATGTTTACTGATCCCAAATGAAAGACTCTACTCTGTTTTAGTATGAATATTATTTATGCTGGGGTCTAGCCCAGTACTTTCTAATATCATATGAAATGTTTTAGGGTTAGAAGAATCAGTTTTAAGGAAACACCCAATGCTGATATAAAATCGCTTCCAAGCAATGGAGTTGGGCATTCAGACATTACTAACACTAGCGAGAGACAATGTGGCGTTTGATAAGCTGTGGGGGCTATATCTTGGGTGTTGGGTCTGCTACTTTTTTCAGGTGAGTGTGGCCACCTGGTGGGAAACCACATCTTTTCACTGGAGCTCCAGTATTGTGGAAATTCCACTGTCCGAGACTGGAAATGGAAGCTGAGCCATATTTGGTTTCCTGCTTTCCAGATGCTAGATATGGTTACTAGGCAACAGGACCTGTCCCTCTGGCCTACTCCATCAGGTGACACCAGAAATTAGCAAAGAAAAAATCATCCCAGCATGCCTGATTTAAATCAAAAGCCTGAGACAAAAATGAGCAAAGACCCCCCCCAAATAAAAAACAAACAAACAATACAACAAAAACGATTGGCCACATGAAATTTTCCTGAAAAATGAAAGCTTTAATTTCCACCTTGTCTAATAATATCAATTTTCCTTACAAATATGTTACAAACAACCTGGAAACATTTATTTATTAATGTGTTAAACATTCACACACTGGCCCACCTTTCCCCTGCTTTTTCTCCCAAATCGCATGAATGCTAGCACCCTGTGTTGACCCCTCCTCCCCTGCAAGGAGGAACATTAGAGATGCTAAATAGACATCCATATTTATACTTTAACGGACCTCCCCACATCACCAACACTACAAGAGGAGAGACTGGGCCCAGAGACTTTATCAAAATTATGGAACCAAACACTGTTAGAAACGGATTGAATTCTACTTACCATACTGCTGTTTCTAGAATAGAGTTTTCTCTTGTCTGGCTCCACTTACATGTTGTGAACCAGGTGGTATCTAAAAAATATCATTCTAGGCTCTTGTCTCTTTGCTAGCATTCTAAGTAAAGGCAACATATACAACAATTAGGTATATTTAGAAGGTGAAGAAATCGCACACACACACACACACACACACACACACACACACACACGAGCACTGCTCAGGAATACAGTAAGTTGGGAAGATGAAACGGAGGTTGTGTCTGTGAAGTGAGAGACAAAGACAGGTGCCTCAGTTTCCTGTCTGCTCCGAGAAAGCCTCTCTTATCGCTGTCCTCTTCTAAAGCTGGGGAGTGGACTGGTTACATGATACTGTCCCCAGATCCCAGGCGAAGGGAGGCATGTCCTGAGGAAGGGGTCATTTGATTGACAGACGAATAGGACTATTAAGGCTGGGGAGTGACTTCCAGCGCACAGCCCTGCTCTAACTGCTTGCCCTTTCCCATATCACTTGCATCGTCTTCTGCTGCTTTTCAAGGCATATTAGCCTGGATCACAAACGGGACAGCCAGTGTTCCAACTGGCACCCATATGGGAAGTTGGCAATGAAGGCAGTGGTTTACGCAGTTGCACCACAATGACAGTCCAAATCATTGTTATACTATATTTTTTGATGAATAGTAACAGGAAAAACAAAATCTGTTACATGCTCAGTACACACAATTCTTTTTTTCTGAATATTTCAATTCACAGTTTACTATTTGTGGATGTGAAACCTCTCTATCTCTGGAGAGGGAGGGCCAGCCAACTACATCATTGTGAAGTTATCCCTTTTGGGGTATTGGTGGCAATTGTAGGGATGGAGAACAGGTAGGCAGCACTTGAACAGCAGGAAAGATGACAAAGTGGTGGTTGGTCCTCTGCAGGACTTGGCATCTCTGTGGTACTCTGCATTCCTGACTCTAATCTATGGCCACTCACATATGTGGATACCCGTGTATGAATGCTACATGTAAAATCTTTCTGACATGTCACATGATTTATTTTCTATGATGGAAAAGTACCACAGATATTCCTTCTCAAATATTCATTTAGAAATTAATTTGCAAGACTGAAAGATTGAACAGCAGACAGACAGCCCTCATCCGTTGGATTTCACAATGGAAGTTGGCCACAGGCAGAACCAGCCTATGCTAAAACTGGACTCTGCAACTTAATCTGGGTTTCTCACATGGGTAGCAGGAATTCAACTTGAGCCATCACTGGATGTCTCCCAGGGTCTATCTTAGCAGGAAGCTGGAATCAGGAGACATTTCTGGGACTCAAAGCCAGACACTCCAAGTGCACATGAGCACAGTGCCTGGTATCTGAACTGTCAGACCAAAGTCCCACCACGAATGTTTGTGCTCCATAAGCATCAGCGGATTTCCGACAAAAAGGACATTTTAAATTATTGCTGGTGTCCAGAGTTGATTCCTTTCTCCCTCTCCTCCTCCGTGGAGTTCTGCCTTCGCTGGTCGGTCCTTTCCCAGGAGGGCCTGGAGATTGGCTTGGCATTCCTCTGCAGACAGAGATGGATGAGGTGTGTGGGTTTGTTGATGTTCACTCGGTATTTTTAGCTCATGGGCAGCCAAAGTAGAGACAGCAGCAAGTTGACTTTTATTGAATACGAAGTCTCACATCTCTCCCTTGAAAGTCCCTTTCTTCAGGAGGCTCTGTTTAATTGGCCGCCGCAGTGACTGCCCCCGTGCCCCTGCCAGGATCGCCGCCTGTATGCTGGCGTCTGATGTGATGGCTCTCACTGTTCTAAGGCCGGGTGTGTAGGCTTCCTGCTCCGTAAAAGGCCGGCTGTGTAGGCTGTCGCAGACTCAGCCTTAAAGACGCCGACTCTAAGTAATTTAATTAATCGTGTTTCTGAACGATGTGGGCCTTGTCTGTCTGGCCGTGTCCTCGATGAGACATTTTAGCTACGGTTTTTTCCAGGTAGTCACTGGGTGTTCCACAGAAAGCACACTAGTTCCTAACTTTCATGTTCAAACTTGTCCTTATTCAAATAAAGTAGGAGTATAACATTACTTTAAAGTGTCCTGTATAACTCTGACTCGTTTCTGTATTCTAGATTAACTGCCGTATGCAAAGAAGAGATATTATTTGTCTTTTTCTGCCTGGGGGAGGGGCTTGTGTGTATTCCCACGGGACAGGGGTCTTTCTGCTTCCACTAATTCCACAGTGTTTAGTGGTGCACCAAGCCTGTGATTTTAAACTAAGTCAAACTGTTATTGTGAAAATTTTAGGGAAAAAAGGAAGTGGAAGGAAGGGGATAAGAGAGACAAAGCAGAGAATTCAATATGGTTATCTTCTTAGAGTTACATAATACAAAATAGATGAGATTTATTCACTTTATATTAATAATAATGAAAAACGAAGAGCTCTGAGATAATACAAGTAAAATGATAGTCAGATGACACACATACTGCTATGTCTAAAGAAAGAAGGTGTGTGCATGTGTCTATGTGCACATACATGCAACATACATGTAAGACATGTATGTGTCTGTCCAGTTGTACCCAGCTCTCTGTACTGGGCTTTCATTCCTGTTCATGTTCATTTACATAAGAAGGGTCCTTCCCTAAGCCTTGCCTCTTGTGTCATGTTCTGGTGAAAAGCAGGGAGGTGATGCTGGTGTAGGGCTCCCTGCATGCATGTCAGCAGGGTCTGGGATGCAGGATGACTGCCAGGCATCACGCAGGTGCCCGGGGGCAACAAGATGACAGCTTGATTCCTCTGAAGAATCTAGTCCGTTCCTAAGACCCCACAGGCCTGAGCCAAGAGCAGGTGGTCCTCGGATGTCACTTCTGCACCTTCTTCAGTGGTTCTTTCTCATCTTGCACCAACAGCTTCTTTCTCTTCTTTTGCGGGGTAAAATCCCAGAGCTAGGGGACAGGCAGAGAAGGTGCACTAGTCTCTTCCAGGCTCTTTCTCCACTGCCTGTTCAAACAAACGAGCAAGACAGAGTTAGAGACAGAGAGGGAGATTGTGCTTTGACTGGGTCAGTCCCCAGATGGATGGGGCCGGGCCTGGCTGAGCCAGGGGTGCTTGTGCTGCGGGGGCCCGGGGACTTGCTGCTTCACTGGCCGTGAGGAGGGAGCCAGGTCACAGATAGAGCAGCCAGGCCTTAAACTGGTGCTCACTTGAGCAACTGACATACCAGGCAGTGGCTTAACTTGCTGCACCACAGCGCCTGCGCCCTTTCAATGGCACAGTCTGTTTCCTGAAGATTTTTTTTTTCTGTGAAAACTGCACGCTCCCTACCCTAACACACACAGCTTGCTCTTGTTGTTTTGCTCTGATAACCTATCATAAATCCTGTGAGTGCTTCCAAACAGGAAATATAAAGGCCACATACACAATTGGAAAAAAAAAGTTGTGAAAGAGTTAATATATTTTACTGAAGCAGGGCGCAACAAAATGTCAGAATACATACAGAGTGTTGATGTTAAAATTGAAAGATTATTTCACAAAACATGCTCCAAAAGGAATTTTGTCCATGGAAAATCGGTGTTGTGACCAGTGTGGTGGTGTATCAGACCTTCATCTTCCGTGCCAGCATTTCATATGTGTGTCAGTTGGGTCCCGATTGCTGCACTTCTGATCCAACACCCTGCTAGTGGCCTGGGAAAGCAGCAGAGAACGACGCAAGGTTTTGGGGCCCTGTACCCACGTTGGAGACCTGGGAAAGGCTCCTGGCTCTCAGCTTCAGACTAGCCCAGCTCTGGCTTTTGTAGCCATTGGTGGAATAAAGCATTGAATGGGCAATCTCTTTCTCTAACTTTGACTTTTTTTAAAGATTTATTTTTATTATTTTTATTGGAAAGGCGGATATACAGAGAGAAGAGACAGAGAGGAAGATCTTCCGTCCGATGATTCACTCCCTAAGTGAGCACAACAGCCAGTGCTATGCCGATCCGAAGCCAGGAGCCTCTTCCGGGTCTCCCACGTGGTTGCAGGGTCCCAAAGCTTTGGGCTGTCCTCGACTGCTTTTCCCGGGCCACAGGCAGGGAGCTGGATGGGAAGCGGGGCTGCCGGGATAGAACCAGCGCCCATATGGGATCCCGGGCGTGCAAGGCGAGGACCTTAACCACTTGCGCCACCGCGCCGGGCCCTAACTTTGACTTTTAAGTAAACAATTTTTTGAAAAACCCATGAAGAGACATTTTATGAAAGGGGGTATGTAGATGGAAAAATCATCTGAAAAATTGTGCAACACTTTCAGTCATTGGGGAACTGCGAATGAAAACAAGGGGGCACTACTATCCACCCGTCAGAACGGCTAGACGATGGAACAGTGGTGATGTCAAATGCTAGCAAGGATGTGTGGAGCCACACATTGCTATTGGGTGTGTAAAATGGGACAGAGACTTTGGAAAACATTTTGGCAGTTTCTTCAAAAAGTTAAACATGTACCTACATACAACTCAGAAATTGCATTCTGGACATTTATTGCCGAGAAATGCAAACTTACATTTACACAAAAATCTGCAAGTAAATATTTAATTTTTAACATTTTTAATTATCTGAAAGCAGAAACAACCTAGACGTCCTTCATTAGGTAAGTTGGCCAATTATGGCACATCCATACACTGCAGCAAGCATGACAAGAAATGACAATAATGGACCTGGATGACTCTTCAGAGAATTACATGGAGTGGAAAAAAGCTAATACCAAAGGTCATGATGTGCACAATTTGTTTATATAATAACATTCTTGAAATGATGCGATTGTAGGTGGCCCGTGGGGGTCCTTAAGGGAGGCCAGGGAGGAGTTCTTGAAGTCAGTTTTCTGTAAGCTTCTCACAGCATCCTCAGTATCTTGGCCATCACAATGACCTGTCATAAAACACTGATACAGCACTGATTCCAGTTGAGAGCAACTGGCTAACAATACATAACACCTCTTACATTGTCCTTACAGCTGCATGTTAGTTTATAATTATCTAGAAACAAAAGGCTTAACTAGAAATGGGTAAAATGATTAATGAAAGTGGAGGATGACTTTTTAATGTCTTTAAAAAAAAAGCTCTTAAACTGTCAGCAGCCAGAGATACATATATAATGGTTTGCACGGCGATCGAATGTTTACGTTCAGCTCAGACACAATGTCTATTTCATATGGCAAAAAATACATGAGATCTAAAAACTAAAGTTACCAGTAATACTTTTATCTCTTAAGTTCAAGCGCACAATTGTAGAACTCACATTTTTCCCAAAGAGTCAATGTAGGTGGTGGATTAATCACAAACTCCACAGGGTCATAGTCTCCAACTCTGCAGGACTTAAACATTACCACCAGAGGGCGCAATTACGCAGGCTATTATAACAGAACAGGTGCAGCGAGGACTCAGCCAAAAATAGAATGAGTGGAAAAGATAAGGTTTATAAGCAAACTTTAAAAACCCAGTGTTTGCCCTATGGATATACTTTGATTAGTTTTTTTATAACAATTTTAAGTCCGTTGGTTGAATTGATAATTACTGGACAGATCAAGGAGTGGAGCAGGGCACGAGAGGAGGGGCTGGAGAAAGTTCTGATCAGGACCGAGCCCCTGCAAGAGGAGGCAGGATGTCTCCCTTTCCTTCCTGTGTGGAGCAGCCTCCCACAGCAGGTGACACACACAGGTTCTTGCAAGCATCAATACAAACTGGCATCAAATGTCCAACTGGTTGTGAAACTGAGTTATATTGCCGTAAATGCAGATTTACAAAGCAAATAGTCTCCAAGAATACCTCCCAAATCTTCAGCCTCCTAAGTTAGATTTGGGTCAACAAAAAAGATCACAGCTAAGAGAGCGGGTCAGTAAGGAAGATGGCCGAGATTGGCAAAGAAATTTCTTCTTAGACTATATTTTCATACTATGAGACTTTTTGTTTTTAACAAGAAAATGGAGTTGCTTTTGTTCAACCCCTGGCCTTGGGTCGGCCACTCAGGGAAGTATGAAATAAAGAGACAAAGGGCTGATATCCACCATGTTTCTATGAGAAGAAAAAAAAATGTGTGTGTGTGTATACATATTTGAGACTACCCTATGACTAAAATTGATCCGAAAGTCTAGGAGTAATTAGAAAAATCAGGGTCTTCTTGGGCTCAGCATGGTAACCTAGCAGATAGAGTCTTCACCTTGCACACACAGGGATCCCATATGGATGCTGGTTCGTGTCCTCGTGGCCCCACTTCCCATCCAGCTCCCTGCTATGGCCTGGGAAAGCAGTAAAGGACAGCACAAAACCTTGGGACCCTGCACTCATGTGGGAGACCCAGAAGTTCCTGGCTCCTGACTTCAGATTGGCTCAGCTTTGGCCATTGTGGCCACTTGGGGAGTGAATCAGGGGATGGAAGATCTTCCTTTTTTACTCGCCTCTTCTCTGTATACCTGGCTTTCCAACAAAAATAAACTAAATCTTAAAAAAAAAAAAAAGAACAAAAATCATGATCTTTCCCAGGTGTTCCACCAGGAACAGCGACAATTAGCTGTGTATAAAATTTTAGGACCAGCAGAAACGAATGTAACGCGTTTTACACTCTGGGCGTGTTTCCGTCATCATCTGAGGGTCAAGGGAGTTCAGTCAACTTTACTTGGCGTTGGACTTTGAACAAGTATTGTTTTCTGACAGAATGCTTCTGGAAAACCAGCTCTCTAATGTCCAAGCTTTTGGATTTATCAGTTCAGCTGGTTAATATAAAAGAATTAAATTTTAGAAGCACATGTGAATTGATCCAGAACAAATAGAGGAGGTGTGATAACTTATAGATTAACGGCTCAAAGAGCACCTCACCCTGTGCTTGCCCCAGAATTCCCGAGTCTCCCCTGGGCCTCCGGAAGCTGATGCTCCTTCTGCCTTTCTCGTTTCATTGAGTGGCACTGTGATTGCTTTGATTTATCCGAGTGAGCCTACAGAACCTTCTCTTGATCCCTCCCTTCCTGCACCCTGATTTCAGCCAATTCACAAGCAGGTGGTCATTTCTGTCCTCCCAATGCCTGATGTACCAGCCTCGTCCAGCCTCTTCAGCTCTGCGTCCAGAGCCACCCCCTGACCTCACAGCTGGACTCCTGCAATGGCCACCCAGCAGGTGTCTGCACTTCATCTCTGGCTCCTCAAAACCAGTGGCCGTATTGCTCATCCAATCCCCAAACCCATATGGTCAAAGTAGTAGCAAATCCTGACTTCCACCTGTTCACATATTCACCAAAACTGCTGGCTTCCTGATCTTCTCTCGGCTGTCTTCCCATTGCATCAACTCATGTATATCTCAGGGCCTTCATTCTTGATTTCCTCCTATGTCTTTGCACAGGGTCCTCCTTAAGTCATCCAAGACACAATTCAGTCTCCTACCAACAGCTCACCTCCTCAGAGAAGCCTCTTACTGCTAGACTTTACAACAACACTTCTCCTTAGCCACCAGCTCTCCTTCCTGCTGCTCTGCCTTTCTTCTTAACACCTCTCACCTGACATTGTATTATGTGCTTTTATTTTTTTTAGTCTATAAGACTCATGAGAAATAGGGGATCTCAATAGTTTTATTCCTTAGTGAGGGCTCACACTGCATTTTTGAGTGTTTATTAGTTAAAAACTGTTTGACAAGGCTAGTATGTAGTCTAATAAAAAAGCAATATATGTGGAATTGTGGATCCTGGAGCTCTTTCTTTCTATTATTTACTTGTATGGATTTGGGCAGACGGGCTTACATTCTGTGCCTCTCTTAACTTTAAAGAAAATTGTTAAGGTATTACGAGACCCCGAAATTCTGATTCTAAACATCTAAGGTTTATCTCTGCTATATGACAATAACACACACACATATATATATCTCTCTATATATGCAAATGTTATACATCAATTTATTTCCATGGTTCTTTTACATTTATTTGAGTATCTCCCAGACTTTTTTTCCCCAGATTGTCTTTCTTCTTCCCTTTAAGTTTTGTAGGTCATATAGGTTGTGCTAGGCACTTTTGGGACATAATTCAAACATTCTCAGTGCAGCCAAGAGGCTCCTAGTCTCAGAAGGAAGGCAGATATGTAAAAATGAATTACAATGTAGTTTGCAGAACACACCAACAGAATTGCTCTCACTATATGGGGTTATTTCCAGAAGTTCAGGTAGGAAACAGAAGTAGAAGAGAAGCATATTTTGTGAGAAAATCATCTTAACATTCATACAAGTGTTTCTCAGAATATGCAATTTCTGCGATGTTTTCTGCATCCTTTGCATGTGGAAGTTACTATTCAGAGAGGAATAGGAGCGGGCCACTGTGTGGTGTTTCATTCTGAATGTTTCCCTCCTGGAGGGGAGCAGATGGAGATATGGATGTGATGTCCCACAAGACTGTACACTGCTCTATCACTTCACGTCTCTGGCAACCGTTATCATCGTGCTGTGGTGGCACTGTGGGTATGATACCAGAATGCTGTGATCTGAGGATTGAGAGTAGACCTGCTGTACTGGCCCTCTTCTGGAAGGAAGAGAGAAATGGGTAGAAAGGGCCCAGCACTGTTGGGGAATGAGCTGCAGGAGCTGGGGCTGAGTATAGAGAAAAAGCTCTGCGAGAAGCATTGCCTCTTAGAAGGAGAAAGAGCCCAGCGAACAGACCCAGAATGCAGCTGAGTTGCAAGCGGGAGAGATCTCCTTTCACCCTGAGACAAAGCGGCAGCAGAGGGCAGAGAACCAGTCCAGGGCATTTGCAAGGTACAGTCAGGAGGTGGAGCTTCCTTTAACCTGCATTTCCTTAGTGAAGCCATAGCTAAGGCCACATGCTGGACTGGAGGGAGTGAGGGTTGCATAGGACATATGGGGCAGGAAAACCCTGTAATAGCCACTAACTGCGAGTACCACTCAAGTCCCGTGGCTGACTAATGCCAGGCGGATGAAGAGGCAATGTTTCTGTTGACAATTATATGCTCAACCTAATAGCTTGGTTACTTATTTTTCATCTTTATCATGGGCTGTTAGTAAGCACTAAATTGTGCGTGGGCTTACTCTTATTTCCAGGGCTAATTATTTTTAATATTCTTGTGCTGTTTTAACTTCCTAATAAGAAAGCAAAATAAACAAGGATGCTGAGAACAGAAGGCTCAGTGCATGGTGTCTCAATCAAGAAGTCAGGGAGGGACATTAGTCAGCTGGAGCATTTTACCTGTCGGGTCAGTAGGTGCACTTATCTGTACCACTTAGCTTCATCTTAGTGAGATAGGATGGGACAGGCATGCATCCCTTCAGTAAGCATATGCTTATTACCTAATCTATGACAGGTGCTTCAGCAACAACAATGATAATAATAAAGCCCTCATTCCTGGGCAAGGTAGTTGGAGAAGTGGTTAAGCTGCTGCTTGGAATGTTCATGTCCCATAGCAGAGTGTCTGGATTTAGATCCCAGCTCCACTTCGGATTCCACTTTCCAACCAGCGCATAACCCAGGTGGTAACAGTTCGAGCAGTTGAGCCTCTCTTACTCACGTGGGAGACTTGGTTGAGTTCCCAGTCCTGGCTTCAACCTGGCACCACCCCAATTGCTGTGGGACATTTGGGGATAGAATCCTTGGCTGGAGATCTTTGAGTTTGTAATGATAAAATTAAATACTACCACTTTTGCCTGGAAACTAGTGTGTGGAGTTATTTATTTTATTTCGATTTCCATAACATCCCTGGGGACGCTGGTGGACTGCCAATTGCAGAAAGTGCATTTTAGGTATAACTAAACTGCACTCAGCATCTTAGTGGAAAAATAAGTGATGTGAAAACACCGGCCTCTTCTATGTCGTTCTATTTCCTCCCCTCTGCTCTCAACCTTCCAATTTACCTTCTAGGCACAAGCCTGACACTTGCTTAATCTTCCTCATGGGTCATTCCCCAAGTTTTCTGCCAGTGGAAGTGGGCTGCCTCCAAAGTGCCTGCCATCTGTGCCTGGGGTCATCACTGCCTTTCTTGTATCTGTGACTGTGAACCAATCTCCATGCTGCATCAACAGTAATTATATTTCAATAATGAAAGACGTCTGTGGCAAATCTCAACTTTACTGCAAACCCAGTCTGAGATAGTACAATATTTGTTGTTTTGTTCTCTCTTTTTCATGTTGACATTTATTTTATACCATATATTTTCTTTTTTAGCCTGGCGTTGGAGAGATGACTTGACAACCGTGTTCAAGGATTACTTCTTTTTTCCTCCTTGCCCCCTTATCTTCTTTCATTTGTCCTACTTTCCTCCTTATCATCACACTTTCTTTTGCTTTATTCCTTTCACTTCCTGTGAATGCTCCTAACTCTGTCCCTGTGCTAGACTCTGAGGACAAAGAGGGGAAGGATGAATAGTCTTTGCTCTCAGAGATCTTAGAGTCTACACTAAGGCAGAGTATGGAAGCAGGACTCACGCCTCCACGTGTGGAAGAAGGTACGAGCAGTAGACCCTTTGGAAAAACAGAAGAGAAGCCCCCAGAACAGCATGGAAATTAGGAAACTTTTCTGTAAGTTGGTTTGCAGAGGATGATGGCAAGGAAGCCAGATGGAGTCTGGTAAAAGAAAAAAAGACCTTTTCTACAAATTTGTTATTTATAGTTTATCTCTTTGATATAAAATTCATTAAATAATCCTAGTAAGCTTATGATATCATCTACTGAAAATGATCAAGAAAGAAAACCCTTTATTTTCTGTACTTGACTTTGAAACTTTGGCTGTATCATACATCAGTCAAGTATGGGTTAGGAGCTACTGAACTGCTATGAGGTGAGAAGGTGTGAGACCCAATTCTTTATACCCTGCTGTAGTCTATTGTCTTGTAATGGCACCATTTTGTTAGAGTGGACATGAGGCCTAGGCAGAAGCTGAACCACAAACCCGCCTAACCAACGATAAAAGAATAGAATCCCTTTATTCCATATAACTTTTCATGTAGGCAAAACTTTTTCTTACCTCGATGAAGTAAATTCTTAACTCAGTATACATGTCGGAATTTCTCAGGAATGTTTCAGAAAAGCATAGAAACCTCTGATTCTTCTCTAGGAATCTCTGGCTTGGTATAGCTGAGTTGCCTTGGAGTTGTCATGTTGAGCCAGGATTGAGAGTCAAAGCTTTGGATCATGCTCAGGTAAGATCTTGAGACAAAAAACTCACTGACATTGGAATCCCACCAACTCAACTCTGAATTCTGATTTTCACATATTATGTATGTGACCTTGGCCAAATGACCAAAGTGCTCTGAGTCTCATATTTCTTTTAACAAAGTACCACAAATAATATCTACCCCATAGCTTTGGAACACTCAGAAAAGCCTGGAGCCCTTATGGGCAGTTTAGGGGATTTCTTGTGTGAAAACATGAGTTTGTAGTCAAAGCAGAGTCTTTGGAACTGTCCTTCACAAGCTGAGCTAGTAAAACAGGTAAAATGCTAAGCAACTCTCCACAGCACTCAGACAAGACTGTTCCTGCTTTTACAAGATAGTATTTTTTCTTTTATAAGAAGCATTGCTATTTGCAGAAAACATAACCTGTTCGCCAACCATGCCACCTACTTAATGCTGTCTTCTGCCACGAGTTCACTGAATTTCTTTACACAGGGGCCAAGACTTCTGTTTCTCTGAAAAGTACCTTCTTCTTAGAAGATTGTGGAAATGGAGCAACTCAATAGCTCAGTTAGCTAATCCTCTACCTTCAAATGCCAGCATCCTGTATGTGCACCTGTTTGTGTTCTGGCTGCTCCACTTTACATCCAGCTCCCTGTTCGTGACCTGGGAAAGGCAGGGAGAATGGCCCAAAGCCTAGGGACCTTACACTTGCATAGAAGAAAGTGAAGTGGAGAGGCTCTTGGCTCTTATCTTCAGTTTGGCTCAACTTCTGCCATTGAGGCCATTTGGGGAATGAACCAGTGGATGGAAGATTTTTCTCTTTGTCAGACTTTCTCTGTTTAAATCTGTCTTTAAAAAATCAATTAAAAAAAGACGACTATGGAAATGTCATATAGACCATAAAGCTCTGTGATTTACTAAGCAAACATTCCACGCTTAATAAAACTTGGCAAGAGCTTCGGCAAGGAGGGTGCAGCTCACTATCACAGAAGGTTTGCTATTCACACATCTCAGTTTCATACTGATAAAACAGTCATTAAAACATGCAAGCTCCTGAAAATTACACCTGCCAGACCAGAGGAGGTTTTATCTGAAGGTCCATTAAATATAAGGGTATTCACCTCCCTACCCAGGACGGTCCTTGGGGTCACCACTATAAAAACAGAACACTGAACAACCAGAGATAGGGGCAACCTCTGAAGGATGGTGATTACTTGGAAATCTTCCCCTAGAGATCTTCGGAAGAAGACAAGATTTTTAACCAAACAGTATCTCATTAAAATAATTATTAATATGTAATACTTATACCTTTTTTGAAGCAAAAAAAATATATTTTTCTTTTTAAAAAAATACCTATTTTATTTATTTGAAAAGGTAGAATTATGGAGGACCAGGGGAGAGATAGATAAAGATATTCAGTTCACGGATTCACTCCCCCACATGGTCACGAAAGCCAGGGCTGAGTTAGGCTAACGTCAGGTGCCAGGAGTTAGAAACTTGGAGCTTCATCTCGGTCTCCCAGTGCGTACACAGATTCAAGAAACCTGGCCATCCTGGGTTGCTTCTCCAGATGGATAAGGAGGGAGCTAGATCAGAAGTGAAGCACCCTGGGCTCCAACCAACACCCTTGTGGATGGTGGCACTGCATGTGGCAGCTTGGCCCTTCACTGTGCCACAAAGCTGGCCCCAGGCAGTGTTTCAACACATGTATGTACGCTGATCAGACCAGGATACAAGCATTTCTCATTCCTTATCTTTTGTGTTTGGAGCCTACCAGCTCATCTCTCCCATTACTGTGAGTCACTGTCTCTGTACCGTGCTGTGCATCTTGTCACATTTACCAGCCTTGGCTATAAGACTCATCTCTAGACCCCCTCATCTCTGCTCCCATCCTTACAAGCCTCTAGTAACCACTGTTTGAACTTCAGATCTTTTAAAACTTCCACGTGAGAAAGTGCACATGTGTCTTTCTGAGTCTGAGTTACTTCACTTCACAAATGCAAAGGAGAATTTTGAAAGCCCACGAAGTCAGAGAGATATCATACCTAAACTTAACACTTTCATTTCCTCCACTGATCCTTCTTTCAAAGTAAGGGTCGGAAGCCATCTCAAAATATCTTGATGGTGGAATTTTGTTTCACTAACAAAACACCATCTCATTGTTCAAGAATCCCTGTCTAGTGAACACAGTGAAAGAAACAAGTAGGAACGAGAACGTCACTTTTCAAAAGAAGAAACTGACCCACAACACCTAAGTATCTATTCGGGTTGTGTGTAACTGATAGTTACTCGAGACTCATTTCAGAAATGACTGGAGAAACAGAATTAAAAGACAAGCTTAGGAGCAGGTGTTTGATGCAGTGGCCAAGGTGCTACTGGTGATGTTCGTGTCGCATGCTGGAGGACCTGGGTTATGGTGCAGTTCCACTTCTGACTCCAGCTAACATCCACTCTACGAGGCAGCCGACGATTGCACAAGGACTTTGGTCCCTGCCCTCCACGTGGAAGCCCAATTACAGTCCACACTCGTGGCTTCAGTGGGCCCAGAATCAGCTCTGCAGGCACGTAGTGAGACAATTGGCACGTGGACTCTGTCTCTGCCTTTCCCTGTCTCCATCTTTGTCTAGCACTCCTTTTTGCTCCACCTTTCAAGTAACTAAAGAATTGAAGCCTTTTGTTTTTTAAAAAAAATGCTGGTTTATTTTTGTATGAGAACTTTTGTTAAAACACATGTATAGTTTTTCATAATGTGCTTTTTTGAGAGCCCATTGTTTATTTAATGTAATTAGTGTATGGAGTTCCTGAAGATCTAAGAATTCAAGTGGTGTTCTTATTTTGAAAATATGAAGGGTAAGCAACTAAGGATATCCAAAGAAGCTAGAAAACAAGTTCAACTTCAATAACAGTGAGCTGTATGCGATTTGAATAGTGAGACATGCTAGCAAGGACTTTAAAACAGGCTAACAGAGGGACAAGGTGCTGTGCATCAGCACCCCCACCTCTAGGTGGCGGAAGAGAGTAGGTTGGAAAAACATTTTCAACACCCTTTTGGCGGTATTTAGCGTCTTAGACAGCTTGCCCCCAGAAACAGTAAATCTACCTCTTTTTCTTTTTCAAGATTAATTTATTTTTATTGGAAAGGCAGCTATACAGAGAGGAGACACAGAGAGGAAGATCTGTCTGCTGCTTAACTACCCAAGTGGCCACAATGACTAGAGCTGAGCTGATCTAAAGCCAAGAGCCAGGGGCCTCTTCTGGGTATTTCACGCAGATGCAGGGTCCCAAGGCTTTGGGCTGTCCTTGACTGCTTTCCCAGACCACAAGCAGGGAGCTGGATGGGACGCAGGGCTGCTGGGATTAGAACTGGTGTGCAGAGAGGACCTTAACCACTAGGCTACCACGCCGTGCCCATATTCTTCTTCTAAGAGTCTTTTATAAAGGAAAGATTTTTTTAAAAATGTCTTGTCCACAGAGACGCTTACTGCAACGTAACCTAAACAATCATAAACTGGAAGAGAAGTGAATCTCCAATAGTGAAGTGATCATTGAGAAAATAAGATGCACTGCCTACAACTTTAAGTTTCTATCTGCACGGAAATTTTTCACACAGTTTTATTTATTACATGGCAGCTGTTTAAGAAGAGGTGCTTACTGGATGAATATTTGGTGCAGCAGTTGACAACACTCATCAAAATGCTGGGTTCAAATCCCAATTTGATCTGATTCCTGCTTCCTTCTAGTGCACACCAGAGAAGCAGGTGATGGCAAAGGGAGTTGCCACCATCGCAGGAGACCTAGAAGGAGTTTTTAATTCCTGGTTTTGGTCTAGCTGAGGCTCAGCTCCAGCTGTTAAGGGCATCTGGAGAATGGAGAAACAGTCCCATTGTCTGCCTGCATCACAGTATCTCTTTCAAATCAATAAAACAAACACCTTTAAAAAAAGTACTTAGAAGAGTCGCCATGGCCATTATCTGTCCTCCCTACCATTTCATTGACAGCCACTAGTCATCCATCTGTATGACTTTGCCTATTCAAAGCATTTCATACAAGTGGGATCCTGCCATATGTGGGCATTGCATATTGGGATCTTCCACTGGGCCTGTTGCTTTGAAGGTTCATCCATGCTATAATATATACTGATGCATTCTTTTTATTACCAAATGATATATATCAGTTGCATCATATTTTATTTTTCTATTCATCAGCTCATAGAAAATAGCTTTGTTTTCAGTTTTTGTCCAGTTATAAACAATGCTACAATATACACTAGTGTGTCACATTTTATTTGGGCATTTACTTTCAGTTCTCCTTGGTATAGACCAGAACTTGATTTTGAACCTAGCTGCCTTGCTCTACATTTGGCACTCGAAGCCACAATGCTAAAGACAGAAGTAGAAGAATATCTCCAAATACTAATAGTCACAGAGTTGTGGGTGATAAAATTAAGGGTGTTTTTTTGCTAGATTGTCCATGTTTTTTTTTTTTAAGAAAGCTTCCATAATGATTCTTATTTTCGTAGTCAGAACTTTTATTTGTCATTTTAATAAGCTCCTCTTTAAACCTTTAAACTTGCAAGAGGGGCACATGAAGTCATGTGATCTAGCTCTGCCAAGACAACCAGATAGGATTTAAAATTTAACAGATCTGGGCCCGGCGCGGTGGCGCAAGTGGTTAAAGGTCCTCGCCTTTCACGCCCGGGATCCCATATGGGCGCCGGTTCTAATCCCGGCAGCCCTGCTTCCCTTCCAGCTCCCTGCCTGTGGCCTGGGAAAGCAGTCGAGGACGGCCCAAAGCTTTGGGACCCTGCACCCGCGTGGGAGACCCGGAAGAGGCTCCTGGCTTCGGATCGGCATAGTATCGGCCCGTTGCGCTCACTTGGGGAGTGAAACATCGGACGGAAGATCTTCCTCTCTGTCTCTCGTCTCTCCTCTCTGTATATCCGCCTTTCCAATGAAAAAATAATAAAAATAAATCTTAAAAAAAAAATAAAATTTAACAGATCTGTAGTGGACTAATATTTTAAGATTTAATTGTTGATTTGAAAAACAGAGTTAGACAGAGGGAGAGAGAGAGGAAGGAAGGAAGGAAGGAAGGAAGGAAGGAAGGAAGGAAGGAAGGAAGGAAGGAAGGAAGGAAGGAAGGTCTTCCATCAACCAGTTCATTCCCCAAATGGCCAGGACAGTGGTGCTGGGCCAGACCAAATCCAGTTTCCTGGAATGTAAGGGCACAAGAACTTGTCAGGGTGCACCATCTCTTCCTGCTTGCCTAGATATGTTATCAGTGAACTGGATTGGAAGTGGAGCTGGCCCATGTATCAGTGCTACTATGGGATGCTATTGTTTCAGACTATGGCCTAATCCACTGCATTGCAAACCCAGTATATTAATTTTATTTTCGGTTGACTATTCTGTATGACCTGGAAGTAACATAAATAAAAAGTTCCCTACCTCTGTGTCTGGACTTTATCTTAACCAATCTGAACATAACCAGGTATCTTTGTATTTTAAACACCAAAAAATCTTCTTTAAGTTCATGAAGAACTGGCAGTGAAGAGAAAAATAGTACAAATAAGAGTTGCCAAGGAATGGGGAAATAAAGTTGATTCACAAAGAGAAAAATGAAAACACAGGAAGTACTTTTGAAGTGAGAGGGATGAAAATAGAACTTTCTGGAATCTGGGCACAAAGTGAAGACAGAAATGATATGCTTTTCTTTTGTGCCCTAGATCCTACAGAGTGGCCCTGGGTGGATGTTGGGTGAATGGGTGAGTATGAATGAACGTCAGGGCTTGGAGGTCAGCCCTCGGTGATGACAAAGCTCAGCTGGCTGTCTGGGCTTCCTGATTCCAAACCGCCTCTGAGCTCTGGTCCAAGTCCAGCAATTCATTTTTGAGCTGTCTACCTTTGTCTGACCCACTGCCTGGCCTGACCTACCAGTGCACTCTGATTCCAACTGACAGCTCACTGTGCTCTGGCCCAAAGCTCTGCTTGAGGCTAACCGAGGGTTTCCCCAGCCCTCCCAGCCCTGGCTTGGTTCATTCAGGGTGGTTCTTAGCCTTTTTAATACCCTGCCCTGGCTGATGCTAGTGGAGATGAACTTCTTTCCATGAATGGCCCCTGGTTGTGTCTCCTGGCCTCTAAATCAGCATCAAGCGAAGGGCTGGGTGAAGAGAGAGTCCATGTCCTTAATCCTACAAAGTTATTCCCTGTATTTTTTATATATACAAAATAAAGGAAAGACATGGACATTCTGTTTAGGTTTTGTGTGACATAAGAATCTTGGGGAAACAAAAGTTAACTTTTGTTCTATGATTTTCCTTTAAAAACCAATGTAAAAACATTATCCCTGACTGCAAAAGTGTGCTCTCATTTGACTTTTTTTTTACATCTTAAGTAGATATTGCTTGAATGCCTCATTATTCTGAGCTAAGATCCTCTTTACAAAGCAAACTTACAACCTTTGCACCATCTTTCTCTCCCACGTTCCACCAGTTAAAGGCACAATGTGCATATTTAGGTGGCTGGTCCCAACTCCTCCTGCATTTAATATTCTTATGCTTATCCAGCTGGCAATGTCAAATGAGCTTTCTATTCTTTTTGTTGTTGTTGTTTTGTTTTGCAATGCTTTTGACATTGATCCCTGCTTTTCAATTCATGATCTCACCACTCAGAGAAGACAAAAATTATTTCTTTCCTGATCTCAATGGCTGTTCATTTTTCTTTTGTAACTTTTTCTTTGTTAGCAATGGTAGCAAGACAAATAGTTTCTATATTCTTCAGCTCAAAGCTTTTCAATACTGTTCTTTTATTTAAGTGTGACTATAAAGATTGTCTCTATCTTTTCAAATAACTAGACAATTTCATTCTATCCTAGCAGTTCAAAGCCATTATCTTCTATTTTTTTCAAAGATAATTTATTTTGCTGGAAATGCAGATTTACAGAGAGAAGAGACAAAGATCTTCCACCTGTTGATTCACTCCCCAGGTGGTCACAATGGCAGAACCTGAGTTGATCTGAAGCTAGAAGCCAGGAACCTCTTCCAGGTCTCCCACACAGATTCAGGGTCCCAAAGCTTTGGATCATCCTCTCCTGCTTTCCCGGGCCACAAGCAGGGAGCTGGATGGGAAGTGGAGCGGCCGGGATTAGAACTGGAGCACACCTGGGGTGCTGGTATTTGGAAGTGGAGGAGTAGCCAACTGAAGCATTGTGCCAGACCCCATCTGCTATTCGTAAATGTCGCGCTGGCCCAGGTGGACCCTAGTCCTTGCCTGTGCCTGAAACTTTAGCCTGACAACTTTCTAGGTATAGAATATTCTCTTCAGTTCCTCCTTCTCTTCTCCTTCCAGTTCACACCCATCTATCCTACAAATTCTTGCTTTTCATGGAAAATGTATTTGGCTGATAAATCATCAGTTTCTGGTTATGATCACATGGAAACACTGCAATTTTTTATTATTTCAGTTGCACAATTATACACTTCAAAAATTTATAAAATGTATGCAATAAGTAAGCTTATTTTAATAACACAATTTTAGAAATGTATGCACATATTTTAATAACGCACATTGTTTTCAAACTTCTTGAAAATGTCATGCATTAACTAGTCACTTATGTTGGTTGACCTTCTCACCCAAGAAAATGTAATCCCTTCTGTGACCATAGTGCTAACTCCCTGTTTCTTTGTGGAGATTGCCCCTGGAGATTGCCTCTGCCTGCTTAGCCCATGTGGGAGGCTGCAGGCACACTGCAAACCATGTCCATGGGGGAACCCCTGTCAGGAATCTTGGCTAACTGAGACCCCAACCTGTACTGTTCACTGGGAATGCAGCAAGAGTGGTGGACTGCACCTCAGTCTCTCTTCACTGTCTCTTTCAGGGACTGTGCTAGCACTTCCTTGTTAATCAACTAGGAATCCTGGTTTTCAGCATGTCACAAGTTTGCCCTGAGACACAACTTCATGTGCTTCCTATGCTTCATAACGTATAACTTGATTGGAGGGTCCAGAGAGACAGTCATACCTACTAGCCAGTCATAGTGTTGTTGGGTGGGAGTATTGTCTGACTACCCTTCTGCCTGCCCCCTTTTCCTACCCTATAAGCTTGTGACTTTTCTCAAATAAATTGACATCCCTTACCACCAGTTTGTCCAGTGTTTCTGCTGCAGAGGAGCACTGCTGCAGTGACCTGATCGGTCTCCCACCCCCATAGGCACGGATCAACTTTAAGGCTAGTTTGAGATACGTTGCTTCTGAGGAGAGACCTGCAAACCTGACCTAACCACTGCAGCCCCCCATTGATTCCCTCACTTCCCCACTACAAAGCGGGGTCCTCTCAAGCAGAGGAAAACAGACTGTGTGTGTCTGGTCCTGGGCCACCCGTCAGCCATCAGGCCAAAGTAGGGTCTCAGCTTGCCAAGCCCCCTGACGGTTTCCCAGGGGTACAGTGTGCTGTGCCCTCATGACCTGTGGCATAGGACAGGGAAGCCCAGATCCGCATACAACTACCTTCAAATGTGACTTCTGATAATCTCCCCAACTGAGCAAGTCAGTTTTAGATAAATTTAGATTTAAATTAAATCTACCCAGCTTAATCTGTCAACATGATGTTCTGGGGATCGTTTCTGAATACTCTGAACTTTGACGTTAGATGTTTGAAAGAAGGCCTTTCCTCATTAGTGCCTTCCATTTTCACGGAATAGCTCTGCTTTTTTTTTCCTAACTCATGCCTCTTGGCCAGGTTATTTTGGCATCATCCTTAGGAGTTACCTTCTCAAGCTTAGCACAGTAGCCTAGTGGCTAAAGTCCTCACATTGCATGCGTCAGGATCCCATATGGGCACCTGTTCTAATCCCAGCAGCCCTGCTTCCCATCCAGCTCCCTGCTTGTGGCCTGGGAAAAGCAGTAGAGGATGGCCCAGAGCCTTGGGACCCTGTACCTTGTGGGAGACCCGGAAGAGCTCCTGGCTCCTGGTTTCAGATCAGTGCAGCTCTGGCTGTTGCAGCTGCTTGGGGAGTGAACCAATGGATGGAAGCTCTTTCTCTCTGTCTCTCCTCCTCTCTGTATATCTGACTTTTCAATAATTACAAAAAAAGAGTTATCTTCTCAAGGGTGGATGTACAGAAGCAGCAGGAAAGCTGCAATCCATCGCCGAGCACCAGGGTTGACGTCCTGACTGTATTTCTGGTCCAGCTTTCTGCTTATGCACACCCTCATAGACAGCAGGTGATGGATCAAGCACCAGGACCCTGCCACCTGCACCGGGGAGCTGGGTGTATTTCTAGGTCTCCTGGATGTGGTCTGATCTAATATTGTGAGTATTTGGAGAGTCAATCTCCTGCCATCCTTTTTTTCCTCTCCCCTTTCTTTTTCAAGCAGACAAAGACAAATAGTTAGCTAATCAAGAACGGAGTTTTCCTCCTGGGAATCTACCCGATGTACATTCTCTAAATTCCCTTAGCCCTCTATATTTTCTCCTGCATCAAGATGCTTAAGTTGTGCTTTTATTAATTCCTGTTAATTATGCTGATGCTCGCAGGCTGTAGACTCTGGAGAGGGGGTTTAAGTGTTTTGAATGAATGTGACTGCTACAATAATGGATATTTACGATTTAAAAGAGCTGACTGGGAAAAAAATAATCTCTCATATCAACTGTTTTCCATACCTATGTCTCATATTTTATGAAATTCCCCTGTAATACACATGATTTTTAAATTAAATCTACCCAGTTTTTCAATCATATTTTATAGAAAAATCCGTAAAGAATAGAATAAAGTTGTGTTCCCTGTAACTGTTGATTTTTTTTCCCAATGAGTGTCATTACCCTCAGGGATACTTATCTATATCATTGCAGCAATATGGCTTCGCGATGCTTTATTTAACCTAACTTATCAATATATGCCTTTATATTATCGCAGTCCACACTGAACTTTTATTTTAAAAGCACGCAAGCACTCATTCTTTTCTATATTTTAAGACTACTTATACTTCCCAGGAGATGGTTTGTCTCTTTTTATTTGGATCCTTTATATAGCAACACTTAGGAACTTTGTGACTTCTCGGTAGAGCCTTCAGCAAAGAATTACAGATAGCTTGAGAGACCAGATCAACTTGTAGAATTTGATCATTTGGTACCCGAAAAGAATAGCTACCATGACATTGAGTTGTCTTAACTAAAAGGCAGCCTTTTTACAAGTACTTTTCAAATAACATCATTACTTGTTTATGGAAAAGTCACGCCATGGCAAATGACGTAACCAGCTTGCGGAATTTTCTCCCAAAGTAAATCCCTTTTGGTGATCATAGTGGTCCAAATCTTTCTCATATTTTGTCAGCAAACCTGGGACTCTATTCATCATGAGAACTCAAGGCTGGACCTGAGTTTCTGGGAAGTTAATGTAGGGTGGAGTAAGGAGGAATCAAGTGTATGTGTTGCAGATCAATCGATTCTTTTTGTATGAAAACTATACGTGATAAGATGCATGACATACTGATTAGATCCCCAAGTGCTGTGCATGGCCATTCCTCAGGGACAGGGGGATGTGTGACAAAACTTCTCAGACAATTTCCTGTGGGATTTTGTAATTTTTTCCCGCAGGTTACTGGTATATGAGAACGAAGAGTCAGTGTCTTCACCTCTGTGAGCCACACAAGATGGACAGGTGGGCTCTTGCAGGACCAAGCACTTTGCACCTGATCCTGGCTTTGAGGGCTTGTGGTTCATTACATCAGCTGCTTACTTGTCTTATCTTGTAGCAAGAGAAAAAGCAGTCTTATTGGGCTGGGAGTTTGCATTCACAGGCATGGTCTTGCTTTACGGTCAGAGACACATTCCCTTGAGGGAAGAGATAATGGCAGCCTGAGATGGTTATGGCTCTGTGAGAGGACTAATGGGGGGTCTCCAATAATCATGAGCCAGCAAGTATTGACTGAGAACTCCAGGCTGTGACAATCATCTAAAGTTAACGACATTATTGTGTTGCCTTCTGGGCCTGTCAAGTTACTGAGATAGAAAATGCGATTATGTTACCAATAAAATTCTGGCTTCCAGATGAGCCCTGGAAAGGCTTAGAGGAGCGGCAGCACAGTCCGGGGAGCCCGGCCCATCAGTCGCAGTATTCAGTCCACCACTGGCCCATCAGTCGCAGTATTCAGTCCACCACCGGCCCATCAGTCGCAGTATTCAGTCCACCACCGGCCCATCAGTCGCAGTATTCAGTCCACCACCGGCCCATCAGTCGCAGTATTCAGTCCACCACTGGCCCATCAGTCGCAGTATTCAGTCCACCACTGGCCCATCAGTCGCAGTATTCAGTCCACCACTGGCCCATCAGTCGCAGTATTCAGTCCACCACCGGCCCATCAGTCGCAGTATTCAGTCCACCACCGGCCCATCAGTCGCAGTATTCAGTCCACCACCGGCCCATCAGTCGCAGTATTCAGTCCACCACTGGCCCATCAGTCGCAGTATTCAGTCCACCACTGGCCCATCAGTCGCAGTATTCAGTCCACCACTGGCCCATCAGTCGCAGTATTCAGTCCACCACTGGCCCATCAGTCGCAGTATTCAGTCCACCACCGGCCCATCAGTCGCAGTATTCAGTCCACCACCGGCCCATCAGTCGCAGTATTCAGTCCACCACTGGCCCATCAGTCGCAGTATTCAGTCCACCACTGGCCCATCAGTCGCAGTATTCAGTCCACCACTGGCCCATCAGTCGCAGTATTCAGTCCACCACTGGCCCATCAGTCGCAGTATTCAGTCCACCACCGGCCCATCAGTCGCAGTATTCAAGGCACTACACTCCAGGCGTCGCTTTATCAGCCATTTCTTTTTTCCTATTTTATGAGTATCTCTGGAGATTTCACTTACTCCATAAACCTTTATCTTACAAAATAAAACAACAAAAGCAAGCAAGCGAGCAAAGTTTCAAGTAAAACTTTACATTCAGCAGAGCTGATGAATTTATTTTCAGCAATTATGAAGCATGACAATTTTTTAGCCAACATATAGTACTGAAAAAATGACAGTGATTTAAAGGTAGGCTTGTGGATCAAGGATCTGAAGAGCTGTGGGATCAAGTCTTAGCTCCCCTGCCGTGTAAATTTACATGTTTTACAATACGCATTTTCAAAGAAATGTGATGACTAACACTGTCCTGAGTACTTCATTCTTAAATCCCCACAACACCAATATCAGACAAACTATCTAAATCTTTGTGTTAAAGTGGGCGAAAGTTAGAGAAGCTGAGAGATCCCTAAAGGTATGGAGCAGGGAGAAGGTGTAGCCAGGATTCTAAGAGCTGGCACTGTCAGGCAGTGGATAATGTTGCTACAGCAGTTAGAAAGGAGGGAGGCGGGGAAGACATCCCATGACAAACCCCTCTGTTTTCTTCTCCATAAGCTTGTAGTTCAGCAGGCCTTGAATTGACTGGAATCTGTGTTTACTTCAGAAATAGTAAAGGCAAGGAAGTGCAATCTGACACTTTTCTGGGCAATTAAAAATTTGCAGTGTTATTCATTTGTGAACAATGATTTGACAGGTCTCCAACAAGTTCATAAATATTTCCAAAACGTTGAGAAAACTTACTGGCTAAATTCTAAAGCTGTGAATTTGGCCAGTGCTTGGGGTGCCTCGATGCTGTTTCAATCAGTAATTGCTATAGTGTCATCAGGGCTACTGGATTTTACCCTACGACTTATATTTCATTACACTATTTTGAGGATCTTACATTAACATTTGTCAATTCAATTTGTGAGCTCTACTTAAACTTATGTTCTGGTTTAATACTAAAATTATTTTTCTTATAGATAACCAAACCATATTCTTAGAATTTAAATTAATTATTCAAAGATCATGCATTGCTCAATAGTCCAGAATGGGGTTGAAAAGTATGATTTTGTTCAGTAAGTCTAAGACCACATGTATAAGAGCCAGAATGAGTGTGCCAGCTAAGTTAGATTGTAGCACCAGCTGGCAAGTGCTGGGACTAGGTACAAGTCATGTCAGGCTGGACCACAGTACCCTTTGGCAGGCACAAGTTTCAGGGTTGGGATCATGCCTGGCAGGGGTATTATGTGCACTCACCTGCCACGCTGTTTCTCTCTCTGGTGAGCACAGAAACCAGGGCTGAGAACAGGCCAAGCTGGACAAAGCAGTGGCACCTGTCAGCATAGATGAGGGATGGGTCTGGAGCTGGGTCAGACTGAGCTAAGACACAGCATCCACGGGTGTGCATGAGAGCTGGATGGGATTTGGGCTGGGTTGGACTGAGCCACAATAAAAGCTGGCATGTGCAAAAACCAAGGCTGAAGGTTGCCTGACGGAGGTTATTGGGGTTGCCTTGACCAGACCACTTCACTTGCTGTTATGTGTGAGGTCTGTGGCAGTCTGTGCCAATCCAAGCCACAGCACCAACGGATTTGTGTGAGATAAGGAGCTGTGGCAGAACTGACCAGGCAGCTGTATCCACCAGTATGTGCAGTGGTTGGTGCAGGTAACAGAATACACCTGACTGCACTGCACTGATTGGTGCAGGTAAGAGTCAAGTCTGAGGTACCCCAGAGGAAGTTTCTTGGGGGAATTCCCTGACTAAACATCGGAGCTCAGTCCCTGGCCACAGGGAAAATAATAGTATGTGTGGTCCCCCACCTGGGAGTGCATGCATTGGAAATAGGCCTCCTCAGTTGCTTGTGCCTATGTGGTGCACAACATGTTCATATAAACATATGAGAACCAACTCATCTAGTTCAGCAGGAGACATCAAGTGCCTAATCAGAGGATGGAAAGCAGAACAGGTTGGACAATTTTGGCCAAGCTTCGCAGCGTGCTCATGGATCTGGGCATGCACTAGGGCAGACTTTATCAATCAATAGAACTTGGAAAGACCTTCTCAAATCTGGAACAAAGAAACCAATAACTTCTCAGAACTATCAAATTCACTCAGAATAATCTTGCCCACACTGGAGTCTCCAAGATGTCATCAAATGACCATCTCCATCACTGGGTGCTGATGTGGTTGGACAGCAAAGAACAGTCCTCTTCCCCTCATCCCCTGTGGACGCAGAAGAAACAAATAAACAGAAACACAAGCGTACTTCTCACCCACCTTCCTGTGCCTGAACTTCTCCACTCCAATCAGGGGCCACCATAAGCATGCATCCCTCTCAACTACTCCTAGTAACATACAAAAAGAAAACAAAAATTAAGATCATTGTTTTAAAAAGTTAAGTTTATATCATGGAATAGCATGGAGAAAATAATGGAAAAAGTAGACTTGCATAAGAAGCTATGAGAGCAGAACTATATTTCATTCCATTTATTGTGTGGAGGAGTCTGTATGAAGGTTAAGATAGGATTAACTTCTGCCTGGAGAGACAGCCTAGTGACTAAAGTCCTCTCCTTTTGTGTATCAGGATACCATATCCTGGCTACTCCACTTCCCACCCAACCCCATGCTTATAGCCTGGCAAAGCAGTATGGAGGAAGCTCTTGACTCCTGGCTTCAGATCGGCTTAGCTCTGGCTGTTGTGGCCACTTGGGGAATGAACCAGAGGAAGGACGCTCTTCCTCTCTCTCCTTCTCTCTGTTAATCTTTCAAAATAATAATAATAAAAAGCCATTAAAAAAGCAAAGGATAGGGCCTGGCTGCGTGGCCTAGCGGCTAAAGTCCTCGCCTTGAATGCACCAGGATCCCATATGGGCGCCGGTTCTAATCCCAGCAGCTCCACTTCCCATCCAGCTCCCTGCTTGTGGCCTGGGAAGGCAGTCGAGAAAGGCCCAGAGCCTTGGGACCCTGTAGCCCTGTGGGAGACCTGGAAGAGGTTCCTGGATCCTGGCTTCGAATCGGCATAGCATCGGCCATTGCGCTCACTTGGAGAGTGAATCATGGGATGGAAGATCTTCCTCTCTGTCTTTCCTCCTTTCTGTGTATCTGACTTTCCAATAAATAAAACTTTTTTTAAAAAAAGGATAGGATAAACTTCAAGAAGTTAAATCAAAGCCATTGAAATTTGTTCACTTACTAATCCAAAATTTCAATGGCAAAATGTCCATGTGATTTTTTTGTATCCTTTTATTGTTCTTTGTGAAAGCATTTGGGATAAGAAGTTTATCTTTCACCTTGTCCTTGTCTCTCATTCTTTTATGACTCACAGCAACAACTCCACCCTTTCTTTTCCAAAAATGTGTGCCACTTGCTTCGGAAGTTCTCTGAGTCAAGCTAAAGTGGAGCAGGATGCCAAAAGGTTGATTCATTGCCCAGACCATGGAGGAGGAGACAATTAGAGAATTAAAGGCTGTAACTTCAGTTGTGGAGGTAATGGCTTACATAGTGGTTTATGCAAGCTCACCACCTGTGACGCAACAGGAAGTTCACCTTAATTTTTTTATTCAAACACCTACATTACCCTTGCCTTAACCTGTTGGGCGTGTCTTCTAATTAGCAAATAAGGCTGTGACCAACCTAAGATATTATGGAAAAATTTAAAGTAGAGCAAGGGTCAGCAACCTATGCTTATGATTATGCCTATCTTATTTTTCTTAGAATAAGTGCACGAGGGAAGCTAAATTCCTTGGATAAGGGTTCCAGGAGAGCCCCCCAAAAATGTGGATCAAGTGTAACCTGGTATACACTATCTACAGTGTTATAACTGTTTCATACATTTGAATTTGAGAAAGTCTATTATGAAAGCTGAAATACTTTAGAAGGAAAAATGATCCAACAAACAAGCAAAAATTGTTTTAAAAATGTCCTAATACTTTCATGCACTTGTTTGCTTTATTTAATCTAATTCGATAAGGTAGTTCATTATTTCAAAAAATAAAATGTATGTTAAAATTTTTGAAGATAAATCCAGCATAATTTGGCCTTCAGTTCCTTCAGACATAGCTGATGATTCAAAACTTCTATCTTATATGCGCTTGAATAGATCTGTGTTCTGTTTTGTTGTCTGACTGGTGAAATTGGTTATCTGTACCACATACCTCTCTGTTGTGTCTAAGTTCTTTTTTTCAGACAAATAAACCTGTTTACATCTCACTTTCTTTCCATGTGAGAGTTGGGCATATGTTACATAGGCATGTACTTACTGTGTTGTTGGAGATCTAGAACATATTTTGAAATGCCATGTGAACATCTTTGACTATTGACCAACAGAGTGTTAGCAATTGTACTGTCAGGTCCCCTGAATCTCACTAAAAACAGTATCTTACTTTCCCTATCCTACTTTTGACTTTATTCCCATTAGTGGGCCGTTTGGGGAAACTGAGTTTTGGTCTTGTTAATCAAGTGGTTTTTCTGCTGTTGAACGAAGATCTAGGTTTATTCACTGTGGATGGACAGCATATTACCTTAGTCAAGGAGGCAGAGGAGACTCGACTCTTTATGGTAAATTTATTTTTAAGAGCAATATGTAGAAAGTGGACCGAGGGAAACCAGTTATTCTTCTTAAGTTATCAGCTAAGTTGCCCACCCCCTGAAGTAAGAATGAGTAAAATGTTGAAAGAGCTTCAGATTGATGCAGTTGGGGACAGTTGTTCTTTGCCTACACTTGCTCTTTGGTGAATACAATGAATGACCACTCATGGACATAACGTGTTTGTGTTGTAGTTTGTAGGTATGCTGGAAGACGCTTTGTGTGGGAAATGCTTGAAGGAAATATTAATAATAGAAGCAGTATTTTACATGTTTTGTTATGGGAAACTTGGTTTTAGTGGCAGGCAGATATTCCTGTCATGAGTTTTGTACAGGCAGTCGCTTAGTAAATCTTATCATATCTCTTCCTTGCTAAAATCCCTTCAGTGGTTTTCAGCTGTGCCTAGTCTGTAATATGAATTCTTTGTGATGGATGTGAGGCCCTAAGGCCTAAACAATGTGGGATTGCTCCCTCTTCTCTTAGCTCCTTCAATCACTCTGTTCCAGAACAGGAGGACTTGGTTGTTTATCATTTTACTCATTTAAAAAATTGTGTATATTAAGCTCATGTACCCATAAAGTATAATTTCTGCTCCCTTTGCCTGGAATTTTTGCACATATGGGGACCTTTATTCAAGTATTTGCACATGTGTCATTTCCTCAGGAAGGCTTTGCTGGACCATCTGGTCAACAATAATCACACCATCACATAACCATCTATTCTCTTGTCTGCACAACACAGTCTGCGGTCGGATACCTTTGTTGTTGTTCATTTGTTTGTTATTTGTTCCATTGCAGTGGATGGAAAGCTCAAATAACCCACCAGGCCTATCTGCCTTGCTCGCTGTAATCGATCCTGGTTGTAAGCGCCCAACAGGATTTGGCGAATGAGGGCATAGCTCCCTCATTACCAACTGCTGAATGGAAAATTTGCCCTGTGTATACAGCAATTAGCTCAGAGGCCACGCCAAAGTGTAATGTCACTTTTGGACATAGATGAAAGTGAGGATGCAGTTCTTAAGAAGTTTATTGCTCAGTAACAAACAAAAATGGACACATTAAGCAACACCTCTTAATAAACTTAATATCACAATAATTTCAGGACTCTTCAAGAGATTTCACTGGCCAAAGGATGTTAATGGTTAGCTGAAGTTACTCTGGGTTGAAACCAATTTTTCTTACCCATTTCCTGTTTTACTAAAACTATTTATGTTGAAGTGATTTGGATGGGAACAGACCTAAAGTCATGGGCCTAAAATATTGTGTATAAACACAAGGGCACCATACAGATTTCAAAAACTTGGATTTTTATTGTTTGGAATACAGAATTGATGTAGGTGATCAATTCTCTGTGCTTTCATTCTACGACCTCTTTTGACTGACTTCTAGGGAAATCTTATCATGGGGCTATGATCTGACTTTCTACTCTTCTTTATCTTAATGGACCAACTTGGAAAAGTTAAATATTTTAAAGATAACTGCTGCAGAAGGTTGAATGCTATCTGTGGTTAAATTTCAGTTTCAGAGATTTTGCTATTGTGTGTCTCGGTGTCCTGTTGGAACTCTGCTTGTGCCATGTGCATCACTGACACACAAGTTACTTTTGTATATTTCACTTTTGCACCATGTTGCATCCAACCTTGCCATTTATACATATAAATATATGTCAAGAGTTCATGAGAAAATAGATTACAATTGAGTTTATTTTTACACAAAAAGATGAATCGATGAATGTTTTTTCGTACTAGATGTTTTCCAAGAACATCATGTAGACTCTTTTACCATAACAGAGTTGTACTCTTATTCTTCCTGTTCTCAAAGCATTTGTTTAAAACCCAATGATGTGATGAGAGAATGTGAGGTTTTGTCTAAGAGTTGGAGCATCATATGGGTGTGTGTTCATAGTGCTTCAAAGTTCACAGTGTGAAGCCTGGACTTCTTGTTTAAATAGGCTTAACTTCTACAGGTCTTTTGGCCTGCATGTGTGCAACTCTTTTGTATCTCTTCGCTTCTCCAACATGAATGGCCTTTTCATTGCTAATACTTGGTAAATTCCCATCTGTCATGCCACAGATGCAGCTGGATCATGCCTCGGAGATCTCCAAGGTCTACACTGAAGTCCTTAGGATTAGTTTAAGGATCAAGATGTACCATGTTAATATGAAGTGATCCAGACATGAACAAAACAGTGTCAAACACCAGGGAAAATGTGCCAGAGATCTATTTGATTCTTCAAGCTGTCTGCTCCAATTTTTCTAGTTGTGGTTACAAAAACACATTTTTTAAAACCATCTAGCACCCTGCTTGCGGCCTGGGAAAGCAGCAGAGGATGGTCCAAGTCCGTGGGCTCCTACAAATGTGGAAGAGGCTCCGGGTTCCTGGCTTTGGCCACTTGGGGGGTGAACCAGTGGATGGAACATTCTTGTCTCTGCCTCTCCTTCTCTCTGTAAATCTCCCTTTTCAATGAAAATAAATAAAATTCTAAAAAATGAATGTCTTTATCAAAAGTGTATAAGCTAAATTTACTTTTAAGCCTTGGGTAGTATTAAAAGAATTGCATACATTAAGTCGTTTTTACATTGAACACAGCAATCGGGATTTAATAGGCACAGTCTCTTCTACAGGGCAGTGTGCCTTAGTACCGGTTCTCTTATTCATATCAGAAAAAATCCCTTCCTAAGTTCCCCCTCCAAAAGAGAATTCATTGTATTAGAAACCGTGTCCTGCAAGTCTGCCTAGAGCATATGTTTTCTCCTTGCTGACAACATGTTTGGAAGGTAAAGAAATAGAGTGTGTGCACAGGATTAAGCAGAAGTTCCTGACCTCCATGTTTTTCCTCATAATGTGACGAAGAATGCAAACAGTTAACTTAAATCCTTAGTGTATGTGATCTGTCAGTGAGACAAAGATTTTGTCTTGTTTACTGTAGGGATTATAAAAACACCTAATAAAAGACCCATGAGTATTGACTGAAAGTAAAATTGATAATTGATGAAAACTTTAAACTGTGTCACAGTCAACTGAGTCAGAATTCATTCATCCCAGATTTTAAAAAAATGTCCTTCTGCCTCAGTTCTCAGGTCAAATCAAAGAGGCTCTCCAGCCTCATGAGGTCTGTTCTACCTCAGCCCCATGTGACACTCATCATTTTCTATTGGACAACACAGTACAGCATTACGTGAAAGGAAAAGCATTACTGTACATCCCTGCCAACACGTATTGAACAGTTCCAGAGATAAATTATGAGATAAACCTTTACCTGTTTCATCATTCAGGAAAATCATTTACCAGACAGAGAAGGAATCCAATTTTTTCTTGCACACAAGGTGAGTTCAGAGAACAGGGGACATATTCCAGTATTTTTGTTGCACTTTAATTATGGATAATTTCAACTGCAAATCAGTCAGGGGCAAACTGGGGTCAATGTTCCAAAGCAGAATCCCATTGCATTCTCTTGAGGAAATGCGCAGATTGAAACACCTTTGGCTGGACTGCAGAAAATTCTGCTTTTAACTGAGCAGGTCAGATGGGGAAATCGTGTAAATAATTACTATTAATTTCTTCTAGGAATTTGTTTTTCTTCCACTTGTAGCTTCAGATTCTTGTGCAAACACAAACTGAAAAAAAACACAGAAACTCCTAAGAAATGCACTATTGTAGATAGTGGACTGGAAACTATCTTTTCCCGTTAAGTTATAATGAATCAGCCACTGGTGAAGGACCGTTGATGCATTAAACAGATCTCTAGAAGTGTGGTTTATGAGGGATAGCGGGATGCTTTGAACGGTTCACAGAGAGCAATGGCATTAAAAGATTATAAGGATTACTTCAAGCAGTTCACAGAGAAATGAAATCACAAGATAAACATTTAAAAATGTGAACTTCATTCTTCAGCATTAGCTAATAAAGCTCAAGATACTTTTGCAAGTGGTTATATTAGCCAGTCAGTCGATTTTTAGAAAAACCGAGGGTCCCAGGGTTTTAATCACGATAATGCGTATTTGTCTTTTATATTTGGATCTGGTTTATTTCACTAAGCATTTCTGTCTCCAGTTGCATCCGTTTTGTTGCAAGGGAGGATTTCATTCTTTTTAATTGGGGAGTAGTATTCCATTATGAGTCTATACCACATATTCTTTATTCAGTCATCGGACGATGGGCATATGGGTTGATTCCATGTCTTAGCTGTTATGAGTTGAGTTGCTATAAATGTGAGGGTAACATAGCCCCGTGTTTTCAAGTCGGAGTTACATAAGCTGGACCATTTGAGCTGTCCGTGGCGATGCTGACTGTTGCTGCGCTGTTCAATGTTGGTTGTCTTTTGCAGGGCCTTAAGAGCAATTACTTTCTTACAATTTGGTATATGTGGCTTGCTACCGAGGAGTCCATCTTCACCAGTATCTCACAACTTCTTTAAAAGTGATAAACATTTGTAATGTTCTTATTTCTTTGAACTACCGTCCTCATAAATTGTTCATAATCATCAGCGGTTTCATCATTTTCCACATGAAGCTTCACAGTCAAATTGGTGTTTATTCTTGGTTAAGTAGTGGCAGCAATCATGTCCATCTGGAAGCACTTCTGTACATTGGTGTATTATTATTCAAAGCACCTTATACTAAATCCTGTTTAAGTATGCATAAGGCATCTTTGATTTGTTGAAACTTACAGATAATGTTGCATTAAGCCTATGATTATAGAGTGGATTAAAATAATGTTTCTGGGCCTGATGTGGTAGCCTAGTGGCTAAAGTCCTCGCCTTGCACACTCTTGAATCCCATATATGTGCCAAGTCTAATCCTAGAGAATCTGCTTCCTATCCAGCTCCCTGCTCATGGCTTGGGAAGGTGGTCTGGGAAGGTCCAAAGTTCGGGAACTTGCATCTGTGTGGGAGATATGGAAGAAGCTCCTGGCTCCTGGCTTCAGATCGGCTCAGCTCCAAGTTGCTGCAGTCATTTGGGGAGTGAATCATCAGATGGAAGATCTTTCTCCCTGTCTCTCCTCTCTGCATATCTGACTTTTCAATAAAAATAAAAATAAATCTTTTAAAAAATGTTTCTGCAAAGGTAAAGATAAGTAAAACAAAGGAAGGCAGGATTGGGTTGAGAGAACAGAGGGCGAGAGGAAAATATCGTTATTACCCAGAATTATGCCTCTGAAATAAATGAGATATGTTCTCTTTACATTGATAAAAATAAGTGGAAAATTTTTGCCATTAAAAAGACATTAGTCTTAGTGCATTTTGGCCGCAAAACTTGAATTCCATATAGTTGGGGTTTTTTAAGATTGATTTTTTATTGCAAAGTCAGATATGCAGAGAGGAGGAAAGACAGAGAGGAAGATCTTTCACCCAATGATTCACAACCCAAGTGACTGCAACAGTCAGTGCTGCACCAATCTGAAGGCAGGAGCCAGGAACTTCCTCCGGGTCTCCCATGCAGGTGCAGGATCCCAAGGATTTGGGCCATCCTCGACTGCCTTCCCGGGCCACAAGCAGGTAGCTGGATGGGAAGTAGAGCTGCTGGGATCAGAACCAGTGCCCACATGGGATCCTGACACGTTCAAGGTGAGGACCTTAGCACTGGACCATTTCGCCTGGCCCAAATTCCATACAGTTTTGGTGTTGTTTTTTTTTTTTTTTTTTTTTTTTATAGTACACATTTTTCTTGAACGTTTTGGAAGACTCCTCATTTATACATAATGGAATATTCAAACCAAAGAGTTGAAGTGTTTTTCAAGTAACACAGAACTAGAAGACATGGTTAAGTGAAGTAAATCAGGCATAGAAGGCAAACATTGCATAGTCTTACTCTTCTTTGGCAACTGAAGTTAGCTGACAGCCAGAGGAAGGAGCGGAACAGGTGCACTGGGGTCCATGAAGCAGGGTGAGGATTCAGAGAGGTTGGTATGGATATCCAAGCACCACGAGGAGGAGGAACTAGGCCAAGCGTGCTACATCACAATGGGGTGAGTATAGAGAAGAAGCTTTGATTGTTATACACTGCATACCTGGATTGACATGCTGCATTGTACACCATAAATAAATATGTGCAAGAATTATATGTAAATTAGAAATAAAAAGGAAGGCACACTTGAGTATAAACAATCCTTTGGCACTGTTTTTGGGAATGAAGGTATGTTAAGGAAAAAAAAAATAAAGAAGAAGCTAACCATTTTATACCGAAATCTAATGCCCTTGAAGATGCAAGAGATTATGTATGTTTGCTTCTAAGGAGAAAACTGTTTTTGTCTTTTTTACTTCTTTCTCAGATTTGTGCTAATTTCTTAAGTGCATACCAGATACACTTACAGAAATCAGTGATATATATCTTAGTCTGTCATGAGTGTTCATGTCTAAGTTAAATAGGCCTTAGATAGGCAGAGAGAGCTTCAGAAACAGCACTTAAGAAATGAAAAATGGTTGATTTCATTTAAAATTTTAAAATGTTTCTTATTAGAGAATAGAGATGAGTGGTAGTTCTTACTGAGATTTTCTTTGAGATTTTGGATACTTTTCTTGCTAACCTCTTTTCCTGACTCCAACTGAAAGATTCGTTGGAGAGACACACATAAATATACAAGGCTATGAATCCAACAAGTTAACGGTGTGCCCAGCTCACAGCAATGGTAGGAGGCTTAGTCCATGCTGTTGAGATTTACAATGCAAGAACAAAGCAAGTTGGAATTCAGGTGTTTTTTTTTTTTTTTTTTTTACTTCTTGTTATTGTTGTCATTTTTATCATACAGTTCCATAGGCTCTAGGATTTCGCTTATCCCCTCCGCAGTTTCCTCCCCCCTCACTGAGTTCCCCTATACCATTACTATAGTATAATTCTTCTTACACAGTTGTATGTCCACCATTGCGAGTATGGACAATGACAGAGAGTCTAGTATCCTACTGTTAAAATATAGCAAACAGTTTCATTGGGAGTCCATCTTTGGAAGTAGAGACACATACTGCATTGTGTCCTCACACCTGGATAATAGTCTACAGTACACAGTTACTACACATACCCTTAAATGAAAAGCCACAATACAAAATCAACAATAGAAGGAAAAATAGAAATTTACAATGCCATGAAGTTAAATAACATGCCGCTAGATATAATAATCTTCATTAGATACCACCTTCATTGCTAAAGGTTGATGGTTTGAATCCTGCTTTGAATCACTGCACCTGGAATCAAGTGTTAAATATATTGGATTAATTCCATATTCTTCCGCAAATCTAGAAGAAATCATATGAGAAAATATTTGTAATTAGTGTGAGTGCATTTTGGCCCCAAATCTTGGAATGCATGAATAATTTTTTCATAATGCAAATTTTTCATAAACTTTTTGAAGGCTCCTCATTTATACAAAATGGAATACTGAAAGCAAGAAAAATTGAAATATCATTTGAAATAACACAGAATCAGAAGGCATTGTTGGTGAGTTAAGTCAGGCACCGGAGGCAAAAGCTGCGTAGTCTCACTCATCTGTGGAAACTGAAATTAGCAGAAATCTAAGTAAAGAGTAGAATAGAGTTCACTGGAGTCTATGAAGATTTCTTTGAGTAAATCAAGCCAAATAAAACACAACACAACACATAGCAATGAAAAACTGCTAAAAAGCTAAGAAAGCAAGTCACTTTTTGGGAGTAAGCATTCAACACATTGTGTCTGTATTTTTAAAAAATCTTACAACTGATTAAGGAATCACTAGCCTGATTTTAAAAATACTGGAGCATCCATTTCACCAAAGATGATATATAAAATATGTAAAGGTAAATTTGAAATGTCAATGAAGAAGTCACAGGATGTGGTTAAGAACTTGCATTTTTTTTAACATATTGGTTACTCAATGCCATGTCAATTAATTCCGTAACTTTGTAAATTGTTGCTGATGTTATGTTGGGGCTTTTAATTGATCGGGATGATACTCTGCTAGCTCTACCTTCAGATAAGAGATGGTCTCCCCAAGAAACTGTTGAATTTATCTGGACAATGAGATGCTGGACTCTATACTGGGTATGTGCTTGCAATGAAAGGATCTCAACTGAATTTGAACTATAATAATGCAACAAGGTGGAGGAATCCACCATGGGGGAGGGTTTGGGGGAATCCCAGAGCCTATGAAACTATCACATGATGCAATGTAATTTAAAATAAATAAATTTAAAAAATGCTCCCCATTGGAGGCATAAGGGAAAATGCAAATTGCAATGTAAATTCATTGGAGTGGCTAAAGTAAAAAAAAAAGGTCTGTGTTGGAAAAAATATGAAGCACTTAGGACTCGCATATATGAGCAAAGCAATGCAGAATGGTTCCTCTGCTTTATAAAATAGTTGAGCAGCTTATTACGTAAATATATACTTACCTCATGATACGACATTTCCAATCTAAGCATTTTAAGACTCATTGTTCACCCTATGATATGAAAGAGTAAGTTCTTCCACACCATTATAGCTTTCAAAATTTCCTTGATTGTTCTCATGCATTGTTTTACATTTCCAGAAGAAATACACAGTAGTACACTGGATTAAAACACTGAGATTTTTATTCTTATTTGAATCACATTCTCTTTGGGAAAAATAACATATCTGTAGTATTAATTCTTCTGAAAATCATGGTATGTGGATCTGTACTGTTCTTACATCCCTAGAGTTCACACATTTTTGGATGATTTTGATTATAAATTTATTCCTAAATATTTACTAACTTTTCTTTTTAATTCTGGAAGATTTATGAAAATGCATTCTGCTCTTGCATGCATATTTTAGAAACTTTCCACCTTGTTGAATAGCTATAATCTCTAACAAATTCTTCAGTGATTTTTAAAATGTATGTTTTCATTTTTAATTTATTTTTATATTTACTTAGTTACACTTTATTTTTGTCATTAGTTTCCATTTTAATGTGCTAGTAATACATGGGAGAACAGATTCAATGTAGATCTTGCCTATATTCCTGCTGAATTTATTACTTTATACTTGTTTAACAGTTTCATTAGAGGAGAATTAAGTTTTTGACTACAATGTAAATTTAAAATATGTTATATGAACATAGATTTTTAGAGGCCTTCTCTCCAGATAATCATGCCCGAAATAGCAATAACGTGTTTTCGCCTTCTAGTCTTTATGTTAATTAATTAACCAATTAATTAGTTAATTAAACTTAAATAATTGATTAATTAAAAGGCAGAGTGACAGAGAGGAAAGGAGAGTGAGAAAGAAGTATCTTCCTTCTTCTGATTCACTCTTCAAATGACTTCCAGATAGATCTGGGCCAGACCAAAGTCAGGAAGCAGGAACTCCATGGGCCTTTCTCAGCTAGGTGACAGGGACCTAAATACTTGAAGCATCTTCTGCCATCTTTCCACATCTTTATCAGGAAGCTGGGTCAGTTGCAGAGTGTTGAGACTATAGCTAGCATCAGGCAATCTGATATGGACTTCTGCTGTCGCAACTAGTAGCTTAACCTGCTTTGCCACAGTGCCAGCCTCGTCTTCCCGTATCTATGGTGTATCACTCAGAATCTTGTTTCAACAGAACTTCCAACACTGTTCAGTGAGGGTCACCATAGTGAAAGTCTTAGCACTTTCTTTTTTGTGTCTAAATACACTGCTTGACGGATAAGTGAGTTACCTTCTGTATACCCATGGAATGTTATTTGGCCATTTAAAACAAATTCTTCACTAAAAAAATTAAGATAAATAAGCCAGGGGCAGTGAGCCAAACATAACATGGTTTAATTCATATGTGGAATTTATCTCATCTCATATGAAATCACGGTAGAATGGTTATTACCAGAGGCTTGCTTGGTTTCTTGGGGATGTGTTGGTGAAAGTAAAGGAAGAAAGTCCAGAACAGATAAAATATAGAGAGAAAGAAAGTGAATAAGTGAGTGACAGTTTCCTGAGTGCTGAAAATATTCTAAAACTGATTCTGTTGTTTGTTGCACAAATTTATGGATATAATAAACCACTGAATTATACACTTAAGATAGGTAACTTATAAGATACTTAAATGAGATTTCAATAAACCTGTTTATTTATTAAGACTTTTTTCTTTTATTTTACCATTAATAATAATATTTGCTGATAGATTTTGGTAGATATCTTTTATTAGGCTAGGAATTTATCATAGATCATTTGGGTTCCTAACACTACTGTCCAACGGATAGCTTAGAAAAAGCAGAAATTTACCTCTCATAGCCGGAAAATTCCAGGCCAAGGAGCCTGCAGTTTCAGTAGTTGGTGAGGACCCATCTGTTTTGCTTATAGATCATAACCCTACATGGACTTACATGGTGGTAGAGGCAAGAAAACTCTTGAATCCTATTTATACAAATATTAATCCCATGAAACAATCGGGTGATTGGTATTAAACAGTTTTTTTTTTCCTGTGATTTTTTGGACATGTGCATATTGCTAATGTGATCAGTTTCATGTATTGATTTTTTTGTGTTGAACACTACTTGCTTTTCAGATAAACCGAATGTGTCAATAGTGTGCTATTTCTCAATGCATTGCTGGATTAACCCTGATACTGTTTGCTAAAGACTGATGTTCCTTAAGTGAAATTTGTTAGCCATCTCTTTTTTGTTTATCTTTTCTTTTGTAACATGATAATGCTGCTGCTTTAAATGAGTCTGGAAGCATTCCTCCTTCCTGTTTGTTAGAAAAGGAAGTGGATTGAAATATCCTGTCCTATCAAGTTGGTTGAAACACATCTATGAAGCCACCTGGAATTAATCCTATCTATGTAAATCTTTAAAAGCTAATTTTAGACTTTTTCAATTAATTCCCTTTGAATTGGTTTTAAGAGAAAGATAGATGTTCCCTGAGGTTGTTTTTTGTTTGTTTGTTTTTTAAGATTGATTTTATTTGATAGGCACGTGAGTGCAGAAGTCCAAGGACTTTGGCGACTCTCCAGTGCTTTCCTTGGCCATCAACTGGGAGCGAGATTGAAGTCGGGACATGAGCTGGCACCCGTATGGGTAGCTGGCTTCTGACAGAGAGTTAGTCTACCATGTCAGGGTGCCAGCCCCAGATGCTCTCTGATTCTAAGGTGATCTCACTGTCCTCAGTTGTTGATTGATTTCAAGTGTAGATTACTATTTTGTTCTACTGAGGCTTCTTGAAATCTGTAAATTTGTGTCTAATACTGACACATTTTAAATTATCATCTGTTTAGATTGTGCCTGGCTTCAATTCTTTTCTTTTTTCTTTCTGGTATTACAGCTAGAGATATGGTGGACTCTTATTCCATTACTTTTTTTATCTAGGATCTCCCTTTCGTATTTTGCATCTCCTTTCTCTTTGTGCTGTGTTCTGAGGATATAACTTCAGGCTCTTTAGTTCTTTGTTCAGCAATGTCCAGTTTGCTCTTTAATTAGTGTATTGTGTTTTTAATGCCAGTGACCATATTTCCCATTGCTAAATCACTGTTAATTGTCTTAGCCATATTTTATAACTTTTTTGCTTATTTGCTTTCTGTATTTTTATTATATCTTGAGTGAGACAGAAAGGCAGACAATGATAGAGCTCTTTCACTTCTCTAGGGCTGCAGCAGCCGGTAACGGGGCCAGGAGAAAGTCAAGCTGGACTGGGAATGGCACGGTTGGACATGAATGGACACCACAACACTGGACAGAAATCCTTACTTTCTAAGCAAGTCAAAAACACGTTGAAAGGTTTTTGTTGGTGTTTATATTAATCTGTATGTTGCCAAAAAATATTTGAGAGCTCCATCTTTTACAAGCTTATTGAGTAAATTTATCTCATTTAATCTTTGTTTTTTTTTTCATGTAACAATAAAATAAGGTAATTATTTGATTTCTCTACTGCATATAGCTTAGGGAGTATTGATATTTTATGCAATTCAGATATTTCTTTATGAGTTTATTTTTAAAATAATTTTAGGGTTTTTTTTCTTTTTTACAATTACACTTTCTGAAGTTTTAATCAAGTGATCTAAATGTTGAAACTGAGCTCTAACTCTGTTATGCCTTGTTTGGTAAAAAGATGTGCAGGTTTCTCTGTGATGATAAAAGGAGATGACCAGACCCTGGCACCTGTGTGTTGATGGCAGGGATTATCATGGGGCTCTAGAAGCAGAGAGATGTCGATTTGAGTGCCAGAAAACACAGATCCAATCTTCTTCTCATAAAAGAACTTTTCTATTGCTGCTAACTTTGGAATGACTTATCTCTGTTGATCGGCACAAAGTATAACTTTAAGTTTATAACTCATGCTTATTGAATTTGTCTTTATTATTTTTAATTTTAATTTTAAAACCATAAACTGTCCAACATTAACATGTCTATCATCTTTTTGTTAATCTCTTTCATTGAATAAATGTGAAGGCTTGTGAATGAAACAAATTCACCACGTGGTTAAAACCACTTATAATCTGTCAAAATTAAATACTAATGTCATAATTCATGGAGTTTGTACGTACAATTTTAGAAAAAAAATATTAAAGTTAAAAAAGGAAAAAGAAACAAAAATTGATGGCACTTCTAACTTACCTTTAAAAACACAGAAATCAACTTGTTTTAATGCCTCAGTTTTTAAATTTTGTACTTTTTCTAGCAAATTCTCTACCAAGATAGAAATACTGCCATTACTTCCAAGTCTGTCTAATCTCAGGTGTCTTCCACTGCTATCCTTGCTGTGAGGTCTCTTCAGATGGGAAAAGCTTATCAATGACCAATGATGGTCAAATTTGAATAAGTTCCTTTTTTTTTTCCTCCCAGTACCTTTGAGTTCTTCTTTCTTGCCTTTTTTAGGGCAGGCAAGAGAAAGAGGGGGCAGGGGCAAGCCATGAATTATTATTGACATTTTCCACAAGGCATAGAAGCAGCTGCCCCTCAATTGGAGGTGGTTGTTGTGTTGTCTGTCCTCAGTTGGGGCATAATTCAGATGAGTGGCATAGCTCACTGAGACTGGAAGCCAGATGACCCACAGCCAAAGCCCTGCTCTCCACTCATTGCCTTTGTGGCCCTGCACAAGTGCTTCTTTATACTTCAGTCATTTTCCTCTGTAAAATGGGATAATAGCATGCTTCTCACAGGCTTCTTTTAGCAGTGAGATTAGCTAAAAACACAGAAGAATGCTTACAATAGCGTTACAACTATTTTGTAAGAAGCATTGGAGCAACTCATGGCAAAAGGATACTTGAAGCTTGTTTGGTGTCCTAATGAAGCTTGGAGGACAAGACAGGGCTTTCCTGAGATGGTGTTGCCATGCAGCGCATTATGCCACTGCTAGTGAGTTGATTTGAATTTGAGTCTTTGTTGCTCCGCTTGCAATCCAGATCTCTGCTAATATGCCTAGGAAAGGAACGAAAGATGACCCAAGTCCTTGGGCTCTCGCCACCTACATGGGAGACAATGATGGAGTTGGAGGCTCCTGGGTTTAGCCTGGCCCAGTTCAAGCTGTCGCTGTCATTTGGAGAGTAACTGGAAAGTGGAAAACTCTGTTTCTCTGTTTCTTCCATTCACCGTCACTTTGCCTTTCAAGTATGTTAGATCTTAGAAATAACAACAACCTGATTTATGCTGTTTCCCCACCCCTCTGGGAAGTATCACCATTAATTTGTGATTAGAATGTTATTTAGGATTCATTGTAACAATTTGTGTCTAATTCTCAGCTAATGATTGGACTGCCTGGAAGGTAGGTTTACAACACTAAGCTACCTTTTGCACTTCCATCACACTTCTTAGAAGGAGAAATATCATGGTGTTGTGATGGCGACTACCATTATCAAACATATAGCTCATTTCAACAGGTCTCTTTGTGCTCTTTTTATTCATTCAATTCGTTTCTTTAAATGATCAGTATAAAGAGAACAGGTTTTATGCGTTCCATAGTACAGTTCCAAGAATGTAACCACACTTCCCTTACATCCAGCTGCCTCCATCCTCCCCTTGCTTTATCAGTTTTTGTCAAAGCATGGTTTTAATCCACTCTGTTCACAAGCTTAACTCATTGCTAATCTAAACAGTCCACGTGTATGAAATAGCAACAATACAGTTTCACAGGTGTATAAAGTAGGGTTAAAAGTGATAACCATATCCCAAAATGACCATCTCATTCCTATACATTATCAAGATATTTGTAAATGGTGAAAAGTAAAGGGCATAGATTCCATCTTTTAATTTTTCTGTCTCCAAAATCATTGAGAACATTGGTCATTAAATAAACAATTGCTAATTGCTTGGCTTTGCAATAAAAATGGTGGTTGAGATACACACCCTTTCCTTCCTTGTTGACCAAGGCTTTCAAAGTGCCTTTTTTCCCCTTAGATACGACTTCAGGTCCTTGATACGACTTCCAAGAAATCACTTCAACATAATCAGAATTTATCTGCAAATAATATCTGTTATATCTACATTAATAAATGGTAGAAAAGAAAGCACCCATTGAATTCATCACATACTTTAAAGCTTACTTAGTAGAAAGCACTTAGTGAAACTATAAAAACGCTATCAATAATTCACTGGCAGAATTTTTCTGGCTTTGGTCCTCGCAGCTGTGAGGCAGTAGATCTCCATTCTTCCCTTTGTTACTGTGGCTTGTAATTCTAGCTTGTCCTTTTGGAGAGCAGCGTGGGTTCCTCAGTATTTAATCTGAAGTATCTAATTTTTCTTGGATCCTCTTTATGAAAGGGAGTACGGTTGCCTCCAACGTTCCCTGGAAAGCTAGTAGCCTTCCAGGGAAGAGGGTCTCTAGCTCGTCCTACTGCCCTACTCTCCTAGCTATGGACGATGAAGCAGAGCACGTGGACAAAGCCCACACACCAAAAGTGACAGGATGGGGTGGGATAAGGTGGAGGATTTTTCTTTCAAAACAGTATGTAGGGATGAAGTCTCAGGTTTGTGTGAACAAACCATATATTTACTTTTAGTGATTACCAAACCTCTCAGGAGTTAGTGACTTGACATTAACTGAGGTCTTCTCGTGAAAAAAAAATTTTTTTAAATAAAAGAAAGAAAGAAAGAAAAAAAGTGACCTAACAGAATCCACAGTGAGCTCACTACACAGTGACCGTGGGGTTCCGCAGTGGCACCCAGAGCCCACAGGTGATGACATTAGGTGGTGATGAGTCAAAGGCTTCAGTAGCTAAGATGGGAATTCACCCGCACCTCAACTCCTCCCTTACCAGAGATTAAGAAGACTCATGTTGTAAACAGTGCTACCTCATTTTATCCTGTCCCTTTAAGTGAAAAGTTGTAACCATATCCACTGCCTTGATACCCCCATCGCTGTGGGGTATTGAATTGGCATTGCTCTAGTAATTGCTGGCATTCACCTGATGCCTCAGTACAGCTGCCGGTTTCAGGAGCTTGTCCATTAGATGGGGGACAGAGTTATTACTCTAAACCTGGAAGGTCATTTTGTGAATGACCTTTCAGGACTGCCTCTTTTGAAGATGATTATGATCCACGTTATCAAATAGGCACTTTTGTGTAGATAAAATTGGATAAGTAAATTTAATGCTACACATGTGGTTTTTTAAAAAAAAATCTTACATAAGTCTTCATGCAAAATAAAACAAAAAATGTTTTTTTATGAAGTGAATAAATATACCATGAATGTATTGATATTGAGTCCATATTTTATGTAGGTTTTCTTTTAAAAAATTATTTTGGGAGCTGGCTTGACACCCTAGTGGCTAAATCCTCACATTGAATCCTCCAGGAACCCATATGGGCACCAGTTCATATTTTGGATACTCCATTTCCCATCCAGCTCCCTGCTCGTGGTCTGGGAAAGCAGTAAAGGATGGCTCAGGACCTTGGGACACTGCTCCCATGTAGGAGACCTGGAAGACGTTCCTGGCTCCTGGCTTCAGACTGGCTCAGTCTGGCTATTGCACACTTGGGAAGTGAATCAGCAGACAGAATGTCTTTCTCTTTGTCATATATATATGTATATATATATATATGTATATATATATATATGTCTTTCCAATAGAATTATTGTTTCATGATACAGTTTCATAGGTTCAAGGTTTTCCCCTTCCACCCTTACCAATTTCTCTCTCTTCCACTCCCCCTCCCCTATATTATTACAACAATATAGTGCTTTAGCAACAGGCACAAATCCATCATCCTGCTATTTAAGTGTATTATGACATTGTAGGTATAGACAGTGGTAGAATGTCCAGCATCTTATTATGAAGATATATTTAACAGTTTCATTGGGAGTTCCCCTTTTATTCTGGAGCGGAAATGCATACTGCATTATGTCTTCACTTCTCAGTAAGGCTCCAGAAGCCTTCATATAAACGTACAGAACTAGGAGAATCTCATTGTGTGCTGTGATACTCCTTTTTAGAATGCCTCCCTCGCAGCTTCTCACTCGTCTCACATGCACAGTTTTGTCAACAGTAAAAGTTCTGCTCATTTGTAGATAAATTCAGAGTTCCCTCTGACAAGTGGATAAATGAGAGAATATAGGTCGGCGCATTGCTTTTTGTTCTCACAATAGGGTCGTGAGGTTCCAGTGAATACCTAGGAGATACCATCGTGATGGAGGGCATGATTGGTGAAGTTTAAATAATGTTGCTCCATGCACTAGTCTAAAAGTTTGAAAGACAATTAAACTGACATGAAGATGTTACAAAAATTTAGCTCAGAAATACTTTAAAGGATTAAGATGGTGTCCTTGTAGTTCTGGCACTATCAGAAAACTTTTTGAAAGTTTTAGGCATGTCTGCTTTGTTCTGATATGTACTTCTAGTGTTTAGCACAGTCACTGATTGGAAATTATCTTGAAACATACACTGACTGGATAGATGAAATGGAAATTTGAAGATTCCAAATTCCTACCTATTTCCTCATCAAATGGAGTTTCAATCTAGCTATCCAGATACAGACACGGGGAGAAGGACAGGAAGAAAGATAGAGAAAGGGAGAGAAGAAGACGGGGGATCCCCTCTCCCCACCACACACAGTGGTGAGAGATGGAGCTTGGTTTACATGCACATTGATGTTATGTTGTAAAGAGTGGCTACTTCACTATTTCTATCCCAAAGTTTCTTATTAGACAATAGGACTCCATTCTTTAAATTTTAATTAGATTTCATTTTATGACACAGTTTCATAGGCTCTGGGGTTCCCCCATCCCCTCCGCTTACCCTCCCCCCTTGGTGGGTTACTCCACCTTGTTGCAGTATTACAGTTCAAATCCAGCCATGATTCTTTCATTGCAAGCATGTACCATGCATAGAGTCCAGCATCATATTTTCCAGATAAATTCAAAGTTTCTTGGGGAGACCATCTCTGGTCTGAAAGCAGAGCTGGCAGAATATCATCCAGATCAATTAAAAGCCACAACATAAAACAACAACAATTTACAACATTATGGAGTTAATTGACACGGTATTGAGTGACCAATGTTAGAAAATGCAAGTTCTTAACCACTTCCTGTGACTACTTCATTGACATTTCTATTTCAGTTTATACATAACCAGCTGCTATACACCTTAAAGTGGCTCAAGGGTACTATTCAGCTGTTTCGTGTCTATTTTCATTTTTGTATTTAGCAGTTGATAGTGTTGAAGCATAATTTTGCTGAACTTGGCAGATTTTAGGATGGTCCAGACTGATTTATAACTCTAACAAGGCATATGTCAACAGCTGAGGCACAGAACAGTTTTGGGAGGGGAGTGTAGAGAAATCTTCCATACCTTAGTGAGGAGTAACTAAACTTTGTGTCCCACCTAGTAAAGGTATATGTGGATCCAAGCTGACCATTTCTTGTCTGGTTCTAAGCATGCCTTGTTGTTCTCTGTCTATCTAATTAGGACTTCATTTGTACAAACTTATTTTAGTTGCATGTATTTACAGACGGCAGTGTGATAATTTGAAATGTAAGTCAAATCAGGTGTGTTAGTATTTACAGCTACTTCTAAGTTTAAATTGTTTTATCTAACAAGCAACAGTTATGCATATCTGTGGAGGACAAGGTGACATTTCAAATTATCTACTGGCCAGAAAATAGAAGTTGAACTTGAGACTTACATTTATAGTATTGACAAAGGAGGCATTCTTCATAATGGACAAAGGGGCAGCAAAACAAAACGGGTCCCTTTCACATCTCCAAGTATTTGCATTCAAAACTAACTTTCTACCTTCCTCTGTTTATGACACATGACAAATTCACATTCCTGTTCTTTTTTATTGTAGGTTAAAGAGGTTTTTTTTATTATTTTTTATTTTACTTTATGTATTTTCCTAATTGACTTTGCCTAATTTGAAAACGAACAATTCTATGAGTCAGTGCTTACAATACGTTCTCACAGTGGCCTTCTGGCAGACACATTCCACATGGTGTGCCTGGATTTGAGAGCTGACTCTGCTCCTAGTTGCAGAAGCTGACTGCTAAGGTAGTTGAGTTCCTGACACCTGTTTGAACATCTGCATTGAATTCCCAGTTTCCAGCTTTGGCTTGGCCCAGACTCACATGCTGTGAGCATTTGAGGCATGAACTCCCACATGGGGTTTTTCTCTCTAGGTCTGTCTCATTCTGCATCTCAAGTAAATAAACTTTAAAGTATGTGCTTCTCATTGTGAAATGAAGGAAAATACTTCTTTTTTGAGTGGAGTTTGCTGAGTATGTGCACCAACAGAGCAAAGAACATACAAACCAGAAATGCAGGGTCCCCAACAGCCTCCCTGAGAAGCATAAGAATCCTGTGCACAATTGTAACATCAGCACAAGGATTAAATACGCAGTAGGATGATAATACACAGATTGAACCTGACCAAAACCACAGCCCTGGAACAGGTTCAAACCAAATACAGACAGGAAGCCATTCACCCAGACAGAGAGAGGTTAGGCACTCCCGGCCCAGGCTACTGTGCCTGGTGATGGCCAGTCAGTTCTGCTTGACAAGCTCTCCAGAACCAGCACTTAGGAAAGGGATCGATGTATCCAAGTATTTTAGAGCAAAGAGGAAGCTGTAAAACAGACTGACACACAGAGACTTAACAGAAGCCCAATGTTTTACTATTTTCCAATGGATTCAAATCCCTCAATACTTTTGATCATTTAATTGAATATTTCAGGAAACAAATTCCAATAAGTTACTTTGCAGTGTGGTCTACCACCCAATAATTAAGAGCTATTATTCTCATAAATGTGGAAAAAATTATTGACACTAGTACTGTTGTCCTCCAATACTCATATTTAATGGAATTTTTTCACATATATATATATGGGGCATACATTTTCTTATCAGCTTCTACTACTACTATTTTATTATTTTTGTTATAATTTTTGCTAAATGATATTGATAAAGCACAATAAATTTCATGCATTGTTTGAAGTGGCATAATTTGTTTTATAATTTTCAAGAATTTTTATTTTCATCTAGTTCAAAGGTAGAGAAAGAAAGAGAAAATCAAGCTTCCATCCATTGAATCAATCTTCAGACATCTACAACAGTTGGAGACTGGAACATGATAAAGCCAGGAGTCCAGAACTCTATCTGGGTCTCCTGAGTGAATGACAGATCCGTCATTTGAAAGCTCCCAAGATATATTATCAGGAAAATGAGTTGGAGTAGCTGGGACTCGCACAAGAACCGCTATATGTTTGTGTAGATCTTTTGAGTGAAGTGTTGGCTGCAACACAATTACATATCATGGTTGGCATAGTTTAATTATCTTTCTGCAGTGACAATCCTATGAGTTCATGCTACTGTCATCTCCAATTTTTCGAAGAGGAAATGGAGTCATGGAAAGATTAAGCTGCTGTGTTTACATGGTTAAGTTTGAATTACCATAATAGCATGAACTAATGGTAGTGAAATAAAATGTTTTTAAATTATCCTTTTGGTTATAAAAACTTTTTTTTTATCAAAGAAGTACTTATCAATCTTTTTCAAAAGATTTATTTATTTTTATTACAAAGTTAGATATACAGAGAGGAGGAAAGACAGAGAGGAAGATCTTCCATCCGATGATTCACTCCCAAAGTGAGCACAACGGCCAGTGCTGTGCAGATCCGAAGCCAGGGGCCAGGAACTTCCTCTAGGTCTCCCACGCGGGTGCAGGATCCCAAGGATTTGGGCCGTCCTCGACTGCTTTCCCAGGCCACAAGAAGGGAGCTGGATGGGAAGTGGTGCAGATGGGATCAGAACCGGGGCCCATATGGGATCCCAGCACGTTCAAGGTGAGGACTTCAGCCGCTAGAACACTCTGCTGAGCCTGACTTATCAATCTTTTGACCCTGGTTATTTTATAATGTTTATTCACCAAGCTTGTGTTTTTCTCTGTATCTGGCTCAAATGAAGGGATTTGTGGCACCTGCAATGTGTATAAAAATGTGTTATGTGCTAGTCACTGACCTACGATCTGGGGACATCAAGTTCACAGGTATCATTCTCATCTAAAGACGTGTGATGAGGCACTCTGGCTTTTTTCACATTCTGAAGCAGCTGTTACTCTGGTAACTCTAGCCTGGAGCTTCACTTGTGATCGTTTCGGATATTCCACTGGTATGCCTAGCTGAATTTCTTGCACATATTTAGCTTGTTTTCATGCTTGTAGGAAAATAGAATATTTCTGTAGAAGATATCTCCTGATTTGCTGACTTGTTGCCAGTCACATTAATGAGGTATCCCAGAGTCATAAAGCCCAAGAAGCATATACCAAGACTGATAAGATTGGACTAATCATGCTGGTAGTTGGTTATTTTTGACTTATGGAAAGACTCCTTCCATGAGCCCACAACACAAACATGATCCTGCCTGAGTGGGAGGAGAATGGTCCTAGCATCTAACCTCTAAACTGCTTCAGCCAGGCTACTGTAGCATCATCCTGCAGCCTGAAGTGACCTGCAGAATGGGCAATCATGAAGAAGTCCTGTGTCTATGCAGAATGGACAATCATTGGCCAGGGGTAGTCTGAGGAAGCACTGCCACAGTGCAATTGCAGTATTGAATTTCATGTCATCCTAGCCAGAGGCTGAGGCTCTTCGTTGGTTATGTTCCCAGAGGTCTAAAAGATGCATTCTCAAGGTTGCTACCTAAGTGTAGCCCCAAATCAGAAACGAACAAATATATCCTGCTTCTTGGTGAGAGAAATATCAATGTCACATGGCAAAGTACAGGACTAGAGGGAAAGATGAAGATTTGGGAGCACTGGTGTAACCAGCCTATTATAGGAAGTAAAGGAACTGCCATCGCATGGGGCGATGCAAAGAACAGGAGCAGCTAACAAAGGGTGAAAGTGACACCACTGTGGGAGATTAAAGTGATCACTAGAGTTATCATCCACTGCCAAACTTCTAGGAGCAAGAAATCTACCTAGGTTGGGGGCAAGTAATGTGTTGAGTTTTTAAAGGGTTTTATAGGTGAATCTAAGTGTACTTTAGACAGAAATACAAGAATCACAAAAGGTAAAATGTCTAGCAAGATGAAGAGTCTCTGAAGTTTCTATTTACCAAATTGGCGAAAGTGGAAAACATGTGACCAATTTTGCACATAGCCAGGATTTTACTGAATGTGGAAATTGATTCAACAGTGAAATTAGGATGAACTGGATTGAGGGTGGAAAATAGGAAGGGAAACCGACTAGGAGTCAACTGAAAAAGTCACATGAAGAGTGATGAGCACCTACAGACGTGTATCATTTATGGAAATGAACAAGGGTAGATTTATTAAACATTGAAGGCGAGAACGCAGTGAATCTCTGAGTCACTGAGGGGAACAAGGACTAGGAAAGTCAAAGATGATTGGAAAGGCGTCCGTCTCAATGAAGGGCCGGGTTGGGGCAGAAGTGATGAAATCGGAAGGAAGAAGATGGGAAGTTTGCTATTGATCTTGTTGGGTGAAGGTATTGCCAGTTGGAGGGCTTTGTTGGCAGCCAGGCATGTAAGATCGAAACTCAGGTGAGAGTTAGTGCTAAAGACATGAAAGTAGGAGTTGTTTCGTGGCACTAACAGTTGTGGCCGTGAGTGAAACAGGGAAGTGATATGGAAGTATCATCATAAGCTTGTTTGCTGACTGCCAAGACACTGGGTGTGACTCACTGGAGAAGCAGGAGCTGGTTTCTCTCTCCTGAGAGCCAGCCCCACACTTGCCCTCATCTGAAACTGGTCGAAAGCAAAGAAGCAGTGAGCACGTGGCAGAGGCTGAAGGGGAAGGTGGAAGTTTCTAATGACACCTTTCCCTGGCTGATTTTCATTCTTTTGTTCAGCCAAGCCTGTGTTTTTCTCTGTTGCAGATGAGGGGATTTGTGACACCTGTTATGAATTTGTCTTTGGAAAATAATGCCTATCAGAATGCTGCTTTTCTGATGAGTGTCAGAATTGGGAGGAAAAACGTGTAAGATATATAAATAAGACTGGGATAAATACTTCACGGTGAACGGTATTTTGGCCTACTAAGTTTGAGACTATAATGCAAACGCCAGTGGAAATTCCCTGGCTTCTACCAGACAAGTTTAAGTAGGACCAGGACAACAGGACTCTTCTATAGCTGTTCATGCGAGATGTTATAATTATTTGCAGAATAGGACCTAGCTCATATCAAGGTCTCAAACAAAAATTGTTTGCTGTTGCAAATCTTTCCTGTCTGCTTGGAAATTTTCCTCCTGCCCATGTGACAAAGTCTTAGGATTTTGAAGATATTCTTTATCTAACTGCCAGAGTACATTTATTCCAAGTCTGTGGCTGTCTGTGGTTCTAAAAGATATTCCATAATTCATGTCATACTATGTGTCAACTTCCTTCGCAAGCAATTATGTGCTTATGAATAACTGCAACAATCACTACTCTATATTAAATATAACTTAGTGCTAAGCTGTGCTAGCCATTGTACCACTATTACTTTTTTCTTTATAATAACTCTACCAGGTGGCTATGACCACTATCATTTTATACTCAAGAAACAATGTGATTAATACTAATAACTTGCCAAAAATCACATAAATAGGATGTGATAATTCTGGTATTTGAACCTGTATCTGTGACTCATTTATTTAAGTAAAAAAAACATGTGATCATGGATATAAAATATTTTTGGAATCACCTCTGACATATTTTGAAGATTATTAAGCTTCATAAGAATTACACATTTGGGGCCCGGCGCGGTGGCGCAAGTGGTTAAGTCCTCACCTTGCACGCCCGGGATCCCATATGGGCGCCGGTTCTAATCCCGGCAGCCCCGCTTCCCTTCCAGCTCCCTGCCTGTGGCCTGGGAAAGCAGTTGAGGACGGCCCAAAGCTTTGGGACCCTGCACCCGCGTGGGAGACCCTGAAGAGGCTCCTGGCTTCGGATCGGCATAGTATTGGCCGTTGCGCTCACTTGGGGAGTGAATCATCGGACGGAAGATCTTCCTCTCTGTCTCTCCTCTGTGTATATCCGCCTTTCCAATGAAAAATAATAAAAAAAAAAAAGAATTACACATTTGATATTTTGTCTTAATGTGATTGGTTGTGATAGTGAATGGCTACATGAAGGAATTTGATCACAGAGTTCTGACCGTTTATACTCCTGAGAAACAGTGAAATAACAAAGATAAGAACAAGACTCATTCCAGGCACGGAACCTACTGCCTTTGAGGCTGGTTGTTTCTATGTATGTAGTTTAGGGAAGTCTCTCGGAAATGTTATAGTTCTGAATGCAACGGTGATGAAGACAAAAGGCTGAAGTAGAAGTGCTACTGTCTCAATCCTGGCTGGCCACCAAAAAGAGTCTGAACAGGATTCTGCTGTCCCAGTCACAACTCCATATTCTAGAGCGTGTTCTGCTGTGTTGGCTTAGAAACCAGATTATGCGAGCACACCAGAAATTAATCTGGTTCTCAGAGTAGATCAAAGTAATCTAAAAAAAAAAAACCCTAAAATCATTATGCAAATTTATTAATGTGTTTCCTAATGCTAGCCACTAGCTTTATTTTTGTACATTTTGACAGTTTTGAAATGGAGATATTCCAGACATTCCTTGCAATAGAGAAACCTGCTGTATATGGTAGCAGTTTTTGTTTCCTATGAAGCAGTTCTCATTCACCTTGCTAAAAAGCATCTCTTCATGTCAGCAGGATAGAGACTTAGTTCTGTGCAACTCACAGCCGATATCGGCTGAGGCTATTCACTCGTAAGACCAAAGTAATATATTACATAATTTAGAAGACTTAATGTTTTACTTAGTCTTCTTTCATCTGTCATCCAAACATGAGATAATATCAAAAGTGATGTTTCAAAATGAGAATTGTAAGAAGTGGTTCTGTCATTCTTCTCTTCCAAACCATCGTATTGAAACAAAGTAAAGCTATTTTCAGCACCCAATGCCCTTCAAGAACTCATACTGATCAACTAGCCATTTGCTTCTTCTCTGAGGCTGACAATTCTATCTTAGAAAATTGGCTGGAATGGGATTGCTGTGGTAAAACAGGTAAGTCCCCTCTTGGGCTGCCTATACCCCATACTGAAATGTCAGTTCCAGTTCTAACGGTTCCACTTCTGATCTAATTCCTGCGGCTGTGCCTGGCATGGCAGAGGATGGCTGGGGTCCTTGTGTTCCTGTCACTCGTGTGGGAGATCCAGGTGGATTTTTCAGGCTCTGGGCTCTGACCTGACCCAGTCCTGGCTGTGTTGTGAGCATCTGAAGAACTGATCCACAGATGGAAGTTCTCTCTTCGACCCTGACTCTCCTTTTCTCTTCACCTCTCTGATTTTCAAATAAGACAGAAAAAAAAATGCTAAGATATATTTATGCCTATGACACAGCAGTCCTATTGCTCTTTATCTCCAATTGCAGCCCCATAGTTTTATCTGCTCATTATATTTAATTATGCTTAATTAGCAAACCTAGACTAATCTTTCTGTTCACCAGGACAGTTTGCTCTAGCTCCTATCAACAACACACACGCTCTTCATCTGCTTCAGAATTGCTGTGGTTTTTTTTCTTTCTTAAATATTGGCTCAGAAGAGGGGAGAAAAACTGTACAAAGACAATGCTAGGCCTGCTCCTCCAGACACTCACCTGTTTTTGAATTTTGCTTTGCTTATCATGGTTGGCTGAGAACCAAGGGACTTTGGATAGGAGAGAGAAGCGTGGCCCCAGTGAGGTCATCTTGGCAGGATGTGTCCCCGCCTTCCCTCTGTGACTCACACACTCGTATTCCATCAGGATACCTAAGCTCTACTTGACTTCGTTTTGTTCTCACCGTGTGCAACGTTTGGGGATGTTTATTAAACAAACATTGTGGTTATTGTGGTTCTGAAAATTTCCTCCTTAATCCCAAGTGTCCTGGAATCACTCAACAAGATTGTGTTCTTTCTTTAAGAAGATGGAGATAGTGAAACTTGAAGAAAATAAATACAGACAGAGATTTCAAAAGGCATAGGAGATAGGAAAAATGTGAATTTCAGCATGTGGGGTTGGGTGGTGGTGGTGGTACTGTTTTCTCTCCCTGAGCTCGCTTTGGTTGATAGGATCATGCGATCACCTTTTCTGCATCTTTCTCTGTCTTCCTGGTGAAGTCAGGCCATGTTGCTGGGCGACAGCAATGTTCTGAGTGCACAGATGAAGAGCACGAGTTGTGCACTTGTTTGGGTGTTGGCGGGAAGCAGAAGGCAGGAGGCCATCTCACCCATCACAGGGACAGAGTGGATGTGCATAAGGTGATGGTTGTCAGGCATCTTTCATTATCATTCCCACTTCCAGGAGCACAATCCCTTTGCCTTTAGTTTGCCCTTCGCTCTGAAGGAATACACTTCTTTTACATCACAAATTTTGATGAAATTACCACATTTTTCATAATCCTTTTCTCCAAAGCCAAAGAGCTCATTTATTGTGCAGTTAAACTCCTCATCACACAGGTCACTTTTTCTATTTTGTGACAGACTTCAAACTGCTGTGCCTAAGAGCCGAGACTTCTTAACCTAAATCTGTTGATCCAGAAAGAATATTTTCCACAACTTCTCACACTTAGGCCATATATTAAATCAGAGGTCAATTAAACTTCCTCTTTATGAGCTAGTTTCCTGTCCTATTCTCTTGTATAACTTTATTTTTAGCTGAAACACATGTCTTTCTTTCCTTTGACTTTGTACTTGTTTATTTTAGCCTCCTGTTCTGATCATTAAAAGCAATTTTGAATTTGTCAGTTGACTTGGCTACACTTTTAGTTCTGATAATAACACTTTTAATGACCTTGAGAATGAGAATATTGCAGCCATGGCCTGTGGTCCATGATAGCTGTCCAATACAATGAAATTGAACAGTAATTAGAGCTCTGTGAAACCAGGCTAGGGGATTATCCATTAATGAGCAAGGTGGTCGTACAATCTTTGAAAATAATTGCATTCTCTCTTGCTAAAAACCTGTATCTGGCCTCATACACATTATGTGCAAACCAATTTTTTAAAAAATGAAACTCACTGCTAATTTCTCACTTCTCACATTACTAATATTTTGAAGCACAGTTTTAAGTCTCTTTTCCTTGGGTAATTATTTTATCTTAAAACAAATCTACAGTTGACCATACTGTTTTGAGCATCTGCCATTTTCATATGGTCATTTACCTTGTCCATTCATCATGTTTTCCTAAATGCTGGTGTCTTATAGATGTATTCGGTTTCTCAGTGCTCTGTGGTATCCCTCTATGTGCATACATGGTTATTTTATCCATCATGGTCAATAGTTTACCTGTGTTTCTTAATACACATTTTCTCCCCGGAGAGACTGAATGCTTCTCATCCTCTCAAGTGCCTCCACCAGAAAAAGCTGATGTGATGTCCCCGGGAAAGCTTTGTAGTCATGTGTTGAACCTGTTCCACATGCTTCCCTTGAGTATTCTTTTCTGCTATTTCTAGCATGTAACACATGGGGAACTCTAGAAGAAAGAGCAAAATGAGAGCAAAGTGACTCTGGCAGGTAGAAAAGATTGAGTTTTCCAAAGAATGCTTGACAGGCACTTTCTCCTTTCATTAAAATTCAGTGTCAATTGACCACATTATCTTGCTAGCGAAAGCTCTTAACTCTCGCTGATATTTTGGATTTTGCAATGAAGAAGCTGAAGATGGGATGTTGTGTTTTGGTTCACCTTTGCTGTGAAGGACCATACAAGTTTGTATCCAAAACTCAAATGTCATCCTTGAGTCTTTTATCCCTCAACCACATAGTGAATTCATTACTGTGTTCTGATCACTTTAGCTTCTAAACACAGTCTCTGGGGCCAGTCCCATGACTCAATGGGTCAATTCTCCACCTGCAAATGCCAGCATTCCATGTAAGTGTGAGTTCCTGTCCTGGCTGCTCCACTTTTCCTTCAGCTCCCTGACTGTAGCCTGGGATGGCAATATAGAGTGGCCCAAGTCCTTGGGATCCTGCACTCACACGAGAGACCTGGATGAGTCTTCTGGCTCCTGGCTTTGGATCAGCCCAGCTCCAGCTGTTACGGTCATTAGGGAATGAATCAGCTGCTGAAAGATCTTTCTTTCTGCCACTCCTTCTCCACAAATCTGCCTTGCCGATAAAAAGCAAAAAATCTTTTAAAAACATAAATCTCAATATGTCTGTTCTGCCAAGGCCCACAGCTAACAGTTCTCTCCCTGTATGAAGACAGCACTAGTCTCATTTGGAGGCTTGTGGCTTTCTATGGTCCTAATCCTTACCCCTGCTCTGTCTCACTCCCCCCTGTTCTCCATATGTTGTCAGGATAACCTCAGTAGAACCCAAGTCTATTCATCTAATATCTTCTTTGGAACATGTCAGCGGCACTGTGGTTCTGCTTAACTAGTATTTCCCACACAGCCCTGGACACCTATCATAGCAGGGGTAGGACTGGTGAAGCGAACAGCATGGACTCTGGAGCCAGGACCACAGAATTCAGTCCCTGCCTCTATGACTTGCTGGCTGGGCCCTTCTGAGAAATTAGTGTCTCTATGTCTCCGGCTCCTCATCTACCAAGTAAAACTTTTAGTAGTCTGTGCTTCATCTTTATGAGGTATGAACACCTGTATCTATGGATACTTAGTACACTTCCTGGAAACGGAGCTAGGTTATTACAAGGTTAAATAGCATGAAGATCTCTTCACCGTTAGCATGCTATCTTTGTTAGCTTTCTGGGGCACAGCCACTGTGTCTTTTCCTGACTTCCTCAAATGCACGAGAGTCTCTCCTCTGTGCTCTTACATTCTCCCTTCGCCCAATGAACTCTGACCTCATCATTAGCCCTTAGACTAAGACCTTCCTCTCCTGACCCATTCTGTGATGATTCCTAGACTCCTGATTGCAAGCTCTAATAGTGGAGCTACTAGTCTCTTCTGCTTGCTGCTGTAGTTGCCGTACCTAGCAAAGTCTATAAGACATCTGTGTACTTGTTAAGCACTTTGGTTTCTGAACTTCTATCTGCTCAAGGCACCTCCTGCCAGCAGGTGGCGCTCCAAAGCATGCCTTCACTACCATTTGATCACACAGCCTGGCCTGAAACCCCAGGACAGTTCAATATGTCCATTTCTGATTTTTTTATGATTTACAAAAGTTTGGGTTTTCCACAGATGTCTATTGTTATGTCCAAACAAATCTTTTCTAACAAGGAGTAATGTCTTAGTCACTAAATATTATGATAATTTATTGCTCATAAATTAAAATGATTATGCTTCTCAAAGACAATAATTTAGTATCTACTGAGAATTTCTTAGACAAACAATGATTGGCAAGCATGTCTAACACACACTCAGATCAAGAGGATTTCTTAATTTTTCTGAGAAAATTCTCTGATCTGTTTATAATACACTGGTTGTTTTATTTTGGTTATGGATTTTTAATTGCTGCTGTTTTATTACTATTGATTTGTAGAATTACTCTGAGATCATAATGTTTTTCTGAAAGCTCTGATCCTAACTAATTGCCGGTACGCTACCTTTAGCCTTTCTTATTTTTGTTCCATGTTGATTCTTCCCATCATGGAGCTTTTTCTTTTTTCTTTCTTTCTTTCTTTTTTTTATTAGTTAAGTTGCATTATGTGACAGTTCCATAGGCTCTGGGATCCCCCAACCTGTCCCCGTGCCCTCTCCCCAATGTGGGTTCCTCCACCATGTTGTAGTATTACAGATCAAATTAAGTCCAGATTCTTTCTTTGCAAACATATACCAAGCATAATGTCCAGCATCTTATTGTCCAGATAAATTCAACTGTTTCTTGGGGACACCATCTCTCGTCTAAAGTTAGAGCTGGCAGAATATCATCCCAATCAATTGAAAGCCCCAGCACATCATCAACAACAATTTACAACATCATGGCATTAATTGACATGGTATTGAATAATCAATATGTAAAAACCATGCAAGTTCTTAACCACTTCCTGTGACTACTTCATTGACATTTCATTTTTTGTTTATACACAGAACCGGCTGCTATACACCTTAAAGTGGCTATAGGGTACTATTCACCTATCTCGTGTCTATTTTCATTTTAGTATTTAGCAGTTGATAGTGTTGAAGCATAATTTTGCTGAACTTGGCGGATTTTAGGATAGTCTAAGCTGGCTTATAAATCTAACAAGGCATATGCCAACAGTTGAGGTGCAGAACAGTTTTGGGAGGGGAATGCAGAGAAATCTTCAATACCCTAACGAGGCATAATTAATCTTTGTGTCCTACCTAGTAAGGTATATGTGGATCCACACTGACCGTTTCCTGTCTGGTTCTATGCTTTCCTTGTATTTCTCTATCTATTCTAATTTTTTTTTGGGGGGGGGCATGGAGCTTTTTCTATGTCACAATGAAATAAGTGTCCAAAAACATGGTCCCCAACTTACAATGATTTGGCTTTAAAACCAATGATTTAGCATAAAACCCTAAATCACACTTAAATTTTGCACTTTGATCTCTCCCTTAAGGTATTGACAGTGTCATAACATTCTCCAGAAATTTCTTTTTGTATGATGTGTAAGTATTCTGAGCAGCTTGACAGTAGGCTAAAGTACGCTATGATATTTGATAAGTATGGTGTATTGTACTAAGACTTACGGTAGTCCAAATTACGATGGGTTTATTTGGGATGAAAAACCCTTTTGTATTTTCTTTTTAGCAAAGTGGATCCTGGTCAAAACATCGGAGAAATGCTGTGTTTCTCATTGCCTATGCTGAGATGTGAAGATCTGTTTAGGGGCCAGGAGCTGGGGATATGTGAGTAAAATCCATCCTGGGTGTCTAAATCTAAGTGGAAAGTGAGAAAAAACATGCTTTTCTGAAATGGAATCTCATTTATGCAAAATTTGTACTCTATTAAAAGTCAGCCTAACACCTTTATTACTATTTTATTTTCGATGTTGTTTACATAGTTGAGAAAGACGTATGCCCATGTGGAGGTCAAGGTAGGTAAGAAAGTGGATTAGACAATTGATTCCAATGTTTTTCCCTTCCTGTATTTGGGGGAGGGGAAGTCAGCAAGGGAGAGGACCACTCCCAGCTGTCTAACCACATCAGTATCCAGGGATGGGGGATGGCCACTTGATGTCATCTTAGAACCCCATTGTGGAGCATGTTCCAAGGGTAGTGCTTAAGTGGCTTCAATAGTTTTAAGATGCTGTTGGCTTTGTTGTTCCAAGACTAAGAAATTCTTTCCAAGGCCCATTGGCTGACAAAGTCCACCTTAGAGTATCCAGCCTAGATACTTGCTGTCAAAGCTTGGTAGGAGAGTTGTCCAGTTTATTCTGCCCTCCATCTTCTGCCATGGTTCTAGATATTCTCAGATCTCAGTGAGATGGCTGTGCTGTTCCACATGTGCATATTGGCATGCTGTCCACTGCCCAGGCATCAACAACCGAGGAAGCCTAGTACCAATACATGGATTCCATAATCAGACCACATATTCCATGATTTTTCTCATGGTCAGAGTTCTAAATCCAAAAGTCCAGATGGTGGGATCCTCCCCTGAGGTGACCCTAGACCTGATGCCTGTGTTTGCCAGCCAGTATAATAGCCAACTCATTGTGTCACCCACATTAGCTACACACACACTGCTGGTTGCAGCTGCCTCATTAGTTCTGTCTCAAACCCCTTCTCATAAGCAAACCAGTGGATGCTATGGCCCAGCCAAACCCTGCCCATCGCACACTCAGACCTCACACACATTAGTGAGAACTGCTACCTATTCAGAGCACCCCCAATAAACTTCACCAGGCTTGCTTTCAGCCCTGATTCTTGGTTGGGCACACTGATCCAGTGTGTCCCACATCCCATTTAAATCTCATACACACCAATGTGTGCTGCAGCCTAGTTCAATCCAATCAACCACACTATTAAACCCACTGTTATGCTGGAGAAGGCTGCTGCTTTGTCCAGACAGGCACATTCCCAGCCCTGGTTCTCATGGCTCGCTGGTGAAAACTATAGCCCATAGGTTCCCAAGGTTTCCCTACAAGGCCCACTTTCAGCCTTGGATCTTGCAGTTTCCATGTGGTTAAGTGCAAGTTTTGCAGTTCAATTTGACATGCCTTGTTCCCCAGTTCTGGTACTTTCAACTGATTCTGCAGCAAAGCCTAACCAGCCTGCACTTAACTCTGGCTCATGTAATCACCAGTGGATATAGTAGCCTAGCCCAGCCCAGCTCCCCTTTAAAACCAGCTCACATGCAAGACGATGGGTGATGTAGCCCTGCCCAGCCTGGTCTGGTTCAAGTCCCAGCTCTCATGCAGCAGTGGCAGCAGTAGCATAGCAGGAGAGCCTCTGAAGTAACCATATCAGATTCACCCCCAGTCCTGGGCCTGCAGTCAGTACTGTGGCCCAGGTTGGCACATTTCACCTCACTATGGCATTCATTACTCCCTGGCTCTGCCCATCCTGCCTCCTGTTCCAGTTCATGCCAACCCCCAGTCCCAGCCCTGTTGTCAACTGGCTGCTGTTGTGACCCAAATCGACCTGTTCTGCACCCCATCCTGGCTCTTAAAACTGCCAGTAGGTGCTATGAACTGGCCCAGCCTTGCTTGACCCCAGACCTGACCTGCACGTATGTCAGTAGGTACAAGGCAAGTCTCACCTCATGCTTATGAGCAGGGACTGTGTCCTGACAGTTGCCAAGCTCCTCTGTCAGGCCAAATCCCAGTCACATATCTCTCCTGCACCCATGGGTGCTTTGCAAGCCTGACATGGTCCACCTTGTGTCCCAACATTCACCAGCAGGTTACAGCAGACTTTTCTGACCAGCCCACATCCATTCTGGCTCTTATTTGTGGGTGCTACAGTACAGCCAGCCCTGCCTGGGCCAGACCTGGCTCTCCTGTGGTTCAGCAGGTACCACAACCTAGCCTAGTATGTCCTATACCTGCCAGAGGGTGCTAGTCTAGCCCAGTCTGGCACACCCCCAAGCCCAGCATACACACGTGCTGAAAGATGCTGTGGCCATTTCCAGCCCAGTCCAGCAACCGTCCCCCACCCCTGCCATTTTGGCTCTCACACTTACCAGTGGGAATTGCAGCCCAGCAAGGCGCTTTCTTTAGCTCCCCAACCAGGCTCATTCCCAGCCATAGATTTTACATATGCCAATGATTGTTTCAACCCAGCTTGACATGGCCCATCCCCTGTCTTGGATCTTGCTCTCAGATGCCACAGCCTGGCCTGACTCGGTCAGACCCAAGTTCCAGTTCTTACTTGTGGGTGCTGCAGCCTAGCCCTGCCCAACCTACCCCCCCCCCCCATCCTGAGCTCTCATGCGAAAGAAAGGTACAGAAGCCCAGCCTGGTATGGCCTGTACCCCATTCTGGTTCCTTCGCCTCCCAGTGTGTGTTACAACTTGGCATGTCCTTGCTCTAGCTAACCTACACACCTGCCAACAAGTGCAAGTGGAACAGCCTTGCTAGTCTGGCCTACACTTAGCTCCAACACTTGGCCTCAGCCCCACTCCAAGGCCCAGATCTCACACATGTCAGCAAATGCTAGGACCCTGCCCAACATATTCTTGGCGTTTGTGAATGCTGGTGGGTTGCTGCTTCCCACCCAGCCTGTCCCCACACTCAACTCTTGGGTGTGCCTGCAGGTGCTGTAGGTTGGACTAATCTTGTCTACTCAGAACCCCAGATCCTATTAGTGTTGGAGAGTTCTGTGGCTGTGCCTAGCTTGGATTGTCACCACCCCCAGCTCTCATGCAAAAACCAGTGGGTACTGAAGTTCCACAGAGATGAGCCTACAAATGTGCCACAGATTTTGCCCCAGACCCAATTCTCTCAGGTTCAGCATAGTGTCATGGCCTAATATAATGTGGCCCACCCTCTGTCCCAGCACTCACATGGCAAGCATCCCAGCCTTAGCTTTTGTGTGCTTCAGTGGGGTGTGATTAAAGTCAGCTAGCCCATGGGCCTAGCGCAGTAGCCTAGCAGCTAAAGTCCTCGCCTTGTACTCCCTGGTACCCCATATGGGTGCTGGTTCTAATCTCAATGGCTCCGTTTCCCATCCAGCTCTCCATGTGTGACCTTGGAAAGCAATCGATGATGGTCTAAAGCCTTGGGACCCTGTACCCGCGATGCCAATGGGCAGGAAACAAAAGCAGAAGAGAGTTTCCTGAGTTCATATTTCTTTTATTTTAAAAAAACGATAGCTTAATTTCAAAGTTTTTAAGGTTTAAAATTTAAAAACACAAGACTACTTTTGCGGTTCTGCTTACCGTCTACAATGAATTTGCCAGAGAAATATCTCCGATTCTCAGATACTCTGCTCTTCCTTCTCCCATGTATCTATTTTGATGAATCTTAGACATGAATTTGACAGCTTCTGGTGAATTTTAACATTTCTGGAAAACCTGACTAAATCTAATGTATGTAATATATAATTCCTCAATGAAAATTTCTTTTAAAAGGCTTGAGATGATCATATGGCTTCCATTTATTTTCATTTGTTACATTCATTTTCTCTTATAATTATTTCTTTATTTGAAAGGCAGAGTTGCAGAGAGAGAGGAAGAGATTTAGAAAAAGATCTTCCTGCTACTGATTCACTCCACCAAATAGCTGCAATGACCAGGGCTGGCCCAGGCCAAAGCCAGGAGCCAGGAGCCAGGAGCCAGGAACCAGGAGCCAGGAGCCAGGAGCCAGGAGCCAGGAGCCAGGAACTTCCTCCATGTCTCCCATGTGAGTGCAGGAACCTGAGAACTTGGGCTATCTTCCACTGCTTTCCCAAATGTATCAGCAGGGAATGGGTTAAAAACGAAACAGTCAGAACACAAACTTGAGCCTATATGGGATGCCAGCATTGTGGGAGGTGGCCTAACCACTATGCCACATCACCACCCCCTACTCATTCATTTTATTTTGTGTTTTTGTTTGTTTGGTTGCTTGCTTGTTTTTGAAATTTCTTTTTTACTTTTTGTAAAATTTTACTCATTCATTTTTACATTCAGATTTTTAGGGCATGAATCATACACAAGACAGCACTTCAGATGTCTGATTAATAAATATGCAGATGTATTGATGGTATGATTCCTGTCTGTGGTGAGCTTACAGCATTTTATTAATAAATTTACATTCCTGGTGTGTTGTTTCCATCTTTCTTCTTATGTTATCCTCTCCTTTCTTATCCTTATTTGGATATTTAATATTCAGCTAGTTACCACCAATAAAAGCAAAAAGTTAAGAGAATGCAGCATGGTCACAGATTGAGATCAAGGATTGGGAAGCAGAAATGACAATAGCCTCTTTTTGTCTCTATGGAATAAAGAAATATTTAAAAATAGAAATAAAATCTGGCTTAATAATTAAAATGGGTAGCATTTCTAATCATTTTTACATATATTAATTCATTTGTTTTTAGTAGCAACCCATGATGAGTATTATCAGTCTAATGATTTATGAATGAGAAAATGTGTCATAAACATTACAAACTAACATCATGAAGTCTTGAGGAAAAAAAAATCACTAGAAGCTCATGATTATTCTTTTCCTGGATTCCCTGTTGAAGAATGTCCGTGTAGTTAGCTTACAACTTAATTATTTCTGCAGTCTCTGGTAACTAAATCCTTTAGAGGAAATGGAAAGCAATTTGAATTACACTGAGTAAGTCACCGATTTCATGAATTCATCCTTCTTTGGAGTCCCTGGAGTAACATGAATTGAAATACGTCAAGAAGGAATTCAGCAAGATTTCAGGAGAGAATTTTGTTTCCCTGTCTGAAGTCATCACCACCCAGAGTTTAAGGGAAGAATTAACCAGCAGCTTGAGATGTTGCACTAAACTCAAAGAGAGGGACACAAAATATGTAATTTTAATAAAGGAAATGAATTCCAGGATTCTTCCTTTTTGTATAAACCAATACAATCGCATTAATTACTCTGGGTCTGTTTTGAGTAAATAACAAACAAAGAAGCTATAAGCAAATACCTGTCAGAATATGAAGAAGAGAAGAGGAGAATGGTTTTTTGAGATGAATAAGGAAAGGGCTCAACCAGCAAAATCAGGGTAAATGTTGACATTAGGCTTTTGCTGCTGTGGCCATACCCATGGTTGCTATGGCAATAGGTAGCAAAACAGTGACATAGTCTCTGATGGTGGTGCCAGATCTAGGCACACCCTGCACAGCTCAAAGGTCTGCCTCCCAGCTCTCCTTTCTCTTGTAAGTGGCTGTTGAAAACCCAAAACCACAGAGGCATTTATCAGCCTCTGAAATGATATTAATTAATTAATATGTCCACCTATTTATTCTTTTGTTTGTTCAGCAAACATTTGCCGAGTCTGGCTATGCAAGTGTTCTTTCTCCCCAGGGGAAAGAAGTTCTTAGAGAGAGCTCAGTACATTACTTGTTCTTTTGTTCCCCTAAACAAACTAAGGATGCTTCACTTCATTCTCCTCTCTTCCCTTCCCGCCTTTATTTTCTGAGAAAGTTGGATGAACCATTAGAAATGCCAGTAAATTGCTGGGTCAATAGAAAGAACTTGAGACTTGAGAATTATGCCTCTACCCAGAATGCGGAATCTTCTAAAGCTATTAATAATATGCCTTTACCTTGGGCTGGGGTGAAACTACAGAATAATTTTTTCTTAAGCCAATAAAAACTCTGGATTTAACTACTAATGTCAATGATCCAAAGTTTATATTTCCAAAACAAAACAGGAAAAATGAAGCTAATATAAAATGAGAGACATAGAAATGAAAAGTTTGCAAACCATTTATGTGTTTAAGCATATCATGTACATTATTTTATAGAATTTATATTTCTAACAAGGAGCATCTTTTCTACACTCCGTACGAAAAATATATTCGGCAGACAGTTTGAGGTCATATACTTTGTCTTAGGCTGGTCAGAGGCCAGGATTCCAGCTCAAATTCATGTGACTCCACACTCAGCTTTTTTTTTTTTTTTTTTCAGGCATATAAGCAGGCGCCCTCACTTTTATTGAATGGCTGTAAAGACAAAGTTCTGGGAGATACTACCAGAGTTTCAGTCAGGTTGATGCATGGAAAATAACACTCCAAATAAAGCCCAAATTCCAATGAAGATTAACAGAGAATTATAGAAACTCAATGGAAACTGGCTCAGAAGAAAATGTGTGAGTTCCAAAGTCCACTTGTGTGACAAGGCAGCTGCCCAGTTACTGACGTACACATGTGCCACTCTCACAGAATGGCAAGAGTAGTAAGGGAAAGATTGGTAAACAGAACTGCACGGGGATTATCCAAAAGGAAGGATTTGTTGTGCCTTTTGAGTTCAAAATGCTGAGACATTTATGCAGAATTTATGTTGGAAATAGGAAAAGTCAGCTAGGCAGATGGAAAGGCAAGTCAGACTAAAAATCTAGGATCAAATAAGAAGGCGTCAATGGTGCTAGAATTGTGGTGGAACAGATTAAACCACTGCCTATGATGTCAATAGAACGTTTGCGTGCTGGTTCAAATCCTAGCCAGCTCAGTTCTGATCCCACTTCGTGTTAATGTGCCCAGGAACGCAGTGGAAGGCAGCCCAGGCACTTACCTTCCCGATGTGAGAAATTAGCATAGTGTTCCCAACTCCTGCTTTCTGCTTAACCCTGCCTTAGGTATTACAGTCATTTAGGGAGTGAACCAGAAGGAAGGTGTCTGATTCTGTCTCTGTTGTCTTTCTCTAATTATCTTCATAGAAACTAAAATTCTTTAAAACAGAACTCCTCAGCAGAGAAAATTATGTAATCAAATATGTGAAGGAGGTGTGGGAACAAGACGGGACTTCGGAGTAAATGCAGACACTGTGATGAAGCGCTGACTTGGTGTGTTTTGAGAGCGATGTGTCCAATGACTTGCTAGAGAGTGCAGGAGAGGCAGTGGGAGAAGAGCTCTCATCTGCTCCTGGGAAGTGGACCGAGTGGGACCGAGCAGATAAGGACAGTGCATCTTACTTGCTAGCAATAGCAAAAATTGTGAACTGATAAATATAATGATCTAACTTGCTTCATCACTCTGGCTGTTCTGATGAAAGAGTTAGTGTGTAGAAACCAAACTCTACCTTGGAAGGTCACAGTGATTCCAGTAGGATATGGTGGTATCTGGGGTTAGGGTGGAGGTGGTGACAGAAAGCGTCAGCCTGTCTGGCCTGAGAACTTACTATTCTAGCAGTAGTCAGATAGCTCCTGGATTCTCAAATTACAGGTTTAATAGTGAATACAGAGCACTAAGCAATCCCCTGAATGTACTGGAAAACAGAACAAATCCAGACGTGGTTAGAGGTGAGTAGCTGATACATCAAGGAAAAGTACTGAGTGAGTTTCTTGTGCTTTGTGACTTTGAACTTGCCAGCAGACCCAAGTATGAAACAAGCACGGGTATCCTACACCTGACAATCACTCTTTAGGATTATTAGCTTAAATACCCATATGACTGATAATTAGGAAACCATATCAGCTGCTCAGTAAGATGGGGTAATTCTTGAAAATGGTGAGACGCAGAGGGGGAGTTCCCAGTCCACATAAATTGTGTCCAAATATCTGTCTGATTCCTGAGCCACGCATACACAGGGCAGACTGTAGGCAGCACATGAGACCAAAGAGAAAAACTTGATATCAGAATTTGGAATTCCAGTTCAGCCAAGTTGACTGTTGGAAAAACATACTGCTATTCAGCAAGAGAAAGTAAGATGACTTGGCTTCCTGAAGGTATTAATGTCCAGCATACAATAGAAAGTTAAGAGGTATTCAAAGAAACGATAAAATGGCCTAACACTTATGAGAAAGGCACTGAGTGGAAATCCATTCCAACATGAGTTGTAAGTTAAAACTGGCAGGTAATAATTTCAATGTGGTTGTAATAAATATGTTTTAATTTTTAAATGTGTAGGAAAATAAATGAAAATGTAAAATATTTCAATAGAGAAATTGAGACTTTAAAAACAAACTTCTTGAACATTCAAAAAAATCTAAGATTAGAGAAATCACTAGATAGATTTCCCCGTAGACTGGAAATGATAGAAGAAAATCTTAATGACCTTGAAGAAGCATCTTTTAGAAATCATCTAGTCTGAAGTTCCCATAGAAGAGACAAGGAATATGCTGATGGAATTGCATTATAGCACATCAGGTTAAGCTGCCAGCTGCAACAACAGCATCCCACGTGAGTACCTATTTGAACGCCAGTTGCTCCACTTCCAATCCAGCTCCCTGCTAGTGTGTCCGGAAGGCAGCAAACTATGGTTCAACTATTTGGACCACAAATATGATGTGAGAGACCCTGACGGTTTTACTGGTTCCTGGGTTAGATTTGGCCCAGTCCCCTAATGTTGTGGCCACTTGGGGCAGTGGATCAACAAATGGAAGATCTGTTTTTCACTCTTCCCTCTCTCTGTCACTCTGCCTTTCAAACAAATAAATCTTGCCCCAAAATTCAGATATTCAGGAACACGAAAGACAAAATAGTCTAGAATACAAACAATTGTAGTCTCAGAATGGGAAGAGGAGACTCAGATATCTGAACTTCATGCACTGTCTCTCAGGTTGTGCATTCTCAAGAAGTTGACATCAGAAACATGGATACTGGTGTTCGGGGTACTGTGTTTTTTTAAGTCATATTTATTTTTATTGGAAATGCAGATCAAACTTACAGAGAGAAGGTGAGGTAGAGAAAGAGATCTTCCAACTGCTGGTTCACTCCACAATATGGATGCAATGACCAAGCCTATTCAAACAAGGAGTTAGGAGATTCTTCTGGGTTTCCCACGTGGGTGCAGGGTCCCAAGGTTTTGGTCTATCCTATACTGTTTTCTTTGGGATAAGCCAACCAGCTGGCTGAGAAGTGGAGCAGCCAGGACACAAACAATGCCTATATGGAATCCCAGTGCTTATAGTTTAGGGATTTAGCCATTGAGCCATTGTAACAGGTCCAGAAAACATCTTGAAACGGCAGGTCAATAATCCCTTTGTATTTTCTGTTAGAGAGTAAAGCATGAGAGATTGCAGGTATAGAATGTTTGAACTGTACTCTCTTGAAAATATATTTCATTTTTCAAAAAAAAAAAATTCTGTATTTCTGGATTGAGTTAAAAACAATTTTGAGCCACAGTAGCCTCACCAAATAACCAAGTAACACTGGAATAAATTGAGGAGTTATGGTTATCTTAGGATGAAGCACATATTGCAGTTCACCACAGACCCCCAGCATTTCTTCTTGTGTTACACTGGACCCATTTCACTCATATATTGTTCTGTATCTCAGCTTCCAACATAATAGCAGTTCCAGGGGAAATAATACAAGTAAGAGTATTGCTGAAATTCACATCAACTCAAAGGGTAAAGACAATAATAAAATTTGGAGAAAGGACATTTAGGCCAACAGTTAAGACTCCAGTTAGAATGTCCCCGTCCCAAGTAACATTTACCCAGCTCTGCTTCCTGATTGCAGCTCCCTGCAGAAGCAGACTTAGAAGCAATGGGTGATGGTTCAAGTAACAGGGTTCCTACAGCCCATGTTGGAGATTTGAGTTGTGTTTCTTGCTCCCAGCTGCAACCTTGCCCAATCCTATCCGTTATGCCAATTTGGAAAGTGAGCTAGCAAGTGAGAATTTGGTCTGTCTGTTTTTCTGTTTCTCAAATACTTTTTGAAACAGAAGATAATAAATTGGTGATCAGCCTATTTAATTAAATTTGCTAAGTGGTGACTGTACACCCAGAACTCACTATAGACCATCCTCCTCATTCTCATTAGTTTCCCATGTTCTTAAGGGAGATGAACATAAGTTCGAAAACAAACATTAATCAGAAATAAATTGGCTGGAGAGCAATGTACAAAGATGTCTAAAAAAGGTTCACAGAACACTTGCAAGAATTGAAGCTCTATTTTTTTCATGAACATCTTGAAGTTTCCTCTTATGTGATATTTTAGTTGATTAACTCATTAAATCATGAGGAAAAATAAAATGAAGATTATGTGTAAATAAACAGAAAAATAAATGGACACGTGAAGAAGCATCATACATTAATTCCTCAAAATCTCATATGTAACAGCCACCAGGAGCAGGATAGATTCCTAATGACAGATACAGGAGTTCAGATAAGTGAAAGCAAATGGTAAGGCAAGGAAAATGTGGAAAGGAAAAACAAATAAAGCATTTCTAGAGATATAAATAGAATAGAAACAAAATTTAATGTTATGCAACACAGAATCATTATAAAGGTACATAAGGATATTTAATGAGCCCAAGGAAAATATATTTTAAGAAAAACAAAGCTATGCATGTATTTCAACTTTCTTAGCACTAAAATGTACTTGTCTTTTAATTTGTTTTCTCAGGATATTTCTGAAGTATCTTCTTTCTATGCATGAAGAAATCACACAAAATAATATAGAGCAATGATCTACAAAGAACTATGGACAACATATCCATGGACAAAGGAAAGACAATATTTATACAGTGCTGTTCCCTTGGAGGAAAAGGCAGAACAAATGGACAAGATTATTATCTAAGAAGCCGCTCTAGGAAAGGAAGTGCTCATGAAGCAAATATTGAGCCAACGCTTTAGGTTGCTCTACGTTCTGATGAAGAATAATCAGCCCTAAGGATCTGCTGAGTGAGTCTTCTGCTTCAGGGACAGTGTCATGTTCTTTCTCAAGAACATTATATATAAAGTGGGAAAGAGCAGGTCGTTCTTAGATTTTTTTTTTCTTTGTACTTATTGCCAGCTACAAACGCAGCTAAGTCCTGAGGAAAAGACAATGTGAGCCAGAGATTTTACAATTGGATTAAAGTGTAAATATAGGCCACATGTAGTCTCAGATGTGCAAGTGCTTAGAAAATATATTATGACTAACCTTTTCCTTCACTTTATGTGTGAGCAAAATCTAGTGATCTTGATTAGAATAACTATTTGCTTCACTTATTCAAATATGTCCAATGAAAGAGATGAACATTACATTAAGGCTTTTGTGCTATGTTACGCTCATTTTTCTACTTGAACTAAGAACATTATGACATTTCCAAGAAAGTAGATACTAAGGGCTGCCTCCATAAGAGAATTGGTGGAACGTGGTAAGGCTGCAGCTTGAGTCAGTAGATTAGTGTGTTGGAAATAACTAGTAGCAACATTTAATCTTCAAGTTTCAGACACGAGAATCTCTGCAGTGTGTCAAATGGAGTCCAAGCCGTGGGGCTGTCCTGTTAGTTTACTATTTGTTGCTTAAAAGCGCAATCTCTGGAATAAATAAGACTAGGTTATAGCTGCATCATGATGGTTTGATACTTAATCTTTCTAAGTCTCAGTCACTAAGCTTCAAGTTCTAACTACTGGTTAGTGTGACTACTAATCAGTAAATGTAATAAATACACTTATCAGATTATGTGGAAGTTGGGTGACTGTCTGTACTTGATTATCCTTTAATATTCTACAACTCAAACTAAGTCTGTAAATTGGAGGTTTTTTTTTCAGCTTTCAGCAATACAAAAAAAATAATCTCATAAAAGACTAATGATCATATTTTAGTTCTGATCAAAACATGTTTTGATCAAAATGTTTTATCGGACTCCTAAAATCCAGTTGTGATAAAAATATATTTTATTGGACTCCTAACTGATAGATCCAAAGTTAGGTGCTAATGGTACAAACAGTCGTAGTACTTGGGCCCTGCCATCAGAAAAGGTGAGATCTCATAGGAGAGATAACCACATACCCAAAAAGTCTAATGCAACAGAAAGATGGTTAAAAGAGATAGGGACAGGATTCTCTGCCATGTTTTCAAGGGCCTTATGCCATGCTTATGACTTCTGAAGACTTTTGCTAAAAATCGAGAGTTCACATTTTTCATTAAGAAGTGATTCTGTTCACAATGGGATTATCAGCCAGTGGTTTACAGGACAATTGAGGAAACACGCTTCATTCAATGTAGAGGTCCAGGTACAAACTTTAGCTATGTCTGAAGGATAAACAGAAGACAGCTAGATTAAAAAAAAAAAAAAAGGTATGATCAGCTTTCTGGCCATGGTCTCGAAGGGAGCAAAGGTGTGGCTGCAGACAGAAGCAATGTGGTATGCCTACATCATGAGCTGTTCAGAGTATTGGGGTGTGGGCAGATGGTGAGCGCATGGCTACAAAATGCGACTCAAGTTGGGAATTCTTGGAGAATTGCCTCTCTATACCATTCTCCTTACCTTCCCATTTTTCCTTTCTCCCCGTGTTGAACTATATGTTAGGACTTGCCTATATTGGACCTTATCCTGATTCACTGAGAGACAATACAGTAAAATAGCTTAAGAGATTCACAGAATTTCTGAGCTATCTTACATTTTCCCTTTCATTTCTATACAGGCTAGATTTGAAATGCAAAAAACCAAGCATATCACTCAATATTTTAATTTTATTATTTGGTTTATCATGACACATCATGCCCATGAAACATTGTAGGCAGGTGCTAGTGCACTGATAATCCCACTGTGAGCATTCTGTGGGGTTTTTTTCAGCCTAACTTGTAAGGTGAGAAAGTCCCACAGCTCTAACTGCTACTTGAATGCTTCACAAACTGGGATGCCAGAGGTAGAGTATATTGTGTCTTTACTTGTTAGCATTGCTCCAGTCTGCCATGCTCTGCCTTCTTCATTCTACAGAATTCTCCAACTTAGTGAATGACTTAGGTTTCTTCCTAAGGACCAATATGTATGAGCAAAGACACTATTGGAAGCTACAGACGCCTCAAGAGGAATGGGATACAACCCAAAAACAACAGCCAGATTTAATTCTGTTCAGTTTTTTATAATGAGACCACTCTTATTTCACTTTGATCCTAGGTGAACATGTTTGTATTGGACCCAGCACCTGGCTAGCAACCAACAGAGACACACATCTGAATGATTCCTATCGCAGTTCGTGATGAGGACCTTAATGACTTCCCACCTGGGTGAAAACGCTGTGCTTTAGGTACTGAGGTCAACAATCACTGGACATTCCAGCACAGAAGGAGCAGCTGTTAAAGATACTCATCTTCTTTGTTCATCTGCCCAATGTAAACTGGACTTTCATGCTTAGAATGCTAGTACCAACTACTGAGCTATCAATTAACTCTTTGCCAACACCTCTCAATTTCTCTTGGGATATCTAATCATTTGTTATTCTTAAAAATTAAAATACGAACAACAGTAGAAACCAGAAAAGATAAAAGATAACCTTTAATGATATGCCTCAAATTAGACTCTATTTTATAATACTGTATTATAATTGCATGATGCTAACAGATGCATGAATCATGAGTTTTGCTCAGCTTTTATTTTCATACATAACTTGATTAATAATCAATTTGGCATTTCAGTTCCCCTCACACACATATTCTTTTTAAAATAAGAAATGCAATGTATGATGAGTATTGTATACATATACAAATTATACATATTTATGGATGGTATGTGATGCTTTGGTACATGAAAACTTTGTGTAACAAGTATGTTTACATAATTATTAAAATAGCATTACTTTATGGCAAAACATGCAAAATCCTAAAAGGGTCTCCTGCACTGACTTATATTAATTCCTCTGTAACCAACAGATATCTAATTTGAAACATATAGAGAATAAATAAGAAATATATCATTAGTTTCTTTACTAAAATGACTGCAGGCAGATTCAAGTATCAGTTGGTCAGGAGTTAAATAGAATTTAAAAAAGGATTTCTTCCTTTGCTATGCCTTGCAGTTCTGTGGGACAGCTGTATGAGCAGAGGGACAGTAAGAAGTAATGTGTTGGCTCAACCCTTGTGTACTTTCCACTACCAATGTCTCACTGTGAGTTTCTAAGCAGCTAAAAGGTTATAACAAACTTTGAACTTTCCCAGGTTTATTTTAGTATTAATGGAGAGAATACGTTTGACAAAGTTAGGCTAAGGAACCCAAAATGATCAGCGTTGAGAACTGAAAGATAACACAAATATGAACTGAGATATGATAGACAGGCTCATTAGAAAAGATTAAAAACACACTATCTTTGACAAGTTGAACAGTCAGGGTTTGGTTACCTATTACAAGTTAGGGGAAAGGAAGGAAAGATGGTTAATAGAAGAAAATGGGCATAGCTAATTCATGAATGTCTTCTCAGTGATCAAAGTGAAAGACAGTTAGGACACAGAGCAGTATCGTAGCTAAGAAACACTGAGGAGGGCCACATCCCATACTGGAATGTCTGCGTTTCAGTCCTGGATTCCATTCCAGGTTTCCCTTCCTGCTAATGCATATCCTGGGCAACAACAGGGGATGGCTTAAATATTGGTTCTCTGCCACCCACTCACATGAGAAACTAAAACTTAATTTCTCACTCCTGGCTTTGGCATTACCTAGCCCAGCTCTTGTGGAAATTTGGGAATTAAGCCAATAGAAGAAAGATGTATCTGTCTTTCCCTCTTCTGTCACTCTACCTTTCACATAAAATTAATTAACCAAAAATATTAAGGTGGTAAGTAATTAAAATAGTATTTACAATTTTGACTGAGAATGATTTTACTCAAAAGAATAAATTGAGTAAGTGATAAGAGAGAAAACTAAAGACATATATTAAAGTTGAGTATTTGAAGTCCAGGACAAGAGTTGTTAAAGAAAGCGAACTTAGGAAAAAGTTAAAGAAGGATGAGAAGCAATTATTGAATATATAAAAGATTAGAAGAGAAGGAAATGCTGAATGTCAAGAGAGTTTATCAAGTGCCTCCAAGATATCTAACAGTTAAGAATCAGTTTAGTCATTGCCTCATTTTTATTTCATTCTTAGACAAGCTCACATTTTAATATTTCTACTTGTGAAACCTATAATCAATATATACATTTTATGCTATTTCTTCATTCTAATAAGTTATCATTCAATTGATGATTTCTATGTTAACCTTTGGCATAGTCAAGATGAGGAAATATATTACCTCAGAGGTTATTGGAAATCTTAGCATGAATAGTTCTAGAACATTAGTAATTATTATAGTTTGCACGCAGGAATGCCAGAGGACAATTCCATTATCCGTATTTCACTTTACCAAGACATGGAAAAGGAAAAGTAAAACGTGAACAAAATTACACACTTCTATTAATAACTGAGTATACTAAGACAGAAATCACCAAGTCTCATGATTCATGACATGACATTTAGGAAATAGCTGTTTCATTAAGTAAAATAGATAAGATGGAGTTGCCTTCCAGAGATCTGGATTTCTTGATCTGTGAACTTGGAGTTTCAAAGCCTTTCTGATGTTGCCATCCTTGGTCAATTCACTGGGCTGTTTTAACATAATATTTAAAATAGCCAAGCCGTGTAAGGCCTTAGAATATGATTCTGCTCAAGCTTAATAGGCTTCAGGTTACAACTTGACTTTCTTATGTACATGTTCCTTCTGATAGCTTTAGTGGTACAACAAAAGAAATATCTTTTATGTACATTCATGCATTCAAATTCTTTCTTGCACTTTCTAGTAAATGTTTGTCTGGATCTGTGAGGATGACTCTCCAAGGAGGCACTTATACCCAGCTCATAAGAGTCAGAAAGCTATAAATTCTGCCACTAAAACATAAAGAGAAAAGGTGATGGAAGCTTTAAAATATTTTTAAAAGATTTATTTATTTCAAAGACAGAGTTACAAGGAGAAAGAAGAGATGAGGAAACCACACAGGGAGAGAAAGAATCTTTTATCCTTGGGTTTACTTTCCAAATGGCTGCAGAAGCCAGAGCTGGGTCCATGTGGGTCTCATGTGAAGGGGAGGGATCCAACCACTTGGTCACTCCTCTGCTTTCCTTTCTCCTCAAGCACGTTAGCAGGGAGCTGGGTTGGACATGGGGCAGCCAGGACTCAAACATTGCAAGATGTGCCTCAATGGCGGCCCCAAAAGTGATACATTTTAATAAAAGAATTAAACAAGCAAAAAAGAAAGTAACAAAATCTTACTTCTAAGGAAGCTCAGAATAATGAGTGATTCCAGTTCAGGAACATTAAAAAAGACAAGTACACCATTTCATGTCTAGTTGAGAGAAGAAATATACTCCAGACAGAGAAAAAAAAAAACACATTCAAATGTCTAGAGGCCAGGAAAAGACAGTAAGTTGATGTCCAAATCTAAAGAAAAAAATGAGCAATTTAAAGTGATTTAAAGTAAAAATGCCCAAACTGGTTGCTACTAGGATATGACATATTGAAATGGAAAATGAAGTCCGTTTTGGACCGACATACAATTTCAGATCACACTAGTACTGTAAATTACATCAATCCTTCCAGAACGTCTCATACCACCTACTACTTTGGTAAGAGCTTAAATCATAGATGCACATAAATTGTGGACAAGGCTAATTGTAGGTTACAATTTAGCCTCTTGGTTGCACCCCTCAGAGAAAGTACTCAACACTTAGCTTGATTAACTAGAAAAAAGCTAAATATTTACACTATTTCTTCAGTGATGACCTCATTTATCAAATGATACCTTAAAATTCTCTTTAAGAAAGGTTAACTGGGGCTGAATCACAATCAATTTCTGATGATAGAAGATGATTTAAGAGGAATAAGAGAGAACTACGTATCAATTTTGCATTTTGTCATAAAATTGCAGGTGGAAAGTACAAATTTGCTTTGCAGTAGCAAAAGTGGTAGTCAATGATTTTTCACTATCAAAAAGTAACACAGGTAATACATATTCTTGTATAAAATTATGACCTGATTGTGTTATTGGCTATGAATTCAAGAAAAGAAATTTTTGAAAACATCATTTCCTAATTTTCCTTCCAATTTTAACTTCTCAATTATTAAAATGCCAATTTTGTGTGTAGATGAGAGCATTGTACTCAGTCTACTGTATTTTCCTACATTGTGGTTGCACTGGCATCAGAAAGCAGGTGCAAAAGTAGCTATTTAATCACTTCAATTTTTTTTTCTTTTTGACTATTGTAACAAAGCAAAAACAGGTGAATTCTCTAAAATTGTTTTCACTTGGTGGGTGCCTATAATCACTTTCCTGTGGTATGCCAAAATCTTTAGGTAAGAAACTGAGAAAGAGGTCTCAAAAAAATGCAACAGTGATGAGATGTTTACCAAAGGAAGATGCTTTTGAAAGTCTTAGCTCAATGATAGAACCTGAGTGGTGTGAACACACCTTACTGCTAGCAAAGATGCTCCCTTTCTCTTAAACCCTTGGGGAAAAACAGACCTGAGTTTTATACAGGGGCCCCCACCTACAATGGCCCGATTTAGGTGATGCAATAAGTTACAGAGACAGGATTATTATTATTATTATTATTATTATTTTGATTAGAGGGCTAATAAAACTGTAGCTTCGTATGAGCCTCAGTAAGATTCCAAAAAAAAAAGCTGTTTTCCTTTGATTTTTTGGTAAGCGGCGTTTCCCTGTACAAAGTTTATAAGGATTTTCAGTCAGAAAAATGGCATGTCAAATGGAACTGACATTCTACGAAACTTGTGGAGTTGAGAAAATAAGTGAGTTTAGCACTTTAGAATGGATACTTCAACAAACACCCAGTTTACTTCACTTAGTTATTCTTTACTCTTACATTTCAGTTGGCATTTATTCTCTACACAGCAGCCACAATACAGAAAATAATATTACTGTTGGACTCTGCTGGCCCAGTATTGATTCCTTAAGTGCCCAAAGTCAAAAGGAAAAGAGAAGAAAAGATATTTTCTAAAGATCAACTTCCTGATCTTTACTGAGAGTAAGAATGGAGAAAAGAAAAGTCAGTTTGGGTCAAGTGCCCGTCACATGATATTAAGCAGAATAAATCACTAAGTTGGCAACATGGTTTACCACCATCTTTATTTGTGCTTTCTCATTGGGTGTTCACAGCTTCATTTGTGTCTTGGAAGTGTCCAAACTCATCCATTCTGAGATATATCTACTAGTCTATGCCCTCCCTAAGGAATGATTTAGAGGTGATTTATTTCTTGTCAACGCTTTTTTTTTTTCTCCTGGAAGTATCTGAGTTATATAGAAAGTTAGAAAGTTTATGAGGAGACAATTGCTTTTTCTCTATGATGATAAAATTGTGAGTAGATAAATTTGTGATTTCTTAGAAATTGAAGGCAATCAGTAAAGCAGAATTTTAACTACATCAAAATATATACGATTATATTTCCATGAGGAGGTCCTCAAAAAGTCTCTAGAAAACACAAGTTTATGAAAACAATGTGTATAGATTTCAAAATATTTTGATTCAAAACTTGTCTTTTAATTCCAAACTTCCACAAACTTTCTAAAGAGACCTTTTATTTTCTTAAAAGCTGTACAAATTTCACAGGTCTTTTCACAAATTTCTGGTCTTTTCAGTTGCACTAAAATTATTTTAAGCCTTCTTAATTACCATGTGGCTATGATTCTCAAGAAAATAGAATTGAAGTATAATAACCTGAATAAATAATATAACTAATGTTGAATTCCAACTGAATGTCCACATTATTAGATGTATATTCTAACAACAATCGCCATGATCTTAGGAAATCAAAATTAATTTTAGTGTTTACTCAAGCAAGGCAGAAAAATGAAGCTATTTTTTTGAGAAAAAAAATCCACTAATGCACAACAAGTTCAAATTGTGAACTGTAGCTGTCATGCTTTAGGGCTTCATGTGCATGTGAATAGCTAGTCTAGAATAGAGATCTTCTACAAAGTAAAGCCATTGCAATAATTTCTATTTTGTGGAGCATCCTCACACAGAGAATAAACCAAGATATGTGTGTGGCACCATTTGGACAGTGTCTCCCCCCAAAATTCTTATCTTGATGTCATCAGCACTCATACCTTCAAATGTGATCTGATTAGGAAATTGTGCTGTTGCAGGTGTAATTAGTTAAGTTGGCATGAGTTCACCCTACAACTGGATGGGCTGTTAACCTAATATGAGTGAAGTACTTTGAAAAGGGGGAAGTTTGCAGTCATGCACACAGGAAGAATGTTATGCGGAGATGCTTATGGCTCTAAAGTACCAAGGGTTGCTGGCAAATGAACAAAAAGCATGGTGAGTTGTGGAACAGTTTACCCCTCATAGTGCACAACTGTGATTCCCTGCTTCTATCTAACCTTTGCAGCTGAGACGATGTTTCGCTATTGTGTAAATCCTCTAGATTCAGAACATTCATTACAACATATTTTCACTAATATGGACAAGACAGAGTTATTCACATTCCCTGTGTGTAGCTTGGCACACTAACCTGATGGTTAAAGTCTTTGCCTTGCATGTGCCAGGATCTCATATGGGTTTGTTTGTATCTCAGCTGCTCCACTTCTCATCCAGCTCCCTGTTTGTGGCCTGTTAAAGCGGCTGAGGACCCCAAAGAAGTACTGGCTCCTGGTTTTGGATCAGCTCAGCTTTGGCCCCTGCAGCCACTTGGGAAATGAGCCAGTAGAGGGAAGATTTTTCTGTCTCTGCTCCTTTCTGTGAATCTTCCTTTTCAATAAAAACAAATAAATCTAAAGAAAAGAACTTCCTAATCTGCCATAAAGGGTCAGTTGGTTCCTAGGAGAGAATTTCCTTATAATTTGAAGCAAAGCCATCTCAAGTCACTTATAGCAGCCTTAATCATTTAAGGCAATGCTTTGTTTGCATCTCCACATATGCAAATATGGTAATTAACTACCTTCCCCTTCCATGTTACTGTGTTCATCATACTCCTTCATTTTCTGAACTTATGTTTCTTTGCTATTTGGAGACTGTCCTACCCTAGAATACTGCCCCTCCCAAGGCTAGTTTATTCCTCGACAGTAAATGAATTATCAGATGGATTTCCGGTAAAACTGTTGAATATATCTGACAATAGGATGCTAGACTTTCTGTTGTCTATACCTACAATGTCATTAATACACACTTAAATAGAATAATGATGGACTTGTGGCTATTGTTGGAGGACTACACTATTGTAATAATATGGGGGACACAGTTGGGAGGAGTAAGGAAGGAGAAGATGGAAGAACTCACTGAGCCTAAGAAACTGTATTATGAAAAATATAAGTTAAAAACAAAACTAAACACAAGTGAGATCAGAGTATTTTTGGAAATCTTTGTATTTTCTTCTCAATTTTTCTGAAAACCTAACAATCCTCTGAAAAATTAAATCTTAAATGAAATAATAATTTTAAAAATGCAGAGCACGCACTCCAACCAACCCCTGTGTTGAATTCTTACACTTTGGACCATCATCTCTTTGGCTTAGCCAACCTTGGGCCAGGCACTTGACAACAGAAGACAGTCTCAGACCTCAGAAGTCACTGCAATGATTTGAACAAGGCAAACCATGGTGTTGATCATTCTTTCACATGGAATCAGCATAACTGCTCTTGCCTCTGACTTCTTTCTCCTTGTGCCCACAGGCCCACGCTGGGGCTTCTCTGTGTGTGCCTTTGTGTACTGCCATGTGCTCCTTCCCATGTGAAACCTGGACCAAGCATCTTCCCATCAATAGTCATCTCCTCCTGAGGGCCTGGCCATACTCCAAACAATCACATTTTAATCAGCATTCCTGTTCTTCTATTAAAAGTTGCACTCTGTCCAATCATTCAATACAAAGACAAGGACCTTCAGATGGTGGTGGTTATCAGTGTAATTTAGTAGTAATATTTACAAAAGATCCAGGATGTTAATATCACATACTGTGTTTATGTCACTGGAAGTTCCCGAGTAAATGTCTTTTCTGCTTCATATCAATGTTTTGTTTTGTTTTTATCCATAACGGGAAAAAATAAGCTATTGTCTGTTTGATTATACACTGTTTGATTCTTCTTTAGCACAGCACCCAACATTTCGTCAATATTTCAGGCCGTAGCGTAAATGTGATCCCTCTGTGATGTGGCAAGGTTTGTTTTACCAATCTAAGAACTAGTAGTGGTGGTCACATTAAGGAGACAAATTATCAGAAACAGACCATACAACAGTGGAGTGTCAAATGTGCTCTGAAGTCATTCTGATGTATTTGGCTGAAAGCTAAAAATATTTTAACATGCAGTCTGTATATTTGCTTTACCCTGTAGAATTTCTCATAATTTTGAGCTGGAACTTTTATCACACTTACTGTTGCTTTGTGATCATCTGCTTTGCTGTCATTTGCTTTGCTACTCAAGTTATGGTCTTGGACTAATAGCTTCAGTGTAGCACCAGAGCTGTCTAGCCCCGACCATCCACAACATGTATTTGGACAAGGGTGCTAGGTGACTTCCTATGCACATTCAGGTTTGAGAGAAACTGTCCTTATTCCTGGGCTGACACTGGATTGAAAGCAGAAAGTCTCCTTTCATGTATGGTTGGGGAGACAGCCTCATTTGGCTCTTTGAAGGTGTAACAGTGAATGGGTGCTGAAGGGGCCAAACATACCTAACACTGATGCCATTTCTTTACATTTGTTAGAGAAATGCACCTGCAGTGCTTGAATAAATGTGTCCTAACGAAGCAAGTAAAGTGAAAATAGAAAACTCAGAAAAGGCAAAGTGATGGCCTGGGAAAAAAAAAAAAGGACTGACTCAGAGGCCAGCTGGTGAAGAACAGCCTGGATCCAGGGCTGTGGAGTCAGATGGGCTGCAGTCCCCTGGGTTGATTCCACATTACTGACTCAATTTTATCCCACAGACCACACATCCAGTAGCTCAGGGTCAGTCTATCTGAAGAAGGATCTTCTACTGGAATGTTAATTTTATGCTGAAGCAACAAAGACTTCAGTGAGTTAATGTTGTTTCCTTTCTACACTAACTCTTTAAAATAGTATTTATTTCATTTAAAAGTACAGTGATGGAGAGGGAGAGGGAAAGAGAAAGAGAGAGCAAAAGAGATCACATGAGTGAGCACGAAGGAGAAAGGTCCCCCACATCTGGTTTATGGGACTTAGGGCTGTGTCAAGTCCAAGCCAGGAGCATGAAATTCAATCTGGATTTTCCATGTGAGTGGCAGGGACCCAAGTGTTTGGGCTGACACCTGCTACCTTCCAGGGTACGGGAGCAGTGCAGGGACTCTAATCTAGGCACTCTAATATAGAATACAGGCAAATGATGTCTTTATCTCCTTTGCAAATGCCCAACTCTCCTTGCCATCTTTTTTTGCTTGTTTATTTTAAGATGTGTCAAAAAGGCAGATCAGATTTATGGAGAGAAGTTGAACAGAGAGAAAGATCTTCAATATGCTGGTTCACTTCCCAATTGGCCATAACGGCCAGAGTGGAGTTAATCCAAAGCCCGAAGCCAGGTCTTCTTATCTCCTGTGTGGGTGATGGGGTCCCAAGGTATTGGGCCATCATCTAGTGCTTTCTCATGCCATAAGCAGGGAGCTGGATGAGAATTGGGAACAAATTGAAAAGCAGTTTAATAACTGTGAAAATGTGTAAATAAATGTGACAGATAATGTATTATGACATATCTTATACATGAAGAGCTTTTATAAATTAATAGAAGGAAAATATTATTGCTTCAACAGAAAACTGGGCCACCAAGACATAAATACACCAGAGATGCATATATAGAATATAACCCTTTTATTCATAAAATCAGCAAATGTATTTTAATTTATAAAATATATAAATTTTGAATATCAATAAAATATTTTATGTGAAGACATAACATTTTCTAATACCTAGTTCACCTCCTGATTGGCTACAACAGCAGAGCTGAGTGGATCCAAAGCCAGGGTCCAGGAGCTTCTTCCAGGTCTCCCACATGGGTACAGGATCCTCGGGACTTGACCCAGACTCCTCCAATTTTCCTGGCCATAAAAGTGGAGCAGCTGGGACATGATCCCAAATGGGATATGATCCCAAATGGGATGCTGATTCACAGGGCAAAGGATTATCCTGATTTGCCACCTCATTGGTCCTTAAGATATAACATTTTAATCAAAGTAAATATTTACCAATAAGATGACTAGTTCTATGGATGATGATGCATTTTTATTCCGAAAACTATGGATCACTTAAGAGCCCCCTTTTGATGAATACTTAATTAATTTTAAAAATTGTTAATGCATAAGATAATTAAATCCTATGAAGTTCTAAAGGGCACCTTGTACATGTGTACTTACATTTGGAAGCAGTTGTACCACCATGGTGATTCTGATTGCCTTAGCAGAGTTGATGAGATTACAGGTGAGTTAACCATTTTCTTCAGTTTATTTCATCAAATTTTCTCCCTTAGACTCTTTTAATATTTTCATTCAATTAGTGCATATTTGTGTGCCGGGTATATTAGGGTTAGGAAAAAAATGAAATTTGGAGAATAAGTGATTGCTTATGGGTCACTGTCTAGCCAAGGGAGGTCAAATGGAAAAGTTCCAGGCACTAATAGTGATTGGGCTCAAGCACAGAAGAGGATTTTACTCAGTGGATTGTATCTCTTTGTTGTGCTAAACAAGTTATTTTACATGTAAGCAAAGTTCATATTTGCTCACCCTCTCTTTTCCCTGGATAATACGCACACATGTGTTTCTGCATCTAATATGTGTAATGGGCATATTTTGTTCAAATGGAAGATATTAATACTTTACGGATACTTTATGGGCCTAGCTAACATTCATGCTTTCCTGTCTGGTTTTAAGAAAGAATGCTAAAGATGAATTAAAAAGTTAAAAATGTTGGTAAGATAAAGGTACAACCAGAAATATTTTTGCAGTTATACATGTGTTTGTGCTTTAAGCTCAAGATTGTTATACAAGAATCAAAGAGTTTAAAACGACTCTAAAGTAAAAAAATTATAGCTATAATAAAAAATGAATGGTTTTAAATAATGGAATGTGGCCCAAGTGTCCAATGTTTATAAAGGCTAGAGCAGTGTATTTTAAAGTCGTAAGCCTTTGCACTCACGCATCACTCACTCACTAACTCACCTCAAAAAAGTCCAGTCCTTGTATCTCCACTAGTGGCATGCACCCCAACAGGCATACCATTTTCATCTCTTACACTGCGTTTTACCTATGTAGTGTCTGTGTTTGGGCAAATACATAATTTCATTGTGTTGTAATGACCTATAATATTCCATCTATTGATCAGCTGTAAGAGTTCCCTCAATATTACCACCTAGGTTTTTGTGAGGACATTCTCTGAGATTTGTTTGACACAAAATCATGACATGATGTATTTCTCATATTCAGATTCAGTGTCTGTCAATAAGCCATGATGCTACATTTTACAATAAAGTCAATATTCACTTTTGTAGTATTTTTATTGTCTGATAGAATAAGACTATTTTAAGGAACACTGAAATACAATTTTTTTTTCTTAAAACAAGAGACACTCTTTGCTATTCAGGTAAAGATAAGTTTTGCAGATCTCCGACTTTCATCTATGCATATTTTAACCTAGCTCAAGTTCCACCAACTTCAGAGCAAGCTTTGCACTGAAAACATCCATTAGCTGGCAGGAGCTCAGTAATTGTTCATGAGCTCATCAGCCTCCTGTGACTTATAGTGGAACTGAGCAAAACGTTCTTTTCCAAAAGGATGAAAAGTTCATTTTCCATGTAGTTCCTTCTGTCATTATTTTCTCAATGCATTTCTCCAAAGACTAGGCCTGGTATAGGTCTTGGCATTAATTGGACCAGAATCTAGCTCATCAGTTATTTAAACAGAAAGTACAATTACTGCAATCTAATCTAGAAATGATAAAATTTTAACTGAACCACCCAAGCAGAAATGTCACTGATTCATTCTCATACACTCTTAGTCATGCACTTACTGTCTATTTAAGCCAGTAAAATAATGATTTGTAAATAAATACACCCTTTATTATAGGCATGCCTTCTTTGAAAGCCAATGCTTTATGTTTTTCAACAACTTCGCTTATGACTTCTTAAGCAATTGCCTTCAGGACCTCATATTAGGATACACAAACATTTTTACTTCCTGTTCAATAATTCTTAAATAAACAATGTCGTAGGCATGCAATGGGTAAGCTTAGAAAGACCTAATTATTCTGAACACAGCACCAGGCAACATTCTTGTCCCTGATGCCACTCTCTTCCTTCCCTTCTTTTCCTAGTTGGGAGTCTTGAGACTCTGACCTTGTCATCTTGTCAATTTTGTTTATCTGAGTTTCCACGGATACTCCATTTGTCAACACAATGCTTTTAAAATTTTATATTAAAATAGCATCCTAGGTCCCATTCTTATCTATTCAACAACTTAGCAAATTCTAAATGTTTCAAAGATTACCAAACCAAATTCAATAGTACATGATTTGGATTTCTCCTTGGTGTTATCTCAACATAAGAGTGCAAAAATATTTTTCAGTATCAAGAAAATGTGGTCAAGCTGCACCTCATATGGGAATGCCTGGATTCAAGTCTTCAATTCAATCTCAGTTCTACTTTCCTACTAACGCACAGCTGTGGCAGGTGTTGGCTCCTGTTGTTGGGTTCCTTCCATCCATGAGAGGTGCCTGGACTGAGTTTTAACTTTCTGGCATTGATTAGACCAACTCTGGACTGTACAAGCATCTGAAAAATGAATCTGTAAATGGGAGTTATCTCTCTCACTCTGTAATATGTCTGTCTTTCTCTGTCTTTGCATCTCAAAACACTAAATAAATAGACACTTAGAAACAATTTAATGTATTTTTGTGTTACCAAAGTGTATACGTGGCAATTGAAATAATGGATAATTTACTAATCTCTTTGTGTGTTTAATGAAACGTCAAACTTTATGAGCACAAAATTTTCTCCGAAGTCTTAACTCTCTAGATCACTGCCATAAGTTAGTGGCTCCACAGGATTAGAAGCAGGAAAGTTGAGAATACTTATGTTTGCATCGATAATGCAGCTCCAAACCAATTTGAGCTTTCGTTCTCCAGTTCTCCTTGGTCTGTAACACGAGTCCCTCTCGTGTTTAGCAGCAGGCAGACCCACAGCTCAAGACACCCACAACTAATATATATAGTCCCTCCACTCTTCACCCATAACCTCAGCAGCAATTTCTATGGCCACACACTTCCCATAGAAGTACAGAGTTTGTGCTCATCATCCAACTCCATGACTTTTTGGCAGCTAGTGGTTGAGAAGGAGATATTCAGCTTCATCTTGAAGCAAGTGATCTCTTATGAGGTGCCTCACTAAAGAGCTATTTTTTACTTCCTTAACTTAGAACTCATTTTTCCTTTTTCTGTACTGCCGCGTATACTCATCTACACTTCTCGACATCTAACATTATCTCTGTCTGCTATGCCACAACATGCGCCCAAATATATTATTCCTTATGCAATTTTTAAAATTAATTTATTTGAGAAGCAGAGAGACTGAAGGCTTTCATTCACTAGTGTGCTCTCCACAGTGCCTACAGCAACTAAAGCAGCAGCAGCCCATCTGGGAGCCTGGAACTGAGTTCAAGTCTCCTATGTGAGTAACAGGAATCCAGCTACTTGGCTCATCACTGCAGCTCCCTCCGGGATTAACAGTCAGCAGGAATTGTAACAGAACCAGGACTTGAATCCTGTGCCGCAATGTGGGATACAGTTGTTTCACTAGACTGACTGTTCCTAACCACTTTTAAACATCTGAAAAGACTACATATTGTGTATGGACTGTAGCATATAAGGGTCACATTGGTGGAGGAAGGGGAGGTACAATATAAAAGAGCATACAGTAACCATCAACTGACTGGATTATGAATTATTTCTTTTGCAAAAGTTGAAAGTCAATGTGAAAAAGGTGAAGATTTTATATAAGTTGAGGTCCAAGCCTATAGCTGTTTAAATTGCAGAAAGTAAACTAATGAAAATAAGAATTTGGCATTAAACTGACAGCATCCCAAAATTATGAACAATACATTATATAACTGAGATCATTGCAGAATAAATGGAGAAATTCGGCGGGCAGAATAACATATTCAAATTGTGGGCATTTTTGTGTCTTTGCAAGTCAAATAAAATCGTTCTCAAAACACAGTTATAAGCCTTTCCCTTCCCTTCCATGTTGTGTATGCACCTTGTCGTGTGTGTGTGTGTGTGTGTGTGTGTGTGTGTGTGTGTGTGTGTGTTGGATGAAACAGACCCCTCACTACTTCTCAGCAATCTTTCCCCTCTGAAATTCTGAATGATTTCTAGTACCCAGGACTATAAATTCATTTCCATCCTTGAGGACAGGCACTTGTGGCAAATACGATCTTGGCTGTGTCTAACATACAAAATATTTTCTCTCATTTTAGTATGGTTTTTGCAGGAACACAAAAATTCATGTGTCTTAGAATTTTCTGTAAAAGAATTTAAATTCACATGAGTTCATATCTTTTTGTTGGAGGGGAAATCAAATCCCGTCCCTTGTTAAGGTTCTAGTCCATGAACATGCATCACAGCCCTGAGATGTCTGCATATGCACTCCTCCTAAATGTAAATTTGCTGTAAGAATTGAGAATCCAGTTTCCATATCCCAAAAAGTGCCAAGCACTCACTCCTCCAGAATTCTAGAACTCATGTCATCTGGTTATTATCTATGAAAGCAAACAATTCTTCCATCTTCTGCTACATTGAAGCATCTTTTTACTGGGAGAAATCCTTCCCTTTCCCTTAGCAATGATAATCTGCTTTTTCAGTTTCCCTCAAAGATCATGCTTCTGTTTTCTTCCTCAATCAGGTAGTTCCATTTCAAAATTGAGTTTAGTGTTTAGAAAGGACAGAAAGAATCCATCACTCCAAACATCAAGTGTCATATGTCTCGTAAAAACTGCAAGTTAAGTACTTCAGAAAGTTGTCGAGTAAAAATGAAATTAAACATGATAGGAAACAGACCAGAACAGGCCATGGAAAGTTACCCACTGGCATAAAATTGGCAGGGGTTGGGGGAAGACCAGGCTGAATCTGTCCACATCATCCACTGGCAAATCCAAACACCAGAACAGTGTGGGTCGAACCAGGTTCGGTCGCAACAAAGACTAGTGCACAATACAGAATGCCAAGGTGAGGGTGCCTGTACCGGAAAGCACCACAGCGCCCAACCAGCAAGCGTGAGAACAAGGAAGGGAAGGGCAGAACTGGCAGGGGAATAAGGGAGGGTTCCTTTGCTGGACAGCTACTCCCGCAGGAGAGTGTAGGCCTGATAGGGGCAGACCAGACTAGGCAGGGCTACAACACCTATATGCCTCAGGTGGACTAGATCAGGGAAAAGCCAGGCTGGGCTGATTATTCCTACTGGTGCAAACAAAATTAGAGTTGGTGAAGGTTGTTTGGGCTTAGCCACAGCATCAGCTGGCAGAAGCTGGTACTGGGGGCTAGTTCTGTCAAGACAAACCACAGATTTGGAGAGTGCATAATCTGGGAGTGGGAGAGGCCTGGGAGGGAAATAGTGGGCTCCTCCCTCTTGGGTTACCACTTACACGGAAGGGCATAAAACTAGGACAGCGGCTGGGGTGGAATGGGGTGTGGGACAGACTGGACTACTGCTATACATACTGGCAAACCAGGGTAGGGGTTGGGCCTGGTGGGGGTTATTGCGGGTTGCTCCAATTAGGCTGCAGCTTCTACTGGTTTATGCGAGGGCCGACTATGTGCTGGGCAGAACCAGGCTGGACTGCAACACCCATTGATTCCAGCGGAAGTCGGAAGTGAAAACAGAACCAACCATCAATTGCAACCACCAGCTGATGGGGCGATGGACTGTGCCGGGCCCTGTACTTGCTAGCACATACCAGAATCTGGTTTGAGAACACCTCAGACTCCATGATGGACTATGTCAATCAATGGATTCTTCAAAGACCTCATAGTGCTTGGAATGGCAAGATTGGCAGCAATTCATAATTGTTGAAATATCAAATCCACTTGAGCAAGAACCTCAGAGCATACCCTACATCCGGGACCTAGGGAGGGTGGGAAATTGGGTGGGCCTTCTCCCTTAATACCCCCCTTTAAACATGAAGGAAACAATATGGAAAAAATAGTAGTCTTTTAAAAAGATATGCATATTTGGGTACTGAACAAGTTAAAACCAAAACATATAAGGGAGTTTTAAAAAGTTCATGGAAGACAAACCATGGAAAAATGATTCATGGATTTCAATGTTTTTCTTTTAAATTATTTATTTATTTATTTGAGAGGCAGAGTTATAGAAGAGACTGAAGGAAAGAGCTTTCATCTGCTGATTCAATCCTCAAATGGTTATAACAGTAAGAACCAGGCGAGGCAGAAGCCAGGAGACTGAAGGTCCATCCAGGTCTCTGTGTGTACAGAGACCCAAGCACTGGTGCTATCTTGTGTTGTTTTCCCAAGTGCATTAGCATAGAGATGGATAAGAATTAGAGCAGTCAGGACTTTAATGCTGGCATCACAGGCAGTATCTTAACCAGTACACCACAACACTGGCCGCAATAAGTTTGTCTTTTAATTCTATGTTTACCATTAACTTTCTAAAGTAGCCTTGTATATAATACCTGGTTACAAGCTTAAAACAAAGGTTTGCAAAATTTTTTGAGAGTAAACAAGAGTTAATATTCTAATATTCGGAAACACAACGGTAGAATGGAGTCCTGAACTTAGCCACTGTGCATTTCTTAAAAACTCAAGTGTGGTTTAAAAAAAAATTATAAAATTCTGCACACTTTCAACAACTAATTGTAGAATCAGATAGTTCAAAGCTAACTTTCAAAGCTCTGTCACAAATGCTGTGATATTTGTGTTCTTGAAGCAGGCACTGAAGTGTGCCTCTTGGATCCCTCATCAGTAACTCTGCTTGCAGATTTCAGCTATCAGCCCTGCCATGAATTGCCTCACAAGCAGAACCCTTTCACTCAACGTCATTTGTTCTTCCAGCATAGTTCACTTCAGTGACTAACGGATGGTGGCTTTATAGGTTTAGCCACCCACACTCAATGTGAGATACTGAGTGGCCATTCGAACTTCAGGATCCTCCCTGATTCTTTCCTTCCTTTCAGCTGCTGTTGATTATTGCAAGAGCATTTGCTGATAAGCACCCTGCCATTGCTGCTCCATCTCATTTGATTCTCAACCTTCAGAACTTTCTAAATCCAACTTACTCAGTTATAATATATTGTTACTGAAAGAGCAAATGAAATACTGTGTGTCTTACTGTCACAAATGGCACAAACACACGTCTATAAATGGTGGAAATGATCATTATTATAGCTGCTGAGAAAGCACTTTGCTAAAGATACTCTAAACCATTTGTCTTTATTTTTAGTCAGATTGACTCAAGTCAGAACCTACTAGTGGAGAGCACTTCTGTACTGATAGTGAAAAGAGAATTTGCAAACCCATGTTAAGAGGATCAGTCTCATCCCAGTATAACTACCAGGTTTCTTTGCTGACAATGGGTTGTAATTCTTTTAACAATGGCCAGAATCACATTTATTTCTTACTAAAGTAAAGAATTCTGATTGTGACACAGAAGTGTGCAAGTACGTTTCCATGTTGGTGTGAATACAGCACATTCATTTCTCTGATGAAGACAAGGCTGTTTATCGATTCTAACAGGAAAATGAATGACAAAAAGCGGTAATGCCAACAGCTGAATGGATCTTTGTTAGTCATTTCCGCAAAGATCCTTGGCCCGTGCTGACGCTTTGCAGTTTGCTGTTTCAGATGAACTCCTTCCTTTTTTCAAGTTGGATGAGAACAAAGGAATAGTTTAATTTTCCTCTACTTTGATGTTCGTGATTGTCCTCCTGGAAACATTAAATATTGGAGTGTCAGGCGGTGACTCTGAGTTTCTAATTCAACAGGTCCGTGTTGGGACTCAGCAATGTGCATTTTTAAATAATTCTTTTGATTGTTTTGCATGCTATATTTTAGTAGGTGCAGGGATTCATCTCTCCCGCCTTCCTCCTTCTCTCCCCATTTTTCCCATTTACAATTTCCCCTAGTGTTGTCACAACGGCCCTCAGTACAAGTTACAAGTTTAACTTCCTGTTGTTTAAATGTATCATGACAAGATGGAACATTACCTAGCCATAAAGAGGAAATAGTTCCAATAAGGTGCATTTTTAAATAAACGCAGTGTTTTGTCTTTATCTGTTTCCATACACCTTTACTATTTTGTCCTATTTTAGCCTTGCTGTGATATCCTCATAGGATTAATTTGCAGTTGTGCTCAGTAGATCACTGTGGTTGCTAAGGTGATAGCAAGCAGGATTCCTGTTCCTTCTTGACCTAACATATAACTTCTCATTCTCTCTCCCTGTATGCTTCTATGTCTTTTTTTCCTTTCTTACAAAACACCTAATTTATTCTATTTTTGCGGACATAAATATAATTTTATTGTGTGAAAGCTGAATATTTAAATAGACTATTCAATTATTATATTTGCTTCAAAGTACTTGTAGACACATTTGAATATATTTGCAAGAAAATTCTACCAATGTTGTACCATGATTTGGTTTCTAATTTTTTGTGATATATAAATTTTTGTTCACTCTGTAGATTTTCCTACATGTAAATTTTGTGGATGTTGGGATTTGTGTCTATTTGTTACATTCTCATTATGTAGACATTCTCTTTTGCATTATAACACGCATTCAATATAGATTTTCTGAATGAAATTGTTCAATTACTTGCTAAATTTCCCCAACTCACAACAAAGCAAATCAGGTTATAAAAGGGTCAAATGATGAACAAATGTTTTAATAGTAGATTAATTTAAGTATGATTAATCGATGAAAGAAGATTAAACTCACAGTGGTACTGCCATATTGCAATGGTGGACTATTCGTCCCACACACAGACAATTAGTTATTTTTTATTTATATAAGAACAACAGGTGTTAAATTAGGTGTATAGGAAAGTTTGTGAGAAAGGAAGACTTCTAAAGACAGACTAAATATATACATATACACTGGTTATTTAGGGCAAAGCTGCTTATTTGGTAATATATATTCATATAATTTTTATTCCTAAACAACATGGTTTCCTTGCTGTAATTTTCATAACCAATTAGTTTGGAAGAAGCTTAATTTTATGAGTTACATAAATATTCTATTTAAGGTAACTGGTAAAAGTACTTCACTTACGTGCTCTTTTCTTTGAAATGATGTGTGTGTGTGTGTGTATTCATCCATGAGATATGAGTACATATTTCCTCCTCATCATCCATTGGACTGACTACTACTGCATCAGATAGCTAAAAACCATTACACAAATGCTCCCAGTCAGTAAATGTCCCAGTCAGGACATTGTCTGGGTCAATGTGACCTCAGGTACAAAATCAGTTCTGATTAAAATTCCCGCAGCCAGAGTATAGAATTATTACTTCTTCCTGTTCCCCTTTTTGTATTGTTATTTTCATTTAAGAAAAATAAGATTAGTGGGTTGACAAGACTTCTTCTAACTGTTCATGGAAAATGGGCTTTTAATTTTTTTTTCTTGCACTGACACTTATTTTTTTAATTCCATTTTCATAGCCTTTTGAAGTAATCTACTACACTTGAAAAGCAGGTGGTTCAGCATTGAAGTAAATAAAATCTTTATATTTCTAACACTTATGTCTCTATGACTAGTGTGAATGAAACAATCCATTTATTAGATTCACTGTTTTCAAGAATCATGGCAACATATGTATTAGCTACTGTTCATTGATATTGTATTTTAGCCAGTGTTCTAGATTGTTTATATTCATTGTCACCTTGAAATCTTACAACACTGGAAAAATAACACTGAAGGTATAAATTGCATCTAATGATTATTAAACTAGACAGATAACTCTGTCATACATCCTCATGCTCACCTACCTGTTAACTTCCAGAACCTGGCAAAAGGACTTGGGTAACAAAACTAAAGATTTTGTAAAGGAAAAGTTGTTCTAAATTACATAGATCGGTTCAGTGAATCTCATTGGTTATTATAGAAGGAAACAGAGAGTGAGAATCGAAAACCAGAGAGAATGCAAACAGGTTAGGGGAATGTGCTTTGATGAGAAGGAGGGGCCATGAGGCAAGAATTCATGCAGTCTCTGTAAACTCGGGAAGGCAAAGAGCAGATTCTCCTCGAGCACCGCCAAAAGGAATTCGGCCTAGCTGAAATATGGATTTTTATCATGGAAGCCCATTTTAAACTACGATTTTTGCATAATTTGTTACAGTCGTGCTGTTAGTTACATTTTTGTGAATACCTTAGGGAAGCTACATAGAAAGGAAGTTTTAATTTTGCTTACAGTTTTGGAGGTTCCCAGGCACAACTGAGAGAGTATGCTAGCCTGGCATCCAATGAAGGTTGGCAGTGGTACTGCCTATGCAGAACATCCACTTAGTGGCACAGGAGTTACAGAGAGACAACGTGGCCCAACTCAACGTTTTTATTTTATTTATATATATTTTTACATTTTTATTTTTAATTTTGTTATCATTATTTCATTTTATGGTATCATTATTTCATTTTTATGGGCCTGGGATTTCCCTACCTTCTCCCCAAATTCCCATCCCCTGATAGATTTTCCCCATATTATTACAATAGTATAGTCTTTCATAAACAGTCATTTGTCCATCAGTCTGTTAAGTGTGTCCTGACATTGCTGGTACAGACAATGCCAGATAGTCTATCCTCTTATTATCAAGATATATCCATCTGTTTTATTTGGAGTCCATTGTTGATCTGGAAGTAGAGATGCACATCACATTGTTTCTTCTCACATGGATATGAAAGTCTCCATTACACCGTCACTATACTTTCCCTCAAGTGAGAAGCCATGAAACAAATTCTACAACAGGAATGAAGTTAAAAGAAACGAAAATTCACAGCACCATGAAGTTAAACAGCATGCTACTGATTAACCAACATATCAATGCAAAAACGAAAAAAAAGAAAACATTGAAGCTTCCTTGGATAAAATATTGCTACTGTGTGATCTACAAATCAGCTTTTATTCAATCTGCTCATAAGAAATTTTTTCCAAAGGCACACATCTGTGACCTAAAGACTTGCTACTGGTGTCACTTTCTAGAAATAATAGTTACATCAAGTTTCCATATGTAATCCATTAGCAAAAGACTTTAGGGGTTAAGTCCCCAGCACATGGGTCTTTCTGTATCAACTGAAGTATTCTCCAAACCATTTAAGCAGCAACAGAAGATCAAACTATGATCTGACGCCATAGAAGGATATTCTAAGCAATTTACATACTAATTGTATGAGACAAATGGGCAGAAGGAAACCAACATCCTCCATCCCATTCATGTAGGCTGTGTTGACACTGCATACTTGAAAACTATTTCTTGAAACATTATCTCTAAATCCACTACCTACCAATGTTTTGATAATGTGTTCCTTCAATGGGCTCCCCTGGATTATTGGAACTTATTTGTTCTCTCCAAATATATGATTATTTATTTAAGCATGAGTAATAGGCAATTTTTATATAGGTTTCAGCCATCTGTACATATTGCATAACTACTTAGTCTAGTAGTTGTAATAAGCATGCTGATTTAAGCACTCAAATTAATCCCTTTCCGTGTGTGTTTTGAAAAACATGAACTTGAAAACCCAGCTAAAATCCATGCATCATCAAAATAGACTTAACAACCGGAACAATGACAGTTGTTCTTTATCAGCATTCTTCCATCAGTGGGTATCTCATTATGGGATTACATTCTGTTCTAGCTGTCTGTGAGTGTGATGAGGTTACCTGAGGTAAACCTTCAGTCTTTACATTCACATTTCTTTCACTTCATGAACTGAAGTTAAACAATGATAGATTTCTGAGGAGGGTGAAAATCACAAAAGAAAAGTCTCCTTTCATTTATCAAATATTTATTATCTACCTATGTTGTAGGAGTTGGGATTTCACTATTAATTAAGATAAAGAGTGGGGCTTATGTGCAAGTATAGGAAATCTTAAAAAATAGAAAAAATAGAAACATGATTCTACATTCTGTGAAGAAAAGTTCTAAAAGAAGGAATGGCAGAATTGAAAATGAAGGTGTTTGTGGAGACTATTATCTGGCTTCAGCACACAATAGCAGACTAGGAAGTGAGGACATAATTAACTCACATTTCCTTTCTCCATATACCCTCGTAACTGTAGCTCAGAGGGACAAAGGTGAATAGACCAACATTTCAACATAACTGCAAAAGTCCTCACCTTGTATGCACCGGGATCACATATGGGCACCAGTGCGTATCCCGGCTGCTCCACTTCCCTTCCAGCTCCCTGCTGGTGGCCTAGAGAAGCAGTCATGGACAATCCACTGCCTTGGGAAGGTGCACCTGCATGGGCTTCAGATTGGCTCAGGTCTAGCCATTGCAGCCACATGCAGAGTGAACCAGTGGACGGGAAATCTTCCTCTCTGTAAATCCGCCTTTCCAATAAAAACAAATACATCTAAAACAAACACACAAAAACATGTTGCATTTGTTATAAGAATCAAAGTATTGGTATTTGTCTTATTATATTTTTTTTAGTTTTTTAGTCTATGCTATTCAAATTGTTATTCAAGGTGCCGTTAAATGTGGTGTATCCAGGGAAAATGTTAAACTAGAAGATGACTTTGGTTGTCTGATAATCAGTAGTTCTTCCTTTGACACTACCAAGTTTGGCTGCTATAGATAGATAGCATTAAAAGATAGATTCATTTGAGGCATTGACAAATACACTCACAAAATCCCTATGGTATTTTTATGTTCCCTTCAAGAAATAGAAGAAAAAAAGCTTTCAGGTAAGATCAACTATGATGAGAACTCAGATTATATACTGAAAGACAAAGTCCAACTGGTTCTAGGCACCTGTCCCTGGACCAGACTATGCGACCATGAGTAGATTATTATCTGAAAAATTCAGAATTAGTACTGGGGAAGACCTCTCCTAAACCTCCTAATCCTCTCCTAAGCCTGACCGTTCAGCATGGCCCATGGAGCAGAATTTCTTTGCCCGAAGTAGGTGGGGAAACTTGGTCCTTTTCCATCTTGATGCTCTCCACATTGTAACTCTGAAAATAAATGCCCTTCATGTCTAGAGCAATGCATGATACACAGAAGGAGCAATATCTCCTTGTGTAAGAGAGGGGGAAACTTAGAAAGTAAGAAACACACATCACTTGAGAAACAAAGGATTCAGGAAAATATGTAGGGCATAGATATTTCCAATGTGATGATGAATTAACAGGTGTTGAAATTAAGCAAACTGGGCTCTAGAACATATCAGAGGATTTGAGGGGGGATTATTAAAAGATGGAATTGACAAAATTCTTAATGCACTTCATGACTGCATATGTGGAAATATTTACATAGTTAAAAAGAACTGCAATAAATTAATAATCAACAGAAAAGCTGATTAGGGAAAATAAGGCATGCTCTAAAGATTCAAAACAAAACAAAATTCAAGTGTGAATACAAAACAAAAGTTTAAGAAAAGCCAATCAAGACATATGAAAGCCTCTAGAATACCATCATTATTCCAATAATGTTCACGAAGAAGTCAAAATCTTGCACATATTCGGGTGGGATGAGACTGCAAATGTGTAGAAAGAGCAAAAAGTTATTGTTTGCAACTGGAAGGCAATACACAGGGCAGATTACCTAGTGCAGGGAAATGTAAAAAGTCATTAAAAATGATAAAATGAAGACAGTTGGAAGCCAGGAAAGGAAGCAAGGCTTCCATGACCTTGTGATCCTACAAGTGACCTGCTTTAATAGCGTTGATATCAATAAAAAGTTCATTAACGGTGATTAATGCTGCTTCTCCCATGTCTCAGCCATTTTTAATGACCAAAGCTTGAGCTCTATTCTTCTACTATAATCCCTCCACAGCCCTCTCCTCTTGCAGTTTATATATCATCTCACTGCATGCAATCAATTCAGTAGGCATTTGATAAAAGTTAGATGACTCTTATGAGGGCCTGGAATCCATAAGGAATGTAATGAACCAGCTCCTGTATGGATCACCCCTCATTCATAGAAGATATAATACGTTATACAATGCATTCAGCTAAAAAAGATGGAGAGGGACTGCAACCCAGGAAATTGGATCCCTGAGCTCATTTTCTTAATCATCAGTCTATTCCATGCCTACTATTTAGGCACTCTTTCCAGAAAACATCAGATTCTTCGAGCATAGCACATGTATTGGTAACAGATTCCATTTGTACTATCTAGGTTCAAGTTTCTTGGACTCTCAAACTTGAATACTATCAATAAAGAAGAAGTCACTTCTTAATGTCTACTTAATTTCTTGGCTCATTTTTAAATCAGGCTATTTTGTTTTGGCTTATTGAAGTATAGGATTTCTTGGATACTTTGGATATTCACTCTTTATGGCATACAATACAGAAACTTTTTTTCTATTCTGTAAGTTGTACGTTAATTTTGCTATTCTTTTTGTTGTGCATAAGGTGCTTAGCTTTCAAAATTTAAATTAACTTGATGATTCAACTATCATGCATGGGAGTACAGAGCAATATAGTGCTTAATTTTCAGTTTACTTAGTTTTTTATTAATCTAGATGTTTATTTATCTTCCATGAACAAAAAGTATTAGCCACTATTTCAAAAATAGATTTTATTTCTCATTCTCTCCTTTACTGGGCACACAATAATGTACACGCCAATTCATTAAATGTTTCACAAGTTCTGTAGTCTTATCTATGTTTTCAAATTTCTTATTGTTTATAAGATTTTCTCTTTTTCAGAATAGTATAACATTATTTTATTAAGATCTATTTTTATTTGAAAGGCAGAGTTTTTGATGTTATCTTTGGGTTTTTGGTTCATTATGATGAGTATTTTAAATTGCTTGTAAAGTAATACATCTTTTTTTTTCCTTTTCTTTATGGCTGATTACAAATATATTATTTTGTTCCTTTGGTGGTTTCCTGCTTCTAAGTTCCTCATGGCCTTTCTATCTTTAATGTCTGAATGTTTGAGGAATCAGTTACCTTGTCCTGTTTTGACAGACTCACTTTTATAACAAAATCACTTCACTGATGGCAAGGATTAATCAGATATCTGAAGTTAAATGAGTGGCTTGAAGAAACCCTCCTGGATAATGTTTAAGAAAAGGAGATTAAAGAATGTAGAGACTATAATTATCACATCTGCTGTAAACTGAGACCATTTTACTTCTTCTTTTCTCTTATGTATGCCTTCCTTTTCTTTTTTTATTGCCTTTTGACACCTTTAGGATATCCAAGGGAAAAAAAAAATGTTGACTATGACTTGTGGAGAGGACTTAGCTGTTTTTGATCTTAGGAGAAAAGTATCCAGATTTTTATTTCTCTCACTCTCTCCTGTAATGGCTGTCTCAGATATCTCTAGGCAGTCACTCTTGCCAGATAAAACTTACATGACTTAAAGATATTCAGAACAAGTAGTTTTAAAAAAATGCCCTTTCCGACCATTTCATGAATTGTTGGTCTGGTAGTCCTTCACCTGTATGTTGGTGCAAGGTAGAGACCATGCCAGTGATTTTCAAAGAGCCTCTTAAGTATTTTTTAGTTTCATGCAAGATGAATATCTGTGCATGTATTCATGTCTGCGCATATTCTATATATGTGTGTAATTTACTTGTGATTTGATTAATTATGAATCCTAAGGAAAATATCCTATTGCCTCTTTCAAATCAAAAGCATTAACTACTCATTTATACAGCTCATGTAAACCTTCAGGTGTAAAGTATTTCTCTATGTTCTAAAAGCCTTTATAAAAATCTTATCCTTTCTCCAGCATTAACATGGGTCCCCAGCTGATTCATTCTCTCAAGGACTGCTCTAGTTTAGACGGTATCATTTGTGTTCACATTAATCTGCTTCTATCCACTTTTAATGAGAAAGATAGAGTCAAGTCTGGGAATATATGCATGTTGATGACCTTTATAAGGTCTACTTCAGTTTATCTCTTTCTATGTTGGTAATTTTGTTATTCATTTCCCTATTCTGGGATCTGAAAAATGAAAAAAAAACATTCATTTTATTTTTTTCACTTCTGTGTGATGAGACAGGAATGATGAAATGGTTGAGAATGTTCAATAGTTGAGACACTCTAATACTAAGAATGCTTCAAAACCATATAATTAAAGTGAAAGAGAGAAATGAAGCTAAATAAATAAAAATGAATTTATTAGTAGCACAACACAGTTATTAGAAATCTGCTATGTATACCAATGGGAGAAATTATTTAAACCTGAAATCTAACAATATGCCTACTGAAGGAGGAAAAAGCTGTTTCTAGATTTCAATATCTATGGGATTTAAAAATATAATAGAATCATAACCCAAAGTTAAAATTAAAAAACAGTCTATACTATCAACTGCATTTGATACAATAATTCTATATCGCATATCTTAGTAGTACCTGGCCTTTGAGGAATAACACAAAAAAGCAACATCTCCATAAATCAAAAGAAAACACTTTAAATGCAAAGATCAGCGCAATTTAAGACTTTAGGACCTGTAGAGCTAGAACCGACCCGAAGTTACTGAATTTCTTAAACAAAAATGGATTCTTATTACAGACTTCAACTTTTATCATTCTATGCATTTTCATTACTATTATTATTAAGCATAATCAATACTTTTTGTCATCAGAGACGTTGCATACATTGGTCTATTCAGAAGTTTTACCCTGAGAAGGAAATAACATTTAATCAAAATCTATGGAATGAAGCAAATATTCAAAGGACATAAATTTTGAACCAACGTTGTCTACGAAGCAAAGTCAATTTTCAATTTATTTTCCCACTTAAATGAATAAGAGAAAACTGAAAACTTCATTTAGAAAAGGGATAATTTTCTCTTTCTTTCCTAGAACAGATACTGTGAGTTGAAAGTCACCACCAACAAGCAACAAAAGTATGAATGTCTAGTCCCATATTATAGATAGAAGATTATTAAGTATTAAAGTCTTGACATAAGAATATTAAGCATTAAAGATCATAAGCCAACCCATCACCATATCTTAGAAATAGTAGGGCCCCAGTACAATGGGTCAGTGGCTAAATCCTCAGTTTGCATTTGCCAGGATCCAATATGGGTGCCAGCTTGTGTTCCAGGTGCTCCACTTCCCATCCATCTCCCTGCTTATGACCTCAGAAAGCAATAGATGATGGACCACCACCTCGGGACGCTGCACCCACATAGAATACTTAGGAGATGCTCCTGGCTCCTGGCTTCAAACTAGCTCAGGCCATTGTGGCCATTTGAGGATTGAAGCAACAGACAGAAGATTCTTCTATATCTCCTTCTCCTTGCTAAATTCCCAATGAAAATAAATAAATATTTTTGAAAGAATTGTAAAGTGTATAGAATTACATTAAAATGTAGTTCAACTGCATGCCAGCTTTACTGGACCTTTGTTTGACATTATGGTGACTGTTGGAATGTCTTCATTCTGAGCTGCCTGGTCTACTGGCAATGATAACATTAAGCCTCTCCGCAAAGGACTTCTCATTACTAGGAATGAACATGAATCTACTCTCTTTGAGAACATACAGTACCTTGGCAACAGGTGCATATTTAATTTCCTGTCCAAACAAACATTCTGTGTGGCTTTTTTTTTATGTCTTTTCCAATGGCACTGTTCTTACAGGATAAGTAGCTTGCTTTCAAATAAAAAAAAAATGTGGAATGCTTCTAGCTGAAGGGTTGTGGATATTGATAGTTGCTTTTTGATATTTTGTTGCTAAAAAAATGGATACTTATGGAAAAAGAAATCAGCTGTTCAAAATTAAAGCTAAAATTCCTCACCTTCCTACTGCTTCAGTTCAATGACTCCTGAGATAACCAGTTAGCAACATGTAATGCTTTCATCATGCTATTTAACATCAACCTGTACTCTCCTTTTTTATTTAACACAGATAGGAATATACCTGATTATTCTGCAAACAAGAACCTTAACCTACAGAAAGAAAGCAAATGAAAAGTGTAATGTGTCACTGCTGTCTATTTACTACAGAATAAATCTCAAATGTTTGTAATCCTTTGGGCTTAATAAGATTATTGCAAAACTTTTACTCTCCCAATTAGCAAAGAAATGAATGACTCAAGAGTTTGCTTGCCTGGTCAGAAGTCCAATTCAATCACTTTCTTCCCTTCTAACTTTAGGCAAATTGCCATGTTTGTACTTCAAACACCCTAATATGAAAACTAGGAAATACACTACTACTGTTCAAATGCTGTACAGCTAAGTGAATTAATATCTCTACCATGTAAAACTGAAGGTGGCACATCCTGAGTAATAGCTGTTACTTTCATTCTAAGTCAATGACCCGCCATTGCTCTAAATCCCAATCCTATGAAACTACTTCCAGTCTTCTGCGTGCTCTGTGACTTTATAACCAAGTAACTCTTTACTCACTGAACCACCTCTAGTTTTTGAAATGCACTGGACTGCCTCACCCCTCGGGTCTTTGTGCTTGGAGTTTCCTTCCTCATGCCACTGCATCCTGCACCTGTCTCCTGGTTGCTTCATTCCCATTCTCGTGCCCCAACTGAAAAGTCACTCTTCCCAAGATTTCTTTTTCAGGCCTCACACTAAGTCAGATTTCCTCTAATTAAAGTGACCAGTATCACATATTTTGTCATTCATAGTAGGACACTGTTACTGATGGAACAGAACTTGGCTCTCCAAATCCACGCAGATATTTAAACTCTGAGGTCTTTTAGGATTAAGGTTAAAGATTTATCTATTTTAGTATCTGAGAGTGGTCTTAGTGGGAGTTCTTTAGGTTTTTGGAAGCTTGTCCTCACAAGATTATTCTCACCAGGAAGTTGGTTATGTAAGTTAAATTTTGCCTGCCTTCTTCGTTTGCTCCAGGGCCTTGGCCAGCTCAACCACCATCAGATGCTAGACTCTTGGGGCTGCTCAATCCTGAACTACAAGCCTTCAAACCTGGAAGCAGAACAAACTTTTGCTTTCTCAAGAAGCTCTTGTAGGATGTTTTACTTAAAGTAATAAAAAGCTGAAAATATAGGAACTTATCATGATCCAAATAATTTCTCTAGAACAACAGGTGTAAACCAAAATTGTCCAGGAAACTGGAGCACACACACTTTCTAAAAAATATATTGCTATGGCATCTTTAACTTTCCATTTAAAAATACATTATAATGATATTTAATAAGTATGTACTAATTTGTGTTTATTTTCTAATATGTCTTGTTCACCACTCCTACCACATTGTCTGGCATTTTGTAAGTACCTATTAAACACTGAATGGATAAGTGAGCAACAGTGGTTGTTGTAGTAAAACTAAAAAGAAATTATGCTATGTCATTTCAGGCCACTCACGAGAGCAGAAGCTTGAATTTTTCTTTATTTTGAGCAATTATTTATTGCACTTCTCTTGCAATTATTAACTTGGGCCTTTGGCTGAAGACTCACCTGAATAGCTAGAGTCTTCATAGTTTTGTGTTTCCAGTGCAGGTCTTAAAAGTCTGTACCCTTGGTGAATATCGAACAATAGTTTAAAATGACCAATATTAGCTGCTGTGTCATTACAAAGATTTGGTAAAAGGCTAGGAAAGTCTGGGACCATATACACTCAAGCAATGGTCAAGTAAAGTGATTATTCATATGTAAATAATTATAATATGCAAATTACAATTACTGAAACTGAGAAATACTTGCATTCTGTCTATCAGGTGTATTTTAGATTATGGTAAAGTTAATTACCTAATCTTTAAAATATGCATAAAGGGCAAAACAAAATCTTCTAGTATCTTTAGAGTATGCGTATTTCATTGACTTTAAATTTTCTGCATCGCCATTGGTGGTAGGATTAAGTAGGTCCCAATTCAGTGCTCTTTGTAGCACTATACATACTATATCTGATTCAGTTTACAAATAATTTCAGATGAAATAAATATAGAGTATATGTATATTTTTCTATTATCTTCATATTTCTTTTATCCATCCTACTTTGCATTTCTATTATTTGTCCTACTAAAATGGGTAACACTCTATCTTTGTCCTTTGGATGTCACAGGAGGTGGTGACATTAAGGCCTATTATCACAAACACAAGTGGACAACCCTTGACCAGTGCCTAGAAGGCAGGGAAGAAGTTTTAAAGAAACATGGCTTTCATCACTGAGCTGCTAAATTACCTTAACTTTCATTCATCCAACTCTCCGAGTTTTGCTAATGTAAATGACTGGTTTATTTTGTAATTCACATCATTTTCAATTTTCTCTCTTGCAAACAAAAGTCTTTGAACTCATACAAATATTTTTAATAGTTGTTTTGAGGATTAAATGGAATCATGTAAACTATAGTGTCCATGGTTTATAACAGATGACACTTAAAATAATTCATTGATATTCTTGATATGGTTGGTGTTACAGCTGTCACTTCTGCATGGTCCTGATATCAGATTTTTGTATTATTTTCAAACAAAATGATGAGGCTTAAAAGCAAAGAGAGAAAAGTTATTTTCTGCAGCTTATTTTCTTCTTTCAGAATGTTCCTCATTTACTTTCATATCCTTTTGTGTGTCCATCCCCACACCCAACCACAAAGGAAGCAATGCACTTGTAATTGGTACCATTGAGGATGTTAACATTTAATAAGGCCATTTTTTAATCCTAAATCCTTTATCATATTTTTTTTCAGTAGCCAGTGCTTTCTTAGAATTCCCCTTTTCCATTCAATTGTTAACAAGGAATGATTACCAACAGTGTTGGAAAGCTATTGGATAGCCCAGTCTCTTTTAGCTGTGAGAACACTGCTGGTTGTTTAAACTAGTCAGAGACATCTTTTTTTCTTTTTTTTTTTTCAAACCCATAGGGTTTCTTGGGGTTTTAAAATTTAGGAGATATGGTCTCCTGTGCATTTCCAGTGGACTTGGAGTTTATAGTCACTCAGAGTTGAGAACAGGGACTACTTTCTTTGTAGTAAAAAAAGAGCTCCAGGGGCTAGTGTCATGGCATAGTAGGCTAAGCTTCCACCTGTATCTAACACTGGCATCCCATTTTGCTGCCAGTTTAATCCAGCCACCTGCTTATGGCCTGGAAAAGCAGTGGAGGGTGCTAAGTCCTTGGGCCCCTGTACCCACTTGGGAAGACCCAGAAAGAGCTCCTGGTTCCTGGTCTGTGAATGGTCCAGCTCCAGCCACTTGGATGATGGAAGAACTCTCTCTCTCTCCCCTCATTCTCCCTCTTGCTTCCTTTCACTCTGTCTCTCCTTTCTATAACTCCCTTTCAAAATAATAAAAAAAAAATCCTAAAAACATAAAGAGATTTTGAGTGTATGTGATAAATGGACATCAAAATTTAGGTATTTTTGGGAATCTGATATAAACAGTGTCTATTAAAACTCTTGTTCCCTGTTAATTATTACTTCCCATTTTATTAAACAATTTATTAAGGGAAACAATTATGAAGGATAAAGTAACAAACACTATAATTTATTTCTCCCCTGAAGAAAAATGACAACAATCTGATCACTTTCCTGAAACACCTAGAATGTCTTGAGATCAATTTGATGACTGCTTTATTAGACAGCTACACACTGGGTGACCGTCTTTCTTCCACCATCCTCAAGTTGACATTAAAGGCATTGTTTCTTTCTGTATATGATAGCCTCACTGTTCAGGCCTGAAATGAAACAAGAGCCTTATTGTTCAGAAATTCAGAATTTCAAGACAGTGTTGAGGTGGGGGAGTGTGCACCAATATCCCTGAGATGTGGCAAAGGCTGGTTTTCCTTCTTTCTGTTTCTGTAGTATTGGGAATCTGGCCAGCACAAAGGGCATGGAGAAAACAGCTGGTTAAAAAATGGTTCCTTTCCCCTTAAGAACATGGTGTGAACAGATGAGTTAAGATCTCCAGCTTTTGCACAGCCCTCTTCAGGTGCTTAAATGGGCAAAGGAGATCTTGAATAAATACCTTGTGAAAACTTGAGTTTAAACTCCATAAACATAGCCTTTTGTTCAGGTGATAATCGTGCCATTTGAGTGAGTGTTAGGTCATAGCTTTTCTGTTGTACTTTGTTTTATAGACTGTTCCCAAAACCAGGTCATAAATACATGACTTTGGGCATTAGGAAAGCTGCTTGGGAAGTCTTGAGGGGATTCTATCCACCTACAATGCATGAAGGATAATTCAGAATTTTCAGCAGTATACTCTAAACCATTATCAGTAGTGATGGAATATCATTTTCCATCATTAATTTGTTTAGCATATTAAAAATAGGTAATGACTTTCCTAACTTCATTCTTACCTTTTGTTTTTGAATCGATGGCTGCAGTAAGTCTACAACCCAAAGGCCACTCTTTGGAGTCTGCAAAGAATGTGTTTGGAAAATCCCAAGCTAAAATAGAATAAAAATGTGTTTTTTTTTCATTTTATATTTTGTTTTGGAAAGGTGGTTAACTCAGTTATCTGTTTCATGTGTCCATGTTTCTAAGAACACACATGATAAACATCTGATAGATGACTGAGAGAGACAGCAGATCATTAAAAGAATCATCTACAGCAATATTAAATAGTGAGGAAAATTTTGGATCCATCATTTAGTAACACACACACACACACACACACACACACGTACATTTTTAATCCTGTATTTAGGGTTTCTGCCCAGCCTTGAAAAAATGTTTCAACTGGAAAGAAGGGAAATTCCCTTTGGATTTGGTTTCAGTCATTGAATAGACTTCAAATGCTGATTGACAACCTCAAAATACTTTTAGTTTTTTGGAATATTGTCTTTCAAGAAATGAGTTATTGAAGCCTGGAGACATAAACTGGGCTTGCTGGTAGATTTAGACTGTTAACCAGAATGGTGATGCTTCCATGTCTCAAGAACTAAGAAGACTCTCTCATTGAACAAATGTTTGTTCTATTTGGTGAATAAGGATCTGGTCAGTATGTTACCCAGTTGTATTTACTTATGTTCCTTTGTGGTTATCTCTGTCTACATCAGTTGAAATTAGATTTTCAACTTCCAAATGATGAGGTTGATGTTCAATGTCAGTTAATAATTCCTTTGAGTCCCTGTATAAACACATAGGCCAAGACAGACCCAGCTTATTATCATTGTTACGAATTAATTTTAAGAATTTGGCTCCATGTGTATTTATGAAACATAAAGCCAAGCAGAAGTCACGATTTCAAATGGTTTGCTAGTTTATAGATGTTGCTGTAGATGGTGGCATCAACTCTTGGATGTAACAAATGTCGGGGCAAGAAGTTGATTGAGAGTGCTGGTTAAATAATACATAATAGATGATATCACTATGTGAGCCTTTACAAAGAAACAACAACTATAGACCCCACCCCTCTATCTGTGAGGGCTAAGCCCGTGACTTCCAGAAAAAGTAACAAATATAAAATCCACAATAACTACACTAAAAAAAAAAAACCCTGAATATGTTTGCTTGCTTCCCTCCTACTCCCAATTTCTAGTGAAAATTTTCAAAGAACTCTTAGAACACTAAGATCCCCACTAATTTTAAAATATACACAGAAATAATTGGTTGGTAGGAGTGTACAGTAATGAGGCCTGAAGATTTATAGGATATTTGTGTGTGTGCGTTTGTTTAGAATGGGGAAATTCCTTCAGCCATCATGTATTTTTAACATGGTTGTGGATTGATGGGAATAGAAAAATAATACGAAAAGTGAAATTCACATTACAGTACAGAAGGCAGCAATTGTGTTACTGAATAGTTTAGATTTTGAAATCGGTTAAACTCAGGCATAATCCAAGCACTGTTCCTTGTACATTTGAGAAAATTGTTCAACAGATTTTCAACTTGACTTCATCATCTCTTCAATAGGTTTTGTCACATTAAACATGATGAAGTGCTATAAAGCAGCATTTAAAAGCACCAGCTCCAAGGGCCTCCACCACTTGCCAAGCACGTTACTGTGGGTTACGGAAAACACATGCGCTTTGGTTTCCTATTTTGTACAACACAGTTAATAGAGCCATCGTGTTGAATTATTTTGAAGATTAGAGTTCCTAGAAAATAAGAATTAATGACTAATTATTGTATTCAATATGGCCTGACTGCTTCTCTTTGCTGGTCACTGCCCAGTACTCCAATGAAAGTAACTAATGCACACAAAATATCTCAAACATAGGAAACATCTGATAAATGTTTGATGAGTGAGAGGCTGGCAAGTCTTTCAGTGTGTCATCTTTTTATTAAGCTTAATATCTCCAACTCAGCATTCTTTCAGTGTCACTGGAAGACTGACTGCTTGACTTGGGGCTAGTGTTGTTAATACCTATGATTGGAGTCCGAAGCATCTCCTTGCCTCATAGCGTGACTAGCAGGAAGAGAGACATGATTCACCATATTAAGCTTTCTTGAGCTCTGTTTTATTGTACTGAAGGGTGACGGGGTCCAGGTCAACCAAAGAGAAGGCAAATATTCACAGATACCTTTTTATAAAGCTGTCTGAAATGTAAACTAAAATATGTATTTTTCAACCTTAAGACAAAATTCTTAAAATGGGGACAACTCCATGGAATAGTAGATATGGAAATCATATAGTATTGTGACATTTGGTGTGTTTACACTTTTTGGCTTACACATTTGGGGCGGGAGGGGAGCAGAATACCCATGGCTTTGCAGAATTTTAGAGTATTCACTATTTATAAATGACTAGAAGATCATGGAAAATAAGTTTTGAAGTCAAAAAAGCTAGAGAGATGAAAATCCCTTCTAGGAGGAAGGCTGGATTTGTGGAATGGAAATGTGAAGAAAGGCTTGAGACAAAAGTAGTTGATCAAGGTAATGTGTTTCCAAAAGAGATGAAAAATTCACCTTAGGGAAAGCAATCACTGTATAATTAGTCTTAATATGCACTAAGACCTGCTGGATCCACATGTCTTAATTAATTAAGGCCTTGGGATGTTTTTAGAAGATCACAAAAACCCATTATAAAAACATTCTCAACCATATTCTCAACATGTTGACATTTTTAATAAATTAATTTACCTGAAATTTGAAACTCTAACAAAGTAGACTTCAAAAGAACCTACAATAAAAAAATGGAAAGTTCTATTAGACTATTTGAATTGCGAATTCAGTGCCATTTAAAAATAACCAATGGTGATTCCTTTAAAACAAAGTATGACGGCATCTTCAGTAGGTCAACAAAGTACCGTGACAAAGGCCTATTAGTTTTGGGTGAGAACAAACTCCAGGAAACACCTCTGAAATTTCAGAGGCATTTTGCAAGAACAGGCATTAGGGAGGATCTGCTCGGGTTAGGAGAGATTGACATCTCAGTACATTCATCCTATTGTTAATGATTGAATGAATCAGCTGCATAATTTCTATTCTATCTGAAACATGGGGAATTCCCATGAAGATTTCTTAAGGCTCTATCCTGAGCAACAGCAAACATCCTGGGCTTCACTGTGTTTCTCAAGTCATTTTTTTTTAATAACAGTGTAAGATCATGGATGGGGATAGGAAAACAATAGACGTGAAACATGGTCTGTAGATGGTTTCCAAATCCTGGCTTGGTGGATCATTGACAAGACAAATAGAAAGTGAGATAAATATCTCAAGCTATAATTATCGCTTTAAACAACCCCACTCATACTGTGTTTAAAGACATCTACTGTGAAAACCTTGATCTCTAGCCCGTTTTGAAAGCATTTTTAATACTTAGTTTCTATCTCCCAACACCAATATTTTTCTTTGCAGGAATACTTCTCAGACCTTATTTACAGAATTGCCCCAACAAAGCAGAATAAGTATCAGGGTCCAGGGGTATAAATCCCTTGTCTTCAGTCTAACCAAAGTTGAAGAATTTGTGACCTAGGTCAAGTAACAAGAGTATTTATTTATTTATTTATTTATTTAATGATACAATTCCACAGGCTCTGGGATTTCCCTTACACTTTGGCCACAGCAACTAACTCACAATCTGTCTTTTCCCAAGTTAGGAAATGAAACGCATCCCAAGGACACGTGTATGTACTTTCGCAGGATTGCTAAAGTGACAGAGTGTGACCCCATCACAGGGAGAACTTTCTGGAGAATGAAGCCAACACAGAGGTAGTGTCTGGGTTTTTCCTACAACTAGCCAAAGCTAGAGAAAACTCAGAGACTATTCATTACCCGATTCAATAGCTCCTGACTCTTCCTTTTGGAGGAAAAAGGTTGTTTCTTTATTCACTTTGCAATATTTAAAAAAAAAAAAAAAACCCATACTGGAACACACTGCATTCCCTTATCTTGACCTTCCCAATGTGTGCGCATTTTGCAAGCCTCATGTCCAACTCCACCCCTTTCAGGAAGTCTTCCTGGATTGTCCCAGCCTAACCCTATTTTGATCCTGTGTTGACCTCTGACAGCACTCAGTGTTCCAGACTTCATCTGTCAGGAATTGGTGACCTTGTAGTGCTGGCCTTTCTGATTTTCTTCCAGGTGATAATTTTCTTTTGTAAGCCAAGCCCTTGCCCTTTTTTATGGCCCTCAGTCTTTTCCCTAGTTATTTATGGTAGATTGAACAATATATTGATACAACTTTAACGAATGGAAGGAAAGTAGATACTTGATTCACGTGCTGTTCCACAAGAAAGCCTTGCATGAAAAGTGTGATTTGAGCAATTGTAAGGAAGAAAGCCATTTAGCTTATGACCTCCAGAATGATGCCCCATGCTGTCAAAGAAAAATAGAGAACAGTGAAAATCTGAGTCAGTGTGTGTTACACATTGTGTGTCACACAGTGAGCATTCTCTATTGCTAGCAAAAAGGAACTCAACGTCAGCCTTACACATTTGAGTATTTACTTACTGCATTCTCAACATCATAAGGAATATTGGTCACAACCAATAAAATAAAGTAGATTGTATTTGTCTATTGAATCGAGACTTGTGGATGAAATGAATTTCAGTTACTTGATCCAGTGCCATCATATTCAAGATTATTTCAACATCACCCAGTTTTGGATAGAGACCTGGATACAGCCTGTATCGTCAGACAGCAGCTGTCAGTCTTGTTGAAGATCCTTCATTGTTGAAATCTATTTTTTTTTTGCTTGGGTCTATGTTTTTCACTAGTGTCATTCTATAATCATTCCTTGGTCTGTATAAGTTAAATGATTCAGTCTGTTTTATTAGAATCAAATCAATGGATTTTCCTAGAATGCAGATATATTTATCATGAATGTGCTGTATACATAGTATGTTCAAGGCCTGGAGCAAATCCAGGAGGTCAGAAGGAAAAAATTCCAGTGAGCAAAGGATTTGACATTTTGCAGAAGATGAAAACCTGGACATTAGTCTTTATGATATAAGGTGAGGCAAAGGGAAGTTCCAAGAGATGGGAAAGTGGTCTCTTTCCGATCTATCTCCATCTAACCTCCAATTCCCCTAGTATTCCCTGCTCTAACTCTGCCTGCAAACCTTGTAGAATTGGTTGGGTCTGAGGCATAGCTGAATGCATGGGAAGAACAGCAACCTGGGGGTGCACAAACACGATAACAGTTCTCATAGCCCCTCGACAAATTATAAGCCAGCATTTCAAAGCCAAAGCCCTGAGATCGTGATCTCGGCAGTCACTGTCCAGTCTCACCATCAATTACGTTTGTTATTCGTCCCAAGCAAATGATTTCCAGACAAGCTCTTTTTCAGTTGAAATACTGTAATTTTCATTTAAAATTCCTTTGTGAAATTCACACTTCATCAGTGTTGCCTCCTAGATAGTTTCATGTGGCTTAAATCTCCTCCCACCATCTTGCATACTGCTTACTGTGATTTTCCTTTGTATTTATTTTGATATTCTATTGGAAACGGGTGGCACTTCAAGTTAAAAAGGTGATTTTTTTGGTTTTGGTTTATTTGTTTGTTTCTTGTCATTACGTATTTGCCCAATGCCTCAAATCACTTCCAGTTCTAATTTTCTTTCGCTTACTCTGTTGCCTGAGAGATTTAAGCATGCTGTATGAAAATAGTAATTTGAAGAGATGAAAGTTTAACAAATGCTATAAATAGTAAGCATGCTCTTGGCATTAAAGTTGACTATAGCACCGCACCCACTTTCCTTTCTATTGTCTGTCATTAACTGTCATATCTTAAGTGAAACTTGTTTCTAGTACAATCAGAAGAAAGTGCATGGAATCCATAAAGTGATCAAAGGATTAGTGAAAAAATGTATTCTCTTTCACACACTGAGAGAGGATTTGGCTTACAGGGATTGATTGATACTGACTAAATCTATGTAGAATTCCAGGTCTGCTGTCTACATTCTATCTCACTTCCCTCTAAGAAATATCCAGCTTACCCAGTGATGAAATCTTGTAAACACAAGAATATTCGTGGAAAAAACATTCCTTCTTTAGATGTATCACCAAGTAAATTTTTTTGTATACCTATTCCACAAACACAAAGTACATTGTTGCTGAATAGCAACACAGTGCATAGTTCCCATTTCTTTTGCAATCATTTTGGAAACATATTTATACAAACATTAGCTCTGCAGGTGCTATTACCAGAAGGTGGGCTCATTTTCAGAGTTGATATTTCCCAAGGCAAAAATGATTAGATTTCTCCCAAAGGCGAACTGCATAATGTGAAATTTTTGGGTAATATTAGAGAGGTTATTTTATACTTTTTGAAATGCTTAGGCATTTCAACATATTTTATCATGTAAAAATATACGCAGAACAATTTGGAGAATATAGCAAATATCGGTGTAGACACACTGAGCATTATGACAGCTAGCAAAGATTAACATGCCAAATGTTTACTTTTAGAATAAATTGGACATTTAAAAAAGGTAAGATTTTTTTTTCCTATATCTTATTTGTTGAGTGTTTCATCACTTCATTAAATTACCTTATGTGTATGGTAAACATTTTGAAAACAAGGGCTTTCACACTTTACTTCTTGTTCCAATAAGCAGCACGGGTTTTGGAGCAAAGCTGCTGCTTGATGGATGTTTGCTGAATAAATGAATGAGTGAGCATGACTTGTCCATGTTGTCATCCTTTGAGCCTTCCCACACTTGGGAGTCCTTGGGTGTGGACCTCTGTTCCTGCTGCAGATGAACCAATGCCCTCTTTCCCTGTAAAGTGTGCAGGGAACACACTGGAGGCTGAGTGCCTGACCAGCTTGTTTTGTTGAAGAAATCCACTCAGTTTTGAGGAATAAGAAGGTATAACCAGGGCATTGTCCATCTACAACACATCACAATGCCCTTGCCTCTTGGCTGCCACCACTCCAGAACGGGTCAGGGGGTTCCTTCTCAGACATTATGGGAAGTGGGGCATACCTTCCATTGTTTCAAACAGCTTATCTATCATACCTACTGTCATCTCGGGGTGAAGGCCACAGCACTGTAAGGAGAGGGTCCCTGAGAAGTCAGCCACACTCTCTTTTCCCTCTTGTACTTGATCCCAAAGAAAGAGGAAGGCAAGCATTAGATGCTCAGGCTCCAGAGCCGCCCCATCCCAGGCAATGATGTTTGTTCTCTCTGGACCTTCATTTTCTCAATACAACCATAACAATCGTACCAACTCAGAGTCCCAGTTCTACATGCATCACTCATGGAAAGCATCCTGAAGGGGCCTGCCAGAATGAACTCATGCTGTTATCATAAGCTTCCAAGTCTTACTGGCATTGGAAAATAGAGTTGTGTATTTTGAAGTGGCTCACAGGCATGGGCGTTCTTAGGTCAGTTAGTACAGAAAGTTAGCAGCGGCCAGACGAGCTTTATGTTGGAACTCCTTCCTCTATGTGGTGAAGACTTCTCCAAAATAGAAGGGAATTAAACACCAGGGTGTTAGATGTAATAATACTGCTAATGTCATTTGAAGAAACACAGCAAATTATTACAGGGGTACATCAGGTCATTAATAGCAATATATATTCTCACTGAAAATCATAATCATATTTTGAATAAGTTTTCATTTGTAATATAATCTTTTATAAGGGGGGGCCTAAACTTCATTCCCCTGTCATAAAATATGAATTTGTCCCTGAATTGTTCAAAGTCCTCTTTTAAAATACTGAACACCCTTGACAAAAAGATATACACAAATAAAAAGTTTGAGGAGTACAGTTAAAGACCCTTGGTCAGAAGGAAGAGCCAGCTGTGCTTAGAATCGGACATAAAATATAATCTGACTCAGAATGCAGTACCTGATTTCACTCTCCTCCAGGTATCTCAGCCTAACCCCTTCACACCACCTCACCTCCTTCAGTGTTGTGGACACTGATTGCCTTGCTATAGTTTATATGTAACAAGAGCTTTGGAGGGCTGATGCCCTGGAAAGGTGGGAGAGACTGGAAGTGCTCTTGCCTGTTGGTTTGCTCTAAAACAGCCATTCCTCAAGAAAAAAAAAGTCAGTTTCCAAGGAGTAAAGACAGAGGAGGATTTTGCTTTTTCTATTGCCGACTATCTTAAATAAACTCATAGCTTCTTTCATGTCCCCATTGTAACTTGTGTGTTTATACCTAACACTCCACACTATGCTCATGTGGCCTGATTCTCTCTCTCTCTCCGCACTCTCTCCTCCCCCTTCAGTGAAGTAGCAGATTTTAGCAATCAAGGGCTACATTTTTCATCATCATGGTTTGGCTTCCAGGAAATAACAAGGTGTCAGTCAACGATTATTGATTTAACTAAGGGAGGAAAAGTAAGGACAAGGTTTTTCTGACTACTTTTTATATTTGATAGAATCCATGGAACCAAATTATGTTTCACCGACATGAGAGTGGCCATGATGCACTCCACAGTTTATGTTAATGACACTCATTGCCTTCTTAGTCTAATATTCATAGAGCTAGCCACTGTAAACTGGCAACAGACTCTTCCATGGTATCCATGAATAGACCACAAATTTAAGGTTGAAGCTGAAATATTTACTTAGTACATCACTTGTTTTCACATTCATTCAAAAATGGCCAGGCTGTGAGTTCTGGGTTTGTGAGAATTTTAATAATGACATGTCTGGGACCTCTGGAGATGGTACATGGGTATGCTTCAGAATGTAGAAGCTAGGGATTGCAAGTCAGCTGCTGAAGCAAGAACATCTTGGGATGCTACACAGATGGACTCAGAGGAAAGATTGCCCTTCTGACTGAACATAAGTGCAAGTGTCTATCCTTGGCTTGTCACACTAAGAGCTTGTAATACCAGCGTCACCTTAACACTTGGGAATTTCCCGTAATGAGTTCAGGTGATACATGCAAGGGAATTCCCAGACGCAGCCCTATGGAGAGCAGACCAGAGTCCAGTTCTTTATCACTGAATGCATTTTCATACTTTGTCCTCAGGGGCACTGCATGGTGTGGAGTCCTGGCTCCTGGGTTCATCGGTTTTCCTCCATAAAGTTGTTTTGAATCCCCATGAGTTTTCATGTGCATTGCATAGCCATTAAGACCCTGGAGTCTGGAGCTACTCTCAGACATGTTGTTTAAACTCTTTGAGCCTTATTGTTCTCAGGGGTTAGATCGAACTAATCACAGAACCTTTTATCTCCCAGATTTACTGTGAGCATTAGGTGCTTCATGTATGGGAAGCATTGGAAACACTCTCTAGCACATATGTGGTAACTGTTGTTGATTATTGCATCATGGTAGCATTCCTTTTTTGGCATAATATTATTATACTAAATGGCACAGTGAAAGGGCAGCATCAAAATGGGAAGGCACACTGTTTGACTTTGTTCTTGAGGCATTTTAAGCTTTATACTACAATGATGAATCTTCAGCAGGAACTTGTAATTGGCAGCTCAGAAATGTCAAATTTGCCCATAGCCATCTCTACGAATGATCTATCTGATCATAGGGTCATGGACTGAGAGTGTACCAACAAACCTAGCATATTAGGGGGAGAAAATGTAAATCTGATGTAATCCATCAGATATGGATTTTCCAAGTGTTTCTATAGCTCACCAGCAGGAAGAGAATCCCAGTCTTTAGCTGGGAGGCACAGGGATCAGATCCTTGCTGCTGGAAGGGAAGGAAAGCGTATTCTCTTGTGTAACTGTTCACCTCAAACTCATCCAGTCCCCTGTCCCTTTTACCATCTGCCTGACATTGTCTATAGTGTTTTACTTGACATCTGTTCTGTCTTTCTTAACTTTTGTATCAACACCCTCTCCTGGTTTTCTCTTACTTTTCTGGACCACTTGGTCATAGAGTCCTTTGCGTAGCACATGTACAGATCTAGAATTTTTAATTCCTCAGGAATGTGTTCCAGATTCTCTTCCCCCCTCCTCCTAGAGGTTTACCCTGGTGATGTAATTAATTATTATGGTTTTATTCTTTATCTATGAAATAAGAACATGTACACTTAGACAATGAGCTCAGATCTGTATTTTTGTCATGAGATATTGTTATATCAACTCAAATGCTTTTAGCAGCATGGATAGAAGTGAACTTTAGATATTCTTTGCCGACCTCCCTCTTGTTCGTCTTAGATCCTAAAATTCCTTGTAAGGGCCACCAGATGCTGCTGCCCAACAGCGACACTAAAAAGATGAGGCACACTCTTGAGGGTCTGGGAAAAGCCGGAACCACAACCGGACCCCTCACTGCCAAAAGCAGCTGCGTTTAAACCCTTATCCCCGCTGCTCCTGTCCCCATTGGTCTAAGCTTTCCTCTCCGCTTCTCAAGCCCTCTTTCCGCCACCCTTCTTCCCATATTTCTTCCTGTACTTTCTGCTGCATTTCTCTGTTCTTGTCTCCATCTCTCCTTACTGCTCTTACTGCATCTATGCCGCTTTTGTATCCCTGTGCCAGCTTTTGTCCATTCTTGTCCACCCTAGCTTTTCCACCCAAAGATCTTAACCTTTCTTAATCCCTCTTCCCCTCTCTGCTGCCCTGTTCTTCCTGTTCCATCCCATCCCATTCCGTTCGCCCCCAAGTCTTTCTCCTCCTTGTCGTCGTTATAATCATCTGTCCATCCAACTGTCTGTCTGTCTCTCTTAGTCGTCCATCCATCCATTCTGTCCCCCTGTCTGCCCATCGTCTGTCCTTGGCTAGTTTTTACCAGCTATTTTTATATCGTTCTCCACCAGTTTTCCCTGTGGGTCCACTTGGCACTACTTGATAGGCTAGTAGAAATGACATAATCACAGTGAAGGCATCAGTCTATCCCTGTGACTTCCTGTTTACCTGCTGGTGAGACCAACTCCACCTCCTGGTCCTGGCCAGCCGCCATCTTGCAATGGCCCTTCCCAATCCCAGGCGCGGCTTTAGCACCCCACTCTCCACAATTCTTCCAATTTCTTCTTTATAATTCTTACCATAATGAAAGTTAATAAGACACTAAAACTTCACCTTCATTATTTCTCCTTTGTGCGTTATTATCTTCAAAGCTGCCTGAATGACACTGTTAACATAATCATCCAAAACTTCACCAGAGACAGTTTCTGAACTACCTTTCTTTTCTCCCTTCCCCTCTTCCCTGCTCCCTTTCCTCTCCACCATTCCAGTCTACCCGCTCTCCTTCTTTCTCCTCTCCTCTCCTCCTCTTCCACTTTTCCTCACTCTTGTCTCCCTCTTTTGTTGCCTGATATGTTCCCCATATGAAAATATGACACTATTTTCCAGTACGCAATGGGACACAAATGAAAACAACAAATGCAGAAAGTTTCTATGGATAACCTAGGTTGAGGAGGTAGCAACATTTTTCACAAGTACAGAATGGTAACCTCACCTGGACGTGATTTACAGAGTGTCTTTACCATTTTCAGTGGTGCCAACAGCTGCTTTTTTGGTTTCATCTCCCGCCTATTCCATGCTTAGTAAGTTTGTTCTCACCATTAGTTACCTCTTACACTCAGGTTTCTTAGCTCCCTAATTTTTTTTTTCCACCAAGAGAGCTCTTTATCTGCTTCATGTCAATCACCAACTTATACCTCCTAAAGTCCCTTCTGCAGCTCTCAGCACTGTTCCATTGACAATGTTTCAGGACAGAGTTTCTCTCTGCTTCCTCTGGTTCCCATACTTTTTGACCTGCTCCTCAACTTCACCAATGCCTCTAAGTTAAAACAAAACAAAATAAAACAAAAAAAAAACTAAACTAAACCAAAACAGCTTTCTTCTCATCTGAAATTTTATTACGCTGTCTTTGAAAGTAGTCAGTTCTAGACAGCCAAGATTTCCTTTCAGGGAGGAGGCCTCATGCCTCAGACCATAGTCAAATGTCCTTGAAAACAATTACCAAGTGGCAGAGGGGCATCACAGACAAAATCATGCTGGAATTGTAACTGCCCCTGTGAATCTAAAGTATTTCTTTGGTTCATCTGCTTTCCTTTTTCTTACTTAAGATTCTCAGGTTCATCCCATCATACTTAATCCTTCCAATCCTTTGGCTGAAAAAAGTAACACTATTAAATTTATAAATTCAAATTTTGTAAGTAAAATAGATTCAATTTATATAAATTCAAATTTTTGTATTTCATATAAATTAAAATTTTCTCTGTCTTATGCACAGACACACACACACACGAATAAAAGGTAAATGAACCATATGCAATTTAGAGTTTTTTAAAAAAGATAACTGGAACCAGTACTGTGGCATAGTGTGTGAAGCTGCCATTTGCAGCTGTGGAATCCCATATGGGAGATAATTGTTGTCCTAGGTGCTCCACTTTCAGTCCTGCTCCCTGCTAATGTGCCTGGGGAGGCAGAGGAGAACGATCCAAATCTTGCCTCCTGTACCCATGTGGGAAACCCAGAGAAAGCTCTTGGCTCCTGGCTTAGGACCAGCCTAACTCTGACTGTTGTGGCTGTTTGGGGAATTAATTAGCAGATGAGAGAACTCTCTCTCTCTCCCTCTCTCTCTCCCTCCCTCCCTCCCTAACGCTGATTTTTAAATAAACAAATAAATAAATATTTCCCAAAAGAACCTGAAAAATTACATGCACATAATGCTTCTATTTTACTTCATATTTTAGTCTGTCAGAAATATTATTCTCATGGTTATAAGTGCCCACATTTGATGATTTGATGATTCTCTTCATTTTAATGAGGAGAAGTTGGACAAATTTAACTAATATTCCCAAGAGGAAATGATTTTATCACAGATTTAGAGTGACCCAAGATACTGAAAGGCAGAATAACCTATTGATATAATCAGATAGCAAGAAATCATGAAAGCAAAGCCTGCTTTGCAGTTGAAACAAATACCCAGTGATATCACAATCAAGTTACAATCATTTTGAAAGAATCAGTTTCTGTGAATCTTCAAATGAATTTGATTATTAAAATAACTGAAATCTTAGGGTAATCTTTAAGGATTTCACTTTTGTATTCAATATCATTATCACTAAGACAATAATCTAATTAAACATCAACACAGTAAACTCCATAGAAAGAACAGAGGTCACATTTATTTCATGCTTAGCATTTGACAGAAACCAAACTATCTCCCATACAATCAGTTCTTTTAATTCTCACCAGAAACCAAGCAGCTGGGTATTATTACTGTCTGCTCTGGTGGTCAGACACTGGCGGTTTGGTTATCTGATCAGGATCACACAGCTGGAATCCACAATTTTAATCATGATGTTCAGCATCACAGTAAAGTTAAAAAAATCTCAATATTGATAATGAGTGCATAACACCATTTGCATGTTTCATTTTAAGCAGTCTCAGTTGGTTTTTTAAAAATAAGGCACTCAAGTCTATTAAAGTATCTGAACTCACAAAGCAATCTAAATAATTGAGCACCTGCATAGGTGAACAATTATGTTAAACTAAACTTAGTAAATTCAAAGATATTTAGAATTTTTCTGGCAGCTGAGCTGTTGTTACATGTATATATATATATACATATATTATATGTTATATATAAAACACAAATGTTATGTATTACATATACATATGTTATGCATATGAATTAATATATGGTTTAAGAGATGATGAGTACTTTCCATGAATTTTGTGATGAATTTTCTTATGTACTTTTCCTGGTCATAATCCACAATTTCTAACATACACACTGATAGCTAACACTTCATTCATGAAACTAGTCATTTTAGTGCATAAGCTTAACCTTGTTCCTAACTTCTGGGAAGATTTGCTACTTGCAGGCTATCTCCTTTTATTGCTCAGTGATTTTAGTGGCTAGCTTTGAAATCTGAAGGTGAAGTTCAAGGACGGGATTTGCTGCTTCCCGGCTGTTTGACACTGGACTAGCCACTCTCCACGAGTGTCACTTTCCCATCTGCAGGGTGGGGCTGGTGAAACCTTCCGTGCCGAGTCCATGGAACAGGTGGAAGGGTCAGTGAAGATAAGACGTGTGAGACTGCTTCTGAAACCATAAGGCATGGCATAATGCCCATGGTGTAGTGCCAGGTATTAATTATCAACCATATGATTGTTCACCTGGAGGGAATTGAGTTCTCTCAAGGGACAAGCGTGTGAAATTCAGATTGGAGGTAACATCCCATCAATAATGTTAAGCAGACACAAACATCAAAATCTGCAAATTTAGAAAACTACTTGGAAATATGTTTACTTCAGCTTTTAATCGCACCTGCCTGGAGACATATATTTGCTACCTCCCCTCTTTCCCACTTGATTTGTTTTGGCAAAATACTATTGGTTTGGTAATGAAAGAAGACTCAAGGAACAAGACTTATGTTTTCATAAAGAAATTGTGGGGTTTTTTTGCAGTGTATTCATAAGAGCGTAATAAAGGAATTGTGTTTGTCCGTGAAGGAATAAACTATTTTGCTGTTGTTGAACACACATTGAAGACAGTGTTTCAATGGCTCCTTGGCAAGTTTTTTTTTTGAAAGGAAGTGTTTCTTGGACCTCACACAGTCTACATATTCTTATGCAGATAGTTTTTACCTGTTAAAAGCCCCCTGCCTCAGTGACAGTGCCCTGTTCTCATTCTACTGAAATGCATCATCGCAGGGGGAAAGAATTACAGCTAATGTGACTCTCATTCTCTAACAGGTAGCAACTTCCTGTCATTCTCTCCATTTTTGATTCTTTCTTTTTCATGATACAACTCCCTAGGCCCAGAGATTCCACCCTCCACCATTCTCTGCCTGCCCACTGCTCTCCCCATCCCATGACAATAATCTATTCCCTAAACAACGGTCACAAGCCCATCTCTACTCCATCCAAGCACATCCTGACATTGGAGATCTGGAGAACAACACAAGTCCAGCCTTCCAGTGTCAGGACACACGTACCACTTTTGTTGGCAGTCCACCTTTCTAACAGTACAGGTGAGACATGAAGTAAGATTCCAAAAGAATATTGCAACATTTTGTGTAAGCAAAGTAAAGTAAGCCTCAAAACCTAGGTGGTTCAAAACATATCCACACAAGGCCTTGTTTAAAAATCTGTGGAATCATCACAATAAAGATGATGTTCTGTTTTGAGCAAAAGAGTAGTCTTTCAATTTTAGCTAAATACGAAAGAAGATCCTGTTAGGAGCTCCACTCTTCCCAGCAGCCAGGATCAGGATATTATCTCTCTAAATTATGGAATCCTCTTCTTTAACACAGGATCGTCATGTCTATAAGGCACATGCTGTCATCAAGAAAGCGAGCAAGACCTTGTGGACAATTCAATGCTTCAGAATGGCCTCCGTTTTAAGACTTAAAATGTAAGGGGTAATGGGAAACATCTGGCCCAGGGGTTAAGTCACTGCTTAGGATGCCAAAATTTCCATTTTGGAGTAATTGACTTGTGTCCTGGCACCTCTACTTCCAACTCAGCTTCCTGACAATGTGCATCCTGGGAACGCAGCAGATGATGAAATACTCGGGTCCTTACCATTCATGTGGGAGCTACAGCTCTTGGCTTCCATAGGCCATGAACTGCTGTTGGAGACATCTGAGAGGTGGACCAGTAGATAGCTCTCTCTCTCTCTCTCTTCCCCTCTTTCTCTCAAATGAAATTGAGAAAATTTTTAAAATTGATAGATCAATGACATAAGCAAGAACAATAAAAATTTTCATAATTTAGGTGTTAACACAGTGTGGAATGGGAATATTTATCATGAGAAGGTGCTTTGAAACCATTTAATCTTCCAGAAATGCTTGATACCAAAATAGTTGAAGCTACAAAAAAACCGAGGGAAGGATTCTGATGATTTGCTCACATAAGCTTGTTCTTCATATTCCCCTTTCTTTGCTTAACAAAATGGGACAACAATCAATGACGTCATCTACCAAGTTTGCATTCCAAGGAAATCATGCTGAAGAAGTCGTTGCTTAGCAATCTACATTTTTATGTTATTTGAAGGAATGCTTGGTAAAAATTATCCTAACCGGAAACAGAAAAACACAATTTAAATGATTATTAATAATTACTTAGAAAAATCGTATTTTAGATTCCAATTACTGAAGTATACCTTGTAATATTATTTATTTGGGAGGATTTATTTTATTTTTATTAGAAAGTCAGATATACCGAGAAGAGGAAAGACATAGAGGAGGATCATCCGCCAAACGATTCACTCCCCAAGCGGCCACAAAGGCCAGAGCTGCATTGATCAGGAGCCAGGAGCCCAGAACCTCTTCCGGGTCTCCGGCATGGGTGCAGAGTCCCAAGGCTTTGGGTCATCCTCGACTGCTTTCCCAGGCCAAAAACAGAGAGCCTGATGAGAAGTGGGGACACTGGGATTAGATTGGCATCCATATGTGTGTGCAAAGTGAGGCCTTTAGCTGCTAGGCTACCGTACCAGGCCCATAATATCGGTTTTAATGTAACAAGCACATTTCATAGACTGCCTTGTGAAATGTGAATAAATTATTAACTAAGAAAATAAAATGATTGGAATATAGGCCCTCTCCAGAAGGATCTTGGGAACTTCACTAAGGTTCAGAGGCCTCCATTTTCGGGGCTCAGCTTCTTGACTACTAGAATAATAGACTAAATCAGAAGACTGCTAAGACCCATCCAGATTGAATAGTTCAATACCCAAACGTAAGAGATACTAGTTAATGGGAAGTGTTTACATTTGAATGGACTTAGTGAATAATGGGTTCCTATCATTTTTAAACTGACACTGCTGTATTTTAGACTGATAGATGGTCTAGAACATATTAGAAAACAATGACAATCTTTTAAAAAATTAGGATATTTTCATATGTAAAAGTACTAACTCTGCATGGTCCCTCATTGCCTACCAAGCACATACTCTGAGCTATTTGGGGAGTAATCTATTATTAGTTCTCTGCAGATAAGCCTGAGAGATTTACTTAGTAAATGAGTTGGGGTAATTCTCCATAATTACAGGAGACACTTTTAATCACTCAAGGAGCTTTCCATTATGCTTAAACAATGCTCCTTGAGTGACAAAAAAAAGTCGGAGCAATCACTTTTTGAAGCAGTCGGTTCAAACAATTTTATTTGGGAAAACTGAATCATGGAAAAATACTAATAAAATTTTTAATAATATAAATACATTTAGAATAGATTTTTTAAAATCAAGTTTGAGGGGATGGGTGAAGTATTAAATGCACTCACACACAAACCACAGGCCTGTGACCAAAATGGTGTTTTAAGCAATTTATTCATGACAGTTTTTGGAAGATCTGCGCTAAGGGCAGAAAGTCTCTAATATCCCAAGACAGACAGACTACAGGGGCAATCTAGGATGCGTCAGGCACCTGCATTGTGTCTGACCATGTGCAGGACTTTTGGGGGAGACAAACCTTGATGTCAGATTTAAATTTTTCTTGGGTGATCCTTTCCAAATCAGTGTTTGTCTCCCATGTCCAGTGCTCAGGGTCAGTGTTGACATCCACGGGGGCAGACACTGTCTCTGTCAATTCACTGCTCTGCCCCCACCACTGAGAACACAGCCTGGCAGGAAGTATGTCATTTAGAACACTTGAGGCATGAAGATGGATTCAATATTGTGGAAAGCCATGTAAGACTCTCAAAATATACAATCCTTAGGTAACGCAGAAGGTCTGTTTTTATGCTGTAGCATCACACACGGCATGGGAATACAACAGATTTTACAGTAATATTAGAGCATCACGGGATTATAGAAGGGAGCCACTAGTGTGGATCAGAGCAGTGGGAAGGTGAATTATGGCCAAGTTCAGACAGCACTTCTCATTGTGCGCTGTGTTGCTGACAAGTTCCTAAGAATCTCTAACTCAAGCTCCCATTTAGTGGAGTAGACTAGCCACAGGTGATGAGGTCTTTGTGCTATTTTGCTATGCTTCTCTTGATCAAAAGGTGGCAGTGTGTTCGAGAATGACAGCCTCCTTTTGTAAGTCAGCTGAAAAGCTCCCCAGATGTTAGCTGTGGTCCCCAGGAGCTGACATGGCTTTAGAAATGAGCAGGCTCCCAAAGGTTGCCCAGAGCAAAACACCACACCTCCAAGGAGAAACGGGATGTGTTGTCTGGGAGATGAGACTCCAGAGCCTACATGCTTTGCTCCGTGCAAATGTCCAACTAAACCAGAGTCACAAACTTGATTGACTTCAAGGAAAAAAGAAATGCTGCTGGTTTCAAACTGCAAATGTCAAAAACGACCATCAGATTACTTTTAATCCTTTGTGAAGATCTACTGCCTTCATTTCCTGATACACAAAGGCATGGGCCAAAACAGCTGTTTTATTTTATAGAAAGTTAGGTTGGAAATAATTCTCTTTTTTATAAACTATGTTTTTTAAAAAGATTACACAAAGCCATCCAACAGTAAGGTGTGGCATTGGTGGTGATTGTTAACTAGTGAGATTGCCCTCTGCATCTCCCCCTACCAAATGCAGAGCTCTCCTCCTCCTCCTGAGGCAGCTCTGCTCAGGGACCAACTCTGCAGCACCCAGGACTCAATGCTGAGCAGCGAGGATACTAAACTTCAGCTGAAGCCGCAGGTTCTGATTCGGTCCTTTCACCTGCCCTGCATTCAAACATCCCAGGCCTGTACTCAAGTGTTTCTTCCTGTTGGACATGTCTGCTTAGTTCTGATAAGGCACACTGAGTTGCTAGTGACTTGTTCACTCACTTACTCATTCATGAGCAGTTCCTGCTATGTATCAGTCCCTGTCATATACTAACGCTCCCTAGTTAAACGCCCTGCCGCCACAGACCAATGGAGAACAGTTAACAATGGCAATGCTACTGATGGGCAGATTCTGCAGCAGAGCAAAGCAGCCTGTGACTGCACTGTGTAGTGGTTTTGCATCTCAAGAACGTACTCGTTCTCGGTGCTTAACGTGCAGGACTGAGACTGAAAGTGTGACTTCCTTCATCTTGTAGGTTCTAAAAGTGTAGACGAGAGAAGGACTTGCTGGACATTAAGTCAGCAACGTAGATTTTGAAGTTCAGCAATGCTCTTTCCTACAAAAAAAAAAAAAATCATAGGGCCGTGAGAGATGTCACGCAGTCATGGTGCACGTGCCCCTAGCAGGGAACATGCCTAATGTGTTTGTCTTATTAACAAATATGAATGAGGCATATACATTTGCAAGTGTTCATTTCCTTAAACTTGTGTTATATTTTTTGTGTGCTGCATTCCCTTCGAGGTTTTGTCGATCTCCAAAGCTCCTCACTGCACGAATCCTTCTCTACAGCTCTGAGTGTATGGATAAACAAATAAACTCTTGTCAGAATCTACTTTACATATTTTTTTTCAACTGTTTTGCCCTAAACTGGCCTCAAACACTGTCAGCTGCCTTGAAGACTGGTCCATAAGAGACCTGCTATCCAGTTCAGAACTTCTTCTTTGCTTATTTTCCTCTGAAATAAGGTAAGTTTGTGAGCCACAGTCTCTTTTCCTTACGTTATTCAACTCAAGCACAGCAAGCGCATCAGGAAACAGCCCATGACAACCACAAGAGGAAAATCACCCAAGGGATGGGAGCTGGAGGACTGTGACTTCACACCGATAAACCGAGGACTAGCCAGTTGATCCGGCACAGCAGGCGTGTGTCGGTGGTTTCCGGGAAACAATGGCCTTCATTGTGCAGACTAGCACGTGGGCAATAGACTTGTTTTGTTTTCATTTATGTCATTTTGGGTTGCAAGCTATGATGGCTCTTCTCTTTGCTTGAATGCCAGAGAGCTGGTAGAGACCCCCGGCTTCCTGGTACTGAGGGCATGCCAGCGATTGCAGAAACTGAAACCAATGACCTGTGGGACTTAGTGTCCTCAGGGGCAGGAGTGGCAGGTTTTCTGTGGAACAGGAGGCAAATTTCAAAGAGTTCCCAGAGACTCATTCTCCATTTCTCCCTGGAATGGGGAAGAGGAGATAACAGGAGGGTGTATGGGCTGAAGCAACTTCGCAGGAGTGTTCTATAGAGTGCGGGCATCTACAAGCAAGAATGTGAGTGCAAAGGCCCTGCACACTTGCCTGCACCAGTTAGAGGCACATAAGCCATACAATTTTCCATTTCAACATACTATAGAATTTTTTCATAACTTGCTATAACATCATAAAAGTTTTACAACTAAGGTTCCCATTAGATTTAACTTTTATTTGCAGTAAATTGCTAATATTCACCAGACATGGAGAATAGAGCTATCTCTTATAAATTCTGACATAGATTTCCTGTTCTATGAACTTCCTGTTCTACGAACTTTTTGTCAAATGATTGAACTTGATATTTTGAAAGTTGACTAAATAATAGTAGGAGATTATGTTTGTTTAAAATATATAAAAATAAGGGATATTTGCTCAGGCACTTTATTTTTAAGCAATTTCCCTATAAGTTTTTTACTGTCTATTAGTAGGGACAGATCTAACAACAACATATTATTGGCATTGTGGCATACTGCATTAAGTTTCTGCCTGTGTTGGCATCCCCTAGGAGCCTGGTTTAAGTCCCAGCTGCTCCACTTCTGTTCTTCCCTAATATAACTAATATACTAGCATAATCCCTAATATAACTAACATACCTCGGAAAACAGCAAAAAAATGACCCAAATATTGGACTTTCTCTCACCATCATGGGAGACACAAACAGAACTCAAGATCCTGGCTTCAGCCTGGCCCAACTCTAACCACTGCAAACATTTGGGCAGTGAGCAAGTGGGTGACGGTTCTCTTTCTCTCTCTTTGTCTCTTTCTCTCTAGCCCTCTCACTTTTTAAAATTTACCATTTTAAAGAAATAAATAATGTTGAAATAATTAAAAAGATAGGCATAAATATATTTGCATAAGTTGTATATAGTCTCTGGATTTTATGTACCTATTAGCTACAGGAATGCTATACAAAAGGCATATATTTCTTTTTCTTTTTTTTTTTTTGAAAGGCATATATTTCTTAAAATTCAAGTCCAGCTTATTTAAGGTAATAGATACAGTGGAAAATTTGGCCCTAGAGCATGAAGAACTAGTGGGTTATGTGATTTTCATTGTCTAGTAGATGGTGGTTGAACATCTCATCAAGAGAGTTTTGTTTTGTTTTGTTTTGATCAATGCATCTCTACTAAAGTACTTTCCCCATTTATGATGGTAGCACCCTAACTGAATAACACATGAGGCATCTGGTTCTTACTTTTTAGCATGTGATGGTGGCTGGGTAAGAGGGAGGAGTCACAAAAGATGATGAATTCCCGATAATATTACAGTAGCCTGGGTTCCAGCTGCTCCTCCCTTGGCGATAGGAGAGTGTGCTGCTATGCACATATCTGACTATTCACATTTTCTCCTTCCTATGACTAAACATGAAGGAGTGTAAGGAGCCCAAATTGCATGGTGGGGGCCTTCTGGATCACTGAGTCACTGTTGGGAGGAGAACTGTAAAGAATGGACATCTAGCCTCTACTAGAAAATCAGATGAGTGACAGGCAAACATTGCTTTGTTAAGAAATTGAGATTAAGAGTTAATTTTGCCACTTGGATTCAGAAAATCAATTTTGATAATCTTTCTCAAATAATACATTTTGAGTATAATGCTGGGCTGGTAATGTATCAATTTAATTATTATGAAGACTTTCAATGTTAATACCATTACTATATTGCTAAACTTGCTAGTACCCTAACAAAACTTTAACACATTATAGTATCAGATGGTGTGAGTTTCAGTGATGTTTGTAGTATGTTCACATTATATCTTTTAGGGAGGCTTTGACGATTGCTTTTAATTGAGTGCTGAGATTCAATTAGAACACCTGTTGTGCATTTACATTGCTTGACTGTGGATTCATTTTGTTTTAATATTTACTTATTTATTTGAAAATCAGAGTTGTTGGAGGGAGAGAGGGGGAGAAAGACGGAAACAGAGGAAGAGAGGGAGAAAGAAAGATCTTCCATCCTCTTGTTCACTCTCCCGGATGATTTCAACAATCAACACAGAGCTGGGTCAAGCCAAAACCAAAGTCAGGAGCCTCTTCCAGGTCTCCAAATAGGAGGCAGGTACATGGGCACTAGGGCCGTCTTCTGCTGCTTTTTCCAGGCCATTAGTAGGGAACTGAACCGACAGTAGAACATTCAGGTCATGAACAGCTCCCATATGGGATGCGGGCATTGCAGATGGTGGTCTTACCTGCTACAACACAATGCTGTCCTAACAAAGAATCTTTGGCTATACAGTTAAAGGAGAAGAGAAAGCTTTATATTTGTGATAAGGGAAATCTGTTAACATTTAGTTAAAGTGTAATCAAAGAGAATGCACAACAGTCATGTCATAAGTAGAACAAGTAACTATGAGGAATATACTGCATCAGGAAATATTTCTTACTAAAATAGAAATCCTTTTCAAAGCCAGTTTGAAAGGATTCCAGAATTTCCATGCAATGGTGGCTGAAGCAAGTCTCTTCAATTTCTCTTAATAGGGCATTTACTGGGGTCACTAAGTTGTTACCACATAGAAAGTGGGTACAGACATGCTGGAAAAGGAACAGATAACTTCCTAAGTTTTGTAATTTTTGAGGATCTAAATTATAACTTATGGATAGATAAACCTATAGAAATTATCTAGGAATTCTGAACTCTTAGATTTGAGATTTTTTTTTTACCCTGTGAGAGGGATAAATATGTTTGATGTACACAATTTTTTTAGTTTCTTTATAAGCTCCTGTGTCCTAACCACTCCTTCTCATGCCTTGGTTAACAGCTCCCCTACTCCCCACTGTGTGTTATTGATGGTAGCCTGTTTACTTAGTTCGTAATATGTTCATACTGTATGTAGTATGTTTCTCACTGAACTTCAGATTCTTCAGAGAACAAAGCAGTGGTTATATAAATCATAATACACCCCAGTATTCTTGCCATTAGTTACTTCTTGCTAGACTGCTAAATATCCTATGTTATCTACCTCATATTCTCTAACTTACTCAAGATCTTTCTATGTTTTCACAGAGAAGATGATAAGCTTAGCTTCAAGAATCGTGAGCGGGAGCTGTTCACACAGCATCAAAGAAAGATGCTCAAGAGATAACTTGGCAGATGTATCTAGACTGTAAGAAAGAGACCTTAGGTTTAAACTTACAGGGTTGGAGGAAAACAGCATCAAAGTGTCCTGTGGATTCACTAGTACTCAAGTGATCAACTAAAACACAGTGGAGAAAGAAGAGACAATATTTGGAAGTAGATTCTAATATTTACAAATTAAGATAAAAACACTGACATAATTCTTAGAGATATATTCTTGAGAAAACTGGATGGAAAGCAACAAGACTGAGGAATAGTGAAAGCAACAAAGGAGAAATTCTCAAAAGGGGGCACATCCAATACATAGAGATATTCAACACATAAGGTATGCATTCAATACATAGAGATCAAGCAAGATAAACACGGAATGACTCTTGTCCATTGATGTTATCAATGGAGGGTCTTTGATGATGCTTACCAGTGAGATGATAGGTGTGAAGGCCACATTTCTCTAAATTAAGAGATCAATGAGTGATGGAAATCTTAAAAAGGGTAGAAAATTAGAATTAGAGAGGGGCGGGGTAGTATTTTCATATATCCTGAAGGCTTCAGATAGTGATTGTCTTCTCAGATCGAGCTATCAGTCTCTGGGTTTCCATCACATAATCCCAATATTTGATCCAATGAATATGTCTATCTTATCAGTGATTATACAACACGTAGTAATAACGGGATTGTGTATACCACTGGAAAAAAGTGGGACTGAGCTTTCTAGAGGTTACTCTTTTCCTTTAGAACCTGCTGAAATCCAAAAAGAATCTTTTAAAAAAGATTCATTTATCTTTTAGTTGAAAATCAAAATTACATAAAGAGAGAAACAGAGAGAGATCTTCCATCTTCTGGCTCATACTCCCAATGATTGCAATGGCCAGAGTTGGGCCTTTCTGAAGGTGGGAGACAGGAGCACCCTCTGGGTCTCTCAAGGTGGGGGCAAGGGCCCAAGGACTTGGGCCATCCTATACTGCTTTCCCATGTCATTATTAGGGAGCTGGATCAGAAGTACAGTAGAGCTTGGACATGAGCTGACAAGCATATGGAGCACTTGACCATAGGCAGTGGACCACCTCCTGGGCCTCTGGAAAATGTCCTTACATTTTTTCACGAATCAGTGCATCTGATTTCAATAATTCATTAAGGATATGCAGCTTAGGGACCCCTGCAAAAGATGAAAATTTTTGATAATGTAATTGTGTGTCATTTATTTTTTGTCCATGGGCCTGATACTTCACAAGTACTCAATGAATGTTTGATGATTGAAAGAACTGCAAAACAGAAATAAGCACAAGTTACTTAAAGTGTGGACACAAACATTTGACATGGCCTTGATAAAGCAAGAATCCTCAGTGAAGAGATTTGAGGGGAAAAAGTTGCCAGGATAATAAAGTGAGCTTGTATGCTTATCAGAGAATGAAGGCCAGAGGAAAAGATTCATCAGACAATAGAGAAATTTATCCAAAAGGGAATAAAACAGACATTTTGGAATTATCAGAGGTCTGGGGTAGTGGGGCATAACAGGTTAATCTGCCTGGAGCACCCACATTCCATTGGACATCTGCTCAACTTCCAACTGCTCCACTCACCTTCCAGCTCTCTGATTATGGCCTGGGAAAGCAGTAGAGGATGGCCCACAGCCTTGGATCCCTGGACTCACGTTGGAAACCCAGAGGAAGTTCCTGGATCCCTACTTAAGATTGGCCCAGCTTTGGCAGTTGCAGCCATTTGGGGAGAGAACCAGCAGATGGAAGATGTCTCTTTCTCTCTCTCTCTCTCTCTCTCTCTCTCTCTCTCTCTCTCCCTGTAACTCTATCAAGTAAAATAAAAAATTCTTTTTTAGAAAAAAAAATACCTAATGTCAGGATCTGTAGAATTTTCCCTACACGTTCAAGAAAGGCTAAAGAGAAATGTTTTTTTAAAAAAATCACAGCCTCCTTTGAAATCATCATCTCTAAAAATTTCAACCTTTACTCTTTAGTTTCTACCTTTAAATCAGTCCAGCAGCCTGTGTGTTATATTTACTTGACCATTTCAAGTGATGATATATACCTAAAAACACAATTTTAAAAATTGAGCCAGAAAATAGGATAATAATGCATGATACTTGCTGCATATTTTTAGATGTTACCATTCTCCTAACCACTACCAAGAATACCAAAAGTAGGTCCTGGTTGGCGCGATAGCATAGTGGTTAAGTTCCTTACCTTGCACCCGCCAGGATCCCATATGGTCACTGGTTCTAATCCCGGCGGCCCCGCTTCCCATCCAACTCCCTGCTTGTGGCCCGGGAAAGCAGTCGAGAATGGCCAAAGTCTTGGGACCTTGCACCCAAACCAATTTTTGCTATATTTTTCAAATGGATAAATATGAATAAATATAAAGGGAAGATATGGAAGGGGAGATAAATATTAACTACAAGGCTGTAACAGAAGTTAGCGTTCATGGAGATCCAAGATCTCAGATGGAATTCTAAGAGCTGAAATATGACTAACTGGTGGTAGCCAATGTGATAACGTAATATGCCAGGATGGATTAAAAGAATGGTCTCAGGATTCATAATTATAACCTCTCTCTGAAATTTCACTAGAAATCCTAATGAAAAATTTCCAGGCTGAATGTGTAGGTTGGATGGAATAATTACTAACAAGATTTTTTTTCTGGTTTGATCTTCGCATTTCAGTTCACTTGATCATAGAACAGGAAGGGCAAGGATGTGGGCAGAATGTTTGTGGGCCAGGTAGTTTACTTTAACCTTTCAAAATTGTATCAACAATGGCCAAAAGAAGGATTATATCCTTCTAAAATAAGGTGAATGTTTCAGGGAAATAAAAGCTAATGTATCACCACAATTAGGAAATCAACATAAACTTTATGTCTTTTTCCGACAACCATCTCAGGAACATCATCCCGTTAGAAAACAGTACATCTCTCTCATTAGCTTAAAGGTCATTATCAACACTACATTAATCAGCAGTACATAGTGTAGCTTATCTGAAACAAATATTTAAATGATCACTGATGAGAGTTGAATGACTGTGGATGAATTGGAGGTTAACCTTTTCCTGAATGCTGAAGTATTCAAAATTTCATTCCTATAGCTGATTCAACATCGGTGTCATCCAGCTTTGTCTATGAGTCAGGATGGCTTTGCCTCCTCTGTGTTACATTGTCAGATGAGCTAAGAAAGCCAAGAGAAATACAATTACGTGGATAGTTGATGTGGATTTGTGTTGGTGCAAAACAAAAGTACATATTTAATGACTAACCTGGATTATATTCACAAATTTGTAAAAATAGGATTAGTAGCAGTTGTGCCATAGGAAATGCTTAAACACAGTTTTCTTTTCTTTTGACTGGACTGACCTTAACAAGCTTGTTTTAAACTATTTCTTCAGCAAATTTTTCACTCTGAATGATTCTCAAAAGGATGCATGGTACTGGTTCTAAAGTTTGAACATTTATGTTTATGGTCATGGGATTTCACTTGGTTGTTGTTGCTATTTTAGTACAAAAAGAAACAAATTCCACTTTAAATCTATCATATAGAGAACAAACAGTGGAGAGCAATAAAGAATAAATGACAAATTGAGAGTCCACAGCCAGCATATTCCCCTTAATGATGTTGAGCAGTGTGCTTTGCCCTACATGGAAGAGCTTTAGTCTTCAGTTTATATCCTTCTTGAAATATAACTAGCCACCGGAATTGATGTGGTTCTATTACACAAAGACACAAAAGAACATTGTGCTTTTGTCAGCCCCGTGACATAATTTCTGATCTTATTTTTGACTTTGTGCTTCAAAATGCTTTATTCGTATACATCTCTAAAGATCATTCTCTATGAATTCTCATCAGTCATTTACATTTTAACCTCACAAAGTTGCTCTTAACTTTAACAATTATGAAAAACAACTCTTTAAAGGAAATGCTTGTTGATTTTATCAACTTATATACATCTTAGTTTCATAACTATAATAGTAACAGAAATAGCTTTAAAAAATAGATTTATTCTTATTGGAAAGGCAGATATATAGAGAGAAGGAGATACAGAGAGAAATATCATCCATCTACTGGTTTACTCCTTCAGTTGCCACAAAAGCCAGAGCTGAGCCAATCCAAAGTCAGGAGCCAGAAGCTTCTTCTGGGTCTCCCATACGGGTTCAGGGTCCCAAAGCTTTGGGACATCCTCGACTGCTTTCCCAGACCTTAACAGGCAGCTGGATGGGAAATGGAGCACCAGGGATACAAATAAGCAGCCATATAGGATACCAGCATATGCAAGGCAAGGATTTGGCCACAAGGCCCTAACTGATACTTTTAATATGAAATATTCACTTTTAATCCCACTTTACCAACTAATGATTTTTTGTGACATTTCAATACATGTGTCCATTTAGTCACTATAGACATAATTTTTTTAAAATTTATTACACTCCATTCCCCAACACACACAAAAGGAGACAGCCAGACAGAAAAAGAGCTCTTATTTGCTTATTCACTAGTAAGCCAGGAGCTGGGAACTCACATAGCTCGTGTCTCCCATATGCATTACAAGACCCAACTGCCTGAGCTATCACTAACAGCTTCCTAAAGTGTAGATTACACGCAGCTGGAGTGGAAAGCAGAGCTTCAACTTGAATCCAGGCAATCTAATATGGAAAGGTATCCCAAAAGGCTTCTTAACCATCAAGCCAAAAGTCTACCTCTGTGATGACAATATTTGGCTAATATATACTTTTTTTCATTAAAAAAATTAGAATAATGTTACAGATTTAAACTCTACCTTTATATTAATAAGTTACCATAATTTAAAATGCCTCACTACATAGAATGTATTATACCTTCATATAGAAGCAGCAACAGATCTAGCACAGATAGATGATGAGAAAAGATGTGAGGTCTGTCTTCTGGCTGCTCAACAGTGTTGAGACACATACCGGTGTTTGCCCATTCTTTGGGTTGATGTGGGAGTCGGCAGTGAGGCTATGGATTTCACATATCCAGATCTGGCTCTTCCAAAGTCTCTTCCAGTTATTTCCAGAGTGGTAGATTCTATAATGGAATTCAGTCAGAACCACATTATCTGGTACATTTAATATCCAGATTCTACTAGACCTTCATATAACCAGCTGTGGGAACCTCCCTTAGGGGCAGAAGTGCTAGAGAATTTTGAAAATCTCATGAGAAGTAAATGAAGAAGTAAACTTACTTGGTAAGAAATGTTCATGTTTTCAGAACCATGGTCTCCACAAAAGCTGAAAACAGCCAGCTATAAGGCAAAGAAACCCAGCAAATTTATGTATTCACCATGTAATAGAGTAACGAATACTCAAGATGCCAGTGACCAGGCATATTTCCTCTCTGATTTGTTCCATAGTGGAGCTCTCAGTAGATTTCTCTCAGTAAGTCTCCTGACTACATGGTTTTTGCTTGTCTGACATCTACCTAGCATTGAAACCAGTGTGACTTCTCCATATTTAATCATCTTGGATCTTCTCCAGAAAAACTTCTTATATATGATTCTTACAGAGAGAAATTTCTACCAAAAGAAAGTTAGGAACACAGGAAATAGATATCTCCAGAATAAACTGGGTCACTTGATAAAATGGCATCTGGAAATCTGTCCTGAATTGCATATGTGAATCTAAATTTGAAATGTACATATATGGAGAAAGTTCTTGAGGGCAAACAATATGTGAGATAAAGGTGCAATACAGCAGAATAACTATAAGGGCATGTTAAGTGATTCCATATTAACAACAAATAGCCGGTGGGTTCCCATCTAAACTAGGAATAAAATTTATAAGACAGGAAGTCAGAGCGCTGAGAAGACAAATGCAAGGAATGGCCAAAGACCATAACTATTTAAAAATTTTTACTTGAGGTCCTGGATTCAAAGAAAGAGCTAATCTTCAGGGAAGATTTGACGACACAGGTAGATGATCTTACTGAAAAAGTTTACCTACTACTTTGGTCAAATGTCATGAGTGCAGCTTAAGTGAAACAATGAGTCTTCTATGAAATTTATTAAGTACTAAGATGAGAATTTTTGTTTTAATCTGAGTGAGAAATGGGCCCAAGCATCTAAAGGAACTGGATGCACAGTTCATGAAGGTTTCCCCGAAAGGCTTAGGGACATTTGAATGAATCTATTGACCTTTTGCACTTGTGTAAATATAACAATTACACAAGGACTCTCTGAAGTATGGTTCTTCAGCTCTTGGGTGGAATTTCTTGTATACAACAGTATGATTCACAACATTTATTTCAGTCCCCTAAAGCATAGAAACCACAGTTTCAGGGTAACCAAGTTCTTTTGTACATAGAAGATGGAGTTAAGATATAACTTCCAGGAATTCTGTAGCATTTGTACAACTCATATAGCTGGACTGTAGACAGATTGAGTCCTCAGATATGTATAATTTCAAGACTGACAGAGTGTAGACATCCAAGACACAACTCGCTTCGTATTTACCTCATGGGGCCTGAAGCTACTTGAAAACCATTGAGGAGCTGTTGTGCTCTCAAATTCACACATTGAAATCCTTATCCCTATTGAGGTGGCATTAAGTGGTGAACTTTTGGGGATGTGATTAAGTTATGAGAGTGAACCCCCATGAATGGAGTTAGTGTCCAGACATTCTACAGGCATACCAAGTCTCTTCTTCTGTGTGGGGGGAGAGGGAGAAGATAGCCATCTTTGAGGAAGGAACCTCAAACCAGACACCAATTTGGCTAGTGCCTTGCTATTGGATCTTCCATCATCCAGGACAAATTTTCAGTTATTTACAACACACCCATTTAGTGCATTATGAGCTTCCGGAAATCTCCGATAGTCCAGAAGCTATATGATTTGAGATAGACAGAACTGACTGAAGGTCCTTGGGTAACTGGAGTCTCAGACTGTGTTGTTAAACACACGTTGCAATGCATCGTCTAATTACAAGAAAATATGCAACGACACCAATTCTGAGAATACCCAAGTTTTGGATTATAGGGTCTGCAGCCAGGCCTTTTGATGAACTTTATATACCCTGCAGAACATAAACACTCTGCTTATTTAATATCGATTAATGGCATCGCTGAGAAAGAACACATTAAGAAAATGTTAAAAGTTTTTAAAAAGTTGAGAGTATGCTGATGATAACTGTGCAGTGTGAGTGGTTGGAACGGTTTCCCTGTGAAAACTGCTCTTTCAAGAACATTGACTGGGGCCCAGCATGATAGTGTAGTGGCTGAAGTCCTCACCTGGCATGTTCTGGGATCCTATATGGATGCCAGTCTGTGTCCTGGCTGCTCCACTTCCCATCCAGCTTTCTTCTTGTGGCATGGAAAGCAATGGAAGATGACACAAAACCTTGGGACCCTGCACCCGTGTGGCAGACCTGGAAGAAGATTTGGGTTCCTGGCTTGAGATCAGCTCAGCTTCAGCCGTTACGGCCCCTTGGGGAATGAATCATCAGATGAAAGATCTTCCTCTCTATCTCTGTCTCTTCTCATCTCTGTAATTCTGCCTTTCCAATAAAAATAAATAAATATTTAAAAGTGGAAAAGAACATTGACTGGACTTGGCAGTTTTATGGACACATACACAAGTACTGAAGGGCTGTCTACATGACAGAAATGCGATTCTGAATCAAAGGAAGTGCCTCTATGAGCAAAATATTTAAATTGAGCGATTGCATTTTGGATTATACAAGTTAGAAACTAGGGCTTGTTGTCTGATTCCTAGCACGTCACACACCACCTCAGTGTTTTACTTGTTGTGTGATGTTTCGTGTTACTATTCCCTGTGGTGTCTCTAGCCATGTCTTCTGTGCAGGAGTCAGATAGTGTGGCAAAGGCACTGAGCATGAAGTGACAGTGACTAGTTTTCCAAGGCTCTGCCCTGGGTCGCAGAATTCTCACTTGGAAAGAAGAAGCTGGGTCCACACTCAGAGTGAGCAAAGGAAGGGCAATGACTTCAGAAACAAGGGTTGCCTCTTCACTGAGTGCAACACCACCTATTGAAATGGTTCATCCCGCAGTTTCAAACTACTTACTAGGGAGTGGCTGACTATGATCTCATTTCCTGAAAAGGCTTGGTAAGTATAAAATTGAGAGCTGTGTGTTAGGTTTGTTGTTTAGGTCTGAAGCTCTGGTAGCAAGAGGAAATTATATGACATTTCTCAAGGCATGTGCAGCGAAGAATTTACTCCATTAGCAATAACAAAGGATAGAAATTCTGAACTTTACTTTGCTTTTGACTCAAGAAAACAATTAATGCTAATTTGAATTCTTGTTTTGATTATTTTAGAGTGCAAATTCATTGAACTTCAATTTCTCCATGGAAATTTGGCAAAAGAAGGAGAATTTTATTCAAACTTGGGACATTGGCCAGTTTGTTATTATAATATCTTGATTTTTTTTCTTACAGAATGATTAATAAGCCCTATTGGGCAATGTAAATTGCATAATTTGTAATAAAACTTTGAATAAAGAATGAAGATGGTGCTTTATAGACAGTGCAAATTTAAAATGTTAGTCACTTGATCTAGTCCAACATTGTCTACTGAAGACCCAGCAATCCCCACTTATCTCAGGGCCTAAACTCTGCAACTATGTACTACAGTTTTTCTGATAAATATGACTTGTTATGACATTTACTTTATAAATTAGCCACAATAGTAACAGCAACAATTAATTATAAAATAATATAATAGTATATCGTGACAAACATTATTCTAAATTTGTTGGTTATCTATGGAATTTTCCATTTACTACGTTTGAACTGACATAGACCATATGTAATTGCAGAAAGTGAAGTTACCAATAAGAAAGAGGAAGGTCTATTTTATTGAGGGAGAGAAGTTATGCAAGTAGAAATCAGATTTCCGTGATTGTCTGTTTATCTCTTACTTTGGTGAAAGCAATGTGTAACCTTAATTTAGCTTAAGTGAATTCCCACATGATCATCCCTAACATGGAAATCTGAAATGTTCCAAAAATCCAAAAATCATGGGTGATGACTTGACGTCAAGAATGGAAAGTCCTAAACTATATCTCATTTAACCTATCACAGCTAAATTACAGGTGAAGTGAGAAAATTATGTAAAACCGCCTTGGTCTTTATGTATAAAGTGCACATAAAATGTAAGTGAATTTAGTGTTTAAGCATTGATTCTATCTCCCAAGTTTTATATATATAATATATAGTATGTATGTATAGTATATATGTCTATATGTAATATAAATTTGCGTATTTCAAATATAAAATGTATGCAAAGCAACTTGGGTTATAGACACTCCATCATTTGATAGGACAATTGAAAGGAATTTGAATCATAAAAAAGAAATAAACAAATGAATAAAAGCAGAGGCACAAGGAACCACGTAGCGTGGATACATGGAGTTACACTGGTTCTGTATTTATGAAGTACTACAGGCAGCTTTGTTGTAATAGTGCATGCAGTGGGAGTTGAAGCAAAGCAGGAAGTGTGGCTGGAATGGTAAAGGTGTCTACATGAAGGAAGTGCATACCTCATTCCCATTGTTCATTGTAGCTGTTCTGTGTACTGCCGTGACTAACAATGACATAGTGAACATAAGCACATCTATTCTTTCAGGACTTGGAGAGGAGGAGAGGGACTTGGTCAGCATCGCTTCAGGAGTGTTCCCACACAGTGTCAGGTCTTGGTGCATGACAGTGATTTTTCTCACACCTTTCCCAAAATATCACCTCATGCAATTTGAAAGAAATACTCAGACTGAAAGACAAAAAAAAAAAAAAATTAAACATAGTGAGAGCCTGGGAAGTGCAAAGGGAAACAGGGATGAGACATTGTTAGAAGCATGGGGTAGTTTTGTAAGTGCTACCAGGGGCAGAAAGTATGAAAGTAAATAAACAGGGCCGACTTAAGGCAGATTCAGGTAGAGTATCAGAGGAACTAGAAATGGTTGCAAGGTGAGGTCACCGTCTTATTCGGAAAGTTGCTACGATAGCATAGCAGCATGATGCTATGCTATTAGCAATTAAGGAATATGAGCAGGTGTGGCACAGCTGGTTAAGCTGTCATTTTGGATGCCTGCCTCCCATATCGGAGTGCCTGTTCAAAGTCCTGGCTCCACCACTTCCAATCTAGCTTCCTGCTAATGCATCCAAGGAGGCATAGATGATGACTCTTTACTTGGGCCCCTACCCACCACTTGGGATACTAAGAGTTACGGACTCCTGTCTGTGGTCTCACCCAGCTCTGACTATTATGGGTATCTGAGGAATGAACCAGGAGATAGAAAAATCTGTCACTGCGTCACTCTGACTTTTAAGTAAATGAAAATAAGTAAGTAAATATTACTTTTCAAAAGACTTTCTAGCAGCCTCTTGTTGAATAGGTCTTTGCTCCTTTTTCTGGCATGTAGAGAGAAAAGGATCCAATGCTGAAGGGTTAGAGAAAGGTGGTATCTCTGTAGTTCTAATAGTGTTGAACTGATTCAAAGGTACCACTGCCTCGTCCTAAGGCTTTGGGCTCCAGTGTCCAGATAAAACGAATACACAAGCATCTTGTGCTCCTCATCATCTGACACATCTCTTTGGAATGGGGCTGAGATGCTTGCTAGTCTCCACGTTGTTCACACAGTAGCCCAAAAGAACAGCCAGAGAGCACCGCACTGTCAAAAGAAGAGCAGGTGGACAAGGTAAAAATAAGTGTGATTACTTGTAAGTTCACTTATGTTTCTATATTTAAAAATTTCGGTTATGTATTTCAGAAAAAGAACACTGATAATTGTATATGATCATTATCTAAAAATGATTGATTTAGACTTCAGAGTAGAACAGCACAGAATTTGAAGCCTGCAACTGCCACTCCCATTTTCCTCTTCAGCTGGGAGCTAGTGTGTCCCTGGTGCTGTTGTATGATTTGAATAATATGTCACGTGCACTGTGCCAAGCGCAGGGTTTTCTGCAGGCAAGGGCTCAAGACACTAACGCTATTATGAATAATGTGAATGAAGAGGAGGATGGAAAACAGAGAATGAGTACAATGTGCCTCATGCCCTCCCACAAAACCATGGTAGGCCCAAAAAGAAAGAATAGGATAAAAGAGAGACTAAAGCATGGAAAAGAAGGGCTGAGGGCCAATTATGGCACGGCCTCATTTTTAGGCTTTGAAATAGAAGTCCAGTATTTCTTTTGGAGCAATAACAATCAAATATCTTTCCATTATTACCCATCTCATTGAATGACAAATGGACCTCTTTGAAATTAGCCACTGGCATTGAAACCTTTACGAAGCTTGTGTACTTAGCAGCTGAATATGTTGTAGCTTTGTGAGTCCTTTCTTAGTTAGCCCTAGGAAATCTCTAATACAAACAGTCCTGTAAGACTCCAGCTTGGATAACACAGTCAACTGCATTACTGTTCTCTCGTGTGCTTTTCTTTAGCTGACACAGTAATAATGGATTTCAATTTGCATCTCTGCTTCTATTAAAGAAGTATAGGAAAATATTCCCTACACAGTTTTCTACAGGAGAAAATAAGACTCACATGAGATTTAAAGATTTTGTGATGCCCTATTGTATAAAATATCACATTGGAGAGAAATCCATTAATGCAAGCCCATTGTGCTCATTTTTTTATGTCATGATTAATGGTGAGTTACTCTTCTGCATCAGAAAAACATGACTAGATCTGTGGGTGACTGCTCTAATCTGAATGTTTGTATTCAAAGTTCAGAGTCCCAACTTGTAAAGTGATGATTGTAAAAGGAAGAGATCTGGGGAGTGAGCAGTTCTTGAGGGATGAGCCCTCACGTGTGAGAGGTGCTGTTAGAAAAGTGACATAAACGAGATCCTTCACCTCTTCTGGAATGATAGGACACAGAGAAAGTTCATTGACACGAGAAATGAACAACTCCCAGACAGAATTTATCAGCACTTTCCTTCTGGACTTCCAGGCTCCAGCATTGTGAGGTGCTCAGGATTTGGTGGAATAAGGCAGAAAGGTAACATGGTGGTGCTGCTGTTATGACAAATATACTCAAAATGCAGCAATGAATTAGAAACCGGGTAAAAAGCAATGGCAGCAAAAAGAGACAGAAGACTCACTTTAAAGAGCCAGAATGTTACACATGGACCATAAGGGATAGTTCCAAAGAAGGCCTAAAAACAAGAGAACTCTTGAAGAAGTCTCGGTTTTCCTGCAGGAAATCTAAGTCACCATGAGAAGAATGTTGGTGGAAACATGCTTGATAAATACCATTACGATGACGCCTTCTATGAGAGTGGGAAACATGTTGTTACTTGTAAACTGACAAAGTAGCTAGCTGAATTGGGGCCGTGGACTAGGGTTTTATGTAAGGTAGAATTTCTGAGCGACGAAATTAGGTATTTGGCTAAAGTGTTGCAGTTATGACTTCCCTTCTCTTGTATTATGAATTGGTAAATGTATTACACACATTTTACATGATGCGATTAAATGTCATGTATTCCACGATAGAGATTTAGAAGCATTGTGACACCTCCCACTCCACCTCACCCCACCTCACCCCTCTTGACCATCTTTAATTAAGTGTGAAAAGAGATTAAGAAAGGAAAGCAATTGAAAAACTGGTGAAATTCTCAACTTAAACATTCGTTTTGAAAAGATGAGAAAATGTTTGGAAATCAACAAGAGTGTGTCTGAGAGATCATCTGGTAAGTAGATTAGTATCTGTCTGCTGTTGTAGCACAAGTGTTGCTCATCAAGACAAAGGGAGGATTCAACAATCATTCTGTAGGCTCTGACTTCTGTAACTTCTGTCAGAACCCACGTCCAAAAAATACAAAAATGACTCCAAAGTAATTTTGGAGATAATGAAAGATGCTTTTCTCATTCCAAATCAGAAAACAAAGGCTTTGGAAACAGAATAATTTAAAAGAACAGGCCACTAATGCTCAATGTCCCCTGATGTTTGGGTTTCTTCTCCTTGTCCTCCATTGAACACTCCTTGGCCACAGAAGGTCTCTATCTGACTTAGCCCCCATCAGTGATTACATATCCAACCAAGATGTGACAATGTGGCTGCCTCCACCAAGATTTCTAAGGATGACCCAGAGAACCAGGAGTCCCACCTGAAGAACAGTGAAGTGGGAGAAGACCACAGTAAAAAGCCAGGGGCCTGATGAGCCATGAAAGAGGCTGTTTTTGTGACCCCAGACTTCTAGAACCACTGGCATGTCATTCCAACCACTGAGGGCTTAAGCATGCAGCACCTCTTGATATGAAACTCCTACTCCAATAGGTCCTGACCTCTGTAGTGGACATGCGGAACCAAAGACTACAGCACTGAGTCAAACAAGATTATTCTTGAATGTTGTTCCCCTCGTTGGGTTTTGAAGTTGCTCAGTACCTGTCACCTCCTTCTTCTTTCTTATTTCACCATTTGAAAGGTAAATGTCCTGTATCTGTCCCAATCTTGTATTTCGGAAGCACATAACATTTGATTTCAAAGGTTTGAAGTAGGAGGATGATTGAGTGAATCATAGCTTACGTAATTTAGGTACTTTTGGATTTTGAATTTTGAATTGATGATGGCAAAAGAGTTTTGAGGTCATAAGGATAGACTGAATATATTATACATGTGATGATGATATGGATTTTTAGAACCCAGAAGGCAAAAACCATGAGATGTATGTTGTCTTTACAACAATCATAACTTCTTTTTTAAAAACATTTATTTTCTTGAACATCAGAATTACAGAGAAATGGAGAGACAGAGTCTCAATTTACTAGTTCATTCCCCAAATGACTACAATGGTCAGATCTGGACCAGTCAGAAATTTGGAGCCAAGAGCTTCTTTGAGGTCAGCCATGTGGGTACAGGGGCCCAAGGCCTTCTACCATGCTCCATTGTTTATCCAGAATCTGGATGGAAAGTACAGCAGCCCAGACTTGGACTGGCACCCCTATGGGATGCCAGTGCCACCAGTAGAGAATTAGCATTCCAAACCACTGTAATAGCCTCAAAATTCACAACTTCTAAGGTGACGATACACACAGGTGAGATCTTTGGAAAGAAATTAAGTCACTATGGCTGAATCTTCATGACTGAGTACCCTTACTGAAGTTCTGAAATAAACCCCTTATCTTGCCTGGTATGTGTGAACACAAGATGACACCATTAATAAATTAAAAATTCTGTCCTTTCCCAAGATTTTCTAGAGTATTGATCTTTAATTTCTCAGCTTCTAGAACTATAAGAATTATGTTTCTATTGTTTACAAACTCTCAGCTTATAATATTTTGCTATAGCAATGAGTGAATTAAGACAGTAATGAAAAAGATGAACCCTATCATCTATTTTGCTACAAGAAAATTCTTCTTTTGAAAGCAGTGCTAGCTATTTCAGGTTTTAACAAACTGTACTCAATCTTTAGATAGGGCTGGGTCAGGACAGAAGTTGGCAGTCCAGAACAAAATCCAGGTCATCAATGTGGGAGGCAGGGACCCCGTCACTTCTAATATCAGTGCTTCTTCTTATGTTCCGCATTGAAGAAAGTTAGAGTCGGGGGCTAGAGTTGGGGGATTGAACCCAGCTACTCCAATGTAGGACATGGGTATCTTCATTGTCAGGCTAATACCCACTCCCATTTGTGTTGTTTTAATAAAAGTGTTAATTTGGTTCCAGGATAAATTTGATTATCAAATGGAACAAACTTTCATGCTGTTTGTCTTTGAGTAAAGTCACTAATGGTAGGACTTCTGGAGCCTTTTAGTCTCTCAAAATGGCAAATCTGAAAAATGGAAGAGTTGAAGCAAGCTCAGAGAGTGAAGGTAGCCATTCTGCTCAGTGTAAAGAAAGACTACCATTTTCTGCTTCATTCCTTAAATATTAAGAAGGCTTAAAATTAGCCACTAGCCAAGAAGGGCAGTGGAACACTTGAATGTCAAAATCACATGTCTTTTTAAAAAATTGAACTATTTTATTATTATTATTATTATTTTATTTTGTTGATCTTTACTTGTTGATTAGGGTGCAAAGGGTCAAGAGCTATAGGAAAGTGGGTAAGACCGTTGTTTCCACATTCTCTTTTTTCCTTCCTGTATCTGGGGGAAGGAAAAAGCCACACCCAGCCTCCCAACTATCCCAGGGTCCTCGATGTGGGGAATGCTCTCAAGTGGTTTCGATAGTTCAGCAGTTCTGAATTGCTGCCAGTGTGCCCATTCCAAGCATGATGAAATCTCTCCAGAAGCCACTGGCTGACATAGTCCACTTTAGAGTCTCCGTGTGCCCAATTTTTCACTGTAAACACTTGACTGTGGTAATTGATCAGTTTGTATTGTCCTCTGTCATGGTACCAAGTGTCCTCTGTAGGCTCCAATAAACTGCCATATTTTCCATGTGCACCTGGATATGCTGTGCACCACTCTGAGCCACAGAGGCAGCCCAGCTTTGACACATGCACTCCACAGTAGGACCATGAAACCCGTAATTCTCTTTATGGCTGGGGTTCTGAATCCAGCAGTTCAGTTGGGTGGATCCCTAAAGAAGCATCATGTAAGGTGATCCCAGACCTGATTCTTGTGTATGCTTGCCAGTGCAAGGTCTGGCAAAGACCGTTGCCCCAGGCAGCATATGCATATGCTGGTGGTTGCAATTGCTGAGTCAGTTCTGTCTCCAGCCCTGTCTTCTGCACAAATCAATGGATGGTGGAGCCTAGCCTGATCATGCCTACCATACACTCTACCCTCACACAAACCAGTGGGGGCTGCTGCCTAGCCAAAGTAACCCACAATAACCCCACCAGGCCCGCCCCTTGTCCCTGGTTCCCAAGCTTGCCAGTTTGTATAGAAGGCTGGTCCAGTCTGTCCCACATCCTATTCAGCTCTCACACATGTCAACGGGCATTGAAGTCTAATTCAGCCCATCCAGCCTCACTATCCAACCCACACAGACACAGCTTATACCTGGCTCAGTAGGGGCAAAAACCTAGCCTAGTCCATCCTACACCTACCCTGGTCCTCACAAGCACCAGTTGGTGCTGGAGTCTACCAGTCTGGTGCTCCCTGCCCAAGGCCACAATTGTGCTAAGGGATACTGCAGCCATTTTCAGATCAGGATGCAGCTCCCACTCTGGCCTCCATACTCACCAGTGGGAACCACAACCCAGCCAGAGTGTCCCTGTTTCTCCCCAGCCAGGCCTAATCCTAGCCACAGTTTGTGCACGTATGAGTAGTAGCTCTGACTCAGCTTGGCATAGTCCCTCACTTTGGCATAGTCATGACCTTGCCTTTGGATGCTGTAGCCTCGCCTGGCCCATCCCATCCCCAGCCCTGACTCTCACTGGCGGGTGCTGGAACCTGGCCCAGCTCAGTCTGCTTCCATCCCTGGCTCATGAAAACTGGTGCATGTGACAGCTTAGCCCAGCATGACCTGTGCCCCAGCCTGGTTTTTGCTGTTGCCAGTGAGCTAAGGTTTGCTTGGCCCTGCCCTGTCAGGCCCCCTCCATAACCAACCCACACATTTGACAACAGATAGAGCTACCTTGCCCTGTTTGCCCAACCTCCAGGCCTGGACCATGTGATCACCAATGGGAACTATGACCCATTAGAGGATTTTCTCACATTCCCCCACTTGGTTCACTCACAGACCCAGATCTCATGCATGTCAGTAGGTGTTAGGCCATTGCCCAGCATAGCCTGCCCCTCCATCTTGGCCTTGTATGAGCTGGTGGATGTTGTGACCCAGCCTGTCCCACACCCTTTTTTTAAGATGGACATGCAGGTACTATAGCATAGCTCTGCCCAGACAGTTCTTGGTCCCTGTACCCACAAGTGTTGGCAGTTTCCATGGTTGCACCTAGTTCAGCCCATGCCCACCCCAACTCTTAAGCTCACCAATGGGGCTTGTATTTCCACAAGGTTGGGTCCACATATTCCCCACAGAACATACCCCCGGACCCGATTCTCTCGCATGCTGGTTAGTATCATGGCCCTGCCAAATGTGACACGTACCCTGTTCTGACATTCAGTCAGGAACTTGGATCTAGCCCTGCTACATAGGTCCCCAGTCATAGCTTTCACATGGGCTGGGGTGTGGTGGTTAGCAATGTTCCATAATAACAAATCCTACTCAGGAATCCCAAGTAGGTTGGTGTGTCAGTCTAACCCATACAGATCTTCCTGTCTCTCCCCTCCAAACCACCAGGTCTCAGTCCCCTCACTTACCTGCAGGTACAGTGACCCTGTCATTGGGAGCCCCATAGGATTCATTCCTCACCTACACGCACAGTGGCCTTATCCATAAATGTCCCTAGGCAGCAATTCCACATCCCCAAGACCCCAGAGCCCAGCACTGGGCTGCCAGAGGGGTGGAGTGTGGTGCCAGTTGGCACACTGGCTGCCCAAAAGCCCCAGGACTCGGCCACCACATGGCAGTGGTGGCTGTGGCTAGGGCCTGAAGCATTGAGTCCAACCTGGCTCAAGTACCCCCAGCAGCTGCTATGCTGCTGGAAGCTCCCACCACTCAATTACATGTCTTATAAGTAGAATAACACACAACAGATTTTGAAAATCCAGTGTTAAAAAAAGAATAAATATTAATAATTAATAATTTTCTGTTAACTACATGTCAAATGATATCATGTTAGATACTCTGGGTTAAAGTACATTATGGAAAAAAGTAATTTTACCTATTTACTTGTAGTTATACATTCTATTTAGTGTAGCTGTAAACAAGATCAAGATCACAACTGGCATTGTCACAAGTCAGTCATACTCCACAGCCTCACAGTAGGAAAAAACTATTATTCTTGTTACCTGATTTCATGTTTGTGACCTTTCATTAAGTGTTTATCAACAACTTTAAGGCTCCCATTCAACTTAACTTGCTTCTCATGAAGTTCAAGGTAAACAGTATGGCTGGAAATAGTCTGATGCCATTTGCTTGCCTAAACAATTTTTGTTCCACGTGAGATGTTGCATGCTACGTTTTTCTAAGCCACAAACAATGAACAGATTTCATCAAATCATCAACATTATGTGGATTATCAACTGAATGTTTTTCATGTGGGTGTAAAATAATTTTGGTTAACAAAATATCTACGGAAAAGTCAAACTGTCTTTTAAATTCAACTGTGGAACTTATAGGGCATTTCACAAAGCAATATTTGCATTATGGAAGTTCCAGAAGAAGAGACAAAAAATAAAAAAAGCTTTATTTTATGATCTTATGTATAAAAACATTTGAAATCTTGGGAAAGTGGTGAGTGTACATGAAGCTTGAAGTTCTACAAAGAGTTCCAATCAGGAGACTCCTTCTGAGATAAACTGTAATCTAATTGCCAAACAGCAAAAGCAAAGAAAATATTCTACAAGTGGTATGAGAAATACATCAAGCCCTGTCTTTGTTGCCTCCCTAGCCTCGACTACCAGAGCCATGTTGAGTGTGAACCAGTGTGTGGAAAAATCTCTCTGTGTTTCTCTTCTCTCTCCTTCTCTTCAATTCTGCCTTTGAAATAACAGATTACCATTCATAGCTCTTGCCTATTTTATGTTCAGCTATGGTCTCTCTGCTTTTCACTTGCTGAATACGTTATTTATTGAAACATTAGTCCCTTTGTTATAATGTAATTATAAATATATTATATATTATAAATTATAAATATATTATATAAATATAAATATATTATCTCAAAATAACAAATAAGAATTAAGTTTAAAAAATTACAACTTAAAAAAATTGGACAGAAACAAGGTGACAAGGATTACGGTTTTGGTTGCAGCAAAATTTAGCTGCTATCTCCTACAAATATGTTATAACAGCACATTGTTTTTAGTGAGCTTCACGTTATTAAAACAAAGCTACAGCATATGTACATGTAGTAGAGACAAAGAAGTCAAAGTTTAGAACTGCAGAAAACTATCAGTTTAAAACAGTAAACAATGAATGAGAGATAAAGGAACAAAAAAGATACCAGAAAACTGATACTTGCCTAGCGGTAGAGGAGGTAAAGCCCCCCCTGTGTGGCACTGGCTCTCCAGATGGACATTGGTTTGATTCCTGCCCATGCCATTTCTAATTCATCTGCCTGTTGTTGTGCCTGGGGAAGCAATGGAAGATGGCACAAGTTAATGGGCCCCTATGCCCGTACGGGAGACCCTGAAGAAACTCCTGACTTTTGGCTTCAAACTACCTAGCTCTAGTCATTGCAGCTGTTGGGGTTGAAACAGTGGATGGAAAATTTGCTCGTGTCTCTCCCTCTTTCTCTCTGTAACTCTTAATAAGTAAATTTTTCTAAAAAAGAAAATAAACATGGAAGAGCAATGTTAAGTTCTTATATATAAAAATAACATTAAATATAAGCAGATTAAATTATCCAGTCAAGAGTTGTTGAATGGCTGAAAGAAAGATCTAATTATCTAATCTAAACATTCAACGAAGAACAGATCAATACAAGAGACCCACTAAAACTCTTAGATCCCACACAAGCTGGGGGATAAAGGATGAAAGAAGATGTCCCATTGAAATGACAATCCAAAGAGATTTTTATATGTGCCAGGCTTCATGTAAAAGATTGTCGCAATAAATAAAGATCACTGTCTTTGTGACAGAAGAGTCCGTTCATGAAGAGGACATAATCATTGTAGGTGCACATGTACCCAACATTGGAGCACATAGATACTCAAAGTAAATATTAATGAGTGTGAATGGAGAAATAGCAACAACACAATATTGGGAGAATTAAATATTTCACATTCAACATAGGACAGATCAATCACACAGCAAAGTAATAAGGAAGGGGAGTATTGAAATACATTGTAAATAAATGAGCTGTAACAGAAAGATACAGAGCTTTCTTTCCAATAGCAGAATACTTATTTCACTCCAAAATATATGGAGTGTTCTCTTGCACAGAATATATTCTAAGCCACACAAGAAGTCTCACAAAATTTAAGACAGAAATTATGACAACATTTCAGATCACAATGGTGAAACACTAGAAATCAATACAATGAGGAATCTTAGAAAGATTTAGAATATTTAGAATCCAAATATTTAGAATTTGAACAATATGCTCCGGAATCACCAATGAGTCAAATACACTGAAAGCAAAACTTTAAAATATCTTGAGATAAGCAACAACAACAAAATACAAAGTATTACACCTATGGGAAGCAGCCAAAAAGTTCTAAGATAAAATTTATAGCAATCAATGTCTACACCAAAAAAGTTCTAAAATAAGTAACCATTATACCTTAAAAAAAAAATAGCAGAACAGGACCTGGTGAGGTAGCCTAACAGCTAAAGTCCTTGCCTAAGACATGCTGGGATACCATATGGGTGCCAATTCTAATTTTGGCGTCCCGGCTTCCCATCCAGCTCCCTGCCTGTGGCCTGGGAAAGCAGTCGAGGACGGCCCAAAGCTTTGGGACCCTGCACCATCGTGAGAGACCTGGAAGAGGCTCCAGACTCCTGGCTTTGGAGTGGCCACTTGTCGCCACTTGGGGAGTGAACCAGTAGATAGAAGATATTTCTCTGTTATCTCTTTCTCTGTCTGTAAAATCTGCCTTTTAACAAAAAATAAATCTTTTAAAAATATTCTTTTTTGCAAAACTTTTATAACAGCTTAGGCATAGATGGAAATTTCCCAGTGTAATAAAGATCACTTATGAATAAACCTACAGTTAGGGTCCAGCATGGTGGCCTAGCAGTAAAACCCCTTGTCTTGAATGCGCCAGGATCCCATATGGGTAACGGTTCTAATCCCAGCAGCCGCACTTCCCATCCAGCTCCCTGATTGTGGCCTGGGAAAGCAATCAAGGACAGCTCAAAGCCTTTGAGACCCTGCACCTCGCATGGGAGATCTAGAAGATGCTCCTGGCTCCTATCTTTGGATTAGCTTAGCTACAGCCATTGCGGTAACTTGGGGAGTGAATCATCAGATGGAAGATCCTCCTCTCTGTCTCTTCTCCTCTCTGTATATCTGCCTTTCCAATAAAAATAAATAAATCTTTTAAAAAATAAATAGAAAGAAAGGTATTGCCTGATCTCAGTGGGGAAATCTAAAATTTAATAATATCAAATACAAATATATGCAGAATAAACCAATGGATACCAGAGGTTAGGGGGCGGTAAGGGGGAGGTGCAGACCAGAGGATCCCACATAAGAGAAATCTGAAGAGCAAGTCTAGAGTTACCATGGACAGCACAAATAGTCTTTGTGATAACATTGGGTGAGAAAATTGTCCTGCTTATGGGATTCCTGTTGAAAAGTATATTTAGCTAGTTATTCTTTTCTTAAATCAGCAACTATATGAGATTATGGATATGTCCATTTGTCTCATTGTATTAACTTGTTGATTATCTGTTTATCACATAACATTGTGTTTTACATCAAAAAAAAAGAAATGGAAATACTAAGGGTTTCTTACAGAGCTAACGAAAAATATCAGTTCTACAACTCAGTAGTTGTAGCAAATTTCTTAGCATTTCTCAACCATTTTCATGGATGCAAAATGGAGTTTTTCTAGCAAATGGATATGCTGCATTAAGAAATTTAAGCAGCTATAATTCAAAACTTAAATTACAAAATTTAAAATGGCTGTATTGACAGTAGAATTTAGGGATCATTTTGTGAAGGAATGTCTTGGGTCCAGACTCTTACATCGCTCGTATTTATAGATGAGCGAACTCTCTGGCCCTGCCCTGTGACACAGCCTAGAGAAGCACACCAACAGTGTGTTAATTCACTGAAGACCACAACTCAGGACACTGGTGGCATATCGAAAGACAGTGGGTTAGCCAAGTGGGTTTGTCTATCGTGCAGGGCAGAGATGTGTGTTAGAGGTAGAGACCAGTTAACTCTCTACATGGTCGGAATGATTGAACTGTGGGACCCAGAGTGTGAAAAAGAGGTAAAAGGGGTGAAGGGGAAGGAAATTTAAGGACAACTACAAACATTATGAAACAATTATCTTAATGGCTGTCTGAACCACTAAACTGGATGCATGCCCTTAGCAAGTGTGTTGACATAAAATAATGGAGCAATTATTTAGCAAAATGTGTGGATTTATTAAAATGAGCTGGTTAGGGGATCTAAACTACAATCAAAATGTTCCCAGGCACTTTGAAACCCTCCATTGCCATCAAGTTAGTGTATTACAAACTTAATTTTTTCACTTGTTGGTTTAAAAAGGTATGTGTGTGATGTATGAATATGGGCTCTCAGATACACTTAAGATGATGAAATGGGATTACGTGTTCTAAATGTCAAAAACAAAGGATTAACCTTAACAGATGCTAATATATGCTATGACCGCAGGTTTTAAAATATTCTTTTTATGTTTTCCTCATCCTATTCAACAAAAGTAAAAATAAGTTAGTACTGGGTGTCTGTTTTGTGCATTGCTCCTGTCTTCAATAGCTGCACAGTCCACTGAGTGATGCATAAGTGTATTACTAAATGTTACTAGAAATTTGAACTAAAATACGTATTTATTTGGGTGTAAAACTTTGTAAATCCATGCATACACAGAGTCTTCAAATATACAGAGAAAATCATCTTATGAAAAAAAAGAAAGAAAATCATCCCATGGAAAAAAAAAAGCTAGATAATTGTCAAAAATTTTTGCACCAAAATAAAATTTTTCCTAATTAATTTTCTGTACAATTTAGTGCGTTTGTACATTAAATGGACATGTACTTCAGTATAGTTGTGATGAAACCTTGGCAAAAAAAAAAATGGAATGTACAAAGAGCATATAATAGTGTAGGGGAGTGAACAGCGAAGACTTCTCTCAGGCAGCAAAGTTTAATAGGCTAAAAGATTAGCTTTCAGATTATTTCTGATGTCAAATTTACATGACCAGTGAAGGATAAAACCAGGATTGGCGCTAAAACAGAACCCAGACTCCTAGCATTGCTCTATCCTTAACACTGCCTTACACAGTGTACATGAACCCCCCTCCACTAATTTATATACAAAACACCAAGATGTACGTTCCTTTCTCATGTAGTGCTATCTAGAAAACCGAGATCAGAATTAACCTGTTTTGCAGTCAGAGATTTCCTTTGCACAACATTTAGGACAAAGAATGAATGGATGTGATTTTGGTTTTTCAGACTACACATTCCTTGCACTGATTCCATGAAAATAATGAAGTCTTGGTAGACAAAAATAACTTATATTCCTGAATCTGGATGATGCTGAAAAAATAATATTTTGAGGAATTTACTTAGTGTATTGGAGACCCTACTAAGCCCCACTGAAACCCAGTGATACCCAATAGATCAAGAAATAGTTTGAACTATGTAATTGAACAGCTTACCAATCTCCCCAAATCTTTGTTTCTCATGTGCAAGTTAGAGATAATGAGGATAATAAACGGGAATGATTTTGGTATGTCGATTTCATTTAAACATTGTGAGGATTGAATGAGTTAATATATATTCAAAGCTTAAGAAACAGTCATTGCTAGAAACTTTTTAAAATTCATCTTTTGAAGACACTAAATGAATGCTTCATAGGTTTAAAACATTAATCAGTCATAAAAATAGGTTATTGTGAGGTAAAGCTTTGAAATATATAGTTTTATGGGGTATAAAATATTAAACAATAAAATTTAAGGATCCATGTATTAAAAATACTTCTAAAATCCAAGGGTAGTAGCCTTATAAAAACCAAGCATACCCAATGAAATTCTATTTATCTTTTTAAGTTCAATATTTACTACAATGCTGAAAAATATAAACCCTGAATAAATGTTTATGTACTTGGTGGGTGAGTAACGAATGAGTGAAGGAATAGGTAGATGACAACACCGCCATGTGCTGAGAAATTCATGTACTCAGACTGTCCTGGGCAACAGACACTGACTCTACAATGAGTATGGTGAAGAGAAACTTGTGAAGGTAAATTGATGGTGTTAGTATATACAAATATCTCCATGGCTGAAAAAGAAAATTTAAGTACAGTTCCCTTTAACGTAGTGGAGAGGAATCTCAACTATCTTGAAATTAACCTGAGTGAAGATATGGAAGACCTCTGTAATGAAAATTTAAAAGCATTTAAAAAAAGAAATAGAAGAAGGCATTGGAAGATCCATGTTCCTGGATTGGCAGCATGCCAATCAAAACCCCAACAACATTTTTCTCAGAAATAGAAAAGATGATAGAAAAGTTCATCTGGAAACACAAGAGACCATGAAGCCAAAACTATCCTGAAAAACAAAAATCAAGCTAGAGGAATCACAATTCCAGACCTCAAGATATGCTACAGGGCAGTGGTCATTAAAACAGTCTGGTGTTGGTATAGAAACAGAGATCAATGGAACAGAATAGAAACCCCAGAACAGAGCCCACACCTTTAACAGCCAACCAATCATCAATGCTGAAAAAAATCTAGAGAAAAAGTTTGGTCTCTTCAACAAATATTGTTGGGACACTTGGATAGCAGCTTGCAGAGGTAAGAAGCAAGACCCCACACCTGTCACCTGATACAAAAGTAAACTCTAAATGGGTCAAAGACCTAAATCTGAACCCAGAAACCATCAAACTATTAGATGAAAACAGGAAGCACTATGCAAGATACAGGAATTAGGAAAAGCTTCTTAAAAAGGTCACCCAAAGCACAGGCAGTCAAAGCGAGAATAAACAAATGGAACTACATCAAACTAAAAACTCTGTATAGCAAAAGAAATGATTAACAAAGTGAAAAAGCAAGCAACAGAATAGGAGAAAATCTTTGCACACTAAAACAACTGAGTAGGGATTGACATACAAAGAGCTTCAGAAACTCAATGACAGCAAGTCACACAGCCCTGTGAGGAAATAGGCAAAGGAAATGAACAGACATGCTTCAAAAGAACAAATTCAAATGGCTAATAGACTCAAGCTCACTGGCTGTCAGGGAAATACGAATGAAAACCACAGAGGTTCCACCTAAATCCAGTGAGAATGGCCTACATTCAGAACTCTACTAACACCTGCTGGCGTGGATATGGGGAGAAAGGTGCCCTCCTTCACTGTTTGTGGGAGCGTAGCCTAGAAATTGATGGCTGCCCAGGGCACTGGAGACTAGGGGCGGGTCTGCTCTGCCCCACAGGAGGAGGGGCCACAGGAGCCGGTTACGTCACCTACCTGGCGGGATTCCAGTTGACCAATGGCACACCTGAATGGACATTCCTTGCATAGTTGGGACACGGACAGCCCCTTTGCCCTCCCACGTGTGTAGATGGGTATAAAATTCCCAGACACGTGTCTGAGAGGCCCTTTTCGCTTCCCTCTTCCTTCCCCTCTGCGCGAAGGGGGCCCAGGAGCGGATTTTCCAATAAAGCTTCCATCTCAACTCTGAACAACTTGCCGATATTATTTCACCAAGCAGGCGGTCGGTCGGTGGACATTATCTAACATTTGGTGCCGGAAACCCGGGAAGGGATGCGTGGGCTCCCTAAACTGGTTGAGCTCCCCCCTTCCTCTTTCCACCTCTAGCCGCCAGCCCCAAGGCCTTTGCCGGCTGCGGAACGACAGACGTGAGGTAAGCCCCTCGGCCCTGCTCCTCCTGTCCCAAAAAGTACTCCCCCAACCTCCTGCAGGCCCCCCAAACCGTGTACACGTGGTCTGCCTGTCCTGAGCCCTCAGCGAGACGGGGGACGCCCTGGTCGTTGACCGGCTCCCACCTATCCAGGGCCCTCAGTGGGGTGGGAGACGTCCCCCCTACTGACTGGCCCTCCTTAACGGGGAACCAGGTTCCCCTCTAGTCTAAATTTCAAAGCGGGGGCGCCTTCTTTGTGTTTAGATTAGCCGTGAGATACTTTATTGGGACAGGATGGGCAACAAAATGTCCCGAGCTCATGGCCCCCAAACCCCCTTAAGGTGTTTATTGGCCAATTTTAAAATCATGGGTCTGGGCCAGGACTTACGCAAAAAACGCCTTGTCCATTTTTCAACCGTGGCCTGGCCACAGTATGTGTTGGACAATGGCTCCAAATGGCCAGCGGAAGGCACGTTTGATTTTCAGGTCCTCACGGAATTGGGTAATTTCTGTCGCCGCGAGGGTAAATGGTCTGAAGTTCCTTATGTGGAAGCTTTTTGGAATCTCCGTTCCTGCCCTTCCCTATGTTCCTCCTGTTCCACGACTCAGGTTCTCCTGGCCAAGGCTAAGCCCTCTCAGTCTCCTAAGGATCTCTTAGATTTTTCACCTAACCATACCTTTTCTGAGCCACCAGAACTTTTAGGACTCAACCCAGCCCACACTTCCTCTTCACCTCCTCTGCCAGCCTCTTCATCCGCACTTTCGTCTCTCTCAGAGCCTTTGGCCCATCCACCTCCATATGCTACCCCTCCAGTTCCTCCGCCACGTTCTTCGGTCACCGCACCTCCACTTCCTGTCCTTTCATCTTGTTCTCAGACTCCCTCCTCCCCACTTCCTGCTCAGACGCCATGTTTGCCAGTGACCTTGACCTCACTTCCTGAGCCGCCACCAGAGTGCAAGGCCACTTCTACGTCACTTCCTGTCCCTCCGCCATGTTCCCAGACTTCCTCTTCTTCACTTCCGGCTCAGATGCCATGTTCTCAGCTAACCTCTGCTTCTCCCTTTAAGCCAAGTTCATGTTTTCAGGTTACTTCCGACGCACGAGTGCCGACGCCATGTTTACCGGGTCACTTTCACTCACCTCATGCACCACCTCCTTCATTACCGGAACCCTCCCTTCCTCCATCAGCGCCGACCCCCTCTCTCCAGGCCTCGTGGTCCCCACCGCCCACACAGGCATCTATTCCTCAGACCTCCTGCCCTTCAGTCTCCCCTTCCTCTTTTTCACCAGTTAGCTCCCGTACCCGTTCTCATGCCCTTTCCACCTCAGTCACACCTGCAGGTCCCCAAGGTGAAGTTGCGACGACTGCCCTTCCTCCCGACTTTGCTGTTCCTTTTGCCTCGACAGGACGCATGTGCCCTCTCCGGGAAGTGGCTGGAGCAGAGGGAATAGTCCGGGTACAGGTGCCATTCTCCATCCAAGACCTTTCTCAGATTGAGAAGCGTCTGGGTTCCTATTCCGCCGACTCAGACACCTTTATCAAGGAGTTTAGACATCTTTCCCAAGCTTATGATTTAACTTGGCAGGATATACACACCATCCTAACGTCCTCGCTAACCTCAGAAGAGCGACTTCGTATTTGGCAGGCAGCCCAGGATCATGCGGACCAGCAGCGCCTTGCAGACCAGACACCCCTGCCAGGGAAGGACGCAGTTCCGGATGCGTCTCCCAGCTGGGGATATCAGGATGGTCAGCGGGGCCGCGGCCACGTGGCCTGCATGATCCAACATCTCCTGGCTGGGATGCAGATAGTCTCTAACAAAGTGGTTAACTATGATAAGTTACGGGATGTTATACAGGGCCCTGATGAGAATCCAGCAATGTTCCTGAATCGGTTGACAGAGGCCCTCATGAGGTATACCAAGATAGACCCAGAGTCTCCCCCGGGAGCCACGATACTGGCAACCCATTTTATCTCTCAGTCTGCTCCTGACATCTGGAAAAAGCTTAGGAGGGTGGAGGAAGGTCCCCAGACCCCTATCCGAGACCTGGTAAAAATTGCATTTAAGGTGTACAACACCCGTGAGGATACTAAGTTGCAGAAAAAAGTAGCCCTCCAGTCCCAAACCCTGGTAGCTGCCCTGAGGCCGGTGAGTCAGCGGGGAAATTGGTGTTCCACTCCACCGGGTGCCTGCTTCAAATGTGGTAAGGAGGGTCACTGGTCTGCATTCTGCCCAAACCCTCGCCCGCCTAAAGGGCCATGTCCTATTTGCAAGCAACGCGGACATTGGAAGAGTGACTGCCCAATGGCCGGCTCGGCTCCGGCGCCTCCACGTAGGGACCCAGCCAGCCAGGTGGCCCCATCATTTGAACTTCTAGGACTGGCCGAGGACGACTAGAGGCGCCCTGACTTGAGGACCCCCATCACCCTCATCGAGCCCAGGGTAACGCTCCAGGTAGCGGGTAAGTCCATCAATTTTTTGGTGGATACGGGGGCTACCTATTCTGTATTACCTGCCCATTCGGGCCAAACGTATCCTTCCCAGGTATCGGTTATGGGTATAGATGGCACCCCTTCTAACCCTTTGAGAACAGGTCGCCTGTCGTGCTCTCTCGAGGGGATACCCTTTACCCATTCCTTTCTGGTCATTCCGTCCTGTCCCACTCCCTTGTTGGGAAGGGACATCTGGTCTACCTTGGGTGCCTCTCTCAACCTGTTTGGGACACAGCCTTTGTTGGCAACACTCCTTCCCTTACTGGAGTGTGACCAGGCTGATGGATCATGGCCCCTACCTCCCTCCATAGTTAACCCTCAGGTTTGGGACACCTCCACACCAGTTGTGGCCACCCACCATCAGCCTGTCCAGATATCCCTTAAGCCAGACGTTCCTTACCCTTCCAGGCCACAATTTCCTATATCCCTACAGCACAGGCAGGGACTTAAGCCCATTATTGATCGCCTTCTCCGTCAAAAACTCTTGATTCCCACCAACTCCCCATGTAACACCCCCATCCTACCTGTCCGCAAACCTTCAGGGGCTTATCGTTTGGTTCAAGATCTCCGCCTCATTAACGCGGCAGTTGTCCCTATTCATCCAGTAGTTCCTAACCCCTATACCTTACTCTCTCGAGTCCCTCCTGACGCCACTCACTTTACAGTCTTGGACCTCAAGGATGCCTTTTTCACCATTCCCCTTCACAGGAACTCCTACCATCTGTTTGCCTTTACTTGGGAGGACCCAGACTCTGGCCAGTCACAACAGCTCACATGGACTGTCCTCCCAATGGGGTTCAGAGATAGCCCCCATTTTTTTGGCCAGGCACTGGCCAAGGACCTTGTGCTGTATAACCAAGGCAGCTCTACCTTACTACAATATGTGGATGATCTTCTCCTGTGCAGCCCTTCCCTCGAGGCCTCACAATCCTCTACAGCAGCCTTACTAAATTTTTTGGGAGACAAAGGATATAGAGTTTCCCCAGCCAAAGCCCAGCTCTCTTCTCCACAGGTGACCTACCTGGGAGTCCTGCTCCAACCAGGACAGAAGTCCCTCACAGTGGACAGAATCCAAGCCCTTAAGGACCTGGGACCACCCACAGATGCAGACTCTATCCTTTCCTTTTTGGGATTGGTAGGGTTTTTCAGACATTGGATTCCCAACTTCGCTGTGATAGCTAAGCCTCTTTATCAGGCTGCCAAGGAGACCCCAAAAGGACCCCTAACCTCCCCAAAGGAAGTGGCCCGAGCCTTCATCAGACTGCGAGACTCGTTAACCTCTGCACCCGTTTTGTCCCTCCCCAATCCCCAATGCCCCTTTCATCTCTTCACAGATGAGCGACAGGGAATCGCTGTAGGCCTGCTGGCACAACCCCTGGGCCCAACTCATCGGCCGGTAGCCTATTTATCTAAACAACTTGATCTTACAGCCAAAGGCTGGCCACCATGCTTGCGGGCTCTAGCAGCAGCAGCTCTCCTAACGAGAGAAGCTTTAAAACTTACCCTTCAGTCACCCATTACTGTGTTCTCCTCTCACCACCTCAAGGATCTTCTAGGAATGAAGATTCTCCCCCTACTCAGCCCCTCCCGAATCCAGGAGCTACACCTACTGTTTATTGAAAACCCAGACATCACTCTCTCTCAGTCTCCACCACTCAATCCTGCTTCTCTCCTTCCTGTGCAGACGGTTTCCCCAACTACACATTCTTGTCCCCAAGTTATTGATTTTTATTTACTACCTAGGAATGGTCTCCAGGACCAGCCTCTCCCATCGCCGGACCTCACGCTATTTGTGGATGGCAGCTCAGTGCGGGGAGCCAATGGCTGTCGTTACGCAGCCTATGCAGTGGTAACTGAGGATTCAGTCCTTGAAGCACAGCGCCTTCCTCAGGGAACGACTTCCCAGAAGGCAGAACTTTATGCGCTCATTTGGGCATTGACTCTAGCCCAGGGAAAGCGGGACAACATCTATACTGACTCTAAATATGCCTTTCTCATAGCCCATTCACACTCAACCATTTGGCAGGAGAGAGGATTTCTCACCACAAAGGGCACACCCATAACCAATGCCTCACTAATCAATAAACTCCTCCAAGCCCTTTCTCTTCCTGCACAGGTGGCCATCGTACATTGCCGAGGACATCAGTCTTCTGAGGATTTAGTAGCACGGGGCAACAATAAGGCTGATCACACTGCTAGAAGCCTTACCACTCAGATGCCAGCAGCCCCCATACTATTTCTATCCACCTCCCTTAAACCCTCTTACTCTCAGCAGGAGCGACAAAACCTTCTCACCATAGGAGGACAGGAGCATCCGAAAGGTTGGATCTTTGTTGGTGACAAAATAGCACTATCCTCACAGGATGCCATGCCCCTCCTTACTGAAATTCACAATTCTTTGCATATAGGTCCAGATTCACTACATAAATTCTTAACACCTCTATTTTCCTGTCCTAATATGCGTGAACTGCTCAGACAAATCCATGCTTCATGCCAGACCTGCTCTGTGGTGTCTTCTCAGGGGGCCCTCAAACCAAGAATACCTGCTCATCAACTCAGAGGACACCAACCTGGAGAAGACTGGCAAATAGATTTTACCCATATGCCCACACACAAAAAGTTCCGTTACCTACTTACTCTGGTTGACACCTTTTCAGGTTGGGTAGAGGCATTCCCAACGGCCAAGGAGACATCGGCGGTGGTGGCAGAGACCCTACTTAAACATATTATTCCCAGGTTTGGTTTGCCTTTATCCATCCAGTCTGACAATGGGCCAGCCTTCATTTCACAGGTCACCCAACAGGTGTCGGAAGCTTTACACATCACTTGGAGACTCCATATCCCATACCATCCTCAATCATCAGGGAAAGTAGAGAGAGCCAATGGAATCATCAAGGACCACCTCACTAAATTGTCCTTGGAGCTCAGATCCTCATGGGTAGACCTACTTCCCTGGGCCCTAATGCGCATCAGGGCCGCCCCCCGCAAATCCCTTGGATTGAGCCCATTTGAGTTGATGTATGGGCGACCCTTCCTGGTTACCCACCAGTTTCCCACGAAGCCTCCCCCCTTGGCTAACTACCTGCCTTATCTTACTCTTGTTCACAAGCTCCTCCGAGAACACGCTGACCGGTGTCTTCCACGCCCTGACCCGAACTCGTCAGGAGATCCGGACGCCCTTCCTCTCCAACCAGGGGACTTGGTTCTACTCAAGACCCTCCATCCAGAGACACTCCAGCCTCGGTGGACCGGACCTTACACAGTAATCCTCACCACACCCACTGCGGCCAAGCTTCTTGGCCACACATCCTGGTACCATCTCTCCCGCCTCAAACCTTTCCAAGCCTCTACCTCACCTCAGTGGAAAGTCCAGCAAACTGGGCCTACCACTCTTACCTTTAAATGCCAGCATGCTGAAACTCCCCCTACTCCTGCTATGGGCCCTCCCCCTTCTCCTCATCAGTTCTGCACAGATTCCTCTCTATCAATTCACCATCACACAGGCATTAAGCGCGACAGATAGCACACAATACCATCCCCTTGCTGTCCAGGAATGTCCTTTACCCTGTACAGGACCCCTGGTTATTCCATTTAAACAGAAAGAACTTATAATGGGACGTTCCTTTCAAGGAGGTGGCTTCACTGGCCCGCCTATTCAGTGGGTAAGGAAACTAATTTGTTTTCCCTATCGACAGACCAACTCTGCCTGCAGGACTCAATGGCCAGAGAACTACGGCTGTCCCTGGAGTTCCTGTATCCTCGACTGGGCTAATGGAGGACTCAAAAATCCTCATGCAGGACCTGCTGGATCTGATGCACCACTCTGGCAGGCCTCCTGGGCAAAAGGATACCCACTCATAACCCTTTATTGGAGAACTCTCAATCGTCGTGCTCCTAGGCCATTAACTTGGAGTTTTGTTATCCAGGACCCAGACCATCATCGATGGAGCCAAGGACAGACCGGAGGCCTCTATTGGGACGGTACACATTCTAGTTACCCATCCCAGATCATCACCATTGCAAGGACCCTTGTTTTACCTCTTCCATCCTTTCATAACCTCTCTTTTGAGATAAGATCCCAGGAAGAGGCCTTAAACCAACAGATCGACCTGTCATCTGGCCACTCTTCAGGGTTACTACCCCCAGAAGGGACACCAGAAACTCCCAAAATGGGCACAAGGACTCCATTCTCTTGGCTCAATCTCATTAGGCAAGCCATGCTTTTGCTCAACCAGACAGGCCTGCACAACAGTACATATGACTGTTTTCTGTGTGCTTCCCTCTCTCTTCCCCCATTGATGGCAGTGGCCCTCACCAGTCCATTCCCATATGGGTCACCTCAGCTCCCAAATATCGTAATACCTCACATACCGTTGCAGGATATAGGGACTCAGAACCTCACGTATTATGTCTCAAGTCTCAACTGCCCTCCCCACCTACGAAATACGTCAAACCATAAGGTGGTATGCTCAAACTCGACCAGAGCACCCAATGGCCGATATTTCTGGTGCAATGGAACACTGTATAAGACCTTTGATAGTTCCCGTAATCTTACCTGTCTCCCAGTCCTATTGGCGCCCCAACTAACACTGCTTTCTTGGTCAGAAGCTAAACAGGAAACTTCAAACCCCCACAGTCTTGAAAGAACCAAACGCGCAGTCTTCATTCCTGCTCTGGTAGGAATGTCGATTGCTACCTCCCTGCTGGCGGTAGGCCTCAGTGCAGGAGCCCTAGGTCACTCCATCGTCGAGGTCAACAAACTCCAAGCGGACCTCAATCAGGCTATAGAAGACTCAGCCCAGTCCCTGGCATCCTTGCAGCGACAAATCACCTCGCTAGCTGAAGTGGCACTCCAGAATCGACGAGCCCTGGACCTGCTGACTGCAAGCAAAGGGGGAACCTGTGTCTTCCTACAGGAACAGTGTTGTTATTATATTAACGAATCTGGTATAGTAGAAACTGGGATAAAAAATCTCCAGTCAATAAGGGATCGACTCAATAGTTGGCCAAATCTGGGCAAGGACTCGGGTTTTAACATCTGGGAATCCCCCCTACTAACTTGGCTCATGCCTATACTAACCCCATTAATAGTTATAGGCCTTTTATTAACAATTGCTCCTTGTTTTCTAAGGTTTGCCAAAGAAAAAATCCAAGAAGCCTCACGGGTCACTCTCAACCAACTGCTGCTCCACCCCTACGTCCCAGTGCCCACTGAGCCCTCTCCGGACCACAATTAGGGACTACGCCCCCCCTTCAGCAGGAAGTAGCCAGAACGACTTCGTCGCCCCCTTTCCTATTACCAAGAGTCCGGAATGATGGCTGCCCAGGGCACTGGAGACTAGGGGCGGGTCTGCCCTGCCCCACAGGAGGAGGGGCCACAGGAGCCGGTTACGTCACCTACCTGGCAGGATTCCAGTTGACCAATGGCACACCTGAATGGACATTCCTTGCATAGTTGGGACACGGACAGCCCCTTTGCCCTCCCACGTGTGTAGATGGGTATAAAACTCCCAGACACGTGTCTGAGAGGCCCTTTTCGCTTCCCTCTTCCTTCCCCTCTGCGCAAAGGGGGCCCAGGAGCGGATTTTCCAATAAAGCTTCCATCTCAACTCTGAACAACTTGCCGATATTATTTCACCAAGCAGGCGGTCGGTCGGTGGACATTATCTAACAGAAATCACCATGGAGAGTGCTAAGAGAACTGAAAATTGACCTGCTGTATGACCCAGTTATCCCACTTCTGGGAATATATACCCCCCAAAAGATCTGCGTGTGAGAAAGACAGCTAGAGCAGCACGTAGTACAATAGCAAAGACATGGAAATAACTCAGATACCCATCAAAAGAAGAGTGGATAAAGAAACTGACACATTTGTTCTGTGGAATACTGCTCAGCCATTAAAAAGAATGACATTCTATCATTTGTAGCCAAATGGTCCCAACTAGAGACCTTTATGCTCAGTGAAATAGTTCTCTCTTCAGTAAAAGAAGATGAAACCTTCAAGTGAACAGCTGTCTTTGTTTTTCACTGTATTACTCATAAACATTGGTATCAACTAGAATTTCTTCTGGCATATTCCTGCATATTCTGCCATTACCTATTTTCATCCTGTCAAATCTGTGTCACAAAATGTAATTTAAGTTGTTTTCCACATCCGGCATTCAGGATGGTGTCGCAAAGCAGACAATAACTTCTGACAGTCAATCAAATCATTAATTCGAGAAAAAGCTGAGAAGAAGAAATAATTATCTCTCTTCTGTGTTCTCGAAGAGGCTAAACAGAGGAGTAATGCTGATTTTAGATGCTCATATGGCACCTTGCAACTCTGCTGCTTTGCCAAATCCATTATAAAGGAGGGTTGCATCTGTGAAGTTCTGTTTATCCTCCAGGCTTTAGCTGTCTGTGGAAGAGGAGCTTGCTGTCAACCCATGTGATGTCATAACACATACAGAGAAGCGTTCCTGGTGCAACAGGTTATAATTGCACACAGGCATGGGTGGAGGAAGGAGGTTTTGTTTGGACTTACGTTTCAGATACTCCTGCAAGATAAAGAAGCTAGCTACATTCATTTGAATATTTCTTTTGCCTTTTAAAGAGTCAGAGAGTTCATATGCTGAGTGTGGCTGTGGAAAAACACAGATTTTTTTTTTCAACAGTATTGACCTATAGTTTTGCATTAATAAAGTAGATAAGGAAGCTTGTCTGTACTCCCTTGACGCTTTGCGATTTAGAACCTGAGAAACGCCAAATTGTAATGAGGATGTTTTTCTTCATTCTAGAACTCTTCATGCCATTGGGGTAAATTTTTTCTTAAACATTCTGTGTTTTTCTTACTGAAGTTTGGCAAATCTTGTAAAACGATTAGCTTTTTCAGTTTGTCTGATAACCTGAGGCTGGGACAGAAACTCCAATTCATCTCAGTCGAGATTCTTATCCACCAGCCCTTATCTCTTATTTATGTTGGGCACATTTGACTTCAAAGGAGATTTTGGATGGAAAAGAGATACAGATTGGTGGGAAAAGAAAGGATAACAGACTATCTCGTTCTGTGGGGAAAAGTTCCTTTAATAGGGATCTCTGTAGCTTTACTCACAATATGGCTTTGAGCTATTCAGTCATATCAATAAAGTATACTTTTTTACCCTAAGGATACAAAGTTCCCTAAATGAAAGAGGGAATTTTCCTGTATTTTTGAATAATGTATTTGATTCTTCTCTCTCCTACTTGAAGTTCCAAGTGAACATAAACACCAAAACGTAAGGGTGATCCATATATGCCTACAAACAGGCCAATAACTTTAACTTCAAATTCAATTATTACTTTGAGAAGAAAAATTGGGGCTGAAAGGAATCCTAACCTCTATGTTGCATTCTAGAAGGTGCACAGCGGAGAGTTCTGCCCACTGATATACCTTATACCTCTGTGAGACGTAGATCTTTTGCAAATGTCACTGGTGTAAAAGTGCAATGAGTATTTTGTACTAGTAGTTTTTCTAATCCTTAAGCGATAACTCTAAGCAAAAAAACAAACAAACAAACAAACAAAAAAGCACCGTATACATATTTTTGGCTTCAGCTCTGTATAAATTAAGGATAGTTTTGCTTACAGCTGAATTATGACATCTTTGCACATAGATTGGTAGATAAATACATACATAGAGTTATTTTCAAAAGCTATGGAGAACTGAAATGAAAAGATCAACTTATTGGGATTTCAAAAAGATTTGAAATCCATGCATTTTTTCCTATATGTATTCAATGAAAAACAAACTTATTTTTAAAATTTGTTTTTCTGTAAACTTTGGGAGGCACCTCCTCCTATACCCAGATAGATTCCGATTAACCTCCAGCAACATTTATGATTAATTGAAGTGGTAATGGATCTGGCAAAACATTCTGCTGTAATTGATCAGATGTCAAATATCTCACCTTTATTTTCTGACACTGAAAAGAATACCAGTTTTTTTTTTCCTGAAGCATTGTTCAGGGGTCTCATATCTTCATTTAGGCTCTAGGTTAGCTGTCCTGAGATTGCCAAATTCCCAGGGGTTGTGATTACATTATTTGGTCAAGTATCACATCCTTGATGTGATAGGAGAGCCAGGCCAACTCCCTAGATGATTCTGTACTTCCAATGGCAGAGGGCTCTCCACTGCCTTTTGCAGTTAAATTCATGAGCACCATCTGAGGAAGATTCTGGGAAATACAGCTCTTTTCCTTCCCAAGCTTCAGCCACTACTTTACAAAATAGGAGTGAGAAGTTATGTGTGTGGGAGGAGTGATGAATGACAATTATACTTGGCCCACCTGGCTTGGCAAAGAATGTCTGTGAGAATATGACCTGCCCTTCAGAGCAGGAGGTGATGCTGAGCTGCTCCTGTCTAAGGCAGCTCTTTATGTTACTGCCTCTACCTGCGTGTTTCTGAGAGACATGTACTAGTAAATCGTCTAAGCCACTTTTGACTTGCGTCTGTGGATGAGACAATGCACTCAGGATTGTCAGATATGGAAATATGCCCTGGAGAAAAGCTCCATGTGCAACTTCAATTTTGAAGATCTGACCCTTTTTCTGGGACAGATGCCCGTTGTCCTTTCCTGCCCACCTTTTCTTCCTGATTCTAGCCGGCTCTGAGAGTGCCTGGAAAGCTTTCTGTGAATCGAATATCATAGTGTGTGCTAGGACAAGCATTTTACAAGAATGATACTCTCTACTGTACAAGGGGACACATTTATGTTGTGGCTGGGATTCAAAATGTTGTCAACTTGGAGATGGGAGGTACCTTGATATTATGTAACATCTACATAACTTGTAAATGCCTCTGCAGGGACCCTCAACCAGGAGGGAGCAGGAGGCAGTTTGAAATGGCAATCTTTCCCATCTACACTGATTTTCCATCAAGCAGGTGAAGATACTTATAACTGTAGAAAAAAACTTACACTGCACTTTTTGCATGGCAGGAATCATCTCAAGCAAGTGGGTTAATTTGTATAATCCTTAGGATAATGTTATTTCCAAGTACTATCAACTTCAATTTGCAAGAACATAAAAGATGCGTTCAAAGTCACACAGAGAGGTGGTAGCTAGCCAACATTTGAGCCCAAGTAGTGTATTCCAAGGAATCACCAAATTTAAATGCGTTCCTTCTTCTTATAAAGTTGCTTCTTTCAGCATATTTTTAATAGGAAGAGGAAATAAAAACCATCTGAATAACATCACTTGCAAGCTATTACTCGGAATTTGAGACAGCCAATAAAATGTGCTATATACAACTTAAGGAGCTAATTGAAAATTGTCCCATTATATGTTTTATTAATTAAAAAAGTAACTTTTAAGCCATAGATATGATATCCTCTTTATGCAGTATCAAAATACACTCATTAAAAAGAACAACAAGTGTCACCTCTCTGGACTTGCAGAACATGCAGGTACAACTGGAATGATAGATGTAGCTCATAGTGGTTAGTTCTGATTATGCTACTGGAAGAGATGGAAGGGGATGTTGCTTTCACACAGTATCTTTCCATACTATGTATATTTCTATGAGCATGTGCTTCTTAGAATAACAGCAAAAGATAACAACATCCAAAGAGTATTAATACATACATAGAATCAGCCAAATATTCACATTTCAAATGCCACTTAAGAACTGGGAAAATGCGAGATTCCTCTGCCCAAACACCCCTTTAAAGTCTACCACTGGAGGCCCTGCATCTGCATTGATGATTCCTTAATTTTTTATTGGAAAGACTGACCTTCGGAGAGAAGGAAACAGAAAGATGTTCCATCCATTGGTTCACACCCCAGTGGCCTCATCTGAAGCCAGGTCCCAGGAGCTTCTTCTGGGTCTCCCACTCAGGTTCAGGGTCCCAAGGCTTTGAGCCATATTCTGCTGCTTCCCCAGCCATAAGCAGCGAGCTGGATGGAAAGTGAAGCAGCTGGTGCCCATATGGGATGCAGCACTTGTAGGTAAGAATTATTCAGTTGAGCCATCATACCAACCCTTAACCTTATTTTCCCAGTAAGTCCAACCGAAGCACAAACAGGTCCAGTGAATAACTGGAGGTCATCCTAGCCACATATTTCATACAACTCAGTCTTTCAGTTAGAAGGGCCAAGCTAGAATTGCTTGAAGATGTGAAGAGCCCTGGAGAACATGGTTACTCTCGAGCAGCTCTTTGCTGGAACCAGCTCCATGTCCTCACTGCCATTGATTATGCCTATCTTATGTCAATTCTGAATAGATGACCTCACCCTGGTAGCTTGAAGTTAGTTATGGATGAAGTATTCACACCCAGCAAATGAGCTAATGCTATCATTCAAGATTTCTCCAACCAGTTGTTACACATTTCTCTGCACACTACTGAACTCTAGAAATTCTAAATCATTAACAAAAAAAGCTTGCAGAGATTTCAAATGGCTTTAAGATCACATTGTCTAGCTTGAGAGATGCAGGAGTCTAAACCATTGCCATATTATCATCTCCTTCCTCCTCAGAACTGGAGGAAACATGCAGGTGTGCCTGTGCAGAAGCAGTGGTTACCATCCGTGTGCTCAGGAGTAGCACCACATGACTGGCCTGCCCCTGGAACGGCAGAAGAAAGAAAATGATGTCATAAGCATCATCTGCATGGCACAAGAACGTGAGCGAAAGGAGATCCTCAAGGCAAATCCTTAGCAAGTTCATGTCTGCATTGCTGAGGCCTGTCACCCCTGGGATCATCACATGCCCAGGACAGAAGTCCCACTCAGACTGCAGCTCCTTCTTCCTTTCTGTTGAGCATTAAGCATGGAGACTTAGGCTAGCCTCTTCTAGGAGGAACACTGTTAATTTCTAGGAGAACGTGTTGTGAAGCAGCAACAAGCAACACCAACAGATTCTTCTTTTTTTTCCTTACAGTGAGTATTTAATGAGAGGCAAACAACTTTAAAAGCAGCAGTGACAGCCGCTATGCCAGCAGCGCTTCTTGTCAAACCTGTCTGGGACCCAGCCCGAAGGGCTTCTAGCCTTAACACACCTTTCCACCTGGCAAGCAGCTCTCACCACCACTGTTCCACATCTCACAGTCTTTAGCCAAACAGTCTGGAAAAAGAAAGAAAAGAAAAGAAAGCAAACAAACAAACAAAGCCTGAAGTATCTCCCTAGATCATGGCAGAAGATAAAGGCAGACCAGTAAAGGCTTAAAGTAGAAAGGACCAGAAAGCATCTTGCCTAAAATGAGCTGCCTAAGAACACATAGTGAGGTACCATGGCATGACAGGACCCAAGCCCTTCTCACTCCAAAGCCTGACCTTTGCTTGGTAGGCTCAAATCATCATCTTTCCAAGTCCAGTGGGAAGGCTACTTCCTTTATGCCTGTGACCACCAATGGATACCATATTTGCATACCTTGAATATCTTTTTATTCTGCATATCTCGTGCATGCTATGTCTTGAATCTAACTTGCTTGGCTCCTTATTCTCTTTTTCCTTCCTACTGAAATATACATTTCTTGAATTAGAATTGGTCTTTCTCTTTGTCTCAACAGCAATTAACCAAATGCCTTGTACTTGACTGGGGTTTACTGTACACTAAGAGAAAGGAATTGTGTAGATTTGTGCTTGGACCACCCAAAGCAAAGTTTTTATTGTAGTCATTTTCAGGTGCATTGCCATTAAAAAAAACAACTAGAAAGTTTATTGAAATGTGGATTAGTGTAAATAGTGCCAGAAACCTGTGTTTTTGAATAATAGCAGGTGATTCTGGAGCAAGGATGTCAAGCTCTCTTTCCTGACACTACTGAAGGAAGGCAGTTCTGAGTCAGTTGATCAAGACGTGAAGCGTCACTGCGGTTTAGAAAGCATGGCAAAGCATGAAAGTCCAGGTAGAGCTGGACCTTACAATCTTGATTTCATTACCAGAATCTGGCAACTCCAATTCTCAAACTTACTGTGGGATAAGAAACCAGATTCTTCTCTGTCAGGTGCCTTCCTCACCAAAGTCCCCCAGATAAAGGTCTCTGTGAGTGAATAAAGAGAAACAAATAAAGGTTTTCTGTTGATTCAAGTCTAGGTAGAAATCATACCTTAGGAAGAATAGACAGACGCTTTAGAAAAAAATAAAGAGCTAAAGCAGACTCATTGCTGCATGGACAATCTTCAGCATGATATGCTCAATTAGTTAATGTTTGTAAAGCTCTTTGATCTTATAAAGCAGTGAGATAATCCCAAGTCCTTGTTTACCGAGTGCCTTTCCTCCTGAGGGCTCAAAGTGATATATAGGCACCAAGCCCAATGCTTTGCCTGCTGGTTCGGGAGTGGTGCCTTCTGGTCCAGAGCCATGCTGAAGGAGGGTACCAGGGATGCTATGGGGAACAAGGCAGGGGAGGATGGCAGATCCTTGTCAAGTTGCAGAGGGAGAGCTGATCTTCTGCACTCTTATCAGTGGTGTAGGATGCTATCGCAGCATTCATCATGCGCCAGGATAGTGTAAACACTTGTTTATGTGTCTGCCTCCTGCACTAGACTATGCGTTACTTGAGCGAGAAATAGGATCTTTTAGCTTTGCAAGATCTGGCCCTTGCTCAGGCCTTCAGCACAAACTGAAACAGCTTTCCCTCTCCCTCTCTGTGGCACACACGCCAAGTACCACCAAGGTACCCACCATCAGGTCTGCCTTCTCATCATTCCAATATCAGCTCAGCTGTCATTTCCTCTGGTATCACTGATTACTCTACACCAAGCCCTAAATACTGTCAGTCACATAACTCTTTATTCTCCATAGCATTTTTCCAAACTTAATTTTTTTCTTATTTGTTGCTACTCACTTTTTTTTTTCTGACATGCTAACATGGACATGTTGGAGACATGGTGGTTGTCTTCAATGTTTTATTTCTCACATGTTGCCATTCATTCCTTCCACAGTAGTCTGTAATCTCCTCAACAGGCACTTTTCTATCTATTCACTGTTGCAAATCTAAACCCTAGAAGCTTTTAGGTTATTGATGGAAAGCTGTTGTTTGAAATGTTGCTGGTTGTCCGGCACAGTGCTCAAGAAATTGCAGCAGAATTTGCTTATATGCTTATGCTGCAGGACAAATTCCTTTACTAAACTGTTGGCTGGTCCTTTTGTTCACAGTGTGACAAGACTAGATTAAGATACGTTAATAATGCCCTACACATATTTATACAGCACATTTATGTACTACCATGTAATTTATAAAGCACTTTCATATGCATTATCTAATTAAATCATTTCAGTGAGATGTTTATATGTATAAACAGAGATGAACAACTCCAATGCCTATGACAGAGGCAGAATGAACATAAAGAGAAATGAAGTATACACAGTGTGGTTCTCAGGTAGAGAACATAAGAAAAAACATTAGCGTGGACTCCAGATTCAGATTGTTGGTTATAATGAACAATGAGAGGCTGTATGGCTATTTTCTATTTAAAACAGGGGATCAACCAAAATTTTATAGTTTATATACACTCATGCATTTAAATAGATATCGTGAGATAACTCTATTGTCAATTGTTCATATAAAACAAATCTATTGGCCAAACTCAAGTAGCTGACCATGACCTCTGAAGCTGTCATAAACAAATAACCTTTGGTTTTGTACTATGTCTTAGCTCATGATAACAATTAGCCCTGAAGCCTACTGATTTTCCTTTGCATTTTTCTTTTTTAAGAGATTTATTCTATTTTTTATTGGATAACCAGACATACAGTAAGGAGAAGAGACAGAGAGGAAGATCTTCTGTCTATTTGATTCACTCCCTAAGTGGCTACAATGGCTGGAACTGAGCTGACCCTAAGCCAGGAGCCTGAAGCCTCTTCTGGGTCTCCCAACACAAGTGCAGGGTCCCAAGGCTTTGGACCGTCCTCGACTGCTTTCCCAGGTCACAAGTAGGGAGCTGGATGGGACGCAGGCCCTCCGGGATACGAACCAGTGCCCATAAGGGATCCCGGCACAAGCAAGGTGAGGACTTTAACGGCTAGGCTATCACACCAGGCCCTCGTTTGCATTCTTCTTACAGATATATATTTATTTTACAAGCCCACTACTTCTTCCTGGTGTGTGTTTTCAAGCTGTCAGATCTAAATTATTGTAATATTGCCTTGATTAAAAAAACAATCTCCAAGTTGTCACACCCAAGTAGATCCTACACAGTTTGGGCAGATTTAGCCATTTCTTATCCTGTTTATCCTATACTCTGAATCCTTCAATTATTTATCTCCCAATACTTTTGTTTTACTGTTTATCAGATGTGAGATCATTTAATAAGGTTTCTTCTGTGAAAGAATTCTGTCAGACCCTAAGTCGTCTTCTTATGCGGACTTAAAAAGTGACTCACGGCTGAAAACGGACAGCTCATCATTTCTAGCAGAGTCAGGATCATTAAATAGAGTACTCACTATTTTTGTATTAGTGAAAACAATACTTACAGAAAACGCCAAAATGCCTTTGCTTGGCTCTTGAATTCTGGCCTAAAGCTATCGTTTGCTCCTACTTTTTCAGTACCTTTCCATTTGTCTGGTCTTTCATATTTACTTTTCCAAATCCAAGTTAAGATATAAATGTTCTTTTTTCTATGTATTTATTTATTTATGTGATAAAAACAAGAAAGACACAAAAATAGACCACGATGAAAAAGGAATCGCCCGTCTTCTGCTTCATTCCCCATACACGCACTTAGATAAGGACTGAGATCAGTTATGTGGGGAGTCAGAAACTCAATCCAGGTCTCTCATGCAAGTGGCAGGGAGCCAATCACCGCTGTCAAGGCCTGCATTTTCTGGGTGATGGAATTGAGAGACAGAGCTAGGAATCGGGTGTAAGTACTCTGATATAAAACGTGAGTGTGTCAGCATCCTTGGCCCTAGGCTAAAGGCTCTTCGGATTTTCTTTTCTAAGAGACTGTAATGCATCTATGTTGAAAATTTGGTGAGGATGACGTCCGCTGACCTTTTCCATGCTCCATTTCTTGCCTTTCTTGTGAAATTCTCACTTCTCTGTAAATCATGCTGGCTTGTTGTATAAGTTCTGTCACTGCATTTCTTAAAGGCTTGCTGTCAATGTGGTGGAGGATTTTGGTGTCGTGTGATGTTCAGTACCTCTTTCTGTATTTATTGGTTATCTGTATTATCCTGATTATCCTGTATTAATCCTGATATTGACAGTGATGGCAGAGAAGACAATCAGGCATTCCAGAATCCCTCTCCTTTCAGTGTTGTCTTATTCACCAGTAAGCACAAGCTACAGAATGCTGGCAGAATCTGTGCACATCAGGAAATGAAATAAAACAGTTGAGTTCATTTTTTCCTCTCTACAGGAAAATTAAGATATGCTTATGCAAATATGAGTTGTGAATCAGAACATCATAGTTTCATTGATTCCATGCTAGAATTCTGAGCCATTATATGTATACTTTAAACTGACATGGTGCGATATAGACAATTGATAAAATTAAAAATAACAAAAATTTTTTTTGTTTTTCTTAGAATTTGAAGGTCAAAAGAAAGACTGCAAAAGAAACAGGAATGTTTTTATTTTACTGTTTTTAAATGGAAACATTTCTTTGTTTTTTGAACAAACATGTACTGATTTTCTCTAGTCAATGGGTTTCCCAAATTATGTGACTGTCCTGACAGGTATTAATATAACTTCACTTGGAATTTGATCATATTTGGGTTATATATGGATTGCATTTTCTTATAAGATTAACTTATCCAAAGTTTGCATTACTGTTTAGAATAGTTTTTATCTGTTCCTGACTCAACATAATAAAGATGCAACAATATGGATCCTGTTTTCTTTTCATTAGAAAAAAGAGGACTTCCTTGCTGTGATGTTTATATTCAATATTTACCAAGTTGATCCCAGTATAAGAGCAGTAAACACATCACCATTGCCTCAGCAGAGTTCTTCAAGCCATACTTTGTTTACCTTAGACTAAACAGTAACCGTACTTCTGCCATGTAGGCTTGATTTGGTGGTTTTGGTCTAGAATGACAGTAGCTGTATAAATATACCCATCCAAATTCAGAAATCACAACTCTCATGGTCTTTCAATTGCTTTTTTCCTCCTCTACAGTATCTGACTTTTGCAACCTGGTGAACTTCATGATGTTTACAGAAGAGACACTTCCCACTTGCTTATGCCAGACACTGCTTATTTGCCCAAATCCCTGTGTATGGCCCTTTTGGGTTCTTTTCTTCAAGGCTGTGAACTTGGTTGTACTCTCCAAAACCCACGCCTTGTTTGGGCAAAGCCAAAAACCCAGGGCCATGAGCAGACTCACTCTAGCAGGGTTAGATGAGGGCATGTGGCCCTATTTAGCATGTTGTCAACACCTTGTGGAGAACATTTTTATTGGCAAGGTGAAGAGATCAACCTACACTGTCAAGCTGTCCAGGTTTAAGAGAATGTTAGTGATATCTATAAGTCTATGTAGCTAGATAGATAACTTTGTAAAGAACAAAGGATCTTCTATTTCTCCTCTTCCCATGGAACCTCTCCTCTACCTTGCTTTAGAAATGCTTACTTTCCTACAGCAGCTCATAAATTTCATGTCATAAATATCATTCATGCTTGCATATGACACTCATAGGCCTAAATATAGTCACAAGTGAAAGTAGAGCAATAGGACAAGCTTGGGTGATTCCTTTTATGATTCCTAATCTAAGTATGAAGACACACCACTAAGGCTGGCGAACACCCTCATGACGGCTTTTTCTGCACAGAATGGGGAGGCACAATGGTGCCCAAAACACTTTCTGGATCTCTCTCTCTCTCTCTCTCTCTCATCTCTATCTCTATAGCTCTCTTAGATGGTATTTACAAAGTCAATCAAGGTGCAAAGGATCTAGGGTTAGGGAGAACTGGGCGTAATCATCACTTCCAAACTCCTTCTTCTTCCTATTTCTGGAGGTGGGACAGCAACAAGGAGATAGGCCATACCTAGCCTCTAACCATCCAAGTATCCGAGGATAAGGAAAGGCTATCTAATAGCAACCCAGGGTCACAATGTGGTGTGTGCTGCAAAGTTTCTGCCCAGATGGATGAAAGAGTTCTGAAATTCTGGCTCTCTTAGTAAGATAACGATCTGGGTAGGATCGCTGCATAGACAGATCATGGTGTATTTCTCAAAGACTTAGTTTCTAGCCCAGGCTTGCCTTGGAAATCCATCATCTGAAGAGCATCTTCCAGGCATGCTTGAGTGCTGAGGAAGGAGCTGTGTCTTGATTTCAGGGATAGATAATGATGGAAAATGTAGTCTTGACCTATAATTGTAAGATTCTCAATACTACATAGAACTCACCGTACGATGGTATGGGGGACACTGAGATACCTACCCATTGGAAGGTAGACTGGGAGTACACACTCAGGATAACAGCTGCTTCCACTTGAGGTTTTCAGGCAGATAATGAGGGTAAAGAAGTGAACAGTTATCTTAAGAATTATCAAAGAATGTTGATGTTGGGTATTTAAGTAGGAAAATGATATGATCAATGATATTTTCTACTAGTATTCATTGGAGAGTCTTATGAAAGATTAACAAGGGAGGGAAATGGTGAAGTTTTAAGATACAGAAAATTCATAGGCCAGCAATGTAACTATTCAACCAAATGCTTAGGGTTAAGCATTTTCATTGGGAATGGAGAACAGGAAACCCACCAAAGTTAGAAGTTTTATTCAGAGAACCCAGTCAGAATTGATGTTCAAGAAAAAAAAGGAGAAAAGGAAGGCAGTTGTTTAAAAGATGAACAGAAATAAGAAACAGGGATTTAGGAATAAAGATTCTGTGCTTTCTGTAGGAAATATTGGTGACAATGTCATCCCAGCATTAAACTGCAAACAGGGATTATTACAGAAAAGAATCCGCATGATGTGGTGAGCAGGACAATGTGGGAAGTCGGGAGAAGGCAGCCCAGGGATGTGGGGCTAGCTCTAGGGGGAAAACGGCAGACATGGACAGGCCCTGAACAAAAAGTCAGAGTATTTTCAAAACTGGAATGTATTCTGGAAAATCAGCTTTAAATAGATAGGCACAAATCTCACCTGCAGGGAATACATCTCCTACCAAATGATTAGAACAAGCCTAATGGGTAAGGTGCTGTGCTAAAGCAAGTTAAGCTGCCATTTGGAACACTGGCATCCCACATCACAATGGCTGCGTTCAAGTTCTGACTCCACTTCCAATCCAGCTTGTCTTGGGACGCAGCAGGCGATGGCTCAAGGCCTTGATTCCCTGCCACCCACGAGAGAGACCTGCATGGAATTTCTGGCTCCAAACCCACCTCTTAATGGCACTTGGGGATTGAAACTGCACATAAAAAATCTCTCTCACTTTTTACTTCTTTCTCCCTCCTCCTCTCTTTCCCTTTCTCCCACTATCTCTAATTCTTTCTTCCCTCTCCCCTGTGCTCCCTATCACCCTGCCTCTCAAATAAATAAAACAATTGATTTTTAAACAAGGACAAGGACATAAGAGACAGATTCATGACTCAGAAAACCCTGGCATCATTTGAAAGTATGAATGTGGTAACTGAGGCTATGCATATGCAAGGAAAAGTTGCTTGCTCAAAAACCTTCTTTGGTTCAAGGAAATAAGTTGGTGGATTTTCATTCCTGGCTTCTTTCCTCTTTTGCTTAACTGCAGACTCAACCACACTCAGAAGTTAGGTCTAAGAGAGCTTGCTCCGAGACTCTGAAAGTCAAGTCTGTTCCTCCTGTGCTTCCTAGTGCTTCCTCTCCTTCCTGGCCACTGATCAACCGGAAGCTTTCTCTCCAGCCAAGCTCTCTGTGACTCACCTGCTGAGCAGCCGCCTTTGTCCAGATGTGTGCTTCCTTAGCTCCCCGTAGGCAATGCAGCCCAGCTGAAACATCCCTAGAGACCTGGCTGACATCTCACCTCACACTGAGAACTATACTTTTTTCCAAGTCTTCCCATCAAGCCCACCCGTTTCTGACAGAGCCAGGGACAGGAATAATAACAGACGTGGAGCTTCATGGCAAGCTTCCCTTAAACCTAACCCTACTGTCAATAGCAGCATCCTTGAGATAATACCCTTTCAGTTGGTTATCTTCTCTCTGGCTGGATTCCAACGTGTTTCAGTGAATAGCACTCTGAGCAAGAAAGGTCCATCATTTCTATGAGTAGAATGACTTATCTAGCTAACAAGTTGCACATGTGGTTCAGTCATCACCACTTTACAAAAGACCAAAGACAAAAAATGTTCAACCTGTGCTGGTAGGTGGAATGCTCTAAGAAGAGTTTTCCAAAATATTGGCTATGGCAGATCCAGTTCTGGAAAGGGAGCCAAAAATAGCCTTTTTGGGGGCCAACTTTATGGTAGCACCTGGGACACTAGCATCCCAAATGGGTTCCAGTTCGTGTCCTGAGGCTCCGTGTTCAAATCATCTTCTTGCTAATAAATTGGAGAAAATAGAAGATTAACCAAGTGCTTAGGTCCCTGAAACCATATGGGAGACTTAGATGAAGCTCCTGACTCCTAGCCTCAGCCCTGCCAAGCACTGAATTTTTGTAGAGATTTGAGTGACCCAAAAGATGGAGGATCTCTCTCTCTTTCTGTTTCTCTCTTCTCTATGTAGCTACTTTAAATAAATTTTGAAAGTCTAAAAAGTAGTCCACTAAAGGTTGTTTAATTCCTTAATTTTCTTAAACCACTTGTATAGCACATTATGTTTCATGTGACTTGTTCATGCTTTAGGATTCCAACAGTGACAATGTTTTACAGGGTGACATATCTTTGATCAGGGGTATCCTGCACCACTGAAAGTAAAATAATGGCCACTAGGAAATCCCAACAACAAGATTTATTAAGGGGAAAAGTGCCCCAATCACCCTATTATCCACTAGAAGATTCCAAGCCAATTGGCAAGCCGTGATATAGACTTAGTAGAGGCAGAAAAGATGATCATTAACTGTATACACCCAAAGCCACAGTACAAATAGGACAGCATAGGGGATCCCATCCTTGAGAAGCTAACTAGAACTGAGTTGAAGAAGCAATGTTTTGTGTCAGCCAAGTGGCAATGAGCTTTATTCAGGAACAACTGTTGAATACTCTCTATGATCTTTGAGGATGTTTCTGTGAACCCAATTCTTCAACGTGCTGAAACCTGGCACTTTGGTTCTGTTCTGTTGGCTAGTTACTAAAGGCTCTTGCCTGGATCTGCAGACTTCATTTTGCCATTGTTCCTAGCCATGATGTCTTGGGTAAACTGCTAACGTTCTCCATAATTGCGTCTTCCTAAAATGTAGATATGGAGAAACCAAAGACATTTATGGGATTCCAGTGAAAATAAAGAGATGCTAACTTGTAAGACACTTTGTAAAGTTCTTGGCAGTTTGTTGTTCATCAAAACAGCTGCCACGATGATTCTAAACAGTGAGCAAAGAAGAAAATTGCTATAACCAATTCAGACTGGCTTCATGAGTTAAGTGAGTATTCTAATTACCTATGAATTATTGCCTATTTACATCAATGCACTGAAGACACATCTAATATCATCTTGTATGATAAAGTTTTTTCATGTTATTTATCAAAGTTTTAAAAAGTCTGTATCAACATATTTGCAAGTTAACCTGACATAGCAGGTTTTGAAGTAAGTTACTATTTCTCTGAAATAACTATTTCATGTTAATATTTTAAGCTATATTTTATTTTTCTTTTACCTTATATTATTTTCAATTTAATGAAGCTTTGATTCAAATTTCAGTGTTAAATAGTGTTTGATTTTTCTTTAATTTCTTTAATTTTGGGGACTCACTTTTGTCATGTTACTCCAAAACTGGCATTTATTTCATAGATGCAATTTAAGCATTAAATAAGCTAATTAAGATTTAGATCGATGACTTGACTTACAGAAGGAACGCAAAAATACAAAATTGTGGTGTTGGATTGGGTCTTTAAAGTGTTCTATCCTGGGGTAGCAGATAAAAGAGGAATAAGTATATTTTTACATACCATAGGAGCAAGCAAATGCCAATTAGTGCTTGCATATGTAAGCTTAAAATGTGATTGCCTTTTTTTTAACTAATGTGTAGTATTGCACCAATTCTGAACTTCTAAATAATATGTATCTGAGCCTCACCAAGTAAAACATCGACCTATATGAGAAAATGGTGTATGCATGTGTACCAAAGTCTTGTATTGCTTGCTGCCTGGTAGTCTTTGATGCAGCTCTGCAACCAATCTTGTTTATATTAGCAGTTCCTTCATGGTGATTCTATAGCTCCTTGCCCATACACCTGTCTTAGCAGAGGTTCACAGACAAAATGGGAATATGAATGCCTGAGGATCTTACTGAAATGCAAGCTACATTCATTAGGCAGGAGCTAAGATTTCTCTATTTCTCACAGGCTGTGGTGTATCACAGCCACCTGGCAGGTACAGCTACCGGTGTGGTTTGTACTTAGCCCGTGTTGGTTCAGGTTAATCAGAACCCACTTTAATATCCCTCCCTCGTGATCAATCTTATCATGCTACCACAGCATTTCCTTCTTTCCAAATTATCCCTATCCTGTCTCGGGGGTTTGCACCAGAATTTTGGTTAAAAGTTTTAGCCTGTTTAGTTTTCTTGGTGACCTCCCTTAAAGTCCGAGTCATCAGAATAACTGGGTGCCCTGGTGCTACACTCTGCTCCTCAGAGGAAGCTTTAGAGATTACAGTTCTATTTCTGGAGTTTTCATTGTGTGCATCCCAGGTGGATATCTCGATTGATCAACCTCCTAAAAGAGGTTACACTATCCATTTCCTTGAAACTTGTTGCCGGATTTCTTGGTTTCTCTGTTAGAAAACCCTTTTTCTTATCTCTTACCAGCTCATCTCCCCATCAATTCTTCCCACTGGAGAATATTGATTATCAATGATTTCCCCACTTCCACGAACACCTGAAAAGGGGTCAAGCAGCTTGTAACACCAACCCTGTGAAAACATTACGTTTTCTAAGTGTGAGAAAAAGATAAGTTTTCTAGAAGATAAATTTGGTTCATTCTTCTATTACCTGGATATAATATCTTACAACTTTCATTTAAAGGAGTTTCAGTTGCCAAAGTCAAACAGGGATTGTGAAAGAGTTATGTACCCAAAACAATTAGAGAATAATCCATAACCATGCATTCCCTGTCCAAGAATTTGTAGATTCATTACTAATTTTATTCTTTTATCACAAATGTAGGAACTATATGGTTAATCATTAAAACTATCAGATCAACGTTGTCATTTTGTCATTCTAATAATGTGTGTCTTTGACTTAATTACATGAAAATTTTGGTACTTTGAGCTTTCAATGTTCTGCTCAATTTATAAGATAATTATAAAATACAAAATGCTATTAGTTACTTTAAATTATTTCAAAATCAGTTTATTAGGATGAGGACTTTCTTAATAGTCCAATTAAACACACAAATGGAAGCAGAGATTTAAGATTGAAATGGAAATTTTTTTAAAAGTGATAGAAATATGGGCCATCAGTTGGAATTAAGTTCCTGTACTAAGCCCCAAAAGATTAGATTAAAAAAAGAAGTGTCATTGCTAAAATCAATGTGTTACCTGAGATTCTAAAAAAAAAAAAAAGCAGGAGAAATAGCACTTAAAATTTCCAAACAGATCAATTTCAATCGGCATGGTAATAAAGTTCCCTGTGCCCAGCAGAGTAACCTGCTGCTATCCCAACAGTTTTGTCTCCAACTGTCTCCTTACCCACACCATCCCCAGCTTACTAGGAACGTAACTTTAAAATGACTGATCTACTTTCTTTATTTCTGCTTCCTTGGCTCTTCTCTGTGAGATCAAACTCTTTTACTTAGTACTTAAAGGATTGTTGGATTCTAGAATTGCAAACAAAATCAACTAAGATCATTACATCAAATTTGTTTTCAATTTTGTCTTTGTATACATGCACAACTTTACTCAATTGCCTATGACTCTATCCAGGAAATGACACCTTCCTCTTTTATTTTTTGAAATCACTACAAGTAATAACACACATAAAAACTTTCACACTATCAAAAGGGACAGTGATCCCCAAACCAAATTTTGTCTGACAGGAAAATCTACCGCGTAATAACCTGAATGTCTATCAATGGTGCTGTAGCTTATTAAAACTAGCTAAAGAATTTCAGTTTCAGTTTGGAGATTCCCCAGAGATCTGGAAACAGGTCTATCACATTATCCAGCAATTGATGCAGTCATTTGTACACCCATATTATTGCAGTTGGATTCAAATAGCTAAAACGGAATCAACCCAGATGTTCATCAACAGATGACTAAATAAACAAAATGTGGTATATATGTGTACTATGCAATGTTATTCAACCATAAGAATGAACTCTTTTGCAACAAAATGGATGCAAGTGAAAACCACGCTTAGTGAGGAAGCCAATCCCCAAAAGACAGGAGTTATATTTTTTCCCTGATCTGTGCTAATACACACAGTACAAAAATATATGATATGAACAGGGTCAACATCTTGAGACTTGATTGTCGCTCACAGCCTGTGTCTTTGTTTTTGAGGAATAGTAGAGCAATTTTACTTGCTATTTGTTGAAATCTATACCCAACAGAGTGTTAAGTCTGTGATTGCAAAGTGAAATGAAAGTATGCCATTGTGAAAATTAAAAGAAAGAAAGAAAGAAAGAAAGAAAGAAAGAAAGAAAGAAAGAAAGAAAGAAAGAAAGAAAGAAAGAAAGAAAGAAAGAAAGAAAGAAGGAAAGAAGAGAATAGGTGGAAAATGTGGGCAGGAGGGAACATAGGGTGGAAAGTATCACTATGCTGCTAAATCTGTATTGTGAAATACGTGAAATGTGTTCATTTTATGTAAATATGATATTTACCTAAACACTTTATTTACATAAAGTTTGAAAAAGAGAATTTCATTTTACAGTGCATGAAAGTGGATGCTGAAAAATAAATGCATAGAAATTCAAAACTGCCTTTATGAAATGGGAATAAAAGCTTCTCATTGCATTCGTGCAGTCTGTTTCTAAATCAGAGCATCTGGTGTACAGTACACAGTATGAGTTTATTGAACCAAGCTATGTTAAAATTATTTTTATGGCATTCTTCCAGGGTTGATGCAAAATTGAGTCTTCTGGAATTATGCTAATGGAAACTGAGATTTATCTGCCATCACTTCATTTGAGGTGAGACCAGCAAATCACTGAACCACTTGAGACTGAATTTTTTATCTTCTATGATGGGCTTGAAAATTGACCAGAGCTGTGACCCTGCATTTTGCTTCATCTTGCATTGCACTTTGCAACAAGAGAGTACAATGAAGAGTGATAGTACTTCCCATTCTAGAATGAATGTGTTGTTTAAAGTGGAAACCATGTTGTTGTTTTTTTTTTATTTTGATTGGAATCAAATTTTTGTGGTATGTAAATACTTTTTTAAAATACTGTGTTATGTAGAATAAGGGGAAAAGCACCCGCATTTCATTTTCATCTCATTTGTTACTACGTTGTGCTCTTCAGCTGCTGATAAAGACTGTCTATAGAGAAATTATAGGAGACAAATCCCACGAGTGGGTGTAGCAAGAGAAAATAAAGTCGGTATGTTGAATGCTTGTCTGGATTCCTGTCTTCATTACGTTATTACAATAATCACGTAAGTAAAATCAGCCTAAATACCCATCAGGAGATGAATGGATAGATCAAATGTGGCATATATTCACAATGGGACAATATTTGGCCTTAAAAATAAGAAAATCTTGGCATTTGTAACAAAAGGGAGTAACTGGAAGGCAGTGAGGTAAGTAAGCCCAGCACGGAATGAGCTCACGGACACGTGGAATGTGAGGTCAATTGTTCTCATGGAAGCAGAGCATAATGGCAGTTTCTAGGGGGCTAACAGCACAGGGGGCAGGGAGGGCAGTGGTAACTGTAGAGATGTAAGTTATAGGATGTCGAGTTTCAGTTAGGACATAATTTCAATATAATATAATTATATAATATAATTAACCATGTATTACACTCTTGAGAACATTTCTGAGAGTAGCTTTTCACTTACATTTTTGTAATTTTTGTTTAGGAGACAGAGACGGACAGTTGCAACCTGCTGTATTATTCTGCAAATGCCCACAACAGCTGAAGTAAGATTGGGGTCAAAGCCAGGTGCCTGGAATGCCATCCACATGTCCAGTACGAGTGGTAAGAACCCAAATACCTGAGTCATCTCTGATGTTTCACAGGATTTACACTGGTAAGGAACTGGATTTAGCAACCACAGCTGGGTATCAAACTCAGGTATTTCCACGTGGGAGGTGATGGTTTAACCACTAATCTAAACATCCTCTCCAAAGCTAGTGGACTTCAAGCATTCCCAGGGCAAAGTAAAGAAAAGGACAAACATGTGAGATAACGTCGATCAGTGCAGTTAGCCATCCCATCATGTATACGTATATTTCAAAAACCATGTTGTATAAATAAGTATATATAATTTTATAACTCGCTAATGAGTTATTTTTTTCAAAACAAGTTAAGAATAAAGGCTTTTTTTAAATTTCTTCATTGGAACATATAAAAATGGTTTGAATTTCCTATACATTTTTATTGAATATTCTGTGTGACATTATTATGTTAGCTACCTGGATTTCTTCTTTCTGAAAGCATGTAACTAAACATTGTCTGATCAGTTGGACACGTTGTGAAATCTGAGTTTGTTAGAGTAGCCTCTACACTCCTGTCTAGACACAGTGCTTCTAAAACCACTATGGAATCTCATAGATATTCAATGAACTCTGCACAATGGATAATATGAACTTAAACAACTTCCAGTCCTATTAGAGTTTTGACATTTGCCTCACTTACAAGGGTCCAATAATTACTTCTTTTTTATGGAACTACACGTAGCTTAATGCTTAACGAAGGCGTGGGGAGCCCCCAAACATCTTTTCAGACTTTTTTCCCTTGCTGTGGTTCTCTGCCTATAAATCATAGTTGCCCCGAGCACAGAGGTGCTCTGACCTTGGTGTCACCAGCTTAGTGAGACCCCACTCTCTGTCCGGCTTCTCTGTCCTGTGCTAAGACAAGTGTACCCCTGCAGAAATCCAGAATTAGCATGAAACCAATTACATTTGCTTTCCTTCTCTCAGAGATCGCAATTCTGCACTATATTCTGTTCATAAATCGAAAATTATTATTTCATATCTCCTCCCTTGTTTCCTAGTTGCTAACTGACTGAAGGACAATTTTAATGTTGGCTATCAAATCATATCTGGGAACAAATTTCTTACTGTAACTATGTATATGGAGGAGATTCTGCCTTTCCAGAATGCAAAATTGTTGTGTCCAAATTGGAAAGATTTACCATTATTTTTCCATGATTCTATTGCTTATGACAAATGTATGAAGTAATATGCAATAATTACTTAGTCTTACAGCATTGAAATACTCGCATTCCATATCAAGGTGCTCTGAGGTAGTTATTAAATGCTTCTCTCTTTTTTTTTTAAGATTTATTTTTATTATTTTTTTTATTGGAAAGGCGGATATACAGAGAGGAGAGACAGAGAGGAAGATTTTCCGTCCGATGATTCACTCCCCAAGTGAGCTCAATGGCTGATGCTATGCCTATCCGAAGCTGGGATCCAGGAACTTCCTCCAGGTGTTCCACGCGGGTGCAGGGTCCCAAGGCTTTGGGCCATCCTCGACTGCTTTCCCAGGCCGCAATCAGGGAGCTGCATGGGAAGTGGAGCTGCCAGGATTAGAACTGGCACCCATATGGGATTCCGACGCATTTAAGGTGAGGACTTGAGCTGCTAGGCCACGCCGCTGGGCCCAAATCCATTAGTTTCTTACAACAACCCTATTAATTATTAACTGCCAGTGTCACAGATGGCCTATCAAAGATCACGAGTCTTAATAAGTTGCCAAAGGCCAGTGAAGCAGTGAATCTGAGAATGGAATTCAGGAGTCTTGCCCTCTTACCTGCCACATTGTGCTGCTGTCCTAGGCAGGGTATCACAAGAGGTAAAGGGCAGACATCACCAGTCTTCCTGTCTAAGATTGCACATCCAGGCCAGCTACGTGTACTTTCACAGAACTCAGTGAAAGCAGGTTGCATGTGACATACATCAGTTTCCTACTAGTGAAAGGCACTCCCAGTTTGTATTTCCTGATAAACAACCTCCATAGGACTATTTGTGTTGACTGTCTCTGGGTTCTGACTCCTTTACAATGAACTATTTCCATTTTCTATTCTCCCTCTCATTATCGACTGAATGTGTGTATGCCCTACACATTTCTAGTTTGAAGCTATGCTCAGCAGTGTGATAGTACTAAGAGGTAAGGCTTTGCGGAGGTTACTAATGATGAGATTCATATCATCATAGGCAAAGGAAGAAGAACAGTAGCATCACTTCGCTTTGCCAAGTGAGGGTACAGTGAGAAGGTGGTTATACACCTGCCAATAGTACCAATAACCCACTCTATTGGCATCTTTATGTATCTTGAGCTTTCTAGCCTCTGAAATGTAAATAAGTGATGCTTAAGTGACCTATTCCATGGTATTTTGTTAAACTAACTTAAGATAAACCATCTCAGTGAGGTCATTCCCCGCAAATAAGATGAATACCTTACCTACTTAGTGCACTGCCAATATGTTAAAATTAACTGGGACATCGTTATTATAAACTGAGGTCATTGATGGGGAAATACAAGGCTCCCTGGATTCGCCAACCCCTATCTTCATGAATCATTGAGAACCACTAGGCTGACCTTTGATTTCTCTGCCTGCAACTGTAAGACAGGTCAAGTGAGTCCATTTTTGGAGTCTTTTTTTTTTTCAACTCTGAAGGGAGAAGTAGAACATCTTGGGATGTCTCAGTTCCCAACGTGGGGTTCAGCCCACACTTTCCGTTCCTTACCTCAGAATTAATGGGCACAACTGGGTGACTTTTAATACATTCTTAGCTGCATAGAGGATGAAGTGAGGGTGAAAGCAGGATTGGAAATTCAAACCTCCAGCCTTTCTTGTTTGCTGAGCTTTTTACTCTAAGAGCTCTTTAGAATTACAGATTTCTGTGAAAACAAGTGAAGACTTTCCCATCCCCAGGTATCTTTTATATTCTTTATAATTAGAAGGCAACCACAGACTCCCTAACAGATCCAAAATATTTTGATTAAGAACAAACAGCAAAACAAAACAAAACCTTAGTTCTCTGAAAACTTGGTTCCAATTCTATGGGGTTGAAAATAAACAAAACATTAAATCCTAGCCCTAAGCCTCCTGCTGAACCTAAGAACTTTGGTGGGACACACAAAAAGCAGATTCTGTTTGTGGGAATAGCCACAGAAAAATTTCTCTTTTTTTAATTTATCTGTTTTATAATACAGTTTCATAGGCTCAGGGGTTTTCCCTCTCTCTTACACAATTCCCCTCCTCTCTGATTTCCATGACATTATTACGATAGTATAGCCCTTCAAAAACAGTCATAAGGCCATTGTTCTGCTGTTTAAGTGCATCACATTGTCGTAGGTATAGAAAATGGCAGAGTCTAGTATCCTATTGTCAAGATATATTTAACAGTTTCATTGGGAGTTCATCTTTGGGGAATAGAGATGTATACTGCAATGCATCTTGACTTCTCAATACAATAGTCTCTATTGTACAGTTTCTCTAGATAGTTATATGTACATGTATGTTTCATCTGTGTATCTATTACTCTTGTATGTTACTTGAAGGAAATGATCAACAAGATGAAGAAGCAACAGAATGGGAGAAAATCTTTGCACACTCCACAACTGATAGGGGACCAATATCCTGGATTTACAGAGCTTCACAGTCTCGATAACAGCAAAGCAGACAATCCTGTGAAGAAATAAACGAAGGAAATGAAGTTTTCATAAGAACAAATTCATATGAGTGATACACGTATGAAAAAATGTTCAGGCTCCCTAACTATCAGGAAAATACAAATAAAAACTACACTGGGGTTCCACTTAACTCCAGGGAGATAGGCCTACATTCAATACTCAAATAACAATCCCTTGCTGGTGTGGATACAGGGAGAAAGGTACCCTACTTCACTCTTGGAAGTGTAGGCTAATACAACCACTATGGCCGTCATTATGGAGAATGCTAAAAAACAGAGGAAATTTCTAAAGCTAAAGAAGATATTTGGGGGAAAAAATGGTTAAGTTTAGTAATTGAGGATACCAGGAAAGTGGTGATAAGGGGGAAGAAGCAAACCCAGCACCTGGCTCTGGTGATTCTAAAATCTCCTTTGTGCTGCTAAGAGAATATAAAGTAACTTGCCTAGAAAGCAAGAAGTGAGAAAACTATACAGAGACTGGGGAAGTCAAGCTGATTCTTTGCTCAGGCCCCAGGCCAAGGTGTCAAGAGGTTTTGTGTAAATCAATGATTCCTTTCTCTACTCTTATTTCTGCTTACCAAATTATCTGGCACCACCACTCCCCAGGTAAGAAGAATTCATGGATTCATTCATTTTTTTCCTTGCAGGATTCTTATGTCACAGGCTAAAGATTAGATGGAAATGGCATTTCACTGTTAAAAAATAAGTGGGCATATATTCAGAGTCAACCTAAGAATATTGTGTGAGTTTAGAAACCATACACACACACATATATACACACAAAATACGCAGAGATGTATCATTATTGCTGTGATTTGAATATAAGACCCCTGAGCTCAAGTATGGGTCCCCAAAGTCTTTTGCCAAGATACTGGGAGAGCAAAAATGTAATACAGTTATAGTATTACAGGTGGAGACTTTTAGAAGTAGTTAGATTGTTGGAGCAACCCGCTATGACTGCATCCCTATGGTTTTGTTAGAGACTGAGGCAGTCATTGGAGACATACAAGACATGCTTTCTCTCTTACCCTGCTTTGCTCTGTACCACCTTGGAGCTACACTAGAAAAACAACCACCACCACAGGAGGGCCCTGGACTTTGCACCTCCAAAACCATGAACCAGAATGAATTTCAGTCTGTCATTTTAGTCTGTCTCGGATATTTTGCTGTAGCAGTGCAAATATGAATAATATGGTATACATTGGTACATGGAGAAATGTATTTCTTTAATTGCAGATACATTAATGGGTAGGTTATAGAATAATGCATTGTACACTTGAAATCTTTGCTTTGAAGGAATAAATGATATATGCTTCATGCAAAAAGTGGTTTCTTAACACCCCCACTGCTGGAATATTAAAGGTATATTGAATTAGCTAAGTAAAACTATGTTGGGATTCTAAGCATGGCTTGAAATCAGTGATCTATTAATTTGCAAGAGGCTTTCCCAGTCAAAGGTCCTCTGCCACTCAGGCAGGTTGGCAGCATGCCAATTGGGCTTCCCCAAGTTTTATTTTAGGTGTGTGACTCATTCTGTGTTGGGAACAAAGACTGGGGACATAACTCATTCAGTGACCTTTGATTAAAAGTGAGCAGGAAGAATCTTAATTGGCAGGACTCCATCAGAGAGAAACCATGAACACAGAAAACCCTTCCCTAACAGACTCATTCTGTTGCCCCTGGCCCTCCAGTTTCTCGGGGGATTCTCAGATGCATGGATATCTACCACAGGTACTGTACTGTACCAGTCCACTCAGCACACGAACATTGAATAGGCTGCAGGCACGAGAAGGCACTGTAAGGAACCCATGTGCCATCCTAATCTGACCTGAACTTGCTGCGTGAGTTGGTTCTCTCCTTTCTGCAAGCCACTTCTCATTTATAAAGGATCGGCCCTTCTAGTGAGAGGAGATAATGCTGTCTTGAAAGCACCATGAACTTTGTAGAAAGGAATGCAATGAGGAACAACCAAAAAAGCCTTAGTCAGGACTTGAGCCCCATAAAGGGTCTCTCCCAGGCTGTCCCTAATAGCTTAACCTCAGCCTCACCTGGACATGAGACTTCCGAAGTAGCCATGAGCTCACCAGCGACGTGAAATGGTGACATGAGTTCAGACAGCGTTTACTTTTAACTCTCTAAAGGGAGCCCAGGAGCTGGGGAGAGAGCTCTCATTTGTGTCTTTGGGGAAATTTCCAGAAGCCAACTCAGTTGCAATTGTTCCTTTCAGTTGACTGCATCTCTGACTAAAGTGTCAGGAAAAGACTTCTAGAATTAGCAGGACTCATCCAATACACTTTATTATTAACCTATGTAGAAGGCAAAAGTCATTTCTCCAAAATGTGAAATATGTCTTAATAATGTGTGATATACCAACTTAGGGCTTCAGCTGATTGAACAATGAAATACATGAAAATGATTTTCTTGCAGCATGAGACCCAAATTGCCTATATCAAGACATGCAGCTTTTCTTAGACTTAGTTTTCCCATTTGCATATTGAGAAATTTGCAATAATGACATCTGCCCTGTTTGGCCCATAAACTTGTGATAAGAAACAAATAATATCTAAATATAGTTTGCCATTATAGTCTTACCAAGACAGGTGCTTTGTCTATGGTTCTGGCACACAGCTCCCCCAAAGCATTGGAATCTCTGCAGTAACAATGAGTGTCTTCTGTATACTGTAAGACATATGCTGTATATTGGTGGCTGATAGCTGGTGACATCTAGGTAGCTTCAGGATGGGGGCGGGCAAAAGTAAGATCATGGTGTGATCAAAGGGTTGGGACCTTCAGTCTCAGCCGAGTCTCTGGGGAGGCTTAGAAGAACTGAAAGTTAAGTTGATCCACAATGGTGATAGAGTTCATCACACTTGTCCAATTAAGCCTCCAGATAAAACAAATAAAACCTCAAATGGATGGGATTTGATAAGTTTCTACATAGCTTAACAGGTGAGGGAGGCTGGAAAGTGGTGGACTGAAAAAGGGCACAGAAAAATTCCCACTCTTCTCCACATGCTTGCCCCTTGCCTCACTCCCATCTAGGTGTTCAAATGTGTCATTTGTAAGATCTGCCATCATACATTATGGTCACAGGTTAAGGATTTTACTGAATTCTATGAACCTGTCTACCCAGTTCATTGAATCCAAGGAGAGGGCTGTGGGAACCCCACTTTAAAGCTGGTTGATGAGAAGCACATATTGTATAATCCGGGGAAGTTCTTGTGAGGCTGAGCATGTTCACATACTGCCTGAGGGTTTGAAGCTGTCTCTAGATACAACGTGTCAGAAGTGAATTCCAGGACACCTGACAGGTGTCCACTGCAGAATACTCAGTGTATAGAGGAAACTCCTTCCACAATTTGTGTCAGAAGCATTAAATGTGAAAGTAATAAAAATACTATTTCCTATATCTTGGGATATTATTACATCCTGAGATGTATGATAGTTGTAATATATTCCTTCCCTAGATATTATTTTTTTTCAGGACTATTTTGTTGCTGTTCTAATTAGTAAGTCGTTTTAACACATAAATTCAAAATTTTTCAAAAAATGTATTACTGTAAGATAAAATATATAAATGATCAATTCTCTGAGATACATGGGTAATGTATCTGAATATCTTATTGTGGCACTCTATTAGCTTATTTCATATTATTGTTTCAAAATACTCGAAGCAGGATAACTTTATCAAGAAATGAAGGTTATTGCATTTGCAGTTCTGGATGTTCAAGGGTCTATAACTGACAGTGACCTTCTTGGTAACACAGCCCTTGGTAGCAGAAGGTGTAACGGGGCAAGAAGGAAAATACACCTGTCTTTTGAGCTCTTTTTGTAGCCAGAACTCAATCAATGAGACTTCATCCAATGACATTATGTAACCCCAATCATCTCCCAAAGACCTCACCTGTAAAAAGCACACATTTATATTTCCACCCTTTGAATGGGCATCAAATGTTTACAAAGTCATGTTCACATACTTAACCATATTGAATCGCATCCCCACATGTAAGTTACCTGACAGTTATTTATAAACTCTAAAAATATATATCCTTGATCCCTTATTTGCCATTGAAAAATCTAGAAATATCAAAAAGACCCTACCTTTAGTCTTTTTTACTATACCTAGTGAAAATGTTTACTCATTTCATTATAAAAATAACAATAGCTACAGTTTCTTAAGCCACACAATCTCACACACTGGGAGATTTTATGATACACATGGAATATGCAAATATTTTACCCTTTGGAAATCGCACAAAAAATGGAATTTCTTTCACATTTGTTTCCATGAGTTTTTAATAAGGTCCTGTGGATCTGTACTGAAGGCAAATGGGCAAAACATAATTTCAAAGCTGCTCAGACATGTGGGAGACTTTTTTTTCTTTGTGAATATATCAGAATATATCAGAATTTAACCACTATTGTCTATATTGATCTAATCACTCTACTCATTTATTTAAGATTTATTCACTTAAAGGAGAGGCAGGAGAGAGAAATGGGGCTACAGGAGATTTTCCATCCACTGGTTCATTCCCAAAATGGCCATAGTGGCCAGGCTGTTGCCAGCTGAAACCAGGTGCCTGAAGGGCCCTTGGGTTTTCCACCAGGGATGTGGGAGTGGTCCAGGTACCTGGAACATTCCCCACTGCTTTCCCAGGCACATTATCCAAAGCTGGATCAGCAGCAGGGCATCTGGACTGGTATCAGCACTGATAGCAGAAGCTGACGCTACAGGTGGCAGCTCAGCTGGCAGAAGCACAGTGCTGTCCACTTCAGTTCTTGTATACTGGTTGAACACCTGCAGGCAATTTAAAAATTAAAGAGGAGGAGGAGGGAAGGATGATCCAAAATCAGAAACAGTTTAAATGTAAGAATCTTCTTTTGAATGAACCACCAAACAAGGCCCATGCAATCTGACTGAAAATTATGTAGACTGTTCACACATTCTTGAGAAATCATCATTGTCACTCATTAATCCATGAAAGTGCTTTTGCTAGCGGGTACAGTGTCAAAACTTCACACCCATACAATTCTATCCAGTTGCAAAATACTCAATGTGCTGATGACAGTTATAAGAAATGATATTTGATGACCGGTGACCTTTCATTTTGCTACCCATTTGTGTTTATTGTGTATTAAAAAGGATTCAAATCCTGCCCTTGGGAGCTTAAGGACCAGTGGGAGAATGTTAAATAAGCACAAAAAATACTAACCGTGGTTTGGACATTCTATGTAGCCTTGGGGCAAATTGGAGAGAAGAAATTAGTCTCCCAGAAGAAAGAATTAACCCTGAAATAAGCTGTACAGAATAGTATGATTCTTGAGCTAAAAGGTGTACTTTTAAAATATACAATAAATACCAAAGCTTAGGATGGGACACTGACAAATAGGGAAATCATTCAAATATGTTCCAAATGAATTTCTAAGCTGAGGAGCTGGGAAGGCCCTGGCTGTGAGTTCACACTCTTCCCCCAAGTGCTACAATGCTGGAGGGACTCAGAAGAGGCAACAGGTGTTGTTGCTACATGTTCCCCATGCAACCTGCCTGATAAGAATCTGGAATCAACCATGACACATGATTCCTAGCTTTTGAGACCATGCATGGAAGAAAACGACAAAAAGAAAAATGCTACTTAACAAATCTTAGAAGTAGTGGGATTTCCTCCACGAAGGAGTGGTGCTATTCCAACGTAAGCCAATCAACACTTCGAAGGTTTTTTTTTTCTTTTAAACAAAGCACAAGTATGTAGATGTTATCTAATTAATTAAATAGCAGCCTTTTTAGAAAGTGGAGTCACTATTTTGGCTATAGAGTGACATCCAACTTTAATTGTGTATCTCTAAGATGTGTGTGGCTGATCCATCCTCATCTCTGTCATTCAATGGGTGCCCTTCATAAACAAGAGAGCAATCATATTATAAAAGTTAATGAGGGAAGGGATAGATTCAGACATCTTGTGGATGCAGCACAGATAGATTAAGAGAAAATGTCAGGGCTGGCATTTTGGTACAGCAGATAATGCCACCACCTGCGATGCTGGTAACCCATGGGGGCTCTGGTGTACATCCCAGCTGCTCCACTTCCTCTCTAGCTGCCTACTAATGGCCTGGGAAAACAGTAGAAAATGACCCAAATGTTTGGGACCCTGCCACCCATGGGCCAGACCTTTATGAAACCCCTTGTCCTGGCTTCAGCCTGGCTCGGCTCTTGCTGTTGTGGCCTCTTGTGGAGTGAACCAGCAGATTGAAGCTCTCTCTCAAAGATTCTCATTCTCTTGCTTTCTCTCTCTTTCTCTCTTCCCCCTTCTTCCCACCCCGCCGCCGTCTCCTTCTTCTTCCTCTTCTTCTCCTCCCCTTTCTTTCTCTGTAGCTTTGATTTTAATTTTTTTTAAATTCCATGATAACTGGATCTTAAATAATTATATAATATATACATATTTTGCATACATATATACATATATTGCACATAGATACATATATGTATATACATATATTTAATATTTATTTATATTTAACATGTATTTTATATGTATCTATATACATTACTATTTTTACAAAGGTAGTGTTTATATATACACATATACATATATCTACACATGCATATATATGTATGTATATATTAAAAATCAGCCATTTAAGTATTATAAAATCAGTTAAGAACATGGCAAATTGATACATGGGTAGAATTCTCTAAGCCCAAAACAAATACCTTGATACTGAAAGAAGAGAGAGGAGTTAAACAGACTGATCTGTCACCAGCAAACATAATACTGTCATTTGCTAGCTTTTCTTGCCAGGGACAAGTTATTTTGCTTCTCTGAGCCTTTTACCTGTGTTTATATTTCCTTCTAAGGAAACACTCAAATGAGTCATTCCATGTAAAATGTTTAGAGGCGTCCATGAAATAGCAAAGTAAATAAACCTGAGATTTTACTGTTTTTACAAAGGTAGTGTTTTCCCCCTCTCTATTGCACCATATGACCTCACAGAATTTTGACTTAGACTAGAAGACACACAGAAAATCAGGCAAGTGCCTTAGCTTTTGTAGTGTTTTGTAGGGTCACGTGTTTGGTGACCCCTGAGAAGATTTGCTAATACACTTATTTTCCTGTGACTCGCTTTGATCATTTTTGACATTTGTGTAAATTCAGTTACCAAAAATATTTTGACAATTTCAAATTTATAATTCTTCCACACCCTGCAGTTCAAGATTTGAACCATCTAACTGCCTCTTAGATGCCACTCAACACTATGACTTCAACAGAGTCAAAACCAAATTCATCCTGACATTGAAGACCTGCTCCTCAGCTTTCTATGCACAGCACCAATTATGAGGAGGAAAGGGTTGATTCAACAAAGTACATGGCTGACCTGAAAATTTCCAAAATGAAGAACAGCCACTCCGTTCTTCAGTCAGGGATAAATGAAGAGCCATACTTCTCACCTGAAATAGCTAATAAGCCAAAATGAGATGGTCTTTGTTTGTTTTCAATTTATTCATTTATTTTCACTTTATTTTAAAGGTACAATGAGACTTGTTGTATAGGTTCACTTCCAAGTGCCAATAACGGCAAAGACTAGACCAGGTCAAATCCAGGAAGCTGAAACATTTCTCACGTGTGCACCAGAGATTCTAGTACCCATTCTAGGATGCACATTAGCAGGGATATGGATTGGAGACATATGTACAACTCCAATCCAGGCACTTTTGAGGGATGTTGTTGTTCTGAGTGACAGCTTCAACACTGCTTCAACATCTGTCCTGGCAGCCCCGGTGTTAAATCCTAATGTCTTCAGCCTCCTGGCCACAGAGTCAGAGACCTCAAGGTCCATCTGAATCTCCTCCTTACTTCATTACCCACAGCCTTATGTTAGCTCTAAAGATCACCTATCTGCCTTTGAGCTATGAATAAAACCTAAATTCATGTTGAATTCCACTTCCCAGCTTCATATTTTGTCCATTTTTCTACTTGGATTCCAAACCAATCATATGGTCTTTGGCCTTGGCTCATATATCTGGCTACCCAGTAGCCTGATGACCAACCTAGACTGTAAGTCTCTTCAAGTTTCCTCTAATCAAGTGGCAAGAATTCCTCCCCAGGGCCAACAGTGAAAGTTAAAGTTCTGTGTGACCTTACCCTTGCCATCTTTCATACCTTTTATTACAGTCTCTTTTCACTTCACACTTCGGTTTTATAATCATTTCCTAACTCCTACTCATGCACTTAAGAAGATCCCAGACAGCATCAGGAGATTCCAGGGATGGCTCTTTGAAGATTCTCAGAAAGCCATTCCTGGATTGTCCAAACATGGCTAGAGAAAGGCTCCCTGGGCCTGCATGGATCCCTGATATACAACTCTGTCCCTGCACTGCAATGACAGGACACACCCTCTGCTGCCAATGATCAGTCACTCTCTCAATTCAAGGAAAATGTGTGCTAAAGATGTTCAAGCAGAAATAAATCAAATGCCCAGCACAGGATGCATATTGGAAACATGTAGACAACTTCTAAAAATACAGATGCCAAGTAATTCCCTACACAGAGATGGGGAACAGACACTGGGTGCTTAGATGTTTAAAGCTCCTCAGGTGAGAATTACAACAGAGGCTAAGGATCGATTAATTAAGAATCTTGCCTAATATATGTCGGAAACTGATGGAAGTGTTCATGCCTGAAGCACCTTTCGATCATTAAATTCGATGAGATAATGGGTGGTGATTCTGTGCTTACCATTGACTAATTTTCTCAAGAAATCCCTCCATTCATTATAAAGCTTGTCTTGCTTCATGCTCAGGTCGCTAAGTAGATTAGCTCATTAACTGGCATGTGAGTTTATGAATAACCACAGTACACTTTTCAAGAGCATCTCTATAAATATGCATACGTGCTTATAAAAAATATGGTAAGAAAGTAGTGATGAGGGGACGGAAGAAAGGAAAGATCCCACATTCTTTCAGGATGTAATACTAGATACAAAAGTCTTAGGGCAAATATTTGCTCATTCTCTCAAAACCTCACTTGACAATGTCCATTCTTATTTCTCTGTCTATGGTGACATCATGATGGTAGCTAGCTTGTTTTGTTTTATATCTGGGTAGGCTGAAGGCAATGCCACGTACTGATTCCAGATGTGTGCATAATTAGCAGGACTTGCAAATTCTATGTGGAATACGAAAATCCAATTTTGATAATATATTATTAGTGTTTGTGAGAAGACTAAGTAATTTTTAATTTATAATTTTTGCATTAAAGGTGATTTCTAAGAAGAGAAATATTTTTAAAAATCAATGAAAAAGGAAGGAAAATATTTTAAATGACAGAACAAGGATTAGGAAAGAATAGCCTGGAGTCTTAAAGTTCTCAAAACTAATATGCAAACTCTCAGTTTGATTAAAAAAGTTTAATGAACATAAAATAAATACACTTCTGTTAAATAATAAATAAATTATTTACAGCCTGAAAAAATACTTTTTATCTCCATGCATCTTTATGTACAGAAATAAGACTTAACATAAAAAGTGACCATTGAAAGTTTAAAGCCATCAGAATAAACTGGGTCCATGTTCGTACTATCCAGTGAAAAGCAGACCATCCCATCATTCGTGATTGTGATTCGGCAGTGGCTCCAAATCCAATGTCGTGCTAGAAAATAAAATGTAAGACATAAGCTCAGCTCCAACACAGCCTTAAGAAAATCACAAAGAAAAAAAAACGGGAACCAGGTTTCTGCCTTTGTTTTTCTACTTGTGGTTTTAGGATGCTCTATGAGAAAGGCTGAAGTTTTCAGAAACTGTCTCTGGCTTAAATCTCTGCTGCATCCCAGTATGGATCACATGACCACTTAGGTAGAAGACTGTATATGCTCAAATAATTTGCATCAAAATCTAATTTAAAAAATCAGTCATGAGAAGCAGTTTTCCTAACCAAATCTATGTAGTGGACATAATTAAAATGAAAGGTTAAGTGGCTCTGGGTATTTATGATACACAGCTAATTTAGGATAATTAGCACCAAGGGCATAATAGCAGTAGCTACCAGATAATAGGAGGCCACTGTATGCCAGCACAGCATATTCTGCTTCCTAAAGTCATTCTGGGACCTATGTTAAGAAATCTGAATGGCATTAAATAACCAAAAATTCACCTTTCTTCATGTTAACAGCCCTAGATCCAGCCTACTAGACCAATACACTAATAAATTTGATGCATAAATACTAAGCATGGCAATGATGCAGAATATCGTCCATTTCATGAGTTACGGAGCTGATGATTCTCAACATTAGTCCCTGTGGAGTGTTTGCTAAGAACAGAAATCCCTTCTCCCCCCAAAAAGAATACAAATCCCATTCATGGATTTAAACTTGAGCTTAGAAATAAATATATTTCACAAGTTTTTGAGCAACAAATTAGAAGTATAATGAAATAAGAATGCGACACTATCTTTTTCTGAATGTCTGGGAAACAATGTTCTCTCTTCTGACTGACTCAAAGTGTGTTTTCCGTCTCCCCGTCTCCCTCTTCTTTTGGCTGATTTTTTTTTCATTAATTCCTCACTTTCATGAACAACGGAAAGCTCTCTTCAATCTTTTCTACCTTCTTCCTACAGCATGCCCTGCTCTCACTCTACCCAAGCTATTTCTCAAATTCCCGCCAGCCTGACCCTGCTAATACAACTTTGGTTTGGAAGAATATTCAAACCACTGACTCCATGTCTAGTGCAAGTGCCAGAACTCTGATTCTCCACATTGTGAGGTCAACCTATCATTCCAACCTAACACTCATCGAAACAGGGCTGTTTTTCACAAACTTCTAAAATGATCTATTCCACCTCTCAGTATCACCTTTCCTTTGTTAATTGCTTGTCCCAATCTCAGCAGCCATTTGAGCCTCAATTCTAATGCCATCCAGTAATCACAACTCCTTCTGTTCCTGAAACACTCCCCATTAGTCTCTTTTGCTTCACTGGAAACTCTTCATTCTTTATCAGTTCCTTTCTTGTAATGCATCTCCCCTGCCCCACCCAGTTTTCTGCTTTCTTACTTGTTGCTATCAGCTAGTTCTCAAATTCTTTGATTTAGGATCAGCATCTCTATATCCCTTATGAACTGATTAAATGCCTCTCTCCCTTTAGTAAGGAACTCCTCAAATTTAAAGATTAACACTGTAATAACAGCCATTATTTCTATAGTTTCCATAATTTAGAATTCATTCATTTCTTCTTGAGAAAAACGTGCTTCATTTTTCAAAAGCGTAGAATGCTATCTAAAGTTTTGTAAACAAATTCCTACCTGTGTTTTGTCAGTTATGCGATGGCATGTGCATTCCCGTTTTCTTGTCGGAGTTTCTTCCGTTCTTCAGCTTCTCCTGCGTACTCCCTGATGTATCGCTTCCGGAGCCTTTGAGAAAAGACATTCCACTCTCAACAAAGTTCTGGAGTGTTCATGAACTTCAGGGAAAGCCTTGCCAGGAATCTTTAGAGATCATTAAATACCTACACCTGACTCACTGAACCAAAACTTAGGATGTGATATTACTAATACCCTTTTCCTAAGGGGTTATTTAAGTTACATTTCCAGAGGACTGGGATTTACATAAATGCCTTTTGATTCAAATTTTCTGGTGGCAGTTAACGGCCAGAGGTTATTTTCCATCACGCTCAACTGGAGGAAATCATCTGGTATAGTTTTGGCACAGATAAGCTTTATGCTTGTGTAAACTAATTTAAATTGTTAGAAATGTTTTAAAACAGGCTTAAAAAGAACTTTAAAAAGAAAATTTTAAAAGAAATGTAAAATAAAATTAAAAATTTAAAAGAAATCTTTAAAAAGAAATTTTTAGAAATTCTCCTTATTTTTTAAATTTAAATATTTCCTTCCAGTTTGTTATTATCACTTTCTATTTTAACAACCCAGTAGTTTGAAAACTTCTTGATGTATTACTAGCCCTATTTTAGTAGATTTTAACTACTAAATATTATTATTAAAACCATAATAAGTTTCCTTCTATTGTCATAGTCAGAGAAAACAATTCACTTCGGTTATGAAAAGTATCACTCTAGCAACCATGGCTTATGTCGAATGTTTGTTATGAGTATGATGAAAACACAAAGAGAATATGAGAAAAAAATTGAAAAGTCACTTCTTTAAAAGGGCCAACATAACAAACTCTTTTCAAACTTTTGCCAAGGGCTATTAAGTATTTCATGTTAAATCAGCATTTGTGTTCTTTTTCTTTCAATGTTAAGTAATAATATATTTTCCTAAATATATTTGAATATTTGCCTTGAGGTACTAGCAAATCAGAATAAATTCAGTCATTAAAACCACACATTCAACTTTACATGCATGATAAAACATTTTTCATCCTGTCATTTTATCACTATTTCATTTGAATTCAAAATAATAGTAAACAATGGCAGAAAATAACCGCTTGTTTCCTGAATGGTAGCAATAGTGCATCGTGCACATAATCCAGTTTTTAAAATAATTTAATAAGACCTAAACTTAGAATCATGAGTCCAATGCTTTTCCCAAGCTCTAGTAGCACATGAGTCATCCTAGAGACATCCGTGTCCTCCTCCAACTTCCCTTGTTCAGTGACTTCTATTTGACTGACAATGCCATTTGATGTTCCCATCAGTGCCTACTACCTGGTGGGGTCTAGTTCTAACATTCATTGGTCATGAAGTATGTGATCTGTTATTATAAGCATAGGGAAGTCATTATGAGGTAGGACAGTAATGGAATTATCCTTGCTTCCTACACCATGTCTTGTGAGGAACATTATGTTTAAACAATTGAATCCCCATATTACACTTTACCATAACAAAACAGACATAAGCTCTGTGTAAACTTGTACTATACTATATAATTCTTAACTCAGAATTTGCCATTCTAGTATAGGTAGAAGCCATATCTTCTCTTGGCTGCTTATTCAAAGTTCTTTGTTTCAACCCCAAAGCAAAATGTCTGATCCTATACATTTTTACAGGCAAGACTTAGTTACTTGGACACTTACTTATTCTTGCTTATTTAACATTCACGGACAATATCAGTACTTTCTGAGATTCAGAACAACCATCAACAGAAGTAGAAAACAAACATAAAGCCATAAATGTTCATCTTCAACAAATTGCTAGATTTTCTAAGAAAAGGCTTTAATATAAATCTCAATAGTAATTTTTGACCTCTTTGGCAAAGAGGTGTAAATCCATCAACCAAATAGTATAAGTTATCAATAGAATAATTCGTCTAAGATATACTGATTGAAGTATCGTAGAAATACCACAAAAGTTAACATACTTAATATTAAAAATGTTAAGTCATGTCATACTTACTGGACTGTGATAATAACAGCAACAGCTGTGAAGCTCACAGCTGAGACAAAGGCAACAATGGCTGCCACAGCGATTTTGGATAGATCACTGTCCACAATGCTTTGTGTCTTCATGGACTTTTCCCCACACCGTTCACCAAAGTAATCATGCTGACATCTGCAAGTAACCCACAGTTAAAAATCATAATCGCTGGAAACATCGTACACATCTAAGCTTCTCCCCAGCTCTCAGGTAGTTCTTTAGTTCCCACATTAGAAGCTATTCCAGCGATTTGTATTTCAAAATCATGAGATACAGATTGAATTTTCACTGAAGATTAGTACAGAAACAAGTTGGGATTAGTTTGAGTTTCATATTCCAGGAAGACACATCTGGGAATTCTCGGTGTTCCTTTTATGACCAACAAATGTTTCGGTGACTTGCTATGCAAATTAGTCTATTCCACTATAATTTAACGTGCTAGTGGCTTTTTGTCAAAATGAAGAATCTGAGAGGTTATCTGAAAAGTAAATTCAGGTCTTTTTCTTAAAAGAAAGGGTTTTGTAAATAAAAAAGAATAATGAGTTGGTAAAGTGGCTCAATGTGACTAATTGTGAAGGTTTGTCTTGGTTTTGGTTTGGTTTGAGGTTTCTTTGCTTTGTTTTGTTTTCACACGTAATCTGAAAATGAAGAATTTTTGAAAAAAATATTTTTAAAGGCAGTTCAATCATGATTAACTATGTAAGTGCATATTTTAGTTTGGACCATAAAGCTTAAATTATTTACTATCTTGTCCTTCAAGAAAAAGGTAGCTAATTCTTGGTCTATACATTGGAAACCTAACTGGTTTTCCACGGCTAGGGATTTCAGATGCGGTGTTAGAACACAGAATTCTGTGTAACCAAGGAGAACTCACCTGCACGTTACTGTTTTCAGATGCTCGATGTATTTGCATTCTCCATGAATACAGAAGGTTTTGTATTCTGCTTCACAGGGGTTTTTCTTCTTTTTGTTCTTTCTGTCTTTGCCATTTTTACCTCCTTTTTTCTTTTTCTTTGGTTTATCAGAAGTCTTTTCACTTTCTGCTTTGTTTTTCTTGGGTTTAATTACCTGTTCAACTAAAAAAGATAACACACATTAACAACAGTCTCCCTTAATCTTAAATACCATTTTGCGCACCAGAGAAAAAGAAAACATAGCAGGGAGAGCTCATAGGGATAATGGTCATGCTTGTCTCTGTTTGCCACGATACAAGCACAATACATGGACAAAGAAAACAGTGCTTAAAGCCTAACCATCTTCGTGATTTTACTGGCCTACACAAATATTTTGTGTTGATGTATATCTTCAGCATTATTGCTGATAATAGAAAGCATACATGCAACAAAAACTATTAAATATTTTAAACATTTATTGAATATCTAATCCATTAAAAATTTATAATGAACACTAAATTAATGAAACACAAAAAGGAAGTTGTATATATAGTATCCACATGATATACATGAGGAAACTAAAAGTTCAATGCAATAAGTAACTTGTTCCAGGGCAACAAGAAGCTAAGAAATGACAATGTGGGGATGTCAATGCCTGCTATTTCTCCACTGTATTATGTTAACCGTGTTTTCCTTGAAAAAATGTCAAGGGCATTGATCAAAATATATCCAGTAATAGGAAAAAGACAGTTAATGACAAGTTGACTTTCCTTTTGGCATTAAGTAGTACCCTTAATTCCCATCTGTTGATCTTGTGCTCGCAGAGTTGGGAATTAATGCATACTGAGTGTTGGTAGGAAAGCTTTGACTATTGTATGCTAAAGTTCAAGTTTTTCCAACTCCCAGGAATAACAGATTATAATAATCAACACTTTCCAGGGGGCTCATTTCTGTGCTCCATCTATTTGAAATTATGCCCCCAAATTTTTGTGCTTGATGCTTCAGATATTTTCCATGTCTCTTCATATCCACAGAAACTTTCGTTCAGTATTGCAATAATACAAGGTGTAGTACATTCATATGTAAAGATACAAAAGGATGTTTCCATATTAATGTGGTGCATTTTGTTATACTAATTCTTAAAAACCTTTGGAAGAGGACAGAGCATGATGGCTCAATGGCTAAATCCTCGCCTTGTAACTGCTTGGAACCCATATGGGCACCAGTTCATACCCGGCTGCCCCACTTCCCATCTAGCTCCCTGCATGTGGCTTGGGAACACAGTAGGGGATAGTGCAAAACCTTGGGATCCTACACTCAAATGGGAGACCTGGAGGAAGCTCCTGGCTCCCAGCTTCCAATCAGCTCATCTCAAATCATTACAGACATTTGGGGAATGAACCACTGGATGGAAGATCTTTCTCTCAGTGAATCTGCTGTTCCAATACATACACATAATCTTTTAAAAACTCCTTTAAAAGAGAAATGTCATTCATCATAATGGTGAGTCACACAGATGAAATGGAAAATTAAAACCAAAATGCAGGTTCACAAAAATTAGGAAAATGTCAAATCAATATAAATTTTATAGCTATTTAATAAATACCATTCTATAAATTCAAATTTGGAGCCATTTCAATAGGTGTTGGTGCTGTTTCTGTACTGAAACATTTTTCAAATGATGAAAGAACCCAAGAACTCTTAAAGAAATATTTTAAACGAGTATGATGACACATCACAGACAAGTTATACATTCTTGAGAGGAATGAATAAAAAAAGCAGCCACTGTGCTGAAGTGTTTTATAATCATTAACCACATGGACATTAGTTTATCCTCTCAAAAGGATTCAATCGACACACTCATTGCATTTCACAATACATTGCAGATTTGAGTACTACCCTTTGTACCGCAAATAACTTATTTGGCCTGCTGAAATACTAACAATGTGAGATATCTTTAAGAGACAATTTCGAGATACCAGGATGGTTCAATTTCATCCCCTGAAATAATTATAAATAACGTCCTTTCCTCACATAAAAGCAAAAATTCAGAAAGAAGAAAGTTAAATAGATTGTTTTGTTTTGTTTTGTGATACAGTTCCATGGCTCAGGGGTTACCTGTACCCCTCCTCAAGCTCCCACCCCCCCAATGAATGTTTTCCCTCTAATTTTATAATGGGTGTCCTTCATGAACAGTTGTAAGTCCATCATGCCGTTATTAAAGTATTTCCCGACAATGTAGGCATGGACAATGTTAGAGATTTCATTTCAATTCTTTCACTGGGAAATAGGATCTTTTTGAAAGAATTTCCATCTCCATTTACCCAGTTCCTCACACTGTGGCTGTACTTGCTGTCCTCTGCAGTTCTGGGAAGGTGAACAGAAGGGAAAGAGCAGAGCAAATGGAGGCCAGAGGCTTCCAAATCCCAGAAGATGCTCCTAGAACTTTTAGATTTATAGATACTGATGGCCTCTCCTGGCCTCAAGTTCAGAAGTCATATAGCAATGAGCAACATTTTTCTCTTACTTGGGGCACATCTTAAGCAAAAGGTCCTATCAAAAGATGTGATATCAATAAACGTAAAAGGAAAACATGGATTGTTACTGTTTAACTTCTAAACGATGTGTGGGGTTGAACAGTGATTTCAGCAATTTATATCTGTGGATATTTGTTCTTCTTTAATATCTCAGAGAAGGCATCATTTTTTTCGCCATCCGTTTCTCCACACTTGATGCTTATGAGAGTCTGTCCAACTCCTCCTAGCCAATTACTTCCTTCTGTTCCTTGATTTGTGTTAAAATGCAGTTAATGGGCTTACATTGTGGTACAGCTGGTTAAACCACATGCAAAGTGCTTGGCATCTGATTTGAGTACAGGCTTGATCCTGGTCAACCCCCTTCCTAAGAAAGTTCCCGTTCTAATCAACAGTAGATTGCTAAGTGTGAGCCCCTGCTGCCCCATAAGGGAGTTCTGGCCTTGGCTTCAGCCTGGCTGGTGAGGCCATTTGAAGAGCAGATCTCTCTTTGACTTTCTAAGTAACCCTACCTTTCCCTAAATAAATCTTTTTTTTTTTTTAATGCAGTTTATTGGTTAGGATGGTGCTATAAGAGACAGTACAGAACCCAAAATACAAACTAGAGCAGAATGGTTACTATCCACCTGCATCTCTCAGAATGGGAATCATGCAACAGGATCTGGCAGCAAACAGAATGGAGTCTAATCCTGGTTCATCTGCCTGCCACCTGTGTAACATCAGCAAAACGGAGACAGCAAGTCCCTCCTTAACAAAGGTGTGGCGATTAGACATAACAGACATAAAATACTTGTTAGAACTCCAGACACAAGGATGCACCCACATATGGCCATTCTGTGGCATTTTGCCTAGAAGGTATGCAACAGACAACACGCAGAGACACTTGAAAATCTGGGGTGGGGGTCCAGGGAGGGGACAGTTCCTCTAAGAGCTGTGCAGGTTGCTCCTATCATAGCTCTAGCCTGCATTTTCACTTTCTCTACTCACCTCTCACTGCACCGTCTACGATGTAGCCAGACACGTGGGGTTCACCATCATATTCCTCGGGGTAGTCCTCCTCAGCCCCCGAGGACAGGTCCCCAGCGGCAGGCACCTCACTCACAGACGAGACCTCAGTTCCCGAGGACAGCTCAGTCCTTGAAGTCACCGCAAGTCCATCAGCACTGTGGTCTCCTGAAAGCAATTCCCCCCTCCCTGAGGAGGTGTCATTGAGTTCCAGTCCAGTGGTACAGGGACCTGCAGGGGGAAGCCGGAGGGGAAAACAGTGAAGTGGGGTGCGCTTCTCACCTCACTGCTGCTGTGTTGGGTGGACATGTTTAATTTCAGATATCAAAGCAGTTATTGCACATGTGCTAGCTGCTGCTTGTGACTGAGTCACTTAGGAAAGCTACTTTACATTTTACCAACAAGCACACTCAGCTGTTCCAATTACAGAGCTGCTCTTAGCCCGGTTTTCTTTTCCACTGATTGTCTACATTAATTTCCAGATTAATAATAATAATAATAACAACAACAACGATAAATGCCAAACAGGCAAAGCAATGTGACAGAATTACTTGTCAGGAAACGCCTGCAGCATTTGTTAGAATACTACCCTGTCCCATTTCAGGAGATTCTCTGTATAGATATCAGATGATTTTCTAAATATGTGCTCCCATTTTTCAACGCTTACAAAGTATAAAAGCAACGTCAATGATAGTAATAATAATGGCCATTTTATATATGTATGTGTACACACACACACATACACACACACGCATAGATCTATAAATTCCGCGAGACACCGAGAGTCCCTCTAGGAAAGCAAACAGGAAATTGCTAGACTCCAGAGCTGGGAAACTGTACTAGGAAGCAGCAAACGTTCCTGGCTGCAGGATTCCTGGCTCTGACATTGTGGAAACCATTTCACCTCTGTGGACCTCGGGAGGGTTAGGATCAAACTATCTCTAAAGTCCCCATCAGCTGAACCGAAGCCAAAGCACAAGACTTCTCTCTAAGGCAACTCTGTCCTGGACGCCCAGGACACCTGCGACCCCTCTCCTCCTTCCAGGGAGTAACCTCAGCTGGAGCCACGGGGATGGCTGTCTGCGGGACTTAGCAGGGAGCTCCAACGGGCTTTGAGGCAGCGGAGAGGCAAAACTCCAGAAGATAACACTTCTGCCCGCAACGGGAAAAGCGTCCCGCAGGCCAGGGAGCAGCTCTGGGCGGGCAGGTCCTCACCTGAGCCGAGGATCAGCAGCGACAGCAACACCTGCACCACCAGCGGCTGCGGCGGGGCTCTCATTGGTCCCGCGGGGCGGCGGCGTCTCCGTCTCTGGGGCAACTCGGCGGGAGCTAAGAGCAGGAGGAGGAGAAGACGGCACAGGAGAGAGCGGAGAAGAGAGCGCGTGGCTGTGGCCAACGGGCCCGCCCGGCTACTGCGGCGGCTGCAACACCCGGGGCTCCTTGGGGATGGTTCAGCTGCGACTGGGGCGTTGGCACCGAGGTGCGCGAACATTCCTCTGGGCGCCGCGCACCTGCCGCTTTATATGCCCGGCCGGCAGGAGAGGAGCCGGGGCCAGCGACGTCACTGTGTGGGTGGGGATGGGGGCCGCCCTTAAAGTTACTAACCCCGAGCCACGTGCGGGTGGCCCCGCGCCGCACCTCGCTTGTGCGTAACACAGCCCTGGGAGGAAATGGGAGCTAGTTCCTCACTGTCAAGACTGCCGGTGATTTGAAACTTACCTGAAAAAGCCCTACACAACTCAGGTTGAGATTAATGTTATAGGGAGGCTGGGAGTACATACAGAAGCTATGGACCACAACTACTGCTCACTCTGGGTGGCTGCAGTGTTGTTCAGGTGTCTGGGTCCTTTCCACCTCAGAATCTGGGCACCGAGTCCCTGGGGCGTTGTGTGCCTTTCCGTGCCTCTCTCTTACTCTTTCTCAGCCTCCATCGTGTTTGTGTGTATGTGTGTGTGTGTGTGTGTGTGTGTGTGTGTCCCTCTGCCCATCAAATAGGAAAAAAAAAAAAAAAAAAGCAGCAAAGACAATCCACACAGCTGGTAGTAGCAAAAGCCAACCAGCCAACAATTCAGCCTCTTTCCACTCTTATATAGGAATTAAAGGCTAAACTGATCTTGGGAAAGAGGATTTCAAAGGAGCGCCATGCTTAGCCCACCACTGGCATGGCGCCATTTGTGCAGAGTCATGGAATATGCATCTCAAATCATGAGATAAGAGGGGCAGTTCTGAGGACCTGACGTTTAACCGTGACAAGTAGATTTACACGAACCAAGAGGCGAGAGGAGCTGTTTATTGCTGAGGTAATAACTCCCTAACTGGACTTTTCCTGACCTAGGGAGGAGAAACAAGCACTCTTCTGCTTCCTTGTCCCACAGATAGGTATCTCTATCCTGATTGTAAAACAGCCATTTTAGGAATGTGGGCCATAGTGCACCTATTGTAATTCTGGGCTACATTTAAGAGCTTGCTTTTTAAGGATCTATCAAACTGAGTAGGCTGAAATAAACAGGAGTCGGAAATCATGCTTTCTCTGCCATGTGACGTCTGTCGAGTGTGGGATTTGTGTAAGCCACTCGTTGGATTGTTTATAGAGGGGGAGAGCACAAAAGGGGAGACTCTGTGACGACCAACTCCCTTAGCACAGGGATGTGGCACAGACCCAAAGATAAATACATCTCCTCTATAGGCATTGGGGCCACAGAAGGCAAGGAGACCCAAGGACACAGCTGAAGCTTGCCTCTACAGACCATGGAAACAGCTCAGTGCAGAGGTTCCTCCAAGCCGTCCCCAGTGTAAAGCTTAGGTGAAGGAAGCCCTCACGTCAGGATGGACCCCAGAGTGGGAAACTAGGAGCCTGCACACTCATCCTCTTTGGTGGATGAGGCAGTTCTGATTCACAGGGGTTCCGAGACTTGCCCGCAGATTTCGAAAGCTCAGGGTGGTAATTTTGTTGAGAGCGCAAGAGTTGACCAAATGGTTGTATCTTTCTGTCCTCAAAGGCTTCAATTTTGTTCTAGTTCTGTCGTTGCCATTTTATTTTGCAACTTTTAAAATCCCTTTTCTTTTTAATGAGTAAATTTAAAGTGCCTGGGTTAATGGCACATGACGTATTTTGATAGATGTATACATTATAGGTAAGTCAGGCTTTTAACGTTGCCATTTTTTTTCTCTTCTGATTGAGTGTAAGTTGCACAGATCATTAGAAGTGCTGCACTTTCTCTTCTATGTAAAAGTGGGCTCTTTCAGTTAGAAAGTGCTAAGCCTTTTTCCAGTAAGAAAGTTCAGAGTTTTCATTCCATTCCTGTGCAACCTAACTTAGGTCATGGCGACAGAACAGTGAAACCCATCTGAGCTTTTGGACACACATTCCACCAAGAAATGGGCTCCGTATGTGAAGACCCAGAATCCTCATGGGAAAATAGAAAGAAAGCCACCTGCCTGCAATTCGGCAGATCTAATAAAATAAGCTACATAAGCAAATAGCATAGATCTCAGCAATGCTCAGTAAGTGGTAAAATTGTTACTACTTTCAGCATGGTGATAGTCACCGTACAGGAAATACACGGAGGGGCCAAGTGACTCCTCAAAGTGGAGCTACTTACAGAACAAGCAAAGCAATCCCGGTATTTTCACGCCGTGAACTTTGTCTCTACTTCACGTGAAGACTGAGTGTTTTGAGCATTATCTGGTGCACCACAGGGTTGCAGGGGCATCATCAGAATTGCATCACAATGGAGCACTCATTGATGTGTCATGGTCCTCTGTAATACAGGCATGATGGGAAAGTAACCCCTTGTGGAGAGGGGAATTTCACCTTGCTGGGCTGACACGGGAGAAACAGCAAGTGGCAGCTCTAGTTTTTCCTGGCAAGTTAGTCCTCTCCTCACTTATGTATACAACTAAGGCTGGTCCCAATGTCACATGCTGCTAATAAACTACTCATATAGGCTTCTACTGTCTGGAACCTAATAATTCAGAAGTTTTGAGAAAAGAAAATCTCATTATTTGGTTAAAAATTGCATGTTAGGCCAAAGTATGATTATGTGCTTAACCACAGAATTGATTTTGAAATTTTTATAAATAGTTCCTGTGTTAGAGTATCATGAATCAACAAGTGAACACCCAAGCCACAAGTAAGAAATTGTATAGGAAGAGGACATTTCGCATAAAGGTTAACACACTGGTTAAAATGACTGACTCCCACATTGGAGCACATAGGTTTGATTCTAAACTCCAATGCCTGACTTTAGCTTTTCATTATTACAGATCCTGGGAAGTACTAGCAATGGGTCAACTCATTGGATTCCTCATCTACTCATGTGGGAGCCCTAGACTGTGCTGCTTGTTGCTAGACTCAGCCCTGGCCAGCCCTGGAAGTGGCAGCATTTGAGTGGTAAAGCAATACCTTCAAATAATTAAATGTTTAAAGCAGATGTTCTACAATGTACAGATAAAATTCCCTACATTATCAATAAACACTTAGCTTGACTTATACGTTTATAAAATTTTAAAAATGTTTACCTTGAAATTTACCCATGATAAAGTACATGTAATTTCCGGGCACTTCAAGGAGAGATCTTTGCTGAATTTGCCTGCTGTGTACCTTGACATGCAAGAAAAGTGGGGGCAGGTGCTTGGTGCTTCACTAGTTCAGATTCCAGCTGCTCTGCTTCGAATTCACTCCCTGCTGATGGAGAAAGGAAAGCAGTGGAAGAAGGCTCAAGTTCTTGGGCCCCTTCACCCATGGGGGAGGCTTACATGGAATTTCATTCTCTTGGTTTTGGCCTAGCTCAGTTCTATCCAGTTTCTGAAGTTGTTTAGGGAGTGAATTAGCAAATGGAAGACTTCTATCTCTTAAAAATACTGTTATAGGGTCCAGCACTGTGGCCTAGTGGCTAAAGTCCTCACCTTTAACGCCCAGGATCCCATATGGGCACCAGTTCTAATCCCGGCAGCTCCATTTCCCATCCAGCTCCCTGATTGTGGCCTGGGAAAGCAGTCAAGGACAGCCCAAAGCCTTGGGACTCTGCACCTGTGTGGGAGACCCAGAAGAGGTTCCTGGTTCCTGGCTTCGGATCAGCACAGCACTGGCCTTTGCGCTCACTTGGAGAGTGAATCATGGGATGGAAGGTCTTCCTCTCTGTCTCTCCTCCTCTCTGTATATCTGACTTTGTAATAAAAATAAATAAATCTTTAAAAAAATACTGTTATATATATGCACATTATATATATTATAGAATTTTTGTATACTAAATATTATATACTCTATACAATGTCCTTGTGTTTAAGGTGCATACATTTCATTAAAGGAAAACAGCTACAATGTAAGGAAACCATTCAAAACTAAAATAACAAAACCACATTTAGGTAGAACTAATATGAAGGCAATAAAATGATGTGACTTTGGAAAAGCCCTGATGAAAGAGAGCGCCAAGTTCAGGACAACATCTCTACCTTAGCTACTTACAATTTCTCTCTAAAGGAGAAGCATACAGGATAAAATAGAGAAGCGTATCCTTCTGAACAACAGTCAGTGCAGAAGATCAGAGATACAGAAATGGTCACGGGCTGGATGAGGACACGGCCCTGCGAGGAGACGGATCTCAAACTTGGTATCAAAATCATAGAGGGTTTTAGACATTGAATTGGAAACTTTCATTTTAGTGATTGTGCCTTACGCACTGCTGTGTACCCTGACAGCCGAGAGCTTTCCTGGAGTGAGAGGTTGCAGCACAGCGGGCTAAACTTTCAATTGAGATACCTGCATCTCATATCCGACTGTCTGAGTCCCTCCTTGGCTTCTAATCCAGGTGTCTGCTGATACACACCCTAGGAGGCAGCGGATGGTGACACAAGGACGTCATCCATGGAAGCCCTAAAGGAGCTCCTGGCTTCTGGTACAGTCCTGCTACTGCAGCATTTGAGAATGAACCAGAGAATGAGAGATCTCTGTTTCTTACCTTTTCTCTCTGCCTTTCAAATAAATGAAGTCTGAAGAAAAGTTCAAGTAGGAACAGGAAGTACAAATAAGTAAGTAAAAGTGTATACTAAAAATACACCTTAGGGCCTGGAGTCATAGCCTAGTGGTTAAATCCTTGCCTTGTATGCACCAAGATCCCATGTGGGGTCTCATGTCCCAGCTGTTCCATTGCCCATCCAGCTCCCCATGTCCTGGAAAAACAGTAGAGGATGACCCAAAACTTGGGGACCCTGCGCCACGTGGGAGACCCAGAAGTGGTTCCTGGCTTCTGACTTCGGATTGGCTTGTCTCCAGCTATTGCAGCCACTTGGGGAGTGAACCAGCGTTAGGAAGATATTTCTATCCCACCTTCTCTCTGTATATCTGCCTCTCCAATAAAAATAAGTAATAAAAATACACTTTAATAAATGAAGGAAACACTGAACACAGTTCTACAATTTGTTGCATAAATGTAATCATAGCTAATGTAGACTATAATGAATGCTTACTAACTTGAAGCAAAAGTTAGACAAGAAAATAAAGTATTTACAACTGCTACACTGAGTTGGGAAACATTCAGATTTCCGTACTGTGATAATTCCTCCTGTGTTGGTAACTCCACAGTGATATGTGGCACTTTAGGAGCCAGTGTTGTGGCAGAGCCACACTGGCATCCTATACCAGAATGCCATTTGGAATACTGGCTGCTCTTCTGACCCAACTTGCTGCTAATGGGCCTGGGAGGCAGCTGACGATGGCCCAATGACGGGAGATCCCCAGCTGTAATTCCTGCTCTTGACATCGGCTTGGGCTGAACCTGGCTGTTGCTAGTATTTGGCTAGTGAACCAGCAAATGAAAGATCTCTCTCTCTCTTTCTCACTCTCTCCCCCGCCCCACCTCATCTGCCTCTCCTTCTCTTTTTTGTCTACTTTCCAAATAAGTGTTTAAAAAGTTCTGACAGTTCATTATTTCAGAAAAATTAAGTATTACAATTAAATAATTTAAATCCTAGTGAAAATGTTTATGGACTTCCAATTATATTCATTAATATGTATTTTTATTATGTCATTATATATTTTATCACTTCAAAAAGACCAATTCACATGCATTTTATATAACAGTTCGAGAAAGAGTAGAATTAAAAATAATTTGTTTCTACACAAAGAAATCTCAAGTCCACATACATTCATTCATAACTACATTATATTTTAAATAAATTGAGATTAGTCCTACACATGGATTTCATTTCTGTGCACTAATATAAATTTGTATTTTAATTACATTTTCCTTGAGCTTTCCTTATTTTCCTACATTTTGTTTTATATTTGATCACTCCAGTTATTACAATTTAAGTCTTTTTGAAAAAAAAACGTATTTATTTGAAAGTGAAAGATACACAAAAATAGGAAGACACATGACAGGGAGGAGAGAGAGGCAGTGCTTCCATCCACTGGTTCAGCTCCCAAGTGACTGCAATGGCCAGGGCTAAAGCAGGCTGACCCAAGGACAGGAATTTCTTCCTGGTGTCCCACATGGGTACAGTTATCTAAGCACTTGGACCATCTTCTGTTGTTTTACCAACACATTGGCAAGGAGCTGGAGTGGAGCAGCAGGGACACGAGCCAGTGTCCCTATGGGAGGCCTACATTGCAGGTGGTGGCCTAATTGCTATGTCACAATGCCTTTCGTCATGAACTGTTATTCCCAGTTGTCAAATTCTTCTATCATCCCTCTTGTTATTTTAACCATGATCACAGATGCATGTCTCTAGGGCTTGCATGAAATACTACATTGGTTCATGTTATGACTTTGTATTATGAATGTATAGAATCTCTTCAAATGTTCACACATTTTTAGGAAAAACAACCAAGTCTGTTAGGTAAAGATTTTGCTGTATTTTCTCATAAACATAAAAGGCTTTTGTTGCAGAGTTCATTGGGAAGAGTAGTTTTATAATTTTGCAAATTTTCCTTTATTTTATAGATAATTCCTTTATATTATGTCCTAGGCAGGGACAAGCTAAGCCACAAAAGAAAATGGCTTCCATATGTTATATGTCATGAACTTTCTGAATCTATGTGCTGAAATTATGTGGCCAGAATAAGAAAAAAAACAGTTGCTATGTAACATGAAGAAAAAATATATCATACTGATTTTTTAAATCTCAAATGTGTTCTGCAGCTTTTTTTCCCTGAAATTGTTAGTTTTGTCTTAAATCTGTATTTATGTAGTTCCCAATAATTTTACCATTCACAAATTAGTGCTTCTACTTTTCATTTTTCTTTCTTCCTAGAAGTTATTAATCTTAATCCCTTCTTGAGAAGATCAAGTATGCTGATAGATTTTTAATATCAAATTGCTAGGGATTGTGGGTTCTTAAGCACTGTCTGGACAGTTTTCAGTAAATATTTGGGCCTTCAACAGAATTATTGACCTGAGCCCATCCTGATAAGAGAGGGGACTGCTACTTCAGTGACAGGGAAAATTTTTCTTCTTTTTTTTTTATTACTATTATTTTCCATGATACAGTTTTATAGATATAGGGATTCCCATCTCCCCTAATTTTAAAGATTTGTTTTTCTCCCCAATTCTATTTATTTTTAATTTTATGATATAATCCCATTGGCTTTGGGATTTCCCTTACCCCCTTTCCAAACTCCCTCATCCCAACTGATTTCCCCCATAATATTATAATAGTATAGTTTTTTATAACTTCTTAAGAGCAAATATCAACATGGCAAAATGTTTTATTTGGTAGCATATAATTCTTATATCTAATTAAATAAAAGAAAAGAACCTTTGAGGATATGTTTTGCTTAAAATTATATTGGAAAATTTAGGCAAATGCCACTTAAAATACACTTTAACTGCCAAATGGCTGAGCATATGAATTATAGAAGTTTTGCTAAGCTTTATGTTTCCAAACATGATAATTTAGAGATATTTAAAGATATGCCTGCATAGTATCTAAGCATAACCTATATTTGCTCTATTTTCCTTTTTAAAGTTTTGATTAATATAAAGAGGACAGATTCCATGTATTTCATTGGTATAATTTTAAGAAAATACCCATATTTCCTTTCTTCTTCCTCTCCTTCCCTCAGTGCCCTGCTTCCTTGCTTTGTTGTTGTCATTGTTGTTACTCTGCAAAAATGTATTTCCAATCCATTCGATAATCGCAGAGTTATGCACAACTAACCATAATATTTAATACATAAAATCTAGAGAAACTGGGCCCGGCATGATGGCTCAATGACTGAATTCTTGCCTTGCAAGCATCCACATGGGCACCAGTCCATGTCCCAACTGCTCCACTTCCCATCCAGCTCCCTGTTTGTGACCTGGGAAAGCAGTAAAGGATGGCCCAAAGCCTTGGGACCCTGCACCCACATGGAGACCCAGAGGAGGCTACTGGTTCTTGCCTGTGGATTGCCACAATCCTGGTTTTTGTGGCCATTTGGGGAGTAAATCAGTGGGTGGAGGGTCTTTCTCTCTGTCTCTCCTTCTCTCTGTGAATTTGATCTACCTTTCCAATAAAAATAAGTGAATCCTAAAAAAAAAAAAACTAGAAAAACTGCAACAATCAAATCGCATGATGTCCATAATTCCTTTGCTTTTTTTGTATGCTATATTAACCATTGCATATCAAAGAGCACATGATATTTGCCTTTTGGGATTGGCTTATTTCACTGAACATAATGGTTTGTAATTGTATTCATGTTCTTGCAAAAAAGAAGATTCCATTCTTTCATGGTGAACTAATATTCCATAGTGAATGTGTATCACATTTTCTTTTATTTTTAAAGCTATTTTTATTGTTTTTCTTTGAAAGGAAGATTTACGTGGAGAGAGACACAGAGAAAGAGATCTTCCATATGTTTGTTTTCTTCCTAAATAGTCACGAAGGTTGGAGTTGAGCCAATGTAAAGTCAGGTCCTTTGTCCAGGTCTTGCCCATGGATGTACAGGTCCAAGGACTTACGCTATCCTCCTTTGCCTTCCCTGTCCAGAAGCAGGCAGTTGGATCACAAGTGGAGCAACTGGGGCATGAACCAGCTCCCATATGATATGTCAACACCACTGGCGGAAGCTTAGTCTACTATGCTGCAAAGATGGCCCCAAGTTTTTTTTTTATCCAGTCATCAGTTCATTGCCATTATGTTTCTTAAAGCCATGTTACAAAATGTACAAAGCAATTAGTTTCAATGATGTTTTCCTAGGTAAACATGACAGCTGTCTGAGATTTTGGAGAGAAATGCCATACACACAGAGGAGGAAAAAGAGAAGAACAGGCTAAGAAGACAAATGAAAGGAAAGGAAAAATTACATGAACATACCTAACTGCTAGCATTAGAAAGATGCCTTATCAGAGTGCTGGCTTCTACTTCCAATCTAGATTCTTACTCATGAATCTGGTGAGGCAACAGAATGTGGCCTGTGCTGTGGTATCTCAGTTTAAGCTGTCTCCTGTGGTGCCAGAATTCCATTTGAGCACTGTTTTGAGTCCTGGCTGCTCCACTTCCAATCCAGTTCCCTGATAATGTGCCTGGAAAAGCAACAGAGGATGCTCCAAGTGCCTAGGCTCAGTCACTTATGTAGGAGACCCAGAAGAAGCTTCCGGCTCCTGAACCAGCTCTGGTGATTGCAGCCATTGGGGGAATGAACTAGAGGATGGAAGACCTCTCTCCATGTAACTCTGTCTTCCAAATAAATAAAATAAGTCTTTTGAAGAGGAAGGAGGAGGAGAAGGAAGAGGAGGAAAAGAAGGAGGAGAAAAGGGAAAAGAAGAATCACAGGGAGAGGGAGAAGGATGGGGAGAAAGGAAGAGAGCGACTAGGATGGACTTCCTGACCCTTAGCTTGTGCCCAGCCTAGGCCTCATTTACTGTGGCCCTTAGGAATGTGAACCAGATGCTTGAACATCTCTGTTTCTGTTCCTCTGCTTTTCAAACAAAATTGTGTAATCAAGTAAATAATAAAAAGTGTGCTGTCATTTTAAAAATGGTACCTTGAGGGACCAGCAACATGACATAGCAGCCCAAGTATTCACCTGTGGTGCCAGTATCCCATGTGGGCGTCGGTCGTGTCCGGCTACTGATCCACTGGATCCACTTCTGATCCAGTTCCTTGCTTGTGGCTTGGGAAAGCATAGGAGGATGGCCTCTGGTTTCCTTGGGTTTCTGCACCCATGTGGGAGAGCCAGAGGGAGCTCCTGGTTGCTGGCTACAAATCAGCTCAGTTCCAACTATTACAGCCATCTGGAAGTGAGCCAGCAGGTGGAAGAGCTCTCTGTGTCTAACCCCCTGCAATGCTGTCTTTCAAATAAAAATAATAAAGCAATTTTTTAAGATATGGGGTACTTGAATAAAAAATGAATAAAGCAGTGTATATAGCATGATCATTTAGTATATTAATAAATATATATGTATTATAAATAAATGTGCATATGTAATCTTTAAGAGTATAGAAAATGTTAACAATGTTTATAGCTCGCTTCAAGAACTAAATGTTTTCTGATTCATACATTCTAATAGGTATTACACTATTGCTATATTTTTAGGTCAAAACAAAAGGTGCAAGAAGATAATCTCCAAATAAACTGATTATATGATTCTATCACTGATTACAACACTTTCCGAGTAAGAATGGCAGTTTTGAAATGCTCTCCTCACCCACCCTCTTTCCCCCACCATGTGTTACACTCGCACAGTTGTCCCATTGTCTGTGCTGTGCTGAAGAGCGAGAGTGAGAAGGCAAAAGCCACAGAGACTGAGGCTTTTAATACAGCTCTGCCCTTTGCCCAGCAGGGTGAAGTGTGCAAGTGCTTTTAGGTCTACTTCTGTCTTCTCTAAAGATAATGATGGCGGTACCAAAAGCCAACAGGTTCTTGTGATACTTAAATGCAATAGTACATTTCACACCCTTGGAATGGCATTTGATTTTTTATAATTACTCAAAATTTTTGAGCATTTTTATTACCACTGAGATGACTGAAGAAGACACTAGGATTGCCAAAGTAATTTTCTCCAATGGATATTTGTGATGAGTAAATGTGGTTATAAGTGATTTTATAAATAGAGACCCTCTGCTTGCTATGGTAGATAAGCCTGTAAGAATTCAAAACCTTTCTGAGAAGGATGAAGGCCAGAGTGAGCCATGTTATTAAGATCCTTTTTCAAATAGCTTGCATTACTGACATTGCCTGAGCATTACCGGTTTTTAAGTATCTAAACTCTATACAGAAGAAACTTCTAATCACCCTTCTTTTTTGAGCTGTGCAATTCAGAACTTTCCGTTCCATTTTCTGTGAGCTCTTAGAAGCCAGTTCATCTGACATGAGCAAACATGGGTGTCTCAAAGAGTGTTTTAGAATTTTGATTTTTATTAGGTGATTTGAGGAAAAGTTTAAGGAAATAGGACTTTATTCTGGCATAGAGTCTATTGGGATATTGGCATAGTTCTATGATCAAATATCTTAATAAATCTTTCGTAGAACGGGAGAGGTTAAATCTAACTATTAAGAATTAACAATCATCAATACTAATCAGGATATGAGGGTATTTGGTTATGGTTTTGGCTTGGGCAACATTCTTGTATTGTCTTTATTCAGAAATGATTATGGAACAAACACTTTTTTTTTGTTTCATCCATCATGTCCATAGAGTGGCCTTGCCTGATGCTAATGTCCCATGAAATTATTTATGTTCAGCAGAAGATCTTGAAGGCCAAGGTTATAGAGCAAGATCAGCTCCTGCAGCCTGGTGCGATAGCCTTGTGGCAAAATGTTCTCACCTTGAATGTGCTGGGATCCCACATGGGCACCAGTTCTAATTCAAGTGACAGCGCTTCCTATCCAGCTCCCTGCTTGTGATCTGGGATCAGTCGAGGATGGTCCAAAGCCTTGGGACCCTGCACCTGCATGTAGGTGAAACCAAGAAACCAAGCTATTACTTTGTTTCAAGGTTACCAATATAACATTCAATTTTTAAAATAAATTCTGATTTCACATAAGAAACCAATGCTTATGCTAATATGATTATTGAGTATATAAAAGTTGAAAATCTATGGAGAATGAGAACTGATCATATCTGACATGAATATTTTGTAATAGAAACAAGGATGCATTATATTCATCTGTTCATCACCTTGATCCTAAGGTAATTTTATGCAAATTAGGATATTATCAATAAATATTAACGAGAAAGGGACAGAAAGCCAATAAACCAATGTTCTGTAACTTCTGAAACAGTTAGCTTGGACTTAAGTTCTTTTACAGTAAGAGACACCTCGGATGGAAAGGATTCCTTTAAATTGTAAATATTATCATGTAATTTAGATAACTTGAAAGCTGATGCTCTTAGTACTTTATAGCTCTCACTTCATATGAGCCTTATTAAAGGCTATAAAACAGATGTCATCATCCCCATATAAGAATGAAGAAATCAAGGGTTCAAAACATTCTGCCGAAGGTCAGATACTTGCCCCAGAGAGAGAAGATTTAGGGCCAGCTCCATGACATAGTAGGCCAAGCCTCCATCTGTGGCCCCTGCATTCTACATGGGTGCCAGTTCCTGTTCCAGCTGCTCCACTTCCCATCCAGTTTCCTGCTTATGGCCTAGGAAAGCAGCAGACAATGGTTCAGGTCCTCAGGACCCTACACCTGCAGGAAAATCCCAGAATAAGCTTCTGGTTTCTGGCTTCAGATCAGCTCTACTCCAATCATTATGGTCATCTGGGGAATAAACTAACAAACGGAAGATCGCTCTCCTATGTGTAACTCTGCATTTCAAATAAAAGCAAGTCTGCCAAAAAAATAGGCTCTAAATTCAAGTCTGTTCCACCCAAAGTCCATGCCTTTAGTCACTATTATACACAATGGCTAGCATAGCAGTAGCCATTCAGCAGCTGCCCAAGCATTTTTTTTTAAAAGAAAATGGTTGGATAAACTGAAATAGTTATCATACCACAGAGTAAAAGAACCTAGAAATAAACTGACATCTGCACTTATAATTTATAATAACTAATGGAACAAAATAAGTACATGAAATAAAACTAAAAGACCAAAATTAACCCTGCACCTGTAAGGCATGTTTTCAATAAAACCGAGGACTAAATGTAATGATTAAAGAATGATTTGTGAACCCAATTGTTGAGTTTGATTCATGGAAACATGTTTCTTGGACCAATGTTCTCTGATGTAAGTCTGTCACTTTTATCCTGGTAGCTGACACAGTATTAGGGAAGAGATAGTTATACTCATCCTAGACTAAGGGCACTGCAATTTTCTGGTTAGAAACTGTCTTTTGGGGGGTATGACATGTTGACACAATGATTGGACATCCCTTGGGTTGCCCACATCCCATATCAGAGTGCCTAATTCCAGACTTAATCTACTCTGCCATTCTGAGGCAGCTTCTTGATGACACACACAGTGGAGGCAATGCTTAATGGTTCAAGTGCTTGGGTTCCTGCACCTGTAAGGAGACTCCCATGGAGTTCCTACCTCATGGGTCCTAGCATTTGCCTGTGCTATCCTGGTGCTATAAGAATTTAGGAAGTAAACCAATCTCTCTTTTTCATTGAGATATTTTTTGAAAAAATTAAAAACCCTAAAAGAAGAAAACTTTTTTTGTTGTTTTCCAAGGATAATGCAGATCGAACCAGTTCTGGCACCCAAACCCAATAGAAGCCATCACTCTATCTATAAATTATGTTTCTACCTCATGCTAAGCAAATTTGCTTAAATCTCCTTTGAAAGTTAGCATTATTTTCCAAGAATGCCCATGCTGAAGTCCTCAGCTTCCACTGTCGTCCTTCCCCTCCCTCCCTCCCTCCCTCCCTTCCTCCCTTCCCTCCCTCCTGTCCTTCCTCTTTTCTGAAACTACTTATTCAACCCTATTACAATAGGCAGTGTTGAAAGTCACTAGGAAAACAAAAATTAATAAGAGAACGTTTCTAATCTGTTTACAAGGCAAAGGTGGACACAAAATAGAAGCAGTTACAATGACAAAGTAACAATGCATACTAAGGGATGACATGGTTTATGCAGAGTTGCATAATTTAGGCCTATGTTCCAGACTTGAAAGATTCAACAAGGCTTTCTTGAACAAATTGCATCTGGGAAGGGTAAATTGGAGTAGTTATAGGAGGACTGGAAAGTTCATTGCATACACTTTTTGGGAGTGAGAAGCAGGAGATTGCTGGCTTTCCAAAAGGAACAGCATTTGCAATGACCTGCATCTAGGTAGAAGCCAATGTCTAACTGCTGGTAGAGTTCTGTCAGTTGTCAGGGCCACTGTCAGACTTTACAAAATTACAATGAAACAGGCCTAACTCGAAAGACAGATCTGATGTCTTATACTCACAGCAAACACTTGTGGACAACCCCTTTCCTTAGTCACGGGCCAGAGCCCAGACAGTCAGGTGGTGCTTCTTGGTGCTTTGGTCTCCCAGACATCATTGTACTTGCTTCCTCCTATTTTGGGAACACCTGTTGCCTATTGAGAGCTGTTGCTGTGGCAATTCTGCTGAGCGTGACTCATGCCAGACACCTTAACATGTAGCACCCTTCAGGCCTCCAAGAGTTCTCAATTTGCTTACATTCGCAAGTGACACACGATCTAACAATTTCTGAGCTTCTGGTGCTTATCTGTAGAATCCACACAAAGAATGACTTTTGCCAAGAGGAAGCTGAAGGGAACATTCTGAAGGACTTTAGCACACAAAAGGAAGATTTTAATATAGCATGAGGAGACTGGCTAGGGCTGTTAGCAATACGGATGGCATGTCATGCACCTGTAAGCGTAGGTGTGTGGAAAGCCTGGATCTGCTTCATACTCAATAAAAGGATGCATCAGCAGTGTGGCAGGATCACACGGGGTAAGTAAAAAGTATAACTTTCTGAGGTGCCCCAAATCAGTGTTCCTCTGTGGAAATGACATATTTTTACAGACATGTTCCCTTTTACTTTTTAAGATATACAAATATATCTTGTAAAAAAACAAATCTAAACATTTTTTCTCTTAAAATAAAAGATGTTAGCAAATATAAAGCTGAAAAATCTCTACAGTGCAGCAGATAACCTCCCATATGGATGCTAGTTTGTGTCTCAGCTGCTCTACTTCCAGCTCCATGGTTAATAACCTGGGAAAGAAGCAGAGGGTTGTTCCAGTCCTTGGGCCCCTGCAGCCATGTGGGAGACCAGCAAGAAGCCCCTGGCTCCTGGCTTCAACCTCGCCCATCCCTGGTCCTGACTTGGCCTTGCCTTACCTAACCCTGGTCCATGTTGTTATTTGGGAGAACCAGTAGATGGAAAATAGCTCTGTAACTTCACTTTTGAAATGAATAAAATAAATCTTTTTGAAGAAGAAGGAGAAAGAAGGACAAGGAAAATGAAGAGAAGGAAGAAGAGTTTTCTTACATATTTTGAGATCCCAGGGAATAAAAACTGACTAGACAACAGAATTTAAAGGCAGTTTTTCGCCAATCATTGTTATATTTCCAAGTAATTATTGCATATAATGCACTCAAAAGAAATCAAGGTATATTCTTGGTAAACATTCAAGATATCTGATTCTGAAAAGTCCCTGCTTCCTGTGCCACCTCTTAGGTAGAATCGCTGATATCTGTTTGGGTTTTTATTTTCTTTCTGATTGGTATTGTGTGTTTAATATAATCCACTACTATTACAAATTATAAATATTTTCTCCTCTCCATTGAAGAAAAAGTATTTATATCTGACATCGTGTCTCAACTCTTCTCATTCCCCAATTCTGAGAAGTTACTCTCTTTGTTCTTTATTTAGCTGTTAACCAGCATATTCAAAGACTATCTTAAATTCATATGCTCTATAAAGAAAAATTTAACTCCCTCCATATAAAAACAGAAAACAGAAATGACTGCTTCATTTTTACCCTATACATTTTACTGTACTGGTTCCAAATTTCATTCCAATGATTAATAGTATAACATTACCCAATTTTGAAATTTTATCATTCTCTTATTTTACTATGATTGGCACCATTTGTGCTTTTTTTTTTTTGATTACTTAAAAACTACAGCTTAGTGAACAACAATGGCAGCATTATAATGCCAAACAAAATACTGTACCCATGAAGAATGGGACGGCACTTGAATTTTGCTGTTCAGAGAAGCAGTATACCTCTAAATATCTTTCCTTCTGCTTGCCTTCACTTCTTTGAGTCAAATTGAGTTGCCACTGAACATTTTATTACCTGTAATTCTTTTGTAGTTTTTTTTCTTTTCCTGGACAATTTCCTCAAATAAACTTTTCTTTTTACATTGTTCATTCTTTTTTAAAATATTTGAAGATGCAGTTCCACGGGCCCAGGGATTTCCCCTCCTGGCCTTTCTTCTCCCCTTCCCCACTGATTTGCCCTATTCATTATGATAGTATAGTGCTTCAACAACAGTTACAAGACCATCATTCTGTTATTCAAGTGTATCATGACGTCGCATGCATAGACAATGGTAGGAAGTTCAACATTCCATTGTCAAAATACACTCAACAGTTTCATTGGGATTCCATCTTTAATTCAGAAATAGAGATGCATACTGCAATGTATCTTCACTTCTCATATGCTGGTCTCCATCATACAGTTCCTCTAGATGAATATGTTCACGTGCATGTATACCTATATATCTACTGATCTTTTATTTTGCAAAAAGCTTGCCTTATATCAGAGAGAACATATGATATTTGTCCTCTTGGGATTGGCTCATTTCACTGATCATAATGATCTCCAGTTGGGACAACTTGTTGCAAATAGGATATTTGAGCTGTTGTTTGAATTCTTGTACAAGTGTGTCTTGAAAATCTTTATTTTCTCTTTCTTCTTTGCCTCCTTTGCTCACCCTTGCTGCTGAGAAACCTGGAATTATCAGGTGGATTCAGATTCTTTTTAGGACATCTTGCATTTTCCTCTTTCATCTTCCATTTATCTTTCTGAAAGCCTTTAGTTGTCTTTCTCAAGGAGTGTGGTTATGAGTTTCAGATACAGGACGCATTAAAAAAAAATTGTGAAAATCTTTTCCTATAAAAACACTGCATGAATTTCAAACTTTTTACATCAATGTAAATTTATCTTTTCTTCCCATTTTTCCATGAATTTTTTCAAGTACCTTCTTCTCTTTAATCAGTTCCATCAAAACCTAATATTTTCAGTTACATATAAAAAAGGTGTTCCATCATAACTAATTTTTTAAGACTTATTTTTATTTATTTTATTGGAAAGGCAGACGTATAGAGAGGAGGAGAGACAGAGAGGAAGATCTTCCCTCCGATGATTCACTCCCCAAGTAGCCGCAATGGCTGGTGCTACCCCAAGTGGCCGCAATCGCTGGTGCTGTGCTAATCTGAAGCCAGGAGCTAGGAACTTCTTTCCCGGTCTCCCATGCAGATCCAGGGGCCCAATGCTTTGGGCCATCCTCAACTGCTTTCCAAGGCCACAAGCAGGGAGCTGGATGGGAAGTGGAGCTGCTGGGATTAGAACCAGCACCCATATGGGATCCTGGTGCGTTCAAGGCGAGGACCTTAACCATTATGTTATCACACCAGGCCCAATCATAAATAATTTTGAGTTAAATTTTAGTTTAACTCAATGAATGAAATGGCTTAGTAAAGCAGACAATGAAATGAAGAAGGGAAGAGTTAAAATTGCTTGGTCTATCTTGAGAAGGATGCAATTATGTACTTTCTCCATTTCTTTTATCAAAGATATTGCACCAACAAATAATAACAATATAAAGTAATTATATGAAGGGAGAGTCAAAAGTGAAATGATACTTAAGCATCTTAGTTTCTAGTTTGAGTATAATTAAATTTTTTCTGCATATTAGGAAATTCTTTGAGTTAGTTTCCTAATTAGAAGAGATGAGTTTTTTCCCTCAAATGATTATTGTTCACACCACTGCAACTGCACAGCTTGTGTTCTACTAAAAGTATCTTGATGCTTTTGCATCACAGAGCTCTAACTGACTTCAAAAGGAGGAACAATGTGGGATACGAATAAGAGCCAGACTTGGCTTTCTATAAACATGCTATGTATTATGTCTGAGTCATAACCATGTTGTTGACTGTTTACCTTCCCTGTTGTCAGCTCCGTGAAGCTGACACCAACGACTGGGAAGTGAGCTACACTCTATTCTTAGTATATTACAACTAGTGCTTGATAACTTGGGAATTCATTATGTTCCCTGTGAACTAGATCGTTTTTCCCCCTGTGGTGGCCTGAGCTGAAACCAGAACTTCTATCACAATATCAAAGTGTGAACTAGGACAATGAGAAAAAGCGTGAGACCACACACAAATGGATGTTCACTTAACTTAGCTTATGACATCTGATCGGCCTCCAGGTGGGCAAGGAACTCTGAGAACTCTGTGGAGCATTCTAACACTCAAAATTCTTGAAGATTATTTGAGAGGACATTTAAGCTTTTGGCTAAAGTGTTAATAGAACTAATTATTATTTTTTTAAAAAAGGAAGAAGGACCTTGATTGTTGAAAGAGAAGATCTACATTTAGAGCTCTAAGAATAGGCAAATTTGATCCCAGGGCAGAAACCAGGAAACTAACTGCTCTGGAGGCAGAGCAAAGAACATGTCAATTAGAACAACATCACAGAGTTGAGTCCCATCAAAATGTAGTCTTGAATTTTCATACCTTATATGCTAGGGGAATATAAGGATGGAGCAAGCTCATATAACTAGTTTCCTCTGCTTTCACCCCCTACTTCCTTTTCTACCCTCAGTAGAGGTAACAGACATCCTGCATGTATGTGGAAATGGTGTTCATCTTGCACACCTGCTTAAGAACCCTTTGACAACATGGACTCCAGTAGTTTTCCTCCCACCCCTGCCTCCACCTGGAAAATGTGACCTAAGTATCCCCCAATTTTATTTTTGCTCAGCATTAGCTGATTACATTAAGAATGATTTTTTTCATTGTACTTAGTACAAAGAGTTACAGCAATTTTCTCATTATTAAAATATGTTTGGCTTCATATAAGTAGATGATCTGGGGAAATAGAATGTTTCTTTTCCAGTGGCTGTACCCATGCTAAAAGAAAAGATTTTTTTGAGGTAGTCATGTAGCTTTGTCCAATGCAAGTGTGTCCCCTTAACCAAAAGAGAAGAGAGAGAGAGAAGGAGACGGAGACAGAGAAGAAGAAGGAGGAGGAGACGAAGGAGAAGAAAAGCAGGCTAAAATCATTACTTAAATATTGAGGGGTCAAAGTGTAGCAATAATTCCTTTCTTTACTTAGTTTTGAAGCATTATTAAGGAACTATTTTCAGTAGCAAGGTGCCACAATGCATTTAAAATAAACGTGATCCAGTAACAAATGTTAAAAGATGTCTCTCACACAAAGGGAATTAAACTTACTCGTTGTAACATGGGCTAAGAATAAGATAAACAGCTTGAAGAAGGATGTGATATCACTCATCTCTTTAGGAAAGGATTTCTCTGTCTCAGAGTAAGAGCTCCAGGCAGAGGAAATGGGAAGGCGGGGAAAACATGGACCAGTTCCAGAGGAGATGATGGGTCATGGAGAATGAATGAGTCAACAGCACCAGAGGGCGAACAATGAGGGTTTGGGGAAGGGGGAAGAAAGGAAGCTGTGGAGCCTTTGAACCACTCACACCCACACCCATACACATACCCCGGGCTCTTGGGGCACAGAAACAGCCCTTTTACTCCTGAAAGAGTGACCAAATCACTGCCAGAAACTGGGTTGGCGGGGCAAGAGTCTGACACACCAAAGTCAGGGGTGATGAAAGGGGAATCGTCATAGCAGAGCACTGCAAGCTGTCAGCATTAAGCTCTTCTACCTAGAAGGGTTGGGAGAGAAACAAGAAAGGCACTCCCTACAAAGAAAAAAAAATGCAAAACAAATGAATATCACTGAGTTGTAGTAGAATGAGTGGCTTGCAATATTGTAAAATGCAATTTTACCCAATTGATCTAAGATTGCCCCAGGGTTTCTCAATATCAACCATGTGAAATATTTTAATTTCCCAGTGGACAGAAGTGGAAATAGATCATTATTTCTGTGAATATGTACTTCTACACCTCAGCCCCCTCGTACACACACCTAATATTAGTCAACCTTTTTTTTTACTTATCTTTTTCTATATATTTATATTCTCAACAATGTCATTTATATTTACATGACTCTTGTTTTCTGAAGGATTTTATAATTCTTTACATTTATCTGACTTGATGTTTGCTCCTGTAAAATCAAATAACTCAATCAAATGTGTCCACGTGAGACAAAGAAAGGAACAAAATAAAAATATAACCTAAACTTCCTCAAATTACTGTCTGTCTTTTTGACCAACTTCTTCTGAAACAAAACTACTTGGAAGTAAAAGACTAAGCCATCAAATATGCTCCTACAGTTGCTAGGATGAATCGTGAATATTAAGCTATAAATGAGGTTAGCTCCTAAATAGCTCTTTGTATGGAAGGAAATCACAACAACTTCATTATAACCAAAAGATCCTGTGTTATATGGTTCCTACCTTTCTGTCCACACTAGGATACCCAAAGTGTTGTTTGAATAGTAACAGCAATAGTAAATTGATCACTCAATTCTGACCTCACGTCTCTGCCCCTTCCAATCTCATTACACTGGCCATCTCAAAATTAAACTCTTTCATACATTTGATTCCCTATCTAAAGCATGAAGGACATCTCTCTTCCTTTTCACCTGGTTCATATCTAGGCACCTGTCAAATCTGCTAAAACTCATTTCTTCACATTATTGGAGTATAAATCTGTCACCCTCTCTTGCTACACTCTGCTGAAATGCTAGATTGTTTGCAACCCAATTGCTATGGTTTAGACTGAACTGCTTGCCAAAGATTTGTGTGGTAGAGAGTTGCTCTTCAGCATGACAGAGATGAGGGGGTGGAACCTTAAGGGGTGGAGCCTAGTACAAGGTAAGTAAGTCATGGGGAAATTTGCCCAGAAAGACTTAATGCTGGTCTCTTGGACAAGTGAGTTTGTTTTCCAGAGAGGCCCTCACTGCACAGAGCTGCTTCCCTTTCCACATTTTTTGTTTGTTTGTTTGTTTGTTTGTTTTGCCATGCGGGCCTTCACTCCTGGTAAAATAGTTGGGGTTGCCCAGTCTTGGGCTCTCACCTTCTAAAACAGTGAACTAAATAAACCTCTTTTCTTTATAAAATATCCAGGCTCAAGTATTTTGTTATGACAATGAGAATGGACTAAAGCATTTCTATTTCTGTTTATTTTTAGTATTTGTCTCCCCCACAAACAGGAGTCTGAGGCAGGTGGAGAAATGGCATTTGAATTATTCTCAACACTATCACCTGTTTAGGTTTCCAGAGGTCTGTCTCTACCAAAATTGCTCTCCGTGGGAGACATAAACAGAATAGCTCAAAGATCATCAACATTAACTGCAACTCGATGAAAAAGTCAAATCTCAGGTGTACTATACCACAGGGTGTTGTTTGATGAGACAGACTTGGTGTTTCCAGCCCACATTGCAGTTTCATTGCTTCAACTTTTTATATATATATGTTTTTATTATATTTTGACAATCGTCATATTTTTTGACACACGTTAAGTAATAGATTCGGTGATGGGTAAGGAAAGATGCAAAATGATTATCATCCTCTTTTTAGTTTGAAACAAGCTTCATAGCCTGCCAAATAGGCCAATTACTGTTTTTAGTGGAAAAGAAAATATTGGGATTTTTAAAATTATTTCAAACTTCTCAAGTGCTAGTTTGTCTTGTAGGTCACAAAGCAAGTTAGATTAGCCATAATGGTTCTGATTTTCTATCTTCAACATTGTCCTAATCTATGCAAGAGTCATCAAAACAGAAAATAAATATGCACCAATAAAATAGTATTAATTCGCAAGTTAAATAACAGAATGATGGGCTTATGACTGTCTATGAAGGACTATACTATTGTAATACTATGGGGAAGGTTAGTGGGGGGAGGGGATCTGTAGGAAGGGAAAGGAAATCCTTGATCCTATGGAACTATATCATAAATTGATTAATTTTTTTAAAGAATGTGCTATGGTATCAAAATCAGTAAAGTTTCCCATGTTAAAAATATTTGTAATTCAAATGAAAGTCCTAGTAATACATAGCCAATGCATGAATATAGGTGACTCACTCATAATTTATGCACATCTTTCAAATCTCAGGAGACTTTCACACAAAGTGGATTTTTGCCTTTCACTTACATCAACAGAGTCAATTCATTTCCTGCTAATCAAGTTTCTAAAACATCAACTGAGATGTATTGTAGAATACATGAGGACAGTTCAGGGGATCCAGGCCAATATCCGGAATGTGAGAGGCAACCAAATGAACTTTGACCCAAAGAAAATAATACTACAAATTCCATAGCTGATTTGGCATTCTCATGGACTTGTTAACCTGCTTCTCAGCCTCAGGGCCACAGGGAGGGCAAAGGAAGCTAACTCAGGGTGCATGCCAGTGCATGTTTAAGTCCAGGATTTATCATTTTGGAAAACTGCTGAATAAAAACTTGGTATATTAGGCAAGCCTTCATATATATAGTTTTCACTGTACTTGTTTAGAGAAAACAGGGCAAGGCATGAATTTGCTTTAGAAGACACCACAAACTCAGAACCTGTGAATGTGCTAGTCAGTTGAGTATGAGGTTGCAGTGTTTATTTGTGAAGCAATTAGACAATTCACTTACTCATTCAACAAATCTTGGTTGACAATCCATACTTCATTGAGCCCATCATTATGGATCTAAAAAGAACCCAAAGATCCTACAAAATGGAATTTGTATTTTGGAATTGGGGGAGGCTCAAGAAAAATTGTAATCATGCCACTCTATGAATTGTGATCTATCTTAAGGCAGAAAATCACATATTTTCAGAAGATATTTCAAAGAGAACTAGGTAATTACCAAAGACAGAAAAATCTTGAGGAAAAGTGGTATTTCAGCTCAGATGTGAGGAATGGGACATTTGCCAAGGTGATGGATCAGGAAGTCTGGGTAAAGGTAAATAGATGTGGTTTGAGTGGTCAAGTTGAGAATACTAGCTGCTCAGTGACCAATGCATCATGAGTTTAGCTGACCGCAATCAGGCTGAGCCTTGGGTTTTTCTTGTCTTGAATTCACTCGGCTGTCATTGCATCATATGGCTTCAGCGTGGAGCATCAATCAGAATGTGACAATTGTGGAAGCAGGAACATCAGTTTATCCTGGCAGGTGTCACTATCGTAACAGGAATTTACCTTTAGTGTATTTGTTTCTGATGCAGCATCATCACTGGAGCTTGCAAAGCATGAGCAAATGGGGGTCTGTAGTAGTTCACATTTCATTCATTTTCACATCATTTTGATGTTCACAGGGGAAAGAAGGAACAACCCAGTATGTGCCTCATTCACTTCCAACAAACTTGTTAAAGCTGTGTGTGTGTGTGTGTGTGTGTGTGTGTGTGTGTGCCAATTACTGTCATAGGCACTGGGAACAGAGCAGGGAACAAGTCACATGCATTGCTTTCACTGACTGTGCATTTCAGTAGGGGAAGAAATAAGCATTTAACATAGTAGCAAGGAAAAATAAATCCAAATAAGAGGTAGACAGGAAGGGAATGGGGTACAATTTGAAGAAGTCAGGGGATATAACTCACTGAAGTGGAATTTTGGGGCATTAATGAAGACTAAGTTGTTTAAATTCGAGAATGATTACTTAAGGCAAAGGAAATATAAACAAATGCAAAGACTCTAGAGGGAATGTTGTGCTCCATATTTTCAAGAAATAGTCTGGATTGTCCTGCCATGGGCTCAGAGCCAGGTGGTAGGTTTGTTCTGGTCAGCAGGGCTCTGAAGCCTTTGGCCCATTGGTCTTCCAGTGGTCAGAGCCAGTCCTGGGTCAGAATTAATGATTCCATTCTCATCAGCACCACCACCATCTTATCCTCTTCCTCACCACGACTATAACTGCTGTCACAAGCATAATCGTCATAATTATTGCTGCCACTAATATCATCATCATCACTATTATCTTCATCATTATGATCATCACCATCACCATATGTAATTTTTTTCATTGCCACTTGGAGACTAATAACACATTATTAATTTTTATTAATGATTTTTCTTCAACATAATTTCTAATTGGCCTTGATGCTAATCTGTTTCTTCGATTTTTATTGTTATTATTTTAAAAGACATACTTATTTTATTTGAAATACAGACTTACACAGAAAATGAGAATGAGATGAACAGTGAACTTTTGTCTGCTGGCTCATGCTCCAAACTGCTGCAAAGAACAGAGCCAGGTCAAGTTGGTACCAAGAGCCTGGAACTCCAATCTGGTCTCCCGTGTGGGTGGCAAGATGCCAACCACTTGGGCCATTTTCTTTCCCTTTCCCAGACAGGAGAGTAGATCAGAAGTAGAGCATGTGGGACTCAAACCAGAGTTCCTATGAGATGCTCTCATTGCAGGTTTTCGATTAACCTACTATGCCATAATGCAATTCTTTGTTTCTTGAGGAATTCTTCAAACAGATGTAGTTTATAAAAAATCTAGCATCTTGTATTCTTAAGGAATAATGTCACAGCTAATAATTGCTAAAGGTGATTTGCGAAAGTGTTATTTTCAGATAATTAGAATATGTATAGAATATTCACAGTGTTTAAACATGACAACATTGCAATAATAAATGATACCTATTCTTGTAATACAATTCTTAGTTCGTATTACTAGAAAATTCTAGTCAATAAATTGTTGGGTAATATTGCTATGGGGAGTTTGACACAGCCTTGGTTCTTATCTCACACAAAAAAATAATTTTTATGTGGACAACTTCAGTGGGCAAGGTGAGATTTGTTAAGATAAAAACCTCCTGCTGCAGCATCAAGAGGTGGGCTCTGAGAGAAGAAAGGCTGCAGACAATGGTGGAGGTGACCGCTGTCCAACAGAATCCAGGTGAGCACAGCAGTAGCCAGTATTCAACACACACAACAAGAGGATGGGAACAAAACCTTCAGAAAGGCCGAACCGTAATCCTGTCTGGCTTGCTCAAAAAGTCATCAAAGGGGTGTGACTAGTAACTTCTTTCCACTCTCACAATAAGAATAAAAATTCAGAAGGCAGGGATGGCACTTTCATCTTGCAAAAGCATCTTCTGAGCAGAAGCAAGCAAATTTTGCACTTTTAAACAAATGTCTCCTTTTCTCATTCCAACAGGGACACAACCTAACTGCTTACAATAGAAAATGATATACAAGTATTTCTTCCTGTATTAATATTTGCACCACCCCTCTGTGGTGCTTACAATATTTTGCTTGCATTTATAGCAAGTATCATTGATACCTGTTTCTTCATTAGTTGGTAGTGACCACATTTTCAACAGTTTCCAGTCTAGAAGTAGTTACTGAGGATACCATTATAGCACAGTAGAGTAAGACACCACTTGGGACTCCCACATCCTGTCAGATTGCTGTTTCTACTGGCTACTTCGATAGCTTTCGGTCAAGACAGCCTGGGAGATAGCAGATGGTGTTCGAAATGCCTGCGTACCTGCTATTCACAAGGAAGGCCAAGCAGAGCTCTAAGCTCCGGATTTCAGCTTGATTCATCCCTGGCTCTTGTGGACACGTGGGTAGCAAAGTAAGACATGGAAAAAATTGTGTGTATGTGTGTGTGTGTGTGAGAGAGAGACAGAGAGACAGAGACAGAGAGAGAGACAAGCAGAAAGAGAGAGAGCTGCTTTTTTGAGGAACAAAAATAAATAAATGAACATTTGAAAAGGTTGTGATTAGGTAAGCATGATGCTGGCTGGCTTTGTAAAAGGGAATGGGTAGCTAACACAGGCCAACTGTTTGAATATATAATTTTTTCTTTCCCTAGTCATTAGCTCTTTTTATTAATCTATTCAAAATAATTATAAGGACTATGTGATGCCAGTTGCTTTTGAGGCACATAAACCTAAAACTATCATTTTCAGAAGCATACTAAATAATATGAATAAAAAAACAGAAATTTTAGACTTGACTGTGAAATTCTGAGGTAGTCACACTGAATTTTTAAGGTTTTTTTTAAACTGTTTTTGATTATTATGATAAGTAACTTTAGTTATAAGCTGATTTTCAGAGCAGAATAATAGTTTCCATTTATATAGATCGCTGTATATTTGGGTTGAAAACTTAAGATAATTCTGTTTCCTTTCCCAGGCCGGATCCCACTATAACAGTAGTTCTTTAATCATATGTTTGCACTTACTATTGTCTTGGCTCCATGCTAAAAGTAAGGAAATTTTTCAGAATCCTTACCCTTCTGTGTGAATCTGACCAGTAGTCCTAAAACAAAGTTTGATTGCAAAGCCCAAAGATACTGAATTCTCAAATCTAAAAATAAAATTTTATCAGATATGTATCTCTAGTCTAGTTTCCTAAATATATAGTGAAAATTTCAATTTCAAGGGTTGCAATTTTTCTAAGGGGAGATATTTTATCCTTTATTCAAATGACAAGTTAAGTGAAGCAGAGATAGCTCCTGAGGTCACCAGTTTATTGAAACGCAACAAAAATCATTATAAGAAGAGGAGGCACAAGGATATATAGGCAAAAATAGGTAAAAGAAAATTGGCCAGCGAACTCATAGTGAAAGACATACTATGTGTCCACAGAAGAGACTCCAAAATAGTTTGAGAAGCACAGTTCTTTAAAGTGAAGCTCAGAGGGTCTGAATGTGGGCCGAGCCATCAGCCTCAAGCCAAGGACTATTCATGCCAACAACATCTTCAGAGTGGATTTTTGCAAGATGTGGAGTTGCAGCAAAATGCTCCTCAAGTGGCAAGTTTAAGGCACTACAATTTGGTGCCCTGAGAAGCTGTATTATCTTATCTCCAGGTGTCAACCTTGGAGGGTCTGGTCCAAACCCACGCTGTGTCATGTGCATATCAGCGCAGAGTTGCCAGTGTGGCCATCAGGCAGCTTATTGTCTGCCAGCCAGTTACAGTTTATGTTACAAGACAAATCTCAAAGTTAGTCAAATTAACCATAATTAAAATAACAATTTACTAAGATTCCCAAGAATTATCACAAAGTATTACACACAGCATAACAAACTACCAGCAAATTGATTTCTGGACAAGCTTCACCTAATTTAGACCTCAGTCTAGGTGCCAGTGAAGCAAGATCTGACTCTGCCAAAGATAAGAGGATGTATATTTTCTCTTCATTCCCTACTCTATTTCCCAAATGCAGTCTTGACCTCCAGAAATCTAGTGAAACAGGTTTTCTAATCTTCCATCTTCAGACCACGGTGTAGTCCCCCTGTGCCTCTTTGATGCTGTCCCATTTTCCCTGAAATGGGAGAGCAGAATTCATTTGGTCTCTACTTTAAAGGAAGACAAATAGGGCCAGACCCTGCAGCAGGAGAGGGGGTGGGCAAGGGTTTGAATTAACAGCATTGGATGTTCTCATTAATGACTTCTTCAATTTCACATAACCTAAGGGAAAACCACCCCTATTCCCCTTAGAGTTGTTGATGAGACACCGTCCTACATGCACACATATAATTTTATTTTAATTGGTTTTTAAACCTTTGCCAAGACATTTCCTTGGCACATATATCCATTTTGAACATTGCAGATATAAATCATCAACTCAACTAGAAGATTCAGGTATAGTCTTTCTAATGGGAAAATTAAACACGCATTACACGGTAACCTAAGGCATTTATAGCATCTGCTAAGATTTCAGGTTTCCATTCCAAGCAAAGTTAAATGCACTCTTTAGGCTGTGGCTCTGCAGCCTCTCCCGTGAGGAAGCTCCAAGTTCATCCAAGATGTTGGAAGGACTGCAACAATCCGAGACAAGCCAGTTCTTGATCACCTGTTGGCTATTTCACAAAGGCACGGGTCATTGTTTTCTGGCTTGTAACAGTCCTACGGCTTGGCCGTGGCACATCAGGATGAACAGGAGACATGGAGTCATCTTGGGAGTAAAGACCTCAGTATTTTATGCATGCCATGGAACATAAGCTTCTTAGAAATAGGGTGCTGTGAATAGAATGTTCACTGTGGTTAGAGGGCTGAGGCAGGATTGCTTAATCGTATTCGCAGAAGCAACTGGATCTATTCAAAAGGAACTTATTGAGCCTCAGTTTATAATACATTGTGAACATTTATATGGAATACAAAGGTAAATCATGCACAGAAATTAACTACTTAACATTAGTTAACCTTACAATAGTTTATTAGAGGAGTTAGGAATGAATTAAATCACTGATAAGCACAAAGTAGATAATGAACATTAGAAATACAGTAGTTTAATATATTTATTTGTGTTTTCATACCAATTATTCGGTGCTGTTATAAAAATCTTTTAGATTTGATACAACATTTAGGTAGGAGTAGTATACACAGAGCTAGGGGCTCCCCAAAATTCTAAAATTGTGGGTAAAACATAGTTGGTTATCTGTTTTTGTCACTGGATATTGCTCGCTGGTCATGCTGCGATAACGAAATCCTATGCAGTTTGGGGATTGCAATGTTTAGTAGCTTTTCCCTGTTGTAGATGGACATGGCAATGATTAGAAAGGAGTTCTGAACCTGAGCCTGTGACAGGTTGGGCCTAGTGAGCCATGAAGACTCTTCCTGGAATCCTTGGCCTCCTGAGCGCTTATGGTCACTGTTAGTCATCCTTTTGCCTAGGCATGTATAGCGTGCAAGTGCGTGTGATCATTTCCACACAATGTTACCCCTATGCAAACCACCATCTGGGAAGAGAATTTATTTAGCCCTTGTGCATCTTAGATGAATTAAACAAAACATTGTGTTACTGCAACTATCCTTTATTTGTAAATATTTCTGTTGTCTATGACACAGTTTAAAAAAACCTCTTGGTTTCTCAGAATTATGGTGCAAATGAAAGCTTGTGATCCATCCGATCAGTTGTTTATTCAAAGAATAAATTTCAAACCTGAAAGTTTATTGAAAAATCCAAATATATCCCACCAAAGGCAACATTACCAATGTTAATTTTAAAAATCTAAAAAGTAATTTTACAATGTGAAGAGAGTGCTGATGTGGTTTTGGAGTAAGCACAAGGTTAAAGGGGAAAGAATTACAGGAAGACTAATGATTCTGAAGGATGTCAGCAAGAATTACGGTGCTTTTAGGGAAAAGGGGTTGACTCATCTCCTCTCTAGACATTTAATTTATTTTCTTAAGATCAGTCATTAAGAAACATTCCTTATGACTCCAAATAATGTCACGTTCCCATTCAAATGAATCACATGAATGGTAGCCCTGGGCAGTCTATTTTGCTAGAAATCTGTAAGTTCAATTCCACCTAGACGAAGCCTGACAAGTTTCTTTGGGCTTGTGATGACAAAAATCTTCACTGGGGAATGCATTGTGGATGGTAAATGGAATCAAAACAGCCCTACCTGCACAAGTGCTTTGGATCAGTTTTATTTTGTTTATCCTCTTGCTCATTCTAGCCTCTAGTACCAACTCCACAGGAACTGTATCAGGTACAGATTCCAAGTCAGACATAATAATAAAGGAAAATGGGACCTGGCACGGTAGCCTAGTGGCTAAAGTCTTTGCTTTGCATGCGCTGGGATCTCATATGGGTGCCTGTTCACATCCTGGCTGCTCTACTTCCCATCCAGCTCCCTGCTTATGGAATTGGAAAGCAGTTGAGGGCAGCCCAAAGTCTGTACCCACGTGGGGAACCCAAAGAAGCTCCTGGCTCCTGGCTTTAGATGAGCTCAGCTACTGCCACTGCAGCCACTTGGGGAGTGAATCAAACGGATGGAAGATCTTCCTGTTTGTCTCTCCTGCTCTCTGTATATCTGCCTTTCCAATAAAAATAAATATATTTTTTTAAATAAAGGAAAATAAGATAATGGATCAACACCACCTGAGGTAGCCTTAGCTTCTTGCACAGCCTTTTGTTTTGACAGAATGAAAGATAGTACACACATGCCAGATATCCACTGAAAATGTCATTCCGTGTAATTCTTACCATAATCTTATAAATTATGGGAGATAGCTACTGTAAATTTTTAAAGAGTAAACATTGTTAGAATTAATATTTGCATCATTAAATTTTTCACCATTAATGGATTTTTAGATGTAACCACACAATTTGAAATCAACCCTGTGTTTTAGACTATTCACCTGTATTCTAGAAATTTCATATCATTAAGCTACTTAAAAGTTGGAACAATGATTGCAGGCATAGGATAAAGAAAATCTGACACAAGCTCTTCAGACTAAACCTAAAGTGTCACGTCGAACATCCTTGGATAAATGAGTGGTAGAAGCAGGCGTCACCCTTCTGCCATCTGCAGATTTGAAAAGCTGGATTGCCCATAGATAACCCTCTCTTTCCTCTTCTTTTTAAATGAATAATTATCCCTGCCTCTACCTTTGGGCATAAATTAAAGTCTCACTAATTGACAGAACTAAATATCCAAACCCTTTCATCTTCCCCAGGAGCTTGTCTGGGTGCCACAGATGGAAGAGTGAGGAGATGAAAATCAAGTTTCTTCATGTGGCTGTTGAGCCGTAGCACCTGTAGAAGATGTTTTGGGAAGGAGGACATTGCTGTTACTGTATTGCTGCTTAGAGAATAGTCCAACATCTTTACTATGATGTTAAATTCTTGTCTAATATGGTACTAGTGGGTGCTTTATTGGCATACTGGGTTACATTCACTCTCCCATTACAAATGCCAGGAGCCTATGGAATTGTATCATAAAATGATAATAATAATAAAATGTTTAAAAATAAATAAAAATCAAATTAATTAGACAGTGTTTCTGTTGTCTTCCATTTTAGAATCTTTCCTCAAATTATTTTTCTACTTGTTTAGCATGTCCCTCTTTCATCTAACTTCACTATAATCTGAGCTCAACTTATGCCAGAGCCCAGCTTCAGCCGAGTTCAGAACTCAAGAAGGGTGCATGGAATAGGCATAAGAGAGAATAAATGGACCACTACAATTTCAGGATCATAATGGACAATGCAAGAAAGCTGTCCTCTTAATTTATACAGAAGCCTTCACAAACTCTGGCACCGACTTTTCACATCTGGTCAAGAGGGCATTCCTAAGGATAGTTCTGCCAATTGTTTCACCTTGAGGCAGGATATCAGACATCCTAACCCTGTGCTCAGGAAGTTCTCAATAGACAGTGCATATCAATCAGTAACACATTCTTACTACAATCCTCATTCTATAACTTAGTCTTGAATCAGTTAAGGGAGGAAATGCATCACAGAAGGAGAGACCTAAAGATCAAGGAAAGAGGAAAAAAACCAAGCATAGATTCCTACTACACCCAGGGACTCAACACCCTTGATTAGCATATGGTCAATGGACAGCATGAATAGTAAAAGGCCGTTTTGTCAAGAGGTTATTAGCAACATCAACTTCCAAGCTCACAATGATAGTAAAGACAGTGAAGCAGTGGCAGACAATACCTAAATAGATTACAGAATTCTCAGTGGGGTTGTCTGGTGTCCAAGCAAAGGGAGGTGGAACTGCTTTTCAGGTGGTTGTAGAGACATCTGCTGGGCCCTGCCACGCAGTGGGAAATTCCTTGTGGCTTTGCCTGCAACAGAACAGTTCTCTTCACACCTTCGTGCCCTCCACACCCACCACACGGACACCATCAAGCTTAAATATTTTTTGTTTTGTTTTGTTTTGTTTCCTCCAGGACATTGTTCTTCCCTTGGTGTTATTTAGATACAGTCCCCTCCACTTCCTGTTTTCATAGAATGTAATGGTTATAGAATAGCTAATATATCTGTCTTCTTTAATGATAAGGATAAAGATACATTTCCTAAGGAAATTTCCATTATTATTTCTATTTACAGATGGGGTAAATGAGTACTAATGATTGAATAAGCTATCCAGGTGCACTGTGAGTAAAGAACCCAAGAGTTACACCTGGTCACTTTGACAGCCTTACCTTTGGTCATTTTGCTACTACCTGACCTGAACCTGGCCATATTCTTTTCCAAACCAATCCTTATTCCTCACATAATGCCAGGTGCATCCTGAAACTTACACATACTTGTTAAACAGGAATAAGTGGCTCCAGAAAGGATGTAAAACTGAAACAAAATGACCTTGTAGCTGAGAGCTAGACTACAATATCCTGCAGTAAATCTGTAGCATGTCCACAGAATCCCAGCAAGGATCAGGTAGTTCCATTCAAACACTCTGGTGGGACATGACAGAGTTAAACCACTGCCTATTGTCTGCAAACACAGAGAAGGATTCAACTCAATCACGAAAGTAACCAAATGCCCTCCTCCCCCAGTTTACACAAGAGGCAGCTGTTTCTTAAATGGTGACAACTGGGTCCTTAATCCTTTTGGCTACCTCTTTAAACGTTTTCAGTCAGTTATGAAGCTGCCCATGTTTCCTGACAGAACCCAATCCAGAACAAGTCCCTCAAAGCGTATAACACGTATGAAACATACAAAGCCTATGCGCTCATACCCTTGTGCCTCTTCTAACTCTCTTTTACCAGAAGTGCTTATGATGTGTGGTTTCCCTTGCGACAGCAGCAATGGAGCTACTAAACAGTTTGGCTTTACCATCTGTGTATTTCTGGCTGTCGTGGGTGGGCATTGACAGAGCAAATGAGTGCTCACCCATAGCTGTGACGGAGTGAATGAGACCTCAGGAAGGTGGCACTCTTACTCATTAAGCTACTAATACTCTCACTAACGGTTTATGCTGGGAAAACTTATAGTTGACATCAATGCACTAAGATCTTAACCAAATTTGCCAATATACACTATAGCTTATTATTTAGCCAAAACTATCATTTTCAAACTTTCTGTAATTTATATTTTGACTTCACTCTCTTTCCTTTAAAAACCCCTCCCTTAATGGAGCCTACTGATGTGTGATGTGACAGGTGAATGCCATGTAGTAAAGGTCACTACCAATTTCATGCCCTATCAATCACTTCTTCTATGGCATTGATCTTTACAAAGAGTCACTAATTTTTAATCCAAAGGTTTGACAGTAATTATTGAGAACAGAATTTATGGTTTAGAAGCAGAAATTTGAATTATGAAATAATTTTTCAACACCAGCTTTAAAATGTCAGCAAATTTTGCTACAAAGGCAAATACAGATACCTAAAATGATCACGATCCATTTTAGAAATGTCAATATTCAGGCACTTTCAGTTTATGAAAACTTGGGTGCTTTATAGCTACATAAGAGTGATAAAATGCAAAATCATGCTTTCTGTCTGGCACCAACAAGTGGAACTAGGGTTTATGAATGGTTACATCTCACTTTAATGAGAAGATTTTATTGGCTCTTTTGTCAAGTTTGAAGGAATTTGAGGAACTTAGACTACTATCGTTGTTCTCATCTGAAAACCTGGTTAGCAATTTTACCTATCCCTGTTGCACTATTTGGTATTTAAATGAATAAATGTAAGTAGTACATTAGCATCAAGCTTCATTTATATCAATGATGTTATTATATGTGTAACTTTTATCACTTTAAAAAAAATCTATTTAATTTTATTAGAAAGGCTGATTTGCTGACAGAAGGTGATACAGAGAGAAAGATCTTCTGTCCACTGATTTATTCCCCAAGTGGTTACAAGTGCCAGTGCTAAACCCCCCTTCACCCAAAACCAAGAGCCAGGATCTTCTTCCAGGTTTCCCGTGCATATGCAGGATCCCAAGGACTTGGGTCATCCTCAACGATTTTCCAGACCACAAGCAGGGAGCTAAATGGGAAGTGTAGCATCAAGAACATGAATCGGTGCCCGTATGGGATCCTGGTGCGTGCAAGGTAAGGATTTAATCACAGGCCATTGGGCAGGGTCCTATTAGGTTTTTGTTTGTTTGTTTGTTTGTTTGTTTCAATAACACCCAACCTTCAAGATGTACAAATCATTTATGTGTCATTGTCCAATTTTGTATTCCTGATTATTTCAATAATTATTTTAATAAAAATGGCAGGGCCTGGAGCGGTGGCGCAAGTGGTTAAGGTCCTCACCTTGCACGCCCCGGGATCCCATGTGGGTGCAGGTTCTACCCCGGCAGCCCCGCTTCCCTTCCAGCTCCCTGCCTGTGGCCCGGGAAAGCAGTCGAGGACGGCCCAAGACTTTGGGACCCTGCACCCGCGTGGGAGAACCAGAAGAGTCTCCTGGCTTCGGATCGGCATAGTATCGGCCCGTTGCGCTCACTTGGGGAGTGAATCATGGGACGGAAGATCTTCCTCTCTGTCTCTCCTCTCTGTATATCCGCCTTTCCAATAAAAAAATAATAATAAAAATAAATCTTTAAAAAAATGGCTAACTTACTAGCTGATGATGCTGTTTGCATGCCATCCACAGTCATTAATGACAAGAATATTACCTTCAAAAATGGCAAAGCTTCAGACAGTTACAAGAAAATAAGCATCCATGTTGAATGCCTTTTGACATTAATTCAAGAAAATAAATTCCTTACAGAATGTAAAGGTTGGGCCCGGCGCGGTGGCCTAGTGGTTAGAGGTCCTCGCCTTGCACGCCCAGGATCCCATATGGGAGCCGGTTCTAATCCCGGCAGCCCCGCTTCCCTTCCAGCTCCCTGCCTGTGGCCTGGGAAAGCAGTCGAGGATGGCCCAAAGCTTTGGGACCCTGCACCCGCGTGGGAGACCCGGAAGAGGCTCCTGGCTTCGGATCGGCATAGTATCGGCCCGTTGCGGCTCATTTGGGGAGTGAATCATCGGACAGAAGATCTTCCTCTCTGTCTCTCCTCTCTGTATATCAGCCTTTCCAATGAAAAAATAATAAAAATAAATCTTAAAAAAAAAAGAATGTAAAGGTTAAATAAGGCAGAAATCATAATTGATAAAAATCTTTTGTTAAGTCACTGGTGATGCATAGATGTGAGGACTGTTGAATTCTTTGTTTAAGTACCACAGACAACTGCGGACCAAAAAATAAACACATACTAAAATACAAACAAGTGAAGACTGGGACCCAGACAAAAAAATATTGCCATAGAGACTAAAGAAGATTGGAGATTTTTTTTGGAGACACAAATTTAAAAGTCAGAGAAAATACTGTAATATCATAATATGTTGCTAAATTTTGCAGTCTCATGCCAAGATTAGGATATTACCCTTGAGAGGTCAGCTAAGATTTATATCCACTAACCTAAAAGCTCCTACTCCTGATGTAATTACATAATACCACCAACAGGTCCAGGTACCATCATGAGCAATGAATTTTCATTGTCGTACCCATGCACTCTTCAATTCAGTCTTCTGTTCCATAGCCCAACCCATGTATAAAGAGGCCCTACCCACTGATAAAGGGCTTATTTTTGTTCCCACAGCCCAGATTCCCATTACAATCTAGACTGCATCTTATGTAAGCACAGGACTCCTACACATTGGTCCCTTCCTGAAACTTAGGGTGAATGCCAACTTTCAGTTTTCTGTGGCATGAATGCTAACGATGACTGAAAGTGAATTCCAATGAGCATTTCCAACTACCATTCCAACCAGTGACTCTTCCCTAAGCGCTTCCCTAAGGTGAACTGCCCTGTGCCAATAGTTTTCATCAGCACAGAACAGTTAGAGAAAAAAGCAGATGCTGGTAAATCTAAAATCACAGTCTCAACAGTAAACAGTTGAGAACTTGTTTTTTTCTATTCTCCTTTACAGACAAACTTCTAGATAAGTATTTTCTACCAGAAGCCACCATGAACTCAAACCCAGTGAAATCTAGCCTCCACCTTAATCGCTTACTGGAAACGTTCTTTCAATCTTCGTGACATTTGGAATTAGAAATCAGTGGCATCTTCCTCTTCCTTGTTCTTTTTTTTTTTTTTTAATCCACTTCTTTCATGCTAGACAGTGTTGATTACTGTGATTAATCTTGTGTTTTTTCTTCTCCTCCTGACTTTGCATCTTTACCATGACAGCTTTATATCTACACATACTATAACCAGATCAGTGTTTTTAATCCTTTCAAGTGTTACGGAAAGAAAAAGCAAAAGAAGATAAAAAAAAAGACAAAAGAGACTGCATTGTCCGTGCAGATTTTTAATGCATGGTATTTAATGCATTTTTTGGTTTTCAGTTGTTGTCTTTTTCCAGTGTCCAACAAAAATAAATAAAAATTAACATTATCTTGTAAATTATCTATATTTTCCTTCAATATCTTAAGGTACACAATTATCAAAGCTGATATTGAACACAAACAAATTGATACAATTCAGTACTCTGACAAAATTCAAAGTCAAATAAGTTACTTTAAACTGCATGCAATACAATTTTATGTTCCATAGCATCTTTAATAGAAAATGTATACCAAGTGGTTCTTCAGATTTACAAAGTGCAATTACAGAGTGCAAAACAAAGCAAAGACAAAACACATTAGATACACTTAACACAATGAAATTTGAATATCAGGCATATTCTAGATAAAATTCTTCTTTAGTTAAAACATCAAAATGTACTCCAGAACCAGAGTTTATAAAACTTTTTACTCCCCCTGCAACCATAAATAGAGTAAAAACAAAAAAAAACATCAAACTTTTGTAATGTCTGCAGAACAGTTTGGAGCAAGTATAAGAGTGCCTCATTCAGGAAGTTTTGAAGACTGCACTACTGAATGCAACAAAAATTAGTCACTAGCATCAAATATTAACTGCGTAAAATTTTCTAAATTATCCATGCAGCTGACTTTAGCTAATTCTTTTCTCAAAAACTGAAAAATAAGAGTATGTGTTAAGATTTAGTCACACCAGTACACCAGTACCGCTACTGAGACTCTTGGCAGAGGTGAGGACAAGTGTGTCCAGGAGAACAGTGAAGTTATATTGCACTGAAAATGTTTAATATTTTAAATAACTCTGTTTCAAGATTAAGCCTTTGGTACAAGTCAGAGACCTTAATGTCTTTGATTACAGTGTATATCGATTGGTTTATTGTGTGGCCTTAATGAAATAGTGTAAATTATGCATGTATACGTTTTTAAAATTTTTATTCTACAGGGAGCTGGATCAGAAGTGAAGCAGCTGGGATACAAACTGGCACCCATATGGGATGCTGGCACTCACACGTGGAGGACCAGACAGCCGAGCCATCACAATGAAACCCATAATTTTTACTTTGGTCTCAAATATGCATAGCAACTTTCTAAACACCTACATGGCGAAATCCATAAACTGAGGGAGACAGTCTAAATAGGAGTTGAGTTTTTCTCAATTGTTTTTATGGCTATTTGGCGTTATACTTACAAAATCTTTTTTTCACTAATAAAAATAAATTCAGGACTTTTTTTATAATTGGATATGAACTTATAAATTCAAAATGTAATTTGGGCTCATTTCATAAATACTCTTACTGAAAATTGAAGCTGGTATTGTACTGGAATGACTTAGTATCCCATATTGAAAGTGCTGATTCGAGTCCTAGCTGTTCCACTTCTAATCCAGTCAGTGATTTGGGGCCTGGGAGAAGAGTGGAGGATGACACAAGTACTTCAACGCCTTCCATTACACAACGGGCTCTTGGCTTCAGCTTGCCTAGCCCTGGCCCTTGCAATCTTTGGGGACTGGACCAGTTGACGGAAGATTTCTTTACATCTCCACCTCTTTCCTTTCCCTCTACTACTCTAATTTTCAAATAGATACACACAATTAGTTATTTAATATAATTTAATGAAGTTTTTAATATGATTTCAGATACTTAAATAGATCAATATTGAGAACCTTTTATAAATGAAATAAACTTGGTTACTGGTCAATTAATAAGCTTTCTTTCAACTATTCAAGATCACTGAAAATTTTCTTTCCATCCATCAGCGTGTATAACGTTTAAATTGCTTTTATGTAACACATTAGACTTCAGCTGTATTAAGTAGGAAACAACAATAAGCCTTTAGATCTCCCTGATTTTTATTCTATTTCCCCTTTTCTTTTTTCTAAGTTTAATATATTCACAACAGAGCAACAAGTGACTGCAGTTCTATGATTGATGAGTTCCTGGACCCATATGTCTTTGGGTATGAACATATATTTGTATACATTTTTATTTGTTTTGTCTGCTTGTTTCCATAATAGTAAGAGACAAAACCAAGATGCTACGAGAGTGTCTGGTAAACCCATCACTGTATGCAATGCATGGATATACAGGGAGGCAAGTCCCCACACCCACTAATCCAAGGTGAGCCATGGCTTATCATCTCTTTGTTACATTAGCAAGATGGAGGAAGAATGGATCCTCCCTGATGCAGAGACTCTGACCAAAGGTTTAGCATTCAGCGGGGTAGCCTCCTGGGGAAATCAAAGGCAGGGACAGCATGGCTCCTTAAGCAATGGCCCCAGTCATTAACTCATTGCAACTCATGGGGCTCTGTGTGCAGAGGAAACCAAGAAACCTGTCTCTCCCAAAACACAAATGATAGAAAAGGGGTTTCATCTTATCCTCTGTAATGAGGCATGGTTAATGAAGCCTCTAACTTTCAAGTCTTTCAAATGATTTTCTCATTTGGAAAAACGCACTAGTATTTTTCTATTTTTCCCACTTCGTGTGTGAAGATATGGTTTTAAATAAGCAGCTGCTTCTTCGGTCATGACTATCTTGGTGAAAGTGAGATAACTTTTCATCTTTAGGCAATATAAATAAGTATTGTCTTCTTAACTTATAAAACACTAGTTTATTAAATTTTGGACTCAGAATTCTTCAACAAAGTCTTTATGAATGCAAATACCCTGAAAAGCAGCGGAAAATCTTGACAACGAATGCAGACTTTTTCTTATTGTCATGTAAGTAGCAATTATGCAACCTACATGTTGTCTACACAAAACAGGCAACTTTGTGACTCCATAAAATACCTACCGTGTGAACTGTGACATAAGATTAAGGTTTTCAGTTCATCTGATGGAAGGTTAACCAGTTGCTGGGCAACTTGTACCTGGAAGAGTACCGGCTGCCTGAGGGAACTGCCTGCTTTCCCTCCCTGCAGCTGAGTCCGGAGTGGCAGCTGAGATCACAGGGGAAAGAGGTCAAGATCTTCCCAGGCTCAGATTGTTACTAGGTTTTGTTTCTCCTAGATGCTAATTGCATTACTATTTCAATAAATGACACATTGGTGCCAACTGTTTCAAATCATGATATAGTCAAACCAGTGATCACAGGTTTGAGGATTCAAAAATAAACCACTTAATTTCACCATATGTTTAAGCTTATAGAAATCTGTCATTCGTTGACACTTTTTCAGCCACGAATTGGACACTGCTCACTCCTAAGCACTGTGTGACAGGCGCATAAGCTTTGGAGCTTTCAATGAAGCATTCAGCTCAGGAAATTATTTCTTACAAAAATATCAATTCCCTGGTGGTATTAAATATATTTTACATATTATATATTATCAAATCATCAAAAACAAAACAAAACAAAAATAAAAACATGTTCTAAGTATATTAAAAAATATACAGTTATTGACCTAACACATGACTCAACCATAAATATTATTAATAAAATAGGAATATTAGCCTTAACAAGGCATGTTGCGTGCCCTTGACTATACAGTGGATGGAGCCATTCAGACTTGTAGTAATCCTGGATCCCGAGAGGTCACCCTCTCATACTCCTTTGATTCTTTACTTTGCTGATGTTTATACCTGGAAATATTCAGAAATGAAATTGTTAGTCCTGTAATTCAAAACAATATGAGCAAGATATATTACCAACCAAAAAAACCCAAATAGACTCCAATCATATATTCACACAATTTCCAAAATGACAACTGTAAATAAATTAAGGTTGGACAAGATGAGAACAGGAGAGAGGAAGAGACAGGGTTTGCTGATGACACACTTTAGAAAGAAACGGTGAAACACTTAAAGGATTCTCGGAGGCTACAAGCAGATCACATATATTGAATATTGTGAAATTCCAGAAGGATATGTGATTGCCTTAGACTCTGGGTTTTGTTTCTCTCTCTCTCTCTCTCTCTCTTTTCCTTTCCCATCTCTCTCTGTTCCCTCTTCCCTCCCTCTCTGGCCTGCCTCCATTCATTATTTTAAAGAGCTAGTATTTCAAATATCACCCCACATCATTACATTCCACCCATCACATTTAGATAATGCTATTACCAACCCAAATGATATTTATCACATATTAACTATGTGACTGGCAAAATCTTAAGTGCCATAGAATCATTATGTATTTTATCTTCACAATGACCCATATCATCCTCATGTTATAAACAAAGCAAATTAAGTAGAGATATATTACACTTAGAATATTCATTCATTGATTGTTATAATATTTTTTATATTTTATTGATTTATTTTTATCTGTTTGAAAGGCATAGAGACAGAGAGAAAGAAGGACCGAAACACATATAGTCCCATTCTCTGGTTCACTTCTAAAATGTTCACCACAGCTGAGGCTGGAACTGGCCAAAAACTCAATCCAGGCTTCCCATAATGGTGGCAGTGACCCAAGGACCCAAAGAACCATCATCTACTGCCTCTGAGTGTGCATATGAGCAGGAAGCTGGATTGAAAGAGGAACTGGAATTCAAACTAAAGCAATGCAACATGGGATGCAGGTGTCCAAGCTGATACTGGCAACTTAATCACTGTACCAAATGCCCATCCCAAACTAATAAATTCAAGGGGTTAAGTATAATAGCACCATCATACCTATGTTTCAATTTCACAGGTACAGTGTTATTTTTACACTGCTTATAGAATCGTATTGTTTTTTAAGTAATTTGTTAAAGTGGAGTGTAAAATTACATTGACTTACCATCTGCAGAAATAATATATGGAACCAGCAACTATGACGAGAAACAAGATGATAAGTATCACAGTCAATGCCACATATTCTTTGCTCAAGGGTTGGTGGACCGTTAGAAAGAAGTGTTCACATCGGACTCCAGTGTAACCCACTTCACACCTAAAGGATAGTGCAAGAGAAGGATCAGTTATTTAAGAAAGATTTCATGATTACGAATTAGCTTTGTAAGAATGCATTTCACACTACAATGCAAAAAGTTGGCGATATCCTAGATACTGTAAACATGGATGCAAAGATTCATTGTAGAGATGGGGCAGCATTGATCAAAGGTCTCCACATGGTTATACATGGTAGTACATGTCAGTTTGGTTCAACTGTCAGCTGGGCTGATTCTGTAAGATGATGTTTTGTTCGTGTTGCAGGATTTAGATACTTTTTTCCCCAAATCACTGGAATCAATCTTAACAAAACAGCATCCACAGAAGCCCTGTGAAAACAGTTAAATACAGAGTTTCTGAAGTGGCCAGAAGAGGTAAGCCTCTTAAACGCTCTGCATCCTGAGCTCTCTGCACATTTTGTAAGTCCCTCTTTATTGTTTAATTTTTAAAAAATCAGTTAATAAAGTTTCTGTTAATATAAGCAAAGTGCACATTAGTAGCCCATGAGAATAGAAGGTAACTTCAAAATCTGAGAAACAGTCTTGTAGATTGTTTTTGCCTTTTACCTGCAATAATTTTCACTCATGTCCACCAGGTAAATGCATTGTCCATGTAAACAATAGCCATTCATGTCAGAGCCACACTTGGTGATGGACACCTGAGCCACACGTGGATTGTCTTCCGTCTGAACTGTGAGGGAAAGGGAAAAATAAACACATTCTGTTGTCTTCTTGGAAACATCACTTGCCATTTCAGAACAGTAACCACTGGCCTCAAATTCTAAACACTCATGTAGGATTACATGTGAGATACATACATACATATATATGTGTGTGTATATGTATACATATGCTTAAGCATGCATGTATATGCATACATATATTTGTATATGTATATCTTCACTCTCTCAATATATATATCACATATACATATCATATATTTATATCATATATATACAAAACACCTAAGTTTATATATATATAAATACTGAATATCAAGTTTACATCCTCCTATCTGCTTGGGATGCAATCTGCCTCTGTGACAGTAAAGTTTCAGGGAATGGATAAATTGTTCTCTGTCTCTTTAAGCTCAACTCTTCAAACAAAATAGGGTTTCCCCCCACCACTTCCAGTTATTATTCCTCTACAAGGAGTTTAAAAAGTAATATAGCAGCAAATACCTTCCTTTTTTTTTTTTGATTGCCACATATTTATAGTCATGTCACCTACATTTCTGCTTTTAAAATAGTGCAGCCCTTTGATATCACATTGATGAAGCTGGATTTACCTAAAGCTGTGCAGTTATCTTCGGCTTCTCCTGGGATACACGATGGAATTACAGTGGTACCAAGAACTGCTTGTAGAAGATGGAAACCTATTTGTGGAAGAAAACAAATATATAATTAACATTTAAGAGAAAACCTTTAAGTGAGTTTCCCCATAACTTCAATATTTGAGATACTGTGGTGTTACGTAAGAGAATATGCATAAAATGAAAATGTTCATGGGAATAGGCAGTTAACCGAAAGTAAATGAACTTTCAACTCTTCTACACAAAGGTACATTCAATGGCATTGAAGTCATACTTAAGCTTTGATCTACAACGTGGCACAGTAACATTCCAAAAACCTAAATTTAAAGCCTTGTCAGTACAATGGAGCAGTACAATGGAGCAGTAGGCTAAACCTCCAGCTATGGTGCCAACATCCTCCTTGGCCATCGGTTTATGCCCTGGCTTCTCTACTTCTGATGCAACTTCCTGCTTTTGGTCCAGAAAAGCAGCATAGGATGGCCCAGGTCCTTGGGCCCCTACACCCATGTGGGAAACCTGGAAGCAGCCCTGCCTCTGAATCAGTTTAGTTCTGGCCGTTCTCTCTATCTCTCTTCCTTTCTGTAACTCTGCCTTTCAAACAAAAAAAAAAAAAGAAAGAAAAGAAAAAGAAAATTTTAAAACATTTTTGAAGCCTTATTTCTTAAGAATCTTAGCAATTGTGGAATTTCCATTGTTGTACCTCCATGATATATTCACAGTGATGCTCCAATGAAGACCCCATCACAAGAGGCCAGTGTTGTACAGCAATGAGTAAGCCACCATCAGAGGAGCCTGGCTGCTCTGCTTCCAGTCTAGCTCCCTGCTAATACACCCAGGACAGCAATGGAACATGGCCCAAGTGCTTAGGTCCCTACAGCCACCTGGGAAACCCAGACGGCCTTCTTTGCCCATGGCTTCAACCTGACCAAGCCCCAGCTGTTTGGGAAGCAAATCAGCAGGTGAAGATATTCTCTCTCTCTCTCCTCATCTCTTTCTTTCTCCTCCCTCTGTAATTTGATCTCTCAAATAAATAACATCTTTCTAAAAATTCCTATTACAAACGAAGCCATCAAATAAAAAACAGCTTCTGCTGGTGGTGACAGTTAAACAGGAAACCTAATGTGGGATATGCCCATTGTTGATTTAAGTTCCTACGTTACTTATTGCATTGAATATACTGTACAGAAAAACAGATGTCAATTAATAAAACACAATCTAACTAAAATCATAACACAGCCATCCCCTGATGTACACATGGAATTATGAATTTACATCCTTTCTATAAAATGATGTTGTATTTTCACATGCTCTATACACAGCCCTCCTGTAGACCTTAAATCTCCCAATTACTTATAATATCCAATACAATGTGAAGGCATAGTAAACAGTCATTGTACCGTATTGCTCAGTGAGTAAGAACAAGAGAGAAACTCTGCACAGAAATACCATATTCTTTTTCATGTGTTCTCATGAGGATATGGAGGGCCAACTCAAATCTCTTATCTGACATGAAAAGGAACAGCACACTGAGCCCTAGCCACAGATCCAGTATCTGTCCACACAGCAAAGATTGGAACCAGCTGTTCTGTGTGTTTCCAGTTAAAAGATAATTATCAGAAAATGGGCATCAGAGTGACTCAAATCACTTCTGAATTGTATAAAAGCCCTGATAAGAAATCTTCTGTTGGCACACATGTTTGCCTAAGAGCATTTAACTTCTTCTGTTTAAGCATCAGGTATTTGTACTTCAAGCACTCTTGCCAGTTGGTATCAGTAACTGTTGTGCCGTGGATATCAGCGATGACTGCAGTGGTAAGAGTTAGCTGTTAAAATGTTGTGAACATGTACTCTGTACTATGCATGCTTCTACTCATTTTACACCTATTATCTCACCTGATCCCCTCATTCACTCTAAGATACTCATTATATATGAAGAAAAAAAAAAGCACAAAAAAGAATTCAGATAACATTTCCAAGGAATACCTTTTATTGAACAGGCCGCATTACAGAACTTGTAAATGGACAAAATACTAGCATGCAATGGACATCACGTCAGACCCGTGCTCTGTCATTGAAGTGCGTGCTTTTTACCTCAAGGGAAGCATCAACCTAGTGTGGAAAGGCAACTTTGGGAGAAAGCATGAGCCACATGTCTTGGGAAGAATAGACTATCTTCTTTCAGTCTTAACTTTTCCTACTTTACCCAGTTTTTGAGAGAATGAAACGAAGTGATACCTTTCTGAAAACTCCTGGTATAGTAGAGACTCCCAGGACTGTTTCTTGACGCGCAATGTCCAGCTGCACACTAGAAGAATGTGAGCAGTGCCCTCTACCGGTTCAAAACAAAATCATAATTCTTTATAATTTGGGAATTTATAGGATGATTTAATCCACTGAATTTTGTATTTTTCTCATGCAAAGGCTTGTGTAAAACAAGTTAACTATATTTTTGTTCTAAACTCCAAATTTCCCATTTTCAGAATCGTAGTTTGTATTAAGTTTCAAGTTTGACACTTCCCTTGAAGTAGTGACTAGCTCCAGCAAGCCCCAAAGCATTTAAATTAAATGTCTTGCCTGAGACTTCTTATTATATGGAAGAGTTAAGAATTCATATGTCAACCACGAGTCTCATCTGCTGCCAGTGATTTGAAAAAAATAATAATACTGTTTCCTAGAAAAGTTTAGGACAATGATGTCCCTGCTACAACAACTCGTAGATCTAAAACACATCTTCCTTCTTAATGACAAAAATGTGGCTAGCACCTAGGTCTCACTGACAGCTAAACAGCGATGAAAACAATTTTCATCAGACTTTTTTGTAGAGTATGAGCTAAATCATCACTCCAGTCATTTTTTGTTTTACTTTTAATATAATTTTGCCATGCATTTCACTGCTGAAGAAATAGAGCCCTTCACATTATCTCCTCAACACCCTGGGATTGTCCTTGCATGGGCTGTGCATATGTCATATCCATCCCTCCATGTTTCTTCAACAGAGGGAAAGTTCTGGAACGAAAATTATTACTTCCCCTCTAGGAAAATGCCAGTTATGAAAAAAAAAAAGAAGAAGAAGAAGAAGAAAGAAATAGACCTTGAAAGCCAGTTTCCCCAAAAGCCAGAAACAAAAACTAGCACAGCGCTGTGAACTCTAATATAGAACCCAATGAATTGTTTGGGGCTATTTCTTTCTCTTTTATCTTTATGTTTTTCCCCCCAAGGATTTTAGTAATTGTTAGTTTTTCCATTGTTAGAAATTTTTCTCTAGTTGCTCAGGCCACAGGTGAAATATTTGCCTTTGTTATTTGAAGAATGCTCAGCAAAGGGTGTGCCTGCATGAACACTGGGCTTTGCTTTCCTGGGACGCTCCCTTGGACAGAGTCCACAGCTCAGGACAGTTTCTATGAGACTTACTGAACTAATCCAACAAGAGCATGGGTTGCAGAGGAAATTACCAAGAATTTTTATACTTCCCTCAAAGTGTGTAATCTTAATTCCATCCTAAACATACTGATATATAGCCAAGAAAACAATAAAATCCTGTGTCTGGCTCTAAATCCTATGTCCATCTGCGCAGGGTCAAGGCCGTGTTTTTCAAGTGTCCCTTTCCTGTGCCTCAGTTGCGGATAGTCAGAAGGTCGAAAATTCACCTAGAATATTATGGGACCCTGCATGTCCCCACCATGAAGAGTCAGTACTCATTATTTTGCTTGGTTTTTATTTTTTTCAGATTCATTTATTTTTATTTTAAAGACAATTACAGTGAGAAACGGGGACACAGAGAGAGAGAGAGAGAGATCTTCCATCCACTGGTTCACTCCTCAAATGTCCAGAATGGGCAGAGCTGGGTTGGTATGAAGCTGGTGCCAGGAACTTCTTCCGAGTCTCCCATGTGAATGCAGGGGCCCAAAGACTCCTGCCCTCCTCCAATGCTTTCTAAAGCCATTAGCAGGGAATTGGATCAGAAGTAGAGCTGCCAGGATTCAAACCAACACTCCACATGGGATGCTGAAGCCACTGACCTGAGCTTATCCTGTTATACTATGAAGTCAACCCACTATTCATTCTTTTAAAGTGGAAAGAATAAAGCCATCGCTATATATCTGTTTAATATTTCAGCTTTATTCACGATTTCATTGTAATTTGGACAGAATCTCTCAATGAGATATTTTAAATCTCTCAATTTCAAACACTATATTTCAGGTTTTGACCCTTGACAACAGATCCATATGAAGTATATAGATAGGGGCTATATGAAAAAACAGATCTAGTGGGAGGTCCTACTTGGGAAGTTAAGATATCAAGAGATTTTGTGCAATTTGGAATATATGAGTTGACAGTTACAAGTTTTTATTTTAATACAGCTACAAGAGATCGATAATGTGGTGTAGTGGGTAAAGCTACACTCCACGCCAGTCTTCCTGATGACTATCAGCTACACCACTCCTAATCCAGCTCCTTGCTAATGGCCTGGGGAAAGCAGCTGAAGATGGCCCAAGCCTTTGGACCCCTGGCACCAAAAAAAGAGACAGAGATGAAATTCAACCTGGCTGAACAACCTGGAGAATGGACTACAGGGCAGAAATCTCCTTTCCCTCTCTCTCCAACTCTGACTTTCAAATAAATAAGTAAATCTAAGAAAAAGGACTATCTAAATCCTTTCAGAAGACTATTTGTATTAAATCCCAAATGGTATTTGAGAGTATGGTTCATCTATTCATTTCTCTACCTTCACCTTTCAGAGGTTGTGGCCCAGTGAAATCTCAAGTGTGCCAGAAGGAAGTGGTGCCACTGACTCACAGGATACAAGTCTCCTCTTCCCTGTGAGTCAGGGCCAAGCCCACACCCTTACACAACACTGGAGAGCGTGCGTAGGAGAGGTGGAGCACCATCGCTGGAATGGGGATGGCACCAAATGTCGTGGGCCCCTGAGCAGTAGAAGTATTTGCCAGCAGTCAGGGCAGCATACCAATGGAGACAACATCCCTTTCATTGCACGTGGCTCCTTTCGAACCCACTTCCTAAAGCTCACAGTGAGGTACTCAGCTAGGCACAGTCAATCGAGAAGAGGATGGGACCCAGGGGCTGCCTCACCCAGCCAACTCAGCAGAGTCAGCTGCAAATCTCAGCATAAAATTGATCCTTTGGGAAACAGCCAAGCAAATAAAAGAAATGAGGCTACAGAATGTAAGCTATGTACCTTATTTTCCCAATTTATGCTTTTTAGAATATTTAGACCAGAACAGCAAGCTCATGATGAATCATAATAATTGCCTAGCCAAAACAGGTAGCAAATTCCACTTTGTTAACAATTTTAATTTGGTTATAGGTGTAGCCTACTGATGGACTGTTAGTTTGGGGTTTTATTTTTATAAGATTTATTTACTTTTATTGGAAAGGCAGATATACAGAGAAGAGGAGAGACAGAGAGGAAGATTTTCCACCCACAGAGAGGAAGATTTTTCACTTCCCAAGCGGCCACAATGGCTGAAGCTGAGCCTTAGTGTTCAAGGTGAGAACTTTAGCTGCTACACTATCATGCCGGGCCCTGGACTGTTAGTTATTTTTTTTATCTTCTTCCATATCAGTATGTAATTTTAGGATTAAGCAGTAACATAATAAGTTTGTTAACACTGTACTTTCAAAACTTGAACATGCTAAACATTTTTAGTATCTTTTTAAATTAAATTTCACTATTAGGTAAAGTCTTAACCATACCTGGTTAAAGTAACTGTAAACTTTCTATCATATGAGATGTTAGAAAGGCCTTACAGTCACTACTTTTCTGTAGTAGGCTTCTCTTTGGGGAAATCTTCCATATATTAGCTGTGAATATATACAAAACTTAATTTGCCTTCTACCAGCTGTCACTCAAGTTCTACAATATTGTACAGTTAATCTTATAAGTAAACTTCATTAGAGGATAAATATTAAAACGATTTGAGACAAGATAGTGTAAAACCACAGTTTGCCACAACAGCTCTTTACTTACAAATATCTCTTACTGTTACATTTTAAAAGATAGGGTCTGGTGTTCTGATGTTTAAGCCAGTCCTTCCCTGCTAGGATCCCACATGGGCACCATTTCAAGTCTCTGCTGCTCCACTTCCCATCCAGCTCCCTGCTAATGCACCTGATAAAGCAGTAGAACATGACCCAAGTGCTTAGGCCCCTACCACCCTCACAGGCTATCCAGATGAGGCACGTGGCTCCTGACTTCACGGACTGAAACTCAGAACACTTTCTGGCATTTTTAGAAGCATGTTGACCATCTGGCTTTCTCTGAAGATACTTATACACAGAAATTTGTAAACAAAGACTTAAGCTCTAATTGTAGGAACAAATAAAGGAGGAAAATGTGAACACACAAGAGATAATTTGAAAGTTTCGCAGCTAATTACTTTCATTCAATGCCATGTGACTCACTCACATACTGAAAGCTACTTTATGAATTTCATAAATATGAAAATTTCATAAATATTGCTTTATGAAGATGTAGGTGGAGTTATCATTGAGACCTTGACTTCAATGAGAAGCAGACAGTCACAGTATGATAACAAGATGGGAAATTACAGCCTCGTAAACAAAAAAGAGTAAGGATGGCAGCTATTCTGCACTTCATTTTAGTAACTTCATGTGTCAAGTGAAGTTTACTCCAATCTATTAAGATTTCCCTATAGACACAATATTGAACAAGATGTCAAAAGGAAAAGTTATTTAAAAGACAGGGTACCTGCCCTAAATGGACTTGTTGAGGCCAGATAATGAGGGAGTGGGCCAAGAGGAGAAAGCTTTTTGGCTAGAAGACAATAAAGGAGATAAAAATCATTAACACAGTAGAAAACACACAGATATTTAGCACTGGAGCATGACAGGTGGACAGGAGGAAATGAGTGAATGAATTTGAGTTTGAAGTCCATAGATTGCCTATCTATATTTATCAGGCAGTAGAGAATACAGATCTTGAATAAACAGTGCCAAAATCAGCACTGAAAATTTCTGTTTAAAAAAAATTAATATTATATTTGAATCCAATGTACATTAGTTGCATTTGTATTGGTAAACTCAATCATTATTAAAACTGTGAATTATGAATGCTGAAGTGTTACAATGGCAAAATACACATCTAGATCATGGTTCTAAACCAGGAACGATGTTGTCAGATGGTTATGGCTGTCCCACTGGGATTTGTTACTCCTGACATCTAGTGGGTAGAGACCAGGATTGCTGTTCAACACCCTGCAGAGCACACACAGCCCACTATAGTAAATACTTCGCCAATCCATAGCGTCAACAGGGCCCAAGTTGAGAACTCCTGCATAAAGGAACTCAGGTCTCACTCAAGTGCTCACTGTTTCCCGCTGCATCTGAGTTTCCCTGTCTCTGAAAATAGCAACCAGGGAGTCGGGGTGGGGTTGAGGTAGTGATAGAATTTGGATTAGGTTGCGCTAAAGCTTGTTTCATTTCTGAAAATGTATTTCTCTCTTGCCTATTGGCTCTCCAACGTTCAATCATATCACTGCTCAGAAATCCATCTTTCTTTGCCTTTCTCCTACATGCATGAACGTAACGCAAATGTATTTGAACTTTATGTAGGCATAGCTTCAGTAAATATAGATTACAGTTCAAAGTGGAAAGAAAAATCATTAGATAATATTAGAAACAATAAAATCAACTTGTCAGAAACTACTGATGGCTTCTTGAAAATTGTTTAAAAGAATGGTTGAGTCAAAACTTGGTATTAAAAGAATATTGACTTCAAGGTCAATCCAAATATTTATTGGGCATTGAATCTAATTCTATTACAATATGAATGGAAAAGATGAGTACAGAAGGAATGAGGACAGAAGCCTGGATGTACACAGTGTGGTATAACCAGGGTGGGACCAAAGGAATGGGAAAGGCAGAACAGAGCAGAGGAACCTGGGCCTACCAGCCTTGCCGAAGGGAAATGGCACTTTTCTTCAGTGTTAAAAGGAAGGAGAACTTGCAGCAATCATACAGAATGATTTGGAAGCCTGCACAGTGCAGAGTTCAACAGACTGACACATGGAGCTTTACTGATGGCCTGATTCCTAAGTGTACCTTTTCGTGTGCAAAATGCAAGTGCCAATACACATTCTCACTGAAAGGGTATGATTGTAAGAACCAAATGAGATCTTTTTGTGACAAAATATTTTGCTAACGATGATAATGACAATAATGATCATCTATAAGTTTAAAGAAACATTATTTATCATTCATCAGTGTCATTAAATCCCTTAACCTGACATGATCCATGATTTCCATTTCACCAGTAAAGAAAGTGAGGCTTAGAGAAGCATAAATATTTCTGGCAGTATAATAGAACTGCACTGTGAATCCTGTGTCCTTTGCACTATGCCTCTAATTCAAGGCTGTAAAAGCTAACATAAGTAAACAGGAATGCATCCTGTATATCCTAAGTAGTATCATAGTTATTGCAGTCATTACTTTAGCTTGGAATGCAATTGAACCTTTATCTGCTCTGTAGCCCAATGCCTATCCTTACATAAACTCTAAGACCAGAGGACACTGACTCTGTCTCATCACTTCCTTTACCAAAGGTTCTGGAACTGCCTTAGCAAGGCGAAGGCTGCCAAGCCACTGCTCCCTGAGCGCCTTTCCTACTATAACTTTGGGCTGTCCTCCCACTGTCTTCCAATGGAACGTCCCTAACAGCCATCACTTACAATCTGCATAGACCTATATGCAGAGTGAAGGTTGAGGGATATTATTGAAAACAACTTCTTAAGCTACAATCACGTCAGTGTGGCTTTTTTATTTGACAGATCTCCTGGGTGACTCTTGAGCAGGAAATGAAGATGCTTGTTCGAAAATGAGCAGAAAACACAGAACAAGTTTCCAAAAGCAATTTTGTGAGGATCATAGATTTTATTTTCAACTAAAGAAATGTACCTACCTGCTCATAGTATTGGGAGTGAGTGGTAGCACTGCCTTGATTCCTTATAGAAGCTGTATTCAATTTACAATAATATAAAGACGCAAAGGAAAACATGGTGTAAGATATCCTTCTCCTTATTGCTTTAATAAACATTGTGGAAAACGCAGAAATGAATATTCCAGGGGGCTACATTCAATGACTGCTTTATAATAAACTTCACATTCTAGTCGTCAACTCTGTTCATTGAAAAATACCAACGGATGGTAAAAATGTGTTTTAGCAAAAGCTAAAAAGTCACGTGCTCCCTGTCCAGGGATTTTGAAATGAATCAGAAGACCTATTTCTATTCATATATGTGCTGTCCCTTAACAACTCGTAAAGCATGGGAAAGCTCCGTGACACCTGGGAACTTCTCTACAGGAAGCTTGTCGTCACCGTGCTCTTGCTAACCCGAGGCTCACTGGCTCCTTGCAAGTTGTTGCAGAGTAAACTTGACATTGACTACCCCAAATCCCTGGTGAGGAATTTTAGCTCCCTTAGCCTTTCTTTCCTCACAAGTGGGCTAATCCTACCTGCTTCACAATTTTAGCAGTAAACGAGGTGATGTGTGTAAGGCACTTAACATGCAATACAGTTGGCACACAGTAAGCATATGGTAATCGCTAACCCCTCACAGTTCCTGGATTTGAGCCCCTAGAACCAGACACCCAGATTTCCCAAGCGGCTCACATGCAAGGCGCTGCAGAGTACAGTTAGGGTTCTTGAGTCAGATTCCAGACAGGAGAGGCCTGTCATCACATTTTTCTGCCAAGACGTGTTACCCCAGCTGGGCCAAGACTCATAAACTCTCAGGGTCAGCAGTGATGATTGAAGGCAAGGCAACTGTCCGCTGCAATCTGCACTTCTGTATGTTGAAGAGAGAATGCTTATTCTGTGGATTGTGTGTCGTGGTGTGGTGAAGTTGGATGAAATTGTCTTGGAGATATCATTCAGGAAGATTTCCAAAACACCTATCTGGGCACTAAAGAAAAGGCTTGATTTCATTGGGCAACTCCAAACATAACTACAAAAAGAAAAAGAAAAAAAAAAAGTCTTGTCTAAACCAAACCATAGATTTGAAGAGGAACTTTGGTTCCAAAATTCAGGTTACTGAGAAAACAAGTGCTATTCAGTGTAAAGTATCCCAATCCTCTTACTAGTGTCCAATAGGCTAAAAGTACCATCGTACTCGGGTGTGAATTCCTATTTTAGACAAATGTGGACAACAGTTTCTCAATCTATTAAACAAGAAATCTATATCAAAAATTTTGAAGCAGAGGATGGTACAATTGTATAATAGACTAATCCTCTGCCTGCCAGTGCCAGCATCCCATATAGTCCCTGGTTCTGGTCCCGGCTGCTCCACTTTGAATCCAGCTCGCTGCTCCAATCACCCCTGCGCACATGTGGTGGACCCAGAAGAAGCTCCTGGTTCCTGACTTTCCTTCAGTTCTGGCTATTGTGGCCTTCTGGGAAGTGAACCCTTGGATGGAAGAGCTCTGTCTCCATCTCTCCTTCTCTCTGTAAATCTGCTTCTCAAATATAAATTTTAAAATCTTTAAAGAAACTAAAAGAAATGTTTTGAAGCAACTAAATAATTATGCATGTGTATAATAATTTAAATCTGTATATGTTTGAGGTGGAGGTTGAATTTTTTCCCCCCATGGTCATAAATATATGTAAATTCTGGGCCTGACGTGGTAGCCTAGTTGCTAAAATCCTTGCTTTTTGTATACACCAGTATCCCATATGGGCACTGGTTCATATCCCTGCTGCTCCAATTCCCATCCAGCTCCCTGCTTGTGGCCTGGGAAAGCAGTAGAGGATGGCCTAAAGCCTCCTGCACCCACGTGGGAGACCCCAAGGAAGCTCCAGGCACCTGGTTTAGGATTGGCTCAGCTCTGGCCACAGGATCACTTGGAGATTGACCCAGCAGATAGAAAATCTTTCTTTCTCTGTCCATCTCTCTCTGTAAATCTGACCCTCCAATAAAAGTAAAAAAAAAAAAAAAATCATATATATGTATATATACTAAATTACATAAGTATATATACACAAAATTACAACACTAGAATGAAGGCAGTGATTTGAAATAAATATTTTTTCCAAAGGACAGAGTCTGGGAAAAGTATTTCTAGGTTGTGATTTGTTTGGGGAAAATAAAAGCAACCTTAGGAGAAAGGACCTTGCCTTTTCTCCTGGTGTTTTAGAACCAAGCTGTTGAGTTTTCCTATCTGGGTAAAGCATAAAGATATGACATAGAACTTCAAGCAGGAACTTTCCTGGTGGCAGAGAAATACTTAAACAAACTGGGAAAACAGAAACTGACCTAGCTCATTTGGAAATGGGCTTGGCGGCTGATGAAATAGCTGAACTGTAATTAAGTCATGCAATAAAGGAGCTAAGCACTTTCATGACAACAAAAACACACAACACATACATATTTGGTGGGGAGTAACCAGGTTATTCGTAGGCCCTCAGTGTCTCAAATTAGAATGCTCAGTGAGATGCCAAGAACAGATACTTGCACTCTGCAGACACAGACAAAAAAAAAGCGCTAAGCCACTCTCGCACCTCTGGGCTAATGTCTAACTCTAGGAAAACTGTCACTTCTCTGCTTCTTTCCACAAAGATCTGAAAGCACACACAGTTAATGCACATCGTCCGCTGAGATCCTTGCAGCAAGTCAGTCTTCACTCCGTTTAGGCAGAAGTCACAGAGCCAGTTTCTATTTGTGATCCTAATTTTGGATGGGTAAATTCCAACTATGCATAGTATGCATTTCATTATATCTCCCAGCCCCTGAGACAAGATGTGTCGAAGTAATAATTCAACTGCCACGCCCTGTGAAAGAGTCAGTGACTTAGTGAAATTTACCTCATTGCAACTCCAGGAAGAACGTAAGATCAGTAATTTATTTCCTCAGTAAAATATTTATACACCAGTACAATTCTGAACTCCTCTGGGAGCCTACGGATTCGGGAAAACTGATTTTTTTTTTCTCAGTGTAGAAAATCTACGTCACTATGTTACGTTACTTCGTTTGTTTGGCCCCAAAGAACAAAATCATCTCAAAGAAGCAGATCCACTGTAATGCCATCTGGGATTATGGGCTATTGGGTACACTTTGCAGCAAGTACCAAGATCAGCCTCTGGAGGCGCCCGTTGCTGAGAAAGCCGGAAGCAGCAGGTGTAAAGGCCATGGGCGGTGGGAAGAGCCAGGACCTGTTGAAATTCTTTCCACTCCTGTTACCCGCGACGAGCGTGTTAATTCTGCTGCCACCGGAACTCCAGCCAACGTGCCCCGACGCACGCTACCGCTCCTGGAAACTTTAGCCATGCTAAGGTTTTAAAAAGCTGTGCGCCAAAATTGAGGAGGCAATCGTTACACTTCCTTTTTTTTAATGTTTAAATCCACTTCCTACTCCTTTCACACTCCAACCAGAAGCAATAAAACACGAGGACTAGCATATTTTCAAAAGAAAAATCAAAACCTTTTCCATTTTTTAAGCTTGTGCTTGGTAAGGAGACAGGACTTCGTGCATAAGCTACAAAGCCGTAACTATTGTCAACGAAAGGCATTTTTAACCCCCCGATTCCCATGCTCCTGGGAAAGACAGAAAAAGCATCAAACGGGAGGCCTCATTTTCAAAGGAGTGCACCTGAACCCCGCGGACACCTCCGCACTTGGGGATGACAAATGCGCAGGGGTTGGATTAAGGTAGGGCTTACCCAGGCTGAGCAGCAGCAGCGGCACGAGGCCCGCGCGGCGCGTCTCCATCCTGGTCCCCGCGGCGAGCATCGGCAGAGCGCACGGGCGCACGGGCGGGCGGCAGGAGCGCGGCGGGGCGGCTGCGGGGAGCTCGGGACGCGCTCCGGGGCTGAGGCTGGGGCGCCGCGGGAGAGCCTGCAGGGGCCGCGCCTCAGCTCTAAACCCCGGGCCTGGCAGGCGAGTGCGCTCCACTGCCCAGGGCTGAGACCTTTATATGTCTGGGGAGGAGCCTGTAGAGGACTGACTAGCGGGGTGAGTTACAAAGTGCGCGGAGTTTCCTAATCTCGTCTGCCTGCGAGGACTCTTCCATGTCACCCTCCCTCTGAGGAGCGCACACCTCAGAGTCGTGCTTGAGGAATGACCTCCTGGATTGCCTGGGACTACTCCCCAAACTTTTCCACCTGGCGCGGGAGGAGGTGGCGAGCGCCGACCAGATGAGTTGGTTTGCTCCGTGGGGTCACCTGCCGGATAAGTGGGTGGTTTCAGTTACTGTGGGTGACAGGCGTAACTCGAATGGAAGTCGGTCTTCCGGCCAGGGCTGGTGTTCCAGGACATGCTTTTGGAGAGCGGTGTGTGTGTGTGTGTGTGTCACTGCCTGTTTGGGAACATAGTTCTAGCCTGTCCCGGGCTCAAGCGCTCTCCTCCTCCCATTCAAAGACGCCGCCGCCCAAAAATGCCTTTCACATCGGAGCTTCCTGCAGGGCTCCTCTGCTTCCCGAAGCGCCTGGCTATTTCTCGCCTTAAAGTCAGTCCTAAGGCAGAACAGCCCTGCTTTTCGTTTTTGTTTCTTCTTTGGGCCACCTGTCAGCTTCTCCAAACCCCGCTTTAATCCTGTCCTTTCTCCCCAGTACAAAATCTTTCCTGTTTTCTCTTGCCTTTTGGACAATGTGAATCCAGTCTCTTGTTTATTGTTTGTTTGTTGTTTTGTTTTTATTTGAAAGGTAGATTTACAGAGAGACAGATCATTCATCCCCTGGTTCACTCCCCAAATGGCCATAACAGCCCAAGCTACACATCCAAAGGCAAGAGCCAGGAGCTCCTATCCCAGTCTCTCGGCAGGGGGCCAGGGTCCCAAGGACTTGAGCCATCTTCAGCTGTTACCCCAGGCCGTTATCAGGGAGCAGCGCCGGAAGTGAAGCACCCAGAGTGCAAACCGGTGCCCATAGGAGATACAGGCACTGTAGGCGGAAGGTTAATGGGCTGTGCCACAGGGTCGGCCTGAAATCAGTCTTTACTCTGACGTTTGCTTCGCTGCCACCTGACTGCAAACCAAGCCGTGCCCCTCTCCTGGCTCTTGCTGACGGAATCACACGTGCTGGAGTGATTATCTCTGATGGTCAGATCTAGCCAGATCTTCATGAGTCTCCACAGAGGCCTGGATCCACTTTGACCTCGTAACTTTTACTGTGTAACCTCTTTGTTGATCTCTTGGTATCTCGATCTGGAACTGCATACCTGATAAAATTCCTTCTTGATAGTTGAACTTTCATATTTGTAAGTCATAATCACTTCTGGACATCTAAATTCTCATTGTGTTTAATAACTCAGTTGAGTATTACACAAATATTTAAACAGAAAAATGGACTCTGATGGATGTGTTAACTCCTAACCTACTATTTCTGCTTATAATTGTTCCCTTAAAAATTAAAATTCCTTTTTACTTGTTTTGGCTTTTCTCCCTTACCCCAAAGCACTGTATTGTCTAGCATGATCTTGCTGGGAAAGAATACTTCATGCTTATTTGAGTGGTTAATATTTAGGCTTTCTTCATGTGAATCTTTGTACAAATTATTTAATCTTTCTCAGTTTCCTCAATATAAACTAGGGATAATAATAGCATTGAACTCACAGGAAGGTAAAGAACATGCTTTGCTCAGTGCCTAGCACTGAATGTTCAGGAAAAGCTATTCTTCGTGTATGTAACCACTGTTGCTTAGGGATGTCATGATTTTAATTCAAGGAAACACTAAACAGTAGAATAGAGGTAGATTGGTTCTCAAGCATCTGAAGTAAGCAGGAAAGCCAGCATTATGCAGCCTCGCACTTACTTGCTCTTTTGTAAAAGAGTAAATAGAACCAGGAAGGACAATGGCAGCAGTGGATTATAGTATTGATAGTGATAGAAAGGGAAGCCAGTTAAAACTAAGGAACAGGAACACTGGTTATAAAATGGCTTTTTTTCTGCAGACTGAAGGAAGGGGTCTGGGGAGTTCAAATACGGCAGGAATGAGAGCAGAACTAGAAAGAAGGAGCTGCCAAGTGGGAGCATTTCCTGATTCTTCGGGCCCTTGTAAGATTGGAAGGAGAACTCATCAGTCTTGGCTAATGTGTTCCCTTCACCAAATAGAGTGTTGTGCTTTATGCTTAAAAGGACGAGAAAGATGGAGTGTGAATAGGATGGGGGAAAACGGGGTCATGCTGGCAACAGGTGGCAACAGTCAGCTCTGCTATTGATATGTGGGGCACTTCACAGCCTGTACTTACAAACCAGATACCATCATCCTGAAAAAAAGCCTTACAGTTGTCTCAAAATTTTCCATAGCAGTGTGCTGATCTATGGGCTGATTTTACATGGTGTGAAGAAATCTTTTCTTTATTGGCTCTATGTTTACTCAATTTTCTACCCATCAGTTTTCAAGAATGACTCCACCATGACACATCAGGGAAGATTCACCACTGCCTCCGCAAAATAGTTTTCTTCTTCTTCTTTTTTTTTTTTTAATAATTGGGAACAATTTTCATTAATCGTTCATTTAAATATGTAAACATAGTATTAAGTACAATCATGATTGCTCTTAAAGGCACAAAGCGCACGGGAAGGTATGGCTGTTCTTCAGGGGACCATGCAAATCCTACAGCCTTTTCCATCGAGGAATTCTCCCACCCCTAGCTTTTTCCCTCAAGCTGGTGCTGCCTTTGATGACAACTGCTACTTGTTAATGATAGAATAACTGCTTTTCAAATTGAAAAATTGAAGATAGTTCCTGCAGTGAGTTTTTCTATTAATCTTCAGCCAGGAAAACACTGAAATACATTTGCCTGATATGTTGCAAAACAGCGTTGAAAATTACAAGAAACTAACTAAGATGGTACTGTGATGTGTAATATCCAAAATATGGGAACATGAACATAACTGTTGGTCATCCAAAAGCTGATTTTTGAAGGAAGTGACTAATTTCAATGGAATGTTAATGATAAGGGCCTTTTCAGCAAGATCGATTGAATGAAAAATTCATGCCTTTCCAACAAGGGAAATCCACATGGAATTCCTGGCTCCTGGCTTCAGCCGAGACCGAGCAACTGCTGCTGTAAGCAACTGAGGGATAAATCAATGGATGGAAGGTTCTCTGACTCTCTCTTTGATTTCCAAATATTTTTTTTTTAAAAAGGTTCATTTCTTTTTTATTGCAAAGTCAGATATACAAAGAGGAGGAGAGACAGAGAGGAAGATCTTGCGTCCAATGACTCACTCCCCAAGCGAATGCAAAGGCAGGAACTGAGCCAATCTGAAGCCAGGAACCAGGAGACTCTTCCCGATCTCCCACGCAGTTGCAGGGCCCCAAGGCTGCAAGAAGGGAGCTAGATGGGAAGTGGGGCTGCCAGGACTAGAATTGGCGCCCATATTGGATCCCAGCACATTCAAGGAGAGGACTTTAGCTGTTAGACCATTTCGCTAGGCCCTCCAAATAATATTTTTTTTTAATAAAAAACAATTCTAACACCTCTAAAGCTTCACATGAGAATTGGGTATTGTGTGGATGATTGCGAACAATGAATGGTTGATTAATTGCGTGACTGAATTCACTGAAAAATTAATTACTCTATGTTTTATTTCATTTAGGTTCAGAATTACAGGTATAAAGGGACATGAAAGTAGTTGATATTGTTCTTAAACCTAAAATATATCAAATGGTAACAATAAGAGTACCTACAGAAGCTGGTATATCTAATATTTTAACTAAGTGGGTGCTTAAATTGTATGTCCTAGCTATTCCTCAAAATAATGCTGTTTTTCTCCCTCCATAAGCTTCCTTTCCAATAAAAAGAAAAAAAATCATTGAAAATAGAGGAGATATGTTTCTATCTCGTAGATAGGATTAAAGCAAAGTAGATGAAGAAATCCATTCAAGGCGGTTCAGCTTAGAAACAACAGTTACGTGTTTAAACCAGGCAGTCTGAGTATCTCCTTCACCGTCATTGTAGATGTCCTATTGCCTTTCATATCCTAATCTGTAACATCCATACTTTACCTAAAGGTCAGAGCTTATCATGTATTTGAAGGCAATGTTAAAAGCTCATGAAAAAAGGGAATGAAAAGATGGGTTTTTATCAGAGTTTAAAAAAAAAAGGAAAGAAGAAGAAAGAAAAGAAAAGGAAGGAAGGAAAGAGAGAGAAAGAAAGAGAGAGAAAAGAAATACATGCATTTTTGTTTTACAATGTGAGTTTTTCATGGATTGTTTCAAGACCCCTTGTACAAGCTTTCACACATTTTTGTTAATATCCATGTCTTTGCATTTCCTGGTATCAAATTATCTACAAAGACAATAACATTGCTTTGCAGAGAGCTGAAATTTTCTTTGCTTAAGAAAAAAACTATCTCTGCTGCATTCTTCCTATAAAGGAGAAAATCAAGTATTCCAATCTGCTAGTTTCTATCACCAAAGTGTTTATAAATCTTGATTTTATATTGCCATTTATGCTTTTAAAAATTTATTCTAAAATGTCATATGAAAAGTGCCAACAATGAATCTTATCAACAGAATCCTCTGGAGATTCATTCCACAGTCACAAAATATTGAGGGCATATTGTTTGCTGTTAGGTCCCAGAGCGATTCTGAAGCTGTTCTTAGAGTTCCTGCAAGTTATGCCCTAATAATAGAAGACCCTCCTGGTGTGCTTAGGCAAACCCACACAGTATGAATTACATATGCATTGATTAAAAATTAGGAATGCAGCTATTTAAAGCACTACTATTTAGTGTTTAGCTAACACATTCTGGCAATGCTTACATTGATATTGCTACTTCTTAAGCATAGTTTTGTTCTTAACATGCTAATTTTCAAACAGGCACTCATTCTACAGCCAATTGGCATTCACCTTTTTCATCTTAAACAAACACAACTCAACTATCTAAATAAATAAGTTTATTTCAAAGAACTTCGCACCATTTACATGGTTCTTTCAAGTTTACTTGTGAATTTACATATTTAAAATTATATTTAACATGCTCTAGCAGCACAAATACTAAAAAATAATAATAATAATGTATTTGTTACTGGAAAGACTGAGACAGGCAGAAATCTTCATCCATCCACTGTTCACTCCACAAAACACTTGGCAACATCTAGGTCTAGGTCAAGATCAGGCTGAAGCCAGGAGCTAGTAGCTCAGCCCCGTCCTTTCAAGAGGGTGGCAGGAACTCAAGTACTTGATCCATTTTCTATTGCCTCCTAGGATGTACATCTTCCCTTGAAAAAAATTATTTGTATATACTGTTAATATTTTATGGTATTCCTGATGGGACATTGTCACCTAGACTGCATTTCAAAATCATGTGGTTGGCTTCAGAAATAAACCTTGATAAACCTTGCACAGTAACCTAATGGCTTAAGTCCTTACCTTGCATGTGCCCAGATACCATATGGGTGCTGGTTCATGTCCAAGTTGTTCCACTTCTCATGCAGCTCCCTGCTTGTTGCCTGGCAAAGCAGTGGAGGATGGCCCAAAGCCCTGAGACCCTGCACCCACGTGGGAGACCCAGAAGCTCCTGGATCCTGGCTCCTGGCTTTGGATTGGCTCAGCTCCCACCTTTGTGGCCACTTGTGGAGCGAACCAGCAGATGGAAGATCTTTATCTCTCCTCTCTGTATATCTGCTTCTTCAGATAAAAAGAAATTAATCTTTAAAAACAAAGATGAAGATGGGGGTTGGGATTGGAGCATGCTGGCATCCCATGTAAGTGCTTGTTCAATCAAGTCCAGGCTACTCCGGTTCTGATCCAGTTCTCTGCTAATGACATGGGAAGGCAGCAAGGGATGTTCTGGTGCTTGGAACCCTGAACCTAAATGGGAGACCGTCGAGAAATTTCTGGCTCCTGGCTTCAGTCTGTCCCAGCCCTAGCCATTGGGGCCATTTGGAAAGTAAACCAATGGATGAAAAAAAATCTGTGCCTGTATGTGTATGTGTATGTGGCGTGTGTGTGGCGTGTGTGTGGCGTGTGTGTGTGTGTGTGTGTGTGTAACTGTGCATTTGCAATAAATAAAGCTTAAGAAAGAAATGGCAGTTCCATATTCCTGGGTGTGAAGACGTCTGGAAAATCATGAATGGTTTCCCCATTTGTCTCTCCCCTTGCCCTAGGAACAACAAGAAGAAATAGCAAATTTTGAAGCAATGAGTTCACTCAACTTTCCCTAAACCTTGATCCTTCCAATCCTGATCAACCATGTAATCATTATTAAAAAGTGAAATTTATAAAAGATAAAATATATTGACAAGAAGGGTAGCTGGGCCATGTAGCAATGCAGGTATGGTTTTCAAAAAATTAACAGAAATTTTGTGTTAGGACAAAAACTATACAAGGCTTTCAAACTTCTTTTGCCCTGAAATAAATTTCATTTTTGAATTAAGAAAAAATAAAAGAAATGAAGAAGGTGGAAACCCAACTTTATTAACCTTTGACACGCACATTCCTTTAATCACTAAGCAACATTGGATCCGTGTATGAAGGTATTGGCTAAAATATACTCTAGAAATAGTACAATGTCCTTAGGTTATGCATAAAGTAGTTCCTCTTACAACAGGCTTCTCCAGTTTTCTAATATCTTGACTTCATCTGTTTGAGGATCTTCACTGAGGCATTTCGTTGTTGTCGTTTCTTTTTTTCATTTTCTTCCCTGTGCTTCAACTCGTGGGTCATGAACTCTAGGAAAAATAGTATGGGGGATCTAGAAAGGAGAAAATTATAGATTCTGTTAAAAATTAAGCAGACTGACTTATGTGGCCCAAGCCACATATATGAAAAAAAATGTTCACTTTTTGTTTAGAAAGTAAATGTGGAAATTAAAGAATTAAAAATCAGAACAGAAAACAATCAAGTAAAGCTAGTTTTCAAGCCTACCTCGTATCATGCATGAGTCTTTTGGGTTTATGACCTTGTTTAAACTGTGCTGGCCTCATCTATAAAACTTGGAGGTAATTGTTCCTGTATTTTATGAGACTCAAATGAGATAATGTTTAATGAAATAACGAGACAGAACTGGAAGATGTAACTGCAGAGGTTAGTAAACCTCAAATGGTTTTGTAGGGCCATAAGATAGAAGAGAGTCAAGAAAAAAAAAAAACCAAAGCTAAAACAAGTAACCGTGAAAGTGCCAGATTCCCAAAGCAAGGGGAGGTAGATGCTCCAAAGACAATTCACAAGCACCAGTAACAGGTGGACCAGTGAGGACAAGAAAATAGGAATGGAAGATGGGCTGGGGAAAAAAAAAAAAAAAACAAGAAAACTCTTAAGAATGGAGAGGACAAAAATCCAGTTAAAAACATATGATTGCTCCCATTCTAATTTCAAATACTAACAGAAGTAGATAAGCTATTTGTAAATCTCAGAATGGGGACATTTGTAACATAACCTCACAGATTGTCAAATGTAACACAGAATCCATCTAATAACTGTGAATCATCGTTCCACTCATGTGTTGTTTCATTCACAACATACTGAAATTAATAAGGTAGAAAAGCTGCTTCTGATGAGTTTTTACCTTAACATATGTGTATTATAGTTTTCTTATTTTTTTAATTTTTGATTTTCTTTTTAATATTGTCTACATAATTGAGAGGGATACACGCCCATATGCACATCTGATTAGGGTTGGGAAGGTAAGGTATAGAGGAAGGAGGATGGCATAAATGCTTCAGTTTTTTTTTCTCCTGTGTCTATAGGGGAGGGGAGAGGGAAGCCTCTCCTTGCTGTTCAACTATATCAGCACCTGGGAATGAGGAACACTCATTTGATGATGTCTTAGCGACTCCAATGTGGGGAAGAGTGTTCTGATGTTACTTGAGTGGTTTTGATAGTTCTGAGAAGTTGTTGGTTTCATCGCTTCAGGGCTGAGAAAATGTTTCCAAGGTTTGTTGGTTGATAAAGTCTGCTTTAGTTCCTCCACAGACCCAGACACCTGCTGCAAAGCCTGGCCAGAATTAACCAGTGTGTTCTGCTTTCTCTCCTCTGAGAAGACACTCCACATCCCCTGGTGGCCTAACTGAGCCGCCTGTCATGTCCTTGGTATGCATTTTGCCATGCTGTCATCCACACAGGAATCAGCAACTGAGGAGGCCCAGTTCTGATACATGCACTCCAAAGTTGGGCACACATCCTGTGATTTTTCTCCCCCTGTATCATGGGTCTGAATCCAATAGTCCAGTTGGGGGATTCCTCTGGAGTGACCTCCTATTCAACTTTGTGTACCAGCCAGTGCAATGCCAGGCTTGGTCTGTAGCATACACCAGTCAACACACATACCAGTGGATATTACTGCTGGTCAGTTATGCCCCAGCCCCATATCTTACACAAACCAACAGGTGCTGCGGCCCAGCCAAACCATCCCACCATACCTGGTCCTCACACATACCAGCGGATTTTGTGGCCTAGTTGGGGAAGCTCCCAATAACCCCCACCAAGCCCACCCTCATCTGAGGTTTTTGTGTGTGCCACCCTCTGCTGTGGCCTAGCCTGGCCCAGCCTACATCCCATCATGCATTATTATCCCATGGTGCTGCATTATAGTTCAGCCCGCCCCACCCAAGACCAGACCCTCACATAGGCTAACAGCTGCCAAAGCTTTGTCCAAGCTAACCTACATCCAGCCTGTTTCTCATACTCACCAGCAGAAGGTACAGCCTAGCAGGGGAGTGACCACAGTTCCCCTGCCAGACATGTCCCAAGCCTTTCATCTTGCACCTGCAAGGGGTTGCTGTGGTCAAGCCTTATATGACTCACATCCAGTCTTGGAACTAGCCAGTTGGTACTGCGACCTAGCCTGACTGGCCTGCACCCAATTAGGCTCTTGTGTGCACCATAGGGTGTGGTAGCCTAGCCCAGGAGGGCCCAACCCCAGTCTCACCTCTCATGCTCACCCTTGGAAGCAGCAGCCCAGCAGGGAAGTCCCAGGGGTTCCCCTACCACAGCTCTAGGTATTATGCATGTCAGCAGGTGCTGTGGCCCAGTTTGAAATGGCCTGACCCCAATCTCAACATTCATACCAAATGTTATAGCTTGGCTCATCCCAATTCACCCCAAATTCAGCTCTCACTAACAAACGCAGCAGCCTAGACCATCGTGGACACTCCAAGGACCACCCCTCATGTAAACTGGCAGGTGTTATGGTCCAGCTAGGTCTGCCAGAATCCCATCCTGGCTCTTGCTTGGGCCAGTGTGTGATGTGGAATGACCCAGCCAGGACCACCCCAGACCCCACATATGCCAGTGCGTGCAGAGCCCAGCCTGGTCTAATATGTCCCTAGCCCCAGCTCTTACATTCACCAGCAGGAGCTCTGACTTGGCAGGGCAGTTTCCCAAATTCCCCTTCCAGGCCTGTTCTCAACAATGGATCTTGTGCACTTCTTCGGGTGCTGTTGTAAAGCCAGCCTGGCCCACACCGATTCTGGCTCTCACAAGCACTAGCAGGTGCTGGAGCCTTGCCCAACCTGGTCTACCCATAACTCTGGCAATCACAGTCACCAGTGGGAGCTGCAACCCAGCACGAGAGTCTCCAGAGTTCTCCCATCAGGCCCATTCCCAATCATGAGTCTTGTGCGTGCTGGTTGGTGCTTCATCTCAGCCTGGCATTGCTCACCTGCAGTCTCAGCTCTTGCTGGTAGGTACTGCAGCCTAAACCAGCCAGGCATGGCCCACACTCTGTCCTGACTTTCGTGTATGCCAATGGATGCTGTGGCCTGGCCCAGCCTGAAATGTCCCTACACGCAGCCCACACAAATGCTGATGAGTACTGAAGCCCTGCCTGTCCTGGCCCAGCCCCAGTCCCTGCTCTCATGCCCTCCCAGAAGGAGGTTTCCCCCAAGTTCTCTCAACAGGCCTGCTCTCAGCCCTAGATTGCACACACACTGGTAAGTAGGTGCAGTGGCTCTGCTTTGGCATGGTCTGCCCTTGGTCCCAGCCTTTTCCTGTGCTGTATCCCACATAGGTAGGAGCCTTGCCTTGGTCTGACCTAGACATGCCCTCTGGGTTCCCTCCTCCAAACCACTCCATTTCAGCTCCCTTTCCTACCTGCAAGGGCAGTGAGCCAATCCATGGAAGTATCCAGAATCATTCCACCCTGTCAAACATGTTAGCCACCCCACTTCAATAGGTCACCTGTCTCCCTTCCCTGAGCAATATGAATCCACTCACCCCACTCCTTAGCCTCCTCCTGGGAGCTGGGATGGTGTGTCCTGGCCCAGCATTCCCCAACTTCCCCACACATCTTTCAAAACTAAAATAGGATAAGAAACTGTAGTGAACAAGAATTTAGCATTAATCAGCCTGAGAATGCCCACAGCTACTCACTGTTTTTCTCCTAGCAATGTAATATCTGCCTAGATGCAAGGCAATCAAGGCAGTTGCCAACAGCTGGGGTACAGAACTCTCACGTCATTAAATAATGACAGTGACACTCTAAGATTCCATACCTAAGTTCTCACTCAATCCTTATTCAAATTAGTTGGGATCTTCTCATGTCCCTTTCCAATTATACCTATTTCACTATTTGTAAAATATACATATATGTATATATGTATGTATGTATAAACCTATATATCATCAGTGAGAGCCAATAGCTGACCTTAGAGAAATAGATGTGTGTCACCATGCTAATTCTTTACGTGGTGCTATAGAAGTTAAAATAATTTATACTTCAGAATGACACAAGATCAGAAAAATTATGACATGAAAACATCATCTTTGTGTCTTCCAGAATCTACTATCAAGCTATTATTGGGCCTCCTTAGACTGTAAATGCTGCTTCAGTATCTTTCAAATCCATTATCTTACAAACACCAGAAATTTCCTGGGACACCAACAATTTTCTGTCACCCAGGACATGTCACAAGACATACCAAGATGTGAAAGAAAGTCAACTTCCTACCTCATCCCAGAGGAAACAGTGCTTCTTGTTCATTCCCTCTAGTTCAGTGCAGCTTGACATAAAAAGCATGTAAAAAAGTTGAATGAAACACGGCATATCGCCAAAAGAAAGCATGAAGTTTGTGGGATGCTCCAGTCGATTTCCCAGAAGTCTCTGAACTTACCCACATGACACTGTTACAGGGAATTTGGCACAATGGATGGGGGCAATCTCGTCCTTGTCTTACATGAAAGAAGAATTTTCATGTTCACAATCTCTCTGAGCAGTGCGAGGCTGATTAAGTCAGAAATCTCCTGCAGCAACAACCACAGTGGGCTCCATGACAGGAAACAGCACGAGGGTTCTGATGGTCAAGTGTTCTAAACACACTTCCAGGGAGAGAAAAATTAGAGGGTGCAGAGAAAACTTAATAAAAGCCTGGAATTTGGAATCCTGTCTAGCTTCCTCAAAACAAACAGCCACATTTATGGGTTGGCAATCCCCTCTTTGTAAAGAACATTACAAAATTAAATTTTAAATATTAGGAGAAAAACAAAACAAAGAAAATCAGGAGTGTGTGATTGGTATCTTTTTTTTCATGGTAAGCTAAAATCTCAGAATGTCTCCTTTCCATTCTCATGATAAAGTTAGAAACTCAGGAGAGTGGGAACCATATTCCATTAAGAGCTCAGCCCATCTAACTGGCCAACATCAGCTATTCTTACGAAGCAGAAAGAGAGAAAGAGAGAGAGAGAGAGAGAGAGAGAGAGAGAGAGAGAGAGAGAAATCAGGAGGAATGTTATACATTGTTATACATTTTCAAAGAGATGCTGGGTTTTCTCATTTCACCAGGGACCTGGCCCTAACTACATTTTACCCCATCTAACTCCTTACAATAGGATACATCTTTCAACTTGGAAAATCTATTCACCACAAAGCTGTGGGATTCCAAAAAGAGGTGATTGAAAACTCCCATCTCTGGGCCCGGCGGCACGGCCTAGCGCCTAAAGTCCTCGCCTTTAACACACCGGGGTCCCATATGGGCACCGGTTCTAATCCCAGCAGCCCTGCTTCCCTTCCAGCTCCCTGCTTGTGGCCTGGAAAAGCCAAAGCTTTGGGACCCTGCAAATACCCAGAAGAAGCACCTGGCTCCTGGCTTTGGATAGGCATAGCATCGGCCGTTGCACTCATTTGGGGAGTAAATCATTGGACGGAAGATCTTCCTCTCTGTCTCTCCCCCTCTCTGTATATCTGACTTTACAATAAATAAATAAATCTAAAAAAAAAAAGAAAACTCCCATCTTTCCATAGCTCCCAATAAAGCCAGTCTCATTCTGGACACAGTGAAACTCAAAGGTGAAGCTTTCTGTTCTCTGTTCAGATGCCAGGAGTTCTCTTTCCCACGCTTCCAGATGGCCATGAAAAGTTCAGGAGCCAATACTAGGGAGAGGAAATCTGGATCCAGGAAAGCTGTTGCCAAATGGAAAGATTAAAAGGAATAACCTCAAGGTCCAAGAAAGCCCCAGAAAGGGAGGGCTGCTGTTCTCAAAATCTTGCTTTATCAAGGGATCTGCCAGATAGCCCCTCTCCATGAGTATTTCTCAAGAATTGCCTACCAGGGGAAAGCTACTCAGCCTCTGCTAATGCTGAAATTAAAAAGATAAAGATTCTTATTACTGTCAAAAATCCAGCTGGTGGTGATGAGAAGGCTGGCACCAGAGTGGGTAATTACCAAACAATGCCTAGCTATTGTCTGTGAAGATATATCTTGAAAGCTGTGGAGACAAAATAAGAAGCACATACTTCAGTGTATGAGAAAACTGCAGGCCAACATCTCTCCCAGACCATTCCCCTTATCCCCACTGGCTACCACAAAGGCAAGAAGGAAGGTCTTCCTGCAGCTGCTGAGCAGTAGCTTTCAATGGTACAGAATATACAAGAAATCTGCCATTGTCACTTCCATGACAATCATTTTCAATGCTGCAAAAATCCCCCAAAGGCAAAGCTTTTCTACAGCTCCACGACCACATATGATTTGAATTCTAGCAAATAAAATTTACTTTCACAAATTTTTGGTTTACATTTCTTACCAACAAGCTAATTAAATCATTGATATATGAAAAACACCTCGAATCTTCTGAAACTTCATGGGAACAGCATGCTATGAAAAAAAAGCTCTATATGGATTTCAAAACACTTTTGCACGAGAATCCACTTTAAATTCAAATTTTCCACACTTTTTTGGCATGTCCTTGGATCAGTTGTATAAAGATCTCAAGAAGTTCTGAGAAAGTCTTGATCCTCCACAATCACTGCTTTGTGAAAGCTGAATTAAACCCAACAGTGGGAAAAGACAGAAATGACTTTCCACATAAGCATGTAAACTTGAGTTGAAGGCTATTTTTACTTCCATGATTTTTTAGTTCAATATAGTTTTATAAAAGCTTTTATAGTTTTATAAAAGCTCACTCTTGTTTATTTCTTGTTCTGATCAGCTGCTGAATGAGTTTTGACTTAAATGTCATTTTCTCTAGAAGTTTTTCCTGATCTTCATCGTTCCATAAAATTATCCTGAGCAATGCCTTTGCATCGATAATGAACTCTGTCTGCAAACATACCACTTCATGCACTTGCTTCCTTGTTTCCACTGAAAAGTGAACTCTAGGAAAAGTGATCATTTCTCCATCAATCTAACTTAACGTAGTGTCTGCCATAGAATAGGTGTTTTATAAATATTTGGTGAATATATTAATTGATAAACATGTATTGTCCTGGAGGATTCCCAAACTTTTTGATTCCATGTTGCATAGCAAACATATAAATAAAAATAATTTGGAGACATTGTTTAAATGCTAAGTAGGCAAAAGTTGCAAAATGTCTTTTATGCTTGCTCTGTGTTCTTATTTCAGAACATCTTAAGAAGAAAGGCAGGCCAACTCCAAATAAATGGCTTTCTCTTTACAAGAAAGGGAAAAAAAAAGAAGATTTAAATCATAATGTCTTCTTCTATATCCTCCTTTTTTGAGTATTAATTCATCTTCTGCACTGTTTTTCCTTACCATTTCTTAGAAAAATGATTTCATTTTCTAGTGATTTGCTTTGTGTTTCCTCTCAAATGTTGTTCAGTTATCGTCCATTAAATCTTTAACTGGGCCTCTTCTTCCTTCTGTTTTCCTCTTGTCCCTCTCCTATGGACACTTGAGTCCAGCCTTTTCCCAGCCAACAAAGATGTCCACTTCATAATGACCTGTAACCAATAGCCTTGCCTTTTGTTCACTGTTAAATTCTTCAAATTTTAGACTGGTTTTCCCAATTTCATCCTCCACACCTCTCATTGTGACTACTACAAAAACTGTGCCCTCGGTGATTCTCCTCCAGGTTGCTCAGTTCCTACAGACTTTCTAATCACCAAGACAAAGTGTTTTGGCCACTAATATTTCCCAGATTTCTCCCCCTCTTTTCTTTTTACTTGGTTACTACCATATCTAAAGGAGGGGTTTTTAGAAAATTTATGGGAAATGCATGTTATAAAAAAAATACATGGATTACAAAAAATTTCTGCACCAAAATAAATTTGTCTTTTTATCACGTTTTCACAAACTTTTGAAACATCTTATATTTACATTCTGAGATCCTAACTAGAATTCAAATTTTATTTCCGAAGCCATCTCATTCAAGATGCCCCAGTTTTGCAATTAAGTGTGATTTTTTTCCATCTTTGATAGATTTATTTTTAAACATATTTCATCTATTTCAGACTGACAATAGGGACATTTTTATTGCTGTCACCCTGCTAATCAGTCACTTCTGACTTGCCTCTATTTGAATACAATAAATAATCGTGTGATCTTGAGAAAGCTGTCTCATATGTAACAAGATATGGTAAGGGAATTATTGTAAATTAAATGCAATAATAAGGTTAAAACACCAGAACTTGGACTGGAATATATAAGTTGATCAATACGCATCATCTGCTGTCCTTGTAAGTGGCAATTTAAATGCTTCCTTTTCAATGCCAGATTTTAATATTCTTGAAATTAAACAATACCTTCCTTTTGTTTGGATATCCTGCTGCCTCTAATTTAGTTATATCACAGGTACTATATACATAGTTGGGTTGAATTTATTGATTACTAAAGCTGACTCTCATAGAAATGCCAGGAAGAGAATGAAATGGCACTGAGAATAGGTTGTCCTATATCTGGTAGTGATCAGGCATTACAATGTTAATCATTATTGCAACTTTGATTCCTACTGCATTAACAATGTGCGTATTATCACAGCTAGCTCCTAGACCAGTTTTGTTAGACACTTATGATTCAAATTTAGGACCCATGGTAAGGAAAAAGAGCCCATTAATCGGTCCACTTCACATCGCTTCGCAGCAGTGACTGGCACGCTTCACAAGTCACAATGCATGATGGGTTTGGTGGAGACAGACATAAACCTGTTCAGAAAAAAAAAAAGAGTAAGCAACTTCAAAAATATGCTGTTTGCTGAAGACTCCACAGCACCTTGAATCATGCTTAGAAAAAGTGGTCAAAGATGAGCTGATTCACTTTGGGAAAACACCTTACAATTTAGAAAGCCAAGCGACTCCTCCTACTAACAACCCAGCAATTAGGAGCTCAACCAACACAACACCCTTGCGTTCCACATAAAAAAAGACCTGATTACATTGGATGTTTATTTCTGTGGAAACTAATGCAGGAGTCATACTGAAACCTGAAAGATGAATATTTCTGAAGTGTTTATAAGCGTAATCACTCGGTTCTGTGGATTAAGTGAGTTACGATCCCTATTTTCAAGTTTAAAATTCCTTCACATGTACACCTGCAATTTAAGAAGGATTTAGTGACTATGGTAGAAGGCATAAAACAGTTTATTCAATAATGTTAAGTTTGAAATGAAAAAAAACTTCTTTGATACAGAAAAATACCATTATAAATTTTAATGAGTGAGATATGAAAAAAGAAGTCCCTGAAATGTCCTAGGAAGAAATGAGAGGAGTCAAAGGAGAAGCCTACTGGAGTAGAGTACTTGGAGTACTCAACTGGTCTCCCAAATGAAAAGTATCAGACGTAGGCAGAGCCAAGAGTTAGCCCTTCCTCAACCCAAACAGTTTAATTACATAAGGGACAAGGCCACCCAGAGAGGATAGTTCAACATCGTTGCTGAAATTGGAAAAGACACTAGTGGCTGGGCTGAAATGGCAATGGGTTCACGGTTGATGGAACACTTCATTCCGGCTAAACAAAAGGCCAAAATGAAGAGTAAAGCAACCCAAAACTTTGGTGTCTGCTCTAGAAACCTGAGAATACAGAGGAGAGTTTCTTTATGTTATAATGATAGAATGTAATGTTGAGGAAGGAGGAATGCCTCTGCTTCCAAGCCACAGGGAAATAAAAATACGGAACATAGATCTCCAGTATGTAGACTTGTTGCATTTGTGGTGTTGTCGATTCCTGGAAAGCACTGGTGTATGGAGTGTCCCAAAGACTCCTCTTTGTAGATCATAAAAGGGCTTGGGAGCACAGTTGGATTTCCCTAGATCACACAAAATAATAATTTTTGCTTTCTTTTGGATGGTGAAGGAAGCCCATGTCTTATACTATTTGGCTTATCCTCCAGTGCCTGGCTCTGATACAAAACATTATTGTGCTTTATTAATGTTCTTGGGTGAATGAAAGGCTTGGTGTAAAAATGGAATGATTTGTGGGAAAACAGTAATAGGAGTGGAGAACTAAAAGGTTGGGCTTAGAGCCAAGTTGGTTCAAATTTTGAATATTTCATTTACCAATACTGTGACCTCAGGCAAGTCATTTAATCTTTCAGTGCCTGTTTCTGCTCACTTACAAAGCAAAAATAATAATATCTCTACCTTTTAAAGATGTTGTGAAACTAAACAGTTCCAGTGTCTAGACCTCTACCTGGCCCATGATTAAAAGTTCAGTAAAATTTAGTCACTTTGAACCTAGCAGCTTGAAAACTATAGGTCATACAAAATCACCAAGACTGTGCAAAAGGCTAATGCAGCACAGAAAGTTCACAGTGTTCAGGGCTTAGTATTCAGAATGTATTTATTATATTCAATCCAAAAGACTGTAATTTGGAGCATTTATGCTTTTACCTATTTATGAGTTTGAACTGCCAAGACTCTGATGACTGAATGGATACAAGATGAATTTTTATTTTTTGGAGAGTGTCCCAGAATTTCTCACAACACCTGGCTGTTCGTGTAATTATATACTCAGCACTTAGTTTCCTAATAAGCAGTATGAGAACGAGAACTATGCCTGTTCTGTTTCCAGAACTTAACACAATATCACAAATAGCTGAAAATGATGGTACATATTTCCATGTGCCAAATATCCTGTTAAAAGCTGCCGTAACTGACATAAATTAGAATCTCATCAGCCCTTCCAAGAAACCCTTTGAATATGGCACCATTATTGTAACAGACATGCAGAAACATTAACCCTGTCTTGCTCACTTCCATGTGTGAAAGGTACCTTCATACATCTTGATTCTTTGGGGGCCATAGGACTTGCTTGGGCCAATGGGTTGTAAGCAGATACACTGGCAAAGCATTGAGAAGCACTTGCATGGATGGGCTTGCTTTCTTGCCCTTTGACATCCCAGGGAAACCAATGTCTGTGCTAATCGCTGGTGTTGGCACAATGAGAGACCTGTGGAGTGAAACTAAACCCCAAGGCCAAAACACATGAGATCAGCCCAACTCCAGACTCTGCTTCAGGCCTGTCTGAAATCAGCTGAGGTTTCTTTCCAATTTCCCCCAGTACTGCTTGGTCTGTAGCCTACAAATTTTATCAATTGGTGTTTTATTTTCATTTATTTCAAAATATTTCTTTCTTTTTATTTGTTTTTATTGGAACAGCAGGTTTCAGACAGAAAGATCTTCTAGCTGCTATAGTTCACTCTCCAAATGGTCACCATGATGTGAGGTGGGCTAATCTGAAGCCAGGAGCCAGGAGTTTCTTCCTGGTCTCCCACACAGGTGGACCCTGTGGTCCTAAGATTTTGAGCCATCCTCCAGTGCTTTTCTAGGCATTAAGCAGGGAGCTGGATGGGAATTCTAGCAGCCAGGACCTGAACTGGTATACATATGGGATGCAGGCACTTGCAGGGGGAGGATTTGCCAGTTCAGCCATCACATCAGATTTGTTCAAAATATTCCTTAATTTTCTTGACACTTGCTTGACACAGGTATTGGTCAAAGGTACATTTTTTAAAGATTTATTTATTTTTATAGGAAAGTCAGATATACAGAGAGGAGGAGAGACAGAGAGGAAGATCTTCCACCCACTGGTTCACTCTCCAAGTGCCAAAACAGCCACAGCTGAGCCGATCCAAAGCCAGGAGCTAGCTATGCTGATCTTCTATGTGGGTGCAGGGTACCAAGGGTTTGGACCATCACCTACTGCTTTCCCAGGCCACAAGCAGGAAGCTGGATGGGAAGTAGAGCAGCTGGGTATGAACCAGTGCCCATATGGGATCCCATTGCACCCAAGGTGAGGACTTGAGCTACTAACTAGGCTACCACATGGGGCCCTCAAAAGTTTGTTTTTTAATGACAGCACATTTGCAGAGCTTCCAGTTGTCTGTCTTTTGCTGATTTCAAGTTTAATATTGAGTTCAACTGCCCTGAAAGCATATCTTGTATAATTGCTTTTCTTTGATGTGTGTTAATGTATGTTACAGCATTCTGAATGTGGTCTATATTGACTTCTGTTCTGTGAGCATCTGCTGCTGTTTGATGCAGTCTCCAGGTGCCAATTAGATCATGTTGATGAGTGAGCTCTTTGGATCGCTTGTACTCTTGCTGATTTTGTGTGTTTGATTTGTTCACTGCTTACTGAGTGGTGTGGAAGTCTCCAACCGTGCTACGGCTGGTCTGTATTTCCTTCTGCCTCTAGCTTGTGATGCCTCTCAGGACACATACACTTAGGGTTGTTACGTCTTTCTGAAGAACCGACGCCTTTGTGTTCATCTAATGCCTCCTTTCAAGTTTCTTTCTTGTGGAATCTGCTTTGTCTGAAATCAATTTCTCCAGATTTTTTTTATATTAGTGATAGCATGCTCTGTCCTCATCCCTTTTTTGAACCTTTAAAATGTATCTCTTATAGACAACATTGTTAGGTTTTCTTTCTTATCTACTCCAACGATCTCTATTAATTGCTGTATTTAATCAATGCTTATGCAACATGATTTTATGTAGCTTGATTAACATGAGGTCATTTCAAACAGCTCATAGAAAATGCCTGTTTTTGAGACAACTATCCTTAGATTTCCAAAACATTTGCCACCAAACAAATTTATCTTCTAATTCCATTGACCCATGGATTTTTTGAAGTCTCCTTGTGTTTGCCTTGTTTGTGACAATTTTCTATCCTTTATAGTGGCTGCCTCCCTTTGTCATCTCATATTCTTTTCTACCTTCTCTAGTTGTAACTGAGCATCTTATGTCATCGCCTTCTATCCCCTCTGTCAGTGTGTCAATTATGACACTCCTCAAAAATTTTCATTAGCTGCATTAAAAATTTTAGCATGCAATTTTGAATAAGCAAATCCATCTTCAAATAACATAGTACTGCTTTAGAGTTAAAGGGCAAGCATCTTGTCACAAAGTATTTCTAATTTCTTCCTCTTTTCATTTGTTCATGACATAATCACCTAATATAACATTACCACTATTATTTATGACTGGCTATTATTTATTATTTAGATCAGTTAATAAAATAGGATCCTGTTTTCTCTGTATTGATCCCTTCCTCTTGGCTCCTTGTTCCTGAATATAGAGCTATATTTCAGACCTTCGCTGTACTATTCCCAGAATGTCTGTCTTTAGTGTTTCTCACTCTGGCCATGGCTCCCGTTAGCTTTCGCTTATCTGAGAAAGGCTTTCTTCCTCTTTCACTTTTGAATTGTAGCATCAATGGATACTAGATGCTAGTTAGTTTGTTTTTTCTCACCACTTTCTGTCACTCCAATCCACTACTATTTGCCTCGTTTCCATTATAAAGCTTTCTGTAATTTCTTCCCCCTTACTGTCACCTAGAATCTTTCAAGATTTTCACGTTGAACTGGTTTTCTACGGTTCGAATACGAAATATCTGATCATAGCTTGTTTTTGTTACAATGCTACTTCAAATATTCCTTCTCTCTTCTCTGTGTTCCTTCTGGTATTCAAGTTATGTGTTGACATATCTTTTGAAATTTTCCCACATCCTTAGATATTCTTTTTTGGTTTTGGTTTTTGTTTTGTTTTGCTTTGTTGGTATTCTATTTTCTCAATGCAGTTCAGTTTTGAGAAACTTCTGTGGGTTTATTTTCAGACTGCTGATTCATTTCTCAGCTTCATCCTATCTATTTTTAAGCTCATCAAAAGTATTCTGCACCTCTGTTATAATTTTATGGATTCTGTTGTTCCCTGTTAGTTCCTTCTTAGGATTTCTGTCTCTCTGCTCAAAGTAAGCACCTGCATGCTGGCATTGTGACATGTGGGTTAAGCTTCTGGTTGTGTAGTGGCATCTGGTATCAGAGCACTGGTTTGAGCTTTGGCTGCTCTACTTCCAATTCTGCTTCCTACAAATGTTCTTGGGATGGCAGCTAGAGATGGCCCAAGTGCTCAGGTCTCCCTTCACATGGGAGACTCAAATAGGGTTCTAGGATGCTAACTTGAGACTGATTCAGCCTGGCTATTGCTGCTATTTGGGGAATAAACTAGCGGATGAAGCACCTCTCTCTATCTCTCCTACTCTCTCGACCTTTCAAATAAATCGTTTTTTAAAAAAAGATTCAACCCTTGTTCTGGCATGTTTTCGATTTTAAAATTAGACTCCAGAGACACAAAGGTATTCCATCTACTGGTTAAATCCCTACATAGGCAAAATTGCCATGACTGGGCCGGACCAAATAAAGACCAGGACCTTCATTTGAGTCACACACAAAGGTGACAGCGGTCCAAACTTTTACACCATTTTCTGCTGCTTTTCCCAGGCCATTAGCAGAGGAGCACTGCATTAGAAGTGGAACAGCTGGGATGTGAACTGGTGCCAAATACGAGTGTCACAAACATTAGTTCCATCTGCTGGCACAAATCACAGTTATTTTTAATAATCTCAACATCTCAGTTCTTATTCTCCTTTTTACCAAATTTCTTACATTAAACATACTTTGTAAAGTTTCTGTTATTGAAATCTGAGTGTGAGACATCATGTAACAAAAAATGAGATGATCAGAACTTTAAAGTTTTCTATTAACTTATGAATTGTAATGTACAAAGTTTCATCAAAAAGTTCATGGGAATGTATTGTGAAAAAGCTATGGAATTAATTGACATGGCATTGACTAATCAGTACGTTAAAACAATAACGTTATTATACAGCAGAATGTTTTTATGAATGATACTAAAAATGAATACCTTGGAAGAGACTAGAAGTTTATATTATCATACACTGTATACAACAAACACAACTAAAGGCATCTTAATTTTTTTTTCAAAAAAAAAAATTCAAAAAGCTATGAAGAATTTCAAAGCTTTTTGCACCAAACCAAACTTTTACTAATTTGTGTGAATAGGATTTAGTTAGAAACACTAAGAAGGATAAGGCATCGTTTTGAAAAAAGCCCTGCAACATAAATTCTGCCAAGCCTGAAGCAATAACAGATATCAAAATGATGGTGAAGAGTGTATAAAAATATAGTGAAATCACTGATTGATTGTGAGAAAGTTAAAGAAACAGCTGTCCTAAAGAGGTCCACAGTTTCTAAGTGTATAGTCATTGTCAGGCAGTGGGGTGTGAGAGCACTGGGGCTCAGAGTGTGAAGCTGCTTCATAGGACTCCCATGTCTCAGAGTGTCTGGGACCGAGTCCTGCCAATGTCCTTGGGTGGTAACAGATGACAGACCAAGCTCTTTGTTCTCTGCCACTCACATGGGGGTTCCTGGATCCTGGCTTTGACTCGGCCCCACCTGGCCATTGCAGACATTTGAGAAGAGAACCAGCATATGGAAAACCTCTCTCTCCTGCTCCCTATAATTCTGCCTTTAAATTAATAAAGCTAGAAACAGAAAGAGACAGTGAAATAATCTTGAAAACTGAAGTCTATCTGACAGACATTGGCATTAAATTGTAAGCAAACAATTAATCTTGCCCAATGCCTTAATTGAAGAAGAATGAAAAGCAATGGCAAAGTAGTATTTAACACCACAGATCCTGCTAGCTTACACAATTCTGACTGAAAAAAAAAATGAGCCAAATTCATGCTTTATTGCTGCCAATAATATTGTAGCCAGATTAGCTACAGATGAGAGCTATTGGGAATTTTAAACAAGTGACATCAACATGCTAAAGCTTTTTTTTGAAGAACTGTTATAGGAGAGGAAACATGGCTTATAATAATACAATGCTGAAGTCATGCATTTTGTAGTCATGGCTACCATGAGGTGAAAGTGGTCCAGAACTAAAGATCAGTTGAGAGTAAAGGTCCTATTAAGTTTGGGGGTGGTGCTCGAGGCACTTGAACTATTCACTTTCTGGAGAGCCAAACAATGTTGATATCTGCCTGCAACAACTCTGTTTTGAGAAAGCTAGCAAAAGCATTAGCAGAAATATGCCTGGAACATCTTAGCTAGATCCCTTCACTTTTAGGACCATAATCCTCCTCACTTATCTTACTAAAAAAGGACAAGTTGGTGAGAGTTTTCTAACTATTGGAAAATATATTAGGCATCTACTTTTGACTTTGAATTCAACTTCTTCTGGCTTCTTTTTGTTCTCCAATCTTAAAAAAAAAATATCTTTAGAAGGTACACACTTTCTTTATTTAATAATGTAAGAAAGGATGCATTGATATGACCTAATTATCAGGACCAATTGTTTTAGGATGGGATGACTGGAATTGTCACAAAGTGACTGACACTTGATCGAGTTTATGATGCAAAATAGCATCTGTATTTTCATTTTAATTGCATTTTCCACAAATGATTGGTGGCCCTACTTAACAGCTTGCTGTTCCTGCAGTTGTCCACTGCTGAAAATATATCTAGAATCTCTTTTGCTTGTTTATGTAAGCTCCCAACACTACTTTAAACTTCTCTAACTACCTCCCTTCTCAAAACGTTTGTGTCTCTTGCAACTCTTTTAACTATAATCTACTGGAGCCTCAATGAAAATATGGTAAGGACAGAGAAGTCTCCTATACTCTTGTGAGTGAATCTATTAGTGAGCCATGGTTCCTGGGCTGGGAGTCTCATGAGTGTCTCCAACCTTGTTTTTCCCTCCTCAAATGAGTCAAGAAGACCAGACCAGCTGGAGTGGGATAACTGCTGCTTCTCCAGGGGCGGAATGTTTAGCATGGGTCAATGAGAAAATATCAGTGCATGTTTCAAAAGGTTCTATTTCCCCTCCCTGTGGGGCCACAGGGACTCTCCCTCAGCTTCTCATGTGATAGGCTTCTTAGGGACTGAACCCCATTAAACTATGGACACTGGGTAAGATCCATTCCATAGGAGTCACTCATTCTCACACCACTCCACCTTTAGTGTCCAGCAGTTTCTAAAGTTTACCTTTAATTGTTCATGGCTACGACTTCTGGTAAATGTCATTTCAGTAGTGACTCCATATGTTTACCTATCTCTATATTTTAGGGTGGTGGTTTTCTCTGTGGCCTCAGTTCTCTCTGACAGGTCCCAAACGTATGGTTAACCTATTCAGCTTCCTCTCACCATAAAAAATGGAAGAGATAACTTCTATATTCATTACATGTTGGAGCTGATACCAGATATCTGTCAAATCATTTTTACTAAGTAGGGACAATAGTAGTCCTTAGTTACACATTTTTTTGTGTTGGATTAATCTCATTTTAGCATCATTCCCTAAATGAGTTCAACTCATCCATTTTACAATTTATAAAAAAAATTCATTAAAAATCTCACATTGTGAGTTATAACAGCCTTGTCACTGAAAATCTGAACACTATTCAACCTCTGTTTGTGAACTTTACATTCTCCTTGGAATCGCCCTTGTATTTAAAAGAAAATAGAGATTTGGTGATTTGGCTATTGTAGTTGTGCAGCAACATTGGAGAACTGAGAAAGAAAATGTGCAGAGAAGTACCTATAGGCGTGTTATTTATAGCTGCAAAGAGCATTAGCAAATTAAATTAAACATTGTTTATGTCACACCTAGGGTCATAGAAATGTATTAAAACAATTTATTGAATTCCTTCTATTTTTGAAAATTTTGAGATATTCAAATTTGTACCATTATTCCTGGTTTTGTTCTTATTGATTTTTAAGTCATGCAGGCATTTCAGATAGCACAAGCAATCCACAAGAGACCCAATTTATTTCTGAATCATTCAATGTTTTTTAACTTTGAAAATTTCTCTATTTTTGTTATTTGTTAGGAGTATTTTTTTGAAATGCCAAATCTTTAAGCTAGTTTAGTTTTAGTCTTTCAGTTTGAAATCCAGACATGAAACTGTTAAGTTGTTGAATTATTGTTGGCAGCTGGCTTTTTCTATGCAATTGCGTTTCCTATGCAATGTATCCAGAAGGTTTACTGGAACTTCTGATTTGATGGTAGGACTGTCCTAAGAACCCATGGGAGCACATTCGGATTCATGTCTACATGAAGTCTCGGGCTGAGCAGATAATCAGAAACAACTGCAGCCCCCAATTGTGGTGCAGGGCACTAAACTGCTGATTGGAAGGCTACATCTCAGATCAGCGAGTGCCAGTTCAAGCCTTAGATACTATGAATTTCCAGTCCAGCTTCCTGCTAATATGTCTGAGAAAAGGACTGAATGATGGCACAAGCACTTGAGTTCCTGCCATCCACTTGACAGACCCTGGCTTTTATCTTCAGCCTGGCCCAGCTCTGATTGTTACAAGTATTTGGGTAGGGCAGGCATGTAGATAGTGAGCCAGAAAATAGAAATTTTCTCTCACTCACTGTCACTCTATCTTTCAAACGAATAAATAGATAAATACATCTTAGAAAAAGAGAGAGCATGCAACCACAAGAATGCAGATTTTCAAATTAGAAGAAAACCCTTACAGTGGTGGTGAGTACCATTCCCAGCCTCATTAGGGACCAAACAGAATGCTCTTAAGGGGTAGGGAGCTTCCTGGACACCCTCTAGGGCGTTCAGAAAGGAGAGTCAGTGGACACAAAGCGTAGATTTACAGTATCATGTTTAAGACATAAGGAGTGATGGGAGAAAGATAACACTACTGCCTATGTTTCCAGTGGAATTACACGCAAAAACTTGAAACTGCTTGGGATTGTGATTCTACCAACGATGGCTCTCACTCAACTTCATTCTTGAATTCTAGCTCTGACATTTATTTACTTGGGCTTGATTAACCAATTTAAAGCATAGTTTTCTCTGTAAATTGAACTAACAGAATACACCCCACTGAATATTTTTAAGATTGAAAATATTTCAGTGTATATCCACTGATTATTGAAAACAGAAAATATGGTATATATACTATAAGGCCATAAAAAAAGAATGAAACCCTACACTTTGCAATAAAATGGGTGCAACTAGAAACTAATATGTTTAGTAAAATAAGCCAAACTCAAAAGATAAATATCGTATGTTTTCTGTGATATGTAGCAACTAATATAGAACACAAAAAAAATGCACAGGAAGAAAATGGGTGCATTAAGATATAATTGTTGGTTTTATCCATGGTTCTATTCCAAAAGATATGTGGTCTTTCTGGTTTCTACTTGATGGATATTACGGTTAGAGTTAAATTAAGCCTATGAATACAGACTGGATTAAATTTATGTCTGCAAAGACTGATAAAAAGAGGAGAGGAAGTGAGAGGAATTGTGGAGGAGCAGGGGGCATGAGGGAAGTGTGACTGTCTTCTTGGAACTGTACCTATGAAATGCACAAAGTTTGCTCTCAATATAGCAAGAAAAATTTCTAAAAGTAAAGATGTTGTGTATTGAAAGCACAAAAGACAATAGCTAATACAAAAAGCACTCATAAAATTAGGTCTCAAAGACCCCCGAACACACACACACACACACGTACAGGCACTCATTTGTCCACTAAGAAATAGTCCTTTCTATGACGAAGATTACAGATAAATTGCATGTGACTCAGTGTCAAAAAGGACCCCTGTATTTTCTAACAAGTTAAATAAATGTTTATCTGACATAAGATTCCTCATTTGTGAATAATGTTTCAATGTCATGATGGTTTAAACAATATTTTCATGTATGTTTGTTCTTTGGATTATTAGCAACTTACTCAATTACAAGTATTGATGCTTCGATACTTACAATGGGCCACATTTTTGTGCTTTCCAGAACAGAGTTGAGTAATAAGACCTGGTATCTTTTAAATGTCTAAACTTCTTATTGGGAGGCTAAGTAATGGTAAAAAAAAAAAAAAAAAACAGAAATATATAGAAGTATATTTAATTGCACAAAATGAATGAGGTATAATATGAGAGCTAGTTCTACTTTGTAACTTTTGTAATGTGATGCATATTCAAGCATGAAGGACAAAAAAAAAAATCTAATGATTCCCCCTTCTAGTCTTCATTTTGTACGTAAGCCTACCATCTGTCTGCATTTGCGTTCCTAAATTGACGTCACTTGTGTATTACAAAATGTTCCAAGATAAACTTTATAAGCCTGAGCTTAAGTTTTTCCTTAGAATTTTCTCAGAAAGACTAAATATTACAACATTTTGGGAACAACTGTATGTTTGAAGTCTTAGTTTGTTCAAGGACAAAGCTGCATTTTGAACAAGATTAAATAAAAGACTCTTAAAACAACACATACCACAGTAGTAACATTCTTAGCAACATGAAATCGTCAATAATCTATGCACTCTATAACTATGCACCAAAGCACGAGCCAACAAGTCTGTGCCTCAGACACTCAGGGAGGTATTTATTTACTTAAAACTCAGACACAGTCCACTTGAATTGATTGTTAACATTAGAATATAGAAAACTTTAAAACCAATTGCTTGTACAAAGGCCTTCCTTATCTGTGGTTTTGCTTTGTGCAGTTTGCTTACCTATGACGAACTGAAATATAAAAATATTAAGCGGAAAATTCCAGAAATAAACAATTCATGTCGTACATTGCCTACCAGTCTTAGTAGCGTGATTAAATCTCACAGAGTTCCACTCTCCCACACAGGACATGAATCATGCTTTCGTTGCGAATCTCCATGCTTCTATGTCACCAACCCGCTGGTCTTGGTTACTTGATTGACTGTCACTGTGCGACAGTGCTTATGTTCCAGTAATCCTTACAGAGTGACCTCACACAAGGGCCACGTCATTCGCTTTACTTAATCTGATGAGGTAAGCATCGCATCATCTCATTTCCTTACAAGAAGAGGATCTCTGTGTGTGTCTTTCTGTATCTGAAACTCCGTCTTTAAAATAGAACATTTTAAAAAATGAATCAAAGACATGACTTTTATTTCAGAATATTTCATTTCCCTAGTATTCATATTACATATGATGCCCCAGGCCATGCGTATGCTATAGGCATAGATTTATTTTATTGTGCAGTTAAAAATGTTTGTTATAACAGGAATAAAAGAAGAAAGAAAGCATGGCAGAGTTGGAACATGCATAAGAAAAATATGTCTACTGAGCTGATAAAAGTCATAACTTCAACAAGCCACTCAAGAAATGGGCACGGGAAATGGGCAAACATTTCACAAAGGAACAAGTCCAAATGGCAAACAAACATATGAAAAAATGTTCCAGCTCCCTAGCAATAAGGGAAATCCAAATTAAAACATCGATGAGGTACCACCTAACACCAGTAAGATTGGCCCACATAAACAAGAACACCAACGACGCTTGCTGGCGAGGATGCGGGGAAAAGGGAACCCTACTCCACTGCTGGTGGAGCTGCAAATTGGTACAGCCTTTATGGAAATCAGTCTGGAGAACACTCAAACAACTCAAAATCTGCATACCATATGACCCAACAATAGCACTCCTAGGAATATATCCAAAACACCTGTTTTACGACAAACCAACATGCATCCCTATGTTCATTGCAGCACAATCAGTAATTGCAAAAACATGGAAGCAACCAAAATGCCCATCAGCAGAAGATTGGATAAGAAAGCTTTGGTTCATCTACTCCATGGAATACTACTCAGCTATTAAAAAAAACAAAATGCAGTTCTTTGTGGCTAAATGGGCACAACTGGAAACTATAATGCTAAGGGAAATGAGCGAATCCCAAAAGATTAGATACCACATGTTTGCCTTGATTTAACCTGTAATTTTTTGTTTGGTTGTTTGTTATTTTTTGAACCTGTCATTGATACTGTCTCAACCCAGATGTTTCGAAGAATGGAACTTGCATTATTTTTAACATATTGTTTACCCAATACTATGTCAATTAATTCCATAATGTTGTATATTGATACTGAGGCCTTGTTGGGGCTTTTAACTGACTGGATCTTTACTCTGTTAGACCTATCTTCAGACCATAGAAGGTCTCCCCAAGAGGCCACTGAACTTATCTGGACAATAAGACGCTGAACTTTATGCTAGGCATGTGTTTGCAAGCAATGAATCTCAACTGAACTTGAACTATGGTTATGCAACAAGGTGGAGGAATCCACCATGGGGGGAGGGGTATGGGAGGGGTGGGGGGGAAAAAAAAGTCATAACTTCAGCATGTACGGCTTGGAGTAGTAATCAAAGTTGTAGCGATCACAGAGAAAAATCTCATGCCATGCGGATGAGACAACAGGAGAAACTGGGGCTCAAGAAAACAGAAGAAACTAAACTGTCTTAGAAACGAACACCTTTCAGAAACAAAAAAGCAATTGACATTGTTTAAAGTACACAGAGGACAAACAACAGGAGAAGTACAAAAATAACTTTAATCATGATTAAAACAAGCACTGGAGCAGGAAATCTTAAGGTTTATTTAAATGTTCCACTAACGGCAATGTGAGGGGAATGTGGCCTTTGAGGTCAATCTTGCCATTGAGCCAGTAGAGCAAAGCAAAGCGTTTGTGTGCAAGTGTCAGTTAGCTGACTTGCCAGGGTGAAGCAAAGGTGTCCTTACCTGGGAGGGCAGATGCTGAGACCCACGTGTCAGGCTGCCTTTTCATTTGATTCCCAGCAGAGGAAGTGGCGTGGACTGAAAAGCTGAGCAGAGCTATAGACAAACTCCCAAAGGCGGAAGACAAAAGTAGGATTTAAATCCTGACCCAGGAGAAAAATATGTTGTCACACTCAGGCCTTTCTATAGGGACTTAAATACAGGTATCTAGTATTGAGGACGAACTTGAAATAGATGTACTTCATAGTTTACAGAACAGGAGACTGAAGCACAGAGCAGTTAAGCCACTTGCTCACAACATGCAGTTACTAGCATCAGAACTGGGCTGGAACTTGGACAATCTGGCTCCAGTGCCCTTTCTTTTGATCATTATTGTATAGTATTAAGCCTGCATAGTACTGACACCCAAACACAACAAGGCAGAACAATCAAAAGCTTGAAAGCACCTTTTTGTGTGGTGGCCTAAGCCACCTCTGGGGCTGTTTGCATCCTAGTGCCTGGTTCAGTTCTAGTTCCAGCTACTCTGCATTTTCAATTCATGTTCAGTTCATACAAACCCTGGGAGAGGCAGTAGACGACAGTCCAAGTTCTACCAACTGCATTAGAGACATTTGGGGCAGCCTGGCTTTCACTTGACTCAGCCATGGATATTGTGAGAATTTGGGAGGTGAATCAGCTGATGGGAAATCTCTCTCCATACACACACACACACACACACACACACACACTTCTCCCTTTCAAATAAATAAAATGCATATATCCGAAAGAAACCCAAGTTCACTAGCAATGCAATGCATGCTCTTCCATGAGTGAAGAACCTGTTCTATTCTGCAAAGGGCCATTTGACAATTGCTTTTTTATTATATACATTTTTCATTTTTATTTTAGATGATGTTTACATAGTTAAGCAAGATGGAAAGGATCGATGGTTAGGGGAAAGTGGGTGTGATCATTCTAAACTTTCTATTTCTTCTTCCTGTTTCTAGGGGAAGAGTGAAGAAAAGTAGATAAGCCATACCAGCCTCCCAACTGCCCAGGACCCAGGGATGGGGAATGACCACTGGATATCAACCCAGATTCCCAATATGGTGCACGCTACTAGGGTTCTGCCTAGGTGGTTTCAGTTGTTCTGAAATGCTGTGGATCTCGCTGATGCAAAGATGAGGAAACCCTTCCGATGTTCTTTGGCTGACATAGTTGAGCTTAGAGTCTCCATTTGCCCAGATTTTTGCTGTCATCATTTGTCTGTGGTAGTTGTCCAATTTGTTCTGCTCTCCTTCCTATGCTATGATACCAGATGTCCTCAGGAGGCCCCAATGGGCTGCCATATCCTCCATGTGCAAAACAGCCTGCCATTCATGGCTCAGGTTTTTTCCACTGAGGAGGGCTTCAGTTCTCACAGGTGGGCCCAAAGCACCCAGGCCAGGTGACACAGGCCCTGCTGATTACTTTAAAAAAACTCTTTATCATTTTGTTACATCTTGTAAATAACTATAGTCTGAATTTCATTTTTATCCTAGTTTGCAAATCAACAACTTTCAGCTGTTCATAATTATACATTAGTATATTTCAGCTTATTTCCACTTATATCTATTTATTTTTATTTGCTATTTGACATAATTTTTCTTCCCATCACTTACTCTTCCTCTTGTGCCTTTATTGATTTAAACAGAGTTCTCTCTGATATAATTTTATTTACTTTTCTATTTTAGAAGTACTACAGAGCATTTATCCTTAATGCATAAATGTTTGATACTTTTAATGAACAATTGCACATTTCACATGCATTCTTTAGTTTCATAACTTTACAAATGCTCTTTTTTTTACCTTTTATTTGAAGAAGGCAAAACAGCACATTTTTAATTTCTTCTTAAATTATCTCTCCAATCATCCTTGAATCTAGGATCTAAGTTTGACATTTTTGGTTTCTAAATATTTCCCCAAATCAAGTTCATTTTAACTCAGCATTTACTTATCAACATGGATCTCTAACTTTCTTGCTAATTTCTGCAATGCCACAACCTTATTTCCTTGTTTCACTTTGTTATGGTAGATTAATTACTACTTCTTTCAGTGACAGTTTAAAGGTAATAACTCTTTGGTAAAAACAAAAAGCCATAAACTCTATATTCTTTTGGGGGGACACTTTTTTGAATTTTTATTTTGAATTTTTGAATTTTATAGTACAATTCCATAAAGTCTGGGATTCCCCCTTCCCAAATTTCCATATTTCTCTAGATAAAACAATCATAGATTATAAGCCCTATTTATGAGCTTAATGGGAAATGTTGAGTTGGAAAATGATTACTGTAAAGAATGAGTTAATCACAGATCACCTAGATAAGAAAAAATTATCAAACATTAGCTGGTGAGTGAGTATAGAAAGATGTTAAGTATTTTTTTTTATCTCACCACCACAGAGTTCAGTTTCTCTGTAAGTAGTTTTCTAAGAAGCATTGATAAGCTGATACATGCAGGTGACGCAAACCTTTGAGATCCAAAATGTTTATTGAAAATTTATGTTTATGAAAAATATGTTCCAGAAAGCTGCTCACTTGAAGTTATAAACTTTGTAACTAAAGAAAGTCTGAAATTAATTTACTTTGCAGTTTCACTGAATCTTCATGACTTCTATTATGTATAGATGGTTTGAGTTTACTTCTTAGAAAAGATGTTTCCAGATATCTTTTCCCCACTTTTAGTGTGAAGGATAGCAGAATTATATTTTAACGGTTATGATCTCAAACTATTTTGAATATTTGTTTCATTTTATTATGGCATATATTTTGTTCTTGTGGAAAATCTGCTGCCATGCTTATTGAATTTTTTTAAGGCACTATGTCTTTTTTTCTTCTTGGATTGGAGCATTTTTAAAGTTCTTGATATTCTGAAGTTTTCTTGTTTGTTTATTGGAAAACTTGCTCAACTCATCTCTTTTTTGTTTTTCAAAGATTTATTTATTATTTTTATTGGAAAGATAGATTTATAGAGAGAAGGAGAGACAGAGAGAAAAATATTCCATCTACTGATTCACTCTCCAAGTGACTGCAATGGCCTGAGCTAAGCTGACCCAAAGCCAGGAGCCAGGAACTTCTTCTGGGTCTCTCATGCAGGTTCAGGGTCCCAAGGCTTTGAGCCGTCCTCCACTGCTCTCCCAGACCACAAGCAGGGAGCCGGATGGAAAGTGGAACAGCCAGGACAAACAAAATGACACCCGTATGGGATCCCAGCACATGCAACATGAGGATTTAGTTACTGAGCCATCATACAAGGTCCCTCTTTTTAAATCCCAGATTTACATTGTTAGATTTAAAAACCCATGGTCTGCTTCTGATACAAAGTTTCAGCCATTGTCCTTTTAATATTCTCTCTGACCTAATCTTACCTTTCTAGCACATATGTTGGATTCACTCTGGGAGTTCTTAGAATTTGTGACTCTTGGAATCGAGATGGTAGAACAGGGTGAGGACACATTTAAACAGAGAAACATTAAATTACTCATTGACTCAGAGAACATCATTTTCTTCAAGAAGGTTCCTAATTTTCTTTTTCATTTCTTCAGCAACACATTTATTTAGTAGCATGTTATTTAACTTTATAGCACATAAACTTCTTTTTTTTTTCTTCCTGTTGTTGATTTTGTTTTATGGCTTTTCATTTAAGGGGATGTATAGCAACTGTGTAACGGAGAATGTCATATCCAGTGGCATGTTGTTTAACTTCATGGTATTGTAAATTTCTGTTGATTTTGTTGTGACTTTTCACTTAGGGTGATTTATAGTGACTGTAAAGTGGAAACTGACATGTCCAGATGTGAGGATACAGTGCAGTGTGCATCTCTACCTCCAGATCAAGGATGGACTCCCAGTAAAACTGGGACAATGGGCTGCTGGACTCTCTGCCATTGTCCATGCCGGCAATGATGGGCTTATGACTGTTTATGAGGAACTATGCTGTGTAATAATACAGGATAACTCAGTTTGGGAAAGGAAGGGTTCAGAGAGGGAGTAAAAGGAATTCCCAGGGCCTATGGATCTGTATCATGAAATGATAATAAAAAATGAAAAAAGAAAAGGAATTTCTGACTCTTGGATTTTTCTGTGCTTCACTTCAGGTGGCTTCTCTGCGTCTTCTCCCACATCTCTGGTTTTCTCTTCAGCTACACCCAATCCAGTATTAAAATACCCAAAGGTCTTTTTTTTCTCAAGTGTAGGATTTTCACTTGTCTGGTGTTTTATTTCCTATATCTTTTTTTAAAGCATAATTCCTTCTTTCAACTCTTTGAACATTTTAAACTACATTTATTGAAAGGCCTCATTAGGACATACGTCCTTTGAATTATGTAAGTGGAAATTCTCCATCTCTTAGATCTTTGTACTCCTTCTCTTTGAAAGTTTGCATGCGTTTTAATTGTTCTAATTTAATTATTTATTTGAAGGCGCAGTGACAGAGAAGGAGGAAGAGACAGGTCTGCTGGTTGGTTCACTGATCAGAGGTCTCAACAACCAGGGCTGGATCAGGCCAAAGGTAGGATCCGGAAACTCCATCCTGGTCTCTCACATGGGTAACAGGAGCCACGTGCTGGAGGCAATGTCCCTGCCTTCCCTGACAAGAACCTGGGCCAGCAATGGAGCAGCCAGGATGCAAGCCAACAACTGGATGTGGATTTAGAGCTTCACAAACAGAGACAACCCATTTAATGACAATGTTGGCCCATGTTCATCTGTTTAAAAATTTCCGTTCCTAATGTTGTCTTAAGCTGTACATTATTTTCTGGGAGCTATCACATTTATTATAGAAATCTACTTGTAAGATATTCTTTGCTTAACTTGCTTAGGTGCCGTAAGGGCCGTAGGTTCTGAATCTTCCACCATGTGAGTAACATAATTTCTGACCATTGTGTGGACCTTCAAGCTCCAATTTCTTTGAGTTGACTGTAAAAACTCACAAGCCAGAATAAGCATTTTTCCATTAACAACCTTCACTGTCTGATGCAGATCATCTGGTACCACATTCATCATTGAAGCAGAGATTTCCTGGCTTAGGGCTCCAAACTTCTTCCCATAAGATCCTCACATTCTGTGTTGTAAGCCATGTGAATGATACAGCTTCCATCCTCCATTCTTTCTCCACATTTTGGCTACAACTGCTCCATGACTCTGCAATTGTCCTCTGATCTTGACATGTGGAGATTTCCATTTCTCTCATCTGAGTTTAGTCATGCAGTAGCAAATTCTGACATTAAAGTAACTAGTTAGGCTAAAAGTGTCAACAGGAAAATTTTATAACTATGATGATATCATAGACCATGAAAAAAACCTTTACAACGTCATGTGTTAATCTCTAAAATCAGCATCAAATTCTGCTGCTGTGGTAAGTAAGAAATAAAATGTATTTATGATGTATAGATTTGTTATGATGTAGTTGCAGTCAAATGAGTATAATCATTGAAATTGGGTTGTTGAAGTTGATACTGCACTTCAAAGTGTTTCATAGAACTGATATTTAAATAGTCATCTCCACATTTGAAAAGATCCTGCTTGAATCACATCATAAGCAATGAAAGGCAAATTATTCAAATAAATGCACTGTAAAACGAGAGAGAGAGAGAGAGAGAGAGAGAGAGAGAGAGAGAGAAACTGTACCAGTGCCAGCACAACAGGACTTCGCATTAAAACTTCAGAAAATTTGCAAACACATCCCAGCAGGACTCTGTCCCTCACATACACTGGTGAGAATAACTAACACTGCTATTACTTTTGCCTGACAGGTTCATATTAGTAAGAATTAGCATATGGGTGACACATGGGAAGAACCATGACACATCATTTTAGCTCAATAAATTTGGTACTTCCTGTTTTATTCATGTGCTATTCAACATGCCAGGACAAATGTTCTCACGTAACTCTGATGCCAAAAAATTCTTTTGACTAAATTTTACATCAACTTTCTATCCATGGACTTTGACTAAGATTTTCTAAAACTGATTTGTTAGCAACCCTCTGCTGTGGAATATTTCCAATATTTCTCCCTTACTTCAAAAAAATGACAGCGTTAAGAGCAATATTCTGCTTTAAAGAAAAGGTTTATTTTAGTACCTTTTATTTCTATCATCAAAGATTTTCTAATTCTGTTTCTCTAATTTTGGTAGGAAATCTGTTTCCACAGATTTCTAGGCATAATCTCCTGGAAGTCTGATTTTGTCATTTGTTTTGGAGCTTAGCAGTGTGCATTGGGCACTTAAATAAACTCCTCTTGCACGTGACTCCTGTGCACACTGCATTTTGGCAACCATCAACACAGAGGCTATGGGAGTCAGTACAGCAACAGGAATATTCTGTGAAAGTCTGTAATAGCCTTGCATACTTCAAGGCCATGAGACTAACAATTAGCTTCTCCTAAGCTGTACGTGGCAAAGACATGTACAACTATTAAATCTATCACTCCACAATTTGAAATTTGTAAACCAAATCACGAAATTCACTTTAAAAAAATATTAGCAATATGAGTAGTCTTTCAAGAAGAAATAGCAATATAGAAATAGGTGAAATGTGCATGGATATTAAGAAAAGTCTGAGAATCATTGTTATATTTATTAGAAAATAGTCCAAATATATCTGATGGCCTTGCTTACAATTTTCTCATGAATAAGGTAAGAAATTGCAAATCATTACAATTTGTAAATCAAGTAATCCAATTACTAAAATATCATTGTGACTTAAATATGACAAAGATGCTGGTTTGGACCTGCCTCCCATGCTGGAGTGCTTACGACTTAGGTTGGGCTCTGGATTCCAGCTTCCTGTTGAAGTCCACCCTGGAAGGCAACAGGTGATAGATAAACTGATGACTCCTTATCATCCATGTGGGATTCCACTGGAGTTCCCAGCTTCTATCTTTAGCCTAGCCAAACTCGGACTTTTGTGCACAATTTGGATGTGAATCAATGGATGGGGCACTCTCTGTCTCTGTACCTTTTGATTTAAATCTAATCAAATAAATAACATACTTCACAGCATGGCCATGAGATTACTAAGTGCATTTTTTACCACTAGCTCCTATCAAGCTAAAATAAAAACAGTGCCCCATGTTTTGTTACTCAGTACAATACTAAGGAACTTTGAACATTGATTATTTAAAAAATAATAAGAAGAATGGGTGCTGTTTTGTGTCCTGGCTGCTCCATTTCCCATCCAGCTCCCGGCTTATGGCTGGGAAAGCAGTAGAGGATGGCTCAAAGCCTTGGGCCCCTGAATCTGCATGAGAGACCCAGAAGAAGTTTCTGGCTCCTGGCTTCAGATGGGCTCCGCTCCAGCCATTGCAGCCACCTGGAGAGTGAACCAGCAGATGGAAAATCTTTCTCTCTGTATCTTCTCCTTTCTATATATCTGCTTTTTCAATAAAAATAAATCTTAAGCAAAGAAAAAAAGCCTAGAGTTATGAAAAAATGAGATGTACATATGCTACAAAACTATGGAGTAAAATGTTGGAACTTTGTACTCCAACCTTTAATAAACATCAGTGTTTCCACCAAGCAATAACTGTGTTTTTTAAAGTCTAGGAGCATAGCTTGGGCTTCAAAACATGTCCTGAGCCTGGGGCTACAACAGCATCCTCAGGAACCTGACTCTCCCATGCTTTGCACTGTTTCTTTCTGCTATAGCTCCATTCCAAGGCAGGTTCAAACCCTCAGATGTCAGCACCCTTAATTACCTGCAATTACAGTGGCCCAGTCCATGGAAGTCCCCGGGAAGTCATCCCTCATCTGTAATGTATGTCCTCAGTGGTCCCCAAAACCCCCTCCCGGGACAATTTGTGGGTACCTTGTTTTCAGCTGCGGTACCAGGTGGTCCCCAAACCTAAGTGTTCCAGCCTTGTGTGCCACGCGCATGCCCAGGGTCCATTACCCTATTAGTGAAGTTTCTGAGTGTTTCTTTTCAAACTCCAGTTTTCAAATAAACCCTTGGCTCCATTGGACAGAGTGATAGATTTTAGAAATACATGTCTCACTTTATATAGTACAATCTGCTGCTCTGAGTGACATTAGACTATCAAAAAGTTTCATATACTTAAATATTGTAGGTAGTATTCATAAAATGAGCATTACAGTGTAAATATTTCGCATGCATTAGCTATCTTGTCTAACTTATTCCTAAAATGATCCCGAGTGTGTGTGTGTGTGTGTGTGTGTGGTGTGTGTGTGGTGTGTGTGTGTCTTTTCTTTTTATAACAGAAGCAAGTGCAATTTCTAGAGACTGAATTCAAACCCCAGCTCTTGGAATACAGATCCCATTCCATACAGCATGGGCCAAGCTCAGCCATGGCTGACCCATGCTCATGGCAGCAGCTTGAACGAGACCAGCACACATGGCTCCCAACCAAGACCATGGGACCCTCAATCCTGACCATCTCTGGGTCAAATCCAGGAGCCAACACTTACTAGAAGGCTTATCACTGGACTACTTAACCTTTCTAAATTTCAGAAATCCTGTCGTAAAAAGTGAGAGAGCTATGATGAAAACAGCTGGCATCCAATGAGCCCTTAATCTTACTCCGAAATCTCATCTCCTAAAAGGGAGATAAATATCCCTTTTCTGCAAATGATGGCACTTAGGAAGGTAGAGATTTGATTAAGGTTGTAGCAGACACTTGTCTTAACCAAGAGCCCCTTGCAGTCTGAGGACTGGGAGAGAATCCATTCGTAAGTTACTTAGCACTGTGCCCGGTTGATAATGGGAACCTAACTAGTTAAGTTGATTATCATTATTAACACTACCGAAATTTAGTCAAGGACATAAACAATTTACTACCCCAGGCAGAACCTAGATCATATATGAGAGCTACCAAAAAAAAAAAAGCATGTAGGATTTTGGCTGACTGACATGGAGTTGGGCAGGATCACACTTGTGGAGGAAGAGCCGATCATTAACACAGACAGGAAGTGTGGGGTCAGTTCCTGGAGCAGAGATGCATGGAGTAAGGAAGGGAGATGAAAAAAAAATCAACAGACCTCATCAGCCTCACCAACAACAGCTTCAGGGAGCCACAGGAGTTCTAAGGAGCACAATAGCGAGTCAAAGGTAGCATGAGCAGGTTGTGTGCTGAGAAGGCAAACCTAGCCAGACTAGCAGAGTAAAGGAAGGCGTGGGCCGTGCAGAGTCTGACTCACAGGATGCCACCCTTCCCGACTTCTCACTGAGTGTGGGTTCTCCAGGAGAGCATATTCCGGGCACCACCAGAGCCTGTGAGGTTTGCTGTACAACAGGGCCCTCTACAGGAGACTTAGTGGCAAGGCACAGAGAAAGTTAGATTTGGAAAGGTCTCACTAAGTCAATAAACCAAGTTTGCAGAACCCTGAACTAGTAGCCCAAGAAAAAGAAGCAGGCTGAGTGTTAAGGACACACTTTTTACAACCAAGCCTATGTGACAAAATAAGCCTAGTAGTCTATGTCCTAGTTTTCAAATGAAATGAGGTGTTTTTCAAATGCAAATGAAAAAAAAATTTTTAATAATGAAGTATCTTGAGGAGAAGGAAGCACTTTTCCACATGCTGGTTCACTCCCCCCAAATACCCACAACAGCCAGGGGTGAACTGGAACAAACCCAGGAGCCAGGAACTGCATCTAGGTCTCCTCTGTGGGTGACAGGAGCTGAAGCACTTGGACCATCACCTCCTACTTTCTCAAGTCCAATGACAGGGAGCTAGATAAGAAGTGGGGCAGCAGGTACTTGAACCAATGCTCAGATGGGAAGACTGTAACAATGGCCAACTTAACCTGAAAAGTCACAGCACACGTTCCATTTTCAACTGCTGTCTTCAGCCCTGAAAGGAATGTGGCAGCGCTTTTAGAGTCTCACCCCTTCACTTCGCTGAGACTATCCTATCCAAAAGGCCCCAGCCACGTGAAATAATGACACAGCTGGTCTAGCAGGTCATTGAAATGCCTAAATATGTACAGACTCTTTTCCTGCTGCCTTCATTTTTGAGTAAAGGGGACCACTATCATGCTCCGTTTTTCTCCAAGTTCATGTGTGGCTAGAGATAAGATTGAGGGTGATGTGGTAGGACGGAGAGTTAATGCAATTTGACTGAAGATACGAAAGCTCTTTGGGTACCCTACGCCTTCGTCATTACTCATCTCTGTCAGATGTGCCCAGGTTACAGTAATGTTGTGCCGAAGAAGCCTCGTTTGTAGACCACAGCAAGTGATCCCAACAGACTGCCTCCTTGTCTCTTGCATCCTGAGGACAAGCCTGGGTCATTCACAGCTTACTGTCTCTACCTGGTGGTGAATTCCATGAGCAGCAGGCACTGCAGGCTGTTCTGGCGCCACCCCAAGGCTGGTATGCATATTTTAGTCCTCTGCAGATGATTAAGGGATTTCAGCAGGGAATTTTTGTGACTGGTCTATGACAAAGATTACTTCTTGTATTTTAAGAAAAGACACTTTTCTCATTTGCATATCAACTACTGGGGTATACCTTCAAGGTCATCATGAGTTTTATTACCCACTTCAATATTTACCAAAAGAAAATATTGACAAGAATTATTTTCAAAAGTTTAGATGAGAGCCTTTGGCAACAGATCTACTTGGCTAAGGATTAAACTCTGCTCTTTAAAAGCCACGTGGATTGCTTTCTCTAAGCCTTGATTACACAGGCGAGGGCCAGTGATCAAAGCAATGCTTGAAATATTGTGAGCATGATAGTTTTATTACACTAGTACTTCAACGTGACTTATTAAGGAGTTTAATATGGAACCCATATTGTGGGTGCAGTTTCAAATGTCTGAAGATGCCATTGTTTCTAAAAAGATATGAGGCCTAAATAACATCATTGTAAAGTTCAAAAGCACTTGTTGACAACTTTGAATTGATGCTGGCAGCAAGTAGAGCAGCAATTTCCTGAAGCTGAGGAAAGGGGAAGGCAGGATGCAATGGGGATATGAGGCTAATGAGTGCAATAGGAAATGTTGGAAAGGAGGACTGCAATACAGTGTGGCATATCAGGGTAACAGAAAATGATATACTGCATGTCTCAAAACAGCCTATAGAGAGGAATAATCAATGCTTGAGGTGATAGATATGCTAATTTACTCTGATCTGGCTACTACCCATTTTACATACATTGAAATATCACACTGTTTCCCACAAATGCGATCAGTTACATGCCAATTAATACTGAAAAAAAGTGTGCCTTGTAAATTGTCTCTTTAAAAAAAGACACTGCTAGGGCCTGTCACGGTAGCCTTGAAATGCCAGGATTCCTATATGAGCGCCAGCTATAATCCGGGCAGCTCCACTTCCCATCCAGCTCCCTGCTTGTGGCCTGGAAAAGCAGTCAAGGACGACTCAAAGCCTTGGGACCCTGCACCCGTGTGAGAGACCTGGAAGAAGTTCCTGTCTCCTGGCTTCGGATCGGCACAGCTCCAGCCATTGCAGTCACTTGGGGAGTGAATCATTGGACGGAAGATCCTTCACTCGGTATCTCCTCCTCTATGTGTATGTGACTTTCCTATAAAAATAAATAAATCTTTAAAAAAGAAAGAAAGAAAGAAAAGACACTGCTATTTTGACAATTGCTTGGCCATGGTCTTCAGCGAGCATCAATCCAGACAACTCTGCTCCAATAATATCTGAGACAGAAAAATGAAAAAGGTTGTGATGTGTTGAGATGAGAACTGATCAAACAGTTCAATTCTCCTTGTTATCATAGAATCACATTCCTAACCTTCATCACATGTTCCTTTGGAAGCTGCAGGTGTGCCTACACTCAACAGTATCCATTGTGCTTTGTTTGAGTCAGAAGAGTGAATGATAATTTAGCGACATTTAGTGACATGAACATTCTCCAAGGGTCCAGCCCTGGAATTCTTAAGAAAACTGGTGCCTCCTGCCTGCACCTTCAGCTGGACATTGATTGCTTGAATGATGAGCACAAATGTCATGCAGAATTAGAAAGATGTGCTTCTGAATGTGCTACTGCATAGATCTGTGCCAAAAGTTTGGACTGAAATGTGGACTCACCCAGATTAGCAGTGCCAGACTTTGATCATTTCAACACAGCCAGGTCATCTTGGCAGATGCTCACGTCTTGGTGTCATGCAGTCATGATGTAAGCCATAAACAGTGTTATTTTGCAATAGGGAGATTCTGGTAACCCTTCCCAAGAGTGTGGGCTGTGGGATATCAATATTTACATCATCACGCAGGAGGCATATTACATTCTGTAACGCAGAGAACTTAGGTGGCTTACTCACAGATGGATTGTCCTGTGTTCCACATCAAAAGCTTAAATGGCTGATGGCTGTCTCGTTATTCTCTTGATGTTTTTCAATTAAATATAATGAATGGAAATCTTATTGACGTCACCAGAATGACATGTCAGAATTAAGGGATTAGGTTTGTATCATGTCAGAAAACACTAATAGATGAACTACCTTACAGTTTCATCCTCTCAAACCCTTAGGAAGGAAGATTATACAGAATCTAGTCTTGGGAAAGAGGGGAAAATGGAAAACCAACATAGGTTTAGCTTTGTAAGTTTACCAGCTGGAATATAGCTGAAATTGTGATGTTTACTCCCATCCCTGGCATCCTCTGAACTGCAAAATATTTAATAAAGAACTCATGAATATTGGTGACTGAAGAATGTTTTCTCAAAAAAATAGAGGACAAAGTGAGGAGACACAACAGGGTATCAAAAAGTGGATGAATCATGTGGTGGCCACGTCTGTTGAGATGCCAGAAATTTATTATTTCTCTATGCAAGATGCATGTGTCTTAGCAATCCGTTGATTGATAGCTGGAAGTGTGGTTTGATGCAAGGTAAAGAGCTGAAATAATTGGCAGATCATCTTGTCTTTATCAATTTTCTCACTTAAGTCCTGATTAGGCAGATAAACATCCCAGATATAGCCCTTACTCCAATAGAAACACCAGGAATTCCAACCTGCAAAGTTAATTCTAGAATTACTTTGTATGACACACTGTAAATGATTTATATGGCCCATTGTTAAGTTTCTATACAGTCTGACTGAGCATGTTTTATATTAATGAATACTGTTCTACTGGTGAAAAAATTGACTCTTTATTGATATGAATTTAGGTTTGCATTTTGCTTTAACAATCTGGGAATTTTAATTATCCATCAGGGATTGTTTCTAATTTCAATTATATTGTCTTTACAATTAGGCAAGAATTTGGGGCCCGGCGCGGTGGCACAGTGGTTAAGGTCCTCGCCTTGCATGCCCGGGATCCCATCTGGGCGCAGGTTCTATCCCCAGCAGCCCCTCTTCCCATCCAGCTCCCTGCTTGTGGCCTGGGAAAGCAGTCGAGGACGGCCCAAGGCTTTGGGACCCTGCACCCACGTGGGAGACCCGGAAGAGGCTCCTGGCTTCGGATTGGCATAGCATCGACCATTGCGCTCACTTGGGGAGTGAATCATCGGACGGAAGATCTTCCTCTCTGTCTCTCCTCTATGTATATCTGCCTTTCCAATAAAAATAAAATAAATCTTAAAAAAAAAACAAACAATTAAGCAAGAATTTATAGACAGTAACTATTTTATAAGCTTTCAGTTTATTACCTTTCCACACTCTAGCATTAATGCTTCTTTCCTTTCACTGAGAGGCAGGCCCGTGCTGTTGCATCCTGGGTTCTCCCCCCGCTGTTTTACACCTTTGTGAAATGGCTCCGGAAGAGCATAGCTTTCTAGGTGCGGTCCTTGGCGTCACTGGGAGGAACCTGCCCTGGGGACTCCTCAGTGTGATGTAATCCCTACATACTGTGTGAGCACAGGCAGAATGTGCTGATGGGAGAGCCATCTGCATGAAATTCCTTCTGAAGGAAAAACAAAGCAGGTGAAGTACCTTCTCCACAGAGGAAAGCAGAACACGAAGTCTTGTTTAGAAGTGAATGAATATTTATAACCAGGTGATGAATAACTGTCCTAAGAATATTCGAGTTCAATTGTCTTTGAATCAAAATTGTTTTGCTCATCTGTATTAGCATGGGAGAGCAAGAATCCCTAATTCTCAAACAGAATATAAAAAGAAACGATAGCAATTATTATTCTTTAATTTTATTTTGTACTTCTTTCTAAAAATAAATTAGTGTTGTACAAATCCGGCATAAACTATATATGTAAGATAATATCCAGTTGTGTTTGGAGGTTAAAGGTGGGGTTGGGGATGAAAATGTTGATGATAACCTCAGCTGCAGATGCAAAATCTTTTTCTTATCAGACCATAAAATTTTAGAACTACAAACGCCTTATTAGAAAATGAAACAAAAGCACAAAGAAATTAAAGGACCAGCAGAAAGCTTTTCAAACTATGTATCAGATATATAATAAAAAGAGAGAAGGACCTTGATAGTATTTGTGTCTTTGATCCATTTTTTTTTCTCTCCATGTGCAAATCCATTACCAAGTATTCAGAAATAATAAGGAAAGTTTCCATTTGTGGTTGGCTATTTAAAGAATTCGCATGTCCAATACCTGAGTTGTTATTTCAGATTCAGTTGGAGATTTCTATCCCCTAAGAGGATTCTAGGATTTCTATTCAACAAAATGATCATCAAGTGATAAATTGCTGATAATGGCAGGAAGAGGTAAACAGAAGCATTAGGGTACCAACGAGTGCAACACAGAGTTTTGTAATCCACTGAAGAAACAGAAATGCTTTGCCTACTCTGGAGTTGATACCCAGATAGTTTCAGTCCTCAAAAACTCTGTAGCTTATTCCTTATATCACAGTAAATGTGGGATGGTATAGTCATAAGCTAGCCATGAGTTTGCCTTGGACATTTCGTCTTCTTTTCAAGGTTTAAATAAACCATACACGTGAGGTTCTCTAGAAGTGCCATAACACTGATCTCTACCTCAGAGTGGACATCACATTCTTGTGGATTTTGTGAAAGCAGCATATTTGAGATTAGGTCCATTGAGTGCGTAAACTTGAAGAAGCCCATCCACGTGCTACAAAAAAAGTTGGACAGCAAGTGCATGAAGAATCCAAACTTGGCATCATTTTGGCTTGCTACAAAGCCGATAATTATTTCCATGAAGACTCCCATCCAACACGGTCAGAGGCATGACACCCAGTCTTTCCACAGTAAAAAAAAATAACTACACAACAAGAGCAAACCCAGAGTAAGACTAGGAACTTGAATTTTGTCCTAGTGGCTTGTTCATTTGGACTCCATGGCACCTTAGAGAGGGTAGAATTTAAATACCAATGTTGAATTTTATCCTCTCATTTCACTTCAATCCCAACTTCCATTATTTTCAAGTCTTGACAGCTTGGCAAATTTTGTTGTTTCATTTGAAGATTCGAGGTTGGGGCCCAGTGATTTGTCTAGATCTCTTGATGGAAGTTCCTTATTGAAGTCTCATAGTGGTCTTCCTCCATAGCAGATGTAAGGTGACTTTAACTGGAGACACCTAAAACAGAGCACTGGTTTCCATGACTGTTGTTTGCACAGCTCATTGAGGATTCTAGAAACATGCTGGTGTAGCAATTGATCTTGTACTCCCATCAGATCTCCTTTACCCACTGATGGACACATCTCCCAGTGGATCTAGGTACTAACAGACTTATGTCAGTGTCCTTCTATGGAGCTCAGGGTCCAGGAGCAATAGAACATCTGGCCAGGAAGTTGCAGCGAAGTGACAAGTCTGCAACTCCTACCTATCGGGAACATCCTGTGACCAAAGATTGACTAAGGAATGGTATGAAAACCAAGGTTCAGTGTCTTCTTGGACAGGGTTTGATGTCACACTCTACAGCCCCCTGCGAAACGAGCCTGATGGCAACACTTCAGCTAAGGCTGTCTCTTTGCTTAGTTTCTTCCTCTGCTCTGCCTGCTTTCCTTACCTCATCACAAGTTTCATCTTACAGCATCCTTCCACCAAAACAGGCTTACCAGTCCCTACCTCAGGCTCTGCTTCTAGGAAGTCCAACCCCAGAGAGCTAGTTATTCATCCTCAACAGGCCTTCCTCTGTCGTCTCCTCCTGCACCTCCTACCTATTATTACTGTTTTCAGTTTCATAAGCAAATCTTCAACAGAAGCAATATGAATTTGATTCTGCCCTGGATGCAGTTATTAAACAAAGGAAACATTCGATTTTTTCACAAGCAACTTCAGTCATTTTAAATGACAAATTACGGTACAGCAAGAGAAATATATTTGTGTACTTTCATTGCTATATCTTACATTACCCCCAGTTCCATGGATTAAAAAAAAAACACTGTAGAGGGTGGAAAACACAATTAGGATGAATATATAAATACGTTACATGTCTTGGTTAATGAATGCTATTTTCTTAGGCTTTTAGAAGTAAACTGTATCTTCTGAATACATCACTAATAAATGTCTAGGGACAAAGATGTCCTATGTTTTTCCAGACATTTTCATTCTTTTCTTGATGTTCTTTTCATTTTGCATTCTTAACTCAGTATCTATTGTATGCTAAGCACAATACTGGGCTTTGAATACTCAAGGTGAACATGATTAATCCCAATACTGTAAGGTCTATTGTTGGAAGTAGAGACAAGGTAAAGGAGAATTTGTATATTTGAACTAACTTATTGACAAATACATGTAGAATTTTACCACTTGTCTGAGATTTTGAGAAAAGGCATCAAAAACTTGCTAGATTTACAGCCATTTTTCATTTTTAAAAAAGCATACATTAATGTCTGGGACATTGTAGGGGCTCAACAAATATTTGCATCTATGTAACACTTCATATTTTGGGTTTTTTCCATACCTCTTTCTTACATAGCAGTAAAAAACAGCAAGAAAACCACTTATTAGTAATCCAACACCAATCCCGATTGCAATGTATTTTTCATAGGAATCCACAGCATATGAAGTCAAGGTCAAGTGTTCACATCTTTCTCCAGTATACCCAGTGAAACACCTTTTAAAAAAGAAAAGCATGTATAATTGTAAGGCCCAAGATGTTAGAAATACAAAGAAATGACCTGTTTCAAGCAGTGAATAAATTCTGGTAAAATTAAATAATTGAAAGAACAAATACCAAATAAATGTCTGTTTACAGTGGTAAAATGGTTTTGAATCACTCAATAATCATTTCCTAGTTCATCCACTGGTATTTATTCCAGAAAAATCCCATCTTTTATAGGAGAATGCTTAGCAAGTCAATAATCATGAAAACAACACCTTAGTTGTTCTAGAAATTTATATTCCTTTTCATTTTTTTTTTTTTTGGCTTTAGTTGGCTTCATTTCATCTTAAAAGTAATTCTGTGAACACAAAGAATTACCTTCACACGGTTAAAATTTATCATTTCATAGGTTAACAATGCACATTGGTTAGCCCATTTCTGATAGTGCATGAAATTTTACATTTCTAACAAAATCCCAGGTTCCGTGGATGTTGCCAATCCGGGAACTATATTTTTGATTAATGAGGGTTAGAAAAGAGAGCCCTGAGATATTAAATCCAAAGAGATCTGGCAATTCATGGTCCTATGTTACCTCTCTCTGGCTGGACAAGATAAGGAGAATGTAGAAATGTACCATGTGAAATGACAGCGGCATAGCAACTTCCGTCTCCATGACTCTGAAACGGCTTTGGCATTACCTGCAGATGATTTTCTCCAACTCAGGATGGAATAGGCAAACGCCATTGATACAGTAACTGTTATGGTCTTCCAGGCAAGGGCGTGAGAACTTCAAGGCCATGGGTCCTTCTATATAGTCAGCTGGGGAAAGGTGATAAAACATGAATAGGCAAAGTTGTCCTGAGTCGGCAAAATTTTAAACCATGTGTAAAGAAGCCTTAGATATTTTGGGAGTGCTTCTACCTTTGAACAGTGGATTCCTTTGCCGATTGGTCACATTAGCAAGGGTTGGTGAATGTTGCATAGACATATTATTAATAATCTTCAGGGTGGAAGTGGGTAGAGTTATCCATTTTTTAGAAGTTGTAGAGCAAAATACAGAGACGATTGTGCCATAAGGTGGCAGCACTAGCTCTAGTATTAGCAGGTGTTTTGAGCAGTTTCTGGATTATGTGGTTGAATGCTAATAAATACAGAAGACCTCGCCCAATCTCTTCATTTCCTCCCAGGACATGGGAAGATTTAAACTTATACTCAAAAAAAAAAGTGTGCTACATTTTTCTTTTCTCTTCCAAAAGAGAAGAATGGGGAGAACTGTTTTCCTTTTTTTTTTTTTTTTTTTAATGAATTACCAAGAGGTAAGGGAAAAGGGAGTTTTCCCTTTTCAGAGAAGAATCGCTCTGAAAAATACAAGAAGCCAGAAACAATTATGGCTTAAAACTAACCCAGGTAAAGACAATATCCATGAATTTCAATTAAGTTTTATTCAGTTGAGAAGCACTTGTAAAATAGTGGGAAAAACCTTGAACTTAGGAAACCAGAGTTTTCTTTAAAAAAAAAAAAAATGATTATTTTGGTACCAGAGGTGGGAATTTAAGAACTCATAAAGAATTGTCAGGACTCCTTCCACTGTTTCTGGAAGGAGAACTCTGGACTCACATCAAATATTTCTAAGACTGAGACACAGAGGCACGACCATTGCCTGTGTAATAACTCTTAGCTGGAATTAGCATGTGCTTCTCATTATATAAGTTTTTACACACATCGTATTTTTTTCTTCAGTCATTTTCCAGAGAGGAAGATCTGTCAGATAACCCACTCCCCAAGTGACCACAACAGCCGGAGCTGAGCCAATCTGAAGACAGGAGACAGGAGCCTCTTCTGGGTCTGCCACATGCTTACGGGTCTCGAGGCTTTGGGCCGTCCTTGACTGCCTTCTCAGGCCACAAGCAGGGAGTTAGATGAGAAGTGGGGCTGCAGGGATTAGAACTGACACTCGTAAGGAATCCTGGCTCATACAAGAGGAGGACTTTAGCTGCTAGGCTACTGTGCCGGGCCCCAGAGTTTTCAATTTTACCTCTCCACAATAATTGAGCAAAATTTTTGTAATTTAAGTGTCCTGAAACTTTTCTATGGGAAACTTGCATGAAAAGTTGTGTTCTGGTAAAATATTTATGTTTCAGGATGACAAATTCTGACTCTGATGGTCTGAATATACATGTATTACAAACTTGGTGTTCCTGCAGTGGGCCTGATTCCTTTCTGGTATACTTTAATTACTATTTGAAGTTTTTCTTGAAGCACATTAATAGCAGTTGTGCTAAAGCATCTTTGCCTTGCTAAGGAGACTGAGATGAATTCTCTCCTTGTCTTTGAGGAAAAAGAAACCTAAAAAGCATTCTTTCTTATATTGAAATTATTAAAACTTTACGTGCTAAGGTACCAATAAAATGTTATATTTTATCATATTATCTTTGCTGAGAACACAAAATACTACCTTTTTTTCATGGATCAGAAGAATTTATATTTTTTTTTAAATAATCTTACTTAGTTGATTAGGTTTTTGTACAAAGGGTCAAAGGCTACAGGAAAGTGGGTAATACCATTTTTCCACACTAATATCATCAACAAAGTAGTATCTTAAAAGTCACATTCAATTTGTTCAATATGTGTGGTAACTGTAGAGTAATAATTGTGAGGCAGTGAGAATTTCTATTACAAATTACACTGGTCCTTCTTACTTCAAGACTAAGCTTAGTTAACAAGATTTTCTGAACCAAGATTTTCTGAAAAATGTGAGAATTCAAACTGTTTCCAAATACCTGCCATAATAGAAAGACACATCTTTCTCCTAAAATTAAGAATATTCTAAGGTTTGTGACCATTTTCTAAGATACTGGAAGCAGATGTTTAAGTTAAATTAGAAAAAAAGGAAAACTAAAAATAAAGGAAAAGTATGGAGACAATATACTCAATACTTTGCTTTCTATTAGCCATAAGGTAGAAGGATGCCTGTGTGATTTTTGTCCATGAGGCAGGCGATAGCCGGGTATTGATGCTGGCTGTACAGAATGGGGAAGTCTTTAAGAACAGCCCTACTTATCTTATTTTCTACTGTATCACTGTATTCTAAAGAAACGTATTTCCTCTTGGGCCCAGAAGACAGACAGAAAGTATCTCAATATCCAAAAAACAAGTGAATAAAATATTTTGTTAGGTATTGGCAAAATGAAGGCTAACTAAATATCACTGTCTTTCCTATTCAGTGTAGGAATAGCTGAATTCATCCTCCGTTTCCTTAACTTGGACTGAAAATCTTAAGACAGAACAGAGCTGTCCAAGATCTCTTCCAGGAGTTAGATAGGTTTGAACAACATGCTGGTGCTCAACCGCAGTCAGAAGTCATTGTCACAATAGCAACAGAGTAGAAGACAGAACACATCATCACCAGCCACAACCAAAATGGGCACAAGGGCTCCGGAGACAGGATAGCTAGACATGTTCAATGTTACTTTTATCATAATCCAAATTTCTCCCAGAAGTTTACGAAAAGTTACTTGAACACAAAAATGGAAAGCAAATACCTGCTGTTCTGTTAACTGTCCGGTTGCTTTGCTGGACTGTGACTGGAGGTGTTGGAGTCACGACTGCCTCTTCAGCCAATGCTGCCATTGCTGAATTAAGAGGGAAAGTACCTTTAACACACAAATCTTTTTCTGTGTGCAGGCAATAGAGCCAAAATTATCCCCTTTATGCCTATTTGTCATCAGTTTTTAATTAATCACATTTTAAATCCACAATCTGAGTTCAGCCCTTTCCTATTTCCCATCAATTCTATCGAATGTATTGCAATTAAGGAATTAGGAAAAAAAACATTAATTTTATTAACAAAAAGTTAATACATTTATATAATAAGTAGATCACAGTGCAATGGCCAATTGTATTGACTGCACTTAAATTCTATCAAGCATACATTTTGGAGCTCTTAAAAGAAGAACTACACAAATATATCTGGAGAGAAAGATGCATTCCTTAAGAAAATAAGCCCACAGATTTCCTTTGCTGTGATTTTTATCATGAAGAACAGCTGTTAGACATCAGCTCTTTAGTTCACAGAAGAATAATTCCTATTGCCATTTTACAGTGAAACAAAGTTAACAATACAAAAGCAAATTACCTACCATTGAACAAAAGATAGACTGGTATCGGAACTCCCAGGGCCATTTCCTGCAGTTGCTTAACTTTCCTTCTCTAGCCTCCTAGACTGACGGGTGGAAGGTTTTTATTGAGCTCCTGAGTCTTTGTTGCGTTTATAATTCATGAAGCGTCATCTGGCAGTTCTTACCAATCAAAAAACTATGTACTCCTGGCAGGAGCAGGAAGCCTCAGGCACTCATACACTTGTTTGGGATGCTTGTGTTATCTTGCCATGCGATCAGATTTTCTTTTGAAACACTGATTTCCTGTGACCTGTGGGCATAACCCTGTATGTAAAAATACTTAAAACAAGGCAAACGAGTGTCAATTCAGCTATCTTGCCCCTGGTATGAACAGGAGCACACCAGCTATGCTAGGAATCAATATAGGTGTCCAACCACGATATTTGCAAATGAGGAAGCAGCCCAATCGATTAACATAAGATATGTTTGAAACTACATTTAGTTACATCACCTTTCAATACAGAATATGAGTTCCATTGCAAGTCAAGGTATGCTGTAATTTCATATCTATTAACACACATAAAATCAGGCTTAATACTCCATTTTCATTTCTGTTAATTTTACTAGTAAGTTCTCTATATAAATTATTTTATTTAAAATTCATTTATTTTTATTTGAAAGGCAGAGTTACAGAGAGAGAGAGGCAGAGACCATGATTGTCCATCTGCTGGTTCACTCCCTTAATGATTGCAATGGCCAGAGCTAAGGTGATCTGAAGTCAGGAGCCAAGAACCTCCTAAAGGTCTCCCACATGAACTCAGGGGCCCAAGGACTTTGAGCCATCGGCCGCTTTCCCAGGACATAAGCAGAGAACTGGGTGGGAAGTAGAGCAGTTGGGAAATGGACTGGTACCCATATGGGATGCTTGCACTTATAAGCAGAGGATTAACTTGTTGAGCCTCCAAACCAGCCCCATAAATCATCTTATAGCATCACATTTATGTTTCTGTCGGCCTATCATTGAATTTTTTAAGTAAATAGAATATAAACCACTGAGTTCCAGGAACTAACACAAGAGAACTAACACAAAGTACCAAAAAATAGTATTTTCATTAGTAATAGTGGTAATGACAAAAAATTCTCATTAACATAAAATTGAGATGACATCTGTGTACATTCAATGAATGAATACCTTAAATTCAATCCAATATTCAACTTTTTCTAAATGTGAATCCAGTCATGATTACTAAATTGCCATTATAAAGAACAAATTATGTAATTACTGCTATTACATTTTCTGAATATTACATCTTCCCATAAATTTCCATTGTTCTAAGCCACTGTAAGTAATTTATAACCATGTTTTGCCAAGGTGCTGTGACTTTCTATCTGGAACTTCAATTGTTCATGTTTTCTGTACCTTGAAAACCTGCTCATATCCTGCATCATGTCCACCCAGCAAATTAGATTTATCAGAAAGGATCCCTTTCAGTATTCAAATTTCAATTTGGCTTTAGATATCTACACAAGAATGAGCTTGCTGAACTCATTAAAACTTGGGCAATCGCTTACCATGGAGTCATCATTTTCAAGCTGAAAGAATAGATAGTACCTAGCTCATATTAAATGTGCTTATATTTTGCTTACTTCTGTGAGTGTTTTTAAAGTTTATTATTGAATGAACCTGTAGACAATATTTTTTTTTCATGAAAGGAACATTTTAATTACAAGCCAAATGATTTTCTTGGTACCAGAGGTGGGAATTTAAGAACTCATAAAGAATTCAATGCATTGTCAGGACTCCTTCCACTCTTCTGGAAGGAGAACTCTGGACTCACATCAAATATTTCTAAGACTGAGACACAGAGGCACGACCATTGCCTGTGGAATAACTCTTAGCTGGGATTAGCATGTGCTTCTCATTATATAAGTTTTTACACACATCGTATTTTTTTCTTCAGTCATTTTCCAGTAAATCCATTGCTTAACATACAGTAAATACTCAATGAAAATTTCCCCCTGCTCTTCTCCTCTTCCACTCTTCTTTGTGTAATAATAGTAATAAAGGCACAAATCATTCATGGCTACTGACCTCAAGGAACGAAGACGTCTGGGGGAAGTACATACAACACAGCAACGCTGGGCAGACAGCAGTCACTGCCATAAACTTGTGTATAAAGAGCATGTGGGTCTCCGTCAAAGTCTCATGGCATTTTGATGGACAAGTTCATCTGAACTGAATCAAGTAGATTACAGACACACAGTGATAAGAGAAGGAATTCTGGGGGAGGACAGGACGGGCACACAGGGAAGCAGGGTGAAGGAGTGAGAAGAGGGATTCCGACTCACGTGCCAGCAGGCCTTGTTTTGGATGTAGATTTCACCTTCACTAGCCATTTGAACTTGACTTGGGTTTTTTCCTAACCAGCAGAGTTCATTTCCTCATCTATCCAGTGGAGGCAGCCAATACAGTATAAATGAGAGAGAAAACATTTATATATGACAAGTATTCAATTATGCGTGTTACTATTGAACAAATGTGGACAGGAAGTGTATGCTGACTATCAAGAAAGTCATGTGGTTGGGGCTGGAGTTGTGGTGCAGCACATTAAGCTGCCACTGGGGACACTGTCATCCCACATCAGAATGCTGGTTGGAGTCCAGGCTACTCTGATCCAGTTTCCTGAAGACAGGAGATGATGGCCCAAGTGCCATGTGACAGACTCAGATGGAATTTCTGGGTATTGGCTTCCACCTGCCCAGCCCTTGGCTGTCGCAGCCATTTGAAGAATGAAGCAACAGGTGGAAGCTCTCTCTGACGCTCTGCCTTTTAAATAAATATGTTCACATATACAAGTATACATATAAACATATATAGTTTTTCTAAGACTTATTTCATTTTTATTGGAAAGTCAGATATACAGAGAGAAGAGACAGAGAGGAAGATCCTCCTTTCATTAATTCACTCCCCAAGTGGCCACAATGGCCGGAGCTGAGCCAATCTGCAGCCAGGAGCAGGAGCCTCTTCTGGGTCTCCCATGCGGGTACAGGGTCCCAAAGCTGATTTCCCAAGCAACAAGCAGGGAGCTGGATGGGAAGTGGGGCCAGAGATTAGAATCAGCGCCCATATGGGATCCCAGTGCGTGCAAGGTGAGGATTTTAGCTGCTAGGCTACTGTGCCGGACCCAAACATACATAGTTTTTAAGATACTATTGCAAGAGAATAGAGAATTGCCTTTGAATACAATAGACAGCTGGGAGTTGGCTGATGGAAAATTACTTAGACGTATTTGACTGGATGTCACAGACAGGGGAGATTCTTATCAGGATTTCTAGCAGTGATCTTTTCGACATCAAGAAAAGAAGGGGAAATCAATGAGGCAAAATCTCCATAAACTTAGTATGATTCATTGCTGAAACTGGGGTTAGTTGGCCAAGATTAAGACTGTCAGGAAAGGGGCCCAAGGCTGGCATTTGATGCAACAGTGAAGATGCCACTTACAATGTCCACATTGCTGGACTGCAAAGCTGTGCTGATGTGCACCCTTCCAGGCAGTAAGTGGCTCAGGTGCGTGAGTCTGTTCACTCACTTAGAGGACTCAGAACAAGTTTTGTGTTCCTACGTCTGGCCTAGCTGAGCCCATCTGTCTCAGGCCTTTAGGGAGTAAACATACAGAGGATCTCTCTCTCTCTCTCTTTTCTCTCTGTCTCTCTGTCTTAAAATAGAAGCAAGTCATTATTTTAAACAGAAGATTTACAGGAACCTTACTAAACTTTGGTGCACCAGGGAACTTTGCCGTCATATGAAAAATAAGATTCATTCATTCATATCCTGACTTTTTAGAGGTTGGACTTTAAAACAGAACTATATAGCAGCCTCGCGGGGGCACTTGCAGACGTAGATTTTTATCCTCTATCTGTATTTGTCAAGTAGCCGTAACGAAGACTCTGATGATTTCATGGGGATTGAACAACAATACAAAGATATGGGTGTGAGAATGAACTTGGCATATATGTATAGAAGGAGTGGCAATCAAATTAAAATGGAAAACTTGAGTTCCAAAGTAATGAGAATACAATTAAATATGTATAAATAGATTACAGAAATTCTGAGTAAATCAGATTTTTAGACTGTACTTTGTCAGTTACAGGAATCATTGTTCGAAGCTAAAAGATGTCACCGATCAGGATGAGGAAGCTGCAGAGCAGGAGTGGGTTGCTTTGGGAGCACAGACAATATGTTCAGTATAAGGTGATGAGAATGCATGTAAATTAGAGTCCTGAAGTAATATCATTCTGGGAAAAGGATGGGAATTCAGGGAAAGTGATGAAATTCAGGAACCATGAGCATATATTAGCCAATAAATTCCTCTGCTAAAGATTGTATTAATTCATCTGTAAAGCAGGGTGACCGAGAGTGAAGGGCGTGGAGAACAGAGAGTGATCTGCCATCTGCAGGTACAGCTGCCCAAAGGACCACACAGCTGGGTCCCCACACAGTGGCAGGGACCCATGCAGTTGACCTTTCATCCACTGCACTTCCAGCTACCTTAACACACAGCTGGACTGGAGGCAGAGCAACTGGGGCTCAGACTGGCCCTCGGCAGCAGTTAGCTCCATTGCAATAGTCTTCACCGTATGAAAGAAGCTTCAGAATAATTTTTTCGTCTATACTGTATATATAAATAATTATTTCTATTTATACAAATAGTATATAAACATATATTTATATATAAATGTATTTTTCATTTATACCATATATGTGTATACATACATACATACACACACACAATATATATATATACATATATTTATTATTCTTTTGGAAGACTGCCTTCTGAATAATTACTAAAAAATAACCCCTCCTATACTACAGAGAGGGAACTCAAAATTTCAGTTTTCACATTTTCCATGTGCACACATTTTGGGGGTTAGTTTTCTTGTTTGGGGTAATTATGTATAAATAGATATTAATATTTAATGAGGCCCTCTCAGAAATGTATGGGAGCTTTGAATTTACATTTTTGTCAGTGCAATCAAAGAAAGATTTGCCTAGACTATATAATAATTAACATAGTATTCCCTTCACTGAAGAAATGAGTCACACATAAAAAATAAACTTACAGCTATCGTAAAGGAAATGAATACAACTATTGTTCTTCAAATTTCTTTTATTATGCAGTTAGAATGTTATAAATTAATTAAAAAGTTAAAACATCTAAATTGTTCCCACACAAGTGATTAAGAGCACATGTATTGTTAAGCCACGTATTGGGTAAGAATCATTACTGGGACATAACATTCTGGATTCTGGCATGAAAACACTACGTGGTTTTAATAGTGGCAAAGCAACCTTCTACCAATATTCGCGTGGGTAGAAACATTGCACTTACTTTGAGAAGCAAATGTCAAAACAGAAAAACTGTGGACAACAAAGTAATAGAGTTGGCTATAAACTAAAGGTTTTATTTTGGCAATATCCTATTTTCCTATTTGGTTTCTGAATGAGTGCAAAATTGTTACATATTTTGTCTGTCAACTATTATGAAATTTAAGCTTGGTTTTACCTTATATATTTACCTAACTTTGAGTTTGCCCAGTATTATTCAGTGAAGATACTGCCAAAATGTTTTTAGAAGAAATGACATACAAACTCAATGCATTCTTCATAGAGTCTCCACGGACAAGTCATTCATGATGTGACATATCAGCACTTTTTAAAACAGTGTTGAATTTTTTTGTCCTTCTTTGAGTTTTTCTTCTTTCTCTCTCTAGGATGTAACTTGTTGTTTGTATGGCCTTACAGGATACATCTGAGAGACACCTGAGGTCGAGATATGAACCCTAGCATTCAATCTTTCTTTCAGAAAGTAGGCTGTTTTTCAGCACATAATGGACAAGCTACATTAAAAAGTGACCATCACCTTGGCAAAATTCCACTTACATCTTACATGGCGGCCCATATTAGCTGATAAAATGTTGGTCTCAAAGTGGGAATGATTTTAATTACATCAAAATAGATTTACTCATCATGAGCCCTTTATTCTTTTAATATTAGGGGAGAATATCAACAAAATGACTGCTCCCCAAATTTTCACTGTAATTGGTTTCATTTTTCCTAAAACCCAGAATCTGTAAGAAAGAAATGCACAAAGGGTGAATTACCTGATCCACGATGATTGCATACATGAAAAAATAAATACAGTGTAGAAATAAATAACTTGGTAGTAAAATATAAAGGTTTGCATTTTGTCAAATGAAACAGTGTGCATCGCATGTGCTTGGTTCACTCTGGCGATCTAGCAAAGCACTCTCCGAGCTGCCAGCAGGGTGTTCGTGAGCAGCATGGCCACCCTCACGGGTCCCACGTCGCCGGGCACTGGAGTGATGAAGCCAGCTTGCTTCTGCACAGCTGAGAGGAAGACACAGAACACATGCTCCATCGTTAACTGTGACTGAGAACTTCACAGATCTGAAATGATGAGTAGCAAGATTTTTTGTACGACACACAACTTAACAACTTCAATTCATTTTTAAATTCAGTAGGCAATGATAAACACAAACACACAAGCATACCTAGACCCACATTTTAGACAGACACATTTGTTTGCAGTATCTAAGGCGGAAGGAAAGAGAACTTTCAGCAAATATTCCTTAAGAATGTTTCAAATAACAAGGTTCACATTCAGCACAGTTGGGAGAAGGGGTCCATGCATTCATTCATTTGATGGCTTGGTGCTTTCCTGTGAAAATACAAACAATGAAGTTGGGCTGACACGATGGCTCAAGTGGCTAACCCTTCAACTTCAACTGCCAGAATCCCACATGGGCATTGGCTTCTGTCTTGGGAAAGCAGTGAAGGATGTCTCAAAGTGTTGGGACTCTGCACCTGTGTGGGAGGCATGGAAGAAGTTCCTGGCTCCTGACTTCAAATGGGCTCAGCTATGGCTGTCATGGCCCCTGGGGAGTGAACCAATAGACGGAATATCTTTCTCACTGTTGCCTTCTCTCTTTAAAATGCCTTTCCAATAAAAATAAACAAATAAATCTTAAAAAAAGAACAGTGAAGTTTTCCTACATAACTACTCTAGAACAAAGTAAGCATAGATAATGCTTTTATTTTTTTATTTTTTTTAAGATTTATTTATTTATTGGAAAGTCAGATATACAGAGAGGAGGAGAGACAGAGAGGAAGATCTTCCGTCCGATGATTCACTCCCCAAGTGAGCGCAACGGCCGATGCTATGCCGATCCGAAGCCAGGATCCAGGAACTTCTTCCGGGTCTCCCACACGGGTACAGGGTCCCAAAGCTTTGGGCTGTCCTTGACTGCTTTCCCAGGCCACAGGCAGGGAGCTGGATGGGAAGTGGAGCTGCTGGGATTGGAACCGGTGCCCATATGGGATCCCGGTGCGTTCAGGGCGAGGACTTTAGGCGCTAGGCCATGCCGCCGGGCCCGATAATATTTTTAAAATGTACAAACTGGGATGGCACAGGGTTAGTTCTTCACCTGCAGCACTGGCATCCCCTATGGGTGCTGGTTCCAGTCCCAGCTGCTCAACTTTCAATCCAGCTCCCTGCGTACAAGCTGGGAGGACAGCTGAGGATGGCTCAGGAAATGGCCCCTGCCCCTGTGGGAGACTCAGAAGAAGCTCCTGGGTTCAAATCAGCTGCTGCTGTGACCAGTTAGAGGGTGAAGCAGCAGATGGATGATTCCTTTTTCGCTCGCCCTCTCTCTCTGTACACTACCTGTAAATCTGCCTCTCAAATAAAAATTAATACATCTTTACAGTGATAAAAATAAAAATTAAAAATGCAAAAAAAACTAGAAAAAAACTTCAAAATATGCAGCCTGACATTATTAATTATGCTATTAGCTTTATATATATTATATATAAATACTATATATTTATATAGTATACATTATAAAGATTATATATTATATATAAAATATATCTTTATAATGATAAACTAATAAAAGATGTAGAAAAAAAAACTTTGAAATGTACAGCCTGACATTATTAACTGTGTTATTAGGTTTCATATATATATATATTTTATATACATCATTGGTAGATGCCAACGCGCTTCCATCACATGCTGTTTTTCACAGAATGAGACTACGTGACAGGATGGCAGGAATGGGTCCTCAAGCGACCTGGGCTAGGGCACTTCTTGACACGAGTGAGCATTTAGTAGCATCCATGGAGCCCTGTCAACGATTCACTGAGCAGAAGATAATGATATCACTGGACACTTCACTAGTTAAAAATTCGTTTCAAATATTCTTTTAACTTTGAAACAAAGTAGGCCAATGTGAAGGAAAACTTCCCATGTGATTGTAAGAGGCAAATAGGAATGAATTTGATTAAGAAAATGTGAAGTTTCTATTCCTTTTGAACTGCTTTTCAGGAGAATCCATGTCTGAAAAAGAAACAAAAGTTTAGCTACTGCTGGCTGCTACTAGTGCTTTGACTACTAACATAAAGATCAGGAAGTGTGAGGAAGCAATTTCTCCAGAAACACTGGAGAGACATTGGCAAATTTGCATGGGTGTTGATACCAGTGCCTAAGAAGAAGTCTCTGCTCTAGTGATTTTGCATAGGTGCTTGAGTGCAAGCCTAGGCAATGAGTTCCTAAAGTAACAAGGGGAGGCTTATGGAACAAAGTCAGTCATGCGAGAAAGGGCTAAAATCAGCCCATGTTTGATGCTTGAAAAGTATCTTCCCCAACCATGTCTGCAAAGTGAGCAAGCATTGTATCACCAGAATAACTTCTCATCGGCTGGGCTTACTCTGAGGGCATACAAGGTTTCCACCTGCTTGGAAAGGTGATGTTTGTAAAGATTAATCCTAGTTTGCAAATTCAAAAGATGTTCTGCATGGTCCACTGAAAAGCAATGCAGAAGCATGATGGAGCACTCATTTCCCTCTGAGATCCATTGACTGTGGGAGTAGGTTGAGGGAGTAATTTCCTTCTGACTTTACTGTGGCGGCAGGAGGTTAAGGAAGTATATAAGGAAACAAGTCCTATTTGTGAGAGAGTCACATATCAGCTCTCATTGATATCAGTCCTTTCACAAGAGGTTAATTAACCGTTACAGTAAAACCAAAGTAAGATTCAATTTCATAAAGTCATCATGATTTTAGAGTTACTGAAACTGACCAACTGTGCCAACTAAAATAATCATCAAATATTGTCTGCATGAAGCTTGTTCTTGGAGATAAAACATAGGTGTAAGTGACTTTTTAATGTTTACAACAAATTCTTGCAAATAAAAACATATTGAGGAAAGGCAATCTTTATCATGACAAATTATTTGAATGATCTCTGTCAGAAATTTAGATCCAATAAACCCCACAGGTTTCTCTGGGAGATATATTACATTATCAGCATGATTTGTTTACTTTTCAAAATTTCATTTCATTTTGCTTTATTTGTTTTGAAAGAGAGGCACAAAATGGCAGACAGACATGGGAGAAAGATTTCCCATCCACTGGTTTACTTCCCAGATGTTCACAATAGCTAGGACCAGATGAGGGCTTAACCAGAAATTTGGAACTGTGCTGGAACCAGCAGAGCCAAGACTCAAACCTAGACACTTCAGCACAGGACGGCGCTACTGCAAGTGGCATCCAAACTGTGGTACCAAATACCTGCTTTGCTGGCATGATCCGGGATGCCAGAGAGCCTGTCTGTATGCATACCATTTATTGTCTTTGGGGAAATGCTCTTCCTCTATTTTTCCTTCTCTGATGACACATAAATATATTTTGTTTCTGAAGCCTTGGCTAAGTTAACTGCTCATTTATTGATTCATGAGACCTACAGAGTGAGTTTCAATTTGCAGTCACAGAGAATGTTGGAGACATCTGAGAAATTCATGCAAACTACATATGCTTCCTCCCATGCAAAGTGCTGAGATGCCCTACTGAGAGTAATTGTCTGAAATAAGACATGTTTCTAAGGATAGGGAAGGATTGTTTTTCATGCAAATTTATAAACTGCTTCAAGGAGATTGTAACACACAGGGGCCTTGGGTTTCCAGTCAGGTCCTGCAAACTCAGCATGCAAATGTTTTTCACTCTTCTGTTGGCCCTATTGCTTGCTAATGTCCTATTGGCCAAAGCAAGTCCCATGCTCAACCCTGAATCTGGAATAAGAAGGTGGCAGAGTCTCACAGCCAAGGGTCATGCATGCAGGACAGAGAAATGTACCCATGTTTATAATCTCCTACGGTAGTCTCGTGGCTCCTATTCTACTCTAGCAGCCATCAAAACTGCTGCCAGATACGTTCTGTAAAACATAATTTTAGCCACTAAAGCTTTTCGACATTTGCTGGAACTTTATGTTCTCTAGGACAAAATATAAATTCTTTGTCGTGACAATAAATGCCTTGAAATCTGGCACAAAGACAATCTGCACCTTACATCACTTCCTAACCCCACATTTAAATATTCACTCCCAACACACGCAACAAACTGGCCCGAAAAATTCAAAACCGAAGTGTCTTGAGTAAAGCAGAGACAGATACCGTCCCTTGGACTGCACAGTCTACTTGGGAGGAGATAATTACCTAAATAATGCTTGAACTGTGGTTATGTCATGGGCTGTAAGTGAAATATCTACTTCAATATGGATGTATTTGGAGGACAAAACTGAACCTGAGTATGTACGTGGAATATCTCTGCCACATTTGCCAGGTGAAACAGAGAACTGAACTACTGAGAGGTTTTGTTGTTGCTGTCACATTTATTCAGGGAGGATAAAGATGACAAGCTGTTCCCGGCACAGTAGTCTAGAAGCTAAAGTCCTCGCCTTGCACGAGCCAGGATCCCATATGGGCACTGGTTCTAATCCTGGCAGCCCTGCTTCCCATCCAGCTCCCTGCTTATGGCCTGGGAAAGCAATCAAGGACAGCCCAAAGCCTTGAGACCCTGAACCCCGCATGTGAGATCCAGAAGAGGCTACTGGCTCTGGATCATTGTGGCCACTTGGGGAGTGAATCAACAGACAGAAGATCTTCCTCTCTGTGACTTTCCAATAAAAATAAAATTAATCTTTTTTTAAAAAAAAGATGATAAGCTGCTTGAACTCCTGGAAACACAGCAAGAAAGTAAGGTGACAAGTAAGAATAAAGAGAAGATATACGGGACAACAACAGAATAAATAGAGACTGCTCAATGCAGACACAGCCTTGGAGATACTTTGCTAAGACCAGTTGCCAAAGTGTTCCTACTCTCTGGGGGAAAAGGCTATTTTGTAGCAGGATAAAATAAAGTTAGAAAACAATCTTTTTTACAACTATTTCTTTGAATGGCAGTTACAGAGAAAAATGAGAAGAAAGAGAGTGAGAGGGGAAGAGAGAGTGAAAGAGAGAAGAGAAAGAAAGAAAGAAAAGGAAAAAAAGAGAGGAGAGAAAGAGAGAGAGAGATTGCATCACTCCCCAAATGCTTACAACAGCCACGGATGGGACATGCTGAAGCCAGGTGCCAAGAGTCTCCCACTTGGGTACAGGGGCCAAGGTACTTAGGCCATTCTCTGTTTCTTTTGCAGATGCACTATCAGGGAACTAGATCACAAGTAAAGCTGTTCCACTTCCATTTCAGCTCCCTGCTGATGACCTGGGAAAAGCAATGGAAAACATTTCAAGTGTTTGGGCTTCTGAACCCATGCGGAAGATCCAAATAAAATTTGGGCTTCTGGTTCCTGGCTTTGGTTGTGTCCATTGTGGGTGTGGACCAGGGGATTGATGATCTCTTTTTCTCTGTCTCTCTCCCTCTGTTTCTGTAACTCTTTCAATTAATAAATATATATTTTTTAAAATAATAAAATATAAGTGACCTTTTGGCATTAACCTTTTGGCACTAGCAATCCATATGTCCTGACAGGGGATCTCTGGTTTATGTGTTCTGTGTCATTATTTCCTTTGCAAACTTCACATTTCCAGATTCCCAGGGTCTGACGCTTAGCAATCCAAATTCTCATTTAAAATACATCCAATGCTCTCTAATTCCTTGGTAGATAGATAGTTTTCACTTCAGTTCATTACATATTTCTTCAAAGATCCCCAAAGGGATTTCAAGATACCTGTAAACAGAACTGATTTTGCAGGTACATTTTGGAAACTGCATATTCTGGCAAAGTTACAGAATATTCTCATGTCACATAAGCCTATTTTTTTTTTTATGGAACAGGAGGAACTAGAGTCTCTTGTGGTATTGTCTCACTTTTCTTTCCGTTTTGCCTGATGTTCTGTCACTCTTGAAATGTTCTATGATCTGTGCCAGATTTGCCATCCTGCAGAGACTAATTTCCAACAAGTGTAACTTCCCTTAAAGGAAGAGGATGATCCCTTATTTGTGGCAAGGCAGCAGAATACAAACATCTCATTTCTCCCTTGTGCATTTCAGCCTCTAGTATGCATATGTAATTGTCTAAATTAAATGCTTGGAGGACTTTCCCATGCCTCTAAGTGCAAGCCACTTAGGCACAGTCTCTCAAACATATCCACTATAATGAAGGGGAGATGAGCTTCGGGAAAATGAAGTGCAGGAATAACAACCAGAAAAACCTGAATGGCATAGGACTGGGGAAATTGTATGACTCAGGAGGTAATACAGAAAACACTCCACTTTCTCATATGGTTGACATAAAAGTGACACCCAAGAGCATGAGAAAATAGAGAGAGCAAAGGTTTTCTTAACAACTGAACTCTTAGTACTTTTGAGGGGATCAGGAGACCCAGAGATAATCTTCCATATTTTCACCAAAATGTTTCTGGTTGTCTGAATTCTTGAGTTTCCCTCAAGTTTTTTACTCATATCCTACGAAGATGTTCATCATCACAGCATCCTTTGGGCAGTAGTAGGACGGAGAAGACTGTTGTTCTAATGGGGTAGATGATTTAATGCCCCCATTCACGTTTCTGTATCAGCTGTGTAGACTGTGAACTGTATCTACAAGGACATCCCTCCAGTAATCCCTTTACAGCTGGCACCCATAAGGAGGTCCAATTCTTTTGCTGTTGTTTATTTGTTGCCTTAAAAATTAATATAATTTATTTTTAAGAGATTTACCTTTACTTGAAAGACAGATTTTTAAAGACTTCTTATTTATTTTTATTGGAAAGGCAGATTTACAGGGAGAAGAGGAGACAGAAAAAGATCTTCCATCAGCTGGTTCACTCCCCAGTTAGTTGCAAGGAGCAGACTGTGATGACCCAAAGCCAAGAATCAGGACCTCCTGGGCACAGGGGCCCACGGATTTGCACGATCCGCCACCGCTTTCACAGTCCATAAGCAGGGGGCTGGATTGGACGTGGAGCAGCCAGGTCACAAACTGGCATCCATATGAGAAGACTAGCCTGATGAGCTGTTTCTTTATTCTTAAACATTTAGATATTTGAAGAGAGTATCACACACACACACGAGGGAGAGGGGAAGAAGGAGCAAGAGAGAGAGAAAAAAAGAGACAAAGAGATAGAGAAAAGGAAAGATCTCCCATTTGCTAGTTTATTCCCCAAATGGCTGCAATGGCTGGAGAATATACCATGCAGAATATAAGAACCTAGAACTCTACGCAGGTCATCCACTAGGCTGGGAGGAGCTGAAGCATGTGAGCCATTTTCCATCATTTTCATGGTTATATTAGCAGGGAGTTCGATCAATACCATATGGCATGCTGTCGTTGCAGGCAGCAGCTGAACCTACTAAGCCACAACCCTGGCCTCTGTGGCTTTTATTTTTTAATCACATATGCATCTGGCTAACTATACCATATATGTGAATCTCTATTAAATGCCACCCATGCCGATCAAAAGGCATTTCATGATGCTGAAAAGAAAATCAATCACCTGATCAAAGATTGAGATTGCTTCTTATAAACTCCGCCTGTGACCTCTCAGGGCAGTCGTCTTTCTCAACACACATTGTGTCAGCAATCATTACCAGTTTCCATGCTGGCAGGCAATAGCTCTGCTGTGAAATTTCTGGTAACTCTGTTGAGAATTAGGAAAATGACTATAAAACATACCCTCTTTCATAATGTCTTTAAAAAAACACATAAAATTATCAAGTATTGTCATCCTTCCCAATTCTTTGTCTTCCTTCCCTAATTCTTTTTCATTAAGCCCCTGATTTCTATCAAAACAGCAAGTCTGCAAAACAGATGGAAACTCCTCCACAACTCTTGGCAGAGTCTAATTCTCAGTAATCTGCTATAATCAACCCAACAAAAAAGAAGAAAAAACTTTCCTCCCATAAATATTTAAACTTTAACATTAGACATTAGGCAAAGCAGGCTAAGCCACCACTGATGACACCCATATTGGAATGCTAATTCCATGCTTCTGATTCCTATTCTGCTTCCTGCTAATACAGCTGGGAAGGCAGCATATGATGGCTCAAGTGCACAGGTTCCTGCCACACAGATGGGAGACATGGGCAGTATTCCTCTCCTGGCTTCGACCTGCCCGGCCCCAGCTGACATGCACACTTAGATGTGAACCAAGCTGAAGGAGGAAATCTTTCTCCTTTCTTCTCGCTTATCTCTCTCTCTCACTTCTCTCTCTCTCCTCTCTCTCTCTCTCTCTCAACCTATCTCCCTCCCTCGTTTCCTTCCTTATTCCCCTCCCTCCCTGCATTTGTCTCTGTGAGTATGTGTGTTTGTATCGGTCATCAGTTAAACAAATAAAGATTATGTTTACAAATAAGATACTTAAAAATAAATGCAGAAAGTCTCATCCTGGTGCAACAAAAGATGACAATTTGCAGAGGCATCAGGCACTTCCTTCACTCCTCTGTGAATACTTTCTTATTGCTAACTCTGTCTTCTCTATAAATACAAACATAGTTTTTCAAAATAATCAAAACAGATCACCTCTGGGTTACAGTATTAGCTCTTCCTTTATATTAAAACTAGACTTCTAGACCATCTTGTAAAATACCTACTGCAACGGAGTTGGTACTTCGAGTCAGACTTATCAGCCATATTGTCAAATTAAATGCTTAACACAAAATATGCTTTTTTATAGTATCATGGATTAACAATTATGAAAAAAGACATACTTTTAAAACAATGTTTCTACTTTCTATAGTTTTCAAATACATACTTGGGAGCAAGTAGTACCGAAGTCATTTCCAAAAGCCACTTGTTTTTGTCCAGAGATTTGCACAACCGAGAAAATAAAAATTCAGTCTAGTATGTGAATGCCGGACACGGAGCAGGACCCAGTCAAGCAGTGCTGAGTAGATCAGTGGATAAATCAATGGATACCATTCATGGATATAGGCTATTACAGATTAATGCTGTGCTTGCCACTGCCTCGAGTCACAGCTCGTGTTCTTATGACGGCATTTTTAGAGAATTCCTTCTATAACGTAAGAGTGACACTACAAATTTATTAGTATAGATGCTCATACAAATGGCTATGTCAACAAAGCTGAGACCTCATACGTGTTGAAGATGCAAAAAAAAAAAAGAAAGAAAGAAAAAATCATACAGCAAGAAATTTCCCTTATAGAACTGAAAAAAATTCATGGGGAACAACTAAATAAAAGTGTAAGGTAGTATACAGGATTAGCAGCATAAGAAAGCAGATGAAATCTGCTTTGGGTGGGTAGAGAAGATGGGAAAAGGAAGAGTGATTTTGATGTTAATTCAATTGATGGGTGGAAAACAGGACCCCAGAGAAGAGCTGAGACCAGAAAAGTAATGAGAAGCGTGGCTACACTGGCAGAGTGATGGTGTATACTTCTGACTTAGTAGTGCAGCAGGGATGGGGGGAAAGATAGATAATGCACATGTACACACAAACACACACACATGTGCACACACAGACACACAAACCCCCACACGGACACACATAAACACACAGACACACACAGACACACACACACAGAGTTTTCTGCCAGGCATTATGCTCAGCAATCTACAAGCATTAATTACCTCATGTAAGGCGATTATTTCACTTAATCTTCACAGCAACTTTATAAGATAGGTATTATCTCAGTTTTTAGGATGATAAAAATCGAGTCTCAGAGAGGTGAAATGATTTACCTAAGATAATAATTGTTTTTAAACAACAGAGCTAGGATTCAAACCCCAGTCAGTTAGACTCGAAAACAGTGTTTCATAATAGATTGGGTGCAATAAAGCTATTAAGGGATGAAATATATCCCTGAAGTTTTTGACAGAGAGCACTATAGGAAGAAATAACAACGATGAAATGGTGTATAAAAAAGCACACTGGTCTTTTGGGTTTTTGTCCCATTTCTTGCAGTTTCTTACAAAGAACACTGGGATTCCATAGAATTCCTGCCTGCGTTCTGATGTTAACTGATAGGATGGAATTGTGAAGAAAATTTGACCAGCTGGAGATGTATAGGGACCTTTTGTCAAATTTCTTGCCTAATGGAAAACCTTCTGAAGACCCTGAGATAAGTCTCCAGCTATTGGGGGCACCTTAAGGATTGGTCTGAGACATGTCTGAATCACAGGCTGTTTAAGGCTAGTGAAATCATTTGGTCTGGCCCTGCCAGACTTGGAATTCAATAACTATATAGCAAGCTAATTTTAAGTTGGTAAATGTGTATGGCCCGTGATGGGTGTAACAAATATCCAAATGACAGGACCTTTAACAGAAAGAGAAAGAGAAAGTTCTCCATCCCTGAATCCTCCCTTCTGTGAACTTTGTTAGGGCTACCACTGAGTACACGTAACTTATTGCCTCTTCTCTCTGTGATTTTGATCTTGCTTCTTCCCTTCTGTCCATCTTCTAAATATACCTACTTGGGTAAACTTCATTATTCCCTAAGACTCATCTTAAAAAGATTCTAGAAATGGCATCTTTATTCTTGCTTATGTCCAAACACTTAAATTCATATTTGATTCTTCTGTATTTCTCATCCCACCAATCATTAAACTCTTAGTGTAAAGTACATCAACCATCTAACTACCTCTTAACATTTTCACCTATTACCACCTTGGTCCACACCCCATCATTTCTTACTTGAATAATTACAATAAGGTACCCTTATTGTCACCTTATTTTTCAGCAGTATGTAGGCTACTTGGCAGTGTACTAAAAATACAACTGAATTGGGGAAAAAATGTCATTTCTTCATCTCAAATTATTCAATGGCTATCTGTTGCTGTTAGTGTGAAATCCAAATTCCTTTCTAGACTTCATATGATGCAGCATCTTTGGCTTTCAGCCTACCTTCTCCTCCTTATTTACCATGTCCAGTTACAATACCTCCCCACAGTTCATCAACATTATCAAGATCTCTGAATTTGCTGCTCCACTTGCCTGAAACCTTACTTCCCCCTGTTCCCACTTGGTGCTTTCCTTCATTCAGGTTAATGCTGAGTCTTCCCTAGCCGCCCTTTCTAAGCAACTTCACTCTAGGATTTTCTTATCTTCTTATCTCACTTTATTTTTGCAATACTAAACATGTAGATTTTATATATGTATATATTTTATATAGGTGCATATTTGTTCATTATTACTTATCTTTAAAAAATAATAAATTTGAAAGACAGAGGTATTCAATCTACTGGTGAATTTCCCAAAGGCCTGCAAAAGCCTACGTTGGGCCAGCTTGAAGTCAGGAGCCCAGAAACACAATTCAGATCTCCCTTGTGGGTGTCAAGGACCCATGTACTTGGCCTATGATCTGCTGCCTGCCAGGAACATGAGTAGGAAGATGGTTCGGCAATGTAGAGTGATGGGTTCAAACCAACATTGCGCTGGAGGATACATGCAAGCCAAGTGATGATTTAACTCACCTGTCCCATTAACACCTGCCTGATGAACCTCCTCTTTATTGCTTCAAAGTTTATTTATGCATTTATGTATTTATTTATTTGAAAAGAAAGCAACAGAGAGGGAAAGACCAGTAATTGGGGGCGGGGGGATGGATCTGAGAGAAAATCTTCCATCTGCACGTTCAGTTTCCAAATGCCCTAGTAATAGTCAAGGCTGGATGGATAAGGCCGAAGCCAGGACTACGAGCTCCATCTGAGCAGCAGGGGCTCACTGGGTGCAGGTGTCCAAGTGATCAGGCCATCATTCTCTGCCTCCCAGGTACATTTTCAGAAAGCTGTATCACAAGGGCTGGGTCAGGGAAGCTGGGACTTGTGGTACAGGCAGTCTAATACAGAATGCAGGCCTCCCAAACAGCAACTTCACTTCTTGTATAATAATGCCCACCCCATTACTTTTCTCTTCTAATAACCTTATGGGTGTAATTCTTGTTCACTATTTTATAACTTGAAAGCAGCAGAAGGAAGAAGTTTGCTGTCAGACCTTAATCTCACCTATTTTGACTATGAGGAAAAATGCCTATGCTAGCATTTCTCCTTCCTCTCCCATCGCTTCCTTTCCGTCAGTTTTTCCCACACCATGTTATTCCACGTATGGGGGCAGACCAATGGGTGGAGAGGTGTGGTCAGAGTTGGAAGAGGGAGGAGAAAGACAGGCAAGAAGGAGCAGGTATTCCAGTTCTTTTCATTCCCAAGCCATCCTTGCAGAAAGCATCATAAAACAGAAGCAAAGCTATTAAAGCTTCAGGGGACCACAGAAACGTCCATGGGTTACGTGTGTGGTATTAACGAGGTCTGAGGCTTCATCGAAATGAGCTGGGTTCACTAAATTAACAGCAAGGGAAGTCATTAATTAGTTGGCTCAGTTGACCAAACCCATCTGGTGACCTGCTTTTAACCTGCCGTGTTAACAGCAGGGTCATAGGGAGCTTCTGCAACTGGGAACAGCAGACTGCTTTCCAGTCTGTTATTTGTCATTCAATCATGTAATTGCCTATTTCTACCCATTGAGAATATACAGCCTGTTTTGGTCAAAAGTGGATAGCATTTCTTTTAAACCTGAGGTAGGAACTGGTTAAAAAAAATTGTACGTGTGGCCCGGGGTGGTGGCCTAGCAGCTAAAGTCCTTGCCTTGCACAGGCCAGGATCCCATATGGGCACCAGTTGTAATCTGGCAGCCCTGCTTGCCATCCAGCTCCCTGCTTGTGTCCTGGGAAAGAAGTGGAGGACGGCCCAAAACCTTGGGATCCTGCACCCGTGTGGGAGACCTGGAAAAAGTTCCTGGCTCCTGGCTTCAGATAGGCACAACTCTGGCCATTGCAGATGGATCTTCCTCTCTGTCTCTCCTCTCTGTATGTCTGACTTTGCAATAAAAAAAAAAAAATTGCACATGAAAATAGGAATGCCCATTGTTAAATAACTATGTTAGAAAAATCCAATGTTTTTCAAATCAATTATTCATTGTATATTAATTCTGGAAAATAATTAGACACACAAAATAATTTTAGCAAAGATGATTTTATTTTTTTTTTTAAAGATTTATTTTTATTATTTTTTCATTGGAAAGGCGGATATACAGAGAGGAGAGACAGAGAGGAAGATCTTCCGTCTGATGATTCACTCCCCAAGTGAGCGCAACGGGCCGATACTATGCCGATCCGAAGCCAGGAGCCTCTTCCGGGTCTCCCACGCGGGTGCAGGTTCCATCCTCGACTGCTTTCCCAGGCCACAGGCAGGGAGCTGGAAGGGAAGCGGGGCTGCCGGGATTAGAACCGGCGCCCATATGGGATCCCGGGCGTGCAAGGCGAGGACCTTTAACCAATTGCGCCACCGCGCCAGGCCCAGCAAAGATGATTTTAAAAATGCTGTCTGTCTTTGTTCTCTTAAATGCAGAGGTGGGCAGTGTGTTTAGGTATTGAATAGGAATGATACGTTTTTTTCAGAGTAATGATCTTCAGTTCTACAAATTAAGGTCAATACAAAACAAAATAGCATTTCAATTTAGTAAGAACTTTAAGATCCTATTTATTTCATAAAGTACCTAAAGCACTATGTTATTGTAGGGATTTTATTTTATCTTCTTCAAAAGAATTATTTATTGATTATGGAGATGGATGGAGAGGGGGAGAGAGAGAGAGAGAGGAGAGAGAAGGAGAGAGAGATGGGGAGAGAGAGAGAGTTTGCATCGGCTGGTTTACTCCCAAAATACCACAAAAAGCCACTGCTGGACCGGACTGAAGCCAGGAAGACAAGATGAATTAGCAGGAAGTTGTACTGGAAGCAGAGCACATGAGATTTGAACCAGTACTGATATAGGATGCCTGTGTTACCAGCAGTAGGTTAACTCAGTTCACCACTAAGTCAGGTATTTATTTGTTTGGTAAAGAGACACTGGGAGAGAGAGAAACTTTTCATTCCCTGGTTTACCTTCCACTCAAATAACAACAGTGAGGGTAGGGCCAGGCCAAAGACAGAAACCAGGAAACTCCACGTGGGTGGCAGATATTCATGTAGTGGAGCTGCCACGGAACCATCACTTGATGCTTCCCAGGCACATTATCAGTGAGCTGGATTGGAAATTAAGAAGTTCAGATACCAGCAGACATTCCAATATGGGATATGGGCATACTTCCAAGTGGCAGTTTAGCACCCTATGCCACAATGCTCACCCTCTAACTTAGGTGTATGCTGAGGTGCACACTGAGATTAGCTGTATTTGATTCTCATGAAGATGATAAGCAATAACATCTTTGACACTGACAACATACATATGTAATAATAGTGAGAAATTATTATCAAGCATAACAGAATACTCATGTAGCAGAAGTGATTAGAGGTGGTTATGCGTTGGATAGGAAGTTAAATTACATAATAATTTTATGAGATTTATTAGAAACAAGATAAACATGGACAGTACTCAATATTTACAGAAGTACAAGACCATAAATGACAATTGAGGGGCCCATGTTATGCTTTAGTGGGTTAAAGCATTCTCTGCTGTGCTCACATCACAAATGGGAATTGGGTCAACTACAGGCAGCTCCACTTCTAATCCAGTTCCCTGCTAGTATGCCTGGGAAAGCAGTGGAATATGACCCAGGTTTTTGGGGTCGCTACCACTCATGCGGGAGACACATATGAAGTTCTAGGCTCCTGGCTTTGGTTTGGCCTATCCCAGGCCTTTGTGAACAAATGTGGAGCGAATAATTAGATGGAAGTTCTCTCCCCCTCTGTCTCTCCTTTCTTCTCTGCAACTCTGCATTTTAAATTAATACATCTTTAAAAAATAACAGTTGAAACAGAGAGGAAAAATCTTGCAATCCATAAGGGCTGGGGTGGTATTTTAGCAGGTTAAACTGTCTACTGAGATATTGGCACTCCATGGTAGGTAAGTCTACTGATTGTAGACCTGGCTGTTCCAGTTCTGATCCAGTCCCCTGCTAATGTGACCAGGGAAGCAGAGGAAGATGGTTCAAATCCTTGGGTCCCTGAACCAACATTGGAGACCTAATGGAGTTCCAGGCTCCCCTTTAGCCTGGTCCAGCTCTGTGGGCATTTGGGGTATGAAACAACAAAACACAGATCTAATGGTCTTTGTCTCTGTTTCCATAATTTTGTCTTTCAAGCAAATAAATAAATCTTAAAAAAAAATAAGAATCAATGGAAGGAATTATATTTGGTCTATGACCTTCAAAAAATTTTGGCAAAGCAAGGCAAAACTCACTTACTGTACTTAACAATGTAGGCAACTGAAAATCGTAAGCTCATATATATTCAGTAACCTTTGCAAGGGAAACAAAGGAGTCAGGAAAGTGTGACTGCCTTCCTGTGCCTATACCAATGAAGTAAAACTTGTATTTGTTTTCCTTCTATTGATATAAAAATTAAAAACATTAGAATCTGACATTTAAAAATAAAGGGTTTTATTATTTGGTACAAATTTCATCAAGATTGTTTCCCATGGGGCCGGGGTGGTGGCCTAGTGCCTAAAGTCCTCACCTTGAACGTGCCAGGATCCCATATGGGCACCAGTTCTAATCCTCGCAACCCTGCTTCCCGTCTAGCTCCCTGCTTGTGGCCTGGGAAAGTTACGGAGGATGACCTAAAACTTTGGGATACTGCACCCCCCTGGGAGACCCGGAAGAAATATTTCGTTCCTGGCTTTGGATTAGAGCAGCTCTGGCCATTTTGGTCACTTGTGGACTGAATTTGTCTCTCCTCCTCTTTGTATATCTGACTTCGCAATAAAAATAAATAAATCTTTTTTTAAATATTTCCCTTGTCTAGTCATAGAATTTATGATTAAGAGTGTAAACATCTTTCCTATTTGGCAAATTCTCAGTTTTCGGCAATTCTAAGTTTGTGTCAGCTTCTAACATTTAATCCTCTTGATGTGAAGTATCCCTGAGAGCTCCCCATCCATAGCCGTTCACTGCCAGGGCCACTTCCTCTTTTCGTCATAACCACTTTGTTCCTATACAGTAAGTCATTCCCATCAATGTAATCCTAAATGGCTTGCCCAGCTTCCTTTATTAATGAGCCAGATATTTCAGCAAGGACAATTTACTTTGACAGTTAATTTTACTTGCATCCATTGTGTTTGTCTTGGAAGCTGGAGTTAGAGTGAAATCTTCCACCGATACTCACAAAGCAACCACACTTTCCTTGTGGCAACTTGCAGCCAATACTCTCTGTGAATTCTGAGTTAAAGTTCCTCCCTCTCGGTTGGGGGAACATCCCTCACCTCGGGTGAAGTCCGGATGAACAACCTGCAGAGCAACATGCCACAGCCCATCTCCTGCTTGCTCCGAAGCATGACTCTCTGGCTAGGGCTGTCCTCACCAAATCCAGGTCTTCCCCAATGTGTAGGCTCCATGAAACAACAGGGTAGCAAGAGAAATACCTGCAATCAATGGGCATATTTTATGATGAGAATATCTTGACCTTCTTTCCAAAGGCTCATGTGTGTTTCAGAAGAGTTATTTATTTCTTTAAAAGGCAAACTTAAGAGTGGGAGAGATGGGGAGCGAAAGAGAGACAGAGATCAGAGACAAACCTTCCATCTGTTAGATTACTCCCTAAATGACTATAATGGGCCTGGACTTGCCAAGCTGAACCCAGGAGCCAGGAACTCCAACCAGACCTATCATGTGAGTGGCAAGGGCCCAAGGACTTGCAGTGGCAAGAGCCATCTGCTGCTGCTTTTCCAGGCAGATCAGTGGGGATCTGGAATGGAAGTAGAGCAGCCAGGATTCAAATGGGCATCAATATGTCATGCTAGCATTTTAGGCAGTGACTTAACCCACTGTACCACAATCTTGGTCTCAGTTTCTGTGATTTTTTAAAAAAAATATATTTATTTGTTTGTTTGTTTGAAAGGCAGAGTTATATAGAGAGAAAACGACAGAGAGAGACCTTCCATCTGCTGCTTCACTCCCCAAATGGTCATGAGAGCAAGCACTGGGCCAGACTAAAGTCAGGAGACAGGAACCTCATCTTGGTGCCTCACGTGGGGACAAGGGCCGAATTACTTGGGCCATATCCTGTTCCTCTCCCAGGCACATAAGTAAGGAGCTGGATCAAAGGTAGAGCAGCCAGGAATCAGACAGGCGCTCATATGGAACTGCAATTCTGGTGTTACAGGCAGCAGCTTAACCTGCACATTGGCCTGGATTCTGCGTTCTCACACGATCATTTAGCAGCACTCTGCTGAATTTCTGGATTTGCCAAAGTTTAGAATGAAAAGACACTGTTACACAGTTGTCCTCTTATTCATGTAACAAGACACCTTAGGATACGGCATTCAGCCGAGCTTTGGGGGGATGTGAGATGATATAGCACCATGGTTGAACACAGGCAACTCAGACCACGAAAAGGGTAACTGTGGGTGAGGGGGAGCTGCTTCAGTCGCTGCTGTGTAACTGATAACACAGATGGACAGGGAGACTACACAGGTAGCCAGCTATGTTGCTAGGTCTCCTATAATAATTCAGTCTCCCAGTATCAATGTTCTCATGTTCTTTCTTGTCTTAAATTTATGTGTTTTTTTTCCTGCCATTCCTCTTAGATTCCATGCATACTTATAAATAAGATTCACAAGGTGATTTAATTAGTGTTACCAAATAGAGCCATCTACAGTTAAAACACATGTTTGCATGTTTTATTAAGCACACACAGATGTCAAAAAAAAAGGCTGCTTTCCAATGTTTTCAGAATTCCTTCAAGAGGGTTACTGTAATGAAACAGGCAGCTAAGCTGCCACAGGCAATGGGAGTACTGGTTCGATCCCAGTTCTCTGCTAATGTGCCTTGGCAGACAGTTTAAAATGGTCCAAATACCTGGGTCCCAGCTGTTCATGTGGGAAATCACCCAGGAGCTTGAGGTCCTAGAGTCAGCCTGATCCAGCCCCGGTCATTGTGGTCATTTTGAGAGTGGACATTTCTGTCTCTCTGTCTCTCTCTCACTCACTCACTCTCTTCCTGCCTTTCAGAAAACTCATATTTCTTAAAAGGAACACCCTTAGGAGCAAAATATTCCCAATTAAAAATAAGAAAGCATGAAAAATCAACTAAGAATTTCAACAAGTACAAATTATACACATAAATACACACACACCCGAAACACACATGGTGATGTGGACAGCCCTCCCTGCTACATGAGTGCCATTCCTATCAGGGGCCTGTGGGAGAAAGAGTCTGGGAAGTCAGCAGTCTACCCTAATGAGGGCCCATTGTCCAGCACGCTTACTCTCCACTTCACGCACAGACTAGGTGAATGTGTCTATATGCATTACTTGTATTGTGCCAGATACACCATGACACACATTTCAGGCTATCTGCATTTTTCATTGGCATTAAACACTATGCCAGGATTTAAGGAAACTATTCAATGATAACCAGGTCTCAAATGAAAATTTAAAATCTGAGTTACTTTAGAAATTATATCATCTAGTCCTTTATAACATTATACAACAGTGAAGCTCTTCAGATGGCTCTGCTCTTTTCCTTTTATTTTGATTTTGGTCAGAAATATCAGTCATACATATAAAATATTTCTGATCCTGGGCAGGCATTATGGCACACTGGGATAAGCCACTGCCTATGACACCGGCATCCCACATGGATATCACTTAGAGACCCAGCTGCTGCTGCTGCTGCTGCTGCTGCTGCTGCTTCTTTAGCTTCCTGCAAATGCTTCTTGGAAAGCTCCAGAAGATGGCCCAAACACATGGGCCCCTGCCACCCACATGGAAAATCTGGAGGGTGTTGCAGGTTCTGATTTCGTTCTGGTCCAGCACTGGCCTTCAGGGTTCTTTGGGAAGTGAACGAATGGTTGGATGATTGCTATTTCTTTCTTTCTGTATCTCTCCTTCTATCTCTGTAACTCTTTCAAACAAATAAATTCACTAAAAAAAAATGGTTCAAATCTGACAGCATCTCCACTGGCTTTACTGTATTCATGCTTTCAAAGACATGAGAGATTCCTAGGCTACACTGAAGGACTAAGCGAAGGGAAGCGACTGATAAAAGAGCAGAAATAAAATCGGGTTAGGTGCCAGACATCTAGAAGCATTCACATCTTGAATCTGAATTTCATTACCTGTAGAGAATTCATTAGGTTAGAATTATTATTTTTCCCTCACTAATGTCTGTTGACTATTTTACATCTTTTATTAGCCATAGAAATTTTAGCTTCTCTCCTCTTCCTCATCCTCTTTTAAACGCAAGTGAAAGATGTCAGCTTTAATTTTTGATATAGTTGTCTAGATATAAAATATAATTAGAGGTAGCAACATACTCAGAGATGCCTTTTGGTTCCAACAATGAATGGCTGAGTAACCAAAATATTTGGGTCACATAAGACCACATAAATAATTCCATAAAAATGCAATAACAAATTCAATCTTGAAGCCAAACATTAGCAATATAATTAGAGGAAAAAGAGGAAGAAAGGCAAGGGGAAAGAGAAGGGGGAGAAGTGAGAGAATATGTTAAGTATGACCTAAGAAATGCTAATTAATAATAACCCCATCAAATAGAAAGTTTACCTTTGCACTACCAAAGCATGTGAGGTAGAGCCTTTCCTCCTTCATTCACTTAGCAAAGGAAATCACCTTCAAAGTCCACATCTCCAACTAACTTTGTCTTCCTTTGTCACTGGGTCATGGACAGAGTTGATACCCACATCAATTGCAGCAGCACCTTCTTTAATCATATCAGATGTAATCAACTTGGGGACACCTGAAACAAAGCAATGAGACACTTTGAATAACACTCCAACAAGCTCTTTCCTTATGTATAACAGGGGAGTATACAGCTAATAGTGCTGCAGCATCCTGTACTTCATGTACTATGCAGAATGCTGACAGTTGGTTGACATGTTACCAGGCCCATGCTGAGCTGAAATGGAATGGAGTAAAAGTTAGAAATGGGAGGCAAAGACAAGGAAGCAAGAGACCCTGCAAGGGTAGCGGTGATGAGGACAATCATAGCTGCTATTCTCCAAAGTTCTACAGTACACAGGACAGTGACACATACACATAGCATCATGAACCCCAGTATGTGGAGTGATATCTCCAGCTTTTTTATCAACCTGGGTTTCTTTGATTCATATTTTTGTGACTCTGAACGGTGGAAGGTACAGTAAGCTGTCCTCACTGTTGCTTCATTCCAGTTTAAAAGACAGATTTACAGCAAGGTGGGCATATGGCATTAATGAGTAAAACACTGATGGCCCAAACCCGAGTGTTGCATTCAATTAGGTTCGAGATAAAGACTAATGAAGACCTCAGAAGTTCATGGTGATGGCTCAAATAACTGACTGGCTGCCACTATGGGAAAAACTTGGATTCAGTCCTGGCTTCCACCCAGAACATTTATTTGAAAGAATCAGTATGTGTGAGTGCTCTGTCTGCCTCTTCACTCCCTCCTTCTTTGTTTTTCTGCCTCTCAAAAAAGTCAGATTAAAGAATTATGTATTTCCCATTTTCAAATTTTGTTTACAAGTACAGAAAGTCAGAAAATAGTGGCAAGTATTCCAGTTATTAAGTGAATGTTCATTAAACCATCCTAAAACAGTGCAGTTACACAACAATTTGTGAATAGTATGCTTCATGTTCCTATGTGTTGGCTGAGCTCAGTTGGATGGATCTGTTTTGTGGTCTTTCAAGTAATTGGAGTCAGATGGTGTCAGAGGCTGGGGCCAAACTTCAGATGAGGTAAGACTGAGAGTCCAAAACGCTCATTCTTGTGGCAGCATTTGATGCCTGCCACTGGCTAGAAGCTCAGTCAGGACTGTGACCTGGACAGATCCAAGAGACAAGCAGAAGTGCCTCTCCCTTCAGGCTGGAAGGAAGAATCAAGCACACCACTTCTGTCATATGTGATTGCTCGGGCCGTGGCAGTCCACTCAGGTTCAAGAGGCGGAATCTAGACCGTTATAGGGAGAAGAACATTTGTTGACATCTTTACCACAATGGCCTCTGGCTGAAATTTCTCAGTTTCACAAGCTACCTCCCTTTCAAGAAAAATCTACCTTTTGTGTTGTCAGAGGAACTTCTTATAGCATATGAACTATCCATTTAATCATTCTAGATGGCTTAAATGTCACCTTGTGACATATGCTTGTACTTCAAAAACTTCCTGAGAAATAGAATTAGTGTATATAAATGCAAATACTTTAAAAACCCATTTAAATGTATGATTTGTGTGTGTGTGTGAGTGTAAGTTTTTAAATGCTATAAACAAATGGTCAGTGTCAACGTAAATATCCCATAGTAGGTTCCTTAGACACATGATGTGTATGTTTATGTTTGGTTATCACTGATAAAGAATTTTGGGCTGTTTTTCAACTCTAACATAGAACCTATGTATTGCTCCAAGGACAGGTGGAAAATCCTGTTCCTCCTTGTCTTCCAACAGAAAGAGAAACGCACATGAGATATATTTGCAGGATTTGTTTAAAGATGAAAATGTTGGGGTTGCCACTTTCATTGCCACACGGCACAATGGAACGCTGGTTCACGGTTCTGGTTGCATCACTTCTGGTCCAGCTTCCGCTCATGTGCCAAGTGCTTGAGTTCCTGATGGCATTTGAGAAACACAGTTCTTGGCTCCTGGCTTTGACCTGGCCTAGCCCTAACTGTTGCAACCACCTGACAAATAATTCAGAGAAGATGGAATAGCTTTCCCTCAATCTCTGGTGTTCTGTCTTTCAAATTAGTAAGTAGATACTTTGTAGAAAGATAGAAACATTCCTGGATACTGACTGAAACCAATTCCCATGCTAATGCAAGGATCTCAATCTGCTTTTGATTTACTATAGTAGAGAATTTCAGACCTACAATGAAGACAGGCCTTCAAAATAGAAGGATATAAGAGATTAATATTTTTCTACCAGGAAAATTACAAAATGGAAAAAGCACAGTGTGGCAATTTTAGTTTGTTTTTTTTTTTTCTGATGATGACATGATATATATGTTCACTGCAGAAAATTTGGATAATATCCCAAAGTATAAAGCGAAAATTTTAAAAAGCTGCTTTCTTACTCTCCAAAGAAAATATGTGTTAGCAGTATATTTCCTTTGAGGACTTCAAAATATTTCCATATTAGGTAAAAATATGATGCCTTATTTTGTTTATTTTGTGGCACAATGAATCTTATCACATTCTCATAAATTATAAGTATTTTCCTATTTCATTAGTTATCTGAAACCCTGAAATAATTTATCACATGAATTATTAGTTATTCATTTCTGCATTATTTACAATGTTCTGTTATAAATAATGCAGTGATGATCATTTATATTCAGAAAGTGGCAGATATCTTAATTGCATCATTAAGTTGGCAGATTTTTCCATTGAGTTCTTCGTGACATAATGAAAAATATAGGTTAAATAAAATCACTTATTACCTGTCTCTGCAAAATTGCTCTATTCCAGAGACTAATATAGATAGGAATGACTACAACAGATCTAGAATTTATGTCATACAGAGCAGTGCTACCAAAGCAGTTGGTCTAACTGTGTATTATCATTAGTATATAAGAAAGTAGAAAAGTTAGTGCCACAATGTAAGTCAACTATTCCCCTAAACACATCATTTCATTCAGTTAACTTTATTTTTTATGGCATAACTTTTTCAATGAAGGAGGAAGTATGTTGCCTTGTATGAGGATATTTTAAAACATTTATGTGCAAGTGTAATCAAGAGGTAAGTCTGTTTTGTAAAAAAAAATGAAATCAATGTATAATTTTTTGATGAAACACACTTTTCAGGAACTTTAATAAGACAGTCCATAGTTTGGTGCAAGCTTCCTATGTTGCTGTTGACCCATTTTATATAGTACTCACAAGATAAAACATAGTTATAGCCAAGAACCAGTGTACTGACCATACACCGAATACTTCTGAAATAGAAAAGCAGTTCAAGTTTCCTGTTTCAGAGAATAATAATAATAATAATAAAAACTCCTAACCTAAACTGAGCAGGAAGTATAATTGTACCTTCAGTGTCCAAATGAACAACACTCTACACAGTTTCAGAGGGAATGAAAGAAGGAACACAAGGGAATGGAGTATATTTCAGTTCCATTTAAAGATTTCAAGAATAATCAATATGCCACAAAGAGCAAATGTATACTCTCTCCATCCTTTATTATAAAAATTCAGAATTAGGGAAACAAGAGGTTGAACTGGGAAAGTTGCTTGTAGGGGAACATATTCCTCCCACAGCCTTGACAGACTGCATTTTCTCCTCCCTCCTGCAATCCCCATCAGCTACCAAGAATGGGATATCCTGAACTAAGGAGAAAGCGTGTATAGAACCACCTAGGCTATGTCCTTATTTCTCCTAGAACAGAATGTTCTGTGCCACTTAAACTCAACAAGTGGCGGCTGGTGTGTGGGCACCTTCTGCTGTGGCTGAACGAGTCATGCGCAGATGAGACGGCCTCCTCCCTGTGCAGCCTCCCTGGGCCTCAGAAGACGGCCTGCCATGGATCCTTGGCCACTGTTTACTCCCACTGCCTTTCTGTGAGTAATAGATCTGATTGTTCTGTCTCTCTGGGCTGCCTTTAGCTCTTCACTGTGGTCCTCACAGAGTTAGGGTTGCAACAGTAGTTGTGTATGCATGGAGTTTACACTAGATCTTAAAAAATTGCTTGAATGATATGCATTCTATGATTCAAATACATACCTTCATCTTCTCAAATTAAAACTTTTCCTTCTTTTGCATTTCTTATGTTTTGTTTACTTTTGAACCTGCCATTATACTTATTAAAAAGAGATAGAAAATAGATATGGCATTTTAGTAATTAAAATTTTTACAGAAAGACATATAAGAATCTCCATTTTGGGTATGATAAAATTCTAAAATCTGCCTTTCCATTTTGTCAAGCCAAAGAATTGGAAATTCAAGGTTGTTCAATAATTGCACTTTTTAAACTTTTGAAGTTTTTAAAAATTTTTTAAAGATTTACTTACTTTTATTGGAGAGTCAGATACAGAAAGGAGGAGAGACAGAGAGGAAGATCTTCCATCTGCTGACCCACTCCCCAAGTGGCTGCAAGCACTGGAGCTGAGCTCACCCGAAGCCAGGAGCCAGGAGCTTTTTCCAAGTATCACACGCAGGTGCAGGGTCCCAAAGCTTAGGGATGTCCTGACTGCTTTCCCAGGCTACAAACAGGGAGATGGATAGGAACCAGTGCCCACATGGGATCCCGGCACATGCAAGACAAAGACCTTAGCTGCTAGGCCACTGTGCCAGGCCCCAATGACTGTGCTTTTTAAGAAACCAAAATTTCTCAGACATGCTATTTCATTGTCCAAGCGCACAAATGCAATGTAAATTACTGCCCCGTGATATAAATGAAACAGTTCTGAAAGCTACTTAAAATATTGCATAAAAAAAACCAAACATGCTATTGAATGTGAAATCAGATTTTTTAGCTTTGCTTTTTGCAAGAGTTGAAGATACATGATTTCAAGTGAGTAATTTCTGTTATTTGTTTCTTTTTTTCTATTTCAAATTTTTGGAATCCTACCCTAAATGCTTACATAACTTGAAGGTTCAAGCATTATATGTGAGAAAAGAAACCACCTCTACCCAAATGGCTTACCGTAAACAGTAGCACGGCTTTCCTATTCCACTGTCTTTATAAAAATGATTCTATTATTCCAATAAACAATTCATCAAAACAGTAAAAGCTTCGTGTTATTTTGTCTCATGAACTTATTGAAAACCTCATTTAATATCAAATCATTTGATATTTCAGTAGGTGTTACTGAACAATTACTTATCTTCTAAGACTCTTTGAAACAAGTGCTTCAAAAACTCCCAATCCATAATTTTCAGTTTGGTCTTTATCCACTATTAAGCAAGCCCTCATATTAAAAAGTTTGAAGAAAAAAAAAAAACTTCTAGCATTTTATAATCATCCAGAATTTGTCCAATATCCTCAAATACTACCAAGGAAAACTGGCCCTCAATGGGGCCAGGAGTGGGGTGGAAAGATTCATGGAACTAGATGATTTCTGTGATATAAACAGTCCATGCTGATTTCAAACTTTGAACATGGCATCACAGAGGATGGATCTGGGAGTAGATGCTCCGAATCAAGCAGGATGCCCAGCATAACACTGCTGGGGAGGCTCCGCTGAGGTAGCTCTCACTAGTTCTTCAATACCGTAAATTCAAATCTCTTACATTACCATTAATATGACTGTTGGGGTGCTATTTTGGGGGTAATCATGAATATATGAAGATCTGATCAACATCTCTTGGCTACGTTCTAAGACCTCAACTCAGAACTCCTGACTGCCTCTGTAGCACCTTGTGCTCCTACTAGGACAAGGAGCTGTGGGTCTCTGACTATGGTAATAAGTTAGCCCCAAATTAAGTCAGCTCTGGTCTCTTCAAATTAAAGCTCTTTTTTTGATTATTCCATTGTGTATGAAAATCTTCTATTCTTAGAAGAAATCATTTTTGTTGCTAACAACACTAATTGTGCTACCACTTTGTTGTTGTATCTATATAAGAGAAGTTTACAGGAAAGGAACAGGTGTAAGGCAAATAAGCCACTGAGGCTCAGAAGGCTCAGCTAAACTTTCGAAAACTCTTTGGAAAGAAAACCTTTGCTGATGGTCGCTTAGCAAAATGTCATGAGCAGTTTTCTCAGTCTTGTATGAGAATGTCTGTGAAATCCCTCTGTGCATTCCTGTCTGTGGGGCACGGCACAGGAGTGTGGTGGACATCTGAGAGCAGCCCAGCCAGAAGAGTGTGACAGCTGATGCCTGAGGAGCCAGCGCAGCTCCGGTAGCTGACCGCTATTCAATCCCAGCCCAAGAGCACTCTGTGCTGATCCAGACACCTGCTTCTCCCAGGGTTCACATTGTAACCGAAACTGCTACACTGATGGACTGTTTTCAATGGCATAATTTCACTAAAGAGCACTTAAAATTATAGTAGCCATTTCATTTGAGAGACTTAGGAATGAAATTCCAAGCATCCAATGATCTGCTTCTTTCAGTGAGTTTGAAGAGAAAATACTGAGATACAAATATTGTTCCTTCACCAGATACCTTGGCAAAGAGCAATAAAAAAAGAAAGGTGAGGGTCCAGGCGCAATGGCCTAGTGGCTAAAGTCCTCACCTTGAACACGCCGGGAGCCCATATGGGTGCTGGTTCCATTCCTGGCAGCCCTGCTTCCCATCCAGCTCCCTGCTGGTAGCCCGGGAAAGCAGTCAAGGACAGCCCAAGGCCTTGGGAATCCGTACCCGTATGAGAGACCTGGAGGAAGTTCCTGCCTCCTGGCTTCAGGTCGATGCAGCACCGGCCATTGTGGTCTCCTGGGGAGTGAATCACCAGATGGAAGATCTTCCTCTCTGTCTGTTCTCCTCTCAGTATATCTGACTTTGCAATAAAATAAATAAATCTTGAAAAAAAAAAAGAAAGATGAAAAGCTTTACCTCTGTTCAGATTGCTTGTAATTATAATACAAACCTAGCAGTATTTAGCCTATCTTTCCTCTTCTGCTTATGTTTCTCCATCCTTCTCTCATTCCTCTTCCATTCTCACTGCCAACAAGCCCCTGATACGCAATTATCTCACTAAGTTACACCTTCCTCAGAACTGGCAAAAACCTTAAATGTCAATTTTGAGATTTTAGCCTCATTCTGAACTGAAAGTTTTAGTAACATTTCCCCAAAGCGTTGCCACACTAGAATACGCAGAGAAATTGGAAACAGTTTTAGGATTACATAAACTAGAGCTCCCATATCTATACTTTGTTTTAAAAAAAAGTATTTCTTTTTGTTTGAAAGGTAGAGATACAGTTAGAGTGGATTCAAAGAGAAGGAGAGAAAAGGAGAGATAAAGAGAGATCTCCCACTGCAGGTTCACTCCCTAAATGGCCAGTGTCCTGAGCTGGACCAGTCCGAACCCAGTGGTATGGAGTGTTTTCCAAGTCTCCCACATAGGTGTAGGGGCCTAAGGACTTGGACAATTTTCTGCTTTCCAAGGTCACTAGTAGGGAGCAGTCAACACATAAACAAATAAACCAGTACCCAAATGGAATACTAGCACCAGAGATGGAGGCTTAACTGTCTGAAGCATGGCGTCAGCCCCTGAACTAGTTAGATTTTATGACCAGATGCAAACAAAACAAAACAAAACAAAGCAAAACAGAAAAATAGAAACAAAAGTCTCAGTCTCCAAAGCAGGAATTTATCCATCAGTTGAAACTTGATGTTCCTTAGAAGCAATGCTCAAACATAGATATAATCTCCTATAATCCTATAGGCTAACACAAACAAAAGATCAGTCCACAGGGATTCAGCACGGACTATTTAATGTCCTCTAAAAGCACTCACAAATAAGTCCATGTGTGGATATGCTCTAATTTTCTGCTCATCTTTTGTAAACAACATTAAGCCAAGAACAGAAGTAAAACATAAGAAAAACTAACAAAAAAGAAAGGGGACCTGGCATGGTGTCCTGGTGGCTAAAGTCTTTTCCTCTCATGTGCCAGGATCCCACATGGGCACTGGTTCTAACCCCAGCTTCCCATCCAGCTCCCTGCTTGTGGCCTGGGAAAGCAGTCAAGAACATCCCAAAGCCTTGGGACCCTGCACCTGTGTGGGAGACCCAGAAGAGGCTCCTGGCTTCGAATCAGCTCAGTTCCAGCCGCTGCCATTGCTTGGGAGAATGAATCAATGGACAGAAGATCTTCCTCCCTGTCACTCCTCTGTATATCTGACTTTCACATAACAATAAAATAAATCTTTAATAATAAAAAAAGAACCCATTGCCAGACCCTAAGAACTGTGCCAGCCTTCCTGAAAGGGACTGCCAAATGCAGAGCAACCACAATAACAACAGAAGCAAAATAAGAGTAAATGGATGGTCTTACAGATAAAAGCAATTAGTTGTTCCCACTCATTAAGACAAATAGGGAGTCATTTAATAGTGAAAGCTGTAGATAAAGAACACTGAGGAGCAAAACAAAACAAAACAAAAAGAATGTGAAAATGAAGGCATATGAAAGAGTTCTATGAGAAATTAAAATGCCCCATGTTTTAATGCTACCCTTAGTTTCACATGGAAACATCTCTCATGACGTTCAAGGACACTCTTCAGATCCATGTGGTTTAAAGCCTGCTCCAAACTGAGTAGACCAGGTGCATGGCTAGTGGGTTTCTCTAATAAACTCTAAGCCTCACCCTAGTTTCCAGCCTGGAACCGAATTTTATATTTTGAAATAATTTCCTGCTGATCTCTCTTTTAAAATCCTGCCAAGTCCCTTATTTTTAATGCAGTCACAGCTATTCTGGACTTTGAGTTAGATCTTCTAGCACCTCTGGGTTCAAATCTAACCCAACCTGCAGAGCTCAAGGAGGTGCCAGCAATTTTGTGGGTAGAACTTCATGGAAACTGACATGATTACAGGGGCTGAACCCATCCAGGGTCACATTGGTCTCTCCAAACATTTACCTACTGCATAAACTTTAAATCATAAGCTGCAGTCTAAGACTAGCGAAGAATGAACTGATTCTTAAAACATTCATCCTTTTGCCTAACATGCCCCCATGGACAGGAATGTAGTCATTCAGGATATTAGAGCCATTGATAGAATGGCCATTCCCTGCAGTACCAAACTCAATTCTGTTTTATCTTTGTGTCCACTTAGACTGTATATTTTACAGTTTGGGATCTGTATTTTGTTTGCTTTATCATCTCCTCAGATCTTTTTTTATCTGCCTTTTTCTGGAAGTAACAACAGTATATGTTTAGTTTTACCCTAAGAGTTTATGAAGACATCTTCATTGCTTTCAAAAATCCTCCATCAAGATCTAAATAATCTGAAATTTATCTATATTTCTATTCGTATCATCCTGATGGAGACTTAAGGTGGAGCTTATATTTCAGAAAATATGAATCAGATTCTGAACTTGAAATTTCTAACAGTTTCAAGCACTTTTATTTCTACTGGTCCAACAGCAGATATAAGTCTGAGACATCCAGGTAATAAATACTGCAAATTAGCTATTGACATTGTACAAACAAACTTTACTGTTGCAAACTCCCACTTTAAACCCTCATAGCAGTTATCCAAGATTCCAATAAAGCTGGAATGAGAGAAGCTTGCAGGGACTCACGTCCTAGCACTGCAATGTAGGATGCAGGGGTCCAAGTGCATGTAAATCTGCACCTCAGAGCTGTTTTCTGAGAGTCCTCTTCCCCACGTTAAATGAGTTTATAAATTTGCTTCTGGGTAAATGTTTATTGACCAAATAAATGAATGAAGATGGTCACAGCTATCAAACAAACTCCTTTAAAAGAGTTCCTACAGAAGCCAGCGTAGTGGGTAACAGCACTACTTCCTGCAGCATCAGCATCCCATCCGCGCAACAGGAGGAGTCCTGGCTGCTCCACTTCCAATGCAGCTTCCTGCTAATGTGCCTGGAAAAGCAATGGAGGATAGCCCAAGTGCCTAGGCTCTTGCACACACAAGAGATATGGAAGATGTTCCAAGTTCCTGGATCAGCCTAGACCAACCCTGGCCACTGCAGCCATTTGGAAGGTCAACCACGGAATAAGATTCTCTTCACCTCTCTTTCTCTCTTTCTATTTCCTCCTCTGTCAGTAACTCTACCTTCCAAACAAATAAAAGTAAATCTTGCAAAAAAACAAAAAACTGAGTTCACAAGAAATACTTTTTAAGTTAGTCCTTTCCCTATGGATTTTCCTATCATTGTCATCTTAATATCTTTATGAAACAGCTCAGTCAAGCCATCCTGATAAAGAGAGCAGAGTATTTACACATCACTTTAATTAGCAGAGTTCAAAGGGCTGTGCAAACATTACCTAATTAAACTTCATAGTAATTCAGTGAAGCAAGAAAAGGTTTACCCATTATCCTCATTCACAGAAGAGAGATTCTGAGGTGCTGAGAGGCTAAATGATTTCTTAGTTTCACAATGATGAGTCACTGGTGAGTCTGGGAACAAAACCAGAACTCTAGTTCAGATATAAAAGTGGCACCATGGAAATGCTTATTCAGATGCATCTCCTTTAGCCAAAAGCTGTCCACCACATAATAACAGGTGCAATTACAATGGAATATTATGAATCTGTACATTTCTTCCTAGAGTAAAGGGGTTTTATTCCAACAATATTCACTTTGGAAGTAGACATAAGATGTTTCTAAACATGCTGCTAACTAGAGCTTACTAATAAGAGGAGTCTCTTCTTCCCAAGGCCATCTTCCTGCTGTTTCTAGGAGTACTCAAGATGTAAGGGGGGTCGCCAAAAAGTTTATGGAAAATATGTTCCGTGAAAAAAAAAAACTGCACCAAAACAAACCTATTTTGTTTCCATGAACTTGCTGAAATCACTTTGCATTCACAATCCAGTGGTTCAGTGGCAGTGCTCACACAGAATCCCTTATTCTTCACCATCCCTACCTTCTCTGATTTCCATATGATACCTGTGTGATCATCCTGTGACAGTAACATCCTTGCCTAGGACCATCCCTGGATTTTCTCAAAGCTTCTCCTTGGAGTCCCAGCCCAGTGCTAGGCTTTATGAAGATTACTGCCAGTGGTGCCCTACTTTACACCACACTTCATTACCACAAGTTACAGGACACTTTTGCATTTAGAAGTTCATGGATCACTCTTAAGTATTCAAATCTGTCTTTGTCTTGAATCATTCTTCTGAAAAGCCAAAAGGATCCCAAGCGTAAATGCTACTGATGGTTATTTTACACACAATGCTAAAATCAAATTGAATGGATTTAAAACATCTTCGTACTGGTTCTTTAAAACAAAATTGGGTACCAAGTGCAGGAAGTGACATGACAAAAATGAAAGATTCACTGGTTGAAAACACAAGGGTTAGGGAAGCTCTGAATGAATTAGTCAAAAGTGCCTTGGGTCTTTAAAAGCCCATATAGAAAACCAATCTCTCTATTTTAAAGGTATTGCTCCTGTGGGCTGGATAACATAGTCTAATATGGTCTAGGTAAAGTCTAGATAGCATATTTACAGGATGCCCAATATGTAGAAAACACTTCAAGTTATTGTTACTTGCAATTTCTCAAAAACTTATTTCAAAATTATTATTCTTATTTTTAAAAACCTCGGGTATTTCCTTTATATGTTGACCTGGAATTTTCCTTCCTCTTTCTTCCTTTTAGTATTAAGGCAGAAGTGACAGCATTCTGTGCTCATTGCTTCAGAAAACGAATACAGATCAGAAAGGGACGAAAGCCTATAAGCCCTGGCTCTGGAACTTGAAAACCCTAGTCCTCCAGAAGCACAGAAGGGCTCAAACCAGAAAATGGAAGGAGTAATGAAAGAAAAACAAGGAGTGTTGGAAAATTAGTGAGAGCTTCAAACTTCAGAGGTTCCCAGGGAAATTTTTTCAGCCCATGTGCCATGTGTTATGCCTACAAGAGTTAGAAAACCTTGGTGCAGGTTTGAGATGTCCAAAAACAAAGGAAACTTCTCCATGTAAGCTGTACAAATGTTTGGGAGGTGTCATGGTCTCGAGGAAGTAAATGACAGCCTAGGCAGATACCATAGACATTGAGGTTCCCACATACAAAAAGTGACATGGAACAACTTGAGAGATTAAAGGAATTAGATGCAGAAATGAGAGGCTCTTCTGAAGATGCATATATAGATCGTTGGCCAAGAACCCAATGAAATGACGGAAATTTCAGATGAATACTACACTGTCTTGATATTTGCAACCTGAGGCAAGATGAGAGTATCTATTATAGATCAAGCACATGCATGGAAGAGCTATCGTCCATTTCACAAGCCTACAGCAGACTCAGACAGATAAATAAGCCAGCTGACACAAATCCATTTAAGGACTTGAGATTTGCTGGGTTTAGCCCACTCTGTCAGCTCCCAGATGAAACATTAATTTATGAGTTATAATAATAATGACTGATTTTAATCACTCAGTATTGTTATGTCTAGTTTCACTTCGATAGCACCAAGCAAGAATATATTTCTTATTAGTGGTTGTAACTAAAACAGTTAAAAGACATTGGTAAGAAATTGACATGAGCTCCATAAATTATAACACATTATATATGTGCAGCAAACTTATCTCCCATCAGGTATCTCATCTCTTCACACATAATAATATGAAATATTTCTTTTTTAAAAAAAAAATTAATTGGAAAGGCAGATTTACAGGGAGAAGAAAAGATAATGAGACAGACCTTCCATCTGCCGGTTCACTCTCCAAGTACAACAGGCAGAGCTAGCAGGATCTGAAACCAGGAGCCAGGAGGCATTTCAGGGTTTCCCACATGGATTGAGGTTCTCAAGGCTTTGGGCCATCCTCCACTGCTTTGTCAGGTCATAAGCAGGGAGCTGGATCTAAGTGGAGCAGCCAGGACAGGAACTGGCACACATACACAACGCCAACACTTGCAAGTGGAAGATTAGCTAGCTGAGCCATCATGCTGGTCACATGTTTCTAATTACTCCTTCAAATCATGTGTATTAGAATTTCCCATTTTTAATATCAAATGAATACTGTTTTGATTTTTGGAGAATTAAATCATATTGAAAAGTACATAGAGAGGAACACATCATAAGAAAGGACAAAAAGGACATTCACCCACAGGACCCCTGACAAAGTCAGGCAATATTAAGGATTTGAGCATATTACTTCAAGTGTTATTTATAATTTTCAATATCTGAGATATAAATCTGCTGCCACTTAAGCTATTAAAATTATAGAAATAGGGAATCTGCTCAACTTAATCCGCATTCTCTTCCTCTTCATTGATGCATATTCATCTAATCTCCAATTTTTCTCACTTTCTCTATATTATAAATATGTGAAATACTACATATATAACATTGAGGGTTCTTTTTAAATATTTTATTTTTATTGGAAAGTCGGGTATACAGAGAGGAGGAGAGACAGAGAGAGATCCTCCATCCGTTGATTCACTACCCAAGTAGCCACAACAGCCGGAGCTGAGCCAGTCTGAAATCAGAAGCCTGGACCCTCCTCCAGGTCTCTTACACAGGTGCAGGGTCCCAAAGCTTTGAGCCATCCTGGATGTTTTCCCAGGCAACCATCAGAGAGCTGGATGGGAAGCGGAGCCACCAGGATATGAAACAGCACCCATATGGGATGCCAGAGTGTGCAAAACAAGGACTGTAGCCACTAGGCTATCACGCTGAACCCAAGGTTTTTTTAACATTTTTTTTTAAAGCACGGAGACAGATGAAGAGAGAAACATACTAGATATAATTTAGTTGGCATAATCTATATTTCCTGGGTTGGAGGGATAAACACATGGGTAACTGTGATCATATTATTATATTAATCATGTATTCTGTGAGTTTGCTAAACTAAGTTAGACATTACACTGGTTTCCTAAATAGATTCCATCAAATCTTCAACACATCTGAATATGATCATATCTGAAAATAGAATTTTACTGCCTTATTCCCAACCTATACACATTGTATTACTTTTCATTACTTGCTTGCCCTGGATATTATCACCAAAAAAAAAATGTTGGATAGAAATTATGAAAACAGTGATAAATATATAGTTCTTGATCTTAGAAAGAAGTATTTGTTCTTTCACCATTTAACATGACATTAATTTTAATCTAAGATTTTCAGACACATCATAAGGTTGAGAATCCCCTACTTACTCTAAATTTGCTGAAAAGCTTCATCAGTGGTGATCTATGTTGTCAAAAGTGACTTCCAAAATCATGAAAATGTTATAACTTATTTTTTTATTATTTGAAAAACTGAGAAGTGTCCCATCTACCATTTCATTTCCCAAATGGCTGTACTATGTCACATGGAGAAGTTTAGAACTCAGTCTGGGTCTCTGGCATGGGTTGCAGTCACCCAAATACCTCAGTCACGCTCTGCTGCTCCGCACTGTGCACCTCAGAGGTGGGATCACAGCCTGGCATTGTGCAGCAGCAAGTTAAGCTGGCACTTGCAATGTTGGTGTCACGGATGAGTGCTGGCTCAAGTCCCAACTGCTCTGCTTGAAATTTAGCTTCCTGCCAATGTGCCCCGGAAGGTAGTGGAAGACACAGCTACGCTGGTTCAGCTTCTGCCATCCAAGTGGGAGATCAGGATGGAATTCCTGACTTCTGACTTCAATCAACCTCAAATTCAGCCACTGTGGCCATTTCTGGAGTAAACCAGTAGGTGGAAGATCCTTCTCTCTTGCTCCCTGCCTTAGGCCTCTACCTGATCCTTCTCCCTGCCTCCCTCAATCCGCCTCAAACCACCTCCCTCACACCACATGCACACACACACGTCTGTCTCTTCCTCTTTCCCTCTCTCTCTCTGCATTTCCTATTAACAAACCAATCAGTCAATCAATAAACATGGAATCGGAAGACTTGAATCCGGGTGCTCTAAAGTGAGATTCAGGTCTCCTAAGAGACATTACCAGATCACCTGAGAATATTAAGATCTTTAGCTTTTTATTTCACTTAATTTGTCAATACGGTAAATTAAAAGAATTGATTTTCAAATGACTGATTTAGATTCTGGGGATAAATCATTTGATCACGATGCTGCATTTGTTGGGTAAAATGTTCAAACTCACTGACATGTGACATATTTAGTGTAAACAGTTTGAGGAGCTTAGAGATAAGTATACACCAATGAAATTATCATCATGACCAATGTCATATATAATCCTATCTCTTCCCTATTTCCTCTTGCTATCCATTCAATTTATTTTCACATTATTTTATTTATTTGGAAGAGAGAATAGAACATCTAATACAATATTCATCCTCTTGGCAAACTTTCATCTAAACAACTGGAGGCACTCTGCTACACCATAGTTCTCTGGGACTTATTCAACACATACAACTGAAAGTTTGCACCACACATAAGTATCTCCCCATTCCCCCTCTCACAGTCCCTGGCAAACACCTTCTAGTCTTTGATTTTGTGAGCTTGCTTACTTTGTTATTTAAAAAACATACTTATTTACTTTCATTTCATTAAAAACAATGAGAAAGAGATTATATCATTTGGTTCACTAATGAAATGCCTACGACAAGGCTGGGTAGACAACTGGATCTCCAGCTGAACCACCCGCGTGAATTGGAAGGAATCCACAAAGTAGGCCATCTCCTCCTGCCTCCCAGAGCACACGTTAGCACAGGCTTGAACTCAAGCATTCTAATGTAAGAAGCAAGCATTTTGACCATTGTTCCAAATGCCTACCAAAGTCTATTTTATTTTGCTCATATACTTTACCTCCATTGTACATATGTCCTCACATGACCCAAAGACACATACAGTGGTACAGTTTTTAACTTTTTGAGAGACCACCATAACATGTTTTCCATCATGGCTTCATCATTTATGTTCCAACTAACAGTATCCCTTTCTCCTTATCCTTGTTGACAATTTTTACTAAGATTCATTTAAAAATTTCTTTTATTAATTAAAGCAGATTTTACAGAGATAAGAAGAGACAGCAGGAAAAAACTTCCACCAGTTGGTTCACTCCACAAGTGGCCACAATGGCCAGAGCTGAGCTGATCTGAAGCCAGGAGCTTCTTCCCAATCTCCCACATGAGTACAGGGTCCCAAAACTTTGGGCCGTCCTCCACTGCTTTCTCAGGCCACAAGCAGGGAGCTGGATGGGTAGTGGAGCATCTGGGACATGAATCACCACCCATTTGAGAAGCTGGTGCTTGGGGGTGAAGGTTTAGACACTTGAGCCAACAAATTGGCCCCTGAAATAGTCAACATGACATCGATTTGCATTGCTACAATTATTACTGATGTTGAGCTTTTCTGTTTTTAATATTACTCATTTATGTTTGATATAAATAGGATATATTTAATGTATTTCATCTGTTTTTAAGAATGCAAGGATACTTCCCGACCTATCCTCCTTCTTCATTCCCATTTTCCCTCCTCCTTGCTTTTTCCTTTTGATAATTGTGATGACATACTTTCAATATACTTTTGAAAAAGTTGTATTTGTTCTTTTTGGAAAAGCAGATTTACAAAGGGGGGAGACAGAGAAAGAAATATCATCCATCCTTGGTTCACTCCCCCAAGTGCCTGCAAAGGCCAGAGCTGAGCTAATCTGAAGCCAGGAACCAGGAGCTTCTTCTGGGTCCCTCACATGGATGCAGGGTCCCAAAGCTTTGGCCCATTCTCCACTACTTTCCCAGGCTACACGCTGGGAGCTAAATGGGAAGTAGAGCATTTGGGACACAAATTGGAGCCCCTATGGGATCCCAACGCATGCAAGCTGAGGATTTAGACACTAGGCTATCGCACCAAGCCCCAATATACTTTTATTGATAAGCTTCATCCTCCATTAAATAAAGAAATCAATAAGTAGTAAGTAGAGAAACCATGATCCTCAGGACAAGGGCCATAGCTATAATAAAATCTCAAGAAGTTGATTTCACTCATGTACATTACATTTTTTGTAACATGTCTTCTTTGAAAAAAATTTCTCTTGGGCCCAGCACAATAGCCTAGTGGCTGAAGTCCTCTCCTTGCATGCGCTGGGATCCCATATGGGCTCTAGTTCCTATCCTGGCTACTCTACTTCCCATCTAGTTCCCTGCTAGTAGCCAGGGAAAGCAGTAGAGGAGAGCTCAAAGCCTTGTGACCCTGCACCTGCATGGGAGACCCAGAAGAAGCTCCTGGCTCCTGGCTTCGGATCATGCTCAACTCCGAGCCACTTGTGGAGTGAACTAGTGGATGGAAGATCTTTCTCTTTGTCTCTCCTTCTTTCCAATAAATAAATAAATAGATCTTTTCAAAAAAATGTTTAAAAGTCTATTAAGAATAACTGCCTAGCTTTAACATGGGTTATACATTATTTTGCTATTGAGTTGTAAAAATCCCTTGGCATTTTGCATGCCAGTTCTGTATTTGATACTTGACTTGTAATTTCCCCATTCCATAGTTTGATGTTTCATCCTGTAGAATTTTTGCTTTGCCATTAAAAAAAGCTTTTAGCTTGCACTTCTTTGTTTTTGCTTTCGCCTCTTGTGCATTTGGTGACATAACCAATTAAAATGCTACTGCAATGTTTCCATCCCCTAGTGGAGTATCGGTTCAAGTCCTGGTTGCTCTGCTTTCAAACGAGCTTCCAGATAAACACCTAGGGAAAGAGGCGAAGATGGCCCAAAGACTTGGTTTCCTGCCAGACATGTGGGAGACTAGGATGGAATTTAAGGGTTCTAGATGCAGCCTGGCCCAGACCTTGCTGCTGCAGTCACGTGGGAGGATGAAGCAGTGGATTTAAGTTCTCTCTCTCTCTATGTGTGTGTGTGTGTGTGTGTGTGTGTGTGTGTGTGAGACTCTCTGTTACTCTTCCTTTCAAATAAATTCTTAGAAAAGGAAATAAAATGGAATTCAGATCCTGTTTTTAATTAGGTACTCTTTTCCGTGATAATTAATTGTTAATATTCTCTCTCCTTTTTTTTCTGACAAGGATCTCTTGCCTACTGGTTCATTCACCAAATGGCCACAATGACTGGAGCTGGGCCCGTCTGAAGACAGGAGGCAGGAGCTAGGAGCCAGAAGCCAGGGCTTTTTCCATTCTTTGGGGTCTCCCACATAGATTCAGGCTCTAATGGTTTGAGCCATCTTCTGCTGCCTTTTCAGGCTATATGCAGGGAGTTCGCTTGGACATAGAAGAGTCGGGACACGAGCTAGTGCCCTTTTGGGATGCCAGTGCCTGAGGCGGAGACTTGGATTGCTATCCCACAGCACCAGCCTCTTACATTTTAACACATATATCTAAGTATTTGCCCTACACAACCATGGGGTATGCCCCAGTAAGTTTAACCAACTGAAAATTGAACATGTTTTCAAAAATTTATTTTTTGTTGAAAATATATATAATACCTGTAATCATTAAGCAATTACAAATATTGACATAGTATTTATATTTCATGAGTCATTTTAAGTACTCTGGATATAATTAAAATATATGGGAAAATATGCACGAATTAGATGCAAATACTGTACTACTTTGCACAAAGGATTTAGATCTCTGTAGACCTGCTATTCACAAGGATTGCTGAAACCAATCCCCCATGGATAATAATAGACAACTGTATAATTATGCTCATCTTATTGCTTCTCGTATTTTGGTAGTTGTTTTTGAAACTCAGGACACATATCTCTCTGTAGTTCTGGGAAATTATTGAATGATCTTCCATTAAAATGGTATGTCTATATTTGCCTCCCAGGTCTACTTCTAGGGCTCCTGCCTGGGAGTGTCCCACTTTATCTTCTATTTGCCAACACATACCTTCAGATCTTCATCTTTGTGTGAGTTCTGGAATGACTACACTTTGTTCTTTTTGTTGTGGCTTTGTTCAACCTACTGCTCAGTCTAATTTAAAAGCATTGTATTTTAATTTGAAAACTTGTATTTTTATTTCCAATATTTTAATTGAGTTTTCACAATTAATCTACAAACCCATATGCTTATTTTACAAGCATTTTTTCCTGCCACAACTGTAGCCTTTGCTTAATCTTGTAAATGACATAAAAATACATGTTAAAGTTCCTCTTGTTTCTGTCAGGACTCCTGCTTTCCCGACCGCCAAGGCTGTCGTCTGTCCTGCCAAGGGCCTGCACAGTTATGCTCACAGGATAGGCCCTCTTGTTCATTTCCAGTAAGCCTGGAATGGCCTTGGCCTTACTTTGTTGTGAGTCACAGATGCCCAGATGCATTTCCAGACTTGTTCCTTCTGTAATGTGGTTACAGACTGCACTGCAGGTGGCACACGCTCTATGTGGAGGAAGCCTGCTAAGGAAATAGGTGGAATCTTTTCTGCCATCCAGCTTTGTACAATCTGTTCAACGTGTGTAGACACAAAGATGCTAGCAACTGTTTCTGAACATGTACCTAAAAGCATCCCTCTCCTGCCTGTGGACTGACTTCACAGTTTCAGAATATTGTGAATTTCATTTGTTCTCCATTGCTTTTGTACATAACACTTGATCAGATTAGTTTCTTTGGTTGATATTAGCCATTGTATGGCTCAGGGTTTGCCTATGTGTCATCTCCAGATGCCTGCACAGTGAAGCACGATGCTTGGACTGAAGGGACATATAAGAACCGAGGCTATGGAGGATGCATACTTTCATCTCATGATCACTCTCAAATACGATCTAATTAAGTAGGATGGAAGGTGATATAGCATGCATTATTTAACATACTATTTGTCATTCTCATTTTTTGTCTGTGGCTTTAAACACATATCTAGGTTAAGTATAATAAACTATGCCACTCCTATGGCCACACACTTCCAGCTATATTAAAGATTTCTACTGCATGACACTATTTGAGCATTTACTCTGGAATGGAAATAGGCTATGGTTTCAATCACTATGGTGATAAAATGGGTTATAGTAATTGAGTGATTCAAAAATTTAAACATTGCACCTTAATATTTCCCTTATACACATGAATGTACTTTTCACTGAGCTCTGTCTACACTATTACAAATCCATCAGAATCACAGCCAAGCACCACCACAACATATTTAAGCATCAAAAAACCCCATTAATAAATGAACTTAACTAAAAGAAAATCTTAGTTCTGACACTAGGTACTAGGGAAACAAGTAGGGGTTTATCCCAGGATAAGTTATGTGACTTTCTGGAAATCATATGAACATCTAACCCACCATAACACTTCAAATATTTCATAATACTTGGTATTTTTTCTCATAAAATATTCACTAATATTGCCTACATAAAGTTATCCGGGTCTCCACTTAACAAGTATTTACTGATGATCTATTAGGTAAAGCACTATCAGGATCAAGGAAATACAGAAATTACAAAAATATATAATCTATTTCTAGGTGCTTTCTTACAGAAAGCAACCAGAGTCCTACTGAAATCTGACAGAATGACAAAGAAATTGCTGTAACAAGGGGGCAGTCCACAAGGCTGGGTACGGGAGGAGACACCAGCCTGGCCTGTGGCAATGGCCCTGCTGCCAGAGGTCTATGACGACTCTGAAGAGGCACCTTGAAGCCCATCAGGGGAACAAGGGGGGAAAGCTTTTCCAGATTCAGCAATCTGACTGCATCCCAGTGTGGGACTTCCAAGAACTGTGCAGGTTTCAAGAAACTAAGAAGAGGCCGAGACAGTTGTAGTACAGGACACATGTTGGGGTCAGTGACCAAATGTGAAGCTGGAGTCTGAACTCAGTCACCCAGTGCTAGAAAACATTTATTTTTACATCATGGACCTGGGAAGGGTGAAAAGTTGAGTCACTTTTAAGTGATCACATCACAGTTTAGATACACCCTGAACAGGATGTGTGATTTCTTCATCGTAAACATCAGAAACAGCAAGTTTTACATCATCAACTCCTGAGAAAATCATTACTGGGCGTGGTCAGTGACAGCCGGCCACGTGACGGCCTAATTGTGCCTTGTACCTGCTCTTAGCCAAAAGACAGGTCTGAGCAGATCTCAGTGCACATCACCCTGCTTGGACTGTGTGCCAAGCGCCCTTGGTGCCCACTGCAGGCTATGGAGAGGGAGAAGCCACAAACGAGAAAATCAGGAGCTACAAACCCTCAGATTCCATAGTACAACATGGCTTACTTAAGGGAGGATACCACAAGGAAGACGCACTGCCCCTGCTTTGCAACAAATTTCCAGGCGGTGATCTGAGCAGAATAATGGGAGCTTACCATGACACCTGTGAGTTACAGGGAAAGAGTGAGAAGGAGTTGAAGCAAGAGAAGAGAACTCGTGTAACTGACTAGTAAGCCCCCAGTTGACAGAACAATCTAACGCAGTACAGTAGGAACCTGCCGGGCATTTTGAACTCACTCGTATATCTTCAGACTTCTGACCAAAACAATTCTCAAGATTCTGTTTGTGAGACAAGCTTATGTTTCTATAGTAGTAAGGAGAAAAAGAGCTTGCAAGAGAAAACAGAATTCACTTCAGCAGTCTCCATTATTTCTGCTTTATAGCATGATTGGCTTGGCACTGTAGGGTAGTAAGAAAGCAATAAAGGGCTTGAGGCAAGAAGGGAGAGCTGACAAAAACTACTAAAGACAGGATGGGAACATGGAAGCAGGGGCTGGTAAGAACTGCTGTGCCCTCTGTCTCTTCCCTTTGTGTCCTTGTCCCAATCTTTACTGTTAAGTGAGAACTAGACAACTTCCTTGTTTGATAAACACATACACACAAATTTGAAAGTCAAAATTCCACTCCATTTCACACCCCTAAATCTTTCAGTTTCCCCCAACTTCCCTTCTTTTATGAGTTTTTTCAAGATAGTCACACACACAATACATGCAATTTACTGGATATTTGATTTTCTCTTTTTCTCCCTAGAAATGTCATTTCATATGTTTGGTACTTTGTAGAAGATTAGCCATCTCCGTTTCACGCACCACTCTCTTGCTCCTATATATTAGAAGGTGAGCAACATCAAAGACAACACAAAAAACACAGAGAAAATCACCACATACTGTGGAAGAGTCATCTCTTTATTTTTAAAAATCTATTTATTTTTATCAGAAATGCAGATTTACAGAGAGAAAGAGAGACAGAGAGAAAGATGCTCCATTTGCTAGCTCATTTCCCAAGTGGCCACAATAGCAGGAGCTGAGCCAATCCAAAGCCAGGAGCCAGGAGCTTCTTCCAGATCTCCCATATGGGTGCAGAGTTTCAAGACTTTGGGCCATCACCTACTGCTTTCCCAGGCCACAAGCAGGGAGCTAGGAGGGAAGTGGAGCAGCTGGGAAGCAAACTGGCACCGATTTGGGATCCCAGTGCATGCAAAGCAAGGTTTTAGCCACTAGGCTATTGCACCAGGCCCAAGAGTCATGTCTGTAAAAAAAAAAAAATGCTTTTAGTTCTTTATCTTTAAAGTCAAAGACAGCCAGCACAGGCCAGGCTTAAGCCAGAAGCAGAGGAGCTTCATATGTGTCTCCCACATGGATAACAGGGACCCAAACATTTGTGTTTTCTTCCACTGCTTTTCCCAGGCCATGAGTTGGGAGCTGGATTGGAAGTGGAGCACCAGGGACATGAACTAGCATCTAAATGGGACGCCATTGTTGCAGATGGTGGCTTAACCAGATGTGCCACAATGCTGTATCCAAATGAGTCACCGTACTTTTTTTTTTCTTTTTTAATTTGGAAGGTGATGTTAGCAAGACGGCCGACTAGAAATGCCTAGCATTCCCTCCTTCATACAAAACAAAACAAAAAAGACTGTAATGAATGAGAAATAAATACAATACCACCTGTGAGTTATAGGGATGGCCCAAGAGTGCAATGGGGATATTAAGACGCCATCACAGACCCAGAAAAACCTTATAAAGAAGAGGAAAAAAGCACACAGCATCTACCATTTGTCTCTGCAGTTCAGATCAACCAAACCAAAGGAAGCACAGGGAATCTCATATGAAAGCGTAAGTAGGAGGTCTCCAGAGAGTCCCCCTAATGCCACAGGGGGTTCCACTTCAGAAAGTTCAAGTTCAATTTGAGGAACTGTTTGGACAGTACTTCACTGTCTTGGTGAAACTGACTAACCCAGATTGATGCTACTCAGCATCACCTTGAGATCCTAACAAATCATGAACCTGCAAAGCAACAGAGTACCTGAACCCAGGATCAGGGTCATGCCAATCCATAGAAACCCAGTGAAGCCACCCTCTTGTGTAGCTGAGAAGCTTCCATGCAGCCTGAAATGAGTGGTTTGGTCCCTAGAAACTTTGGGGAACAAGTGGGCAAACTTTCCCAACATCCAGAGGCTTGAAAACTAGCTGAGCAATTTGGTCCACTTTATGTATCCCTCAATAGTAACAGTGGAAATTTCCACTCTCCTGTGGCCTTAGGTAGCAGCTAGGTTACACACTCAAGTCCTCAAGAAGCAGTTGGACAGCTCATTCTGAGCAGTTTAACCTGCCGGGGCTGAAAAAAAATGCCCACACATTCCTTGGACATACACAGGAACCCGGTTTGGGCCATTGGTGCAGCCCAATCAGCATGTAGCACTCAGACACGATAAGCATCCTGACCTTACTGCTGGGAGTACAGTCCCACACCTACTGGTGCCCACCAACACACTCCTGCCCCTGCACAGCCTTAAGAATCTGATGGGCATCCTGCCTCTGCTGTTGTGTCACCTATACATCACCTACTTGGGCCTAAATAAGTGGCCCCACCACCACACATCCTGGCAAATCTGTCACACCTAACTAAATGTCCCCACCATCACACATCCTGGCACCTGTCACACCTGGACAGGTGACACACATCTACAAATACATTTGTCACACCCAAGGTCCAAGCTGCCAGAGAACTTGCCCCTCCTAAGAGAGTTGCATGTCATCTAGTGGAAAGACACCATCAACTCTTTCAACCTAGGGCACTGAGAAACGTGCAGGCATTGCCAACATGGGTTGAGATGAAGAAGCTTCAAAGAAATCATACTAATGCATGCACTGGACCCACAGCCAACATCAAACCGTGTAAAACACATCACCAGGACAAGGTGCTTTATAATGACAGCCACATGGTAAATTAATCCAGCAAAATCAGAGTCACCAGATGTGGAAATATGAATATGGGATCAAAAGAAGCATGAAAAGAAGACAACATGAAACCTCTAAATTAGCACAAAAATTCTCTAGGAACAGAGCTTAAGGAAAAGTACAAAGAATTTAGAATAACGATGTAAAGCAAACTCAATGACATACAAAGAAATGAAAACAGAAAATTCAACAAAATTTTAAAAAGTCATTATATGAATAGCAAAAGCTACATGATCATCTCAATAAATACAGAAAAAGCATTTGATACAATTCAACACTACTTCCTGATAAAAACCCAGATTAGATTAAGTACAGAAAGAACATACTTCAAAAAAAAAAAAAAAGAAAAAAAAAAAAGCTGTATTTGAAAAACCTGATAGCCAACATCATACCAAAACTGGGGAAAAGATTATCTTGTATAATCTGGAACAAAACAAGCAAGTCTGCTTTCACTATTATTATTCAACATGTTATAATAAATTTTAGAATAATTAAATAAGAGAAAAGCATAAATATATAAAGGAAGGAAAAAAGTAAAAGTATCCCTGTTTGTAAATGTAATTATTTTACATATAGGGAAGCTAAAGATTTTACCAAAACTAAAAGAACTGATACACAAATTCAATAAAGTTGTACTATGCACAATTAACATATAAAAATTAGGAGCTTTTTTTTTCTTCTGCTATTCACTGCCAGTTAACTTTTAAATGATGTTTACATAGTTGATCAGAATGGAAAGGCCAAAGATCAGGAGAAAGTGGCAAGACAATTGTTCACACATTTTCCTTTTCTTCTTCCTGTATCTGGGGGAAGGAGGAATCCAAGGGCAGAAACCATGCCCAGCCTCCCAGCCGCCTCATCACCTGGGGAAGGGGGCAGCCGCCCGATGCCATCCCAGGCTCCCTGTGGTAGAGCACTTTCTGAAGGTTCTGAGAAGCTTTCTTATATAGCAATAATGAAACTGCTAGATAAGAAATGAAGAAAGTAAGTTCATTCACAATAGCCACACATACACACCCACATAAGACACCTCACACAGAAAACCAAGGAATATACTTAATCAAGAAACTGAATGGGCTATACAACAAAATTTATAAAACTCTGAAAGAAAGCAAGGAGGACACCAAAACCTGGAGAAATACAAGTTAACATATTGGAAGAACTAATACTGGTCAAATGTCCTTTCTGCTCAAAACAATTAACAAATTAAACATGATCTCAAAATAGCAATCATTTTCTTCACAAGAATTATATGTAACCTAGAGTTTATATGGAATAGCAAAGACTCTAAATCGCCAAAATAATTGTAGGAAAGTGCAAGGTTGGAGGCAAGGATGATGTCTGATCTCAAAACATAAAGCTATGACCAAAAAAAAGTTTGCTTGGAGAATGCAGAAAAATATAAGGGAAAAGTAACTAGTTGCCACCTATCACCTATTATTTAGAGGTATTTTCTCAAGATGTATTTTTAAAATTTCTTAATTCTTGTTTTTTCTGTTTGTATATATGAGGTCATCTGTGGATTTGTATCAGGAATGTAACAAATATAATTATCTCCCAATAATTGGGTGTATGGGATTCCTCTTTATAGATACTCTGTAATTTATTTATATAAAGTGTACAAATTTCACAAGACAGACTTAGGACCATAGTTATAAGCTCCCACCCTACACTCCCTTGTCAGAGAGGGAGGGAAGGACAGAGACAAGGGCTGGGGGAAAGAGAGAGAGAGAGAGAGAGAGAGAGAGAGAGAGAGAGAGAGAGAAACAAGGCCTACCTAGTTAGTTCACAACAGTTGGGGCTGGATGAACCAGGAATTGGAAACGCAACCTCGGTCTCCATATGGGTAGTAGGAATCTAGCTACCTGACCATCACCGCTGCCTCCACAGATCTGCATTAGAGAGAAGCTTGGCGTACAGTAGGGGCATAAGTAGCAGATCAGGATAATCCTCTACCTGTGGTCCCCACATTTCACATGGTGTGGGTCCAAGACATGGATGCTCTGCCTTCTGATCCAGCTCCCTGCTAATGGTCTGGGAAAGCAGCAAAGGATGGTTCAAGTCCTTGCAACCCTGCACCTACTTGGTAGACCCAGAAGAAGCTCCTGGCTCCTAGTTTTGGGTGGGCCCAGCAGCCTAGCCTTGGACATTGCAGCAATTTGGAGGGTGAACCAGCAGGTGGGAAATATTCTCTCTCTCTCTCTGCACCCCACCCTTTTCTCTCTAATTCTGGTGTCAGGAACAGAGACAGGCCTCCAACCCAGACATGTGGAACTTTGGAATCACAAATAAAATGTCTTTTTACCCCCCTTTCCTTCATTCCTGTCCCATTCCTTTTTTTTCCCTTTTCTTTCTTTCCCTTTCTCTCAAAGACTAAGTAACAGAGAAAGCTCATCATCCATTGATTCACTCATCAAACACCTTCAAAGGTTGGTGCTGGAGCACGTTGAAGCCAGAAACTTGTAACTTCATCCAGGTCTCCCATGTGTGTGGCAGGAGCCCAAGCATTTGTGCTGCTATCCCAGGTGTATTAGCAGAAAGCTGAATCAGAAGTGGAACAGCCAGAATTTGAACCGATGCTGGCATTGTAGGCAGTGACTGAACTCACAGTGTTGACTGAATATTCAGTGTCGTACCTGCCATGCAAAACACCTAGCTTTTCATCATTAAAAATAAGTCAGTGAAAGATATTCTTGATATTAGCTCTGTAAACATTATTATAATTCTCTTCGGATTAAATTCCTAGAGACAGTAATTGGAACTAACAGTGTCCGTTTATAAGTTTTTAAACAAATTTCTTAAATCTATGTGTTAACATCTGAAATTTTAATTTATTCTCTACTGCAATGGCCATGGTAAACTCATGCTATTTCCGAGTTCTTTTTAAATTGATAAACTTATCATAGAGCAGAGGCGGGTGAAACCTCTTCAAATATTTATTCAAAAGAAGTTTAAGACTAATACCTTAGTCACCAAGAGAATATTACTCACGATAAGAAAATAGAGATTCTGACAGAGTGACTCATAATAACATGATAAACTGCATTATTTTGAAGAAAACCCTAATCATTCCCCCGGGAAGGACATATATATTGATGTGTTCTTACAATACATATACACATGTATTCTTGTAAATGCGGGTGTGTGCTGTGTGTGAGAAACCTTCTTGACCCTTTAAAATAAATATGAATCACAAAATATACACAATAGAAACTCAAAAGAAATATTATGACAATGCAATTGTTTTTGTTTACTGTTGTTGTCTTGATTTAGAGGGCACATATCAGAATACTGAGGAATACATGTTGTCTTCACACTTGGGATATTAAAACTTCCTGGAACTTATCCCAACCACAGTTGCAAAGCTCCCATTTGTGCATAGTAGTCACTATTTCTCATTATGTAAAAATGAAATGTTTAAACCAGCAGTTCTCACATTTTTGTTTTTCTTCAGATCGTAGTTCTTTTACCTTTTGTTTTTCTAATTGGAAAGGCAGATCCGATTTACGGAGAAAAAGAGAGACTGAGATAAAGAAGCTCCATCTGCTGGTTCACTCCCCAAATGGCCACAAAGGCCAGAGCTGAGCCAACCAAGCCAGGAGCCAGGAGCTTCTTCTGGGTTTCCTATGCAGGTGCAGGGTCCCAAGACTTTGGACCATCCTCTACTGCTTCCGCAGGTCACAAGCAGGGAGCTTTAAGAAAAATGAGGCAGCTGGTGCACAGACCAACACCCCTATGGGATCCTGGCACTTGCAAGGGAAGGATTTAGTCATTGAATCACCACACCTGCTTGTTCTTTCACCTTTTAAATAAGCAATTCTTAATAATCAAGCCAGAAATATATTTGGGGCAAATACATTAAAGGAGTTGTTGAAGGATCACAGCTAGAAAACATTTCCCAACTATATATGGGTAGGTAAAAATAAATTCCTTTTAAAGAAAGTAGCCAGGGGAGACCGAGCTGACAACTGTCCCCTTTGCATTCCTTCAGATCCAAGGCCACACCTCCAGCAGACAGCCAGATGCACACTCAGATCCTCCACGGCACATTTCCAACACCACCTCTGGACAGACTATTCTAAAAGCATTGGTGTGTGACACTTCAATCGCTGCTTTTAATTTTCCTTTCATTTTTCTGGTTCAATTTCATGCACGGATGCTACTGAAAAATCATATGTAATAATGACAGATTATAGATCGAATGTGAGTGTTTCCTTCCTGCCAGTTAGCACATGCCTGGAAGAAGCACTCAGCAATACCACACACACTGAGTACACCACAGGAATGATGACTTCACCTGAAGAAGGGCTCATGTTCCTACCCACACTAGAAAGTAAAGCAATAGTATTTTCTAGTTCTTTCACTGAATAGTCATCATTCCCAGTTGTTTCTCTGCCTCCTCCTCCCTTCCTTACCTTTGAATTTTGCAGGTGCAAGCTCTGAGTCAATGATGATGATGCAATATCATATTAAGCCTTCACGAACTGTCCAAACAAGGTATTAAAAGGATTGAAGACTTCATGGGTCCTGAAGGAATCACCCACCTCCATGACGACCCTCCTCATCTTCTGGAAAAAAATGCTTGAACCAAGATGAGAAACTGACTCAACAACGCGTTTTCCAGTCCTGAAAAAGACAGCGATAAAGGCACACTGTGAGCCATTGGAGTTCACAGCACAGTGAGAGATATGTTACAAATGCCCATCGTAATTCTTACTATACCCTACACACCACATTTCTGCATTTTTAATTCTCCTTCTGTAGTTATTTTGTTATATTTAAAAATTCACACTATAACTTGTGAGAGATTTTTTTCTGCTTTAAATAATGACACCCCCACATCATATATTATATTAAATGCATATAGTATTAAACTGTTGCTAGGCAGTTATTTTGCAATGATATACCAAAACTTCATTTAGCCTCACACAAGGCAAGGTCTACTAAAAGCTAATAAACCTATGAAGACAGACTCACTGGATATACAGTAGGAAAAACTTCTTAAGTTTCATCTACATTGTTGTCTATTTACTTGTTGAGGCAGAATGTTATCTTCAAAGGAAATATCCAGAAAGGGTACAGAAATCTTAAACCTGATTTTCAGTCAACCACTGAGAAACCAGGAAACCACAACGGCCTCAGCCATTAGTGTTAGATATGTACCTGAAGCTGAAGGTATGCCATTAAAAAAATATATATATTGTTTTACCTCAAATGATCTTTTTTAAGATTTATTTTTACTCAAAAGGCAGATATACAGATATATAGATATACAGAGAAAGAGAAACAGAAAGATTTTCTGTCTGCTGGTTCACTCCCCAAGTGGCCCCAGCAGCTGGTGCTGAGCTGATCCAAAACCAGGAGTCAAGAGCTTCTTCTAGGTCTCCCAAATGGGTGCAGGGTCCCAAGGCTTTGGGGCATCCTCTACTGCTTTCCCAGGCCACAAACAGGGAGTTGGATGGGAACTGAAACAGTCAGGACATGAACCAGTTCCCATACAGGATCCCAGGTGTACAAGGCGAGGACTTTAGCTAATAGGACACCATTTGGGGTAGGGTATACCATTTTTCATACTGAGATGATCATTTACTACCAGAGGGAGAGAGAGTCTGGAATCCAAAGTGGCATGACCCAGTGCCTCAGGAAGAAAGGAAGAGAAGAAAGCACAAATGGGCAAAAACAAACAAACATGATAATGATAAGACCGTAGGATAGAGACTGGATGGCTGGGAAAAGCCACATAGCACCCTGAGAGCACGTAAAACTTTTGTTTTCAAGTCCTAGGCTGTTTTTTTTTTTTCAAGCTAGTGCTATTTTATTCACCTCAGTAAAGTGGACTTTAACTTTGGGGGTTTTCAAAAATTTGTTATTTTGATATAGATTACTGTAAACAGCTTACACATATTCAGTACCGATCATGCATTACACATTATACCAAAAATTACAAGTCGAATGTGACATTTATTTCTTTCTTTTTTTTGAGTCAGCATTTTATTGTCTTATCTCTGGATTGCACATAGCACAGTTTTCCTGCAAAGTGAATCTCTTTCAAATTTTAATGAATGTCCCCTTTCCATTTATTTATATAAAAAGGAAATACTGCACATAGAGAATAAGTGAGTTAATAGACGTATCAAGAAAAAGAAGTCAACCTAGGTTCTAAATTCAATCAAGCTGTAAAGGGTTGACAAAATAGTTACTTCTTATTTCAGAATGCATTGAAATAATTAAATAATAGGAAATACGTGGTTATAAAACCAGGCTTTCTATGGTGAGAAAATATAAAGGTTATGAAAATACAATAGGCTATGAGAATCAAGGCTCAGTAAAGCAGGTCAACTGGACAAACCTGCCAAGCTGTATAAGGGAAATCAACTGGACTCAGGTAAAGGCACTCCACGGTCACCCCAAACCCACTCTGCACAAAATAAAACATGCAAGTATAAACAGAAAGTTTAAGCAGTCAGGAGCATTTGCTAAGGAAGCTTAAGCTTCTGATCGTAAAAGAGCCGACATGTGTGAAGTTTAATCCCTTGTCGTATTTTGAGGATGTGATTTTTTGGTGGTTTATCGAAGACATTTTCTCATGTTGCTCAAGCACACTTTCAAAGACTACAAAGGCTGTGGTTATAAAGAAATGGGCATGAAAAAATGAAGCTTCAGAAAAAATCCTATGTTTGATGAAGAATGAATAGGATGTGTTTCAGTGGTACTGAATATACACAGGCAATGTTACAGAACTTGTTTTATCAACGAACACCCTTCAATTACATCAGAATAAGACGATTCAACCTACGAAATACAGAACTGATCTATCTTATATTCTATATCCACGTCTCTTTATCTCTTCATGATTGAAAGTTTCTAAACCCAAATAGCAACTTCACATCTCTCAACACTCCACAAGTTTTACATCTGAATCTGCCACAAGTTTCTAAAATTCAGGAAGTTCAACTTGAGTTCATCTCCCCGCATCACTCATCTTTATCTGTCCCAAACCTTGCTTCCATTCCACATGCTCTCAATCTTCAACTATGTAAATATTGTCACAATAAAGCAATTGAAAAAAACAATGACTTAAATTTTAAAAGACACTTTGTAAAAAGCAGAAATTCAAATAAATAATTGTACACCTATGCTTATTAACAGGATTATCTTATAAGAGTTAAAAACCGGAAACAACATAATGTGCATCAATGGATACGTAGATGGAAAAACATGGTATGTTTGTAAGAGTACTTCAAGAAGTTCATGGACATGCATATTGTGAAAAAAACACACATGGATTTAAAGTTTTTAAAAAATCATTAATGGTAATAACACAATACACCCAGTCCCCAAAGTCACAAATCTTTCTAGTCTAATTCTCAATTCACCTTCTTTTTGTTTTGCCTTTTTAATTTTTACTCTAAACTGCTTACAAAAGTGCAGAAAAGTATAAATAAGTTCTAAATGAGCACACATAGATTAAACAATGCTTAGCATTTGCCATATTTACTTCATATGTTAAAAAGGGTATATATTTAATGTACATGGCATAATTCAGTGAAGACATACATAAATATCTAGATATCAATAATATGGAATCCACAGAGTTTTATACAGTGAGAGGAAAACACAACACTTGTGTCTCTTTGACTTGATTCGCTCAGCTATTTATTTTGTGGAAAACATGTAGATTTCATTCTTTTTATAGTATTATTTGTGTATTTATATCATATTTTCTTAATCCAGTCATCCACTGATGGAATCTTAAGGTGATTCTATTTTCTTGCCACAGTGAATTGAGCTACAAAAAACATAGGAGTCCAGGTGTCTCTTTTGGAAACTGCTATCACATTTTTGGGGGATGGGAGAGGAAAATCCTGGAAGTTAGACAGCTGGGTTAGATGGCACATCTGTGCTTGGTTTTCTGAGGGGTCTCCATCCTACATTCTACAGTGGTCGTATTCTTTTACGGTTTCTACCAATCCAAAAAGGGTTCCCTTTTCCCCACACCCTGTCCAGCTTCTGTTACTTTCTGTCTTTTTTATAATTCATTTTAACTGGAATGAAATGCCACATTTTTTTTTTCATTTACAATTCTCTAATGGCTGGTGGTACTGAGCATTTTCCATTTAACTTGCCATTCGTATTTCTTATTTGCAAAAATGTCTATTCTGATCACTTGCCCATTTCTCAAGTGGATTGCTTTGTTGTTGTTGTCTCCTTTGAGTTCTTATCAGATGCATAACTTTCAGGTATCTTCTCATTCTGTTGGTTATCTTTTCACTCTGCTAATTGTTTCATTTACTATGCAGAAGTTTCTTAATTTGGTGGCTAATTATAATATTCACAGAAAGCACACACAATGCCCTCAAAATTCCTCCCATAGGGTCCCAACATAATAGCAGATTAAAGGGAAGAGAAACTCAATCATTTCATTGTTATTATGTGAACAATTAATTCTTACCTCTAGAAGTGTTGAATGCTTATGTCATTACCTTTATTTTATATTGAGTTGAAACTTGGGCCCAGAGTTAGATGTGATTTTTAAAATTAAAGTATAAATAGAAATCAAATCCTCTTTAGATTAGAAAACTTATTTATGTATTCGAAAGGTAGGAAGACAGAGACCTCCCAGCCACAAGTTCGCTCCACCCATATATAGTGGGAGTGGGGAACTCAATTCAGGTCTCCTACATTGATGGCAAAGAACCAACTACCTTGAAGAACATGCTTCTTTTGTTACAATCCCCTGCCTTGTGTCAGAATCCTGCTTTGGTTATACTACAGACTCCACGTCCTGTATATGACCCAAGCATCACAGAGCTGGTATCATGTCTGTAGAATAGGTTATCCATGTTACGCATGTATACGTTAATCAACTTGACAATAAATGGAAGCCATGAAATACACCTTAATATTAAGTGCATGTGGTAAGTTCAATCATCATATGTATTTTTATAATATAAACTGTTAAAAGCAAAAAACTTAAGATTCCTATAATAAATATGATACAATGACTATTTTATGTCTCTTGTACAAGTAACCTTAGGTGTTTAGAAATACGTTCATGATTATTTATTGCATTATTCGCAATAGTAAAAGCAGGGATTATCTAAATATCCTACAGTCAAGAACTGAATACGTGAATTACCTACATGGACTAGAATGCCAAAAAGTCATTAGAAGTCATGTTTTAAAAGAAAGCACATTATGAAGAAACATTTAAAGAGTGTAGAACAAAGAAAATACTACGCCTAGTATGAAAGAACTATTTACATGTTTTTATTTGCACGTAAGTATAAAACACTAGAAGGTCGAACATCAAATTCTTACCTATGATATTTTTTTGGCACAGGTTATTTTTTCCCATTGTCTCTATTATTCATGTTTTCTAGGATTTTACAGCAAGGATGTGTTACTGATACCAGAAAAAAAAAATCAATACTCAAGCTTCTCTCTCACATCCTAATGAGATAAGGAAAACTTAGTCAGCAAAGCTTTGCCCACTTGGTAACTTAAGCTCTGAGCATGGATTGTGCCCACCGGAACGGGCTTGGGGGAAAGAGGACAACAGAGAAGAGGGAGACTCCTGAGAGAAAAAAAAAATACAAAAAAAAAACACCAAAATACAATAAGCAAAAAAGACAAAACTACTTTTCTTAAATAATTCAGCCTTCCCTACACCTCACAGAGCAAGGCAGTTCCTGTGGAGGGAAGACATCACCGGGATCCATCCAGGCAACCAGATAACACGCAGTTGTGCTCAAGAGCTGGCACCTGCGGAATTCACAAATATTAGGTAAAAACAGTTTTTATTGATCTCTACGTACAAATGTCTTAGATTAATTTACTTGTGTTTAAGATAATTGGTCAACCCTGATACTACGTTAGCACTAAAAGTAACAAAGAAATGTACTCCTTTAGTTACAGGGATGTGTAATTTGATGACATCAGAGTAGGGAAGGTATTTGGTGCAGTTTGATGTACCCATTAGGATGCCCATATCAATTATCAGAGTGACTGGGTTGGATCACTGGCCCAGTTCCTAATGTCAACATCCTGCTAATGAAAACCCAGGCAGGCAGCAGAGATGGGGCTAGGTCAGACACTCATATCCTGTGTACCTGGGATTGCTACCTGGCTTCGCTGCCAACTCGAGCTTCCTGCTAAGACAGAAGCTGGGAGGCAGCAGTGATGGCTCAAGTTTTTGGATCCCTGCCCCTCATGTGCAAGACCTGGACTGAATTCGTAGTACCCAGGTTTGGCCACAGCTGAGACAACTACAGGCACCTGAGGAATGAACCAGTAGATATCTCTTCTCTTTTACCTCTGTCCCTTTTTAAAATAAATAAAAATTTAAAACGATAACCTCCTGAGCTTGGCACGATAACCTAATAGCTAAACCCTCACCTTGCATACTCTAGGATCCCATATGGGTGCCCGTTCTAATCCTGGCTGTTCCACTTCCCTTCCAGCTCCTTGCTTGTGGCCTTGGAAAGACAACAGAGGATGGTCCAAAGCCTTGGGACTCTGCACCCATATGGGAGACCTGGAGGAGGATCCTGGCTCCTGTCTTCGGATCGGCTCAGTTCTGGCTGTTGCGGCCACCTGGGAAGTGAACCAGTGGACAGAAATCTTTCTCTATATATTTCCTCTCTATAGATCTGCCATTCCAGTAAAAATAAACAAGTCTTTAAAAATAAATTTATAAAATTTATAAATTTATAAAATTTAAAAATAATAAAAATAAAGTTACAACCTCTGAGTTAATAAGCTAAATTATCAATTAAATATTCATATACAATGTCCTTACAAGGACTAACATATTACCATATCAGTACATAACCTTTCTTCAGTATTGACAATGTTGGGCACTCAACTATGTGCTCTGTATGGCCTACAGGGCTTAACAACGCAATGTTAAAGTTGATTATTCTTCATACCCTATCACAGAAGGGCATAAGGGTCACAGGGGATAATTTTTACCAATCTTGCACAATTAGCAAGTGGTAAAGTTGGAATTTGAATCCTGAAATGCCTCTTTGAGTAACCTGTGCATTCACAGCACTCTATGCCATTAAAAATAATTGACAACCGGGCCCAGCGCAGTGGCGCAAGTGGTTAAAGGTCCTCGCCTTGCACGCCCAGGATCCCATATGGGCGCCGGTTCTAATCCCGGCAGCCCTGCTTCCCTTCCAGCTCTCTGCCTGTGGCCTGGGAAAGCCTGTGGCCTGGGAAAGCAGTCGAGGATGGCCCAAAGCTTTGGGAACCTGCACCCGCGTGGGAGACCCAAAAGAGAGGCTCCTGGCTTCGGATTGGCATAGCATCGGCCCGTTGAGCTCACTTGGGGAGTGAATCATCGGACGGAAGATCTTCCTCTCTGTCTCTCCTCTCTGTATATCCGCCTTTCCAATAAAAAAATAATACAAATAAATCTTAAAAAAAAAATAATTGACAACCTTGAGATAAATGACAAATTTAGGAAAGAAAGGATATTCTAAAGGAAGAAGCAGAGGCTAGCCACAGGGGACAAGTTGGAGGAGAACAGCGGATGGGAGTAACACTGGGATTAGTGAGGCATGAGATGTGCCAGCATCCGCAGGAGAAGCACCAGGGCTGTAAGTGAGCAGGCTCACTCCCAGGCCAGCTGTCCGACACCTGGGGAGCGGCTTGTTATCATGCCCCACCCTCAGAACTTCTCAGTATCCCGGCATTCTGAAAATTATTACCTCTGCTCCAAGAAGGAGGAAATCCACTAGCGGGAAAAGCCTATTGAGAAGCTGGCATGATGCCTGACGGGAGAGTCTGCTGGTCTTGGCAACGCTATGGGGGAAGCGGTGAAAGGAAGTTAGTTGGTCACTTTGCGTTTTGTGTGTAAATTTTCCAAAAGGACTCTACTGAATGGCCCATTTATCCTGTTTTGTATTACAATGTCTGTCATTAAAAGTGTTGCAAGAGGGACGCTGGAGTTATGACTGTAAAAATGTGCTAGAGGGGATGGGTTAGTGCAAAATGCAGACTTCATTCACCACTGTGACACAGTATCCAGAGGTTGGCATGCAGGTGGCACTGCCTTAGCAGCTTTTCCTTAGGATGAACTTAGTTCCACCCAGTTTACTCAGATGGGTAGAGGATCCTTCAGAAAACGTCTGTGAATACCTTGCCTATCCTTCCCAAATAATGATGATTCTTAGAACTTTTAAAACCTGGGCTGTCCCCCAGTTGCCTTCTGTGGTTAGCTTAACGTTATGGAAAGCCAAATGAGCCTCCGCTATGCCACCCCTTTCCCTTCAGCTGTTTAACAGGCACATTCTCATTGCTGTGCTTTCCATGCCCATAGTAGCCCCTCTGCCCTCTATTCGCTCTTATCCTCCGGTCAGTGCCTTCACCAGTTATACATGCAAACTAATAACTAGAATAACCTCAGATATATCAGCTAAATTTGTATCAATTTCAAGAAGCCCTTCTTCCACTAATAGTTTCCATATTGATGTAACACATATTATTGTAGTCACTGTGTGTCAGATATTGTTCTAAGTACTTACCTACTAAGCTAAAAAAAAAAAAAAAAGCTAGAGCTATCACAGCTGTAGTTGCTAAAGAAGACACATAGCTACCAACAGGTGCCGTAAGTCTAGTATATTAAAGTGCCCTGGAAGGCAAGTAATTCCGCAACTCAAAGAGGTAGCTTTTGAGTAGGAAATTGAAAATCTTCTTTTTAAAAAAGATTTATTTTATGTATTTGAAAGACAGAATTACACAGAGAGAGATTTTCCATCTCTGGTTCACTCCCCAGATGGCTGAGCCAGCAGAAGTCAGGATCCAGGAATGGATTCCAGGTCTTGCACGTGGATGCAGGGACCCTCTCACCTGAGCCGTCATCTGCTGCCCTTCGCAGGCACATGAAGCAGGGATCTGGATCCGAAGCAGAGCAGCTTTGACTTGAACTGGTGTCCGTGCGAGATACTTGCACCACAGATGGTGGGTTTACCATTTATACCGCAATGCCAATTCCTGAAACCTCTTCTGTTTGCGCCACTTCACAGGGTCTGATTTTCAGATCTGAATTTCCAGCGTATCTAAATCCTGACTTGAGGTCGGAGGGAGATGTTTAAAGGGTAAGACCAATACCATGAGAAACTGGAGGGGTGAGATTAATATTAACATAAGCTAATAGTATTCATGCCTCAGGATCTTTACACAACAATTTCTTTTACTTTTTCTCTTCTGCAAGCCCTTTTCAAGATTTCGTCACCACATTCTTCACTGTCATCTCTCAGACATTATCAATCTTTCTGACACACCGTGGCCTGCTCCTCCTTCTCTTCCTGACTTCTCCTAGATGGGACTGCTTCCATATATGCTGACATTCTAGTTATGACAGTGATCCAGCCCTCCCTGTTCCAGCTACCTCTGCCATTAGATCACAATCTCCCTCTTTAATACACACTGCTAATTGCATTTCTTTGTTTCCCACACATAAGGCCTGATGTGGTCATTTTGGCAATACTTTATTCCTAGTGTCTGGTTACATATTTCTTTTTTACATTAACTCATATTTGCTTAATAATTCCAGTGTTACTTACAGATATCTGTATGCTCCTGACGAATATTAAAAAACAGAAAATGTAGTATCTATGATTATTGTTTATGAATCCTCAAATTCTTTCCACTGAACAAATATTTACTTCTTTAAGATTATTACTACAGCGTTATACACAGGTTCTACCTTCCAGCCTTTTGCTATGTAAAGAGAGGCATTGGAAGTGGGTCAAACAAAAGAACAGGAGTCTGTTCCCACTGGGAATAGTGGCTTTCCCTGAGGACCATGTGACCGGCTGGGCCATGTGTAGTTGCTGCTCACCTGACTCACGCCCTCTGCTGGTCTGAGAATACTCCCGCGGGATGGCTGTGCTACCGTGCAATACTATCAACCACATTTGTGGCCTGCGTACATGTTGGCTCTTATTTTGCTCATTTTTCTAGGTTTAACTTTTCCTTTTCCTCTCCTAGATTTGTCTCCCCTGGCTCTTGCGGGAGGGTTAGGATCACTCATTTTCCATTCCTCATTATAACAAACATAAAATATGAATGTGAATGCAGACTTAAAGATTTTATTCCACCAGAAGAAATTATTCATTCAATATTGTAATTGACAAGTGAGAACTAAGGGTAACTAAAATACTCTTAACAAATTACTAACAAATTACTATTGGTTAAATAATAACTTTTAAATACAACCTAAATTTTATTCTCTCTGAAAGGGATGGACAGACTGACTGCTCTAATCCCTCTCTATGCCCCAAATTCCAAACTTGTATATAAATACAATCTTTAGACAGTCATTATGTTACTTGTGCCCAATGAATTCGGCTGTTGCTGCCGCAGTATTCCACCTGATATTGACCTGTGGTCTGAGAAAGAACAGTGCCTTTCTGCACATACCTTATTTCAGTCAGTCCAGTTCAAACATTTGCATTTGTTTCCACCTGAATAGAATTCATCAGCTATAATTAGCTGTACCAGCTCACTAATGACTTCTGGGAAAGGGAACATTTCTATTTTTATCTTATAAGGTGAAAACCGCAGATACAATCTGAGTTCTAGAATTTAGCCATATAAGAAGAAGAAACTGATTAAATTTGGTTGATGCTGATTAAATTACCGTTATTCTCTCCCTCAAAATCAATTTCATCCAGACGTCAGCACCAATGTCTCATTAACAGGCAAGACAACAAAGGATGTCAGGCAAGCCTTGGATAAAGCAACGATGACAGCAACTGTGGGCCTTGAATACAATGCGCAAGTGTGAAGGTAAAAATCACGCTGTATGTCTGAATGCAAGACAAATTAGCGGAAAACCAATATTTACTCAATTAATTGAAAACATTTCTGTTTCTCCTTCTCCTTTTAAGAGTCTGTCTTCCTTGACGTTATCTCACGTAGTTTAAAAATGTATGACAAATCATGTTCAGCTCTTGCTGTCACTCACTGGTGGTTTATGTCAAAGTCACCATCACAGGGGCTGGATAGGTACAATGATTATTACATGGCTTGGACACCTGCATTCCATAATCTAGTGCCTGAATTTCAGTTTCAGCTCCTCTTCCAGTTCCTGCTTCTTGTTAATGTCTTCTCTGGAGGGCTACAAGTGACGGTCCAAGTCATGGGCTCCCTGCCACCCACCCAGGAAACACAGACTGAGTTCCCAGAGTGCAGCTTCAGCCCAGCCTGGCCTGGATATCATGAATATTTGAGGGGTGAACCAGAGTATGAAAGATCTCTCTCTCTCTCTCTCTCCCTTTTTTCTCCCTCTCCATTTCAAGTAAAATGAAATACATATAAAAATTAAAAACTTGTTTCAGTTGTGTCCAATTTGATCATCTTCCCAATAATGTTTCTAACCAATCTCAAAATAACTTACAAATGTTTAAGAAAATCAGAATAATACAATAAACTCTTAAATATCTGTGTTCTGGAACACACCAAGTGTGCACTTCCCTGATGACTTCTGTATTTACTGTTTCCTCTAATTGAAATGTTTTTCCCTTGATATTTATTTGATTTTCTCCTTCACTTCATACAAATCTGCATCTGTCAATGTCCTACTAGGAAACAGAACGTCTCTCCAACCATTACATGAAGAGAGATTAGTGAAACTACCTTTATTGGAGTATGCTGGGGTGAAAAGAAAAACAAGGAGTTTCAAAGCACTGAGGAACAGGAAGTGGCTTGCACCGTGCCTAGGGTTGAAGAAACGGGAAGAGAACATGATGTTACCGCTGAGCAGTGAGAGTGAGGTCATGGGTTGAGAAAGCTCCAGGAAGCCATCCACATGGGAGGAAATGAAAGGAGAATAAACTAGAATAAAATAGAAAAGAATCACCCTAACCGGTCTTTTTTCTTCCTCTCCCTCCAGTCTCCTACTGGTGTCAAACCAGTGGCAGAGAAGCACAGATGGACTGTCTTCACCAGTCAGTATCCTTGGATGGAGCCCGGCATGGAAGGGCAAGGATTACCCATGCAGGGTAAATGAGAAGGCCAGACTGGGGTCTACTCCCAAAGTCATGTCCTGAAAAAGATCTTCATGGATAAAGCTAAAACAGTCCCCTACACACTTTCTGCTTCTTTAACCAACTTCATTATTACAGCCAGCATAACCAGACATTATACTGTGTTCATTGCTTATTTGGTGTTTCTCCTACTAAAGCATCAGTTGTGCAGGGGTGGGGAGATTTTGTCATTTATATTCAGTGTTACTTGTTCACAGTTTAAAGCAGCACTATTGCATAGCAAGAGTTCTATGCTTACTGAATGAGCTGATGAATTTAATACTTTGCTTATCAAAAGTATTCATGCTCAACTAAGACTATAACAATATCATAAACTCTCACATATCTGTAAATGAATTATCTACATATTCCAATCTACATATTCCATATCTACATATTCCTTTATATTCCAATACTTCCTATATTCTAAACTCTTCTTAAATTACTATTCAGGACAACACAAATAAATTTAAATAAATTCAACCATTCATTTATAATAAATATGAAATATATAAATGTACAGCTCACAAATATTTACCTCACATATTAAAATATAGAACAATTGGTACCAGCATTGTGCTACAGCAAGCTAAGCCACAGCTTACAACACCGGCATCCCAAATTGGAATGCTGCTTCAAGTTCTATTTGCTCTGCTTCCAGTCCAGCTCCTTGCTAATGCACCTGAGAAGGCAGCAGGAGATGGCCGAAGGACTTGGGAGACCAGAACAATAGTGTTCCTGGCTCCTGGCTGCAGCCTGGGCCGATCCCAGTCACTTCAGCCACCTGGGGAGTGAACCAGCAAATGGAAGAGTTCTCTGTTTCCTGCTTTCTCTCTCATTCTGTCTTTCCATAAACAGCATAAACCTTTTAAACAGATATATACGTACATATGTGTATATGGAGAGAGAGAGAGAACAAAATCTCAGAATTGAAGGAAACATTACAACTTAATCTGTGTACTCAATACACAGACTCTACAATGGTCCAAACTGCAAGGAGTAAAGAAGGAATGTGATACCTTTCCCAGAGAACATATGCCCAAAATAATCATAGATTTTCATGCCTTTTGTCATTCTTTATTAAAATATTTTAATAAAAAGTTAAAAGAGAGCATGGATTGTTTTGTCATCTAAAATGAAACTAATATTAGTAAAAACTAGCAAATAATAATGTCCATTATCTCACATTTTATCTACCAACTGGTAAAGTGACAGAGCACATACTATATCAAAAACTGGAAGCTTGGAGGCAATTTATATTATAAAACTAATGGATTTGTCCATTTTTTCTTATGTTACTTAAGAAAAAACAAAACAAAACTATTGCCATCTTCTTCAAGTTGTACTTTCTCTGTTCTAGAGCAAACAATCTCAGCTCATTAGATCACGTCTGTAAGCCATCCTTCCCGGAAGCATTATCATCCTTTGGACATGGTCTAGTCCATCAGCATCTGTTTTATAGTTCAGCAGTTGTTGCCAGTACAGCACGGTGGTTGTCTCTCTCCTCCTCCTACCCACTCATCCTACTCTCATTAATACAATTTGAAAGTGCAATTTTTGTTCATTTTCTAGTAGCCAAACTGTTGGACCACCCTCACCTTTTTCTGTAAATGCTCCACAGTGATGGTTGTCAAAGCAATCACATGTGTTCCTGTTCTAAATCAAAGCAATCACATGTGTTCCTGTTCTAAATCTGCTGTTCCAGATGCAGCTGTCAACCACAAAGAGGCAAGTACCAAGGCTGTGACAGTGGACCTATATGACGATTGCCCAGGTAACAAGATCCACATGCCACAAGTTCATCAGACACATACCTCACTCTACCAAGAAGCTGTTCTTTCAAGTACGTCAGCATTACTCTGCTTAGGACACCCCATAGGTAATGGTGAACCAAGGACTTACCAGCAGCTCTATGATAATATCCGCCAGCTGAGCGTGGATCTTCGTTGTTCTTTGAGGATGTATCTGTGGGCTATCGTCACAGCTGCATCGCCTGAAATGCAGAAGAACCCCATCAATGATTATAGCTGTTTTTCAATGTTAAAAACACCCTTAGTCTAGAGGCATTTCAGTTACTTCCCGAGGGAGAAGAGTTGTTTTCATATGTTTACATCATTTTGAGTGCAAACACTACAAAAGGAAGTCTAGATGAATCAAAATATTTTAACTTCAAATTGAGTGAATTAAAAAAAAAAAAAACCAAATGAGAGCAAAAGAAGGTAGGTAATGTTCTAGAAAAACCAGGATTTGAAAATTTCCTTTTTACTGGATAACCCACATTGGTGTAGGGGAATACTTGTTAGCTTAATAACAACGTAAACAAATACTAAAAACAACCAGTTTATTAAAAAAATAGGAAAACGACCTGTGGAAGCACAACTGAGAGATTAATTCTGCCATGAGGAGTTATGGAGGAAGAGCTCCTAGAAGAGGCACTGAGTCTTCAGCTTTTAAAGCACAAACAGTAGACAAGGCCCAGAAAGGAAGAAAAGTAGATTCCAAGCTCAAGGACAGCAGTAGGAAATGGACTGACTGCAAAATTGTGTGTTTACAAAAATGAAGAGCTCCTGGTATATAACAGGATATTTTTAAGTAAAAAGGTTAACACAATGAATGATGAATGAGAGGTGATCAGCCTACGGGTGCCCAGTGCTTAAAATCTGAGCCAAGGAAGAGGGTAGAGAGAAAGTAGAGATAAGAAAAGGCAAGCATCTTTTCTCCCCCTCAGAAGATGACAAAAGGTACACGCTTAACACCACCAGCAACAAAACCTGCAAATCTCCAATTTAAGGAAAACTCTAAAGCATGCTTCCCATGGAACTATGTCACCAAAGGAAGTGAGTAGATGCCACACAAGAAAAAGGACAGTGACAAAACACACACAATGACATGATGGTTAACAGCTACAAATCTCCAAGCTGCAAAGCTCTGTACCCTGGAGGTGACAGGTGCACCTTAACGTGCAAAAAGCCCACATGTCCTCCTTAATGGTAACAGGGAGAATGGGAATATGGGCAGAAGAGCCCTCTGGCATGCAGGTCAATGTAGAACCCAAGGTGATTTGCAGATGAACTCAGAGAAGCTGTTTCAACAGGAAGCCATTTGACTCCAGAAGGCTACCAGCGTCTCTCCTGACCCCAACAGATCCCACGAGATCCAAGGAAATCTGGCACTTTCAATCATGACCATAGAAAAATGATTTGAAATGCCATCAATGGAAGAATGCTATGAAAGGGGCTCCCGGGGGAAGCCCACCTCTGATCAGAATACCTATTAGTTGTCCCTATTTGGGGTCAGCATTGTGGTATTAATAGGTTAAGCTGCAGCTAGCAATTCTAGCACCCCATAATCAGAATGCTATTTTGAGTTTAATTTTCCTGCTAGTACACCAGGGAAAGTAGCAGATAGGGTCCAAGTACTGTGCACTGTGCCACACATGTGGGAGACCAGGATAGAGTTCCTGGCTGCTTGTTTCAGCATGGTCCAGCGCTGGCTATTCCAGCCATTCAGAAAGTGAAACAGCAGGTGGACGCTCTCTCTCTTTCTGAAGGCACGTGGGGTGTGTGTCTCACTCTATCTCTCCAATATACAAATATTTTTAAAGTGAAAATTTTATTAATTTTAAGAGCATGCTATGAAAATCCTTTGTACAATTCTTATTTGTAAAGAAACTCAGAACAAATTCATGTTCAATCTCAATGTCAAAAGTTTCACTTTTCCTGATTATACATTTGCTTTTTTAATATTAAAGCTGTTGAACTGGATAACTAATCATTTTCCCCTTGATAATCATCCCTCGTGGTGAAACAAGTTCCCTAACCATAGCAAGTACAGTTTATAGGCTCCATTAAATGAGGTTACCAAACATATTCTGCAACAATACGTAAAAAACCATTGTGTTCAGATATGCTTGCTTTTGGTAAAAAGTTTCTCTTTGACTACACTTTAGCTCCAGTCCCTCATTATTCTTTTTTCTTTCCTATTTCTCATTTCCATTGTGATTTACTTATTGCTATGCAATTACAACTAAAACATTTTTATCTGTAAGTAAAGAAGAGGAACAGAAGACAGTGCAAACATAGCATTATAATAGGAAAGCCAGAGAGACTAAGAGAAAGGGCTGGAATATTCACACAGAATTGTAGTCAGAAATCATTCATCCAGCTTTTTCCTTGGAAAGGTCTGCTTCTCCCTTCAAGCTCTTTACACAATCCCAATTCGTAACTAGTTATGTCCAATAACTGAATTACCATCTCTCCTACTAGAGTGTAAGCTCAGGAAGGATAAGAAAATGTTTCACTTATACACCATCACACTCCTCATATTTGGCACAGAAATTGTACCTCTTTTAAAAGATAGCATTACAGGGCCTGATGTGGCAGCCTGGTGGCTAAGGTCCTCACTTTGCCTGTGCTGGAATCCCATATGAGCACTGGTTCATGTCCTGGCAGCCCCGCTTCCTATCCAGCTCTCTGCTTGTGGCCTGGGAAAGCAGTCCAGGATGGCCCAAAGCCTTGGGACCCTGCACCTGTGTGGAAGACCCAGAAGAAACTCCTGGCTCTTGGCTCCAGATTGGCTCAGCTCCAGCCATTGTGGCCACTTTGAGGAGTGAGTCAGTGGATGGAGGATCTTCCTCTCTGTCTCTCCTCTCTGTAAATCTTAATTTCCAATAAAAATAAATAAATCCGGGCCCGGCGCAGTGGTTAAGGTCCTCGCCTTGCATGCCTGGGATCCCATATGGGCGCCGGTTCTTTCCCGGCAGCCCCGCTTTCCTTCCAGCTCCCTGCCTGTGGCCCGGGAAAGCAGTCCAGGATGGCCCAAAGCTTTGGGAACCTGCACCCGCGTGGGAGACCCAGAAGAGGCTCCTGGCTTCGGATCGGCATAGTATCGGCCCGTTGTGCTCACTTGGGGAGTGAATCATCCGAGGGAAGATCTTCCTCTCTGTCTCTCCTCTCTGTATATCCGCCTTTCCAATAAAAAAATAATAAAAATAAATCTTTAAAATAAATAAATAAATCCTTAAAAAAATAAGATAGCATTGTGGACCCAGTGTAGTAGCCTAGAAGCTTAAGTCCTCACCTTGTATGCTCCCCATCCCTCCTAGATCCCTGCTTGTAGCCTGGGACAGCAGTAGAGGTTAGCCCAAAGCCCTGGGACGCCACACCCACATGAGAATCCCAAAAGAAGCTCCCGGCTTCTGGCTTTGCATTGAGCTCAGCTCCAGCTGTTGTGGTCACTTGGGAAGTGAACCAGCAGATAGAAGCTCTTTCTCTCTGTATCTCCTTCTCTTTTCTGAATATGTGCCTTTTGAATAAAAATAATTTTTTAAAAAGAAAGATAGCATTACAAATTAGATGCCCAAAAGAGATTTTTTAAATGTTTTAAGTTACCCTTTTATATAAATGCATAGGATTTTAAATACAAAGGAACTGGTATGTGTTGGACCACTGATGACTTCTCATCCCCCCTCCACCCTTACTGTCACACAGGGATTTGTTTAATACAAGGCAATGTGATACTTTAGACCCTCAGTCTATGGCCTTATTGTCCACACTAAAGGCATGCACTCAACTCATAAGACACATTGCCTGAACTGTCAGTGATTGGCTAACCAGATGCATCATGACATGCTAAGACCTCTGTGTAACTGCAGAGACACACAAAAAGCATTTATTACCGAGAGGCTCATATTGAGTACCAGTTGGTAGGAAGGGGAATGGGCAGATAATCAATATGCACTAAGATTAGTATTGTGAGGGCAACATGTAATGTCAGGAAGCAGTCTGCGAGAGAAAGGAGGTGGGTGATAGAAATGGCATTCCATGCATTGAATACCGGACATATAGGGACAAGGAGGCACGGAAAACGTCATATGTCTGGGAATGGTGTACAGGTCTACAGAGCCTCAACATGAAGTACAAGGAGAAACGGCCACCAAGAGAGCTTGGAGTACACTATGATATCCTTACAAGTGTTGCTTTTAGCAACCAGGCCTCTACACATGAGTGATGGGATACTTCATAGAAAAACTCACCACTCTGAGGCTATGAAAAAAGGGGCAACAAATGGCCAAGAGAAGGATACAGACCTCAACACCACTTTTATAAATAAAGGTGTAGTGTTACTATCAACAATGTTATTTGGACAGCCCCTGTTGTCTGATGAAAATACACATTTTCCAAGGAGAGTGGTTTCAGACTCTAGTTTGCTGAGTTTAGGAGACATGTAAAATGGTGTGATTCCTCTATTATCCAATGTAATTAATAAACATTTAGTAAAACAAGCATTTATTCTTTCCTACTGCCTTCTACCACTCAAATTCAAAGTTATGAGTCAGTAAAATCTAATCAAAAAGAAAGCCTCACCCAACAGAATATCCCTTGTTTCTCATCAGGAGTGCTCCTCACCTAGAGGTGGTGGGATGGGAGTGTCAAAGACCATGTCCCCCCACCCCTCCCCTTAATGTGGTGATGCTTCCTTCCACAGACACAGCCAGCATCCAATTCACGCTGCCACCAGGAAGACTAAGAGTCTGGGTCGTAGGAATACGATCACTCTACATGTCTCACATCCCAAGGCATTTGTGTTTGGCTCAACCTGCCTCTGGGCTGAGCTTTAATCACACAAAGCACTCACACCACACTGCAGTTTCTCAGGCATCCACTGCTACATTCCTACCTCCCGCATGTGAGAGATGGCATTGCTGGGCTGGCAAAAAAAAAAAAAAAAAAAGCTAATTTTCACAACTGGAATCAGCTTCCACATAGAAAAGAGATTTGGCAGAAACTCTCATAAGTTTTCACTTAGGATGCCCCCTGAAGATAATATCCCAGAACTACAAAATATTGCTGCAGAAAGACTGCTTGGATGTGAAAGTCAAATGCTAACAAAATGCTTCTGCAATACACCTGCCAAAGCTGAGTCTTGATGATGTGGAGGGTCAAATCCTGAAGAAACAAGACTAGGTCGTTTTTACTGCAGTATCCAACAGTGCCTCACAGAGAGCAGGGGCTGCATGAAATCAAGAGCGTCGCTCAGAACTCAACAAAATCATCAGGATGTTGGCCTTTTCACAATATTCTCTAAAAACAGCAGTATCAACGCCACTGCAGTATGGCCACAACCTCGCAGCTCAAAGGACAAGTGCCTAATGCCAGCTGTAGCATTTTCACAAAAATGGTTTAGATGAGATGAAAAAAGGAGGATATGCACGGAGAACTTACTCTAAAAGCATTTTTTAAACATAGTTTAAGAGGCAGATTCAGAGAAAGAGAGGCAGGAGAGGGAGAGAGAATCTTCCATCCACAATGACTGAAGCCACACTGGCCAAAGCCAGGAATTATCTGGATCTCCCATTTGGGTTCCGGGGCCCAACTACCTGGATCATCTTCTCCTGCTTTCTCAGGCATATTTGTAGGGATTTTGCTGGAAAGTGGAGCAGATGGGACTGAAACCAGTATCCACATTATCCACATAAGATGCTGGTGCTGCAGATGGTGGCTTTATTCACTAGGTGCCTCTAAAAGAACTCAGAAATAAATGAATGTTCTGTGTTCTTCTAGTGCCAGTTAGCAACCATAGACTTTGGCCATTATAACACTACGTTATCCTGAGAGAAAAATATTATTGGAGAGATGTGGTGCTAGGGTCAATGATATTTGCTTTTTGTTGTGAAAAGATGAAACTCGGTAGGTTACTACACACAAAAAAATTCAGAGCATTCACAGCGATCTACAGGATGTCAAACTTCCTAATAGTATAGGCTCAAGGGAAGACACTTTCCATTGTCAAGCTCTCTATTTCATCCCAATTAACTATGTGTTCTCTTGTACATATACTTGCCTAGGGATGTCAATCATTACTTTGAGTCACTGAATACTTTAAAATGACTAATATACCATGTCTCCAGACACCCCTATCCATACCACCAGTAGACACTTTGCTCTAGGGGGACAGGAAATATTTCTCACACAGTAAACTGCAAACTACACAGTGGCTCAAATGCCACATCCTTTCCGAAGCCTTCTGTGATGGGCTATTCTTATCAAGAGCTAATCTTCGTTGCTTCTTGGTTATGTTGAATGCCTTTCCTCTGGCAGTTTCACTATGAATATTTTAAGCCTTTTGAAAATGAAAGGCACTGTTCCTCACAAAATAGCTAGGAGCCATGTCCTTCCTATCAAAATCACAGGTGGCCATGGAGAGACATGTATTAATCACACCAAATTACAGTAAGGCTTTTTTCCTTCCTAATGCAATTATCTTTGGCTTTCAGACAAAAATGAATCATTAGGGTTCTGAATTTTTTCTGGCAAAGAAATACACAGTGTGAGCTGAATGCTTAGCCCATTCAGCACAAGTTGTCATTAGCACAAGTTCTATAGATGTGAACTGGCCAAGTTAATCCTCCTTCATTATCTCCATTAGTTCGCAATGCACATGGAGTCACTACACATAATTACTGCTTCAGCAGACATGGGCATTTGAAATATTAACTTTCCCACAGACTCCAAATCTTCAGTAAGCAGCTCTCGATACATTATATTAATAATAATAAGTCACCACACTCCTATAATTTATGCATAAAATTAAATAACACCCATATTACAAATCTCCTCATATAATTTTTTAGCATAATTCGTTGCATTTTAGTTACTATAATGATAACGGCACCTACGTACCAAAATAATAAAATAAGTTTAACTATGGCTTATAAACAGCCAGTCTCATAATTAATCCTTTTGTTCAAGTTTTAACAAACACTAAAATGAGAATATATCACAAAGTGAAAAATATTTTTAAACTAATATATTTTTATCCTGCAGTTCTCTCCAAAGATGATAGTGCTATCAGTAATTTGCATTTATCTTTTTCGTGCTTGCTTTAACATTTTATTATACATGAATGCATCTATAATAGACTGCATACATAAATATGATTTTATAAATAGCATATGTATATTATAAAAATGTAATATCATTTATTACATACACTATCTAGTTTTAAACTGCATAAAATGGTTAATTTAATTTTTATCAGTTATTTTATAGATAATTAAAAATCAAAATTCATCATGAAATCTGAGCATATAATATACTCATACCCAAAAGAAAAGGTCCATTGTGAAATACTTTACAGAGAACAATGTCACATTTCTATTCAAACATCATATAGATTATTATAAATTCTGACTTTATTCATATTATTCACCAAAAAAAAAGGCAAGATAGGGTCCAAAAACTGCAAATACAAAGTCCACCAAAAAAATACACATTTTAAAATAAAGATAAAAGTTGCATCATTAACTTTAAATCATATTTCTCTACAATTTATGCCTAGAGATTATCCATGTAGGCATGAGTGGAGGCACAGTAAGGGCCACAGACACCTGTGCCAGCAGTGTGCTGGACCTGCTGCATCAGTAGTTGCAATTCATGCTTCCTTCGCTCCAAACCTGCTCCATTTTTGTAGTAACTATGTGAAGGAGATGATTAATATTATCTGCATTTTGCACAAGAGGGAGCAGGGGTCTACACGTGACTTTCCCAAGGCCCGCAGCTTTGACAGTTGAGGGCTTTGACTCCACTTGTCCTCTGAATCACAAAGGCAGCACCTCCCAACCGACTCTACTGTACTGGGCACATCCTCTGAAGGTGTTAAAGTTCATAATAGTTGGATTCATAATAGTTGGATTCATAATAGTTGGATTCTTTGGAATTAAAAAAACTAGTGAGATATCTACTGCATTAAAGATTAAGGGGAAACAAATATTAAGAGAAGTTGGCAATATAAGAAGAAAAAGCTCAGAACACATACATGGGTCAACTACCACTTTCATTGAGAGCATGAATTTGGTGTTTTCCTCACGTAATAAAAAGTTGCAGGTGTGAGCAGACGAGCTGAGTAATCCTTATATCCTCTGCAAATGGTATGAGCTCAGGTCACACCATGAACAATGTCCCCTTTTCCCCATCTCCATCTCAACCCAGGGAGCTAATCAGCTTCATTTCAGCTGATAGGCGACTGAAGAAAGCAAGGTGCTGGAGTAGTGGAGAGATGACAGGCCACACATTGTCAAACAGCATCATGTTAGTCTGAGCTTTCTCAGTAACTCGGCATGTCACTTCTCACAGCTCAATGACTGGCTGTCTAATCTAGACCATCAGTTTGCAGCTCTAAATCTGGGCTTCCTTGTCTGTGCAGCTGATCTCTAAAGAGATGAGACTTTGTTATCTCTTCTCGGCCTGTGGCTAAGATCAAGTGTAGTATCTGTTCTTATCAGTTTAACGTTAGGTATATCCTCTGTCTGAGGACAATGTATTAAATGGATTTTTTGGAGCCTGGAGCTGGAATAGGAGCTTGCTCCGTCCACTCTGTGTATCAACTTGCTAGTGCAGTACCTCCAGGAACAGTGCACCGCCCCATAAAAAAAAAAATCTAAAAGAAAGAAAGACTTTGTTGTTTCAAGGGTTCTGCATCCAACATTCCAAGGTGTGTGCTGTGTTTTCTGTCTTTTGAGCCAGGTGACTTTTCATGTATTGACTGGTTTCTCACTTTTCTCAATGTGCATATAGTTAATAACTTAAACTAAGCATTTATAAAGCCTAAAGAGGAAACAGGAATACATTTTCAATGGACACGTTTTCAAAAGTCCCTTCATTCATTTTCAAGGTTCTTGCAGCAATCAGTGAGGCAGAATCACTTAAAACCACAGATGTGCTAAATGTTAGCAGCCTTTATGGCATGGTGCCAGGCTAGGCTGCTACCTACCCCCTGGCTGTGCATGCTCTCCATCAGTGTGCAAAAGCATGGCAATGAGCATTCCGATGTGCTTGGATCGTCCAGCCACTAGCACATTTCTCCCAAATGTTTCAATCCCTTAAAATACAAAATGTAATTTAAATGTAGAATCAACAACAAGAAGCAAAATGAACACTGGAACAGGCTACGGAAATACTTTTTAAAAATCTAATTAAAGGCAGCTCATTAGATAGCTTGTCTCCAATGTGCCCACACTGATTATTTATAAATATTTCTTATCACGTCTCTTGGATTTGTCAATTCCTCTTTGATTATATCCTCATTTAAAAACCACAAACATTCTCAAGTTGCCATGAAAGTACTTTTAAACACTGAGATTCTCATCAAGAGTTAGAAGTGTGTGGTCTGAAAATACATTTGCTACTAATTATAAAGTAAGCAAAGTACAGCAGTGCCAAGCTTAATTGGCCATCAAACTTTGAGCAAAGCTAGGACGAAATGAAGTGATGGGGAAAAGAGCTTTCCACAAAGCTCGTGCACTTTCTGGGAGAGACACAGATAATCTACAGACAAGTTAGGATGTGAGAATAAAGGCACTATAAATACAGCCCACCTCTCTGCGACTCAGTCCCTTCGTAAACAAGATGAAAGCACTGGAACTCAATTTTTCCAAGTACTTATATTCTCAAAATACGATTCTGGGGTCTTATTCCCCCTGAAAATATCTGGTTTGTAGAAAACAGTGTATTCAGAAAGGTGAGAAAAGGATGTGACCATGGTGCAAGGAGGAAAATCATCAATACAGAAGAGAATTAATGGTCAGGTAATGTGACAGGTGAAAGCTTTAACAACCTCTTGAGTCTGTGAGGGCGCCATTGCATCTAGCACACCTTAAGAATAATGTGTATAGAACCACCTGGAGAGTGCATAATCCGGGAGTGGGAGAGGCCTGGGAGGGAAATAGTGGGCTCCTCCCTCTTGGGTTACCACCTCCCACTGAAGGGCATGAAAACTAGGACAGGGGCTGGCGTGGCTTGATTGACACCCAACAACATCCGTGAAGACTGGATAGTTGAGCTGGTTCGATGGAACAAGGTTTTAATGCCCATTGACATGTATGAGAGCTGAAGGGGATATGGGACAGATGGGACTAGTATGGCAAACCAGGGCAGGGGGTGGGCCTGATGGGGGTTATTGTGGGTCGCTCTGACTGGGCTGCAGCCCACATTGGTTTGTGTGGGTGCTTTGTGTGTGCTGGGCGGAACCAAACTAGACTGCAGCACCCATTGGTTCCAATGGAAGACAGGGATGGAGGCAGAGCCGACCCAGCAATTGCAACCACCAGCTCATCAGCGTGGTGGACTGTGCTGGGCCCTGTGCTTGCTGGTGCATACAGGAATCTGGTCTAGGAACACCTCTAAGTTTCTTTGGGAATCCCCCCAATCGAGCTTTCAGACTCAGAACCCTAGCCATGAAAGGACAGAGGACAGAACAGGTCAATCAACCACCCTCAGCTATATGTTGGCAATGAAAATATTGGACAAACGGAGACTCTATGATGGACTATGTCAATCAGTGGATTCTTCAACGACCTCGTCGTGCTTGGAGTGGTAAGAGTGGCAGCAATTTGGGATTGTTGAACTGTTAAGGCCACTTGAGCAAGACCCTTGGAGCACGCCCACATCAGGGACCTGGCGTGGGTGGGAGACTGGGTGGTGCTTCTCCCTTAAAATCCCCTTTCACATCAGATATATTAAGGAAACAATACGGAACTGATTGTCTTGCCCATCTTCATGTAGCATTTGAACCTTTTTACCCTAATTATGTCAAGATTATAAAAAAATAAAAAATAATTAAAAATAAATAAATAAAACAAGCTAAAAATGAATAAATGTGTATAGTGAAAAATCTAGGAAAATAAACAAAGTTGACACAGGGCTGGCATTTTCTTATTAAAAATAATCAAAAACATAATTCACTTTGGAAAGGTTACCATCAAAATATAGAGTTTATAGTTTAAAGGTTAGAGAAACATAAGTTGCAACTAAGGTCGTTGTAATATGGCACATGTTTCTCACTTTTATAACATATTTTAATATTCTTTAACTTCTATAACTTGACGGAGACTAAAGGTCCCCCAGTAATCATTTTGCGTCATTCTCTAGGAGTGAGGCCATGCACACATGTTCAGTTCAGCACCAAGCACTCCCATCCTCCACACTACAAGTCACCCACCTGTTCTCCTCATTATTTCCCACACAGTTCTGGCAGTGGCCAGGATGACGGAATGCTGATCAAGGCACAATCTTCCAACGTTGATAATATGAAATCCATCCACATCTTTTTCTGGGGCAATTCATTGCATACTGTTCGCTCATCCACATGATCTGAAAGGTAAATAAGGTTAGCCTCACTTTCAAGTTATTCATTTGGCTTTCTAGAAAATAAAATTGAAGACCTCCAGCCAGATCATTTATGATTTATCTCCAGAAAGATGTGAAGTGGTTATGCTTTTCTTTTCTATCTACAAGACATAACAGGTCAAAGCACTCTTGATTTACTCTGTAACTGCTGTTAAGGTACTTGTTAAAAACAGGAGAAAAACAAAGTAATATCAGTAAGAGTGTGGAGCAGCTAATAGTTTAAATCCACATATCTATGATATATGACATTGGTACCAACAGGTTTCTATTTGAGTATTTTGGGACAAGAGAGCTTTGATAGAAAAATTATTTCTTCTTAAATAACATAATCAAAAATAAAACACACACACACACGCGCACACACATTTTCCCAAAAACATTAGCCCAATGAAATCTAAATATCACAATTAGTCTGCTTCATGGAAGGAAATTTAACTCGATCTGAATAATGAACTAAGTGATGCAGGATGTCAATAATTTCATGTAAAAGGGTAAGTAAATAAATACATGATCAGTTCTTCCTACTCCGTGAAGGTGAGTTTAGCTTGCCATACCTTGGAATGGAAGTATTTTTGCTACAGAAAACTCACTCTGTCCTTTACAGAAAGGATGATATTTAAACACAATCATTACAAAACATCTTCAAACTCAACTTCATTTTTTTTTTCAGAACAATATACCTTGTATCATATCTTTTGTATTCTTTTTTTAAAGATTTATATCATTTTTTATTGGAAAGACAGATATATAAAGAGGAAGAGAGACAGAGAGGAAGATCTTCCATCCACTGATTTACTTCCGAAGTGAACACAACAGCCGAAGCTGAGACGATCCAAAGGCAGGAGACTGGATCCTCTTCTGGGTCTCCCACATGGGTGCAAGCTCCTCCACTGCTTTCCCAGGCCACAAACAGGGAGCTGGAAGGGAAGCGGGGCCACAGGGACACAAACTGGTACCCATATGGGATCCCGGCACATTCAACAAGATAACTTTAGCCACAGGGTTACTGTGCTGGGCCCATATCTTTTGTATTCTAACCATGACTTCTGTCACCTTTCATTAAATAGGTCAGTTTACATTCAATTATCTACATACTTTAAATAAACAAAATTAGTCATTTGGATCACATTCAAGAGAAATTAGATTTTGAATATTTCTCCAATCTACGGTTTTCCACCTTCAGTGACTGTGTTCATTCTACTCAGCCGAAGCAAGGTGAGCTGTCAACCTGTTTTCTCTGAAGTTAGATTAGTGTAGAGATTCCAGTAAAACTGTTCAGGAAAGGATGTTCATTTTACTATTTGAGGACAAAAAATAGTCTTTCCTTTTGTAAATAATCTCAAGACAATGGTTGTGGTAATGACGCTGATGCTGAGTCTCTGTTGGTTATCAATCACTCCCGTGGAAGTGGGTATTGTTCACAATGAAATCAAAAACATTTGAAACACAAGGAAAAGTAGCCATTTGGAAGTCTTCACTTGTTTTATTCAGGACTCAGACTGGTCCATTCCTAACCTCAAAATTAGCTAATATACCTATATGGCCAGGACACTGAGCAGGAACACACCGAGAGCTCTTTGTACATTTTAAGAACCTTCCTCTTTCCAATCAGACTGAGCTCCATTGGGCTTATTCACCTGACAGTTTGTGCTTTCCCATTCACTGCCAACAATCCTGTTGTAACATCCTCGTCACACACTCAGTGGAATTCTTGATGAGAAATATAAGCATTGGGAAAGTGGGACGCCTGAACCAGAGACCAGTGACCGAAACTTGTCTTCTTGTAAACTTCTTGCAATTCACTTCAGATCATAACTCAGATTACTATTTGGAACAATTTTGCCTTGAGCTACTTAAATGCCATTAATTTAAAAGACAGACATGTGCACCCACAAGCCCGTATCACAAAGGATGCATAAGAAACACGTCTGTCTAAACTAAAAAGTCTCAGTATCCATAAAAAATGCTAAGATTATAAAACTCACGTTAAAAATTCATCTGTCATGTGTTTATGTAACTATGTCATCTCATCAGTGGATTAAACCTCACAAATATCCTTTAGAAGGAAAAGAATTTACCTTTTATTATGTCATGTACAGCATATTACAATAATTTGACCCAATACAGCTTACATTTAAGTAGTACATTAAAATGCTCATCATATCAATTTTTACTTTGATACTTAAATTTACCAGGCACTAGGAAAGAAAAAAATATTGTTGCCAGTGCTTTAAAGATGAAACTCAAAAACTTTGAGATTCAGCCAATTCCAAACACGATTAAGAAGATCCATAATTCAAATCTATCCATCTTTCTGTTCCACCACTAGTTTATCCCCCTTAACAAAGACTAATTCTTTTAAATACCATTTTTAAATTAAAACCAAAGGCATTTTGCCACCCAAGCTCCTACTAAGATACTTGATAACCCTAACATATCCTAAGGAATGTATTCCTACCTGACCTCCAAAGAAAACATTCTCTCTAGATTAAGAAATGTATGTTAAAGCCCTTGCCAAAAAGAAAAAAAGAGAATCTTTTATACCTAATGTTACCGCCCTTTGTTATATGAGTAAGAGAAATAAACATGTTTCCTGCTTTTGACTGACAGTGGCTGAGTCTCTTGAACACTCCCTTCTGGGTGTTTGAGAAAGCATAACCGTGAGATGACTGGCATCAGCTTTCCCACAATGCCTCAAATGCACTTTGGTTCAGAGCAAAAATCACTGGCAACAATGAAGCACTTAATGGCAGATTAATGGAATACACGATATTATTCATTTTCTATGTCTTTCCACTTTTATTTAAGATTATGAAAAACCATTTAGTCACGCTATGGGGGAAAGGCCATCAAATTAAAGATATAACAGTGTAACGAAATAGCTTGCCAACAATTTTAGAGACCACACAGTGGAATTACTATGCTGAACGTACATTTCTATGACTTATTTGTCTCATCGCCCTAAAACAAGAAGGCAAAAAATATATAAAGGGAAACCAATCGGTGATTTATTTTCTACCTAAGACTTCTACAACATTACTGGTCTTATCCTTCCCTAAATTTTTATTTATTATTTGAAGACTAGACTGACAGAGAAGGAAAGAAGGAGACATCTTGCTTAAGCAAGATGCCCACCACAACCTGGGTGAAGTTAAACTGAGGTCAGAGTTAAGAACTCCAGTAGAGTCTCCCACGTGTGTAGCCGGGGTGCCAGTACTTGCACCATCATCTACTGCTTTCTCGGGCGCATCAGCAGGGCGATGAACCCGAAGCAAAGCAGCCGGGACTCAAATCAGCACTTCAATATGGCATGTAACCATTTGAGCAGTAACTTTGCTAGAACATATGTCCTAAAATTACTATACAAGAGTCCCTTTTTCTGTCTCCCCCATGTCTGTTGGACAGATGCAAGCTCATGAGCGTATAAACAATCTGTTGTTTAGTATATTACACCATTTTCCTGCAGTCTGTTCTCGGAGTCCTCTCTCCCGCTTCTGACCGTCACTATCCCACACTCTCCACCAGACTGTGTCCCCTCCCTAACACCCTTAGCACTACCTTGTGAATTGTTACTGCTCATACTGGTTGCTCCTCTAATGCCCTCTTGCTGTTTAAATATCCTGTTGATTCAGCAATATCAACTGCCACCTTCCATCATTACAAATTGAAATTTTTTTTCTCTTCTGCTTTTCCATAGAATCACTGTTAAAGAAAAAGAAGAAAAACTTGACACATTAGCTCAATTAGTTGATCATGTTAGGTGTTTAATTATCTTGGGAGCTTACAGATTTGTCTTATTAAACTGACTCATCTATAACTTCCATTGCCGTTGATGGCAATTACATCCTGTTCTGCTTGCAAAAATAAAACAGGCAAGCGAGGAAACTAACAAACAAAAAACTGGAGTCATTCTGAATATCTCTTTCTCTGACACCCAATACCCAATCAAGATGCAAAATCCTCTTCTTCCCTAGTAAAACTAGCACTTTACAGCCTCACAATATCCCTTCTGAGAATTCTTGAAAAAATCTCACAATAAGTTCACTACGTCTACAATTTATCTCACAAAATATGTTCACAAAACAGTAACAGAATTGCAAAGGGTTATTTTAAAAAGTGCATGCCAGATCACACCATTCTTGTCCAAACCTTACAATATGGTTATCTTTTAATGGTAAATAAGACCCTTGATGATTGGCACAGCTCTAAAAGCTAATTAACAATCTGATTTCAACACTGGCTATTACTCCTAAGTTCACCTGGATCTCCTTGCTGAGACTCAAAAGGATTAGTTAGCATTTTCCCATCTTAGCCTCAGCCTTTCTTCACCTGGAAGACTTCTCCCAAACAATCCTGTCACATTGGCTCAATCTGGCATTTTTCCAAATGCTTTCTCAACGGACACATTCTCAGTAATATTCTCACTCTTTTGATATTATTTAAAAATTTAGAGTCCATTTATAATAAATTAGTTTATATTGGACCAAATCTCTCACAAAAAAATAATTGCAAAACTTTAGAGACATTATTTTTTTAAAAAAAATTATCTAAAAGAGGCAACAAACGCAGGCATATTTGGAGGCATGTGGAAATATCAACAAAAAAGAGAGCCACAGAGAGATCTTGCCATTTTATAAACCTTTCTAGCCTTCAAACAGTTAGACAATGAACAAAAATTTAAAACCCTACTTGCTTAAGGAATCAGAGGACAAAGTCTGTCACAGGTGGAAATTAAAGGAACATAACTAAAAAAGAAGAAAACAATAGAAGAAAACCTAATATTGTAGATAATTTTTTTTTCTTTTGCAAATCTCTGAATGACCCCTGAACAGCAAACATAGAAAGCAAACTCCAGGAAGGTCATCATGGGCTAACAGGATGGACAGACATTACAGCTGGGGCTCACGAAAGGGTTCCCAATCTGACACAGGTATTCGTAAAATGAAAAGAAACCCTAGAATTAGCATCATATGTAATAGAAAAAGAAAACGATTAAAAATGCCAAGAGATAACCAATAAAACGGGATAAAATCTTTGCACACTACACGACAGACAAGTGATTAACATGCTGGATTTACAAAGAGCTCCAGAAACTCAGTGGGAAGGGGAGGGAGAAAGTGGCTGCAAAGAAGGAAATCCTTACACTTAGAAAAGTGCATCATGGAAAATAATGAAGATACTTTTTTCAAAAGATACCATTGGGTTGTCTATGTAAACAGTCATGTCATCATTTTATATTTGTCTTTCTTAGAGTGTTGCTAGCAAACTGTTGAATACACATATGAGAAGGGACATCACTGGGGCAGGGTTTGTGATGCAGTGGGTTAAGCAGCTTCTTGGAATCACAGCAGCAAAGATTGGAGCGAAAGGGGCAACACAACTGCCTGTAGCCCTCTTGGACCAAAAAGTCACTCCCCTTCTCAGTCTTGCAATTCAGCCTCCACCTGCGTATGTTTGAGAGCCATGATATTTGTCTAAAATATGATTCAATTTGCCCAAGAAAAACTGGGACATATAAGAGCACATGTGGGAATTTGTAGACTTTTGTTTCTTGTATTAAAAAAAAAAAAGAAGAAGAAAGCTGATCTCAAATAGAGAATAACAGAATGAAGGCAAGGTCAGACACAGGAGCTCCTTTCTGAAGCAATGGTTTTTAAGCTCAGACTTGAAGCATACAAAGCAGTCAGTCATGGAGCCATCATTGCAGTACAGAGGGCTGAGTGGCAGCTGCATCCACAGCATCCCACATCAGAGCAGGTCACGTTAGGACCACTCTAATTCCAATCGCTCCAGTTTACTGTTGATATGACTCAGAAGGGAGCTGACCCAAGCAAGTACTTGGTCCCCTTCCACATGTGTGGGAAACCATGATGGAATTCCTGGCTCCTCATTTCAGCCTGGCCCAGACCTGGCTGCTGCAGGTAAACATGCAAAGAAGGATGAGACTTGGGTTAGCAACAAGAAAAGCAGTGAAGGAGCTACAGTGTTCCTTCATACTTTCTGTAATATTCAATGAGTCTACTATGATATCAAATAGCTTTCATGAATAATATGTTATTGGCTCCAATATGTGGGATTATCCTGAATATACAAATACAAAACTGGGGTTTGTTTTATTGGGAAAGATGTTTGGGTAGAAAATTCTATTAATACAGTTTAACTAAAAGGGTCTGGCACGGTAGCCTAGTGGCTAAAGTCCTGGCCTTGCAAGTGCTTGGATCCCATGTGGGGGACGGATCAAATCCCAGCAGCCAAGCTTCCTAACCAGCTCCCTGTCTGTAGCCTAGGAAAGCAGCCGAGGATGGCCCAAAGCCTTGGGACCCTGTACCTGAGTGGGAGACCTGGAAGACGCTCTTGGCTATGGTTTCGTATTTGCTCAGCTCCAGCGTGAATCATTGGGGGGAAGATCTTCCTCTCTGTCTCTCCTCCTCTCTGTATATAAATAAATAAATAAATAAATCTTTAAAAAAGAGTAAGTAAAAATTTAGAAACCTTTTAGAAACAAGAATTAATAGGTCTACCATATAAAGGAGTCCAGGGGGGAATGAAAATTTCCTACTCTGGCCAAAAACTTTAAAAGAGTAGTAAGTGTTCTGCATACAAAAATATAATGTTTCATGAAAAGTAATTATAGTAAAACTTTTTTTTTCCAAATGAAGAATCATGTTTTAGACAAATATCATGGCTCTCAAACTACTTATTCCATCAACATTCACTTCTTAACAGTGCCAGCTCTTGGGATATTTTATTTGTGTTAAACGCAGAAAACTGATCCCTTTGGACTTAGTCTTTAAGTCATGTTCCTCGTTTTCTTTGTTCAACGCTGTTACGTTAATTGGTAGGTATTACTTCTCAAAGCCTTCGAAAAATTTAACTGAAATAAACTTTTTGAAAAACGATTTTTTTAGGAAGGGTAGCCTAAAGCAGAGTATGTCTTCCCGCACTGCCTAATTGTGCCTCACAAACAGATAAGAAGTAAGCTTCTCAGAAGGAAAACCAACATGGGCTGGTTGAGCTTGGTGAGCAAGTGTTCCTGTGAACGCTCACCTTGGAGGCTGCGCCGGCACTGCTCACCGCGGCGGGAAAGAAGAGTGTAAGCGGGCCTTGTGGGAATCCTCCGTGAACTTCTGCAAGTTACTCAGCCACCGAGTTTCCTTAACTATAAATCAGCTAGGAAACAGGTTCCTACTGGTAAGGGTTATTCTAAGAGTTAAATGATTCCTTGTATATAAAACACTTCAGTACACTGTAGGCATTAATAAATATTTGCCAGTACTTGTATTAGTAACGATGATGGTCATAGAGGTTGTACAATACCCATATTAAAACTTCACTGAGTATTATTTTCCAGGGTTAGAGTTAGATGTTTTCATTTCTGAGCATTCTCTTAAACCAAACAAACCCTACATCAAATATCATACTACTACATATTTATATCAAAACTCCAGTATAGTTTAAGCATGTGAATATTATAACTTATTCTTCATTGTGACTATTAACCTTACTCTGTATTTCAGTGTAAAAGGAGGCCAGTGATTTTTTCTTTAAAAGGCATTATTCTAATTTGTAAAAACTATTTGCATATGCATACTCCACAAAAGATTTAACTTTCTACGGGATATCAGTTTAATACATATAATTCAATAATATCTAAAGGCCAACATAATACTTAGTTGGAAAATAAAGCATAAACATGAAATATAGATGTCTTCCTCACCTTGACAAAAGATCACTTACTGACCCAACAAAATCTACACATGGGCTAGCAAAGGCGCAGCTGGCTCTGGGGCCAGCTACAGGACAGACAGTCTGGCTGCGTGACTGAAGACACATGGCTACACTCTGGATTTCCAAAGCTGCACAGCTGTTGAATACAAACAGGGATTGGTCTGTGACAGGCGTGATTCCACCGAACAGGACAGAAGTCTACCGCACTGCTGTTTTCTACACAAATGAGATTAAAAACAAACAAACAAAACCTGCTTGCACATTGTGTTTAATCCTGATGCAAACTTCATCTCCAACATCATTGTAACTAGAGCTTGGGAGTCCGTACACTCCAGACATCGCCATAACTGTGAAGAATGGACTCAGCTTTCTAATGAAGAAGCAATGCAGAGTTGAGGTTTAGTACCCAAATTAGGAACAGGTGCCTAGAGTCATTTCCTTTGCTCATCTGCTTATTGTTCCATTTGTTCATCATAACAAACTTTATGAAGGACACGGCCAATCTGTCAAAATGACCAAGAAGTTCCATTTCATGTGTTTAACATGAAAGTTAAGGCCCATGCTTGCAGAATATACAAAGGAGTAGTTAATAAAATACCCCTAACCCTACAAGTTCAATTTCATGATAAAAAGAGGCATTTTTTCTACCTCCCAATCTGTATCTGCTAATTCTTTGACAGCACAACTTGAGTAAAAATGATATAGGCAAATGACAGTGAAGTAGAAAAACAAAAGTTATTTCTGTTATTACTAACTAGAATATCTTGATGAGACTCTTAAGAATGAAAAAGAACTAGTAATAGATAATTACAAGACAACCATGAAGGCTGCAGAATATTTAAAACTAGATTAATTTTACTGTTTAATCTCAAGCTGAAAATTCTAGACAATGATGTGTAAACATTATCGATGTCATAAGTGCAACCAATGTTTTCCAAAAAAAAACTTTAGACTTGCATAAAAATGAGTATTTTGGGGCTTCATATTATGTTACAATGTTTAAGGTACACATGAATTGTCCTATGAATTTCTTCTTTAGCAAACTCTATTAAAAACTCAACAAACTCTAGGTTACAAATCAGACAAAACATGAATTTTCAATCCATTACACATTGAAAGAAATGATTTATCAAGATTAAATGATAGACAGTAAATACCCATGGCTGAATGCTATCTTCTGCCAGCAAGAACATACCATCATATGATCATCAAAAGAAAGCCAGCTTCACATCTAATTCTCTGAAATGAACACAGGACTCAAGCTAACTCGGCTCCAGACAGGTGGATCTCCACTGCCATCTAGCGGCAAATTGCTATCAGTCACCAAATGAGAAATATTGCTAAAAGATACAAATGTGGAGTTGGGCAACAAAGAACTGGGGAAAGTCCACACTCCATCCCCAGAGAGAGGTACCCACACAACCAAGAAAAAGGACCGTGATGAAGAGGAAGACAGGGTCCCAGGGGAAGGGACATGTGCATAAAACTGCACAAAGAACTCTGAGATAGTGCAAAGCAGAAAACGTTTATTCAGAGACAGAAAACAATATGATAATTCAACTTTGCAAGACATTGAAGACATGCTTGCCCCACATTATAGCTTGCGTTGTCATTTCTGCACTATTGTGCAAAGCAAAAGGCGTATATTGTGACAAAGATTATTAAAGTTTTTTTCATAGGTTTTCATCAGTGTCAAAAAATCATCACCTATTAAACCTATTGCAAGTATAATAGCTAACCTTCTGAACATATTTCATATGTAAGTAGCATTGTAATGCTACAACTTTTAAGATGCCTTTTTCCTAACCAAAATGGACGTAGAGAAGAGCACCGTGTACCTGGCAGTGGTAACTGAACCAATACACCACTGACTCTTGGGTCCACGTTCAACTGATCAGTTAGATCCAAAAGTTCTCCTTGATAAACATCCTTAGGTTTTAGAATGAGCTCACTACAGATACCTGGAAGGAAAAAAATGAGAAAATCACTTGGCTAACCAAGACGTGGTTTTTCATTAAAGGTCTGCCTCACTGGTGATGATCCATATCCCACCCGGCAGATCTCCACCAGTACAGGTGTCACATGCATTCTTGGGCCAGCACCCCAGGAGACAACTTGAACTGATTTGTGACAAACTACATTTACTGGATCTGAATATTCAAGAGGCACCAATACCACTGCCACTGCTAGGGAAGTTTGGCACCTGAAGCAACCAGATTTGTTATTGTATTAAAGCAATTCTAGTAAAAATGAGTCCTTTCAATGGCATATATTCTTCTCACATCTTATCATAGGACAGGAAATCACATTGAATTGATTCTAGAAGAAATTTGAAAAAAAATACTGGCAATCTTTGGTAATTGAATAATACTTGATAAGCTGAATTATAATGTGTAATTTGAATGGCACTTATGGTAGTTATCATCGTATTTTTATGCAAAGACATAAAATACATTTACTAAAAGCTACAACTGAAATAAATGCCCACCTATGGCAGAAGCGGCTCTTCTCTTATTCCTGACGTACATATGGCTTGCTGGGTTGTCTCCCACCACAATGATACTGAGCTGAGGCCTTCTCTTTCTGAGTGCGACCCACGAGTCCACTTCTTGCTGTATTTCTCTCTGGATTTGCTTTGCCATTTCAGTTCCTGAGATAATAACAGCTTTATGTCTATGGAAAATAAAAGCAAATAAAGGAGATAATAAGGAGCATTTACCTGCAAAGTACAAGAACAAACAAAACCTCTAAAAGTACCTACATTTTTTTCAATTATTTTTTGAAGTTCATTCTTCAGATTCATAAACACACACGTACTTTGCTAAAGAATTGCAGCTTTGTTTATTTCTACAAATAATCTCTCCAGTCTAGATGGGATAGTCCTTCCCCCCTCCTTCTCTAAAATTCACATGATGGTATCAGAAGCTGGGGCTTTGGGGAGATGTTTAGGTCATGACACTGAGGCCCTCACATTGGGATTAGCCCTCTGTATGGGACTCGGGAGGGCATCAGATCCACAATGGGAAGACATAGCAACAAGATGGCTAGCTGTGAACCTCAAAACAAACTCTTAATCACACAGAATCTGCTGCTGCCTTGATACTGAAATTTCTAGTATTTAGATTTAGAACTGTAAGAAATAAATTTCTGCTGTTGATAAACCATTCGGGCTAGTACTCTGCTACAGCAGCCTGATAACAACCTGTAGGCACACATATACATGCATATCCACATAAGGTATCGAACTACTCAGGCATCGGCACTGCAGCACTAGCCATCTTAAATGCTTTGGTGTTTTCCTAAAGAAGCAGATCCTTGATAATCTTTATATTAGATTTTCCACCACTGCCTACACCTACAATGTCATGATACAATTATCTAGCAGATGTTGGATGTGTGGCTTTTGCTGAAGGACCGTACTATTTTAATAATATAGGGGGAAATAGTGGGAGAGAGTGATTGGGGAGGGGACAGGGAAGGCAGAGGGTTTTACAAACCATATCATTGAAAATAATAATAATAAAAAGGAAGTAGTTCAACACAACCGAATTAAATTAGCCACAATCCTTGTTACATGATTTATATAAGCTCCTCTTACACGTCTCCCATACAACTGGGATCCTACGGCTAAATCATTTGGCTCTTAGCATTTCCTGTATGAGACTCTGAAGTGATAAACTCCACACTAACTCTTTTAACTAAAGCGGGAAAAAAAATCATTTCATGACTTCACACCCATTCCACCGCATCAGTCCCATCTTGTCTTCCTGCTCACTGATTGTGGCGGGCACTAGCTCAGTAAAGAGATGCTCCAGAAGCTTCCCCATACCACAGCATCATAACTAAAAACGCACTCTGCACAGAACTCCCCAGCAGTGCACAAGAACTCAAGAGGATAAGAAATGCATGAGAAGATGAAACAAACTAAAAAGGTACAAAATGCGTATTAAATAGGAAGGCGTTTCTGCTGTCTGCCATGCCACACTCCGAAGCAGGGGATTATGTTGTTCTTACTGCATGAGCCTTGTGCAAAGTACCTATTGGAGCAGAAGATGGATGCTTGTTCTTGCAGCCCTGCCCTGTTCCTTCTGAGAGAGCTGGTGAAAGTGTGATCTGTACCACATCTAGGCAAAGCACCAAAGGCAGGACAGTAGCTACTGTGAAGAAGAGGACAATGATACAGAAGCAGAAAAGCAAGCAGGAAAGACAGTCCTGAAGGCACTTTGATCTTCCCTTGCAGTTATAAACCTTTTATTTTCTAATGATGGTGAGCACCATGAAAATCAGTCAACACACAAAATGCAAACTTGCTGTCTTTTCCCAGTAACTCAACAGCCCTTCCTCATAAGCTTCTGTAAACAGAGGTGGAACCCAAGGAAGAACATTTCACTTCAGCCTGGCACTGGGGGTCCATGAACTCAAAAAGGATCGTGGCACTTTCATGTAGACAATGGTTTTCAAAAGTGACTGAGTTTTATGTGTGCAATTATAGCTTGGAAATCTGCCTAATGATTTCCCCCTCGGAATTCTGATAGTTGGCCAAGTGTTTGAAAATTGCTTTTTTTAGCTCAACACAGAGTGAACCTTACCAAGTAACTTCTTAGTAAACAATCATGTGTTTAAACATGATAAGTCAACTACAACTAAACGGTCTAAGTCATGTTACTTTGGCTCTGGTTTTGCCTTTGTTATTCCTTAAGAGTTTGGTAGCATTCAGTGTATCTTGACCCCACAGTCTCATTTCTGTAACTGACTTACAGAATTTAACTGTCATAGAAACCTGTATATATTTAAACTGCAGAAGGTGATATGGTTTAACAGATTATATGTCTGAGACACCATCACAACAATCCAGAAAATGAACAAAACCATTATCTCCAACAGTTTCCCAGCACCCCCCTTTGTAAATCTCACTAATCAACCTCTGAAAAAAAAAAATGCCCATTCATGGAAATGAAAATCTCTCTGAAAGCATAAACAACTGGTTTTATAAGTAAATACTTAATAGCATGATGTTGGAAGAAAAAGAAAAATCTCAAGTCTAGAATTATTTCATCTAGGTTGGTTAAGGTTTGACCTGTCTGATAAGGCAGTTAATATTTGCATAGAAATAAAAGGAGCAAGTGTGTGTGTGTGTGTGTGTGTGTGTGTGTGTGTGTGTGTATGTGTGTTTAAGGGAAAAGAATTCTAAGCCAAAAAGAAGTACGCTGAAATGATGTAGTGGACAAACCCATTGCCTGCCATGCCTTCATCCCATTTGGGTACTAGTTTCTGTTCCAGCTGCTCCATTTCCAATCTAGCTCCCTGCTAATGGCCTAGAAACAGGAGTAGAAGATGCCTCAAGTGTCAGATCCCCCATCAACCCCATGGGAGACCCAGATGAAGCACTTGGCTCCTACCTTTGGCCTGGGCCAGCTCCGGCCATTGTGGCCATCTGGAGTGAACCAGTGGGTGGTTCTCTCCCTCCTTCCTTCCCTATAACTCTTTCAAATAAATAAATATTTTGTTGTTGTTTAAAAACAAAGGTCTGGTTTGAGGGTGGTATCATTGAGATTTGCAGATAGATGTCAAGTGTGAATGAATGTCAAGTCAACAATGACTGGAAAATGGAAAAGTGGGAAAGGGAAGTTTAAAACTCTACATTCGTTGTGGCTTGCAGGCCTCTGGGTTGGACTTCTGGGGCCAGACTGCTAAAGAACATCACACTCACCTCTGTATGGTACACACTGGCAACATTTTTGTTCATTTACAGTGCTGCATTCTGACTTCTAGGCCTCCACACATAATACATTTCTCTCTGCTGGAGATATGCTTTCTTCTCTTCCAGATCTCTCCAATCCACAGCCAAGCCTGTCTCACACATTATGCAAGCCTCAAGCTTGGAAAACATGGTAGAAATCATGGTAGGAAATGCTTCCTGACTCCTAAACCCTGAGACAACTGTCTGCAACCTCTGTAGCATTTTCTATCCGGTTTGAAATTACTGTCTCCTCCACTGATTGTAGGTTCCACATTATCAAACTCCTAAACTTTAATTAATGCTGCATAGTAATTTTGATATGCATTTCCCTAATTACTAGTGTTTGGATTTCTTAGAGGTTCTTTAGCCATTTGAAGTCCTTTCATAATAAGTCTGTTTTTTTCCCCTTTTTACCATCTGTCTATATCTGTTTTTTGGTAACTTGGCAGCGAATGTCTAACAATTTTGATAGTTAGTTTATAGGAGTTATATTTCAGCTTAGCAATCACTTTTCTTTCAGCTCATCAAGGTGTAATTGGTGAATAAAAATTATCTATATTCATTGGGTACAATATAACATCGTGATACATACATAGATATAGCTAGATAATGGAATAATCAACTGAGATAAAATCTTCAGCACATCACTTTTATTTTAGCATACAAAAATGTATATATTTAAGGGGCACTGTGTGATATCTTCATACATGTGTGCATTATATAATTGTCCAGTCAGGCTTAGTATATTTGCCCCTTCAAGCATTCAAAATTTCTTTATAGTGAAAACATTCAAAATCCTATCCTATTTTTTAAAAGAGAAATATAGTTCATTGTCTATGGTCACTGTGCTGTCCACCAGAAGTGCTTGCTTCCAGCAAACTCTAATCTAGTATTTAGAACACTTCCCCTTTCTCCCTCACCAGCTCCTGATTATCACTATTCCATTTTTAACTCCTATGAGATGACCTATTTTTCAGGCTCTACACTGAAGTGAGATCATGCGATGTTATCTTTCTGTGCTTGACTTATTTCACTTAAGACAACCACCTCCGGTTTCATCCATGCTGTTGCCAGTAGCGAGGTTCAATCCTTTGTCTGTGGAATATTCCCTCACGTATATCTATCACATTCTTTCTATCTATTTACCAGTGGATGGACAAGTATGTTGTTAATTCATGACTACTGTGAATACTGCTGCATTAAACATGAGGAAGCAGTTGTCTCATCAATAGATGACATTTTCCTTGTATATATCAAGTAGTGGAATTGCTAAGTTTTGTGAGGAATTGTCAAGTGTTTTCCATAATGGCCACGCTATGTTCCCACCAGCAGTGCCCTTTTTCCCAAGTCCTTGCCAACCCTTCCTGTATTTTGTCATGACACCCAATCTTACTAGACTGATGCGATAGCTCCTTGTGGTTTTGATTTGCATTTCCCTGATGACTGGTGATGTTAAGCATTTTTATAGGCCGTTTTCAATCTTTTTGTTTGAGGAATACCTATTTAGATCTCTTAGCTGATTGTTTTGGGGTTTTAAATTTTTTATTATTTACTTATTTATTTGCTGTTCATAATTTTAGCTTGATGCAATCTCATTTGTCTCCTTTTGCATTTGTCTCCTGTGATATGGGAGTCATATCCAAATCCTCACATAGATCTGGATGTGTTCCCTTATGTGTTCTGCTAGCAGTTCTGAGGTTTCAGGTCTCATGTTTACAATTCATATTGGACTGTTGTTCAGAAGTAAGGTGGATCCACAAGCAGCCTTTGGGCATAGCAGTTAGGTTGCTTCTTAGGATGTCCATGTTCTGCATCAGACAGTGGGGAATCTCTTCTGCTTGCTGACATTCTTAATCCTCATAATCTAGGCCTTTCATAGCAGAAACAGGGATCCAGTGAACTGGTCCATTATCTGCTGCCTCACAGCACGAGCATTACCAAGAAGTTAGATGGGGAGTGTTGTCAGGACTTAGTCTAACGTAGGATACACTGTCCCAACTACACAAAATACCTGTGCCTGGCTACAACTTCAAATAAGAATTCTTACTACATCTTTAAGAATTCTGCCCTTTTCTCTGCTTCTTCTGATATTACTGATTGACACAGTTGTCCACTTAATGATGTTCCTTTTCCCTTCTTTCCTTTTTTAGTCCACTAAATAATCCAGATGATCAGTTTCTGAGTTCACTCCTTTCTCCTGCTTGATCAGTCTGACTTTGACAATCTCTACAAGCATTTCCAGTTCCATCAGGGAGTTCTCGAGCTCCAGAATTTTATTTATCTGTTTTATAGTTTGTTTTCTTCTTTTTTTTCATGTACTGTCTTCTTTATGTTGTTTAGTTCACTCATGAGTTTAACATAACTCAATTCCTTGTCAGGCAGTTTGGAATACCCTTTCCTCATGGACAGTTACTGGTACTTTATTTTGGTCTCTAAGTGGCATATGCTCCCTTAGTTACTTATGATCTTTGGATCCTTGCTTTGGGAATGCATAATTGAAGATGGAGGTAGATAATCCAGTCTTAACACACTGTTTTGAACAGACACAAGCAATCAGCCCATTCAGCAACTCTTGGTGAACTGGCAGGGTTCACAGGTAGACTTGCTGCTACAGTCGTTAGACAAGCTGGCATTTCTTTATAATGCACAGGGTGGACATATAATGGCAGATGGACAAGTTTAGTGCCTGGACCCACAGGAGCTAACCTGGTGTAATGGGCTGTTGGAGCACACTTGAAGCTTGGATTCACTAGGACCAGTTTGACTTTGAAGTGTGGGTCTGTGGGAACATGAGTCCACAGAGGTGGCCTAAAGCTATTCTCCAGGAGCCAACTTGCTATCAGGATAGACCTTGCACTGTGTCCTCAGAGTATACTGCAGCATTGTGATAGGTATGAAACTAAGGTATCCATACAAATAGGCCCTGATGCCTGGTTCTATGGAACCAAGGCTGGAACCCAGAATCACAAGGATTACCTAATATCCCACTTCCTTTGGAACACATCTGGGCATAACTCCATGGGAATGGCATGGCCTTTGCATGGGTATCAACATGATGCATGTAGCACCCAGCATAGAGCAGGAGTCTAGCAGTGCTGGCCCTGGTATTCTGGACAGCCTGGGGCTTAAGTCTATGGATGATCCAGCACTAGGGTGGGCCTGGAAGTTGCATCCACAGGGGCATGCTTCAATCCTGGAATAAAAGCTGGTCTGCAGTCTGTTCCATAGGTTTAAGCCTGCCACATGCAATCTACTAAATCCTTGGTCCCGTGGATGCCTCACACTAAAGTAGGCCTACAGGCTGAATGTTCTGGCATTGGCCTGGAGCTTGAGATTGCAGTGGGCTGACACAGGACCATGACCTGAAGTCTTGGACTGTGGAAGACAGGTAGTTTCTGAGGCCAGGCCAGTGTCTTGAGGACCAATTTGGCCAACCTTCAATTTGGAATAAGCTAGTGAGTGAATCTCCAGAGGCCAGCCTAGAGCATACAGCTCCAACTGACCTTGTACTAGGTTCACTAGAGCACCCCTGTGACTGCCATCTACAATGAGTTACTTTCTTCTGCCTCCTCTCCCAGCCATGAGCAACATAAAGATACTCTGAGTTGTGCTACTGGAGCAAGGGGGAAAGCAGTCACACAAGCAACGTCAAACTGTCCTTCCTATCTTCTCAAACTTTTCTTATGTCTGTGCCTAGTACTTCCTTCCCTGGCCTGTATTCCTCAGCTCTTTCAAAGATATTACTACACATGGGCAAATGTCCATATTGATGTTCCTAAAAGGGGGAGAGTGGTGGAAAGTTCTATCCTGTCATCTGGCTGATATAATTCCTCTTAGCACAACTATTCTTATCTGAAGGCAAAATGTCACTGGGATGTAGAAAGTTGTTTCATATTTTATGGTTACTTTTGATGAAAGCATTTCAGTTTTCATGTAGAAATCAGTCATCTTTGCCTCTAGAATTTGTGTTTAATCTTAAGAAAATCTTCATTATCCCTAACAAAATTTCTGTTACAAAATATAACTAGACTCAAAATTAAGACAGACTGGCCACAGAATTGTCTGGAACCTTTTGAGACACTGTATTAAGAATGTAAGAGAAACAATAGTTAATGGCTGCAAAAGTTGAATGAATACATCTATATAGTAGCCTCCATTTACAATTAGGGGACAATTTTAACACCCCAGAGAATGCCTTAAACAACAGAGTACCGAACCCTCAATATTACCGGACCACAATCACATCACAGTGGGTATCTACATTAACTCTGATCAGAAAATACTTGTGCTCTCTACCAACAGCATCACAAGAACAATATTACTGTGTTTTGTTTTCAACATTTGTAACAGAACGAAATACTAAATGTATCAGAAGTTAATGGCTTTATTCACATTTATGGATATCCTGAGTTGCAGCCATAAGATTCTAAGTCAGCACCTTGCATTAACAGACTAGGGCAAAATTATTTTTTTAGATTCATCTGCAGAGTTAGATTTCTTGATTTACAAAAGTTCTATGAAGCTTAATGAGCAATTTGAGATGAGGAAAAGGCAACAGAGAAATGACTCAATTTTAAATACTTGTAGAACAGAGAACTAAAGAGAATGAAAGTTCAAATCTTGTCTTGATCATGTATTTACTGCATCAGCTTAGAAGAATTCAGTGTCAATTTCAGAGTCTATTTGGAAATAGTAACAGCATGTATTTCCTTCAGTTGAGCATACTATCTGTGTGAACCAAGTACCTGAACTGCAGCCATCCATGTAAGAGATCCAGACAGAAACCTGGACACCTGGCTTCACCCTGGCTCACTCCCCACCATTGCAGTCATTTGGGTAGTGCACCAACAGATGGAAGATCTCTTTCTCTTTCTATCCCTCTCTATAACTCTGCCTTTTCAATTAAATCTCAAAAACAAAAAAGAGAGATATACTATCTGTAAAGATCTCAACCAATTATTTAACACTCAAGACTCCTTAAAGATTTTTTTTAAATAATACAGTTAGATTACTTAAAAACAAGATGAAAATGCAATGCAAAGTTAATAAAAAAAAATAAAAGGGGGATATTCTACAGTAAACTATGTATACACCTTCACATTAGAATTATGAATATTCGGGCCCAGCGCAGTGGCGCAAGTGGTTAAGGTCCTCGCCTTACATGCCTGGGATCCCATATGGGCGCCTGTCTATACCCGGCAGCCCCGCTTCCCTTCCAGCTCCCCGCCTGTGGCCCGGGAAAGCAGTCGAGGATGGCCCAAAGCTTTGGGACCCTGCACCCGCGTGGGAGACCTGGAAGAGGCTCCTGGCTTCGGATTGGCATAGTATCGGCCATTGTGCTCACTTGGGGAGTGAATCATCGGACGGAAGATCTTCCTCTCTGTCTCTCCTCTCTGTATATCTGCCTTTCCAATAAAAAAAATAATAAAAATAAATCTTTAAAAAAAAAGAATTATGAATATTCGGGAATGGCATGGTGACATAACAGGTAAAACCACCACCTATGCTGCTGATACCACATATAGGCACAATTCGAACCCTGGCTACTCCACTTCTGATCCAACTCCTGGCTGATGTGCCTGGAAAAGCAGCGGAAGATGGCTCAAGTGCTTGGGTTTCTCACGCATGTAGAAGATTCAGGAGAAGCAATCCTGGCTTTGGACTGTGCCAACTCCGGCTGTTGTAGTAATCTGGGGAGTGAAGCAGTAGCTGGAAGATCCTGTTCTCACGCTCTCACTCTCGGGCTATACTCTGGAACTGCCTATCAAACAAATATGTAAATCTTTGGGAATAAAGAGAATTACAAATATTCATAGAATGGTTTGGTTCTTGGCATGCATTCTTATTAACAGACGTAACTGCAGAAATCCGCTGCTAGACTTCAGGTTAGCAAGTGAAACAAACCTTCATGGCAATATGTCTACAAGGATATGGCCTGATTCGGACGACAAGTAGTTCAGATTTTCAAAGAAGGAGACATTGAAAAGTAACAAGACAATTAAGGAAGCCATGGCCAGTTGTTTTAACATGACAGTCATTAAAATGTTAACTGTCACAACACAGAAAACACTTATGATGAAATAGTAACAGAAGCAGCTGGATAAGTCGCCTTAGATAATAATATCAATTCCCGCATTCTCCTTTGACACCACTACTAAGTTTAAATTATATCCTATCTAACAACAGAGTTCTCTACCTTGTATGCAACATGCTTTCTCAGGTCCAGATTGCACTCCTTAATAGTCAATATCATTTGTTATTAATCGCTTAATTAGCCCCACGCTATTACAGTTGCAATATCACTCAAGCTCCTATCTCTAGAAACTCCCCTCTATGATGTGATCACCTGTAATTCACACTAGTTTAAAACCTTCAGCAAGTACACGACCGTGAAAAAATTATCTGATGTTCTGACTTATTTTCTACTTTTTTTTATCATCCCATCAATTACTGACATGAAAGACTACAACTTCAAAGCACTTGAAGAACAAAATGAGGATCATTAAAGAAACCAAAATTGCCACTAAGACCACGACTAACTAACAGGCTCTGAGATTAGTATTGATCTGGTTTGTTTTGCTTTGTTTTTATCTACTGATCCATTAACCAGAAAGTTTGAATTTGGAGATATTACATTAGAACACAGCATGCCTGAACTGCTGGAATAGGCAATAAAACTAAGACAGGAAATATCAAATGACGACACATCTAGTTTCTAAATGTAAAGTAACACAAGAACTGATCAGTTGTGATATACCACCTTCATTAAAGTATTAAAATGAAAAAAATATTACATGATCACATTTGCCACCAAAAGAGGAGAAGGAAGTGCATCTGCTTGTCTTTACAACTATGTCTTAAAGGCAACCAAGCTCTAGGAAATCAGCTTCAGCAAGGGTCCTAACCAGGCTCTGGGTCCTTCAAGCTTCACCAGAGGATAAAAAGGTCTTTACTATGGAAGTAAAAACACTGAATAAGTTCCAGACAGTATGAAGAACAATGGATAGTATTACCAATACAACGTGTCTTTTATTAAGCTTAACTATTCTAAAACACATCAATCTTTAACACTGACTGACAAATATTTTTACTAGCTCCAAAATGTAATCTGGAAAAACAAAAAGCTAGCTATAAAATTGATAAATCCACTGACAGACCTAACCTAAAGAAAAAGAAACATCCACAAAACCACTACAGTAAGGCACATCAAATTTTGCAAAATCACAGCCAATTAGTGTTTGGGACATCCATATAGTTACTGAAGATGAAGGGTTTAAATAGGATAAGCCATAGCCGGTTTGGGGAAGTCCTAGTGTTATGGGATAACTGCCATTCGACCTTGAACATGGCCTCCATGGACAGAGTCTGCAAGCTTCCCTCACAAACGCAACCCAGCAGTTAGGTCCCTGCCAGCTCCATTCACTGAGAAGCACTGGTCTCAGTGGCTTGTATGCTCAAGTATATCTTGAACTGTAAACCACTCGCATAGCACGGCAAAACATAGTGGCCGAATTCCACCCAACATTATTCCTTCAAACTCTACTTGTTAAAAAGTACCTAAAGGGTTTCATCATTATAAATGCCTTAATTGGCCAAAAATGTGAAGCAATAATCAAGAGTAATTTTTCAAAAACTGGTGATAATTAAATTGCAAATCTAAATTAGTCAATACCTGTAGGGAAAAGTTTATCTAAAATGATTTTCAGTCAGAAAGATTCAAATAAAAAAAGGTTCAAATCCCGTGTCAATAGGAATGACACCAGATTTAAACCACACTTTCTACGAAGAAATAAACAACTAGTGTCTCCCTACATAGTTAAGCAAAAAAAAAAAAAAAAAAGCAAACAAGCTGGCTGAGGCTGGGGGCGAGTGGGGAGGCACAGAGTGGAGACCTCAGGAAGATGGAACCTCGGCTCTTGGTGCTCCTACAAGAGAAAAGAGACACCAATGAGCGCCAACACGCAGCCGGAGGCCTCCCTACCACATCTGCCAGCCCGCCACGCGGCCGGAGGCCTCCCCACCCCACCACCAGCCCGCAGCCAACACGCAGCCGAAGGCCTCCCACCGCATCACCAGCCCGCAGCCAACACGCAGCCGGAAGCCTCCCACCGCATCACCAGCCCGCAGCCAACACGCAGCCGGAGGCCTCCCACCGTATCACCAGCCCGCAGCCAACACGTCCGCCAGCCCGCAAAGGCTCTCAGCGCTGCAGTGCCTGGCCTCACCTCCCAGGACAGTCAAGACCACCACCTTCCCTAACTTAATAAAAGTAAGATATATATATAATTGCTTCTATTAATCTACATCAAACGAGACAGAAATCGGCCTGCCTGGAAGTAGTACTTTTCATCGTCCATATGAGAAATAGCTTTCTAAAACTATGCCACTCAACTATATAAAATTACCAAACGCCATTAAACAACATTGAAAACACCCGAACTCTGCAAGAGTGGATTTGGCTCCAGCCAAATGGCTGGCCTGGAACTACAGTTTGTGATTCTGAGCGAAAGGTCACAGAGCGATGGAGCTGTTTCCATCAGACCGATGAAGGGAAATTCGCCACCTAGGATCATTTTAAAAAGATTATCCTTGCTTTCGAGAGAAGCCCAACACAAGCAGAATCCAAAGCAGAATAACGTCAAGAGTGGTACATGACAAGAGTAAACCATTTCTTCAACTCTGCCATACAAACCGTCTGTAGAATTTGCATTTGCAATGTAGTAAGCCTTGATGGTAATTGCAAAGCGAGTAAGAATTTCTTAGACACCACGACAGCTTCCACAACCAGAACTCCAAATGACTGTTAACTTTTCTCGTTTCTTGGTGGAGGACTGTCACAGGCAGAAGGTCTGAATTTACTCACTCGGGATTAAGACCTGTCTGTGGCCCGAGAGGAGCGTCCTGGGAGAATGAGATAAACAGCCCCATGTGCTCGCTTGTTACTGAGTATTTCGTGCCTAGCACTTAGGACACAGACTCCAGCTACTGCAAGCAACGCCCGAAGCACACGCTTCCAGCTTCACGACCCATACTCTGCTAAACTCACCGGCTGCGGCTCAAGGCATCACTGTTCCCTTGAGTCGGGTTTTACAACTGAGAGAAAGTACAAAGAATGAAGCGTTCTGGAACACTCCAGTGCCAAAGGGTGGCAAGCTGCGCCTTTGTATTTGCAGCACAGAAGCCCCAACAGAGAAGGACAAGGAAGCCTTGGGGAATTTCAGCGCTAGACTCGGCAAGCTCACGATCAACAGCGGAATTCTGAAGCCTTCCACACTGGGGAACCATCGGACAACGCCCACTTCTTGTCCACACACAGTCCTCCGCACAAACCCGAGTGCGGGAACCGGCACGCCACGCGCGGCCCCGGAGTCCTCCTAAATCACTCAGCTGCACCGGTCGCCGCGGCTGCACGTCCCGAGCCCCGGCTGAGAGGCGCAGGGAGGCCGGCCTGGCCCAGCCCCGCGGGCCCGACCCCGACCTGCCTACCTCACACCGCTGCTCCCAAAGCCCCGGGACGGGCCTGGCCTCTCCCGGCGCCCCGCCCACGGCGTCGCGCTGTGGCCCAGCCGGAGGCCGAGCACCAACTCGGCCCGGGAGCGGATCTCCACCGCCAGGCCGGGCTCCTCCTCACCGGCAGGCCTGTTCCGCCCTCACCTGGCGGGAATGCAGGCCGAGAGCGGCCGCCAGCCCACGTCCCCGGCCACGGCCAGGGGGAAGGGCGGGGCGAGAGGCTGGCTGGGGCGGGGCCGGAACGTCGGAGGCGGGGGAAAGGGGCGGGGCCGGAGGCTGGATGGGGCGGGGCAGAACCGTCGGGAACTGGGAACAGGGGCGGGGCGAGCAGCTGTGCCGAGGAGGAGCCGACAGGTTAGGGGCGGGGCCGAAGCAGGGCGTGGTCAGGGGCGAGACCAGCAGCTGGGCTCCGAACAGGGCCGCGGGAGAGACTGGGCCGACAGGGGCGGAGCCAGCAGCTGGGCGTGGTCGGGTGGCCATGGGCGGGGCCATCAGGTGGGCTGGGAGCTGAGCCGACACCGAGCTGGGCTGTCTCAGGGCCTACAGGGGCTGCAGCCCCAGGTAGGGCGCCCCTTTGTAAAGGGTTGTGGTGTAGCCAGGCTACCAGGTGACTGGAGCAGCAGCTGTTATGACCACTTGGAGAATAAGCCAGCAGAGAGAAAGATTTTTCTGTCTCTCCTTGCCACTGTAGATCTGTCTTTCTAATAAAAATAAATAACATTATTTAAAATGGCACAGGATATCAATAAACATTTCTCAAAACAAGACATACAAATGACCAGCAAGCACTTTAAAAGCACTTTAAAAGCTGCTCAGCATCATGAATACGATGGAAATGCAAATGGAAACCACAATGTGATACTTCTTCACCTCCTGTAGAGTTGTTACTATTAAAAATTAGTAATAACAATTATAACTGTTGAGAAAACAGTGCAGTTACTACCAAAAGAATTGAAGCTAAGATCTCAAAGAAGTGTGTGTACCCCAATGTTAGAAAAGCATCATTTACAATAACCAAAAGATGGGAGCCATACCAGTGTCTATTGACTGATGACGAGTAGATGAATAAAGTGTGATTTAAATATGTAATTTAAATATGGACTTTTGTTTGGACTTTTAATTATTTTAATGAATTTATTGATACATAAGATTATCAGGATTATAAAAATTACATAATAACACTGCAACACAATTATCATTTCTCATGCTAATGTGATATTAACACAAAGAAAACAGATTCAACCTAGTCCATAGAGAAGATCCCAAGAATATGTTTCCCTCCCTTCTTCCTTCTATTGTCTTTCTCTTTCCTCCTTTCTTCCTTTCATCCTTTGTTCCTTCCTTCCTGCCTTTCTTTTGGGGATAGTATATTTTCAATTTGCATTAACAACAGACTGCATACAATGGAATTTTATTTAGCACTTAAAATACAAGAATTTTTTAAGATTTTTTTTTTTAATTGCAAAAGCAGAATTACAGAGAGAAGGGAAGACAGAAAGGAAGATTTTTCCAACCACTGGTTCAGTCCCCAAGTGGTTGGAAATGTCGGAGCTGAGACTATCAGAAGGAAGTAAAAAGGATCTGTTTCGGATCTCCCACGCGGGTACAGGGCACCAAGGCTCTGGGCCATCCTCGACTGCTTTCCCAGGCCACAAGCAAGGAGCTGAATGGGAAGTGGAGCTGCCAGGACATGAACTGGTGTCCATATGGGATCCTGGCGGTTGCAAGCCAAGGATTTAGTTGGGCCCAAAATAGAAGAAAATTTTGACGCATGCTACATAAATGAAACTGGAAGACATTATACTAAGTGAAATATGCCAATCATCAGTCACAAACAGATGTATCATTCTAGCTTGATGAGGTTCCATGCAGTGGCTAAGTGTTTTGGAAACAAACTCTGCTAAGGCATGCTGTATACAACACAACCGTCAGCCTAAAGCCAAAAGCCCTCAGATGCAGGTATCTGCTTGTTTGTTTGTTTGTTTGTTTGTTTTTATTTGATAGAGAGCAAGAAAGGAGACAAAGGAGCTCTTTTATGCTGGCTCATTCCATAAGTGCTTGCATTGACTAGGATTGGGCCAAGATAAAGCCAGGAGAAGAATAAGACACTCCAATCAGGGATATTGCAAGCACTTAAGGAATGGATGGGAAATCTGTCTATTTATTTATATACAATACATTATAAGACTTTTAATATCCTTCAATAACATAGTCACAAAAACATCAAAAGGTAAACTAAATATTGTAATCTATGAAATATATATATATATATATATGTTATGTAAATCTGGTTCAACATCTCACCATCACTCAGTATAATTCACAACAGATAAAGACTGATGAAGAAACCGTAATGGTTATCCAAAAAGAGAACGATAAAGTATTTGACAAGGGTCACAGATATAAGGGAGAGAGAAAGGTTTAGTCCACGATGGAGCCTAGGTCCCTGGCTGGACAGGTGAGTGAATTGTGTTGAAAGCAAAATAGAAAAAAAGACTTCAGGAGGAGCAAGCCGAGTTATAGTGGTTATGTGTTCACTTTGACAGTAGAAAGAAAGTGCAGCTAAGAGGCTTTGATCCTGACCAAGATCACGGTCAGGAGTCAGTCAGTGGACACAGCTGGGCAGAGCAGTCAGGATGTGTGACACGTGATGCGTTAACGTGCCATGGGGAGGAGATGACTCCATCCAGAAAGGATCTCTTTCTCGAGGTTACATGTCTTGACATTGCACAGAGGCTGGGTGCGACCAGGGTGGGGCTGGGCACTGCTAACTGAGATGGAAGTAAAGAAAGAAAACACAGAGAACAATCCTGCCGTGGGTCCTTGGCTCTGCTATTAACAGGTTTTATGACCTTTGACAAGTCATTTCATTTTCTCCTTGCTCATTTCCTTTCATTAGCAAATCCTAATAAAAATGAAATGATGGCTATCATGGTATGAGCTAATGAATGCTTACAGGGTTCAGATTGTTAGCAAAAAGCAACCGATGAACAGACTAAAATTTGGGGAGGTGAGGAATGTTCCAGGTAGAAGGAATAGCATATGTTAAGTTACTGAAAAAAAAGAAAAAATAGAGAATGGTCATTTCTGGGAACCAGGGGTAGAATGAAACCACAGGTTTTCATAAGGAAGAAATGAGGAGACCTCAGTTACAAACAATTAAACAACCTAGTCCCAGTCATATAGCTAACCAGGGCCTGATGTGTGGCTTGGGCAGGTTTGTACGGTATTTAACTGTCCATCATGCACAGCCTCCCTTCAGTGTCACACAAGTGAGAGGACCATCATGAAGGGCAATGCAGGAATGAAACGCATCAGGACACTGAAGAGGCCACATGTGCTTGTTCTGATGAGCTGATGCTTAGAAATCCCATGGATGAAAACCACTTAGACTGAGAAGCATCTTCAAAAAGTCCAGAGAGGGATCGGGGAAGGGTGGGAGGTTGGGTGGGGTTTTTCCCTTTGTTACTCCCCTAACCCCAGATACAGGGAAAAATGATATTAGTGTGGAAAAAATGGTATTACCCCCTTTCACCCTATAGCCCTTGACCCTTTGTACCCTAATCAACTAAGTAAGATTAAAAAAAAAAAAAGAAGAAGTCCATAGAAAATGCGTACTATGAGAAAACTAAGTAGGAAGGATTGTCTCACAAAAATAAACTTATCTTTTAATACCAAATTTCCAGGAAGGATTAGAAAACTGTCATGGCACCTGGCCACACACTCACAGTTAGATAGATAGACACAGATGACAGAAAGACAGAGAAGCTGAACCTAGTCAAATAGGCCAATGCATAAACTATTAACCCTTATTTTTATTCTAGTTCTCTAGAAACATGATTCTCAAAATAGCATTTGAGACTTACACACACACACACACACACACACGCTTTGGTAATTAATTCTCCATTGTAAACTGGCTTAGTATTTCCTAAATGCAAAATGAGCTCCGAAAATGTGTAATAATTTCCTTGGCTTCCTACAAAACTCCAGATCAGTATGATTTTCCACGGAGTGAATTGTTTTTACACTACACAGAAACTAAGAAAGCTTGTTATTCATGCCTTTTCCCTAAAGCACTGACCAACAGTGGATTGCATCAATTCATTACTGAGATCTTCTCTTTGCCCTCTGTGTACTGATGTTTTCCTATTTGGTGTCAAGATGTGGAATTGTTCTTGTTTTACTGGCTTGTCATGTGTCAGGATTTCTCAAGATGAGGATTGTTGGCTCTGGGGACCACAGAGGCAACACACAGCACAAGCAACAGAACCTGCTGTGGGAGGTGAAACAGTAGCTGGCTGCATCGCTCATCCTTTTTTGGTGGCATTCCCATCTCAATATTATTTCCAGTCACTTTCCAAGTACACTTGCACCTCCGTCCCCATCTAAGGATCTACACTACACAATTATTGTCCAATGATTTAATGACCACTTGCAGTTGAACTTCTGGCCATAGCATGATAGAGATAAGAAATTCCTTCCAAATGATGGAAAAAAGCTTTTGTTCTGTGTTTCTGTTCATGTTCTCATTTAAATTAATTCTGATGCTTTCAACTGAATACTGAGGATTCTTGGAACATTCATCAGGTAGGAATGTAACAATCTCATCATTGGAACTAGAGTGAAATTCCCAGACTTAAAACATAACCCAGTAATAACTTGTGTCTGAAAAAGAAACTCAAAAAATTAACACTAGCAAGTAATTTATTTAATCTCACAAAAACTTCCAATAAATATTGTACTTTGTAATGAAATGCTTTAGGGAATTGTCCAGAATAAGGTTAAGAATACCTGCTATCTGATTGGGGCGATGGATGGTGCCAGGCCCTGTACTTGTTAGCACATACAAGAAGTTTCTTTGGAGATCTTCCTAATCTAAATGCTGGACTCAGAACCCTAACGAAGAAAAGAGAGAAGACAGAACAGGTCAACCAACCATCTCAGCTATGATGGGCTATGTCAATCAGTGGATTTTTCAAAGACCTCATAGTGCTTGGAGTGGCAAGACTGGCAGCAATTCATAACTGTAGCAATATCAAAACCACTTGAGCAAGAACCTCAGAGCATGCCCTATGTCTGGAACCTGGGGAGGGTGGGAAATTGGGTGGGCCTTCTCCCTTAATACCCCCCTTTAAACATGAAGGTAACAATATGGAAAACATACTAGTATTATCCACTTTCCTGTAGCCCTCGAACCTTCTTACCCTAATTAACTATGTAAAGATTGTCAAAATAAAATGTTATACATTAAAAAAAAAGAACACCTGCTATCAACATGTGATGGAAATTCTAATTAGTATAATGAAGCTAGAAAAGATGTAAAAATTCATGATGCACAGACAACAAAATTACCATCAGGAACAGATATCATAGTTGCCTATATACAAAAGGTAAAATGGCTTACACATACACTATTGGAAAGCTGAAGAATATGAAGATAAGATATAACAATTGGAAAGCATAGAGGTTAGTGTTTCACACAGCGGTTGAGTTGCTGCCTAGAGCACTCACATTCCGACTTAGTGTATCCGATCCAAGTCCCAGCACTTCTGCTTCTGATCCAGTTTTCTGCTAATGTACTGCATGGGAGACGGCAGATAAAGAAACACACAGGGTCAGGCACAGTAACCCAGCAGCTAAAGACCTCACTTTGAACATGCCAGGATCCCATATGGGCACCAGTTCTAATCCTGGCAGTCCCACTTCCCATCCAGCTCCCTGCTTGTGACCATGGAAAGCAGTCGAGGATGGTCCACGGCCTTGGGAGCCTGTGAGACCGTCCTGGCCCTCATCTTCGGGGGGGCAGCATCAGCATTGCCCACTCATTAACTGATTAAGAGGCCACCAATGGAGAACATCTTACCTGTAAGTTTCCCCCAAAAAAGGAGGGGTCAGGGGATTGCTTAAAATCCCAAGACCCTTCCTCAAACCTTTGGTGTCTCTCCCTCCTCTTTCGAGAGGCGCCCCACCTCCTGGCCTTCTCATGAGGTGCTCTCCCCTTCCCTCTCCCTTCCCTGCTCATCTGCTCCCTTTGCAAATAAACTTTTCTGTCTTCAACAAATTCCCAGCTTTTTATTTCTATATACTAAGCTGAGGAAAGAACCCACTGGGTATTTCTAGTAACACCTGCACCTGAGTGGGAGTCCCAGAGGAGGTTTCTTGCTCCTGGTTTGGGATTGGCTCAGCATCAGACTTTGCAGCCGCTTGGGGAGTGAGTCAATGGATGGAAGATCTTCCTCTCTGTCTCTTCTCCTCTCTGTATATCTGACTTTTCAATAAAAATAAATAAATCTTTTTAAAAAAAATCACATCCACAGGTCCCTGAAACCCATATGGGATACATTCCTAGTTCCTGGCTTCATTTGGGCCCAATCCTGACAGTTGCAAGCATTTGGGAAGTGAACCAGTGAACAGACTTCCCTCTCCTCCCTGGGCTGATTCTCTCTCTCTTCCAAATAAAATGAAAATAAATAAATTATCTTCAAAAAAAGACACCAATTAAACCAAACCGCATCCAAATGCAAAAATCCTTGGAAACAATTCTAACCAATGATGTACAAGAGGAAAACTTTTAAATGTTATAGAAAGACCTCAATTTATGGGCCCCACCATCTTCATAGAATGTTGCAGTGTTTTAAAGATGCATCAACAACTTCACCCAAAGCTGATCTAAACATTCAATGTACTGTCATGCAAAATTCCAACATTGGTAGATGTTTGGCACAGCAGTTAAGATGCTGCTTGGAATATCTGCATCCCATACTAGAGTGGCTGGGTTTGAATCTTGTCTCTGGCTGGAATCCCAGCTTCCTGCTAATGTGCTCCCTGGGAGGTAGCAGGTGATGGCTCAAATATTCGAATGCTTGCCACCCATGTGGACTACATGAATAGAGTTCCGGACTTGATGCTTTGACCTGGCCCAGACCTGGAAGTCGGAAGCATTTAGGGAGTAAACCAGCAGATCAGACCTGGCATGTTCTTTCTGTCTTGCCTTTGCTCTTGCTTTCCCATTAACTGTAGCTCTGTGTTTCAGATACATAAGGAAGTCCTAAAGAAATTCCCATATTGATAAACTGGCTCTAAGATGATAAGAAATAACTAAAACCAACAATATTCCCAAAGAAGAAAAGCAATGTTTAAAGTCCTGTTTTTCTCTGCTGGCAAGATTTTTTATGATAGTGTGGTAACTGAGGAAGGGCAGTATTTATGTAGATAGAACATTGACAGCTGAGCATAACAACACAATCCAGATGCCAACTACATGATATAGAATCTTAATTTACAGAAGAAAGAGGAAAATGATTGACGTTTCTGCATAGTGCTCAAAAATTGGATATTCATATGTGAAAATGAAATTGAATTTCTACCTCTCATCATAGAGGAAAAAAATCAATTCTGAGTAAAGTGATTTAGAAAAGACAAAAGTATCCAATTTTGAGAACAAAGCAGAATATTTTGTGACCAAGAAAAGAGATTAGCCATTGAGAAAAGAATCACATTATAGAAAACTTATTTCAAAAAGCAACATTGAGGCAACTTTATGTCATATGTATGTGATGAATGTTTAGTATGCTATATGGCCATATATACATATTTTTTAAAGTTCTTATGAAATAGCTGATAGGACAACAGAAAAACTGAGCAAAGGAAGTGCAAGTTTTACAGAGGAACAAACACAAATGTCTCATAAGAATGTGAGAAGATATGAAACCCCTGATGTCCTGAAACCAAGACAAAGTAGCACTATAAAGTCATCAGTTTTAAAAATCGGACAGTTCCAAGTGCTGGCCAGGAGGGGGAGGAAGAGGAACTGTAATTGGTTATGAGCTAAGTAAATCAGTGCAAACATTTATTTGGTATTAATACCAAGAAAGCATCTTGGTATTATATGGTAACATTGTAATTCAAAACTTACACACACATTCCAGAGCATCTCTGTCACATAGTTAGGCGAAAATCAGTACAAAAAGTATTAAGGGCCACACAATTCACAGCAGCAAAACCACATGTAACTCAAATTTACATTCATCAGTAGACCGGACAAATAAATCTTTAACCGTTGTCATAAAATGGGATGGCAATGACCTACAAATGAATCATACTGTATGACTCTCATATTGCTAAATCATAGATTTAAATTTTACCATACAGTATCATCTCACTTACTCAAACAAAAAGAATGGATTCTTTAGGATTTCACTCCTAGGTGGTAAACCAATAAAACCAGACTGGAAGTGATCAGAAGGATTAATATGGGAATGACGTGGCAGGGCGGAAGAGGGCTGACATCAGGAAGAGTACAGAGTGCTCCCAGTGCTCCCACAACCAGGACTTGGGGAGTCGCCTTGTTGTGAATTTGGTTACTATTCCTAAAACTGCACATGCATGTTGAATATGTGTATCTGCACCTTTATGTTATCTTTATTTGTGTAAAACAGGCATATGTTTTTGTACTACATTTTTGCAGAATCTTTTATATCCATGCTATTTTGTCATTTAAATACTTTTCTAGCCTGCTAAATTGTATTTTGTCTTTTGAATGTTTAATAGACTTCTAAATAGTCTAGAATGATCCACAAACCCTGACTGTTGTACAGGTGCATTTGCTTATTATTCGCATTCATCGGGGTCAGAATTAAATATACAAATTTTGATTCATACCTTATTCACGTTCTCATGGCAAATACTTTCACCTAGTTACCTTTTGTTAGAAGAAGTGGCACAGTCTTAGAATGGCAACTTGAACACTGTGAAAAGTGCTTCCTGTACAAAGCATAGTGCCCAAAGCTGCGGTCTCCTAGGCCCTTTGTACAAGAGATCCTTTGAATACCTAAAAATGTATATAAAATGAATAGATTTAACATTTTTCTTTTTCTTTTTTTTAAATTTTTTTTATAATCTTATTTAGTTGATTAGGGTACAAAGGTCAAGGGCTACAGGGTGAAAGTGGGTAATATCATTGTTTCCACACTAACATTATCATTTTTCCCTGTATCTGGGGTCAGGGGAGAAACAAAGGGAAAAGCCCCACCCAACCTCCCACCCATTCCCAATCCCCAACAGGAGGCGTGCTCCGAGGGTCATGCTCAAACAGTTTGATAGTACATCAGTTCTGGATTGCTGCCAATCTCACAGTTCCAATCGCAATGAAACCTATTCAGAGTCCACTGGCTGACAGTCTCTTCATGGTTGAGGTTCTGAGATCAGCAGTTCAGTCGCGGGGATCTCTCAAGAAACTTCTTCTGAGATGATTGCAGACCTGATTCTTGCATGAGTTTGCTAGTACAGAGTCCAACACTGTCCCTCATACCAATCAGCTTATGCACATGCTGGTCATTGCGATTGCTGGGTCAGTTCTGTTTCCAGCCCTGTCTTCCTCGTGAACCCACAGGTGTTATAGTCCAGCTTGATCCTACTCACTTCATACTCGAGCCTCATGCAAACCAGTTGGAGCTGCAGCCTAGTTGGGGCGACTCCCCATAACTCCCACCAGTTCTGCCTCCTACACTGGTTCCCATGCTTGCCAGTTTGTGCCGCAGGCTTGTCCAGTCTGTCCCACTTCCCATTTAGCTCTCGTACATGTCAATGGGCATTGCAGCCTAGTTCAACCCAACCAACCTACTATCCAGCCCATACACGTACTGGCAGGTGCTTTTCTGTCTAGCCACCCCTGCCCCATCCTGGTTTTCGTGCTGTCTAGTGAGAGTGGTAACCCTGAAGGAGGTGCCCACTATTTCCCTTCTAGGCCACACCCACTCTCAGATTATGCACTCTCCAGGTGGTTCTGGCATTTGACTTGACAGAATTAGCTCCCCAGTGCCAGCCTCTGCCAGCTAATGCTGCAGCTAAGCCCAATCAACTCTCACCCAAATTTTTGCTTGCACCAGTTGGAACAGTCAGCTCACCGCGGCCTTTCCCTTGTCTAGCTCACATGAGGCCCACAGGTGTTATAGCCCTGCCTAGTCTGATCTGCCCCCATCTCAACTCACACTTTCCAGTGGAAGTAGTTGTCCAGCAGGGGAGTCCACATTCCCCTGCTGGCTTTGCCTCCTCCCCCTGATTATCACATGTGCTGTTTGAGCGCTGCAACCACATCTGGTACGGCTCATCTCACCTTGGCATTACTTATTGTGTACTGGTATGTGTCGCAACCGAACCTGGCACAACCCACACTCAGTTCTGGTGCTCTCATTTGCCAGTGGGTGATGTGAACAGGTTCAGCCTGGTCTGGCCCCAATTCATGCCATGTGTATGCCACTGGGATAATTTCCATTGCCTGTTCTGGGCTGTTTCCTATTGTGCTTCTTGCGCTTGCCTGCAGGGATTGTGTTCTGCCACAGCAGTTGCCCAGGCTCCTCCATCAGAACCTCTCCCAATGCCAGATTTCGTGCATACCAGTGGATCCATGAGCCAGCCCTACTCTATTCACCTCCTGTCCTAGCAGGAACAGTGGCTTTTCCTGACTGGCCTTCAACCCAATCTGGTTCTTACTGCTGGATATTTCAACCCAGCCACAGCTCTTCCATACCCCCATACAGCTCACACATGGCTCAATAGCAGCAGAGACCTAGCCTAGTCTGTCACACATCTCCCCTGGTCCTCCAGAGCACCAAATGGTGTTGGAGTTTGGCCCAGCTTGGTGCTTCCAGTCCCAGTCCACACTTGTGCCAAGTGAGATTACAACCATATCCTGATCAGAACACAGCCCCAATTCCAGTCCATGTGCTCCTTGGTGGGAAGCTCAACCCAGCTAGGGTGTCCCCCTTAGCTCCCCTACCAGGCCTATTCCCAGCCTTAGATCATGTGTAGGTCAGTGGTTGCTCTGACTCAGCTTGGCAGAGCCCCTCACTTGTCCTGGCCCCTTAGATGCTGTGACTTGGTGTCCCTGTCTCACACAGATTAGTAGGTGCAAGGGCCTACTTGGCATGACCTGTGCTCCAACAGGATTTCTGTTGTTTCTTGTGAGTTAAGGTTTATTTGGCCCTGCCCATTTTGCCCCTTCCAGTGGCAGCCCGGCCCACCCCACATCCTGTTTCAGGATGCACATTCAGGTGGTGCTGCCTTGACCTGCCCTGACTATTGTGAGTTCCTTTACCTGTAAGTGATGGCAGGTGGCATGATCACACCTAGTTTAGTCCATCACTATGTCAGCTTGCGAGCTAACCAGGGGGAGTTTTATTTCCATAGGGTTGGGCTCACACAACCCCACAGAGTCTACCCCCAGATCAAGCTCTCTCGCATGCTGATTAGTGTCTTGACCCTGCCAAATGTGACCACTCCACCACCCAGTCGGGCAATGGTACCTAACACTGCCAAAGAGGCCCTAATCCATAGCTTGGGCGTGGGTTGGTGTGTGGCAATCAGTGATGTTCTATGCTAACAGCCTATCTCTGGGTTCCTAATTGGGCTGGTGAATCTGTCTAACTGAAATTATCTTCTGGATACTTCCCTCCATACCACCAGGTCTCAGTCCCCATGCAAGCCTGAAACTTTCATGATCCTGTCACTGGGAATCACCCAAAATTCACTTCTCACCTACACTTAAACTGGCCTTAGTCATGGGTGTTCCCAGGCAGCAACTATATATCTTAAAAACCCTAGAGTTCACCGCCGGGTGAGCAGCAGGCAAAGCCTGGCACCACTTGGTGCACTGGCCGCCCATGGCCGAGGACTCATTCACTGCCTTCTGGCAGTGTCTTTGGTGTGAGTCCCCAGCATTGGGTCCAACCCAGCAGGGGCACCCCCCCACAACCACCACACTGCAGGGAGCGGCAGTTGGCCCCAACCCCAAGGCCCAAACCTAACATTTTTCACCATATAGATTTTGTATTTCTGACTTCAGTGATTTTTTTTTTCAGTTACAGAAAAAGCTTTGGATATCAATTGAGCATTATTGATGACTTCCAAAAAAATGTTTTTAATGTCTGAATATACTAACACTGCAATGCTCAGACTTCACAAGCATTAGCTCTGTGAGAAAAGTATAAAAAAACTCGGAATGAAAATAAAGGCAGTCCTACTGCCTAACTCTTGGTTTGACATTTTCATCCATGTGCAGAGTTAAAAATTCCACATTAAAGAGAGGCAGTCAAAGAGAATCTGTAAAAGATTGATTATTTGCCAATTTCATAATAAATATGCATTTATTAAAATATTGCATATAGTGTTAGACATATGACAGTACATTCCATTCCTTAGGGCTTTATTGTCATTAAGACAACAGCCTACTATAATTGGATTTGGGATCTCAGTTGGATTTAATAAATCCATCTACCAACATTAAAACAAACACCTTGAGGACATAGAAACATAGACCCTGTGGCCTTAATTTCAAAAAAGTTGTTTTGTCCACAGATTTCTTTAGCCATTGACAACATACATCTTGCTCTGATTTAATTTTAGACACTTCACCATCTTTTTTTCACTGCAGGACAAAATAAATAATAATAATACAATAATAATAACAATAATACATCTGTTTGGATCTGCTTTAATTTTTGTGAGTGTGCCAATAAGTGAACCAGAAGGATAAACTTTATCATTGCTCCCAGTAGAAGAATGCGAATAGTTTCATGGGGCCTGACTGGTTCAGGCGCCGGTGAATTCAGCAGGATGGTATTCTTTGTGCCCGCTACCTCCAGAACAATTTTTATTACTTCTTCCCTCCTTGTTAAAGAATGGAAGAATCTTGCCCGAAAAGATCAATAAGGAAGTAGAATTTCTTTCCCTTTTTGTTTTATTCAGGAGAGATGGGGAGTGAAGAAAGTTATACCTCAGCTAACAAGGTGATGAACTTCCTGCTTCAGTATTTCCTGGAGTGGAACTACGCACTTTTGAAGGATCCAATGAGATTTACAGTTAATAATTTTTGAAATATAGTCTCATGAGAAAGTCTTTGTGTCTTAAGAAACTTGTTGATACAAAGCAGAAAAATAATGGGCTTTAATTTATCACTTTCTTTTATATATATTTGAATGATCATCTGAAGGACCTCAATGAAATCTAGCATCAGCTGATACTGTGTTTGGAAAACGGAGTTCCTAATAAACAAACAACCCTTATTTGATTAGAAGCAGTACATTAAGCTCTGGAGTTAAGATGAGAATTCTGTCTGCTGTTTTGTTCAATGATGTTGCATACAGCACATTTAACATCTTTCTCTGCACCAGTAATTTACTCTTTAATTGAACAATTAACAGAAATGTAGACACAGTGCAACTCTACACAGAGCCTCAGAAATGAGTGTCTGCTTTGGCTTCACAATGAATGATGCTACTGAGAAGCATCTGAAAAGATAAATAAAATTTTAGCATACAGAGAAAACACAGGAAAACACTGAAAGCAGAAGCCCCTTAAGAGGCACAGATTTGTAGAAGGAAATAGCTTGCAAAGGAGAAGTCTCCATATGCGGTGAAATCCAATGACTATGGTGTTCTCCTGGTGACTGACTTCTTTAAGTCAAGCAAAAATCTAGCAGTGGGGCCCGGAGCAATAACCTAGTGCCCAAATCCTTGCCTTTCAAGTGCCAGGACCCCTTACGGATGCCAGTTTCTGTTTTGGTTGCTCCACTTCCCATCAAGCTTGTTGCCTGGGAACGTAGTAGAGAATGACACAGAAGAAAGGAAGGGTTTTTACATTTGGGTCAGCGTAGAACTAACAGCAGTTAGGAACTTGGCCAGGGATTACTGGAGGGTTTTCAGGAATTTTCACTTGCAAATGGGTTCTCTATTGGATACTCTCAACTCTAACCGTTGATCCAAGATTTAATTTTTAACGAATTCTTGACTCTTTAAATTCCAAGATTATTAGATTCTTGGATTTTTTTTTAGCAACCTGTTACATTACCGTGAGCTTTTAGTTACACTAAGGGATATGCAAAATTGTAAATTATACAACATAGTCTATGTTAAACTCTGGTTACACTTCCCCAAGTAGTCTGACCAAGATGCCTTTGACTGTGCTATCACAAATAGCCAAGTGCAAAGAACTACTTTGTAAAAATACCACTCCATAGGTTTTTGGTATATTATCTTGCAATTTCACAAGAAATCCATAAGGATGGCTTTCATTTTATGGATGAACAAGTTGACAAGCAGAGTAGGTAAGTGATTTTGAAAAGTCACAAGAGGAAGTAGATTTTTTCCCCCCAGCTGTGTTTGGCCACAATGTGCATAATCTTCATTTAGTCCGCATTGTGATGGTTTAGTGACAGCTTTAGGAAGAATCCTGGGAAACAAAGAGTGCGGTTTCACAGGGTTGCACACAGACAGGCCTCTTGGGTGTGTCCTGTCAAAATTTGCTCAATACCTCTGGAAGAATGTTCAAAAGTTCTGGTTCACTTCCTTGTTTGGTGTTTAGATATCTCTGTGAGGGGACTGACTCAGATCATTCTGATATGGAGGAAACAGGAAGTGAGGTACGAATAAGCAAGCTGCAAGGTTTTCCCATACTGTCTGCTCAGAGCTACGCAGTGTAACTCCTTCTCCTTATAGATCAATCCAATTGACCCGCTTTCTCACGATGCACCTCGTCTCATCAGGGACTTGGAAAGTAGAGATACAATGACATTCCCATAAAACCTCACCTACACTAAATTACAGCCAATTTGTATGCTCAGTTAGGAAGCACTGCTCCCACACATAACACGTCATTGGACCTGGGAGCAGCGTTTTTGTGCTTGTGGCCACTCTTCTTGACCTTCCTTGTCTTGCGTTCTTTTATGCTCTCTCCATGTAGGCAGCTCAGCTCTCTGAGCCCTTGATAGTTTTTCTCCTCGTGGGGTTACATGTACTTACTCTTGAACATATTTGCTTTCTCAGTTTTTACTCATTATTCATGCCTCTGCTTTGAGCTCTTAGCTTACATGGGAGCAAGAACTTGAATCAAAGCCAGGAAATGTATTCCCCTAACAATTCTGTGGGCATACCTCTGTGCTATAACCTATAAAACAGTCTGTAAGCTTTAACTTGTTACTGTGGGGTCACATTCTTTTTTGATTTTTTTTTTAGCTTTCCACAATCAGTCGGAGAAAACACCTAAGTCTACATTTACTTAACTTACTAAAATTAATAATAATTTTATTTCTTAAACATTAACTTGTTGCAACACCATTTTGGTTACTCCCACAATGTCAGATGCACCTTCTAAAACGTATTTATTTCTGTGGCCTACTAAAATGTGGTTGGCCACAGGGAGGCGCTGTGATGCAACGTGTTAAGCTGTGGTCTGTGTTTCTGGCATCCCAGATCAAAGCACCAGTGGGAGTCCAGGCTACTTCATTTTCCACCCAGTTTCCTGCTAATGTATCTGAGAAAACAAGGGAGGATGGCCTAAGTGCTTGGACACTTGCCATGCACATGGGAGGCCCTGAACGCAGTTTCCCGATCTTGACCTGACCCAGCACATCCCTGGCATTCGTGGTCATTTGGGGAGTGAATCAGCAGACGACCACTCTATTTTACTCTCTGTCTCTCCTTCTTTCAAGGAAATAAAAATTATTTTAAAGTGCTCTAAGCACTGACTTTCTAACCCTGTGGTAGGTTGTACAGTGTTCCCTAAAGATGTTTTTGTGCAAATTCTTAGAACCTGTGTAAGCCTATGGTAACCTTTGCTATTTTACAACAGAGATTTCCATATGTGATTAAATAAAGAATCTAAAGATGGAAAGATTATCCCAAATCATCTCAGAGGCCTGCTACAATGGCAAGGTATTTTTTTTAATCTTTATTTTTATTTTTGAATTTTATCGTACAATTCTGTATAGTCTGGGATTCTCCTACCTGCAATTCTGAATTTCCTCATGCACACCCCCTCCCCGACTGATTTTTCCCATAATGTTACAACAGCACATTTCTTCATGAGGAGTTACAGTTCCATCAGTCTGCTATTTGAGTGTGCCCGACATTGCTGGCACAGACAATGTCAGTTTGTCATCCCATTGTCTAGATATGTCCAACACTTTCATTGGGAGTCTATCTTTTTTTGGAAATAGGGATGCATGTTGCATTGTGTCTTCACATCTGGATATGATAGTCTCCATTAGTCCATCACTATACATTCCAATTTGCATGATGGTTTCCTTATATTAGAGAACATATGGTATTTATCTTTTTGTGATTGACTTATTTTACTGAGCATAATGGTCTCTAGTTGGGTCCATCTAGTTGCAAATGGTACAATTTCATTATTTTTAATGGCTGAGTAATATTCCATGGACTGGATGTACCACAGTTTCTTTAACCACTCCTCTTCGGGTGGGCATCTGGATTGTTTCCATGTCTTTGCTATTGCAGATTGTGCTGCTGTAATACAGGATTACAGGTCCCCTTCTCATATGTAGTTTTAATTTGTTTTGGGTGTATTCCTAGGAGTAAGATAGCTGGATCATATGGCAGGTTTATTTGCAATTCTCTAAGCACTCTCCGTAATGATTTCCAGAGTGTACCAGCCTACACTCCCACCATTCTCTGCCATCTCGAAAACATCTACACTCTATGCCACAAGGTATTTATAAAAAGGATGTGATAGGAGTCAGTCAGAATTGGCACCTATATGGGAAGCCAGTGTGGCAGGCAACAGCTTAACCCGCTATGCCACAACACCAATCTCATGAGTAGGATTATTTTAGCCCTCCATGGAAAGAATAAATTGCATTTACATTAATCAAGAAACTTCACCACAGGTATGTTAGAACTGGGAGCTCAGACCAATTTAATTCTTCATCAAAACCATATCTCCTGCATCCTTCTTTCCACACACATTATTAAGATCCATGCTGAGCTTTTGATATTTATATGTAAGATTTTACCCTGGGAGCAGGCATGGTGGCACAGTGTATTAAGTCTCATTTGGGCTGTCTGTATCTCTTACAAAGGTGCCTGAGCTTGAGTTCCAACCCCTTCTGGTTCCAGCTTCATGCTAATATTCAGCCTGGGAAGACAGCAGATGATGACTCAAGAATGTGGGTTCCTGCCACTCACAGGGGGAGACTCCAGTTGAGTTTCTGACTCCTGGTTTTGGCCTGATGCAGCTTTGTGCATTTGGGGAATGCACACACACACACACACACACACACACACTCTCTCTCTCTCTCTCTCTCTCTCTCTCATCCTTACAAGGAAATTTAAAAATAAGCAAACTTTAAAAATTCTCCTGTGCACCCTCATAAAGTGCCCTAAGTAAAAGATACATTTCTTACTGCAGACCTCCAAGTCAAAGAGGGGGCCTCGTGCCTTCGTCCTGAGGAAGCAATGAGGGCCTCGTCTCTGAAGTCTCCAAGGAACCAGACCCTCCACAGGCCAGAAACGAGGAAGCCGCTCTGTCCAGCGAAGCCGGTAACCTAGGCAGGGAGAGGGTCTGGGGATGAAGCACCGACAGGAGACCAATGATGGTAGACGTCTCTATTACTGCCTCACCTCGCCTTATATACCCTTACCACAAAGTCCTTTAGCCAAACAATTGCATATAGCTGAGCCCAATTCTGCTCAGTCCATACAGCTGAATCCAATTCCTCTTAGTCTGGATAATGAGTCCAGGTGTTTTGCAGAGTCAAAAGTTCAGCCTGTACTTCTGCTGTACCTGCAAGCCCAGTTACGGCTACTGTTCAGTTTACCAAGCTGTAGCTATTAACTTCTTCACCCCCAACAGGAAGCTTTTTTTTTTTAAAGATTTTTATTTATTGAAAAGTCAGATATACAGAGAGGAGGAGAAATAGAGAGGAAGATCTTCCGTCCGATGATTCACCCCCCAAGTGAGCGCAACGACCGATGCTATGCCGATCCAAAGCCAGGATCCAGGAACTTCTTCCAGGTATCCCACACGGGTGCAGGGTCCCAAAGCTTTGGGCTGTCCTCGACTGCTTTCCCAGGCCACAAGCAGGGAGCTGGATGGGAAGTGGAGCTGCTGGGATTAGAACCGGTGCCCATATGGGATCCCGGGGCACATTCAAGGATTCAAGGGGAGGACTTTAGCTGCTAGGCCATTGCGCCACCCCCCCCCCCTTTTTTTTAAGGAGTGATTTCTGAGAGTGTATTTGTGGAAATGCCTTAGGTGGGGTCCTAGCTCTAATCCTTTGGTGTGTGAACAAATCTCTCCAAGACCAGACAGTTCACCTTAGGACATTTAGGTACCCTGATTGCTTGGCTTTTTTTCCTTGATGTGTAAATTACCGCCATAGCATCCTAGAGACCCCAGCACCCTGGGGCTTAGCTTGAGTACCTACACTACATGTAACCTTTAGGCCCTGAGGTGATTGTTAGAGATGGTTTACTATCATTTAGGAGGAGAGTCACTAACAAGACAAATGGCAACAAATTTACTTCCCTAGGTCTATGAAGGGCAAAGGACATTTCACAAGAACCTTGGTTGGTGCAAGCTTTTATTTCTGATGGCCGTGATGAGTGCTAAGGACTCTGTGTTGGTCTTTCTGCTGCTTCCAGAATGGTTTCATTAGCATCTCTATAGATGATGTAGTCATTGCTTTTTTATCTCGTCACATTTTGAGTAAAGTACACTGGAGTTTGTGTAAAGACCATAGTGCTTATTTCTCAGGGGGAAGAAATGAGAGACAGTCATCCTTTCTGGCTTGCAGCCACCCACCTTTGTAAAGTAAGCCTGCACCTGGCAGGTGACTATGAACTTGGCTCAGGGATCCAGGAACAGATTTTGAATCAGAGTCCCAACTCCACCCCTGCAGGGGGACACACCTTCCTCTCTTCCAGGTTTGCAGGATGTTCTTTTCCATGACTCACTTCTTTCCCTCCTCGTGATGGCAGCTTTGGTTTCTCTGGTGCAGAAGATGTGCTCTTCTTATCCTGGGGCCACGGATATTCAGCTGCACGGGCTTAGCAGGCATCGAAAACATTGCTATATTAGGAAGGCGTGGAAACAGCATCGTACATAGTTAGTACTGCCTCTCCAGGGCAATTAGAAGGCAAAGCCCTTCCGCATGCTAATTTCATGCAGATGAGATGACCACTGGTTTTCTGCTTTGCCCCATTGTTTACAGTGTTTGAGTACTGAGGCAGAAGATAAATGTAATTTAATCTCAACTTTATCAAGATGGAAAAGAAAGCACAGTTGTTTGAAAAGCTATTTAATAAAATCATTTTAAAGCTATATATTAAAAAGTATAGATGTTTAAGGCTCCAGGACTGAATAATAGATTGGTGAAAGTGGAAAGACTTACATTTCATGTAAATTAGGGACTTTAAAAATATTTGTTTTTACTGGAAAATCAAATTAGATTTATTGAGAAAAAGAGTGACAGAGAGAAAAATCTTCCATCCACTGGTTCACTACCCAAATGACTGCAAAGGCCAGAGCTGAGCCAATCAAAAGCCAGGAGCCAGAAGATTTTTCCAGATCTCCCACTCGGGCACAGGTGCAGGGTTCCTAGGCTTTGTTTGGGTCATCCTCCACTGCCTTCCCAGACCACAAGCAAGGAGCTGGATGGGAAGTGGGGCACTGGGGACATAGGCCAGATCCCATATAGGATCCCAACACATATAAGGTGAGGACTCAGCCAACTGAGTCATCATACTGAGCCCCAAATAGGAAGTCTTATGGTGGAGCTACATAGACTTTGCTGGCTAGTAGTATCTGCTGGCAAGACCCGTGGTCTGTAACACACCCCTCAAAACTTGGCAACTACAGAAAAGCAAATGGTTGAGAAGTATAAGACAACACTAAGACTGATATTTTTGTGAAAGTTTTATTTTTAAGTTATTTGTAAAGATACATCAGTACATCAACAAGTCGATTCGAGACACCAAGAAACATTACACAGCCAATGCTAAACAAGGCATTATGCCTTACATGGAAGACACAGAATGTCCAAGGGATCAAAAAGAACACTGTGGTTCTTAAAGAACTTCAACATCAGAAATGTTGATCACATATTATGAAAGTCTTTTAATAAATAACAGCTAACATTCCTCTAAATAGGTGTGCACCTAAGGTCCCCTACTGAACAGTAACCGGATGTTCTCTGTGTGTGTTTGTAGGAGTCACAGTTTATCCTGAGCCTCTAACATGGCAGCCGGCAAAGGTGTGGTCTCATTGCACTCCACCTCTGCCCCACATGACAAGTTTAACTTTACGAGAGCATTTAAAAATCCCTGATTTCAAGTTAAGTAGTCAAAATTCTACTAACCTGAACAAAAACAATGGTCTTATAAAATAACAATACAGTGAATTTCCAAACACATTCCTATCTTTAAATATTACAATAAACATTAATATATAAGCTCTGAAAAATAAATGTATAAATATGTATAATAAACAGAACAACACTCATAAGAAATAGGCAAACATTAATGGCAAGGCTTATGTCCCCAGGTGTCACTCCTGGTCCTCTTGGGCTGTCTTCTCTTGAGGTCAATTGGCATTGCCCCTGTGGTGAGAAAACAGCTGCTGTTATAAGTACTCAAGAAACCGAAGGCACAACCTCCTCTCCTGCCACAGTGTCTGATATTCTACAACTTTTCAAATGCTGCCTTCCCATTCTGTGGCAGCACTTGTTAAGAACCTGGACCATCCTGGCCACGTTAAACAAAACCCTCAGGCTCCAGGATGCTTGCTAGTGAGGAAAAGAGAGCCATTGTCACAATTATATTATTAGCCTCAGTCAGCAAACACATTGTTACACTGGGTTGAAAAAATACACGTTTGACCCCATTTATGACTTCAGAGGAAAACACACAAGTTATTATAATTTCCACATTTTATTGAGATTCAGAATGACTATGGGTGGAGCCTCACCTCAACTCAGGTGGGGTATCCCTACATTCGCGCTCTTCACTGCAAAAACTTAGAGATCACCTCAACTAACACCAGCTGTTCCACTTTTCAGACCTGAAGTTCAGAAAGAAATACTGGGAGCAGTGTTCCTTCAGTAGGCAGGGTGGCACTTAAACGCCACTGGCCAAATCCACTTAACCTTCTAGGAATGGACCCTCACTCATTTGAATAGAGGGTATAGAACACCGGAAATATCCTTCTGGTCCTAGAGCCCATCAGTGGTCTCCCTGGTAAACTTGACGGTGGAAGGACTGAACGGTTTCTTAGTCTTGCGGCTACTCTGCCATATCACCACAGCTTGTTCAGGGCTGAAATCAGACTTGGGAAAGATGACTCCTTACTCACCTGCTGAGCAGCTTCTGCAGGAATTTCTTCACCATGGGGGCCTCAGGGTTGAGACAAATTTCCTGCCCAGACTGGAGAGTGGCTCTGTGGGGAGAAGGGAGGACCACGTGAGGCAGAGGTCAGGCCAGAGCAGGGGCAGGGGGCAGGGAGCAGGGCAGGAGCAGCAGCAGCAGCCACCAGAGGGGACTTACATGATTTCGGTCTGGTCGCAGTGCGGACCCGGGGGCAACATCTTCACGCTCTGGATGTTCTTGAAGTGAATTCCCTGCACCATCTGCAAGCACTGGCAGCGCAGTTCGGGGGGCGCGGGCGCTCCTGTGAGAAGCAGAGACTCTGTGAGCAGGGCTGTGCGGGCGCGCACCTCCGCCCCAGTGGCGTCCCGTGCGGGGTTGGCTGGCGCGGGGACTCACCTGCTGCGCGCCGGTCGGTGGCCACCAGGAGCAGCAGCAGCAGCAGCAGTGTGGCCCGCAGGAGCCGGGGAGCGCGGGGTGCGGCGGGGAGTGCGGCGTGGGCCATGGAGCTCGGTGGCTGCGGGTCTCGGAGCGGGTCAGCTGTGGGTGGTGTGGTCTTGTGGGCTGTGTGTCTCCTGGAGAAGGGATAAGGTCTTTTATGCCTGATGGATGGGGCGGGGAGCACAGGAGCTGGGTGCTGGGAAATTCCCGGAGCTTCTGGTGTTTCCCCATTTCGAGAAGGAAGACACAGGAGGGGGGAGCACGGAACGGGGCTGCTCTCCTCTCCTTGCCCCTAATCCCTAGGGGAGTGAATGTCCACAGAGAAGGGCCAGTGACCCGCTCGACGGACAGTTTGGGGAGCTGTAGTTTGCACTGGAGGAATTGTCTTGGAGGGCATATGGGAGACCCGCTTTTCCATTTGCTATGGAGTGTTAACTGTTCTCTGCTTGAGTATTTGTTTTAGGAACAGGACCATATACTGTTAAGTGCTTTGCCATCTCCATTGCATAAAAGAAAGTTGGCTCTTTTTCCTGGACTGTAACAAGCACCAAGATAAGATTACTCTGGGTGTCATATCTTTCATTAGGTGGCAGAAGAAGATCATTATCAAATGTTGCCTTTGCTGTTGAATTTGGGACAAAGTGTCCTAATTCTAGTTTCCTTTCTCTGAGAAATTCTGGAACTTTCAAACCTCGAGGAAGCCTAGCTGGGCTGCACAATTTTAATGCACAAAGGTAAGGGTGGTCAGGCAGAGGAGGGGCTGCAGGCATGCTGCATGGACCTGGGGGGCTGGAGTGCTGACTGTGGATCCCCGCCCGTAGCTCCAAGTTTGCTGCAAGCCCAGAGATGCATAGGAAGTGAAAGCAGTTGTGTGCATCCTGCCACACCCTTTGCTTTGGGTGCTGTAAGGGCACCCGTTGCCCAGCATCATGCAGTCCACGCGAGCACGGCCTGGTGGATCTCGTCCAAGTGCTGGCCCTTTAGACGTAATTCTGATTTCACGTCCGGATTGAAGGGACTTTTCTGCCTCCAAACATTTCAGAAACCCCCTAGAAAAAACATCATTGGTCACATTTTGGCTGTTACTGATTTCTAAACAGACATTTTAAATTGTTGACCCAGGCCCAACGTGATAGCTTTGTGGCTAAAATCCTCTCCTTGCAAGCACTGGGATACCATATGGGCTCTCATTTGTGTCCTAGCTTCTCTACTTCCTATCCTGCTTTTAGCCTCGGAAAGCAGTGTAGGACAGCCTAAAGTCTTGGGGACCCTACGCCCATGTGGGAGATCTGGAGGAAGTTCTCGGCTCCTAGCTTCAGATCAGCTTAGCTCTGGCGATTGCTGGCACTTGAGGAGTGAACCAGCAGATGGTAGATCTTTCTGTCTCTTTTCTTTGTTTGTTCTTCCAATGTAAATGGATAAATCAATCTAAAAAATAAATAAATAAAAATAAATGGTTGAACCAGGCTCTTGCCACTCAGGAACTCTTCCTTTCTTCCTTTCTTCCTTTCTTCCTTTCTTTTTTTAATAGCCTCCATGTTCTGTGAGATAGCAAGTGCAGTTGGAGGGGGTCAGGTTGGGTGAGGTCCTGGGTGTGAATCAGCCTGAACTGTGGGGATCTTTGTGGGAAGGTTTCTGCTGTCTTCACAGGAAACCTGAGTTGATTTTGTAGTTTTCATCCTGGATCAGATAAGCTGCTATACCCTGTCCCTCTCTCATAAGTATATATTGTTTTAAATTGTAAAAATTCATTTGAGAGAGAGAGAGAAAGAGAGAAAGAGAGAGAGAGACTCATTTTCTTTTGACTGCAACATCCAGGGCTAAGCCAAACTAAAACCAAATGCCTGGAGCCCACCCAGGTATCCCACATGGTTGCCAGGAGCACAAATACTGTTGCTTTCCCAGACACATTAGCAGGGAGCTTGATTGGAACAAGAGCAATTAGGACTGAAAATGATGCTTTGATATGGGATACCAGCATCACAGTGTCCCAGTAGGCTGCAGGCAAGTGCTTAGGTTGCTTTGTACCTAGGAAAGCGTTACACTGCTGGGAGAAAAGCAGCCAGTAGTTGGAAGGCATTCTGGACCTGGTTAATGCCAGCATAGTTGCTTATTTATTTATTTATTTTTACTTTATTATTTGCTTTTTAAAGAGGGAAAGGTCAGGAGCTCCAGTTTGGTCTGGAAGAGGGTCAGGCTGAGCTGTGTTTCAGCACCAATGGGTGTGCACGACAGAGACGCTTGGGATATTGGCTGGGCTGTTGGCAGTAGCAGAGGCTGGCTATTGCAAAATGTGGGCTGGATGTGGGTCTGCTGGGGGTTATTCAGAGATGTCCTAACTAGGCTGCTAAAGCTGCTGGTAAGAGTGAGGACTGGGGCTGTGGTGGGCTGGCTAGTCTGGGCTTCAGCAAGGATGGGTTTGCATGAGATATGGAGCTGAGGAGCAACTGACCAGGCAGCTACATCCACTGGCATGTGTGTTGACTGGTGCAAGTGACATACTGAATCTGCATTGGCTAGAGCACAAAAGAATCAAGTCTGAGGTCAGCCCAGGTGAGATTTCTTGGAAGACTTCCCAGTGATTTCACTGGACTCAAACCATGGCCACAGGGAAAAATCACAGGATGTGTGGTCTGGCATTGGAGTGCATGTATCGGGACTGGACTCCTCAGTTACTGATGCCTGTGTGGTGGACAGCATGTCTAGATGCACATGTGACACATGACAGCGAGCTCATCCAGGCCAGCAGGAAACACCAACTGCCTTGTAGAAGATGGAAAGCAGGACAGATTGGACAATTCTCCTGGCCAAGTTAGCACCATGTTCCTGAATCTGGATGTACCAAGGTGGACTCTATCAATCAACAGACTTTGGAAAGATTTTCTCAGCCCTGGAGCAATGAAACCAACAATGTTTCAGGGCTGTCGGAACCACTCAATTAATATCCCCAGAACATTCCTTCCCACATGGGGGTCTTTAAGAGATCATCAAATGTCCCACATCTCTGGGTGTTGATGTGGTTTGAGATCAAGGAGCAGTGCCCTCCCCTCCTCCACTGAGAACACAGGAAAACAAAAACATTTATCCAAATCACATTCCTTGGTACCCAAACCTCCCCACCCTTATCAGAGGCTCACTTGGGCATGCATCCCTCTCAACTATGTGAACAATATTAAAAAGAAAACTTTAAAAATTAGAAAGTTTTTAAAAGATCTTATTTTCTTAAGAGAATAGAAAATGAAAGATAATCTACAGTTTTCAGATGTCTGATCAGCTCCTAAATACTTGAGAATCAGTATTGCTGTTACTGCTGTCATCCTCATTTTCCCCGTATTCTTTGTTGGAAATATTGCACTTTCTTGAAATCAATAGTTCAGAAATTTAATATTCATTTAAAAGTTAAAGGTACAATTTTTTTTTGGATCATGAAGGAATATTTACAAATGTAGAATAGTATAGAGGGCAGAAAAAAAAATGATGATCTTTCAGTAAGGTTTTAAATCTTAGTTAACTGTATCAAACACTTGCATTTTTTGCTTCAACACCCCTGGAATGCAACACATGTTGTGCGTTTGTCAGATGCTGAGTGAATGTAAAGTGTTACCTGGAGTGACATTTTGATGCAATGTTCCAAGTGCTTACTCATATATAAAGTTCCTTCAGAGTTTGTGGCAATGGATCCAGTTTAGCCCAGTGGTTACCATACCTTCATCACACACCGTAGTACTCACTTACCATTCCCAGCCCCAGCTCCTGACATCAGCCTCCTGATAACGCAGAGGTGGTGGTGAGGGCTCATATAATTGGATTCTTGAAACCTACATGGAAGAATCTGGACTGTATTTGGCCCCTGGCTCTGATGCTGATCCAGCCCTAGTCACTGGGAACATTTTGAGAGTGAAAAATCAGCAAATGGGAACTCTTTCGGTTTGTATAGCTGCTTCTCAAATAAATATTTTAATAAGATTAAAAATAGTTTGTGGAAAATACCTATTACGAAGAAACTAGGCATAATTTTTTTCTTTTGAAGATTCACTTATTTTTATTGGAAAGGCAGATTTACAAAGAAAGAGAGGCAGAAAAATCTCATGTCCTCTAGTTCACTCCCCAAACAGCCGCAACGGCCTGAGCTGAGATGACATGAAGCTAGGAACCTCTTCCGGATGTTCTGGTGAGCGTAGGATCCAAGGGCCTGGGCCACACTCTGCTGCTTTTCCAGGCCAGAAGCAAGGAGCTGGATCAGAAATGGGGCAGCCAAAACAGGAACTCGGCCCATATGGGATGCCAGCATTTGCAGGTGGAAGACTGGCCTGTTGAACCAGTGCAATGGCCCCTATGCATGAATTTCTAAATTAATTAATTAATTAATTTTACAAAAAGGGAAAACATCTTTTAATTCTACTTTCCATGAAGTTTTTGAAGTACTATTTTTTTATATAAAATTTATTCATTTTTATTGTACAGTCAGATATACAGAGAGGAGGAGAGACGGAGTGAAAGATCTTCTGTCTGCTGATTCACTCCCCAAGTGGCAACAGTTGGAACTGAGCCAATCCAAAACTAGGAACCAGGAGCTTCTTCTGGGTCCCCCACAGGGGAAGAGAGACCCAAGGCTTTGGGCTGTCCTCAACTGCTTTCCCAGGTCACAATCAGAATAGGAAGTGCAGCGACTGGGACATGAAACAGGGGGGATTGCTGAGACACAAACCAACACCATATGCTATCCTGGTGCACGCAAGGTGAGGACTTTAGCCATTAGGCTGCTGCACGGGACCCTTGAAATACGTTTGTATGTAAAATCCATTTATTCTTTTCATCCAGCTCATGCATGAATTGCTAGCTTTTTCTCCATGTTGCATTTTCCCTGAAGTCAAGAAATTTAATGAAACCTAGAATTTGAGTTTCAGACATTGGGCTCCATTCACCATACATTAAAAAAAAAAAAAGAATCTTCTGAAATAACTGAGTGGTCTGAAAGATAAGGTCAGGAGAATTGCTTGCTTTTAATGTTTGTCATTCTTATGGTTCAACTCTACATCTCCCAAAGCTTAGACGCAACAGCCCGCTGAGAAGTCCCTTGTCTTTTACTGCGTTAACAGAAGCAATGTCCTTTTGTGCCCTGACAATGACGTACTTGATTTAATAAAAATGTTTATCTAGCTGCTTCTCCAAGGCGATGCACTTCCCTTCCAAACTCCAGCTAGTACAAATGTGTCTCACAGCCTGCCAGCCTCCTGGAGGAGGAGAAAGTTATTTTATTTGACTCTTACTTAAGGAGATAAGGATCACAATTATTGTTGACGCAGTTTGGGCACTTCCTCACCTTTCAGTCCACACTAACAAGAGGCAGTCCATACTTCTACTCTCCTTATAACTTAACAAAACAGAAAGTATTTGCTTTAACGGTGGATCCTTGGTCTGAGCAAACAGTCAAAATGAATAGTGTGAACAAAACGTCAGTAGCTGTACAACAGTAGGAAGAGCCACATGGGGCCTCTAGAAAAGCTCATGTAAAACACTAGATTTAACGTTTTTGTCAAAATAAACATGTTTTAAAGTTGTCATTTAAAAAGTTCATTTTATTTATATCTATTTAAGAGAGAGAGGGAGAGAGAGACAGATCTAGTTGTTGGGCCAGGTCAAAGCCAGCAGTAGGAACTCTAAAATGGGGCCCACACATCGGTGACAAGAATCCAAGTGCCAGAGTTTACTGCTCTTCAAGATGCTTTAGCAGGAAGCTAGATTGGAAATGGGGAAGCTGGGACTCCTAACTGGCACTCTGACTTAGGATACTGACATCTCAGAGGGTGACTTAACCACCACACAAAATTGTTGCATCAACAGATTTATTTTAAATTCGATTTTCCATGAGCATTTTGAAGTATCCTGGTATTTGTGGACTGATCCATAACCATTTTTCAAATGACAGCATAATAAAATGCAATATTCACAAAATAAGATGTTAATATTTTTTCTTCCTTTTCTGAAATATGAGTTATTTGAATTTTATTCCTGGCAGCTCCATACTTATTTTTCAAAAAGTTAATTTAAAACAGCCCATTTCTGTTTTACTAAGTGTCATCTTCAACTAATTGCTCGGTGCTGAGCTGGATGACAAGTTTATGTGCTGGGATTTAAATTTATGCAATCACCAATCTGAGAACAATCACCAGTGAAATGAGACCATGATTCCCTTTTGAGTTACCATACACACACTATCTCACAAACTTTTAGTGACACTCATGTTCTTTTAAAACTTGGAATTGCGGCTGTATCTCAGGCATGGATGGTGCCTCAGGCACAGGCAGATAATACAGTACAAATTCGTCCAAGCTTGCCTTGGGAACTGAAACCACCACAACTGCCAGCCTCATTTTTTAACAATTGTTGGAGTGACTGCCTCTGGAAGGAGGAAGGGAGAGGTGTTTGTGGCATTAAAACTTTAGACTCATCTACATCTTCCCAGCATTTTTCTGACTCTCAGCATCGCTCTCTGGGCCACTCTAGTACATATGTCATTACTCTCTGCCTTGGATTCCTTTCTCCTTTTGATATCAGAACTTAGAGTTCATTTGGAACCCTTGTCTGCTTCCTGTTATATGATTGGTGAAGCCAGCACAGCCCTACTCCAAACCTCCAGGATTGAGTTGCCAATCCAAAATGATATTGGCCATTCTAGACCTACTCCACAGCCACTCTGATAGATTCACGGGACAGCATGCGACCTAAATCGACCCATGTTAGAAAAAATCCCCAAAGTCATTTTTGTCAGGAAGTGTCTCGAAAAACAACCCTTTGCTTCCAGCTGATTATAGCTAATGTTTAAGGAAACCCTGCCAGAAATGAAGCTAGTCCAGAGATAAGCAGCCAAATATGAGATTACTGAGGTGAAAAATGTGAACTCCAGTGTCCAGCTGTAGCTCATTTACTCTTCAGTCTATGTTGTTACAGGACAATAAAATGCTTTTCCTTTTCATTAAGCATATACAAGTCAGATTTTCCTTATTTCAATTACTGCAAGAGTTATTGTTCTAACCAAATAGGGAATTCCACTTGAATTTAATCCCTTCCTTAAATTGACTCTGCATTTTAATTGGTCACCTTCTCAGCCTTTAAGACATTAGGATGAAGAGGATTAAAATGACACCCCACTCACCAAACTTTCACTGCAACAGGGGAGATGAAGGCGCACACGGGAGTTTTAGAAAAGCTTGGTGACGCCGTAATAGGCTGTGATCAGGGGTGAGCAAAGAAATGGATTTGTTTGAAATGTCAGAATTGTTCTGAAACAGGTGAACACTTACCTGAGTTTTATAAAAGAAATGCTTTTAAATGATGGGGAACTACTGAGGGGTGGGAAACATTTCAGACACCGAGAGGACCAAGTGAGCAAAGGCATGGTGTCTTGGAAAAGCACAGAAGAATCAAGAGCAGTAAGTGAGTTTGTACACCAGGAGCTCACCCTGGGAAAAGGGAAAGGGGAGCAGTGGACAGGAGAGGGCTGCCAAGCTCTGGCATTGGGGGCACTCTGCCTGTTGGATCCTGCTTGTAAGTCAGCTTGGGTGCCACTTCTGTTAGGAAGTTCCTGCATTCGTCTCAGGGTGCTTGCATTGGTCCTTGTGCACAACTCACATCGTGACCTTTGTTAACTATCTACCGTGGGGAAGAAAGAAAGATTGGGGAAAGGTATACAGCTTAAGCAGAAAATGAAGGGGGTGGTCACTGTTAAATTCAAAAGATCGCTGTCAGACACATGCAGCAGGTAAGGAAGTGCCCTGACCATTTTTGCAAAAGGTGAACTGAACAGTGGTAAAACCAAAATCCCAAAGTTGACATTCTTCTTTGATACTTACTATACTTGGCACGTGATTTGTTGCCCCAAAGGATCACTTGTCCCACAATGGTGATGCTGAAGTGGTAAAAGCTTTGAGAAGTATGAGAGCTAGTTAGATCCTTGAGGGTGTTGCCCTTTGAAGGAATCAAGGAAGCTCTTTTTGGATCCCAATTAGTTTCCACAAGAGTCAATTTCTATAAAAAAGCAAGACTGGCCCCATCCTACTCTCTGACTCCTTATCTTGCCATATGATCCCTTCCTCTTTTCTATTTATTTATTTATTTCTATTTTGACAATCTTTACATGGTTAATTAGGGTAAAAAGTTTCAAGGGCTGTAGGAAAGTGGGTAAAACTATTATCTCCATATTGTTTCCTTCATGTTTAAAAGGGGGGTATTAAGGGAGAAGGCCCACCCGATTTTCATGCTCGTGCACGAAGCCATCCACCATGATGTGCTGCAGCCAGGGGATCTTAGCTAGAGCTGGCACATGGTATTTGGAATTTCAGCCTCCAAAAGTATGAGCTAAATAAACCTCTTTTCTTTATTTTTAAAGATGTATGTATTTTTATTGGAAAGGCAGATTTATAGACAGAAGGAGAGAGAGTTTCCCTCTCCAATTGGCCAGAGCTGAGCTGATCTAAACCAGGAGCCAGCAGCTTCATGTGGGTCTCCCACATGGGTGCAGGGTCCCAAGGACCTGGGCCATCCTACACTGTTTTCCTGGGCTGCAAGAAGGGGCCAGATGGGAAGTAGAGCAGCATATGGGATGCTGTTATCTTTGCATATAAAGTATTCCACCTTGGGTATTTTGTTACAGCATCAAACAATAGAACTGACTGACCAGTACAACACCTAACCTACTATCTTCTGCACTGCAGCTGTTCCTTTCAGCTACTGAATTAGTAAAGACACTTTCATGATTCAGTAACTTATAATTATTTGAATTTCATGCAGTTGTCACTGAGTTTTACAATATATTAGATTTAGACTTTTTCTGAGAATTGTTTTTTTAAAGATTTATTTATTTAAGACATAATCACACAGAAAAAATACCACACACACACACACACACACACACACACACACACAAGATCTTCCATTTTCTGGTTCATTCCACAGTTGGTTGCAACTACTAGGGTTTGGCCAGGTGAAAGCCAGAAGGAGGGAACTTCATCCAGGTCTCCCATGTGGGTATCTGATACCCATATGCTCATCCTCCAGTGCTTTCCAAGGTGCCTTAGCTGTGAGCTGGAAAGGAAATGAAAGATCCAAGACCAAAATTGGTGTCCATTGGAGAATGTCAGAATCATAGATGTCTGCTTAACTCACTGCACCAAACTGGCCATTATTCTGACATTTTTAAAGAAAATAGTTATAATAGTTATAAAATAGTCATGTAAGTTATGATTTTGGTTTTCTTTTTTAAATGATTTATTTGTTTGTTTGAAAGGCCAAACTATAGAGAGGAAAAGGGAGAGAGACAGAGAGACTCAGAGAGGAGAAAGCTCATTCATTGGTTCACTTCCCAAAAGGCTGCAACAGCCATCGTTGGGGCTATAGTCTGAAGTCAAGAGCCAATAATTTCTTCCAGGTCTTCCACATGAGTCCAACAGACCAAGGACTTTGGCAAACTTCTGCTGTCTCCCCTGGTGCACTAGTAGGGAGCTAAATAAAAAATGGGACAGAAGGGACACAAACTGGTGCTCATATGGGATGCAGGTGTTGCAGACGGATTTAACCCACTATGCCGCAATGCCAGCCTCTGCTTTCTTAAGCTGATTTTATAAACTTTCCTGAGATAATACTAAATGATAACATTACGTTATAGTCTATGAGACAATATTCAAAATGTTTACATAAAATGAAGTTAAAAGAAAATGTGAATTTTCAATCACCCCTATGTAGATTCCTCATATATTATTATCTAGAAAACACAAAAAAAGCCAAAATTATGCAAAGGGATTACATTGAAAATGTGGCACATGAGGCAGCATCTAAATGAGGATATTTTTATCTTGGTAGATGGTCATAACAGATATGGAAACAACATGACTAGGCTGGCAATGGGAAGTGAAATTTGGGAAGTTTTGAAGATGAGTTTCAAACCTCAAAAAACATATTATGAGCAGTATATGGTAGATATAGTCCAGTCAGAAAAATGAATCATAAAAACTTGATGATTAGAAAAAGTCCTCTGTATAACTTTGCAGCATTTTTTAAAGTGCTGATAAATTCTTTATGGTGTCTTTTAGGAAATGTTCCAAGTTTACAGAAAAAAGTGCAATTTTTGCAATTGCTAGGCTAACCATCCATATATATCAATGAAGAACAGTTGGTTGATTAGATTGTTAACTTTTATATTGTTACTAATTTGTTTTGCTATTTTTTCTATTAAGTTTTGAAAGAATCCGTTAGAATCTTTAACTATGAGTATAGATTTGTTTATTGCTTATTTTTGGTTTCTTTATTTTACTTTATATTTTGATAATACCATATTAAGTTTATAAAATTGTAGAATTATTTTATCTATTTTACAATTGCTCCATTTTTTATTTGGAGTCAACAGCCTTATCTTTAAAACAATTCCTTTGTTAATGCCTATGTATATAATAGACTTTCACCAATAGACCAATCATTAATAATTATATCAATACCTTGTATTAGTAACACATTCATAGTGGTTAATACACAATTAATATATTTATGAAAAGTTTCTTAGTAGTGTTTGCTTAATATCATACTTCCATGTTTTTTTAAAAAATATTTTTATTTGAAAGGCAGATTTTACAAGGATAAGGAGAGACATAGAGAGGTCATCCATCCATTGGTCCACTCCCCAAATGATCACAGTAGCTAGAGTTGAGCTGATCTGAAGCCAGGAGCCAGGATTTTCTTCTGGGACTCCTTTGTAGATGCAAAGCCCCAAAGATCTGGGCCATTCTCCTCTACATTCCCAGGCCATTCACAGGGAGCTGGATCAGAAGTGGAGCAAGACTGGGTCATGAGTCAGAGCCCTTTGTGGGATGCAGGTGCCACAGGGCAGATGATTAGCCTGTGTGATCACCTCACAGGTCCCTCTTCCATGCCTTTTGAATACACGCTACCTGGGTCCTAGTATTTAAAGTTTACCTTTAAGTAGCATAGACCTGTCTTCATTATACACTCTGAAAATCTTTGAGATTTAATCAGTGTTTATTCCATTTAAGGTATTAACACAGGGGCCAGGAGAGGTGGCCTAGCAGCTAAAGTCCTCACCTGAAATGCACAGGGATCCCATGTGGGTGCCGGTTCTAATCCTGGTGGCTCCACTTTCATCCAGCTACCTGCTTGTGGGTTGGGAAAGTAGTCGGGGATGGCCCAAAGCCTTGGGATCCTGTGCCCACGTGGAAGACCTAGAGGAAGCTCCTGGCTCCTGGCTTCAGATCGGCACAGCACTGGCCGTTGTGATCACTTGGGGAGTGAATCATCAGATGGAGAATCTTTCTGTCTTTCTCTCCTTTTCTCTCTATATCTGACTTTGCAATAAAAATAAATAAATCTTTTTTTTTAAAAAAGATATTAACACAGGTATATACAAGTCTACTATCATGAGACTCTTTTATCCCATCATTTGAAAAGTAAGCTTTTAAATTTGGAATGATTTTAGATTTATAAGAATTTGTGTACATGGTGCAGAATATCTAATCATTTGTCCAGTGTCCCCTAATATTGGTATCTTGCACAGTTGTGGTATGTTGCTAAACTAACAAATTAACATTGGTGCATCAGTATTAACTAAACTGTAGTCTTCATGTGCACTTCACCAATTTATCACTGATGTCTGTGTTCTGTTGCAGGTCCAGCCCTGATTACCACACTCACCCTCAGTATTCACTCTGCTTTTGTCCCCTTTGAATTGCTACAGTATCTTACTATTTTCTTGTTTTTCACAGTCTTGACCATTTCAAAAAGTATTCTACATATTTTGAAAAATGTTCCTCAATTCCATACTGAAGTCATGATCATCCTGATAAAATCGCAGTTATGAATTTTGAGAAAGAATATGCCATGTTTGAAGGTTCTTCCTATTACATTGTACCAGTGAACTCATGATATGGAATGTCATAACCAGTCATAACAAGTTCATTCTGTTGAGGGAGATTGGATTTCACAGATGTCTCTGTGATACGTGTTTGTCTTTGTTTTGACTGTCTTGGTTGCAGTCCAGTCCCCACTCACCTGGGGAGAGGGCTCAGCCTTCTTTTCATGAAGGAGACATACCTTTCATTTAGGTCAGGTCGGGATTCTTCCTTCAGGAAGATGTGTGCGTTCCTCCTGTCCCATTTGTTGGTGCGTTCCTTTAGTTGTTTTATATTTTTCAGGTATTTACTTTATTCCATCTTATCTCCTCAGGCATTTAATTTCAAAATTTTGCAATATTTGTTTTAGTGCTCGACCTTGAAATTATGTTCCTGCTACACTGCAGCTGCTTTTAACTTAGCAGTTGAAGAACATGTCAGATTCTCAATCCATTTATCTCCTTTCATATCTTTTTGCTACTTTGCCCAGATGTCTTTCTTTACAGCATGTTTTGATCTCCATAGGTCATTAAAATGGAAAGTACCTAATTATTTGAAAATCTACTTACTGAAAACATTAAGTAGGAGTCTCATTATAACAACCCAAACATCGTACATCATTAATCTTGAATAGCAACTTTGTCAGTGTGGGAAAAAAAGCAGTTCATACAGAATTAGGATTGTCAAGGTGAGCATCAGATAGTGTGTATGTTCTAAAAGCTACAAGTATTTGTTCCTAGAGTAAGAGAATATCAGAAAAGCAGGAGGCAGATGCAAGCACAAATCTCACTGTGTCACATTGTGGGTATCTAACAGAAACTAATGGACAAGCAGAACAAAGGAAGGGAGAAGCATATTATTTTCTGCAAAACTTTTATTTTCATGTCATTGGTACAAATAAGTGTAATGTCTCTGTTCATTGTACAATGAACATAAAACAAGGCATTATGCCCTACAAGTAAGACATAAAATGTCCAAGGGAAGAATCAACATGAAAATGTTGAGTATATAACATGAAATCATTTCAATAAATAGCCAACATTGTTTCCAAAAGGTACAAAAATAAATTGACACACACGCATTCCCTGTCCTCAGCAATGATTTCACCATCTCCTTGCTGGGATCCCACACACAATACACATCCTCTCTTACAGGACATATAATAGTTCCCCAATAAATAATATTAGATTTCAATAAAATCCAAAAATCCACTGTCATTCAATGTGGACAATGAATAGGACAGAGGGATGTTGGATGAAACCCTTTTCATCTTTCAAATAGGAATAGGTAAAATATTAAAATAGAAGCTTTGAAAAATAAATACATAATAAATAAATAGAAGTCTTATAGGAAACCATCAAATACATGAACCCTCTTCCCCTTCTCGGAAGTCAAGCTGCTCTTCTGCGCATGTCAGCTCTCCTGAGGGCAGGGACGGTCGTGCAGCAAGCACAGCCATAAGGTTTTTCCTTCTTGGTCACTTGCTGCTACCCCTGGGTAGAGAGAGAGATTCGTGTTAGAGGTGCTAAGGAAGCGCTGCTCTTCGCACTGGCCCCTAAGACAGCAAGGATTCTTGGGTGAAATTCTTGCCTACTGTGTCTGGCTATACTCACTGCCCCCACACAGCCCAGACCCTGGTCTCCTGGATGTTTTCTTTGTAGAATAAATTCATTGCTGTCTCAAGTACACAATGGGCTGCAAAGAGCCAAAACTTGGCTCACCAAAAGATCCACATTCCTGATCTCACTGAAGCCAACCACACAGCCTTATGTAGCCGCTACTATTCTTTACCCTCTTTTGCTGAAACTAAGAACGATTCAGTAATGTCCACGTTGACCCTAGCCTTGGTTCAGGACAGTGTCCATGAAAAGCAACTGCACTTCCAAAAACCAAGGAGCACATTCGCCTAAATCTGGAGCCTTAGGTTTTCAGGCCTGAGACATTTTAGCATCATTGGTTAAATCTGCTTAGTCTTTGAGGGATTGATCCTCACTCACAGGAACAGAGTGCTAACCATCAGACATTCAATTCTGGCACCCAAGAATTGAATGCATCTGGGACACACTTCTTTGCATTTTTTAAGGGGCAAGGCCAGCGAAGGGAAAAATGACTCCTTACTCACCTGCTGAGCAGCTTCTGCAGGAATTTCTTCACCATGGGGGCCTCAGGGTTGAGACAAACGTTCTGCCCAGACTTTAGAGTGGCTCTGTGGGGAGAAGGGAGGACCACGTGAGGCAGAGGTCAGGCCAGAGCAGGGGCAGGGGGCAGGGAGCAGGGCAGGAGCAGCCAGCGCACCAGAGGGGACTTACATGATTTCGGTCTGGTCGCAGTGCGGACCCGGGGGCAACATCTTCACGCTCTGGATGTTCTTGAAGTGAATTCCCTGCACCATCTGCAAGCACTGGCAGCGCAGTTCGGGGGGCGCGGGCGCTCCTGTGGGAAGCAGAGACTCTGTGAGCAAGGCTGTGCGGGGCGCGCACCTCCGCCCCAGTGGCGTCCCGTGCGGGGTTGGCTGGCGCGGGGACTCACCTGCTGCGCGCCGGCCGGTGGCCACCAGGAGCAGCAGCAGCAGCAGCAGTGTGGCCCGCAGGAGCCGGGGAGCGCGGGGTGCGGCGGGGAGCGCGGGGTGGGCCATGGAGCTCGGTGGCTGCGGGTCTCGGAGCGGGTCAGCTGTGGGTGGTGTGGTCTTGTGGGCTGTGTGTCTCCTGGAGAAGGGATAAGGTCTTTTATGCCTGATGGATGGGGCGGGGAGCACAGGAGCTGGGTGCTGGGAAATTCCTGGAGCTTCTGGTGTTTCCCGATTTCAGGAAGGAAGACACAGGCACCGCCCTACTGCGTAACAGGCTCTGACCCAGGGCCTGGATCCAGACTTTCCTCCCCAAATCCCCAAGAGGGATGAGTTGCCATGGCGCGCTGAAGTCTCACAGAGTGAGATCTGCGTCCTCAGTGAGCTGAGTGCGCAGAGCAGGAGGGGCGAGTCAGGCTCACGGAGTTCCCGATTCAGTTACCGTGATAGGAAACCTTTAGGGAACGTTCTTTTTCATGTCTATTTGCTGTGTCAAATGGAAATATATTTCTCTCCAAACATTTTATTGGGATGTAAGAAATGACTGTTTCTTTCGGATCATTAACAGTTGGTTGCCCCACTTTGCATGTGTTACTTGAAGCTGAAGGGCCGTAGGAAACTTGAGCTGAAATGTTGGCCAGACCCAACCCGTAGTGTAGTGGTGACTTCAGAGCAGAATTTCATTTATTCCATGGTAGTGGGCCAGAAGAATGTGACATTGCCAAGAAACATTCCATTATGTGACTACTACAATATATATATATATATTTTTACCAAAAATTCTTAGCTGCACACATGAAACAGAAGCCTTTTTACTTGCTATGTACACCACTTGTCATGATTTCATTCATTACAACCTTGTATCAAGTTTCAGGAATTTTTAATGGCATCCACGCTTTCAAGTCTACTACAATAAACAAATTCATTCTTGTTTTAATATGTACTGAATGATACTTTCATTAGTTGCCCGCTCATGCATTCACTAACGCAATGAGGATATCACTAACTTAGAAGGCCAGGTTGGTAACCTTGTGGTGTTTAGTATCTCTTCCCTACTGAACTTGGATGATCTGATGTGATTACCGAGCGTAGGTATTGTTAACCTGACAACCAGAATGAGGGGTGTGGCTAAGTGTTACCATGATCTTTGAGGAGCTCAACATCTCCTTTATTTCCTAAGAGCTGTGGCTCTTTGTATAGTAGCTGTGCTTTCAAGGGAGAGAATGCAAATTTCTGAATATGTTGCTACATCCCCAAATCTGCTATCCTCCTCAATAAGAGCACTTAATGGTGCATTAATCTCCCTTCCCAATCTTTAGGACAATTTTTATTTTTTCTTATCTCCAATCTCTAATTTGTACCTATGGAGCAGTCATACTTTCACTTTCCTCTTTAAAATGTCAGTTTCCATTAGATATCGTTGGCTCTGCTTTTATTAGTCCCTGTGTCAAAGTGAAATGACTCAGCTTGGAAGTTTAAGAGGGAAGCCTGTGACTATGGCAATGTTAACATTCCTTCTTTTCTGTGCGCTCAGTCAGGACAACATGACTTAGATCAATGCAAGTAACAAACTTGGCCAAATCAGGGACTGCGGCAGTGTGCAGAGTAAGGGGATTGAGAGGATCTTGCTTCTTGCTCAGACTGTTAAAATGGCAAGATGAAAATCTGGAATTTTGCCATTGCCTGTTGATCTTTCCAAGAATAAAGCCAGCTCAGCAGAAAGACTGCTGGCATACACAGACAATAAGAATGATCAGAAAGGCTGCTAGAACCCCCTGCATGTTGTATTTCTAACTTAATGCAATAGCTGTCAATTCTATGTAGCAACAGATGTTCTCATTAAGCCAATGAAGCTTGTTTTTTCAGCACTCATGTTGAATCAAAACTAAAACCTTCCATTTTCATGTTGCTGCTAGCATTATCTACCAGAGATGGATTTCTTCACTGGTTAATTCTTTCCTTTCCTGCTTTTCTCTATTCATTATTAAATTATCATTCATTTATCTGGAATCAAGGTAGGTATTAGGAGCACAAAAAGATACAAGATGAATTCCACTTCTACCAAGCTCCCAGTCTAATGGGAGAAGCAGACACATAAACCAAAATTATGAGGCAGCAGATGAATCTCACCAGAGAATATGCCTTGGGTAATATGTGAGAGCATAAAGGTGTGACACTGACATTGTGACTCAAGAGGAATTACGGAGAAGCTGTGAACACGATCCAAGTCCCCCATGCAGGTTGCACAAATCCCATTGCTTGAGCCATCATTACTGCCTTTCATAATATACACTGGTAGAGAGCTGGACTCAAGAACTACTCCAGTTGAGGGTTGGGCATTCTAAGTGCTAGATCACTCACCCCTTAATTAATTATTAGTTATATTGGTTTTACCACAATAAAAATGTTCTTAATGAAAGTTTTCCCATTAACTACATGGCTTTCCTCCTGCCCGCTAATATGTGAAAACACTCTTTGACATCTAATTTGGGTGGTATTTACTCAAAATCTAGATATGCTAGTGGTATAAAGTATATTCCTGCAGAGGACCAGATTACAAACACAAGTGATGACAGCAGGTTTCAAAGGTAGGTATCATGAGGTGGGAGATGGTGCTTTGTGGTAAAAGAATAGAAGCTAGAAGAGCCAACTATGCTGGTAATAGACCTTGAGGGACATAGTTGTTCATTCTCATTGTCCCCTTTGCTTTTTGATTGTTGCCACCCACCAGAAGCTGGGCCCTTTGCTGGATCTGAATCTGCAAAGTATATAGTTGATGTGGTTACTTACTGTGTTCATTTCTCCTCCTCTTCTTCCTTTTTCTTTAAAGAAAGGTCTAGGGTAGCCTTCTAAAGGCCAGATACTCCAGGTGTTCTACATGGCTTGGACCCTAGTGAGTCAAACATTTTGCTGCCTTTGTATTTGATTTTCTTCCTTCTTTCTTTTCTTTCCCTTTTCTTTCAAAACAACATTTCTTCATTGGCTGTAGCACGCTGGCTTTGGGTTGTGGTATTGCTGAAGTTATTTTCTTTACGATTATGGTCCTCTGGAGGGTTGCCTGGAATTGCAATTGCTGTTTGGAATATGTGGTCTGAGAATAAAGCACCAAGGAAAGGTAAGAGATATTCATTTATTAGGTTCCAGTTCTTGGTCAGATGTGGTGTATGAGTTTCTCATAAAGTCATATTAGTACTTTTAAGAATGTTACAAGCTTTCTATACAAAAGGAAACTAGAGTGTAGGATGCTATATGTGGAGCTGGAGTGAACCAGAGCTCTTTGCTTCGGAGCAAGCATTAGCCTCATGGTTTGGTTACCCGCATTCCACAGGTAACCGTATCTTGTTCCAGGAGCTGGCTCTAGTATCTTGCTAATGCAGACGCTGGAGGACAGCAGCAATAACTCAAGTAGCTGAGTTCATGCCAGCTATGTGGTAAGCTTGGATTATGTTCCTGTCTTCTGACCTTAGCTCAGCCAAGTTCTGGCCCTTGGGGGCCATTGGGAAGTGGATCAGTGCAATGAGTAAACCAGTATTCCTCCAGATTAGGAAAGAAGTGATTGGGTAAAACATGTTAGTTAAGTCTATGGGGTATGTTTTAGGATTTTTCAGCCCTTTTAGAAGGAAATGTATTTATTTTTAAAATAATCTTCAATCCTGTTTGTACTAGGAAAACTGGAGATGTTAAAGTGAGGATGTTAAAGTGTCCAGAATATCAGCATCCCAGGTATTCCCTGGTGTGAGTCAATGTCCTTTGCAAAGCTCAGGTTGAAATTTAGTTGCCGCTTTGACATTGCTGGGAGGTAGAAAGTCTCCACTCTGATGAATGGACAGATGTCGTTATTTTGGGAGTGATGGGCTTCTGGTGAAAGGATGAGTGTATTCTGATTTTCTCTGACTTGCACATGCTTAGTGGCTCTGCTGCTCCATGATGACACAACCAGAAGACTTTTCCAGATGCAAGCATCATGTGCTGATACACAGTGAGAAATAAATTTGTGAAGTTTACGTAATGTGCAGTATTCTTACAGTCATTAAAGAATGACTAAGGGATCATCTTGCTTACAGTACCATCCCAACTGCACACGGTAGGAATTGCTTAGACACTCTCCCCACTGGGACAGGATCTGGTGTTCTGAATGAAGTCAGATGGTGAAACAGATATGTGAAAGACCTGACTGGTCTAAGCATCCTACCTCTACTGGTTCGCAAAGTGTCTGGGAGGCACTAATAAAGAAGTATATTCCACCATGGATTTTCAAGTTTGATTCAAGAGACTAGAGCAATGTGTTCAGACTATAAGTCATGATCCACTAATGGTTCAGGAAATCAGCTTTGTGGGCTGTAGCCACTATTTTGAAATTTCATACAATAAAATCTAATATAATGAGATAAATATGATGGTATAAAACATAGTATAAAGTAGAATATAACATTAAGTCTGATGAAATAACATTCTAAGGGATTTTTTTAAAAAAAACTTGGGCATTGTTCTGTTACATTTCTGTGCCTCATACCATAGGTAGCTGTGCAGAATTAAAAGCTTGTTACGCAAGATGGAGAAAAAGAACTTTCATAGCAAAAATACCCCTTCTGTGATCTTGCTACACTGACAAATGAGTATGTAATAAAGTCTTAGTTTGTAGATTATATCTGGTGAGAGTTTCCAGGCAGGGAAAAAAAAGAAGTCTGAAGCACATTCCGTTCTAATTCCATCACTCTCCTGAAAGTTTTCAAAGCAGACGGCCCCCAGTGGAGGGTTGAACAGCCTGGGCTTTTCCTGGCAGGAAGGACAGCTCCCTGAGCTCTTTTTATGCACTGTTCTCAGAACAGTGAGAAGTTTAACATGGTAGATTTGGCAAAATTTCTTTCAGCCCATTGGCCAGCTGGGTATCCTTCCTTATTATATCCAACTAAGGATGTTAGTTGTAGGAAGCACATTAGAGGAATAAAGGAAAGAGCCATACCTCGACACCTCACCACTGGCACTCTACTTACCAGTATCTTAATTCTTCCAAAATATGAATTGAAGCATTCAATTGCAGCATTTGTTATCTTTATTTGAATGTCTGCTGAATGAACTCAATGCATCAGAGTGTTTGTAACATAAAAATAATACTAACATTCAAATAACCATTTTAATTCTAATTAGTCATTAACAGTCAATCAAAAGTTACTTTTCATTAAAAGGTATCCAAAAGGGTCCAAGATTGTGTGTATACTCCTGTGTATAAACTCTTTTTTTTCTAAAGATTTATTCAATTTTATTGAAAAGGCAGATATACAGGGAGGAGGAGAGACAGAGAGGAAGATCTTCCATCTGCTGATTCACTCACCAAGCATCCGCAATGGCTGGAGTTGAGCTAATCCAAATCCAGGAGCCAGGAGCCTCTTCCAGGTCTCCCACACAGGTGCAGGGTTCCAAGGCTTTGGGCCATCCTCAACAGCTTTCCCAGGCCACAAGGAGGGAGCTGGATGTGAAGCAGGGCCATCAGGATTAGAACAGCACCATATGGAATCCCAGTGTATGCAAGATGAGGACTTTAGCTGCTAGGCTATTGGACCGGGCCTTAAACTTTTTTCCTAACTATTATTTTATTTTGATAATCTTTAGTTGATTAGGGTACAAAGCATCAAGAGCTACAGGAAAGTGGGTAAGACCATTGTTTCCACATTCTCTCTCTCTCTTTCTCTCTCTCTCTCTCTTTTTCCACCTTTACCTGGGATAAGGGATAAGGGAGAAGATAGAGGGAGAAGCCCCACCCAGCCTCCAAACTATTCCAGGGTCCCCAACCTGGGGCATGCATCGAAGGCACTGCTCAAGTGGTTTTGATAATCTAACAGTTCTGAATTGCTGCCAATCTCGCCATTCTAAGCACAATGAAATTCCTCCAGAATCCACTGGCTAATATAGTCCACCTTAGAGTCTCTGTCCAAATATTCACTGCCAGCACATAGCTTTGGTAGTTGATTGATTTGTTCTGTCCTCTGTCCTTTGTTGTGGTAGTAGGTGTCCTCTGCAGGTTCCAATGGACCGCCATATTTACTATGTGTACCTGGATATGTTGTCCACTGTTCCTTGTGAACCTCTGAAGAGTCTCAGCTTTGACACTTGCATTCCATGGTCGGATCATGGAACCTGAGATCAGCAGTTCAAATGGAGGGATTTCCCAAAAACTCCATCTGAGGTGATCCCAGACCTTATTCTTGTGCATGCATGCCAGTACAGTGTCTGGCACAATCCATCACGTCAATCAGCTTATGCACATGCTAGTGGTTGCAATTGCTGGGTCAGCTCTGTTTCCAGCCTTGTCTTCCACACAAACCAGTGGATGTTACAGGCCAGCCTGATCCTGCCCACCACACTTGGCCTTCATGTAAACCAGTGGGAGCTACAGCCTAGTCAAACTGACTCATAATAACACCCACCAGGCTCAACCCTACCCTGGTTCCCATGCTTGACTGTGTGTACAGCAGACTAGTCCAGTCTGTCCCACATCCCATTCAGCTCTCCTACAAGTCAATGGACATTGAAGCCTAGTTCAATAAGCCCACACATGTGCCAGTGGGTGCACTCTCTGTCTGGCCATGCCTGCTCCAGTCCTGGTTCTCATGTTCACCAATCATAGTGGTAACCCAAGAAGGAGGTGTCCACTGTTTCCCTGCTGGGCCACTTCCACTTGCAGATCATGCACTCTCCAGGTGGATCTGTAGTTTAACTTGACAGAATTAGTCCCCCCATGCCAGCATATGCCAGCTGATGTTGTGGCAAAGCCCAACCAACCCTCACCCATTCTGATTTATGCTTGTACCAGGAGGAACAGTCAACCCAGCCTGACTTTTCCCTGATTTAGCTCACATGAGGCCCACAGATGTTTTAGCCCTGGTCTGCCCCATCCCAACTCATGCTTTCCAGTGGGAGTAGTGGTTCAGCAAGGGAGCTCTACACATTCCCCCTACCAGCTTTGCTCCCTCTCATCCTGGTTCTCACATGTGCTGCTTGGGTGCTGTGGCCCAGTCTGGCATGGCCCACTTTGCCTTGGCATTTACCAGTGGGTGTCATAGCACAGCTTGGCCCAGCCCACCCCCCAGTTCCAACTGACGCTGGTGGGGGTTACAGCCTATCCCAGCCCAACTGGCAACCAATCCCAGCCATAATGTGTACTGGTATGTTTTGTGACCAAACCTGGCCCGACCCACACTCTATTCTGGTGCTCGGATTCGCCAGTAGGTGATGTGAACTGTTTCAGCCTAGTCTGCCCCTGACCTATGCTGGTGGGTACTGTTCCCTGGCCTAGTCTGGGCTATTCCCTAGCACGGTTCTTGTGCTCACCTGCAGGGACTGTGTCCTGAAAGAGGAATTTCCCAAGCTCCTCCATCAGAACCTCTCCCAATGTCAGATCTTCAGCACACTGGTGAGTCCATGGGCCAGCCCTTCTTAGTCTACCTCCTATTCTGGAAGGAGCAGTGGCCTTTCTTGACTGACCTTCAACCCATTCAGTTATTACTATTGGATGTTTCACTTCAGCCAAGGCTGGTCCACACCCACACCCAGCTTACACATGGCTCAGTAGGGGCAGAGATCTAGCCTAACCTATTCTATACCTACACTGGTCATCCAGATCACCATTTGGTGCTGGAGTCTAGCCCAGTTCAGTGTGCCCATCCACAGTTCACACTTGTGCTGAGGGACACTGCAGCCATATCCAGACCAGAGCACAGCTCCCACTCTGGCACAAGCAATCATTAGTGGGAATTTCAACCCAGTCAGGGTGTTCCCTTAGCTCCCCAACCGGGCCTGTTCCTAGCCATAGATTGTGCAAGTGCCAGTGGTTGCTGACTCAGTTTGGAATAGCCCCTCACCTGTTTTGGCCTTTGCCTTAGATGCTGTAGCCTGGCATCCCTGGGGCTCATGCAAACTATTAGGTGTAAGAGCCTAGCTTGGCATGACCTGTACTCCAGCCTGACTTCTGTTCTTGCTGGAGAGCTAAGGTTTGCTCAGCCCTGCCCAATCTGCCCCCTTCCATAACCAACCCACACATTAACCAACAGTTGGAGTTACTTTGCCCAGTTTGCCTGACTACCAGGCTGGGACCATGTCATCATCAGTGAGAGTTATGGCCCCTTAGGGGAGTTTCCCAAGTTCCCTCACTTAACCAACTCCCAGACACAGATCTCATAGATGCCAGAGGGTGTTAGGCCTGTGCGCGGCATAGTCTGTCCTTCCAAGTTGGCCTTGTGTGAGCTGGTGAACATTGCAGCCTGGTCCGCTCCATGTGGATGCACATGTGGGTTGCTGCAGCCTGGACCTGCTCAGACTGTTGTTGCTCCCTTTACCCGTGAGTGATGGCAGGTTCCATGCTCACACCTAGCTCAGTCCATCACCATCCTGACTCTTGAGCTAACCAACGGGACTTGCATTTCTACATGGTTGGGCCCACATAGCACTCATCCCTCAAGAATCTACCCCCAGACCTGGTTCTCCTGCATGCTGGTTAGTGTCATGGCCCTGTCTAATGTGACCCATTCTGACATTCTGTCAGATACTAGTGTCTAGCTCTACTAGACAGGTCCCCTTCCCTAGCTTTCGCATGGACTGCCATGAGGGAGTCAGCATTGTTCATTGGTAACAAGGCCTACATAGGACTCACATGTAGGCTGGTGTATCAATCTGACCCATACAGATTGTTTGGCCTCTCCCCTCCAAACCACCAAGTCTCAGTACCTTTGCTTACCTTCAAGTAAAGTGACCCTGTCTTTTGGAGTCCCTCCTATTGATTCCTCACCAATATGCACAGTGGCTTTATTCATGGACGTACCTAGGCAGCAATTCCATACCCTTAAGACCTCAGAGCTTGTAGCTGGGTGGCCAGTGGGCAGAACCACCCAAAACCCAGGACTCACTCACCATATGGCAGCAGTGGCTGTGGCCAGGACCCCAAGCATTGAGTCCGACTTAGCTTGGGTATTTCCAGCAGCCGCCAGGCAGCTGGAAGTTGTCTCCCCCTAAACTCCTCTTAAAGTGATTCAAGAAATATCTGTTTGAATTTTACCTATTTCTCAGATTAGGAAACCAACCATGTACCACACTAATTAATTTGGACCCTACATTGTAAGAACATAGAAGCTGTTTATTCCTAGTTAAGGGACAAATTATATTTGCTCTTTAATTTTAACAAAATAATTATTGTAGTAGTGAAGGTAAAATGTAGAGGGGAAGCACACATAGATGTAAAACTCTACACTCACATTGAAATGTCTGTTTTTCTTACATATTAATTTATTGCTCATTTAATTGTAATGTTATTTCTACTCTAATCTCTTCTTGATAATAAAGTCTAATATGGCGCTATTGGTAAAAACAAAGGTTTTTTTTTTTGGCTTGGCTTGTGGTTCCTCAAAGTTTTCTTGTAACTTGTACTGACAAAAGGCAAGGCTATAGAAGCTTAAAACTCAGTGTTTACTACTTATTCTGAAACAGTTCATTTGGTTTGATCTAAAGCAAGTTTCATTAGTCAAATAAACTGATTCAGTTTATTGAAGTATTCCAAGGCATTGGAGTTTCAACAGCAGGAAATTGATGTCTCAACGTGCGCTTTTCATCAAGATTTAAGAGTTAAAAATGCTGAAGAGTCAACAGGCTGAAAGCTAGTGGAATTTCCTGGTGGAGACTTTCGGTTAGAGAAAAGAGGTTGGACACCAGATACTGTTCATCGAATGTCTTGAGATATCTTCCTGAAGGCCTGGGATGTATGTTGAATTTATGGGAATTCAGGCCACTGGATTGCTTAGAGTGGAATCCCTATCCTGGAAGAAGGCTGTGGGCACAGTCTGACGTTTGAGCCATGCATGCTTGCTGTGCTGAGCCTTGAGTTGCTCCCTCTAGCTCACTTGCACTGAGTCAGGATGTGCTGCTTTGTAGTCCATAGTTTCCAGTCAGCCTTGTGACCCAATACACTGAGCAGTTAGCCAAATCAAATGTTGTTACACAATTCTGGTTGTTCCCTTGCGGCACAGGCAAGGCTGAATATGATCTTCTGTAGCCTCAGATCTGCCAGTCTTTGGTCCACTCATTGGAGCAGAAAAGAAGCAGATGAAGAAACAGCCTGACCGTGGCCACAAAGGGCAACAGAATGACACAGATTTAAAGTCATACTGTTTTCCTCCTCTGCTGAAATGACAAGCTTATGACAAACGTATGCAAGTATGACAAGGAAAACAATTTCTCGAAGGCAAATGTTTTGTGCCAAATGTTTCCTTTTTATTATTATTATTATTTTTTGTCCTAGCCAATGTGTGATGCTATCTCATTTTAGAGTCACTTAGAGTTTCATTTTTCCTGCAAACTGGGACCAAGTAGCATCATTTCACAGAAAGGTCAAGGCCAAAGTTGTAGTTTGGATATGGGGTCCCTGCAATCCTTTCTTCCTTACAGAGGGCCTGAGATACATTGAAGAATTGGCACCCATCATCACAGGCATAGAGGTGCCTGGCCCTTGAGGGCTGACACACTTTCCACTTGCAAAACTCCTCTTGACTAACAGGATATGAATACCAACTCCCTCAAGTAAAACCTGTGGATAATCTTATTAAAATCAAAGGAAGTCTCAGGAGACGTGATTGGAGAGTTCACATCCCCAGGGTGCTGCAAGAGCTCACTCTCAGCAACCTAGGGCTTCTCAGCCTGTTGGCAGTTACCGTGGCACTTGGGCAGCTCACCTGCAAGACATTTAAATGTTCATGATGTAATGTTGGCCATCGTGAGCATTTTCACACCATGAAATTCAGCAAATACTCCAAATCTGGGCTTCTTTGGGGGCTATCCTTCCACTTTTTGAGAGCTTCATTCCAAACTCAATACTGCATACACTTCAACTTGGAAGTGCTTCCCTTTATTTTCTTCCCTTCCTCTAGCCTTTGTCTTCTACCATCGCTGTTCTCTGCTGGCATTCCTTGGGAACTCCGCCCCCCAAAACTGGCTTTCTCTTTTATTCACAAAAATTTTCCCCTGGACTTTACTATATAGAAAACTCTTATTAAAAAAAAATAAGGAAAAAGAATTTAATTTTTTTTTCACAAGCAAAAGCTGAGAAAATGAAATACTAGAAGATGCAGAATCTCCTCCTCTGAGTTCACAGACTTTGGCACCCTGTGTCACCAGGTCTTGGGGCTGATGAGGCTCTCTTTTGTTTGCCATGTTGACATCAAAGGCACCACCCGGGAATTCTCAATGACTGGCTTTCCCAATCTTCACCAGTACTGAAAACCTAGTACTTTTAAACTCGTAACAGCTGATGCCAGTGCTACCTAGCAGTAAAATGTATACTTGTTAGTGGCTTAAATATCCCCAAGTGAATGTGCGGATAATGTATTTTTTAAATAAATTACAAATTTATATGAGAAGCAGAACGTCTATCTGCTGACTCACTCCCAAAATGCCCTCAGCATCTGGCTGGGCTTGGGCCAGGCTGAAGTCAGGAACCACAAACGCCACCCAGTTCTCCTACATGAGTTGCAGAAACCCAACTGTTTGAACCGCTGCCTGCTGCTTTCTAGAGTCTGCATTAACAGAAATCTGGAGTTAGGAGTCAGAACTAGGAACTTAACCCTGATCTGGGTTGTTAGTGTCTTAAGTGACATCTTTACTGCCAGGGCAAACCCCTGCCCCAAGAAAGTGCCCTCATGTTCTAGCACCAGGATGATTGAAAAGAATCCAGAAATCTAATTGTGGACTTTAATAAATGTTGTGCTATACGTAGACATTAAAAAAGATTTGAACCTATGAGGCCACTAATTTTTAGAGCTTTCTTTAGAGGACTAAGATTGTATGTCTTTTCCAGGATTAAATTCTTTCATTTTTTATTTTGAGATTTATTCATCTTTAGTTGAAAGCCAGATTTTCAGAGAGAAGGAGAGATAGAGAGAGGAAGAGGTCTTCCAACCCTGGTTCATTCCTTAAACGATCATAATGACTGGAATTGACCAATCAGAAGCTGGAAGCCAGGGGCTTCCTCTGAATCTTCCACGTGAGTTCAGGGGCTCAGTGATTTGGGCCGTCATCTGCTACCTTTCCAGGTCTTGCAGTGAGCTGGGTCTGGTGTGGAAGAGCTGGAACTGTGTGCCAGTACCACAGGCAAAGGATTACCCTGATTCACCATTTTGCTGGCCCATGACTAAACTCTTTGATCCAACAAAATTTTTCATAGAAAATAAAACGGAACAGATATTTGGCTTGGTGTTTAAGACATCAGCTTTGCACATCAGTGTACCTGGGTTTGGTTCCTGGCTCTGGCTCCTGATTACAAATCTGGGGAAGCAGCAGGTGATGGCACAAGCAGTAGAGCTCCTGTGACCCATGTGGGAGAGCTGGACTGAGTTCTGAGGTTTTCTTTTAAGGCCTTGACTCAGTCTGGGCATTGTTGACATTTGGGGAGTGAAACAACAAATGGCAGCTCTGTCTGTGTGATTCTCTGTATCTATCATCCTCTCAAATAAAATGATTTAAAACAATTTTAAGGAAGATATAGTGTTACCCAATGAAAAACTTCACATTTGCTTAAGGAAGTTCTTGTGAATCAGTTTCCTGGCTGCCAGTTTGTTCATCCGGGCTGAGAGCTCACTCAGCGGCAATACTTTGCTTAATGAGTGTCAAGATTCTCACTGCCTCTTTTCTAAATGATTACATCAGCCACTCTAATTCCAGTTAGTTTCTGCATTGATAGAATGCTCTTAAACATTTTAAGCCTAATCTCCCTGATTTCCTCTTTCAGAGACAGAAAGACTGTGAAAGTACTGTTTTCCTCATTGAGTAAATCCACAGAACTTGGGTTTATGTTATCAAAGGAGTTTACACAATCTATAGAGAACGTAAGATTGAACAAGATTGCATTTATAATGACATATTTGGGCAGAGTTATGTAAGACCTTCACTTGCCATTCATATCTTGGCATATTTTCCCTGAAGATGCCTGTTCATGTGTTGCTCTACAAATGAGATGCAGTGGTGTGGATATACGGTTTGATTGTATTGCTCAACGGTTCATGTGTTATATTCTTGGTCATGATTGGGATGGTATTGAGTAAGAGATGGGAACTAATGTAGAACAATGTGCATTTGAAAATTTAACAAAACCATACATTCGCCAGATATAAGTTTTTATGGCACGAAGCTCCTATCTTAAGACTTCTTTAAAAGAAAGAATATGGATTGCAATGTATACTTAGGTGCAAGCATAACATTCATGTAAAACAAGAAAGGAAATTATAAGTCACAAATTCATAAAGCTGAAAAATACCACCAACATAAGACTCAGAAAACAATATGTTTTTACTAATTAACAGTCTGTATGTAGTTTGTCATTTCAGGAAGAGTGACCACAAAACTGATTCCACCATAAACTTGGAGTAACTTTAAATAATTTTCTTATTGCAGAGTGTGCATTAAACATCATGGCCTGTATGTTATTAAGATTTTTAATCTTAATTTGATCAAAGACTGAACAAATAAGCTCAATAGTGGATGGGATCAGCGTTTATTTGATTTGGTGGGTTGTACTTTGGAATGAAACAATGGAAGCATAGCATAGTTATGGTATGCAGTAAAATAACTCCGAATGTTTGTTAATATTGTGATTCGTTTGCTGTATTGTCTTTAGATATTTACAAAATCAGGGATGGGAATTTTGGCATAGCAGATTAGCTGATGCTTGAGATACTCACATCCCATGTCAGAGAGATGGGTTGAGTCCCAGCTGCTCCATTTCCAATTCCTCTCCATTGAGCCCGAAAGCAGGGGAGGACGGTCCAAGGACTTGAGTTCTGGCACCTCTCCAGGAGACCTGGTTAGACAGGTCCAGCTCTGGCACTGGTAGCCATTTACTCCCTCAGGAAGGGAATAAACTAGATTAGAAGAAAACACCAGGAACTAAAGTAGGTGATTCTAATCAGTTGTTAACAAAGAGTGCCTTGGTTTTACTTCAGACAATAGTTTTTCTAAGGTTTATCTGCTCTTACACAAGCATTGTGTATTTCATAGTATATTCTTCTTTCAGGAAGAATGCATAGCCTAGCAGTCAAGACACCAGCTAAGAAGTCGTATCAAAGTGGTTGGGTTTGATTCTCAGCTCTGGCTCCTGATTTCACCTTTAGGAACCAGTAGTGGTGGTTCAAGTAGCTGGATACCTGTCAGAGCCGCTGGAGATCTGAATTGAGTTCTGGTTCCCAACTTGTGGACATATGGGGAGTGAACTAGCAGGTTCAAAAATTCATCCTTTCTCATAACTTAATGAGCAAAATTTGAGTAAAAGAGGTTCTAAATGATTTTAAGGCATGCTGTTAAACAACTTTTTAAAATTTTATTTTCTTTATTTAAGAGGCAGAGAGAAGAAGAAACATAAAAAAGAGGTTTTTCATCTGCTGGTTGACTCCTCAAATGGCCTCAACTGTTGGGGCAGGGCCAGGCAGAAGGCAGCAACCATTAATTCCATCCTGGTCTCTCACTTGGTTGGCAAGGGTCAAAACACTTGGGTCATTATTTCCTGCCTTCCCAGGTATATTATCAAAGGGTTTGATCACAAACAGAGCAACCAGTGGTCTAAAGTGGATGTCACAGATAGTGGCTTAACCCAATACACAGCAACAGCCACAAACTACATTTTATCAATGAAAGAAAAAGAACTATTATAATAGCTGGATGTATAAAGATACAGCTACACATTTTGATTTAATTACCATTTGTCCTTGTCATGAACATATAGGGTTATGTACACAAACAAGAATTCCAAGAGATTCTATGTCACATTATCATATTCCAACCAAATATGATAATTTCAAATAGAGGGAAAAAAAAGTCTATATCTTACATTTTCTGGTATGATTTCTAAATAGAAAGTTTTTTCTTGTTTGTTTTGTCTAGGATTGATGTGAGCTCAATCCTCAGCTTCTAATTTTTCATTATGATGGTTACAAGAATGTCCCTGCGTAGCTTCTAGCTCTGTGTCTTTCCACTCCACGTCTCCCTTATCTGAGTCATTTTTATGCATGTATCCTAGCACACATTCTAACTTCTGCAGCCAGAAGCTGAGTGATTGGATATGGTTAGCAAAGGGGTATTCCTCAAAGGTGTTCTCATACAAGATGTCAAGTGAAAACAAAAGGAATCATAACATGGCTATGAGTCAATGAAGTACCTACTACTAACATTGACGGTCAGGTTCCTTTTAGCAGAATTCAAAAACGGTTGCAGCTATGTCAACGTCATGCAATTAACACAAGAAACATAATAAGGGGAAGTGAGACTGAGTGAGACTGAGAAAAAAAAAAAAACGGCTATCCTCACCAGTTTGATTAAAATTGCAACTTCAGCATATTTTATAGAAACATACATATGAACACAGAAACACACACCACACTTCTAGGAAATGTCTTAAGGCTTTGAAATTTTTTTGTATCAGCTAAATGTTAATGAACTTCATGGCACAATCATTTATGTCTGAGTTGAAGTTCTGTTCTGATTGCCACTGTTGCTTAAATTATGTAAATGTGCATCCTTATATTTAGGTGAGTAACCACAGTAACAAGCATGAAAGATTCTATTGTATGGCCAAAATGGTGAGTAAGATCTATTTTATGGTTGTAATTCTATAAGTCCTTCACTGGCACTAAAGTGGAGATTTAAATTAGTAAAATAGATATCCTTTCATCTTTCTCATTCTCCACTCAAACCATTCTGGTGTCTGCTACATTAAAATGTGCATGCTAAATTTTATTCCACCATTTAGAAACTAAATCTCACCTGAATAGTTTGCAGTTCTTTAAATCCAAGTTCATGGAGGAGATATTTTCAATAGATGATTTATCCCCAGACTGACAATGCGCTATTACTCTTTTTTTTTCCCCCCTCTGGAGGCCATCTGTGATAACAAAGCTAGGTGAAAGGGATTTTAAAGGGAGATTCTGAAATCCTGGGGAAATTCCACAAGTAGATAGGACCTCACAGTCATGTCAACAAAAAGCATTGTGCAGCCAATGAGTCATGCATCAGGCATGCTGACGTTAGAGCGGAGCGAGACAGGGAAGTTGATTTTGGACACAGGAGCTCTTGGCTGCTGAACCAAAATGACTGTGGAAGGCTAATTATTCAGCAGATCTTTCTTGATTGTTCACTGTATGCAAGGTGACATTGTGTGTGGCGGAATACCAAGTCTGTAGGAGACTCACAGCACACTGGGTCGAAAGGAAATGCAGAGAACCGTAATAGCCGGAATGCACAGGCGCTGAGGTGACAGACACTGTTTTGTGTTGTCTTACACTTTTGTCTATCTATTACGGCAAACTATAAACAATGTTAAGAAAAGAAGCATGGAAAAAAGGAAACAAATGGAGTGAACTAAGAATTGCAGAACAGAGAGAGTTTTGAGAGCCATTAAGGAGAGAGATTCAGATATTTAAGAAGAAATGTAGAGATTCTATTTTGATTTCTACACCAGGCTGTTCATATGAAGGAAGTTCCAAAATTCATGAAAAATAAGACTTAAACGGTAAAGCTATTTTGATGCGAACTTTTTTAAATCTGTGGGTATTGCTCTCATTTTCAAGGGGTGCACATTTTCATAGGCTTTTGGTAGCAGCAGTCATGAGCTGAGGCAGGAGAGCAGTTCTGTTGCCTTCTCCTGCCTGTGGTTACTGATATGACCAAAAGGTGAACAGTCAAGAAGGAAAGACAGCAGTCTTCGAGTCTGGGTTTTGGACAGAGACTGCCCCAGTGAAGTCAGGTCCCTGGCTACTTACTCAGCTCCTTGCAGTCGCCAGTCAGCCCAGCGTTCTGATTCCATGACTCAGAGTGCTTGATGCCCTGGTTGGGTGTACATGTCAAAATTGCAAATATGTTGGAACAGGACATTGTGGTGAACATCCAGCCATCAACTACCTTGGCTGCTGTGTTTCTTTAACCCTTGAAAATGCACCACAATATTCATAATGACATTATAACAATGATGACAAAAGTGGACTGTAGCTTATAAATGCCAAAGAATCCATATATAAGATTGATAGCTTCATTGAGTGAGTGAGTGAGTGATGGTTCCAGTACTTGAGGAGGCCACATTATGTGCGCCACAAGTCCATGCAATGACTTCCCTTGCTGGAGCTGCCAACACCACAGGAACATGGTCCCCGAAGGACAGAGCGTGTGGGGACAAGTGTCCCTTCTCCTTGGAAAGGCCACCTCCTTAACCTCTACATGATCAACCCTAGCTCACTGTTTCCAAATCAAGTTGCAAAGGCACATGAAAATTCTTCCATGCTTTCCAAACCCTATGCTTCTTTACAGTGTATACTCTACTTACTATAATATAATTACTGTCATATGAACACACAGGAACTATCATGTAGGACCAGAGAAGATGCCGCCATCTACAAGAAAACATCGAGTGAATGCTCAGCAGATACGCAGCCTACGTACACCCAGACTGCGAAGAGAAAAATTTCTATTTTTTAAGTGGCCTAGATTGTGGTCTTTTGCTATGTCAGCCCTGGAAAATGAATAAATCCAGAACATTATTTTTTTCTAGAAGGTAAATAGTCATCTATTGCACCATTTCATGAGAAATAATATTTCATTCTTGTGTAAGGATGTGTGGTTATATTATACAATAAAATGTACCCACCACCACTACCTTGCTGTAATTGCTGTCAAAAATGAATCTATTCATAAGTATCAAATAAATTTAAATTGAAAAATTATTCAAGAAGAAATAAAAGAGACATGCGAAGTAAATGGAATTCAAGGTCCTATATTTTATCTTCAGTTATTTTTCTATGTCTGTGTCTTTATCTCTCTAACTTCATTTCTCAACCTCTATCCCCTTATCTTTATCTCTAAACTGTCTTAGATTCTATCTCTCCATTCATGCTTCCAACCAACCATTCAACCAGCTATGTAAAAATACAATTGACATAATTACTACAATTCGAATTAAGTTTGAAGACTAAATACTAGCATTATTCCACCATTAATTTCCTGGTTTTGGGCATTGTCCCTATTTCTGTAGCAGAAATTTCATGTTTTTAACAAGGAGAAGGTGAGGGACGAACCCCTGTACCTAAAGAAACTGTATTGTGGATAATAATTTAAAAAAAAATAGTAAAACAAATGATTCTAAAAAAATACTAGGAAATCTTAGTAATATTCTGGAAGTATTTATATTCTTGTAATTTTTCTATGGTTTGATGTTATTTCCAAATACAATCATTATAACACAAAAATGAAAATCAATTGAGTAATACAGTCTTAAAATTAGTTACTATACTAAATCAGGTGAAATTTTAACTAGGGTGAAACTTTGTTAGTGTTTGTTTCTGTCCCAAAGAGTTTCAAAGTGCAGGTGGCACTTTTGGATTATGTGTAACTTCCAGTAACACAGCACAAGGATGAAGGCCCCCACACATTTTATGTTGCAATAGTATAAATAGCCTCGGGAGTGTTCTAGTTGGGACAAGTCCTCAGGGTCAGCCAGCATAAACAAGGCTTCCCAGCAGGCCCTGCTGTAGGTGGGTCTTGGGCAGTTGCCTGTTTTCCGTGGCACGTGTGAACACATTTTCCTGATTGAGAAAGTTTTCTTTCACTTTGATTCTCAGAAAGCAAGGATAACAAAAATGTTTAGAGATATGCTTACAAAAAAAATCTCTATTTACATGCATTTAATACAATCAGAATTCCAACATGACTTTTGTGGGCCTTGCACACTTTAACCTTCTTACCTTTCCAACACAATAATTTCAATATTCAATATTATTTTGATATGACTTTAAACTCTTCAACTTTTTTTTTCTGTTTTAGACACAGTTTAGAAGATTTTTGTAGGCCTTAAAAATGTTGTCTTGTTATAAGAAAAAAAAAAGATGCTTTCTTTTACCCTAAACCCTCATTTTGTTTCTTTTTGATTTTGAAATAAATTAAACATTTTTCACAAGAACCTACAACTTTTTAGGGCCCCAGGTACCATGCTTACCATGCTAATGCACCCATCAGCCTTACTTTGCATTAAATTGTTAATTATTTAGGCTCTGCCTCTACACTGCTAAGTAAAGTTTAATGTTTGAATTGATATAGACATCAGTTGTTAAAATTCAGAATGAGGTCTGTAGCACATATATTTCAAGTTCAAATGTTATTTAAGCTTACAGATGTATACAGTGCCCTGCAGTCTTACCTTAATTTATAATTTTACGCTATATCCATAAGAAGCCATGGTCGGTTGCTTTCATTGAAGCAGGTGACTCATGAGTGTTGTCAGATATTAATCATCTATATGACCTGGGCACCCTTAGATCCTGCTCTGTTCTTTCTTTTTTATGAACAGCAAAATGCTTTTTCTTTTAATAGAAGAGTCTCTGGTCATGTTTCATGAAAGAGATTTAGCTGTTGATCAGATCACAAATTCCCTCTTACAAGTAAGTATAATATCTCAAAATGTATTGCAAAATCAAACAGCAGGAAAAAAGTGCCATAAAGCACTTTTATTATTTATATTGATTTTTATAGATTTAATATTGATTTTTAATAACGACAAATAGTATCTTTTCTACAGGAAGTTGTTTAATATATTCAATGAGACTGATTCTGAGAGAATGGCAGCAAATGTCAAGATCTTTCCTCAAAGTTCCTGGTGATAACTAGGATTTTGACCGTGATTTCTGCATGTGTGGAGTATCAATTGCTCAGTGCACTTGGTGAACAGATTTCAAGATAAATATGTCTGTCTAACAATGGTATTTCAGTTTGACCTAAGCATTCTGCTTGTTTCTGTCGTCCAAGGCAGTGGGATCACTGACTTGATAAGGCAGGTTCCGAAACACAATCTGAGAAGCTGAAGAGTTTAACAAAGCAGGAGAGAGTCTTTGAAACAAATGCTATGTTTGAGTGAAATTTATCACAAGTGAATAAAGTTCCAGGTTTGCCTCGGTTGACTCTAATAATCTGATGCCAGATGCTGGGGGAATTTCTTTCACTGTGGTGTGAAGTTCATTGATGAAGAGACTTATGCCTGGATTTACAGCCAACTTGAGTGTAAAAGGCAGTTCCGAGAGGCGAGTTAATTTTAAAGTTAACTCAAGCATTTTACCTGATGGAATTCCACCAACTTTTTCTGAGAGACAATGGTAATCTTGCTTCCCTCTACCCAGACCATTGAATATGTAGAACCTCAAAGAATATTAATTTTTCAGAAAAGTCATGCCAAAATAGTTCTTTGGTTATTAGATAATTACTTTCTGTTTTTAAGGATGAAAAAACATGAATGAATAAAAGCATTCAAGAGTCATCTTTCCATGGTTCACAAAACTGTCTCAGGAAGTACATGAACAAAGCCTTGAGGGGCTAGAGTGCAGTTGCAGCTCTGCCAGCGGCTCCTCACTCATACCTACCTAGCTATGCCACATCAGCACTCACTTTCTGTCTGTCGAGAACTTTCTCTTGTCAGTAGACTCCATGACACCAACAGGTCCATGGGCTGGAAATACTGGGAAAGACCCACCAAAGAAGCAGGCTTTCACTAATGACTGACTTGAATTGTGTGTAAGGGCAACGGCTCATGCCCAAGTAAGCATTCTATATGATTTCTATTTTTTTAAAGATTTATTTATTTTTATTGGAAAGGCAGATATACAGAGAGAAGGAGCGACACAGAGAAAGATCCTCCTTCTGATGATTCACCCCTCAAGCGGCCGCAATGGCTTGCGCTGTGCAGATCTGAAGTCAGGATCCAGGCGCTTCTTCCAGGTCTCCTGCACGGGTGCAGGGTCCCAAGGATTTGGGCTGTCCTCGACTGCTTTGCCAGGCCATAGGCAGGGACCTGGATGGGAAGCGGGGCCGCTGGAGTAAGAACTGGCACCCATATGGGATCCCTGCTAGTTCAAGGCGAGGACTGTAGCTGCTACAGTATGGTGCTGGGCCCATTATATATGATTTCTAACAGTGCCCCAATTAGATTGTAGTAAATTTCTGGATAGCCAGCACTTCTTTTTTATTCACCACTATCCCTATTGAGTTTTCTGGGATCATTTCTGAAACTTCCGTTTGGATGTGTGCCTGAGTGTCTCCTTTTCACTGTGACGGTACAAACCATCCAGAATATACATGTTTACATATATATTCTAATTAAAAGTATCAGATTGAACTATTATGAAGTTTCATTTTGAAATATTTAAATACTTATTGTGCATATGCAGCAATAAAGCAATTAGAATTATACAAAATTGATTTCAAAGACATATCTTAGTGAAATAGCATTTTGAATTTTGGATCAAAGCAGAAATGGATGCAAACTCCTAAACATTTATTTCTGATCTAGCATGCTTCCATTACGTGAACTTGCTTTTGAAGTTACAGAAGTGTAAATACACATTTATTATTAAATTGTTTGAAATTTAAAGTTATTTAGAAATCTAAGTTGTACTTTTTATAAACACATTTACATAAAGCACACAGATTCATTTTGTATATAAGCAGATGTTACATATATTTGATTTTGATTGGACTTATTTTTGTTCTTATTTTTTTTAAATTATAATTGGCACAAAATTATTATACATATTTACAGGGTACAGCACATTAAAATCTTCCAGGTAACATTGGGCATCTCTACTTCCTTAAACATCTACCCTTTTCTTTGCTAGAGAAATTTAGAACTCCTGTTTCCTAGATCATTACCAAATGCATAATAAATTGCTATAAATGATACCCACCCTTCTGTGTTGTACATCTTCTAGATGACTGTATGTTGCTAGCCATTGTTCAATAATCATTTATTTCCCCTTATCCATACCCTCACTATCCTCTGTTCTCACTATTCTATTTCTACGAAGTCAACTTTCTTCACTTCCACATATGAGAAGGAGTGGTATTTGTGGCTACATTTGACACATACTCTGGACATGAACTTGTCTTTCCTGGTTCCAGGAGCTCGGCCAGTGTCATTCTGTGGGAGGTGATATAGTGCTTGTTCCCCCAAGCACAGGGATCAGTAAGGGACCCCATTGGTTGCATAGGAAGTTTTTTTATCCCAATATGCATCACACCATCCAGAAGCTGTTGACCTGAGAGCAGGAAAATAAGTCATTTTTGCTGATTCTTGCATTTTAAACTTGTTTAAAAATATCATTAAAATATAAAGTGTAATGATATTTTAAAATATAAGTTTAAATGTAACTTTAAAATATAAATTTAAATTTAACTTTAAAATATAATTATCTATATAATTAAATATAATCTAAAAATTTCATATATATGTTTCTAACAATATCCTGATACTTTCCTTCTTTCCAACCTCCAACCCCCTTTTTGCTTTACTTTTTTTGTTTTTCCAATATTTCTGTAATAGCATGCTTCCAATTTATTGTATAACCACAGGCTCAAGGTTCCTCTGGACAGAGTTTTCCAAGTAAAAGCTAAGTAAAATAAATAAAACAAACAAAATATATATCTATTTCTGCAATATTCATTACCCTGTGCAAATTGTATAAATCTATGGAAACAAATTACTCAAATGTTCTTCTGACATTTTTGGTGTAATATTTCTCTAAAAAGTTTCTACATTATGTATATATATACACCTCTTAGCACGGTTAAGAATACATTGATTTTATAGAGAAAACTTAGGCACTCTGTGCGGAGGTCAAGAAATTGGGAAGAGTAAATTAGACAACATTTCTCATTTGTTTATGAGGAAATGGAAACTCACAGACCATGAGAGAAATGCAAATGCATATTATCAACATGTAGATTGTGAAAGTAGCTTTTCTTATTTTTTTACCTGTTATTTTGTCATATCATTATTTTTTTTCTTTTCTTAACTTATTATTAATTTTTTTTATCATTTTATGATACAGTTCCATTGGCCTTGGGATTTCTCTTCTCCCATTCCCAAGTCCTCCCTTCCCCCCACTGAATTCCCTTATATTATCACTATAGTATAGTTCTTCATAAGCAGTCATATGTCCATCATTGCAGGTAAAGGCACAGGCAGAGAGTCCAGCATCCTATTGTCAAGATATACTTAACAGTTCCACTGGGAGTCCATCTTTGGTCTGGAAGCAGAGATGCATATCGTATTGTATCCTCACATCTGGATATGATAGTCTCCATTACACAGTTACTATACTTCCCTGTAAATGAAAAGCCACAATACAATCAAAATTCATGAGGTTTAAAGCTGTCCTTGACTGCTTTCCCAGGCCACAATCAGGGAGCTGGGTGCGAAGTGGAGCTGCTGGGATTAGAATGGGCTCCCATATGGTATCCCAGCACAAACAAGGCGAAGATTTTAGCCACTAGTCTAAACAGTGCCAGGCCCACAACTAAACCATCTTACAAACTGTCAGAATCACAAGAATCTTCGGGCAAATATGATTGATTGTTTTTTTTTTTTACTTATTTTTAGGCCAGCAAGAGTGAAAAATAGTTGGTTGCCCTACATGAAGCGTTTATTTTTGCTGTGAAATCACAGTTCAAGTATAAGATATCAATGCTGGAAATCCAGAGTAAAGAGAATGCCATTTTCACTTGCTCAGTGAGAATTTCCATAGATGCTCTGGGCTGATCGCAGAAGTCCTAGCAGGTTCCAGTGTATTAAGAAGGTGGTCTGTAATGAGACTTGCCTACAGGAGCTAGGTTATGTCTGGCAAAGCAAGGTGCAGAGGCAGCAGCTGTATCAGCAATCAACTGTCATGAGAGCAGTCCAGGGAGAAATGATGCAATGGTGTCCCTGTCCAATGGGACCACAGCTGGGTTAGCTTCTCAGCCTTGTTCTTTGACTTCTCAGGCGAGTTTTAGAATGGATACAGCTTGGCCCAGGACAGGCATGACTCTGGTAAGGCAACTGTATAATGCTGAAACAGAAAGTTCTTCCTTGAACAGCGAATTCCATGTCTAACTTGAGATGCTGTCAGTAAACATAGAACATAGAAGGAAAGTTTTGCTTTTATTTCGAAGATATCTGATCCCTGAAGGAATATTTCAGGGTCTGTGATTCAAGGATGATTTCAACATGCAATTCTCATGGGTAATACCTGTTCCTTTGTCTTCGCACACAGAAACCCTGTTTTAACCATGGCAGGGCTGAAGGTCAAGAACAAGATCATGGATTTGAATTTGTCTCCTAATTCTTATGTCCTGGAAACTTAATCTTTAATGTAACAGGATTGAGAGGTGGAACTTTTTGGAAGTGTATCATGAGGATTCTGCCTTCATGGATGGATTAATATCATTATCATGGGAGGGACTCATTATCACAAGAATGGGCTCGTTATAAAGTGAGTTTGCATCCGCACCTCTCACCTCTGCTCTGTTTCATCTGTGTGATTCCTTCCACTGTGTTCTTAGTGTCCTGACAAGGTGAGGCCTCCACCATGGACTTGGTGTCCTCCAGAACTGTGGGTAATAAGCATGTGTTCATTGCAAATTACTCAGTCTGCTGTGTTATAACAGCATATGAGAGACTAAGACAATAGGTGGGAAATGTTAAGTTTGTGACTTTTTATTTCTAGTCTATTGAGTTTATTATCAGTTCTCAAGACTTTCTTCTAGGTTTTACATTGTTTTATTTTATGCTTTTATAAAAAACAAACAAAAACACCCAGAGCGTCCAATCCAGGAGCAACTAGGATGTAATTTGAAACTTAAACATTTTTTCAAATGGTGTGTATGTTGATTTGAAATTCAAGTCTTAGGTTGAGTTTCCAGGGTTTCTCCAAGTTTGTCACAAGGTGGCTCCAAAGTCATATTTTCCACAGCTCCACATTCATGGAGAAGTGAATTAAACAGGAAAAAGTCATTAAACAAAATATCTGTGGCAGTTAACAATCCCACATGTAGGTGGCTCACTTTAAATCAATTGTTTATGTGATGAGAAGACACACAAGCAATTTTATATGTTTGAAATGGGCAGAAAATCTACTGAATGTACCCAGGTATATTTCTTCAGGGCTTCTTTCAAAGGTTGTAAATAAATTATCCTGCTGATGTCATGTACTTTAATAAGCAAACAACAAGGAATAGAAAAGCTAAGAAAAATTCGTGATATATACCTTTTGCTTCTTTTATATTTAAAATTAGTTTTCTGAGTGCTTCAGAGTCCTGTCTTCTTTCCCTTCTTACACCTGCAATATAAAGAAGCAACACAGTCTATACATCATTAAGAACCTGTCAGAAAGCTTCCGATTAAAGTCTTACAACAGCATGACTAATTTATTAGCGTTTCCTCTTATCTCAAACTCCTTGAATTCCTAAAGGGAAACTTCAAACGTTTCCTTCCAGAGAGTGCAACATTCTTTTCATGCTGGTTGGTACAATGATAGAAGAGACATTTGGTAATTGATTGCAAGTAGTAGAAGCCATTTGAATGTATAATAAATGAATCTATGCAGAAGGATGGTATCCTAGTCTAAGCAGAATTGTAGCGTGGGCAGGTCTCTTTAGAATAATCACATTTGTTTCATGAATTTTTCTTTGCAAATTAAATGAGAAAGCACGGACAGTTCTGAATATTTGGCTCTCAGAGGGTAAGGACTTATGCCAACTTTTTTATTATCACTGTTTTCACCTAGGATACAATGAAATAACAGAATTAATTGTTAACTTAATATCCATGGGAAAGATCCAAACACTACTCTACTGATATTTCTTTTTTGATTTTGACTTGATATTCAAATATCAAGTATAAATGGTACATTATCTTCCAATTTTGGATGCTTATTTATTCTTTTGCAGGAGGAGGAGGTGATGGGGAATGTTGAACAAACTAGCTCTATTTGGAGTGTCACAACCTGAAAATTATGGGAATGGTCTTTGAATATATTTTAGCTAAATATATGCATATGTATGTGTGTGTCAAATATTTATTTCTTAATTTTTAAAGCATTTTATTTTTGATGATGTTTACATAGTTGGTTAGGGTGGGAAGGATCCAGGAACAGAGGAAAGTGGGTGAGACCGTTGTTGCCACATTCTCTTTTCCTTCTTCCTGTATCTGGGGTGAGGGAAGAGATAAGGGGAAAACCACATTCATAACTGTCTCAGTACCCAAGGATGGGGAACAGCCACCCAACCTTATCCCAAAGTCCTCGGTGTGAAGCATTCTCCAATGATTCCACAGAGGTGGGTCCACATATACTCCCACAGATTCTGACCCAAGACCTGATTTCCTTGTGTGCTAATTAGTGTTATGTCCCACTGCAAATTGCCAGTCTCCTGTTCTGATTCCCACTGGCAGGTACTGTGTTCTAGCACTGTCAGGCAGTCCCTGAGCCCCAGCCTTAGTGTGGGCCCTTGAGCAGTATACAGTGGTAGCTGATGCTAACTGCTTTAGCCTATGTCCTTCATGTGGACTGGCATTTAAGTCTGACCGTAAACTGTCCTCCAGTTCCCCCATTCCAAACTGCTCGGGTGTCAGCTCCCTTGTTTACCTGCAAGTACAGTCGCCTTGTTGATGAAAGTGCCTCAGCATTCTTTCCTCACCTGTAGCACACTCCTTCATCTGTTCTCCCTCACACACACTACCCACCCCCTTTCCTGGGAAAGCTGCTCTCCCTTCTCTGCTGTGGAGTGGATGTTCCCTGAAGGACCCAATGGACTGCTATATCTTCTTTTTGCATCTGTGTATACCATCCTTTGTTCTGTCTAAATCACTGAGGAGGCTCAGATCTGCAGTAATAGGAACCTTGTCTATGTAAGTCCCTCAGGGGCTGTTCCTCCCTTGGAAGTGAGCCCTCAAGTCCCTGCACGCCCCCACTTGTGCCATCCTCCAGACCACCAGTGAGCCTGGACCCTCAAGCACTCACAGGGTGGCACCAGAACTAGGCAGGTGACCCCAGGCCCCGCAGAGCCACCCCTCCCATGGGGCTCCTTATTTCTTCATTTTCATTTATAAGAAGGAAAGAAAGAAAGAAAGAAAGAAAGAAAGAAAGAAAGAAAGAAAGAAAGAAAGAAAGAAAGAAAGAAACAGAAAGAAAGAAAGAAAGAAAGAAAAAGAAAGAAAGAAAGAAAGAAAGAGAGAAAGAAAGAAAGAAAGAGAAAGAAAGAAAGAAAGAAAGAAAGAAAGAAAGAAAGAAAGAAAGAAAGAAAGAAAGAAAGAAAGAAAGAAAGAAAGAAAAAAGAAAAGGAAAAAGGAAAGGAGAGGAGAGGAGAGGAGAGAGATCTATTAACTGGAGTATCAAATGCCCACAACCTGATTAAAGCCAGGAGTCAAATACTTCATCTGGGTCTCCAATGTGGGTGGGAGAGATTCAGACCTTGAACTTGGCTCTTCTTTCTCTCAGGCGCGTTAGCAAAAGGCAGCAATGGAAGCGTAGGCAGAGGGAGGACCCTATCTCAGGTACTCCAAAATGAAATGTAAGTATCCCAACCAGTGCCTTAGCCTGTTGCCCTGCATTGCTCAGCGCTCAAAGACTGCATCTTTGAGTGACTCTATAGCCTTTCAAAGCTATATGAATGAGGTTTGATATGATTGTACAGACTACAAAAATATCTTTATCTTAAAAAAGGCAGAAATAAAGTAAAACTTTTGAATGTATTAATCTGTAGAATTCTTCCAGCATCTGGCAAACAAGAAAGTAAAAGCAAACAGTTTAACTGCAGTGTAAGTAAGATATAAATTAGAATCAAACATGACCATATTATGCTCAGAATTCCCAGCTCCTTGATTAGAAAGAATAATTAAGATTATATTGCCTACTGTCTGGCGTGATAGCGTAGTGGATAAAGATTATATTGCCTATTGGTTTATGGCAAGGGCTGCTATGACTGGTCATCAAGACATGGCCTTAGACATGTACTGAAGTGCTACATAGGAACGTGGGTTTATATTCTCCTGGCATGCCAGAACAATACACCCTTTGATGCTAATTTTCTGAGATAAGGTGTTAACATACAGTTACTGTGAAGACATTTGTTTAGGTTTTACATTCCATATCAGAGAAGCGGGATTTTGTATCTAACCCTGCTTCCTGATTCTAACTACATAGTAATGCGGACCCTAGGGAGGCAGCAGTCATGATTTCTGTAGTTGGGTCCTACCTCCCACATGGGAAACCTAAACTGAGTTGCCAGCTCTTGGTTTGGATGTGGTCCAACCCAGACCATGGGGACTATTTAGGGTATGAACAAATGGACACAGGCAAGCTTACTCACACTCTCTCTTCTTCCTTGTCCTCTGCCTCTTATATGCAACTTCATATCTGACTTCTTACCATGTACCAAAAGCTAAATCATACTTTTATAGACTATAAATTGGATCAAGTACCAGTATAATAGGCATATATCTACCTACTGCATACATGAATGAATAATCACATGAATTTATGCCAGGCTCCAGTCTATTTTTACATATTATTTAATCTAATGTAAACCACAGTTTTATCATATAAGTACATTGGTCATTTTTATTGAAGAATTAAAATATAAAAGCTTCAAATGCTGGGTTCTGAATGTTTGACTGTATACTATTACATCATGTAATAATTGATATGCAAAAGGAACACCAAAGTGGTAAGGAATAAAGAATCATGAAAGGGGTTACAAAAATGAACCCTCATGGGCATACACTGAGTACTTTTACCGTTATTAGGGACCTCATGCATTCAACCACTGTTCTGTGATTTTGCTTTCAGAGCAGGGAATTGCAATTCTAAACCTCTGATTCATTCTTTGAATAAGAAGCACAGCTGCATCCGTAACTGGCCTACTCACGTATTTATGTTCTCTTTCAGTTTTTATAAAACTACATCAGTAGGGTCCAGCGCGATGGCGCAGTGGTTAAGGTCCTCGCCTTGCATGCCCAGGATCCCATATGGACGCCGGTTCTAATCCCGGCAGCCCCGCTTCCCATCCAGCTCCCTGTTGTGGCCCGCGAAAGGACGGCCCAAGGCTTTGGGACCCTGCACCCGCGTGGGAGACCCGGAAGAGGCTCCTGGCTTCGGATCCGCATAGCATCAGCCGTTGCGGCCGCCTGGGGAGTGAATCATTGGACGGAACATCTTCCTCTCTGTCTCTCCTCTCTGTATATCCGCCTTTCCAACAAAAATAAAATAAATCTTTAAAAAAAAAACTACATCAGTGTTCTGACAATTATAAGTTGAATATAAACATGTTCAACCTGATTCCAGGATTTTATATTTTTGCTCAGAATTGAGCAGCTAGTCTGGTTTTAATTTAATACCTAGTTATTATTACTTTGTAACAACAACTTTGTTATGACTGAAATTGATGTCTCAGTCTAATGTTAAAAAGGTAACTTATAAAACTGATCAGACATTAGGAATAAATATATTGACTTACACTTTTCCATTTTTGAATCATTTTGTATGTTGTCACTAGGCATGTTGAAGAGCTGCATGTTGAAGAAGCATTTCCTCCCTCATAGCTGATAAATTATAGACATTTCTTTAACTTTTCATTTGATATCTGATGCAATACACCTGCTGCTTGCTAGGTACTGGCTATGAGACTGTTGCACATGACATCAGTACTTCAGGTTCTGAAATGTTTTGAATTATTATTATTATTATTATTTTTATTGTTGCTTACATTGTATTATGTAGTACAGTTTTATAGGCGCTGGGGATTCCCCCCACCCCTCCCATACCCCTCCCCCCATGGTGGATTCCTCCACCTTGTTGCATAACCATAGTTCAAGTTCAGTTGAGATTCATTGCTTGCAAACACATGCCTAGCATAAAGTTCAGCGTCTTATTGTCCAGATAAGTTCAGTGGCCTCTTGGGGAGACCTTCTATGGTCTGAAGATAGGTCTAACAGAGTAAAGATCCGGTCAGTTAAAAGCCCCAACAAGGCCTCAGTATCAATTATTATTTTTGAGATAACATTTTTAATTTATATTTTAGTGTTTTTGCACTTTTATCATTATTTTTCATTAAAGACATTCATAGGCACAAGGAGTCCTTCCTTTCCCTGAACAAATATTTACTGAAGATATACCAAAAACACTGGAAACCATACTTAAATCTGGGCCTTCAAATCCAAACAGAAATAACCCAAAATATCCAGAGATCACAAGGTATTAAGAGACCACAGATACTATGCTAATTTCTAATTAATTCAATAAAATATTTACTGAAATAATTGGAAGCCTAAATATACAATCCTAAGAGAGTTTATGTAGTTATCTTGTGTACCTGGAATTTTGAATTATGACCCATTGTATCAGGAAGCTGCTCCCATGAGATTCCCTTGTGGCCAACAGCCACAAGCTGAGCTGCAAGACACCCAAAGGCTTTGGCAAAGGCTGGAGAGCATTGAAGGGAAAGTATGCTATGAGTCTAGGATGGTTTCTTCTGGCGGGAGGTAAGTGCTCATAATGTGAGGGTGACAGGTCAGTCAGGAGCCAGCTAAAATGAGTAATTTTTCAACACGGAATGAAAAATGTGAGCAAAGGTCTTTAGCACTAACGGGTTGAGCCCAGAGAATTCCAGGCAGGAGACACAGTCCTAAAAAGTGATTTCTGTGAAATTTAAGAAATGAAGGGACCCAGGTTTGCATCAGTGAGCAGGTGGAGGAACCACTGTTGAAAATTCTGTAGTAAGAGAGGCAAAAGGGAATTCTAGTGTACAAGACCTTTAGACTCATTCCTGAGGACTTGGGCACTAGTTTGGAAAGTGAAGCAGCTGGTGGTGTATGCTGGGCAGGGGACAGTCATTCCTCCCTGATTTATAGTTTAAAGGATCACAGTGTAAAGTTTGTTAACAGTAGAGACAGGTAGGACCTGGCAGGGTGGCCTAGAGGCTAAAGTCCTCACCTTGAATGCGCTGGGATCCCATATGGGCGCTGGTTCTAATCCCAGCTGCTCCACTTCCCATCCAGCCCTCTGCTTGTGGCCTGGAAAGCAGTCGAGGACAGCCCAAGTTCCTGGTTCCCCGCTTCGGATTGGCATAGCACCGGCCATTGCAGTCACTTGGGGAGTGAATTGTCAGACGGAAGATCTTTGTCTCTATTCTTCTCTGTATATCTGACTTTCCAATAAAAATAAAATAAATAATAAGAAAAAAAGTAGAGACAGGTAAACTTCAGGGGAAGATTTAAGAGGCTCTTAAATTATTCAGGTGAGTGAAGATGGTGGTTAGACCAAAAGGGCAGAAGTTCAAGAGGTTGTTGCACTTCAAAGGGAGAGCCAATGGTGTTTCTGTTGGATTGGATGGAAAGTGTGTGAGAAAGACATAAATTGAGGATGATTTTCAAGGTATTCTGTAATATCGCCCCAGGCAACAGAGGTAAGGATGGAGACAATGGAACTGGATCTAAGAGACCTTAAAGGATAAAATGTATAAGAATAAGAAACAAGAAATGTCTTGTTTAATTTTAAGGGCCAGTGTCACTTTACCAAAGTATAAAGCATCTTGCCTATATTTTAAAAGCTTCCTTTGGGGACAGTGTTGTGGTGCAGTGAATTAGGCCACAGCTTGCAACATTGGCATCACCCACGGGTTCTTGTTTGTATCGGCTCTGCTCCACTTCAGCTTCCTGCCAAGGAGGATTTAAGTATCTGTGTTCTGCCACTCATGTGGGAGACCTGGCTGGGATGACAGGCTCATGGCTGTGGGCTGGGCAGCCTTGGACATTTGGAGAGGAAATCAGGTTCTCTCTCTCTTGTCTCTCTGACTCTGCTTTCAGATAAATAAAGAAATGTCTTTTTAGAAGCCTCCTCAAAAGTAACCACTGCCTCCAAAGTTAGTTTTCAAGTAGCAGTCTCAAATCACATGTTACTTCTGGTCCATTTCTTTATGTATTACATGGGTATAGTTAGAGGATGTGAAAATATGAGCAATTTAGAATTATAGAGGAAAAAATGAGCTCAAAAACACCTGTGTTGTAGGAAGGTACACATGTGCATTGGAATACATAGAACTTTCTTGCAATCACCCCCTTCTGTCTTTTTGCATATTAGGTACCAAACTTAATTAGGGAAACCAGGTTGAATTGATCAAAAGGAGTATGTTTACCACACTGAGCTGTTTTCTGGTAGAACTCAGCAGTCAATATTGCAAACAACTGTTGAGTGATTTTTCTTGTCATCTTTCCAGCTTCCATCTTAATCTGCTCCTTACTCCCACCGAATCCCTTCCTCTCTGATACCCAGAGTATTGCTGCTGCTTTCTTAAAGACCACACCATGCCATCCAGAGCCTCTACACTATCTTGCTGAATGTGATCTCTAATATAAAACTAAGTTACAGTTTTACTACAGGAGCGACCTAACTCCTAAGCACATGTGCGAATTAAATACATGTGTGAACCCCTTTGCCCCGCCCTCCTCACTTTCTCCTCACATTTATTTTCCCATTCTGCCCTGTGCAGAAGAGGTTCATGCATGAAGAGTGTACCAGTGTGTGCCTTTCTTCTTTCCTGGAACTGTTCAGTGGATTCAGACCTGATTTTATTGAAAGCAATGTATACTTGTAAATAATGATGCCTTGAACAGGATGAAGATCAGAGTGAGATATAAAGGATTAACATGACATTTAGTAAGTTAAGTAATTTTGATTCTCTCATGTAAAAACAGCCCAGTCTCCCTGCATTTAACAGAAAACATTAAAGAGAAAATAGAGGATTGTTCACACTTCGTTTTGTAGTTGAGCATATTCCCAAACACATAAAAATATGAAAATTGACATGGGCACTTGAGATGATGAGAAGAAGGTGGAATTAAATTAGGATCAGTCCTGACTAAGTCGAACAGGGGCTCTAGGCGCCATTGGCTCTGTTCTAACCCAGAACACCGACTAATGCTTGGTGGCTCTGCTGCAGATTGAGAAATGGCGAAGTTTCTCAACATAACAGGTCATTTAATGCAAAGGAATGAGAGGCCTCTGACTCAGTGTCTGGTGTGTTTTACGGGCAGACCACATTGTATTGTTTAAAATACAAATGCCTCCCAACACAACCCACCACAGCAGCTGTCAGGGAATCAGGCCACTTGTGAGAAAAGTTATAAGAACTATAACCTCTTGAGCAAGTGTTAAGCATATTGCATAATTATAGTGGCTTCGTAACTTTGTTTACTGTCACATAAAACAAACAAAGTGGGGAACAGAACACTGAGGAGTTCTACGTCTGAGCGTCATCCCAACACGAGTTGAAAACCTGTGATGGGAAAACTAGTGAAGTTGGAGAGAAGCAGCCAACATATGATCAGAGAAATGCAAACCACACAACTTTAACTTGGGCATCTACAAAATAGAAAAAGAAATCCTTTTCCCTCTGTAGGACACCCAGAGACAAATGTGTTTCTGTGGAGAGAAAATATTTGCTTTTTGTAAAGAAATGCCATGGTTTTGGCTTTTCTAAGATTAGAACCTGAAATCAGCACTCGGGTTGTAGCTGATGTGTGAGGGAATCTGGGAGCTCAGAGTGGGAGGTCGGAAAAGCACAACGGGAAGGCATGGGAAGCTGACGCAGGAATGGGTGCCTTTGAGAGTCACTGCTCTGGGCAGCAGGGCCTGTTTTCCTGGGATGCAGAGAGAGACTCAGAGGCCTCCTGGAACTGTCTGACTCGGAGTCCTGCAGGCTGGACAATGGAGCCATCAGGAGCTGGTGATTGCTACCTGGGCCATCGACGTCCACCTCTCATCAGGTCCCATTTTGCACACTAGTCTAGCTGACTGCTTCTACCTTGTGCAAAGCTGTGAAGTGGACAGAAACCCTGTCTTGGGGTAAGGTGAACCATGCAAGGTGAACCTGGGGCTGTATGAAACCCCAGGCTGCTCCATGGAGCACTGAAATTAAGGTCGCCTTGGGTAGAGGACAGAATGTGGCGTGCTGCTTTCATTCAGCTTCCTGAGAGCTCCACGTCGAGTGTCCTTGGTCTCTTGAACATCACAGAAGCAAGTTGCACTTGGCATTGCCGCTGGTCCTGGACCATCGTCAATAGGACCATCTTCCCATCCATTCTGGATTTTCGTTTTCTTCCATCAGAAACTGAGCTTCCTGTAATTTCCTTTGCTAGCTTACACACTGATGCTTGAAGGCTTTGAGCTTTTGTTTGTTTTGCCTTTAACTGGTCACATTGCTAAACTTTGCCATTCACCACATCCACGTGGAATAGAAATATGTGGGTCCTCCTAAGTTTCAGTTACCCTATATCAACCACTACAGTAACTTTTTTCTCTGGTGGCCCATGACCATGAGGTTCTCAAAGTCAGCAGGTGGCAGTGTGGCTACAGCTTCTGTGACACTTCCTGTGTGCTCTGGTACTAAACTTCTTTTCCTTGAAAGCAGAATCTCTTAGTTGTCAAGACTTAGCACTGTGAGTTCTGTAAAGACATTTTCTGCAAGCTAGTGTGTATACCTGCACTCAGAGAGGTCATCACTACTGCTGGGCCTTGTTTTCCCAGCTCTGGCACTATCCACATGCAAGTATTTCACATCCTGGAGGACAGTGCAAAGACCTTCAAGTGGCATCTCCCTTAGTAGCTGTCTTTCAGTTGGAAAATGACGTTCAGATTCCCAAAATTTGTTTACGTCACTGGGAACAATCACATGATTTGGGTTATAGTAAGATTTCCAGAAGTCTACCTCATTCAGCTTGATGACTCTGTATTGGCCATACCCAGAGGAGTGTGCCCCTGCCCACATCTTCCCTTCTCCCCATTGTACTATGGAGGTCTGGAATTTTGCATCCCCTGAATAGAATCTACAAGATAGTACATGATACTTACTATCCTGAAAATAGTTGTTTGATCTTACAGTTGTTGATTTCTCTGAATACAGCTGTCTGTTCTTTCTTAGGGAGAGGGGCTCTCTCTTGATGAGAATACTCTGCATTGCGTAATGATGTGAGCAATATTAGCGGAAAATGTCAGTTTTCACTTAGCGTTTGAGCCGGAGACAGGCTCTCATTTCAGTCTCACATTCTTTCCCTGCTCATGCTTAAACACCCTCTCAAAACCGTCATCTGTTACAATGGGATCACTGCATCATCAATACTTTATGAGTGACACAATGGCAAAGTCATATGTCTATATCCTTCAGAAATCATAATCACTGTAATAGCAGATAAGAAACATCTTTGGATAATTATCTTTTGGCAAGATGGCTATACTATAACAATAGTATAGTCATTTAAAAACGGTCACAAGGGTACTATTCTGTTATTTAATTATATCCTGATGTTGTAGGCATAGAGAATGGCAGAATATCCAGCAACTTGTTGTCAAGATATATTGAACAGTTTCACTGGGAATCTTTTATTTGGGAGTTAAAAGTTTTTAGAGTGATTAAAGCAGATTTCTCTTTTAAAATAAATTTTCAGCCCGGCATGGTGGCCTAGTGGTTAAAGTCCTCACCTTGGGCGCGTCGGGATCCCATATGGACACCGTTCTAATCCCAGCTACTCCACTTTCCATCCAGCTCCCTGCTTGTGGCCTGGGAAAGCAGTGGAGGATGGCTCAAAGCCTTGGGACTCTGTGCTCGCGTGGGAGACCCAGAGGAAGTTCCTGGCTCCTGGCTTTTGATCAACTCAGCACCAGCTGTTGCGGTCACTTAGGGAGTGAATCATCAGATGGAAGATGTTTCTCTCTGTCTCTCCTCTTCTCTATATATCTGACATTGCAAAAAAAAAAAAAAAACCATAAATAAATCTTTAAATAAATAAGTAAATTCTATTTTATATTTATTTTTATGATGTTTACATAATTAATTTGGGTGGGAAGGGTCAAAGATTAGGGAAAAGTGGGTGAGACCATTGTTTCCAAATTTTCTTTTTCTTCATTCTGTATATGGGGAAAAGGGGGAGAAAAGGAGAGAAGCCTGAACCAGCCTTCCAATGGCCTCAGTACCCTCAGTGCCCTCAAGGATAGGCAATGCCCACCTGATGTCATCCCAGGCTCCCTGGTGTGGAGCATGTTCCGAGGGCTTTGCTCAAGTGGTTTCAACAGTTCTGAAGTGGGGAAATCCTTCCAATGTTCATTGGCTGAAGTCTCCATTCCCCCAGGTATTTGCTGCCAACACTTGGCTGGGATAGTTGGCCAATTTCTTCTGCTTTTCTTCCTCTGCTGTGGTACCAGATATCCTTTGCAGCCTCCAATGGACTGCCAAATCCTCCATGTGTGTGCTATCTACTGCTCTGTCCAAGCCACTGAGGAGGCTCAGTTCTGACACATGCACTCCATGATGAGATCACAGTTTCTGTGACTCTCCCCATGGTTGAAGTTCTGAATCCAGCAGTTCAGTTGGGGGGAATCCCCAAAGAAACCTCACCCGAATTGATCACAAACCTTATTCCTTTGTGTGCTGGCGAATACACCATCTGGTTCAGTGTGTCACCGGCATCAGCCTACACACACACTTATAGTTGCAAATCTTGCATCAATTCTGCTTCCAGACTAGTTTCTTAGTAAACCAATTGATACTGTGGCCCAGCCCAACCCCACCCACCACACACTCAGTCCTCATGGCTACATCCTAGTTGAAGTGACCCTTGATAACCCCCACTAAGCCCATTTCCATCCCTGGTTCCTAAATTTGCCAGTATGTGCAGTAGACTGGTCCAGTCTGTCCCACATCCCATTCATTCCTCATACACATCAATGGGCACTGAAGCCTAACTCAACCCAACTTACCCCACTAACCAGTCCTCACTCGTTCTGATAGGATCTACCTCCTGTCCAGCCAGGACTGCCCCAACCCCTGGTTCTCATGATCACAGCAGGAGTTACTGCACATCAGAGAGGTGCCCACAATTCTTCCATTAAGTTCACTCCTAGTCTGGGATCTTGCACTCTTCAGGCGGTTCTACAGTCTAACTTGATAGGATTTGCAGCCCCCACCAGTCCCACCACTGTCAGTTGATCCTGTGGCAAAGCCCAACCAGCTTGCATACACTCTGGCTCATGCATGCACCAGGGATACAGTCAACACAACCTGGCTCTCCCCTTAACCCAGTTCACATGCAGGTCAACAGATGTCGTAGCCCTATCTGGCCTGATCTGTCCCCATCCCAGTTCTCACAGTGGGAACAGTGGTCCAGCAGGGCAGTCCCCCAGTAAGGCCTCTCCACTAGGCTTGCATGCCTCCCCCTAACCCATCCAGGTCTCACGTGTGCTGGTGGGTGCTGCAGCTGAGTCTGGTATGGCCTGCCTCACCTATTTGCCAGTGGGTGCTGTAGCCTAGTCTGGCCAGGTCCACCCCTGCTTCCAGCTCATGCTGGTGGGTGCTGCAACCTAGTCCAACCCAACCAGCCTCCTGGCCCTAAAGTGAACTGGCTGGTATTGTGGCCTGACCCAGCCTATCCTATACCCTGTCTTGGTCTTTAGATCTGCCAAAGGGTGTTATGAACTGGCCCAGCCTGCCCTGCTCCCAGACCTGATACACATGTGTGCTGAAAGGCACTGTAATCTCACCCAGTCTGAGCTGCTCCCAGCCTTGGTTCTTGTGCTCACCTGCAGGGACTACAAACTGGCAAAGGAATTCCAAGCTCCTCAAGTAGGCATCCTCCCAGGGACTGATCTCATGCACACTGGGGGATCCTTGGCCCAGAATGACTTAGTCTACCTCCTGTCCTGTCAGGAACCAGTGGTTTTGCCCAACCAGTCCACACTCATTCCAATTCTTCTGTTGGGTAATACAGCCCAGTTACACATGGCCTGCACCCAGTCCAGGCGCTCATGTGGTTCAGCAAGTGCCAAGACCTAACCCAGCCTGTCCTACACCCACCTTGGCTCTCACAAATACCAGTAAATTCTAGCGTATATACCAGTTTGATACACCCCAGACCCCAGTCTACTCCCAAGCCAAGGGACACTGCAGTCATGTACATCCCAAATTGCCACCCCTATTCCAGCTCTCATGTGCACCAGTGGGGACCACAACCCAGCCCAGGTGTCCTTTAGCTCCCCAACCAGGACTTTCCCAGACACAGATCTTGTACTTGTCAGTAGTTGCTTTGATCTAGCTTGGCATAGACCATCCCCTATCTTGGCCTTTACCATTAGATGCTGCAGTCTGGTTCAGACTGGCTCACCCCAGTCCCAACTCTTGCTGGGGGTGTGCTGGAATCTAGCCCTACCTAGTCTATTTCCATCCCTGGCTCATGAAAACTGGTAGGTGTGATAACATAACAAAGGATGACCTGCACTAACCCCTACGTTCACTGAGACAGAGAGCTTCTCTTTGGAATGTATTTATTGTGCATAAATTAACACAAATCAGAGAATGCATAGATAGATTTTGCTGGTGAGAGATAGCAATCTACAGAGTGAAAAAGAAACAGTTTATAATAAGGGAACTAATAGAGTTTCAAGGAGCTACAAAGTGACTTCAAATTGAATTTCACACTTAGTAATTTCCTTGTCTACAAAGCAGCAAAAATAACATTCCTCTGCTCTCAAGGCTGTTGGGAACAGTAACCCATTACTATATGTAAAATGTTCAAAATATTGCCTCACACACGTTAGCTCTTGGGGTTATATTTGTCACCACTGAGAAAGCTGCACTCCCCACTTTGCTTCCTGCTTGTTACAGTGGGCCCTACCGTTTAGTTGGATACCTGCTATATACAAGTGTTTCTTTTTTTAAAAAAGATTTTATTGATTATTTATTACTGTCAATTGCTGGAGCTGTGCCAGGTTGAAGTCAGGATCCCCAGGTTTTATGCAGGTCTCCAACTTGTTTGCGGAAGTCCGGGTGCTTAAATCATCTTACACTGCTTTTCCAGGCACATTAGTAGGGTGCTGGGATCATAAGTGAAACAGCTAAGTCTTAAACCAGATTACATATGGTATGCCAGCACTACTGAGAGAGGTTTAAGGTTCTGTGCTGTAGCATTGGCTCTGCCATGCCATTATTTTATCCCAAGTAATGTTTTATCAAATCTTCCCGCTCTAAAGAAGCTGTTCTTGACTGATTCAGAGATGAAAAGTTTAATTTCTAGAAATTCATTAATGTGTCCAATTGTAGCTCTAGCAGACCCAGAGCTAAAATTCAAGCTGCCCTTTTTGACTAAACCACATAGCCCCGAGGGTTTAGACCACTATGGAAATTTTGGTTACACTACTTTGTTCTGAGGAACTTTCTGGTAGCTTACCCTGTGGAACGTGACTTGTGTGAAAGCTCCAGCTCATTTTGAATGCAATGATATTTCGAGAATTCTATGAGACACTCTTTCTGTTCCCTCTGCCTATTGACCCTTACTTAGTCGTCTGCTGTGAGTTTTGCTCCCAGAAGAGTTTCCGATTTCCAGTTACTTGGAGGACACATTGGTTTCCAAGCAGTGGCCAGCTGGTATTAGTTTAACCGGCTGGTGTAGTGTCTTCAGTTTTACACTGCATATTTTTACTAAGGCAATCATTCTGGCTCAATGAGTCCAGGCTTTGTGTTTCTCAGAACTTTTTCGAAGCAGAGCTTTTCCCACAGCCCTTGGCCAGAAGCAGGCTCTTCTTGGAACTTTCTCTCCTTCAGGCTCTTGCATTCCATTGACTCCATGATAGTGTCCACATTTGGCTTCCACTACCTGGTTTAAGCCAAATATTTTGTTTTTCTGGCTTCTCCAACTGCTGAAATCTCTCCTTCTCCCCATTTCTTTCATGCTCTCTCTCTCTTCTCTCTCTTACTCTTTTCTTTCTTTTCCTCCCATCTTGCATTTAAAGGACTGCTTTGTGTCTTACATTCTCTGACTATTCTGCCTCTTTGGCTAGACTGGTGCCAGCTTTGACTTGGAGCCATAAGGTAATACAACATACCCATGCACAGGTCACAAAACAGGTGGAAGACTTGACTTGAGAAGAATCAAAGATCCTGGATTTAATAGTGCTCAGATGCATCTTGGCCAACCACTGGTTGCATCCCAACCACTTAGGTTTACTGTGAATAGGTAAGCTTTATTTTCCAATTGCAATCTCGGTACTAAATCCTCATTGTAAACAGAAACGACACCGAGAAAAGTTAGTTGGGAGATAAATCTTAAAAGACTAGGAATGCTCAGGAATTGTAGAGATGACAATGAGTATTTCAGAAGTTGATTAAATTCCAACAGTATTGTCCACAATAGCTTTCTGTTTACATGAGACCTAGTCTTTGATCCGATGGAAACAGGAATCAGGAGAAATAGAATTGAGCTGTCTTATTAGATTATTTACTTTCTACATGAAGGAAAATGAACATTTTGTCAAGCACAGGTTGGTATATTTTTGGAACTAGAGAAAAAGCAATACAGAGTCTTTTCAAAAATACTTTTTAAAATGATCTGTAGGGGCTACCATTGTGGTATAGCAGGTTAAATCACTTCTTGCAGGGCTTGTATTCCACCAAGGCACCAGTTCAAGTCACAGCTATTTCACTTCCAATTCAGTTCCCTGCCAATGTGTCTAGGAAAGCTTTAGAAGCTGGCCCAAGTGGTTGGGTTTCTACCTAGACTCAGAAGAGGTTTCTGCCTCCTGCCTTGGCTTGGCTTCACCTTAGCCATTATCTCCATTTGGGGAGTGAACCAATGGTTAGAAGCTCTTCCTCTCTCATTCTCTCTGTCTCTCCTTTACTCTATAACTCTGTATTTCAAATACAAAAATAATCTACCAAATAACTTATCTCTAATTATTAGTGAATCTTCTTAGAAAAAATCTTCTTCTGGCTATGACACAAATGGTTATGGAATACAATAAAGATGATTGAATGTTTAACAAATAGTCAAGATCTTGGAAGACAAGAATTAGCTGAAATAAATTACACTTAATTTCTTATGCTCAAAAACTTTATACAAGGAAGAGCAGCATGCAAATGAATAAAGTATGAAACATATTTGATATTTAAGCCTAATATGAGTATAACTTTTAAATCAGATATTGTAGTAGAAAATTATTTGGCAATTCATGCATTGCACAACTTGACAAAGGAACATTATTATTGATAAAAGGACCCTTTAACTTCTAACACAAGATTTGTTACTGATTTGGGAAATAGAATAAAATAACTATATAAATAGATCTTTAAAAGTCTGTATAATCAAGGTATCAAAATGTATTAAATTATAATTTTTTGCTTGACAGAAAAATAATGAAATGTCTAGCTTGAGGTTTTACATACATTTCATAAATTCCTAACTTACAAATGGATTATATCCTAAAATTGTATTTCTAAGTTAGATTGTTAGTATTTGAAATGCATTTCCCATAAAAACAATAATGTCGTAACTGATGGGATAATTCCACTGAATAACCACCTCTCACACATACATACATTTCACTAATGAAAACACATGCACACACACACACACACAACTACACTTTTTCTAACCCCAAATGTGAGGTAACAGAGTGTAGCACAGGTTTTGGTGAGAGAACATGGCAATAATCCACCAAAAATGGTTAGGACATCAATTAGCAGTCTGGGAAAATTCGTCTAATTTTTAGTAATTTTATTTTACTCATCTGAAATGGAAATAATAGCCCCTCAATAGTATGGTCCTGATCATTCAGTAAGGCAATGTAAGCTCAAGTCTTTTTACATTGTTATGTGGTACATACATGTCTGTCATCAACATATTCCAACACCCCAGTGGTTCTGCTATTTTTGGCGTTAAGTCATTCTTTGTAAAATCTGTAAGAGGTAAAGGGCTATTTATCATGTCTGCAGAGAGGGCAATGCTGTGTAGCAAACAGGAACTTTAATAAATCAGAAAGTATATTGTTGCCACCATGGTTGGGTCCAGAAGCCATCTGGCCAACAGAAATGTTTCTTCACTGTCTCCTCCCCTTCCAGGCTGTAGTGCTTCCCAGAAAGCTATGTATGTCTATCCTTGCTCCTCTGATGGCTACAGGCACTCTGTTAATAATGCTAGCTAACTTCCATGTTTGTGTAATTGTCAGGACTCCAGTCCTAGGCAGTGTATGCAACTGTTGAAAGGAAAATTGCTCAGTGGCACTTGTTAAAACACTGGAAGTCAGGACCACTGCTGTGAGTAAGGACTGTGGCAATGGTATTTTGCAGAAGAAAGACACAGAGGTCAGCTCTGAATGACATCAGTGAGAATTTATAGTCAAGGGGCAGGATAGGGACCCAATGGATGGAAAATTACTAAAAAGATTCTGGTTAAGGTGACCTTACTGTATTTCTTCTGAAGACAGACCAGGATGATCAGACATCCCTAGGAGACGGTAGAAGATAAGCAATGTGGTATCAGAAAACAAGAATATCAGAGAGGACCAGGGGGATTCATTCTTGTTGAACTGTTGAACAGCGGTCCTTATTAATCCCGATTTTTACAATTCAGGGCACAAATGGGCCTAAGGAAAGCTTCAGAAACCTGATGAAAATTAGTCAAGTGAAAGATTTTTGTGACTGGGAGACTTGGTTCTTTGGTTAAACATTAAACTGCTGAGAGCAGAATTCATACTCTGGAGTGCCTAGCACAATTCTATACACGAGATAGCGGCACAAGGCATGGAAAGCAGAGGCTAGGAGGGTATTTTCAGGGAGAGGGAATGCTACAGCCTTGTCTCCTCGCCGGGTTATTATCTGTCTCAGAGTAAGGAGGAAAGGCAACAATTCCCAAACAAGTTGAGAATGGGCAAAGACTGCAAAATAACTGGAAAAATATGAGTTATGGGCAAGTCTGAGGATATTTGAGAAGCAAATCACTTGATAGCATCATTCGCAGTAGTTTCTTACAGGAACACTGAAAGGCCATGCATTACAAGTTGAGGCTGAAAAGAACTGGGGAAAGATAATGGAAGTTAGTAAGAAAGTCATTTTAGGTTAATTCTATGAGGACTAAACATTAGGAGCGGGGTCCTGTCAGCTGCCTGACTTGCCTTGGAATCTGCCATCTATACAAAAGAATTCCCTCTGATTCCTTTATTTTGAACTGCGTTGACTCAGCTAAGTCAACATTCTACAATTCTGTATGTTAGCTGTTTTATTAACTTTTTATGGATTATAAACCTATTTAATCATTGCATAATGTAATGAGTTAGGAACTACTGAGGTAAAGGTAGCTCAGAAATTGTAAATAATTCACCTGAGGTTATTAGCTCAAAAGTGGCAAGATTATGGTTTGAACCCAACAACCACTGCACTATTCCTAAGTCAGGTCCCTTAACTGTTGTATTGTTGAGACGCTTCAGGATAAAGAAAGCGTTTTTCACTTGAGTGGTCAATTTCTGTATGTCTTGGTAAGAATACTTAAAAAAAAAACTTTTCCAAATTAATATATGTATTAGTGTCTGTTCAGATGTTATTATGATATCTCCTCCTTGACCCTGTCTCTCTCTTATCTGTTCCATGTTTTCACCAGCTGATGGCATTGCTTTAGGGTCTACTCAGTCCTTAGCCATCTGAAACTGATTTCGGTTAGCCATTAGTTGGAGTCAAATAGCAACTGGCCTGGCAAGAGAAGGGGTTGAATTGTTTTGACTCAAGTTCACTTCATTCCTTTTGGAACCCACAATATATGATTCAAAATTGCTTAATCTTCTATTTCTAAATCACTGGGCCTCAGTGTCACCTCAGAAAACAACCAAATTCCCTCTGCTTTATATGGCAGAACTAGAATTCATTTCAGCTTTACCTGATAACAAAGGTTGCAGGCTCTTTGTGCAGTCAACCATACAGTAAAGCAAAGGAATTGATCCAGTTGTGGGACTGAAGCTCCTCCAATGGACCATTTTTGGTAATCAAAACCTCTGTTTTGTGAGTTATCCTGGCTGCTAGGTGTGCAGTATCTCCCTTAGTCTCTTATGACTCTGTGAAACAGATGCTATTTTATTATCTATAGAGGAGGAAAAAGAGACCAAGAATGATTAAGAAGAAATTCACCTAAGATTGGTTCATCAGGGCCCTTACTACTTTTACTTAAGTGCTCTTTATAGTCTTAGTGTACACTAGGTTATCTGTTTACTGCTTTACAATTTTTTTCTACAAGACAGATGTGTGTGTGTGTGTGTGTGTGTGTGTGTGTGTGTGTGTGTGTGTGCTTGAGCAGCCTCCACAGTTTACAATGGAATGTGTATCTTTACCAAAAAAAAAAGATGCCTGGATTTTTTAAAAAGATGCACCAAAATAAATTTATGTTTCACTGCCACTTCCCACTATCTTTTTTGTTTGTTTTTAAAGATTCATTTATTTTTGTTGAAAAGGAAGACCAGATTTACAGAGAGAAGAGATGGAAAGACTTTCCATCTGCTGGTTCCTCCCCAAATGTCCACAATGGCCAGAGCTGAGCAGATCTGAAGTCAGGAACTGGGAGCTTCTAGCTCTCCTACATCGGTTTGGGGTCCCAAGACTTTGAGCCATCTTATACTGCTTTTCCAGGTCATAAGCAGGGAGCTGGATGTGGAGTGGAGAAGGTGGGACATGAATCATATGGCACTTGCAAAGTGAGCTAATGTCTCTGGCCCCACCTCCCATAATTTTTTAAATGTACCCCCTTGTACATATAAATGTATATGTATTCTTTTGGAATGTCACGTGTTGTTCTATAGCCTTGGCGTGGTTGATTTAACTTAATCCTCATGACAACTGCATCAAGTAGGTATCATTATCTTTCCTGTTTTATAGATAGGGGAGAAAAAGCACAGGATGGGTAAATCGTGTGTTCAGCATCACATAGGAATCAAGTGGGTGGAACTGCTCTAGTGACCACACATCCGTGCTCACTGAGCTCAACTACCTCTTACCGTTTATGTTGCCACCAGAACTCTTCCTGAAACTGAGTCATACCCACCTTCCTCTAGGCACCTGTAATAATTTCCTATTATTTATGAAGTAAACTCAAACATCCAAGGCTCTTCACAATTTTCCTCTCTTTTCATATTCTAGTTTCATTTCTCCTGCTGATTTCATCTCCTCTAGATAATTTACCACCCTAAGGTAGTTAAAGACAGTCAATTGTTCATGACTTATCTGTGGACTGGAAGACTCTTCTTGGTCTTTTAGGCTCCAAATCAATCTTCATATTGTCTCAGATAATTCTCTTTCCAAAAAACGTCCCCCTTTTCTGTGCAAGACAGCCCTTATCTTTTGCATTTATTTATATCTAAAAATATCATGTTTCACTTAGTTTGCTGTATACTGTGACAGTTATTCTTCTCTTACTCAGATAAGATATGAATTTCTTGAGGTTCAAGACCATCGTTAAGTCTGATATTTAATGCAGGCTGTTGACATTCAATGAATACTGCTGCATCAGAGAATTTAATGGTGGTTGAATGCATATTGTATGCATTCTAGCTTTGAGGGGAGAATAATTCTAATTGGTGAATAAATCAACTCTCAGAATAAATAAAACTTACTTGTATGATACTTGTCAATTATACTCACATATATGAATATGCAATTTCTATACTGCATTCACTTTTCATATGAGAGTGCAGTGATAGGAAATTCAGACCCTACTGGATGATGTCATCCCAAGGCAGACCAGTTCAAGGGCAGCACGCTAACACACCCGGCTGAGCTCCTACAACGTGCAGCTTTCAAGTCAACTGTCTGAAGAAGTTCTTTCCAGAAGTCCGTCTCCATTTTCTCTCTTCTGCCTGGAATTGACAGCGGAGCAGTTGTAGAAGTCACAGTGGAGGATCACAGAGCATTTTACTTTAGATTGCTAGCTTAGCTTCACAGAAGCTGCTACTTTAAACTTTTGTTTTTTTAAAAAATCTATTTTTATTTTATTTCTTTTTATTTGAAAAGCAAAGTTACAAAGAAAAGGAGAGACAGACAGACAGAATTTCCATTCTTTGATTCACTTGCTAAGTGGCCTTCAATGGTCAGAGCTGAACTGGTTTGAAGTCAAGAGCCAAGAGATTCTTCTGGGTCTCCCATGTGGGTACAGGATTCCACAGACTTGGGTCATCCTCTGCTGATTTACCATGCCATTAACAGGGAGCTAGCTGGGAAATGGAACAGCCAGGAATTGAATGAGATAACAGCGCTGCAGGTGGAAGATTAGCTTCATTTCCCATGATTTCAGTTCCACTCTGAACTTATTAAATGATAAAAATATAAACTTCTATATTGCCCATTCTCTGAAATGTGGAGACTACTTACTAACCCCCACCCCATTCAATAAACTCCAGAACACATTTCTAAAAAAAAAAATCCTGCTGGGATTTTAGGTTTCAGTTTAAGTACTCTTTCGTCAAAGAAGCCTTTTCTATGTTTTCAATCTAAATCATTTTTTTATTATGTCCTAGGTTGAGGCTCAGCTCTTACATATAGCTCATTATCATTTATAACTATGGTTTATATTTGTGACTGTGTCACACTTGATCAGAAACTGCATGTGCACAAGAACAGGGGGCTGTCATTACAATGAATTCTATTGGAAAGCATTGCTCTCAACAAGAATATTTAAACTTTTCTGTCTTAACCCTTTAAAACACTCAAAAATATTTGATGCCCCAAGGACTGTTTTTTTAGAAAGGTCACTGACATTTACTTTAGTAGAAACTTAAACATAGACTTCTTACACACTTCATTAGTAATCACGGGGCTGACGTCATTCCTTATCACAGAGATCTGAAAAACGTGTTCAGTTTTGATGAATCAATGCTAAAAATGTAAACAACATCTTAATGTTCAGGAGATGGTTGAAACTGACAGATGCCTGCAAGGTCCTCAGGGTTTCCTAGGGATTCCTAGATCGGACTTGGAAAACCATGGGAGTACACCCTACATTGTCACTGACTAGTTCTTATTTTCATTTGTTTTAATATGGAGTTCATTTTGCCTGGTTGAAAAATTCTTTCAGATTTTTGATGTTTGACAGAGTTCAATAACAAAAGAAAAATCAGTCTTCTTTACCAAAGTTGTTTTTGAGGGGGAAGGAAATAAAGACTCTGTCAGGTCTACTTTTAACTGAGCTAAAACCTGATACTTCTGTTGAATATGTTAGTCATGGTTTGAATTAAAATAGAGCTTAGTGATTTCTGTGATCTAGCTTCAAATCTAAACACTATCAAAATTATTGCAGAATGTTTGGTTTGTGGCTAAGTAGTTGCAGGTCCTTCCTACTTGATCCAAAAACTATGAAGACATCCCCCAGTGCAATACCACATGTTGAACTTTCAGCGTGAATACGTCTTCTGTCAGTTCCTGATTACCAAAGGAAGGTAAATGAGTTGCAAATAGAGTACATTGGAATCATTAAACTGTAATGGAATTTTCAATGCCATCATTAGCAAAAAGTTTTTAAATGTCTGTTTTCTGGGAATGCAAACAATTTTATTTTTTAGTTTGCAAGGCAGGATTTATTTACGGGAAAAAAAGGGAAAAGGGGAGATTCTGCCATAGTGGCAGGAGGGGGGTTCCAAGGAAGAAAAGGCCTCAAGGAAAAGACAAGAGGTAGTGGTAGAAATGGTGTTTTTTATGCCCCATCTCAGGGGAGTCACCCAAAGGACAAAGGGAAGAAAAAAGAAAAAAATGCTTTCAAAATGGGCAACAATCTAGCACCCAAATCAATGAGTGAGGCTGGTAGGTTTCTGCTCTCATTCTGATGCAAGTTTGTAGAGTTTTTTTTTAATGTCCAGGGCAGTTAAGAATCTGTCATTTATAAATCACCTCCTATTCTCTAAATAGTTAGAATTTAATGGAGTATACTTAGAGTCTTCTTCAAACATTCTACTAAGGTGGGGATTTCTCTGTGACCCCAATCTATCAAGGATTTGCTCAAGTTAAAATCAAAAAGGTTAAGTTTAGCAATTCTCATTCATGAACATTTGGTAGATAAGTAGATTAAAATAGACCAGTTAGTAGCTTGCTACAGCACTATGGAAACACTTGTAGGATTTTACACACACTTGTACTTTTTAGGTCTCTGGCCTTTGTCTTCTGGATAACAGTTGTGACTAATAACACAGCAAGATCATAACTTTAGTGATTTTTGGACATTTGTACCAATAGCAGGTTGTTACATCAGCATTTTGTTATTATAACCTAAGGATGTCACATCTTGACAGCATCTTTTAACATAACCCAGATAGCCTAGTTAGTGGTCATCTCTATAAAATGAGAGATAAATTCTTTGACATTCCCAGGAGGCCTACTAGGAATACCAAAGTCCACAAACTTGAAACTCATTGACTCTTCAATGACTTTCAATGACTGTCAAGGATGCCAAGAAGGCTTAAAATATCTGATTGCAACAGACACTATATAGACAATTGATTATTGACGCAAAATGATCATACAAATACTTCCAATGAGTATTGGGCAACTTTTGTTGTTTTTGAACCAAGAAAACTCACTGAAAGACTAAGAACACAAAGATTACCCCAAAAGAACAAAAACCATATATCTGGTTTGTCACCAAAATTAAAAAAACAAAAACTTGAACAAGAGCTAGCACATGATTTGTCTCATACCTTGAAGCAACTTAAGAGTCGGAACTAAAACTTGCTAGAGCTAGCTAGCCACCAATACGATGAAAATCACTTGAAAGAAGATGTTAAAACACTGTTGCTTTGGCAAAGGATCAGATTCTAATTCCATGTATCAAAGATAAACATTTAGAAAATGATGAACACAACATAATCAACTATGCCACACATTTTAAAGAACTGGCTGTTTTTCTGTAGCAGAAAATGCTTCACAAACAATGCTTTACAAATAACAACACAAATAATTCACAATACAAGAAGAATGCAAATTATCCCACAACATGGAACAATTTTACAATTAGAGGACGTTATGACCAGCAAATATAGGCACTGATACAGCTCTAGGTATGAACAGTGACGTTAGCACAACAAATTTGGCATGGTTTTATAACCTTACAATGTACTTTGCATGATCTAAGTTAACCATCATATTGTCCAACTTGTCTTATTTTTTGAGATTTCCAGGGATCCTGCTGGAAGGCCCAAAGTCAGGAGACTTGGTTTTGATCTTTGAAATATTCAGAGGTACAAACAATTTGATCAAAATAAAGCACATTTAACTGAGCGTTCTAGCAAGCACTGTAGGCCAGATCTGATCATAGTTCAGACAATGCTAGAAAGTGGTAGAGAGCTAATTTTAAAGACACAACAACAATGGGAAGCACATAAATCCTTGAAAGACAGAAGAAAGCCCACCACTGAAGTCAGCCATAACAGCACAGAAAATTCTTGATTCAACACATGAGCCCATTATTTATAACAGCAAGATACATCATAAGACAAAAAAGCATAGCATCACATTCTATGGGGCAGGGGGCTTGGGGGGAGGGCTAGAGGAAGTTGCAGGGAAGAAGGGAAAGGGTTAAAGGCTAAAAAGGGCTAATAGACTCAAACTTCTCTCACACTGGGGTGGGGAGTCTGGTCTGGTCAGCTATTAACTAGCAGCATTTTCTTCTGTCCTGGAAATCAGGGATCAAGGAAAGACAAAATGAGCTTCTATCTCCTGCTAGGTATTTCTGACAATGCCTGCAAGAGTGCAGCCAGGAGACTTTGGCAAAAAGCAATACAGAACAGGGAAAGGCCAAGGTGAATTCAAAATGCCAGTTGTATGTTTCTTGTGGTGGTGGTGCCAGCATAGCAGCTGAATTAATCCAATCAAGCTATGCAAACAGCGCCCATCTAGGCTAATTTTCTCCATTCTTTAGCTCATAAGCTGTCCAGACTGCGGTGTAGAAAAAGAATCAGGCATTTTCTGTTTATTTTTCTGGGGATCAAAAGAAACCCAGTGCTTTGAGGGATTAAACAGCCCCAAAGGGGTGTTTGTGGTGGATGGCTTGTTTCCTATCTGAAATGAGAGGAAAAAAACAGAAGCATCCTATCTCTCCTAAGTTGCAATGTCTCTCAAATGTCTCTATAGTCAGTGTGTGGTGTTCAGGTAGGTTCTGAAGCCCACACGGAAGGGAGAAAGTTTAGGGTGAGGTTATATCCAAGGTTGCTGGGAGTGATTAATTCCAGTTTCCTGGACCATGCTAGATCTGGGACTACTTCCTGGTCAAGTATATCCTCACTTTGCCTGATAAAAGTTATTCTAACTTTGGGCTGACAACAAGCCTGATTCCAACAATAAACCTGATTATAACAATGAGTCTGTGAGAAGCAGTTCTAAACCAAAGCTTGGAGAGAGTGTTGGTCTTGGCTATCAGCTTTGATTAGTGTCCACATCTGGTAAAGGATTAAAGGGCATAAAAAATCTTCCCCACTTCCCTGTAAGCTTAGTTTGCAAAGAAAACTCAAAACAAAACCTATGAAGGAGAGGGGACACTAAGGACCCTACTGGTGGATCTATCTTCCCCTCTTGGAGACCTTAGCTATTAAGGAGCCTGGAATGAAATGATGCCTGTCCAAGCTCTGTCACAAACATAATAATATATTTAGCAAATGCTGGCTAGTTAAATAAAAAGATACCTGAATTCTAAACCCATAGGAATTGAAATTTTAGATAGTAAGAAAATGCTTTTAGGAGTATATAGCACAGAAAAGTGACAGAAGACTTGTCAATGCCTGGGGTAGGTTGGGGATTCATTGAGGCATGCGATGCAGAGCTTGTGGCCTTATTGGTCATTGCAGCCAGTTGATGAGTGAACCTGCAGATGGAAGATCTTTCTCTGTCTCTCCTTCTCTTTGTAAGTTTGCCTTCCCCCACCCCGCCAAAAAAAGTAATGCAAGAAACCATTCTCAAATAACCCATACCTTTATACTGAGCAATTGTCTCTTCCTCTTCTTTCTAGATGATACCAACTCACTCTGTAAAAATCCTTTGAAGTCTTTTGCTAAATGTGCCAAATCTACCTACTGAGAAACTATCCAACCACCAGGTTTTTTTTTTTTTTTTTTTTTTTTTTAGCAATTCTGGTCACCAGACTGCCCAACTGATCTAGATCCCCTTTTATGCTTCATCTCTCAGTCCTTGAGCCAAAGATGACTGAAAGCAGAAGTTTAATAAGCACCTTTTCCACATATTACCTTAGCTATCACATTTTGAGATTTCCAATACACTGGCTATTCTATAAATCCAGCTTCAGAGAAAAAAAAAAGTGGTCCTTATTAGTCCATTTTTATCTGGGTCTCATAAAACTAGCTTAGCTTTGGAAATGAATTTCCTGAAAACACATCATATATATATATTCCTTAATGTCCAGGAATGTTTTCCTGCAAGGCTATAGAGCAAGCTGATTTAGATATTGCCTTCTGTACAGTCCCAAAGTCAATAGCCCTAAATGCTATTCTGTTCTGTGAAGGGAAGATCATACTTCCTTGAGCTTTGTGTATGGGGCTCACAACGTCTTCTAGGTGCAGATATGGTGACAATGCCCTATGTAGACATGCCTCAGAATTACAGGGTATTGGGAGGGTTGAGATTTGTCTCATCCTACAATATCCATCACTGTCACTGAAGTGATCAACTACTTCCCATTTCTGGGTGCCCCATATGAGAAAAGCTCCTGGATCATAAAACAAGAGACATGGAATGTGGACAGGACCATGAGCTGTCAGGTTCTACATGCATAGATTTACATATTACAGGAATTGATAGGTAATAGCTGTTCCCAGAAAATGCAAGGGATAGAACAACTCAATGAAATAATTACAGATAAAAATGACTAATGAAAAGCCATGTTACTGCATGGGAACACTTTTTGTTGAGTGAAGAAAGCAAAAGAAAACAATGTGGCTGAATTTTTCTAAAGGTGATGCAGTCTGTTTATTTTGATTTCCAATGTGTACAAGGGAGAAGGATGAGTATAGTCAGAATTATTTCAATCCAATGTCTGCTCTGGTATCGTCACATTTCATAGCTGCCTTTGTTCCCAGTCTTTGAGTCTTTGGAATTATGCTCAAGCCAAGTAGATTGTGCTTCCATTAATAAAGTTCCACATTCTAGTTTGATGGGACTCATGTGTCAGTACACAGGGCTACAGCATAATGTTCCTATTACTCAACACACTGCGGCTGCCTGCTTTCTAGTTGATTTAGATCAGTGCTTGGGTTACTTCCCTAATGGCTGGTGACAAAGTAAGGGCAACCAAGTCTATCCTGGGTTAAAGATAAAGCTCTGAGAAATATTCTGAGGGAGGAAACTGTGGGAAGCCAAAGAAGAGTGAGAAGAAAGGAGTAGTCCTCCTTAAAAGATAAGAAATAACACTCTGGGACCTGACACGATGACTCAGTGACGAAAATCCTCATCTTGAATGTTCTGGGATCCCATATGGGAACCAGTTCATGTCCCAAATGTTCTGCTTCCCATCCAGCCCCCTTTTCATGGCCTGGGAAACCAGTGGAAGATGGTCCAAGGCCCTGGGACCCTGGACTCATGTGGGAGACCCAGAAAAACTCCTGATTCCTGGCTTCAGAGCGACTGAGTTACAGCCATTGTGGCCATTTGGGGAGTGAACCAGCAGACAGAAAACCTTTCTCTCTGTCTCTCCTTCTCTCTGTAATTCTACCTTTCCGATAAAAAAAATTAATATATCTTAAAAATGAAAGAAATAGCACTCAAGAGACTGGGGCTCTGACCATGATAGTGTCCATAGAGTGAGAGGATGAGTCCATGAAGAATTTAACTTTCTAGTGCAATGCTGAGTAAATCACCTTGATCAGCCTCTTCCGTTTTACTCCAGAGGTCAACCTGCTCATCACAGCCAAGGGGAGCTTGAAAAATGTACCACTTACTTCCTTTTAAGATTTGATCATATTTAGAAAACAAGAAAATGTAATCATTTATTAATGACAGAGCTAACATTAGAGATGTTTCACATCTGTGGGTAAGTGAGCTTGCTGTTATTTGAGCTAGGTTTAAGCTTGCACACTTATTCAATTACCAGCTGGGTGGGAAAAACTCCCATGAGGTAAACTACTTCCACTCCTAGCAGTGAGCAGAGCAGATCCTTTGCTTTTGTGGGCAGGGGTTCTGTGGGAAACGTAAAGAGGAAAATGCTGGTTTATGCACAATCAGTTGGTTGTTATAAACTCACCGTTAAGTCAATCTTCCACTTAGAAGAAGGGAGGGCTAATGAATTAGATGCATCATAAGGGAAACGAAGTCTATTTACAGTTGAAACTCACACTTTCCCCGAGCAGAAGGAACCACAGCTCAGTCCACACAATCACCTCGTTGTCTGATGTCACATCCTGACTTTTGAGACTTATTCTTGTGTTATAGATTTTGACTCCCTAGAGAAGTCAGAGACTGATAAGGAAACTAAGATTTAGGAAGGAAGTACTTTCATACTGATGTGTACTCAACTTCAAAATAGATCTTCTAAGAATCGAAGTGTACACTGTATTTCAGCAAGGTAAAAAGGGAAGTTGACCATAGTTTAATATATCTGAAATGTGATATGGCTTACCACTGGTGAGAAACAAAGGCTAAAAGATTATTCTCTTTTATAATGATATTATATTCATCTTGTTTTCAATTTATGACATCTTTTTTTAAAGATTTATTTATTTATTGGAAAGGTAAAATTACATAAAGAGAGGAAAAGAGAAGGAGAGACAAAGGCAGAAATCTTTCACCTGCTGGTTCACTCCTCAAATGGCCACAACGGCCAGGGCTGGGCCTTCTGAAGCCAGGAGCAAGCAGCTTCTTTTGAATCTCCCATGTGGGTACAGGGGCCCAAACACTTGTGCAGTCCTCTACTGCTTTCCCAGGTGCATTAGCAGGGATATGGATTGGAAGTGCAGCAGTTGGGAATTGAGCTGGTACCCAGATGGCTTTACCCACTACACCAAAGCATTGCCCTGATCTATATATACCTTAAAGAAACTAAGTAGCTAATGAATAATGGGGCTAGAATTTGTCACCTGGTTTATGTCATTGCATATTTTAAATCATTTTCCTGTCAAGAACTATTTTTACCTGAATTATATTGCTCAGGTAAAAGCAATTAAAGCAATGGGGGAGGGGCCAGGAGGAGAAGGAGGCAGACAGTATTGTGGCTTGGAGAGTTAGGATACCTCCTGCAATGCCAGCATCCCATACAGGAGCATGTTTGAATCTCAGTCGCTCTGCTTCCAGTCCAGCTCCCTGCTAATGCACCTGGGAAAGCAGCAGAGTCCTTAGGCCTCTGCACTCATCCGGGAGATGTGGATAAAGCTCCAGGCTTCTGCTTTTGATCATGACCATGCAGTCATGGGGGCAATGAACCAGCAGAAAGTTCTCTCTGTCTCTCCTTGTCTCTGTAACTCTGCCTTTGAAATAAATAGAAAATAAATCCTTAAAAACACACAAAGGCAATGTGTGTCTCATGTTCATTGCAAATGATTTTTTTTCATTCTCCAGACGTTCTATGCATCGGTTTGCAGTTTGGAACTTTTTGTCTAATATGAGCTCATCTGTATAGAATTATGCTACATGGGAGCCAAATTCCTTCTTTTTTATTGCGCTGAGGCTGCTTAATAAGTTCTGTGAAGTGAACTGATTAAACATGTCTATAACCACAAGTTGAACTAATGGTACTATAATATTCCAGCAGCTGGGGCTTATTAGAACAAGCTAGGGCTATTCACAACACTTATGTAAATACAACTTAAGTGGAATGTGAGGGGGGAAGACTTGGGAACTTTCTTATTGCTCAAGACTATTTGTTACAATTGAGAAATATGGGAAATAACTGAGTGATATTTGACTTAGTAGTTGGATTTCTCTCATGCAATATTTTCTAAAAATCATTTCTAAGTCAGTAGCTCTAAAGTGTCTGTGCAAAGTATCAGTGAGGAATATGGTTTGATGCCCGATATGACGGAGAATGACGGAGATGGTTACCGGAGATGCTTAAGGAAGGCTGGAGAAGTGATATGAGCTCTTGAAAAAGGAATACATCATGTATCTGTAGGCCAATCAGAAAAACTTCATGGTACTGGGCAGGATTTGAAAGTACGGGTAGAATTTTCTCAAGCAGAGATGCAATCGATGCTGAGTTTCAAAAAAGGAGGGCTAGGTTATTTTGAGTTGCATCCAATAAAAAACAATGCCCCCCAAATACTGTATATTTACTGTGATCTGTGGTAACTAATGCAGAGTACCAGAAGTTTAATCTATATGAGCAAGATGGACATTTGGAGATTCAATTGCTGTTTACAGTCTGTTATTCTCAAGGAGTAGTAGACTTTCTACTTTCTAATGGTTGAATTCTTTATCTAATGGAATGTTAAGCCTATGATTGCGAAGTGAACTGAAAGGATGGCATTGTAAGGATGAAAAAGGAAAAGGAGATAAGGAAGGAGGAGGGTGAGTGGCAAATGCAGGCAGGAGGGAGGGTGGGAAAGATCATTATGCTCTAATATCTATGTTGTGAAATATGCGAAATCTGTTTATACAAATAAAATAGCTTAAAATGTTTAAAATGAAACTATAAATATTAGCTACATAAATTTAAACAAATCTTGTGGGGGGCAGCATTTTGGTGAATCGGGTAAAATTGCCACCTATAACACCAGAATTACAGATGGGCGCCAGCTCATGTTCTGGCTACTTCCCACTCAGGTCCCTGCTATCAAAGCAACAAAGGATGAGCCAAGAGTTTCAGCCCCTGCACCCACAAGGGAGACCTGGGAGAAGTTCTTGCTTAATGGTCTCTGCTTGGCTCAGTCCTATTCATTGCGGCCATTTGGGGAGTGAACTAGTGGATGGAATGTCCCTCCTCCTTTTTCTTCTCCTCCTCCTTCTGTCTCTCTGTAACTTTCAAAATAAATAAGTAAATCTTTGTAAAAATCTGAGAGTTAAACAGTTGAGAATGTAAAACCAAGATTAGAGGAAATCAAATAATTCATATGGTATGAAAGATCCCTTTATCCTCAAAGACAGTTGCTAATTTCCATAATGCTAAGCTGCAGTTTTCATCAGGCACATGTGATACCCAGTCCAATAGAAGACTGCTTTAAGCAAGTTCACAATACAGGAATCTGCATAGAAAGAGTAAAGAAGAATCAGGTGCAAACCAGAAACCAACCATATTTTATATTAGGTGGCAAGTTCATATAATACTGAACTATAGAATATAAGCTGCATGGCTAGACAGAGAGTGGCACCTGCCAGAACATGTGTGGGCTGAATAGTGGGACTGGTTGGGTTGAACTAGGCTTTCATGCTCGTTGACATGTGTGAGAGATAAATGGGATGTGAGACAGATGGAATCAGTTTGCTATACATACTGGCAAGTATGGGAACCAGGAAAAGTGACGGGCCTGGTGGGGTTATTGAGAGTCACTTTGACTAGGCTTCAGCTCCCACTGGTTTAGTTGGGGGCCGAGTGTGCAGTGGGCAGCATCAAACTGGACTGCAGCTTGCTTAGAAGACAGGGCTGGAGACAATTGATGCAGCAATTGCAACTAACAGTCTGCACGTAGGCCGATTTGGGTGACAGACTGTGCCAGACCCTGTAATGGCATGCATAAAACATTAAGGTCTGGGATCACCTCAGATGATGTTTCTTTGGGAATCCCCCACCGCCAACTGAACTGCTGGACTCAGAACTCCAGCTATGGAGGAAATCGCATGTTCTATGGTCTGATCGTGCTGGGCCTCCTCAGTGGCTTCGACAGAGCAGTGGACAGCATATCCAGATGTACATGGAGGACATGGCAGTACACTGGAGCCTGCAGAGAACACCTGTGACCATAACGGAGGACAGAGGACAGAACAAATTGGTCAACTATCCCAGCCAAGAGTTGGTAGTGAGTACCTGGGCAAACAGATTCTAAGTTCAACTTTGTCAGCCAGTGGAGTCTGCAGAGATTTCATAGTGATTGGAGTGGCGAGATCGAAAGCAATACAGAACTGTTTAATTATCACAATACCTTGAGCAAGATCCTCAGAGCAAGCACCACACTGGGGACCCTGGGGTGGTTGGGAGGTTGAATGTGGCTTCTCCCCTAGTCTCTCCCCTCCCCTCAGATACAGGAAGGAAAAAGGAGAATATGAAAACAATGGTCTCACCCACTTTCCTCTAGCCCTTGACCCTTCACACCCTAATCAAATATGTACAAATTATCAAAAAATAAGATTCACACAATTTTAAAAAAGGATATAAGCTACTCCTCTACTATTAGGAGTTTGAACCACAAATTAGCTTGAATAGACACAAAGAGAAACACATGAACGACTCTGACCATCAGTAAACATAAGGGCACATCCGTGCAAGAAATGTTACAGACATTGCTGGTTGTGATCTTTGTCTCCTCCTTAGGGTGGATTTCTCCAAAAACCTCAGGTGGAAAGAAAAAAGCAAAGGCCACAGAGAGGCTAAGAGAAAATCTTAAGGGCTCCAGTCCACAGACTGTCCTCTTCTGTAACAGCGTTGCTGCCTGGACTCCAAAAAAATAAAAAAAGAAAAAATTGTTCATTTTTTTAAGCATTCTTTTCTCTACAAATATCAAGAAAAATATTTATTTTTTATTCACTTACTATCTGATGGTGTTTACATATGGAGAAATTCTAGCAATAAAAAATTAAATATTTGGAAAAATCTTACTTCAGAGTTCTTCTTCTTTCTGGAACAGATCCTTGTGCTTCTCCCTGGGTCTCGACAGCCTTGAACACCATCCCTTCCCTCCTCCCACGTGGGGAGTCCACAGTTTCTCAACTTGGGTCATTCACATTCCCAACTGACGTTATCGACTATGATTGCTTTACTTAAGCAAATTCTCTGAAGTTATGACAGTTTTATTATATTTATTCTTTCCTTACATTAATTTTAATTTAAGATCATATGGTAAATTCAAATTTTTCTAAAAGAAATGTTTCCTTAAAAAAATTATTTACTTATTTGAAAGAATTGTAAAGAAGAGAGAGACAGAGATCTTCCATCCAATGATTCACTCACAATGATCCAGTGCTGGGTCAGACCTGAACGCCAGGAGATGGGACTTTTATCTGGATCTTCCATGTGTGTAGCAGGGCCCAAACACTTCAGCCATCTGTTGCTGGTTTCCCTAGGCTCTTAGCAGAGAGCTGGATTGGAAATGAAACAACCAGGCCTAAAACCAGTGTCCACATGGGATTCTAGCATCATAGGTGATGGGTTTACCCACTAGGCCACAGTGTGTGATTCCAAAACATTTCAGTTTTGAACGCTGGGAATAAACCAATCCTACTTTTCATAGGATTCAAAGGCTATGAGATGCCTAAATGGGGTTGATGTTAAGGTCTTTGGAACTCAAAAGGGTAAGGTAAGAAGTCAAGAAATCATGGTGGTGTTAAATTAACCTTTTTCCAAAGATTTATTTTATTTACTTGAAAGGCAGAGTTATACACAGGGGGAAGAAAAGAAGAAGGAGGAGGAGAGAAGGAGAAGGGGGAGGAGGGGGAGGGGAGATGGAGAGGAAGGGGGAAGAGAAAGGGAGGAGGAAAAGAAGAGGAAGAAGAAGAAGAAATAAAGAAAAAGAGGGAGAAAGAAAGAGAGGTCTTCCATCTGCTCCTTCATACTTCCAAAATGGCATTGAATGCCAGCAGTCTGGGCTATTCTCTGCAGCTTTTCCTGTTGTGTTAACAGGGAGCTGGATCAGAAGTGGAGCAGCCAGGACTCAAACCAGTATTCATATATGGTACTGATGTAGCAAGCAGCAGTTTAATCTGATGTGCCAGAATTCTGGCCCCAATAGATAAATTTTTACAAAATCATATAATTTCATTAAATGTCAGGTGAAAGTACTTAAGTGGAGAGAAAAACTGTGATCACCTGTTGGCGTCTTGAGGCATGATAGATAATAGGGGAGCCATGGAGGGGGTGGATCTACCAAGATATTGGGCCTGCTGTGAAACCTCTCATCTCCAATAAGAAGTGTGGGGCTTATTTTTGCAGCAATAAAAATTTTATCTTCTCATCTTCCAGTATTCTTCTGACAAGTAGCCAAAGACCTGCCTGAAAACGCTGTTTAGTTTCCCAGGCAGAGCAGAGGGAGTAGTGCATTCTAGTACTAAACTATCATAACAGTGGTGCAACATTCAAAGGAAACTGGACCAGTCTTGGCTCACAATGGTGGCAAAGGATGCTTGGTCCTCATTGGATGTGTAGTTCTTCATGTGTCTGTCATTTGGGTGTGCTGCATTACAAGCAGTGTGGCATGTACCCACCTCTACACTGGACAACCCACTCACAAGGAGCACCTTGTAAGAAACACTCCTGTTTTTGAAAAGACTGAACTCAAGAAAAGCCAAGGGCCAGCATTTTGGTATAGTGGGTATAGTCACCCACTGTCTGCAACCCTGGTATTCCATGCAAACACTTGTGTCTACACTGGCTACTTCCAATGCAGCTCCTTGGCAATGCACCTGGGAAGACACTGAAAAACAGCTCAGTGCTTGGGCCTGTGCACTCTTTTTGGGGGAGCTCTATAGAAGAAACTTCTGGCTTCAGTTTAGCCCATTCGTGGCCATTGTGACGATTTGGAGTGTGAATCAGCAAATGGAAGATCTTTCTTTTTCTGTCTCTTTGTCTCTAACTGCAAACCTTTTGCATACATAAATAAGTTTTCTTGTTTTTAAAGAATAAAGTTATTTTGGGTGAGTTTAAAATTGATAAAAGACATAATTAAAAATTTTATGTGTATTATCTCTATTTCTCCCAAGAAGGACAAAGAACAAATGAAAAGTGTTAAATCCCCGGTATTAAGTGAATTATACAAAACGACGGAAGTGAGAGTTGGCAGATGGCCACAGACATAAAAATCCAAGCTCTTACACATTACACTACTCCCCCACCAAGGTGACCTCTACAGGAAATAATCTGGGAGTGTGCTTCCATTCACTTAGAATCCAAGTAGTTTCTCTAGAAGTTAAAGTAAATATGCCCCTTTTACGTTTCCTGGAATCATCTTTTCTTCATCTCCTCAGTTGCAAATCTTTTTTGTAACTTAATTTTTAGAAATGCTACTCTTAAAGTAAATTTTTACTTCAATTATCTTTGGTAAATGAATCTAGAGGGGACATTTATAATATAGGTCAACTTTGACATCTTCTCAACTAGAAACTGTGAAGTGGGCTTTTGGCTTAGTGGTGGTTAAGGCACTCAAGTCCCACACTGGAGTGCTTGAGTTTAATGAACAGCTCCAATCCTGGCTCCTGACTCGAGTTTCTTGCTAATATAGTCCTTCAGGTGTGGTGTTGATGGCTCAGGTAATTCAGTTCCTGCCACCCACACGGGATACTGGATTGAGTTGCCAGTTCCTGGATTCAGTCTGGACTAGCCCCAGTTACTGTGGTATTTGAGGAGTGAACCAGCTGTTGGGAGCCCGCTCCTCTCTGTCTCTTGAATAAACAAATAAACATTTTTCATAAATGTGAATAGTCTTTCTCTAAGTTGAGAAAGCATGAAAACCAACTAGGTTTTGGGCCCACATTCATTTCCTGAGTTGGTAGGTCAGAGGTGGGGCCTGCGAGCCTGTTTTTCTCACAAGTACCCAGCCTGAGACCCACTCTTGGATTCTCTGGAATAGAATTACACTAATCTTACTATATTTTCATGCCAATCTGTACCTGCATATGGTTTGCTTCTAAATAAATATCTTTCATTAAAAGAAAAAATGGAATGTGAGTATCATAATGGCCTTAAATATGTCTGTCCGTAATACTTTTGATGTGAATCATCACCCATTCAGCCTCAGGTTCCAAAAAATGATTTTCACATATTTCAATATGACTCTGAGGGGAAAAGAGTATGTTGATTAAATAATAACATATACTCAATTTAGAATTCCTAATACACAGAAATGGTGTTAATACAAGTTTAAAATAAACAGGCTTTTCAAGTTCCATTAATCATATTATTAGAATGTGACTTTTAGTCATATTAGTGGGATAATTAATTTTTTAGATCAACTGAAGAATATATTTTTCTAGACGTTGTTGATGTGTCTGCTAATCAATAAACCTTTTGCACTTGAGAATACATAGTGTTCTATTAGATTCTGGAAGATCTATGTGGGAGTATTATCTTCCAGGCTAAAAACTGATTGTCGTCTTCTATTTTCTCTTTATTTCTACATTTCTGTTAACTTTGTTACCTTTTAGTTTCTCTTTAAAACCTTAAAAGTAGTGCTAAAACTCAATGGGAAAACGATGATGTTTGAATAAATAGTGCTGGAACAACCCATGGATGTAACATGAAAAAATAAAATGAAATTGAATTGGCCCCTGCATCATATACTAAATTCAACTGTAGACTATTTCAAGTATTCAACAAAAAATGTAAAAATAATGAAAGTTTATGTAGAAGATATTTTGTGTACTCAACGAATAGATTTATTTTTTAATAAGATGCCAACAATGTTAACTAGAAAAAGTATGCTGTTAACCCAAATACTATAAAACCATCGCCTGCTAGAATATGAACATTTCTATCCATAAAACTGACTTGGGATTAAAATAATTAATGCCCAGAATTTACAATGAACATCTTTGAATCAAAAGGGGGAAATGCCATCAAAATAGGAAAATGAGTCAAAGAAATGAATATGAATTCATAAAATGGGGAACACAAATTGTAATAAACATGAAAATATGTTTCATCTCTTCAATAAAACAGGAATGGAAATTCATTTTTGTGATACTGTTACATATCCGGAGATAGACAACACTAAGTACTGGCTGGTATGCGCAGAAATACAAAATTACACGCAGGAAAAAGTGTCCATTGGCCTCACATAGCAAAGTTAAAGATGTGAAAACTTAAGCATAGTAAGTCATTCTCTGATCCCATCAGCTGGTTCACTTTCCAAAGGCGCACAACAGCCGGAACCAGGCGACAGCTGGCTCAGCAGCTGGCCGCTAAATCAGAATCCCCTGTGTTAACAGCAGTCATCCAGCTCCTTCAGTGTAACCTGCTTGCCACCAAGGTCTGTACTGGCAAGAAACTGGCAATCTGGAGCTGAGTTCTGATATGGGACACGGGTGTCTTACCTTCTAGGCTAAATGCCTGCCTGAAGTTATCTGTAGCAGAGGAGGAACTGGGCGAGATTGGAAGGAGATCAGTTCACGGCATGGCATATTACTCACTGCTGGTGTAGAAGTAGCCACGTGGAAAGCCCTGAGAGAAGCCGCTATAAACTTCCTGAGCAATTGCAGGTCAATAGTCAGCAAGAATCTGGGGACTTGAGCCCTAGAGCTTGCCAAGAATTGAACTCTGCAAATTCCTGAAGTGAAGTGCATTCCTCCGTGGGGCTTCTGCGTGACATGTCAAACCAACTGACACCCCAATTTTAGTTTATGAAGCACCAAGCAAAGAACTTATCCCAGTCTCTGAGACAGCTGACCCACAGGCTTGGGAAATAATAGGTGGGTTTATTTTAACCACTACATTGTGACAATAAACAACTGAAATGGTAATTGGAGCATAGTTTATAATTGTAAGCAGTTCTAATGAAATGTAGAATTGATACCCACACTCTCTAAACTGTGTGTCTGTCAGCTGATGCCCCTGATAGGTGAACCTTGGGGCCCTTGAAATATGGTGAACTTCTTTTAGTCTGCACTCAAGTGCAGACTAAGGAATTAGTGGTTCACACAATCTTTTTGAGGACTCTGTATCATTACTTACTGCCCTGTTAATTGCCTTCAAATCTAGATCCACTCAGAAGATTTTATGATCCCCGTTGAAATATGCACACACACACACACACACACACACACACACACACACACACATACGTACATATATATTTCTTTCGGAAAGGGTGTGTGAGATATTCTGAAATAAGCACAAACAGACAGACAAATACTTTCCCATATTGTACAAGAATAATTCCTCAAGCCCCGATTTGTTTTGTTCTTGACTTAACATATTTTGCAAGCAAATGTCAGTTTTGACAAGCCTAACAGTAGAGGCTTCGGTACCCTTCACTACTTACACAATTTTGTTTCTGCTGCAATATGGACCTGGACATTTTGAATACGTTTTGGAGAAATAAAATTGGGAAATATATGAAACTTACAGGGATCATCTGTGTAAGAAAAGAAAAATCCCCAGTGAGGACAAGACAGCTGTTATGTGATTATGTTCAATGGACACTTATCTGTAGGTACACCAGAGTGACAATTTATTGCTTGAGAGGATGCATGTTCAGGAAGATAACTTTTAATGGTAAAACCGACTTGATTTATTTCTAGGAAAAGTTGTAACAGAGATAAGGTCTGAATTTTCATAAGTAAAGGTGATGGTTTCCAAATGACCACCCTCACCAAAACAAGCCACCCAAACCTGCTTACAGACATACTCTTGCTAGCATCTCTTATCTGAAAAACACAACTTCATAAACCATATGTTTGCAGAAATTTAAGCAGATGTTTTTTATTGAATAGCAAGAAATTCTTTAAATCTGCAACATACAAACATTTCTCATTTTTAGACTATAATTTTCTGCATTTTCCTTAATTTCATATATGAGCTCATTAGATGTGGAAGGTTTTCAGAAACATTTTGGTGCCCAGAATGTAAGGATGAAGGTCACAACTCGCTTACCAAACATGCCCAGGACAAAGGTGGACAGCAGGAGGGATACTGGTGAGCTCCCTGAAGCCATGTTTGACCTTGATCTTGACCCTGTTGTATGTAATGGAATTGATACTTCATCCCACTGTTACATGCTGTCTGTAACCTTGAGAGTTTTGGTTGCCCTCTGCACTTACTCTGTTCACTGACATGAAAGGTGTAATTTTATAGAGTGGCAGGTTTGCTATTTACAAGCCAATAAGGAAGCAAGCCTTCTTGCCCAAACCTTGTTTTCATTGGCAGGCATGGGGTAGGATGAAATGGACTTATTGATAAAGAAATGGACGTGCCATTTCCTGGGAGTGAGACTGTATCATCGTGAAGGGAGGGGTTCAATGCCAGTTGCACTTAGTGGTAACACAGAAATGAGTCATGAAAGCATCTTTGCAGTTATACAAAGACCATGCTTGTACCAAGGAGGGAATTCAGGTGATTTAAAGTTATTTTTCTCAACAAAAATTTGCTTTTGGTTTTTGCACCTCTGCATAATCTCATCAACAACTTAATAGAATTGGCCAGGCAAAAACTATCCATACTGCAAACACAGAATATCAAAAAATGGAGTTGAGATGACAAACCCTTGACATGTCAAGAATAGAAAACTATAATTCACTTGTCTGAATGTGGCAGGTTTGATGGGCCTGTAGCTGAATTGAGTAACAGTGAACAATGAGCTTTAGTGTTCATTTTATTTTGCTTCCCCATAAAGAAGTTTCGTTAGGTAATCACCATTATTCCGTACTGACCACTTTTTTTTTGTTTATTTTTGCACTGATAAATCAAAGCATTAGTAATAGTTCCCTAGGATTTCCCTATCGAAATATTTCAGACTGAGTGGTTGAAACAATAGAAACCTAACCAAACCCAGTACTTGGCAGGGTGGGGCTCCTTTCAGGAAGGCTAAAGGAACAGGAAAAGAATCACTCATTTAGCCCTGCTCAGGCTATCCCATCACCCAGCCAACTTGTGTTCTATAGCCAGAATACAATACCAATTGCTTCAAGTTGTTATCTTTTGGGGAAACAATACTAACCAATGGTTAGTTAACTTTACAGGTCACATAATGATGTTGAACCCTTTCTTATTTCAAATCACTTAGCTACAATATTTCTTTGAGTATGCTCTACAGGTACTCCAGCTTTGCATGGCTGTCTTACTGATGAGCATTATGAGGCTGGTTCTGCAAATTTTAAAAAGCCAACCCTAAAACCTAGGCTATGCAAAGAATTCTCTTCAGTAATCCTGAGAATTGAATCTCATGAAACGAGTTCAACTAAATACCAGGAGGCAGAATTCTAGGCCACTGCTGCAAGAAAATAGTTCAGTCATTTGTAACTCCGAGCTAATTTGATCTCCGAGCTTCTGTAGTTTCATGGATAAAATGGTAAGACTGGTGTATGTGTGTGTGTGTGTGTGTGTGTGTGTGCGTGTGTTATCTCTCAGATTTTGAGACAAACTCCTGCCTGGCTGCCAAGAGCTCAGTCCCTTATCTTAATATTTGACTTGTGTTTTTCCTCTTTAGGCTATCTGGTTTCTTTTATCAGAGAATTGTTGAGAGTGACAGGAACTGATTCAACCAACCCTCGTTTGACATGTTTATCACTGTTAGTGTGGAGAGAATGGCATCAGCAGGCATGCCTGCCTTCTCCCTGTGAAAAGAAGGGCCTGGATGTGGTTGAAGAGATTCTTTCCCTTGGCCTTTAGGCCTTATGGGTCAAGCTTCTAGGTTTTAAGTTAAGTGCAGCCAAGGAAGACACATCAGAGCGTGATGCCTGGCTCCTTCAGCCAAGTAAACAGAGCAGCTCTAATGTCTTGCAGTTTAAAATGGATTCATGTTTTCAGCAGAATCCTAAGGAGAAAGTTTGTGGTCTGTCCTTGGGAGGACCACTGCTCACTTGACACTTAGTACTGTATATTCTCCCATCAGTGTTCATTCTTACTCGGCTTCACTTCAGTACTCCTTCCTCCTGATTTGCTAGTATCAGATTCCTTAATGGAGTTTCCCAAGTAGAGTCTGTGATGAGGACTTAAGTGTGCAAGTTTCATCTTGGAGATGACCCCAAAAATAAAAAGTGAAGGAGCAGAGAAAAGTAGTAAGTAAATAATAGAGAAAAAGTAAAAAAAAAAAAGAAAGATACAATAAATGAGATATCCCTGTGTGTAACTAGGATGAATTCAGGTATAGAGCCAGGAAACTTTGTAAAATGGTCCTCAGAATTGTGCCTGCATGGCTTTTTTTTCCAGCCATGTTGTAACTCCTCACCATAAACAACTCTAAAACCCATCAGGATGTGTGGAACAGCATTGTTAGATACTGGACAACAGGTATCTTTCTCATCTCATCTCTAGTTAGTAACCTTGGGGAGATAGATAGTTATTTTTAACTATCTTAGGTGAGAATTAAAGCTCACTGAGATTGCTTCTTGTTCTTTGAGGTCCTTCCTTACCCAACCGCTTGGGACAGCCAGAGTTTGGTCTAAGCGCTGAGGAAGCCATCCTTGCCTTCTTCCCTCTCTTGCAGGCATGTACCAAGAGCTCAGGATCTCCTGAATGAACCAAGAACCTGAGACAGTAACACATCCACTCCCCGCCTCACACAATAATTAATGGGCCTTCCCAGCTCTGGCCTGCGATTTCTCCTCTGCTGCTGTGGTCTTGGGCCTGACAGTTTCCCTTCTGTCCGGGAAACATGTCCTCCTGAGACAGCATTGAGTACTGGACTACTGGGAGAGTTTCCTCAGGAAAATCAATCTGTAAATTTCCATAAAAATCTCAACTAGAGAGGGTAGAACCAGCATAGTCAAATTAAAAAAACCATTATGTTAAAAGCCAGGCAGTTAGGTAGTGGCTAAGTCATCTGTGTGCCACGTCAAAGTACTTCAATGTGACACCGGGCTTCATCTTCCAATGACTGTGGACTTGGGGAGGCAATGCTGATGGCTCAAGCACATGGGTGGCCTACAGTGCATTCCTCACTCCTGGCTCTGACCCTGGTTCATTAGTCATTGCAGGAACTTAAGGAAATGAACCAGCATACGTAAGTTCATTCCCTGTCTCTCAAATTAGGAAAAGCTCAAGCCCCCTATGTGTTGTGTATTCATATATAAAATATTAGAATAATATTAAATTTAATGGTAGTTATTGATAGGAAAAGATTAAAAAGTTGAACCCCAATCTCAACTAAATCTTTTCATAATTAACACATTCAGCGAGTCACTTTTCCTGCCTCTACAGATGACACAAGCTCTGAGTTTGGAGGAGAAACTCAAACTTTCCCCCAATTAATTGCTGGCCTCATTAACTTGTCAACAAGTGCTTGAAAAGCTATTCAGCAAAAGTAATAAAATGAGAGTTTTCCTAAGACAGATATACAAATTAAAACATTTTTAAGGATGAAAAAAATGAGAAGCAAGGGACATTTCATTATCGAGAGAGAAACCAGCCATATGTGTTAGTGACTTTCAGAGGAAATGCAGTTTGGAAAAGCATATTCTTTCATGTTTTTAAAAAAGTAAGCCATGGCTTGAGAGTTAGTACCAGATGAAATGGGACATGACTTGCATTTTGATTTACCCATGGAGCAAATTTAGTTCCCAGAAGGAGGAAAATCAAAGTTGAGAAACACCGATAACAAAAGATCAGATTATTCAGTCAATACATCGTTATATTCCCCAGAAAATAAAACAAACATCGTTTATTTTTAACCATTTTATTGCAAAGATTCTGTTACAACATCGAAAAATAATTGGTTCTCTGTTCTAGGACAGAGACCTATTGCACAGCTCACATTTAAACAAGGCATTGTGCCTTACCAAGAAGACATAAAATGTCCAAAGGATAATGTACTTTCCAAAGCTCCAACAAGCTACAAATGTTGGCTGCGTAGTGGGAAATTAACTCTATAAATAACAACTGACCTTCTCTGAAACAATAACTTGAAAGCAGGCATTCACCTACATCACTACACCCTGGTCGCAGACTCAGTGTCTACTTGCTTGCATCTTTCAGTCTCTACCACGTGACTGCCACATGCCGGATACAGAAACATAATAATGACAGAACATTGAAAAAAAAAAACAACAACAACCTTATTCCATCCAATAAATAAGAATCAGGATTGAATGAACTTGGGTTTGATATACCATAAGCAATACATAACATGGTATAGTAAGCAAAACGAGTAAATTTCATCCTCCATTCTTTTACAAGCAAAATACAGAATCTGGAATCTACGCAAATAAATAAGTAACAGAACTCTTAGATGCTCGAAGACAGCTCAGGCCAGGCAGTTCAGAGCTATTTCTTCTCTGTCCTCTTCCTACTTCTTCCTCCAAGCCCAGGTCAGCTGGAGTTGCCACTAGAGAGAGGGAGAGAGAAGGGCTGTCTTCAGCAGGTGCTCAGAAAGTTGACTGCACCGTTTCTGTCCTCCTTGGGTCGCAGGCTTTTGAGTGCACTTGCCCCAGCTCGACGTTCAAGCGGCTACTACCTACCTGTCTGCTGTGTGTTAGCTCCGCTGGACTGGCAGCGGTCTTAGGAATTAGGGTTAAGCAGAGTGCTGAGAAAGGATCAGGGTGGATATGAGGAACATAAAATGTCCTCTGTCCCCATTCCATCATTAGTCTACGTGGCAAACTTGATGGTGGAAGGATTGAATGTTGTCTCTGTCTGGCAGCACCACCTGCCCCCTCCAGAGAATATTGGCAGGGGCAAAGCCAGGGGTGGGAAAGAGGGGCCCTCACTCACCTGCTGAGCATCTTCTGCAGGAATTTCTTTACCATGGGGGCCTCGGGGTTGAGACAAATTTTCTGCCCAGTCTTGAGAGTGGCTCTGTGGGGAGGAGGGAGGACCTCGTGAGGCAGAGGTCAGGCCAGAGCAGGGGGCGGGGGCAGGGAGCAGGGCAGGAGCAGCAGTGGCCAGGGCACCAGAGGGAACTTACATGACTTCAGTCCGGTCGCAGTTCGGACCTGGGGGCGTTATATTGAAGCTCTGAAGGATCTTGGAGTGAATTCCCTGCACCATCTGCAAGCACTGGCAGCGCAGTTCGGGGGGCGCGGGCGCTCCTGTGGGAAGCAGAGACTCTGTGAGCAAGGCTGCGCGGGGCGCGCACCTCCGCCCCAGTGGCGTCCCGTGCGGGGTTGGCTGGCGCGGGGACTCACCTGCTGCGCGCCGGTCGGCGGCCACCAGGAGCAGCAGCAGCAGCAGTGTGGCCCGCAGGAGCCGGGGAGCGCGGGGCGCGGCGGGGAGCGCGGCGTGGGCCATGGAGCTCGGTGGCTGCGGGTCTCGGAGCGGGTCAGCTGTGGGTGGTGTGGTCTTGTGGACTGTGTGTCTCCTGGAGAAGGGATAAGGTCTTTTATGCCTGATGGATGGGGCGGGGAGCACAGGAGCTGGGTGCTGGGAAATTCCCGGGGCTCCAGTTGGTTCCCTGACCCGGGAGGAAGGACACCGGCCCAGGGCTAGGCGGGAGGAGTTTGTAGCCAAGGGCTTTTGTGTAACTGTCCCGGTCTCTGCGATCCTGGGGTCCAAGATTTCTCCCCCAAATCCTTGGGGAGATGATAGCTGCGCCAGTCACCGGCTGCCAGGAACGCAGTTGTCATGTCGGATTCGAGTAAGAATGCTTGACTTGTTACTCCAGTGATTTGTTCTCCAGTTTCCTGCGGATTTTCTTTTGAGTGGCGTTTGGGATAAGTATCAGAAGCCGGTACCGCTTTGGCTGTGGTGATAGCAACGGCGGGAACGAGACTTCTAGCTTCCTGCATGTCTCCCCCTTCCCTTCAGTGGAAGGCTGGAATTTGAGAAATTCTCTGGAAGTTTGCTCTTCCACGCAAGAGGGATTCAGATTTAGTTTGTGGAAGGCGCATGGGCTGCCAGGGCGAGGCTGCGAATTTACTAGCCTGAAGTCTGGGAAAGGAATTGCTTTCGTTTATCATTGGATTTTTAACAGCGTTGATGAACCTCCAAGTTGGATTCGGAATAGGATGCGAACTGAAAGAGAAGGGATCGACCTGGCCCCAGAACAGGTTCAGCCCAATCCCACTCCAGGAAGAAGCACCCTGCCCTTGCCAAAAACGCAGGACAGGCAGCTCTGTCCTCTGGGTTGATTCCGTGCTGTCACGTGCACGTGCCTTACTGAGTAAAGCGAATTAACATTGATTGGGAGCCAGCCAGATGGGACACCTTGCAGGACTGTTAACTAAACAAAATGGAAAGAGCTTCTTTCAAGTTTGTCCAAACAGAAACTCAATCTTCTAGGAAGAGGTTAGGGTGAGGAGGGGGATTGATGGACAGGATCCCTCCCCAGTTGTTCTTTCCGTGTTGAACCTGTTGGGTAGGAGCTGCTGACAACCAGCTGCCTGTATACAACACCCCAGGGAGAAGCTCGCCCTTTAGGAAGTAAGGCAGATCCTCGGAGTGAGGATACTCACATGAGCACGCCCTTCTGCTTCTCAGTGCCCAGGAGTTACCCGTGCTGGCTGGCATCTGGGGCAAGGGTGGACAGGGGTGCAGGAATGTTGTGTTGGCTTGAAGCAAACGCCATAGACAGACTATGAGCTCTGGCCTGTCCAATCATTTCTTTATCTCCAGGCCTTGAGCTCCACATCAGCAAGGATATGAGGAGGCCAAGACAGAATGTGTCTCACATGTCACCTGCAAATTGGAGCTGTAGCAAACACTGCAGACATCTGCATTTTACAGACCTGGTTGAGAATTTACACAAATTAAAATGAATAAGATATTCTGTTCTAAAAGAAAAAATACTTGCATTGCAATGCCTTTTTACTTCTTTACTTCTGAGATAATTTATCATTTACTTTTGTAGTCTCAATCATTTCAGTTATAAATGAGGTTTTGAATAAAAGACTATCTTGCTTATTAGGAAAGATGTTTGAAATGAATGACTTTTTCAAAAATACATCAATATTAGTATGCTTTAATGAGAAAAGCTAGGGACAGTAAAGGGAGATTAATATTTGCATCAAAGAATAGGAAATCAGAAATAATCTCAGGCTTATGACATATAGGACTAGTACATGAATAGCCAAGTATGTGTGGCTACTCCTCTTACTATATTCTTTTCCTGGCATTTCAGGAAAAAAAAAGTCCAGAAATATGAAAGTGAGTCTTTAAAATTTGAAAAAACTGTATTATTTGATTTCTAATTTGAATAGTTATACTTGTTCATACCATAAGATTTATAAAAGTCAGAAAGATCATGAAAAATTGTTTCTCCCTTAAGCCTGGTGCAATGGCTCAGTGGCTAAATTCTCACCTTGCATGCACCAGGATCCCACATGGGCACTGGTTTGTGCCCTGGCTGCCCCACTTCCCATCCAACTCCCTGCTTATAGTCTGGGAAAGCAGTGGAGTATGGCTCAAAGCCATGGGACCCTGCCTGTCTGTGGGAGACTTAGAAGAGGCTCCTGGCTCCTGGCCTTGCATCAGCTCAGCCCCGGCCATTACAGTCACTTGGAGAGTGAATTAGTGGACAGAACATCTTTCTCTGTCTCCCCTTCTCTCCATACATGTGCCTTTCCAGTAAAAATAAATACATCTTCAAAAAATTTTCCTCTCTTAATCTACCTTAATTTTTTGCCTATCGAGCAAACTTTAAATGATCTTTGAGTTTTTGCTGCTTTTTCAATGACAAATAAAATAATTACTTCAAAAACGTACAGGATTAGTGGACACGATACATGCCACTGCCTCTATTTAATTTCCACATACCATAGGCAACTGGTTGAACTTCAGCATCTACCAGTAGGTTCACAACGTTAATTTTTTTTTGTCTTTTAAGCACTTTACAAAAATTAACTCATTCAATCTTCTAAAAGATCCTATAAAGCAGGTACTATCGTTAGCTTTATGGGAGTTTCAGAGAGATTAAGATTAAGGTTAGAAAACTTTAAGTAACTTCTAAAGATCCTCTATCCTTGAGCCTAGAAGGGGAATCTGGAGGAAACTACCTCTTAATTATTATAGTATAATTAAAAAGTTCTGTGATAGAGGACTAATAATCTCGGGTAAGGAGTGCTTTAAAAAAAAAAACTTTTAGAGATCTGTTTATTTTTACTGGAAAGGCATATCGGGATTTACAGAGAAGAGACACAAAGAAAAACATCTTCCACCTGCTGGTTCACTACCCAAATGGCCACAATGACCCAAGCTAAGCCAATTTGAGGTGAGGAGCCAGGAGCTTCTTCCAGGTTTCCCACATGAGTACAGGCTCCCAAGGTATTGGGCCATTCTTGGCTGCTCTCCTCTGCCACATGCAGGGAGCTGGATGGGAAGTGGAGCAGCCAGGACAATAACTGGTGCCCGCATGGCATCCCGATGCATGCAAGGTGAAGATTTAGCCATTGAGCCATTGCACATAGTTCCATAGTTTGAATAATTTTTTTTTTCTAAATGAAAATTAGCGAAATGATCCTAGAGTCTTATGAGCTTGTTTCATCAACAGCAGAACTCTTCTGTGGTGCTGACATAGCTTTCTGTGTTTTCTTATAATTCTCAATTCTGAAAAACAAAATAGTGCCCTTACGGAGGAACCTGGTGAATTATCCCTTGAGCAAATGAAGTTGGACATCCTCACTGTGCTGTCATATTGAATGTTATTCTCAGGGCACAAGAAGTATTCTTCATTTCTATGATATTCTTTCCAAAAACTTAGAACTCAGACTTAGTGTCCTTAAAACTCCACTTCAAATCTGCTTAGTTTGTGAAAAGTAAAAAAGGCCTAGAAATCACCACAGTCTGGGGCCACGTGTGTTGTGTGCTGCGTGCAGCTCTAACATCCAGTCTTGGATCATGGGTTTTAATTCCAGCTGCTCCACTTACTCTCTAGCTCCTTGTTAGTGTGCCTGGGAAGGTACTACAAAATAGCTCCAGTCCTTGGACCCCAGTCAGTAACTCAGGAGATGCAGACGGAGTTGCTGGTTCCTGACTTCACCCTTATCCAACTCTGGCTGTGTGGGCATTTAGGGAATGAATCAACCTGTGGAAAATATCTATTGTGTTCTGTCTCTCTCTTTCTCTGTATCTTTTTCTACCACCCTATCTTTCAAATAAAGTTCAAAAAAGGAAAAGAAATGTACATGGAGAAAGCTGTGGCAGACCCCACAACTCACTGCAGTATAGGATTGGATACTGGAGAAGAAAACCAATACAATTCAATGAAAACCTTGAGTTCACTTAAGAGTAGCCTGTCAATGTTAGTGTTGCAGCTTTCGTAGTATTGTTAAATGTTCACAGTTGGAGAATCTGGGTGATAGGTCCTCCACCATTACAATATCTTTGCAACTTCCATAAATTTAAAATTGATAAAAAATAATAGTGTTTAATTTTTAAAACTTTTCTTTTTTAAAGCAACTTCAATACCACCCAAGTGAAATTAATAAACATAAACAAGGGAACTGGACAAAACTTGTGGGAAAATGTGACCAACTGCTGCTCATTTTCAGGCAAAACATTTTTTAAATCCATGTGTATATTTTCATAATACGCACCTTGGAACTTTTTGAAGATGGTCTTTATGCATGTATTACTATTTTGCATCAAAATAAACTTTAATTCTATGTTCCTGAACCTTTTGAAGTCCCCTAATGTGGCTCACTGATAGCTTTCTAGAAAGGAAACTGAGTTTTTGCTCAACTATGAAAGTGAAGACTACTGATTGCTGCAATAATCCACTTTATCATATTTTATTGGATTAATAGCTCCCTTTATCGTTAATCTCACTGCCCCAATCTGTCATCAGTTCTTGTAACTTGATGAAAAAGAAAAGTATTTGCTGCATTGGTGTCCAGATCCAGCCCTAAATGACGTAAATGAGAGGACACAGGGAGAGTGGGGCAGTGAGAGCTGGCAAGAGAGTAAAGGATGTGAGCCGTGTCAAGAAGTAGCCAACATCTGTAGACCATGCAGAAACTTGGCTCCTGGGAAGAACTAAATCAAAACCACCCGCAAATGAAGTATAAGGCAAAGATTTGTTGCTGTCCCTTTCTCCTTAAAAGGCTGCGTTGAGTTCTAGAGATCTCCATAAGTAGAAGCGTGAGATTTACCAGCACAGGGATTCTGCTGTCTAGTACAATAAGCAAGCTTCTTTAAAAGCTTTTAAGTTAACTAATTTTTAAAAATATTCTATTAAAATACAGATGCACAAAAGTGTGCAGATAAATGAATGTTGTGCTCTCCTAGTATACTCACAACCAACACCTATGACAAGAACAACGCATTGCTAGGACCCCAGGACCCTATTCTCACTCTCCATTTCTACAACATGGGTGAATAAAGCAGTGTGTTGTCATTTATATGGTATTGTTCGATGAAGCAATTTTATAACTAAATACCAATAATATGGCAACTGTACAATTAATATTCTATATATAATATACATATTTATGTTACCATGTATTATATATACACATGTACATATTACCACAAATAAGAGAAACCATGTGATATTTGTCTTTCTGGGTCTGGCTTGATAATCTTTTTTTTTTTGTAAGATTTATTTAATTTTCATTGGAAAGGCAGATATACAGAGAAGAGGAGAAAGAGAGAGGAAGATCTTCCATCTGATGATTCACTCCCTAAGCTACTGCAGTGGCCAGAGCTGAGCAGTTCTGAGGCCAGGAGCTGGCAACCTCTTCTAAGTTTTCCAAGTGCATGCAGGATCACAAAGCTTTTGGCTGTCCTCTACTGCTTTCCCAGGGCACAAGCAGGGAGCTGGATGGGAGGAAGCAGGGCTGCCAGGATTAGAACCAGCACCCATATGGGATCCCAGCACATTCAAGGAGAGGATTTTAGCCACTAGGCTACTGCACCAGGCCCTGGCTTGATCATCTTTATAGGATTTTAGCATTATAATCTCTAATTACATCCATTTTGTTGCAAATTTTGTAATTTCTTTTTTTTTTTTGGAATAGCCCCTCCTGTATATATACACCACATTTTCTTTCTCTCTTTTTTTGAGATTTATTTAATTTTATTGCAAAGTCTGATATATGGAGAGGAGGAAAGGCAGAAAGGAAGATATTCACTCCCCAAGTGACCACAATGGCCGGTGCTGGCCGATCTGAAGCCAGGAGCCAGGAACTTCTTCCAGGCCTCCCATGCAGGGGTAGGAACCAAAGGCTCTGGGTCATCCTCGACTGCTTCCCCAGGCAGGGAAGCTGGATGGAAAGTGGGGCTGCCAAGATTGGAACTGGTGCCCATATGGGATCCCTGTGTGTTCAAGGCGAGTACTTTAGCCACTAGGCCACCACACCAGGCCCACACCACACTTTATCAAATCATCAGTTGATGGAAATCTAGGCTGAGTTCACATCTTAATTGTGAATTGAGTGCTACAAACAAGATTTTAAAAACTTATTTGAAACTTATTTAATCAACCTATCTGAAAGAGACAGAAAAATCTTTCACCCACTGACTCACTTTCAAAATACAGGTAACAGCTAAAATTGGGTCAGATTGAAGTCCTGAAACTCAGTTCAGTCTCCCACTGGGGAGACAGGGACCCAAATACTTAAGCCATCACTTGCTGTCCCCCAAGGTACATAGTAGCACAAAAATGGAATCTGGAGCAGAGTTTGGACTTCATATAGGATCCAGGTGTGCCAAGCGAGATCCTAAGTCTGCACCAAGTGTGCACTCCAATAAGCACATTTGTTCTCTTGTTTGAATAAGTATTTCTCTGGACCAAAGGCATTTGGAGAGTTGAATGCTAGCTTCTTATGCAATTTTTATTTTTAACATTTATTTTATTTGCTTGAAAAGTGGAATCAGAGAGAGAGATTGATTCTATACATGGATTCATTCTCCAAATGGCTGCAAAGGCTGGGACTGAGCCAGGCAGAAGGTCCAAAGCAAAAACTTAACTCATCTTCTGCTGCCTTTCTAGGCATGTTGTCAGAGAGCTGGATTGGGAGTGGAGCAGCTGGGACTCAAGAACTGGCATTGCAGACAGTGGCTTGACCTATATGCCACAATGCTGCTGCACTTGATGCAATCTTTACACCTTGTAAGAAATGACCTTTAAAGAAATGGAAGAATTTTAACCCTGGAAGCCAAGGTCAGAAGATCCAGGGTTCTCACATGTTGGGTCTTGGTTTTATCCTAGTAATTGTTGCAGCAACAGCAACATACAGGTTTGACTTGGCAGCTGCTTATTTCAGCTGTGGTATGTACCTAGATTTCCACATTTTTACACCCAATCTATTTCCACAAACCTTTGAAGTAACTCTTGTCTGACGCTGTGGCCTGCTGTTTTCCACATGCTGTCACAGAATAAACCTCTTGTCCATGAGGAACAAGAGTCAGTGAACATGCATTTCACTCTGCTTCAGTCAAACATTTCACAGTATTTCTCATGGGGACCCCCAGCAAGGTTTAAGCTTGCTTATTCCCACCCAAATCCCATTTCACTCTGTGTAATTCTTCAGTTTTCTACAATGAAATGGCTCCTCCAGCATGGCAGGCTCATGATTTAGACTCTGCCATTTGGGAGTAGCCAGGACTGAGGGTTAGACCCAGAAGTGTATACAACTCAGACTGAGAAGAACCACTGCCCTTTATACCAGTCAGTGGGCAGAAAATATGACTCCCTCCATTCTACTCTGACTTGCCTTAGAACCTGTCTTCCCACATCTGCTGTCTCTATTCATTAAGATGATCTTCTCTGATGTAATGCTCTGCCCTGAGGGTAGAAAATGAAGCTATATAAGCAAAGCACTGAATTCCTAGAACCATCCATTCCTATAATACCAAGGCTATGTGCCAGGGTCAGGTGCAGCCACCCCAGACTGCTCATCTGGCTCCTCATTCCTTTTTCTGACAGCACATCCTGGTTTACCTGCTCTGACAGTATGTGATTCAGGCAGAGGGATCCATTCTGCAGTTCCTTTGGCATTCACCTTCCAGTCCTGCTGATTCATTCAGTGATGGACAAGTCATTCAGTGGTGACCAAATCAAAAATGGCTCCTAGAATTCTGAATTCTTTCTGGATTTGCGAAAACTGATAGAACAAGACACTAGAGTTCTTGCCAATATTTGAGACAAAGCAGCTGAGACTGAACCTGGCCCAGAGGGGAGTACAGGAAGTGAACACAGGTAAGCCCACTGTTAGCACACCTATGTCCTCCAGCTGGCTCTGACTTACTCCAAGGTCTTTGGAGATTCAGGGGCCAATTGTTTGTTTTCTCTTTTTTGCCCATAATAATTATTTAAATAAAATATCAAAATCTTGTTAGTTAAATAGTCCAACACCTCTGATATGCCTCAGTTTTGGACAAGATGTTATCCAATCCATGTTGACTTATTCTACTTTTCATGCATCTATCCAATTATCTATTCACCAATTACCTACAATATATTAGTTATGGAGTACATTAGGCTCTCAATGAGGCTTCAGAAAGCAAGACGGCATTTTCTGCTACAGATCTCATAGTCTACAGAGAGATCCAAAGTTGCCTGTAGGCCAAGGACCATCAACAAAGGCACTCAGAGGAGAAGGACCCCGGTTTTCCTAACCTGGAAAACTTTCTGGAGGAAGGTATAATGTAAGGTGAGCGGGTCAGGATCCATTACAGGAAGAACAAGTGTGCCAAGGCATGAAAGCCAGAAAATGTATACAATGGCTTGAGAACAAAGATAAATATTGAAGCTGGGAGTTTAGAGATATCAAACTGGAGGAACACCCTGCTTCAGGCACCAAGGCACCAACTGACCACTCAAAAGCCCCTTCAAATGCTACCTTTATCAAAAGTTCATAATTCCTTCCAAGAGGTTATATTGGCCTCTTGGTTACAGAGCACATGGTACAGGGGGCTTCAAGAGTAGAGAACCTTTCTTCTGCCAAGAGCTATTTAGATACTTACAGTATCATTCAAGGGTCACACATAATTATCAACTAAAAAAATAGTCTGCTATAAATTACTGGAATTTCAGATTCGACCCACAGTTGCCTTATTAGAGCCAGGGCAAACTGGGGGTGAACCTTTCATATCCCTGGCCAGGTGTGTGCATTTAAACTATCAAAATTCACTGCTTGTTTGCATCCACAATCTCTAATATGGATATGATTTATCCTAAGCACTCAACAAAGCCTTATACCTATGATGTAAGAATAAATGGTTTCAAATCCCAGTTTCATAACCAAAATATTTGAAGTCAAAACATTACGAAAATGGCCTTCAGGGATTACAGCCCTTAGATTTCCTTACTTTGTTTTGCCCTTTTTGATCACTTAGTCACTGAATAGGCATCTTATTGGATAGAACTGATCCTGGAAGAGATAGTTGAGTCAGAAGCCCCAGCTTGACATGGAAAAGAATGTCTTACCTGGAGCAGCCAGAGAAATGAATTTCACACGAAATCGTCAGACAATTCCAACATCTGCCAACAAGCCCAGGAAATACAGATGAGGCTTCCTGGTACATGCTCAGCCAAAGGGCTTAGCTCTCCAGGGCTAGGACAGGATGAGAGCAATGTCAGGAGTGAAGCAAGGGATGTCTGGTTGAAGCCACAGGGGAAGCAGGCGCCCTTCTCCCTCATCTACCTCATTGGTGTGGAGATGCAACCAAGGAAAAGAAAATGGTCTAGGTAGGAAGTGGATCAATAACAGTATTTATCTTGCACACTTTCTATTCATTTGTGTAAACAAAGCACAATTCTAGATTTAGTAGAAGAGCTAAATTTGCATAAACCCAATTATTTTATTTGTTTGTTTTGAGAAGCAAAATCATAGAGAAGGAGAGAGATAAAGAGAATCTTCCATCTATTGATTTACTCCTCAAAGGGCTGGAACAGCCTTTTGCTGTTTTCCCAGGTGGTTAGCAGAGAGTTGGTTGAGAAGCAGAGCAATGGGGGCTCATACGGGATGCAGGAATTGTAGGCGGCAGCTTAGCCTGCTACACAAAACATTACCCCTCAAATATAATTTCTTACGTAAAATTATTCATTTGGCCTGTCCACTTGCTTCTGCGATGTTAGATCATTTGTTTGCCTTTTTCCTGTTATGATAACCTAATTATATAATCAGTCTACAAATGTTCATCATCCAGAAAATATTTTTAAAAATCCAATATATTAGCTTTTGGAATGATTACTTTTGAGGGGAAAGCAGCAATTGACTTTAAAAATGTTTTTATATATTACTTTGTATACTTGTATAACTTGTTTAGACAAAAGTCGAGACTGATTATAAAGTAAATTGAAATATGTTACTACAAAAAAGAAGAAAAGAGGAAGGCTGGGAAGAAATTATTGATGTTTTCTTGGAATCATAGCTATGAAAATCGTGAAATCTGTTCTCTATGTGTTAATAAGTAAGATGATAAGAAATGCTTGCTGAAGTCTCTGAAAATGGTGCTCAGTAAGTCAAGGGGACTGCAAAAAGAAGAAATACAAGATTACCAGAATTACAAAAGAATGAAGAAATAACTTCTCTTGGAAAACATGGCATAATGTATTTCTTTTGAAGATTCATACGTAATTATGACTGGTTTCATGGAGACAACATTAAGGAACCTAAATGATGAATGTACAAGCTACAAATGACAACAGTATACACAGCATAAAGAAAAAGATTTCATCAAAGAAATGTGTGAATCATCATAAAAGCTTAATGTTAAGTATGTCAGGGAATACTTCAAAGTTAACTATCCTCTAAATTTTTGTGTAAAAATAATCTTTGCTTTTAGTTTTCCTCTAGGCTCTGTCCATATATTCAGGAAATTTCTAAGGAAGAGAATTTTGGATGCTGCTGCTTTCAAAGGAGTGACTTGACTGGTGTGTGACTGAAGCAGTTCATTGAGTAACATTTCTGAATTATTTAAGGACTCTAAAGAAATATGAAATTCCATTAGATAGAGTGGAAACTATGTTGGAATTTGAGAATGATCAGATGGTGTGAATGGACAGATGAAAGTGAATAGATTCTTTGTTAGTTACAGATGAAGTTCTAACTGAAACATAGAACAAACCAGTGATGGGGCGAATGTTGTGAGTACACTGCAATGCTTAGGAACACCTGGTGCAATCGCTGAGCCTAACCAGTTAGGAATTGGGTAAACAGGGTCTTTCATACATAATTATGACTGGTTTCATGGGAACAAAATTAAGGAACCTGAATGATGAATGTACAGCTAGAAATGAAAACTGTATACACAGCATAAAGAAACAACTTTCTGTTCAATCAGCTTTCTATTTCCTGAGTGCCTTGTCCTCACTACCCAACTCCACCAAACATCTCACAACGAACCACATGATTTTTTGTGCAGTTGATAGTGAAAAACAGTTAGGCAACATGATTCTGCCAAGCATTTTTCTGGAAGAAGGAATAAAGTGAGGGAACCAGCTTGTTTCTTATTTCATACTCTAAAATACTTGGATGAATAAACAACCAAATCACGTGGTCATTTAATATTTACTCTGATAGAAGTGTGCAAAAACTGCTTTATTCCTTATTTTCCACCAGTCCCAAGAGGTCATCCCTAAAATCACCTGGGAAAGCAGACTGACTCCTCAGCACAGCTGATCAGAAACAGCCAATTGTTCCGGCTCCGCTCAGCTTCATTATGGGTCTGCCTTCAAATTTGCTTGTGTCTTACTGCATGATCTCCATGACATATCTGCCCCCAGATGAAAGAAATAGTTGGCAAGTTCACTTTGGTATGGTTTGAGTGGGTTCCCCAAACTGAGTCCTCAGTGCACTGGTGTTGATGGATGGGAACTTAAAGAGTTTATTAGGTCACAAGTTTATTGGCTCTGCCTTCGTGAATGGATTACCGACATTTTCGTGGGAATGGGCTCATTATCTTGGGAGTATGATTTGCCATGCACACTCCCTGTTCATGTAATGCCCTCACCACGTTGTGATGCAGCAACAAAGCCATCACCTAAAGCGATTTCTTCCTCTGGCCTACTCTGCATCCAGAACTGAGTCAGACAGGTCTCTGTTCACTATAGATTACATGGTCTGTGGCATTCCACTGTAGGGACACAAGCTGGATCAGGAGAGTGGTATTTATACTGTATTTCTTTTTCCTTATTTTCTTTTCTAGCAAGATAACTAAGCCAGTCTCCCAATCACCAAATGTCCTTTATATTTTAGAATCTTTATAGATGCTGGTTGATCAACATTGTGGTATTATTTAACTATTTTAGTTGTTACTACATGGGGGAACTTCACGTGTTAAACTTTTTTGTTTTTGTAAGCTGGCTGTCTACATTGTGTTGTAATTTAATGTGGGGAAATTTGAGCTTTTGTTTTTTGGGGTTGTTTTTCCTTTTTTTTCACTAAATTGCTTTTTAGTTCAAGGATTGTGGTCACATCACCATTATTGGGAAACGAAATGTGTTATAGGGATAAAGCTTGAAGGAAAGGAGTCAAAGGAGCATCAACTGATTGGGTTCTGATTCTGAGTCAGAACCCGTGCTTCATACTATTAGTGTGATTTGCTCATTTCAGGACCCCTGCACATTCCTGACCACTTCTTGCAGGTGAGGAACCAAGAGATTCAGCCACACAGGATAAAGATTCAACTCAGGCAGTTATAGCAGAATACCATGGGTTGGGAGACTTACAAGGAATAGAAATTTATCTCTTAATGTACTGCAGGCTGGGAAGTACAGGATGAAGAGACTCTGTGGCAGGCCTTGACCATGTTAACATACAGTGAAAGCCCTCACATGGTGAGAGAGACAATGATAGGGGGATGGCAAGCAGGAGAAATCAGATGATTCAAGTTCATCTTTGTAGTAACTCACAATAATAAGCATACTCCTAGTCTCATGACACTAATACAAATCTACTTAGGAGGGAAGACTCCTCATGACTTTTTTGTCTTTTAAAGATTTTTACCTCCCCATAATGTCACAGTAAGCAATTACATTTCAATGTGGTTTTTGAAGGGACCTTTAAGCTACAGCAATCACCTAACTTGCAAGGACACTGGGTAAGAGCTGACATCTATAAGAAAAATAAATTAAAAAGCTACATGGAAAGAAGAAAAAGGCATAATATAACTAATTAATCCTATTAAATGCAATTGCATTTCTTCCTTTAGTTAACATTGCACGAGGAATCAAAACAAGATTTGTGTAGCCACAGCAGAGACAGAATGGACGATTAATGCACCTGTAAGTGGGAGGTCCTGGTTAAAGTAAGACCTAATCTAGACAGCATCCTCTTGGGTGTAATGTGTTCATCCCAATAGCTCCTCCATGTGGGGTTCCCAAAGGCTTCAATGGAGATGGAGACTGAAAGCAGACTCCAAGCAAAGAAGCGAGCACTGCAGCTGGGCCTCAGCATTCTGTCCCTAGTGACTCTGCAGAGAGCTTATCTAGAGCATAGATTGCCACATAGAATGCCAAAATTCGACTCCAATCAAAGAACTAGAGTAGTGTTTTTGAACTATCCGGCACAATCGCTCGGTAGGCGTGAGATTGCTTCTGCCTGGCTCAGCCTACTTTTTAAAAAAGTGGAATGTGATAGACTAGGATTATACAAACCAATACACTCAGTACAAGGCAAGGGTAAGCACTGTATCTTGAGCTTGTTTTACATATGGTACGTGTGTGTGTAGGTACATACATACATTTATACCTAAATAAATGTAAAGTGTATACACACAAGGAATCTATTCTGTGTAAGTGAATGCGAGACCACGTGGGTTTGCCGTTCATTTCCTGGATAAGGAAACCTTATTCCATTACCCTGGGACTTGGCTTCTGTTGTGTAAGACTGGGATAATCTTTGTTTAGAGTACTCTCTAACAGCTAGCAATGCAGTTAAGTAAATGTTAAGTAAACTAAATGTTTCATTTGTGATTGCATGCAAATAAATTATATTTTATCAAAGATAGCAGTTTATTTTAAAGTCATGTTAAATGGCTGATAAAAGGATAAAAGGAAATGAGAAATTCTTCAAGATGAAATGACAAGTCTATAAAAATTCTCCCTCTCATTTCTGCTGCGTTTTTCTTTATCTACAAGCAGCATGCATCATGTTTTAGCATGAGGAATATTGGGATATCACTTTAAAAGCCAGCTAAACCCTCAGTGTTCTACACATGACAGAGGAAACTGTTGTAACCACAAAGACCTTAGAAGAATAAAAAAAGAAACAAAAAGCAAAACTGTAGAATTTCTAAGAACAGAATATTCTTTGGTGGTTTCCTTTGACTGACTATGCAATAAGTGCCTGGTTTGTGGATATTTTCTGCTGAGTGTCTCCAACCACTGCCTTGGCTGCAGGTGCTGATATTTGTATGTGGATGGCAAGTTTAAGTCCACACAGTCATTATCACACCATGAATGTTTAAACATCAGGGAGTTGCTTGGGCATTTTCTGGCAGAAAAGCCTTCTCCCAGGGCCCTTGTTGGTACAGGGAGCAACTTGAAAGTGTTTTTAGAAGAATTAAATTAGTGTGGTTCTTAAAGATCCAAGCATTGGTTCATTTAGTAAAATTTGCTTTGGGCTTTTCAATCTTTTGACTTACATTAGAGTTGTTGAATATAAGGAAATTGAGGTAGGCAGTAAAAGATGGATAAGCACAAAAATTACACACCACCAATGCTTCCTCCACAATGGCTTCTCCCCTATAGTTCACTTGACTTTTAAAACACAATGAGAGAGAGAGAGAGAGAGAGAGAGAGAGAGAGAGAGATTGCCTATCTACGGGCTTGCAGCTGCTGGGGCTAAGCCCAGGCTAAAGGCAGGAGTTTGGAACTCAACCTGGAACTCCTACTTGGGTGGCAGGGGACCCAAGTACTTGAGCTATCAGAAGCTACCTTTTGCTATTTACATTGGTAGACAGCTATAATCAGAAGTGGAACTGTCACTTAAACCTAGACATTTCAGTTTGGATTGTGAGTGCTCCGTGTGGCATCTTAGCTGCTATGTCAAGTATCATCTCTTGATTTGAAGAACTTTTATTGCCATTTCAGTCTTTTTGCTACTTATCACCAACTATTGCCCTGTTAAATTTCTTTACATGCAAACTGGCCAGGATAGTACATGGAGAGCAATATTGACAGCAACAAAATAAGTAATTGTGTCTATTTTTTGATCGCGTGTGATGTCTAGTTTTGCACATGTTGCCTGTTTCATCCTGACAGCAATCTCTCAAGTAGAAATCTATACTCTTCTCAGCTTTCCGAGTAGGAAATGAAGGAAAGAAGAAGCATTGCACAGCCTACAATGTCATGCTAAAGACTGTGCACTTGAATATCCAATCCAGGGAAGTACATAACTGAACCTGTGTTTTGGAAACATAATTTTGGGTCCAGTGAGTAAGAGTTGTATTGAAGATGAAAAATGCCAAGTGTACATAAACTAGCTGGGATCATCACTCACTCTATCCATCTCTGCAGATCCAGGAACTTTCCTCTAAGCATGAACAGGATGGAAGGATCTGTGTCTTTCTATATAATTTTCATTTTGTAGTAGTTCTGGCTTTCCCTTTGCCCACTGAGAAATTTCTGCTGTACCTTAAAAAACTAGCTTGCAGTGCAATTCTTGAAGACGAATTAAATAGCATGTCCCTTGCCTGCGCTAAAATGCGGCATCTTTTACAGGAAGTAGTATGGGAACAAAACTGTACTTAATACCTCATTGCTGTAACATACGACCACTTTCAAAGGAGCCCACTAAAGCATAAGACGTTTTAATGTGATTGCCTGAAAGTGCCAATACGCAAAGTTAGTTGAAAAACTCAATTAGAAGATGATGCAGTTAACACAAACCTTTTTGTAGTGCATGCTTATTTATGTTCATTAGTCATTCTAGATTCAATTTTATTAATTCTCTGGTGATACTGAGATGGAATCTAAGTCTTAAAGTAGCAAAACCAGAAATAGGTTTATTTGATATTTTTTTAAAAATATGTCTATTTTGGTCCAGTGCGGTGGCCTAACGGTTAAGGTCCTTGCCTTGAACTTGCTGGGATCCCATATGGGCGCCAGTTCTAATCCTGGCAGCCCCGTTTCCCATCCAGCTCCCTGCTGTGACCTGGGAAAGCTGGGAAAACTTTGGGACCCAGCGCCTGTGTGCGTGGGAGACCTAGAGAAGATTCCAGGCTCCTGGCTTTGGATCAGCTCAGCTCCAGCCATTGCAGTCACTGGAGGAGTGAATCATTGGACAAAAGATCTTGCTCTCTGTCTCTCCTCCTCTCTGTATATCTGAACTTTGCAATAAAAATAAATTTTTAACAATATGTCTTTTTACTCAAAAGACAGCCATAGGAAGAGATCTTCCACATGCAGTTTCACTCCCCGAATGACCTCAGTGGCTAAGGCAGGACCAGGACAAAGCAAGGAGAGGGGCTTTTTCCAGGACTCCTTTTTTCCCTTGGGCAAAGGCCCAAGCTCTGGGCTCACCACCCCCCCCCCCACCCCATTTCTTTCTCAGGAACATTAGCAGGGAGCTAGATTGGAAGTAAACTGGTGAAGATGTGGGATCCTGGTGCCTGAGATGGTAAGTTTACTTACTATGCCACACTGCCCAGGAGCTAGTGATTATTTTTTAAAGCAGCTGCTAATGCTTCGTTGTTACTGATACTCATTTGGCAAAGCTAACCACAATGTGAATAATCAATGTGTAGCTGCGATGTAATGCAGTAGTTAAACATGCACATGGGTATCAGCCAATGCATAAAAAGTCACACTGGTCTTTATTTAAAAACCTTTCTTTCTTTCTTTCTTTTATTAATTGCATTGCATTATGTGACACAGTGTTATGGGCCTCTGGATTCCCCCCACCCCTCCCTGAACCCTCTCCCCATGGCGGATTTCTTCACCTTGCTGCATTACCACAGTTCAAATTCAGTTGAGGTTCTTTCATTGGAAGTATTTATCAAGCATAAAGTCCAGCATCTTATTATCCTAATGGGTTCAACGATTTCATGGGGAGACCATCTCTGGTCTGAAGGTAAAGCCAGCAAAGTATTATCCCAATCAATTAAAAGACCCGACATAACATCAACAACCATTTACAGCCTCATGCATTAATTGACATGGTATTGATTAACAATATGTTAATGGAAAAGTGCGGGTTCTTAACTACATCCTGTGACTTCTTCATAGACATTTCAATTTTTGGTAAAAAATACCTTTCTTGAAATTATTTTTTGCTTCAGTTCTACAATTTTTTCTTATATGTGAAATCGTGATATGTCAACTTTGTTTTCTGTTTCACTATTTAAAAACAGTTTGACCACACAACGATCTTCTTTTTATTTGTTTATTTGAAATTTGGAAGATGGTATAAACATCAGAAAATTCTTACACAAGTTGATAGAAAGGGAATGGAAGAAAGAAAGGCCAGGAAACAGAGGTAGGCAACACGTAGTCACCCCTCTAAAAGTTTCTTGATCATTTTGTTATATAGGGGCGCCGTTGGGTCCAGGCAAAGTTTCCTCCCGTTCTTCAGCGTGGCTCTGCCAGGGAAAAGGGAAAGCGTCAGTCATCTGGTTGGAAGCGGGGATTAGCCAGGGTGGGATGCGCAGAGAGGCACTGGCTGGGCACCGCGCGCGAGCGGCACAGGAACTCACAGCAGTTGGGCAGTGGGGCAATGCGGTCCCGCCTTGATCAACTCCAAGCTGGTGACCTGCCTGGCACGGACGCGGGAGGTGGTCTTCACACAAACGCAATGCAAGTCTTCCTCTCTTTCTTCTTCAGGTTTGTCTGAGGAGGGCACAGAAGTTGGCAGGGAGTGGTAACTTTGGGTATCCCGAGGCGCCTCAGGGATCTTTCCCACTCCCTTCGCAATGCATCAAGACTAGGGGTCATTTTGACTGCGGAATCAATCACACGGAGGGGGCGCTAGTGCTACCTACGGGTGCATCGAAGAGAAGCAGGACCTTGTAAATTAGTTCTTTGCCGCGCAACCAACCCCAAGGCGCACACTTCCTCCACATCGCCCTCTGGCACCTCCCCTGCCATGGGTTCTCACCACTGGAGGCTGCCACTACAGCGAGCAGCAGCAGCAGCAGTCCCAGGAGCAAGAGACAGCGCATGGGTCGCGGTCGGGGTCCTGCCAAGGCCGCTGGGAGGCTCATGTTGCTGGGACTGCAGCAGGATGCAGAACGAAAGGAAAGGCAGGCTGGGGCTCCGTGGTCAGTGGCTGCAGGAAAGCTGCTGACCCATTTTATCTTCCCTGAACCTCTCGTCCGGAAGCCTGGGATGAAGGGTGATGAGCCACCTAACGGAAGCTGACACTTCTGCCAAGACTGAGCTGTGCTATGTCAAACCAATAAGAGAACAAAAACCAAACAGAAACAGGATGGAGGCAGTCAGAGCACTCCAAGAAATGTCTATTAGCTTCAACACTTTTACGCCTAGAAAAATTACAAGCGATATTGGAATATATATATTTTTTTTTCATAAAGTCTTAGCACTTGAGTGTTTTTCCATGCAGCTCCATCCCGGACAGTAGCTCAGAGGAGAAGACAAGAAGAACTGGCTGGGCTACATCCCCCAAATGCATGCTCCTTCCAAAACCCTAGGCTTCCCATCACTCCAAAGAAGGGTGGGGAAGAGCGTCAGAATCCCAGCTGCAGGGACAAGCAGACAGCTTCATGCTCAACATGAAAGGCAAGACTCCTGCAGGAAAATGCAGTTTAATTCTTAGGCCTAGAATTTTCTTCTGCGGTCTCATCCATTGTCTTTTCAGAATTAAGTCCTAGTCCCATTTCTGGGGTGTCAGCTTCTACCATCAGGGTCTTCCCTGACAGCTCTTTCTGTTACGCTTCCCTGCTCCGTCTTGCAGCATCTTCTGCTGTATTTCTCACAGATTACACAAACACACATGCACATATTATGCATACAGAGATGTGAGTGTGTTTAAAAGAGTTTAAAATGCATTCTTTCCCTACATGGGATTGAGAGTGTTTAAAAGAGCTTAAAATGGGTTCTTTCCCTAAATGGAAAGCTCTATGAGGTTTCCTTTTATCTTCTTGGGGTTTTCTGCTCTACCACTATTTTAGCACATTGGAAGGAACTCAACACAAAGATGCTTCATTCAGGAGGATGAAAAAGGTTGAAAATGCAATGATGTGGTTCATCATCATGTCTGAGCAACTGGAGGATTTCTCCACTTTAACGGACATTGTGATCAACTGTGGTGACGTGTCTGCTTGTCTGTCTCTCCCAGAGATAGTGACCTTTTTGGAGCCAATTCTCTGGGACATAATTGCTGAACACACACCATCCTACACAACAGCCACTGTAGAACATACAAAGTTTGCATGTGTTTATGGAACTGGCTCATGAGGCTCTTCCAGGTTAGCAGCAAAATTAAAGGATAGGGCAGTATCATTTTGAATATGGAGGGGCAGCACACCCCTAATTTTCCATATGTGCAGGGTTGATTGAACACATCCAAGAGAAGCTAGACATATGCAGACACAAATAAAAGGCACCTGTGTCTCAGTAGTTATAAACCCAGGGCAAACACTGCGACACCTATCATCTGTGAATCATGCCTATTTTGAACTAGAAAGAAAGACTAGGATGAGCAGGTGGAGCCATCCCCTGCAGTGACTGCATCTCAATATGCCTGTTGGAGTTTGTGCTGCTTCTAACAGCTCTCTGCAGATGCACCTTGAATGGAAGTGGAGGATATTCCAAGTCCTTGGACCTCTGCCACCCATGTGGGATGCCCAGATGGGACACTTTACTTCTAGCTTCAGCCTGGCCCAGCCCCTGACACTGCAGGTGTTTGAGGAGTGAATCCATAGATGGAGAATTTCAACATTTCCCTCTCTCTCTCTCTCTCTGTAATTGTCTTTCGAAGGAAGAAAGGAAGGGAGGGAGGGAGAAAAAAAAGAAAAGAGGAAAATACCTATTTATTGTTTCATTATATGCATCTGTTTTTGGTTAACAACTGCTTAATATGTTTTGTTTTTAAGAAAGTGCATTTTAAAGCATTGAGTCCATGATAGCAAGAAAATAACAAAGCAAATCTCCAGTAACATGAAGTTTATGTAGTACATGCTAATGACATGAAAACTTCACAAAATCTTGTTCAGGTTGGAATAAGCAAACTTATTTTTCCTATAACCAATGCAGTGTATGTAGTATGTTATTTACATACCAGGTCCTAGTTTGTGTGCCAATAATACAATGTATGTTATGTATGACATAATGCTTTCATCAGAGAAATAATAAAACAGTAGTACTGCACAGTTCTTAAGAGCACAATTTTAAATCCCAGTCTGTCACCCACTTAGTTATTTGATCTTGGGGCATATTTCTTAATCTTCGCAAACTTCGATTTTCTTCTTTGTAACATGGGGTATGTTAACACTAAAAAAGTTACTATATATATATACATATATATACATTTATTTATTGGTTGTCACATAAAATATTTCAAATGGCTAGAATCAATTTTTAAAATGTTCACCTCAATTCTGTGTGATAGGTGATGTTATTACCCCCCATTTTAGAGTTCACAAAACTAAGACACAGAGAGGCAAGTAACCTGGTCAGAAATTATCCAACCAGCAAGGAGCAGTACCAGGTTACTCCAGTTATTCTGGCTCTAGAAGGCATACTCTTAACCAGAACATGACTATCTTGCAAGAATTATTTAATTTGTATACGTGAAATACTTACCATGCTTAGTATATTAAAATGATATTTTGGTTGTGTTATACTTCATTAAAAATGGACAGATCATCCACTTAGGAGCTTTTCTTGATCCTGTTGTGAAACACTAAAGTGTAATGTTCCCCCAAATTTTGTTACAACTAATAACATCACAATCAATAAAGGACACATTTTGATTTCATACCAACACTTCTGTACGAATGGCGTGTGTGTGAATTTGGGGGCTTAAGAAATGAGCAAGGGGCTGGCGTCAGCATGCAGTAGGTGAAACTGGTGCTTGGCATGCTAGTGCTCCATGTCTGGTTGCAGTCATGGCTACTCTCCTTCCTATCCTCATCTCTAATAATGTGCCTGAGGAAGCAGAGGAAGACAACCCAAGCACTGGGGACTCTGACACCCATTGTGGGAGATCCAAAAAGGGTTTCAGGCCCCTGGCTTAAGCCTGACCTGGCTCTGATCCATTCAGTCATTAGGGAAGTAAACCAGAAGACAGAAAGAAGATTTTTCTCTGTCTCTAATATTTTGCTTCTCAGATAAATGAATAAATAATTAAAACCATAAAAGTTTGGTTGATAAAAAATAATACTTTACAATCTAGTAAAATTTCAATTCTTTATTGTGCTTATTTGCAAGTCTGTTTTTCATACCAAAGTTGGAAACATGATGTTAGGTAAAATGCTAACACACCAAAGTAACATATTTTTGCTGCAGAAAAGTACTGAAGTTTAAAGTGAAATGCATTCATAGTTTTTTATTTTATTATTATTATTTTTTCTTTACCAGTGTTGTATATATTCATTTCAAAGTAAATAATCAGTACTTACAAACTTTAGCATCAAACAACTTTATTATTTTTAGGGTTCAAATGCTTAAGTAAACATCAGAAACACTCTCTGAAAGAGAGTTCTAAGAAACAATATCTTGTAAAATTAAGAAATCAAAATCTTTCTTTTTTTATTTTTTTTATTTTTTTTATTGGAAAGGCAGATATACAGAGAGGAGAGAGAGAGAGGAAGATCTTCCGTCCGATGATTCACTCCCCAAGTGAGCGCAATGGCCGATGCTATGCCAATCCGAAGCCAGGAGCCTCTTCCAGGTCTCCCACGCGGGTGCAGGTTCCCAAAGCCTTGGGCCGTCCTCGACTGCTTTCCCGGGCCACAGGCAGGGAGCTGGAAGGGAAGCGGGGCTGCCGGGATAGAACCGGCATCCATATGGGATCCCGGGGCGTGCAAGGCGAGGACCTTAACCACTGCGCCACCGCGCCGGGCCCAAGAAATCAAAATCTTTATTAACACACATTGAGCATACAAGTAACTATGCTGGGCTCTGAGCAATTCCTAAGACTGCTCCTTGTCTATTCGAACAGTGAAGCAGTGAAAACAATGAACACAGATACATTTGGAAAGAAATCTTCAAAGAAGGAGATGCAAAGCAAGCACTGTCCAACATATAGCCATGAGTCAGAGAGTAGAGAATCCTATGGATGCGTCTGTTTTCATTTTTCTGTCATAGTGCTGAGCCAGCCTGTATGGAATGCTCTGCGTCAGAGTCCAATTTCAATACAGTGGCAGCAAATATTCCGGATAAAGAATTCTGGCAAGTTAAGATTTCTGAAATCTACCCTTTTATGGGGATAGGCAGTATAAAAGAACAAGAACAGATTAATCAGCTGACCCTTCACGTGCTAACATTTTCTGGATTATTCTCTTGATTCTTGGAGCTTCTGTGTCCAGACAGATTTTCTTCCCATCTTTTGTTGTGGCTCTGTAAAACAGAAAAAAAATTTATCTATGGGTGTCGTGGCTTTCCTGTTGGAATTGACTTCATGATGCTCCAGCTAATCTTGTAGGTGGAGAAGGAGAGAGGAGGCCTCTCGGAAGGGCCAGAATGATTACAGAAACAGGGACTTACATCAACTCCATTTTGGCACAGTGGGCTCCCGGACTGATCATCTCCAATTTGCTGATGCTACACAGATGAATTCCAGATGTTGTCCTCCCACATGTGCAGCACAGTTCAGAGTACTTTTATATGTTTATTCCAAGGGTGGAAAGGATGACTCCATGATTGGTCATGATTATTTTTCTCATTCTGTGTCTCTCATAAGGCCATTGAGAGTGTAGCTGACAAGTCTTTGGAAAAGTCTTAGCAGAACGCCTGGCCCATGTATCTGTTGCCCCCTAAGCATATAACCTTTCTTAGAGTTTTTACTGACATAGCCTTCTGTAGCCTCAAGGCCCACAGACAGTTTGATTCCCAGACATAGCTGTAGCAGAAGCAACCATAGCTGCAGGGAAGCAAGGCTGCTGCCTTTGGACTAACCCAAGTTTCTCTTACTTTGTCCAGTAGTGGAGGGAAGCAGCATGGTCAGGAGCAGTGATGCAGGAGGTGATGGCTTTTGGGCTGAGCTTCATGGTGGAGAAGTAGAACAAATGATGTGTCCAAAGCCAGGAGGCCTCAACGTGATGGTGAGTTGCTTCCTGGGGACTATGGCTCAGTGGCTTTTTGTACTCTAGAGAAGTCTTTTATTGATACCACCTCAAGATCGGTAGGAAGGAAGAAGCAGGGAGGAAGTGAGGATACATGGTGATATACCCATAGAAACATGGTCAAGTGTGCCCAGCCCAGATAATTACCACACTGGATGAAGTTGCAAGTTGCAATTTGTGTCACTTCATGTACTATTCCTTTCTCAATAGCCACCTCTGTTAACACAAAAATAAGCATTCCGTCTAGGGAAGTAAAAGCAAGAATGAAATACCATGTGTATTTTCCTGGTTACACTATGCAAAAACATACCCTGCCTTTCCTGTAATGCAGGTTATAAGGTGAGCAGGGACCTTATGAGCACTAGAATGCATAAGCACCTGACCCTTAAAAAGAGGAGTTCTCTTTGTTTTCCAGTTACTTGACAAAACAGAGTTCTATTATGATTGTTGATAATGGTGGGATTGGTTTGAATATGAGCCAATTAATAGCAAAGGATCACTTCAGATTAAGCTGTGGGCTTCTTTCTGTCTTGTAAATGTATCATATTTTCCAATGACATCCTGAGAAGCAAAATTCACCCCACTTCCTATTATAAAATAAATATATTTCTGCCATTTAAATATTCCCTAAAAAGATCCAGCACACTTATTTTCCCCTAGACTCTTAGCCTAACAGAGAAATAACCAACATAATTTATTTTGAATGATTCATACACAGAGTAGATTTATGTGAGATAAAACATTTAAGTTCCTTTTTCTCATTTTTCCACATTACCATTCCCTAGTGTTTCCATTAGTAGGAATTTGACATTAATTTTCTATTCTCTCTGCATTTATATCACATACCTGTATTTGTATACAAAGGGACATATGATGCATGGAGATACTTATTTTCCTATGAGCAGTATCATTTTATACAGATCACCGAACTGGTATAGGTCATGTTTGTCCTTCAAGAATATGTATTTAGCAACCTTACGCTCTATCCCAGTGTTGTTTTGTCCCAACAATACATTCCACGGTAGAGATAATGTTCAGCCTGTGCCTTGTTGGTGATTTTGAGCTTGCACTATGACAAACTGCAGTAAACCTTACTTAGGAATTCTTAGACCCTGCTTATGGGTCTTGATCTGAAATTCTGGATGACACAGACTGAACCCCATACAGATAGAGGTGGACTGCATGTCATCTGACGACATACATGTTAGGGTCTGAAACTCCAACCCATCTCTAAGACCTGCTTCTCAACTGGACTGCACTCATTTGAAGGCAGAGGCAAATCTTAAGGTTCTTTGAATATGTCACATCTGTAGAATAATTCAATACATAGCAGGTTGATTCTAAACAATGTCAGTAAATAAATTGACAAATAGTTGTGATATTGGTAAAGACTTCTTTTTCCTTATGAAGCAACTGCAAATCTCAAATAAAATTCCACATGATCCAAAATACCTTTGGCATAAAGCAGTGAGCAGGGATAAAGGAGAAGGTAGTTCACAAGTGGCCTGGCCACAAGTTGACTTCCTGTCAGAGCTACGTGCAAGTTTTAGGTGATACTAAACATTCAAAATTCTTTTATATACCTATAACATTACAGACTCACATTCATTCAAAACAATGAATGCAGCGTATTTTTTTCAAACTTTGGCATCTTCCAGACAATATTCACTGTGCTGACTATGCCTGTTATGCCTGCATAACTTCTTAGATGCTGTTTTTGAATGCATGTCTTATTTGTATCTATTTCATTTATTGTCTTCTAATAGATCAGATTTAGTACCGACCATATTAAGATGATTTTTCCTCCATTCCCAAACAGAAATTCATAGTCTTTGAACTAAGCATGAAGGAAAATCTTCAGCTGAACATGAGTATCTTCTTAACAGCTCAAACATGGAATCATTGGCAGAGAAAACCTTGGCAAGAAGCAATGGCAAGGGAAGACTTCTCTGTAGTTCCTCCTGAGTGGTGACTTCATAGATTTTCCTCATTTTCATAGCTGGAAATATTGCTAATTCTCAAGTCAGATGTATCTTCACTCAAACATAATCTCTGGATTATTTGTATAGAAAGATATAAAGGTTTGTAGCATTATTAACTGTATCTTTCCTTTTCTGTTCATCACAACTTCCCAGAAGACATCGTTGATAATATTTATTAAGTTAATTGGATGGTTTTCCTATCTGTAAATTTATACTCTGCAAAAATCTCTCCTGTATCATTCTAAAAATATTACTCAGAAATTTCTGATCCTTTTGTGGAAGCCATACCAAGAGTCATCAGAGTATTTGAGTTGGTAATACCAGGAAGCAGGTGATATGCAGGACAAAGTCATGATCAAGTCATTGTCTTATTCAACAAATATTTCTGTACACAAAGGACACACTGTCGGTAAGGTTTAAGATGAAGCTTTAATACATTTATTCACTTATTAACATTTCACAATCCTATTAGTCATCATTTAAGATAAAACAACTTTTATTTAGTTTCCATATATTTAAGAAATATTGATCAGACATTTATTATGTGCCAGATCTGCCAAGTTCTTTTCTTCATATGACTTTTTAATTTAACTCTTCTTAAAAAATGAATATTTCTGCAAAGCTAGAAATTATAAATAAATCTCTACCATTATGGCAACTCCTCTCTTGTTTCCATTTACACATGATCTTACTCAGTTTGCATTTGAGAAATGCAGTTCAGACGGTGACAAATGACTGTAAAGAAGTGGGTAATAGGTATTCTAAAGTAAGTTGTTGAATTAAAAGCAACTAGATTTTATAAAGTTATGGATTTAATTAATGTCAGAATTATAAACAAGTATTTAAGGTTGTTGGGTTTTAAAATAACTAAACAGGCTTCCTACATTGCCATCCAAATTTTTCTCTGGTATGCTTATTTACCTCTTTTTTTGCCTTATAAATTGCAAAGTCACTCAGGAACTCAGAAAGTCTTCTAAAATCCAAAAACAAAACTTATCTTTTAGCTATTTAAAAAATATATATATACAGAAAAGTATTCTAGGACTGTTAGTCATTAAAATGAGGACAATTAATTTTGCTTTACAAACACAAATTTGAACTGATTTCCCCAAGATTGCTCTTTCATGTAAAAAGCAGACTTGTTGTCATCAGGAAATTAATCATAAATATAATTGGTAGAGAAAATTAGAATCAGCAAAATTTGGAGTGAATTTGTTAATTTTTAAGTCAGTAAAGTGGAATTGTAACCAACAAAATTTTTCAGCACATAATGAAACCAAATGTGTTTTCACTGAAGCTGAGTTAACAGTAAATCTGGATCTCAATTATTATGGCCTGAAGTTAATTGAGGTTTTGCTACATATTATTTAAAAATGAGGCATGGGTCGGAGTTGGAGTAGAGTAGGAGGGTAAAGGAGGTGGAGGGGAAATGTTTTTCCTGGACCTTGTTACATTGGAGTAGTACAAAACGCTGCAATCATGAAAAACTTTAATTTTATGTTGAGTGCCCTCATTTGCTGAATGTTAAATGCATAAATGTTACCTTGATAAATATAACACATCCATTCATTTAAAAAGAATTTTAATACCATGTCTGGTGAGAGCCTGCAAACATATTAAACTACTACCAAGAACCAAGGCTTTTCTGTTTGTGTGTTAGCAGATCAGCCTCAAACTTAGTAGCTTAAAATAACAATATATTCTGTCTGGGAATTCTCTGTGCTAACAACAGTTTCATGTACTACTTGGTCTTACTTGAGCTCCTGTAAGTAGGTGCAGTCAGAAAGATACTGGAGTGGCCAAAAATGTCAAAGTAGAGCAGAAGTCAAAGTGGTCAAAATGTCCAGCAGAGGGGAAACAGCTGCAGCTGGCTTTTGGCGAGACTTGGACGGTGTGCCTGGGTGATTGACGATCCTTGCATCATTTTGCTGCCGTCAATGAACTGAAAAAAAGGGGGAGGAAATGATGGAGGAAGGGGAACAGAAAACAGGAAAGAAGGAAAAGAAAAAACAAAGGAGAGTCAAGTCAAGACACAAGCCCTCCATTGCCCTTCTCTCTCTCTCTCTCTCTTCCTCTCTGCCTCTCTCCCAAGTTGCTTCTCCTTCTCTGCCTTTCCCTTGCCTTCCACTGCTCCTGCTTCTCTCCTTTTTTTCCCCTTTGGCAAACTGTTGGCCTAAATATATTACCATGATAATTTAGGCTGAAGACTTCTCCTCATCATCTCCCAATCCTAATAATCTTGCAGAGACCAGTATGTATAAAAATTATCAATAAATGGCAATGGATCACTGATTTTTTTTTATGTGAAGAAAAGTACATCATTAAGTTGAAAATGTTTACAAAAGAAAAGTCTGCTTTTTAATTGACAGACACTATATAGACAACACATAGTTTCTGAAAGCTTTTAAAAAACAATTCACAGTGAGGGGGCAGCCCTGTGATGCGCCAACTTTATCTGCGACATCAGCATCCCATTGTCAGAGTGTGGGGAGTCCCAGCTACTCTGCTTCTAATGCAGCTCCTTATCAACATTCTTCAGGATGCATCCAAAGATGGTCTAGATTCTTGTACCTTGTCCCTGATGTTGGAGACCTGGACAGAGTTAGAGTCCTGTCTTCAGTCTGGTCCAGGTCTTGGTCAGGTCATTGCAGCCATTTTGGGGAGTGAACCAAAGAACTAGTAGATGAAAGACTCTCTTTCTCTCTCAGTGCTTCTCTATCACTCTGCCTTTCAAATAAATTAAATGAACCTTACAGAAAAGAGTGACTCTGAAAAGAAATTCTAGAGAGCCTTCACATGTGATTAGAAAGCAGATGAATACATTCAGAAAAATACGGTATTTATTCATATATAAAGGGGAGGTTGAGTTGGGAAGTTGGGAAAGGAACCTGTATTTTTTAAGCATTTATTTTCTTCTGGATAATCCTTAATCCTAAAAAAATAGAGTTGATTCTACTGATTTTACAGAAAAGAGAACTAAGAGTGGAGATGCTCGATGAATTATTAGGGTCACCTATCTAGCAATATTCATGACCAGACTGAAAATGTAATCGTTCTGACAACTGTTCTGCAATTGTTTCCATGGCACCACAAAACATAAAGAAGCTTAACTAGCTGAAAATGAGTCAACTACATTTTGTTCATCCCTATAGAAAATTTAGAACCAAATACATGGACTTCTGTGGCAAGAGAAATTCAGAAGGTGGATTTGCAGAGTTCTATAATTTCTCTATGTTTAAGAAACAGGACCGTCCCTCTACATCTTTGAAGTGTTCACATTCTTTCTCAGGAAGATAGCATTAATTCTACTGACTAAAAGCAAACCCAAGCTTCCAGCCAATGTTAGAATCATGGTACGCCTTCTTTCTCTTCCTTGATTTAGTCATGGAGACAGAAATCCCCGGGTGAATTTCTCATTTTGTAACATCCAGGAAGGACTTCTGAAGTTATAGACAACATGAGAGATACCCACAACAATCCTTTTCCTTGTGCAATAATTAAACTATGTTAGAAAACCAAGGTCACTAGTCATATTTTATTATAGGTCTGGTCATACATTTAGGAATTGAAGGATTATGTGACTGTATCACACCCAGTAGCAAGCAGGGAGGACTAGTGGAGTGAAGGATATTAATTACACGTTTAAGATGGTCTTAATTGGAAGAGTGTATAGAATGGATTTTAGCTGGCCATATTTTTCAGTTCCAAGTGATTTTATGTGTGGGAAACAGTTTCAGGAGGAAAAAATAATGAACAGAGTGAAATGGCGTTTAGACATTAGTAATGTGAGGAATCTGAAGACCTATCTCCATGCTTTGATTACTTTTCCTTAATGTTCATCTTTGGTAATAACAGCTTCAAGCATCACCAATAAATGGTGGCAAGGCTGAGCAGCAGCTGTCATTGAAGTTCTTCTGTAAGTTATACAGAATATATATCTGGTAATAACATAATTGCAATCTACTTTCTTCATGGAATGGCCAAATGTAGTTTTTATAGCCAGAATTGCAAGAACATAATTCTTATTGCATGTATTATACGCAATCTAGACTTCATTGTGTTGTTCTTGGAAAACACGAAGATCTTGAAAACCAATAAAGCAATAGGCATTAGTGCAGTTTTATATAAAACTTTCAGTTAAGCCATCTAAAGGGTATTTGACATGATTGCACTTAACACCATCAAACATTCAATACTATGAACAAAGTATAGAATTCATAGCTTTTCTAAAATGTTAAAATTGAAGTTTCAAACATTTATGACAATTGGTTTTGCTTTATAGTGTTCCACCAGGATTATCACATAATTTATGATTTTAAGCAGAGGCACTACTTGAGAAACAAAGAGAGACCACATAAATTTAATGCTTTCTTAAAAATTATGCTTTTCGATATTGTTGAAAAACTGTCAGTAAACCGAAGTACTTGAGTATACTTGAAACTTTTCCATGTTCATCTTTCTCCATTAAACAGCTACATCAATATATAGTAATAGGAAATATGTTAATAAGCTTGGCATTTTATATTTATAAGGAGAGCAAGATACAGAAAAATGTAGGACATGCAGAGATATGTGACTTAATGTATAGAAGTACAAGTCAGCCTAAACACAGTCAATATTAATCCAATCACAGCGTGTTGACTGGCTTAGTGTCTCTCCTTTTCTCAAGTTGTCCTAAGAATCACATATTTACATGAAATTGTAAGTAGTGAGGTCTGTCTATCTTAAAGCACTCTGTCTGAATACCTGCTATGAACTAGCCCCTGTTCTAGGCCTCAGTTGAGTATCTAAATGTTACCCCTGCTTTAATGGAGCCTATAGTGAAATTTTATCAAACATTAAACAATGAAACTGGCACATTAATGTCAGCCTGTGAACTCTAGTGTCCCCTTGGTGGGAAAACGCTGTGATATGAAAGTCGAATGTCAGGAGAGGGTACAAAATGACCCGTGATCTTTAGCACCTGGAGGAAGTGCGGGTTAGTTAGCAAAGTGAAAGGGAAAAGCTGTTGTGATTTTGGGCTGAAATGATTGTGTTTGCACAAACCCTTATTGAATTAACTGTAGCCATGCAGGAAAAAAGAAAGGACTGGAATTACAACTAAATCAATACTTATTATGAGCTATCTTAATGATTTTTTAGGATACTATCTTATAAGTTCAAAATGAGAGAAGCAACTTACTAAGTTTTTTGCTTGACACATCGAAAGATTAAGGATTAAAGGAAAGATTAAAATATGCCTGCTGTTCTGGGGGAGCTCTTAGTAAAGTAGAGCAAAGAAATTTGTAAACCAACAATAGCAAGCAACTTAGAGGATTCTATAGGAATGCCAAAATGGAAGCCATGAACTCTGCTTGCTGTATCAAGGAAAACTTGATGGAAGAGCTATTCTTTGAGTTTAGATCTGAATTTTGATATATATCCTTATACTCCATCCAGGTAGAGGCCTCAGTAAATGCAAATACATGAATTCAAGGAAGAAAACACTGGATAAGGGTACTGAACAAGAGGTAAAATGACTTCTGACCTAGAAGGAGAATGACTTCTGACCTAAAGCCAGGAGTTGGATGGAATAGAACCTTGTTTGCCATGCGTAGAAACTTTTTTTTTTTTCCAAATCAAGGACATAAGCAGCTAGCTAAGGATTTAAGAAAAGATTTATTCTGGGGTCAGCACAACGGTATATGAGGCTAATACTCTGCATGCCAAACCAGCACCCTGTATGAGCACTGGTTCATGTCCTGGTTGCTCTATTTCCCTTCCAGCTCCCTGTCAATGATCTGGGAAGGCAGCAGAGAATAGCTCAAATCCTTGAGCCCTGTACTGATAAGGGAGACTTTGAAAGAAGCTCCTGGCTCCTGTCTTCAGGTTGGCTCAGCGTCAACCATTGCAGAGTTTTGGAGAGTGAACCAGTGAATGAAAGCTCTCTCATCGTGTCTCTTCTCTCTGTAATTCTGTCTTTCTAATAAAAATAAAGCAAATCTATTGGAATAGCAGATTTGCATTAAGAAGGAGAGACAACAAGATCCTCTATCCACCAGTTCACTTTCCAAGTGGCTGCAACAGCCAAAGATGAGCTGATTCAAAGTCAGGAGCCAAGAACTTCTTTCATGTCTCCCATGCAGGTGAAGGGTCCCTAGGTTTGGGGCCATCCTCTACTGCTTTCCCTAGGCGACAAGCAGGGACATGGATAGGAAGTGGAGCAGCTAGGACATGAACCAGCACCCGTATGGGGTCCTAGCACATGCAAGGTAAAGATTTAGCCACTGGGCCATCATTTGCTGAGTACAAAGCAAAATTTAAAAAAAAATTGCTAAGCTAGATCCTAGAGATTAGGTAATACAGAAAGAAGGAAATGACGTAAACATGGTCTGAGATAGAGGTACTCAATGCTGCCATCCTCAATACAGCAATGGAAGCCACAGCTACTTTCCAATTCTCTCACTAGGTGAACTTCATGAGTAATTTTCTGTAATGTTGCTACATATATGATTCCAGCACGGAATTACTCCCTGTGTTCCTGACTTGTGAAGAGCTTCTTCTGAGACAACTCCACTTGAATTTTCATAGACATTTCAAACTTTGTAATCCCCCAAAAAACGTCTTATCCCACCACCACATGATCGTGTCTCTCCCTAGTCTTGCATTGCAATAAGAAGGTATACTACATGGGGTCTTCACCGTAGTGTAGCTGGTAATGCTGTCACTGGCATTGCATATGGGTGACCATTTCCACTTCTGACCAGCTCCCTGTTTCGACTTGGGAAAAGCAGTCAAAGATGTCCCAAGCATTTTGGACCCTGCTGTCCTAAGGGAAACCTGGAAGAATTTCCTGGGTCTGGCCTAGCCCAGGCTATTGCCATCATCTGATGCATGAACCAGCAGATGGAAGATCTCTCTATCTCTCTCTTCTTGTTTCTCCCTCTCTTTCAGTTAAAAAAAATGCCTTTCAAATAAAACAAACAAATAAATAAATAAGAAGTCTTATTCTAAGGGCTCCGGAGTGAAGGATTAACTAGGAAGGGAGTGACTTTGGAGAGTGGGTTTAGTTAGTAATGAAAAATAAGGGTCCTTTCTCTAGCCAGCATTACATTTTTAAAATAAAGTAGAATGGAAATAAATGTGTTGACACCATAACAGAAAGAAGAAACAACATAAATAAATTCTAGAAATCCTTTATTTTTTCAAAGAATAAAATAAGTGTTATAAGACAGTGAGACATACAGTACGAAAGTGCAGTTTTAATGTAGTGGATATGGTATGTATTTAAAAAATTATCAAAACCTTTGCAAGATACACTGTTGGCATCTAAACAGCATAACAATATTGTATTTATAAGACTATTTGATGAATTTATGTTACAGCAATTTGAAACACTTTAAAAAGCATTTAGTGAAACTGATCATTGTTGAATTTGCTTCAAAAATAAATGAAATCAGCAAATTGATATCAAAATTAGAAGACAGAAATTTACCTGTTTCTTATACTCTCCATCTATCAAAAGACATATGTTTAGTAACCATAATTATATTGCACTTAATAAAATAGTTAATAAATAGCATATAAATCATAGTGCAATGAGTAAGTCATGGCATTATGCCATACAAAGAAGACATGAAATGTCCAAAATTATAGGAAGAGAATATACTGGCCTTTATAGAACTTCAATATTTAGAAATTCTAAAGAAGGAAATATATTCTACATGCAGTTTGCTGTATGACACACAGAGATCTCTAATTCAACAGAGTATCTCAGATTCAAGAGTGGAATCCCTCCTACATTTCCCCAAAAACAACACTTAAGCATTTATTTCATGATGAAAGTGGGGATAGCTGTATGTCTTCCTAACAGCACCAGTCCCCCCGTCGAAGTGTGCATTTCCCATGAGATTGAAGCACCTGTAAAAAATTTTGGTGGAGAGTGATAAGCAGCTAGCAGAAAAACAGTACTCCCTCTGCAGCAACCCGGAACAGCTTCGTGGCACGAGAGAGCACAGGAAATCTGCTCCTTTCTTCAACCCACACCCCTGGCTTTGGAATCGTGGTTCGTGGTGACCACAGCTGCTCCCACAGGATTGCCACAAGCCCCAGTGAGCCCTGCTCCAGCATGTTCTCTTCCCTTCTCCTTTCTGTGGAAGCGGTCAGGCCACTGGAGTTTAGTGGCCCTGTCTTCATGGGTTAACTGAGAGAGGCTTGGCTATAAGAGTAGGAAGCTGCAAGGACTTTGGGAAATGCACTAGATCCTCTTCTGGATTATTCTCAAATCCTTTGTCCTTGCCGGAGGAGGCAGGTAAACACAGGACGATCGGAAATCGGACAGGAAAGCCTCGTTGTCAGAGACCTGGAACTTGATGTTCTCCTTTACCTCTTCCTTGCAAAGGCATCATGTCCACTGAGGTGTCACAAGCCTTCGTCACTTGGGTTCTAGAAGGAAACAAGGCATTTTCTGACTGAGGAAGGCTGAAGTAGCAGTGGGGAAGGAGGCTGACTCTCACTTTGTGGGAAACTAAGTGGAAAGTTCTCTGTAGTTTCTTGATATCATCAGCACCATACCTGACTTGATGAATGATTCTTTGTTGTTCTGGGGAGTGATAAGCTGTGGAATAGAGCTTGCAGATTTACTCTGTTGACTTTACAGAGATCAGAATGTATCTAAAGATAAAAGGTAAACCTCCTCCAAGCAGCTAGGGCAAAACTTCAAAATGTGACTAAAGATATTAAGCGATTAAATGTATTGTAACCACTGAGAACAAACCACACAGCATAAGTCCGTGTGTGGGGGAGTGGAGGGTAAGGGGGAAGTTTGACATAGGTATTGGGTTTTAAAAAGTGTCAGAGTGTGTGGTGTGGCAGTGGAGGGAGGAATTAATTAGTTCCAAATAAGCTATTTTAAATATACATGAACATATGAGTTAGTTTGGGGCACCAAAATGAGGAAATTTCAGAGAAGGATCCTAAGAAGAATTACATCTAAGGGTCTTACAGGTGAACATGCCTCACCTGGTTTGAACTTTAAGTCAACTCACTGTGGTTGTTCACAGACTATAAAGGGAAAATATTTTCTCCAGCTGGCAAGCCGGTACTAGAAAGAACTCACCAGATGTGGGCTGTGTGTCTGCCCAATCCAATCAAGGAACTTAACTGGGCTTTCCAGTGAAACCATCCTATCTCCTTGTTCACTGTCTGCCTTAAGTCTGGGCACTACTGGCATTGTACAGAGTGCAAATAGGAATGTGAATGGTTCAAAGATCCTCTAAGGCTGAGAATGATGGCACCAAGGGCCAGTGGACCCAGAGCAATTTAACAATTGCTTGTTTTCACCCAGGTTATGGGGAAACCATTTGTCTTACTCGCCTCATGTACAACTGGTAAAGATGGTGGTTTTGTTCCCCACTGTAATAAAACAATCTACAAATGACACTGGTATGCCGACAGCCCACAGCTCTACTGTATCAAAAACCACATGATTTTAGTTACATACTGCAGAACCGTGTCCTACAAATGCAAAAGGCTTTTGATGGTTTGCAGCTCTTAAAGGGCTTTCATGCTTGTCGATTTGGAGTCTCACGTTGACTTTTTGAGGCAGATGAGATAAATTATCCTTGTTATTTTTCACTTAAAGGATGTAAGACCCCAAAAAAGTTAAGTAGGAGAGAATCCAGGACTGGAACTCAAGCACAGAAGAATTTCCCACAAATATGTAATGTTTTCCAGATTACAAACCGCTGCTCACAGTCACTGGACAATACTCCTCAGCAGCTGTCCACAGTCTGATTAACCACTTTACCCTATTACCCAACAACCATATTAAAGTTAAGAAAGTCTTCAATTCCTATATCAAAGGCACAAAAGACTTCCAAGTTACTCAACCTGACGCTGACCTTTATTCGCCTAATCCCTCATGACAAATTCCAAGACTTACTCTGATAGAATCATTTGCAGTTTCTTTCATTTGCCTTTGGTTTTTGGATATCAAATTTACATATAGTAACTATGACATGAAACAGTTTAATTACTCCTTAATTTTGTTTTTATTTCCCTCAAGTCAGCTATAAATCTTTTAAAATCAGCAGTGATGGGACTTCAAGATGTTCATAGAAATAATGAAAGATTGGGCTCATTGCAATGGCTCAGTGGCTAAATCTTCATCTTGCATGCATCGGGATCCCATGTGGACACCAGTTAGTATCCCAGCTGCTCCACTTTCCATCCAGCTCCCTGCTTGTGGCCTGGGAAAGCAGTGGAGGATGACCCAAAGCCTTGGGACCTTGCACCTGCATGGGAGATCCAGGAGAAGCTCATGGCTTCTGGCTTCTGATCGGCTCAGTTCCAGCTGTTGCAGCCACTTAGTGAGTGAACCAGCAGACATGGAAGATTTTGTCCTCTCTCTCTCCTTCTCTCTATAAATCTGACTTTCCAATAACAAGAGGAAGATAAATTCATTTCAATGAAAAAAATTGAAATCTGTATTCAAAAAGTTCATGGAAAGTGCATTTTCCATAAGGAAAATTATGCATACTTTTTAAAGATTTGTACCAAAATAATGAAAATAATCCATTTAACACAAACTTTTCAGCCTCTCCTATTGCTCACAGAACCTTCAATGAGTTCTAAATTTAGTCATGACCTGTCTATCACTATTTGAAAATTGATAATGATAATATTTTATATATTTTATATATACTTTTTTTAGTTAAAAGGAGTTAATTTACTGTAATTAACTTTTCTCTTTTGGGGGTTCCACTGTTTAGAGTTCTTTCTGCTCTGATGGAAATTGCCTCTTGGTTCTTCATAGAGAAAGTTCAAATAATGATTTCAATCTGTGAAATCAAAAGAATGTGCCAAACCAAGGAAGGTATTTGATATTAAAAGGAAGAAAATCACACTACTAGAGCGTTGACTAAACAGCATGCTTTCTGTAATTTAGAAATTGCTGGCAATAAATGACAAGGGAAAAATCTGACTAACTTATGATACAGTGAATGCTAACAGTGTGGGAATGTCATTCAAAATTTATCTCAACTGGCACCTTCAAGTGCCAGCATCTCATATGGGCACCAGTTTATGTCCCAGCTGCTCACTTCCCATCCAGTTTCTTGCTTGTGGCCTGGGAAAGCAGCAGAGCATGGCCCAGGGCCTTGGGATCCTGCACCCATGTGGGAGACCCAGAAGAAACTCCTGGCACCTGGCTTCGAATTGGTTCAGCTCTGGCCTTTACAGCCATTTGGGAAGTGGATGGAAGACCTTTCTCTCTGCCTATCATTCTCTCTGTAGATTTGCCTTTCCAATAAAAATAAGTAAATCTTTAAAAAAAAATTTCTCATAACGAATCAGGGAAATTGGGGGGGCTTTAATGGGATCGACCCTTTTAACTATTTTCTAAACCTCAGGGTTTTTTTAGTATTGTTATTATTACTATTATTCTAGCTACCTCTCTTTTCTGCTACCTGTGAGAAATGTGGTGCTGTTGAAGTTATGAAGGATATACCCTTATCATCACCAGAGCAAGCATAGCAAGGATATTATTATAAGGAAGACAGCAAAAGCTTAAGTGAGATAAAGTTACTTGCATATATGCACAAGCAAAGGAAATGGCCAGTTAACTTTACAATGTCAGCACAGTTTCACTGTCTCATCCCGCATGGGGTATGGCAGTCTAAGGAAAAGGAGCCTCATTCAGGAAATGACTTGGCTCTGTTGCTTCAGCTGTACAGTAAAATGTCATGGTTGTTGTCCCTTCCATGGCCTGTTAACCAACTTTCCCAGCTGCACATCTCAAATTAAATCAGCTTGAGGAAGGTATCAACTGATGAACCTCAATCAAATCTGTACTAAACAGGGTTCCAGTTACACAGCTTTTCTGGCCACCTCCTGAAAGGAGTTATCTTTTGTGTAGTTGTTCAAGTTTAAAACGAGTTTCTTAATACTAGGAGATAACAGAGTAAGAAAAATACAAGGAAGATTGATGATGTGAATGTTTCCCAAAGACTTAGGGGGAAAAAAGTACAAAGGAATTCCCACCCCCAAAAGAAGTTTTTAGGATTAACTGCTTCAAATAATTTTGAGAAAGCAGTTCTATGATACTGCCAAGATGCATTACAAAAGCCAGACTTCTGACATTGTGGTGCAGTGGGCTAAGCCAGCACCTGTGATGTTGGCATTACTTGTGGGCACTGATTCCTGACTTGCGTGCTCTTCCTGTAATCCAATTCCCTGCTAATGCCTGGGAATGCAGCAGAAGATGGTACAGGTGCTTCAGGTCCTGGCACCCGCGTGGGCGACCTGGGTGGAGTTCCAGGCTCCTGGATGTGGCATGAGCCAGCCCTGGCGATTTTGGTCATTCTGGGAATGAACCAGAGGATGGAAGATCTCACTGTTTCTTTCCATCTTTCTATAACTCTGCCTTTCAAATATATCTTTAAAAAATTACTGCTGTTTGTTCAGGGGGCCCACCCCAGAGTGGAGCAGTCAGACAAGAGGAGGCTTGTATCCCATCCCTGAAGACTCCTAGATCCTCACCAAGGACTATCAGTACCAGCACCGAGGACTACATCCCAACCGCCAAGGAGACCACGGGGAATTGGAGTGCCTTCGGAGGCTGAGAACTCTGAGGTCACCCACCCCCATTTGGATCTCCTACATGGGATGGAAGAAGCCCAAATCTTGCCTTGCAGGATCCAAGGTCATCGGACCGACAACCAGGAGCACTGAGCGGTCTGCAGAAACAGAACAGTAAACTTCCTTCGGGACTAGGGAGAGGAGGTTTCTCTAGTCCTTGCCTGGTTCCGACTATGGGTCCCCACCCTCTCTCGTAATGACCATCAGGATCGCTCCAGAAACAACTCAAAACAAATTAACAAACAAACAAATAAACAAAAAAGCTAGAATAGATAGAGAACAGCAAGGAAAGCTTAGAAACAGACAGGAAACGGGCAGTCGGGATACGCTTATAACTCACTGGGTGGGACACAAAGATTAGTTACTCCTCACTAGGATATTGAAGATTTCTCTGCACATCCCTCCTAAAACTGTTCACCTAAACTGTTGACATATGTCTTGTTAGAGTTATAGACTACCCGAACAACAACCAGGTTCTGCCAACTCATGCTTCAACACTATAAAGCGCTAAATACTAAAATTAAAATAGACACGAGACAGCTGAATAGTAATCTATAGCCATTTTAAGGTGTATAGAACCCAGTTGTATATAAACTAATAATTGAAATGTCAATGTAGAAGTCATAGGTTGTGGTTCAGAACTTGCACTGTTTTTTTTTTCTCTCTTTTAACATGTTGGTTACTCAATACCGTGTCAACTAATTCCATTACGTTATAAATTGTTACTGATGTAATGTCGGGGCTTTTAATTGATTGGGATGATACTCTATCGACTCTACCTTCAGACCAGAGATGGTCTCCCCAAGAAACTGTTGAACTTATCTGGACAATAAGATACTGGACTTTATGCTTTGTAGAGGCTTTCAATGAAAGAATCTCAACTGAATTTGAACTGTGATAATGCAACAAGGTGGAGGAATCCACTATGGGGGGGTGGTTGGGGAGGGAGGGAGGAATCCCAGTGCCTATAAAACTGTGTCACATAATGCAATGTAATCAACAAAAAAAAAGTTATTGCTGTTTGTTAAAATGTTTTTGAATACCACTATCACACCTTGTAATTTTTTTGTACAGTATTCACTTCTGCATAATCTCAATATGTTTCAGTCTTATTTAATATATGGTAAAACTTTACCTTTGCTGCCTTGAAAGGTATAAGCACAAATGTTTTTGGATGTAGCTAAGGCATGTACTTCCTAGAGATGCTCAAACTTGTGATTGGCCTCATTTGTCATTGTTTGACAACATAGCAAATACCTAATCATCCTATTAGTATCCAAGACAGTGTTCCTAAAGGACAGACACACTGCCACCATCACCAATGCCAGTAACATCACACAAAGATCAAAGCAGAAACATAAGTCCCCTCCTACAGCTGACTCCTTGTCACCAATATTTTGTTGAATCTGGTTATGAATTCCCAATAAATAATTGCTTTTGTGCACAATGAAAATATTATGTTAAAAGAGATAGGAATGAGGATATTGCTTTTACTGACATAAAAATGTTACAAGACCAAACCAAAGTTCATAAAATCCTAGAAATTCTGGCTAGTGTTGGGCTCCACGTTCTTTACTAGCCAACGCGATTGTGTAAGCATGGCTCCCTCTGGTGTGTCAAGCAGCCAAATTGCTTTACCAAAATGTTTTGCTTTGAATCATTCTGGTTTCCAAAGACTTTAGAATTAGTACTTCAGACAGCAAGTCATTTTCTTTGGAACATCTCGCCCCTTGGGAACAGTTTTTACCTTTTCCCTAATTTAACTTTATGGCAGGGCTGATGCATGCTATGACTGAGATTATGTCTCAGAAAAAGGAAACTATGGTAGTGATTAATTCATTAGGAGCAGGCCACAAACTAGTATCTGTCACAATGTGGTTATGGACAAGATTTTTCTCTGTAATGAATGAAATTCAAGAAAACTTTTTATCGATGTATGTATGGCCACCTTTGCATGATTGGAAATTAAGTAATAAATTGCAGAATAAAGGATTAGAACATTCTTTTTCACCTTTTGTTACAGAATAATCTTAAATGTGTGAGACGAAACTGTACGTTAGCAAAAAGAGTTTCTAAATAATGCACACCCAGTTCCCCTCTCTGTTAACATCTTTTATTGGAATGATCTATTTGTGATCACACTCAGCTGCCCTGGTTTTTCAAATCCAAACTCCCTCCAACTCTCCCATGTCTCCCAGCACTGAATTATCAATAGTCTGTGTTCAGGGTGGCTGCTACGTCTTGTATGGCTACAGCTCCCATGTATGAGGGAGAACATGTGGCACCTGCCTTTTTCTATCTAGTTTATCTCCCAGGATGTATTTGTGCTAGCTGAATTCCAGCCATTCCTTTTCCATGAATGTTAAACAGTTTGTCACTTTTTTTTCTTTTTGATTTAATGATATTTACTGGAAAGGTAGATGTACAGAGAGGAGAGACAAAGAGGGAAAGATTTCCCATCTGTTGGTTCAATCCCCAGTGACTGCAAGGGTCAAGCTGTGCTGGTCTGAAGCCAAGATCCAGGAGTTTCTTCCAGGTGTCCCACATAGGTACAGGTTCCTAAGACGTCGGAATATTCTCTGCTGCCTTCCAAAGCTATAAGCAGGGAACTGGATCAGAAGTGAGGCAGTTGGGACAGTGACGGGCACCCATATGTGATGCCAGCATTTGCTTGTAGAGGATTTTGGCAGTGAGCCACTGTGCTAAGAAGCATTAGCATAGCAAAGGAAATGATCAACAAAGTGAGGAAGAAACCAACAGAATAGGAGAAAATCTTTGCATCTTTGCACACTACACAACTGACAGGAGACTAATATGCAGAATTTACAAAGAGATTCAGAAGCCCAATGATAACACAATAACCTTGTGAAGAAATGGACAAAGGATAAGAGCAAGCATTTTTCAAAGGGAAAAATTAAATAGCTGGTAGACATGTAAAAATGCTCAGGCTCTCCAGCTATCAGGGAAATACAGATAAAAACTACACTGGGATTCCACCTAACTGTAATGAGATTGACCTACATTTGAAATTCTACTAAAACCTACTGCTGTGGATGTGGGGAGAAAGATACCCTACTTTGCTGTTGGTGGAAGTGAAGGCTATTAGCCACTACGGAAGTCAGTATGGAGAGTTCTAAGACTAGTGAAAATTAATCTACCTTATGACACACCTATACCACTCCTGGGAATATATCCAAAGGGAGTGAAATCTCCATGAATAATTGACCCGCAATCCTATATTACAGCAGCATAATCTACAATAGCATAGACATGGAAACAACCCATATAGCTGTTGATGAAGGAATGGATAAAGAAACTATGGTATCTTTACTCTGTGAAATACTATTCAACCATTAAAAAGAATGAAATCCTACCATTTGCAACCTAAAGGTCCTGACTAAAGACTATTGTGATCAATGAAATAAGCCAACACTTGATCTTAGCCAAAAGGCCAAGAAATGATAAATAAGCCAATCCTAAAAGGACAAATACCATATGTTTTCTCTGTTATGAGACAAACTTCCTAGAAAATGTAAGATAAATAATACATAGGTAAACATGTATATACGTACATTCTCATAGATGAACTGTATAATGGAGATTAACATACCAGGAAGTGAAGACACACTGTAGCATGAATCTCTATTCACAGCATATTAACAGCTGTGTTTGCATCACTAATCTTTGCTAACCCAAGTATTCAAGACTTAGTCTAACACTTCCGCGAGTCTTATAATTCTTCTAAATTAATTTTACTTATGTGAGAGATGCAGATAGAGACAGACTGGGATCTCATGCGCTAGTTCACCCTGCAAACACTCTTAAATTGGGATTGCAACTCAAGCCTTCCAGTGATATCACATCAGTGCTGATCAGTGCTGCTTCACTAAATGTGCCTTAGCAGGAAGCTGGTGTCTCGAGCAGAACCGGAAGTCAAGCCAGTCATTATGATGTGGAATGTTGTTCCAAATCTCTGTCACTCATTTCATATTTGGACCTATTGTCAATAATTGTTTCACACAGAGGATCACTGGGACACCAGCCATCAATTCCCTCCTAATGTACTTCAACATACTACTATATATACAATAAAATGTTCCTCAATTAAAATTATTTTGGCTTAGGGCCAATATTGTATCATAGTGGATAAAGCTTCTGGCTGCAACACCAATGTCCCCTAGGGACATTGTGTGTGTGTGTGTGTGTGTGTGTGTGTGTGTGTGTGTTCTAGCTACTGTATTTCTGGTCTAGCTCCCTGTTAATGGCCTGGGGAAAGCAGTGGAAGATAGCACAAGTTTTGGGTCCATGGAAGACCAGGATGCAACTCTTGATTCCTTATTTTGGCCTGACAAGCCAAAATCATTACATCCATTTGGAAAATGAAATGGTGGATGGAAGATCTTTCTCCCTTCCTCTTTCTCTCCTCTCATTACTTTGAAGTCTGTTTTAACATTAATATTCTGAACTCTCTACTATTTATATCTTGATTACTCATATCTAACCGTGTTTAGAGAACATGTTTTAAGTTCCAACAGCTTGGTGGCTAACCAAGCTGCCTAATAACGATAACAAAAACATAATGATGTCGCTAGGATCTTGGTTTTATATGGGCTGAGGATATGTAGTCTCTAGCTGGGAAATAACTGGCTACCAACAATCCCTAAAGCTTTTACTGTGGGGAACATTACCTCAATGTGCTGTCATGGCCACAAAAGTAACTAAAACGAAGACATGAGCCAAGGTCCCAAGGCGGACGTTTGATCTTCCATACTTCTTATGCTTACTTCCTCCCTTCATTCTAAGAACTTCTAGCAAAATTAGTGTGATATGATAGCCCCTCAATATTCACTTACTTCTCCACAAAATTATTTAACTGCAGTGCACATCTCTTCTCACGTACTCGAAATAACCTCAATCTGCCATAAACTATCCCTTCTGTCTACTGTCCGCATAAGCAGCTTTTCAAGGCCTAACACGTGAGAGATTCATATTCGCTTCTCATTTTGATGCACACTTAAGGATTTAAACATTCCCCTCTCTCATTATTCATTTCCTTTTACTTCTCTTCTTTTTCTTCCCTTCTCTGTATTTCAGATACTCATCCCATAGGCTTTAATAGTGAATCTGCTGTCTTGAAGATATTGAGTTTTTCTGTCTTTTGGTCATTGAACAACTTCCTGATAAGGGCCTTCTTTTATTGTGTGTTGAATCTTCGTTTTCTTTAATTTGCCTGAAGCTTGCCTTACATTTGAATGAACATATAATATTTGTCCATTTGACTCATTTCACTGAGCAAAATACAAGATCAATAGCTATATAGACAAGTATCATCAGGAGCTCCTTAACAGATTTCCATTAGTCTCCTTCTCCTTCGATGAGTAAGTCAACCGCCATTTTACTAAGGTCACTGAGTTTCTTCCCACCAACATCTATCCCTGAAAGCACAGTCATAGTTTTGGATACAAGCTAAGACCCATCCAACTACCTGTCCTGTAGCCCAACCTTCAAGGAATTCCTCCAGGGGGATAATAAAGATGTTGGAGCTTCTGATTAAATTCTTCATGTGATTTGTTCTTAAAATTGGTGACTATAGATACTGGCTTTTATATCAGGTCCCAGGGAGCTCCTCTTCTGCCTTGGACAGTTCCCAGAAAATTGTCAGGGAGGGTCACCCTCTATCAAATATCTATAAGGAAAGAAGACAGTGTAGTAGCTGCCCCATTGTCATCAGACAGTATTGTTAAGACCCAGTAGATGTAGGAAGAATCTAATATACAATATAGTCATCTTGACTCATAGAATCCCTTAAGGAGTTTAGTAGTCATGGGGAAGATGTCCCACTGTTCTAATAGGGAGAGTGATGTTTGGAATTGAAAAATGTATTATTCTTCTTTCCTCTGTCTGAGCTAACGTATGAGCCTTAAAACCACAACAGGAGCATTTCCTCAGACTTGAACAAGCATGGTTTGCAATTTGAGCATATAATGCTATTAAATTATGCATTTTGTTAATTTTTATTAATGACGCATGAATTTTTACCCTTCCTTATCACTAAATCCTGTTAAGATACCTTATTTTCCAAGCATTTAAAATGATGTTTCTCTAACAATGATGAACTTATGAGACCCGGAAAAGTACTTCCCAATGATCCCTTGCTGGGGCTTCAGGCTTGCCTTCTCTACCCTTCCATACCCATTTTGTGCCTCAGTGACGAAGGCACCACTAGCATGTGTTCAGAGTTAAACAGCATCAGAAGCTCATTCTCCTCACGCACTCTTAAGTAAGGATCATTCACAGCCTTCTTCGTTGTCTCCTCACAGAAACACCTGTCGGATGATCTAATCACCTGCGAGTCTGGGGCCAGACCTCATCCCACTCTTGTCCTCGCTGGTTGGCAGCAATCTGAGCACTGTTGCCCACCATAAGGAGAGGTTGTATTACCCTTGTTTTTTGTGCGTGGATATTTCCAAGATATTCATTGGATTCACTTTCTTTATTCTTTCCCATGAGATACCTTCTCTCAAAGTCCTACAATGGATGTAATTTTAAAACTATGAATTTTCCAGGAAAAGTTATTTTTTTTTCGTATTCAATCACAAAACTTTTCTGCTTCAACATCTCATTTAGGGATTAATTCATTGCTGGTTAACTTACTTAACACTGAGGTTTATGGAAAGCCCCTGATACTAAGGGTAGAGTCAGGATCAGATGTCTGCTGATTTAGAAGTTTAAGATACTTAAGTAGTGAAACCAGTATCAATGCTCTATTGTGCTTTACCTCTGAGATTTGTCATTTCTGAGAAATTTTTGCCAACCTACTTGCAATAATCATGTTGATACCTGCAATACATACCTTAGATTCAACATTTTAGTAAATACGGAAATTCTGACTAGGCGCCATTAAAACCTGCATATGAATCACAGAAACCTTAAGTGGTGTGATTGGGCGTGAGTTCATATTAGGGGACATATTGACTAACTGAAAGTATGCATATATATTTAGGGATTAGAGAAAGTAGAAATGATATTGAAAACATACGATTTCTCTGATATATGGTAGTTAATATGGAATACAAAAATGTGTAACAATGAAGCTGAGATCTAATGCTTTGATTATAATTTTTAGCCCTTGTTTATAATCTGTGGTACAGTCGTCTTTCCATTTTTTTACTTGTTTAACATTAGAATTAGTGTTGCATTAAAGCTGTTATCGGGAAATAAATTTAAATCATTGCATTGTAAGAGTTAAAGAAAAAAGGAAACGAGGAAAGGGATTGAGGGAGGGAGAGATGGAAGAAAGGATGGTTATCTTCTTAATATTTATGAAATATATCACATCTGTTCTCTTTATATTAACAAATATTCTTTAAACATACACTCTAACAGAAATCTGATTGCTACCTTCCAATGAGTGAGTGAATATAAAGATATAATTCTGTGCCCACAAAATGTTAGAATTCATATATAATACCTTTAAATGCAAAACTTGTCATCTCTTTTTCCTTATTCAATGGGGCCATGTTGACTAAACTAGGAATTCCTCTGGTAATCCTTGCTGGTATTGAGTAAAGTCGGTTTGAACTATCCTTTTGCTGTCATGACACATGACACCGGATGATAACCTAACACATAACAGGATATGGTGTAACACCACACACCAAAGCTTGCTGAATCGGCGTTTGGGTTTTTCCTAGCTGTCTTCCTCTTTTCATCCGACACTTGATCTGATCATGTCTTACTTCTACCCGAGGAATACAGGTTAAACTAGGTCAATGCTACGAAGATGGTGACGGTATTCTACATGTCTCATTCTCTAAATAAACACTGTCATGTTGAGAAAGAGGCTGCTTGTCTAAACATTTGTCCCAAAGTAAGCTCACCATCTTGGCTCTTTCTTCTTCTCTTCCTTCTTCTTCTCCTGGTCATTATTCCTATCATTATCACTAGATCTTGCTTTCATTGTCCCATCCCTCCCTGCCTTCTGCTGTCACATGTTAACAAACAACAGCTAACATTTGACAGCAGTTACTTTTTTCTTTTCTTGTCATGAATATTTTATGAATTATCCTCTCTTAATCCTGCTGAGACAACTATTTTTTTACAAGGGTGTATTTCTTTTATTTGAAAGTCAGAGTTACACACACACACACACACACACAGAGAGAGAGAGAGAGAGAGAGAGAGAGAGAGAGGAGAAAAGAGAGAGAGAAACAGATTTCTACCTACTGTTTGCTTCCTAAACGGCTGCAGTGACCAGAGCTAGGAGAATCCAAAGCTGCTATCCAAAAGCTTCTTGGTCTGTCACATGAGAGACAGGCCCAAGATGCTGGGCCATCCTCTGTTGCATTTCTAGCCTATAAGCAGGGAGCTGGTCCAGGAAGCAGAGCAGCTAGAACACAAGGCAAAGCCCATGTGCAATACCAGCACCTCAGGAGGAGATTCCCTTGATAAGCCAATGCACTGATCCCCCAAAACAACTGTTTTATCCCATGTTTTGATAAGGTTGTGTTAGCTTATGGAGCTGAGTGATTTGCACAACATGGAAAAAAGACTGAACTGGCATTCAAAACCAGACTTGTGACAGCAGAACCAATACAGATAACTACCACCAAGGTACTTACCGCTCCTGTTCTTCTTGGGTATGCTCTGCGTATGCACAGTTTGGCCTTCCAAGAAAAGGGATGGGAATCTTCTTTTTCCCAATGGGCATGCAAGTGTGTCAGAGACATACTTGTATACTTTGCAGAATCCTGCCATCCTAATTTACTCTCTCTTTCAGTGGTTATCTCATCAATGTCCATGGTAAGTTATTCATTCACTCCCCAAGTGTTTCTTCAGCTTCTTCCAAATACCAAGCTATGTTAAAGAAATTGAAGATATGTCAATGAATCAAACAGCATGTCTCTTGAAAGAGCAGTCATCTGTGGAATCCATTTGACAAACAGGGAGAAAATGTGGAGGGGAGGGAGGTAGTGATTTGAGCAGGACTCCGATGTAAGACTATTTGAGCAAAGAAGTGAAGGAAAAATCATATATTTCAGAAAAACAACTGAGGAAAAGAGAACAGCAAGAAAGCAAGAATATGCTTTGTATTTAAAACCAGTGTGGCTGAGCAGTGCAATCAGAAGTTATAAAATTGAAGGGTTTGTACCTTGTAGGATGTAATGAGAATTTTGAGTTTTCTTTAGGTAGATTGTAAAGCCATTTGGCAGATTTTGAACAGAAAAAATGAGATGAGTCCTTTTAAAAAATATATGAATTTCTTCATTAAAAAACAAAGAAAATGAAACCCAGAATATGGGTAACAAAATATAAGCAGGCACCAGTGTGAAGACTGCTGCAGTAGTTCAGGTGCCAGGCAGTGATACTTGGCGAAGAGTAGAGCCATGGAGCTGTTGCAAAGCTATTGGGTTGCAGTGTGTTTCAAAGGTCAAGAACGACCACTAAGTGGCCCGTGAGGTATGATACACATGATGAAATCAAGATGCTTGCTTGAGTAAGCAGACAAACGAAATTGTCATAACTGGGATAGAGAAATTCAAGAAGGAATTATATGGAAAATGGCCGGGGATTTAGCTTTGTTAAGTTAATGTTACGGTTAGGGTTTCATAGTACACCATCCAGGAAAAGATACAAAGAAAATAGGAGCCTTTAATTCAGCAAAGATTTTTGAGCTTATATTAAACAAGTTTGAGTTTATTAGATCACTTAGGAAAGTGAGTACAGTCAAAAAATAGCCATCCTCTTGATATTCCTCACTCCAGTTGCAAATAATAATTTCTTTGGAGCTTTAAAGTATGCATACATACCAAAGTGCACTATAACCCAGTGAATTAAAATATCTGAAATGGTGCAGACATCCATTTCAAGCAGCTCCCTTGAACATATTCTGATGTGTCAGTATTATCACCCATTGCTTGCGTTCATAATAGGAAGATACTCTTCTTCATAGTCAGTTCCGTATAACCAAACCCCAAGGCTGGTTTCACTTTTCCCGTATTAGAAGCTCCCTAAGTTTTCTATTTGCACCCTTACTTGCTCCTATTTCTTTACATTAATAGTTCACATAATCTTTTCAAACAGCACAACTTCAGTGCCATTCACTGTTCTCAAAGGCAGCAATCCCCACCATGGCTGTAGAGCCCACTCCGGTTTCACTCATGCCATTTCTTCACCTTCATTAATTATGAAGCCACGGGGCCCAGTGTGGTGGCCTAGCGGCTAAAGTCCTCGCCTTGAATACGTCCCCAAGATCCCATATGGGCGCTGGTTCTAATCCTGACAGCCTCACTTCCCATCCAGCTCCCTGCTTGTGGCCTGGGAAAGCAGTCGAGGATGGCCCAGAGCCTTGGGACTCTGCACCCACATGGGAGACCTGGAGGAAGTTCCTTCCTCCTGGCTGGATCGGCACAGCACCAACCATTGCAGTCACTTGGGAAGTGAATCATCATACGGAAGATCTTCCTCTCTGTCTCTCCTCCTCTCTGTATATCTGACTTTGTAAAAAAAAAATAATAATAATAATTTAAATAAATCTTTTTAAAAAATTATGAAGCCACGACTTGCTTCCTGTCTCGCCACCAAACATTGGTCTCCCTTCCCCCTGTGTCCAGGTTTCACGCTTGCCCTATCCTCTTACCAGTTACCAGCTATTTCTTCGCTGTTTGTTTTCATCTAGTGAAATTGCAGTCATCTTTGATGTCAACTTCACCATTGCTTGCTTGAAGAGTTCTCTGGCTTTTCTCACTGGATCAACTCCCTCCCTAACTATGAAATAAATTTAAAGGTCATGGTTAAAATATTCTAAAGAAAATAGAGAAGAAAGAAATAGAAATTATCAGTGTGGGTTGCTCATTTTAAGGATATTTTTTATTTAGTTTGCACTACAAATGACAAAGTACTCACTTTTAGTTATTTTTACAATTACATGCATATATATACATGTATGCATATATACACATATGTATGTATATATGTACATAAATATAGTGTGAGTGTGATTATTTCCTAGTCTTCCTTATTAACGTGTAAGTTCCAGGAGAGAAAAGGATTGCATCAATTTTCTTTCCATTCTATCCAAGCACTTGTCAAAAAGAGGAAGAAAATTAGGTGGTGGAAATTGATACCTAGGGCAAGATAAGCTGAACTATCACACTTTTAGTACAGTTATAACCAGCTTTGCCAATGCAAATGTTGTGCGCTTGAAAATCAGTGTTTCCTGTAACTTCCATTTATTTTCATAATATTCAAATAATTAAATGACTTCATTTACAAGTGTCAAGTGGAATGCAAAAGTCAGGGAATTTGATATTACTTTAGATTGTGTTCTTGCTCAATAGTGTTGGGATTGCAAGCTTTCCTAAGAGCCACACTAGAATAATCTTTACCTTTTCGCTCTCTCTTTTTCTTTTAGAAATCTAGCATGCTATTAAAATGGGTGAATGGGGGTTTCCTTTTTGCTCGGTCTCTTTATTTAGTGCTATAGTCACTGCTTCTAACCTTTTCTACTCCACTGGTTACAATTGTTCAGTCTCAATACCAGAAATGCTGACCTTCATGAGAAAAGAAAACTAATTTGCTGTCTCGCTGGCTATTACGGACTTACAATGAACTTCAAATGTACTTTAATCCAGGACCCAACCATTGGCAGTCACCAAAACCTGTGTTCGTAGCTCTGCCTTAGTGATGCCGTCCGTCACCAGAGAAGGCTCCAAGTGACGATGGCTTTTTGTTAGCGCAGCAGTCTTTGTCTATCCTTTAGTCCAGCTAGCTAACATTCCAGCCGAACTCTCGTTTTGTTGAATTGATATCTTAATATATCCCTCAATCAATCGTTTTGGCCAGGAAAATGTGACATTTTAACTGGCCAAATGCAAGTTTTATACCTGGGGCAGATCTAACTTTTAGGAAAGTACACGGGCCAAGTGTGCAAAGTGGTTCTGTGGAAGGAAGTAAATATATAGTGATCAGAGGGAAGGCCAGGCAAAAGTGACAGCAGGAATAACTTCTCATATGCTGTGATTTTTTTCTTAAGATTTAAAAAAAAGATTTATTTTATTTTATTGTAAAATCAGATATACAGAGAAGGGGAGACACGGAGAGAAAGATCTTCCATCTGCTGGTTCACCCCCAACTGGCCACAATGGCTGGAGTCAAGACAATCCGAAGCCAGGAGCCTGGAGCCTCTTCTGGGTCTCACATGTGCGTGCAGGGTCCCAAGGCTCTGAGCCATCCTCGACTGCTTTCCTAGGTCACAAGCAGGGAACCTGATGGGAAGCAGGACTGCTGGGATTAGAACCAGTTCCCATATGAGATCCTGGGGCGTGCAAGGTGAGGACTTCAGCTGCTAGGTTGTTGCGCTGGGCTCCATACACTATATTTTTATTAAATTATTTTCTTTTCCACTTAAGAATTACTGTATAAATGTTTATTTATAGACTGTTTTTACTACATTATTTTGCCAAGAATTTCAGTACTAAATGGAGACCTTACATCCACTGGTATATTGACCAAACGTACATAGCAGGCTAGGACTTGCCCACATAGTAATCATATGTTCTTATTTCATAATTTCAGGGATTTTTTTAAAACTCCAAATGATATTTAAGTGTTTATGTTGGGATGGGAAAACTAAAGAAGGATTATTTCCAGCTGCCCACAGGGGTGATATATTAAACATTGAAATACTTAACATGACATTGGGAGGAAAACTTGGAGAGGTAGTCAAAGCATATATTTCATGTATTTATCCCACCTAAATTGAAACACAGCTTGGGAGTTGGCTCGCTGAGCTGGGAAAGGCTTGAAGCAGAGAAGCTCTTTTGGAGACTGGTTCTGAAACTATATTTAGCCAGCTTGTTGAGGTAACTGTCACAGGGTTTTAACTCCATCAATATACACTTTTGAGAAGATGGCTCAAATGCGTTATATGTGCTAACAAACAAATTTATGTTAATAAAATATAGCCCTTAATTAGTCATCAACTTCCCAGGGACTTCCAATATCAAAATGTGATGATAAGTGACAGGTGAATTAGAGATAACATTCAAAGTTAGGGGGACAGGTGGAAACTCGGTCATTTTTCCAGAACACTTCTTGGTTGCCTTCCTAGATAACATCAATATGTACTTTTAAAAACATTATTTTATGGCATAAAACTGTTGAGATCTGCTCTTTGTAATTGAGAAATAAATGATGTGCTCACTGTATGGAAGCATTTATACATATACTGTCTTCATGATTTTTTTTGTTCTATTTCTACTGAAGCCATCCTTAAGTTTCTTATTTGGCAAGAAGGTTGGGAATTTCCTCGGGGACGTTTGAGGTTTCAACAGCAGACATGTGACTATGTTACCCTTGGCAGTTACAATCGCTGGCACTTGTAATAATCACCTCCATAACCTCATTCTCCCAGTCTGTTCTCAGAACAGAAAAGGAGCGTGAAGATCAGAGCCTCACCAACCAGCTGGACTGTGGAATTCTTATACAGGTTTTCACTATCCTTTCAGGGAATATGATAAGTACAGAACTGACTCTTCACTGAGTCCAATTGATAACCTTCAGGAACAAACTTGGCTCTAAATTTGTGATAAAATACTATTCTTTAATTTTTTAAAGCCTATGTTGTTTTAACCATGGAATAAAAAGAAAAATAGAAAACACACAAAATGAAAGAGATTTTGAGGGCTGGCACTTTGGTTAACTGAGTTAAGCAACCACCTGCTGCACCAGCATCCCATCTGGATGCCAGTTCAAGTCTCCCGTTGCTTGCTCCACTTCCAATCCTCCTCTCTGCTAATGTGACTGGGAAAAGCAGGAGATGGTCCCAGGGCTTGGGCCCCTGCACCCACATGGGAACCCCAGATGAAGCATCTGCTCTGTTGCTTCAGTCTGGCCCAGCCCTTCCCTTACTTCTCTCTCTCTCCCAATTTTTGTAACTTTTTCAAATAAATAAATAAGGCTTTTTAAAGGAATTAGGTATTTTCATAGCAAGTCAGACATCCTGGGACATAAAGTTCTTTTCCTGTTGTCTGTCTCGTTCCTCATAATTTCTTCAGATTCTCATCCTCAAACTGTTTGCTTTCAGAATTGCTGTCTGGTTTTCCCCTTAAAAACAGATGAATGAATACTGTGATCATAAATCATTTTCTATGTATTTCTGTAAAAGTTCTCCTCTTCTTATAAAAACAACACTCCCCACATTAATGATAGTGGAATGTGTAAAGAGCTGAGAAACTCAGAAGTATGAGATATGAACTCTCAGAATTACCAGTTGGCTGTGCCTATCCAGAGACCACAGAAAGAAAATGAAACAACTTTTCCAAGGAGAGCATTTCCTGTTATCACCCAGGAAGGCACAGTTACTGTTGTGAGAAGTGCCATAAAGTAAGACATCCTTATCAAAGGAACTGTTTCCTATAGATTCATTCAGCTACTACAACATGCAATGCATTGTCTGCTTCACTTCTTGCTCTAGTCAGAGCAATGGAAGTTTAACTTCTGTTTGCTTTTAAAAATGCTAATCATTTTTATTGTAAATAACCTGATAGCCAATTGACCCTGTGTCTTAACAAGTGATATTCTAATTTAGTACAGTGAGACTAAGAACAGGGATTATATAGAAGTTACTATTCACAACTGGTACATGACGAAGACATCTTCCTAGAACTTTCCTGTAATCATATTGTTTTCTCAGAAAAGAGATTTGATCTTGGTCATTCACTGTAAAGTTTTATGCCACATGGGTCACACAACCCTTGTTTTTGGCATTTTAATTATCCACGTGCCTAGTAAGGAATGAAAAGATGTTTCCACAAAAGAATTTCAGTCACGAGAGTATATTCATGAGTTTCAGAGAGAAAAGAGAAATTGTCTAATCAGAGCTTAACTTGCTCACTGCCCAAGTTATCAAGAACCCTAGGCTACTTTTCCCTAACATGCTACAGATTCATCCACAGGTTGCAAATATTCATTGTTCTTATGCAGGTTTATTTGCAATTCTCTAAGCACTCTCCATACTGATTTCCATAGTGGTGGTACTAGCCTACACTCCCACCAGCAGTGAAGGAGAGTACCTCTCTCCCTACAACCACACCAGCAGGTATTACTTGAGTTCTGAATGAAGGCTAACCTCACTGGAGTTAGGTGGTACTCAATTTGGTGTTAATTTGTATCTCCCTGATGGCTAGGGAGCCTGAACATCTTTTCATATGTCTGTTAGCCATTTGAATCTGTTCTTTTGAAAAATGTTTGTTCATTTTCTTCATCCATTTCTTCATAGTTTTTTTAATTGTCCCTGGGTTCCTGAAGCTCTGTAAATCCTGGATATTAATCCCCTATCACTTGTGTAGGGTGTAAAGATTTTCTCCCATTCTGTTGGTTGCTTCTTCACTTTGTTAATTATTTTCTTTGCTGTACAGAAGCTCTTTAGTTTGAACTAGTCCCTTTTGTTTATTTTGTCTTTGACTGCCTGTGCTTTTAATGTCTTTGCTAAGAAGCCTTTCCCTATTGCTGTATCTGCTCTCCTATGTTTTCCTTTAATAGTTTGGTGGGTTTTGGGTGTAGACTAAGGTCGAACCACTTAGAGCTGATTTTTGTGTAATGTGACAGGTGTGGGTCTTGTCCCTTAATTCTTCAAACTGCTGTCCAGTTGTCTCAACAACACTTGTTGGAGGGAACCAGGCTTTTGCCCTGGATTGTTCTCCTTTTTCTTATCAAAGAAAACTGTTGGCTATAGATGTGTGGGCTTCCTTCTGGTGTTTTTATTCTGTTCCATTGGTCTTCTTCTCTGTTTCTGTACCAGTACCACACTGTCTTGATGACCACTGCTCTATAGTATGTCTTGAGTTCTGAAATTGTTATTCCTCTAGCTTGATGTAATATTGTTCAGGATAGCTCTGACTATCCATGATATTATATTGTTCAGAATAACTTTGACTATTCATGGTATTCATTGTATCTTCTATTTCTGAGAAGAACGTAGTTGGGATTTTCATTAGGATTTCATTGAATCTGTATATTACTTTTGGTTATATGGACATTATGATGATGTTGGTCCTGCCAATCCAGGACTATGGTAAGTTTCTCCATTTTTCAATGTCTTTTTCTATCGCCTTAAAAAAAATGCATTATGGTTTTCATCATAGAGGTCTCCCACATATTTAGTTAGTTTAATTCCTAGTTACTTAAGATGCGTTTCTGCTATTTTAAAGGGGACTGTACTTAAAATTTACTTCTCAGCCATGAGATTATTTGTGTGCACTAGTGCCATCAGTTTGTGTTCCTTAATTTTGCATCCTGCTACCCTGCTCATCTTGCAGGAAATAAAAACAGATATTGAACTGTGAAAGCCCAAAGAACTGTTTAAGGCAGGAGTCTTAATTTCTATACCCCTCCTTGCTTTCTTTTTTTGTGTCCGAGTTTAGTCCAGGTGTTCCTGGGAGAGACTACCAATGACTTAGGACAGGCCGTAAAGGAAGTGTGTCTCAAAGCAAATCCAGCCACAGCCACGTGCATAATTCACCCACACTGTTCAGCCAGATAGCCACAGGTAAATACAATATTGCAGAGAAAATAAAAATCTCCTGACAATTACCAGCTGCTTATGGCACTTGTAATACACCTGTGTGGTCAGCAAGCTCAGAGGTTCCAGCATGACTGGCAGAAAAGACGCAAGCAAGTGGCAAAACGAGGGCAGCCAAACTTGAGGAACAAAGGAACCACAATATGACCTTTCCATGCTTTAGGGAAAATGCTACTGTTTCCCACAATGACTGTATCAGTTTGCACTTCTAGCATTTTATTAGACCTCCTAGCCAACACTGTCTATTTTTTTTTCAATAATAGCCATTCTTACAAGTGTGAAGTGATATCGCATTGTGGTTTTGACTTACATTTTCCTAATGACAAACAATGTTGAATTAATTTGCATATTCTTTTCGACCATGTGTATGCTTTCTTTGGAAAAATGCCTGGGCCCTTCACACAGTCTTTAGTTGGGTCAATTGTTCTCTCATTATTGAATTGTGTGCATTTCGTACATGTTTTGAATATTGCTTTCCATAGTTGTCTTTTCCTATTGTCAATGTTACCTCTACTATTAAAAAGAAAAACATAAGCCATGTGTTTTTTATTTTGTTGGATGATGCTTCTGAATTAGATCAGAAAATTCAATGCCAATAACAACATGAAGGAGATTTTCCCTTTGTTTTTTCTTATACAAATTTGATAGTTTGAGGTCTTACATTTATGACTTTAGTTCCTTTTCGAGTTGAGTTGCGTGTATAATGTAAGAAGATACTATTTCATCCAAATATCGAGATTGCCCAGCACCAATCATTGCAGGGGCTATTCTATTGAGTGTTCTTGGTGCTCTTGTCAAAATTCATTGAGCATACATGCTTAGGCTGAATTCTGGGCTCTCTAACTTCGGACCTATATGGCTATTTTGATGTCAGTAGAATGTTTTTTGGATTTAATACTCTAATTGAGCTTTGTTACATAATTTTAAATTAGAAAGTTTGGTGCCTTTAGTTTGGGTTTGTTTTTTATTCAAGATATTGTTGGCTATTTTCAGTCTTTTGTGGTTATCTATTGCTGTGGTATAAGTATTAATGTCACACTCAGATTGTTATGGTGAAAACTAGTCACCAAAGTGAGGATTTTAGGAGGAGAAGACCCTAAAAGTCATTAGTACCTAATCAGGAACAGAATCCTGCTCACATGAGACCATAGTGAAAAGATGCCATCTTTGAGGGTCTTTCATCACATCATCACAGTCATCTCTGATTTGAACATCACAGCCTCCGGAAAAACAAGAAATAAATTGTGCTGTTCCAAAGCAGTCCAGTTTACAACATATCGTTGCAGTAACCCAAATCTACCAAAATGTATGTATTTTATATTTTTTCCTACTTTCTTGGGAAATGCTATTAGAGGTTTGATAAAGATTGTATTGAATCCACAGATCATTTTGGGTAACATAGAAGAATTTGATAGTATTAAAGCTTCTCTTTTCATTTATTTGTGTCTTCTGTTTTATAGATTTTGGTGTGCAGATCTTTCACCTCCATCGTTAAATTTACTCCTAAGGATTTTATTCTTTTCATTCTATTACAAAAGAAATTGTATTATTAGAAAAATGAAACTGATGTTTGTTGATTTTATATCTTGCACTGTAATTGAACTTGTTTATTTCTGACAGGTTTCTGATGGAATGTTTGGCACATAAGTGTTCACTCACTTAGTGTGAACTATAGATAAACTTTTTTCTAAAGACAAAATTATTGAAAAGTGAAACAAATGTATAGCTTATAATAGAGATTTCACAAATTTCATCTCATCCAGGTTATCAGGGTTAGTATCAAGAGTGGTAAGTCATGTTGATATGATAATATTGACATATTCCCTTGAAGTGATATGAAGGGAATGGCTCTTTATGTTTGGGGACTTTTCTCCAAAAACCAATAATCCTAGCCTATCGTGATTAAAAAAAAAATAGCTCTATGTTAATGGAGATACATTATGCAAAGTGCTTGGCCAATACATCCTGAAAGTGACAGCATATGGACAAGATTATGGGAATCCAAGAAACCGTCACAGTTAAAATAAGGGAGCATGACAACCAAACACGATGTAGTCATCTACATGACATCCAGGATAGACATGGACACTGGCTACGCAATAAGGAAACTCTGATGATATGTGAATTTAATAACGTGCACCCTACTAATGTAAAACATTAAGAGCAGAAGGAACTTGGTGTGGTTATATGAAAGCACTGTACTGTCTGAATGATTTTGCTGTGCACATTAAGCTGCTTTTAAATAAAGCTGATAAAATAGTAAAATGGAGGAGAATTTCATTAATTTTTGACAGTTTTATTGCAGAATAGTTTTAAATGAATGAAGCAAAAACAGGGAGATGGAAACACAAAGACAGAACTTTCAATGTTGAGTATTCTTAGATTAAGGATGATATTTAACAATAAAAGTTAAATATGCAAAGTAAAGATTTAGCCATTGAGCCATTGTGCCCAGCCCAAGAGGTTGATTCTTTTCTTTTTTTAAGACTTATTTATTTTTATTTGTAAGTCAAATTTTCAGAGAGAAAGAGAGACAGAGAGAAAGATCTTCCATCCAGTGGTTTACTCCCCAAGTGGCCACAAAGACCAGAACTGAGCCAATCCAAAGCCAGGAGCGAGGAGCTTCTTCTGGGTCCCAACGCTTTGGGCCTTCCTTGTCTGCTTTCTCAGGCTACAAACAGGGAGCTGGAAGAGAAGTGGGGCAGCTGAGATACAAAGTGGCACCCATACAGGATCCTAGCGCATGTGAGATGAGAACTTTAGGCACTAAGCTACCACACCGGTCCCAAGAGGTTGATTCTTAACCAGTAATGTTCACAGCACATGCACACATCGCATCTGCTTACTTTCTTTTCTGTTTTTTTTTTTTTTCAAAGATTTATTTATTTTCATTAGAAAGGTAGATTTACAGAGAGTAGGAGAGAAATATCTATCTACTGGTTTACTCCCCACCTGGTCACAAAGGCTGGAGTCAAGACAATCTGAAACTTGGATCCAGGAGCTTCTTCCAAGTCTCCCACATGGGTGCAGGGTCCCAAGGTCTTGGACCATCTGCTACTGTTTTCCCAGACCACAGGCAGGGAGCTGAATGGGAAGTGGAGAAACTGGGACTTGAACCAGCACCCATACAGGATGCCTCACTTGGAGCTAAAGGATCAACTAGATGAGCTATAGTGCCAACCCCAAATCTATTCTCATTTTTTAAAAATTTCTTATTTAGCTGAAATATGGGAAAAGGTGGAGAGAAGAGAGCTACAATTCATTCTCCAAATGTCTCCAGAAGCTGGGGATTTCGAACTGGAAAGCAGTCTCATATCCGTGTCAGACGCTCAAATAGTTGGGTCAGCACTGCTGTCTCCTAAGATCTGTATTAACAGACATCTGGAGCTGAATCACAAACATGGGGGCTTGAATATGGGGCAAGGCCATCTGAACTGCCGGGGTAAAGGCCTACCCCTGGCCAGTTGTTTTCTAGAAAGATGTCAAGATAATTTTATAGGGAAAATATAGACCTCAAAAGATTGTGCAGACAGCTGGATCTCTTCATGGAATAAACTAAACCTTAGTCTTTGCTTCAAACTAAATACAACATTAATGAAAGATGTGTTGCAGTATCAAACTTCTGGGAGAGAGCATAGAATTTTTGTGATGTTGACATAGATAAAGGTTTGACCACAGGATAAAGACTCTAATCATAAATTAAACAATTGGTGAACTGAACTTCATCAAAATTAAAAAAATGTTTTTCAACCAGACCACATAAAAATGAATGTCAAACCACAGACTGAGAAAGTACTTGTGCTAATATACCTAATATTAAAATTGCAATTTATAAGAACTCACATAGCTCAATAAGAAAAAAACAAAAATGCAATAAAACTACTAAGAAATATTTTTTATTTTTGAGTAGCTACTTGACTGAAAAAATTATGTGAATGGTCAATATACGCATGAAAATTTGCTTGTTATTAGCCAGAAGGAAATTGGAAGTCAAAACTACAGTGAGAAGTCCTAAGGCAAGAGGTAAAATTTGAACAATGCATAATCTCAAAATGGGAAAAGAGGTGGAGCACCTGGGGTAATCTACTTTAGAAAAGTTTATCAGTTTCTTATAAAGTTGGTGGTACAGTTCAGTGAGCCAGCATATTGTGCTGTCTAGTCTTTATTCTACAGAAATAAAAATATGTGCCTGCTAAAAGTTTTGTACTTGAGTGCCCATAACAGTTTTATCCATGATAAGCAAAAGCTAACCTAGAGGGCCCGGTGGAGTGGCCTAGTGGCTAAAGTCCTCGCCTTGAACGCCCTGGGATCCCATATGGGCTCTGGTTATAATCCCGGCAGCTCCACTTCCCATCCAGTTCCCTGCTTGTGACCTGGGAAGGCAGTCGAGGATGGTCCAAAGCCTTGGGATCCTTCACCCGTGTGGGATACCCAGAAGAAGTTCCTGGATCCTGTCTTCAGATCGGCATAGCATCAGCCGTTGCGCTCACTTGGGGAGTGAATCATCGGATGGAAGGTCTTCCTCTCTGTTTCTCCTCCTCTCTGTATATCTGACTGTCCAATAAATAAATAATCTTTTTAAAATACATAATATATCATATTATTTGTATAGAATTATTTATTGATAAAACACAGATCTGTGATTATTCAAGACTGGTACACAGCAGGCAGAAAGATTTTAAAAGAACAAGATGGAATTTTGGCAGATGTTCTATTTCATTTCATTTCATTTCATTAGATAGTCAGATATACAGAGAGGAGGAGAGACAAAGAGGAAGATCTGTCCATTGATTCACTTCCCAAGCGGCTGCAATAGCTGGGGCTGCACCAATTCGAAACCAGAAGCCCTGCTCGGAATGGAACCGGCACCCATATAAGATCCTGGGTGTGCAAGGTGAGGGCTTTAGCTGCTAGACTACTGCACTGGGACCAGCAGATGTTCTTGATTGTGCCTGGGACTCTATTACTTGTTAGTTTTGCCAGAATTCATACAACACTATACTTCCAAAAAGGTTCATTGTACTGTACATAAAATACATCTGTCCTTATTTAAATAGAATGCCATATGGCACTTTCTAGGATTTGTCATAAATGGGAAGCAAAGTATCATATTTATTTCAGAATTGCAGGTCTCGAGTCTGGAGAGTGAAGCAAACACCCCTTTGGTCTCACGTGCATTGCCCAGACACCATCCGTTGCTCAGAATGCCATCTCAGCAGGTTCACAAACTCAGCCTCTGGCACACAATGCTACAAGATCTTGACTGACTCACTCCTCAGTGATCCGTAAAATATGGAACACTTTAGGCCACGTTGCTTCACCACTTGCTATGGCTGGGACCCAGATGGCCTCAAACCCATCTGGAATTTTCATTTCGACAAGCAGGGTTCAGAAAACGATATGAAAAATTGCAAAGATGACTGACACAGAGCCTTCTCTTTTGGGAAAAATATTGAATAAAGTAATTTGAAAATGTTCATAAATTTGTCATATTTGGAGATCAAGTAACACATTTCACGAGTAGGAAGCAAAAAACAAATGAAGACTAGTTTTTAAAAGTAATCAATGACAAAAACATTTATTAAAATTAAAGACATAAATAAAACTGCCCTAATTGGAAAGTCTACAATGTAGGAATTGACAAAACAACATATAATGCCCATAAACATGGCTAATTATATATATGTACATATAATACTTTTAAAATTTTAAAAATAAAATAAAAACTTGAGGAAGTGGAAGTATAGTAATCATTTATGAGCACCCCACCCCGTTAACCTTCAGATATTTAAAAGCAAAACTTTAGTTTGACATTGTCTTTCATTATTTACTTAGAATTAACTATACACCCCAAATTGAAAATAGTATCTTTTTAAAAGATTTTTTTTAAAGTTATTTATTTATTTGGAGGACAGAGTGAGAGAAGGAGAGAAGGGAAGGAGAAGGAGGAGGAAAAGAAGAAGAAAACTTTCAACTATCGGAGGAATCAAGATGGCGGAATAGGGTAAGGACACGTTTAAATGGATGGAAAAACACTGAATCAGGATGAAGCAGAGACGACATATTCCAGGAAATAGGAAAGGACAGAACAACAGCAGAGGGGTACCTGGAGACTGAATGACACAGGAAAGCAGCGGGCACAGCAGTGTGGTGTTGCAGTGACTGATACTACAGCCTCATTCAGCTAACAGTGATCTGAAATCCACCAGCAGCCGAAACTCTACCAGCCACTAGATGGAAAGGGACTTTCACTGGGACCTTGGGAGGTGAACCCAGACAAAGAACTGTCCGTCCTGCTGGTCCTTTTGATTTGACCAGGAGCAGAGACAGAGCAGCAGATCTCAGATGGGCAGTGCGAGAACAGCGTGGATTTCATAGCCCAGTCAGCACCCCAGAGCTGAATTGGGCACCATTTTGCATAAGGAGGCAAGGGAAAGGGAAAGGACTGAGCATACACCTAGCCGGAAGTGAGCTCATTTCTGACTCAGTGACCTGCAGCAATGTGACATTCTACGGGTTGCAGCCGGGGCAGGTCTGGGTAGCCCTCGGACCTGACAGCCAGCAGATCAAGAAGTGTAATGGTGGCACGTCAGGCGCCACGTTGTACACTGTGGCAAAAGCCTAAGGACTGCAGGAGAAAACAGTGAACTGCGCATGTGCTGAGCTCACGAGAACTCACAGAGGTTCGTGGATTGCACTGGTCCTGCAGGAAAATAATACCGACTGTGGCAACCTACCGCTCAAAATAGGTCCAAGTGGCACATAGACCTAACATCCAACAGGTTCCAACAAGATAAGCGCCACCAACAACCTAATTATATAGGGCACATGGTGTCTCTCTAATCCTGGGACCTACTCCAACCAGAATTGGAAAAAAGGTTGCAGAGACAACAGTGCAGCCTCAGCACAGTATCACAGAAGGAGGAGAGTGGTGAGCCAAGAGCTTGGTCTGTGGAGACCACGGTGGAAATCTGACATAAGAAGCCAGCCCTGGAACCTGCTGGAGGGAGTGGTGCAATTGGCTGTAAGCAAAGAGTTGTGTGCCAACTGCAATAAGTAAAGTCACATTGTAGACCTGTGGGTGACATAGTTTAGAAACCTGGCCCAAGGAGAAGACTCTGCTAACCAGAAGTACAATGATCAAGAGCAAAAGAAGAGACAAAGGCACAATGAATATTACTGAAAACGCCCCTGCAAAGGAACAAAACCCTTTGCCAACCTCAGCGTTAACTGAGAAAGACATCGAGAAAATGGAGGACACAGAATCCATAAGACTCATTTTAAAGATTCTGATCAAACATGAGAAGCTCATGCAAGAGTTCAAAGAATTTAAGGAAGTAACGTATCATATCAAGGCTGATATATCAGAACTTAAGAACACAGTAGAGCAAATTAAAAGTACAGTGGAGAGTCTCCAAAACAGAATGAAACAAGCAGAAGAAAGAATCTCAGAATTGGAAGATATTTCCTGTCACCAGGGGGAAGCCAACAAAAAGCTGGAAGCAGAGCTGGATCAGGCCAAAAAAAAGTATTCAAGAATTGAAAGACACCATTAAGAGGCCAAATATAAGAGTTATGGGAGTCCCAGAAGGTGCAGAAAGAGAAACTGAGTTTGCAAATGTATTTAATGAAATAATCAAGGAAAATTTCCCTACTGGAGAAAGAATTGGGAAACAAGATCCAGGAGGGACACAGAACTCCCAACAGGCTTAATCAAAAGCAATCTTCACCAAGACACATGATCATCAAGTTCTCTTCAATTGAACATAAGGAAAAGATCCTGAAATGTGCACGTGAAAAAAATCAATTGCTATATAAAGGAATGCCAATTAAACTCACAGGACATCTCTCACAGGAAACACTGCAGGCCAGAAGAGAATGGAGTGACATATTTCAAATTCTAAAAGAAAAAATTGTCGGCCTAGGATAACATATCCAGAAAAGCTTTCTTTTGTCTTTGAAAATGAAATAAAATTCTTCCACAGTAAAGAAAAGTTAAAAGAATTTGCCTCTTTCAAACCTGCCCTACAAATAATACTTCAAGATGTTCTCTTGACAGAGAAGAGGAATAGCACCTACCAAAACCGAAGGCAAACGGGAAGAACATCCCAGTAAAATGACAACAGAAGACTAAATCAATGAGCAACCCATTCCTAAAATGACAGGACCAAAGTACCATCCATACATATTGACTCTGAATGTAAATGGCTTAAGCTCAATCTAACATCATAGATTAGTAGACTGGATTAAAAAACAAAACCCATCTTTTTATTGTCTGGAAGAGACACACTTCAACAAAGATCAGCGGAAACTATATCACATGGGTTTTGTTGTTTTCTGTTGGTTTCATTTCTTCAAAATACTTTCTTGTGATTAAATCATTCAGTGACTCGTAGATCACACAGTAGCATCATTTTCTTCAAGAAAGTTCTTGATTTTCATCTCTTGAGCTACATGTTAGTCATTTAATAGCATGTTATTTAAATTCATGGTGATGTTAATTTCTTTTTTCTCCCTGATGTTGATTTTGTTTTGTGGCTCTTCATTTAAGGGGATGTATAGTAGCTGTGTAATGGAGACTGTCATATCCAGTAACATGTTGTTTAACCTCATGGTATTGTAAATTTTGATTTTTCCTCCTATTGTTGATTTTGTATTATGACTTTTTATTTAAGGTGATGTATAGTAACTGTGAAATGGAGACTAACAGTGTCTCTGTTCTTCTCCAAGGATCTCTGCAGCAAGGGGCAGGACCCGCTCACAGCAGCTGTGGAGACCTGCAGACTCCAGGACCACACGGCGCTTCATAAAGAAGTGTCTACATCCAAGTGCTTCGGCTTCTCCCATCAACGCTTCCAGGGAAAAAGAACTTCCTTTTAGAACCTGCTCTTTGGAATCAATAAACCAGCCACAATTTCCTTTTCAGAATGAAACCACAAACTTCAGTATGGTTTGGAGTTATGAATTCGTTTGAAGAGGAAGCAGGAAGCTTACCAAATAACCATTCACAAGGATTTTGGTGGGGAACATACTTCAATTTCCTTTTTTCTTTTCGTCTTCTTCCTTTTTAAGATGAATACATCGAATGCCAATAGATGCAATAACACAATTCCATGAACACTTTTCACGTTTAACTATAAAAACATAAGGCCTTCTACTTTGAAAATTATCTGAGATTTGCTTCTACAAATGTTGACTTTTATCTTTGCTTATAGAGTGATATTTTAAAAGCAGTGGCAATGGAGCAGGATCTTTCAGCCTTAAAAAAAAAGATTAGATGATCAGATATTCAGAAATTTTAATTTCCATAGGCAGTTAAGCATCTCATAGATTACCTGCATTTCATTTAGAAGTGCCTGGGCTCCAGCTTGATACCAATTCCATTTTTCTAATGCGTGCGAGGCAAGTCAGAGTGTAGGTTCAAGTAGCTGAGCCTGCCACCTGCAGGAAGTCCTGGATTGAGTTCCGGGCTCTCTGTTTTCTCCCAGCCCAGTCCTGACTATTTTTGGACATTTAGGATAGGGGATGAATACAACAAATAAATAACAACAACAACAACAAAAGCCCTTTGGCTGAAAGTACAAATAAAGACTTTAATTTTACAGAGCTATTTACAAAAATACCACTGTTACAGGCTTTGTCTACCTCATTTTGGAAACCATGAAAATGTATATCTCAGTCTAATGTTAACAAGCATAACTAACCTCTATACTTTGAAAATCCATCAGTTCTTTTGTAATCAAATTAGGCTTCCCCAATGCTTCTCTTTTTGTTTCAAATAAAATTCATTTATTTAAAAGGCAGAGAGTTACAGGGACAGAGAGGGAGATCTGGAGAGAGAGAGAGAGAGAGAGACCGAGAGACCTTCCATCTGCTGGTCCATATTTATGTCATGAGCCAAGGGATTCTTCCTGGTCTATCATGTCAGTAGCAGGAGCTCATGCACTTGGGCCCCCTTCTACTGCTCTTCCAAGTGCATCATCAGAGAGCTATATTTGAAGTGTAGCAGCTGACACTTGAACCCACACCCTTATGGGATGCCAACATTGCAGTCAGAGGCTTTACCCATTATGTCACAACACTGGCACCCCAGGTAATGTTCTAATAAGAAACACAGCGGGAATACTCCTGTAGATGCCTTGCTGGAAGACTCGGGTTTGCCCTGACAAGTGACTTTGACCCTTCCATTCCTCAGTGACATCTCTGATATTTCTTTTGCATATACTTCAGTCCAAGCTGCCTTCCTCCTGCCTTTTCACTAGAATCAGACCACACCATGGGCTTCATGATGGCTCTCCCAGCCTTTCCCAGATACTACTCTCTACCACCACCTCCTTTTTCTCTCCTTTCTCCTCTTCTCCCCACTCCTCTCCCCTGCTCATACATACTCATTATAACTTACTTGTCATTGCAATAGAATCAGACACCATGAATGCTGTCAGCGTTGACATTGGACTTTAATCTTCAAAACTGAAAGGTTGAGCATAGATATCTGCAATACTGTAGGTGTCCCAGTTCTGTTTTGTTTTTGTTTTTTGTTTTGTTTTGTATTGTTTTGTTTTTCCTTTTCTGGCCAGGAGCAGTAAGAAGAACAAGTATATCAAAAGTAGATATGTATAAGTGTTTCAAGGCCCATGGTGATAATATGTTCTAATAGTCCAATTACTCCAGACTAAGTTCTGACTAGGTCCTTATATGTATGTTAAACACACAATCACCTTCATTATTGAAGTCAATGCCTTCTATGTACTTAAAGAGGATTTCCGCAACAATATAGGAAGAATTATCTTAAGACTGATATATGTTACTCTTACCAACTGAAACACAAATGATTTGCAACTTGGGCAGTTCCATTTCTTCAGCTTTCCATTCTAAAAAGAAGTGAAAAATGACCTACCACAGGTAGTTAAGACCTTTCCAACTTTGTGTTTTCATGACATAGAGCTTGGAAAAGTCCTGAAAGGATAGAACACACATGAGGAACATTCAAAAGTTCATGGAAAATGTGTTTTATGAAAAAAACTGCATACATTTCCATTTTTAAGTGTTCGTTTTTGTTCATTTGAAATGCAGATCAGGAAAGAGTGTGACAACGAGAGTTAGTATTTATGTAGGGTCGGGGGAGTTAGGGGAGAGCCTGCATCCATTAGTTCATTTAACAAATATCCACACATCCACACAGCCTGAATCCAGGAACCAGGAACTGCTGAATTCCCATGGAGCTCCTGCATGGGTGGCAAGAAACCCAAGTACTTGAGCAATTACCTGTGGCCCCCTAAATTGTGCATTAGAAGGAAACAGAATGAGATGTGGACTAAGAAATCCCCCAAAGCAACAACCTCATCAATATACCTTGATGGCCACCCACATTTCAATTTTTCTTGATACCAAAATGAACGTGTATCTTATTTTCATTTTTACATGATATTTTGAAGTACTCTTTTATGTCTTGTTTATTTTATATATTTTGTAGTCTATGTGACATTTGACACATAAAATGGGCTCCTCGAATGTTTGTATTTATTTATTTATTTGAAAGGCAAAGTGACAGAAAAAGAGATTTACCATATTCTAATTGAATTCTCAGAAAAAGAGAGAAAACAGGAAAATATACTTAGAACAGAACATTTTACTTACCATAATAAGTGAATAAAATTATATTTTTGGAAAAATATATTAGCATAAAGAAATAGAGGGAAAGGCACGTTTTTCAGGGGTGACAAATACAAGTAAAAATCTTTCATTTAAAAAAATGGAAAAAGAGAGAAAGAGAGACAGTGGAAGGACAAAGGATTTCCTTCAAATTCCCTCTTGGTAAATTTTTATATGCACAGTCTGCAGTTAACAGATTTTGAAAACCATGGTAGCTTGGGAAGTGCATCAAAATTGTACAAAAAATTACTGCAATCTAGGATCACATAGAATTCTTAGGACAGTTTTTGATTCCTATGAAGCCTTGGGTGTACCAGTTGGACCAAGTTTAACCAGATCCCCAAGGGCAGGAGGGCTGCAGCTAAATATGGAAATGACAATGGTTACTAGCCGAAATTCTTGGAAAGGGACGCATTCAATGATGACTCAAAGAGGCAATGTTTCCCAATGTCTGTATCTTTGTCAAACAATAGCATCTTTGGCCATCTTAGTTTCTGCCTGATACTTCAAGAAAGGAACTGTAGCTTACTCATTCATAGATAGAACTTGAAATTTCCCAAACAAAGATCTACAGATGTTTATTATGAGTTCTTATGAATTTGATTTCAATGGGCCTGATGAGACACTGTGATATAATGGAGACAGACTTACTAACTTTGGAAGCAGAATACCTAATTCCAAAATGAGACATGAGATAATCTTAAGAAAGTCCTTTATATTTCTGATAATTACAAAACGGAATATTAACTTGTGCAAAATGTCACATTAAGGTAAAAGAACAGGGCTCAATGTAAAGCTTAGCGGCTAAATTCCTTGCTTGCATGTGCTAGGATCCATAGGAGCACAGGTTCTAATCCCAGTGGCCCCACTTCCCATCTAGCTCCCTGCTTATGGCCTGGGAAAGCAGTTGAGGATGCCCCAAAGTTTTCGGACCCTGCACCCAGATGAAGCTCCAGGCTCCTGGCTTTGAATTGGCACAGCTCTAGCCATTGTGGCTACTGGGGGAGTGAATCAGTGGACAGAAGATCTTCCTCTCTGTCTCTCCTCCTCTCTGTATATCTGACTTTGCAATAAAAACAAATAAATCTTAGAAAAAGATGAAAGAACTTAGGTGTATCCTGACTAAATAACAACAATACATACACAACGCATAACTACGTGTTTGTGTGCATATAATTTTACATTCTAGTGTTATCTTTTACTAAATTTGAAAAATTCAAGAAGAATCATTTTTCTTATGTTTAGAATAATTCTTTTTCTTAATTTTGTATGGTTCATGGTCCCTTGTGATAAGAGTTGTCATGAGGGCCTGGTACAGTAACCTAAGTCCTCGCCAGGATCCCATATGGGCACTGCCTGGAAACCTGATTATTCCACTTCTCTTCCAGCCCCATGCTTGGCCTAGGAAAGCAGTAGATGACTGTCCAGAGCCTTGGGATCCTGAACCCATGTGGGAGACCCAAAAGAAGCTCCTGGCTCCTGGCTTTTGATAGGTTCAATTCTGGTCATTGTGGCCACTTGGGGAGTGAACCAGCATAATGCAAGATCTTTCTCTCTGTCTCTCCTTCTCCCTGAACATGACTTTCAATAAAAATAAATAAATCTTTAAAAATAAAAAAGGAGTTGCCATGAAATTTGAATGTTAGGTTTTAATAGTAGATTTTAGTTTACTTACATATAACCTTTCATGGCAACTCTATCTCAAAATGTAAAACTCAGAAATGTGTGTAGCTCTTTAGCTATGTAAAGTAACTCATACATACTACCACACTTTAGATTTATCCTGAAAGTAATGAAATTTAGTATGAAAATGTTTGTAAATAGCTGTTTGCAGTGAAAAGGTTTGCATAAAATGTCTGGCATCATTTGCTTGTGATTTTCACAGACATCCAAAAATAAAAATAATGTCACTGCTACCATTAGCAATGCATCCCCAAGGGACTATGGCCTCCTCAGACTTCTAGAGAAATACAGTATGGATAGAAAGCAGTCAGCATCCCAGAATCTTAGGCAACTGCAAAGTTTAAAGTAATAATTACTTGCCTCATGGAGTTAGGAAATATTTAATTCCAAGCCCAAATCAAAACAATATGTAGTTTCCAAATCTTAGACTAGAATTCTTTTCTCTATGGCACTATTTTTTGTATGCTCTCTTTTGTGCTTCACAACCTATAGTCGTTGCAATAATGGAAATTTCAGAAGAGATGGAGAAGCTTGAGTCTCCCCAATGGTTTATTTGATTACTGCACCTGTTTCATATGAGTTCTTAGTCCCTGCATAACCAAACAAGCTGAGTAAGGTAAAGTTTCTAGACAGATCCAGGAACTTCTGACATTTTAGTCATCCAGATGGTTCTTATTTTATTTTAAAGACATATTTTCTTCAGTGTCTGCTACAAATGATAATATAAATACAAATAAAATTTGAAAAAGAACTAATATCACATATGACATCCAAAGCACAGGCATCAGAAAATGAATTGATCTTTGTAACAATGAAACATTCTTGTGCATAAAAAAAATGTGTGAGCAGAATTAAAAGGCAACTCATAGAAAAGGAGAAAAGAATTTTGAAATTGAATAACAGGTAAGGGATTCCAGTCCAGAATATATAAGGAACGCTACAACTCAGTAACAAAAATCTACTCAGTTAAAAAGTGTCTTGGATAGATATTTCTTCAAAAAAGTTACACAAATAACAAATACATACATGCAAACATGCTCAAAATAATTAATATTTCGGTAAACTCAAAGATAATCAGCTTGAGATGTAAGTGCACACTGCTACACATTTACATTTTAAAAAGAGAAAAGCAAATGAAAAGTAAAAAAAGGGTTAGTGATAATACAGAAAGATTGGAACTGTTGATGAGTACATAAAATGGTGCATCCTCTATGGAAAATATGAATTGTGCTTTCACAGAACACAGAATTAATCTTAAGGTTTAGGAATTCCACTTCTGCATATACATCTAAAGGGATTAAAAGTAAGAACTCAAATAGATACTTATTCACCGATTCTCATTATCATTTACAATGGCCAAAGGGTAGAAACAACACAGTGTCCGTCAACAATCATGCAAGACATGGCATATGCATGCATGGAATATCATTCAGTCTTAAGATGGTAGGAAATTCTTACATAAGCTATAACATAATTTTTCAGACATTATGTTAAGTGAATTAAGAGTACTGAAATGACAGATGTTATAAGAATCTGCTTATGGCAGATTCCTAGTTAAAGGAAAATAGAATTATCTTTAGCATTCACAGCATGTAGTTTTGCGAAGCTACTGGAATGTCTGAAATAAACTTTGAGCAGAAATTTGTTTTCTCACTTGTAGCTTCTGTTAAGACATACATATGCTTTTTCCCTTCCATCATTTTACTAAATAATGTACAGAAGTCCTATAACAACTCTATGTATTTAACTTGATTTTTATTCTTGGGAATGAAAAATGCTGAGAAATCCCTCCCTTTGTATTCATACACCTATATTAATATATATAAAAATAAATATGTAGAAATATATATATTTATTTACTTATTTAATTAGTTAAAAATCTAAGTGACAGAGATAAGTGGGGAGGGGAGGAAGAGAAGATTTTTCTCAACACTGTTAAAATTCTCAAATGGCCAAAACAGCCACATCTGGACCAAAGCAGAACCAGGAGCCAGGAAATCAATCCTGGTGCCCCACATAGGTGATAGGCGCCCAGCTTCTTACACTGCCACCACTGCCTCCCAAAATCAGCATCAGCAAGAAGATGGTGTCAGGATTCGGAGCAGAGACTTGAACCCAAACACTCTGACATGGGATGGAAGCTGCCTAACCACTACACTACAGCCCGCTCTCACGACAAGCTGGATTCTTTGAACCTTATGTAATCTTTTGAAAAATTCATGATTGCACCTTCTACAAATTTTGCAGTATAAAAATGAGCTAGTATAATCTCTAATACAGGCTTTTTGTCTGTAATCTCTGCAAATTCAGCTGATGGTTTCCAAGTGAAGCAATTACTGTCTCGTTGTCTTATGACGTGAATAACAGAGAAGTGACTGATTCCTTAAACCTTCACCTCATATTGCAGAGTTAGTACATTCTGAAGCAATTTTTGCTTGCTGTAAGATTACTACCAAGTAAAGAATGAAATAACTTGCCATTTTTTCTTTATGAAGTTTTCTAATAGATTGGTTGGCAAAAATAATTGCACTACTATTGCAGTAAAGTAAAATGAACATTTGTTTCAGCATTAATGTAATTGCATCCAATTTTCTCTTCATTTTTTTTTCATTTTCCTTTTTGTGTAATGCTTACTCTGCAATTTGACCTACCTGATTGGCTTCTCAAAGGAACACTGGCTGTGCTGCCTCACAGACAGTGATAGTCTAAAGACAACAGCAAAGAAGAGCGTCTGGCATGTGCTAAGGGGATACAGACAAAATGGGAAGTGGACTTTGAAGTTTTCATAGTTAAAATTCATGATATTGATGCACATATGCTCGCCCTGTTTCATGGTTGACATCCATCATATCCAAGGTATATATGTTACACACTAAGATATAAATGGGGTGTCCTTTGGAACACAATAACATCATGTCATTTGGATGCTCCTGAGATAAAACCCTGTGACTTGCTTTTGTGGTGCCCCGTTTCCTTTTAGAAAGAGACACTCTCCCCTCCCCACCAAGAAAAACAGTACAACAGAGAGTTCACAATTTAAAATGAGACCAATTAGAATCTTTCAGAAATCTTCAGTTCTACATCTAAGCTGTTCTGCAGCGATTTTTGGTTCCTTCAGTACAGCCAACTGGTACACCTGATCTGTTTCAGGTCGAACTCTAGACACTCAAACTCCTTTCACTTTTCAGATCATCTGATGCACCTGCCCACAGCGTATTTCCTCATCACTGTCTAGACCACCCTTCTTCACTTGGTATGGCCATCTCCTACTCATCCTTCAGCCTCCACCTTGAATTTCCTCATGAATGTCTAAGCCGGGGAGATTAGACATCCCCCGGCTTTCTGCTTTCAATGAACCCTGAAAAGTTACTGCTTTGTTCCCTGTTTAGTCACTGATCCCAGAGATCCACAAAAGGAAATATTTCAAAGCGTTGCAGAACGAGAGACCTTGAATTTAAAGAGAACAAGGAAATGAAATTTAAGTGGAACTGAACTCTGTGGAAAAAGACAAGGCCTCACAACGTGGCCTAGACAGGGAGTTTCCCCGCTATAGACAAACAAGAGGTTTCAAATAGGGAAGGTCCAGTTGGTTCCTAGTATATGTCACTCAAAAATCTTTTAAGCAACTCTGTTACTAGAACATTGATGTGTTCATGTGTCTGGAAGTTGAAACGAAAATAACTTTTACCAGTGACACTGACCATGGAGTTAGCAACAATAGCAAATGTCCAGATTAATTCTAAGAAGAATGACGTATGAGAAGCAGGTTGCCATGTGAGGAACTGGTGAGAAGATGGAGAGGATTCCTGTCCTCATTCGGATGGTCCTACAACGTAATGAACGATAGTGAAGGGAAGATGACCTCATGACCTTCTGGGATGTTAGAGCACCTGGACAATGTGAGCATAAACCGACTAGTGAAAGCTTCCAATGATGACTGCATCACTAGAAAACTTTTCCACTTAGATATTTTGAAGATTTACTTACATATTTAAAAGGCAGAGTTGCAGAGAGAGACTGCCCATCCTCTGGTTCACATTCCAAATGGCCTCCACAGCCAGGTCTGGGTCAGACCTGTCAGGAGCCTGGAATTCCATCTGATCTTTCAGAGGCCCTGGGGGCTTGGGCCACCTTCTGCTGATTTTCCAGTCACTTTAACAAGCAACTGGATTGGAAGTGAAGCAGATGAGATTTCGATCAGTGCTTATAGAAGATGCCAGCATCTCAGGCAGTAACGGAACTCATTGAATCACAATGCCAGTCCCTTAAATAGGTTTTGAATCAATTGCAGTGAACCACATAGTTTAGTTCTCTAAATTCAAAAACTACATCTTTCATTAAATACAAGCAGGACAGAGATTCTGTTATCTTAATTGTTGGTATCTACTAGAGTATCAACTAATCTCTCTTTCTGGAGACTCTCCCACTAAGTCTGTTTCCTTGTCTTTCCAGCTCCCAGTCTCTCTCTTGTAATTATTTTTGTAATTATGTCAGACCCATACATCACCTGGGGTGATCTACCAGTCTCAGTATTGTTCCCACAGTTACAACTGTAAAGTTTGTTTTGGCTGGGTAAGATCATACATTCAATGGAGTAGAACATTTTTGGAAAGCCATTCTTTCATCTGTTACACATGTGATTCGCGATGCTGTGTTTATACGTAACTACTAGTTTCTTCTCTATTTTTTCTTTTTTTTTTAAAGATTTATTTTTATTATTTTTTTTATTGGAAAGTCGGATATACAGAGAGGAGAGGAGAAACAGGGAGGAAGATCTTCCATCCGATGATTCACTCCCCAAGTGAGCGCAACGGCCGATGCTATGCCGATCCAAAGCCAGGAGCCTCTTCCGGGTCTCCCACGCGGGTGCAGGGTCCCAAAGCTTTGGGCCGTCCTCGACTGCCTTCCCAGGCCACAGGCAGGGAACGGAAGCGGGGCTGCCAGGGATAGAACCGGCGCCCATATGGGATCCCGGGCGTGCAAGGCAAGGACCTTAACCACTGCACCACCGCGCCGGGCCCTCTATGTTTTCTTACCAGCAAAATTATGTGGAAGTGTTGACTGTTTTCCAAGTATGGATTTTTTTAATCTAGTCTTTTATGGTTGAATTCTATCTTAACATAAAACAAATCCTACTTAGAAAATTTGTGAATCAGTCTGTGAATCAGTTCCTTGAAATATGTTGACACTCATAATATGCTTCAGGTTTCACAAACATACTATGGACAGAGCCCCAAGTTGGCTTATTGCTTTCCAGTTACAATATTATTAAAATTTTAATAATTTTTAAATAATCTCATTTTCATCCATTGACACTATTTCTGCATGTTACAGAGAGTCTAGTATCTGGAGACTTACGCAAAATTTTCTGGTGGTATGTATTATATTATGTTCTTAGGTCATGCTAGAAAATGTGCTGTTAACATTTCTGTTTTCTTTTTTTTTTTAAGTATTTGAGAGGCAAAGCTGCAGAGAAAGGAACAGGAGAAAGAAAGAAATGGAGAGCCAGCAAGATCCATCCGCTGTTTCACTCCCCAAATAGCTGCAACCTCTGGGGCTGGGCCAAGCAGAAGCCAGGAGCCTGGAGCTCTGTCCGGGTCTCTCATGTCGAATGCAGGGACTCAGCAACTTGGAGCATCATCTGCTTTCTACGCAGGCACATTAACAGGTAGCTGAATTGGAAGTGGAGCAGCCAGGTCTCCGACCAGCACTCATGTAAGATGCTGGAGTTTAAGGTGGTGGCTTGATCTGTTGCACCGCAACAGTGTCTCCACTGTTAAAATCTTTTCTACATATTATTGTTTTGGGGCTTCTTGGACAATTACAGACATCTGTTGCTTTTAAAGATTGATTGACTGATTTGAAAGGCAGAGAGATATACACAGAAAGAGGCATCATGCTTCTGGTAATTCACTCCTTAATTGCTTTTAACAGTTAGATTTGGTCAAGCAGAATACAGAACCGGGAAATACATCCTGGACCCCCACGTAGGTGGCAGGGGACCAGGCATTTAGCCTGCCCTCTTCTACTTTTCCAGAAGTAATAGCAGAATACTAGATCAGAAACAAAGTAGCACAGATTTGGACTGGCATTTAAGGATTTTGAGTAGGAAGGCGATGAGAGTTGGTAGGTTGGGTTTTTGCATCTCTGTTATTATTTCTCTTCATTTCTCGGGGCTACCGTCACAGGGCTGTGTCTGCATACTCTGTCTAATTTCTAAAATCATTTACTTGTTTGTTTGAGAGGCAGAGTAGGGGAGACAGAGAGTGGAGAGAGAGGAAAATTGCATTATCTGGTTAACTCCTCAAATAACTGCTGGTTCAGCCCAAAGCCAGCAGTGAGAAACTGCACCCTGACTCTACCACACAAGTGACAGGAAGCTAAGTGCTTGTTCCATCATCCCTGCCTGCCGCAAATCTGAACAGGAAAATGTATTGGAAGTCCAGAGTAGCCGACATTCAAATTAGTACCTTAACCTGGAGTATGGACAGGCCCACCAGTGACTTACTCGGAGATACCTCCACACCCATATCCATGGCTTTCATCTCTTTCTCCAACACTCCCTTTTGCCATGTGTTTTTTCTCTCATACAAACTTCAGACAAAATCCTTTTGTCCTGCCTCCTAAACACAGGTCTCTAATTTTTATCAGCAGGTTCATCTGTCACTAAAACATCCACTGAATTTTTTGAAAACACATGACTTTACCTTTCAGGGTAACTTTTTTTTTTTTGGTAAAATATGTGATCTTTAGTTGTATTTTAAAGTACTTTAACTTAGTTGTGTCCGTTTTTCTTCTCATGTACTAATAACTGCTTTATAACATGTACTCATTATTCCTATTTAACCAAATGCACAGTTGTGTTAAGATGCACAACCATGGGGCCTGGCGTGGTGGCCTAGCAGATAAAGTCCTTGCCTTGCACATGCCAGGATCCCATATGGGTGCCAGTTCCAATTTCAGCAACCCCACTTCCTATCCAGCTCCCTGCTTGTGGTCTGGGAAGGCAGTTGAGGATGGCTCAAAGTCTTGGGACCCCGCACCCACTTGGGAGACCCAGAAGAGGCTCCAGGCTCCTGGCTTCAGAGAGGCTCAGCTTTAGCTGCTGTGGCCATTTGGGGAGTGAATCAACAGATGGAAGATCTTCCTCTCTGCCTCTCCTATCTATATATCTGACTTTCCAATAAAAATAGATAAATCTTTTTTTAAAAAAAAGATGCACAATCACATGGACTAGTTCATTCAAAATCTGGGGCCAGCTTTGTTAGCAACACAGTATCCTCTGGGGAGCGGAAACCGTTCCAACATTCTGTGGAAGATAGGCTTATAACTCCTTTCCAGAAGGGAGTGTTATTCTGAAAGGAAGGTGTGTAATTTCCCACAAATCATGCCTGTTTTTAAAATCAAAATATGATTTCAATAGAAATGAAAGTTGCAATAAATAGAAACTATAAAAGAAAGACAAACACCTTGTAACTTCTACAATAAGTTATATTTTAATTTTTAAATATTTCATGATTACACTTATATTTCCATACTATCAAAAACAGTAGAAGAAATTTTGGGGAACATAAATACATCATCTTAAATTTACAAAAAATAAAGTCTGAAATCACAATCATTGAATTATAAGAATCTATAAGTGCATAATAAATTGATCTTATCTAGCAAGTATTACTTAACCCATATTGCCTGGTGCCTTTTGCTGTCTTGAGACAGAGAATCTTAACTGAAAATTCTTTGCTTCAACACAACATTGCATAGTGAATCCGGCAGTGACAACACAAGACAAAGAAGATAAAAACCAGGACCTTCATTTCAATTAAAAAATTCACATGAGCAATTATCCACTCAAAAATTTCAAAAGTACTTATTATCTGAAGTTCATCTTTTGGCTATCATTGCAAATCCTGATCAGAAGTTCTCTCCTATACTAAATAAAATAAATATAAATCCATTCTAATATCATCATGCTGTTCTATCAACAACACTCCCATACCCGTGCTCCCAAATTCCTGTTCACATATTGTCACATCTAATGCTTAAATAAATAAATAATAAATAAGTGAATAAGTTACACTTGAAAATAATTTAAGTGAAAATGAAAATGCAAAGTGCTTCCCTGTATCCTCACAACACCCCTGTGAGATAGGATATGGCTGATCCGTTTTCTCTTGTTTAGGAATTAAGATAATTGACATGAAGCTCACAGATCCAGCAGACCGGAGTTGCCAGGTTTAACAAATAAAACATCCAATATTTCCAGCTAATTCTGAATTTCAGCAAAACTGGTTGTTCCCTCATTTCTACGTGATGTTTGAAACATCACACTTCCAGCAAATCCATTCCTAAAACTAACAACTCGATATTCTCCTAGCCCCTGGTCTAAGTTTTGTTCTTTTTATAGCTTCCTCATGCACTACGCTATTCTTATATTTTAAAAGTTATTTGTTGTTACCATAGGGCTCAATAATTTTCAATACAATATGTCCTATGTCGTGCATGGGACAATGAAAAGAACAACTCACTTTGCAGAAATTCAGATTTAGCTGAGAATCGTATATTTTATCTAGCACTCTATGATAGAGCCATGTAGTACATGAAATGCTGACATTGACTTTTCTGAATAATTTTGGCATCTTCACTGAAGAATTCTTGCAGAGTATGGAGAATTCTTTGATTTTTCATGAATTTTGATTTTCAGCCCTGAAAAATAAATTTAATTTAATTTAAAATATGAATATTAACAGTGCTCTGATATCGAAAGAAAGTTAGGTTCTAGAAAATTCTCTACTGTGTTAGATATTCATGTGTCAGGAAATGCCTTCTACTCTCAACCATAAATAGTGGGACCAGATAGACTCGCCATCTGAAACTTGAGGATAAAAAGGGTTTTCATTAATGACACAAGGACATAACCATAAATCCAAACGTCTCTGGACAGAGTAACAAGGATTCATCTTTAAATCAAGGAATAGACATGTAAAAACAAATATTTGCAGAAACAGCAAGAAATGTATAGGCTGACTTTTGGACTCTATATCTTGGGGGATAGCTTGAAAAATGCAGAAACTAACCTCTTCACAAATACTTGCACAACCTTCTGCACCCACTTTTGCTTGGGGTCTAGGCACAGATCTCTTCCGTCAACGAGTTTTACACTGAAATGAAAAGATGTAAAAATGAACACTTAGCTTTCCCATTCAAATCATGGGCCTTGAAGTACAGACATAAAATCCGAGCCTAAAACAACACTAAGTTGTTAATGGTGGAAGCTACAATGTGTAAATGTCTTACAGCCAGACTTTTGCTTTCCGTTCTTTTGCTCATGACTGTAATTTGTAGTACCCCCAACTTTGCAGTATTCTGTTGTTTTCTTCAATTCTAGGTCTATGCTAAGGCAAAAATCTAGTTATGTGTCAGTACTTACATGATTTCTGAAGTTGCACAGTGAGGTCCACTCTCAATCACTCTCAATTCTCTGATGTATTTGGGGTGGAAGGGGGCAGAGTGTGTCTTTATGCACTGGCATCGAAGTTCTGTACCAATCACTGGCAAAGCCGCAGCTGTGGGGAAACCTAAAAATTATGAAATGATTTCATGACTAGACATAACTATGCTAATGTACTCCCCTTTTAATGCCAACATAATTATTTAGGGGAAAACAATAGTCTGAAAAAAGCAACTCATTTCTAGCAGACCCATTCAAAAATACTGAAATCTGGGAGCCCTCAATTGTCAATCATCACTAACGGAATGGAATGACTTTCTACATAAAGAATGAAAAGTTACACTTGTATGATATTGACATCCTCACGCTACTTTTGCTTTCCCTAGACAATGCACAATCCTCTAGGACACTGCAGGGGAAGGTTCACTGACAACCTCTCACGAAGTTTACTCTTTAATAATTTAATACAATATACATGTGAGTTGCACAGAGATGATTTCTGCATTGGTAAAATTCTTAATGCTCAAGATGAAAGAAAAGCAACAGACACAGTGTGTTCTCAACATCCTAACCTGTATTTACGTCTGAGACAAGCATTCCAAGAAGCCTCCGAAATGCACTCACCTTCACACAGAGCTGCAGACAGCAGAAAGGCTGCCAGGAGAGCCACAGCCACCTTCGGAGTCATGTTTCTTCTCAAGTAGGTGGTTTCTTCTGGTTCCTTGCTGGCTCTTTCCTAGAAGCTTAGGCGGTCTGAAGCCTCTGAGGAGTTGTGTGTCGAACAGAGGGCTCACATGGCCTTATATACTAAAGAGTATGTGCACCCTCAACCTTGCATTATGTCAGAGGAAATTCCACAATATGCAACCACACGCCTGCCCCTCCCCCACCCCGAGCCAAGTCTGAGTCATCAGACTTCCCTAATTGGCTCCTTATCAAATGTTCATAATCACTGAACTTTTCTTTGATCTTTAATAAGATTTTAATAAGCAGAGTTTAAATGCTGAAGCTTTCCAGGGTGATAATTATTAGCCAATAATGTTTTTATTGATAAATATTTTTTCCAAAACGTGGTGTAACACAGTGGCAGCTATTAGAACAAGGAAATTGTTGAAATTGTTATGGCAACATCCTTTTTATGGCACCATTCTGTCTTTGGATGACTTATAAAACAATTTTATTTGTTCTAACTTTCAGAAAGCCTTGGTATTCTAACAGAATAGGAGGAACTGAAATAGTTCCACAAACATTTGTCAAGTTGTTTTCTGAATTATGTAGGGGATCAGAGATGGGTGAGATTAGAGTGCAGTATATCACGAATCAAATTAATATAAGGGCTGCTGGTATTACACAGTAGACAGACAGCTGAGAGCACAGGACAGAATCTTCCAGAAGCAATTCAATCTGGGTGCTAGAGGATGGGTGGGCTGTGGGCAATGAAGGAGAAAGGAGAAACATGTGGTACCTCAAGCTGTATTTATGCCCCTGGAAATGTGCAGTGAGGTTCCTTGGGTGAGTAGAATGCAAGGTCAAACTCTAGTTCAGCCAGCTTTCCTTCTCACTCTTTATCCAAAAAAATCCAATGTTAATTTCTAACAAGGAGATGCCATGAGAAGCTGCCTAGAATCACAAAAAAAACTTTCAGTGCTACTGCCCTGAGAAAGTCATTTCCATAAGGATGTCTTGCCCTCTGGATAAGTACACAACTTATAAATAGCTTGGTTTGGTTTAACAACTTTCTTTCCTAGGAAGTGCAGTAGAGAAGTGAACTTGCCCACACAAGGGTTTGCGACCAGTGAATATCCTTTTAAGTGCTTTCTATAAATGTTAGGTAGTTTTTGAAAGATTATATCTCTTTATCTTCCTCCTGTCAAACCAAGGCTTGAGTAAAAGTAGTACCTGGATTGTATTACTATTTATAGCAAAGTAAATATTCATTTATGCAATTCAGGTGCTATTGTTGTTTACGTCAGTAATTTAGAAATTTGATTAGCAGAGAAGACACGTTCTGTTACAGTTGCTCCTTGACACAACAGGTTCGGTTCATGCCCATTAAGGTCACTCGGTATAGCGGAGCCATCAAGATGCTCCAAATTTGATGAGAGTACAAACACTCTTGAAGGTTGACTCTGTATCTTGCTGAGCTCTATTCGCAAAGGCACTTCATGCTCCTCTCCTCAGCTCTCTCTCCTTACCGCCTTGCAGGGCTCATTCTCTCATCCTGATGTTGTTTCTTAGAAATGGAGCTAGTGATTTCTATTTAACCTTGATGCTCACATTGTGTTTGTTGCTGTTGGAATGGAGTATTTACAACGCCCAAACACCTCTTTTGCAAAAGTCGTACAACTCTCACAATGTAATGCTCAGGATCCTAGAGTTCTCTCCATCCTCAGAAATGGGAATAGACAAAAAAAACAAAATGATAGAAGGCCAATCCCATTTCGTCACATTTATGTGAAAGTAGCACTTTGACTCCTTGCTTCGTATGGAAAAGAACTGTAGGTAGCAATAGAAGCAAGACGAATCCTCTTTTAAAATGTCACACTTTGAAACAGAGTGCAGTGGAGTACAAAGTTTAACTAATGTGTGAAGCTGTACATAAATGCAGATGATGTTTTATCACCCTATGGAGATGAGTGCAGAGATGATGGGACTTAGCATTTGAGCTGTTTATTTAAGCTGTCCCAGGTCCCAAGCCCGGAGCCTCCAGAGAGAATCCTTTAACGAACAAAGAAGAGCATCCAGAAACCCTCTCAAAACCATTGAACTAGTCAATCATGCAAGGGAGAGGGCACTCAAGAAGAGAGCGAGAACAAAGGGAGGCTTTCACTTTGGCCCATCAATACGGAACTCTTTTCTTCTAGGTGTCTCTTTTCTGTGTTGAGCCATCTAAACCCTCCACCTCATTTAAATAAATATTTTAAAATTAAAAATGTTCTAGAGTCCTGAACAATGTCATGTAGCAAAGCAGATTGTGGTGATGAAAACTCTGACTCTGAGGTGGGATGGAACTGTGTTTGAATCTTTTCTGTGTTTATTCGCTGTGAGACCTTGAGTAAGCAGATGACCACGCTCCTGGGATGAATGCTGCTAAAATCTGAGACGACTTCAAAGCTTCCTGTCTCAAGCAAATTCTCATCTCACTTGTAGAATTTCTTCTCCCTTGAGGAAACTGGTTTCAACCCAGCAGGTTTAGGGTAAGGAAGTAATAGACAAAATGCTACGCATATAGAAATAAGTTTGATTTTAAATGCTGTTTGTTCATCCTCATACATCATCCCATTGACTTTTTAATCAGTAAAACTCTGAAATAATGTCAAGATGTGAAACATGTAGCTCCGTGCTTCATAAATATACCCAGATCTTCCCTCCAAATTCGACTGCCTCCAGGTATCAAGTTGCAAATATACTCAGCACATGTTGCCTGTGTTGCTAAAAGTGCTCTATGCTTTAAGGAAAAGGCAAATTTCTCCAAAATTTCAACAAGATGGTAAAGCAAACATCTAACAATATGGGTTTTGAACAAGAGCAAGTCATAATCATGTAAATGCAAGGCTAATTATTCGTGTTGGAATAAGCCCAACTGTCTTTAGGCTTAGCTTTTTCCATTTTTTACGATAGTAGTAAGTGGATGCTACTTAGCTTCACTTGGTCTGTGATATAGGATCTCAGTGAAGTGTAAAGGAGGAGTCCTTTGGAAAACACCCTGAGTTGTTTTGGGAACAGAAGAAGCACTCAATCAAGGCTACCTCTCTTCTCTTCCAAGCTATCAATCCCCTGGAATAGGACTGGGACACTTCTTTCAAATGCTTGCCATTCAAGAATTTAAAATTGTATTTATATAGGAGACCTTTTAGCTTTTATATATGACTGCATTCTCCTTTCATGACTGAAACCTCTTTTTTTCACTTCTAATAGCTCTATTAACATTTGTGTGTTATAAACAGAAAATTGTATGCTATTTTTTTTTTTCAAAACACTGAAGTTTGAAACCAGAAAGAGGGAAAGGACCTGGTTGTGGAAAAATTATTTATTAAAGATTTAAGGACCTAAATTAATCATGTCTTCAATTTGAAAAAAAAATTAAACATTTATTGATATTTAATTTCTTTATAAAACAGAATTTTGTATATACCAATTGATTCTCAAAATATTTAAGCATTATTTATCCCACTTCTATAAAAATAGCTTTGAAATGATAATGATTAAATGTGTTTCATAAATCCTATTTCTCATGAGTTAAAAGGAAAAGTTGAAGAAATGAAATCATGTGGCAAAAAAAGAATGTTCCTATGTTCATTACAAGCGTAGAGATAAATGTCTGTGTTTAATTATTTCCTATGGCAAATATTTCATACAACAAGAATTGTCAGGGAACTAGTGAAAAAATTTCCAAAAGCTAATTCAAATGGTATGATTTGCATAATAATATTTTCTCATCTGTTATTTGTATAGACTTGCAGTATTGATAAAATGGGATTAAATGGAAGTTGAATAAAATGGCATAAGAGGAAAAGCAAGCCTTATGGTACAAATCCTAGAGTTCATTACTCTCCCTCTTAAAACCTTTTTTTAAATTTTTGTTTATGAGTTTTACCTTAACCATTTCTGTTTTCCACTTTTGGTTTTAGAAATTTAAAAATATTTAAGAGAATTTAGACGCAGATTCAAATTCTTCACTAATGAATTCTGTTAAACTAAGAAGCTCTCAAGCCAATAATGAGGCCATGTACCCATCTGTGTCTCATCCACTTTCCTGGGAAATTCCATGAGTTCAAGGACCATGCCTGCTTCACTGACCCTGCAGGCCAGCTTTCCTCCTGCCGCCTGCACAGTAACAGGTGCTCTACAAACATTTCTTCAGTGAAAACCCAAATTGCCCAACTCTCACAACCTCTCCAAGTAATAAAAGCCCTATCAACAAAAGAAAGTAAAAGGGTTTGTCTTTGTTTTTGTTCTTGCTTGGGAACAATCCCTTTATTTCAGTGGTCTCAGAGGAATGTCTGTGTGGAAAGTACAGCTCTTTTTAGTTAACATGTTACTTTGGAAGTGGTGGATAAATAGTAATACAACCAGACAGCAATTTCTCTTGGTGAAATAGCTATCTAACTCCTATAGGCATCTCTAAGAGCTGGAAGAAGTGACAATATGCTGTGGATAGGTAAGTAAAACAGTGCAGAAATGCTCACAGGTCATGAAATACAGATATCAACAATCATGCTTTTGTTATCCACAGGAGTGGAACCCAAATCCATCCAAAAAGGTTAAACAATGAGTGCAAGTTCCCATTGATAGAACTTTCTTATGGAAGCTATTCAAAGGCAATACCAATGACAAAGGTGACAGGCAAGGGATGGTTAAATCCTAACACAATTATCTTTAGTATGCCCAAATAGACATATAGTTTAAGAATAAACTACATAATTGTTTTTTCACGTAAAAGGAAGATAAGGTTATAAAATAACTTGGTTCATATCTGAATTTAGAGACAAGGACCAGATTATCAGAATCACAAGATTTATGATAAATAAGGAAATAAAGATTCTCAACTGTGTCTGTTTAATCTTTAGGTCCATATTCTCACATTTTCCTCTGCGTGGCTTATTCTTCACCATTTGGTACTTCATCTAGGATATGTCTTTCTTCATTGAATCACACAACTCAGAAAATTCCATCTCTCCATTTAGTTCCTGCGGAAGGGAGGATATCACCATTCCAATGTTCTAGTGGAATTTTGCAATAAAAGTAAAGCTGTCCATCCCAAACCTGCTGAGTAAAATTTTCATCTACTTCCTTTTCCCAAAGAATGGGAAAGAAACCTGGAAATCCCCTGGCATGGTCTTCCACAGAGTTGGAGACAAAAACAAACTAAAGTGGGGAGGGGGTAGATCAGGAAAACAATTTTAAAAACTAAAAGAGGTGGGTTGGTGGAGCAGGTGGAACATAACACAGTCAGCCCATAAACACAGACCCGTAACACTGCGATCAAGAGACCTGGTAAGAAACAAAGCAGGTGCTGGAGAGCCAAGGTCAATGAGAAAAATTAAAATGGCACAGTTGCCATCTGGGTTTGAATTGGACTCACTGAAGCATAATTGTACTAACAAAATCTTAGTACTAAGCACATAATATTTTTGTACACTATTCACGACAACACTGGATTTTGAAGCTTTATTCCCATATGAAAGATGCAAAAGAAAAAAAACCAGAAGGACACCCAGCAGATTGTAGGTAGGATAAATCCGACTCCAGGGAGCCTGTGCTGCCTCCAGCAGCTTCTCCCCAGTTTAGAAGGTTCACTTTGTTTTGAGCACATTTCTCTTCTTTCTCTCGTTTCCTGCTGGAAAGGCTCTCGAAAACTGGAGAACAGGATCTTGATACAGAGTCTGGCGGTTCTATTAAGACAAATCCTGTCCTTCAGCTGATTCAGGGTCGTGCTCACCTCCTGATGAGCTAACAAATGTAGGACAAATAGCAACAAAAGGAGGAGGATTCTGAAAAATCAGCGTGATTTCCAAATGGCTCGGCGGAGCTGGACATGTTCAGATGTATTCTAAAGAGTTGCATCTTCCCAGGAACATCTACCCTGAACAGTTATGGAAAATTAGGGGGAAATCATATTCAAAACATAAAACGGAGACTATTTGCAGTAAACTTGGATACTGCTGAACTAACTCCGATTTGATCACAAGGTTTATAGAAAAAGGATCCACTGTGTTATTCTATGTTCTTAGCTTCACGAAGTATTCCATTCTGCAATACCAAGATACACTTAAATAGCAGAATGTTAGACTTGTGACTTTTGCTGAAGAATTGTACTATTGTAATAACATGAAGAAAAACACTATAGGGGAGGGGGTAGGGAGGGAGGAAGGGAAAGTGGAAGGGAGAATCCCTATTCCTATAAAACTGAATCATAGAAAATAAAAAATTCAATATTTTAATTTCTGTTTTATTTATTCCAAATACTTTCTTTTCTCTTGTTGAATTCATTGCTGGCTCATAGATTACACGGTGGCATCATTTTTCCCAAGAGACTTTTGTGTTTCCTTTTTGTCACTCATGTGTTGGTTACTCAGTGGCTCATTTTTTCATGGTGCTGTAATAGGTTGTTATTGTTGTTGTGGCTGTTATTCTAACCCATTAAAAAAAAGACAAATCTCTCCTCCTGTCAAAGTGTTGGGCGCAGTCCTTCTGACAGATCCAGAATCCTGTCTCATTGTTGCTTGAAGTTCAGTGTACCTGAACCAGACAGAGAATGAGTCCTGGAGACCTTGGCCAGCTGTAATAGCAGAGGCCTCCTGCCCAACCCTCACATTTAACAAAAATTTGAGAGAATCTGTGCTCGTCATCCAACAATGGCTATTTAAAGGCTGAAATCTCCAAGTTCTCAACTGAGACGAGCAAGACATGGGTTTTATGAAGAACCTAGAGCTGGGGGCCACAGATGCCCACCCCACCCCCCAAACAGGAAGAAAAGAAAATGTTTCCGGTGCTCTTGCCAACACAATTTCCTCATGACTCTTCTAAAGGTTGCAGCTGTTTCACTCCTTGTTGTGAAACAAGTAATGTGGTTGGAGTTGGAAGTTTTTGTGTTTTTTTTTGTTTGTTTGTTTGTTTGTTTTTCCTTAAGAAAAAGGAGACAGAGCGAGATGGTAGATTATGGTGAGGATAGGTTAAAATGGACAGAGAAGGATTAGCCAAAGAGAAACGGACAGGGTGTGATGCTGGGAAGCGGGAGAGGGCAGGCCAGTGGCAGAGGGATGTCTGGAGACCTGTGGACATGAGGAAGCAGCAGAGACAGTGCAACAGTGCTGCAGTGACCAGACACCCCAGTGGCAATCAGAGCGTCACCAGCAGTCAGGTGGGAAGAGGAGGTCACTGCAAACTCAGGAGGTGAATCCAGCCACAGAACTGAAGACTAACAGAAACAAAGTGTCAGAGCCCGAGTGGGCAGCTGTGGGAACAGCATGGATTTCACAGCCCAGATCCCCAACAATGCCATATCTGGCACATTTTTATTTCAGTGACAAAAATCTCTTGGGGTGGGGAGGGAAGGCGGACAGCAGTGAGCTGTGCAAGTACTAAGCCTGGATCAACGCATTGCACTAGTCCCACAGGAAAACAAACTGATGTGGCATTCCTTGGATTACATACAAAATAGGTCTGGGTTGTCCCCACACCTAACTCCCAGCAGATTCTAGCAAGTAGAGGAAGGGGAAAAAAATCTGTGTAATAGATGCCACTCACAGGCCTGTGATATAAATTAAAGCCTCGGCTGGTTTCTCCGTAGTCCTGGGTACTCAGGAGAAAGGCTGAGCAGATAGCAATGCGGTCACAACATAGGCTCACAAGGGGTGGAAAGTGGCAACACAGGAGCGGTGGCTGCAAGCGGCCATGACAGATATAGAGCATGAGACCCCAGGGTTGAAACTCACTGGAGGGTGTGGCGCAAGTGACAGCAGAGAACAAAGCAGTCGGTGGAATCAGGTGGAATAACCTGTAGATATGATCATACAATCATATCAATAGATGCAGAGAAGACATTTGATAAAATCCAACACCACTTCATGCTGAGAACTTTAAGCAAGATAGGCATAGAAGAAACATTCTATAGCACAATCAAGGCAATTTGTGAAAACCCAATGCCAGCATCATACTAAATGGGGAAAGACTGGAAGCTTTTCTACTAAAATCTGGACCTAGACAGGGATGTTCACTGTCACGACTACCCTTCAATATAGTATTGGAAGTCCTTGCCAGAGCTATTAGGCAAGAAAAAGAAATTAACAAATTCAAATTGGAAATGAGGAGCTGAAGTTATCGCTATTTGCAGATGACATGATTTTTACATAAAAGAACCAAAAGACTCATTTTTAAAGTTCTTGGGGCCAGCACTATGGCCTAGCAGCTAAAGCCCATTTGGGCACCGGTTCTAATCCCAGCTACCCCTTTTCCCATTCAGCTCTTTGCTTGTGGCCTAGGAAAGCAGTCAAGAATGGCCCAATGCCTTGGGGCCTTGCACCTGTGTGGGACACCCGGAAGACCTCCTGACTCCTGGCTTTGGATCGGCACAGCACCAGGCATTGCTGTCACTTGGCAAGTGAATCATTGGATGGAAGATACTTCTCCCTGTCTCTCCTCCTGTCTAAATATGTCTGACTTTGCAATAAAAATAAATAAATCTTTATTTTAAAAGTTCTTATAATTCTTTTTTTTACATTCCTCAACTCTGCACAAATATTCTAAAAGGAAAAAGGAAAAAATGAAAAAGAGTGACTCAGGTCCACTATGATCTTCACAATACTTGGTGGTAGAACCTTACAGCACAGTAATGCACTGCCCACCTTTGTAGTACACATTAATGTAAATATAGTAGAAACTGGGGAGGAGAGAACTCCCTTCCTACCTAACATCTATCTGTCTATCTATTCAATGTTTTATTTTTCAGTTACAAACATGAGGGCCATGTGCAATGGTTCAGTCACTAAATTCTCACCTTGAATGTGCCAAGATCCCATTTGGGCACCAGTTCATGTCATGGCTGCTCTATTTGCTCTTCTTGTACACTGGGAAAGCATTCAAGGATGGCCCAAAGCCTTGGGACCCTGCACCCTCATGGGAGACCTGGAAGACTCTCCTGGCTCCTGGCCTTGGGTAGGCTCAGCTCTGGCCATTGTGGCCAATAGAAGAGTGAAGTAATGGATGGAAGACCTTTCAAGGTACACATGAATTCTGTTTCAGTTGAGCCTGGAACACCACAGCCTAGTGAGGGTTGTCATGAGCCCAGCATTTCCCAAACCAAAAGGCTACCAAGGGAAAAACTTGATATTCAGCTTATCTCAAGACTAGCCCCGCCTTGTGGTCAGAAGGCAGCATTACCACACTCGCCTCCACAAAGGCAATGCCAACAGGTGTGGCTGGGAACCTTTCAAGGAAATGCAGCCAGGATCTTAGGCAAGCACACTGCTGGATCCCTTTCTTTTTCTAGTTTATCTAGACCGAGACCAGCTCACCAACTAATTTCCTGTGCTCTTGAGTGTGTGTGTGTGTGTGTGTGTGTGTGTGTGTGTGTGTGTGTGTGTGTGTGTGTGTACTGTTACATTTAAGTACCAAGGCTTGCCATTTTCTTTATTCACTGCCACCCAACTCACTTTTGTTGAATTTCCAAAGCTTTCGAGTTGAGTTTTTCATAAAGACACAAACTTGCTTCTACTCCCTTTAGGGAGTTGAGACCAAGCCAGCTTGTTCTGCTTCCCCCTGGTCTCTGAGCACTAGGAGCACCATGGGACCATCTCAGGAATGTCTGCTGTCCAGAGGACCTTGTAGTTGTGGAGTGAGTGAGTGTGTGTGTGTGTGAAAAATAGAGACAGAGAGATCCTGTCTGTTCAGAATGAAGAGGAGAAAATAAAAGAGTGCCAAGGGATATTCATGCCTGAGCTTCCTTGAACCAGTGTAGCAGAGGGAATTAGGAAACACACACACAATATTTTTATCTACCAATTTTTTCTTAATGTAAGGGCCTGTCGAAAAATTCACATGAAAATGTCTTTGAAACATGTAGAAATAAGTGTACAATCTTTTCCCTCTTGTTCCCCGGCTGAACCTGTGGAAAATCCAGGTGACTTTACCTTTTTAAGCATGCATTCATTTAGTCCTGAGTTGCAGAAAGTTTCCTGAACCACTAATGTCCCAATACAGTGACTCCCAACCCAGTAGATTCCCAAACCTCAGAGTGAATCAGAACCACGTGGGAGGCCTGCTAGACCCCACACTCTCACTGACTTTCCCTGAGGATCAAGTGGACTCCTGAGACTCTGCTTTGCAGACAAGTACCAAGGTGATGTCTTTGATGCTTGTCCAGGGACCAGAATTCAGGGGCCAGTGCTTTATTTCAATGTGTTGTGTGTCCTAAGTGATTTCTTGTGTTCATTCCCTCTGGAGAGTGGTTTCTGTATAACAGGACCTGGATTCAGTTCCGGGCTCCTCAACCATGATGACTGATGAACCAATCTCCCACAGACAAAGCTCTCCCAAGGAGGCCCTGTTTCAGCACCAAATGGTGATTGTGAGAACCCACAGTCAGCTTCCTCTTGGAGGCTCCATTGTTAATTCAGATTCTTGAGGCATGACTCAAGGTAAAAGCTGTGCAATGCTACTTGCTGGCATGCTCCAGGAGTCATGAGTATGACCCCTGAACCACGTGTGGAATTCCCCAAAGATTTCTAAAATTTCCCTTGCAGTCCCCTTTCCTCAATAAATTTTTCCATCACTGATGTCTCCAAAGTAAGACCTTGTTTGTTTGTGCATACCTCACCAGTTGCATGTCTCGCACTCATTTCTTTTGAAAGGCAGAGTAACAAACCCCAAGGGAGGAGAGATCTTCCATCCACTGTTCATTCTCCAAGTACCTGCAAGACAGGGGTTGGACTAGGCCCAAACCAAAAGTACAGAATTCAATGTGGCTCTCCCAAGTGGGTTCCAAGGACAGGAGTCCTGTAGCCATCCATGTTGGCTGCTAGGTTGCCCACTGACAGGAAGCTAGGAATGGGGATGAGCTGATGCTGAGTACCGGGGACCCTGATTGGTAATGTGAGTGCCCCATGCAGCATCTTTTTTTAGTTTAATTCTTTTTATTATTATGATTTTATGATACAGTTCCATAGACCCTGGGATTTTCCTTCTCTTCTCCCAAGCTACCTCCCTGCTCACTGAGTTCCCTACATAGTTACTAAAGTTTAGTTCTCATACACAGTCATATGTCCATCATTGCTGGCATGGACAATGACAGAGTCCAACATTCTATTGTGAAGATACAATAAAGTTTCATTGGGAGTCCATCTTTGTCTGGAAGTAGAGATGCATACTGCATTGTATGCTCACATTTGGATATGACAGTCTCCATTACACAATTACTAAATATCCCCTTGAATGAAAAGTCACAATACAAAATCAGCAACAGGAAGAAAAACAGAAATGTCTAGTGCCATGAAGATAAATAACATGCTACTAGATATGATAGTCTCCATTACAGTTACTGTACATCCCTTTAAATGAAAAGCCACAAAAAAATCAATAACAGGAAGAAAAAAAAAGAAATTAACAATACCATGAAGTTAAATAGCACGCTACTGAATGACTAACGTTGTCACTGAAGAAATGAAAATCAAGAACCTTCTTGAAGAAAATGATGCTACTGTTTGATCTGAGTCATTGAAGAATTTAATCAAAAGTGCTTTGAAGAGATGAAACTAACGAAAAAAAAAAAAAACAAAATCCATGAGATGTAGTTTCCACCAATCTTTGTTGGTGAAATGTGTCTCCTGTAGGCAACAATAGATGGGTTTTGTTTTTCAATCCAGTCTACTAATCTATGACATTTGATTAATGGTGCCCAATGTAATTCTAGGGGACAGACTGGGTTGTGAAATCTACCTTGTTCCCCTCACTGCCCATCTGGGACCTGCCACCCTGTCTCTGCTCCTGGTTAAATCAAACAAACCAACAGGACGGGCAGTTCTTTGAGTCCTTTGTCTTGGTTCTCCTGCTGAACTCCCAGTGAAAGTCCCTTCCCACCTGGTTGCTGGTGCGATTTGGATTGCCACTGGCTGAATGCTACTGGGTTATCAGTCACTGCAACACCACACTGCTGTGCCCGCTGCTTTCTTGTGTCTGTCAGTCTCCAGGTACTCCTCTGCTGTTGTTCTGTCCTCTTCTATTTCCTGGAATATGCCCTCTCTGCTTCACACTGGCTAATATTTTTCCATCTGTTTAAACATGTCCTTACTCTCTCCCTTGCAGCAACTTAACCACTGTGTCAAACACTCACCTGTAACTTGCCATCAGGAGCCACAAAAAAAAGGAGAGGAAACTTCACAGGGTTTATCCTAACATTTTCTTGGAAATGTCTAGAAACTACAAAACTGAAAAGGAAGAACTCTGTGGATACATACATACTTGAAATATATATGTATGAAATATGTATTTATGAATATATTTATAATTAATGAAAATGTGACCTAATGGAATATTAAATGTGACCTTTAAATGTGACCTAATGGAATATTTTTATGAAAAGCATTTTGTTCTAACCACATCTGCTTTCATACCCAACATGTCCAGTCCAAATTTGGTAAAAACAAGTATTCATTCAACTTCCCATAGAAACTGGGATCCAGGAACCAATATACTGTTTCCCTACAGTGCTTTGGTTTCATTTTGATGTGTTCAACTTCTAGATGCTTAAGATACTGTTATAAAACATGCCAATAATTCATGTACTAGTAATTTTATCTAAAACACTACCAATTTTCATAGTAGTATCTAATGAAGGAACTCACATTGGATCTGGGTTTTTAAAGATTGTTATGAAAGAAATTTTATAAGGTTGAAGTAAACAAGCATTCGAGTTAGCTTTTTTCCCCCAGTACTAAAAAAGCTGATAGGAACAATCTGGCTCTCTTGGTGCTTATTTGTTCATTAGTTTATTTGGAATTATTCACTAAGTTTTATGGGGTCACCCAATCCTCGTTGTTTTCTCTCTCATTAAGCATAAAGGCACATGCAAGGATCTGAATTGACAAATGTGAGTTCAAAGTTGTGCACCATGGGAACAATCCGTAATTAACAGATGCTTGCAAATACTTAATAGAAAAGAAACAGTGTCAAAAGTACAGAAATGTTTCAGTTGATTTTTATGTGCAAAAATATGAAGAATGTGTATACAGCAAGACCTCCTGAAATTAGATAAGGGTGGGATTTACCTATTTCTTAAGTTTTAAACCTTACTATACATATCCAACAATTCAATAATCAATGAATACATACAGGATTTCCTGCCTATCACACTGGCAAAAATTTTACCATGTTAGATCTCAGCCAAAAGAAATACTCTCAACAGTATTATTCAACCCTGTACTGGAATTCTGAAATTTTAAAAAGCCGTACATCCAGACATACATACACAAATGTTTAGTAATGCACTTGACCAAAATTAAAGAAAAAAAGCGCTTCCTTGAGAAAGTGACAAAACCATACCTTTCAAGTTTTGATGATTTGATCTTATCAAAATAAGTAATAAAAATGTTATTGGCTTATCTATAACATAATTACAGTAGTGCTTATTTCATCTTTCATTATTATTAGGATTCTGTGAGTATCTCTTCCTTTATTTCATTTCTTCCACTCATCCAATAGACTAGTATTTTTGTTTATTCTCTTACATTTTTTTTTTTACTTTTTTCTTCATTATATTTGAAAAGAGAGACAGAAAGAGAGGGAGAAATGTACTGACAGATGGAGCGAGATCTTCCATCTGCTGCTTCACCTCTTTAATCTTCACAGCAGCTAGAACTGGCCTGGGACAGACCAAAGTCAGGAGCACAAAGAACAAAGCGGAAGGCATCACATTCCAAAACTTTAATATACATTATGCAGCTACAGCCATTCAAACAGCATGACAATAACATGAAAACAAATCAGATCTAATGACCAATGGAGAATAGAAATTTTAGACGTAAACATGTGTCTACAGCCAAATGATCTTTGAGAAAAAGTGCTAGGTACATTCATAGGAAAAAGAATGGTTTTTGGAAAAACATATGCACAACAATTAAACTAAGCCCTTATTTCATTGCTTTCAAAAATCAACTAAAAACCCCTGAATGTGAGATCATCTGAAACTTCATGACAGAATAAAATCTAGGGGAAATACCTCAGCACATTAGAATGGACAAAGACTTTCTAGATTGGAACACTAAAGCATAGAAATCAAAAACAAAAATATATGTTGGTTTTTGTTTTTTGTTTTTGTTTTTGTTTTTTTTACAGAAAAGGAAATAATCAGCAGAATGAAGAGAGTGGAGCTTGTTTAATATTCCTATTTCTTCTTTTTTTTAATTGTTCGTTTTTATTTAAAAGGCAGGTTTACAGAGAAAAGGAGAGACAGAGAGGAAGATCTTCTATCTGCTGGTCTACTACTCAAATGGTTCCAATGGCCAGAGCTGAGCTGATCCAAAGCCAGGAGCCAGGAGCTTCTTCCAGGCTTCCCAGGTGGGTGTACTGTCCCAAAGCTTTGAGCCATCCTTGGCTGCCTTCCTATGCTACAAGCAGAGAAATGGATGGAAAGTAGAGCAACCGAGACATGAACCGGCACCCACATGGGATTCTACAATTGAAGGTGGAGGATTACCTAGTTGAACCACAGCACCGACCTCGTAATATTCCTATTTTTGTAATTGCAGTAATTATAGGTACTGATCCAAAGGTGTTAGGATATCGGCAGGTTGTAATTAGCGTATGAAAGAAAAAGAATAGTCTATCCTTTGCTTACTTCTTTTCAGACCAGGAATGATAGCCTTAGTGAAACATGCAGGCAATTGGACACACTGACACAACAAATGTTACAGGTGTCAAATCGTTGGCCTCCTACCTGAGCCACAGATCAATGTGTTCTGATCATCAGGGATATAAAGCATTATGCTCAACTGCACAGGAAGTCACAGGACCGACATGGGCAATTCCCTGAACAGCTATTTTCATTAGTGTAAATTACAATGTTTCTTGGTGCATTAAGATCAATAAGGGAAGATGATAAAATAGAAAATGTTACTATAATCTGAAGGTTAAAATTAAATGTTTCCACAGGAATGTTACATTTGTGAGGGACTGGCAGGTCTCTAGCAACAACTCTATCCTGTCTCATCAGAGGTGCTTGGATCCCAGGGGGAAATTTGTTGATCTGCCATGCTCTCCCTCTGACTCCTACTTAACCTCTTCTTATAGTTACAGACGCTCTATTCTTCCCCCTCCTGTTGGACTGTGCACTATGTGAGAATACAGAGCCTGTCACTTCTACCTCCTCCACTGTGCCCAAAGCATGACTTAGTGCATTGCCAATGGAGTAAAACTTGTTCATTCTGGGACCATGGTTACTTTAGGGACACTCTAGTAGAGTTTACCACAAACACAACAGTGAGGAAGTTGGCCTCAATGTTCACAGACGAACCAAACTAGCCAACTTCTCTGCTTCATTTCTAGGACCCAGAATCTTCATTTTGACCTCCCTCTCCTCTTTTCAAAAATTGTCTTTTGATTTGTCTTGAATAATATGACATAAATGATTTTTAATGTGGGTTTCAGTAGGAAACAAGTCCTTAAACTAAAGGGAATTATAGACATCAGTTACAAGAAGACATTATTTTTGTCACAGAGTAATCTCAGTTCTTCTAAAGGCATACTACATAGATGATTACACATCAGAGTGACTTCTAAGGCCAACCCGACAGTGACCCTGTATTGGATATCATCACTCAGACTAAACTCATTTTTTGGGTAAAAATGTGCTTTCCAAGTCTAAAATGAGCTGTCTGTGTTAAACAATATTACACACCGTAGAATCCATTGAGCTTTATTCATTACATGGGTTTAATTTTATCACAGATAAAGCTCTATTCTCTAAATGTAAAAAAAAAATTAGATTCTGAAACTTTTTGATTTCCTCATCTATTAAACAAGAATCTTGGGTAGTTATAGCCAATATTATTTGATTATGTTTTATGTAGCCAAAAACATATATATATTCATTTATTTATTTTGTGTATCTTTGATGCTTTCCATATATTGTTATTTAATCCTAAAAATAATTTATCCAGTTGGCACAATTACTATCCTGATTCTCAAATGAGAACAGATTGTGCAGCTTGTTCAATTTTCCATAGACATTAAATGCAGAGGGAGATTCAGAATCTGATATTGAATTCCAGAGCCTGTCTTCCAAACCACATGCCATGATTTACAAGGCTCTATCCAACTAAGAATCTCTAGGTCTCCTCACTCATCCATATACACATCTTATACAACAGCCTTAGCTCATGAATAATCTTTTTCTAATTATTTTTATTAATTTTTTATGATACAGTTCCATAGGCTCTGGATTTCCCATCCCCCTCCCCAAATTCCCTCCCTGCCATTGATCTCCCCTCTACTATTACAATGGGTTGTCTTTCATGAACAGCCACAAGTCCATCATGCTGTTATTAAGGTGTCAATAATCTTTAAGAAACTTCACTATATATATAGTACTTGCATAACGAAACATTTTGAAAGAGATTATAGACTTTTATTTATTAAATAAAATTATTTATTAAATAAAATTAATGTTTCAGTATGATAATAATTACTTGAGGTTAGTTATCTAAATGTCCTTTCAGGATATTTTAACTTGCTATAGCATTTGGATGCTTGAATACTAAGATTGCTAGTAAGTATGTATTAATGTTGAAATTTTTCTTTGCCTTTTATTGATGCTACCAAATGAATGGATATATTGTACCAGTTTCATTGTACATAGAACCAGCACTGACTGGGTTGCTGACTGATCTATCGAAGATTTGGAGGATCCCAACTCATGTGGAGGGCATCTAGTTCAAGTTCTACATTTCAGACTAAAGTTTTTGCAGACAACTTGGATAAATGTTTCGTTGTGTATTCCAAGCCTAAAATACAGCTGCAACTCATGCAGCTAGAAATACTTAACTGTATTTTTCAGAGGCAAGCGGTTTTCTTTGATATTTCACAATGAATATCCTAAACATTAAAAATTGCAGTGTAGTGGTCACACAAAGCTAAGCTATTTCAAGGTGTCTATAGGAAATACTTTAACTTGAATTTGAGATCTTTTCGACAAAGCAAACTAAACCATCTTGGATTTCTCTTCTCATTGAAGGATTTGGATCACTTTTTAACAAGCCACTTATAATTTTTTTTTTGTTTATTAAAGCCATCTTGTTGCATACTCATCAGACCAGATAAATCCCAGATGATGCAATCTGCTCTGTATGATAATACAAGTTAATAGTTGAGTATAATCTTAGTTTGACTCGGTTTGCTCTTTCCTTAAAGATTACACAAACCAGCCAGGGCAATTGGGTTGTGAGCTCTTGCTCAAGTGCTCATTGGCTCTGTGGACTTGAGAAGCCATTCAATTCCTTTGCACATCAGTTTCATTATCCATTCAGCCAAGAGTTCAGACTCATCTTAATCCTTCCTTTCTGCAACTAACCTGGAGATGAATTTATGAACGGAACTTCAACATCTTTGTTCTCACTTGCGGGAACTGTCAAAAAAGGAAATCATAGCTGCCAACATCCCTCAAGAAGCATCCACGTAAAGTTGAGATTGTTCAAAACAGCTAAACAAGTTATGATTTGATTTGCTCTTACACTCTCTCTTCTTAAAACACTGAAATTCTATATATTTTAGAATTTAAGGTCAAGTTTTTGATAAGGATATACATAATAATACAGGGGAAATCAGTGAGAGGAGAGCATTTGGGAAGTGGGGAGGGGAAACCCCAGAGCCTACAGAGCCACATTGTAAAATAATAAAGAAAACAATACACAAAATGTTATAAAACTAAGCTTGAATGTGATCTTCTAAACAGACTAATTCAGGGCTTAATGTTCTGGTACAGTGAGTTAAGCTGCCTCTTGGAATGCTAACATCCTTCCTATGTTGTACTGGTTCAAGTCCCAACTGTTCAGCTTCCAATTCAGCTCCCTGCTAAAGTACAGGGAAGGCAGCAAAATATGGCTCAAGTATTTGGGATCCTGCCACCCACGCAGGAAAGTAGGATAGAGTTCTGGGTCATTGTCATCTGTCTGGAACCCCAGCCATTTCAGCCATTTTAAGAATGACTGAGGGGAGGGCCTGGCATCATAGTCTAGTGGTTAAAGTCCTCGCCTTGCGTGCACCAGGATCCCATATAGGCACCAATTGTGTCCCAGCAGCCCTGCTTCCCAACCGGCTCCCTGCTTGTGGCTTGGGAAAGTAGTCAATGATGGTCCAATGCCTTGGGACCCTACACCCATGTGGGAGACCTGGAAATTCCTAACTCCTGGCTTCAGATCAGCTCAGCTCTAGCTGTTATGACCACTCAGTGAATCAGCGAATGAAAGATATTTCTCTGTCTCTCCTCTTTGTATATCTAACTTTCCAATAAAAATAAATAATAAATCTTTTTTAAAAACGTAATTATTTTATTAAGAAAAAGTTCGAAGAATGGAACTTGCATTATTTTTAACATATTGTTTACCCAATACTATGTCATTCAATTAATTCCATAATGTTGTATATTGATACTGAGGTCTTGTTGGGGCTTTTAACTGACCGGATCTTTACTCTGTTAGCCCTACCTTCAGACCAGAGAAGGTCTCCCCAAGAGGCCACTGAACTTATCTGGACAATAAGACGCTGAACTTTATGCTAGGCATGTGTTTGCAAGGAATGAATCTCAACTGAACTTGAACTATGGTTATGCAACAAGGTGGAGGAATCCACCATGGGGGGAGGGGTATGGGAGGGGAGGGGGGAATCCCCAGCGCCTATAAAACTGCACCACAATGTAAACAATAATAAAATTAAAAAAAAAAAAAGAGTAAGTTAGGAGATAAAAGATTCCTTTTCTCTCTCTCTCTCTTCCTTCCCTTCCCCCTCCCTCACTTGCCTTTCGAAGAAGTGAATAAATACATCAATGCATCTTTTTAAAAGAAGAACAATCTAGCATTTCTAAGGATGTTTTCAATAACCTTGGGCTATGTTCAGTCAACATTTGGTATTAATGTGACTCATCCTATTAAGTCAGCTAAACTTCAGTTTACTCGTGTTATTTTGATATTTTGCCCTTAACTCAAAGTAATTTGATCATTCTTGGCAAAAGTAAAAATAATAATAATAATAAATTTTAAAAGAAATAATAAACAGAGAGATAAAACAGTATTTCTAACAAAGGTGAACTAACCTTATCATACCTTATTAAAAATAAATAAGAACTCACTGCCATTATCTTGAATTATAACCATTTGTGAAGAACACAGTGAATCTGACTCAATGGAGAATTTCTGCAAAGTTCTGACTTGTGTTTCCAGAACAGATTCACTTAGGCTGCCATCATATTGCTGGTGTACCATCCTTGCAGGGGAAAACTACCAACAGTCCCCAGAGGACATTCTCTGAAAAGGGAGATAATGCCAAAAATATTTTGTGGGAGACTTGAGATACTTCTTTGGAAAGTGGCATTCTTACTTGGCTTCCTCAGTTCAGATAACCCGATCCGATTCTTGGTGGCCGAGCTTACCCAATGCACCCAAAACTGCTTTTTGTGTTTGGGCCATGTGCCCACAATGGCCTTGAGGAATGGAGCAATCTTGTACACTGCCAAGGGAAGATTTTGTACCCTACGTCATGAAATGTATGAGTAATAAGAGCAACCCCTCACGCTAGCTCCTGTTTCCACGTTGTATGAAACAGGCCACTCCATTCTTCAGTTATGATTCATCAATGAACCAGAATGCTCTCTCAGTTGTCTCCTTGGTTGTTCTCTGCAAGCACTGGCACTCAGAAAGGTTCATATGTGCTGCTCACTCCTCTTTCACAGTCTGGTGTTCAGGTCTCATCCTGATCCTGCCTGTACCAGTGCTTCCATAAAGACTGGGCATGGCCTGGCAGCTAAAGTCCTCGCCTTGAATGCACCGGGATCCCATATGGACACCGGTTCTAATCCCGGCTGCCCCACTTCCCATCCAGCTCCCTGCCTGTGGCCTGGGAAAGCAGTCGAGGACAGCCCAAAGCTTTGGGACCCTGCACCTGTGTGGGAGACCCAAAGGAGGTTCCTGGTTCCCGGCTTCAGATAGGCACAGCACTGGCCGTTGCAGTCACTTGGGGAGTGAATCATCAGACCGAAGATCTTCCTCTCTGTCTCTCCTCCTCTCTGTATATCTGACTTTGAAATAAAAAATAAATAAACCTTAAAAAAAAAAAAAAAGACTGGGCTAATGGAGAAAATTGTCACAAACCACCGCTATTTTGTAGTATATTGAGACTCATAATACTCTTTGATTTTAGAGTCAGTTTCTTTTCTCAGTTCACATCTTTGGCTTTAGAAACCATACACCACCTCTACAATGTAAGCATTCCTGCAACTTCGGCATTCCATTTTCTCAGAGAAAACAGTTTCCCTCTTTTCTTCTTACCACAAAAATTCTGATTCAAGAGAGAAGGATGCTGAGAAAGAATAGACGCTGTTTTGGGAAAAAACAAAGTGAAGTTGGCTTTGTAATTGGAGAATCAAAATTTTAGTTTTGCTACCTACTGTGTGGCCTTGGTCACATTATTTAATCTCCTTCCTCCCCAAAAGTTTTATACATAGTAAAATGGAGCTGTTTTGAGAATTGAATGAGGCAGCACACATAAAAACGCTTGGTACAATGCCTGGTCTATAATATGTCATCACTAATATCCCACTCCCTACTGTCAACATTTAAATGTGTGTTTCCTGGTATATACAAACTTTACAAAGTTTCAACTAGTCACTATCCAAAGGAGATGTCTATCTGTAACTGCTTCCAGCTTTGGCAACCATGTTGTTGAAGGGAGAGGAAAGAGATACATGTTCACTGTGCAAGCTGTGTGAGAGGAGACTGACAAGACACCACAGAATGAAGATGTGGACAGACACAGGCAGGGGGTTGGGCTTGCCAGTTAGGAGGCTGAGATCTTCCTTCAAAGTTCCTGGGTTTAATTCCTGGATCTGACTCCCGACTCCAGCTTCCTGTCAATGCCCAGGTAATTGGGTTTCTGTCATTCACATGGGAGACCAGGATTGAGTTTTTGGTTTCTGCTCCAGACTGGCTAAGCCACAGTGACTACAGACACTTTGAAAATGAACCTGCAGATGGAGGGTTTCTCTTTCCTATCTGCTTTGGTTTCTCCGCCTCTCAAATATTATCTATAAAAATGGAAAAAGTAGAAACAAAGCTTTCAGATATGTAAGAAGGAGGGGCAATAGTAGTAACATCGGTTTGGGGACTGGAATTCAAATAAAAACACATAAGTTTCCTACCTTTTTGAAGTACTAAATCAGCACTATGGATAACAGTGGCATAAACAGCAAAAACGGGATCAGACAATCTGGCCATGGAATTTGAGCGTGACAGCCTTTTAGTAGTATGATCTTCATCAGGTCACCTAAAGAATGGTCCAAATTTTCTTACATTTAGGTTTAAGCTTCCTAAAAGAATTAACTAATACGATGAGTATATAGGGGGCATCAAAAGGTTAATGTAAAACCTGAAGCTAAACAATTAGTATTTTTAATTAAAAAAAGGAATAACTTTAAAATTTGCATGTATTTTTTTTTCATAGTTGCATTTTCCAGTAACTCTTTGAAGCTCTCTCATATGTAGAATCATTGATACACAAAGGACATTCAACAGTGTAATTCTACCATGATAATTTCCCAAGAGAATTGCTCTAGGTCCCAGGACCTCACTCAGCCCACATCAGCTTCCAATGGGTCATGGATGACAAAGAGCATTCTACTTATTTGAATGTATGAATATTTGATACTTTGTATTTTCCAGGAAGTTGCTAGATCACAGCCTGGCATGGGGGGCAACATCCTCTTTGTCTTGCACGTTAGTCCATGAGACAGCTTTTCTTCTTATGACTCAGAAAGCTTGTTCCACACTTGAGAACCAACAAAATGGTCATTTTAGGTAAGGTGTGCCAACCCTTGTACCAGAATTCTATCCTAGTAAGAGTCCACAAGGTCATGACTACTGCCTTTGACATCATGAGTTTAACATTATAGCAATTGGCTGCTTTTTTATTTCCCTTTTTTTCTCATTTTTCTTTTTGAAATTCTTTTATGTAATTTTCAACATCACACTGGTATTCTAGACATTTTCTTGTATGCTGTCTCATTTTATCCTGACATATCTCTGACATCCATTGCCAATGTCAGCTACTCATTGGCCATAAGTGAATCAGGGAAAGGATGCAGAGTGCACCCTACACTCCAGACAAGAGCATCTCTCTGAGAAGGAGGCATCTGTGAATCATTATCAATCAGCACTGCCAACTGCTACAGAATGGATATACTGTCCAGAAAGATGATAAGGATGGCAATTGTAGGTTCCACTATATGTTTTTCCCCAGAGGGTAGAAGGAAACACCAAGAAGGAGAAATCAGAGCATTTTAAAAAGTTTATCACATTTTTATAGCTGATAGTAAAACACTACAAATCAAACAACTTGACTCCAGATCAGTTCTTGCTGCTATAACCAAATTGCTGAGGGATAATTTGGGGCTACTGCAAATTTCTGTGAGCTTTCTATGAAGTTATAAGAATGAAGGAGGAGGAGGAGGAAAGAAAGAAAGGAAGAAAGGAAGAAAGAAAGAAAGACAGAAAGAAAGAAAGAAAGAAAAGAAAGAAAGCAAGAAACCCAATACCATTCTATTTCATGCACTTTGATTTTGACTCTTCCCAGAAATTCATCCCAAATTTAAACTCTATCCTTAGATTCTGTTCTCTTAGGACCGTTTTCTATCTTTTTGGAATACTGATTAAGTATTAGGCTTGACCTGGAAGCACCTGGTATTAAAAGGACATTCTTCCTTTGCCCCTGCTTATATGCTTTGCCTGTAGCCTTAACCTAATTGACATCCAGTCAGTGTTAGAATACTGACCAGCACCAGGCTTCTCAGAGATAGAATGACCAGGATTTCAAATTCCCTTTGACAGTTTATATTTAACAACACAGGTTAGCAAAAGCCTTTGCTCTTCTCTCCCTTCTTTCTCCTTCTCTTTCTCTCTCCCACTCTCTCTTTTTCTTCCACTTGAGATTATTTACATGCCCAGTGCAAAAAGAGTTTTCATAGTAGAAGTAATTTACCTTCAGCTTCCTGAATTTCCTAATTAGGAGTCTCAAGAAAAGCAGAAAAGAGTTGGAAATGGAAGGGAAAAGAAGGCAATTGTAGATCATCAGAAGGCATTCCCTTCCAGGAGTTGAGTGGAGTCACAAGTCAGACGCAGAGTATTGGAAAAGGGATAAAGGAGAGGAAAGGGCTGTGAGAAGTGACATTTACGAGCCCTTATTTGACCCTGTTACAATGCCAAATACTTGGCATGATTGTTTTCTTCATTTAATCCTCTTCTGTAATGAGTTAGTGATTTTTCTCAAAGTAAAGTCACTCAGAATTTTTAAAAAGCCTGTTTTTGCAGATGCATCCCAACTGAAGTAGAGCCCAGCATAGCATTTGGACTACTTAAGGGATCTTCATTAACCTTTCATGAAGAATAATGATTCAATTAAGAATCATTACTCTAATTCCCTGAAACCTCATAATAACTTTATAAATTGAATAACAATATGGTTTAATAGATGGAGATTGATAGGAAATATCTTATTCGTTTCTGTTCGGTTGTGGTACAAACCCTTAGCCGGCATCAAAGCTCTAAGAAAACCACAGGTATGGTAAGGTGCAGCAGTACACAGCTCTTGAGAATGAATGAAAACCACTGCTGAGTCTGCTGCTTATCAGCACTGAGTGACCTTGCTGTGCCTCCACGAGGTCAGATATATCAATAGAAACAAGCATTCAAATGATCATTTCATAAGATTACATACTCTCTGCACAATGAGAATTACCTCTAAATGGTTAGCTTTTGTAAGAATCCAGGGTGGAACGTTACAATTCACTCAAGGATTGATACAGGAACATTCCAAGATATTGTTGAAACAGAGTTTCATAAAGCCATGTTTACAACATTTAGTATAGAAAGAGATTCTAAGTGGCACTAAATAAAGTTCTTTGAAAATTTAGAAAATTAAACTCAGAATGCAATTTTCTCAATAAATGTCCTCTTACTAATCAACTAATTGACAGTCTTTATCACATCTCTGCTTTTCTTCTAACAGACTCTACTTTGAAACGGTTTTTATTGAGTATCTGCTATGCCCTTGGGAGGCCATTCCTTACCCTGAAAGTTGATGTGAATAAAAATTCACCCAGTAGAACTCACTGCAAGTCGTTCCTGACCCTCTTTACTTCTGACGCCTAACAGAGTCAACCATTTTTAACAGTGATATTTCATCAAATGTCTTTTGTGATTACTTAGTTATTTAAAAGCCAATTATTGAAGAACCTCTGTAGGCCAAACACTGAAGTTAAAACATGGGGAGACAGTTTCCTCCACAAGGGCAGATAGCCCAATAGATTCAGCGTTCACCCCTCAAACTCAACTTCATATTCTTCATATTCATCATCCCTCTTCCACTGATCTAATCACATGCAATTAAAAGACACTCAGAACTGTCTACAAGAGTGTCTTTTGAACTTGCAATGAAATTGAACATCAGCTAGCGTCTGAAGAAGGAAGCAGAATACATGTTTATTGGGTCCCGACTTCACACTCAGTGCTGGGGATTAAAACTGTGATGAAACGAACACATTCTCAGCCTCCTACAGGGCTTACCATATGGAAGGAAGAACTTTTTAAAAGTAAGTATGGAAAATATCATGTGAAACAACACAGATCTACAGTCTAAGTTTCCCTCTCCTTTCTCCTCCCACAAAATGTAGCCATTACAAAACAAGTATCCACTGGCCTTCTACACTTGCTTATGGAAACCTGCTTGGTGGAAGTGTCTTTGAAGAACTCAGTGTCATGGGAACTGGATCCATAATCCCTGGGATTGTTCAAATGTTCTCGTACTATGTTTGTATCCATCCCCACAGGGAAAGCCTGGAGCTACTGACTCATGTTCTAGTCTTTAGAATACCTGTAGATGACTCATGGTGAGTAAGCATCTTGGGGGGCTCACCTGCACACAGATGTGGCCCTGGCATCTGAAGCCAAGGGCAGAGATCTGACACCCCTAGCTATGCCTCCTGGATCCTTGCCTAGGATCTAGGGATGCAATCAGAAGAAAGTGGTTAGGCCTCAGTAATCTTCAACTAGGACAAAACATGTTTTGTTTTATTAAAACATAAATTTGTTTTATAGAAGCATAAAAAATTGAGGAGAAATGCCCAATCTTTCACTTGTGTATATTTCAGTGTGTATATTTCTCTTATGCTCCATTTTCCTTTCGTTTAAAGAGATAAAGACATCTTTTCTAAAATTGTCCTGCTGAATTTTCAAGTAAATAATGTTGTGAAACAAGTTTCATTGCAGAAACGATAAATGTCTGATGTGAAAGCTATAATAAAAACTCTGATCTGATCATTACATGTTATATACATGCACTAGAATGTCGCACTGTCACATCAGCAGGTATAATGCATTTACGCCAATTAAAACTGAAAGCTTGTTTTTTAAGTTTTTTTTGTTTTGTTTTAGTTCTGGAAACAAAATTACAATTTTAGTCGCTGGAGTTCCTTTTATGAACTTATGAATGGTGTGAGTGTTACTTTGGGAAATCCCAAGTAGATGTTTTAAGAAATGTAACCCAGCACTGACTGGGGTGTCATGCCAAAAATTATGCTGTTTCACAAATACTGTTTACTTCATACAACAAAGCTGTGAGGAAACCATTGAGCTCAACAGCCACCTTTCACCCAGAAGCTCACTTCCTCTTCCTCCATGTGCTGTCCTTCCTTGGCTTCCCGGAACTCCACACCTTCCTCTGCATCCCTCCTCACTCTGGCTCCTCCTAAACCCTGGCAGGTTGATGAGCCCTGGTGCTCGGGCCTCATCCCTGCCCTGCCTTTGCTCTCTTCTGAAGCCTAAAATATCTTCCCTACTTGGAAAGTTTCCCACTGATACTTTCACACTGCTGACTACAGATTCGCAAGCCTTACTGCCTTGTGCTTGTCTCTACTCGGAAGTAACAGCAAATGCAAGCTGAACTAGTCCAAAATTGTTTCTCCTCCTCCGCGCGAGTTTCCCGTCTCAGGAAATGGCAGCTCCATCTTCCCACGGACTCAGTCTGAAAACTGGCAGCATCACTGTTCCTGTGTGATCGCCATTGCTTCTTGATTCACATTTGATCTGTTGCAACCACACTGAATTTTCTCTTGCCTTAACTAGACAGCTTCCTATCTCAAAGATCTCCACTAACGTGCTGAGGCATACCTAGGTATTTATAGTCCCATTAAGATTTATTTTACTTATCTAAAAAGCTGAGTTACCTAGAAGAAAACACAGAGAGACATTTTTCATACACTGGTTCACTCCCTAGATGGCTGCGATGATGAGGGCTCTAACATTCAGAATCCTGGAGCTAAGAGCATCTGCCGGTTCTCCCACCTGGGGTCACTGGCCCAAACACTTGAGCATCTCCCACTGCTTTCACCGGCCAGTCACAAGGAGCTAAGTCAGAAGCAGAAGAGCTGGGACTCAAACCCCTGCCCTTTCAGAATGCCAGCAGCACAGGCAGCAGCTGAGTCAGCTTTGCCACAAGTGTGGCTCCAATATTTATATTTTCAAAAAAAGTAGTATATAAAGTTAACATGTGAAATGAGTATAGGAAAATGTTAAAAAGCCATTAGATTTTAAAGCTGAAGAGCAGTCTTTTTTTTTAAGATTTTTTTTTTTTTTTAATCAGAAAGGTATATGGAGAGCAGGAGAGACAGAGAGGAACATCTTCTGTCCGCTGATTCACTCACTCCCTATGTGGCCATAATTACCGGAGCTGAGCTGATCCAAAGTCTGGATCATGGGGTTTCCTCTGGGTCTCCTTTATCATTTTGCTTTTAGCATCTATATCTCTATGTATGTTTTGGCACTGAGTAATTCCAGACGTGATTATCCAGCTGCCAACTTCATGTGTCACTTGGGAAAAAGAGTAGGGCTATTAAATATAACTTGTTCGAAGTCAAATGTTCTTATTTCCCCTGGACCAAAAGGCCTGGAAACTAAAGGCTGCCATGACCATTCTCTAAGAAATGTTTGGATCTCTGCTGTGGAAAAGGGAAGGGACCACAGACCTTCCACATAGGGTCAGGTGATCTGCGACCCTTTCCCCACTTCTGTCGAGGCCAGGATTGCAGGCCACAGGTTCCACTTCCCCAAAACGTCTTGTTGGCACATTCATAATGTTTTGCAGAAGCATCTTTTTTTAAATTATTATAACCTAAGGCATTGTAGGAGCAAAAAAAACCCATAGTTGTAAAAGTTGGAGAACTGCGCATGTGGTTTCAGTCTTGAAAATCTGTGAAGTAATTCTTTGAAAGAGCTCTCATGTGTTTTGATCACACTAAATAAGTTAGTAATTCCGAGGGACGTGATGGAATTTTGTGGCTATGGGAGGAAGGCACCTGGGATTTGAATCCTTGTGCCACTACCGACTGGTAGATGATCTTGGCCACAATACTTAATCTCTCTGCATTTAGTTGCTAATTCTAAAACTGAGATTTTTTTTTTTTTTAAAGTTGCCTAGAGGATTGTCTTGGAAGTAAGTGTAGAAACAGGCGATGTGTTGTGAAAGTGTTGCCTTAGACTACAATAGGCCTACATCTCCATGTGTACAAAGTAACTAGAAATCTGTTTCAAAGACATCAGAAAGAAGCTACTCAAAATATACAGGACAACACTTAATAACTCAGCCTTGAATTTTTCATGAAGGTTGCTTTATATCAGAGAGAACATATGACATTTGTCTATTGGGGGGTTGACTTCTTTCAATGAGTATATGTGAAATGAAATTATCGGATGAGAAAATGTTAAAATTTAGTCCGAAATGTTATGCTATATGCATATTATTCAACCACATATACTACTTCTTTAGGAAAAAGTTTAGTGTTTTTTTTTTACTAAAAAAGTTTTAAATTTTCCATTTGTGCAAGCCTGCCTTGTCATCCTCAGACCTGCATGAGTCCAGTTGCTCAAAGCCCAGGTTACAATCACAAGTTGAGAATTCTTAACAGTCTGGGCTAGGTTTGTTCCCTAAACCTAGTCAGAGAACTCATTTCCCTTTTGGCAGTGACACAAACACAACTTGGTGTTCTGGCGAGGAAACAAAAGGTTCGTATATGTGTCACTGGAGTCCAACTTATTCATCTAAACATGAGTATGCATGTTTTGGAACAACTTAAGCAATGGTGGAAAGCAGAAGGACCAGGTCGTCATCAGCGTGGTCCTCACTCTTGCGGCTCTTGACTAAGCTCTCCAGTGTTTTCGCCTTCTGCTGCTCTCTTGGGACCGGGGTGAGGCATAGAGCACCCGCCACCCCACAGTTGAGGCAGCCCTACCTGGACAGAACGCCCTTCTCCGTGCTTTTCTCTTCTTCATCTATGAAATGAGGAAGTTGCAGCCCCTCCGACTCAGTCAAGCTGGAAACTCTGAGGTCATTATAAAACCGTAGGCCAGCAGCAGGCCACAAAACAGGTATCAATCTCTTTCTTACAAAAGTTGTCAGAGATCTTAATTAACCTTCAATGAGTAACCTGCCATTTTTTTGTTAAACTATAATCTTATTATGTGGATGTTCCGAACATCCACCGCAAATTTCTGCAATCTCCCATTTTTCAAAAAAGGCCTCACAGTAAGACAGAGCTATCTGAAAGCAACCAAAGGATAAATAGTACTGTGCAATCCAGGAGCTCAGAGTTAGAATCCCAGCCCTTTGTTTGCCACCTTTGTGATGCCAGATAATTTCAAACCCATTATTTCTTCTATCTCAAAAAAGTGGTGTGAAGAATCAAACAGAACCCCATAAAAGCCCAACACATTTTCTCACTTTGACCCTATTTCCAAGGTTTATTCTATTATAATCTCACAAACCAGAATTCTGGACACCAATATGCATACTGTAATCACATCAGTGTAATACATTAGAGCTCAAAATCGTATCTTTGGGAACTGAGGCTCCAAGAAAGATTTCGCAAAGCCACTGAAGTGCCAAGCAGAGAGAGGGGGGCTGAAGGAGTCGTCTCGTTTTGTGACTTGGTGTCATCAGTTTACTGAAGAATATTGCCTATAATGGATTATGAAAGCAGCTCTTGGCAGAGTTGCATCTTGATTTTGAAGCTGCAGAGGACGTGTTCGGCTTGATCCACGCCCTGCAGCTCACTATGGAACAGTCACAAATATTCAGGAACTCTTTCCCAGAGACATTCAGTCTGGGGAAAGCCACATGAAGAGTGCTTATTCTGAGCAAGGGGATAATGTCCTGTGCACGCCAAATGGAACATTTTATATGAAGCAGCCAACATACTTTAAAAAAAAACAGAAAGGGAATAATTTTAGTGAGGAAATTCTATTTAATAGGATTTAAACAGGATTCCATATGACCTCACTGAGAAATCTTATACAGCCATTATCTAGTCATTAGCATAAATTGTCACTGAATTTAGAATACTCGAGCTGAAATTATCTGCCTCATGTCTTCTTCCATTTAAACTATTAGTTCTAAGGCAGGAGCTAAGACCTGTCTGTTGAGGAAAGTATGCCTAGCATAGCATCCATGAATACATGAATAGCTTTGCTTCGAGGACTTACTTGTCTCAATTAAATCACTTTTGTGGACAAAATCACTGCCTTAAAGAATTGGACACTTTGGTTCATCCACAGTGATGTGGATAATGTTCTCATCAAAAACCCCAAAAACGGAACATCTGAGTCCCAGCTGTTCTGCTTCTGATCCAGTTTCTTGTGAATGGTCTGTGAAAGTGTTGGTTTAAGTAAAAAAAAAAAAAAGGCTGAAATCTAAAGCAAAGAAGGCAGTGGTTTGAAGGCTGCTTCACCTGGGGCAGGGAGGAGAATCTCCAGAAAGAACTCACCTACCAATGGCCTGATAGCAGGAATCGCTTCCCTGGCCTCCTAATCTTTGTTTATTTTTACTTCACAAGTTAATTAGCTTTTACTTTTAGAAATGATTTCTATACAATAAAATTTAGAAGAAACTGCCACTACAACCATTGAGCAAGAAAGATCATAATCTGAAAATGGTAAAATAAAATTTGACAAAATTTTGGGTACATTCCTGCTTTGGTTTTTCTCTACTTGCTTCTGTGTTGACTGCCTTTCTATCATGCAGCCCACTGTACCACCTGCCATGATTATTGTGATCACATCTTCAGAACAAGAGGACAGGGCACCTGTCCCCAGACATTTGTCCATGGAGTCACAGGGTTTTAAATCAGGAATGTCAGGGAAGCAGGGGATTCCATGTTTAATAGCTTATCTTACATCACTTCCACTTGCAAAATACTATTTATCCATATTTTCACTTAATACATCTTACTCCAAGGCATGCAGACTTTTGCCTCCTGATTAGACCTCAATGTTTCCAGTAGAAATAGAGTCAGAACAATAAGACCAGAACCAAGGAACTGAGAATTCCTCTTGGGGCACACAATACCACAGAAGCCCAGGACATAGTGGTTAGATGTTTGGTTTTTCAGCACTTCATTTCTGGAGCCATGGTTTGTGTCAAAAAAAATCATCTTCACCAACCCATCCAATGAGGAAAAGTTTCAGGACATACATCCAGTAGGTATAGAGCCACCTGGGTGGGGGAAAGATGATCTAACCGAAAGCTAGAGGAGAAGTGAAGCCATCAGCCCAGAACATGCAAGCAGAGGGCAACGTGTTTACATATTATGCAAGGTGGATCTCAGAGGGACTGTATGTGACATCAGGAAGCACAAGAATGAACTCTTGCAGGACCAAGGAGTTATGGCTTCCTTGTATAGAATGTTTGCTTTTCCTACTCTTTTAACAGAACTTTCTTCTGATGTCTTAGTGACCACTGCATTCACTTTAGGGAGCGGATACTCATTCATATCTTGTTAGTTGTGAAGAGAAACTTGAATAAAGTAAAGCCGTGACCATAAAGGGCCAGGCACTTCTGTCTCTAGGTGTGAATGACATTTACTTTTCTCACTCAGTCAATCTCTGGCCAATCTGTGACAGGTGGGGAAAGGAGGAGGTTGCGAGGAAACTACTTCTCAGCCTGCCTCTGAACTTCTCAGTCCCCCAGCCTGAATCCCTGCCCTTGGCCTTTCTATGGAATAAATGCTTCTTGGCCCTGGCTTGCAGCAAAATAGGAAATCAGTTAACAGCACCCATTGGTCAACTCCATCCCCACCCTGAGAAAAAAAAAAAAGCACCCGAAAATACTTGGAACAGAGTGGTCGTCATCAAGAAATTATTTTCCTCATTCATTATAGTTACATAAATATGTCATAGTCTTCCATTTCAACACAAAGGAAAACAGCATGACCTGGTGCCTATGGCATCCTGTTGCCCTTTGTAGTCAAAGTCAGGTTGTTTTCCACTTGCTTCATTTCTGCCCCTCTTTATGAACTAAAGACTGGCAATTCAGAGGCTACGTAGATTCATATTCAACACTGCATGCACTGTGAGAGAGAGAGGCTGAAATTGAGCAACAACATTTAGTATGGTCAAGAGTTCATTTTATTGAGTCATAAGGCTGACAAGTGGCTACACTCCATGAGGTAGCACTTCCTGAGCCAATGCTGAAGTGGTAGCTCAGGGCTCGGAGCAACAAGCACGTGCCACACGACTGTCCAGGAGCAATTCACTAGGATGGACATCCATTGCTATTCAATTCAATGACATTGGTTCCCAAAATTCTGTATTACACTCATGCCTTCAGGATGATTTCCCAAGACCCATAATGAACAGCATTTGATATCCACCCTTCTTCCTCTAACTATGAAAGCCTCTCCAGGAAATGTGAATAGCTGTCAACATGTTCATTCTTAAGCAACTTGATGCCTCTGGGTGAAAGTGTAGAGAAACGAATTTTCAGTTTTCACTACTCCAAGACATTAGAAACTTTCAGTAAGCAAACACAAGTTTATTTTTTCATTCCACTAAAAGAGATTTTCATACAGCCAATTTTTTTTTATTAATTACATTGTATTATGTGACACAGTTTTATAGGTACTGGGATTCCTCCCACCCTTCCACTAACCCTTCCCCCATGGTGGATTCCTCCACCTTGTTGTATAACCACAGTTCAAGTTCAGTTGAGATTCCTTCATTGTAAGCATATACCAAGCATAGAGTCCAGCATCTTATTGTCTAGATAAGTTCAACGGCTTCTTGGAGAGTCTTTCTCTGGTCTGAAGGTAGAGCCAACAGAGTAAAATCCTGATCGATTAAAAGCCCCATCAGCCACAATATATAACGTTATGGAATTAACTGACATAGTATTGAGTAAAATTAAATACAAGTTCTTAACTACATCTTGTGACTACTTCAATGACATTTTAACAATTGAGGTGCAAAACAGTTTTAGGAGGGGTGTGCAGAGAAATCTTTCATACCTTGGTGAGGAGTACTTATTCTTTGTGTCCTACCTAGTAAGGTATGTGTGAGTCCATGCTGACCAATCTTTCCTTGTTGTACTATACCTATCTATTCTAATTTGTGTGTGTGTGGGGGGGGGTGAGCTCTGGAGTGACCCTGATGGTCATTGCAGAGGATGGGGACCCAGAGTTGGAACTAAGTAAGGACCAGAGAAAGCTCCTCTCCCTAGTCCTGAAGGAAGTTTACTGTTCTTCTGATTCTGAGGACTGCTCAGGGTTCCTGGCTGTTGTTCCAATGACCTTAGATCCTACGAGGAAAGATTTGGTCTTCTTCCATCTCGTGTGGTAGGTCCAAAGGGAGTGGGAGATGTCCTCTGAGTTCTCGGCCTCCAAAGGCATTCCAGTTCCCCGTGGTCTCTTTGGCAGTTGGGATATAGTCCTTGGTGCCCGTACTGATAGTCCTTGGTGGGGATCTGGGAGTCTCCAGGGTTGGGATACAAGCCTCTGCCTGTCCCGCTGCTCCACTCTTGGTTCCCCCCGATCTGTGCATATGACCTCCTGTTAATAGATTGCTAGGATTGGTCTTGATTCCCCCTGTATGCCTTTGTAGTTTTGCTATTGTCTGTTGCTTTTTTGAATCTATTGTCTAATTTACCTGTCCTGATCCTGATAGGTTACACTATATGGCTTCCTCACACATTCAAAGGAGATGGAAGATTTCTTTGCTCTCCCTCCCCATTTCTGAGTAGCACAAGGTTTTGAAAGTATATATTAGGTTTTACAATTTTTCAAAACACATGGGTTGAGACCGTATTAATTACAGGCTCATCTGAAGAAGATTTACTGTCATTGGGAATCTTTAGGATTGATTCACATCCCCAAAGCACTGAGGGTTCAGCATGGAACTATCCAAGCAGCAATCACAGAACCCAAATCCCAGAGCTCCCTGGCCAGGCGGCCAGCAGGCAGAGCCTAGCACCAAATGGCGCACTGACCGCCTGGTGGCAGCTCCCCACACACGTGTGGTAGCCGCCGTATTAGAACCAGTCATGAGACACCACCATCCCGCAGCCCCCCAGCCACCATGCAGTGGGTGGGAAGTCCAACCCCCCAGCCGAACAATTTTCAGTACCTTGAAAACATCAGCAAGGTGGGTTAGGTTACTAAATTTTCAATAATCCATTGAGGAACCAAAATAGACAAGACTGTGGTTTTCTATGTTTTTAAATTATGCTTTATTTTGTTCTACATTGTCATAGATTGAGCCTAATTAAATTATTCTTGGGCCATTGATAGTGGCCCAAGAATAATTAATCCGGAAGATTTGTGAAAGATTTGCTTCTTTATTTATTTCTTTGAAAGAGCAACAAGGAGGAGACAAAATAAAGATCTTCCATTTGTTGGTTCATCACAATTGGCTGTGATACCCATATCTGAGCCAGGCTGGAGTCAGGACCTGGGGATCACGACCCAGTCTTCATCAATGGGTAGCAGAGGTCTGTGTCCTGAACTGGCACTCCAGTTACAAGAGGCAACTAATCCCACTGCACCACATTTTGATCCTGTCATCTGGAAGTCTTAACCATCAGAATTCTCCTTCAATCTCTTCCTCAGTTGTTGCCTTATTTTCAGCTCGGCTTTTTAATGACTTCTTATAGAATTCCTTTCCAAATTTGTCCTCCTAATTTAAGTCTCCTGCACCTCAGCCCTGCAGATAAAATAGTATTTTTCTCTCTCAATTATTTTATTGATTTTTAAAATTCTTATCAATACAAATAACTGTGCATTTTATGACCTACAATGTGATGTATGGGTACATTAATAAATTGTGTATTGATCAACTCAAGATACTTGTCATCCATTGTCTCAAACATCCTCTCTTTCAGTTATTTTAAATTGCATGATATAATACAATTGACCACTTATGATTTACAGGTGCCCTGTCAAGACAGGGTCCCTGTTTGTTTCTTTGTTCTGATTGGCGGACTCACCCGCATCCTCGGGAAGGATGAGCACTGCCCTTGTTACAAAACCTGTTGTCTTCAAAACCACACTGGGAGCTCCTTAATATCAGGGACTGTCTAATGGCTCTGCAGACCCTATTTAGACATACGATGCTCAGCATGTGCTTGTAGTGCTGTGAAACTGAACACACAAGGAATCTTCAGAAACACACTATTGAAGGCAAGAGGAAATGCAAAACTCTTTGACACACATGGCTTGAATTTTGGGCTCACACACAGTGGAAAGCCTGAAACGTATGAGTTAAGAATAGCTTGGTTGTCCAACGTGGTTCCTGGTTCTCATACAGCTGCAGTGTTACACGTGACTTTCTGTCACTCCCTTACAGATAAAACAAGCTGGCGCCCCTTCCTCCTTCTTCCTTCTGTCCTCAAGTCCCCGTGTCCTTCTGCACACCTTCACTCAAAAATGTCAGGGGTACCCTTCCTTTCAGCATAAACATTTAGGAATGAAAGAAAACAGGGATCTAGGTGGGTTCAAGTAGAGCAGCTCTCACACTCCTTAGATGAGAAACACAAGAGCATCTAGTGTTGTAGTATGTGCTTCCTTTGCCATCTTGGGCTGAGCACAATCCAAGAACCCCCGCAGAGGCTCTCCTGAACCTCAGGTAACTTCTTTCTCTGTGATTCTTCAGAATCTGAGGAGTTGTTTCCCAAACTGTTCCCATTGTCACGTAAAACTTGCAGTTTTTTTTGCCCTAGACTAGCTATTTAATCTTGGCAAGTTTCAAAGTTCTTGTGATTTCCATGCGAATTTTTATTATGAAACTATTGAGTTTTAAAATATAACTGATGATTTGTGTTTTCCATGCTAGTTTCTTTTTTCAGCTACAATGGACCATTCATCTTTGTATTCACCTGGCACAGTTTCACCAAATGGATATATTAGAAATGCAAAATAGTGAGGTTCATAATCTGTAATCCAGAAAGCACATTGCCTCCTTGGATACAATAATCCAAGACATTCACCCACAGGTCATTTGGGAAATACTGCCCCAACTGAACAGTTTAGTTTAAAACTGTGGAACTAGACATTTTTTTGCCTTTACTTAAGGTCACCATAGTCTACCTCTCTTCACACCAATAACAGACTTCCCTATACCTGTTCCACCACCTTAAACAGAACTCCAGAGCTCCCTATACTGTAGGGAAAATAAGAAATCAAAGAAGGAGATGAAGAAGATAGAAAAAAAGGGGGGGAAGAAAGATAGGAAAGGGGAGAAGAGGAAGTAAAGGACCAAGGGAGAGGAAAGGAGCAGGAAGGGGTAATGAAGAGAGAAATGCTTTACCACATTTTGTCTATCTAGTCATCACCTCATGCTGATGGGAACTGATTCCAGGCCCCTACAGACCTCCAATCCACAGATGCTCATCCCTTATTAAAATCACATCATATTTGTATACACACTACACACATTCTCTTCTGCAGTTTAAGCAAATGTAGAAAATTACACAAGCTGGCATAACTCAACTGGCTAACCCTCCCCTTTGTAGCAAAAGCATCCCATATGGGCTCCGGTTCATGCCCTAGCTGATCCGCATCCTATCCAGCTCCCTGCTTGTGGTCTGGGAAAGCCATGGAGGATGGCCCAAAGCCTTGGAACCCTGTACCCATATGGCAGGCCTGGAAAAGGTTCCTGGCTCCTGACTTCAGACCAGTTCAGCTCCAGCCATTGTGGCCATTTGAGGAGTGAACCAGTGGATGGAAGGTCTTTGTCTCTGTCTCTCTTCTCTGTAAATCTGCCTTTATGATAAAAATAAATCTGAAAAGAGAGAATCATAATACATGGTGCAATGTAAATTCTGTGTAAACAGTTGTTATACTTCATTGTTTAGAGAAGTATGCAGCCAAAAATAACTGACTTTACATGTTTAATATAGCTTTTTCTAAATATTTTCTATCCACTACTGATTGAATGTTTAATGTAAAACTTAAGGGCCCTTCTTGCCTTCTAAATTTGCTACAGAGAATGTTACATAAAATATTCCAGTCTAAGATATTTTGAGTATCATTCTAAATACCTGAGCTATCCCAAAGAGAAAGCATACATTCTGGAATTCAGAGTAAAGGTCTAAAAGGTGTATAATCTGAAAAAAAAAAATAAATGCATATACCCAACAAAAAGAGCCTGTTTGTGTCCTGAAAGCTAAAGAAGTAAGTTTTGAACAATTTTAAGATAACCATCTCATCACTGTCCCAGACATAACATACTTAGAAATATGGAGGTCTTTTTTTTTAACTTGTCTAAATTTATTTTGTTTTGAATTTTTGCTTTAACAAAAGTAAACATAGGTATTGTACTGTTACAATTACAGATATGAGTGAACCACACTGACCTGTGGCAGCTACAAACTAAATTTTTGGTGAATAACTCCACAATAATTCCAGAGACTAGTTCCTTGTCCAGGCCATGGAAATACCACATGCTGGCAAGGCTTTCCTCAAGGCTGGGTCATGAAGCTCCAAAATTAGGTCAAGGCTGGAGAAATACAAGAGCCACAGAAGTGTGTGAGTCCATTCATAAAGTCAAAAAGAGTAGGATGGTCTTTCCCAGCACCTCCTTTGTCTACAGTAACAGCCCCATGACATGAGAGCTCAGCTCACTGAAGCAGAAATGCATTTCCTCCTGGTTAATTTAATGCCCTAAGTAGCTGTTATTAAGGTGATTGTATGACATGGCTCAAAAACTCGTGAATGTTAGGTTAGTAGAGCGTTAGGGAAATAGGCCACTCTGCAGGAACAGGCATGGAGAGTCTGCTTTTATTCTCCTCCAGGCACGAGCGAGCGCGTGAGCATTGCCAGTGTAACTGGACACCACATACGTTTCCAAGGCAAGAGGCTATAATCAGATAAGAACATGTACTGCCAAGCTGAACAATGAGGGGACTAACTAGGTGAATGCCCAGACCTTCAGTACCTTTACCTGAAGTGCCACCGTAGATCCCTACTCAGTCTAATTGGTCTAATTATTGCTTCTCATAACCATATACTTCATTTTTCAGCTGGAAATGAATTCATCTGACAAAAGCCTAAACTCCACAGGAACACTACTAGAACTGACTGAAACATAGTCTCAGGAAATGAAATCGATACGCAAAAACGCTAACATTTTTGTAACCCCAAATCAAACTCACTAAGCAAAAGTGTTAAGGGCCATCCAATTCATAATAATTATCCCAAAGGAAGAGAAATAATTTGAAATAAATTTAGCCAAGTGTGTGAGAAGCTTCTATAAGAAAAATTATAAATTGCTAATAAAGTAAATTGAGGGTGATACAAAAAGATAAACTTCCATGTTTATAGGTTGGAAGAATTAGAGTATTATTAAGATGTACATACTTCCAAAGTGATATTAAAACACATAAATTTCCTAACGTGATTTGAACATTCAATGTAATTCCCATCAAAATACAATTGATATTCTTGCCAAAACTAAAAATATAATCATAAAGAAGCACAAGGTACCCTGAATAGCCAGCAATCTTGGACAATACAAATAAAGGTGGAAGCAGCAAAACACCTGTTTTCAGGACAAACTATATAACTACTGTAACTGAAGCACCAAGGTGTTAACATAAAAACGGACACACAGACCAGTGAAACAGAACTGGGACCACAGTAGAGTAACTGCAATTCACAACTAAGAATCCACAGACAAATGATCTTCAAAGAAAGTCACCAAAAACACACACCAGGGTGTGGGAGGAAATCTCTTTGATAAATGATGCTAGGAAAATTAGATAAACATATGCCAAATATTAAAACTTGATCTACATTTTATCCTATACAAAAATCAAATGAATGAATCACAGCAAAATGGCTGGAACCAGAAGTCATTATGTCCAATAAAACAAGCCCAGACACAGAAAGATGAGAATCACATGTTCTTTCTCACACGTGGAAGTCAGCAGAAGTTGATGTGAATGTACAATAGTGACTGGTGAGGAGAGATGGAGGGAGATTGGACAGTGCGGACTAAAACATGGTTCAACAGAACTCACAAACTCTAGAGTTTCACAGTGCAGTGATGTGACTTTGATCCACAATGATGCATTAAGTACCAGAAAAAGAACTGGCAGAGAGATCTTGTGGGTTCCAAACACAAAGAAAAGGAAAGAAAAGGGGGGAAGGGGAAGAAGTTGTGGACTGCTTCACAGTGATGAAACAAAGGCTCCTGATAGAATGTTAAATCTTACCCTGCGCCTAATCAGTGCAGCATTTTCAGCAGCTTCTTATCTCACTAAGACACATCCATACAGTGCTGTTCAAGTCCCTGAGTATTCTCCTCTGCCCTACTTCTTGTCTCATTCTCTGCCACTTGCACAGACTGAACTCTGCATTGTGAAGCAGACAGAACTTCTGGAGCCTGCAGCTGTTTGAGCTGACAGCATTGCTGTTGCCTGGCACTTGCTGAGCCCACTCCCTCGGTCTGCCTCCATTGTGTAGGATCTCCCTTGCTTCCTTCTGTTCTCTGTACAAATGCACCCTTTTCAGAACACTCCCCTGACTGAATCTAAATTATATCTCACTTGCTTTCCTGATTCCTCTTACCTCCCTCACAACATTAAATTACTGATGTACTGACTTTAATAAATTAACAGTGAGCTCATCAAGATTAAGTAAACATTTTACAATGAAGTAGCAAATAAAGCACAAAGAAATACCATACCTCCTTATTTTCTGGATCTCCCACTTTCTTAAAGTGACAATCCACAAATGAGCCTGGTCTGTTATTATTTAATACAGTGTTTTAATTCCCACCACCTGCACTCATGCTTGTATTTCTGTGTTCTTTGTGTATTATAGTGTGACTCCTGAACTACTTACTCCTTTCAAATATCAAGTTATTTTAAGTAGGTACAAACATCTGTCTTTCTCATTATGCCTTCTTGTGTATCCATAGCTGAACATCCTTGTGATAAGATAATCATTGTTTAATTATAATTTGTACCCCCTTTATTCCAATCTCATACTGTAGGTAGAGTATTGCATTGCGTTCCAGTAAGCTACATGTGCACAGAAGTTAGGCTGCTCCTGAATTTCATTTTTTGGAAAACAGACAATACTATAATAAGTTTTTATAATAAGCAAGAGTTTGGATCTGTGTGGCTGTACATAAGACAAGTCTGTGGAAACATGTCTAAGTCATTGTTTTCCTTTCCTTGGAAAGTGCCACATTCCAACCCAGAGCAAGGGGCTGTGCTCAGCAAATGAGAGGAGAGAGCATCCTTTCAAGGGCCTGTGATGGACCGGGGCTAACTTGTCCACGCAGTGTTTGACAGCAGTTGTCTCATCAGTAAGCAGGCACCACATGGCTTCCAAGTCCTCTCCTCTCTTCACTGATGTCTTCTGCAGATTTTCCCATTTGCCCATGTCATCAACTGACATTAGCACAGAGGTGTGGAAATATGCCACACTCCATCAGTGGAAGGAGCTATTTGTGCTCAACTTGAGAGTCTCAGAGGTTTCCTCAAGATCTAATGCCCAAATCAGAGCTCCTGCTTCCCTTCTGCCAACCAGAGTATAGGCAAAGTTTCCTTACTTTGGTACTCAAGTCAAAAAGCCCAAACTTACAGTGCCGTGTAATCAGCCAACAAATCCCCTCACTTTCACACGTGAAGTGTTATCTCAAGCTAGCTTTTCTTCATCTTTGCTGCACCTAACTTACTCTGAACTTCAACATTGATATTTCCACTGCAGCCTCTAACCAGTTGCCTATGCAACAGCCAGGATGATCTTTTAACAATCAATCAGAGAGCCAGGCATGGTGGCCTAGCAGCTAAAAGTCCTCACCTTGAACATGCTGGGATCCCATATGGGCACCAGTTCTAATCCCAGCAGCTCCACTTCCCATCCAGCTGCCTGCTCTTGGCCTGGGAAAGCCGTCGAGGACTGCCCAAAGCTTTGGGACCCTGCACCCGCATGGGAGACCCGGAGAAAATCCCTGTCTCCTGGCTTCGGATCGGCACAGCACTGGCTGTTGCGGTCACTTGGGGAGTGAATCATCAGACAGAAGATCTTTCTCTTTGTCTCTACTCCTCTCTGTATATCTGTCTTTCCAATAAAAATAAATAAATCTAAAAAAAAAAATCGGTCAGATCAAATTAGTTTCCTGCTTAAAAAGATAGATCCTAAGAAAAGTTGCAATTGGATCTAAAAGAACATACTGACTCCTACCAAATCCTGTAAGGATTTTTAGGGGCTGGCCAACCCCTGCCCCTCAGGGGGCATCAACCCTGCTCCAGCTGCGCATGCCCCCTTTCTCAGCCTTGAACAAGCCTTACCTCTGGACAGATGATCAAACTTGCTATGTCATTCCAGTTCTCACACCAAGGTTTTCCAGTATGTGAATTTCTACATTCATTGAGATCTAGGAATTAGGAAAGGAAAATATTTATTCTAATAATTCAGTTCTTATTCTTTGGTATTTCCACATCCTGCTCTGCCTGGAATGCATTGTCCCGGCACAATGAAGCAGCTGTTGTGCAGGGCTTCAAGCCACAGCTCAGTATTCTCATCATCAAAGACCTTTGTAGGAGCCCAAGCTGAATGAACCCCTTTGATGTAAGAGTACTATGTTCACTTATTGATTCTCTATTGTGCTTCTCCAATCCAACATAAATCCCAAATAAGTGACAGCCACGGTTTGCCCAGTGCCTGGAACAGCCTAGCTGATTTGTTTGTTTTTGTTGGAGAGTCAGATATACAGAGAGGAAGAGAGACAGAGAGGAAGATCTTCAGTCCGTTGATTCACTCTCCAAGCGGCCATAACGGCAGGAGCTCAGGCAACTTGAAGCCAGGAGCCAGGAACTGCCTCCAGATCTCCCGTTCAGGTGCAGGGTCCCAAGGCTTTGGGCAGTCCTCAACTGCTTTCCCAGGCACAGGCAGAATGCCGGATAGGAAGCAGGGCCATCAGGACTAGAACCAGTGCCCACATGGGATCCCACACATGCAAGAAAAAGACTTCAACAGCTACATGACCATACCTGGCCCAAGCAGCAGGTTTTTTACAAGCTGTGTTAGAGATCTGGAGGAACAATTTCTTCTTATACTGTCCTTCATGAAGATGACAAACATCTGAGGGGGAAATCAGGAAATAGCAATCTCAAGGGGAATGCAGCAGGTATAGATTCAAACATTCAATGTGACATAAAAAGTAAAGAGGTGAGTGCTACTGTCGGGGGGGACCTGTGCAATTGGGTGCAAATCAAGTTCAACAGAGTCACCCATTACATTTTGCTTAGCATGACTAATACATACGCACTTCTGTGTGCTTTTATTACTACAAGAATTGTTTTACAATTTGGATTCTGGGTGGGTAATAACTGAACTTTGTAAAGAATTTTAATACCTTCTCCTTGAGCAAGAGGAAACTGACATCAAAACCGTAGTCACTCTGCTTCTATGGCCACGCCGGTCAGCTTCCTCCTATGCCAGTGATTTCCATCTGAAACATCAGAGATTCTTCTAGTTTTAAAGTAGTCCACTAGAAATGGAGGGGGAAACTTAAGCAATTTTTGCATCTTTTGTATTTAAATATTGGATATACATTTAAAACAGATTTGGGAAGCACCTTAAGACTGGGAATTTTTGAATGCCTGTTTGCTTTTTGTGAGTCATTTACATTAAAATATATCATTTTAAGACTCCATTCAAGGAATGACTCAAACTTTCCTTTGCTTCTGAGCAGAGAGGTTTCTATTTACCCACGTTGTACCCTTTTATTTACAGATACAAAATTGCAGTCATGAATGGCAGCCTTGTTATCTCATTAGGCCATGCAAATGAGGGAATCATGAGCTCTACCTAGCCTCATCCCATGTGGCTCAGAGGAAAGAACTGGGTCATTTTGCTTGCAATTATTGACCAAGTTAACAGTCTATCACGTCAGAGGGTTCTGGATAACCATTGGAGAGCTTCAACAAGGCTATTCAGAAATGTGAAAAGCTACCAGAGTTGTTATATATGTGATGACAAAAGTTCAGTCAACACTGCAAAGCAGTCATCTTCTCTGTGTCAGAAATAACTGTTGGAAACATCAGTGCATCCTTCTTCATCCACCTTCAGCCTTTGCCTAAATTACCATCAATATTCTACTGAAAGCAGATGTGCTGGCACATGTTTTATCTCTACACTGCCTGCCTCAGCAAAGGGAAAATATTTCCGTAAAATGAAGCATTAATGGGAAATCATCAAGAGCAAGAGTTTATAATGTAAAAATAAATAAAATGAAACAAAATTCCAAACTAAGAACTAGGAGCCTTGTTTTTTAACTCTACGCAAGTTCTCCAGCCTCGTGTTCTGAATATGTGAAATAAGCACAGGGAGCACTCGGAGTCCATTACTCTAACTACTGAACCACTGCAACACAGCTTTCCTTCAGCAGTAAGAAATGGAACTGAAATTCCTACAGGGACTATTGATGAGGCATGTGTGATCATGTATCCTGGCAACAAGGTACAGGCTAAAGCTGAAGCATAGGCCTTGTTGAGCACATAGTTGATAAAGATAGTAATCTCCATCCATCCTCAGATTTAAGTGTGTGCATATATATAAGTATATACACAGGTAAGTGGCTGGTCTGGCTTGCCTGGCCAGTTTCAGAAAACCTCTTTAAACTTTACAAATACTTTTTTTAAAAAAGCCATTATTTAGGGACTCCTCTTCTTCTGTCTTTGCTGGAGGTCACAGTGAATGTGTGGTGAAAATGCCCTCTCCTGAAAGACAATTAAAAGAGGAAAAGACACCAGTCTTCACTTCCTCTTCCCTCCTGGGTTTGTATGGATAACAAGTCACTAACATTCCAGGATTGTTTTGAAGTTTTAGCATCTTGGGTAGTCTGATAGAGGACACCTTGGAGGATATATCCAGGCAACATCTTCTCAAGTTCCTGCTAGAGTCACAAAGTGTGGCCTGCTCAGGACTGACAGCCATCATTTCCACTTCAGTGCCTGGCTTCTGCACTTCCTGGAGGACTTGTGTCCTTGACTGTGCTAAGAATATCCTCAGAGTTCCCTGGTCCCTCTGTTAAACTTGTCTGAAACTTGAGGCATGGGACTGCATATGCTTTTTGTATCCATATATTATATATGTTGGTGTTAAGCAACACTATTGAGTTTTTATTTGGTATAGTGAAGACTGCTTCCTGGACATGAAGACTAAGAACCAAGCAGCTTATTTAGGAAGACTGATATTTATGGTCTTAAACTTGCTTCTAGATCTTTATCTTGCCATGTTCCCTGATTCTTACCACTTCCCTCCTTGCAAAATTCACCTTAAAATCTCATACCAGATGCCTTGAAATGCCTTCATTCTCCTGTCCTAGGTCGTTTTAACAAGAGCACAGAACCTGTGGAGTGTTCTAATGAGTTTAGCTAGATCAGTAGCTTTTTCTGGTTGCTTGTTCTAGGATTGACCCTTGACAACCTAAGTGCCATTCGTGTGATTCAACCTCCTTCTTTCCTCTTCCAATTAACCCTTTCTCCTTTAATGACATTAGAATCCAACCAACATGGTCAACTAGAAATAAAATTATCCTCAGCACACTCATCTTTAGTAACAAATCGATCCTGAAATCCTAATGCTTTCATCCCTTAAGTTCCATCTTTGAATTTGTGGCTACTCTCTTCCTACTCTGTCCATCCCTGCCTTGAGTACTCCTGAAAATAATTTCCACCTGCCTGTCTAGGCTGATTGCAAACTGACAATGTGCGTGCACCTAAATCCCATACTTTCCATCTACTCCATAAGCCCCAGCATGGTGGTTTGAAAGCTTACCAATGCCTCAGCTTTCTCCAGCCACAAGGAAGCAGAATCCACTGCTCGCTCGCCTTCTTTTACTTGAACAGACCATTCTCTTTCACATGCAGCAATACCACCCCATGGTCCTCACCCCAGTACTGCTTGCGCTTTTGATCGCTATTCAGGAGATTCTGCTTGGACCACCCAAGAGGAGAGAGAATTTTAAGTGAGACTCCTGTCATCTGTCCAGGGTCCAGCACCGCTTCAGAGAAGGTAACAGATTCTAACCCCATCAATTCCACGCTAGTAGCCATGGAAGTGAAAAAGAAGTGATATGGATCTATTTTCAGTTCCCGCATATATCTCATCATTTTATTTGCCATGATTTTTAGCATTTGTAAGAACAGTTGCATTTCCTTTGATTGTCCGATTTTATTTGAAACTGGCAAAGTGCAGAGTTAATGTCTTGAAGTGAAGTACCTGTTTTTTTGGCATGCATTGTGCTCCAAGAGAATACCAAGTGGGAAGGAGGGCTCCTGGTATTTCCCTGCCTTTGGCAACCCTGCTGGCGGACTTCTCAGGAAAGAGCCTTTGAGCCTCAGGTGAGGCAACGCCAGATCCCAAGAATTCAAGATTACAGATTTACATCATGAGCAATCAGTGGTCTGAAGCATCTGTTTTCAAAGTTTGCACTTAAAGCTTATAGAATGCTAGCCATACCCATATTTAACAAAGCCTGAGACGACAGATACCTCTATTAACTCATGGCAATTCCCCCATGGGCATTGTCCAGGAAAAGCTCTTAACCTGGCATTACACAGATTTTCCCAAACATAGCTACATATGACATGCCTTTCTCCATAACTCCCCAGCAAACACGCAATCACAGAAACCCCAGCCCATTGCGGCAGCAAAGCATAGGCCCACTGGCTCCCTTTGTGACCTTTCTAGTCTTGACAGCCTACCAAAGGGTTTTGACCCATACTATTCAAGTGTGTTACAAAACAGAGACCTTTGGTCTTTCAGCATCTATGGCCAATCTATATGTGTGGTGATTTTTTTCAGCTTTACCTAGGGTTAAGACCCTCCAGGATTCAACTGTCCATGTCTGTATTTAAGACCACTAAGCCAGGTCCTAAGTATAGGTCAGAATTTCTCTGTGGCTTCCCAAGCATGATTCATACATATACGTACATACATACACACATACATACAAACTGGTGGTGAACACTTGGGTCTGACTACCCTCCGAGGGTAGCGAAACCATGAAGAAAATCAGCTAGTGAGTTCGTAGAAGGAAATTATTATCTCTAAGCCAAGTAAAATGAAAGTGGCGCACAAGTGAAGTCCCTTCCTTTCCAAAAATGCAAACACCCTAAAGATTTCATAGGACAATAATTTTCAGATGCTAACTATTGGTATCCTACAATGCTCAGAGCATACCTGATTCTTACAGTTCAATTTCCTCGTATGAAACAAAAACCCTGTTCCAAAGGTTTATTATGATACTCAGCCAATAAAATACTTGTAAAGTGCTTCATTCAGTGCCTGGACATAGGAAATACTTGCAGAAGTTGACCACTACTAATGTAAGATGGCCTAAGTGACAGTTGAAACCTGCTTCTACATGACCTCCAGCAAACTGCTTCCTTCTTCCTTCCTGGAAAACTAATTTGATGCCTTCAGATTTTCTCAGCAGCTTCTTAGTGGGAAATAATGGGTCGTAGGGAGGGGGCCTCCCTGAACCCAAACAGTGGAAGAAGGTGACACCTAGTCTCAACCTGACTCACAGGTTCTGACAGTAACAGGGTAGGTATCCAATTCCAGGACTTTCCCATCTCAACAGTATTAAAATTGTTTCGTGGGAAAATGAATTTGAGTTTCTGAATAAACCGGTTCTTGATACTACCCAGAACGCAAATTCTTCCCGTCTTCTGTGGCATTTACCATGCAAAGGTAAATATAGGAAGCATGTCCAGATGATGGTTAAAAAAAAATAGGATGATCTAAAATGCCATTATTCCTACTACACAGTGTCTAGGCTAAGCACTTGACAGATATTTTCACATTCGATGCTTACAACAACCTAATGATCTAGGTACTATTTTTATACCAGTTACCCCAATGGACTATGGAGCTCAAGGATCAGCCCCACACCCAAGTGTCAGTGCTTCGACCGGATTCTAGGGAGTCCAGTCCCAGAGTAGGGACTTTTGAGTGATTGTATAGCACTATCCACTAGCGAAGCTTACTGTCTCAATGAAGTGATTCATTCCAAGTGGTCTACAAGAAGATGTGTACATAAGCTATTCAAGCTCATAGATGCAGTATTTCTATTACGGAGAAACCACTGAAGGGTTCCTTTTGAGATCAGGGTACTCTGCTGTGTTTCAAAAACACTTCACCCACATCACACTGATTTCCAAACAGCAGAAACTCCTGAGTTACTTGAGTAATACCAACTAGATATTTCACAGCTTAAAAAAAAAATCCTGACTGCAAATGACCTGTTTGTGAGTCTCCTTTGTCTCTATATACAGATAAATTCCGTGATACCACAATTTTTGTTTTCAGCTAAACCAGTGGTAAACCTACCATAAAATTTTCCTTATAATTAAAGGCAGTGACAAGATTTCAGCATCCCAAAGTCATGTGGATGTTAGGGGAGATTATGTGTTAATGTAACCGGATTGTTACGCTGAGAACCATGAAATCAACCTTGGAACAACTCTCCTAAAACTAGAACCCTTATGATTGAATTAATTGGCTAATTGTTTTGGCATTATAGATAAACTTGTAAACAGTCTTTTTCTAAAAAATGAAAAAAATGGTATTTATTTATTTGAAAGACAGAGTTACAGAGAGAGAGACAGAAAGGGGGGACATTCTTCTGGTTCACTCCCCAAGGGCTATAGAGACCAGAACTGGGTTAAAACTAGAAGCCAGGAAGGAGGTTCTTTTGGGTTTCCTAGATGGTTTTCAGGAGCCCATGTGCTTGGATCATCTTCCACTGCTTTTACAGAGATACCAGCAGGGAGCTGGATTGAAGGTGGAGCATCCAGTACATGAACCTGTGCTATGTTTAATACTGGCATTGTAGGCAACAACTTCACCTTCTACAGTGCCACAGTGTCGGCCCCTGAACGTAGCCTATTTTGTATCTATCAAGACACAGCTCTTCTGCCTTGAGTCCATGGAAAAATTAACACATGAAATCTTGTATCATGAGAGTTTAAAATTTTAAGATATTAAAGGAAATTTGAAACAAAAAAAAAACGATAGTATCAAATGACCACAACCAAATATGAGTGGTGTGGAGACTATTTCAGCACCTTTCTTGTGTAGCCTAACAATCTTCTAAGTTGATGCTGCTTGTCTACAGACCACATCTAGAATTGCTAGGGTTGACATACGTGTGACAGATACCATTTCCATTCATCCTCATAACAGTTCCAAGACAAGGCAGGGAAAGTGAGGCCAGGAGGTATGGCATTTCACCTGAAGTCACATGGACTGTACAGGCCAGGCCTGGACTGGAACCTCTAACATGTGGCTCCATCACTCCCCTCTGAAGCAGTGTTAACCCCATCAAATCAGGCACAGACCCAAGGCGACTCTTTGTCATAGTGTGCCTTAGGTTAGGAACTTCAGGGGACTTCCTTTCAAGAAAAGGAAGCCAAGAATGAGTAGAAAGACACAAGCCCATCAGATTAGTCAGGGTTTCCTAGAGCTGTCTGCTGCCAAGGAGGGAATAGGACTAGAGGAATACCTCCAAGTGCCCATTGATGCAAATGGCCTTGTGGCCCACAACATTATTGTTTCTGGAAGGAAGAGGCTTTCTGGTAATGTGAGTTCGCCCTTCCATGTCACCCTGCAGCAAGTCACCATGATGGATGGAAACTGGCAAAATAAACTCTTATAGGCCTGTTTCAATCAGAAAACTGCATTCTATAGTGCTAGGTCAGCATTTATTTTTGACTCTTTGCTTCCCTCAGACTTTCTTCAAATATATTTAAATATTTTGTTTTCAAGACACTCTACTAAACCCTGTTCAATGGCTAAGTGGCTAAATTCTGGCCGTGCACACACCAGAATCCCTTATGGGCAACAGTTCATGTTGCGGTTGTTCCACTTCCATCCAGTTCCCTGCCTATGGCATCAGAACACGGTGTATGATGGCCTTGGAACCCTGCACCCACATGGGAGACCCAGAAGAAGCTCCTGGCCCCTGGCTTCAGATGGGCTCGTTCCAGCTATTGTGGATACTTGGGGAGTGAACCAGTGTACTAAAGATCTTTCTCTCTGTCTCTCCTATCTGTAAACCTGCAATTCCAACAAAAAATAAATAAATATGTTTTACAATATATACATATATATATACTATATATCCTACTATTAATGATTGATCCCTCTTTTCAAGCTAAGAAAGGAGTCAACTATCAAAGCCGATCAACCAACCCATGAACAACAGCCGAACAAGTTAGAGTGGGTCCTGCGTCCTCAGGCATTGCTCTGACACAGACAGGTTCCTTGAGGCTTAGGGCGTGATGAGCTGGGCCCCTGCACTGCTCAGCAGTCCTCAGCAGTGAGCTCTGTGATTGACATGCACCAAGTGTGCAATGAATGAGGAGTTTGTGCTGAAAGCAAATAAACACTAATCCCCACACCTTCTCTCTACACGCCAAAGAAAGCCAATCCATGAGCTGATGCTGCCAACACCACTTAATACATTCACAGCAAACTGAAAGGTGACTATCAAACTGCCTAGGGTACAGCAATAGGAAAATCAGGAAGCGTTCATCAATCCCAAGGCAAGAATACTGTCTTAAAACCTCACCGAGTGACTTTGGGTAAAATCACTTTTATCATTTTGTCTTCAATGCAACAATTATTAAACAATTATTGAACATTCACAATTATCTGTTGCGAATGAGAGGAAACACATTAGCTTACTGACACACAAGGATAAACTAGAAATAATTACCTCCAGTGGAAATTTTACAATACAATATTGGTTGAAGTGGTATATTTGACATTCTAATACAAAAAGAGAAGAATTCAAGCTTTTTTCCTCTCAGAGAGACTTCTTTTAATGTTGGGATTCCTTGAGTGTGTAAAGTTTATTCTCATCGCATTAAATTTTGAACAGGATCATGCCATTGTGAGATGCTGGTTAAATTGTTTTTGATAGCAAATATATAATGACCATTCTTCTCTCTCTGGAAATAAAATCTCCATCAAGCAGGTTAAAGACATTCTCACGTACAGAAACAATCTTTTCAGTGACAACAAGATTCTTAGTTCTGTTTCTGTCTAATATAAAATCGGCGTGAACAGGAAGCACAAATCCATTAATGGCACAATGGAGACTGATAGTCCTCAATATTTCTTTTTTCCTTTTCAAAGGTTCTTGGAGCAAGTATTGGAGCACATCAGGTTAAGCAGCTGCCCAGAGATGCTGGCATCCATGTGGGAACTGATTCAAGTTCCAGGTTCTCCAATTGCCATCTAGCTCCCTGCTGATGAGCTAGGAGGGTCCCTGCATCCAAATGGGAGGCTTCTTCGGAGTTTCATGCTCCTAAATTCAGCCTGGTTCAGCTCTAGCCACCATGGCCATTCAAGTAGTAAGCCAACAGATGAAAGATTTTCTCTCCTCTCTTCCTTCTCTCTCTCTCCTGCTTTCTCTCTCTCTCTCTCTCTCCCTCCCTCCCTCCCTTTCTTCCCCTCTCCCTCTGTCTCTCTCTGTAACTGCCTCCCACGTAAATGAAATTAAACCTCAAAATAAAAACAATATCTTGATTTGGTCATTTGCTCTCCAGGGGCAATGTGAGTTCTGCTGCATCCTCCACCCCACAGGATAAAATATGACTGAACCAAGTCCATCCTGATAATCCTACTTTCTGTCATTGATTGATGTGGAGGTTAACATGGGATCTACTCCTGGCCATTAGATGACATGGCTTTCGGTTAGGGAGTGTCCTGCGAAATACTTTCTTCCCTGACTAGATGGGGGCTAAGAAAGAGAAACACTCTCATTACTGATGACATAGTCATGTAAAAATGCGATACTTGGAGTTACCACAGCTAGTCTGACACTGTACTGAGTAACATGGCCAAGTTACTGACAATCTTAGAGGCAGCAATCTCTTGATTTCCTATTATGTGATACCATGACAAACAGTTCCCTGAGCCAATAAACAAAATGTCTTGTGTCGATCTCAGAATGAAGAGGGTTACAGGGGAGGCTGATGGCAATGCTGTGGCTTAGTGGGTACAGCACCAGCATCCCATAAGAACACTGACTCAAGTCCCAGCTTCTTCACTTCCCATCCCGCTCCCTGTTAATGCAGCTGGGAGAGCAATAGAAGATGGTCCAAGTGCTAGGACCCCTGCCCTCACCAGAGAGACGTGAAAAGAACCCCTGGCTCCGACTTCAGCCAAACCGAACCCCAGTCTGCTTCTGGTGCCCTAAGTCAAGGTCAGCTATAGAAAAGGAGTAGCATGCTGACCAGTGGTGGGGTTTATTCAAACTATGCGGAAGAGAGAGTTTGATTTCAAGCTACTTTAGGAATTAAAATCGAAATGTAGAAACATCAACAGTTCTTGATGGGCTTTAAACAAAAAACTATCTGAATAAGCCTGTGTCCTGATATTTGTCTGTGAAAACTTGCCAGAGCATTCAGATGAACTTTTGAAAGTATCTGTGATACAACAGGTTTTGTTGATTTTTTTTTAATGGCAAAATTACGGTCATCTTGTACCAAAAGCCTCTGTAAATATTTCTCACATGTCAACATTAAGAAAGGCAGAGTAATTTGAAACACTCCTGGAGAAAGGAGTTATATTTTACTGTCACAGATGGAGATGGTTGTGGCCTCAAGAGAAACAGCAACTCCTGGGGAAAAAAAAAAAAAAGACATTTCTTATGGAAAGTTTTTTTTCTTTAATTTTCCAGAAATGGACTATAGTGGTTAGGATGAGGGGGGAACAGGAAGGGGAAAAAAAAGTACCTTCAAATCAGTGAGAGTCCCACTTACAAACTGGCCATCGTAAGTGTGGTCCAAGAGCCAACAGCATCGGAATCAGTCACCTCTGTTGGAAATGCAGAAGCAGACCCTCGTGAGAGCTAGCACATCCACGTCTGCAAGTAGGCAGAACCCCTAAGAGACTAGAAACAGCAGTTTAGAATTCTGATTCCCTACATCAGCGGCACTTTGAATTTTCTGCAATGCTTTATGAAACACTGAAGTTCAAGTTCAACCCTAGAACTACAGTTTAACTGTTGAGGGGAGTGGCTGTAGTGCAGAGGTTTTTTTTAATATTTTGTGAGTGAGTATCATGCAGTGCCAAGTGTTGTTGAGAGGTGTTGACTTGCTGGTGTGGCAGTAGCAGGTCTCACCCAGCTGTTCTCAGTGGCTGGGATGTGTGCGACCATCTGCTTGAGACTTGAAACCCTGAGACCCTATAACAAGAGAACTCTTTACAATCAGACGTAGGTCAACCAAAAACAGGACATGAAAATGTGGGGCTTTGCACTATGTGATAGATCGGACATATCCAGTAAATCATCACAAGAATTATCTTTGTATTTCAATATCGGTCATGCAATATACTAGACAATAATACCCGTTATTTCTCCTCAAGGTATTGTTGTCATGGTTTCTCGGATTTGGAAGCGGAGGCTCCGAGGTGTTAAGGTGGCACACCTGTTAACCCGCTGTGAGGGTGTGGGGACAGGCGCTTCCTTCCCCAGAGCTGAAGTGGTGTCCTCTTCTCTAACCACTTCCATAGACACAGGAGTTGTCTTTCAAATTCATCAAGCTCATCACTCCGAAAAAACATATGAGAAAAAAATCACTATATAAAGCAGAGAATTTGTCTACTTTTCACAAGTTTGTAAAGACTTTCCCAAAGGAGTATAGTTCAAACTTTCACTTTGGTGCTCATGTCAGGGAGTTCTAAAATGAGCAGCTGCAGTGTTTTTCACCTGCTTTTCACTGTCCTGGAATCACTGCCAGTTCTTCTACAAAGTGAAGTGCAAGTGAAGTGAAGTTAGTAATAATCAGCACCCCCCCCCCCGCAAAATTACGTGATAGCTGCTATATGGATATACCCTGCTTTCCAGTTACCTGACCAAGAGGAAATAATCGAGGAATAAGCAAAACATTAATGCTCCCTACAGGTTCAGTGGGCCTTGGGTGATTTCCCCACCGGGAGTTTATAGATGAGCAGGAAAGGTGACCTTGTTCTCAAATTACTGAGGATGCTATTCACACTGTAACGGAACCTTCCCACTGAGTACCTCTGATGAGGCTCCTTTGGACTACAACACACTTCTACAGTGGCAGACCAGGTCCCAGTTCCTGTCAAAGAACTTAGACTGCCTTAAAATAATTTAGCAGCTGACAGAAGTGACAAAGGTGAGGGGAAGAAGCCTCAGACACGCTGGGCAGCATGCACATCCCAGGCAGATAATAGGGAGTTCATCCAGTGTGTGGCAACTTCATGCACAAATGCATTCTTTGTGTGTACAAAGCGATGAGCTCCATGTTACATGCTTTCTGTGTGCTGCTTAAGGGAATCCTCACAGAAACTCTGCAAGGCTGGTTTACTAACTTCATGCTACAAATGAAGATGCTGAGGCTTCTATAGATCAAGTGACTTATATAAAAGCTACATTGCTGCTAGAAATGAGAAAAGAACTAAATGGTCTTGGTCTAGACAGAACCTGTGCTTGTTAAAAGCTCAATGCTGCCACTTACAGGCAGGATGAAATATCACTTCCTAGTGGGTTAAGATTAAACTGGGAAGTCTTGGAGAGACCTAACCGGGATCTTATTTCCTCTGTTCCCCGTCCTAACAGAATTTTGGTCTTCCTTTAAACAATTACCTGTAGTGACCTTGTAGAATCGTGCAGCAACTGTGATGTTTGAGTGAACTGAGCAGGTTCCAGACTGTATCAGTAAGCATATTTTATGTTTTGACATCACTTGTCATAAAGGTCAATTTACCTTGGTCCAATTTAAGATCTAGAAGATCATTTTGTGACTGAGAAGTGACCTCTCCCATCCACCCTGAAAATCGACAAGGAAAACTGAAGTTCCAGTTGCTGTGAGTGGCCCTCTTGTGTAACCGAGAGGTCACAAGAGTTAGCTTAAGGATGAACCCAGAAAAGGAGAGAAAGCGCAAGAGCTTGGAAAAATCTGACTGCTGCTGGATCTTCCTTTGAGATAAAGTTTCATGGGCTAACAGATCCACCTGGATTATTAATTCCCACCTAGTTAGTTTTACTCAGCTGGAATCTATTTTTGATGACTCTGTAAGGGATTTGTTATGCACATTTTCCTGAAGGCAAAAATACAGAATGTAGACAATGCAATGTTCAATTGTTCTGCTGGTCATCTAAATGTCATAAGTTGAAAATCATGATAGGTCAGTATGAATAATAAAATTCACACTGACTTAATCATGTTACTATTCACTAACATGTGTTAATTGTATGAAACACAGCTTATGTCAAACTAAAGAAAAAAAGCTCCACTTCCTGAACATTTGAGGGAAACATTGTCAGTCATATGTATCCTGTTTGGATTAAGAGCAGGAAACCATGTTGAGAAATAAGACATGACCAAACTGACTCTTTTCACTTTACTCAAAATCATTTCCCCCACGGGGAATGGCTCAGGAATTCAGAGGATTATTTATATACCGTGTGACTCAGTCTTTCTATTGGTTTCGCTTATCAAGGGTTGCTGAATTTGGCTCCCCACAATGGATGTAGTATCCTAACATGGCCTTCATAACTAACTCCTCCTCACCACTGTTTCCTGTCGGTGTCATTCACCCTTCTGGTGACTCTCAGATAATTGAACTTTACCCGATTCCAAAAAAAACCCTCAGAGTATCAAAATGCCTGAACACATGCAGATGTCAAAAAGGAAACCAGCTAAGTGCAAGCGGGTTTGCCACCTCTCCATAATCAGTTTTATGAGGAATCTATATACACACAAATATATATATATATACAGAGAGAGAGATAGATAGAGTCTAACTGGAAAAGAGGTAGACAAAAATTTTGTTGTCCCATTACTTGGCCAAAGAAAGCATATGAGAAATTTAGGAAATTAGGAGAGGAAATGTTCTAAATTAGAGAAGTGACCCTGGAAGGCTAGCATGGGGTCAGTCAGCTTGGAAGTGTCCCCAGGATCTCAATGAACTCTTGACTCACCAGTGAATCTAGTCCAGTCGTGCTAAAAATACTAAAGAGAATCAGAGTTGAGACGCCCTCCACCGAAAACTGTGCCTGAGCAGTTTGTGCAGATGGCACATTACAGTCAGAGAGAAAGCATATCACAGACCAGGTGTGTCTCACCAAGAAGGTACAAGAAACATGCCTTCCAAATAAACAAAAAATATATACTTTTTAGAAGTAAACAATTCTGGGCCTGGTGACGTAGCCTAGCAGCGAAAGTGCTCGCCTTGCATGCACTAGGACCCCATATGGGTGCTGGTTTCTATCCCAGCAGCCTCGCACTCCCTGAAGGCAGCCTGGAAAAGCAGTGGAGGATGGCCCAAAATCTTGGGACCCTAAGCCCACATGGGAGACCCAGAAGAGGCTTCTGGCTCCTGGCTTCAGTTGGTTTCAGTTTCAGCCATTGCAACCACTTGGGGAGTGAATCATTGGATGAAAGATCTTCCTCTCTATATATCTGATTTTCCAATAAAGATAAATAAATCTCTCTTTTTTTAAAGTAAGCACTTCTGCATCCACCATTGTCAGCCACGGGACATGATGATGGATGAGGTGAGATGAGAGCATCCATCATGGTCTGAAAACAGGAGGTCCTCTGTCCTCAGTGCTGCAGCAGCCAGATCAACGGAGAGTGGGTGGCACAGCTTCCTTTCCATCACAGTCCAGTTGCAGCACCACCAGGATCCACTTCCCCATGCACCTGTAAAAGACACTTCTTTCAGAATTCTAGGGGTTTCACTTTTGGGGGGAATTTGGAAGAGAAGATTAAGTGGGAAGAAATATAATCCAAACCAATGCAAATGGCGGTAGAACTGCAGCTAACCATGGCTGCCTCCTTCCTGCATGTCCATTGTCGATTGCCTTTCTCATCAGCACGAGCCCAGGGGCAGGTTTGTGACCACAGAAATTGGGAGCCTTCCTCCAGAAGTTAGATAGTCCTTGTTCAGTGCAGTGTTCCCCTTGGCATAGCAATGTGAATTCAGCAAAGGGTAATGATGGACAAGCACCTGCTTGAATTCCAATGGTGCTTTTGGAAAATCTGTGCTTTCTGCCCCAGCCGCACCGTTAGTTTTGTTATCCAGGGGACACGGTCATGATGCACTGTATTGTAAGATGCAGCTTCTTTGAGTACTTCAAGCTCTTTCTGACGAGAACTCAGGAAATAAGAGGAGTCTCCATTGCTACAAGGTGATCCTCATCAAGTAAGTGTTTTGATCCTGGCCATCACGAGGAGACAATGGTAGCAGGGCAATTGACCTGTAACGGGCACAACAAAGAATCTGTTTGCACTGTTGGCTGCGTCCTGCCTTCTGATAGACACACGACTCTAGCTCCTACCCTCTGGAGAACATTGGTTTTCCCAAGGTCTCCAAAATGCTAGTCAGCTTTTGCTCACCTAAGCCAGTCCACAAGAAGCCACTGATGCTGTGGATCAGGCGACATGTTGGAAGATGCCAACAGGGCTGACACTCTTCTGAAGTGTGCTATGACAGGGATAGGGGAAGCCTCAAGGAAAAGCTGTGACCATGTTTGATTGTCCATTCCATGCAAGTGAGAACTCTTTTTGATAGGAATAGAGAAGAATATATCCATCAAATCAGTGACTCCATACCCATAGGAGAGGTCCGACTTGTTTGCTCCATCTGGCACAGTGACTACATTGTGGGGGTTGGAGGAAGTTGGAGCGGGGGGTGCAATATTTTATTTACCTTGTGAAGATAACCATCCACCGGTATCATCTGTTGTCTTCAGGAGCCATATTGTTGCATGAAATATGACAGGGACCACCATTCCTGTCAATCAGAATCATAAGCGTGTCATTCGTTTCCATCATCTCTCCTGTGAGATACTAACTTTGGTGCTTCTATCCACCAAGGACCAACTCCACAGTATATCCAGAAACAGAGTAATGCCTTCAGGTCAATAATTTGCTTCAGTGTGGAGAACAGGTTTTGTCTGGACATGTAGCAAAGGGTCAGGACCTTTCACTGGTGCACTCCGCCTCCTGACCGTTATGGTTGCCCTCTTCTAATGGTGCAGGTGTGTTCTGGTTCGTGACCCAGCTGCTCCCTCCTACCATGTGCTATGTGTTGCTAATCACAGCCACAATTCCCTGAAGGGCTGCCATTCTGGCCTTGCTACTTGTATCCACTTGTATCCATTGCATCCACTGGACCCTGAGGGTTATTGTAGCCATCCGGACTGGCTGATGAGCCTAGTTAGCAAGGGGGAGACACCACTGGACATCCAGAGCCTGCTGGAAATCTCAGCAGTGCATCTGCAATGATCTCACTCAGCAGCATGCCTCCAGGACACCCCCTGGGACAGAGTCATCTGGCGGGAGTTTTCAGTCTTACACAACATTTCCACTGCAGCATGCCCAATTCTCTGCCTCATTAAAAAAAAAAATGACTTCACTGAGGTAAAATTTACATGTAATAAAACTACCCAACTTCTGAGTATAATTTGGTAAATTTTGTTTAGTAACTAGATATGTTAAACATTTTTGTGCCCTTAATCACCATTTGTCTGTCTTATTTTATGAAGTGTACATTCAAATCTGCCCATTTTTGAAATGGCTTGTTGCTTCTTAAATATTTACTAGTATAAATTTTTATGTATTTCAGACAGAAGTTGTGCATCACATACGTGACTTGCAACTATTTTCCCAGTCTTTGCTTATTTTTTTCTTTGTAGCATCTTTCTAAGTCTAAGCTTTTAATGCTTATGAAATAATCAATTTTGAATTTTATGATTTGCAACTTTCAAAGCAATATTTACTTGAAAGAAACAGCAATTAGCAAAGAGGGTGAGAGAGAGAGAAAAAAAGAAAAGGGAAGAAAGAGATGGGAGAGGAGAGAAGAAAAAGGGAAGGGAAGGAGAGGTGAGGGGAGGGGGAAGGAAAGGAGAGAGGAGAGAAGAGGAAGGGAAGAGGTGAGGGCAGGAAAGGAGGGGAAGAAAAGGGGGGAGGACGAGAGGCGAGGAGCTACAGCCTACTGGTTCACTCCCCAAACGCCTGCTATAACAAGGTTTGACCAGGCTGAAGCTAGAACCCACGAAACTGCATCAGGGTACTCTATGAGGGTGGCAGGAGACCAAGTATTTGGGCTTCCATCTACTGCCTTGCCAAACACAGCAGCAAGAAGCTGGATGGACATCAGGGCAGCTGGGACTCCGACAGGTGCTGTGATATGGGATGCTGACATCATGATGCTGTGCTACAGCGCTGGCCTTTAGGATTTCTTCCTTTTGTGCCATGTTTGTTAAATTTTTGTCCAACCCAAGGTCCCATTTTCCTCCAGACATTCTCCCTTTCATACCGAGTATCCTGAAAGATTTATTAACTACATCACCCTCTTTTTCAACCGTGCCCTTGCTTGGATCACAAACTAGGCACTTCAGTGCCTTTGCCAAGCCAGGAAGCTCCCACATCCACAATTTGTTAGTGTGTTGTAATCTCCTCCTTGCTGTTTCTCCAGAATGCTGCTGGGATGAGGCTTGGCTGCACTCAGGATGCGGACTGCCCAACACGATCTGGGGGATACTTCCCAGCCGCTCTCCTCATATGCTCCAGAGCTCTGCTCTCAGGTTCCCTCCTGCTCTCTAACATGGTCTCTTGCCATAGGCTTCAGGAAAACAGTAAATTACCCTGCCATCTTTGCATCCCAGAGTGTATTGCTAGTGCCCTGGCTGCAAACAGGTGCAAAGAGCGAGAAGAAGGAAGCACAAACTAGGGAAGAGGAGTAAGGATGGATGCTGTACATCCTCCAGGCAAAGCCAAGATGCAACAAGTGCCTCACAACATTTGCGCTCTTTGTAATCCCTGATGCGTCGCACCGCCTTGCTGATGAGTAGGTTCCAGCTGTGACTGAGTTCCTGGCTCTACCACTGCATCCTTGTAAACCTGAGCTTCCTACACAGTGCTAATGACACCTATCTCATCGGCTGATTGTAGCACCTACATAAAACCAGTGTAATAAAGTACTTAACACAGTACATAACACCAAGAGCACTTAAGAGCGTGTGAGGGAGGAAAAGGGGCCGGCTAGGCTGGTACCCCATTTCCTTGCTGTCTGTCTCCAAAGCGACAGAAGCAACCAATCTCCAGCCTTGACAGGAAATGACTCAATAGTAGAGGATAGTTTTCTATCTCTATAATATCCTATTATACATTATTTTATTTTTAAGAAATCAAAAACAAAATAAAAACCTCCAGAGGGCTTCTATAACTCGTAAATTTCACATTCCAGTCCTCTGTCATTAAATGGAAGGTGCAGCTTTGCTAGCCAAAAACAGGAGTTTCAGTCTCTTAGCACTAGAGGGCGCTTCAATCCAGGACATGACATGAGGTTTAGGCTGAACAACCTCATGGCACTGCCACGTGGTGTTGATTCCATGGCTTTTTTGCTGTATGGTTCCTCAATGTATTGAATGGCCTTAGATTAAATTATGGAATATGATATGGATTTATAAGACATTCAATAAGATTCCCTTAGAGAAAATGCATTCGCTATCATGTATTTTAGCTGGTATCTGTACTTGTCATTTTCTTAACGAATGATGGCATAATGCATCTCAAGAACTCATCAGGCTCACAAGGAGACAGAGCGCTATAATTGAAAGAGCATGGGGCCCGGCGCGGTGGCGCAAGTGGTTAAAGGTCCTCGCCTTGCACACCCGGGGTCCCATATGGGCGCCGGTTCTAATCCCGGCAGCCCCGCTTCCCTTCCAGCTCCCTGCCTGTGGCCTGGGAAAGCAGTCGAGGACAGCCCAAAGCTTTGGGAACCTGCACCCACGTGGGAGACCCGGAAGAGGTTCCTGGCTTCGGATCGGCATAGTATCGGCCCGTTGCGCTCACTTGGGGAGTGAACCATCGGACGGAAGATCTTCCTCTCTGTCTCTCCTCTCTGTATATCCGCCTTTCCAATGAAAAAAATAATAAAAATAAATCTTTAAAAAAAAAAAAAAGAAAAGAAAGAGCATGGATGATCCAGCCAGTCTGCCTCTTAAGAACCAATAATGTTTGTGCACAGAAAGCACTCAAAAACATGTTTCAAAAAGTTGGGCATCATCTCTCTCAGTATGGGCTATTATTTGGGAGAACTGATGCAAATTCCATCATTTGTATTTTTACAGAGATTTTTTTTTAAGTTGATTTATTTCTTTTAAAGGGTGAGAGAAAAAGATGGATGGAGAGAGAAAGATCTTCCATTTGCTGGTTCATTTCCCAAATGGCAGAAATGGCCAGGGCTGGTCCAGACAGAAGCTGGGGAGCACTGCTCCATCAGGATACCACACATGGGTAGCAGGAACGTAAGTATTGAACCATCATGTGCTGCTTTCCCAGGCACATCAGTAAGAAGCTGAATCAGAAATGGAGCAGCCAAGACTGGAACCGAGACTTCTGTGGGGGGTGGCAGTGGTATTTGGGAATCTGTACCTTTAATAAGATTCCCACATTCACACTGAAGTCTCAGACCACTGGCTGAGCCCATTCAACACCGTTGTTTTCAATCATCCTTCCTCTAAGGAATTAAATAAATACCTAAATTATTTGGTGTAGCTCCTTCTGGTGCAGCCCTTCTGTTTGCAGAAGCAACGTTCCTGTGGAGTTCCTGAGTAGAAGTTGAGCTTACCCCAGACCCTCACTGTCTGGACCATATCAGACTGAGCCACCATCAGGATCCTTGGGTGTGCAGGACAACAGAGCTGGAACCTGGTTACAGGCAGAGGAATTGGTGCCCAGCCATAGGAGGGAGAGAGGCAGCAGACAGTGGTCAATGCCTGCCCTAAGTCTGGTCTCAGAACTGGGAGTGTCAGTATCGCCTGGGAATTTGTCAGAAATACAAATTCTTGGGTTCCATGGTGGCCCTACTGAAGCAGAAACTCTGGGACTGACTGGGGCCCACTAGAGTGTGTTTTAAAGGGTCTGTGAGTGATACCGATGCACGCAGCAGCTGGAGAGCCAGGGCTGTGTTCCATCTCCATTCCCCGCCCCTCACTCTGGACCAAAGGGACCTAGAGTACCTGGAGTCCCAAGGCTTCCACTATATAGTGGCCATAAGTTTAGGTCTCTTGGGAATCAAACAGGATCTTTAACTAGCAGTTCCTCTTGGAAAATTCCAGAAATCATTAAAATATTGACTAAAAATATATTTTAAAATTTTGTAATTGTTATTGTTGTTTTCCATGATACAGTTTTGTAGGTATAGGAATTCCCCACTTTGCTTCCCTTTTGCCCTTTTTATTTTCCCCATATTATTACGGTGGTATAGTCCTTTAGTAAGCATTACAAGCTTAACTTTCCACTATTATTTAAGTGCATCATGGCATTGTCGGTATAGACAAAGGTAAAAAATCGAGTATCATATTGTCAAGATATTTTTGAACTGTTTCATGGGAAATCCTCCTTCGACTGAAGAGATGATAAATGCAAATATCTTCATTTCCCGATATGCTAATCTCCACCATATGGTTCATCTGTGAGAATTTATGTGTACACTTATTCACCTGTGTATTTGTTTATTTCATGTTTTGTGTGAAGGGATGTGTATTTATCAATACCATATCACTTTGAAGCAGAAATAGATTCTCAGACACTTTAATTCTTCCTTGCAGCTGAACAATGTGGAAAAGGCTTCCTGGGCGATGTAGATATTTTGCAAAAAGTCAAGTTAGTACTTGGCTGTCCACATCCCTATCATAGTGCCTGAGTTAGGCTCCAGCTGCTCCACTCCCCACGTACCTTCCTGCTCCTGTACACCGCGGAGGCAGAGTGATGTCCAAGGGAGACAGATTCGCTTCCTGGTTCCCAGCTTTAGCTTGACACAGCCTTGGCTCTTGGAGGAATTTGGGTAGTGGACCAGTGGATGGAAGATTTCCCTTGATGTCTGTCGCTCTTTCTCGACGTGTGTGTCTCTGTTTTTCCCAAGAAATTAAAAGAAAATAAAAATGTTTTTGAAGATTCAGGGGAAATAACCCTTACAAATTTCTATAGTAGAACATTGTCTATTAGTCTAAAATTTTCCCTCCAAACACAGTGTTGATCTAAAAATGGTTCATTTAAGAGTTCCTCTAAAAGCCCATGGAAATATATATATTGCAAAAAAATGCATGGATTACACTTGTTTTGAATCAAAATATGTCGATGCCAACTTATTGCAGCACATGTAGGTAGGATCAAGTTCAAGGTACAATAAGACATCAGTTTAGAAAAAGCTCCATCAATGTAACAGGTTGTTTTGTTTGTTTCCTAAATTTGAAGCAACAACAAGCAGGAAGATTGGATGTGGAAGTAGTGAAATAATTGATACTTCACAAAAACTTTATGGAATCAGCGTCCCCCCCCAAAAAAAAATCAGAAGCTTACAAGTGCGTAACTCATTTTAAGAAAGGATGAAATTATGTAAAATTGAAGCCCACAGAGGCAGATCAGTCGCATCAATTTGCAAGGAAAAATTTAATTTTGATTGTCCCCTAATTTAAGAGGACTAATGATTGTCAGCTGCAAAAAATAGCCAACACCCCAAACACCCAAATTGGTTTATTTTACGCAGTTATGAGAAATTACAGTGCAGCAAGCTTTCTAGTCGATGAGTACCTAGCCAGTTGTGCCCAGATTAAATGTAAACAAGAGAATACCTTTCAGTGCGTATTCTCAGTGAGTGGGACAGAAATGCTGGTACTTTTCCTTTTGAAGGATGGAAACAGAAGGTGCAACACAGCTTTGCTAACAAAACCCTGCAGACAAGACACAGTCAGAGCAGTGGAGACGGAGAGCCAAAGCCAACAGGAACCAGGGAAGGGCAAAGGTCATGGGAGCAGGGACTTTTTGGAGGCTCAAGACATTCTGCCTCTTAACTTTCTGAATAGGCAAAGAATAGTGACATCTGCCTATCATGAAAAGTGTTTCTTAAAAGGGAGCTAAACCCTTAGTAGCAAATTGCCTTAGAAAGCCTTACCACAGAGTGCTTGTTCACGCTGACAGTGTTCCATTCATTCCTCCCGTCAACCAAAGACAATTTTGAAGAATTGCAATGAGAAATCACCAGGCCTCCAACGTACAAACCTAGTTGAGATCCTTCTGACTTCCTTTTATTTCCTAATATTAAAACAATCTTTAAGCAATTTTTCTTCAATTAATGTCAAAGAGACTGCATTGACATAATCAAATTTCCAGGATATTCTGATCCTTGTAGGGATGAACAAAATGATGTTTGTTATCAGTTACAAAAGTGTGCTAAACCTGATGGAGTTCATACCAAAAAACAAAGTTTGTATGTTTAATTTTTTTTTTGCAGATTTGTTTATTTTGTTTGAAAGGTACAGTTACAAATAAAGAGTGAAAGAGAAGGTCTTTCACCCCCTGATTCACTCCCCAAATGGCCACCACAACCAATGCTGAGCTGATCCAAAGCCAGCAGCCAGGAGTCTCTTCTGGGTCTCCCACATGGGTGTATTGTCTAAGGACTTGGGTTTTCTCCTACTGCTGTCCCAAGCACGTTAGCAGTGGGCTGGATCAGAAGTGGAGCAGCAGGTGCTGAAACTGTAAGCATGCTAGAGGTTTAATCTACTATGCCATGTCATTGACCCCGGAACTCCCTTCGTAAAGAGTCCAACCATATGATCATTCATTAAAATAAAATTAACCACTATGCACTTTACCTAATAACACAAACTCAAGCAAATATAATCATTACCACCTAATCATTACATCAATTAATCAACAAATATTTGTACCCATTGTGTCTTAGGCCTGATCTTAAAGAGACAAAATTTCCTATCTTCTTAGAATTTATGTCCTAGCAAAAATAAATAGACAATAGGAAATAAAATGCCAAAAGGTCAACAAATTCTATGGAGAAAGCAAGATAGGATAGGGACACAGCCTATCCTGGGGTGAGATGGGCTCTGATGTTAAGTCACAGTGGCCAGGAAAGGAATCTTCAGAAAGGTGGCAATTCAGCATAAACTGCAAGAAGCCACATGGACATCAGAGCGATGTGCATGTTGGTGGGTGGAAAGCCAATGCAGACACCCTGATGAGTGCAAGGAGGCCAAAATAGTTAGAAGCAGTTGAGTGACAGGGAAACTGCTAGAAGATGGCCAGGTTCAGAGCGACAAACCAGATGGAACAGCCTTGAAGGTCACAGTTCAAACTTTTGATGTCAATGAAGCATGGAACCATTTGAGCTTTTCAAAGCAGTATGAATAAAGTGATCACACTTTTGTTATAAGAGGACCACATGGCCTGCAGTCTCAAGAGTAGGCTGTGTGGAAGAAGACCACAGTTCCAAAGCTTGCCCAAAACCCATGAGTGAGACAGCCTTGCCTCTGACCTGATGGTTGGTTGGATGTTAACTGCAGAATCCTGATTGTATTTTGAATACAAGACAGGATTTATTCACTGACCAAATTAGTATGGAAGAAAGACACTGAGGATTAACATTGATTGATATAGAAAAATTGGCACCTGAGGTAACTTCTAGGCAGGGGTCTGCCCAAGTGGACAGATTGACAATTAAGAGTCTGAAGTTCAAGGTTGGTTCTGCTTGGAGATAACAACTTTAGAATCCACCTGTAGAGAGACAATAGTTGAGATGAAGGAGAGCAGAAAAGGATATAACTTTAATAAGGTTGTTCAAAGATGCTTCATTCAAAATTAACACAAATGGGGAAAAGCTCAAGTGTTTAGCAATAGGAAATGGATCCATGAACCATAACACATACAATGAAATGTCACTCAGTAATACAGGGGAACATAGCAACGACAGTAGTAGCCACATGAAAGAAGCTCACAGAGATAGTAATGAGTACAGGCAGTTGGACACAAAAGAAAAGCCACTATAAGACTCAGTGTATATGAAGTACAAGAACAGGCAAAAATGGTCTATGTGGTGGCAGTAGTTTCTGTGGAAGGGCTAACTAAAAGACCTGAGTGGCGCAGTTGTGAGACAACTCCAGCTTGTAACTTTTATTTCTAAATAAGGAGTTGGGCTACTTTGGATATGCACTTGCAAAAGCCTATTCAGTGTAAAATATAAAAATTGTACATTTCACTGTGGGTAGTGAAATACACCAGTTCCAAAAAGACAAATCTCATATGCCTTCTGACCTGTGACACACGACTATGAAAAAATGCGATTTATGTGACTGACATCGACATTATGATTTGATTATTCACAGCCTTTGTCTACGCTCTTGAGGAACACTGGACCCTTTTTATCTGTTTTCTATTCATTGAATTCTTCATCTAATGGAATTAATCTTATGATTGTAAACAGAAAACAAACCATTGTAAAAATGCTTTTAAAAAATAGAGAAAAGATAAAGAAGTGGAGATGAGGCATGCAAGCATGCGAGAGGGTAGAAAATATCACTATCCCTATCAAAATACCAATGACAGTCACAAAAATACAGGGGAAAAATCCCTGAATCTAAATGCAATCACCAAAGATCCTGAAGAGTCAAAGCAATCCTAAGCAAAGAAAATAAATATAGCTTGGAGGCATCACAGTACCTGATTTCCAAGCATGCCACAGAGCCTTAGTAATTAAAGCAGGATGATACTGGCATAAAAACTGACACATAGATATACGGACAGAACAGAGTATCAGAAATTAATCCTTATGTTTGCAGTCAATTGTTGTATAACAAAGGTGACCAGAAAGGATGGTCTCCCCAATAAATGACACTGACAAAACTGGATATACACATGTTGAAAAATGAAATTAGATTCTTACTTCTCACTGTACACAAAAATAAAGTCAAAACGAAGACTTAAATGTAAGACCTGGAACACAACACTGCTGGGAGAAAATACAGAAAACACACTTCAAGACATTGGTATAGGCATCAGATTCAACAACATAACTAACAAAAGCAAAATTACACAGATGAGATTATATTAAACCAAAAACATTTTCATGGCAGCAGAGATAATTAACATAGTGGAGAAGGGTCGGTGTTATGCCACCACCTGCAGGGTCAGCATTCCCATATGGGCTCCGTTGGAGTCCTGGCTTCTCCCCTTGTGATCCAGCCTCCTGCTAATGTCCCTGGTAAAGCAGCAGGAGATGGCCTACATGCTTGGACCCTCATACCCACATTGAAGATGGACGATGCTCCTGGCTGCTCACTTAACCTTGGCCCATTTGAGTAATGAACCTGCTCATTTGGGTAAAAAACAAGCAGATGCAAGACCTCCTGTCTACTCTCTTTCTCTCTCTTTATCTCTGTAATCCCATCTTTCAAAAAAATAATAAATTCTTAAGAAAAAACAGAGTGAAGAGACAACAAAAAGCGTAGCAAGCAGTATTTGCAAGACATTCATCTAACCAAGGATTAATATCTAGAATATGAAAAGAACTAGAAACATTCAACAACAACAAACCTCCATAAATAATTCAGCTAAAAATTGAGCTAAAGATATGAAGATATTTCCCCAAAAAAATAAAATTGACCAACAATAAGTGCATGAAACATACATGATATTGTTAGCTATAAGAGAAATGCAAATCACAAGGAAGTCTCACCTCACCCCAGCTAGAATGGCTATTATCAAAAAGACAAAAACCAACAAATGCTGATAAAAGCAAGGAGAAAGAGGAAATACAAATTAGTGCAATAACCATGGAAAGTCCCTACCAGTCTAGTAGCAATCTCACGACTGGGCATGTATCCAAAAGGAAGAAAATCACTCTATCAAAGAGATACCTGCTGCATCGTGTTGCACAGCACTGTTCACAGTCCCCAAGACATGGAATAAAGCAAGATGCCCACCAAAAGATGAAAGAAGAAGGAAGATGTGGCTTTTAAATACACAATGAAATATAGTTCTGCTATAAAAAGAAATTGTGTCATTTGTAGCCAAGTGGATGGACCTGGAGATCATTATGTTAGGTGAAGTACAAGAGACACGAAAAGATAAGAGCTTCGTGTTCTCCCTCGTGCGGAAGCTAAAAAAGGGCAAGGTGAAAATAGAAGGGTGGTTATTAGAGCTTGGGCAGGCTGAGGAGGCAGCAGTTGATAAGAGTCAGATGACAGAACAAAGTTCCCAGTGGTCCACAGCACTGTGGCGTGACTGCAGTTAATAATAACCTATTGGATGTTTTCCTAGGAAGTACAGGAGAAGATAGTGAGGGCTCAAGTCACACAATTAATAACAGACAGGGGAGCCTTGGTTGTCATGCTTGATTAGTGCACATCCTACACATTTACCGGGATGTAAGATTTTATCCTATGAAAAAGTGCCATAATTGCTCACTTTAAAGATGGCCCTAGATACTCCAATAGGAGAAACGTTAACGAAGTTGATTTGTACACACTCTGAATATGTGTGATACATTGTCACAGGGTTTCCCATAAATACACACAATTAAAATAGCAAAAACACAAGTGGGCAGACATTTCTGCCTTGGCAAAGACGCCAGTTGGGACACCTGCAGTGCAAATCAGAGTGCCTTTTTGATTCCCAGCTTCCCTTTCCATGCCAGCTGTCTCTCGGTGTACACCCTCGGAGGCAGTATTCACCTACAGAGAGACTGGGACCACAGGCTGCTGCTTCAGCCTGGTCCTGCCCACGCTGTTTCACCCATTGGGGGAGTGAACCAGAGGTCAGGACATCTTTCTCTGTCTCTTGTCTCTCTTCTTGCCAGTCTCACTTTCAAATAAATACATGAATTTGCAGAGGAAAGAAAAACTAGACAAGGACTGGAGAAGCTTTAAGAAAACAGAACAAAATGCTTTGGTGTATTTCAAAACCACCATTTTTGTCCTCCCCTGCTGGCAGGTGGGGGCAGGGAGCATTCTTCCTGCAGTGTTCACCGTGAGGGAGAAGCTAGGAGCTCCTGGGCAGCTCTGAGCCCTTTGGAGTATCTGCCTCATCCGTATGCACGCTGAGCTTTCAGCCGCTGTCAATCACCTACACGTTTCCCTCCCTTGGCATCGGATCCCACAGTGGCTTCCAGCTGTGCTTTGCTTGTGATTTCTCAAATTTTAGAGACAGCAGATTGCCCTGGGACCACGCTGTTTCATGAATCTAAGAAAAAGAGTTGTTGGCACTTCAGCTTGTTCAAATTTTTCCTTGTTAGGCCAGAGTAACAAGTTGCAAGCTCCTAAGCTGCCAGTTGGCGAACCAGAAGTCCCAGCTTCACTCCCTGGATTTCTGACTGAGAAAGTAATCGCAGACAAGGGCTTCTGGTGGCAGCTGGAAGGCCTTTCTTTCCAGGGAAAGACTCCCCGTGGCCTGGCACATGGACAGGACAGAACGACCAATAAGAGCAAAGCCTTCTCAAGGATGTCTGCATCCCTTTGGCCTCAGAGCTTCTGAAAGCCCTGGGATGAAACTTCAGGCTCAGGATTGGGCATCAGCTATTGCATCAGGATACCCAGCAACATAGCAGTGCAGGGGGACCTCCTGTGGTTGTAGGTGAGAGCAGGAGAAGGCTATGGATAGAAATTTCCAGCAAAATCTAGAAGGCATTTGTCTCTTGGAGTGGAGTAAATTCTGATGCCCTGTAGTTAACAGAGCAGATGTCAGTGAAACATGGGAGTTACCATTAAATACAAGGATAGCTACATTTCACCTCCTAGGGAGATTGCATGTGCCCTTTTACAGTGATTCCTATGTTAAGAAGAACGGAGAGAAAAGATAGGATCATGGCAACTCCCAGCAAAGATGTTTGCAATGCAAAGGTCTTGAGTAATAACATGTAGGAAGGAAACGCTGGTGGTGTGTGTTCTGGAGCTACAGCTTCAACGTCAAAAGATCCTGTAACCTCAAGTTCCCTAATTTTATAAAGGATGGCAAAGGAAGCAGGCCCACTTGGTGAGAGACTGACAGGAAACAAGGAGCCCTTCTGGCTGTAAGTTCGTTCACAGTGAAGACCTACCAGAACCCTACCCCAGTGGAGGTCCGGAAATAAACCTTGATGCTGTAATGCTAGAATGTCTACCATTGTCTATACCTACAAAGCCATGAGACACTAAATGTTGGACTCGTGTCTGTTGCTGATGGACAATACTACTATAATAATACAGGGGGAAATAGTGTGTGGGGGGGGGAACCCTCTGTCTGTGGAACCGTATCATGAAAAATAATAACAACTTTTTAAAAAGAAAATTAAAAATTAAAATGGGGGGGGAGAGTCAACCTACAACTTAGGACGACGGCTGATGCAGTTTGGAGGAGGAGTCTTGTGGTCTTCCACGCACCACGGGAAGCATCACTCAGAAGCTGAAGCCTGGACACAAACCCTGAGTTGTTACTGAAGGGAACTCCTTCCCCCGCCAGGCAGAACTAACCTGTGTGGCACCGGGAAGGCAGCGGCTCTCCAGCTCTTCCCTGGCTCCTCCATCATCTTTTATCCAGCCTCACTTCTGCTGGCAGGTGCTCCAGGGGCATGGGATGGCATGGACTGGTGTTCACACAAGAAATCAAGAAAGGAAAGTTGCCCCCAAATCAATCCTCCCCTATTCGTGCCCACCTCATTCACTGACTAATAGGAAACAGCAGCAAGCCTTAGAAACTCCAACAAGCAAAATAATGTCCTTCCTTTGGTCTGTTGCTCTTGCTAACTACAATATTTAAAACTCACTATTGTTTCTAAATGTGCTCTTTATCTTTTATTTATATTGAATGGAAAAAGCGAAGTCTAAAAACTCTCCTAGATTGATGCCATCAAGGCTGTAAAGACAGAGTTAGTTGTTTTCATTTGGGGCATTTATGTACCTTGCATTACAATTTTCAATTAGCTTTTTAGCAGATTCAATACGGTTTGCAAATACAAGTTCAAGAACATAGTGATGTTCTCTTCCTTTCTTTTTTTATAGGTTTTGAGATAATAGATTGTTTTTAAAGGTCAAATCCCCTTTTCATTTACTTAGTTTATTTTTATTGAAAAAGGAAGAGAGACAGAAAGATCTTTCATCCACGTGTTTTATCCCCAAGGGAGCCCATCCAAGGCCAGAAGCTTCTTCTGGGTATCCCACACGTGTACACAGTCCCAAGGCTTTGGGATATGCTCGACTGCTTTCCCAGGCCAAAAGCAGGGAGCTAGATGGGAAGTGGAGCTGCCAGGATTAGAACCAGTTCCCATGTTGGATCCCAGTACTCGCGAAGCGAGGGTTTAGCCACTGAGCCATCACACTAGGTCCAGTCCCTTTTATATAGTATCCTAAGAAATTTATATACATCCTGTTGTGAAACTCATAAAAAATAAAATAAAAATGTGTATAAACATTTATTTGTATTTAAGTAAGCACACCTATACTTAATTACATAGGAGTGTGCAGCTATTTATGTTGAAAGGAGGGAGGGGCAAAGTTGACAAATGACTTCAGGCTTCCTAAGACTAGCTAATGCTTATGCATGCTCACTCTGTGCCAGCAGCTTTCTAAAGGCTTTGCACAGTCACTGTGCTTATGTGTTTGCTCTCACAGAGGTTTTATCAAGCAGGATTGCAGTGTTCATCATTTTCTCTGTCCCTCAGACTGGAAAGCTAACACACAGAGAAGTTGGGAGAGGTGTCAGGATTTAGACTGAGACTGTGAGGGCTACTGTCCAGTTGCTGGGCCTCCTCCCTGGAGGCCTCTTAAAAGTCACCGAACAGGTATGGTGGCCTCAATTCCACCGACACTGCTGGCAAAGGGTTTTCTATAGTAGCTTCCTTGTTCCACCTTGGCTTGCAGAAACCTGTTGGGAGGCTGGAACCATAGCCTGGAGGATAGAAAACGGCAGATTAGGGAAACGGAATGTCACATTCCAAGGCATGTCTGGAGAAGGGTGAGATCACTGAGTTTCCTTGACTTCCCTCCCCCCTTGTGACTGCACTTTTCAACATACTCACTGTTGGGCGTCTAAGTAGTCCAAGATCAAAGCACGGTGCCCCAACCCATGCCCCTGCCCAAACTCCACCTCTGTTGGGCATCACAGGGGCGGCAGCACCTTTGCCTGCCAGTGGTCAATCTGGAAGGTGGGGTGCACATCAATGTTAAAGAGAAGTGCCATTCAAAAACACTGTCTTCGCTTCTGCATCAGTTATATAATAATAATCATTTGCCTCTCCTCCAGTTTAATGAGCAGCCACTGTTGGTGGACGGAAGCAGTCATAAATAACTCTTTCTGGTATCATCGCCAAATCACCAACAAGAAAACGTAAGCGCCTCCATGCCCTCGCGCTGTCATTACCCTAGCGACTCTTGGTCTGTGTTTGCGCATGCGCTGCTCTTTCCGGCCGCAGATCTTTCGTGTGTGCTGTTCATCCTCTTTGCAATGCTTTTCTCCATCACTGGTTAGACAGAGAACGCAGTATATAATTATGTTCATTAGTGTCATTTTCAAGTAATGCCTGTGTCCTGCCTAATGCTCTGACGTCCATGGAGCAAGCTTGGTGGCTGCCTATTGCTCACCAACCACTGTCTAAAATGGTTGCAAACCCAGGAAGACAGAGGGATCTCAAAAATATAAACGGCATAAACTAAGGACTCACATATCTATGAATAATGACTTTTCCACAAAAGTCCAAGAAAAATTAAATTGCAAAAAAATAATTTTCTCAATAAATTAAAAATTGGGTATGCATCTGCAAACAGAAATGAACTTGTACCCATCTATCACACGTTTAGATACAACAATTAGATTGCATCACAGTCTTAAATAGGATTTCAAAAACTGCTAGGAGAAAATAAAAGAGGAAATGCTTTACAAAGTTCCTCTATCTAAACATCGATTATATTTATACCTTAGAGTTAAATTTTTAAAAAGCCACTGCCAAAGGAAGAAATGGAAGAAACACGTTGAAGTTGTTCCTTCGCTTTAATTGGATCATTTGTATTAACAAGTCATGTAAATGTCACCCAGGGGTAAGTATACTATGAAGTGGAGACACAGCACAATATGCATCTCTTCTGAATAAAGGATAGATTCCCAATAAAACGCTTCAGTCTACCTGGACAACACAGCGCTGGATTTTACACCTACAAAGTCAGAATAGCTTAAAGAGAAAAACGATGGGCTTGGAACCATTGTTCAAAGAGGATCCTATTGTTACAACAGGAGAAAATGTGGGGGTGAGAATGGGTAGGAGAGGAAATCCCTGAGCCTAAGGAACTGTATCATAAAAAATAAAGAACTAAAAAATTAAAAAGGCATCCATGCAGCTCAGCTATGAAAATTTCTCCCTTTTAATATCATCATCTGCAAATACAAGAGGATAGAGTATCTGTGGGAAATACTGACATACAATAGGAAAAAAAACTCAATAGGCAATGGCTAAATAAGAGAAAAAAACCTCACGTGAAATTTCAGAGACACCCCAAGGAAAGACAAACTAAATCAGAACACTGCTTATCATGAAATGCAGTTTCAAAGAAGAGAAATAATATATGATGGTAAAAGCCAGGGACCCAGATGCTTGTGGCCAAGGGTGAGCGTGACAACCAAGAGGCATAATGACAAATCTTGACGTGATGGAAATGTCCTCTGTGTTTTACTGCAGTGGTGGTTACTGACTGGTTACTTTCTGAAACTCAAAAGTGTGCATTTAAAATAGGCCGTGTTATTATGTTTCCATATACGCCTCAATTAAATTGTTTAAACAGAAAAAAGTAGATTATAGAGCATAAGAGATGCAAGAACCATTCCTCTAGGTTCATGGCATTATTGGACAAGAAGTAATAACGATGCAAGAATATTACAAAAGGCTGACTGCAGAAATTGGGGGAGGGGGAAATACAAAGGGGCTAACATCGTAGAAAGACAGATAAAGCTTCTCCTTGGAACACCTGCATTCTACATAGAAATGCCAGTTCCCGCTAATGTGCCTGGGAAGCCCTGCCTGATGGCTCAAATATTTGAGTATCTGCCACCCACGTGGGAGATCCAGCTGGAGTTTCCAGCACCTGGCTTTAGCCTGACCCTGCAACCACTTAGAGAACAAATCATAGCTCTCTCTTTCTGGCTCCCCACTCCGCCCCTCCCCTGTATCCTTCTGTGCATATGTGTGTGGAGAGAGTGGCTCTGCCTTTCAATTAAATTAAGAAAGAGACAAGGAGAGGAAGCAAAGGAGGAATAGAAAGAGAAGAAAGAAAAAGAAAGAAGGGAGAAAGAAAGCAAGAAAATGTGTAACCTAGATGAGAGTGACTTGAACTAATATTTATCTTACATTGATATTTTATGCTAATAAACAAACACTACCCGGAAAATATATTCAAGTGTTTCATGTGGTTTTGTCACTATGCTCTGATGCATGTGACAGCAGAAGAATTTAGCCCAAGAAGGATCCTTAGTGCAAACAGGATGTGTTCCAGGAGCTTCTTGTTGTGGTTGCAACCAACACAAGCTTGACTGTGTCCTGCTTTCTGAAGCTATGCAAACTCAAGTTCTTAGAATATATGAACCACAAACATTAGAAGAAGAAGGGGACAAAGAAGGTAGTTGATAGGAACAGTGGTAGAGGAAGAAAGGGAGTATTAAAACAAATAAATAAGCACTAATATAAAAAAGAACACAAGACCCATATTTAGTCAGTCATTAAGCATTAATAATGAGAGACGGTGAGACAGTGAAAGGTAAGATGTGGGTCCTCCCAAGAGAAATAATAATCAGTAACTAATAATAGTTAAATCTTCAGTTGTGAGTAGGAACTATTTAAGAAACCCCACCTCTGTGCACTTTGTTACTTTCAGGTGTGACTACTGAACCGATTATGTGCTATAAGCAGCAAGATGCTCTGCGTGGGATGAGAGGCAGCGTCCACACTGTGGTCCTTTATCATTAGAGAATGCATGGAGGAATAAATCCGAACATTAGTGACTCTGAGTGTCATTCAGCTGCTGATATACAGGTGTGCGCACGTTGACTTGAATTGCTTAGTTAGCGCCAGGGTCCAGGCACTAAACGCAGCAGAGGGAGTGGCCTGGACGGCTCAAGGATCGCATCCAGCTCAGAAGCAGGCAACAGCAGAGATTTCAGAGGAAATTCTAAAAAAAGTTGATTCAAATTCTGAAGCAGTTTTTGCAAGAATTGGAAAAAGAGATGTAAAAATGTCCTTACCAGTAGGACTGAAAAGCAATGACTCTCCTGAGTTGGAAGTCGCGGCAACATTTTTTTTGGAAGCTCAAGAGCTCCAGCTTATTGACTGGAGGACACCAACACCTATTCAGAATGAGAGGGTCTTTTAAAACGTTAGCCAAAGCTGCAGCAGAGAAACATCCAGGGAAGTTTTACCAGAAGGTCCTTTTTCACCATAGCAATGCGCTTGCTCTTTCTTCTCATCAGATTATGGCAATTTTGTAAACATTTTGGTGGTAAATCATCTTTATCTCTAATCAGCACCCTGTTTTGGCTCCTCTTGGCTTCTGATTGGTTCTTTAAAAAAAGATTTTATTATTTTCATTGGAATGTTGTATATACAGAGAGGAGGTAAATCAGAGAGGAAGATCTTCTGTCCGTTGATTTACTCTACAAGTGACCATAAAGGCCAGAGCTAAGCTGATCTGAAGCCAGGAGCCAGGAGACTCTTCAGTACTTTTCACAAATGATTCAGTAGTCTGTGGAGGTGACCCAACCCCAATTAAGAGCCACATCCGTCTGTTTTTTTCATTATGGTTCTGTTTCTATGAGCAATTGCAGAATTGTTGTGGGGACAGATCGTGACCCTGATATTTCTCTTACTTTTCTATTATTAGTATCTTGGTGTAAACCTTAACTTGGTTAAGCCCTTGACTATGAGGCTAACAGAGGAAAATATAATAAATACTTCACAGTATTGCACTAAGTGGTGCTTTTTAACATTAGAACTTGAGAGCACAGGAAATGAAAGAACAATTAGAAAACTGGCATCTCATGACACTAAAGCGCTTCTGTAGAACCAAGCATACGATCAACAGAGTGAAGAGGTGACCCACTGAGCAGCAGACAATAGTTCAACTGTACATCTGATAATGCATTTTTATCCACGATACACACACACGAGGCACAAAGCCAATACAAATTCAATACACAGAAAAATTTCAACTTTAAAAACTGTGTAACAGCTCTAAATAAACTTTCAGAAAAGAGAACACACACAAAAATATCGAGTATGTATAGGGGGAAATGCCCATCACCACTGAGAAGCAGAGGAATAAAATCAAAGTCACAGTGAGACATCTTCTCACGCCAGGCATAACGGCTATACAAACGATAAGTGTTGCCAAGGATATGGATAAAGGGGAATTTGGATACTCTGTTGATAGAAATGCAAGTTAGTTTGGAAAACAGTAGAGAGATTCTTCAGAAAGATAACCTAGATCTACCATTTGATCCAACAATCCCACTACTGAGTATATCTGAAAAGGAAACTGAGTCAACATGAATCTGCATCCCCGTGTTGATTGCTACACAAAAACTGGAATCAACCCAACTTTTAACCAGCTGATACATGGATTAACAAAAATGTGATACGTATATGTAGTGGAATCTATTCAGAAAATTTTAAAAGTATGAGATCCTATCATTCATAGCAATGTGGATGAAGGTGGAGACAATATATTGCACGAAACAAGTTGATCTCATAGATCGTGTGTGAGAAGTAGGAGTAGGAGGCAAAGAATGAAGGGAAAAGGTTGAGAACAGCCAATACATTATAGAGTGACTATTAATGATGCTAATGCACTGCATGTTGCGAAAAAGTTAAAAGATTCTGAATTTTCTAACTACAGATAACTGTTAGAGGACATAGACGTAGTTACTCCAATATTCAAACATTATACATACACATAAATATGTCTAAGTCTTACATGCTGGCCCCGGCACAATAACCTAGTGGCTAAAGTCCTCACCTTGCCACCATCATGATCCCATATAGTCACCGGCTCAGATCCCAGTTGCTCCACTTCCCTTCCAGCTTCCTGCTTATGATCTGGAAAAGCAGTAAAGGATGGCTCAAAGCCTTGAGACCCTGCACCTATGTGGGAGACCTGGAAGAAGCTCCCAGACTCCTGGCTTCAGATCAGATCAGCTCTGTTGCGGCCACCTGGGGAATGAACCTACACATGGAAGATCTTTCTTTCTGGCTCTCCTTATCTTTGTAAATCTGGTCCACCTTTCCAATAAAAATAAATCTTTTTTGAAAAGTCTTGTGTGCCAACTAATAAATAGAATATAAATATATATGACATATGCACTCACCTGTGCGCATGTGTGAGTGTGTGGTATACTGTATGTGTGAAAGATACAGAGATGTAACAGCTTGCGTTATGAAAAACTGCCCAACACATTTAATGCTAGCTCCAGGTTGGGTTGACAAGCTGTGTACACCTGGGCAGTTTTTCTGCTATTCTTAGTTGACCCAATTTACTTTTACCTTTCAGATTGGTAAAAGTTTGGAAAAGATGACGAGTAAGAAATATAAATCTGGCAAGGTTTTATTTAGGAGAGGAATTACTAAAATGCACTTACTTTCATCTGAAAGTTCCACTTTCTGAAAATTATCTAAAAGGCATAGCCAGGCCAGCACAGCGGCCTAGTGGCTAAAGTCCTCGCCTTGCATGCACCGGGATCCTATATGGGCACCGCTTCTAATCCCAGCAGCCCTGCTTTCCATCCAACACCCTGCTTGTGGCCTAGGAAAGCAGTCCAGGATGGCTCAGGATCTTGGGTTCCTGCACCTGCATGGGAGACCCGGGTGAAGCGCCTAGCTCCTGGCCTCAGATCAGCTCAGCGCCAGCAATTGCAGCCTCTTGGGGAGTAAATCAGCAGAAGGAAGGCCTTCCTTTCTGTGTATTTGCCTTTCAACAAAAATAATCTTTAAATAAAGGCATAGTCATGGTGTATACATGATTCTTATATATATATTCTATTTATAGAAATGTGACTTTCACACCACAGGAAACTGACTATATAAATAACGGCTTCTTTGTATGGTGTGGTCTAAAGTCACATTGCAGAGCGGGCATTTGGCACGGCAGCTCAGGCAGTCCACACTCCATGTCGGAGTGCCTCGTTCAAGCCCAAGCGTCCTGATAGCATCCATCCTGGTAGATGGCTCATGCACTTGAGTCCCTGCCATTCACAGGAGAAATGAGAACAGAGTTCTTGGCTTTAGATGGGCCAACCTCAGCTGCCGTGTGGCCATTTGGGAAGTGACCCAGAATCTCTCTGTCTCTCATTTCAAATAAAATAAAAATAAGTAACTGGCAAAAAAAATTAAAATTATATTGTAGAAACAAATTGACACATGGAATATTTTCATGGGATAAAAGCAGGTTATAAAACAATAATGTATAAGAACATCACAGTAAATATAGAAGTACAGTACAGAAACTGAGTCAATAAAAGCTATGCCAAAGAATATGCGAAGTTTTATTTCTGGTAACTAAGGCATGGAGTACACGGATATGTGATGTATAGGAGCGAAATTTATATTTTAAGATTTAATTGTTGTCTACAGCCTTTGTTCCTTGAGTAACAATTTTTCCCCTTGTGACTATCTGTTGAATTCTTCATTTACTGAGGATTAAGTTTGTAGATTATAAAATAAACTGACATAGATCATTATAGAAACGAAAAGAAAAAATCAGAAAGGAACAAAGGAGGGAGTGAAGAACTGTGCACAGGAGGGAGAGTTCCTAAATTTATATATATATGAAATACATATTTGTTCACCTTGCATAAATATGTTTTTTAAATCATATTGTAGAAACACATGCACCACATTTATAATAATTATATTTGAGAAAGATTTTAGGTGATTTTTTTTTCCTCTCAACTTCAATTTTTTTTCAGATTTTTCCATATTGCACATGCACAAGGAAATACTTTTTATATCATAGAATAAGAACTACACTGGCACTGAGGGAAGCCAGTGGGAGGCTTCAGCGATGCCCACAGGTAAAAAATGCAAAGGAAGAAGCCTTGGTCTTGGTGATAAACGAACCATCCCGTCAGTGTCCAGAAAAGGAGGGTAGGGCGCGAATTTGAGGCGGATGTTCCGGCCGCTGCAGCTATAACATTGCAAGTCCTGTTAGTCATCACCATCAGCCGCACACCCAGGATGGCGAGACCAGCACAGGCCACCACACCAACACTCACAAGTAGCCGCAGGTAACATCCACCTCTATTCTTGCGTAAGACTGCGAAGTTTTTATCATAATCCAATAAACCCATCTGCCCAAGGAATGTTAACTCTGATAGATACTGGTCTCCAGACAACGCAGGTTAAAAGGCAAAGGGCCTGGCCTCTCTATTATGTGGAGTCTTACTTTAAATAGCTTCTATCCAGAGCTACTGTCAGTCATTCTGTCTGTCTAAAATGAAAACAAGAAACAGAGCAGGAATCCACTGTTGTTGTGGAAGTCATATTGTACTTCTGCTTGGGGGTCTAATGCTTATGCTTAAAAATTAACCTGTTATTTAAAAAGAATGTCAATGGTTGGTTTGCATAGGAACAGGATAAAATTACAGAGATTCTGGGAAAGTGTGTGCGTGTGTGTGAGAGAGAGAGAGAGAGACCAGCACAATGAGGGCTGGAGAATAAAAACACTCTATCTTGATAGCCTCTGCTGAGAGTCTCCAAGTCATACAGGAGCCCTGTGGAATTAGAGCTATCAAGGGAAAGCAAAGTGCCCTCATCCCGTTAGGTAGGTGCAGACCGAATGATGGATTATTTCACTGTTTTTATTTTAGTACGGTTGTATTAAAATACTGATGTCTACCGCTTTCTGTGACGCAGCTTACAAACTACACAGATGTTTGAGGTGTACACCAAAACACCGCATCACAGTTCCAAGGAGGTGGGACGGAAGGATGAGATGGTTCACCATGGGGTGCAAAAACTCCACTCTGGGGGCAAAGGTGCTGGCAGTAAAACAGAGTGGGAAGAGAACAAGGACGTAAAATCAGACAGATTTAGAATTCCAAGCAAAGGTGAAGCAGAAAGATATGGGAACACGTGCATTCCTTCCGCGCTGCTGTTATTGCCCCTGTCCTATTTGTTCATCTGTGCTCCCCACAGATCTAAGAATGGAGTTGCGTATGGTGCCCCTGCGTTGTCCAAGCCTTCAGCAGGTGTCAGTTCGCTGCCAAGAAGTTTGTGGCCAGCATCAGCGGAGCGCACCCAGCAGCTGCTCCTAAGAAAGTAAACACTCCCAACATGCACTGAGGCGCAAGGAGAGGCTCAGGTTCCTTGCACTTCCCTGCTGAGGCCAAAAGGACTAATAATTAACCGCTCCTCCTTGGACCTACGGGAGGCAGGGAACAGAGCCTACGCCAGGCTCAGGGAGGAGCCGCGCGCCCGGGGCTCCGCCTGCACTGGCCACGGACCTTGCCTGCAGGTGGATCCTCGGTGAAGCCCGGCACCCAGAGACGCCAAGTAGCCAGAACTCCTGACCCAACCCCGGGCGGCACAGTCTTCGCAAGGAGTGCAGCCCAACACCTGTGGATGGAGCTCCCAGTGTGAGCAGCAGGTGAACACACGTGGATGGGGAAGAGGACCCCTGAAGGGCACTCCTGGGGTAGGGAGGATAGCAGGATCCAAGGCTCCAGAGTTGAATGAACGCGAGCTTTTTTTTCAGCAGGCCGAACCCCGGACGTTCGCTTTCTCAGAATACTCAGTTTTGATCAAGGTAAGGCGGTGGGGAGGGTGGGGAAAGCAGGAGTGAGTGGGCAGAGGGGTGGAGTGAGTGTGTCTGTCCTGGCCCTCCTCCCTTTTCTCCCCACCTCCCAGGAGCCATTTACCTGGAAGTGCACCTGGTCGCACCCGCTTGCAAACAAGCCAGGCTGTTTTGATGACACCCCCTACTCTCCGGGTGGTCTGAGCCTGTGAAACTTCAAGCTGGGAAGATCCTTTTCGTGAAGCACGCTGCTAAACCTTTGTTTGTTTTCACAAAAGGACATAGAAGTCACCTCCAGAAAACTGAAAAAGATTTCCAACGTAATTTCAGGCTTCGCCTTTCCATGAAAAGGAGATCATAAATAATTACACGGGCCTCTGGAAACTGAAGTTACACTTGCTAAAGCAGAAGAGGCACAGCTCCGTTTCTGGCTTTGCTGTTTAGCAGCGTTTGCCCCTTTGCAATTTACATAGCTTATAGGATCTTCTGAAGTTTGTCATCTGTAAACAGACATCATACCAGAAAGGGCTCCGTGGGAACTATTCATCCTGCAGCTGTTGTATACAGGGCATCTCCTTCTGGCATTAAGAAATAAGCAGCTTTCTCTGGGGAGCATACCGGAAGGGTGACTTGAGCTGGGAGACCAGGCTACGTGGGATGCTGGTATTGAACTGGTTCCAGAAAGTAGATCCAGGACACACAAGCAGGTGGCAAGCAGGCACAGCACCCCTCTTAGTGGCAATGAACTTCTCTGGTTTCTTGCCACTTTTCCAACAGAATATGACAAGTGTGACAAGTTTAAGTATATTTGCTATACTGAGTCACTTATTTTAGAAGTGTGTGTGTGTGTGTGTGTGTGTGTGTGTGTGTGTGTGTGTGTATCAATCCGTTATTTCTAGAAGGGAAAAAAAAATGTATACTGGGAGAGTACGCACAAAACAAAAAAATGTACAAAAGTCTCATCTGTGGGATCCGTGGCATTTGAGTTTTGTCAGAAAGCTTGCTTTTGAATAACTTGCAATATACCACATGGGCTGTGTTTTTATATTGCAGCACATGCTCAACTGTGTATATTAAGATGATACCAGCTTTTGTTTATATCTACGTACAATGAACATCAAAGAAAAGTTGGTTAAGTTTGGTTAGGCTTTACCTCATAAGCTTGCAAGACCAGGAAAATGTTGTTTTAAAAGGCACTTTTGTTGTTGCTGATTTTATTGATACTGCTCTGAGAAGGGAACAAACTAGGTAACAGTGACTAGCTGTTTTCACTGGTGTCATTTTAATATTTTTCACTTTATTAATATGAGGCACTTAAACGTTTTCTTATTAACCTATAGCTTAACATTGTCATATGTTGATGGATTGCTTTTTTGGATTACAAAGCTGAATTCTCCAGTCTTCTAGTAAGCGGGTATTGACAGAAAAATTGCAAATGAAATGCTAAAGTCAACCTGATTGAACTTCGCTTTTTTACTGTCTTCTGGGGTCTGATTGGGCTACAGTGTGGTTCAGCTAACAACTGAATAAATTAGAGTCCCTGTATTCATTTAACATTTTGAAATGAGGAAATATGCTTTTGTACTAAGTATATGTTGTTGGAACTCCTCATGCAGGCTACCTGAATTTTATTTATCTTGAAAGACATATGCATAAATAGAGAACAGTAACCCCAACCTGAGATCAATTTGACCATATTTGAAATTGAGATTATATATCTGTATACACATACACATGTACTCTACTTTTCTAACACATGTAACATTTTATGATGAATTATGAAATGATTTGGTCAGAGAAAGAAGGTGAACTAATCAACAGTGATTAGAAAAAAACAACTTTCCCAATTACTGTCAAAATATTGCAACATGCACATACAGTGTTTTAACATATAATTAAGAGTTTCATGGCTAATTTTTCTGTTAATTTCTTAAAATAAGAAACACCCTGTACTTCTAATTAAAAGTAGAAACCTAATGTTAACAGTTCATTTATTTTTAGAGATTCATTGATTACAGTGCAGACAGGAAATTCAATGTTGCTAGAGGACATGGACTTCTTACAAAAGTTTACGTCTTTTTAAATACTCAAATATAGACCCGTTGAAGAGACAGTCTTAGATGAGGGACTCTGGTATACTCCCCTTTGCATGAAAATCTAGCATTAGAAGGCTGTTATATTGTAAATACTAATCTATATTGTTCAGTTCCATAAATTATGGTGTCCTCATCACTGTTATAACAATTTCAGGAACCAAGACAAATAAAGTCCCTGCTTGTAGAAGCTGAACTTGGACATGCCTCGTCTTCTAAGTCATGAGGGCATTACCTTAATACATGAAATAGATGATTGAAGGGAAATTACACCATCGCTTACATCCTGCTAAATGGTGCTTGGAAGAGGGTTTTGCAGTCAACAATTGAACAGGAGCAATGAATCATGATCTCTGTGAAATCAACCTTAAAGTTGATTCAGATGAAACAAAGAACCCTTGGACTCTGCCAAGGGCCTTCTCAAAACATGGCATTTGCTGACCCCACCAGCTCCTTCTGAGTGTCCAACATGCCTGAAGCCCTTAAGTGGCTTTTGCTCCTCCTTCCTTCTCCTTCCTGAGGATACTCTGGGCAGAATCAAGCACAGGGCCATGTCATGTCCAAAAAACAGTGAAGGTTTGGCATCTTTAGATCCCACTGGAACTAACAGTAATGATGCACTCACACAATACAATGCCAGAGTTGGATTCCTGGCCCCAAACCCTGTTGTGCTTTCCTGCTAATGCTAACCCATTTGGTTCCAGCCATCCAAGTGGGAGACCTTGATTAAGTTCCCAGCTCCTGGCCTGGGCTGGCTTTTGAGGGTATTGTTTGAGAATAGGCCATTTGGTAAGAGTTTCTATTTCTGTCTCTATCTCATTGCAATAAATATCTCTTAAAAACATACTCTACTAACTCAAAAATAATTAGATAATGGATGGATGGGGTTATGGATCTTTCGTCTCATGTCCTAGAAATGATGTGCTGGCATCAGGCTCTGATACTGTCTACTCCAAGTTTCTTCTCTACTCCAAGTTTCTTCTCTACTCCAAGTTTCTTCTCTACTCCAAGGTTGCAGTCAGAGCTTTGGGAGAATCGCCTTATTTTGGAGAGGAACACTTATTTATAGTTTTCTGTTATTTCTTGAGGGTGATATAATGTTTTTAAATTTCAATTTAAAGCCCTTAATATAGCCTTAATTCATAATTAAAATGCACAGTTGCTGCCATGTGATACTTTCTCTTTTTAAAGCTACTAATATTTTGTATGTAGATATGTGTATTTTATGGAAGATATGTTCCTAGAATATGAGTAAAAAAGCACATATGCAGTCAAAAAATAATAATTATTCATAATCTCACCTCTCCTGATTTCTCCGTTCATATTTTAAGGTACATCTCTTTTCCCTGAATGTACTCTATAGTTTGTATCTTTCATCTATGTACCTGGATATAAAAAGATATTTCACAAAATTCATGGAAGGTTAGGCTTTTGGCACAGCAGAGAGAATGCCACTTGGGACACCCGCATCCCTTGTCAGAATATTGTGGCTCAGTCCCAGTTCTGCCTCCAAGTCAGCTTCACACTAATGTGCTCCCTGACAGGCAGCAGGTGCAGGCTCAATGCCTGGGTCGCTCACGCCCATGAAAGGGGTTTAGAGGGAGTTGTGTGCTCCTAGGCTTGGCCTGACACAGCCCTGACTCCTGTAGGTAACTGGGGAGTTAGCTAGTGGGTAAATTTCCCTCTGTCTGCCTTCCCTGTTTTTTCAGATAAAAAGTAAAAATAAATTCTTTTTGAAAAAAAATTTAGAATTCATGGAAAAAAATGAACTCAAAAGATAAGTTTATTTCTCTGGAAAAAATTTTTTAAATAAATGCACATATTGTCATAATATGTATTCTATGTAGGGTGTTTGAAGGTCCCTTGTTCCACTACAGTTTTTCAGTCTGGAATAATGAAATAATGGCAGTTCTGTTCTAAAGGACCCAGTAGATCAATTAACCTAATAGGATTCAACAAAGAAAGTAGAAGTTAATCAGAAAGCTGTAGATAACATGCTATGAAAATTAAAAAGCCAGAGAAAGGTACTTTTGCTAGAAAATGTTGACATTTGTGCATAGACATGCACACATATATTTAGTTCTTTGTAATTGTGAGCCCTGTGACACTCCAGGTACCAAACAACCTCCTGATTAAGGAGCTGCAGACAAGGATATCAGTTAGGCTTCCAAAGCAGCACTAGAGCAGAAAAGGAACCCATGAAACGTTCACTGGATATACGAAGGAGTGAACCAAATTTTCCACTTTTAAATAAGTAACCATTTAACAACTCTATGATTGGGCTCAGAAAGGCACATGAAATGAATGGTTCATTTACTTCCTGTTAAGCTGATTCTGGCCAGAAGGTAACTGGCAAGCCCAGGCAAGCCCACACCCAGCTAGGAAGAGAGGAGAGGTGGACCGTGGATGCTTCGGTACTTGCTGGGCATTCCTCAGGCCTCAGTGCTACCTGGTGTTGCCTCTTCGGGTCCCAGATCCCCTGGCCATCAGCATTTGACTCCAAATTCCTGAGTTCTCTCATTCCTAGACCCTCTAGTACTTCCCAGTGCTATTTATTGCTCCGGGACTTGATTGCTGAACTAAGTCTGTGTCTTTCAAACTGCATTCTATCTGAGCAAAGAGAAAAACTAGGTAATAAAACCTATTAAATAAGTGATCTTATTTCACACACAAACTAAGCCCACAAGCTCTGGCCCCAGGTCCTAGTCAGAATGACATCATCCATCCTCTTAGTGAAGTGTTGTAGGTTTGTTTCAGCCACCTTCCTTTTCAGCTTGTCACTCTAAGAATAGTTCTCCCCACAGCCCAGTGCTGTGGCCTAGCGGCTAAAGGCTTTGCCTTGAACACGCTTGGAAAATTCAGAGTAAGACCACAAGGCTTCTAGATGCAATTTTTCTTGTTTCATCAATACTCTCCACCTCTGCTCTTCATGACCCCTCTACCCTTCTATTGATACGCCTCTAAGAAAACTAGATCAGACCCTCAAATCTCCCAAGTCTTTTTAATCTAAAAGGCACCAACAAGGGTCCTGCCATGTTTTAATTTGCTACAAATTATGGTGAATGGGAAAAAGAGGAAAATCTATGTAAATGCGTAGTCCTATGCCTCACTTTGACAATTAATAGCAATGAGATTCTTACAAAAATTGTATTTTTACTTTTCATGTACTTAAACCATTTGAATATTTTATTGAGTCATTTTTAGATCTGACCTGCCCACTATTATTTTCCCTCAGTTACAATGTCCTGCTGATGAACAGGCATTCCATTCTGTTTTCACTTTCCTCCTTTAAAGTTTGTTCAACTGTCTTTCTGCCAAAGCTCAGTGAGTACCAATCAGGGCCTGTGGAATCATTCCATCACATCTAAAATCTGAAGTCAGCTGTGACTTATTTCACATAGACCACAAGTCAGACGGTGACATTACATAGAAACCATTCATTCTTGTAATCTATGTTTCAGTGGTTTTATCAATTCGGAGAGGGAACAGAGCACAGAACCACTCCTGTAACACTTGAGCCCATCAATGCCAGTTTTCACCAATGACCATAAGAAGAGCTCCTGCTGGAGACTTTTCTTCAGAAAATCCTTGGGGGCCCGGCGCGGTGGCGCAAGTGGTTAAAGGTCCTCGCCTTGCACGCCCGGGATCCCATATGGGCGCCGGTTCTAATCCCGGCAGCCCCGCTTCCCTTCCAGCTCCCTGCTTGTGGCCTGGGAAGGCAGTCGAGGACGGCCCAAAGCTTTGGGAACCTGCGCCCGCGTGGGAGACCCGGAAGAGGCTCCTGGCTTCGGATCGGCATAGTATCGGCCCGTTGCGCTCACTTGGGGAGTGAATCATCGGATGGAAGATCTTCCTCTCTGTCTCTCCTCTCTGTATATCCGCCTTTCCAATGAAAAAATAATAAAAATAAATCTTTAAAAAAAAAAAAAAAAAAAAAAAGAAAATCCTTGGGCTCTCTAACGGTTGGTCTCTGGCTTGTAGAGGACAACTTAGTTGTGTCCCCACCTTCTGGAAGGGCCGTAACAGCTCCCTGGGTTCTTGTTATCAGGGCTCCATGCTCATGTTGGAATCACCCCTAACACTATTGCTTTGGGGATTGGATTTCAACGCATGAATTTGGCAGATAGGAAGCTTAAGCTGTAATCCAGGAGAAAGATGACAATGGTTTGTCTGAAACTGGTGGCAGGGCAGTTGGAAGCTTTTCATTCAGATTGCTGATGTATGGAAATAGAGCAGCTAGAACTTTTTTTGGATGGGAATATTTATGAAGAAAACAAGACTGAACCTTTGGTGCTTAACTGGATGGACGGGAAAGAACTGGGGAAGAGAGAATTCTAGAAAATGTCATAACATCATGGTTCTATTGCAGGCATGTTGTATTGAGATGCCTGCTAGTTAAGTAGAGCTTAATGGCAGCAACTGAGTCCAGACCTCAGTGGAGAGAATGCGCTGGAGAGGGCACTTACGGGGAGGAAAACACGAATAGAGAAGAAGATAGCCAATAATGGACCACTCAAAGTACTCAACATTAGGGATCTTGCGGAGGAATCAACAGAGGAGACATAAATGTTGAAACCTGTGAGACAGTGAGAAAATAGAGGAGAGCTCTGAGAAAAAGCTGCAAGAAGAAAGATCTTCACAAGGCAGGAAAAATCCATCCTGCCAAATGCTGCTGCAAGGAGGAAACAAGGAAATGAAGTGAACTGCATGGCAAGGATAGGCCATGGATATGTTGAAGGAAAGGTGCTGGGAAGGTAAATTCAAGCAACAACCATCAGCCATCTCAATGCGGGACGGAGAAGCTATGTTTGCATCTCAGGGCCATTCCTGGACATGGCGACTCCTCTCTAAGGAACACTACGAACCCTGACTGTGAAACGTTATAAGGATAAAATCTAGGTTTAAAACTCACGGCTTGGAAGTCAGAGTAAGAGTTGTGCAAATCAAACAGCCTGAACAAAATCCTGTGATTGCATGACTGGGATTTGCTGGGCTCATGCTAGAAGTTTCTGACCCTTGGAGCCACTTGGCTGGGATGGAGAAGCCCCTATTCTTTCCAGCATGAATACCCCAAGCATCCTCCATGAACAGGCACCCAAAAGGATGACCACTGACAATGATTTGCCACCAAGAAGATGTGACCTCATTCAAAGCAGGGAGATGGCATCAGCAAAAGAAATCATGCAAAACCCAACAATGGGCATACGAATCATAATAGTGTAGGTGAAAAGGCTATGGGAGACTTTAAAGAGATCACAACCGAGTGGAAACTGCAATGCTGCAGAAATCTAAATTTGCAGTCACGAGGTTCCTTGGATGCTCAGGCTTGTCGAGAGGAGACTCCCTAGTACTGAATGTCCATTTAACTGAGGGACAGCTTTGATCTTTAATTTGGAGAAGTAGACATAGGTGCAATTGCAGAAAGCCTGAATGTCATTTCTTAAAAATAAGGTCCAAGGATAGTGTGTGAGCAGAAAGAGGACATGCTGATCAGAGTGGGGAAAGTGGAGACTCCGGGGTAGCATTCACCTTAGAGACTAGTACAAGATGCCTGATGCAAACCACAAAGTAGCCACAAGCCCACTTCAAAAGGTTCATGGAAAGTGTAGTTCAAGTGTATTCCTTGTATCAGTAAGATATATCAATAGCAGAATAGCATTTTTTTTTTTCTTCCCCTCTTTCTCCCACTCTCTTCCCTGGTATTCTAGAGAATTAAGACATAAAATGCCTTTCACTCATCTGGTTTGAAACCTGGTTTGAAAGGAGAAAGAAGACATACCCTCTTTCATCTTTTCTTTTCCTTCATTTTATTTTTCTTTTTAAAGAACATTGTGTTGCTTAGTGAGATAAGCTAATCTCCAGAAAGGTAAATATCACATGATGTCCCAGATTGGTGTTAATTTGCATACAGAGTACAAAATAATGAAATGTGCAAGAAGGAAATTGACGTTTTGAGATGTGCTTGTTGTTTACAGCCCTTGTCCCTAGTCCTGAGGAACGGTGACCTTTCTACTTACTACTTACTGAATTCTTCTTTTTTTTTTTTAAACATAACACAATTATAATTTCTTTCAAGCTAGTATGTCTTTTTTTTAAGATTTATTCATTTTTATTACAAAGTCAGATATACAGAAAGGAGGAGAGACAGAGAGGAAGACCCTCCGTCCGATGATTCACTCCCCAAGTGAGCCGCAACGGCTGGTACTGCTGATCCGAAGCCAGGAGCCAGGAGCCTCTTCCGGGTCTCCCACGGGTGCAGGGTCCCAAAGCTTTGGGCCGTCCTCGACTGCTTTCCCGGGCTACAGGCAGGGAGCTGGAAGGGAAGCGGGGCTGCCGGGATAGAACTGGCGCTCATATGGGATCCTGGGGTATTCAAGGCGAGGACTTTAGCCGCCAGGCCACGCCACCGGACCCAACTTACTGAATTCTTGATTTAGTGGAGGATCAAGCTTCTGATTATAAAGTAAACCAGAAGTATTCAGTTGCAAAAACTCAAAGGAAAAATAAAAAACTGAAAAGGGGGAGTAGAAGAAAAGGGAGGAAATATAGGGTGGGAAGTATCATTATTCTCTTAAAATTATACAGCAGCACAATCCACAATAATGAAGGCATGGAAGCAACCCAGATGCCTATTGGAAAAGGAGTGGATCAAGGAACTGTGCTACCTCAACTCTATGGGATGCTGCACAGCCACTAAAAGAGTGAAATCCTATCACTTGTAACACAGTAATACCAATCAGAGAGACTATTTTCCTCAGTGAAATAAGCCAATCCCAAAAAAGACAGATAACATATGTTCCCTCTGACATAAGATCAATTGATATATAGGTAAACATGCATATGCATATATTCACCTGGAGGAACTGTATAACGGAGACCAGCATACTAGGAAGTGCAGATACACTGCAGCTTGCATCTCTACTCCCAAATAAAAGCAGGACTCCCAGGGAAATAGTTAAATGCACCTTGGCAGTGTGACATTGGGTCTTCTGCCTTTGCCCGTGCTTACAATGCAGTGCTACACATAAGTAACAGAATGTTAAACCAGTAACTCTTACTAAAGGACTAACTACCATGATAACATGGGGAGAAACTGCAGGAGGGGAAAGATAAAGGAAGGGAGGGGAGAGGCATGAAGGAACCCCTATACTTAAAAAACCACATCAGGGAAAAATAATAATTTCAAAATTACATGTATGAAACACCTGATTTACTATCTTCATATGAATAAAAATTCAAAGAAAAAAAGTTGCTTTCCAGTTCACTTCAAAAAATTTATTTATTTGAAAGACAGAGTTACACAGGGAAAAGGAGAGATCTTCCATTCATTTGTTCGCTTCCCAAGCAGCTACAATGATTAGGCTGGCTCAAACCAAAGCTAGATATTCCATCCTGCCAGTTGGCAGGGGACAGCTTTACCTCTTTATACTACTATATCGGCCCCTCTAGTTCACCTTTGTATTCTGGCTATAGACATCTATAATTCCATAGGCATAAAACAAAGGCAACTAAATATTCAATTTATGCAAAATGCAACAATCAAAAAAATCTATGTTAAACCTCTGATCATGTGCTAATGCCAATTAAATGAACCTATCAAGAAGGAGATTATTCAAGTCTGACCGAGTTTCCAGTGCCTGAAGGAGACTGCAGGTTATTGTGTTACACTTAATGAACCTTCAAGTCAGAGCTTGATTTTGCCTGCCTGGAAGTCTGTAGTTGTGTTTGTCTAACTGGGGCAGAGTTCAACCGGTTGGGGTTAAGTTGTCATAGAGAAAGTATAATTCCTTGTACAGAGTCATAAAGGAGAAATTTCTTGGTAGAAATAACTCAAAGAGCTACCAACTGCCCAGTCTTCCCTCTCCTTGAGCCTCTGGTTTGGAGTTTTTCACTGACAAAACACTTCTCCCTCTTTTGCTTGCATGTGAACCTCTACTTAAAAACTCTGCATAGGAGACTCAACAAAATAGTCTTTCTAAATCAGGAAGCAATGTACGAATACATAGCAGAAATAGATCACTTGTGCCATTCTAATGTTTAGGGCATCGCTGGACCGACTCAGGAAGCAGGGAGACGACCATAGCATGCTGGCTCAGCAATATCCATCTTGGATCTTCATCAACGACAGGACATTCATAACCAGGTAATCACACACTTAGAGTATATGTTATCCCTCACTAAATAATTCAAGGTTTTCTGAACTTTATGATCAACCAGACTGATACTATGAATCACCATTTAGAATGCTACTTGAGAAGTTAAGAAAGCATATTGCTAAGGCCCCCTAATCTATTTTCCTCTCTTGGAACAACTGAGACGGAGGAGCCGAAAGATGAAATAATGAAAATAGCACAGGATCCGACATGTACAGGGAACGGGAAGAGAAATGAAAGCAAAGAAATGGTAGAGAGCAGTAGATGCACGTGATATGGCATTGGAAGTGGGAGACCAGGAAAAACAAATGTGATCATGGATGAAATGAAAGCCACAGTTGGAAGATAAGGATGAATTATGAGAGGTTGGAAGAGGACACAAAGTGAAATGTTGAAGCCATATTTAAGCATTCCTCAAATGCTTGTGAACAGATTCTCTCATGGATCCTTAGAACCCAGCAATGAGCCAAAAAGGGGTGTTCGGGGCCCTCAGCTTACTGGAGCTATGCCTACTGGGGATGTGCTGGTTTTGGTTCTCAAATCTTCAGACATTCCCTGAGGTCAGCCCAGCATCCATCCTACGTAGCTACCATGCATCCCTGTCACTGTTCCCTGACTCACTGACAATGCCATGAATTAGCACCTCTCCCTCCTAAAAGCAAAAGGAAATAAAAATGAAGGGAAAAAAAAAGTCCCTGAGGACAAGTATGATAGGGTTGTGTCGGTTCTTGGGATCTTTCTTGTTTTGTATGCCACGCCTTTTGTTCTCAGAGTTTCTCAGGTTTCTTGAATCCTCAGCTTTGCTAGGCCAACTTCATCTTTCATCTGTTTTATCTATTATTTATTTATTTACCTGAAAGGCAGTGAGGTGAGAGAGAGAGAGAGAGAACACTGTCATTTACTGTTTCCCCAAATGTCTGCAGCAGGTAAGGCTGGGTTCAACTGAAGCCAGGAGTAAAGAACTCAGTCCGGGTCTCTGTTGCAGGTGGCAGAGGCTCCAACATTTAAGCCATTACCTGTGACATTGGCAGGAAGCTAGAATTGAGAGCTGGGGGTCAGAGATGAAACCCAGGTTACTCAAGTGTGGGATGCTCACATCCAGTCCATGTCTAGCATGTTAATCACCAGGCAAAACACCTCCCCCATCTTCATCGTCATAGATGTACTGACTCTCCAAATGGCTTCGGAGCAACTTCATTTGCATTTGTAGTAAGCCGATTGATTGTCACACCACATCTTGCACAACTACCTTCTCTCCTTGCGTACCTCTATGTAATAACATGTCTTGCTCTTCGTGGAAGTAGACACCTGCTTGAAACCCTGGCAGTCTCCAGATCACCTCATTGCTTCCTCTTTAATATTTCAATCCCTCAATCCAAGTATCTCACTCTCCCTCTAAGATCCTTCCCGAGCCTCAGTTAGGTTCTAGCCTGTCCTCTATAATTACTTATGTATTTGTTTTTTAATAATATTTACTTTCTGGGCCCGGCATAGTAGCCTCATGGCTAAAGTCCATGCCTTGCACACACCAGGATCCTTTATGGGGTGTCGGTTTATATCCCCGGCAGCTCTGCTTCCCATCCACCTCCTTGTTTATGGCCTGAGAAAGCCTTTAAGGACATCCCAAGACCTTGGGACCCTATACCTATGTGGGATACCCAGAGGAGGCTCCTGGCTCCTGGCATTAGATCAGCTCAGCTCCAGGCATTGCGGCCACTGGGGGAGTGAATCAGTGGACAGAAGATCTTTCTTTCTGCTTTTCCTTCTCTCTGTATATCTGATCTTCCAATAAATTAATAATAATAATAAATTATTAGTAAAGGTAATTGAAAATTAATTGATAATATAATAATTATAAATCTATGATTATAACATAATTGCAATTATTATGATAATCACTATCATTTCATAGATGATAATGTAATTACAAAAGCTGGAAAAACCTAAAAACAGGGCCTGGCAGTGTGGCCTAGTGGCTAAAGTCCTCGCCTTGCACGCCCGGGATCCCATATGGGCGCCGGTTCTAATCCCAGCAGCTCCACTTCCCTTCCAGTTCCCTGCATGTGGCCTAGGAAAGCAGTTGAGGACGGCCCAAAGCCTTGGGACCCTGCACCCGCGTGGGAGACCCGGAAGAGGCTCCTGGCTCCTGGCTTCGGATTGGCATAGCACCGGCCGTTGCGCTCACTTGGGGAGTGAATCATTGGACGGAAGATCTTCCTCTCTGTCTCTCCTCCTCTCTGTGTATCTGACTTTCCAATAAATAAATAAATCTTTTTTTTTTTAAATCCTAAAAACATGTAAATGTTATGAATAAAAAGAATGCACACCTACCACTCAGGAAAAAAGGAAGATACACTGGTTTGTTTACATCATCTAAGAGGACCATCTTAAGCAGATGAGTCTCCTTGGCATCCTCCTCTATGTAACTGGTATTCTATTACAAACAATTTTGTGTACCTTAAAAAATCTGCCCCAGTCATGATTTTAGCAACAATGTTCCAATCAGTGATGATAGAAACACCAGAATGTAATTGCTCCCTATGTTTTGATTATCACAGTGGCTTCAGTTTTTTGGAATACAGAGGCTACTATACAGAAACACAATTACTGGAGTGAAGTGTACAGATTAATGTACTGTTATTGCTACAAATCACATTTCTTAAAAATGTCAGCAATTTACTCCTGTTCTGGCCTTGCTTGTTTCTTAGATATCTTTTCCATCTTTGCACTTTGAGGTGGCTTTGTATTGGACATGATATTAAGTAAAACATAGGTGACTGCTTATTTTTTTTCTTTCTGAACATTCATGAAAACTTAAACCAGCACATACAATCTGTGAGCGGCTCAGCAAAAATACAAGCCTACTTGTAGTTAAAAGAACTCAGCCAGAGAAATATTAGCAGCAGATGGTAATTTTAAATGGTCCAAGTTTCTTTCATAAAGTGTTATTTATTATGACAGTAACACATTTAAAATTTTATTTTTACATGTATGATTGTACAGATTTATGGGGTACAGTGTAATACATCAGCAGAAGCACTAGTGAAGACAAGACAATCAAACACTTTCATCTGCTGATCATCACCCTACTTTGGGGAGACTTTGCGCTCCTCTGTTCCTAAAATTATGTGACTCTGATCTCCCCCTCCCATCCCTGCTGCGGGACACTCAAAAATTATTCCTTCCAGCTAATTCTGCTTTAATATCCGTTATCTAACCTCCCTTTTCCACTCCTCTCCTCTTCCTTTCCACCCTCTAAAAATCAGGATTCTAATATAAAGATTTACATTTTATAGCTTTCACCTGTTAGAAACTTGATTTTTTTAAAACTGACCCAAATCATGAAAGCTGGACCTGAATGATGAGTTTGCACAGCATTGTCACACCACTCAGTCAGCATCTACTCAACCTGCCAACAAAACAGCCTTCGAGCCAGCACTCTTCTTTTTTTTTTTTTTCTTTACTTCTGAAAACATTTTTTGGTAATAGTTCCTACTAATCAGCATTGGAGGGGAAGAAAAGACAACAATTGTTGAGAATCTATTTGCATCTTGTTATTTGCAGCAAAATAGGTTGCAGTGAAACTACATAGTTTTTAGGGGACAGTTCCAAAAATGGCTCTGAGATTTCACTGACCCTTAGTTTGTGTCATATTTTGGCTCAACAGAAGGAAGCCTGGAGCTCATCTTCAGTGAGCTGGGGCTTTTATGCCCTACAGTCCATATGCTCATTGGGGCTCCAAAAGTCAGAGGTAGATATTACAACAGCATAGCACACAAACACCAGATTCAAACACAGCATTTCTCAAATCATGGCCCCGGGGCCACCTCCATCAAGTTACTCCTTAGCAGTATAGGCCCTGGCCTCTACCCCCCTGCCTTCTCCACTGACTCTGAACCGTACTGAGCCATTGCTCAAAGAAAGAAAGGATCAAGAACTTCTGACTTTCTGGCACAAACAAAATTCCTGGACCCAGAAAAAATCTCTGCAAATGTGTTACCAGAAAAAAATGTTAACCAACTGTGACAGCCAATACACATGGTTCTTGCAATTCCCCACTCATTTATTCACTTAACAAGTTGGTTTTTTTGTCTATATACTGGATATGTTTTGGTACAAGAGGGATATTACCAACTTCCTAGGGGATTTTCCTTTCCTATACGGAAATATGTAAAGACATATAATAGCATAGAACTTACCTAACTGAAACTTGGCTTTCAACAAGTTTCATAAGAATTAGATATATTTAATAAAACAAAAGTCCTGATACTAGTAGCACCATTGGCAACCTAACATTTGTCTTACTGCGGAAGGGTGTTGGCAAAGGTGAGCTTCAGGTTCTGATGGCCCAGGTTTCTATTGCTGCTTTGTTGCCTGAGGTCATCACTGTTGCGTTGCTTCACCCAGTAAATAGTCTAAGGGTGCTCAGTGTGTTTGCATTTCATAAAAGCTCCCTATGGTTGTTTTCATAACACTTTTTGTACAAGTAGTGGGATGAATACAGGGCACTTTAGCAGTGAGGAAATGTCATCTCTGCACATTTAAAAACAAAATAAAACCAGAAGTTCAAATCTAGTTTAGAATGAAGATCAGATTTCAGTCTCAGAGCCTGTTGGGCTTTGTCTACTTGTTGGCATCGACCTTTGCAGACTGTGCCTCTTCTCACAGCAGCCAAAAGGCACGTGTGCATTCCTGTCTGCAGCAAATAAGCTTAATTAGCCTGGTGTCATAAATTTTAGCAGAAAGTACATTCTTCCAAACAGCTTCTTTTTCCAAGTAGTGTGCCGGCAGCTTCTGCTTCAACAAAGAAGCCAGCCACCTGCACCGCTAAGCACGAACACAAAGAGCCAGTGTTCCCAGAGGCTGCCTCCTACCTGGCCCAGGGAGCCAGAGGGCAGTGTTTGCTCAGGTTCTCCTTCCAGGGTCCTCTCTGGTCGGAGACACAAATGCAAACACGGTGAGTTCTGAAGGAGACTCCATAAGAGAGAGCATCACTCCCTGGAAGGCAATTGGAGGTCTGTCTTTAGCAAAGGATGAAGGAGCACTTGCCAGAGTATTTTCACAAGGAGTGAGGATTTTTAACTAGGGGCAAATGATTTGAAACATATTTAGAACTATCTCCTTTAAAAATCAGAATTTCTTTTTTGGCATTGGGATTCTTTTTACAAATTCACACTATTCATAATGGAGGCTGCAGTGAATATCCAAGAAAATTTTATTACAAGAAAATGAGTAACACATCTACGACTACGTCACAGTAATTTCGCCCTCCACATATGGTAAAGTACATTTATACAGCTTTCTTTCTTTTATCTCTGTTATTTTCGATAAGCACTTAATGGTATTACTTCTTGAGCATATCAGTATGACTGATTCCTAGTAAAATTCATCTACTCTGCAAATATCTATTTCACCATTTTAGTCAGTTTATAAGAATAATATTGTTCTAAGATACACTGAAAGTGTTTCCATAGAAAGCCTGTTGATATCAAAATTCAAACACTCCAGAAACATATCATAGTATAAAATCTGCCTGAATTTTTGCATGTGTTAGCTACCCAGGTGATAGTACCCCTCCAAGATCATCATTTGATTTTTCCATTTTATTACCTAAATAAATTCGCTTTGAGAGCATAGCATTGCTGAACTACACTCTAAACTGATTAGATGCATTGCCATAAAACCCCAAACTGAGTCCACTCATTTGACATGTCGAGGGTTAATCACTGCCATTGGGGCGTTGGAAGAAAGTAGATACTTATTGCAACATGCAGAGTGAGGAACCAAGAAGTTATTGCATAATTCCCAGACTCCCTGAGGAGTTTTATTTGAAGGATCTTATAGAATGAAATTGGGGCTGAGAGGTGTGTGATCAGTTCATGTCCAAGTTCCTGGTGGGTTAGTGGAGCTGGTGACCTTCTTCTGATTGGTTAGTGATGCCATGATGGCCAGTTTGCTCCAGTTGGTCTGGGAGTTAGTTTAAGGTAGCAGTTACATTCTTCCCTGATCTTCAGGACAACACTGGCCATCTTCTGGGAGAAGCAAATGACTCCTTGAGTTGGCCTGTTGGAGCTTGCAGCCAGCTGGATTACTCCCTGAAGTCAGTGATATTTTTTAGCTAAAATGCAGGCAAGGACACCTTGGGAGTGTCTGGGTCCTGCTTTTACACTACAGAGATTTGGTTTCAACATGAGCTGCAAGTATACCACAAGAGCAGCTAAAGGGTACAACAGTGAGAAAAGACAGACCAGAGTCCTAGTTGCATGCAGTCTGCCCTCAGAAGCTGCAACTCTCAAATATGGGCTTTCCTCAGAATCAGTAAGAGGGGGCTTGTTCAACTCAAGGTGCCTAGACCCTGCCCCCAGACTATATAATTCAAATGGCTCCAAGTTCTTAAGTGGTACAGGTACTGCTGGTCTACAGATCATATTTTGAGAATCACAGGCCTAAAGACCTCAAACAAATTAAGGTTAAGTGTTCGGGAAGTGAAGAGCCCAGTTCCAGGAAAGGAGGGCCTAGCTGAAACAGAGGGTTCCAGTAAGATTCCTCCCTGAAGGCAGCATTTGTAAGGAGGTATAATGGCATGGGAAGGAACTAACATGGCATGGCACTCCTGACACAGGGGCTCTGCCCAGGATCCTGATGGCCAGGCAGTGGCAGCACACTCATAATAGCTGAGTACAGAACACAAAAAAAGCATCATTTGAAAGGAAGCTCTAGGAGAAGTCAAGAGAGACCAAGACTTGACCTGTGCGATAAGGAAAGAGAGGTTTTACCCATCAGCCATTGGAAGGCAAGCAGATGACATGGGTCAGGTGTGTTCCATTCATGGACTCAAAATATAGTATGAACAACAGGTGGAGGATGAGCAGAATGGAACCAAAGAAATGGCTTAGCATATTCTCAATCAAATGTAAGGAGAGTAAGTCCTCAGAGTCATGGCTGTGTTATAGAAAGGCAAAGCAAGAGGTGGCAGGTCTAAGGTCATGTCACCAGCTCATGCTTCTTCCTTTGGTGGAAACCAGAATCACTGGCCACCTGCTATGTCTCAGACCCTACCAGAGGCCCTGAAGGATGAAAAGGACAGCAACAAAGAGAATTAAACACTTCATACCATACAATAGATTGATGATCTCACCTCCTAAGACAACAAGCATGATCCCATGTGCACAAAACTCCCAGTTGTTGCTACAAACGACGTTACTTTACAGCAAGCGGGCACCTACTGTAAGTGTTGTCTAACTTGGCTTGTGTTTGCAATTCAACTGACTTTAAAAAAAAAACCTATAATGCTTGAATAAGAAAAGAATGAGAAGAAAAATGAAAACACAGATCAAACAGAATCAAGACCAAAAAATGAGGAGCTTGTTTCACTCTTCCACAATGAAGTTTCAGTTCAGCAGTTCAGTCCTCCTGCTACAACATCCTCTTTCTAAGAACTTCATCACACCATTCTGATTTCGTGTTCTCATAAAACTTACTCCTCAATAAAATTATTGTATATCTTTATTTGTCATTTCTTCCTTTCTTTCTTTCTTTCTTTCATCCTCTACCAAAACGTCAGTCCAATCACAGCCTTGAGACTTTGTGCATCATTGCCCACCTCCTCCAGGATCTCTCACAGTGTTCATTGCATAGTAACCCCTCTGTACATTTCTTTCTTAAATATGAGTGAGTATGAGAAAGACCAGCCTGCATGAATGAAGTCCAGCTGTTGATGTAACTTCCTGACTGCCACCTGGAAATATTGTTTCATAACTCAGGGCGAAAGGATTGTCTGTGTAGTACAACTCTCTATTATACTTTCTATTCAAATGTCTAGGCTGCTTATATGTGATTATTTTAGTTCTATTTAGAATGATCTCATATTTCAGCCTGCAGTCTTCTCATTAAAAGGCTTCCCCTGATCCTCTCCCTCTGCCTATCTTTCTTTCCCTCTCTTTCTTTTCTGTAATTAGAGGGGGACACAGAGAGAGACCACTCCTATTCTCTGATTAATTCCCCCGATGTTCACAATGACTAAACCATGGTCACGCCAATGCCTGGAGCCGGGAACTCAATCCAGGTCTCCCATGGAGCTGTAGGGAGCCATCACCACTGCCTAGCAGGAAACTGGAGTCAGGAGCTGGAGCCAAGCACTGAACCCCAGTATTCTAATACTGGGAAATACAATGGTGTGCTAAACAGCATCTTATCTGCTAGGTCCAATTCCCATCCCTCCTCTCTCTTTAAAGAGTAAGATCACTGTGGTTTTTAGCTTCTAAGTCATTAAGAAAATGAATCCCAAAGTGTGATTCCTGAATAGCGGTGTCAGTTCACCTGGGCATATGTTGGGGATGAAAATTATGAGGATTCCTCAGCGAATAACACTGCAGGTGATTTTAACTCCAGTTCAGAACTCTTGCTGTGAGGGTGAGTTGAGAATCCTTTATTTAATACGAGTGTGGCCCACTGGGTTTCATGTGTCCATGTCTTTGGGGCATATGGTTTCTTTTTTGTAGATGCCTTCAGTATTTTCTTAGTGAGTATTTCTTCATCTATTCGTTCCCAGACAATTGGCTTTTATATAATATATTTTAATGTAACAGCGCATCAAATCCCCATTTTGGACTAGAATGAAAATATAAGAACTATACAGACTTGTAAAGTATCTGGGCTGTGAGCTTTGTGGCTTTGTGTGTGTGTTTTGGGCCAGACCAGATTAGACAGTGGAGAGACTTCCTTGTTCTTTCCTTCCTGCTCGCTTGATGGCCCTGGTGGCCCCTAGGAAGCCAGCTGCTGGTGATAAGAGAAACCAAGGTCTAAAGTAGCACCAGCTCCTTGTCGCCAACCACACAGGTTGTAAATTTGTGAAAAAAAGTTTTTTGTTTTTGGTATTGCATTTCAGAATCCAAACACAAAGCCAAAGGGCGTAGTTAAGTGCTTCTTCTCATTTAAGAGCGAAAAACTTGCTAAAGTGGGGAAAGTACCAAATACGAATATTTGGTAAAATCTTCAAAAGTGGTCAGATGTCATAACTAGAGAACGCTTCCGCTTTCATCAGGAGCATGAACACTGGAAAAATGCCTTTATTTTATAGCTTCCTTGCCATATTTAATCAATATGCAGGGACACGGTTCCAAGTTACTCTCATCTGGGGAGTTTTCATACTTAGAGTAGTCTGAAAGCACTCTTTGTTTTCTACCTGACTAACCACCACTTCGGGTTCCTTTATAATACTATGAAGCTATCCCTTTATCTTTATTCCCTTTGCTCTTATCTGGTAGATTCCAGAAGCTGAGAACCCAAGAGCCAGATGGAATGGTTCAAGTGGCTAATCTTCCAACTGCAAGTGCCAGGATCCCATATGGGAACCAATTCATGTCTTGGCTGCTCCACTCAGTACAGCTCCCTGCTTGTGGCCTGGGAAATTAGAGACTGGCCTGAAGCTGTGGGATCCTGCATCCATGTGGGAAACTCCTTGCTCCTGGCTTCAGATCAGTTTGGTCCAGCTGTTGTGGCCATTTGGGGAGGGAGCCAACAGATGGAAGATTTTTGTTTCTCTTTCTCTGTAGATCAGCCTTATCAGCAAGAATAAATTAATCTTAAAGAAAGAGAGAAAGAAAAAAACCCGAGAGCAGCCTATGCATCTATCCATAAAAGGTGCCAAGCCCATTTTTTATAAGGGATAATCTTAAAAAAAAAAAAGTGGCCCAGAAAATACAAAGTTATAAAAGGACTAAGCAGTGGGAGGGTGCTTCTCTGTTGGCATGAGAAAAGGACAACTCTGTCACGCAGTGGATTAGCTCCATAGCACTCATGGGAAATCCTGTGTCCTGCAGGTTATCAGCAGTCAGCACCAAAAAAGCAGGTGACGTCTAGGAACTTGACCGCTTGCAGCAATAGACAAGTCACAGGTGCCATCAATCCCACCAGCCAGAATCCAGACTATCCCAGCAGAGCTGCTGGAACAGTTAGACATTTTTGCTTTGCAACAAGGGCAACCCCTGGGCACATGTGCCTTGCCGAAGGCTTTGAAGCTGGGCGAGGTAGGCAGAATTCTGACCTGAGAACTCAGGACTTGCTTTTTCACCTCAGTCCAGGCAAGCTGCTCTCACGCAACTTCTCAGTTCATTTGCAATGGAAATGGGAAGAGATCCCTTGGTGGCCCATTGGACCTCTCTGCTGAAAGTAAAAGGCATTCCTTTTTCTTCATTATCTGAGTCAGGGGATGAGGCCAAAAGCAAGAGGAGCCACAGCCCTGGCTGCTACTCCTGAAAGAGCTGCCCATGCTTTCAGTGTACTGCCGGGCTTTCTGAGGGTGAAACAGGTGCAGAGAATTCTGGCAGTGCTTGTGGGTATCAGGAAAATGGGATGATGTTTTGTTTTGGAAGATTGTTTCCCTTTATAGCCTCTGTTGTCATTATTTTTCCTGATTCCATCTTTTCACAAACATGTTTATATTATATTTTTATGGATGTGAAACAGAAAAAAATCATAAATGCTTTACACACTTACTATAAAGACTTTGGAAAATAAACAGAATTACAACACTCAATAATGTTCACTGGCATTGGGGCTGGGAACAAATGTGGCAGGTCCAGACTGCGGTACACACATGTGCACCGCTAAAACAGGGTGTGGGACGGACTGGGCAGCAACATCCACCAGCTCATACTAAGGCCAGGATGGATGGAACAGGCATGTCAGGTAAGGGTCAAGCACCCACTGGCATGAAAGAGATCTGAGTCTGGGAGTGGGCCGAGTGGGGGTACCTAGGAAACTCCTCTAGTGGGTCATAGCTCCTGCTGATAAACATGTGGTCCAGGCCTGGGTGTTGGGCAGGCTGGGCAGGGTAGCTCTATCTGTCAACCAGTGTGTAAGTTGGTTTTGGAATGGGGCAGACCAGGCAGGGCCAACCAAACCTTAGCCTATTGGCAAGTGCAGAAATCAGGATGGAATGCAGGTTATACCAGGCTAGGCTGCCACACCTGCTGGTTTGCATGAGTCAGTGATGACAGCAGATTGAGCAGGACCATGTTCCAGTATCCGCCAGCGAGAGTTGGGACTATGGGGTGGCTGGACCAAGCCAGGCTGCAGCATCTGAAGGCAAAAGCCAAGACAGGGAAGGGGCTATGCTGAGCTGGGTCAGAGCAACCACTGGCACACTTGAGATCTGTGGTTGAGATCATGCCTGGATGGGGAGCTAAAGGGATGCCCTGGCTGGGTTGGAGTTCCCACTGGTGAGTACGGGGTGCCAGAGTGGGGGCTGTGGTGTGGTCTTGACATGGATGCAGTTGTCCCTCAGCAAGGGTGTAGACTGGGTCTGGGTCATGCAAGCCTGGGCTAGACTCCAGCACCCATTGGAGCTCATGAGAACCAGAATGAGTATAGGATGATCTGGGCTAGGTCTCTGTCTCTGCTGAGCCATGTGTAAGCTGTATCTGGGTATGGACCAGGCTTGGCTGAGCTGTAGCACCCAACAGTAAGAACCAGAAAGGGTGAGGGCCGGTCAGGAAAGACTACTGTTCCTGCTAGGTCAGGAGGTGGACTAAGTAGGGCTGGCCCATGAACCCACCAGTTTGCGTAAGATCTGGCATTGGAAGAGGCTCTGATAGAGGAGCTTGGCACCTCCTCTGTCGGGACAAAGCCACTGCAGGTGAGCACCAAGAACCACGACAGGAAGCAACCCAGACCAGGCCATCGACATACATTTGGCACAGGTCAGGAGCGAATTAGACTGGGTCGGTTTATATCATCTGCTGGCAAATCAAAGAGCCAGAATGGTGTATGGTCATGCCAAGTCAGGCCGCCATACCAGCCAGTTCACATTAGGGCTGGGCTAGGCTAGCTAGACTGTAGTCCCCATCATCATGAGCTGGAAATAGAGGTGGCAAGGCAAGGTTACAGCACCCACTAGCAAATGTCAAAGTGAGGTGGGCCATGCCAGACTGGGCCACAGCACCCAATCAACACATGTAAGACACAGGGGGTGATGGGACAAACCAGGTAGGGGGACTGAAGGAGCTCCCCAAAGGGGTCACTATTCCCACTGGTAAGCATGAGAGCTGGGATGAGGGCAGACCGGGCCTGGTAGGGCTACAATACCTGTTGGCCTCATGTGAGCTGGATCAGGGGAAAGCCAGGCTGGGCAGACTGTTCCTACTGGTGCAAACATCAGCCAGAGTGGGTGTGCATTAGTTGGGCTTTGCCGTAGCATCAGCTAGCAGATACCAAGAAGCGGGGGGCGGGGGGGGGAAGGGTGCAAATTCCGTCAAGCTAAACAACAGAATCACCTGGAAAGTGCAAGATCCAGGAGTAGGAGTGGGCCCAGTAGGGAAACAGTGGGCACCTCCCTCTTTGATTGCCACTCCCATTGGTGAGCATGAGAACCAGAAGTTAGACAGGCATGGCTAGACAGAGTGGCAACCGCCGGCACATGTATGGGCTGGATAGTGGAGCTAGTTGGGTTGAACTAGGCTTCAATGCCCTTTGACATGTGTAAGAGCTGAATGGGATGTGGCACAGACTGGACCAGTCTGCTGTACATACTGGCAAGCACTGGAAACCAGGGCAGGGTTGGGTCTGGTGGGGATTGTTGCAGGTCACTCCAACTAGGCTTCAGCTCCCACTGATTTGCATGGGGGCCAAGTGTGCAGTGGGCAGGATCAGGATGGGCTGCAACACCCTTTGTGTTGAAGACAGGGCTAGAGACAACTGACCCAAGCAATTGCAATTAACCTTGTGTGTGTAGGCTGATTTGGGCAATGGACTGTGCCAGATCCTGTATTGGCATGCACACACAAGAATCAAGTCTGGCATCATCTCAGATGAAGTTTCCTTGGGAATCTCCCCAAAGAAGTCCAACTGAACCACTGGACTCAGAACACCAACCATGGAGGAAATTGCAAGTTTCATGGTCTGACCAGGGAATGCATATGTCAGAGCTGGGCCTCTTCAGGAGATTAGACAGAGCAGTGGACAATATATCCAGATGCGCATGGAGGATATGGCAGCACACTGGAGTCTGCACAGGACACCTGGTACCACAACAGAGGACAGAGGACAGAACAAATTGATCAACTACCACAGCCAAGTTCTGGCAGTGAATATCTGGGCAAGCAGAGTCTGTGAGATGGACTATGTCAGCCAGTGGAGTCTGGAGAGGTTTCATCATGCTTGGAGTGGCAAGATCCGCAGCAATACAGGATGTTGAACTATCAAATCCTCTTGCGCAGGACCCTCAGAGCATGCCCCACATCGGGGAACCTGGGATGCTTGAGAGGCTGTGTGTGGCTTCTCCTCTTATCTCTCCTCTCCCTCACCCCACTAGTTACAGGAAGGAAAAGAGAACATCAAAACGAAACAAAACAAAATATAGCCCTTTGGACATAATAATCAAAATTATTTCATAATTTCATTATGCACAAAAATAAAGGGAAAAACTGAAGGCAATAGAGAATAAGCTGTTGTTTTTTATGTACTGAAGAGAGCCATACAAACATTCCTTGCTCCTGCTCTTAAACAAGATGATGTGTACAGCGGGGTGCTTCTGTCATCAAGCAGTTCAGCAGCTGCCTGACTTCAACCAGGAATATTTGCAGTAAGTTTCTAAGAGGTAGAAGGAACACAGACTCAGGCAGTGCAGCCAAGTATGACCAAGGGTCAAACACGCCTTGGGTGGCTCTCTTGAAGTTGGGCTGCACTTTTCCCTGTGGTTTTCTTACATCAAGTGCTTGATAGTCTCCAAGAGTTGTGTTGGGCTACAGTGCATCGAAGCATCCCTGCTGTTCCGTGAATGTCTGCAAGTTGTAAGGCTCACTTTATGACACCAGATTCTCTGGTTTCCAAAGAAGGAATAGGCTGATTACACATTACACAGTAAATCATTATTAAAACAAGAAAGGAAGTTCTGGCTATGGCCAATTCCTGACACCCCTTCTGCAAGAGGATGTGCATTTAATTCACTTCAACCCAGCAGACTAGCCCATGCTATGCTTATTACAACCTTACACAATCAAATAAAAAATATTCCTTCTGAATTGGCCGAGCTCTATTGCCTGATAAGAAATGAGGAACTCATTTCTTGCTGAATGTATTATTCATAGCACACGTCAGACTGTGGGCAATTCCCATCTGCTAAGCAGCTACAGCCCAGGCCGCAGAGTACAAAGTGCATCTGAGCATTTTACAGTTAGCCCTGGGTCCACTCTTACTCATTAAAATTGAGAGATTGTCTTAAAGAGACAGGAACCCAGGGTCTCCTCAGCGTCCTTTTCCCATCCTGACTCTGGGCTCTGATGAAGAAGTCAAGGCATCTGTCAGAATTTCCTTCCTGCACTTTTTGTGGCAAAGGCTCAGCTTCTTCTGTTGACTTAGCTAAAATTTCAAAGTAGGGCAGTCCTGAGTTAAGAAAAAAAAAATCCATATTACATAGTGTGTGATGTTTAAAATTTTTAATATTACCTATATGAAAGGCAGAGAATGATAGAGTCGCAGAGTGCTTGATTCACTCCCAAATGCCTATGGAAGCCTGGAAACCTGATCAGGTCTTACATGTGAATGGCAGGAACCCAACTGCTGGGGCCAATCCCTGCTGCATCATAGAAGGAAGCTGGTCAGGAGCTGGAGCCTGTAAGACAGCCCGATGCACTGATATAGGATGTGGCATCCTAACTGGTGTCCGAAATTGTAGCCCAAGCATTGTCCCTATAACAATGTTTTTCAAAACTCTTGTTACATGTAAATGCATATATTCATCTAGAGGAACTGTATAATAGAGACTAGCATACTGAGAAGTGAAGATACATTGCACAATACACCTCAACTCCCAAATGAGAGATGAATTCCCAATGAAATTATTAAACATATTGACAATAGGATATTGGGCTTTCCACCATTGTCTCTACCTTCAATATCAAGATACACTCATATAACAGAATAATAGACTTGTGACTACTGTTGAGGCACTATACTATCATAATAATATAGGGGCAGTTGGGGGAAGGGAAAAATCTCCGAACCTATGGAACTGTAACATAAAAACAATTTTTAAAAGAAAAAGAAAGGAGAGGCCCAGGCGATAGCACAGTGGTTAAAGACCTCGCCTTGCACACCCGGGATCCCATTTGGGCACTAGTTCTAGTCCCCACAGCCCCGCTTCCCATCCAGCTCCCTGCATGTGGCCTGGGAAAGCAGTCGAGGATGGCCCAAAGCTTTGGGACCCTGTACCTGCGTGGGAGACCTGGAGGAAGGTCCTGGCTCCTGGCTTCAGAATGGCTCAGCTCCAGCTGTTGTGGCCACTTGGGGAGTGAAATCATAGGATGGAAGATCTTTCTGTCTCTCCTCCTCTCTGTATATCTAACTTTGCAATAAAAATAAAATCTTAAAAAAAAAAAAAGGAGAGGAGAGGACAAAATCTTGGACTTGAGAAGAAAAATTCTTTTCCATATTGTGATGTGATATTCAGTGTCCTCAAGAACATTTTCCTCAGGAAGTCAATTTTTCATGTCTCATACACAAACTATGTTTCAATCTCATGTCTATCTCTCAGGACACTGTGTAGCTTCTAGACATCCCTAGTTGATAAATGAAGAAGCTGTTTCTTAAGGCTATTTCTTAAGGTAATTGAGTGATCTACACTAAGTGATCTACCCTGGAGAATTCTTCTAGAATTGATGGAGAAAATTGCACACTTTTTTTTCTTTTCATTTCCTGCCTTTATGTTCTTGTCTTTTTTTTTTTTTTTTGGACTAGCATGGTTTATAATTAAACCAGTTCCCTTTCCTAAGAAATGTTGGGTAAACATGTTTGATGGCCTTTGAATCACCTGAACCACAAAATCCCTGTGTTAGTTGTTCTTCCCTTTGAGACTTTACATCCCTCCCTATAGATAAGACATATGGTGGCCTTTCCATGAAACAGCAGCCTCAGCCCTCCAGCTGCGGCCCACAGTGGCCAAACCCTGCCCCTGGGCCCCATCCCACTGCCTCCATCTGCACTTGTGTATAAATCTAGCCACTCCCAGATATTCTGTCTGTTGCCCACAGCATGCAAAGTGAATGCTACGTTTCCCAAAACCATTCCCAAGACTCATTGTTCAACTCTCCCTCTTTTTTAAAACTATTATTATTTTCCATTATACAGTTTTGTGGGGTTTTCCCCCATCTCTCCCTTTCTCCCCTCCCCTTCTACATCCTTCCCATTGTCTCTTGTATTTTGCAATACAGCTGCAGTCCAGATTCCACCATTCTGCTGTTTACATGTACCATGACATTGTTGGTATAGGCAATGATCGAGAACCTAGCACCTCATTGTCATGTATAACTAGCAGTTTCATTGGGGATCCTTTTACTCGGGAGTAGAGATACATCCTGCGGTTCTTTGTTTCCTGGTATTCTAGTCTTCACTACACTGTTCATTTTTTGAGAATATATGTGTGTATCTGTTTATCTGTGTGTCCTTTTGTTTTTTATTTTGCATGAAGGTTGTCTCAGGAAACAGATGATTGTCTTTTCAGGGTTGGCGATTTCACTGAGCATCATGGTCTCCAGTGGGAACTACCTTATTGCATCACTACTGCCTCTTTCCTATATCACATCCATAGAATCCCAACCCTCTGTGTTCTCTCAAACAAATAGCATAACTAACCACATTCTTGTAAACATCGCTTCTTTGGCCTCGGAAGCGCTTCGCTCTGCTTGTTTATTACTAAGTTTCACCCTAGGCAGCAGTGATCTCTCAAAGCTTTCCCCATCCCAGAAGATGACTGGATCTCTGACACGTGAGACTCGATTCCCACTGGTGCAGACCTTCCGCTGGAAGCTGGAACAAGAATCATCAGGATACAGACCACTTTTTCAGCAACTCTTAAGCTTCTTGTGCCCCTGCAGCCTGATCAAACCAAAAGGAGATGGACTATCATTTTATTCCCAGTGTTCATATCACGCTCATTTCACCAGGCACAAAAGCCAAGCATCTTCAAAGGTTCCTCTGGGGATCAGTGTTTGGCCTGGTTGTCAAGATGCCATCTAAGAGGCCTGTACCCCACATCTGAGACCCTGGCCTTGGTTCCTCACTCCAGCTTCTTGCTAATGTACACCCTGCGAGGCAACAGGTGAAGGCTCGAGTGATCGGGTTCCTGCCATCTACGTAGGACAACTGGACTGGGCTCCTAGCTCCCAGTTTCTGTGTGGCCCAGTCTTACTCTTTGAACGCATTTGGGGAAAGAGCTAACAAACAGGAGCTCAGTCTGCCCTTGTGTTCACCAATGACTCTGATGTTGTCTCTGTCCCCAAATCCTAAAAAAAAAACCAAAAGTTCCTCTGGAAAAGATGCACATTAAAGACCAAATAAACATTTGGAATTCACCTTCACTATCACTATAGTTGTTCATGTAACGGAGTTTTCTAATTTCTCACTTTGCAAATTTTGATTCGCAAATACTAATTATATATGAGGCAGGGTGTAAGATTTCAACACATGCATGTACAATTCAGACTGATGAACTCAGGGGAACTAGCAGCCCCATCTCTCAGGTTGGACTCTTGGAGTTGCCCTCTCCTAACTCTAGAAAGCACACAGAATGTATTATTGTGACTAGAGTGTGCCCCACTGGTCTGCATAACACTAGAAAGAATTCCTTCTAACATCTGCTTTTGTCCTTCTCAAGCAGAAAGATCCTGCTCGAAAAAATGTGGAAGATTTCGGTGGCATCCAATGTCACACTGGATAAAGGTTTTAGCTGACTTCCTCTACATGGAGCCAAATCATCAATATGCTAAGTTCTGCTGACCATATGGTTGCTATAAAAACTACCTGACTATGGAGTCAGAGCAGTCACAGATGACCAGTAAAACAATAGGCGTGGCTCTAGTCTAATAAGACTTCGTTTGCAAACACAGGCAGTCAGGATCAGAGTTGCCAGCTTCCTGGGTTATCTGAAAACGTATTCCAGCTGAAGATTCTGTACAAGTACAGATACACATTCTGCTGCACACAGTGCTGGGGATGTGCTTTGAGGATGACTTGCACCAGCCTATTTAATGCAGTCTTATCAGAAACAGAAGCTGCGGCAGTAGAGTTATGTAAAACTTCATTTGCTTCCATAACAACTCGCATAGTTCAGCATATCAGGAGTTGCATCCCAAGTGAACCTGAAATTTCTGTCTGGTACTAAATAAGAATAGCTATAAAAGTGCTCCTACTCTTTGCCAGGAGCATAAATTTCAGGGAAAAAATCTCACAGCAATGAGCCCAAGCAGACAGATGCATTGTGCCCAACGATATTTGGAACAGAAATATCCATTAACATTAAAAATTGAAAGGAACCCAGTTGGAAAATTGAGCAATATCGTGAAGGATGACTATAAGAATTTTTGTTTAAATGGTAATTATGTGGAGGGTATTGATCCTTGGAAATGTACATGTTAAAAACTACAGTTGAGACAAGTTCATTGGGAAAAGTACTTTACACCAAAATCCATATAGAGGAGGCCTGTCATTCACTGCTCAGGAGGTATTTATTGAGTAAGTCCTTACTATGAGCAGTGAAAACCCACCTACTTCACAAAGCCTGTTTTCATATAAGAGGGAACCAGATGTTGACAGTCAAAGAGATTTATTGAGCAAAATAATGGGAACTTTAATATCATAGAAAATATTTCCATAAATTATGTTATTTCTTGAGGAATAAGAGCTTTCTGGTAATTTTGAAATATTTTAAGTGGATACATATGGAGTGTGCACACTTATGGGATACCGTGTGATATTTTGATGGACATATCCATGATAAAACATTCATATCAAGATTAATGTATCCATCCCTTTAAGCATTTATTACGATGATGAAAGCATTCAAAACCCTTCTAGTTCTTTGTTTTAGAAAGAATACACAGCACATTGTCATTATCTGTCAACCTACTGTCCAATAGAACACCAGAACTACTTGCTTGTACCCAGCTGTGAGTCTGTGCCCATCAAGCAGCCTTTCACTACAGCTTCCTTCCCATTCTTCTCCCAGTGCTTGGTAAGCATACTCTGTCCCCAACTTCCATACATGAGTGAGACATTGTGTGGTATTTGTCTTTCTCTTCTGTCTTTCTTCACAAAGAAACTTGCTCATAGTATCTTCTAACCAGAACCTACTGAGATCCCATGATGTACCAAGTACTCCTCCCAGCACAGAAAAGAGTGTGAACCAAAGGCAAAAGCCCCTCCACCGTCATGGAGCTACAGAATGTAAGATGAAAAATACAATGCAGAAAAGCTAGATGTGGTTCAGGGAAGATGCGAATCAGGAATACAGAATGTTGAAAGAATGTAGCCTTTCGGATTGGGTGAGGCAGGAAAATACCTGGGAAGATAAACCTTGATTAAATAGTTGACGAACAAGTTAGAGATACGGTGGATCGGTGGATCAGAGGATCGTTCTTGGCAGAGGACCAGTGGGCTGAGGGTGTGACAGGTGTGTTCAAGGAACATCAAGGCTACAGGTAAGTAGTGAAGAAAGAGAGATAGGAAATGTGAAGAGATAACAAGACCAGATCACATTCGGCCTTTTAAGTCATTGGAAGAATTGCAAGGACATTGATTTTTGTTCTGAGAAATGGGAAGACATTGGAGAGCTCTAAGCAGAGAAAAGAGAGGGTCAGTCTTGCACTGAAACGGTGTTTGCTGTTGAGAATAGACAAACACGGGGAGGTTCTAGGAGGCATCACAGTAATCCAAGTGCAAGACCGCGAGACACATAGAAAAAGATGGAGATGAGGCAGGAAGCAGCATGTCACCCAGAGCCCACCGCCACGAGAGTCCTTGACTCTTCCAGTGGGAAGCGTAGTGTCAAGGACATAAAGTAGGTTAGTTGAATGTTTCAAAATAAAAGTGTGAATTTTTCTACCCATTCGCCTCTTGGCTGAGTCATTTCCATACTTTGCTATTTATTTAGTAGTCAACATCCTCATTGTTAAGTTCTGAGAATCCCCCCAGTTTTTAATTACTTGTATTAAGTCAAAATGACAGAACAATAGGTTCCACCGAACCACCTCTGTCATTCTCTACGAACATGAATTGAAAGTATTATTATTATGATCTCTTACTGCTGAGAAGCTCAAAACTGATAGAAACTGAATCTGTTTTTTTTTTTTTAAGGGAACAACTTAATTCTTTATTGGCGACCTACAACACTTTTTATGGCAACCAGAAAAATCTGCAGATTATATGTGAACAGGTAAGCCCATCGGAGGAAAGCAATACAGTTTGACTCACAGAAAGCAAAGCTATAAATGTATGAGACAATTGGGACGAGACGGAGTCTGAGTTGCAGCAGTACTAGCGGTGTGGGAGAAGCCAAGTGAATCCTTAATTGATTAAGGCTTTTACTTTCAGGTTTGTAACAACATCCCAGGCCTGAAACATCTGTTACTTTCAGAGCATTTTGGAGATAGTAAAGCATTTAGAAATTAACAACATATTGAATTTCTATTTTATTTGTTTGTGTTGAGAAGAAAGTGAGAGAAGGAGCGAAAGGGAGGAAAAGAGAGAGCGCTTGCACTCCTACCCACCGACTCACAGCCCAGACACCTGCAACAGGTGACCCTGACCCCAGTCAAAGCCAGGAGCCGGAATTTCAGTATGGCTGTCCCGTGTGAGTGATAGAAACTCAACATTCTAGCCATCACATGCCATCTCCCAGAGTCTGCACACGCGGGAAGCCGGAAGTGGGAGCCAGAACCAGGGACCCTGCTTCTGCTTCCTGTTTTTACAATGGGAGATGAGCATCGCTGGGATGAGCGGAGGCACCAGCTCTTAGAGTGCTTGCTTACAGCTGCACTAGAATATATGCGGAAGGGCATTCCTAGTGAAGTCGTTTGGAATAGTGAAAGCCAGAAGACAGAAATTTTGTCTCCTTCAGTGGGTGGCTACGTATGACATGTCTGTTACACGCATTTGATTTGGTAGTTAAAATAAATGAATGTCCCACTATGCCATAATAACAACAAATGTTTTCATGCCTGAAAAGCAATCTAAGGAAAGCCTAATGCCGAGAAACATTTTGGGGGGGGGGGGGGTTATGTGAGCACGTGGCTCTAAGGAGCAGCCCTAGGTCTTCCTTCCTCCCTGTTTCTCTGCCTCTCCTCCCAGTCTTGCTCCTCTTGCTCTATATCCTTCCCCTGCCCCCCCCCCCATCTCCTTCCTTCTGTTTGAGTGATGTTTTTTTCTTTACAAGTCTCGCCACTGAGTCTTGTATTGCAGTGAGTCATATTTCACCTGCTTACATTTTCCTGACCCAGGGAGCATGGGAATTTTCTATTGCTGATTTAAATCTTCAAACCTGATGGCTACCATGATTTGGCTGAAATCTGCAGGTTGGAGAGAAGGATATTCATAAATTTGAATATGGTGTTTTGAAATTTAGAATTTGAATTGGGCCTTTACTACTGCGCTATTAAATGACTCAGTGTTATTGGCTATTTCAGTGAACTTTCTAATTTAAAAATATCCTGGAGGAAATGACTAATCCCTTCATGAGGAAATGTATCTAATTATAATGTTGTCCTGTATCTTACTCTTCAGTAAGCACAATGATAAAATATAAAATCAGGAAAAGAATCAAGACTTTAGGAAAATAATTTGGATTTCATAGATTGTTTCTTGAGAAACAAATTTTGGGCCCAGTGCGATAGTGTAGTGGTTAAAGTCCTTACCTTGCACACCGGAATTCCATATGGGTACTGGCTCTAATCCCGGCGGCCCCGCTTCCCATCCAGCTCCCTGCCTGTGGCCTGGGATAGTAGTTGAGGACAGCCCAAAGCTTTGGGTCCCTGCACCCACGTGAGAGACCCAGAAGAGCTCCTGGCTTCATATTGGCTCAGCTCCAGCCATTGCGGCCACTTGGAGAGTGAACCATCAGACAGAAGATCTTCCTCTCTGTCTCTCCTCCTCTCTGTGTATCTGCCTTTCCAATGAAAATAAAAATAGATCTTTAAAAAAATAAAAAGAAACAACTTTTGAGTCTCCTTTTCCTCATTATCTATTCGTACTTTAGAACCTCATCAGGCACAGCAAATGCCTGATAGTCACCAATTCTCGTGTATACATGATATTACTATAGAGAAAAGAGTCTGTGTATTTCACAAATACAATTCTGAGTGAAAAATACTTCCTCTCTCTCCCTCCCCCACCTCCCTCCTCCACTCATCTGTTTTTGTTCCTTCTTTGCTTGCTTTTTTCTTCCTTTTCATTTTTAAAAATGCTTGAGATAACATATTTTAACTTACATATAATCAGAATCCTAATGCTCCACTAAATGAAGAAAGAGCGCAACAAAACAATAAAATGATCATAGTATAACAGAAATGTGGACGAGGGTCATAAACAACAAGCAAATTAAAAAGTCAGCTTTACTAATACATGGTCAATTTTTTCATGGATTTATTTATCATTATTGGAAACTTAGATCTACAGACAGAAGGATATACAGAGAGAAAGATCATCCATCTGCTGGTTCACTCCCCAAGCGACCGCAATAGCCAGAGCTGAGCCAATCTGAAGCCAGGAGCCAGGAGCTTCCTCCAGCTCTCCCACGCGGGTGCAGGGTCCCAAGGTTTCATGCCATCCTCGACTGCTTTCCCAGGCCATGAGCAGAGAGCTGGGTGGGAAGCGAGGCCACCAGGAACATGAACCGGTGTCCATATGGGATCCTGAAGCATACAAGGCAAGGATTTAGCATTGGACCCCATATAGTAAATTTTCAAAGCATCACAAATCATTAAAACTATAAAAGTATATCATTCTTAACCATGTTTGACCTGGATATAAAACAAAGTTTAACAGAACTATTGGCAGCACAGGTCTCTCTCCTTCTTCCTCCCTCTCTTCTTCCCCTTTTCCTTCTCCACCTGTCTCTCTTCATTTTGGGTTATTTTTATTTTTAGACATCAGGGAAATGCAAACCAAGATGCCATGAGATATCAGCTCACCCCCATCAGAATGGCTGTTATCTGAAAGACAGAAAGTAACAGATGCTGGTGAGGATGTGAGGTGGGAACTCCTATGTGCTGTAGGTGGGAATGTGAACTAGCAAAGCCACTGTGGAAGAGCCTGGAGATGTATATACCCAAAAGACATGAACACATTGCACCAGGAATGCCTACACCATCATGTTTATAGCAGCATTGTTTGCAAAATACAGTCAACCAAAATGTCCATCAAGAGAATGTAGGCATAAAGAAACTATGACATATACATGGTATAATATTATTCTGCTATAAGAAAGAATGAAATTCCGTCATTTGCATCAAAATGAATGCAATTGGAGGATGGCTTGTTGAGTTAATAACATGAACACAAAAGGACAGTTAGTACATGTTCTGTCTTAGATGTGAAAGCTAAAACTGAAAAAAAAAAATCTTTCAATTCTGACATTACAAACACCTAAGTCAAGACACAGCCTTTCCAATTCTACAGCTCAGTGCTTTATGTACAATGAAAAGCTAGTTAAGTTTTTAAATGCATTATTTCATGTTTTTATATCTTTAAAAATTATATAGGGTGAATGTGTAATGAGGATACAACACTGCACACTGTTTGTGTGCTGACCAATTAAGTCAGAATCCAGAATTTTCCAAATCTTCTGACTTAGAAATGATGGGTAGTATTTAAAGGGGCAGTCCCTGATTGATGATACATAAAATTCTTCATCCTTTATGAATTAATCAATGGCACTAATATTATTGAGTGTACACCTTGCAGTAGGTACCTTGTAAAAGCTAATGTGGTAGTGAAGAAATGGTCCAACAGAATGTCCAATCTCTCCGCTGCCCATATTCCAGTACAGAGGATGGAGAAGAAACAAAGGGAAACATGTATGCTGTGTCACATGGGGATACAAACTCCACACAGCACAAAAACAGAGAAGACAGCTCAGGGATACACATGGAGAAGTGGGGTTCAGGTGGGGGTGAAGATGAACACTTGACCAGAAACTGGAAAACATGAGGGAGCAAACGATGCATCAATCTGTGGGCTAGCCAGTCAACAACAGAGACAGAAGCTGGAATTAAGGTGCTGGGCCTCTGCAAGAAGCGCTGCGCAAACGGTAAAGTAGGAGCTACTGCTGCTGGAGAGGAAGTTGAGCTAGATCACTGTGAAGATCTGAACCTGCGCTTGGGATGAGCTAAGCAGACCACTGGAGGATTTGAATAGAACAAGAGCACCACCTAAATGACATTTTAAAAGGATCTCTAGTTGGGAATGCATGGGGTGTGGGGTGCAAGCGAAGAATGAGCTAGACCAAAGAGAAAAGGATCACAGTAACACAGGCAAGAAATTGGACCACAATGGAAGCGAAACTGGCAAGAAGGGACCACATAAAGCCTCTAGTTTAACAGGAAGCATTTGATGTGACTGTAAGCAGCACTGGAATTCCCACCGAAAGCTGCTGCAAGGGTGAGGGCGCTGTTTACAGAGCCAGAAATGAATGGGAGAAGACAGTGTTTGCATCAGGAAGATCAAGAGGTCAACTGGGAAAATGTTAAGCTGGTGACAAGTATGACATTTAACTACTGAGCTTGTGGGGAAGGTTTGCCTAGACCTGCACGCATAGGGGCTGTTGGTATAGAGATGACGCACAAAGCGCAGTGACGGCACCAATGACGTTAGTTCAGATCCAAAGGAGAAGATGCCTGGGGAGAGGCAATGGGAGTAGGTGGGTGTAAATAAGCCTGCAGGAGGATGTATTTAACTAACCTGTAGGGAGATGTTTTCTGATAACAGAAAATATTCTGAAATTTTTCATACAGAAAAAAAAACAACACAGCAATGCTTGATAGTAAGAGGGAGTATGTATTCTAGAAAACAAGACTTGGCTTCAGACAAGTAGTCATTGTACAGCTTTTGATAAGGAAGTAACTGGGGTCTGTTTGGACAAAGCAAGTATGCCATCCACACTAAAAATACAGAATCTGAACTGTGTGCCAACATTTCAAAAAAGGAATTTTGATTAATTGTTGAAAGTTATTGTTCAGGAGCCTGACCTCTGAGTGATCTGAAATGAACTCAAAAACAGGGCATAGAGCAAAACTTTGTTACAGGAGTGACTCAAAGACAGTTTAGCCAAGAAACAACCTGCGCTCATATTTACCAAGCATCAGGTCTTATGAGCTAGGGATTCTTATCGGGTCCGCCTATCAGACAAGGAAGCCAAGACTGGAAAATGCGGTCAGCAGCCCACCTAGGGCCACTCAACCAAGAAGTGGCAAAGCTGGGGTGTGAACCCAAGGTTATCTGATGCCAGCGTCTGACATTTTGTGCATTCTCTTCAGTAAGAATAGAATCACCTGTGTGGCCTACCAATCAAGTTTTCATAATGATAGTTAATTGCGATAGTTAATGTGATATCAAATGCATGATATATGGTTCTTAGCTTCTGCAAATTCTCATCTCTCTAACAACCACACATGAATTACTCTGATAACAAAAAAGGACTCAAAGCTATTAAAGACAAGAGTGGATTAGGAACAAAGCTCTATGGGAATATGCATTGTTCTCTGTATTTTTAAAAAATATATCCATGCAATAAATAGTATTGAGCACACATTTTTTAATTTTCCTTTGCTTACATGGTACTTTCTTCTCTCACTGTACTGTTTCAAACTTTAAAGGTCTTTTATAATGCTATTGATTCTTCTGAAATATTGCTTTGATAATCTTTTTGAGTTTGCTTGTTTATTTATTTACTTTTAATGTTTTGGGTTTTAGAGTGTGTTTTCACAGATACTGTTTCAATTGTTTTACCAACTCCGTGAGCCAAATTTTTCATGTTCAGAAACCAAGAAACAAATGTTAAGTGCCCCGATAGTTCTTGCTTCTGACTTCTAATCCAGTACACTTTTAAAGATCTGCTTTAATTTTAAGTTAAGCAGTATTAGAAAATCAAAGAATTCCACTTAGTGGAGAATCAGAGTTCAGAAGATATCTTAACATACTGTGCCCCCTGGTGGAGGTGCCACTAGCATTGTGACTACTTTTACAGGATATGGCTGTCAAAATAGAAGAATATTTCAAGAGTTCTTTGGTAGGTAAACTAATAAACCATCTCTTGGATTTTTTGACCTATTGCTATTTCTCATGAGCTTGATTTCCGCATCATCAGTTACAACATTTAGCTTCTGTCAGTAATACAAAAACAGATTACAGGATTATCGACTTCTTTCTTAGAAGGAAGATGGCAACGTTGTTTTGGAAGGAATGCTGGACATTTTCTGGGGAGTGAAACGACCTATACAGCTGAAAATACAAGATGAGAAGCAAATTCCTTCTTTCTCTATGTTGAAGTCACCAGATACTTTTTCCACCAAAGGGTAAGTTAGCTTTCATGCTTTTAATGCCTTTAGATGATTTTTTATATCTACGTTCATTGTTGTGTCTTTCCTGGGGGACTGCATTCTTTCATTTAAAAGTTTGCAAAAGCAGGATTTGTTTACCCTATTCGCTCAAATATAAGACCGAATTTAACAGAATTTAAATTTCTTCTCTCATTGTAGCAAAGCACTGTTTGTGATTTAAAAAAAAAAAAACATGCATCTGAATTTACACAAATATACAAAACAATGCCCTGTATGCTTTAACTTCAATGATCCAAGTCAGGCTATTTTTTTTTTATTCCTCCTTCTAATCATCAAGAAAGAATAGTAAATATTCCCAACATGAATACGCCTGTAGCAGCACTTCCCTGCCTCCCACGTAGCCTTCCTACTTTCCTTCTTTCCTTTTTAATCCTTACCTTTCCAGCTTGTCTCCCATTTACACGAACATCCAGCTACAAGCCTTCTCTTCACATCATTTGCTCTCCTCTTTATTAGGTGAGTCAGGTTCTCTCTAAAGGAAGACCAAAGAAAGGGTTGCTAAGAGAATTTGTGCAATCTGCTCTTTGGCCACAATAAGGAAAGCCAGCTCTCACCTCAAGAGAAGCCTGCTTCTCACTTGGAGAAACCCCACCATGATTGTCAACTTGCCAGAGTTCCCAGGCATTATACTCCAGCAACAAGAACATGCTGTAATTCCCTACACGTGTCATAGAGTTTCTGCATCTCTTGACTCTCAGAGCAGAGGACCACCTGCTTCTAGAGGCCCAACTTCTCTGCATTACCCTCGGAGTATATTCACAGCTGACTGCGTGATCCTATACCTGTCTCCCCCTCCCTACTGGACGGTAGGGAACAAGTTTTGTTCTATTGTGCATCCCATGTGTCTGACACAAAATAGGGGCTCCAAACATACTACCAAAGAGGTCCCCCAGAAGCTTGTAGTTAAATTACCTCTGCTTTTTTATGACAACTCTGTGTCTAGCTCTTCTTCCTAGTCTTCTACCGAAGCTGAGAATTCCCCCCGGACATCGGGTCCAGACCTTAGGAAAGCCCAGAAGGGGAGACAGTCTTAGGTAATGACCTGCATCCCACACCTTGAGGTACCAGATGACTGACTGAGCTGAAAAGTCCCAGCAATAAGAAACATCACTTCTTTTTTAAAAAAGAGAAATATCCCTGGATCTCACTTTTAGAAAAGTGTACAAGATATGAATTCACAAAATTGGCTACCATACTATTACCTAAGACCTCAAGGCAAAGTTCCTCGAGTAGCCAGTTTTCTTTGATGCACTTTTTTTTTTTTGGTGAGGGGATTCATGAAACTTAGTAAGTTATGAAAGATGTAAAGGAGAGGAAGTAGCATCACATTCGGGCATCATTATTTTGAAAGGTTCAGCCAAGGAGGTTTTCAGTTTCACAATTGTTTCCACCAGACTTGAATTTTGTGTGAGTTTTAAGATGCCAGGTGGTCAAATCCCACCTGATGACTCTGCAGTGTGCTAGATGATGCAGTCCTGTTGTCACACTGCACCTTCTCTAGAACCCATTTCCATTTCCATTGCATAGCAGAACACTGATGGGAGACAAACAGAATTTCCTATTGCGTAAGGTTGGAAAAGAATTACCTAGAAATGACATCAGCCTGCTTTTTATAATAGTAACAAGACATGCCAATAGAACACTTGCAGTACAGGAGAACTTTCTGATAAGCAAGAATTAGCAGAAAAAGATCCTATTCCTTACACACTCACTCTCTCACACACACACGCAAGGTTAGATTCAGTTGTGATTATATGGGCAAGAACACTGCATAACACTCAGGGAAGAATAGATTTTTGGAGTGGCTTCTCCCTGGCCCCTCTTTCTCTGGCAGGGTGCCTCACCACATCATGCAATATTTTCTTAGTCTTAATTCAAGTTCTATACATCCTCAGTCTGGTGGCTACCCATAAGGAGGAATTTACCTAAATTCTGGGTCCTAATTAAATTGTGTGAATAAACTGATTATTCTCTCACTCCAAAGCTTCTCCTATGTTCCTCCCCCATGCCACCACCACGGAGTATCTACCGACAGGACCTACACCTGTGCTGACAGGCTCCCAGCTGTGGTAGTTCCAGCAGGTGAACCTGGAGCAAGGGGTGCAGCTGCTGTGTGTGTACTCAGCTGCAGGAAGGGCTGCAAGCCTGTGTCTTTCAGTTCACCCCTGAGAAAAACCCCAGTCTTGTCATGCTGGATTGCTTTAACAATGTTTGACATGAGTCATCCTGGGGAAGTATCAGCTGAATGGATGGGAATGGTGGAGACTTAAAAATAAATGTTTGTTTGAGCTCTGGCCACTTGTGGTCCTCTATGGAAATGATTCTATGATTAGAACTTTGATCTTTCACATCTAGGCCAAGTGTTTTCCTTTGGAAAGTTTTCATTAAAAAAAAAAAAGGCATCCTTTTGAGATCTTTGTGGTTGTGCTGTTTTTCACTGCTGTTTCTACTACCTTTCCAAAACCTGCTTTGGCTTATTTTGGACAAAACACAGCAGGATGACCCAAAGTGTAAAACTGAAACAGTGCATATCTGATAACATCCACTGTGTTGGGTTTTTTCACTCCTTATAATACAGGTAAGGAAACAAACGCTTTCTGTTTGTCTATCAATTATGTACCTCCTTTCTCTTTTGAAACTGAATAGAAAATCTCTACAATTTAAGTATACAAATCACCCTGAAATCTGGTCAGAGCCAAGCCAAATGGGCAAGCTAAACCATTTGATGTACAAACACTTCTAAGCAATTTTCTTTTGGAAACTGGGTAGTCACCTTCACATCCGACCATGTATACAACTGGATAAAGCAGCACTTCACATGACACAATGCAGAGGGGACTGTTTTCTGCTATCGAGTGTGAAAGGAAAGAGGATAAGGGCCCAATGCTGGATATATCCAGCCATGCTTGATACCCTGTGTATGCGCAGGGTCACTGAGCTGTAAGAACATGAGGACAGCCACCGAGTCAACCAGGGTCACCAGCCCTCTGAACCATTACAGCCCTGTCACGCTACGGAATCCTCCTCTCCCCACGTCGTAAATGGCATCAGGTTGCTTTACATTTTTTATTTTGGCTTTTTGTGGATATTCCGTCTTTTTCACACATGTAGTATGGAATGCTACTATGAGCAAGGCACCTTTTCCAGAATTTTACACAAATTAACTCACCAGACTTTCACAACAACCATATCCTATCCCACACTCATCACATCCAAGTTATAGATGGGAACCCCAAGGCACAGGGGGGATTAGCAGCTGTGGAAGGCCAGCTGCTAATGAGTGTTGAGATGAGTGTTGGTCTGATGTAAAAATAAGCCATCAGCAGGTTTTATTTGTTCTGAGCACTAACATATACTGGAAATTGCTATCTTTCTATAGGAAATGGTAATTCTTTACCAAAGGAGTCCATCGGTCATCTTTCTCCTTTGTAAACTGTCCTTCTCCACAGTAATCAATGGCCTTTAAGAAGCATATTTTGTCCATTCAAAGCCACTGCCTCTAACAATGCTTTGAAGCAAAAGTACTCAGTGCATATTGGTAGATTGAACATTTTATATCTAAACTCTTCCAAGAATGCCATAAGGCCTCTTGATGACATCAGATCCTGTTATTTTAAATTAATTCCATTTGCATATACCTTTACAGATTCTATCTTCTGCCATGATATATAACAGAATTATTGCTCCATAACATCCAAGATATGATCCCCAAAGTATAGAAAATATTTAAAACACATGCTAGGTACCCCCACATGAATAAAATTGTAATAATACGATAAAATTGTTATAACTTTGGATGATATATCTACCTGCAGAGATCAACAAGTGCTATATTAATACTGTAAATCTGAAAGTCATGATGAGCCTTAATAAGAATGGAATTGATGTTATTTACAAGATTGATTACTTTGCAGGCGAATGACTCGCTGGGGGGAATTTGATGACCTTTATCATATTAGTGAGCTGGACAAGACCCAGATTCCAACATCTGAAGCAAGGAATTCTCAGGAAGGTCAGTACTGAGGGAAGACTTATTTTTTTTAACCAATGTGAAGCATGAATCCAAAATATGGCCCTAAAATGTAGCATTTTATGCTCTGCTCTACTCAACAAACTTTTTACACTTGAAAGAATCTTCTAGATGCATAGTAACTTGCATTGATAGTTATTTTCTTACATGGAAATTTTATGTTTTTAAAATGTTTATCAAATCACTTCATTTTGATGGATTAGGGAGCAATAACAATTTGAATGCACGTTGTTGCCTGCACTTTGCTGCCAACACATTGTTCAATATTTTCCCAAAGGATAACAATCCTTTATTGTTCTAAATAGCCTTGTATGTTACATCAAGCCCTTCAGACTTAGTCCAACATCTCTTTAGAAGTTGAACATTTTTATTTAGTCAGTAAATATATAAATAGCATCATTCTCAGAAAACAGCTAATATGTTAGAGTTATTTTTATATTTAATAAAAATATTTCAAGTGTAAAAGGAGAAATCTAAGTATCAAATGAATTCTTGGCAAGCTTGTATAATGCCAGCTCATGTGACATAGTACTTTAGTAATAGTAATAATAATGATGTCAGAAGAATAACAAAGTTGAAAGTTGTGATTTGCCCAAACTGCCAGTTGTTGTGCATGATCAGATGATTTTTTTACATTGGATGATATATATAAACATATATATATTGGATGATACATATATATATATTTATATAAATTTTTTTTGCTTCACTCAGTTCTCATATATAGACATCCAAAGAAGAGCTGACGACTGAGGCTATGATATTTCCAAACTAGGTTCAGGTTGAACAGGGATTTCTTGCTGACATTAACTTCATGAACCTACAATAAGCAGGTCTCCCACACGGGTGCAGGGTCCCAAGGCTTTGGGCCGTCTTCTGCTTTCCCAGGCCACAAGCAGGGAGTAGGATGGGAAATGGAGCAGCTGGGACATGAACCAGCACCTATATGGGATCCTGGCGTTTTCAGGTAGAGGAGTAGCCAATTGATGCATCATGCAAGCCTCCCAAGCCATTTCAATTCTATCTCCTCTGCCCTCTCCCAGTTTGCTTTCTTTTTTAAAATGAAGTTCCTTACAATATTACTTTATCTTAAGAGAGCTTGACATTTTGCTATAATCATACTAAGTCCTTGCAATTATCTCTTTGAAAATGCCCATTCAATTGAAGGGAATCCCCAAATCTTGGCAACTAAGAACCATAAAGATCTATTTATTTGTATCTAAGCATTAGCATTAAATAAAGATGAAATATCTCCTATTTATTTGATGCATATAACTCTAAATTCAAAAAGCAACTATTTAAAATTCCAAAGTACAGTACTGTTGCCACCAGATGGCCCCATTCTTACAGAAGAACGTTTTTAGTTGAGAAAAACAAATGGAAAATACGCTATCCATCTTCCAGATGCAAGCAGAAGGCAGTTTGAGTCTTGGGTACCTTAGGCTACCTTGTAGCTAGCTCAGATTTCAATTATACCCATTCTGCACATCAGTGGATACCAGATCAGTCTAGTGCAATGTTATAAATTTATATTCTAATCAAAAGGAAGCTGTAGTAATTTAGAGATTGGAATAACCAAATAATCAAATTTTGACTAGTAGATTATGAGTCATCGCAAACATAATGGCTCAATGAAAAGAAATAATAAGATAATGTATGATTAAGGAGAAAATTCATTCCTGTCATACTTCTAGAATATTCTAGAAAGAATATCATGATCTATCTCTCTGTGATATTACAGGGAGGAGCCCCTACTCCACATCGCTCTACTCTTATCACTTTCATAAAAATTGGGAAGAATATCTTTCAAGTTTCTGCATTTTATACAAGTGGCTTCTCAGGGATCATTTTGTATTTTGCAGGTAGATTAATGTCCCTCTTTTCAGGAAAAGTCCCTCTTTTCAGGAATCTGCAGCCAAAGTATAAATTGGCATTCAGACCTGATCTCATCACCTACACGCAACACTTCACTTCACTTTATTTTACCTTAGAGTATCTTCTCCCCACTCTGGTATTCTGAAGTGGCAATGCACCACCTCCAGATAAATTAAGATTGCAAGACTGCTTAAATCCAAACAAGTGGCCATTCCTGTAAGATACCATTCACTGGCAGAATTTTCTGCCTGAATTCATTCCAAACAATATTAGATAGTGAAGGTGTAGCTAAGCAGTAGCCTCTATTGCTTTTCAAAACCAAGGAAATAGCAGCATCCCTAAAATTAATGAAAATATATATATATATAAATCCAGCACTATACAAGGAGGTAGTCAGCTAAATGATGTGGGCTTATGATCTTTATTCTTCCCAGACTATTTGTCTTACCACAGCAGCACTCTGAAACCACATGCAGATGAAGAACTGGAGTCCCCACTGCTGTACAGAACCATGAGTGAAGCCACCTTGGTGAGAAAAAGGATGAAGCCACCTATGATGGACAGAAAAGACAGACGGAACCACAGGGCCTCTATCAATGGACATTTCTACAATCATGAAGTGAGTTACGTAGATCCCACCTATTTAAATTTCATAATGTGATTTAAAATGTGATCTATTGTGACAATAGTACTGTACAATTCAATTTATAATTAACATACTAATGCTAGTAATAGTATTTTGTCTCAGCTTTATTGAGCACTCCCTATAAGACAAGTATTGAATTTTTTCAAATAGATTTTTAGTGAATTACTCATTGGTCACTAAAACAATCCTGCAAAGCAAGTACCATTAGCATTTTTACTTTACATATCAATTCATAAGGTTCATGGAGGTTAAGCAATTTATCATAGATTACTCCACTCTAAAGAATAACTGAACTTGACTCCAGTCCTGCCTAATTCCAGAACTATAATTCTCAGTCAAGGTGAAGGGTGGATTCCTTCCAAATGACAGGCGAAGCATTGAAAATACATAAATGAATCGGTTGATGTTCCTGCCAGCATGGCGTTCAGGATTTAGTCAGGAAAAGAAATACATTGATAAATAATGTCACAACATTATTTATTGGGTTCAAAGGACTTTTGAACAGCATCATATGAACTTCTCATTTTGCAGATTTCTGTCTAAGTCTTCCACAGAGGCACTCACTTTTTATAGAACTGTAGTTGTAGTTTTGATGCAATTTGTTGTGATTTGTCACCGATCTATGTTAAATTTGTGCCTTTCCATAGTTCTTGTTTTGCTTAAGGAAATCAGTATATCCTTCTCTTTCCGGAACTAAGATATTTGTCTTGCCATGTACCTTGGCAACCATTCAGCCATTCACTTAACAAATACTTAGCATTTATACTGTTCTAACCACCCTCTGACCCTTTCCATAGACTTTACTTCCCTACTGGCTTTTTTCTGAAGGATTTTCTGTTATTCCTTCTTTTACCCAAGGTAGGATATGGTAGTATACCTTAGAGATATGATTTGAAAGAAATCCCCATTCTCAATGCTTTGCTCAAATTGGATTTTAGTTTTCCGGCTCAAGGATTTTCTTCTTGGCTATAAAGTATCACTCATACTGGCCACAGAGGTGCAATTAGCAATTGTCCTGCTTTCTTCCTCTTCTTAGAAGTTTTGTCATCTGGCATTGTTGGTGGGATGATTTGTTTTCAAGAAGGAAGCCATGCTACTCCAAATGCGTGGCTTCAAGATGAATCACCTGTGCAGAGAATCAAATTGACATGAAGTTGAAAGCATGGTATGGTGGTTAAATGCTTGGGCCCTGGAGCTTGAAAAACTAATTCCAAATCCTTGCTGAGCATAGTTAAAAATTTACCATGTCTCTTACCTTTAATTCTTTTATTCTTCCTACAATACAGTGTTATTGGTGGGATTAAACTAAATGAAATGGATTATACTGGGCAATTATATTTGAGCATTATACTGGGTAAAAGAAAGAAACAAAAGGAAAGAAGAAATATATGTTAGATTTATTTTAATTGAATAGATCAAGTTGGGACTACAGATATTTGATGCAAATGTCCTACACTGCAATTTATTTATTTATTTATTTATTTTAGTTTTAAAACAAGATTTAATCAAACAGTTGAGAAAGGAGACTCCTGTTCTAGTGACAGGAGGGGGCTCTGAGCTACAAAGGACCCTAGTCCTCTGCCATAGTGGCAGGAAGAAAGACCCCCTGCACTGCAACTTAAAAGCAACCAGAAAATACAAACAAAAAAGAAAACCCAAGTTCAGAGTATTTTATCAATGAGTATACAGTTATGGACATCTGGAAATTTAAGTCGATATGTTCATAAGTTGGCATTGGCTTTAAGCTTTTTGTTTTGTTTTGTTTTGTTTTGTTTTGTTTTGTTTTGCACCATGAAGGACCTTTATAATTCCAATATTATGAGGCCATGGATAATAATCTTACTAAAGTCTTAGATATTTGGAGGTAAGGTATGGTGAAAATGACTTGACAGGAGTATATTTCTGTCCTTTCAATAATAAGTGATTTGGTAGCAATGTTCTAGCATGTGTTTTGGCCAACACAGTTAGTATAAAGACTATGAGTTTAAAATAACATCCTCATACACACGATTACAGATTCATTGTGTATGGCATGAGAGGAGGGTTCTTGGAAATCATTGAGTCCTATCCTTGGATGTGTAAATGAAGTCATGGGAGTTTTATAGTGTTAAATGAATTGTCAAGGTTGGAGTGAGTAGACCCTTGTCCTTCTGCACTCACTGCTGTTGCTGTGTTCTATGACACATACAGAGCACACATCCACATATCTAGCATGCATGGCCCCTATTTTCTGCAGAATAATCATACAACCCTTCAGGGCCCCATGCATCTCATGAACAACACTTGGTCACATACACAGCAGACACCCACATAACCTAACATACATGATCCCTGTGCTACTGCGGAATGACCATACGGCCCTTCAGGACTCCATGCATCTCATGAACATAGTTCCTAAGTGCCCAACTGCTTTGCTTAGTCCCTGAAATAAACACAGAAATAGATAGGTTCATACTTGAGTTTTCCCAGACATCCTCCTAGAAAACTTACCTACAGATGCAGATTTCTTTACTTATGCAAGTAAATATATATATATATATTCATGGACAACTATCCATATTTGCTGGCCTCCTACTATAGGACTCATCTACTAAACCAACAAGCCTCCCCTAAACCTACCCACTTGCACATCTGTGATATTCATCCTGTTTCTACAGGCTCTGGCAATGTTTCAAGAAGACTGGAAATAGTGTGTAGAAATAAATTTTGATTTAATATCCTCTTCTAATTTTAAAATATACATTTCATGCCATGTGCTCCTCCTTTCCGCTACCTGATGAATAAAAATATTCCTTGTTCTATCCTCTAGCACCAGTGGAGTTGTACTTCTTCCAACATAACTGTCACAAGTTATATTTACACCAGCAATTACCTACTTGGGAGTGTACACTCATTATTTTTCTTTTGTAAAATTTGAACATATTTCATTTGTATCACAGACTTTAAAATTAATTTGGTCTACTTATGGATATGAAGTCAGTTGCTTAATATTGATAAGGAGTTTAGAATAGCTTTTGCTACATGGTGAGACTACATTAAATCAGTAACTATGTGCATCACCCTCAGGCAGTATGTATTCTGCCTACTGCTAGTTATTCAGCCTATATTGACTTACCTAAAGAGACAGTACAGCCCCACAGAGGCACACACATGTCATAATCCACTTCTAGTCTCATATCCAAGGAACACAAATAAAATAACAAAATCCTATCCAGGTGAATATCACTGGCCAGCATTTCCCTATTTGTGCTCCAATGACTACTGATGGTTATATTTTAATGCTGTTAAAGTGTATTACCTGATCAAATAATAATCAAAGAATCCATATTTAAACACTACTTATGTTTTTATTGCATATTACTGATTCAGAGGAATAATGCAGACTTGCCTGACTGGAAACATTTGACCAAGTGTCATCTTAAAGGTTGATTCTGGATTTAAACAACTTAGAGCAAGCATTGATATGCAGCTTAACTTAGTTGATACACACACACACACACACACACACACACACACACACACCTTACCCCAACCTTAAGTTGGTATACACACACACACACACACACACACACACACACACACACACACACACGAGAAAGACAGAGAAAGAGTGAGTCATGAAATTACCAAAACAGGAACTTTTCTGACCTACCCAAATGCAAAGACTTCATTTGGTTAGAATAAAAAATAATTTACAACAATTATTATCAATTAGTAGCAATGCACTGCATATGAGTTTGAAAAAAGACGTGTTCACGTTCATTACTTTCGGCTTGTTTCTAGCCATGATACCTAATCTATTTTATAGATATTTTACTTTTGGTTTGTTCTTAATCATAGTGATTTACGTTGGAAACTTGACATGCACTGAAGAAGGGTAGGGATGCCTGGTAAAAACATTATCAATCATTTTCAGATAATTTTTTTGCCTGACTTTCTCTGAAAACACTACGAAGATGCTTAAAATATGCGTCAACATCCAATACCAACAAAGAAAAGCAAAAACAAAACCCAAGATTTTAAAAATGGATGACTTTGAAAATTTTTTCTCCATGAAGCAAACCAGTTTTAAAATTTAGACAACTATTCATTAATTTGATATTATCTTAAGGGTTTATGTGACTTTTTTTCTTTAGACATCAATTTTTACTCCAGCCTTTGGCTCAGAGACTAAGGTCAGAATAAATAGTAACATGAAAACTGAAGAAGTTATAAAGCAACTTCTCCAAAAATTTAAGGTAATTTTTACCACTAAGGTAAGCTGTCTCTTGACTATAACATAAAGTAGACGCAATGTTGACCTATGAGAGGGACCAGTGAACGCGTAGGTCCAAATGTATGCTTGTTTTGAAGGATTCCTTCCTGTTTACAATGTCTTCTACTATCTCTGCCCTGAGTATTACATTACACACAGAAGAGTAATTTGGTCTTCTTGTCTAGAACATTACAAAAGGAAATGACAAAAATAAAAAACAAAACAAAATTTTGAAAAAAGAGAAAAGAAAATGAAGAACCAAATTTATAAATGGGGTCTGGTTGGCTTAGGAAACAGCATATGACAACAGATTACATCTGCCTCGTTTTCTCCCCCGACAGATTGAAAACAGTCCCCAGGATTTTGCTCTTTACATGATTTTTGCAACAGGAGGTAAGAAAGCTCAGTCACCTTTTGGAACCAACGTCAGCGTGTCGCCGTTTTCTCACCCTGGGGAAGGCAGAAGAGCTGTTTACTGTTGTGAGAAAGGGGGAGGATGAGCAAGGCAGGAGGGAAGGGAGTTTTTGAGTATTGTTTATATGCCACCATTTCAGAGAAGGATAACCCAAGTAGAGGATTGCCTTATTATCAGCTTCAAGTCCCTACAGCACAGAAGAAATTGTTGGTTCACAGGACAGTAACTTACCTGAATGAGGGTCAGAACTCTCAGAGGTGCCTGAGTGGCCACTAACGTATGTTATTCACCCCGATACTTGTTTTTGGCTTTCCCTTAAAAGAAAACTGTTTTATTTACAGGAAAGGCAGAGAAACAGAAAGACAAATCTCCCATCCACTAGTTTATACCCCCAGCCACCCACACTCTATGCCACCATTCACATTTATACCCACAAACAGCTGGATTGGGTTAGGACAGGCTGAAGGCAGGGGATATAAAGGTGAATGCAAGGGCTCTGTGCTTTAGTTATGCTTCATTTCAACAAGCAAGGGAGTCTCAGAGGGTAGAAAACTAGAGGCACTTTCACAACAGGCATAATTTATTATAACTTTAGGAAATTTAAAGTTCTGGAAACATACAAAATTGGATATTTTCTCTACCTCACTTTCAAACCTGAATGGGATGGAGCTCATAAATGAATGAAATAATTAAAACATTGACCTCATTCTCAAAATCATTTTGCACATATTCATACATATCATATATATTTGTGTATATTCATGTATGGGGATAGATATTATTGTGTATAGATCTATATGCACACACTAATGGTCAAAAAATGAGTGTGGAGAAAGAGAGACAGGAATATTTTAAAATAATTACAGGGTTTTATTTGAACAACCAGGAAGACAGAATAACATTAACTGAATTTGGAAGGAAGCAAAAAAGTACTGATTGTAAGAAATGAATGAATAAATGAAAGATTATGAAAAAACCATGTTGCTAAAAGGCATATAAAGAGGAATGGAATGGAGATGTGTCAGAATACTTTAAACAAAGGCAAGTTTGAATTCTTCGACATATTAAGACAAACCTCAAGTAACTGATGAGAAGGGATCCACTATGGGTTCGGTTCAAAGTTTTCATTTTCACATTTTCGGGTGAGCAGTTCCTGTTAAGTCCTTTCCAGTATTCACATCTCTGCAAATGAGCTAGAAAGAGAACATGGATGGGAGATCATCTTTGGGCCAAGACCCTAAGTATGGTTTTCCCTCGTTTTCATTCACAGAGCAGAGACGACTAAAGAAGACAGACGTCCCATTACTGCAGAGGCTCCTCCAGGGACCTTCCAAGACCAATGCTCGCGTCTTCCTGATGGATAGAGATGCAGAGGAAATCAGCAGTGATGTATGGGCACCGCCACCCTGAGCCTGATTTACTTTCCCTTTTGACTCAGCACCTTTCTCATAAATGCTCTGCCATCTCTGTTGTTGTTTCTTTCTTTCTCAGGTGGCTCAGTATATTAACTTCCATTTTTCTCTCTTGGAATCCATTCTGGAAAGATTAAATGATGAAGAGAACAGAGAGATTCAGAGAACAAGAGCGAAGTAAGTCAAGATCAAGCATGCCGGATGTCTGGTTCTTCAATAGATTCTTTGCACAAAATGCATCTGAATTTTTCCTTTATTTTGCTCTCCTTCTCATTTTCAGGTTCAACACAGAAAGGGCCATGATACAGAAATGTCTTCAGAGTAAACGGTTAGTGAAAACAGAGACAAGAGTCTAGTCATACAGGCTTCTACTGCTAAACAGTTGAACAAAGTCGGGGAGATGTCACGATCCAGTGGACGCACACACCCTGCACTTGCTCTCATAGAAATAGCCAAGGCCTTGACATCAAAAGCTGAATGTTCAAGAAGACCGTTTCTCTCTGCAGCGATGAAGATAGCTAGGAATCACTGCTGGACTGAAAAAAAAAAAAAAGAGTAAATTTAGATTCAGTAGCTAAATAGCATGGTTACTGTGTCTTCTAAAAACCTTTCCTAATGAAACAAGCAATGAACTTCTATTTAAATGGCATCTCCAGGTGTCATACAATTTAAATTTATTTTAGCTTAAACTCTCAAGAGGACTGAAATACTGTCAACTGAATCAGAAATGAGTCAGAAGTAAAGACTACCCATTCTAAAGATAAACCAGAAGCAAGCTTTCACATATCATCCAGGACTCTTGCGGTGACAGAGTTTCTAACTCTCTGAAAACCTCGGCCATTTTCCTCACATCTCAGACAGTCTTCACACGAGGAGGCAACTTTAGCCATCTGTAGCATCCGACTTCTCCATCCTTAGGGAAGGAAAAAATCGCCAGCCCGCTGGGACATTCAATGGGCACTTTTCACAACCTGTATCCTTTTGCTGTCTCTCTATTTTTCGCTTCTCCTGATGACTAAGGCAGTTGAACTCGTTTGCCACTGTTAGTTTTCATCCACACACACAGACACATACACTTACATGTCACCAAGACTTGACGTGTTGCACTAGCTAAAACAAGCCTTGGTCCCCAAATTGTGCAGAAGATGTGTTACTAAACTCATGTAATGAGCAAAACAAAGCTGTTGGCACTTGAACCAGGTTGAGAAGCTGGAGCTGTGCTTCTTCAAAAATCCTTTTTCTACAAGATAACCCTCAGGGTACTGGCAAGTCTGTTAAACTTATTTTTTAAAAACCTGAAGAAATGACACAAGTATCATCTATGATTTTATTTATGATCTTTCTATTAAAAACGTGCTTTTAAAGAACAGTCCCTTGTGATCTAAATTATTTCCATTTGAATCTTTGGCAAGCATTGTTAATTTTTTTATTGTATTCCAGACACTAAAGAATAAATTTCTATGTAATTAACTCAGCTGGAAGAAAAACATTCAATATTAAAATAGAAAAGAATTTTAGGGCAAAAATATTGCATCTCAGTATCACCAAAAATTAAGCATTTTCAGTCCTCGGTTATCTTTCATATGGAGTAAAACAGAGACTTTTTTAAAGATTTATTTTATTTTTTGTTGGAAAGGCAGATATACAAAGAGAAGGCGGGACAGAGAGAAAGATCTTCTGTCTGATGATTCACTCCAAGTGGCCGCAATGGCTGGAGTTGAGCCAATTCGGAGTCAGAAGCCCAGAGCTTCTTCTGGGTCTCCCATGTGGGTGCAGGGTCCCAAGGCTTTGGGCTGTCCTTGCCTGCTTTCCTAAGCCACAATCAGAGGGCTGAATGAGAAGCAGGGTCGCCGCTATGAGAACCGGCTCCCATATGGGATTCCCAGGGCATTCAAGGCGAGGACTTCAGCCACTAGGCTATCATGCCAGGCCTGAGACTTCTATTTTTATCTTTTCACGTGGATAAATAAGAAAATAGTTTCATCTCATAAAAAGAAGACACAAGTAAGCAGTTAAAATTCAGTATGAGTATTAAAAAATGTAATGACAAGTACTTTTCATAAACATGGTAGAAGATTACTCTTAACATAGATAAAAGCTTGTAAAATGCATAGGAAGGGTATCTTGTTTTGCAGAGAAAGCAAAAGAATGTAGGTGATATGGAAAAAGCAATCATAGGAGAAGAAAGACATATTATTAATTGCATGGGAAAAAGTTGTATCTAAGAGTGATCAACTGTATCAATTATTGTCCATTCAGAAGAGTAAAATCAGGCAGTTAATTGAAGCAGAAGTTTAAAGCTGGGAGGAAAGCTAAGATGGGACGAGAACTCAAATGACCCAGGCATGATTCCTTCAATATTTTTATCTCGATCAGTCAGAAATATTGCTTACAACTAAAGAAGTTCAACTGATTTGATACACGGACAAAATACTTTTTTAAAATGCAAGAACCCAGAAAATGTATATCTTAGGTATCCATTTTGAAAAACTGCATACATTACACGGGGGGGGGGGGCGGGGGAGAAGGACCACAGAGTGGAGCAGGAGGACAGAAGGAGGCTTATATCCCAACCCTGGAGACTCCCGAATCCTCACCTAGGGCTATCAGTACGGGCACCAATGGCTATATCCCAATAGCCAAGGAGACCATGGGGAATTGGAGTGCCCTCGTAGGACAAGAGCTCTGAGGTCATCCACTCCTTTTCGGATCTCCCACACAGGATAGAAGAAGCCCAGATTCTCCCTCATGGGATCTAATGTCATCGGAATAACAGCTGGAAGCCCTGAGCAGTCCTCAGAAACAGAAGAACAGTAAACCTCCTTCAGGTCCCGGGAGAGGAGCTTTCTCTGGTCCTTACTTAGTTCCAACTTTGGATCCCCACCCTCTCTTGCAATGACCATCATGGTTGGTCTGGAGCCCCCTCTCCCCGCCCCCACAAAAAAAAATTTTAGATTAGATAGAGACAATAAGGAAAGCTTAGGACCAGACAGGAAATGGTCAGCATGGACTCACATACACCTTCTAGGTAGAACACAAAGATTAGTTAATCCCCACTAAGGTACTGAAGATTTCTCTGCACACCCCTCCTGAAACTGTTCTGTGCCTCAATCGTTAACATATGCCTTGTTAGAGTTATAAGCCAGTCTGCAATATTCTAAAATTCGCCAAGTTCAGTTAAATCATGCTTTAATACTATAAGCTACTAAATATAAAAATGAAAATAGACACGAGACAGCTGAATAGTATCCTACAACTATTTTAAGGTGTATAGCAGCTGGTTGTGTATAAACTAAAATTGAAATGTCAATGAAGTAGTCATGGTATGTGGTTAAGAACTTGCATTTTCTAACATATTAATCAGTCAATACCATGTCAATTAACTCCATAACGTTATAAATTGTTGTTGAGGTTATATTGTGGCTTTTCATTGGAGGGGATGATATTCTGCCAGTTCTACTTTCAGGGATGGTCTTCCAAGGAAACTGTTGAAACTATCTGGAGAATAAGAGGCTGGACTCTATGCATGGTCCATGCTCGCAATGAAGGAATCATGACTGTATATGAACTATACTATTGCAACAATGTGGAGGACTCCAACATGGGGGGAGGGCATGGGGAGGGATTGGGGGAATCCCAGAGCCTATGAAATGTGTCATAAACCAAAATTAAAAAAAGAAAAACTGCGTAATTCATCAATCTTATGTAAGGATAACTGGAGAATAAAGCCCAACAAATGAACAAACAAAAATAACATGGGATAAAAGAAATATTCCAATTATGCCAGGATTGTGTTGGAAAAACAAAAAGCCCAAGTGGACCACGAGGTCTAAATGTAACTCTCCATCCACACTGAAAGATACCATGAGGAGACTTCTCTACATAATACAATATTCTGCTATAGGGACTGTGAGAACCTGAAATATGTTAGTGGTGTGTTCAAAGTAGGTGCTTTGTAAACATGGAAAAAGACAATTAAAACTTTCCAGGAAAGAAGGCTATACCAGAATAGCACAGTTCAGACATGTAAAACCAAGTAAGTGTGGCACTTTTATGAAAGACAGAGAGAGGCAAAGAGAAAGACAAGGACAGAGAGCAGACAACACTCTTCATATTCCTGCAATAGCTGGGAGTATGTCAACCCAAAGCCAGGAACTAGAAGCTCAGTTTGGTCTCCCACATAAGTGGTGGGTCCCCAATTATCTGAGCCATCTTCTGTTACCGCCCAGAAAGCATATTAACAGGAACCTAGAACCAGAAGTTGAGCTGAGACTCAAGCCCTGGTCCTCCCAGATAGCATAAGAAGGTCCTCTAATGCAGTGTCTTGCCTGCTATACCAAATTGCCACCCCAAAGCTCAACATTTTCAATATTCTCATTGGAGAGATATAGGATAAATAATTGACCTTTAGGTCAATTCACTCATGGTATTGGCATAAATGGTATTCTTAGAAATCATGTTATTGAATATGCCATTTAATGGTTTATATTTTTTAGCAGTAACCTATTAACAAAGTACATAAACATATACACAAAATAGGATGTATAAATCTAGACACTACCAAAGTAATGGCACAAGAATAGTAAAGGTTGCAAAGAAATTAAAGGCATTTGAATATGCTGATTCCATTTTGAAGAAACATTAGATGGTATATCTAATCAAGGTAAAATATAAAGAAATAGAAAATGACAAATGAAGGAATAAATAATAACCTAAAAGTAAATGGGAGTCTTTAGGAAAGGTGGTTGGAGTTAGTACAGTGTACTAACTATGTTTTCTTACATTATTTTAAGATATGACTCGAATGATGATGGCAGTCACAGAGCTAAAAGCAGAAACGTGAAACTGTCTCTCATAAATGGAGAATGTCTGGGGCCAGCACAGTAACTCAACAAGTTATTCTTCCACCTGTAAGCGCTGGTATCCCATATGGGTGCCTATTTTTGTCTCAACTGCTCTACTTGCCATCTGACTTCCTGCCCGTGTCCTGGGAAAGCAATGGAAGATGATCCAAGTTCTTAGGAGCCTGCACCCATGTAGGCGACTTGGAAGACGCTCCTGGTTCCTGGTTTCAGATCAGCTTAATTTGGACCATTACAGCCATTTGGGAAGTGAAACAGCAGATGAAAAATCTTTCTTTCTGTAAATCTGCCTTCCCAGTATAAAAATATATAAATCATTTTGAAAAGAAATTACAAATTCCCCTGCCTTCCTGTGTGAACTTTCACCATCTTCATGTATTACATATATTATCTTTTAAATTTATGCAACATATCAGGAGAAACTGGAAGTAACCCAGAATGCCTCGCTCAGTGTAAATCAGGGTTTGTCACCTCGCTTAGTCCTATCATCTTTTCTTCATAAATGCATCTTAAATTGCAACAGCTGCATAACTAACCCATGAAGTTGTAGGTGCTTCCTTCAAGGATAAACTGTCAAATTCAACAAGTCATTTCATAAGAATTTATAGCAGCTCCCCGCCCCCAGACTTCTGCCAATTCATGTTAACTTTGTTCTACATTGAATATTCTGTTAGTTGACAGATAAATATCTTTAGTAATAGATACTATTCTTCATTGACCTGGAAAAGAGAAGAAAATTTCCAGAATCACAGCAGACTTTTCTGTTTTCAGTACACATGATTTTGTGAAATGTACAACATTCCTCCTCTGATTGGTCCAGATTCAGTCTTACATATGAAAGTGGATAGGCTGCCCTGTCGCGTTGTACCCAGGAGAGGTAAACCAGTTACCTTCCTACATTTTTTGTTCCCTTTCTATTCTTGTTGTTATTGTAACATTGGTTTCGGCTCTGCTTTTTTGCTGTTGTTTTCTTTTCAACAGAATTTGTCTTCATTCTGGATTTACTTCTTAAAATATGTTTTTATCTTTTCTAAAAATGCTTTCCCTTCCAAACAGCTATGACCAGAAAGGCAGACTTTCAGCCTACTAACTTTCTCATGCCACAGGCCAAACAGGTGCATGTAATTGACCATTATTATGTGGAAAAGAAAACAAGGAAGTTTCCTTGTAGAAGCCTGGGCCAGTTAGTCTCTCATCACCCTCGGAGCATGCACTGCCATTAGCTAATAAGAATTTTTGAAACAGTCAAGCCTGGACTCCTTCTAAAATCACAGAAGACAGATTATTATGCACAATTTAATTAAGACTCCAAAATAGTTTGAACTTCTGTCTCTACTCTTTCTGCTAAGCCTTTTCTATACTCAATGGTTATTTTTAAAAAATATTCCAATCTTCTCATTCTCATTGAATATTCCAAAATTATTTAATTTCCTTATCTATTTCAGTTATTTTTCAGTCATTTTATTATTTCTGTTGCCATCCTTGGTCACAGCTTCCCACCCAGTTCAATATTTGGCAAGGAGAATGAAGGAGACCTAAGACTCCATCATCATGTTCAAGTAGTGGTTCCTAGGATACAGTTCCCAGCTAAGCAACAGCATCTCTTGGTAATGTGTTTGAAATGTAGAAATCAGGTCTTACCCAGTCCACAAGATCAGGAGCTCGATGCGCAGAAGCCATTCATTCTGTCGCACACCCAAGTCGGGAAAATCACGCAAAGGAAATTTGTCAAAACTTCAGAGATGGGGTACCTTTATGTAATAATAAGCACTTCTATCTCAAGAAGTAATTTTGGCAAAATTTAACTAGCATAATATAATCTTCAGATAACTTCTTATTTTCTCCTTTAGCTTGGAGAAACATTTTAAATAAAAGGGAGAATGAAGGGGAGACTTTTCAATCATTCAGGTTTGCTGGTGGGCAAGGAAAAAGCAGCCAGAAGTCCCTTGAGAATGTTACTAAGGGAAGTTGTTAGAGCTTCCAGAGCAAGGATACGTCATGGAAACTCCCTTTGGAACTCAGCGGCCTTGGCGCTTCAGCAGCGTGTTTGCTTGCCGGGATCTGGGCGTTGTTACTCCGGTGCAGTCCAATTTCTCAATGTTTAACAAAAAGAAGGCTTTGAAACAAATTAATAACTGGCCTCTACTCTAGGCAACTGTGTGGATCTTGCACTAGTCCAGGGCTCAGGAAGCACTTTCTTTGGGCCTTTGTAGCTCACACAGAGTCTGCCCAACAACTGAATCCTGCTGTTGCTGCATGAAAGCAGCCATCAATCACTTGTAAATAAATGGATATGGTTACTCACCAACAAACTTTACACACATAAGCAGGACATGGGGTGGGGCAGCTGTTTGAGCCTGGGGGTGCTGTATTCTGATACCCTTGACTAGACCATAGATACAGGGCTCTTCACATAAGCACCTGTACACATTAGCTAGCCAGATAGACAGCAGCCACTGTGGATAATTAGAGCATTCGTGAACATGGTTACCTTTGGAAACACCCCCAGGGCCATTGTTAAACACAGTTAACCAGCCCTAGCCTGTTTTGCCAAGGCATAAGGCTGCTCTGTTTTTCCTAACTTGACACGCGCATTCTTCTTGCTGATCCATCACCTGCTTTGAGTTTCTCTTCCTGAAGTCCCTGGCAGAGAAGCCAATCCAGGCGTCCTTCCTTGATTCTCTTTGAAGAAGTCTGCCTACCATGATATTGTCAGAAATATAAATGATACAACCTCACCCTCTTGTGAAACTTCACTTGTCTGTGAGCTATTATGGTGATCACAGAAAATGGTTTTCTGGTGGTTCGTTCGGAGAGGATAGGGAGTTACACTCTTTTCTCCTGCCACCCTTCTTACGAGGTTTCATCCTTTATTCTCACAAAAGTCTGAAACAAGCAAACGCCGGGTCTCTACTTGATCCCTCAACCCACAGTGGGTAACTTTTGCTAATTGGGCCCTAGAAATTTCTAGAACAAAACCTCATTTTTCCCAGATACGTCTTTAAACTGTTATTTCTGCAAAATGCCTCCATATTTTCCAAGGACACCATTTCTCTACCGTTGCCAAAGGGCTTCAGCCCAACCATCTCCCTTCCACGTCCTGCTTAAGTATTCATGAGTCATTCAGCATCCTCGGTTGTATCCATCTCTATTCACATCTCATTCTCCTAGTTTCTTCAAGTGCACATAAATATTAAAATACACTAAACCAGATGTGGCTAATTAATCCCCCTAGCCTGTGATTTTTCTCCTAATCCACTATAATTGGAATGGGGGATGGATTTTCCTGGGAATAACATTCCTCTTTTTGGTTTTTTTTTTTTTAATTTGATGAATTCTAACGTTGCTTAGAGAAGAAACAGGAAACAGGAGTACCTCTCCTTGAAAGCAAATCTCACTTTTCTGTGCTTGGCAGCACATCTGCACCTGGTGAGTAAAATCCACAAAAACGGCTTGAAACTGTATCGCTGCTGCATGAGGTTTCTATTTCACAGGGTTGCTGAGGAACCTTAACCGCTAGTGAGGAAGAAAGCTCCGCACTCCCCTGAGTCTACACGGCGAGCGTGCACACCTGCCTGGCCTACCAGAGCACCACACTGGCCAGAATTCTCATTATTCCCTCTCTTCTGGTTAACAGTCCTGAAAATAGCTTGATGTCCTTATGATGTTTGCAGTGTCCACTTCTACCTTCATGTTCATTAATCATACTTTCTCTGCAAGCACATCCTTTCAACATTTCCTTATTATATTAAATTTGCTTTCTTATTTATCCATTTATTTGAGAGACAGAGAAGTGCTCTTATCTTCTGATTGAATCCCCAAATGTCTGCAACAGCCAGGGACTTGGCTAAGCCAAAGCAGAGAGCTGGAAGCCCATTCTAGGTCTTCCATACGAGTAATGCATCTCACCTGCCAACCTCCAGCCCCCGGATCTGTATCACTTGGAGTCAGGAGCCAAAACTGGGTCTCAAACTCGAAAATTCTAAGGTGAGACACAGTCATCTCTCAAGACACTGTAACTAATAAATCAAATACCAGCCACTGAATTAAGTTTAAATCTCTTTATGTAATTGTTATGAGGCTAAAAGTTATTACTTCTAACCTTTTCATTGTATACAAATACCATAAAGTAAGTTAACTTTTTTGCTATATTTTATTATAAATTCTGAACAACTAACTTCCAAATAAATATCCCAATTACAGCAGGCCCAGAAGTTGAGGGTCCCTCATGTATTTTTAATGGTAAAATCAGTAATAAAATTGATAACACAGGTAATAAATATAACAGTTGATAAAACTGCAATGCCTTAACACTCAGATTTCTCACCACAGAATGTGTTTCCCCACAATCATAAGCAGGATTTCCACCACTTGGAACATTCAAAGCTGTAACCTGGCTTCTCTCCTTATTTGATAAACATTCACATTTCCCAATGAGATTAAGAGAAATGTAACCACAAAGAACAGAAGGCATGAAAAATGTGCATGAATCAGGATGATACTGTGTGCCCCAAAGCTTCTACTTGGTCATCATTTTCAGATTCACCTAGCGGACTCCTTTGTCTAGTGAGTTAGTGTGGAATCTGTAATAGCTGTTTCTATTTTAATCTAAACCCAAGTTCAGGAAACTCATTCAACTAGTAAATACTTTAGTCTTTGCCCACCAAGAGATAAAATTGAGTCTATCCTGTAGGTACTTGTAAGACAGAAACCTCCAACAACCCCTTTATTTCACAGGGACCATTCCAGGTAGTGCCCTGTTACCACCAACTAGAGATAGCAGAGAATAAAATTGACCAGTGAGACAAAGGGATACACCATGATCAATTTCATTCTGCACCAGTGACACTCAACATGGACAGTAGACTCAAAATAGGATGGGTAATAGTGCTTGACCCCAGCACTGAGATACCCCCAATTCTTTGCTACCTGGTGACTAGCCACCAACAGTAAAGTCTGCAAGGCACATTAACAAGGGAATGGCCAGTAGAGTCCCCATAGTGCAGGCTGGCATGGAGCATCCAAGAGGCTAATAAGGGTTTCCTGGGAAACATTGCCCTCTGTGGTTCCCAGGATAAACCTTTTCAAATGACCCACACACCTTACAATTATAGCTGAAGCCAGATGGCCATAGCTTACTGACCCCAGTGGAAATAATAAAAGCTGAATGTGGTGGCTGCTTGGGCACGTCTCATTGAAATTTCCTTTTCATCTCCATCACCACCTACACATCCTCGACCAGAACCTAGAGAATAGAAAAAACAGAAGCAGTCACATAGCTGCAAATAAGGAGAAAGCACAGCCAAGGATTCCCTTCTCTGAAACTACCAGTGTGATGAGGCTGATGTGAGAAGAACACGCAGCTGTACCCTCTGAAGGCCAGCAAGACAGAGCCACAGAAAGCTGAGTGATTTAGAGCCCAAAGCTGTGGTGGGGCAATTTCTGCAGTCTGGGACACTGGCATCTCATATGAGTGTGGGTTCGAGTCTTCGTTGCTGCACTTCTGATCAGCTTGGTGATAATATGTCCAGGAAGACAGCGGAAGATGGCCCAAGTGCTTGAGCCCCACGCTCACCTGGGAGACCCAGATGGTGTTCCTGGTTCCTGGCTTTGGACTGGCCCAGGACTAGTCACTGTGACCATTTGAGCAATGAACAAGGATGGAAGATGCCCCTCTCTGTAACTCTGCCTTTCAAATAACATACTAAAATAATATGCTTATTTCATTTCCTTTGCATATTCCCAGGCGTGGAATAGCTGGGTCATATGGCAGACTAATTTTCAGTTGTGTTAGCACACTCCATACTGATTTTTGGGAATATATCCAAAAGAAATGAAATCTCCATAGGAGGAAATGACCTATAATGCTATATTTATAGCAGCACAATCTACAATAGCAAAGACATGGAAACAACCCAGATGCCCAGGGGAAAAGGAGTGGATAAAAAGCTGTGGTTAAAAAAAAAAAAAAACAACCTGTGGTTCATATACTCTGTGGAATACTACTCAGCCATTAAGAAGAATGGCAGTAGCAGCTGGAAAAATTTTTAACTAAGTTTGTAGTTAACTCTAATTCCAAATACTAGAAATCAAAGGGATGTTAGCTATGAAACAAATACTTCTTCATGAAAATTTTCATTGTGGCAATTCATATTAGAAATGGAAGTCAGTCTTCATGCCGGAGAATAAAGAATGACTGAATTTATGCAGTGGAATAGTGCATTGTCAGACATGCTATTTTGAGGAAGAATTTGTAGCAAAAAATGTATGTGTTACAATTGGTTAAAAAGCTATATTGAGAAATAATGTCAATAACCAGTGTCTTGTGAATGTGCCAATATTTACTGTATTTCAGGCAACATGTAACAATTTTCTGTATGTTATCTCATGCTTGGCTTTCTGCTTTCCATCTGAAAAGGTTCGATCTCATTTGCATTCTGCATTACATCAACAATGGTTCCAGAATCATTAGGAACAATATGAGAGTACTTGAAAAAGCTCATGGGAAATGGAATTATAAGGTAAGTTTATTTTGCTACAAAAATAAATTGAAATGTGTAGAGACTTTTTTCATAGTACACATTTTCTAAGAACTGTAGGGAGACCCTCTATCCCAGAAGACATGAAGATTAGGAATCAAATGCAAGAATTCATCTAGGAGGTAAGATAATAAGTCAGACACAAAACTGGCACTCCAAGCATTGCCGGGGTCCGTGCAGTGGGTGTGGATGACACAAAGGTATGAAGAGAGCATCTCTCCTGTTGGCAAGGCTGCGAGGAGCTTCCGGCTCTATGGCAAGGCTTGGGGAATGTCTCTCCAACCATCTCAGTGCAGTTTTACCCCCTTTTGCATGGACCCTCAACCACCCTGCTAAGAATTCTATAATCCACTAAGGCATTATTGTTTGCCTTTGTAAGATGGGCAATAATGTGAGCTTGGGAGTTAATGTTGCTGACAATGTCTTGGTGAGTGGGCCTTTAACAATATACACACCAGAGTACAATTAAGTCCATGACATTTCTGGATACCTTACTGTGTGCCTAACCATTGCCTCAGAATCTGGCCCAGACATATATTGTGCCTTCTGTGCCTTCTGTAAAAGGGCTTGATATCCTAAATATTAATGAGAGTGATGGGAGTATGAGCTGAAACTGTTACAGTGATAAACATAGTTACTGTGATCTTTAAAGGCCAGCCTATCTTTGTAATTCTTTGAAGCACAGAAAATGTATCTGTTTTAGCTTTTATGGTTTTTGGCAAGAGAAATTTAAGGATGCTTTTATTAATAGAGATGTGCTTTTAATTATTGTTTGATTGCTTATGGGATTGTAGATCCTATAGTTGTAGAGGGATTTAATATTTGAAGCCTGAAGCCTTTGTCTTGGATCTTTGTTTCTTCCCTGTGTCATATTTTTCCCATTAAGTGATGAGTAAATTGTAGAAATAGAAATGTGGTAGGAATGTATTACTGATTAGCAGGTAATCGCATGTGCCTTGGCCTTGGAGTCCTGGTTGTCTCTCCATGGTTACTACTGAAGAATGAATAATGGCTTACTTTGAAGAATATGAATATAGTATTTTGCAGAATTATCTTTAGGGGCACCTGCTTAACCATGAAGTATGAGCAGAATGGTCAAATGTCTGTGCATGTCCCCTTAGTCATGAAGCAAAAATAGAACAATTAAATGCTTGTGCAGAAGCTTGTGATGTGGATGGGCATATTTTAAAAAAAAACAATTTTTTTGCAGACAGTTTCTTGAGCTGTTGATTGAGTGCACAGAGTGACAGTGTCCGTGTCTCTTCTTTTTGTTAACTCCACACACTCTTCTCGAGCTCTGAACTCGGCTGGAGCTGCTCACCAGCGAAGACTGACTCACCCAGCGGAAAAGGGCAACTCCATGATTCCCCAGCCAAGCCTCCAGAAGACTCATTTCTGTGTTCTGTGTGGATCAGGTCAAGTTCTGCAAGCCATGAAGACAAGAGCAGCTCTGTCACAACAGCTTCTTAAGGCACATAATACAGGGGTAGCAGTTTTGCATTATCAAAGTATGCAGGCTGCAGCTGAGCAAGGGATAGAGCACCTGCAGGGGTACGAGTCTTCCCATGGGGCAGAAGTGACGCAGGGAGAGCATCCTTAGGGTCCATGGGGGTGGAAAGGGGGTTTCCTATGAGCCTGTCTGAGGATTTTAAAGACAACTTCAGGAAAGGAGGTTCTGTGTAAGTAGGGGGAGCACGAGTCTGCAAAACTGCACTATTAATCATTTAGCATCAAGACTGATGGAGTAAAGGCAATTCTGGAGAGTGCACTGCTATGCACATATATTTCTACGCTGCACATCTATCTATAATGAGCCTCTGCAAATGGGAATTAAATGATTATAATTCTCCATATGCTCCTGTATTTTTAATAATTATGTTTTATTTTAATAGTAAAATCAGTAACCAGAAAGAACTAGAAAAGCAGAGACATTATTTTTTTCTGTCCAACTACTCTAAACACATTCAATTTTCATCCCAAATTAGACCTTAATTAGATCACAATTGAAAGAAAATCACTATTAGTGCTTGAATTTCTAAATCATTTAGGTCTGTGTGGTTAGGATATATGAGTTTAATCAAATCCGTGTATCTTTCCTTTGAATAATACTCTTAATTATCAGTTTTTAGCAGATTAATTATTCAAGGTAGTAAATTTACATTTGAATTTCATGCATTTGCCTTAGAATATATTTCCCCACAAAAACATAGATTGTGATGTTGAATTTACTAGCCAACCCATAAAAGCATATGATAGCTTAAAATTCATAGCACAGAAATTATCTAGCAGCGTATCTCAAGAGAAAATCAAGGATTTTGAACACCTGTAAAATGAGATTACCCTATTACTACACATTGTGTAGACAACTAAACATTACGAAAGGACTGAAGCTGATCCAAGAAGGGGAGAGAGTTTCCTGGTAGCTCATGCAAAACATGAAACTCCCTCTTCTTCCAGCATATGATGAATATCTCTTATCTGAGATGCTTGAGACCAGAAATATGTCATCCTTCAGTTCTTCCAGTTTGAAAAGCTGTCTAGACTTTATTGCTTGAGCATCCCCACTTTGGAAATCCCAACTCCAAAATGAATCTTATTGGTGTTTGATGAGTTGACTTTGAGTTTGTCTTTTGGACTAGGGATGCTCATACTGTGCTACAATAAGGACATGAATGGTTTCTGGAATTAGGTCCTAAACTCACTAGTCTGTGTGTGTATGATATGGGGTGACACACTTAGACACTTTCATCTTCATCAGTGAAAAAAAACCTATGTTACAAGACTCTATTGACAACCAAAAATAATATATTAAAAAGTACAGATTAAGTACAATACCTGCCACATTAAGAGAACTCAAGAAGTGGTGCTGAGGGGTGATATTAGTACTGAATATTAATAGCAACTTACATCTTCTTCTTCAACCAATCTCTTCCTCTTCCCTGACCTCCTTCATAAGCAGAGCCTTGTGTAGCTTCTCCTTTATTTATTCATGCAGTCTATAATTAATTATCATCTTTTCAGCCTTTCTGAAGACTTGAGCTATAGGTTCAGTTACAGCAGGGAGTTGGTAAGGCTACTAAATTATCCTCTCCTCTTTTGCTTTCAAGCCACAGACTCCCAAATGCCTTTGGATTTGTTTCCTCTTATCCCTTCCATCTCTAATGTTCTTCTCTTCTCACACTACGCTGCAGCCACATTTCTTTCTTCTTTCTGCTGCTCATCAGCTAGTTTCCCAGAGGGACCAGTAGAGGGAGAGGAGCACCACAGCTGAGTTTCCAGATTAGAAAGCTGCTTGATTACTTAAACATGGAGAAATGGAAACAGGAAAGAGAAAAAAAAAAAAAAAAACTTCCACTTTCAGAAGGCGATAGACTGGGAATGAGATTCAGGGTGTGGTTAGCATAGTGTCCTGTTACCTCCTCTTATGACTATAGATACAAAGGCAATCACTTTCAAACTGGGGACACAGTGACACTCGGCAGCTGGACCTCCCCTGCCTTGCCCGGCCGTGCTACTACGTGGCACACATGATCCTTGGCAGTGTTCTGTCCTTCCTGGCCCCTCCCACACCCTCCATTCTGTTATCTCCAACTACCAACCTGTCTTCATTTTGAAAACATTTTCCAGAATATTTTCACTCTTTTAGTATTTTATTTTCCAGGTTATCTTTTTAAATCTTAGCACTATTTAAAATTGTTCTTTATCTGAGAGGGAGAGAGCGCTCTCTCAGCCATTCAAATGCCTGCAATGGCCTAGGCTGAGCCAGAGCTAAGCCACAACTGACATTGAGAACCAGGAATTTCACCCAGGTTTCCCAAGTAGCTGCAGGAATTCAGAAACATGGCCATCGCTGCTGCCTCCCAGGATCCTTGTTCATCCAGAGCTAGAGTCAGAAACCAGAGCCAGGGGTTAAACTTAAACACTACAATACAGAATGCAGGTGTCTTAGTTAGCTAAAAGCTACTTCCTTAAATTCAGTACTATCAGCTTTTTTCACTTTTTGATTTCTACATTGCTTATCTTTTATTTTCATTAAAGTCAACCATCATGTCATTTAAAGGCCATCCTACTCGGCTCACACTGCTTTATATATTTTATGCACTATGTTATAAGCTCTTTTAACATTTTAACTTCCTAATTTTAACTCTCTTTTAAAATTAGTTTATTTGAAATTTCTATTTTTCCAATCTCATTCTTTATGATGTTGCTGGTATTTTAATTTCTCCTCCAGGAGCTACTTCATTTGTTTCTTTGTTTTGTACGTTGTAGACTGGCTATGACATTCAGCCAGAATTATACACTGTGAAAAACAAGCAGGGACCACTACCATGGGGAGCTGGGGAGGTTTTCATGTCTGATCGTTCAAGCCTTCCAGTGTGGTTCCTTCTAGGACTCTGCCGAGGTGTTCATCTTTAAAACTTTGCAATACTGCTTTCTCCATGCAAGAGAACATGGTGACAATACTGGAACAGGGATGCTTCTGAATATTTCACATTTCTCTTATCCAGCCCTTATATAAAGAACATTTTGTTTTAAAACTTGTGGAGCTCAGTATTGTAATCTCTTGCAAACTCAGGTCGCAGCAAGTGCCATATTTTGGCAATTAATTACATGAACTTTGAGCTAAAGAGACTGGTTCAAATCACAGCTTGATAACCTCTGAACGGTTGCATGATCTCACAGAGTAGCCTTTGGCCATCTCAGTCTCCATTTTCTCATAATTACAATGGAGCAGTAACATTACCTGTTAATGGTTTGAGCAGCATTTGCCTCCCCAAACTCTTGCAAAGATTATATTTATAATTAATGCTTAATATTAATTATATAAGCAAGGTAACTATTACCTAATTTGCGAGTTTGACCCAGTGGAAGATCTTTTTGGCATTATGGGTCCTCAGAAGTAGTTCCCACAGGAGTGTTGGTTATGTAAGTCTAGTGTGCTTCCTATCTGTCTGTACTTCCTGACTTGAGATGTCATTGTCTCTCTGCTACCCTCCATTCTCACCACTAATGGAGTCATTCCCTCTTAGCCTATGATTCTGCAAAATCATAAGCTAATAAACTATAATAAATCTTCAGTCTCCCTAAAGAGTTCCTCCCAGGTGGAAAGCTAACTAATACATGATCTGTATCATAAATTTGTAGTGAGGATTTAGGAAGTTGATATACAGAAGTTGCTGCCTATCTAGTCAAGGAAACTTCCTAAGAGGGATCAAGGTAAGCACTCCGGAAGTGAGATGTACTTCTGTATCTTCGCTTCAAGACCTCAACTAAACAAAGAATAGCCAGTGTAATGATGATCTTTGGATACTTAGTAGTGTGTAGCATGTTAAAGCTACATTCATGATCACTTTTTGTCACACAGAGAAACCCTGGCTGTGCCTTTGTCGTTTTTGATGACCTCATACTCAGTTAACAGCTCTCTATCACTATCTTACCATTCTTTGCTTTTCTGTCATTTTAGCAACTATGTTAACATGACAGATTGACTGCAAAAATTAAGTTCAATTGTTTACCTTTCCCTGTATCCATATTCTTTATGATGCAACTCTTCAGCTTCTGTGAAGCGAAGTCTATTTCCACATCCCTTCCAAACTGGAGCCTCCTGAGACCTCTGCCCTTTGCAGTTATCCCAGCCATCATTTGATTAAACTGAATTGGAAACCAAATGGCAGGGCACCACATGCAAGAGAGATAAGCAGCCCAAGCTGAGGTCACTCAAGACCGTAGCCAACAGCCAGTTCAGCAGCTGAGTGCACTCACACAAGCCAGCTCAGCTCAGCTCAGCACCGGCCCAGGTCAGTAAATCACCCAATCAATGCAGAGATCCTTGAGCAATACTCATTGCTCAAGCAACTGATATACCTATGAGAAAAGGATCAAGAAAAAACATGAACAGTGCACCACAGGAGCCATCAGGAGAGAGGGTTTTGTGAAAACAAGAGTTGTGAAGTTTTTGCTGATTTCATACAAAAAATATATATATATCTAGAATACATGTTAGAAAAGCCTGCTAAGATTTAAAGAGACTGTTTCACTAGGTACATTTAAGATCAATAGGCTTTGGTATTGGTCAAAGCAATCAAATCAGAATAGAATTTTGTAAATAATTTATATTCATTAAATTTTTGAACAAATGTTTTCATTTACCACATAGAAGTATATATTATCTATGAGTGGATCTTCAGAGTGTTCATGAAAGTGCATATTTTTTAATTCCATATTTTTCAAGAATTTTTTTTAAAGCAAATTCAGGTATGCATGCAAACTTGCATAACCTTACATAAGTTTGAAAAGGACTGTACATTATGCTTCTCACCTACCCCTGGACAGGAACTGGCAGACTAAGAGTATAACAACTTCACTGGCACTTGACCGCCAAAAGGTAGGAATCTTTTCTTACTCTGAAACACACACTGTGTGTAAAATATTTCTGTGGTTTCGGAAGCAGAATTTTGTGAGAAGTGATAAGGACATTGATTTCTATTTTAAAATAATCAAACATATTCAAAAATAGAATAAGCTACTTTAAGGAAATGATCTGCCCGTCACTGGAAGTGTTACAGAGGAAATGTATCATGTATTTTAGAAGAATTTTCTAAATTTGGAAAAGTAAGCATTGCTTAATATCTGAAATTCCTTCCCTTTTTAGAAGGCTTTGATCTTTTATCTTCACTGAAAAGATACTTGACATGTGTTTTGAACTTCTCATGATTAAACCTGTTTTTTCATATCCTGAGAAGTTGTTATAAAACCTTATCTGGTACAATAAGTACATGATGGAGGTGGTGGAAAAGACAAAAAATATCAAGGATTCAAGGGGTTGAACTCACAGTCATTACACTGTCACCAACTAGCACCCTTCAGTAATCACCTCAATTATTCTTTTCCCAAATAGATTAAAAAGCATTCCTCGTAACAGCAGAGGAAGTTACAATTTACATTATCACATATTATGAAGTGATACATGTCATTGTACAGCTCTTCCCCAGCATTTAAAGGAGTCTTCAAACGGTTCATGAGAAATGCATATTAAGAGAAAGCTATGTGTGGATCCAAGAATTACTTTGCAGAATTATTTTAAACTGTGATTTCCATGAACTTTTGAATGTACAGGCTCTGCAAAGTCTTAGTAGGTTCTGTGGCCCTAGGATATCTGAGTTAGAATAAACTAAGCAGGTAGGATTTTCTGGCTTCCATTTTGCAGAGACAATGACTTTCCAGGAGGAAAAATAATAAAGAAGAAGAGGAAGGAGGAGGAGGAGAAGGTGGCTTCCTAACTTGACCCAAGATTCATTTTTACATGGAACACCTTATCAAGCTCATCTTGTAGAAGTTACATGAATGTTCTTCTATGTCAATGTTTTCTGATCAATGTTCTTCAATCCCATGAACTACTTATATGGGAATGACCACCTATACTATGATAGACATAATTGCAAAACTGCAGAATACTCTTGATTTTACTTGACTTCCAACATAACATTTAGGTGGTCTTTTTGTTATGCAATAATTACATCTGTAGCCAATTCAAATTTCTTTATGCCCACTACCTTGCTAGTAATAGACAACAAAGTTAACAGGTGTTCTTACTTTTGCTGTTCAATTTGGATGTCCTCCTCCCGAGCATTCAATGACTTGGTCACAAAATAAAGTTTGAGCCAGATACATTCTATCAACTTGCAGATCATCAAAGCACAGCTTCCTGAAGTCCTATGAGTGATCACAACAGTGACCCATTCCAGCCTTGATGGATTCAGCCTCACGTCACCCACAGCAATAACAGCCATGCGGATCAGGATATTTCATTGTTTTCAAATAAAATAATCTTATATAATTATTCTCATGTTCCTTTTGATTCCACCTGAGTTTTACTGTTAGGGAAACACAACACTGGCAGGGGCAGTCTGGTCCCCAGCCTCATCCTGCTTTGTCCTGTCATCTTGAGGTTGACTTCACTTGGTCTTCCTCATTAGGTTCCTGTGCAGTCCAGTTCATAGACCAGTGTGAACCTAAGGCAGGAATTTCCCATGCTCCACCAAACTAAACCCTCAAATCAGCAAGACTGCTAGATCGACTTAGATGTAAAACTATGATGATTGGCATTCTTTAAAAGCTAAAGTCCAATTTTGTTTCTGTTTTTTTACAGCTACACAACTATTAACAATCACAGAACCAGGAGCATAATAGGTACTCTCTAAATATTTATGGAATTAATTAAAAAGTTAATAATGGAGGCAATCTTTAACTCCTGTTTCAATTACCTCCTTCATCTTCATTCTCCTTTAAAAACTGTCACCATGGAACTAATAATATAGCTTAAAACTTAATCCTCTGTGATGCTGGAGGCGGTTTGGCACCCAGCTGCTCTACTTCTGAACCTGCTTTCTGTTATTGTGCCTGAGAAGTCAGTGGGAGGCAGCCTAAGTGCTTAGGTCCCTTCACTCATGTGAGAGCCTGGCCCAACTCCAGTCAGTGCAGCTATTTGGGGACTGAGCCAGAAGATGGAATATGTCTCTCCTTCTCAGGTTCTCCCACTCTCTCTATAACTCTTCCATTCAAATTTTAAAATGTCATCTTACTTTACTCACAGTTTAATGTCAAAGACTCTAATATTTATCCCAATGTTATCTGCTGGTGTGCCCCAGTTACGACAACCCAAATTCCCTTCCACTTATTTATGTGAGAATGAAGTCACTGAAGTCAGTAAGTAACAACATGTAATCATTGATTTTAGAAGTAATTAAAAGGATTACCCAAAAAGAAACATTTAAAGATATGCAAATTTAACCAAAATAATGTTCCCAAAAAGACATGACTCGGTAACAAAAAACAGTAAAAAGAAAGCAAAATTAAATAATAAAATTTAATAATTAAATTTAAAAATTAATCATTTTAAATAGTTCAATAATTAAATTAAAAATTAAATAATAAAATTTAAGTAGTGACTCAAGCAGTTTTAGTTCATCAAAAGAATGAACATGTAGGTTATTCAGGTCTTAAATATGATCTACAGAGCTGAGCAAACTTCATAAAATAAAAACACTGTAGCATCAAACGGATGCTGAAGGACTGAAACCTAGGGAGTGGTCTCAAACACTCGAGCACCCTGGCCCCTGGAGTGTTATTCTTCATGATGAGGGAAAAAAATCATTTGTTCTTTAAATGATGTCAATATAAATTGAAAAAGCCAAGACCTCAAGACCAATCCCACTTGTCCTTTGATTCCATCTGCACTTGTATCCATATCCTAATTCAGTCTCCCAAGTATTTTGATTCTTGAAAAAATACAGTAGCCTTAATTATTATACCCAACTCTTCTTCCCATTGGAAAGACATGGCTTACTGTGAAGGAACAGATCTGTGAATTTAACGTATGCGAGCTTGATTAGAAAAAGTTCGTCAAAAATCAACATTACCTTTGGAGTTGCTGACAAAATCACTTTTGCTGACTTTAAAATCTAAATAGACCCTGGGATGTGATCCAGAAAATGACCTTGTGAAGCTAACACCACCAGTGTTTGCAGACAAAACCATACCACCTGCTCATCAAAGGCATTCGGTATGAGCTGACAAGAGAGCATTTCTCCTGAGGACGCAAGTATCAGGCTCAATTGACAAATCCTAGATATGTCCACAGAACTGAGTTTGATTGCTGGGGTTAGAAAATACAACTTTTTTTTAAGATTTATTTTATTTTTATTGGAAAGGCACATATGCAAAGAGAAGGAGAGACAAAGAGGAAGATCTTCCATGCAATGATTCACTCCCCAAGTGGCTGCAGCAGCCAGAGCTAAGCTGATCCGAAGCCAGGAACCTGAAGCCTCTTCTGAGTCTCCCAGATGGGTGCAGGGTCCCAGAGCTTTGGGCCATCTCCACTGCTTTCCACAATCAGGGAGCTGGATGAGAAGCGGGGCTGACAGGATTAGAACTGGCACCCACATGGGATCCTGGCATGTGCAAGGCAAGGACTTTAGCCACTAGGCCACCGCACCAGGAGAAAGTAGAACTTTTAAGAGAAGACAAACCAGGGCTCAAACGCATGCAGCCAAACTGTTGCTCATCATTCAGTGGGCAGCGTCTGGTTGCAGAATCACCTTTTGAGCAGACAGGTGCATGGCTTTCATCGTATAATGGATTATGAGCTTAAAAAGGTCAATAACTCTTACTACAGAGAATGACTACTCACCCGAAAGTGAACTCGACAGGGTCTTTTGTTTTGATTTGGCTTCTTTCTTTGTTGGTTGGTTTGCAATACCTGACATTGCCTGTGATTTGGGATGTGTGGAGAAGAGTTCAAAGTGAGTTAAAAGTAAATGAAAAATAAAAATACATGGCTTAACTCTTCCTTTTAGGTATAAGGACAACCCTCAGTGTATTTTCTTTAGAAAATTTTAAATTTTAAGCAGTTTCTCCTCTCTCTAAAGTGTATATGTTTTTTGGAAATTACATATATCTTTTGTCAGCTTTGTGACCCGGAAATGTATCCCCTGAGGACCGAGAAGCCATCTTTTTAGCGTGCGAACAAATGAGATTGCACTCTCTTAGTTTCTGTGGTGAACAGGAGCCTGATTTTAGTGGGGTCCTTGTCCCATGCTGCAAAGCTACCTCCTGCCATGAAGATATAAGAAGTTATCCTGTTCCCAAAAAAGGCCATTTAGCTAATGCAAATGATGATCCCAATGTGAATGTGATGTGCCAGAGCTACTGTCAAGTCCTCTCATTGGGTACCACTTTTGTTTACATTGAAAACACAGATGGAATGGATTGTATTTCCTGGGTTGTATAAGAACTGAACTTTTCTGTCTGCAGTCTGTGTTGGATGGTCTATGTTGTATATCACAGTGTGGCTTAATGATCATTCAAGTAAAAAGAGCCAACTAGTTTATTTCTCTATTATCTTTGTTGGAGAGGTTTTCTGGATTAGGAGATTTTATTGTTAATGGTATTTCCCCAGCAGTGCACAAGGTTGCACTGAATCCCCTCCCAGGACATTCAAGCAGGTGTCACGGAGGATGTCACACGTGAGCTGAGATCCCATCATGACTTCAAATGAACCACATGAAGAGGAGTGAAGGTAGAGAAGGGTAATTTGGAAGGTCAGTGAATGGACTTGACAGAGAGAGAGTCTTGTAACAAAATCAGATTTTCATTGTTCAGCAGATAACGAAGGCTACTTCACACAGAATGGATTAGAGGTAGGTAAAAAGCACCGTGAGGGAGAGAACTATCATAAGGCTGTCCCAGCAATCCAGGTAAGACAGAGCTGGCCTGAACTCAGGGAGATGATGGAAAACCAAAGACATAGAGGCCCTACAGGGAAAGAAGCTGAAGAGCCGAAGGTTGAAGACAGAAAAAATTCAAATCAAGCACTGCACTGATAATAGAAAAAGAGTTGGGGAAAGAGTTTCAGTTTCTTAAAAACAAACAGAAAAAAAATTATTTGAAAGGCAAAGATACTGAAAGAAATTTTCCATCTATAGGTTCGCTCCCCAAATAGTCAAAACAGCCAAGACTGGCCCTGCCAAAGCCAGGAACCAAGAGCTTCTTCCTGGGTTTCCACATGGGAGCACTTGGGCCATCTTCCAGTTCTTTTCCAGGTGCATCATAAGAGAGCTGAATTGGAAGTGGAGTAGCCAGGTCTTGAACCAGCATCCATATAGGTTGCCAGCATGGCAGGCAACAGGTTAATCCACTGTGCCATAGCACCAGCCCTGAAGAGTTTAAATTCTACAGCATGCAAGGAAAACAGGCAACTTAATCAAATGGTTTTCAAAATATAATCCCTGGCCCATCAGATTTAGCATTTCAGGGAAGTTGTTAGGCAAATTCTTGGGCTGTGGCATGATGTAAAGTTACTGTCTGCAATGCTGGCATCTCATTTGGGCACCATTTGAGATCCATTTACTCCAATTCCAATTCAGCTCCCTGTTAATACTCCTGGAAAAGCAGCAGAAGAGGCCCCCACACTCATGTGGGAGACCAAGAAGTTCCTGGCCTCAGGCTTTGGATCGCCCCAGCTGTGGCAAGTCTTTTTGGGAGTGAACCAGTGGATAGAGTATCTTTCTCTGTCTCATACTCTCTTTCTCTATGTCTCTATAACTATTCTTCTAATAAAAGAAGAATAGAAGAAATGCAAATTATTGGGCCTTACCTCAGAGTTACAGAATCAGAAACTTTGGGGTGGGAGTATGTGTTTGAGTTAGTCTTCCAGGAAATGTGATACAATATCAATTTTGAGAACCACAGGTTTTAATCCTTATTCTAGTACCTCACAATGGAATTCAACATAAAAGTAATAAATCATCAAGTCTCTCTAAGTAAGCAATAATACCTTTTCAGAATCTATTATTTCGGGTTTTTAATTGAAACTCGGTGTTATGGAACATTATCAAAATGATATGTTTTCCTTCATATGCCACTGCTAAATAGGCTGTTACAGTGAGATCTTAGAGATTACTAAAAATGCAGCTTGCTTTTGAACATCTTAATCTTTGAAATATAGTGGCATTTTCTAGACTGTACACCTAAGGAGGGTCCCCTCTGACAAATTACTAAGGTGTCCACTTATCTCTACACTTGTGGTGAAAATGCTCAATTTGCTAGATAGACCTGACATGATAGTGACAAAAAAAGATCCTGGATTAGATCTCTGTAGCAGGCTTGCCTCCAAATCCACATGGTCCCAAGCTCTACCTGCTTATGTGACAGAGAGACCCCCATGAGAGTGCAACAGGACACTGCCCTCAGACAGGGACTAATATCCTTGGACTGGATCACTGCCTGGCACCTGGGGAGCTGGCTTCAAAAACAGTGTCGAGACACCCAAGGTTGTACATACATTTCTCATATCAAGACAAAGAGAGCTGGGTGATTTCTGGACAGACTCGCTCTCTTGATCATTGAGTTTTAAGATAGATTATATAATCATATGGTGGCTTCCAGCATCAGATTGAAAGAAAGCTCACAGCTGCAACTTGCAACAACATTTCACAAGCATACCTGTCATGGAAGCTGCTCTCTCCTAATTTCTTACGTAAATCACAGTGATCTTTAACACAGTAATGGCTTTCACACACCACTCTTCGAAATATTTCCTTTTGAAAGTAAAAACAAAGTGAAACAAAACAATAATCAGTGTTTACCTGTGGTTGCACCGGTATGTTTTGAATTAAGACTGCAAAACCAACCATTTTCTGTAATAGCTTAACATAACTGTTTCCCTAAATCTGGAGTTTATATTTTGAATAGCTTTGAAAATCACATTTTGCTAAAACACAATTAGCCATGTATTTGGTGAAGGAGAAGTGGAACATTAAGATTTACGCCAGACCAACCAACCACAGGGTGGCAAACTGCCACCACTCCCACCCCAGCGATGTGCCGGCAAGAGGGTGCTGCAGGGAGTTCATGGGGGCCTGTGAATGCAGGCTTGAGGTGTGGGAAGGCTAAGGGAATAGCACCAGTGGGCATGTGGGGATCTGGGAGCTCATGTCTAGGCAGGTAGAGTGAACATAGGGATTTCCCCAGTGCTTGGTCCTGGGCGAGAGGAAGTGAGGGGAGAGCCCCAGGTCAGCACACTGCCCTGGGTTGCTGGTGTACCAGACCTGGAGAACTTCAATGGACCTGGATCTTGAGTATATGAAGGGTAAGGCACTAGGTCAGCACATATTCCAGGAGCTTGCGACTCTGGTGCATGGGAAGAGCTTCAGATCAGCGCACAAGCTGGGTTTCTGAAATCTGGAATGGAAAACCCATGTACTCCTGGGCACAAGGATTGGGGACTGAACAGAGAAAAGAGCAAGGGGATTGGGGTAGAGAGGACCACCATGGGAGTATATGGCATATGAGGAACCACTGGCATGCATAAGATCTGTGGCTGGGATTAAGCCTGGTTGAGGAACTAAGGGGATACCCTGGCAGGGTTGAAATTCCCTCTTGTGAGAACGAGGGCCAGAGTGGGACCTGCTACCTGCTCTAGACACGGTTGCAGTGTCCCTCAACACAAGCATAGAGTGAATCTGGGGTGCACCAGAGTGGGCTAGACTCCAGAACCCATTGGTGCCCATGAGAACCACGGTGGGTGTAGGGCAGGCTAGGCTAGGTCTCTGTCCCTACTGAGCCATGTGTGAGCTGTGTCTAGGTGTGGACCAGGCTTGGCTGGGCTATGAGACCCAACAGTAAGAACCAGAATGGGGCAAAAGCCAGTCAGGAAGTCCTGTTTCTTCCAGGACAGGAAATGCACTAAGTAGAGCTGGCCCATGGACCCACTGGTATGGAGAGATTCTGATAGAAAAGCTTGGGGAACTCCTCTGTCAGGACACAGTCCCTGCAGGTGAGTGCAAGAACCATGATAGGGAGCAGCCCAGACCAGGCCAGGTAATGGTACCCGCCGGTATACATTTGGCACAGGTCTGGGGCAAACCAGGATGGGTCAATTCATGTCACCTGCTGGCAGATACAAGAATTAGAATGGGGCGTGGGCCATGCCGGGTCACACTGCAATACCAGCCAGTCCTTGTTAAAGCCTGGATTGGGGGCTGCCTAAGCTGGGCTAGGCTGTAACCTACCAGGCTCAAAAACCCTGCATCAGGAAGTACACAATTTGAGAGTCCCACTGAGCTGGAACTGGGGTGGGCAGGGGCGGACAAGGTTACAGCATCCACTAGAAAATGCCAACATGAGGTGGGCCATGCCAGACTGGATCACAGCACCCAAACAGCACACGTGAGACCCCGGGGATGAGGTTGGAGAGGGCAAATCCTGTAGACAGGCTGCAATGTCGAGAGGGCGGCCCTCTGCTGGACCAACACTCCCACTGGTGAGTGTGAGAGCTGGGATGGGGGCAGACTAGGCTGGGCAGAGCTACAATACCTGTTGGCCTCATATGAGCTGGATCAGGGGAAAGCCAGGCTGGGCAGACTGTTCCTACTGGTGCAAACATCAGTCAGAGTAGATATGGGTGGGTTGGTCTTTGCCACAGCATCAGCTAGCAGATGCCGACATGGGAGGCAAATTCTGTCAAGCTAAACAGCAGAATCACCTGGAGAGTGCAAGATCCGGGAGCTGGAGTGGGCCCAGTAGGGAAACAGTGGGTACCTCCCTCTTTGATTGCCACTCCCACTGGAGAGCATGAGAACCAGGACTTAGACAGGCATGGCTAGACGGAGTGGCAACCACCGGCACATGTATGGGCTGGGTAGTGGAGCTGGTTGGGATGAACTAGGTTTCAATGCCCTTTGACATGTATGAAAGCTGAATGGGATGTGGCACAGACTGGACCAGTCTGCTGTACATACTGGCAAGCACTGGAAACCAGGGCAGGGTTGGGTCTGGTGGAGGTTATTGCAGGTCACTCTGGCGAGGCTGAAATTCTCACTGGTTTGTGTGATGGGCAGGATTAAGCTGGACTGCAACATCCCTTGGTTTGTGTAAAAGACATGGCTAGAAACAACTGACCCACAATTGCAACCACCAGCATGTGCATAAGTTGATATGGGCAATGAACAGTACCAGATCCTGTATTGGCAAGTACATACAGGAATCTCGCCTGGAATTACTTCAGATGAAGGTTCTTTGGGGATTCCCCCCAACTGAATTGCTGGACTCAGAACTCTAACCATGGAGGAAATTGCAGGTTCCACGGTCTGACCATGGAGCGCAAATATCAGAGCTGGACCCCCTCAGTGCCTTAGACAGAGCAGTGGACAGCTTATCCAGGTACAGATGGAGGATATGGCAGTACATTGGAGTCTGCAGAGGACACCTGGTACCACAACAGAGGACAGAGGACAGAACAAATTGATCAACTACCCCAGCCAAGATTTGGTAATGAATATCTGGGCAACAGAGATTCTAAGCTAGACTATGTCAGCCAGTGGATTCTGGAGAGATTTCATCGTGATTGGAGTGGGGGGGATCAACAGCAATTCAGAACTACTGAACTATCAAAACCTCTTGAACAGGACCCACAGAGCATGCCCCCACATCGGAGGCTCTGAGATGTTTGGGATGCTGGGTGTGGCTTCACCTCTTATCTTTTTTCATCCCCCAGATACAGGAAGGAAAAAAGAGAACATGGAAAGAAAGGTCTCACCTACTTTCCTCCAGCTCTTAATCCTTCATACCCAAATGATCTATGTAAAAATCACCAAAAATAGAATTTTTAAAAATTTTTTAATATTTATACTATACTTTCTGTATTGTAAATTTATTTGTGGGCTTAAATGACATGTTTTATAATCAGAAGGCAAGACATGTTTTTTCTAACCAGAAAGAGGACTGTAGATACAGTTTGTACATAGAAGTGTGGTGAGTATGTATGTGTATTGGGGTTTTCTTAGCATATTGTTTTCTAATTTTAGAAGCAAAGACAAAGAGTAAAAGTAGCCATAGATAGAAACATCTTCTATCCATAGGTTCTCGCTCCTTCTGCCAGTGGCCAGAACTGACTCAGGCTGAGGCTGGAGCTGGCGACCCAGGCAGGGTTTTCTACGTGAGTGACAAAAAACCGTTACTTGAACCATGACCCCTGCTTTCCTGTGTCTTCACAGCAAGAGGCTGTGACCAGCAGCCACAGCCAGATATTAAACCAAGCATTCTGATACAGGACACGGGACTATGACCTAAAATCTTCATTGCTGGACTCTCGCCTGCCTCGGGTTATTTTGATGATACATACTTTTTATAGAAACAGAACATGTATGAGATGTAAGTGCAGAAATATTAATACAGATTCCTAAGTCATGGGCTTAATAAATCAGCCATAAGCACAGTAAAGTACCTCCACAAAGACACACTGAAGTGAATCAAATGGAAATTTCTAAGCTGAAGGAAAATTCAGAGTTCTTGGGCCTTGAAAACAAGATTCTAGGAGCTGATGTCACGGCAGAATGGGCTGAGCCTCCCCCTGCGGTGCTGACCTCTGATGTAGTCACCGGTTAGTGTCCCAGCTGCTATGACCTTGGAAAGCAAGTCCCTGTTCCCCCTGCACACATGTCTTCTGCTTCCTGACTTCAGATCAGCTAAGCTCCGGGCATTGCAGCCATTTGGGGAGTGACCAGGCAAATGGGAGGTCTCTCTGTATGTGTCTCTTTATAACTCTGTCTTTCCATAAAAAAAAATAAGTAAATATTAAAAACATTAAAAAGAAGATTCCAACAGGAAGGCACTAGTCACGTTGCAGGCTTACACTTTGATAGGCTCACCGACTACCATCTTGGCTCATCAGTCTTAGTACCATTTATTCCGACAATTGTATCAGATTTGCAAATGCTTAGCCTGCATTTTACATTTAACTCCTTCCTTGCCACCTGTGTGATAGACAAATCATTTGAGCCTTCTGTTATCCAACACTCGGACCTAACAAACATACTTTACAGTACAAGCAGTATTGGTCTTAGTAGGCCATTTTGAGGATCAAATAGGTCTGCTTTGTAAACTCTAAACAGCCTGAATCTGCTCAACCAAAGGAGACTCAGTTGTCCTTGTTTATTATTCTCCTTGGGATATTACGTGATCCTACTGAGCCCATATAAGAAAAGAGATGATTTCTACCTCAATCTCTGCTCTCCAACTCCATCTCCAGCCCTATGAATATGTGCAAGCCATTGATCAGTTGCCCTAGCTCATGATAAGACAGCCCATGGATAACTGATCATCCGGTCAGAGGTTTGCTAGGCCATCAGCTAGCTCCCAGCAAATACACGACAGGAGCCACTGCCTGTGAAGAGCAACATGCCTGGCTGGGACTAGGGGTAGTGTGCAGAAGTTCTTGGTGAAGTGGATCTTACCACACACTAGCAGATTGGACATGCCACACAAGCACCTCAGTACATGTTAAAGAGCAGATTGCAGAGATTTCATGAATCGCAATCTAAAGACAATGACTTGCAGAGTATGATGTGTCTTGTGGTTCAGATAAAAATTATATTTGTTGTCCGCTGCTTGAAATTACCAAGAGCATGCATAATCATCTTACAAAAGTGTGTTGGCATTAACCAAACTGTGCTTTTCTGATATTTGTTATCACTTATTATAAGGAAAAAGAGAAAGAAAGAAAGAAAGAAAGAAAGAAAGAAAGAAAGAAAGAAAGAAAGAAAGAAAGAAAGAAAGAAAGAAAGAAAGAAAGAGGGAGGGAGGGAAGGAGGGAGGAAGGAAGGAAGGAAGGAAGGAAGGAAGGAAGGAAGGAATTTATCTCATGGCTATAGAATTCCAATAGGACTTCCTAACCTATAGCAGTTTCCCAATAAACCTTTGTACACTGTATTGATTCTTATAATCACTGGAACTGCCAGTTCAGGATGCCTTCTTGAATATTCATAAAGAAACCTGTATCATTTGAAACATGTTAGAAGATAAAGAGTAAAAATTATGGTTTTGTTTTTCGATTTTGGATTTTTTTTAATACCAACTTTTAACCTCAAGACATTTAGAAACTTTGAAAAGCTAACAGAGTTTTATTGCCTACATTGTGAGATAAGAAAACAAATCAATAAAATTATATAATTCATCAAAAGTCACACAGCAGTTAGTGAATGACACATAGGAGGTAAACTTGAAATATTCTGGTTAGACAGTAGTTTCCAACTGAGTCTGCTTCCGTAATTTCAGATGTTTGGGCACAGACACATTTTTCCCAAAGAGCTTTAAGAGCTCATTTTCTAAGCATTATATTCTTTCCAAAACGAGTCTTGTCTAGGTATTAAATCCGCATCTTTCCTTCTCTTGCAAAGAACCCTTTGAATGTGAGTAGTCTATGCATAATCTATAAACTCTTCTGAGTTATAAGGAAGAAAAATTTAGACTGCAGAATATTTTCAAATCAATCACAGGTCCATAGGTGTCTGGTCCTTCTGTTTCAATTCAGGCTTGGGAACACAAAAGTCTGGGCCACCAAGAGACTTGGCCTACATTCACAGAGGATGCCCCACAAAACAGTGTCTGCAACACAGTTCTGCCTACTCCTTGATCTGTGCTTCCCATGAACAGCTGTGCCTGGGGACTTCTCAACAGCCAAGACAATTTTAAGAATTTGTCAAAGGGATGGGGTTGTAACTCAATAGGCTAATGCCTGACAGCACTGCCAGCCCACATTGTTGCCAGTCCATGTCCCAGCTACTCCACTAACCATCCAACTCCCTATTTGTGCCCTGGGAAAGCAGCAGAAGACAGCTCGAGTCCTTGGGCCCCTCCACACCCATAGGAGACTCAAATGAAGTTCCTGGTTTTGAATCATCTTAGCTCCAGCCGTTGAGGCAATATCACATGTTATTTTAGGACTGTAACCAAAACATTCTATGAAGAACTTGGAGGAAAACTCAGGTTCATCTTTTGTTGGGATTACTTCAATCACATAGCATTATTATTGTGGTATGATAATTAGAAATTAAAATGACTTTTGCACAAGTTGATATTTGATCAGAATAGTCATAGAAATATTGTTTCTTTTGCTCTAAAACAATTTCTAAATTGATGCAGTTTTGTCATATTAACTATTTTCTATTGTCTTATTACATATTGGCTATTTAAGAAACTTTCATACACTTCTAAAGGCACACTAAAGATGGCTAATACCCCAACTTGTTTGTTTTTAAGTGCCACACCATAGGTTTAATGGCAGATATTAAATGAATCATATCAGAAGGACTGACCAGGTGTACTAATCTCAAATTCTTACTCATCACTAAGCCCCTGAGGACAAAGCTTACAAATTTTGAACATCATTGCATTGTTTAAAAACCCTTATAATAGCTGTCAGTATTTAACAATTAAGAGTTTTCTAATTCTCTTTAAATGGATGAATTTAGAAAGCCTGCATTCTCTTGTGGCAACATGCTGGCACTGAACAGCAACTACCAGTGTGAGGCCTCACGGTGCCTCTCTTTTTGGCCACACTTCCCACCCAGCCACTTGTTCTCCTGATTGGCTGGTACCTATCTTTATTCAGGTGTACAACCTGTTCCAAAGAGTCATGAAAACATCCCTTTTCTAAGACTTTATACAAAATGCTGTTACTCTGGTAGAAAGCCCTCTTGCTTGTCAGTGAGTTCCTTGAATACAAATTGATCCTCCATGAATCTGCTGCGAAGGGGCAATAGGTCAAGCTTCTCGTCATTTTCTGAGATGATGATGCTTTTTCCTGGGAACAAGCACTGGCTGTTCACAGCACTGAGTGACCTTACTGGATGGCACAGCCTGTTTAAAGCATGTACAGTTCATAAGCTGACTCTGTGAAACAAGAAATGGAGCCGTGATTTTTGATGATTCATTCCTATTTTGTTGTTATTAGTAGAAAACCAGAGAAAAACTTGTCATTGTATATGGCTCTATTATGGAAAGGGGAAGAACTAGAAAGGTTATTTTTAGTGATTTAGGATAATAAGAATACTTTTGTACTTGTTTTTTTTCAAATATACCAAGGTCTGTTAAAACCTTTGAAAGAATATAAGAAGAGAGAGACCATATTATTGTTTTCATATTCAGTCCAATAAAATGCAATTTTTTTGCCTTTATAATGTTCTTATTTTAGAATCCTCATTTAGGAGGCATTTTATCTCTGAAACACACCACAGTGGAATTATTTACTTTTACTGCCATAATTACTATTTCATTTGCATATCTATTTATAAGCATAAATAATTAGTAATGCCTGGGTGCCTGTGTGTAAGGCAGTCTCTACATTTAAGGAACTCAAAATCTAGCCACCAGATCAGATCATTAAATAAGGACCAGTAGGATGCATTATAATAGAAGTTGTAAAATGCTTAGCAAGAAAGAGAGATTAGGTATGCAGATCTCAAGTGAGTCTGGGCTAGATGCTCACAATTTTTGTTACCCCAGCAGCTTGGCTGCAGCCAGGAAACGCGAGCCAGGTTGCACTTGAGGCTTGAGATTTTAGCTCTGTCCACTGCCACCATATGGTGGCAGATCCTGAGCTGGTCCAGCCTTAAGGCTTGGGAATTTTTCCCATGCACAGCAGCCATGCTATGGATGGATCTTGAGCAGGTCTGGGCTTCAGTCTCAAGATTCTGGTTCCACCTACCGCAGCCACACTATGGGCATATCTCAAGGAAGTCTGGGCTGGAGGCTCACAGTTTTTGCTCCCCTGGCTGGATGGCTACAGCAGGGGGAATGTGAGCTGGGTGGCCCAGATGCCACTGGTACCAGGTGAAGCCCTTGGACCATCCAGTGGTGTGTTCTGGAGACTTGGGGGTGGGGGGTTACTGGGAGTCTGGGGGATGGCACAGGTGGTGGCACGCAGAACCTGAGAGTTCATGTCCAGGTGAGGAATGACTTCTGAGGAACTTCCATGTACAAGCCCACTGTACTCGAAGGGCTAGATCATGGAACCCACCAGCAAGTATCAAAACCGGGAACGGGTACCGTGAGGCTGGGCCAGGAAGCCAACTAACACATAGGTGAATCAGGCCTGGGGGTAAATTCTATGGGGGAGTATGTGGGCTCACTGATGTGGAACAGCAATCTCTGTTGGCATGCCCAAGATCTGTGGCTGGGAATAGGCCCGGTTGGGGAGTTAAGTTGATGCCCTGGATGGGTTGGAATTCCCCCTGGTAAGTACAAGAGCTGAAATGGAGGCATTGGGTTGGGTTGGACATGGCTGCAGTCTCCCTCTGCATCAATGTGAACTGGGTCTGAGGAACACCAGGCTGGGTTGGACTCTAGCACCCACTGGTATTCATGAGAGTCAGGGTGAGTGTAGAACAGGCTGGGCTAGGTCTTGGCTCCCACTGAACCACATAAGAACTGTGTCTTGGCATGGAGCAGATGTGGCTAGACTGCAACAGCCAACAGAAAGAACCAGAAAAAGTATGGGCCAATTGGATATAGACACTGTTCCTGCCAGGAAAAGAGGTGGAAAAGCCAACCTGGGCCAAGGTCTGCCACTGGGAGGAGACTGGATAGAGGAGCTTGGGGAGCTCCTTTGTCAAGATGCAATCCCTGCAGGTGAGCGCAAGAACTAAGGCAACAAGCAGCCATAACTAGGCCAGGCTATAGTACCTGCTGGCATACATGTGGATCAGGTCAGGGGGTAGACCAGGCCAAGCTAGTTAGCAACATCCACTGGCAGATCTGATGACCAGAACAAGGTACAGGAGGGACCTAGTTTGGTTGCAACACCAGCCAATTCACACTGGAGCCAGGACAGAGGGCTGACTGGGCAAAGCTAGGTTCAGCACCAACCAGCGGAACTGGGGACAGGTTGGATTGAACTAAGCTGAAGCACCCAGTGGTGGATGCTAAAGTGAGATGAACCATGCCAATCTGGGGGTGGGTGTTGGATCCATGAACCCCAGGTCACCATGGGCCGGCCTCCAATATGTGTGCTGAATCCATCAGCCCCAGGGTTGGCAACCCAGTGGAGTTCAGGTCACCTGGCCCAGGTTCTTGGGCCTGCCTGAACAGTGGGTTCAAGATCCATGAGTCATGGGGCCAGAGGGATTGGCAGTGCCTGGGTCAACTGGATCAACTGGGTCAATTGAACCCACTTCCAAGGTGGGGGCTGGGTCTGTGAGACCCAGGAATGGGAAATCTGGGGTATAACCTGAGTTACATGGCCCAGGTCCTAAGGCCTACCTGCAAGATGGATGTTGGGTCCATGAGTCCCAAAGATGGGGAAATTTGGTGGGGTCTGGGTTGCCTGGCCTTGGTCCATGGACCTACCTATGAAAATTTATCCTCCACAGTGTAAAGGATGGAGTGCTGAATGGCAGACCATGGTACACAGAGAGGATATCGTAGCCCATTTGGGGCTGTAGAACACATTTGGCACTGTAGCAAACAATGGAGAACAAAACATATAGACAACTACCCCAATCAAACGCTGACAGCAAATATTTGCTCAAATGGAGACTCCAAGGCTGACTGTGTCAGCCAATGGACAATGGAAGGGATTCCTCATCAATAGAATGGCGAGGTGGACAGAGTTTCAGAACTGTCACATCCACCTGGCAGAAGCCTCAGAGCGTGCACCACATTAGGAATCTGGGCTGATACTGGGAGGCTGTTACCCGTTCTCGAGTACTGGGATGGCTGGGAGGCTGGCTATGGCTTCTCCCTTTATCTCTCCACTCTCCCCAGAAATAATAAGGAGAAACAGCAATATTAATATTAAATTAATATTTATAAATTATATAAAAGAGCTAAAAAAAAAGAGAGGATTAGCAATTGTAAAATCAGTGAAAATCACAGTGAATTTTTGGATGACTTGAGCCTTGAAAGACACATAGAAGTTAATTTGGAAGAGTGAAAGCATTCTAGAATTCTAGAATTATTCACAAAAAATCTAAGAGACAATATGTATACTTGGGAAATAATATTAACATATTTGGAAGTTATCAAAAACTTTCAGTTGGTAAATGATGCAATCTGAATCAAATCAGTGACTGGATAAGGAAGAACTACTGAAACGTACAATGAAAAAAATATTAGTGAGCAATAGGGAAGCTGAAGGCAAAGGGAGTAAGGAGAGTAATCCAGAATGGCACCGGAGACTAGGTTGGTTGCAGCACAATCCATGGAAACTGATGTTCAGTGAAAAGGATGGTTTTGAGCAGGGTGCCTCAATTGGAAGCCAGAGTTCACTGTTAAATGCTGTGTAGTATCTCGATTAGAGCATCAGTGAGGCATCAACATGGAGATGTCCCCTAGGCAGTTGGAAGTGTACACTAAGAGCTTTGAAAGAACAGAAGGAAAGTCTAATCCAAGAATGAGAGGCTGAAGTTCCATGGGAGGGCCAGTGTGGCACTGCTAAGGCAAAGGGGGTTCTTTAGTCAAGCAGCAAGCACGCTCTCTGTCACCCAGTGGAATCAAATTTATTTCTCTCTTTCTGGAGAAAAATCCTGCTGAGGGGAAAAGGCAGTAATTGCAGGAGGCAAGCTGACAGGCAATTTGTCACCTTCAACTGGTAAACTTGCAAAATTGTCTTCAGCAATAAAATCCAGCCAGAGTTCGGGGTTGTTGTAGACAATCAGGAGATGTTTAAGGTTGAGACGTAGAAATGGAATAAGCCACTTCACATCAAAACTTAAATTAGTGGACCTACTTAATTTTGAGACATGCAAGAATTGTGGTTCACAGCACAGCAACTTTTCTGGACTGTGGAAGAGAAAAGGGCATAAATTCTTGATGACTAATTAGTCATGTCTGAGAGTGCCTGCAAGTTTCCAACAGATTGGTCAAGAATACCAATGGGGCAGGGGCAGGAAAAGGGAGTGGGCAATGGTGCTGCATAGCAGGTTAAGCTGGTATTTCACATAAGCGCTAGCTTGAGTCCTCACTGCTCCACTTCTGATCCAGCTCCCTGACAATGTCCCTGGGAAGCAGTGGAAGACGGCACAGATGCTTAAGGCCCCACTACCCACAAGGCAGACCTGGGAGGAGCTCCTAACTCTAGACTTCATCCTGACTCAACTGCCAATCATTGCAGTCATTTGAGGATTGAATCAAGGAGATGGAAGATCTCTCTCTCTGTCTGTCTCTTCCTTTCTTCTAGTAACTGCATTTCAAATAAGTAAATAAGTTTTCAAAATACCAATTTTTAAAGGGTAGTAGAAAAACAAATAAAGCCGATGAAACAAACTATATACACATTCCAAGAAAATGAAAACTTTCCATCATATCTTATTTTCTACAAGAACTTTTGCAGTGATCATGGGAAAAGTAAATAAATGCAATGATAGACATTTGAAACTCTAAAGTCACATTCTGTGTTTTAATCTTGAGTTTGCTATCTCATGTCTCTCTGACATTAGGCAAGTTACCTTGCCTCTTTGCAACTTCATTTCCTAATCTACAAAATAGTGATGAAAAGTTGTGGGGATTAAATGAATTAATATTTATTAAGAACTAATAAAAAAATGAAAAACAGAGCCTGGTACAAGGAAAATGCTTAAAGAAGTGCTTTTGAAAAAGAAAACATCAAAAAAGGAAAAAAGCAACACTGTGAGAATATAGAAAAAGAGAAGCTCCTATGCAGTGTTGATGGGTAAGTAAATTAGCATAGCCATTAGAGAACACAGAATGGAACTTTCCTAAGAAACTAGAAATAGAACTGCCATAGGATTCAGAAATCTCGCTACAGGCTATACATTCAAAAGAAAACAAGCTAGTATATCAAAGAGATAACTGAACCACCGTATTTATAACAGTGTTTATATTGGCCAAGATACAGAATCAACCATGCTCTCCATCATCAGATAAATAAACAAAATGTAGAAAATATACACAATGGAATAGTAGCCAAAGAAGAAAGAAATCTTGTACCTAGTATTACCCAGCATAAGAGGGTAATTACAGTTCACAATAACTCATCCTATACATATATATTTTTTTTTAAGTAGAAGAGGAGTGTTCTAAGGATAAAATAATAAAAGAATGACAGGGAAAAGTCAATTATCCTGATTTGACAGGTGCACAATGTATATGTATATAAATGTTTCACAGTGTACCCCATAAATATGTACAGTACTTGTTAATCAAAATTTTCAATGTTTTGGGGTCTGGAATGATAGTTCAACTAGTTAAACCCCACCCCTGGGTGCTGGTTCATGTCCTGACTGCTCCACTTCCCTTCCAGCTCCTTCCTTGTGGCCTGGGAAGGCAGAAAAAGATGAGCCAAAGCCTTGTGACCCTGCACCCAAGTGGGAGACCTGCTAGAAGCTCCTCCTAACTCCTGCTTTCAGATCAGCTCAGCTCCAGCCGTTGTGGCCACTTGGTAAGGGAACCAGCAGTTGGAAGATCTTTGTTTCTCCCTCTCTGTATATCTGCCTTTCCAATAAAAATAAATAAGTCTTTTTAAAATATGTAATGTTTTTTAAAATGTAATAAATAAAATATTTTTAATTGAGATGTTTAGAATGCATGCTTTGTACACACAAGGCACTTTTAAACCTCTGGGGCTGGTGTGTTAATCCAAGTATGTGGCACCCTGCCACCCGTATGAGAAACCCAGATGACGTGCTTGGCTCCTGGCTTCGGCCTGGGCAAGCCCTGGCTAGTGTAGCCCTCTGGGGAGTGGAGCAAGCAGCTGGAAGATCTTTCTCTCCCTGTAACTATGACTTTTGAACAAATAACTCTTTTTCAAAAAAGAATTAAAATCAATACTTAATATTCAAAGTTTATTATATTGTACAGAAGAAGTGATAGTTCATTGAGATAATTACTGGCAACAAAGTTACCAAAAATTAGTATAAATATAGTAGCCAACCAAATTAACTGAGACAAAAGCAATTAATAAAACTGAGAAGGGAAATTAAAAAAAAAACAACAAGTAAACACAAGAACTTTGTACTAAAGAAGATCATTAATTTAAATAACCATTTTTCAGAGCTGATTAAATACATGAGAGAAAGGAAGCATAATTACATAGCTGATGTTTTAATTATCAAAAAATATATATAAAGAACTATATGCTTCCCAATGTGAACATGCCGATGGGGTAGATTTTTTTAAAGCAATTCAGAGACTATGAAACCTGATTTTAAAAAATAAGTATAGTTAATCCTCATTACTTAGGATGCATCCAACACAGCGTTGGTCAATAGTCCATCACTGCCTCCGGGGCAATACAGAGTCCTCACAAGCCTTTGGTCACAACATTTTACCAGTCCATCAAGACACACTTTGTTTTAGGTACGTCTCATTAACGTCTAACTCCTGGCCAACAGCACTGCAGTTCGTGCATGGGTAAAGTGTGTCTAACCCAGATATTTTCTCTGACGGCACCTCGCAGCCTTCCTGTGCATAGGGACACTAGAGGTTGCTTCATCACTACACTTTGCAGACATTTAAACAGGAAAAGCACTAACAAAGCAGCATCACTAAGCAAACAGTGGATAGAAGACATCTTTGCCACACAGGAGATGAAGCAGGAGATGTTGGCCGTGCTGGCTCAGAGTCAGCAGCTCAGATGCTGCACAACTCTGAGCATGCCATCTGCAGTGGCCATGACGGAGCTCTGAATGCTGATTTAGACTTACAAATATAGCTGGGAAAGTAGCTAAACTGATAAGTACAGAATCTATGATCAGGGAGGATCCACAGGGGAAAGGCTGAAATTGATCCATAGCCAAAAGAGAGAGAGAGAGAATGGGAAAGCTATTATATTAGTTCATGTAATAATCCACGTTCAGTTTCACGGAAAAGTCCATAGTTTCACACACAGTTTCAGTACTATTTAAGTTATTTCAAATCATTCCCAAAAAAAAAAAAAAGCAAGTAAGATTACAGGAGCCAGCATTCCTTCCAAAGATGCAGGGTAGTATTCCTGCCATGTCAGTTGAATCGTCTACTGCAAAATTAAGCAATTCAAGGACAATTTTTCACGTGTCTGTCTCCAGGATAGAATTGGAAGTGCCAGTTGCCACCTGCCCAGGATGATAGAGCTGAAGGAGGCACAGACCCCCCGCCACAGGACAACTGTGATGCCTGGCAAGGAAAAGCTGTGTTCTGACCCCCAACTCAGTCCCAGCCAAAGGGGGATTTGAGGACTTAACATTCTAGGGATCCCAATCAGTATTCTAGCTATGATGTTCTATCTTAATTGCTATTGTGACCTGCATCTTTTCACCTGTCGTGTAATGGAACTAAGATGATTGGGGTCAGGGGTCATGAAGCTCTCCATGAAATTGTGCTACAGTTTTCTTGGTTTCTGTTTATTCAAACATAATGAAAATCATTCAATTTCCAAAGGCATATAATGAATAGCAACATGACTTGTGAGTCACTGAAACTTATGAAATTTTTTAATAATTACCTTTTCTCCCCTCTCCCTGGATGTTAACCAATTCACATTTGAGGTAGGGCCATGAGCTCTAAGCTGTCCCCACCCTGTACCCCATGAAACTGCTTCTTCATCCTTGATTGCTTTCCCTTCTCACCAGCTTGATGTGCCCTTATGGTGCAGATCACAGCTCTAGGACTTGTGCAAGGCTCAAAAATGAGTGGAATGTAGTCCCAATTTGGAGTGACTTCTGAGATCAGCTCTAAAAGCTTGGAGAATAAACAAATGGAGTGAAATTAAAAAGGAGGATGGAGGGAAGGAGAAAAGGAGCAAAAGAATTCCTTTAAGTTGGAAAAAGAGGACACCATTGTTAATTACATAAAGTAAGTAGTCATTTCTTTTTCAAACTCGTTATTTGCCGCTGTTATCTTTACAAGCATTTGTTATCTTTATGAACTTTTTAATGGCCAAAGTAACTGTTAAGAACAGAGAGGGTCTTACCCTGCCAAGTGTACATGCTACTATATTTCCAGCACAACAGATTTCATGCAAATTTTCAACCTCCATTGTGAGTTTGGTAATTTCAGAAAAGTTAGCTTTAGGCTGATTATTAGCCAGCAGAATCAATTCCCTGAAATGAAAAAAATCAGTATATTTTAGGCAGTATTTTGAATTCAGTGCTTTCTAAAATTAGTTCTAGTTCACTGCCTAATGAAAACAATAGGAACGCATCTGCAAATGCAGGGTGAAGAGCGTGGGTTACAAATTCATCCTTTTTTCTCCTAAGGTGATACCCAGCGCTTTAAAAAGACACAAGTCACAAAAGGAACAGTTCATGATCATTTGCAGTGTTTAAATTATTACTTAACAGAGTTGAACTGCTTAGATAGGCCATGAAATGGAAATTGACAGATGTTGGGAATGGATCTGGCCTGACTTTCCTCAGTAAACCTCTTCATTGTAAAGACTGAATTTATCAGAGCGTGAGTCTTTCTTGCTTCTGTCAACAATTGAGCTACGTCCCTGAACTTTTCTGTAAATAGAGGCATCAACCCCGCCATATAAGCAGCACAGAGCTTCCATGCAACCTGACACTGTCTTAAACTGGGACAGAAGAAAATCATGTCTCCAAGATCAGCTTGGAAAGAAGGCTGAGTCAGGAGCGGGGCTAGCTGTGTAACTGCAAATTCTCCTGCATCCCTGCCTCTGGAAGCTCCACTCCTCATTTTGATATACAATGGTGGAGCCAGAGCCACTCTTCAGGAGAGAGGAGAGCATTTTGTCCACCCGCCTTTTAGCATCTTGAAGTATGCTGAACTGGAAACTGATTATTTCACGTGGAAATCCCTTGAGGAACCAGAACTTCAGAATAGGTCAGAACAACCTGTGGAATTACCATGGGCCTTCTCTTGCTACACACAGCAAAACACAAAGGACTCACCTTCATGTAGCCTTGGTTATCAGAAATAGTCAGAGCCACAATGAATCCAAACAAACAAGCTCTGTGAGGTAACCCTGACCTTCTGCTTACTTCCACCTATCTTAGTGACATTCCTAGGATTTATTACCCCTGTCCAGAGACCCATTTGTCCTGTCATTCCTTCACAACGTTTTGGTTCTTTGTCTAAAAAACATCAAAGTATCATGATTTGGTCACATCTCTTTCTTTTCTTTCTCTCTCTCTTTCTTTCTTTCTTTCTTCCTTTCTTCTTTCCTTCTTTTGTTGTTGTTCATTTATTTTGTTTGGTTTTTTTTTTTTACTTTCCTACCAAGATTTCAATGTATATATAAATTTAGTTAAACTTTTATGTTTTTCCTTGCTAATCAGTCCTTGTACCACTTAGGTTACTAGGCTGAGCAAAAGAGCCCATAAAAGAAATAAGGGGGAATGAGTGGTGATGTGGCATAGTGGGTAAAGCAGCCACCTGCATTGCAAATACCCCATGTGGGCATTGGTTCAAGTCCAGGTTGTTCTATCTCCTATCCAGAGCCTTAGTGATTTGCTTGGGTGATTAGTGGAAGATGGCCCAAGTGCTTGTCCCCTGCCACCCATGTGAGAGACCTGGCTGGAGCTCCTAGTTCCTGGCTTTGGATAGGCCTGACTCCAGTTGTAGTCACTCAGGAAGTGATCCCCAGCAGATGGAAGATATCTCTCTCTTTCTCTGTTTGTCCCTCTCCTTCCATAATTCTGCCTTTCAAATAAACAAATAAACCTTTTTTAAAAAAGAAGAAGGGAGCTTGAGAGGGAGGGCAGTTGAAAGGATGCAGGAAAGTTTGAAGTGACTGTAACTGAAAATCCTGACAGTTCTGCCTGCAACAGGGCCTGGAGGATTTGAGCACATGGAAGAAACTGAGATACAGAATAATGGGGGAGATTGAAAATTATGCAATTCTATCTCCAGCTCTCTGTGCCCTGCTGGACTTTTGTTTGTTGGTTTGGCTTGTCTTTTAATTTTATTTATTTATATAAAAGGAACTAATTTTATGTATTTCATGTACTCAGTTTTCGGAACATAATGAAATTCCCCATTCCTCCCTCCCTTCTTGTTCCCACCCTTTCTCCTCCTCGCTTACTTGTAATTTTTGCAATAACATAACTTTTAATTGACTTTAAATCAAAAGCTTAGCCTCCCAGGAAATAAAGAAGACTGCAGACACTAAGTAGAAAAACCACATCGGCAAAGGCTACAAACAATATGCAATTACACTCATATATATGACCATTTTTTTACTATTCTATGTGTTAAATACTACAATCAGAGAAATTTCACTATACATACTGGCCAACTGCTGCATTTACCTTGTTGCAAAAGCTAGTATTTCACTCTTTGTTATGGCTAAGCAGTATTCTATCATGTAAATGTGCTACGTTTTCCTTATCCAGTCATCAGCTGACAGACATTTGGGTTGATGTCACATCTTTGCTATTGTGAGTTGAGCTTTCATGAACCCTGTGGTGCATCAAGGAACATCTGTGTAAAGAAGCCAGGTTGGGTTGGCAAACGTGGTTAAATGAGGGGTAAATGACTTGTAAATGTATTTGGTCAAAAGGGGTAACCCAACAGCAGCAAAATACACAAGAGCCTGAACAGAAAACTTCCATTGCTTTTGTTCCTCTGTGATTGAATGCAATCCCCAATTCACGTAGATGATGACGTCTCACAGAAACAGCTTTAACCAAATATTTTCTGACGGGTTCTAACCGAAAATCAGAACACCAATTCATCAAAGAAATGTAGTAGTCGCTGAAAAGGCACATTTCATCATTAGTAAAGAAGTGGAGACAAATGAGTTTCGCCCTTCCTCAGCTTTAGAAAGTCTCCAACTGAATCACTTCAAAAGATGCCAAAATGCGGAACAGCATCTGGCCTTCCACAAATCACTTGTCTGGCGTCAAGCATCTCACGTAGAAGGCCTGTAATCCCTATGCTAGTCCCGTCCCTGTATAAGCACATTAAACGAGTGTGTCTGAATCTCTCTCTAGTCTGACATTTCAAGTCCAAAATCTGAAAGCTAATCACCAGCGTGTGCCTAGGTCCAGCCCAGTCTCTGTTCCAGTCCCACTGTGCGAGCCCGCTGTGATAAGATGACCAGGACTGCATTCCTTCAGAGCTGAAAGTGCGGTTCTCTTGATTCTGGTTCTAAAGCCCACCCTTTGAAGAGCACCAGCTCTCTGCAGATAAGGGTTCCTACTCCAATTTCCAACTGAGAAATCAACCAGGAAACCAAAATTTGCACTTGGCTAAGCTTTTGTTACAGTGCTTTCCACTCTAGTAGGAACTACAGAATCCGTTTTTGAATTGGAAAACTCGTTGCCCTCTGACCTACAATTACTGCTTATATTTAGGCTTCCACTGACACAATCAATCTCTACACTTATCAGATATCCTCCCTTTATCCCTGTTAACAGTGTGCCTCCAATACTCTCTGTTTATTTTGCTTGTCCTAATCGATGCCTACTTGATATTGTTTGCTCCTGGCCTGCCTAATCCAATCCTGATGAAGGAGATGCCTTCTTTTTAAGTGCTAGCTAACTTTCTTCCCTGTTGATTCAAGAAAATGTAATTGTGATTCTTAAGGAGAAAACAAAAACCACGCAGCTCAACTTTTCACTTTAATTTCCTGTGATAAAGTACCACGTTCTCAGAGGCTTCCACTGGGGGAAAAAAAAAAAAGCTGTGATTTCAAAATTAGAACCAACACTTATTTTCTGAGACCCTAACAAAGAGGAATGGTTACCTCTTCTTCAGCAACACTTGGTTCTCTTTTTTTCTGTCTTACATATTTGCTCAGCATTTGGAACTTGGACCACATCACTGTAACCTGCATCACCTTTTTTTATGGGACAGGAAGCACGCATCTTAAAATACATGTGTTTCAAACATTCTTTGTTTGTTACAAATGCATTCAAAGAGAGCAGTCATCTATAGGAGGGGCTGATCGTTAAAGGGAACACACAGCTGATCCAAAATTTCCTAGTGTTAAAAATAAAGGAATTAGTATCAAGAAAGACAGTAATGCCATTATATTCTTAAATAGCAGAATGCTGGCCTTGTGGCTGTTGCTGAAGAACTTACTGTTGCAATAACATGGAGCGAAACCATGGTGGTGGGCGCAGAATAGAGAAGAGGAGAGGGACGTGGAGAAGGAATCCCTATACCTACAAAACCCAATCATAGAACATAACAAAATTATACTTAGAAAAATGAATGAGCTTATAAATATTATGTTTTCTATAAAATGCTACATATGCCTATTGATACATGAGAATTCCAAAACTATTACTGTCAAATATAGCTGAGAAAAATAAAATTCATTTCTTTTAAAATAAAGTGAGAATGAATTATTCCCAGGTAAAAGAAAAAAGAAAAGAGATTGCATAATGTTAAACTTTTAAGCCAATAGTCCCTTAGCACAGTTCATATGAGCAGGAGTCTTCAAGGGTTTTAAGTCCAAATTTCTGCATTCTAGACATTTACCTGTTCAAATCTATCATTTTCTGATTTCCTAAGCAGCTGCTTCATTTTTATGCAGTTAAGAGCCACTGAAATAAATTACTATAAGACAGTCCTGGGCAGGATGGTATTTTTCTACTTTGTGAAGTTTTATTTATTTATTTGTATAAAGAAATTTCACGTATTTCACAACAATTTAGCAGCGTGGTGATACTTCCCATTTTTTAATGAGAACTGTCCACCAAGAAATAGATAGTGATTTGCTTTCCTCACTTCCTAATTGTTTTCAGTTTGGTTTCCATGGGAACTTATTTTAAGAATTGAACTCTGAGGCAATGTGTACTCATTGTCAAGTTTCCAAGTGGAAATGTAATAATTTGGTGAGCTTTCAAATACCTCTTATGGCAGTAAATATGTGGAATGCTATAAATCTCCAGTGATGTTTGTTCTCAGATTTGGGAGAGAAGGCCAGATAAAGGTCATCTTTTGAAATGGAAATAACTGGGAGTCATTAGAAATAAGAGAGATCTGCCACCAGCCGAATTACTTTCCTTAACATGTGTTTCTAATGAGACTGATGACTTTGCTATTCAGAGTCTAGTAAAATGTAGGCTTTAGCCTCAAGAAAGTAAAGTTTTAAAAATACATAAGTTAAAAATGACTTTTATATTAGAAAGTATAAAGCATAAAAATAAGGAATCCGAAATATGCACCTTGTAATATTAGGTTGATGTTTACAAGAACTTTTGTGGAACATGCTAATCATAAGACAGATACATTTTGTAAAGAAATAATAAGTCCCAAGACTTTAAACCAACAGAAAAGGAACCCAAGATAATATTCACTTCCATCTCCTTTATAAATTCTCTAAGAAATTTTTTAAATTACTGGTTCAATTTCCCAAGATTCTTTCTACGAGGATGCCAGCAAAGTATCCTAGTGACAGACAAAGCAATGGATGTCAGTTAACAAACAGGTATCTGGGGTTGTAATTCACTCTCTCTAGAGTGTGTTTCTCAGCCGTGGTCTCTCAGAGATGAGCTGTTGAATGTAGGTTTATAAACTTGCAGAGCTAAAATCTCGGCTGTGACTCATCGGCAATATAAACCTTGCCTGAGTAAGCCCCAGCCTCTTGCATGACACACCTTGTGGCTGCAGTCTTGTTTCTAAGAGAGAAAGTGGCAGCAGATGTGTCACACGTCGGCTGATGAGCACATTCTGACAGTCATTCATGGAACTTAAGATCTCTGCACTTTGCTGCAAGACCCAGCAACTCGCTAGCTAAGTGCCAAATTCTGCATATGTTGCTTGCTAAAGAAATTGAGCAACCACAATGATGGTGCAGTAATTTTTTTATATGAGTGTTAAAGACCACTATAAAACCCTTTCCTCCATCATTCTTCGTTATATCATTGTCCTGTTTCTCCCAGAGATAATGAACATATTTTCATAAGTAAAAAGATTTTTGGTAAAACTAGCATGTGTCTTAAGTTCTCCTGAAGATAATTCTGGCTAGTCTTATGCTACATGGCCTAAATAAAATAAGATAGAATTGTATTTGCTGCTATGATCTGAACGCTTGCACCCCTAATCGCCAGGCTGATGATCTCAGATCTGAAGGCTTGAAATATTAACTAGAAAGTGAGGGTGGAGTCCTCATGTACAAGACGCCCGAGGGAACTTAGTCATCTCTTGCGCTACAGGAGGAATAGCATGAGAACATTGTCTAAGGACCAGAAAGTAAGTTCATTCAAGATCTGACTCTAAGGGCTTCTTCCAACAGATACTGAAACTATTAACACTTTGATCTTGGACTTCCTGGCCTCCAAAGCCTTGATAAATGAATTTCTGATACTTATAAGCTATCCAGTTTATGGGTATTTTGTCATAGCGTCCACACATTGCATCAGAGGAAATTTTCCAAATTGAAAATCTCTGTTACAACCCTGTGATCCACATCCATTCTAAGTTTCTAGATCTATTTTTATTTGACATAGTAAACTATAATACTCTGGTAGATTATATCTTCACTTACATTATCAAGCATTTTTTAAAGATTTGTTTGTATTTATTTAAAATGCAGATCAGATTTATGGAGAAAAGGAGAAACAGCAAGAACTTCCATCTGCTGTTTCACTCCCCAAATAGCAAAAACATCTGAACTGAGCTGATCAGAAGCCAGGAGCCAGGAGCTTTTTCTAGGCCTCCCCTGTGGATGCAGGGTCCCATGGCTTTGGCCCACTCTTTACTGCTTCCCAGACCACAAGCAAGGAGCTGGATGGGAAGTAGAGCAGCTGGGATATGAATCGGCATTCATAGAGGATCCCGGTGCTTGCAAGATAAGGATTTAGCCGTTGAACCATCACACTGGGCCCATTCAAGCATTTTTGAAACTTATTTATTTTATTTACTTGAGATACAGAAAGAGACGCACAGACAGATGGAAAAAAATTCCTCATCTTCCAGTTTACTCTGCAAATGCCAGGAGCAGCCTGGGCTGGCCCAGACCAAAGCCAGGGTTGGCAGCCAGGAATTCAGTCCACATGTTCCACACAGGTAGCAGGGATCCAGGGACTGAGTCACCACTTGCTGCACTCCAAGATGCATATTAGCAGGAAGCTGGAGTCAAGATCAGATCCAGGACTTAGACCTGACATGCCAATAGAGGTTACAGGCCTCCCAAGTAGCATCTGAACTGTTATTTCAAAAATCCACCCTTTCTCCTGATACACAAATAGCATTTTTGTGAATGACTTATTTACGTTCAAGTATGCTGTGTAGCTGAAATATGTCATTGATGTACAAATAAATTGTGTGTGCTTGTGTTGGCATTTCTGAATTAAACAATATTTAGATGACTTGACTATTGGTATAAGAAGTTACCAACACATCCAAAATCAAAGCTTAGCACTGGGAACAAAAGTACAAACATGACCCTTGCAAGGTTTCATTCGAAAAGACAGCATCTCAAGGATTGTGGATTAATTAACCATCTTCATCTTCTTCCCATCCTGATTACCACACCACACACTTAATCTTCTTTCTTGAAAACAATGCCTTCATTTTATACTCTTCTAAAGAGATCAGCAACTATCCATTAATTAGAGAAACTGTACTTATTCACTTCATTAAAACAAGTAGGAGTTTGGAAACAGGTATTGCGATTTCAATTTCTACCTAAGGCATTTAATGCAACCTTGGGGAAATAACTTCTGTTTCAGGGTTCATTTTTCTTCATCTCCATAAGTTCCTCTCCAATGGATTGTTGTAAGAATTAAACAAAATTGCACCTGTGAAGCCTGAGCATAGTGACTGGCACATAACATTTATAGGTCATGAAAAATGGAGCTCATGATATCACTTATGCTATTTTTCTTGCTTTTGCTCTAAGATGGCTCACCCAATTCCAAGTGAGATAGTCCAGTATGCATCACCCCCTATATTAACTCTTGTCCTGTATCTATGCCAATTCACTTCACACAGTAATCTAGCAATTGATTGTGATGCCTGGTGAGAAAGAGAAAGTTGTCCATACATATTTCAGTACCCTTCATGTCTTGGCTACCTTGTCTTTAAACACAGGGTATGTAAGTAATGATTGTAGGTAGGACTTTCTACCTGCATCTAGTAAACTCTGAAGAGTCTGACATAAATTCAGCTGAAGAAAATGAGTAAATTGGGCCCAGAGGCGTGGCCTAGCGGCTAAACTCCTCACCTTGAACACCCCAGGATCCCATATGGGCGTCGGTTCTAATCCCGGCAGCTCCACTTCCCATCCAGCTCCCTGCTTGTGGCCCGGGAAAGCAGTCGAGGATGGCCCAAAGCCTTGGGAACCTGCACCCGTGTGGGATACCCGGAAGAGGTTCCTGGATCCTGGCTTCGGATAGGCATAGTATCGGCTTGGGGAGTGAATCATTGGACGGAAGATCTTCCTCTCTGTCTCTCCTCCTCTCTGTATATCTGACTTTCCAATAAATAAATAAATACATAAGAAAAAAAATGAGAAAATATATGGATTTTGCGGTCTTCATTATTTCAGATGAAGCTGTATGAGAAGAACTCCACAGACTGGGAGAAATCTCAAGATTTTTAATATTCTCTTCAAGCAGTTATTATTAACAATTAACCTTTTCTGGTGGATTTTTTAAATGGAATTGATGAATTGTATTCATTAACAAATACTGGATTTTTAAAGAAGTGATGCCAATCTGCTTATTCTCTAAAGGTTGCAATGTGCAGGTCCGCTAATAAGTAATGAATAAACTCTTTTAGTAAATACTTATATGCAACATCTCATTTCCTGGAAATGCTTGCTGAAATGTGCAAAGTTCTAAAGTATCAAGAGAGTTCAAATCAAACAAATGACCCAAGCTTAGGTTCCAATGTTGAGCACAATTCTATGTTCCTAGGGAGAGTGAGAAACTGAGCACAAGCCTTCTAAAAATATATAGAAAATGAGAATGGGAACTAACGTATTGAATGTTTACTCTGATTCTTGTATTTTTAAGACTTTCCTCTAAGTAACAATACACTTACTACCATTTATTGAGTGAGAAATTCAGATTTAGGGCCGTGGAATTTGCATGTAGGCTGACAGACAGAAATGTAGGTTTATCTGTTCTCCAAGCTCACATCATCCAAGGACTAGTGTTGAGAGCTGAGGTTGAGGCTGGCATTGTGGTGCCATGGGTTAAGCCACACACTACAACTGCTACAGCTCAAACGAGTGGTGGTTTGAGTTCTGGGCGCTCCACTTTCAAATCAGCTCCTTGCTAATAATACATGAGGAAGCTGGAAGATGCCTCAAATATCCTTGCCAACCATGTGGAAGAGCTGGATGGATTCTGGGCTCCAGGCTTTAGCCTAGCCCGTCCCTAGCAACCTTTTTTAAACAAAAAAGCTTAAGATACATGTAGAAATCAAAAGTGCTATAAGCCAGAGAGCATTTTTAGGATTTTTGTCTATTCCTGTCCTTGGTTTCTTCATGTATAAAGGGAATGCCTGGATCAGATCATCTTTAAGATCTACACTTAGGATATGCTACCTGCATATCATAAAATTTTTGCATATATACATATATAATAAGAGAAAAAGATATCGTTGCCTGAAAAACAACCAAAAAATCTGCTTATCTATTTGGCACACATCAGTTTATGACCAAGAATATGAATGGTTCTGTGTGACAATAAGCCAAGTTCAGCCAGAGAAAGACTACCTTCAACCGAAGCGTGTTGTCCATTTTTAAATCCTAACACTCAGTTTCTCTTCTGTGCTGTATAATAAAGCTGTTCCCTTGATTCTTTTCCCTAAGTTTCCTGGAACTATCAAAAAAAAAAAAAAACCACCTATTAAACTAAGTTCAGTTCAATGCTGTGGAAAATCTTTCAATGAATGCTGTCCGCCTACCTGGTGTCTGCCACTTCAGGCGTAACTAATGGATCACCGTGCTTCTCCTTCAGTCCAAGTACAGACTCATTCAGAACTTTATGCTACGGCACAGCCGTTATCGATGGACAGGATGGAGGTTGACACTGAAGAAAACAAATGCTAAATGACAGCTAAACTAATTCCTCCTTTCAAAACAAATACCCGAATTAATTTTTCATGGGAACTTTGTCCTAATAGACAACCGCAGTTAGTGATAGAATATTGTGGGGTTGGGGGACAGGGTGCTGGGAAGAGGGAAGATGTTAAGGCTCTTATTAGTGACTGATAGTGGAATTTCAGATCACAGGGATGATTTAATCAAAGTCAAGGAAATTAGCAAAATGATGCTATTCAGTGAATACTATAGAAATTGCTCTTTTGAAAAAGTTTATTGAATGAATTGGAAGTCAGAGACAGAAATAAATACATCTTCCATATGCTAGTTCACTACCCAGTCACAAAACATGAACAAATAAAACACCCATGTGCATGACAGATAACCCACTACCTAAACCTTCTCTGCTGCTTTCCAGGATATGTGTTAGCAAAAAGGTTGGAACAGAGTCAGAATCTGCACCCAAAAACTCAGATGTGGGATACAGGTGCCTCCAGAATATTCTAACCAATGTTCTAAATGCCTGCCCCTTCAAAATTAATTATTTAGACTGGTATTTAATATCCAAAGCAAACATAAACAAGTACAAGAAAGGGTGATGACATTTAATAAATAATATTTTCAAAGCAAGCTAAGTTAATTCTTGCTCAAGGGACCTTAGGAAGACCAGGTTGAACCCCTGGATCCCACTGACAGCCTAGGCAGTTGTTGTTCATGTACAATCAGACCTGGCACTTGCCAGGACTCTGAGACATACACCTGCACAAGCATCCGCAACGTTAGAACACACCCTCCCTGCTTGGAACCCAAGTGTGTTACTCATTGCTACACGTTCTCCCAGAGTGAAGTTTGGCATCCTCTCGCTCCAAATCCTCTCTTCTCCACGAAATGCATCTTTGCAATAGACCATTCCCCTCTTTCTTTTCTGACATTTCACTGACTCCCTGATACACTTAATGCATTCTCTAACAAGGCAGTCCAGAGAACGGCACGTGGCAGAGTGTCTTCCATGACAACAATCTTCCAGGTTGAAGCCGATAAGGATTTCCAGGTAAGCACAATATTCCAGGTAACACAGCACAACCCACTTTTAGGAATGAAACTGAAATAGCTGATTGTGCCTTTTTTTTTTTTTTGCTTCTGTGTGCCAAATTTCTTCCCTATTACAAAAGCTTTCTCCTTTACAATCCTCATTGGTAAATGAGAGTATTTAGGCCAGGGGAAGGGGTGGGAAAGGTCAGAGGACAAAATGACTTCATAAATTAAACATTACCATCTGCTAGCCAATGTATTGGGTAACTTATAGTAATTTAACTCATTTCTCTAAGTGTTTGGTGATGGGATGATTATTATTCCACCCAATACACAAAAGTGGAGACAAGGGAGTATAAAGAACCAGATTAGAGATAAACAGAGATTTAATAGTAACAGGCATTTAAAATCCCCTCTCCTTTCTCAATTGCCTCATCAACTTAGAGTCAGTGCCTGTGCAAGGTGCACTCACCATAGGAATTCTATAACATCATATCCAAATGCTCATTTGTTGGTCTCCTCCCATCTGAGGAAGACAGAAGAACCATGTCTAACTGGTTCACGTCTGTGACCACAAAGTCTGGCACACAGTAGAATTTTAATAAATAGTTACAGAATAATAAAGAAAAATTCCAAGCATTGTGTTTCGGCCATGGGGCTGGGGTGAAAGGAGCCCCCTGCAGCATGGCTGCTAAGGGGGGGCCCAAGCCAGGCTGGACCCCAATGCCTGGGACTCAGGCCATGGTCATTGCTGCTGCGCAGTGACCAAGTCTTGGACTTTGGGTGGCCAGGGGCCTATTGAGCACCAGGCTCTGCCTGCTGGCTGCCCTGCAGTGAACTCTAGGGTTTTTAGGGTATGTAATTGCTGCCTAGGGACATCCATGGATAAGGCCAATGTGGGTGTAAGTGAGGGATGAATTCCATGTGACTCCCAGCGATGGGGTCAAGAAACTTGCTGACAAGCATGGGGAATGAGACCTGGTGGTTTGGAGGGAAGAGTTTCTTAAGATTATTTTGGACAGACTGATCCACCAGGCCACATGGGGGTCCAACATGGGCTGTTAGCATACAGTATCTCTGACTGCCACATGCCAGTCCACACAAAGGCTATGCCTGGGGACCTGTCTGGCCATGCTAGGTACCACTACCTGACTGAATACTGGAACAGAAGATGGGTCACATTAACAGGATCATGACACTAACCAACACGCAGGAGAACCAGGTCCAGGGGTAGATTCTATGGGGGATGTGTGAGCCAAACCCTGTGGAAACACAAGTCCCACTGGTTAGTTCATGAGTTTGGGTGGTGACAGGCTGAGCTAGGTATGGCATGGAACTGGCCATCACTCACAGGTAAAGGAACCGACAACAGTCTGGGCAAGTCAACACAGCAGCACCCAAATGTGCATCCTAAAACAGGATATGGGGTGGGCCAGGCTACAACATACATCAGCTCATACAAGGCCAAAATGGAAGGGCAGAGAATGTTGGGCACTGGTCTAACACCCACTGGAATGTATGAAATCTGGGTCTGGGAGTGGGTCAACTGGGGGAACTTGGAAAATTCCCTTAGTGGGTCACAACTCCCATTGGTGATCACATGGCCCAGGCCTGGGGGTTGGGCCAGCTGGGCATAGTAGCTCCAAAGGCTGGCTAAAATGTGGATTGGCTATGGAAGGGGGCGGACCTGGCAGAGCCAAGCAAACCTTAGCTCACAAGCAAGAACAGAAATCAGGATGGAGCACAGGTCACTCTGAGCTAGGCTCTTTCACTGGCTGGTTTGCATGAGCCAGGGATGCCAGGACACCACATCGGAAGTAAAAACCAAGACAGGTGAGGGGCTGTGCCAAACTGCATCAGAGCAAACACTGGCACACATGGGATCTATGGCTGGGAACAGACCTGGTTGGGGAACTAAGAGAATACCCTGACTGGGTTGGGGGTTCCCACTGGTGAGTGTGGGGGCCTGAGTGGGGGCTGCGTTCTGGTCTGGATATGCCTGCAGTGTCCCTTGCCACAACTGTGGACTAGGGCTGGGTGCTCCAAGCTGGGCTAGACTCCAGCACCATCTGATGCTGCGGAGGACCAGGGTAGATGTAGAACAGACCAGGCCAGGTCTCTGCCCCTACTGAGCCATGTGTGAGCTGTGTCTGGGTATGGATGAGCCTTGGCTGAGCTGAAACATCCAACAGCAAGAACCAGAATGGGGCAAAGGCCAGTCAGGAAAGGCCACTATTACTGCCAGGACAGGAGGTGGACTAAGTAGAGCTGGCCCATGGACCCACTGGTGTGGAGAGATTCTGATAGAAAAGCTTGGGGAACTCCTCTGTCAGGACACAGTCCCTGCAGGTAAGCGCAAGAACCATGATAGGGAGCAGCCCAGACCAAGCCAGGGAAAGGTACCCACTGGCATACATTTGGCACAGGTCTGGGGCAAACCAGGCTGAACCAGTTCATATCATGAATTCAAGCACCAGAATAGAGTGTGGGTCAGGCCAGGTTCAAAAGCAACACATGCCAATGCATATTATGGCTAGGACAGGATGACAGCAGGGCTGGTCTAAGCAGGAACTGGAATTAGGGGTGGGCTGGACCAAGCTACAGCATTCACTTGCAAATCTGAGGCAATGTGGGCCATGCCAGACTGGGCCTCAGCACACCTAAGAGCCAGTGGGGGAGGGGGAAAGCCAGTAGGAAGAACAGGGAGGATTCCCCTGGTGAAGCACCATTCCCACTGGAGAGCATGAGCTGGCATGGGGGCAGACCAGACCAGGCATGGCTACAACACCTGTGGGCTTCATGTGAGCTAGATAAGAGGAAAGCCAGGCTACGCTGACTGTTCCTACTGGTACAAGCATAAATCAGAGTGGGTGTGAGTTGGTTGGGCATTGCAGCAGCAGCATCTGGCAAAGGCAGGCACTGGGGCCTAATTCTGTCAAGTTAAACTGCAGAATCACCTTCAGAGAGCATGATCTTGAAGTGGGCATGGCCTAGGAGGGAAAAAGTGGGTACCTCTCTATTGGGCCACCAGTTCCACTGGACAACATGAAAATCAGAAATGGGACAGGGGTGGCTGGAAAGAATGGCACCTGCCAGCAAGTGTGTGGGCTGGAAAGTAGGGCTGGTTGGGTTGAACTAAGCTGCAGTGCCCATTGACATGTATAACAGTTGAATGGGATGTGGGACAGACAGGACACGTCTGCTGTACATACTGGCAAGCACGGAAACCAAGGAAGGAGGCAGGCCTGGTAGGGGTTATTGGGAGTCACCCTGACTAGGCTGCAGCTCCCACTGGTTTGCCACAGGGCCAAGTGTGTGCTGATAGAATCAGGCTTGACTCCAATACCCATTGGTTCGTGTGGAAGACAGGTCTGGAAACAGAACTGACCCAGCAATTGCAACCACCAGCATGTGCATAACCTGATTCGGGCAATGAACTGTACCAGACCCTGTACTGGCATTTACACACAAGAATCAGATCTGGGATCACCTTAGACGAAGTTTCTTTGGGGGTTACTTCCAACTGAATTGCTGATCTCAGAACCCCAACCATGAAGAGAATTGCAGGTTCCATGGTCTAACCATAGAGTGCATGTGTCAAAGCTGAGCCTCCTCAGAGGCTCAGAAAGAACAATAGACAGCATATCCAAGCGCACAAAGGAAATGGCAGTCCATCAGAGCCTGCAGAGGACACTGGGTACCACAACAGAGGACAGAGCACAGAACAAATCAATCATCTGCCCCAGCCATGTGTTGGCAGTGAAGAACTGGGCAAATGGAGACTCTAAGGTGGAGTACGTCAGCCAGTGGATTCTGGAGAGATTTCGTCGTGCTTGGAATGGCTAGAGTGGCAGCAATTCAGAACTGTTGAACTATTGAAACAACTTGAGCAGTGCCTTTGGAGAATGCCCCACGTTGGGGAATCCGGGATGGGGTGGGAAGCCAGATGGGGCTTCTCCCCTTATCTCCCTCCTTACCCCAGATACATACACACAAAAAATGTGGAAACAATGGTCTTACCCACTTTGCTGTAGCCTTTGACCCTTTGTGCCCTAATCAACTATGTAAAGACTATTAAGGAGAATCAAGATGGCAGAATAGGGTAAGGACACATTTAAATGGACAGAGAAACATTTAATCAGGATGAAGCAGAGAGGACACATTCCAGGAAACAGGAGAGGACAGAACAACAGCAGAGGGGCACCTGGAGACTGTCAGACACAGGAAAGCAGTGGAAACAACGGTGTGGTGTTGCAGTGACTGATACTCCAGCGACATTCAGCAAAGGGCGATCTGAACTCCGCCAGCAGCTGGAACTCCACCAGCAACCAGGTGGGAAGGGACTTTCACTAGGAGCTTGGGAGGTGAACCCAAACAAAGAACTGTCCGACCTGCTGGTCTGTTTGATTTGACCAGGAGCAGAGACTGAGCAGCAGATCCCAGATGGGTAGTGCGAGAACAGTGTGGATTTCACAGCTCCCTACAGCCAAATTGGGCACCATTTTGCCTAAGGAGGCAAAGGCAAGGGAAAGGACTGAGTACAAACTGAGCTCAGAGTGAACTTGTTTTTGACTCAGTTAATTGCAGTGATGTGGCATTGTATAGGTTCCACCCAATACAGGTCTGATTAGCCCACAGACCTGACAGCCAACAGATCAAGAACTCTAGTAGGGGCATATCAGGTGCCATTTTGTACACTGTGGCAAAAACTTTAGGACTTCAGGGGAAAACAGTGAACTGTGCATGTGCTGAGCTCATGAGAACTCACTAAGTTCAGTGAATTGCACTGGTCCCACAGGAAAATAATACCAACTGTGGCATCATACAGGACAAAACAGGTCCTTGTGGCAGCCAGACCCAACGTCCAACAGGTTCCTGCAAGATCAGCACCACCAATAACCCAGCTGTATAGGAAACCTGGTGTCTCCCTAATCCGGGGACCTGCTCCAACTGGAAGAGGGAGAAAGGTTGTACAGACAACAGTGCAACCTCAGACTTGTGAGCCAGGAGTTGGAGCTGTGGAGACCATGGTAGAAATGTAACATAAGAACCCAGACCTGGAACTCACTGGAGGGAGTGGTGCAATTGGCTGCAAGCAAAGAGTTGTGTACCAACTGCAATAAGTAAAATCGAACTGTAGACCTGTGGGTGATAGAGCTTAGAAACCCACACAAAGGAGAAGAATCTGGTAATCAAAAGTGCAATGATCAAGAGCAAAAAAAAGAGACAAAGGCACAACAAATATTACTGAAAACGCCCCTGCAAAGGAGCAAAACCCTATGCCAATCTCAGAGTTAACTGAGGAAGACATCGAGAAAATGGGGGACACATAATTCAGAAAACTCATTATAAAGCTTATGATCAACAATGAGAAGCACATACAAGAGTTCAAAGAATTTAAGGAATATATTACACAAGCAATAGCAGCAATAAAGCAAATCAAGGCTGTATATCAGAAATTAAGAACACAGTAGAGCAAATTAAAAGTACAGTGGTGAGTCTCCAAAATAGAATGAAGCAAGCAGAAAAAAGAATCTCAGGATTGGAAGATATTTCCTGTCACCAGGGGGAAACAAACAAAAAGCTGGAAGCAGAGCTTAATCAGGCCAAAAAAAATTCAAGAATTGAAAGACACTATTAAGAGGCCAAATATAAGAGTTACGGGAGTCCCGGAATGTGCAGAAAGAGAAACTGGCTTTACAGATATATTTAATGAAATAATAAGGGAAAATTTCCCTAATCTAGAGAAAGAATTGGGAAACAAGATCCAGGAGGGGCACAGAACTCCCAACAGGCTTGATCAAAAGCAATCTTCACCACGACACATGATCAGCCAGCTCTCTTCAATTGAACACAAGGAAAAGATCCTTAAATGTGCATGTGAAAAAAATCGACTGACATATAAAGGAATGCCAATTAAACTCACAGGAGATCTCTCACAGGAAACTCTACCAGGCAGAAGAGAATGGAGTGACATATTTCAGACTCTAAAAGAAAAAAATTGTCAGCCCAGGATAACATACCCAGCAAAGCTTTCTTTTATCTTTGAAAATGAACTAAAAATCTTCCACAGTAAACAAAAGTAAAAGAATATGCCTCTTTCAAACCTGCCCTACAAATGATACTTCAAGATGTTCTCTTAACAGAAAAGAGGAATGACACCCAACAAAACCAAAGGCAAACGAGAAGAACATCCCAGTAAAATGACAACAGAAGACTAAATCAATGAACAACCCATTCCTAAAATGACAGGACCAAAGTACCACCCATGTATATTTAACTCTGAATGTAAATGGCTTAAGCTCAATCAAACATCATAGATTAGTAGACTGGATTAAAAAACAAAACCCATCTATTTGTTGTCTAGAAGAGACACATTTCACCAACAAAAATCAGTAGAAGCTGTATCTCATGGATTTTGATGTTTTTGTTTTTGTTTTCATCTCTTCAAAACACTTTCTTCTGATTAAATCATTCAGTGACTCGTAGACCATGTTGTGGCATCATTTTCTTCAAGAAAGTTCTTGATTTTCTTTTTTATTTCTTCAGCGACACATCAATCTATCAGTAGCATGTTATTTAACTTCATGGTCTTGTTAATTTCTTTTTTCTTCCTGTTGTTTATCTTGTGTTGTGGCTTTTCATTTAAGGGGATGTATATTAGCTGTGCAATGGAAACTGTCATATCTAGAAGCATGTTATTTAACTTCATGGCATTGTAAATTTCTATTTTTCTTTCTATTGTTGATTTTGTATTGTGTCTTTTCATTTAAGGGGATGTATAGTAACTGTGAAATGGAGACTAACATATCCAGATGTGAGGATGCAGTGTAGTATGCATTCCTGCTTCCAGACAAAGATGGATTTACAATGAAATTGTTTACTCTATCTTGATAATAGGATGCTGGACTCTGCCATTGTCCACGTCCACAATGATGGACGTATGACTGTGTATGAAGAACTATAGTAATGATATAGGGGAACTAGGTGGAGGGGATCTGGGGAGGGATTAAAGGAAATCCCAGGGGCCTATGGAACTGTATCATAAAATGATAAATAATAATAATTTTTAAATTATTATGTTGGATAATAAAAATGATTATTAAAGAAAAAGAATTCCAGGGCCCAGCGCGGTGGCGCAAGTGGTTAAGGTCCTCACCTTGCACGCCCGGGATCCCATATGGGCACCAGTTCTAATCCCGGCAGCGCCGCTTCCCATCCAGCTTCCTGCCTGTGGCCCGGGAAAGCAGTCGAGGACGGCCCAAAGCTTTGGGACCCTGCACCCGCGTGGGAGACCCGGAAGAGGCTCCCGGCTTCGGATCGCCATAGTATCGGCCGTTGCGGCTCACTTGGGGAGTGATTCATCGGACAGAAGCTCTTCCTCTCTGTCTCTCCTCTCTATATATCCGCCTTTCCAATGAAAAAATAATAAAAATAAATCTTTAAAAAAAAAAAAAGAATTCCAAGCACTGTGCTTTAAACAGTATTCCCAAAGACCTCTGTGAATTTCCTCAGTTACTGTCTATTAAATGTTCATTATCTTCAATCTTAGACACTGAAGCTCTAAAATCCTAAGGTGTGGATAACAGTCCAGCTACTCAGGCCATAAGCCTCCATGATCAGATTCCATTTCCTTTTGCCATAACCACCAAGCCTTTATTTTCTGACCTAACAAGCAGTTGTAGTAGAGAGAATAGATGAGAGTACTACAGTTGCTGCTGTCTTGGACATGTCTCCCTTTCTCTGAATAGTAGATTCTATAAGGCAAATAACAAGATCACACCTAGGAGGTAGTGTGGACAGTGCTTATGAATATTGCTCTGCAATTAAAGGATCCAAATTCCAATAGTTTCTTTGTCACTTGCTAGTCTTATGATATTAAATAGTTGAATGTATGCCACTTAATCTCAGATTCCATATCTGTAAAACAGTAATGAAAATAATACCAACTCATAGAGTTGTTAGGATCAAATGAGATAATGCATGAAATGTAGAACAATGTCTCTTGCATTGATAACAGCAAAAATAAACAGCAGTAACTGTAGTAATAGCTGTAACATAATTGATGCCTGCCCACAACTCCTCATTTCTTTCCAGTAATGAATGACAAGTGCGAGATCTAGAAACACACAGCTTTGAATCCAAGTTCAAATTGCTCAGAGCAAGGCAGACTTTGCCAGCAAGGAAAAAAAAAGTTGATGGAATGAATAAACAATGACTGCTTAACTTTATGATTGGATGATAAATGACAGCAATATGGGAAATAACCACAATTTTGTGTTTATTGCTTGCTGCAATAACACAATTTCAGATGAAGGTTACAGATGAACCTTTGTACATTGCTCTTCGGGAAATGAAGTTTACCAGAGGACATACAGGAAACTTGCTGGAAGGAAAAAAAAAACATTATTTTATATATCCAAAGAATTAGAAATATGGGGGAGTATTAAGCCCACTGATTAAGATACCACGGCCCACATCACTGTGCCCTGGGTGTGAGCTCTGATTCTAGCCCCTGCTGAAGGAAACCCTGGCAGGAAGAAGCAATGGCTATATACTTGAGTCTCTAGGAGACCAAGATGGATTCCCAGTCTCTACTTCTTCAACCTTAGCCTAGCTCCAGACAATGCAGGCGTTTGGGGAATGGCAAAGAGCTCACTCTCTATCTCTCCCTCTTTCTCTCTCTCTGCCTCTGAAATAAATAAGTAAATAAATAAATAAGTAAATAGGCAAATGCTACAGCAAATCCCTTGGTTTGCATATCAATCCTATTTCAGTAATGTTACTTTTAAAAATTGGGTCTTTTCAGAAAGGTTTTTGCAATAGGATTACTACTAGCCCATCCCTGGAGATCATACCCCGCTTGTTCCTATCAACAATTGGAGATTTGATTGTCTCTGTATCCTGGTCCAGGGTTCTCAATGAAAGAGCAGAAAGATGAAATAAGTATCCTTATGCTCCTTAGAATCCTGAACAGGAAGAGATGTTCGAGCTAGTCTACTTGCAACTCTCCTGCCCATAACCAGGGTGTCTGGTGTCACCACAGACACATTACAATGAGGGAGGAAGCAGAGACAGGAAACAGAAAAAGGCAGGAAGGCCAAATCAGCTGAAAATACATTTGACATTTGGATGAGAGAGAAGAGATTACCTTGAGCAATTTATAACTGTTTCTCAAGCAACCTGTCTTCAACTGCCAATTTTTGGACGCTAAGAGAGAGAGAGAGAAGGAAGTAAAAATTAGTAAACCACTCCTATATCTTACAGGGGAAAAATGAATGTTTTTTCTTCCACTAAATCTAAAAATGAACTCCCAGGGTCTTGTAAGAACTAACAATAAATTCATCCACCCCTTTACTTAGCCTTAAAGTATACACTCACTTAGGTGAATGCTTCGTGTTGAGCAATAATTTTTAATTAAATATTAAATGCTTTTTCAAAACAAAGAAAATCAAGGATTTTCCACCAGCAGGCAAGGCGGGGTGAGGCTACATCTCTGAGTAAGTGTGGGTTGTGAGAATGGGAGTAGACACTGCTAGGAAATAGAGTGAGAAGGAAGCTGGAGAACAAGGAACAGCAGCTGTCACACAGGAATCCACTGGGACCACTACCACGGATGCTCCCACCTGCTGTGGCATTTCTTATCTCCTCCCCTCTACTACGCTTGTCTTCCACTCTCTCGGATACTTTCAACCCTAGGGTAGGTTAGGACAAGATCTGGGAGGGTGGGACAGTCACCCCAGAGAGACTTGGCTTTCTGCTCCTTTGTTCCCCCCTTTCTTTGAAGCTAGCAGTGATTTCCATTACAGGCCACATGGAATCTGTTTTGTGAAAATGGCGGTGTAATTAACAAGAGCTATCATCATCCTCTCAGATGCTGAGCTTCAACTCACGTTACATGACCCAGAGGGCTGGAATTGGAAACTAGGTTTTCTTCATAGCTTTTCATACTCCATTGCCATCATCCAGGATGCCCAGAGCCTGTGCCAGGAAGCTGTCTGCCAATGACCATGGAGCAACTATGGCCATTGCAGAGAGGAAGCAGGGTCTTACCATCAACTCTGACTAGTTTTTTTTCCCCAGGAATATCAGAGGAATTATAGTAGGAAAATTGCACTACCTCTTGGTTAAAACAGGCTTCGGGTGCCTTGGCTTTGCAGCAACTCTCCACTGTGTCAGTGAAATTAGTGAATAAAGACTGCACCTCCTGATTGGCGAGTTCAGGCTTCAGCTTCACTAAGTTGACAAGAAACCTATGACCCAAAAGATATCACATTGAATTAATTAGTGGTTTTTGAGACCATCCAAGCCGCTAAAATCTTGGCCATACCTTCAAGTGGGTGATGCAACAATTGCCCAGCCATTTCCTAACTGGAGAGCAACTTCCTCGCAGTTCCCGCCCAGACAAGGAGTGGTCAGGGGATGTTTAAAATCCCAAGGCCCTTCTAAAACCTTTGATATCTCTCCCTCTCTCCTTTCAAGCAGCACCCTACTTCCCAGCTCTCTCTCTGGAGGTGCTTTGACCTTCTCTTCTTTCCATGTTCACCTGGTCACTTCACAAATGAAATTTCTCTCTCTGCAACAAATTCCCAGCTTATTATTCTATACTGAGCTGGGCAAAGAGGCCAACCAGCTTCTCTGGTAACAATTTTAGTCTAAACCTCTTCTTTAAAATGCTTGTTAAAGAATCAAATGTTTTAGGGGAGGGGATCTCATATCAAAGAGTATAAAGAATCACAATCTCAGGCTAAGCACAATGGCCTAGTGGCTAAATCCTCACCTTGAATGCACCAGGAACTCATATGGACACCAGTTCATGTCCCGACTATTCCATTTACCATCCAGCTCCCTGCTTATAGCCTGGGAAAGCAGTTGAGGATGGCCCAAAGCTTTGGGATCCTGCACCCACATAGAAAACCACAGAGAAGTTCCTGGCATCTAGCTTCAGATCGGCTCAACTCTGGCCATTGTGGCCACTTAGGGAGTGAACCAATGGAGAAAGATCTTTTTCTCTGTCTCTGCTTCTCTCTAAATCTGCCTTTCCAGTAAAAATAAATAAAAACTTTTTAAAAAAGAATTAAAATCTGTCAGTTTTTGAAAGATCTGAAGCTTTCCTGTTAATACCAATAGAATGGATTGCGTAGAATATTCTTTGGAAGCTGGGTAATCACAAATACATTGATATAAAAATGTATGCAAGGTGGGCTTTGTCAGCCAATGGATTCTGGAGAGGATTAATCGTGTTTGGAGTGGCAAAAACAGCATAATACAGAACTGTTGAACTATTGAAATCTCATGAGCAGGACCCTCAGAGCATGCCCCACATTGGGGACACTGGGGTGGTGACCATCCCATGGTGCAGAGGCATTTGGGAGGCTGTGTGTGGCTTCTCTCCTTGTCTCCCCCTGCCCCAGATGCAGGAAGGAAAAACAGAGAATGTGGAAATAGTGATCTCAGCCACTTCCTGTAGTCCTTGACCCTATTCACTCTAGTCAACTACGTAAAAACATCAAAAATAAAAATAATTATTTTTAAAGATGTATGAAAGGAGCCCAGCACAGTAGCCTAGTGGATAGAGTCTCACCTTGCGTACACCAGGATCCCATATGGGCACTGGTTTGTGTCCCCTCTGCTCCACTTCCCATCCTGCTCCCTGCTTGTGGCCTGGGAAAGCAGTCAAGGATGTCCTAAAGCCTTGGGACCCTGCACCCAAGTAGAAGACCTAGGGGAAGCTCATGGCTCCTGGTATTGGCTCAGTTCAACTCTGGCTGTTGCAACCACTTGGGGAGTGAATCAGCAGATGGAGGATCTTTCTGTCTCTCCTTCTCTCTGTAAATCTTACTTTCCAATAAAAATCAACAAATCTTTTTTTAAAATGTATGCGAGGGGATTTCAAAAGACAGTGGAAATGGAGTCCAGGATATGAGTTTATTTTATAACAAAATTTTTTATCATATGTAGGAAAATAAGTGTTATGAAAAAATTATGCACATTTTTAAAAATTGCACCAAAATAGACTCATACTTGGGTTCTACTTTTCCATGAACTTTCTGAAGTACCTTGATAGGAGGCCTTATTATGTACATTATCACCACATAAGTGTCCACATTTGATCTTTCTAGAAAATTGATGTGCAAAACAACCATAGTCTCTTTTTCGGTAGCTGAAAGCTATTTCCACTCCTCTTGATACAGACTGCCTGAATGCAAACAACCACTCGTTTCATGGTATTTAAAGCAAAACCTGAGCTAACAAAGGCAATATTTCTGTGCCTCTAGACCTATCCTTTCTTTCAAACATTTAGTAAGATTCCCATGGCAATCCATGCCATTGCCCCAACAAACTCCAATTCATCACCACTCCTCGTCTGAGACTACACAGGCTGCCCCACTCATTTCCTAAACACAGCCTTCTATACACTCCAAGTCCCCTGCAAAGGAAAGTTCAGTAGGTTTTTACTTCCAGTCAATGGTGATGAGTAACCACTGGTGCTTCTGTTTAGGAGAAGGAGTAGGACTATGTCTCTAAAGCCACAACCATTGCCATGAACCTTCTCACTAAGACATGATGGGGGGTGTCTCAGGCTGAAGAAGGCAACAGAGAGCATGTTCTACCTGTCTTGCTTTCTCTGGAGCTCTTCATCCTGAGCCTGACACCAGTCTGCACGAAAGGCAAACACATCTTGCGCAATGAGTGGAGGCACATACATTGGGTCAGCTTCCAGACCCTCCAAGCAGGGCCTTCGGAAGGCGAAGCTGGTCTGACAGCAGTGGTCCACAGCAGGGTTGATGGTTCGATTTTGATTGACACCACACAGGTCTCCAAGAACTAAGTCCATCTGTACCAGTCAGAGGCGGAACTCAGGTGCGATTTTAAAATTTGAATCAAATTTTGAAAAATATGATCAGAGAGCACAATAGCTACATTTTTCTAAGATCGTTGTTAATCTGACTCAGGAAACTGCATGAAGTCCTAACGCTACACTACATATAAGAAGAAATAGAGGCTAGAATCCTGAACGACACTATGGCAAAATGCAAACCAAAACAACTTAAATGCCTGGAGATACATTTCTTGGCAACATGCACAGGAACTTTCAACTGTAAGCATAGAAGCAGTCAAGTGGGGGAAAAAATGGCCTAACATCCCAGTCCTTGGTTTGACTTCCCTTCAGGGATGTCCTGAAAACACACATGGAACATCTTTTTAGGATAGAAGCAGAAATCTTTTTAAAGAAATTACCCCTCTTGGTGTTGGGGAGAGAATTTGTAACATCACTGAAAATTAAGAAGCTTCTCTTCTCGTTCTAAAACAGTTACCTTAACAAAGCATATCTACCATAAATAAGAAACAATAAAATCAAAAAAAGACCCTCAAGTGTTGCAGACATTCACTTGCTCTAGGGTTGAATTTTAAAAAGTCTGACATTCTTGGTTAGATGATGTTGAAAACAATGAAGAAGGCAGATAGAGACTAAAGCAGTGGGTGAGGAGCCAAGCTCACCAAATTATCCACACAGGCAAACTCTTCACTTAGCGTGCAGCAGGTGGTCAAGGCCACCACCATCTCCTTGCCCAGAGAGATCAGTTCTTCAGTGGGGAGCTGGGGCGCTGTCTTGGTGAGTTTGATAAGGTAGCTGAAAGAAAATGTGTCTGATTCTGAGTGAAAGTGGATACCCATTGGCTCTGAAACCCACACCCTTCAAGACTAGGTAATCAGTTAAGTGCAAGCTGAACCTCAGCTCTCATAAAGTACACCATTCCCCCACATTCTGTCTTCTATGTCTCTGTGTGTTCCCTTCTCCAAGTTCATGGTCACTACAGACGCTCTAGGACTCGCCACTCTGCCTTGTTAGGATAGGAGCCTCGTGACAGCAAAACTTTGACTGGCATGTAAAGCTCTGCTTGAAATCCTTTGTGTCTTTGGTAATTATTTTAAAGGGATAAAGATAAAGGAAACTAAGATCCTGAATGGATTGTTTAAATTCTCAGCTGTCAGATGGCAGAAATACTGAAAAAAACGTATTTTTTAATTGCATTTTGTTCTGATTCGAGGCTGTTCGGTTTTAACAGCCATGTTAGCATAATTAACAGAATCGGAGAAAACTGTATCATTCATGATGCCTGCAAGGACACTAGAGACATAACTGCTAAAAGGTTACATAAATGCAGTTCTTTCTATAAACTCATTAAAGATTAGGCATAAATCCTAGGGCGAAAATGTTATCTTAAGGAAACTGTGATAACCTCAAGTCTGCTCCATCACTCTTCCAAATGGGGCACAATCCGGGTTTCTGGGTTAGGGGCGAGAAATTCAAGTTCACATGGAAACTAAAGCATTGGATCATCTGTTTGTCCAGATTCTTGCACGTCTTCCATCACTCTCCTCATTTCTAATGAAAGTTTAATGCTACCATTCAATATACATTCTTGACTTCTGTGTGTTTATTCCTTCCCAGGGTTCAGGAACTTCCATCCCTGAATGATTGGGCTGGTATTTCTATACTTTGAGGGGTTCTGTACTTGTCCTGATCACAAATGTTAACCCACTTGTGCCAATAACCTACTAAGACGTCAAGCCATCCTTCCCCAAATTCTGGAAACGTTTACATTCTTGTTGTACCATCTTGAGGCTTTTTTCAGTTGTCTCATTGAATTTGTCTTCCTGAAATAAGAACAAAGACAGATCAAAGTGCTTATCAAAAATGTAATGATAAACTTTAAATCCTCTTGTCAAGTAGCTTTTATGTACTTATTTAGTATTTTCAAACTTTAATTATTATACATTACTTACTAAGTTAGGGATACCTTTTGCATGTGTGTGAAATAATTTGAATTTCTTCCATTATAGATAAGCAGCCTTGCTAAAATTTGAAATCCAAGTTTTTCAATATCATCTTGTACATCTTTTGGAGCTTTCCACTTACAAAGTATGATTCGAATATTTTATTGATAAAAATCTCATCTGATTATCCCTTTCAAGTGATCAAAGCATTTGTTATCTCCATTTGTAAGTAAAAGAAACTGGCCTTATAAAATGTAGTGACTTGTCCAGAATGGCTCATCTCATAAGTACTGGAGAATAAAATCTACAATCATTTTCTTCCAATATTTGACAGACTTTCATATGATTATAAAATTGGACTTGTGGGGCAGATTAAACAGCCTCCTGAGACACATATGTCCCATACTGAAAGGTTAGTTTATGCTGTGTTGTTTCTCATTCAACTTTCAACAAGAGCTCCTAGGAAGGCAGCCAATGACGCCTAAGTCATTGGGCTGCAGCCTCCTGAAGAGAGGTTCTCTCATGGGAGAACCGGGTGAAGTTCTGGGCTTCTGGTTTCAGCCTGGCCCATCTATGGCTGTTGTACCTTTTGGGGAGGTGAATCAACATACAGATTTCTCTCTCTCTCTCTCTCTCTCTCTCTCTCTCTCTCTCTCCTTCTTTCACTCTGCCTTTCAAATAAATGGACTTTAAAAACAGCACTTTTGCTGACATGAAATATGTGTAGCGTGGACATTTGGGCTAACAGTTAAAATACCACATATCATATAGAAGCAGCTGCACTGGAGTCCTGATTCTACTCCCCAGCCCAGCTTCCTATTAATGCACGCCCAATGAGGCAGGAGGTGAGAGCTCAAGCAGCTGAGTCCCTGCCAACCACATAAGAGACTTGAGTTCTCAGCTTCCAGTTCTGACCTGGACTGCCCTTGTTCATTGCAGGCAGTTGAGGAATACATTAGCAGATGGGAGTGTTATCTCTCTCTCTCTCTCTCTCTCTCATCATTTCAGATAAGTTAATATTTTAAAACTTTCTATACTAGGAGTCAGAAGGCTCAAAGAGCTGATCCTCTCTCAAATCTGCAGAAGGAACACATGTCAGACTCCAGGCTTCCTGGGAAAGTAAGTACACATTCCTGTGTTTCTAATCTTACCACACACACACACACACACACACACACACACAGACACGTGTGTGTGTATGCACAAAAAAGATTAAAGGAACATTTTCGATATGTTAGCAGTAGAATTGAGTGTGGGATATATGGGAACTCTTCCTACTACTTCATTTATTTTACAAAAGGAAATACTTATTTTAGCAATTAATTTTAGCAATTTCTTTGTAACTTTTGGTTACAGTGTTTGATTGTAACCTGAGGTCTGTAATTTTGGTGGGTTGGTGATCAATAATCATTTGTTACTTTTTTAAAGATCCAGTTACGGTGCAATCAAATGCAGAGTACATACAAAAAATACAAACATCAGTGGTTTACTAGGAAGAGTTTCTGAGCCAAAACTCATGGGTCTAAATGTCATTCAAAAGCCAGATGAATAATTTTAGTCTTCATAATAATCATCGTTAAATAAATCTAAAGTAGACCCAAAAGAGATCAATTGCATTTCTACCCCCTACATTGGAGTAAAACTTTGACATCAATTTTTTTGTTAAGTATCCTGTTGTCTTTTTTAATTCTGTTAACAATGAAACCTACCACACTGTGGTAACAAGTCCGAGGGTGTTCTGTGTTGCAGCAATTTTCTATGACATCCTTGTATACTTCAGCAACTCGCAAAAGCTCCAGAATAGACAAGTCTGGATGTCTCCTTGCATATTCATAAAGAAACCTACAATGTATATAATATTTTGTAGATTAAACATTGAAGCAAATCCCATTGCCTTTTAATCTAGTCAGATCTTCTAAATTAATCTGCAAGCACATGTCAAGTTCCTCCTGTAGTTTGGTCTCAGAGTGACTTAGAAAACCTTTTCACTACAAGCTTCACAAATATCTTCTTCCATGTGATGTGGACTAAGATTTTTTTTTATATAAGACAAAATTATTAGAATTATTTAGATGTATTTAACACAGAGAGCATCAGAAATAATTTAATGTTGCATCTGCACTTTAGAAAATTCACACTGAAGGGGCAGCATTGTGGAGCAGAGGATAATGGCACCACCTGTGACACTGGCATCCTCTGGATGCGGCACTTTCTGCCCAGCTCCTTGCCGGTGGCCTGGGAAGAGCAATGGAAGATGGCCCAAGCTGTTAGGCTCCTGCCAGCCATGTGGGAGACCCAGATAAAACCCTCGACTCCTGGCTCCTGGTGTTAACCTGGCACAGAGCTCTGGCCATTGCAACCAACAGAGGAATGAATCAGCAGGTGCAAGACCTCTCTCTCTCTCTCTTTCTCCATGTCTGTGTTTGTGTAATTTTGATTTTAAAAATAAACAAGTAAATTGTTATAAAAACTAGAGAAAGGAAACTCACAGTGAGCATAATTATGTTGGAAAGTGGCTAACTTAGGCCTATGGCAACGGGCCTTGGTCCTCAGACCCTGCAGCCTCAGTGGGAGACAAGAAGCAGCTTTGCCCATTTCTCCATTCTGTCACTTGCTGTACATTAAAGTAGTCACGCCTTTAGCTCTAATTCATGGGCAATGGTTTCCACCGACTCAGTCAGAGGCTCCAAGAATAGAGATGGGTATTGTTTGAGGACAAAGTGGGAAAGTAAAGGGATGAAGTTTAACTAGACCCTGGAGCAAGTTTTGGGCCCAAGACATAGAGTATTGCCTCCTGGCCTTTATAAAACACTTGCTCATTTAACTTCACTTAATCCTCAAATAAGTAAAGTTTTATTGCTGAATAAGCTAAATCGTAGACCAGCTAGGCATTTTTCTATTAATAGAGCACAAATTTGACCCCATGTCTCAAGGAATGCCTACTTCATTCTTTTCTATATCAAATTGACTCTGAGCAAAGAACGCGATCTTCTCCAAGTACCCAAGCTGTGCCAGTTATAGTCTCCTTCATAAAGGAATCTCGTTTGCTCATTAAAATAAGTTAGGATCTTCCATGGTTTGTGAGCTCAATACCTCACAAAATTTTCTTGATTAAGTAACACTTCATCCTCGTTCATTGTTCTTTTGACAGTTTTTGACCCTCTTGATTAATCTTGATTTTCTGGACATCATCTCCTCAGTTTCTCAGCTGCTTTCTTTGTCACATGTGTGGGATATGTTCTCCTACCATACTAACTTTCACAGAATCAGGGCATCTTCTAGTATCTGATGTAAGTCAGGGATGTCTTCCCAGGGAGGAAAAAATTTAAATATCACGTCCCCATTATATTATGAACAAAAATTCCTTAGAAGCCACCCTGGCTGTAACATCCATTGCCGACTGCCTTCAGATGCTCATCCAGAAAGCTTGCTCCCTCAGCACACTCGGTGCTTTTTCTCTCCCCACTCCAGTCACTATCTGGGTTATAATGGTGATGATCATGCAGGTGATGACGACAATGATAAAAGTTGCATCCCTTTTTTAGGTGTCAGTGCAATCTATCACTTTGATTCATTTGACTTAATATCCACAACTCATGATAAACATTAGAGCATGACAGTTAAGAGAGCATGAATGGAAGAATATATGTATACGGATTTTATATGTGGAGAAATGAAGCACAGAAAGATGAACTTGTCCAAGTTATTCCATCAGGACTCAGATCTAGTCCCTGTGACCACAAATCTATAAGCTTTCCCCCTAAGAGCTCATGATTCTTGAGGGCATCAAAATACAACAAGTATTTCGCTCCTCACCTGGCAAGCCATAATCAGTTCTCAAGTATTTAATCAAGATTAGTCATCACTACACCAGCCTCTTTTCTCCAACTTAATTTAAAATACGACTTTCTATAGAAATTTTTTTTAAAAATTATACAATGCCCCATGAATATTTTCTAACCTTCCAGCCAAATCAACCAATACAAATAAAATCTTATTAACTTCTTTCTATTGACCTTATAAATTTCAATAGAGATTTTGCATTACTCAGCAAAAAAGGTGTCTGGGTCAGTATTTCGTTCTTCACACAAATTTTCATTGTCAGTAAATTTTGCTTCTCTTGAAGATAAATCCTTTGGTTTGTCATCTTTATTTGAGTTAAGTATGCACTCGCCGCGTTCTTGTATTTTCTTTTCACAGCACTCTTTGATTTTGCTGGAGATGGAATCTTGTTTTGAACAAATGTGGCTCACAACCTTGTCCTGTACCGGAAAAGAATGAGAAATGACTCTATATCCAAACTTCTTCAGCACTGGGCTTTCCTTCATGATGGAATCTCTGCATGCAGAACAACCATGACCATTTCATTTCGTAGGTAAAACTCATTTACGTTTTGTACTCCCTAAATACAGCTGACTTTCACCCTAACAAAAGCTTTATTTCTCAGGATTTAAGATGATACAACTTATAGAAATTGGGCTCTATTGTAAATTAATATGCTTTGTTCAGTATTAACCTTTCAAACACTTTATCCTTCTATGTTGACATAAGGTATACTAAATGCTCTTTCTCTCCTGTTAGAGTCCACCTGTGTTCTCAGTGTGGCTACTAAAGACATATAAAGGTTATTGTGATATGCATGGACCTGTTCTTGAGGCCTGAAACTACATTGCCAGGAACATGGTGAAAATTCAAATATTTGATCAGTGACAGAAACTAGCCAGCAAATGAACCACTACAACAATGGCCTGATGGAAATTTCACAAATACAATAGATCATTCTACTCATGGTATCATTTCCCTGTGACTGTTATTAATTTGAAACTGTTCAAATTATCAAATGATGCTCAAAATAGAAACTTTGCTCTGTTCCCCATTCCCATCCTTCATCCCAATCTTGACCTATATATAAAGTACAGAAATTAGAGAAATGGCAAGATTTCACATCCACATAATAGTGTTTTTTTAATGTTTACAGAGAGAGAGCTCCCTTTCACTGCTTCATCCCCAAATGCCTGCAATGACTACAACCGGGCCAGAGCCTGCAATGACTACAACCGGGCCAGAGCCAAATTCAAAACTGGAAACTCAATCTAGGTCTCCCACATAAGTGGCAGAACGTCAACTAGTTGAGCCATCACCTGCTGCTCTCCCAGTGTACAGCAGAAAGAAGTTGGAGTTGGGAGGCAGAGCCAGATGTTCGACCCAGGTACTCACATCAGGGTCCCAAGGCTTAATGCTGCCCCTGTTGAATGTTGAATGATTTCGGACAGGTTTTTTTGTTTTGTTTTTTTCCCTGATTCCTTCCCCATACACCCAGAGCAAGGCTATACATTTCTTCCTACTCCCTCTTTCATTCTCACTTGTACTTCAATGAATTCCATCAACACACCAGGCTAGTTTAAGCATCTGTTACTTTACTCAAGCTTTCCTCACTGCCTGAAATCTCCTAGTGAATACTGAGCTTGAGAAATGGGCTGCATCACAGTTTAAAGTAAGAAACAGAATGAGGTTTAGTGCCATGCTTCCAACAAGCTCCATAAAGTGCCAGGGAGACAGACTTTGTACACACACTCACACCTCACCTAAGGGCGTTTTGTTCTAGGCAGAACATCTCTTAATCTCTGAGGATTTACTTCTATCTTCAATCAACTATAATTCATTTCTTATTTTTTCCATAAAGACACTGAAGGGAGTTTGAAATACAATCCCTTAGCTTCAGCTTGTAAACTTTGCAGAAAATTTTCAATCATATCCTGATTCAGTTAATTAGATTTACTATCATAAGGCCAGCTTTTTCATAAACAGTCCAAGATTTTAAAAATAAATCATGAATGAGATTGCTTGGACCAGTTTACAATTTGGGACAAAAATAATTTATAGACATCTGTTGCTAGCTGCTTAACACCCTAAATTTAAAATTATTTAACTAAGACACTGTCTTCAATGTAGTCTAAAGCAGTTAAACTAATTAAACTTCTCAAAGATAGAATTTAATTTCAACTAAAAAGAAGTCAGGACATTTTAAATTAAATTGTATTATCTTTAAGGGCATAAAAAGTTTAACTATGCCAACAATATACTTCCCAGCACATTCCCTAGAATATTATGAATGTTATCAGAGTATAAGGTATGAACATTGAGGAAATGCTAGTTACAGGACATAATTTTAGTTAGACAAAAGGAATTAGATTAAGGAATCTACTGTATACCTGATGACTATAAATACTAAAAACATGCTGTATACTTGAAAATTATTAAAAGAATGTATGTAAATGATTCCCAACACACACAAATGAATAGCTTTATTTGCCCATTGCACAAGGTAGACATACAGCAAAACAACAAGTCATAGGAGCAGGCATTTAGCCCAGTGATTAAGAAGCCAACTGGATGCACATGACCCATGTCAGCACACCCGGGGCTAGACAGCCAGCTCCACCTCCTGACTCCAGCTTTCTGCTAGGCAGACCCTGGGAGGCTATAATGAGGTCTCAAGTAGTTTGAGTCCTGCCACCCACTTGGGAGAGCTGAATTGAATTCCGGGCTCTAGGCTTTCACCTGATCAAACCCTGACCATTGTAAGCATTTAGGAAGAAAACCAACATTCTGTCTCCATGACACATTTAAATACATACATACATACATCAAGTTCTAAGTTAAAGATGCATAAAGTTCCCTTTTAATTAAGATGAAAACAATATTTGGAAATTTTATACCCAAGTGGTCTGTGGAAAATTGATAAAAAAAAAAAAATCAAGTCCCTGAGCCTCACTACTAGTCCTGACATCCCTAAAAGAAAATTTGTGGTGTCAAAGAATACATCAGGTTTGTGTCCTGGCTGCTCCACTTCTGAACCAGTTAATAACCTGGTTCAGAATGGCCTGGGAGCAGAGGGAGATGGTGGGGGAAAAAAGATGGCTCAGATGTTTGGGCCCTTGCCACCTGTGTGGGAGATTTACAGGATGCTCCTGGCTCCTAGCTTTGGCCTGAACCAGCTGTGACTGTAGAATGGCCATCTAGGTAGTTAATTAGTGGATGGAAGAGATAGATAGATAGATAGATAGATAGATAGATAGATAGATAGATAGATAGATATAAATAGATAGATGATAGATACACATATATATATCAAATAAATGAACAAAATTTTTTAGAAAAAAATTTTAAAAAGAAAATTTGACCTAAATGGATTTTTCAAAAATCTCAAATGCATCCATAAAAAATATAAATTGCTAAGAAATATTTTTAAAATCTCATGTATAAAAACAAACCCTAAGTTTTATCTGGACTTAGTTTTTAAAACCATATTTTACATTAATATTTAAGATTTACTAACATCCAAGATCAGGACAATGTTAGAATAAAAGTGTTTGCCAAAAATTACAATGTTTACTCAGTTTTAGAGAATACATACCATGCCACGGATGCAATGTGTAACATCCCCTTTGCAACATCCATCATACTTGGAAGAAACATCTTCTAGGAGAAAAGTAAGCTCCTTGAATCCAATCTTGGGAAATTTTTGACTGAGTATAGCAATATTTCTGGAAAGAAAATTTATAAACCACTAAAGTGAGTTGAATAGCAAGTAGAACAAGAGGAGATTCTTTATAGCATATAAATAGCTCCCCCCCAAAAATTTCACCCTTAGTTTTGCACACGCAGCTGCTGGTATGATGCACAGTATGCAGGGTTACTTTGAAAACTGTGAGCTGATGTTTAACCTCTCCCCACAGTTCTGGTTTAGATAAAAAAAAAAAAAGAGACCTGATAGGCAGGGTCCCTCCTATAATTATTGTAACAAGAAACACCATGTGATTTAGGAGCCAAGGACAGGCATAGAGAACCCATCACAGGACTCTCTCTTACTCTCTTACTCTCTACTTGACATCTCAAAAATCTTTAAAGACAATGTTCTATTCCCATTACAAGTTGGTTAGAGGCAACGTTAAGGACAACAGTGGTCTCTGGGTTTGGATGAATCCTGTCTAAAGCCAATACATCAAAAATCCTCATTGGGAACTCTCACACCTGCTCAGATTCCAATCTAACCAATATTTATTCCAGAAGTACCAGTGATTTTTTTTTTATTCTTGCAACCTCCCTAGATTTATCCCATCACTGGACCTGATTCTGAACTGTCCATGCACTTAAAATCACCTCAAAAACCCCTGGGAAACTAGGAAAACTATACATAAGATGTTACCAGGCATTTACCGAGAAAAGGAACAAAGACCATAAAATACATGTAGAAACAAGATACATACGTACAAAACTCACATCGAGTTTAAAACTTGGGGTCCAAATTTCATGAAGGCCCCGCAGACATTTTTTTGATAAGAAGACAATGCTTTCAAGTACCGTGTGACAGGTGCTGCCTACAGAGAAAGAAAATTCTGCTAAAACAGGAGCAAAACCTCACCAATGTTTTCTTCCTTAATACCATGCCAGTCAAATCATTACCTTTTGTTCAGAGACAGTAAATCTATGAGATACTTAATTTGGTAAATTTTCATGTGAAAATAAACATGCCCCTGCACCTATTATAAAGGCGAGGCCAGCATTCCTGATGACGGAGCCATACTTGAAAGGCACTCAGCACAAGCTGTGAGCTTGCCTGTCTGTCCTTGGATGATGCCACTTTATAAGTCATCTCAAAAGAGGATGGGAAATAAAGCATCATCTTTTACCCAAAGTCTTCACCCACTATGCACTTCTTCCCATGCACAGGGTTGAAGGCTGAACAGAAAAGAGAACTTAGCAAGTACCTTTCCTTGATCTCTGTCAGAGAGAGTATTTGAAAGCAGCAACTGGTGCTGGCCAGCAGTCATATCAGTGAATGTGACAAGAAAGTGTTGGGATGGTAAATGACCCCTTGCTGTCCACACTTCCGTTGTAAGGGAGCACCTCCCAGGGAAACCAACAGGGCACTCACCCTAACTCCAAAACAGGAGGCTTTGTGTTGTTCTTCACAGCACGTGCTTGCCACCTCCTCAAAACGGGCAGCCACAGTTACAAGCGTAGGAGCGAAGGCAAAAGGGTTCCTTCTGGCAAATTCATATATATAGCTATATATTTAAAAAAGAGTTTCAAATTAAAAAGAAGAGGGGAAAAGGAAGTAGCAAGAATGGTAGACAAGGACGGGGACAGGATAGAAGATCAAGAGTAACAAGTCCTAAACCCAAGGTAGAAAGGAGAAGTGTTTCCTTCATAGAAAACTTCAATACAAAGCAACAGTGAGTCCTTTCAAGTGCTTTTCACTAAACTGTTCAATTCAGGGTGATGATGCATCTGTAATCTTGTTAACTGACTTGTGCTATTCTCCTTCCCTGCCCATGCCGCCTGGCAGACAGCAAATCTCCCTTGTAAACTCAAAGAATAGCTATCTTTGCACACCCCATCTGTGCTCAGGGTCAAATTTACTTGTGTTCAAATATACTTGTGACTTTTGTTTCAACAAGTACATCAACTTTCCAGAAAGTCTCTGCTGCTGCAATTACCGCACAATCAAAAACAGATTTTTGGCTAAACATCCAGTAATTTAATCCCTTTCTGATGTCAAAGTTGAGACTTGCCCTAAGGAAAATATACTATTTCCCCTTCTGTATTTCCTAGCCATCTAACACTGTGCATACACCTCTGTTCTACAGCATTTCACATTTAAGAAAACATTCTTCATATAAGGCTCTTAAAAGCGGACTTTTTTAAGTCCCTGTTTTCTTTTCAGATCTGTTCAATTGAAAGACAAAGCTGTAGAGAGAGAAGGAGAGACAGAATCTGAGAGATCTTCCATTCTCTGATTCACTCCCCAAATGAACACAACAGCCAGGGTAGGGCCAGTCCAAAGCTAGGAGCATGGAAGTCCCAATTCTCATATGGATATCATGGGGAAAAGTACCTAGGGCCCTTTTCCACTATTTTCCAAGGTGCATTACCAGGGAGCTGGATTGGAAGTGGAGCAACCAGAACTCAAACTGGTGCTCATACGGGATGTTGGCATTGCTAGTGGTAGTTTAATGTGATGTGTCACAGCACCAATCCCCAAAGGGTCTATCTTACTCATGTTTTTCCTCACCCTGAGTACAAAATCTGACAATAATACATGTTGAATGAATTTATGGACCAATCAACAGAATCAGCCTGTACCTTTAAATTGTCTTGGGGTTTAGCACAATAATAATTCTTCAATTAAATCATGCTTTTACTAAAATGAAACTTACTGATTCAGAAAAGAGTCTCTGCTGTTTTTATAGGCCTGGCACTGCTCTTCGGGATCCAGAGTAAGGAAAAGAGGCAAAAATCCCACATCAGCTTTCTTGTTGTAGAAGAAACAGAGCCGTCTTTCAAAGTCGACTTTACTACAGCAGTGTGAAAAGTTATATCTTTGAGGCAACCCTTCCATAGCACAAATCTTTTCCTGTAAAATGTTATTCTGGACAAGAGGGAAGAACATTACAATTCCCATTCATACTAAAGACACAATGAATACAAAGAACAGTCAGTGAAATCCTTTGGGAACTAGATTGCCATGTTTCCTCCCATCACCCACGGTGCAGTTTCATCTGAACCCGACAATCATTTCAGGAACCTTTCTTTACAGGACCACAAGACCTCTCAGCCTGTCAGATATTTTGCTCTCTACATTGCTCTTCCATTGTTGCTTTTCTGCTCCTCTCCCAAGGCAACAAAGCCGGTGTATTAGTGGGTTGCTAGAGTTGGGGTGTTGAGTAACAGTTTTCTGGAGATGCGGAAAGCGACTCTATTTGGAGAAGCCCAGAAAGGAGGATGTGAAATTAGAGTTCACACTGAGAGAGGCAGCTGAAGAGAACGCTTTCATGTTTCCTCGGGCATCCCAAGCTCCGGTCATCTCCTCTGTCGGGGTGCATGTGGCGTATTATACACATAAGGCACATGCTTACATCCTGCCAGTTTACAGCCGAGTCCTTTTGTGTATCCTGGTACAGAATTATGTCTCGACTGAGGACGGCACCTTATCTAAAACTTAGAAATTGGGCAAAATAAAGACTGACATACATAAGCATCCTTCTTTTCATGTTTTCAAAATGGGAATCCTCCCCATGTTGGCAACCAAGCTTGGATAGTTAAGAAAGACAAACAGTTTACTCACAGTGGTTTCTGAACATTCTGAAAGTGTCTTGTCCGCCATGCATTTCCTTCTGTGTTCTAGCATGTCATTCATGAGCCTCTCCACTTCCTCAAAAGTTGCTTCCTGAACATATTGAGCAAATTCAATGATGGTGCTGCAAGGGTCCACACAAGGTACACAATGTCATATGCGGAAGACCCCTTTAGGTCTAACAGAAACACAGAAGCAGCCACTGCATGACTTGCCACAAGAAATTATCAACATATGAAGGCTATAAAATTTACAACTCAGTAGTGTCACTTGAATTTTGTAATTAGTGGTATAATCATTTTTCTTTGGTTCCTACTACTTAAATCACCATTGAGAAGCACTAACATTTCTGGAATGTATCAGACCACATTATAATATAATAAACACCATCATCCGAAGGAGTCTAGTGAAACTCACAGGTATCCAGTGTTCTCTTCTATGAAGTTCTGTGTAACGCTCAAGTCATCTGCAAAGTAAGGCCATCTGAGTTACAACATACCCTGGTAGCTTAACACTTTCTGAAAAAAGAAAACAACTATATAGAACATTTAAGTGTACAAACTGTAAGCCAAAATACTGATGCTAAGTATCATTTGGCAAATAAACAAAAGTCACATGAGCCAAAAATGAGATTTGAGTCATAGTTGTTATGTGATCAAGAAATATTCACTAAATTGAATTGGTTTGAATTACTCTCAAACTGAACAGACTGTAGCTTTGTCATTATTGCTGCATAAACACGATTAACATTTACCTGCTGCAAGGCTATTGCTTATGACGAGAAAAGCCATATGGATTAACTGATGACTAGGTCAGACGGGAGTGACAGAGCTCACTGGTGTCAGGTCAGCACAGGGCACAATGCCAGACACGATACATAGGTGACTTCCAAATCCACCTAATCTGCCTTCCGAGTAGCAGCTACTAATGAGAATACAGTGATGTTTTCCCACTAAGATGTGAAAGCCTCATTTTTTTTTTTGCAAGCTGTTGAGGTTGAACACTTTGAGGCAAACAAAGATGACCAAGCCATCTTCCCTGGACCTCAAGGACCAACAGTACAAAGGACTCATACACGTGACTGTAATCCCATTTAGCGTGTGGTTAAGTATTTCGTAGGAATGCTTCAGAATCTCTGGGTGAGGTACCAGGCACAACTGCAGGAAGAGAGGCACAGGTGTCAGGTTCAGCAGAAAAATCAAACACTCTGTCTTTCTGTGTGGTGAGAACAACGGAGTGAAACGTCAAAGATCAGAGATCTCAAGATACATGTTTGTGGCAAAGTCAGTCCATTGTGATGACAAAGTGAGTCAGACAGGGGAATAATGAGGCGTGGGATACAAAGGACCTGACTCTGAATTGCAGGAGTTCTAGATAAAAAGTGGAAACCTGGTGCTCCATTAAATTACTTGTACAGCATAGAAAAAAAGCTATGCAGTAGCATAGGAAGAACTACCAGCCAAGTACTACCTAAAAATACTGAGAGTTCCCCCTCCAAGAGGCTAGCAAATAACTACCAGTCAGGTGGATAAAAGCGTGGATAATGGATGGGAGACATACAGCCATAATGGCTCTTTTGAGAAATCAGTGAGATCTGAATCGTAACCAGGATTGGAAATGAAAAGATAAAAGAGATAAATTTTTTTAAAAAAGCCAACAGGAGTTTGTCAAGGGTTGTTACAATAAAAAGGAAGCGAGAAAACTCAAGAATGAATACCATGGCTAGGCCCCATGACTTCTCTAACGAACGGACACTGTGGGGCTGCCAAACCAAGAGAGATGCTGTCTGCACTGACACAGAGTCTGCCATTATTAGAGAACCTTTGCATACAGCACAAGAAGGTCCAATTTCCAGGCTAGAGAAATGACAGAAATAAACCTCCTCTGGACAGTTGAGTTCAAATCGGTCCCCCTTTGGGGTGGAAGAAATAGAAAAAGCAACATTTCCCCCAAGCTGGCACTGCATTGCCAGGCTTATGGTCACAAGGAAATACACAAATCATAAAAGCAAACAAGAAAACAGGATCCTGCGTACGCTGAACATATCTGCAGTGAGAGATGTGTTGCACAAATGGATTTTTTAATGATTTATTTTTACTGAAAAGATAGATTTAGAGAGAAGAAAAAAAAACAGAGAAAAAAAGATTCCAACTGCTGGCTTGGCTCACTTCCCAAGTTGCAACAACTAGAGCTGAGTCAATCTGAAGCCAGGAGCCAGGAGCCTCTTCCCTGTCTTCCACATGGGTGCAAGGTCCCAGGGACCTGGGTCATACTCTGCTACTTTCCCAGGTCATAAGCAGGAAGCTGGATGGGGAGTGGAGCAGCTGGGACATAAATCAGCCCCCATATGGGATGCCAGCAATTGCAGATGAAGGACTAGCCAGTTGAGACGTCTTTCTACACCCTGCCCTGCAAATGGATTTTTCTTACATCTCAATTCAGACTCATTGCTTTATTGTTACCACAAAATATATGCATTTGTAAAAAATATTAAAATTTTTAAATCCGCAAAAAACATCATAGCAATATTTTCTCTCCTGCCATTGCCTGTTAACCATTTTCTAGATATGATAGTCCTCTCTGTATATAGATTGAGTGATAAAATCAACAAAATACAAATTCTGGAAAGGTTAATTTGGATAATTGATTTGCAACAAGAAGGATAAAAAGAAGTAAACAACAAATTAAAATAAAACAAGTTATCCTGATTTCGTCATTTTTTGATACATAAGTAAATTTCTTACCTACATCCTGAGGCTTTGTGGTCAGAGTTAAGGATTCAGTCAAGAACAAAAAGAAAAAAACAAAATCTGTAAGGTTTAATTGTCTCATTTCTGTTTTGGGGCAGGAGGTGGATTTCTTACCATTTGCTTTAACAACAGAAGGCAATATGACTCAGGAAAGTCACGTTCTTATATTATTCTTTGACCCTACTAGTAAAAATGTAACCTGCTTAATCTACTGCTAAAATACTACATCTTTGCTTTTTTTTATTTGATTGCTCTACAGAATGTCTTGCCAATTATTAACTAGGAAAAAAATGCCTCTGTGTTTTACTGGAAAAATCTATTGAGTTCAGAAAAGGGTCCATAGGTTAGAAACACACAATACTTAATCAAATAGACGATTCCAAAAAAATCCAAAAACAGAATCTTGAAATATTGCAAATGTTAGAGAAAATGACTAGATGAAGTGATTCAACAAAGAGTAAACACAAGTAGAAAGACAATAATTTTTGCTGGAAATTAATAAAAGTTAACCTTAAAATAACACATTTTGGGCCTGGCACAATGGATCAATGGCTAAATCCTCACCTTACACCTGCCAGGATTCCATATGAGCTTTGGTCTGTGTCCCGGCTGCCCTACTTTCCATCCAGTTCCCTGCTTATGGACTGGGAAATCAGTAGAAGATGGCCCAAAGTCGTGGGACCCCGAACCCATGTGGAAAACAGAGAAGAGGCTCCTGGCTCCTGGCTTCAGAGTCTCTCAGCTCCAACTATTGTGGCCACTTGGGGAGTGAACCAGCAGACAGAATATCTTTTTGTCTTTCCTTCTGTCTGTAAATCTGCTTTGCCAATAAACATAAATAAATCTTTTTTTAAAATAAATAAATGTTATAGATCTTAAGAATTAGAATAAAAGAAGCAATAGATATATTCTAATATTACCAAGTGTACAACAAAGCAAGTACTCATATAATTGAAATTTTTAGAAAATAAATTTGCAATAAAGATTGTTAATACTAAAAATTATTTGAACAAACATTGAAAATCCTGGGAATCTGTACTAAGAAGCTGCTTGTAAATATGGAAATAGTTTTAATTGCATGATCAAAAAATCTGCTTATTAGTTTTGCTCACTAAAAGGGCTTGAAGCAAAGAGAACACTTAGTTCCCAGAGCTTTGGGCTCTGAACGTAATTCTCTTGTACCAGAATCATGTCTTAGAGAAAGGAATGATTTCATAGCTGGTATATGAGAAGCGTCAAGGGAGTGAGGGCTGGGCCAGACACTACGGAAATGATCAAACACTGATTGGGAACATGTCAAAAACACCCAGCTGTGTTCTTTTTGCTCAAAATCACTTTATTAGTTCAGGATTTCTATGGTTTCGTATGAATTTCACAATTGTTTTTTCTATTCTTGAGAAATATGAGTAGTCTTTTGAATGGGAATTGTAATAAATCTATAGATCGCTTTGGATAGTTGGAGCATTTTAACCTTATTGATTCCTCTAATACCTGAAAACAAAATATTTTCCACTTATTTTTGTGTTCTTCAATTTTTGTTGATGTTTTATAGTTTTAACTATACAGCCCCTTAAATACTTAATTAGGGCCCAACCCAATGGCTTAGTGGCTAAATCCTCACCTTGCAAGTGTTGGAGTCCCAAAAGGGTACCAGTTCGTCTTCCAGCTTCTCCACTTCCCATCCAGCTCCCTGCTTGTGGCCTGGGAAAGCAGTAGAGGCTGTCCCAAACCTTGGGATCCTGCATCTGCATGGGAGGCCCAGAAGAAACTCCTGGCTCCAAGTTTCGGATTGTCTCAGCCCCAGCAGTTACAACCACTGCAAATCTGCCCTGTAAATCTGCCTTTACAATAATGTCGCATTATTGTTATGTGCTGTTATGCCTTTACAATAATGGCACATAGTGTTATGGCTGCGGAAGATAGCAGGGGAAGAGAGGAGGGGAAGGATCTATAAATTCCCAAGAAAAAAAACCAGGAGCAGAGAGAGGCAGCCCCAGAGGCTGGAGCCTGAATGGGCCCTAGGAAGGCCAGAGCAGGTCCCACAGTAAATAGTCTCAGGGTGCTTACATTGCGAACCCCCTCACCACCATTTGGCATCAAAGGCGCCCGCTGGGGAAGAAGCTACACTGCCTTAGCAAGTCCTGAAATGCTTCCCTATGTTTTATTCAAGCAGTTTGAAAAGTTTAAGTCTTTTCTTTTTAACTGATTTTTGTGCATGAGGAAAGCTAAGTGTCACATTTGGTTCTTTTCCATGTAGATATCCAATTTTCCCAGCATCCTTTATTGAAAAGCATGTGCTTTTTCCAAAGCATTTTCTTAGAACCTGTGTCAAAGATCGGTTTCGCTGTGCATGGATGGGTTTAATTCCAGAGTCCTAGTCATTTCCCTCGGTCTATGGATCTGTTTTTATGCCGAACCGTGCTGCTTTAATTACTGTAACCCATAAAGCCCTCTTGCTGCAATTATTTTTTCTCAAGATCATTTTGGCTGTCGCAGGTACCGTCTGCTCTAGTTACATGAACGGTATCTTCGTAATATTGATGTGGCTAGCATTGCATTTCTAAATCACTTTGCTTCAAACCCACGAACACAGACGGCTTGCCATTTCTTAGTATCCTCTCATTTTCTCACATCAATGATTTACCATTTCCCCTGTAGAACTCTTTGACCTCTTACATGAAATGTATTCCTGTAGTTTATTTTGTTCTGTTTGTTTTTGATGACTAGAACTAGAATCGCTTTCCTGATTTCTTTGCACATCAACTTCTTATTCTGTAATTTGGTTGAATTTATTAGTTCAAAAAGTTTTTTGGAAGTCTTGAGTGGTTTTTTTTTTTTTGTAATGTCATGTCATCTGCAAGCAATTATGACTTCCTTCTTTCTGATTTGAATGTTCTTTATTCTTCCTCTTACCTAATATGCTCTGGCTAGAACTTCCAATACTATGTTGAATAAAAGGGATGGAAATTGGGTGTTCTTGTCTTGCAGATTTAGGAAAGAAAGCCTTCAGTTCTTTTCCAGACATTATAATCTTCGCTTTTCAGCTGGCCTTGCATGGCCTGTATTCTGTTGAGGTCTCTCTTTCATTTTCTCTTCTTCCTTCCTTTCTCCCTTTCTTCCTTCCTTTTCTTTCCTTTTTTTTTTTTTTTGGTAAAAATTCCATCACAAGCCTAATTTCTTTTATATAATTTTATAAATGTGCATTTCTTTTTATAATTATTAGATTTTCAGAATAAATTCAGCTCTACATATTATGCCCTTAAAGTACAATGACGTTACATACTTTATTTGGATACCAAGTTCCCTTCCAGAAAGCATTAAGATAAAGACAAGACTACACAGACAAAACCCGGTATTAGTCAAATCCAACAGCGAAACATTTGAGGAACATTATTTCTATACCTAATTTGTTCAGGGTATTTTTGTCATTAATTTTATCAAATGCCTTTTCATTTGAGATTATCCTAAGATTATTGTTGTTAAGTTTTATGTGCACTTAAAGTTCTTACACACAGCTAATCTTTACAGCCAAGTCCTCTTTTCACTATTAATTTACCACAAGCCAAAATTCCAGATGCAGCAAGGTGCTTAGGAGGTCCTTTATTCCAGCAGGGTAGGAACAGGAGGGGGAGCAGAAGGGATGAGAACACACGTCCTTTGCCATGGTGGCAGGATGGGGGCTGCCAGGGCCAGGGAAGGGGGCAAGAGGAAGAAGGGGGAGAGCCAGGTAAAGAGGGATGGGAAGAGGGCACACCTGCAGGTGCGCCTGCAAGGTGTTGGGGCGTGGGAAATTGGTAGAGAGGGGCTGTGGGTGGGCCCACAGGGACTGGTGACTGAGATGTTCACAGTTGATTGTTGGGTGGGCGAGGATCGGGGGAGGCGCCGTGAGAGAACAGTAGGTGAGGTTCTCAGGTAAGACATGAGGTTACATCTCACTGGTGGGTAACCAGAACGGCACAAATTTTGTGAGCTGTGGGAAAGGAGAAACAGGAAGTGGCCCCAGGTCCAAGATGGGATGTTCGAATCATCCCTCACAATTGTCCTCCCTTACTGTCTTTTGTTCTGTTAAAATGATGTATCATTAATCCTGATGGGGGCAGCCCAGGTAAGTCTGGAGGTCTGGGTGCTCAATTCTCCCAGCCATGCGGGCCACCTGGCAATGTGCTCTGGGACCTTGAGGAGCTAACAAGGAGTCTGAGAGATGGCACAGGTGGGAATCAGAAAGGACCTTAGGGTTCAGGTCCAGGTAAGAAATGGCTTCTCTGGAAGTTTCATACACAAGGTCATTTAACTTGAAGGACTACAACATGGAACCCACCAGTGTCAGAAAAGCATACAGATTCTGTGAGGCTGGACCATGAAGTCAACAAATACGTGAGTGAATCAGGTCTGGGAGTAGAATCTGCAGGGCAATATGTGGGCTCACCAATGTGGAACAGCAATCTCCATTGGCACATACATTTACTGTGGCTGGTAATGGGCCTGGTTGGGGAACAAAGGGGACACCCTGGCTGGTTTGGAATTCCCATTGGTAAATGCTGGTGCAAGAACTGGTGCATTGTCCTGGACTGGACATGGTTTCAATTTCCTTCGGCACGGGTGAGGCCTGCAACTGGGGAGGGCCAGACTGGGCTAAACTCTAGCACCCACTGGTACTCATGAGAGTCAGGCTGGGTGTAGAACACGCTGACTAGGTCTCAGCTCCCACAGAATCATGTGAGAACTGTGTCTGGGTATGGACCAGGTGTGGATGAGCTGAAACACCCAACAATAAGAACCTGAAAGAGTATGGGGCATTTGGGCATGGACACATGGACACTGTCCCTACCAAAACAACAGGTAGACAAAGTTAGCCTGGACCAAGATCGCACTGGTATGTGCAAGATCTGCCACTGGGAGGAGACCAAATAGAGGAGTTTGTCGGGCTGCAATGTGTGCAGGTAAGTGCAAGAACCAAGACAAGGAGCAGCCCAAACCAGAACGGGTTACAGTACCCGACATACATATGGGTCAGGTCAGGAGATGGACCATGTCAGACCAGTTCATAACATCTACCGGCAGATCCAAAAACCAGGATGGGGTGCAGGAGGGGCTGATTTGGGTCACATCACGAGCCAGGACAAGGGGCTGACTCTGCAGCTGAAGTACCCAGTGGTGGATGCCAAGGAAAGATGAGCCATGTCAGTCTGGAGGTGGTGGGTGCCTGGTCTGTGAGCCACAGGGGTAGAGGGCCTGGAGGGCCATTGGGTCTCCTGGCCCAGGTTCTAGGGCCCACCTACATGATGGGTGTTGGGTCAGTAAGCCCTGGATCTCCTGGCCCAGGTCCTTGGGCCAATCTATCTGGTGGGTGTAGAATCTGTGAGCCCCAGGCTTGGGGGAACCCTGAGGGACCTGGTCTCCTCTAGGTCTCCCACACGGGTGCAGGGTCCCAAGGCCTTGGGCTGTCCTAGACTGCTTTCCCAGGCCACAAGCAGGGAGCTGGATGGGAAGTGGAGCTGCCGGGATTAGAACCAGTGGCCGTATGGGATCCTGGAGCGTTCAAGGTGAGGACTTTAGCCACTAGGCCATGCCTCTGGGCTCGCTGATAGTATTCTTAACAATCCTTTGAATTTAACAGTATCCAGTAGTACCGGATCTGTTTTCATTTCTGATTTTATGTATTTGAATGTTATCTTTTTTTCTATGGAAAAATCTATGGATTTTTCAATTTTGCTTGTATTTGTGACAAAGAGCTAGTTCTGTTATATTGATTTTTTTAAATTTTTTTTCATTTTGATCTCATTTATGTATGCTCTGAGTTTTGTTATTTTTTTCTTCCATTGGCGATGCACTTAATTTGTTTTTACTTTTTTAATTGCTTAGGCTCAGTAGTAAGTAGTTTATTTGAAATCCTGCTTTTTGATGCAAACATTGATTGCTGTGAACTTCCTGGTTAGTACTTCTGCTCTAGGCTGCGTTGGTATCAGATGGTTGTCACTTTCGTGTTGTTTGAGGACATTTTAAAATTTTCTCCTTAATTTTTCCTTGACCCATTGATTATCCAGGAATAAATTATTTAATTTCCATGTCTTTATCTCATTTTTAATGTTTTTCTTGTTGTTGATTCCTAGTTTCATTATGATCTTTTCAGAGAAGACCCCACATGAACTCCACATTTTTCAAATATCCCCAAGCTCCAATTTGCCCACCACAGTGGGTGTGCTATTCAGATGAATTGTGGAAGTATTTTAAAAGAGATTATCTGTCCCTATTGGTCTTTTCCTTGGATGAGCGTAAGCTCAGACTCCTGGTCCACCAATACCACAATACTAGATCACATTTGAAATCTATAGCCCACTAAGACAATTGTATCCTGGATACAGGAGCAAAGCCCACACTACCATCAGCTGTCTGCTACTGAGGCAGACCCATGAGGTTGCACCTGCCAACCACTGATGATGCTAACAGGGGTATAAGGACAACAGGGCTGAACTTCACTTGGCACTAAAGCCAGTCCAGGGACTCTGCTCAGACCCACTAGTCTTGGGACAAAGACCATTTGGATTTGTTCAACATTGACTTCTACCAACTTTGCACCTAGCTCAAAAACAGTCCTGAAGTTCTTACTGTCTACTCAGGGTAGCAGGAGGAGTGATAGAGGTAGACCCTGGGCTTCTCAGGACACAACAGGTAGTCACACATGGGTTTCCCAGTCATTGGTCTGTGAAATCTTAACAGTGCATATGTGAAATGGGTGGTAATACATGCTCAAACTAGCCCATCCCAGCAGGATTCAGGTCTCAGCTTCATTTTGGAGCAAGTACGGAGTTCCCATTCCAAAGCCAAGATCCATTATTATCCGCCCAGTGCTGGGCTTTACCAATCCAATTCTGAGTCCCAAGAAACAATTATCTGACATTTTCTGCCCAAGACTGGAAAAGGATGCTACCAGTGTGGGTCACCCTGGACCCAGCCAAACTGTAGGGATGCCTGAGCCTGGCAGTGATGTACAGAGAGACAGACCTGTTCCATGGAAGCACAGGTCCCCTCTGAATGCTGGGGCAAGTCTAGAAATGCAGTTAGTTTATCAGCAGCCACAGGTGCTCCTCATGAGCTGGAGCAGGGTGGGCTTCCTAGAAAGCCTCCAGAAGTGCTCGGAAAGCTCTCGGTCCACCTCAGCTTTCTATACCCACTGTAGTCATTGTGGATCCAGGGGGGTGGGGAAGGGGAAGTGCTATCAAGTGCGACAGCAATGTGGTTTTTTTTTTTCAGTTCTGTGACCGGAAACCATTCCCTTCCTACCCACACAGTATTCTCCTAAAACCATTCATCATGCCTTGACACGCCTCTGGCTACATTCTCCTCCTTCATGAAATAGTGTTTTCCTTTACTGGAACTGACGAATGCCTGCTCATCTTCTACTGCCCTTCCTAGATGTTCGTGGCTCTTTCTGCAGCCAGACCTGACCTCTTGCAGCCTTTGATCTGCTGAGCGGTTTGATGTTGCTGCTACGATGCTCCTAGCCCTGTACCATTGCTGCGTAGTTGCTTTCTTCTCTCCTGAAGCAACTAGAAAGCAGTAGTTACATTCAAAAGGAATAAGAAATTAATTGAAGGAAATGTTGATTGCATTTTATCAGATTAGCTTCTACTGTATCAGAATAGATTCTACTGTATCTTTTAAAATGTCTGTTAATAAAAACTGAACGAGTTTGTGGAAAAGGGTTCTATTTTCCTGGATTTTACAGGAACATAAGAATTTCTTCCCTCATCCCAGGACTAGTTTAGGATATTTAAATGCCTTGTAGCAAACAACGTGCCTAGGCAGCATGAAACAGTGCTGAACTAGGATCCAGGCGCACAGAGCTATGCTTGGGTGGCCTTATCCCTTAAGATGACCAATATGCGACACTTTTGTTTTTGAGCAGAATCTGCTCCAGGGAACAGTTTACAGCACTTTGTTTAAAAACATCTACAGGATTTCATAAATAAGTAGACTAGGAAAAAGTAAACATTTGAAGACATTTTATTTCAGTGACACAGGGGGAAATCTTACAGAGTAATCATTTCTTTAATTCACAAAAGTTGTCATGAAAGCCATTCACACAGCACAATGAAGGGACTTTTTTTCTTCTTCTCTTCTCCTGTAACATGAACAAAAATATTCTGAGTGAAAATGTAATAAATAGATGCGGAAGATCCCTGGTTGTCTTGTTTGAAATAAGGGACGTGTAAGAGTCAGCAGATTCGATACCATTCCTTAAGGCCTTTAAAATACCTTCAAAGAAGTTTGCATTAATTGAATCACTAATTTGAATAGTGAGTATAATCTCACCTCAGTGTTTTTTAAATAAGCTTTTGATGCAATTATATTGATGTTTAAGAAAATTAATGGTACTTCTCAGAATCTGAATCACTGTGGGTTAATACTTGGGAGGAGCTAACACTAAATTCTGTCTCATTGAATTTTTGTTACCTGAAGCATTTTAAACTCCTAAAGCAGCACGAGTCTTCGAAATCAGCTTCGGACCCTAAAAATTAAGAACAAATAAAAAGCGATTAGATAAAGGAATGGATAATCATGCCAGTCACACAGTGAACTCCACAAAACAGGATCAATTCACGTATTTGTAGATACACAATTTGTAATATTAAACAATGAAAAATATACACCTTGGAGACCAATAAGCTGGGACACTGGAAATCAGAGAGGAAAAATAATCCACTCACAGCAGCAGTAGGGTTTTTTCCTAAATCAATCTCTGAATCCTTTCTCATTCTTACGTCATATTACCCCTTCTGCCATAAATCACTAGACAGCGGAAAGCAAACGATGTGCCAAAACACACTAGTGCTGTTTGCTAATGGTCTCTACATCAAATGTCTTCATAAATCAAAGGAAACCCATCTTTCTGTATTACGGAAAATCCATGCAGGAGTAAGTGTGTAGCCTGGCCTCCATTCCACACTGGAGGGCTTGGGTTTTACTCCCAGGGCTGGTTACGGACTCGAACTTCCTGTTAACGCAGACGCTGGGAGGCAGCGGGGCGGCTGAAGTGACTGGCCCCTGACACCCACAAGGGCGTCCTGCCTGGAGTTTCCAGCCCCTCTTCCGCCTGGCCCAGCCACAGCCGTTGAATTATGTCACTTACAGACAAACTGTACATTTCTAGATAGAATCTACATTTGCAGTTTGCATAAGTCAAAATTTCCAAACTTTAGCATTATGTGATAATGATAAGGTTTACAAAAAGCATATAGGATGTGATTTTAAAACATAATGATGCTATATTTGAACACATTTAGTAATGTAAAGTAAAAATTTCTAATAGATAACCAATTAGTACGATTGTACACAAATATCAAACATCCCATTATAAAAACTGAGTATATACAGGATTCTATAATTGCCTCCCAGTATCCTGTCCACACAATTTCCTATAGAATCCTTTCCAGGAGTTCGGCTGGAATGATAAATCTTAGGCCAGAAACTGTCTAAATCACCATCAGTTATCTATGTATTTACAGCTTTTTCTGCTAATGAATAAAACAAAAGTACTCATACTCTTAATATACCTTACAAGTATAATTTCCCCTAATACTTAAGAGAAATTTGTCATTTTTTTTTATATCTCCCACAACCCCTCCATCTTTAGCTGAGCGCATGCTCTCTGAGTGTCCCGAGAGGAGGCGCGGGCTGCACGCACCTCCTGGGCCAAGCAGGCCTCCTGCTCCTGGCCTTGGCAGCACTTCTTCAGCATCTCCGAGAAATCCTCCGTGACGCCATCCAGCTGCTGCTGCGTGATCTCCAGCTTCTGCTTGACCAGGTTAACGAGGAACCTAGGACAGAAAGCCAAACGCAGCACTAGCAAAGGCAGTTTTGCCAAGAAGCTTCCTGGTAGGGAGTGTGCAAAGCCCTAGCAATTCCCACTGCCTCACCCCACACCTGGGCGTATGCACACACAGTCCCCAGAAACGCAGGCGGGAGGCACGGCACCCTGCTGCTCTCCATCGGGCAGCTTCTAGATGGAGACTAGCATCTCACTTCTGCCACACTTCCGCATAGTCAAGTGTGACTTCTTTTTTTCCTTGTGATCTAGAATATCCTTTGTTACTCTTTCTTCTAACATGTCTTTTGCCCAGTTCCTGCAGTCACCATGATCACAGCTGTCCTTGAGCCCCAGCAGCACAACGCCCCGGTTCCTTAGGAGCCCTTCAAACTCAGAGCTCAACTGCGTAGAGGCAACAAGGCAACCTCACACCCTGAAGTTTGCCTCAGGCAGCGATGGAAAGGAAAGAACGGGTTTCCCATGGAAGGGAAGCTACGGAGAGAGCCAGTGAGAACCAAGCGTGGTGCTTTAGGAACGTCAAGTTCCACTGACTCACACTGCTGTTACTGTTGCAGGACGCCCCCAAAGTGAATCGGGATCTAGGTGTCACTTTTTAACACCGTATCGTATGAATAACATGTTATAATTATTCTCTTCAAAGCATAACTAGTGCCAAAGATGACTGATGGCGTATGCTTTGTATTCGGGGGATGCAAGTGCACAGACTTAATGTAAATACACTCCCTAATGCCCTCTACCTCAAATTTGCCCATTTTCTTTGCTCCCCCTCTCCCAAAGGTGTCACTGCAAGAATGACAATGAAAGTTACTTTCACAAACAGGAAATTGTCTGCCCTCGTGGATTTTTTCCGACTTCTTTTCCAAGTGAGACTGGACGCTTTGGAGCTCATAATGTTCCATCAAGGAGTCCACAAATACTCCGTGGCTGAGGCAGAAAACCCCACTGTCTATGGTAAGCATCTCCCCAACACAGCAAGTGATAATTTCTTACTCTTGCTTCATGGTTTGCAGCGCTGTTCCCTGAGCTTGGCACAGATCCTTGTGGAAGACAAACTTGTCCGCAGAGAATGGCGGAGGGACATAGGTTTCATCCAGCACCAGCTTGTGGAAGCACAGTGCCCTGTTGGCGTAGGAAGACGTGCAGCAGTGGCCGATCCCAGGGTTCAGAGGTGTTGCCTCGTGTCTGATACATAACTGGCCAAGAACAAGGTCAGCCTGGGAAGAGGACAAGAAGACAACAGGAATGAATGGGCACTCATCACCAAGTCTTTCAGGTTTCCAGAAAACTCCTGCAAAAATTACCAGTGTCCAGCAATTTACAACTACTGCTACAGGAAAATTAACTGTCTGTGTAGAAGTATTACTGCCAAATCACAGATTCCAGTGTTCACTCATCTGTTTAAGATGAACCCGAGCATTTTGTGACACGTTCTACAATTGTGATGTCGAGGAGGGTCCCTTCAGCTCCTTGTATAATGTAGTATGCTTCCTGTTTTAGAACTGCTTCTGAAGAGGAAAATGGCTCTGACCTACAAAAACTAGTATGTGTTTAACATTGTCTTACACTGTCCAAGTAATTCTAGTTGAGCTTTACTTTTGAGATGGAAAGACTTATTTTCTGAAGGTAAGACAAGCATAACCCCCATTCTAATGGCTGATCCATGGTGCTAATTGAGGTGTGATCATGAGGCTCTCCTAGCGTCCAATTCTCCACTGCACACTTCAGAGCTACCTCGGAAGTGCCTAATGGCAGCCTGTAATGAGGGCTGGTGAGTTCTGTGCGCATGGTGTGGGTCAGGATTTCTATCTCATGAACTACGCAGACCCAGCAAAGACATTGTATGCTCAAATGTCAAACTAAAAGCTCAAGCTTTGTGTTCTGGGTCAGTGCCCCAGTGTGACGTGACTAGCATACGGGGAAAGTGGGATGAGAAGGAAGGCAGGAGGTCTCCAGAGCCTGCATTGCTGGGCCATGTGTCCTTCCTGTCACCTGCAGCTCCCCCCGGGAGACTCCAGCAGCCACCTACAGAAATGCACACCCACAGGAGAGCATCCTTCCACAGTTCCCAGGGAACAATCTCAGAGCATCAAGACCAACTAGCAAATCGCTCCTCTCAGTGAAGCAAAGAAACAGGCCGGGGTGGTAAGACGGGAGTCCGGGGGAGAAGCAGAGAGATCATTGTGTTTGCAGTTGTGACTCTAAGGCGCAAAATTAAGGAGCAAAAAGTTAACCAGTGGTCAAGTCTGTAACAAGAAGTATTAGGAACTGAAAGAATATTGGCGTCAGCAACCAGAAAGTCGTTTTCCAGGCTCGGCATGTCATGGGCCTTATAACTTGTCAACAGGGAGAAAAAACTGTCCCTATTATAGGAACCACATTAAAATTATACTAAAAAGGGAAAAAAAAAAAGACTAAAAAAATGTCAAACTTTAATCTTTCAAAAGTAAAGCTGTTCCTTTTTTAACATTATTGGCGACACAAAAGCAAGGCAAGGCATCATAAATAGCAATTGTTGGTCACTGTCTGCCTGCTGCACCTGGAGCTCCCTCAGGTTCTCCTGAACAGCCGGGCTGTCCTTCCACCCGCCACTCTGGACTGAGAGTCTGAGCACAGGCCAATCATTCAAAATTAAGTTCTCACCTCCTTTCTAACTAGAACTAATTCCACTAACCCAGGAAAGCCATCTCCACGCTGGTTTTTACCATCCACCCTCTGTGGGAACCATGAGGCGTTATCAAGTCAAGCAGCACAAAAAGCGGATGAACCTGGACGGCCACTCACCATTGTCTCAGTACAAGCCAGTCGTTTGTCCTCACTCAGGTGGCAGCACATGGCCGCTTTGGTCACCACCTTCTTGGTGAAGGCTATGAGCTCCGCTGAGGTCAGCTGAGGAGCCTTCTTTGTGTAGGCCACAAGGAATCTGAAAGAAGCATTTTTTTTTTAATCAAGTCCTCCTGCAGTATCCCTGAGTTTGGGGGAGGTGCTACACCTTCTCGAAGATCCTCTTCTGATGTCAAAAGACAAAAGTTTTTGGACCACATTTTGAGATGCCTTAACAAGTGTTTCCTGTGCTGTCTCAGTATTCCAATATGGCCAATTGCAGCCTTTGGGCACAAGGCTGACCCCTAGTGGCAGTCCCGGAGCTTCTGCTGTTCTCGTAAGGACAGACTCAGATGGCTATGTTTAGGCAAAATTTGCTGCGGTTTTGGGGACTTAACGCCATGGTTAACAGATCAGACATCCCTGCCTATTCCTGTTGCTCCACAAATGAAGGAACTAGGATAGGCTACCTTCTCTTGGGGGAAACTGAGAGATTAGATTACACTGTGTCCCAATCTGAAACAGAAATTGAAATGCGAGTAGCCACGGGCCATTCTTCAAACACTTAAGATACACAGAGACGTACGCATTTTGAAAGTAATAATGTCCCACGTTCTGGTAGAGGTCACAGCTGCGCTTTACCACTTCTCGGCTCTCCTGGATGTGTTTCTGTAATTCCTCTTCCTGAAAATATAAACATTAATGTAGACATTTGCTTCTAGAACCTAGCATTGCTTACAACATTGCACATAAAAATTGACCACTATTTTATTCCATCAGGAAATCAATCTTCTATTACTAGAGATGATAAAATATGAGTTTAGCGAATTAAATCCAGTGGAGTTTCTAAATCACAAAGCTATCAGTTGGCAGAGCTCAATGTTTGGATGCAAGGTTTTAGCTGTGTATAAAACTCTTGCCTTCCTGAAGCTGGCCAAAAATGAATATTCTATATATCAAGGAATTCTTTTGTTTGACACACATATCCCAAGTGTGACTACTTAATATCTAGATAACTAGGTATAACCAGCCAACTATTACCTAACAGCTGGAAGTTTTCAAACAAATACTCTAGGTTCTTCCCAAAATTCCGATGTGACTCACCCCTTTATTCTGACATGCCAGAGGGCTCTCATCCTGGGCACACTTCTCCAGCTGCTCTTGGTACCCCTTGGCAGTTCTCAGCACAACTGTGACGGGCAGCTCAGGGTGTCTTCTCGAATACTCATACACAAAACTGAAACATGCGGGGGAAATGGCAGAAGCTATTGGAACTAAGAGGCAAAATGAATCTTTGCTTCTCTGATATTCCTGTAGAACATGGTATACATGAACGGCAAGTTGACTACTACAAATTACAATTCCAAAATTCTGCTATAAAATGCATTTTTTTTTTCTTTTGCAGCTCACTATGGCTTTTCTGCTATGGACTTCACCTTCATTCATGCAACAAATATTTTGTTTTTAGTGCCTGCTCTCTGCCAGCCTTGCTTTAAGCAGTGAGGAGTCAACCATGTGTCAAGAAATAATGCCTGTCTCCTGAAATGCAAGCATCATGGGTAGGCAGACACAGCGAGCAAAAACTAGGCCATCTATTCCAGGGAGGTATAAATCAACAAAACGAAAGGAAGAAGGAAGAAAGAGAAAGGGGTGACGCGTGGAGGGAGCAGAGCCATCAGTTTAACACTTAGATAAGGAAAAAGTCTCCCTGGAAAGTTGATACCACAGCAGATATCTGAATCAAGGACACTGGGCAGGTGTCTGTGTTGGAGAAAGTGGTTTTCTCCAGACAAAAAGCTTACTGTGAAGATCCCCGTGTTCGCCTCTGGAAAACATTTAGCTTGAGGTATATAGGGAAATTATAATTCCCAGGTTGTAGAAACCACTTGTATATGGTTCTCCCAGCAATAAAGTTATAATGTCTTTCTTAAACTGGACTTTGAACTAGTTTAAATCATTTCATTGTGGCAACACAAACAATGTGTGAATGACTAATTTTAATGCAACGATAGAGTAATATCCTCAAAGAATATTAAAGACAAAATTGGATCATTATTCTCATCACTGAATCAAAATAGGACTGATAAATTTAGAAAGAACCTTGGAAATCATTACGTATAATGTCCAAGGAGCTGCAAAAATCACTCCTCTAATACTGTCCATGGATACGTATAGTATAGTAGAGGAAAATAGAGTTACTTGAGGCTTTCTTTAAAAGCCTGTTCATTACAACAAGCTACTGCAAGGAAATGTCTATGAGTATGCTTTGATATTCTTTAAAATTCATAAAGTGTGTATTCAATAAATAGCCAATATGCTCTGCCAATTCAAGGAAGCTAGAGCTGCCGTCTAGCACTATATGTTGAGTTGCAATCTGAGGGGAAAAATTTGTTTTCAACCTATGATAACAAGAGCATATTTCCTGAATTCTGAGCCCTCCTTATTACAGAAACATCCACATCTAATTTGGAAGTCCAATGATGGCTTCCACGTGAGTCATCCTTACAGAACGACAGTCTCTGACCCAGAGGCATTCCTATCAGATCAAATCAAAGGTCATATACAAACTAGCTCCTTGCACCTTTATAAGACTCCATCTTCCAGTCCTGAGTCCTGAGCTTAAGCCTCTTTCGGCTCAAAGCACTCCAGCCGAATGTCTTCGCACACTGAGCGCAAACACCAGTTCAGCCGCACGCAGCTGTCAGCAACACCACAGGCCTTGCCCACGCGAGCACACCGTTACAGAAGTCTTACCTCGCCAAGAAGATGCTTTTCTCCTGTGAGGAAAATTGGTTGAAATCTCGGTCCCCTAACAGCCCGCTTAGATTTGGAGAGAGACCTTCAGGCTTGTCGTCGTTCTCTGCATGAATGACACAGTGGCCAAGCTCAAGGATGGGCAGTCGGCAGCATTCCGCCATTCTGCTTGATAAGATGTGTTGTTGAGAGCATATGTAGGACATGATTCTTTTCTGTAATGGGAAAAACAAGAGCATATAATTCTTTCACGAAGAGCTTCAGGACCAGTCCTAGGAAAGAGAGCAGGAAGAAGGGGAGGATATGGAGAGGGAGGAAAAGGGAAGGAGCAGAAAAACAGAATAAAAGCAGGAGAGGAAAAGGAAGAAAGTAAGATATTTGACCTGTCTTCCACATCAGAGCTCCACCTTTTTTTTTTCAATTATCTGTTCAATCTTTTGACAATTACCAACTATATTGTATTATTTTATTTTAATGGGAACCCTTAAGAACATGCGCTCTTCAATTCCATATAACTGCTGTAGATCTTCCTATTAAGCAAATATGCTACCTCCGATTTGCCAAGGACACCCTGGTACAAAGCAAACTCGCCGTGTATCAGAACAAACTGCACCGACCCACGATGGCCTCCAGAGGGCAGTGTGTAGACAATGATTCGGCAGTGTTGGTGACAGCCAGAAAGGGGCAGGCGTTGCAGATACAGACCACGGGACTGAAAACGTGTCGCTCTGAGCCAACAACTAGCACACATTTCTCAGCTACGCACATCCACCCAGCAAATCACAGTGAACTTAATTTTTCCACTGGGCGGTTTTTGCTCCGTTTTTCTGATGCTTCCAGAGCCCTTAACTGCAGCATCTTTTTAGCACAGCTAGCTTTTTAGCACTTGGGACAGTTTCTTGTGTTATTTTGTGGTCTTGGTTTATCCAACAAACTGAAAACATCAATGGGGTGCTAGGCATAGTCGTATAGAGATAGCGGCCAACAAATGATAGTCCCTAACCTCAAGGAGACCACTGGCATATCTCGTCTTTCAGTTCATAAATTGCTTGAGGTTCACCATAGCAGGTGCTTCTCCCTGTGGCTAGCAGATAGGAATACTCACTATACATCCACCTATTTATAGTTTAAATAGATGTAAAACCCAAATACGTTAAAAGGAGTCAAGAGGCAGGTGCTGCGGTTCAGAGGGTTAAGCCTCCACAGGAGTCACCCACATCCCAACTCAAAGCCTAAGGCTGGAATCCACCTGCGTATCTGTTCCAGATCCCTGCTAAAGTACCTACAGAGATCAGGTGATGGCCTAATGACTTGCATTCTCTCCACACTCAAGGCAGACACAGACAGAGAGCTGTGGGCTCCTGGGTTCAGCCTGGCCAACCCTGACTGTTGCAGGCATTTGGAAAAGTGTGTTAGCAGGTAGACAACCTCAGTCTCTTGGTCTCTCCACCCCTCTTTTAGAAAGGACAGTCTGACATCCAAGACTCTACGTGGAAGCCTCCTGAGACGTTACTGTCTTCCTCGGAAGAATTGGGGAGCCAGCCTTGTGGCACACAGTTTGAAATCACTATTAATATGTGAGCACTCATTTGAGTTCTGGCTGCTCTGTCTAGTCAGTGCAGCCCTTTCCTGCAGTGCCTGGGAAGGCCGAAGAGGGTGGTCCAAGTGCGTGGGCCTCTGCCACCTACATAGGAAACTCAGATGAAGCTCCTGTCTTACAACCCTAATGTTTGTGGCCATTTGAGGGGAAGTGAACCAGTAGATGCGATAACTTTCTCTCTCTCTCTCTCTCTCTCTCTCTCTCTCTTTCTCAGTGTGTGTATAACTCTGCCTTTCAACATGAACACATAAATGTTTTAAGAAAAAAGAAGAAGAACTGGGAGGCTCCGGTCTCACAAAAGGGTGGGAATGGTCTCAAGGATACGAGCCTGGCTCAGCAAAATATGGCTTGGGTTTCTCGTCAAAAACTCAGTACTGCCTCTTGGTTACCTAGTTACCATATCCCATGATGAGCTCCAATCGCCTTCTCTCTTACAGAATGGAGACAAAAAGAAAGAAGAGAGAACCAAACTAGAAGCCTGACTTCTTACCCCATCCTCCAGGCACTCCACCACGTTTCCTTGACAACACTGCTGGTGGATGTGGACCACATCCATGACCAATTTCTGAATCTCAGTGAAATTCGCCTTGGGAAACTTCTGACTCAGCTTAGTAACAGTCCTGGGGGGCGGAAAGGAAATAGAAATCAATTGTATCTATCAAAACAAAGCAGCATCTATAGAGTGTGAGCATGCTTAGAGACATGACCAGATCCGAAATGCCCTTGTTGTTTAAAAAGGAAAGCTGATGTGTCCTGAAGTCCTGTCAGTTCCCACCAAGGCTCTCCGGGCCTCACACTGTGACTCTGAAGCCCAAACAGTTTGCGGGTCTTCTGCTAGAACCCTCCCTGGGGTGAGATGGAGTCTGTCTTTTTGCTGCTCATCCCTGATGACATGCATATGCACATCACTGGAAGGGAGTGGATGCAAAAGGCTAAACAATTACGGAATGGAAAATTCCATTAGAATGACAGTCACTGTTCACTTGAGAGAAAAAAAATACTTCTGAGACCCCAAGGAGGGGGTGCCTATGTGCACGCCCATGAGATGGGAGAAGAAAGATGAGTAGCGGGAGCCCATCAGACATGTCACCATGCCAAAAAGGGAGGCTAGAAACACAAATTCCCATTCCTTCTATTTGTTACATTTTAAGAACTGTGTGAAGCAACCACCCACTATAGTAATTAGTATTGGTGATTTTACTGACGAAGATGGATTTTCTTTATCAATTACAGCATTTTATTCACTTTTGGATACCATATGATAACCTCACTACGATAAAAAAAATTCTCAATTTCTACTTGATTACTAATATTTAAGTAAGGAAGCTTACAAAATCCATTTTTAAATCTCCAATAGAATTGGAAACTGGTAAAAAAAAGATGGATCTGACTTTACCCAAGATGAAATTTAAGTCTGTCTCAGGAACTAAGGTCATGATTAAAAACTTTAGTCAAGGCCTTCAACTATGAACAGCATTTTTTAACATATAACTTAACAAAACAAAAAAAGTAAACAAACTCTGAAAGCACATTCTTACTGCTCTTTGATTTTAGCAGCTCAGATATTTTCCTAAACCAGAAATATTTCTTTGTAGAAGGGTTGAAGAGAACGTTAAAGCAGTTAGAAAGTTTCCAACTCTCTTTGCTCCTAACACCACATTCCAATAATACTAACTCAAGAGAATATTTCCGCAGGAAGCAACAATTGACATAAGAGTCCTTCAAGCAGATTAGGAAGCGAAGTTAATACAAAGCATGTCTTGTAAGCCAGAAATTTTCAATGATACTCAGCAGAGACTGACCTACTTTGTAGAGTGGCTAAAGACATACGGTCTATGGCTGAGGTATAGTTTGACTCTGAGCCAGAACTTGAAGAGCGTCTGGCAGAAGAGATTAACAGTGTAAGCTTCAACATACTTCTCCAAGTATTATCTCAGCTGGGGTTTAGTAAGGTTTACACAGCAGACCAATCTGTTAGCTACGAGTGTGTGATTTCAAATAACATTACATTCTGTACGACAGTGACCATGAGACGTAAGAACCTAAATTCGAAGGGATAGTTAAACAAATCTCATTTCTTTCCCAGTCAGAGCTCCAACTTACACAGCTTGAAAGGTGAGGGGTTCAAAATTTCTCATTACTGCACAAACATGTTGATTTAACAAGCTGACTTCTCTCAATTCTTTTGTAATTGGTGCTGCCTAGATGGAGAATAGACAAGAGGTCAAGAAACCACGTATTTGTTTGCAAAAATTAATTATAAACTTTAAACTTTGATTAAAACAGCAGCTGATACAGCTAACACCTGAGATCATGAAATACCTTTTGCTAAACTTTATAAACAGCATACATTTTCCCACAATATTATTCATTCTTTCATATTTTTTAGATTCATTTCTATGCATCTGTGCCAGACAAATTTATTAAAGATATCTTGGAATGCAAACATTGTAACTTTCCTACTGCAAATCACAACTAAGCAAGCATACTTTCCAACAGCTGTAAGACAGGTTGAGTCCTGTTTATTTCTTATTTTTAAGTTTCATTTATTTGAAAGGTAGAGTGATGGAAGGAGAAAAAACAAGAAAGTTTTCCCCCTAGTTGCCCAGAGCAGTCAGGACTGAGCAAAGCTGAAACTCCACCCAGGTCTCCCACGTCGTGGGCAGGGTGTCCTGGAATAATCCCCTCTCACGTGTGCATAACGAGGAAGGTAGCTCAGAAATGGAGCTCAAACTCAAGTCCAGGCACACTGGGATGCAAACCTCCCAAAGGGCCTCTTAACTGCCGTGCCCAATGCTTGCCCCGTTCTTGGGGTTCAGCCCTGCCAACAGGCCCAACATCACCGAGGGTGAGGCCACGGTGTCCCTCGGCCGGGGAACCACTGGAGACAAACCAATGAGGAATATCTGCCTTGTTAGGCATAGGTTACAGCTTTTAAGAAGGGGCAGGCAGGGGGGCGTCTTCCGGCAGAGCCCTCGCCCACCAAACACAGTGCAATTGGCTACAAGACGCGTCGATCTCCCTTAACTACTGGTCATGTTCCACATGTATCCTCTTAAGCTTCTAGCCTTGTCAGAGGTAACACTCCACCTGTAGGCGATTGCCCACACCCCATCCTCCTCCTCCACCCTTCTCTGCTGCTCATTTAAGTATCTGCTAGGATACAAGAGAAGTAAGATAGCAGTACAACCTGACACCTAGCAGTTCTTAGGAAATTGTTGTTATAAGACCTCTAGAGGCAAGCAGTTCATTGCTCCAGCACGATTCAAGCTCTCTGATGCTGAAAACTCTAGCAACGACTTTAAACCTAACTTTCCTTGTTTGTTTAACGACAACTAATATTTACCTCCTCAAACCTATTTGAACACTTGGTGGATATAAAGCCCTTACCGTTGTTCCTTTCCTCTTGCCTCTCTCTCCTGTTTTACTCCTCACTTCTTTCTTTTACGTTGTCATTTCACCTTCTGTCTTTCCTTCCTTATCCCACCCAACTCACTTCTTAAATTGCAATGAAAAAAAAATTGTTGATTGACTGAACAAATGAATGAGTGAATGAAAAACCAGAAAGATCCCCAATGTAGACACAAATAATTCCAGACTGCTGCACTATACTCAATCCTGAAATTGACACTGCCCACAAAAATAGGGTTCCGTGTTTAATAGTGTTTGATTTCACAAGTCATGCAGGCCACAGAAGGAATTCAGATAACCACCAGATGCTATACCTTTGTTTGGAAGCATTCCAGAGCATTTTCAGCTTGGCAGCAAGATGGGATTATTTTGTCATAGCGAGCAGCCAAAGAAAGAATCGTAGGTGCATACAGGAAAGGATGCCTTCTGGATATCTCATAGATGTATCTGTGGATTGAAATAGGATGAGAATGTTGTACAACACACGAAAACAGTACTATGGACAGTTGGAACACCACTCTGCTATTTGTTGATCAATTGACAACCATGAAATGCATCTGCGTTTTGTATGCTTCCAAAAGTTTTCTTCCTGAAAGTCCTCCAGGAGAAACAATATGACAGATAGAATCGGTCCATTATGAGACTAAAATAGCAGACAGGCTGACTGTAATTCTTATGAAAGCCTTCAAGGAGCTAGCCAGAGAAGACACTGCCTCATCCCACAGCAGAGTCTCAGGGCTCCATTTCCAATTCCAGATGTGATTGTAGCTCTCCTCCTGTGTGGATGTCCTGGCAAGCAACAGCGACCGAGTGGGAGAGCTGATGGTGTGCCCTGTCCTCCCTGGCTATTGTGACCTTTTGTGGAGTGATCTAGAGGTGAGGGCACTCTGTCACTTCAAGCTCACTCACCTGCTGGAATCAGGAATGAAACCAAATAGCCAACCCCAGTCTACCCAAGTGGAATGTAGGCATACTAACTGCGAGGTCAAATGCCCATCCCTCCAACCTTTTTCCTTTGCAAACAATTTGGCAAACACAAGGGGGGGGGGAGGAATTAGTTCAGAATGAGTCATTTTGTGTAATTCTAGCATCTGCTTAGGGAAGATGAAATTGAGAGATTGGGGGGTGGGGGGAAGGTACATCTCAAAAACTAACAACCAGCTGATGGGTCTGCTGCGTGGCCTGTTCAGCATCTAACATGCTGTGGAAATGAAGTTGTGCCTACAGCTACTGCTAACTCCTGTGTTGCTGACTTCAGCAGGTGCACCATCAACAACTGTCCCTGTCTCTTCTTACTTGGGAGCGAATGTGTCAATTGCAGAAATCCTGAGTTCTGCTCAGTCCTGCTTTCCCTCTGCAATGACCATGCACCTTGAAGTCATAGCCTGACCTGTTCACAGAGGCTTCCCGGTTCTCCTCGTATGCTTTACAACCCGCGTCGGCCTCTTGAAGCTGGAAGGGCGGGATGGCTGTGGCAGTGGCCCTCTTGTGCGCTAGAAAGCAGCGATGTCTCTCTTGTCCACTCTGGCGGCAGCACTCCGCAACTCCGTACTTCTCAGAGATCTCTGTCTCATGGCAGATTTCTTCCAGGAAGGCAGGCAGCTGGAAGACAGATTCCATTTTGGTTGGAAGATGCTAAACTTTGCTTAGAGATTCTGGAACACACATGGAAGTGTTTCACCTATCCAATGGGAGAATGATAGATCATGGGAACTCCCCACACAGATCCCAACATAGCCTGCTGGGCTAGCGTTCACTACTGCCTTTGCAGAAACAGAATTTCAACGCCCAGCCCCAAGAACTTCCCTGCTACTGCACATAACTGTTCTATTTTTAAGTGAAAAAAAAAATCCATACAATATTTTGTACCTTCTTTCCCTTACTTCATGTTGAATTATTTTATTTTTTCTCTTTTCTGTTATAAACATTTTTTCCACAGGATATAAATTTCCCTTTTGTGTATAAATCATGTTCGGGCTATAGATGCCCCTTAGATTTAGCTTTCATTGTGACACAAGACAACCATGTAAAACTGGATATTATTTTCAGCTAAATATAAAACTGATTTTGAAATGGAAGAAAATATGGAAACAATCCATTGGTCAGAATGACAGATTTGTCTTTTAGTTGCACATACAGATGTCTTGATTCTACCAAAATGAGGTGAGTAACAGTAACATTCTGAAGAAGACCACTAAGGAATGTATAACATTTATTTGCCTTTTTGTAATGGTGACTATTTGAAGAATCATAGAAGTTTTAAGTAAATTTTAAGTAAAATTCTCAATTTGCATCCTAAGTAGTCCTTAAGTTCACAATGATACTATAAACATAGACTGGACAAAAAGCTTGAAAGAGACGTGTTCTGCAAAATTTCCAGATTATGAGAACAAGCCAAAAATAGGAAATTGAGCACCAGGATTTTTATGGAATCAGAAGTGATTGTTGGGAAGTGTCTTATCTTAAGGGGGCAATTTTTTTACAGTGCTCTCGTCACATCCCCCTTTGGCTGTTTCATCAACCCACTGTGAAAGAGTATTCGTTGAGAATTTTGTTCCAGAACTGGTTTATTTTCATTACTAAAAAGGCTTTTTTCAATATAGAAATATAATCAGCTATAATATTATCTGTTGAGTTTCTACTTTGAGACATGCTTATCCTAAAATAAGAACTGCTTATCCAAAATTCCGATGTAACTGACAATCATGTTTTATTGCTATTGATTGCTTGTTCAGTGTAGCACGGCTGCCATGCGCTGCCTACCTCACATTCACTGTAAAGTAGAGGTCAGTGCAGTGTAACACTAAGGGTATTAGATCTGGAGTCACATGGTTCAGTCCAAATCTTCTTCATGCCATTGGATGGTTCCTTTAAAAAAAGTTACTCAAACTCTCTGGACTCAGCTTTCTCAACTGGAACATTGCCGTCTGCCTCCTAGGATTCTTGTAAGGATTTATTAAATTAATATTACAAGCAAAGCTAATATTCTCTAAACAGCTGCACTCGGGATCTTTTGCCTCACTGAATAATCATTTTGACCTGTGCCCTCCTCTGTGTTGCAAAAGATTGCCATTATCAATGTGTGCATAACATGTCCTACCATGCTGTTGGTGAAGTGGATGCTTAATAAGAAGCAACTACTACTCCTATTATTATTGGGTCGATGCCAATTACAAGTCTGAGATGGAAACTGTTTTTATCCTTATGCTATAAATGAGACAACTGAAGTTCAACGGGGTTGATTCTCTGGTAGTCGCCCAGATCATTCTGTTTCAGAACTGAGCTTTCACGCCCTACTTGGTGCGTCTGATGCCCACCATTGCTGTCTCACCCTCTGCAGCAATTCATAATTCATCTAATCTGTCTTTCATACAGCTCTTCAAATATCTAAGTATATTTCCAAGGCCTTCCCCACAGCTTCTTTTTTGCACATTAAATTTTAGTGAAACACACAATGGTGTGTGTGTGTGTGTGTGTGTGTGTGTGTGTGTGCGGTATGTGACCAACTCACCTGATTTTCCAAACAGCCTGCAGGCAGCTCACTGTTAGAGGCTTTCTCAATGACGGCCAACACATCTCTTGTCATTTTGTTTACTTCTTCATAAGTGGCTTCTGGCACAAACTGGGCCAAAGATATGGTAGCTCTGAAAAATAGATATGCGTGTGTATAACTTCCTAAGAATCAGATATTTGCAATCCATTTTCTCAAGTGTAGGTATTATTTGCTGTGTTTTCTGTTTGTGTTGCAAGCTGCTTGGAGGGCAACCTCCACTAACATTTGTGTGAAATTACTATTCTGGTCACCTGGGAAGAAGGTTCAGTCTTTCCTCACCTCCATCCTTTCTAAGTATACAAACAGCTATTAAAAGTCAAGAATAAATGAATTTCTCATAAGAGTGACTCCTCTTTTTATGATTACCCATTCACTGCAATGCACCTACAAATGGGCATGCATATTCTTCACAGCTTCTTTGAAATCTAAGTGCACAATTGATCGTTAGACCTCTACCTTTGCGACTCCTGGCCTGATCAAGGTATAACCCCAAATCACCACGCTTACGCCCCAACTCAAAGCAGCGCTTATGCCAGCTTTGTGAACAAGTTGTAGCAGCACCCTATTTTAAACCTCTTACTAGCGGGGCCAGCACTGTTGTTTAGCAGGTTAAATTACCATCTATGACCATGCACATCCCAGATGGGTGCTGGTTCAAGACCCAGTTGCTCAACTTCGGATCCAGCTCCCTGCTAATGTGCCTAGGAAAGCAGCCAAAGATGGGCCAAGTGTTTGAGCCTCTGCAATCCCTCCCTGTGGGAGATGCAGGGAGTCTTGGCTCTTGGACTCCATTGGGCACAGCCCCAGTAGGTATGATCATTTAGGGAGTGAACCTATAAATGGAAGACCTTGTCTCCCGCTAGATCTGTGTAATGCTACCTTTGAAATAGAAATTAACATTTCTTTTTTTAAATTCCTTACTGGCATTTTCAGAAAAGCAGAAAGGAAAGACAACATTCATGAAAAAGGCATACTCTCCACAAATAACAAAAACCAGAATGCTTTTCCTCCCATGACTTATGATGAAGATTTAAATAGTACGCGAAATTAAGTAGCACACAGAAAAGAAAGTATTATAATATCCTATTGGTATTGTCGAAAGAGTTCCTGAATTCATACATGGTAGAGACTGATGAGACCCTATGTTCACATTACAAAACAAAGGAATTTTGAGGAATTTAGATGTCAATATCTAAATCATCAGTCTACTCTGCATCTCTTACTCAATGTGATATTCAGTATAGATAACTTCTTAAAATTTTCTGACTTGCATTTGTGCTTTTAAAATGTATAAGGCTATCCAGTTTCATTTAACTATCTACTAATACCATCACTGTTTTTGCTAAAATGCATTTGCATATGCAACACTTACAGGTCCACTAGATTCTTCTCTGCAGAACACTGTAAGGAATCCAGAATGGAAGCTAAAAGGCAATGAAAAATGGTGTTTTCAGCAGCATCCAGGAAATAAGTCATTGTTGCACCGAAGCACTTGTATTTAAGTCAAAACTATAGCATTTTAGAACTAAGAAGACTAGGAAATACAAAGGAAAACAGTTAAAACAGTTTACAGTAAATCCAAGACTAAACTCTAGATTGTCTCCAACTGTGTGAGTTCTCCTCTTCTATGATGTTGTAATTAGCTTGAAATTCAAATGGATAAAATACATTTTAGTCATCCATTTGAACATAATTATGTCACATTTAGCCATCCATACCTAAGTCTCAATGCTTGTGCAGACAAGCAAGGACCTGTTTTCCTGATTTAAGAATAAGCATTATTTATTTTGCCATTGTAGAGGGAAGCTTTACTCATAAGGAACCAGAAATCACGTGACATAGTACACCCAAACACACACACATATTTTTAAGACATATATATATCAAACAAAATTTATCAATTGAACAAATAATGTCTAAAAATTAGACATGGAACATATGAACCATTTGTTGATTATGGTAAGCACTATTATGCTTCTATAAACCTCATGCAGGTTAGTCTTCAGTTTATATGTATGCACCTGTTGAATAATTTTTTCTGTGTAGAACACTAGGTCTAGTGAAAGAAATCAGTACAAATGAATAAATGCAAATCTGAAAACTGTGATGTACAGAAAAGGAAAAAGATGGAAGAACTCACCTATTCCATACTCGTTGGTATGCAGTGTCCTGGATTCGGCAAAGCTTAGCAGCAGGAGTAAAAACGTTGATATCACCGACTTCATCTTTCCCAACTACTTCGTTCTTAGCAGTGCTGGAAGTAGAATGCTGGAGACCACGGCAAAAATTCTTTTATACTTTTTTCAAGCAATGCCTGTTAACTAGTAACCTTCTGTTGATATATCCATTACATTATTTCCTTAGGCTGAAAATGGGATGATGTGTCAATAATTAACACCACAGGGGTTATCTGTGTTTTACGTTCAAGGACACAGGATTCTTTGGGGTGGAAAAAAAGAAGGACCTTGAAAAATCACTCCATTTTGAAATCAGCAAATAATCTTCTCGAACTACATAGTATTCTAAGAGATGATTTCCCCTAAATTGCAGAATAATTAGTTTCTCTCAAATTAAAAAGTTAATGAGGTGTTAAATTCTTTCAGTGAATTCTTTAAAAATGTTAATTAAGTGCCCATAATTAGGCCAGGCACTGAACACATTGTTTGATCAATTCAGATTCTTCATTAAACACACATTGCTTGATTATGATGTTATTGTTTAGTTCAGAGATCCCCTTCATCCGGCTTGCAAGTTAATAAAGTACATTTTTAAGTATTTACTGTATTGTGTATGGCTTAAAACAGAAATCTTACTGTACAAAACCTGATGAAGCAAGTTCTATAATAATCTCATTGGTTGCAAATTAATTTTGCATGTGTGTCAGCATGGAAGGGACCAGCTGCGACTTATTAATCAACTCAAGATGATTTTTTTTGTCATTTCATTTGCATTTCTTTTATGCTGTACGTTTTTCTTGCTCCGTGCATTTTTTGTGCCTTTTATTTCTGTGTCATCCTCCACTGCCAGTTTAGGAATGATTTGTTAATTTTGGGTGAGGATCATCTCCGTGGAGCAGGAAGAGTTCATGCATGAGTTAATCTGAGTGAGATCCAGAGGGCCCGAGGGCCGGCACTGCATCTTCAGGCACTGCTTCCTCAGGGCTCTCTCCACCGATGGCTGTTCCATGACTCGAGACTCTACAATCAAATCCTCAGGTTCAGCATCACGTTTCGCATTTTTGATCATGTGCAACACCAATTCAGCACTTTTTTGAGAGGACACCAACGCTATGTCCAGCCCCACTCTTTGGTCTGGGCACACTTACTGACTCCACCCATTGCAATGATAAAGGAGCACATGTGGTTTGATGTGACATCTCTCGGCTATGCATGTCCGTAGGAACACCTTTACTGGTGTGGTCAGTTTCTCAGATGTTACCTAAGTGAGCACAGATAATTTAATCTCTTGATCTGCACAATCCGTGTGGTTTTCTGGGTCCAGTGATTAGCAGACCACTTTCACAAAACACCTGAGGCAGTTTTCAGGGCAATGAGGAGTTAATGATGCCAGCACTAAATATTGAGCACTTTACCAGTCATTTACTTCATGGCTTCCCTGTCTGTGAGCACTCTCACTTTTGGCTGTACACTGGGGAATAATCTGGACCAATTATCAAGGAATCAATATTTTCTAAAGTTTGGCAGGGGATTCATTATTCTAAAATAAGATTATAGAACCAAATTACCTACATTAGGAAATAAATAAATACAATACATTCATACAGTGAAATAATATGCGCCCATCAAAACAACCTTGTAGATGAGTAGCTCTTGATATGGAAACATGCTTGTAATACATTTCTCAATTGAGAACAGGAAAAATCCCCTTTTTCTGTCTCCCCTGGTCTTCCCCTCCTCCTCAAAGACACAATACAAGACAGCAGTGATAGAACAGGAAGTTGTAACGTTGGGTTTCTCTAGACGGTAAGATGACCAGTGAAGTTTCTCTCACTGCCCCTCCAGAGCTTGTTCAATGAAAGGATGATCTATAATTTCTAAAAAAAAATGTATGTTTATATATATGTATATATTTTTTAAATCATGCTTCAAGTTACTGCAGCACACAGTTAAAGAAAAACTTATCATCAGTAATAGTTCCAGCAGACCCAAACGTTCATCCTAGCACGAATAAGGTCCTCAATGCTGCTCAGGTAACTTCTTGGCTTTTGCTGACTTTTCATAGTGTGTGGGGAAACCCTGGGTTTTTCTTCTGAGGCCAGACTCACAGCGGAAGGTCCTGTCCATCAGCTCTCCACTGAGAGGCAGTAATCAGCTTGTCTGCCTTTGCGTTCCAGGCCAGCATGTTAGAGACACAGCTCTTCCACTACCTCAGCTACAAAGAAACGAAAGCATGAAAGAATGAACTAACAAGCATTAGTCATGCAACATGTCTTATGAAGATCTGGGAAGCAGTCCTATGAAGCAAACTACGTGAGTATGTAGCTTAGCTAAGCAAGGACAACATATCCTAAAATCTTCCACACTGTGCAGTCCATCAAGACACAAGCGTATTTGCAGAATGAATGACAAATGTAATTGTTCAAGACAGAGGAAGAGGGTACCACTGAAAAGCCTCAAGTAATAACGTCTGAAATCCGTGACATATTATAAAGCATGTTTCAGGTTTTATGCTAATATAGGTATAATCTGCATAGCTGGGTAATCCAATTTCATAATCTTATTAAGAGATTAGAAAGAATGTCCATAAAATTCCTGTTTCTATGATTATTTCAAAATTATAAACAGAAACAGACCCAAAAATGAATACATCAAGTTAGAGGTCTGTTGTGTCAGCCGACTCCTCGGGATGCTGAGGACAGCTTCACTCTCAGGCCAGGTCCTGCTTGAATCTCTCTTGAATATTGGATTGGCTTTGTGTCATTCGTTAATCACCTGCCTTGTTTTCCCCAGTGAGCAGATCTCTGCGGCCTTCCCACATGATCAGAGAGGCACTGAAGTGACCTGCTTAAATAGGTTAATGTGGGAACCAGCTCTGAAATTCCACTCCCCGGCTCTTATCAACTGCGTAACTTTGAACAAGTTATTTTAATTTCTCCGGGCTTTGTTTGCAACATTTAAAAAAAGTTGACAAGAATGATCATATCTCCTTCATGATTAAAACGAGAGTGATATTAATAAATGAGTGTGTTTGTACCAGATAGAGCCTTCTTTAATAGGTGAGGGTTGTATCAATTCTTTCCACCAAGTCTGCACATTAGACACTGCTGATGATGGGAGCAATCAAACATAAGACGCAGTCTTCGTTCCTGGTCTTCCCTCCTAATGGAAGAGACAATCGCACAGGCAGTCACTGCGCGGTGTGACGATGGCTTACTGAGCAGATTAACAAAAGGGTGGCTGGCATCTTCAAAGGAATCTGGTAAGGCTTGCTGAGGGAAGTCGCATTTTTGGTAAAGACTAGCACAGAAACTCAAGCTATGTCAAAAAAATAAAGAGGGAAGAACATTCCAGACCAACATAGAAGGCAGTGAAAAGGACTTCTGGTACAGGGGAACAAAGCATCTTTAAGGGATGAGAAGATGTGCAGCTTCAATGAAGCACAAAGCTTAAAGATGATTTTATTCACTATGCAGAGCAGAAATTTCCCATTAGGTTGGCAGAGATAACATTGCTTATATAAACCTCATCCTGGGGCACTAAGGAGACTGCAAAAGAAGCCAAATAAAAAGCCTGTTTATATTTTTTAATTCTCTAAAACAACAAGACTGTGCAAGGATACGGATAAGGGATTTTTTTTTATAATTCCAGTGTCCAATGATGGAAATCATACTAACAGAAAATGAGAGATGTGGGTAAAGTTAACTGGCAGGAAAGAGTTAAAATCAGGACTCAGTAATGGAATACGTGTCCAGGTCTGGAGATGTGGAGCTTAAGACGCAGCACCAATTACGCACGTAGTCTCCGTCTATGCCTATTGACTCAGTATAATTGTTAACCTTAATCCTTTCTCACTTGAGAAACATTCGAGGCACAAGACCATGGCTTAAAAGATAAAGCATCTTTAAGCCCTCTGGGAGGAAAGGTTGGTGGGCATTTGGTCAGTGCTTCTTGTCACAAGAACAAAATTAAAACTGGAATTAGCGATTTGGGAATCATTGTGTTATAGAGGGCTTTGTAGCCACGCAAGTGGATAGGAAAGAGATTGCAGTGAAAAGAGGAAATCTGCAATACCAAAATTTACAAGACAAGCAACGGAGGGGCTTTAAGCCAGACTCGGTCCACTAACTAGAAACAGCCCTAAGCACATCACTGCTGGAAGGCTGGTCCTGAGCACAGGGCTGCCATCAAGTGTTTCTCAATAATTAATTCTTTTTGTTTTGAAGCATTACACATTTAGCCATTAACTTCACCCATCCAGTGAATCAGATTTTGCAATGTTCCACTAATGACTTTTTAAAAAACGTTTACTTTTATCTGATCTATAACAATTGTAAACATTTACAGAGTACCATGTGATGTCCCAAAACATATATACATTGTTTAATGTTCAACACTGGGTAAGCATAACTATTGCCTCATCTATAATCTCTTTCTGGTGAAAACATTTGAAATTCCTTCCTCTTGCAAAAAATATAGATATAGGTAAAGATATGAATATAGCTATGGATTAGCTATAGATGGAAATATGGATGTAGATAACAGACATCGATTTAGGCAGTTAAAAACTGTGCAACAAAACTTTCTTTGATCTTGCTGTAAGTCAGCATCCATTAATTAGCCTTTTGCTCTAATCGATTCTGTAGCTCTAATTCTGATCGTATCTACTTTTTTTTTACAAATACATGATATTTCTAAAAAACAACATTGCACGATAAGCTTGATATATTTTTGTGTCAAGCAACCTATTTGTAACCTTGATCATGTGAGCTGTTAGTTATATAAGATTAGCTAAATAATATAATCTGATTCTTACATTTCTTGCAAATATGAAAATCCTATTTCCCCCTGGAAAGTACTTCATATCTATAGATGGAACAGTGTCTTTTAGATGCATGATATTTATAAACATTTTTACAAGATAACACTCATCATGACTATTATTAACTTTTGCATCATGTCACACATCAGATATATTTTTCCTCAAAGCAGTTGAGCTGCATGCTGGTGAATATAAAATAGCTTCTCTTCCTTCAAACGTCTGGCATCTCTCTAATTCTGGATGATTGATTCAGAGTTGACTTTTTGATCTTCAATCTTTACTCTATCAATGCACGTAAAAACTGTGTCCACCCTTTCTGGAAAAAATGAATTATTCTCTGTGTTGCTTGCTACTCCCAGAACCAAACTCTCTCAAATTCAACAACGTAGAACACTTTCTGTAGTTTTTCTCCTGGAACATCCTGCTGGCCTCGTGCGTGTAACGGTCTTTTAAAGCTATGTAATTCTTTCGGGATCGAGTCCATGGAATCATCATTGAATCATTTTTGTGATTCCTGCAGCAGTTAGCATAATATTGGCGCAAGGCCAAATCTTTATAAATAGAAACCAAGACACATGGAATCAGAATTTATGCACTAATTTTCCTCAGCTATTCACTGGCATGAGAAAAAGGCATGTCTCTCAAATTTGCCAGAGAATATCATTGAAATGCCTATATCTATATTTTCTCTGATATGCAGAACCCAAAAACTCCAAAATAGATCTGGTAAGAGGAAACTACATAAGGTCTTAAATGGAAGCCTGCTTCCTATATGCAGAATTTGCAATAGACATCACAGATCAGACATAACCCAAACATCAGCAGGATGATATATCCCAACGCTTTCATTCCAAAGAGTAATTTTCTGCTTTAATATTTCATTACATTCATTCATGTGCTCAGCTCATCTATGGGGGCAAGCATAGCAACTGTCAGCAATGACATCTCCTTTGGATAAGATTGCAAGGGATAGAAACAAAATCCTGCATTTATCCTTGGCATCAGTGCCTCTACTCTGGAATGCTGTGAAATTGCCTACCCACGCTCTGTCTTTCCTATTGTCCCTTAACCATTCCAAATTCCATCCCTTCATCACTTTTTACAAGAATCTCCAACATCAGGGAACTAAAAATCAAACATGCAAAGTCCCAATTCCGTTGACATGAGTATCAACAGAATGCCTTTGCATGGAGCCCTCACTGCCATCTCTTCCGGCTCTCCTTGCATTCTCACACTCTGCTGATCTAGCTTTCTCTGTTTAATGAGTGCCTTCCTAAGCCACGTTCTGCAACAAGAGCCTTCAGTCATGAACTTGCTGCCCCCCAAAAGTTATCGCAGATGAAATTCAGGAAAAAAAAATCCCCTTCATCAACAAGATGTTGCCTCTGATGTTTGCAAGGGGAAAAACAAAGAAAAAGAGATCAAGGTCCCATTAGGCAACTCAGTTACCTGACACAGTGGAAAGGATGCAAGTGACTCGAGGTCACAAGGTGAACTAAGCCATCAATATGGGTCAGGAAGAGATAAACCAAAGCAAACGAAGGGCCAGTTGCAAGTGAGTTTCACAAAAATGTATGTTCCGTTGAACAACATTCCTCCTTAACTGGGTTGACTGCTTATGACAGAGGCAGAATCAGCCCACATATTTAATCACTCCATAAATGCCTTGAGGGAAATGTTATACTTTGAGAGCATCTCCTGAGAGTCCTACAACAATAAGTTGTGCTCAGAAAGCTGTTTCCAAATACTTTTATGCAATGTTTCTTACATGCAACCTTTATCTTCCTAGCTTCTATAGCCATGAAAGAGTGGAAGAAACCACGGAAGGGGTGCCGGTGCGGTAGCCTAGTGGCTAAAGTCCTCACCTTTTATTCACTGGGATCCCATATGGGTACCAATTTGTGTCCTGGCTACCTCACTTCCCATCCAGCTCCCTGCCTGTGGCCTGGGAAAGCAGTTGAGGACGGCCCAAAGCCTTGAGCCCCTGCACCTGCTTGGGAGACCCAGAAGAAGCTCCTGGCTTTGGATTGGTGCAGCTCTGGCAATTGCGGCCACTTAGGGAGTAAATCAGCAGATGTAAGATCTTCCTCTGTGTCTCTCCTCCCCTCTGAATATCTGACTTTCCAATAAAATGAATAAATATTTTTTTAAAAAATCAGTAGAAACCACAGAAGGAATTTCTAACCTATGTTCTCTCTTTCCTTAGTGTCTCAATGCCTGTTTTCTGCTATAATAAAATGCTTGAGTCTGGACTACACACACACACACACACACACACACACATCCAGCAAACTTACATTTCTAGTGGCTTTGAAGTCCAACATCAAAGCACCACCACCTATTAATCTTAAGCAGATCATACCACTTTCCAGAAGATAGATAATGCATTTCTAAACAATCTCTTTTGTAAAAAATACATACATAAATAAAGCCTAGGAACCAGTACTTGAGTCTCTGTCACCCACATGGGAGACTGTGATGGAGCCCCTGGCTCCTGTTATCAACCTGGCCCAGCCCGGCCACTGCAGACACATATTTGTGAAGTGAATCAGAAAATACTATTTCTCTCTATGTTTCCCCCTCTGTCTTTCTGCAATTCTGCCTTTCAAATGCCAAGATTTTGTTTTAAATTAGAATATATATACTTTAATACTCTGTGGGTGGTAAGAAGTTTGGACTAGATTTCACATGACATCAGAACTTCTGCCATGAGAAAAGTTACAGAGCGGGTCTGGACACAGCTTTTCTGCCATCCACAACAACTATGCTCACCCTTACCTTGAATCAGTCATATCTCCAGGGATGCATGGTTTGTCCACCTCCATCACAGAGTCAGAGATGAGCTCTCTCATCCATGTTTGTTCTGAATAGGGACGGTGCAATCCTTCAGGCAGTGGGAAGAAGCAGTGAAGACAATATCTGAAAATGTTTTTGATATTCTATGATTTTTCACTTATTGCAGTTTTAAAATTCAGAGGATGGAGGCCAGTATTGGAGGCCTCTGCCTGTGGTACTGGCATCCCAGATCCTCTACTTCTTATCCAGCTCCCTGTTGATGGCCAGGGAGAGCACTGGAGGATGGCTTAAGGCTGTGGGCCTGTACCCATGTTAGCCATGCAGCTACAGAACAAGCTCTTGACTCCTAGTTTTGGATTGGCTCAGCTCCAGCCATGTGGGCCAGTTCAGGAGTAAACTTGCATATGAAGATCTCTCTCTCTCTCTCTCTCTCTGTCTCTGTCTCTCTGTGTAATTCTGCCTTTCAAATAAAAACAAATACACCTTAAAAAAATACTCAAGAGTTAGGGACCCAGCATGGTAGCCTAGTGGGTAAAGTCCTGGCTTTGCATGTGCCAGGATGTCATATCGGTGCCAGTGCATGTCTTGGCAGCTCCATTTTCCCTCAAGCTCTCTGCTTGTGGCCTGGGAAGGCAGTCAAGGGTGGCCCAAAGCCTTGAGACCCTTCACCTGAGTGGGAAACCCGGAGGAATCTCGTGTTTCCTGGCTTCAGATCAGCTAAGCTCCAGCCATGGCAGCCATTAGGAGAGTGAATCAGTAAATATGGAAAACTGATTAATCTGTTCTTTTGCACACAGTGTTTTTTAGGTATTGTCCAGCAGTGCTTGATAATCTAGTATTAAAGACATTGTACAAGTCCACATGAACTAGCCAAAATGAACAAAACAGTTATTATTGCATGTGTACATCTGCTATCATATGTAACATCTTATTAAACGTGATAAATCATTAATTAAAAGAAAATACTCTAGAGCCCAGGTTAGTCTGAGTGGCGGAGTGGGTACCTTACTCTCCCAGCAATGTGACCGTGGCTGGGAGAACCCGTGCCATGCCAGGCTGCCTGCTGGGGATCCTAGCTCTCCATCTACTGCTCCTGGGTGGAGCGAGGGTCCTGCGCTTGTAGGTAGGCAGAGCGCCTTGTGGTCCCAGGCTCTGCCCACCGGCCACCCAGAGTTGAACACTAGGGTTTTGAGGGGTATTAATTACTGCCTAGGGACATCCATAGATAAGGCCACTGTTTGTGTAGGTGAGGAATGAATCCTGAGAGACACTCAATGACAAAGCTACTGCATTGCAGGCAAGTGAGGGGACTGAGAACTGGTGGTTTTGAGGTGAGAGATTGGAAATTTTGTATGGGTCAGACTGATTCACCAGCCCACATAGAGTCCTGAGATGGGCTTGTTAGCTCAGAGCATCACTGACCACCACACGCCACCCCACACAAAAGCAATGACTGGGGGCTGTCTATTATAGGTGGATCCCAGTACTTAACAGTGTCAGAACAGAGGATGGGTCACATTAAGCAGGAGCATGACACTAACGAGCACTTGAGAAAACCAGGTCCAGGGATAGAACCCACAGGGGAAAAGTGGGCCCAACCCTGTGGAAATAGAAGTGCCACTGGCTAACTCAAGAGTTGGGATGGTAACGGGCTATTCTGGGTGTGAACATGGAACCTGCCAACACTCACAGGTACTGCAGCCCAAAATAGGCTGGGCAGGTCCAAGCTGCAGCATCTGTATGTGCATTTTAAAACAGGTGTTCATACAAAGGCCAAGATGGAGGGGCAGAGTATGCCGAGCAAGGTCCTAGCACCTGCTGGCAGATGTGAGATCTGGGTCTAGGAGAAGGCCAAGTGGAGGAACCTGGGAATCTCCGCTACCGGATCATAGCTCCCACTGGTGAACACATGGCCCAGCACTAGGGGTCAGGCAAACTGGGCAAAGTAGCCCCATCCTTTGGCAAATGTGTGGGTTGGTTTTGGAAGGGGGTGGAGCAGGCAGGGCCAAGCAAACCTTAACCCACTGGCAAGTGCAGAAACCAGGCTGGAGTACAGGTTATGCCAGGCCAGGATATCACACCTACTGGTCTACATGAGCCAGGGATGGGAACAGACTGATCAGGGCCAGGTTGAAGCACCCACCAGCGAGAGTTGGGGCTAGGGGGTGGCTGGGTTAGGCCACCTGCAGCATCTGAAGGCAAAGGCTAAGACAAATGAAGGGCTATGTCAGGCCGAGTCAGAGCAACCACTGGCATGCGCTAGATCTATAGATGGGAACAGGCCTGGTTGGGGAGCTAAGGAGATGCCATGGCCGGGGAATGATTCCCATTGGTGAATGTGAGGGCCAGGGAGGGGGGTTAAGTCTGGTCTGGATATAGCTACAGGGTACCTTAGCATGGGTGTGGGCATGGTCTGGGATGCACTGGACTGGGCTGGACTCCAACACCCATTGGTGCTTGTGAGAACCAGGGAAGGTGTAGGAGCTAGGCTAGTTCTCTGCTCCTGCTGAGCCATGTGTGTGTTGTGTCTGGGTGCAGACCAGGCTTGGTTGGTCTGTACCACCCAACAACAAGAACCGGAATGGGTGAGGGTTGGTCTGGAAAGGACACTCTTCCTGTGGGACAAGAGGTGAACTAAGTAGGGCTGTCCCATGGACCCACTGGTGTGCATGACATCTGGCATTGGGAGAGATCCTGATGGAGGAGGTTGGGGAAGTCCTCCGTCAGGACACACTCCCTGGACAGCCCAGACCAGGTCAAAATACTGCACCCACCAGCATACATTTGGCACACGTCAGGGGCAGGTCAGGCTGGGTAGGTTCACATCAACCACTGGAGAATCAGAGTGCCAGAATGGAGTGTGAGTCAGGCCAGATGGGGATGCAATACCAGTCGGTCCACATTAGGGCCTGGACTGGGAGCTGGCAGGGCTGGGCTAAAATGTAGCCCCCACCTGTGTGAGCTGGAATTGGAGGTGGGCCAGGCCCGGCCTGGCTATAACACCCACTGGCAAATGCCGAGGTGGGGCAGGCTGTACCAGGTTGGGCCACAGCACCAAACCAGCACATGTGAAACCCGGGAGGTGGTGGGGATGGACCCACTGGGGGAGTGTTGCAGCTCCCACCCCATTGGGCTACTAATACCCCTACTGGTGAGCATGAGAGCTGGGATGGGAACAGACTAGGTTGTGCAGGGCCACAAGTTTTGATGGCCTACATGTGAGCTGGATCAGGGGAAGGCCAGGCTGAGCTGACTGTACTTCCTGGTGCATGTGTAAGCCAGAGTGGGTGTGAGTGGATTGGGCTTTGCTGCAACATCAGTTGCCAACTGCTGGCAGGGGGCGGAATTCTGTCAGGTACAGGCATGGCTAGATAGATGGTGACATCTGCCGGCACCAGTGTGGACTGGAGAGTGGGACTGGTTCGAATGAACTGGGCTTCAATGCCCTTTGACATGTATGAGAGCCAAATGGGAGATGGGACAGATGGGACCAGTCAACTTTACATACTGGCAAGCACAGGAACCAGGGTAGGGGGCAGACTTGGTAATGTGTGTTGCTCCAATGAGGTTGCAGCTCTCATTGGTTTTTGTGAAGGTCTAGTAAGTGGTGGGCAGGATCGGGCTGGACTCCAATACCCTTAAGTTTGCATAAAACACAGGACTGGAGACAGAACTGACCCAGCAACTGCAGCTACTAGTGTGTGTGTAGGCTGACAGACTGCATCGGACCCTGTATTGGCAAACACACACAAGAATCAAGTCTGGGATGGTCTCAAATGAGGTTTCTTTCATGATTTCCTACCAACCGAACCGCTGGACTCAGAACTCCAACCATGGAGAGAATTGAAAGTTCCATGGTCTGACTGTGGAGTGCATGTGTCAGAGCTGGGCCTCCTCAGTGGCTTACAAGTAGCAGTGGACAGCATATCCAAAGGCACATGGAGGATATCCCAGTACACTGGAGCCTCCAGAGGACACCTGGTACTATGGCAGAGGATGGAGGACATATGAAATTGATCAATTACTCCAAGCGTTGGCAGTGAATATCAGGACAGATGGAAACTTTAAGTTGGACCATAGCAGCCAGTGGATTCTGGAGAGATCTCATCACTATTGGAGTGGCAGGATTGACAAAAATTCAAGACTCGAACTATCAAAACCTCTTGAGAACTTCATGGCATTGTAAATTTCTATTTTTTTCTTGTTGTTTATTTTGTATTGTGACTTTTCATTTAAAGGGAGGTATGGTGACTATGTAATGGAGACTAGCATACCCAGATGTGAGGATTCAATGCGCTATGCATCTCTGCTTCCAGATCAAAGATAGACTCCCAATGAAACTATTAGCTGTATCTTGACAATAGGATGCTGAATGCTCTGCAATTGTCCATGCCTGCAATGATCGATATGTGACTGTTTATAAAGAACTATACTATAGTAATAATATAAGGAACTCAGTGAAGGGGAAGGAGGTTGGGGAGGGGGTAAAGAAAATCCCAGGGCCTAAGAAACTGTGTCATCATAAAATGATAGTATTAATAAGAGAAAAAAAAGAAAATTCTCTCCCAAAAATATACCTTAAAACACTAAAGTACTTTCATTGGCATGATGTTTAAGAACACATGAATTGATTAATCAGTTCCTCACAGAAGAGACAATCTGGATAATTCTAGACCAATCTGAGTGAGGCAACAGAAACAACACCATCTGGAACATTCCTGGGTGGGCCTGCCAACTTAGCATGTGTGTTTCTTGATGCTGTTTAATTTGGAGTAATAGTGTTTTACTTTTTAAATGAGCTAAATTGCAATTATTATTTTAAAGCACTAATTTTCATGCCTCAAATTTACATAAAATTCAATTTACTGTTTTTGCTGAAGGACCAGAAAATTGTGAGTAAAGCAAGATTCTTTGATTATAATATATATGATTGTGTTACTGTTCTGACATCCCATAATCAGGACAGGAATCTTTTAGCTACTTTGCAATCTTATGGGAGCAACATCCAACATACAGTCTGTCCCTGCAGCACAAGCCTGTTACTGGCTTCCTTATCTTCAAATGCATCTCATTCTTGCCTGTTTTTGTAACCTCCATCCCAAGAAAACAGTAACCACGGCACAATGGTAGCTTGAGTTCTGTTTGTAATGAGATCAGTACGTTTTCTTCCCTCTAGAGTTTTCTGTTACTGTTTATTTAATCTAATTGTACATTGTTATTCATGACAGTGCATTATCCATTATGTCACCATAAATTCTGACTAGCAATGACTCTTATAGATGTAATTACTGTGCTTTATTGATGAGGAGCAAAAATGTAAATCTCTAGTCATGATAAACATACTACTCAGGCTTCCTTAGCATGAGCATAGAACAACAATCTTCCAGCTACACTTCTCTCCTGATCTCTTAGGACATAGTAAGTGTCCAGCATACAATCTCTTTTTGCTAACTGCACACCTGCATTATAGAGTCACCAACCAAGGGGACAGTGAAGGGCCTGTGGTGAAGCTAGGGTAAGTGTACTGATGCAAGGGAAATTTAGCAGAGCTTAAGACCAGTTCACACGATGTAGCCACACTCAGGGAAGCTTGAAAGGAGGTCAGCTGGATGGATCGCTGGCATCAGAGATCAGTAATCCCAAAGTCCTCGAAGGGGTGGGAATGATCACGGCTTAAGACTGCAGGACACTTGGTATAGAGGCAGCATATTGATTGCAGGGAACACCTTGGGTGCCAAAGGACAAAACGCACTGGGAACAGGGTAGCATGACCACCCTTGCACCTGTATGTGTGGCCGACAGAGGATTCAGGCAAGAGAGAGCTGCCAAGCCGTCCCACACATGCAGCTCAAGTCCACGGGTCAATCAAAAGCCACAGCCCTAATCTCACGTTGTATTCATTGCGTGAGTCACAGCCTCACCAAAGAGGGCAGGGCAAGATGGAGCTGACCTGAGTGACTTTGGAAAAATGATGTTTTAACATGTAAGGCTAATGACAAAAGGAACTAATTAGTGAATAATGTGCTCTAGTTGGCAGTTTGATTCTATAAAAGTATGGGGTAATAATTCTGAAACCCCTTTGCATGTATCCTGAAACAGAATACATAAATAAACGGAGGGTTAACTGGGACATAGCTTTCTCACCCTCAAAGAGAAAAGTCACAGATACACAAATGACAACAATAAACCTGCGGCTCCTTATAATATGCAGAGACTTGAATGTGCATTCATGTTCACCCAGAGATGAACACTGTGTATCTATGTATATCAGGCACCTCCAAAGTTGGTAGAAAACAAATATTACAAAAAACACATGGGTTGCAAGTTCTTTGAATAAAAATAGGCACCTTTTAAAATGTTTATCTTCATCTATTTGAAAGCAAAAGCTAGAAAGAGATAGACAAGACAGGGATTCCATTGGCTGGCACGCTCCCCAAATGCCTGCAACAGACCAGAGCGGGTCAAAGCCAGGAACCTGGAGTCCCATCCAGCTCTACCACATGATTGGCAGGGACCCAAGCACTTGAGCCATCATCTAGTGCATTCCAGGATGCATTAGCAGAAAGCAGGATCAGAAGCAGAGTAGCCGAGACTCAAACCAGCACTGCAATAGGGGAAACAGATGTCCCAAACAGTGTCTTAACCCACAGTACCAAAATGTCTACCCCAAATGTAAATTTTATTTATATATTCCATGAGCTGTTTTAAAAATATGTATTTATTTCGAATATGCATATTCGAAAGACGGAGCAACAGAGAGGGGAACACAGAAGGAGAACAAGATCTTCCAACTGCTCATTTACTCCCCAAATGAATGCAACAGCTGGGACTGAGCCAGCAGCTTCATCCATGTCTTCGACATGACTGACGGAAGTTCAAGCACTTAAGCCATGAAGTGCCGCCTCCCCAGGCACATCAGCAAGGAGCTGGGTTGGAAGTGGAACATCTAGGACTGGAACAAGCGCTCCTAGGTGGGATGCCAAGGTCACAAGCTGTCCCTTTAGAAAAAATGCCAGCCCCTCTTTGACCTTTGGAAATACTTTCATATATACCTATGATATAATAAATAATTAGATAAATAAGCCTATCTTACAGAAAGTTCTAAATGTTTGTAGATACTCCTGCTTTCAGGCACTTCATTTTCTCCCTCTTTCACTTTGAAGCTGATTGAATTGAAGGACTCATTTCCAAAAACTAGCATATGAAAAGAGGAAAATAGTAATTGAACAGTGGAAACATTTGGCAAATACTACCCTAACCATAAGATCAGTCTTCACATCCTAGTGCTAAATCAAGTTGTTATCCTAGCATCATCCACTGGCACGATAGAGGACAGTGCTTCACATTTGCAAAAATCAGTGACCTGTATCATTTCAGTGACCCTTGTTGTACATCCTAGTATGCGCATCAAAATGAATTCCAAAGCACAAGACAGGAACTATGCACCTGCCAGGGTGTCCTTTCTGAGCCAGAGGAAGTATATGTCTCTTAGACTCATGTTCAGGTCTTCTTGAGTCCTGTGGGGACATGACTCAGAGATTACAGAGCCATGGAGCTTCTTCTTCCTCTTTTGTTATATTTTTATTTTGAGTTTTGAATTGTGTGGTACAGTTTCATATAGACTGGATTTCCCCAAAACTCCCACCCCCTGACAGATTTTCCCCATGTTACTACAATAGTAAAGTCCATCATAAGGAGTCATAATTCCATCAGTCTCTTATGTAACTGTGCCCTGACATTGCTGGTACAAACAATGTCAGACAGTCCAGCATCCCATCGTCTACACATTTCCAACAGTTTCATTGGAAGTCCATCTTTTGTTTAAAAGCAGAAATGCATATTGCATTGTACCCCCACATCTGGATATGGTAGACCCCAGTACTCCATCACTATACATTTCCATAAGTGAGAAGCCATGCAACAAGGTCAATAACTGGCATGAACTAGGACAGCAGCCACAACAAAAACAGCAAATTGCAGCACCATGGAAAAAACATGCTAGTGAGTAACCAACACATGGGTGACAAAAAGGAAACACAAGTCTTTTGGGAAAAATGATGCCACTGTGTAATCCATGAGACAGCGATGAATTCAACAAGAGATAATAAAGTATTTGGAGGAGCTTCTTCTTTAAAAAAAATTCCAGGGCCTGGCGTGGTAGGACATGATGGGATCCCTTGCATATGGGCGCTGGTTCTAATCCCGGCAGCCCCCTTCCATCCAGCTCCCTGCTTGTGGCCTGGGAAAGCAGTGGAGGACAGCCCAAAGCCTTGAGATCCTGCCCATGCATGGGAGACCTGAAAGAGCTCCTGGCTCCTGGCTTCAAATTGGCACACCTCCGGCCATTGTGATCACTCGGAGAGTAAATCGTTGGACAGAAAATTTTCCTCTCTGTCTCTCCTCCTCTCTCTATATATATATATGTATCTGACTTGACAATAAAAATAAGTAAATCTTCTTTAAAAGTTTCAAATTCCACTTGTTACCTGAGCCTGGCTGTGGTGGCAGTGCCATCAGAGAAAGTACCCAGACCTGGCTCCCTGTGTGTCCAGTTGAGTGGAACTTTTTATTCAAAAGGGAATAGATTTGCCCTTGACCAGTCATTCTCTTCATTTCTTTCCTTCTGGAATCTCTATGACCCTCAATGACTGCAGCAAATGTGGAAAGAGTTCAAAAAACACTGACCGTGAATCTTAAATGGAGTTTGAGTGAGTAAGGGGCAGGTGGATAATGGGAGTGCCCACATAACATTCCAGGACTGGAAGGGAGCTTCAAAGCTTTGGACCAGAACCTTCTGCATGCATGACACTTACAAAGAAACAGTCAAGACATTATTATTAAGGACAAGTTGTAGGAGAGCATGTAGAGTAAGAACGTGACTCTATAAAAATTAAAAATAGACAAATCAGGCTATACGTGACTACGTACAGAAATTCATTGAAAAGGGTCTGCTAGTTTGTAAAGTCATAGACAAAAGGTTAGAGAAGTGACTAACTCCAAGAATAAACAAAAGAACCTCAACATTGAGTGCACATACTGATTTCTTATAATATGCTTTTCCCCTCCAACTCTGCAACGCCTCTACTCAGCATGCCCGTATCACTGCTTACTACGTACTCTAGCATGTCTCTGGTCTCCTCTTTTATAATGCCCCTCTTTGGGGACTGCCATCCTAAGCCATCTTAAATTACTTGTAGATCACTGTTATTCCCAGCTCAGCTAACCATCCTGAAACCATCTGTACCTCCTTCGCCTAGCAGTAAGATGTGTCACATCTATACCACACTTTTTATCCATCTATTTAGAATTGGTATAATCATAAAGATTGTTCTGAAGACTTATAATCCATAACTCATAAGAGGGTAGATGGTTCTTGTCATTAATGAACCCATAAAGAACTAGAAGCCCTCTGTTCAAGTGTGATAAGAGAGAGAACACAGGCATTTTCACAGAATCTACAGACTCTTCAAAATGACAACACATCTTTGGAAAATAATAGTCCAGAACCACCTCATTGCTTTTCCATTGTTTATTAATTGCAGCACAGAGAAAAGAGGCCAAATGATGAAGGAAATTATATTCCTTCGACAAGGTATTTGTTTGATATCAACAGAAAAGAAAAACAGATGAACAGGCTCTGGGTCTTCATTCCTCTTCTCTGAGTCTCGGAGTAAGCTGCAAAACAAAAGCACAAATACAATTACTGTTTGTCATAGGACAGGTACTTCTGGAATCTACTAAAACAGATGCTAAGTTGCTTAAATGCTCTTTCTGCAGTTTCCAGCAGCAAAAACAATTTAAGCCTGACCTACAGCAACCAAATTCTCCCATTGGACAAAGGGGGAGGCACAACAGTGTTGGGAAGCACCCTCTTCATGACTGGTATTATTTGAGCCATCTAGCTCCAGGGTCTGAGGCTTTGTCAGAGGCTTTGTGAAAGACCTTCACTTGTGAGAGTCATTTTCTTAATGTCTGCTTCTTCCCTAACCCATTACAAACAAAAGCATCTTCCCACACTTAGAACTCTAGAAAGAAAACATTTTCACTTGGGACCAAAACAAATCCAGTTTTTAAATGACCAATTTGTGTTGATAGGAAATTACTTCCTTGCCTGAACACACAATAAGTAGCTGTCATTACATGGGGAAAGAAGGGTAACAAGGGAACAAACATCACAGACAGCCTGAAAAGTGTGATCTAAGAAAATAGTTGGCCAACTTGTTTTTAATAATTTTATTTCATTATTGTTCCACTTTAAAATCTCCTCCAAGCACTGCAAACAAAATTAGTAGGACATGTTTATGTTTCAAGCCGGGACCTTCTGTTGCAAGAAGAGAGATCCTATCAAAATCCAGCATCTTGATACATCATTACAAATCAGGAGGAGGAGCAGTACATGATTGTTCACTGTAAAGTAGAAGTTTGCATGAGGTGGCTCCAGTATTGAACTGTGAGGTTAACCCACATGAAGTCGTTGATAATCAACTGCTTTTAATGCATAAAGATGTTCCTTCCTATGATTTGCTTAATGCTTACAATATTTCTCTGTTAACTCGGATAACTTCGAGTAAGTCAGTGGTTAACTCTAAAGCTCTGATTTGAATTTTGACTTCACCGCTCCCTACTAGTCGGGTTAATTATCTAAATAAGCCTTGACCAGGGTTACAGAATGGGAATAAAAATGATTCCCAGTCCAGTCATTTTAAGTGGTTAGTGCGTTCTATAGGGATCTTGGCAAATGACCAGTCTTTACAGTTTTAATAATACTGACTGTTTCAAGAAATCAGAAGTATATTGTTACCTGAGATTATTGCTGTTGTGATGCTTTTAGGCCAAGGCAGCTTTGCTCGACTCAACAAGTTTTGGACCCTGAAAACAAAGAAATGACGAATATTGAGAAAATTGGAGCATTACTATTAAGATAAATAGTGTCTATACAGCCATTGATGATTACAAAGTCTTATATTCATCATATCCGTTAATTCCATTTTTCCACCAGAATCTCCAGAAGGAAATCACTCACATTCAGGGCCACAAAAAGAGTAAAGAAATCACTACTATTCCATAAGAGGAAATAGTGAATGGACCAGCCATGTAAAATTCATTTAACCACAAATCAGCACTTTGCAAGAAAGTTTTTAAGTAAACTTTTGTTCTCGTGATCAAAAGACTTCAAGCCTTATAACTATTTTCTACGTTCATAAACATCTCAAATTTGGAAACTGAATAATCATTATAAACATTTAACAACATGTCACAGGGCAGTAAGAGATAAAAACAAAAAGCGCCTAAGTCATTCTGTAAAACAACATGTAAAACAGTGATGTGCAGAAGCCCCACATGTGCTTCAATATATAAACCCCTAGGCTCTCACCCACCCAAACACACACACAAATCAGAGCTTGGACACATGGAGGGAACACAGCTCCAGTACCTCCTCTGAAAAGCAGGCTTCCTTGTCATCAGCAGCACAGCACTTCTCCAGCATGGCTGTGAAGTCTCCCACCACCTTCTTCAGTTGTTCCTTCGTGGCGCTGGGCTTGTATTTCACCAGCTCAACAAGTGCCCTGCATGCGATTGGAAAAAGAAGACACAAAACAACAGGACAAAGGTTATTCGCTTCCCTCAAAATGGATATAGTGAAACTAACAGTCTTCATTTATTATAAACACTGAAGCCAGGCAACTCTGGGGTAGAGGTCTGGGCACACCCACCACAAGCCTCAATAGTCTCATCTACATAAAGTAGGTAACAAAATCCACTTTCCTGTGGTTGGCTGACTAATCTGATGAGATCATCAGTGTAAACTGCCCAAGATCATGCCTGGATTTCAGCAAATCTCCTGGCAGGAAATTTCTAGAATTTATTACATATTGTATGTATATATTACTTAGGGTGCAAAAAAATAAGATTATTCAAATTCATGGAAGGTGGCAGTTGTCTTCACAGACACCTTCGGGGCCAATAAAGCCAGAAAGAAGAATGTGGCATGATAGGTTTTATAATATTACTTCTAAGTTGGGGCCATGGTGATAGCCCACCAAATATGATAGCAACTTTCTGTGCTGAATTCCAGCCTAATCCTTTAAACAGCAATCGGGAGTCAAGACTCAGAATTGACATTCCCAGATCCCATTCCAAAGAAAATCCTATCTTACCATTTGCCTGACCGCTGGGACTACCACAGAACAAACTTAAAAATACATATTCATGCCCAGAAATAAATTTAGCTAACAACCTCTACTTGCACAAATCCATTAATTAATTGCTCAGTCCCTCCTACTTGAATTGTTCTAAGATGATATTTTACTGTGGCTTGTATCCATCATATTACTCAAAAGAATTTGCGTAGGAAAGGAGGAAAGAGAGAGGGAGTGAGAAATTCCTATACCTACTAAAATGTATCATGGTAAATAATAAACATAAATGAAGAAATAAAAATATTAAGAATTTGTGGGAAAGATTATAATACAGCATTTTGCTAAGAAAAAGAAAAAGGCCATTTCATTTTGTTCTAGACATTTCTATCAAGTTAACGAGGCCAAAAATCTTCTCTAGGGATTATAACCATTACTTGAGAAAAAGTTGCTCATTTTAGTTGATATTTCCCACTATCAAGACTATAAACACAAGCAATAAGGGAGTACTCCTCACTTTTGTTTCTTATATTCCTTCTTATGTTGTGGAACAGTGCATATGTCTGCATGGAAGGTGAAGGTTTCAGCATGAAATTCCTTGGGAACATAGGTTTCATCAGGAGTCAGTTCAGAGAAGCACGCTCGCCTGTCCACCAAGGACTCTGTGCAGCATTTGGTGACTCTGTCACTCACGGGTGTCTTCTCATGCAACACACAGAACCGGTTCAGGATCACAGAAACCTAAACAATAGGTAAGAGAGCAGAATTTGAACAAAGTGGAGTTGAAAGTTTTCCATGACCACCTGTGTTCCAGGTCATTGACTTAAGTAACATATTTTAGCTAGTAATGATGAACACAAGGTTGGTTGGGAGACTACATGAAAGGGACTTTAGCCTTTTCTCTTTTAATAAATTGGATCTGAATTTAAGAATAATTTACTTGAGAAAATAATCCATGAAAATAAGTTGAAGCGGTACATCCTGAGACACAAGTTAGAGTCGGGGAGAAAATATTCTTAAACTAACACATTAAAAATAAACTTTAGAAAATACCAGGATAAAACATTAAAAGTTCACAAATTATTTTTAAAAACAAGTTATTGTCTTTGGGATCTCATTTAAATCCCCATTTTTATAGGCAAGATAATATAGCTGAACAAATCCTGGCAGCCACTGCCATATATACACACAGACACATACACACACACTAGTCTTCCCCTGCTTCTGGAAGTTATCACTGTCAACATCTAAAGGCAAAATTCATAGTTGTTGGCTAAATTATTTTAAAAGACTCACGTAGTCTTCCACACAACGGAATCTTTCAGCTTCACCAAGCTTGCAACACTTGGAGCCCACTTTTCCTAGGCCTCTTGCTACTTCCACAAGAGTTGGAGTTGACACCTGAGGTGCTTTCTTGGTGTAACGAATTATAAGCCTGTGCAAAAACACAGATCATGTGTTTCAGCCAAACAAGAAGTTATCATTTCTGAAACAGTAGACAAAACAGAAAACACTAGCCGAAATCAATTGAGATGTTCTTATTTTCATCATATTATCTTTATCTCCAGGGTTATGGGGTGAGAAGGAGGAAGACCTGATCAACAGGTTAAATTTGGTTTTGAATTCTATCCAAAACCATATTTTCTGAAGGAGCTGACTTATCCTTGGAGGGTTCATGACTTTAGATAAAAATTATTATTGCTTTTTTTTTTAATGAACTCTTTTGAGAGGTTAACACGATTATATATCAGCACCGACCCAAACTTGAAAGATGTGAGTGCAGAATATGGTAGCAAGTGTACTGAACTAAACTGGGATGTATTTTTTTCAAGTGTGCAATTAACCTGACATGATATCTGTCAATTACTAATCATTTATTGAGAAGCTAATCACCATGAAATTCAAAATCTAACTATTCTATACTTACAGCAAAAAATTATTCCTTATTCATTGTTGCTATCCCTAACGTACATAGTTGGAAGAGCGCACAGTGAACATGATCAATAGTTCCCTTTACATCTTTCCTTCCATAGCTAGGATTCTAGTAAATTGGGACATTAATCTAGCAGGCCATTCTGTCTCTGCTTCTTCTAGGGAGGAAAATCTGTGGGAAAATGTGGTTTTAATCACTAAAGGCTAGATCTATCTCCCCCAAATCCAATCTTCTCCCAAACATTAACATATGTATCAAAACTCATTTTATGATATTTTTGTGTTGAGTCTATGTACTGTTTCTTGAGCTACTACCATTCAAGGCTCTCTAAAATATCGCTATGCTTTATTCGCTCATAAATTATTCATTAATCTTCAAGTGGCATCCTCACTTTCAACATGCCATGATTTACATGTATACTATCTCAAGAAGCCAATGTTTTTCTTCTGTTCACAAACATATGCCTAGCCATTCTATCAACCATTTCATCTCACACTCCCAGTCCTTCTTGATAGTGACTAAAATACAAACTGCATTTTTATTATGAAAAGTTTTATACTAGATGGCCCATATATTAAGCTTCAGATTGTTATAAATTAATTCTGATTAAAAAAAGAGTCAGCCAATAAACAAATATACTTACGCATTCTGGAAGTTGAACTCGCCCAGTTCATCATAAAGGTCACAATTTTGTTTGATTAAAGCCTTGGGCGCATCCACAAGAGGCTGAAATTCATCAAACTGAAACATAAAAGAATTGTGCTGATGGTGTGCCACCTGAGGAACATATTCTGGTCACCCCCTAGTCACCTGACTATTCAGATAAGACTTGTCATCCTTCTGCCCAAAGTCATGTGACTAAATCTTCAATAACACATCTACATATGATATTCAAACTCTCTATTTCATCTGGTAATCTATGCATGGCTGTTCATTATGTGCTTTATCCATGAACTTTCAAAAGACCTTTCTACTGCACAAACCTAAAACAAAATTTACACCAAAATAAGCTTATCTTTTAATCCTATTTCCATGAATGTATTAAAGGAATCACCTAAAGCACTAGTATTGGGCTATCCATTTAAGTACGCCTCTCGGAGATGAAAAATTTTACCTTAGTCTTTGGATTCAACATGGTGACAGGTAAAAGCAGCTTCTTCATTAAGGAAAGATTGTCTCCTCTGATTCTAACTGATTTGGAAACCATTACATATGCTGGTAATAGCCCTAAACCCTCCAGAATCCTCTTGGAATCCTATTCTTAAACCTTAAAATATCCTAAGGAAGCTGATTTACAGTTCTCCTTAAGATATTAATTCTAGCTTCTGGCATTGTAGTGTAGCAGGTTAAGCCACCATGTGTGACACTTGCATCTATTATGGGTGCTGGTTGAGACTTGGATGCTTCATTTCTGACCCTGCTAAGGCACCTGGAAAAGCAGTATAAGATGTCCCCAGTGCATGCACCCCTGCACCTATGAGGAGGAAACCTAGAGGCTCTAGGCACCTGGCTATGGTCTGGCACAGGCCCAGCCACTGCTGCCATTTGGTGAGGGAACCAGTGGGTAGAAGGCCTCTTTTCTCTCCCACTCCCTCTCTCTGTAACTACCTTTCAAATAAACAAAAATAATGTTTGAGAAAGCTATTAATTCTCACATTTTATACATCTTGGAATCAGATTAGTTTTCTTTATATCTAAATTAAATATTTTACATTTAAATTTACTGTATCTTATTTTGGCATTAAGAGAAAGAAAACCCATGGTCAAGCTTTTGTAAAATTACAGATTGTTCCCTTCAGATCTTTGTTTCTTAGACTATTCTAGAAAGTGGTTTTGTTTAACCATCCTGTTTAAGATGGTTTTTTTTCCTGTAATGTTGAAGAGCACAGATCTGAACTCAGCTCAAGGAAATTTGTCAACAGTGCCCTATATCGCTTCACATTCTTGCATTATTTCTCTTTGTCGTTATTGGAATCATCGATCAAAGGTCTGCCTTGCTCTCCTGTAAGAAACCCACCACTTTGGCGTAGCATGCGTGAGGGTCATCAGTGGCACAGCACTTCTCCAGGGTGGTTTCGTAGACCTTGGCAAATTTCAGCAGCACAGTGACAGGGAAATCAGGGTGCCTTCTTGCACTTTCATACAAAAGTCTAAGATGGAAACAGATTTAGCTGAACAAATGAGCAAGAAAAATCTCTTAAGTGAGTAAAAGGGCAACCTATATTAAGTTGTATTATATTGTAGTCAGACTTGTATTGAAGTCTGGATTTTATGAAACTCTTACCATGCAGCAAAGCTTAGTGAACAAAGACTCGGAACCCCGAGTCAAAGCCACCTGTGTTTGCTTGCTAGCTCTGCCACCTAGCACCTATCATCCTAGGCATCTCACTAAAGCTATTAGGGTCTTTCCTCATCTTTGAGGTTGGGATAATGATACTATTTATATGTTAAAGTGGATTGAGAGAGACATTGATTTTACTCAATATTATTCAGTGCAGGAGAAGTCAGCATTTCATACAAGCACTGGTTTGAGTCCTACCCACAGCTTCACTTCCAATCAAGCTGCTATTAATGTACCTAGGAAAGCAGCAAAAGATGGCCCAGGTAATCGGGCCCCGGCCACTTAAGTGGAAGTCCTGGATGGAGTTCGAGGCTCCCAGCTACAGGCAGGGCAAACTGTAGATGTTGCAGCTACTTGGGGAGCCACTCAGCAGAAGGAGGATCTCTGTCTCTCTTTCTCCTTCATTATAGCTCTCCTCTCTCTCTGTAACTCTTTCATTCAAATACATAAAATAAGCAGTTTTAGGAAAGAAATATTCTTTGAATGAATAGCATATACCCATCATTTATATATTTCCATAAAAATTCCTAAGGAATGAGGAACTTTGACCTTTAGCCATGGGCATGTTATTTTATGACAATGTTTTGAGCCAACTGCCAATTGCTTCAAATTTTAAAGAGTGGGACAGAGAAGAGTTAAGAAGCATGCTGGGCAACACAGATATATACTACTGCAACTCTAGACAGAGCCTCACATGAGAAAAAACTAAGAAAGAGCATGTAAGAAAAAGCTATTAAAAATAATTCCTTATGTACTTACGAGCCCAAGAAGACATCCTTTGTCTCTTGGAAATTCTTGCAAACATCCTTATCCTCAACAAACACAGAAGCTAATGTGGGCAGGTCCGCAGGTGCGTCATCGTGATGCACATTAGCAATGCAGTGGGATTTTTGCAACAGAGGCTTGTCGCAGCATTCCTTCAGTTGACCAGAGATTTTGTCTTGATGATCACAGATGTATTTGGTAAGTTCTGCCTGTAAGCAAGGTGACAGAAATTGTTCGACATAAATTGCCATAGCTACACTGCTTACCCAATGTGGGCAGAACACATTTACTGTGTTTTGAGACCATACAAGTAATAACAAGCCCTCAAAGAACATATTTCAGGTGTCTTCTAAGTCTGGGGCCTCAGAACAAATAAAACATTCCTACTTCGTTAAAAAAAAAAGACTGGTAAGTTACAGTTTATCGTTTATTTGATAGTTATTTTAATTAAGTGACTGCTGTTATGCATTAATTTTTCATTTCCACTTTAAGGAACTTAAAGCGTTTTCTTTAAAACTCAGCATTCATTTTTCCCAAAGTAAATGGGAATATTTGCAAAATAACTAAGTGCAGTCATTTTGAGACGGAATGTCCAATTATGAGAGATTGCAAAAAAGCAAATTTTAAAAAACAAATGAAGATCACGAGTCTTAAGGCTTGTTGTGTTTCTGAAGTAACTGCCTTGAACGCTGAAGGGAGAGGCAGGCGTTGTGCACAGCAGGTTGAACTGCTACTTGCAACATCTGTACCCCAACTCAGAGTGCTGGCTCAGTACAACCGCTCTCACTTCCCATCTAACTCCCTGCTAATATGCCAACCAGGCAGCAGATGATGCCCCAAGTACTTGGGTTCCTGCCAATCACGTGGAAGGCCTAGACAAAATTCCCAACTCTTTGTTTCAGACAGAGTGAAACAGCAAATAGAAATTTGGTCTCTGTCTCTCCTTCTCATTCTTTCAAATAAATAATAAGTAGATTAAAAGAACAATTAAGTAGATTAAAAAATTTTTCCAGGAGGTGTCATGATAGATCAAAATGCTACCATTCAGTTGTATTTAATTTTTAAAGAAAGGAAGAAAGTATTTTGTTACAAATTTGGAAGAAAGAGAATAATAGATGTTAGTATGTTAAATACAAAAGGTTAAAAGAGGAACTGAATAAGGGGGAAATATGAAGGAATCAGGAAAAGTGTATGTTATGAACACAAACTATGTGTGGATTTTGAAATACATGCATACCAAAATAAACTTTTCTTTTAATTCTATTTTTTTCCACAAACATTTTTAAGTACTCTCATGTCATTTCCAAAAGTCTTCTCAGGGACTGGCTCTTCTCTGACCCCAACTACCTCCCAAACAAATCCTTCCAAATTACACCTGTAACAGTCCTCCTTCATGTACCCCTGAATGTAACTGAAAACGGTTATAAGTCAGTAGGTGAGTTTACCAAGTCATTTATGCATGGCTAGGTTAAAGCAGGTGAAACTCAGAGAGAGAGCAGATGAGATAATAGAAGACAATCCCAGCCCACATTTGCCATCCACCCACAATTCAATATATGTATTATAAGAAGCTAGCGACAGATATCCAACTGTCCATGAAGTTTTAAAACCTTCTCCTGTTCGTCCTGTCAACAGGCGCACACAGGGTCCAGCAGCTCCTTACCCTGTCATCTGCACATTCAAGCAGGTCACCATGGCAGCATTCCTTGTGGACCTTGGCCAGATCTGTCACTAATTTTGAAACCTCCACGAAATCAGCCTTGGGAAATTTCTGACTCAGACGAGTTAGTGCCCTAAAAAGAAAAATTTCCCACAAAATTATTATACCGTGTGCAAGCACAAAGGAAAATACTATAAAAACATAGGAACTCAACACAAACCAACATGCAGAAATTATCTTTAAAATGTGTTCATTCTTATTTTAATACTAGTTCTAAATCATACTTAATAGCACACATAGTGAAAAGAAATCTCATAATTCACAAAAGGAATTATAAAAGGGGCTGCAAGGTGACAAACATCACATTTGGACCCCAAATCTGTCAGACGGCTTCATAAACTTTTAGCAGGGTGAATAAGTGAGCTGCTCCCTCTGCTCTGAACTTCAGAACACCATGCTAACTCAAAGGATTTTCCTGAGGATCAAAGTAAGATGTGAAAGCATTACTCCACCTTGGAAGTAAAACACAAACTCAAGTTATCTTCTTTTACTTAACTAAAACATATTTTCCTGACTTCCAAAGGTTTCTGGGAACATGAGAGAGCTTTCATGAAGTGTGGTTTTATCAAGAAGTTGATTCAACACAGTATCTAACTTCTGTGATAAGATGGTCAAGGGTAATGTCCTCATTCTTTCCCAAGTAAACCTAATAAAGCAGATTTTCTCCCCAGAACCAATCTGTGTATTGTTCCATGTAGGGATCATTTTTGTTTGTTGACTTTGTGTGTTTTTATGATATAACTGGTAGGAATAAAAGGCCTTCATAGTTGGACTGACAATTTTCAAAAAGAGTAACACCTGTTAGCTTCATTTTATCTCTTGTTCTGGTGGCATTGCTGCTGACTAGCATATGATGGCATTGAGCGTTTTTCTTGACTTAGATATTGAACAATGCTCCCATTACCAGCTAAGTAAAATACTAGAATGGAAACACAAAATGTTGCCTGAGAAACAGAGTAAAAGCTGAGAAAATGAGAATTAATTTTGACTTCATTGATAACTGGATTCCTTTAACAGGACTAAACAGGACAAACACTTAGGGGTCATTAGGAGGAAGGACAAAATGAAAGATCCTGACTACAGCTCCATAAAAGTAACAGACTAGCAGAATAGGGTCCTAAATCTTCATAAGTGAATGGGATTTACATATTTGTCTCTTCTTTTAGTACAAAATAATAATAATAATAATAATAATGGACAGTATCCTCCAAAGTCTCTGGCTTCACAGGAGAGAGATGAAACAATTTTAAATTGTCATTGATATTCTTATTTGCACCTCTATTAAACTTCTAACTTCTACACACTAAAAAAAATGTATTGGATAGCACTGTATAAAATATCACATTTCTCAATTTTTCCCAAGTTCGCCATCATCATTTACTTTGTTATTTTTAACCATGTTAAATATATATATATATATTTACCATGCTTTGAAAGCTCTCTCTCCAAACCTCTGAATACTGGCGCACTTGAGTCTCTCATTGAAGGCATCAGTCAATGCCTTTTCCTTCAGAGCATCAAGCTGGAGGAGGAAAAAAGGTATTTGGGAAAAAACATTAGAGAAATTCTACACAGTAACACCTGCCAAATTAAATTTCAAAGAGCTGAAAACACCTAAATCCCCAAGTGCTCGTTTGTTTGTTTGTTTCAGGGGTTTTTTTTGTTTTGTTTTTACAATCATTTAGCTATGTAGGAAGAAGCAAAACAGACCGGCCTTAGTGGGATGCTTTGGGGAATGCAAACCCATCTCAGGCTCTCCCACAGAGAGGTGAAGAGGAGGAAAGAGGACGCTAACAACCCAATGTAGCTTTGTTGTCTTTGAGAATGAGAGATCTTTAGAGAAGATAGAAATGAGGCAGGCTGTTTGAGCCTGTGTGTGTCCGGGCGGGGGTGGGGGGAGTTTACACGGAAGACCCCAGTCCCCTGACCATCCAGCCCCAGCAAGGATGAGCCCCGCGAGCTCCTTTCACTGTCGGCAGGAATACCTTGGGTGTCAGGCAGGCGCCTTTATCAGCCTCTGCGCAGCACTCGGTGAGAATGGTTTTGTACTTCTGAGCATAGTAAAGCAGTTCTGGGGCATAAAAGAAAGGATGTCTTCTGGCAACTTCATGTAGATAACTAATTTTAAAAAAATAAAAGAAGGGGATTAGGTCTTTATAGCAGTTTTGGAAACAACAGCCATTAACACTCCCTGGAGCTTTCAAAACCCAAAGAAGACTAACTTACCAAAAAAAAGGTTTTTTTGTAATTCTTTGAGTGAAAGGGAAGATTAAATTTATATTTCAGAGGGGTAAATGTAAATGTGTGTCTGGTTATATTTTGGTGACACAATGTTGCTAACTAAAATAGCATTAATTCTGATTTATATGTATATTATACTTTTACCTTCATACTGCCTCCAATAAATGCTTTATCTAGATCCTATCCTGTCTCAAGAACAAAAATTTGTGTTGAGAGGCACAGCTCCCACCCACTGGTTCACTCCCCAAATGCAGGCAGCAAATGGAGCCAACTAGTAGGCAAAAATACGCCAGCTCTCCCTCCCCTTCAGGTTAGGCATTTATGGGCAGCTGGAACTGGGAGCCAGAACTAGGACTCAAATCCAAGTACTGTAATGTGGGATGCTGGGCACTTCAGCTGCTTGGCTAAGTGCCTATTCTCAAGAGCAAAACAACTTTGAACATACTCTTGTTGTGTAGGATTGCGTAGCATCCAATAGCACTTCTTTTAAATTGATCACAGGAACAAAATTTCCAATGCAGAAAATAATTGTGGTTGAAGAAATATAACAATGAGCATTGATCTATACCTTTATACTATAATTTCTCAGTTTTAAAATGAAAACATCGACTTACTGTCCAAAGAATGCCTTTTCATTGTCGTGGAAGGAGGCGCATAAAACGTCAGCCTCTGGTCTTACAAACGGAGGCAACTCCGGGTTGTCGTCTTTGTGTTTGAGGAAGCATTCGTTTCTGTCTGGTTCTTGTTTTGCGCAGCAATCAGCCAAGTCGCCATAAGCATCACGGAGGGTTGGGATCGCACAGATTTTGTCACCAAAAATGTCGTGCTGTGTGGGAAACAGCAAGTGTCAAGCTAGTAGGAAATAATTCCTTTATAGCCAGTGACCAATGTAAGGAATGTAATACACTGATACAGCTTGCTTAGGAAATCATGGGAAAAGATACACTCCCTTCGGCCATTTTCCTCCATTTGACCATATTGACGTAATTTTCATTAAAAAAAATGAACTGTCACATGTTTACTCACAGAGAATAAGACACAAAGGCAAAATAGTCTTAATAAGTGTTTCACCCAACGTGAAAGACCAGGAAGGTGATCACTGTTAACAAAAATCAGAGCATCGTTGTGTGTGGCCAGTGGATTCACACCAGGGCGGAACGGGTGCACAGCGTTTCTTATTTGACCTAGTCCATTTGAAGAGGCCTGGTTTCTCAGTAAATGCCACTTAAAGATATAACATAATCTGCAATGTGCTAAGCTTCTGCATTAAAACACAGATTTTTAAAAAAATTGTAGAAATATTTACCTCGAAGTATTTCATTCTCTAAATGAATTCTTCCCTTTAGTTTTTGCTACAAAATAATTGTCATCCAATTCTTTTGCTCCTGGCAGAATTAATTTTTCCAAAAGTACCTTCTTATTAAAATCTAGCATTTTTTAAAAACCATGATATCGTTGAATGTAATGATTCTCCCACAGGGAGAAGAAACACAAGGCGAAATCGAAGAGAATGCTCTATGGATAAGTTAAAAAAAAATGTTCTTTCCCTTCGTGGGTGATACCAAACCAAGTGGTTAGAGAAATATAGCCCTTTTCTTGTTTTGAAGATTTATCTGGAAATGGCAGAGGCTCCAAATTCCCCAGAAAGACTGGGTGCCTTGACTTTCCATAACCTGCACAACGACGATGAAGGATGCATAGCTGTGCTATCACTGTCCTCTATTAACAGAATTAGTTCAGGAATCAGGTGACATTTTCTGAAGATAAAAACCACGGTCTCATCGCAAAGAGCTATTTACTATTCCTGACAGTCAAGATGTGGTACCATGAGTCCACTGACAGGTGAGTGGATAAAGGGAGTGTCTCTCATGCACACACACTGGAATACTACCCAGCCTGCCGTGTGTGGTGTCAGTGCAGAAATATCTCTTAAACTCTACCCACACAAGAAACAATGACATTCTCTCCCAAAAGAAACAATGGCTCATCAGTCTGTAAGCAACGGAATTGTTGAGTGTTGCCTACATATATATGGTCATTGAAGAATGATTTGTAAAACTAAAAAGATTTCTCTTCCCTTGAAACATTCAGATTACTTGAAAGAGAAGAAAAACTCTTCAGAATCAGAATGCACTTACTAGTGATTTGCCACAGTTTTCTGCCGACTCATCAGCAACACATGTTTTTGCAAACTCAGTCACTTCATTCACTAACTTCGCATGTTCTTCATAGGAGCACTTCTGCAGATACTGAGAAAAGGCGATCAGGACCCTGGGATAAAGCGAGAGGGATTTGTAACACAATAATGTTTTAATGTAAAGCAGGCCACCATGCTAGAGGATGAGCATTCTACTCACATGTTCTATGTTTCATACACCTGTCCTACTGTAACTGCCCACATCAGGTATTACCTGAGACCTAATCAAGCACATGTGGCTTTGTAGGCCACGAGACTATATAGTAGGGTACTTAAAAATTTTGTGGAAAATAGAATTAATTTTGGCAAAGAAAAATTTTTAAATGTATGCATTTTTTTCTGTGAACTTTGTGAGGACCCTTCATAGCATCAATTTCAAAATGTTTTTGCATCAAAATTATGTTTTAGGTCTAGTTTTCTTCCGACATTGTGAATTACTCTCATATTTACAACATGCTTAAATATATGTAGGTGTGGCTGTAGGGTCAAACTGACCCTTAATAATGAAACTATTTTCTCATTTTTTATCAAATTAAAAATAAAGTGTTCCCAAGAGACCACAGGACTTGCAATGTAAGGGGAAGTTATTAATTGAGCTGCTAAAGGAAACACAGATTACAATCCTTTCTACAGGACAGGATGTCTAAAAGTTTCAGTTTCACTAACTGATGGACTAGCCAGATGTGACTACATAGATTTAAATGTATTGAAATGGAACACGATTTATATCTATGCTCCTCAGTTGCACTTGCTATATTTAAAGTCTTCAATAGCCACTGCTGGTCAATGACTACCATATTGGTCAGCACGGTACAGAATGCTTTAATCGGTGCAGAAGGTTCTACTGGACAACACTGCTGGATATTCCACGTTATCATCAATGTACAATTCTACTTTTCCATATTTTAACTTACAGGCCTTTGAAATGTTCTTCTCCCACATCCTTAAACCGGTGAGCAATCTCACTCTTATCTGGATAGAGGGGGATAAAAATAAAAGATGTATTAGAAACCAGAAAAAAACAAGTTTTTATGCTAGTTTTTATGTTGCAATCCATTTAGCATTGGTGAATCCTTTCCTCCAAAATTCGAACTCTGACCCCCTACAGAAAATCTCAAGATGATGATGAGCTACATCTAAACAGAATTATTCAATCCTCAAATATACTGATTTAAATTAAAGCTTTGTAGCTGGAACTTGGATATGATTTAAAGTTCTTACAGTGCTTAATAACAACTACTGAGAATATGGTCTGAAGTAATAATAGTAAATATAAATATGAATTCTATTTATAAAATCAGCATCACAAACTTTGTCTTTTTTCTAATGAATGACACAATGAATAGGCCTAAGAAATGGCTGCAGTTTCAAATTCTGTCTTCATTACTATTCTGTGAAGTTTATGACACTATGTCAAGTTCATTTATGTGCCAAAAAAAAAAAGAGAGGTTATAGTCACTAACTACTTCTCACTACTTTTTTTTCACCTAGGATGTTTGAAATATATTTTAAAAACAATCACATTAAAGATTCACCAAATACCATCACATTCTAGCAAGAAAAGCTAAGAGAAAACAATGCTTTAAAGATAGATGCAGGATTTTCTGAAACATCTTTTACGAGGAGAATTAATAAAAAAATTAAGCAATAGAAAATCAGGATTCTTACGTGCTTCTCGGCGAATCAAACCCCTGGAATAAGCAGAGCTGACGAGGAAAAGAAGGGGGATGAAGGTTACCCACTTCATTGTGCCAAAGGCTTGTGGGTAAGAGGAAGAGAAAAGCTTGGACGAAAGAAGGGACCTCAGCTCTAATATACTTCTTTAACCAATAATTGTAGATTATTAACCAGACTCATCTTTGAATTTCATTGGCTCTCAGCTGATTACAAAATTCATAATATTCTTGCCAAAAAATTGTTTGAGTAAATCCCTTGCACATGTTTGCTCTCTGGAATCCTTTCCTCTACAAGACCTTGCCAAATCTTGAAGTTATATAAAACATCTTATCAAATTTTACATAAGAGTTTAAACAATTTGAACCTATTATCCATGACCATGTTCTTTATCTGCAAATGTACATTAGAACATTTTAGTTTATGGTAGTTGAAAAAAATGCAACCAAACCAAGGACTTTACTTAGAAGCAAGAGCTATTAAAGAGGTGAGTCTTGGATTGCAAATATTAATAACTCCAAGTATGCTTTTACCTATGTGTAATGAAAAATTTACACAAACATTATAGGGCTTTCATGTCTTACATTCTTTTGAAACCGTCCTGCCTGGAAAACTGATGATGACTTAAGTACAAAATGTTTAGAAAAAAAGAAAAAGACTTGGCAACAAGTAGATGCTAATGGTCTTTAATGAATTCCTGGCATTTCATGTTTTGAGAAAAGCATTTGCATTTCAGGTGTTTTTTTTTTTTGCACCAAAATAAACTGAACATTAATTTCTATTTCCCCATGAAGTTCTTGAAGCCATCTCATACTTGGTATTTCCTTGTTTTCATCTCTACCCCTACTCACAGGTGACTCAGGTTCCAAGGTAGGATACTGAGATCCAATGTGTGTGTCTCCTTTTCAGCTAAGAGGACAAAGGGGGAAAGCAGACACAAAGAACAGTTCTGGTGGTCTTTGCTGCCATGTCTACACTGATGGAGAGCCGGTGTCCTGACTGCACCTCAGGGTTATAGGCACCCTACCACCTTCACAGATGTGGGATTCACTCTATTCCTATCGCATGCTCTCCCTTTCTCATTCATTCCTCATAACAGAAAAGTTACATGCTCTTCCATGAAGTTACTTTAATTTTTTTAAGTTAGCACTATGTCTAATAAAAAAAAACAGATTTTTTTTTTTAATCTTTCTCTACTTTCCCTAACTAAGTTCCTGTTTTTACCTCTCTTGGGCTATATTTCCTCTTCCTTTTTGCTCTGAAAATGAAAAATTCTGCCCCCAACCACTATAATGATAGATAATTAAATATCTGAGTCAACCAAGAGTCATTCACACTGCTCCACAGTATTACAGAAAAAGTATATTACACCCTTTGTGAACAATAGATTGTACAGTCTGGTGAATCCTGACAAGAAGCATTATTTTTCCTATTAATGCTTATCATGATTGAAACATACTCTCCATTAATTATTTACTTTACGTACTCTTCAGGAATTTGTACAATTAGATGATCAAGCACAGAGGAGGCAAAGATAACCGAGTGCTTGGCTGGGGTTTGGTTGGCTGGCCTGTGTTTAACAAGTAGACCACGTAGCACACTCGTCTTTCAGGCCTTGGGTACACAGAAACCTATATCGAAGAAGAAAAAAAAAGACTTGAAAGTTCTAAATAAATAGCTCTTTCTAGGATGAATTATGCAAATTTTTCTCATACCTTCCTAGAAAGAGTGGGCCCTATTTGTTTGAGGCCAGCCAATGCCAGCCTTTCCCTGACTTGAGTCCCTATGGAAGGTCTGAGGAAACATGAAGGCCTTAAATTGAAATATAATCATACAATTGATTTACAAATTCAGCTTGTGTCTCACACACATGTACCTGTGCTTCTATTCCCATCTTACAGCCTAAAATAATTACAATTTTTTTATCTACTCTATGCTACAATAAACTATGATATAATGGTAAATAAAGCAAAATTAACTAAAGTAATTTAAATCTATCATGACCGATAAGAATTTTGAATGGTTTTTCCTATATGTAATGAACAACCCATATCTCTATAATGGGAAGTTGAAAATACATGATTCCTTCCCTATAGTGCCCATAATGTGTTTCCTATTGTGTGTCTTTATTAAAAATCAGTAGACAGCTGAGAACCTGAGTAGTATTTACATGTTTAACATGCATTTTAATTAATAAAAAAATCACACATTTGCAAAGTAAGAACTGCAATATTTTTCTATTAAAAAAAAAAACCTCTGGCATTAATTTATATTTACAGTCTATACTGACGGAAATAAAGCCATTCAATTGTTACTTATTTCCAAATACACTGTTCTTCAATTTTTAAAATTCTATATTTAGTCAGACATCAAAGAATAATGCAAATATTTAAGCTAAGAGTTATAAATATAGTTCACAGAATCTAGTTTCTAAGTAACTAGAAAAATAATTTTGATGATTTTAAAATGCTTCCTCATCTATAGGAAAGTTTAAAAATAGAGAATCATCAAGAAAATTAAAACTTTATTTAGACAGAATAATCATGTATCGAGCATTGAAAGCAAAGGGAAAAGTAACTTGACTGGATTGTGACTACAAGTGGAAGTGAAACCAGAATCCTCTTCTGTTCTGTCCTTTGTTTGGTTACGCATTTTGATGATGGAAAAGGTACAGTTGTGAAGTAAATGAATGTCCTCTTGGACTACCCCCCCCCCACTTCCTTAGCAGTGTAAGCATAACTTTAGAGCTACACCCGCCTCCCGCCCTGTGAGCTTCTGAAGCTCCTCAGTCTGTATCGAGCCAGGCTTACGCTGCACCTGACATACCTGTCACGGAACACCTCTTCCTCTGTGATAATTACTGCTGCCAGGTCTCCTTCTCTTAGGAACAAAAGTGGACACAGTCAGGACACATGGCAACAAAGTCTGCTAACATCCTCCTTACCTCAACACAACCTTTCTAGAAATCGTCACTTCGTACCTAGTCATTCCCAAAATTCCAGAAAATTGGAAGCAGGTAAAGCTTTTCTTGGCATTCTTCATAGCAAACGATGCACCTGGGCAGATCCTACCGTGTCTACCAGAAAGAACCTGGAGCGCTCCCTGAAGCAGAAGGGTAGAAAAGTGAAAGACCAGTAGACATCAAACGAACCAGCTGAAACATAATAAGCAATTTCATTTCTTGTTTCCCAACAAGGAATAAGAAATTTGCTCCAAGTGTATTAACTCACCCAAGCATTTCTAATGCAAATGAAACACAATATAATTCAAATGCAATTTGTCCCCTCCTCTTCTTCCTCCACAAGCTATTTACCCGAAAAGTCAGCATGAATTAATAGAAAATATGGAATTTGCTGAAGATTTAAAAGGGAACAAGGAAGAAAACACTCGTGTTGTAAAAGTCACTCTAGATAACCATCTTTGGTGTGTTCCATCTCAAATATCTTTCCCAAAAAGCTGCCCTGGTGAAACTGTCCCCATTTCTCTCTCCTGTCCTGTTATCACTAGATTAGGATCTTAGAGGCCTGCTTCCATTCAGATGTCCCAAATCATAGACTTCAAGTATATCAGTTTTTGCTATACAGCTTAATTCAGCTTAGTGTCAGCTTCTAGCTGCAGACTTGGCCATGCAGATCTACAGAAGGACCATATTGCATTGTTATCTCTAAGGCTTCCTCTACCTTGAACATTCTGTGACGCTGTGTTCTGAAGGTGACAGTCTCATAAGACGAAAGGGCCTGACTGGCATGGAGGAAGGGATCCAGGTAGAACTAGGATGCAAGTTTGAGACACTGCTCATGTTTAACCTGAACAATTGCTTCTCGGTCATCACTGTTTAGTACACCTGGAAAGTCCTAGAAAATGAAAAACTCACTTAAACTTGATTTCACCACATTAATACAATGAGATTTTTCCGTCTTAACAGGTTTTCTACCATAAGAAAAGCAAAGCTCAAGCTATGTCCATGCTTATCCATTTTCCACAAATTAACAACAAATAGAATCTGCTGACATCTAAATTGAAATGAACACTGGTGACTTCTCTTCCATAATGGCATTTATAAATGGAAACAAAACAGAAATATTACATTACTGGAAGTCTATTCCTATTCTGTATTTATTTTCCAAAAGCACTTCAAGGGACTACCTTAAAAACTTTAATGTTAAATTATATAAATGAACATTAAGACTTTCCTATAAAACAATAAGGCTTTTTTAAACAAAATATTCCAAAGTACAAGTTTTACAAGTTCACGTTTAGAATATTTTTGTTAAAGAGTAAACAATCATTTTTCCTTGATGCATTTTGTTTTGTGATCTCCCAGCATCCATCTTAAGCTAGAATTGCCTCCATCTGACACTGACACAAGTTTTAGGATTTAAATCTTGAAATTCTCATGAGCTGTTCAGGCAGTTATAGATATCTGATGCTAACTTCTAAGAAATATATTCAGTAAATAATTGCCCTTATTTCTCTTCTTTCCTTAGAGCAATTCATGTCTACTCTAATTAGTATAAACCACACAATGTGAATGTTTTAAATATGATTTTAAATTATATGTATTTTAGAATATATAAGAATTGAATTATTCAAAATTAGTTTGTCATCAGACATGGAGAAGAGGTATTGTGTTTGAAGTTTTATCTATAAAAATAGTTTATTTGACGTGTGTTTGAAGGTTTTATCTATAAAAATAGTTTATTTAACATTGTGCTATAATGAAATCATTCATTTGAACAGAATAAACCGATTTCAGTAGTACAGGACACTGATAATGGCATTCCATTTCAACATATATTTATTTAAAATATATGTTATTTAAAATATATGTTATTTAAAATATATGATTCAGCTGTGATATTTCCAAGATATTTAACACCAATAACTGAAATTGCTAACTGAAATACAATTTCAGTTTAGTTTTATATTTATACAAATCATTCATTTTAGCTGTACAAATCAGCCTGTCATACTCAATATCTTGAAGGCAGATGGTGTATTGATGAGTCCAAACTTCTCTTTGCAGTTACAAGGAAATTTGGTTAAAATACACACATCAGGAGCGCTGATATCTAAAAGCAAACATTACCCCGGCATCAACAAATACACTATTTATTTGAGAACACCAATCTTCCTGTTCACAGAGTACAATGTTTCACATTTCTTTTAAGTACCACCACCTGATCTTTCATTTATGCTCCTAATTTATTGAGTGTGAATTATAGGCCTGCCATTTATTAGATCCTGACTTCATTAGACTCTGCATTCATTAGACTTCTTGCCTTTGGGAGCTCACAGTCTGGGAAATAGGTAAACACCAGCATAAAGATAACGCAATATCACAAGCAACTTTGCATGCAGGATACAAGTTACTTGTGATATGATAAAGAAGTAATAAAGGGGAAGTTTTAAATGCAAGGGCAATCTTGCACATTGGTGATACAGGAGTGAGAGAGGACCTTCCTGGGAATGTGACATTTGAGCTAATTTTTTAGGTGACCATAAAAAGGAAAGAAAGCAACCGTGTAGGCAAAGGCAAGGATAAGTGCAAACTGTTGAGGCAAGAAACATCAGGAAAGAAATGCAAGAAAACTTAGGCATGAAAAGTTGGAGGGAAACAGTGTGAGACAAGATATGAGACTTAGATATGGCATTGTATGTCATATCAAGTACAGTAAGTATTTTAATCTTTGATCCAAAAGCATTGGAGAGATGTTGAATGATTTTATTTCCTCCATGATACAATCTGTCTTAGGTTTCAAAACTATTACTCTTAATCTTGTCCACACTGCATTTCCTCCATTCACTCTCAATCTACTAAGAAAATTGAGCCATTTGGAAGGGACTGCTGTTATGTTTGTCCATTCCTATTGGTTGGAATCTCAAACAGGTGACGATGTGAACGAGGTAGTGCTTCCACCATTCCTCAGATCTCGCCACATATGTCCTGTCCCACTGGGACAAAAGGTTAACTGACCCTTGTAAATAATCACTAGAACCTGGACTTTGGTGCTTGAACTTTAAAATCTGTATTTGGCTATCAGAAACTCTCCCTCTCCCCCCCTCCCTCTGTCTCTCTCCCTCTCCCGCCTCCTCTCCCTCCATTCAGAAACTGTTTCTCTCTGTCTCTTTTCCATTTTTGACATTGTTCAATTAATGTTTCCTTCTTGAAATGCCATCATTTGCATCCAACATCCCCTTGACATATGGAATGTTCCTTGAAAGCAGAAACTGTGTCTCATATTCACTATGTCTAGTACCAAATCTAGCACATGCTTTGAACAAGAGTCATCTACAATTTTGACTGATTGCCAGCTTGATTTCACTGGCCAAGAGACAAGTGCATACCTAAGAGAAGTGGCTACAAACAACTTAATACCATGCGTCTTGCAGTGGGTTTCTCTTCACATTAAATGCAATTCAGGGACAGAATAAATGCAAATAAGTTGGCAGAAACCGCCTTACTTCCATCTTGGCCAACTGAAGAGACTGAAAACATTCCAAGCATTCAGCATACTAAGGTTTATTCAACTAGTCCAGTGAAACATTCCACTGGCGTAGCAAGCATGTTCCTTGTCCAGAATGTTGCTCAGCTGACAGTGTACCTATGGCTGACACCACTTGCCTGTCACTCCTGGACCAAATTCAAGTGTCAATTCCCATCCATTCTCTTTTGAATTTGATTTAAATATGAAATCTTTAAATATTAAAATCTTACCAAGAAATCAACTACCCTGGATTTCTCTAGCCGTTTGCTATAGAGAAACTTACCCACTTAACCACATGCGTGCAGTGGCTTTCCAATCTGTCAAATTAAACTGACAGCCACAATAACCTAAATCAGTCCATTCAGCCTTTGGTCCATTCTCTTTAGACCTTAAAATTGTGACTAATCTTGGGAAACATCAAATATGAAATCTGACTGCAGGAATGGGGAGAGGAAGGAAAAAGACATTCCTTCACTCAATAGAAAATATCTGGCATGTCAAACACTAAGAAAACTTATCCTTCTTTTTAACCAAAACGTACGTTTTTATAGAAAAAAGAATATAGTGATAGGATTTCAGGTTCTTTCAAATGTTCTTTATTATCCTCACCCAAGGGATCGTCAAACTAACTTGTTCATGTGTTAGAGGCTTCTCTGCTTGTAGCCATAATCATGTAAGAAGATTTTCTACGCTCACGAACTCAAACTTATTTCCTAAAGCCATGTGGTTCAACTCCAAAATTTCTACAAGATTCTTATTGCCAAAAATCTCGGTACCACACTGCAACAATAAGATTCTGATTTCCAACTATTTTTCAAACAATTTTCAAACATGGACATGAAATAAATTTTGTATATTATTACTGTGTTTTTAGTAAAATAAGACTGATCTGAATAATTGCACATAAAAATATAAGTACTATTTTATGAAATTTTTGCTGTGCTATACATGTCCGTATCACTCATCAATCACGTATACTCTAATAGTTCTTAATCATTGTCAAAAAGAAAAAAAATACACTCTTCCGATGAGCCCATTTGACACCAACTAAGTAGGCAAAAAAAGTTGGTCATTTTCCTACCAAAATCTTCCTCTGTTTTCCAAATATACCCATTTAATTGAAAATTCCTAATTCTCCACATCACCCTATTTTAGTATTTTTAGAGTAACTTTAGTACCTTCTTCTCCTTAACCTCAATTATCCGATTTGTTCTAAGTGGTTGTAATCAATCTTCATGTTAACTTTATCCCTTAAGATCCTAACCCCACTTCAATGACTGATTTGGTTCTCAAAAAAAAAAAAAAAATCTTAATATGCATCTCAGTAGTCCATTTCTACTCTAACTTTAAAACCTTTCCCTTTTTAAGACTCTTTATCAGATTTAAGTGTAAACTTAAATTAAGTGCCATGCTCTGGCTTTGACATTCAAAATGCTTTGTCATCTGCCCCACAGCAGGAGCTCTGTGTGCTCCATTGCTGCAATGTCACAGTTAGTGCGTGAGTAGCACACGACATCTGTTTAAAAATGTTTGTTGAACAGGTAAGTATATTCATGAAAAAAGAAATTTTGAAACAAAAAATTCCCTTATAGCATCATATGTAATTTCCCTTGATGTATAAAATCCCTCATTTTTTGCAGTCCTACAAACCATGAAATACTGTATTAAATAAGGAGGCTTGCAAGGCATCATGTGGCTATCTCTTTCTCTCCCAGCATGCTGCTTTCATTTGCAGACCAAAGTCTCTGTTGGCTCTTTCTCATCATGAGGACTTCCCTTAGAGCGTTATGTCTAATGAAATCCTCCGTCTTCAGAGCGTATCTGAAACTCTTCTCTCCCCAACTTTGCATTATTCTGATTCTCTTCTGCTGATCCTATTATTTTGTTTTCAGTCTTAATCAGCTCTCTTACATTATATGGTTTTATGAAATTGCAACATTTTTGGAGTAGCAGCAATGTGTCCATTTTATTTTATACAAAGCTGAAGTTCATTAGTAGACACTTATTAGCCACTAAACCCCTCTTAAATTAAATGAGTAAAAATTTCCAAAGTGATAGTATTGTGGAAAACATTATAAATCTTCATTTCCAGCAAATATGAAATCTTATAGATAACTGCATGGATTCCTGGCATGTGCCAAGTGCTTTATGCATGTGTGTTAAATGACTGACTGAATGAATGAACAAATAAATGGTTTCCAGACTGTGCCTACCAAGTCTTTAATATTCATGAAATATAGCAAAAGTTATCGAGTTGTGGTTAATAACAGTTCCAAACAATTGCAGAAACTTTGCATTTATACAAGATAAGACTACAAATACTAAAATCCCAAGTGTGTTTACATGTGGTTAGAACTGAGTTAACTCTGTTGAAGGACTGTGTGTGTCCAGAGTACAAGGACAGCAGGCACTGTTTATTTAACAAACATTTATCATGTGAGTCATAACAATGTGTTAGCCCCTGTCTCACGGTGTTTTTCCAGATTTAGCAAGTCTGCTACTCCAAACATTGTATTAAGACAGCATTATGACTAGCCCATTTCACAAATGAGGAAGCTAAAGCAACCAAAATTAGGGCCCTGCCCGGTGGCGCAGTGGTTAAGGTCCTCATCTTGCGTGCCCCAGGATCGCCGATTCTAATCCCAGCAGCCCTGGTTCCATCCAGCTCCCTGCTTGTGGCCTGGGACAGCAGTTGAGGATGGGCCAAGTCCTTCAGACCCTGCACCCGCATGGGAGACCCAGAAGAGCTCCTGGCTCCCGGCTTCAGATCAGTACAGCACCGGTTATTGCACTCACTTGGGGAATGGACCATCAGAAGGAAGAGCTTCCTCTCTGTTTCTCCTCCTCTATGTATATCCGCCTCTCCAATAAAAATAAATGAATCTTTAAAAAAATTAAAGTAACCAAGATTAAGTAATTTGCCCAAAGTCGACATCATAATAAGCAACAGAGCAAGAACTGTGAACTCAGCACAGTCTTTGGTTAGAAGGAGAGAGATCGGAGGCTTTCCTACTAGAGCAATCACTTGCTAACAGCCCCACAAAAATTTGTATCATACTGGCAAAGTTACACCCATTATCATCGATGACAATTAAAGGGGGCCCGATGGACTGACATGAAGATGTACCCTTTTTGTCTTGTGCTTTTTCTATGTTCTTCTCAAATACGGTCTCTAATTACTACAATGGTAACTCTTTCCAATCCTACTTTGCCTGCACTAAATGACAAGCAGAAAGAGTAAATTTAAACACACACTCTAACCACAAAGTCCTAGCTCACCCGAGCCCTGTGCTGCCTAGGAAGACGATGTTTGAATTTGGTTTCCATTTAGTTGCACTGCTGATTACCTTTCAAACTAAGTAGGTTAAGGCGACATCTATGGAATTTGTTCAATATAATTTGTTTGCTCAGATGCAAAAGTGCTGGATTAAGCAGAAACAGAGTTTGAATGGATGACAAAAACAAATGGAAGCCACAGGAAGGCAACAGAAAAAAAAAAAAGCTACTCCTGGGAACGAGCATCCTTCAGGTAATAATTACCCAGGAGATTTCTGGGTGTGGTATGTGGGCATTCTCTAGGATTGCCATGGCACATTGCTATTTATTTAGCCACTAGGTTCATTCAAATGAAGATCTGATGTCTGATATATTTTCCACTGTCTGTATTGGATAATATAGGGGTGTGGTTATGTACCCTCTAAGAGAATAAATTTAGGAATAGATCTTCCAAGTTTAAATGGCAGCCTCACTGCTTACTAGCAGGGTGGAATTTGACAAATTAATTCACCACTCAGTGGCTTGTTTTTCTCTCCTAGAAAGCAGAAATAATATTAATTAATGGTATGACTATATGGGTTACATTGACTAATGCATGTTGACTGAAAATAATGTCTAGCATATATTGACACTCAGTGACCATTAGTTAGCATTATCATTATCACAATGAGGAAAAAAGCAGGCTGCACTCAGCCAAAGGGCTTGCCTTACAAGGACATTGCAATTACAGACGCACCTGTAAAAGCACTTAAATCACAAAGCAAAACAGTGTATGTATGACTGGCCAGTCACAGACTGATCCTGTGCACTAAGGCTGTCCACACACAAAAGCTTTGTGAGTCAGAGACATGATTTAATCTAGATCTTGCTACAGTCTGTACATTTTGGTATCCTCATGGCTCAAAATAATTCAGTTTAGATTTATGAGGCTAGAGTAGAATCTTAAGACTAGGGAAGTCCATGGAGATCATTGGCTCTGTGGAGACCAGTGACAGGTGCAGGGGCACAGCACGTTAATCTCCCAGTTGGGATGCCCATACTGAGTGTTAGCTCAGCCTCTGATTCAGCTTCCTGATAATGCAGGTGATGGCCAAGTACCTGGGTCCCTGTCATCCGCATCAGTCGGCCTTCATGGAGTTCCTGGCTCCTGATTTTGGTATGACTCAGGTTGGGTTGTTGCAGGCACTTGGGGAAGTAAAGCAACAGAAGGGAGAGCTTTTTCTCACAATCTGAATTGAGATCATATAAGACATACATATTCCTTGATCAAAGGACCTTCCATGCCAGTGCAGAAGCCAACAAACTTGGAAATGCATAGTTCTATCTACCTAGAAGTTAAAAATAATTAAATTGGGTGCTGTGAGTGAGCGTGCCACTTTGAGCAGAGGCACGTCAGAGTGAAGGCCAATCTCATGCAGTGATACCTGAGGAAGAGATGGCCATGAAGAAGTTGAGGAGGGGGAGGTGAAGCGTGAAGTCACTCAAAGGAAATACACAGAAAGTGACAATGCTTGAGCGATGCTGCATGGGAGGCCAGCATGGCTACAGTGGAGGAAATGAGAGAGATGAGATCTATAGAAAAGGCTATGCTCTTTAGACGTCAGGAGTGAGACTGGTCCTTATTTTTTTTTAATTTATTTATTTTTATTGGAAAGTCAGATATATACAGAGAAGAGAAGAGACAGAGAGAAATACCTTCCATCCGCTGATTCACTCCCCAAGTGACCACAACAGCTGGTGTTGTGCCGATCTGAAGCCGGGAGCCAGGAGCCTCCTCTGGGTCTCCCATATGGGTGCAGGGTCCTGAGGCTTTGGGCCATCCTCAACTGCTTTCCCAGGCTACAGGCAGGGAGCTGGATGGGAAGTGGAACTGCAGGGATTAGAACCAGCGCCCATATGGGATCCTGGGGCGCGTTTAAGGCGAAGACTTTAGCCACTGGGCCACGGTGCCAGGCACAAGACTGGCTCTTATTCTGGCTATGCAAAGGCTTAAGTCAGTTTTTAGCAAAGTAGCGTGGCATGATATGATTTAAGCTTTAGCACACCACAGATCTTTCCCAGTGAATAATAGCGGAGCAGGGAGATCAGTAAGCTGTGGCTACAGCCCAGGCAAGAGATAATGTTGGTCCAGACTAGTATCATAGCAAAGAAAATGGCAAGCCATGACCAGATTGTTACCATAGTTTGGGAGTATGGCTGTCAGAAACTAGTAACCAATTGGATATGAGATGTGAGAAAGAGATGGGATTCAGTAATGCTAAATTTTGACATGAACAACTGAGAGAATGCTGAGACAAATTATATGGTAGAAAGACTAGGGGACAGTTGGAGAGGAAAAGATTGGAGAATGTAGTTTTACGGATAATAATGAATACCCTATTTGTACTTGCTGAACTTGAAATATCTGCTAGTCGCAGATTAGTATTTCTATGTACTATCACTTAACCCCAGGAAGAATTATTGAAGTCACATTATACTCTAAATGAATAACACAATGCCCATCTTGATGACCATGTCTATATGTCTTGACTCGAAGATTTAAATAATCCTGTGCACAAATAAAGTAGTTGGGACTTGCATTGTGGCACTGTGGCTTACGCCATTGCTTGCATTCCACACGGGAGCGATAGTTCTACCCCTGTCTGCTGCACTTCTGGACCAGCTTCCCACTAATGTGTCTAGGGAAGCAGCAGAAGATGGCACAAGAATGTGGGCCCCTGTGATTCAAGTAAGAAACTCAGATGGAGTTCCAGGCTCCTGGCTTCAGCATGGCCCAATCTTGGCAACCATCTAGGGAATGAAGATAAATCTCCCTGTCTGTCTCTCTCTTGCTCACCGTGTGTGTATGTGTGTGTGTGTGTGTGTGACTCTACCTTTCAGATGAACAAATACTTCTTAAAAACCTTTTGAAAAAGAGGACTGAGATGAAGTTACAATTATGCTTGACTCGAATAATAAGCTAACTCAAAATATCTCTGGATTATAAGTAATTTTAGGTCTTTGAGATGCATAAGGCATGAATTTACAATTACTTGCAAAAATTTTACAAATTAAACATAGTTGTGACAAAAAAGCCTGTCACATAAGACAGAAAACCATGAGTGTTATAGTTCCAAGCAATATGCACTTCCATCATTCACACTTTCAAAATTTAATATGCAGAAATATCTTACACATTAAGCTTTAGAGCCACGACTAATCAGAGCTGATTCCTTTTACAAATAAATTGAAAAATAACCATGGAAATCCTTGACTATAAACAAGGTGGGCTTTAAAGTATAATACAAGGCCATCTGCCACTCTGAAGGTCAGTGTTTGCACTTTAATCCTTTTCCACTGATGATTTGCAAAATCCAGGCAGATAACAAATGCTCTACAACTCTGATCAACAAAGAGTGAACTATGTCCATTGAAAAGTATACTCTGGGCAAATGAGTTACAGAAAGTCCACACAGCACAAAAAAAAATGACCTGCAAAAACTAGCCTCACTTTGGGAAAAGGAGAAATGCTGAGTCTAGCATTGGTGTAGTAACTGGGGAGAGCAGTTAACAAATAAGTTAACAGGCAGTTAACAAATAAGTCCCATGAATCTATATTGTGATCAAGACTTCACAGCTCGAAACCATCAAATACAATAAAATGATCACTCAAATAAGACACCATTACAATTTGTGGAAATATTAGAAAACATTTATTGTTATGTCTCACATATTTGCTGAGTCCATTTTATAGACTTTTTATTTGAAAGGTTACTTACAGAGAGGGAGAGACAGAGAAATATCTTCCATCCTTTGATTCATTTCCTAAATGGTCACACGAGCTGGGCCTGGATGAAGCCAGGAGCCAGGTATTCCGACCTGACCGCCCACACAGGCGCCAGGGGCCCCATACTTGGACTATCTTCTGTTCTACTGGTGCATTAGCAAGAGCCTGTATTGGATGCAGAACTTCTAGACTTGACCTTGTGCTCTGACACGGTACGCAGGCATAGAGTAGGGAACAGCGCTTTTTTTTTTTTGAAGTTTATATATTTTTATTGGAAAGGCAGATTTACAGAGGGAAGGAGAGAAAGAAAAAGAGAGAGATCTTCCATCCATTGGTTCACTCCCCAGATGGCTGCAATGGCCAGAGCTGAGCCAATCCAAAGCCAGGAGCCAGGAGTTTTTTCTGGGTCTCCCACACAAGTGGGCCATCCTCCTCTGCTTTCCCGGGGCACAAGCAGGAATCTGGACAGGACATGGAGCACCAGGATTAGCACCATACCCATATGGGAGGCTAGCACCTGCAGGTGGAGGACTACCCTTTGACCCACAGTGCCTGCGCTAGGAAGTAGCATTTTAATGTGCTGCACCACAATGAGCCCATTTTGTACACATCAAAGAAGAAACATTTAAAGAAGGAAATTATGGTGAATTTAAAAAATTTTTATATGGGCAATATAATGTTAATTTTCTATAAAACCTGAAAGATCACCTTACTTGTTTCCAGGTGAAAAACTTGTAAAAGAATTGCAGTGAGGGTATTTACTCACAAGGCAGCAAAACCATTCTGGAAACATCAGACTCTTTTTCTTTTCTAACTTCCTATCAAAAACACAGGAGAGCTGACAAGACTCACACTGTCACCTCATTTTTTTTTAAATTTAATTTTTATTTATTTATTTGAAAAGCAGAGAGACAGACAGACCAGGATTTCTTATCTATGAGCTGACTCCTAAATGCCTTTAATAACCAAGCCAGCGTCAGGTCCAAGTCAGGAGCCAGGAATTGAATCCAAGGCTTTTGCTTGGGAAGCCCTCGCTGCTGCCCTTCAGCGTGCTCACTAGCAGGAAGCTGTACTGGGACAGAGCCAGGATTCCGCCCCAGGCATGCTGAGACAGGATGCACGCATTCCAAGCAGCAGCTTAATCCCGACACCAAACGCCCACCCCATACTGACATTTCCATGATCAGAAAGCAAGACTGATCGTATGTGAGTCTCACACAAACTGTTAGCCTCACTCTGCCAGTTTCTACTGTTAATTTTTTTGTGCTTTGGTTTTCTCAATTATAAATTCAGGATATGAATTTGTTTTGAGGAGTCAGTAATGTTGATATGCATAAATTACCAGACATATAACAAGCACCGAGTAAGTGCTGTCCTATTATTATTAGAATATTCATTATTAATGTTACTTTACATAGCAAGTGTAAAAGCATATGTGAATGTGGATATTACCTTGTCTTAAAAAAATGAGAATGAAGAGTCCAAGAAGCTTAGCAAACACAGAGAACAGAGATGAATTAATCTCACTGCTTCCGGCCGCTGGTATGTGATAGTACAAGTAACGAGTGGAAATAATTGCAAGGCAAATCCATGACTCTTTGAAAAAGATTTTTGCATTTTCCCTATTTTTTATAACTTTCTCAGTCTGTCACTTCTTTTCTTTTCTTGACTATTTCTTTGAAAGGAGTTTTTAAGTTTATTTTATTTCTTTGAAAGGAGTTCATAAGAAGCAGTCTTTTATTTGAACTTTTTTAATTGAAGCTTTTTATTCTAAAGGTGAGGCGATTACAGACACATGTGGGCCATGAGCAGGGGTGGGGTGGACCAGAATGAGAAAAGGTGGGGAAAAAAATGTCATTCCCCTTCTTCCTGTGACCACGGGGAGGTGGGGGAGGGGAGAGGGTGTGTCACTCTGTGCTGCCAAAGTGTGTGTGCCAACAAATGGGAGCGGTCACGTGATGGAGCCTCCAGGACCTCAATGGAGGGAAGGGGGAGGGGAGGTACATGACTGATAGACCGGTGGCATTTACACAGCGCAGGGAAGGTGTGACTTCCAACTCCTGACCCTAAGCTGGCTGTCTACTTGTCCCATTTTGTCTCATGGGCTCTTCTCGCTAGCCAGAGACCTTAAGCTTAGTGTCCATGGCTGTAAGCCCTGCGTCATCATGATTGCTGTGAGTTGCTAGCCAGGTTGGACAAGAGCTGACCAGTTCAGTCTACCCCCGCACAGGGGCTCAGTTGTAAGGCCTACTGGCTATCCACGCCTCCTTCAGACAGAGCATCCACAGACTTGGGTGCTTGCTCTAGAATATGGCCTGAAGAAATGGTCAACTTGGTTCTCCTTCTGCCCCCATCGCTTACAGATTCAACATTAAAGAACAGGGAGCTGTGCTGGCACAATATTAGCACAGAGTCAGCATCGACCAGACTCAGAATGCCAACCAGACACTGGCCACTTTGTCCCCATCAGGGTAACATTTGCCTAGGTTTAAGGCAACCCAGGCAAGAGCTTACAACTGGGGAAGAAAAGCTCTTCTAGAGCCCAGCACAGTGGCCTAGCGGCTAAAGTTCTCACCTTGAATGTGCTGGGATCCCAGGTGGGCACTGGTTCTAATCCCTGTGGTCTGGCTTCCCATCAAGCTCCTTGCCTGTGGCCTGGAAAAGCAGTCGGGGACAGTTCAAAGCCTTGGAGATCCTGCACCCATGTGGGAGACCCAGAGCAGGCTTCTGGCTCCTGGCTTCAGATCGGCTCAGCTCTGGCCACTTGGGGAGTGAATCAACTGATGGAAAATCTACTTCTCTGTCTCTCTTCTCTGTATATCTGAATTTTCAATAAAGGAAAACCAATCTTTAAAAACAAAAAGAAGAAGGGATCTTCTATCCCTTCCATCTGCTGCTTCACTCACCAAAGGCAAAAGTCAGGAACCAGGAGCAAGGGGCTTAATCCAGGCTCATTTTCCACCTCTTTTCTGGGGCAGCATCAGGGAGCTGGATGGGAAGTGGAATGAACAGAAATCGGTGACAATGCTGGTGATAGCACTGCAGACAGTGGCTTGACGCACTGCACCACAACACTGGTCCCATATATTTTCCCTATTTCAAACATGTTTGAATGATGTGATTAAGAGTAGCCAAAACTAGTCTAGAATCCTTAATGGGGTAGGGATAAAACATTAAAGAAGAAAACATTAGAGCATTTTGTTTTATTTATTCTATGTCAATACATGCGGTATGTAGACTAGTGTCAGATGGCAAGCCCCAAAGCAGGAGCTGGAGGCAGAGCACCTTGCCCTGCAATGATTCATTTCTCAGTGTCTTGGTTTTATAGTTACAAATGCAGAAGATAACAGTTATCTTAAGTTTTCTCTGTGTAGCATTTAAACAGCATCTAGGGCCCGGCGCGGTGGCGCAAGTGGTTAAAGGTCCTCACCTTGCACGCCCGGGATCCCATATGGGCGCCGGTTCTAATCCCGGCAGCCCCGCTTCCCTTCCAGCTCCCTGCCTGTGGCCCGGGAAAAGCAGTCGAGGACGGCCCAAGGCTTTGGGACCCTGCACCAGCGTGGGAGACCCGGAAGAGGCTCCTGGTTTCGGATCGGCATAGTATCGGCCCGTTGCGCTCACTTGGGGAGTGAATCATTGGACGGAAGATCTTCCTCTCTGTCTCTCCTCTCTGTATATCCGCCTTTCCAATAAAATAATAATAATAATAAAAAAATTAAACAGCATCTAAGCTGTTTAAAAATGAGTTAGAATCAAATGTCAAACAATCCGGTTTACAGTTTTTTAAAAAAATAAATCACAAAAGAGCTTGTTTCTCTAACCATTCTCATCTCCTCGCTTCCTGTGATGTCAAAGAAGGCTTCAAAATCCCCACATTTTACATGCTTCTCCACATCCTTGGGGTTGAGACGTATTGTATGGCTGGCTGCCAAACACTCACAAAAAGAAACAAACTGCTCCCACAAAATCCGGATCAGCACCTCCAAAGTGCGATAGCATTTCTGAATCCAGAACACTGTCTTCCATGCTTCAGACAGAGCTGATTTTCATCACCAGCCGGTTGGATCATTCTGTGTCACACACTTTCAAAGAGTTCCTTTTGAGCTTCTGCCCTAAGCTTCTGAAGGAGCTGGAAGCACTCCTGAAACAGGCAATAGGTGAAATAGCTGAGGGGAGTGAACCACCTTAAAAGAGACTAGAAAGTCTGTTAGGATACAGAGAAGCAGACATGTGAGAAAACAACCACAATATTGCACCTGGGGGCTGAAGAGAAACTCTTACCTAAAGGACTTTTAATGAAGGAGTAAAAAAAGCAAAGAAAAACAGTAACATTTTAAGAGTACAGGGCCCTGTGTTCTAGCCTGGGAAGGCCCCTAACTGAGGGCAGGTAAGAGAAGAAATGGTGGAGAAAAAGACTTATGCAGCCTCCAACTTTTTAGGCAAATTCATGGAGACAGAAAGATGCAACCAAATGATTCCAATGATCCTAAGCTCCTACATTGGAAGGAGGAAGTGAGCCCCTGGACACTGCTTCCGGGACTTCAGAGCAAAGAAGGGGTGTCTCGGAAGTGAACCGCATGAACACAGCATAGAGAAGAGATGGGCAATGACTCCTATGTGAATCAACAACTGTATGGAAAAACTACAGAGACCCTAGGAAACCCTAACCCCAAGTCTTGGCATCACCTGAATGAATTGAAGGAAAACAAGCCAAGTCCAAGCTGAAGAGGATGACAGTTTCTTCAACAGATTCAAAAGTCGAAGAACTGGACTGCAAAACATTAAGGAATGTTTTCAGGAACAGAGCAAGGAGACCTCATCTCAACACTGCTGTTCATTATTATACTGGAATGCAGAAAAAAGCATTAAGGTTGAAAAAGAAATAGATGATCTTTGCAGATGTTCTGATCATCTAAGCAGAAAATCAGAAAGAATCTGCCCCAAACTCCTGGAACTAGTAAGCAATTATGCAAACTTAACGTATGAAAGCCTATTGCAGACGTCGAGTGGCAGCAGTGCTGGCCAAGCGATTGGAGTACTACCACCCATTTTGGAAAGCTAGATTGAATTCCAAGTTCCCACCTTTGGCTGTAGCCCAATCTGGGACAGACAGGGCCTTTTGGGAAGTGAAAAAGCAGATGGCAGCTCTCTCTCTTTCTATCTAGTTCTCAAATAAATAACTTTAAAAAAATTAAAATAGGTAAAAATATAACATCACATGTATAAGATTTGAGTGAGGCAAACTGAAAAATTGATTAAAACAATCAAATAACTAAATAAATGTAGAAATAGGGCCCAGCATGATGGCTCAATTAGCTAATCCTCACTCTGTAAGCACCAGGATCCCATATGGGCTGCTCCATTTCCTATCCAACGCCCTGCTTGTGGCCTGGGAAAGCAGTGAAAAACAGCCCAGGGCACCCTGCACCCATGTGGGAGACCAGGAAGAAATTCTTGGTTACTGACTTCAAATTGCCTCAGCTGCAGCCACTTGGGGACTGGATCAGCAGACAGAGATCTTTCTTTCTGTATCTCCTTCTCTCTGTAATCTGATTTTCCAATTAAAAAAGAAAGAAAGAAAGAAGGGTAGCCAAGAGATTTGAATTCTTCATGAGAGCATCATTTTCAAAATATAATAGCAAATATTGCAATGGTAACTAGAGCTTCAGGATTTAATAAAATATAACAAATCTGTGTCTAGATGCTTTCTTTTTCTTCTTTTTCATATAGATATTCACTATCTTTTCTGTATTATGCTGCTATTTTTCCATTCTCCACTATCAACTCACTGTATGTGGGTATGTTTTTTGGACTCTGTTCTTCCCCTTCAATTAATTTTTATATTCTTTTGTGAATACCATGTTGTCTCTGTTATTGGACTTGTAATAAAACTGAAAGTTGGGTAGTGTCAATTCTATGTTCATATTTTGTGGAGTATCTTTTACCTGTCACTATAAACTTTAAAGTCACTTTGCTAACATCTACAAAATAATATGCTGGGATTTTGATAGAAATTGTATTGAATTAATGGATTAAGTAAGGAGAAACTGATGCTTTGGTAATATAGAGATTTCCTAGCCACATGGGATATCTTTGTATCTCTGCTTTTTTCTTTTTCAAGATTTGTTTTTATTGGAAAGACAGATTTACAGAAAGAAGGAAAGACAGAGAGAAAAAGAATTCCCTTCCACTGATTCACTCCCAAAATGGCTCCAATGGCAGGAGCTGAGCTGATCTGAAGCCAGGAGCCAGGAGCTTTTTCTGGGTCTCTCACATGGGCGCAGGATCCCAAAGCTTTGGGCCGTCCTCTACTGCCTTCCCAGGCCACAAGCAGGGAGTTGAATGGGAAGTGGAGCAGCTGGGATTAGAACCAGCATTCAAATGGGATCCTGGCTCATGCAAGAAAAGGACTTTAGCCAATCACCAGGCTTTCATACTAGGCCCTTGGTACTCTTCTTACTAGATCTAAATTTCATCTGAATTCCTACCTTGACATTTGAAGGCCTTAAAACGATCTAATACCTCACTCTTGGTCGTAAATATCTCTCACACTAGGCTGCAAGCCCTTGACCATGGGACTTGACATACCTTGTTTCTTACTCTGTATTTCCATAAAGTAAGATACCAATCAGGTGATACATATTTGTTGACTGAATAGATAACCAATAAGTGTTTGCTCAACTGATGATATAAGAAATAGAAAACCCACATGAGTTGTTTCCTCTTTTTGCAACAAAGCAAATACACTAACAGGAAGCAAAACTAGGATGGGTGTTTGGTCTAGTAGTTAAGATTTCATAGCAGAGGACCTGGGTTGAAGTCCTGGTTTTGCTCCTGATTCTAGCTTTGCAGAATTGTGTATCCTGGGAGACAACAGATGATAGTTCAAGTAGGTGGGTCCCTGCCACCCTCGTAGGAGTTCTTGTCTAAGTTCTCAGCTTAGCCTTGTCCTGGTATTTGGGGGGTTAACAAGCAGATGAGAACTCGATCAATCTGCCTGCCTCTCAAATAAATTAAATACAAAATTGAAATAATAAAAAATAATAAACAAAATTCATAACTGGAAAAAGGAAACACGGATGTGTATTTGGAGGTGCTCACAAACTGCTCTTGTGTATTACACATTTATAAAATAAATTTCATGTAGTTCAACCTTAAATAATTATCTTTGATATGTTCTTCTTTAAAGATCAGTCTTAGTCATCCAATGCACAAGAAATTTCTGCAGCTCAAAGTGAGACACCTTGGGACAGTGATGGGGCACAGCAGGTTTAGCTACCACCTGCAGTGTTCACATTCCATATCAGAGGGCTTATTCTGACCCAAGCTGCTCTTCTTCCAATCCAGCTTCTTGCTAATGTGCCTGGGAGAACCAGAAGATGGCTGAAGTACTCAGGTCCCTAACACCTATGTGAAAAATCAGTATGGACTATAATGTTCTTAGCTTTGGTCTATTCCAATCAAGGCTGTTTTGGGCATTTCTGGAGGAACTAGTGTTTGGGAGACCTCTTTCTCTCTCTCTGTCTCTCTCCCCAAACCTCCTGTCACACCCTCTCTGTGCCTTCCAAATAAATAAATAAATAAATAAATCCATTTTTAAAAGTGAAATATCTTGCTTACGAAATAATTATCTGTCTCACCAACTCAAAACTAAACAAAGAAAAGCCTAAACTTTGTGTTTAGCAATCAAGGAACAGGCACTGTTCTGCAAGAGACTTGTAGACTCCTTTTCATCGCACTGGGTCATCTGTATAAAGTTGAAGGACTGAATTAAAATTTAACTCTAAAAAGAACAATTTTTAAGAGTGGAAGATGAACAAAATCAGTCATAAAACATGGTCATCTGCTTTCAGAAGCAAATGAACTTCATGGAAATTATGTGATTATCTGAACTTCAAGGCAAACATTATTGATTAAAAATGTGGCTGGTGGGTCTCAGATTAATAAACCTGTACTGCTGAAAGAGAGTCAAGGTTATCAGTGCTTATCTAAACAAATTCTAAAGCCCACGCATAGCAACCTTTGAAATGTTAACCAAGCATCACCAGACTTAACACTGATTGCTTCAGGTTACGTGTTGCTGGTCTTAGAACTTTGAACAGACCATTTTTGTTTGGAAAACTTGTAGATATTGCATCTCTTTAAGTTAAACAAACCCTTGGACATACACACAGGCTGTTTAATGAGTGCTGTCTTGGAAAATGAAAAAAGTCATTACTGATGGATGGAATAGTACAGACCAAAGCTAATGGTCACAAGGATGAAAAAAATGTTCCCATTTCCTACCTTTTCTGTCTCTACATTTTACATGAAAAGCCGCTGAGGAATCATTCTATGTGATCTTGACTTACGCCTATTTAAAATTTATTTTTTTGGATATCTTATTATATCATATATGACATTTTCTTCTTTTTGCTTTACCATATCTTTCATTAAAATGTGGCAGTGCTTCTGAGTATATTTCTGGGAGTAGAATTCTGTTTCTCTATTGAATTCTATTAAAATATCACAAGCATATTTTATACTACCTCCATCAATTGCAATCACTCAATTTTACAATTAAGAGAATGTGAAGTCATTTTATTAAATAAATTGCACTATTTTCTTACAAATATTAATAATAAATTCAGAATACTAGTGACTGGACTATGATCACTACTATTTTTTTCCAATTAAAATACTGAAGGGAAAGCAAGCAGCCGTTTTTATTCCTTCATGGAAACTTTAAACACATTTGCCTGTGTAGGTTGTTCTACTTTAGAGAAGAAGCCTGGAAGTGGGGAAAAGCTCGAAGAGATGTAAGTATTAACAATGCACAAATCACTCCATTTCAAGCTCTGGGACAACACTGTGATCTGTAGAGGTGATGGTTCAACTGAACTGTCGAACACCTCTTACTACCTTTCCAATTCTCAAACTTCTATTTCAATTATGAGCGAAGATGTGATAGGAGTTCCATTCTGCCAAGGTTGTGCAATCTCCCCTTAAAGCGACCAAACAGAAACTCAGTGGGGGTTCTTCTACACCTCTAACAAAAAAGCACACATTCACACCCCATTTTCCCTGCACACAGTTTTTAAAGCATACTTATTTACTTGCTTGTTTGTTTGAAAAAGTGATACAGAAGAAAAGAGAGAGATCTTTTTCCGTAAACTGACACATTCAACTGACACCCACCACCGCCAGAGCTAGACCAGGTCAAAGCTAGGAGGCAGGAACTGTTTCCTGGGACTTCCACATGAGTAGCAGGAACAAAACAACAACAAAACCATTTAGGCTATCATATGTTTATTGTTAAGTGCATTAGTAGAAGTTGTATCAAAACCTGGAGTAGCCAAGACTTGAACCAGGCACTTCAATATGGGATTTGGGGCCAAAATACCCACTCTGGAAGAATGTTTTAAAAGTGTTTTAGTTTTGCATGCTATTAGATGGAGCATATCCTACCCAGGTCACAACAGAACCTCACTTCCAACAGTCTCACATCCCGTAAGACTGTTTGTGTCACCCTTGCCTGCAATAGGTAGACAGTTGAGATTTTCAGTGAGTATTAAACTGAATTATATTCCATCACAGCAAAAGAGAGCTTCAAGAAGATTCGCTTTATAATGACAAACAAGGGTAAGCTGATTTGTTTTTTCAGTTGCTAATATTAATAATCCTATAATAATCATCATCCTATTAATAATCATATAATTTCCTCATATGAAATATGATAGAATAATTTCAAGGTTCTGTGTCCCCTGTAGGCAACAAATAGATGGGGTTTATTTTTTAATCCAGTCTACTAATCAATGACATTTGATTGATGCATTTAATTGATTTATATTCAGGGTTAATATGAATAGGTAGTAATTTGGTCCTGTCATTTTAGCAATGGGTCGTTATGGACTTAGTCTTCTGTTGTTATTTTACTGTGATAGTCTTCACATTTGCCTTTAGTTTTGTTGGGTGCTATTCCTCTTCTCTGTCAAGAGAAAATCTTGAAGTATCATTTGTAGGGCAGATTTGGAAGAAGCAAATTCTTTCAATTTTTCTTTACTGTGGAAGAATTTTATTTCATTTTCAAAGACAAAAACTTTGCTGGGTATGTTATCTTGAACCAACAATTTTTTGCTTTTAGAATCTGGAATATGTCACTCCATTCTTTTCTGGCCTGTAGAGTTTCCTGTGAGAGGTGTCCTGTGAATTTAATTGGCATTCCTTTATAGGTCAATCGATTTTTTTCACGTGCACATTTAAGGATCTTTCCTTAGGTTCGGATGAAGCGAGTTTGATCATCATCTGTCATGGTGAAGATCACTTTTGGTCAACTTTGTTAGGAGTTCTGTGCCCCTCCTGGATGTTGTTTCCCAATTCTTTCTCTAGGGAAAATTTTCCCTTATTATTTCATTGAATACACATGCCTGGAATCCCAGCTTCTATTTCTGCACCTTCTGGGACTCCCATAACTCTTTATATTTGAAAAGTAAATTTTACAGAGAGAAGGAAAGGTGGAGAGAGAGGTTTTCCATTCAGGCCATAAGCAGACAGTTGCATTGGAAGTGCAGCACCCTGGACACAAACCAGTGCCCTTAGGGGATGTCAGTGCCACAGGGCAGAGAATTACCCTGCTGCAAGATCATGCCAGCCTCCCCCCCAAAAAAACTGATTTTAAACTGTATTTCAAGTCACTGTATTCAACCCAGTAGCAAAGTATTTGCTTAATGTTCCAAGAAGGGAAAGGACATGATCAACAGCTTTTGGTTGGCCTTTTTTGTGCTGACCTCAAGCAAAGTACATTATTCTCATTATTCTCGTGTTCCCATGTTCTTCTTGAACCCTGTTTTACACTCTTATTCATTGATAACTCTCCCTTTTGTTTTCTGCCAAAGGCTTTCCAGCTTTCTGCTGAGTCAGGCAGGAAACCATCTGGCTGTTTGTTCAGTTTTCCTCCTCTCCTTCTCTTCTAACTTATTATAATAATGTATTAATTCGGTTATGCCTCATACTTCAAACATACATCAAACCACAAGCAATCCTGTTTATTACACACAAAAATTCCTTCAAAAATGTTATACACACTTGTTACTTCCCTTTCACCCAAAACTTCACAGACCTTCTCCATTGCTTATAAATTAAAAATCCAAACTTTAATAGTGTGCTGGGCCCCACGCTCAGTGCAAAAAAGGAAGTCACCTAGACATGGCAGCTTTTCATAATCTGAATCCCTTGATTAAACTGGGATAATTACAAGCTACTCTGAGGCACTGAAAAAATCAACAGATCAATAAACACAAAGTGCTAAGCTTCAGTTAGGGCAGGAAGGTACATAGAAGAGATAAGCAATAGGCATAGGATGAAAAGTTTGGGGGCTCAAGCAAGCTCATGGGAAAAGGGTCAATGAGATGAATGGTGCACCCAGAGATGGCATCTTTCTCTGAAAAGAATGTGTGAAGATAGGAGTTACAAACATCTCCTCCCAGAGTCAAGGAGAGAACCTTGGAGTGGGATAACGCAATTATTTCTAATGCACATTCCAAAAAACAAAGCCAATTTATTGAGCGGAAGAAGACAGAGATAGATAATAGACAAAGATCTGAAAATATGTATGTATCCATAAGGATAATATAATATGAAATATTTTCTTATTGATCTTCTTGTAGATGATCTCTCTATTGGGTGTATTGAAGAGGATCAAGACTGGTATAGCAGGAAAGCAAAAAGAAAGCGCTATTAATATTCACGTAGCATAGGGTTCTTCAAGTGGCAAATAATCTTTTTTTTTTTTTTTTTTTTTTAAAGATTTATTTTTATTATTTTCTCATTGGAAAGGCGGATATACAGAGAGGAGAGACAGAAAGGAAGATCTTCCGTCCGATGATTCACTCCCCAAGTGAGCGCAACGGGCCGATACTATGCCGATCCGAAGCCAGGAGCCTCTTCTGGGTCTCCCACGCGGGTGCAGGGTCCCAAAGCTTTGGGCCGTCCTCTGCTGCTTTCCCGGGCCACAGGCAGGGAGCTGGAAGGGAAGCGGGGCTGCCGGGATTAGAACCGGCGCCCATATGGGATCCCGGGCGTGCAAGGCGAGGACCTTAACCACTTGCGCCACCGCGCCGGGCCCAAGTGGCAAATAATCTTAAAAGGTTTTTGCTAAGAGAGAAAGGTTTTACTCTTTAATCTGGTTCATCTACATTTCAAAAGGGAAAGCCTACATAGATTGTTTTTTTTGTTATAGGCCTTAGAAAACTCTAAATGTGAATAAGAGACATTCTCTTCTATCATCAAAAAATGAAATGGAGAGCCTTTTCAGAGAAAAATTAGAAGAAACAAAAGAGAAATTCAAAAGGAATGAGAACAGAGTGAATACATCACTAGTGTGATTCTGAGACCTTTTGACCCCTAAGGGGAAAGTAAGAATTAAGAAGACAGAAGTTCAGAAAAATTGAGAGGAAAGTCAAAAGCAATTTTGTACAGCCTTGGATGGATGTTCCTCCCAGAAAGACACAGTTACAAAGTTCCCACCTGGACCAACATGAACAACCCCTTGCAGAGCAGAAATAAACACAACTATGTGGCGATTACAGAGTTCCAAGAAGTCCTGCAGCATTGTGTCTGTAAGCACACTCCACGTGACTGAATAGAAAGTGTGGGCACTGAGCTCATAGGCCAGTACACAGGTCTGATGGGGGCTGAGCCACATTATGCGGTGACATAATCAGCTCTTGAGTAACAATATAGACAAATATGATCTTCACAGAGATTTCTCTAAAATGCAGATTATTGAATTTTGGCATTTTTACCACACAGGATTTTAAATACCTACACAGAACTATATTAATGCAGTAGAATAGGAGAATTCAATTCAAGAAAACTACAGAAACAAAACAAACAAACAAACAAACAAAAACACTGGAAAAGTTAAAACTTGGAACCTCATATGTCTGGCAGATTTGGGAAACTAAATCTTAATCGTTCCTTTAGATTAGCTTCCAATCAGGACATCGATGCAGTTCTGAATAATCTTTTTGGTCATACCCTGTGCTTCTTGAAATGCCCAGTAATAAGAACATAGCGTTCTGAGCTGGGTTTGGGCAGAGTGGCCCAAGCCATTTGAAGGTAATAGTTCTTTTGGCAATGATTTAATCAGACCAATGTACCAGAAAAAAAAAAAATCATCCAGAACATTCACATAGTGTCTTATCCCAGAGAACTCGCCCACGCATGTTTGTCTGTTCCATGCTCTAGTAGGAAACTTGACCAACCCTTCAAACAGCTTGTTGACTCTGGCCTGGAACACCAGTCGCAGGGCTCAGAGGTCACATCACACTAAATTAAAGAACTCGTCACCACTACCCTCCAAGAAAACCTGAAAGAGGAATCCTTTCCTCCGGCTTTTTCCATTCCTGTTCCCAATATTTTCACATCACTCTCAAAATTTACCATATGTCTTTTATACCAAACACTCATTTGGCATTTATTTCCAGGGGGAAAAAATGCCAACAGCAACTACCTTTCCCTTTTCTTAATATGAACATCCTTTCTCTCTCTTTATTTACTTCTAAGTTTTATATCCAGTGGAGTTTAAAAATATCTGGTCAGAAAAGAAAGGAGTATACATGGAAAATAACCAGTATCTTTTCTCATTCTAACACTGACAGATGAATGTGACCCAGAACAACACATCTGCGCCTTCACTCAGTCTAGGAGAACAGGCCGCAGTCTTTCACATGGTTAAAAAATGAGCAGGTGGGACATGCATGTGGCACAGCAATGAGAGCATCACTTGGGGTGCCTGCCTTTCACATCAGAGCGCTGAGTCTAGCTTCCTGTCAATGTACATCCTTAATGACAGCAGTGATGATGTAAGCACTTGGCTCCCTGCCACCCATGTGGGAGAACCAGATTGAAATCTCTCTTTATCTTCCTCCCTCTCTCCCTCCCTCCTTTTGCCTTTCAAAGAATGAAAAGTATTTTTAACATAAAGTCAATCATGATGGGAGTGACAGAACATCTCTTATCAAATAATATTCTTCCATCAACGTTCTACATTAAGAATGATTTTTAAGGATGATTTCAGTACTGTTTTAAGTCTTTAAAATTATTTTACAGACACACAAACATCATGAAGAGTGCATCAACTGAGTGGATCATTACACACGGCAGAAAGAGAAAATTACTTATAAATGCATGTGAAATTGTCCCTAAGGTATATTATTCAGAAAAAAAGTGCAAAATAGAATACATTATGTGGTATTATTGGGCTAAAAGGGGGAAAACATCATGTTAAAAGAGACATAATATTGAATAATTACTAATTTAAAAATCTCTGGAAAGATATCAAAAAATATATAAAACAAGTTTACTCCTAGGAGGGAAGTTGAATGATTCTAGAAAGTACATATTTCATTTAAAATGACAAATTATGTTATCTATGTGTCTGCAAAGTATGAATCCGGTTCATGCAGTGTACATTCAAAAGTAATGGAAATTAAAACAGAACAAATGTTTAATATATAAGGCAGTCCTTTTGGAATCTAAAAACCAATAAATTATTTTGCCATCATATTAATCTTGGGAAAGTTTATCTAATCCTGGGAAAGATAATGTATGAAAACAAATATTATAGTTAGTTTCTGAAACAGTTGACCAAGCAACAAAATTTGTGTTCTTCTGAAAAAAAAAATTTTTTTTCCATTGAGCTTGTTCTGAACACTGACCCATCTTGAGTGACGTGCTTAAAAATGACTGAATGGAATGAGAAACTTCAGCAACCATCTTCAAAAATTACTCCTATCTTTGAATGCTTAAACTCAACATTAAATGCCACTTATCGTCATATTTTAAGTACTGAAAGATGGCAGAAATGATGATAAGAAAACTGTTCAAAAACAAAACAGAAGATCACTATTTCTCACAGCAACTATTTTCTTCTGGCCAGGCAGCCAGTGCATTTGACTGCTTAGTGCCTCTTTGACCACACGTTTCTCCCAGGCGGGCACCAACTCCTGTTGGTGACTGATTCCTGGTGCCTACAACTCTGCCTTTCCAGTCACATTCCATGAGAAACATCCACAAACGTTTGATGTATCTTAAATGACACATGGGCCTTCTTAAAAGATTTTTTAGAATTTTCTTTTTTGAAAGAGATACAGAAAGGGAAGGAGAGAGAGCGTTCATCTGCCAGTTTACTCTCCAAATGGATGCAACAGCCAGAGTTGGCTTGGCCTGAAGCCAGGAGCCTGAAGCTTGTCCAAGTCTTCCAAGTGGTGTGTAGGGGAGCCATCCTCCACTGCTTTCTCAAGACATTAGAAGGGCGTTGGATTGGAAGTAGAGCTGCTGAACTTGAACCAGTGCCCACATTGTATGCTAGCACCACTGGAAGTTTAAACTTAGGTTAAACCTTGTGTATACACCTATGGATGCACCCAGGCATAAACAAATATATGTGTGTGTGTGTGTATTTATGTGTGATAACCTTTATTTTATTCATAATATATATTGTGCATGATCTATATATAATATGTATATCAATGTATATTTTATAAATGTGTCCTATTCAAATTGAACACTTTGGAGATAATGAAACATTAACTATTTGGCAAGAACAGCTCAACTTTATACACGCCTAGGAGAAAAAAATCTGCTATGGATACATTTTTACTTTTCTCAAATGTCGGTGTTTGAGAATGTTGAAGCTTTGCAACTGTGGTTTCCTATTAGTTCAGAATGGAGCATGTCCAACTATGGGGGGCAAACCTGTTTAGAAGGTTTATTCTACTGTCCTGCTGTTCTAGGTGGATAAGCAACTTCAAATTGATTCCGCCTCGTTCTTCCTGAATAAGAGACAGAGTATGACTTCACATCAACAACTCTCTTTATGGTGGTTAAAGTACCCACCCTTCTGAGGATGTGTGCATACATGTGACCTGGTCCATTTCAGGTAGATGATTCTCCAGCAGGAGTGGGAGGGCATTAGGCAGAGTCTCAAGGTTCAGAGGACATAGTTCCAAACCAGACAAACGATGGAGAACAAACTGAGTTCTGGTGAGAGGCCCTAACCGTGACATCAAGATAGACATGGAACCCACTCAAGTCCACACAGCTCCCCAGAAGTAGACCATGCAATGGCTGCTCATAGGGATGGGGATTATTTGGCAATGAAGGGAGTCATTTCTACTCATCTCTATTTTTCAGTTAAGATTATTTCATCTCTTGTTAAAATATTTATTAATTTTTATTTGAAGGAGTTACAGCAAGAGCAGATCTTTCATACAGATCCACTCTCCAGATGGCCTCAGTGGGCTGGGCCAATCAAAGCCAGAAGCCAGAAGCTTCATCCAGGCTTCCCACGTGACGTCAGCGGCTCAAACACTCGGGCCATCTTCTGCTACTTTTCCCAGGTCATTAGCCAGGAGCTAGATCAGAAGTAGAGCAACTGGGACTTGAGCCAATCTTCGTATCAGATGCCAGAGTTGCAGGCGGTAATATTACTTGCTATACCACAAGACATTTCTTAGAAGTGGGGAGATTTGCTTTTCAAGCTTATATTAGCCCAAACAGTCTTATTGATCTCATTGATTTCATAGTAGGAAGTGTTCTGATTGGAATCTAAAAGATAAATATGTGGGCCCAGCGTGGTGGCGCAAGTGGTTAAGGTCCTCACCTTGCATGCCCGGGATCCCATATGGGCGCCGGTTCTATCCCGGCAGCCCCGCTTCCCTTCCAGCTCCCTGTCTGTGGCCTGGGAAAGCAGTTGAGGACGGCCCAAAGCTTTGGGTCCCTGCACCCGTGGGAGACCCGGAAAAGGCTCCTGGCTTCGGATCGGCATAGCATCAGCCGTTGCGCTCACTTGGGGAGTGAATCATCAGACAGAAGATCTTCCTCTCTGTCTCTCTTCTCTGTATACCCACCTTTCCAATAAAAAAATAATAAAAATAAATCTTTAAAAAACTAAATAAATATGTATTGATAGAAAATTACTTCTACATGTGTATATATTATAATTCAAATACACAAAATACATTATATTTGCATATTGAATATTTTAGAAATATTTTTAAAATATTGACCTAGATCAATAACCGTAACAAAAGAGGGGCTCAAAGTGCATTCAAAATTCCCTTATTGTCTAAATCTTAACAGAATTCACAGACCCAAGCAGAACTGCTAAAAGACAGAGTCTGGGGCAAGTATTGGGGTATAGCAAGCTAAACTGCTGCTTGAGACTCCAGCATCCCACATCACACTGTCAGTAAATGTTCTAACCTCTCTGCTTCCAACCCAGCTTCCTGCTAATGCATACTAGGAGGTATCAGCTGGTGGTTCAAATGCTTGTGCCCCTGTCATGCATGTGGGAGACACGAATGGAGTGTTGTGCTCCGGGTTTGGGCTTGCATGCTGCAAGCATTTGGGAAGAGAACCAGGAGATAATCAACCTCTCTCTCCTGCTCTTTTCTCTCTTTCTCTTTCTCTATCTTCTCTCTCTTTTCCATCTCCTCACCTCCTCTGTCTACCTTTCAAATACATGGAAACTAACATAAAAAAAAACAAGATTTTGAGAAAACAATGCAGGAAAGTCTTACAAATATCCAGTTAACTCTGCCTTGAAATGAGGAGGCATACTGGAAACTTAAGAAAATCATGTGAAATAATCTGATTTCAAGAACTTGGTTTTAACAATCACAGATGGATAGAGCTTTGTTGTTCATGCAGGAGTTAACTGTTATAATCAAGTCACAAATAACAGTCCCACTTATTTTTAGTAAGTTTTTAGAATATGTTTTACATTTTTACAACATACATTACTTTTCTACACACAAGCAGGTATTCACATGCAGTACTAATACACTGAGCACTCTAAGGATAAATTATCAATACTACAGAAAAGAAATATATCTGATCACTTCACAACTTCAATCCATTGATTGATATTCATTCAACAATATTATTTACTGTCATTTTCCCCTTAAGATTCATTTTTTTTTGAAAGGCAGAGTTACACAAAGAGAGGAAAAATAGAGATCTTCCATCCACTGGTTTTCCCTAAAGGGCCACAACATCCTGGAGCTGAGTCTATCCAAGCCAGGAGCTAGGAGCTTCCTCCTGATCTCTCATAAAGTTGCAGGGTCCCAAGCACTTGGGCCATCCTCTGCCACTTTCTCAAGCCAGGAGCAGGGAGCTGTTTTGGAAGTAGGACAGCTAGGAATTGATCTGGGGACCCATATAGGATGCAGGTGCCCCAGGTGGAGGCTTAACCTACTCTGCCATAACACTGAGCCCCTATTTACTGTCTTAAGAATAAAACAAAAACTCTTCACTATATAGAATGTACATTCCCTCATGGGTAGACAGACACTATTACCATAATAAATCACATACTTTTTTCAAATTATATATTACAATGGGGAGAAAAAAATCCAGAGCAGGTTCAAGCATTTTATGAGCACAGACAATGGAGACAGGTTGCAATTTTGAACAAGATGGTTAAATAGATTTCAATGAAGATGTGTCATTCAGGTGCTACATACATATGTGGGGAAAGACTATAAGGCCAAGGAAACTAGAGCAAAGCCATGAGCCAGAGCATGCTGGGAATGTTGCAAGAACATGAGGAAATTCAGTAAAAATTAAACAGAATGACCAAAAGAGAAAATAACAAAAGAGCCAGAGGTAAGGAGGGCAGATCACACAGTGTGATATATACATCACTGAAAGATCAGAACTTGAGTCTACATGAAGCAAAAAGCCAATCTTGGTCTTGAGCAGAAAATAGAGCCAGCTCAACAGTATTGCTGCCTACTACATGCTATTATGCAATAACAAATTTCAATGTTCTATATAAATGTGATAGATCACAGAATGGTTCCTCTAAAATCTTACTTTCTGAGGAGCTTCTGTACTCAGGCACTTAGGTAAAAGCCAATCATTGAATTGTTCTCTATGGCCAGGTGCTATTTGTTAATTAATTCAACTAATATTGAGCACTTACCCTGTGCTAGGTGCAACTCAGATTACAGACTGATATCAAGGACCCAAACACAAAAGAACAAAAGACACAGGGAGGGAAAAGACATTAGAAAACCATCTGGGTTCTAGTTTTCGCTTTCATACCTGTTTGCTGTACGGTCTTGGATAGACACCTCAACCATTTCAGCCTCAATTTTCTCATCTATAAAAATTTCTCATCTATAAAGGGGATAGCAAAAGTAGCATTCACACTACCAGGTTTTTACAAACATGGATCCTGTTGCATATGGAGAGTAAATCGGAAAGAAGTACATAAGGAGAAGGGAGAGCAGCCAGGGGCCTCCTGTGATGGTCAAGGGAGAAGACAGTCATGAGCAATCACCGAGCAGGGCCTGCACCCGGAGGGCCCAAGGTTGGCTTAAGGCTTAAGGTTATGCTATGTCAGGCTCAAAATACTTCAACATTTTAAAATGTTTGAAAGTTTTTCATTAGAAAGAGAAAAATATGGAGCTAATCCTGTTGTAAGCAATTGAGGTTTTTACCACCAGAGTTCTAGAATTTCATAAGATACCTTAGCCTGGGTCTTTTTCAACCATGTACTGGATTGAAGGTGGACTTTAATATCCTTCCAGACTAAGAAGTGTAGTTCTAATTTGCTCCTTTCCTTTTTTAATTTCTATAAATCTTACATTTGGAATATTGAGCCTCTTGAAAAATTTTTACTTATTTTCCACCCCTCCCTTACTATTTCTGTGTCTTTATGTTTTAGTTCTACTTTCAGAGAAATTTCTTCAGCTTTATCTCATAACTCAAATTTAGTCAAATTTGTTTCTTTTTGGTTTATTTTGCTGGTTATTAAGTAATAATTCACAGTTTTATAGACTCCTGTTTTGCTTTCACAGATGTTGTTTTGTCTCTACAGAGAACTGACAAGATTCCTAGCGGAACCAGGATGCCTGCTGTTGTAGCCAACAAAGGGAAGGTTTTCTCTCTCTCTCTCTCTCTCTCTCTCCCTCTGTCTCTGTCTGTCTCTGTCACACACACACACGGATAATAGTTACGTACTTGGATCACCGCGACCCAAATGGGAGACCCAGATTGAATTTTGGTCTGCTGGCTTTGGCCTGACCCAGGTTTGGCTAACTGCAGGCATATGGGATATGAACCAGCAGACAGAAGATGGCTGTCTCTTGACCTTTCTGCTCTCAAATAAATAAAAATTAGTTAATGTTAAATTTTTTTAAAAAAGAAAGGAATAAAAAAGAGTGTTTGCAGACAAATAGCATGCTTTTTCACAAATAATTTTACTTAAATATAAACAGAACAATACTGGAAGAAAATATTTTCTGGAGAGGTAAAATGGAATCTCGAAAATATAGATTAGAAAATGACTTTCTAGTTTGCAAACCATTTTACATCATTTGAAATAATTGCCAGGTACATATATTACTGGGATGGCATTAACATTTTGTTATACTCAGAGGTGTAGTAAAAACATAGTTGTTTTGTTTGCTTATTTTTCATAATTAGTCATATTCCTACTTTGTAGTAGGGAAAGAGATAAAATTTTTTAATTTTTGAAATAAAACATTTTTGCCTCTCGTACTTTAAAGTGTTTGGCAATTCTGTTTCATTTCGTTTGGTTTGTCCTACATGTTTACCCTTGAGTCTCCACTCCCAACAACTGTCCCTAACTGGCATGGAGCTGTCTGGAAGGAGAGGGCTCAAGGGTTCACACGGAACTGAAAGGCCCTGCCTTAGATGTGCATAGCCTGTGAGGTGTGGCAAGAAAGGACCCATCTCTGACACGTCACCTGTTCCTGAGTCTACAGCCTGTGGAGGAGGAGTGTGAAACACACCCTGTGTCTGCCCATCTGTGGTACTGCCCCGTCCTCTCCTGCTGGGACTCCCCAAGCCCAACAGGGTGCTCCTGCTGAGTGGTGGACACTCAACACATCAAGAGAATGGAACCATCTGCCCACAACAGCCACCCCCCCGAATAAGATCTCACACGCCCTCATCTGGTCTAAAATTCCTTGCTTCAGGATTTCAGCCTGGAAAGGGAAGGATGCGACATTTGTGTCTCTTTCTTGTTCTTGCCCCTCCTCAATCTCCTCAATCACAGCACTGGCAGGAGATTCAGACCTTCTTTCTTCAAATCCCTGTTGTGCCCTAACATAATAAGCCTCATGGCTTACCCAGCATCTTTAGAGGCAATATCACTTTAAAGTTAGGGAGAAGTTTTTATCTAAGTTGCCAGGTAAGGCTCTTCATGCATTAATGGAAGCTACCCAATCAGGAAAACGCCTTTTCTTTCTCTACAAAGCCTACATTTCAAGGTCACTGTAAGACCCTTTCTTTTAGGTAGTGAAAAGCAGTGCCATTCTTTTCATTTTTTTAGTTAAAATTTGCAAAATTATATACTTGTAGGGTTCTTATCATTATTACAAGAACTTTTTTCTTGCTAGTCAGAAGTAGTGATATCACCTATTGTTCCCTTTTTATTCATAATGTGCAAAATTATATAATAGTACAGATAATAATAAATGATCGTTTTTGTGTTCTTCCATCTGTATCCCATCATTCTTTGCTGCACTATGCTAAAAACAACTTCTGGATATTGTATTATTTTCTTTTTGTATTCCTTCAGCAATTCCAAATATCACCAGCAGCTCACAAGAAATACCAGTTGAATATTGACTTCTTATTTTCTTCGCACTTGAATATTATAAGTAAATAAGGAAGAAAATCTTGAGCGCAAAGATGCCATTTTCTTGGCAAATTGGGAAAATGCCAAATGTAATTGTCTTGCTATATTTTAATTGTTAAAAGCTTACCTATAAACTACTTTTTCCATTTTGAAGATTAAATGCTTACTTGATAATTATTTGCTCTTTAATTTTCAATTTAAAGTTTTTCATATTTAACATTTTGGCATTCTTTCAGTTAATTTCTTTTTATTATTGATTCACACTGAATCCAAGTATTTCAAACTTTAACTTTTTCTTTTAGTGTTCTCATGTGAATGAATAGTGTTCTTAATGCATTAAGCAAAAGAAAATCAGAATGAAAATTACTAAGTGTAATTATATTTTAAGAAAATAGATGGGTATACATTTTTAAAAGACATAATGATGTGGTTGCATTTATAGAACTGAACCACATTTTTCCCTTTAAAGTTTTCAGATATTCTATAATGTAACTATAGCACATTTACAGAGAAATCAAATTTTTTAAATAGAAAAAATACAGATTGCAAGGATTTTTGTAATGTCATTTTCTGATCTATTTTTCTTCTTTTCATCCAGTGGTCTTGCCAAATTATAAATTATTTCCACTGTTTATTCAGTTACACAATGTATACCAAAAGTTCCAGATGGCATCTCACAACAAAGTTAAAACAATCTTGTTCCTATTAAACATACTCCATGGAAAACTTCAAAAGATAAATGATGCAAATGTATTTTGGCAGGGAAACCAAGCACTTTAAAATACTTACATCTTTTATTTTTTAACTCTCAGGGAATATGGGAAGGCTTTGTAACACAGGGCAAATGATGTGAAAATTCTGTTGGTTACGCAAAAACAGAGCTAACAGGGAGTAGGGGACCCTGAGTTCTAACTTCTATTCTGCTCTAGCTAGCTCTGCAATGTATGAGTCTAGCCGAGACTGTTGTCAGATACAAAACCTGGAGAATATTCATCTTTCTCACTTCACAGTGCTGGTTAGCAAAGTTAAAGATTATGTTGACATTCTTTTAACACTATTGTTAATGAATCAGTGTGTAACCCTCTAAGGAGAGCTGGAATAGTAATTTAGCACAGGGTTTTACTAGCAATCATATTAAACTGGCCAGACAGAAATGAGAGTTTGAGAGAATCGGCAAGATCTAAAATGAGAAAGCAAAAAAAAAAAAAGGAAGCTGGAACACACACAGGCTATTCAAGGTTATTCAAATAAAAGGTATGTGATTATTCAAGACTGTTAGCTTTAATTAGCCAAAAATGGATTATCTTTTAGTGAACTGTGTGGGTCAATGGGCTTGCCCAGATAACATCCACCTCTTCCAAAGGAATGCAGGCAAATTTCCTAAAATTTATATATTTAAAAGACTGATTTTTGCAAAGTTAATCATAAATTTTCAAAATTTTCTTTTGAGTATTAAATTGATGTTATGGTAACTATGTTGAGAACCTTTCTTTTTGGATCTTAGAGAAGCCTCTAAGTTACTGCTGTCAAGATGATATCCCTAATGGTGTTCTAATTTCTGCTTTGCTGTTCTTTACCATTAATGCATACACACACATATCCATGAATCTTTGCTTCATAGATACCCGTTTTGTTAACCTGCTGTAGGCGCTTAAACTACATTCATGGAAATGAAACAAACTAATCATTCAGATCTGACTGCCATTTGGTGTGTATGTAGGCTTCGCCATAGAAAATTTTCCACTTGTATAGGATCCCATAGTCCAGGAGAAAGGTGGTTGCTTCTTGCAGACTATTATTCAAGTGTCTCACATGTTTTAGGTTTTTTATAGGACATAATGGAAGAAATGTATGAGTAATGCAAATCATACAAAGAAAATGATACTGTGAGAATTTTTTCTTTGTCTTGAGATAATTAGAAATCTCTCAAAGTGAATATAATTCACTCAGCATTTACAATATCTTATTTTTCTAATTCTTCGGTACAATTAGAAAGAACTGACGGGGGAAGATATACATTGCAATAGTGTCTCTTGTGTTACCTTTGTGCCCCATTGAGCAACCCAAATTATTTTTGTCAGCCAGTTAGCATTTCAGCCACCTTTGACTTCCTTGGTGTTTATCCAAATATTTGCCTTTTGATGTCATGTTCACGCCATGGCCAGGGCGATTTTTAAACATTAAGTTCTACCTTTGGACTTCAGGGCATTAACAAATGATTAGCATTTCAACACTGCTTAAATAAAAAGAAAGACATTTCAAAGCAGGTGGATGTGGATCATTATAGTAAAAAACTAACATGTACCCATTACTTGTCATGTGCCAAGCACAGGCTTTTGCAGAGATTATTTCATTTTGCTCTCACAACAAAAGGTAAATGAGTCTTGGACAGGTTAGGAAATTCACCCAATCCAGAGACTTCTTTAAGAAAGAAGAGACGAGTCAAACCGAAAGCTAATTTAAACACCTACCTCTTACATGGAACATGTTCCTTAAATCTTACAGCGAGTTTACTGTTTCTAATATGGTCTGCCATGAAAAACATGGACAACATGGTCTTCCCACTTTTCTGTCTAATCCTTTTGTATCTGTACCCAGAGCTACAATTGAAGGAGAAGAAAGAAAAGGAAATGAGAACAAGAAGTAGAAAAAGAAAGGAAGGAAGCAGAGGAAGGTGGTAGATAAGGAAGACAAAAGTAATAATAAATTGGCACTTCTTCCATGAAGAATGAAAGCTAATCCCCAAAATATACATTTGCATCTTATTAGAGTGACTTCCTATGGTATTGTGTCTCAGGGCCACACCCATCCTTATTTGCTTTACTTTATACAATTTTGAATTGGAGCATGCAAATTCCATTTCTTCTCTAGCTATTTCCTCTTAAAATCTGCCAAAGCAAACAGTAGGAAAAAAAATATCAGAAGGCAGGGGGAAGATTAATTAATAGGGAAAATAGGGAAAGAAACAATATGGAGAACAGCAGATGCTGATGGAGTAGGAAAGAAAGAGGCAACTCAGGAATTCATGAACAAAATGGATGTTTGCAAATATCAATAAAATTGGAAGACTGCTCAAAAGAAGGAGAAAAAGCACTCTGAAATTGAATTAAAAACAACATGTAAACAGAGCCACACAGTGTGAAGGAAAATCATCAGGGCTTCTGCCTCCAGCAGTGGCAGGCCAGATGACTGAGCGCTTGCAATCAACAGAATTTCAATTTGCAATGGAAACGCACTGCAAACAAGAGGTGACATGGGATTTCAAGAACACAGGGCAAGCAGCTTCAAACACACACTAGACAAAGGGCAATGTGAGGCATACAGGAGAAGCCTGGACCTAGATATCTGGGCAGGGAGCGTAACTGTGGATGCTGGCATTTCTAAGCTGGCATAATGAGATGTATTCTAAGAAAGTGCAGAGGAGGTAGAGACAGGAACTGATGTCTGCTGCAAAGCAAAAGGCCATTGCCAAGGTGGAGCAGCCACGCAGCGTTAACAAGATGTAAAACAAATACTTAGAAAATATCCAAAGTTTATTCTTCACAGTGATGCTGCCGATGTGTACCATTTGTACCCACACACTATGTATGACAGTATTTATGACATAGCATTTTTCTGAAAGCTATGGGCAAAATGGATCAGGAGCCATGAGAACATTCAGGCCATTTGCCATGATAATCCACAATTTGAGTTCATCTATTTAGAGTATTCAGAGATGTGCCTGAAAATTTATATTCATAGTAGTTCCTGAAAATATTAAGTTGCAACTACATGCACTAAATACGCCCTATTCAAATGGACTCCTCTTTCCATCCTAGTTCATTGAATATTTGCATAAAGAAGTGTGCCTACACTGAAAACTTCAATCATAGCTCTTAATTAAGTAACCTAATAATGCAGAGTTCATGATCAGGAAGATGACATTGAAGAAAAAGCAAAGAAAAGAAAATGCATAGTTATGTAATCCACAATAGATATTCTATGGGTTAAATAAAAGTTCAATTCACATGAGAATAAGAAATAATGAATGAATTTAAACATTATGCCTCAATCACTTCCTCCAGGAAGCCCTCCCAAGCCACCTATAATGTGGAATAGTCTCCCTGCCTCTGAGCATCCACTGCTCTGTACGCTTCCTCCTACCACATATCGCTTAAGAGTGCTCCATCAGGAAGTTTGTTTCTGTATTCCACCCCTTCTCACCTGATGTCTTTATCTCTGTAGCGCCCTTGCCCAAAGAAGCATTCAAGAAACTGAGGATGGAAGATAATAGGTAAAGTTTATTATTTCCTGAAAAAGGGAATTACTTGTATTCCTTTAATAAAATCATATGAATAGCTGAGTCCCCCAGTTTGTGGACAAAGCCTGTGCTGCGCTTCTGTTACTGGCCTTTCCAGATCTTCATTATGCCCTTTTCCACTCTGTGCTACAAGAAGGTGCCCTGATCGTGAGCAAGATCCCTTCCCCTCTGGGTCCCGTGGGTGCTGGCAGCAGGAAGCCTGGGAGCAGAGAGGAGGTGGGAGGAGACTGAGGTGAGGATGCGTACTTCACTGCAGAGTCTGTCAGTCTTTAGGAACCCGCCTCCCTCCATGGGAAGTCCCAGATCTGGTTGGCAGTCACCATGCCCACCTGCCCTGCCCTACCAGCTCCTTCAGGCCTGCTATGAACATTGGTTTCCTAAGATCTTCCCAAACATTTGTAAACAAATTCTGTGTCAGGTGAGTTTGTCCAGGTGTTTCTTTTGAAGCACGAAAGGTCATAACTCAGATTCTGCATGAGACCTTTTAAAAAAAGACAAATTTTTGGTTGACATTAGGGTCTTTTAAATGTTCTACTCCAAAGACACAATAATGACTATCAAGAAAAACTTTTTAAATGTGTTACTGACAAAGACATGTTAAGAGTTTTACTGGGAAGAAGAGTTTGTGCCTTGGGAAATTCATAGTGTAGTTGGGAAAATAGCACAAAACAAGCTATAATCAAGATTGTTCATTGTTATGTTTTCCCCAAAGTAACTTGAAAATTAAACTTAAGAACAATGAATATTAAGAATTCCAGCATGACAATGTCTCGGTTAAGCTCGCAATTTTTGTATCCTTTGTTCCTCTGCTGAGGATATGCTACACATAAATACTGAAAGAAAGGTATTAATGAAATGAATGAACCAGGAAGAAAGCTTAAACGGGAAGCAAACAAAACAGGAAATATCAACTTACACTTGCATAAAAGGAAAGATTTCACACTAGGACTATTTAGCACCATTCTAACCATCAGATAATAAAAACCTAACCAACTTGTTTATGGCCCAATTAAAAAGTAAATATTTATCAATAAATTCGTGAAATTGATTGGTATACATACATATAGAGCAAAAATGCTGCAAAAATTGGATGAAAACAACAGATACTATTTAACAGACATCTACACTCTATTAGCTTATTTATATAGATTAACCATTATCCTCATATCCCTACCCAAAAGAATATGGTCAAGGAAAACTTCTAAGAGAAGGTGGTATTTGTGTTGACTCGAAAAGAAGAATCAGGAATCATCTAGGGAGATGAAAGAAGGTTTATTAAAGGTAGAACAGTATCGTGTGCAGAGTCACAGAGACCAGAGGGCAGGATACATTTCAGGAATTTCAGGCATGTCAGGACTGAGAGAGGAAGGGACCCTGGAGACAAGGCAGGATCTATCCCAGAGACCCACGGGGCTCCCATTGCCGCAGGGAACTGGGTAATCCAGGATTTGTTCTCAACATGTGTGTGGAGCAGCAGAATATAGGCGATAACTGTTATAAAGGCTTAAATAAATAACTAGGCAACCAGCAAGTATGCATAAAGCATTGTTCACAACTAGCTCCTTTTCTTAGATTGTTGCCCCCGCACTGCTAAACCTGACTATTTTCTAAGATAGGCCACCTGAGGCTCTGGCCCCACCGGCCTTTCAGAATCCATCATGTCCCGGTGAGCATGTTTTCCAAAGTTGTTTTTATCATGCCAGATACCCCCAGCACTGCAGCACTCACCGGGACAAGAGTGCCACCTCGTGTTGCATCACTGCCTGTTCACTGTCCCCAGTAAGCTCTTTCCACTTGAACTGCTGGGGTAGAAGGCATCTGAAGCTTCCTTCCAGGAAAAAATATATAAGATGGAAGGGAAAAATGTTAACAAATGAGCTTTTCAAATAAAACAGAGGGCTCAGGGCTCTGGTAGCTGAGACACTGGTTGCTACATACTTTCAAGTGTGTGGCCTATCTCTTTTGAACTCCTGCTGACTTGGGATTTTTTGCAAAAAAAAAAAAAAAAAGATGTTTAAAAGTACAGCTGAAAGTATGATCTAATAGCTGAAATAGGTTAAATAGAGGGCCACCCTGATGTCTCTCCTAGAAGTCCTTACTCAATAGTAAGTCCTTAGAAAGGGATCCAAGAGACTGTTTGAAAATACATTCCTTTATGTCTGCAAAAGAGGCTACAAGTCTGCAGGCAGACCAACTATTTAAACTATTTTGAAAGAAGTGTTGCAGAAAGAAATTTCCCTCAATTCCTGGAGGAGGACCATGTGTAGATCTGTTCTGTGCCTTCTTGCACAGGCAGTCTGGCTTTACTTTTCTCCTATTCTAGTTTCCTTTTTTCTTACAGAGGTTGAAAACTGAGCTCCAAATACAGGGAAGTCCTTTGCTTTTTTCTCAAAGTTGCTGTGGATTTACTGTTGCTTCAAAGCTAAAAACACCACTGGACACACATTGGGAGCACAGAATGACAACTGATAGGCTGCCCAGCTCTCTCTGGCTCTAAAGCACCTGTGCCCACGACCATCATGCTCTGTTGCCTCAAACTTTTAAAAAGCAAGCTAGCTTAAAAAATGACAGAGTTAATATTGTCACAAGGGTAGATGTTGTGGTCACATTATTGTAATAGAAAAATCCACAAATAAATCCCTGCATCTATGATCAACTGATTTTCATCAAGGGTGAGAAAACCAGTCGATGGGGATACAGTCTATTCAACAAGCTGACCTGAGGAAATTGGATAGCAACCTGCCAAAGGATAAAATTGGATCTTTACCTTATGCAATATGCAGAATTACTCAAAAAGGATCAAAGATCCAAATGTAAGAGCAAATACTAGTGATCTCTTAGAAGAAAATATAAGCAAAAATCATTGTGATCTTGGATTAGAGGTTAGTTTTTATGCAAGACACAAAAACCATGGCAGCAATGATTGGGAAACCAGACAAAGGGAACACCAACCAAAAAACAAACAACCTTTTTGTTCCTAAAGACACTATCAGTAAAATGAAAATGCAAATCCACAGAACAGAAGAAAATTTTTGAGAATGTTATATATACATACTGAATATTAAAAAAACTCAGTAATAAATAAAAATAAACAGCTCTATATTCAATTCTGGAAATGGTCCAACTATGCAGTTTTCAAAAGAGATATGGCTATTAAAAGTACAAGAGATACCCAATATCACTAGCCATCAAGGAAATGCAAATCAAAACTCCACAGTGCCATTTCACATCTATTAGGGTAACTTATTCAAAAATATAGAGAATAGCAAGTGCTAGGATTTGGAAAAATGAGAACCCCTATACATTGTGTGGAATTGTCAAGAGGGAGCAGCTGCTTTGAAAAATCTGAGGGCCTGGCATGGTAGCCTAGTGGCTGAAGTCCTTGCCTTGTGTGCTCTGGGATCCCATATGGGCGCCGGTTCATGTCCCAGCAGCCCCGCTTCCCATCCAGCTCCCTGCTTGTAGTCTGGGAAAGCAGTGAAGGACGGCCCAACCCCTTGGGTCCCTGCACCCACGTGGGAGATCTGAAGGAGGCTCCTAGCTCCTGGCTTCAGATCAGCTCAGATCTGGCCATTGCAGTCACCTGGGGAGTGAATCATCAGACAGATCTTCCTCTTTGTCTCTCCTCCTCTCTGCATATCTGATTTTCCAAGAAAAATAAATAAATTTTAAAAAAAGAAAGAAAAGCAATCTGATTGTTCCACAATGATTAAATATAGCTGCTATAGGACCTAACAATTCCACTCCAAGTATACTCAAGGGAAATAAAAGAATACTTGTATATCCTCACAAATACATATAGACAACTATTCATAGAAGCATTATTCAGAATGGCCAAAAAGTAGAAACAACCCAAATGTGTATGAACTGATGAATGGACAAATAAAGAGTATTAAACTCAGACAATGAGAAGTTATTCAATAATAAAAATAAATCAGATAGAAATACATGCCATATTCTGAGTAATTCTTAAAACACCAGGCTAAGTGGTCACAAAGAACCACGTTTTATTATGCATTTATATGACTTTTTAAGAATGGGAAAAGTCAGAGTCAAATAGCTGGGGAGGATCAGGGATGGCACTGAGGGAGGATGGTGGGCCAGGGATGCAGTGCTTTTTTTAAGTAGTAAAAATTTTCTGAAATTATGGTGATGGCTGAATAATTCTATGAATATACTAAAAGAAAAATTCTGTTACACATCTCAAATGAATGAATATACAGCATGCTAATTACATCTCAATGAAAATGTTTAAAAAGTTAATTCTATGGGCCCAGCATGGTAGCCTAGTGGCTAAAGTCCTTGCCTTGCACTTGCTGGGATCCCAAATGGGTGCCAGTTCACACTTGGGCTGCTCCGTTTTCCATCTAGCTCCTTCTTGTGGCCTGGGAAGGCAATGGAGGATGGCTCAAAGCCTTGGGACCCCATGCCTACATGGGAGACCTGAACGAAGCTCCTGAGTACAGATCAGCTCAGCTCCAGCCATTGTGGCTACTTGGAGAGTAAATCAGCAGATAGAGGATCTCTGTCTCTCCTCCTCTCTGTGTATCTGACTTTCTAACAAAAGTAAATAAATGTTAAAAAAAAAAAAGCTAATTCTAGGTGGTAGATACTGAGGAATATTTTGCACTGAATACAGAAGCAGAGTGATGGTTATAAGTCAGACATGAATGTGGAAAGTAACTCCAGGCCTCGTGTAGTTGACCTGCACAAATGTATATAAGACATTACCGGCTCCAAGAACAAATGAAGTAATGAACAACTGAAGGAAAGGCACGTAGCACCGTCACATTGCTACTAAGGTTTACTTGATACTGAAGATGTCACAGAAGTCTTCTGTGCTCAAAAAGAGTTCAAGTTTCAGGTTTCCTTGGCCATGAGGAGCAGAGGAAATCAATGTCTTGTGCTACAAATGAATGATAGGTAAAACCTAGACAACTTCCATCTCCTCATATTAAACTTAAGACAACAATAACCAATACGGAGTCAAGAACTCACATTACTTCAGGAGAAGCCTTACTAATAAATTACTCTTTGAAAATCATGGATTGCTAAAGAGTTACCATTCAATATAGAGATGTAATAACAATGTAGAATTGCTTTTTTAAAATATTTATTTTACCAAAAATAAACCATTTAAGAATTCAATGTAGAGGACCCGGCGGCATGGCCTAGCGGCTAAAGTCCTCATCTTGAACGCGCCCAGGATCCCATATGAGTGCCGGTTCTAATCCCAGCAGCTCCACTTCCCACCCAGCTCCCTGCTTGTGGCCTGGGAAAGCAGTCGAGGATGGCCCAAAGCTTTGGGACCCTGCACCCGTGTGGGATACCTGAAAGAAGTTCCTGGCTCCTGGCTTCGGATCAGCATAGCACTGGCCATTGCAATCACTTGTGAAGTGAATCATCGGACCGAAGATCTTCTTCTCTGTATATCTGACTTCCCAATAAATACATAAATAAATAAATAAATAAATAAATAAATAAATAAATAAATAAATAAATAAATGTAGAATCTATCAGGAATGTTCTGAGCACATATTCAGCTCAATTTCTTTCACATTCTCTATATGTGTTTTATTTATAAAATGTCTTCATGATTTATTGCTGTAGTGTTATATGCATTATTCATATGTGCATGTGTTTCCTTCTAAATTCTAATTGGAGATTATTGCTTTTAAATCTTTTAATGTAAGCTAATATTCAATTATGGATGAATGTATGTGCGAATTAAATTTTTTATTATTAATTACATTGCATTATGTGACACAGTTTCATAGGCTCTGGGATTCCCCCAACCCCTCCATGAACCCTCCCCACATGATGGATTCCTCCATCTTGTTGCAGTATTACAGTTCAAATTCAGTCAAGATTCTTTCTTTGCAAGCATAGAGTCCACATCTTATTGTCCAGATAAATTCAACAGTTTCTTGGGGAGACCATCTCTGATCTGAAGGTGGAGCCAGCAGAGTATCATCCCAATCAATTAAAAGCCCCGACATAACATCAGTAACCATTTATAATGTTATGGAATTAATTGACATGGTATTGAGTAACCAATATGTTTAAAAAATGCAAGTTTTTTTTTTTAAGATTTATTTTATTTATTGGAAAGTCAGATATACAGAGAGGAGAAGAGACAGAGAGGAAGATCCTCTGTCCGATGATTCACTCCCCAAGTGAGCACAACGGTCGATGCCATGCCAATCTGAAGCCAGGAGCCAGGAACTTCTTCTGGGTATCCCACACAGGTGCAGGGTCCCAAAGCTTTGCTGTCCTCGACTGCCTTCCCAGGCCACAAGCAGGGTGCTGGATGGGGAGTGGAGCTGCTGGGATTAGAACTGGTGCTCATATGGGATCCCGGGGTGTTCAAGGCGAGGATTTTAGCCAGTAGGCTATGCCGCCGGCCCAAAATTGTATATTTTCTTAATAATGGAAATGTGTCCAATCTGAATTCTGTGCAACATCTCAGTGCCTTGACTTGGATTGAAAAAAGGCTCATCAGCCTGTGTCAGGACAGTGTCAATAAACAAACTGAAAGGGTAGATATGACTTTGAGATTGTAAGGTGTCTAATCTGAACTGTTTGGAAAACATGTAGTCCAAAGACATGCTTCCTGAAAATTGTAGTGTGCATTTGATATTGTAGAAGTTGGGTTTAGCTCAGTTTAACCTACTCTAGTAAATCATTATAAACTAATTTAAAAAGTTGATAAATACAACACAGTGTCTAACAATTACTTTAAATCACCAGAGCACACAGGACATGAACTGGTGCCCCTACTGGCTCCTAGCAGTTGCAAGGTGAGGTTTTAGCTATTGAGCCATTGAATCATCATCCTGGGTCTGAATTTCTCGAGTTTTTAAAAGAGAAATTGGAGCCCTAGAATGGGAAAATGATTATTGTGGTTATATAATTACTCAGGACCAAATCTTCAATAGAGTCTCCCTCCCTTTCTCTCCAAACAGAATTCCCCAAGTTTATATAAACTATCCATAAATTTGAAAAGGACTAGAGCAGGCCAATCTAGTTATGTATCTTTATGAAAGAAGAACACATGCCAAGAGTCTTTCTGACAAGAAAATGCTAAATTATGCTTCTCACTGATGAATAGCATGTATATCTAATAAGGTACTTAAGTTTAAAAAAAATGCTCCTATTTATTTTTGGAAACACTACACATCAGAACCTGATTTGTTGCTTAAATAACAGATTTAAGAACATTATGGGGAAAATCATAATTATGAAAGCTAAACTTCAAAATGTGTTATGTCACATCACATGATGGGTAGCAAAAAATTTAAAAAGGCAAATATCCAACCAGTGTTTGAAAACTGTCGTCTGAATTTTTGTAAATGAATAACAAAAGATTGAAGTGCTGATATCAATCTTTCTTCATTTCCATTTTACTTGTTAATATAAGTAAATAAACCAATCAATATTTATGATGATCATACCTACTCATCAATTGCAGTCACGGGGAAGCTATGAACACAAGAATTTGGTAAAAATCAATGAAAGAATTCTATAATAATTGTGCTAATATAATATAAAATTGACAATAAACAGCACTACTTTGCTTTCTATAAATTGTGTGCTTTAATCCTTTATGTCAATAGATTCATGTTATTATAAATTTTTCTCAGAGCTAGTGATTGAATACTTACATCCACATACTGTGAATAGAGAAAACTTCTGATGTTCAACAAATGCATTTTTTAAAAGATTTGTTCTTATAATATGAAACTCAGAGTACAAAGAGAGAGGGAGAGACAGAAAGATACATATCTTTGATCTTCTGGTTTACTCCCTGGATGGCTGCAACAGCCAGGACTGCACCAAGCAGAAACTCCAAAGCCCAGAATTTCTTCTGGGTCTTCTGTGTGGATGCAGAGGCCCAAACACTTGGGCCTTTTCCACTGTTTTTCCAGGCTATTATCAACAAGCTGGATCAGAAGTAGAGCAGCTAGACACAATCAACCATTAGGGATGTTCTCACTATACCACAACTTCAACTCCATCAAATACAATTAACATTCTTGGGCCTAGTGGCTAAAGTCCTTGCCTTGAACACGCCACCGGGATCCCATATGGGTGCCTGTTCTAATTCCAGCAGCTCCACTTCCTATCCAGCTCCCTGCTTGTGGCCTGGGAGGGCAGTTGAGGATGGCCCAAAGCTTTGGGACCCTGCATCCGTGTGGGATACCCAGAAGAAGTTCCTGGCTCCTGGCTCCGGATCGGCACAGCATTGGCCGTTGCGCTCACTTGGGGAGTGAATCATTGGATGGAAGATCTTCCTCTCTGTCTCTTCTCCTCTCTGTATATCTGACTTGGTAATAAAAATAAATAAATCTTTAAAACAAGTATTTTTTTAAAACATAATTAATATTTTATACATTTATAGACCTATGAAACGTAGGATTTCTGTTTTCTTTTGTATTTATTGGGGGGTAGGGCACTTCCATCCACTATTTTGCCCTTCAAATTCTCATAAAGGTCTCATAAAAGCCCAGAGCTGGAACTTCAATCCAGGCCTCCCACAGGGTATCAGGAACCAATCAGCTAAACCATCCCAGCTGCCTCCCACAGTTCACATGAGCAGAAAGCTGGAGTCAGGAGATAGGCATCAAACCCAGGCTTGACAGTGTGGGACACTGATGTCTCCATCACCAGGACAAAGGCCCAGCCTCAAATCTATGTCTGTATGAATCTGTTTCTTGTTGCTATGTGAAATACAAAGATACAGTTTTCTCAAGGAGCTAAAAATCCAACAGAGGATACAATTGGGATAAATGTAACTGTAAGTTGAAGCAATATGAATAGCCATCAACAATGAAAAACATCGTAATGAAGCCCAAAGCCAGAAATGTCTACTCTCGAATTAGGTATGATTTACATACATTCCCGGACTAAAAGAAGTAGTGTTTATCACGGTGCTTTGTGCAGAGTAAGTGATCAACATACATGCCTCTTGAATTACACTAAAGATAATTATACCAGGAAAAACATAACAAATTTTATGGGGATGAACTAGCTAGGGATTAGATCAAAGAAGCCCATGGGTGACTAAGCAGAAAAGCAGTGACGGGAAGGGAAAGGAGGAGAGGAAGCTTTCTAATAGGCACACCTGTGCTGAGACGGGTACGGCCCTGTGGGGCATTTGGCATTCTCAGAAGTCCTTGGAACAAGCTTGGGCAGCCTCCGCCACTAAACAGGACTAAAGCGAATGAAAAGGAGATGAATCTATTAATTGTGTTCCTTTATGTTATTTTGAGTTATTTTGAAAGGCAAATATAAGTTTCCTTCCAAACCTTCTGAATTAACGTATATAAATGAAAAATACAAATGGCCCTGACAATTCAAAATGCACAAAAAGTATGCTACTATACACTAAAATGGGGTAGGGATGCACCCAGAGTACATCTAGATAGAGGATAATTTAAAATCTTAGCTTAAGTTATTGTGAAATGCAAAGGGTGGCGTGGTAGAAAACCAAATGTGTTAAGTACATACGCAAATTAGAGAGAGACGAGAGACAATCCAACAAAGCAAGAAGAACAAAATAAAACTATATCCAGGCACTGAGTAAACACCAAAAAGACAGTAGAAAAGAGAGAAAGTCTGCAAGTTAGAAAATCTGATAAATAGAGAAGCTTTCAGCCATCAGGGGAAGATAGAGAGAAATCAAGAGAAAGCATACTAAGAATGGAAAGGAACAATCTAAGAGAAAATAACCAAGAAATCCATACAATTATGGGATAATAGTGTATAATTTTGCAAACTTTTTTGTACTTTATTTTGTTGATATCAATAGGAAGTAAGCTTACAGAGATCTAATTAAACTAAATGTACAAAAGTACTTCAAAACAGTTTATGGAAATGGAATTAAAAGATAAAGCTATTTTGGTGAAAAATTTGCAATCCACATCTAAGAAGGCTCTTTCAAAAGTTAGGAAAAGCATTGTGGAAAAAAAAAACTATACATGAATTTCAAAAAATTTTTGCGCCAAAATAAGTTTATCTTTTTAGTTCATTTTCCATAAACTTTTTGAAGTACTTCAAAGAGAAAATCTTTCCACCATACTCTCCAACTACCTAGCATCTCTCCCAAAGGTGTCCTAACATTCACTATTCACCTGTGAATACTTTCAAAGAAATTTTTATTCATCTACAAGTTCATAGAATTATAATTTTTGTTACTCTTCTCACATATAAAATAATTTTAACTGGCCATTTACTGGCCCACATCCTACATAAAGGTGCCTGCATTCCATTTCCTGTTTGAGCATTCCAGTCCAACTTTGTACCAGTTCAGATCCTGGGTGGTGGTGGTAACGGTTCAAGTGACTAGGGTGCTGCACCCACATGGGAGACCTGGATTGTGACTCCGGCTCCCAACTTCAGCCCAACTCAGCTCTGATCCTCTCAGCCATTTGAAAGGGGGATGAGAATCGCTTGCCCGCCCCCAACTCTCAAATTAATTAATTATTCAAAAATATTCTCATTAACAAAAATTTATAAGCGCCTGACACAAAACCTTCAAGAAACATATCATGTGTTTTATATAAGTAGGTCCAGATAATAGAAAATGAGAGAATTATCTGCAGATGCCTATAAGGATTAGTTCATACAACACCTACCGTAGAGCAGGCAAGTCATACAAAACCATGCATTTCCCAGAATCTCCCTTGCTAAGTTACCGTGTGTGATTAGCCCATTCCCTCCAACTTCACTCTAGTGAACTTTTAGTTTAGAAGGGAATCAAATAGGAAGGTGAAATAGGCAGGGCACTAGATTATCCACAGTGGATTGGAACAAACTCAGTGGGGTTCCTGAGCCAGGAACCAGCAACAAGTACGGACTGCAGGAAGCTTCCTGATTGGCAAAGACACGGAGACTCCAGAGATGCCAGCTGGAGCAGCTGCTGTGCCCTGATCCAGCAGGCAACTTCCTGATCCAGGGGCTTCCTGCTCATGGCAGAGATGGTAGAGCGCCATAATTTTTAAGTTTTGATTGTACTAAGGGCATTACCAACCCTGCTGGCCCAGTTCTACTGGATTCATTTTACCAGAGCTCCTGGAAATTCAAATAAAAGGCTTTTTTTTTCCCCTGCCCTCAAGACCTCTCTAAGTAAGCCATTTCCTACTCTGTAGTATAAACTCATTTTTATTTACTGTGAATCTGCCCTCAAAAACTGAACCCTAGCCAATTTTCTACCCAAGTTAACTTGAAAGTAAAACTAGAAAGAGTTAACACCAGAAAAGAAAAATGTGTATATACATGTCATTTGTAAGTATAAATTTAGAATTCTACATAAAATTTATGGATAAAACCCAATACTGAAAGGTCATCAAGTAGGTTTCACTTTAGAAACTCCAAAATGACTCAGCCTCAAAAAAGTAAGTTAATATCCTCCACATTAATAAATTAAAATAGCACCATAATGATTCATATCAATAAGAAAATACATTAGAAGAATCCAATATTCATGACATCTTTAAAAAGTAGCAAGCTAAAAGTATAAGAAAATACATTTAATGATCACTATTTTAAAAACTTTCCACCAATATCGCGCTTCAAGGTAAAAAATTGAAAATATTCTCGGGCCTGGCATGGTAGCCTAGCAGCCAAAGTCCTTGCTTTTCACGCACCAGGATCCCATGTGGGTGCCAATTCATGTCCTGGTGGCCCCACTTCCGATCCAGCTCCCTACTTGTGGCCTGGGAAAGCAGTGAAGGATGGCCCAAAGACTTGGGCCCCTGCACCTGCATGGGAGACCCAGAGGACGCTCCTGGCTCCTGGCTTCAGACTGGCTCGGCTCTGGCCTTTGAGGCCTCTTGGGGAGTGAATCAACAGAGGATCTTCCTTTCTTTTTCTCCTCCTCTCTGTATCTCTGACTTTCCAATAAAAAGTTAAAATTTTTTTTTAATTTAGAAAAATGAAAATATTATCTTTAGAGCCCCATAGATGCCCACTGATAGTCTCTGGTTTTCAACAATACCTGGAGTTTGCAGGTAACACAATTGGAAAAGAAGAAATAACAACCATAAAAACTGTAAAGAATGAAGGATTTTGTCCACATTCCTAAGTGCCCTCATGGTGTGTTCATTATCCTTTATAAGTAGAATCAATCGATTCTGCCAAAATGGAGGCCCTTTTTGTTTTTTCAGTGACATGAGTTATCCAAACTGGACAATTTGCTGGGGAATCAGACAACACACTTTTGATTATATGTCTTTTAGATAGTAATATTTTTATATTAAGTAGTGTCTTAGATATCAAGATCTCCAGATTGGGCCCAGTGCAATGGCTCAGTAGCTAAATCCTTGCCTTGCGCACACTTGGATCTCACATCGGCACTGGTTTGTATCCTGGCTGCTCTACGTCCCTTCCAGCTCCCTGCTTGTGACCTGGGAAAGCAGGGGAGGATGGCCCAAAGTTTTGAGACCGTGCACCTGTGTGGGAGACCCAGAGGAAGCTCCTGTCTCCTGGATTCAGATTGTCTCAGCTCCAGCCATGACGGCTCCTTGGGAAGTGAACCAGAGGACAGAAGATTTTTCTTTGCAATTCCTTTCTCTCTGTAACTCTTTTATAATTAAAAATACATAGATTTTTAAGAAATCTCCAGTTCAGTCAAAATGACTATTCTAAAGATAGGATATAAAAAATTTATAAGGTATGTGATGTAATTTCATGAACCACCACTTAGAGTCATCGAATGCCCAATTTCAGCAATCTGGCTACTAGAAAAGTGGCCACATATGCAGGTTTGTGATTCAGAGTATATGAGTTTAATGCATCATGCAAGACAGTACTCTGACTTCCTAACATACTGTTTTCCCACCTAGCACCATAACTGCTAATCCTTAGCGGAATATTCTGACAGCCTATACAGCAAGGTACGGATCAATTGTAGTCATTTCCCTGGAGCAAAGCTGTCTGGGATACAAAGGCTCTAGATGTGATACTCAGCAATTCCAAGAAATGGAAGGAAATTCCAAGCATAGCAGGCAGAGAAATTTAAATCCCTTCTGGCTACTAGCTGGAGCAATCTGTCCACCTGATGCCAAGAAATCATGCAGTCTAATCTGTTCATCAGAGTCAACTTCGGGTCAGAAGAAATCCATCATGAGGTGATAAATGAAGCAGAGACAAAAGTGACAGTGAGGCAGAAGGAGCATGCTGAGGGTATGAATCACCTGAAGACACAACTTACTCATGAATCTGGATATATACAGGCTCCATGCTCCACACACACACACACACACACACACACACTTCTGTTGAAGAGAGACTCCTGATGGATAAAATCAACATTTTGGCTGCTTTGACTGAAAATATTGTGGTTTGTATTCATGGTCTTGTTGCAGGAAATTACTGTTCATCAATAGGATAATCATACCTATTTGCCTCTATTGACTAAGTGCTTTTGATTGGTTTCTGTTGACCAAGAATCATTGCATCATCAAAATCAAGAGCGTCCTTGATGTTTTCCTGAAGTGATTTAGTGAAGAGATCATCCTTGGAACCCTCTTGAATGTTACCATTTGCAATGAAAGCAGCAGTCACATAGCTAATGAATCCGACATTTCCACCTCCCGAGTTTTTAAATTCTTTGCTCTTTTCACCTTTATACTATGCTAATTTCCATTCATATGTGCTAGTTTCAGTCAGCCAAACAGAACAATGAAAACTGCTCCCATATGTTTAAATATCCAATAAAGTTACTTTTATTGGTAAATTCAGTTACATGTTTATACACTTTAATTGGTCTAGCAGGCTGATTCCATTATCATGTGTGTTGTTAAGATTTATAAGTCAGACAAATATTTTCTATGAATAAAATATCTCCTTTTAAATTACTTTAAAGTATAAGCTTTACTTTCTTAACGTTGATATTGTAATTTTGCTGCCTTTTACACAAGTTCAATCCAGTTTGAAATTTTCATTATTACCTAGCGCTCATGAGTGTTCAAAATGGAACCAGAAGACAATTTTAGTCTTCCTTTAAAAGAACTGCTTTTAGTATGGGAGGATGCAGATAACTGAAAATTGATCTACCACATGATCCAGCTATCCCCACACCAGGGAATGTATCCAAATGAATTGAAATCTGCATAAAAAACATTTTCATACAAAGTGAAATCTGCAACCCTATATTGATAGCAGCACAATCCACTGTAAGAGAGACATGGAAACAACCTAAATGCCTGTCAAAAGAGGGAAGGGTAAAGAAATTGGTACATCTGCTCCATAGAATACTATACTTTAATGTAAGACACAAAACATATATTCTCACAGATGAACTGAATAATGGAGACTAACATACTGGGAGGGAAGATACATTGCAGTATGCATCTCTAGTCCTGAGTAAAAGAAGGACTCCCAATGAAACAGTTAATATACATTAATAACATGATTCTATATCTACCTTTGCTTATACCTACAATGACATGATGCAGTTAAATAGCAGAATGTTAAACTAGCACCTGTTACTAAAGGACTATGCTATTGTATAGTATATACTTACATATGTATGTACCTATATATTTATAAATATATATTATATATTTTCATTTATGTATAATATATAATGTTATATATTTGCTATTATATATTTACCTTAATGTATAATACATAAGATATATACTACTATAAAATATGTATTTATATGTACATATATAAATAATGGGACAAATGGTAGGAGAAGATAATGGGTAGTGAGAAAAGGAGGAGAAAGGGGAAATCAGTTTACCTACAAAACTGTATCATAGAAAATAATAATGGCAATAAAATTTTTAACTGACTTTTTAAATTACAAACATTTTTATTTTTAAAGAGTTATTTACTTCTATTGGAAAGGCAGATTTAGAGACAGAGAGGAAGATCTTCCATCACTGGTTCTCTCCCCAGGTGGCCACAATGGAAGAGGCTCCTGGCTCCTGGCTTCAGACCAGCTCAACCCTGGCCACTGCGGAGCCTCTTCTGCATCTCCCACATGCGTACAGGGTCCCAAGGCTTTGGGCCATCCTCCACTGCTTTATTTTATTTGAAAAGCAGAATGACACATAGAGACAGGAAGTGAGAGAGAGGGAGGAAGAGAGAGAGAGAATATCAATCCACAATTCACACCCAAAATGGCTGCAACACCTTGTGCTGCATCAGGTTGAAACACAGAGCTTGGAACCACAGCTGCATTTGCTATGTAGCTGACAGGGGATAAAGTATTCGGGACATCATTTGCTGCTTTCCCAGTTGCATTAGCAGGGAGCTGGATGGGAAGCCGAGCAGCTAGGACTCCGGCCATTAGTCAGCATGGGACACTGGCACAGCAAGTGGCATAACTTGCAGCGCAATGCCAGTGTCCACCAAAAAAAGTTTTCTGGAAAAGAAACTCCAAACAAACAGGGTCTTCAGATAAACCAAAAACTACAAACCAAAAACTAATGAGTCAGACCAAGGTAAGCCCTTCACCAAATAAGAGAAAATCTTAGGCATAAAAGATTTGGCACATTCTGAGTAAAAACAATTAAACCCTTTATATTTTCAACCAAATGAGGATGCCACTATTTCTTTACAAATGTATAACTTTGGGCCTGGCACAACGGGTCAGTGGCTGAATCCTTATGCTGGAATCCCATATGGACACAGGTTCATGTCCTGGCTGCTCCAGTTCTCTCCCAGCTCCATGCTTGTGGCCTAAGAAAACAGTAGAGGCCTTGGGAATCTGCACCCCGGTGGGAGACCCTGAAGAAGCCCCTAGCTTCTGGCTTCTGATGGGCCTTGTGGCCACTTGGGGAATGAACAAGTAGACAGACGATCTTCCTCTCTGTCTCTCTTTTTTTCTGTAAATGAGCATGTCCAATTAGGAAAAAAAATTCTAAAAATAAATAGATAAATAAATAAATCTTACAATTTTGCATAAGACATTGGATAAGCTTGTTATTTCAGTACTGTTGGAATTGGGAAATCTGAAAAACTAAATTGAGTTTGATTTTTGGCTATCTCAACCTTGTGGCTCCAAGAGAGAAGGTATTCTTTTAGTTGAATTTCAACCTATGTCCTAAATTAGAAATTTGAGAACGTCACTCCTTTAGTTTTTCACTGCTCAGCATATTCAGAAACAATATCCCGGGCTACTCCTAATGCCAATTTATACCAGTCAGCACTTTTAACTAGAAGCAAAAAAAAAAAAATTGCCAAGTTCAACTGATTTAGGCAGAGTAGGACATTTTAAAAGGATTTCTGGCTGGATCATAGAATGATTCAGAACCTTAGATAATTAGGAACAAAGTTTTGTGCTCCAAGCAATGTCCAAAGCCCAATGGTCTACTGAGAACCCTCTGTAGCCTTCACCACACATCAGCTGTTAGCATCTGCACTGCAAGCACAGCTGGCTCCATACACCAACTATCACCACTCGCAAGGTTGGCTGTGCAGCTACAAAATCTCATTCTGTGGCAATGATTTACACAGCTATCCTGATTTCCTCTCCTGATGTATTGACTCTGAATTTTATGTGCAGAATCCATAGTTTGCATATATCCCAGGGAGCAAAGAAAGCTGAGAAGCAAGCATTTGACATTGTCCGTGTTTATAGTGGACAGCAATATCTTCCTACCACTATGTTCACACAATGGGGCATTCTCCAGACAGGGAGACAAATAACTGGATGAGTAGTCAAATGAATAATGAATGTCAATTATAATTAAATTTGTATGGAGCATATAGATCATATAATCTACAAATTCTACCTCCAAAATGTCTCATAAATATGCAAGATGGGAATAAGGATTTTTCTGAAGCATTGCATAACAAATACCTGAAAAGAATTCAAATCCTTCTGTAGAGGATTAAACAGCTTGAGATATCTTAATATAATAGCATATTTTAATTCAGGCATTCAGAAGCTATTGTGATAGACGCAATGCTAAGCACTGAAAACTGGGGTGGGATGGAGAGCGAGTTTATATAATAAAAAATAAATAATAGTTTTAAAAGATGTATTTGTTACTATTATAAAGGGAGATTTAGAAGAAACAGAAAGATTTTCCATCTGCTGGTTTACTCCCCAAAAGCCAGGAGCCATTAGCTTCGTCCAGATCTCCTATATGGGTGCAAGGTCCCAAGGCGTTGGGTTATCCTCTCTGCCTTCTCAGGCCACAAACAGAGAGCTGGATGGAAACTGGGGCAGCCAGGACAGGAACCAGTATCCATGAGGGATCTTGACTCTTGCAGGCGGAGGATTAGTCAGTTGCGCTGTTGTGCTAGGTCCCAAACTATCTTTTAATTCCAGTTTTTCATGAACTCTTTGCATCATCCTTGTATTTGTAAAGTCAGTAGAGCTTATTATAGCAAAATCTTTTTCTAGAAATTCCTATCATTGATAAAGTAGGACAGTGCCATGAGGAGAGACCTTGAGGAAGAAATCTGATATCTCATAGGAATTCATCCTCAGTTTCGAACTAAAGTAAAACAGAAACAGCACTTAACATTTCCGTTTTTGTCTCAAAACTTCTATGGTTAGACCACACCATCGAAGAAGTTTCCTACCATTAAAGCAATTATAATTTGGCCAATAAAAGTTAAATAAAGCACTCATTAAAGAAGCCATCAATAATAACGTTGAGTTAGTTACTTTCTCACCTTAAAAAGATCTTGAACATGTTGCCATCTAGTGGTTTCAGGCTTTAAAAAGTTAACTACAACAGTGAGTCATTCAATCATGTTTTCAAGGAAGAGTTTCCTTAGCTGTACTTAAATAAATATTAGACCACTGCTGCTTTTGGAGAAATGCCCACTGGATTTAGACTACCGGGTTTGAAGGGCCCCGGGTTGTAGGAGAGGTTGTTTTATTTTGTTTGAGATCTGATCTGTTTTTGTTACTCTTAAAACTTACTTTTGATTAGACTCAGTTTTAGAGTTTAGAAGCTCTTGGAGAGGATAGCCTGAATTTCTCTGTTCCTGGCCTCTTTGATTAATAGCTTCATACACTTGGCCAAGAGTTTAGCATTTTCTTCAGCCTCTTCCACATTTTTTTTTAGTACACCATCTCTTCAGGGCTACATGTCAGCATTTGTGTGGCAGGACACAGCATCCTACAAATGCCAAACTAAGTGTTTCACCTGGGTTATTATGGTAGGGGGAGGTGGGAAGAAGAAAAACAGGCTATCAAGCTTCCACGATTTGCTTCATCATTTACTATCTAAATGGCTATAGACAAGTTAGTTCATCTCTCTGTAAAATACACGCTATTAGGGCCCTGGTACCATGGCTCAGTGACTAAACCCTTAGCTTGCACACATCAGGATCCCATATGGGTGCCAGTTCATGTCCTGGCTGCTCCACTTCCCATCCAGCTCAACGCCAGTGGCCTGAGAAAGCAGTCAAGGACGGCCCAAAGCCTTGGGACCCTGCACCCATGTGGGAGATCCGGAAGAAACTCCTGCCTTCAGATTGGCTCAGCTTCAGCCATGGTGGCCAATTGAGTGAACCAGCAGACAAAAGATCTTCCTCTCTGTGTCTCTTTCTGTCTATAAATCTGCCTGTCCAATTAAATATAAAAATAAATCTTAAAAATGCATACTATTAGTATTTACCCACCAGAGCTGTAAGGAAGAATTAATTAACAAAATTCAACTAAAGTTATCTGACTTGTAGTATATACCATATATCAAACAGGTAATACAATTGTCCAGTGGGAAAAGGGTCACAGAATATTTGAGCTATAAGTAGAATTGAAGTTTGCGTGCCAAAATATTTTTTAAATATGGCACTTTGATTGGCAGTTCTGGCTGGAGCATTTCCTTGGAGTAGTAGATACTGTGTTGGTATACAGTCAGCAGCTAGACAGCATCTACTAATGACTGGTATATACTAATTTTGAAAGATCTCTGAATCAAACCATAATTGTGATTTATTGCTATAATAGTACATGCCTTATTTGGTCTTCTATCTATTCTACAAGAACATATAAATCTTTCAAAGTATCCTAGAAGTAGAAGAGAAGGCAGCTTCACCAGCCGGTTAAAAATGTTGGGGTTAATGTAAGACACAATTATTCCTAAACTGCCTGTCGTAAAGGCAAGGTAGAAAGCCACTTGTCTTCTCCAGCTATGACATCCTTTGTGCCATGGCATTTTCATGAGTTTCTTCATGACTGTCCTTGAGGCTCAGTTTAACTTGATTTCATCTGTCCAATGAAGCAGAAATAGTGTGATTTTTTAAAATACACCGGATTATGAGGTTTCCAGAGATATCCAGGGAAGATGATAAAATGCTAAATGACAGAATGATTGAGATGATAGGATCGAGACTTCACAGTTAAGCAAGCAGTTAAAGTCATAATATTTGTGGACTGCGGTCATTTCGGGAGGCAGAAAAGCATGCTGTAAGTCTCTGTCTTGAACCAATTTCTTCTTCAGCCAAATTATTGGCTGCGTGATGTGAGCTGCTTCTACAGCACAGAGAATTCTGGAGTGAGTGGATATTGTCAACAGCTTTTAAGATGACTTAGTCATGCCCATCTCCTAGCATTTACCCCTATTGTAATCCCATCACCTTTTGTGTCAACTGATGCTAGGAATTTACTCGCAAATAAGTAATACAGCAAAAGTGATGGGAGTCTCTTCTGAAATTATGTTTCCCATATTGTACATTCTTTGTTGTTCTCTCTTATAGTTTCTCTGTGATGGAATCCAGTTGCCATGTTGTAAATTGGCCTGCAGAGGGGCCCAGGTAGCCCTCAGTCCAATAGCCAACAAGGAACCATATGTGGCAGATAAGCACACGAGAAGCTCAGAAAGCAGATTTTGTCTCAGCCGAGCCTTCAGATGAGAAGCCCTGGCCCACAACTGTATTGTAGCCTGGGAGTGGCTTCCATGGAAGAGATACCAGACAAGCAAGGACATGGACTCCTGTTCCACAGAAACTTCGAGCTGATCGCGCCTGCTATTTTCAACAACTGAACAGTGGAACAACTAGTTACACAGTAATAAATAACCAATATTGTTGATCAGATATTGGCAAACTATAGCCTGCGGACCAGATCCTGCCTGAACTCTGTTACTGTATAGCCCTTGATCTAAAAATGGAGTTTGCATTTGACAGAGTTTCTTTTCAATGAAAAAAAGGACTACACAACAGAGATCCATGGCCAGCAAAACTTAAAGATATTATCTAGCTTTCTACAGAGCAGGTTGGAACCACTGCAGTAAATAATATGATGGACAGCAGAATTAAAATTAGAATTGATTGTCTTAACTGACTAAAGAGTGAAGCAAATAAGAAAAACTTCATAGTCATTCATTTAAAAATAATGTGACTATAAGTCTAGAATTAAATTTCAGAAATATTGGACAATGATTCTATGGAAAGGATAGGTGGATTTTAGTGGATACCAAGATAACAAAGAGCTAAAATATAAAGTGGACCATAAAATAAAAATTTAAGTAGTTTAAACTTACATTAACATAAATATAAATCCAATTCAAAGGCAAATATCCTCTCAAGACTACATCTGTCAGACCACATGTGGAATATTTTAACATGAGTCATTTTCCAACTGATTCAAGACCCTGGAAAAAGCTTTTTACATAAAGCTTCTTAAATGTGTTCCCTTAATCAATTACAAAATGCATTTTTAAAAATCAACATGGTGGATAAAACCACTGAAACTCAAAATTAAATCACTTATTCTATGTTACTCTCCATATTTTTCAACTCAACTACTTGATGTCTATTTGGATTTGTAACATGTTTGTGTTTTTCTTCCTTTCTGCTTTCTCTACATGTTATTCCCAAAGGAATATAGAGAAATAACATATGTTTGCGTATGGAGGTGTGACAAAGCTGGTATATTTAGGAATTCTGTGTCCTATATATCCTTTCTAAATGTGATCTATGTATGTTGCCAAAATGCTGCTCACATCTACGCCTGCAAATATTATCTTGGAGCTTTGAAGTAAAAGTCATCTACAGAACGAAACGTTCCTGGAAGTAAACAAAAAGATAGTAATTTTCACTAAGTCTGAATTCACATTCTGGCACATTATGATAAAGGAGCACAGAGACTAACCAAACTTAGTACAAGTTGTCTGAGTTCAAAGTGTTTTGACTGAAGACATTCCTAATAGATACAATTAGCGCCCTTGATTCCTTAACCAGATTAAAGCCTATTCTCTTCTCACTTTCCTAGAAGGTGACTTCAGCTAACTTAATAGGCCACAGGTTCTTCTTGTTGATGGTTAAACCTGAGTAACTGTCTGATTCTGATAAGCAGGGACCCCAGATCCAGTGGCTCCATCAGCTTCCAGGCCAAATGGTAAGAGAAAACAGCCTGAACTGTGGAGGCATTGACAAAGCTCCTCCGTGACAAAGGATTTCTGCTCAAAATGAATAAAAAACACTCACTACTGCCCAGAGGCAAGGAACATCAGGCCTAAGGGCCATATACAGCCACAGAATCACTTGCTTTGGTGGATAGAATCAAGGCAACCACATGTGAGACTTGAAATTCAATACATCTATAGCAGGTTAACTTTTAAATGGATAATTTTGTGTTGCCATGAGTGATATTGTAAATGCCCCTCCCCACCCAATGGGTACAGACTTTCACTAACCTGACTCATCAGAGCAAATACAGAAAAGGAAGTACAAAAAAACAAACACAAAGACAGTAGAGTTGGAGCATTAACACTAATTTATGTTAAATCATTATTTGAATGAAATTATAGATGGGTAAATTTTAATTATACTTATTTCATGCATTTCTTTTTGAAAAGTTTTATTTATTTTTGTTTTACTTATCTACGAGGTAAGACAGATAGAGGAAGGGGGAAAGACAGAGAAGATCCTATGTGCTGGTTCACTCCCCAAATCCTCAAAATGACCAGGTCTGGGCCATTCCAAAATTTGAAGCTGGAAACACAATCCAGGTCTCCCATACAGGTCCATCCCCCTCTGTCTCACAGGGTGCACAGCAGCAGGAAGATGGAGTGAAGAAAGAAATCAGAGATTGAACCTGGGACTCAGATATGGAATGTCGGCATACCAAGAAGCATCTTAACCACTTTGCCAAATGCCTTGTCTCTATGGTTAAAAATTAAATCTCAAATATATGGTCCTTACTTGATGCCTGAGTTGAAATAGTTTCAGGATCTTTAGAAACTATTTAGAAACTATTCGAGCAATATAAGAAAAAATGGTGGTGTGGATTGGGAGGTAGAGAAATAAGTTCTGATTCTTTCACTACTCCTGAGTATGATCGTGACATCACTGTATTTAAATGATTCCTGGAATTTGTCCAACAGAGCCAAGTGAATTTGAAGGACGCAATTTATAAGTCTTTGCCACCCTCACCAAACATACTTGAGGGTGGAATTTTACACTTAAACAATCCAGCCTTCCATTTAAGAAACATGAACCACTAGGTGGTTTTGTTTGTAAGAAAAAGTATTATTTCACTTGTGAACATGCAACCAACAGACAGCATTTAAAGTCATAGATTGTCACAATTGTTTTTATTGTTTTGTGTTTAAGATGAGAGAGAAAAGCAGTGTGTGCTTTGGTTTGGACACATGGCTTAGATTCTCAGTAAGATATAGCTTGTCCCTGAATATCACGTAGGAAGTAAAGGGCTCCCTGAGCATCTAGTCTTGCTTTAGAACATAAAGTCTTAATATTCAGGTCATAAGATGATTTGAAAAATATCCTTGCTGGTCCTTTAAGCATATTTGACCTGGGCCCGGCACGCTAGCCTAATGGCCAAAGTCCTCATCCTGCACTCACTGGGACCCATACAGGCACTGATTCATGTTCCAGAAGCCCTGCTTCCCATCCAGCTCCCTGTTTGTGGCCTGGGAAAGCAGTTGTAGATGGCCCAAAGCCTTGGGACCCTGCAACAGCGTGGGAGACCCAGAAGAAGCTCCTGGCTTCTGCCTTTGGGTTGGTTCAGCTCTGGCTGTTGCACTCACTTGGGGAGTGAATCAGTGGATGGAAGATCTTTCTCTCTATGTCTCCTCCTCTCTGTATATCTGACTTTCCAATAAAAAAAACTAAATTTTTTTAAAGTATATATGTTCTTCAGTTTAAAAGACTCAACCTTTGAATTTTATGTGTTGAATTACTGATTTTTTTTTTCCATGAATGTTTCATCATGCTTTCTTCTGCTTGTTCTGACTTTAGGTTGAAGGCTGATGAAGAAGGCAGTGGGTAAAATTATGCAAAGTGTTGTCAATTTAATCTTCTTCCAAAAAGTTTCAAACAATGAGTCCCTATTTCCAGCAACCTTGAGGCTAAACGATTTCTCAGAATTCTGGAGTCTCCATACCTTGGACTAACTTTCTTGCTTTATTTCCAGTAGTTCAGTTCCTATTCTGTTTGGGCCTACTTCATTCATTTATTTGTTCATTCACTCAATGAATACTTGTTGAATATTGACCATGTGACAGACACCAAAATGGAGTGGTGGCATTGCCTCCAGATCTTCTGTAAATATGAAAGAAAATGGTGCATCTTAAGTGCAAAGAACAGTTTCTAGAAGATGGTAAGCCCTCAACAAACCTTAGGCTATTAGGTAGCCTGATATTAGGTTATTAGTGCACATACAGTATTTAAGCAGAACAGAAAATTAAAAGAAAATTGACAGTGCTATTCCAGAGGGAAGCATAAAGTATAGTCTCAGAGACAAATGAGACAACCACACATTTAGGGAAGATAATCACAGAGAGACATTAAAGCTAAGCCCTGAAATATGAAGAGGAGTCAGGCCATAAAGAAGAGACTGGTCTAGGCAATGAGTTATATGTGAATGGTGCAGGACCATGTCAGAATGGTACTCCAGGGGAACTGAGGGAAATTCAGGAGAGCTGAAAAGAGAGAGAGACAAGGCCAAGGAAATGCAGGATCCAACTTAAACAATTCTTTTTTCTTCATAATTTTTCCGAGGTCAGGTCATAACATTATTTATATGGAAATTTTGGCTACTGTGTAATGGAAGCTACAAAATTAAATTTTAAAAAATCCACCCTCTGTTAGAGGACTGCTTCAAAAACGCAACGTGGGGAAAATTCTTAATTTTTAAAATTAATTTATTTTCAAGGGTTTTTTTTTTAAAGGGAGGGACAGGAAATGAGACATAGACAGAGTGAGATCTTCCACCCTCTAGTTTACTCCTCAACTACCTACAGGATTCAAGGCACATCTACGCCAAAACCAAGAGCCCTGAATCCAGTTCAGCTCTCCTATTTGGCTTACAGGAGTTCAATCACTTGGGGCATCATGTGCTGTTCCAGCATACACATTAGCAGAGAGCTGGACCAGAATTAAAGTACCAAGGACTCAAACAAGGCATTCTGATATGGAATGTAGGAATCCTGAGTGGTGACTCAACTATTAGTCTAAGCATCTGCTCTTCACATGATTCCTTCAGATATTTTCAATTTTATCATGAGTTATGAAAAGACGTTCTAAAGTTATTTATTTATTCAAGAGGCAGACAGCCACAGCATCCATCTACTGTTTCATCCCCCAAACGCCCACCATGACCTGGGCTGGGCCAAGAGAAAACGGAAGCCAGAAGCTCCATCCATGTCTCCCACATGAGTGGTAGGAGCCTAAGTATTTCAGTTACCACTCCTGCCCCCCAGGTGCTGTTAGAATAGGAAGTTAGAACAGGGCGTGGGACAGGGACTCATGCCCTGGTGCTCCAGTAGGGGATTCAGACATCTCAGGTGGCAGCCCAACTGTGAGGCCAAAAATTAACCTCCATTGCAGGATTTTAAGAAGAAAGGCAAGCTGAGTGTAACTCAATTTCAAATCATAAGGCTGCAGAAAGAGGCAGTTGTGGGGATGGAAAGAACAGGAACCTCTCTTGTGTCCTACAGTCATGACATGTTCTGCTACTCTTCAATGACCAGATAATATCCTATTCTCTATAAAGCCCTTCTTCATTGTTTGCAATTTCATGGGTCATTTTCTTCCTTCTAAAGTCCAACAGGACTTTGATTTTCATTCTGAAAATGTACCTTCAATCCACAACTTCATCAGAAGACTAGTAGCTGAGGATAGGAATGCGAAAAGAAGGATCCGTCGTCACCCGACTTCCCAAACAGGAAGACTCTCACCAGCTGTAAAGGCATGACAGGTGGGATCCCCACAAAGTAGACCCGAAGAATCACTTTTTATGTCATGGGACTAAGAAGTATCCACGGGATTGACATCTGTGGAATGTAAAGAGAGAATGCAAGTCTGGGAGAGAAAGGAGTCAACCAACAAATTCACCTAGTCCCACTGCAAGCCTTGGAGTAGAATGGAGTAGAATGTCCTTTAAGATGCTAAAGCCTTTACATTCCACAAAAATCAGTTATTAACTGAGCATCTGTTATGCTGACGATTCTTCATAGTGATCTACTAATTGCTCCTGAGCAGAGGAGACAACAGCTCATCCCTAAAAAGGGACACAGGCAGAGTAAGATATTGTGACTCTTATCCAGAAAGTGTGGCCATCCTTATATAAAATCCTCATCAGACTCTACACATAGTCATCTATTCCTACTGCCTAGTGACTATGGCTGCCTTCTCAGGAGAAAGATAAATGCTCAGCATAACTAGACAAGAGGACATGAGCATGGAGGAAGAGAAGAGTGAAAAGGAGGGAGAGAAGGATAAGGATAGTGCATGCTGGGCTCCAAATTGATCTATAAAATCTAGGGAGGGGTCTGGTGCAGTAGCCTACAGGGTAAAATCCTCACCTTGCATGCACAAGGATCCCATATGGGTGCCAGTTCATGTCCTAGCAGCCCCATTTTCCATCCAGCTCCCTGGTTGTGACCTGGGAAATCAGTTGTAGATGGCCCAAAGTCTTGGGACCCTGCACCTACTTGGGAGACCTGGAAAAAACTGCTGGCTCCTGGATCAGATCAGCTTAGCTCTGGCCTTTGCAGGCACTTGGGGAATGAATCAGCAAACTGAAGATCTTCCTCTCTATGTCTCCTTTTCTCTGTATATCTGACTTCCCAATAAAAACAAATAAGTCTTTCAAAAAAATGATGGAGGAAGGGACAATCCAAGCTTGTGTGTTAGGCACCTCTGTTAGAGGGCCATTATCATCAATTAACTGAGGACTGCACTAACTCCTGATGCACTTAGAAACTGAACTTAAGCTGTGGCCAGCATCCTTTGAACTATGGGAAAGTGACTGATATTTATGTTCCCAGTCTTGATGCTCCTATTATACGGTATATTTTTCCTATGAAATGATGGTCCTGATACATGCATCAAATTTTACCTGTGAATCAACAGTTGGCTGCATGATTTATTTTGCATCTGTGGCTTAATTCTTGGCCCCCTGAACCCACTCCCCAACACACACAAATAGAAGGATGAGGGGAAGAAAAAGGTTTATTATGCTTTTGAAATTACAGAGATGAACCATCTGGCAATCTCTCAGATGACTGTGCTTGTCCTCTGGGACCCTAGCTCCTGGTTTGAGGCTTTAGGTGAAGAACAGGAAGCTCCATCTGTACAAAGGACTGTTACAGCTACACAGCTGTCGTGGTATGACACCATCCATGGATCTAGAAGGTAGTCCGAATTCACAGAAACACTGACCAGTAAAATGTCCTTTCAGACTAATTTGGGACCATTCAAGTTTTTGGTGATGTTATTCAATCACATTCAGGTGGATTTTCTGTGATCCAGAAATGTCAAAAATTCAAATTGATGTGATTTGCTATATTTTGGCCTTCAGACTAATGTACTGCCTTTACCTCTGAAGAAACATAAACAAACATATCTCTGAAGGTTTCAAGTCCGAATGTCTGTGATGGGTTGTGTTATGTGAATTTAGTAAGTTCCCCAAACAATCTTTCTCAAAATTGCTTTCTAGGTGGTACTATGTTAAGTCTTGGGGGACCTGGTGCGGTGGCCTAGTGGCAAAAGTCCTCACCTTGAACGCGCTGAGATTCCATATGAGTGCCAGTTCTAATCCCGGCAGCCCAACTTCTGATCTAGCTCCCTGCTTGTGACCTGGGAAAGCAGTTGAGGACGGTCCAAAGCCTTGGGACCCTGTACCCACAGGGGAGACCTGGAAAAGCTCCTGGCTCATGGTTCCTGATCTGCGCAGCTCCGGCCATTCTTCCCCTCCTCCCCTTGGACTACTTATTATCCCAGCTACTGGGCCCTGCTGGTCAACAGTGACCCCAGACACTCCCAACAGGTACTTGACTGTGATCCACAGAGGCAGTAATGACATAAAGGCAATACTTTTCTAGATTTTTACATAACTTCACCTTTTGCTGTTGTATTTTGGCAGTCTGAAGTACTTGACTTCCTTCCCCTCCCAGTAAGATTGAGTTTTCCATCAGAGAGGTATTTAGACTGCATTGGTTGGGGATGATTTTTCTAGATCACTGGATCCCTTCTTCCAGATCTCATTTCCATAGTTTCTTCCTATGTAATTCATCAACTAATGTAATACTTTTATAATTGCTCTACTGTATGGGAAGAATCCCAAGTTATGTCCTTTCTTGTCACATAAGCTAGAGAAAACCAAGGGCAAGTAGTAATTACCTGCCTGAAGTGTGAAAGCTTCATCTTGACCTCAACAGTGCCATGCCACTTGTTTTTCTTCCCTCATCCTAAAGAGAACCCTCCACCATCTCTAGAAAGATATCTCTGCCTTAAGGATACTTTGAGTCAACAAGAACACTGTACCCTTACTTCTAGAAAGAGTTGTCTATGGCAATGACTAACTATTTAATACTTGAGACTAAGTATGTTCAATGTAAACACTATCTTTAACACTAGATAGACAAACTTGAGAAAACCACCAGATGGTTCCACAAGCAGCAACCCATTAAGTCACTGCTTCAGACACCCACACACCATTTTGAAATGCATGATTCAGTTCCCAGCTGCTCTGTTTCTGATCTAGCTTCCTGCTAATGAGCATCCTGAAAGGCCACAGATGATGGCTCCAGTCCTTAGATCTCCGCCACCCGTATGAAACACCTGGGCTGACTTCCTGACTCCTGGCTTCAATCTAGGCCAGTCCTGGATGCTGTGGGTATTTGGAGAGTGAATCAGTTGCCATTAGATCTTTAACTCACTCTATTCTCCTTTCTTCTCTTCTTTTCTCCTGTCCCCTTATCTTTAATCTTCTCTCCTCTGCTCTCCTCTTGCCTTGCCTCCCCTTTCTCTCTCCTGCCCTCCTTTCCAAGTAAAAAAAATAATAATAATAAATTAATTTAAAAATGTTCCATTGGCCTAATGTTCTTAATGAGGAAGACAACAATGACAAGGCAGTCTAGCATATTTCAGATGCAGTTTGCATATTTTTCTGGAGAAGAAAGTTTCATATCATGTGTATTAACAGTCAAGTCCATGACTGTATTGATTGGCAAGCTTACTCAGGCCTGAGAGACTTCTCAAAGACTGAAAAGGGCAGCACAGCTGGGCTTGAAAGGCTTCATCGGGGGGCAGCAATCGGCCAATGTTTGGGAAAGGCAGCATCTGAGGGAGCTCCAGAATTCCTCCAACCAGGCCTAAAGAATTTACCGGTTGCTTCCCTCAAAGTGAGGTCCCCCAAAATGTGTTAAGTTCCTATCAGAATCTTGACCTGGCTGGATACTGAGGTCCATTTAAGACCTTTAAAGAAATGTGGTCATCCTTTTTCAGACAAGACGCTGGTATATACCATCAGTTATTAAAGGATCTATGCCTAAAATCAAAGCAGGACAAGTATACTCTAGAAAAAGTTCTACCCAGGCCCGGCGTGATAGCATAGTGGTGAAAGTCCACGCCTTGCACACGCCAGGATCCCATATGGTCACAGGTTCTAATCCCGGCAGCCCTGCTTCCCATCCAGCTCCCTGCTTGTGTCCTGGGAAACCAGTTGAGGACCCTGCACCTGTGTGGGAGACCAGAATGAGCTCCTGGTTCTTGGGTTCAGATTGGCTAAGCTCCAGTTGTTGCGCTCGCTTGGGGAGTGAACCATGCAATGGAAGATCTTCCTGTCTCTCCTCCTGTCTGTATATCCGCCTTTCCAATAAATAAATAAATAAATAAATAAATGTTTAAAAGAAAAAGTTATGCCCTCATGGTTTGTTCTAGTCTTTTCTTTTCACAAAGATTTAACATTAATTCTTAGTGCTTTCACCGAGATGAAGCACGATGTATTCTTTACTCTAGATCATATTCTGCTTCCAACTCTGCTGTCTTGCTAATTAGGGAGGTTTTCATCTCCATAGTTACCTGAAAACTTACAGTGAGACCATGTATTACAATCAGTCTAAAGTTCATCAAATCCTCCAATGTCTGAATTCACGCCTCTGCTACTCACTGCCCACAGATAAGGTTTAAAAACAGACAGAAACACCCAGGGCTGCACACACACACATCTATATGCAGTATGACTAGGTTGTCCATTTGATCACCGGTAAGTTGGTATGCAACAATTTTTATGTACTACTTCAACAAATACAGATTTTATCATCACTGATGTTCTTTGTGGATAACACACCAGTACTTTTGCTACAAATCCATTTTCAGGAGAGATTGAAAACCACCCATAGGAGCTATGGACACCACTTGATACAAGGCTGTTGTGTTCCTTCTGCTCACCATCACCTGAACCCTACAGCATGCAAGTCTTCAGTTTCTATCTCAGTACTGTCCAAACCTTTCTACATTTGACCCTGGTCAAATCCTCTTACCACCACCCTTACCATCATTTGCCTCACTCAGAGAAATTTACCAGGCCCTTCATCTGTATTTACATAATGTAACAAACCATATGATCACTTATTCCCCACCTGACCACAACTATTTCTGTTTCTGCTCTTCAAATCAATTCCTTCCCCTTCCTTTCTTTCCATACTTAGAGAGCCCAACAATGAAAAGTTATCTAGACATTTTTTTTCTGTCTCCTTAAAAACTTCCCTGAGCTCTAACTTGCTTAATCTGAAATCTGTGGTGCCTTGAAAATACCGTTTCCCCTAAGTTCCATGTAAGGGAGTATTTGTTGATAGGTAGATGAGAAAGTTCTTATTTGATGGCTTCCATCTTTTACTAAAACAGAAGCACAGATCATCTTCTGAAAGTAATCAGTTAGATGAGAGGGTCAGAGATTTGAATATTCTTCATGTCTAAGTTATCAAGAAGTTCTACATACGCTTATTTCAAATATATCTTGAATCCAACTACTACTCCCACCATTAAACATATCTACTGAATGAGCCTTCTAACTAGTTTTTGTGCTTTTTTTTTCTCTTTTGGTCTCTTTTACCTAAGAAGCCAGATGATGTTTCCAAAACACAAACCATAAGTTTCCTTGGCTTAATATACCACAGTTGCATCCCACCTTTTTTTCAGATTCAAATTCTTGTGGTAGTTCTCTATGGTTCTCTAACCCTTTACTTGCTTGCTGGATTCTCCTAGCAACATGCTTTTCTTAGCTGTTTGACATAAAATGTAACAATCATCTTATTTCAATTCCTTGAAACCACCAGGATCCCTTTAGCTACTGGAAATCAGCACAGATTCACCTAGTTAATATCTACTCTTCCTTAAGACTTAAGCTCAATCATGTTTTCCCAGAAAAGGACTATCACACTGTTTCATAGCACTATGTATTTCTTCTTTCAGCATAAAACATTACTATAATTTCCCACTAATTACAATTATCTTGTATTAATCAATAACTTTCATTAGGTAAATGTCAGATTAACATAGAATGTCTATGCTTCGCTTAGTTTCTAAGTTTTGTAATAGAAGGGATCATGCCTATTTTTGTCCAGCATAGGATCCCCAAGTTCCGTGCCAGTTGTATAACACATACATAGTGCTCAAGTATCTGCTAATCAATGAAAAAAATTAAGTTGACAGTTTTGTTGAACACTAAATAAGATAACACGGAGAGTACCCGCCTGGGCTCTCCTTACAGCAGATATGCATCGCCAAGCAACACCACATTCTGGGCTAAAGAACAGATTTCCTGACTGATTAAGCGGGATTCTTCTATTTTCAGTTTCATTGTTCATGTGTCTCAAATTCATGTGAACTGATTCATGTGTACATGGCCCTAGAACTGCATTTGGAACGTAGTGTCTCTGCAACTCACTTCAATTGCCAGAAACAAGGAGCCAAAACACACAATAGGGAATAATCTGGACTTCGCCATTGTTATAGCTAGCTCTGGCACTGGCTCTGGCACACTGAAGACAATGTTAAATAGAAGAAAATTGTGGAAGGAGGGGAATCCCAGACTACACAGAATTGTATGATAAATTTCAAAAATAAAAATTTGAATAGAAATGAATGGGAAAAAAAAAAGAAAACCGTATGAAAAAACCACTGATATGAATCTCTCATAACATTCAATGGTTTCGGGTGAAGTACTAATCCATGAAAGAAATGAGGTTGGGTTCCTAAACGAAGTCCTTTGAAGGGAATACAACTAACACAGCTTTTTATGTGGGAAGGGGAAAACAGCAAGAATCAGAAACAGGAAGTCAAATACCAAAGTCCAGTACAAAGAACAGGCACAGAAGATTCGACTGGGAATGGAGCCAGAGTCAGAAGCCAAACGGACTACGGAGTGAATGAGTGCAGATCTGGAACCTTGAAAACATGTAGACAATAAATACTGGAAAATACCAGGGAGAGTAAATGATTGGGACCATGGTCATGTTGACCTAATAAATTCTCAACGTTAAAACAGACCTCTTAGTAAAGAGAATTGGTATCTTTCACTCTTCCCTTCCTTGAGGGAGTAAGACTACGAGTATTTGTGTGGAGACAGAAAGAAGTCCTTCCTAACCATCTCTTTTTAGCGTATGTCCTCTTACAAATTTGGTATGTTACCGACAGGCAATAACAGGAGCGCCAGGTTGTCCAGCTCCATCCATACATTGAGTGCTGAATTATCCAGCTTTAATGCTGTCCTGCTCCTTTCTCTCAGTTTATTCTTGTGTTGGCACAACACATGACTTCAGACTTGTCTCTGGCTTTTTGCCCAATATTCATTCCTTGAACTTGACAACAGATCCCATTTCATCTACTTAATCTTCCTCTTTTCTTCTTGGGAGATTCTTTTGACTTAGCTTTTCCTTTCTTTTGCTTCTAGCTAATCCAGATAACTAAGCAATCCACTTAATTAGTCACTTTTATTTCTGAGACTCCTTTTCTAGCCTAAATCTGAGTGAATGGGGGCCCAGTGCAGTAGCCCAGTGGCTAAAGTTCTCTTCTTGCAACTGCCAGGATTCCATATGGATGCTAGTTCATATTCCAGCTGTTCCATTTTCCATCCTGCTCCCTATTTGTGGCCTGAGAAAGCAGTAGGGGATGGCCCAAACCTTGCAACCCTGCATCCATCTGGAAAACCTGGCTCCTAGTTTCGGATTGGCTCAGCTTCAGCCATTGCAGCCATTTGGGGAGTGAATCCACTGATGGGAGATCTATTTCTCTATCTCTCCTTCTCTCTGTAAATCTGACTTCCCATAAACAAATTAAAAAATAAATCTAAAAAAAAAAATCTGAGTGGATGGAATAGATATCTACCCTACATGTACTAAACCTTATGCCTCTCAGAGTACCAAATGTCAAGTAGGTAAAATCACAACTTGAGGGGCCGCACTTTGGCTCAACTAGTTAATCCTCCACCTCCAAGTGTGGCATCCCATATAACCATCAGTTCGTGTCCTGGCTGCTCCATTTCCCAGGTTTCCCATGCTTGTAGCATGGGAAAGCCATGTAGGATGGCCCAAAGCCTTGGGACCCTGTACCCATGTGGGAGACCTGGAAGATCCTTCTTGCTCCCGGCTTTAGATCGGCTCAGCTCCAGCCATTTTCACCATTTTGGGAGTGAACCAGCAAATGTCTCCTTCTTTCTGGAAATCTGCCTTTCCAGTAAATATAAACAATAAATCTTTAAAAAAAGAATTGTAACTTGAAATGTATTTCATTATTATCTTCAAAACATTTACTCAATCCTTGATGTTTTTTGTTTGTAAAGCCTACCTTACCAAATCAATCTTAACTTGCCTAAGGAATGTATTGATCTCAAATTATCTCTTTAGTCCTCATAATACTGAGCATGTAATCAATACACTTAATTCATGAATAATAACTGTAGGTGAGGGTCAGTGTGTACGGTGATGTTTAACTTCAAAGAAGCCTTCACGAGGAGTCAAATATTGACATACACCATTCAATACACTTATAATCGAGTTTAATAATTATTATAGTCTGAATAAATAATTGTCAAAATAATGTACTAAAATCGACCCAACTGTATAGTCCTTTCGTCTTAACGATTTTGTGACCACTTTAAAGTTTATGTGAGTGAAACTGAACATCGTTCTATTTGATTATTTTTGATAGTCCTGGTCTACTTTCCTGCTGGACCATGATCTTTACACTTTTTGTCTGTTGAGTTGTTTATTTGGTGGAATTATAAAGCTTTTGGCTATAATGTAAAGTTTTTAAATTATCTGAAAAATAAGTAAAAATATTAAGTAAAAATGATGTCTTAGCTTATTCTGAAGACATTGCAAAATTTATGATTAAAAAGTCAAAAAATATGAAGCACCTTCACAAAGTTCACGGAACAGGTAAAGATTTTTAAAAAATTTTATACCAAAATAAGTTTGCCTTTTGATTTCATTTTCCACAACGCTTTGGAAGTAATCTTGTGTTTACTATCCTAACATATTACACAATACCTTCTCAATATTAGTGTTGATCTTCAAACCTATGGGGACAGTCATAAAAACTGTAACTTGTTCAGGAAAGTCGAAGATCATTTCCTTGAGAAAATGACATTTACAGGTAAATTCAGGACAGGTATGTCAGGCCCATGAGAGGGGGGAGCACAAAGTACGGGGAAAAGTGTTTGCTGAGCCTGGGTAACTGAACAAAGGAGTGTTTGGCTGACAGAAAGGGTAAAGCAGAACATGGTACAAGATGAGCGAGAGGCAGCATGTTTGGAAGACTTGCTTTTATCCTAAGAATAGTTAGAACACATTGACAGGTTTTATGAGGACCATTACATAAAAATATTTGCATTATTTAGAAAGCCACTGGGAACTTTTGCTTCTGGTCGAAACAAGCAGCCAGAATTGGTTACTACAAAAACAGGGAGACAGACAAAAATGCACAAAATGATGACATCCAGGCAATGAGGAGCAGTGATCTCTGTCAGATGCTAATGGTACAAATGAAGTAAGCTATGCCATACTTCCAGATAAAATCCTGGCGACCTGCATATGCTGTGTCTTGCAGAAGGACCTGGACATCCAGGGAAGTGAAAGACCTGCACCCGTGTAGAGACCTGGAAGAAGCTTCTGGCTCCTGGCTTCGGATCAGCTCAGATTTGGCCATAGTAGCCATTTGCGGAGTGAACCAGCAGACAGAAAATATTTCTCTCTGAAAATCTGCCTTCCCAATAAAAATAAATAAATCTTAAAAAAAAAAAAGGCTCCATCAATCTAGAATACTCAGTGAAAATATCCTTCAAAAACAAAATAGAAATTTCTCAGACATTAAAAAAAAGCTGAAAGAATCCTTCAGTAACATTTTACAATCAGTGGTAAGCAATCTTTGAAACAAAAGAAAAGTACTTCTGAATGGAAATCTAAACCTACGCAAGGGAATAGAGAGTACAGGAAATGGTAAACAAATAGGCAAATGTAAAGTTGCTTATTTAAATATCTTTAAAAGGTAATTGGCTTTTATGTTTTGTTTCATTTTATTTTTTTTTTAGAAGGAGCAAGAAAGAGGACGTCTCCTATCTACTTACACCCTCACAATGGCCTGCAGCGCTGCGGCTTGGCCTGGTTGAGTCTGGAGCTAGTAACTCAATCCAAGTTTTCCACATGAATGGCAAGGACCCGCCTATTTGAACAATCTCCTCTGTTCCCTATGGTTTGTATTAGCACAAACCTAGAATTGGGAGTCAGTATTGAGACTCAAACCTAGGAACCCCTAGCTAGGATATGGGTGTCCTAACTATGAGGTCAAATGCTCAGCCAGCATATCGACTCTTTAAAGAAATAACACTACGACAGAAATGCACTGTAGAGATTCTAGAATATGTAAGGAACACAGCGCATGTGCATAGGAGCACAGTGCACAGGAGAAGAAAATAGATTTATACTATTGTAATGTTCTTACAATACACATTAAGTAATGTAATATCACTTGAAGGCAATATCACTTGATAAACGTGTATAATATAAACTCTAAATGAACAAGTCTTTGCTCTGAATTTCAAAGAATTATAGGTAATAACCCAACAAAGGAGGCAAAATGAAATAAAAGTAATATATTGTTCTTAGGGAAAGCAGGACGAAAAAAAAAAAAAAGTGAACAGGGACCGGCGGCGTGGCCTAGTGGCTAAAGTCGCCTTGAACACGCCAGGATCCCATATGGGCACCAGTTCTAATCCCGGCAGCTCCACTTCCCATCCAGCTCCCTGCTTGTGGCCTGGGAAAGCAGTCAAGGACGGCCCAAAGCTTTGGGACCCTGTACCCACGTGGGAGACCCGGAAGAGGTTCCTGGATTCTGGCTTCGGATCAGCACAGCACCGGCCATTGTGCTCACTTGGGGAGTGAATCATTGGATGGAAGATCTTCCTCTCTGTCTCTCCTCCTCTCTGTATATCTGACTTTCCAATAAATAAATAAATCTTAAAAAAATAAAAAGGAACAAGGAACTGATAGAACAAACGAGACAGTGTAATTAAGCCATAATGCATCAATAATCACATTAAATGGTCAAAATTTTACTTCTTAAAAGATAAAAGTTATAAATTTTGATTAAAAATAGCAAGATTCAACTTTGCTTAATGCATGCAGAAAGGTAACAAGTTAACTTCTGCCTCTGATGCCTACAACCCATACCGGTGCCAGTTTGAGTCCCAGCTGTTCCACTTCTGATCCAGCTGCCTGTTAATGCTCCTGGGAAGAAGCAGGAGATGGTCCAACCTGGAAGAATACCCGCCTCCTGGCTTTGACCTACCCCAACTCCAATTGGTTAGGCCATTTGGGAGTGAACCGGCAATTTGGAGATTTCTGTTTCTCTGCCTCATTCTTTTCTTCTGTAACTCTGCCTTTCAAATAAACAAATAAATGTTTTCTTGTTTAAGTTCTTAACAAAAGAAAGTTGTGGTTGTTATATTAATGCTAATAAGTGCAAGGTTCATTGAAAGTTTGCTGTATCAGAATTGGAGCCACCAGGACTAGAACGTGCACATATATGGAATTCCAGCATTTCAAGTGGTGGCTTAATGCATTGTTCCAGGACATCCTGTCTTTTTGTATTTTTCAAAGAATCTGCTATATGTCCCTCATCTCTACCAATATTTTTTTGCTCTCAAATCTATTTTATCTAATAATAATATTAATGTGGAAGTCAGCATACAGATTCTTCAGACAACTGAAAAGAAATCTATCATATGATCTAGCAATCATACTCCTGGCAATATATCCAAATGAAATGAAATTTGCATTTGAGAGAGCTATCTGCAATTCCATGTCTATAGCTAAAACATGGAAACAAATTCAGATACCAATCAACAGAAGACTGGATAAAGAAACTGTAGTACATTTCACCTATAGAATACTACTCAGGCATAAAAAAAAAAAATGAAATCTTGCCATTTTCAACAAAATAGTCTCAGTTGGAATCCATTATGTTTAGTGAAGAATACTGTTTTTTTTAAACATACTATTACATTTTTAAAATGTATTTATTGAATGTCTGAGTGACCAAAGGAGAGATATTGAGAGAACGTCTATTAGCTGATTCACTTGCCCAAATGGCTACAGTTGTTGAGGCTAGGTCAAGAAGAAGCTAGGAACCTGGAACTCCATTTGGGTCCCCAACATGGGTGGCAAAGTCAAGCAATGGTTTCTCCAACAGTATGCAACTGCCTAAGTTGCCTTCTACCTAAGCCAGTGTTACACTGCTGGGAGAAAACAGTCAATGGCTGGCAGGCATTCTGGGCCTGATTAATGCCACATTTGTGTTACCTACACCAATATACCAACATAGCTGCTGCTTCTTTCTTCTCATTTTTCATTTTCTTTTTAAAGTGGGAAGGCAGGGAACTCCACACCATGACACATCCTCCAGACCCTGCAGTGAGGGGTTGCAGATTGGGGAAGGGAATCTGGGAAGTATTAGCATAGGAGCAGCTGAGGGCATGTTTGACAGGGAAGGAATGACTTCTGGAGTCTTCCACAAACTGGAACACTGCACTCACAAGTAGTCAAGGGAGCTGAGATGGAATGGCTTTTAGAGTGGGGAAATTGAAGGGCATGTCTGATTCAGACCAAGGCACCTGCCCATGTGAGAGACTTGGCATGGGCTAAACACCAAGCTGCCCCTTGGCACTTGCAAAAGCTGTGGGTGGGTAATGTCAGAATGGGTTAAACCCCTGCCAGAACATGCAGGACCCAGGCCTGGGAATGGGCCTGGTAGGGGAACTCTAGGGACTCCCCAGCTGGGCTGCTGCTCCCACTGGTGAATGCGAGGACTGGGTTGAGGGCAGAGCAGGCCAGGCAAGGCCATTGGCATGTGTGTGGACAGGGTCTAGGGGCAGGTGAGACTGGGCTAGGTTCCAGCACCTGCTGGTGATTGTGAGAGCCAGGTCTGGGGGTGGGCTGCACTTGGCCAGATTGTAACACCCATCAGTAAGATCTAGAATGGATGCAGGCCAGTTGAGCTGGGCCACAGCACCCACTGGTGAGTGTCAGGAATGAGGGTTGGGCATGTCAGACCAGGTAGCAGCACCCCTGGCACACACAAGATCTATTACTGGGGGCAGGCCTGGTGGGAGAACTTGGAGAATTTCCTTGCTAGGCATAGCTCCCACTGTGAGCATGAGAGTCAGGACTGCTACCAGGCCAGACTAGGCTGGGCTGCAGTACCCATTAGCGTAAGTGTGAACTGGGTCTGGGGGTGGGCAAGGCAGGGTGAGTCTGCAGCACACACTTATATGAGAGCCAGGACAGGGTGCAAGCTGGGTCAGATTGGACTACAAACCCTGCTACTCCTCTTGAGGGCTGGCTAGACTGGGGTAGGCTACTGTACCCACTGCTGCACATGAGAGCCAGAATGGCTGTGGGCCAGCTGGGCTAGGTTGTAGCATCAGCTGCCAAGTGCTGGGACTAGATGTGAGTCATGTCAGGCTGGACCGCCATACCCACTATTAGGCCTAAGATCTAGGGCTGGGAACATGCCTACAGGGTAACCTGTAGTGGATATTCTCGTGCTAGGCTGTGCCTATCGCTGGTAAGCACAAGAACCAGGGCTGAGGTCAGACCAAGCTAGTCAAGGTGGGCGCATCTGTTGGCAAATGTCAGGGTTGAGTCTGTGTGGTGGCTCAGGCTGAGCTAAACCACAGCACCTATGGGTGTGCACAAGAGCTGGATGGGATACAGGCTGGGCTTCCAGATTTGGCCTGGCTTAGCCCCATCCATTGTTGACATTTGGGGAGTGAATCAACAGATGGAATCTTGCTTCCTTTCTTGCTACACTCTGCCTTCCACATGCATGGAATTTACTTTGCTTTGCAAGTCATTTTTTTTCACCTAACACATTGCATGCTAAATAGTAAGAACCAAATATTTGGTGAATAAATGAAAAATCATCCTCACATTGGGTGGATTGTTCATTTTCATCTCAAATGTAAAAGTTAAAAAAAAAAAACTCACACAAACTATTTTCCAAAAAAGATGTCATAAAATGAGTAAATATCAGGCTCATGATAGCAGGAACTTGGAAACCATGATAAATTGAAGAAAACATGCCTTGTATAAAGGCATTCAGAATTCAAAAATCACTGAAATGTGATGATAAAATATAGCACATTCACATACCAAATTTGGCTTTCATTTTGCAACATGTTAAATAAATCAATATATCCATTATATGTTTATTAAAATATTACGGATGAAATACCATATGCATCTAAAAAGCATGCAAAATATAGATGAGGGATTTGTATTTTCCTTAAAAATATGTGGAGAAAATATCATGTAAAAGTTTAAACTAAAATGTCAACAACCACTAATTTTTTAAAGATTTATTTTTTATTAGGAAGGTAGATTTCCAGAGAAGGAGAGACAGAGAGAAAGATCTTCCATCTACTGGTTCACTCTCCAAGTGGCCACAATGGCTGGAGCTAAGACCATCTGAAGCAGGTAGCCAGGAGCCTCTTCCGGGTCTCCCATGTAGTTGCAGGGTCTCAAAGCTTTGGGCCATCTTCTACTGCTTTCCCAAGTCACAAGAAGGTAGCTGCATGGGAAATGGAGCAGCTGGGACACATACTGGCACCCAAATGGGATCCTGCACATATAAGGTAAGGATTTAGCCACTGAGCCATCGCACTGGGTCCAACAATAACTATATCTAGCTAATCAGATCATATGTTTTTATGTGTGTGCTTCTTGGTATTCTATAAACTTTTACAATGAACATATACTGTTCTCCTTTTCAGAAAGCAATCATTTTTACAAGGAAGACAAGCAACCTAAGTGGCAATATAGAGGATAAAAGAAACTAAGCGGATCAGATGCAGAGATTAAATGATAATTGCAATAGTATGAGTTAAAGATGGTTGAAGTCAAATTGAGGCAGTCATTGTGAGGACAAAGAAACTAACGAGAAATAAAGATAGAAAAGATTTGATAATCTTTGTGTAGGTTGGAGATAATGGTTAAATAACTATTGGCTTATACCTACTAGCGTGAGCTAAAATCGAGCACAAACTGGGAACCTACCAGCAAATGCCAAGATGAGGCAGCCCATGCCAGACTGGGTCGCAGCACCCACCAGCACATGTAAGACCTGGGGGAGTGGTACAAGCCTGGTGGGGAAGCACTGTAGATTCCTCTGCTGGGCCACTGCTCCCACTGGTAAGCATGAGAACTGGGGCTGCGGGCAGACCAGGCTGGGCAGGCTACAACATCTGCATGTGAACTGGTTTGGGGGACAGCCAGGTTGGGTTAACCGACTGTATCCACTGGTGCATGCATGAGATGCATGAACCAGAGTAACAGCAGGCTGGTTGAGCTCTGCTGCAGCGTTGGCTGGGAAGTACCTGGATTGGGGACAAATCCTGTCAAACTAGACTGCAGGACCACCTGAAAAGTGCAAGATCTCCCACTGGAGAACATGAGAGCTAGGGCTGGGGAAGGGGCTGACTAGATAGGTGGTGGCACCTGCCTGCATGCGTGTGGGCTGGATAGTGGGGCCAGCTGGGTCCAACTAGGGTCTAATGCACAATATGTACGAGAACTGAATGGGATGTGGGACAGACTGGACCAGTCTGCTGCACATACTGGCAAGTACAGGAACCAGTGCAGGAAGTAGGCCAGTGTGTGTGGAGGGGTTTTTGGGGGTTGCACCAACTAGGCTACAGTTCCCACTGGTGTGTGTGTAAGGGCGAAGTGTGTAGTGGGTTAGGTTGGTATGGGCTGTGGCATCCATTGGTTTGCATGAGATGGGGTTGGAGACAGAACTAAAACAGCAATTACAATTACCAGTGTGTATACAGACTGATGTGGGGGGATGGAGTGATCCAGATCCCATACTGGCAAACACACACGAGTCAAGTCTGGGATCATCTCAGATGAGGTCTTAGGGGATGCCCCCCTGCACTGCACACTAGACTCAGAATTCCAATCATGGGAAAAATTACAGGATTGGTGGATTGACCGTAGAGTGCATGTGTCAGAACTGGGCCCCCTCAGTGGAAAAGATGGAGCAGTGGATGGGAGGCCCTGGTGCCCATGGAGGATATGGCAGCCCTTTGGGGCCTGCAGATGACATCTGGTACCATAGCAGAGGAAGGAGGACATATTAGACAACTACCTCAGCCAAGTGATGACAGCAAATATCTGGGCAAATGGAGACTCTAAGGTGGACTACGTCAGCCAATGGACCTTGGAAGGATTTCCTCATCGTTGGATCATCAAGATAGACAGCATCTCAGAACCATCCAAACACTTAAGCAGATCCGTCAGAGCATGCTCCTCCACAAAAGGGACCCTGGATTGATATTGGGTGACAGTCCCCCATGGTTACTGGGGCGGTTGGGAGGCTGGGTGCAGCTTCTCCACTTGTCTCCCCTCTTCCCCCAGACACAAAAGGAAGAAAAAAAAATGTGGAAACAATGGTGTCACCCTGTTTCTCCTAATCCTTGATCCTTCCCACTTTTATCAACTATGTGAACACTATAAATAATAATAATAAGAAGAAGAAGAAGAAATATTAGCTAAAACACGGTAATTCCACTAACAGTCCTAGATCTAGACAGGTTAGAAATGTGTTGTGGAATCATTAATGTTAACCATGGGAACCAAAGCTGAAACTGTATCAGTTTGCTTAGGGAATGTGTGTAGAACTGGCACAGTGAAAAGCTGGAATCACAGAGAACTCTTCAAGTTTAAGATCCAGGTAGAAGAAAGACCTCCCTACAAAAATATTATAACTATAAAAATAAAACAATAAATAGGATGTTATGGTGGAAACTGAAAAAAAATGAGTATGAAGAAATGGCAATGATGTTACTATAGACCATATCTTGCTTATTTCTAATTTTGCTTCCTACGAAAGGACCTCAATTAATTCTAGGTCTTTCTCTATACTTGGGAAGGCTGTTACTTACATTAGAAAACCTGTGGTGCAGTGAGTGATATAATAGGCTAATATTCCACCTGTTGGTACTGGCATCCCATATGGACACTGGCTCATGTACCAGCCGTTTCACTTCCTGGTCCAGTTCCCTGTTTATGGCCTGGGAAAGCAGCGGAGGATGGCTCAAGTCCTTGAGCCCCTGCACCCACATCAGAGACCAAGAAGAAGCTTAAGACTTAAGACTGCTTCATCTGGCAATTGTGGCCATTCAGGAAGTCAACCAGTGGATGGAAGACCTCTCTCTCTCTCACTTTTCAAGTAAAACAAGTAAATAAGTAAATACTTAAAAAAAAAAAAAAGACAGAGAAAGAGTGTTTGTGAATATTAACATCTTAAGAGGATCTTGGGCCCGGTGGTGTGGCCTAGTGGATAAAGTACTCGCCTTGAACGCACCAGGATCCCATATGGGTTCTGGTTCTAATTCTGGCAGCTCCAGTTCCCATCCAGCTCCCTGCTTGTGGCCTGGGAGAGCAGTTGAGGATGGCCCAAAGCCTTGGGACCCTGCACCCTGTGTGGGAGACTTGGAGGAAGTTCTTGGCTCCTGGTTCTGGATCAGCACAGCACTGGCCATTGCGGTCACTTGTAGAGTGAGTCATCAGAAGGAAGATCTTTCTCTCTGTCTCTCCTCCTCTCTGTTTATCTGACTTTGTAATAAAAATAATAAAATAAATCTTTTTAAAAAAAAGAGGATCTTAACAGGATTGTCTATAAAACAAATTTTCATTTGATCCGTCAGGCTAACCTTGTCAAGTCTTGCTATGAACTATCAATTAGTAGCTCCAAACCTAAGAACTACTTTGCAGGCTTTCCTGGATTTCATACAAAGCAACATAATCAACTTAGCTTATAATTAATTAAGTGATATTTTGGCACTCTTTTACTCATCCTAGTTTCCCAAATAATTTAGAATCTAGGTAAGAGAGAGAAGGGAATTATTTCTTTGAGATAGTTATGGGCACTGCCAACAATCATAACAAATACCACAAGAGTCAGGTAAATTTGGGACTGAAAAGAGGTCAATGAGTTTGAAGGTTAGGTAGTGACAACAGACCACAATATTCTTTAATAAAGTCATATTACTCCTCTAGGGAAGGCACTTGATTGGGAAATCTCCACGATAGGAAGGAGGGCAACTAGAACCACTGCCCCATTACATTTGTAGAATGTTCTAAGAATGAGACTGTGCCAGCCAAGAGTCCATACCATTAGTCAGAAATTTCCTACTTGCAAATGAATGAAGTCTACTTTAAGATGATTGAAGTGAGGTGGCAAGGTAATTGGGAGACAAGGCAGAACCAGTGTTCACTTAATTAATAATGACGATGAATGAGTCTGTGGTCCTGGCTTTCGAATGACATCATCTTCCTATTTACTAATTATCTGTTTTGTAATGTTGCTACCATACAGAAAGATAAGCTTGCTCTGTTTTGCATCAAAGATGGTTGATAGCAGTTTCAGTGTTAGCAACACTTTCCTAGTTGACTCTGGAGTGATTGGCTTGGCTCAAGTGCCTATATCTTTGTGACAGAGGAATTAAAAAAAAAAAAGTCTCACAATCAAGTCTTACCAGGTAGAAGAAAAGCATTTCCTGGAAACAAGCAGACAAAAAACATTGTATACTATATTCCAGCGGGTAACTACCTAGCATCCATCATGCTTCTCTCTACACATATAGCGGGAAAAACACTACACTACAAGACAATCTAATTATTCTATGGACACTTGAAATACTAATTTCCTCAGCAGGAGATATGCCAAAACATAATCCAGTTATTGTATCCTGCTTGGAAATTAAGAATTTTGGATGGTAACCATTCCTTTTGGTTGGGTCTAGATGCAGTTCTTTGGATGTGTTTGATATTATTGATAAAGATTTTATTAAGGATAGGCACTGGAGTGCAGTGAGTTAAGCTGTTGTCTTGGCATGCCTGCATAACATATTGGAGTGTCAATTTGAATGATGGCTACTCCGTTTACAATCCTGATTCCTGCTAATGTACCTGGGAGGAAGATGATGGCCCAAGTACTTCGGTTTTTGCCACTTGCATGAGACACCTGGATGGTGTTCTTGGTTCCTGGCTTTGGACTGGCCTAGCCCTGGCTGCTGCAGACATTTAGAGATTAAACCAGTGGATGGGATATCTCAATCTCAATCTCTCCCTCTCTTTCTCCCCCTTTCATATACAGTGTTATTTTTTTAAACAGAGAAAATAAAAGAACCTTAACCAGTAAATGAGGTCCTTAGTTACTTAATCTAGTAGTCTTGGGTCTGTTTTCTGAAAAGCATGCTATGATCCCTTACCCAGATGACAGTATATTGGAATTATGAACTCATAGGCTTTTGTAAGGTTTGATGTTTTTGTTTGGTGTTTCTCTTACAATCTGGGTTGGCAGCTGGCAGCTTTTTGGTCAATGTGGTTCAGAAACCAAAGACAAACATGTATATCAACCTTTTCTGTCCTTTTGCAATGGGTTGCAATGCAATGCCTGTCCTTTCACCAGCTAAAATGAACTAATTTTATTTCAGCCGTTGCATTCAAAATTATAGGCTGAAAATTAAGTTTAGGAAGGAAAATACTGATGGGTTATCTCTATTTGCACCCAAGTTATAGCTCAGTGGATGGCTCAGCAAGAAATACCCAAGATGATCAAGGATCAGACTTGTTCCAGGGTCCTGCTGATACCTTTTACTGTTTCCAACCCCTTGCTTTGCCTGTTTGTACCAACTTTAGCCTGGGACAGACTGGAGTTTCCAAACCTGTAATACACAGGTTTATGTGGCTCAGCCAGTTGAACTCCTGGTGATAAGCAGAAAGGGTCCTTTAGAACTACAACTGTATCTGGATAATTAGCTAGGAAGTTGATCTCTTCCTGGTTGGACCTCAATTAATGGCACACTTCAAAATCCTAATATCTTTCTACGAATTCCCTTTAAATCTTTGATCTTGACAGAAATACAGAAACATTGCCATTTTGAGATTTCACACTTTCAGTTTGACTTTTATGTCCGTTTCGGATTAAAGTTCAGGAAATTCGATGCTTGAGGTATGATTAGGCTCTTCTACTCTCCGACTTTGGTTCCAGGATTTAAGGTCATTATCATAGCATTGGGAAAAGGCTATTTGGCCTGCATGTTGTCTAAACTGGTTGTTGAAAGTTTCATTGTTGATACAACTTGCAGTCTCAAGGTGTGAATGTTTTTCCCTCCATCTTTGTCTGACAAATGGTGGGTTTGGGTGCTTTGTCAATGGCATGCTTCACCCTATTCATGGATTCACAGCAGGGTTTCCACCAAGGGTTCCTATTACACTTTCCAGTGGGAGAACCAGGGTAAGCAATTGAGCTCTTACTAGAAGCCACACGTATACACCTCTCAAGGAGTTTTGTAACTCTTCATTCCTCTGTATGTAAGAACAATTAAGAATAGGAGTAGTTACACATTCCTCATGGTTCTTTCTGTTTAAACATTTTATGTTGCCATTTCCACTTGATTGTAGTAGCCTAACTTATAAACAATTCCAGGTGGAAATTAGGGTATGAGCCATAAACTTTGTTTTAAAATTCCCAAGTCTTCTTGGCCACATCTTACTCTTAACTCTTGGAATTTTTCATTTGAAAGTGGGGAGGCAGCCAGAAAATATATCTCAGTCCATGAACGTTTAACCCCTTTGGCTGTATCACTGAGACTGGCTCTCTCTCCTGTAATCTCATTCTTGAGTAGCTCTGTGTGCTACAAAGTGACCAAAGGCCAGAGGTAGCTTGAGTTTTTACTTAATTCTGTTTCTTAACAGTCTGTTTCTTAATAACATTAATAAACATGTCCACAGTGTTTCTGGTCAGCGTTGTCTGCCTAATCTGCCCATTCCTGAACTAATCGCTGTGGCTAAGGGACACAGAACAACAGCCAGCGTCATCATGGGTCCACTCTGGTGGCAGGGGAGTTAGGATTAGACAATGGATGACTGCTCTTGGGGAAAGAGGAACAGTTCTAAGTAGGATTAATTACGTTCCAATGTAAGAGACTTAACATGAACAAATGCATAGTGTTCCTAAAACAAGTGTTCTACCCAGCAAGCAGCTATCCTCCAAGTGAAGATTCAAGGAACCAGGGTCTTTCACCTGATGGTTTCACCATCTGTAATGCACGGCATCCACTGTAACCACTCAGAGTGGATGGAAAAACGGGAAGATCTTGGGAAACTGTTCACATGATACGCTTATAGGCTAACGAATTCAGAAATAGGAATTGGAATACATCATTTCAACTCATACTTCACTACTGTAAGAACCTAACAGACACACTTAACTTGAATACCTAATTGCAAGAGAGGCTGGGAAATGTAATCTGAGGTCCAGAAAAAGCTAGCATCTGCAAGATTTTAGTATTTTGAAAACTAAATATGTATTTTTCCTCTATTCATACAGAGTATACTCCACCCCAAGGGAGACAACCTAAAGGTTTTTCTAGTCACTGATTAGGCTCAAACGCTAGGGTTTTCAGGAAACTAAGCAGTTATCTTCTTTAAGTACAGGTATGAGTTAGGAATTAAAATGACAAGTTATCTCTTCTATTACTCAATATGCCCACAAGTTCACATATGGATGGTAGATCGGGTTTAGCTAATAGCACATGTTCTCTCATTAGGAAAAATTCTATGTGAGACCTTGAGCAATACTGAAACAAAATACTGATGAAAAGTTGCACCAGCATTTTAGGACCCATCTCCCTTGAAAGTGAAGAAAGTTCACATGAGATTCCAATTCTAGCCTTTGGAAGGCATTCCCTCGTCCACTACTCCGTTTAGTGCCTGCAACCTCTCTGAAATGTTCTTCGCCCAGTCTTCTCCATGGCCACACACTATGTGATTATTATAAGCTGTTAAAGCTTTCCCACTTAAGCAAGCTTGGGGTTAAACAGTTATCCTCACTGTTTCAAAATCTGAAAAATGATAGTAAGCTAGCTTCATGCTTTGATTTCTAACACAATTTCTTCAAAGATGTTGTTTTCCATAACCCTAAGTTACTTTTTTGCCTCTAGAACTGAATCATAGCTACCTTAAGGGCATTTAAAATGGCTTCGGATGGGATGAAGAAACCCTTTAACTGATTTTTATTGTAAAAAGATATCATAGGGGAACTACACTCAAGAACTCTTCTAGTTTCATTTCTTCTTCAAGTACTGCTTGAGGCCTACAGAAACTCGACTTTTCCAAACCTTCCACATAAATGTTTCTTTCACATAAATCATAACTTTTGGTCATTATTTACTGAGTTTATCTCTTTAAAAAAAATTGCTGGGCCCGACACAATAGCCTAGTGACTAAAGTCCTCACCTCACACACACTGTTGTCCCATATGGATGCCAGTTCTAATCCCAGCAGCCTCACTTCCCATCCAGCTCTCTGCTTGTGGCCCGAGAAAGCAGTTGAAGATGGCCCAAAATTTTGGCGCCTTGCACCAGCATGGGTGACCCGGAAGAGGCTCTAGACTCCTGGTTCTGGATCAGCTCAGCTCTGGCCATTGCAGTCGCTTGGGTAGTAAATCAGTGGATGGAAGATCTTCCTCTCTATCTCTCTTCCTCTGTATCTCTTTTCCTCTCTGTGTGTCTGTCCAATAAAAAAAAATCTTTTTTAAAAATTTGCTAAAAACAGAAAAGACTACTACTTTTAATCTTTTCAATTATTTCTTCTAAAGTTAATCTTAACAGATACATTATCTTCTTTTGATTTGTTCCATGTGGGTTGTACAGGTGGTATTTTTACCATTCTGACACTGTAAGCAAAGGTTTCCTTTCTGCCTCCTAACCTGCTTCTTCATCATTTGGTGATTCATCATTAAATCAATACAATATGTGCTTAATGCACTGCCTGTGCCCACTCCTGGCACAGACTTCTGAATTAGTTATAGTTATCTCAGTTCCTGTAACATAGTCCTAAAGCTCAATATTCTCTCTCACAAGCATACCTGAGGGTCTGTGCTGCGGCGTAGCCGCTATTGTTATTAATTATTTGTTGCGCCAGTATCCTATTATGTTGGTTGGTTCAAGTCCTGGTAGCTCCACTTCTGTTCCAACTTCCTGCTAATATGCCTGGGAAAGCAGCAGCATCAAGCACTTGGTATCTGCATCCATGGGGGAGAACCCACAAGAAGTTTCCAGCTTAAGCCTAGTCCAGTCCCTGGCCATTGTGGTCATTTGGGGAGTGGGCCAGTGGACTGAAAGTCTCTCTCTCATCCCTATTTTGTAACTCCTTAAAATAAATATGTTCCATTTAAAAATTAAAATGGAAAGTCAGATTTACAGAGAGAAGAGACAAAATTTTCTGTCCTCTGGTTCACTCCTCAAGTAGTTGCAATGTCTGGAGCTGAGCTGATCTGAAGCCAGGAGCTAGGAGCCTACTCCGGGTCTCCCATAAGGGTACAGGATCCCAAAGCTTTGGGTCATCCTTGACTGCTTTCCCAGGCCACCTATGTGGGATCCTGGCACAGGCAAGGCAAGAACTTCAGCCACTAAGCTATTGCAATGGGCCCTCAAATAAATATATAAACATTTCCTTTCAAAAGCACTTAATTGGGTTATTCTCTTCTCAGCAGTGTTTTTGTTACGTTCCTTCTCTCTTCTGACTGATTTCTAACATTTAATTTTCAAGGTCGGGCCTGGTGTGGTGGCCTAGCGGCTAAAGTCCTTGCCTTGATTGTGCTGGGATCCCACATGGGCACCAGTTCTAATCCCAGCAGCTCCACTTCTCATCCAGCTCCCTGCTTGTGGCCTGGGAAAGCAGTTGAGGACGGCCCAAAGCTTTGGGACCCTGCACCCGTGTGGGATTCCCAGAAGAAGTTCCTGGCTCCTGGCTTTGAATTGGTGCAAACAGGTCATTACAGTCACTTAAGGGAGCGAATCATTGCACGGAAGATCTTCCTCTCTGTCTCTTCTCCTCTCTGTATATCTGACTTTGCAATAAAAATAAATATTTTTAAAAATTCAAGGTCATTATGCTCACATAAGAACAGTAATGAGGAAGGGTAAGATTTCTTTTGTTTTAAAAAAGCACAATGTAGATTTATTATTTTTTTTCATAGGCTCTGGGATTTCCATTACATCCTCTCCAAATTTCCTCCCCTTACTGATTTCCCCTGTATTATTCCAAATAGTATAATCCTTCATAAGTAATCATTAATCATTTCCAAAATGACAAATAGCATATGTTCTCTCTGATATTAGGTAACCTTCATGTAAAATATCCGATCAATAGCCCTCAGGTCTGGAGGTGTGGGCTCATCAGCCTGCCTTGTGCTCTGAGCCAGAGGGGCCAACCAGCCCTGGGATAAGGGGCTTGGGTGCAAAGGCTTGGACCCATTGGTCCACTACCTGCTTGCAACCAGGTGAGTCTGCTTGTCCCAGGAGGTGGGGCTTGGGTTGGGTGGCCCAGGCCCCAGTGGCACTGGGCGAAGCCCTCGGATAAACTAGTGGTGCGATCTTGAGAGGGAAACGTGAGGACCTTTAACAGTCAGGCCTAAGCAGCAGATCACCTAGCAGACCAGAGCTGGGTAGTTAGGACTGACCAATGCTGAATACCACTCACTGCTATACACTAAAGCTTAGGCTGGGGGCCTACCTGGCAGAGCTGGATTACAGTACCCACTAGAAAGAGTCAGAACTGGGGACGAGAAATGTTAGGCTGGGCCATGGTACTAACCAGCATGCAAGACAATTGTATCTGGGGGCAGATTCTGTGGGGGAAGTGTGGGCCCACCTCTGCAGAACTGCAATATCCACATGTTTGCTTAGGAGATGGAGGTGGTGATGGGCTGAGCTAGGCATGACCATGGAACTCTCTGACATTCATGGGTCAGTACCCATTGGTTGGGTACAGGCTAGGCTTGTCCAGGTTGTGGCACCTGCGGGCATATCCAAGAATCTGGTGTGGGGTGGGCTGGGCCACAACATCCATTGTTTAAACATAGGCCAGGACAGAGAGGGTAGTCTATGCTTGGTGAGGGCCACATGCAAGATTTGGGTGTGGTGGTGGAACCTGGGAAATTCCCCCGGTGGGCCATAGCTCCTGGCTGGTGAGTATGTGATTCAGGCCTGGGTGTTGGTCAGACTGGGCAGGGTAGCTCCACCCATCAGCAAGTGTGTGGGTCGGCTTTGGAAGGGGGTGGACTAGGCAAGACCAGTGCAGGAGCCAGGCTGGAATGCAGGGCATGCCGAACAAGGCTATCACACCTGCAGGTTTGCATGAGTCAAGGATGGGAGCACACTGCGCAGGGCAAGGCTATAGTGCTCTCCAGCAAGAGTTAGGACTGGGAGCGGGTAAGAGCAGAACAAACTACAGCATCCAATCGCAAAGGCCAAGATGGGGGATGGACTATGCCAAACTGGGTCAGAGCAACTACTGGCATGCACAAGATTTGGGACTGAGAGCAGCCCCAGGTGGGGACCTAAGGGGATGCCCGAGCTAAGTTGTGGTTCCCACTGGTGAGTGTGAGAACCAAAATGGGGGCGATGGTCTGGGCTGGATGTGGCTGCAGTGGCCCTTAGCATGAGTGTGGGCTGCGTCTGGGGCACACCACACTGGGCTAGACTCAAGTACCCACTGGTACTCATGAGAACCAGGGTGGCTGTAGCACAGGCTGGGGTAGGTCTCAGCTCCCATTGGGTCATGTGTCAGGGCATGGACCAGATATGGCTGGGTTGTAATATTCAACAGTAAGAACCAGAATGGGTGTGGGCCAGCTGGGTAAGGCCACTATTGCTGCTAGGACTGGAGGAGGGTCAAGCACCCAGTAGTGTTGACAAGACCCACTATGGTGCGCACAATATCTGTCACTGGGAAGAGACTGATAGAGGAGCTTTAGGAATTCATTTGTCAGTCCCTGCAAGTAAGAGCAAGAACCAAGGCAAAGAGCAGCCCAGCCCAGAGTAGGTTGCAGTATCCTTAGGCTGCCTGTGTATGGCCTGGGAGAGCAGCAGAAGGTGGCTTAAACAATCGGCTCCCTGTACCCACATGGGAGACTTAAAAGAAGCTCCTGCCTTTGGACTAGCTCAACTTTGGCCCTTTTGGCCATCTGGAGATTGAGCCAACAGATGGAAGAATTCTGTCTTCCCTTCTGTTTCAGGTAAAATCTGCCTTGGAAATAAAAATGTCTTGAGAGAGAGACAGAGAGAGAGAGAGAGAGAGATGTTTCACAAATGCTTGGCCAGTCCTAAAAAAAAAAATTAATACTGTATAACAAAAGCAAAGTCACTCCTGGGGCATATTTATTCTAACAGTTTCTACTTTACTTTAGTAGTTCCAGAAAGATCAATTCACTACTCAAAATGCAAGGAGTGATTTTCTTCCAAATAATGGGATAGTTGTAAAGATAGCATTTTTGTTTTTTCCAGTAAAAAAAAAGAAACATTTTTTTAAAAAGAAAGCATTTTTGCCAGTGTGACAGGTACAGAAGTTAGAATTCACCGGATGATGAATTTCAGATAACCAAAGCATTTCTAAATGGAAAATATTTTTCAAAGAAAGTTGGTGTAGAAAAAAAAACTAGAGTGAAGGGCTACAGAAGGATAAGCAAAGGAACCAGAGTTTTTGGAGATGTGAAGACAGAAAAGATAAAACACGGAATGGGGAGAAGGGGAATTGGAACCCGAATTTGGACAGAAGGTTAATCTCACCCAAGAACGATGAACCTCACATTCCTCTGACACTAGCAGAAAGGAAGATCAGAATACTTCTAGAACTTGGACAATGGAAGGAATCTGTGCTTAATATTAATAACCTCAACCTTGTCGACAAAGTTCAAGTAGTTATATAACGAAATGGAGCCACGATCTGCATTCTGTAAAACAGGATTTGGGATTAAAAGGTGCTTTAGAGGGAGTCAGTCGAATTATTCAACGTAAATATAAGGTAGCATTTTCTACACTGGGACTCAACGCACCAATGCAGGAGAAGACAGGGACCTGGTTAGCACTTTGTGCATATTTACTATGGCACTTACTAGACAGGAAGCCCTTGGAAAGACTGATTTTATAAATCACACACACAGTAGGCAAATGATAAAATTTTGTTTCAATGAATTGATTTAGTCATCACCAATTCTGCTATGGTTCTCCGTATTGTACTGGCAACTGCCCACATTTCAAGCGGTTCTGCCAGCACTCAAAGAAAACGCTTAAAAAAAATAACCCAGGTATACTCAGCTAAACTTAGCAGTCTTAAAATGGCAACCATGTCACTTGAGACAAACTTTTTCTCTTGTACATCTGTCTTTAATGGTTGTTTCTTTACCCCTTATGCCACTGTACTCGTATTAGACCAGAAATGTGTAATCCTGAGTTAAGCCACATAAACTATCCTTTTTGCCAGTCTTCCAAGGTCTTCAGACAACCGGAAAACTCAAAACCCACAGCCCCGGCCCCATCTTCATTGTAAGACAAAAATGATCATGGATGAGGCTCACAGTAGGCGTGCACAGCCAGCTCGGAGTCCCTGCGGACATCTCCGCCACATCTGGCACGGATCCCTCCACCGTCTCCCCTTTGGAAACTTTAGGGCCATACAGTGAATTCAAACGTCTAGTCCACTTCCGTCACACAACACGTGTGTGCACGCAGGTTCCGGAAGTCCCTGAGTCAAGACTGAAACTTGAGCCAAGAAGTTCCTCTCCACGAAGCCACATCTCAGCATCCAAAGCTCTTTTAACTTTCGATTTGGCGGTGGAGAACATGGCCCGGAGCCCAAGCAGGCGCCGCAGTGCCGCACGAGGCCCCACCTCCCGGATCCGCTGGCCTCAGACTCGGGCGAACAAAGTGCGGGCCCACGCGCGCGCCCGCTTCCCACGCCGCCCGGAGCCCGCCCCACGCACCGTGGCGCGACGCGGGGGGCCCCCGTCACACCTCACTCGGCTCTCGGGGCCGCTCGCGCGAAATCGCTCGGGCGACGGCTGATGGCGTCAGCCGCACTTCCGCCTGCGGCTGCGTTCTAGTCCCCGGGCAGGAAGGAAGAAGGGAGGGCGGCAGGGCCGCGAGTGTGTAATGTGTGACGCGGGGCGGGGGGCGAGAAGCGAGGAAGAGAGCGCTGCGGGCGCCCCGGCCCTGCCCGCGCCGCCCGTCGCAGGCCGGCTCCTGAGGCACCCTCGCGGCCCGCCGCAGCCCGCGCCTGTCGGGGCGGCCCGGGCCCCTCACCCCGCCTGCCTCGGCGCCCTCTCGCTCCCTCCCTCCCTCCCCGCCGCAGGCTCCCCGCCCTCAGTATCGCGAGACGAGGTGAGAGCTGGCGGAGCGGCGGCGGCGGCGGCGGCGGCAGTAGAGGTGACCGAGGCGGCGGCGGCGGCGGCCCCGAGCGCTGCGTCGACCCCGGTGCGGCCCGAGTCGCGGCAGAGCGTCGCCCCCGCGCCCCTCCCGCTCGCCCTGGGGATGGAGAAGGCGGCGGTGCCCGCGGCGGCGGCGGCGGCCGAGGGAGAAGGGAGCCCCCCGGTGGCGGCGGCGGCGGCCGTGGCGGCGGCGGCGGGGCCCCCCCCGGCGGCGGCGGCGGCGGCGGCGGAGGTCGGCGGGGCTCGCTCGGCCTCGTCTCCTCGTGGGATGGTGCGAGTGTGTGACCTGCTCCTCAAGAAGAAGCCGCCGGCGCCGCCGCCGCCGCAGCAGCAGCCGCAGCCGCAGCAGCAGCAGCAGCAGCAGCAGCCGCCGCAGCAGCAGCCGCCGCAGCAGCAGCCGCCGCAGCTGCAGCTCCACCACCACCACCACCACCACCACCACAAGGCCAAGCGGAACCGGACCTGCCGACCCCCCAGCAGCAGCGAAAGCAGCAGCGACAGCGACAACAGCGGCGGCGGCGGCGGCGGCGGGGGAGGAGGCGGCGGCGGCAGCAGCAACAACAGCGAGGAAGACGAGGACGACGACGACGACGAGGAAGAGGAGGTTTCTGAGGCAAGGGCCTGGGTTTCCGAGGATGGAGGGGCTGGGAGGGGGCTTGGATCGCGGCGGGTCGGTGTCTCGGGGAGGGAGCAGGCAGGCGGACGGGGGGCGCCCCCGGCTCGCGGGGCGCAGGGCAGCGGACACGTGCGGGGCCCCCCGCGGGCCGCTTTCCCACGCACGACCATGTTTGGGGAGGGATGGCCGCGGGCCCCGCGCTGCACACCGGGCGGGCCGGGGGGCCAGGGGGGCGGGCCCCGGGCCCGAGGGGGACGGGCAGAGGTCGGCGGGCCTCCTGGGCACCGGGCAGGGGCAGCGCCCTGGCTGCGGGCGGCGGGCGCGGGGGCAGCCCGGGAGGGACGGTCGTAAGGCTCTGGGAGCGGAGTCCTTGCGTGTGCGTGCGTGTGTGCGTGCGTGTGTGTGTGTGTGTGAGAGAGAGAGAGACACGTGAGAAGCTGTACTTTTCCACACTGCCCCGAGCAGGTTTTGGTTTTCTGTGTGTCTGGTTTTGAAATAACTATGATGGCTGCCCAAGTTAACGTCTCGATCTCTCCAGGGTTTTCGGGAATCTGAGGTTATAGTCACATACGTGTATAATAAGCAGTAGAGTGGATGGAAAAAAAAATTTGCTCTCCACACATACATACCTGTCCATCTCCAAATGCTTCCTTTCTGAGAAAGAATTAAAGGAGGACCTGTCGTTTTTCCAAGGCCTGTGGGGCAGCCGAGCGATGTGCTTCGGAGCCAGGCCTGGTTATGGTGAGTTGGACTAGGAAGGCGTCTTGGTTTGTCCTAGTGATCTGGTTTCATAATAACACTTGGTCATGTCTCCCTGGGCCCACAGGCAGGCGGCGGTGCAGGCCCTGGTTCCTTCTCGAAGGCCCTGGCCGAGCCCGCTGACAGCCAGCTGCGAGCTTAGGTTAGCACCGTGGCTTTACCTCGCTTGTCCTCTGCCGGGAATGGAAAGTAGAAAAACCTTGATGTGGAGGAATTGCGATTTGAGACAGCCGGGGAAGGTAGCGCTAAAGGCCGATGAGGAGCTTGGTGCTAAGTGAGAGCTGCTGCCTGGGCTGAAGTAGCGCCAGCCTTGTGTTCCTTTGCACCAATGTAGGGCTTCCCTTGGCCAGGGCTGGCAGCCTCTCGGAATTGCATTCTTTGCATCTGACCCCTGTTCGAACAGAGAAACACGTCTGCAAGGGTTTTTTGACTGAAATTGTTTTACCTCAGACGGAGTGAAGTTCAAGAGAGATAGGAGTTGGATGATGAATGCCGCAGAGATGGAAGAGTTGTGTTCTGAGGGGAGATTTGTATGGACAGAGTTTTTTTTGTCCTGATTGGATGTTTCGGGATGGGATGTTACTCAGGCTGCATTTGAAGCAGTTGCGAGAAAAGATGTGTGATCCTTATCTCCAGTAAATCTGTATGGAATTTAAAGTAATCTAGCCGGATTCCTTTATTTTGGAAGGGAGGAAGACAAACCTGAGAGGAAATGGAATCATAGTGGGATGTAGCAAAAGTACAAGCCAGGGTTTTCTGTTGTCTTCGACCGGTATACCTTGTAGTCAGAATGGATTCCTTACGTTTTCTTCTTGATTCTGTGAAAAGCTTAGGCACTTAATTGCAAGATAATTCAGTCCTGCAGATGTAGGCAAAATACCAATAATTCATCTGGATCTTAAATTCTCCAAAATATCAGGGTGTGGTTTGAAACAGGACTGTGATAATTGAATAATACTTGCTGGAATGTTTATCAGCTGACTTTATGGATCTAGGTAGTTTTGTCCATTAGAATGTGGCCTAGTGAGTGAGACTTCTAGTAATCCTCTCAGTTGTAGGGATAAGTTTGACCATAAGTTTGTAGGTATGTTCATTTTGTGAGTCAGGTTTGTTCTTGGAAAACAGGAATGGTGTATGTTGACTGATCAGTTAGAGGAACATGGCTGATGTTGTTGTGTTAATGTGCTTTTACTGGCTCCTGCACAGTAATCAATGGATTTGTCATGTTTGATGAAGATGAGTCAGGGAAAGTGTTAGTGCGACCATTAAGAAACTCATCCATGCAAGTCTGTGATGAGGGACCAGCTGCTGAAAGGAGGAGTTTGGCCCTGCACTTCTGGTTCCTTTACACTGCAGGCTCACTGGGCAGGCTGGGCAATGCTTGCCTTAATTACTGCTTTCCTGAAGTGACAGCAGAAGGTTTGACTTTCTAGAGCTGGGAAGTCTTATGGCAAAAGTCACAGAATTTAAATCCTCTTCCTAATTCATTCTGTTCTAAGCTATACAACTAAAAAAAAAAGTAAATGTTTTGATCCTGAGACTATCCTTGCAGTAAAAAATTATGCAAGTTTATAAAGAATATGAAAGATTATGCTTTTGCAATATTTATCTGAAGAAGTTGAAAATTTTTTGTTTTTACAGTTGTTTTTTTAAAAAAATTTATTTGCAAGGCAGCCTGAGAGAGAACATGCAAGCCGCACACATGAGAGCACTTGCATCTGCTGGTTCACCCCCCAGGTGGCTGCAGTGAAACCTGCAGGCTGCGACTCCATGGTTGCCAACATGCGTGCAAGGGTGCAAGCACTTGGACCTCTTCTGCCCTCCCAGGCACATTGTCAGCATCATAGGTGAAAGTAGTGGCACAGCCCTGACTGAAAGCAGTGATTACTTAAATGCCTGCACTGCAGGTGGCGTCTTAATCCACTGTGCTACATGGATAATTTAGTGTAACAAAAATGTATAGGTTGGCAGTGAAGAACTGCTCCTAGCTGTTCTCTGTTTCTGCTGAAACAGCAAATGGAAGGAAAGGAGGATCAATGAGAATTTTAATATTAAAGAACCAAAGTGTAATTCTTATTAGAGCAGATCATTGGGAAATAGATTTCTCCAGAAGGATTCCAGAATAAAATAGTCATGTTTCATATAATTTCCATAACTCTGGATGCACTTGGAGGAAAAATAGATGACGAGCTCTCTTCTCTTCCCTTCTTTATATCTAAAATTGAAAGTGTACAACTTTCTTGCCTTCAGTGAGTTCCTATTCAGTAAGGAAATAGAAAGGAGTTTCCATAACATGAAGCCATCATGCTCTTCTTTCCCAAGTTTTTGGACTAAGTTAATTAGGTTAGGAATGTTGAAAGTGCAGGAGTTGATGCTTCTTTTCAGAAATAACATTGCATTCTGTTGAGTGCATTTTTAAATATAATTGAATAATGTCAGTTATATTTAAAGCAGACTTCAAAGGGAAAGCTTATTAGTAAAAGCACAGGTGTATTGAAAATTTATAAAACGTGGAGACAGTAGCAGTTGGTGTTTGGTCTATGTTTGTGTGAAATGTGTGCTTCTAAAGAGATAAACCTAGTGAAGATTTTTTAGCCAAGGGAAACCAGTAAATAAATTAGTACTTAGTGCCTAAAGACTTTGCAGAGCTGGCAGGAATATTTATTGAGACATAGAAGAGGTAAGGTTAAGAAAATGAAAGAAAATTTATTTCAGAAATAAATTGTGTTTCTTTTTTTTTAAGATGTATTTTATTTTCATTACAAAGTCAGATATACAGAGAGGAGAGACAGAGAGGAAGATCTTCCATCCAATGATTCACTCCCCAAGTGAGCTCAACGGGCCGATCCTATGCCAATCCGAAGCCAGGAGCCTCTTCCGGATCTCCTGCTTGGGTGCAGGGTCCCAAAGCTTTGGGCCATCCTTGACTGCTTTTCCCAGGCCACAAGCAGCGAGCTGGATGGGAAGTGGAGCTGCCGGGATTAGAACTGGTGCCCATATGGGATCCTAGGGTGTGCAAGGCAAGGACTTTAACCTCTGCGCCACCGTGCCGGGCCCAAATTGTGTTTCTTGAATTCACATCCCAACTTGTTTTTCCTTAATGAAAAATGTTTTAATTCTTAGAATCCTAAATTAGTGCTGGGAAGCTTCCTTGTTCCTGGGTTTCATCTCTTAATTGAGCAGCAGAATTTATAAACTAGACATTAAGATCTTTGAAGCAACAGTTCTGTCTTAATGATAATTATCTTGTTTTCTGTCTTGCTTAAGCATAGTACTGGATTAAGAAACATTTTCAGTGAATAACTGGTGCTTAGGGAGTATTCAGAATTCATTCAGGAAAGCAAGAAAAATAATAGAATTTCTTCCCCTGTTCTTAGAGCCAGGGCCTTTGAATAGCTGAAGTTTGTATTTCATTTGCTTAATTACTTCTCTTAGTGTTAGTGGTCTTCCCTCGGTATTAGAAGGGAGCACAGTTAACCCAATGGGCCTTGATTGCTGAATGTGTGTTAGGTCAGGTGCCTTCAGCCTTCTGCATATATTTAGACTTTTCTGTTTTTAAACTTTGAGAAGCAAGAGAGGCTGAGACAGAAGGTGCTCACATTTATTGGGTTCCTTTCCAGATATACACAAGGGCCAGGGCTGGGCCTGGCTGAAGACGGGAGCCCAGAACCTAGTTGGGGTCTCCCACGTGACCCTGCTAGGGTCAGCATCAGCAGGGAGCTGGAGTCAGTCCTAAGCAGCAACTGAACTAAGTCACTCTGATACAGGATGCAGATGCCTGACCAATTTCTGAACTCTAGGCCAAATGCTTTCTCCTGGTTTAGACTTTAAAAACAGAAAAACTAATGTTTAACGCCTACTGTGCGTGAAGGGTAGGTAATGATTAAGAGCACGGACCCTGGCTGGAGACTAAACTCAAACCTTTGATCCGTCATTCACTTTGTGACTTTGGAAAAATTGCTTTAATTTCTCTCTCCCTCTTTTTCTTCATATATAAATGGTGATAATAGTAAATCCTGCTTTATAGCATCATTACAAGTTAAGTGATGTCAGATGTCGTGTATTTTTTTTTAAAGATTTATTTATTTTTATTGGAAAGGCAGATATACAGAGAGGAAGAGAGACGGAGAGGAAAATCTTCCATCCATTGATTCACTCCCCAAGCAGCCACAACGGCCGGAGCTGTGCTGATCCAAAGCCAGGAGCCAGGAGCCTGGATCCTTTTCTGGGTTTCCCACGTGGATGCAGGGTCCCAGCACCATCCTCAGCTGCCTTCCCAGGCAGAAGTAGGGAGCTGGATGGGAAGCAGAGCTGCTGAGATTAGAACCGGCACCTATAGGGGATCCTGGCATGTGCAAGGCGAGGATGTTAGCCACCAGGCTACTAGGCTGGGCCAAGATGTTGTGTATTCTTATTTTTTCTATAACTGTATGAAGCAGGTGCTGCCCAGTTTATTTCACTCTGCAGTAAATGTTTGATGTTTCCCTACTATATGCTAGGTAATGCACAGTACTAGGTGAATAATGGTGAATAAAACTGTTTTAGATACACTGATATTTTAGAAATGCAGTAATAAATAAATGCAGGTTTGGGGAGGTGTGAGAGTGATGTTAAATTGTTAAATATATCCTGAATGAAGTGTGTGCATTTCAAAAATATTTAAATGCTGGGAAGCTTCTAGGAAATATTTCACAGGCCAAGAAACTCATTAAGAAGGATTTCAAGTACTTTTGTTTAGAAGGGTCACGTAGCAGGAATCTCAGAGTTGCTCGCCCCTCCCTCCCTCCCTCCTTCCTCCCTCACTTTCCTCATTCATTTGCTCCAATACATTCTTTTTTTTTTTTAAGATTTATTTATTTATTGGAAAGGCAGATAAACAGAGAGGAGGAGAGACAGAGAGGAAGATATTCAGTGCACTAATTCACTCCCCAAGTGAGCGCAACGGCCAGTGCTATGCTGATCTGAAGCCAGGAGCTTCTTCTGGGAATCCCACACGGGTGCAGGGTCCCAAGGCTTTGGACCGTCCTCGACTGCTTTCCCAGGCCACAAGCAAGGAGCTGGATGGGAAGTGGAGCTGCTGGGACTAGAACTGGCACCCATATGGGATCCTGGCGTGTTCAAGGTGAGGACCTTAGCCGCTAGGCCATGCCACCAGGCCCTGCTCCGTTACATTCTATGATGTTGAATGCAACAAGTCATGGTGACGTTTTAGAAAATATTAAAATAATTCCTTTTGGATGGAGGAAAAGACCTTGTGGCAGCTGGGCAGACACTGTGAGCAAGTTGTCTTTTCCAAGCTTTGCTTTTACCTTTTATTGTTAAAACTCAACTGAAAAAGTTTAGATAAATGTGTTTTAGTCTTGCCATGTAAGAATCAATAATTCCTTGCAAAATGAAAACTTCAAGGTAAAACTTCCCCTTAGAGGCATTCTTCTGCTTTTCTCTTGACTTTTAAAGATTTTTTTTTCTTTTTTTACTTTTCAAAGTAATCATTCCTTATTAAACCAAAGAATTTTTTTTTTCCTTTAAAGTAGGATTTTAACAATGTTAGGAAGAGGTATCTGAATGGGCTATTAACACCTGGAAATCAAATGCAAGATTTTCTTAAAGATACTTAAATAGTTCTTTGTTCTTTTCCTCTGTGTATAAACTAGTTCCTGAGAGGAGTTTGGGGCTGCTGCTCTCTACCTCTTTCTGTTTGGACACATTTTCAATGGGAAGGTAGTAGGGGATCTAGCAACCAATTGTTGGGATTCTATAGAGTTTCAAAACTGCTTCTAAAAATGTGATGTGCTGACAAAGGCGGCTTGTTTACAAAGTGAGGTCCCAAGATTAATAGATGTGGTTCGCTAGCTAACGCCCATTCTCCTAAGTTTTATTTCTGACCTTGTAGTGTCATGTGTGTTGTGTAAGTCTTAGCATCTTACTTCTGCTTTGCTTTCTAATCTCTGCAGTAAGAGTAGTTCGTAAATATTTTTTAGCAGCTACTTTATGAAATATCTGGAGTCTCACATCTTAAGGTACCAGGACTTGCTTAGACGTGTATATTGCACCCATGGAGGATGACTTGGACCCCAGTTCTTATTTTGTGTAGTCAATGCTTACCTCAGTTACCAAATTGGAGTTACTGTTTTGAAAGTTTCAGTGTTGGATAATATGTAAAACAGGCGCATTTTGGCTCTAGATATTCACTAAGCTGTTGAAGAGACTGCTTTTAACATGTGGGCATGCCATCCAGGTAGTTTTTGGGTCCTGGATACAGTAGCTTTTATGACAGTAGTTTATTCTGAATGTTTATAGTTTAGTGGGTTTAGAAAAATCACAGATGTGGATGCTTTTAATTTTTTTCATGTTTGACCACAGAGGAAAAGGAATTTTCACTTCACGATGGTATGTGAAGTGGTGCCTGCTGGTATACATTTGTTAGGGCCAGCAGAAAGTACCAGCGTCCACAGTAGCCTGTGCAGTTCCTGAGTACTTTGAGAACAAGTAATTATGGACTGGAAGGTGACAGGTAATTATGAATATTCTTCTTATCTCTTAAACCTTATCTCTGGGAGAGTTATGTCCCTGTACTTGCTCCCGGAAGTAAAATACCCTTCCTGACTTACGAAGATCAGCTTTTTGATGCTTCTAAATTTTTGATTTGTTCATAAAGTGAAGTGAAACTGTACGGCAATATAGTTATCACCTCATCATTATTTGTAATTATGGCTTTTAACTATGGAAAAGTAAAATCTTGCGTTTTATTTTCCTTAGATGAATACAGACCTAATTATTGAAATCATAACTTAGGTTGTTTTCTATCATCTACAAAACTTATGAATGTTACATGATTTTTTTTGAGGGGTATTTTAAGTTTACATCTGAGTGGAACTGGAGATAAAGGAGAATGAGGAAGAAAACATGTAAAGATGAGAGTACCTCAAGAATGCTTAAGTGAGGGGACAGTGCCGTGGCAGAGCAAGCCAAGCCTCTTTCTGTGCTGCTAGAGTCCCCTGTGGGCATTGGTTCTGGCCCAGCTACTCCTCTTCAGATCCAACTCCTTGTTAATGGCCTGGGAAAGCAGCTGAGGATGGCCCAAGTCTTTGGGTCCATGCACCTATGAAGGAGATCTGAAAGAAACTCATGACTCTTGGCTTAGGATCAGTCAGCTTCAGCCGTGTGACCAGTTGGGAAGTATACCAGTGAATGGAAGATCTTTGTTTCTCCTCAAACTCTGCCTTTCCAATTAAAAAAAATTTTTTTTAACAGAAAAGAATGTCTGTTGGAGACTACCATTTCCTGCCAAGGACCTTTTGATTACTAAAGTCTAAATTTTAAACAGTGTCTTAGACTGGTAGTTCATATCCGCTAGCTGGTTCTAACTTAGTATCTTTCTTGTCCCCAGTGGTTTTTCTAGAGTTGCTTTGGCATCTTAATCATTTTTACTTCTCAGAGAGGATAAATAGATGGATAGATCTTTCCTGTGTCTTTTCTGTTACTCTCTAGAATCAGTTTATTGGCTACTTCCTTAAAGTCGTTTGTTTTCACACCTTGGGTTGTGATTTCCGCAGTCATGTTCCAGATTTGGTGGACTTGTTGGTGCTAAGCCTGGAAAATCTTATATATCTGATTGATGAGGGGTTTTTTTTTTCCTTTTAGTAAAACAAGCACAGAATAGATGAAGCAAGTAGCCATCGGTAGTCTTCAGTCATGGTCTGCCATTTTTGACCATGGAGCACATTTTGTAAGATCCAGATCGTAGAAATTGTCAGGTGCTTTTGACTGTAAACATTCTCACAAATTAGCTTGCCCTTGCCAGGTCACTACTGAGTCTCACTTTGGGCACATGCCACTAGAAGGCATCAGGTGGATTTTGCCTCCCGGAATCCTCATGACTAATGACTTCTTAATATTTTTGTATTGAAGGTATCACATCAGTCTTTTTAAGAAAATGAGTCAACTCCATTTTTGCTGCGTGTAATAAGTTAGTTGTTCTTACCAACCACCATGGTGGTTGTTGGAGTGTCAAAAGCTAGATAATGGATTTTTGAAACACCATATATGTTTTAGTAATAGTGTAATGTTGGCTGGGGTTGAATAAGATGTTGGAGATAACAATAACCATTAGTTCTTAGTTAAAATAATCCTGTGCTCTCTCTACACAAAATAACATTTCTTTTCCTAACTTTTTAAAAATCAATTAATTTTTATGGTAGTTTCCATGGGCTCAAGGGTTTCTGCTTCCCAACTCCTGTCCCCCGCTGATTTCCCCTATGTTATTACAATAGTATAGTCCTTCAGAAACAGTCAGAAGTCCATCATTCTGCTATATAAGTGGATCTTGACATTTCAACCATGAAAATGGCTGAAACTAGGAAAGATGTAGCAAGAGGGATAGTTTAAACATGAATGGAGGGTTGGAGATAGAATCTGTCAATGAGGGGTGCTACAGTTTGACCTAATTATATTCCCGCTACTTATTGCTTCACGTACAAATTAATGAGTTGAACTAGTTTATAACAAAAAAGTCAGGAGCTATGCAACATAATACTGTTTCAGTTGTAAAAATAAACTGGTTTATGTCTTCAGATGATTTTAGAGTACAGATTAGGTATAGCATATTTATAGAGCTAGTTTATAGCTGTGCATCTCTAGCAGGGAATTTTGCCTCCCACCTTTCTCCCTGCCAAGAGGACTAGGAGGTATTCTAATTTTAAACTTCAATGTTTTTATCCACTCTTTCCATGTCCCAGAAAAGGAACAAGAGAAAACAGGGAGGAAAAGCAAAGCCTATCCTAAATTCATTATTGGTTTGGATTTTTCCTCATGGATTGCCTTTTTTTTTCCCCAGAGATTTATTTATTTTTTTATTGGAAAGTCAGATACATACAGAGGAGAGGTGATTCACTCCCCAAGTGACCTTAACAGTCAGAGATTAGCTGATCCAAAGCCAGGAGCCAGGAGCTTCCTCTGGATTGCCGGGCCTGGCAATTGCCTTTTAATTAGTTTAGGTATGTGAGATTGAAATTGTTTAGATGGATCTGTAGAAAGAGAAAGGTTGTCTTTGTCAGTTTGGGGTTCGGAAGAAATATACACTGAAGGGCCTGGTGTTATAGCCTAGTGGTTAAATCCTTGCCTTGCACACCCAGGATCCCATGTGGGTGCTGGTTCCTGTCACAGCTGCTGCAGTTCCCTTCCAGCTCCCTGCTTGTAGCCTGGGAAAGCAGTCGAGGACGGCCCAAAGCCTTGGGACCCTGCACCTGTGTGGGAGACCTGAAAGATGCTCCTGGCTCCTGACATCGGATAGGCTCAGCTCAGCTCCAGCCATTGCGGCCGCTTGGGGAGTGAATCAGTGAAGGGAAGATCTTTCTCTGTCTGTCTGCCTTTCCAATAAAAAAAGATAATAAATACACACTGGAGCTAGCATTTGCTTCCTTTTCCCTTTTTTGTCATTCTAAATCTGAAACCTGAAAAGAGGAAGTCCTCTTGTTTGTTGCACCAGCTCTATTTCCAGTTCAGCCTTTGATGATTATTGATTGTTTCCTTTTCTGTGTCCTGTTTCTTTTTGAAATATGGAGATAATACTGAAAATGGCCTTACTGAAGCTCTGCGACAGGACTGTTACTAGTGCACAATGATGAAGTGCATTCTCTTACTAATGTTTATTGAGTCTCTCTTCTGTGTGACTGTTTTCAGTATTGAATTTTCTCACTCATTTCGTTTTCTGTGAAAGTGAAAAGATTCCTGTATTTAAAACCAAGCTATGTGTTAAATGTGGATGAGTCTAAGTGAATTTCTAAATGTTGTAGTTAGTAAAATCTTCCTCCATAGAATTTTAGTGATGGTATAACTCATTTTTTCTGGATGATTTTTTAAAAATATTACTGTAAACATAATCTTCTCATTGAGTTTATTCTTGCCACCCACGTTTGGGACCAGCGTGGAGTCCCTGGTTGCGGCGTGACCAGCCCCATGCTTGGGTCTTGAGGACCGTTGGAAGAGTGAGTTGGTGAAAGATCCTGATCGCTCTCTCTCCACACCCTCCCTTTTCTTTCTTGCTCTGTCTTTGAAATAAATAAATAAGTAAATGCTGAAATATTTAGTGATCATTATTAAGATCTAGAAAAATTGTTAGGGATTTCAAGGGATTTGAAGAAACAAGACATTACTCCTGGCTTCATAAAATTTGAATCTTGTTGAAACACAACTAATAATTTACAATTACAAGATCATTTTAATCCTTTAAAGTTACTTTGAAAATCTGTGATGGCTTTTGGTCTAAACTGTGCCTTTAGAATTAGTCCCTAATTATAGAGATCATTTGTTTGTTCTAGTGGGGTAGAGTTATATTAAATCTCTCCTATGACTGTCTCTTGGAATAGTCAGTGATTGTTTAAAGATGAGATCTATGTGTGGCATTTTTCAGTGTCCTTGACAGCTAAATTGCCCTGAAGAGTCATCCATCCTAATTTTATCCTGAAGGTCTTGTAGTAAAAAAGGAGATTTGCATGTTTGTGGTTGATTGCCTAGGTGGAAATAGACTAAAATATGAGAAGTTGAACTGTAGGATAACATAGGGTGAAAAATATCAAATTAAGTTTTTAAATATAGTGTTTTGTTAATTAAGCATACTTATCTTCATAGACATACATATTTATGGAAACCTAGACAAAATCACCAAGATGTATAGAAGTATACAAAAGTCACCTATAATCCTCCTTTGAAAAATAATTATGTAATCTGTGTATTCATTGTTATTCTCGACATGTCAATTTATCCTAAAGAACAGAACGGTTGTTTAATAACTTTGCCTAGTAAAAGTTTCATTGATGAGCATTTTTCAAATATATGATTTGGAGGGATGAGTCTTTAGGTGAAGATTATATGCCTACTTAATTGTAAAAACTAATGAATATATTTATATATAAAAAGATTTCTAGTGAATATGGATTTTTATTCACTGAGTAAATGCTGCTGGCAGCTTGATATAATGTGTCCTTCATGATGCGAGAAGGGTTGGTATATGTGTGTGTTTCAGAGAAAATTAGGATGTGTCAAATTGTTCTCATTTGCTTAGAAATGCGCTATATTAGAGATATTCATAATTTAATTTCATCTACTTAGAAATGGATCTTTTATATTGGTAGATATTTGTTTTCACTATTGCTGCTGTAATTATAATGCTAAAGTGAAAGTTTCTTTTAATGCTATTTTGTATTTAAAAATAATTTCTCTGGGAAATGGAATTGCTGGACCAGACTCTGTGCATATATCAAATATAATAAATACTTTCAAGTTTTACTTCTGTCAGTAGTGAATAAGAAATTTATTCCCAGATATGAACAGTTGAGTTTATAAAACCTGTTAAATGGAAAATGTTTTCATTTCCATTTTGCTGATTATGAGCCAGCACTGAGAAATTTTTTTAAAAACTTGTTTGAAAAACAGCTAGAAGACAAATGGGAGCCTACATTCCTGCCTGCTGGTTTACTACCCAGTGGCCACAATAGCTAGGACCTAGTGAGGCAGAAGAAGGAAGCCAGGCCTCCTGTGGGAAGTGGGGAGCCAGTTCTTCAGCTGTCACTTGTACCTTCCAGATCCTGATTAACAAGTGGAAGCCAGGTTACAAATCCAGACACGAGTTCTGAGATGAGGGGCAGGCTTGTTACCTTCTAGGCTAAAGTACTTGCTCCGTATTATTTTTTCATATTTGGAGACCTTGTTTACCCAATATAAGCTTTCTTTTGATATTTCTTTTTTATTTCTAAGATGTATTTAATTTGATTAGAAAGGCAGATTTACAGAGAGAAGGAAAGATAGAGAAAAAGCTCTTCTATCCACTGTTTCACTCCCCAAGCGGCAATAATGGCTGGAGCTGAGCCAATCTGAAGCCAGGATCCAGGAGCTTCTTTTGGGTCTCCCACATGGGTGCAAGGAAACCACTTTTATTTGATCCATTGTGTGTATAATGAGGAGGAATATAATTATAATACAGATCTTTCAGTGAGGGGAAGAATAGAAAATGCACAGTAGTCATTGATTCATGTTAGTAATGAAATTCTTCCAGGTAAAAGTTGCAATAACTTTGGCCACCATTTCACTGCCATGGTTAAGTTAATTTTATTCTGTGGGAGAAATATTTCTTTGATTTGCACATTCTTGGCTTTGTTTTTTAGTTGATTTATTTATTATCTTCGTTGGCTGCATTGAAAATAAGTTACTGGAAAGTAGAAATCCATAGAAATTGTACAATTTTTGTAGCCCTCTACCAGTTGGAGTAGATTCAGGGCTTTGTAAGGTTGTTTGAAGTTTAATCCTAAGTTTTTAAGTGCTAGTAGTATTGTTTGATGATCAAATTATTTAAGGTTCACAGATTTCTATTCTATTTTCTTTGATTCCAAACCATGGAGCATTAGTGGTAACAAAAAAAAAAATCTCTTTTTAGTCTTAAATTTTGAAGCCTTCTAATTCTCTTAGTGACTGATTTGTTCTGAAGACATCTTAAATAAGAGTTTTGGATGACATTTCAGGCATGGTTTAATCAAATTAGCAGAAGTGGGAAATTGATGTCTAATAAGAAGCTTATTATAAGGAGTGGGGGTGGAAGTCTGTGTGGCAGCAGTTGGGCAGTGGTGGTTGTAATCACAGTGGAACCCAAAGTCCACGTCTCAAGCTGTTCCTCATGGGCAGGTCGCGGGGAAAGCCAGCAGACAGAATTGTTTGGAGTTCTGTCTACCAGGAAAAGCCACATGAATATATCTTTTTTCTTTTGAATTAATTAATTGGGGAAATTAATTTATTTGAAAGGTACAGAGAAGGAGACAGAGTTGTTTCATCTGCTCAATTCACTCTCCAAAGGGTCAAGCAGCTGGAGCTGGGCCAGGCTGAAGCCAGATGCTTCTTCCAGGTCTTCCACGTGAATTTAGGGATCTGAGCACTCAGGCAGTCTTCTGCTTTCCCAGCCACATCAGTGTGGAACTGAATCAGAAGTTAGAGCAGCCAAGACTTGTGCCCATATGGCATGCCAGTGTTGCCACCGGTTGGCTTAATTTGCTATGCCATAGTGCCTACCCAAACTAGATCTCATCTGAAGAGCTCCTGTAAGTCATGTACACTTAAGCTTGGCATATTAAAACTTGAATGACATCTGTAAATCCCCGCTTGCAACAATTGGATTAACAGTTCTTTGAATAACAGAGAAGATATTTATATGCTACGAAATAGTTTCAATCCTTCTTTCTTTCCTCTTAGTTTATACTAATGAAGTTCACTCAGTAAAAACTAGTACAATGAAACTGTGAAATTACTAGAAGAAGACATAAGGGAAAGTTTAAGAAGTTGATATAGGCTTTTTTTTTTATAATTCCCTCAGAGTACAGGCAGCAAATGTGAAATAGATTGAGCTGTATAAAACTAAGCAGCTTTTCTACAGTGCAAGAAGCAATATGGTCAAAAGACAACCTACTAAATGGAAGAAAGCGTTTACAAGCTGTTCATCTGATAAGAGGCTAATATCCAGAATTTGTGAGGAACTAAAACCTCAAAAAGAAATAATCCAACTAAATATTGGGCAGTTAATTTTAGTAGGCATTTCTCATAAGATAAAAAATGTTTGGTACACAGGGACTATGTCCATGGAAAATGGAATCTAGATAAGTTTGGTGCAGAAATTTTTAGAAATTCATGGAAAGGCTTCTCAGATATTTTATGAGCTTTCTGGAGACCTCATATACAAACATAGCAAAGAGTTCTGCCCAAAGATAACATTAAAAAACAAAACAAGGGAGGAAGGACAGAGAAGAATATCTTCTATCTGCTGGTTTGCTCTATAAACGGCAACAAAGCTGGATCTGGGTCAGGCCAAAGCCAGAGCCCAGAACTTCTTCTGGCCCTCCTGTGTGGTTCTCCCAGGTCCCACCTGCACTTTCATGTTCATGCAAGACTGTTCATAGAAGCTAAGATGGCGAACAGTCTAGGAGTCCATTAGTGGGTGAATAGGTAAAAGGAAGTGTGGTGGATGTACACAGTGACATTAATCATAAAAAAAAATGAAATCATGACATTCAGAGACATAGATGGATCAAGAGATTATTTTTTTTAAGTAAGATAAACCAAAAGCAAATATTGCACGCTGTCTGTGATACATATGGAGTTTAAAAAAAAGTTTGAATGGGGCCCGGCGGCGTGGCCTAGCACCTGAAGTCCTCGCATTGAACGTGCCGGGATCCCATATCAGCGCTGGTTGTAATCCCAGCAGCTCCACTTCCCACCCAGCTCCCTGCCTGTGTCCTGGGAAAGCAGTCGAGGACAGCCCAAAGCCTTGGGGCTCTGCACCCATGTGAGAGACCTGGAAGAAGTTCCTGGCTCCTGGCTTCGGATTGGCACTGCACTGGCTGTTGCGCTCACTTGGGGAGTGAATCATCGGACGGAAGATCTTTCTCACTGTCTCTCCTCCTCTGTGTATATCTGACTTTGCAATAAAAATAAATCTTAAAAAAAAAAAGAATTAAAAAAAGTTGAATGTAGAAAAGCAATTATTGGAGACTGGGAAGGGTAGAGAGGAGAGAGAAGAGGGAAAGGTTACATAAGGACCCCAAAACACAGAAGCAATAAGTTACAGAGTTGACAGCACAGTGGAGCCACTAAGTGGTTACTTAGGTTGGTTCATATCCCTGTTGATGAACTAGGCACCATGAGTAGGTTAAGAGGTGATTCCAGATGATTAGTGTTGAATTAAGTTTGGTTTTGAAAATATCTTTGCAGAAATTAAAGAAGCAGAGAGCTTGAGGGGAGATAAGAAATATGGTTATTTTCTAAGAACTGCACTTGTGAAATGCAAGAAATCTGTTCTTACATCAAAAGAACTTTTTTTTTTAAAGATTTATTTTTATTGGAAAGTCAGATATACAGCGAGGAAGAGAGAGGAAGATTTGTCCACTAATTCACTCCCTAAGTGGTCACAGCAGTCGCAGCTGAGTTGATCTGAAGCCAGGAGCTTCTTCCGGTTCTCCCATGTGAGTGCAGAGTTCCAATGCTTTGGGCTGTCCTCAACAGCTTTCCCAGGCCACAGGTAGGGAGCTGGGTGGGAAGTGGAGCTGCCGGGATTAGAAATGGCGCCCATATGGGATCTCAGTGTGTGCAAGGTGAGGACTTCAGGTGCTAGGCTATCACTCTGGGCCTAGGGAAAGATTTTTAAAAGCTTAAAAATATGGGGCCTGCACATTGGCTCAACAGGTTAATCAGTCTGACAGCACCTGCATCCCTTATGGTTGCCAGTTTGTGTCCTGGTTGTTTCACTTCCTATCTAGATCTCTTCTTGTGGCCTGGGAAAGGAGTAGAAGTTGGCCCAGAGCCTTGGAACTTGTACCTGGTTTGGGAGACCCGGAAGAAGCTCCTGGCTTCAGATCAGCTCAGCTCTGGTTGTTAGGGTCATTTGGGGAGTGAACCAGTGGATGGAAGATCTCTTTTTCTTTCTGTAAACCAACCTTTGAAATAAATAAGTAAATAAAACTTCAAAAACATAAAATGCAAGTTTATGTCCAGAAAGGTAAGATCATTCTTTCTTCATTGTCTGTGATCAGAAACACCTATTAACCTAATGAAATGTAGTGGAGGATTATTCCAGTAGGGGACAACTCCTTTTGGGAAAACTTGCTTGACTCCTTCTTGCCCTGAACCTGAGATTAATGTCTATAGCTCATACCTTTGGTGAGATAGGAGGTTCATGGTAATCACCTACACAGGCAGATTTGCTAACCTTCAAAAACACATGTATGAGACACTATTCAGACTAGATGTTTTTGGAATCACACTGATATAGTTCCAAAATAATAAATGACTGCATGAGGCTAAAATGTGAGACATTATTAAACGAATCAACTTATGAAACTTGTTATTTTCCCTTGCTATTTACTTACAGAACAGTAAAAATTTAGAGCTTCATTTTAAAAACAAGCATGTGCTGAACTGAAGGGGTTTGCTCTGTGGTGCTCACGAGGGGAAACTTTGCAGCTGATCTTAGCAGTGTGACTATCTTGTAGAGAATGCTAACATAGCTTCGGCTCATGTACTCTCACTTCTCTAAGTCTTGCGAGTTGGGGCACAGCATGTTAAGCTGCTGTCTGTCACACTGGCATCCATGTCAGGACCAGTTTGAATATAATTGCTTTGCTTCCTATCTGGCTCAGTGTTGAGGGGAAAGCAGCGGAATATGGTCCAAGTGTTTTGGTCTCTGTGACCCACATAGAAATTACAGGAGGTGTTCCCAGACTCCTGGCTTAGCCTGGTCTAACCCTGGCAGTTGTGACTATTTGGCGAGTGAACCAATGAACTGAAAAATTGTCTCCTCGCTCCCATAACTTTCAAATAGATATGTCTTTATAATAAGGAAAGAGAGAGAGAGAATTCCTACTTAAACCTCTTGGACTGCTTTCCTACCCTGCCCTCCCTCCCCCGCCAAAAAAGGATTTCTCTTACCTGAGAGGTATGCTGTCAAAGTGGAAAAGAGTGTTAGAGTAACACCTCTAAAGGGTACTGTGAATTTTCTGTTTCTCCTCATTTCTACTACCATTGCCCTAGTCCCAACTGTAACATTAATTGAACTATTTTAAGGATTTAATTAATTTATGAAGAGTTATTTATTTTTATTAGAATGTCAGATTTACAGAGAAAAGGGACACAGAGAAAGATCTGGTTACTGGTTCACTCCCCAAGTGGCCACAGTGGCTGGAGCTGAGCCAGGAGCTTCTTCCTGGTCTCCCACATGGGTGCATGCTCCCAAGGCTTTGGGCCGTCCTCTCTTGCTTTCCCAGGACACAATTAGGAAGCTGGAAGAGAAGTGGAGTAGCTGTGACAGGAACCTAGTGCCCATGGAATGGAATCCTGAAGCCTCAAGGCGAGGACTCAGCCACTAGGCTGCTGGGCCAGGCCCTATTTTATTTCTTTCAAAGACAGAGTTCCAGAGAGGGAGAAAAAAAAAGAGATGTTTTTATCTGCTGGTTTACTCCCCAGGTAGCTGTAGTGTCTAAGGCTGGGTTGGTCTGAAAGAGTCCAGTGCTGGTTCTCCCATGTGGTGACGGGTCATTGAGTGCTGCTTCCATAAGCACACTAGCAAAGAACTGGGTGGTAGGAAGTGGAGGAGTCCAGACTTGAACCAGTGCTAAGGTGTGGTGCCAGATTACAGGTGGCACCCCAAGCTGTACCACAGTGCTGATCCCTCTGGACTTTGTAGCAGCCCCCTAATATGAGCTAATTATATTACTCTTTTCACACTTTTATTCTTTGTGCAGCAATTCTAAGTTGATCTTGATGAAATATAAATCATTATTTGCCTTCTCATTGCACTTAGAATGAATTCCAAGCTCCGAACTTGGCTTACCCTACAAGTTTGTGTCTTCTTGTTTTTATAATTTTATTTTACACCCTTTTGGTTCATTGATTTTTGATTAGTCCCACTGACCTTTTAGTTCTTCAGACGTAAAAATTGTCTGACTTGGCTTGGGAGTCTTTCTGCTTTCCTCCTAGAATGTTTCCCCTGGCTCTTCGTTAGAGGAACTCCGCACCATCTTTTCTTTCATTGAGTATTCTGTTTGTAACTTGGTAACTTGGATGAAACTTGAATGAATAGGGTTGTCGGTGGGGATATGGGCAGGGAGAAATAATAACGCTGTCAGTCTTTGTCCTAGCTTTGTTAGTATTAAATTCTTCAGTGTACGCTTATGCCGTTTATTGCCACTTTAAAAAGTTTATGGGTGGGGCCTGGCGGCATGGTCTAGCGGCTAAAGTCCTCACCTTGAACGCACCAGGATCCCATATGGGTGTTGGTTCTAATCCCAACAGCTCCACTTCCCATCCAGCTTCCTGCTTGTAGCCTAGGAAAGCGGTCCAGGACAGCCCAAGGCTTTGGGACCTTGCACCCATGTGGGATACCTGTAAGAAGTTCCTTGCTCCTGGCTTCGGATCGGCATAGCACTGGCCGTTGCGCTCACTTGAGGAGTGAATCATCGGTCGGAAGATCTTCCTCTATCTCTCCTCCTCTCTGTATATCTGCCTTTCCAATGAATAAATAAATCTTAAAAAAAAAAGTTTATAGGTGATGGTGGTTTGGGGGACATTTGAGTGTTTATAAAATATTTCCAAAAATCTTAAGTCATTTTATTAGTTTAGTTATTACTAGTTGAACCTGAAGTTGCTATTTTTGTGTCAGTCACTAAATCTGTGATTCCATATAATTCAGCGTAATGTCACCTGTCGTGTTCTGGTGTCTTGGAAAGGAGGTCTCTCATGTTCATTTATCAAGAGTTTTGGAGTGCACACAACTTAAATTTGTGCTTCAGAGTGACCTTTTGGAAACTGCCATAGGTTATATATTGAAATATATTGAAATTTGGATTAGTTTGGTGAAAAGTAGATGTGTAATATTGAATATTGTCTTTTAGAATCTTGACATAGCTCTTTTTTTCAGGTCCTTTTTCTGAATTTAATAAGGTGTTATAGTTTCCATATAGGGTTAAGACATTTCTTGTGCAGTTTATTCCAGATTATTTTATAATTTTCATTGCTATTGTAAGTAGAATCTTTTCTTCCTGTACATTTCCCAGGTATTTTTGGAGTATAGTAAGTTACTGATTTTTATATGACCACTAATTTTGTGTAGTCAGTTTATTCGTCTGAATAAACTAAATGGACATACTTACTGTAATAAGTTACATTTGTTGTCTACAATTTTTCAGTATTTCAGCTTATATTTGTTTTTCTTATTGCCCTTAAAATTGTTGAATGTCAGTGGCAATAAAGATCATTCTTGTCTTTCCTTACTTTAATGGGACAGCTCTTGTGTCACTACTAAGTATAATGCAGACATACTTAGTTGGTGTCAGCTTAATATGTCTCTTATCTCACTAGGTTTAGTCGTAAATAACTTACAGATTTTATCACATGTATTTTGACATCTGCTGAAATTTTGATTGTCTTCCCTACCCCCTCATTTATTTATGTTGCAGTCATAATGTTAAAATAGGTTTGAAATGTTTGGCATGATGTAGGATTATTGAATAGTGTTGGATTTGATTTTATTAATTTATATTTTCTCTGGAGATCATCCATCCATTTCATGTCAGATTTTCAGGTTTGTTGGAAGAAACTTTAGCTTTTTTTTTTAAGATTTGATTTTATTTGGAGGGATACTCAAAGAGAAGAAGAGACTGAATGATCTTTTGTCTGCTGGTTCACTCCCCAAGTGGGTGCAATGGCTGGAACTGAGCCATCACTGAGCTGATCCGAAGCCAGTAGCCAGGAGCTCTTCCAGGTCCCCCATATCGGGTACAGGGTTCCAAGGCTTTGAACCTTCCTCTTCTACTTTCCCAGGTCACAAACAAGGAGCTGCAAGGAAAGTGGAGTAGCTGGGACATGAACTGGTGTTTGTATGGAATGCTGGTGCTGGACTCTGTCGCTGTTTCTTAAGTCAATCTTATAAAGATAATGTCTTCTTAAAGTTTTTTATTTAATTTCATTTTATTGCAAGTCAGAGAGACAGAGGGAAACAAATTGCCGTAGCAGCCAGGGGTGGGTCCAAGTCAGGAGATAGGAGCTTCTTTTCAGGTCTCCCACTCAGCTGCAGGAGCCAAGCACCTGGGCCACGTCCTCCACTTCCTCTCTCTGGCACATTGACAGGAGGCCGGCTTACGAATTGGATCATCGGGCACTTTAGCCAGTGCCTGCATGGGATGCTGGCATTGCAGTTGGCAGCTTCACTTGCCTTGTCATAATCAACTGTCTAAAAATGGTTTTAGTATTTTAGTATTTCTCATTTTTTAAATGACTTAATTTTTGTAATATTGGTAAACAGCACTAGCTACCATTTTAAGTGCACAACTTAGTAGTGTTAACTGTTTACATTGTTGTGTAATAAATTGGCAAAATGCTTTCATCTTGTGAAACAAAAACTGTTCCTGTTGAATAACAATACCAAATTTCTCTTTCCCTTAGTCCCTGGGACCTACCATTCTGCTCTGTTTCTGTGAATTTGTCTGCTTTTGATAATTAAAGCAGAAGTCAAGCGTTATCTTTTTCTTTGTCATTTTGTGATTGTCTTATTTCAGTTAACAGAAAGCTCTTAGAGTTTGTGCTCAGGCATGTGAAAGGAAATAATTTTTTAAAGCTTTTTAAAGCTGAATTATTTCCATTGTACATAATACATTTTCTCTGTACACTCATCAATAGATGGGTGTTTGGGTGATTTCTAACTCCTTATTAATGTGACCTTAGTTTTTATATTTAATTCACTCAAATTTACATGAGTTCATGGAAAGAAATTAAAAGTAGTTAAGCAAACTTAGTTGTTTAATAGTCTTATCTTTTCCTAGTAGACTGGATTATCTCTGCAGTCTGTTCATCTTTGTACTGAATTTTTGTAAGCCTGGTGGCCAGCATACTGAATTTAGTGGTTTGTAGTATGCAGTTTCTGATTATTTGATATATAATATCTGTAGTAGGAATCTGTGCCTAACAAGCTGATTTTGTGTATATATATATTTTTCATTTACTTTGTCTTCTTTTTTTTGAAAGGTTTATTCATTCTTATTGAAGAGGCAGAATTACAGAGAGAAGGAGAGACAGAAAGATCTTCCATATGCTACTTACTAAATGATTTGCTGACTGGAACTGACCAGATCTGAATTCAAGGTCTAGGAGCTTCTTCTGGGTCTCCCACAGCTGGTGCAGGGTCCTAAGACTTTGGGCCATCCTCTACTGCTTTCCCAGGCCAGAAATGGGATGTGAAGCAGCCAGGAGACAAAACGGTGTCTACACGGGATCTGGTGCTTGGAGGTGGAGAATTAGCCACTTGACCCAATGCGCTGGCCCCCATCCTGCTTCTAAATGTATTTTTTAAAGGCTTGATTTTTTTCTAAATGGCTTAATTTTTTTTCTTTCTCTTCATTTCAGTTTTTTAATAAAGTTAAACTCTACCTATGAAAAAGGTGAGAGTAGTGGTGCCTCATTAGATCTACAATCTCATTAGTTGTGTCTAGACTGTCTGTGACTGACTGTGTGACTGTCTCCTTATAGTATTAGTGTATTCATACCCAAAGCTATGAATATTTTGTTATCTTTTTGCACTGTTACTGCAGTGTTATCTTTTTCTTTGTTAGTGAATTACTTTCGTTTTTGTAAAAAAAAAAAATTTTTTTTTACTTGAAAGGCAGAGTTGACAGAGAACTTCATTCTCTTGTTCACTCCTCAAATGGCTGCAAAGACTGGACCTGTGTGTGTCTGAATCCAGGTACTTCTCCTAGGTTTCCCATGTGGCTGGCAGGCGCCTTGCGACTTGGGCCTTTTGCTGCAGTTGTATGAGAAGTGGAGCATCCATTACTTGTGAATCCACGGCCCTGTGGGATGGTAGCATTGCAGCTGGTGACTTTACATGCTTTGCTGTTATGCTGGTCTGTTGTTGAATTTAAAGGATACAGTGAAAATTTAAAAAACTATTTCCAGTGTTCTTGAGTTTATTTCATTTTATATTCCAGATAAATAGGGAATAATTTAAAACTCATACATTCCTTGTTTTAGAAATGCCAGAAGAACTTCTGTAAGACCAGTGGAGATAAGTTTAATTTTTTGGGGGTGAGTAAGGTAGTATCCTTTTAAAATCAGACCTGTTCTAAAGTTTTCATCAATAATATAATGTAAGATGGAATAGTGTTTTTATTTTATATCACAAGAGTTTTAAAGTTTTATTTATATGCTTTTCAATTGTATGAAAGCATTTAGATAGAGGAAGTGATTGATGGAAACAGATTTTTTGTCCCACTGGCTAACTACCTACAACCACCACAGGTGGAGCAGGCAAAAGCTTGGAGTCAGGAACTCAGCCCAGGTTTCTCACATGGGAGGCTGGGCCAAGCACTTGAGCCATTATCCTGTCTCCCAGGCAGCTTGGTTGGAGGTGGAGGAGCGGAACTCAGACGAGGCTCACCAGTGTGGGATACGGTTGTCTCAAGGGATATCTTAAGAACTCTGCCAAGTGCCCTTCTGGTAACAGAAATAGTCTGTTATCAAATTTATATGTATACAGGAGACAGAATGATAGTTGACAGCCTTTTATGTTTCAAGGTATGTAGTTCAGTCTTTTATTTCAAGGCTTAAAGTTTAAATGTATGTAATTCAGTGACTTTTATTGTATGTTTTTCTCACACATCAGTGCATTTTTTCTGAATGAGTAAACATATTTCTTTTAATCACTGTGGCATATTCCCTTGTCAGATATTGTGATTTAGTTGCTCTCCAGTTTATGGCAATTTTGGATGTGTCCAATGTTAAGATATATAAATATTGGACAGTGGACTCTTATTTGATGTGTATTTGTTTATATATTTCTGTATCATGATAGGTTGTAGTCCAGTGGTGAAAGTGTTGGACCAAAGGTTTGAGCTTTGCTCTCACTTCAGCTTTACCATGTATGTCGACACCATATTTTTAAAACTCCTGTGGCTTTATTAAGGTGTTGAATCAGTTATTAGCTGTCAACTTTTCCTCTGTTCTTTTTCTGTGTCTAAGATTTATTTTGAGACAGAGGAAGAAACAGAGATCTTTACCCACAGGTTGTGTACGCAGATAGCTGCAATGGTTAAGGGCTGGCTATGTCAAAGCCAAGAGCCAGGTGCGTCTTCTGGGTCTCCCAAATTGGTACATCTTCTGGTCCTTTCTCACTTCGTTATCAGAAAGCTAGGTTGGAAGTTGAGCATCTAGGCACCCATTTGCGCTGCTGGCATTGCAGGTAGTGGCTTTATCTGCTGTGCCATAATACCAGCCCCTGTTCTCTATGTCAGTAGCTGTTGATTGCCCTATCCATGAAGTGCTAAATCAAGTATCACCTCTTTTCAGAAAGTTTTCATAAAACCCAGCACTTAACTATAACAGTGTTTTAGTACGGTACCTAATTGTGTGCCAGACACAGTTCTAATTGTACTATTTTTATTACGTCATTTGAAATCTGATATAATCTGCAATTTATAGTTGAAAAGTTGAAATTAGGGAATAACTTGTTTGGAATCATAGTAGATGATAGAAGTAGAATGTAAGCATGCACTTTTTCACAGCAAAATGCTTTTCTTAGCCTTCATGTTCCACTGCTTCCTTACTACCCTTTGTATGGCTTCCCTGATAATTACTCAAGAAATAGCTTTTATATAGTTTGTAGAGCTCACTACTTTGTTCTGGCTTGCTTCCAGAGCCTCTTTGCAGATCTGTGTGAATGATCTTACTTTAAATTTCTGTGTAGTGATTACCTATTCCTAGGTCACTACATATAATAGTAGCAATTTGGAAACAATCAGGAATTAACAATATAAAGACTGTCTGAGTGTGGGAAATTAGTATTGTTCAGTTCTGTTTCATCCTATTTATGCAACATTCATCTTGGGAAAATTCATGTGGTTTATCTTGGGTATGTTTCACAGATTTTGAGTATGTCACCATTTCTGAAACATCAAGATACCTCCTGGATGACCTCTTTTATAAATAGGTTCTCAAAAGATGAAGTGAGAAAAACTTGGAAACTCTTGATTCATGTTGTCAGATAAACATGTGTAAGCTGAATCTTTCAAAACTTCTTATTAAAGTCTCATGCCATAACCTTTTTTTTTTTTGATAGGAGCAATTTGACATAATGTGTGTGAAAACATTTGTGAAAAAAGGTGATTTTAATAAATATTAGGTGTTGAATCTGAAATATGAGGAAAAATAAGAACCATTGAAATTGAGATTATTATTAGGATTTTTTTAAAAGAAAAATTTGATTATTTTACTGAATTTACAGATTGTTAGTAACTTTTCAGTTCCATTAGATGCTCTTGTGAAGTTATGGGCTTGTTAGATCTTTAGAATTTAAATGGAATATGTTCTTAAATTCAGGAATTTGAAATTGGTAGTACTTTATGATATTGGTAAGGTGGGGCGAGATAAAGAGTAACAGGAAACACATTTACTTCTTAAAAATTATTGCTGTTTTTTCTGGAAACAGTAGAGCGAACCATTTTCTTGTGACTTTTCTGCTACAGGCTTAGTAGATGTTACTAAGGTTTTAGATAAAATGGCAAAGTATCAGAGCAAAGGTTTCATCATGCAGTCTCCTAAACTTTGGAACCTTAAAGATATATCCCTTACCTTGTTTTATGGACTGTTCTTTGACTTGTAGCCTTTCTTCCTTTCCTGATTTTTGACTCATTCTCACCATTCCTTCACCACTCATACATGTAACATTCATTCTACATTTCCAGCTACAAACAAAACTCCAGTACCCAACTTTTGTTGGAAAATACATGTTATGGAAGAATTGCATGAATTTTAAAACTTTTTGTAAAGCTTACCTTTTAGTTTCATTTTTTCTGTGGCCGTTTAAGGTATGTTGAACATTTTAGGTAGTGACTGTGTCTTAATATTTGGGAGATCCTTTCATTTGAGGCAGTACTGCCAGCATTAGTCTTTTCACCGGATCCTCTTGTCATTTATGCATGAGCAGCATTGTCTTGTATTCCATGAAGCCCGGAAGTATAGCTTAGCCTGTCCAAATTCATGCATTAGCTTAGACAATTTACATGATGAAATTCATGCATTTTCCTCTTGTCTTCACTATCGTAAGCATTTTATTTTGAAAATCTTAACATTAGGGCAATTAGGAAGAGTTAGAGGTGACCACGTACTTCTGACTTCTGTACCTGACAAAAATAGTTCTTCATTCTGAAATCGCATTGCCTTTGTATTTTATTTTCTTATGAATGCTTCTGGAAAAATATAATTTAGGAATAGTTTTGAAACTTGGGTATCTTGCTTTTTAATCTTGGCATTAATACGGTTTGCTTTGGGAAAGTTAATATTAATAATCTGCAGATGGTTTCAGGGAGTTAAAGAATTCTAGAAGCACAGGTCTGTCAAGCACAGAATGTAAGCCTGTGGTAGGAGAAAACGATTGCACCTTTTATCTGTTGAAGAGTTCATCGGTCTTTTGAGATATCACCTCGAAATTGTAATAAGAAATAACCCTTTTCTTGTTTTTCACCACTGATCATATCAGCAGCTACAGAATTTCTTCTAGTGTCTGCTACCATGAGAATGCAGGGATTTCTTTTTTTTAATAGTTGGTTAGAAAATCTTACATCATTTCCAGTCATCCTACTTCCATCTCATTGAAAAAATCATTTTTTCCCTTATTCAGAATGATGGGATAAAATAAAAACAAAACTAGTTATCAAGATAATTTGGTTTATATGTCCATTTTCTTTTTCCACAAAGGAGTGATGAATTTTGTAAAGAATGATAAAATATACTTAATAAAGCTTGCAACCATTTCCCCATTATATGTTTGTTAAACACCAACGTTACCACTGAATTCTTTTAGCTTATTTTGCAGTTATTGACTGAACTTTTTCTTTAAATATGGTAGGTTGAGCACATGCATTTAATTCCCTTTTTAACGTCACGCTGATGCTGTTTAAATATTGAATTAAACCATAATTCTGAAGAGCAGGAACAGATGTTGTTGTACTACTTGAATTATCCTAAAGAGGAGCAAAAGGACATGTATTAGTCCTTTAGTTATCAAGTTTAGCTGGGTATACTTTAGTGTGTGCTTGTGTGTTTGTTTAAGGATGTGGGAGGATCTCGCTTAGGTGTGTGGATGTAAACAGAGTTGAATAATGTTGGCAGAATTTTTGTCTTAATACTTTTGATTTCTACTTCTGTATTGCTTGATTTTCAGCCAAAGGTGACTGTCAGTCACAGGAGTGAGGAGAAGGATATTGCAGCCAGACGTGGGTCTTGTGATCGCCTCACTGGTGGCGAGGAAAAAGAATCTCTCCAAATTACTTAAAATATGTTCCCCAGAAAAGAAAGAGGGATTATTTTATTAGAAAAAGGGGGCAGGGAGAAAGCATGTTGAACAGTAAAATTACAGTTCGTAGTCCACTACAGGTACTACCATCAGAGGACCAGAAATTTTGAAGAAGATAGAAAGTTCACGGAATCGGATTGACAGCAAAGTCCCAGAGGATACTGGAACTCAAGATACTAGAGGTAAGCTCAGGTTTTCCCAGGGGAACCTTGGACCAGCTCTAAGTTTGGAGTTAACAGATACACGGAACAGGAGTGGGCAGTTGGGTAGAAATGAAGAATATTTTAAAGAATTATTTTCTAAAATGTTAGGGTTGCCTTTCTGCCTTTTGTCCAGCTGAAATAGCTCTGATGGCAGGGGAACCCACCCTTAGGCTTTCAAAACTATTCTCTTTAAAAAAGTAGGTCACCAGTTGAGTAGGATGAGAGGCATTAAGACAAGCTCCTCTAGGGAAACACAGTTCTGCTTATGTTCTTCCTATCCAGATACCTTCTCAAAATTTCTGCTTGTTCATCTGCCCTGCCTGCTTAAATAATACTACTATTCCATTTAAATGTAACACCAGTGAGGAAGAAAGAGTGAAAAATCCTGGAGAAACCACACATTTTTAATATTGTAAATCTTTATTCATCAAAGTAAACAAGAGAATCAAGAGGATGGAAGAGAATTAAGATGAACAAAAGAAAAGTTGACCTCAGATATGACAGAAGAGATCCAAAAGAAAAATGTATTTCATTTAAGATTTGAGAGCATGTTGCAATGATTAATCATTCATAGCTTCACTGAAAAGGGAGCAGAAAACCAGAAAAGGTTCTGAAAACAGAACAAAATTCTTAATTAATGGGTAAATAATAATTTGACGTGAATCAAGACTCGGTTGTTTGTTGGGAGTTAAGAGGAGGACCCATCTGTATAAATGAAGAAAAAAGTCTGGAGAAACTGAAGAAATTTAGGAGGGATGGAAAATATATCACCAAGTTTCTGAATGCTTACAGCAGAGATCACAAATAATTGGAAGGAGAGAATAATGAAGAAAATAACTGAAGAAAATTTTCTGAGGAAAGAATGAATTTTCAAACTGAAAGAGCTTGTGTAGTATCAAGCAGGATGAGTGGAAAAGCACCTCCGCCCAGACCCAGATGGTAGAATTTCAGAACTCTGAAAATTACAAGGAAAATCTCAAACTACTCCCAAAGAGAGGTAATAATATCAAATGACTGTATTCTTAGAAGCCACTCAGAAGACAGTGGAGCAGTCACTTCACTTGGTTGTAAGTTTTGTATACTCGACCACTCTATCCTATGTACCAAGACAACTTTTCTTTTACACTTGTCGAAGCCACGTGCCTTAATGAAAACACTTTTGTTGTACTTAGTACAATGGGAACCGAAAGGTGAAGGATGCAAGGTGAGCAGTTGGGAGGAAACCAGAGAGAATTGAAGAAAGCTATAAGTGAGTTGAGGAGTCTGTGTGAGTTTTGTTAGAATCCATAAGCGATTCTTTAGATGATATAAGACTACCTTTTCTTCAGGGATTAGTGTTTAATTGATTTTCGGTTCTTTGAGTCAATAAACAAAGTTATAAAATACGCTTTCTGGAGTATAATATATAATGCATAAAAATGGGCTTGTTGACTAAAATGCTTTATAAACATTTACATGGTAAAAATATAACCTATGAAATTAAGAGGAAGACCAATGCACATCTCTTCCTGGGTACTTAATTGAAAACAAATCTGTAAAATTTGGTGATTCTGAAAACAAAGGAAAGGGCTTTAAACTGGTAGCTGCTGAAAGTCTTAGCTGTAATGATTTGTTGCCATTTTGGTAGAGTAGGGCAGGGTGAGGGATGGTCAGCCTCTGAAATCATTTGTTCTGACCCAGCCATGGTATTTGTAGGCAATACTTGAAATTCATGGTCTGCAAATGATCCTGTTAATATCTAAGTGGCTTTTGGCAGAGAAAAACGTGCTACCTTCCTATAGAGTTACAAAAAGCTATGTTGGACCTGTGACTTTGTAGGCTTTGAAACTTTAAAAAACCCTGGGTTTGTGGCTTTGTTTTTGGATATCATTGCATGTACCTGAAAGAATGCTGCTGTTGAATAAGCAAACCCTTTACAAGACCTTATGACTTGTAGAAACTCTGAGATAGAAGCAGGGGATGTAAAGAGATGAGTTTCTGGAAATTACACTGTGGTAGAAAATACAAATATGATTTTATGTGAGATTTGTAATTATATCTTGACTAGCTAACACTCATGATTTTGAGTACTCATTCCTGATTCCTTTCCATGAAATTTGACAGCAACCTTTTTTAAAATTATTCTGAAGAATTTGGATTACCAAAAAATTCTGTGTTCTGTTTCCCTTGATTCCCGTTATGTCCATGCTGTTTGCTCTTAAAGACTAGGATTAGAAAGCTGGTTTGTCCTTCAGGTGACACGCACGTGATCCAGGAGAGCCACAGCACATGGAGACAGGGTATGTCTTTAGGAAAAGTTGGAAAAAGAAAGATGGAAATAGAAATTTCCTTTTTCTCCTTCCAAATGTGAGTCTGATCTCATGTTCTGTGTCTTTCATTTTTACTGAAGACAAATTGTGAATCTCTCGGACACTGTTTATTGAATGGAAAAAATAACTTTCAAATAACTATTTTGAGGCTATTTCATGAAAAATCTAGTTGTTATCCTATATATATTCTACATAGAATGTTTTTTTAAAACGAAATTTTAGTTTAGGAACATGTCCTCTTCAGGAGCAGATTTTTGGTTTTTTGTTTTTTAGATTTGATTTTTTGAAGACCACGGTGTCTAGGTTTTGTGTCTGTGGTGCTTGAACTTGAATTACACATAGTTTTCTAAGCAAGCTGGAGTGCTGAGAAACCAAGGTGTGCATATGTATAACTTTAAAATACTTATGCCAGTAAGTTTGTATGTGTAAGCATGTAAAACCAAAAGTGTAAAATTTTGTTTGGCCACTCAGTTATGCTTTTTAAATGCTTTTTTTTACTCAGTGCCTAGCCTGTGGACAAGATATAACTGCCTTCACTGAGTGAAACTTAGGATGGTTGTTGATTTTCAAAAAACAATATTTGCAATAAGAAATGGGTAATGGAGGAATGGAAAGATGAATGTGGGTCATACTTAATATTATAAAGCCTATCTATAAGATACCTATCAAACATATGAAAGTTGGCAAATACTATTTTCTTGCACTTCATTTATTTTTGTTGGAGATTTGTAACTGAGTTCCTGAAATTTGTGGGGAAGGTTGAAGTAATTGTAACGTTACTTCAAACATAGCCTTGATATATCATGTTTACCAAAGAGGTAAATATATTGTATATAATATGTCATGCTCTGAGATTTTCTTCATGTTGAGATCTTTACATGTATTGTTATGATCAGGTTATTGGAGAAGGAACTAATACCGCATTTTACAGTTCCAGGCCTACTCCTTGATGAGTGGAGGTAATTCAATGTAACACATTTTCTAATAGATTTGAGTTAGGAGTATGAAAGGGTAGTGTTTTGGCACTTGAAATGACAGCTTATAGCACAAAACCATTAAAAATTTGTTATGAATAGTTTAGGCCTGGTGTCGGAATCCTATACCATCAAGGGACCAGAAAAGAGCCCGTAATAGCGATAGAATTCCATGGATCCTTGGGTGGTTTACACCTCCTGACTGTCCTCCATGCCTTTGATACTGTTTAATTTACCTAAAACAGTTACTTCAGTTCCCTGGTGTGGTAAAAATCTTTGATTTTTTACAAACTTAGCCTTTAAATTTTTTGTGATTTAAATTTTTATTCCTAGCCTTCTTTCCTCTGTGTGGATATAACTGGGATATTTATTTCCCTCTCTTGGGAGATAATTGTGGCCTTGGAACCGAGAAAAGTTAAAAATGTTGCTGGTCAGATCGAGAGTACTGTACCACCAGTAGATTTAGCCTGTGTAAAACAAAGTGATTTTTCTTATGCAAGTACCTATTTTTATTAAAAGATACAATATAGACCAATGTGGTGGCAGATATGACCTAAACTAAATATTGTTACCAATTTTGTATACATAGACCCTATTGTGAAATACTGAAAAAAGAATGCATTCATGTTGTGACCCATGATGCCCAGTGACAACAAATGCAAGTGATGAACAGATACAACTGTGAATGTGTTGTGAAAAGAGGGGCCAGCTGCATTGTTTCTTCCTTTGCTTAGCATGCTACTTACGTTTAGACAAAACTGTGCTTGTATTCCATTCTGAACATGGGACACATCTGGATGAAATGCTTTATATTTAATTAATGATTAATTAAATAAAATAATTTTCTAAGTTGATTTCAGGTTTTGTTATAATAGAGAAAAATGGAATGAGTTTATAATAAATTAGAAAAGAGGAAAAATCACTGAAGATTTTAATGTTAAACATTATATTAAATTGATTTCTTCTACATTAGAGACTTTTGAAGACAGGTTTTATTGTAAAGTTTGCACCTTTTATGCATTTGGAAAGTATGTAAGTTATCAAGTAAGGATTTTAATAAGGATTAAAAAAATTTTTACTAGCCTTTTATATAATTAGCCCTGAAAACATTTTATTTGATCAATAAAAATGAATTATTTAGAAGTATTTAAGGCAGTATATAAATAATACAATAAATACCATTCATCATATTTAAGTTATGCACCACTGGATGGTATTTACATTTTATTAGCCTAACCCTTGTTACCTAAGCCTTTTACGTATTCTTCCATGTAACTAGAAGGACATTCAACTGCCTATTTTGGAGGCTGTGGTGAAGCTTTATTCTTACTTCAAATATTATTGTTATTATTTGGGGGGCTCAGATGTCAAGGAACTGAGAACTGTTTCCACTGTCTGTTAGTAAAAATTCTTTACTAAGAACCCCTGCTTGACCATGCCAGGCTACATAAGTGCCAGCATACATGTGGACCAGGTCTGGGGACAGACCAGGCTTGGCCAGTTCACTGGCAGATTTGAGAACCAGGACAGGATGCAGGAGGGACCAGGTCAGGCCTCACTGCCAGCCAGCTCACATTGGGTTTGCTGAGACGAGGCTAGCCATGCCAGCCTAGGGTCATTGGGTGCCTGGCTTGTGAGCTGCAGGACCAGGGGATCTGATGGGGCTTAGGTCACCTGCCTCAGGTGCTGGAGCCCTTCTGCTTAGTGAGTGCCAGATTTGTGAGTCCTGTGGGTAGGGGATTTGGTGGGGCTTGGGTCAAATGGCCCAACGCTGGGGCCCCACCTGTAAGGTGGGTGTAGGTTCATGAGCCCCAGGGGTGGGGAATCCACTGGCATTTGAGTCATCTGGTCCGGGTCCTGGGGCGCACTTGTGTGGTAGGTGCTGGGTTTGGGAGCCCCCCCCTCCCCCGAGGGATGGGAGATCTGGCGGGACTCAGGCCACCTGGCCCTGGTCCTTGGACCTGCCTGCAGGCGAAGACAGAACGGTGACACAGACCCTGATAACATGGAGAAAAAGGCAGCCCATTTGTTACTGTAGCAGAGGGAGAAGAACAGCAAATTGGACAACTACCACAGTAAAAATCAAGGTGAATGGAGACTTGAGGTGGACTACGACAGCCAATAGACTTCAGGAGGATTGCCTCAACCTTGGATCAGCGAAATTGACAGCATTTCAGAATTATCCAAACCACCTAGTCAGAACCCTCAGAGCATATACTACATTGGAACCCTATGTTGATATTGGGTGGTGGTTCCCCATCCCTGGGACCTGGGACATTTGGGAGGCTAGGTGAGGCTTCCTCCTTTTATCTCTCTCCTTCCTACAGAGACAAGAAGAAACAATTTGGAAACAGTGATTTCACCCACTTTTCCCCATCCCACAGTTGTTCCCACTCGTCAACCATGTAATCATCATCAAAAATAAAAATTAAAACAGCCCTGCTTTCTTCTTAGTTTATGCTGTTGAATGTGTATATTTGATAACTATGTGTATCTTGTGTACATATAAGCAAGATTATGTTAGAATTTCATGCTTCAAAAATGAATATCCTAAAAAAAATTGCAGTGTGGGAGACCCAGATACATTTCCTTGTTTATGGATTCAGTCTGGCTCAGTTCTTGTTGCTGGGACATTTGGGAATTAAACCAGTGAATGGAGGATTCTCTCTCTCCTTTCTCTCCTTCTCTATTTCTCTCCCATTCTCCTTTTCTTGCGGTCTCTTCCCTCTTTCTTTTTATCTCTACCTTTCTGTCTCTCTGAATTTCATATAAGCTTTAAAAAGTAAGTGTGGAAGACAGGTAAACATATTAATTAATGCTAATATTTTGGTAAGAAAATACCCAACTTTTTTTCAGATTGCTAGATTTAAGACTTATTTTTATTATTTTTTTTTATTGGAAAGGCGGATATACAGAGAGGAAAGACAGAGAGGAAGATCTTCCGTCCGATGATTCACTCCCCAAGTGAGCACAACGGCCGATACTATGCCGATCCAAAGCCAGGAGACTCCTCCGGGTCTCCCACGCTGGTGCAGGGACCCAAAGCTTTGGGCCATCCTCGACTGCTTTCCCAGGCCACAGGCAGGGAGCTGGAAGGGAAGCGGGGCTGTCCGGATAGAACCGGTGCCCATATGGGATCCCAGGCGTGCAAGGCGAGGACCTTAACCACTTGCGCCACCGCGCCGGGCCCTAATATTTGTTTTAATTTGAAAGGCAGAGTTAAAGGATAGACAAGTTCTTTTCTCAAATGACTTTAACAGCTAGAACTGAGCCAATCCAAAGCAAAGAGCCCAGAGCTTACCTCCCATGGAAGTTCAGGGACCTAAGGTTTTTGGCCATCCTGTTCTGTGTTCCCAGGTTTTAAGCAGGGAGTTGATTCTGAAGTGGAGCAGTCAGGACTTACACTGGCTCCCATATGGCAAATGGGGACTGTGTTGTAGGCCCCTAGAGCTAGGTTATTAAACTTTGCCTTCTCCAGCTACAGCCATAGACTGCGTTCTGGGTTTTTTTTTTTTTCCCCTCTGTTACAAACTTTTTTGTTTGGTGAAGTTTAATCTGTCAGAGGATGAATTTGTTTGTTTGGGGGGGGTGGTTAAGGACAGAATTTAGATGAAAAGAGATAAAACTTTGAGATTTCTTAAATGTGGAAATAATGAAGAACTTTCGTAGAGAAGCAGGTAATTCTATTTGCGTGCCATATAGTTTTATCTTTTTTAGAAGGCATTTACGTAACACCTGTCAATTTTTAATTCATATACATATCATGAAATTTACTGTGTAGTTATATTTGGTCATGTGAAGAGTATGCATATCAAGAGTGGGCTGATTATATGGTTCTGTGAAAATTTTTAGCTGTCACAGATTGATTCTATAGATCTACAAAATTGAAGTAATTATTATGAAGTACTAGATTTTATTTTATTTTATTTATTTTTTTTTTTTTTAAAGATTTATTTTTATTATTTTTTCATTGGAAAGGCAGATATACAGAGAGGAGAGACAGAGAGGAAGATCTTCCGTCCGATGATTCACTCCCCAAGTGAGCGCAACGGGCCGATACTATGCCGGTCCGAAGCCAGGAGCCTCTTCCGGGTCTCCCACGCGGGTGCAGGTTCCCAAAGCTCTGGGCTGTCCTCGACTGCTTTCCCAGGCCACAAGCAGGGAGCTGGAAGGGAAGCGGGGCTGCCGGGATTAGAACCGGCGCCCATATGGGATCCCGGGGGTGCAAGGCGAGGACCTTTAACCACTTGCGCCACCGTGCCGGGCCCGAAGTACTAGATTTTAAAACGTGGCTGTGTGGGGCCAGTCGTGATAGCCTAGTGGCTTAAGTCCTCACCTTGTATGTGCTGAGATCCCATATGAGCGCCAGTTGTAATCCTGGAGGCCCCGCTCCTCATCCAGCTCCCTCCTTGTGGCCTGGGAAGGCAATGGAGGACCCTGCAAACCTCCCCACCCCACTCATCCTCCTTCATGGTGGACCTGGAAGATGCTTTGGATTGGCTCAGCTCCAGCTGTTGCATCCCCTTGGGGAGTAAACCAACAGATGGAAGATCTTACTGTTTCTCATCCTCTCAGTATATCTTTCCAGTAAAAATAAATAAATCTTAAAAACATTTTTTATTAAAAAAACGTGGCAGTGTGGACATTTACCATTGTGATGATGTCTATGTTCTTACATACCGGAGTTCAAGTCCCAGCTCTTCTGAATCCAGCTTCCCACCAGTGCTACTATGGGAGGCAATGGCAATGGCTCAAGCAGTTGGATTTCTGTTTTCCAGAGGGAGAGCTCTGTGGCTCCTTGTTTTGCCCTGGCCCAGTCTGGACATTTGGGCATTCTACTAGTGGTTGAGGTTTCTTTATCATTCAATTCTATTTTAAAGACTGAGAATACAGAGAAGTATAGGTGTCTGTAACTGTGGGGGATTGGTTTTAGGAGCCCTGTGGCTACTGAAATCCAAGTATTTTCAAGTTTTTATGTAAAGTAGCCTACTATTTGTCCATAATCTTAGTATACTTTAAATCATGTCTTAATTATCTAAATGCCTAATATAAAGTAAATACGTTAATTTTCTTTTAAGAGATTTTTATTGGAAAGGCGGATGTACAGAGGAGAAACAGAGGAAGATCTTCCATCTCATGATTCACTCCCCAAGTGAGCGCAACAGCCAGAGCTGAGCCAATCCGAAGTCAGGAGCCAGGAGCTCTTCAGGGTCTCCCACACGGCTGCAGGGTCCCAAGGCTTTGGATCATCCTCAACTGCTCTCCCAGGCCATAAACAGGGAGCTGGATGGGAAGCAGGGCTGCCGGGATTAGAACCAGCACCCATATGGGATCCCAGCATGTGCAAGGCGAGGACCTTAACCTTTATGCTATCACACCGGGCTTATAAATTGTTTTCATACTGTATTTCTAGTTAATGGCAAATGAAAAAGCTGCATATTGAACACAGATGCATTTTTTTAAGCGTGGTTGATTCTGCATTTGTGGCAAAGAATTAAAAATATAACCTTCCACTACGATGTACTAGAAATGTAGATCACTTCTGTGTGAATACACCATTAGCTTTTGCCTCTTAGTAGTTAATGATAGCTTGCTTTTGCCTGTACATATTGTCTTTAAATTGTGCATGCGTTAGTTTATACGTAAAATGCAAAAACATAATAGTAATGAAAATAATTTCGCTGTGCTGCGTTGGGTTTCTGTATATCCAGAAGCTTCATTTTACAGCATGACTAAGAGAGATGAAAGATGAAATCATGGAGATGTGTTTTTAAATAATATTTGAGAAATTTTACTGAATTGTATTAGCCTTTTAATTTAGATTCTGAAGTCTTCAGTGTCTGGTTTTTAGTTATTCTGAATTTAGGCTGTTTCATATATGATCTCATACTTGAGCTAAACTATGACAGTTGTCTCCCATGGGTGTAGGGGCCAACCTCTCCTACTTGCCCAGGCCACTCAGGGAACTGGTTTGGGAGTGGAGCACCCGGGAACTAGAACCAGTGCCTACATGGGATGCCGGAGTACCGTGTTGACACGTCTGCTCCTGTTTGGGGTTTTTTGTTGTTTAAAGACAATAGTCCTGGTCTTAAATAAAATTGCAAAATTTGAAAGATATCTTAATCCAACCCAATATTTACAGAGACTCTTTTTCACTTCATTTTGGACATTCACATTCCATCTTTATGATTTAAAATTAGTTCTTTGTTTTGGCTTATATTTGCATAGCTTATTTTTTGCAAAAATATAAACCGTAGAAAACCATTTTGGACAAATGGAAAGGCAATTTTATAGTTTAAAATGCCATTAAATTAGAGGGTGCTCACTTTGAGCCTGTTGAATTTTAAATACGATATGTATAAGTTTCTGTTCACAAGAACCCTTTTGCTGGTGTGAGAGACCTGGAGGGGATTTGAGGCTCCTGGCGTCTGATTAGTTCAACTGTGTCTGAGCTCCTCATGTTGAGGCCATTGGGGAAATGAACCAGAGGCCGGATGATCACCATCTCCTCTCTGTAACTCTACTCTGCCTTTAAAATAAAAATTAAAAAACAAAAGGGGTGGGGAATAAGTGACCTGAAAGACAGGAAGTAATGTCAGTATACTAATTGTTGTTTGAGTCAGATCTCAGCAATGGGAGGAATTTTGTTTGAGAAGCCACAAAATTGCAAGTATGCTCAAACACAAATGTAAACATTGAAATTATGCTGAATATATAATTTATTTACCATTAACTCCACATGGATTTTTTATATTTGGACAGTTCTGGAATTGAATCTGGATTTGTTGGTATAACATGCGTCCTGTCTGTGACATGGTTTCCATATCTGTAAAGTGAGAAAATGTGTCTGTAAGGATATATTGCAGATAGCTCTCTGTATTAAAATCTAGAACCAACTGCGTGGATTCACACTGTAGCTACACACCTTGATTAGCCTTGTTGGAAAAAATTGGGCAAGCTGCTTAGTACTCTATTTTTGTCCCAATTTTTACTTTTGCAAAATGGAAATAACAACATCTTTTGGGATTATTGAGATAATTAAATTAGCACGTGCAAAGCTTTTTGAATGATATGTTATTAGTTGCAGTGTACCTGTTAGTGTTATTTTAAATTACCACTTAGCTGGTTGTTACGAGGATTACAGCAGCAATATCTGGTTGTGAGCATTAGAAGCATTCATGAGATGCCACTTGATTTGCCTGTGTGGTAAATCCAAGTGCCTGGGTTTCAGGCTTGGCTCCACTTAAAAACCTTGCATGTTGCCTGCCACAGTAAGATTAACTCCCAGAGAGCACTCATTGTGTAGTAGGGGCTTGATCTCACGCCATCTTCATGCAAATATGCTAAAAAGAAGCCTATCTTGTTGACTGTGCATGGAACAGTTCCTTAGGTTTACATTAGATAGTCTGTAAGATACTATTCTGTTTTATAGATTTATAAACTGAGGTTTAAGGAACCTCCAGATCTTAAGGAGTGACATTACTTTGAAGAGATCTTACCACAAATTTTAAAAAAATATTTATTGCTTTTGTTTGAAAGACAGTTTTAAAGAGAGGAAAGACAGATCTTCCATCTACTGGTTCATTCTCCAAATGGCTGCATTAATTGGAACTGAGCCTATATGAAGCCTGGAGCCTTCTCCTGGTCTGCCACTTGAGTGCAAGGACCCAAATATTTCAGCCATCCTCTGCCACCTTCCCTGTTTATAAACAACAAGCTGGATCAGAAGTAGAGCAGCAGGGACACAAACCAGTGCCCATATGGGATGCCAGTCCTGCAGGCAGAGGATTAGCTTGCCATGCCACTGTGATGGCCCGACTGGCACCATTTTTTACATCTTTATTTTTCTCAGTTTATATTTGGCTGTATATATTCACTCATTAACTTCAGTTTTTTTATGGTTCTCTCCTTCCCTTTCAGAACTCAGGGTTTTTGTGTTTTTCTCAAAGTCGGATCAAGTGTATTTACTTACATTGTATTTTATTTGTAAGGTAGAGGCAGAAATCTTCACCTGCTGGTCACTTCTCAAAACATTCAGCAGCCAGGGTTGCTTTAGCCAACAGTGTGAAAAAAATCAGTGACCGAGATCCTGAGACTTCAGCCAACATGTGTTGTCTCCCAGAATTTGTGTTAGCAACAAGTTGAGTTGGAAGTAGAGGAGTGGAGACTTACGCCAGTACTCTGATACAGGATGCAGAAATTCCAAGTGATGATCATAACTACTATGCCGAGCATTAACCCTTGTTGAGAAAATTTTCAGCAGTTCGCTTTAGAATTACGGTTTGTTTAATTTGTACAGTGATTTGGTCACTTCACGTTTGCATGGTACTCCTACAAGTTCAGGTCATGGTATTAATGCAAGAAAACATAAAACATTTTTTTTTTTAGCAAGTTTTTCATAAGTAAGACTATACAAGGAAGGAATTTCAGTCTAAATTAAACTGAGCATCAAATAGTAATGACTGCAGTATAAATAGATTTTGATTGTTTTCTTAGCAGTTTGGTTGTCCAAGGTATAGTTTGTCTGAATTTCATTTGGTTAGCAAAATCATTGTCTCTTCCAATATTTATGGTAAGGAAGGGGAAAAAGCACCAGTCATTTCTTTGGTTAGTAAATGCAGTTACAGACACTGTTAGAAATATCATGTTGTGCAAAGTCTTGTTTTAGGACCTTGTGAATTGAATGTGAATCTCTTCTCTGGCTAATTACGAACAAATTGGTATGTTGAAAGCTAGTTTGCAGTTTAAAAAAAAATCTGCATTAGGATAATTATTTTTCGACGCCCTGGAGTCAGTAACTATAATAATGTTATTTTGCACATTTGCCTGTTTTAGCAAATGCCTAAATTTCCATTGTCTTGTCTCTTTCTTTGAGTCTTGAATGCAGCCATTAATCTCACTACAAGGCTTTACTAAAGATAAACTGCTGAATTGCTGCGTAACTCACTTCAACCTCTTTTGTTCAAATCAGAAAGCCAGAGGGTTAAAAAGCTTTTTAAAAAATACATGTTAAACTTCTTTCTTTAGGATTTTAAAATTTCACATGGTAAGAGAAGAGATTTTTATCTGTTTTGTCTGTTGGTATTACTTGTCTTAAGTTTGCTTTGGAATAGAGCTTCTGTGTCTTTAAAAAATACACAGTGAGTCACCCCCTGCTCTTTTGGTAGATGCCTGGCTAGTGAACAGCTAAGCTGCTTTAGGCATGTAATAGAACATTCCATTTCCTGTTCCCTTGCTGACACAGAGGAGTGTTCCTGCTGGCAATGATCTAATCATAGTGCAGTAAGAAACATGGCAGTTTGATAAAACATGGTGGAGACAGCGGCTGAAATGGAAGCATATGTTCTAGAAGACATTCTTGAGGTAGGGCTAGGTTTGTAAATGAAACGAAAGTTGAAATGTGAACAAAGAAATCTTATCTGCGGGAATGATTTTACAGATGAATAGATTAGAGAAGAGAGAGCAGAGAGGCAGAGCGTAAAAGCCAGACACGGTCAGACCTTATTCTATGTGAGAATGTGTCAGTGTGATTCACATTATATTAAAGCAGTCTAGAATTATTTTGTTTAAACTACATGTTTCATGAATTGTGTGCTTAGTAGGGAAGGAAGGGGAGGTGGGGCTCGGACTTAAGAAAAAGCCTTGTACTCGTGGTGACCTTTAGATTAACTCATTAGAAGGTGGGGTCTGCAAAGCAGCTTTGAGTAGGTTAAGTGTCATATGTCTTAGCGTTCGTTTCTATATCTAAGCCTAAATCTCTGCCTACAGCTAACTAGTGAAAACATCTGGTTATTTTAACTGTAAAATAAACAGGTACATATCAATCTAATTGCTTAATTTAGCTGGCACACCATGGTCCTTGATTTTTCATGAGGCTTTTTTTTTTATAAAATAATTTGCTAAATTAAAATTTTTAAAACCCTAAGGTTTATAACACAAACACTAGAAAGGTATAAATAAAAATTTCTTATAATTTGAGCCACAGAATTTTTTGGGTGTTTTTGGTCTACAGTTTTATAAGAACAAATTTGAGTATAAATCAGCTCAAGAGAATGTCAGTGTGAGACTATATTTTGTTCTTGGCTGCAATGTTTTGCTAAAAATTGTATTTAATAATATAGATATTTAAATCTCGTTCTCTTTGTGGCTGTCGGCTTTTCCCCCCCTTATTAAGGAAAAATCTTGATGAAGAGGCTCTTGGTGTTTAGGGGTATTCCTGATACCTAGACTGCTAGGGTAATTTATAAACTGTTCCGCTGTCTTCAGGCATGGATTATTATGAGGAGAGGGCTTGGGGAAAGGAGCTGCAAAGGCTAGCTAGGCGGGGTTAGCAGAAGAAAAAGGCTATGCGCATTATAAAGTGCTGCATGATCAATGAGCGTTTTCTGGAGTCCCTCAGTGTGTGCTTGGAGCTGACATTGCAGCAAGTCTCATGGTTATTCTGCAGAATGAAAACTGATTCCATTGTATTATCCACCTCCTTGCAGACACCTGCCAACATACTCTTCCCCCCTTTCCTCAGAGCTATTGTCTGCATTGAGTCCTATTATTTCGACTCTCTTTTATCTCATCACCCGTGTGGCCCCCTTCTTAATTTTGCATCTGTTAGTGAGTTTCTTTTAAAATGGTAGAGTGAAGTTAGCTACTCAGAAATAGTGATATATGCTTGCTTTCATCAGGAACCCTAGTAATTAAGAGTGGTTGTCACATGACTTTTTAGTGATTTGGTTTAACCAAATGTAATTAGTTTATAAAGCTGTAGTGACTATTTTAATTTGCAGTTTAAAATTTTGCTGTTTGAATTTTGAATTTTTTTGTTCTTTCAAAATTTTAGAATATAACAGTTTTAGATACACTTGAGCATAGTTTATACTGTAATTGTATATGTGTAAGAGATGATCTTTAACTTGACTTTTTGTTATTTCCACTGAAACTATTTGTCATATTTTTATTACCTTATTCATTGTTACCAGTGACTGAAACAACCTGCGTAATTTTAATTTTTTTTCTAATTTTCAGTTTATCTTAATCTTGCTTATACCTGTTGCATTAAACCATATTGAATTAGTAGCTTTTTTGTCTGTAAAATATTACTTAATATATAGTAATTGTCAGTTGTTGATTTGCTAGATGTGAAAAAAAGACTTCTTTTCCAGTTTTATAAATGCTTATGACCTCATGTTAAAAAAAAAACACAAGAATAAATTTTCTAACTTTGAAACAAAATGCACCATTTTCTAAAGCATCTTGCAATTCAACTAAACAGGTGTGTATTACAGAATGGGGTTTCCAGAAGAATATTTTATTTAAAGGGGTAATTCCTTACATGAGAAGTCCAGTAGTATATAATGTAGTTTATTAACATGTGAAATTTTATTTTGTTTAATTTTGAAATTTTAAATTTATTACATTTATTATTGCGATTTTATTTATCAAACGTGGAATTTTATGTAGATTATGCCTGTTCATATTAGATGAGCATCGGACTTGTATATTATCCTTTGTAATTTAGTTCATTCACTAATTTTTTCCTTCTCCAACTAATTAATAAATTTTTGAGATACTCTCATTCAGTATTATATAAAAAAGAAATTTAAAGTCAGTATCTGTATGTATATATTATTTCTCAGGGCTGTGGCTTAACTTCTAAACTAATTACTCATTGTATGTACCTACATGCATTTTAACCTGCATTTTTAGATTGCTAAATTCTGAAGTAAAATATTACAAATTTTAAAATTTATAATAAAACTAGAAAACCCTAGTTTCAACTTATATAATTGCTTTTCAGTTATCTAGAGTAATGAATTGATAAAATAAATTGGTTACTTAAATTATTCAAATAACCTGCTCAGTAATTTTCTTTTGTGAATAAGAATAGGAAAAGTGTTGCTATTTCTTCTGCCTATGTTCTGTGAAGGAAGCAGATACAGATGATAGAAAGTAAAGTAAAGGAACCAGATGCATAGAAAGTTATATAATAATTAATCCACATTGTCTATAGAAGGGTCAACATAAAGAAAAAGGGTCAAATTTTTTTCATTGTGTATATCACAAATTTGCATGACGTATTTATGGGCTTATTGTACCAAAACATGAATCATAAACGATCAGTTTGGAAAGTTCATTGTTATATGCCCTACTTCTGTTATTTGTAATTTCGCCAGTTTGCTAGTTTTTTGTAAGTATGTATATTTTTAAGATTTATTTATTTTTATGGAAAAGGCAGATTCACGGAGGGGGGGAGAGAGAGAGACAGGAAGGTCTTCCATCTGCTGGTTCACTTCTGAAGTAGCTGCAGTGGCTGGAGCTTAGTGGATTCAAAGCCAGGAGTCAGGAACTTCTTCCCAGTCTCCCACGTGGGAGTGGCTTGTTAAGGCCTTGAGCCCTTCACTACTGCTTTTCCAGTCCACAGGCGGGGAACTAGACGGGAAGAGGGAGCAGCCAGGGTACAAACCAGGGCCAATAATGGATCCCGGTGCAAACAAGGCAAGGATTTAGCCTCTAAGCCCTGTTTGATGCAATTTTTGCTTTGAAAAACCAGCAATTTTGTTAAAATAGAAATATTTGTAATACTGAGTAGTAACTCTCATGTGCAGTTTTGTCCTTTATAAAGCCAGGATTTCTAGCTTCATCTGTAGTTGACATACAGTTTTATCAAGTAAAAGCGCAACTCCCAGCATATAGACAGTTGATGGAGGAGTTGACTGAACCATTCATGCTGCAACTGAATGAGCAAACCTAAATTAAGCATATTTATTAATGGGATAATTTCTCCCCCTGTATTCATTTGACATCAGGGAGCTGTTTTTGTTCTTTAAATTAGTTTGAAAGATTGAAAGGAAGTTACTGTTTCCCTTTAGTTTGTTGAAAATATAGACTAATTGAAAATAGTTAATTCCAGTTTAAAGTTACTGTTTAATGTAAAAATTACTTTTGGTAATGATATTTAGTTTCATGTTGTATTCTTTTGGCAGGTTCTTGCTGTATTTAATCGTATAAAATACATTGATTAATGTAAAGTGCACGTTGGTTTATTTATTATGCCAATAAGTCTTCTGTGGTATTCTGAAGTTCTGTATTTATCATAAAGATGTGATATTTTTCACTAGGAACACTTGAAATAGCTATTAGGACATAAGTAAAAGTTGATCTAGGAACTAAATTGTTTGACTCTACGCACAAATAATTTGAGTCAATATAAATAATTTCCATTTACCAAAAGCTTTTGGACTCAAGATGAGCTATGTTGGAAGATGTGATATTTTAATTTCAGCCGGGTATTTATTGAATACATTTATTGTGCAAGGTACTTAAAATTCAGTGCTGTTACACAGAGGTAAAAATACGGAACAGGTGTCTGCCATTGGTATTTTTAGCAGTCTTCAATTCAGCATTCCTGTAGATGGTGACTATTAGTGTTTTGATTCATTGATTCATGTCCAAATAGTTTGAAACTCATGCTTTTCAGCAGTATCCCACAAAACTGATATCCTTTAGGCTTTCAGAATTTTAAGTACGTTGAGATATGTACTTTAGATAGTACTTTTAGATATGCTTGCTTATGTATATCTGCTTGTTACGTGTTTAGGAATGTACAGTTGTCAGGAATGTCATCCCCATCACCATTGTGATACCATTTTCATCTTTTTTTTTTTTTTTTGCTATTTTCATCTTTTTGTTGGTAAAGCATTTCCTATTCTTAACACTTAAAAAAGATGTGCAATAATTGTGCCTACACACACAAATACCCTGAAGTTCCTGTTAGTCTACTGCACTGGGTACTCATCTGAAAGCATAGTTTATCTTGGAAGGTTAGGGTGAAAGTTGCACATTGCTTTCATATACCAACTTTGGAAGAATGCATAGGGGAGTAAAGGAACTTGCTTAATTGACTTAGTTAATAATCTCTGTAAACAAAACTGTTATGTTGTTGAAGCTTGAAAACTCCAGGCAGTTTTCAAAATGGTAGTCTATTTTTCTCACATAAAAGTAAAAGTAGGATAGTCCAGTATGCCTACAATCCTACATTGATTTCTTTAAGTCATTAATACATTCTTATGAAATGCAAATTAGAGAAAGTTTGCACCAAAAATTATCTCTATGTATATGGATATGATATGTGACTTTATTGTTACAAAATTGAGTAGAATTGTGCTTAATGATTGGTTTGTTTAGCATGTTGCCACAAAGGCCTTTATTAGGTGTAAGTAAATGTTAACCTGATGGTCTTTGATTTCATGAATGGTCGAATTAATATTGACCGTTAGTAATTTTGTTTTGAATGCGATCAGACGATATGTGTTCTATTTGGTGCAGGTTTATAGTGGCAGTAGTAAGTACCATGTTGGCTACAGTTTATTGATTAAATTCCTATATGTAGCGGGTAGAGGGTCTGTGCCAAGTGCTTCTTATTGCTTTATATTCAGAATGATTCTTTGGGGGAATAGGTACTCACTTGAAAAAAGATTTGTTTTTATTGAAAAGGCAGTTTTACAGAGGGGAGAAACAAAGATCTTCCATCCACTGGTTTATTCTCCAAAAGGCCTCAATGGCCGGAGCAGAGCCAATCCAAAGCCAGGAGTTGGGAGTCTCTTTTGAGTCTCCCACATGGGTGCAAGGATCCCAAGGCTTTAGGCCACCCATTATTGCTTTCCTAGACTATAAGCAGGGAGCTGGATGGAAAGTGGAGCAGATGGAACATGAACTGGCACTCATGGGATGCTGACAATTGTGAGCTAAGGATTGTGCCAGCTCCTGGATACTTGTTTTTTAACAAGAATTGTAAGGGATGAGATAATTTAGGTAAAGACAATGTTTTTGTTAATACTTAAATTTTGTTTTTAGAGTTGTGAAAACCTCATAATATATTTCCTTCATATTGATGATCCTTATGTTGTGTCATCTTCCATTTGACATCAAACATTGAGTATTGGAGTTGATTACATCAATAGTTTGGTTTTTTGTTGGAATTCTCAAACTATGTTAAGATCTTCCTCTCTGTCTGCTTCTCTCTGTATATCTGACTTTGCAATAAAAATAATTTTTTTTTAAAAAAAGGATACAAAAGCGACTTATGATATAAAACTGTTAGGAAGTGAAATTCAGAAAGTCTAAAACTATTTATTAACTTAAAATAATTTACATGTTAACATTGGCTTTATTAAACAATTTCTAAAAAAAGAAAAATGTACAATAACTAGTTTCATATGTGATTTTATAGTCAGTTTGTTCTAATAAGTCATACTGGGTGAGAACATTTGGTGTCATTATGTTGCAAAAGACACAAAATGCAAGAGTATTTTAGTAGTCCCATAAGATACTTGAGGATTTTCTCTGATACAAATGCTAAACTCCCCAAGTGGTAATTTCTTAAAGGTCCTGACACAATGTAGGTAATCTCGCTTAACTTTGTTAGGTTAAAGTCAACTGACTTGGATACTTTGTATCAAAGCCAAACATGGTTTTCTGTCATCATACACAGCTCATTTGAAAATACTGCTTCCCTTTACACTTGATTATATACCTTTATTTTTTAAATCTCACTATTTAATGTCAACACAGATCTCCAAAAAGTAAAAAAAAAAAAACTTGAAAAATATCACATTCATACTATCAAATGTTTAAGTTTTCTAAAATTGCATTAAAGCTTGAATTTTACAGTTGGCAACAAAGGATGTGAATTTTTTTATGACAGGCTCATCTCATTTTTTGAGAAAATATCTGCAGTACATCTGAATAAGTATAGTCTGTTTAAAATATAGTCTAAGAAAAAAGGAAACTAGTTTAGAGGTTTATGCAAGTGTTTTCCTAGAGGCAGCTGTCTTAGATGGGTAGCAAAAGTGCCTGCCATTTTTCACACAGGACATTAAAAGATCATGTACTCAAAGTCATTTAAAAAATATCTAGTGTAATTTTTATAGTTTATATATTTTTGTTATTACTATAGTTTTGTATTTTATGTACTCTTCTTAACGGAAACTGACTTTGTCCCCACCATCCAGTCTTTTTTTCTTTTTCTCTTTCTTCCCCACTACACCTCTTTTCTTCCCCTTCTTCCTTCCTTCCTTCCTTCCTTCCTTCCTTCCTTCCTTCTTTTCCTCCTTCCCTCCCTTCTGCTTTTATCAGGTTTTTTTTTTCTTTTTAAGATTTTCAGTGCATGGTAGTGAAGAATATGAAGACTAGTAACTAGTAGAAACTGTGCCGCCGTGGTCTTATTCATGGTAAGAAGAAAGCAGCTTTATCCAGTTTGAAGTAGTGAATGTGAATGTAAACACGATGAAATAGGCAGATACTGTTTTAGTATTTAGTATTATAAAGTTGGTTTTGACTTCATCCAGCCTCTGAGGATCCTTGTAGAGCCCATGGATTACCTATGATAATTGTAATGTGTTATCATGCAATATCATGTTACAGGTTGAAGTATTTGTCAGACCTTTCAGTTGCCGCTTTTGTTTTCATCATCTAGTCAGAGGAGAGTTTTATATTATTTTATGTTGTGTGTAACAAATAATTCACATAATGATGCTTGTGTTTTTTTAAGTTTTATGTCTATTTATATGTTCTGCAATTTTACCAGTTTACTTTTGAGTTAATGGTGTTTCCGTCTGTACATCCCTGTCTTCCCAAAATTGTGAGGGCCTGTTAAGGTGAAACAGTATTATGCAGAACTTGTTTTTGTGCTATCTTGATTCCTTGTTTAGTCTCTGTCCTTTTATCACTTAGCTACTTTTCTCTGTTTTAGTAGTTACTACATTTCGTTGTAATTTTTCTTGCTGCTAAACATTTCCTCCATTTAGTGTTTGGGATAATTCTGCCAGATTACTCTATTTCACAAAGATTCCCACTTGTTGACTTGTCTGACTCAAATTTCCTTGTAACTGATTGTCACCTTGAATTTGTCTTGTTACTTTCCCAGTCCTTGTCACAGGTCCTGCATTTGTAGTTCACACTGGTCATCTAAGATTTTTTTTCCCACAAAAAAGGTTAACCCTGGCTACGCATTCTTATTTGTAGGGTTGTTTGTTTGTTTTTTCCTATAAAATGAGGACAAAATTGCATGCAAACATTCCATCTTCTATGAAACTTTCCAGTTACAGAGCCAAAATATTAAACTTAAGCTTTTATATATGTTGATTTTAAGACATTTTGGCAGGTATATCATTTCATAAGTATCTGATGACTGATGAGGAATAAGTGTATCTTTTAGAAAGTGTTAGTTAAATGGGAGTGCAGAAGTGTGTTTATGTTGATTTGTAATATTTATGGACTGTATTTAGTTGACTTCCATTGGCATCATGTAGTGTTGCAGGCCTACTGTTGTGAATAGTGTTATTCTTCCTGGTGTCTTCAGGGACGTAACATTGTATAGTGAACATTGGAGATGGTTGTTTTTCATTCTCATTTGAGTTGGTATTTACATAAGGAATTGACATCCCCTCTTTTTCCCTTGAACATGTCTTCCAGTGTTTCATGGCTGTGGCTTGGTATTTGGACAAAGTAAGGAAGAAAAATTGAAGATCATTGAAATTAACTTAGCTCAGATTATCAGTAAGCAGGGACTTTAAAAGCTATAAGCGTTGCATATAATTTGAAATAAATTCTTTATTCCTGCAGTTTTTTAATCTCTATGATTAAGTTGTATCCTATAGTTTCTTTAAGATCCCTTCTAGATATAAAAACCGATAACTAGAATTTTCGTTAAGTAATGGCTTCAATGAATTTAAACAAAAATTAGAACTGTCTTATACCTACTTCTATATACCTGTTTTAATGTTGCTTCACATTGGAGAGCAAGTTCAAACTTATCTGTTACCTGAACTATAATCTTATCTGACTTTATTCTACCCATACAGCTTTATCGGTGTAATATTAAGTCTAAACCAATTGGCTTTATTTGTATTCTGACATTCTGTTACAGAGCTAGTGTCTGTTCTTTTAAGCTTTTTCATTATTTAAGCCCTGCTGAGATGACACCCTTTCCTGTGTTTTCTCTCCTTAGTCTTCCTTTCATGTTTCTTACTTCCCATCCTTCCCTCTTTTCAAAAATAGTGTGAGATCACATACATGGAAAATATTTTATGGTCTGTATTTTGTCCTTGTTTAAGTAAGAAAATCTTGAATATAGGAAATGTTGTTCCTTTTAAATTCAAAAATTGCATACTATTATGATACTCTGAAATAGTTCATTTAGAATATATACTGTTAAAAATTATGAAGGCAAAATTGATAGTTTAGGACAAGAACTAAGTTTGAGCAAAGTTTCTCTTTGAATTATTAGAGTGGAAATGTATTGCATGTGGTAGTGGATAACTTTTTCAGCCTTCTTAGAAAAAAAGAACCCGTATGTTCCACAGAGTGTAAAGCCAAGGATTTACTGATAAAATGAAATTTGGTTTAAAAAATAATGTCAGCAAAGCAGTCTGTTTTCTGATGGTCTGATTTATTCCAAGGATAGAATTTAAAACTTGTGAGCGAGAGGTTGCACACTGGTGGCCTGTTCCCCTGTGAGACTTAGCAGTTTGTTTTGTACAGCCCACATAATACTGGCCTACACAGTGAAAAACATACGTATTATGCATTTCTTACATTTTGTTTAACACTGCTGTGGAATTTGCTATTTGGTTTTTGACATACTATGTAAAATTTCCCTGACGTTTTTTATGTTTTTTAAATTTCTGTAAATGCTAATTATTTTGTAATTGTTTCTTCTGTATAGGAATACAGTCACTATTATCTTTGCATTCTACTTGTTTCTTGTTTGTTGTTTGGTAAGTTTTAGAATTTTCTGTGTATCTTGAACATATATACAAGTAGAGCCAGTTCCTATCTTCTTTACCTTTCTTACTCATTCTAATTCTTACTGTCTTAGGTAAGAGTTCTAATAAAAATTCTTTTGAATAGAATTGGTTATTATGGATATCCCTGGCTTGTTCCTGATTGTAGGAATAAAGCTATTTAGTTTTTCATCACTGTAGTGTTTTGTTGTTGTTGCTGATTCCTTTGTGTGATAGCTGTTCTTTTTAATAAGTGTTTTTATCATCAAAGAGTATTGGAGTTTGTTTAAAAAAATAATATTGAAGTTTGATAGGTGATTTTATCTGCATCCTTTGAAGTAATCTTGTAGTTGCTCTTTTATTGTGTTGTTTGAGTTACATTGACTTTTGGTTGTTTCTTTTTTTTTTTTAGGATTTTTTTCTTATTTTATTCTTTTTACTTTTTTATTTTTGTTATTAATTACATTGCATTATGTAACACAGTTTCATAGGCTCTGGGATTCTCCCAGTCCCTCCCCAAATCCTCCCCCCTTGGTCGATTCCTCCACCTTGTTGCAGTATTACAGTTCAAATTCAGTCAAGATTCTTTCTTTGCAAGCTTATACCAAGCATAGAGTCCACATCTTATTGTCCAGATAAATTCAGCGTTTTCTTGGGGAGATCATCTCTGGTCTGAAAGCAGAGCTGGCAGAATATCATCCTGATCTTTTAAAAACCCCAACATAACATCAACAACAATTTACAACATTATGGAATTAATTGACATGGTCTTGAGTAACCAATATGTTAAAAAAATGCAAGTTCTTAACCACATCCTGTGACTATTTCATTGACATTCCAATTTTAGTTTATATACGACTGGCTTCTATACACCTTAAAATGGCTATACGATACTATTCAGCTGTCTTGTGTCTATTTTCATTTTAGTATTTAGCATTTTATAGCGTTGAAGCATAATTTTGCTGAACTTGGCAGATTTTAGGATAAACTGGCTTATAACTCTAACAAATCATGTGTCAACAGTTGAGATACAGAACAGTTTTAGGAGGGGTGTGCAGAGAAATCTTCAATACTCCAGTGAGTAGTAACTAATCTTTGGACTTTTGGATTTTCAGGTGCTTTGTGGTCTTGGTATAAACGCTTCTTGGTCATGATTAATGAGCCATTTTGTATATGGCTCAATTTCATTTACTAGTATCTTATTAAAGATTTATGTTTTGCTGCAAGGTATACTCGTGTTTTCTTGTTACACCTTAGCCGTGTTTTTTCCCCCATGTCAGAGAAATAAATGCCAGTGTCAAAGTGATTGGGAAAGTAACTGTTTTCCAAAAGTTTGTGTATGATTGATTGAATTCATAAGTGGAGCCTCTGCAAATAGAATTTTATGTAAAGACTTTTAATTAAAAAATCAGTTCTTTGGTAACTACAGGATTATTTGTATTTTCTGTCAGTGTTGATAAGAGTTTGTGATAGTCCTGTCTTTAAATAATAATGGAGTTTGTGATAATATTCCCTCTCTTCTCCTTATATTGACAGTTTGAATTTTCCCCTTTTATGGGGATAAACTTGATTGTGTCATTGATTTCTGATTTACTATTTTTATTTTCTGTTTCAACAATTTCTGGTCTTACTATTTCCTTTCTTTTCATTATTTAGGATAAAACTTAATAATTTCCTGTTTTCTTTATATTGAAGTCCAAGGTATTAATATGTTTTGTTTACTTGAAAGACAGGATTATGGGAGAGAAGGAGAGAGATCTTTCCAGTAGTTCACTCTCCTGTGCCTGCACTTGCCATATAGGCCAGGGTGCAGACAGCAGCCAGGAACTGTGTCTGAATCTTACCTGAGTGGCAGGAAGTTCTAAGTTCTTGAGCCATCATTTGCTGCTTCCCAGGTGCATTAATAGGGAATTTGGTCAGAAGCAAAGTAGCCAGGTACTCACTGTACCACAAAGCCTGCCCCTAGATTCTTATTTTTAACTATTATTTTTAATCTTTTTCATTATCATTAATAAAAAGTGCAGATTTCTCCCTGTGGCCCACAAGTTTTGGTATATTTCATTTTTATTCACATTCAGCTCTAAACTTTTTTGATTGCCCTTACCGTTTTAATCCCTGACTATTTCCTTGTGGAAGAATTAAAACCTAATGCCCAAGACTAAAAGGTCTGTGCTTGTGTGGTGGGACCAGTTGTGTACCATCCTTCAGAAAATTGAGCAGATATTTTCTCAAATCAGTTTTGGTCATTTATGATTTAGGTGAGAAACTCTTTTGGGGGGGTGAATATTAAAGAATTGGTTATTTCATTTCTAAATATGTTAGAGGTGCTTACAAAGTTGTAATTTAGTTATGTATGTTTAGAAACTTTTTACTTTGATCTCATCTTTTAAATGTATTAAAACTTGTTTCACGTTTTGCACTATGGTCCGTTTTCATGAATGAATATCCCGAGTTAAACTTGAACCAGAGTAGTTGCTAGATTGAGTGCCCATAAATGTCAATTAAATTAAATCCCGGTAGATTAAGTTTTTATTCCTTTACTGATCTGTGTGAGGTGGGATAAAAGTTTATTTATTTAGTGGAAAGATATGGTTACACACAGACATCAGAGCTCTTCCATCCTCTGATTCACTCCCTAAACAGTCACAGCAGGCAGGATGACCGGGACTGGCCACTTGGAAGCCAAGAGCTTGGATCTGCATTCTACTCTCGTGCATGAGTGGCCGGCCCTGAAGTTTCATCCTGTTCTCTTCTCTAGTGCTTTTCCAGACTTGTAAGCAGGGAACCGGATCTGAACTCGCCAAGTGCTCATGGCATGTGGTGTTACAGGCTTAACCCACTACATTGCAGCACTGGCTCCTACGCTTGCTGATTTTCTGTCTACTTCTATCAGTATTTGAATTATTTTAATGTTAAAAGTTTAAAATCTCCAGCTGTAATTGTGGAAAGGCCCATCCTTCCTATGATTTGTCGTTTTTTTTTTTTTACTTGATCAATTTTGGAGACCTGTTATGGAGTACTTATGCATTTAAGATTATTATATCCTAAATGGATCCTTTCATTGTCTATAGCTTTATGTTGTTGTTTTGTTGGAATTGTACTTTCTTTAATAATAGCTTTAGCAATATTCCTACAACTAATGTTTGTGTCTTTCTACTGTTTTAAACGCATTTCTCTTAGTTTATAGATCTTTCATTTTTAAAGCCTATCTCTAGTATTACATTTAAAATGTGTATCTTGTGGATAACATGTATCTATGTAGCCAGTCTCTGCCTTTTAATTTATGTGTCCCTCAGCATACAGTGCAGGGTGAATATGCTGACTTGCTCATTGCTTTGTCTTGTTTGTTATTGTTCCTTTTTGTTTGCTCTTGCCTTTTGTTACATTTACTTTTATATATTTTTAAAATATTTTACATTTGTATTTTTAAGGTTTTAAATAAAAAGTTGAATACATTTATGTTAATTAACATGCTTTGAACTATATATATATTGTGGTTTAACTAAATTGAGGTAATTAATATACTTATTGCATTTTATGCTTGCCACTCTTTTTATCCCTTGGATCTTTTCAAATATTCAGTATTGTCATTATTTAAATGGCTTATTCTATAATTAAATCTCTGGGCCTACTCTTATTACAAGAAAATTTTGGCTGTTCTCACCCCATCTCATAGCCACCATTCTAATCTTGGCTTCTGTTGAGTTTGACTCTTTTTTAGATTCCACTTGTAATAAGTGACATCACACTAATTTTCTTTCTATGTGCCTGACTTGTTTCCCTGATCATAGATAGTGTGGTATACTCCAGGCTCATCCACATTGTCTCAAATGACAAGTGTCCTTTTTTGTAAAGATGTGCATGTATACTATATTTTCATTATCTTTTCTCCTAGCGTTTATCATTTAGGTTAGTCCCATGATATATTAATAATTCCCAGTAGTGGGAAATTTATAACCATATTTACTTTATCAAGGAATTTCCATATTATTCTCCACAATGGATGCAATAATTTACATGTTCATTAGGCCCAGTTTATCTTTTCCCTCCATCTTTACTAGCACTTTTTACATTTCATCTGTTCAGTAATAGCCATTCCAACAGTGTAAGGTGATATCTCATTGTGATTTTTATTTGCATTTCCTTTGTAATTAGGGATACTGATGTTTTTCATATAATTGTTGTCTGTTGTATGCTTTTTTGGAGACATGCTTGTTCAGGTCCAATAGTATAATTGGGTTATTTTTAATGGCTTTTTGACTTACAAATATTTAGCTTATAGTTGCCTTTGCAGAATGTTCTAACACTTTACAACTCTTTAATTATAAATCTCATAGAAATTTAAACAAAAGTTTAAGTCCAAAATTGTAAAAATGTGAACAGTAGAGGTAGGCACTTAGCACAGCAGATGAAGTACTGCTTGTGATGGCCCCATCCCATATTGAAGTGCCTGATTTGAATTCTGGTGACCCTATTCTCTCCAGTTTCCTGTGCATCCTACGTGACAACAAACTGTGACTTAGATTCCCCATTCCTTCTTGGGGAGCTGTATTGAATTCCAGATTCATAGTTTCAGCTTGGCCCTGCCTTGGCTGTTGTGAGCATTTGATAAATGTCATTTTTATTATATTATGTTATTTAAAAGTTTTGACCTGGTATTTGTGCTGTGCTGTATGAGGTTAAGCCACCTCCGTCAGTGCCAGTATGCCTTAACAGTGATAACTTGAGTCCCAGCTACACTGCTTCCATTACAGCTCCCTGCTCGTGCATCTGGGAAAGCCCAAGTACCTGTGTCCCTGCATCTGGCAGGACTCTCAGATGAAGCTCTTGGTCTTGGCTCGAGCCTGGCCCAGCTCTAGCACTTGGAGCTATTTGGGAAGTGAAGCAACACATGGAAGATATTTCTGTATCCATCTCTCTCTTTCTGTGCCTCTTATTCTGTGCCTCTGTAACTCTACCTTGCAATTAAGTAAAAAATGATGTATTTTATTTTTTTATTGGAAAGGCTGATCTACAGAGAAAAAAATAAGGAGGGAAAGATCTTACATCCAGTGGTTCACTCCCCAAGAGACCACAACAACCAGAGCATGCGGGATCCCAAGGCCTTGGGCCATCCTCTACTACCTTCCCAGGCCACAGGCAGGGAGTTAAAGGGAAAGTGGAGCAGCTGGGATATGGCGCCCATATGGGATCTTGGTGCATGTAAGGCAAGGATTTAGCCACTAAATCCACCTTTGCCCTTTGTTAAAAAACAAAAATTTTGATCCTAAGTTTTCACTGGTGTTATCTATTCCTTTGTTCTTAAATATTCAGATGGAAGTATTAATTAAAAAAAATAGGCTGAGTGTATTTTTACTCTGTGTTATAAACAGTTCTAGAATATTTTTCTATGCTTTTCTCTGAATTTCAGATAATTATTAAAAGGTATATCTGTGACCAACAGATACAAATTTTTAAACTTTTTTCTTTGCTACATTAATCCATACTTAATATAAAATTTCAATGCACAGAAGAAAAGCATGAATATTTTACATTTATAGTCTAGGCTCCTTTTTTAAAAAATTTATTCATTTTGTATTTGAAAGGCAGATTTACAGATAGAGATTTTACATGTTCTTGTTCACCACCAAATGGTGATTCTTTAACATAAATTTTATATTTTTTCTTTGACTTTTTATTTTTATAAATTTCTGCCTCTGAATAACAGACAATATTCACATATATATTTCTTCGTATTGTTAAAATTTATTTTTTAAGGTAAGACTCGTGATAAGCTAAGAATCTTTTGTTCTTCACCCTAAATCATTTATATAGATGACTAAATGGTAAAATCAAGCCTTTTATGTTTTGGGATGTGTTTTCTTCAAAATAGGGAAAAATCAGATGTTAGTTTATTTGCTTTTTTATTTGAAGGAGTTACAGAAAGAGGGGGAGACAGAGATTGTCTTCCATCTGTTGGAAGTGTGTGCTCCTTCAAGTCCAGCCCACTAATATGCATGGGGAAGCATCAGATCATGGACCAGATACTTGAGTTCCTGCTTGCATGTGGGAGAGCCAGAAGAATCTCCTAGCTTCTGCCTGACCAAGACCTTTTTGAGCAGTGAAGCAGGGGATGGATGACCTCTATTTACCTTTACTTTTCAGATAAACTGTTTACACACACAAGCAGCAGGAAGAACTCCAGTTCTCACAACTGAGAACTCAGGCTCTTTCCAAAAATATATAATAAATAAGTTTTTCAGTCAGATTTTTTTTATCTTTGTTTACTAAACTGCTTTCATAATGGAAACCAGTAATTTTTGTCTTTTAAGTGTTTAATCTTGATCTTGCTTATTGCTACTGAGGAGCTTTAAAAAAATCCCTTTGTTCACTGTATACCCAAGAATGATTAAAATAGAATTTTTGAGAATGTGACCAGGGATCTATTATTGTTGATTGATGATTGGTAATTCTATCATAAAGCTGAATTTTGAAACCACTACTACAAGACATTTGGGTGAATGAACTTTAGAGCAGCAGACTCGTACTCAAAAAAAAAAAATTGTAGGGTAAAAGCAAATGGAGGCAGATATTCAAATTTTTGCTTTCTTGTCTTGCCCTTTGATTTCACCAGCAGGCCACAAACAGTACGTCCGCATAAATATGACTTGTTTTGCAGATTTTCTGTAACGTGTCTACTAGCTAAAAAGATCCAGGGTGAGCATGGAGGTAATTTCTGTAACTATAACCTGACTGCTAATCGTGGGGCACAGTTTTGGACCATAAGTGATAAGATGTATTGGGAATTAAAGGGAAGCTTTAAATCTTCAGAGTACTGTAACTGGCTTAGGCATTTTAATTTTTGGATATCTTTTTAATATGTTGCAGTTTTCAAGTAGTGTTACTTACTCAGGTTGTTGGCCCTTCACAGTTCCCAACGCTTGTAGCAGTTTTGTTATTGCTCATCTAATCACTATATTATTCATGGAGCATATGTTTAACAATCACTGTGTAGATTTTATTGGAGCATGTATAGTGGAAACCAGATGTCCAGTGAAAGGACTATTTATAATTTATAATTTTGGTGTAAATTCTTTGTGACTTTGGGAGAACCTATAGCATACTAAAATCATTTTAAAATTTGTTGTTTGATGTTTGGCTGTTTATACTAAAAATTATTTGCTGTTGTATAAAATGTTGGATCATATGTCTGTCGGTGTTTAAGCTATCTTTTTCTTTTATTTTTGTTCACCCCATCCAAAGCTATTTTCTTTTGCAAAACTAGTTTGGTTGACATTTATCATTGTGTATATTTAAGGAAAAGACATTTTGCCAATTTACCTTACAGCTTACTCGATTTCTGAGGGAATTGAGAGTGAAGTAAGCCTGTCCTTGAGTAATCTTTTTATCATAGTAGCATTCAGCATTGAGAAAATAAAAAATCTGGATAATTTTAGGGTCTCAGTATATAGATCTTCGTATTTTTATAATTCATATTAAGTCATTGCTCTAGCAGTTGAGAATCAGTAATGTTTTAGTGTAACAATTATGTTGCATTGACTGTTTCTATAATGTGAGTACTTATATGCAGTTAAGTAGATGTGATGACTGTACTACTTGGGATAATTCCAGTACATACCTGCTTTCCTGGCAAACTTCACCTTTTTTAAAATTTAAATGATACATCTTCATATTCTTAGCAGAAATGATGGTGGTACAGATTGGAGATTTGTTGATTTGCTTACAGTTTTCCCCGATATTTTTAACATAATATCCCCCCAGTTGCTGCATATAATGTATGCTAACAGTTGAAAGCACCTAGGACAAGGGCATATTGATGTGATGTTCATTAACCTCAGTTTCTTCACCTGGGCTCAGTTTGACTGTGTTCTCTTTTGAAAATGCTTTTTGCATTTATAGTATATATAGTATTTGTGGAAATTAAGTATGTCTTTTCAGGTGTGCTGTTACTTTTATGACAATTACTGTTGGTTTATCTTAGTGCTCTCATTTCAGTCAAAATTTTGAGTGGATTTTCCCCTATCTTAGTCTCCCTCATCCATGTTATTTTTATTGTACATTTTGGAAGAATGTTAATTCTACCAAGCTATTATTATATAACATCGTTATCTATAAAATATCCTGTATTGAGTACTTGATTGTAGGAATCTTTGCATCACAGTAACTGCTTTATCATCTCTTACCAGGCTCCTCCTTTTTACATAGCTAAAGGAGGTTAGACCCAGAAGATTGAACAGCTATTTCAAAGTTACTAAATTTTGGCTGATTTATATGGTGCTGGTTTAAATTACAGAACTTAGAATGTATCCCAGGTTCATTTCTCTCTCTTTCTCTCTGTAAAATTTATTTTATTTGACAGAGTTGCATAGTAAGTGGGAGAGGCAGAAGAGGTCTTTAACATATGTTAGTTCACTCCCCAAATGTCCAGGGCTAGACCAGGCTGGAGTCAAGAGCTTCCTCTGGCTCTCCCATGTGCTTGAAGGGAGCCCAGGCACTGGGACCATCCTCCACTGCACTGCTTTTCTCAATTGCATTATTATGGAGCTGGGTTGGAAGTAGGACTGGTATGCTTATGGGATGCTGGTGCTGCATGTGTTGGCTTTCCCACTTCACTGCCACACCCGCCCCTTGTAGATCTCTTTGCAAATGAAGTGTATTGATTATTTTTTTTTTGAAATATTTTAAATTTAAGCCACACTTACCTGTCATCTTTAGTGGATGAAGAACTGTGGTTGAAGCAGAAATGAGTAAAGAATCAGGCTTTACTTGTTGAGAATCATGGCCAAATTGATACCCTACAAACATTCATTGGATTACCTTGGCAGGCTCTTTGAATACTGGAAATAGTTAATTTCTGATCTTGGTAATCTCTGATATTTTGATTAGCATTTACTTAAGCCACTTATAAAGTAGTTCAGTTTTAAGAATGAAGACTGAACTGAAACACTGAGACCCAAACTTTCTGTACCTGCTTGCTTACTGTCAATTAGACATAGATTTTGGTCAAGAGAGCAAAAGCAGGGCTAGTTACAATTGCTTGTATAATCTTAGGGATTTCTTCATAGATATATATTTTCATAATTGAACTCTTTATTTGGTAAAATTGTTCTAAGAATTACTTAATGACATTTTGTAAAGAACAGTATAATTTCCGGTGGCCATCTGAATAGTTTTTTATTTTTATAGATTTGTTTTATTTCTGATGATGTTTACATAGTTGATAAGCATGCATGCCCATGTGAACCATAGATTTACATGGGAAGGGTCAAGAAATGGGGAAAAGTGGATGTGACAACTGCTTCCAATTTTCCTTTCTGTTCTTCCTGAGGGAAGAGGGAAAAGAGGAGATGGCCTCTCACAGCAGCCTCCCACACCAGTATCCAAGGATGTGGATGGCCACTTGATGTCATCCCACAGTCTGTGATGTGGAGCATATTCCACGGGTACTGCTAAATGGTTTTGAAAGTTCAGCGATAGTTGGAATTTTTGCTCCAAGGTTGAGGAAATTCCTCTAAAGTCCATTGGCTGATATATTCCACCTTAAAGTCTCGAATTGCCCAGAGAGCTGCTATCGAATTCTGCCAGGGTAATGCCCAGTTCTGACACACACACACACACACACACACACACACACACGCTCCATGGTCAAACTTCAGATCCTGTGATTTATCTCATAGTTGGAGTTTTGAGACTGGCAGTCCATTTGTGGCGGGGTTATCAGGCAGGGGTCCCCAAAGAAACCTTGCCAAAGGTGACCAAGACCTGACTCCTGTGTGCGCCAGCCACTATGGGATCCAACTCAGTCTGTCACCCACATCAGCCTGCACAGACACTGGTGGTTGCAGTTGCTAGGTCAGTTCTGTCCCCAGCTCCATCTCATGTGCAAACTAGTGAACGCTGAGGCCCAGCCCAACCCTGCCCACCAGTCTTGGCCCTTACACACACCAGTGGGAACTGCAGCCTAGTTAAGGGACCCTCCATAGCCCACCCCCAGCCCTGGTTTCTGTACGTGCCGGACTGATCCAGAGTGTCCTTCATCCCATTCAGCTCTCACATCAGTGTGTGTTACAGCCTCGCTTGGCCCACCCTTGCTCAGCCCAGCCGACCCCACTCTGAGCCCACACTTATGCTGACATCTGCTACCACCTTGTTCAGCCAGATCCCCCCCTAACCATTGCTCTTATGCTTACTGATGAAAGTTGCAGCTCACTAGAGAGGTACCCACAATTTCCTTTCTGGGCCCACTCCCAGACCCAGGTCTTACACTTTCCGGGTGCTTCTGTGATCTAGCTTACAGGAAATGCCTCCAGTCCAGCACTTGCCAGCTAGCTGATGCTGAGGGAAAGCCCAATCAGTCTGCACTTAATCTGACTCATGCCTGCCCCAATGGATATGGCTACTTAGCCTAGCCTGACTTTCCCCCTAACCCAGCTCACATGCAGACCAACGAGTACTATAGCCTGGCCCAACCTGGTGTGCTTCTGGTCCCAATTCTCATGTTCACCAGTAGGAGTAGTGTCCCAGCAGGGGAGCCCATGCTGCCCTCCTTGCAACTGCAACCACCAGTGTCTGTGCAGGCTGATGTGGATGAGACTGTTGGATCCCATAGTGGCTAGCACACACAGGAGTCAAGTCTTGGTCACCCGGACCAACCTGGTGTGCTTCTGGTCCCAATTCTCATGTTCACCAGGTCTTATGTGTGCTGGTAGTTGCTGTGTCCCAGTCTGGCACATCCTAGCTCGCGTCAGCATCTCACTGGTGGGTGCTACAGTCTGGCTCTGTCCAGCTTGCCCCCACCACCTCCAGTTCCAGTTGTGCTGTTGTTTGCCAGTGTCAGATTTTATGAAGTAATTTTTTTTCTGACCCTTCATATGAACTTTTGACATTGCTTTTAGTTGCCTGGCACAATTTCCCATAATTCAATATTTCTGCTGTTTAAGATTTTTGAGATTAAGTGCTTTTACAATCTGTGTGTAATTCTTACATTGCAAATCACTTGTGCTTTTCCGTTTTCTCGTGTATATCTGTTCTTGAACTCTACAATGAAATCATTTACCAAATAGGCTTCAAAAGTGATCTTTAAAATTTAAAAGACTTTTTTTTACAAAGTTGTTCAAATTTGAAAATTGACCTTATCTTCCAGAATAACTTTAACTGTGGTACTTTTTTTTTTTTTGTCTTAAATCTAAAACATCTTCATGTGATTTATTTGTAAATTTTTTGTAAATTGTTTCATCCTAATGTGTCTACTCCAGACATTCAGGTCTCTCACTTGGGTGGCAGGACCCAACTACTGGAACCATCACTGTTGGGGTATATGTTGACACAAAACTGAAATCTGAAAATCTAGGATTTGAATCAAACTAGTTTTGGGCATTTGAAATGCTAGGTCATACACCTGCTTCTGCAGTGCATGTTAGAATTAGAAATTCCTTAATTTTTTCCAAATTTATTCCAACTGAAATGTTATAAACCTGCACTGAGAAATAACTTCACCAATTCTTCCCAGTTTTAATATTTTGGAATCTAATTGAAATGCAAAATAAGCCTAAATGTAGTCCATTTATATATGATGTAAAATATACCTTATTTTAGATGCTAGCTTTAAACTCACAAGAAGCAAAATGGATGAGTATAAACAGTTGTTATGAATTGGTTACATTGCTGCATTTTGGTATTTCAATCCATTACATGCGTCCGATTTTCAATAACCAAGTATCCAACATTATGATGTTCAGTTTGTCACCATTATTGCTATGTCAAGATTATTTTCTGTTGACTTACCCAGCCTTTGTAAGTTACTTATTCAGCAACTGTTTTGTTCAATGCTAACGTGTTCTTGAGTTATGTAAGTTACTAAATTAAATAATCTGTGCCATATTGAGACATTGTAAAAACTTTGCATATGATCTTAATAAAATATTATTTGTGTTATGTTAGGTAATATATATCTTCTATAAAATGTGGATTATAATAAACACCTATTAAAACAAAAGGCTATAATTTACTTGGTTAGTAATAGTCGTTTTGAAATTTCTGCAGCAGAGGTGGTGGTATACAAGGTTAGGCTGCCACCTGGGACACTGGTGTCTCAGTTTCCTGCAAATGTATCTGTGGAAAGAGTTGAAGCCAAAATGTTTGGGCTCTTGAATCCATGTGGTGGGAAACCCCAAAGAATCTCCTGACTTAAAATTCTCACAGTGCCCCCTGACCCCACCTTCATTGCCGTTTACGGAATGAACCCGTGAATGGGAAGAGCACTAGCATAGCGATACAGTTCAATAGACAAAATGTAGTCTTAGCAAATGGTGTAGAAATATATTTTTATATGGTGTGAATATACTATTAAAAAATGAAGGTTAGAACGCAAATATATTAGTGTAGGCAAAAATTAACCTGGAATGAATGACAAAGCTTCTAGAATACAACACTGGGGGGAAATATTTGTGACTTTGGTTTATATATAGGCATTTCATGTAGGGCAGAAAAAACACACAGAAGATGATAATTTGAACTTTACCAAAATGTAAAACTTATGTATAAAAGTAATGGTATATTTAAATGAAAAGACAATATCAGCGACTCAATTCTGTATATATCAAAACAGTACAAGTTGTGTTAGGATAGTTGCTTGAAATATCAGAACAGATAATTCTTGCTGTTTTTTTTTGAAAAATCAATAATCAATCTCCAGTGCTCCCTCACGGTAGAGAACTGCATGGGCTTTTCTTCCTTTTCTCTTTTTTTCCTCACTTTTTTATGATAAAGAGTACAGAAAGATGCAGGCTGATTCATAAGGTAAAATCTCCTCATTAATATCATTGCTTGATTACCACCATTGAGCTTATCTGAACAGAATAAACAAGACAAATACAGTGGGAGTCTGTGGTATAGATCTTCATATTTGATCTGCTTTAAGATTGCTATTTGTCCATATACAATTTGTTTATTATCTTATTGATGGTCATGGATTTTTTTAATAGTTTTTTCTATTATAACCAGTTATAATGCATATACACTTTTAATATAAAATATTTTTGTGGACTAAATTCTAGAAGGAAATGCATATTAAAGTATTGATATAAGTACCAGCAAATTTTCCTCCAAAACTCAATGGATGAAAATGATACTTCACTTTAATAGATGTTAATCTGATTTCCTTGTAAAATTAAACATATATTTGCCATCTGTTTTTTCTTCCATAAATTACCTGTCCAAATGACTTTGACCATTGTGTTTTTCTTGCTGCACTTTTTAATTGTTTGTAGTAATTACATTTTATTTTGTAGTATTTTCACTCTAGTATGTCACTTTTGTTTCTTAGCACCATTGGATTTTTATTTTGCACTGAAAATCTACTAGTGTTCTCTAGCTTTTGGTTTTATATGTTTCAAAAAAGTCTTGTATATTCTTCTGCTGTTATATTTTTTTTGTATTGCTAATTGTCTTTAGTTCATCTAACTTTTTTTTTGTTAATCTATATTAGGGCTCTTTTTTTCTAGTGTCAGTGCCATTTTTCCAAAACAATTCATTGAGCAGAATATCTATCACTAATTTGAAGTACTACCTTTATCCTGTTTTTAAAGTTCCAGATATATATGTGTATATATATTTCTGTTTATGAATGTATGTATATATATACATATACATATTCTGGCTTCAGTGTTCCACTGTTTTAGTTATTGTCATTTTATATTATATTTGACATCTGGTAGTGCATCTCTCCCTACTGTCTTTTCAAAAAATTTTTTGGCAATTATGTGTATTTTCTCTTCCAGATGAACTTTAGAGTCAACATGTCAAGTTCCATTAAAAATCCCTTTGGGATTTTGATTGGAAGTGCATTGAATTTACAGATTAATTTGGGGAGAATTGACATCTTTACACTATTGAATCTTCCCATCCAGGAACATGGTATGCCTCTCCATTTCTTCAGGTGTTCTTTTTATGTCCTTTTTTTTTTTTTTTTTTTTTTTTTAAATGGAACATGCAGGTCCTATCCATTTCTTGCTAGGTATAGTCCTGGGTTTTTCTTAGTTTTTGTTATTATGAATTACATCTTCCATTTTACATTTTATTTTTTAATGAGTTGTTGCTGATATATAGGAAGGTGTTAATTCTTTGTAAGTTGATCTAATCATTTATTTAGTTCTCAGTTTACTCTCGGAGATTTTTTAAAGTAGATGATTATAATTTTTTCAAATAATGGAAGCATTTTATCTTTTTTTTTTTTTTTTTTAGTATTTCTGGAGGCTTTTTTATGTTTTGTTTTGCTTTTGGTATTTTGCTTTGTTGATCTGATTGCACTAGTTGAGTGTTTCCAGAACTGTTTTATTACTGGTTCTGATTTTGGCATCTTGTTCCTGATTTAATTTGAATTGCTTCTAGCTCTTAAACTTAATGGTAAATCTTATGTGCTTTTGTTAGTATTATGGATTTTTTTCACCTCTATTTTAATTTGGAGAATTACACTAATATATTTACTAATGTTGGTAATAATTTGTTTTGTCTTAGTATTTATTAAGCAGATATTTCTTTGGATATTCCATTGTGCTAAGAACCTTGACACATACTGATGATAGTACAGTTGTCACCATAGTGTGGTTACTCAGATAGCTCTGAAGATGTTTTCTCCCTTTTATATGGAAGAAAGAGATAATAAGGAAATATGCAGCAATATGATACTTTCTGGCTGTTATAGTACTGTGGAGAAAATAAAGAGGGTGAGTGTGATGGCGGAGAGATGAGGAATGACCCTCCTTTGGTAGTATCATTTGTAAAGATAAAATATAAGTTGGGATCAGAATAAAGAAAACACTAAGCGAAGCATTCTGTTCAGGTGGCAAAACCAACTTATATGTACAATTGATTCTGCTCCTAAACTTTTTTTAGCCCCTTTCTTGCAGTTGTCTTATATTTTATACTATGTCTGAATTTAGTTTGTTATTGATGTACCTAATTTGCATATTTTCTTTCTACTCCTGTTCAGTTTTAATTTTGTTTGTGGTTTAATAAACCCAACTAACAGAATCTTACACTGTTATTTTCTGGGCTTTGAAAGTAGATACTGATCTGTTCTTGAATACCACAGTCTTCCTCAGTAGAAATGACCTCAGTCCAGTTGCTCGGTACTGTTTTGAAATATAGATCTCTGACTGCCCTTAAAGTTACTCCAGTGAACATACCTCTACTGAGACTTCCTACCATTTGATTTAATTCTGATAATTTTTTTTCTATAAGCCTTTTCCTATTTATTGATTTGCAATTTTCGTAACTTCTTGTATTGAGTCATCTTTCTGTTAAGTTTTTAAAAGGATTTGTTTAAACATTTGGAAGAATATATAAACAAATATTCCTGAGAGGGAGGAGGGATTATGAGAGACAGATCTTTCATCTGCTGGGTCACTACCCAAAAGACCAGAGTGGCTAAAGCCAGGAGCTTCCTGCGAGTCTCCCATGTCAGTGCCTGGCCGGAGTGGTTGGAGCATCATCTGCTGAATTCCCAGGTGTGTTGGCAGGGAGCTGGATCAGAATTTTGAGCAGTTGAGTTTGGAATGGAATGCTGGCTCTGCAAGCAGTGGCTTTTTTGCGAAAGGCTTGTCTCTTTTGCTAGATTTACTCAAGCCAAAGGGTTTTTATTTCATTTCATTAAACTTGCCTCTTTTTCCGCATTTCTATTTTTACTATTTTATAATTGTATATTATTGATATTTGTTATTTTACTTTCAAAGCTTTTTATTTATTTTAAATATTAATAATGAATTTAAAGCTATATGTGTTTTTTTGGACTTAAATAGTCAAATTATATATGAAATGAAACCCTCAAAATTTTACTTTAACTTACGTGTAATTTTAGAATTAATTGCATCTTTAAGTCTTTTCAAATTTTCACATGAACAAGGACTGCCACGGTAGTCTAGTGAGTAAAATCCTTGCCTTGCTCATGCCTGGATCCCATATGGGTGCTAGTTTGGGTCCCGGCTGTTCCACCTCCCATCCAAGCCTTGGGAACCTGAATCCATGTGGGAGACCTACTGGAGGCTCCTGGCTCCTGGCTTTAAATGGGCTCAGCTCTGGCCATAGTGGCCACTTTGGGAGTGAGCCAGCAAATGGAAGAACTTTTCTCTCTGTCTCTCCTCCTCTCTGTAAATCTGACTTTTCACTAAAAACAAATCTTTAAAAAAAAATTTCAAGTGAACTGTCATCCTGTTATTGCTCACGTTTAATACCTTTTAGCTCTGTGGATTAAGAAGGTAACCTAGGGATGCCATATGGGCGCTGCTTTTAAATCCGACTGCCCTGGTTCCTTTCTAGCTCCCTACTTGTGGCCTGGGAAAGCAGTTGAGGACAGCCCAAAGTTTGGGAGACATGGAAGAACTGGCTCCTGGCTTCAGATCAGCTCAGTTCTGGCCATTGCGGTCACTTGGGGAGTGACTCAGCAAACAGAAGGCCTTCCTCCCTGTCTCTCCTCCTTTCTGTATATCTGACTTTCCAATTTAAAAAACAAACAAACAAAAATACGTAACCTAGTATAAATCATTTATGGAAAGATTTATTTTATTTTATATGAAAGGAAGTGTTACAGAAGGAGAGAGAAATATAAATAGAGAGGCTTTGCTTCCACCAATTAACTCTGTAAATGACCAACCATGACCAGGCCAGGCCAAAACCAGGACCAGGAGCTGCCACATCTATGCAGGGGCACAAAGGTTTGGAACTTCCTCTGCTGCTTTTCTAGGCACTTCTACAGGGAGCTGGATTGGAATTGGAGCAGCCAGAACTCAAATGGGTGCCCATATGGGATTCTGGCACTGCAGGTAGCACCTTAACCCACTATACCACTGTGCTGACCTTTTGTTGGAGTTTTCCTTTGTGCTTAAAGTATAGTCAGATCTTTGAAATTACAGCCTGTAATCTATTTATATTAGATTTCTGTTTCACTGTGAAATATAAAGACTGCAGTTAATTCTATATTTTTAAGTCCTCTATTATCCTTGCTTAATCCACTTGCTTTGCATTTTTTGATACAGGTTTATGGAAAATTCTTACTAAATTATATGAATTTTGCAGCTGCTTATTCAAAGAATAAGTTCATGGAAAATGGAAACCAAAAATAAGTATTTTTTAAAATAGCTTTTGAAATCTAGATGTAGTTGTTTTCTATGAATTTTATGAAGAACCATTTATTTTTTAGCAGTTTTACCTTACATATTGAATGCTTAAATAGCAGACCATCACAGACTTAGTTTTATCTTTTATTTTAAATGTCATTAAAAATCTTTTTTTTAATTTTATTTGTATAAAAGGTAGAGTTGCAAAGGCACAGGGATCTTCCAGTCACTGGTTCACTGCTGCGCTTGGCCACAACGAACAGGGATGGGCTGTGTCAAAGCCATGAACCAGAAGTTTCCTCCAAGTCTTCCATGGGGATGCAGGGATCCATGTGCCTGGGACATCCTCAGCCACTTCACTTCCCCAGTCATGTTACTTACTTAACTTTTTGTTTTACTTTGAGCAATAATATTAATATCATACTCTTCACTGGGATTATCATTTTATTACTTTAAAAAGTTAAGGTGTCTGTATTATAACAACGTATAGATAGATACTTTTTTTTAACTTGGTCTGTGTACTTTTTTTAAAATTGGAGCATTTTTTTTTCATTGACTTGTTCTTTGTTATTTTTTTTAAAGGTTCATTTATTTTTATTGAATAGGCAGATTTACAGAAGAAGGAGAGACAGAAAGATTCTCCATCTGCTGGTTCACTCTCCAAGTGGCCGCAATGGCCAGAGCTGAGCTGATCCAAAGCCAGGAGCTTCTTCCATGTCTCCCAAACTTTGGGGTGCATGGTCCCAAGGTTTTGGCCCATCCTCTGCTGCTTTCCCAGGTCTCAAGCAGGGAGTTGGAAGGGAAGTGGAACAGCAGGAATATAAACTGATGCCTATATGGGATCCTGGCATGTGCAAGGCAATGACTTTAGCCACTAGGCTGTTGTGCTGCACCCTGTTCTTTGTTTGTTTTTTTGTTGTTGTTGTTGTGTTGTTTTGTTTTTTATTTACCAGTTAAAGTAAAATTTTAAAGCTTTATGTTATGATCTATCCCTTTCATAACTTAATACTAAAGTTTTATTTTTATTTTCATTTCTAATGGGAAACTATTTTATTGCTATTCTATAGACATACTTAGCAGTGTTATGAATAATTGCTCTGCTGAACATTGTTTTACTACTGGCTTTCATTTTTAAAAAACTATTATTTATTCATTTGTTTATTTGAAAGTGGAAGGATAGGGTGGGGATGAAAGGAGAGAGAGAAACATCTTCTGTGTGCTGATTTCAGTCCCCAGGTGGCTGCAGTCACCACTGTTGAGCAAAGCTGAAGCCAGGAACTGAGAGCTTCATCCATGTGGCCATCCCCTCCTTTTTATCTTTGGCCATTAGCAAAGATTTGAATCAGAAATTGAATATCTAGGACAAGGTCCAGAATCCATTTACAATATAGGACTCACAGACTGTGTCTTCACCCACTTCAATACAATGCCAGCCCTTGATTCATTTTCTAAATATTTAGTCTTGTGATGCCTAGCTCCTGCATTATTAGATTTTCTTTCTTGAAGGAATACTTGCATAAATTCAGAAAATGTTTATAAATTCAGAAATATTAGCAGATTTTTAAATTTCAGACTGCTTACATAGCTAAAAAATACTCTAATTGGATTCTACTTTGAAAAAATTATATTACAGAACCTTTAATTGCATGTTATCATTGGCATTTAGGAAGTCTATTATCAGTGTGATTTTGTTTTAATTAATGTATCCCTTCAGCCTCTTTCTGCAATGTTTCTAGATACTGTATGAGAATTCTTAAGTTTCAGCAGTTTAATGGTAACATTTTGTGACTGTGAGTGTATATCTGTTTGTATTTACATTTTAATACCATCTCTTAAGAATCATTGTATTTTGAAACGATCTCTGCGATAAATGGTGAATAATGATAATACCAGAAAAGGCTCAGTTATAATTAAATGACTTACTACCACTGAATTCTGCTATTGATGTAGTTTCGAGGGAATATTTGAAGCACTTCATGTCTTTAATTCACTGATACACTGTAAATGGAATAATGTGATACAATTAATCTTATTTTTAACAGTCTTTCTCTTTTTAAAGCGTATTACCATTGGTAAAAATTTCACGTTGAATTCTTGTTTTACTAATTTCATATAAATTATTGAAAAAAGACTAACTCAAACAATCACAATGTTTTGTATTTGAGGTTTTGTCTTATAAAAAATTCAGTGTTACACATGGATGAGTGCTCATGGATATTACTCAAGAATTTGTTTTTCAATAAAAAAATTATTCGTTATATATATTTGGAATAATTTATCAACTTTTTTTGTTTTGCGTGTTTTATGAAAGATAAAAACTAAACTTAGATTTCAAAGCCACGTGTAGAAAAGGTTGTATTGTACTGAGTGATTATGGCTGTTTCTTACGTATTAGATGTAGTGCGAGCTGTTTGGAACTTCGTCACTGTCATGAGATTATTGCAGATTCATGTTAATTTTCTTTACCTGGGTATTCACTTTTTAATGCAATCTTTTAGTACTTTTTTATTCAGAAGATTTTGATAATGATGAATAATGCAGTAAATACAAACTGTTACTGTCTTAAATTATGTTTATATTGGCTGATTTAAAATGTTACTAAGTGATGTCTGAGTTAAGTAATTACTACTTGACAACCAGGAGTCCTCTGGTATGTAAAGAGCTCTTCTTAGGTTGTTGAGTGTCAGAGACACAGAAGAAGCTCCCATCGCTTGTTCCCTTCTCTAATTACCTGCAGTAGCTAATGACAAGTTTTGCACATGGATGGCAGGGATCCACCACTTGAGCCATTACTGGATGCTTTCTAAGATGCACTTTCGCACGCAGCTGGGGTCAGATAAAATGTATAAAGTGCGACCCAGATCAGAAGTAGGACCAGGACTTTGAGCAGTTTGAGAACATGTGGAGGGACATTTGCTGAATTTATTAAGAGGTCTTAAAATTTTAAGTAGTACAGACTTCGGAGTGAAAAAAAATTTTTTTTCTGAAGCAAATTGGAGATTTTGAATGTTATAAAAACATTTACAACAGTCTGTGTATTAGCTTTCTTGAATAAGACTATCCACTTAAAGTTAAGATTGCTTGTTTGGAATTCAATAATAAATGGGCAGAAAGATTTCAGGATAGCAGAAATAGTAATGATTAGTTGATGGGCTGAGAGGGGATAGGGATTATTGAAGATCAACAAGACCATGTTTGGGGAGGTGAGCTAGAAACTCACAGTGGGTCTCCCAGGTATGTTTTATCAACTGCTGCTTCCTGGGGTGCACGTTAGCAGGCAGTTGGAAGTGGGAGTGATTCCAGATGCACAGTGGAGCATGTGTGGGAGTGCCAGGCAGCATGAGAATTGTTTGCCAAAGCAGTGTCATGTTTGCTGTGCCAAATACTCCCTCACTGACTGGTTCCCCAGTGTTCTAACTTTGTAAAAAGTATCTTTAATCTCAGCTGGATCTTTTTTTCTTCTACTTTCACATAATCTTGTATTTGATATAGTAAATATGTTCCTGATTGATTTTTCTCTTTATGTCACATCTGTATAAAACCATATTTGATATGATCTTCACTTATCTTCCTAAACTGTGATTTGCCGTAAGTCTTTGAGTGGCTTACCATATAAAATGTGAATTTGTTATCGCAATGTTGAAAGCATCATACCTTTTGCCATGCTCACGCAGAATTTTTTTTCTTATTTCTCTGCTTCCTCTTTTAATATCTGGTTAGTACTTTTTCTAGGCTTGTTTGGCAGATGTTTGTATGTTAACTTGCTGTATTATGTATTTGTGAGAGACGTTGCTGAATGTCCTGTTTTTGTAGATAGTGTGTAGTCGATGGCAGGTAACTTCTTCAGCAAACTCGAGTCTGTATCTGTGATGTCCATCAGTCAAAATAGTTTTCTTTGGGATGCCCTCATTTATTATATTACAAAATGAAATGTTCTATACCAGCATGGAATGATAGGTTATTTTGAGTGCAGTTAGTTTGAAATATAAAGTTCTTAAGGACATAGCCAAATTCTGACTTTCTCTTCTTTAATGTAAGATGATTTGGGAGTACTATTCTTGTCATATCATAAACCAATTTATTCAGACCTGAATCAGAAGTGAAATAGCCAGGACATGAACCAGCGCCCAGCACCCATTTGGGATGCTGGTGCTGGCAGGTACAGGAGCAGCCTATGAGACATTGTATCGGCTCTAGAAGTCTGTATTTGTATCTCAAATTCTGCGTTATCATTAACCACATATTTGTTTTCTTCAGTTAATGTTTTGCATGTCAAAGTATTCCTGCTTAAAAGATGAAGACATTTTATTTGCAGAAAGGCATTCCTTTGCATTATCTAATACCCAGTATATACATTTAGGTTTTTCATTTGTCTCAAACATGCTTTTCCTATTGATTTATTTGAATCACCATTTAAATAAGGTCTGTATTATCTTGGCAGTTACGTTTCTTCAATATCTTTAATTTAGAAGATTTTTTATTTGCTCCCATTCCACTTACTTGGTAAAATAATTGTACAGTGTTCCATTATTTAGATCATCTGTAGGCTACTTGTGTGTATGTGTGTTTGTGTGTGTGTGGCTATTTATTTGAGAGGCAGAGAGAGGCAGCTCTTACTCTTAGTTTCATATCTCAGATGCTTGCAGTAATTGTGCATGGGTCAGGCTAATGGCCTGGGAATTCCATCCAGGACTCCTGCAAGTGCCCAGCTACTTGAGACATAACCATTGCTGCCGGGGCTGAAGTGGAAATCAGGAACTAGTGGTGCTTATAGGGGCACTCCAGTATGGGTTGCCAATATCTTAATCACTAGGCCAAATGTTTGTGTCCTTTACTTCCATTTAACTCAGCGATTCTCAGCTTCCTCATTCTGTCTGCTCCCCTGGTATCCTTGTTCCAGGTTTCTTTGGTGATTATTTTTTTTCTTTCTTCATTGAAAGGAACATTTGCTAGTGTTTGGAGATATTTTGGTTGTCAGACTGAGGAGGTTTTAATCCTGGCATCTAGAGAATGGAGGTCAGAGAGGATATGAATGTCCTAAAAGGCACAGGACAGCTCTCAACAACAAAGAATTATCTCTCCTAAAATTTCAGTGGTGTCTGCGGCTTAAATGTTTATTTGGATTTCTTATTCAGATCATTTTTATTGCTTTTGTTCTAGAACTTAGTTTTAATTTAGTATTAATTTTTCATGAGGAATTAGTATTATTAGAGTGAGTTAGATTTAAGTGAAAATGTATATTTGAGCTTTCAGTCTTTTTTTTTTTTAAGATTTATTTATTTTTATTGGAAAGGTCGATCTACAAAGAGAAGGAGAGATAGAAAGATCTTCTGTCCGCTGATTCACTCCCCAAGTGGCAGCAATGGCTAGAGCTGAGTCGATCCGAAGCCAGGAACTTCAGGATTTCCTATGTGGGTGCATGGTCCCAAGTCTTTGGGCCATCCTCGACTGCTTTCCCAGGTCACAGGCAGGGATCTGGACAGGAAGCAGGGTGGCTGGAATTAGAGCCTGCGCTCAGATGAGATCCTAGCACATGCCGGGTGAGGACTTTAGCCACTAGGCTGCCGTGCCAGCCTGAGCTTTCAGTGTAAACTATGGAAGCACACACTATAGAGAGCCTTATGTCCACTGTGTGCTTTAAGTTACTTTTGTATGTTGCATATCCTTATATCATTCTCTCTCTACTTGTTCTATAATTAAGTACAAGTTCTTTCCAGTTGGTAAAGGATGAATTAGTTCCAGGAGGAAGTTACTTACTACTTCCCTTCTGAAATCATAGAGTTCTTTTATTCTGTCATTGCTTTATGTATTTTTTAATTTGATTGCTCCTTTATATACATTGTCATGAATGAGATGTTTGTTTTCTTTGGTGTTGGTTTTACCTATTTTTGTATCCTCTAACAGAAAATAGTAACTCTTACTCATAGGATATAGCAAATATGCTTCATAAGTCAGTGAAGACAGCATTTTGCTTCTATTAAATGTGAAATTTTTCTGTGTCTCTTATGAAATCCAGAATCTGCAAATTTATTTATTGTTTCCCTGCTTCTCCTAATATACGAGAGTCTTTTAGGAACTGAAAGGAAAGAACTGAAACTCAATCTTGGTAAATTGAAACTTCTTTAAACACTTAAATAATTTTTTCAGTTTGGGTCAGCCAAAATTACACTAGTAAACAAATTTTCTGTTTTGATGGAGCTTAGAATGATAGGCAATATTTATATCATCACATGTAATAAATTTGTGAAAGGTGTTGGGTAGAAAAAGTGCCTAGTGGTTGAGAGACTTGCTCAAGTCATACAGGTAGTACCTGATGTTAATACTAGTACCAAAACCTTTCGATCCTAGTAGTGTCCTTGAAATTAGCTACTCCATCATTAACTTTTTTTAAAAAAAAATCTATCTGAAAGGCCGAGCTACAGAGTGGGTTGGGTGGGGGAGAGAGACAGACAGACAGATCTTTCATCTGCTGGTCTACTTTCTAAATGTTACAGTGCCAGCCCTAGGACTTACCAAAGCCAAGAATTTGATCCAGTCTCTTGTTTGGGTGTGGAATCCAAACATATGGGCTATCTGCTGCTGTTTTCCAGGCATATTAGGGGTGAACTTGATGAAAAAGTGAAGCAGCTGCAGCTTGTGCTGGCTCCCATGTAAGATGCTGGTATTGCAGACAGCAGCTTAATCCATTATTGCCATATCAGCCCCTCCTTCGTTAAACTGGGAATGGGGGAAAAACATTAGTTGTAATTTTTATTCTTTTATCCTAATAACTGTTGTCCTTCCTTCACCTTTAAAAAACTTCAGTTTATGTAAGTGGTAGAGAGCACCCATGTGGTAGTGGACTGTTCAAAAACCTGCGATTTCTTGGATTGACCCAGGGTCAACTGAATCCTGGTCTCTCCTGGATGGCAAAAACCCAGCCTGTTGGGCTGTCTACAGTTGCCTATTGGTGTGCATATTGTCAGTAAGCTGGAATTGAGAGCTAGAGTTTATGCTGGAGCTGGGAATTGAACGTAGGCACTCTGATGTGGGACTGTGGGCATTTTAAACACTGAGCTAAATAGAATTTCTTAGTCATTTTGATTTGCTATTTAAGTGAATATGTTTTGTATATTGTATGAACAGAGGACTGTAAGAACCAACATGAGAACTTTACAATTATAAAGACACTTATGTCAAAGCAAATCTTCCTATTCTTAATATCTCTCATTAGGGAGTTAAAATGCAACAACTTTGTAAGTAAATTTTCACCAGGCTTAGTTATTATACAGTATGCTGCAGAGAACTTTATGTCATAAGAAAAAAAATCCCTTTTGGTTGAAATTTAATACCTTTTGTGGTCTTGCTTTCTAGCCTTCTGACTTTGTACAGTAAACTACCTTGTCATGTAGAAATGTGTTATCTGCTTCCCTTTCTTACATAGCTTAGTGATTTTGGTGGAAATCCTTTCATATTATTCTGTGTGTATGCTGTGTCTCCTTCTAACAGCTCATCTCCACCTTTGGAGATCAGGGTTTTTGTTTAAGATTCTTTATCATGGCTTTGCTACTGTGTTTAAAAATAAAGTAAAAATTATTCTTGGTTTGTTTTCTCTCTTTGACATTTTAAAGATTATTTTTTGATTGTTTACACTGATATTGCAAACTTCTCTGAACATTTTCAGATATTTATGGAGACTGTTTTGAACATGTTCTGTGTCTTTGTATTTGAAAAACCAGAAACCTTATTAAATATTAAATACATGCTGATTAACTAGTTAGGTGGAATAGTGCGATTTCTGAAGTTATGAGCCTAAGAAGTTATTCCTGAAGGTGTTTTTCTTATCCCTGACCCTATGGATACTGGATATAAAAATGATTATGTTTCCAGTTATTAATTAGTTTTATACCTGGTTTAAGTATTAGAGTGTTAGACTGGTGAAATTTACTTTGATCATGTTAAATATAGTATATACTTATCTATTAACTTTTTCCATTGAGAATAAGTACATTTCATTGACTTTTTGTAAATAGCACTATGATAAGTGGTGACAAAATATAACTTTTCCCTGAATTAATTTTTTAATTCTTTGTATTTCTTTTTAATTTACAACCAATATCTCTCAGCATGTGGTTGGCAGGCCTCTCAGAGTCCCAGAGACCATCTCAGGGCATCCAAGGTGTCAGAACAATTTTGATCATGATATTTAAATGTTTTTGCTTTTTTTGCCTTCTCCTGTTTGCACTGATGTTGCAAATGGCCAACCTACTGGCTCCTGATGAAGGCCTTGCGACCAAATTGTACTACTCAGTATATTCTTTATTGCCTAAAACTTAAAATTAAGACAATACATAAAAACTATTTCAATTTTGTAGTGTCCTTAATGAAGCAATAAAAGTAACATCATGAAATCATTATTAAAATGCTTGTCTTTTTAATGTTACTGTAACATTTGCGAAGTACACAAAAAACACGTCTGTGTACAGAAGTAGTGTTGGGAGGAAAAGCACTTGCACTTTTTTTTTTTAAGATATCTAGTGAGTTAGCTGCCCCCCCTTTAATTAAATACAATTTATTAGAAATCAGAATTGGCCATCAAGATGATCAGATTTTGGTGTTTAGCAGACATTCTCAGAAATGATTGAAGTGAGTGTGTCACTTAAAAAAAAAAAACAAAGTATTTCCAGTGATAAAATGCAGGTTTTGAATGCAAATTAAGATTTAGAACTAGATTTACCTAGCCTGTGCAGCCTTCTAACATTTGGACTTTTGATTAAACCCCTGGTACTACTGTTCATTTTTAGTTGGCTCTTTGATACTGTGATTTGACCAGTAATACAGTAAATATCAAGAAATAAAACCCCCTCATATTAAGTCCTTGGGACCTCAGTGCTTTATAAATACATAAATCCTAAAAGCAAAGTATTTAACATTGCTGGTTTAGATCCTCTACCAAAGGCGAAGAGTGAAAAGCCTAAGCAATCACTTCATGTGTTCATAGCCAGATTAAAATGGGAAAGAACTGAAATAATTTCAGTAAGCAAAATTACATTTAGGCGAGTAATAATTTCTTAAGTTCTTGAGTTAAGTAGTGGGTTTAGATATCCTGTTTAATATATTCAGGGTTCCATTGTTACTATCATTGATAATTATGTTAAAATATTTTTTCTCTCCCTATCCTTTTCCATCTTTCCCCTTCTCCTTTCATTCCTTCTTTTCTTCCTTTTGTTGTATTTGTTTTCTAGGTGGAATCTTTCATTTTGGATCAGGATGATTTGGAAAATCCGATGCTGGAAACAGCTTCCAAATTGCTCTTGTCGGGTACTGCTGATGGTGCAGACCTCAGGACAGTAGATCCAGAAACACAAGCTAGACTGGAAGCTCTGCTGGAAGCTGCAGGTACGTCTGTGAGCTCTGCGTACATGGTTATCGTAGCCACAATGTGTATTAATAAAAATTCTTGTCAATTGTACACATGCAACTTTTTTTTGCTTACGATCTATTTATTTGAAAGCAGAGACAGAGCTTCTGTTACTCTACGTGACCCGCTGATCAGGGTTGCACTAGACTAAAGCCAAGGGGCAAGCACTTCTGGGTCTCCAATATGGGTATAGGGAGCCACACACTTGGGCTACGTTCTGCCATTTTCCTTGGCACAGTAACAGAGTAGTAGTTGGAAGTAGAGTGGCTGAGTATTGAACCCATGGCCTTATGAGATGCTGGCATTACAATATACCACAATATTGGCCCCATATCTGTGACTTTTGGTGTTTACTATGATGCTATTAATAAAAACTAATTTTTTTTCTAGGAAGTTACAGTGAGCATTTCATTAAAACATACCTCAGTTTGCATTATCAGCATAAAATTTATTTGCAGTTGATTTTATAAAAAATATTGACTTGTTCTAACATGATTTTCATCACTCATTGGTTGACTTACATGTAAGCTCTGTTTGTAACACTCACATTGGTCCTCAGAGTGTTTCATGAACATGTACTGTAAAAGGCAGATCTGAGTCACCCCACACTCAGCTGAAACCAGATAAGGTGACTTGTCTCAGTCCCAATTTTACAAATAGATACCTTTTTGCAACCTATTTAGTGCTGTGTTTTCCACGTTTTTGCATTTTGATTGGTGATTGTTATTTACAAGTGTGCTACAGGCATAATGGTGACATGTTCTTTAGTGTTCCCATTAATTAGAAATCTGTGATATGCCTTAGAGAGAAAATACTTGGGTTTGACAAGCTTTATTCAGATAATCTGTTAACAGTACTGCTGTCTTGCATCAGAATAAACCTGTTAATTATTTTTTCAGGAGTTTAAAAAAATACTGTATGCATTAAATAAGGTGTCTTTAAACAGAAGCATAGATAAAGATGAAAATGCTATGGCCCAAGGCTAAGAATTAATCCAAACCTACACATCAGTGTTTGCAGGAATTTCATAAAATATAGCTGCTCTGAGTACCAACAATTGACTACATATAATTCCCCCACCTTTTTTGGTATAGCCTGTCTTCTGAAACCATTATTTTTTTTTTAAAGTGGATCCTCATTATTATTCTAATAAAAACAGTACTTTAATTAAGGATGATGTATATAATCAGAGATTTAGCAACATATAGATGATATGCTTTATGTAATAATGATAGCAATTTTAAATCTCTCTGATCATTTAGAAACGTGTTTTCTTAGATTTTGTATGGTTTAAGATCATGCAAGTACATTGTATAAGCTATTTTGGTATAACAAAGTTTACATATTACTGTTTGCTAATTCAATTAATATTATATAATGCAGCCTCTGAATATTTAGAGAACTCATGATTAAGCTTGATTTCTTTCTGGATCATAAAATTCTGGAATGAAAATACAGGACTGGACTGGTCCACAGCTATGAGCTTAAAGTTCCATCTAGGTCTCCCGGGTGGCTACCAGATGTCCACGCAGTCAGGCCTCCCGCTGCTTGCTCCAGAGTGCATCAGTTGGGCCTGCCTAACAGCCAAGAGGTGCTGGCTCAAATATTTGGGACCCTGCCACTCATATGGAAAATTCAGATTGAATTCCTGGATCAGAAGCGGAACCTATGGGACATGGACTTGTCTCCATTTGGAATATGGGCATACGGGGAAACAGCGTTATCCAGTATACCACAATAACTGCCTGCTGCAATAAAACAAAAAAATTTTTTAAGTCTATGGTATGGCATGTTATCTCAGAAGGCTAATCTTTGCTTGCAAGCACCAACATGCCATTTGGACACTGGTTCATATCCCAGGTGCTCCATTTTCCATTTAGCTCCCTGCTTATAACATGGGAAAGCAGGGAAAGACGGCTCAGTAAATTGTTGGAATCCTGCATCCAGGTGGGAGACCCAGAAGAGGCTTCTGGCTCCAGGCTTCGGATCTGATCAGTTTTGGTTACAGCCTTTTGAGGAGTGAACCAGCAGATGGAATATCTTTCTCTGTCTCTCTTTCTGTAAATGTGCCTTTCAGATAAAAATAAGTAAATTTTTTTTTTTGCAAAGTTTTTAAAAAATCACCTGCTTCATTATCTTAAAGTTAGAAATCTAGATAATGTTTTAAGGCACATATCTGTATTAATTAAATGTCAAAATTTTCAGAGAACAATCTGGTCATCATTTTCTTTGTTTTCTGATGTTTGCTGATATTTCTCATAACTGGATAAAATTAGAAAAAATAGATCACCATATGCCAGAATAGCTAGAATAAATTAATTTTAACAACCTTATTAATTGAGAGGGTGCCCCTTCAAATCTTGGGTTGTTTTCAGGTCAATTTTTTACTCTCATGTCTTCATATGAAAAGGTCGAAATAATTTAATGTGGAATATTTACTTATTTTTGAAGTGATGATTACTCTCTGTGGCTCCAGTTATAACCCCTCTCTCTGTTTTTTTAAGCTTTCTTTATTTTTATTGGATAAAGGGAAAAACAGAAAGATATTCTATCTTCTGGTTCACTCCCCAAATGAGCATAATGGCCAGAGTTGAGCTGATCTGAAGCTAGGAGCCAGGAGCCTTTTCCAGGTCTCCCACACAGGTGCAGGGTCCCAAGGCTTTGAGACATCTTTGCTTTCCCAGGCCACAAGCAGAGAGCTGGATGGAAAGTGGAGCATCTGGGATATGACTCAGCGGCCATGTGGGATTCCAGTGGGATAGTGAACCAATTAAGCATCACCCTGGACCCCAAGAAGTCTGTCTTGTTGCTATCACTGACAGCTGTTTGCATAGTTGATTTGGGATGGCTCCTTAATTGCAGCTAATTTTCTTTGTTAATAATCTGACATGCAAATTTATCTCAATTATCATAATATACTTATCCAGAAATTATCCAAAGAGTAAATGTAGCAGAGTAAGATTATAGTGACTTTATGTTAGTGACACAAATTATATTGTTTCTATGTCTTATATATCTGATTACAGTAGCATATCAAAATATAACTGCTGTGAGCATTTTTTAAAAGTATTTATTTTTATTGGAAACCCAGATTAACAGAGAAGGAGAGATGGAAAGATGCTCTGTCCGTTGGCTCATTCCCCAAGTGACCAGGAGCCGGAAACTTCTTTCAGGTCTCCCACGCAGATGCAGAATCCCAAGGCTCTGGGCTGTCCTTGACTGCTTTCTCAGTCCATAAGCAGGGAGCTGGATGGGAAGTGGGGCTGCTGGGACACATATGGGATCCCGGTGCGTGCAAGGCAAGGACTTTAACCACTAGGCTACTGTGCTGGACCGCGCTCTGAGCATTTTGTAGTAAATGAAACCCTAAAGGCTTCTTAACATAATTTTTTTGTTTGGAAGATATAATATTTAAAACCTAGATTCTGAAAACCAAGACAAGTATAGGCTTTTATAAAATTTAAATACAAACTTAAGTGATATTATTTAACGCTTTTCATTCTTCTATGGTATTTTCTTATTCAAATATGCTTGCTATTCCCAAGTAGCCTCTTTTGTCTTAGCTTTAAAACCTGTAATAAGCTAGGTTTTTTTAAAAAAATTATTTATGTAAAGTAGGCAGATTTCATATAATGTATGTGAACAAGCAGAAGAACATAAAGATTAGGGACAGTGTCAAAACCTGTAATAAGGTGAAGAAGGGTTAGTGTTTGCCGTATCAGCTAAGGTGCTTACCAAGATCCCCATGTCCCACATCCCAGTGACTTGGTTTCAGTCCTTGGCTCTTAATCTCGATTCCAGCTTCCTGCTGGTGTGTACCGTGGGAGGCAGCAGGTATTTTCTGAAATAGTTGGGTTTCGGCTCCCTTTTTTGTGGAGACCAGGACTGAGTTGTGGTTCCTGGTGTTAACCTGGCACAGCTGTTGCAGTTATGGACATTTGTAAAATGAAGCAGTAAGGTTCTGTACATCTATATAAAAAATAATATTTGGTTAGGCGTGAAAGCCTAGTGACTAAAACCTCGCCTTGCACGCCCAGGATCCCATATGTAAGCCAGTTTGTGTCCCGGCTGTTCCACTTCCTTTTTAGCTCTCTGCTTATGGCCTGGAAAAGCGGTAGAGGGTGGCCCAAAGCCTTGGGACTCTCCACCTACATAGGAGACCCAGAAGAAGCTCCTGGCTCCTGGCTTCGGATAGGCTCAGCTCTGACCATTGCGGTCAATTGGGGAGTGAATCAGCAGATACAAGATCTTCAGTCTTTCTCTTTGTCTCTTCTTCTAGACTCTGTAAATCTGTCTTTACAATAAAAATAAGTAAATCCTTAAAAAAAAAGTAAATCTTTTTTAAAAAGTAATTTAAAGCTAAATCTTACAATATTTGTTTCTTAAATTTTAATGTTCATGTGAGTATTTGGAGATTTAAAAACTATATGGAGACTTTTGATGCATATATTTTGGAACCTAATATTCTGACTACCTCTAAAATTAGAATAACATATAGCAACATATTGTTACAGCATTCCTTACCATCTGTCCTAACATTAAATTTTAAAAGTTCTTAATCATAACTGCACATCAGATCACCTTAGAGCTTTTAAAATATGTAGAGGTTTAGGTTGGCCTTGCTATTTACTGAATTCATTATTTGTAGAGAGAAGAGAGTTTAGTTTTATTTTTGTTTGTATTTATCTGTTTGGAAAAGAGACAGACAGCCCTAGTCTGCTCATTGTTCACTCCCCAGTGCCTGTGATGGTCCCTGCTCAGCTTCACTCCAGGAACACTGGGATGTTAGGTGTCTCATGTATGTGGCTGAGACACAACCATTAGGACCAACATCACAGCATTCCAAGGCCTGTACTAGCAGGAAGCTGAAATCACATCCAGGCACTGCAATGTGAAATTTTGGCATCTTAACCAGCATCTTAATCTCTAGACAAAATTCCTGTGTAACTTACATCTATTTTGAAAAGCAATATAGATGGTGCTGAAAGGCAGATTGTATTGAGTAGTTCTGAGAACGATAAGGTTAGAGGGAAGCTTTGCTAGACGGATATCTGGAAAAGCAGCTAGTTCTGTTTCATTTAATCAGTAATTATTTCTGTTTCTGAAAATTTAAATATTTATACTCGGAACAGTTTTTACATTTAGTGCTTTTGACTATGTGGTAAACTGTAAATATAATTTGAAGTAAGAATAATACACATTTAAAATACGTATCCTAAAGAATGCAGAGTGTTGCTTAGTGGCTGCATCCCTGCTTGCGTGAATCAAGGATCCCATATGAGCGCCAGTCCCAGCTGTTCCACTTTCCATCCAGCTCCCAGCTTGTGGCATGGGAAAGTAGTGGAGGATGGCTTAAGCCTTGGAACCTTACATCTGTGTGGGAGACCTGGATGAAGCTCCTAGCTGCTGATCAGCTCAGTTTCCAGCCATTGCAACCGCTTGGGGAGACTAGTAGAAGGAAGATCTTTCTCTCTGTCTTTGTTCTCTGTAGATCTGCCTTTCCAATATAAATATAAGTAAGCCTCATCTATATATAAACATATATATATATATCTCCTAGAATTTTTAAAAGCCATCTTTGGTCACAAATAATGGCTCTAAATCTTAAGAAAAAATGGATGTTTACAAAAAAATGTAGAAATGGTGTGACCTTCTAGCACTGTTGGAATCAGAGACAGCTTTATCAGGCCTCTGTTTCCTTTCTGTCTGTTTTCCTATATGTTTATTTTATTTTGGGCCGTGTTTTTCTCTGTGTGGTGATAAAAATGGTTAAACAGCTCATGACTTAATCTTACCAACTTAGCAATCTGTGAACATAGGCTCTCGTTCCAAACACATGACAGAAGTTGAAGCAACAACTCCTGGTTTTCTCAGCATAGGTTGAGGACTTTTTTCTGGTATCACGGGGGTTCAAGGATCAAGTGCTAATGAACTAACATGAGAAGAATATGATTTTTATGTAATTGGAAGAGGAGAGTTTCCCAAAAGATGTTAACACTTAGTATGTATCTTTTCAGTGTACCATTTGGAGTTTATTAGTTAACATGTAGCATATAGATTTAAGTAATTTGATTTTTGCTTTGTTTTTACTTTTGGGTATATCCAAACTGGTGTGAACCAATATAATAGGAATAGGCAAATTATCCACGGCTGATGGAAAAGCCTTTGCAGATCCTGAAGTGCTGCGGAGGTTGACGTCATCTGTTAGTTGTGCGTTGGATGAAGCTGCTGCTGCACTTACCCGGATGAGAGCTGAGAGTACAGCCAATGCAGGGCAGTCGGACAAGTAAGTACATTGTTACTATGGACAGTGTGAAACCTATTTTCTTAAAAGTAACTTAAAAATCAACATACACTGAGAATTTGTTTTGTGTCTTGTGTTGTGCTAATAACTTTTTAAAAATTTTATTGTTAATACTGTTTACATGATTGAGAGGGACGCATGCCCATGTAAGCCTCCGATTTTGTTAGGATGAAGGGGTTCATAGATGGAGAAAGGAGGGTGGGACACATGTTTCAGACATTTTTCCTCCTGTGTCCCCAGGGGAGGCGAGAGGGGCACTGCTCCCTGCTGTCATGCTGCATAAGCACCTAGGAATGGGGGAAGGTCATTTGATGACACCTTAGAGACTACAGTGTGGTGACGAGTGTTTTGAGGATGTTAACTTAAATGGCTTTGATAGTTCTGAGAAGCTGTTGGTTTTATTGCTCCAGGGTTGAAAAAATATTTCCCAGGTCTTTTGGCTGACAGTCCACCTTAGTACATCCACCTACTTGGAACATTCTGCTAGCTTGTTCAGGACAGTTGTCCAACCTATTCTGCTTTCTGTGCTCTGATGAGGTAGTCAGTATCCCCTGCTGGCTTTGATGAGCTGGCCATCATATCCCCCTTGTGCATCTGGGCATGCTCTCCACTGTATCAACATCTGCGGAGGCCCAGTCCCAATATATGCACTCCAGGGTCAGACCACCTTCGCCGTGAATTTCCCTGTTGCCAGGATCTGAGTCCAGTGTTTTAATTGGGGAGTCCACAAGAAACCTCACCTGGTGTGACCTCAGAATTGACTCTTGGGTACACCAGCCAATGCAGCTGCCTGGTCACCACAACCCCATATCTCATGTGAATTGACAGGTCCTATGGCTCAGTCCACTGCAACCCACTTCAGATGTCCTCATTACATGCCAGTGGGTGCTGTAGTCTAGTTGGGGTGACCCCCCAAAACCCCTACCAGGCCCACTCCAGCCCAAGATTTTGCAGATGCCAGTCTCTGATGTAGCCTAGCCGGACACAGCCTGTAGTTCATCCAGCTCTGTGCACCCTTGTGAGTGCTGTAGCGTAGCTCAGCCCCACCTGCCCCCTTTTGTGTGCCAACAAATGTTGCTGCCTAGTTTATCCTGGCCTGCCTCAGCCCCGTTTCTCATGTTCATCAACAATAGGCATAGCCTATCAGAGGAATGCCCACATTTCCTGCCAGACGTGTTCCCATTCCCAGATCTTATACCTGCCATGGGGTTCAGCAGTCCAACCTGGCATGACTCATACCTGGTCCCAGCATTTGCCAGCTGGTGCTGCGGCCTGGCACAACTGGCCTGCACCTATTCTGGCTCTCGTGAATGTTAGCAGGTACAGCAGCCTTGCTCAGCCTGGCCTGCACCACTAGACTGGCTCACCCCAGTCCCACCTCTGAGGCTCACTAGTGGAAACAGCAGCCCAACAAGGATGTCCCTGTAGTTCCCCTACCCAGCCTACTCACAGCCCTGGATCTTACGTGTGCCAGCAAATCTATAGCCTGTCTGCTCCCAGCCTAGCCCCAGACCTGGCTCAGAGGTTTACCAGCAAGGGTTGCTGTTCAGCCTGCTCTAGTCTGCTGTAGCCTGCTCCAGCCTGTTCCCAGCCTCAGCTCTCACACTCATCAGCAGGAGCTGTACCTAGCCAGGGAAGTTCCCTAAGTTCCTCTACAGGCCTGCCCCCTGCAAATATCTCATGCTTCCCAGCAGATGCTTCAACCGGGTTTTGCAGCCTGGCTACTCCATCCTTGACCCTGAGTTTTGTGCTCCCCAGTGGGATCTGCGGCCTAGTAAGGAAGTTCCCCACATTTCCCTACCATGCATGCCTCCAGCCCCAGATCTCATGCATACCAGTGAGCACAGCAGCCCTGTTTGGCATAGCCTGACCCCATATCACTTTCTCCCAGCCCCAGCTCCTCTGAGTGTTCCATAGGTTCATGTCAGGTGAGTTTTGTGGTCCAGCCTGACTCAGCCCACTACCGCCCCTGCCCTCCACATAAAGCGGTGTGTGCTACAGTTCCAGTGAAGTGAGGCCACAGTTCCTTTACAGAATTTGCCATCAAATCTAGTTCCCTCACCTTCTGGTGGGTGCTGTTGCCTAGCCCAGCCAGGCATGTTCCAAAGCCACAGTTTTGGTGAGTGCCAACAGGCAGCAAGTGATGCTGTTTGGCGTAGCCCAGGTTTTCCACATGGGAGGTTGTTTATTGGACTCAGATATGCCTTTCAGTTCCTTCCCCTGCACCCACTCAGACAACTCGATCTCAGCTCCCTCACTCACCTCCAAGTGCATTGGCTCAGTCCATGGAATATCCCAGAAGTTATTCCTTCCTTTTCAAGCATGCCCTCAGCTGCTCCCATTTAAATATGTCCTCCTCCACCTCTTTTCCCTTGGCATAGAGGTCAGAGCTCCTGGACTTACATACCTTTCATTACGTGCACACACATGCAAGTATGTTAGCATACTAATGTAGTTAACACAGATTCAACATTGACTAGCTATTGGCTGTTTTTCCCCAAGCAATATAACTTCCCTAGATACAAGGCAACCCTAGGCAGTTGCCTACAGCTGAGGATTCGTGCCTTAACTTGTTATATCTTAATTATTCTCAGAAAATACTTAAAAGACATACCCTATTTTTATTTTGATTTTATAGATTAAGAGCTAAAGAGAGTAACTATCAGGGTGGAATAGCTCACAAGTGCCAGTGTTTAACTGCAAGACTGACTTGTTAGCCATTAGTTAGAAAATCCTTCCTAACTCATTTTAATGTTTTTCTTTCTTTTATTAATGTATAAATATATAATGAAAGAAGCAAATGTCTTCCAATTAGTAATGACATCTTCTAGTTTATGTGCATAATTCTAACCATTTTTAATGGGCAGGAATTTTTTTGTTTTGTTTTATGAAGTTTATTAAAATGATAGATCTAGTTCCTCATAACCTGAATATGAATCCAAGGACTTGATTTTTGTATTGCTTACAGTTTATTGTAGTTACTATTTTAGCATTACCATGGGCATTTCAAATTTTTTCCACTGGTATACAGTAAAGTCTTCTTTCATGTACACAGTTAAGGATGTAGATTGAAAATGAGTGCATGTCTGAGGAAGCAGCTGGGAGTGAATTATTAGTACATGTCACTTTTTTTAACCTTCAGTGGCTTTTTTTTCTCTTCTAGAATGAAGTCATTTCTTTTAGCAGTTACCTTTAAACAGTTGAGAAAACGGTAGTGTCCTATTGTTTATACATTGCTCAACGATAGGAAAGTGTTTTGAGAAATGCATTGCTTTGTCAACTATGTTAGGTTATTTAATATAAACTAACATTGCCGTGATGTCACTAGCTAATGTAACCTTAGAGGACCTCTGTTACATGTGGTGTGTCATTCTCTGAAGTATATTTATGCAATGGCTGTCTCTATGGATTTGGAGAATAAGTAATGGCATTTAAGAGTTGTGTTTTGTAGTGTTTTGTGTTAAAATATTACTGATATTCTTAAGAAATTTTTAATGTGGTATCTGCTGAGACTGGCAAGAAAAACTCAAAACACCTTTAAGATTGTATAGACGTTAGTTAAAGGGCCTGGCACGGTAGCCTAGTGGCTGGGGTCCTCACCTTGTTAGCACTGGGATCCCATATGGGCACCAGTTCTGATCCCAGCATCCTTACTTCCCATTCAGCTCCCTGCCTGTGGCCTAGGAGGGCACTCGAGAACGGCCCAAGGCCTTGGACCCTGCTGGGCTCCTGGCTTCAGAACAAAGCAGCTTCATGTGTAGAAGCCACTTGGGGTGTGGGTTGGTAGATGGAGGATCTTCCTCTCTCTTCCTCCCTGTATATCTGACCTTCCAATGAAAATAGAATGAATCTTTAAAAATAATAAAAGTAAAACAGGAAAGAATAGAAGGATTACCATATGTGTTCTTTTGCATTCAAACAAGCGAGCATGTTTATGGTGCTATTTTTTCAATAAATCTTGAGTACAGTGAAGTACAGTAGATGTTGTAAGCCAGACTAATACAGGTACTGTGCCATATGCCAGACTTAACATGTTATTTGCTCCTAAGTTCTGAAGTTCAACTATTGCTGAACTAGATCCAGCAATGTGTTAAGTTAGCATACGTATATGGAAATTTAATGAGGAAGTCCAAATGGTAAAACTGGGAGAGGGTATGTGCGTGAAAAAATGATGGGAGAGAAGCCTTGCCTTGAAGGAAAGAAAATGTATGCTCTTATTTGGGAAATGTGATGGGAAGAATTTCCTAACACTGCGTTGCAGAGCCCTAGTTCTAGGACTGTAGTGTCCTGTTGAATGGGAAAGAGAATCAGACTTGTCAGATTCTTAGTTAAAGAAACAATAAGGGCAGTGTTTAGGTTGACACACAGTGATAAATACTTTGGGAAAAAGAGTAGCTGGGTAATTTCAAAAGTAATGTTTGGGTTGGAGATGTTGCATTTTTGATAGAGTAATCAAGAAAGTTCTCACTTAATGTCTTTTTAGCAAAGACCTGAAATAGGAAAAGGAGCCAGCTATATTTGGGAGAGTAATTGTCTTGGCCAATGGGCAGCATATATAAATATCTTGAGGTTGGAGCATATTTCGCATATTAAATAATAACAAGGAAGGCAAGCCATTGTTGCACAAGTGGAAGGCATAGCTATGAGCGAGTAGATGAAGCGTCAGATGTGAAAAAGGGAATAATGCAATGATCTTGGCTTTGGCCAGCTTTCAGTAGAGGCCAGGCCAGATGCTGAGCCTAGAAGTGAAGTGACCACCTTTATCCTTACAAACAAGAGCTTTCTGGGTGCCTTGGGTAAACAGCCTTGAAGGGGAGAACAAGGGTGAAACCTGAGAGCTGGTTAGGAGGCTCTGCCATAGTCTCTTTCAGAGGTGCTGGTCTTGAATTTGGGTGGTAGTATTAATGAAAGTGCAGAAAAGAGTTTTTTCATGAGATCTTTAGTAGCTTAAGTGAGACAAGGTGATATTACAAGTAAGTGATAGAATTGTGTTAAAGAGAATTTTCATATCCTTGGATTTGGTATTGTTTTGACTGATTTGCAGGACAAAAACATTTCTGTTGTCTAATTTTCTCTTCATGCCACATTTTAACTCTGCTATTTCCTTAAATTCAGTTTTCTTTTTCTTTCCCAAGTTATGTCCGTGTCCCCCAGTACATGACTGCAGAAGTAAATACTTCCCTCAAGTAGAGGTTCCCTTAGTAGTTGTTTATTAATAGTGCATGTTCCAGGATTTTCTGATTTCCCTTTACTTGGTAAAGCCATACATATAAAAGCAGACCTTTACATTTGCTTCAAGCTTTTCCCATTTTATACTTCTTTCATTTATATTTCATAAAAATTTTCTTGTGCTTGTGCAGAATAGTAACTAATAGCCTGTGTTGTGTGACTGATTTCTGCAAAATTTTATTTTCAAATGTTACTTACTTAGTTATAGTAAATAGATCTTATCCTTCATTTGCAAAACTTGAAACTGAGGAATAATGATGACTGTAATTCAGTAATGTTCTTCTGTAAATTTAAAACTTCAGTGACCTCAGTTATTTTCCGTTTTTAATTATGAATCATTGTTGGTTTGCTCTGATATCAAGATTGACATCAAAAATCAATATTTAAAACTGTGTGATTTTTAAAAAATGCGTTCTTGTATCTGAATGCTCCCTTATTCTTTCCTTAATAGCCGCAGTTTGGCAGAGGCCTGTTCGGAAGGAGATGTAAACGCTGTGCGGAAGTTGCTCATAGAAGGAAGAAGTGTCAACGAGCACACCGAGGAAGGGGAGAGCCTGCTTTGTTTAGCCTGTTCCGCTGGGTACTATGAGCTCGCACAGGTTTGTGTTGTCCAAGTAAAGCTGGGGCGTTTTGCTGCTTGGTTGGTTTATTTTCTAATTTTGGGTTCCTTAGCAAGGAAATAGTAAAGTAAATCCTTCCAATCAGTAGATAACATTTCAACAGATACATTTGTCTGGTAATTTTGCACAATCATTCACTTTTGTACTGTATTAGTAACTAAAATGGTGTTATATAAATACATACATTAAAAATTTTAACCTGTTTCCTTTGCTTTAAACTTTATTTTTCTTTTGTAAGGTATTGTTGGCAATGCATGCAAATGTGGAAGACAGGGGAATCAAAGGTGACATTACACCCTTAATGGCTGCTGCTAATGGAGGACATGTCAAGATTGTCAAGTTGCTGCTAGCACATAAAGCTGATGTCAATGCACAGTCTTCAACAGGTCATGCACATCTCCCTTTCAATTTCCTCAATAAAAGCTTCCTTTGTTTATATTTTCTATGGAAATGGTCATTAGTAATGCTTCTGCAACTGTCTTTTTTTTTTCTTAAAATTGCTGCACATTGTATATGTCTGTATGAAGTTGAATGTGTATAGTTTATTTGAGATAAAACTTGCTGTTTTGTTTGTGAGGAGGATTACTTGGGCTTTGAGTCTTTCACATTACATTAAAGATGACTTTCTTAGATGGGCCACTTAGAAAGGTGTGGCCCACAGATGTGAAATCCAGGTGGCTTACTTGTCAGGTAAAGAGGAATGAAAGAGACAGAAAGGCTATGTCACAAAAGGCTGATTAGTGTTCTTGCTAGTTAGTAAATTTTTTTATAAAGAATTGTAGTTTTAATTTCCCACTCTAAACTTGACACCTACGTGGATTTGTATGAGTTGTGAAATTATATGAAAATATAATTTCTATGAAATTCATTTTAACTAGATGTTTTAGTTTTTAAAATCTGCATGTTCTGTTTAAAGGAATTTTGAAACTTATTAACATGTACCATTCTTATCTTCAAATAGTACTATAATTTAGATTTGTTATCTGAAGTCTTAGTGAAAATATTTGAGTAGAATAGTTCAATATATAAATGAGATGACTAATCTAGGTTAAAACAAAATAATTTTGTGAAATGTTTTTCTGAAAGGGAGAGCTAATTTCATTTTCAAAATCACTCAGTGGTGTTTTCACTTTTGTTTTTGTTTTTATGAATCTACAGTAACTGTACCTGATTTTTAACATAAAGATTATGGGGAATGATTTCAGAAAGATATATTGCAATAAGGGAAGAATTTTCTGTGTATATAATTTAAGATGTATGCTTATAATTTAGTTTCCATTACAAATGTGATCTTCTGATTTAGCTTTTTATTGATCAAAATGATTAAATTCTTCCCTTTAATTTATTATTTTGTATTCATGTATTTTTCTTCTTTCTCTTTAAAATAGGCAATACAGCACTTACATATGCTTGTGCTGGGGGCTATGTAGATGTTGTAAAGGTGCTCTTGGAATCCGGTGCTAGTATTGAGGACCATAATGAAAATGGTCATACTCCTCTTATGGAAGCTGGAAGTGCTGGACATGTGGAAGTAGCCAGATTGCTGCTAGAAAATGGGGCTGGCATTAATACCCATTCCAATGAATTTAAAGAGAGTGCCCTTACATTAGCTTGTTACAAAGGTACAGTATGCTTTTGTTTGTTTTTAAAGAAATGATTACTGTTTTTAACTCTACTTCAAGAAAGGCAGCTTTCATCTCATTGATCAGCTCCTAAGTGCCTGTAATGGCCAGATAGTCATAGTCAGAGGGCCAGTATTAGATCTTGGACTCTCAGGTGGGCAGCAGGCCCTTCAGCTGCTGCCTTCCAAGAAGGAAGAACAGAGCAGTGAAACCAGAAACATGAGGTGGTTTAACCATTTCCCCAAATGCCCACACAGGAGACTAAAAGTTGATTTAGGTATTTACTCAGTTTAAAGATTCATTCAGTAGGCTACTGATCCCCTCTGAAATGATTCTTGCCTTCCTCGTTACTCCCAGTCCATTTAGCCTCCACTGGGACTAAAACAATCCCTATATATTCCCTTCACTTCAGTCTACCCTTAAAGCTTAACCCACTCCATTAAGAGAGCCAGGGTGAGGGTGACCAGTTTCAGTTCACACCTCTTACTTGTTCCACCATTCCCATGGGGGGAGGGGGGTGCGCAAAGAAAACTGTTGGAACTAAACAACGAAACTATTAGCACAAGGCCAGAATTCTGTTTGGAGTTGGGGCAGTTATGATTCACAGCATTTTCCCAAACTGTGGCATAAATGTTCAAAGCAGTGTTTTGTTACTAAGTTGTCCCAGGACCTTGAAAAATAAGTTCAGATTTAAACTTATGACCCTGAGGCCAGTGTGCTGCCTTAGATGGCTGAAAGGCCAGAATCCCATTTGGATGCAGGTTCTTGTTCTTGACTGCTCTATTTTCAATCCAGCTCCCTGCTTGTGGCCTGGGAAAGCACAAGAGGGTGGTCCAAAGTCTTGGGACCCTGCATCCACATGGAAGACCTGGAGGAGGCTCCTGGCTCCTGGCTTTGGATCAGCTCAGCTCCAGTGTTGCAGCCATTTGGGGGGTGAACCAGTGGATGAAATATCTTTCTCGGACTCTCCTTCTTTCTGTAAATCTGTTTTTCAAATATAAATAATTTTTTTAAAAAGTTATGGCCTTCCTACAATAGTACAGTATTCTGAGCTGCCCTGCACAGTAAAAATCCTTTTGGATATAGCTTCTTAAACACATGAAATTAGCTATTTTATATGGTCTGGTTTTTAGATTGAAATAATAAGTAAAGTATGTATTATGCAATTGAATGTAAACTAAGCTTTTTGAAGCATGTTTTATCTGCCAACTTATATAGACATAAATATTATGGAATGAAAAATGACTGTTGGTTTAGTTACTTTACAAGAAATAGCTTTTTTACATTTTAATAGGCCTGATTTATAATGATTTGCATGTTGGCATTATTTTGCTTGGTACAGAAGGAGAGTGTAAGATAATTTGATTTTAAATAACCCAAAAATAAGGATATTGCAAAGAATACCTCCTCTGGGTTGGACGATGGAAAGATGCTGGGTCTATGGATTATTAATTCTAGAATATAGATTCTTTAAAAATATTTAATACATATGTTTGAAGCTATTGCCATGGTATATGAAGCTAAACCTCTTCCTGTGTTGCCCGTCTTACATCTGCGCATTGGTCCTAGTCCTGCCTGTTCCACTTACCATCTAGCTCCCTGCCTGCTGCCTGGGAAGGTAGTAGAGGGATGACATAAGTCCTTATGCCCATACACCCACGTGGAGACACAGTGGGGGGTCCTGGCTTTGCATTGGCTCAGCTCTGCCATTGCAGCTATTTGAGGAGTGAACCAGCGGATGGAAGATCTCACTTTCCTATCCTCTGAAACTCTGCATTGCAAATAAAAATCATCGCTTCTCAGCCTTTTGGCTAAGATGAAGTGCAAATAAAAATAAAAATAAATCACTTTTAGATGTCTGTAGTGGAACAAATTGTGCCAAGCTGACGCCAGGGGCAATATGTGAGTCTTCCACATGGATGGTAGGGGCCCAAGCACGAGGATATTTCCAGGCATGGTTGTAGGGGGTTGAATCAGAAGTGGGGCAGCTGTGCTCATGTGATGCTTATAGATTCTGAAGAGACAGCCACAAGTCACATAGTTTTCAGCTATCTGTATGACAGACAAAATGATTATAAAGTAAGGTTCTTTTTTACCTTTTAAATTGAGTGTGATTGTTTGCTTTTCTTTAGCCCTTCAGGGTTTCAATGCCTAGTGCTTCATTCCATCTGCAGCTATTCCTTATTTTTATCATAAGTAACTTCTTGTTTGTCAGGATTCCAGGAGAAGCCCTTGCAAAGCCAGGAACAAAATTTAGGGAGACTATCATTCTTGAAAGCTAATCTTCAATTTGCACATGTTTATGATTCAATGCCTCCTTTAGTTTTGCACCATGAGCTTTGATTTTCTCTCTTTAGTTCAAATCCTGGTGTCATTTTTTTCATGTCAAGGATATGTGATGTCCTTGGGAGTGCTCTGGATACACCCACATGTCATATCAGATTGAATTCTGGTTCAACATCCTGCTAACGCAGGTTTTGCACTGCAGTAGATGATGGTTAAAGTAGTTGAATGCCTACAACCTAAACGGGAGTCCAGAATTGAATTCTGTGCTCCTGTGTCAACCTGGCAATTATAACATTTGGGGAATAAATCAGTAAATGGAAGAGCTTGCTCGCTCTCTCTCTCTCTCCCTCTTTTATTTCACCTTTAATGGAACCAAATTTAAATTTTTCAAACATTAGAATACTTACAAATGACTCAATTTTTAGCTACATTTGGAAAATGTGCTTTTTTTGAAGTGCTTTTCATTATCTGATGTTGTTTCAGAAAGGGAGCACAACTGAGGACTTTTATTGCCCTAACCTTATGATAATTAGGCAAAAGCTGATCTTCATTGATTCGTTTGGGAGCCGCTGATTAAGTGGCTCTTGTTCCTTTTTTTTTTTTTTTTTTTTTAAGATTTATTTTATTTTCATTACAAAGTCAGATATACAGAGAGGAGAAGAGACAGAGAGGAAGATCTTCTGTCCGATGATTCACTCCCCTGTCTGATGATTCACTCCCCAAGTGAGCGCAATGACCGGTGCTATGCCAATCCAAAGCCAGGAACCAGGAACCTCCTCCAGATTTCCCGCACGGGTCCCAAAGCATTGGGCCTTCCTCGACTGCCTTTCCAGGCCACAAGCAGGGAGCTGGATGGGAAGTGGAGCAGCTGAAATTAGAACCGGCGCCCATATGGGATCCCATAGCGTTCAAGGCGAGGACTTTAGCCGCTAGGCCACGCCACCAGGCCCGTTCCTTTTCATAGATAGTTTTGAACCCAGAACTGGTTACATTTTACTACTGATCCCCAGGTCGCTGGAGAACTTAGAACTTTGAGATGGGGTTGCTTGAGCCTCTCCCTTTGCCAGGAGCCCCACTCTGCTTTCTGAAGAGGTGCTTCTGAGGTTGAGGCAATCTGTGAGCTTTGGTTAGAGGCTGAGTAGAGAATAGAGCTGGTGAAGAATCTTCTTCTTTTCCTTTCTTTCTGCTGAGGTTTCACAGATTTGATGTGGCAGAAATCAATGCAGGCGAGGCTGAGACTTAGCATTAATGTTGATATTTGGGAGGGGAGGATGACGAGAAAGGGAAAGTAGATAAAATCGTACAAGTTTGCAGTAACTTTTGTTCTAACTGGGTACCTATGACTCCACTTGGCCTCCACTTTCCATTTTTTTCTCCCAGTTCCAGCTGACTAAGAACTGATTGTATCTCTTTCAACAAACAAATGATGGATAGGAGTCACTTTTCTTTAGTTTTTAAAATAGTATCCAAAGTCCCTTTTTAAAACATAATGTATCTCTTGCCTTTAATCCCTCATAAGTAGTTTTATCTAAACTGAAGCATGTAACTATTTGAAAGTAGAAATGTGTATAATGTGTATTTCAGTTAAGGTGTTTCATGCAGTTGTTTCATATTTATACTCCTGGTTCCTAATTTACAAGTAGACTAAAATGTTTATGAGACAGTTGGGATTTTCATGAATATTAACTCTCTTTAACATAAATATCTATAGCATGCCTGGGCACTCAGAGTATTGTAGATGGAATATTCTGGGTGCTGGATTTTAAAGTCTTTGCCTGTGTCAAGGATTTTGATATGATGAATTTCTAGGGAATAAAGAGTACAGCTTCATACTTTGATAGTTCAGGTGGCCTACGGTTGACTTTAGTATTATGTTAATAAGTTTAATGATGTAAGTTATATATAATTAGTTTTAAAACTTGTAAGTACAAATTTTTGAAAAACATTTCTTACTAATATTACTCATTTGTGGTTTAGGACACCTAGAGATGGTGCGATTTCTTTTGGAAGCTGGCGCTGATCAAGAGCATAAAACAGATGAAATGCACACTGCTCTGATGGAGGCTTGCATGGTAAGATCTGTGAAATGAATACACAAATTGCATTCAGGTATTACAACCTGTATGTAAGGAGAGCCTATTTTTGAAGCTACAATGATTCTGTTTCTAATAACCTTATAGTGGAGCGTAAGCTGAGCTGATTTGATTGAATTTTCACAAAAAATTGTGTATTAATTTTCATTAGTTACTTCCTGAAGCTTTGCATTGCCCCCTGCATTTTCTAGTCTTACATAACACTACAAAAGTGACTTTTAAAGAGGTTGGTTAGGCATATAAAAATGAGAATATAGTAATCCACTGAAACTACACACAGTGCTAAGCATATAATGTGCCACACCAGTGAAGTAAAGAAAGAAATACAGTATTTTTTGTTATATAATTATTTTCTTTATTGCATGCCAAGTATTTGCTTTTAAGTTTTTCTTTGAAGCTCTTTTTTTGCCTGTAAAATGAAGGTATCTTTCTCTGCAGTTGTTTTGAAGCTAAAATGAGATGATGTTTGTAAAACCATCAGTGATATAAATAATAACAGTGTAAGAATTCCCTTCATGAAAGAAATTTTTTATTTATAATGCCATAACAGAGAAATAGCCTAGTTGTAGATTAAGAAATTAAAATTGAATATTTTATAGATTTGACCAGAATACACTGGAAGTAAATGTTATAACTAAATGAAAGATACAAGTTAGGACAGCTACTTGGAAGCCTTACTAAACAATTGTGCTTTGAACTTCACTTTACAAGCAATGAAGATGTAAACTCTCCAGGGAGGAAGACAACAAAATGACTATAGTAATAAGATGATGGAGTTGGACAGTGTGAAAAATAGAGGCAAAAATTTACATAATGTGTTCAAAAGAAAGTAAAGTGATTCTGCAGGAGTCATATAAGGGAAAAAATAGAATATCAAGGAGAGAAAAAGGTGAACTAGACCCTTGGAATCTCAAATCTTGGACAATCTGTGAGAATGAATGACCACTGTAGGGTAGAGAAGATACAAGAGAGCCTGACAGGGTAGCCTAGTAGCTATAGTGGTTGCCTTGCACGCACTAGGATCTCATAGGTACGCTGGTTCTAATGGTGGTGGCCCCGCTTCCTGTCCAGTTCCCTGCTTATGTCCAGGGAAAGCAGTCCAGGATGGCCCGAAGCCTTGGGACTCTGCACCTCATGGGAGACCCACAAGAGGCTCCTGGCTTCTAGTGGGCTCAGCTCTGGCCATTGTGGCCACTTCGGGAGTGAATCAGTGAACGGGAGATCTACCACTCTGTCTTTCCTCCTCTTAATATATCTGACTTTACAATAAAAATAAATATGTCTTTAAAATAAAAAAAGCTTTTTTCTGACTTTTGACTGGCATTTAAACGATGAACAACAAAGAAGGTACTACTGGATATCCATTGTGTCCCTAACATTTCATGCATCTTCCCCAACTGAGAAAAGTGTTTCATTTTTCTTACTCTGCCTAATCATGAGTTGCTCCTCCTTTTTATTAAGATCCTATCTGTCTCTATGTTTTTAAAGTTTGCAGCATGCAGTATCTCTGATTTTTTTCCAGAGATTTACTTATTTTTCTTGAAAAGTCAGTCATCTAGGGAGAAGGAGAGATGGAGAGAAAGATCGTCCATTTGCTGGCTCATTCCCCAAGTGGCCGCCATGGCTGGAGCTGAGCTGATCCGTAGCCAGGAGCTTCCTCCAGGTCTCCCATAGGGATGCAGGGTTTCAAGGCTTTGGGCCATTCTCTATTGCCTTCCCAGGCCACAAGCAGGGAGCTGGAAGGGAAGTAGAACAGTTGGGATACAAACCAGCACCCACATGGAGTCCTGGTGCATGCAAAGTGATCACTTTAGGCACTAGGCTTTTGTGCCAGACCCATAGCATGCATTGTTTTTAATAACTTAAAATAGTTTTTGAACACTGGTCTTAAAGTAGTCTGATTTCTTTCCTTATCATTAATCTGCTTGATTGAAGGTATGATTTTTCTTCATGCTTTATATCCTCAATTTTTATTTATTCAGTACTAAAGGAATGTATGCAGTACATGATAATTACAATTAAACTATTAAATGTAGATGGTTTAAGTCTTATTTGAATGGAAATCAGTAGGTGTCATTGGTATAAATTGAGAAATATTCAGATTATAAATACTGTTTGCAATGATACTGATTCAATTTTTTGTTGCATTGTGATTAGGACGGCCATGTTGAAGTAGCTAGGTTACTTCTTGACAGTGGTGCCCAAGTGAACATGCCTGCTGATTCATTTGAATCACCATTGACTTTGGCTGCATGTGGTGGGCATGTGGAACTTGCGGCTTTACTTATTGAAAGAGGAGCGAGCCTGGAGGAGGTCAATGATGAAGGTTATACACCATTGATGGAAGCTGCTCGAGAAGGACATGAGGAAATGGTGGCATTGCTTCTAGGCCAAGGTAACCTTATCCGTCAGGACACTCCATTGTAATATCTGTGAGCTGTAATAAAATTTTAAGAAGTTGAATGTTTGTATTTTATCTTTGTGTTAGATATGTAATGAAATATTGTCTCTAAAGTAATGTTTGCTGTGAAATGTTGCCTATATTTTCTTAAACAGAATCAGAGTCATTATGAGCTGTGTGAACTAACAAACAGAACAGAGATTGGCATAGTCTTTCGGATGACGTTGGAAAGTATTTGAGACTCAGTGTTTTTGAAAGAAAATATAATGAGGGAGTTCCACTGGGATCATGTGCTGCATCTTAATAAGTAATTTAAAGATCTAGTGTTTCAGCTAACAAAATAGGAAATCCTCATGGCACATACTAACTTGATGAGAGGGCAGCAGTGTACAATGCAAATCATCAGAGCTCAAAATATAAGGAACTTGCCTTTTGAGAAAATTTGCTGCGTTGAGCATTGGCAGTATGCATATGCATAGGCAGAGTTAAAATTCATCTCTAATCTCAGTAATGGTAGCCTCTTTTTTCTTCTAGTAGTAAGATTTACTCTCTAAATAAATTCTGAATAAGTATACGAAGAATGGCACTTGTGAAAAATATTATTAGAGATACTATTGAGACAAATAAGTTTTGGATCGGAGTTCTTAGGTTTGAAGCACAACTCCAGTGCTTCTGATTTTGTAACTTTAGGCAAATTTCTACCCTTCTGTGGCTTAGTTTTCTGATTTGTAGTGCTGGTATGAAAGTTAATATATGCATGTAACCCTCTGGAACAGTGCTTGTCATGTATTGCCTGCTCAAAGTTAGCTATGGAGATGGTGATAGTAACGATAATAATGTTGTGAACTTGTTCAGATTAATTAAGCCTCAATTCCCTTAGTTTAAAATGAAGCCAATAGCAATAATGCATAGAAAAGTGTGTAACATGTATTGAGTTTTGCCTGGAAAATGGTACAGATCTTCTTTTTTCTGTGCTCTTTATCCATTGATTTGTACTTTTTGCCTGAATAATACACCGGCGGTATACATCAGTTGCATAATAATGGGTGTAGTTTTAGTGAGTTGTGTGTTTTTTTCCCTCACTGCCTCAGGAGTATAGAGGTAGTTTCTTATTTAGTGTAGTAATATAGGTGTGTTTTAAATCCGAGATACATTTTATTAAGCTTTGAAGCGTCTGTCAGGTTTGTTTTGGAATAAGTTAATAAATTTCTTTAATAATTCAAATCTTTATTTTAGGAGCAAATATCAATGCACAGACGGAAGAAACTCAAGAAACTGCCTTGACTCTGGCTTGCTGTGGAGGCTTTCTGGAAGTGGCAGACTTTTTAATTAAGGCAGGAGCTGATATAGAACTAGGGTGTTCGACTCCTTTAATGGAAGCCGCTCAAGAGGGTCATTTGGAGTTGGTTAAATATTTATTAGCTGCAGGTAGGCATTTTTACATTTGGTTTTGTAAAAGTTTTTTTTTTTAATAAGTTTTATTAGACTTTTCTATGATTAAGTTTTTCTATGATACATTTTGCAAAGTCATTGAAACCAGTTTCCATGATACAATAATAACAAATGTGTATTTTTTTAAGAGCCATGTTATGAGTAATTCATACCATTTGAAGTATTTTAAGTGTTAATTTAAGTGGTCTAGAAAAAAAGTTTTTGCTTTTGAATATGCTGAGAGTATTTTTTATATTGGTAGAAATGGATATGATTATTTAGTCTAATTTGAGATTTCAGGTATTTAGAAGGAATTTTTATGTCCATTATTATGTCTTGAGGTTCTTCACTAATTGTGAACTATTTGTTAACACCGCTACAGGAGCTAATGTCCATGCAACAACAGCAACTGGGGATACAGCACTAACATATGCCTGTGAAAATGGTCATACTGACGTGGCGGATGTTTTACTTCAGGCAGGAGCAGATCTGGTAAGCCATATCACCTTTTCCGTCATTTTCAATCTTTAGATAAATTGAACCACTAAAGATTCTAAGCAAAAGGCATTTCTTAATTTACAATTTTTAAAATCTTTTTACCATTTCTTCTCATTTATATTTTTTTCTACACTTGTTTTTCTTGTTAATAGAACTATCTAGTCTACTCTCTCTTAGGTGTTTACTTAGCTATTTCTAGAAGCTTTGCTAATCTAACACAGAAAGACAAATGTGATTGAATAGTATCTCTAAATAGCTTAGGAAATATGTTGGACTTTTAATGTTCACAGCATCATTAAACAGTATATTTAGAAAGTAGAAGTACGTAACAAGCATTTTTCTTCAGATAGTTAAAAGGAATAATAAATCAATAAATAAATACAGATGGTATTGAAAGATAGATTGTAGAGAGATGTCATAGGAAGACTACTGGGAGGAAAGAAGCTCAGAAACAGCTGAGATACTATCTTTTCAACTGAGTAAAATGTAGAAAGCCTCAATATGGAGGCCCAAGCTGTGGTACAGTGGGTTAAGCCTGGAATGCCTGGATCCCAAACCCCTTTAGCCCCCTCCCCCAACATCCCCATCCTGCTCACTCCCTCTCCTCCACCCTGCCATCAATACAATTGTGATAGCAGTGGCAGTGGTGTAACCTTTGCTGGCAATCTTTCACTGTGGCACAGTGGGTTCTCCGCCCCTTTTCCTCCAGATTAAAAAAAAATTCAAATAGGCAGCTATGCTGGCACACTGGTATAGTTAACAGAGTTGGCATTAACCATGCCCAGAATGCCTACCAGCTATTGGCTGCTTTTTTTCCCAGTGGTATGAAATTTGCCTAGATGCAAGGCGACCTAGGCAGTTCCCACAGCTGGAGAGAATGTGCTTCTAATTTGAGATTTTCGATTTTCTTTAAAGCATATTATTGAATGTAGTTAGATGAAATTAATCCAATTGTTTTAATTTTGACTTATGAAATATTGTTCACTAACAAATATGAAACAAACCTATTTTTTGAATAGGAACATGAATCTGAAGGTGGAAGAACTCCTTTAATGAAAGCTGCAAGAGCTGGTCATGTTTGTACTGTTCAGTTCTTAATTAGTAAAGGTAGGTTAACATGCAGCATTAAGACACTTAGATTGAAGGTGATTATCCCTGAGGTAAATGGTGTTAAGTGTCTTATCACTTGGGGAAAGGCTACTGCTGAAATGAACAGATAGTTGGTAAACATCTTAGAATGCACAGAGCAGTTTCAGATTACAAAAGAACTATCATACCAAACACCGTACTTGTTGAAAAGCATTTCTTTTAGAAAAAAATAAGTCTTTATATAATTCAGAATTTTCTTAAAATTTGAAGTTTTGTCTTGTTTGCGTTACTGAGAGAGTTGTTTCGTAATATTTTCATGAGCCTAAATTCTTTTCATAAAGTATAAGGTGGTAGTTATAAAAGTAACACAAGAATACTCACAGTTGAAATGTAATGATTGTGGCAAAATGCATGAAGATTTTCATTTGTGGTCAGGAATTCTAGTATGAATAAAAAGGCCTAATGACCAAATTAGCATGTTATTCTTTCCTATTGATTACTGCTTAAGTATTAACAGCATGAAGCCAAATTAAACTATTTTTCTTGTACAATTCATCAGATTCTTCAAGTATGGGAATAATTTCCTTGTTCACATTTATAAAAGACTATCAGTATAGGCCATATGCAATAAAGAAAACCATATTCTTTCTATGGAAAATACTGGAGAAATCATAAGTTTGTAACTGAATAATTAAAATAAGTCTTAAGGTTCCAATTATTTTAGATGTCTTTACGTTTTGTCACATATTAAACTGTAGATTCATGTACATAATCAGCATGCCTTTTTTTCTTTGATTCATTTAATGACTGGTTCTAGTTCTGCTATTTTAGATGAATTTTATATATTACCTATTCAAATCAGAGGTATATTCACATTTGAGAATATAATTGTGCCTATTTGATAATTTTTTCTTTGAAAAAAATAAAACAGTTGGAGCTCTTTTTATTCTGCATTAGTTCTCTGCGTGTCAGCCCACAGAAGAGTGTTTTGTTTCTGTTGATTTTCAGTCATACTTTCTACTGATTAAAGAACAAATAATTTTTTAATTCAGTGCTTATATTAGGAGTGGTACATAGTTTTATTATTTACTGATATATACTGAAATATTTATGTATGAAGTTATATCATGTTTGAGATTTGCTGTCACATTCAAGATGGGAGAGGAGAGTTGAAGTGGGTACATATTAAACAAGATTTTTAAAATCATGTGGAGCTTTGTTGGACTATACTTTGATTCATTGATTTGTCATAACTTTAAGAAAAACAGTCAACCAATGTGATTTTATTCTTGGTCTATTTTAGGAGCGAATGTAAATAGAACCACGGCTAATAATGATCATACTGTACTATCCCTGGCTTGTGCAGGGGGTCATCTGGCAGTGGTTGAACTACTCTTAGCTCATGGGGCAGACCCTACCCATCGATTAAAAGTAGGTAAATCTCAGATATTTCAGGCAGAATTCTGAATTCTTTAGTTTATGTTGTGCAATGTTATTATCAAGTTCAGTTTTTAATGGCATTCTTTTTAGCCTGTGATTCTGATGTGTCTGAGATCTCAGAACTGCACATTTATCTTCCTAAATGATTCTGCAATCAAACTTTTTACTCTTTCCCTCTTCCATTCTGATTTCTTTTAGGATGGATCAACTATGTTGATAGAAGCAGCAAAAGGTGGCCATACAAGTGTGGTTTGCTATCTTTTGGATTATCCTAATAATTTGCTTTCAGCCCCTCCACCGGATGTCACTCAGTTAACCCCCCCTTCCCACGATTTGAATCGGGTAAGACTGAAAGTAAAAGCATTTATTCCAAAAGCATTTATTCCACACTGTTTTGCTAATAGTTTTAGTTCAAACTAGCTTGTGTATTTTTTATTGTAATAATAAAGTTCTTTTGACAGAAAAGTAGTTGATATAGTTAATGAACATGTGGTATGATTTTATATTCATAATGATTCTTTTTTTAAGTTTTCTTAGTAAGTTCAGAGCAACAACTTGAATTCAAAGCACATCAAAAAATGATACAGTAAATAATTGAATGTCCATCTATTTTAACAAAATATGTCATTGTTTGAGATGACATTTTAAAAATATTTTGAATAAGTATGTAACTTATGCTTTATTTAAATCACATTATTTTATGAGTTGTGAATGAAAAAGAAGAAATGAACAGTTAATGTCTTTTGCCTTAGGCTCCTCGTGTACCAGTTCAAGCACTGCCTATGGTTGTCCCCCCTCAGGAGCCTGACAAACCACCTGCCAACGTTGCCACTACTCTGCCCATCCGGAATAAAGGTCAGTTATACTTCCAAAGACCGTTTTTTATATGCTTTCTGGGTAAAATAAAAATTAACGAGAAGTTAGCCATTTTAAATTATTATTCCACAAAACAATTTTACTGAGTTGTCATAAAGAGTGTTTTTATCAGTGAAAACATGTTTTTGGGAGAGAAGATGGCTGATAACACTAATTTGTGCTAGAATTAGAGGTAGTAACTGAAAAAATCAGATGCTCATCTTTGCAATTCTGGTTAGCCATGATTTCCTCTAATTTTATTCATATAAAATGTTAAGCTGGGTGTAGTTGAGTAACATTTTTGTATTTTGCTTCAGTCTCTGTAGTAATATTAGGCCTAAGATTAACAAGTTGAATCAAAAAAAAAAAAAACAAGTTGGATCAAATACTAAAATTTATTCTTGAGTGACTGTTTTCACAAAGTTATATTTGGGATACCTTTTCTCTACCAGTGATTCTTAAGCTATGTCAGATATGTTTATTTCTCTAGAACTTTGAGGTCCATATTTGATTTGTGGATGTTACGCCATGCCTGTTTTTAAGTTATGTCCCCTATCATTATAGCTACCAGTTAGAAATAGTTTCTCTTTTAACAAGTTTCCTTGAAGAACAAGTGCAGTTTTTATTTTATTTTATTTTTGTTTTGTTTTTGGCTACCAATATTCTTTTAACAACAAGAATGCTAAGTATTTTCACCAGTTCTTTTCAGTCACTATTACCAATCTAGAGCCCTGGCACCTTTTTCATTTGGTACAGTGAATTCATTATTTACTGTGCCTATAGCCAGATCAGTTTATCCACCTGGCTGTCAGAAGATGCAGTGGATGGCATAGCCCAACATCTTTTCTTTCAGGGAATCTGACTCCCACTTGTCCACTGGCCAGGTAGCTGTGTGAATATGTGAATTTATAGCTTACCTTTATCAGTCTTGAAGATGATAGGTCCCAACAAAGAGGTACATTTTAGTTGGATTTTGATTATTTGGTACTCCTCGGTGGTTTGGGTACTCCTTTGTGTGTATGTGTGTGTGTTTAAAAGGCAGACTATTAAATGTGGAAAAATCTTGACTTAGAGGTCTAAGTTTTACCTTCACCTTTAAATTAATATAATTTTTCTGTTCTGATAAGTTTTTACATCTTTATGACCATATGAAATATCTACACATAGCCTTAGATTTTACTTTAATTGCACCACTTAGGTATCACAAACCTGCATCCCTCTATTGTCTTAATTTTAGCCATGTGATGGTTTTTAAATTCTGAAATTGACTTCCAGAGTTTACTCTATGCACATAAAATACATACATTTTATATTTATGATGAAGAAGGTGTATTTATTTTTAACTCCTTGACAGTGCATTTTCACCTTCTGTGGATATGATAGTTGGGTGCATAACTGTTGGCACTTAAACCTCCCAACAGTAACTCTGTAATGAGGATGCCATTCATGTGCACTTCTGAGGGGGTTTCTTTTTCACACAGCTGCTTCTAAACAAAAGTCCAGCAGCCATTTGCCAGCAAACAGCCAGGATGTACAGGGTTACATCACCAATCAGTCTCCAGAGAGCATTGTAGAAGAGGCTCAGGGAAAGTTAACAGAACTGGAACAGAGAATAAAAGAAGCCATAGAAAAGAACGCACAGCTGCAATCCTTGGAACTGGCTCATGCTGACCAACTTACCAAGGAGAAGATTGAGGAGCTCAACAAAACGAGGGAGGAACAAATTCAGAAGAAACAAAAGATTTTGGAGGAACTACAGAAAGTAGAACGAGAGTTACAACTGAAAACTCAGCAACAGCTAAAAAAGCAGTATCTAGAGGTTAAAGCTCAAAGAATTCAACTTCAACAACAACAGCAACAGTCTTGCCAACATCTGGGACTACTAACTCCTGTTGGAGTTGGAGATCAGCTTTCGGAGGGAGACTATGCACGGTTACAGCAAGTGGATCCTGTTTTGCTTAAAGATGAACCCCAGCAAACTGCTGCTCAGATGGGTTTTGCACCAATCCAGCCTCTGGCGATGCCTCAAGCTTTGCCTCTGGCGGCAGGTTCCTTGCCTCCAGGGTCCATCGCAAATCTTACAGAACTGCAAGGAGTAATAGTTGGACAGCCAGTACTGGGACAAGCACAGTTGGCAGGGCTGGGGCAAGGAATTCTGACAGAAACACAACAAGGGTTAATGGTAGCCAGCCCTGCTCAGACCCTCAATGACACGCTGGATGACATCATGGCAGGTGGGTTTATATTATATATGAGCAGGTATCAAATATGATTTGCTTAAGGCGAGTAAGAGTGTGCCAGAGTTTTTTTTGTTTTGTTTTGGTTTTTGGTTTTATTTTTTTGCCGTTACCCAACTTGAGAACTATTTTTGGACTCCTGACCCATGTATATCTTTAGAAGTGTTAGTTCAATCTCAGAAGTTCTCAGATGGAAACAGGTTGAATTAAAGAGAAGCTCATTCATTATGCATCACAGAAGCTTCTAAGTTAGGTGGACAGGCTGGGAATCCAGGTTTTTCAGTGGGCGGGGGTTGATGTTTGATTTTTGCTTTTGTTTTGTTTTATTCCCTATTTAAGTTCAAAATACTAAGATTTAATTTTGGCTTTTTTTGCTTCTGTATTCACATCAATAAACTGAAAATTTGCCAACAATTGAATTGCAGAAGTGATAGAACACATCAGTAAGCTTATTTGTGAATAGATATACTTTATATCCATAATGGATCAAACTTCAAACTTGATGGATATTTAAAAAAAAAAAAACCTTAATCATCTTTGCATGAATAAAAACACCAAGCCATGTAGTTTTTGATTATACTGTATGTCAGTGATTTTATTCCTTGTGAATGTTAGTGTGCAGTCTCCTTCTAACTGTATTATGGGGAATCGTGGTCCTCAGTATCATAAATAATTTCAAATGTACAGTCAGACATTTTATTCCATTATATTTACATTTAATTTCATTGAAAAGAAGAAATACTCTAGAGATTGCTTTAAATACTTGTTATTTGGGTACTTTCTCGCTTCCTAAGAGAGCAGCAGAATGAAGTTTGATAGGATTATAGGCAGTTGTATATGCTATGCTGAGAATAATAATTCACTTAATTAAAGAAGAAGTTATCTGTAAGGCTAAGGAAAGAACAAAAGAAATGAATACTTGAATTTTTATTATTTTTCATTCATGATTTATACATAGAGTGATTTTCATTTTAATCTAAAAATGTTTTAATGAAAAAACACATTTTGTGATGAGATTATACAACGCTTAAATTTTTGCCTTCTAAAAAAATAAAATTGGATTGTATAATGCGAACATTTTTAGTTAATACTTAGAAGCTAATAAATCAAATAATGAAGCAGATTTAATGCCTAAAAATTGCTCTGAAGTTTTCTAGTCCTCAGTAATAATACAAGAAATGAAGATCTATGCTAATGTTAACTTTTTAGTAATTAAATGGGGGAAAATGTTAATCATAATAGGAACTGTTAACATGTCAATATTAATGAGCATGAAGTTTTTCTGCCAATTTGAAAATCACAGCTGATTGCCACTAGCTGATTGTTACAATAAACAGGGACGTAATTTTTAAAATTTTAAGTATTCTGTAAAATTTGGAGTACAGCAACCACAAATTTCAAATTTGATGCATTGTTAGTAATTTAGAGCAGAATAGTGTCCTCTGTATTTCAGCCAGACTCTACCAAAAGACATTGCAATGAAGAGTGGACATCCAGTGACTGCTAAGGCTTTCTTGATGTGCTATCAGAATTCACCTGATTTGCCTAGGCATAGTTTTCAGCAGTGATTTACCAGTTGCACAACTTTTTTATGCTGCTCAGAATTATCAGTTTTATAAGTAGCTTATCTATTGATTTGTATCCCAAACAAAAACATTTTCAATTATTTCATATAAAAAATTTTCAGATTATGACAAATACTTGTCACACTATAAAATTATTTCCTTTTTTATTGTGTTTAATCATTTGGAGAGAGAAGAGATAGCAAAGTTAAGGAAGAACAAGACTGAAGCACCATGTCCAGCTCCCTGCTTGCAGCGCCTCTGGCCTCCCTCGCACTTACATGCCGCACATACACATACAGTGCTCTCTTTAGAAGCCTTATTGACGTTTCTGGGACAGTCCTTTTAGTTGACTAATTATCGTTTCTGCTGCCTTCCCCCGACCTTTTTAATGTTTCTTAAGGTATTAAAATTTCATTAGGGTTGTAGTGTTCTCTCCTTACCTCTGGCACCTCCAATTTAGCTTCTGTTCCTCACTCCTTAGTCCCCATTCATTGTGCTGGTCTCCTAAGATTTTGCTATTTTCTCTAGTGCTGGGTTGGCCAAAGTCTTCTGCCTTTTCCATTCTCCATACTTGCACAGCAAAATCAGTTTCCTATTGAACCTGTCTTAATCTTTCTTTGCTGTGGTCTCACATTCCCTTTTTCGTAACCTGGTAAAACCTACTAAGCATGTGATTCTTCCTTTCTAAATGTAATTCTAAAATGAACCTCCTAAAATGAAGGTCTGTTTGAGAGTTCCTTCATGTATATACATACTTATATTTGTTAATCTTAACTGTGGAGAATGGATGAGCAATGGGCACATGAGTGAAACAGTATTATGCATACCCCAAAGTGAATGAAATCAATTAGTTTTTCCTATCTCCTTTTTTGTGAGGTAAGAAGAAATCCAATTTGAGCAAAAACTAAGAAAACTAATTTTTGTAGGCTCTTGAAATTATTTTAGGTGCAATGTGCTTTGTAATTTAATCATTTAATGATAAAATTTGTGGCTTTTTTTTTTTTTTTTTTTTTTTTTTTTTTTTAACCTGTTTAGTGTCATGACATGAAAATCAGTGATTTGGACAGACTGGTGTTAATCTGTTCAAGCCACTTCTTGTATTTAGGAATACCATTTGTAAAACTTCAAAGGAGATATGGAATCTTTTAAGAACAATACATTTTATTATTATGTGAAGCATATCTAGAATATGTACATTGAAATTATGCAAAGCTATCATTATGGAATAATAGCGAGATCAACAGGTGATCAATTTAACATATTAGTACATGCCCTTTCCTATTGCTCTGGATGTTTAAGGCTTTAAGCACTGTTTCGTTATGTTCTGTTTTGTTTTGTTTCCTCTTTCATTTTTCTTTGGCTTTTAAGTGAAATTTAAAACTGTATAATTACAGAATGTGTGTTGCTATCATGTATAGTGTATGTTTGTGCCTAAACTAAGGATTTTGTAAAGTAGATTTCCTGATTGATAATCATGTTTATAATTGTTACAGTAAGATCAATTTCAGTTTTATTCTTGACAGGATCATAATTACTTTTGCCTGGTTTCAAATCCAGTTGTGAATCATGTTTGTTTTATGTCTGATGTAGTTAATAAGTTGGTAACATGCATCCACACTACTGTTGACCACTCAGATCAAGCCTTAACTTTAATACCGTAGCATGTGTAATAAGGGAGTGAAAAGAAATGTTCAGTGTTAACCCCAGAAGCATGTCAATGAGGGGATAAAGTACCCTCACCTGAATCTGCAGTATATCTTGTGTTACTATCAAATATTGACCTAACCTTTATTCAACTACATGTTTGGGTGAAATTAATAGCACAGCAGAATCCAACTCGGAAGAAACAACAGTAATCATATATGAAGGATGATTATCTACAAATCTTTATTCTAATTTTTATATTTCATGCTCATAAATCAGTGAGATTGTTGGATGGACCTAGTGAGGCATTTTACCCCACTCAGAGTCATTTTTTATAGGAGGAGCTAGTCTCCTGTCAGAGTTTTTTCATTTGAATATACTGTGATATCGAAAAGCAGAATGCAGACTATTAGTACAACCCTGAATAGTTAGTAAAAAAAAAAAGTATTTCAGTTGGTTGAGTAGTGAAGTTATTCCCTCCCAGTGATATTATTTTTATTAGTTCTAGAATAGAAGGTATGAAATTGCCAAGTAAGAACCCTGTTTTTCCCCTCTAGTCTTGAGTATTTTGCCTTTATTTCCTTTCTAGTTTAGAAGATATAATAGGTAACTCTCCATTGGCATTTATATTTAATTTTAATGTGTAAAAATATTTTTGCTTCCAGGGTTATTTTGAATTGAGTTTTTATGACTGCATATCATATGCTGGGAATTTGTTTTCAGGTGGATTGTTAATAATAAAAAATGGGTAACTTTAAGTATACATTTCTAATTAGACTCTTAAACAGTCAGAAATAACCAGAAATATGAGCTAATAGTGCTATGGTAGTATTTCTGTAGACATTTTCATTTTAAAAAATCCTTAACTTTGTCCTAGTAAACTGTTTCTTGATAGTACCTAACAGTGTTTCATCCTTATTAAGTGCAGTTATTTTGTTCAACAGCAGTCAGTGGAAGAGCATCAGCTATGTCAAACACTCCTACCCACAGTATCGCTGCTTCCATTTCCCAACCTCAGACTCCAACTCCAAGTCCTATCATCTCTCCTTCAGCCATGCTGCCTATCTACCCTGCCATTGATATTGATGCACAGGTAAGCTCAAGAGAGTCCTTGGGAGGGCTGCTTTCGGATTTGAACCATGTTTAGAGCATTTTGCATCAGTATGGAAACTTAAACAGCTACAAATAAAGCCCACGTTTTTAAAATAAAATAACGAATTCAGATGATTTCTGATAATTATGTAATGATCTGCTTTCCAAGTACATGGAAAGAAAGAAAATTAGTGCCTGTTTCCTTCCAATATTAGAAGATACACTTTAAATTATGAGGGTGCTTGAAAAAATTTCATGGAAAATAAAATTAGAAGGTAAGTTTAATTTGGTGCAAAAAATTCGTGAAATCCTTGCAGTTATTTCAGACTGCATTTTCCCATGAGTATTTGAAGACCTGTTAGACAATATGGATTACATGTAAAAGAAAAATAGTTCTAACTTTGGCAGATTTGGTATTTTTTGTAAATCATATGCATATATATATATATCGTGTCTGAAAATTCTGATCTTACCAATTGAAATCCATACTGACAATTTATATGTCAGCACTATTTTATGTCTTCAGAATCTCTGGATGAATCCGTAGGATAAGGCTAGAGACAGTGTTTTAGGGTTAGATATCGTGAAAGCTTGTGAGTAAACCTTTTCTTAAAAATAGATAAGTTATCATGAAATCTTAGGGCCATGTGAAGTTGGAGGAAACAGCATGTGGTTTGTTCTGATAAAAGAGATACAGCTTAGAAGACTGCTGAGTACGTTGAGTGTGTGGCCTTTAGCATTGAGTAACATTTATAGTTCAGGTACTATTTGCATTTTAATAAGATACTAGGTGAGAGCATATACTTTATATATAAACATGTTAGTTTTTGTATAAGGCTGAATTCCTGGAAATGAATGAGTGAGAGGGAGAGAGGGAGAGAGAGAGAGAGAGAGAGAGAGAGAGAGAGTGAGTGTGTTAGAACCTCCAGGCTGTGTGTGTACTCTTACCTGTTAAGTCTTGGGGCAGGTGCTTGGCCTAGGAATTGAGCTACCACCTGTGATGCCCTGGTCTCACAGTAGTGTTCCTTGGATTCTTGTTTAGTCTCCGCTTTTTTTTTTTTTTTTAAGATTTATTTTGTTTATTTATTTATTTATTTATTTATTGGGAAGTCAGATATACAGAGAGGAGGAGAGGCAGAGAGGAAGATATTTCGTCCAATGATTCACTCCCCAAGTGAGCGCAATGGCCGGTGCTATGCCAATCCAAAGCCAAGATCCAGGAGCTTCTTCGGGTATCCCACACGGGTGCAAGGTCCCAAAGCTTTGGGCCGTCCTCGACTGCTTTCCCAAGCCACAAGCAGGGAGCTGGATGGGAAGTGGAGCTGCAACACTGGGTCCTAGTCTCCATTTTTCAACTCCACTTCTGACTGAGGCACTTCAGCTTGCTCTAGGAGACAGCAGAGGATGACTCAAGCAAATGAGTTCCTTTGCCACTGTTTCTCTTTGTCTGGCTGTCTTACCCATAGATTACCTAAATAAGAAAAAATTTAACATGTCTCCTCTTCATTAAAACATTTCTTGGTTAACATTTTAAAAGGGATTTTTTTGTGATTCCAGTAGCCATTCACTGTTAAAGAACCAACTACTTTGTTCATGGTTTGTAAAAATTTGTTTCAGATTCATTCTTGTCCTGTGGCCTTCATGTATTTCTAAGCTGCTTGTTTTTATTCTCAAACTCCTAAAGACTTCTTGAACCCAGAATAATTTAATCTGGTACAGTACAAAAACGGGAAAAAATAAGTATGTAGTTTTGCCTTTTTCTGTTTTTAATAATTAGGATATTTCCATTATCTTTTAAAAAGAATGGAGTTTAACCTGTCATCACAACTGCAGTTGTAGAGTTTATGAGAGTTTTAATAGTCTGCAAATAATTTGGGTATTTTAATCTATTTCTGCCTATTTTGCATTACCAAAAATAGTTTTGTCACAATAACTTAAGAAATGAAGGAGGGTGGGAAAAAAATAGTTAAAAGGCTTATTTAAAATAATACCATTAAAGCATTCTCGTTAAAATGCATGCATTGTATTCATGGGGACTAGTTTCAGGTAGCTTAATGGTTCCCCTGATTCAAGCATCCTACATTGCCATTTTTACTTTTGGTGGCTACTTGTGACCTGACTGGTGTGGAGAATGATAGGTTTAGAATTGTAAAGGTTAAAGAGATCTGAAAAAGTTAAGCTTTTTAAATCGTAATGCTTTCTAAAGTAATATAATTAACGGACTTCCTTTTTCATAAACAGTTGAAATAACGCTTTTTTTCCCCTTAATACAGAGTAGCTCCTTGAACCTTCCCTTTTCCTTCACTATTCCCATGTATCTAGTGATCCCATCTTGGGGTTTTTTCCCACACTTTAAACTACTGTTATAAAATAGGATAATTATATGTTCTTAATAAGCCAGAATTCATGCATAAGTTGTCCAAAATATGTTTGTAGCCCTCTCCCAGTAAGCTAAATTTGCCTTGTGAAGTAAGCTCTTAGTCAACAGAGCAGGTATTTTTGTTGTTGTTGTTTTTTAAACTTTGTCAACCACAGAGTACCTAAAAGAGTGCTTTGAGTATAAAAGTTACTTTTTAAGTATCAATTTGATTTTTGTAATGTAAGAAAACAGAACATGTTATTGATCCAGAAAATTTCACAAGGTTTTTTCAAAATTTATATGTCTTCTCTATTTAAGATCACCATAGCTTTCAGAGTCACTTTTTATCTCCTGGAAGAACTTCACAAATCTCATAAACATCATAATGTTGCTTCTTCTATTGATTGCGTATGCACTAATATATAAAGAGGATGCAAAACAAAATACATTTAACATATTCACCTCAATTTGCTGTGCCTTAAGAAGCTTTTGAAACCAGAAGAGCCTCTTGGTTTTTTAAAACCCAACTGTACCAGGGACTAGGTTGTATAGTCAGAGAGCTATTTCTCTGGGGCTTTATTTGCTTTTCTCTGAAATCGGACACATTAACTTTTTTTTATAAGCCTGAGTGAAGTCGGGCTATTCCAGTGTAAGCACTCATCTGAGTCTCCTGTGCTTCTCCATTGTTGTAGCTGGTGCATCTCTCCCTTGTGGCCAGCCCTGATCGCTGCAGGCTGCTGCTCTGCGCTCTGCCAGCCTCTTCTGCAGAGCAGCTTTGCGGTCTCCCTCTTCATCACTGACTAGTAGGCTTTTTCTTATTTCTTGACTCTTTATCAATTTTGTCTCTTGATTTTCATTTTTTTATAGTGGAATTTGATTTTTAGAATTATTTACATTCTGGGAGAATATGCATTTTCTGTATTTATTACATAAATGTGAACAAATAAAGATGATATGAATTTCATGTAGTTATTTGTGTATTAAATAGTTTTTGAATTTGTAACCCGTGATAGCTATTTATTCATTCATTTCGTCTAAGTGTTATAGGTTGTTTCATGGGTAAAACATCTCCACTAGGTAGGAATTACAAATATTAGGAAAGTTTCATTACCCTCCAAGAATGTGTATAGCTCCCTGAAGGTGATAAACTCTTTAGGCAGATCAGCGACAAATTGTATAATAGAGGTTACACATGTGAAAATGAAATTAGATACTTAGGGTAGCACTATCTAGTAGGAAATTAATATGAAACATACAATTTAAATTTTTATAGATACTTGAAACAAGAAGTAGAACTATATTGAAGAAAGGATTATGTTTCATTTAAATGTCATAGTATGAGACATAGTATGAGATTTTTTTTTAAAACTTTATGAGAAAAAGATATTATAATTTTACCTCATGCTAATAATCTTCAAAACAACGGGCATGACACACTTAGAGCTAAGCTAATCCCATCATCCTGGTTTTTGCAGGACTTGACACCAAAAATTTTCTGAGATATCTCTCAGTTAGAATTATCACTCTTTTTTTAAAAAAAAGATTTATTATTTTTTTATTGGAAAGGCGGATATACAGAGAGGAGAGACAGAGAGGAATATCTTCCATCCGATGATTCACTCCCCAAGTGAGCGCAACGGCCGATGCTGTGCCGATCCAAAGCCAGGAACCTCTTCCGGGTCTCCCGTGTGGGTGCAGGGTCCCAAAGCTTTGGGCCGTCCTTGACTGCTTTCCCGGGCCACAGGCAGGGAGCTGGATGGGAAGCGGGCTGCCGGGATAGAACTGGTGCCCATATGGGATCCTGGGCGTGCAAGGCAAGGACCTTAACCACTGCGCCACCGCGCCGCGCCCAAGGAATTATCACTCTTAAAATCAGTGCCAGTTTGGATTTAATTGGAGGTAGATGGTTTATATTTTGATTTGATAAAATATACTTTCAGAACAGTGGAATTAATGCACTCAAATTTAATTAAAATTAAAGAAAATTTGAAGCTTCACATTCGCCATTTTGAGGTATTGTTGTGTTGCTGTTATCTTTTATGTTACACATTTAGAGTACTTAAAATGATGAGGAAGTAGATCATTTATATACAGTATCACTTAAAGTGTGATAAGAGTACATACAGTGGTAGATTGCAAGTATTGAGTCATAATCATTTGTTCAGAGAAGTCAAATTGTGAAGGGTATTGTGTCCCAATTGTAATAGTCGTTGTCTTTTAAAATAAGCAGTGTCTCTTATAAATTTTTATTGTATAAATATTTGGGGGCTTTATTCTCAGAAGTAGCCAAGCTGCTTGGAAATTGTTTCCATTTTAAGGCTTGCTTTTCAACATTGTTAGGAGGTTCCAGAACAATTAATTTGGCCCAACTGCTGAGAATTGTGTTTGTTACCCCATGTATTTTAACATGTTCAACTTTGACGAGGTCCGTATTATTCCTGATGCTGTGGGAATGTCTCAGTGTTGTTCAGCCTGATGTGTCTGGTGGTCTTTGCCTGGCGGTCAGTAATGTCCTCAGTGTGAATATGCTCACCAAAACTCAGCTAAAGGCTGAAGGGGAACCATCTGCAGCTCTTAGAGCTACAGCACATTATGGCTTGAGTTCTACTCCTGTGCACTCTTACAGACCATCTTTCTAACTCAGGCTGCCAGACCTTTTCTGGGTATACTTCCTTCCAATCCTCCTGCTCACGCTGTAACGAAACTGCAGGGATAAAGTTGGGTTAATCATTTTTGTCCTCAGGAATCACTGTCTTGCACTGCCTGTCTAAACAGCATCATTTCAAAAATTATGCTTTTTTTTGGTTTGAGAGGAAAGTGATTTTGGTTTATCTGTTGTATGCCTTTAACTGATGGAAATGAAAAGTCTGCAGTATTTCTTTTAATCATGTAGCATGTGGTAGAAAATCATACTCATTCTTTCTCCTTGGTGCTTGCTTTAAGAATTGCACATAAAATTCAAGTATTATTTTTAGGTTTAAAAGAAACATAAACAACTCCCACAGGTTGGTCAGTATTGGAGTGGGGGCGGGGAGGGAGATAAACTTTACATTAAAATCCTTACTGTAGTAGATTGGAGTAAATATACCTGTGTATATTTGATATTCCTGTTTCCAGTTTTGAAGTAAGTAAACCTTTTTTTGTTTTTTGTTTGTTTTCCCCCTATAGACCGAGAGTAACCATGATACAGCACTAACGCTTGCCTGTGCTGGTGGCCATGAAGAGCTGGTACAAACACTATTAGAGAGAGGAGCTAGTATTGAACACCGAGACAAGAAAGGTAGGGCCTGTTTTCCTTAATTTTCTGGAATATTTATCATCAAAATTTTAGTATTGAAAAATGTTATTTCTTTACCATGTTTTGATCTGTAGGTGCACTGGGAAACAAAACTGTTTGCTTAACATGTTATGAGAAAAATCATTATTTTTCTCCAGGTTTTACTCCACTCATTTTGGCTGCTACAGCTGGTCATGTTGGTGTTGTGGAAATATTGTTGGACAATGGAGCAGACATTGAAGCCCAGTCAGAAAGAACAAAGGACACACCATTGTCCTTGGCTTGTTCTGGGGGAAGACAGGAGGTAACATGTCCTTTTCTTTGAGTTTTCTCTTCTACTCAGCAAATATAAGCTTATGAGCTTTTTCTCATTTTAACAGTGGTTCGAAAGGTCAGACTTACTGTTGTAATTTAAACTGTTATTAAGTACCATAAACAGTATCCATATATGCTATCTTGTCTCAAAAATCATATTACTTCAAAGCCCCTTGTCTAAAGATTAAGATATTCTTAATCAAAACAGAAAGATCCTGATAAATTAGGCCCATATTTATTCATCTTTAGTGCCCTTGTGTATACATAGCATAAAAGGTGCTTACCAAGCCTCTGCTTCACTGTAAAATTGGTAGAAGATGAAGAATGTTCAATTTTTGTTTCTTCTGAAAAACTTTCCTTGCTTTTGATTTTCCATATTCCTTTCCTTCGTTCATTCTCTGACGAGAGATCCTCAGATAAGATCATTTGAACCCAGCCTTTGGAATTTTAGGGAAATTAGGACTAAGGTTGATCTGATAGACAAATGATAGATTTCCATTCCTGATATTTAATATTTATTGACTAACCTAATGAACCACCAGTCTTCTGATTGGTAACAATATGAATCTTTGTTCAGGAATTCGTGTGTTGTCTGTAGATTGACAATGTCTCAGTGAGGAAATCTTGAACCTTAAATTCAGCAGATTTTCCTGTTGCACCTGATTGTGTGTTCTCCAGGTTCCTAATGCTAGTCTTGGAACTGGAGAGAAGCTCACATCTTATTCAGAATCACCTATTCTGTGTGAAACAAGTTCATTTCTTTCCATTTTTCCCCCGAGGAATTCCTTTTTCAAACTCCTTAACATACTAAAGCTATTCAAGTGTTCTTCCTGAAATATTCAAGGGCACTGCTGGACTGTTAGCACCCGATTTAGCATTTGAACCTGCCTTGTGCTTCCCTTAGCTCCTGCTCTTGCTAGTCAGAGGGAATTAGGTAATACTGAATTTTAACCCATTAAGCTGACCAAATGTTTTTAGATAAATAACTGGTTTTTTAATTGTGTAAGAGAATAATTATTGTACAAAGTCTGTTAATTGGTAGATTAAAAAGAATTGGAACACATGCATTCTTTTCATAGAGATTTACATAGTCTGTTTTCATGGGGTGGTTTTACCAAAAATTTTATTTGGAGTAGATGTTATGTTGAGACATAATTGATACTAAAAATGTTCTGCATGTAAGATAACAAGAGATCAATTCTTAATATTTGATCCTTCTGATTTTATCTTTATTTTCCTCCCTCCCTTCCTCCCTCCCTCCCTTCCTGCCTTCCTTCCTTCCTTCCTTTCTTCCTTTCTATAACCCACAGTGGAAGAGATGGTAATGGTGAAAAGATTTTAAACCAGATTATAAGACAGGAAAATAAAACATACTTACACTAGTAAATTAGTAAGCAGGATTTTTTCAATTAAGTAGTATTAAATTGAAAAATTAACAATAAACTATCACAGTAATGACAGTACAATTTTACCTTAACTGAAATTTCTAATTGTTTTGCACCTTGAAATACTTGTTTTCATTGGTGAATCAAAAAAAAAACCAGTTGACTTCCTTCATTTAAAAATATGAGTAATTTTTCTGAATTAATGTATTTTCACTAAAATAATAAATGAGAGATTAACAGTTATAGAAGTCTTTCTGCATAAGAACTGAACACTTCAATTTGTATTGTTGAAGCTGGTGAATATTATGACTTAATAAAACTTGGAAAGCAATTTTACAGTAAAATGTTAATTATGCTTTGGGAAGAGACTATTCTGCCTGTTAAATAAGGTCAGGGTGATAATTCGGAACATTTGTTAGTATTATTAATCTTTAGAGTATTGATTGAAGCTATGATCTTGGCCTAGTTTGAACTTCCTTAAGCCTCATTCTGAAAGATGAAAATACCCCTGGTACCTTTGCCAAAAGATATATGTGTGTATTAAATGACAGAGTCAGCAAATAGGTACTAAACATTTTTAGCTGTCATGAAAATGCAATTTAAAACCCACTTCAGTACCACTACATACCATTCGGATGGTGAAAGTTGCCAATAACATGATGGCAGGGCTGTGGAGCAACAAGAATCAATGAGTCTTTGATGGGGGGGGGCGGGTAGAAGTAGTACCACAGCTTAAGGGCAAAGTTTATGAACTTTTTTCTTTTTCTCTCTTCCTTCCTCTCTCCTTTCCTTCATGCTTTTTTTAAAAATGAGGATTTACTTATTTGAAGGCCAAATTTGCATATGCTGTTTTATTCCGCAAGTGTTCTTTAATGGCCATGACTGGTCTGCCATGTTGGTACAGGGAACCAAGCAGTTGGACTCTATTTGCTGCTTTCCTAGGCTCATTGCAGAGAGCTCAGTCAGAAGTAGAGTAGGGGGTGCCCATGTAGAATATCAGAATTGCAAGCAGCGGCGTAATTCACTACCACAATACCAGCCTCTCAGTTTTTCTGTTTTGCTAGTGATAGAGTAACAGAAAACTAGAGATTTCTAAATAGGCTTTACCAAAGAAGCTCTTTGCTTTCTTGCTTTCTTCTACCTAGCTTACCATGAAGACTGGTTTTGTGAACAGGATGTAGAAATTTTCTCTTTGGAGATATAGATCAGAAAATTCTGACAGTGAAACAGCATTTTTTTTCTCCCTTCTCTCATAGGTGGTTGAGCTATTGTTAGCTCGAGGGGCAAATAAAGAGCACAGAAATGTTTCTGATTACACACCCCTAAGCCTGGCTGCTTCTGGTGGCTACGTGAACATCATCAAAATACTACTCAATGCAGGAGCTGAGATTAATTCTAGGCAAGTTTTATTTTGTCTCTAAACCCATTATTTAATGCATATGTCATATTGTGTTATATACTGCTAGGACACCTACTTTGTGAATGTTTAACTTAGAAAATTTTTAATAAAAATTTAAAATCCAAATTGCTAAAGACGTTTTAGAAATAATTTATTTTATTCATTTGAAAGATAAGACTGTCAGAGAATGGAAAGGAAATCAAGCAGAGAGTGGTCTCCCATCTACTGGTTTGCTCCTCAGATAGTCACAGTGGCTTGAGCTGGACTGGTCTGCAGCCAGGAGCTTCTTCGGGGTCCCCTCCTGCTGCAGAGACCCAAACCCTTGGGTGGTTTTCTTCTTCTTTCCCAGGTGCATTTACAGGGAACTGGGACTCAAACCAGCATGCGTATGGGATGACAATGTTGCAGGCATCAACCCAACTTGTTGTACTACAACACTGAACTCCTGAGAGATTTTTAAGGTGTTATTTAAGTGAAGCTGTTGACATAGGACTTTTAAAAACATCAATTGTATTTGATGCGAAAAGCTAATAATTTTTTGTTCTTGGCTAGTAACTTTCATAGGAGCTTATATTAAACCGATACGTGCTTTAGGATGGAAATCTGTTGCAACTATAACTTAATCACTTTACAGACTGTTATTATGTTAAATGAGAGACAGAAAATATTCTGGAAAGAGATTTCTAATGGGATCCTGTAGCATATCGTAGACTTAGACTGAGAAAAAATAAATAAACTTTATGTAAATTAAATTAAAATTACTTATACAATCCCCAAGTTTTCTTCATTAAGAATATACTGTGTCCTTTTGTTCTTCCTATATCTTCACCCCCAGAACTGGTAGCAAATTGGGCATTTCTCCTCTGATGTTAGCAGCTATGAATGGGCATACAGCTGCTGTTAAGCTCCTGTTGGACATGGGCTCTGACATAAACGCTCAAATAGAAACCAATCGGAACACTGCCCTTACCTTAGCCTGCTTCCAAGGAAGAACTGAAGTGGTTAGTCTTCTGCTTGATAGAAAAGCAAATGTTGAACACAGAGCTAAGGTAAGAAAAAGTCAGATTTGACTGTGGATCAGTGTGAACTAATGATTGATATTTCCGGTTTCTATTAGCAACATGCCAATTGTAAATAGCAACATCTCCTGATTTGTATTTAATGAGAAAACATTCTTTGTGACCGAGTCAAGCATTAACTCTTGAAAAACCTGAACAGCACATTTTTATAGCCATGACTTTATCAGCTGAGAAAAAGATGCCCCACTTTGAAAGAGACAACGGGGGACAATTATTGAGTGCCAATTGTATGCCAAATGCTTATCTCTTACACCGTTCTTCTAATAATGTCAGTGAGGTTAAGTAAAAGTGGCTACTAAGTGCTGAAATTCAAATTTGACTCTGTGTGTGAATTATACCATAACACTCCCTCAGGTGGTTACTATTTTGATTCATTCCAATGTCTGCTGTTTCTTATTTTCTACTAAATCTAGACTGGCCTCACACCATTAATGGAAGCTGCCTCTGGAGGATATGCAGAGGTGGGCCGAGTGCTGTTGGACAAAGGTGCTGATGTTAATGCCCCTCCGGTGCCCTCCTCAAGAGACACAGCTTTAACCATCGCAGCAGACAAAGGGCATTATAAATTCTGTGAACTTCTCATTGGCAGGTATTACAAATGCTTACTATTATTCCATTCTCTCAGTTAAATGTGATTACATCTGTGAGCCACAAGTGCCCCACACATAAACTACATGTTACCATTCAGCTACTTACGAATGTTACATTGTCTATTTTCGATGCTATATAAAACTGTTTTTCTTTTATTACAATATTCTATAAATTCTGTAAGCTGTGAGAATTTCCACGTTTTCATACATATTTGAGTATAAGCTTTTACAAAATGCTCTAAACTTTGAAAGTCTAGCAATAATCTTTGTTAATTTCTTTGACCAGAACAACTTTTTTTTTTTAAGATTTATTGATTTTTTGGGGGCCTGGCAGCGTGGCCTAGCGGCTAAAGTCCTCGCCTTGAACGCCCCGGGATTCCATATGGGCGCTGGTTCTAATCCCGGCAGCCCCGCTTCCCATCCAGCTTCCTGCCTGTGGCCCGGGAAAGCAGTCGAGGACGGCCCAAAGCTTTGGGACCCTGCACCCGCGTGGGAGACCCGGAAGAGGCTCCTGGCTTCGGATCGGCATAGCATTGGCTGTTGTGCTCACTTGGGGAGTGAATCATCGGACAGAAGATCTTCCTCTCTGTCTCTCCTCCTCTCTGTATATCTGACTTTGTAATAAAAATGAATAAATCTTTTATTGAGAAGTTAGATTACAGAGAAAAGAGAGATAAAGATCTTCCTTCTGCTGGTTTACTCCCCAAGTGGCTGCAATGGCTGGAGCTGGGCCCATCTGAAGCCAGGAGCCAGGAACAACTTCTGGATCTCCTACTCATATGCAGGAACCCAGTGCTTTGGACCATCCTCTACTGCTTTCCCTTCTTTTCCAGGCCACAAGCAGGGGACTGGATCAGTTAGGACATGAACCAGGGTCTATATGCGATCCTGGTGCTTGTAAGGCAAGGGCTTAAGCTTCTAGGTTACCACGCAGGCCCATCCAGAACAAGTTCTAGTGTAAGCTATTTAGAAGCTGCCTGTGTTCCATGCAAAGATGCTAGTCTGTCATCTGCTGTAAACTTGAGCAATCTAAAAGACTTTATATGGTATCCTATACAATTGTTTTTGATGGTAGCTATTATTAAACATGTCTGTCTTGATGCCCACTGAATACTGTTGTTAGATTCAGTTTTTTCTAGTCACATAATCTGAAAACTACAGTTGCCTCCCTTGATACTAATACCGTGATCATAGGACTAAAAGAATATGTTCTGATTTTTCACTCATCAGAATTTAGCACATTCTCAGGAATTGAAGTTTAGAATTATTTAAAAGGTAGTGGCGTTAAAAAGCGGGGGAGCGCAGGGGTGGTGGGACAAGATGAATTTCATCCACTGATTCACTCCAGAAATGGGTACCAGTGGTTGAGGTGATAAAAGGCAAGCGGCATCTGAGCAGTCCTATGTGGGTGGCAGCATTTGGGACTAAGCATTTTGCTCATCGTCTACTCCCTTTCCAGGCACATTAGCAGGGAGCTTACGTCAGAAGCAAAGAGCAAAGACTCAGATCTGCTCTCATATGGGGTGCAGGCTTTTTATTTAGCTGATCATTTAATTCACCACTCCACAATACTTAACCCCTGTGGACGTTTTTTTATAAGACAATATTGGCTACATAATTTTAATTTGGTGACCAAAAATTCTTTTTATGAAATTGAGAAAAACATATTTCAGTCATTTAACATTAAAAGTAATTTTCATCATTCTGATAAGTCATCATTTTTATGTTTAGTAGTTTATTTTAATGCTTCCTTCTTGTTCAGTGTCCTTTAAGACAGTGCTTTGTCTTTAATTTTAGGGGAGCTCATATTGATGTTCGTAACAAGAAGGGGAACACTCCGTTGTGGCTAGCAGCAAATGGTGGACACCTGGATGTGGTTCAGTTGCTGGTGCAAGCAGGAGCAGATGTAGATGCTGCTGATAACCGCAAGATCACTCCTCTTATGGCAGCATTTAGAAAGGTTATACATTTTCTGTCTTCATGTTTACCTTGATGGTTTTTATGTTAGGAAGTAGAGTTTAGTGATCCCTGATGACTGACTCTGTTAGCTAGCAGCTGTGCAGAAGGTAGTACTGTAATAGTGCAAATAGCTAAAGGCAACATTGAAAGGTGGGTAAAATATCAAAGGTAAGTAAACTTTAGAAAAGTCATTCTAAATAGTGTTTCAAATTAGCTGTAATCTTAGTATTTCAGAAAGTGTAAGTCCAGTTAAGAGTTATTGATGATTTTTTATTTTATTTTTATTGGAAAGATATACAGAGAAGAAAGATCTCCTGTTTGTTAATTCACTCCCCAAGCAGCCACAACGGCCAGAGCTGCAAAGATCCAAAGCCAAGAGCCAGGATCCTCGCTTTGGTCTCCCACTCAGGGCTCCTAGGTGTAAGCATGGTCACATATATCATACAATAGTCCCTCAGGTAGACTTTTTAACTCCATTTTTGTTTTTTCTCCCCCCCCCCCATCCCTACCATGTACACTTATATAGGAAACAGCAAGCACCAATTTATTTATTTGTGTAAAAGAATTACCGGAGAGAGTGCATGTGAAACCATGTTTTGTTGGATCACTCCCTGGATGGCCTTAACAGCAGGGCTTGGCCAGGCTGAAGCCAGAGCTGCTCCTGGGTCACCTCTGTGGGTACAGTGACCCAAACAAATGACCCATCCTTGGTTCCTTTCTGAGGTACATTAACAAGGAGCTGAGTTGGAAGTGGAACATCCAGCTGTTTAACCACTGTGCCACAATGCTAGCCCCATGGCATACTGTTCTGTTTTGTTTTGTTTTGTTTCAGTAGTGTTGTTAGGCAGGTTGACTATATTCCCAATGTCATGTAATTGAGTTGTCTGATACAGTTTTAAGCAAAAGATTGTACAGAGTTCATTAGGGAATAATGTAAGTGGCATGTATGGCATTCATTGAAGCATTCCTATTCATTTAAGCAATAGTTTGTTTTATTGGAAATTCAGATTTACAAAAAAGGAGAAACAGAGATCAGTCTGCTGGTTGATTAACTTCCCAAGTGGCCACAGTAGCCAAAGCTGAGCAGATCCGAAGCCAGGAGCTTTTTCTGGGTCTTCCACATGGGGATAGGGGTGCCAAGGCTTTGTTCTCTCCTGCAGTGGTTTCCCAGGGCATAAGCAGAGATTGGAAGTGAAACAGCTGGGGACGTAAATTGGCATCTATATGGGATTCTGGGACTTGCAAGGTGGAAAACCAAAGAATTGAGCCACCATGTTGCATCCTAAACAAACAAACAAAAAAGTTGAATAAATGTACAAAACCAAAAAGGCAGGCAATATAGAAAATACAGCTGTTCATCAAAACAGTCTGAGATATGTTAAAAAAGAATACTGGGTTTTGAATGTTGCTCTAAGAATTTCTAGATTCATTTGTTACAGTTACATAATCAGTTCATGCTTTAGAAAGATGTATTTCTTTCATACTGCTTAGCTGAGTGCCATGAGTCAAAAAGAATAAAACAGAATTGCTTCCTTTAGACTGTTCCTTTTACTGATTTTTGGACTGTTGTCTTGGGTCATAAATTATGAATTTTGGGGGATGTTAGTTTAATATGGATGATAAAGTTTGCAAAACCTACCTTGCGGTTAATGTGCAAGTTAGTGCAGAGAGATGGTGTACATTTACTGAATCCATGAATCCTAACGTCAGTGATCTGTGTTTTTAGGGTCACGTAAAGGTGGTGCGCTATTTAGTCAAAGAAGTCAATCAGTTCCCATCGGATTCGGAGTGTATGAGATACATAGCAACCATCACTGATAAGGTGAATACATCGCTGAATTTCATCTCACTGTATGAGCCATGGATTCTATTTGGCTACATATCTTCCAGGCAGAATCATAGTTTGGACAGTTAATTGTGATATATAGCACTTTCATTAATTTAGTATTTGTGAATGTGACTCTTACAAATTGCTAATGTGGGAATTGATAAACCATTCTCTGTGGTAGAATAATACTTAATCTTTTCAAATACCACTTGAGCTAATTTCTTACATGAACATTAAACAGGTAAAAATAAAATCGTGGTTAGTTAGGGCTGTCAGTGTATTTGCATGCTTATCCTGATTATCTGTCTTAAAGAATAAAACCAGAGGGTTTTTGTTTCCCAGCAAAAAAATGAACTCAGTGGTTTTAATCATAATCAAGAGCAGTTTAAAAATGAATTGGCTAGAATTTTTTGAGCCAGAATATAAACATATATCTTGACAAATTTAACTGAAATCTTCCTCTAGTAGCATTTGACTTATGCTGTGATTTATACTATACATTATTTTAAAGATTTATTTTTATTGGAAAGTCAGATATACACAGAAGAGACAGAGAGGAAAGGGAGATCTACTGTTTGTTCGTTGATTCACTTCCCAAGTGGCCACAAAGGAGAACTGCACCAGTCTGAAGGCAGGAGCCAGCCTGGACCTTCTTTCTGGGTCTCCTGCACAGGAGCAGGGTGACAAAGCAAGGAGCTGGATGGGAAGTGGGCCACTGGGACACAAACCGGTGCCCATATTGGATCCTGGTGCATGCCAGGCAAGGACTTTACCTACTAGGCTACCATGCCAGGCCCATTGTTACACAGTTTAAAATATCTTCCTGTTAGATTTTCATAGCAGTTATTTCATGTTAGTGTGCAGCACGTCCCCAAGGATTTTACTGAAAATAGCTATGTCATTGTCTTGCCTGGCTCATGATTTTTCTATGATAATTGGTATTTCTGAATTCCTCAGTGTGTGTGTGGTTTTTTTTCTTATTTTGCTTTTGTTAAAAAGGGAGAAAATTAATACTAAGAAATATTATCTTGGTGTTTTTAGTATTGAAGAAATAGAGGAAATAGTCCTTTCCTAACGTGTTTCAAGAAACCACTAAATGCTCTTGTCTGTGATTAGTGCAAATATGTTGGAAGCTTTGTAACTCTAGCCAGTTCTCTTTCCCAACATTTACTTATTTATTTATTTTAGCTTGTTAGGTAACAGAGTATCATGGCTGCTTGCTGTTTCATTTAATATGTATTTAAATTACAAAAGCAAATAATCGTAGTTTTCCATGTAGTAGTGTAATAGATGCTGAAGGAAAGCAGAATCATCCTTTTGTTTTTTATTCCTTACAACTGATTTTTATGGCTTAATTTTTAGTGCCTGGTTAAAGAGATTCATGTTTTAATTTTTCATTGTAGGAGATGCTGAAGAAGTGTCATCTTTGTATGGAATCAATAGTACAAGCCAAAGATAGACAGGCTGCTGAAGCCAACAAAAATGCCAGCATCTTATTAGAGGAATTAGACTTGGAAAAGGTAATAGTGATGTTTAGATACACAAAGTACTCTTTGCCGTTCTGATTTTTCCTCCTTAACTTGTAACCTGTTTTTTTTTTTTTAATTTTTCTTTACTTTACATAGCACTAACGAGCTGTAGTTTTCTTCTTATAATCAAGTAACCACAGTTTTACTGCGTGAATCATGAAGATTGGGAAATAAGAACACTTAACCTCCGATTCTGAATTTCAGTGTTAGCTGTGTTTCTCTTAACCCTCCTCCATAGGTCTGTAATCGCACACCGACCAGAAGCGCCAGATGCAATACCATCTCGTATGCAACTGCCGAAATACAGTTACATTAAAGGTCTCTAGAGCAGTATCTTATGTGCATGGCTCACCTCTTTTCAAGACAGACTACAGCATCATTTCCATCTCCTCCCGTAGGTAGCATGTAATCCAAAGTAGCATTTAGTTCAGATAGTCCCAGAGTACCTTCTTGACTTCCCTTTTCTGCCAACTTTTAGAATTTTAATAGGAGTACTAATCACATCAGGGAAAAAAAACTGAGTCCAGTAGTGAGTATCACAGAGTACAAATTCTGTGAATTTTAATTATAATGAAAAATTATAAAATTTAACATGTAATAGTGGTATTTTTAAATTGATAAAGAATATACAGTGCTAATTGAATATGGTGTTAATTACACATGTATCCTCTTGGAGTCAAGCTGGGCCCATTTTTTGCTATATTACTGACTTTAAGCTATAGATTTCATCCTCAGAGAGAATGAGTTATTCTGACCATTTCATGTCAATTTAAACTCTTGAAAAGATAATTTTAGCAACACAGTTCCACATTTTTTTACTTTAATTCTTGTCATAGTAAAGTGAGCGTTTTTGGCCACTTTAGAGATTTACCTGCCTTCATTTATCTAACATTCTAAACCCCTTTTCATTCACTTAATTATCTTGTGTTTCCACCACAACAATATATATGTCACAAGTTCATAGGCATGAAAAAATTCTGAATCATGCAAGATTGTTATTTCTTTGTTTCCTCTTAGAGATTTATCAATTTATAATGATTCTAAGTGACTACGGAACGCCTTATAATAAGTTTGTTTTCAATTGTAATTCCCAATAATGTCAAAATAAATATACATTTACCACATTTAACTTCTATTTTGGTGCTTTTATTTCTGTGAAGTAAATTCCTTAAAGTGCAATAATATTTACAAGTGACCAATTCAATTAATGAATGTTTTTTTGCTTGCATTCTTGCCAGTGTTTCTTTTCTTTTTTTTTTTTTATTGTTATTAACATTGTATTATGTGATACAGTTTTATAGGCACTGGGGATTCCCCCCGCCCCTCCCATACCCCTCCCTCCATGGTGGATTCCTCCACCTTGCTGCATAACCACAGTTCAAGTTCAGTTGAGATTCCTTCATTGCAAGCATATACCTAGCATGAAGTCCAGCGTCTTATTGTCCAGATAAGTTCAGTGGCCTCTTGGGGAGACCTTCTCTGGTCTGAAGATAGATCCAGTCAGTTAAAAGCCCCAACAAAACCTCAGTATCAATATACAACATTATGGAATTAATTGACATAGTATTGGGTAAACAATATGTTAAAAATAATGCAAGTTCCATTTTTCGAAACATCTGGGTTGAGACAGTATCAATGACAGGTTCAAAAAATAACCAACAACCAAACAAAAATTACAGGTTAAATCAAGGCAAACATGTGGTGTCTAACCTTTTGGGATTCGCTCATTTCCCTTAGCATTATAGTTTCCAGTTGGGCCCATTTAGCCACAAAGAACTGCATTTTGTTTTTTTTAATAGCCGAGTAGTATTCCATGGTGTAGATGAACCAAAGCTTTCTTATCCAATCTTCTACTGATGGGCATTTCGGTTGCTTCCATGTTTTTGCAATTACTGATTGTGCTGCTATGAACATAGGGATGCATGTTGGTTTGTCGTAAAACAGGTGTTTTGGGTATATTCCTAGGAGTGCTATTGCTGGGTCATATGGTATGCAGATTTTGAGTTGTTTGAGTGTTCTCCAGACTGATTTCCATAATTTGCCAGTGTTTCTTGATGTTTGTTTTCTTTTGGAAAGAGTCTTCCCTTTCATTGAAATGGAATAAAATAAAGCTTTTTTTTTTTTTCAAATGTCATCTTTGAGTAATATTAGCCCTGAAAGATATAGGAAGTCTACCATCTTAATTGAATTATATATTTATATCAGTTCTTCCACATGCATGGTTTACTTCTGCAAATGGTTCTGAATGGGGGCACTACATATTCCAGGAGGCTTCAAAAGTTTAATGAAAAATACACAACTTATCTTGCCATACCAGTTTTCCTCAAAGTTTTTGAACTATCTTCTGAAGGGATTTTAAGCTATTATTGTATTTGGAAGCTTTTTTCAACCCAAGCATTTTTGCTCATCTTTGCCCTTCCATATCATTGCTTAGTTTTTTCCTCTGCTTCTACCTGCCTTTTATTTGTAAACTTTAAAGACCTTTTAAGGAGTGATGTCGAACATTTTAGAAATACATTTGTTCCACAGTCTTAGTTTTGCACATTTCATTTTGAAATTATTACTTCTAACTATCTACCAGCTTTACTCCTTTAAAATTTCTGCTTCCAACAGTCCTGCCAACACTGTACCTGCCAGTGGCTGGTCGGATGTTTCTGTCACTGCTAAGACTATTCTTTATCCCTATAGTTTTATTCTCACCTATACCCAGTAAACAGGTAGATTTAGAAAATTGCACTCAGCCTTGACTAAAGTGTTACTTTGATGCTAACCACTTAATCTACAAGGTAGATAAATCTTGTTATCTACCCCCTTAATATTCGGTGAGTTCAATCAGAAAGAAAAATTCTGTTTCTTACCAGTATTCCCTAAAGTGTATAACAATCATTACATTGTATTAGGCATTGTAAGTAATGCAGAATATAGAAGTTATGTGTAAAGGCTCTGTGCGTGTGTCATGCTATAGAAGGGATTGGAGATGTCGGTAGCTGCAGGGGTCCTGGAACCAACTTCACAGATACCAAGGAGGTGTCTGAATTACAATTAATGCCTACTGTTATCTTAGTTTAGTTTAGTCTCCCATTCATCCAGACCATATTTTCTTTGTCTTGTACCCTCACACTTCAGTACCTAATTTTCCTTTGCTTTCTATCACTTTTATCTTATACATTAGTGAGACAAATTGAAGCATCAGAAGAAAACTTCTAAAGCCTCCCCCCATTCCACCTACCCATCCAACAATACCTGCATCTGTATATTTCCTACCACTGACTAAGCTTTTGGTAGGCAGTTGCTGCATTTGCATGCTAGATCCTTTTGATTTTCCTACTTGGCAGCATTGTTTTAACAGTTTTCTCTCTCCTATTGTATTTCCTGCTTTCTTAGCCATAGTCCCACTTCTCTATTCCTCTTGATAACATACTTTCAAGGAGTTAGGTATTTTGGCAACTGCTTGGCTCATTAGATGGTCTTACCATTCCTAATTTTAAATGTCAGCAGAGCCAAAATTGCTAACCTAGACTCCTTTTCTGTGCTCTGCTCTCAGTAGATGTAATATTTACCCAGTATGTCCATTTACATGTCTAATTAGTTTATCTGATAATTGATGTATGCAAAATGAGCTACTGACCTTTGCCCACCACAAGCCCATAGCTCTTGTAATTACTGGGAGCCAAAAACTTTGAGATTGTCTGTCATTCCTCTGTAGGCTTCATTGTTTGGGGTAAGTTTTGCTAAATTTACCTGAAATAGTATCTAGAATCCTAACCACTTGAGTTGCTTCTCTGCCTGGTTCAAGCCATTAATATAGTTTCTTAGCTATGTTACTGCATTCAGCATTTCACTGGTCCTCTGGGTTCTATCGTTATTTGCACTCTGTTTTTCTGTGTAGCACTTAAGAGTGATCCTCTTGAATCATTTAGCTCAAAGTCACATGACAGCTCAACAGAGACTCTCACATTCCTTGTCAATTTCCCTGATTACAGTCTCTAGAAAAGCTCTGGGTCATCCAGGGTTGGGGAGCATTTCTGTCTGTAAGCCTAGAAAACATTACCAGCTTATTTGAGTATAAATGAAAAGTCAGGTTTTCTACTAGGCCTTCACTGATGATCCTATTTAAAATCCAAATTCTGCTTATTACACATACAGTTCTAACCTGCTGCTACTTTCCTTTTTCTTTAAGACCTGTTTATTTGAAAGTAAGACAGGGAAAGACAGAGATGAAAGGAGAGTGCTCCATCTCCTGATTCATGCTCCAGGTGGCCGTGGTGCTTAGTATTAGGCCAAAGTAAAGCCAAGAGTTTCATCTGGGTCTCTCATTTGGGTGCCAGGGTTAAATACACGTGGGCTATCTTCTGACACTTTGCCCAGAATTGAAGTGGAGCAGCCTGCCCTTGCCTTGGATCAGTGCCCACATGGAAAGCCAGCATTGTAATCAGCATTACCTGCTGTGCTTCTGCACTGGCTCTTTCCTTTTCTACATACTTTTTTTTAACAGTACGTACTCCTTATCTACGATTTTCGCATGTATGGGTTCAACTGTGGGTCTAAAATACTGGTTTTCAGTAGCTACATCAATAGTGAACCTGCACAGGTCCCTTTTCTTGATACTATTTACTAAACAATACAATAAGTACTTATTTGGTAGCAACTATTATTATAATCGGGAAATGATCTAAAGCATATGGAAATATATATGTTTTAAGAGCTATTTATTTTTATTGGAAAACTAGATCTACAGATGGAAAAAAAAGAAAGAGATCTATCTGCTGGTTCAGTCCCCAAATGGCCAAGATGGCCAGAGCTGATTCCTTCAATCTGAAGCCAGGAGCCAGGAGGCTCTTCTGGCTCTCCCATGCTGGTGCAGGATGCCAAGACTTTGGGCCGTCCTCCATTTCTTCCCAGGCCAGAAGTAAGGAGATAGATAGGAAGTAGAGCAGCCAGGACATGAACCTGTGTCCCTATGGAATCCTCGCACTTGAAGCAGGTGTATTAGCTAACTGAACCATTGTGCCAGGCCCTGTATGTGTCTTATAAAAGGAGTTAAGCATCAGGTATCCTGGAACTAATCCTCTTCCATCATTGAGGAACAACTGTTACTTTATTGTGTTTCTATACATTACTTGTCTGTGACTGTATATGCAGAAAAGTGAGCAAAGACTTTTTTAAAGAGGTCACACTATAAAATGGACTCATTGTTAGTGGCAGCCAAGTCATTTTCTAATCTGATGTTCAGTAAACAGACATTTGAAAATAAAACTTATGTAAAATGCACAGCTTAGGGAGAAACAGTCTAAAATAAAAAAATTTAACTTAGAAACCTGGGTAATTGAAGGCAAATTGGAATTGTGAACTATACTGAGAGAAGTACCTGGAAAGAATATTAAGACTTGACTATTTGGAATTTACCATGTAGTCCTTGAAGAAGCATGGAAGATAACTGCATCCTGTTTCCTTTTTTAAATGTATTAAGAAAACAATCATAATTTGGAAATTTGAAAAAAATTTTAAGCAAACTATTCATTTTTTTACTCCAGAACCCTGGCAGAGGTAAACAAAATTATTTTACTTATCATATCCTCTACTTTTCAGTCCTTACTGACAAGACCTCTTTGTGATGTTTATCAAAGTTGACTTCACCTTTCCTTTACCGTTGGCTGCTTTCCTGCACCTGATTAAACCTTCCAATAGTCTCAGGGAATTTTTCCTTTATTTTTAAAACTTAATTTCAGAGGCTATGTAACAGAGATCACATATCCTACTTGTTAGCTGCCTGAATGGCTGCCTAAGCCAGGGACTCCATCCACGTATCCTGTGTAGGAGGGAGAGGCCCAAGGATGCGGGTCTTGGTTTGCTGTCCTCCCGAGGGCAGTCATCTGAAGCTGTGGCGATTCACGCCTTGCTTTGTAATGTTAGACAATTTCTCTTTCACACAGTCACTGACCATGTATATAAAACCCAGTTAAAGCTTTTCCTCTCTAGTGACTGATTTGTTTTTAACCATCTGTAAGCCCTCAGGCTTCTTCAGTCTACCTTTTAACCCATAAATTGTCTTGAGTTTTGAGAGCTCTGTGCCATATATGTGCAGTTGAACTCTTTTTGCAGCTGTAGCTGGGATCTCCACACAAAAAAACAATCTTAGAACCTCTGAATTTCTGCCACAATCTTTAGTGAACCCAAAATGACTGTCAAAGCACCAAATTTAGGTATATGACTCTTAGACTGGACTTTAACCCCGGCTCAGATTACTGTAACCAAAAGACCAGCCACTGTGTTGACTGAATGGTTTAAGCCTTAAAGCACTTGCATACCCAAGCCTGTGTCACACCCAAATTCTTTAATTTACCTGGAGCTCATCAGCCCCACACCCACAGATATGCCAGATAGTTTGGGATGAAATTTTACTTTCTGACTTAAAAGTTTTTTTATCTAAAACAAAAAACAGAAAACTTCCAGTCTTAAGAACCGAAATAATTAAGCATTGCCTTTAGACAAGTTCAAAATTCAGGCAAAGTAAAAAACTCATTCTGGCTGACCCCAAGTCTTTAACTTCACTGAGTGTTTTGATCTCCTGCAAAACCATCTCCTCTGCACATTTCTTAAGCCCTTTGGCTTAAGCTGCTTTGGCTTTTTTTTTAATTACATTGCATTAGGTGACACAGTTTTAGGCACTGGGATTCCCCCTCCCCCAACACTCCCCACCTGGTGGATTCCTCCACCTTGCTGCCTTGGCGTTGGCTTGTTTTTCATGCTACACCCTTTCCCTTCACTCCACTTTCTCTCTTTCCCTTACACTTACCACATTCCACAAAGTCTCAGAATTACAGCCTCCTTCACGGGGATGCATTTGCAGAAAACACGTGAAGACCACACTTGAACTGCAGACAACTGGTTACCTCCATGTATTTGGAAAAAGCTGAGTCACAGGTGCCTAATTCCCTCTTCAAACTCACCAATCAGATACTACTCCCCCATCCCCCTCCTGTGACCTAGGGAGTGAAGGTCGTTCATTGCCAGGTTTTCCCCTTGTTTCTGAAAAGGTAAGGGTACCTCCTTTCCTGATCTAACTGGAGCTGTGCTTGCAAATTATCATAGTCTTTATTTTTTCTCCCTAAATATGTTCTTTCTTAAAACTATGTGTCTGAGAAAATACTGGTGTTCTATAGGTTCTGCTTTTCAGTGTATTTTATGTCAGGGTGTAGGAATCAGCAAAGTGGGCCAAACCCTTTCATACAAGTAACAAACGTAAAAAAGGCCCAGCTCATTGGCTAGGATCCCAGACAGGTGCTATTTGTGTCTCTGCTGTTCCACTGCCCATCCAGCTCCCTGCTTGTAGCCTAGGGAAGCAGTAGAGGATGGTCCAAAGCTTTGAGACCCTGTATCTGGGTGGGAGACTTGAAAGAAGCTCCTGGTTCCTGCCTTTGGATCAGCCCTGCTTTGGCTCTTTTAGCCACATGGTAACAGGCAAACAGAAGAGCTTTCTCTCTGTGTTTCCTTTTCTAACTGCCTCTCCAATAAAAATAAATCTTTGGCGTTTGAAAAAAAAAAGGCAAAAGCAGAGACCTAGAAAATGCAACAAAACACTTCTTTCAAATTTTGGTTATAGTACCATCAGACTTTAAATTTTTGACATTAAAATAAATAATCTTTTTAACACATCTTTTAAAATCTTCCGCTTTTTCCAGTTCTGCCCTATTATGGTAATCAGTTTGAAGCCTTTTATTGGTCTCCTCTCTTTTTTTTTTAAATTTTTTTATTTTCAAATTGATGCAGATGCCTCCTTCACAGATGTGATCATAGGTCTTATACTTTTTCTAATAGATGTAAATGGTGTTTCTCATTCATAGAGTATTTCTCACTGTTTACTTGGTATTCTGTGAATCAGTACCTTTTCCTTGCAATCATGTTTCCATTGCAATCTTGTTCCCATTCATCATTATGATCAGTTTTGTAATGGAAATACTTAAACCTTTTTTACTTCACCAGAGAATAATTTTGTAGAATAGATTCTTAGGATGAATATTTGGGATTTTGATAGATGGCTTATCTTCCTAAACTTGTACTGATATAAATGTTGTCTGCTAAAGCTTTGTCAAATTTGTGCACACAAATTTTACTTTTGTTATTTTAACTTGTATTTTTCTTTAGTGGCTATAAAGCTAAGTATAGTTTACTGTTTAAAATTAGATTGTGTTTATCATTAATTTGATGTCCTTAGAGTGGTTTGAATGTGATCTTGATCAAGAACTGAATTAAAATGGATGAGTTTCAATTTTTTATGGTAATGCTGTTCACTTAAGATAAAAGGACATCATGAAACTTTTTCTCCAGGGTAAATTCCAGTGTTGTATTTCTGTTTCACTGATCTTTTTAACAGTTAAGGGAAGAAAGCCGGAAGCTGGCTTTGGCTGCCAAAAGAGAAAAGAGAAAGGAAAAGAGAAGGAAGAAAAAGGAAGAACAGCGAAGAAAACTAGAAGAAATTGAAGCCAAAAATAAAGAAAATTTTGAACTCCAAGCTGCTCAAGAAAAAGAAAAGCTTAAAGTTGAAGGTATTTTCTCCAAATAGTGATCCAATCTGTTTCACAAAATAGATTCAATTCTAGATAACATTTATTTAAATAGCTGTCACTTGAAAGATCAGAATGCACTTAAGTCATTGCATCTGTAAGTTGTTTTTGTGCTTTTTCATTTATTGACTCCTAACTTTTAATTATGAAGAATTTCAGACCTCTAAAAAATGTTTATGGTTATAAGATTGTTAACATTGGCCAGTGTGGCCCTAATGTGTCAATAAAGATAATAGTAATATTTCCAAAAAATAAAGATTGCTAGCATTTTACTGTATTTACTTTGTCATTGCTAAAGAGCTGTATGCATTTTTTTCTGAGCCATCTGAAATTGTGTTTACCCAACTTGCATTTACCCAAAAATATTTCAACATACATCCCAAAAATACATAATTACATAATTCTAATATTGTTTCTAATACCTAAAAGAAATTTATACTAATTCCATAATGTCATGTATAATTCACCATATTATGACTTCCACATGGGCATATAGTGGTAGCCTAGTGGGTAAAGTCCTCGCCTTGCACATAACAGGATCCTGTATGGCCACTGGTCTGTGTTCCGGTAGCCCCACCTCCTATCCAGCTCCCTGCTTTGGGACTCTGCACCTGCATGGGAAACCTGAAAGAAGCTCCTGGCTCCTGGCTTCAGATTGGCCTCGGCCATTATTGCCGCTTGAAGAGGGAACCCAGAATAGAAGAACTTTTTCTCTGTCTCTCTCTCTCTCTCTCTGTATATCTGCTTTTTGAATAAGAAAGAATAAACCTTTTTTTTAATATTTATTTTTATTACAAAGCCAGATATACGGAGAGGAGAGACAGAGGGAAAGATCTTCCATCTGATACGCTCCCCAAGTGACCACAATGGCTGGTGCTGTGCCGACCTGAAGCCAGGAGCCAGGAACATCTTCCAGGTCTCCCACGCGGGTGCAGGGTCCAAAGGCTTTGGGCCATCCTCGACTGCTTTCCTGGGACACAAGCAGGGAGCTGGATGTGAAGTGGAGCTGCAAGGATTAGAACTGGCGCCCATATGGGATCCCAGCATTTTCAAGTTGAGGACTTTTGCCACTAGTCCACAGCACTGGGCCCAAGAAGAAATAAATCTTTATCAACCAAAAAAAATAGAAGACGGCGACGAATTGCATAAATGAATTATTTCAAGCGAGGTTGTAATTGTTTAAAACATACAGAGAGGGAGAGACAGAAAGGATTTTTTTTACGTGGTGGCTCACAGATGGTCTGAAACCCAGGGCTGTTCCAGGCCAAATCCATGAACTAGACGTTTCTCCCAGGTCTCCCATATGTGTGGAAGGGACAAAAACAGTAGGACCCTTTCCTGCTGCTTTTCCTGAACTCTTGGCAAGGAGCTGGATCAGAAATGGAACCCTAGGATAAGAACCAGCACCCATAAGGGATTCTAGTGTCACCGGCACTGGCTTTACTTAATAGACTGTAACACCAGCCCCCTACTTTGGGAGTGTGTGTTTGTGTGCTACTTATGTGAAATTATCCATAAATACTTGAATATATACTTCCCCCAGAAAAGCAGAAAGGGACCTTGTTTTACCTAATTGCAGAGACATTACTGTACCTAAGCTTGATAATTGTATAGCGTATTTAAGTATATATGTTTTCCAAGTTTTCTCAAAAATATTCCTTATGACTATGTACTGTGTGTTGGATAGAACTTAGGGGTACAGATCATATCCATCTTACTGGTACTGAATGCTTGATTGCCAGGTGACTTTTTAGACATGAAACGACTCTTGAGCTCTCTGGTTTTGTTTTGTTCTTCAAGGCACTTGAAGCTAAAAATATTCAGGAAAGTTTTAGAACTTGCCGATTCATATTTCTACTTTTTCAGATGAGCCTGAAGTCTTGACTGAGCCGCCAAGTGCCACAACCACAACTACCATAGGTATATCTGCAACCTGGACAACTTTGGCAGGTTCCCATGGTAAAAGAAATAACACCATAACTACAACCAGTTCAAAGAGGAAAAACAGAAAAAATAAAATTACTCCAGAAAATGTTCAAATTATATTTGATGATCCACTACCAATTTCATACAGTCAGCCAGAGAAGGTGAATGGAGAATCCAAAAGCAGCAGTACCAGCGAGAGTGGGGACAGTGATAACATGAGGATTTCCAGCTGCAGTGATGAAAGCAGTAATAGCAACAGCAGTCGGAAGAGTGACAATCATTCACCAGCTGTGGTCACCAGCACAGTGACCAGCAAGAAGCAGCCATCCGTTCTTGTCACATTTCCAAAGGAAGACAGAAAACCTGTTTCTGGCAAGACCTCAGTAAAGTTAGTTTCAATATTTCTTTTAACTATTTACGATATCTTCACAAAATATTTTTGCAATGCAAATTGAATTAGTAAACTTACAAAATAAGAATTTCTCTGATGTTTAAAAAAACAGTTGAAGATTACTGTTACTTTTTACATTAATGAGAGATCGAACTGTTTTAAATATGTTTTTTTTATTGTTAAACTTCTTCATGAAAAGTATCAATAATAGTTACACAGAGTTCATTCCTCTGGTTCACCTCTGGGTAAATGTTTTCTCTAATGTATTAAAATTGATTCCTCCTATTAGTAGCCTGAATATAAAAGAGGAATGAAAAAGTCTTCATTAGTTCACCATAATTTCATCCAAAGAAAGTAGAATCATGTATATCATTCAAAAATGCTATGTCTAATATATATTTGCTACACTTTTCCTCTCTTTGTTGAAGATTGTCAGAGACTATCAATGAAGGGACCAGTAATTCTCTGTCTACTTGCACAAAGTCTGGTCCATCTCCCCTTTCATCTCCAAATGGGAAGTTAACAGTAGCAAGTCCGAAGCGTGGTCAGAAGAGGGAAGAAGGATGGAAAGAAGTTGTAAGAAGGTGAGTGCTTTGATAGTTTTCTTACCCTTTATTTATTATTATTATTATTATTATTATTATTATTATTATTATTATTAATTTGAAAGGCAGAAGTCTTCTGTCCCCTCTTCACTCCCCAAGTATCTGCAGTAGCCAAGGTTAGATCACGTGAGGAGCCAAGAACTCATTGTGAGCCTCCCATGCAGGTGGAAGGAACCCACATATGTGAGCAATCAACGGCTTCCTCCCAGGGAGTGCATTGGAAGGAAGCTGGGGGTATTTTGTTAATGGTACTATGGGTTAAGCCATTACTTAGGGCAGACATTCCATATCTGACTGCTGTTTCAAATCCTGTTTATTCAGCTTCAGATCCAGCTTCCCCCATGGGCCTGGAAGTGCAGTGTATGATGCCCCAAGTGCTTGGGTCCCTGCTACCCAACTACTCCTTTGGGTAGGGTCCAGGCTTGACTGTTATAGGCATTTGGAAAGTGAATCAATAGATAAAACATTATCCCACTCCTCTTATCCTTCCCCTGGTCTCTCTCTCCTTCTCTCACCCTTTCTCTTTGTCGCTCTACCTTTGAAGTAAATTTTTAAAATAAAGCTTTTAAGAGGAACCCATTCCTCTGATAAGTCGTCCCAGTATCCTAACGAAGTATTTCTCACTTTACAGTTAAATTCTTTCTACTGTTCCCAAGGTTGTAAGTAAACTGACAGCAAAGGCTGAATCTGGCCAGAAAGAGGCAATCTTACATCACATTTGAAATTATGAAAAAGCTGTTAAAAATTGGAAGATTTTTTTTAAAAGATTTATTTTTATTATTTTTTTATTGGAAAGGCGGATAGACAGAGAGGAGAGACAGAGAGGAAGATCTTCCATCCGATGACTCACTCCCTAAGTGAGCGCAACGGACGATGCTATGCCAATCCGAAGCCAGGAGCCTCTTCCGGGTCTCCCGTGTGGGTGCAGGGTCCCAAAGCTTTGGGCCGTCCTCGACTGCTTTCCCGGGCCACAGGCAGGGAGCTGGAAGGGAAGCGGGGCTGCCGGGATAGAACCAGCACCCATATGGGATCCCGGGCGTGCTAGGCGAGGACCTTAACCACTTGCGCCACCGCGTCGGGCCCAAAAATTGGAAGATTTTATGTAACAAAGTGAAACACTTATGATGCATGTTGGGCCCCAGTATGTATTGGAATTTGCTGAAGAACTAGTTTAAGTTGTGTATTATTCAACTTTGTAATCCCAGAGCCTAGTACGTAGCTTATATATATCTGTACTTGTCATCTGAAGAATAAGTTTGCCTTTATAAATGTTGATTTAATTCTATCTTCACATCACAGGATAGCTTTATCTCAAGGGTTTTAGGATAAATATTTATGAATAATGTACTACAAATTGCATAGGAATTTTGAAAAAATACATGTTAAAGAGTACAATCGTGACATTCAAAAGCTGGTAAAGGATGCGATGCCTTTAAAATCCTTGGATATCAGTAGGATGTGGTCTATTATGTGTTAACTTACTTTAAAGAACTTTCCACTGAACACAGTACCCTAGTGGTTAAAGTCCTCACCTTACCTGCCCAGGATCTCAGATGTGCTCCAGTTCCTATCCTAGCAGCACTGCTTCCCATCCCGCTCCCTCCTTGTGGCCTGGGGAAGCAGTCGAGGACAACCCAAAGCCTTGGGACCCTGCACCCATCTGGGAGAACTGGAAGAGCTCCTGGCTCAGCTCTGACTGTTGGGGCCAGTGAATTGACAGAAAAGCTTTGTCTCTGTATATTTGACTTTCCTATAAAAATAAATCAATCTTTACCAACAAAAATAATCAAAAAGAACTTTCCAGAAAACCCATAAAAAATTAAAATTTTCAATATATGAAACCAGGTTTGTATGAAATATAATGAATTAAATTTACTACTTTCAACCCCCAGATGCACCATATGATTGGTTGGTTGGGTTTTTATGTTTTAGGTACCCTTCACATTGTCTCTAACACATACATTCTCACTAATGCATTTCATACTCTGTTGTGCTAATTGGAGTATTTTCCAGAGAAAATTAAGATGATTCCATTTTTCTGTGTGTATTTAAGGGTTTATTTATATTTATTGGAAAGTCAGAGAGGAGAAACAGAGAGGAAGATCTTCTGTCCGATGATTCACTCCCTTCATTCTCCAAGTGACTGCAATGGCCAGAGCTGAGCTGATCTGAAACCAGGAGCTAGGAGCCTGTTTCATATCTCCCATGTGGGTGCAGGAGCCCAAGGCTTTGGGCCATCCTTCACTGCTTTCCCAGGCCACAAGCAGGGAGCTGGGCAGGAGGTGGAGAGGCCAGAAGAGCCAGTGCCTGTCGCTGTCCCGCAATGATGGCCTTGGTGCATGGAGCCGATAATAACACACGTGGACCCTGACTGATGGTCAAAAGCCGAAGTTTATTAGTGGCATCAGACTTTATACACTGAGGGTTATGTGGGATAAGGGAGGAAGTATTGAGCTCATCAACAAAACCCAGTAACAATTTATATGCTTTTGTTTGGAACTCCTTTTATCTTGAATATTCCACCAAGTGTTCTCACACACATATTGTCCATTCAACTGTTCTTATACTAATGATATCCAATCAGGTGTACAAAAGGTGGCCATTTGGTTGTTCTCATGCAAATATTATCCAATCTGTGCTCCCTGACCTTCTAGGGTCACAGTGTCCTCCTACAAGTGCCCATGTTGTATTCCAGCACTTGTAGGAGGAGGATTAGCTAATTGAGCCATTGGTTCAGTCCTCTATATGTATTTAAGATTTTGGTATTCAAAGGAATTCTTTACTAATTTGGAAAAAATATTTTTTTATTTTCTTTATAGTAATTATTTTTATTGGAAAGGCAGATTTATAGAGAACAGGAGATACAGAGAGAAAGATCTTCTGTTCACTGGTATACTGCCCAAGGACTACCCAGAACTGAGCCAATCAGGAGCGGTAGCTTTTCCACATTTCCCATATGGATGCAGTGTCCCAAGGTTTTAGGCTGTCCTCTACTACTCTCCCAGGCCAGAAGCAGGGAGCTGGGTGGGTGGTGAAACAGCTAGGACATTAACTATATGTAATTTTATGATAACTTGATGCATGCAAAGCAATGATTTTTAGCCACTGGGCCTGGAAATAATTGCTACTCTCTGATTTTCATGTCCTTTAGGGAGAAAAGGAATTATGAAGTAAATGAGCTTTATGCACCAAAGGATAGATATATATCTTACCTTTGAGACGTAGGAAAATTTTATGTTACATATTCTAGTTTTATTTGTTAATTACATAACATAATTGATTCTCTTAGAATTATGCTGTTCTTAAAGAAGCATTCTTTAATTACTTATCTGAAATTTACATCTATTTTTATGGAACCTGAATGGTCATAATTAATGTGTAATCTTATAAAAGTTAAGTCAATTTACTATTTTTACCCCAGTAGACTCTTTTTTCTTTGCATTGCTATCATCCTTAGCAAGTTTCCGTATTTGGAGAAAACCATTTTAATGCTTCTAGACATGTTCAGGAAACACTGAAGTTATTAATACTATTCTTAAAATGATATATATTAAAATTTTTTCTTTTAAAGAATGAATAAAACACCAGAAGGTAATCTGAAAGCAATGCTTTTTGACCTTTTTGAGCTAGATAGATTAGGTGACTGTGACTTCATGAGCATATTTTGTGGGAATGTTCATGACATATTGTAGTTTTCTAACTTGGTGTCTGTATAATCCGTTAAAGTAGGAAGGGATCTGTACCTGTCACATTTGCTGTTAATGAATACATGGGAAGGATACTAGTCAGCAAAGCAAATGAGATGAGGAGCTGTGGTAGTTAGTTGGTCACTAGCGTTTGCCTTTTATCTGTTCATCTGGAGTGAGAAAGAAGAAAATTAAAGTTACCTTCATCGGGCCCGGCGCGGTGGCGCAAGTGGTTAAGTCCTCGCCTTGCACGCCCGGGATCCCATATGGGCGCCGGTTCTAATCCCGGCAGCCCCGCTTCCCTTCCAGCTCCCTGCCTGTGGCCTGGGAAAGCAGTCGAGGACGGCCCAAAGCTTTGGGAACCTGCACCCATGTGGGAGACCCAGAAGAGGCTCCTGGCTTCGGATCGGCATAGTATCGGCCCGTTGCGGCTCACTTGGGGAGTGAATCATCGGACGGAAGATCTTCCTCTCTGTCTCTCCTCTCTGTATATCTGCCTTTCCAATAAAAAATAATAAAAATAAATCTTTAAAAAAAAAAAAAAGTTACCTTCATCTATCTTTTTGTCTTTCAAACAGGTCAAAGAAAGTATCCGTTCCATCAACTGTAATATCCAGAGTAATTGGAAGAGGAGGCTGCAATATCAATGCTATTCGGGAGTTCACTGGTGCACACATAGATATTGATAAGCAGAAAGACAAGACTGGAGACCGAATAATAACCATAAGGCAAATCTTCAATTTTCTTCCATTGTTTTATTACACTGTAGTGTATGAATGATTCACTGTACCAATAAATGTCACGTATTATGTGCTTACTGCCATAAAACATTATCCAAAAATAGTGATTTGAGTTTTTGTGGAACTTTGTGCTTAATGATAGTCTTGTTTCAAATGTGTATTTTGTGAGTTTGAGATAGTTTTTTTTTTCCACTACTGAAATACATTCTTGTGAAATGTTTTAGGAGTTTGATATGGAGTATGTCTGTGTGTGAGCACTTGTGAGAAAAGTTTTTAGAATCTTTTGTATAAATAAGCCTCACGTTTTAATTTTGTTTTGAGACTTTTTAAAGAGTGGACTTTGTAGTTTCTCAAGTTAGACTTCGAGATTTATTATTCTAAAATTGCAACATTAGAATTTGAGTTCAGTAATAGATTTAAAATGAAAGTGACAAAAGAATTAACTTATATATGTGTTATTTGAGAGGCAGAGTGGCAGGGGGAGAGAGAGATCTGCAGTCCACTAATTCACTCCCCAGATAGCCGCAACAGCCTGAGGTGCGCCAGCTCACAACCAGAAGCCAGGAGTTCTATCTTGATCTCCTATGTGACTGGCAGGGACAGAAGTATTTGGCCTATCATCTGCTGCCTCCTCTGCCTGTTAGCAGAAAACACCATATAAATATGGTGTTTCATATCACATATGGGAGTCCAAAGTGGCAGTTGTACCTCCTGTGCCGTGACACCCCTCCAAGTGAAAAATGTAAACTTTTCTTATATAACTTGTAGATTTCTTTCTCCTAAGTATCTCTGAAATAAAGATAATATTTAAAAATCGCAAGATTATAAGAAGATGTATTTAATGATTTTAATTAAAGTCATTAAATTTAAATTTAAAAACAAAAGATTCGTAAGGCATTTAATGGCAATTAAGACTTAAAAGCCAGATGCTTTGGGGCTGTCGTTGACATGGGAAAGCCACTACCTATGTAGCTGGCATCCTATGCAGTGACATTGAAGCACACCCAGCTCTCTGCTAACGTGCCGAGGAAAGCAGCAGGAGATGATGGCCCAAGTCCTTGAGCTCTTACACCCAGAAGCTCCTGCCTACAGCCTGGCCCAGACTTGGTCATTGTGGCCATTTAGGGAATAAGCCAGTGGATGCAAGGTTTCCCGTCTCTCTCTGCCTTCCCTTCATTCTTTGTAACTCTGCCTTTCAAATAAAATACATTATGAAAAATATGATGCAGTTGGGCTGATACTCAAGTCTATCTGTAAAGTAGGGAGATAATTGACCAATTTTGTTTTCTGTTTATCCCCTTTCCTTCTGTCTTGACATTTCTCTGAAATAGTTTGGTATCCACAGCTTGCCTTAGCTAAATAAAAGTGAAGTAGATACCCTTTTTGACTAATTTTTCCTTTGGGTCTCCGTAAGACTTTCACTTAAATATTCTCTTGAAGAGTCTCACTGGATTCAGTATCATGGCCATTGTTAACATTATTGGGATTCTTCTTTCTTTTTTCTTTTTTCTTAAAGATTTATTTTTTATTTTTTATTGGAAAGGCAGATATACAGAGAGGAGAGACAGAGAGGAAGATCTTCCATCCGATGATTCACTCCCCAAGTGAGGGCAACGGCCGATGCTATGCCGATCCAAAGCCAGGAGCCTCTTCCGGGTCTCCCACATGGGTGCCCGGTCCCGAAGCTTTGGGCCGTCCTCAACTGCTTTCCCAGGCCACAGGCAGGAAGCTGGATGGGAAACAGGGCTGCTGGGATTAGAACTGGCGCCCATATGGGATCCTGGGCGTGCAAGGCAAGGACCTTAACCACTGCATCATCACGCCAGGCCCAATTCTTCTCTTTCTTAAAAACAAGTTTAAAAAAAAATACATTGAAAGAGAGCCCATCTGTTGACTTATTCCCCAAATACCTACGACTAGCCAGAGCTGAGTCAGGGTGGGGCAGATAGTAGCTAGGAGCCCAAAACTCGATTTAGTCCTTCCACGTGGGTGGCAGAAAATCATTCACTTGAACCATGACTGCTGCTTTCCTGATTCTGTATCAACAGCAAACTGAAATCATAAGCCAAAACTGGAAGTCATGTACCCAGGCCTTTGGACATGCAGCAGGGTATCTTGGCTATTGGGCTAAACTTCTGCCCTCCTTCCCTTGATTTGAGACATCTTCCCACAGCAATTATAATAATTATCCTTCTAGTAGAGAAATTACTCATGAGTGTGTATTAGATGAGGACACGAAGGTAGGAGAATTTAAGGTAAATACTATTTTCTCAGTTTTTTCGTACTGTTTTTAGTATTATCAATTTAAAAGTAACATTTTGAGGGTTTTTTTTTTTTTTTAAGTTTTTTTTTGTTTTATTGGAAAGTCAGATTTACAGAAAGAAAGAGACAGAGAAAGATCTTCCATTCACTGCTTCACTCCCCACGTGGCCACAAGGGCTGGAACTGAGCCTATACTAAGGCAGGAGCCCAGAGTTTCTTTTGGGTCTCCCATGCGGATGCAGGGTCCCAAGCCTTCGGGCCATCTCTACTGCTTTCCTAGGTTAGGCCAGAAGCAGGAAGCTGGATGGGAATTAGAGGAGCCGGGATACAAACTGGCACGTGTATGCAATCCCAGTGTATGCAAGGCAAAGATTTTAGTCATTAGGCTACCGCATTGGGCCCAACTTATATGCTTTTATGTGCGATATTCTTCTAATTACAGTGTGTTTTGTAGTAATAGCATGGCTTCTTTGTCTGAGGGAGCAATAGTAAAATGAATTTTTAGGAAACAAATTATTTTATTCTTCTGAATGATATCAAGATTATTTGGGACAGTTTAATTTTTTTTGTGTGGCTATAAAATTGCTTTTTAACTTCTAGGTACACACACACACAGTTGAATGTAGACCTCATGTGATCAGAAGTAGGAGAAATTAAACCTAATTTTTTTCGGTTAACTTACAGGGGTGGCACTGAATCAACAAGACAAGCAACCCAGTTAATCAACGCTCTTATCAAGGATCCAGACAAAGAAATTGATGAACTTATCCCAAAGAATCGTTTGAAAAGCTCCTCAACAAATTCCAAAATAGGGTCATCAGCACCGACCACCACTGCTGCTAACAGCTCCTTAATGGGAATTAAGATGACGACTGTAGCTCTGTCATCCACATCGCAAACTGCCACAGCACTCACTGTGCCTGCAATTTCTTCTGCATCCGCTCACAAAACCATTAAGAACCCAGTGACCAACGTGAGGCCTGGTTTTCCAGTCTCTCTCCCATTAGCCTACCCTCCTCCACAGTTTGCACATGCTTTGCTTGCTGCTCAGACTTTCCAGCAGATCCGTCCACCAAGGTTGCCCATGACCCACTTTGGGGGTACTTTTCCACCAGCTCAATCCACTTGGGGTCCTTTTCCTGTCAGGCCTTTGAGCCCTGCCAGAGCTACTAACTCACCTAAGCCTCACATGGTGCCTCGCCATAGCAATCAGAATAGCAGTGGTTCTCAGGTGAATTCAGCAGGTTCTTTAACTTCAAGTCCAACAACTACAACCAGTTCATCAGCTTCAACGGTGCCTGGTTCATCTGCAAATGGCAGCCCAAGTTCGCCTTCTGTTAGAAGGCAGCTTTTTGTCACGGTTGTGAAGACATCCAATGCCACCACCACAACAGTCACAACCACCGCAAGCAACAACAGCACTGCACCCACCAACGCCACATATCCTATGCCTACTGCCAAAGAACACTATCCAGCATCATCCCCATCTTCCCCATCACCACCAGCCCAGCCAGGAGGCGTTTCTAGAACTAGCCCTTTGGATTGTGGCTCAGCATCTCCGAATAAAGGGGCATCTTCTGAACAGGAAGCAGGTAGTCCGCCAGTAGTAGAAGCAGCAAACAGTAGGCCGCCCAACAGCAGCAGTTCTTCTGGGACTTCATCAGTTCATTCTACTCCACAACAGCCTCCGGGACCTGCTTCCCAGGAGCCAAGACCATCTCTTCAGCAGTCTCAGGTTCCTGCCCCGGAAGTTAGAATGACTGTTCCTCCTTTAGCAACAACAAGTTCTGCTCCAGTGGCGGTGCCTTCTACTGCCCCAGTGACTTACCCTTTGCCTCAGACACAATTGGGATGCTCCCAGCCTGCTCCTAAAATGGAAGTCCCTGCTATTAGACCACCTGCTCATGGCACAACTGCCCCTCACAAGAATCCAGCTCCAGTGCAGAATTCATCTGTTGCAGTCCTCAATGTCAATCACATTAAAAGACCTCACAGTGTTCCCTCTTCTGTCCAGCTACCTTCGACCTTAAGTACACAAAGTGCTTGTCAGAATTCAGTACATCCAGCAAGTAAGCCCATTGCTCCCAACTTCACTGCCCCCTTACCATTTGGGCCATTTAGCACATTGTTTGAGAACAGTCCTACTTCTGCTCATGCCTTCTGGGGAGGATCTGTTGTTTCATCTCAGTCAACACCAGAATCTATGCTGTCAGGAAAATCTTCATATTTGCCAACTTCAGATCCTTTGCATCAGTCTGATACTTCCAAAGCACCAGGCTTTAGACCACCTTTACAGAGACCTGCTCCAAGTCCCTCAGGTGAGTTTGTATTTTCTAATTTCTCTAACTGCCTGTTAGATGGGGAAGTTCTCGGCCATCTTGATACTGTTTTTAGTCTATGGCAAGGTTGTGGCCACAGAGGTTGTATTTAGTGAACTGTTGTGTTACTTGTGTACTAAATTGTTAACCTGTAAATGCTGAAGTAAATTTTTATCTTGAATTTTCTGTTAATAAGAGCTTTTCATGGACATGCATTGCTCTCAATTATGTAAATAGTATTAAAAAGAAAACTAAAAATTGGGGGGGGGGGATTCTTTTATGTGGTTTGTTTTTTTCTCTTGAGTGCCTGGGTAGGAATTCGCCGCAACAGTTATGATGTCACTTAGGACCCCTTGTGGGTGTGAGGACCAGCACGTGGGCTGTTTGCTGCTGCTGCTGCTGCTGCTGCTGCTGCTTGACTAACTAGTGGAGAGCTGCATCAGGACTGGAATCCCTGAGACTCAAACTGGCACCCATACGGGATGCTGGCATAACAGATGGTGGTTTTACCTGCTATATTGCAATGGTGGCCTCACTACTGTATTTTAATCTAAACAAGTAATTAAAGTAATTAAAGATAATCTGTGCAAGATATTGACATACTGAGGTCCATTGGCCAAATTTAGCATGCTGTGTGCTTAAATGCTTAATACTTGTTATTGTTGGACAAAAAATGTAAAATTTAATAGGCATTGCATACTATTTATGACTAGTTTCACACTATAACAAAATTATATAGTTTGAATCAAAACTAATTAGGATTTGGGTTTTTACTGAGAAGTTCCCTATCCCTGATCTGTAACATTGAAGATGCAACATGGTAGGACAAAAATGGGCAAGTTGAATGGAAACTTGATGTTATTTTTGCCTATTTCTGTAACATGTAAATGTAGTTGCCAGATAATAAATGTTCCTTTGCCAGATTGATTGATTGTTTTCAAAAGCAGTTTCTCCTGGGGCCTGTGTTGTGGCCCAGTGGTTTAAGCCATGCCCTGTAACACCACATTCCATGTAGGTGACTCCTCAATCCTGATTGCTCTACTTCTATCCAACTTTCTGATAATATGCTTTGGAAAGCAGAAGACAGAGGTACAAGTGTTTGGGGCACTGACCCTTGTAAGAGACCTGGGTGGAGTACCAGGCTCCTGATTTCACCCTGGCCCTGCTCCAGCCATTGCAGCCATTTTGGGGGAATAAGCCAGAGCATGGTGGATCTCTGTATCTTCGTGTCTTTCAGTAACTCTGCCTTTCAAATAAATAAATGAAAGTTAAAAACAAGCAATGTGTCTTGACAACTAAAATAACAAAATTATAAGTAGATTATAAGAGATTGTTGTTTGCTTTGAAATTTCTTTCTTTTCTTTTCTTTTCCTTTCTTTTCGTTTAAATATTTTTAAAATTTTACTTGAAAACCAGAGTAGCGGAGAGAAGGAAAGGGCAGAGAGGAAGAGATATTCCATCTGCTAGGTCCTGCCCCAAATGGCCACAATGACCAGAGCTGCTTCAAGTAACTGGGAGCTTCTTCTGGTGTCCCACGTAGGTGAAACGGCTCAAGAACTTGAGCTACCTTCCACTGCTTTCCCAGGCTTTTTGCAAGGAACCGGATCAGAAGTAGAGCAGCCTTACTTAATTTGGCATTCAAATGGGATGGTGGCAGTGCCACAGCTGGAGGAGAAGGCATAACTGGTCCCTGAAATTTAATTTCTTATCTATTTGCTTTTTTATTGTGCTTATTTTTATTGGAAAGGACGATTTGCATAGAGAAGAAATAGAAAGATCTTCCATCCACTGGTTCATTTCCCACATGGCTGCAACAGCCAGGGCTGAGCCGACCCAAAGCCAGGACTTTTTGGGCCATCCTTTGCTGCTTTCCTAGGCCAAAAGCAGGAAGCTGGATGGGAAGTGGAGCAGCCAGGACATGAACCGGCATCAAAAAGGGACCCCAGCATGTGCGAGGCAAGGATATTAACTGCTGAGCCATCACTTTAGATCCTGCTTGTTTTTCTGTTTGAAATGCAGAGTTGCAGGGAGAGAAAATGAGACACACAAAGATTGTCCATTCACTAGTTAACTGCCCAAATGGCAGGGTTGTGCCTTGCTAAAGTCAAGAGCCAGAGGATTCTTCTGGATATCCTATGTGGGTACAGGGGCTGCTTCTCCAGATGCATTATCAGGGAGCTGGTTCAGAAGTAGGGCAACTGGCCTGGCACAGTAGCCTGGCAGTTAAAAGTCCTCACCTTGAATGCGCCGGGATCCCATATGTCCAGCTGTTCTAATACCAGCAGCCCCACTTCTCATCCAGCTCCCTGCTTGTGGCCTGGGAAAGCAGTTAAGAATGGCGCAAAGCCTTGGGACCCTAAACCCGTGTGTGGGAGACCCAGAAGAGCTCCTGGCTCCTAGTTTCAGATCAGCACAGCTCCAGCTGTTATGGCCACTTAGGGAGTGAATCATTGGATGGAAGATCTTCCTCTTTGTCTCTCCTCTCTCTATATCTTACTTTCCAATAAAAAATAAAAAAATAAATCTTAAAAAAAAAAAGAAGACGAAAGTACGGCTGAAACTTGAACCAGCACCCGTAAGGGATACTGTGCCACTGCCCTAACCCTTACATTTTATTTTTTGTAGTAGTTGGAATTTAATGATAATATCTAACTTTGAAATGTTAACTGTATGGAGAAAAACTCAAATTAAGATCTAGAATGAATAAGGAAGTTAAATTTTTTATTTTGTAAAAAGTTGTTAAAGGCCATATCTCAGGAAAGCGATCTTTTTAGGAATGTGCAGTTGAGTAGCATCCAAATCAGCACTCGAGGCTTACTATAGGAGCTTTTCAAAGCAGAATATTAAAGATATTTATTACCTAGAAAATACCTTTATTTTTTTCGAAACATTTTCCAGATGCTGTTTTTAATTTTTTTTTGTACTTTTTGCTAATGCTCTGTGTCCCATACATATTTTTTTCCATGCCTAACCAATAACTTTTCTCCTATTTGAATTGATTTTACATATTTCTTTTTCATTTTTTCAATCTATTTGAAAGCCAGAATGATAGAAAGATAAACAGGTAGGGCGAGAGCCCTTGCATCCACTGGTTCACTCCCCTAATTCTCCTAAAAGCCCAATTGAATTTGTCCAAAGCCAGGACCAGACCTTTCTTCTGATTTGCCACATGGGTGGCAGGCCCAGGCCCTTGAGCCACCCATTGCTTCACTGGATGTGTTAAGCAAGAAGCTGGATCAGAGGAGGATGTAGGCATCTCAAGCCACATTTTGTTAGGCTCTACAACAGTGTCCCAGAATTAACTTTTCTTATGTAAATGCATTGGCCTTTTATTTTTAAGTCAGATCTCTTACAGTTTTAGTTTTTATTTTGAAAAATTAACAAAAATGTAAGAAAGAGAATAATAAACACTTGTGTATTCCTTTGCTTGTGTTCTGTACTTACCATTTTTGCAGACTCCACTGTTGCTCCCTCCTCCTTCCTTTTCTCTTTGCTTCTTTGCCTTTGTTCCTCCCTTCCTCTTTGGGTGTCTTTCATTTGTCGCTTCTCTTTTCTTGCCTGTCTCTCTATTTTTCTCTCCTTTCCTACTTCTTCCTTCTCTCACCCTTTTGTCAGGTGATGAGAAAACAGTTTTCAAACTTGATAATTGACTTCTAAATCTTTTTCATGCATAGTTCCTAATCAAGCATATTTGTGTTCACTACTACGCCTACATTCACAAGTTTAATTTTCAGTACCATTATCAGTACTACTATTTCCAGTTGAGTTTTTAATCTTGAATGATTTTGTTTTATTTCCTGTTGATTCAAGGTAAAATCAAAGTACACAAATTTATAGCCTAAAATCTCTGTAGGCTGTAAGGTTTCTTTGACTTTTCCTATAAGGTTTCTTTGACTTTTCCTGGTCTAAGGCATACTGCCACCTCCCTCTTTAAATACTTAGATTCTTTTTAAGGAGTCCGGCTGTCTTGAAAACTATTGTGAGATTCATCTGTTACTTCTGTCAGTGATTAGAATCAGATTAAACTGTTTTGGAAGAAACTGTCGTATAGTAATGCTTTAACGCCATACTACACTGTATCAGGAGACATTCAATAACAGATTATCCCACTTTTAGGTACAGAAACAAATTCTCAGATGCTAATTAATAAGTCTTAGGATGCTAATTAACAAATCTTTCCCTTATAGAAATATATCCATAGCATTATTATAATTTTTAACACTATTTTTTATTTATTTGAAAAGTAGGGTAACAGAGACAGATGAAGAAACAGAGCTCTTCCATCTGCTAGTTTATGCCCCAGATGGGCCTGTCTGACATTAGGAGTGAGGAGATTCAGCCTGGTTTTACATGCAGGTGGCTAGACCCTAAAGTATTTATTCTATGCTCTGTTACTTTCCCAGGCACATTAACAAGTAGCTAATGGGAAGGAGAGCAGCTGTACTTGAACATAACTCTTCTGATAAAGGATACTGACTTTGTAAACAGTCTTTTTTCTTCATTTCAAAGATTTATTTATTTACTTGAGAGACAGAGTTACAGGAGAGGTGGAGTCTTCCACCCAGTGGTTTCTTCCCAAATGGCGGCTGCAGCTGGAACTGAGCCAGACTGAAGGCAAGAGCTTCTTCCAGGCCTCCCACGTGGATACTTGGGCCCAGGGTCCCTAGCACATTAACAGGGTGTTAGATAAAAAATAGAGCAGCTAGGGCTCAGACCGGTGCCCATATGGGATGCCAACACCTTGGCTCTTATTAACCTATTTAAATTCTACATCTATGCGTACTCTGTACTGTAACAGTGAAAACAGTTGACATTAAATATAAAAATAATTTTGATATTCCTCTGTGTAATGAAATAGCAAGTCAGTGGACTTAAAGAAGTAACTCAGTAGGCCAGCACTGTGGCACAGAGCGGCCCAGGTGAATGGGTCTACGCGCCCACTTGAGGGATGCAGGTGAAGGTCCTGGCTCTTGGCTTCATACTCACCCAGTTTGCACGGTGAACCATCAGAGGGAAGATGTTACTCTATCTTTCAAATAAACGCATAAATCTTAAAAAGAGAAAGAGAAGTAATTCAGGAGAAATGTTTGTCATCTAAAATAACTTGGGATGTATTTAAACTCTACAAATGTTAGGTCTCTCTGTTTCTCCTAAGGATAACTATTGCAGGTTATGATCTCATGTTACAGGTATTGTCAGTATGGACTCACCATATGGTTCTGTAACACCTTCTTCTACACACTTGGGAACTTTCGCCTCAAACCTTTCAGGAGGTCAGATGTATGGGCCTGGAGCACCCCTTGGAGGAGCACCTACGGCTGCTAACTTCAACAGGCAACATTTTTCCCCACTTAGTTTGTTGACTCCGTGTTCATCAGCATCAAATGGTGAGTATTATGTGGTGTACTTCCAAAGAAGAGTTCATATGGTATGTGTTGTTAAAAGTTTTGCATTTTCCCAATTTGGAAATTTTTAATTTTTAAACCTCACTATAATTTAATACTATATTTTAAAAGATTTTTTCATTTTTATTGCAAAGTCAGAGAAAGAGAGGAATTTCTTTCATCCGATGATTCACTCCCCAAGCAGCCATGACGGCCAGAGCTGAGCTTATCTGAAGCCAGGAGCCTGGAGCCTCTTCTAGGTCTCCCACGTGGGTGCAGGGTCCCAAGACTTTGGGCTTTCCTCAACTGCTTTCCCAGGCCACAGCAGGGAGCTCGATGAGAAGCAGGGCTTCTGGGATTAGAACTGGCACCCATATGGGATCCTGGCAAATTTTTGGAATCTAATTAGGTTATTTCCACATTGGACTACAAAATGGAAGTATATTTTTAAAAGGACTCATTATTTGAAAGAAATGCAATTAACTCTTGTACTTTCAATTAATTTACGTTACTTTTACTGTTTGAGAGTGATCAAATTGCTTATACTTTGAGAAAATTATAGGGACTGGCACCATAAGGTAGTAGGTTAAACCTTCACCAGTGGCACCACATCCGTAGGGGCACCTGTGCTAGTCCCAGCCACTCCACTTCCGATCCAGCTTGCTCCTTCTACCTGGGAAAGCAGCAGAGAATGCCCCAAATTCTTGGGCTCCTGTGTTCATGAGGGAGACCTCGAAGAATCTCCTGGATCCTTGCTTCAGATTGCCCCAGTTTCTTTTCATTATTTTTTTTAAGAGATGTATTTGTTTTACTTGAAGGTCAGAATTAGAATGAGATCTTCCATCCATTGGTTCACTCCCCAAATAGCTGCCGCATCAGCATAGGGCAGGTCCGAAGCTGGCCGCCAGGAGCTTCATCTAGGTCTCCCTGTGGGTGCGGAGTCCCCCAAACTTGGGCTGTTCCCCATTTCCTTCCAAGTCCATGAGTAGGGAGCTGGACCAGAAGTGGAGCAACTCCACAGGCTGCCCCAACAATTTAGTTTTTGGACTATCAGTTTCTCCTAACAAAACATGTTAGAATTGGTAATAATATCTTGATTAACTCAGTAAAAGAGCAAAAGAAAAATAAATATTAGACACATCAACAAAATACATTGTCAGTTAAAACATGAAGTAAGTTTTTGCCCATACTGTTGGGTAAGTATGAAAATACTGTTTTTTTTGTTTGTTTTTTTTTTTTTTTAATTTATTTATTTATTGGAAAGGCAGATATACAGAGAGGAGGAGAGACAGAGAGGAAGATCTTCCATCCGATGATTCACTCCTCAAGTGAGTGCAATGGCCGATGCTATGCCGATCCGAAGCCAGGATACAGTAACTTCTTCCGGGTATCCCACATGGGTGCAGGATCCCAAAGTTTTGGGCCGTCCTCGACTGCTTTCCCAGGCCACAGGCAGGGAGCTGGATGGGAAGTAGAGCTGCCAGGATTAGAACCGGCACCCATATGGGATCCTGGCGCGTGCAAGGTGAGGACTTTAGCCGCTAGGCCACTGCACTGGGCCCAAAAATACTGTTCTTAAGGAAGACAATCTGTGACATTTTTCATTGGGGATTCTTTTTATCTCTGAAATGTTAACAACTTCTCAGATAAGTGGAGGATGGTATAACCAGCATTACATAGCATAATTTATGTAATAATCTGTTGAATAGAACTTCTGGTGTGGAAGGATGCTTGGTTGTCACATTTGAATTTTACATATCTGGTATAGCAAAAGATTAAAATTTACTTATTCAAAGCTATAATGAATTCAGCATTAACTTATATGTACTAGAACAGTAAAAATATTTTATTTAGTTTATAAGGATCATTGACAGATACATATTGAGAAAGGGACCGGTTTCAGTCTGTACTTGAGCCTTCTCTTCAGGGTTCCTTCATTGAGGTGTCCCTTTCGAAAAGAAAAGTATAATGAGACTACTAAGAAGTGTTTTCTGTGATAGAATTCCTGCAATTGCATGTTACACTAATAATAATTGTGAGTTTAACTGAATGGATAGTGTTGAAGTTCATTTCCCTCATCCTGTGTTCTGCCTCTCTCCACGCCTTTGTCAGCAAAATCTTAATATGCAGTTAGATGAACTTATGCAAGTCGCTGAGGTAATTGTCAAGTTCTCACCGATAATATTCATATAGGATTAGTGTAAGAGATAAATGGAATTATGTATCTGCTAACAGCTGCTATTAATATTGTTTATTAAATTTATGACCATAGTAAGAATATGGGTGATAATGAGAGTAATATTAGTCCAATGTGCAGTAATTTTAGAAATGTGTCAGAAAAAAATTGTGTCACTAATGATGAAACCTGGGGGGAAGAAAAGATAATTTAGATCTATATAGATGAATTTTGAACATCATCCAGATTAGTAGAGTGGGAACAGAGGAACAAACATTTATAAATAATCAGTGATAATAATTAGTATTTAATGTATTCGGAATGGATTTTCTGCTTAGCGTTGTTGTGCTCTTCTTTGACTTTTTTTTAAATCCCTGAGTATAGAACATCTGGGTCCCTGTCTTCTGAGTGTGATTAGTGGAAAGAGCAGAATCTGAACTGTGATAAAACCAAACATATTCTTTTTTTTTTTAAAGATTTATTTATTTATTTATTTATTTATTATTACAAAGTCAGATATACAGAGAGGAGGAGAGACAGAGAGGAAGATCTTCCATCCGATGATTCACTCCCCAAGTGAGCGCAACCGCTGTTGCTGCGCTTATCCAAAGCCAGGAGACAGGAACTTCCTTCCAGGTCTCCCACGTGGGTGCAGGGTCCCAAAACATTGGGCTGACCTTGACTGCTTTCCCAGGCCACAAGCAGGGAAGTGGAGCTGCTGGGATTAGAACCAGCGTCCATATGGGATCCTGGTGCATTAAAGGTGAGGACCTTACCGCTAGGCCATGCCGCCGGGCCCAACCAGTATGCAACTGATGTTGTGATGCAGCAGGGTATTCTGCCACCTCATCACAATAATGGAGCAGCTGTTGAAGTCGGGCTGCTCCACTTCTGATCCAGCCTCCTAAATGCACCTGGAAAAGGAGCAGCACATAGCCTGCAAACTGGACATCTATGCTCTGTGTGGGAGATCCTTTTGGCGTTCTTACCTCCGATTTTGGCCTGGCTGTGACCCAGACTTAGTCATTGAGGGAGTGAAGCAACAAATGGAAGAGTGCCCTCCCTTCCTGTCCTCTCTCTTTTCCTTTTCAAATAAATCTTAAAAAAAAAAAAAAGATTTTTTTTTTTTTGGAAAGCCAGATATACAGAGGGAAGGAGAGTCAGAGAGGAAGATCTTCCATCCGATAATTCACTCCCCAAGTAGCCTCAGCAGTGGAACTGAGCCATCCAAAACCGGGAGTAAGGAACCTCTTCCACGTCTCCCACATAAGTTCAGGTCCCAAGGCTTTGGGATGTCCTTGACTGCTTTCCCAGGCCACAAACAGAAAGCTGTATGGGAAGCCAGGCTTCTGGGATTAGAGCCAGCACCCATATGGTATCCAGGCATGTGCAAGGCAAGGACTATCCTGGCGGCCCCACTCCCTGCTTGTGACCTGGGAAATCAGTCAAGGATAGCCCAAAGCATTGGGAACCTGCACCTACATGGGAGACCCGAAAGAGGCTCTTGGCTCCTAACTTTGGATCAGTGCAGCTCCGGCCATTTTGGCTGCTTGTGTAGTGAATCAGTGGACAGAAAATCTCAGTATATCTGACGTTCCAATTAAAAAGTGCAATAAATCTTTAAAATAAAAAATAGTGGGCTTGCAGGGAGGGAGCAGATTAAAGGGTTGTCTGCATTTAGCAATAATCAAGTGGGGCTGGTCTGCAAGCTAGCCTGCTTCACAGAATACTGTCAATATGTGAAGGGCTGTTGCTTGTTTTTTTCTTTTGCTTTGTTTGTTTGTTTTTAGAAGGGTAGAGTTTAGGAAAGGGAAACCTAATTGAATACACAAGTAGGTCAAGCTCCTAGGGAGAAATCCAGAGAGGAAGGTAGGTTCATGTGTTGTCTCTGTTGCCTTTCTGTCTTTCCTGTTAACGTCTTTATGTCTGTTTTGGGGGACTGGTTTTCCTCAGTGATTTAAGTATGTCTTTTCAATATGTAGTTTAAAAATGCTTAAAACTGCCATGTTTGCATGTTCTTGTGCTCCTTTTCATTTAATTCAGCTTTTAAAAAATAGTTTAATATTTAATTCAAGTTTTGTCTTTTTTTTTTTTTTTTTTAGTTTTGTCATCTTGTTTCTAGTTTTACAATATGTGAATTGTGCGGTTCTGTCTTACCTTTTTCCTTCAATTCTGTTAGCTCACTTTGGAATCTTGGGGATGTGGTTTAAGCATAATACTATAGGTTTGTTTCTGTCTTATGATATATTTACATGGAATTTAGGTGTGGTCCTGGTAATTTTTGTGATTTTTTTTTTTCATGAATTTTTAGTTATCTAGTTAGCAGCTCCATAATTTGGATTTTAATTGTTTTAGAAATATGCAAATTATGGCCGTGTTGGACCGTTTTGCTTTGCCCTGTTGTCTCTTGTTCTGCCCAGTTGAGAATCAATGATTAGAAGTATCTTGTGATTGTGGGGCTTCCTTTTGAAAGAAGGCTTGAATGATTATCCTGCGAGTTTACGCCACTAGTAGTGCTGTTGCTTCTTCAGACCTTGTTGCATAAATGCCTTCAGACCAGTCCTGCAGTGGGGGAGAGGCGACACCTTCCCCTCTGCACATTTCACCTGTTGTCGCAGAGTTGCAGGCGCTGTTTTCTGTTGAGGATCTTGGTCTGTTGTAAGGCCCGCTTTTTTTTTTTTTTTTTTTTTTTTGTTAAAGATTTATTTATTTATTGGAAAGGCAGATATACTGAGAGGAGGAGAGACAGAGAGGAAGAGCTTCATCTGATGATTCACTCCCAAGTGAGCGCAATGGCCGATGCTATGCCAAACCAAAGCCAGGAGCCAGGAACTTCTTCCGGGTCTCCCACACGGGTGCAGGGTCCAAAAGCTTTGGGCCGTCCTCGACTGCCTTCCCAGGCCACAAGCAGAGAGCTGGATGGGAAGTAGAGCTGCCGGGATTAGAACCGGCGCCCATATGGGATCCTGGCGCGTGCAAGGCGAGGACTTTAGCCACTAGGCCACTGCACTGGGCCCATAAGGCCCTCTTGTGCTCAGATCTGGTGGAGGATTAATTTCTCATTGCTCCCTTCCACACCGAAGGATAGCCTGTCTTTGGCTTCATTTGTGTATCTTTAGTTTTGTTACTTATATTATCCATGAGTTCTTGTTTTTGCTAAATACTTAGTGTTTTGGTTTTGGGGGGCAATTTGGGAAAAGCCAAAACATTTGTTGCTACCTATTTTCCCAGAATTCCCTCCCCATAGCAATGCAATTTTTAACATTTATTTTGTGTGGAAGGGATAGAAATCTTTTAATGCTGATCATTCTCTAGATTGCTCACCAGGGTTAGGTGTGAGCCAGGCCAAAGCTAGAAGCCCACAACTGGATATAGATCTCCCATGTCTCCCATTGGGGTGCCAGGGAAGGACTTTCCCAGGGTACACATTAAGCAGGAACCTGGAATCCAGAGTGGGGCCACAGTAAGAACCCATGCACTCTGGCGTTGATGTTCCACCTCAGCATGGTCTTTTCTTCCTTCTTTGAAAGGCAGAACGGGAAGGAGATATAGATACAGACTAGTTCATCTCCGACTGCTCTGAGCTTTTTGGAAGCCAAGAGCCAAAAGCTTCTTCCGAATCTCCCATATGGGTGCAGGGGTCCAAATATTTGGGCTGTCTTCCACTGCTTTCCCAGGTGTATCAGTGGGGAGCTGGATCGATAGTAGAGCGGTCAGAACTGGAACCATTGCCCATGAGATGCCAGCACCTAAACAGCAGCTTTATCCACCATGCTTCAGAACAAACCCCATATCCCAGCATCTTAACTGCAAGGCTAAAATGCCTGCCCCTGTTGCAGTGCATTATGAAGGTGAAAATCTAAAAACATTTTAACTGCTTTTTAAAAAGCCTCCCTTTTCCGTTGTTTTGATTTGTTAAAAATAAATGCTATTAAGTGATATTAAATCCATGACTATGAAAGATCTAATATTTTATAAAAGGCAAGTACAGACTGCTTCAAAAAATCTTTAGACCAGTGGAGTTACAGTGTAAATCCATTTGGATGTAAAGTTTTTGACAGCCATCCGGTTTTTTCTTAGCAAGAATTTTCTGGTAACTTTGCAATGACCTCTTATATTGCATGGATGTCAACATTTTTTTAACTCAAAGAAATGTATCTTTTAACTCGATTTTCCATGAGGTTTTTGCAATACTGTTGTTTTTCTTTCATATACTCACAGGTTTTTATGCTTAGCAATATTATAGCAAAATAATTTCATATTTCCTTTGTAATTAGTGGTCACTAACTCATTGAGAGTATAATAATACAAATGTCAGCACTTGTCATGTGGAATTGCTCTCGGCAATTCTGTGTATTTAAGTTTTTTTATTGATTCGTGGCTGATAACAACTGATGTGGCTGATAACTGAATTTGTCTTCTAAATTCTCTTAGAAATATTGGGGAAATAGACATGCTGTGCTTGTGGGTGGGTGTCTAAATCTGTTGCAAAATCTATGCACATAGGATGAAACTTCAAAAAAGTTCATAGAAAATGAGCCTAAACAGTAAGCTTGTTTTGGTGCACATACCTGTTTTTCATGAACTTCTTTATTACACACACACACACCCCCTACACCCCAGAAACTTGAAATGTATAGTTGATTGTGCATCATACTGTCAAGCAGTTGTGAGTAAATTGTGGATATTCATATAACAGTTTTGGCTTCCAGATTTCATGGTATTTATATTATTGAAGTATAAATGTGCTTAAGTATAAATGTGTACTATGTTTAAATGTGCTTAACAGTTAAACTTTAAACAATAAATATGATTTTGTCTGTTGCTATGTATTTTTTTCAGTAATGTATAAAGCAATTGAATCACAAATGACTATATTAAGAACCCACCTTGTTGTGGTTTATCATTTCTCCAGATTCTCCTGCACAGTCAGTATCCACCGGAGTTCGTGCACCATCACCTGCCCCTTCATCAGTACCTTTAGGGTCAGAAAAGCCCAGCAGTGTCTCTCAGGACAGGAAAGTTCCCGTCCCTATTGGGACTGAACGTTCAGCAAGGATCAGGCAGACTGGCACTTCAGCTCCATCTGTTATTGGGAGTAATTTATCCACATCAGTTGGGCATAGTGGCATCTGGTCCTTTGAAGGAATTGGTGGCAATCAAGGTATGATACCCTAGCCTACCTACTAGAGTTTAAGTTTATACATTTCACTCTAAAATAGGCAGTATTTGATTTCCATAGTCATTTTAAAAATATCTACTTTTATATTGTTAGTGACTTTGTAAATTTTATTTAAAAGGCAGAGAGAGCGATTTCCTCCTCTTAATGAATAATTCCCCAAATGCCTGCAATAGCCAGGGCTGGGCCAGCTGACACCGGGATCCAGGAACTCCATCTGGGTGTCATACATGGTTGGCAGGGACCCAAGTACTTGGCCTGTCACTTGGCTGCCTTCTCGGGAAGATGAGGAGGTTGTTGGGTTAGGAGTGGAAACTCAAACCAACGCTGCCACACAGCAACCATGCCTTGTTCTGACTGTGTAGTCACTTTGTTTTGGGAGTTCTGATTTGGGGGCTGGCACCATGGCATAATGGATTGTCTTTTACTTTATTGCCGGCAACCCATATGGATATCAGGTTGTGTCCCAGCTGCTTCACTTCTGATACAGTTCCCTGCTTAACGAAGTACAGAAGATGGCTCAACTCCTTGGATCCCTGCCATCCATGTGGGGAACCGGAAGAAGCTCCTGGCTTCAAATCAGCTCAGTTGTAGCCATTGCAGCTATTTGGGAAGACAGACAACAGATAGAAGACCTCTTTCTGTGTCTCTTTGTAACTCTGCCTTCCAAATAAAAAGAATTCTTTAAAAAAAAAAATACAAGTTCTGTTTTCATATGATTTCTCCCCTTGCAATAATGAATATTTTCTGAAAATAGGTGGATATAAATGTGTTCTTTATTTCATCATGTTAGTGAAATGCTGATAGATCCTTTCAAGTCCTTCAGATTTTGTTATGTTAGCTTTTCTGTCTTTTGTCAACACTGTTTCTTTGACTAATGTGTCTCTATCTACAAATGTTAAAAGACTGCTATAAATATATGAAGCCATTTGGAAATAATTCGTATCTCTGTGTGGAAACTATTGGAAAAATGGAAAACATTTTATTTTTCTACCTATTGATTTTAAATATCACCAACATATTCTTCTTCTTCTTTGTTTTCTATCAGATAAGGTAGACTGGTGTAACCCTGGGATGGGAAATCCAATGATTCATAGGCCGATGTCTGATCCGGGAGTGTTTTCACAGCATCAAGCAATGGAGCGGGATAATACGGGAATTGTAACTCCTTCTGGTACATTCCATCAGCATGTTCCTGCAGGATACATGGACTTTCCTAAAGTTGGGGTAATGGCGATTTATAAATAAGCATTTATTATTTCAAAGTGTTTTTTATTAACCTTCTAACCTAGTGGATAAGTATTTGTTTAGTGATGCTGCAGTATGGGCCTGGAAACAGATCAAAATTTGGCTGAAATAGAAATAAGTGCTGATATTGTTTTACCTATTCAAAAAAAGTATTTTCTAAGTTATGTCCAGTCTTACATAATGGAAAAAGAACTTATATCCCTTGATAACTTACACATTGAGTAAATTGAGATGGAATTTTAACTATCCATTTTAAGGCTGTTGGTTGTTCTTTTCTTTAAGGGTATGCCTTTCTCTGTGTATGGGAATGCAATGATTCCTCCAGTGGCACCCATCCCCGATGGTGCTGGAGGACCCATATTTAATGGCCCTCATGCTGCGGACCCCTCCTGGAACTCTCTGATAAAGATGGTATCAAGCTCCACAGAAAACAATGGCCCCCAAACGGTAAGCCAAGTCACTCAGAACAAACATTTATCTAGTATCATCGACAAAAAGAATACAGGTAAATAAATCATAATATCTAGATTATATATAAGAAATTGAGAAAATTGAAGGATCTTTATATATAGTAGAGTAATGTGAAAAATAATACCAGAGGTAGTGGATCCGAACTAAAATTACAGAATAGCATTGTGTATTCTATTGAATCGCATATGGTAAGGGAAAGATTTTTAAGTTGTAAAGTGATTATAATGTTATACTGTATATCAGAATTTACTAGTGAGGTGAAAAGAGCTCATCTCTCTTCCATAATCATAAATCTGTAAGTGTTTGGGTAATGAGTTCTTTTAAAATGGTAGTTAATCTGATCCTATATCAGAGACACCAGAGTCAGGAACACAGCAATAAAAGTGGTTTTATCATTGCTTTTCTTTGTAATTTCCCATTATGTTTCAAATTGAATGAAATTTGGGTATTTTTAATTAATTATTTAAGAGCCTTTTTAAAGAGTTTTAATTAATCCAAATCTATGTTAAGAATGAATGTTAATAGATATATATTCTGTTTCTAGGTGTGGACTGGACCCTGGGCACCTCACATGAGCAGTGTGCATATGAACCAGCTTGGCTGATGAGGATCAGCTTGTTAGCCTGCAGATTGCTTTCATTCAGAGGAAAACAGAAGTGGCCAGAAAAAAATCTATGCTCCCAAATCATTCTACTGATGTGCTTGACTGAAGTGTGTAGGCTTTTTTGCAGAAGAACTTACTAACTGACCTATTTTCTGTGAACATTTGTGACTGCCCATTCCCCACCATCATCCATTCTACCTTAGTTAGCATTTTTCTTACCATTTTTCTTTTTTTCTTTTCCTCTTCCCCTTTGGACATAACTTTCTGTTAAAGCTGTTCTTTGGCTGGTTGGTTTTAGTACTGTAAACTGCTTCTGAGCAAACACGGAAATTTAGCAAAATTATGTAAACTTGATCCTGACGTTTTAGAATGGCAAATAAATGTACAATTGTTTACATAACTGAAAAGGCTAAGCAGAAAGTAAATTTCAATATGTCAGTATAGAGGCTCTACTTTATGTAGACTTAAATTAATGTGAGATATGTACCTTCATATTCAGAAATCTGGATGTTTCCTTCATACATTAAACTATTAATAAGCATAACTTTTCTACTTGTGTAATTTAAGTATAAAGTAAAACGATGGGCATTATCATTGGACTTTTCCCTACATTGGCTTTTAAAATACTCGCCTTGCTCTCCTTTGGGTATGTTTGCAGCAAGACACATCTGGAATAAGAAGTTTCTGACTTTGCCACTAGATTTTCTGTTTCTTTTCATGGCCTTTTCTCACTTTTAAAATGATGACACACTTCTCTTCACTCTTGTCTCTCTTTACCTTTACCACTAATACCCGTAAAATTCTCTTGCTGATCGTGAAAAAACTCTGTAAAGATTTTCATTGTAATGGCTGCTATGGAGACGTAGAGCATCTTCATCAGTGCTAGTGGTTTCTTCTAACTATAAAATGTTTAGACTTCCTGAGAATTTAAAAAGCCACCACTGTTCCCAGTCAGCATATACAAGCTCTTCATATACTGTTTATTATTAATTCAGTGTACTATTTTATATTGGATAATATTGATTCTTAACATTGGCTTTCCAGTCATCAAGAGTCAACATAAAAATCTCATTTTTCAGTAACTTTAGTGGAAAGTATCTTATTTCTTTTCTCAGTTTGAAACACTTCTGGTTCTTTACACCTGTATGTGATCAATGAAAAGGATCAACAGCTGCCTTGGGTCAAGTAATAAAGCTTGCATTTGTCATTATGACAATGTATGGTAGATACATGAATACACAGATTACAATATCAACTCTTCATCATTTAACCTGTTTATGTAAGATACAGGGCCACATTCAAATTGCTCAGTGGGATTTATATATTCCATCCACTTGAAACAATAAACGGTAATGTATCCAAGAATATGTGTCCTAACCTGTCTCATACGGAAAAATAAGCTATATGGTTGAAATGCAAAAGCAGCAAGCATGAAAGTAAAGTAATTCCTATGTCAGTTTGTCATTTTAAAAAAGATACGAACTCTACCCTGATGATGCAGAAGCATAGTATCCTGAGTTAACACTTCTCCAACTTTTCAAATACATGAACTGGATTTCTTTGCTCTTTTAGCCTGAGTAAAGAATAAGAAGGCAAATTCTAAAATGTATCTAGAAGCTGTAAACAACACGTTCACGTATTTTAACTTAAGAGGTGGTATTGAAATACATAAACTTGTTTTTCTACCTATGATTAATATGTCCAGATTTAAACAAAAGCTGAAAGATATCCTCCTACAAAAAAATACAGCTATGAAATACAATTACAGTATAATATGCAGCATATATGGTAGAATTTTATTTAACAGAGCATTCTCTGCATTTTGCCATATCTCTTTTTTATGACCTGATTTTTTTCCTGTGGTAACTAGATTTAATCCTACTAGAGAATAGATAAACTTAATATTTTTTTTTTTTTACAATACCTTAGTTGTGTTGTTTCGCTAAACTAAATCTTCTAAGATAAGGTATCTTACTAAAAAGAAAGGGGAAGACTTTGTATTTTCTTGATTTTAAAACCGGTTTAAGAGGATGCAGCTTCATGCTTAAACAGGAGAGCATCGTGCTTAAACTTTCGGATCAGGCTTGTTAGGCACAGTGCCATTGGTATTAGAACAATTTTAAGACCACACAGGTCTTTTCTTCTATTTTGAAAGTATTTGTGTCTGTACAGACTACATGATGTATCTTCTCATTCTTTTTAAAGAAGTGATTTAACTCTTGGAACTAATATTTCGTTTAGTTCACAAGTAAATCCCAAATAATGCCCTTGTTATTGTTTAATCTGTTTAAACCAGGCATTCCATTTTAGATATGACTTTTCGATTTCCAAATAATTTCCCATTTCATGCCTTCCAACATGTATTTTAGTAGACATTTTAACAGAAATCTGAGTATTTTAGTATTTATATACAATAGATTCCTTACTGTCTCCCATTACTGTGAAATAAATCATTATTTATTTTACTAACTAGTAAGTGAAATTTTTTTGGTAAAATATTAATAGCAGTTTTCACTTTAAAAAAGGGTAATTATTTGTCCTGTCTTATTTATCACATAAATAGCACTCCATTGCCTTTTGACTCGTTAACTTTATCAGCATTTCATGACAAGGTTTGCACATTATATCCTGTTTAAACATTAGAAAGTGTTAGACTAAATAGGGAGATTCATAATCACAAAATATCTTTCAAATAAAACTTCAAACAACAAATTCTAAATTCAGGATTATTTCAGAATTATTAAAGTATTTTTTTAAAAAACCAATTCAGTGTTTTTAATCATTGCAAGAAGAGGTTCAGACCTTCCTTCTCTCAATGCAGTTTTACTTTAGATAATTGAATCTCTCTAAATACGTTAACTTTTTAAAAATGTTATAGCCATTCTTCTCCCCTGTGTTACACGGTAATACCAGTGTTTGGCCTACTTGAACTGTACTTTATAAATCCTAGGTGCGTGCCAGTCTCTGGACATAGTTGTCTCACTGGCAAACAGATAACAAAGTCGCTGTGTTTGATACCTCAAGTGGCTGGAAGTTAAGATGAGAACATTAGTGACAGAGTGTAAATTACAGGACTAACTGCTGTATCTCAGGCTGTTTCATACTAGACTTCTACCTTTAAATGAATTCATGTGTTTGGAAAAATAAAAGCAAACTTTGCATGTTCGATTCTTCAATACTACTAAGAAAGGTGACAGGAAACTGTTTTCAATAGAGGAAAAACAGCTAATGCTAGATTAGATGGCATTAGTTTTGAAATATAATGCCTGAAGAAAATGGGAAAGATAACAGAAAACTATCATTGTAACAATTGCTCAGGACAGTGGCATTTTTTCCAGAAAACAGTTAAAAGGAATACTGGGAGAATGGGAAATCTAAGTGACTTTGTGATAATAGCCTGTGTTCAGGTTTTGAACACTCTTACTTCACTTTGCTGAAACAAAAACAATTGACCAGGGTTTAAACAATACAAGTTTACTTCTAAAAGCTATGATGTATGATATCAACATGCTGGCCAATTCCATCCCTGCTGAGGGTCTCCTTTCAGGCTTGTAGGTGGCCTTATATAAGGGTCCTTCCTCTAGAGAAGGAAGAACTTTTTTTTTTAATTTATTTATTTTTATTGGAAAGGCAGATATACAGAGAGGAGGAGAGACAGAGAGGAAGATCTTCTGTCCAATGATTCACTCCCCAAGTGAGCGCAACGGCCGACGCTATGCTGATCCAAAGCCAAGAGCCAGGAACTTCTTCCGGGTATCCCACACGGGTGCAAGGTCCCAAAACATTGGGCCGTCCTTGACTGCTTTCCCAGGCCACAAGCAGGGAGCTGGATGGGAAGTGGAGCTGCTGGGATTAGAACCGGCACCCAAATGGGATCCCGGCACATTCAAAGCAAGGACTTTAACTGCTACGCTATCACACCGGGCCCAAGGGAGAACGTTTTATATTTTAAGATTTACTTACTTTTATTTGGAAGACAGGTTTTACAGAGGAGAGAGAACACTCTTCCATCAACTGGTTCACTCCCAGATGGCTGCAAAGGCTTTATCTGGGCTGGTCCGAAGCTGGGAGCCAGGAGCTGCTTCTGGGTGTCCCACATAAGTGCAGACTTGGGTCATTCTCTACCTTCCCAAGCCAGCAGAGAGCTGGATGCGAAGCCAGGAGCTGAGTCTCGCATGTGGGTGCAGGGTTCCAAGGCATTGTGTTTTCCCAGGCCACATGCAGGGAGCGCGGTCTCATGGATGCAAACTGGTGCCCACGTGGGAATCTGGCAAGACAAGAACTCTAGCTGCTAGGCTACTGCACTGGGCTCTAGTCTGTTTTTAAAAGCTAACAGTTGAGGCGGAAAAAAGTTGTGTGGAGTGAGTAGTTGTGCAGGTTAAACTTTTCCTGGCAGGTCTCATCATGTAAGAAGAGTTTTCGTCTTACCAACTGGCTTCCTCTCCAGCTTCCAGAGGCAGCAGCTAGTGCAAGAGCTTGAGCCCCTGCTGGCCACTTGGGAGACTTCCCAGGCCCCTGCCCTGGGCATGTGCAGTCCTGGCTGTTTGAGGAGCACGAATGAACCAGTGAAGGAGGGTCTTTTGCTGTGACTCGTGTGCAAATGAAAAAAAAAAAAATCGGAAACATTTCTTGCTTTTCCTCATGCAAATATTTATTTTTCAATACTTAAAAGATTCTTTAATGTTTTAATTGGAAGACAATTACAGATCTTCCATCTACTGATTGACCCACCAGATGGCCACAATGACTAGAGCTGGGCCAGACCAAAGCCAGGGTGAAGGGTTTTTTCTAGGTCTCCCGTGTACCTGCAAGGCACAGACCTGAGCCTTTTTCTGCTGCTTTCTCAGGTGCATTATTAAGGAGCTAGATTGGAAATGGGTCAACCAGGACTCCAATTATTTTTTTATTGCAAAGTTAGATACACAGAGAGGAGGAAAGAGGAATATCTTCTGTCCGATGTTTCACTCCCCAGTGGCCATATCGCTGCAGCTGCACCGATCAGGAGCCAGGAACCACTTCTGGGTCTCCCACACAGGTGCAGAGTCCCAAAGCTTTAGGCCATCCTCTACTGCTTTTCCAGGTACAAGCAGGGAGCTGGATGGGAAGCAGGGCCGCAGGGATTAGAACCGGCGCCCATATGGGATCCTGGTGCGTGCAAGGCAAGGACTTCAGCAGCTGAGCCTGGCCCCAAGGCCCCAGTTATTGCTGGTGTCACATGTGGTGGCTTAACTGCTATGCCACAACACCAACCCCAAATACCTTTTATTAAAAGATAACTTTTTTTTTTTTTGGTTAATATTTGTTTGAAAAAGTCCTACAGAAGAGCTCAATCGGTTCTTTCCTCAGCTAAAAAAAAAATAAATAAAAAGCAAGAAGTCAGTTGCAGACAGAGAAGTTTTATTTGCAAAGTGACCAGGCTTAGGTGAAAAGAAAGAGGAAGCGCACCCCCTCTTGGGAGAGCCTCTTGAAAAGAAAAGAAGACCCCTAAGGTCTGAGGAAAGGTCTTGGGGATTTAAAAGGTTCCCTGATCCCTCTTTGGGCGATCTCTTAACCAGTTAGGAAATGGGTGGGCAATTCTTGTACCGCTCAGGAGTTCTAGCAGGCGTGGATGGTTTCAGGGACTAGTTCTTCATTTGCTGGTTTACTCGCCGGATGGTTGCCATGGCAAGTCTCCCTCTGTCCTCTGCTGCTTTCCCAGGTCACTAACAGAGTTAGATCAGAAATGGAGCAGCTGGGACACAAACCAGTGCCTGTATGGGATGCCTGTATTGTACATGGTGGCCTAACAGACTATGCCACGACACCAAGGCCCTCGTAGATACAATTCTAATAATATTTACATTCTCTTTGCCTTTATTTTTTTGCAATATACTTTCAATTTATAATGCTCCACTAAAAAGCTCAAGAAGTAAAAAAGACAATGTTCTTCAGGAATAAAATAGATAAGGTTTATGAATAATAAAGCACAAGATGTCAGTTGCAGTTAAGTTTTTAAGATTTATTGATTTTTACTTGAAAGAGCTACAGAGATGGACAGAGATCTTCCATCTGCTGGTTCACTCCATAAATGGCTTTGTCAGCCAGAACCTGGCTGGTCTGAAGCCACAGGCCAGGAATCTTTTCCAGGTCTCCCAAGTGGGCGCTGGGGCCCAAGGCCTTGAGCCACTGCCCGCCACTTTCCAGGCTACGTGCTAGATTAGAAGTGCAACAGTTGGACTTGAACCGGTGCCTATTATGCGCTACCAGCATCACCACAGCTATACTGTTGTGCCGGATTTTTGAAATCCCCAGATAATCATCAAGTCTGAAGTCGGTGGTAAGACATAAAGATGGTTTATTCAGGTTAGCCTAGGTATCCCAGCATGGCTGGGCTGGGGGAGGGGCAGCCGCAACAGAGGCTGCTAGGATCAGCAAAGAAGACAAAAAGAAACACAAGCAAGCCAGACAGCGAGAGAGCTCAAGCCCCCCAGGTCTTTCTTATACATTTCAGGCTATTAATTATACAGTCATGATTTAGCAGGCTTCTATTGGTGGGTTTGAAACAAGCAACTTTCAAAAAGTACAAATCGATGAGCTATTGGGCTGTGAATATTATCAAATACCAGGTACCTCCTTCCTGCCTACGTGACCTGCCAGGTGTCCTGCGGGGTGTCAGGTAGACTATCAGGCCTGGAGTTCACACAGCCTCCAGCCAAGCCATTAAGGCAGAATCACAAAAGGCAGAAAACGCCTAGTTCCAAAATACCAATGTGTCAGCTACATTAAGTCCTTTTGTACTCTATAATCAGATAAACAGTCATAAATCAAGTGTCTTTAGGTCTGGCTTATTTCACTAAACACAATGGTCTTGAGTTGCAACCATATTTTGCAAGACAGGATTTCATTCTTTTTATATATTGAGCAGTATTCATCAGGTATCAAACGTTTATACTGCAGTGATAATTCTTGAGTGAGGTAATTTCACCCTTAACAGGAACCTTTTGCTATTCGTAGCCCAACATAAAATATGGAAGAGAGAGGTTGCAAGTTGGGGGCGAGAAGGCTAATCGCAAGATACCTGAACCTCACAGGGGCCGATTACCAGCGGTACAGTCCAAAAGGCCTCGCTGGTCGAGCGGGCGGACTCGGGGGCTGGAAACTAGGTCTAACAGAATGCGGCAGTGGGGTGCGCTTCAAGCAGGGAGGACGCAGCTTCCGGCTACAAAAACCCCCCGCCGCGCCTAATTCCCACTACAAATGATTCGCCGAGTACCGGAGACGAAGAAAGAAAAGCCACAGCCTGGGAAGTGAGCTCAGCAGAAAACCACGAGCAGCCCGGAGCGGCCACTTCCGCCCCGCAGCGGGAAGGGCGGCACTTCGAGTGCTGCGTCATCCTCGGTGCGACCGGCGACGGGCGCGCGTGCGTCGCGGCCTCCGCCTGGGGGCCGCGGGCTTGTGGACATGCTGCGCCGGCTGGGCGGCCTCTGCGTCCGGCTTCCTCGCGCCCTGTGCCCGCCGCTTCCCGCGGCCCAGGCCTTCACCCCGCCGCGGGCGGCTGTCCCCTCGTGGGCCGCGGCCGCGGCGGTGTCTGCGGGCGGCTGGTATGAGGCGCTGGCCGCCTCGGCGCCCGTCCGCGGCGCGGAGGACCTGCTGCTGGGCGCGCACGCCGCCTCGGGCCTCCCGTGGTGGGGCAGCATCGTGCTCACCACCGTGGCCCTTCGCGGCGCCGTCACGCTGCCGCTGGCCGCCTACCAGCACTACATTCTGGCCAAGGTGAGGGTCGCCCAGCGGCCGTCGCAGCTGAGAACTTAGCCAGCTCTGTCATTTCCTTTGCCCCGCTGGGTTGGTGCGCAAGTGTTGATTACGCTTGCTCTTAGGAGATTTGAGGCAAATCAAGAAGTCAGCAGGACATGTTACCAGCCATTGTGCCCGTGGCATCTTTTGTCCCGCAGTATTCCACTTGGTCTTACTAGAACTCCTAGGTTAGCCCTGTGCAAGGTGCCAGCCGGGGTCTGGTTAATTACAGGCACTCCTCACTGTGTTCTCCATGCATTTTTTTTTTTTTTTTATAACAATGCTCTTGTCTGACCTTGTTTGGAGATCAAATTAGGTGGCAGTGATTAAAGTGTTTTGAGAACAAGGGATCGTTCAAATGTGAGATTTCAGAAGTAGTGGCTTCCTTTGTTTGCAATTTTTCAGGACAAGAAAAAGGAGGCAAAAGAAGGGGCTCGGCTATGTGAAGGGAGTTACTTTGCCGAAAGAATTAGCACAGGGTTAAACGCGATTCATTTTTTCCTTTCTGTGGCCATCAGAGTGTATTTTTAAAAACTTGTATTTCATAGGTTTCTGTTGCTTGTTTTCTGGAGGATCTAGGGTTAAGCAGGAAATCCCAAAGTGCTCGGGATAAACCAGTGGATAAACACGGTACTGATGCAGGTTTCCTGTTTGATGGGATGAGATTCTGCGCTGGATCCCAAGTCCCCAAGCTGGAATTCGAACCTGGTGCTGACTGCATATTTTAAGCTTAGGATTAGATCTTTGAGTTGAAGAGAGAAAAATGAGTGCTTAGATGTAAACATCGTGTGTGCTTGTAACACATTCCACTTTTTCTTCAGCTAGGTGGAAAATTTGCAGCCAGAAATAAGAAGTATCGCCAGTCATCTTAACCGAGAAGTTGTGGTGCGAGCCAATCAGTTGGGGTGGTCCAAAAGAGTTGCCAGGTAACGGCTGCACGTGCGACCACGATGCTATAGGTGTCGGGTTCTCATAGCTTTGTCAGTGAAGCCTTTTTTTTTTTTTATCATTGAAGTTTAATAATTGTGTTTGCTCCGGGTCTCCCTCGTGGGTATAGGATGCCAAGACTTAGGACCATCCTCAGCTGCTTTCCCTGGCAACAGGCAGAGAGCTGGATGGGAAACAGGGCCTCTGGTGCGTTCAAGGCATGGACTTTATCCACTAGGCTATTGTACCGGGCCCCTATTGACATTCTCTTTTTAGTTGTATAAATTTTATTTTGGATAATTTTTACATATTTCATTAGGGTGCAAAGGTCAAGGGCTGGAGGAAAGTGAATGGAAGCGTTGTGATTTTTTTTTTTTATTAATTAGGAATCTTTTTTTTAGATTTATTTTTATTGGAAAGTCAGATATACAGAGAGGAGGAGAGACAGTGAGAGAAAGATCTTCCATCTGATGATTGACTCCCCAAGTGAGCGCAACGGCTGATGCTATGCCTTTTCCGAAGCCAGGATCCAGGAACCTCTTCTGGGTCTCCCACATGGGTGCAGGGGCACAAAGCTTTGGGCCATCCTCAACTGCTTTCCCAGGCCACAAGCAGGGAGCTGGATGGGAAGTGGAGCTGCCGGGATTAGAACCAGCGTCCATATGGGTTCCCAGCGCATTCAAGGCAAGGACTTTAGCCACTAGGCCATACCGCCGTGCCCTAGGAACCATTGTTTTGACATTCTGTTTTTCCATCCTGTATCTGGGGGAGGGGAGACATAAGGAGAGAAGCCAGGCCCAGCTTCCCAGCCATCCCAGGGTTCCCGATGTGGGGCATGCTCCAAGGGTCCTGCTCAAGTGTTTTGTTTTGTTTTTTTTTAAGATTTATTTTATTTTTATTGGAAAGGCAGATATACAGAGAGGAGGAGAGACAGAGAGGAAGATCCTCTATCTGATGATTCACTCCCCAGCAGCTGCAATGGCCGGTGCTGCACCGATCCAAAGCCAGGAGCCAGGAACCTCCTGCAGGTCTTCACGTGGGTGTAGGATCCCAAGACTTTGGGCTGTCCTCCACTGCTTTCCCAGGCCACAAGCAGGGAGCTGGATGGGAAGCAAGGTTGCCAGGACTAGAACCGGTGCTCATATTGAATCCCAGCGCGTTCAAAGCAAGGACTTTAGCCACTAGGCCACTGCACTGGGCCCTCAAGTGGTTTTGATAGTTCAGCAGTTCTGTATTGCTTCCGATCTTTATTGGTGGTCTCTTCACCGGTTAGGAAATGGCTGGGCAGTTCTTGTGCCACCCCCGTGGAAGTGGGGCCAAGGTTTCAGGGCCATCGACTTTTCTCATCCGTGTATCAGGATAGTGTAACTGCTCAGCTGGAGGGAGAGCAGGGAAGCGGAGTGGGTTAAGAGCACGTTCTTGTCTTTGAGGGACTCTGGCCTGCTGGAAAAGCCCTGTTAGCAAATCAGCACGGATGACAATTCATTACCGGCTAGAGAGTCTGCTCCAAGAGCTAGGTCAGCAGGCGAGGCAGGGCAGGGGACATCGGATGAAGACACTTGGTCATCCTCTGGCCACCATGTGGCACAGATTGCTTTCAGAGGTGACCCGTGTTGAGCAGCGTCAGCTCACAGGCATGGTGAGGAAGAATGTATGTGCTGTGGTGGCAGCACGCACTCGGCAAGGGTGTGGCCACCGCCACTGCCCGGTGCGGGCAGGCGCCGGCTCCTGGGAGTGCTCATGGGTGCCCAGCATCCACTGAGCTGACAAACATTAGAGTTTCACAGTGTGAATGTAAGCTTGTCTTGATATATAGGTGTAAATTTACCAACTGTCTTTCCTAGGAGCTTGTGTCTATCTTAGTGTTTAAAAGATCTGACATTTTTAAAAAACATTGTAACAGTGTAATATTTTTATTAGATAAAACCTAAAGTTTTGAAGTTTTATCCATCAAAAAATCTGGGAACTTCAGCTTTAGTCCAAAAGAACACATTAGAGGTTGCCGTTGTGGTGCAGCCGGATAAGCTGCCACCTGGAGCAAACAACGTCTTGTGTAGATGCCGGTTCACGTCCCAGCTGTTCTGCTTGAGATCCCGTTCCCTGGGTAATATGCCATGGAAAGCTGAAGGACGGCCCTGACCTTGGGACCATGCGCTCACGTGGGAGACCTGGCAGACGCTCCTGTCTTCAGGCTTTAGATCAGCTCAGCTCCCGCCATCACAGCCATCTGGGGAATGAACCAGTGGACGGAAGATCCTTCTTTCTGTCTCCTCTCCATAAATCTGATCTGTCTGGACCTAGCGCTGTGGCCCAAGAACAGCCCAAAGCCTTGGGACCCTGCACTTGTGTGAGATAACCCGGAAGAGCTCCTGGCTCCTGGCTTCAGATCGGCTTAGCTCCAGCCATTGCAGCCGCTTGGGGGTGAAAGATCTTCCACCCTGTCTCATCAGATGAAAGATCTTCCTCTCCTCCTCTCTGTCTCTGCTCTCTGTGTCTGACTTTGCAGTAAAAATAAATAAATCTTTAAAAAAATTTTTTGATCTGCCTTTCCAATAAACCAAGTAAATCTTAAAAAAACAAATAAATAAAGCCTAATTGGCCAAACACCCGCAGATACAGAGCCCGTGATGTGACGAAGTGAGGTGTTTTGGAGCAGTGAGTACATCGTGCACATTGCTGTGGAAGCTTCAGTAAAAGACCTTGTTTGCGTCTTGGTTCAGCAGCGCCACTGCACAGCCTAGGACAGCTGACAGGCCCGTCGGGAGCTGCAGCCAGTCCCCACTGAGTGAGCGCGCTTGTGCTGCGGGGTGAAGCAGTTGCAGTAGTCAGGTGACATTGCTTTTTCTGCTTCCCCCCTCCCGTGGATCCAGGCTCACCTACCTCAGAAATATGAGGAGGCTTGTTTCCGAACTGTACGTTCGGGATAACTGCCACCCCTTCAAAGCCAGCGTCTTGCTTTGGGTTCAGCTTCCCATGTGGATCACCGTGTCTCTTGCTCTGCGGAATTTGAGCACCGGCACAGCACACTCAGAAGGTAACGTCTCCGAAGTGAGCCTCGTCGGGGTCAACGCTCCAACAGTGTGTTTGTACTTCAGAAAAAAAGAGAGATTGTACCTTTCATAGGAGTGTAGTGCGTAAACTTGTTAATGTAATGAGACTAGCATTATCTTCCTTATAAGAATATAGTACGTAAACTTGTAAATGTAATGAGACTAGCTATGTTGAGAAAAACATTTCTGGTTGAGGGGAAAATGCTGAATGACAGTGACCTGAATACAGTGAGTGTGCGGGACGCTGTAATGGAACGGTGCGATGACACACGGCTTGTGTGTTTCCCTCGTGTTTTATTTAAAACTGTTTCAGCAGGTGTTTCTGTTCAGGAGCAGTTGACTACTGGAGGAGTCCTGTGGTTTCCTGACCTCACTGCGCTGGATTCCACTTGGATTTTGCCGATATCTGTTGGTGTCATCAATTTGCTAATAGTGGAGGTCAGTGGCTCCGAGTGAGGTCTGTTTGCCATTTATGTCATTGGGCTCTCGTTGCTGCCAGTGTTCTGACATCAGGTGCACACGTCGAAACTGGTCACAGTCACCATGAGCCAAGGTGGAGGTTCCTTGGTTTCTGATCCGATATCAGCCCTGTGCATAGGCCAGTCCCTTAACATCGGTGGGGCTTAGAATTCCCATAATTGTGGCCTGGAGTGATAGCATAGCAGCTAAAGTCCTCACCTTGAATGTGCCGGGATCCCATATGGGCACCGGTTCTAATCCCGGCAGCTCCACTTCCCATCCAGCTCCCTGCTTGTGGCCTGGGAAAGCAGTTGAGGATGGCCCAAAGCTTTGTGCCCCTGCACCCGTGTGGGAGACCTGGAAGCTCCTGGCTCCTGGCCTTGGAGATTGGCTCAGCTCCAGCTGTTGCAGCCACTTGGGAAATGAATCATTGGACGGAAGATCTTCCTCTCTGTCTCTTCCTCCTTTCTGTATTTCTGCCTTTTCCAATAATTAAAAAAAAAAAAAGAAATCCCATAATTGAGATGGCTAAATGTGGTCATTTTCAAAGTCTTTTTCAGCATTAAGATTTTGTGATCCCAAGCTTACTGTTTTAAGACTTGCTTTTAATAAAACCAAAAGCGAAGATGCTGAGTTTAATCTGGTTTTAGTCTCACAATACAGTGGTATTTTTTTTTTTTAAAGATTTATTTTATTTTTATTATAAAGGCGGATATACAGAGAAGAAGATCTTCCGTCCGATGATTCACTCCCCAAATGAATGCAACGGCCGATGCTATGCCGGTCCGAAGCCAGGAGCCTCTTCTGGGTCTCCCACGTGGGTGTAGGGTCCCAAAGCCTTGGGCCGTCCTCAACTGCTTTCCCAGGCCACAGGCAGGGAGCTGGAAGGGAAGCGGGCTGCCAGGACCAGAACCAGCGCCCACACGGGATCCCAGGCGTGCAAGACGAGGACCTTAACCACTCTGCCACCGCACCGGGCCCGTACAGTGGTGTTTTGTGAATGTGTTTAATATGGAAGTTTCCAGGCAGTGATCCTGAGTCCTCGAGTGCTGTTTTCTTGCTGTCTGACAGGAAAAGCACTGAGCTTCTTGTGTAAAATGGAAAGAATCACTATCATACACGTGAAATATGGCCTCGTGGTCGGTTCTTCTATCCTTTATCCCATGCTGTCTTCCGCAGCAGTTTAGGAAAGCCATGCTTGCCGTTGCATGCAGAGCTGTGCCTCAGCCTGGGTCTAACACAGGCTCCACCTTCGGCCTTATCTCAGTTCTGATCCCACTGACATGGTGTCTGCTGTTCCCGGTTTTTGTCTTATTTTATTTCTAATTTTTTTTTTTAAGATTTCTTGTTTATTATAAAGTCAGATACACAGAGAGGAGGAGAGAGACAGAGAGGTATCCATCCATTGATTCATCCAGGTGGCCACAGCAGCTGCAGCTGCACCAATCCAAATCCAGAAGCCTGGTGCCTCCTCCAGGTCCCCCCACGCGGGTGCAGAGTCCGAAGGCTTTGCGCCTTCCTCCACTGCCTTCCCAGGGAACTGGGTGAGAAGCAGGGCCGCCAGGATTAAAACTGGCACCTATATAGGATCCCAGAGTGTGCAAGGCAAGGACTTTAGCCACTAGGCTAGCCCGCTGGACTTTCCCACTTAAGAAATAAAAAATAATAGGAATCTATGGTGACATACTGAAATAGTTAACAAAAACTTGGCATTAATGAGGTCCAGAAGGCCTGCCAGCTATTGTCTGTGTTTCTCCCAGCAGTACAACGCTTGCCTAGTTATGAGGCAACCTAGACAGTGACCTGTCACTGGGGATGCTGTTCCCTGTTTTGAAACCTGATAGACCCATTGTTTTTTCAGATGAGGAAAGTGAAGATGATACAGTCTTAGGTGGGAGTTTGTGACGGACACTGTGTGGGTTACAGGCTCTTCCTGAGAGCTGCCACAGTGTGCCAAGAGCAGGGGCCCACTGCACAGCAGGTGGCTGTGCACTGACTGGGAAGAGGAGGGGGAGACACTTGAGCACGGACACTGACGACAGTCCTCTGGGGTTCCCTCCAGCCCACCTAACGACCAACAGCAAGCTGCTCCTGCCTTCCCACGTGCTATGTGCCAGCCGTTGTTTCTCAGTACATTACACGAACTCTTTAATTTTTAGTATACCCCTCAGATCGGCACCGTTAGCTCTGTTTTAAAGTCAAGAACTGGGGAGACAGAAAGGTTATGTGACGATGCAGTGTGACCCAGCCTCTAAAACTGAGAGGCGCGCCTTGACAGAAGTTCTGTGGCTCTAGGATGAGCACCGCGCTGTGCTTCTCAGAGTTCTTGAGGGATTGTAACTGCTTCTTGCCTACCTTTCCTGCCCTGTGTCTTGAGTGATTCTCCATGCCGGGCACTAGGCCTGTCTAAAGGAGTCAGAGCTCATGTGAAAATTGTCCCTATTTATTTTTTTAATAGATGAGAAGCTGTAGAAATATCTCAGTATTTTAACTTTTGCTTTTATATTTTACTTTTTTATTTCTTAAGATTTGAGGAGATGGAGAGACAGAGAGACCTTCTCTCTGGCTCAGTCCCCAGATGAGCACAGCGGCCAGGGCTGAGCCAGGCTGAAACCAGGAGCTTCATTCAGGTTCCCGCCTGGTGGCAGGGCTCAAACACTTGGGTCATCATTGACGACTTACCCAAGCCGTTAGCAGGGAGCTGGTCCGGAAGTGGAGCAGCCAGGACATGCACTGGCGGACCATATGGGATGCTGGCATCTCAGATGGTGCCCTAACTCACTGTGTCACAACATTGGCCCCGATTTTTGCTTTTGTTGAAGTGTGGTGGAGGCTAGTGAAAGGTCATTTTGTAATTTAAACCTTGTTTAATAATCATTGTGTTTTTGTTCTTCTATTCCTTCAGATTTTTGCCCTGCAAAAAACCGGAATGTCACGTTTTCAGATTTACATCACGCACTTTGTCCGCGGACTGTCGGTTTTGATGATTCCAATTGCTGCGACTGTCCCTTCAGTGAGTAGGCCCAAGCACTGTGTGCTCCCTGGCCCCGGTTAGACCACCCACTCTCCTGCCCTGCCATCACACCTTCAACAGCTTGACCCCTTAGCGAAATAACCCCGGATGTTTCTTGGATTGGCACATCTTGTGTGTGAAGATGTCCTGACTCTGCTAAATCTAATTCCTTTTTCCTGCCACTTTCTCTTTGTGTGATTCAATGAGATACTGTATTCTTTCTGCCTGTTTAGGTTAGAACTAGGAATTTAGCACTTAATAATTTTGTGCCTGGTCCATGTGGGTTCATTTATACTATCATTTTGACTAATAACTGTGTGAGAGTTGTAGTTGTGTGTATGCAGTTAAACTTCTGGTAGAAATAGGAAAAGATGTTGATATTTGCAGTTACTTTTGTCTTTTGCGTATTTCCCACAGGTGGTTTAAAAGTTTATGAACTGTTGGCTCTGTCTCCGTCCTCATTGAGAGCCCACACATAGCTGCAGTGTGGAATAGAATTCACTTGTTGCTTCTTTTTTTAAGATTTATTTATTTTTATTGGCAAGTCAGATTTACGGAATGAAGGAAAGACAGAAGAAAAGATCTTTCATCTGCTGGTTCACTCCTCAAGCAACCACAATGGCTGGAGCTGAGCCCATCCAAAGCCAGGAGCTTCCTCTAGGTCTCCCACTGGAGTGCAGGATCCCAGGCTTTGGGACGTCCTCGACTGCTTTCCCATGTCACAAGCAGGGAGCTGGATGGGAAATGGAGCTGCTGGGATTAGAACCGGTGCCCATATGGGATCCCAAAGCATGCAAGGCGAGGACTTTAGTCAATAGGCTACTGTGCCAAGTCCATCATGATGCATTTTTGTAAGGACTCTGAAGCTAGGTGTTTCTGGTGTCAGAGTATTTTTAAACTGTCACACAGAATATTGTCATTAATCTTGTGCAAAATAAGTGTTTCCTCATGTCTAAAACAGATGCAGCATTTGTGACAGCTGATGCACCAGCATGCATGCATGCTGTGGTACTTTTTATATATAATCACTTTTCTGAGAAGAAGCAACCTGATTATAATGTAAAAAACCACTAGGTGAAATGAATAGAAACAGTGAAGCACCAGTTAGTGACTGGCTTCCGAGTCAGCAGTTGAGACCTGAAGGCGTGCCGGAAGCACTTGGTCGTGTTCTCAGGAGTGGTAATACAGAGGTGAGCAGGTTAGGGAGACTCGGACCTTGCGGCTCATCCCTTTTCCTCTCGAGACCTGAGGGTCACAGAGGCTACCGAGCAATGGCTACAGGGCGCTCCGGGCCTGCCTCCGGGATCACTGCCAGGCGCCCTGGCTGCAGAGCAGGTGAGGAAGTGTATCATTGTCCAGATCACAGTAGACTAGGGTTTTGTTCTGAAACAAGATGGGGGATTGTTACTGAGATGGCAGCCCATCATTGGCTGTAGCAGGCTCGGGTGCTGCTTTGACTGGCAGATTTAGATCGTGATGTAGCAAATGTTTATTCACTGCTGGCCTTGTTCTGGACACTGTTTTCAATGGTTGATGAACAATAACTCCTCTACTGGTCTCGTCTCCACTTCGGTGATGAAGAACTTGGTACAGGAGGCATCACTCCCATAAGGGTGCCTAGCTCCTAACTGCTGTGCCCATCTGTCTTTGAGGATGTGGCTTGGGGCAAGTCCTTGGTGTGGGCACATGCCATCCTTCCCATTCTAAGTGAATTCCCTTCCTTCAGTCTTCCCTATAGCAGTCCCCTGAGGTAGACGGTTACAAGATAGAACTTGCCCAGAGTCCAACAGATGACCCATCAGATCTAAATGCAGGCACTCTGACTCCATAGCCCTCATTTGGGAGCCTGTTTACCTTCTGATGCCCAAGAGCAGTTGGCAAGCGGAGCATATGTGTTGACCTAAGTGATCTTCTGCATGTTCCAAGGGCAACAGGAGATACGTTGAGACACAGTAGGAGCAGCCTGTGAGAGCTGTGAGAGACCCTTCAGGGAAGAGAAGGTTCTGCAGGCTGAGTTTGCTGTTGCACGTGGCCACACCCCAGGACCTGCCCTTTGCTGTAAACAGCTTAGCAGAAGTCTGTGCAGGGAAATGCGCTCACTGCCCACCAGGCAGTCAGCTCTCCCCTGCGAGGCCTCTGGGAGCTCTTCTCTGTCGTCCAAGGTTCCCATGGACAGGTCTCGTGGTGCTGCAGCATCTTGCTGTGGCCTTTCTCTGACCTGCCCATGCGAGCTGCTGCAGGTCTGGCCAGTCTTGTGGCTTTCTCTGTACAGATGTTGCCATTGGGCCTTGCCGACATGTGCCCATTTGTGGGCCTTGGTGTCCCTGAGGAGGGGCGGGTGCTAATTCTCGTGTCTTCTCTCTAGTCACTGGTCCTCTACTGGCTGTGCTCCAGCGTCATGGGCCTCTGCCAGAACTTGCTGCTGCGCTCTCCTGGGTTTCGTCGACTTTGCCGAATACCGTTAACCAAGTCCGATTCAGACACTCCTTATAAAGACCTGCTTGCTGCCTTTTATACCAAGTTCCTTTCAAGAAAGTGACATTTTTCAGCAATTTTGAAATGATGCAAGAGTCACTGCTACTTTAAAATATTTAGACTTAGAAATCAAGGTATTTTTTTTTAATTTGCATTTGCTTAAAATCATGAACTCCAGAAAGTGTAGGGTAGGTTAAGATGCAATCCAGATACATGTGATAGTGATTAAAACCATTTAAGTGCTAAAAATTTCATCTGTTTAGTTGTAAAAAGAACGTAAAAGGAAACGAAAGTGTTTGTCCCTGTTCATAAAATTGCAACTTGTGAGGGGTGCCAAAACTTTGGAAAATATGATTAGATACTGAATGCTGCCATATTGTATTTAATTGTTCCACAACTTTAAATTTTTGTAAAATATGAGGATTTGGTGATGTGACTCTTACTATTTTGGTGGTCGTGTGGGTTGGAGACCTACTTAACTCTGATGAAAGGCTGCAGAGGGAAACGCTGGGACTCGCAGAGTAAGGACCTTGACAATGGTGAAGGCCCTCTAGCAGGTTCTAGCAGAAATCATATTCTAATGGAACCTGAGATTAATCTGGAGTTAACGTTTGAGTAAAGAAGGAAGGTCTTGAAGTGTGGCTGTCTAAGCATCTGAGCACCTGATGTGTAGATACTCTTGTCTCAGCTCTGCTGGGAACAGGTCAAAGACTGTACATTCCTTTGTCAGTCATTTGGGAAGTTTACAAGGCAGCGTGTGATGGTTCGTATTGCTAAATCCTATAGTGAAAAATATCCCGTATTAAGTTTGTTTGGTCAGAGGACGAAAATTCGAGGAGTAGCTACCTATTAAAGAGATGGTATTTTTTTTAAGATTTTTTTTTTTAATTGGGAAGTCAGATTTACAGAGAGGAGAGACAGAAAGCTCTTGCATCCACTGGTTCACTCTCCAAGTGGCCACAGTGGCTGGAGTTGAGCTGATCTAAAGCCAGGAGCTTCTCCCAGTACTGCCACACAGGTGCAGGGTCCCAAGGCCTTTGGCCCATCCTCTATTGCTTTCCCAGGCCACAAGCAGGGAGCTGGGTGGGAAGTGGGGCAGCCGGGCACGTACCAACACACATGTAGGATCCCGGCACATGCAAGGTGAGGATTTAGCCACTAGGCTATCGTGCTGGACCATAAAGAAGTGATTTTTGAAGACCGACTGACTTTTACTAGGAAGGCAGATTTACAGAGAGGGAGAGACAGAGAACAAGATCTTCCATCTGCTGGTTCACTCCCTAAATAGCTGCAATAGCCTGAGCTGAGCCAGTCTGAAGTCGGGAGCCCCCTCCAGGTCTCCCACGTGGGTGCAGGATCCCAAGGTTTGGGCAATCCTTCACTGCTTTCCCAGGCCATAAACCTGGAGCTGGAAGGGAAGCGGAGCAGCTGGGACACGAACCGTCTCCCATATGGGGTGTCAGTGCTTTAAAGGTCAAGTTAGCCAATTGATCCATTGCACCAGCCCCAAGAGGTGATTTTAAGCTGTTGTTTAGAAGTGGGTGTTGAGCCGTTAAAACACTCATTATGATGGCAGTAGCCTGCACTGAGTTACCTGGGTTCAATTTGAGGCTCATGGCTGCAGCTTCCTGCTGCTGTGGATTCTGGGGGGCAACAACAATGGCTCAAGTGGGTGAGTTCCTGCCACCCCGAAGTGAGATGTACCTTGGTCATCCATCCTGGCAAGCTGCTGCCGCTGTGGGATTTAGGAGGTGAACCAGGGGATGGGAGTTCTGGATTGTGCGAGCTCTGTAGAGTTGTGTGTTGCTGTTTCTGTCTCTCTCTGCTTCTCCAATAAGTAAATTATAAATAAATAGAAAAGCAGACTTGTAAGAATTAACTACTGAATTTAGAATAGAGATTTAAGGAAAGTTGACAGTATAATTGTGAAATCAATTGTTTGCTTGTTTAATTTACAAAGATAATAAAATTAATACTGGTTGAGATACTTGGGAATAAACTAAGCAGGCGCTGGAGATGGTTGTGAAGTATCCATTTTCAGAGTTAAACTATGCACCTGATTCTGAGAAGCCCTGTCACTCACCTCAGTGTTTACCATGAAATAACAGCTGAAGGAAGACCATTTTTGAGTCTTTGAGTGATACTAGAGTTTAGTTGCCCTGTGGAATGAAGGTCTGGAGCTTTTAATACAAAGAAAGAGTACAGAGTAAGGATTGTGGTTACCATGTTCCTGAAGCTTGCTGGGAAGTCAGAGGTAACAGGTGCAGCTGAGAGTCCGTTCTGGGTTTTGGGTCCTGGTACAGGACTTCTGTCCTGAGGGGACGGTGCCCCCTGGTCGCAGTGAAGGAACGCAGGCTTGTGCTCACTCAGTCCACGGTGGTTGGCGTTTCTGTATCTGCACATTGGCTTCCTTGGTCAAACTTATCTGTAACTCCAAAATCAATGCTTGCTATGGTTTTTGGTTTTGGTTTTTTGTTGTTATTGCTTTGTTTTGTTTTTAAACAATTATTTGAAAGTTATCATTTCATCTGCTGGTTTACTCTCCAGGTGGGCCCAAGCTAAACCAGACACAGGAGCTGCTTCTGGATCTCCCACGTGGGTGCAGGGCCCCATGCGCTCGGGCCGAGTTACACTAATTTTCCCTGGCCCTTAGCAGGGAGCTGGATCGAAGGGGAGCAGTCACAACACAGACTGTACTGTACCTTGAGATTATTCATGGACAAATATTTGAGTCACTTGATGCATGATTTTCTTTGAATTACAACTTTTATTGTAGTAAAATATGTAACAAAATCAACACTTTTAGCAATTCTTAAAAAAAATTTATTTTTATTTTTATTGGAAAGACAGATATACAGAGAGGCAAGACAAAGAGAAAGATTTTCCATCTGTTGATTCACTCCCCAAATGGCCTTCAGTGGTCAGAGCTGTATTGATCCGAAGCCAGGAGCCCAGATCCTTTTCTGGGTCTCCCATGCAGGTGCAGGGGTCCAAGACAAGGGACTGTCCTCGACTGCACCACAAGCAGGGAGCTGGATAGGAAGTGGAGCCACCAGGATTAGAGCCGGCATCTGTGTGGGATGCTGGTGGGTGCATGACAAGGACTTTAGCCACTAAACTACCATGCCAGGCCCAATTTTAGCAGTTTAGGTATACAATTCAGTGGTATTAATTGCATTTACAGTGTTATATACCAATCAGGGCTGTTTCAAAAGTTTTCATCAAATGATTTGAGTCTTCCATATTTTTTTGCTTTTAATTATTTTATATTTGATGTTTACATAGTTGAGAAGGATGTATATGCCCATGTGGACCACTAATTATTGAGGGAAAATGGATGAAACAGCTGATTCCAATTTCTTTTCCTCCTTTGGGGACACTTGGGGAGATGGGGCCACTCCCACCCAAACCATGTAATTACCCGGGGCTGGGGGAGACAGCCACTTGTTATCATCCCAGGATCCCCAATGTGGAGAATGTTCTGAGATGCTGCTGGTTTTGAGGCTACACAGTTGAGGAACTCTTTCCAAGGTCCATTGGCTGACGTAGTGCACCTTAGAGCATCCAATCACCCAGATACTTGCTGTCAAAGCTTGACTAGAGGAGTTGTTCAATTTGTTCTGCCTCCCATCCTCTGCCGTGGTACTAGATGTTCTTTGCAGACTTCAGCGAGCTGTCATGTTTTCCATGTGCACCTGGGCATGCTGTCCACTTCAGTAGCTGAGGAGGCCCAGTTCTAACACATGCACTGCATCGTCAGATCAGGTGATGTTCCCTGTGGTTGGAGTTTTGAGTGCAGCAGTCCAAGGAGGGATTCCCCCAAGAAGCCTCACCTGAGGTGACCCCAGATGTGACTCCTGTGTATACCGGCTAGTACAGGGTCTGGCTCCATCTCACTTGCCTCTGCCTACACACATTGGTGGTTCCAGCTGCCCAGTCATACACAAACCAATGGATACTGTGGCCTAGCCTAACCCTGGTCACCACACCCTCAGCTCTCATGCACTCTAGCAGGCACCACTGCCTACTTGGGACAACTTGGAATAGTCCCTATAGTCCCTGCCTCCAGCCCTGGTTCCTGTGCATCCAGTATGTGCAGCAGACTGGTCTGGTCCATCCCACGTCTCATCCACCTCTTGTACATACCTATGGGTGCTGCAGCTTAGCTCAGCCCAACTGACCCCACTGTCCAGCCCACATGTATGCCAATGGGTGCTTGTACCTTGTCCAGTCAGGCTTGCACCCAGCCCTGGTTCTCGCGCCAGTGGTTGCTGCAGCCCATCAGAGGGGTACCCACAGTTTCCCTATAAGGCCCACAACCAGCCCCGGATTTTGCACTTTCCAGGTGGTACTACAGTTCAATTTGACATGACTTCCCCCCCCCCCCCACGCTGGCACTTGCCAGCTGATGCTGTAACAAAGCCCACCCAGCTTGCCTTTATTCCGATTCATGCATGCACCAGTGGATGTGGTAGCCTAACCCAGTACAGCTCTCCTCCAAATCCAGCTCACATGCATTCCAACAGATGCACCCTTGTCCAGCCTGGTGTGCTTCCAGTCCAGCCCTCAGGCTCACCAGTGTGAGCAGTGACCCAGCAGGAGAGCCCCACAGCCACCCTAGGGTCATGAGTGTGCCAGTGGGTGCTGCATCCCAGTTTGGCAATTCCTGCCTTCTCGGTATTTGCCAAAGGGTGCTGCAGATAGGCTTTGCTTCACCTGCTCCCAGTTCCAGCTCATGCTGGTGGGTGCTGAAGCCTAAACTTAGCACAGCCCAGCCAGCTGCAACTCCCAGCCTTAATGTAAACTGGCAGATGTGGCCCACCCAGGTGTGTTCTGTACCTTGTTTTGGCTCTCTCATATCTGCCAGTGGATGCTATGAACTGATTCACCCCAGACCTGACCAACCTGGTCTGGGTCTCTCCCAGCCTCAGCTGGGAGAGGCTTACCAATGGAGACTGCATCCTGACAGAGGAGTTCAATAAGCTCCTCTTATCAGACCATCTCCCGGTTACAGATCTCACATGCACCGGTAGGTTCTTGGCCCAGCCTGACTTGGCTTGTCTCCTGCCCCAGTGTTCATACTCGACCCATTCTAGTTCTTACCTGTAGGTGCTACAGCTCAGCTGCATTTAGCCCACCACCAAAACTTGGCTCTCATGTGGTTGAAGCGGGTGTCATGACCCAGCCAAGCCTATCGAACATCCGTTTCAACTCCTGTGAGCACTAGCAAATACTAGAGCCTAGCCCAGTTTGGCACACTCCCAGTCCCAGATCACACACATGCCAAAGAATGCTGTAGCCATGTCTAGCCTGGTTTGCCACCCCCTTTCTGGCACTCACCAATGGGAAACAGTCTGGCAAGGAAGTCGCCTAGTTACTTAACCAGGATCACTCCTAAGCCATAGACCCTGTGTGTGCTGGTGAATGCTCCAACCCAGCCTGACATGGCCCACCCTCCATCTTGGCACTTGGCATTTTGCAGCTTGACCTGACCTGGCCCATCCCTAGTTCCAACTCACTGGTGGATGCTGCAGCCTCACCCTGCCCAGCCTGCTCCTGTCCCCAGCTCTCATGTGAACAGATGGGTACAGCAGCCTAATGGCATCACATATGTGGCCATGTCAGCACAGCCCTGGGCCTTGTCTTCCAGCAGCCTGGCATGCTGGAATACATGCACGTTTCTGGTGGAAATCAAGCAAGGCTGCGTTTGGCTGCTTGTTCCAGCTTTTATACCGTAAGCAGAGCCCTTTTTACAATGCTTTTTAGATTTTCATGCTTGTTGCCAGTGATTTTTCTGTTTCCAATGGCCTCTGTGAGCACTACAGAGAGCTTTCAATGTCTGAGCACAAGGCTGTGATGTGCCTTAAGGAGAAAACGAAATCTGTTAGGTCATCGTCATTCATGCATCAACAGAAATCGAGTCGTCGATACACATTGATCTGTTGACAATAATGCTACGGCTTGCAGGCACTGGTGTCTGTGTGTCCCCTGGCAGTGTTAGGTCAGATAATCACTGATAAACTATTTGTGGAATGATATTTGGTGTTTGTAGACTTTAGGACGTGAGTATGCCATAAGAGTTGAGAAATGACAGTTCAGATGTTTCTTGACTTAGAGTGGGGTTGTGTCCTGACAAACCCTCGAAGCCCACTGGACCTCGAAGGTCAGCAGCACAGCACTCGGTAGAGCTGTTTTCCCATGTGTTGGCCAGGCTGACTCGTACTGCTGCTGAGTGCCCGGGATCCACAGGGCATCCTTCGGTACACTGGTATGCCAGGCAAAGATCACAGTTCAAATCCCCGTCTCTGCTTTGTGAGTATTGCCTGTTCATCATTGTAGAACCAGAGTCAAGTCAAACCTTCCAGAGTTTGTGTTTGCAAGGGAGCTGTGGCTGAGGAGTGTGCTGGTTTAAAACAAGAGGGAGTTTGAGAAAGCACTGGCAGGATAAGTCTCCCTGGGACAGTTTGATTCTTACCACGTGTGTTACTGTATAGTGCTTCAGGTAAATTTCTCCTAGTGGGGTGCAGGAAGTCATTCCCTTTTCTCTTCCCTGCTTGTCTCTGCTGATAATGTGGAATATATACAATTGGTCTTCCATTTTCACAAGGCTCCCTAAACCCTTAGACACTCTGCAGTGAAAGGGGTATCTTTCATATTCCATGGGATGACTAGGGGCAGGGAGGCCGGTGGAGGGGTTGGTCCTCCATCAGAAATGCATGATTAGAGGGTTGGGATCACAATCCCACCCTCCACCTCTGGGTGCGGGACAAGGCCAGGGATTTTGTCAGCCATGCCTTCCCATATCACGCTCAAGGTCTGTTCCCGAGCTCCTGAATGGGTTCCTGGAGAGGACTGGGACGTTCCTTCCTACACCGCATTCCTATATCCCACCTGCACCTTTTACACCCAGTTCTTGCTCTGTGTTCTTTGTAACATCCTTCCAGTAAACAGGGAGTAGTCAAGTGTTTTCCTGAGCTCTGTGAGCCCCTCGAATAAGTCGGTCCACATGAGTGACAGCGCATCAGAAGCACAGACCTCCATCTGTGAAGTCTGATGCTCCGGTAAAATCAGAATGGGGTTCAATTAGAGGAGACCTGGCTGGTGTTCACTTTTTATTATTTTTTTTAAAGATTTTATTTTGATTATTTTTTTTTTCATTGGAAAGGCGGAGAGACAGAAAGATCTTCCGTCCGATGATTCACTCCCCAAGTGAGCGCAACGGCCGATACTATGCCGATCCAAAGCCAGGAGCCTCTTCCGGGTCTCCCACGCGGGTGCAGGGTCCCAAAGCCTTGGGCCGTCCTCGACTGCTTTCCCGGGCCACAGGCAGGGAGCTGGGAGGGAAGCGGGGCTGCCGGGATTAGAACCAGCGCCCATATGGGATCCCGGGCGTGCAAGGTGAGGACCTTTAACCACTTGCGCCACCGCGCCGGGCCCTGGTGTTCACTTTTTAAAAAGATTTATTTTTACTTGGAAATCAGAGTGACAGAGAGGAGAGACAGAGATCTTCAACTTGCTGGAGGATGAACCCATGTTCTCCCAAAATGGCCACAATGGCCAGAGCTGGGCTGGTCCAAAGCCAGGAGTCTGGAGCTTCTTCCAGGCCTGCTACATTAGTGCAGGGTCCCAAAGACTTGAACCACCCTTCACTGCCTTGCTAGGCCATCAGTAAGGAGCTGGGTCAGAAATGTAGCCTCCAGAACTCTAAGCAGTGCATATGTGGGATGCTGGTTAGGACTAAGCATGCTGAGAAACAGGGCTTAGTATACTGATGTCCACTTCAAACTCAGTTGCTGTTGGGGGAAATCCCCGTGTATTTTGATGACCAGAAGTGCAGAGGCGGTTGGTATTGAAAGGAAAGTAGGATGGCGTGGGCATTGTGGTGCAGCCTAAACCACCACTGCTTCTGATACTCATGTTGCATATTAAGAGTGCTGGTTCCAGGCCTGCCTCTCCCTCTCTATAACTCTGCCTTTCAAATAAATCTTGAAAAAGAAAAATCAAAAATTTTAATTGCCACCTTTGCAGATGACCCAGGGGATGCGAAACTAATAAGAACTTTGGGGGGAAAGCCAGACTTGGAGAGAAGAATGTTCTGGTATCAGAAGCACACAGGGGGGCCTGCAGTAACTACAGCTTCCATGTCAGAGTGCTGGAGTTGAAGTCTTGGTTCTCACTCCTGATTGTAGCTTCCCACCAGTGCACACCCATGAGGGCCTCAGTGATGGCTCCTGCCACCCACACAGATCTCCTGTGTGTTCTCACCCTCCTGGAATACTTACTTTTAAAGATTTATTTATGTGTGTATTTGAAAGGCAGAATTACAGAAAGGGAGAGGTGGATCTTCTGTCTGCTGGTTCAATGGCTGCCATCAGCCTGGGCTGCACCAGGCTGAAGCTAAGAGCCAGGAGCTTCTTCTGGATCTCTCACACAGGCGCAGGGGCACAAGCAGTTGGGTTGTTTTCTGCTGCTTTCCCAGGAGGATTAGCAGGAATTGGATCAGAAGTGGAGCAACTGGGACTCAAATCAGCACCCATTTGGCATGCAAATACTGCAGGTGGTTGCTTAACTGACCAAGCCACAGCACCGACTCTGCTTACACCTGCTATGAAGGCAAACTTTGGAATTTCAGGCATGGCGTTTGAAACCATGCAAGAATTTACATTTCTGTATTCATGCTAAATGTTTAAGGCATCTAATAAATTTGATGTAGAACAACTCATTATTATAAACACTTGTATCTTAAGAGCTATGTCTAGTAGGATCCAGGTTATTTGGAAATTATATGAGTCTGCAAGAATGTCTTCCATTTGAACTTTAGCAGGTGTGGTTAAAATAATAACCGCTGATAGAAACAAACCCAAACAACTGAACCAAAGTGTCTTTCTGTCAGCCAAGGACCGACCTGCGCAGCAATGATGTCATCCTGTGGCTCTGGAGCACATTACCTTGACAGTAGTTTGTTAATGGAGTGCAGTCTCAAAGCAGAAGGAATTCTGAGATTTTGAACTTCATCTGGTAATCATATTGCTTAAACAGATCTATTTACTTTGAAAGTCAGTTGGGAGGCCAGGAGGATGGGGCGAGGTCGGGAGGAGAGAGGAGAACTTGTTCCATCTGCTGTTTCTCTTCCCCAGATGGCTGCAGTGACTAGTGCTGGGTCAGGTGGAAGCAAGGAGTTGTTCTGGGTCTGCCATACAGCTAGCAGGGGCCCAAATGGTTGGGAGCCATTAGCTATGAGCAGGGAACAGTCAGGACTCAAACCTGCTCCTAAATCGGAATACTGGTGTTGCAGTCAGCAGCTTCACCTGCTACACCATGATGCCAGCAACTGTATTGCTGTTTTTTTTTTTCTTTTTTAAGATTTACTTATTTTTATCACAAGTCAGATATACAGAGAGGAATAGAGCTAAGAGGAAGATCTTCCATCCGATGATTCACTCTCCAAGTGAGCTCAACGGCCGGTGCTATGCCGATCCGAAGCCAGGAGCCAGGAACTTCCTCTAGGTCTCCCACACGGCTGCAAGGTCCTAAGGCTTTGGGCCGTCCTTGACTGCTTTCCCAGGCCACAAGCAGGGAGTTGCATGGGAAGTGGAGCTGCCAGGATTAAAACGCGCCCATATGGGATCCTGGCACGTGCAAGGCAAGTACTTCAGCCGCTAGGCCACGCCTCCGGGCCCATTGCTGGTTTTTAATACTGCTTTTTTTGAGACTCCATTACTTGGAAATCAAATAAAAAATTATTTTGTTTGTATTGCTTCTACTACCAAGCAAAAAGATGTAAGACATGTACAATGGATCTATTTTACATATTTCTCCAAAAACCGTAGGAATTAGAGTTGACCTAGGAGGCGTAGACTGTTGTTGCTCCTAGTTCTGGCATTTGAGAAAAAGAGTTCCTGGAAGGACGTTGCTTCCCCTTCACGGGCCTCCGCCCTCGTGACAAGAAATCCCAGCTTTCTGTATCTGTTTGATCCAGGATTTTCCACAACCCCAGCTAAGATTTCTATGTGTACACATTTGATCCTAGTTGATGAGACAAACATTTGGTCCTGGGTGATTTATATCCCTGGAAACCACAGGCCTGGCTGATATCACCACAGCAACAAAAGAAATTAGTAGACAAGGAATGGCTGGCTGCAAACTTCCCACATTTTCTCAATCAACCAGCTTAATCTGACACGCACGTTCCTCCTGAGGCCGATGCGGGTCTCAGGCCATTGACTGTTGGCTTTACTATGATGTGAGCCTGGCGGTGATGCTGAGACAAACATCCCCAAGGAAAGCAGCAGAGAAAACCACGGCTCCTTGTGTTCCACGGACTGCCCTGCTCACCGCTCAGTTTGTAGGTAAGCTTAGCATGGTAGCCTTAACTGAGATGGTCTAATCCTGTATTGCCGATTGGATTTTGTGTCAGAGGAGGGGTTTGAGGTGTTTTGAAGTGAAAGCATTAATGAAAAGACCTGGCATAAAAAATCCAAGAAAATAACCCGTTCCTGTTGACTCACTCTAGGACAAAACCAAACAAATAAATAAATATCCTTCAAGAGCTCTACCAGAGGTCAAAGCACCAAGAATTCATGATTTCTCAAAAAAAGAAAATGCCCAATTGCTCGTTTTCCATTCCAGACTTCACAGGCAGGCTTCTCTTGGCCTCCCTGATGAGATAGTTGCATTTGTTTTGCCTTGGTTCCGAGTCGGGACGCGAGGATTGTGTTTCATTTAACTCTGGCTTTTGTCCTCTGGGAAAACTGCAGCTCTATTAGACAACTGAAAAAATGAACGAGGAAATATAGCTAATGCTATTGGTTTCAACTGCAGCTGCATTTCTGTATGTTCCAACTGTTCTACCATTAAAATGTGAACAGTTTATTCTGATAATCTCAGGTTTCTTGGAGTGCATGTGTATGATGGAAACTTCTATGCCAATGAGGAAATCCACAGTTTCTCCTTCCGGGCCATCTCAGTTTACTACAGGTGGGAAGTTTACAATGGAAGCTGAAGTTGAGTTTATAAGTACTGTTTTCAAATACAAACTTAGGGTCCAAATGGGAACTAAGGCTCTAAGTAAACTTACGGTCATAACCTGGCCCCAAGCAGAAGGAAGCAATGCTGTGTTGTAGCTCTCCTGAGCTTAACAAGGCTGCAGTGTGCCTGCCCGAGGAAATCGCACGAGTCAGACAAAGTTGGCTCAGGTGTGAGTTAAGAGCTTTGACCGACCATGCGTTTCACGTTAACCAAGCGCCTACAGCTAGCTTCTGTGTGAGTTTCTGCTTGAAGACATTGCGTATCCTTCCATGCAGATTCAGTTACCTGTGCTCATCGGGGGCCCAAAAATATTAAATGGAAGATTACAAAAATAAAAAAACTTACCAGTTTTAAATGAATTTTAAACCTAACAGCTTTTGTTTGGGGGTGTCACAGTGAGTTAAGTAAGCCACTGCCTGCAATGCTGGTTGTCAATTCAAGTGCTGGTGGCTGCTCCACTTCCTATCAGGTTCATTGCTGAGGCACCCGAGAAGGCAGTTGGATGACGGCCCACATCCTTGGGCCTCTGAACCCAACACTTCGGAGACCAGGAGCCAGGAGCTTCTTACTCACTGGCTCAACAGATGAAGGCGTGGACATGCTTGGGAACAGGTGTTCCAAACACCCAAAGCCCTTTGTGCTTTGATTCGGAGCCCTACATGTTCATGCTACACTGCTGTCACCTTATGTTACGACACCCTGTCCTTGGCCCCATACTCACATACCTATGGCTCCCAGAATAGAGTGTCACACCTGGATGTCTTAAACCCACAGAAATTTATTCTCATGGTTTTGAAGGCCAGAAGTCTGAAGTCAGATGGTAGGATTGATTCCTGCTGGAGCCCTTGAGGGAGAAACCGGTCCATGTACCCTCTCACCTCCTGGAAGTCATGGTAGTTCTCAGTACACTATGACACTCTCACGTCCTCTGCGTCTTCCTATCAAAGCCCAGGTTTGGATTGGAGGTCTACCTTGACCCAGGGGGACCTCATTTGAACTTGACTGCATCTGTGAAGGTTATGGCTCCAAAGAAAGTCACAGTCATACAGGTCCTGGGAATAGGGCTCCAGCCTGCCTTTGTGGGGGACAGGATTCAGCCCTCACCCTCACGTTTTCAGTAAACTCGAGTGGGTGTCTGCTGAAAGACATGAACTCCAGTGACCTTGAGCTTCCCTTACCAGTCACTTGAGCAAGTGCTCGTTCATGATCATGAAATGCTCCACCTCTCACATTATTTTGTAACTGAGCAGAGGGCAGTGACGAGGCTAGTATATTTCACCTGTGTCTCCTTTATACTCATAAATCCAAACATTGCACTTGCATCTGAAGCTCAGTTACTCTGCGAGGTGTCCCACCTGGTCTCTCCTAATCCGTCCACTCTTCTTCTGGTCCGTCCCTGGTTTCTGACCTCTCCTTCCTCTTCACTTCCTTCCTCTACAACTTACATTCCCTAATTTGAAACTCAAACCAAACTTTCGCTAGTATTTTCCTCTCGCTTTAAAATACATATACATTTTTTAACTTGAGAGAGTTAGAGAGGAGACACAGAGACACTCCACCAGTAAACACCATAGCCAGGACTGGGACAGGTTGAAACCAGGAGCCAGGAGCTTCTTCAGGGTCTCCTATGTGGGTGGTAGGAGCCTAAGCACCTGGGCTATGTTCATTGCCTTCCCAGTCCATGAGCAAGGAACCATTTTGGAAGTGGAGCAGCCAGGACATGGACCCATGAACCTGCACTCATATGAGATACTGGTGTTGGAGGTGGCCGCTTAACCCTCTATGCCACAAGGCCACCCTCTCCCCTAGTGTCCTCATGATCATTACCCTGACATTTCATCCACCTGGAAAATTCTATGCCTGGATCAGTCTAACTCCTGTCTCCACATGCTGCTCAAACAAAACACCTGAGGTTTGTGTGGCTCACAGTTCTGGGCCCTGGCAAGCGCACACAGTGTGAGGCTGGCATCCCGGCAAGGGCAGAGAAGTGGAAGGAGAGATGCCTGCGTTGTAGGTGAGGCACGTGTGCAGCCCAGGGAGCAGACTGGAGAAGCCCTTCTTGTTCTTTCTGTAATAACCCTCTCTCGGGGCGAATACATCCCTGCCCACTGCCTCAAGGCTGCCCTAGTCCATTCCCGAGGCTGCAGTCCCCCGCACTAAGCCCCACCTCTTAAAGATCCTGACACCGCTGCATACCGTATCAATGATGAGGCTGTCAGGCTTGTTCTTCCTTTGGGGATCTATTTAGCACCCTATCACTGGGGCCCACAAAGACTGCGAGAGACGACTCCATCCCAACCCAAAGTAAGCCCTTGAGTCAGCTTAGCAGTCCAAAGCAGTTCATAATCGCCTCACTTTGTATGGGCCTCCTCATCTGTTCAGTCTGCGAGGACCTCACTTCCTGTGCCAGGTGGGCACACAGTACTTATCTAGTGTGGGGATGGGGCAAGGTTCCTCTTTCCATTCCACCCACCACCACACACACGCACACACACGCACACACAGACTTCTTAAGGCTAGGAAAATATTAATTTTGTTAGTGGGATGAAGAGAAAGAGGTCATTGAGTCCCTGTCCCTTCTGAGCTTAATTTGTAAAAGATTTATTTACTTTTGTTTATTGTAAAAGCAGAAGAAAGAGAGAGCGAGCCAGGGAGCTTTGGTCCATTGGTTCACTCCCCAAACAGCTACAGCAGCCAGGACTGCACTAGGCAAAACCAGGAGCCAGGAACTCAGAACTTCATCCAGGTCTGCCATGTGGATGGCGGGGACCCAAGCAGTTGAATCTACCTTTTGCTGCTTCCCAAGGCTCGTTCAGTAGGAAGTTGGATTGGAAGGGAAACACCTGAGACTAACTGGTGCTCTGATACGAATGTAGGCATTGCAAGTTGTGGTTTAACCCACTATACTACAATACTGTCCTCTGGCTAAGAAGATTAAAAGTGGGGTTAGTGTAATATTATATGCCTTGATGTTCTTTTAGTATTCTGCAGTTCAACAGAGGGGCCTTCTCTGTGATGCGTCAGGTTAAACTGCTGCCTCTAACGCTGGCATCCCATATGGGCACGAGTTCTAGTCCCAGCTATTCTACTTCTGATCCAGCTCCCTTTTAAGGAGCATGAGAAAGCAGTGGAGGTTGGCCCGAGTTGTTGGACCCCTGTACCTATGTGGGAGACCCAGATGGAGTTTGAGGTTCCTGACTTCAGCCTGTCTCAGTCCTGGCTAATAACACCATTTGTAGAGTGAACCAATAGATTGAAGAGTCTATCTCTCGGTCTGATTTCTCTACAAACTTTGCCTTTGCCTTTCAAATAAATAAATAAATATGTAAGTATTTTGTTAAGGGGGATAAAGTACAAAGAACAGCAGTGAAGATGACAGGTGTCTAAGGCCAGCCTACAGGAGCCTGCACATTGCAGCATCAAGCTCGTGACTTGCCTGTCCATTAGTGCCTGGCTGCGGTCTCAGTGGAGTTCCTCGTGCTCCCTGGCTCTGCTGGCTTTTTCAGTCTTTTCCCTCTGCTGTGTCCGGTCTTCAACCTGTCCCCTATTCGGCAGCAGATTTATCTGGTCGCACAGGTCCAAGAGCTACCCTTTCTAGACTGAGATCTGTGACTGTGAATAACTGCCCCATTTCCTGGGTTGTTGAGCAGATGCCCCACACTGTCTGTCCCCGGTCTGTCACCCACATCCTGTCACATCTGTCTAGAGGTTGGAGATGGAGGTGCTAAGGGCAGGCAGGACCTTGGGTGCTCTGTTTAGAATAAGCCTTCATTTTCTGTTTTTGACATGAATGGCAGTGCCTTGGACAGGATATACTCTGTCCCCGCTGTCTTCTATGGGCAGGGAGTTAAAAATACTTTACTAGGATAAACCTGACCCCGGCTCTGACATCACTGCTGAGTGTGGTGTGTGTCGGCTGTCAGCTCTGTTCTAGGTCTGGAATGTACCTAGGCCAGTTTGGACCGTGCCCTGTCTTGTTATTCCTGGTACTGAATGGGAACCATGTCTGTTCTGTCTCTCGGTGAACTGTGCAGCTGCCCAGGCTCAAGGGATGAGGTGCTCATCCTCAGACCCCAGTCTCAGCCCAGTATCCAGGACATCGTGCTGTGTTCCCTAAAACAGCCTATGGCATCTGGGGACATGTTCCAAGACCAGATCTGATGCAGTAGGTCCTGGCTGCCCTGCAGGCGTGGGACCCATGCATGGGCTGTGCTGTTATTTTTGGCGTGCTTTGCCAGTGAATTCCTGTTAAAATTCTCAGGTTGTGCTCACTTTGGCAGTGCTTATATTAAAATTGGAACCAAATTTTCAGGATTTGAGTCCCTCTGAGAACCAAAGGGGATATATACTTGAGAGTCCTGCTGGGATGGACACTATGATGTAATTAAGTCATTAGGTCACATCGCTGCTTCTGGCAGACATCCCTGTATTGGAGTGCCAGTTCGAGTCCTGGATGCCCCATTTCTGATTCAGTTTCCTGCTAATGCACCTAGGAAAGCAATGGTCCATGGCACATGTCCTTGTGCATCCAGCACCCATGTGGAAGACCCTGATGGATGAAGAGTTCCTGGTTTCTGAACTTGGCCTGGCCCAGCTCAGGGCTGTTGGTGGCCATTTGGGGGCAGTGAGCCCAGCAGGCAGAAGATCTATCTCTCTTGTCTGCCTTTTAAATAAATAAATAAGCATCTGAAGAACATGAAAGGGTTCTGCCATTTGAGACAATCTTTCTCTTCATCTCACAGAATCAAAGATACCATTTCCTTATAATACCTGAATTAGAGTGGTACCCTTCTTAGCCATCTGAGAGTGGCTGCAGTTCCCTGCTTCAACAATGGAATAAAGTGGGTCTCGAATCTCCACCCTAGCTGGACACTGGAAACCAGCCCTCCGCTACCTTCTCAGGGCACCGCAGACCACCCACAGGTCCTCTCGGCCTCCTGCCATGATGACCACGCCCTATCGCAGTTGCACCAAAACTATCTCCTGGACTTGGCAGCCGCCATTAGCTGCCAGATGTACTGGAGCTCTCCGTCCCGTGTTTCCTGTCTGTGTCTTAGTACTCTGGTGATGTGGCCTTTGAGAACTTCACCAAATACTTTCTCCAGCTGTCTGGTGAGGAGCGGGAACATGCCGAGAAACTGCTGAAGCTGCAGAACCAACGAGGGGCTTTCCTTCAGAACAGGAAGAAAGCAGTCTGGTGACTGGCACGGTGGCCTGGGTGCAGCTCAGCACATGGCATTTGGAAAGAAAGTGTGAACCGTTGCCTTTGGAACTGCACAAACTGGACGCTGGTGACTGCCACGTAGGTGACTTCATTGAGACTCGTTACCTGAATGAGCAGATGAAGCTCATCAAAGCAATCGGGTGACTACCTAGGATATCAACTTATGCAAGATGCAAGTCCCCAAATCTGGCCTAATAGAGAAGCTCTTTCACACCCTGACACCCAATGGTAATTCACTTCCCCCCAGCCAAGGTGCAACTCCCCTGGCTAGACGCCATGGCAGTGTGTGCATGTGGGGGCTCCCTTTGCTATACACTGGACCGAATATCCATGTGTGTCCTTTCACTTATGCCATCCCGTCTAATAAAGGAACGTGATACTTCTTTCCTGCCCCCACTATCAAGAATAGAATGGTACGTCTCATAAGGAAGAAAGAAATATTAAAAATTTCCCTTTAAAATAGTTTTTCTTGGGGCTAATGCAGTGGCCTAGCTAACTATTCCTCCACCTGTGGCACCAGCATCCCACACCAGTGCTGGTTCATGTCCCAGCTACTCCACTTATGATTCTGCTCCTTGTGCATGGCCTGGGAAAGTAGTGGAGGATAGCAGAAGTCACTGGGTGTCCCAGAAGTAGCTCCTGGCTCCCAGCTTCAGACCAGCCCAGCTCCCACTGTTGCAGCCATTTAGGGAGTGAACCAGTGATGGAAATCTCCATCTCTCTGTCTCTCTGTCTGTCTCTCCTCTCTGTATATCTACCTTTCAAATAAAAATAAGTTTTTTAGAAATAGCTTTTCTTAATTTTATATGTTTATATCTCACTTTAGTACTAAAAATTCCAGCTTATCAGTGACATACAAAGTTATGCAAGTCCTGTTAACTAACAGACTTAACTAACAAAGATGACTATATTGGGCCTGGTGTGGTAGCCTAGTGGCTAAAGTCCTGACCTTGAATGCACTGGGATCCCATATGGGTGTTGGTTCTAATCCCAGCAGCCCTGCATCCCATCCAACACCCTGTTTGTGGCCTGAGAAAGCAATCAAGGATGGTCCAAAGCCTTGGGATCCTGCACCCGAGTGGGAGACTTAGAAGAGGCTCTGGCTTTGGATTAACTCAGCTCCAGCCATTGTGGCTGCTTGGAGAGTGAATCAGCAGACAGAAGATCTTCCTCCCCGTCTCTCTTCCTCTCTACATATCTGGCTTTCCAATAAAAAAAAAAAGTAAATCTTATTTTTTAAAAAAGGTGCCTATCCCAGTTCTCTTGGAATTTCTTTGCCTCTGAGCCTTCCCCACAGAGTGTGCAATATGTGCGTCAGCAGCTTTTGTGTGTGACGTTTGTCGTCAGTCCACCCACAGAGCACGCTTGCCTGCAGGCTTCCCCTCCTCATGGAGACCAAGGCAGAGCAACTCCGCCCTGCTTCACAAGGTCACTGGTGGCATCAGACATGGCAGATGTACAGAGAGACAGGGGGAGTGTAATCTTAGGTCAGAGTAGAGGAACTGGAAGTGCAAATCTTTTTTTAAAGATTTATTTATTTTTATTGGAAAGTTAGATATTCAGAAAGGAGGCGATGTACAGATATACAGAGAGGAAGATCTTCCATTCGCTGATTCACTCCACAAGCAGCCTCAAGCGGCCACAATGGTTGGAGCGGCACCGATCTGAAGCCAGGGGCCAGGCGCGTCTTCTGGGTCTCCTGTGTGTAGCAGCCTGTGCACTGGGGACATCTGCTGCTTCCCCAGGCACGTTAGCATGCAGCTGGGTCGAAAGTGGAGCAAATTTGTGTCCACATGGGAAGCCAGTCCTGCAGGCAGAGACTTAACCTATGTTGCAGTGCCAGCCCTGGAAAGAACAATGTCAGCAGGAAGGATCCGTTGGAGTTTGAGTTGTATAGAGAATGTCCTCCCAAGAGGAAGAAATAGCTCGTGCAAATTAGCAGTCGTGGTTTGGGCTGTGTGGATTTAATCAGGAGGAGTAGAGGAACATCGGCGACTGCGGTCAGAGAGAGGACAGAACGGAGAGGAATGGCGACAGGAACCAGGGGAAGGTTTTAGTCCGTCAAAGTTCGTTATTTTATTATTATTATTATTTAAAGATTTATTTATTTTTATTACAAAGTCAGATGTACAGAGAGGAATAGAGCCAGAGAGGAAGATCTTCCTTCCTATGATTCACTCCCCAAGTGAGCGCAACGGTCGGTGCTGTGCCGATCCAAAGTCAGGAGCCAGGAACTTCCTCCAGGTCTCCCACATGGGTGCAGAGTCCCAAGGCTTTGGGCCGTCCTTGACTGCTTTCCCAGGCCACAAGCAGGGAGCTGGATGGAAAGTGGAGCTTCCAGGATTAGAACCGGCACCCATATGGGATCCCATAGCGTTCAAGGCGAGGACTTTAGCCACTAGGCCACCGGGCTGGGCCCAGAGTTCCTTACTTTATTATGAATGGGTATACCTAAATGTGTATATATGTGAGGTCAGCAAAAATGTCATAGCATATGTACACAACGAAAGATTTAGGTGTGCATCTATGTTGAATCTACTACCAAACACCAACAATTCCAACAGAACTGCCATCACCCTCCCCCACTGCAAGGACCAGGAAGTGCTAGCTCAGTAGTTAGAGCAGTTCAAGTTCTCAGCATGCAATTATGATATGCTTTGCAATACACATTTTGATTTTCCTGAGGAGCTAAAGCCAAATATTATTACATTAATTATGAATATTGCCCTTAATGTCAGTAATTTCTCTAATAAGATTTTTTAAGAAAAATTTGCTTAGTGGGCCTGGTGTGATATTCTGGTGGCTAAATCCTCACCTCACACATCTTGGAGAGCCAGTTTGTGTCGCAGCTGCCCTACTTCCCACAAGCTCCCTGCTTGTGGCCTGGGGAAGCAGTGGAGGATGGCCCAGAGCCTTGGGACCCTGCACCTGCGTTGGCGACCCGGATATACACATGCACAATGAAATGCATCTTGGAGCTTAGGTAACACATGGAAGTAAAAAACCATGGAAGTTGTTACAAAGGAAGAGGTAGCCACTGTGACACATGTGACTTGGCTGCTGTCTGGAGCATCTTGTCCCACAGCCAAGCCCCTCAGGCCAAGTCCCACCTCTGCTCTCCACCCAGCTTCCTGGTAATGCACCTTGGAGGCATCAGGTGACGCACTCAGCACTTCCTGTCATCCCTGTAGGAGGCCTGAGCTGAATTCCTGGCTTTGTTACTTAAAGATACACGTCATCTGTTTGAAAGGCATACTTCCAGAGACAGGGAGGGTTTTGGGAGGGGAGGAGGTTCCATTGCAACAGCCAGGTGGGCAGATACAGTCAAGAACTGGAAATTTCTTTCAGATCTCCCACATAGGCAGCAGTGGTCAAGCAATCCAACCATCATCCACTGCTTTCCCAGGCCATTAGCATGGAGCTGGATCTAAAGTGGAGCAGCCCAGGACTCAAACTGGTGCCCGTACTGGATGTTGGCGTGACAGGCAGCTGCCTGATTGGCTATGCCGCAATGCTGGGCCGAGGCTCTGACTTCTGTATAACTGCTGCTGAGCACCCCCAAGCGCTCCTGCGGCAGCTACCGGCACCGCGCATGCCCAGTTACCCCGAGCTTTCCCACTCGGTCCCACCTCCAAACAGCTTTCATCTTTTTCCTGCGCTTTCACGCTGGCCACCAAGTCCAACACAGGGGGGCTGGGACATACTTCATCTGCAGACCAAGTGTGTATGTACGGTGAGAGCAGGCTGATGTCCCTCCACAGAGCCAGGAGCAAAGACTGAAAATACAAAATACATGTGCTCGCCCAGTTAGACTCCAGGGAGATGATTCTCTTTCATAGGTTGATTCTTTAGAAGTGTGCTTGTTTCCATTAACATTGCCGTAATTGACTTTGTCCAACATATGATTATAGATGATGAGGGCAGGAGAGGCAAGGCTGCTGCTGCTGCTGCTGCTTTTTAAGATTTATTTTTTATTGGAAAGGAAGATTTACAGAGAGAAAAAGAGAGAGATCTTCCATCCTCTGGTTCACTTGCCAAGTAGCCACAACAGCTGGAGCTGAACCAATCCAAAGTCAGGAATTGGTAGCTTCTTCTGGATCTCCCACACGAGTGCAGGGTCCCAAGGCTTTGGGCCGTCCTTGACTGCTTTCCCCAGGCCACAAACGGGGAGCTGGATGGGAAGTGGGGCAGCTGGGACATGAACTGGCATCCATATGGGATCCCAGTGCATGCAAAGTGAGGATTTAGCCATTGGATCATCGTGCAGGGCTCAGCCTTTTTTTTTTTTTTAATATTTATTTATTTTTATCGCCAAGTCATATATATAGAAAGAGGAGGAGAGACAGAGAGGAAGGTCGTCTGTCTGATGATTCGCTCCTCAAGTGACTGCAACAGCCAGTGCTGAGCTGACCCGAAGCCAGGAGCCAGGAGCTCTTCCTCCTGGTCTCCCACACAGGTGCAGGGTCCCAAGGTTTCGGACCGTCCTTGACTGCTTTCCCAAATCACAAGCAGGGTGCTGGTTGGGAAGCAGGGCTGCTGGGATTAGAACCAACACCCATATGGGATCCTGGCATGTTCAAGGTGAGGATTTTCGCCACTAGGCCATCGTGTTAGGCCCAAAGGCTCAGTTTTTACTTCTTTCTTCTTGGGATCTCTAGTGGGCGTGATAAAGAAGAAAAATCGAAACAGGCAACTTAGCAGGAGAAATGTGGATTTCTCTTAGAAAAATGAAGACTCTCATAAAAAGTGGCGAAACAAAGTGATGGACTCCCCTGAACTAAGAGAGGTACCTGGGGAAAAGTTAAGGAAGATCAAAGTTACTTCAACGGTTTAAGAGGAGCTGTTTTATACAGGCATTCCCTTGGCTTTAACCCTCTGGTCTCCTTGTAAGAAAGTTTCCTTCCTCCCATCTTTCGCTTGGAGTTCTCCTCTTCTGCTTCCAGAAGACAGGGGGAGTTCAACGCTGGCTTTTGCTGCACCTGCTGTTTTCCTAGTGCTTTCCCGGTGGTTGCCCGTTGCTAGAGTGGCATAGTTTGGCATGAGGTGGTCTGTCAGCAGGTTGGAAGAGCTCCTCCGCAGGTAGAGTGGGAAGGTCTTCCTCTTGGCGATGGACACTCCTTACAAAGCGACACCAAAGTACAAGAGATCTGTTCAGTATGTCTGGCAAGCTGATTCTCTGTGTTATTTTTTTCCCCTTGCTTTTAACTGTCCCAGCCCAGGGGAAGGAGCTGGGGCTGCCCAGCTGCACAGTCCCTAATAGTTTCAGGGGCAGGGCTCTCTTCCTAATTAGGCCTCTCCTCTTTTGCAATATTCAGAAGGGACTTCCCAGGAGTTTGCCATCACACGATCACCTTACTATACATCAGAAGCTAAAAAACCTGTTACATTGAAGAACAGGGTCCTGAACTCTAGGGAGCTCCTGCCCCGGAAAATACAGTGCTGGGCAGTGTAGGAGCTGTAACCGATCTGCAGCTACATGTTTCAGGCATTGCAGTGAAGTTTAAGCTGGGGGAGAGTCTGGCCGCTCTCTCCCTTGATGCTAACAGCTCTGTAGGAGCTCTCAGGGGATCCCTTTTCCACTGAGGTTTCTGCTGTAGCCGAGCACGCAGCCCGAGCTCAGTTGGCTGTTCCCTGGCTATGGATGCTGCCCGCGACACTTGGCAGGAATTCCCTGGCATTTTGCATTTCCTTGCAGGCTTCCATTCTCAGCTATATTGTGTAATCCTAGGGTCCTCCAAGCCAATAAGAAGCCTTGCTGACCTCTCTTGTCGAGTGAGCCAACACTTGGCATGATCATGCTCAGTGTTCAGTAGTTTTCTTTTAAGACTCTCAACCCTTTGTGCTTCAAGGTACATGTATTTTGTACATTCAACCCATGGATGACTGTGTGGTCATCAAAAAGCAGAGACTGCAGATTTCTATAACCCCTTTCTGATTTATAATTTTTTTGATAATTTCATCTTTGCTCCATATTCTTTTTTTTTTTAATTATTTGACGAAGAGCCAGTGCCCTGTACTGGTTTACTTCCCCGGGGCCTGCAATGGCTAGGGCTGTGCTGAAGAGGCAGGGTTGAAGCCAGGGCTCCCACACAGGTGGCAGGATCCTGGCTGCCTGAGGTCCCCCAACTGCTGGCCAGTGTAGACGGGCAGGAAGCTGGAGGCACCCTGAAGCAGGGCCAGGTGTCTTCCACAGGCCTCCCAACCGCCACACCCAGGGCCTGCTCCTTGTTCCACATTCACGCTTTGCACAATCTACACTTGGATCTCCTCCCACCCAGGAACCAGTTTGCATTCTTGACAGATGCATTTAGCTGTCTCTGCTGGCAACAACAGATGCAACATAGCCTTTCCCCCGGTCAGCACACGCCATGCGTTGGTTTTGTTGCAGTTGTCACACATCTATTCCCTAGCCAAGTCCTACCATATCAGCTTCGAATTGAGCATCGCTTCCGATAAATGATACAGATCTTAAAAAAAAAAAACCAACATTCTGGGGGTCAGCTCTGTGGGTTAGTAGGCTAGGCCTCTGCCTGTGGCACTGCCAGCTCTGAGGGTTAGTAGGCTAGGCCTCTGCCTGTGGCACTGCATCCATAAGGCACTGGTTTGTGTCCTGCCTGATGCACTCCTCCCAGCTCTCTGTGGCCTGGGAAAGCAGTGGAAAGTAGCCCAAAGCCTTGGGGCCCTGCATGCACGTGAGAGAACCCAGAGGAAGATACTGGCTTTAGATCAGCTAAGCTCTGGCTATTGTGGCCATCTGGGGAGTGGACCAATGGTTGGAAGGCCTCTCTCTGTGTGTCTGCTTTCCTGTTACTCTGCTTCTCAAATGAAAATAAAAAATAAATCTCTAAAAAAACCCTATAACCTTTGATAGTTGATATCTACATGCACTGCCTATGTATTACAGGAAAGCTCAATAAAGAAACTGGGTTTGCAGAAGACGTAGTTCCAGTCTTCTTGCTTGGGACAGCCACCTGCTTGCTCTACTAACATGATCCCAAAGAATCCAGAACTTTTTCTTTCTCTGAGTGGTTCAAGTCCAAGACCCACTTTTCCTGGTGTCAGTTTACTTAGTAATAATTGGGATGGCCTTTGATTGGATTCCATGGTGTATGTTACAATTCATGTTCCCCTACTTGAGGTTTGAGTGTGGGCAAATCTAAACTCAAAGCATAGAAGAGCCTGACATTTACAAAAGAAATTGTTTTTTGGATTTTTGAAAAAAAAAGAATTATTTAGTTTTATGGAAATGCAGAGTTTTCAGAGAGAAAAAGATAGAGAGGTTTTCAATCTGCTTGTTCACTCCCCAAGTGGCCACAACAGTCAGAGCTGAGCCAATCCGAAGCTAGGAGCCAGGAGCTTCTTCCAGGTCTCCCACATGGGTGCAGGGTCTCAAGGCTTTGGGCCGTCCTTGACTGCTTTCCCAGACCACAAGCAGGGTGCTGGATGGGAAGTGGGGCTGCCGGGATTAGAACTGATGTCCATTTGGGATGCCAGTGCTAGTAGGCAGAGGATTAGCTTGTTACTCTACTGCACCAGCCCAATTGTCTAGCTTTTTAAAAAGATCATTTAATTAAAACATTTTTGGCTAATGTGCAATACTTTTGCATGTTTATGGAGCCCAGTGCCGTATTTCACGGCGTGCATGCAGCACACAGCGCTCCCAGAAGGCAGCTGTCCTTCCACATCTGTTCTCTTCACGATTGGCACCTCTGGACCGCCCTCTGTGCATTCTTGTCAGGATGTGACCTGTCCCTGTGAGCACTGACTGCATTTTGGGGTTCCATCACTCAGCCTCCCTCCATTCCAGGAAGTGCACGACAATGTGTTGTTAGGTTTCCACATACAGGGGATGATCTGCAGCGTGACCTTGTGTGTGTTCATAGGGGTTACATCTTGGGTTGCGTGTGGACATCAAAGATGTGCACAGGCAGTGCAGTGGTGAGCATGTTCATATCATTGTTGTGAAATTAGCAACAACCCAAGGATCCCCAATGCACCCGACTGCCTTTGCCCGCTGCTCCTGTGAGGCAACGCTCTGTGGGTTACGAAGACAATGGAGGAGAAACATTCATGACGTAATTAGTATAGAAAAACAAATCGTGGAAGAATATGCAAAGCGATTCTTCATTAAAACTTTGTTTATTCAAAAGATGAGGGGGAACAAGAGAATAAAAATAAAGGAAAAGGAAAGAGAGAGAGAGCTGAAAGAGAAACCCCGACTCCAGTCAGGGCATAGCATGTACTGGAGGGCACCCGAGGGGGGCAGAGGCTCATCTAGCTAAGCCGACATGCCAGGGTTCTCATTAGCAGGGAGCTGGGATCAACAGAGCCCAGACACTGCGGGATGGGGTGCTGGGGTCCCACGTGGTGTCTGAGCTGTTGGGTCAAAAGCCACTCCTGTTTACACTAAGGTTAAACCACAGAGCGTTAGTGCTGATGGTTTCAAAATTGTAACATTTTAAACGCTTCCATAGTTCTTGTGATTTATTTACTGCATTAAAGCCCTTTTTTTTTAAAAAAAATGATTTATTTATTTTTTATTACAAAGTCAGATATACAGAGAGAAGGAGAGACAGAGAGGAAGATCTTCCGGCTGATGATTCACTCCCCAAGTGAGTGCAACGGCTGGTGCTGCACCTATCAGAAGCCGGGGACCAGGAACCTTCTCCAGGTCTCCCACATGAGTGCAGGGTCCCAAGGCTTTGGGCCGTCCTCGACTGCTTTCCCAGGCTACAAGCAGGGAGCTGGATGGGAAGTGGAGCTGCTGGGATTAGAACTGGTGCCCATATGGGATCCCGGTGCGTTCAAGGGTAGGACTTTAGCTGCTAGGCCATGCCGCTGGGCCCTAAAGCATTTGTTTACTGAAAATCATTGGTTTTGTTTTCATAAGAAGTTTCATAAGAGCTTTTACAAAACCATCTTTTCAGAATCACATCTTTTTGTATACAGCAAGGACCTATATGTTTTCATGAACTAAGAGATTTTCTTTTTTTTTTATATGTGCCTTGTTGAAGGACTAAGCGGTTGTTACAATATATGGAAGAGGGGGAGGGGAGATGGTTGGGGAGGGCGAGGGGGAATCCTTGAGCCTAAGGAACTGTATTATGAAAAACAAAGAATTAAAAACCAGATTTGTTTGTCTGAAAGATATAGTTACAGAAGGAGAGTGATTCACTCCCCAGCTGAACACAACAGCCAGGGCTGAGTTAGGCAAACTGTGTGGTCTCCCCGGTGGGGGAGTTGGATGGGAACTAGAGCATCTGGGATTGAACTGGTGACCTTCTGATGCAGGCATCGTCGAGGCAGACCCACTGCACCACAACACTGGCCCTTGGGGCTTTTCTGAACAACTGTACTTAAAAAAAAAACTGCGTGATAACTTAATTGACTGAAGGTTTTTTTTAAAAGGAAATATTTATATATTTGAAAGGCGGATGGTACAAATAGCCACATCTGGGCCTGGCTGAGCCGGGAGCATGGAAGCTCAGCGGGGTTTCCCACGAGGGTGGCCGTGGCCCTGGTCCTTGGGCCTCTTCCACTGCTTGCCCAGGTGCGTTATCAGGGACCTGGATCAGCAGCACAGCAACCAGGACTTGAAGTACTCTGATACGGGATGTTGGTGTTGCGAGCAGTGGCGTAACCAGCTGCACTGCAGTGTCGGCCCCTGAGGGGTTATGATAAGGCTTTGATACCTTTTTCTTGTAGCTCTCATTCTTGCTGTGCCTTAGCCCCACACTGCCCCCTCGTGGCACGGAGAAACAATGTCTCAAGACCCCCAAAGGGCGGCTTTGTCACGCAGGACTTTGTAATTTCAGTGATTTTTAAGTGCTTAGAAGGGTTTACAACCAACAAGGAACAACCCCTTTTATTGATGAGAAAGCTAAGAGAGTGAGATATTTCATCTGCTGGTTCACTCCACAAAGGTTTGGAGTAGACAAGGCTGACGCCAGGAGCCTGGAACTCAATTTGGGTCTCCCCTGTGGGTGGCAGGCACCAAACCCCTGGGGCGGCATCTTATGCAATCCCGGCGTGCACATTGGCAGAGAGCTGGTGGGGAGCAGAGTGGTCAGGACCCTAAACGTGGGTGCCCCCTGTAATGACGTCACTCCACACCCAAAGCCTACCCTGCTCCGTCATTGCCGAGATAAGCAGGACCGGGAGGCGGATCTCCTGGATGTGGGCCCCTGCCTCGGGTGGTCCCTGGCATCTGATGTCACTGATGGAAACGATGGTTTCTTTGTCAAAAGCATGTTGCTGTTGTTAGTATTTGGCCAAGGCTTGCCTGGATTTGTCGTGGTTCCAGTCTCAGCCTCGATCGACTTTGCCAAAGTAGGCTCTAACCTCGGTGTTCGCCCTCTCTCACGCAGCCCGTGAAACTACAAGTGTAGGCCTTGGATAGGATCTGTGTAGTCACCCATGTCTTCACTCGTTCTTGTTCTGCCTCTCCTGGGGACCCTCCGAGATGAAAAATCTCTTTGCATGACGAGCGAGAGGTGTGCACGCTTCTGATCAGCAGCAGCGCAGCTGGATTTCCAAGCAACTCTTCGCAGTGTTCTCTGAAAGCAGAGTTCACGCGCGTGCCTCTAGGTGGCGCCCGAGACCGCGGGATGGCTGCTTGGGGTGTCCAAGGCCGAATCCAGGAGATGACACCCAGAACCCGGGACATAACACCTAGAACCCGGGAGAGGACACCAGGACCCGGGACATAACACCTAGAACCCGGGAGAGGACGCGAAACACAGGAGAGGACACTCAGACTGCACGGAAGGCCGTGTTAAAGACCTCGAGATGATCTTGAAGATGTTTGATATTCAGACATTTTTCATTTTCTCAATTTCTTTTGTACCCTCTCAAACACCTCCCCTCACCCTGCCATGGAATACTGAATTTACTAAGTTCACATGAAAACAGGACAATAGGGTTAAAGGCAGGGAGAAAATCTGATTTTTGAAAACCCAATTACAGGGTCTGGCACGGTAGCTGAGTGGCTGAAGTCCTCACCTTGCACGCACTGGGATCCCATATGGGCGTCTGTATGTGTCCCAGCTGCTCCACTTCCCATCCAGCTCCCTGCTTGTGGCCTGGAAAAGCAGTCAAGGACAGCCCAAAGCCTTGGGACCCTGCACCCGTGTGGGAGACCCAAAAGAGGCTCCTGGCTCCTGCCTTTGGATCAGCTCAGCTCCAGCCATTGAGGCCAGTTGGGGAGTGAACCAGTGGATGGAAGATCTTCTTGTCTCTCCTTCTCTCTGTATATCTGACTTTCCAAAAACAAACAAACAAACACAAAAATCCAGCTCCTCCAACAACACCCCGTCACTAGCAGTGCATGTTTTCGGGGCGCTGCAGGGGTGGGGCCTGGGGAGCTCAGCATGCAGTAAGCACCCCTGCACTTGCAGCAGGCGCTCTGGGAGAATTCCAGCAGATCTTCCCCACGAGCTTGCGCAGTTGGTCCCTCTGCCTTTGTGTTTTAGAACACAGAGGCTCGGGATGTTTTTGTGGTTTGTCAAGGTTAACTGTTATCACTTCCAAGCTGGCGCCCTGAGTGGGGTTGTTGCTTCTGTTGGGGGCATGCTGCTATTGTTTTGTAAAGGAAGGGGTAGCTTAGCACCGAGGGAGCGGGAAGGGTCGAAGGGTTATTTGCAGAATCTATGACAGCATTTTACTTCAGCCACTCTAACGGAAGCTCAGCATTGTTTCCCAAAGACGGTGGTTTCTGATGGAAACACGGACAAAAATCCCTGCGAAATCGATCCTCGCTAACATGACTGACCACCAGGGGGCAGGCAACACCGTCGGATTGTGCCGTGTCCAGGAAGGCGCAGGCTGGTCGTGAAACCATCTTCTTTAGAACAGGCAGAGTGTTTTTGTGGTTAAATGTGTCTTGACCGCGGCCATTTAACGTTTACAGAATAGTCCTTGTATGTGATTGCACTTGCTGCTTGCCTTGACCCTGGAGGGTTGGAGAGGCTGGAAGAACCCTGCTCTCCAACCCTCAGGCCACTCAGCTGCAGCTTCTCCTTCACAACGTATTTAGTTTGGGGCCAGCACTGTGGCACAGCGCGTTGCGCCCGCGTCTTGCAGTGCTGCCATCTTCCATACGATGCCTTGTGTCACATCACGAACCCTGTTCAACTCCCCACACGGGAACCCAAACGGGCCGGGCCGGGCTCAAGCAGCAGCCCGGAGCTTCTGCACAGCAACGCGGAGGCCCCGGCACTTGGACGGGCTTCACTGATTTCCCCACGACATTAGCAGGGAGCTGGCTCACGAACGGAGCAGCTGGCATCGCATACGGGATGTTAGCATTGAAAGCAGTGCTTTAATTTGCTGCACTATATCCTTGCTTGCCCAAATCCCAGCTCCAACTAAGCAGCGTCTTGATTGCCGTGCTAAAGGCTCACTTCCTCTGAATCACATCTTCTGATTTACAAAGTAAACCCAAGGCCCCGGTGAGGTTTTCTGACACACAGTGATTTTTTTCTCTTTGTAGAGACATGCACACACGGGTATCTGTAAGTCGGTGCAGGTGGGTCTGTGGGGAGAGCTTCCTAACGCCCTCCCAGCATTCGCTGTGTGCTGGCCACGCTGTCTGCGGCTCTGCGCTTGACCTTCACCCGAGCAGACGCTGCTGCCCTGGTTTCGTTGGGGGCAGGACAGGGAGCCTGTGCATCCCGAATCCCGTAGCCCGGTCAGTGGATTGGTCCTCATCCTCTCTGGGCTGGGGGCGGGCAGCACATGAAGACAGCACTGAATACACACAGCCGCGTCGGGCAGAAACAGGTGTGACGATGCCAAAGGCAGGGGGACGCGGAGGATGGTCCCTCGAGGACATGGCATTTGGACAGGCTGGGAGGGACTGAACGCAAAGGCCCTAGGCCGCTTGAACGCTGAGCTGAGCAGGGTGCCTGGGCTTGCACCGCAGTCTTAACAACCCAGAGATGTCACTGGCCGGAGGACGCTGGGCCCCTCGAGGCCTTGGGTTTTAACTAGAGGTTTTGATTAAGATGGTGGAAATTTACGTTAATCTGAAAAAGAACCAAAGAAAACACATCTCCCACTCAACTTCTTTTCCTTTACTCCCTTCCTGCCTTTCTCCTTTACTTTTTTTTTAAGGTTTAATTATTTTTATTGAGAAGTCAGATTAACAGAAAGAAGGAGAGACAGAAAGATCTTCCATCCACTGGTTCACTGCCCAAGTGGCTGCAATGGTGATCTGAAGCCAGGAGCCTGGAGCCTCTTCCGGGTCTCCCACACGGGTGCAGGGTCCCAAAGCTCTGGGCCGTCCTCGACTGCTTTCCCGGGCCACAGGCAGGGAGCTGGATTAGAACCGGCGCCCATATGGGATCCCAGCACGTGCAAGGCGAGGACTTTAGCCATTAGGCTACCGCAATGTGCCCCCTTCTTTACTTTTTTTTTTTTTTAAGACTTATTTATTTTTATTGGAAAGTCAGATATACAGAGAGGAGGAGAGACAGAGAGGAAGATCTTCCATCTGATGGTTCACTGCCCAAGTGACTGCACAGAGGCTGCTGCACCAATCTGGAGCCAGGAGCTAGGAACCTCCTCCAGGTCTCCCACAGGGTTCCAAGGCTTTGGGCCTCCTCGACTGCTTTCCCAGGCCACAGGCAGGGAGCTGGATGGGAAGTGGAGCTGGTGGGATTAGAATTGGTGGCTATATGGGATCCCGGTGCGTTCAAGGCCAGGACTTTAGCCACTAGGCTACTGCAACGGACTCCCTTTTTTCATTTTTATAATAAAAATACCTTACTTGCAAAGGCTCCTCATGTTCTATTTTTCATTTAACTCTAGAAATTTTATACACGTTTAATGCTATGAGATTGTCAATGGAATAGAAGTTCTGTTACATTTTCTAATATATTTTATTTTCTGGAAAGAAATATAAATTTGTGTATTTTACATCTGAGCACTGTTCGAGATTTTCAATGAACTTTCGATGATGTTTGTACGAACAGTTTTCATTTGGTCTTTTAATGATAATTTGCTCTCCGTTTACGGAAGTGTATAAGTTGGAAAGTAACCTTGGCTATTCCTGCTTACTTAGGAATATAACTGAGTTTATCCTGAATATAATATGATTCGTTTAGAATCTGTATTTTTTATAACAGAGCTCCCTTCCAGTCCTTCAAATTTCTTTTTTTTTTTTTTTGATGGACAGGTTTCAAAACCTCTATAAAACGTATTTTGGAGTGATGATATATCTTTTTTCCTTGCCTTATTTTTTTATGCTCCTGGGTTATAGGATAGAATTCTTCCCTGTGTGTTGCTCGCTGCTTCCCTCTGCTGTTAGCTTGGCCTCTCAAGTCTACTTAAATAAGATGGACTGTACTACAGCTTTCGTGTCTTGGGCCACTCTTGGATGTCTTTGTTACTTTTGATAATGTTGACTTGGTAAAATGAACTGGACTGCTTACTAGGAGAACTAGTCAGAATCCCCAGGTGGGGATGGTCAGCTGGCGCTTCCAGCGCCTTCCCGCTGTGTTAACTCCTTCGCGCTCGCGAGTTTGCTTAAGCCAGTTTCACCAGTTATGTTTCCTCTGTCAATATTTTAGTTTTAATAATTTTTATGTCCGTCATCTATTGAGATCGTGGCGCTTCCCAGCTCAGTGTTACGCACGGTCATTCTCTACTCCTTGGAGGAATTCTCATCTCTTCCTGTTTGTTGCATGGCCCTTCCCAGCCCCGAGACAGACAGAAGACGAGATTGTCGGACAGACTGACATTGGACTCGATGCATTTGCCTTTCCTTTTACAATTTATTTTATTTCATTGCTCAGTCTGCCTCTTGCTTTGCTTTCTGTCTAGAAAGTCTGTGGAAGCTGGGGACAGGTGGTGTACTTGTTGTTCATTTTGACTTGTTGACTTCATTGGAAAGGTAAATATATGCCGGAGAGACAGGTGCAGGGAGATTTCATCCACTCTTCATACCCCGAATGCCCGCGAGAGCCGGGGCTGGCCAGGCGGAAGCCAGCGGGGCCCCGGGTCCTCGAACCATCATCCGCTCCTTCTCGGGATGTGCTTTCCTAAGAAGCCGAATGAGAAGTGGCGGAAGTGGAGGGAGCTGGGACTTGGCCCAGACACTGCAGTACAGGAAGCAGGTGCCCTATGGGGTATCTTTTTTTTTTTTTAAGATTTGTTTATTTTTATTGGAAGGCAGATATACTGAGAGGAGGCAAGACAGAGAGGAAGATCTTCCATCCGATGATTCGCTCCCCAAGTGGCCACAACAGCTCTAGCTGAGCCAATTTGAAGCCAGGAGCCAGGAGCTTCTTCCAGGTCTCCCTTGCGGGTACAGGGGCACAAGGCTTTAGGCCATCCTTGACTGCTTTCCCGGGCCACAGCAGGGAGCTGGATGGGAAGTGGAACTGGCGCCCATATGGAATCCTGGTGCGTTTAAGGCGAGGACTTTAACTGCTAGGCTATTGTGCTTGGCCTCCCCCATGTGGTATCTTAACTACTGGACCGGACCCCGGCCCCGCGCCAGCAGTATTGACCAGTAACTGGAGTGATGAGCACATCCTGTGTCCTGCGCTGACAGAGCCTGTACGCATGCTCCTACTCAGGACGATTTATTTATACATCAAACGTACTGCGTGAAGCAGGCTTCATTTCCACCCATTTTCAAGGTACTGAAACTGGACAAATTAGAGACAGACTCTAGGTGTGTTGAGATGTGGTTATCTTCATCCCGGGGCTGCTGGCAACGGGATTCTCAGGCCAGTTGCCTTTTTCATGTGCTGCTCTGTCCCACTGTGCTGTGCAAATAAAATCCTTTGTCAAGATCTGAAAATGGAGAGATATTCGTGATCACCCACGGTGGCAGAACTGAAATAGAGCCCAGCGAGGGATCCAAACCAAGTCCTCGGAGCGTCCCAGCCGTGTTCCTTCCACTAGACCCCACTGCCTTCAGGGATCCCGGGAAGGGTTTTTCATCCATGTCAGCGCTTTCTTAGAGAAGCACCAGGAGATGTGCAATTATGAAATGGGGTTCACATACAAGTTGTGGATTCTGAGCACTTTACTACCCCAAGGGGGCTTCCTGGTGTAGGCTGGTGTGGGCTGACGGCTGAGGGCCATACCGCATGGCGGCGGGTTCCTGGGGTTTAGAACCAGACGTCAATACTTACCAGCATTTGGCTTTAGGCCGATTTTTCTGCTGCTTTCTGCGTCTGATTAATCTTTTATGAAACGAAAGAGCACTTCACTTGCTAATGTGATAAGTTCACTGCAGGCTTCCTACATGTTAGGCATTGTTTTAGGATCTGCAAATGCAGCAGTAAGAAATACCTTGAGTTTAAACTTCGAATTCGTCAAACCTTTTCTGTGTATAAGCTAATGCTTTCAACTCAAAGCTGAGAAGTTTTTGGATATTATTTCTGCCATTTTTTTTTCTGTTCCTTTTTTTCTTCTCTCTTTTTGAGGCCTTTCTGTTTTCTTGGTCTGAATAATCTCACTCGACATACCGTGATATTTTTTCGTTCTTTATGAAGAGACAGTAAAGGGAAGAGTTTACAGGAAAGGCCTCTGCACAGGGGTGGCCTTCGAGGTGAGCTCTGAATCACAGACCTGTGCCTGGCTGAGCACAGCAGGTGCCAAGATGCCCAGTGTCAATGAAGAAGTGGCAAGGAGAGCACTGAGTGATGTGGGGGACAGGTGCGTCCCCAGGGTGGAGGGCTTTGAGGCCGTAACAGGTCGTTGTAGAATGGTTTTTTTTTTTTTTTCTGGTTAAAAAGGAAAGCTGGTGGCAAGTTTTGAGTGTAATGTGTTGAGATCTGATTTAGACTTGAAAAAAAATCACTTTGCTAGTTGGAGAGGGTGGGTCATCAGGGAGTAAGATTTGAAGTGGAAAAGAAGATTTAATAAAATATTTCGGGCCAGATTGGTGGTGGCTTGAGCTGAGAGCACAGGTGAGAGATGATATGAAGTGACTGGTTTTGGAACACTGGACGTGAAGTTGATAGGATTTGACTCACGTATTAGATACGGGCTGTGGGGGAAGGAGAGGAATCCAATAGCCCCTTCTAGAATACGGTCGAAGCAACGAGATGAACGTCAGTGCTGTGTTCTCGGATGGGGCAGTCTTTGGAACAGAAATAAAAAATTAGAAGTGAAATGTGAATAAATAATACCATCTAAATAAATATAAATAAGTGGCAATTGAACATTTTAATACCATTAATCCAATTTTTGCTAAACTGAATAGTCACAGCGTTTCATTGTAGTTCCTGCAGGAATGCTTAAGTATTTTATTATGCCATTTAAAAGAATTATAGGAAGAGAGAGAGAGAGGCCTTTCGTCTGCTGGTTCACTCCCCAAATGACTGAAGTGATTAGTGTTGGGCTGAGCTGAAGCCAGGTGCCTGGGATGCCCTCTGGGTCTCTGGCGTGAGTGGCAGGGCCCACACACTTGATGCACCTGCTACTGCTTTCCCAGCTGCGTTGCCAGGAAACTGGATTGGAACAACCCACACTTGAACCAATGCTTTGTGTTTCAGGAGGCTCTCTAACGCCACTGTGCCACCATGCTGGCACCTAAGTGAACTTCTCTTAGAAAGCTTGTTTTCCTCAGGAGATTGTATTTTTGTTTGTTTGTTTGTTTGGCACAAAGTTATAACCAAATAACCTTTCAAAACCCTATTGTTGAGAAAGGAAAGGAATTTTCTCTTCAGCTGAGAGACTGTTTCTCTAACCCCTGATAAAATACATGCTGAAGAGAGTGGGCTGTTCTGAGTCTGAACTGCAAACTCTTCTTGCACAAGTTGGGGGAAGTGGTTCCTTATTTCCCAGGGATCTCCGTCAACCAGTGCCCTGGCTGGGAATGTCGGTGTTCCTGTCTGGGCCCTCCAGATGTGCAGCACAAATAAACATTCCGGCTCTGTGGGCTTTATTGCCTTGTTTTTAAACCTCTTGCCAATTGTTCTCAAACCTCCTGTGTCTGCGAAAGAATCTTTATGATTTAGGCAGATTTGATTTTTTTTTTTTTTGCACAGAAAAGTGGGAGGGCTTAATTATACTTTCAAGACACATCTGCATGCTTGGAGCAGTTCGCAAGGAAGTCAGAGACCTAAAGCCAAACTACTGATTCCATCTGCAGGCAGTTGTTGACTTGGTGTTTGTTTTACCAACATATAGCCCCAGGAGGATTAGATAATTAGGTTTTATTCTGTGGCCTCCAGGCCAGTATCCTGCACTTGGCGAAACTAACTGAAGAAAGTGAATTCTAAAGATGGAATGTTTCCATGGAAAATGTGTCGCCTGCAGCCCTCGGTCTTCACACCTAAGGCCTCTTGGCAGCTGTTATTTGGCTGGCTGAAGAGGGGGCACGGTGGTACAGAAAGACAGTTCCTATGGAAACCTGAGTCTAAATGATATCGGGGTTTTGGAGATGAAAGACAACATCCAAGTTGTTTTTGGAGAGCCCAGCGAAGGCTTCAGAACTTTCTTGTTCAGAGAACCTTGCCGTCAGTCTCCGGAATGACTTCTTCCCCAGGTGCGTGGGAGCCCTGTGTGCAGAAGAGACCTGTATGGTTTGCTGTCAGGTTATCCATTCTGGTTATTTTACCAGTCCTTTTGCAACATTCACCTCCACCTTCGAGAAACCTCCTTTTCATGTCTCTTTCTCACAGCCGTGTTACTAAGCAATAAGATGCACAGGAAGTGCCGAGGCTTGTCGGTTTGGTGGCACATAGCTGGGCTTTCCACATTTGGCAGCATCTCCAGGCAGTGGGCTATTTTCATCACACGATTTTTTTTTTTATTATTGATCTGTACAAAGAACTCTAATGCGGTTCTATCTACAAAGAAAGCTTTCAGCTCCAATAGCAGCCCGTAGTTCAGCTGTGGTCTTTAAACAGGTAACTCAGTTCACATCGGTGCGATGAACCCTGTTATTGCTATGTCAGCAGAAATTAAAGTGAAAACAATGTTCCCCAAGCAGCTGTCTTCTCAAGAATGCCCTTCTCTGTCATGGCTCTTGATCCTTCTGACAAACGCCAGTCTTGTAAAACTCATCCTGATCGGTGTCAGTGGAACGTGTTCTTCCTGGCCGATGGCAATCTGGATAGACTAAGGTTCCCATGGGGACTTACATCTTTGATTTTGAGGGACACTGAAGCATCATCTGGGCGTGTTAGAGGGAGTCCCAGCGTTTAAAAAGCACCAGGTCCTGCATGAAGTGATAAGCCGAACATCAGATGTTACACAAGATTTACGATGATGTTTGGGCATGGGACACAGATACAGACAACCGCACCAGTTGGAGAACGCCATGGTGGAGTCTGTAACCCTTCATGGCCTGTTGTGTCGAAGGAATGAGGCTGCTCACACTTGACTGGGGCTGTAGTTTGTCAAACATTTTTTTTTTTTGCAAGGAGAATTTGCTTTTCTCCCGCCTTCTAGCAAGCACACCCTCCCTGCTCCAGCCCCCGGGATGCCCGTTTCGCCTGGGTCTCTTCCTTATCATCACTTCTCCCGGCTGCCTCCGTCTCAGCTGCGTAGTCAGGAGGACCGTGCGACCATCTTCTCTCACGATCCCTCTGTCCTCTCCCTGCCATACACGCAAGATGCAATGACTTTGTATCATGAGAGATCTTAATCTGAATTTTCTTTTTTTAAAATTTATTTATTTATTTGTTGGAAAGTCAGATATACCAAGAGGAGGAAAAACAGAGAGGAAGATCTTGCGTCCGATGATTCACTCCCCAAGTGAATGCAACAGCCGGTGCTGTGCCGATCCAAAGCCAGGAGCCAGGAACTTCTTCCGGGTCTCCCACATGGGTGTAGGGTCCCAAGGCTTTGGGCCGTCCTCGACTGCTTTCCCAGGCCATAAGCAGGGAGCTGGAAGGGAAGTGGAGCTGCCGGGATTAGAACCGGTGCCCATATGGGATCCTGGCGCATTCTAGGTGATGACTTTAGCTGCTAGGCCACGCCACCGGGCCCTTAATCTGAATTTTCAACTTCTCTCTGTATAAAGCATTGCATATAAACAGCAAGCTCTAGGGTTTAAATCAGACTTGGAGAGGCCAGTATTGTGGCACAGTATACTAAGCTATGGCATGCAATGCCAGCATCACATAGAAGAGTGCTGTTTGGAGTCCTACATGCGTCAGTCCCCATTCATCTCCCTGCTACAGAGTCTGGGAAAGCAACAGAAGATGGTTTAAGCAGTTGGAGCACTGCTTCCCACATGGGAGACCCAGATGGAGTTCTGGGCTCCTGGTTTTGGACTGGTGCAACCCTAGCTATTATGACCATTTGAGGAATGAACCACCAGATAGAAAATCCTATTCTATCTCTGTCATTTTGCCTTTCAAATAAGTAAACTAAGTCTTAAAAACAACAACAATAAATAAGCAAAAAACAATGAAGCAGCCTGTTGTCATTCAGCATACACAGTTGTAAGGCGAGAAGATGTAGAGGGGACTTCATGAGCATGTGTCACTTTGCCATCATTTTGACAAAAGGGCTTCTGAAAGCACCGGAAACAGTGCAGAGGAGTTCCTCCAGGAGAGGCGTGGCATGTCTTTGAAGTCTACCATTTTATCCTTAAAAGTGCTGCAACCTGGGGCCCAATGTATTAGCCTAGTGGCTAAGGTCCTCACCTTGCATGCGCCAGGATCCCATGTGGGCACTGGTTCGTGCCTCAGCTGCTCCGCTTCCCATCAGGCTCCCTGCTTGTGGCCTGGGAAGCAGTAGAGGACGGCCCAAAGCCTTGGGATCCTGCACCCACGTGGGAGGCCTGGAGGAAGCTGCAGGCTGCTGACTTCAGACCAGCTCAGCTCCAGCAGCTGCGGCCGCTTGGGGAGTGAATCAGTGGATGGAAAATCTTTCTGTCTCTCTTGCTCTCTGTAAATTTGACTTTCCAATAAAAACAAATAAATCTTAAAAATAAGTGTAACTTTGAAAGCTTGAATTATCTTCGTATTGATCTCCTACTGAAAGCATTATTTTAGTATGACTTATCATTGAGAAACATGGGTCTCCTGCGCAGCGCACTTTTTGTGTAGCATCCTAAACAAGTTTGTATACCAAAATACCCCAAACACGAATTGAGCAATTATGTTTTTTCACAAAATAATTTCAGAATTGGCTTGACTGGCCTGTTATGCCAACATGTCCTTGTTTGATTCCACCTTCAGCACTCCAGGTCCCAGGTGAGGTAAGTTCACCCTGTGGCCATTTGATTGACAGGTAGATGGAAAGGGTTGCGTCCAGGGAGTGTGGCTTCTGACTCATGACCCTAAGCTAGCTACCCATTGCATCCCCTTCTGAGAGAGTTTTGGCTCTTAAGTTTAAGGGTGGCTGAAGGATGCAAATTAAGTCCATCTTCTGTATCTACTTCTGGCCGATTAGAGACTTAGGGCTTGCCTACCCTGGGTTCAGAAATCTCTCCCTATCTCATTTAATGAGTCTGTTCCATGAGCTGGAGAATGTACAGTGCCTGTGTCCCCCACATGATTCTCATTACCCGGAGAAGCTGCTGGATTCTTTGTGCCCTTTGGCGAGGTGTCTGAAGTCTTCTGTGGCATCATTGGAATAGGCAGACTCATCTTCATATGTACCTGGGCAAGCTCCTCTCTTTTGCACTGAAGCCTACAAAGAAGGTAACCAACATACAGTATGTGTGCGAGGTCAGAACTCACACCTGGGGGACATCTCATTCCTGAAACTGTATATCCACAGTGATCTGAAGCCAATGAGACATGGAAACCTGGGCTGCTTGCTGCTAGGTCTCACGTATCCTGCATGCTCCTCCAAGCCTAGCTGCCTGAGGTGGCAGTAGGGGGCCCTGGCATTCAAGGCACCCCTAGGCTCCAAGCAATTATATTTTATGGTAATTGTGATCTAGTGAATTGAGATCTAGAAATATAAAGAGATTTGCTCAAGGTAACCATGGCAGCACCAGCATGAGAACTCAGGTCCAGTGACTTCCAGCTCAATGGGTTTCCCATCAAACTCTGACATAATGATGTCTTTCCCACATGGTTTCCTGGAAACCAGGGTTTCAGAAAGTAAGAAAAATCACTGAAATCTGAGTGACCCCATATAACCTGGTTTACACACATGCAAATTAAGCAGGAAAAGTCCTGTGAGGTCGTTTCTGTCTACAGGCCAGCAGGCTGCCAGCAGCCTGGCCAAGAGGGAAAGCGTCAAGGGTGGGCATGGGTGTATGTGGCAGGCACTGGCTGAGTAGGGGAGAGTGGTGGCAGTGGCAGTGATGGTAGGTAGCAGTCAGCAGTAGATCATCATATTTTCCCATTTTGTGAAACCATCGCTCTTTCCTGAAAGCCATTAGTCGGGTTTTGGCTTCAGGCTCCAGGAGGAAAACATTATGTAGTGACAATGACAAGGACTGAATCCTGTGACAATCATAGAGTTAGTATGGCTAATGTCAAAATTTTCATAAGGTTTTGGATTTTTGGAGACGTTTTGTATTCTTCTTATTATTTTTTTTTTAGAAAAGATTTATTTATTTGAAAGGCAGAGTTATTCCCCAAATGGCAACTAAGAACTAGGGCTGGGCTAGGTCAATGCCAACAGCCAGAAGCTTCTGAGCCTCCACGTGGGTGCAGGAATTTAAAGGCTTAAACCTCGTCGTTTGCTTTCCTAGGATATTTGGCAGGGAGCTGGATTGGAGGTGGAACAGCTGGGACTTAAGCCTGTGTCCATGTGCAATCCTGACATCATGGGTGGTGTCTTAATTTGTTACAGCACAGTGCCAGCCCCAATGTTATGTACCCTTATTTGTGAGTTTGACCTAAGAAGTCCTTACTTTCTGTCTCATATGAAATTGAATAAAAAGAACTTAATCTGTTCCATATGGAAGATATGACACCTTTGAATGACAGAAGCAATGGAGGAAGTTTTCTGGAACATTCGTTACTGAAATCTCCATTTTCATAGGATAAAACCACACAACTATTTTCAAAATTTACTTGAGTGAGGAGGAGTCAGAGGAAGGAGGAATGATAAGTTTGACATCCCTATCGGTTGGCTCATTTTCTGAGAAAGCCGGGAGTCATGAACTCAGTCCAGTTTTCTTGCCTGTGTGGCTGGGACCCAACTACTTGAGCCATTCCCATTTTCCTAAGGTCTGCAATAACAGGATATTGGAGTTGGGAGCTGGAACTAGGAAATGAATCCTGGTTCTGCAAAGTAGAACGTAGACATTTTAACTAATGTCTTAACTAGCAGACTAAATGCTCACACATTGATGTTTGTTTCTGTTGATCTTAAGAATTAAGAAAAAAAAATTATTTGTATGTTTGAAAGGGGGAGTTGCAGAGAGGGAATGAAAAATCTTCCGTCTGATACTAGGAAGTCAGGAGCTTGGAGCTGCTTCTGGGTCACCCATGAAGGTGCAGGAGCCCAAGTACCCAAGCCATTCCCCACTGCTCTCTCAGACCACCTTCAGGGAGCTGGATTAGAAATGGAGCAACTGAGACTTAAACAGTCACCTATATTGGATACCAGCACAGCAGGTGGTGGCTTAACCCACCACATCATAATACTTGTCCCCTTTATAACTTTATTTAAAAATGTATTTATTTGAAAGGTGGGGAGACAGCGAGAGAGAGAAAGAGAGAAAGAAAAAAATCTTCCATTTGCTGGTTCACTCCATAAATGGCTGCAATGACTGGGGCTGAGCCAGGCCAAAGCCTGTAGCCTGGAGCAACATCTTGGCCTCTCGTGTGAGATTCTGAGGCCCAGACTTGCACTGCCTTCCCATGTGCAATAGGTGGAAGCTGGATCTAAAACAGAATTGCTGGAACTCGAACTGTATTCCATTAGGGGGGGCTGGCGCTGCAAACAGAGGTTTTACTCACTGTGCTACATGCCAGCCCAGGATTTGTGACTTTTAATGCCATGTCAAATCCTTCAGACATTCCCATCTGAGGGAAACATGTGTTATTATAAACTACAATGGACATGTGTGGACACTGGGATGCTGGACTGTCTGACATGGTCTGTACCAGCAGTGTTGGGGTACACTTAAATATGAGACTGATGGAATTATCCCTTATGAAGGACTATACCACTGTAGTAAATGGGGAAAATCTGTCAGGGGGTGGAAGTTTAGGGGGAAATCCCAGTCTATAAGAAATTATACCACATAATTCAAGAATTCAAAAAAAAATATATATATATAAAATAAACTACACTGAGGTGGAGAGAAAAGGTAATATAATAAAGGTGTACATATTCCAACCAACCAGATAGAAACAGTACAATATCTTATGTATGTTTTTAATTATTATTATTATTTTACAATGCAGTTCCATAGGCTCTGGGATTTCCCCTCCTTCTTAATCCCCTCCTGTTACTGATTTCCCTCTATTATTACGGTAGTATAGTCCTTCATAGACAGTCACGTGTCCATCATTCTGCAATCTAAGTGTAACATTACATTGTAGGCGTGGACAATAGCAGGGAGTCCAGCGTCCTATTGTCAAGATATATGGAAGAGTTTCTTTGGGAGTCCATCTTTGGTTTGGAAGTAGAGATGTGTACTGCATTGCATTTTCACAACTGGTTATGATAGTTTCTATTACACAGTTACTATACTTCTCTTTAAATGAGAAACCAGGAACCAAAATCAACAACAGGAACAGTAACAAAAAATTTACAACAACATGAAGTTAAGTAACATGCTACTGAATGACCAATTTGTTGCTGGAGAAATGAAAAAGAAAATAAAAAAGCTTTTTGAGAAAAGTGATGCTACTATATGACCTATGTGTTCTTGAAGAAATGAAAAAAAAGGGAGGGGGGGAGAAAGTTGATAACTTTTGTTTCTCTATTTGGTCAGTTGGACCAGTATGGGCGTAGAGTTTTTTGACTATATTCACAAAATAATTGTGATTCTCCTATCCATTGTCAGCCATCCAGATACAAATTGCAGGTCTGAAGACGACTGTGGACACGTGCACTCACAACTTCTCACAGTTTAGTGGAAAAACAGCCATAGAACAGCTAACCCTGGAGTAGCACAGGAGGTCGGCCGTGTGCCAGTGATTGAACTGGAAGAAAGAGGATGTTGATGGATCTTATTGGTGGATAATGGTGGCTGAGTAGGACTTCACTGAGAAAATATGCTGAAATGTCTGGGTGGGTAAATGTTCTTTTCCGGGAAAAGAAAGGAAAAAATGTAGGAGGAGGAAAAGCAAGTGTGATGGGGTGCAATTGGGCAGTGCTATGATCCTTTGAGGAGGGACAGGTCAGGCTATGGAGGGCATTCATGGCGTGCCAGGATGGATGTGGGTGCCAGCCAGGAGCCCGTGTGTGATGAACAGGGGCTGAGCTGAAAAGGGAGACTCTGGTAGGAGCTTACAAGTTGACTGAGTTGGGTGGTGTGAGATCACGGAGAGAGGACTTGGTGTTGCTGAATTCTGGGACTTTTCTCCGCTGAGACCCAAAGACCCTTACAAGTAATGAACACAGGCTGTAGGAAAGCTGGTTCACAGGCAAGATGATCACAAGGGGAAGTAAAGCAGCAGCCAATAGGGAGAGGGGTAGAACCAGGAACCAAGGGGCCATAGCATGAAAGGTTCTTGAAACGGAGGCATTCAGAAGCAATGATTTTCCCATGGTTGTGAGGTGCAGACAGAAGATGAGCCATGACCCTTCACCCAAGCACAGAGAAGGCTTACACATGTCATGTGTTTATTATTCCATGTGATTACATGCTAAAAGTTCCGATATCAGTCTTTTAAAATAATTACTTTTTAATTTACTTTTTATTGGAAAGTTAGATATACAGAGAGGAGGAGAGAGACAGAGAGAAAGATCTTCCATCCACTGATTGACTCTCCAAACGCCACAATGGCTGGAGCTGAGCCGATCCAGAGCCAGGAGCTTCTCAACACACACAATGTTCATTTGGAAAAGAACCTACCTCCTGTTGAATTGCTAATCAGATGTATTTAATGTTTCTGATATGAGGGTTAGGAAATCCCATCAATACTGCTTAATTTTCTCAATATCACTCACTCGGTTGTTTCTGTAAGGCTACAAGACTGTTTCCAGTCTTTCTCAGTGATTCAGTAAGTAATCATTCAGCTCTTCTTTGGTGTTCACAAACCACGAATGAACCAATAGGAAAGACCCTCTGGCTGCGGGCTTTGTTCAGTAGAGCAAGATGGTGCAACCAGAAGCAGAGGGGTCAGAACAGGCAACCTGGACGGGGTGATGGCACAACACAACTTTGAAGTGATGAAGGAGTAGCCTTGTGGGTTCCTTGAGGAAAAGGGGAACAGCTATGTTGTGAGTGACTAGAGAACCCAGAGCCGTGGAGTGAGCCGGGGGCAGGGGAGAGGGTTGCGTGGGGATCTGGAGGATTTAGGCTTCTAGCTCGAGAGGGATGAAGAACTATGGCAGATTTTCAGTGATAGTAGGGACAAGATCTGCTGGGTGTTTAGCTGTATGATTGTGCCCTGAATGGTTTCCAGGAAGGGGTGTATATTTTGTATTTTGGCCTGTTGTCTACAGGGTGTGGAATCAGATCTTGCTGCACCTGAGTAATGGAAATGAGTAAGTCTTTACTTGTGGATTTCAAGGGTCAAGAAATGCCTCAATTCTGACCGAGTGCTGGTGCCTGGGACTCGGTGGGTACAAATGTCAGCTGAAGGCTCATTTAGAGTAGGATTTAGCAGTCAACCTCACAGTGAAATGATGCTTGCCTATGGGATTAAAAAAAACAACTAACTTGGTTCTATTTCTTTCGAATGCATCTCCGAACATTTCCATTTTAATGATGTCTTTCCCCAGTGGAACACATTCTCACACAGTGACTTTGCTTAGCATGTTCATAAACATGAACAAGGCTGTATTTTTATAGTTTATACTCACCTCCCTCTGGGAATGAATTCTATATTTTCTGGATGGGTTGGAATGTAGCTTTTGATTCTTCTGCACTCCCATAGTCTGGAAAAGTCGTTGCCCAGTCTACCCCAGGATAGAACAGCCATGGGCATGAAACTTGTATCAAGCTAGGCTTATAACCTGGAGCACTGGGTTGTTCTGTGTCGAAGAGAATTTTAGGGGCCAGCACAGTGGCCTCTCAGGCTAATCCTCCACCTTCAGTGCCCACATTCCATATGGGTTCAAGTTTATGTCATGACTGCTCCACTTTCACTCCAGCTCCCTGCTTATGATCTGCAAAAACACAGAGGATGGGCCAAGTCCTTGGGCCACTGAACTCATGTGCAGGGAGACTGAAAAGAAGCTCTAGGCATCTGATTTCAAATTGGCTCAGCTCTGGCTGTTGTTGTGGCCATTTGGGGAAGGAATCAACAGATGGAAGATTTCTGTCTCCTCTCTGTTTATCTACCTTTCAAATCAAAACAAACAAATATAAAATAAGACAATTATTTGCTAGATTTTGGTTGCATATAAAGAGTCAAGTGATTGAAGTACTGAGTTAGTGGTTAGCTACTCCTAGCAATGGGAGAAATTTTATTTGGGCAGCTGGGGAGGTGAGGGGCATTGCCAACTCTCACTGTGCACAGAGAGTGGTGTTAGAGCCTTCACGGGCTGCTCATCACCTATCATGTCAGCAGGGGGCAGAAGAGCACACCTTGAACCTCCCAGCTGGTCAGCTCTCAGGGGGACTCCATCCAGGCTGCGTGGTGGGGCAATGAGTGGGCTGTAATCCCTAAACCTTGTGTTCTGGACACATGGCACTTCGCAGGCCTTCAGCAGGGCAGCCTGAGGACTTCCCTAGACCATAGGCGCTGGGGACCTCATTGGCTTTTTCTTACACAAAAGTATTGAAATGCCTAGGCATTTCTCCCCTCATAGTAAGTACACCTTGAGGGAATCTCTCTGGTACTAGGCTCAGTCCCTGGCTATACACTGCCTCCACCACCTTACAACAGGAGAGTGGCCTGAGTAGAGTTCAGCTGCGGGGCTTGGGTGGTGGGAGCTTCCAGCAGCGTCGCGGCTGCTGGAGGTACCTGAGCCAGGTTGGACTCAATGCTTGGGGCCCTGGCCGTGGCCACCGCTGCCCAGTGCTGAACTCTAGGGTCTTGGGGGTCTGTAATTGCTGCCTAGGGACATCAATGGATAAGGGCACTGAGTGTGTAGATGAGGAATGAATTCTGCGTGACTTCCAGTGATGGAGTCACTGAACTTGCAGGTAAGAGGGGACTGAGACCTGGTGGTTTGGAGGGGAGAGTGTGGAAGATCTGTATGGGTCACGCTGATTCACCAGCCCACGTGGGAGTCCTGAGAGGGGCTGTTAATGCAGAACATCGCTGACTGCCACATGAATGCTATGGCTGGGCACCTGACAAGGCTAGATCTCAGTACCTGACTGAATGTGGGGACAGGGGAAGGGTCACAGTAGGAAGGGTCATGACACTAAGTAGCATGCAAGAGAACCAGGTCCAGAGGTAGATTCTGTGGAGGATAAGTGACCTAACCCGTGGAAATACAAGTCCCGCTGGTTATCTCAAGAGTTGGGGTGGTGATGGTCTGAACTAGGTGTGTACATGGAACTCGCCAGCACACATGGGTCCCATTAGGGACAAGAGTAGCCTGGGCAGGTCAAAAGCTGTAGCACCTGCATGTGTATCCTAAAACAGGGTATGGGGCAAGCCAGTCTGCAACATCCTCCAGCTCATACAAAAGCCAAGATGGAGGGAGGGGTAGGCTATGCTGGGCAAGAACCTAGCACTTGCTGGCGCATGTGAGATCTGGGTCTGGAAGTGGGCTGAGTGAGGGAATTTGGGAAACTCACCTATGGGGTCATAGCTCCTACTGGTGAACATGTGGTCCAGACCTGAATGTTGGGCAGCCTGGGCAGGGTAACTCCAACTGTTGGCTAATGTGTGGATTGGTTTTAAAGGGGGTTGGCAGGGAAGAGTCAACCTTAGCTCACTGGCAAGAGCAGAAATCAGGCTGGAGCACAGGTCAAGTTGGGCTAGGCTGTCAAACTTACCAGTATACATGAGCCAGAAATGGGAGCAGACTGAGCAGGGCCAGGTTGTAGCACCTGCTAGTAAGTGCTGAGACTGGGGGCAGGCCGGGTCAGGTCAGACTACAGCATCCAAAGGCAAAGGTCATGATAGGTGAGGGACTGTACCAAGCTGGGTCAGAGCAATCATTGGCATGTGCAAGATCTACAGCTGGGAACAGACTTGGTTAGGGAGCTAAGGGGGTGCCCTGGTTGGGTTGAGGTTCCCACTGGTAAGTGTGAGGGCTGGAATGGGAGCTGCATTCTGGTCTGGACATGGCTGTAGTGTCCCTTGGCACAGGTGTGGACTGGAGCTGAGTGTGTCAGACTGGGCTAGACCCCAGCACTCACTGATGCTCGTGAGAACCAGGGTAAGTATAGGATGGCTGGGCTAGGTTTTTGCCCCTGCTGAACCAGGTGTGAGCTGTGTCTGTGTATGAACCAGGCTAGGCTGGGCTGTAACACGCAACAATAATAGCAAGAATGGGTTGCAGGCTGGTCAAGAAAGCCCATTGTTCCTGCTAGGTCAGGAGGTAGAATGAATAAGGCTGGCCCCATGGAACCACCAATGGATATGAGATCTGGCATTGGGAGAGGTCCTGATGCAGGAACCTGGGAAACTCCTCTATCAGGACACAGTCCCTGCAAGAACCATGATAAAGAGCAACCCAGACCAGGCTGGGGAATGGTACCGTGTGGCATACACTGGCGCAAGTCAGGGGTGAACCAGGCAGGGCCAGTTCAAATCACTCACTGGTGAATCTGAGCACCAACATGGAGTGTTGGTTGGGCCAAGTTCTACCACAACACATGCCAGTACACATGAGGGCTAGAACTGGGTGCCATATGGGCTGGGCTAGGCTGCAGCCCAGACCAGTGTAAGCTGGAATTGGGGGTGGGCCAGGCCAGGCCAGGTTACAGCACCCACTGGCAAAAGCTGAGGCGAGGCAGGCCATGCCAGACCAGGCCACGGCACCCATCAGCACATGTGAGACCGAGGGGGGAGGGGCAAAGTCAATAGTGGGGTTGCATGTGGCTCACCATTCCCACTAGAAAGGATGAGTTGGGATGGAGGCAGACCAGACCGGGCAGAGCTACAACATCTATTGGCCTCATATGAGCTGGACCAGGAAAAAGTCAGGCTGGGTAGACTGTTCCTATTGGTGCAAGCATAAGTCAGAGTGGGTGTGGGTTGGTTGGGCTCTGCCGCAGCAACAGCCGGCAGAGCTGGCATGGGGGCAAATTCTGTCAAGCCAAACTGCAGAACCACCTGGAGAGTGCATGATTTGGAAGCAGGGAATGGCCCCAGTAGGGAAACAGTGGGCACCTTCCTCTTGGGTTGCCACTCTGTCTGGTGAGCATGAGAACAAGGACTGGGGCTGACATGGCTAGACAGAGCGTGGCCACCTGCCAGCACCAGTGTGGAATGGATAGTGGGGCTGGTTGGGTTGAGCTAGGTTTCAATGGCCATTGACATGTGTGTGAGCTAAATGGGATGTGGGACAGACTGAACAAGTCTACGGTACATACTGACAAGCATGGGAACCAGTGTAGGGGGTTGGCCTGGTGGGGGTTATTGTGGGTCACTCCAACAAGCCTGCAGCTCCCACTGGTTTTTGTGAAGGTTGGGTTTTCCTGTGGTGTTTTCCTGTGGTGTGCAGGATTGGGCTGGGCTCCAACACCCATTGGTTTGTGCAGAAGATGAGGCTGGAAGCAAAACTAACCCAGCAAATCAATCACCAGCATGCAAATAGTCTGATTTGGGTAACGGTATGTGCTGGACTCTGTACTGGCAAGCACACACAAGAATCTGCTCTGGCATCACTCCAGACAAAATTTCTTTGGGGAAACCTTCCCACCCGCCCCCAATCAAAGTGCTGGACTCAGAACCCCAACCATGAAGAGAAGTGCAGTTTCCATGGTCTGACCAGGGAGTGCATGTGTCAAAGCTCAGCCTCCTCAATGGCTCAGACAGAGCAGCGGACAGCATATCCAGGTGCACATGGAGATATGGCAGTACATTGGAGCCTGCAGAGGACACCTGGTAACACAACAGAAGACAGAACAAATTGCTCAACTACCCCAGCTGAGTGTTGGCAGGGAAATCTGGGCAAGTGGAGACGCTGCGGTGGACTATGTCAGCCAGTGGATTCTGGAGACATTTCATTGTCCTTGGAATGGTGAGATTGGCGGCAATTTAGAACAGTTGAACTATCAACTGTTCTTGAGCAGTGCCCTCCGAGCATGTCCCATGTCAGGAACCCTGGGATGGGTGGGAGGTTGGGTGTGGCTTCTCCCTTTGTCTCTCTCCTTCCCCCAGATACAGGAAAGAAAAAAGAGAATGTGGAATCAATGGTCTTACCCTTTCCTGTAGCCCTTGACCCTTTGTGCCCTAATCAACTATGTAAAGATGACTGGAACAAAAACTAAAATTAAAAAAAGCACTGAAACAACATTTTATGACTGCTGGTATAAAGATAAATATCTTTATATTACATTGAATTATTGAAAAAAGATTTATACTATTTTTATTGAAAAGACAGATTTACAGAGAGGAATAGAAACAGAGAGAGAAAGATCTTCTCTTTGCTGGTTCACTCTTGAAGTCACCGCAATGACTAGAGCTGAGCCTATCTGAAGCCAGGAGCTAGCAGCCCTTTCTTGGTCTTCCATGTGGGTGCTGAGTCCCAAGACCTTTGGGCCACCTTCTACTGCTTTCCCAGGCCACAAGCAGGTTGCTGGATGAGAGGTAGAGCAGCTGTGATATGAACCATTCAAGATGAGAATGTAGCCACTGAGCCGTCATGCTGGGCCCTAAACATTTTTGACATGAGTTTATTTTCTTCTATTGTTTTTAAAATAAATAGGAGGCTTTCTTGGGACAGCTTCTAAATGGACCATGAGCCTTAGCCACTGGTTTGCCACTGGGCTTACTGTTTAAATTTTAGGTTTGAGCTGCGTATCTGAAAATGCCTGCCATTTTGGAAGGCAGTTGAAGATTCAGACTCCTGGTGTCAGCTGGGTGTGGTCTAGCAATTAATGATAATTTGTGTTTGGCAAGAAACTAAAGCATGGAGACCGGAGCCTACAGGCCTACAGTTTTTTTTTTCTTTGTCTGTTTAAGTGTTATATAGCTGAGAAGGAACAGAAATGTTGAGCTTTGTATACAATGACTGCAGCGAATTTGCCTTATGCTGAACTGTAGCCACCTTTAAATGGCCAAGGGTTGAGCCGAATCTTGTTGTATCTTCATTGCTGCAGCATGGAGCAATCTATCTGGATGATTGATTGAATCAAGACAGTTGACTAGCACTATGTGCACCAGATACTGTATGTGCTGTGATCCTAGTGAGGAAGAATGGCCAGCTCTGTCATCTTGGGGCATAACACCGGGAATTACACATGATGGAGGGGAAACATGGGTTCTGGGAAAAATCATAGGAGAAGTGTTTATCCTAGAATAGCAAGGTGTGGTTACAAAGTATGGGAAACAGGAATTGGGACCAGTAGGGTCCATTGGAAGGAGTCAGCTGAGATAAGAAGCAGGAAGAGGAGGGGGAGTGGGGGGCATGGGAAAGAGATGATGACCTCAGCCAGAGAAGAGCTCAGAGTGGCGTGGAAGGTGAGGGCAGGGGAGAGTGGTGACCAGGGAGAGTTAGTTTGCTGTGGATCGAGTGGAGACTACATCTCAGGAGAAGCTACAGTCAGGCAAGAGCCACAAAGGCAGGGCTGGAATGCCAGGTGGAATATGAGGGCCAGCAGGAAGCCATAGAGGGTTTAAGTAGTGAAGTGGTATGCTGGTGTTTACTTGTAAGAGAGTCCATTCTTTCAGAAAGTATAAAAAAGATCAGCTGGCTCAGTGTGGTACTCAGCGACTACAGTCCTTGTCTTGCAAGTGCATATGGCCGCCAGTTCTGATTCTTCCAGCCAAGCTTCCCATCCAGCTCCCTGCTTGTGGCCCAAGAAAGCTATCAAGAAGGCCTAAAGCCATAGGACTCTGCACCTGTGTGGAAGACCTGGAAGAGGCTCATGGCTTTAGATCAGCTCAGCTCAGGCTGTTGGGGTCACTTGGGGAGTAAATCATCTGATGGAAGATCTTTCAGTCTCTTCTCTTTGTATATCTGACTTTGCAATAAAAATAAATAAATGTTAAAAAAAAAAAAGATCAGCTGAATCTAGGGAGTCTAGCAGACATTTGCAAGCAAGACCTTGAGCTGTCGCTGAAGATACGATGGAAGTCACGTTCCTCTTTCACATTCATGCTGAGTGTAGCTTACTCACATGTGGGTATGATAATAGCATAAAACTGTTGCCCAGCTTGGCCTTTTATCTGGACACATTCATGAAAGCTGCACTTCTTAATAGACATTTCTCTTCATCTGGACCTTTTCCTCCGCCTTTTACCCTAAAACTCTACACACTTGGCCTTGACTCAATCTTTGTCCAGAAGAGACAGTCTGGGCGTGCCCCTCTCATGGTAGAGCTACATCTCAGAGAAGACCCCGGACCAGCTGCCGCTGGCAGTACTTTGCTCTGGCTCTGGCTTAAGAATCCTAGACAAGAATGTGTTGTGGTTTATTTGGGCATCACCTGACTTTTGAGTTGGCCAAGGAATGCCACTGCTTTGGCAGTTTTCAGAGGAAAGCAGATTGCTAGCAGGTTGTCACCCTTCAATCCTTGTAGCTGCCAAGTTTGCTTTAATCTGGGCCGGAGGTATTCCACTTCTCAGGTTAATTTTGGCAAGTAATGTGGAAGAGAAAGGTGGATGAATGCTTGAGATACCAATCTTATCAGATAGCCTACCTCTCCTTTCTCCTTTTCTTACTCTATTAACACCCACTCTCCATCTCCTTTAACTGAAAAGTCATGCAGCTCACATGAGCTGGCTTGGCAAGTGTGAACAAGGCAGACAGAAAAAGAAAAAAAAAAAGAGCTCTTCATGGAGTGTGCCAGGTCCTGGACCATGAGTTTTCAAGAAAGGAACATCTTCCCAGTTCACTAGTGAGCAGTAAAAACATTTTGACTCTCTGTCCTCCTTTTTGTTGGAAAAACACTGAAAGGCTAAGTTGGGTGCTCTGGGGACAAGAGAAAGAATGGCAAAGGTGTTTTAGAATAGGACAGCTGGGGTTACTGTCTTGTGTTTGCTTCGAGTTTTATAGGTGCATAGTTGAAATACATACAAACTAGGGGCCAGAGAGATTGAAAAGTCATCTGGAGCAAAGGTGGGAGCCGAACATGACCTCATGGGAAGAATGCAGCTCGTACGGGACAAGTGGGAAGCGGACATCGACGTGGGGGCCAACAGGGGAGGGCTGGAGCGGCAGCCTGCCAAACGCTGGTGAAATGTTCTGAAGGGCAAACCTTCCTGGCTAGAGTGTTTGGAATTTTTCGTTGGCTGCTTTCTCCTGACGCATTTTCCAATTCCTTCTTGGGCACTGGAAAGCTCTCTTCATCTTCCTGTAGGCTAGTCATTCCCAATATGAAGGCTTTTGTCTCATGGATGAAAGATCAGCCAGAGCCAAAGATGAGTAAATTAGGAGTTGTTTGCCTCACGGATCTTGCAGGTCGTGGAGGCTGGCCTGGGCCCTTCAGAGGGAGCACCGTCCTGCTGATGACCTGACTTTGGCCCTCCAGCCTCCAGAATGGGTGAGACCAGATAATCCTATGGTTGAAACCCTTTGTTGGTTTCCTTAGTCAAGGAAATGGCTAACTCCCAAGCCCCTTAGCCATGTAAGAATCTGTGTCCCCAAAATGGTGTCTCTGTCACTATTGCAATTTCTTTCTCTGTTTTTTCTTTCCTTTCTTTCTCTCTTTCTCTCTCTTCCTTCCTTCCTTCCTTTTTCCCTCCAAAGCAAGAAGATGTGGCTTTCTTGGAACCTGTTCCAAAGATTGGTATCTCAGGTACTTGCCACACATCCTTGCCATTTGTGATGGAGCTGAACTTTGCTGAGTTACATCAATCTGAGTATTGAAAAATCGACTACAACATGAATTCTGTGTTAATACCCTTTTTATTTTTGAGTCAAGAAAAATAAAAAAATATTTATTTGAAAAACAGTTTCAGAGATGGGGCTGAGAGAAACAGAGAGGACAGAGAGGTGGGGAAGGAGAGAAAGAGAGAGAGAGAGATCATTCTCCCATCATTGGTTCATTTCCTAAATAGCTGTACTGGCTGGGGTTGGGCCAGGCAGAATCAGGATCCTGGAACTCCATTCACGTCTCCCACCTGAGTGGCAGGGCCCAAGGACTTGGACCATCTTCTGCTGCTTTCTCAGCTGCATCAACAGGGAGCTGGATAGGAAATGAGCAGCTAAAATCCAAAGTGCTATGTTGGTGTTATTGGAGGTAGCTTAACCTGCTGATCCACAAAGCTGGCCCCCAAATCCATCTTTAAAAGGTTTGAAAGCCTACTTTTATATTTTTAAAGGGATGTCTAAGCTAATCAAATGTTCCTACATTCAAATAACTCTTAGAATGAATATAATTAGGCAACCTCAGATAAGTCATTTACTTTTTTTTAAAGATTTATTTTTATTGCAAAGTTAGATATACAGAGAAGAGAAAAGACAGAGAGGAAGATATTCCATCTGATGATTTACTCCCCAAGTGACCACAATGGCTGGAGCTGTGCTGATCTGAAGCCAGGAGCCAGGAACCTCCTCCAGGTTTCCCACATGGGTGCAGCATCTCAAAGCTTTGGGCCGTCCTCGACTGCTTTCCTAGGCCACAATCAGGGAGCTGGATGGGAAGCGGGGCTGCAGAGATTAGAACTGGCGCCTGTATGGAATCCTGGCAAGTTCAAGGGTAGAACTTTGACTGCTAGGCTACCACGCTGACCCATCCTTTACTTCTTTAAGACATACTTGTGAGGAGTCATATGGGCTAATGAGCAGTTAGGGCCTCTGGTTCCAGGTGAAATTATTTTTTTTTGATATAAAATCTTGCTTCTCATTTTTTAAACCTCCCGAATGTTGTAGGGTAACTGGTGTGAAAATACGCAGCAACTTCATTTTTTGTCTCATATGAAAGAATTTTCATGCGGACAAACTCTAGTTTACAAGGTAAGATTTATTGAAGCAGAAGAGGGAAAGTGGGTCCTGCCCTATTGGCATGAGGGGGCTCTAAGGAAGGAAAGGCCAGAGAAAACAGTGGAACGGGGGTTTATAATGCACCATCTCAAGGAGGGGAGTTCACATGAGTCACCAGGGGCAGAAAGAAAAAGAACTTATTAGAGATGGGCATTGATGTCTGCCACCTCACCTGGAAATAAAAGGGGAGACTTGTCGCTTCCTTTTCCCACCCCAAAGATAAACTGAAAACGAAGGCACCATTCCTTGGACAGTGACCCAGAGATGAGATCAGAGTGGGCCAGTCTCCTTGCTCTAAGAAATGGAAAGTGATATGTTGATTCTGACCCTTTGTTCCCTCCCCAGAGGGAGAACCTGCTCCAGGAAGAGAATGGAAACAGGGAGAAGCCCTGGTTTTAATTTTGTTTTATTTTATTTTATTTAAATAATGATTACATGGTTGATCAGGGTGGGAAGGATCGAGGTTTGGGGAAAATTGGGTGAATTCATTGCTTCCAAATTTCCCAATTCTTTTTGTTATTCCTTGGAGAAGGGGAGAGACAAAGGGAGAAACCACTCATGACTTTCCGCACATCCCTGTACCAGGGATGAGAAACTGCCACCTCATATCAACAGTCTCAATGTGTACATATCCCAAGGGTTCTGTCCTAGTGGCTTGGATAATTCTGGAATGCTGCCAATTTCTTTGATCCAAGGATGATGTCAGCCTCCCAACGTCCCTTGGTTCCATTCACCGAGATTGTTGCTGTTATTGTTTCTTTGGGATAGTTGTCCAGTTAGTTCTGTTCTTAGTTCAGCACCAAATGTTTTGCCATAATCTCCTTTTACAACAGGCCTGCTTCCACTGCTTTACCTTTTTCACTAAGTAGGGCATGTTCTTGCAGGGAAGTCAAAGAACCTGGGCCAGGTGTCTCAAGTATCACCAGATCCCCCACCCCTGGGGCTCACAAACCCATCTCCCGTCTAGTAGGTGGGCCCTGAGACCAGGGCCAGGTGACCTGAGCTCTGCTGAATCCCCTACCCCATGGGGCTCACAAACCCAACATCCACCTAATAGGTGGGCCCTAGGGCCTGGGACAGGAGACCCAAGCCCTGCCAAATTCCCCATCTCTGAAACTCAAACCTGATACCCATCTAGTAGCTCAGCCCTGGGACCTGGGCCAGGGGACCCAAGCCCCACCAGATTATCCCACATCCACAGGTCGCTAAACCAATACCCACCTAGGAAGCAGGACCCAGGATCTGGGCCAATTGAGCCACACGCCACTGGTTCACCTGTTTATAGGGCATAGGAACCCATCCCCTACCACACAGGTAGGCCCCATGACCTGAGCCAAGCTACTCGAGCCCTGTCAGATTTCCTGTCCCTGGTACTCAAGTACCTGGCCCCTGCTCTCTCTTAAGTAAATCATGCTTTGCACACGGAGATTGCTCACATGAAGATTCTTTCACGTGATACAAGAAACAAGTTTGCTATCTTCTTTCTTGTTGAATTCCCTTCAACATACTGATATATTTACATTTATTTATTTAATAAATATTTATATAGAGACAGAGACAAAGAGAGGCACAGAGAGAACTTCCATATTGGCTCACTTTCCTAAGGTCCATAACAATTCCTGATAGGAAAAGTCAAAGCTGGGATCTGGAAAAGTAATCCAGTTTCCCCATGTCGGTGGGAGGGACACAACTACTTGAATCATCCCTGCTGTTGCCTGCTGTCCACATTAGCAGGAGCTGAAGGTGCGTATCCAACCCATGCACTCTCAGATGGGATACATGCATCTTAACCACCAAGCACCTTCTCTCACTAACATCTATATGGTGTAGCAGGCTAAGCTGCTGCTTTCGAGTTCTGACTGTTCTGCTTTCCAGCCAGTTCCCTGATGCCATGGGAGGTGGCCTATGATGGCCCAAGTCGCTCTGGTGGGAGATTGGAGCCTGTTTGCCTAGAAGGATGAGAAGCAGATCCTTTGCCTAACCCTGTCAACAGGAGCATCTGCCCATACAGGAGCGCTGAGAGCCTGACGAACCACTGCTGTTGTTTCTTCAATCTGCTCTTTTTGGCTGGTCAGTTAGGTTATAGCAGCTTAGTTGGTAGGTGGCAGCTTGTTAGTGGATTAGTTTACTATAACTAATGCAGATGGTTACAATATTGGCATATTAAATGTAGCTTTCAACAATTCTGAATTACAAACACTACAGACTATCCCATTCTATTGGGTTTTAGGTTATCCCTTTCTGTTTCCAATCCTTGCTGCTTCAGAATCTTCATTGTGATTCGTAACATGTGCTCCAATTTCTTACTTTCTACCGTGTTTCTGGTCACTGTTTTTTTCTTATAGCCTCTTCAATTCAACTACAATTTTTCCCTTTTGGCTGTCTTTCTATGTTTTCTTACTTTTAATGCCCTGCCTCCTTCCTTCCTGCCTTCCTCCCTCCCTCCCTCCCTTCCTTCCTTCCTTCCTTCCTTCCTTTCTTCCTTCCTTTCTCTCTCTCTCTCTCTCTCTCTCTCCCTCCCTCTCCTCTCTCTCTCATAGCTTAGCTATCACCTCCTCTGGAAAGCATTTCCTAGCCACCCCTTCCCTCATGTTGGAAGAGATTTCGTTGTCAAAATTTTCCATAGCACTCCAGGTTAATGCTTCTAACACACTTTTTTCTATTGTAGCCATCATTTTGATTTATAGACGTGTCAGCCAGACTAGAGTTCATGGGTGGTGGAGAATTTTCTTTGTGATATCTTTTTTTCTTAGTTTTAGCATGGCATCCAAAATGATTCTCAAACAAGTGAAAGTATTGTTTTAGAAAATACATGTTGAATACTTCCCATCGATTAAATATTGGGGCTACAATGGTAGTTAAAACTTCACAGTGGACTTGTCTTGTGGAAATGCAGAGGAGCAAGGAGCCAGATGCTAATTAAATAATCGCACAAACACAGAACAAATACAGTGTTTATAAGTGCTGCATTTCTACAATTAAAGATGATCTGTATTGCTACAAACTTTTGGAGAAATCTTTGTATGTATATCAACTGTTGGTAATTTCTGCCTTCTCAGCACTGGAGCATGAGATTGATAAGTCAGCACTTGAGTACTGCTATGGGGCTGAGTGTGATGGCTCAGTGGCTACATCTTCACCTTGTAAGTACCTAGATCTTGTATGGGGGCTAGTCCGTGTCTCAAATACTCCAGTTACTATCCAGCTCCCTGCTTGTGGCCTGAGAAGGCTGCAGAGGATAGCCCAAAGACTTGGGACCCTGCGACCATGTAGGAAACCTGGAGGAAGCTCTAGTTTCCTAGCTATTGTGAACCACAAGATAGAAGATGTTTTACTCTGTAAATCTCCCTATCCAAGAAAAATTAAATAGGTCTTTTTTCTTTTTAAAGAATACTGTTGTTTCAGAATCCTTGACAAAGCATTATCTTATTCACATTTCATTGAATTCTCATGAAGCACTATTAGGCATGCATTTTCGTTACAGATAAATGAATAGGTTAGTGTGGTTTCCAGGTCAACTGCAGACTCAAGCTATCACTTAAAAGCATAGTCTGTAGAAGGCATTGTGACCCCATGGGTTAAGATATCACTTGACGACATCTCCATATAGCCTGAATTTGAGTTCCAGATGATCCACTTTCTTCTTCTTTTTTAAATTAATTAGTTATATTATCCAATGCTACAACTCCACAGGCTGCAGGATTTCCCTTTCTCCCTCCCCAGATCCCTGCTCCCCCACTGATTTCCTGCATATCATTACGATAATATACTGCTTCACAAGATGCTCCATTTTCAATCCAGTTCCTGCTAATGAACTTGGAGAAGTGATGGAGGAAGGCTGTGTGCCACCCATATGGAGATCTGGATGGAGCTCCTGACTCCTGGCTTCAGCGTGGCCTCATCCTGGCTGTTGCGGACTTTTGAAGAGTAAACTAGTGGGATGATGATTTGTCTTACTGTCTCTTCCCCTCTCTCTTCCATTCTTGGTCTCTCTCTCTCTCTATCTGCCTCGTACTGTCTGTTACTCTGCATTTCAAACAAATATTTTAAAAATGTATTCCGGTGTGTATGGATTAGGGACTTGTTTTTTGGGGGGATGTTCCTGATCTACCTCTGCTAAGACATTGTGCTGCCTAGGAGTTGAATTATACCTCACTTTCCTTCACACAGAGATGCAGCAATGCTTAGATCTGGTGAAATTTTATAGCAAAATTTTGTACCACTGGTATTTGTGTGTTATTCTGAATAACTGAGAACTCCTGGAGTGGATTTCTACCTGAGGATGAACTCTAGGCCCCCTACCCATCTTTATCTCTTTGCCTTTCACTGTATCTGGAAGATCATTTTTTCCTCTTTCAGATGGGAAGCTTGGGCTTAGAATGATGTTGTGTTAAGTATGGGAAACGACAGAGCAAAAGGTGTTTTGTGAATTTGTGGTAGAAAGCTAAAATTCAGTTTGGGGAAAATAAGGGAGACTTTATTCTTATACACTGGAGAATCAATGACTCATAGAGATATATTGAGGAGAAACACACGTTTAATAATTTCAGCAACGTGGAAAATAAATCACTCAAGATTTTCAGGTGGTGTTTTATTCCAGAAGGACTTCTTCTGGATTCTTATGATGACTCATTGCTTCATTCATTTATACACATATGGGAAGAAGAAGCTCCTAGAAGTATTGTTCTTGTTCTAGGGGAGAATTAACCAGATGCAACAAGCAAATGTAGGATGCAAGTGCTGTGGTCAGGTATCTATTAAATATTATGAATATACAAATAAAATGATTCTATTTCCATTGATGAAGGAAGGAAATTAAGAAGGTGGCATTTGACTTTGTCTGTTTAACCTCAGTAGAGATTTGTGATGCATAGAGTGAAGAGGTTGTTTAGGCAGAAGTAAGAGCTTGGAAGTGCTACTGTGCCTGTTGAAGAGGAGCAGAGACTTGAGTGTGGTAGTCCAGGGGGTACTGGGAGAGGAAGGTTGGTAAGACACTGGCTGGGCAGCAAGGACAATCAGGTTGCTGGGGCTGTAGAGGCCATGGATAGATGTTGATGTTATCTTGTATAGAAAACAAAATGTAAGGCTAAAGAAGACATGTGGAGAAGGAAAGGACATGACTGGATGGATATTTTCTGTTGGTGACAGTAGAGATAGGAAAGGGAGGGTCTCAAGGAGAATAATTTCAAGTCCCAGAAAGTTTGGGACTTGATGATAAAAATAATTGAGATGACAGGAAGGGGCTGCATTATCTCCGAAAGGTCAGCTATTTAAATAAACACTAATTATTATCTTTTCCATTTTAATTTTCTTTTTGATATTGCTTACATAGTTGAGAGAGATGCATGCCCATTTGGGTCTACCCCCACCAATGGATTGTGCATGTGATGGGGTCTTGTTATCCAGACTGACATGGTCAGTCCCAATCCTGGTACTCACTGGTGGGTAATGCAGTCTAGCCCAATTGGACTGCACCCATTTCAGCTCTTACTGATGGGTGCAACAGCTGAGCTCAGCCTAGCCCATCCCCTAGACCTGGCTCTCACATGACCTGGTGGGTACCACAGCCTAGTCTGGCCTGTCCCACATTTATCCTGGCTGTTGCAATTGCCAGCAGGTGCTGGAACCTAGCCCATTATGGCTGTCCCCAGACCCAGCTCACATACATGGTAGCAATGCAATTGGGCATCTGTGTGACAATGTCACTTTAGCTGTTGGAGTCCTAGGGCTTGGCAGAGAGTGAAAGGTTAGAGGTTAACTATGGGAACAAGAAAAGGGACAGAGATACCTTAGAGACCTGCAGCACACAGAGTGCCAGAGTGAATGGTAGGATAGCATGGAAGTAAGTCAAAGATGAAGAATAGTAAAATCCAGAGAAGAAATAATAATAACAACTGAAAATGCTGTTAATAGCAAAGTCAATGAGAAATTAGGCAGATATGTTCAAACCCTTAGAGCACCAAAACAGGCTTTGTCCTAAGACTCCTTTGGTTTTGCAGATCAGGAAGTCATTAGTAGTCTTGCCATGAGTGGTTTCAGTAAATGGTGAGGGAGGCAGCCAAGTGTCAGCAGGCTCACATGGAATGGTTTGGATGGGATGGTGTGGGTGGGATGGCAGAGACAAGTGTCCCCTCCCTAGGGAGTTGGGCTGTGAGAATGGGAAAGAGATGTAATTATATTGAGGGACAGGAGGGATTAGGGAAAGTTTTTACTTTTTAGAAAGTGTGAAACTTGGAAATTTTTATTTTTATTTCTTGACGAGGAAAGCATGGGTGGAGTGGAAAAGACTTGCATGACCTCAGAGTCAAGGTCAAACTACTGAACCAAGTGTCTGAGATGGTGGAAGGAAAGGTGGGTGAGCCTTAGGCAAGGAAGGACACCTCTGGTTCTCAGAGTCGGGGTGGAAGGAGACAAGGGGAGATCCTTAGGGGTGAAGAGAGACAAATCTGGAACGGCTCACCTGTTAGTGTTGTAACAACATTTTTTTTTTTTATTGTTGCTTACACTGTATTATGTAGTACAGTTTTATAGGCGCTGGGGATTCCCCCCACCCCTCCCCATATCCCTCCCCCCATGGTGGATTCCTCCACCTTGCTGCTTAACCATAGTTCAAGTTCAGTTGAGATTCATTGCTTGCAAACACATGCCTAGCATAAAGTCCAGCGTCTTATTGTCCAGATAAGTTCAGTGGCCTCCTGGGGAGACCTTCTATGGTCTGAAGATAGGTCTAACAGAGTAAAGATCCGGTCGGTTAAAAGCCCCAACAAGGCCTCAGTATCAATATACAACATTATGGAATTAATTGACATAGTATTGGGTAAACAATATGTTAAAAATAATGCAAGTTCCATTCTTCGAAACATCTGGGTTGAGACAGCATCAATGACACGTTCAAAAAATAACAAACAACCAAACAATAAATTACAGGTTAAATCAAGGCAAACATGTGGTATCTAATCTTTTGGGATTCGCTCATTTCCCTTAGCATTATAGTTTCCAGTTGTGCCCATTTAGCCACAAAGAACTGCATTTTGTTTTTTTTAATAGCTGAGTAGTATTCCATGGAGTAGATGAACCAAAGCTTTCTTATCCAATCTTCTGCTGATGGGCATTTCGGTTGCTTCCATGTTTTCGCAATTACTGATTGTGCTGCAATGAACATAGGGATTCATGTTGGTTTGTCGTAAATCAGGTGTTTTGGATATATTCCTAGGAGTGCTATTGCTGGGTCATATGGTATGCAGATTCCGAGTTGTTTGAGTGTTCTCCAGACTGATTTCCATAAAGGCTGTACCAATTTGCAGCTCCACCAGCAGTGGAGTAGGGTTCCCTTTTCCCCGCATCCTCGCCAGCAAGCGTCATTGGTGTTCTTGTTTATGTGGGCCAATCTTACTGGTGTTAGGTGGTACCTCATCGATGTTTTAATTTGGATTTCCCTTATTGCTAGGGAGCTGGAACATTTTTTCATATGTTTGTTTGCCATTTGGACTTGTTCCTTTGTGAAATGTTTGCCCATTTCCCTTGCCCATTTCTTGAGTGGCTTGTTTGTTTTGGTTTTTTGGTTGTTTTGAAGTTCTTTGTATATCCTGGAAATTAGCCCCCTATCGCCTATGTAACAACATTTTGAACTATGATTCATAGAAACTTTATTTAGATGGATTTTGTGGGCTTTGGTAAGAGACTAAAGGTGCGACACAAGCATGGGACTCACTTCACGGGCTTTGATGGAACACTGTTGAGGTATAAGTAGACAGTCTCCCAGACTGGAACAACTTGGTAATATGTTCCCCAGCTTGACATTGCCTATGTCAACGTAGCAAGGGGGCTTCTGTATAGCATGTTCGTTATCATCAACTTTAAATTAAACTTTGTGGGAAGTGAGTACCAAGGAAGGCAGATCGCACAAATGAACACCTGAGCATTTGATAATCCAGTGTCAAGGCATCAAACAGAAAAGAATACCTAAAAGCAGAAAAAACTGCACCCGTGAATGTAGGGAAGATAGGTAGATTGTTTTAAATGTTATGACGTGAAATCATATTCGTGGAAATGGTAAGGAAGATAACTGAAAGCATGGAAACAGAATGAGTAAAAGGTAAGTAACTTACAAGCTGTATGCAAAGAAGAAAAAAGAAATCTTAAATTAGGCAGCAGAATTGAAAAAAAAAAAAAACCCTGCCATTATAATTCTTCATTGTGACTGTTGACTCTTCTTAATTATTTTTTAAATAATTTATTTTGATAATCTTTACATAGTTGATTAGGGCACAAAGGGTCAAGGGCTACAGGAAAGTGGGTAAGACCATTGATTCCACATTCTCTTTTTTCTTTCCTGTGTCTGGGGGAAGGAGAGAGACAAAGGGAGAAGCCACACCCAACCTCCCACCCATCCCAGGGTTCCAGACATGGGGCATGCTCTGAGGGCACTGCTCAAGTGGTTTAGATAGTTCAACTGTTCTAAATTGCTGCCAATCTCACCATTCCAAGGACAATGAAATCTCTCCAGAATCCACTGGCTGACATAGTCCACCGCAGCGTCTCCACTTGCTCAGATTTCCCTGCCAACACTCAACTGGGGTAGTTGAGCAATTTGTTCTGTCCTCTGTTGTGCTACCAGGTGTCCTCTGCAGGTTCCAATGTACTGCCGTATCTCCATGTGCACCTGGATATGCTGTCCGCTGCTCTGTCTGAGCCATTGAGGAGGCTGAGCTTTGACACATGCACTCCCTGGTCAGACCATGGAAACTGCACTTCTCTTCATGGTTGGGGTTCTGAGTCCAGCACTTTGATTGGGGGCGGGTGGGAAGGTTTCCCCAAAGAAATTTTGTCTGGAGTGATGCCAGACCAGATTCTTGTGTGTGCTTGCCAGTACAGGCATTCTTGCTGTCAGCTGGGAATGATTTTGAGTATATGGATTGAGGGAAAAGGGAGAAGATATGGTGTCCTAACATACCTATGAAAATGCCAATGAACATCATGTGAATGCCAGTGTTAGTTACATGCTTGTTATACATGTAGCGTTAGTTTGGAGGCAATATACTCATATGCATGGAAATCATAACATAATTAAAAGGAGACCTTGGGCCCAGCGGTGTGGTCTAGTGGCTAAAGTCCTCGTCTTGAATGCGCCAGGATCCCATATGGGCACCGGTTCTAATCCTGGCAGCTCCACTTCCCAGCTCCACTTTCCCAGGCCCTCCGTTTGTGGCCTGGGAAAGCAGTTGAGGACGGCCCAAAACCTTGGGACCCTGCTCCCGCATGGCAGACCTGGAAGAGGTTCCTGGATCCTGGCTTCGGATTGGTGCAGCACCGGTCATTGTGGTAACTTGGGGAGTGAATCATCAAACGGAAGATCTTCCTCTCTGTCTCTCCTCCTCTCTGTATATCTGACTTTGTAATAAAAATAAATAAAGCTTTTTTTTAAAGGAGACCTTTACAAATAAAATAAGTGTCTGTCAAACTTTTGGGTAGGAAACCACCTTACAGAAAACCTAGCAATTGTCAACCAGAAAATATAATAGAATTGGGAAGCTATTTGTAATATTATCCAAAATGAATGGATTTTTAGCAATTTACCTCTCAAAGAAACCCTGCATCTTTGTGGAGAACTATTTAAAAACCTATTAATAAGTATAAGTTTTTTTTAATACATGAGTGTTTTCCTTAAACTGGTCTATAAGCACAGTATCATTCCAATAGGAATTTTTTTTGACCTCTGAGTAATTTGAAATACTCTTTCTGAAATTTGTTTGGAAAAGAACAACTAAGCCATATTTATTTATTTATTTCTTAAATATTTATTTTATTCTTATTGGAAAGTCAGATATATATAGAAGAGGAGAGACAGAGAGGAAGATCTTTCATCAATTGAGTCACTGCCCAAGTGGCTGCAACGGCCGGAGCTGTACTGATCTGAAGCCAGGCAGGAGCTTCTTCTGGGTCTTCCATGTTGGTGCAGGGTCCCAAGGCTCTGGACCATCCTCAACTGCTTTCCCAGGCCACAAGCAGGGAGCTGGGTGGTAAGCAGGGGCACCGGGATTAGAACCAGCAGCCCATATGGGATCCTGGCGTTTGCAAGGTTATGACTTTAGCTGCTAGGCTATCACATCGTGCCCAACTAAGTCATACTTAAAAAAGAGGAAAGAGGGGGCTTGTCATGCCAGATATTAAGACACTTGGCAATGACATAAGTTAAAGAAAAATTACTGGGTATGGAACAAGTAGGTTAATGCACTGGAATGAAGAAATTGGCTGATGACAGGGAACTTATATAGGGGGCTTACTAAAGAAAAACATTTAAAAATGGCAAGGGACAGTCATGGCTGTTAAGGAAGCGCCTGGATTTGAGTTCCAGGTCTGTCTGCTTATTCAAGCATCCTACAAACACAGATTCTGGGAAACTGCAGGTGATACCCAAGTGTTGGAATCTTGTCAACCACCTGGGAAGCCGAGCCTGGGCTCCCAGTTCTGAGCATCAGCCTGGCCTGGCCTTGATTGTTGCCGACATTTGGGAAGTAAAACAGCTGTTGGGGGTGGGTGGTGCTCTCTTTGTCTATCGTTTCTGTCCCTTAAATAATAATACGTTTAAAAAGACAAGAGAAAGAAAATACAGGTGCTGGGCATTGGCTAAGACACCCCTTGGTACACCAGCATCCCATACTGGAGTATCTGGGTTCAAGTTTCAGCTCTGCTCCTGATGGCTGCTTCCTGCCTGTGAACACCCAAGGGGACAGCAGCTGATGCCTCCTCTGGGCGGCTCTCTGCCACCCCTGCGGGAGACTCTGATTGAAGTTCTGGACCTCAGGTTAACCTGCCTCAGCTCTGGCTATTGTGGGCATTTAAGGAGCGAATTGACACATGGGAGATTTTGCATCTCTTCCTGTTTCTGCGTCTTCTTCAGTCTTGGCCTGGGTGTTTGTCGCTCTCCTGCTGCCTGTCTCTCTCTCTCTCCCTGACTCTTACATAGTGAGTAACTATTTCAGTGACATTATGAAAATTCTCATTCTATAAAGAAAAAGAAATTTGAATCTCCACAGAGGCAGTTTTGTGCGAATTAAAGCATCATGAGTAGTTAGATTATGAAGATGAGAGAAGAAAATATTTCTATGACTGAGGGTTTTTTTTAAATGTAAGGACCAAAAAAAAAAAAAAAAAAACGCATCACAAGGAAAAGTGTTGTTGAGTTGACGCATGTTAAAATCCAGAATTTCTCAGGGCTGCTGTGTTGGAGGCAGCATCCTGTGTTGGCGTGTCTGGGTTTGAGATCTGGCTCTGCTGATGACAGCCTTGTGGTAATGTGCTCCCTGGGAGGCAGCAGGTGGTGGCTCCTGCCACCCACGTGGATGGGGCTTCCTGCCCAGCTGTTTTAGGCTCTTTGGAGCTGAACCAGTGGGTAAGAGGGCTCTCTTTTTCTCTGCTTTCTCTCCCCACCCTCTGTCTTTCAAATTAAATCAATCATTTCTGTTCAGTGCAAGATTTCATACATAATGTGAGCAGTCTCACTTGACAGAATGAGTGCTATAAAATCCGAAATTCAAAAAGGTCTATACGTGGAAAGGTATCCATACAAGAAAAATTAGAAAATTAGTGAAAAATGGGCTAGTAATAAAAAAATAATAAAGGAATGTGATTTACTAATGAGTCTATGAAGAGAGGCTTAGGCGCTGTAATCAGAAACCAAAGCTACATGGGATGCAAGTTAATGCTGTTCAGTTAGCAGGTGTTACAAATGTGTATGTGGAGAGTTTGTCAGGATGTATGAACATAGACACTGTATTTTTTTCCTGATGGGTGTGTGAGGCGGAATGCTCAGTGCTGTCATGCAGTATGGTCTGCAATATTCCCAAGTGTTTATCCCAGGGAAATTCTTGCGCAAGTCCATGAGTAATGGTAAAATATGAAATAATGTCTGTGTTAGAAATGAAACCTTTAAAGGAAGGAGAAGGGCAGGTTGGTTCAATGCTTGTGACGTGGTTATTTTTTCCCATGGATTTGAGCCTTGAGGAAACTCACAGCACGGTCAGCTCCTGAGGGCTGTAACACTGTGTGTCTGCACGTGCTGCTGAGGGCCAGGACTGCAGCACCCTGAGTCTGTGCACGCTCCCAAGGGCTAGGATTGGCCAGCCACCTTCAGTAGATGTCTTTTACAGAATTCTTGGGGTCCATGTTGGATTCACACACGGAGGTGCCAGAAGAAGGAATAGAGACATACAGGTGAGGAACACGAATGCCCTTTTCTCATATACTGGAAAGCATGTGGTGTCCCTCGTGCCAGCCGACACTGTATTGGAGGAAGGAGTGGAGATAGTCTAAAAAGACCATGAACTTACTCCAAAGTGAGTTAACTTGAAGGAAGCAGGATTAACCAGGAAGAAATGGAGACATGCAAGAGATTCGTTCGCCTTTAAAATAAGTAGCTACAGTCTCCCTTTTTGAGTTTGTGGCATGACCGTGTCACTTAACTATGGACATTTTCATGGCACCCAACTAACTATGTGATTCTGGAAATTCTTTTTTGTGTTTGACCTGGAGAGATGGAAACACTAGGGAGCCAAGTCATGGGATAATTTTGAGCAGACAGTACACTTCCACACACACAAAAACAATAACAACCAATCAAGGATTGGGAAACCATACTCTGTGTGCCTCTAACACACAATCCGTTGCACAGGGGACTCGATGGGATAAATTGCCTGGTCTGTGGATCTTACTGGTTTCAGGAAGCACTAGGTCTTGACTCAGTCTCAACCACATGCCCTCAGAGCTCAAAAAATGTTGCCAATTACTCCAGTCCCCAACTTTCCTTACCTTTTTCATTATGCTAACCTTTGCTTTGGTGAAAGCTGTTAGATTCCATCAAAATGCAGGCATCATGTTTTCACATTGATTTATGACAATTTCCCCCCAACTTTTACAAAAATTTTATTCTTGCTGATGTTTACGTAGTTGATAGGGTTAGAAGGGTTGAGGATTAGGGTATAGTGGATGACGCCACTGTTTCCACAAATTCTTATTTCTTCTTCCTGTATCTGGGGGAAGGAGAGAGAGAGAAGGGGAGAAGCCGTACCCAGCCTTCTAACACTTCAGTACCTGGAGATGGGGAACGGAGGCTACCTGATGTCATCTCAGGGTCCCCTCCGTGGAGCACGCACTGAGGGTTCTGCTCAAATGGTTTCGATAGTCCTGAAATACTGTTGATCTCGCCAATTCAAGAATGAGGAAATCCTTCCAAAGTCCTCTGTCTGACTTTGAGTCTCTACCCAAATATTTGCTGTCAACGCTTGGCTGAGGTAGTCAACCAATTTGTTCTGCCCTTCTGCCTCTGTTATGGTACCAGATACCCTGTGCAGATTCCAATGCAGTACCATATCCTCCATGTGTATCAGGGAGTGCTGTCCATTGCTCCATCTTAGCCACTGAGGAGGCATAGCTCTGACACATGCACTCCACAGTCAGACCACGGATCCTGTGAATGGCTGCATGGTTGGAGTACTGAGTCCAGTGGTTCATTTGTGGGGATGCTTAAAGAAACCTCATCTGAGGTGATCCCAGACTTTATTCTTATGTGTGCTTGCCAGTACAGGGTCCATCTCTATCTGTGCCCTACATCAGCCTACACACACACTGGTAGTTGCAATTGCTGCATCAGTTCTATCTCTAGCCCTATCTCTTTGTAAACCAATGGATGCTGTGGTTCAGAGCAACCCTGACCACTACACACTCAGCCCTCATGTGCATCAGTGAGATCTGCAGCCTCCAATAACACCATTAGGCCTGCCGCCCAACCCTGGTTCCTGGTTTGTCTGTATGTGTAGCAGACAGGTCCAGTCTGTCTCACATTGCATTCAGCTCTCATACCTGTCAATGGGGCATTGAAACCTTGCTCAACCCAACCAATCCTACTATCCAACCCACATTCATGGTGGCAGGTGGCAATGTCTGTCTAGCTAGGCCCTTTCTCAGCCTTGGTTCTCATGTTCAACCCATCAGAGAGGTTGCAACCCATCAGAGAGGTGCCCACAATTTCCCTACTAGGCCTACTCTTGCACTTTCCAGGTTCTGCAGTCTAGCTCGACAGAATTTGTCAGTACTTGCCAACTGCTGCCACAGAAAAACTCAACCAGCCTGCACCTACTCTGGCTTATGCATGTATCAGTGGGTACAGTCAGTTAGCCAATCTGGCTCTCCCTCAATCCAGCTCACATGTAGAACAGCAGGTGTTGTGGCCTGCCAGGCCCATTCTGCCCCCATCCCAGTTCTCACACTCACCAGTGGGAGCACTGGCCTAGCAGAAGAGTCCCCACATCCCCCCATCATGCACCTAACACCCGCCCCAGTCCTCGTGTGATGGTGGGTACGACGACTCAGTCTGGCATGACTCACCTCATCTTGGCATTTGCCAGCAGGTGCTATAGCTTGGCCAACCTGGTCTGCCCCCAACCTGGTCTGCTGATGGGTTTTGTATCCTTGCTCAACCCAGCCAGCCCACGGTCCCAGTACTAATGTGAACTGGCTGGTGTTGTGGGCCAACCCAGCCTGTCCTACACCCTGTCCTGGTTCTTGGATCTGCCAAGGGTTGTTATGAACTGGCCCAGCCTGGGTTGCCCCCAGACCTGACCCACTTGTATGTTGGCAGGTACTATAACCTGGCCTGGTCTGGGCTTCTCTTAGCCTCAATCTCTGTGCTCAGGACTGCATCCTCTCAGAGGGTTTCCCCAAGCTCCTCTATTAGGTCTCTTCCCAGGCAGATCTCTCACATCAGTGGTTCCTTGGTGCAGATTCACTTAGTCCACCTCTTGTCCTAGCAGGAACAGAACTTCCCTAACTGGTCCACAGTCATTCTGGTTCTTACTGTTGTGTGCCACACCTGGTCCGTGCCCAAACCCATCTCTCATGTGGTAAAGTGGGAGCCAAGACCTAGCCCAGCCTACACTTACCTTGGCTCTCATAAGCACCAGTGGGCTCTGCAATCTAATCAGTCTGGCACACTTCAGACCCAGTCTGTACCCATGTCGAGAGTCACAGCAATCATGCCCAGCCCAGATAACCTCCCCCAGTTCTGGCTCTCACACTCACCAGGGGGAACCACAGTCCAGTAGGATATCCCCTTAGCTCCCTAATCAGGCCTGTTCCCAGCCGTAGATCTTGTGTGTGTTAGTGGTTGCTCTGACCCAACTAGGCATAGCCTATCCTTTGTCTTGGCCTTTGCCATTGGTTGCTGCAACCTGACCTGTGTTGGCCCACCCTCAGTCCCAACTCTCACTTGCAGGTACAAGGACCTAGTTAGTGCTGCCCATCCCTGGCTTATGCAAACTGGTAGGTGTGATAGCTTAATCTGACATGACTCACACTCCAGTCTGGCTGCTGCACATGCTAGTGTGCTAAGGTTGGCCCATCCCTGCATTTTTCACCCCCCTCCAGAACCAATCCACACACTTGCTGACGAGTGGAGATACCTTGCCCAGCCTGACCAACACACAGACCTGAATCATATACTTACCAGTGGGAGCTGTGGTCCACCAAAGGAGTTTCCCAAGTTCCCCCACAAGGCCCACTCCCAGACCCAGATCTCACATGAGCATACTAGACCCTTACCCAGCATAGTCTGCCACCTTTGTCATAGCCTTTGTTTGAGCTGGTGGATGTCATAGCCTGGTCTACTCCATACCTTATTCTTGGGTGCACCTGTGGTGCTGTAGTCTGGACCTGCCCAGCTTGTTGCCAACCTCAGTACCTCTGAGGGTTACAAGGTCATGCCTAGCTCAGCCCACCATCACCCCCAGCTCTTCAGTTAATCAGTGGTAATTGTAGTTTCACAGGGGTGAGCCTACATATCCCCCATAGAATCTGCTCCTGCATCTGGTTCTTTTATGTGCTTTTTTAGTGCCATAGCCCAGCCTAATGCGACCCTAACATATTCACTAGCAGGTACTATGATCTAGCCCTGCCATGCAGACTTGTATAGATCATCCATTAACTAACAATTTGAATAAATATTTTTCAGGTCATTAGTTTGGTCTTAAAAATAATACTTGTCAATTGTATGGGTCTCATTGACACAACACCTAGATGCTGCTATGAAACCAACAGTAAGGCTAGAAAGATGTGCCTCAGAACCAGTAGGAGCCCTCTTTTTGGCCTGTGAAGTAGATTTCAGGTGTCACTAGAATTTAACATTTATAACTTATTGCAGATCTTTTTCACCTATGTTTCTGTTTTATTTTTGTGTCTAGTTTGAGCAAGGTCAGTAAGTTATTACTCCTTATAGAGGCAATAATGACTGTGAATTTGAGTTTATGGTTTTTTAGTAGTGCCTATAAATGCAGAGTGAGAGATGACAGCAAATTCAATTGTTTTTGTTTGTTGAGTTACTGAACTATGTCTTGTAAACTCAATAAAACCATGGTGCAGTAGGCTTAGTTTCCGCCTGTGGTTTCAGCATCCCATTTCAATGCTAGTTCAAGTCCTGGCTACTTCGTTTCTAATCTAACTCTCTGCTTATGACCTTGGAAACAGTGAAGAATGGCCCGAGGCCCTACCTATGTGGGAGACCCGAAAGATGCTCCTGGTTCCTGGCTTCACACAGGTCCAGCTCTGGTTGTTGTGTTCATTTGGGGAGTGAACCAACAGAGGAAAGATCGCTATCTCCTTCCCTCTTTAACTCTATATTTCAAATTAAAAAACAAAACCAAAATTCTTGCTGAGTCTTCTTAATTTTTATGGCAATAAAGTTATTTGCATAACTTCAGTAAGAATCTGCTTTTGTTTTTATTATCCTAATCCTTTATTATTTTTCAGATCGTCCTCAATATAAGTTACAACTTGATCAAGTGTGAGAGACTCTAAAATCTATTAAAAGAAAATTCTCTTTATGTGCAGTATCTTTTATCCAGAGTCTAGTAAATGCTGTTAGTACCTTTCATTTCATTCTGTGCTTCTAATTAACAAGTGTGTCTTTTCTAAAACTCGTGCATGATTAGTCATTTGGAGAGAAAAAGTTGACTTGAAACCATTCCTTCAATCTATTTATAAAAACTGGCGTGATGCCTGAATCATAAGATTCCAGGTTTTTGTAGTAAGGAAGATCACTTATCCACAGGTCAGCAACCCTAATTAAGTTTGAAGACTTCCAGAAGAGAATAATTTGATTGAATTTATAGATATTGCTAACTCATAACTAGTTAATATGTTTACACAACCTATATAGACAAACAGATCAAAGATGGTGAGATCAGTCTTATTTCATAATCAGGAGCCATCTTTGATCTATTATGATCCCAAGTGAGGGACATCACTGGAGCAATTGAGAGACTAAAATGGGTAAGAGGCTAGTAGATATGCTTGTGCTGGAATGCTAGGCATCAAACGCACTCTTCTGGGCTATTTGCTCTGTGAGAGTTTGTGTCTTCTACCTTTGACCTACTTTACCAACCCTCATTTTAGAAAACAGATGGTGCTTCCTGTTCATAGACATGTAATCCATTATTAGTATTCCTGATTGCTGCTGTGTGTCTGTGTGTATTCTCTTTTGAAGCAGTTATTTTTATACTTTACTGATTCCTTCCCTAATGAGCTCTTAAGTACATTTCTGGCAAGTGTTAACTTCATGGTTGTATGAGAGCCATCATCTTACTCTTTAAAAATTCTTCCTTAGCAAAATCAAGGTGGAACGGTATACAGAAATGTTTCATAAGGACTTTTAGTTAGGCCAGGATCCTCCCCTGTGAATCTAAGGTGGAGACCAGAGCTACCTATTGAAACAATGATTGATACTGTTTGGCTTGCACATGCCTGGCTTTAGTCTCTGCCTCTGTCATGATGTGACTGTCTTACGCCTGCGTATCTCCACATCATCTTCCCGTGTTGGTGTCAAGGTCTCGTGCCTGAAATCCCTGCCACCGCTGTTTTAGCTTTGGAATCAATCACATTTAGGGGCCTGCCCTATACCAACATGACCTCACTCTAACTGGTTTTACTTGCAACATCTCTGCTTCCAAATAAGGCTCATCTTATGAAGTACTGGGAGTTAGAACTGTAATGTGAATTTTGGAGGTTTGGTGGACAACTGAAAGAGAAACTCAGAATTCTGAAAAAAAAAATCACTAATCCATGGGCAGGGATTTGAGCAAGAACCTTGATTATTTTATATGTCCTATGTTTTCTCTGAGGTTCATAATCAGTATAAGTTGAGGGTTCAGCTGGGTGCTGATCTGGAGAGCCATTTAGAATGTGGGTCTATCAGAAGTGGGATTTGTCTTCAGGAGTAACTTGCCTGTGCAGGTCGGTCAGTGTAATGGCAGGGGCAGTGGCTCGGTGACCCAGAGGGAAGGGCAGGTGAGTCCAAACACAAGAGATCATGAATCCTCCTGCTCTGGAATCACAGGAGCAATTCCTCCCGGGCCTGGGGAAAGTGCCTTCTCTTTCAATGGCATGTGACCCTGTTCTACCCGTTTCTGATGTGTGAGTTTTCCTGTTGGTTTCTTTATTTCCATTTCCCTAGCTTCTCAGAGGAAAATCAGGATAATTCCCGGGATAGAACTTCAACCCAAGATCTTTTATTGCTCCTAGGTCTGTGGTTTTGAGTGTTACTCATACACTGATACCCACAAAGTAAGCTCCAGCTGTTGAAATGTGGTCCATAATTACTCAATTAATCTAAGGAAAACCTTCCTTGTTGGACATTTCTTGTGTCATCTTTCCAGTGAGTTATAGATCAGATTTCCAATCGTTCTGATCATGAAGGCTTCTCTGGCTTGGGGCTGGTGTTAGACAAGCTGGTGGAAAGCCACTGGTGCTAACTTCTTTCCTGGCTACATTCCAACCAGTCTTAAGTTGTTGGCTGTAGCCTTCCCCCATTACCTCTTTCTGCTGGGTGTTACAGCATAACTTCTCTGGGTCCAATATAACCTTCCATTCCAATATAACCTTCCCTTCCATTCTCAATGTGCTCCAAAAGTTTGAAAAAAAAAAAACCCTGATGGTCATATGACTTTAAGGGCAGAACACGGCAGAGGTAATGAGGAGGGTGAAGGTGGAAACCACGGTCATTTTCCACAGTGAACTGTTCCCATACAGAAAGGTCAGGAAAGAGCTCTGCACAGAAAGAATTCTCTTGACATAATGAGCCCTCTGCAGGAGATATGAGTCCCATGAGAACTCAAGGTTCTCCCAGAAGTTTCAGGAAAGATTAGCAATTCATATGTGTTAAGAGCCGGTTCGAGGGCCCGGCGCGGTGGCGCAAGTGGTTAAGTCCTCGCCTTGCACGCCCGGGATCCCATATGGGCGCCGGTTCTAATCCCGGCAGCCCCGCTTCCCTTCCAGCTCCCTGCCTGTGGCCTGGGAAAGCAGTTGAGGACGGCCCAAAGCTTTGGGACCCTGCACCTGTGTGGGAGACCCGGAAGAGGCTCCTGGCTTCGGATCGGCATAGTATCGGCCGTTGCGGCTCACTTGGGGAGTGAATCATCGGATGGAAGATCTTCCTCTCTGTCTCTCCTCTCTGTATATCCGCCTTTCCAATAAAAAATAATAAAAATAAATCTTTAAAAAAAAAAAAAAAAAAAAAAGAGCCGGTTCGAAAAGGAAGTTGTTCTTATGCTGTGGGTGGTCAGACGTGCAGCGAGCCATGAGATTGTCTGAGGATGTATTTGGCGAGGAGGAAGACAAAGATAGATTTCCTCTAAGCAGACAGCTGTAATACAAAGCCAGCCAGCAGGCACTGAGCACTGATGATGGTGTTCAAATGTAGACAGTATCACGCCCAGAGCCCAGACATACAAGTTTCCCTTTCTGTTCTGCCATTAATAAGTTGCAGGCTTAAGTATAATCAGTGCAATTAGTGTGCATCTCATTTTCTGGCTGAAATCTCTACCATTTGTTCTCGTTCAAATCAAGTTCTCTGGTCTTTTCAGTTACTTGGAAGCTCCTCTGACAAAGCACATAAAATCTACATATGTATTTGGGAGGAACAGTTCCACTTCCAGTACTAGTGCTGCTGCTGGTGTTGAGTGAGGAGTGCTCTATGATGGACAGCACCAGTTGAAGGCTGTGTATCCATTACTCACTTTGATCCTCACAGTGACTATAAAAAGGGGTATTAGACCCTCAGGTGAATGAAGAAAGTTACCAAGGTGGTTACAAAAGCACCTAGCTGGTGGAGAGGGCCAGTACAAATGGGATGCAGATAAGACAGTCGATCACAAAACTGGAGAAATTGTCTGAATGCATGAGCCACCAGAACCCCCTTTTCAGGAAAGTGGCAGAGAAAGGCGTGTGGAGGGAGAAGGAGACTCGTGAGCATTTCAGAAAGAGCCTGAAAACACAAAAATGTCTATGTACATGGAAGAATTTTCAGCAAGATTGTTTTAATTGGATTTCCCCCCATTTTTGCTAGGGCAGGCTAAGCTGCCGCTTGAGATACCTTATGTTTGAAGTGCTGGTTACTCTGCTTCTAACCCTGCTTCCTGCTCATGCATCCTGGGAGACAGTAGATACTTCCCAAGTTCTTGAGCCTCGGCTATCCCTTCTACGTAGGAGACAAGGCTAGGCCTACTCAACCTTGGCTTTTGAATGTTTTTGACAGAGTGTTTTCTGAGTGTTTTGACTCTGGTGGATGGAAAATATTTTTCTGCCTTTCAAGTTGATAAAAATAAGTAAGCGTTAAAAATGTTTAGTGGAGTTTTATAATGATGAAAATAATGAATGGTCTTTAAAAGAAAATTAAAATTACAGAAAACTTTAAAAAAATAATTGTTTTATTTTTTATAATGATTACATGATTGATCAGGGTGGGAAGGATAGAGGTTTAGGAAAAACTGGGTGAACTTGTTGTTTCCAAATTTGCCATTTCTTATTCTTGTTTTTAGGAGAAGGGGAGAAATAAAGGTGGAAGCTACACCCAACTTTTCAAATGTCCCAGGACTTAGGAATGGAGAACTGCCACCTGATATCAACCCAGGGTCCCAGTGTCACCAATTACAGGAGTTCTGCCCAAGTGGTTTGGATAGTTTTGAAATGCTGTAGATTTCACTGATCCAAGGGTGATGTAGTCCTCCCAATGTCTATTGGCTGACATAGTCAAGTCTCCATTCACTGAGGTGTTTTTTTTTTTTGCTGTTATCGTTTGGCTGGGTAATTGTCCAATTTGCTCTGTTTTCCTTCTGCTGTAGTACCAAATGAGCTGCCATATTTTCCATTTGCATCAGGGTCTGTTTCCACTACTCCACCTTTTTCACTGAGGAGGACATGTTCTTGTAGGGGAGCAAAAGGACATAGGTCAGGTGGTCCTAGCCCTGCAGGATCCCTCACCCCTGGGGCTCACAAACCTGGCACCCATCTCACAGGTGGGCCAAGAGACCTGGGCCAGGTGACCCGAGCCCTACTGGATTCCCCATCCCTGGGACTCACGAACCTGGCATTCACCTTCCAGATGTTCCAAGAGACTTGGGCCAGGAGACTGGAATCCTGGCAGATCCTTCACTTCCAGGACTCATGAACCCAGCACCTGCTTAGTAGGCAGGCCCCAGGACCTGGGCCAAGCTACCTGAGCCCTACAAGATCCCCTGGCCCTGAGGCTCATGTACCCAGCCCCCACCTAATAGGTAGGTACAGGACTTGGGCAGGTTACTCAAGACCTACCAGATCTCTCTGCCCCTGGGGTTCACAAACCCAGCACCCATGACCCCAGCCTGGCATGGCTCACCTCAACATCCAAAATCATGTTGTGTAGCCTTGTCCAGTCTAGACTTTCCCATTTCAGCTCCTGCTAATGGGTACTACAGCTTGTCCCAGCCCAGCCTGATCAATGTCCTGGCCTTAATGTGAACTGGCTGAGGTTGTGGCCTAATCTGACTCCTCTTGCACCCTGCCTTGGTTCTCAGATCTGCCAGTGGGTGCTATATGCTGGGCCAGACTGGTCTGTCTGCAGACCTGACCCACATTTATGCCGGCGGGTACTGTAACCTGGCATGCTCTGGGCTGCTCCTTGCCTTACTTCTTGTGCTCACCTACAGAGACTACATCCCAACGAAGGAGTTTCCCAAGCTCTTCCATCGAGTCTCCTTCTAGTGGCAGATCTCATGCACACCAGTGTGTCCTTGGCCCTAGTTGACTTAGTCTACCTCTTGTCCTGGCAGGAGCAGTGGCCTGACTCAACTGGGCCACAGCCATTCTGGTTCTTACTGTTAGGTGTTGCAGCACAGCCACATCTGGTCCACAACCAGACAGCTTTCATGTGGTTCAATAGGAGACAAGACCTAGCCCAGCCTGTCCTATATGCATCCCAGCTCTCGTGAGTACCGGTGGGTGATGGAGTCTAGCCAAGTCTGTTGCTCTCCAGACCTATTCCACACACACACCAGAGGAGGCTGTAGCCATGTCCATGCCAGTGTGCTGTCCCCAATCCTGCTCTCATCCTTACCAGTGGGAACCCCAACACAACTTGGGCGTCCCCTTAGCTCCCCAGCCAGGCCTGTTCCCATCCACAGCTCTTGGGCGTGCCAGCAGAGATTACAGTTCTAAAGTGGTGAGTCCACATATCTACCACAGATTCTGCTATCATACCCATTTCTCTCATATGCTAGATATTGTCATGGCCCATCTTAACATTACTCATTCCTGGTTTCGACTGTCACTGGTAGGCCCCAGCCTTGGCTTTAGTGTGTGCAATTGGGTGGTGCTTGGTGCTAGTCAATGCTCACTGCCCCACGTCAGGTATCCTATGTGTGTGCACACTTTGGTCTGACACTTCAAGGCCCTCTTGTTTTCCCACTCTAAACCATTTGGTCTCAGCCCCCTGCTTACATACATGAACCATGGCCTTATTCATGGCAGTCCCTCAGCTGTAATTCCTGTTTTGGGTATAAACCCACAGGTCTCATTCACCACCACCTGATTGATTCCCTTAACCCCTGCAAATCCAGACCTCCATGGTCCCACAGCATGCGGTTGGGCCCTCCCACAGGGAACCATGTGGCTCGACTATATGTACGCATGCTGGTCAAAAAGCTTTCAGGCCAGGGGAACATGAAAGCATGCTGAGCCTCCTTTCCTCCAGGGAGCCATTTGGCTCAGTTGTTCATACCCGTGCCAGTTAGAAAAATTACAGAAAATTTTAAGCAACTGGAAAAAATGTATATTGTAGGCCCTCTACCAAAATGTTTTATTATTACGTACTAGTTTTTGTTTGCTTAATCATTTCATTTGTCTCAAGTTGCAATCTGTTTAATTTTCCTATGTTGTTAAATTGTCTTTTTTAAAAAATAAAGATTTATTTATTTTTATTGGAAAGGCAGACTCTTAAAGAGAAGGAGTGATGGAGAGAAAGATAATCCATCATCTGGTTCACTCCCCAAGTAGCTACAATCACTGGGGCTGAGCTGATCTGAAGCAAATTGGTACAGCCTTTATGGAAATCAGTCTGGAGAACACTCAAACAACTCAAAATCTGCATACCATATGACCCAGCAATAGCACTCCTAGGAATATATCCAAAACACCTGTTTTACGACAAACCAACATGCATCCCTATGTTCATTGCAGCACAATCAGTAATTGCGAAAACATGGAAGCAACTGAAATGCCCATCAGCAGAAGATTGGATAAGAAAGCTTTGGTTCATCTACTCCATGGAATACTACTCAGCTATTAAAAAAAACAAAATGCAGTTCTTTGTGGCTAAATGGGCACAACTGGAAACTATAATGCTAAGGGAAATGAGCGAATCCCAAAAGATTAGATACCACATGTTTGCCTTGATTTAACCTGTAATTTTTTGTTTGGTTGTTTGTTATTTTTTGAACCTGTCATTGATACTGTCTCAACCCAGATGTTTCGAAGAATGGAACTTGCATTATTTTTAACATATTGTTTACCCAATACTATGTCAATTAATTCCATAATGTTGTATAATGATACTGAGGCCTTGTTGGGGCTTTTAACTGACTGGATCTTTACTCTGTTAGACCTATCTTCAGACCATAGAAGGTCTCCCCAAGAGGCCACTGAACTTATCTGGACAATAAGACGCTGAACTTTATGCTAGGCATGTGTTTGCAAGCAATGAATCTCAACTGAACTTGAACTATGGTTATGCAACAAGGTGGAGGAATCCACCATGGGGGGAGGGGTATGGGAGGGGTGGGGGGGATCCCCAGCGCCTATAAAACTGTACTACATAATATAATGTAAGCAACAATAAATAAAAAAAAAGAAAACAAGCAAAAAAAAGATTTATTCATTTATTTATTATTTTAATACATTTTTATTTTGAATTTTGAATTATGTGATACAATTTTGTACAGGCTGGGATTCCCCCCAAACTCCCACCCTCATCATATTTTTTCTATTTCGTTACAATAGTGTAGTCCTTCATAAAGAAACATAATTCTATCAGTCTCTTATTTAAGTGTACCCTGACATTTTTGGTACAGACAATGTCAGACAGTCCAGCATCCCATTGTTTACACATGTCCAACAGTTTCAATGGGAATCCATCTTTCATCTGGATGCAGGGATGCATGTTCCATTATACCCCCACGTCTGTATATGATAGACCCCAATACATAATCACTATACATTACCATAAGTGATAAGCCATAAAACAAGGTCAACAACTGGTATGAGTTAGGACTGCCACAGCAACAACAACAACAACAACATCAGCAACAAATTACAGCACCATGAAAAAAAAAAAAAAGTGCCACTGAGTGGCCAATACATGAGTGACAAAAAGGAAACACAGAAGTCTCTGGGGAAAAATGATGCCATCATATAATTCATGAATTCGACTAGAGAAAAGAAATTATTTGGAATGAACCACATTGAAAAAAAAACCCATTAAAACAAATGGAATACAGCCAAAAGAGCAAACAAACAATCAAAAGACAGTATGGATTGGACTATTGGAGTTACACTTTCCATGTTGATTTCCTTATAAAAGAGAGAATATATGGTATTTATTCTTTTGTGATTCACTCATTTCACTGAGCATAATGGTCTCTAGTTGGGACCACCAGATTGTAAATAGAATAATTTCATTCTTCTTAATAGCTGAATAATATTCCATGGAATAGATGTACCACAGTTTCTTGTCAAAGATTAGTTGACTATACATGTGTGGCTCCCTTCTGGTGTTTCTATTCTGTTGCACTGACCTTCTCTGTTTCTGTACCAGTACCAGACTGTTTTGATAACCACTGTTCTTTAGTATGTCTTGGGGTCTGGAATTGTGATTCCTCCAGCCTGATTTCTATTTTTCAGGATAGCTTTAGCCATTCATGATCTTTAAGATTTATTTATTTTTATTGGAAACACAGATATACAGAGAGGAGGAGAGACAGAGAAGATCTTCCGTCCACTGGTTCACTCCCCAGGTTGCTGCAATGGTCAGAGCTGAGCCGATCTAAAGCCAAGAGCCAGGACCTTCTTCCAGGCATCCCATGCAGGTTCAGGGTCCCAAGGCTTTGGGCCACCCTTAACTGCTTTCCCAGGCCACAAGCAGGGAGCTGGATGGGAAGTGGGGCCACTGGGACTAGAACCGGCACCCATATGGGATCCTGGCACATAGAAACAAGGACTTTAACCACTAGACTACCATGCTAGGCCCGAAATGCATTCTTTATTAATGGTATACTGGTGCATTCTTTCTTGATGGTCCTTTAATATGTTAAATTCTGGGGAGCATATACTCATGGATTCTAGGAACAGTGATATTGGACTCCACTGATATATGAATTTGTTAACATCCAGGTTCTATTCCAACAGCTGCTCATAGAAGATGAATTCTAAATCCTTGATAGCATGAAATTTGAGTTTTTGTAAAAAATAAAGAAGAATGAGAAGTGCTCTTCTTCACATGTCGGAGAGTACTGTGGTCCAGCTTGGCATGACTTGTACCCAATACTGGCACTGGCCATCTGGTGCTGTGGCCTCGCTTGGTTACCCCACACCCATTCTGGCTCTTGTGCACACCAGCAGGTACAACAGCCTTTTCTAGTCTGGTTTGCTCTGAGACTGGCTCAGTCTGTCTCAACTCTCATGCTCACCAGTGGAAGCAGCAGCCCAGCAAGAGAGTTCCCAAAGTTTCCTTACCAGGCCCACTCCAAGCCTTTGTCTTGCATGTACCAGCAGGTGCTGTGGCTCAGTCTGAGATGGCTCACCCCCAGTCTTGGCATTTGCTGGCAGTTTCTATAGCCTGTTGCAGCCTGGCATGTCCCGAGTCCCAACTTGTGCCAGTGGGTATAGCACTGCTAGTACTGCCCTAGTCCTCATGTGAAATGGTGGATGTTGTAGTCCAACCTGACCTGGCCTGCACCTTGTCTGGCCTCTCAGCTCTCGCTTGTGCTAGTGTGTGCTGTGAACTGACCATGCCTGGTCTGCCCCTAGACCAAGCCCACACGTGTGCCAAGGGATACTGCAGCCCAGTCTGGAATAGCCTGTTCTCAGCTCTGGCTCTTACATTCACCAGTGGGAGATGTGCCTAGCCAGAGAGGTCCCTGGATTTCCCTACAGGCCTGCATTCTGCTCTGGATCTTGTGTCTGCTGGCAAGTGCTACTTCCCAGACTGACATGGCTGGTCCCCAGTCCTAGCTCTTATTGGTTTATACTGCAGCTTAGTCCAATTGGTCTATACCCATTCTGGCTTTCACCAATGAGCGCTAAAGCATAGCCCCAGCCTGGTTTTCCTCCAGATCCAACTCTCATGTGACCTTGTGGGTACTGTGATCTAGCTGGGCTTGTGCCACACCCATTCTGGCTCCCATGAACACCAGCAGATGCTGGAGTCTAGCCCAATTTGGCTGGCCTCTTGGCCTAATTCGCATACATGCTGATAGGTTCTGCACCTGTGCCCAGCCTGATCTGTCCACAGCCTCAGCCCCTACTCACCAGTGAGAGCTGCAGCCCAGCGGGGGAGTCCCCAGAATTCCCCCACCAGATCTGTTCCCAGCCCTAGAGCTTATGTATGCTTTGGCCAAGCCTGGTATGTCCCACTTACAGTCACAACTCTTGCTGGCAGGTGTCGCAGATCAGTCCTGCCAGGCATGGCCACACCCTATCCTGGATCTTGTGTGTCAGTGGATGCTAAGGTCTGGTCCAGCCCAGACTGTCCACTGACCTGGTCCATACAAATACTGATGAGTGCTGTAGCCTTGCCTGGCCTGGCCTGCCACCAGCTCTGGTTCTTTTGCCCCTCAGTGGGAACTTCAACCTAGTAGTGGAGTTCCTCAAGAACTTCTACAAGACCTGTTCTGAGCCCTGGATCTCATGCATTTTACCAGGCATGCCAGTCTTACTTGGCATAGTCTGCCCTTAGTCCAAATGCTTGCATACCCTGGCAGGCGCTACAGCCTTGCCCTTCCCAGCCTTCTCCCAGCAGTGTGACACTTGCCTAGGTGCAAGACAAGCTTACAGCTTGGGTAAAGCCAGATTTTCTGGTAGAATTTCAATAACTTTAAGGAAACTTTTTGGGACTATCAGTTCGCATATGTATTTTTATATTCTACAAAGTTGGAAGAGAGGTTAAAATTGTGAAATATTCAGGCCACAGATATAAAAAGTTTAAGGTTTCAAGGCAAATTTGTGAGAATAAGAAAATGTGTTATGGTATGCTAAATGCTATTCTATACAGTGCTTTTTAATACTTTTTTATGCTGGCAAATGTTCTGGTGCTGCCAATGTGAACAATTGTTTATGCTGGCAAAAAGTGTTCATATAAAAACAGCAATAAATCACCATTTATTAACATTAAAGTTGAAAATTTCGAGCATTTAATGGAAATTAATTACACAAAGGAAGAAGTGGGAATTCCATGAAAAATTTGTGTTCATGATAGCAGAAAATTGTAAAGATATTTTTAGGTTAGAAGAAGGATAGCAGGAGAGAAGTTAGGAAGAAACAAATGTATCTACTTAAAAAGCATCATTCCTGTTACACATAGGTACACATGTACACATATATGGCACACATCAAGAAGTGTATGGAAAACTGGAGTTGAAGGATACATTTACTTTGGTGGCCAAAACATTTTGAAATCCATGCAATTTTTTTCACTTTATGTATTTTCCAAGAACTTTTTGAAGACACTTGGGTATATAAACTTTTACATAAATGTGTATATATGTATAATATTTTATATGTTTAGAATTAGAAAAAATGTATTTTTTTAGATGGCCCATATGGACTTAACAATCCAAATGCTAAAGAATTGCTGAGAATCCAAGATGGACTGTGTCAACCGGTGGACCTTGGAAGGATTTCCCCATTCCTGGATTGGTAAGATCAACAGTATTTCAGAACTATCATAACCACCGAAGCAGAACCCTCAGAGCTTGCTCCACACCAGGGACCCTGCGATGACATCTAGTGGCCGTTCTCCATCCCTAGGTACTGAGGCAGGTTGGGAGGCAGGGTGTGGCTTCTTCCTTTGTCTCTCTCCCCGACCCTCAATGTAGGAAGAAGAAAAAGAAAATACAGAAACAATGGTCTCATCCACTTTCCCCTAATCCTTGACCCTTCCCACCCTAATCAACTATGAAAACACATCAAAAATTAAATGAAAACAAAAAGATTACTCTGTGAAAGTAATTACCACTATTTATTTACTTTCCAACTAGGATTTGTATACCATTGTAAAAATGCACATGTATGTGTTGTGGTGAACTCAGATCTTGGGCAAACTTCAGAGACCCATTATGGCTAATAGGGAAAGAAAATCTTAATGACTTCAGATTCCCATTCCCTTGAGTATGGTCTGGAGGGGACTGCATAAATGAGGGCAATATAATGAAAGTCAGTTGAGGCTTTGTAGATGGTATCAAAAGTTCAGTGGTCCATAGGTTATTGTTCTGTCCTGTAAACTCCTCCACCATTCTCTGTGGGGAAAGCTAGCAGCTACCTGCAGGACAAGGCGCTCTGGCAAGGAACTGAGGGTTCCTGCAAGCAGTCCTGTGAGTGAGTCACATGGGAACACCTGCTCTGGCCACAGTCAAGTCCTCATGTGGCGCTGCAGCCCTTGGCCAGAGAGCTTCCTTGCAGTTTCAGGGATGAGTCTGGGTCAGTGTGTAAGCCTTTCGAGAATTCCTGACCCTCAGGAACAGAGTAATGCATGTTTTCTTTTCTAAATTGTCCAAATTGGGGATTTTTAGATTCTTGATATTTAGTTGGCATGTGAATATCTAAAATAGAATGTATCCTTTCAGGCTATGGACCTGTAACTCTGAGATGGTTAGTGGGATGTTAATAGAAGTGTTTGGTCACATTGAAAGGAAGAGTATACCTGCTTATGATCATCTAGAACAAAGGCCATCTCGGATGATGTAGATGACAGAAAAGTCCATGGATAGTGGGACAAGCAGAGCTGGAACTCTCAGCTCTGGATTGTGTACATTCATGATGATACAGCAGAGAAAAGGAAGAACAGCTATGTTGAAACCTCTCTTACTTAGGTCCCTTTCACAAGGTTGCTAGATCTGTTTTCTAACTAATCCAGTGGGTTAATTTTTGGCTAACATTGCTTCCTAAGTGATGACAACTTAATATGCCTTACATTCAAGCAGTACTACAGAAAAGGGGCGGCAGCTTTGTGCTGAGTTAAAAAAAAAAATTGCCATTCTTGGCTCCTTACCAAATCAGGATAGTTTGAACACAAGACATCATTGTATTTTTTTAAACAGACATTTCTAAAATATTCACTGATTGTTTATTGATTTCCTTGGATTTGCAAGTGACCGAGTATGTCTTTGTACCCCTTTCCTCCCACCCCTGCCATACTAGTCAATGGAGGAGCAGTGTTTGGAGATGCATAAATCATTCACTTCTTATAATCTCAATGGAAGAGTTAATTCACAGTGTCTTTTGAAAAGCTTATTTAGATAAATGAATGGATTTAAATTTTTGCCCCTAAATATCTCACAACCCTATGGGTATTCACTTTCATGGGATATTGGAAAGAACTTGTGGTCATATTAAACGTACTTGCCATTTGAGAATTTTATGTTTCCACAGTAGAACTTGAGGGTCTCAGGCTGTGAACACAGAGGAATCAGATCCCACAGTCTGAGAGTCTGAAAACCACTACGAGAGTCACCAACTGTCACTTGGCAGCCTTAGCACATCAGGCGTATTCAAGCACAATTGTGAGTTTTTTTGCTGACACAAAATATTTCTCATTCATCTCTCTCCCCCTTTCTCTCCCTGCCAAAACCCCAACTCGCTTTAAATCGATGCAGCCGTCCAAGCCCTGACTGCTAGTGTCCCAGCGAGGTTTCAGGGAGAAGCAGTCTTGGCTCAGAGTTAGAACAGGAGGCCAGCCAGTGAAGGGGAAGAACGTCTGGGTTCTGAGAACAGCTGGAGCTTGGGAGGGAGAAAAGCAACTTGGTGAATGAGGAAAGAATGTGCATGTCACTTCAAGAGGCAAGAAAGTTAGACTTCTCCCCTGCCTCTGCCAGCAAGTGTTTGTTGGAAAGGGCAGAGTGGTATTGATGGCAGGTGACTTTTGGTTTGGATTTTATGGAATTTCTCATGTTTACTTTACCTTTTTCAAAGCGTGGATAAATGTACAAATCCAACATTATAACTATTCTGAATCCAGCTTGTGTTTTTATTGGATATGAGTATTGTTCCACACAGTTATTTTTAAGAATGCTGCCCCTGGCCCATATTTTGAAACCCTGCTTGCTTTCCTTGCATATTAGCTAATATTTGTTCCAGGGGGTTTTGGAGAAAAGCAACAAGACAGGCAGGGGGCATGGAATGGAAAGTGATGGTCCTACAGGGAAAGGGTCCTATTCTGGGAACATGAGCTGAACTTATAGTCAAGGCTGTGGGATGGGCAAATCTGGAAGTGTTAGCTGAAACCAAAGGTGAACCAATGAGAAGTTTGACAAAACTGGAAGAAAACAGACTTCAAGGTGGCATACCTCCCAGTTACGTTTTGAAACAGTACTTTCACTCTGAATTTCATTGGTTAGATTTGCAAAGTGCTATCTGATTTGGACTATCACTTTAAAGATGAACAAAGAGATATTCTAATGTTAATATTGAAATGATAATGTATGTTTTTTTTATTCTTTTAAAATTTCATTTTATTTATTTGAGATGCAGAGTTAGAGAAAGAGAGAGGAAGAGACAAAGGAAGATCTTCCATCCAGTGGTTCACTCCCCAAATGGCTGCAATGGCCAGGCTAGGCCAAGACCAGGCTAAAGCTGGGAGCTAGAAGCTTCTTCTGCATCTCTCACATGGGTGCATGTGCCGAAGCACTAGGTAATCTTCCTCTCTTTCCAAGGTATGCTAGCAGGGAACTAGATTGGAAGTAGAGCACCCAGGACTTGAATTGGCACTCATCACATGCTAGCATTGCTGGGCTGGTCTGAAGCTAGGATCTAGGAGCCTCCTCTGGGCCTCTCACACAAGCTCAGGTTCCTGGGGCTTTGGGCAATCCTCTACCGCTTCCCAGGCAATAAAAAGGGAGCTGGATGTGAAATGGAGCAGCCAGGACATGAATTGGCATCCATATGTGATTCCAGCTCTTGCAAGGTGAGCATGCAGCCACTGAACTGTTGTACCAGGCCCTAAATCAGGTCTTCAGAAAAAGAGAGAAAGAGAGAGAGAGAGAGAGAGAGAGAGAGAGAGAGAAATATTTTTCATCCATTGGTTTATTCCCAAATTAGCTACAAAAGCTGGGGCTGCGCCAGGCTGAAGGCAACAGCCAGGAATTTTGTGTGGGTCTCCCAAGCACTTTGGCCATCTTCTACCACTCTCCCAGGGGGCATCAGCAAGGAGTTGATCAGAAGTGCAACTACTGTGATGCTGGCACTGCAGCAGGCACCTCAACTTGCTATGTCACAGCCCTGGCCCCTCTTCTCAACTTGTAAGATTTTTCCTGCCTCTGGGCTAGAACGAGTATTTTGAATCCTTTCCATCTGACAAACTTCTGTATTAGCACATTTCTTGAAAGGATTTGTGAATAATTATAACACCCATTTTAAAGATGGAAACTGAAGCTCAAACTTTTCTCATATTTCTTGATATTCTGTTAAACGGTAACATTTTTTGAATTAAAATATGCTTTTTATGCCAAAGTTTATGCTCTTTCACCAGTTCCATTTTTTTTGCATTGCTTTTGATATTTTGATAACTTTCATTTTTTAAAAAAAGATTTATTTATTTTTATTGGAAATGCAGATATACAGAGAGAAGGAGAGACAGAGAGGAAGATCTTCCATCTGATGGTTCACTCCCCAAGCAGCCACAAAGGCTAGAACTAAGCCAATCTGAAGCCAGGAGCCAGGAGCTTCTTCCAGGTCTCCCATGCGGATGCAGGGTCCCAAAGCTTTGGGCCGTTCTTGACTGCTTTCTCAGGCCACAAGCAGGGAGCTGGATGGAAAGTGGGGCTTCTGGGATTAGAACCGACGCCCATATAGAATCCCAGCATGTTCAAGGTGAGGACTTTAATCACTACACTATCACTCCAGGCCTCACCAGTCCCATTTTGAGTACATGATAAATTTTGTACTAATTATTTTTAAGGAAGTTAATAATTCAAAATTAACTGATTGGAAGAAACCTGTACTGTATAAGACTTAGGAATGTTCTAGTATGTTGTGATTTTAGGTTGTAAAAATCCATGCCAAAGACACAAGGAATCACAGAATGTCCAACCATATATCACTTTGGGTTCCTGTATTTCCAAGACGAGGATTAACACTTGTTGAGGAAAAAGAATCTGATGTGTTCTGTTTGTTGCTAGCTGTCATGGTTACCAAGGAGATGGTGGCCTCCTTCAGGTCCCAACTATTTCCCAGCACAAATATAAAGCAACACACAACATATAAATGAACAGTGAACTGTAGAGAATATACTGTGAGCAACGTCTAGTAAGTTAGCAACATTGAAAGTATTTCCAGCTGATTGACATTTTTTTTCAAAATATCAATTTTGTGATAATCATCATGAGAGCATTAGGGATTATTTATCATTTTTTTCTTTGCTGTATTCACGAATGCAGTAAAATCTACATACTTGCTTCTCATGGAATGCCTCAGCCACTACGGAAACCTAAAAGGACTTCTTATAATCCAGAACATTTAATAACTGATATTCCTATTCCTTCAAGTGATCTAACAATCTTTTTCTTTGTGTTTCGTATGAGGGTCATTTGTACTGAGATGTATCTGAATTGTACAGTACACTTTCCTTCTGAATCTTCTACATCATATAAGCTGTATATAAGAAATGTGCATTTCAATAGTCACAAAGTTGATGGTAATGAATTCCAAGTGGGGACTGTGAGTGCTTATTTCCATAAATTGAGGGCTAATATTTTGGGGTGATTTTGTTCTATTAAAAGGCGGAAAACCAACTGCACTTTTCTGAATGGTTAAAAGTTTCAATGCACTAATGGTTGATAGGACTGCTAACCTGTTTCTCATGAGGATTAAGTAAATGGAAGTTTTATTTTATAATTCGTTTCAAAAAATAGCATGCATGTTATAGAATTAATGATAAGAATTTGGAACTTTGCTATTAAGTTGTTGTGAATAAGACATACAAATGTTTTGCCTCTTTACCAGCACTCCACCTAGACAACAGTAATTGTCCAGAGTGACACATGCCTACAGCTCTCATATTGCTTTTGCTTTTATTGTTAAAATTGAACCAATCTTAATAAACGTAATTGTATGTGTTTAAAATTGGAAAAACCTACCTACAGATATCCCATTTGGATAAGTCTTAGTGATTCACTAAATTAATTACTATTGGATGGAATATTCATGAACAAATCGTTTTCTGTCGACTTTCTTGCTTGAGTGTCCCAGCATCTTAAAAGTGCATGTATTTAGCATTAAAGAACAAATGCACAGAAACGCTGTCTGCATACATCATCTGGTCAACATTCAAAGTCTGGGATTTTTCAGAAATCTGGTCTTGCTCCTTTTTTTGGGGGGGGGGGCCAAAAAACTCAGTTTTGTTAGTTCTTGAATTGTCTGGCAGAGAAACACCAGGAAACTAATAGAAGCTCTGTCAGTTTAAGGAGTATGGGAAAAGATCCTGCAGTGCAAGAACTCACCACACATTTGCAAACATAAATCAAGTTTAAGACATAATTTTCCTTGGATGTGCTGGTTGATGAATGAGTTTTCTTTGTCAGCCTATTTTATGAATGCAATCACAACACTTTCCCCACCCAAAGCGCCATTTAGTTGTTCTGGGAATTGTAATGACTTTGCTTCAGACTTGCCTAATGTTCCATATGCTATATTTTTAAAGCTGGGAATAAATACTGGGAAATTTTATTTGGCTGGTGTAATACAAGATTGAAAAATGAGTACTTACACTTATGGATAATTTTTCAACAATAGCTTTGTGATTTATAGACTTGTGAGAAATTAAACACAGTCTATATGCTAAGGCTTTGATGGATTTTATTGAGAAGCACAAAAAATTAAGAGGTTGTAAGAAACAGTGAAGACAGGAAAATAAAAGGCATCTGAGGAATGGCTAAAGAAATAGATTTAATTTAACCTATGGAGGGAGATACTAGAAGAATTATATGGAAAATGCTGATCAACTGAGCTTTCCTCTTTCTTTTGTCTTTTTTAATTGATTTATTTTAGTTATTTAGAGTACAAAGGGTCAAGGGATACAGAAAAGTGGGTAACACCATTGTTTCCACACTAATATCATTTTCCCCCTGCATCTGGGGTCAGGGGAGAAACAAAGGGAAAAGCCCCACCCAGCCTCCCACCCATCCCAGGTCCCTGACATGGGGCATGCTCCGAGGGTCCTGCTCATGCAGTTTTGATAGTTCAACAGGTCTGAACTGCTGCCAATCTCGTCCCTCCAATCACGATGAAACCTATTCAGAATCCACTGGCTGACATAGTCTCTTCATGGTTGGGGTTCTGAGATCAGCAGTTCAGTTGGAGGGATCTCCAAAGAAACTTCGTCTGAGATGATTCCAAACCTGGTACTTATGTGAACCTGCCAGCACAGGGCCTGGCATAGTCCATCACCCCGATCAGCTTATGCACATGCTGGTTGTTGAAATTGCTGGGTCTGTTCTGTTTTCAGTCCCATCATCCACTTGAACCAATGTCTTTTATAGTCCAGCTCAATCCTACCCACTTCACACTCAGTCCTCACGCAACCCAGTGGGAGCTGCAGCCTAGTTGGGGTGACTCGTCATAACCCCCACCAGTTCTGCCCCCTACCCCTACCCATACCATGCATGTCAGTATGTACTGCAGGCTTGTCCAGTCTGTCCCACATTCCATTTAGTTCTCATACATGTCAATGGGCATTGAAGCCTAGTTCAACCCAATCAGCCTACTATTCAGCCCACACACTTACTGGCAGGTGCCTTTCTGTCTAGCCATGTCTGCCCCTGTCCTAGTTTTCATGCTCTCCAGTGGGAGTGGTATCCCAAGAGTGAGGTGCCCACTATCTCCCTTACTAGGCCAGTCCAACTTCTGGATTGTGCACTCTCCAGGTGGTTCTGGTATTTGACTTAACAGAATTAGCTCCCAGTGCCAGCCTCTGCCATCTGATGATGCAGCAAAGCCCAGCCAAACCACGTCTACTCTAATTTTTGCTTGCACCAGTCGGGATAATCAGCCCAATCTGGCCCATCCCTAATCTAGCTCCCATGAGGCCCACAGGTGTGGTAGCCTTGCCTGGTCTGGTCTGCCCCCATCCCAACTCCTGCTCTCCAACGGGAGTGGTTGTCCAGCAGGGGAGCCCACATTCCCCTGCCGGCTTTGCCTCCTCCCCTCAGTTCTCGTGTGTGCTGTTTGGGTACTGCAACCACATCTGGTATGGCTCACCTCACCTTGGCATTCCTTAATGTTCACTGGCATGTGTTGCAACTGAAAGTGGCCTGACCCACACTATATGCTGGTGCTTAGATTCAGCAGCAGTTTATGTGAACGGGTTCAGCCTAGTCTGCCCCCCACCTATTCCATATGTATGATGGTGGGTTTCTTCCTCTGGCCTGGTCTGGGTTGCTCCATATCATGGTTCTTGCACTTACCTGTAGGGGCTGTGTTCTGAGAGAGGAGTTTCCCAAGCTCCTCCTTCAAAACCTCTCCCTATGCCAGGTCTTGTGTGTACTGGTGGCTTCATGGGCAAGCCCTCATTGCTGGCCTTCAATCCATTCCAGTTCTTGATGTTGGCTGTTTCACCCCAGCCATGGCTCGTCCATAGCCAGGCACCGCTCACACATGGCTCAGTAGGGGCAGAGACCCAGCCTAGGTCATCCTACATCTATCCAGTTTCTCCAGAGCGCCAGATGGTGAAGGCATCTAGCCCAGCTTGGTGTGCCCAGCCCCTGTCCACAATTGTGCCTAGGGAGATTGCAGCTATATCCAGACCAGAATGCAGTCCCCACTACAGCCCCCGCACCTTCCTGTGGGAATCCCAACCCAGCAAGTGTGTTCTCTCACAGCTCCCCAACCGAGTCTATTCCCAGTGCTACATTGCATGCGTGCCAGTGGGTGTTCTGACGTTCTGACCCAGTTGGCTTAGCCCCTCACCTGTCTCAGCCTTTGCCTTCGATGCTGTGGCATAGTATCCGTGCCTCATGCAGTCCAGTTGGTGGAAGAGCCTAGATCAGAATGACATGTGCTCCATCCTGATTTCTATTCTTTTTTGTGAGTTGAAGTTTGCTTGGCCCTGCCCGGTCTGCCCCTTCCCATTGCAGCTTGGCCCACCCCACATCCTATTTTAGGATGCACCTTTGGGTGGGGCTGCCTTGACCTGCTCAGATTGACATCAGTTCCTTTATCCGTTAGTGATGGCAGGTGCCATGGTCACTGCTAGCTTAGCCCATCACCACCCCATCTCGCAAGCTAACTTGAGGGACTTGTATTTCCACAGGGTTGGGCCCACACTTACCCTACAGAGTTTACCCCCGGACCTAATTCTCTTGCGTGCTGGTTAGTGTCTTGACACTGCCAAATGTGACCAGTCCACTATTCCACCACCCAGTCAAGTAATGGTACATAGCCCTGCCAGACAGGCCCCATTTCATAGCTTTGGTGTGCACTGGTGTGTGGCAGCCACTGATGCTCTATGCTAACAGCCCATCTCAGGATTCCTAATTTGGCTGGTGAATCAGTCTGGCCCAAATAGATCTTATGGACACCCCCCTCTAAACCATCAGGTCTCAATCCCCACACTTGCCCGAAAGTTTCATGAGCCTGAAACTGGGAATCATCCAGAATTCATCTCTCAGCTACTTAGCTAAAGCTGACCTTATTCATGGGTATCCCTTAGCAGCAATTTCATATCCTAAAAACCCCAGAGCTTGCCACTGGGTGGCCAGCAGGCAGAGCCTGGCACCAAAGCCAAGGACATGGTCACTTTCTTTCTGTAGTGGCTTTGACCTGAGTCCCCAACCTTGGATCCAGCCTGGCAGGGGCACCCCCCACAGGTGCCACACTGTGGGGGAACTGCAAGCTGCCCCCAAGCTCAAGGCCTGGACCCCTCCCAGACTCATCCTGCCATAAGGTTTTGGCGTCAGGGCGGAGTTCCCAAGGTTCCCTCATGGCATACTCACCCTAAGGGAAGACCTCTCTTGGGCCTGGCGACAGCCAAGGACTCGGTCACTTTCTTTTGGCAGTGGCTTTAAGCCTTCCTCTTTCTTAAGCATACTCAATAGTAAACTAAATTCATATGAGTTAACTATGTGAATACTAAACTCAAAGAAACCTGGGTTAGAGTCCTAACTCAAAACACTATTAACATTAGATGACAATGGGCAGATTTCTTACCTCATATGAACTTCAGTTTTGCTGGATGAGGATTACAGATGATAGTAGTAGTTACCTCATAGGTAGTTGGAAAAATTAAATGAGCTCAATTTTACACCCTGACATGCAGTAAATATAAGCTAGTTTTATTGTTCCAAGTCAAGGACACTTTATCAGTTGGATCATCCAAGAAATAGACATATTTTTTAAAGGTTTATTTTTTTATTGGAAAGTGAGATATACAGAGAGGAGAGACAGAGAGGAAGATCTTCTCTCTGTTGATTCACTCCCCAAGTGGTTGCAATGGCTAGAGCTGAGATGATCTGAAGCCAGGAGCCACTAGCTTCTTCTGGGTTTCCCTTGTGGGTACAGGATGCCAAGGCTTTGGGCCGTTCTCAGCTGCTTTTCCAGGCCACAAGCAGGGAGCTGGATGGGAAGTAGGTCCAAATATATATATATATATGTATGTATATATATTTATATCTTTTCAAACAGATCTATATATCTGTTGAAAAGATTATAGAGAGGGAGAGGCAGAGAGAGATTTTTCCATTCACTGAATTCCTCCCAAATACAGCCAGGAGTCAGGAACTTCGTTTGACTGTCCCTTGTGGGTGCAGGGGCCCAAGTGCTTGGACTGTCTTTTGCTGCTTTCCCTCATACATTAGCAGGGGACAGTGAGGAATTGGAGCAGCCAGGACTTAAACTGGCATCTTTATGGGATGCTGGTGCTGTAGGCAGTGCCTTTGCTTGCCACATCATAGTACCAGCCTCCAAGTAACAGATCTTTCTCTAGTAACTGCTGTAATCATAGCACAATCTCCTCTGTAAGCAACATTCCTCTCTAGACCTTTTTATGTGTCTTTGATCCTGTAATCCAAGAAGCAAATGATAAATAAAGAGCAGCCATTGTAAAACACTTCTTTCTTGTCAGTGCTGGCTTGCTATCTCTGGTAAGGGAAGTTTTACTATTAGAGTTTTACACTTGTCTCTTGCAGTGTATTGAAGTCCACTTGTTGCTAGAGAAAGCTGTGCCAAAACCCCAGGGGGGAGTTGGTGCACAGGTGCATATAACCATCAGTCTTCCCTTGACTTGTCTCTTGGGATCAAGTCTGTTCACTTTCACGAGATTGGCCAACTCTTCATCTCTTTGCCTGCTGATTTTTCCAGGTGGAAGGTAGTAGGGTCAACACCCACCACAGGCAGCATCCGCCAATAACTATCAGGGACCAGCAGATAATTCCTTTAGGTCGTATCACTCCTTGATGAGGACATTCTCTTGTTTTCTTCCCAGGAGCCAGTCTCAGTCACCCACAAGACAACTGTCCTTTTATTGATTTCCTTCCTTCTTCCGTGTATAATTTCCTCCACTTTACCCCTGTTCCTCTGAGAATCAACTCTCAAGTAATTTCCTTGTATTAAGAATCCTTGTTTGAAAGTATGCTTTTTGGAAAAGCAGTGATTGTCTTTCATGATGTAATACCGTCACAGTGGAGACTGTACAAGATTTGATATGATTGGGAAAGGAAGGAACTTACAGATTGGAAAGATGAATGTCCACTCACTTTCCTCTCCAACATCTTGCTGAATGCTAAGTGTCATATGCTGGACTAAACCCTGGTGGCAAAAGTGATGGGTTCCAACCTAGGGAGACTCACATTCTTCTAGGGAAAACTGATACAGCAGTTCATGATCAGAATCCAAGATAACCTGTGATGAAAGAAAGCGGTGTGTAAACTTCTGTGGGAGCTCAAGGGAGAGGGTGTTCAGATACAGATGCCCTTCTGATTCACAAGGTGAGTGATGTTTGATTGAAAGGCTTGTCAGAGGTCGGTGAGATTAGAGAAGAAAGAGTGATCTGGGCAGGGGAGGAAACTTGCACAGAGGTTTGAGGCTGCACAAAGTGTTTGGGTCTCACTTAGAGAAGTTGTTTGTGAAGTAGAAGAGTAACAGGAGAAGGTTGAGAGCGACAGCTCAGAGAAAAGCCTTGCTGGCTGACAGGAAGGCAGGTGGTAGGAGTGAGAGGGCCTGCCATATCAGAGCAAGAAATTCTCAGCATTTAGCTTTCGATGTGCCTTCAGAGACGTGAAGAAGAAAAGTGAGGGTGTTCATTTGGGCTTCATTTATGTGATTCTCACATGCCACACACCATGTTATGTTCTTTGTGATCATTGTCCCATATAATCCTCACTTTAAGCTTATCCGGCAGGACAATTGTTGAGCTCTGATATTTATGATGCTTAGAAGAGATCTAGAAAGTTTTGAAGCTTGGAGTGTGTGTGTGTGTGTGTGCACGTGTGTATGTGATTTTCAAAAACTCCTAACCACTCTCTGTTTAGTTTTGGAAGAAGCTGTGGAGTGGGTGGAGGCTGCTGTGGGCATATTGCCCAGATTAAGGACAGTGGCCGAATGGTGGAGACCACTGAGGGAGAGGCCCACTCACCGAGGTCGGCTGATCTAGGGGCAATGGAAAATCAGAGTGGGCAGTCATCTGATTTTGTTTGTAGGTTTGGTGAAGTTTACAGAAAGAGTTTTGGGAGCATTTCTGTTTTTCATTGAATCTACCCTAGCAAGTACTAAAAGCACCCAACAGAGGAAGAAAGAATAAAACAACGCTACATGGACTGCTTGAGTTCAGGCAGTGGTAATCAGTATTTGTTCTATAGAACCTCTGAGATCATCTTCTATAAAAACCCTGCTACATTTTTCTGCTTTGTTCCTGGTGTGTTTCAACTATTTGATTTTTTTTTGGAAGTTTGACATGTGTCTTCAGGATCTAATTACTTGAAAAGAAAAGTTTGCCATTAAATTTTCAGTTAAGACTTGGGAAAAAGGTAGAGCACAATTGGTATGTCTTTAAAGTTTTCCCTGTATGCACCATTGCTACATCCAGGTAAGTGAAAAGTAGAATTGATTTTATCATTGATAAATATATGATGAAATGCCAGACCTTGAAGTACTTCTGACAGTTGCAAGCAGCTGGCATTCATAGACCACACTAGGAGAGTGTGGGAAGGTAAAACTGCACTGTGACAAGATGGCTCATCTGGTTTAGGCTGGTCTGTGCTGCTGAAATAGAACATCTAATACTGGAGGCATTTATGATGGGCAGAGAGCAGTTAGCTCACAGTTGTGGAGGCTTGGCGGCATGTTATCAAGATGCCATTCCTGGAGAAGGCCCCCTGGCTGTGTCAAATGCTAGTAGATGACAGAGAGAGACACACACACAGAGAAAGATCAAGAAGAACCAAATTTGCCTTTGTATAAGTGGCACCAATCTCACCCGTGAGAGTGGCAGCCTCATAATCTAATCATATCCTAATACCGTTATATGTCAATTATATTTCATTGAGTTCTGGATAGGTCAAAAAATCAGATAAGTAACTTTCATTTATTTTTATTTTTATTTTTAAAATTTTAATGTTTGTAATGATTACAAGGTTGACCAAGGTGGGAAGGATCAAGGTTTAGGGAAAATTGGGTGAACTTATTGATTCCAAATGTGCTATTTCTTCTTGTTGTTTCTGGAGGAAGGGGAGAGACATAGGGGTAAGCCACACATGACTGCAAATGTCCCATTACCGAGGATAAAGGACTGCCACCTCATATCAACCCAGGGTCTCAGTGTGCACCTATTCCGAGAGTTTTGCCTAAGTGGTTTGGACAGTTCTGAAATGCTGTCTGTTTCAACAATCCAAGGATTAAGCCACCCTCCCAATGTCCATTGGCTGACATGTAAGTCTCAGGCTTCCGTTCTGAGATTTGTTGCTGACATAATTCGACTGGGCTAGTTGTCCAGTTTGTTCTGTTCTCCTTCTTCAAAATCAGTAGCTTTTAAACACTTGACCTACTCATTAATGAAAACAAGTTCTGGGAGAATCAAGATGGCAGAATGGGATAAGGACATGTTTAAATGGATGGAGAAACATTTTGTCAGGATGAAGCAGACACATTACACCAGCGGCTGGAACTCCACCAGCAACCAGAGGGAAGGGACTTTCACTGGCAGCTTGGGAGGTGAACCCAGACAAAGAACTGTCCGTCCTGCTGGTCTGTTTGATTTGACCAGGAGCAGAGACAAAGCAGCAGATCCCAAATAACTGTCAGCCCAGGATAATGTACCCAGCAAAGCATTCTGTTGTCTTTGAAAATGAAACAAAATTCTTCCACAGTAAGGAAAAGTTGAAAGAATTTGCCTCTTCCAAATCTGCCCTACAAAAGATACTTCAAGATGTTCTCTTGACAGAGAAGAGGAATAGCAACCATCAAAATCAAAGGCAAATATGAAGAACATCCCAGTAAAATGACAACAGAAGACTAAATCAATGAACAACCCATTCCTAAAATGACAGGACCAAATTACCACCCACACATATTAACCCTGAAAGTAATTGGCTTAAGCTAATCAAGCGTCATAGATTATTAGACTAGATTTAAAAACAAAACACATCCATTTTTTTATTGCATTTCATTTTATAACATCATTTCATAGGTTCTTGTGATCCCCCATCTTCTCCCCGTGCCCTCCCCCACTGGTGGATTGCTCCACCTTATTGCAGTATTACAGTTCAAATCCAGTCTTGTTTCTTTCATTGTAAGCATGTGCTATGCATAGAGTCCAGCATCTCACTGTCCAGATAAATTCAACAGTTTCTTGGGGAGACCAACTCTGGTCTAAAGGCATAGTTGGCAGAATATCGTTCCGACCAATTAAAAGCCATAACAACATTCACAACAGTTTCCAACATTATGGGGTTATTTGACATTGTATTGAGTGACTGATATGTTAGAAAATGCAGTTTCTTAACCACAACCTGTGACTACTTCATTAACATTTCAATTTTAGTTTGTATACAACTGGCTCTCTATCTACCTTAAAATGGCTATAGGATACTATTTAACTGTCTCGTATCTATTTTCATTTTAGTATTTAGCATTTTATTGTGTTGAAGCGTAATTTTTACTGAACTTGGCAGATTTTAGGATAGTCTAAACTGGCTTATAGCTTTAACAAGGCATATGTCACCAGTTGAGACACAGAACACTGTTGGGAAGAGTGAGCAGAGAAATCCTTCATACCTTAGTTAGGAGTAATTTATTTTCGTGTCCTACCTAGTAAGGTATGTTGGCAGGTGTGAGTCCAAAACACATCTCTTTGTTGTCTAGAAGAGACATTTCACCAACAAAATCAGCAGAAGCTATATCTCATGGATTTTGATTTTTGTTAGTTTAATCTCTTCAAAACACTTTCTTCTGATTTAATTCTTCAATGACTCCTAGATCATACAGTAGCATCATTTTCTTCAAGAAGGTTCTAGATTTTCTTTTTCATTTCTTCAGCAACACATTAGTCATTTAGTAGCATGTTATTTAACTTCATAACATTGTTAATTTCTTTTTTCTTCTTGATGTTGATTTTGTTTTGTGGCTTTTCATTTAAGGGGATGTATAGTAGCTGTGTAATGGAGACTGTCATATCTAGTAACATATTATTTAACTCCATGGTGTTGTCAATTTCTATTTTTCTTCCTGTTGTTTCTTTGGTATTGTGACTTTTCACTTAAGGGGATGCACAGTAGCTGTGAAATGGAGACTAGCATATCCAGATGTGAGGATACAATGTAATATGCATCTCTACTTCCAGACAAAAATGGACTTATAATGAAACTGTTTACTGTATCTTGACAATGGGATGCTGGACTCTCTGCCATTGTCCATGCCCTCAATGATGGACATATGACTGTGTATGAAGAACTATACTTTAGTAATGATATAGAGGAACTAGGTGTGGGGAGGAATAGGAAGGGGATAAGTGAATCCCAGGAGTCTATGGAACTGTATCATAGAATGATAGTAATAATAAATAAAAAAGGATTAAAAAGTTCTGGATACTCCAGAATTTTCCAGCATTAATTTTCTTGCAGACTATTAATATTATGTATAGCAAAAATCTAAAATAATCAGTGAAAAAAACTTTCTTTGAAATTTCAAATAAACTAGTTGATCCCACTCCTGGGAATTTACCCCAAAGAAAATGAGATCAGCATGTGAAAGAGTTGCCTACAACTGCTTGTTTAGAGTAGTCTGATTCACAATAGCCAAACTACGGAATTGGTTGATGGTTGCACAAAGAAACTGGTAAATCTATTTGATGCAATAATAATAAAAAAAGATTGAAATATTATATTTTGCAACAAAACAGATTTCATTGGAGACTATTATGCTTGGTGAGATAAGTTAATCCAAAAGAGACAAATATTGTATGCTTTTTCTTATTTGTGGTAGCTAATATATAAAGTAGAAAAAGTAATGCATGTGAAGGAAATTAACACCTTAAGTTTCATTTCTGGTGCTGGTTTGAAGAGGCATATTCTTTTAACTTTTCTTTAATGTGGGAAAATTTTGTTTCATTTTCAAAGACAAAAGAAAGCTTTGCTGGGTACGTTATCCTGGACCAACAATTTTTTCTTTCAGAATCTGAAATACATTGCTCCATTCTCTTCTGCCTGGTAGAGTCTCCTGTGAGAGATCTCCTGTGAGTTTAATTGGAATTCTTTTATATGCCAGTTGATTTTTTTCACATGCACATTTAAGGATCTTTTCCTTGTGTTCGATTGAAGAGAGCTTGATGATCATGTGTCTTGGTGAAGATTGCTTTCAGTCAACTTTGTTGGAGTTCTGTGCTTCCCTGGATCTTGTTTCCCAATTCTTTCTCTAGATTAGGGGAAATTTCCCTTATTATTTCATTAAATGTATCTGTAAAATCAGTTTCTCTTTCTGCACCTTCTGGGATTCCCATAACTCATAATTGGCCTCTTAATAGTGTCTTTCAATTCTTGAATATGCTTTTTAGTATAATCCAGCTCTGCTTCCAGCTTTTTGTTTGCTTCCCCTGGTGATAGGAAATATCTTTCCAATTTTGAGATTCTTTCTTCTGCCTGCTTCATTCTATTTTGGAGACTCTCCACTGTAATTTTAAGTTGCTACACTGTATTCTTCATTTCTGATATATCAGCTTTCATTTGATCCATTTCCTGTGTGACATATTCCTTGAATTCCTTCAATGCCTGCATTACCTGCTTCTTGTTGTTGATAAGAAGCTTTATAATACGTGTTTTGAATTCTATATTCCCCATTTTCTCAATGTCTTCCTTAATTAACTCCGAGGTTGGCAAAGAGTTTTGTTCCCTTGCAGGGTAGTTTTCAGTAATATTCATTTTGTCTTTGTGTCTTCTTTTGTTCTTGGTCTATGTACTTCTGGTTATCATATTCTTCTCCTTGGGACAGGTTTCTAAGTTGTGTCACCCATAGGTCTACAATTGTATTTTACTTATTGTGGTTGATACACAGCTTTTTGTTAGGAGTTACTTGTGCTACTCCTTCCACTGAGTTTCAGGTCTGAGTTCTTATATTAGGTTTCCACCATGGTCTCCATAGACGCTCACAGTCTCTACCTCCAGTGATACCATGCTGAGGCTGCGCCATTGTCTGTACCACCTTTCTTCCACTTTTGGTTGGAGCAGTTCCCAGGATTTGGGAGCACCAGGTGTCCTATATAGGTAGGTTGTTGCTGGTGATGATCTTGCCAGAACCTGTTGACCACTATGTCTGAGGGCTACATGGGCCTATTTTGACCCATATGATGCCACAGTAGGCATTATTTTCCTGTGGGACCAGTGCAATGATGGAACTCAATGAGTTCTCTCGAGCTCAGCACGTGCACAGTTCACAGTTGTCCCTGAAGTACAAAATGGTACCTGACATACTACCACTACTGTCAATTTTGAGGGCTACTTGGACTATCTTGGGTAGAACCCATAGGTTGCCAACTGAGCCATAAATGAGTTCATCTCCTGCTCAGTGCATGCACAGTACTGTGTTCAGAGCTTTTGCCCTCCTACACAAAATGGTGCCTGATACACCTCTAGGGGGCAGACTGAGCTGTGAAATCCACCCTGTTACCATACTGCCTGTCTGGGACCTGTTGCTGTGTCTCTACTTCTGGTCAAATCAAACAGACCAGCAGGATGGGCAATTCTTTGTCTGGGTTCACCTCCTATCTCCTGGTGAATGTCCATTCCCACCTTGTTGCTGGTGGAGTTTTGACTCCTGGTGCAGTTCAGATCTCCTCTTGCTGAATGCCACTGTGGTATTGGTCACTGCAAAACCAATTTTTGTGATGCTGTTTTCCATGTCTGTCAGTCTCCAGTTACCCTTCTGCTGTTGTTCTGTCTTCTCCTATTTCTTGGATGTGACATTTCTGCTTCACACTGGCTAATGTTTCTCCTTCTGTTTAAATGTGTCCCTACTCTATTCCACCATCTTGATTCTCCTATGCATTCCTTTTTCAATGGGCATCTGGATTGTTTCCATATCTTCACTATTGGTGGATTGTGCTGCAATAAATATAGGGTTGTAGATCACTTTCTCATATGCAGAATTCACTTCATTTCAATGTAGTCCCAGGAGTGGGATAGCTTGGCCAAATGGTAGATCAATTTTTAGTTGTCTTAGTGGTCTCCATACTGACTTTCATAGTGACTGTACTACTATGCACTCCCACCAACAGTGGAGTAGGATTCTCTCCCCACCCCCCTGCCAGCAGGGTATGTTAGTAGAAAATAAATGTAGGTCATTCTCAATGGAATTAAGTGGAACTGCAATGTGGTTTTTATTTGTATTTCTATGATAGCTAAGGAACCTGAGCATTTTTTTCATAAGTTTATTGGCCATTTGAAATTTTGAAAAAAATGCATGTTCATTTCCTGGTGTGTTTCTAGTTTCTTGATGTAGTTACTTGATATAGGCAATAAACTTTCTTTTTAACATTGCCTTGACCATGTTACACAAGTTTTACATGTTGCGTTGATGCTTTCATTTGTTTAAACACCCGTTTTATTGTATGCCTGCAGTGACTGGGGATAAAATGAAGCTGTGAACCAGGAACTCAATATAGATCTCCTAGGTGGTGGCAGGAATCCAATTACTTAACCAGACTCTGCTGCATCCCAGGACTTCTATTAGCTGAAAGCTGGATTCCAAAATCTTTCCTAAGGAGTATAATTGGAGAGACAAGCATGTTAAATGTCGGCCAAACACTCACCCTGTAATATATTTTCAAGTACTTACATTTTCAGATTTCCTAAAAGAGAATACTGCAGAGTTATGAGAAGATCAGAGAAAATGCAAAGTGAACATTTTGTGCATGGATCATTTCAGGTGGCAATCTTATAACAAGCATGTAGGTCATTTTCCCAAAAGCTACTTGACCTCAGTCTTTCTTCTGGTATGGAGATGTGTTCATGCTCACAGAGTTTCAATGGTCTATGAGAAACAACCCGCAAACATTGAGTTGCTCCTGATGGTGTTTGATGGTAATCCCTCCTTATGTTGAAGAGGGTAAAAAATCTAATGCAATCATCTAAAAGCTTTATTTGCTAGGGGAATTTAGTTTGGCTTATGCACCTTTTAAGACCTGTTGGTTGAATCAGAGGTCAAGAAACATTTATGTAAGGAATCTTCCATAACATTCTTTCAGCTTGGCGAGCAGAAAGTGCCCTGATGCCAGGTTTCCCCTCTTTGGAGTATTACATTTGTGTATGGCTTCATTTGACTTCTCTCTAAACAGTGAATTGTTTTCAGAAAATGCAGATAACATCATGTGAGTTTAGAGCTGTTTGTGTTTTCTTTTATTTCTTTTTCAGTGATTTTTTTTTCTATTCTGGTTTATCAAAAGGCACTGGTTTTTAAACCTTGATCATGTTAAGAATTAGTACTATGAAAGTTTTGTATTGGACAAATATGTTTGCTTTAAGCATATTCCTGAAGGGGAAGGACTTGCATTTCCCAAGATATGTTTTACAAACCTTTGCCTTTGAATAGTGATTATTAAGATGGCCATAATTCTCATTTTATGCCAACATTCTGCAGTTTCACAACTCCAGGTAATTCTAGGAATGCTGTGATCAGAGCTCAGATCCTTTCATTTCATCCCAACTTGAAGTGAATTTGGAATCAGAAGCCTGAATCTGTTCAGCTCATGGGCATGGAGGAAGCCTTGGCAAATGGGGGGCCCTTCTGCTGAGAACTTACTTAGGGCTTGTTTGCATTCTAGTATGGAAGCCAGAGGGAGGCAATCTTGGGAATATTTTGGGGGAACTATCAACTCAATTCCAAGTGATGGTGCTAAATCACTGACTCTCTAAGTCTAGAGAGATCACGGGAGAGTAGAAAGGCTAATTTGCCTTCTCTTGCCTCTGTAATTCTGCAATGTTTGGTACCCTACCTTCTCATCACAGGCCCCAAGTACTGATAATCATTTACCTCCAAGTTCCTTTGATGCTATCTTAACACAAAGAATGTACAGTTGCCCAGAAGATAAGGAATGAGTTGAGCTTTTGGAATTTATACCCAGTAAATACAGAAGCAGAAGTGCTAGGGAGGAGACAGATGAACATTTGAATTAAATTATAGGAATACTTAAGGGCTACACAGAACAGATTCCCTGTAGCTTAAAAACATGCTTTTAGAACCAACCCGAACCAACCCATTCAGTCTGTGAAGTCATGGTTGCAGGTGTGACACAAGTTAGGGGATCCAGAAGACCAAGTATGAAAAGCAGTGTCAAAGAGCAAAATGGGGACTAAAAGGGAGAGATAAAATTGAAGAGTAATTACAGGGGCCCGAGTATCTGAGCAATGGGCACTCAGAAGGCAGCAAAAGAACAGATGCAGGAACATCAATAGTTAAATCCTATGGAGAGGGAGAAGGAGAGAAAAAGAGAGGAAGAGGGAGGGAGGAAGGGAGAGAGAGAAAGAGAGAGAGAGAGAGAGAGAAATTGATCAATTTTCATCTGGCAGCCAGCAGGGAAGGGATACCTTCAGTCCCAGGAAAATGCCAGGAACTAGATCTCGCCAGTAATTTGGATTAGCCTATAATAGGATTCTCCTAGGTTTTTCACAAAAACGCATCTCAGCTGTTATCTTCATAGTGGCATTCTAAGCAGAGATTCCAGCTGACGGTGGCCAGACTTCGGATATACAGCCCCGAGAGCTAATACTTTGGTGCTGCCCTACACTGCCAGTTTTGTGATCATTCGTTTTGTCACGAAGACTTTATGTCTTTCATAGTTTGTCACTAAGATAAAACAGTTTTCTAAGCTCAGTGTAATTTGACAAAAATTTAAAACCAGTTTATGATGAACCAGATAGAAGATTTCCAAATGAAATAAACACAGAAAAAATACATTTGGAGGCTCTTGGTAGGTTGTGGAAAGGTACTCTCTGGGTGGTTCATTTTTATAAATGAATACTTTGCACATGAGAAGTACATAGAGTATTCCTGACTCTTCTCCATCTGACCCTTATGAAGTGTCACCTTGACACAAGTTAGTGTGGAGATTTTTCACTATAATCCTATAAGTAACAAAGAACTTGTAAGTCTTTTACAGAGGTTGATCTGTTTGCTGAACTTCCTCTTATTTTATTCTTGTAATAGTTCAGATTAAAATACATTTTATTGTAATCATGTAATCACCTCACCCTCTCTAGCCTTTCCTCACTATTATTGTTTATATTTTTCTAGACTCTTACAAATGCAACCAAGCCATCTTATTCTCATTCACAACATAAGTAATATAGCATTTCTGAAACAATTTAGATACAACTTCTGGTGTAATAAATTCCAAGGTTGTTTCATTAAAAGACATTTTGGATTTTGCAAATCTTGTGAGACAGTGTAAACTGGTAAACAGAACGTTGTGCAATATTAAAAGCTAGAGAACTGAATTCAGTCTTTAAATTTCAATAACTAGTATTCACACTTTGGACAAATCTTTTTCCTCTCCTTTCCAGGATGTCTGTGACTATTTCAAGGGAGCATTTTCATGATGTAGAAACCTAGGTCATCCTAGGGTTACAGGGCGTGCTTCAGTGATAGAAATATCAGGAGGCAGGGCCCAGCACAGTAACCTAGTAGCTAAAGTCCTTTTCTTGCCTGCACCAACTTGCCTGGGTGCCAGTTCATGTCCCGACCAAAGCCTTGGGATCCTGCACCTATGTGGGAGACCCAGAAGAAGCACCTGGCTCCTGTCTTCAGATCGGTGCAGCTCTGGCCGTTGCGGCTGCTTGGGGAGTGAATCATCAGACGGAAGATCTTCCTTTCTGTCTTTCCTCCTCTCTGTATACCTGACTTTCCAATAAAATGAAATAAATCTTTAAAAAAGAAATATCAGGAGGCAAGGGGTAACTTTTGGATGCCTAGTCCCGTCTTCATTGATGCAGTTGTTTTATCTGTTCCCTTCACTAAGCTGATTCAAATATAGGCTCCTTTCCCTAGACTGTGGTTTCTTATTTCTGAATTGAGTAATTGAAGAGACTCAGACTGGAGACCCAGGACAGAGTCACCATTCAAATCCAGTCAACTTCTTGGTCTCTGTTCTGCTAAGGGTTTTTACTGATTGGATGAGTCCCACCCATATTCTTTACTTAATATCTTCTGACGTCAATATTAACTTCATCCACAATGATATTTTCATATAAACATCCAGAATAATGCTTAACCAAGTATCTAAGTACTATGGCCCACTATAGAAGGCACATAAAATTACATAATTACATAAAATTACATCACATCCTGTGAAGAAAAACAATGACATTAGAGCTCCGTGCCTATTCCTTTGCCAATAGACGGAATAAGTAGGATAAATGGTTGAGTGGATTTTATTTTATAGAAGGCAGTAAAGTAAGAAAAATGAAAGTTTCACTTGGATGAGAAGAAAAGCATGATTTTTAAAAGTTAGAATGGCTTTTAAGTTAAATCCCTTAAGAAAAAATTATTTTTTTCTGATTAAATTGTTGGGTCCTGTGAAGCTGACATGGTGACATGGAAGATAAAGCTACAGCCTACAATATTGTTATTCCCTATGGACTTAAGTTTGTGTCTAGCTGCTCTTCTTCTGATCTAGTTTCCTGGTGATGGATTGGGGAAAGCAGTGGAAGATAGCCCACGCACTTGTCCCCCTGCACCCATGTGGGAAACCTAGATGAAGATCTTGGCTTTGGCCTGGAGAGGAAACCAAATAGAATATCTTTCTTACTTTCTCTTATCTCTGTAACTCTGACTTTCAAATAAATAAAAATTTTCCAAAATTATGAGTAAAATCATATATGTTGATTAAAAATGTTGTGCCCAGAGTTATAGCAAATCCTTTTTCCGAATGATACATTGAAAATAGATTTTTTTAAAAGATAAAGTGACAGGGCCCGGCGCGGTGGTGCAGTGGTTAAGGTCCTCGCCTTGCACGCTCGGGATCCCAAGTGGGCGCCGGTTCTATCCCGGCAGCCCTGCTTCCCTTCCAGCTCCCTGTCTGTGGCCCGGGAAGGCAGTCGAGGATGGCCCAAAGCTTTGGGACCTTGCACCCGCATGGGAGACCTGGAAGAGGCTCCTGGCTTCGGATCGGTGTAGCATCGGCGGTTGTGCTCACTTGGGGAGTGAATCATTGGACAGAAGATCTTCCTCTCTCTCTCTCCTCTCTGTATATCCGCCTTTCCAATAAAAAATAATAAAAATAAATCTTTTTTTTAAAAAAAAGATAAAGTTACAGAGAGCAGAAGAGACAGAGAGAGAGATCCTTCACCCACTAGTTCACTCCCCAAATGGCTGCAATGGCCTGAGTTGGACTAATTGAAAGCCAGGAGCCAGGAGCTTCTGCTTCATCTCCCACATGTGTACAGGAGCCCAAGGACTTAGGCCATTCTTTGCTGTATCTCTGAGTGCATTAGCAGGGAGCTGGATTGGAAGTGGTGCATCCAGGACTAGAACTGCACCCATATGGGATGCTGGCTCCATGACATGGGGCCCGCTAAATGATACCTTTTGTTGAGCAACTGTCTCTGTCGTCCTAGAGATCCATGGGTTAACTCAAGTGGCAACCTTTAGTAAGTCGTTCCTTTTTGCCTTCCAGTTTTTCCTAGCTCTTATCTAACTTTTCTTTGTTAGTGCTCCCATCTTTGTTCATTTGTAGCTATTATCTTCAGCAACTTTTTCAGACATTGTGGCATTTGGTAAGAAATAGATGGACAAAATCTTGGTAGATTGTTTGATATAAGTATTATATATATGTATGATATATATGTATGGATATATGTTTACATTTGTTCATTTGGAAATTATTTGAAATGAGAGAAGAGGCAAGGTTATCTCATGTCATTGATAAATAGATTAGGGAATCAAATATTTAGCTTTATTGGTAAGCCTAATGAAAAAAAGAAAAGGTTTCTTTTTCTCTGAGGTCCACATGAAATTTATGCAATTTACCAATGTATGTCACTGAATTAAAACAGTCCGTGTAGCTGTGGCTTCTCTTGAAGTACATTTTCTGCCACCGGATGTCTTAATGCTTGTTAAATTGTTCAGTTTTATCTCTCAAGAGTTCTGGAGCTAACCAGATTTGAAATGCCTTAAAAAAAAGAAGTGTTTTATCCTGAAATGACATGCAAGATATGTTTGCTTATAATCACACCAGATTCCCCAGACAGCAACAACAAAGTTTCTCAAGGTCTCTGAAGAGCTCATTTGTATTCTTCCGACATGATTTCTTGCCGAAGAACTGCCGGCTTCTTGTGCTGGGCCAAGGGTATAACTGATTTATCTACGTGTAGCCGGCTGCCTCAAGACACTGATGTTTTATCTTTCGGAAAAAAGAGATGATGCATGAGGCATCAGTAATATTTTTGAAAAGTGAAAATATCTGGTAGAAAACTCTGGAATAGAGAGCAAAAGAATTTAATGCTGCCACAGTAATTAACTGGTAGGAATAAGTAGTTAGTCAAGGTTATAGCGAAGAGCATAATCTCCTGAGCAATGATACTGCCTTCATCTCTTGGAGATAGACCCACTCAAAGCATCAGCAGCTTTGGAGAAAGACCCCAGGGCCTGTCCAGTAACCTGATTTGCATCACTTTGGAGGTGAGAATGGTGATGTTCAGAGGTGCCTTTGAGATGGTTCTAGCTACCTTTGAGATGGGTGAATTCTCCCCTCCCCCACACATGCCTTCTCTAGACATAAATGGTGAAATGAGTGGATTTTAAAACTTTGAGTACAGCATTCTGTAGTTAATGTTTCTGCCTCTACAGGACATTTTTTTTCTCTCCTGCTCTTTTCCCAGCTTTGTTAAAACTTTAAGGACTGTTCCTTATTTTTTTTGTGTCTCTGGAAACTCACATTGCCTTGGAATAGGAGTGAATGTCCAAGGCATGTTTGTCAAATTGGGCTAAATTAATTTCTTCATATTTCTGGACTCTCATCTGTTTTTTGCCTAAGCTGCTCTTGTGGAATTTGGGGATTACTACAATTGATATCTTTTTAAAGCCCAGAAAGCAGCAGGCAGCTAAGCAGCAGTCACATAAATAGTAACACCATCTGTTTTTATGAAATCACCCTAGAAGAGAAGACTTGGAGGAAATTTTCAGGATTGGATAACTACCACTTGTACACTAAGTTTGAGTCTACAGAAGCAGTGACACCATTTCAGGGTCTATCAAAAGAGAGTAAATGTTAATTTCTAGTGGGCTTAATGCAATTTAAATTTCCCAGAATGTCTTTCCTAATCTCTCTCCTGAAGCCAGCCAAGCAATTCTTAATCTTCTGTTGTGCTCATACATTATTGTTCTGCTTTACCAGACTCAAGCCAAATGGTCTACAAGTGGTTATTCCTGGTATTGACCTTGTGAGGGGTTGGAAACAGAGATCAGAAATCAAAAATATGACATGCCTTTAAAAGGAATCTGTTCCATTACGAAATGACACCCCAAATCTGGTCTATATATCACTGGTTTTATGGAATGTCTTTAGTGCACTGCTTGTATTGAAGCATGATTAGCTAGCAGGACTCCCAGAACTGAGGAAAGCTAGTTTATTTCTGGGCGCAGTTTATTTTGCCATAGGATCAGATCAGAATCAGTAGTGGAGAAAGGCACTCAAGGCAAAGATCCAGCAGACCCAAGGATTCTGGTTGGTTCCTTTCAGAAGTGTCGTGTGGGCAGTGCTCAGAAACAACATGTGATAACATACATGGAGTATTCCTGACTGTGGAAACTTTATTGGCATGGGCCTCATGGCTGGCCCATGCTCTTCCTGGGGCCAGGCTGACACCACATGGCTCAAAACCCCCGCCACAAATCACACTGTCAGCATAAACTACCTGGTATAATCCAAGATCCTATGCAAATACAATGGTCTTCAAATGTAAGGTATTCCATGGGTGCAGTGGTTACCCAGGAACTTGGCAAGGGCAAAGCGTCTGTTGGAATGAGTTAGGGTATAGATGACACAGCAAAGCTGAGTTAATCCTTCATTGCAGCAATATTAATAGGAAAGCTATACAGCTTCGGCAATTGCACATTAGGCATAGATTTTGGGATTCTCTTGAAAAACTGTGGGGTCTGACCAGTGCTTTCACCTGGCTGCCATTGGCTGAGCTGAGCAGCTCTTCTGGTCTTCCATTCTAGTTTGCCATGGTCCTTTAGGATAATACTCACTGTGTTTCACTCAGTTATATGACTTTCACACTTCTGCGGAGTGTTAAATTAGAGACAGCATGGACACCTACAAATCCTGCTTTGCTTCCAGTCCAGATCTCTGCTAATGTGTTCTGAGAGGCAGCAGATAATGACCCAAGTGCTTGGTTTCCAGCCACTTGCATGTGGGATTGAGATGGAATTCCCGGCCCATGGCATTGGCCTGACCTCGTCTTACCTATCGTGGGCACTTAGGGAATGAAGCAGAGGATGGACATTCCTTCTCTCTCTTCCTCCTTCATTCTCTATAACTCTGCCTTTCAAGTAAATTAAATGTATAAGTAGTTTTTTTAAAAAAAGGAATAGGGTCAACTAAAGGAGTGAGAAGAAGCAGAAGGTTCCTCTGGAACAGTTTTTTTTTTTGCAAAATGTTTTAGTCCAGACATTACTACAAACATTTATTTATTTTTATTTTTTTTCAGATTACCTTATCTGTATCATTTCTCAATGATTCTCAACAAGATTAAAGAAATAAACATTGCATCTTCTTTTGATAAGGTCCTATTCAATGTCACAAAGAAACTTGAGTTTGAGAATAAGAACCTAAACTTTTAGATTAAGATAGCAAATCTTAGCTCACTTCTAGCATTTTTATGTTTCGAGTTAGGTTGCAATGATGGTAGGCCTTAGACCCAAAATGCCATATAGTCAGATTTTTGCCAAGTAGTAACTTTGCCAAGTAATTTTTGGCAAAGTAATTTTTGCCAAGTAGAAACTTTGGTTTCACTTACAGATACTTTTTTGCATTCTCACTCTATGTAGGTTATATTTTTCTTTTGCTTCTCTTATTGAATTGGTATATTTGTACCCTCATGGCATTTGTATCTGCTGGTAAACATCTGGAATCTCTTTATAGATCTTGATATGACAATTACATAAATCATAACACCGTTCAAGATTTCTATTGATAATGATTTCTAGATTGTGCCTTGAGAAAGGGAGTAGGCATTACATGCACTGTTTCTTGCCCTAACTTGAAATTGTCCTTAAATTTTCCTGTGTATGGCTTTTCTTCATAGTATCAAATCCTGTGGTCCATGTAGAGGAAGGAAAGATTTGCATAGTGAGTTGACGTTACAGATTTTAGTTCTTTTATTAACACTTATTTTGAGAAAAAAACTCCACTAGTTTCCTAACTTAAAAAGTAGTGATTAATGAAAGAATTTGGGGGCTGATGTTGTGATGTAGGCTCCTGTTATTGTCTCAGCTGGCCTGCTTCCAACCCAGCTCCCTGCTAATGGCCTGGGAAAGCAGCAGAAGATAATCCGAGTATTTGGGCTCCTTCCACATGCATGAGACACCCACATGAAACTCCTGGCTTCTGCCTGGCTCAGCCCTGGCTGCCGTGGTCTCTTGGAGGAGTGAACCAGTGAATGAAATCTCTCTCCCTCTCTGTCTTTTCCTTCCTCTTTGTAGCTCTGACTTTCAAATAAACAAACAAATCCTAACAAAATAGTCAAGGAAACATGGCATTTAAAATAGAACTTGTGGTTATAATATGATAAATTATTCTAGTGTGCAAAAATTGTAAAAAAAAATTAGGGAATACTGTATTAAGTATGATAAAGTAAAAAGCAAGATCTTTGTCTAGAATTAGTAATTATCAAATGCTTAAGTTCTATGAATAGTGATACACCTAAAGCCATTAAAAAGCCAATTTAGTGCTGAAAGTCTTACATAAATCTAAACTTGCTATATTTTTTCACCTCCAACCTTTTTCTCCCTCCACTGAAAAAATTGTTTTTGTAATGTGATTTTGTATAATCGAGTTTTTAAAATATAAGGATCACTTTGTAACAGAACAGATGAGATTTAATGTGACACTAATGGTATACACAGACTAGAAAGAGACAGGGAAAAATATTTGTGAATATTTGAGGCATTTCCTTTAAACCTTGAGATTTTGTCTTACAAGCCAACTTTGGCCTATTAGTAATTCATTACTTTTGACAATTAAAAGTTGGAAAATGATTTCTTTGTTTCAAAAGTTTATATCAAACAAGTACTTGCACTTAATATGTGCTGTCCGCATAAATTAAACATGACAGTGTACATATGGTTGTATGTGTGGTTAATCTTTTATTCTCCCAATGCTCTCCATCTCTACACTCAAATGGCATTTATTTTAAGGTTTCTTTTCTTTCTCTGCTCAGCTAGCAGGGCTCCTATTGGATGATAAATGTGATGGAAATCATGTATAAAAATACAGTTGGCAAAGGAGCAGGGGAAAAAGGGTGGAAGATGTTCTGTGTCAAGGGAAGGGATATTTTGTGTGCAAGAACTCCAGAAGGCAATAAGATGTTGGGTAGTATTTCTCCATCATTTGAAGGAATGTCATGAAATGTGTTAATCATTAAGGGAGCCAACCCCTTTTGGACCTCTCATTCATGTGCTATCTTTAAGTAAATCTGAAGCTGGTACTTAGCCTGCTGGAGATTTCCTGCTGACAATGAAGAAAAAGAGTCACTATTTTTAATGATGTTATTGTGAACCCTTTGTGAGTAGGGCACACTGCCTGCATTTGAGAACTATTTTACTGCTTTTATTTCAGGAATGTTAACAGCATATTCAGTTTTGAAAGGCTTCCAGTGAATGGGCTTAAGGGGGGCTGGCGCTGAAGTCGAGGAGTGAAAGGGATAAACTAGACAATTCTCTTTCCTGACCTCGCCAGAAAGTTTTCTGTAGTTCAAATTCTCCTTCTAGACAAAGTATCATAAGAATCATGGCATTTATCTTTCAAAATACACCTTAATTACATAGGGAAAAGCCTGATCATTTTGTAACATTGGAAAGGTATAGTGCTAGCATTTAGAGAAAATGCCTAGGTCATTTTTAAGTGAAGCTAGATAAGCTTTGTATTTTAAATTTGCATGTATTTTGTTTGAGAGTTCTAGAGAGAAGGAGAGATCTTCCATTTACTTGCTCATTCCACAAATGCTTGCAATAGCTTGTGCTACCCCAGGCTGAAGCCAGGAGCAGCTAGACTGGAGCCTCCTTCATGGATGGCAGAGACCTCAACACTTCACCCACTCTCTGCTGCCTCCCGGGATGCGCATTATCAGGAAATTAGACTCAGTTGCCAACCTGTGTAATCCAGGCGCTCCAATACGGGAGCCCAAGTGATTTCTTGACAAACATGTTAAATGATCACACCATGCTCTTTGTTCTAAATTCTGTTACTCTTGAGGATATATATCTTCATAGAACCTTAGATGCATATATATGTACACACACACACAATCTCCAAAAAGCATTTTTCTCACAAATGCAACTCTCAGAGTCCGTATGGCATTTACTTATACGGATATTCCTCAAATGACCTGATCAGCTTAACATACATTCTGGAGAAGTGGGCAAAGCTGAGCCCTTCAAGACTACCACCTATATTATGTTTGAATTTCCTCCTGTTGATGTGGTGCTTGGCATGTAACAGGTATATCAGTGTTTTAGCTTGACCAACTGGGAAAGAAGAATGCACAAATACTACCCTTGACATATACATGGATTACCTCATTCGATTTTCAAACCTCAACTGGGTACCATTTTAATCTGTTTAATGGCAGGTAACGTAGCTTGCCCAAGGCCATATAACATAATATAGAAGTTATAGGGATGGAATTTAAAAACAAATTCTTTTATCTCTTCTACTAACTTGCTTTTGCTGCAGCTTCTGATGTGTGCACTCTTGGAAAGTTCCAAGTCTGTAGCGAGAGCGCTGTGTAAGATGTCCTGGTTTTGCTGTCACAGCCCAGTTGTCCTCATGTGTGCTCTGAGTTTCTGCCTTGGACAGATTTCTTTTTTCTTTTTTAAGAAAGCAAACATGTCCAAATGGTAAAGGAAGCTAAGAAGCATTGGAAATCTCTTCTTTTTTGAGAAAGCTTCTGAATGTGGGGGAAGAAGCAGCTAGTGATTTGAGAAGCGGGGCATAGATAAGCTTGGTGGGTGGCTGTTGACAGGGCCAATTGCATCACTTGTTCTCATAGTGAAACCATCTCCATTTCACTGAAGTCGCTGCTTGGTGTTCTAAGTTTAGGTTTTTGTTAAGCCGCTTTGAAGCAGTTTCTCAGGAAACCAGTCACACAGGGTTCTTAGGTCAGTTATTAGAACGTTGTGTGTACTGTTGTAACAAAATGGGAAAAATCTGACAGAGGGTGTGAGTTTGGGGGGAGGATATCCCAGCCTATACAAAATTGTAAATAATAATAATAATATAAATAATAATAATAATAAATAAAAAAGAAAGTTGTGTGTAAATGAAGAGAAACTGTTGTGTGCTTGGGGCGGGGGACAGATGGGAAGGGGCAGTTTCAATGCCCCCAGTAGGAATGGCCTGCGTATTTATTCCTTTCACATCTCTCACTAGGAAAATGAGCCTTTTTATGGTCCTCAAAAAAGTGCAAGAAGAAAACTCACAGTTTTTAGTTATTAAAGTTCCGTGCATACATAGCTATTTAATGTCTTCCTCAGAAACCTCTAGGATAACTAATGTGTCATGAAGTTAAATACCATGAAGTATTTGAGTCACATACATATATGGCAACTTGACAAGAACAGTGATCAATGTAAACATATTTAATAAAACTTTGGCCACATAGTTGTCACTCAAATTGTGAGATGCTCCCTGTTCTTGAGGGATGCACTTCAAGATTCCTAGTGAAGACCTGGTTTTGCATGCAGTGTGTGTGTGAGTGAGTGTATGTGTGTGTCTGTGTGGTGGGCGCATGTGGCTTGATACAGTGGTCTGAAAGTGATGGGATAATCCTGCAGTGAGCAGAGACCCTGACATCATTGTCATCTATATGAACTCTGGAAGGAGCGCAAGTGAAGGAGCCGGGAGGTGAAGTTTACCAAGAGCTTATCTAAGGAAAACGTAAGATCTTAAAGTCAGGCCAACAGTTCAGTTAAGACTCAGAATTGCTGGTCTTCGCTTCTGTACCAGTACCAGACTGTTTTGATGATCACTGCTCTGTAGCAGGTTGGGGTCTGGAATTGTGACTCCTCCAGCTCGATTTTTATTCTTCAGGATAGCGTTAGCTATTTGTGGTCTCTTGTGTCTCCAGATGAACTTTTGTATCTTGATTTCTATTTTTCTTTAAGATTTACTTACTTTTATTGCAAAGTCAGATATGTAGAGGAGGAAAGACAGAGACAAAGATCTTCCGTCTGATGATTCACTCCCCCACGTGGTTGCAATGGTCGGAGGTGAGCCAATCCAAAGCCAGGAGCCAGGTGCTTCTTCTGGGTCTCCCACGCAGGTACAGGGTCCCAAAGTTTTGGGCCATCCTTGACTGCTTTCTCAGGCCACAAGCAGGGAGCTGGATGGGAAGTGAGCTGCCGGGACTAGAACTGGTGCCCATATGGGATCCTGGCATGTTCAAGGCAGCGACTTTAGCCACTAGGCCATCAAGCCAAGACCTCTTCTTTTCTATTTTTGAGAAGAATATTGTTGAGATTCTGATTGGGATTGTGTTGAATCTGTATATTACTTTTGGTAATATGGACATTTTGACGATGTTGATCCTGTTGATCTAGGAACACAAGTTTCACCATTTTTCAAAGTCTTTTTTCTTTTAATGTTTTGTAATTTTCTTTTTAAAAAAAGATTGATTTTTTTTTAATTGGAAAGTCAGGTTTATAGAGAGTAGGAGAGACAGAAAGGTCCTCCATCTACTGGTTCACTGCTGAGTGGCTGCAGTGGTTGATGCTGAGCCGATCTGAAGCCAGGAGCCTCCTCTAGGTCTTCCACATTTGTGCAGAGTCCCAAGGCTTTGGGCTGTCCTGACTGCTTCCCCAGGCCACAAGCAGGGAGCTGGAAGGGAAGTGGAGAAGCCAGGATATGAAGTGGAGCCTGGTGCATGTAAGATGAGGACTTTAGCCATTAGGCTGCTGTGCCAGACCCTGTAGCACATATTTAATCAACATTTGTAGGGCAGATATGGTTGAGGTGAAGTCTTCCCATTTTTGTTTGATTTGGAAGTATTTTATTTAATTTTCCAATACAAAGGAAAGCTTTGTAAATTATGTTATTTTGGGCTGACATTTTTTTTTTCTTTTAGGATTTGGAATCCCATTCTTTTCTGGCCTGTAGGGTTTCCTTGGAGAAGTTAGCTGTGGGTCTTGTTGGTGTTCCTCTGTAAGTTACGTGATTTTTTTTGGTGTACATACTAAAGTATCTTTATGTTCAACTGAAGAGCTTGATTATGATATACCATGGCAAAGATTGCTTCTGATTGAGTTTATTAGGGATTCTCCTCCTTTTGTATTTGGCTTCCACTTCCTTTCTCTGTTGGAGAAGTTCTCATTTACTGTGTCTTTGAATATGTGTTTCAATCCAGATTCTCTTTGTGTTCATTTAGTAACTCTTATGACCCGAATGTTTGACTGTTTGATGATGTCATTTAATTTTGGATGATTTTCTTAGTTTTACTCGGTTCCTCTTCCATGTTTCTGATTTGCATTTCTTATGGAGTATCTTGTAGCCTTGAAATTCTTCTGCCACGCTCATTGTGTTATTGAGATTTTGTATTGTGTTTTTGATTTATTTTATTGTATTTTTCATTTCTTCATTTCTAATAACTCAGTTTGATTTTGTTTCAATGCTTTTTTTGCCTCAATTTCCTGTGTAAAGTATTCCTGAAACTCCTTTGTCTGCTTCTGGTTTTTTTGTTTTGTTTTGTTTTGTATTTTTAGATTTGTAATGATTTTTTTTTTAGAATTATTTGTCTGGTAGCTCTTTGATGTCTTCCTCAGCTAATTCTGAGATTGATTATCCTTTTGGTGCTTTGCAGTGGATGTGTCAGTGACCTCATTCATCCTGCCTGTGCCTCTTCTTTTGCTCTTGTCATTGCAATTCATATTCTTTTTGGAGCTGATTTATAAGCTGTGTTGCCCATAAGTCTACAGGTTGACTTTAGCAGTTCCATTCAGTGCCCCATTCTCTGTTTATGCCACTTGTGTCACTGCCTCCAGGGAGTTTCAGTCTTGACCTCTATGCTGTGCTCCTGCTATGGCTTCCACCACCAGGGCACCTGGATAGTTTCACTCTAACCCATATGATCCTGTGTTGTGGTCACAGTGTTGTCTGCTCAGCCATTTTCCCACTGATGGTTCTGCCAGTACCCAGGTTTAGCAAGACACCAGCTATATCTTTAAACTGGATCACAGGGCTGTCAGCAGTGCCTGTCGCTGTTGGCAGTGCATGAATTCCCTCCTCATCCCCCACCCCTTCCTGCCATGGTCTGCTAGCAGTTAGGTCTAGGGGCAACCTAGTTTGGATGCAACTTGTGGTATAACAACTCAATATTATTTTCCTGCTGTGACCTAATAAATAAACTGAGCCAGAAGTGGGTTCCCTCTGGATTTAGTACATGCACAGCTCATTGTTATACCTGCCACCACCCCTTGCTGTGGAGGCAGGCTTTGCCATAGTACTATGTGAGCTAATTTGTTGGATCATATGACAAGTCTATTTCTAGTTTTTAAAAAAGTCTTCATGCTGTTTTCCATAGTTGCTGCAATAATTTACATTCTCACCAAAAGCGTGTAAGTGTTCCCTTTTGTATGCTCACCAGCATGGCATTCTGACAGGAGTGAGAAAATATCTCATGTCAGTTTTGGTTCACATTTCTCTGTTTGGTAGTGATGTTGATCATTTTCTCATTATTTATTGCCCATTTATATTTCTTCTTTTTTAAGATTTATTTTTTATTTATTTGAAAGGCAGAGTTATGGAGGGGAGTTGGAGGAAAGAAGGAGGAAGGAAGGGAAGGAGAGGAGAGAGAGAGAGGCAGAAGAGAGATCCTTTCCCTGGTTCACTCCCGAAATGGCTTCAAGGGCTGGCATTTGAGCAGGCAGAACCCTGGACCCAGGAGCTTACTCTGGGTCTTTGAAGTGGATGACAAGGGCCCATGGTCTTGGGCCATCCACCACTGCCTCCCCAAGCACATTAACAGGAATCTGAATCAAAAGCGAAGCACCAGGACTCAAAACAACGCCAATATGCTGATGCTGCAGATGGTAGCTTAACTTAACGCATCACAACACTGTTCCCTGTATTTCTTCTTTTTAGTCCTGTCTATTGAACTTCTTTGCCTGTGCATAAATTGCATTGGTTGTTTTTTGTTGTTCAATTTTTTTTAAGTTGTTGATGCATTTGGAATTTCAAACCTTTGTCAGACAGTTGATTCACAATAGTTTTTTTGTGATTCTGTTGGAAGTTCCTTTAGTCTATTGATCATCTTCTTTGCTGGGTGAAAACTTCTGAGTTTAATATTGTTCCATCTGTTTGGTTTTGTTGCTTGTGCTTGGCGAGTCTTCTCTAAGAAGCCATCAGCCTACACCAATGCCTAGGAGTGCTTCCCCTAAGTTCTCTTCCAGAAATTTCAAGGTCTCAGGTCTCAAATTTAGATTTTCAAAATCTTGAGTTGATTTTTGTATATGGTCAGAGAAATGAATCTACTTTATTATTCTCTAAGCAGCCATGGAATCAAGTCATGCAGAGGTGAGACCTTGTGCTTCCAATTTCACTTCTTTTGCTATGTGTAAATGGTCTGGGTGTAGCAAAAATGTTTGTATCACCCATGAAATCTTGGAAAGTGTCCATATGGACTGAACTCAAGAATGGTTAAAGAGAGAAGGGAAAAACACTACTCTGGGTAAAATAAATCATAAGTTTTGTAAGTTCTCAAGAGGGGCATCGTGTACATTGATGATGAATTCTGCTGTCTTGGCATTAAGAGAAGTTGGGTCTGTGTGTGCGGGCAGACAATGGCATCAGTGAGGTTGACTGTGGGCACTGACCCCATTCTGGCTCTTCTGGGCTGCACATGCCTGAGTGTTTCCGCCCAGCTCAGGTATGCTTGTAATAGTTGGAGATTCTGGGATCGATTTCCTAGGCTTCAAACAGCCAAAAGCCAGAGTATTCATATTTCATTCCCAGCTTCACCACAAATCCAAGCTATTGCCAAATATCCCAGGACCTGAGTCCAGAGTTTATTCCTTACAGACTTTCTCGTAATGTGTTATTTTTGTGAATATCTTGGGATTGGATAACAGAATGTTTTAATTTAACCAAAAGGCAATAACAGATCATTAGATGCTACTTGTGTCTGTATAGGAACAGTGGTATTTTCAGGAAGAATTAGGAATACGAAAATAAGGAAGGGCTGCCAATTTCAGACAATAAAATCAGACTGCTGGGCAAATGAGTTCTGGGTAATACGTAGTTTACAATGTACTTTTAATACAGATCGGAGGATTCCAGTTGATCCGCTTGCAGATAGATTGTTTCTCTTGAACAATAAGGGCAGCAAATCCAATCCAGAAAGCAAGAATGCGCCGAAGAAGGTTAATGTGCTCTTCACGTTGCCATGGGCATGAGCAGCTCTGTGGGCTGCCTCGGGCTCTTGGTGACGGCTAGCAGAGGAAAGGAGCGAAGTATACTGGTGCAATGAAAACTTACCGGGAAGTTGAGACTTACAGTGTATTCTTGCAGAATGTCTGCCTTGTTTTTTTGGCATGATAATAATTTTGGACCAAGAAGTGATAAAGTCAAGGGTTGAAAATAGTGAATTGGTCAATTAGATTTCCAAAGACCCTGTCTTCTCCTATTCCATGTCACTCTCTTATTACCTTGGAGTTATCTCCTTTCGCATGATGGCTGCTCCTGCCTTACTAATTTCTGGAGGCTCTTCCAGATGTTAATGGTAAAATCAAAAGTTTTATTTTTTGTGGTAGTGTCCATGACAGATTATTGCACCAAATTTTCTCCTCCCAATTAATATCTGTAATTTCTTTTTAAAATTAATTCAACAAGTGATTTTATGATACAGTTCCATAACCTCTCAGTCTTCTCTTCTCCCTCCCCAAGTCCCATTCTTCCATTGATTCTGTCCTATATTATTATAATGGCAAAGTCCTTCAAAAACAGTCATAAGTCCAACATTCTGCTATTAAAGTGTATCCTGACATTGTAAATAAGGACAATGGCAGTGTCCAGCATTCTGTTGTCAAGATATATTTAACAGCTTCATTGGGAGACCATCTTTGGTTTGGAAGTAGAGATGCATGCTACTTCTTATTGTCACATATTGATAGTACAGTCTCTATAATACTGTTCCTCTAGATGACTATATGTACATGCAGGTTTACTTACATAAATGTTGATCTTATGTTTTGCATGAAGGTTGCCTTAGATTACAAAGAACACATGATGTTTGCCCTATTGGAGTTAGCTTTTTTAACTGAGCATAATATTTGCCCTATTGGAGTTAGCTTTTTAAAACTGAGCATAATGGCCTTTAGTTGAGATCATTTTGTTGCAAATGTAGGATTTTTGTGTGTGTGTTTTTTTAAAGATTTTATTTTTTTTATTGGAAAGGCGGATATACAGAGAGGAGAGACAGAGAGGAAGATCTTCCATCTGATGATTCACTCCCCAAGTGAGCGCAACGGCTGATGCTACACCGATCCAAAGCCAGGAGCCTCTTCTGGGTCTCCCACGCGGGTGCAGGGTCCCAAAGCCTTGGGCCATCCTCGACTGCTTTCCCGGGCCACAGGCAGGGAGCTGGAAGGGAAGCAGGGCTGCCGGGGATAGAACTGGCGCCCATATGGGATCCCGGGCGTGCAAGGTGAGGACCTTAACCACTTGCGCCACCACGCCAGGCCCCTTTTGTTTTGTTTTTAATGTCTGAATGGTATTCCACAGATAGATATACCACAGTTTATTTTTTTAAATTATTTTTTAAAATAATCTTACTTAATTGATTAAGGTACAAAGGGTCAAGGGCTACAGAAAAGTGGGTAACACCATTGTTTCCACACTAACATCATTTTCCCCCCTGTATCTGGGCTTAGGGGAGAAACAAAGAGAAAAGCCCCACCCAGCCTCCCACCCATCCCAGGTCCCTGATGTGAGGTACGCTCCGAGGGTCCTGCACATGCAGTTTTGATAGTTCAACAGTTCTGAAGTGCTGCCAATCTCACCATTCTGATCGCAATGAAATCTACTCAGAATCCACTGGCTGACAGTCTCTTCATGGTTGGGGTTCTGAGATCAGCAGTTCAGTTGGAGGGATCTCCAAAGAAATTTGATCTGAGGTGATCTCAAACCTGATTCTTGTGTGAATTTGCCAGTACAGGGTTTGGCACAGTCCGTCACCCCAGTCAGCTTATGCACATGCTAATAGTTGTAATTGCTGGGTCTGTTCTGTTTCCAGCCCTGTCATCCACTTGAACCAATGGGTGTTGTGGTCCAGCTCAATCCTACCCACTTCATACTCGGTCCTCAGGCAAACCAGTTGGAGCTGCAGCCTAGTTGGGGTGACTCGTCATAACCCCCACCAGTTCTGCCCCCTACCCTGGTTCCCATGCATGCCAGTATGTACCGCAGGCTTGTCCAGTCTGTCCCACATTCCATTTAGTTTTCATACATGTCAATGGGCATTGAAGCCTAGTTCAACCCAACCAACCTACTCTTCAGCCCACACACTTACTGGCAGGTGCCTTTCTGTCTAGCCATGTCTGTCCCTGTCCTAGTTTTCATGCTCTCCAGTGGGAGTGGTAACCCTGAAGGAGGTGCCCACTATCTCCCTTACTAGGCCAGTCCAACTTCTGGATTGTGCACTCTCCAGGTGGTTCTGGCATTTGACTTAACAGAATTAGCTCCCAGTGCCAGCCTCTGCCATCTGATGATGTGGCAAAGTCCAGCCAAACCACATCTACTCTAATTTTTGCTTGCACCAGTCGGGATAATCAGCCCACCATGGCCATTCCCTTGTCTAGCTCACATGAGGCCCACAGGTGTTATAGCCATGCCTAGTCTGGTCTGCCCCCATCCTGGCTCACACTTTCCAATGGAAGTAGTTGTCCAGCAGGGGAGCCCACATTCCCCTGCTGGCTTTGCCTCCTCCCCTCGGTTTTCACATGTGCTGTTTGGGTGCTGCCAGCACATCTGGTATGGCTAACCTCGCCTTGGCATTCCTTAATGTGTACTGATATTTGTCACAACTGAACCTGGCCTGACCCACACTCTGTTCTGGTGCTCGGATTCACCAGCGGGTGACGTGAATGGGTTCAGCCTGGTTTGCCCTCAACCAATGCCAAGTGTATGCCAGTGGGATAATTTTCATAGCCTGTTTTTGGCTGTTTCCTATTGTGCTTCTTGCACTTACCTGCAGAGACTGTGTCCTGCCTGAGAAATTGCCCAGGCTCCTCCATCAGAACCTCTCCCAGTGCCAGATTTCAAGCATACCAGTGGGTCCATGAGCCAGCCTTACTCAGTTCACCTCCTGTCCTAGCAGGAACAGTGGCTTTTCCTGACTGACCTTCAACCCAACCTGGTTCTTCCTGTTGAAAGTTTCAACCCAGCCACGGCTCATCCATACCCACATACAGCTCACTAATGGTAAAGTAAGGGCTGAGACCTAGCCTAGTCGGCCACACATCTCCCCTGGTCCACCAGAGCACAAGATGGTGCTGGAATCTAGGCCAGTTTGTAGATTCCAGTCCCAGTCCACAATTGTGCCGGGGAGACTACAACTATATCCTGATTAGAACACAGCCCCCATTCCAGCCCATGTGCTCCTTGGTGGGAAACTCACCGCAGCTAGGGTGTCCCCTCAGCTCCCCAACCAGGCCTATTCCCAGCCTTAGATCACCCGCAGGCCAGTGGTTGCTCTGACTCAGCTTGGCAGAGCCCCTCACCTGTCCTGGCCTCTGCCTTAGCTGCTGTGGCTTGGCATCCCTGGCTCACACAGATCAGTAGCTGCAAGGGCCTACTTGGCATGACCTGTGCTCCAGCCTGATTTCTGTTGTTTCTTGTGAGTTAAGGTTTGTTTGGCCCTGCCCATTCTGCCCCCTTCCAGTGGCAGCCCAGCTCACCCCACATCCTGTTTTAGGATGCACATTTGGGTGCTGCTGCCTTGACCTGCCCAGACTACCACAGTTTCTTTATCCACTCCTCTTTTGGTTGTTCATTATATGACTTGATTTTCTTTTGTTATTTTATTGGGATATTCTCTATGTTTGCTTTTGGTTTAGTTAGATATTACTCCTTTTCTCTGTCAAGGGAACCTCTATAAGTATAAGTTATAAGGCTAGAAGTGAAGAGGTGAATTCTTTCAGCTTTACTGTGAGTTTTGTTTCATTTTCAAAGTCAAAGGAAAGCTTTGCTGGGTATATTATTTTGAGTTGGCAATTTTTTCCTTTTAGAGTCTGGTATATGTCACTCCATTTTCTTATAGCCTGTAGAGTTTGCTCTGAGAGGTCAGCTGTGAGTTCGATTGAGGTTCTCTCAATATTAATTGATTTTTTTCATGCGCATATTTAAAGATCTTTTCCTTGTGTTTAACTGAAGAGAGCTTGATTATCATGTGCAACGGCAGAGGTTGCATTTGTTCAACACTACTAGGAGTTCTGTGCGGCTCCTGTATTTTGTTTCCTAATTCTTTCTCCGTATTAGGGAAGTTTTCATTTATTATCTCATTGAAAACATCTTTAAGCTCAGCTTCTCTTTCTGTGCTGTCTGGAGCTCCCATAACTCTTATATTCAGCCTTTTAATACTGTCCCTGAATTCTTAGATACTTTTCTTTGCTTGACTCATTCCTTTTCCAGTGATTGTTACCCAATTGTTGCAAGAAATGTCTTTCAATTCTGTGACTCTTTCTTTGTTTCACTTTTCCATTACTGAGGCTCTCCACTAAATTTTTAATTTGTGGCATTGTGTTTTTAATTTCTAATATATTAGCTTTCATCTGATTTCTCGTTGTTATTTTCTGTGTAACATTTTCCATTTCTTTGATGTCTTCCTTAGTTAACTCCAAAAAGCTTTTTGCTCATTTGTGAGGTAGGCATCAGTAATGTTCTTTGTGTCTCTGTCTCTTCTTTTGCTCCTGGTCATTGCACTTCCGGTTAGCAGACTCTTCTCCTTAGGGCAGGTTTCACCCATAGGTCTACAGGTCAATTTTATTCATTGTGTTTGGCATCCATTTCTTTATTTGCAGTTACTTGTGCCACTCCCTCCAGCAAGTTGTAGTCCCTGGCTCTTGAGCTAGGCCATCTTTTTTTCTAATATCTGTAATTTCCACAATAGCTCCCTGTACCTCTTCCTAAAGGGTGGCCCATAATCAAAACTGAGGCTCCTTACTGATGTTATTCTGAGTACCACACTTTGAGCACAAGAAAGGTCAGCACATTTCATGACTAATCTGCTTAGTTTTAGCTATGTAGCCAGAGAAATAAAAGGTGAATAAAACACAATAGGTGCCTTCAAGAAATTACCAAAGATGTTCTTGGGATGAAATTATTCTTGTCTTCTGGGAGGAGTGGGTCATTTGCTGTGACAGTGTGAGGCCCATATAAAGGGTATGAGTGTGAGATCCTGTGGGGCATGCTGACCCTGCCTCTGCTTCCCATTGTATTACGTAAGTGATGTCTTTCCTAATACACTTTGAGGTCCTTGCTCAGGAAATGAGTCTGACATGTGTCCACACATTTTGTTGGACCAGCCAGCTAATCTGACTATTCAAACCCAGGCTTGACAACCCTACTGGCTATGACCTTAGCACTTGTATTTGTTGCTGTAAACTACAATATCCTTGTCTGTGATCAGGCAGAAACAGCAGTCCCTCATGCCTTTATTATGTTGGAGAGGATTTAAGTGGATAAGCCATATACCTATGTTCCTGGTACATGGAAAGCAAGTACAACAGATAAAAATGGGTGTGCAACACAGCTTAGTCTTTATGTGAAAATGTGAAAGAGAAAGAAAATGGATTCAACTCCCAAAGCATAATGAATAGTGTAGGGCTCTCTTGATGTCTCAGAGATGTGCCATCTACTGGTTCACTTCCCGAATGTTCACAATAGACTGAGTTTGGCTGGGTGACGCTGAAGTCAGAAGCCTGGAACTCCACCTGGTCTCCTGCATTGCTGTCTAGGACACACGTGCTGAGCCATCACCTGCTGCCTCCAAGGATGCAGCACATTAGCAGGAAGCTTGGGTGAGACAAGCCAAAATTTGAACTCAGGCGCTTTTTTTGTTTGTTTTTATAAAACATCTTTTATTTATTTATTATTATTATTATTGTCATTTTATGATACAGCTTCATAGGCCCCTGGGATTCACTTATCCCCTCCCCAACCCTCTCCCCCCCATCCTCTCTATCATTACTTAAGTATAGTTCTTCATACACAGTCATATGTCCATTATTGTGGGCATGGACAATGGCAGAGAGTCCAGCATCCTATTGTCATATAGTTAACAGTTTCATTGGGAGTCCATCTTTAGTCTGGAAGTAGAGATGCATACTGCATTGTATGCTCACATCTGGATATGATAGTCTCCATTTAACAGTTAATATACCTCTCCTTAAATGAAAAGCCACAATACAAAATCAACAATAGGAAGAAAAGTAGAAATTAACAGCACCATGAAGGTAAATAAGATGCTACTGAATGACTAATGTGTTGCTGAAAAAGCATCTGCTGGCTCACTCCCTAAATGGCTACAAAGGCTAGAGCTGAGCAGATCTGAAGCCAGGAGCCTGGAGTTTTGTTTGTTTGTTTGTTTTTTTTTTGGGGGGGGGGTGTCTCTCATGTGGGTACTGGGGCCAAAGTACTTGAGCCATCCTCTGTTGCCATCCCAGGCCATTAGCAGGGAACTGGATTGGACATGGAGCAGCTGGGACACAAACCAGAGCCCATATTGGGATGTTGGAGCCTCAGGCAGAAACTAGCTATTCCAATGTGCCTGCCTAATTATACCTCAAACTTCTGTGATGTAACCTTAATTAATAATCCATATATGAGTGAAATCATGTGTTGCTTGTTTTTCTATGCATGACTTACCTCACTTACTGACTTCCACTTCTATTCTTGTTGTTGCAAATGGCAAGATTTCACCCTTTCTATGGATGAGTGGTATTCCATTGCATGTGTAGGTGCTACATTGCTTTTCACAGTCCTTAGTGGATGGACTCCTAGGTTGTTTACATCTCTTGGCTGTTGTGAATAGTGATGCAGTTGACATGGGAATAGTATTGAGCCTTTGACAAACAGATTTAATTTCCATAGTTATATACCCAGTAGTGCAATCGCTGGACCATACAGTCCTTCTATTTTTGGTTATTTGAGGAATATCCATACTGTTCACTACAATGATCGTGCTAATTTATATTCCTGCTAAAGCATATATCCCTTCTGCCCTTGCCAACACTAGTTTTCTATTTGATAGCAACAATTATGCTAGAGGGAGGTGATGTCTCAGTGTAGCTTTAATTTGCCTTTCTGATGTTAAGTGGTGTTGAGATTTTCTTTAGCTACCTGCAGCTATCTGTATGAGAAATATCTGTTTAGCTCTACTGTCTATATTTTAAAGTTGCATTTTTTTCTTTGCTGTTGATTTGTTTGAATTCCAAATATATTCTGGCTGTTGGCCCCTTGTCAGTTGCGTGGTTTATAGATATTTTCTGCTGTTCTGTATGATTATTTTTTCTCTCTAATGATTGTTCCGTTTGTTGTGCAGAGCTCTTTAGTTTGGTGTAATCCCATTGTCTAGTTTTGCTTTTGTTTCCTGTTTTATTTTTGGCACCTGACACCCTACATCCTTGCCTGTTCCTGTGTCCTGAAGTATTTTCCCTAGCTCTACTTCCAGGACTTTGTAAACTTCAGCTCTTACATTTAGATCTTTAGTCCATTTTGAACTGAGTTTTACACATGGGGAGAGGTAGGGTCTGGTTTTATTCTTATTCGCATGATACTCACTGATGGTTTTTTAGAAGGGGAAAAGTATTGATCTGTCTCATTTTATACCTGTAAGTCTCTTCTGGACAGCTAAAGCAGCTTGAAGAAACTGAAGACAGAATGTGAGGGGAAGCTAATCTTGTCCCTTGTATCTCTGTCTGTAAATGCTAGTTGGAGTGCTGAAAACCATAGCCTGTAGGGGGTGGTGGTTACATGCTAATCCAGAGAGTAGGCTAGTGTTGACTGGATTCTACAGTTTGGTGTATGAAGGGCAGGACTTTAGTTATATTCCTCAGAAATGATTAATGCATTTTATCAAATTTAAGATGTTACTGGTTATAGAATGCATCATTGCTTTAATCATAGCCAAAATGTCTCTTACCAGTCATTTCAATTGTGAGACACATCAATATTAGAGATGTCAGAATATTAAAAATGTGTTTTTCAGTCAATGACATATAGCATATTAGATAATTAGAACAGTGTAAGCTGAGAATTGAATGAAACAAAGAGCTTTTTATCTTAGTGCTCTTAAGAGATTGATCCTTCTAATAATCAGATATCAGTTTTTTTTTAAAGGTTTATTTATTTTTATTACTAAGTCAGATATACAGAGAGAAGGAGAAACAGAGGGGAAGATCTTCCATCCAATGATTCACTCCCCAGGTGAGCGCAATGGCTGATGCTATGCCAATCCAAAGCCAGGAGCCAGGAACTTCTTCCGGGTATCCCACATGGGTGCAGGGTCCCAGAGCTTTGGGTCATCCTCAATTGCTTTCCCAGGCCACAAGCAGGGAACTAGATGGGAAGTGGAGCTGCTGGGATTAGAGCTGGCGCCCGTATGGGATCCCGGCATGTTCAAGGTGAGGACTTTAGCCGCTAGGCCATGCTGCCGGGCCCCAGATGTCAGTTTTCAAAATAAATGATGTAACTGAAAATATTTATTTCAACTCTGGTTTAATCATCATAGTTTTAAAGTGCAACATTCACTTCACCTAATTTATGTGTCATGTGGGAGAGCTTTGTAGTTTCATGTGCTTTAACATCAGCTCATGTTGAGTCCCTCAAACTCAATATATATCAATGAATGCCTCATTTGCTCCTTAAAACTTCTCCCTTCAGTTACTTTTATTTTAGTGAATGACATTTCCATTCCTTAATTTGCCCTGGAGTCATCTTTCCTCCTCTCTTTATTTTGCTCCTTACATTTTCAGCTCATCAGTGGATTCTTTTCTCCTCCTTCACACTTACTCAGAGACCTACCTCTTGTAGCAGCATTGTTTCCCACTTGGAGTAAACAGTCTTTCCTGCCTCTTTCTTCACCTTCCTGAACTCATTGTCAATGGGATGGTTGTAATCAGGCGCAGATAATACCTTCCAATGACTTCACGACTCTCTAGAGTAAAATGCAAAGTCCTTGCCATGGTCTGTAGGGCGCCACATGGCTTTGGCTTCTGTTGTCTCTTGGAGTTCATCCTTGACCTTTCCCGAACTCCACCGGCTTCTTCTGTGTGCTTCTCACTCTTGGCATGTTAGCAAATATTTTTGCTATCCTGTAGAATGTTTGGTAGCATTCCTGTACTCTACCTAGTAGGTCCTTGAGTTGGGACAGTCAAAAATATCTTCAGAGGTGACAAGTTGGCATGCCAGTTAAGACAACATTTAGGAAGCCTGTATCCCTTATCGGGCCATTGGAGTTTGACTCATGGCTCCACGATTGCACTTCTAGCTGCCTGTGCACGAGTGACAGCAGATGCTTGCTCATATTGCTGGGTCCCTCCAAGCCACACTGGAGACCTGGATGGAGTTCTCGGCTTTGGCTTGGCCAGCCTTGGCCATTGTGGTCATTTTGGGAAGTGAACTAGTGTATAAGCGAACTCTCTATTTCAAAGAAAGTAAATTTAAAAAATAAACATAAAGAAGAGTAGAGAAGAAGCTGTGCTTAACAATCTGATTCTACCGAGCCCGGCAGCATGGCCTAGCGGCTAAAGTCCTCGCCTTGAACATGCCAGGATCCCATGTGGGTGCCAGTTCTAATCCCGGCAGCCCTGCTTCCCTTCCAGCTCCCTGCCTGTGGCCTGGGAAAGCAGTCGAGGACGGCCCAAAGCTCTGGGATCCTGCACCCGTGTGGGATACTCGGAAGAAGTTCCTGGCTCCTGGCTTTGGATTGGCATAGCATCAGCCATTGCGCTCACCTGGGGAGTGAATCATTGGATGGAAGATCTTCCTCTCTGTCTCTCCTCCTCCTCTCTGTATATCTGACTTTCCAATGAAAGAATAAATCTTTAAAAAAAATATAAAAAAAATCTGATTCTAGAAATTGCCAAGTGCCCTCCAGGGCCAAGCTTGCCCCTGGCAGATAGCCCCTGTTCTAGGATACCAAGTGCTTTCCTTCCTCAGGGCTTGGCACCCTTGGTTCTCTCTGCCCACAGCACCCTTGGTTCTCTGCCCACAGCACCCTTGGTTCTCTGCCCACAGCACCCTTGGTTCTCTCTGCCCACAGCACCCTTGGTTCTCTCTGCCCACAGCACTCTGACAGCAGACAGTTCAGGCCTGCCCTCTTACTGAGGCCTCTGTTTCAATATTACCTTCACAGGAGCTTGACCAGCCACCTTCACATAAACCTGGACATGGACTTGCCATCCCATACTTTTCTAGCCCTCCAATCTGACCAGCTGTTGCCTTTGTTCCCATTAGCGATGCCTGATTGTACACAGGTGATTCCTGTAATGTGGAAGGCCTGAAATTAGGAGAAAGCCTTGGTTTCATTATCTGTTCCTCCACTGGGAAGTGGGAGGACCTTCATTGGTTGCTAACTTTGATGAGAATATCCTGGTGTCTCTGGATTAGTCTTCAGTTGGAGACGTATTTCTCGTAGTGTGGAGCTGGCTCCGGTTTTAGTGCTGTCCACACAAAATGGGTAAGTTGGTTTCAATCTCAGATTTAAAGATATTTTTTGCATTTTGATGTATGCTTTAATATTTTTGGCCAAATACAGTTGTTGAGCCTTTACCATGAGTACAAGTACTGGGGACTGTATGCTTTAACCACTGTTAATTTCACTTCCTACAGAAGTTAGTCTGGAAAAAAAAAAAGGAAAATGGAGTGATATTTATAAGATCTCTTGAGAACTTAATGCTCGATAGTTTGGGAAGTAAAGAATGACCTAGAAATTAGGAACAATTCTGCTCGTGAGTAGCAGAGAGTTCTGGTGTGCTGGCAGTATTTAGAGTCTGGCTTGGGATTTTGTTATGTGGGCAAAGTATAAAGTCCTTACCTGTTTGTAGAGGATTATACTTGGGCAATTTTTAACTATCACATTCAGGGCAAGAGGTGTTCAGCCTTAAGCCAGGTAATATTTTGTTTTTGGTGGATGACTGGATTGTTAACAGATAATTCCATGGTCCACTCTATACAGTCCCAGTTGCAGGTTTTGGGCCTTTGGGAGCTCAAGTTGCCCAGGCCTCTGCAAAGACATTGGAGTATTGATTTTTTTTGATAAATGCTGGCTGTGTACATGGTGCTTTCAGACATAGCAGGCAAAAATCCTGGATAAATGGGCCTTTTGAGATGGAGGGTCAGGTAGTTTGAGGAATCAGGTGAAGACTGTTACAGCAATTACACAGGTGCAGCTCTACCTTGGCTATTGCAGGTGTGAAGGTCTGACAGGAGCATGGGCGGAGAGAGTTTTCACAGGGGGCAGATTTTTGAGGCCTAGGAGATTAAATAGAAGTTCTACGGTGGCCTAGGGCAAAACAATATTTGATTGTAATAGAATAAGATGACTCCTGATAGGGCCCCTGCTGTCTTTACCCAGGAAGTATTAATAATTAGGGACTCCAAAGGGGAAAGGGAAATTAGATATGCACATGTAAAAACTTAAGTTTATATAATTAAAAAGATTTATTTGAAAGGCAGAGTGACAGAGAAACAGTGAGTCGGTTTCGTTCCTTCTGCTGGTTCACTCCAGAAATGGCCATAACAGCCAGTGTTGAGCCAGGCTGAAGCCAGGAGCCAAACAGTTCCTGTAGTTGTCCCGTGCAGGTGCAAAGGCCCACACGCTTGGGCTGACTTCCCAGGTGCATTAGCAGGGAGACAAATTGGAGCTCATCTGACATGCTAGTGTTGCAGCAGGCCTACTAGTCCATTTCTGCCACAAGGCTAGTCCCAGTAATCTTTTCTCTAATTTAGTAGATACTGGTCAGTGGTATTATATATGTAGGTCTCCAGTGAACTTTTCAATTTAAGAGTAAGGGAGGTGGCATTCTGCCAATGCAGCAGAGACAGCAGCACTCTTGCTGGAAGACACAGCATGACTGTAGCGCATCAACAGCCGCCTCCCCACCCCCAAATGCACTCGCACATCCCAACCACTTTGGCACAGAGTAAGACACTCTGTAGGAAAAGGTTTTGATTTTTTTTTTTTTTGCAGAGATGAATAGTTTTCATCCTATTGTTTTAAGATTTTACTTTCATTGGAAAGTCAGATACATAGAGAGGAGGAGAGACGAGAGGATCTTCCATCTGCTGATTCACTTTCAAAGTGACCACAATGGCAAGAACTGAGATGATCCAAAGCCAGGAGCCTGGAGCTTCTTCTGGGTCTCCCGTGCTGGTGCAGGGTCCCAAGGATTGGCCTGTCCTTGTCTGCTATCCCAGGCCATAAGCAGGGAGCTGCAAGGGAAGCCAGGCTGCTGCGACACATACAGGTGCCCATATGGGATCCCTGCACGTGCAAGGTGAGGATTTTAGCTGCTAGGCTATTGCACTGGGCCCCAAAGGTTTTTGTTTGTTTGTTTGTTTTAACTGCCATTTAATTTGGCACTGACTTCAAGTACTTTTGGAAAGAAAATTACAGAGACTGAAAATCTGCCCTTTTAATTTTTTTGAAACTATGTGAGGCAAGGGAGTTGGTGTTTGATGTGGGTCATCTCCCGGGTGAACATACTATTGTATAGTACCCTTAGTCGTTTTCTTTTGCTAGAGTTTTTAATATCCTCTAACTGGGAAAGAGCAACTAGAACAGGAGTGAGTTACCAACCTTGGAACAGAGGGTCTCTGGAGCTGAGATTTTTTGGTAAACTGTTTGAAGCCATGTTTGGTTTTTTTCGAGGGGAAAACAGTCTCTCCTCTGAGGGAGATAGCAGTATCCAGTGGACCACAAGCTGCAAGACGAGGCCCAGTGGGTTATGAGATCTGGGGGATGCTGGCAAGGGGAATGCGTGTCGCTGCTTCAGTTCTATCTTCCTCCAACTCAAGGCATTTCATCAGCACTACTAATGTCTATCTAATCTTTTGTTCATTGCATTCCTGGGAAGGGCAAATGATCTACCTGACTTGAAAAATGGGGAGAATTAGTTGTGCATGCTTGGGGTTCAGATCCTCCTGTTTCTGTCTTGGGAGAAAGCTTCCTACTGGGCCATCAGTTTGTTTCAGTAAGTTGTAGGTCTTTGCATCCCCACACGGGAATGCCCTCCATTGTTAGACTTGCCTGTGATTCCAGGGGTTCAAAAGTATGGGCTCTGACTTCGTAGCAGCATCATGTCCTTGGTGTTTGTTACTAATGAAGATGATGTTTTGGCTTCTTATAAATCTTACTGTTTGGTGTTTTTTCTGAAATAATTTATGATCCAGTTTCATAGGCTTCCTTTCCTCCTCCCCGCCCCACTGATTCCCATCACATTATCACATAGTATAGTCCTTCACAAACAGTCCTAAGTTTGTCGTTCTGCTCTTTAAGTTTATTCTGACATTGTAGGTATAGACAATGACAGAGAGTCCAGCATCCTATTGTCAAGACATAGTTAACAGTTTCCCTGGGAGTCCATCTTTGATCTGGAATTAGAGATGCATACCGCATTGTACCTTCACATCTGGATATAATAATCCCGATTACAGTTACTATATATCCTATTAAAGAAAAGCCATAAAACAAATAAGAAAGTTACAACATGAAGTTAAATAACATGCTACTGAATGACCAATGTGTCACTGAAGAAATGAAAAAGAAAATAAAAAACTTCTTAAAGAAATGATGCTACTGTAAGACCTATGTGTCAGTGAAGAAATTAATAAAAAAAATTTTAAGAAGTGAAAATAAAAGCAAAAATATCCCAAATCCAACAGATGTAACAAAAACAGTATTGATATATTTTGCATAAAGGTTGCCTTCTATCAGAGAATAAATGATATTTGTGCTTTGGGGATTGACTGATTTATTTATTGTTTATTAGTTGGGACCATTTGATTGCAAATGGTAGAATTTCATTCTTTTAAATGGCTGAGTAGTATTCAGTGGAGTAGATATACCACAGTTTTTTTTTTTTAATCTACTCCTTTGATGGGTAGGTCCCCATAATGTCATATTTTCCCATAGTGCTGTTTTAACGTTATTGAAATTACAGCAACCACAGTTATGACTTTTTGGAGAAAGAAACGGAAGCCAGCCTGCTGTAAGCTACTTTCAGGGTGGCCCTAGTGACTCCCTGTCAAACACACTCAACTCATACCATAGGTATTCCTTCCTTCTTGAATGTGGGTTGGAGCTAGCCACTGCTGAGACTGGATTAAAAAACCCTGAGATTGGCACTCTGTGCACTCTGATGGTGCTGCGGGCCCCAGGACAGCATCTCACATGGCTGGGACTGGAAGGCAGCTTCTAGCCAACAACATTGAGGAACTGCCCTTTGCAAACAGAGTCCTGCCCAGATACTACCACAGCTGCATGAGTGTGGCATTACTGGCTTGAATGCAGTTGTCTGAGAAACCCTCAGTTGGAGGACCTAGCTAAGCTAGGCTCCGTTCCCAAAGAAACTGGAAGCTGATGCCTGCGCTACTTTAAGCCACTGAGGTTAGGGGGAATTTGTCACTTAGCGCTAGATAACTAAAGCACATCTGAAATGTATTATAAAATTTATGTTCGCTGATTTATCAACTACATCTTAGGCTTTCACTTGTTTTAGCTAAAAGCAAGGGAGGGGCAATTGGTTGTAGTAGGAATTGCTATTCAGTAAGATTGTTTTATTTCTTTGTTTCTGGCAGTCATACCTAAGCTTTACCAAGGTTTTATTAACCATTGGTAAAATGAACTATGCTTTGATTAAGAAGTACCTTGTTGAACCTATGATGATAAAATAGAGAAAATTTAAATATAAACTTTGTCTAGCTTTGCCACCTTATGTCTTTTTAAAAAAGATTTATTTATTTTTACTGGAAAGTCATATTTACATGGAGAAGGAGTGTCAGAGAGAAAGATCTTCTATCCTCTTATTCACTCCCCAAGTGACCACCATGGAGCTGAGCTCATTCTGAAGCCAGGAACCAGGAGCCTCTTCTGGGTCTCCCATGTGGGTGCAGGGTCCCAAGGCTTTGGACCGTCCTCTACTGTTTTCCTAGGCAACAAGCAAGGAGCTGGAAGGGAAGTACAGCATCTGGAACACAAACTGGAACCCATGTGGGATCCTGGTGCATGCAAAGCAGGGATTTTAGCCACTAGGTTACCACGCCTGGTCCCAATCTAACATTTCTAACCTGTGCACATTGCTTTATATGTATTCTCAAAAGTTTGTCATTTCAGATTTAACTTGGAGAACATATTTGTCAGAATCCTAATTTGAAAAATTATTTTTATGTTTAAAATAATTAACCCTGTTGTATTTACTTTCTTTTAGATAAAAACAGTTTTATTTAAAAATTTTAACTTGGTTAATTTGTGTTTTAAGAATCTTACATAAGTCACAGAGAAAGAACATATGGTGCACGTTAAGATCCTATTCAGGACCCAGCTGAGGCAGGTTGGGTTTATTTTTGCAAAAACACACACTGGCCCCTGAGGTGGGAAGGAGAAGAAAACACCTCTGCCAGCTGTTCACCTGGAAAATGAGCCCCAGGAAACTTTCTAAATTTGGCAAGAGGTAATGTCAGGTTTTCTATCTTATCGCTCATGTTCCCACGCTTGCCTTTTCCCAGCGAAGTTCAAATGCGCATGGCATTTCTGTCTTTGGAGAAAATAAAGTTGTCTGAAGATAATGTGACATAAAAAGAAATGATTGGTACCCTTCTTTTGAGGAAGATCACCTATGTGGAATAGGAAGACATATTTTATAAACCATAGGCAAATCTATTTTAGTCACTGTACCACAGCAATTAACCAGGGGGGTATATGTAATGATATTTGGTATGAAGCCCATTCTTGTAGGTTTCAGGCTTTTTCCTCCTCTCATTTCCCTCCCCTCCCCTCCCCTGCCCTCCCCTCCCCTGCCCTTCCCTCCCCTCCCCTTCCCTCCCCTCCCCTCCCCTTCCCTCCCCTACCCTTCCCTCCCCTCCCCTGCCCTTCCCTCCCCTCTCCTCCCCTCCCCTTCACTCCCCTACCCTTCCCTCCCCTCCCCTGCCCTTCCCTCCTCTCCTCTCCGCTCTCCTGTCCTTTCTTGTCCTGTCCCTCTGTCCCTTCCCTCTTTCCTTCCCTTCCTCTTTTCTCCTCTCCATTTTTTTTTAAAATGCATCGATTTAGTGCTTTTAGGTTACATGCTGCATGGGAAGGTGAAGACTACAGGGGTTAGGGAATCTAGGTATCATAGATGATAAACAACACTTCGAGGTTGCTGAGGAAATTCCAACCTCCATCAATTAAGATAAAACAAAACAAATTATAGGATGTCCAAGAGCCTAGATTTCCCCTTTCTAGAAAGAACAAAATGCTGGCCCCAAAGTTAACATGGGAGAGACAGCTGGCTGCCTCGATAGGTTGTTATGCTTTGGAATGGGCTACTCAGTGAGATTGTGCAATCCTGGTCTCTGGCTGCCTACAGAGTAGAGCATTTCCTCATCTGTCTGCTATGTGAGGACAGGGAAGGAAGAGGGGTGCAGGAGAATGGCAATGACCTTGCAACTCCATCCAATCCTAAAGCTGTCTAAGTTTTGCAATGGAATGCACAGTGTTGGGTAATAGAGAATCAAAGTCATCTCCTATCAAGAAGGCATTTTCCAAATTGTAATTTTTGGGCATTTTCTCAGAAACTAACAAGTAAAGTATTTGTACCATACTACAACCATGATTTGTGATTTTTTAAAAATAATGCTTACTTTCATTCCTGATACATTTTTTATGATCTATAAGTGATTTTTGCAAGTCATTTTATAATGACTCTCTATACTCATTCCCTTTTTTCTCTCCCTCTCTTTTGCATATGCAGTGTGCTTTTATTCTAGGCAAGTTCCATGCCTTTAGCTTTATATTGGAGAAACTGGCAGTCTTGTAAGAAAGCAGAGGTTGAAGGAACTTTCGGTGGGCTCAAATGATAGGGACAGACAAATCCTGAGCCTGCTCCTATAACATCCTGTGTTTTTTCTTGTAGAATTAATTTTATCCTGCTTTGAATCATTGTCATTCCTACTTGCTTTGTGTTGAAAAGTAGGTTTGGTTTTCTTAGGAATAGGAGAAACAATGTATTTTTTCACTGTTATTTCTACTAACTTTATATTCAATATGTATATATTTTATTTTTGAGGACTGCAAAAGAATATTTTAATGGCAAATGACACATTAAAACAAGATTACTTTTTATTGAAAAGTCAGATTTACAGACAGAATAGAGAAGAAGAGACAGAGAGAAAAATCTTCCATCTGTTAGTTTATTCCCCAAGTGGCTTTATTGGCCGGAGCTGAGCACAATCTGAAGCTAGGAGCCAGGAGCCTCTTCTGGGTCTCCCATGTGGGTGCAGGATCCCAACACCTTGGGCGGTCTTCGACTGCTTTCCCACGTCACAAGCAAGGAGCTGGAAGAGAAGTGGAACATCTGGGACACGAACAGGTGCCCATATGGGATCCCAGTACATACAAGGCAAGGACTTTAGTCATTAGACTACTGCACCAGGCCCAAATGACACATTTTTGTCCTACTAAAAAATTACTCATTCATTCTGTTGGGTAATATTGTGCAAGATATTTACTTTTTTTTTTTTTTTGCTTCAGTGTTTTCACCTATACAATGGAAATACTGACAGCATGTATCTCATAGGGTTTTTTGGAGGATGAAGTATGATGAAATATCTAACAAATATATCACAGTATCTTGCACAAGGTCAATGTTTATTGAAAAATACATATAATATTGTGTTGTCTCATGTGCTCTTGATAGATGTTTCATGTTAGAAGAACCATGCAATGCAGGCTGAAATAAGTCAGTATTTGCAGGAGAAATAGGCAATGACCAGCTAGTAGAGATTTACAATGGATGATTATTATACTTATGCCTGACTTAGCATTTAATGTAACTTAATTTGACATATTTTAATTAGTCATATATATGTTTTTAAAAAGATAGTCTTATCTAAACTCTGCTAGAATATATATATATGACTTAATATATATTTTATGTAGTTAATAACTTATGCTTTTAAGAAAAAAATTTCTTATCATTGGCTGTTATGGAATTCAAAAGATTCCTTATTGAGAAGTATAATTGCTATACAGGTGGGGTGGATTTTGATGATAAAATTGCATAAAAATGCTACTGTATATTTCCCTGGGACTTTATATTAGGAATAGTGGTAAAAAGCTTTTTAATATAGGAATATTCTATCTGTAGCAATTACTGTGCATTGGACATATTCTGTGCATTACTGTGCATTCTTCCATCTTTAAAAATCATACTTTTATGTATCCAGGTGCATTTTATGGCTCCAAACAACATCTAAACCAAAACTCTGATGGTGTGTTAGCTGGCCATTTGTCAGCTTGCTCCAGGATTCATTTTCTGAGTGTACTCCATGCTTAAGGTTCACTTGAATGTGCTTCCTAGCTAGATTTGGACAATGGAGGTTGCTGGTGGAAGACTGTAGGACAGGAAGTCTGTGAATAATAACCACCCCCTTACTGCCTTTGATGGGGAAAACGGTCTCTCACAGTTGGGACATTTTTTTACATGAGTGTACAGCAGGCCTGTCACAGCTACCACTGGAAAGACAGATCATGGAACCATGTCTTGCTATGATTCAGCCTGACTTTCAGGCCCAGTTTTTCAAAATCTTCTGCTCATTTTGTCCCATTGGACCTAGAATTCTGTTGCAACTTTCTGAATTGCCTAGCAGACCCACTTTTGGTTTTTCAGGTCTCCTAAACACTTTTAATATTCAGGTCTTGCTGTTGGATTCCTGACATGGGTTCTGATTCTCGCAGGAGGCTTGTCAGGAATTTCAGCAATTAAATAGGTCTGAAGAAAGCTTGAATATTTTATTTATGTAGTCAGTTATGCAGATGTGTCTGGAATTTTTTTTTATTTAGAGGATATTGTTTTACAGAAGAACAAATAAGTCACTTCCAAATACTTTTATGCTTTAGATAAAGAATTATGAGGGTGTGGTTTTTCTTTATCAAAATTCCATATCATTTTTCTGTAACTAAACATTTACATAATCATATTTTTTTTACTTGATGAACAAAAGAACAGAAGAAATAAATATAAAGGCTTGACTAATCAATTTCTCTCTCAACTCCTATGTTCTATTTCAACCTAAGATACTTCTGAGTTCATGTTTAACTTTCAGCAAGCAAAAGCTAGCTCCTTCCCAAACAGGTTGGAAGTTTGGTGGCCTAGTTAGACAGGAGACACACCATAGTCGTGAAAGGTCCTTTTTTCCCCCTGCTTTCGTCTTCTCTTTCACAACACATATTAAAATATGGATTTATACTGTGGGGATGTTATCAATAATTAGCTGCTCACAGTGTGCTGAGCACGTGGACTAATCTTAATGACCAAGAATGTCAGTTTCTGATTTAGTCTTGAGTCATCGAAGTAGTACCAGAGGTTTGGTTGAGTGTACTTGCCATCTTTAATTCCTTCAGGCTCTTTTGAAGGGGCACAAAGTGAGAGAATAGAATAATGGTGATTTCTTGTTCAGGAGGATCCATTTCTTGTATTCAATGCAATCATTTTTATAGAAAGAGTGTTCCATGGAGATAAAGACCCAATACTACAATGTAACTCTCAAAAGTACTCAAAATCCTCACTCCAGACACAAACTTTTTTATAGTTAAGAGAAACTCACAACAAAATTCCCCCAAGTTTCAATGATAGGATGTTTCTTGCCAATATCTTCATGACCTTCACATAGCTACAATTTATGGGTTGAGATAATTTTTTGAAGGAAAAGATAAATTGACACTAAATTCTGGTGTGTACTCCATGTTTCTTGGACATATTCTGTAAACATTCTCAAAAAGATTATTTTGAAAAAAAATGTTTTCTCATTGCCAAAATAAATAAGCCTAGGGTTAATAGCTGTCTTTCAGTTTTGTTCTTTTTCTCTTCTTTCCTTGCAATATTCTTATTTAGAGAAGTCATCCAGAAAGATGGTTTGATTGAATTTCAAGCTAAGGCCAACTCAATAAACTTGGGTTTATTACCTAGTATGTGTTTGATATCTGGAATGCAGGAGGATGAAGGGAACAAGTTCCTAGGACAGTTGGTCTCAAATTTTAGCATTTGTCAGAATCACCAGGAAGGATTTCCATAGCTCACGTTGTTGAGCTCCACCCTGTGAATTTGTGATTCTACAGGTTCAAGCTGCACAGCCAGACCAAACTTTCTAGGTTCAAAAAGTTCTCAGATGTTTCAGCTGGCCCATGGATTACAAACAGTGTATGGTTAAACATTCATCTACAATTTGGTATGCTTAAGAATTCTCAAGGTCCTACAAGAGAGGGAATGGCAATCAGAAAAGGTGAACAGAATTTGAAAGTGAAAAAGGAATTCAAAGAGTAATGGAATGCTGGGGTCCGTGCAGTAGGTGTGTGTAACAGGGAGGTGTGAAGAGAACAGCTCCCCTGCTTGGCAGGGCCGGGTGGATTTCTCTCTAACCACCTTGACGCAGTCTCACCCCATTTTTGCATGGACACTCAAGCACCCCACTAAGAATTTTATAATCTATTGAGGCATTGTTTGCCCCTGTGAGATGGCTTTTGCAACCAACATGAGCTTAAGAGTTAATGTTACTGATAATGTCTTGGTGAGTGGGTCTTTAACTGCACACAGGAGTACAATTAAACCCATGCTGTTTCTGGACACCTTATTGTGTGCCTACCCATTGCCCTGAAATCTGGCCCAGACATATAGCATGCCTTCTGCGAAAATGACTTGATAGGAATTTTACAAACTAATGGACGTGATGAGAGTATGGGCTGAAACTGCTATAACAAAAATATAGTTACTGGGACCCTAAAGATCATCTTCTTACTATAACCCTAAAGGCCATCCTGCTTTACAAAACGATAGTTACTGGGATCCTAAAGGCTATCCTGTTACTGGGACCTGAAAGGCCATCTTGTTACTGTAACCCTAAAGGTTATCCTGCTTTGACAAAAAATATGGTTACTGTGACCTTAAAGATTAGCCTGTCCTTATAATTCTTTAGAACATAGAAAATGCAATTGTTTTAGCTGCTTTCATAATTTTTAACTAGAGGAAATATAGGATGATTTTACTAACATCGTAAAGATATTTTTTTTTTTATTGTTGTTTACATTGTATTATGTGGTACAGTTTTATAGGCGCTGGGGATTCCTCCCACCTCTCCCATATCCCTCCCCCCATGGTGGATTCCTCCACCTTGTTGCATAACCACAGTTCAAGTTCAGTTGAGATTCGTTCCTTGCAAACACATGCCTAGCATAAAGTCCAGCGTCTTATTGTCCAGATAAGTTCAGTGGCCTCTTGGGGAGACCTTCTCTGGTCTGAAGATAGGGCTAACAGAGTAAAGATCCGGTCAGTTAAAAGCCCCAACAAAACCTCAGTATTTGATTATTGTTTGATTGTTTATGAGGTTGTTGAACCTGCAGTTATAGGGGGATTTAATGTTTGAAATTTTTTGTCTTAGATCTTTATGTTTTTCTCTTCTGATGTATTTTTCCCAATAAGTGATGGATAAGTTATAAAATAAGAATTGTAGTTGCAGTGTATTACTGATTAGTATGTGTTGTCTACTGAGGAATTCCCAGCTGCAATGTCAGAATGGATAATTCCCTGTTAGGGTGGAACAATTTGCAGTTATCTTTGGAAGCACCCACTTGTCCATTGTAGAGTTGAAATGAAAATAGAGTAAGCATGGCTCATTGACAGCTACAATTCTTTTTGCCATTATAACCTCTTCTCTTGCTTTCCCAGGCACACGAGCAGGCAGAGGGTCAGAAGTGGAGCAGTCCGAACATGAACTGACACCCATATGGGATGCTGACACCACAGGTGGCAGCTTAAATGCATTACACCACAGTGCTGACCCCAGTATATCATTCTCTTAACAGTTTGTTTGACAAAGCTTAAAACAAATGATGACAATCTACTTTGCAACAGGATTTTTAATTTAAAGGATCAAAGACCTTATGTAGAAGAGATAACATGCAACATTTGTGTTTCTGTGTCAGATTCATTTCTTTCAACATGATATACTCTGGTTGCAATCATTTTTGATACAAATGATAAAATTTCATTCTTTTTCATAATTAAATGTGGATAGTTGTCCATGGATCCGGCTTTCCTGGTCGATTTCGCAGGTCATGAGGGCACTGTGACCCTGGAAAACCGAGAGCTGGCTTGGCAAACTGACACCTCACTTTGACCTGATGGCTGACAGGTGGCCCAGGATGGACATATACATTCTGTTTTCCTCTGCTGAGAAGGTTCCCACATTTCAGTGCGGGAAATGAGGGAACCCGTTAGGGGTGGCTGTTATCAGGTCAGGCTTGCGGGTTGTTCTTGTCAGGAAAGACTGTATCTAAAATGGACCTTTAAGTTGATTGGTAGCTATGGGGTTGGGAGAGCCAATCAGGTTACTGTTACTAAGGCTCTGGGCTTCCTATTAATGGCCTGTAGCTTCACTATTAGACTCAAGAAACAGGTCGTTTGGCTGACTCCTGGTCATCTCCTTTCTCCAGTGGTCTTCTGTGGGGCCCCTCTTGCCTCAACTTGGGATCTTCAAAGAGGACTGCAAGAAGCAGCCTCAGTTAAATAGTATTCCATGTGTGTATGTATTACATTTTAAAAAATCCATTCATTGAGTCTGGACATAATGAGTCCATATTCCAACTATTGTGAACAGTGCTACTGTAAAAATGTCATAGTACATCTATCTCATTTATACAATGTATTCATTCTTTTTGAGTACGTGTATGGTGATGGTATTGCTAGATCATATTACAAGACTATTTCTAGTATTTAAACCGTGGCTGCCCTAATTTACATTTCATCAACTGTGCATGGGAATTCTCTTTTCCCCACAACTTTGCCAGTATTTATTGCTGTTTCTCTTTTGCATAATAGCCATTCTGACAGGGCTTGAATATCTTTGAAACCACCTTTGAATAAGTTATTTCCTGTGAAATTCTTGTGTCTGAGTCTAGCTAAGGGCCCTATTGATGTTCTAAATTTAAAACTGTCAGATGTTTGAGGGCTTTGGTGAAATTCTGTGTGGAGTACAAAACACAGAGTCTGTTTTTCCTTCCACTAAATTCATGGATTATTCAATCAAAATAAGGAGAATCACACAGCCCTTCCTCAGATATAAATGCTTTTAGGCCAATTCCTGTTTGTGATTATATTTTCAATTCTGGTCATGCCAAAATTGTTCATTTGGTGTATCTGTATCTTTAGAAAGCAGAATTTCTAAAAGAAGAAGAGATTCTGGCCTAAACTGTGGAAACTGAATTGATCCATCCCTTCTATACTTATGTTATATGGTGCAGTTGACTGTAAGATAGGAAGCTGGAGCTGGTGCTATGTTGCAGAGGATAAAGCTACCACCTTCAGAGCCAGTATCCCATATGGGCATGGTCAAGTCCTGACTGCTTCACTTCTAATTCAACTCCCTGCTCACACAGTTGGGAAATCAGTAGATGATCGCTCAAGTGTTTGGGTTCCTGAACACTCATGTGTGAGACACAGAAAAAGCTCCTGGGATAGGACTGGCCAACTCCAGCCGCTGTGGCCTTTTGGAGAGGAACCAGTGGATGGAAAGTTTTGTTTTCTCCTCCTCTGTCTATCCTGCAAGATGATGATTTTACTCTAAAACTCCAGAAGATGATTATCTTGAACTTAACAAAGTCCCATGAATTATGAAAAGTAAAGAATCTTCTCCAGCTGACCATAATGGGAAAGTCAGGGAGACACAAAGTATGACAAACCGAGGTTCAAGGTTGTTTGAAGATGAAGGCAGTTATGGGAGAAGGAGTGTGTGGTCCCTTGGTACGCTGATTGGCCCCTATCAGCACCCATAAAGATACAGAAGGTCTCAGAGCCACAGTTGTAGAAACCCAAATTCTTCCAGGCACCTGATAATTGCTTGTGTTAGCGACCAAATTGTGTCTCCCCAAAGTATGTACACTTTATTTATTTTTTTTTCTTGAAATAAATATTTTTTATACTCTTTGTTTTTTTCTCTATCTGGTTCTTCAAGCTTTATTGGGATTTTTTTTTATTAATTACATTGCATTATGTGACACAGTTTCATAGGCTCTGGGATTCCCCCAACCCCTCCCTATACCCTCCCCGTATGGTGGATTCCTTGTTGCAGTATTACATATCAAATTTGGTTGAGATTCTTTCATTGCAAGTATATACCAAGCATAGAGTCCTGCATCTTATTGTCCAGATACATTTAACAGTTTCTTGGGGAGCTCATCTCTGGTCTGAAGGTAGAGCTGGCAGAATATCATCCTGATCGATTAAAAGCCCCAACATAACATCAACAACAATTTACAACATTATGAAATCAATTGTCATGGTGTTGAGTAACCAATATGTTAAAAAAATGCAAGTTCTTAACCACATCCTGTGACTATTTCATTGACATTTCAATTTTAGTTTATATATAACCAGCTTCTACCACCTTAAAATGGCTATAGGGTACTATTCATCTGTCTCGTGTCTATCCTCATTTTAGTATTTAGCTGTGTATAGTGTTGAAGCATAATTCTACTGAACTTGGCAGATTTTGGGATAGTTTAAACTGGCTTATAACTCTAGCAAGGCATATATCAACAGTTGAGGTGTAGAACTGTTTTAGGAGGGCTACGCAGAGAAATCTTCCATTCCCCAGTGAGGAGTATCTAATCTCTGTGTCCTAACTAGTAAGGTATATGTGAATCCACGCTGACCATTTCCTGACTGGTTCTGAGCTTTCCTTGTTGTTTTCTGTCCGTCAATTCTAATTTTGTTTGTTTTGTTTGTTAGTTTTTTTTTTTGGGGGGGGGGAACCCTCCGGAGCGACCCTGATGGTCATTGCAAGAGAGGGTGGGGATCCAAAGTTAGAACTAAGTAAGGACCAGAGAAAGCTCCTCTCCCTAGTCCCGAAGGAAGTTTACTGTTCTTCTGTTTTTGTGGACCGCTCAGGGCTCCTGGCTGTTGTTCCGATGACCTTGGATCCTGCAAGGCAGGATTTGGGCTTCTTCCATCCCATGTGGTAGATCCAAACAGGGGTGGGTGACCTCAGAGTTCTCGGCCTCCGAAGGCACTTCAATTCCCAGTGGTCTCCTTGGCGGTTGGGATGTAGTCCTTGGTTCCTGTACTGATAGTCCTTGATGAGGATCCAGGGGTCTCCAGGGTTGGGAGTATATACACTTTAATATCCAATACCTCAGAGTATTTAGGAATTGGGCGTTTAAAGTGATTACATAAAAATGAGGTTGTTACAGGGTTCCTAACCTCAAACACTGTCCTTATAAAAGGAAGAGATGAGGACACAGACCTGTACTGCAGGAAAACGGTGTGAAGAGCCATCACACCGTGCCTCTTTCCACTTTTTGATGAAGTACTTGAAGTCTACTGTTCTGGTCTAGTAGTGAAGCCCCTAAGACACCTCACCTGGAAATCCACAGTCCTGGCTGTGATATGTGCCAGCTGATACAGGGCCAGGACCAGGCTGACCTGCCTTGACTCTCAGGAGGGTGGTAAGGCCTAGTTAAGGAGACCTCTAAGAACACCTACTATGCCAGTCCCCAGCCCTGGCTCTTGTGTGCACCAGTGGGCGCTGTGGCCTAGTTGGGGCAACCCCAAAGAGCCCTTACCAGGCTCACCTGCAATCTTGGCTTTCATGCACCAGTGGGTGCTGCAACTGAGCCCTGATTGTGAGTGTTGGCTTCCATCACGGCTTGGCACTCAGTTCCAGCCTTCCAGTAATGCACTCCCTGAAGGGCAGCAGGGAGTGGCTCATGTATTTAGGTTCCTGTTGCTGATGTGGCACACCTAGACTGTCTGCTGCTTTTGGCCTGGTCCAAACGTCAGCTGCTGTGACCATTTAGGGAATGAACTAGTGGACAGAAGGTCTCTTTTGTCTGTCTTCCTCTTCCTATCTTCCTCCTCTCTTCTGCTGTCTGTGATTCTGCCTTTTGGAAGAAACTCTTGGCCCTTGTTACATGTTTAACATGTAGAAGATAAACTTCTAGTTTCAGAAATAGAAACTCATGATCTGTGTACATTTCTGTTTCTGGTATAAATCACTCCTGCAGGGCCCAGTGGCATGGCCTAATGGCTAAAGTCCTCACCTTGAACGCCCCGGAATCCCCTGTGGGCGTCGGTTCTAATCCCAGCAGCTCCACTTCTCATCCAGCTCCCTGCTCGTGGCCTGGGAAAGCAGTTGAGGACAGCCCAAAGCTTTGGGACCCTGCACCCGCGTGGGAGACCCGGAAGAAGTTCCGGGCTTCTGGCTTTGGATCGGCATAGCATTGGCCCTTGCACTCACTTGGGGAGTGAATCATCGGATGGAAGATCTTCCTCTCTGTCTCTCCTTCTCTCTGTATGTCTGACTTTGTAATAAAATAAATAAATCTTTAAAAAAAATCACTCCTGCAGAGTGGGTAGAAGAGGACATCAGCAGAGTTTGTGGGACTTGGGGAAATATTCGAGTTTTTGTTGTGTACTGTGATTCCATCTGAATAATTTTGGAGTCTGAGTAAGCAAGTCATAGACATTTATGAAAATAACATGTCTGTCTCATTTTTCCCCTAGAAAATTATTATTTTTTAACTTAGATGTAATTTTTTTTCATTTCCCTACCATTGTTCACTTACACATTAGTTTGACACATTTTACCTGATCATTCCAATATGCTTATTCATTTTTGTGGATTATTATATATTATTGCTCATTTCTCATACTCTGCATTTTGACTACTTTCCTGTTCAGGAATTCTCATTATTCATTTTATGTCCTCAAAAATAATTTCCTTGTTCAGAGATCAAATGTTCATTTTAAGTACTCAACCCATTAATCCATATGGTGTTTGGGTATATATGTCACCTTAGGATGCAGAAGTCTTTTCTGGAAAACTGTGTAATGTGCTCAGTTTGAACATATGAGGAATACTGATTGGATATTCAGTGAGTCACAGAAACACTAAGAGGTTTGGTGAATGAGGGTAGAGGCCCTGAATATTGATGTCATTGGTGGTAGCAGGTTGAAGACTGAGCAACTTCTGACTGAGCAACTGCTGCCACTTCTTCTGAGCCATGGAACCTGTACTTCCCAAACTGACACCACTGGTATTGGGCATCAGAGTTCCATCACACTTAGTGTCGAGAAGATTCAATCCTACAGAAGAAATTCCACTGCCAGTAGAAAAGATTTGTTCATGTTACCTCAGCAGGAGATGGAGAGAAGGACAGTTTGAGTAACACTCCAGGCCAAGCTCTACAACCGGCATACTGAGGTAGATAAGGATATGAAAAGGTCTCAGGAAGAATTTACACCTCTGGTATAACAAAACTAACCACTTCTCAGAACTTTCAAGAATTCTCAAGTAACACTCTTGGAACATTCTTCTCCACGTCAGGGCTCAAAGCCACTCATCATCTCCCTGGGTATGGATGTAGAGTGACAGCAGGGAGCAGGGGACGTCCCCACCACCCTGTCCTCTACTCTTTGTGATCACAGGAGAGCAAACTGAAATCTTTCTCACTCCCTTCCATCCCTTCATCCTAAACAGAATCAGAGGTCCACATGGATCTGTCACCCTCTCACTTTTGTAATAAATATTAAAATAAAAATAGTACATATATTTGATGGAAAACTACTAAGCTAGCAAAAAATGAAATCATGTCTTTTACAACAATATGTATACAATTGGAAACCAATATTCTCAGTTAAATAAGACAGTCTGAAGAGAAAAATATTTTGTTTTCTCTGATTTATGATGTGGTAACTAAGTGACAGAAAACTAACAAAAGCATATGAGTGAGATGGACATCTGATATTTGACTATTCTTTAAAGCCTTAGTCTAAACGCCCGAGGAACAGTAGTTTTTCTACTTACTACTTGTTGTCACTAGAGGATTATGCTTGTGATTGTAAATTGAAAATATGACATTGGAAAACTAAAAGACACAAGAAGGAAAGAGGAAGGAGAGATGGATTGAAGATGCAAGTGTGGCAGTTTTAGTCTATAAAATACAAGTAATCTGTTCTCTTCATAGAAATAAAAAATGGAAAATAAGTTTTCAAAAATGAAGTTGATGCTAATTGCAGTAGATATAATATTCAAAAGTCAATCTCTTTCATTGTGGTTTATGGTCTGTGAAGCCTTTTCCTACCACAAATGTATTTGTGGGGTTTAAGATATCCAGGATTAAAGCATCCATCCCAATAGTGTGTGAGACTTACTCTTTTTTTTTTTAAAGATTTATTTTTATTATTTTTTTTATTGGAAAGGCAGATATACAGATATACAGAGAGGAGAGAGGAAGATCTTCCGTCCCATGATTCACTCCCCAAGTGAGCGCAACAGCCAGTGCTATGCTGATCTGAAGCCAGGAACCTCTTCCGGGTCTCCCACGTGGGTGCAGGTTCCCAAAGCTTTGGGCCGTCCTCGACTGCTTTCCCAGGCCACAAGCAGGGAGCTGGAAGGGAAGCAGGGCTGCTGGGATAGAACCGGCGCCCACGGGGATCCCGGGGCGTGCAAGGCGAGGACCTTAACCACTGCGCCACCGCGCCAGGCCCGAGACTTACTCTTAATTATACAATTTTCAAACAGACAATATTAGAGGAGTTCTTTGAATAAGTCTACTTATCCCCAAGGTCCAATCATGACTAGGATTTTACTGCATTTGTTTCATCCAAATCAAATTAATGTGTTAAATTTGAATGGCAGTCAGCTCTGGAAGCTTTATGGGTATGTGTTCCACTTTTTTTGGATAGGAAGACTTCAAAGGCAGAACCGGAAGCTTCATATTATACTGCAGCAGCAAGCCTGCTCCATCTGGCAGCCCCACTGTTGTGAGGCCAAGGTTGATTGGTGGGTTCAGATGGTGACAGCCTAATGTGTTTGTCGTAAAATTTCCCATGAACATTTTCATCAGATGTTTTCATCTAATGATCTTTTTCTGGTTCAAGTGTTGCATTAGGAGTTGATGAGTAGTGGTTTTTCTAATGCTATCATTTTTTACCTCATGATGATCAGCATTTTTCTTAGTATTTAACGCTGACTGTTCTGAAGTACAAGTCAGGATGAAGGCAAATAAGAAATTTCATTGGTTATTATGCAGTCTAAACAAGAGAATGAAGAATTATAATGGAAATTTGTATCCAAAAATCAAAGCATACAGATCTTATCTTTAAAATCTAAAAAGCAATCATCTTTATAACAGTTCCAAAGCCTAAGGGGACATCATCTCCACAGGAAATCTGATATGGATCCTCTCGTTTCCTGGCATGTATTTCTTTGGAAACTTAGTCATCACTTTCTTCCAACTGATGTTTTACGAGAACTGTTTACTCACTTGAAAAAATCTACAGAAATTGCATGAATTTAACTTTATGGGAATGTGAGTACCTCACTACTTTTGAGTGACTGAATTATAGTAACAATACATAATAAACTTAAGTATAAGAGGAATAATCCCCATTGAATGCAGAGAAGTTGTTCGGTTCTTGGCTGCCTCTCTCTGCTGTGATTGTGGTATTTTTCGACTTCACTTTTATTAGAATTAGTGGATTATTAGATTTTGCCAATCATCCAGATCTGTCAGTGATGGGTGTCCTGCCAGAAATAATGCAGGCTTTTTCATGATGGTGAACTTGTGGCTTTTATATCATGGAAAACACTGCCTAATATGTTGCAGGACGGAGTTGATAATATCCAGATGTAGACATCGTCATTAAGGGTAGACATCTATTCTCCAGGAGTGCGCAAGTTAGAATTCTGTATGCAGTGAGTTCAAATCTCTGTGTTTTCACAAACAAGATAGATCTACACACTGTCCCAGGAGCATTTGTTTTAGTAGCTATGCTGTTAGTTAATATAGCTGCATCCTATGTTATAGACTTCAGGGTCTGATTCACACCTCTGGTTCGTGACTCAGCCTCCTGTTGATGCAGATTCTTGGAGGCCATGATGATTGCTCAAGTGAAGGAATTTGTGCCACCCACATGGGAGATCTGACTTCTTAGTTTTTCCTGGTCCAGCCCAGCCATTACAAAGTGATCAAATCAGCAGGTGGAGGATGTATCTCTGTCTGTTGGTCTTTCTCATTCTGTCTCTATGCCTCTCAAGTCTTTTTTTTTAAAATACTTTGTTTTTCACGATACAGTTCCTCAGGCTCAATTTTTTTTTTTATTGCAGCAGACATTCTCCTTAATGAAGTGTGGAAAGTGAAACTATAAAGCAATTGAGTAGCTATGTGATATGCTAGGGGTGTCTTTAAGAAAGTTAATGCAAAGAGAATATTATGAAAAAGTTATACATGTGTTTTAAGTTTTTTTCATGTGAAAATGATGTATGGTTTAATTCCATTTCCCTACAAACATTCTGAAGTATCCTCATACACATTCATATGCATTTTTCTTGGGCTAGAAAGGCATCTTACAAAAATAGATGACTTCTGATTTTAAAACCTTGAGCAATTGCAAAATTATATAAAAAGGTCACAAAATAATTCCTATTCTTCATAGTAGAACATCTCCAGGACGAGGCTGATTCTTTTTGGTTTGAAGGGATGGGCTTTGACAGAAACATACCTGTCACCATTATTGTCGAACTGATCATGAATATTTAGGGTTTGTATAGACAACATTCCAGACAGTCTTGACATACAGATGGATGTGAAAGCAAACAGTAGCAAAGTCACTAAAATAGTCTCTACTTGGGTACAGGGAGCTGGAGTTCAATTATGAAGCTGTATATGTATGAACCCCCTAATGTTGAATTGGTCATTTTGCTTCCTTAATTATTGAGGCAATGGGGTGGTCCTTGCTTAAAGGTGCACTGCTGATAACACCAAGGTTTGGATTACACATGTCCATTGCAGCATTGAGGTCCAAGAAGCTGTGGATAAAAGCTCAAAAGAAGTCTGCAAGGTTTCTGACCATTGATTGATGAGTTTAAGCAATTTACATTCAGAGTTAATATGTGTGGGTGGTAATTTGGTCCTGTCATTTTAGGAATGGGTTGTTCATTGATTTAGTCTTCTGTTGTCATTTTACTGGGATGTTCTTCACATTTGCCTTTGGTTTTGATGGTTGCTATTCCTCTTCTCTGTCAAGAGAACATCTTGAAGTATCTTTTGTAGGGCTCTTTTGGAAGAGGCATATTCCTTTTTTTTTTTTTTTTTTTTTTGTTACAAACAGAAAAGTTTATTTGCGAAGGGAGCAGGGAAGGGAAGGGAAGGAAGGGGGAAGCACCTCCGAAAAGAAGCCGGGAGGTGGGGTGCCTCTGAAAAGAGGAGGGAGAGACACACCCGGCATATTCCTTTTTAAAAAATTTTTTTAAATTTATTTTTATTAATTGCATTGCATTATGTGACACAGTGTTATAGGCACTGGGATCCCCCCCACCCCTCCCCGAACCCTCTCCCCATGATGGATTTCTCCACCTTGTTGCATTACCACAGTACAAATTCAGTTGAGGTTCTTTCATTGGAAGTATTTACCAAGCATAAAGTCCAGCATCTTATTATCCTAGTGAGTTCAACGATTTCTTGGTGAGATCATCTCTGTTCTGAAGGTAAAGCCAGCAAAGTATCATCCCAATCATTTATAAGCCCCAAACATCAACAACAATTTACAACATTATGGCATTAATTGACATGATATTGTTTAACCAATATGTTAATAGAAAAATGCGGGTTCTTAACTACATCCTGTGACTTCTTCATAGACATTTCAATTTTGGTTTATATTCAACCGCATTCCATACACCTCAAAATGGCTATAGATTACTATTCAGCTGTCTCATGTCTATTTTCATTTTAGTATTTAGCTGTTTTGTAGTGTTGAAGCATGATTTTGCTGAACTTGGTTGTTTTGTGGATGGTCTGAACTGGCTTATAACTCTAGCAAGACGTGTGTCATCAGTTTAGGTACAGAACATTAACTAATATTTATGTTCCACCTAGTGAGGTATGAGTGAATCCACGCTGACCATTTCCTGTCTGATTCTAAGCTTACCTTGTTGTTGTCTGTCCATTCTAGGATTTTTGTTTGTTTGTATGTTTGTTCATTTGTTTTGAGGGGTTTCTGGAGTGATCCTAATGGTCATCGCGAGAGAAGGTGGGGACCCAGGAGGCATATTCTTTTAAAATTTTTTTACTGTGGACGAATTTTGTTTCATTTTCGAAGACGAAAGTTTTGCTGGGTACATGACCCTGGGTCAACAATTATTTGCTTTTAGAATCTGGAATATGTTGCTCCATTCTCTTCTGGTCTATAGAGTTTCCTGTGAGAAGTCTCGTGTGAGTTTAATTGGCATTCCTTTATATGTCAATTGATTTTTTTCACTTTTTTTGCACTTTTAATGATTTTCTCCTAATGTTCAATCGAAGAGAGCTGGCTGATCATGTGTCGTGGTGAAGATTGCTTTTGGTCAACCCTGTTGGGAGTTCTGCGTCTCTCCTGGATCTTGTTTCCCAATTCTTTCTCTAGATTAGGGGAATTTTTCCTTATTATTTCATTGAATACACCTTTAATCTCAGTTTGTATTTCTTCACATTCTGGGATTAGCATAACTCTTATATTAGGCCTCTTAATACTGGCTTTCAATTCTTGAATACTTTATTTATTTATTTTGGCCTGATCCAGCTCTGCTTCCAGCTTTTTGCTTATTTCCCCTTGGTGACAGGAAATATCTTCCAATTCTGAGACTCTTTCTTCTGCTTGTTACATTCTATTTTGGAGACTCTCCTGTACTTTTAATTTGCTCCACTGTATTCTTCAATTCTGATATATCAGCTTTCATTTGATTCAATTCCAGTGTGATATATTCCTTACACTCCTTGAATGCCTGCTTTATGTGCTTCTCTTGTACCACTCCCTCCAGCAAGTTCCAGGTCTGGGTTCATATGTTAAATTTCCACCATGGTCTCGATAGCCCCAGTTCTTGGCTCACCCATCTTTACCTCCAGTGATACTGTGCTGAGGCTGCATCATTGTCTGTACAACCTTTCTCCCACTTCCAGTTGGAGTAGGTCCCATGATTAAGCAGATACAAGTAGTCATATATAGCTAGGTTGTTAGTGGTGCTGATCTGGCTGTTAGGCTTGAGGGCTACACAGACCTATTTTGACCTGTGCAATTTCAAATTCAGTATTATTTTCTTGTGGGACTGGTACAATTCTATGAGCTCAGTGTGTTCTCACTGAGCTTGGCGCATGCACAGCTCATATTTTTCCCTGCAGTCTTAAATTCTTTGCCACACTGTACAAAATAGTGCCGGATATGCCACTACTAGAATTCTTTATCTGCTGGCCATCAGATCTGAGGGCTACCTGGATCTGTCTTGGGTAGAACCTGTTGATGCCACATTGTTGCAGTCTACTGAGCCCGAAACGAGTTCACTCCCAGCTCAGTTTATACTCAGTCCTGCCCCATAGTCTTTGCCTCCTTAAACAAAATGGCATTTAATATACCTCTAGAGGGGTTGCCTGGGTTGTGAAATCCACCCTGTTCCCACACTGATCATCTGGGATCTGCTCTGTTTCTACTTCTGGTCAATTCAAACAGAGCAGCAGGATGGGTAATTATTTGGGTTCACCTCCTGAGCTCCCCCAGTGAGCATCCCTTCCCACCTTGTTGCTGGTGTACTTCTAGCTGCTGGTGGAATTTAGATCACTGCTTGCTGAATGCCACTGGGGTTTTTGTCACTGCAACACCACACTGTTGTGTCTGCTGTTTTCCTGTGTCTGTCAGTCTCCAGGTACCCCTCAGTTGTTTTGTCCTCTCCCATTTCCTGGATGTGCAGTCTCTGCCTCACACTGGCTAATGTTTCTCCATCAGTTTAAACATGTCCTTACTCTGTCCCACCATCTTGATTCTCCTAAGCCCTTAATGTTGCCAGCTAGGATATAATAATCACTTCTTTAGCTCTTTTATACTGAAGTAATTTTCATTCAAAATTCTTAAGAGCATAATGTAAGCAATTTTTGGAAAAGCAAATATGTGTATGACCATAAAGACTGCTTCTATTGTGTTTTTTTCCCATTTTTGAGCTGGCAAAAATTATATGTAAATTCATGTTCTGCAACATGTTTTACTGCATTCAAAATTTGTGATGTGGCTGCATGGAAGACTTAACATCTGCATTCCCTTATAAATTTAATATATTTGTGGCAAGAACACTTAGAATTTACTTTTAGAAATTGTCAAGAATACAACATGCTGTTATTAACTGTAATAACTATGCTGTACAATAGATCTCTTGAATTTCTTCCTAGAACTATATTTAGACTTGGAAAACAGATTTTTTTGAGGATATTTTCAAAATTGGGAGACATGAATTTACTAAAGTTGTCTATATTAATATATATGTGTAGATTCTAAATGAATAAATATATAATAAAATAGAGCTATTTGTTAAAAATTATCCATATTTCTTAATGATCCTTGGACTAGGATTTCTAATGGAAATAGAATCTCATTAGATCATGTGAAACTGTCATTAATGTATTTTATGAGTCTGAAACTTACTTTGGGAGGAATATTCTTGAATCTGAGATTTCTGGGCAGAACATATAATAAGCTTATAGGATATCTTTTGGTGTTAGTAGATGTCTCAGTTGAGTAGGTAGATGGTTCTGAAAGACCCTCTTCTCCAAGACTAAGTAACTGAATTGAGTAAAATGTAACCCATTTCCTATTGTGCTTTTCCCTCCCCACTCCAACTCTGTGCTCACCTGTGCATGAATAGGACTTCTAGCATTTCATCCATGTTGGAAATGCCATTCTCTATATGAGATTCTTCTGTTTTCATAGAGAAAATCCAAGTAAAAAAGGAAAGTGTGTGGTTTCTGATAGCTTGGGCTGGGATGGCAGGAAAGCATCCTGTGTTTAACATTTAATGAGCTCTTCTTGTATGCATGGTATTATTCAAGTTTTGTGGGGAGAAGTTGCATATTCCTTTACTTCATACTTTCTTCCTCTTTTCATGTGTCTCTATTATGCTTGAAAATTTAGTGTGGGGCCTGGCGCGGTGGCGCAAGTGGTTAAAGGTCCTCGCCTTGCACGCCCGGGATCCCATATAGGCGCCGGTTCTAATCCCAGCAGCCCTGCTTCCCTCCCAGCTCCCTGCCTGTGGCCCAGGAAGGCAGTCGAGGACGGCCCAAAGCTTTGGGACCCTGCACCCACGTGGGAGACCCAGAAGAGGCTCCTGGCTTCGGATCAGCATAGCACTGGCTGTTGCGCTCACTTGGGGAGTGAATCATCGGATGGAAGATCTTCCTCTCTCTCTCCTCTCTGTATATCTGCCTTTCCAATAAAAAAATAATAAAAATAAATCTTTAAAAAAAAAACAAAAAAACCCCGAAAATTTAGTGTGAACAGATAATTCTTATAAAACAATGCATTAGTATGTCGAATAGTATTCTCAGCTGTGGGTCAGTGTTCTCAATATTGGAAAATCTATGGCATCCACCCAATATGAGAGGACACTCACGTTCTTGCGGTACTCAGGAGTTTTCCCTTCTAGGTTCAAGGATATTTTATTGACGAGCTATAAAAATACAGACTCATTTGAATATCTCTTTTGCTCACATTAGGGTTGGAAAAATGCCTACAATTGTTAGGGATGAAGTTTGATATTCCAGCACCTGACCGCAATCCAAAGTTATGTTTCAGTTACTCTCTAGATACCATACATGGTTACAGAACTCATCTTTTCAAAAGAAGCCATTAGCACAATAACATAGATGTACAGCCGTTTACTGACTTCTTCATCCATTAATGTATTCATTTGTTCAATAGTATTTATTATCTATTGCGTTCAAGAGGCAGAATTATAAGGATGAGTTAAGATGTGACTCCTGCCTGTAACACACCAAATAGATTTGAAAGAGACATGCAGAAACTAGCACACGCATGGCAATAGGAGGTGGGAGTTAACAGAAGCATGTACCAAAGGTGGAGGGATTAGTTGCCTTGGGACATGAAGGGCAAAATGGAGTATCTGTCAACATAATAGAGAATATATAGAGAGTTCGCCAGCTGGAAAGGGAAGCTGGGAGAGAAATATGTACTCAGGAATTATGTAATTACTTAGCCTGTGAGAGCATTGTTTGTTTGCAGGTAGGTAAGCAACAAATATTTAATTTAGAAGTTCATGAATGTGAAATGGCAAATTTTCTTTGCAATGGAACGAGGTCCCCAGAGTGAAAGCGGGCGAAAATGATTCTCATCCAGGGAAACATTGCAAAATCAAATGACCTGAAGACAATTCATATTTATCCATTTGAGCACTTGTTTTTCACATTAAGTTTATTTATCAAGTTCTAATTTAAAATTACATCAAGGGTGAAATATTCTTTTGGTTGTCCATATATTGTCAAACTGGGACAACATCAGCTAGAATAATCTGAATTTGAGCGTATCTTTATTTGGTTTTTCTCTTCTTCTTCCAGAATTGTTCGCTGAATGTAAGCAGCCAGATGAAAATCTCTGATGTGGCCAAGAACAAGGACTGGGTGAGCCAAAAGTGAAGGGGCAGGGGTTGTTAAAAGAGTCTGTGGTGAAACCAACAGCATGCTTAGCTCTGTTACCACAAATGGATGCTTAGTTCTGCAGAGCAGCAGAGCTGGGATAAATGAGTGATGCTATACTCAGGAGACCATGCTGGAGGTCTGTGTGGCAAGCAGCCTCCATCTGTCTTGGTTGGACTAAGAAATCCAGAGAACAGAGGAAATGAAATTTAGTGCTGCTAGGTAGGATTAGGATTGGGTTTCTTTGTGTGGCAAATTTGATGCTATTGTTTGAATGTGTTTTTAAATATATTTTGCATTCCTGAGATTTCTGTCCATTTTGCTATTGAAATTGAGATTCTCCCTGCAAGTGTGTGGGCGGAGATAATGGAGAGTTTCCTATTGAATGCTTATCACTGTCACACTCACTAAGGCCAATATTTTGGGTTGTGAATGAAATGGATCAGCTGACCCACTTGTAGGCAAATATATTTGCTTTAAATGTGTTACTTGAGATGAAAACATAGCACATCAAACTATTCATGGGTTGATGTTACTGTAGGAAGGGTGGTGTGGGCTGTACTGGTAATGTCATTAACAAATTTCTATGTGAAGTGTTTATCAAACCTTATTTCCATTTTGTATCTCGGAAGGTTTTGTTTTTCATCCTGTATGACAAGGAGGAGCGTTCATAATTTCCCTCTATCATAATCTATAGGTAAAATAAAATCACTCTCAATGCTGCATGTTACCTTTCATTCAGGAAATTTGCCCCTATTAGAACATTTATTATTTCTACCCCATATGGAAAACTGAAAAAGAAAATGAGCAACAGAAACAGCACAGGATGGCAGTGCTCAGTGTAATAGTGTAATTATTATCTGTAGTGTAATAATAGTGTATTATTATCTGCAGTGTAATAGTCTCCTTCCTAGACTCTCAACTACCAGTGCTCCAAACAACTTCCAATTTTTGGTAGGAAAAATAATTATCTTAATTTGTAGTAAGTAGTCAAATAATTACCTCATAAAATATGTTTCTCTTTTAGTGCTTATGATTTCATAAATAGGGCTCACTTAAGTATGCATAAAAATACTGTACATGGCTTTAAAGACAGAAAATTGGGTTGGTGTCTTACACCTGACATGAAGCAACTGTATTGAGACCCCGACTACCCTTTTACTGAACCTCACATCTGGTACTGGACCAGGATCAACAACTATCCCTGTATAAACTCAGGATTCAGAAATTACTCCTGGTATAGTCACAGATTTAGCCTATAAGTTAGAAATTATGTAAAAGCAACGGAATAAGAGGAACTATCATGAATCCCATGGAAAAGGGGTTAAAATATAATGGGTAGGATGATTAAATGCTTATACTTAAAGCTTGACTCTTAATAACTGCATAACCCTGAGGTAATTTAATTCTGTGTCCTATTTTTTTTCCACATAAAATGAATGTCAATGTCATATGATTATTATGGGAAACAAATCAGCTAATATTTTGAAAGCACACCCAATGTACCCAGCAGATGGCATTATTATTAATTGCTTTTTTGAGAATGTGTATTTTGAATTATTCTTTGGCTTCACTGGATAGTAATACCATTGTTATGCCAACAATCAATACTCAACAAATTAAGATGAGGTGATAGTTGCTGTGTATAAGTTTGAAAAGTAGCCTAGCATGCTGAAGAGCTTGTAATTAGAAGAGTATATCATCTCTGATGAAATTTTGTGAATTGATTGTGTCTTTAACAATAACAAAAAGTAAAATCAGAATAATCATAATGGAAAAGTGAGACGAACTTAGGAAAAGGCATTTTACCCCACAGGTCTGATGTTTCTTAGGGCTAGGCTAACTCTACTCAGCTCCAGGTTTTATGATTTTAGTCTATTTTCTACCAGACAATCAAGCATTGTCATCTCAATGATAATTTACTTTACATGGTGATAATGTATAGAACTTATAGAAAGTTCTTTGAACTGTCTCAAAAAAAATAGATTTCCAATAATGTTTAAGAGGTCACCAATCTATGAGAATTTTAACAGACTAGTCAGTTAAATCACTTAATTAAAAGAGTATTTGAGGTAACTGTACAAGAATATTGTCATATTTCATGTTTTGTGCATTGGTAATCAGGCCATTGCAAACCTTCAGGGCCAGTTTTTTTTTTTTTTTAAAGATTTATTTTTATTATTTTTTATTGGAAAGGCGGATATACAGAGAGGAGAGACAGAGAGGAAGATCTTCCATCCGATGATTCACTCCCCAAGTGAGCCGCAACGGGCCGATACTATGCCCATTCGAAGCCAGGAGCCTCTTCCGGGTCTCCCACGCGGGTGCAGGTTCCCAAAGCTTTGGGCCGTCCTCAACTGCTTTCCCAGGCCACAGGCAGGGAGCTGGAAGGGAAGCGGGGCCGCCGGGATTAGAACCGGCGCCCATATGGGATCCCGGGCGTGCAAGGCGAGGACTTAACCACTTGCGCCACCGCGCCGGGCCCCAGGGCCAGTTTTAAATGCTGCATACTTTATCTGCTGTTCACTAAAATTTACAATTGGTTATACACTGAATAAATGAATGAATGAAAAGAACAAAAAACTCCCTATTGCCAAAACTGTGTTTTGAAAAAGCTGGCTAAACTCAGACTACTAATAGAAAGTATTAAAATAACAAACTTTATAGAATTCTTGCTATATTATACTTCTATTCCATGGCTTTTACTGAAATGTGATTTGTTAGAGTCTTGGGGTCTGAGTTGGCCGTTAGGAAGCTATCCTAACACCCGGGCATGAAATATAACTTGTTTTCCCGAATGGCTCAGAATTATTTTTATGTAAATCACATACTTAGAAACAGTAACTACTTATTATAAAAACCACCTAGGACCCCAAAGTCAAATGATTTTTATAAAATTGGACCTTCTATCAGGAGTAAGTGTGGGCTGGTTCCATGGAGGACAACACAGATCTAGATGACACTACACGCCTTCCCAGCTTGGCATAGAGACTTGGTTATGGGTCCCAATGTTATGTCTGTTCAAGTTTTAACTACTTCCCTCTTGTAAGTATGAAGTATATGCATGATTTGGAAAGTAGAGAAATGAGGAAACGATTCATGACACCTAAGCTCAAGCTGCTTGGGAAGAGGAGTGATTACTTCATATCAAATAGGATTTGTAATGGTGAAAATACCATTTCAATTCAATTGCTTGAAGAGGATTCTTGGTAGACAGGACAGAAAAATGAAGACTTTTCTTCAATGTTAAGCTATTTAATTGCTTAGTGTTTAATCAAAACCTGTGGGAAACATTGGCAGATACAAATCTAACAGACTCATCTTTAGTGATACTAATATTTAGGTTTCTTTAAGTAAATCTGTGTGCTAACAAAAACAAAACAAAACAAAAAAACCTGTCTGCGAACAGTCTTATGGAATTCTAGTGATGCTTACTTGGTATGATTGCATATTGTCACTTTGTACACACACAGTATCAAAATATAATGAAAAGGGGGCAAACTAAAAGAGTAAAAGGCTTTCACAATTATCCAATTCTGTGCTATCACTGCACTTAAACCTTCAAGTTGAGGATATCTTCCCTATTATTATTATTTTTTCAAACAGCTGGTGCATACCAGCACCACTGAAAACTGGTTTCATTCATAGAGATTCCAGAGCTACGGTTTGATCCCAAGAAAATGAACAATTATTTATGGTCAGGCCATGTATAAAAAATGAACTGTGACTCACAACCTTCAACAACCAGCAAACCAAGCACTCTCTGCACTTCAAGATTTACTCGCCTAATTTTTATCAGAATTTTAGTTTTTATATTTAGATTGATGGTATCCTTTGGGTTGATTTTTATATAAAGTATTAGGAAAGATTTTTTATCCAGTTACCCTAACATCATTTGCTGAAAACCTTTTTTTTTTTTTGTGGTTATTGAATTGTTTCAGTACTCTTGTTGAAAATGAAGAGACTGTAAACATGAAGTCTCATTTCTGGAATCTCAGTTTGGTTTTTTTTTTTGTTTTTTTTTTTGCTCTACATGTCTAAGCTTCTTGAAAGACCATACTTTTTGATTATTATAACTTTAGGTTTTAAAATTGTGAAGTGCATGTCTTCTAGATTGTTTTTCATGTTCAAAATTGCTTTGGTTACCCTGAACCCCTTAATTATTTATGAATTTTAGAGTTTGCCAATTTCGTGGAAAAAAAAGCTTTCTGGAATTTTGACAGAAGTTTTATTGAATCTGTAAATTAATTTGATAAATAATGATGTGTTAACAATTTCAGATCATGCCCATGTGGTGTCTTTCTATTAACTTAGATTTCTTTTGTTTCTATCACCAGTGTTAGTAGTTCTTAAAAGTGCAAATTTTACACTCATGTTGCCAATTTATTCTTGATATTTGATTCTTTTTCGGTACTATAAATGAGCAGGTTTCTCAACTTTCTTTACATTCATTTATTGCTACCATGTTGAAATCTAGTAGATTTTTGTGTATTGATCCCATATGCTATAACTTAATAGAACTTATTAGTTCAAGTTAACTTTTTGTCCCTTACGATTTATATACAAGATCAACTCATTGACAAGTAGAGATAACTTCACCTTTTCATTTCTAATCTGGGTCATTTTTACTGATATGTACTGCATAATTGCCGTGGCTGTAATCCATTGTAGAATGTTGAATAAAGGTGGTAAGTGTAGACATCTGTTTTCTTTATTAACACAGTGTAACCACATTGGGTCTTCACCATTTAGTATAATTTTAGTTTTAGGTTTTTCATAGACTTTTAAAAAAAGATTTACTTTATTTGAAAGAAACGGGGAGAGAAAGAGTGACAGAGACAGATCTTCCATCCACAGGTTCACTCACCAAATGGTCCAGTCCAAGCTAAGAGCCAGGAGCTTCTTCCTGGTCTCCCATGTCAGTGAACAGCCCAAAGAACTGAGCTCTTCCGCTGCCTAGCTAGGACACCAGCAGCTAGACCAGAAGTGGAGCTTGCAGGACTCACACTGGTACCCACATGGAATGCCAGTGCCAGAGATGCAAGTGGAGGCCTAGACTTTTATGTCATAGTGCCAGCTGCTAAACAGATTTTTAAAGTTAGGTTGGGAGAGGGTTTTTTTTTTGTCAGAGGCTTTGTTTTCATTTAAATTTTTTTTATCTTATTATTATTATTATCATCATTTTATGATATAGTTCCATAGGCCCTGGGATTTCTCTTACCCCCTTTCCAATCCACTCCCCTCACCACTGTGTTCCCATATATTATTACTAGCATAGTTCTTCATAAACAGTCATATGTCCTTCATTGTGGGCATGGACAATGGCAGAGTCCAGCATCGTATTGTCAGGATATAGTAAACAGTTTCATTGGGAGTCCAGCTTTGGTCTGAAAGTGCAGATGCATACTGCATTGTAGTCTCATACTCATATGACAGTCTCCATTACACAGTTACTATGCATTCCCGTAAATGAAAAGCCATAAAACAAAATGAATAACAGGAAGAAAAATAGAAATTTACAATGCCATGAAGTTAAATTACATGCTGGTAGATGTGATAGTGTCCATTACACAGTTACCATACATCCCTTTAAGTGAAAAGCCACAAAATAAAATTAATAACAGGAAGAAAAAGGAAATTAATGTCATGAAGTTAAACAACATGGCTACTGAATGACTAATGGGTTGCTGAAGAAATAAAAAAGAAAATCAAGAACCTTTTTGAAGAAAATGATGGTTCTGTATGATCTATGAATCAGTGAAGAATTTAATCAGAAGAGTTTTGAAGAGATGAAATCAGCAAAAACAAAAAATTAAAATCCATGTGATATATTTTCCACTGCTTTTTATTGGTGAGATATGTCTCCTATAGACAACAAATAGATGGATTTTGTTTTTTAATCCAGTCTACTAATCTAGGATGTTTGATTGAGCATAAGCCATTTACATTCAGGGTTAATATGTGTGGGTGGTAATTTGGTCCTGTCATTTTAGGAATGGGTTGTTCATTGATTTAGTCTTCTGTTGTCATTTTACTGGGATGTTCTTCACATTTGCCTTTGGTTTTGATGGCTGCTATTCCTTTTCTCTGTCAAGAGAACATCTTGAAGTATCTTTTGTAGGACTGGTTTGGAAGAGGTGTATTCTTTTTTCCTTACTGTGGAAGAATTTTATTTCATTTTCAAAGACAAAAGAAAGTTTTGCTGGGTACATTACCCTAGGTCAACAATTTTTTGCTTTCAGAATCTGGAATATGTTGCTCCATTCTCTTCTTGCCTGTAGAGTTTCCTGTGAGAGGTCTCCTGTGAGTTTAATTGGCATTCCTTTATCTGTCAGCTGATTTTTTTCACGTGCACATTTAAGGATCTTTCCCTTATGTTCGATTGAAGAGGGCTTGATGATCATGTTTCATGGTGAAGATTGCTTTTGATCAGGCCTATTGGGAGTTCTGTGCCCTTCCTGGATGATGTTTCCCAAATCTTTTTCTAGATTAGGAAATTTTCCCTTATTATTTCATCAAATACATTTGTAAACCCAGCTTCTCTTTCTGCACCTTCTGGGACTCCCATAATGCTTATATTTGGCTTTTTAAAAATGTCTTCAAATTCTTGAATACTTTTTTTTTTTAATCTCGACCCAGCTCTGCTTCCAGCTTTTTGTTTGCTTTCCCCGGTGACAGGAAATATCTTCCAATTCTGAGATTCTTTCTTCTGCTTGTTTCATTCTATTATTTTTCCATTAAATTTTTAATTTGCTCTAGTGTATTCTTCATTTCCAACAATTTGGCTTGATTTTGCTCAGTGTTGCTATTTCTTGTGTGACATATTCTTTAAATTTTTGCATGTGCTTCTTGTTGATAAGAAGCTTTATGACAAGTGTTTTAAATTCTGTATCCCCCATTTTCTCAATGTATTCCTCAGTTAACTCTGAGGTTGGCAGAGGCTTTTGCTCTTTTGCAGGGGAGTCTTCAGTAATAAACATCGTACCTCTGTCTCTTCTTCTTGGCCATTGTACTTCTGTTTAACACGTTCTTCTCCTTAGGGCAGTTTTCTGTTCTTTTTTTTTTAAATTTCATTTAATGACACAGTTTCATAGGTTCTATGATTCCCCCACCTCCTCCAAAAAGCTTTCCCCCGCTATTGAATTCCTCCATAATGTTACAATAGTATTGCTCATATACAATCATGATTCCTTCATTGCGGGGAGTCCAGCATCTTACTGTCCAGATAAGTTCAATAGTTTTATTGAGAGACCATCCCTGGTCTGAAAGTAGAGCTGGCAGAATATCATCCCCTCCAATGAAAAGCCACTACACAACTTCAACACCAGTTTACAACATCATGAAGTTAATTGACATGGTATTGAGTGACCAATACGTTAGAAAATACAAGTTCTTAACCACATCCTGTGACTGCTTCATTGACATTTCAACTTTTTATACACAACCAGCTGCTATACACTTTAAAATGCTGTCTTGGGTCTGTTTTCATTTTTCTATTTAGCAGCTGATACTATTCAAGCTTGATTTTTACTGAACTACGCGAATTTTAGGATAGTCCAAACAGGCTTATAACTCAAACGTGCTGTTGGTCTGTCCTCTCTTATTTCCTGGAATTTGCTCTCTCTGCTGCACCCTGGCTAATGTTTCTCTGTCTATTTAAACATGTCCTCACCCTATTCTACCATCTTGATTCTCCCTTTTTAAAATTTTTTTATTTATGTAAATTGAGTAAATATATGTATTTAATGTTTACAGATTGACAAGCAAAATGGTACTTTCCACCCTATTCTTCATGTTCTCAGCCCTCCTGCTACTTACTTTCTTATTTGTATATTGTATTAATTTATATAAAATATAGTTTCAGTTTATTTTATAATCCCTGGCTTAATCCTACATTAGGTAAAGAATTGAACAAACAGTAAGTGGGGGAAATAATCCCTGCTCCTCCAGAGTGTAAATAAGGATGTTAGTAACAGGGAAATCTCAAAGTGTCTATTTTGCTTGTATATTTTACGTCGTTTGCACTCCATGCAAACATAATACTTGTCTTTTTCGAACTGACTTCACTAAACAATAGCTTCTAGTTTCTAAACACATTTTAATGACATTTGCTTGTTCTTTTCCAAGATAATCTACACTTACAAATTGGTATAATAGAAGAATTTTTGCAAAGTTTGGAGATACAATTTCATGAATATATAAAACATTTAGAAATCCAAATACTTTGCATTATCATTTTCCCTTAAATAGTCCTCTGTCCCCAAGATGAATTTATTTAATGAAAGATAGCTGAGGAGGAAGAAATTGGATTACTCTGAATCAAGTGATTATTGAAGAATGCTTAGGAAACTGAAGTTTTAAATGTATTCGATTGCTTTAAAGTTTATTTGAAAAGGAAAGAGAGAAATAAAGAGATTTTTTCACTCACTGATTGGTTCACTCCTGAAATGCTCCCAACCACTGAAACTAAAGCTGGCTGAAGCCAGGAGCTCGTGAGTGGCAGGGATCCAATTATCCGAGGCATTACCTGCTGCCTCTAATGTTCAACCTAGCTGGAAGTTGGAATTGCAGGCAGAGCCAGCTCTGGAACACAGACAGTTCAATATGTGATGCTGAGACCCAAATGTGCCAGCCTGCCTTAAAACAGAATTCAAATCTGAAAATGAACTGGTATTCCTATTGTGAGGAAACACTTTTATTATACCGTCAGTACACCATAATGGCTTATGAATTTGCAAAATGACCAGAAGAATATTGTTATTGAAAGGAGCAATGAAACAATGTTGGGAGTGGGAAAGGGCAGGGATATCAGCTTGGTGTTTCTGGATAACCAACTATGCCCAAACTCAGTGGCCTGAAACAGTAGTCCTTTAATTTTTTTCACGAGTCTGTGTCAGCCTGTTTAAGCTAAGCCAAGCTCAGTTAGAAACTTTGGCTGGTGTTGGCTGCGTTCACTTTTGCTGGTGGCAAAGCTATCTCTTCTCTATGTTATCTCTCATTGTCTTCTTGCAGGGATAACCTGTTGACCCTGGTAGATTACTCACAGGATAATGGCAGAAAACATGGACATTGAGAATCTCCTAGGCCTCTTGTGGTCTGGCTTAGGGACTGGGTACTATAACTTGTCTCATTCTACTGGCTGGAATAAGTCCCAGTGGACATGGAGAGGTGAGTGCATTCAGTTTCATGGGGAAGAGCTAGGAAGTCCTCTGTTAGGTAAAGCATGACTTTACAAGGAACTAAGGAGGCAGTTAGGGGAATTTGCCAAGGACCTGGCATGGTGGCCTAGCAGCTAAGGTCCTCTCCTTGAACGTGCCAGAATCCCATATGGATGCTGGTTCTTACCCTGGCGGCCCAGCTTCCCATCTGGCTCCCTGTTTGTGGCTTGGGAAAGCAGTTGAGCATGGCCCAAAGCCTTGGGATCCTGCATCTGCTTGGGAAACCCAGAAAAAGCTCCTGGCTCCTGGCTTCAGATCAGCTTGGCTCCATCCGATCATTATTTGGGCAGTGAATCATTGGACAGAAAATCTTTCTATCTCCCCTCCTCTCTGTATATCTCATTTTCCAATAAAAATAAATAAGTCTTAAAAAAAGAGAATTTACCCAGTATGGCGATTTCTGCCAAATATTCATTGAGAGTTTGATTTTACTATTTTGGGAAAAGGGGACAAATATTTTTGCAAAAGTAAATAATCTGTGTTGTGGTGGGAGTATATTGGAGAAGTATGTGACAGAACTTAGTAAGCATTCTGCACATGACTGAATGGAGAGGTTTTTGCAGTTACCTTGCGTGATAACAAGTGCTACTTTTTTTTTTTTTTTTAACACAGGCACAGAGTAGATGACTTCAGAAGCCAGATGACTGAGCATTCCTGAACCTTGAGAGGTTTAGTTTTCACTTTTCTTTGGAATGTGCAATATCATCAGGCTTTGAGTGTCTTTAAAATGGGGAATGATTCTAGTGAAACTGACTTGTTCCCCCACAGATACCTTAAAACTATGGGACTCTCCCTCTAGAATTACATGTGACTGGATTCCTAAATTTGCAATGGAGAAGCCTGAGATCTAGGCAGTTTGGCTGCTGCTGTTACTCATTCAGCAGGTTTTATTGTTTTAACAGTTAAACTTGCCTTATGTTCTACTATTTGTTACATAGCATTTTCATATATTTCATAGTTTTACGCATTTTGCAGTCAATTATTTGAAAGCATTCAGTCACTGAATGTAATAGTAATTTGTCATTCATGAGCATTGATCCTTACTAATGCTTTGCATATTTTGGTCCAAAGGCAATAACAAATTCCAGTATAGCACAATTCTAACAACACACTTAGTTTTCTTGTAACAGATAGTAAATCCTAACCCTTTGTACGGAGATGTGCATGTTTGGCAATGCTTGCAAACACTGCATGCATAACAGAGCTACACTAGATTCATGTATAAAGTGCACTGACAAGCTTGGGCGAAGAGGAACAGAAAGCTCTGATGTTCTCTATGCATATTTGAGAGGCACCCATGTGCAGGGCTAGACTGATGAAAGTATGACATAATGCTAAGTGCATCAGATAATTTTAAAGAAATTTAAAACTTTTAATTGGAAGTTTTATTCAGTATTCATAACTAACAAGACAGATTTTGCTTTTACAATTTATCTTAAAGAAAGAGAGACAGAGAGACAAACAGCAATTTTCCATCTCTTGGTTCACTTTCCAAATGCCTGTAATCGACAGAAGTTTGTGAACTCCAAGTTTCCACGTGGATTGCAGGGTCTTAGGAGCTTGAGGCATCACCTGCTTCCACCCACAGTGAGCAGCAACAGGAGGCTGGGAGAAGAGCAGTCAGAATCCAGACATCCAGGCACTCTGCTGCGAACATGAGCATCACGCGTGGTAGCTTTAACTGCTGCGCCAGATGCCTCACTGCAGACTGCATTTTAAAATTTTTAATTTATTGTCATTCTTTCCCATGATTCCACTTTGTAGGTATAGGGATTCCTCCCTTCGCTCTGTTACTGCCTCCCTATCTTCCCCTCCCACCATCCCCCCATATTATTACAGTTGTATAGTCCTTTAGTAATAGCTACTAGTTTAACATTCTCTTATGTAAGTGCATGATGGCATTGTAGGTACAGGCAATGGTAGAGTCTAGTAGCCTATTGTCAAGGTTTATTTCACGGTTTCATTTGAAGTTCTCCTTTTATTCGGGAGTAAAGATGCTTACAGCAATGGATGTTCACTTCCTGGTATGCTAGTCTCTATTATATAGTTCATCTATGAGAATATATATATATACACATATATATGCTTATGTACTTGTATATAACATATACTTATATACTTGTGCATGTTTGTGCATATATATTTATATATACACACTTGTTCACCTATATCAATTTGCTTTGTCTTTTGATGAAGGTTGCCTTATATCAGAGAAAATATGTGGGATTGACTTATTTCATTGAGCATAATGGTCTCCAGTTCAGACAATTCTGTTGCATATGATAGGATTTCATTCTTTTTAATGGCTATGTTTGGTTCCATGTTTATACTATTGTGGATTTTGCTGCCATAAATATAGGGCTGTGGGTCTCCTTTTTATATGCAGATTTATTTTCATTTGGATATATTTCCAGGAATGGGATAGCTGGGTCACATAGTAGATCAATTTTCGGTTGTCTGAGCCCTCTGCAAACTGACTTCTGTAGTGGCCGCGTTAGTCCAATCTCCAGCAACAGGAGGGGCCTTTTTCTTCACATCCACGCCAGCAGGTGGTGTTAGTAGATTTCTAAATGTAGATCATTTTAATTGGAGTTTTGTGGAACCTCAATGTGGTTTCTATATTTCCCTGATAGCTGGGGAAACTGAGCATGTTTTCGTGTCTATCAGCCATTTGAAATTCTTCTTTTGAAAAATGCTTGCTCATTTGTTTCACCCATTTCTTTTTTTTATTTTTTTTTAAAGATTTATTTTTATTATTTTTTCATTGGAAAGGCAGATATACAGAGAGGAGAGACAGAGAGGAAGATCTTCCGTCTAATGATTCACTCCCCAAGTGAGCGCAACGGGCCGATACTATGCCAGTCCGAAGCCAGGAGTCTCTTCCGGGTCTCCCACGCGGGTGCAGGGTCCCAAAGCTTTGGGCCGCCCTCGACTGCCTTCCCAGGCCACAGGCAGGGAGCTGGAAGGGAAGCGGGGCTGCCGGGATTAGAACCGGCGCCCATATGGGATCCCGGGCGTGCAAGGCGAGGACCTTTAACCACCCGGGCCCTGTTTCACCCATTTCTTATCAGGTATGTTTTGTTTTCGTTGTTGATATTTTGTCTTCTGTTGTTGAAATTCTGAAGCTCTTTGCTAATCTTGGAAATTAGTCCCCTATGTGCTGTGTAGTGTGCAAAGATATTCTCCCATTCGATTGGTTGGATTTTTTGCTTTGTTGATTGTTTCCTTTGCTTTACTGGTGTGCCTTAGTCTGATGTAGTCCTGTTTGTTTATTTTGGCTTTGTCTGCCCGTGTGCTTTTGGTGACTTTTCTAAGAAGTCTTTACTAATGCTTATTTCTTGTAGAGTGCATATCTTCCTCTAATAGTTTGATGATTTCTTGGTACAGATTTAGGTCCTTGATTTATTCAGAGCTGATTTTTGTATAAAGTGAGAGGTGGGGGTGTTACTTCTTACCTCTGCAGGCTGATATCCAATTGTCCCTAGTATTTTTTTTGAAGAGACCAACCTTTTTTCCTGGGTTATTTTCAGTTCTCTTATTGACGATTAGTACACGTAAGGGCTCACTCACTCTTGGGTTTTCTGTTCTGTTCCACTGCTCTTCTTCTCTAGTTCTATACCAGTACCAGCCTGTTTTGATGACCACTCCCTGTAGCATGCCTTGAAGTCTGTACTTCTTGCAGCTGGATTTATTCTTCAGGATAGCTTTGACTATTTGTAATCTCTTGTGTTCCCAGATGAATTTTCCCATCACCTTTTTCTATTTCTGAGAAAACTGTTGGCATTTTGATTGAAATAACATTGAATCTGATATTACTTTTGGTAATATGGACATTTTGATTATGTTGATTCTACCAATCCAAAAAATTGTTAAATTTCTCTTTCTTGCCTTATATGTTTAGCAAGGATTTTCTATGCTATGTTGAATAGCACTGGTGAAAGTAAACATCTTTGTTTAGTTCATTTTAGTGGGACAGCCTCCAGTCTTTTCCTCCTTCAATACGATGCTGGTATTATTATTATTTTTTTTCTTTTTGTGTGTTGCTTTGATTTTATTGTAGAACATTCTTTTTTGTGTAGGGTTTTTAGCATGAAGTAGTGTTGGATTTTTATCAAATACTGTTCTGTATTTATTGAAATGATCGTATGGTTTTCACTCATCATTTTGTTGATGTAGTGCATTATGTTTATTGATCTGCATATGTTAAGCCCTCCCTGTATGTCAGGGATAAATCCCACCTGGTCAGGGTGAATGATCTGTGTGATGTACTGTTGGATTTTGTTGGCTAGCCTTTTGTTGAGGATTTTTTGCATCTATATTCATCAGGACTGTTGGTCTGTAATTCTTTCTCTGTTGTGTCTCTTTCTGGTTTTAGTACTAAAGTGATGTTGCCTTCTTTGGAAAACTTTGAAAGGCCTGCCTCCCTTTCTGTTGTGTTGAATGTCTTGTGCATGCAGGTTGCTGATTCCCCTCTTGTGCTTTGCCATTATACTCAAAATGGCAGCCTATGTGCTACCTGTTGTAATGATGGGTGGCTAAGTTACTACTTTACCTCACATCCCCTCCATGTTCACAGGGGTTCCACTGCTCTGTCCATGATCAAATAAAAGATCTGTGGGGCCAATGATTCTATAACTTGTATCTCTTCCTGTGCCTCTGGTGGTCCTCCCTTCCAACATGTCTGCCAGTAGAGTTCTGGTCACCCTTGGATTATCTGGTCACTGCAGCATCACTCTGCTGTCCCTGCTGTTTTCCCACATCCATGGTCCCCAGCTATTTCTGCTGCTGCTCTGCCCACTCCAATTACCCAGGATTGTACCCTTCCTGCTTCTCCACTAATCCTTCCCCATCCATCTTAACATGCCCTTGTCCTATGTTGCCATCTTTGCTTTGCCTGCAATACTTTCCAGTTATTTTATAGTCATAATTTCTAGCTGGTGTTGATGATAAACATTTACTTCCTTAACTACTTGTAAAGCCCAGAACTTTCTGTTTGCTGTATTCTTAACATTATTTGTGCATTTGGCAAGAATCCATAAATCTCTAAATATACACAATGTCTTAGATTTGTGTGAGTAGTCATGTCAATATGATTAACAAGAAGACACATTTAATACTTTCATCAATCATTTGAATGATGGTTGAATAAATGTAGCCTGCATGAATTAAATTCACTAATGCTCTGCCTTGGACAATATTGTTAAAAAGTAGAAACAAGTTTATAATTAGTTGCAAAGGAAGAGACAGAACCCACAAGAAAGAAAAAAAAATACGTATATCATTTATTAGCATTCACTGTGTTTGAAAATGGATGAAAAATCTTATAACATGATACAGGAGTATTAACCATGCATAAAACCACACATTTTCAAAATTTTAATATACTAAGGCAAGCTGCCAAATTTTTTAAAAAGAAAATAGCTGGAAGAAAAAATTATTAAATTCTAGAATTGACATCAGTTCTTTATTACCATTGTACCTGGGTTCTTGCAATTTTTAACAAGATGTAAGGTGTCTTGGAAAGATTTCACAATACACTCATGAAAATTATTTAAAATTATCCAGAGATAGAACTGGGAAGAAACACAGATGAATTCCAATCATTTAGCCTGGTGAAGAAAAAGTTTAAGAAAGCATAGCATAATTGTCTTTTTGTGAGTGAAAGAATTAGGTTTTGGAGAAGCAGAGAGCAATTTTCCCTCTACCTACCTTATGGGTTGAATAAGAGGAAAATTCCACACTAGTAATCTCATCTTGTTTTGAAATGAGAACTGCATAGTTCTTCCAGGTCAAGCAGTGCTTAATGAGTTGTTGAGGGAACAGGAGTAGCTGAGGACAAATGAAGCCTCTGATGCCAAGAACATGAAGTTGGGAGGCTCAGATGGATTTACTTGTCTTTGGTGAACCACTTGAGCTTTCATGCCTCTTTTCCTTTGTGAACCAAGATAACTGCTTTGTGTTCCAGTTTTGAAACAGCAAAGGGTTCCCATCTCTATCACCTGCCTGAGATAGATGGGGGTGGACCACCTCCTCAGGGAGGCTCTGCCCTCTGACGTGAACACCAAGGCAGTGGATCACAGGGGCTCTGAGCAATACTGTCTGCATTAATGAGGTTTTCATGGTTTAAGCTGAAATTCCCAAAGTGAGTTTGTAGAACATGACTGGGTTTATTTTGGATTGTAGTTTGAAGGATCACATTTCAACATCAGCCAACAGCATTAATATAGAATCTGGTAGAGGCTAGAAGTTGTGGAATACATGCAGAGGAATGATTCCGCAGTAATCCAGGAAGCCAAAAGAGACATAGGAAACACATCTGGCCCATGTCACTAACTCTCCCACGAGAACGGCCTTCTGAGAGTAAGCTCCAGTGACCTAAAGACCCTATTGGCTCTATTTCCCAGCATCCATAGTTATATTAAGCCTCCATCCTAATCCATTAATTGTTAGCATTAACCGACTGATTGTTGACTTTAGACTTTGGAGTTTAAATGTCTGTGAGTTTGGGAAACAAACTCCTATTCAATCTCTAATGCTACTGTAAGGTTATATCTCCACTTGACTTCTTACTTGCTAGCATCCATGGACAAGTTATCTTAGGCTTTCAGATCTTCCTTTTTTTCACTTTAAGAGGAGGATCACAAGATTAATTCCACACATAGTAGAATTAGGTAAACTTTAAAATATAGTACATTTAAAACAGGAATTAGAGCAAGTAAATGCTCTGTTAACGTTATAACTAATTCTGGCCTGTGTAGCTCCTGCCTTTAAACATTTAATTTTTAAAATTTATATCCCTCTAGTAGTTCTTAGCTTTGCAGTAAAGTAATATGGTGATTGCTCATGAAGCTGCTTTTGGCCTTTCCTTTTGATACCTAGTAGATAGTGAATTAGTCCATTAAGGACAGGAATTGCATTAGGCTTATATAACTATGGTGCAAGTACTTGCTGAAAAGAATTGTAAGGTTCAGGTCCCGGGACAGTAGCCTAGCAGCTAAAGTCCTCACCTTGTATGCACTGGGATCCCATGGGTTCCGTTTCTAATTCCAGCAGCCCTGCTTTCCATTCAGCTCCCTGCTTGTGGCCTGGAAAAGCAGTCAAGGATGGCCCAAAGCTTTGACACCCTGTACCTGTGTGGGAAACCTGGAAGAGGCTCCTGGCTCCTGGATTTGGATTGGCACAGCTCTGGCCATTGTGGCCACTTGCGGAATGAATCATCAGATGGAATATCTTCCTCTGTCTCTTCTCCTCTCTGTTCATCTGACTTTTGAATAAAATTAAATAAATCTTTAAAAAAAAGAATTAAAAGGTTCAAAATGCATGCAGAGAATATCCTGTAAATTGAAGTTAATTTTCCTAAGTTGTGGGCAAAATTATTTCTAATTACATCAAACCTGTCTATAGAAATGATGTCAGAATTGAGTTTTGGGGTCAAATGCCCATTAACTGAATTTTTATTCTCCTTCCATTAGACTCAATAGGTAGCTGTTGTCTTGGGTGATTATTTTGGTAGCTGTCTTGGATCATTCTTGCCCTTTGAGACGTAAGCCTTAGTTCCTTCTGATCTTTGTACAATGGTTGTCTTCAACTGTGCGATCTGTCACCCTCAAGGACCTCCCTTTGCCTTTTGGGGACAGCAGGTTCTGCTCCTGAGGAGTTCTAACTAAAAGGACCTCAGCACCAGTCTTTCCTTGAGTGAGAGATTAAAAGATAGCTAATGTTCCTTTCTGGGCTGAGCCCCAAAAGAACAGGGAGGGGATCTACATGTGTTAACAGTGAGTGGGTCTGGGCTGAGACGACAGTCTACAACCGTGTCACTTACCTGAGGCACAGGAATGTTGGGAAGAAGATGGTGAATCAGGTAGAAGCAGCCTGCATGGGAGCTCTGAGTTCCCAGGGCTAACAGGACTACAAGGGACACATTGAGAACTGGCTGCTTGCCCCTGACTGCTTGGTCGATGTTTCAGTTGCTTTTTAAGGCTCATTTGATGAGGCATTTTCCATACTGTTCCTCAGAAGAATCGCATAATATGCGTGACCTTGGGTTCCTTGTAAACGTTTTTATAATACCTGAATTGGATTTCCTTATTCACCAGGCAGGGACTTAATCTTAGTCACTCAATTTTCTTATTTCTGGAAGTCGAGGCAATGTGTCTTTCCTTTTTCAAAGATATTTCAAGGATCTCTGTTGAAGAAGATTTCGCATACAGGACAGAGCTTCCAAACGTTCACGGGAGAGAGAACGAAAAGATAGAATGCTTATCCTTGAATTTCGTATTAAGTGAAACATTAAGTCTGTGATTATAAAGCAAATTGAAAACATGATATCAGCACAATTAAAAGGACAAAGATAAAAAGGAAAGAAGAAAGAAGAATGGAGGGACATATTATTATATTCTTAGAGTTGTATCTATGAGAAAGGTTATTGAAATATTCATTCAGAAGTCAATAGGTTTAATGCATGATCTCATCAACCACCATGGTCCCCTCCTACAGGACACACAGGGCTAAAGGTAACTCTCAGAAGGACCACTGTGTTACTTCCTGGGGTGGATGCTGAGAAAGGAAGTGGATTCTGTCCCCTTTGCGTCAGTGGTACTGCAGTTTTGAGTCTGGCACTGTAGTTAGTAGTAGAAAATGTAGTTAGTAGTTTTCCAAGAACAAACACCCAGGCTCCCTATGGCTGCTTTTATTTTACTATTTTTCACCATTATAGAAATGTTCAAACCCATGCAAAGTGGAAGAGGATAGTATAAATAACCTCCACGAACCATCCCACACCTGAAAAAACCAACGTTTCTTTTATCTTCCTTTCGCATCTGCTACTAAGACTCGTGGCTCCCTTGAAGTCAAGCAACTGGGTTGTCGCAGGGGAAGTTGTGGCAGGAGAAGTTATGCCTCTCACATTTCTTATTTCCATCCCCATCTTTCAGAGAATAAATTTACTTTCTGTCCCAAGAATCATAGTCATAGATTTAAAGGGACACCCTAATTCCCTTATTAATCCTGGCTGGAGTATTTATTTGATGGTCACAAAATACACCTTTCACTTGGAACTGTTCTTTCAATTGACATGTGAGTTGACGTGTGAGTTCTGCCGCTTCTGAACTCTCACCCCAATCTCCTCGGACATGGTTGTTGCCATTTGGGTAGTGAACCAGTGGATGGAAGAGCTTTCTGTTTGTTTCTCCTTCTCTCTGTGAAATATGTCTTTCCAATCAAAATAAATAAATCTTTCTGAAAACAAGTCCATAGATGGCTCATTTTAAAATTGCTCATTTTGTGTAGTCTGTGAATGATGTTTGTAAATACCCAAATTGCATTTGGAAAAAGAAGAAGCAAGGTTCTCCATTCTTGAGATGATATTAATTTGCAAACTGGAAGATCTCACTTCCAGGCCCAGTTCTGTCATGTGCCAATAACTTTTGGCAGGAGAAATGCTGTCTTCTTTTGCGCTTGCACCCTGGGCTGGTTACTGTGATTTGGAGTGTTGGTTGTAGTATCCCACATGGAATGCCTGCATAGGCATCACCGATACCTACCACATCAGATAGGTAATTGGAAATTCACAAAAGCTTTAAATTGTTTTAAAAGTTATTTAAAATGCAGAGTTGGGGAATGGGAGAGAGAAATAGAGAGAGAGAAAGAGACAGACAGGCAGACCTATCTACCTGCTGGTTTACTCCTGAAACCGCCACAACAGTTTTTTCTTGGCCAGGCTAAAGCGGGAGCCAGAGACTTCATCTAGGTATCCTACATGGGTGAAGGAACCCAAGGAACTGTGGCATTCTCTGCTGCTTTCCCAAGTGCATTAACAGGGAATGGGAAGAAAAGTGGAGCAGTGGCATTGGCATATGGGATGCCAGCATGGCATGCAGCAGCTTTACCAAGTATGCCTCAGTGCCAGCCCTCCAAATTTACAAATATTATGGCTTCTAAATATATAAGCATTTGTAAAGTATAGCAGTAGCATGTACTAAAATATGTTGAATATTTTTTAAAAGCCTACTCTAGGGCCCAGCGCGGTGGCACAAGTGGTTAAGGTCCTCGCCTTGCACGCCTGGAATCCATATGGGTGCCGGTTCTAGTCCCTGCAGCCCTGCTTCCCATCCAGCTCCCTGCTTGTGGCCTGGGAAAGCAGTCCAGGACGGTCCAAAACTTTGAGACCCTGCACCCGCGTGGGAGACCCGGAAGAGTCTCCTGGCTTTGGATCAGCATAGCATCGGCCATTGCGCTCACTTGGGGAAAGAATCATCGGATGGAAGATCTTCTTCTCTGACTCTCCTCTCTGTATATCTGCCTTTCCAATAAAAAATAAATCTTTAAAAAAAGCCTACTCTAAAAATTGCAAGCATAGAGTGTTTAAATAATTGACAGACTAGCCCTCAGTTTGCATCTGTGCTGATTGGGGGAGTTTCCTTTATAAGTCTTGAACTTGTGCACAGATATTGACTGGTTAAATCATTATGTACTCCTCACAAACAGAGGAAAATAAACTTAATAGTTGCCCAAGAGTTCATTTCACGAAATTGTAATGTGTGGTTGATATGCACGCAATTCATAGTTTTTGTCTTAAAAGCCTTGGCAGAATTCACATGCTGCTGGAGTTTTATTTATTGAGTTAAGAAAAAGAGGAAGAAACTGTAACACCAGCTTTAGCCCATGTCATAGTGACAGTTATGAATAAGTAGTTTAATCTAGAAGCACTATCAGTTAAGGAAGTTTCAGATCAACTGAAAATGCAGATAGTAAAATGGCTGTCTAATGAAAAAGAGTCAAATGATGAGAAAGAGGCAGAGGGGGTTATTTTTAACTTTGGAAAATATAGCTGGCAAAAAGTACAAAATGAAAAAAAGGAAAGTATCTGGTATAAAATTCAAATGATATTTCTGTACCAAATCAGGTTCAGGTTCATTTCTTTTTGGCAATTCAGAAAAAAACCCTATTTGGTATATGTGGCAATTCTCAGTGAAAGTTTTTATCTCCATCTGGAAAAGGGCCAGTTGTAGTGACGTGTCTGTCCTCCTGAACCCGGCAATGCATCCGTTGCTGTCAGGTCATTCCTGCAGGATCACTGCCGATTGAGCTCTAGGAGTAGAAAGTGATAGGACTACGAGTCTGTGAGCCAAGCTATTAAGGAGTTCATCTTGTTAGGTAAGAGTTCTAAAAAGCTCTGTTTGTTTAAAAGGCAGAGTTACAGAGAGGAGAGGAAGGAGAAAGAGCAAGGGAGTGAGCATGCTTCCATCTGCTGCTTTACTCACCAAGTAAAGGGCTGCGGGTAGGACAAGCCAAAGCCAAAAATGTCACCTGGTCTCCCGTGTGGGTGCAGGGCCCAAGCGTGTCAGTCTTCTACTGTTTTCCCTCACACATTAGCAGGGAGCTGGATTGGAAATGGAGCAACTGGAACTTGAATTGGTGCCCATATGGGATGCTAGGATTGATTGTAGTGACAGCTTAACTCTGCAAGCCACAATGGAAGCCTCACAACCTTTTTTTTGCTTAAAAATAATGACCATATCTTTGTAATATTATCAGTGTATCTAGTTGGGTTGAAAAACAGTGCCTATAAAATTAAGTGTCTGTAATATTAAGAAAAGCGTTTTTTTTTCTTAATTTTAGTGAAAATTAGGTAATATTAAAAATGAAATCTAAGGCATAACAGGAATGTCAACCATAGTGTAGCTATGTGGCTCACTCAAGGTCAGCAAGCTCACCAGTAGTAGAATTGTATCTTCAGATTAGAGAATTGGGTTGCAGCTTCCCTTATCTCATTCTTTCTTTCTTCTCTTGCACATAAATACTGAAATCCTTTCTAGTTTGAAAGTACCACAGCACACACTAGAAAGTTCACTTTTTTACAGCTTAAAAAAAGATTTATTTATTTTTATTGGAAAGTCAGATTTACAGAGAGGGAGATATATAGAGAAAGATCTTCCATCTGCTGATTCACTCCCTAAGTGGCTGCAATAGCTGAAGCTGAGCTGATTCAAAGCCAGGATCCTGCAGCTTCTTGCAGTTCTCCCACATGGGTGCAGGGTCCCAAGGCTTTGGGGAATTCTCTACTGCTTTCCAAGGCCGTATGCAGGGGTTGGATGCAAAGTAGTTCAGCCAGGACACAAACAGGTGCCCATATTGGATGCCAGCATATGCAAGGGAAGGATTTTAGCCACTGAGTCATAGCAACAGCCCTCCTTCTTACATGTTTAATGTAATATTTTAAACAAAACCTGTTTTTCAAGATATTGTATTCACACTATATTTGCTGTAACATAAAATAGGCAGACAAGCAGGTCATTAATTTTGGAAGATAGAATGTACAACAAATAAATGTCTTCTTTTTTTTACATTTAAAAAATATTTCATTTTTTTATAATATAGTTCCATAGGCTCTGGGGTTGCCCTGCCCTTTGCCAAGGTCCCTGCCCCACCACTTGGCATTGATTTCCCCTTTAGTTTTGCAATGGATGTCCTGCTATTCATACAAAAAGGTTTTCGATTTCCATTTTCACTACTCTTGTGATTAATTTTTATTTTTGTTGCATGTTTGTAACTTCATGCTGATCAAATTTTATTTTTTTCATCCTGTTGTGGACTGTGCTCACTGGTTCTTATCATGCCACAAAACTGAGAAGGCAGAACCAGAGACTCAAATAGGTCAAACATACATGCACGCACACACACACACACACACACACACAGCACTAAAACTCATAAGAAAATAGAAAATGTTTACTTTAGCTTTTACACAAAATAAAACAGAAGTATAAGGGTCCTAAACAGGAAGAATATAACCAATTCATGACTCTGAGAAAAAGAAAATGCTGGCATTTGGGCATCAGAAATGGCACATGGGCTGGCATTTGTCCCAGTGGCTAGTACTCAGGCTGACTTGGTCTTTTTCCTGTCACTTCATGACCTGTTGAAAGGGCCACTGGAACTCAAATGGTAACCTATATTGATTCCACCAAATCTTCATTATTCCGTCATATCATCACCAGGGACAGGCTTGAACAATCAGAACTGTAAGATTCTTAAATATGACGAAGCAAAAGAAGAAGAATCACCAGGCAGTTGAGGAAAATTAATACTAGTAGAGTGGCAAATTCATCCACTAGGAAGACTAGCAGAGGAAATGATGGTAATAGAGAAACAAAGAACACTTGATAACAGGCATGATTAATGTTCTCATATTTGAGTGTTGTTACACCTGTAATGCACAAGTGACCCATGAGGCATGACTGCAGCAAACAGCAACCCTCCTATCACAAATATAAGGCACAAATTAGTGACTTAAAAGATCCCAGATTTATTAGAGTTTGGGAACTCAGTCCTAAAATCAAAGTGTTTGTGTTTTGGGAGCTCCCAGCTAAATTAAGGTTCATGTTAATTGAGCAGTTGTAAATCCTGATTTCAAAAGGAATGAAGGGGGAATTGGACATGGGCACCCACACCATGGACACAGTGTTCACAAGATAGGTATGCTTGGTTGTCGGATCTGTGACCCCAGATCCCTCGTGTAGGAGATACAGTTGCACAGTCAGATGGATTTATTTCTAGTCTGTGTCTGGTTCATGCTGCCTAATCATCAGGTGGTACTGGGGGTCTGACCCTGTGCTCTCCTTGGCATCCTGGAGAAAACACAGCCTGGGGTCATCTGGGTTTTTCAGATATAGGGATAAACTCTGTGTAATATTAGAGTAGGAAATAAATTTAGAGATTCACTACTTACAAATCTAGGCAGGGAGAGTATGAGCAGAAGGGAAGGTAGCACTCCACTACCCAGGACATGGAGATAGGAATGAAGAATCAGGTGAAGAGAAAGAGAAAATGCTGATGGGGTGGGAGGTGGTGAGGCAAACAGAACCCTATATAAGAGATTGGGATATGGGTCCCTGTAATTCTAGGGCAAATGCCTGAAGGGTCTATTTGAAGGAAGTGGCAGGAAAGCAGGGGCTGAGTCTGCCAGGAGCTGTGCTGTCAAGTCCCTTCTCTGTCCTTTATCAGCTTGAGCCTCCTGCTGGCAGGGCACCAACATTCATCATGTCACTTCCAGTTGGGTTAACAGGGATCTTTTCCTTCTGCAGGCTCTAGAAGAGAATGTTTCTCTTCTAGGATCTAAAGGCCACTTGCATGCCTTGGTTTTTTTTTTAATTCCTTCCTCTTTCTTCAACTTCAGCAGTATGGCATCTTCAAGTCTCCTCTGGCTTCTGATTCTGTCTTCACATCTTCTTGGACTCTGACACTCCTGCTGCTCTCTTCTGAGAACCCCTGTGATTATACTGATTCACTCAGAGAACCCAGAATTATCTCCCCACCTCAAAATCCTCGACATAATCAGATCTGCAAAGTTCCATGGAAGATAATACTTTTAGACATTGTAGAAAACAGGCTGTAAATCTCTTGAATGGCAAGAGTGAAATTTAATTTGTTCTGCATAGAAAATGCAGGGGAGGGGTTGGCCTTGTGGCATATCAGGTAGAGACACCACTTGCAATGCCTTCATCCCATGCAGGCACTGGTTCAAGTCCAAGTTACTCTATTTTTGATCCAGCTTCCTCAAGTGGCCTTGGGCCCCTCCGCACACATGGAAAACCTGGATGAAGCTCTTGGATCCTGGCTTAAGCCTGGCTCAGTTCTGGCTGGTGCTGCTATTTTGGGAGTGAACCAGTAGATGGAAGATATTTCTCTTTCTCTCTCTCTCTCTCTGACTTTCAAATAAATAAACATAAATCATAGAAAAAAAAAGAAAGTGTAAGAGAAAGAAAGTTAAAAGATGTAGGAAACAGAGATCTGTCAGTGTGTAATTTGGGTCCCCAGGTGTGAGCATGTCTACTGCCAACTGGACTTTTTAAAATCCAGCCAACACATAGCCAGGGTACCAAGAACTCTAGGCAAACCCCTTGGGCTGCCCTGCAGCGCACTCTGGAGACTTCAGGGTGCAGACTTACATTTGGTTTGAGGGATGGCACAGGTGGGGCATGAATGGACCTGAGGGTTCATGTCCACTTGAGGAACAACTTCTGAGCTTCTTCCATAGATAATGCCATTGTACTTGCAGGTCTAGATTATGGAACCTACCCATGGGAGTCAGAACAGGAAATGGGTAATGTGAGTCTGGTGTATGACACTAACCAGCACATGTGTGAATTAGGTCTGGGGGCAGAATCTGTGGGAATCATGTGGGCTCATGCATGTGGAACATCGTTCTCTGATAGCATGTGCAAGATGTATGGTTGGGAACAGACCTGGTTGGGGCGCTAAAGGGTTGCCTCGGGTGGGTTGGGGTTCCCACTGATGAGTGTGAGATCCAGAATAGGGATAGTGGACTGGGCTGGGCTGGGCATGGCTGAAATCTCCCTTGGCATGGGTGTGGATTGGGTTTGGGGAGTACAAGACTGGGCTAGACTCAAGCACCTACTGGACCGCATGAGGGCCAGGCTGGGTATAGAATGGGCTGGGCTAGGTCTCATATCCCACTGAGTCACATGAGGGCTGTGCCTGGATGTGGACCAGGTGTGGCTGGGCTTCAATACACAACAGTAAGAACGGGACTGGGTTTGGAAAGATTGGGCAAAGACATCATTCCTGCTGAAACAAGAGGTGGACAAAGTCAGTCTGGATCCAGGACCCACCGGTATGCACAAGATCTTCTACAGGGAGGTGCCTAACAGAGAGCCTGTGGAATTGCTTTGGCAAAACAGTCCCAGAAACTGAGTGCAAGATAAAGGCAAGGAACAACGCAATCCAGGCCAGTACCCAACAACATACATGTATGTCAGGCGTGGCAGGGTGGGGCAGATCGGGTTGAGCTAGTAGATAATATCCACTCACATATCTGAGGACCAGTATGGGAGGCAGGGGGGCCAAGTTGGACTGCAACACCAACCAGTCCATGCCAGGGTTGTGACAGGGGCCTGGCAGGACTGGGATAGATTGTAGCACCAACCAGCAGGAGCTGGAACTGGGGGCAGGCGGGAAGAGCCAGGCCCAAGTACACACTGGTCAATGCCAAGGTGAGGTGAGCCATGACAGCCATGCCAGTCTGGGATGGTGGGTGCTGGCTCCGTGAGCCCTAAGGGTTGGGGGTCTGGTAGGGCTCAAGCTACCTAGACTAGGTCTTTAGGCCCACCTGTAAGGTAGGTGTTGGGTCCATGAGCCCTGGGGTTGGGGTTCCAGTGGTGCCCATGTCTTCTGGCCCTGGGGCCTTCGGCCCATCTGTGTGATGGGTGCTGAGTCCATGAGTCTTGATGGTGGGGGATCTGGTTAGGGCTTGGTCACATGGTCCAGGTCCTTGGGCCTGCCTGTGTAGTGGGTGCTGGACCTCTGAGCCCTGGGGATGGGGGTCCAGTGGGGCTCAAGTCATCTGGCCTGGGTCCTTGCACCATATGTAGGGTAGGTCCTGGGTCTATGAACTCTGGGGGTGGGGGATCTGTTGGGTTCTGGGTTACCTAGCCTAGGTCTTGGGCTCACGTATGTGATGGGTGCCAGGTCCATGAGCCTCAAGGTAGGGAGTCCGATGGGGTCTAGGTTGCCTGGCCCAGGCTCTTGGGTCCACCTGTGAGAACTAAGCCTCCTCAGTGGAAAAGACAGATTAGCAGATGGCTAGCCCAGATGCACATAGAGGATATGGCAGCCCAGTGGGCCCTACAGAAGACATTTGTTACCATAGCAGAGTGAGAAGAACAAATTGGACAACTACCCCAACCCAATAATGATAGCAAATATCTGGGTGAATGGAGACTCTAAGCTGGACTATGTCAGCTAATGAACATTGAAAGTGTTCCTTCATGCTTGGATCAGTGAGATCGACAACATTTCAGAACTATTGAAACCACCTGGGCAGAACCCTCAGAGCGTGCACCACATCAAGATTCTGAGTTGATACTGGGTGGCCATTTCCCATCCCCCCGAGGGTGGGGTGAGTGGGAAGCTGGGTGTGGCTTCTCCCCTTGATTCTCTCCTCCCTCACAGATAGAAGAAAAATAAATAGAAATCTGGAAAGAATGATTTCACTCACTTTTCCCTAACCCTCGATCCTTCCCACCCTGATTAACTATGTAAGCATCATTTAAAATAAAAAGAATAGATAACACACACGCACACGATATAGAATATAGACTTGCATGTCCACATGCAGTTAATAGTAATGCTTTGGGAATGTAAGGAGGGAATAGATAGGGGGAAATGATCAATTAAATAAGAAGAGTAAATCTCCAGTTTACAAGGACTTAAGAAGGCTGCACAAAGAGCTACCTCTGGACACCAGTGACATGTCAACTTTCCAAGGGTGAAGGGAAATGTCTAAAAACTGTCAGAGAAACTCAACTGCTTATGTACAAATGAGTGAAAACAGGATTGCCGTAAACTTTTGTTAGATAATACTGAACACTACAAATAATGGAATAACATCTTCAAAATTCTAATTATTATGATTTTGGACATGTATTTCCAGCCAGCATTGAAGAGTGAAGGCCTGAGGATGTTTTTGGTCATGCTAAGGCTTAGAAGTCCCTCCACCTGCCAACATAGCCTATCGCTCTTTCCACCCACCAATACCGTTCGAGGGAATTATTATATTTGAAGGTATATTCTAGTATAATTAAAGAATGCAAAGGGGCGCACATGTAACACTAGACAGTGAAGATACTGGCAAAAGTAACAGCTAAGTCTGTGTAACTAAAGTATATCCTAAAAAGTAACAATGTGGGATCCCTGAGTTGTGACACACTTGGTTTACCTTCCTTTTACAACACACACAAGAGTGCCAACTGAGAGTACTGGCCACATTTCCACTCCAACTTTCTGCTATCCTATCTGATAAGGCAGTGGAAGTCGGCCCAGGGGCTTGGACCCCTGACATCTGTGTGACAGATACAGATGAAGCTCCTGGCTCCTGGCTTTGCCCTGGCATAATTCTGGCTTTTATGGTCATTTGGCATGATGGTGAGCCGGTTCTCTTGATCTCTCTTTGTCTCATCCTAATCTCTGTTGTTCTTTCAAATAAATCTAAAAGTTTCAGAATACTCTAAAATACAAAATAGCAGATTATTCTAATGTGGAAGTTCATGGAAGCTGGGGGTGGTATAAAAAGAGTAGGAGAGAAGAAAAAGGTATCAGGAATTTTTAAAACTTGTTTTCTGTGAGTAAAAGAATGATTTACATAGTTTATCTGCACTTATTGAATAAAATGTTTAAAATTAAAGCAACTAACAATCATTGGCCAGAGTGTTTTAAAAGGAGACGTTGTCATACACTGTTGGAAGGCTGTGCATTTGTCTATTTTTTTTTTGTAGGACATGTTTCTTTTAATTTTAAAATTTAAAGAACAACTTAAAAATTTACCCCAGACATGCTATCAGCAAAACTTGAACTTACAGAAGTATTTCTTGTAAAACAATTTGTAAAAGTGTATATGTGGCATTGCTTATAATAGTTTAAAAAGAAAAAGAATAATCTTGTAGAAACAAATTAAGAGAAACTGCAGTTCTGTTTTAGTTAAAACAATTGTATATGATTGCAGGGAGAAACATTACAAGTCATTTTTTGAAAAAAGAGTGAAGCTATAATTCTACTTATTAGAAATGATTTTTAAAAGAAATATATACTTAGATATGCTTAACACATAAATGTGTGCGACCAGAGAGTTGCCAAAATGCTGACAATTATTATTCTAAGGCAGCAGAGGTTATTTGGCAGAACAGTTGCTTTCAATTTTATCGTTCATTATTTTGCCATTTATTTTAGTGTATTATAAATACTAATTTTGTAACATTTAAAAATTTCACTAAGTAAACATCAAGATTCCTTGAACTAGCTCCTCCAAGGACAATTATGTCCAAGTTTATTTGTCATGACTTGTGACTACTGATCTTATGTAAAGATATGCAGATATTTTTGTTTTTCATAAACAAAAGCATGCAGCAATGAATTTTAGTCATTTTTATTTAAACTTATAATTTTGACATTATTGTATATTCACATTTAATTGTGAGAAGCACCACTGAGAGATCCTATATACATCTTACTCTGTGTATATGAGTGGTAGGACTACCAGGCTAGTGAAATTTGTAGTCAAGATATACAACATTTTTGGCAAATGCCAAAGTGAGGTGGGCCATACCACACTTGGCTGCAGCACCCAACCAACACATGTGAGAACCATGGAGGGAGGGGGCAAAGCCAGCAGGGGGAATGTGGAGGGCTCCCATGCTGGACAGCTTGAGCTGGGATGGGGGCAGACCAGACAAGGCAGGGCTACAACACATGTAGGACTCATGGGAGCTAGATCAGGGAAAAGCCAGGGTGGGTTGACTGTTCTATAGGTGCAAGCATAAATTAGAGTGGGTGAGGGTTCGTTGGACTTTTTTGCCACATCAGCTGGCAGAGTCTGGCACTGGGGCCTAATTCTGTCAAGTCAAACTCCAGAACCACCTGGAGAGTGCATGATCTGGGAGTGGGAGTGGTCTAGAAGGGAAATAGTGGGCACCTCCCTCTTGGGTTACCACTCCCACTGGAGAGCATGAAAGCCAGGACAGGGGCAGGCATGGCTAGACAGAAAGTCACCTGCCAGTAAGTGTGTGGGCTAATTAGTAGTTTGGTTAGGTTGAACTAGGCTTCAATGCCCATTGACATGTACGAGAGCTAAATGGGATGTGAGACAGACTGAACAAGTCTGCAGTACTTACTGAAAAGCATGGGAACCAGGGTAGGGGGCAGACCTGATGGGGATTATGGGGAGTTGCCCCAACTAGGCTGCAGCTCTCACTGGTTTGCGTGAGGGCTGAGTATGAAGTGGGCAGGATTGGGCTGGGCTCCAACACCCATTGGCTTGTGTAGAAGACAGGGCTGGGGGCAGAACTGACCCAGCAATTGCAACCACCAGCCTGTGCATAAGCTGATTAAGGCAACAGATGGTGCCGGACTCTGTACTGGCAAGCACACACAGGAACCTGGTCTGGGATTACCACAGATGAAATTTCTTTGGAGATCCTTCCAACTGAACTGCTGATCTCAGAACCCCAGCCATGAAGAGACTGTCAGCCAGTGGATTCTGAATAGGTTTCATCGTGATTGGAGGGGTGAGATTGGCAGCAATTCAGACCTGCTGAACTATCAAAACTGCTTGAGCAAGACCCTCAGAGCATGCCCCATGTCAGGGACCTGGGGTGGGAGGCTAGGTGGAGCTTTTCCCTTTGTCTCTCCCTTTACCCCAGATACAGAAAAAAAATGATATTAGTGTGGAATCAATGGTCTTACCCACTTTCCTGTAGCCCTTGATCCTTTGTGCCCTAATCAACTATGTACAGATTATAAATATATATATATATATGATATAGAACATTTTTTATCACAAAGGTCACTCATGTTACACATTTGTGAATTCATTTCCCTCCCACTCTACTCATGGCAACCATTAATATGATTTCCATATAAATCATTTCATCATTTCAAGAAGGTTGTGCGGTTGGAATTAGGGTGCAACCTTTTTTTTTAGCTCCAAATGATTCTCCAGAGCTTGATCCAGATGTGTATTGTGTGTATCCAAAGTTAATTCTTTTGTTTTGCTGCACAGTTTTCTACAATGTGAGTGTGGCACATTTTCTTTCATCAGTTGCTTATTACATGATTAGATTGTTTCCTGTGTTTGGCTATTACCAATGAAGGAGCTAAAAATATTCGTGGATGGATGTTCTTGTGATGGTAAGTTTCATAAATGCCTAGGACTGCAATGGCTGCATCATGGAGTTTCACAAGTTTATTTTGAAAGAAATGGTTAAGCTGTTTTCTTGAGTGCTTGTACTATTCTATATTATTTTTTCTTATATGAATTTTTATTTTATTTCTTTTGTACTGCACTAACTAGAGCTTCTAGCACTATGTTGAATAAGACTGCTAGAAGTGGATATCCATTCATTGTTCCTAATTCAGAGGCAGAGAATTAACTCTTTCCCCAGGAAGTGTAATGATGGCTGTAGATTGTTTTAAAAGATCAAGTGAAATGGTTGTGTTTCCGTTCAGTTATTATTTATACTCGTTATCTCTATTTTGACTAAAGTAAGGTCTTTCTGCTTTTTAATAACTTGTTATTTAATGAAGCATTGAGATTTTGTTGTAATATAAACTTAAATTGTTATCTCATAAACTAAAAAGGCAGCAAGAAAGGGGAAGGAAGAGATGAAAGGGAGGGTAAGAAGGAGGAAATATTATGTTCTTAGAACTTATCTATAAATCACATTGAATGTTAAAAATAATTAAGATAACATTAAGCATTTTTAATTTCAATCACTTTTATTTCCATTTTCTGATTTTTTTTAAGAACAGGAATTGGTATTAAATGTTGTCAAATTACTTTTCTAATTTGGCTCATTTAATTTTTCTTCCTTATCAGCTTTCAATTCCTAGAGAAAGTTCTATGTAAACATGGTATGTGAATTTTTGCATATGGTAATATTTTGTTAAGGAGTTTTGCCTCTATGCAGATGACTGTTCATTTGTTTTTATAATTGTCTTGTTCTGATACTAGAATAATATTAAATTCATGAAATATATTAGAAAATGCTCCCTTCTGCTGTATTTTTGGAAAAGGTTTTTATTTGCTTGTATCTAATTAGCATTATTTTTAAAATGTTTTGTAGAACTCTGTAGTGAAATAGTCTGAGCCTCGAGATGGTTTTGGGGAAAGAATTTTTTTTAAAGTATTAATACAATTTTTTCTATAATTGCAGAATTTTAAAATAGTCCATACCAAGTGATCTTACTTGTGTGTTTCTTGATGGAGTGATCTTTTTTTGAAAGAGTTATTTGTATTATTATTATTTTTTTATTGGAAAGGCAAATTTACAGAGAGAAGGAGAGACAGAGAGGAAGATCTTTGGTCCGCTGATTCACTCCTCAAGTGGCCACAACGGCCAGAGCTGAGCTGATCTGAAAAAGCCAGGAACCAGAAGCTTCTTCTAGGTCTCTCACGTGGGTACAATGTCCCAAGTGTTTGGGCTGTTCGCAAATGATTTTCCAGGCCACAATCAGGGAGCTGGAAGGGAAGTGGAGCAGCTGGGACATGAACTGGTGCCCATATGGGATCCCGGTGTGTGCAAGGTGAAGACTTAAGGCTACTGCACCGGGCTTCATGGACTAACTTTTTTTTTTTTTAAATAAAATGTATGCATGCAGGTTACTTATCAGTGCTTTTCTGAGTATGTGAAAAATCTGATACCACTTTCTTCTTCAGAGTTTTTGATGAGAAATCTATTATTTGAAGTATTTTTTTCTTTGTAGGTAAAGAATAATTTCCTTCTTTTTTTTTCCCCCTTTGTGCGTAATTTCCAGATGTAACAGTTTGGATTTTTCTTGGGTTTGATCTGGTTGAGATTACCTCATCACGTTATAGTGCATGTATTTGCATTTTAGGGTAAAATTGGGACTTTTCAGCCACTAAGTCTTTATGTAGTTATTATTATTATTATTATTATTATTATTATTATTATTAGCTCTACTTTTCTTCTCTCTCAGCACTTTATCAGATAATTGGGGCATGTTTGCCATTTTGGGGTTGAAAACTATGGGTTGTTCCTTCATTCCATTTGAGATTTTTCTAGATCTTGGTATGATGAGTAATTTAATTGAAATTTTCACATTTTTATATTATTTTCTAAGGTACCATATCTTATTTATGCCATACATTTTAAAGGAATTTTGGGGATACTACTTTAACTTAGGGAGGGGGCCACTATCCCACTGCAATTGAAGTGTGAGATAGAAGTGCAGGTTACCCACCTGCCTGTGTTCATAGCCAAGAAACGAAGGTTTTCTCTGTGCTGCTGGCCAGTGGTGGGAACTGCAGCTTCCCACAATCGCCACTGCCTATACCTTGGTGAGAATCAACACCTAAATGTTTAGTGATTGTGTGTGATGGTGTTGTCTCTCCATCAGGCCTGTTCAGAATAACCATGGGAAAGCATTTCATTGCTGCTAGACAGAGGTGGGTATGAGTTTGCCAGAGGGGTCTTGTTATTAACCTGTGGAGATAAAAAAGATGGAGCGCCCCACTTGGCCTTCTCAACCAACTGGTGGGTTCTTTTAGTGCCTGATGGAGTCCATCAAGGCTAGACATTTGGTTTGCTACCAACCTTTGCTAGCATGAGCAAGGATGGAGAGTGGTATTTGCGTGTGTGTGGGTGTGTGGGTGTGCATGTGTGTGGGTATGTGGGTGTGCGTGTGCGCACGCATGTGCACTCATTGGGTAGTAAAAATAGGTTAGGTATCTGGACTTTTTTTATTTGTAGCGTGTGACATGATTAGATTGTGGGTTTCTGTTCCATGTTTGTGATGAGGCAAAAAGGAAAAAAAATCCAGTAAATTTACCATGCGTCATTCCCTGGGTCCTGACATTAAGCTTGTCTGCTTTATATCTATCTTTCAAAGTCTTATGTTTGTTTCATTTATAATTTACAGGGTTCTTGCTTGTATGTAATAGGAGGAATAGGAAAAGTATTTGTACTCATCATTCTAGAAGTAAATTGCTAAAAATGCCATTGTGCAAATTACTCAAGAACATGGTCTGAAGATCTCTCTATTTTCAGGGAATAATGGCTGATATCATCCTAACAATTAATATTGTGCCATCTTCAGACTATTACCATAAGTTGTTTATAACTAATCCATTGTTAATATGTATTTGATGACATGATAAGATTTCAATGATGAACATCTCTTACTATGGGGCCCACATTCTCTTACATGTATTTCTAAAATAAAAAGACAGACAGACATGGGAACCCAACATACTTCATGTTTGGTGAATACTCATGCTGTGGTGAAACCTCACTAGAGCACACACCTGCCTATCTGTAGTTATTGTTTATCCTGCTGCTTTGACATGGCATATGTCTGTTACAGAAGCATTAAGATGTCTGATTGTGGGTTACTGACCAGACTACTGGGTTGTTATGAAATATGTGGTCTTTACATCTGATTATTTTCAAAGATCCAAATATTTAAAATTCTTGCTCATCTCATTCTCTCAAATCTTCGTATAATGACTTCCCAGACGAGTGATGACTAACCTTGGGGTCATACTGTGAAACGGCACTCCTAAAGTACACTGTGCTCTTCATAGGAGTACCCATCATTTCTGTGTGGTCTGGACAACCCTGGAGGAGATCATGCAGTAGTTTAAACTTCCATTTATTCCTTTGCAGGACTGTAAATAGAATCTGCACATATACATTCCAGGAAAATCTAAAAAAAAATCAGGGTATAATAAGGAAGGAAATTAAACATATTTTCTTTTTAGAGTTAGGAACTAAGAATTTTGGCTTATTTTTGCGTATCTATTTTCTGATGTCAGTATCTTTATTTTTATAGTTATCATTTAACATTATAGTTTTGTAGGCATAGGGGTTCTTCCCTCTTCCTCTCAGTCCTCCTTCTCTATTCTTCCTGTCTGCTATTATTCCCTGAGTTATCACAGTGGTATAGCCCATTAGTAACAGTTACAAGATTAGCTCTCTGCTACATAAATGCTCATGTTATGTAGGTATTGAGGAAAGTAGAAAATCTAGAACCATGCTCTATGGATATATTTACATGTTTCAAAATGAGAGTCTTTTATTCTGGAGTAGAAGTGTATGCTGCAATGTAGCTTTACTTCCTGGTGTGCTGTTCTCTACTATACTGTTCATCTGTGAGAATATATGTATATTCTTGATTGTCTATATCTATTTTGTAATTTGCGTAAAGACTGTCTTACATCAGAGACAACATATGATATCTTCCTTTTGAAACTGGTTTATTTCACTAAGCATGATGGTCTTCCATTGGGAGTGTTTCATTGCAAACAGTTGAACTTATTCTTTCTTAAGGCTGAGTAGCCCTCCATAGGGTAGAAGTACCATGGTTTATTCATCCACCTGTTGATGGACATCAGGGTTGTTTCCGTGTCTTCACTATTGTGAATTGCACTAGAGTTACAGTACTGCAATTCTTTTTATAAAGAGATTTGTTATTTTTTTTTATTGCAAATCAGATATACAGAGAGGAAGAGAGACAGAGGAAAATCTTCCGTCTAATGATTCACTCCCCAAGTGGCCACAATGGCCAGAGCTGAACTGATCTGAAGCTAGGAGCCTGGACCCTCTCCCACATCCCAAGCCAGTGCAAGGCCCAGGGCTTTGGGGCCATTCTAGATAGCCTTCCCAGGCCACAAGCAGGGAGCTGGATGGGAAGCCGGGGCCTCCTGGATTAGAACCGGCGACCATATAGGATCCTGGCACATGTAAAGCAAGGACATTAGCTGCTAGGCTACCATGCCGGGCCTAGTAGTACAAATCTATAGCTGCAATAGAGTTGCCGGTTACTCTCTCACATGCAAATTTAATTTCCTTTGAATATATCTCAGGAATGGAGTGGTTACAGAGGAAAAGGACAATAAAGAGATTTTGCATTAGTTAGTTCATTTGCCAATTGCTACAATGACCAGGGCTGGACTGGGTCAAAACCAGGAATCTGGAACTTCATGTGGGTCTCCCATATGTGTGACAAGAGCTCCCATACTTGGAGCATCACCTCTTGGGCCTTCTCAAGAACATTGGCAGGGAGCTCACTCGGAAACTGAAGAGCCAGGACCTGAAGCTCTGCTGTTTTGGGCTGCTGGCATCACAGGTGACAGCTTTACCTGGCGTATCATGCCACGGGCCCCATCTAGCAATTCTTTCTCACTTTCACATGGATTTGGTTCCTGTTCCTAAGTGCTCAAGACCTCTGGATGTGGCACTTTTAACTCCTCCCTTTACTCCATCAGAAAAGGAAGTTTTGGACACATGTTGCTGCTGCCTGCCCTCACTTCCCAGCTTCTTTAGTAGCTCACTAACCTGGACTATTCAAAGGGAAGATGAGTATCTGTGTCTGGAGGACTGGGCTGTGATCCTCGCTCATCTCTTACGTGTCTTTGCGGCTTTTGCTGTTTTTCTGTGGTCTTGCATTGAGGAGGCTCGAGTGGGAGTGGGGTTTGATTGTCAAGGTGAAAAGCATCCTATGCCCTGGAAACTAATTTTCACTGCATCTTCATACTTCTTAGCAGATTCCAAAACCCTCTGAAATTTGTGCGTGATCAGGATAGTAAAGATTATTGTTTTCACTGTTTGCCAACTCCCAATTGAAATCAGTTAAGCAGGGCATGAATGAAGTTTTCTTATTTCCTACTGTTTGAAATTACATAGCTATACAGTAATATCTCTAAGCCATGGCATAAGGCTGGGCACTGACAAAAGTGTAAAACCAAAGATTTTCCTTCTAAGTAGACAGAGTAGCTGTTCTTCCACAGTTGTGACCTGTAAAGGAGTTTTCCTAAAACACTCTTACTGGAAATGTCTGCCTCATAGTCCAGCCAGGAGCATCAAATATCTACTATATGTTTTTAACTTTCTAGGACTGATCAATATCTTTTCCCCATTTAAAAATATTTATTTATTTTTATTGCAAAGTCAGATATACAGGAGGAGAGACAGGAAGATCCTCCATCTGATGATTCACGCCCCAAGTGACCACAACGGACGGAACTGCATCGATCTGAAGCCAGGAGCCACATCCTCTTGATCTCTAACATGGGCACAGGGTACCAAGGCTTTGGGCTGTCCTTGACTGCTTTTCTAGGCAACAAGCAGGGAGCTGGATGGGAAGCATGGCTGCTGGGATTAGAACCGGTGCCCATATGGGATCCTGACGAGTTCAAGATGAGGACTTTAGCTGCTAGGCCACCATGCCGGGTTCATCCTATCTTTAAATTATTATTTTATGATACAATTTCCTGGGTTCTGGTATTTCCATTCTACCGCCCCAAGACCTCACCTCCCCTCTCACTGATTTCTCCTATATCATTACAATAGTATGGTTTTTCATAATCTGTCATAAAGCCATCATTTTATTTAAGTGTAATCTTGACATGGTCGGTATGGACAATGGCAGAGAGTCCAGCATCCAATTGTCAAGATATATTTAACAGTTTCAAAGGGAGCCCATTTTTGATTTGGAAGTAGAGATGCATACTGCATTGTATATTCACATCTGGATGTGGTAGCCTCTATTGCACAGTTAGTATACATCCCCTTTCAAAAGAAAGCCATAAAACAAAATCAACAACATGAAGAAAAAAAAAACCCAGAAAATTAACAACAAAATAAAGTTAAATGACATAACATGCTACTGTATGACCAATGTGTTGCTGAAGAGATGAAAAAGGAACTAAAAAACCTTCTTGAAGCAAATGATTTGGTTTTAAAGCCTTATTTCCTTTTAAGTCCCATAGAGTTGTATATAGGGTATGTTTTCACATGTATTTATTTTTTGATTTGCTCTGTTAACATGAGGAAATTGCTCTCAGGAAAAAGAATGTGCTTTTTTCTAGGGTCACAGCATGTGATATTTCAGATAAAGAGGAACCTGAGTGAGAGATAGCATCTATTTATTCATCAGTCCATCTGTCTGTGTATACAGAGGTATTAATATTGGGAAGATAAGGATTATTAGCTATAGGTGATAATTATAGTAAGTTTTTAGCCCAAAGACTGACACAAGTAAGTAAAACCCTCAACAAATATTACTACAAATGTGCCTGCTACTCTCAAAATGCAGTCTACAGGAGAACATTGGAGACTTGGTTATGTTTGTCAGAGAGCTAAACTGTGATAGAGTCAATTATCCATCTAACCACAAAACTACAGCAGAGTGTGCGGTCAATGCTGTGTCGTGGGAGGGTCAGAGGACATCTGGGGAAAACTGAGCAGAGGCACACCAGTCTGTGTCCTGAGAGGAAGGGCTCTCTGAGCTGCATGATGCAGGGAAGGCACAATAGGAGAAAGACAGAAAATTCATGCATGGGATTCCAGAATTGGAACCAATCAGGACAAGTTCCAAGAGTTGGAAAGTTTAGTTGTGGAGGATAGAGTACAGGTGGGTCACTTACTGTATTGAGATGATGTTGGCAGCACAAATTGAGGAGAGTCGTGCATATAGAAGTTGCATCTCAGAGCTCTTTGTTAAACTGGCTACGTCTAAGTTGGAGAGATCTTAGTCACCAGCAGAAATCTGCTGATTGTCTTATGGTGGAATCAGCTTGCACTGGACTGGGGAGAGAGGGAACATTCTGACTACCAGTGGCATGCTCTGAATCACAGGCTGTCATCAGGATGTTGCTGCTTTTCCCCTTGCAGCCTTTCCTTCGACCCTTGCCTTAGAAGGACCAGAGTGAATCAAAGGTCTTTCACTTGCATTCCTCAGTGCCTGCCACTCACAGGTCTGCGAGAGGGAGCAAAGACTCTTCCTGTAGAAGGCATGAAGTTAAAAAAAAAAAAAAACAAAGTCCCAAATCATTACAAGTTTGAAAAGGAAGTTTACAGGAGATTTAAACAAGAAATTCATTTCACGTCCACCACCCTCTACTTCTGGAGTAACCAATTGGTGTGATTTTTTTTTTCCCCTATATTTTTCTCCTACATCAAATAGCTGTATTCATAGAGGTACCATTTCTCTGTTTTTAAAAGGGATTGTATCTCACTCGTCACTTTGACAACTGGCACTTCCATTTCATAATGATTCAGGGACAATACCCTTTGTATTGATCAGCGAAGATATGAAGTGGTGCCCATATGGGATCCTGGTGCTTTCGGGCAGAGGATTAGCCAGCTGAGTTGTCCTGCTGGCCTGTTCTCATTTATGTTTATAAGTAAACAAAACAAACAAAAACCAGAACAGAGTTGTAATTGATGTGTAATCTAAAATCCTTATTTTATGTAGGTTCTCCTAATGCTATGAAGTTAGGAGTGTATATTTGAATTACTACATTTTACCATGTATCTTTTTAAAGATATACAGGCAAATGATATAAGGTTCTGTGTTCTCAGCAGAATAGGTGTTATTTCTCTGCTTATTACCCATCTGGTGGGAACAAATTGCATCATTTTATTATTTTAACTTGGATTTTTTGCTTTGTTCCAGCAAGCTGACACATATTTTAATTTGTGTACCAGCTTCTAGACATGGTCTTTTGTGTATTCTCAATTAAGAAGCTTTACTCACTTTCTAATTAAGTTATTTTCCATGTTAAAACTGTTTTGTAGGTTTTTACTACTTAGGGAAATTAATCCCTTATTTAAATTTATATATAATATATAAAATTAATTATATATAAATGTATATGGATATATATGTATCTTGTATATGTGTATAAATATATAAATATATAAATGGATATATGTGTATCTTGTGTATATAATATATATTATATATAAATATATAGAAATACATGTAAATGTATATTCTATAATTATATAATACTTAATTATATCTTTTATATAATAGCCATTTGTGTTTCTTCTTTTGAGAATTTTCTGTTGTTCAGGTCTTTTGCCCATATCCTAACTGGATTAGTTTTTAGTTCTGCTGTTGATTTTTGAGTTGATGATATATTCTGGAAATTAATCCTTTACTGGATGAGCACCTTGCAAATATTTTCCCCATGTCTTTTCACTCTGTTGATTGCTTCCTTTATCATGTAGAAGACTCTGAATTTGACATGATTCTATCAGTCTAGTTTTACTTTGTTGCTTCTGATTTGGTCGTCTCATCCACAAAGTGATTGATCACCTACACCAACGTCTCGCAGTGTTTCTCTTGTTTTCTTCTAACAGTTTTATAGTCTCAGATCTTAAGTTAAGGTCTTGGATCCTTCTTGAGTTGATTTCTTTTTATATGGTGAGAGGTATGGACCCGATTTTATTTTTCTACAAATGTATGTCCAGTTGTGCCAGCACCAGTTATTAAAAAGTTTATAATTTTTTTCTAGGGTATCTTTTAGGCATCTTTGTCAAAAGTGAATTGCCATATGTCAACAGAAAGTTTTTGCAGCAGGAGAGTGACAAGATCTCAGGGTAGTTGATCTCCAAGAAGACACTTCATGTGATACAGATTGTGTACCTGCAAATTACCATTTCACAGCATTTACAGACTGAGGTTCCCATACATTACAGATGACATGTACACATGTTAAAGATTTGCCTACCTCAGGACTGTAGCTGGTTGGGAACAGGGCAGGTTGTAACTCCCTGGGCATTGGAAGGAAACTGTGCCCTTCCCTCCTTGAGGGGTAGTGGTGAGGTTACTTGGTGTGGCTTTTCCATGGGTACTATTTCTGCCAGCTCTTCACACACAGAGCTGCTGCCAGCTGAAAAGCTCACTACAGCTCATCACTGTGGATGAGCTCATCTGCTAAGCAGCTAAACACCCTCAAAAATAAATGTACATGCATGAAGGAGAATTAGACTGCAACTTAGAGGGACACTGCCTGATGACTACACAGCACTGATTGTGTTTCTACTGTTCTTTAGAGGGGCATCTTCCCATAGGCCTCTCAGGACAGTGAAGCCCCATGCTCTACCTTCCACCGAGGCTCTCTTGCCTCATCCTAGCTCTGTAGTACCCAAAGTCACCTTAGGTTAGTGGCTGTTTTATAGCATGGTAAAGCAATGATCTCCATAATCACTGGACATAGCTGTTGTATGTTCTTGATGTGGAGTTAAATGACTAAAAGCATTTGTATCTTTCAGAACACCCAGAGTTAACTTGTTCTGAATAATTGCCGTTTTTCTTTTAAATCAATGCAACAAACTCAGGTAGGTATAGATTCACTCAGTGCTTAAAATAAAGGTCTTCACATTTCCCAATGAACAGTTTCAGCTTCCCTGGTGCCATATTTTAATGAGATATTCTAAAGTTATAATTCAAACACCCTTGTATGATATTCATTTTTATGGAAGAAGATATCTATTAGAAAGATAAGATGTAGAGTACCTGCTATAGAGTTTGAAGAATTCCTTAATCACTGTCTATGGTTTTCATAGTCAAAACAAGGTCCTCCATAAAACTCAACAAGGAACAGTTTTAGTGGAAAAAGTTCCACTGTGGAGAATCAAAGACTGTGCCTCAGAGGATAGCAGATGGTGTAGTGTTACTCCTGGGCCCTGGCCAGTGCAGACAGCACATTGAGAGGCATGCCTTGGGGTTTGCTCAGGCAGTTCTTGCTCTGATGAGAGCTGACCACACTTTAGATACTCCACCTGACTCCAGACACCATCCCAGGTTAGGCTTTCCAAACGCATTCCTGGTCTCAAAGTTTGCAAGCTGAGAAAAGCCTCATTGGAGTCAGGAGCAAGTGAAAAAATAACAAAAATAAAAAGGAAAAAAAGAAAGCTTTTCCTGGACTGTTCCTTGAGCTCTCTCTTGAAGGTGTTTTCTCAAGCCATATATGTATTTTATTATACACCTATAGAGAAGTTGTGTATGTGGCACACTTGAAAGATGGCTTTTTATTTGGGACTATAAGAAACTCTACATAGCAAAGCAAAAGGCCTTTTGTCAAGGAGGCTAGTTTTGAAAGTGGATGTGGGGCTAGCTGCTTTTGGAAAGACGAAGAATTCCTACCCTGTTATTAGTGTCTCTTTATGTACCAAACATAAAATTCTTCTGCGAGAAAGAGTAGGAGTCGAAGGCAGAGAGTTTCATCCGTTTCTGCCTTGCTAGGCCCAGAGGCTGCAGATTAGCAGGTCTTATAATTCCATCCTCCAGGGTGGATGCAGATGTTGTTCTTGTCAATTTGGTTCTCATGTGGGAGTCTGTGTCTTGGCTTTGAAAAGTTTCAGATTTCAGGAAAATCCCCTGATGAAGAACAGACAGATGTATGCCACTGGAATCTACAAACAGAAGCATGCTTTGCTGTTCCTGCATTAGCTGTCACTCTGTGGTTTCTGAGTTTGCCACTGACACCATTATTCTCACATTCACCCAACCTCCAGATTTACAACTTGAGAGAACTTTATAAGCACTGTGCAGAGCTCAGTAGGGAAGTCCTGGTGACTGCTGGTGAAATGCAAGGCTGGGAGCATTGTTTTTTTGCTTAGTTGAAACCAAAGCAGAGATGTTTTATGTAAAAACCAGAATTATCTTTTGCTCTATGGGGCATGAGTGAAGATAGAAAAGTTTGTGTTGAAGCTCAGCTCATGGTACCTTCCTGCTTAGGCAGATGTGGCTTTTTCAGTTCACATGACTTCCCACCAGGATTACCTGCTTCAGTTGCCCCACCTGCCCAACTTCCAAACCTACCTGTGCAGCTCCCTTGTTGAAGCATCCATCTATCTCTGTCAGTCTCATCATCTAATCTACAAATGTGCATCAAAATGACATGACTTCAGCAATTCACAATAAGAAGTGCCAGCTTATGAAGGCAGGCAGCAGACTCCCCTGAAATACTATCAATGAACAGTCGCCACTCACCACATTCCTATTGTGCACCAGGGTGTGCGTTAGAGTATGTGCCTCATATATGTATCTGTCAAAAATAATAAAAATAATTAGTGAGTATCTTGGGGAATTTGTACAACAACTGCACCTACCAATATATATTACAACCAAGGAGGCTTATTGAATCTGAAGGCAAGCAGGCAAGATGTTTCAGAATGGCCCACTTTCTTAAGGGCAGTGTGTTTTTTGAGTGCTCACATGTTCGCCTGCAGACTTTTGTTTTGCTTTGTGTTAATTTGGCTCTATTCTCTCAAGCTGTTACATGTTTCAAAAAAAAAATACTAAGAGTATATAGACGAAGCCATGGTTTTTCAGACATCATAGTTGACTTGAGAGATTTTTTCCAAGGATAAATGTTCCCATAATTAAATGTTCGCTACAAGCTGATTTTCACAACTTCCCTTGGGTAAGATGCAACTGGATTTTATTTATGAAGAGTCTAGTTGTTAGCATGACTTTAAAACAATATTTTGGAGAAAACAGACAAGAGTCTTATGAGCAGTGAAATTTTACCCATGAAGAGCTTAAAATGGAACCTTGTCTTTTCCTCCCAAGTTGACCTCACTTGGTACAGTTCTTAGATAAATGTCATGTCTGTTTTCCAGCTGAATTTCACAGGGATACAAGGGCCGTTCTATTCATTTTAAATGTGGTAAATGTGGTTTAATTTTTTTTTGGCAGTGCTAACACTGAGGAACAACTAGTTGTTCTTATCTATACAGGTTATAGACTTTTGAAAGTGTTGACAGGACATGAGAAACCAAAGTGCCCAACTGAAGCCTCCCTGGTTGTAATACATATCGGAAAATGCACCTGTTGTGTAAATTCCCCAAGATATTCACTGATTATTTTTATTGTCATTTTTGACAAATTCTCATGACATTTTTTGGATCATCTCACATGAATTCAGTACAAGACATCACGTTTGCTCCTTGGCATCAGGCAGCTTTGTTGAGCCGAGGATCTATGTGCACTTACCTTCATGGCAACTTTCCCCATCTCCGTGAGTGCCTTAGGGGTGCGCTTCTTAAAGCTACCCCACAGATGTGCTTGTGAATGTGAAAGGTACAGTCCCGAGTTACCCCTTTATTGATACTTGAATGGCCATTTGCTCACTGCTTTTCTTTCCAAGAACCATCCTATAGGACCCAAGTTTGAAAAGTGTGGCTTACTGTTTTCCAACTAGAAATATATCACAAACTAACTACTTACTCTCAGAAAGAATACCTCATCATTAGCTATAGGAAAACTGAAATGACAGAGATTTAAAACTGCATTGTCACAATTTTAGAGCATTTTTACCCAAGAACAAGTTATTCAACTACTTTCAGGACAGTCTTTTGCAATGAGTTAATCATCAAAGATGAAATTCTACCTAAATCTGTAAATTCTCTGTGAAACTATTTAGGTGACACAGGTTATTGGTAGCAAAAGTCTTTATGTGCTAGAAGAAAACTCATCCCTTCTAGTAGTGGTCAATCTAATACCTATCTACTGGTCTCTCCACTTCAAGAATTTGTTTTCACTGCAATATGTATGTTGATTTAAAAGTCAAGAGTTACAAAGAGAGATGTAAAGAAAGGTCTTTCATCTGCTAGTTCACTCCTCAGATGGCTGCAACAGCCAGGGCTGGGCCAGGTCGAAAGCAGGAGTGACAGATTTCCTCCAGGTAGGTCTCTCACAGGGGTGTTGGTTTCCCAAGTGTTTGGGCCATCTTTCAGTACTTTCCTCAGACCATTTAGCAGGGAACTGGATCAGAAATGGAGCATCCACATGGGATGGCGGCATCACAGGTGGTGGTTTTATCCATTTAAAAAATGCTTGTTTATTTGTGTTGATTTGAAAGGTAGATAAACCGATCATGATCTTTCATCCGCTGATTCATATCCAGAATCATTTACAAGAGACAGGACTGAGTGAGGTTGAAGCTGGAAGCTTAGAGCTCCTTTAGGGTTTCCTACAAGTGAGGCAGGGACTCCTGTACCTGCACTTGAACTGCTGCCTCTGCAGGGAGTACATGTGCAGGTTGTTGGCTCACAAGCAGAGCCAGGAGTCAAATCAGGCTGGTAGTCTTATCCATTGTGCCCAAACAGTGACCCCTCTGAAAGTTTCTTTCTGAGTGACAATCTGTAAGGTCACTTAAAGGATACCTAACAGTCCATCATGCATCCTTGCCAAGAGCATGTTGGGAGGACCTCTTGCTTTGTCTTGTCATTATCTTTAAGCAATGCTATAATTTTAAACATATAGTTGAAGTAAAAATGCATCGAGAAGTGTGTTTTTCAGTTTGTGTTTTGTCCTTTTACTAGACAACACTGCCCAACATGGTGTTATGATTAGCCTGTGAATAATGCAATACATTGCATTGTGTTTTTTGTGTTAAGGAAGTTATCTTGTTTGTCAGCAATACTCGAAATATATCACAATTTCTGAGCCTCCATTTGGCATTTCTACATTTTTAAATTTGAGAAACCTCAGAAACATAGCCTGCATCCTCTGAGTGGTCCTGTTTGCAAATTAAAGCACATGAAGTTATTTTCAGCAACATAGATTATTAGAGCATGCAGTATAATTAGATAATTATGCCACAAATCAATTACAAACCAACAATTTTTGCTAGATGTTCTTCTAAAAGGCGTCATGATGGATGTGTAAGCTTTATCTTCTGTCTGGTCTCTAGCTTTGTCTTTAAGTGACAGAGCTAAGCCTTGGGTCCTGGATTGCCATCCTGACATTCACATTTGCTTTTGTCTTTTGGAACATACTAGAAACTCATACATTAACTTTAGATAGCGTTTATTCCTAGTTTCTTAACTTTAGAAAAGAAGAAATTGAGACTCAGAAATGTAAAATGTCTTTGGTCCGTCCTCATGCCCTGTTCTTTAAGCTTTGCTTGTTTTCACTTTGTTTCACAAATTGGCACCAAATGCCAAATAGTAAAGAGGTTTTGTCCTACTCACTAAAGCAATCTTTCCTATGCTGATCCTGCTGACTTTCATCGTGTATAGTGTTTGTAAGTGCTGCTAAGCTTGTGACATATATCTTAACGAACTAGGGCATCATGCTTTTTCTTCCCCCTTTTCTGTCAACAGAGGGATTTTTTGATGCTGATCAGTCACAGGCAGCAGCAAATAACACATATGCTTAAAGTTAGTATTTTGGGTTCTGTTTTTCATGGCTTAAATCTGAAGGCTGTAATAACTTCGTCAGTGTCTTTATTTCTTTTATGTTTTGTCTGTTTATGAAAATGCATCATCAGGAAGTTCTCTTGCTTTTCCTATGAGTTAGCTTGTCTGTAGAGACCTTGCATATGGTCCTAGTTACCACAGGGAACCAGAGCCATTCCACTGGGTCTCGTATGTTCCATGTGTCACAGTCCCAGATGGCCCGCAAAGGACATGTAAAATGGTTATTTTTTGGTAACTTTATGCTAAAACGCACCCAGCACAATTTTGAGAGATGATTCACGTCTTAGTTGTTATTTTTCTTAATTTTTATAGCGATACCACTGTAGTTGAGGTGTCTCCAAGATGATAAACAACTGTGGAAATTCAAATACATTTTTCTTATCACTTTGAGTACTGATTATTCATTTTCATTTGGAAAAGGCAAAACTGCTTATTCAGTTAATATATGCATATGATGAGTATATAAGTACAAATGTGCCAGTGGAATTGCTTGGAAGTTTGTTTCATAACTGTGTTGGCAGGAAATGAAAAAAAACAATTATTGCATACAGTGTTAACATAGTTTTAGAACTATCCTAATGTTTACTTGTTTCATAAATAATATTGTGCCACATATTACTTTAAATATACAAAAAATCTTTTGTTTTTACTTAACAAAAGTTCATTTAGTTTACAGTGGTTTAAGTATTCTCTGGGTTAATGCTGAGGGGTTTTTTGTATTTTTTAAAATCTTATTTTTGATGATGTTCGCATAGTTTAGAAGGGTACATGCCCATGTGGATCACTAATTAGGGTTGGAAGGGTGCTGAATGGGGGAAAGTAGATACCATTGTTTTCAATTTTCTATTTCTTCTTCTTCGCTGTATCTGCAGGAAGGGTTGAGAGAAAGGAAGAAGCTACACCCAGCATCCCAACAGTATCAGCACCTGGGCTGGGGGACGGCCACCCGATATCACAGGTCCCATTGTTGAGCATGTTCTGAGGGTACTGCTCAGGTGGCTTTGATAGTTCTGAGATGCTGTTTATTTTGTTGCTCCAAGGCTGAGGAAATCATTCCAAGGTCTATTGGCTGACATAATCCACCTTAGAGTTTCCATTTGCCCAGATATTTGCTGATAACATTTGGTTGGGAGAGTTAACCGCTTTGTTCTGCCCTGTGTCCTCTGCCATGGCATACATGTCCTCTGCAGGACCCAATGGACTGCCATATCTCTCATGTGTCTCTGAGCATGCCATCCAACTTCACCATCTTAAGCATTTGATGAGGCCTAATTCTGACACAAGCATTCCTTGATTTTGTTGCTGCAAGGATGAGGAGATCCTTCCAAGGTCCATTGGCTGGCATTATTCAGTTAGTCAATGGTCCACATTGGAGTCTCCATTTGCTCAGATAATTGCTGTCAACACTTGGCTAGGAGAGTTGCCCATTTTGTTCTTCAGTTCATCTTCTGATATGATGCTAATTGTCCTTTGCAGGCGCTGATGAACTGCTGTATCTCCCATGTGCATCTAGGCCTGCTGTCTACTGTCTTCAGCAATGAGGAGGCCCAGTTCTGACCCATGCACTCCACAGTCAGACCACAAACTCCTGAAATTCTCCCAGGAGTTGGAGTTCTGATTCCAGCAGTTCAGTTGGTGGTGGGGTGGGGGATGGGCTCTCCAAAGAAACCTCATTTGAGGTGATCCCAGACCTGTCTCCTATGTGTGCTAGCCAGTATGGGGACCAGCTCAGTCTGTCAACCACATCAGCCAATACACACACCAGTGGTTGCAGTTGCTGAGTCAGTTCTGTCTCCATTCTCACGTCATATGCAAACCAATGGATGCAATGGCCCAACCCAACCATGCCCATCACACACTCAGCACTCACATACACCAGTGGAAACTGCAGCTATCAGAGCGATCCCCATTAACCTCCACCAGGCTTGCCGTGCAGCAGTCTGGTCTGGTCTGCCCCACATCCCATTCTACATTTGTACACACCAATGGGTGTTGCAGCCTACCTCAGCCTAATTGACTCCACTATCTAGCCCACACTTAATGCCATCAGGTACTACTGCCTATACAGCCAGGTCCACCCCTCAGCCCTGGCTCTCATGCTCACTGGTGGGAGCTGCAGCCCATCAGGGAAGTATCCACTGTTTCCATACTAGGCCTACTCCCAACCCCAGATCTTGAACTCTCTAGGTGATTCAGCAGTCTAGCTTGACAGGACTTGACCCCATTCCCAGTATTTGCTGGCTCATGCTGCGGCAAAGCCTGAACAACTTGCATTTACTCTGACTCATTCATGTACCAGTGAATATGGCCTGCTTTCATCTTAACCCAGCTCACATGCAGGTCAATGGGTGTTTTAGTCCTGACCAGCATAGTCTGCCATGGTCTCAGTTCTCACTCTCAACAGCAGGGGCAGTATCCCACCAAGGGAGTCCTTTCTGCTCCATCCTGGGCTCGCCCCCTCCCCCTGTGGGTCTTAATGTGTGTTGGTGCGTGCTGCAACCCAGTCTGGCATGGCCTACCTCACCTCAACATTTGCCAGTGGATGCTGCAGCCTAGCCCAACCTGGCCTGTCCTGCACCCCATCCTGCTTCTCCCATCTGCCAATTGATGTTATGAACTGTCTTGCCCCCAGACATGACCCATATACATGTTGGCGGGGACTGAAACCTGGCCTGGTCTGGGCTACTCCTTGCCTTGGTTCTTTTTTATTATTATTATTGTTAATAACATTGTATTATGTGATACAGTTTTATAGGCACTGGGATTCTCCCTACCCCTCCCACAACCCTCCCCCATGGTGGATTCCTCCACCTTGTTGCATAACCACAGTTCAAGTTCAGTTGAGATTCCTTCATTGCAAGCATATACCTAGCATAGAGTCCAGCATCTTATTGTCCATATAAGTTCAACAGCTTCTTGGGGAAACCTTCTCTGGTCTGAAGGTAGAGCTAAGAAAGTAAAATCCCAGTCAGTTAAAAGCCCCAACAAAACATCAGCAACAATATACAATGCTATGGAATTAATTGACATAGTATTGAGTAAACAATATGTTAAAAATAATGCAAGTTCAATTCTTCAAAACACATGTGTTGAGACTGTATCAATGACAGGTTCAAAAAAAATTACAGATTAAATTAAGGCAAACATGTGGTATCTAATCTTTTGGGATTCGCTCATTTCCCTTAGCATTATAGTTTCCAGTTGGGCTCATTTAGCCACAAAGAACTGCATTTTGTTTTTTTTAATAGCTGAGTAGTATTCCATGGAGTAGATGAACCAAAGCTTTCTTATCCAGTCTTCTGCTAATGGGCATTTCGGTTGCTTCCATGTTTTTGCAATTACTGATTGTGCTGCTATGAACATAGGGGTGCATGTTGGTTTGTCGTGAAACAGGTGTTTTAGATATATTCCTAGGAGTGCTATTGCTGGATTGTATGGTATGCAGATTTTGAATTGTTTAAGAGTTCTCCATACTGATTTCCATAAAGGCATTATCAGGGCCCGGCGCGGTGGCGCAAGTGGTTAAAGGTCCTCGCCAGGGATCCCATATGGGCGCCGGTTCTAATCCCGGCAGCCCCGCTTCCCTTCCAGCTCCCTGCCTGTGGCCCGGGAAAGCAGTTGAGGATGGCCCAAAGCTTTGGGAACCTGCACCCGCGTGGGAGACCCGGAAGAGGCTCCTGGCTTTGGATCGGCATAGTATCGGCCCGTTGTGCTCACTTGGGGAGTGAATCATCGGATGGAAGATCTTCCTCTCTGTCTCTCCTCTCTGTATATCTGCCTTTCCAATGAAAAAATAATAAAAATAAATCTTTAAAAAAAAATAAAATAAAGGCATTATCAACCTGCAGCCCCACCAGCAGTGGAGAACAGTTCCCTTTTTCCTACATCATCGCCAATAAGTGTCATTGGTGTTCTTTTTTATGTGGGCCAATCTTACTGGTGTTAGGTAGTATCTCATCAATGTCTTAATTTGGATTTCCCTTATTGCCAGGGAACTGGAGCATTTTTTCATATGTTTGCTTGCCATTTGGGCTTGTTCCTTTGTGAAATGTTTGTCCATTTCCCATGCCCATTTCTTGAGTGGCTTGTTTGTTTTGGTGTTCTGGTTGGTTTAGAGTTCTTTGTATATTCTGGAGATTAGCCCTCTATCCCCTACATAGTGCGCAAAGATCTTCTCCCAATCTGTGGGTTGCTTTTTTACTTTGCTGATTGTTTCCCTTGCTGTACAGAAGCTTCTTAGTTTGATGAAGTCCCATTTGTTTATTCTGTTCTCAACTGCTATTGCTTTTGGTGTCCTTCTTAGAAAGTCAGGACCTACTCTTAGGTCTTGCAGGGTATTTCCAACATTTTCTTCCAAGAGTTTGAAGGTTTCTGGATGTAGGTTTAGGTCTTTTATTCATGTAGATTGGATCTTAGTGTATGGTGATAGATGTGGGTCTATCTTTTTGTTTCTGTGGGCTATCAGCCAGTTGTCCCAACAACATTTACTGAAGAGGCCTTCCCATTTGCTTGGACTGTCGTTGGTCTTTTTGTCAAAGATTAATTGGCTGTGTCTGTGTGGGTTGCCTTTTGGTGTTTCTATTCTGTTCCATTGATCTTCCTCTCTATCTTTGTGCCAGTACCAGGCTGTTTTGGTTTTTTGTTGTTTTTTTTTTTATATATTTTGACAATTTTTAATTAGGGTAAAAAGGTTAAAGGTAGATATTAAGGGAGAAGGCCCACCCAATTTCCCACCCTCCCCAGGTCCCAGAGGTAGGGTTTGCTCTGAGGTTCTTGCTCACGTGGTTTGATATTTCAACAGTTGTGAATCGCTGCCAATCTTGCCACTCCAAGCACTATGAGGTCCTTGAAGAATCCACTGATTGACATAGTCCGTCATAGAGTCTCTGTTTGCCCCATATTTCGTTGCCAAGATATAGCTGAGATGGTTGGTTGACCTGTTCTGTCTTCTCTCTTTTCTTCATTAGGGTTCTGAGTCCAGCATTTTGATTGGAGAGATCTCTAAACAAACTTTGTCTAAGATGTTCTCAAACCAGATTCTTGTATGTGCTAGCAAGTACAGGGCCCGGCATAGTCCATTGCCCCAATCAGCTGGTGGTTGCAATTGCTAGGTCGTTTCTGTTTTCACTCCCAACTTCCACTGGAACCAATGGGTGTTGCAGTCCAGCTGGTTCTGCCCAGCACATACTCGGCCCTCGCATAAACCAGTGGGAGCTGCAGCCTAGTTGGAGCGACCCACAATAACCCCCACCAGACCCGCCCCCTACCCTGGTTTGCCAGTATGTGTAGCAGTAATCCAGTCTGTCCCACGCCCCATTCCACCCTAGCCACTGTGCTAGTTTTATGCCCTCCCATGGAAGTGGTAACCCAAGAGGGATGAGCCTACTATTTCCCTCCCAGGCCTCTCCCACTCCCAGATTATGTACTCTCCAGATAGTTCTGTGGTTTGATTTGACAGAACTAGCCCCTAGTGCCAGCTTCTGCCGGCTGATGCTGTGGCTAAGCCCAAACAACCTTCACCCACTCTAATTTTGTTTGCACCAGTAGGAATAATCAGCCCAGCCTGGCTTTTTCCCTGATCTAGTCCACATGAGGCGTACAGCTGTTGTAGCCCTGCCTAGTCTGGTCTGCCCCCATCCCAGCTCATGCTCTCCAGTGGGAGTAGCTGTCCAGCAAAGGAACCCTCCCTTAATCCCCTGCTGGCTCTGCCCCCTCCCTTCCTTGTTCCCATGCTTGCTGGTGGGCACTGTGGTCCCTTCTGGTAAGGCAACCTTAGCTTGGCATTCCGTATTGTGCACTAGTCTTTGTACCAGGCTGTTTTGATAACCACTGCTCTATTGCCTTGGTTCTTGTACTCACCTGCAGGGACTGTATCCTGACAGAGTAGTACCTTAAGATCCCGGTGGCAGGTCTTGTGCACACTGGTGAGTACTTGGTCTACCTCCTATTCTGGCAAGTACAGTGGCCCTGCCTGGCCAACCCACTGCTGGGGGCATTTTAGAAGCAAACAGCAGATGTAAATTTCAAATAGGGTAAAAATTGCACACACAGATAAATTGATTGAAAAAGATATACCAGCCACTTACAATGCATACAGAATACACACAGTGCTAATTTTTTTTCAGCTAAAAAAAACAAAAAGGTTGGTTAAAGACAGATTTAGGAATATTACTAACTCACCTGTATGCAGCTGTGATTAAACTAATGTGACTATCATTGGGAAAGATTTTGAAGTATATGTATGGCTTGGAGAAGAGGAAACACATTTCCTCACCCTTAGAGGGATAATATAACCCACCCACAAGGAACAGTAATTGAGGCTGTCCAAGCTTAGGGAAGCCCCAGATCATGGCTGCTATTTGGTGCCACACTTGAACAGGACACAGGAGTAGGCTCCACTGCAAATGTCCCTAATAGCATGGAAGTCTATTCTGCATTGAGTGTCTTAGGTGCCATACTGCTTGCCAACAGGGATCAACGTTTTGCTGGTTGTTTGATGAATTGCCAGTAATAAGCTAGGTTTGTTGTGAAAAACCAGTGTGAGCTGAGGTGCCACTTCAAGTATAGGTGACATGGTCAAGTTGGTGTCCACTTGGTTAAAGCTTGGTCCCAGGTTTTGATTCATAAGTGATCTAGATGTTCCACAGGGATATTTTAGATGGGGGTTCTTCTGAAACTTGGTAGACTTTTGCGCGAAGTTGACTGCCTTCCCAATCAGGAGTGGGCCCTACGTAAGAAGTTGAAGGCCTTCAGAGAAAGGGAATGGAGACCTCCCAAAGAAGCAGGAAATGTTCTTCCTGGATATCTTCCACCTCAGAACTGCAACACCTTCTCTCCCCGGTGTTCCCAGCCTCCTGACTGTCCTGCAGGTCTCAGGCTGGCCAGTTCCCACATGATTGAGAATCATCCTTAAAGCAGACAGAGGTCTGTATCCCACTGGTTTTGTTTTTATGAAGAACTCTGAAAAATATTGTATATGAGCATTAGCAGTACTCATGATGCTCAAGTACATAAGATTTTATCACTCTGAGCTTTCATATTATCACCATGCCCCACACACTGTCAAAAGTACAATTTTATGGCCATCTTCAAAAGTATATGTTTAAAGGTATATGTTTCATTTCCTATTTGGTTCTAAGCTTTCCTTGTATTTCTCTATCTATTCTATTTTGGGGGAGCGGGGAGCTCCTGGGCAATCCTGATGATCATTGCACTGTTATAACATATTGATTACTCAATACCATGTCAATTAATTCCATCATGTTGTAAATTGTTGATGTTGTGCTGGGGCTTCCAATTGATCGGGACGATATTCTGCCAGGTCTACCTCCAGACCAGAGAAGGTCTCCCCAACTGTTAAAATTATCTGAACAAAATAAGATGCTGGACTCTCTGCTTGCTATATGGTTGCAACGAAGGAATCTTGACTTAATTTGAATTGTAATACTGCAACTAGGTGGAGGAATCCACCATGGAGGGAGAGCACTGGGAGGGGATGGGGGAATCGCAGAAGCTATGAAACTGTCTCACATAATACAATGTAATAAATTTAAAAAAAAAAGCGTTCAAGGAATAATAAAATTATATTTGGCTCAAAATTTAAAACAAAACAAACAAACAAAAACCAAAACCAAAAAAAAGTATGTTTCTTAGTTATAGAATTGTCTTTATTTGTGACCTGTCATAAAAATGTGATGGAAATTAAGAATATTAATCAACCAACTAAATAAATAAATAGAAAAAGAACTAATAGCATCCAAGAAGGCAAAGGACAAAAGTAATTCTCCTCCAAATCCAACAGAGGAAGTAGAGTTCTCAGTGCTCCGTTGTCAAGGGATCAACCCTGCAACATGACCACAGTGCCTTGAGCCATCCCATAACGATCACTCTGAGAGTGGGAGCTTCCCTGGCAAATGCTAATGCAAACATGGGTCCTATAGTTAAGGACAACCCTTGGAGTGATTCGGTTCATGAAAATGCCATAATTCAGTTTACAGTTGGGAGACAGAATTTCCATCTCAAAAGTTGGTAAGAAGATGGTGAAGTAAAATACAGAATGCTCTTTTACAAGATACAGTAAAAACAAGACTGGGTCATGGCTTTGAGATCAATAGAAGAGGGCCCGGCGCGATGGTGTAGTGGTTAAGGTCCTCGCCTTGAATGCACCCCGGGATCCCATATGGGCGCCGGTTCTAATTCCAGCAGCCCCGCTTCCCGTTCAGCTCCCTGCCTATGACCTGGGAAAGTAGTCAAGGACAGCCCAAAGCTTTGGGAACCTGCACCTGCGTGGGAGGCCAGGAAGAGGCCCCTGGCTTCCGATTGGCTCAGCTCCAGCCGTTGCGGCCGCTTAGGGGGTGAATCATCAGACAGAAGATCTTCCTCTCTGTATATCGCCTTTCCAATAAGAATAAAATAAATCTTAAAAAAAAAAAGAGGTCAGTAGAAGATTTAGAATCAGGATCACACACACAAATCACAGACGTCATTATAATGCAGTCATAAATTAATTTGGTTGCATTAGTATGAGAATTTTGAGACTAAATAATACTTTAGAAAAATTATTGTGAGGTTTATACTTGAAAGACATTTTGAAAGTTTTAAATTCCAAATGCTTTGTTTTGAGGTAATTTTATATTACCTCAAATTTATAGTAGTAGTATGTAAATACTACTACTATTTATTATCTTCCTCATCTTAAATCACATTATTTATACAGAAAAAGAATGTTCTAGAAAAGTTATGCAAAGTAGAATTGAATTTAAAAAAGATGCTGATTGAAGCATAATATTTTATTACTTGCAATAAGTACAGGACAAGTTTTATTTTGGAAGCAGACAGGTCTAATGCTGTGAACATACATGTGGGAGATAAGGAGGAATTGTGTGAAAACAATACTCTTCATTTTGCTGTACTAAAACTTGTCATGTAGCATGTGACTCACTGAGGGTCATTCCCTCAAGTACATGATGTGCTGTGTGAAGTTTGAAACTAGTCATCTTGATGGTACATAAAATGGTAGGATTGCAATGTGGTCTGGACAGGATGCCACAAGATGAAACACCAGAATGAAAAGACATTACCACACTGCTGTTTGCCTTATAATCATTCCTTTATCCATTGGCTCTCAATTTTTGGTGTTTGTTTTTTTAACTCAGTGATAACCCAAATATTTGGGGTACTCCAGTGGATAGTTAAAGTGACATGCTTTTTTTAAAAAAAATTTGGAATACAAGTAATCATAACAGAAAAAATTGAAAATAACCAAGCAGGTATAGACTTAAGAGGAAAATTAATTAGAGAAGATATTTAAATAGCTTTAAATTCTGAATAGTTTGTGAAAGAGGGAGAAGACCTCTGTATTAGTTTGAAGTAGAAAGTCATAAATCACCAGTATTCAGGTTTTGATAGAGCCATGTAAGGTATAATGGAGGCACTTCACACGAAATCCTTTTTGTGACTTTTTTGAATGTTGAGAACACTTTGGCAGTATCAGGCCTTGTTCCTCATGGGAAAACCTCCACTGTGGCATAGTGGCTCTTCCTTTAGACAGGACAAGAACTCTTTTTGCCACAGGCCCTACCACTCTTGGCCATGATCATGTGATTGTCTCCTACCAGGTTTCTGGGCATCTGAGCTTGTAGTTGACTACGTACCACAAAGCAATCATTTGATTAAGAATGGACCATATTTATGAGTATGGTCCTATATCATTGTAACTGAGCTGAAAAATTTCTATTGCCTAACATTTTATTATGCCTCTTCTGTGTAGGTGAATACTTACATTGTGTTACAATTGCCTGCAGTACTCAGCCCAACGCATGACACCAGGCTTGCAGCCTGGTGCTATTGGCTATCATATAGCTTGGCTATAGAGTAGTCCATACAATTCTGTATACCACATAGTGTGTGTGTTCTGGTATACTCTGTGATGTTCACAAAGTGAAGTGGAATTGCCTGATGAATGACACATTTCTTGAACTGTATTGGCTGTGATGATGACATGCGATTGTTTTAGCTGGGTATGACAACTCCAGTTTCTAATAGTGATATAGGTAGAGTGACTCATGTGGTGGAAGGTGCCTTACTCTGAAGAGTTAAAGAGACTCTGAGTATAGAAGGTATCAAGAGAGGTGGAAAGCTTGGCAGATGGCATCTTAAAAATCTCTCACCTGAATGCCTTCGTTTCACTTTGTTATCGTAAAATCATTTTCTGAGACACATTAGACTTTTTAAATTTGTTTCAATTTATCTTAAATCCATGTTTTGCAAGAGAAATAATACTATGTAATAATTTTTTGTAAGAAGAAACCAAGATGTGTAGCCTACATGTCTTGGATAACACATGAAAAGAGACTCTCCCTGAACTGAAGGCCTTATGCCCAATGTATCCACTTACTCACTTGGCATTATTTGTTAAGTACCTCCTGTGTGTTCAGGAGCTTGCTGATGTAGCACAAAGCGTGTGCCTTCCTGGGGTCTTATTTCTTGACATTGGGAATAGAAAATCATGAATTCAGGGAATAATACATGCTATAGAGAAAAGTAAATCCTACTGAGGCAGTCTATGTGTGCTTATTTAGAATTAGTGGTCTGGAAATGCCACTAAGAAAGTGACATTTAAACAGAGAAAGATGTAGTTATTTAGGAATCTGTGTGAACAGGCTTCCAGGCAGGAGAGCAAGGGCAAGTGACAAGAATGAGTTGAGTTTTTCAAGCCCAATAAGAAGGTGGTTATCCATGGAGCTTAGTGAACGAGGGAAGAGAAGTCAAGCAATGAAACCATGAAGCAGGGAAGGTTCTGAGACCAGGGGAAGAATTTAATAAAGGAATGGTGTACTGTGAACTAAGGAATGGGAGATTGCTTTGGCTTCTGGTGAAGGAAAAAGCAAAAGAAGATTGGGGAAAGCGCTTCCTGTCACTCAGGCTGGGTGGCGATGGGGAGATGTTGAGACACAGGATTTTGTAATGAACTGGGATGATGAGAAGAAATACAAGGGTACTTAGGTTTTTTGAGCAATTAGAGGAGAGATTGCTGCTAATTCAAAGTGAATTGATTTTCAACTTTAAATTATGAGACTGATCCTCCACCTGTATTATAAAATTTGCTTATTTTATGTACATTAAGTTTAACATTTTAATCAATTACTCAAATAATGTGACCTTCTCTCAGAGGTTTATTTTCTAACATTTGAGTTATCCTGGTAAATCTCTGCTTCTCCATTTATATTATGGTGCAAAGATTATGAAATATGAAGTAATTTTATTTTAGGCTATTTCTCTTTCCTCTACAAATTCTTTCCTTCTTTTCTGTGCTGGTAACAACCAGATGCTAACAATATTTCTTGGGAGTTCATTGTGAGTCAACTATATTCATCTTTCTGCTTTTCCTTACTTTGTGGCTTCTTAGCCTCTAAAGAAACTAAAATCGCAGGCTACTATTTTAAACATCTTCTTAAACTTCTCTTCCCAAGTCAACGTTTTGTTTGTTTCACATCACTGTCTGTCCCGCTTGTCTCGCTCTCCATTTGCCCCATTCTCATATAATCAGTAGCATGCTAATCGTTGCCCTGCTTCTTGTTAATTAAATAGTTTCTTAACCTCTGTGCCCCATGCTTTCTGATCATGTTAATTTCATATGCATTCATTTGGATTTTATATATTTAGTTCCCATATCTCAATTCTTTTATTTCTTCAGGTTCCTTCCTTCATATCACTTTTTTCTTTCTGCTTCTCTAACTTTCTCTGTCACATACCAGGTAAGTCCACGCTAACCAAATCTAATAAAGGAACATGGTATACAGTTTAAAAGTTTGCTTTCTTGGTTGGTATAAAGACCTGAAAATCACTATGGATGGTTAATTCTATCAAATAGCAATGCTTATATTTTTCTTTCCAGGTTACTGAACTTTTTATAAAAAGAAGAAAAACAACTTAGAAACAACTAATCTGCGTAGCCAGTTTTAATTTGGCAAATACTGAATCAGGACTGTAACTTACTACAATCTGGTAGTATGATATAAAACTCACAACTAAAGGGGCCGGCAGTGTGGTGCGCTCGGTTAAGCTACCACCTGCCAGTTGCTGTCAGCTTCCCACATCGGAGCTCTTTGCGTCTTGCTGTTGTGCTTCCCTTGCAGCTCCATGTTACTGTGCCAGGAAAGGTAGCAGAGGATGGATCAACCACGTGGGCCCCTAGCAGCTACAGCGAGACTGGAATGTATGTTATGCCTCTTTGCTTCAGCCTGGCCCAGCGCCGGCTGTTGTAACAGGCCGTTTGGGAATAACCAGCAGAAGGAAGATCTCTGTCTTTTCTTCCCTTTCTGTAGCTCATCATTTCAATAAAGAAATAACAATTTTAAAATGATTTGGACAAAAAGGTTAAAAATTAAATTTGGAGAAGATCCTAAGACATGAATGAAAATTCACCTTTAAAAAAGCAAGGAATGGGCCCAGCATGGTAGCTTACCAGCTAAAGTCCTCGCCTTATAAGTGCTGGGCTCCCATGTGGGCACCAGTTTGTGTCTCGGCTGCTCCACTTCCCATCTAGCTCCCTGCTTGCGCCCTGGGAAAGCAGTGGAGGATGGCCCAAAGCCTTGGGACCCTGTACCTGCATGAGAGACAGGGAAAAAGCTCCTGGCTCCTGGCTCCAGATTGGCTCAGCTCCAGCCGTTGTGACCACTTTTGGGGGTGAATCAGCAGACAGAAGATCTTCGTCTCTGTCTCTCCTCTTTCTGACTTTCCAATAAAAATGGGTAAATCTTTAAGTTAAAAAAAGGCAAGGAATAAAACACATATCTAAGCTCCTTACTTTTTACTGGATATTTAAGAACCCCTTACTGGAAATTTCAGTTATTATGAGTTCTGGAAGAATTGCACTTCTCCTTTGAATCTAAGATTTTTTTTTCCACCCGTAGAAAATTTAAGTCAAAATTAAATAAGCTTTTTAAAAATTATTTTAGACAATTTTACATCCCAAAGCATTTGATCCCTTGTTCATTTCCCATTTCTACTTTGCTGCTTGTTGCTGATTCCTTAATCTTTCTCATGAAGATGGGACATAAAGAGCCTGCCTGATGGATCTAACCACGTGGTGTCACTATTCACCCTGAGTCTCACTGACTGGAAGAGGAGCCATGTGGTTCGAAAAGCTGTCACATTTGGAAAGCAGCAGCCAGCCAGAGAGAAATTAAATTGTTTTTCTTTGTCTGCGGGCTGTTCCAAGTCTCTGCCGGCACTGCCAGTTACTTGGAGGAAGAAGTGCAGGGCTTGTTAAGCTGTCAGCGGGCGAGAAGGGGGATGGGCGGATTCCCACCCACCTATCCTTTGGCCCTGGAGTCAGCTGCACAGGCTGGGTAGGCACCGGGGCAGGCTCTGCTGGTTCCACTCAAAGGCAGCAGCTCACACTCCTGGAGGAACCAGTGCATTGTCACTGCTGTAAACCAAGAGTGCAGGCCTACTAAGGGAGGGCTCAGATTTTTCAGTCTCCTGTGTCTAGCAGGCAAGTCTCTGTGCACAAACAACCCTAAGGAACACCAGTCGCTGCAGCTGAGCTTGCCATGTGGTTAGTTCCGTCATCCAACAGAGGCGAGACGCTGAAGTACAAAGACTTTCTTTGCATGTCTCATTCTCTCATGAAGGGCCTGGAGTGGCAGGTCGGAACCCTCTGTATCTGTGTGGGGCAGGGTGTGGTAGATACTGTGAGCGCAGCTCTCAAGTCTGTAAGGGAGGAATAATGCCCCGGTGGAATGACTCCATGCTTGATTGGAAAAAAAAAAGTTATGGAGAAAGAAAATTGATGCTTTGGAGAGTAGAGAAAGGTGTGTTAGCTGTGGAACCACCTGCAGAGTTCAGAAAGCTTGTGCGAACATGAGGTTTTCATTTTTGCCAGATAATCCACCCTGCTGTGTGCTGATTTCCAGGTCTATAGGAGAAATCAATGACTCAACTCCTGGGAAAGTATACTAGTGGTTTAGGTCTGTGACCTTTGCCATAGAAAAATGAATCAGAAAAGCCATTCTTGAAAGAAATTTCCCTTTCCTCTCTTTTCGTGTTTATTTAGTAACTGCTACAATGTCAAGGGATTTGAATGAATGACGTCATTTAATGCAAGTTTTCTGAGAGCAACACGGATGTGAATTTGCATTTGCTGGCTGAAGAAATGGAGGTCAAGAAATTTAGTGAAACATTTCCATGCCAAGCTGACGGGGGAGCAGTGTGAGTTTGTGGAGGCCTGAGGATGCATGCTTGCGGGGGGAAAAGCTAGGGGTACAACACAAGTGGGAATGTGGGGACTCAGGAGCTCACGTCTAGGCAGGTGGAGCGAACCTGGGCATTTACCCATGTGCGTGGTCCTAGGCAAGATAAGGAGAGTGGAGGGGAGAGACCCAGGTCAGCACGCTGTCCTAAGGTGCTCGTGGACCAGGTCTGGACAACATCAGAGGGTCTGAACCTTGAGTGTGTGGAGGGTAAGGCACCAGGCCAGTACAGGCTGGGCTACGTCTCTGCCCCACTGAGCCTTGCATGAGCTGTGTCTGGGCATGAATTAGGTGGGGCTCGGTTGTAGCATCCAATCGTCAGAACAGGAATGGGTATGGGCCAGTTGGGCAAGGCTACTGTTCCTACCAGGACAGGAGCTGAACTAAATCAGGCTGGACCAAGAGCCAGTTTGTGTAACATCTGCCACTGGGAAGAGGCCTGATGAAGGATCTCAGGAAACTCCTTTGTCGGGATGCAGACCCTGCAGGTGAGTACAAGAACCAAGAAAAGAAGCAGCCCAGACCAGGCCACGGTATGCTACCCACCAACATACCTGTGGGTCAGGTCTGGGGGCAAGCCAGGCTGGGCCAGTTCGTAACACCCATTGGCAGTTGTGAGAACCAGAAAGGGATACCAGACAGACTGGGTTGAGCTGCAACATCAGACAGTTCACATAAGGGCAGAGACTGGATGCTGGCTGGCCGGGGCTAGGCTGCAGCACCCACCAGCTTGATCTGGAACTGGGGATTAGCTGGGCCAGGTCAGGCTACAGCACCTGCCAACAAATGCTTAGGTGAAGCAGGCCCTGCCAGATGGTTTTAGCACGCACTAGCACATGTGAGACCCAGGGAGATGGTGGGGTATGAGCTCTGTATGACACATGTGCGGGCTATGCTGCGGAGGCACTATTCCCACTGGCAAGCATGAGAGCTGGGGTGGGAACAGACCAAGCCAGGCAAGCCTACAACATCTGTTGGCCTGTATGTGAGCTGGGTTAGGGGCAAAATCAAGCTGGGCTAACTGACTCTACTCACTGCTACATACATAAACCAGAGATGGTGTGGGCTGGTTGGGCTTTGCCACAACATTAGCTGCAAAATCTGGCACTGGGTGCAAATCCTGTTAAGCTAGACTATAGAACCACCTTGAGAGTGCAAGATCCAGGAGTGGGAGTAGGCCCATTAGGAAAACTGCAGGCACCTCTCTCTTGGGTTGCAACTATCACTGGTTGCATGAGAATTGGGGCTGAGAAAGGTCCTGGCTGGACAGGTGCTGTCACTCAACAGCACAAGTATGGGCTGGATAGTGCGGTTGGTTGGGTTGAGCTAGCCTTCAATGCTCACTGGTGTGTATGGGAGCTGAATCAATGTGGGACAATCTAGACCAGTCTGGTATACATACTTGAAAGCACCAGAAATAGGGCTGCAGACAGGTGTAGTGGTGGGTTCCGGGGGTCACTCGACTAGGCCACAGCTCCTGCTGGTGTACATGAGGGCCGAGTGTGTAGTGGACATGGTTTGGCCTGTGCTTCGGGCTGTGCTTCAGCATCCATTGTTTTGTGTAGGATATGGGACTTGGAGAACTGGCCCAGAAATGACCCAGCAATTGCAGCTATCAGTGTGTGTGTAGCCTGATGTGGGGGACAGACAGAATCAGATCCATATTGGCAAACATACACAAAAATCAGGTCTCAAATAACCTCTCCAGCTGAATAGCTGGACTCAGAACTCCTACCATGGGGAGAATTACAGGTTCTGTAGTCTGACCGTGGAGTGAATGTATCAGAGCTGGACCTCCTCAGTGGCTTGGATGGAGTAGTGGACAGCATATCCAGATGCCCAGGGAGGATAGGCAGTCCACTGTAGACTACAGAGGACATCTGGTGCCATAACAGAGAAAGAAGGGAAGAACAAATTGATCAACTACCTCAGCCAAGCATTACCAGCAAATATCTGGGTGAATGGAGACTCGAAGGTGGACTGTGTCAGCCCCTGGACCTTGAAGGGATTGTATTGTCCTGGAGCAGCAGGATCTATAGCACTTCAGAACTAGCGAGCTATCAAAACCACCTGAGCAGGACCCTCGGAGCATGTCCTACCTCAGGGACTGTGGGACGACAGCAATTGACCATTCCCCATCCCTGGGATCTGCGATGGTTGAGAGGCTGGATGTGGCTGGCTTCTTCTCCCCCTTTCCCTCCCCTCAACCCAGATATAGGAAGAGTAAGAAGAAAAAAATGTGAAAGCAATGGCCTCATCCACTTTACCTTAACCATAAACCTTACCCACCTTAATCAACTGTGTTAACACCATCAAAAATTAAATTAAGAAAATAACAAAATGGGCAAAGGGAAATAGAAAAGAAATAGACTCTTATAAAGAAATCCTAATAACCCATTTAATATGGCAGAAATAAAAATAATTAAAAATAAAAATAACTCAATTATATTTGAAATTTTATGTTTTATCTGATGATATTGAATAAGTACTTGTAACAATCTTATAGTTAAAATAATTAAATGATTTAATTATTTGATTTCATGTCAATTCTGGTCCAAATTCAATGAAAATACTGTTCATTTACATTTATGAATGTTGAAATTAGAGGTACTTTAAATCTCTTACATAGATTGTTATTTATTGCTTTCAAAAGATAATGAAAATTTCATGTCTTAAATCTGAGGTATTCAACAACATATAATGATCCCAGGAGAGAGATGCAGAGGCAAAGAACAAAGACTCCAAGGCTTAAGGAGGCATAAATGCTTCACCATTTTGTGCTAGGAGAATGGTTTCTGCCAATATCTAAGGAACAAGTTAAGTAAAGTGGACCCAAAAGGAGGTGCGATGGTGGAGTGAGGGAGGTGCAAGGTGGGGGTGGCGCTTAGGTGGAGGGGTACAGGAAGCTAGATTACAGAGTTGGGTTCACCCAAACAGTAGCATGGCACCACTGCCCACATGAAGTTTCTGGATACACAAGATGCAGTCAATGATCTTAGCTCAGGGGAGATGGTTTGGTACCAAATACTGAAAGATATTCAGTTTTGCGTATAAGCTTGCAGAATACAATCAAATACCTAGCAGAAGTTTTGGTGTTGGTTCTCATTTAAGAACTAGAAAATTGGAGTTATCCAATTTTCATGTTTTCTTCATTTTCTCCTTTCATATAGAGATTTATTCTTGTTACCCAGGAGGGAATATTCTCCCCTTGTAGGAAGCAGCGATAGAAACAAGGGATGAAATGAAGCACAGTCAGCCACAGAGTTGCATCTGTATTAGGAGAATATTATTTTGGCAGGAGAGGTATTGCAATTTATCAAGCAGATTAATCTCAGCAGTGGAAAATTCTAATAAAATGTCAAGCACTCTTGGATAAACAGATTGGCTATGGACCTGTAGCTGCTACAGGAATGAGAAGAGACTTAATCTACAAGAATGCAATGCATGGAAATAATGACCAGTTTGGAGACTTTGTATAATTAGATTTGTTTGTGTTGGCCCATTCCCACTCTGGGCAATGCAGCAGAACAAGTAAAAAAAGAAAAAAAAAAATCATTTAGAGGGCGTACGCATGCTACAGTGACATTCCTTTAACCTCTCCATAAGTTCATTGTAGAACAGAGGAGGAACAAAAAGACTGTTCCTTTTTTTTGTTTTATTCTGTATTTATTATGTTTTCAGAATAAGCAGAGAGAGGTTGACCATGAGGATGATTCAAAACAACACACAAGAGATAGAACTTTTCTCAGACCTTTAAATGGCACTCCCATTGAAACCATTTGAATAGAAAACTCACTGGGAATGTGCTGGGAAATTCTTCCGTCACCAGGGGCTCCTTCAGGAAATACTTGTTTACTGATAGAGCCACAATGGCTATGCTTTCAAAACTAGCACTTTTACATGCTTTGATCAAAATGGTGTTAAAGAAAATGGCTCTAGAACTGGCTGAGTTATTTGGCTTTCATAGGGCTTTGTTTCGTGACTTCAAGGTGAGCACCAGCTTCTATGAATACGGTGTCCTATGAGTGGGAAATAGAAGGAAATCCTTAATTAGCACGCACGCATGAGCACGCGCACATACACACGAATATACGCACACTAGATCAATGGTTAATAAAAGAAAAACCTTTAAAGTCCTCCAAAGAAGCTTGATGGACAGAAAACCCAATTCCTAATTCCTGGTTATTCAGGAGCCCAACAATATAATCAAAACTACTGAGATTTATGGGGCACATCTGTCTCACCACAGTTGGAAAGGTCACTTGATTTGAGCACCATCCTGCATTGGGTGGGGCGGGGATGGAGGACAGTTTTCAGAAAAACAGCCTCGTCTGGGCAGGCTGCTGCCTACAATGTACATATCCGGCAATTGTTCTGTTAGTTGTAGGAGCTCTCCTTCCAAAACCTTCCACAGCTTGTGTACACCATCTGCTCTTGAAATGCCTCCTTGCTTTTCTCCTTCTACAGGCACAGCACTTGAAATGCTTACAGGACTCTTGAAAACATTTGCATATTTGGAGAAGCATCTGGTTGGAGAAAGTCCCGCTGTTTTGTATTTGGTCTCAGTTGTCCTGAGGTGTGACCTATTTCTTGTGGCTCTTCTGCTAACTTTTTGGGGTTTATTTTTGTACTTGCTTTGATACATATTTATGGTGATGAATAGCCCTAAGCAAGATGCTGGAGGTGGGTGAATGAATGACTCCCCATCGGGAAAACTTGATTCACAGAGCTGCCTTCTATTCTGCACAAGGTTATTTGGAAATTGGTATATGCTTCTTTGGCTTGATGATTTCATATCGGCCCTTGTGCCTTTAAGGAATCCTGGATACTTGGAATACTGGTTCTGATTTCATCAGTGAGACTCGGGGATGGCTGTAATTCACAGGCTTGCCTTCTGCAGACCTACCTGTCAGCAATACAGATGATGGAAGGAGCTAGAAAGCAGAGGTGATTTAGGGGAGTTCTGAGTCTTAGTAGGACTGGAACTCCCAGTGAAGTCAGGGGTAGGAAGCTAACACTTGATGACCTCTTTGATTTTCCTATTTTCTTCCACACTAAATGAACATGCTAGAAATTTGAAAATTTCAAAACACAGGCAGAAGACAATTAAGATCCTATATTATGCCCAGAAATGAATTTAACAAGCTCTCTGCAAAGGTTGCTCATATCCTTTTATTCAAACGATGATTTTAATGAGATTGAAACTGTCATCATCACTGAATAGATAACTAAACTGAAGGAGGCATGATATTTGCCTGAAGTCACGTGGCTAATTGGTGGCACAGCCAGAATGTGAACACAGGTAGTGTAGCAGTCTAGGTATGGGATCAAACTCTTTTTTTTTTTTAATTTACTTTATTGGAAACTCAGATATACAGAGAGGAGGAGAGACAAAGAGGAAGATCTGTCTGTTGATTCACTCTCCAAGAGACCACAACGGCTAGAGCCAAGCCTATCTGAAGCTGAGCTGATCCAAAACCCAGAGTCAGGAGCTCTTCTGGCTCTCCCAAATGGGTACAGGGTCCCAAGGATTTGGGCCATTTTCTCCTGGTTTCCCAGGCCATAAACAGGGGGCTGGATGGGAAGCTGGGCCACTGGGATTAGAACTGGCACCCATATGGGATTCTGGTGCATGCAAGGCGAGGACTTTAGCCCCTAAGCTACTACATTGAGCCTGGGATCAGGATCAGAGTCTTAGAAACTTTCATGACCAGTATCAACAACTACAGGAAATGCCTGTTAAGATTTTTTTTTAAAATGTGGTTGAGATCAGTGTATTTTTTTCCCTTAGTTTTGCTTATAAGTTTTCTCCACACTAATGACAAACTTGTGGTGATCAGGTAATCATTCTTGGAGGAGTCTGTAGAACTCTGAAAGGTCTCTCCATGCATCATCTAGTTACAAAAAACTCTCTTTGGGGATGGTGTTGTGGCTCCACAGGTTGAGCTTACACTTTGCAACACTGGCATCCCATGGGGGAGAGCTGGTTCAAGTCCTGGTTGCTTTGTTTCTAATACAGCTCCTTGCCAAGTCACTTAAAAGTGTCAGGTAATGGTTCAAGCATTTGGGACCCTGCCATACATGTGTGAGACTCCGATGTTCTAGACTCCTGGTGTTTTCGTGGACCAACCCCAGTCACTGTGATCATTTGGGGAGCAAATGCAAGGGCTCTCCCTCTTTTTCTGTGACATGGAAATAAAAACAAAACAACTCCTTTTACCTACTAAATAGAAACAGAATGGGGGAGAAGTGTGCTAGCACTAACTAGTGTGTAGTGAAGCTGAATGAATGGACTTAGGCATGTTCTTAGGCATCTTAAAGTCCATATACGTATTCTGCCATGGCACTCGTGAAGGGTGCTTAGTAAAGCATATAAGAAGACTCCAGAAAGTTCACAGAGAAATACAATTTAAAGCATACTATTAAAGCTTTACTTGAAAGCCAGGATTACAGAGAATGAATGAGCGTCTTTCATTTGCTGGTTCACTTGACGAATGGTCATTAATGCCTAGGCCATCCTGAAGCCAGGAACCAGGAAATTCATCCAAGTCCCCCACTTGAGTGGTAGGAGCCCAAGCATTCAACCCTTCTTCCACTGTTTTCCTAGTTCGTTATTAGGGAACTGGACGTGGGAGTATGTCAGATCTGAACCAGCATTCAAGCGGGTGCTGGCAATGCGAATGGCCATCTAGCCTACTGTGCCATAATGTATGTCTCCAAAGTTTTTCTTATGAGAAAAAATTCATGTTATGAAAATGTCATGGATTTTTAAAAATGTGAACTGAAAGTTCATATTCCTGAAGGTTTTAAAGTATCTCCATATAATAGCCTACAATTGTCAACAATTACTTTCTGAAACAATGTTACTTATTTCTGTGATACAGAGGTACAGGCCGAGATTGTGTCCATCTGGAAGTTTGTTACCAAATTTCAGCAATGGCTGGAGCTAGGCCAGCCAAACCCCAAGATGGGAACGCATTCCAGGTCTCTCGTGTGAGTGGCAGGGACTCAGCCACTTTTGCATCACCTGCTGGTTCCACAGGTGTTCACTAGCTAGAAGCTAGAATTGGAAGTGGAAGCCAGACTCAAATCCAAGGACTCTCAGGTGCAAATGTCTCAATTGGCATCTTGGTTATGAGGCCAAATGCCTTCCACAATAACTATTTTTAAAAAATAACAATAATAATGAGTACAGTCAATTATGGCTGACTGTCCTAGGAAATGTTTTCTTTCTTTTACCGGCAAAGAAGAAAACAAGAGAGGCTTTTTCAAAGCAATGAACATAAAACATTGTCAGAATCAGAGGGGACTGCTTCAGTAATGATGGTGGAAGCACTGAATAAGCCCCAAACCAAAACCAGTAGCATAAATAAGATTTCCATGTATTTCCCTCTAAACTTTTTCTGTCAAGCTTTTTAAAGCTTATTGGGTTCCTTTCTAGTTTAAGATCAGTGAACTGTCAAATCAATTGATTGCACTTCCCTTCCTTTGTAGTTGTTCCCTGCCCTTGTCTCCAGTTTTCCCTTTTTGACTTTGTTACTTAATTCTTCCTTTTTCCATTTTTGTCTTCCTGTTCAATGTCATCAGTGAATGTCATTGCCTCTAGTCAGGTAAGTCAGGACTTGGGTTAGGGACTGGATTCTTGTAATGGATGTGTGAGACGGATTTGTCCCTTCCTGTTCTTGGCCTTCGTTCAAGATCACAGCCAAGCACCTGCTGTTGCAGAAGGCTGGGCACCTGTTATTGAGGCCCACAGGGAAGGAGATTCTGAATTTTTACTCCCACAGTGTAGTAATATGCAAACAATCACTGCAAAAATTAGCTTGAGTAAATGCATTAGTTTGTATTTGCTCTGGTTTGTCCAAATCAGAAGGTGATATTCTTCAAAACATGCATAAAATGATCAAGAAGTTAGATTATCCTTTAATATAAAGTCAATTCACAGCATTCTCTGAAATTCATTTAGTATCTACAAAAAAAAATTACCCTGCAACTAGTTTATATGCAACCATCTAACTCTCAAGTTTCTGCCATGTTTGGATATTGTTAGCAGTCAGCACATACTGACATGCTTTTGTATTTTTTTAAGATTTTATTTATTTTTATTGGAAAGGTAGATATACAGAGGAGGAGAGACAGAAAGAAAGATCTCCCTTCCAATGGTTCGTTCTCCAAGTGGCTGCAACAGCTGGAGCTGAGCCAATCCAAAGCCAGGGGCCAGGAGCTCTTCTGGGTTTCCCACATGGGTGCAGGGTCCCAAGGCTTTGGGCCGTCCTCGACTGCTTTCCCGGGCCACAAGCAGGAGGCTGGATGGAAAGCAGGGCCACCAGAATTAGAACCGGTGCCCATATGGGATCCCAGGCGTGTGCAAGGCAAGGACTTTAACTACTATGCTATCACGCCGGACTTGTATTTTCTTTTAATTTGGGGTTTGGCATTTGCTGTAGGAATCTTAGCAAGACTGAATGGCACATCCAACTGAGGGGGAGGACCTGTCTTGTAAAGTTGTTATGGAGAAAACGTTGGGAATATGTACAGAGAGACTCTGCCTTCTGAGAAGATCCTGTCAAACCTCACCCCTTGCTCTCAGACGAGGCTGCCTGCCCCAGAGAATATGCTGTACAATATTATGTAGTGGGTATGTCTAGACAAAATATTTTTGGATGCATTGAGCATTTCCCTCCAGATTAAAAACTGTTGCCAAGGGGTTAATTGGACTCAAAAATCCCCTCCCCATGAGGTTTGAGTCTGTGATATAAATTCCATCTGTTTCTTGAAGCGGTTTATGAGTTTGGCAACAAGGATGTATTGGCCTGAAAATTGTTTTTTAAAAGAATCCCTTTTAGCTTGATACAGGTATAATTTTTTTATAGTATCCAGATTTATTTTCTTCAGCATCTAGTTTTAAATTAGAAATCACTCCAGGTCTGTGTCTGGGAGAGCAAATTTGTTCTGGATGTGAGGACGGCACAGCCCTGCCTCGCCCACAGAACTGTACCTTTCATACCAGTGTAGGAGTCGGGCATTTTACTTCTGATCTGAATGCTTTGAGAATTGAAATGTTTTAAATATCAAGCTCAGTCCTGCAATACTTCTGGACTGTGCTTCCTTTGTTTCGAGCTATTGTCCATGGACTCTCTTCAGTGGATTAAAGGATCTCATGCAATCTCTAGGCTTTCGGAGTCTGGGCATATTTGTTTTCCAGGAATAACTTTTCTACAGGTAAATGCAGGTTCAACAAATAAAGAACAAAGGCAATCTCATCGAGGAAGCCTTAGGAGCAGTTGGCCTGAAAGAGTCTGAAAGTGAGAAGAGTGGCAACTTCAAAACAGAAAGCATCTATACAGCAAAGGAGATGATCAACAAAGTGAAGAAGCAACCAACAGAATGGGAGACAATTTTTATACACTAAGCAAAGGGGACTAACATCTACAAAGAGCTTAAGAAACTCACTGACAGCAAAACATACAGTCCTATGAAGAAATGGACAAAGGAAATGAACAAATATTTTTCAATGCAAATTCAAATAGCTACTAAACATATGAAGAAATGCCCAGGCTCCCTTGCTGTTAGGGAAATACAGATAAATTCACAGTGAGACTCCAGTAAGATTGGCCTATATTCAGAACTCATGCCAGGGCCCGGTGCGGTGGCACAAGTGGTTAAGGTCCTCGCCTTGCACGCCCAGGATCCCATATGGGCGCCGGTTCTATCCCCGGCAGCCCCGCTTCCCTTCCAGCTCCCTGCCTGTGGCCCGGGAGAGCAGTCGAGGACGGCCCAAGGCTTTGGGACCCTGCACCCACGTGGGAGACCCGGAAGAGGCTCCTGGCCATTGCGCTCACTTGGGGAGTGAATCATCGGACGGAAGATCTTCCTCTCTGTCTCTCCTCTCTGTATATCTGCCTTTCCAATAAAAAAAAAACAATGAAAATAAATCTTAAAAAAAGAACTCATGCCAACAAACTGCTGGCATGGATGTGGGCAGAACCATACCGAACTGCGCTGCTGGTGGGAGTGTAGGCTAGTACAACCACTTGGAAGTCAGTATGGAGAGTGGTAAGCAAGTAAAAATTGGTCTACCACTATGACCCAGCTATCCCACTTCTGGGAATATATCCAAAGGAAATGAAAAGTTATATGTAGTCCTACTTTATAGCAGCACAATCTACAATAGTGAGGACATGAAGATAATCCATATCCCTATCAGAAGAAGAATGGATGAAGAAACTGAAATTATGATTTTTAATCTGAAAGACAAAACAGCAGAAAGAGGAACAGAGAAAGGAGAGAGGGACAAGGGGAAGGAAGGAAAGAAGGGAGAAAAGGAAAGGAGGGCGGGAGGGAGGCATAAAGGAAAAGGAAGTGTCTTATCTTCCAGTTCACTCTCCAAATGTCCACAACAGTAAGGTCAGGCAAGGCTAAAGCTAGGCACGTGGAACTCAGCCCTCCATATGTATGACAATTACTCAAGCATTTCAGCCATTACCTGCTGCCCCCCAGGGTGTGCGTTAGCCAACATGAATTTGAAGCAAGAGGTGCAACTTGAACCCAGCACTCAGAGGATGTTGGCATCCTAAATGGCAGCTCAGCTGTTGCATAGTGCCCACCCTGTTGCCCTTTTTGACATGCCCATCCTCCTAAGCACCAGATAAAAAGCTTTCTGTCCACCTGCTTTTCTACTTAGAGCCTTCCTCTGCTTCCACCATCCATCACTTCCCCCATCTCTCTCTCACTAGCCATTATCAGTTTCCAGATACTTTAAATTTCACCTTGAGCACCTCCGTCTTCTCTTGCCTGTGAAATAGCAGCTTGATTTCTGACTGGAGTTCTGGATATCATTTTATACCCTCTTCAAGGGCTGTTGTGTGCTCCATCACACTGCCTGTGAGCCACAGTATTCGGCCTAGGGCTTTGTCTCCCTCACAAAGTTAAACACCAACACAACGTTGTGCCCCTTTGCTTGCTGACTAACAAATAAGGCTGGTGATCACGGCATTCCGTCAGCTCCCAATTTTAAAATCATAAAGAGCTGATAGAATTGCAGTTTCAGTTCAGATGAAACTGACTCACATCATGTACCAAGGTCTCTAAAGATGTCTAGATGTGACCTTATGTTATACTAATTTAGTGTATAAAGATGACTGAGTGGTGCCATAGATAGGCCAATGCCACTGAGTGAGGTTTTTGTTACTCACTTTCTGAGCAAAGTGAGACTTGTCGGGTCTCAGGGCAGACATCAGCTTTGGGTCGTGAGGCAGAGGCAGGTGTAAGGGAGATCCTAGGCCAGACCCTCTGCTGGGGATTCTAGGGGCAGAGAGGGCAAGGCAGAGGAAGCAGCTTCAGCTAATTTGAGCCTTGTCAGTAATGTCAGTGACATGTTGTCTAAAGAGGTAGTCTCCAGACTGGTACCTGTTCCTCAGTGATTCATGGCATGAGGAATATTGGCTTGCTATGGGTTGGAGGTAGGTTAAAAGTGGTTGGCGGTATACCCTCCAGTACATTACCCTCCAGTACACCAGATGTTTGAATATTGTCACGTCATATGTTACAGAAATACATTTTAAATATGATGAACACAACAGTGAAAATGATTACACGCCAGTCTCCTAACCCTTGGCATCCTCCAAATCAGATATAGGAAAAGGTCAGAAGTAGTAGTCTTTGAAAATATTTGTTTGGAAGAGAGACTTTCCAAAAACGATGGTCCCTTGTCTGACACACATATACATATGAGAGACAGGATGTTGAGGGATTCAGCCTTCTCCTCCAGCACGGCACAGAGCTGTACTCCCGTGCTCCTGCCCCTGTCCCAGAGGACTCACACAGGCATTTGCAGAAGGTTGGCATCTCATTCGGCCCTGCTGGAGCTCAGCCTTCCTGGTCCATTTGTCAGTACAAAAGGTGGCAGAAGAGCTGGTATTGTGTGCCATAGGTCTTGATCAATGGGAGAAGTCAAGTCCTACAGATGTGGGAGCTACAGGTGGACTTGGATCTGTTCAAGGTTACAAGATGGGCTGCAATGAGCATGCTCTGCCTGAGGTCATGAGAATTTCTGGAGAGAGACTGCAAGTGACCCAAATCACCAAAGGGATCTCAAGATCAACATCCAAACATCTGCCACTCCCAGGGCACCTCCAGCTAACTTGGACGATCCATGCAAATGAAACCTTTATTTGTCACTTCTCACATCTTTTCCCCATTTGTTTCTGAAAGCCTTCAAGAATGGAAAGTGGACAGGGTGGATGTTGACTTTGGAGATGCAAAGAAGAAGCCACCTACCTCTCCCCATTTCTTTGTAAGTTTCCTGCCTGAAGCATGCTAAACTCCCTGGTACTGACAAATTTCCTTGCAGGATCTTTCTGTTTTCTGCTTTTAAAATGACTATAGCACTGTCTATTCCCTAAGAGCAAATTAAAAATTCGTGAGACCTGTCCAAGTTTTCGAGAATGGACAGCAGAAAAGCAACCAAGGACACAGGCATTGTTCAGCTCCAGAAAGAGCTACACAGCCTTCCCAGAGCTGAGAGTAAATGCACACTGGAGAGGACCACAGCAAAGAGAAGAAACTTGAGAAGTTTCTGCTTTGTGTCTCCAATGAATACCAAGAAAACATTATCTCTAAAAAATGTTGTAATTTATTTTTCTTTGAATGCAGAGATAGAGAGAGAGAGATAATCTTCATCTATGGTTTTCTCTCTGGACCCTTGCCAACAGGGTAAGACCAGGGTAAGACCAGGCCAAAACCTGGAACCAGGAATTCAGTCTAGGTTTTCCCCATGGGTAGCAGAGACCCACACACTTGACTTACCAACTGGTACTTCCAGGGAGCACATTACCAGGAAACTGGAATCAGAACAGAATCAGGACTTGCAACCAGTAACTATCATTGGTGTGGAATGTAGGTATCCAATGTGGTGTCTTAGTTGCTGCTGAAAATATTCTTTTGAAAGTAAGATGTTTATGAGTGGCCACATTGTGTCATAGTGGGTAAAACCAGTGCTTGCCATGCCAGCAACCCATATGGATGCTGTTTCGAGTCTCGGATGCTCTGCTTCCAGCTCTTTGCAAATGTTCTGGAAAAGCAGTAGATGATGGCCCAAGTACTTGGGCCCTTGCCATCCGTATGAGAGATTCAGATAAAACATTTGGCTACTGGCTTCAGCTTTGCACCATCAGTATGGCCACCTGGTGAGTGAACCAGGGACTGGAAGATCTCTCCCTCTCTCTCTAATTGTGACTTTCAAATACATAGATCTTTAATAAAATTTTTATTGAAAACTGGGATGCAGATTGAGAAAGGTAAGAAAATGAGTGAGAGAATCAACTGACAAACCAAAGAATCCTACTACCAGGCATTGGAGTTTTGCCTGGCAGGTAAGATGCTCATGCTCCACATCGGTGTACTTGAATTTGATCTGGCTGTGGTTCCTGACTTCAGCTTTCCACTGGAGCAAATCCTAAGAGATGGAAGTAATGGCTTAAATAACTGGGTTCTTGCCAACCATGTGGAAGACACAGACTGCATTTCTGGTTCTTGTATTCAGTTCCAACCCAGCCCTGGATGTTGCAGGCATTGGGGCAGTGGCCCACTGCAGTTTTCTCACTTGCTCATTTTTTCTCTCTGGCCCCTCATCCCTCAAATAATAAACAAGAAAAAAAAACCCAAAAGACCACAGTGTCTAAAGGGAACCACAACACATGGCAGGAAGCAGAGATACTGATGTAGAGCATCTTGAATGAATGCTGAGAAAACAAGGCAGAAATGACTGCTGTTATTGGGGACATCCTCATTACCCAGCAAGCATCACAGAAGAAGAAACTGAGGCCTGAGATCACCTAACAGGTCAGTCAGTGGCAGAGCACAGCTCAGACTAATGATTAGAACCGAAAGCATCTCTAGTCACCAGAGTCCACACCACGACACGATGGGATTTAGTCCGAAGGGGAAGGAGCAAAGAGCCACTTGCAGGGGATTCATGTTAAAAGGGATAAAAGCAGAACAAATTCACCATTACCAAAAATCAACAGAAAATGTGATACAACTTCAACTGAAAAAGTAAGATCTCCCAATTAAATTTTTTATTGTTTGAAAATTGGATGATTAACTCAAAACCATAAGACTGTGTGTGTGTGTGTGTGTGTGTGTGTGTGTGTGTGTGTGTGTGTGTTTTACAGAGAAGTGGTGAGAGGAGGGAAATGGAAATAAAATAGGCAGAATTGGCAGTGACTCAGGATGTGGTGAGAAGAATATGCAGGGTTACAGAAGGATCAAATATATAAAAATATGTATCCTAAGGAAGGAATGTGAAATGTATGCATATCATAAGATGAAAAATATTTAAATAGGTAAAAGTTGTACAAGTGCAAACAGATTGAAATCAGGAAAGTTTCACAAATATAAACAAGTTGAAAACCATCTTATAAACGTTTGGTATGGATCTTTAAAGGGTGACAATGTGCTTACTTTCATCGGTGGAAAAACTGTGGTATCCCCACGCAAATTCTAAGAGGAAACCATGGACATATCTGGCACAATGAACCAACAGAGTCAGAATGTATTGAGGTTGGCAACAATCTTGAAATTCCTTGTGGCAACCCTAGAGAGCAAGATATGGCAGTAATGGTGACTGATTTTGAGACAGAAGATTTGAGTTCCATCCCTGTTCTATCATTTGTCATGACATACTGTACAAACAAGGCTCTCTCTCTAACCTCTGTGATCAGCTAGAAAGATTTTCAGTAGGTAGGAAAGGGTGTCAAAAATAAATTCATAGAAAAATGGAATGAAAAAGAAATGCAAGTTCTGTGCAAATGTTTTGAACTCCTGTACCACCACATCCATCTCCAGATTTCTTGTCCAAGTCAATTGGCAAAAGTCAAGGTAGTACATGTTGCAGCAGGAGGCCCTGCTGGATGTAAGCAGGTTAGAAGGTTTAGGGGAAATACAGTGAAAAGAAAGTACGGCATTTAGGGGCTGGTACGGTGACTCAACAGAATGATCCTCCACTGCTTAGTGCCAGCACCCCACATGGGGGTTGATTCATGTTCTGGCTGCTTTACTTCTGAGCCAGCTCCCTGCTTGTGGCCTGGGAAAGCAATGGAGGATGATTCAAGCCCTCGGGCCCTTGCACACGTGGGAGACAGAGGAGGGGCCTCACTTTGGATCAGCTCAGCTTTAGCCATTGTGACTAGTTTGGGATTAACCCAGCAGATGGAAGATCTTTATCTTCTCTGTAAATATCCTTTTCAGGTAAAAATAAGTTTTTTGTTCTGTTTTAAGAAAGTGTGGCATTTAGATTGCATGGAAAGCTGGCTCTTTCTAGCCAGTGCAGATGTAATCTGAGCAGTTTCACATTTCCACTTTCTATCCTAACCTATAGCTTTATAATCTAGTTTTCTTATTTTGTTGTCCCAAGAGTTTTGGAGTTGTTAGAATTGGGATTTTCACTCTCCATCCCTTTCTTGAATTACAAATAGAAAGCCTGAGGGTAAAGGTGTCAGTATTCTCTTCCAAGCCAGTACTTGATAGAAAACTTTGGTTGGATGATGCCTAGCAGTTTGATGGGATGTTGAAAGCAATGAAAGTAGCGGAGGTACACTGTCAAATCCTAGAGAAGTGACTAGCAGGTGAGGTAGGGGAGGTTTCCATAAAAGACATTTACATCCTGAGATATAGGGTCAAAATCTGGAACTATGGGTGGTGGTAAAGGAAAGAAGGATCTCCAAACAGCTCCCTAGAAATAGATGTTAAATTTATTAAACTCAGAAAGCACGAACGAAGCAAGTAGATTTTTTCAAAGAAGAAATCGGCTTGGCAACACCCCAAAACTTAAAGACTGATGATTTGGGGAAAAATTCATATCCACCTTAGGGCACCATCATGCCTCAAGCATCCTGTGTAGATAAAAATCTTCCCTAAGAAAACAGCAAGAGGAAATTTTTCTCAGCCTTTGGCATTTCAAGTCTTTCTTGGGCCAAGACAGACCAGAATGACCTGGGTCTACCTTTTCCTTTGGAATTTCAGCCAAGTAGGATCTTGGAAGTCAGCTTAACACAGCTGAGGTTGGACACCACAGAGCTGTCAAGCTAAGAGTCCTGTTAGAAATTGCACAGGAGAGAGTGCTGGGCCTTCTCTGGTTCCCCAAGGTTTAGCAGATTCTCCCATGCATGGGTAAAGGAAGCCCCTGGTGTCTGAGATCCCCTCGTTTGCCAGGCAAGTGTTCATCCACCCGCGTGGAAGATAGAGCAGACACAGGAGACAGATACACATGACCAATCAGAAGGTCTAGCCAACACAGTCATTTGAGATTTGAAAATATTTACTTAAATAAACATAATTTTATGGACCCGGTGTAGTAACCTAGTGACTAAAGTCCTCGCATTGTATGCACCAGGATCCCAGATGGGTGCCAGTTCATGTCCTGGCTACTGTACTTGCCATCCAGCTCCCTGTCTGTGGCCTGGAAAAGCAGTGAAAGATGACCCAAAACCTTAGGATCCTGCACCCACTTAGAGAACTGAAAGAGGCTCCTGATTCAGATTGGCTCAGCTCGAGCCATTGCAGCTGCTTGGGAAGTGAATCAATGGATGGAAGATCTTCCTCTCTGTACTCCTCTCTGTATATCTGATTTTCCAATAAAAATAAATCTTTAAAAAGTATTTTATGCTTTTACAAAATATTTACAGAGATCAAATAAGTTTTTAAAGTAACACTTCATCATTTAAATGTACTGATTTTATGTAAACACAGAGGTTTACTAGATAGAGGGCCCATTTTCTTTGCTGATTGGGCAAGTGTTCAATGACCTGTGATGTCATTACCCTTTTCTGTGTTAACTGAGGGAGCCAGAGAGGGTTAAGATGCAGTAGGGTTTATGCCACCCATGAAATTCTTGCCAATGGTATGGGAATTCCCTAGTCTGTGTGTCTCAGTCTCTTGATTTTAACCCAAATCTCTCCAGGCAGGTAGTCTGCCAAGCAAGTTTCTCTTTTCCTTTGGATTGCTCATATCCTCCACTCAGTAGTCTTTGGCAATACTCCTGTCATTGGTTGAAATAGAGTCTTCTTATTTGTTGGCCTTGAGTGAAGAAATAATCTTATTCAAAAAACAAAGGCTGAGCCCATATATCCTTCACAGAATCTACCCCCAGTCCTGGTTGTTTGGCGTGCTGGTTGGTGTCATGGCCCAGCCTAATGTGACCTATCCCATGTTCTGACACTCACTGTTAGGTACTGGGATTTGGCTTTTGTGTGGGCTGGCATGTGGTGGTCAACAGTGTTCCATGCTAACAAGCCCAGCTTAGGACTCCCATGTGGGCTGGGGCATCAGTTTGACTCATAAAGGTCTTCCAGTCTCTCCTCTCCAAACCACTAGCTCTCAGTCCCCTCATTTACCTGCAAGTGCAGTGGCCTCGCCCCTTCGGTGTCATTCCTCACCTGCAAGATACTCCCAGAATGGTCCTCCCTACCCTCTATCCTCTTGCACCTTGCTCTAATCAGTCCACAATGCTTGTGCCCAGGAATGCATAGGTTCTCCAGCCCAGCCTTTGGAAGCCCAGTGAGTGGTGTGCTGGTCCAGTGCGTTACTGCCCACCAGGGTCTCAAGTTCCTGGCATGTATGCTGTCCTGGTGCCTTAGCCCTCCACACACCCAAGATCCAGACCCACAGATGTTGTCCAGGCCTGGCTCACCGGCACACCAGAGCAGCATGCTGACCTCTTCCTTCCACTCTCCTCATGTTGCCCAGCACCAAGGACCTAGGGAAATGCCCAGATTTGCTCCACCTGCCTAAAAGTGAGCCCCCAGGTTCCCACATGCCCACCACAGCTATGCCCCTAGCTTTCCCCCACCCAAGCCTGCATCATCAGGCTCCCTTGGGTGCCTGCAGTACACACTGGTATGAGAGCATGGCGGTGGATTGCGGCTTCCCTGGGCCAGTATATTTTTCCACTTATCTAACTATAAATTTCTGAGTTTGCTTGATGTTTGGCTGTAGTGATTTATCACACTGGACCTGGGTAGTTCATTTCTTGAATCAAGGTAGACTTTAACAGTCATTTGTATTAAGCAATATTGAGTTTTCTTTGTCCCAGTCTTCTAGCATGACATTTTTGAGTCTTCATTCTGTTTTCTGCATTAATTTACTATCCTGCTTAATTATGTGCTATCTTCAAGTGTGATTATATTTTACCTACATTGTTAAAGGCATTGATAAAAAGAGATGAGTAATAAGGCTTAGAGAAGAATCTATGGATTATCAACAAAGCCCACTTCCCACAGCCTAGCTGTCTTTATTTCATTCATCAGATATCTTTCTCTATACACTTGTTTGATAAGTTCCACCAATGCTATTATTACATAATATGCATTTTCACACTTTCTTCTATATTTGTCCAATAATTTCTTAAATTGAGAATGTGTTATATTTTTGAGTTCTCTGATCAACAAATATGATGACAGATATGTAATATTGTTTGCTTCCATAATGGAAACACACGATGGAAAATTCTAAAATGCATTGTAGTTTAAAAAGTAATTTCCATAATACTGGCCATTGCACGTAGCTTTCAACAGATTCCTAGTGATAGATATTCTAATTTGCAGTCATCCTACGTAACAACCCATGAGGCTAGAGAAAGATGGGTTTGGGGAAGCTACCATCAATTATTCTGTTCCAAAAGTCACAGGCTATTCGTTTTCCCTCCTGTATTTGCACTGTCCTTCGACAGGAGTGTCAATTCTGTACTGTGCTAATTTTCTAAATAAATTGTTGAGACTGGATTACTCTACCAAATATTCAAGAAGTGAACATGTTATTCACTTGTTGAAAAATGAGAATTCTGTCCTGTTTGTTTCTATTTTTATCTTTTACTCATTTACTTGAAAATTATATAAAATGAAAGATACAGATTTAGGAACATGGTGATATTTCTCACATCTTCCTTATTTCTTTTTCTTTTAGAAAATTTACAAAAATATATTTGGCTTAACACTTCGTGTAGTAAAGATTTTACAAAACAACGAGTCAGAAAAAGAAATCCCTATATTTCTTCAAAAGTATAGGCACAGGTTGAAAACATCAAGATGTTGCTCTTGTTCATATAGATTATACTTTTTGTACTCTATGTATTAGTAACCACAAATCAGGGAAAATATGTCATTTGGGGATTGGCTTATTTCACTAAGTATAATGGTTTACACTTGCATCCATTCTGTTACAAAAGTTAGGATTTCATTTTTTTGTAACTCATTTTAATTCCATAGTGTATATGTACCATGCTTTTTCAAATCTAGCCACCTATTGATGGGCATCTGAATTTATTGCATATCTTAGCTATTTTGTAAATTGAGCTGCGATAAGCATGGATGTACAAATATCCCTCAAATGTTGATTTTATTTTGTTTGTGTAAATTCTCAGGAGTTGGAGGCTAAGTCATGGTAGATCTATTTTCAAATCTTTGTTCTCTATAATGGTTGTTCTGATTTGCATTCCCACTAAAAATGGATTAGGGTAATTTTTCCCACATGCACACCAGGATTTATTATTTTGAAATTTTTAGATGATAGTCATGGGAAGTAGGGTGAGGTGAAACTTCATTGTAGTTTTATTTGTCTTTCACTGATGGCTAGTGCTGCTGGGCATTTTTCCATGTGTCTGTTGGCCATTAGAATTTCATCCTTTGGAAACTGCTCCTTCTGGTCCTTTATCCATTTTTTAAACTGTTCATTTTTGTTGTTGAGTTTCCTAAACTCTTTAGAAAATCCTGATATTAATCCTCTTTCAATTGCATAAGTTTCTCTTTGTTTAATGGTAGCCTATTTTTTTATCTATATATATATGTTTTATTATATTTTGACAATCTTTACCTAATCAACCGGGGTAAAAAGGTTCAAGGGCTACAGGGAAGTGGGCCACACCATTGTTTCCACATTGTTTTCCTCCTGTATCTGAGGTAAAGAGGGACATTGAGGGAGAAGCCCCCACCCAGTTTCCCACCCACCCCAAGTCCCGGATGTGGGGCATGCTGTGAGATACTTGCTCAAGTGGTTTCGATAGTTCACAGTTCACCATTCATGAATCGCTACCAATCTTGCCACTCCAAGCACGATGAGGTCGTTGAAGGATCCACTGATTGACATAGACCCTCATAGAGTCTCCATTTGCCTCATATTTTGCTGCCAAGATATAGCTGAGGTTGTTGATTGACTTGTTCTGTGTTTTCTTGGTTAGGGTTCTGAGTCCGGCATCTCGACTGGGGAGATCCCCCAAAGAAATTTTGAGGTATTCCCAGTCCAGATTCCTGCATGTTCTAGCAAGCACAGGATCTGGCACAGTCCATCACTCCGACCAGCTGGTGGTTGCAGTTGCTAGGTCGGTTCTGTCTCCATCCATGTCTTCCACTGGAACCAATGGGTGTTGCAGTCCAGCCTGGTTCTGCCCTGCACACACTCGGCCCTTCCACAAACTAGAGGGAGCTGCAGCCCAGTCGGAGTGACCCACAATAACCCTGACCAGGCCCACCCCCTACCCTGGCTTGCCAGTATGTATGGCAGACTAGTCCAGTCTGTCCCACATTCCCTTCTGCTCTCATACATGTCAACTGGTATTGTAACCTAATTCCATTCAACATCTCATCCATCCAGCCCTCAAGGATGTTGTCGGGTGTCTGTCTAGCCACCCCAAACCCTGTCCTAGTCCCATGTCCTCCCGTGGGGGGTGGTAACCCAAGAAGGAGGAGCCCACTATTTCCCTCCCACGTCACTCCCACTCCCCGATTATGCACTTTCCAGGTGGCCCTGTGGTTCAACTCGACATAACTAGCCCCCAGTGCCATCCTCCCCCAGCCGATGCTACGGCCAAGCCCCAACAACCCTCACCCAATCTAATTGTAGACTGCACCAGTAGGAATAATCAGCCCAGCCTGGTTTTCCCCCCAGTTTGGTCCACATGAGGCCACAGGTGCTGTGGCCCTGCCTGGTCTGGTCTACCCCCTTCCCAGCTCATGCTCCCCAGTGGGAGTAGCTGTTCAGCTAGGGAACCACCCATTATTCCCCTGCCAGCTCTGCCCCCTCCATTCCTGATTTTTGCATGTACTGGTTGGGTGCTGCGGTCACATCTGGCTCAGGCAACCCAACCTTGGCATTCCATGTTGTGTACCACTTTTGTCGTGACCAAACCTGGTTTGACCCACACTCTGTTCTGTGTTCAGATTTACCAGTGGATGACGCGACCTGATTCAGCCTGGTCTGCCCCCAATCCATGCCAAATGCATGCCAGTGGGACACTTTCCATGACCTCTTGGCTGTTTCCTTCCATGCTTCTTGTGCTAACCTGCAGGGACTGTGTCCTGCCAGAGGAGTTGCCCAGGCTCCTCCATCAGAACCCCTCCAAGTAACAGCTTTCGTGCATACCAGTGGGTCCATGTGCCAGTTCGCCTCCTGTCCTAGCAGGAACAATGGCCTTTCCCAACTGGCCTTCAACCCATTCTGGTTCTTGCTGTAGGATGTTTCAGCCCAGCCATGGCTCGTCCATATCCCCATATAGCTCATATATGGCTCAGTTGGTGTTGAGACCTAGCCTAGTCCATCCCACATCTACCCTGGTCCTCTAGAGCACCAGAAGGTGTTGCAGTCTGGCCTGGCCTGGTGCATCTTGTCACAGCCCACACTTGTGCCAAGGGGGAGACAATAAATGTATCCTGACCCGAATGCAGCCCCATTCACCTGTCACGACCCCTGCCTTAGACGCTGTGACTCAGATCTGTGGCTCATGCAGACCAGTTGGTGCAAAAACCTAGCTGGGCATGTCCTGAGTTCCGCCCTGGTTTCCAAACCTTAGCTTGTGGGCTAAGGTTTGCTCAGTCCAAACCTTCAGGTCTCAGTCCCACGCTTGCCCTAAAGTTTCATGTCCCTGTTCCTGGGAATCACCAGGAATTTGTGTCTCACCTACACTAAAGCTGGCCTTATTTATGGGTGTCCCTAAGCAGCTATTTCATATCCTAAAAACCCCAGAGCTCACCACTGGGCGGCCAGCAGGCAGAGCCTGGCACCATTTGGTGCACTGACTGCCTTGTGGCCAGGGACTTTGGCCGAGTCCCCAGTGGGGTTCCGTCTAGCAGGGGTGCCCCCCAAGAAGTGCCACCCTGTGGAGGGGTTAAGACCGCCCCCTTCCCCAAGACTGGTTTCCACCCAACTTGTCCTGCCGCCAGCTTTTGGTGGCAGGGCGGAGCTAGGATTTTATCCCAGCTCCCAGACTTCCCTCATGGTTACCCACTCTGAGGGGATAGTTGCTCCTGGGCCAGGAGAAACCACCTTGCGGCGGGGGCTTTGGCCCGAGTCCCCAGTTGGGTTCTGTCCACCAGGGGAGCCCCCCACCCAATTGCATAATTTTCAAATATGTTTTCCCACTCTATTGGTTGCCTCTTCACTTTGTTGACAGTTTCACTTGCAGTACGTGTTGTAATCCCATTAATTTATCTTTGCTTTAATTGCCTGTTTCTGGGGTTTTATCCAAGAAGTCTTTTCCTATGCCTGTGTCATACAGTTTCCTTAATGTGATTTGATGGGATTAGGTCATGCATGTAGATCCTTGATCCGTTTATTACAAAAGATCTTGTACGCTGTAGAAGTTAGAACATAATTTAACTGTAAATCCTTGTTGAAAGACAATATATATGTAATGAGTCATGAGGTATCTAGTTGTGGATTTTTCAAGTGGGATTAATTAAATCATTTGTGAGTTCACTCCCAGCTTAGCGCATACACAGATCACTATTGCCCTCCAATCTCACAGCCTTTGCCTGTGTCACACTGTACAAAATGGTGCCTGATGTGCCACTCATACAGTTCTGGATCTGCTGGCCATCACATCTGGGGGCTACCCAGAACTATCTTGGCTGGAACCTGAAGGATGCCATGTTGTTGCAATTTACTGAGCCTGAAATGAGTTCAATCCCAACTTAGTGCACGTGCAGTCCTGTCCCATAGCCATTGCCTCTCCACACAAGATGATGCCTGATTTGGCTCCACTGGGGATTGGGCTGTGAAATCTACCTTGTTCACTTATGGCCTGTTTGGGATCTGCTGCTCTGTCTCTGCTCCTGGTCAAATCAAACACACCAGCAGGATGGGTAGTTCTTTGTCTGGGTTTACCTCCTGAGTTCCTGGTGAAGTCCCTTCCCACCTGGTTGCTGGTGGAGTTCTGATCACAGGTACAGTTCAGATCTTTGCTTGCTGAATGCTGCTGGCCTATTGGTTCACTGCAGCACCATAGCATTGTCTCTGCTGCTTTCCTATGTCCATTAATCTCCAAGTGACCCTCTGCGATTGGCCTGTCTTCCATTCCCTGTAATGTGTGCTCTCTGCTTCACCTTGGTTAATGATTCTCCATCTGTTTAAATGTTTCCTTACACTATTATGCCATCTCGATTCCCCTCCAGCTTGTCTTGAAATAAGCAGGAGTAGTTTTGAATCTAGGCATTATAGGAGAGCATTACTCTCTCTTCCCCAGAACTATCTTTTTTAAAATATTTGCTTTAAGGAAAGTCAGATTTGCAGAGAGAAAGAGAAAGAAAACTCTTTTATCTACTGGTTCACTTTTCAAATGGCCATAATGGCCGGACCTGAGCTGATCCAAAGTCAGGAGCCAGGAGCTGCTTCTAGGTTTCCCATGTTGGCACAGGGTCCCATGGCTTTGGATCATCCTCCAGTCTTTACTCAGGCAATAAGCAGTGAGGTGGACTGGCAGTAGAGTAGCCAGAACATGAACTGGAGTCTGTATTAGATCCTGGAGCTTGCAGGGGAAGGATTAACCAGTTGAGCTGTCGGGCTGTTCCCTCCCAGAAATCTCATAGACCATATATAAGGACTGGAAATTGCAATTTTTATCTAAAAGTTAGGCTTCTACATACTGAGTAGAAATAAACAGATGAGAAATATATCTATATATCTATATAGATCTATATCTATATCTATATATCTTAAAGTCATTGCATTTCATTTCCGCTTAAGCCAATAAATATCTCAAAATACTCACTTTTATTACCAGCACTGCTTTGTAATGGGTTCAGCAGCCAATTGCAACATCAGCAATTTCAATGGGCATGGATTCAGCCCTGGCTGTTCCATTTCTGATCCAGCATCCTGCTAATGCCCTGGGAAAGCAGTGAAGGATGGCCCAAATCCCCGCAATCCTTCACTCACATGAGAAGACCTGAAAGATGGTCCTGGCTCCTGGCTTTGGCCAGGCCCAGCCCTATCAATTGATGCCATTTGGGCAGTGAAACAGCTGATGGAAAACCTCCGTGTGTGTAACTCTGCCCTTCAAAGAAATAAGACCTTTAAAAAAAAGCCACTCAATGCACTTACACCAGCAAAACTCCTCTTCTCTTTTTAAATAAGGAAGCACAATTTACAGAGAATTAAAAGAGACACAACCACTTTGAGAACTATCACTACACCCAATATAATGCCATCTTGTACTTTGTGCTTTTCTCATGATCATGATGCATCAATATCATGTAAGTAAAGTAGTGATGAAATATAGTGACAAAAAGTTAAGGGAGTAGGGGAAAACTTGAAAGAAGAGAGAAAAAAATTAACTCTAGGGAGATTGAACATTATAAACCACTACATGTCCATATTTTCTATAGAAGAATAGTAAATGTTAGTGTAAGCTGAAAGACAAAAACTGGCAGTAAAAGAATATAGTTTAAAGTTTTGTAAGCAACTATGCTCATCACTATACAACTATTGACATTTGGCTTAAAGTTTGAAAATATGAAGAAAACTTTTTTTTTGGCTACTAAACTGATCTATTTAAAAATAACCATCTCTTCAAAAAAGCATTGTTAAGAAAAAATTAAGTAGAACAGAGACAGACATTGTGGAATATTAGGTTAAGCCAGTTCTTGGGAGGGTCCAATCCCATACTGGAGTGCCTTGGATCAAATCTTGTCTCTGTATCCTTCTAACGCACACCCTGGGAGCCAGTGCACTATGACTCAAGTATCTGGGTACTTGCCACACGCACAGGAGACTCTGGTGGAATTTAAGCTCCTAGCCTTGGCCTGGTCCAAGGTTGTAGGTGTTTGGGAAGTAAATAAGCATATGGAAAAAAATCTCTCTATTTCTCTCTCTCTTTCCTTCCCACTCTCCATCCCTTCCTCTGTCTATTCCCCCCATCCTTTAAATGTCTGCATCTCCCATTCATCTTGTCCCTGTTTCTATGGCAAACTAATAAAGTATCTCATCATAGTTTTTTTTACAGTTACAAGATCAAGAGACAGTTTGTCATAAGACTGAGAAACAATCTTTGGCAAACCTTGTGAATGCAAACAATAGCCATTCTCCAGAATATGAGTGTTCACCACTTGCCAAATCCTGGTTTGAAATCCAGATTTGTAAGAAACTGAAATGTCATTCATAAAGGAAGTTGGGATTGTTTGAGTGTTTCACACCCTAATAATAGTATAACAATGACCATGAATAGATGATGTAGAGCAGAAACACCTTTTTAAAAAACCAAGCTCAATAGCGAGCAAAGAAATTCAAGTTAAATGTTTTTCATGTGGTTCTTGCCAGTAATTAAAGTGAATAGCATTATCAGTGAAATATGTGAGGTTAGGGCATTTCAGTAACTGCTAGCAGGGTACAAATGGCGCCAGTTTCTTACAGCAAGTTGGGCACTTTCTACTGTGTAGATCCTCTGACTTAGCAGCACTGCTCTGAACCAGGGATCCTAAGCAAATAAAAATATATGTTCTTCAAGATGCACATCCCAGGGGCCTGGCATGATGCCTCAGCTGGCTAGACTTCCTCTTGCCCGGGGTTTGCCATCAAGTTATACTCAAGAGTTATATATAATAAATAGATACATGGACTTTTTAAGAATCATGTTGATTACACTGTATTCCTGAATGAAGCCAATGAAGTTTCTTTTTTTCTGTCAACCAAGAAATTGCTGGACTGGGAAAGGTCAAGATTGGATTCTTTAATAATAGAGACTGTGGCTTATTCATCTCTTAAATCTTGAACATGGTGGAATCTCAGAGTGCACAGAACATTTACTGAGTTGTGTTGAATGTGAACAAATGACCCAATTCACAGAAAATATCTTCTTTTAATATTTGTATATTTCCCTATTATTTAATCTCATTTTTTTCTGAGCCCCCAAATATTTTTGTCAATTGTGTTTAGTTCTTGTCTTTTGGAATAAAAAAAAATGTATTATTGGATTTTGCCTTACATTTTGGAAATTTCTTTCTTTCTATGGTAACAAATTATAAAATTTTACCCAAAAATTTCCATGTGTGCTTTCTATTAACTGCAAGTGTCCAATGTTTAATGAATCAAATCTCAAATATGTGCTTATAAAACATTGCCCAATGTGTTGGCTCCTTTTTAAACAAAGAGCTCATTAAAGAGAATATTTAAGTACCTCTGAAACTCTTGTTTACTTCACACATGTTTTGAATTTGAATTTGCGGCAAAGCAGGTTAAACTATTGCTTGGAATGCCTGTACTCCATACCATATGGAAGAATTGGATCCTGATTCCTCCACTTTGGGTCCAGCTTCCTGCTAATGTGACCGACAGATGATGGATCAAGTACTTGGAGCCATGTTGTGGGGCTCCTGGCTTAAATCTGACCCAACCTCAGTTGTTGCAAGTATTTGGAGAAGGCAAGCTGCAGATGTCTTTCTCTCTGTGTTTTTCCATCTTTGTAACGCTGCCTTTTAAATGAGTAAGTTCAAACTTTTTAAAAATTTGAAAGCAATGCTTCTCTACAGCAAAGGAAGTAATCAACAAAGTGAAGAAGCAATCAACAGAATGGGAAAAAATCTTTGTACACTACCACAGATATGACACCAATATCCAGGATTTATAAAAAGCTTCAGAAACTCAATGACAGCAAAACAAATGAGCCTATAAAGAAATGGGCAAAGAAAATGAACACATATTTTCCAAAACAAGTTCAAATGGTTAATAGATGTAAGAAAAAAAATGCTCAGTTTCCCTATCTATCAGGAAAATAAAAGTAAAATCTACATTGAAATTCTACCTAACTCCAGTGAGATTGGTCTACATTCAGAACTCTACTAACAATCTCTGCTGGTGTGGATGTGGAGGGAAAGAATCCTACTTCACTGTTGATGAGAATATAGACTAGTACAACCATTATGGAAGTCAGTATGGAAGGTGATAAGACAACTGAAAAAATGACCTGCTATGTGACTCAGCTGTACACTACTGGGAATATATCTAAAGGAAATATCGGTTTTTTGAGAAAGTGACCTACAACCCTGTGTTTATAGCAGCACAACTACAATAGCGAAGACAGAAAAACAGCCCAGAGGCCTCCAAAAGAATGGAGAAAGCAACTGTGGAACATCTACTCTATTAAAAAGAATGGAATTCTACCATATGCAAAAAAAAAAAAAAAAAAAGGTCCCAACAAGCGACCATTATGCTCAGTGAAATAAGTCAAGCCCCAAAGGATAAATATAATATTGTTCTCTCTAATATAACACAACCTTTGTGTAAAATATAAGATCAATAGATATATCGGTAAACATGCATGGGCATATATGCATCAAGAGAAGCTGTAAAAGGAAGACTTCCTACTGAGAAGGGGATATGTATTTTGACTATGTATCTCTACTGAATAAAAAATGGGCTCCCAATGGAACTGTTAAATATATCTTGACAATAGAATGTTAAGCTTTCTACCATTGCTTATACCTATAATGTCATGATACAATTAAACAGCACAATGATGCTTTATAAAGAGCCACAAGTGACTCTTCATAAAGGACTAAACTTTTGTAACAATAAAGGGGAAAACAATGAAGGGGGAGGGTCAGTGGTAAGGATGGAAAGGGAGGGCCCAGCGCGATAGTGTAGTGGTTAAGGTCCTCGCCTTGCACGCCCAGGATCCCATATGGGCGCCAGTTCTAATCCTGGCTGCTGCACTTCCCATCCAGCTTCCTGCTTGTGGCCTGGGAATGCAGTTGAGGATGGCCCAAAGCTTTGGGACCCTGCACCTGTTTGGGAGACCTGGAAGAGGCTCCTGGCTTCAGATTGGCTCAGCTCCAGCCATTGCGGCCGCTTGGGGAGTGAATCATTCAACAGAAGATCTTCTTCTCTGTCTCTCCTCTTTGTATATCTGCCTTTCCAATAAAAATAAAATAGACCTTTTTTTGAAAAAAAAGGATGGAAAGGGAAATCCCTGAGCCTAAGCAACCGTATCATGAAAAATATTACTGATAGTAATGATAACATTAATGCATTTATAGATCTGTTATTTATGACTTATAAATTGAGTATCAATTTTGCTGTTTATATATGTCTACAGAAAATATGGGAACTATATAGATCTGAAGAGAATAAATCAATTTTTCAGAAAAGGAATGCTATTCTGTGTTTTTATTTGTCAAGGCATCATTAATAGAACTTATATTCATATCAATATTGAGATTTGCATCACTAGTGTGTAGAGTTGGACAGACTTGTAAGTGAACATATACTTTTCAGTGAATATGGTCGTGTAAGTCATACCCAATGTCTCCAATTTGTATCTAATACAAAAAGGTATAATAAGCCTCCAGCTACATACATATTCTTTAAGATTTGTTTTTCTTGGAAAGACAGATTTACTGAGAGGAGAGACAGAGGAAAATTTTCCATCCTCTGGTCACTCCCCAAACGCTCGCAGTGGCCAGAATTGAGATGACCTGAAGCCAGGAAGCAAGAGCCTCTGTTGGATCTCCCATGCAGGTGCAGGTTCCCAAGGCCTTGGGCCATTCTCTGTTGCTTTCTCAGGCCACTATCAGGGAGGTGGATGTGAAGTATAGCAGCCAGGACTAGAACCAGTGCCCATATGGGATGCCAGCACCACAGGGGGAGACTTCCATGGTGCCAGCCCCAACATGCTTTTTTTTTTTAACAGTGAAGACAGTTACTGACTACTCTAACCAATTCTCAAGTGCAGAACATAGTATTTTATACATGACACTGCACGATTTATTTCTAGAACAAATTGCTCCAATGTGACAAACTGCTTCGATCAGGATTTTCCCATTCTTCCTCAGTGCCTCCCCCACTCTGTTTAACCACCATCCTTCCATATGCTTCTTGTTTTAAATTCCAGAAAAGAACTTCAACAGATCCGCTTTGTTTTCTGTCTATCCACACACACACACACACACACACACACACACACACACACTCTCTCTCTCTCTCTCTCTCTCTCTCTCTCTCGTGGCATACCCTGGGCCAGTGGCTCTCTGGGCCTTTTGCTGGTGTGTTATCCTGAAACGGTTTCCCTGCTTTCTTCCTGCTGCAGTCTGTGGTGTGAAGATTACCACGTCCCAACACACTGAAGGTGAGAACATGTAACCAGGCATGTCTGAATTTTTTTTATTGAATTCATTTATGATTGATGGTTTGTTAAGATATAGAAATAGGGAAAGAGCTCTACACTAGAAAAAAAAAAAAGAGAGTGAGAATCCGAATAATGAGTAGGCATTCCAGGAAAGAACCAAAGAGAGTTGGAAACAGAGTATTGTAAAAAGTTATGAAGAAACATTTGGGGAAAGAGATACAGGAAGAAAGAAAAAGAGTGAGGGCCCGGCGGTGTGGCCTAGCAGCTAAAGTCTTTGCCTTGAACACCCCGGGATCCCATATGGGCACCGTTTCTAATCCTGGCAGCTCCACTTTACAACCAGCTTCCTGCTTGTGACCTGGGAAAGCAATTGAGGACGGCCCAGTGCCTTGGGACGCTGTACCCATGTGGGAGACCTGGAAGAAGCTCCTGACTCCTGGCTTCAGATTGGCTCAGCTCCAGCCATTGTGGCAGCTTGAGGAGTGAATCAACTGATGGAAGATCTTCCTCTCTGTCTCTCCTCCTCTCTGTACATCTGACTTTGCAATAAAAATAAATAAATCTTTTTTAAAAAGAGTGAAATATATATGAGGAGCGGTCCTCAAGAGACTGTGGATATATTATGAAAGATTTTGTTCTAAAATATTTTTTTCTAAAATTGTATTATCCATGAACTTTTTAATTTCCTGCATGTAGAGGTAGTTATCTCAAAACCACAAAGCTCCAGATTAAAAACACAAGGTAAAACTTCACTGGATTTTTGAAGAAATTTTAACCAAATGAGGTATGGTGAAGGCATAGAGACCCTCAGTTACTACTTGTTTCTTCCTTCTCCTTTCTTGAAGCTTTTGAGAATTTTTTTAACTTCTGGAAGTCTTTTTATTTCTAAGTTTTGTTTGTTAATTTGAATGTTAGAATTCCCCAGGTATAGGCAACTGCCTAGGTTGCCTTGTACGTAGGCAGATATTACACGGCTGGGAGCAAGGCAGCCAATAGCTGGCAGACATTCTCGGCTTGGTTAATGCCAAATGTGCATTATGCCAGCACAGTGGCTTATTGTTTTTATGTTGTTTGTTTGTTTTTGTTTTTAAGATAGCTAGGGAAGGCGGGGATCTTGGGGCTGGAACATGCAACCAAGGTCTCCAGGTGGGATAGCTGTACATTGCTAGATTGCTCTAGGTAGGGTGTCTGGGAATGTATTGGAGTGGGAGAAGCTCAGGACATGTTTCACAGGGGGAGGGATGACTTCTGGGGTCTTCTGTACTCACAGATAGGCAAAGGAGCTGAGAAGGAGTGGCTTAGAGGGTGGAAACCAGAGGGAATGTCTGGGTCAGGCCAAGGTACCCACCCGCAAAGGAGACCTGGCTGGATTAAATAGCAACACTTGCCACCCCCTGATACTCATAAAAGCTGCGGCTAGAGCATGCCTGGCTGTGCTAGGCCACAGTGCTTACATGCAAGTTTTAGAACAGGGGTGGGCCATGTAGGACTAGGCCACAGCACTCAGCAGAACGCAGGAGAATTGGATCCAGGGGAAGATTCTGTAGGGAGTCTGTGGGCTAATCTCTATTGGGATTTCAGCTCCTGCTGGTTTATGTAGAATCTGTGGGCATTTGTACCACCTACCTTCCTCTATACCTCGACCTCTGTACCCTAACAGGAGACTCCCATGGACATGTACCCCCCTCAACTGTGTAAACAATATTAAAAATAAAATTAAAAGAAAGGGCGAGAGAGAGAGAGAGAGAGAGAGAGACTCTTTTACATGCTATTCATTCCCCAAGTGGCTACAAACAGCCAAGGCTGATCCAGGCTGAACCCAGGAGTTAGGCAATTCACTGAAGACTCCTTTATGAATAGCAGGGGCCCCAAGCACCTCAGCCATCTATCTCTTTGTGCCTTTCCCTGGCCATTACAAGTTGTGGAGAGAAAGGGAGTCTTCCATTCACTCTCCAATTGCCCGGAGCCTCTGAGATTGTGCCTGGCTGAAGCCAGGAACCAGAAACTCTTACTGGATTTCCCACATGGATGGCAGGGACCCAAGCACTTGGACCATCTTCTTCTGTATTAGCATGGCTGGGAACCGGAAGTGGCACAGCCCAGGGTATGTTCAGGTCAGAGTGGTGGCTTTCCGAGCTGCACCACATCACTAGCCAATATTTTTTCGCTTTAAAAGTTTCTTCTTATTCTTCTTCTTCCTCCTCCTCCTCCTCCTCCTCCTTCTTCTTCTTCTTCCCTTAACATAAATGCCTGTAACTGTATTTTCCAAACTTTCTATTCTTTTTGTTATTCAGTCATTCAAATGCTTAATTTCTAAGAAATATTTTTGATCTTCAAACTGCTTATTTTTCTGGTGGCAAGATTAAGAAAATTTAACTTATTGGGTGATACAAATTAGAAGTTATTATTATTTTTCTCCTGACTCCTTAGTTTTTACTCTTGAGGAAACTTCCTCCTTTGCCCACCTGTCTCTCTGGCTCTTTTAAACTGTTCCAGTTTATACTTTCATTTCATGTTAAAAGATGTGAATTCAAGTGCCAGTCTCTAGTCTGCTAATATCAACTGCTTGGTTTCCCATTCTTGAATTAAGTATTCTAAACAAATCACAATGTGTACGTTAGCTAGGAATATAGAAACACTTATCTGCCGTTCATTACAAAAGAAATCAAGCAAAATAACAAGCATTTAAAAGACTGACATGGTGATCAAATGAATAGTCACGGGAGAATATACATGACTGAAATCCTGGTTCCTGTGCGTGTTTGTTGGTTCCTGGGAGTATTTGTGGCTGGAAATAAAGAATAGCTCATCATAAGTCGAGGAACAGTCCCACCCTTACACACTGCTGACAGAGGTGTCGAAGAGAGAAGCAGCTGAGGACTAAAGCAAAAATATTTTTGGTTGCTGACTGTCAAACTCTAAGCCCTAAAGAATTACTAGTAATCATATATTGCTTATTTTTTTTGTTTATTTGAAAGGCAGAATTGTACAGAAATAGAAGAGACAGAGAGAGAGAGGTCTTCCATTCACTAATTTAATTCCCAAATGGCTACAACAACCAGAGCTGAGCGGAGCTGAGCCAGGATCCTGGAGTTTCCAACAGGTCTCCCATGTGGGCACAGGGTTCCAAGGCTTTGCGTCATCCTATTCCGCTTTCCCAGGCCATTAGCAGGGAGCTGGATAGGAAATAGAGCAGCCAGGATTAGAACCAGCACCCGTATGGGATGCCAATGCTGCAGGCAAAAGATTAGCTTGCCACTCTAGCATGATGATCCCAGGCGCTGGTTGCTTGTCTTCTTTCATTCGATAGATGGTCAAGAGCCGAGCCCGGATCAAGGCTTCCACAATGCGCTGACATCAACAGCTTTTCATGCTGGTCTTCAGGATGGCATCATGGTACCCATCCAGCAGCAAAACCAAATGTTCACCACTTCATTTCCCAGTTTCAAAATGTTCACCTGGTCATCAAGTATTCCAGTGGGGTCCTTTTTAGCATCCTGGTTTCCTGGTGCTCCTCACCAGCTCCCTGACTGGCACTTCCTCCCAGCGCTGCGGTCATCAGTGTGCAGAGCAGGGACCACGCCTTCAGGCAGACTTGAGAACAGCTTGTCTCTGCACTTGACCAGACACGCTCCACACATGGTGGTGTCAGGAAGCAATTTTATGACCCAGTCATTTTCAGGAAGAAAAATTGGGGCTTTCCTCTGCACTAAACAATTCTGGGAAATATTAAATCTGCTTTAACTCACAACACGGATAAATCGGTGAAAAGCTGTTTGTGTTTTTTTCTTCCAAGTAGATCCATATTTACTCACTCTAAACACCCACAACAGCCAGGGACCAGCGACACTGAAGCAAGGAACTGGGGATTCAATCCAGATCTCCCACGGAGTGGTGGCACAGACCCAGCTGTTTGAGCTGCCGCCTGCTCCCTCCCAATGTGTGCTAGTAGGAAGCTGGAATCAGGAGCAGAGCTGGCATGAACTCAGGTGCCCCAGTATGGAAGGTGGCTGTCCCGACAAGCATTTTAATCTCTGTGCCAAAATTCTCTCTCTTTTAAAACTTCCTACTGGCAGTCATTCCCCTAGTGACCAGATAGCAAGCCAGGGGGAACTCACAAATGTCAGAGCCCTACTCTGACATTTTCTTTCCAGGAAGAAAAAAAATAGTCGTCACTTTTCTACTGTCTTTGTATATATTCTTTCTTAGTGTGAATGGTATTACGCCTATGAGTTTGGAAGATTCCATGCAGACTTTCAGCTAATTCCAGGGTTATAGCACAGCCTCTCCCTACCACTTCCAACATTAGCATTCTATCTCACATTCTGCCAGCTATATTGCTTCCTTTTTTATTCTGATCCTTCCCTACAAGCACTCAGAGCTGAGGTCTCCTCTGAGGCATTGCATCCTAGCCAATGCTTTCATTTTCTGGTCTCGTAAAATCTGTCATCTATTGATAGTCCCGCTCCTTCTCATTTTTGTTCATCCTTCGTCCCACTGAATGTTTAGTAATTCCTGAGCATTGATGAAACACCTGCCATATGCTTGCATGCTATGAAACATAGAGGACAACTGTCAGAGACAAAGACTCAACCTGAAGAACTTAATCATTTAGTGGAGGGGTATAGAAATCTGGAGTAGTTATAATGGGTTCTGAAAGACAGGACCTTTTCAAACTTGTGGAAGAAAAAGAATTTGCTGACAAGTATGTGTTTTTGCTCCTTCAGAATCTGCTTGAATGCAGTGGCTGCCCCAAAGGCTGGGTGTTGAAGAGCAGTAGGAACAGATAATCCAGGACCTTAACATTCAAACTCTATGAGATAATACTGCTGATTTTTTAAAAAAGCACAAAGGGAATTGCACAGCAGCTCACCTCTTGTGGGCCTGTGTATAGCGAAGGAAACCAGGCCTTGAGTCATAAGTGAGGGGATCCAGAAAAGCAAGCATCTCATGATCTCCCTCACACACAGCACCTCAAAAAGGTCATCTCAGAGAAGTGGAAAGTAACAAGTGTTTACCAGGGGCTAGTGTGGTGGGAGGGGCATGAGGAATGGTGGTGAAATTTCAGCAAGGTGGAGTAAGTACGAGAGATCTGCGGTGTAACATGGTGACTATAGTTAGCAATAGCTATATTCTTGGAAAATGCTGAAAAAATGGATAGAAAGTGGTCTTACCTTAAAAGTCACAACTTTGCAAAGGTAAATTTCTGGATTTGACCATTCTACAATGTGCAGATAATTCAAAACAATATGTTATGCTTGCTAAACATACATAAAATTATATCTAAGTAAAAATTTTTTTCATGAAAAGAATGTAAACTATTTGATGTATGGACAAAATTCCTACTCACTGAACATGGTCCAAACCTGGATTGTGCTGATAGTTAGTGGGGTCTGTTCCTTTTGTGTGTGAAAATCCTGCCCTTGCACAAAGATGCTACCCCTGAGCATTATAACACGTAACTGCGAAACAATGCATGCTTTATACAGAATAAACCCAAGCAGTGTCTTTCAACCTCCAATGATTCATCCATTTCCTCACTAACTCACTCAGTATTTTAGTCATTATTTCTATGAAGGTGCTGAATGCTAGAATAGAATTTTGGATGAGCCAATTGTCTCAGAAAGCTTATGATTATAAAATGACAATTTCTTGGACTGTTGGGTTTATTTCTAGTCCAGGCTCTGTTTTCACCTTTTGTTGCAAGAAACCCACAGTGTGAAAACTTAGCTCACTCTTCATGTGCCCCATAATCCTCAGCACAGTGAGGCCACGGAGGGATTTTTTTTTCCTAACACAATGCATTCAGGACACTTTCTCTCCTGATTTGTAAATTTCATTTTATTTTAAGAGATGTTTGATCTGTGTGTTTCTGACTTAATTACATATAACAGCACAGCACTATTTTATGAGAGCTATTTCTTGGACAAGAATTTTTGTGACTTTCTGATAGTCACTATTTTTAGTCCTAACCTCCACTATTCTTAAAAACCCCAAATTCAGAAATCCAGGGTCAAAGGTTCATAGCTATAAAGGAAGGGAGGGAAGGAGAGATGGTTTCTGCCTGCCTTGACTTTGGCACTTGCACCTTCTGCTGGTTCTTCCTTCTCTGCTTGTGTGAACATGGAGACAGAGCAGGGAGCTCTTTTTCTTTGAAGAACATGGGCTTTTCCAAACCCTGTGCTGAACGAGAAGGAAGAAAGTGGTGAAGGAATGTTTCAGCATGCTTCCAGCTTTTCTTCCTCTCCATCCCCATTTAGAATCTGTGGTGCATTCTAAGAGAGTTGATTCTCATTGCGTGTTAGTGGCCTTTAGCATTTGCAAAGAGATATCCAGGTTAGCCCTGCAAAGCCTGTGGTGGCAGATGTTTTCCCTTGCTCTCTTCTGTGCTGCTGTGACTATAGCATCATGATTGCCAGCATCTCATGTTTTCAAACAAAAACCTGGCTCCTATATCTGAAAATGTCATAAGAACTAAATTCCCTATAAAAGCTAGAGGAAATATTTTAGAACTAAAGCTTACAGGTTCAATCTGAACTTCATTAATGGCTTCCTTGAAGCCAAACAAGGTCTTGTGAGGCTCATTAGTATGGTCTGGAGACACATGATGGGCCACAGAATTTCTTAGAGTTCAAAAATGCCTCACTAAGCCTGGCATCTTTCCCTGAACTCTGCTGTCTGAGGCGTTTTCTGGGTCCAGGTAAAATTCACATCTTGTGTTTTAATTCTGTCAGCAAAGAAGAAATATAAGGTAGTGCTGGCCTGTCTAGAGAGTTAGCTGCCAGCTCCAGGCTCTTTTATTGGCTGGACTAACAGATTTTCTGCACATGGCATGCATTTAGTAGAATGTTCTGGTGTTGCTCTGTGACATACCCATTTGTGGGTTCTTAGTTAAAAAATGCTATGTATTGTGGCCAAATGTATAATGAGGCTCCATGGGATACAAAAGTCTTCTTTGGCCCAAGAACGTACCTGTATCTTCCTGGAAAAGTTTTGTGAAGAATCTTTTGTTGCCTACATTTGATGATCAGACCCAGTAATGAATAGCCTTGCATTTCCATGCCTTGTTCTCAACTGTGATGGCCATGGCTTTCACTTTATTCTTGTAATACTCTGTGCCAGGCACCATCCTTGATGCTGGAAGTGCAATGGTAATAAAAAAATCTATTTTTCAAGGGGATTGCAATAGAGACAAATAATAAGCAAATATATGAAACTTCTTACAATGTATAACTCCCCAGGAACATTACAGGAACAAATGAGGATAGAGGATGGCAAGGTGAGGTTAGGAGAGTAGGTACAGCAGGGAAGAACTTTCTAAGGAAGTTGAGGAAGTGACATCTGGGATGGATGTCAATAACATCAAGGAATGAGCCTCAGAGCAGCTGAGAACCGGCCCGAGGCGGGCGTGAGCTCGCAGACTTGAGAAGCAGCACGTCCCACCTCAGGCAGGTGCTTGGTGCAGCACTCAGGATGACATGGTGTTGGCCCAGGTAGGAGGGTCCCCATTGCCTGGATTGAGTTCTGTTCTCTTGGCTTTGGTTTAGCCTATTCCTGGATGATTCGGGCACTTAAGGAATGAATCCGCAGATTAGAGATCTTTCTCTGTGTGTCAAAGATACAGAAAAGAGAGAGGGAAGTAAGAATGCAAAGAAAGAAAGAGAGGGAGGAGTGGGGAAGAGAAAGAAAGGGAAAGAAGAAAGAAGGGAGAGAGGGAGGGAGGGAAGAAAAAAGAAAGGATTTATTTCTTTTAAAAATCCAGGTTTGATAAGTGGAGTTGAAACAGAATAAAGTATTTTTTTTAAAGATTTATTTATTTATTGGAAAGTTAGCTATACAGAGAGAAGGAGAGACAGAGAGGAAGGTCTTCCGTCCGATGATTCACTCCCCAAGTGAGCGCAACCGCCGATGCTATGCTGATCCGAAGCCAGGAGCCAGGAGCCTCTTCCGGGTCTCCCACGGGGGTGCAGGGTCCCAAAGGTTTTGGCTGTCCTCGACTGCTTTCCCAGGCCACAAGCAGGGAGCTGGATGGGAAGCAGGGACACCGGGATTAGAACCAGCGCCCATATGGGATCCCGGGTGCATTCAAGGCAAGGACTTAAGCCGCTAGGCCACGCCGCTGGGCCCCCAGAATAAAGTATTAAAAGATGAAATTAAATTCGCCTCTCATTGCCTTTTCAAGGCTGAGATCTGCCTCTTGCTCCTTGTCTTTGGAACCATCCATGCAATTAAAAAAATTGGCCAATGACAAACCAGAGATAATGGGGTTCCATTTTCTGACTAAAGGCTGCTAGAGCCTTAACATATTTCCCTTTGTACCCACCTTCCAAGAGGAGGAGGAGAGAGGCCTGTCCCAGATGAAGTGGCCTGAGCTCCTGTGCTCTAGGAACGACTGAATCATATTTTCTCAAGGAGCGCACAGAGCAGTGAGAAGCAGTGATCAGAGTTCTGGAGTTGGCCATGTGACTAATGTCACGTGATTGTGATAATGGATGTTAATTATTCCTGGGGCCTCTGAAAGGATCAGAGGCCTCTGAGTGCAACGGAAAGTCACCGGATAAAGTAAAATAAGAGAATGACACCTTCTTGTGAGCAAACATATTCATTGAAATATGTAAAATATGTGATAAATGAGTTATTTTTATAGGCATTTGCATTTATCAGTAAATAAAGAAAAATGGGAATGTTGTCTAAAGGCAAATTATTAAATTTGGGGAAAGAAACATTACATAAAATAGTATTAAGTAACATATGTTGAAAATATGTAGCAAAGAAGAAAATGATGAAGACAGAAAAAAACGGCCACCCAGAGAAACTATAACAGCCGAGAGTTGTCATATAGCTTAGGGGCAAGAGTTCCAGAGAAAAACATTGGTGGTCAAATACTTTCTTGTTTATTACAAAAGAAAGTTAGTAATCCTTATTTCTGTTGTAGAAACTTGAGAAGTATTTGACAGTGAAATCGGAGGCATCACTTATTCTGTGAAAGTTTTACTAGGGTATAATTAGTCAAATCTAGGTTTGTTTTTCACGTAAGAGACAAGAAATGTGCAGCTTGAGACTGAGGGAGAGATTTCTTTTGATACATTTTAGAAAAGCTAGGATTTGGTGAGGTGAAATAAAATACTTTTTAGGTTCTACCTCTGTGGACCTGAATAACTGTGCAGATGTAAGAGGGAGGGAGAGAGGGAGGGACGGAGGAAGAGAGGGAAGAGAGGAAGGAGGGAGGGGAGAGAGAGAGAAAGAGCGAAAGGGGAGGAGAAAGATGAGAGAAGGCAGAGGATAATGGGATGATGACGTGGGCAGTAAGACATGAGATCTGATGTTATGATGCTGTCTCTGTAAATAACATAGAGTCTCAGATCTTCCTTCAGCTCCCATGTATCTACCAAAATCACTGGATATCTATTTAGAAACTTACTCTGAAAATGATACACACTAAGCACTTTGAGAGAAGTTTATAGTGCTGGATGAATGGAAAAATGCAATTTTAAAACTTGAAGTTTACTCAAGATCTTTGCTATTAAGATAGAATTAATCCCATGTTTTATGATTAGTTTACCTTAAGTGTTCTATTACTGAGCCGTTTAGGAAACTTCCACTTTTGCCACATGTAGATTGAGAATATTTGAGTAAACATCACTACTATGCTGGTTCTTTTTAAATGTTGAGCTGCTATGAGCAGAAATCCAAACAGAAAACACACCAGAATGTTTAAAGTTAATTTGTTATAGTGGAGGTACTGTGCAAGGATTAGGGTTCTCCCAGATTTTATTATATATAGTACTAAAGGAAGAATTACACCAGAAAGGAAAACCGAATTCTTTTTCTCCAACTTAGGGCAAAAAGCATCTAACCAAATTGCAGCTGCTTCCCCAAGCCTAGGAGTAAGTTTACCTGCAGCACGTATGATTTATCTAATCTGATTTTGGTCCTACAGGAGAAGATGAGAACTTCTGAGGACTCTTGCATGTGTTTTCCATCTGTCCTGCCCACTTCTCCATAATCCCTGTGTCATTTGAGGAAAAAATTCCACCCTGCTTACAAGGGCAACTGTAAAATCCTCATGCAAACTGACAGTTTTAAACCAAACTGCCCACTTATATTTTATCATTTGGTCAAAAGTATTCCTGGTTTGTGTTCCAAATTAAACCCCAATCCAACCGCAAGTGGAAAGCTTGGGCGAAGCTGGGAGGATGCTGCCCACAGGGGGTGACGAGGCCAGCTGGCTTTCCTTCCTGGGTAATAGGGAATTTCAGACTTTCAGGCAGAGGTGACTAAAGGCAGATGTTTTTCCTTCCTTTCCTTCATCCTCTCGTGTCCAATAAGGCAAAAGGGCAGTGCACTCCACCTAGCACTGTCTTGATGATTCCTCCCAGTGCACCTTGTCAGCAACACAGCTGCTTTCCATAAGCTGACGGTGAACTTGTGACGGATTCCACTTGTGACAGTGACAGGTCCTAACTTCCACTAATTCTCTGGTTTTTAAGTCATCAGATGCTGTGGGAAAAGCTACAGGTGTACAAGTTGAATGCTGTCTCTAAGAGCCAAGGGACTCCAAGCTGCAAATTTTGCCATGATGATCCTCTCTTACCAGCCACAGTGGCAAGTGCATGGCCTTTGCCTTACAGTATTAATAGTTTACCACTCAACTTTCATGAGTTATTCTTGATTTCCTCCTTTCAGTTTTGGACACTTCTACTGCTTATAGTTTGTGTGGTGGTCCTTGAGGTTAAAGGTGAATGTGTGCACAGTCTCATGCATTTTGGCAGATTGAGACTAAAAAGCTTTTGTGACTTTCTCCAAGAGATCTGCGCTGTACAAATGGGCTAACTATTATTAACATACTAGAAAATGTATACACACCCGTTTAGCTCAACGATGGCATAAGCCTCTTGGGTAATATGGTTTCGGGTTGTTCTATCCTAAGAACAACTTTTTGGATCTGTCTTTCCTCTAATTCACAGACTCTATTCTTACCATCCAAGCCATATGGAACATTTCTCCTGTGTCAAACAGACCAGATGGGTTACTTTGCTCTTTCCGCTTGGTGTCATGTTTGGATTGACTTGACTGGCCCCAGCAGGCATCTGTGCCTGGTTTAGGGTTTCCTGTTGCCTGGTTTGCTGAAGATGAGCCTCTCTTTCCAAGGCTACTTGGACTATATCATCCTCTTGCAAGGCTTCCTCAGATGGCCTCTGACAACTCTCACGTAAATTCCAAAAATATGTATGGTTAAGCAGATTACATTTTCTTTCCTCATCCTGTTTCTTTACATCAATACAGTGAATAGAAGGATCACAGAATGTTGAGGAATTTCCTGGCTTTAGATATTAGAGAAATAAGCTACAGATCATCAATTTAGTGCTTCTCAATATCATTCAAAAATTACAAACTCAAACTATGCAAAGTTGAAATAATAACAAAAGACAAAAGTGAAAATAATTTCAAACATCACTGAAAAATGGATAGTGAAATTCTAACCAAATACATGATTTTCCAAAGGGTGCCAGATCAGAAGTGGAGTAGCCAGGAACAGAACAGGCAACCACATGAGATGATGGGGCTGCAGGGCAGAGGTTCCGTCTGCTAAACCACTGTACTGGCCCTATTTTTCACATTCTTTGATCCTGCACTTAGATTATATCAAAGTCATGGTCCTTGTCTTTCCCAGTACTTAGTGTCAATGAGAGTGAGCTGTGTTTTCAACTTCCTAGATGGCCGCTTGGGACACTAGACCAAGAGTAACAACTTGATGACTGTATGAGGCACAGAACCTGGAGAATGGAGCAGGGTAGTGTGTCCGTGCTAACATGAATTATATTTTGTTGCTAACACGCTTTAACAAAACGTGTATCTCAGGGCATCCTGTTTAGCGGAACTGAATAGAAAGTTGTGACCTAAGTAGTTTGTTTGTGTCTGTTCAGGACAGCTAATGTGGTGGTTGGTTCCGATCGTTAAGAATGTGGGAGCTCTGACAGAGCATGTTGGATGAACTTGGCCTATCCAATAGGTGACAACAATGGAAGGGCTGCTGGTAAGGCAGTGAAAAGTGCAACAGGGAAGATTGACAGACCCTCCGAATAAACTCTTCACTGAGTCCAGAGCTAACAGGCAGATCTCAGATCTGTTGCCCACCTGAGGACTTGGTGTTCTGTAGCTGAGAGCACAGATGCTACCTGCAAAACCCTTGTTTCCTTTACATGTTTGATACTGTTGCCAATTCCTGCCCATTTAGGTCATCTGTAGGTCAGAATTCTCATCATTCACCTAAAATATTTTTATTCATCCTCCTTTCTCTCCCTTTTTCTTGATACACATTCATAAAATGCTTATTTTCACAGTGTATTTTTAATGTCCAGAGCAAGGTGTTAACATGTGTTTTAGAAATTCATCACTTTTGTTTGCAGTCACTTGTGCCACTCCCTCCAGCAAGTTTCAGATCTGGATTCTTGTATCAAGCCCCATTGTCTCCATAGCACAGCTCCTGGCTCAGCACTCTGCCTGCTGTGATCCTGCATGGTGGTTGCACTATTGTCTTTATAACATTTCTCTCAGTTCTGGTTTGCGCAGTTCCGAGGATTAGGGAGACAATAGGAGTAAATAACTAGGTTTTTGGTGTTGCCGATCTTGATGGAACCTGCTGGCCATTAGGTCTGAGGACCACCAGGACCTATTTTGAGTTATAAGATTCCAAAGTCGGTATTATTTTCCCTGTGGGACCAGTGCAATGCATTGAGCTTAGCGCATGCACAGATCACTATTGCCCTCCAATCTCACAGCCTTTGCCTGTGTCACACTGTACAAAATGATGCCTGATGTGCCACTCATACAGTTCTGGATCTGCTGGCCATCACGTCTGGGGGCTATCCAGACCTATTTTGGCTGGAACCTGAAGTTTGCCATGTTGTTGCAATTTACTGAGCCTGAAATGAATTCAATCCCAACTTAGTGCACGTGCAGTCCTGTCCCATAGCCATTGCCTCTCCACACAAAATGATGCCTGATTTGGCTCCACTGGGGATTGAGCTGTGAAATCTACCTTGTTCCCTTATGGCCTGTTTGGGATCTGCTGCTCTGTCTCTGCTCCTGGTCAAATCAAACACACCAGCAGGATGGGTAGTTCTTTGTCTGGGTTTACCTCCTGAGTTCCTGGTGAAGTCCCTTCCCACCTGGTTGCTGGTGGAGTTCTGATCACAGGTACAGTTCAGATCTTTGCTTGCTGAATGCTGCTGGCCTATTGGTTCACTGCAGCACCACACCGTTGTTTTTGCTGTTTTCCCGTGCCTATCAGTCTCTAGGTGCCCCTCTACTGTTGTTCTGTCTTCTGCTACTTCCTAGGACATGCCATCTCTGCTTCACAATAGCTAATATTTCTCTGTATAAATGTGTCCTCACCCTATTCTGCCATCTTGATTCTCTCAAAGAACCATGTACCAACTGCAGTAAGTAAAATCAAATTGCAGACCTGTGGGTGACAGAGCTTAGAAACCTGCCCCAAGGAGAAGAATCTGATAACCAGAAGTACAATGAACAAGAGCAGAAGAAGAGACAAAGGCACAATGAATATTACTGAAGACTCCCCTGCAAACAAGCAGAAGCCTTTGCCAACCTCAGAATGAATTGAGGAATACTCGAGGAAATGGGGGATACAGAATTTCAAAACACTTGTTATAAAGCTTGTTATCAACAACGAGAAGCACATGCATGAACTTACAGACTATGCCACAGCAAATAAAGCACTGGTACAAAATCAAGCCAAATTATTGGAAATGAAGGACACAATAGAGCAAATTAAAAATTCAATGGAAAGTCTCAATAATAGAATGAAGGAAGCAGAAGAATGAACGTCAGAAATGGAAGATATTTCTTGTCACAGTGGAGAAATAATCAAAAAGCTAAAGGAGGAACTGAGTTAAACTAAAAAAAAAAGCATATTCAAGAATTAAGAGGCACTATTAAAAGACAAAATATAAGAGTTATGGCCATGAGTTCCAGAAGGTGCAGAAAGAGAAGCTGGGATTAAAGGTGTATTCAATGAATTAATAAGGGAAAATTTCAATAATCTGGAGAAAGAATTGAGGAACAGAAGACAGGAGGAGCACAGAACTCCCAACAGGGTTGACCAACAGTCATCTTTACCATGACACTGATAATCAAGTTCTCTTCAATTGAATACAGGGAACAGATCCTTAAATGTGCACGTGAATATCAACTGACATACAAAGGAATGCCAGTTAAATTCACAGGAGACCTCTCACAGGAAACACTATGGGCCAGAAGAGAATGGAGCAATATATTCCAGATTCTAAAAGCAAAAATTTGTCGGCCCAGGATAATGTACCCAGCAAAGCTTTCCTTTGTCTTTGAAAATGAAATAAAATTCTTTCACAGTAAAGAAAAATTAAAAGAATACACCTGTTCCAGGGCTGCCATGCAAAGGATACTTCAAATATTCTCTTGACAGAGAAAAGGGATAGCACCCATCAAAACCGAAGGCAAATGTGAAGAACATCTCAGTAACATGACAACAGAAATCTGAATCAGTGAACAACCCCATTGCTAAATGACCAAGACAAATTACCACCTATTGATATTAACCCTAAGTGTAAATGGCCTAAACCCATCAATAAAACATCATAGACTAGTAGACCAAATTAAAAACACAAAGCCCATCTATCTGTTGCCTGCAGGAGATACATCTCAACAACAAAGATCAGACAAAACAGTATCTCATGGATTTTGATAATTTTTAAAAATTTCTTCAAAATGCTTTTTCCTCATTAAGTTCTTCAAGGACTCATAGACTATATAGTAGCATCATTGCTTCAAGAGAGTTCTTGATTTCCTTTTTCATTTCTTCAGTGACACATTAGTCATTCAGTAGCATGTTATTTAGCCCCACGATATTGGAAATGAAGGACACAATAAGTTTCTAGTTTCTAGTTTTTCTTCCTGTTATTGATTTTGTTTTGAGACTTTTCATTTAAGGGGATGTATAGTAACTGTGTAATGGACACTATCATATCCAGTGGCATGTTGTTTAGCTTCATGGCATTATAAATTTTTGCTTTTCTTTCTGTTTTTGGTTTTATTTTATGGCTTTTTGCCTGATGGGATTTGTAGTGACTGTGTGGTGGAGATTGACATGTCCAGATGTGAGGATACAGTGTAGTGTGCATTTCTACTTCCAGAGGATGGATTCCCAGTGAAACTGTTGGATGTATCTTGACAATGGGATGCTGGACTCTGCTATTGTCCATGCCCACAGTGATGGACTTAGGATGTTTACAAGCAACCTTGCTGTTGCAATTATATGGGAGAATTCAGTGGGGACGGGGACTTATGGGAAGGAATAGAGGAAATTCCTGGGCTTATGAAACTATATCATGAAGTGATAATAATATGGTAACAATAATAAAGGTAAAAAAGAAATTCATCGCTTTTGATCCACTTTAAAAACTCATCATATTTTACATATTGATAGTGTTGGGGTGAATTGTCCATATAGTAGCAGTCCTATTCAGTAATGTGCTATTGTGCATCTTTTCCTAAAAGTGAAATTGAAATAGACCATAATTGAAATATTTCAACCATAGAAATTATCAGATGCAAGTTACATCTTTATTGATTGTTTGGTTCATTGTAGTCATAGTAGTAGTGGAGATGTTATTACTAGTGAAGATTAAACTTGTATCTCTAGTGAAATAGCATCAAAAGTTGAAGAAATTTTCTCCAAAATTTAAAAGATTTCGTCTGATTCAACCAAGTAGTTTCTTATGTAACTTAGTGAATAAATAAAGCCCCTGTAAATGCCTTCCCTCATTTTTGTCCTACTCATTAACAGAGAAGAAAATACTAACATTTACTCAAACTATACTTGTCCATCCATCATGACTAAGTTTTGGGTACAGAAGCCAGCATTAAGTAAAAATCAAAGAAAGCTTTCATTCTTTTTGAAGTAACAGGCTACATACAATTTAAAATGGCATCATCAATTTTGCCGTTTATTTGTAAAATGTTCTCTACATATCCTTTTAAATCAGTACATTTATATTAAGTGTATATAAATGTATGTTTGTATCCTTCTTCCTTTTCAGGGATATTTTACCCATATATATAGTATTTACCCATCTGTACTGTCATTTATATCTCAGTTCTATTCTTGGTTAAATTTTTCTGCTTTTCTCAATAATGTTAGTTATTAGTATTCAGTCATCCAAACCATCAGTCAGTTGAATGGAGAGGTTAGTAATTGCTGGTGAATTCTCACGCATTTCTAACATTATTGGAGATTTGTTTGGAGAACAAATGCACCAAGTGCTTGTTTTTGTGAGGATTTTTTTTTTAAAGAGGACTGTGGACACTTGTTAGTAAAATTTCTTGGGATGTTTTTACATCCAAAATAACCATACACTCCACCTACTTCCTGCCCAGTCAGCAGTATTTCTGCATACGGGAAAAACATGGAAAATGGCAGAAGACAACGTAGGAGAACTTTTCATTAGATAAAAAAAAAAAATTTTTTTAACTTGAACAAGTATACTTTCTGGGATTACAAATGAAAGTGTAAACTCATGGGCCATGATTTTATTAAAAATTATTTTAGTGACACTCAGGAGTAGTTCTAGATTTTGTGGAGCCTGAAGGTAATTTTACTTTAAAAATGGAACACTATCATATACAGACATGAAGGTTCAATGTAGTGTGCATCTCTACTTAACAAATCAAAGATGGACTCCCAGTGAAACTGTTGAATGTGTCTTGATAAGCGATGCTGGACTCTCTGCCTTTATGTGAGCCTGCAGTGCCACGATACACTTAAATAACTGAGTGAAGGACTATACTGTTCTGATTACATGAGGGAAATCAGTAGGGGAGTGGGGGAGGATTTGGGGAGAGGGAAAGGGAAATCCAGAGCCAATGGAACTGTATCATGGAATAATAAAATAAGTGAACAATTAAATATTTTAAAAACTGGAATACATACTAATGTGTAAAATGTTATGTTACATGAGATCATTGATTTAAAATTTAAAAATACAACAAATACACATTTTATGGAACTGACACAAATACTAAGAAAAGAAACTAATGATTCACATTGCCTTTTTACATAAAGATGATTTTGTATTAACATCTTCTATACTAAAAAGACCTAACTTCCTCTTTCTTGTGAGATGATTATTAAAAGTGTTTTTATTATTGGAAATCTGCAAATGTTTAGGCTTGTTGTAAAATTAAGCAATCCTCTCTGGGCTTAGGGTCCTATAGGAAGTTAGATTCTTTTAGATGTATGTTATGATCCTTTGTAAATGCTCCTTGAGTTGATGATGCTTATTAACTAATGTGTCACTGCTGTGTCTGTTGTAATGATTAAAGTTTTGTGCTACTTTTGTCAAGAAAATCAACACAGCTATATTTCAGCCAAGGTAAGCAATCCTGTTTGGACAATATACAGTTTGGAGGTGAAAAGGAAGAGGGCCAGAGGTCTCGCAGCCATCAAGAACTAACAGGAAATTGTTAAGAGCTGCAAGATAGGCAGTCATGGGAAGGTCACCCAATGGATCACTAAGTATATGGGAGGAGGCTAAGAGAGGGATTATAGCACCAGGAAAAGCCACATGTGACACTTAGCTCTGCCACTACCACATGGATCCTTGTTAGCTATCACTTGCCTCTGCTTGGAAAGGACTCTGAGCCACAAACATATATCCCACTGGAACAAACCAGCAATGGGACCCTTCTTAGCCTATGGCTTTTCCGACATCATCCAACACAAAGGGAAGTGTGGTGGAGGAGAAGCTGTAGTGTTAGTGAGTATAAGCAATTATGAAAACAAATTTGTAATTTTGACATCTTTGAGGTCTCCTGCTACCTACAGTGGCATGAACAGGATTGGAAACGGAGGTGACATGCAATTGAGAAAATAAGAAATGAGACAGGCAAGAGATACAGAGACAGAAGCAGATGGCCAGAGGGAAGCCCCTTTCTGTGGGAAAGGGAGGTAAATGCAGAAGGCTCTCTGCCTTAACCTTTCATTGGACTACTTGGAGAGCTAAATTGCAGAAACTGATGAGACACTAGTATTGATAGCCATGCCTTCTATTTATGTTAACCAGCTGCTTGATGATCGGGAAGCAGCAGATGTAACCCAAGTATAGAAGTCAGCACATGGCTATCTCAAGGATACCTTAAAGCACAATGTACTGTGGCCTTGGACCATTGGCCACTTGTGGACCCTTGCCTGTAGTCCTCGACCTTGGTCTCAGACTTTTACCCACCTGCAGACCATTGCTTGTTGCCCACAGAGTTTGACCTTGGTGTCTGGAGCCAGCAGTCTGTGAACTGAAGACTCCAGACACAGTCACTGAAGTTCTTCCTTATCAAGTCGTATGGGTTGTTCCTTTGTTTTACAAACTGCCTGTGGGAGAGGCCCTCCCAGGGCCTTATGTTGGGCTGTAGAAGTAAGAGGCCCAGAAGGTCAACTTTTATCAGCTTAGAAGTGGGTATCTCCTGGCAGGGCTATAGTAGGGATGATGTTTGGGGTGCCTCCTACGTAGCCATGGTAACTACAGACAAAGGCAGAAATGGAGGCTGACTAGAAGGGCCTTCTTTGCACTCCCATGCCCTTGCAACAACAACATCTTTTTGTCTGGTCTTATTTTTCTTAACAGTTACAGAAAAGGAATGTTCTTGCCCTGGTTGACTGGAAAGAGCCTCCAAGATCACTGCATTCATTTGTCAATTGTGTAAAACTCCCCCTCAAAAAGCTGGTGGGCAGTGGAGAGAGACTATGCCAATATATTATCCATACATATGCTCACTCTTGCAAACTTTGGCATGAGATAACCACTTAAAGTAATAAAACTTCTTTTACAAATGTGTTTATTTGAAAGTCAGTGTTATATAGAGAAATCTTTCATCTGCCAGCTTACTTCCCAGATGACCACAATGAGCAGGTTTGGGTCAGACCAGAGCCAGGAACTTCACCTGGACCCAGAATCTCAGGCTACCTTACTGCTTTTCTGAGATCCTTAGCAGGGAGCTGGGTTGATAGACGTGAAGTAGAGAAGCCAGGGCTCATATGGGATACTAGCATAGCAGGTGGCAGCTGTACTGGTCATGTAACAACACTAGCCCCGTAAAATTAGGTACAGGGGAACCTTGCTTGTGTGAGAAACATTAGATTTGTGGGGTTTTTTTTTCCAGTTCTGTGTCATTTGAATAAATGCTGGCAGTTTCAGGGCTTACTTTAAAAGGTTGTATTTGATCATATTACTGTCCCTCTCTCTTCTTATTCCCTATAATACGTGTTCTTTCCTGTATCAGGCCTATGGTTTCCAGTTTTAACTGTAAGATACGATCTTACAGTCTAGAGCACTTTAAAATATGTACCATTGCCTCCCACTTCTGAGGCACACCTCCAAATATCCAAATACCAAGAAACAACTTGGATTATTCTGATGCATAGGGCTATGAACTGAAATATCAAGCCTAAACTAAGGAGAGTTTTTGCTCTCAAAACATCCACAGCTTTATCCATGCAGTAGAGTTTAGAAAATGGAAACAGAGTCAGGCCACTGTATACCCTAGTCTGTCTACAAGCCTTGTAGCTTTATCTACTTGGAGGACCGGCCTTTAGCCCAGGTACCTAGACTTCTAAAACACCGTTGATTCTGGTTTACCCATTGGCAAACTACATTCAATCTTAACCACAGGAAACATAACTTACTGCCTTTGTCCTTTTGAGCTGCTATAACAGAAATACCTTGAACTGGGTGGCTTTTAAACAGGAGGAGTTTATTCTGGAGGTCAAGGTGTATGTAGTCCTGCCACCTGATTGGCCAGAGAGGGTCTGTTTGCCTAAAGATTTTAGGAGGATGCCTTTTCCATGTTTGCTCCTAGAGTTTTTGGAAAGGGATGTTCAACTTCTCCATGAAGTGTCCCCTCATGACCTGGTCACCCCAAAGGCCCTACCTCCTAGCACTGTAACCTTAAAACTTAGGATTTCAACACATGATTTTTTGTGTGGGATGTGGGGTAGAAGTATTCAGATGATAGTTGTTACTAAATCCCATATATTACAAATCAAGTAGCAGTCCTATCATTATCTAGAGTGAAAGGGAAGGTCAGTGTTGGCCAATGTATTTCCTCATATGTTGGGGATTATTTGAAGCAGAAATTTTGTTCTATTTTCACATTATATTTTAACTTTTTACTGCTTGCAATGGTTCCAACCGATCTCTGTTGGTGAATGGGAGCAACTGTACACAGAAAAATACTGAATAGGATCAATACTTTCTCTTGGCACCTGATGTGTGTGACACATCTTTTTTTCTTTAATGAGTCATTCTGGAATACTTACTCTGACTTTGACCATGATGAGGTAAAAAGTTAGCTCAGGGAGTTCTTCGGTGGGAAGAAAAGGAAGCCACATTGTCCTGCTTCTTTTTTCCCTTGGGCCAGGACATGAAGTGGGAAGGGTATGACAGCAGGAACTGAGCCTCATCCTGCAAGAAGGTGATAAAAAGGAAAAATATAATCATGTCTTTTTCCTTATAAAAACATGTGCTAATTGTTACTAAAAGAAGTTTGATGTTGCATACAAATATAGGCCCTGAAGCATTGTTAGTCATTGCCTGGATTTGCAAATATGAATCATATTTGGAGTTGTCTTAGTTTGGGCTGCCATAACAAAATAATACTTATATGTAAGGTGGCTTAAACAGATATTTATTTTGTCAATCTTGGAGGCTAGAAGTCCGAGATCAGGGCACCAGCATTGTCAGAGGGTGCTAAAGGTTTCTTCCTGGTCTGTAGATTGTCACTTTTTTGCTCTGGCCTCTTAAGGGCTTTCCTCAATCCATGCACAGGAATGGGTTAGGGAGAAAGATCATTTGTCTTCCTGTTCTTACTGGAGCTTTACTTTTGTCACGAGGGACCCATCCTCGTGATTTAACCTAGCTCTGATTGTATCTAACAGGCTCTGTATTTCTCATTGTTGGGTAGAGTCTCCATACAGGAATGCAGAGGTTCCAAGCCTTCAGTCGATAGGAGGGTTATAGGAGCTCTGCTGGCTTTATCAATTTTAAATGAGAATCTAATTTCTCCTACAGCAAGAATCCTGGTTCTCAATGATACTAGCATCATCACTAATTTGCTATAGTGAAATCATTCTGCTTTTCACATACTTTCCCATTCCCCTCCTGCTTTTGATTGTGTTTTTATGGCATTCAGCCACTTACACACCATTTCCTCTGATACCCTCCTGCAGTCCAAAGCCTGTTATCTGGAAGACTGCTTAGGAATTGTTCGTGGAAACAGTATTCTCTGAGTTCTTGCGCTATTCTTTAAAGATTTTGGCTTTTGTATTTGAATATCAGTTTCAATCAGTACAAAGTCTTTTCTCAAATGCCTGGGTGAAGTCAAAGCCAGGAGCCCAGGACTCATTCTAAGTCCTCCATGTGGTAGCAGGAACCTAAGCACTTGAGCAGGCATTGCTGCCTCATGGGGTATGCATGGATTGGAAACTGATTGGAAACAACGTAGACAGGATTCGGTCAGGGCATCTCTTAACATTGTCACACTGAAGATCAAGTTTCCAACACAAAACCTATGGGAGACACTTCTGTACCAGGACAGAAGGCTCTCCTGGCTCCTAGCTATAGAGATGCATCTGTAGCATTCTGGTACAAAACATGTTTCTGTTCTGTACTAACATGAGATGTACTGCAGTCCTCTAGCACTAACCCACATCCTGGAGTCTGCTGAAGATCTTTTTTTGTCAAGTCAAGGAGTGGAATAAACAAGATCCCAAAAGATAAATACCATGCATGTTCTCTGATATTTGGCAGAGTACAAACGATAAGAGAATAAAATGATCACGCTGAGATATGATGCCATTTTTAGCCTGTATTTATGCCCCTCTGAAACTGTGCTCTTCTTACTTTCTATGTGTTGAATATTAGGTTAAAGGTGAATTACTGGCTTATTTAACTAAGCATAATGATTTTCATCTGGGACCATTTCGTTGCAAATGACAAGATTTCATTGCCACTTATGGCTGACTAATATTTCATCGAGTAGCTGTACAATTTCTTTATCCATTCTTCTGTTGATGGACTTGACTATGTCTTTGCTATGGTGAATTGTGGTGCTATAAATATAGGATTGCAGGTTGCTCTCTCAAATGCAAATTTTATTTCTTCTGGATGTATTTCCAACAGTGGGATGGCTGGGCTGTATGGTAGATCAATTCTTAGTTGTCTTAGAAATACTCGTTTAATGTCTAAAAAGTTTAAAAGGGTATGTTCATGGGGCAGGTGTCTGACTTAGAGATCATAAGCTCCAGTAAGTGCTGGTGTCCCTTATCAGAGTACCTGAACTCAATCTCTTGCTCCAATCTGACTCATTCCTCTTGTTAATCAGTCCCTGGGAGACAGAAGTGATGGATCAAGTCGCTGGGTTCCTCTTACCCATGTGGGCTACTTTAATTGAATTCCCAGTTCTGAACTTTTGCCTTGCCCAACCATGGCTATTGTGTGCATTTATACAGGGAATTAATGGATGTGAATTTTCTGTTGCCCAAATAAGTAAACTTAACATACTTTATAAACACAGTTCATAAATACTATGCTGAAATGGTCTATGTTGAGAATAAAGACTAAACAAAGTAGAATGGAATATAAACTTAGTGCAAGGGCAAATGTGGTTTGTAATTTCGTAATTATTTGTTCCATCTTCCTCCAAAACACTTATTAGTTTTATAAAGGGACTATAGAACTTGACAAGGGAATAGAAGAATGTAGAGAAATTATAGTTCTACTTTAGCAACAATGATACCCTCTGTTGCATTTGAGTGTGTGCAAATTCTCTGGGGACCATGCAGCTTGAACAAGCCATTCTTGCCATGCTTTTTATCCTCATTTCCCTTTTTCTATTTCTGTTGCTTTTGTTATGTTTGAATGTAAACTTATAGATGGCAGAGAGGTGTTTGCATATTTCTCCATTAATCAGATAAGGCATCACATACTATCGATGTGCCAGACCCTATGTTGGCATGACATGTTAATTAGGGAGTGGAGACGTGGGAGGTTATTTGAGTTCTCTTCTCCCTTCATTGTTTAAGCCTAGAGGGCTGATGACTAAAAGCTTTAATGAGATATTGAAAACAACTCTATTCGCTTCTATGATTATCTGATCATTTAGAGAATGTAGATGAAAGAATAATATTGATGAAATGTCTATATCTTATCCCATTTGGAGTTCAAGTTGTACCTAGCACTGAGATTCGTGCAAGAAAAAAAAATCAATGTGCTAATATAGTAGGCATCCTTAAGATATGTTTGTGCATTTAGTTATCATGAGAGTAGGCTGATTGCAAAATGTAGGAGAAAGGAATAAGATAAAGAGGCAGAAGGCAGCCAGCTCTCTTTGAAATATTTTCATCCTGGTACAGTGTCATGGACTCATTCCTGCGATTTATGAAAAGAGCAATTTAAAAAACATCTTGACCTTGGAACAACAAAGACTGCTTCTCTGTCAGGACGTAGATATCTTTAGATGTCAGGCTGTAGAGCAAGAATATTTCTCCTTCCTGTGCTCAAATATAGTTCTTTGAGCTTGGAAATATGAACATCACGTCCTTTAGAGTGACCTTGGATTTTTGTATGGTTTCAAAGTTAAAACATTCAAATAACTTTACAGGCAGGGAACCTCCAAGATAAGTTAAAGCAGGGAGAGTGGGTCAGATTCTGAGTAGTAAGTGTGACTGCAGGGCAGTTGCCATACATGTGACACAGGCTTAGACACAAGCAGACTTTGGTAGGAGGTACTTTGCATGGAGACACAGCTCTCTAAAACAAAAGTTACTACTCTTGACATGAAATCACATTGGTGGGATTGAAGACACTTGATGCCCTACAAAAAGGAATTGTGGAAGGAATTGTAGAAAGATAGAGTCAATGGTTCTGATTTCAAGGCTTGCCAGTTTTGTTTCTTCTACTACTTCTTATGTATTCAGAAAATGTGAACACTTGAAATCCCACATGGTTCCTGCCCTCTAACATAAACTCTTTATTCCCATCCTGGAGCCAGTGTGCTGTCTTTATTCTTGGAAGCATTTGTAAGTAAAGTCGCTCTTTTTGCCTTCAGAAAGATAAAGCAGCATCCTGCTAGCTAATCATGTGAGTCTGATTTTAACTTTCTGCCAGTATTTATTAAAAAAGCAAAGAGGACAATAGGAGAAAGGAAGAGAGCAGAAGCATCAAGAAGCCAGGGCAAGCACATCAGACTGGGAATTGTGAGTAGTAGGTAGGATAGATAAATGGGGAAGACAGTAGCCCCCAGATACTGGGAACTGTTCTGGGACATTTGTCCAAGAATTCAGGTAGAGGTTGGGAGAGAGAAAGAGAAAAAGAGAGGCAACTGCCTTAACTCTTAGGTTAGTGAACCAAAAACCAAAGCAGCCACATTGGGAGGGATACAAGCTAGCAATTACAAAGTGCACACACACACACACAAGTCAAAATGTAGTGTGTCGAAACCATAGTCCTTTTTTCTTTCTGTTGCTGGTTTATGGTGGACTTCCAGGCCCTGATGATCTTAGCTGGCTGTGGTTGGTCGCAGGGAGCCTCACCGTCGCTTGTAGACCTGGAATGAGCTGTTAGGTTGACTGGATCTAGTGGTTCTAGGAGACCATTAACCGGAGTGACTTCTGCACACATCTCTTACTCCCCTCAATAGACCAACTCTGAACTGTTCTCATGGCAAAGACGGAGCTTCAAGAGAGGAAAAAGAAATGGATACGTATTTTCTTCAAAAGTGCCTTTCAGTCAATTTTGTGATGCCCACTGGTGAAAGCGTCTCACATGGGCAAGCCTACTCATATCACAGGAAGTCACTTTCAGAGTACAGTTAGAGGGAGATGGCATCCTCCAAGTGCCATTTGGAAAACTGACTGCTCTCTGCTTGCGCATCAGACAATCTCTCATCACATGCACTCATGGCCTGCCCTGGGTTTCCCTACCATTCACAGGCCAGCCATAGGAGGAAGCTGAGTTTAATTGGTACTTCCTGCTCACATTAAGCCTCAGCCCATGATGTTTAAGATTCTGGTTATGATATTTTAGTTAAAACACCAGGGCCAAAAATTAAACTAGTGTGCTAATGATAAAATCGTCCAAATACATTTTTAAAAGATTTATTTACTTTTACTCAAAAGGAAGAATTATAGAGAGAAAGAGAGACAGAAAGAGCCTAGAAGTTATGGTGCCACTTGGATGCCTGCATTCTGTATTGCAGTTCCAGCTCCACTCCTGAGTTCAGTATCTTGCTATTGCACACCCTGGCAAATAGCAGGTGATAGTTCAAGCCATCCATTTGCAAGACCCAGATCATGCTTCACACTCTTGGCTTCAAGACCTGACTGTTGTGCGCATTTGAAGAATGAACCATCAGGCCGGAAATTCCTGTTTTACTCACTCACTTGTAAATAGAGAGAGAGAGATCTTTAGAGAACATAAATAATATATGCTTTTTATCAAACGAGAATTAACAAACATGCTTGTAAGAAATGCTCGTAAAGCTTTATTTCATTAAAGGAAGGAAATGTTAAGCAAAAGATTTAGGATAATAGTGACTCCAAATGGAAGTGCAGAAAAAAAGGGGAGGAATCACACAGGGAGATAAAAATAGGTATTAATATTCTAGTTTTTACTAAGTGTCTCTGAATAAGCCAAGAATGCCATAAACAAATGATTAGCATTAATTCAACTCTACTCCATGTACATTTTATAAAAGTAGCTTTATGTAAATCAGAATTTTAAATAGTCAATCCAAATAGCTGAATTTGGAGAATACATAATATACTGTAAATGTGTTTGTGTGTAGTGGTGTGAGTGTGTAACCCTAATTTTAAAAAATCCTTAATTTGTTTTAAATGCCTTTAAATGAATGTTTTCTGTAGATATAAAATATACTATTAAATGTTTTTAAATGTCATTGCTCTATAACTGCAACAAATACTGTCACTATCTATGATTATATTTTGTTCTTACTTTTAAATTTGATTCAGAAAGCTGCCAGTCCAACGTGAATTTATAACCGTCACTGATTTGCACATTACTGAATCTATGACAATACGCAATTCATAGTTTCTTTTCAACGCCCTATCACTTTGGTGTCACGGCAAATGAAGTTCGGTAGGTGCACAAAGTTTGTTTTCTTGAATATCAAATTCACTCGACATTCTTATTAAAAGTGATGAGGACAACATTACCCAAATACTTTCAAATGACTACAAACGGTGTCAGCAGGACACATAGAAATCAAAGCGATGAAACAACATGGGCTGCTGGTTGAGTAAAATGAGTGAGTTTAATGTAAGGCAGGGGAGAAGGTATCAGGAAGGAGTTCACCCCGAGAGTAAGTGGGCGGTAGATGAATGCTGCCAGAGAGCAGTGGGAAACAAAACCAAGCCCTCACCCCGGAGGCCACAGCAGATGTTTGCCTTAGCTGATGATTACAACTGGGACGCAATTAGTGACAGCAAGGTCCAACAGAGAGCTCCCTCGTTTGAGTGATGCTTTAAAAGAACTTATTTAGAGAAACACAACAGTCCCAGTGTGATACGAAGATTAAGCTGGATAAGTTCTTCAAGAAATTGCCTAGAAGGAAGACTCCAGTGAAAGGCAGTCTGGGAACGTAAATGCTAACAATGAGAGCACAGAGGTGTCGTCTTGAGGGTGGTTAACCAATGGTTCCCAGAGCTTGCCAAAGACAGCGGGGGCAATTGTGGGAGCAGAGGGAAGAGGCATGGAACAGCTCTGCTCCCCAAAGATTGCTTTAATTGCTTATATTTACTTTTTATTAAGAAACAGCGATATGTTCTATATTGTTTTCTTCCAAAGGTTCTTCTGAATGTTATGCTCACCCTCACTCTTTTCACCCATATGTGCAATTGCACACACACACACACACACACACATTTGCAGCTTCATAGAATTTTATTTTTTTTTCTAAAATACTGTAAAGATTTAGAGTTTAATGCCTCTGTAAATGGTTTTTAAGATGTAATTCTCCTCTGCATTTGTGGGAATTTTCTAAGTGAAAATGAGATTAAATGTTGGGGTTTCATGGGCTCACTTTGCAGATTTAAGATCAAATCAAGGCAGTTAGCAGGAGAAGCACAAATGCCTGGATTCTTTGCCTTATATCAGGGAGTTAGTAACCCTGGATGGCCCAGAGGTGCTGTGACAATGAGATAACCTGATGTGGTCTTTCTGATGTGGTGTGGGGGTGGCTGCTCTGTGGGCGGTGGTAACTGACATAAGCACTCTCCTGGCTGTGATGACAGATGCTGATGTGCACCAGGTGTTCTGGCACAGCCAGTGGAGTACGATGCATGCCAATAAGGTGCATATGTGCCCTGGAAATGATGGCTCATTGTCACTGTCAGAGTAAATTGTTCCTTCAGATTCCCTCCAAAATTGGGTTACACAGGAAGGATGGAGGAAACTTGAGCATAAGACATTGTTGGACCTGTGAGGAGCCCTGTCGCATATGCAGCACAGAAGCCCCCTTAGTGTAAACTTGCTTAAAGAAATGAATCAATTCTTAGATGGGGACCCCTAGAAGAGCAGTGGAAGCAAAGCATTGGATGTGGGGTGTCATTTATCCTTAGAGATTTATTCCGGCCATCAAAAATACCGTTGATCTATGGGCTCAAGGAAGAAGGCACAGCTGTTTCTGTTTTATTTTGAAGGCAGAGTGACAAGGAAAGAAGTTAGAGACAGAGAGACATCTTTGATTGTTTCACTCCCCAAATGGCTACAACATCCAGGGCTGGGCCAGGTCAAAGAATGGAGCCTGGGACCCTCTGTAGGTCTCCCACGTGCATAGGCAAGACCCACATGCTTTGACCATTGTCTACAACCTTCCCAGGTGTGTAAAGAGGAAGCCAAACCAAAAGCAGATCATTTGGGACTCAAGCCAGCCCCAATATGGGATGCTGGTATTGAGTGCGGGAGTTTAATTCACTCTGCTATAACACCAGCCATAGTCAGTCAGTCATTCCTTAGTGGTGTTAAGCTTGACATCAGGAAGAGAAGCTTTGAGGTCTTTTCAAATGTTGATTTCTCCATTTGGAATATAATACCCCAGGTCCATCTCTAATGTCTAGTGGCTCTGGCAGCCTACCACTCTGGCCTAATCTGTTATCTGCCCCTTTTTCTTCTCAACTCAGTCTGAGTCTCATACCAGGGAGGGTCTCACACGTGTGCACTTAGACGCACAAGTTCCAACCCATCTGCCAGGGGCTGCAGAACAGTCCAGCTTTCACAGGAAATAGCTAGAGAAGACAGACCTCTCTGGGTCCTGAATATGCTCAGGGCCCTTAGAGCATGACATGTGGTCTCAAAGCAAGAGACGTGTGGCTTTTGCTGGCCACCTCCACTGTCCCTCCACACTCATGTGGGGCAAAAGGTTCTCAGCGACAGAGCCCTGGGTTCTTGCTTCTACCTCTTCCACCATCTACCTCTTTGGTTCTTTCCTGCAAGAACTGGAATAATCTGTCATTGTTTTTGAGATTTCCATTGCAGTAGGTGGTGCCTATTAGGCAGAACCATCATCTACAATCTTCCAACAGTACAGATGCAGAGTATGCTTCTTCTAGTAAAGCCATTTTTCAAAAACTCAAAAAAGTTTTTCAAAACTTTTAAGCATAACAAACAAATAAATCTGTGTGGAGCAAAGGTGAGCCCACAAGAAAGTGGCTTGTGGAAAGAAGACATCCGGGTCTTTTTGGAAGGTGGACAGGCCTTAATAGAATGAACACCTGGAGCCATGAGGACCTGGACTTGGATCATACCCCTTAATCTAGGACCCCCCAAGACCTAGTTCATCATTTACTTTCCAAGTACATTCCATGTATGTCAACCAGAGATCCTGTCAACTTTAACATAAAGTCCCTATTATAATGGCTTTTCTCAAACTGGGCTAGCCTGAGATTTTATCCATGCTACTGTCCCAGAGAGAACACAAGAGAGAGCTCGAGGAGGACCTGCTTTTCCTCGTTAGGTTCCTGCCTATTCATACTCTCAAGCAATGGGGCAACCATTCTATTGCCTAGGATAAACGTGGCTTTTTCTAGTTAGAACATCCATTCAAGTCTCCATGTCTGATTCTTTCCTGTGTGTGTTTCTGATCTTGATGTGGCACATTTGCTAAAGCTGAGAATCTATCCTTCCATGAAATTCTGCTACTGCTACAATTAAGCCAGTTTATTTATCCCATCATTTTCAAGACAATATCATCTCCAAGACATTGTTAGTTTCATGGACACCCTCTTTCATATTCTGTATTGAATTTGCTCACCCTATTTCTCTTATTTCTCTTATTTTTAAAAATATTTATTTATTTTAAGGTTAAAGTTACAGAGAAAGAGAATCTTCCATTGTGCTATTCCACTACCTGGATGGCCACAAAGGCCAGGGTTGAGCCAAGCCAAAACCAGGAGCGAACAGTTTCATCTAGGTCTCTCACAATGGTGGCAGAGGCCAAAAAACACTTTGTCCTGATGCTTCCTTGGGCCATTAATAGAGTACTGGATTGGACGTGAAGCAATTATGACGTGAACCCAAGACCATATGGATTCTGTATTTATAGGTAGCATCTTCACTTGCTGTGCCACAAAACCAACTCCTTGTTTCTCTTTAGTATTTCAACACTGCTCAGTGACAGCAACCCACTTCCATACCTCTGAAGACCTCAAGAACCAGAGAATGTGGCCTTGCAACTTAGGCTAAGATGTGATAAGGCCCAGCTAAACATGGTTGGAGGGCATAAAAGATACATTTGATACCTAGGTAATCTAAACTGTATCTCTGTATCTCTATGGCTCATATTGAAAAGTGAAAAATCAAGACTGGCAGCCATGATATGAGAAACAACACAACAACTAGGAAATGAGATGCTTCAGAGATAAAGGTAGAAGATCACCCCACTAGCAGTAGATCCAGGTACAGGTGAGGGAATCTAGAGTTAGTGAAGGATGGGAAATGAGAAGCTTGCCATCAGTTGAACTTACAAACTTATGAACTTACCTATCCTCATCAGCTGATAAACACAGACTATTAACTTATAGTTGGGCTCCTCACTGGAAGCTTTCAGCTCTAGGGAATTCTGTGCCCAAGGTTAAGCCCCGCTCCAAAGGGGTGCCCTGCAGGCAATGACTATACAATGTGGGAACACAAATGCTCAGGTTGAAGACAACTCTGGTCATTGTAGCTGTCTAGCTCTGCTCTTCCTCTGCTCAGCCTGGCCTCCCTCACTTCCCGACAGGTGTACATTCTGAGGGCTTTGCCTAACTTAGCTCCCAAATGCATTCTTCCATCTCAGAATCTGTGGCTGGAGATGGCAAGTTAAGATTCTATTTCATTAGATCAGTGTGGTGAACTTGCTATGAATGTAGCCAAGTGCGATCCACAGTGGGAAAAGTTTAAGAAATATTCATGACAACTGAGCTCCTTAGTGCTCATTTCTAAAATCATGGGTATCTAAATCATTTCTGTTGTAATGGATAATCTTTTAATTATAAGAGCCAAATCTCTTACTGTTACCTCCAAAATAGGAAAAATTAACCAAAGTATTCCCAAGGAAGGAAATAAGTAACTCTTAGGACACACTGCAGGTCCGGAGCCTCCACATTGTACAGTTACTGGAAATACCTACTGCTAGGCTTACAAACCAAACAAAAAGTGTCTTTGTCATTTGTCCTCTAGTGCTTGAAACTTTTTTTTCCTTTGCAAAATTAATCTCAACTGAGACATGTGAGAAGATATAGGGGGAAAAATCATTATCATGACACTTTTAAAGCTTCCATTTAAGATCCGGGCTATCGACATTTTAAGTATTTCAAAGGTTTCTAAATTTCCTGAAAATCATCGTCATTTCTTGCTATATTCCCATGATACATTGTTGCCCACAACTACTTCCTCTACTAAAAACATTTCACTTGATTGACTTTCATTTAAGGAGTTTAACAGAGTAATAAACACTCCTCATTTCCTGTGTAAAATATCGAACTCAGTCTGGTAGCTTTAGGAGGGCTTGTAATCCAGTCTCTTACAAATTTAAATACCGCAGCTTACACGCTGAATTTGAGTTCTGATTATCCCTAACTATAGTATGCCAGTTGTGGATGTTGTTTTATTAAATAATTTGTGTTTGTACATAAAAGGGAAGCAGAGATGTGTGAACATCAAATGCTTTGAAATGAGCCAATAGAGGATTAGCTTGAAAATGAGGCCAAGTTAGTTGTGGACCTAGAATGAAAAAAAAAAATTGTAAAAATCATGGGCTTCTAAAAGAAGTTGACCTGCTTTCCAGTTCACCAATATATTATAGTTTTGTTCATGAAAAAGCCCTACAAACGGAAGATCTTAATCATTAGAGTGTCCAGGTAAGATTCTATCAGGGGTGCATCTTTAAAGGAATTGTTTTAATCCTGCACCGAAATACTGCAACTTGTTGGGGATTAAGTAACTATTTATGAAACTTTATTTTTTTCCTTGTTCCCTAATTTAACAAGCTTTTCTGACTGATTAGTTAACACCAGGCTCCAACGGCATTGGTGAAAACCATTTCTACTATAATGTATGCATTTTATTCCTTAATATTCAAAGATTCCTAATTTTGAATTACTTTATCTTGTTTGAAAGGTAGATGTTACGGCACAGAGGGTTAAGCCTCCTGTTGGGATGCTGCATTTCCTACTGGAGTGCCTCGAAGCGAGGCGCATCTCCACTTCTCAGGCAGCTCCCTGCTAACTCAGAGTGAATTAATTCCAGTAGGTCAATGAAGGTCAATGACATTTGGTTTTTGCTTCCTACCCTCAGAAGTGCTTCTGCCTGGTGATTTTTTGAAGCTGGGATCAAATTCTGAGCTAATCATGTGTGTTCTGATAGCCATACTTAAAGACTTAGCACATATAGACAGCAGACAGCTGGTACATACTCTGTTGAAGATTTCTGCATCGTGTACCTTCCCATATGAAGAAGACATGCTGTTAGCTATTTTTATAATTACTCGTTGATTGTGAAGATTCCTCCCCCTGCATGTAACTCATGTTTACCCTCCTTCTGTCAGCAGTTGACTTTGAGGAGGTGGATGCTAAGAGTGGTGGCACAGGCCTCAGTATTGTCTTAGAACAGACACTATCTTTGTCCATGAACACAGAAGAAGTCTACCGGCTACCACACTTCCAAATCACCGTGGAATTTCAAAATGTTTGTATGAGGCATAGGGCGTATGCGTAGGTGTCCTGTCGGTGACTTTGTGCTCTTTTATCATTACAGAACAGTAGCATTTAAATGTGAGGCAAACCACCCAACTGCCTGGTGGCTGCAGGCACCGGTATGCCTTCTTCACAACTCCGAAGATTAACAACAAGCATGTGGGTGCCATTTGTTCTGAACACTGAGGGACTCAGTTATTAGATACACCGTAAGACATGCTTAACCAATGATGGTATCACAAGAAAAGCTGACTTCCAAAAGGAGGCTGCTTCACAGATTCCACAGCCCAGTGCTGCAATGTGAGTTCCAATGTTTAACTCCTAATTTGCCAGGCAGGAATGCCTGGATTGTGTTTGACTCTCCTTCGTTCCTAGGATGGCGGGTAGAAATGGTTCCCATGCAGCCCAAGTCCGGTCATAGCTGTGAGCTGGAATGCTCGAAACACTGACATTGTGAAGCATTTTTGCATTATCATTTTCCCCCCAAATCAGCAATTTTGTCTTAGTTTTGAGAAGCAAATTGTACCTCACATATGAATGTTTTCACAGTCCTGCTCTTTCATGTGCACAAAAGGGCGATGTTTTCCAAGTCAGTTTGCCGAAAGATCTTACAGTTTCATGCAGAGGTTTACAACGATTCTTACAAGATTATACTTTTTAGAAAAATGGTTAAAAATACAAAGTAGCTGCTAGGAGGTCGCTTTATACTCTCCCAGTACTTCCAGGAGCCTACTGTCATGCAATATATATCGAACAGAAACAAGACATCCAGGCATTGAAAAAATTATCAGACTTCAGACTACTGAGACATATATTTGCCAGGTAGCAAAGTTCAAATATTCGTGGGCATCTCGGTAGAAAGGATCTTACGAAGTAGGTATGCAAGGGCATAGCTGCCACTATTTAAATAGCACAGTATGGAAAACTCAGAAGAAGTGACAGTCCCTTGAAAAGATCAATACAGGATAAGACTTTTCCAAGCCTGCTCTTTGTACCAGGAAAAATTAAAAAAGATTAGCTTATGCACTAGTAGTTAACGGTATTTGCTGGCTTTATGATTAGATGGTACCCTGTGTCAATAGCATCATTTACCACTTTGCGTTAAAATGCCCCACAGATCTTCTTAGGGTTTTAGAAAATGGATTCCAGATACACACTGCTAGTTGAGGTGATTTTCTAGCTCCGGCACCCATATATTTTGCGTGCCTGTTTTCTTAGCTGTAAAGTAGAGGCAGTAGTCTAGCAGCTTCTGGTAGGTGAAAGCAAGGATAATTAAGCTGCGTATCTGTGCCTTGAACAGGCCTGATCCCATAGGCAATGGTGTCCGTTAACTATGACCTTCTTGTGCTGAGTCTTCCACGGAGCCGATTGCGAGGACGTTCCAACAGTTGCCCTGCAATCTCCTGCTTTGTGTTCTGAGTGAATAGTCTGGGCTTTTAATTGGGGGAGCCCTCTCCTATGGTGGGGTTGCCTGCCTTCCTGGGCATTCAGTGTGGAAGTGGTAGTGCAGAGGGGATTAGCTGGAGAAGTGGATCAGGGCCATCCGGCAGAAACAGGCTGACAGCTTGATGCCCACTCTGAAAAGTTTTCTGTTTTCCGTCTTCCTCCTCTGCATGCCTGCTGCGCAGCTCAGAAAGAAAGAACAAAAGAATAAAAGCAGAAGCACTGTGCCCTCTGGGTTGGGAGTGAATGCGTGGGAACGTGGGAGGTAATGTGAGCTGGAGAATGGAGCCATTTGGCTGTAGAAATCTATAAAACAGAATTCTAGAAGCACTGCCACTATTGATTACTAACCGAGCACTAGGAACCAATGCATCTGAATATGATCCCCCGGGCTGTGTGAGGCTGATGGATCCTCGTGTAGATCTGACGGGAGTCTGCAAGCTGCCGTGCAGCGGCCCGGGAGCGCGTGCGTGGCAGGCCTGTGCTTCTCAGGAGTGTTTGTCTGCTCAGGAGTGTTTGTCTGCTCTTTGGGCCCTGATAGTTTCTGCTTGTTTCTTCTAATGCATGTCACAACAGATATTACAGAGTCATGAATTATTCATCCCAGCATCCATGTTTTCATGTAAATAGTAGGCACAGTGTAAGAGTTCATTGAAAAGAAAATAACAGAACCAATAGGCAATAGGAAGGAAAGGAAAGAGAAAGGAAGGAAAACAAGAAGGAAGAAAAGGGAAAAGGAAAGAACGGAGGGAGAGAAGAATTCAAGACAAGTGCATGCTTTCACAGCTGCAAATGACTGTAAACAGATTCTCTTTTTCAAAAGTCCTGGGAGAGGGTATCAGATTAACTGTCCCAGTAACATATTTCTGAAAGAAATAGAGCTGTTTCAATCGGATGATATGAAGAGCATAGATCTTTTTTTAAAAGATTAAATTTATTTGAAAGGCAAAGTTAGAAAGATTGGGAGATTTAGAGAGAGAAAGAAAGATCCCATCCACTGACTCACTCCTCAGATGGCTGCAAAGGCCAGTTGTGGTCCAGGGCAGGTAAACTGGGAACCAGAACATCATCTCCGTCTCCAAGTAGGTGGAGAGGCAGAAGCTCATGGGCCACCTTCTCTTCCTGCCCGAGGCCATTTGCAGGGAGTTAAACAGAAAGTGGAGTGGCTGGGACTTGAAACAGCACCTATGTGGGAGGCTGGTGTGTCGGGTTAGTGGTTTAACTGGCGAGGCCACGATGACTGTAGATCTTTCTGTAATCTAATCCTTACTCTGGAAGATCAAGGAAGGTGAGGAGTCTGTTAAAAAGAAATTAATCTGATCAGGTTTAGATGATAAACATGCACATGTACTTTAAAAGGCATGTTTGGGTAAGTAAAAAGGATGCTATTACAAGTTATTTTTAATAAAGCAATTAAAACACCGTTGAATTATTTGTCCAGTCCTTTCGAAGTACAAATATGAACTTTTCATCTATTTTTACTTCGTGAGAACATTATACAGACTGAACGAATGCACTTTTGTGAAGTCAGAACACATTTCAAACTTTTCTTGGCCTCTTGAGGATGATGGATTGTTTATGGTGAAGCAAATATGTGCCAGAGGGCAAAATTCTAATGAGATTTTGGAAGCTGAGTATAAAAGGCCTATATATCTGGAAGAAATGCCATACTAGCTGAGAAATGTTTTAATCAAAGATTGATTCAGCAATATGCCATTTTTGACATTCATTGTGGTTGTTTTAATAAGCTCAATTTATAAGGCAGAGGCAAGCAGTATGCCCCAATGTTATTGTGTCAGCAACCTTACTTAAAAAATATTATTAAAATAATTTTGATATTGTTAAATATCTGGTAGAAAGAAAATGGTGCTAAGTGACCATACGTCAATGGGCTCAAAAAAAGTTTAGCAAACTCTAAGTAATATGCATACATCTTTCATTTTCATTGTTCTAGTAGCATATTAGAGATGTCAGTATCTCGTTTTTTTTTGTTCTATTGGTTCAAAAGGTAGAAAAAGCGTTCTTCAATCCACTGTTTCATTGCTTGTCACTTACTCAATATACACATTGTTGCTTGTCACTCAATAGACATTAGTACAAAACTGCAGAGGTCAATCAGCTTGGAACCTGTTTCTAGAATTGAAATGTTGTTCTCTATAAATTGTAATTATTTAAGTACATCTATTTCAGGAAACATTAATACAAGGGGACTCCAAACATTTATGACAAATGGGAAGAAGGCATAAGCTATTGTGGCAAAAACTTGAAAGTATGCGTATGAGTATACACTATATGAGGAATCTTCAAAAAACTCATGGGAGAGGCATATGACTATTTAAAAATGTATAGATTTCAGAAACTTTTACACAAAAAATGTCATCATTCAGTTCTGTTTTCCAAAAGCTTTTCTAAAATTTCATTGTATGAAAAAATAGCATTTAATGAATTAAATGACCAAAATGTATGCTTAACTTTTAGATTAATGAAGCATTTGCTTTTCCTTGGTGAATAGCCTTGGATTTGACTTTTAAAACTTGACTTATTTATTTGTATTGGAAAGTCAGATTTGCAGAAAAAAGAAGAGACAGAAAGATTTTCCATCTGCTGGTTCAATCCCCAAGTGGCTGCAACAGCCAGAGCTTACCAGAAGCCAGGAACCAGGAGCTTTTTCCAGGTCTCCCACGAGGGTGCAGGGTCCCAAGGCTTTGGGCCATCCTTGACTGCTTTCCCAGGCCATGAGTAGGGAGCTGAATGAGCAGTGAAGCACCTAGGATACAAACCAGCGCCTGTATGGGTTCCTGGCATGTGCAAGGTGCAGACATTAGCCACTAGGCTGCCACACCAGGCCCTAATTTATTATTTTTATATTGTAGAAAAGTTTTAAATTTTCTTGGAAGTTAAATACTGTTTAGGAATAGATATTTGGTATAGTAGTTTTTTTTTTTTTTAAAGATTTATTTTTATTATTTTTTCATTGGAAAGGCGGATATACAGAGAGAGGAGAGACAGAGAGGAAGATCTTCCGTCCGATGATTCACTCCCCAAGTGAGCGCAACGGGCCGATACTATGCCGATCCGAAGCCAGGAGCCTCTTCCGGGTCTCCCACGCGGGTGCAGGGTCCCAAAGCCTTGGGCCGTCCTCGACTGCCTTCCCAGGCCACAGGCAGGGAGCTGGAAGGGAAGCGGGGCTGCCGGGATTAGAACCGGTGCCCATATGGGATCCCGGGCGTGCAAGGCGAGGACCTTAACCACTTGCGCCACCGCGCCGGGCCCTATAGTAGTTTTGTTTTTATCTTAAGAAGTCAGTGCAGAAACACTATCACCTCTACTAACTAGTGAAGACATCGTTTTTTAAGAACGGCTTATTTCTTTCAAAGGCATCCTATTGTGGGGGGGGGGAGAGAGCAGAAGAGGGAAAGTGGGAGAATGGAAGGGCGGGAGGGGGAGAGAGGGGTTTTTTTAATCTACTATTTCATTCGCCAAAGGGTCATAATGGCTTGGGCTGAGCCTTACTGAAGCTAAAAATCTAGAATCACACTACAAAACGTGAAAACTGGGCCAGGCCCCGTTCTAGAACTCCAGTTCTAGAAATGTAGAATTCCATCTGGGTCTCCTATGTGGATACAGGGCCCCAAGCACTTGAATCATCTGCTGCTGCTTTCCCAGGTGCATTGGAAGGGAGATGGACCATAACTGAAACAGTTCACTCAGGCCAGAGCCCACTTGGGATTTAGGTGTCATTACACCACAACACAAGTCCCCCAAAGAGATAGCTATCTCATCACACCACAACACAAGCCCCCAAAAGAGAGACAGTTTAATGAGAATGATAAGTCTGCTTACCCATGCAAAGGGAAAAGAACAGAGAAAAACAACAGATAGAATCATCAGACTTGTAAGTGAAAATGCAGCCAATTTATATGTAATTCACCTCTGACATAGATCCTTCCTGAAACTCTGTCTCAGCTCCTGAAACATCTCCCAGATCCATCTATGTACCTCTAATAAAACCTAGTTTTAGAAGGAATCTGGTTAAGTTGGTTTAATAGAAAGGCTTGATTCTAGATAGCTGATCATTCCCATTGCCTGTTTGCGTTCTTTATCTGCCATTACCCGACAGAAACATCTCCTCACTTTGCCCTGTGTTAGTGAGAATGTTGCTAGATCAGTGCACTCAGAATCCTCTTTATTCCTGCCTGTGCCATTTGTTAATCCCAAATATGTTGAATATTGCAGCAGTAACTTATTGCAAGGCTGCACAAGAGCAGTCTTGAATTCAGGCTGTTATTTAGAGTTCAAACAGAACCTAGGCTCCATCTACATACAATTATGTACTGCACAGCAGCGGTTTCATCAGGAAAGCACTGTATATTGAGTGGTGGTCCCCTAAGAGTATAATGGAACCGGAAAAAATCCTTTTCATCTAGTGCCTCTCATAAAAGCATAGCTCAATGAATTATTAAAGTGTCGGTGATGATGTTGTTATAAGCAAATCTATGGTGTGGCCATTTACAGAATGATGCGCAGTAGATAAGCCTTGATGATAAGAATACACAACTGCATTACTAATAGATTGATTTACTAGCTTCTGTTTATACTATTATTTAAGAATGTATTCCTTCTTACAGAGAAAACCATCTACTGTAGTACTGTCTTGTTACACTGGCAGCAGCCTCATTCATCCCACGTTTACTGCATCTCTTTGATTGCATTCTTTCCTCTTGTGCTTGATTTAATGTCATACTGTTCATCGTTGCTAGGAGCTGGGAGCTGTGTCACATGTATACACTGCAGAGCCAGGGTGTGAAGTCCACATTACCATTTAGGTATGCAGAAATGTACTGCGTGAGTGAAGTCACTGTATGTCCCACCCTGAAATCCTCCCTTCCTAGCTCATGACTTTCGAACAGTTTGGGAAAGAAAAACATGACATTCATTTTCTTTTAACTGGCAAATGATATGTATCATGTCATGAGGCTGAGTTTCAGATCAGTTTTCAGTGTTTTCTCATCTTTCCCCGCACTGCAGTGTTTATTACCTGTCTCCCCTCACTCATTCTTCCTCCTTCCTCCTCACATCCATTACTCTTGGGCCCAAGATCTCCTAGGTCACACAGTGTGCCCTGTGCAAGCTGTGATGGATAAACTGTCACATTGACCCGTTTGCCTGTCGTCCTTTCTCATTACTAACAAATCATTCTTCAACAAATAGTAAGAAGAAAAAATCCACTGGTCCTCAAGAGTATAGGCCAGTGCTGTAAACAATACCAAATCTCAAAATATCAATTTTGCTTGTATTCATTACATTTTTTTACTCTGCATATTAGTTACTACAGATCAGAGAAAGCAAATAGTGTTTTAAGAACCGTTTATTTCACTAAGAATAATGATTTATATACTTTAATCCACTTGGGTAATATTGACATTTTGATGATATTAATTCTTCCAATTTATGAACGTGGAAAATACTCCTTTTTTGTCTTGCTCCATTTCTTTTTTAAAAAGAATTTTTGAATTTTCATTGCAGAGTTTTTTACAGAGAGTTGGTTAAATTCATGCCAAGTTGGGCCTGGTGCGATAGTGTAATGGTTAAGGTCCTCATCTTGAATGTGCCAGGATCCCATATGGGCATCGGTTCTAATCCTGACGGCCCTACTTCTCATCCAGCTCCCTGCTTGTGGCCTGGGAAAGCAGTCAAGAATGGCCCAATGTCATGGGACCCTGCACCCATGTGGGAGACCTGGAAGAAGCCCCTGGCTCCTGGCTTTGGATTGGCTCAGCTCCGGCCATTGCACTCACTTGGGGAGTAAAACATCAGACAGAAGATCTCTTCTCCTCTCTGTATCTTCATCTTTCCAATGAAAATAAATTTTAAAAAATGTTTAAATTCATTCCAAGATCATTGTTTGATCTTTTTTGTAACTAATACAAATGATGCTGGTTTAATAAGAATCTTTCCCAGCCAAAGTGCTGTCTGTGTACACAAAGGCTACTTATTTTTTTTGTGTTGATTTATATCTGGAACCTTTAGCAAATGATCTTAGAAGTTTCAACAGTGTCTTAGTGGAGTCTCAGTTTCCTCATTTATAGGATTATGTCATCTGTAAACTGGGATAATTTAGCTTCCTCCTTTCCAATTTCTAACCTGTTGTTTCCTTTTCCTTACCTATTGCTTCTGCCTAAAATTTCCATAGTCTTGCTAGATGCTGGATCTTAGTGGAAATCTCAGCTTTTCCCCATTCAATATGACCCTGGCTGTGGGTTTTTATATCTTGCCTTTATTGTGTCTAAGTATGTTTCTTCTAAACCCAATTTGCTTGGATGTTTTGCCATGAAAGGATGCTGTACTTAATCAAATACTTTGTTTGCACCTATTGAGATAATCATATGGATCTGTTCTTCAAATGTTTAATGTGAATAATCACAGTTGATTATTTGCATATGTATAACCATTCTTGCATACCAGGGATAAATCCTACTCTGATCTTTTGATGTATTGTTGGATTTGATTCTTCAGTGGTTATCCAGAGGTGTGTGCTGGGTGGTCCCAGAGCTCCAGTTGGTGCCCAGGGGTGGTGTGAGAGTCCAGCTGACATGCTCATTGGGTACATTATGACCCCTTGTTGTCTGCGTGGAGATGGGTACGATCATATTGCCTGATGTAATCATTGTCTTACCTCCTGTCTGTCAATGTTTGCAATGCCCAGGTCAAGCCCACAGTGTCTGCACACCCCACCCCTATATTATTCATAAGAACTGCACAAAGGAGCTGTGCAGTGTGAGAACAGAACCTTCTGCAATGATCTGTCCCAGGCATTCAGGGAACTCTGAGCTTCTGACTCCAGACTCCGTTACGGCTCTGTTCTGTAGTAACAGAATTTCCAGTCGTAAGCCAGATCCAGTGAGTGGCAGACTCTCTCACATTTCACACTCAATGCCAAGCCACAAAATCCCCACAGCCATAATGTACAGGGTTCCCACAGTCACAGGGAGCAGGGGACCTACTTGCAGCCCCACAAAGCTGTTTCACCCATGCAGAGAGTCAATGTATTCTCTCAGCCAGCTGCTGTTAGTGTTATGTCCTGGCAGTTTGAGTACAGGCTCCAATGATGTAGATCCAGAGGGAGGTGGGGAGCACAGCACTGGCTTAAGTGGCCATCCTGCCCCCTGGCAATGCTCCAGGGACTCAAAGTTATAGGCACCATGCATATATCGCTCAGACAAAATCCTTTAGTCACATGTGCGTGAACCACTGCAGTTGTTATTCACCTTGTTAAGATGACACTTCCTCCCTATTATTTACCAGGTGCCCTTGTTGGAGGGGATGGGAAGTATGGACAGTGTTCTCCCTTCATGAGTTTAGGGGGCATTCTGCACCCAGTTAGCACTTCAGGCCGGACTCAAAGTCCGTCTGGCTCAAGGTCGTCCTTTGGACAATATCACCAGTGACGTGGGTTACCACAGTCTCCTCTCATTTCCCTTCTCCTCCTGATGCTGGTTGTGATTGGTAGGAAAGGGACATAGGAGCACCATGTGATGCTTTGCTGCTGAGTACAGCACTCTGCAGGAGTTGGGGCAAGGAAATAGGTGAGGTGGCTTCCTCACTACACATCTGGCAGTTACTCGGCCCCATTAACTCCCCAGGCTGAAGTCAATGTCAGTGGGTGACCATGTCATTTCCTTTCAGCTAGAACTATGAGTGGCGGGGCACACAGCCATTCCTTCCTAGCTGTGCATGGTTAGATGGCAGCTGTACCCAGAAACAAGTTGCACCATGCAGCTGGCTGTAGCAGTCTCTGTCTTCTCTCCCCTCATCCAACAAAGTCTTTGTTCTTTCTCACTTTTTTGGTCCAAGAACAAGTGAAGTGAAAGAGGCTACACGCTATTCTGCCATCCTGGATCTCCTCTGAGTGCTTACTGTTCCGAATCAAAATAATAACATTCACAAATGACTCCTTGGGTAAGAGCCATGATTTATGAATTGGCCTGTGATACTCATTTTATTTGATGGTGATTTTATTTTTTACCAGAATCATCTCAGTGCTCTGATTCATAAACTTCCATTGAATTAATGTTCTGAGAGCTTTTACCATGTGCCAAAAGTGTCACTGAGCCTTTTTGTCTAGTTTTTTCATGCCAAAACCAGGGTGTTCCACTCACCTTTATTATATTAAAATAATCCAGGGGAGAGAGTGTTATTCTCGCTAAGTATTGTGAAATGTCCATCCATGTGAGGGCCCAGCACAGTATCTTAGTGGCTAAAGTCCTCACCTTGTATGCACTCAGATCCCACATGGGCACCAGTTCATATCCTGGCAGCTCCACCTCCCATCCAGCTCCCTGTTTGTGGCCTGGAAAAGCAACAGAAGATGTCCAAAGCCTTGGGACCCTGCATTTGTGTGGAGACCCTGAAGAAGCTCCTGGTTTCTGGCTTCAGATCAGCTCAACTCTGGCTGTTGTGACCACTTGGAGAGTGAACCAGTAGATGGAAGATCTTTGAGATTGCAAGTATCTAAAATCCCAGCCGGGGTACAACACAATAGATCCAGTAGACAGCTAGCTATGGAAAAGTCTGGAAGCTCCCAGGAGGCCACAGTCTGCTTTGAGATGATTGCTTCAGAAAGCAGTGAGAAGGCTGCAGCTGTCCTGACTGACCCCACCAGCAGCCTGGGTGCTAACAGAATACCTACAGATACCCTTCGTGCTCCTCTGCCTTGGCGCTTGTTGGGAGATTTTTCTGGATAGCATTTCTTCTTTATAATCCCACATGATTGTAGTTCGGCAGCCTGTGGCATCATAGAAGTCATCACTGAAACTAAAATGGGGAGTTGAACCGTGGAGTGATGAGTTTTTCCCCATTGAGAGTTCAGGTGTGAGGGAGAGTCCTGTACCCCGCTGTGATTTCCTTGGTAGCCACATTGAAAATGGAAGTTTTCAATGGCCTACATTTATTTTCAGTTAGTGAAAGTGCAACAAAATGTTTTCTATATTGTCAAAGAATCTGCACACATAGTATTCAAACAGATATAATGCTAGTCAGCTCTCCATTTTATATGCAAATGTAAAGAATTGGGAATTTTTTGCTTTTGCAAATATTGGTACAATAACTATTTTCATGTGGCAGTAACTAATTTTTGATACAATAACTATTTTAATGGCAAACTATTTGTGTGTTTGTAACTATTTGTTTACTTCTGTGAAAGTGACTGGGCCCCCGTATATTAAATTCAGCTAGGTTACTGCCCTCATTGCCCCTTAGGTAACACTTGTCTGGCAGCACTGTTCCTTGACCTGTCCCTTATCTAATGCCTGGAATGTTAATGCTTCTTGGGAAAGTCCATGTTCACAGAGGCTAGCTGTGGGTAGACTTTGTCTCCCTTAATACATAAACCCCATATTGCTAACTTGGGGTATTCCATGAATCCATTAGCATCTGGTTACCTGAGACCATACTTGTATCTAGTGAATCTTCAAATAAATTACACTTATGTATTCCTGAATTTTCCCTTTTCAAAAATCTTTTAATATTTTCTACTCTCAGGTTTTTCTAAAATACCAGAGATTTAAACATTCTGAAAATCATTGATGTGTGTAAACAATATTCCCAGATATATTATAAACATGATATATGAATGAATAAACCATGTTACCTTTTTAAAATTATTGATAAAATTGTAATTTGATGCATGGCACATAATGTCATCAATATGTCCCAACTTAATGACAAATTCAGCTCCCAAAATATTTTGGTGAAAATTAAACGTGGAGCTGGTGCTGTGGCATGGTAGCCTAAGCCTTGACTTGCAGCACTGTCATGCCATGTGGGCTCTGGTTTGTGTCCTAGCTAGATGATCCATTTCTGATCCAGATCCCTGTTTATGGTCTGGGAGAGCAGCAGAGGATGGCTCAAGTCCTTGGGACTCGGTGCCCATGTTTGGGGAACGCAGAACAAGTTGACAAATTGCTGTCTTCTAATTTTGGATGAGCCCAGCTGTTGCCATTGTAGCCATTTGGGGAGTGAAGCAAGGCATGGGATATCTCTCTATCTCTCCTTCTCTCTTTAACTCCATCATGAATAAAAATAAAATAAATCTTCCAAAAACTTGAAGATATGGAAAAATACAGTTGAGAAAATGTTGAAGTTATTTTTTTCAACAACAGGAAGAAAAATAGGAATTTACAATGCCATGAAGTTAAGCAACATGCTGCTAGATATGATAGTCTCCATTACAGTTGCCGTACATCCCCTTAAAAGAAAAGCCACAAAACAAACCAAGAACAGGAAGAAAAACAAATTAACAATGTCATGAACTTAAATAACATGCTACTGAATGACTAATGTGTCTCTGAGGAAATGAAAAAGAAAATCTAGAACCTTCTTGAAAATGATGCTACTGTATGATCTATGAGTCACTGAAGAATTTGATCACAAGAAACTGTTTTGAAGAGATGAAACTGAAAAAAAGAAATCAAAATCTGTGAGATGTAGTTTCCACTGACTTTTGTTGAAGAAATGTGTCTCCTGTAGGCAACAAATAGATGGGTTTTGTTTTTCAGTCCAGGCTATTAATCTATGACGTTTGATTGAGCATAAGCCATTTACATTCAGGGTTAATATGAATGGGTGGTAATTTGGTCCTGGCAATTTAGCAATAGGTTGCTCATTGATTTAGTCTTCTGCTGTCATTTTACTGGGGTATTCTTCACATTTGCCTTTGGTTTTGGTGGGTGCTATTCCTCTTCTCTGTCAAGAGACCATGTTTGTAGGGCAGGTTTGAAAGAGGCATATTCTTTTAACTTTTCCTTACTGTGAAAAAATTTTATTTCATTTTCAAAGACAAAAGAAAGTTTTGCTGTGTACATTATCCTGCGCCAACATTTTTTTTTTTTCAGAATCTGGAATATGTTGCTCCATTCTCTTCTTGCCTGTAGAGTTTCCTGTGAGAGGTCTCCTGTGAGTTTAATTGGCATTCCTTTATATGTCAATTGATTTTTTTTCACATGCACATTTAAGGATCTTTTCCTTATGTTCGATTAAAGAGAGTTTGATTATCATGTGTCTTGGTGAAGATTGCTTTTGATCAAGCCTGTTGAGAGTTCTGTGCCCCTCCTGGATGTTGTTTCCCAATTCTTTCTCCAGATTAGGGAAATTTTCCCTTATTTCATTAAATACATTTGTGAACCCAGCTTCTCTTTCTGTACCTTCTGGAACTCCCATAACTCTTATATTTGGCCTTTTAATACTGTTTTTCAATTCTTGAATATTTTTTTTGGCCTGATCCAGCTCTGCTTCCAGCTTTTTGTTTCCCCCTGGTGACAGGAAATATCTTCTACTTTTGAGATTCTTTCTTCTACCTCCTTCATTCTATTTTGGAGACTCCACTGTACTTTTAATTTGCTCCATTGTATTCTTCATTTCTGATATATGAGCTTTCATTTGATCCATTTCCATTGTGACATACTCCTTAAATGCCTGCTTTGTGTGCTTCTCATTGTTGATAAGAAGTTTTATAACAAGTGTTTTGAATTCTGTATCCCCCATTTTCTCGATGTCTTCCTCAGTTAACTCTGAGTTTGGCATAGGGCTTTGTTCCTTTGCATGAGGAATCTTCAGTAATGTTCATTTTGCCTTTATGTCTTCTTTTGCTCTTGGTCATTGTACTTCTGGTTATCATATTCTTCTTCTTGGGACAGGTTTTTAGCAGTGTCACCCACAGGTCTACAGTTCAATTTTACTTATTGCAATTAGTACTTGGCTCTTTGTTTGCATAAGATCTGGATTCTTATGTTAAATTTCCACCAAGAACTCTGTAGCCCCAGCTCTTGGCTTACCGGTTTCCACCTTCTCTTATACCATGCTGAGGCTGCACCATTGTCTGTACAACCTTTCTCCCACTTCCGGTTGAAGTGGGTCCCAGGATTAGGGTGACACCAGGTGTCCTATATAGCTGGGTTTTTGGTGGTGCTGATCTTGCCGGAACCCATTGGCTGTTAGGTCTGAGGACCACACAGACCTATTTTGACCTATGTAATGCCATAGTCAGTATTATTTTCCTGTGGGACCAGGGCAATGTACTGAGCTTGCTGAGCACATGTTCAGCTCACTGTTACCCCCTTGCAGTGTTAAACTCTTTCCCATATTGTACGAAATGGTGCTTGATGTGTCACTACTATATAGTTCCTGATTTGTTGGCCATCAGGTCTGAGGGAAACCCAGACCAATCTTGGGTGGAACCTGTAGGATACCACATTGTTGCAGTCCACTGAGCCATAAATGAGTTCACTCCCAGCTCTGTGTTTGTGAAGTACTGTCCATTCACCTTGCCTGCTTAAAGCAAAATTGCACCTAATTCGGCTTTAGGAAGAGGACTGGGTTTTGAAATCCACTCTGTTTCCACACTGCCGTTCTGGGAGCTGCTACTCTGTCTCTGCTCCTGGTCAGTCAAATAGGCCAGCAGGCTGGGCAGCTATTTGTCAAATTGATTATAACAATGGCATAGAAAATCACATATAGAAATTATGCTAGCAATTTAGGAATGAGTAAAACTATACCAGTTTTCATTTACTGTCAGATTATACGATGTGTTATTATGATCAACATTTGCATTTATATGGTGCATAATATTATAATTATTTTTTAAAAAGGCTTGTCCTCTTCTCTAGGGAATAGTTGGGATTTTTAATGTTTCCTTGGCACTTTCGGAGGTCCGAGGTACTAAAACAGAGTCTTGTTTGCCTTCCTAGTATGCTACTGCATTGTAACAGGCTTCAAAGGACCTTGCTCCCTGTTCTGAGGACTTCCCATTGCTAGCCGGGAGAGTTTATTCAGTTTTTTCTCATCTCCCTCTGTGTGTGTTTGATCACTCCACCCCAACAACATGCGTGAGTGCTTGAGATGTGCTAGCATAGCTCCCTCTTTTTTGAACACCAATCATCTCTGCCTGCTGCTCTCTGTCAGCTCTCCTCTCTCATCCTTAGCCAACGGAACCCTGAAAGATTTTTCTCTGCTTTTCAGTACTTTCTAATCTTGGCCTGGGCTAAGAACAATGAACAACACATTTAGTGTGATTCTGGATATTAAGTCAGCCTCTCTCTAGGGATTTGAGCACTCAGATATATTATGATACCTGAATAGTCAAAAATCATCACTTACATTTACTACTTGTTTCACTGATGGACAATATTGCAAATTTATCTTGTATAGTAAATGTTTTGAATTTTATACATACATCTTAAAATAGTTAAATCGAGCTGATTAAAATATGCATTGTACCACATATTAATCATTATTATGGTGAAAACCATTCTCAGCATTTCCTAAAGAATAATGTATCATGCTTAATGATGGCATGCTATACAATATTTCTCTTGAACTTGTTCCTTCTATTAAAGGGACTTTGAGGCCTTTGACCAACATCTTTCCAACTCCCCTCCCCCACCACCAAATTTCAGCTTGTGTTAATCACTGTTTTACTCTCTGCTTTCATGAGGCCAATACTTAAGATTCTACATTTGCATGAAATCAGGCAATATTTGCTTCTGATGCCTGACTTAACTCACTTAATGTCACATCTTTTAGGTGCACTCTTGTTACAAAGGACAAAATTTCTTACTGTTACAGCTGAGCAGTGTCCCACTGTGTGTATCTATCTATATTATGTTTACTTTATTCACTAATCTTATTAGACACAGATTGATTTCTGCTTTTGTGAGTGGTGTTGCACTGAACATGGGAGTCCAGAGAATCCCTAAGATGTGCTAGTTCTATTTCCTATAGGTATAGACACAGTAGTGGAATTGCTGCATCACATGACAGTTCTGTTTTTGATATTTTGAGGAATTTCCATAGTATTCCCTGAAATGGCTGTAATAATTTACATTGCACCTGAAAGTGTGCAAAAGTTCCCTTTTCTCCGTATGTTTGCCAAGATGTGATGTTCTGACACAACGGGTTCAATGCAAATGTACTTTAAGGCTACACATGAACTTCAAAATAAATATCGTCTGTTGAAGGATGCCTTTTGTGTACCATTGCATTTGTTTTATCTAGTAAGTTTTTGTGCCTGCTGACTGCTTTGTCCTGACTCTGAAAACTAACACACCATGTTGCATTATAGAGGAGTTACATTCCAAGTAAACTTTTTCCTCTACTAGTTTATAAACCTCTCAAGGACAAGGAGAACCATTGTCTTATTAACCTATCACCAGAATCCACCAGAATACCTAATTCTTCAGAAGAATCAACAAATGCTTCCTTTTTACCTTTCGGCAGCTTTGTGCGTTACTGCACCGCAGCCCAGGGAGAGTATAAAATGCCAGGAGGCTGAAGTCATGATCAGGAGGCAGAGGAACTGGGTTTAGCAATTTTACTAATGGGATCATGTTTTAATTTGTTCTCTTTTCATGAGCAGTCCAATTTAGTGGCATCTCTTTAGGAGAAACAAATTGGACAGATATATGACGGCTCATAGAAAATTGAATCTTCTGCCTAGTGAGTAAATGAAATGGATTCTTTTTTTTTTTTTTTGCGGAATTCATAATGTCACCCATGTTGTTGATATTAATGTGAATCATAAAATACAATAGGCTATCTAGTATTTTACAACTTAGGAAATGCTTTTAGGCAATTATTATATCTAACATTTAAGGAAGTCAAATTTAGGGGGCATAGGGTAGTGTTTCAGAGGCTTAAATTGCCATTTACAATACCAGCGTCCTATGTCGAGTGCCAATTTGAGTCTTATCTTTTCTGTTTTCCTGAAAATGTAAAGGAGATATACCAAGTGCTTGGGTCTGGGCCACCCACGTGGGTTGCTAGGATGGAATTCTGGGCTTCTGACTTTGGCCTGGCCTAGACCCAGATGTTGAGGTCATTTGAGAAGTGAACTGGCAATGAAAAGGCCTTTCTCTCTATTCTACCTTTCAAATCGTAAATTAAAAGTTCTTTTAAAAAAATCAAAATTTAGGGCCTGGCATGATTGAGCGGCTATATCCTCATATTGTATATAGTGTGATTCTGCATGGGGGTTGGTTCGTGTCCCAGCTCCTCCACTTTCCTTCCAGCTCCCGGCTTGTGGATTGGAAAAGCAGTCAAGCATGTCCCAAAGTCTTGTGGCCATGCACTCACGTGGGAGACCTGGAGAAAGTTCCTGGCTCCTGGCTTTGGATCAGCTCAGCTCTGGCCATTGGGGATATTTGGGGAGTGAACCAGCAGTAGATGGAAGATCTTTCTCCTTTCTGTCAAAATCTGTCTTGCCGATAAAAATCTTTTACAGCAATTGAAAGTTAGGAACTCAGAAAAGTTCTTGATTTTGATCATGGTGACATAGGCAGCATGAGGTAGACTTGTTCCCAAATTTTCTTGCTACAAATATTCTTTCTATACAAAATCTTTACTAGAACTCTTAGAGATAGTCTCCCAGAGGCAAACATTCCATGGGTGACATAACTGATCTTAATACAAGGTATAAATTGGAGGTGCTATGTGAAAAGTCCATGTAAATTGAAAAGGAAGATGGAGAAGCAGGGAGTAACTTTTACCTCTGAGGACTGGGAAAGTCTTCATGGATTGCTGAACAAAGTTTTATGATGCTGAGAATATGAACATTTGGATGGAAAGGGAAGATAATTCTAAACGGAGAAAAGCACATAAACAGGGGTAGAGTTTGAGTTCAAGGACAGGAAATAGCCAGTGGCTTAGTTTTAGTTCTGCAAGGATTTTAAATGGGTGTAGTGTGTACTAGGATTGGGAAGGTCAAATGGGGCCACATGATGAAGAAACTTGAATTCCAGCCTCAGGCATTCACATGTATTATGGATACACTGATTACCTAAGGTGGACTATTGAAACCACTGAGCAGGGAGAGTAAGATGCTTGGCTGCTGGCCACTACTTCTATTCTTGATTTTTATCAAATCAAATATGTGTGCACCTGTTTCTTCAGCTGGTTTCAGGAAATCCTTTGATATGTCCCCAGGGTAGTATTTTCCTCATATACCTCAAAAGGGAAACTGAAGATCCTAAGAGCATTTCCAAGAAGTAGGCTGCTCCGAGGGCAACGGGCCCTGATTTCTGCCTAACAAAACAGATCTGCTTTGAGCAGGGTGTTCGCTGCACACATTGAGTTGATAGCAATGGAAAAAGCAGATATTCCATCTGTTCAATGATCAAACACATAAAATCACACAGGAATGTACAGTATGCTGGTTTGAACAACATAGGCATTTGCCTTCACCAGGGAGAAATGACCTGCCTATTTATGTTCCTGGTAAGGACATTAGTGAGCAAAAGCTTTGATGTTTAAGCAATCATATAATTGACTCTACTGTTGGAACCAAAAGTCCAGGGCTGGTTTCAGGAATGCACACTGAACATTTTTAATGACACTGTGAATAAATAGAAGGGTGTGGTGAAAAACGTGAAGCAGATAGATATTATCTTTGGAATATTCTGATGTTGTAGATTTTTGTACTTCACCTCTTAACTGTCACATTGCTGGTATGGTTGGATTTGGGTTTTGAAGTACTACTCCACTGGAAATTTAAAACAAAACTAAACAATCTCCAAAACAATAAAAAATCATGCATAGATTCTCAAATGTAGTAGGCACAATATTTTGTGCAACTTTTAAGAAAACAGCATAGATGGAAAGAATTTAGATGACTGTAGTACACATATTTCCTTGTCTTTTTTTATTAGATTTTGAGACAGTCTCTCCCTTTCCAGTGAATTTGCTCAGTCCTACAAACTCAGTTTTTAAAAACCTACAGTCACCTTCCCCTTTCTGTCACCAGCTTGCTGCACGACCTCACTGCTTTGTTCTTGGATTAATGTGAGTTTCTTTACTGCTTTTCCTGCCTCCAGATTCTTCTTTGCCCTACCCACTCTGTAACCTATCTTTTTTTTCTCCCTATCCAACCTGCAACCACTCCAAGCTAGCGTTCTTAACATTCTACTCTCACTCTGTTACTCATCTGTTGGTACTGCTCACGATTCCCATTTGCTTTTGGTACAGCTGGGCATTCAAGGTCCTCTTATTTGAGTGCACCAAGTAGCTGGATACTATACAATTCCAACACTTGTTGATATACACCCAGCATTGTGCTGCACTGTTATTTTTCCTTGGTTATTTCACACTTTTATGAACTCTCTTTCCTACCCTGTTCCCACATGCCCACCATCTGATAATACACTTTCTTCTTCATCAGCCTGGATCTCACCCTTTTTACATAGCTACTTCAGTTCACTTTGATTCCTTAGCATTTCGGAATGCCTTTTGCAAACTCAATTCCTGACTCTGGCACTAGATGATAGAATGCCTTATTTGGCTATTTAACCATTTTCCACTTGGATTAGTTGATTTCCTGTTGCTAAAGCAAAATACCTGATGCTGGGTACTTTATATAAAAGGGCATGTATATAGCTCAGAGTTTTGGAGGTTGATGTCACGGGCTGGGCAGCCATCTATTTAGCCCTTGGTGAACATCCGTTTACCCGTTTCGTGGTGCGGCAGTGGCTTCCTGGCAAGATTGCTTGTGACAGGAAAAGATACCACAGAGAGACAGAGCACCGAAGGAGTTCAAGGATACTCCAACCAGAGTCTGAACTCAAATCACATCCAAACCGCAGCACCATCTGAGGATTTTCTCAGCAAACCCACGTGTCATGAGGACAAGGATCACTTGAAATTGCGCTTGTGTGACCTCCACCATCTTCACGATGTTAACAGAATCCAGTAACTGGAAAACATAGTTATAATAATTTATTTTAGGGGAAAACACTCAGGTTTCTAATTATTCCTCCTAAACTGTATTGTAGGATGTTAAATGGAAAAGAAAGACTGCCCACCTGGTCTATATTTTCAATGAAAACAGATCATCTTGCAGAAGGAAGGTTTTAGGCAATATTATAAGTTTGGGAATAAATCATTCTCTGATGGAGAATTACAGTTGCATTATTTTAATGTATAACATAAAATGCTTTATATGAATGTTATTAAAGAACCTCAAGTGAGAGATCCACCCTCCCTTTGGGAAGAGGTACATGATACTTCACTACTGGAGAAATTCGGACAGTGGTTAAGGCTGGCAACCAAAAGCTCCTTGGCTCATCAATCACCTCTAGGGATAAGCCTGAAACTGAAGGCTGTCAGCCAGAAAGCAGGGCACAGTGAGCATCCAAGAAAGCGAGTGCACTTAGAAACAAAAAGACTTTGATTCCAGCTAAAAAGATTTAAGGCAGCTCTGAGTAGTTTCAGATGAAGTTTACACTGACAAATGGATCTATGAGTAGCCTAATTTAAAACAAGTTTAGAGGTCAAATGTTTCAGAACCAATTGTGGCAAAGACTACGGCGTAATCCATTTATGAAATAATTTCCTCAAAATAGCTTTTTTATATCTTTCCATAATACACAGTCTGCTAAGGAAAAAGCACATAAAATACTTTTCATGAAAGTAACCTCTACTTTCAAGAAGATTAGTGTAATTTTAAACCATCAATTTGTAAAATGAATGTATGTAGAAGAGGAAAAGGAGGAGGAGTAGAAAATAAAGCAAAGAGGCAGGAAGAGAAGATTAGGGGTGATTGAGTGTAGAGCTCTTAAGGCCTCAAAGGTCCTAGGTGGGTGACAGAAACAAACGCTGTAGAGTGGCTTAGAAAAAATACTCTACATCTCCCCAGTCTCACATCAGTTATTCAGGGGTAGGGGCCAAAGTACTTCCTCACTCAGTGATGTTAAATTGGAGCCATTCAGCCTGAATGTCCGGCAGAAGTGTGTCTTCTGGCATTCATCAGGGAGCCTATAGTGAGCAATGAGTTCTAACCCTGGAAAAACAGAATTGGGTCTGAGGATAAGATCTGTTGTGTGTATAGACTGGACATGTCCATCTTGCTTGTTTTTTAAAATCTATTTGAAATATACTTCAGTGGAATTATCTTCTGTAAGAGAATTCAGTAAGATATCCAAGAAAGAATTTCAGAGCTCTTTGCCAGTTGTCAGGATTAATTTACATCCTATTCTGTGCCCTCATGATGTTGCCTTCCTCCAAACCTGCTGCTAGAATTACCAAAAGGGAGCCATGAGGATAGGTCTGCAATGCTGCCACAATGGAAGACCAGAGATGAGGGGCTGGATTCCTGATTCATACTGATACCCTGGGCCAGGTATTTGCTCTGCAGATGGAACTACTGTAGTGACTTGAGGAAACATAGTTACAATGAAGAAGGAACTGCTCTTGGCCATCACCTCTGCCTGCCAGATGTAGATCTGTGTGTTGATATTTCGGCAGAGATCTTTGATTCCAGCTATGGGTTTTCCAGCCTCTACTTTTCATGATTCTATTTCCTCTGCTGTGAACTATCTATGATAGTCCCATTCATCAAACCTCCCAATTTCATATCTGCTTACTCAAAGACTTTCCCCAATGTGAGAACACGAACTGTGCTCTCTAAATCTCTGCCCTGGGCATTGATGTTTTTCGCACAGTATCTACTTTTTGTCTTCTTTTTCTCTATGCATATGAGGATCCTGACTGGCTTCCTAACTAGGAAAAGAACTTCTTCGGGGTATATGAGGTCTTTTCTGGAAGGCTTTGTCTCACATGCTACAGGCTTGCCAGAGTTTTTAGTGTAGGTCTCTTGCACTGGAATCATTTGGGGTATCTTTTGAAAATTCAGTTACTGTTGCCTGTCTCAGCCTTGCTGAATTAAACCCAAGGGTACAGAGCGCAGGAACCCATATTTGAGCCAAGCATGTTAAGCGAATTTTGTATTCACTCACTCATTTCAGAATTGCTGTAGTAGGAACTTAACTAAAGGTGATGCTTTTCCCTGAGAGGACATGTCATGATCCAAAAACACTCTTGCTTCTCACAGCTGGGCCAGGACTGAGTGCTACTGGCGTTTCCAGGATAGAGGACAGGGGTCCGGACAGCTGTCTTCATGCTGTGCTGTGCTCAGAGCCCTCCCTGTCACAAGCAGGAACCCTGGCACAGAGCAAGCAGCTCCAGGTGCACCGGGGGGATCTGTAGAGATTCCTTGGATAATAAGCTTGTGGCAATAGAGGTTGAGAAAAGCAAAACTGGGTGTTCTGACTGGGAAGGCAGTCCTGTTCCTTCAGAGACAAGCCTGGTGGTTCTGCTGCACAGCGTTGAACCTTAGCAGGAAGCCAAGGGCCTCAGGGTCCCATTCAGTCCAGGGACTAAATATGTATACAGCAACCTTAATATAAGAGAAATGGGATTGTCTTTTTATTTTGATGTCCAAATCATGAAATGTTTCTCTCTAGTTCCTTGTGTGATTTCTTGAATTTTAAAACTAACTAACCTGCATTCCTTCAGGCAATTTCAGTGCTCCTGGAGCACGGCCCAACTGTGTGTCTTCCATGAACAGTTCCATAAAATCCTGGTGCTCATCAAGTGAATCAGTGTCTTCATTAAGACCAGAATCTACTGTTTTCAACATCAAGCCACAAACTCATGGTCTCTCAAATACTTATTTGGACATTTGTAGTCCCTCATTTGAAAACAGAGTCTTCTGAAATCCAGTAATACATAGTTGAAATATGTCTGGTTTATCTTTAGATTGCCCAATCCCAAATGAATCCTCCTCTCCCTCCTCCATGAATTTATGTGGCATTGTCATTGTCTGGGACAGGGAAATATGCAGGTTGTCCTTCTAGAAGAAGGCAGAAGGCAGGTCATTTTGAGAGTGGTCAGTCTGGAATCAGAGCTGACAGCCTTAGTGTGAAGGTAGTTTAAAATATAGGATAGAGAGAATTTTGACAATGATTTATTAGTAAGACACAAAAATTTTGGAATCTAGTCATAAGAAGAGACTTTGAAAAGGCTATGCAAATTCATATTAGATAAAATGTTCTTCAGAGAATTCAAAACTTGGGGGCAACAAAATATATTTAACTTTTCCAAAGAACCTTTTGAAGTACTATCACATACATACACATATACAAATCTAAAATATACAGACTGGATTACAAAAACGTGGTTTCGAGAGATTCAGCTTTGATCCTGCTCTTCCAGCATAAATCCTGTCTTGGCTTTTGTTTGAGTTAAATACAACCGACTGCTGTTGATAACGGAGTAAGCTAAACGTGTGTTGGGGCAAGAGGTAACAGGAAAAATGTCTCTGTGTTTTGCCCAGTTTTATTTTGGACCTCAAGCCACCCAGAGAAGGAAAGTCTATAATTTTCTTTTTCAAAGCCCCCAGCTCGGCTGCCCTGGAGCACGGGACTGAGGAGAACAAGGATTCAATCACAGCTTTCTTTTTTTTTTTTTTTTTTTTTTAAAGATTTATTTTTATTATTTTTTTCATTGGAAAGGCGGATATACAGAGAGGAGAGACAGAGAGGAAGATCTTCCATCCGATGATTCACTCCCCAAGTGAGCGCAACGGGCCGATACTATGCCGATCCGAAGCCAGGAGCCTCTTCCGGGTCTCCCACGTGGGTGCAGGTTCCCAAAGCTTTGGGCCGTCCTCAACTGCTTTCCCAGGCCACAGGCAGGGAGCTGGAAGGGAAGCGGGGCTGCCGGGATTAGAACCGGCGCCCATATGGGATCCCGGGCGTGCAAGGCGAGGACTCAACCACTTGCGCCACCGCTCCGGGCCCACACAGCTTTCTTTTTAAAAATAAGTATTTTGCTTTTGTTTTTAAAAAATTTATTGTTGCAGAGATTTTTAAAGGAAAAAACAAAATGTAATGCCCAATAGATTTCTTTTCAACCTCTGTGGAAAATTTGGATATGGATTATGTTATTTTCTTCTTTTTTAATATGCAAGACATCTGATTCTAGTCTTTGCAGCTCAGAAGTAAAAATGAGCTTAAAGGCTTGAAAGTATTTAATAGCATAGAAAAACATTTTTCTTGGGTGGTCTCCTCGTAACTCATCTTAAAAGAAACTTTCTTTATCAGTATTTTGAAACATTTCAATAGCATATGAATGGGTAAAGGGGAAACAATTTCTTGAACAAATGTATCTAAAGAAAAAGGGGCAATGCAACGGCTAAACGCTAGGTGTTTTATACTTTTCTCGTCTGTGTTTAGTACAAGGATAACTTTCACTGCTGTCTAATAAAGTGAACCAAGAGTGAAAAGTTCAAATATTGGGCTTTCCTGAGGAGTTGGTTTCATGGAGCCTGAGAGCCGACATCAGTGCAGTGGCAGAAGGGCGTGCATGTTTCTGTCTAGTCTGTGGTGGGCTGCTGAGCTGGCTACTTGAGGGCAAAGGAAACTGCCCAGACCAAAATCTAAACTGCACCTAAGAAGTTCAGTGACCGAAGGCTCAAGAACATTGCTCCACCTCTCCACTGATTTCCCCTGCCTTCCACCAACTCCTCTGCCAAAATTGCCTCTTGAAAGCTAAATAAACAAAAAAGGCAAACCATCAGACTTCCCAACAAAAGACAGTTTGTTTCCTACCCATCTGTTGTGTAGACTATATGAAAGTGGCAGTCATGACAGAAAGAAACTTACGTTAAATTAACACTCCCCCAAACAACTCAAAATCAATGGATGTGTTTTCCTCCAGAGAAATGCATAATTATCTTGGCTTCAGCAAAGCATAAAATAATAGAGTATCACAGACAGTTTCTGTAGTTGACTATAGTTCAGATCAAGGCCCACAGATGCTGCAAATCTCTGTAATGGCTGGTAACTATAGGGGACCTACCAAGCCATTTTGCAATTTAAGTGGTCTGTGCTCAAGCTCCCAAATAGATTGGAACAAGTGTTCATTTCTTGTGCTACCCTGAAAGAATCACTACCCAACATTTAAGAAACAACTTAGTGATTTAAGCTTCTGTCCTCAGAATGGGGTTGCCAGAAAAAAAATACAGGGTAGTCAACTAAATTTGAATTTTATATAAATAATTTTTTTTCAGCAAAGGTAGGTCTCAAATACTACATAGAAAGTGCTTACACTTAAAAATGTATTTGTTCTTTATCTGAAATTCACATTTAATTATATTTTTTTCATTTGCTATGTCTGCTAACAAAGGTTTTTCCCATTATTAAACACAAAATATTTTGAGAGGTATATAAAAATTTAAATTTTAAATAATTGTGCAAAATATATGAAGCATGAGACATTGAATGGTAGTGCTAGAAGGTGTAACCTATACAAATGATACTGATGGAAAAACAAGTGGAGAGTTACAATCTGAAATGTAGTGACCCATCTCACGCACAGATGGGTCTTTTTAGTGTAGAATTATGATGTTTTGGCTTATTGACAAGTACCTGTCCTAAGACTAGAAATTCTTCTTTTTTATAATGTATTTTTTAAGGATTTATTTGTTTTTATTGGAAGAGCAGATTCTACAGTGAGAAGGAGATACAGAGAGAAAGATCTTAATCACTGTTGTTACACTTCCCAAGTGGACTACAATGACCGGGGTTGAGCCAGTCTGAAGCCAGGAGCCAGGAGCTTCTTCCAGGTTCTTCATCAGATGCCGGATTCTAAGGCCTTGGGGTGTCCTTGACTGATTTCCCAGGCCACAAGCAGGAAGCTGTATGGAAAGTGGGGTCTCCGGTTTAGAACTAGCACCTCTATGGGATTGCAGCATGTACATGACATGGATTTAGTCACTGAGTCATCTTGCTAAGCCCAAGACTGAAAATCTTATACTGACTTTTCTTTGCTCTCCTGACAGGAATTATGTAGTCGGTATGATTTAGACAAAAATCCAATCATTGGATATCTGCAATGAACTAGTTACTCTGAGAAGGTACTTAAGGTACCAAAATGATCATCTCTATGAGTTTTCAGTAATCACAGTGTTACATTGAATATTGGATTTTGTTTTCAATACTAGCTCTGCGATATGCTAGGTTGCAGGGATTAACAAGATTCCTTAGTCTTTCATAGCTTCAGCATTTTCAGCTTCATAAAGAAAGTAAAACCTAACTCACAAAAACTGCTAATAAGATGAAATGAGATAATGTAATCACAACAACTCTTGAGGTGTGTTGTTAGGCTGTTGTTCTCCCTGGGTGATAGGAATCATTCTAGAGTATTCTCAACACAAAATCAGTACCAAACACAGTCCTTGAGACACGGATGGAGCCCTTCCAGTGTCCCTTCTGGAAATACTGTAGTGGCAGAAGCAGTTAAAGCGATTCTCTAGAATGTCTGACAAATGAAGAACTTAATCTTTTTGTAAAAGACAGACCAGCTCTTTGTGAGTTGCTAGAGAATTTGGATTTCTGTAGGTATAGAAGCAGAGTTTTAAAGTGTGTATGCTATAGGTTAGTAAATTTAAATTTAAACATAGAGGCTGCAAAATGAGATGCTATCTGTTCACTAGTGAAAATTGCATCTTTGTTTAATTCCAAAATTGGCTTTGAAAAGCTACCGAAATGGATCCAGTTGAGAACCTGCATTTTCTTATTAACATTTTGGTTAATCAATACCATGTCAATTAATGCCATAATGTTGTAAATTGTTGTTCATGTTATGTCAGGGCTTTTAATTGATTGGGACGATACTTTGCCGGCTTTACCTTCAGACCAGAGACGGTCGTACCAAGAAATTGTTGAACACACTAGGACAATAAGATGCTGGACTTGTTGCTTGGTAAATACTTACAATGAAAGAACCTCAAATGAATTTGAACTATGGTAATGCAACAAAGTAGAGAAATCCACCATGGGGAGAAGGTTCAGGGAAGGGTGGGCGGAATCCCAGTGCTATAACACTGTGACACATAATGCAATGCAATTAATAATAATATTTTTAAAAAGAAAAGCTACTGGAATGACTACATAAAATCTGGATTTTGATCAACCTGTCAACATCACTCACATGACTTTAAGATTAATAATATAGACTCATGGACACTTCTATTAACCACTACCATTGCTTGCTGTAGACACAATAGGTTAAACTACCTCCCCTCATCAGTTGTAAAGGGTTGGGTCTTCTCCAAGAGGTAATTAATATTCCCAATTTTATTTTGCCAGGGCAAAAGATAAGAGAATTTCATAGTAGGTAAAAGAGGACCCTTCAATCTATATGATTAGGACTTGCAAGTTTAGACTTGGAGGTGACTAACCAGCCACAAAACAAACACTGCAAAAGGTGGTAGAAATTTATCTGCCCAATGCTACATGGAAACTAATTGTACTGAACTGGGAATGTCTGGGTTGTGTTTACTTTCAATAAAATCTAAACATACCTATTGCTATCAGCCACATGAGATACTGAAACTCAGATTTACACTGCTCCCTTATGAATTAATGGAGTTTTGTGAAGTATTATTGTAGGGACCTAACCACACTTAGAGATTAACCATAGATCTGTGTTCCTACTTGGAGAATGTTGAGACAAGAGAAAACAGCTGACCAGAGAATCAAATGACAAGATAGGGTGATGTGACTTGAAATAGCACTAGAATCAAAGCTGGGATCCCAGACTCACCTTGGTCAAACAAAGAATTCCTCAGGGGTTTCCAGTAATCAAATGAGAAATGGAGTCCAGAGTAAGAGTGGACTTCCTCCAACCAATTTGGATATTTAACAAAATAACTCTAATTTGTATTCTAAGTGGTGAGATCTATGAACACATTTATTGCCATTATGTTCTTTTGGCACATCTAGAGCTGAGAGCTGTCACAGTTGCTTAATTACTATAACTCTCTCATCTGGAATTCCTAAAACTATCAGAGGCTACCAGGAAAGGAAATCCAAGCACAAAAGCTTCTTTGCTCTTCAAGGGTTTATGATCTCTCTTTCAATCATTTTTATTATAAAAACTTTTGTTTCATACCAAGGGAGTCTGGTTTGTGCGTAAGGTGAGATGTGGACATGCCTAGGCATTTGCAATGAACTGAGGGGCAGCCTGCCAGGATCTGCTCCGTGAGCCATGGGGGAAGATTCCAAAGCAGGATGCAGTCATCATAAGCTTGGCCCAACAACAAAAGGACAAGTTTGGAGGGGAGAAGTGCTGGATAGAATCATTTGTCACTGTGCTGGTTAATTTTATGTGTCATATTGAATAGGCTAATGGATGCCCAGATGGATAGTGGATATAATTTCTGATTCTCTGTGAGGCTATTTCCAGGTGGACTTGATATTCGTGTTGGCCATCTGAATAAAGATCTATCATCAACAACATGGGAGAGCATCACCAGTCCACTGAAGGTCCAAATAGGATTGAAAGACAATAAAATGCAACCTCACTCCCTCTCAAAGTTGGGTCGCCTGTCTTTTCCTGTTCTTGGGCGAAGGGACTCCAGATTCTTGGGCATTGGGATCCAGGGACTTTCACCAGTTCCCCTTGCCACCCAAGTTGCACTGGCAATTACAGTTGGACTCAGACAAAAGTTAGCTGTTGGACTCCCGAATCTCTAGATTGCAGGTAGCAGCTGGTGGTTCTGTTTCTCAAAAGAACCCCTGGAAACACGTGAGCTGATATAGTCCTTGATTTTGCCTCTGTGGATATGCGACTAGGTCTTATAGGTAGAGCTTTAAGTAGTCCCTTCCCAAATTTCTTAATTAAAATTTCCACATGGGGAGAAACTAAACTCTCTTCTAAAAATGTCAGATATCCCTACTTTTGGACCTTCCATGGTTCTAGTACATTTGCTATATGGTGCCTATTGGGAGATAACGGTTCTTTGTGTAAGGTGATTTGGGAGTCTGGCAGCAAAAAGTTACAGGTAGAAAAGTAGCTATGAAAACTAGCAGTGTTTATACCTGGCAGGCTCAGAAGCCCACAAAAGTGCAGCAGTAGGCCCTGGGAAATTAGGCCATGCCTAGGCTGAGGAGCAATGATCACGAGGCCTTGGCAGTGTACTGAACATAGGGTACCAGAATGGTAATGTTATGTGTTTGATCCACGGTATCTCAGTATTTGAGACAAATTGACTACAGTAGTTTGTGAGCAAATATGAAACTTTCCCTGGTAAATCTCTAAATACTTGGAGATTGGATCCTTTTATGAGTGGAGCAAGAGCCAAAGAGACAAGATTATGTTTAAGGCTCATAGTATCACTAATATTCATTGTAAATAAATATTATATAGCTTTACATATTAATGTCCTTTAACAAATAGGAAAACCTGTACCTCAAAAAAAGGTAATTATTTGTAAAGAGCAGTTAGGGCTGAAATTCAAGTTCTCATGCATTTTCATTGCTAATCTTATTGTTTCCTCTCTCCCTCACTTAGATGATGTCTGAATTAATACATTTCTTATTTTTTCTGTATGTTGGTATAGCATGTTTCATACTCTCCTGGGGTCATTCATCAAAAGCATATTTATTCATTAAAATGTGTTGAAGTTTACTGATCTAAAATGTCTCTTCCATCTTGATTAGAAGAAATATTAAATTTAAAATTAGGATACACACATATATGTATTCAGCAAAATCTGGTAAAGGATTAGGCGATACTTTGGTTATAAATTTGCTTATAAATAAGCAAATGAAAAAGTAAACACATATGTAGAAACTTTAAAGATGGCAACATAGGCTAACCAGGGTCAAAGCTGTGAGATGAGCCAAGCTAATCCAGGAAAGCTAAGGCAGGCACTGGGTCCATTCCACAAGCAAAGAGGCAGCCAAAGGGCTGGCACCTGGCCAGGGGTTGAGCAGGGTGGATGCCAGAGGAGCAGCCAGGAGAAGCAGCCAACGATTAAGAAGGAGCGAGAACAGCAGAGGTACAGGAGACAAGAACACAGGAAACAGATCTTAAGGCTATCACCATTGCTTCTGGACAGTGCTGCTAAGACGATAATGCCTCATTTAATGCTCCAAGCATGAGCTAACTTCATAGTTTCTTAAAGGTATCTTGCTATGTGTATACAATCCTAATCTAATCTTCTGCCCCTTAAAACACAGAGTTTGGGAGTGAGATCAGAGAAACATGGGTGTTAGCATGATTGAAGTTTTTACTATCGTGTGCAACAGCTTTTTTGGTCCAATTCTTAGACCCATGTCCACCCATGTCGCCCAGCCACTGCCTTGGAACAGCAGTGAGCCTGACAGAGCCTGGAAAATATTATCATGTTTCTAGACAATTGTTTTGGAAGCAGGAAAAGTGGGAATCCAGATGGAGTGTGGAGTCCAACATTTTACAGAGAGGGAACTGAAGGAACAGTGTGTTCGCCTCTATGCAAGCCTTACAAAGAAGACCTTGGTGTTATGGTCTCAGAACTCTGGAATGATTATAAGGTTTTATGCAGCTAATTTTAAATGGGTAGGCAACGAATACTAGGATTGCTGGATTTGCTTCGCTACCCTGAAGGGATCTGTGATATCTTCATGTCTGCAGCCATCATCCAAACTTGTGTTTTCAAAGTCTGTGAGGAGTTAACGTCCTTTTGCTTTTGGCCCTGCGATATTTTAGTTGACTCTAAGATGGATGAGGTTAGAGAGAAAAATTCATCTAATTGCTGCTATAAATGACTAATTAAAGAGACAGACCTCTCACACCCCAGAGAGAAGGGTAAAGGTGGCAGGTGATTTTGCTATAAGCAGTGGAGGAAGCTGCTCCAGTGCTCTGAGAGGAGAGGGCTCAGGGTTTGTGGGAGCAACAGCAGAGAGCCGGAAGGGAGCCTCCATAGCAGAAGCATGTGATGGTCAGCTTTGACCTCCCTACTCTTTGACACTTCTGTGTTGAAGGGAGGTTATGCTATTGTTTCACACTTTTTAAAAAATCTTTTGTAACATTAGCCAGATATGAAATGAGCTCTTAAATAATTTTCCGTGAAATTCAAGGCCCTAGAAGTTCCCTAAAGATCACATTCCCAAAGCAGGTTAAAAGGCTTGGAATTCTAAGGAAGAACAGGGTTTTACAGAACAGAAAGAAATCAAATGAAGGACAAAAATAGTTCTATCATCCAAAACAGAAGGAGCACTTTGTCTCTTGTATAATATGCATGTATTAGAAAGAGGAAATTAAGCTCATTGCATGATATTTAGGTAAGAAAATAAGTCTCACTTTAGCAAATGATGTACATAGTTCTCCTTCTTACTTTTTTTTCTTTTTAAGATTTATTTGAAAGTCTGTTATAAGCCCAGCATGGTGGCCTAGTGGCTGAATCCTCGCCTTGCACACACTGGGATCCCGTATGAGCACCAATTCATGTTCTGGCTGCTTCACTTCCCATCCAACTTCCTGCTTGTGACCTGCGAAAGCAGTAGAGGATGGCCCAAAGCCTTGGGACCCTGCACACGCGTGGGAGACCTGGAGGAAGCTACTGGCTCCTGGCTTCAGATCAGCTCAGCATTGTGGCCACTAGGGGGTTGAACTAGCAAACAAAAGAACCCTCTCTCTGCCTCTCTTTCTCTTTGTAGATCTGACCTTCCAATAAAATAAATAAATAAATGTTATTTTTTTAAAAAAGTTATGAGAGATAGAGACAGACAGAGAGAGAATGAGTTCTTCCATCCATTGGTTTAGTCCTCAGATGTCTATAAGCGCTGGGTTTGGATCAGGCTGAAGCCAGGAGCTGGGAGCTTCATGTGAGTCTTCCACATGGGTGCAGGGCTCAAGCACTTGGGGGATCTGCCATTGCAATTAGCAGGGAGAAGATTTAGAAGTAGAGCAGCCAAGACTTGAACCAAAGATGATAAGTGTAGCTTTGTAGATATTCCGCTGCATGCTCTGTGTGCCTTGGGACTGTAGATAAGAGGGCATCCCGGAAGTGAACCAGTGGAGCATTGTCAAGGAAGTACTTAGCTGAGTTAGGGATGTTGATACTAGTTCTCAAAACACACAGAACTTTCAAGAATACAACAATCAGGCACCCCAATGGCTGGGAAGGCATTTTCTTATGCCTAGTGGGTAAGATTCTCTCTACAGAAAAAAATTTTTTTCATATAGAGGTTAGCAAGGGATAAACAGTGGTTTTATTAACAGTTCTGGTCAAGTTTGTGAAATAAACTTCATCCAGGAGACAAAGAACCTTGCACAACCCAGTAGCCAGTGCTATTCGCCCTGTTGTCAGGAGGAAATCTTCCTGGGTTGTTATCAGGCACAGCTCATCCAGATGCAGCAGACACCTAGTGAAGGACAAGGAGGTATTACCCAAGGGTTAATGTGGTCAATGTCCACTAGCCAAGGTTGAGTTTTATGACTTGTATGATGCCAACGAGGCCTTGGAATTCATTTGGAGATATCATTAAACCATGGGACACATCAGAGCCACAGAAGCTCAAAATCACTAAAGAATAATAGCCAATCAGGAAAGACACAGAAAGCAGTTTCTAAGCCGGCCCGACTGGTGATAGCAGACGGTGTCCATGATCATTGTGATCACAACTGAGCCAAATACAAGTCCATTTCTGACAAATATCACATCCTTTAATGAAGCGGTCATACCATAACCAAATATAAACAGTGCAAATCTTTGGCTATGTTTGCATTCACATGATTGTTAGCCCCAAGCATCATATAAATTATAGACCATTGACATTTTTATTAATGAGAAACAGCAAAACACTGGAAAGGTGTTAAAATTCATGTTTTCAATTTCAGGCTAAAAGAATGTTATATTTCTGTAATAGCAAAGAATAAGAAATCAAATCTTCAGCCACTCCTGGGAAGTAAGGAATCGAATTTCCCTAACCCAATATATATGTCTTTTACTTAACAGAGTTAAGTTCATGACCAACAGTCCTAGAGGTTGGTCCTATTTTATTCTAATAACTGTTGCCTATAAAGTAGGTTTTGCTTACAAGTAGATAGTGGGTAGGAAGGCTTTATTGACCCACCTGGTTTCATGTGGCTGTTTTTGTCTAAAAAGAAGTCCAGATGACCCAATTGTCCCATACCCAACTGCTGCCTTGAAGGGAAGATGAATGTGTGGGCCACAGCTTATGCTTTATCAATAGCCATTTTTTAAGATGGCAAATAGCATTAAGCGAAATGTTGGGTTCTGTGAATAATTTATATCTGTTTCTTTCTCTCTGTAAAATCTGAAAGCATTCACAGATAATTTCCACCAGTTGCCTGTTACCTACTAAATAGTCATAAAGCCAGCTCCATCCAGCCTAAGAAACAGAACCGTGTTGTCCTCACAATAACATAATACATACTCTGTTGCAACTTTCTCTTTTGACTCAGCCTTTCTGAGATGCTTATGTGTCATAGTTGTGTAGTGTTCTGTTGTACTAACATATGCTACTGGTTGATTCCGTTTCATATCCATAAGCAGTTGAATGTTTTTTTCAGTGTTTTTCCTAATAACTGTATTCTTATGAACATTCTTACAATACCCTGTGCCACACAGATACAGACTTTCCAAACTAAGACTTCTTACCTGGGTATCACACATAAGAAATAGCCATTCTGTGCTTCACCAAGGCAAGCAAATACAACTTCTCTAACCAGAAACCATTTTCCAGGCCTTCCCAGATTTGCCAAAGCCAAGAATTTGGTATTCTTGAGGATTATGGCACATAACTTAGGAATCTATGCTCTAAGGGGAAAAAATCTCTGAATGGGATAGTGGGTGCAGTGCCAATATATGTTCAAAGTGTCTTTCAACTGCTCCTGCAAATCATACTCAGGCAGCTGAACTTGCCAACACACTGAATTACCTGAATTTTAAAACTGTGTTCATTAGTGAACACAATATAATCTTTTTGTGGCAGTTTTTATTTTCACAAATTTCCAGTTGTCATTTTGAATTTATTAGAGTTGAGCATTAGTTTCCTAGGGCTACATATAAACTATCACAAACTTGGCAGCTTGAAACAAAACTAACATTTTATCTCAAGGTTCCAGGGTTCCAAAGTTGGAAATGAAGGTGTTGGCCAGTTTGGTTCCTTCAGGAGGCTCTCCGTGCCAATGCACCCATGCCCTGCCTCTTGTGTGGCTTCTGAAGCTGCAGGCAATCCTTGCTGATCCTTGACTTCTGCCTTCCCCACAAGCCATCTCTCCTGTGTCTTTGCACGATCTTCATGTTTTTAAAATTTATTTTTAATATTGTTTATATATTTGAGAGGGATGCATACCCATGTGGACCTCTAATTAGGTTAGTGAGGGTCAGGTCTGGAGGAAGGTGAGTGGTACAAATATTTCTTTTTTTTTTTTTTCTTCTCTGCAAGAGAGGAAGGGAAGAGGGCTGCTCCTTGCTATAAAACTACCAACACCTAGTGATGGGGAATGTCCTCTGATATGAGGAAGAGTGTTCTGATGGTGTTACTGGATAGTTCTGCTGCCCCAGGTTTGAGAAGATCTTTCCATGGTCTAATGGTTGACAAAGTCCACCTTAGTGCATCCACAGACCCAGGAACATGCTGCAGTGCTTGGCAAGGAGAATTGTCCAACTTGTTCTGTTTTCTGTCCTCTGACGGTGCAGTTGACATCTCCTGTTGGCCAAATGAGCTGCCTCTCATGTCCTCCGTGTGCATCTGGACATGCTTTCTACCACACAGGCAGGCATCAGCAACTGACAAGGCCCAGTTTTGATACATGCGCTCCAAAATCAGACCACACATTCTGTAATTTTTCCCTGTGGCTGGGGTCTGAGTCCAGTGATCCAGTCAGGGAGTCCTCCAAAAAAACCTCACTTGGAGTGACCTCAGATTTGACTCATGTGCACCAGCCAGTGCAGGGTAAGGTGCGATGTGTCATATGTACCAGCCAAGGTACATATTGGTGGATGCACCTTGGTCAGTTCCACCTGAGCCCCATATCCCACGTGAACCCACAGGTGCTATGGCCCAGCCCAGCCCAGCCAGCCCACAACATACCTGGTTCTCATAAATACCAGAGGGTGGCACCTAAGAACTCCCCACTGGGCCCATCCCCAGCCCTGGTTCTTATATGTACTATCCTCTGCTTTAGTCAAACCCAGCCCAACCCACATCCCATCCAGCTCTCATACACCTAGCCTGACCTGTCCCGTACCACACCCATTCTATCTCATATGTCAGTGGGTGCTGAAACCTAGCCTATTTGGCCTGTACCCAGACCCAGCCCACACGCATGCTGATGGGTCCTGCAGCCTTGCCCAGCCTTGTCTGCCTACAATCCTGACTCACACTCACCAGTGGGAGCTGTAGCCCAGCAGGGGAGTCCTCAAAGTTTCTCTAGTAGGTTTGTTCCCAGCCCCAGGTCTTGAGTGGGTGCTTTGACCTGCCCACAATCTCAGCTATCACTGGAACATATTGCAGCCTACACTAGACTAGCTAGGTGCAGACCATAACCTGTACTGGCTCTCATCTGTGCTAATGGGTTCTGTGGCCTGGCCCAGCCTAGCATGTCCCTAGAATTAGCTCTCACAAATGCTGAGTGCTGCAGCCTTACCTGGCCTGGCTATTGTGCTCCCCACTGGGAGCAGCGGCTTAGCTGAGAAGTTCCCAAAGTTCTGCTACCACGTCTGCTCCCAGCCTTGGTTCTTGTGCTCCCCAAAGGGACTACAGCCCTACCCTCAATCTTGGCCTTTGCATGCGTCAGTGGGGCAGATTTTGCAGCCTGGCCCCACCTAGCCTCCTCCCAGCCACAGCTCTTGTGAGTGTCAGGTGGGTTCCTATCAGGTGGGTTCTGTAGTTCAGCCAGGCTCAACCAGTCAGCACCCCCAGCTGCAGTCCCACAGAGATGAGCCCACAAGTCCCCTGTAGGATCTACCGCCAGTTTCTGTATTCTCATGTGTTGATGGGTACTGTGGCCCAGCCTGACATGGCCCAACCCCTACCCTGACACTCAGGGATAAGTACTGTGTGTACTAGGATAAGTATCCTAGCTGTGCATGCCCCACAACCCCAGCTTTTGTGAATTTCCCATGGGTGGTGGGCAATGCTATTTAGGCCTGCCCAGGTCTCATTTGTAGGTGGGTGCCTTGGCCTGACCCAGACATTTCCCCCTTCTAAATCACTGTCTTAGCTCCCTTGCCTACCTGTGAGTACAGTGTTCTGGTCTTTGGAAGATCCCAGAAATCATTTTTTCCCTATCAAACATGCCCTCAGTGATTCCCACTGCAAAATGTCCCCAGGCCCCCTTCCCCAGGCAATCAGTTGCCAGGGACCAGAGAACTGCCGAACAGCAGGAGTGACTCCATTTTGTTATTTCCTCACTTTGTAATGGTCTTGGAATGCTAGATCCAGTTATCTTTCACCCAGTTTCCTCATAATCTTTCACCTGTAATTGTTCACCCAAGATAACAGTTGTCATGGTGACCTCTGCCCTATCTGGCCCACATCCTGCTGTAAAACTCACCCCCCCCCCCCAGCCTTTACCTGCTGCTTAAATACTGCCCGAGAAAATAAAGTTTTCGGAGCTTGATCAGACCTCCTGTCTTGCTCCCATTCTTTGTGTCTCCTGTCCCCCCCAATCGTCGGTTCTCTCCCCAGGTCTCTGTTGAAGACCCCATGGGCCGGGGCAATCAGTAGCTCGCCACCCCTCACCTGGGGGACCAGCATGGCATGTCCCAGCCCAGTGTTCCCCATTTTCCTCTCTTATCTTAACAAAAGAAAGGAAAAACTAGCATAGGCAACTATGCTGGCACACTGGTATAGCTAACGCAATTTAGCATTAACCAGGTCCAGGATTCCCACCAATTATGTGCTGCTTTTCTCCCAGCAATGTAACACTTTCCTGGGTACAAGGCAACCTAGGCAGTTGCGTATAGCTGAGGGTGCATGACCTTCATATCAAGGTCACTCGTTGCTGAATGTGGAAACTACCTTATTACTACCACATTCTAATTAATTACATTTGCAAAGTGGGTGATGTGGCTTGGTGATGAATGCCTTCCGTGGCCTTTTGGATTGGCCCAAGGAGCTTGTTGGAGGCTGCTGCACCTTCTATGCACGCAGCAGGTCTGAGGATCTTCTCCTGGACAGATGTCCTAGGAAGAGGCACTAGAGCATATTCTTTATGCTTCTAAAAAGTTACTTAAAATATTCATACACACACACAGAGCAAAATGGAGGCATAGTTATATGGGTGCCAAAATATTTGAAATCAATACATATGATTTTCTACAAACATTTTGAATACTCAGGATATATGTGGATTTCAAAAAAATTCACAGCAAAATAAACTTACCTTCCAGTCCCTTTTTGACGAACTTTTGGAAGTGACCGTTACCAAAATGGTTAAGACTAAATGTTGAATGCTTGCATTTTGAATAAGCACCCAGATAAATTTAATATACAAGGACTTTAGATCATAATCAAAAAGTCCTATATCATATTGATTCAATAAATCTTGAAGTCAAAATTCCTTCCTTCCCTTTTATGTGTGTCCTGGATGTCAGATGACTGGCTGCATATTGAACTGAATTGGATTTTAAATTATAAATTATCTAAAGCTGATTACTTCCAGACCTAGATTAACTTGCTTCATACTCTGTATCATTGGACTTTTTCTGACTTGCACGGTTTTGTTTTATTGTGTTTTTATTATAGAAGTTATAAATTTATTTTTGACATTTGAGAATATCTTTGGCTTACATATTTTATTATTCAGGTTCACTATCAGTATATATGTTCCTTTCTTCTTTTGAAGCCCTGCTATTGAAGTTATAGATTCCTAGCATTATCTTTCATAATTATTTTTGCAATTATCTGGTGATTTATTTTACCAATTTCTTTCCATAATACTCCACTTTTAATAACATCGGAATAGTGCTGATGTAATTTCACATGAAATGTGATTGTGTATGATTAGTAAGATTTATTTGCATGTTTGTAAATCCAGTTTATCAATTTTAAGCTTAAAGTAATTTTATATTTTGATAAAAGATTTTTTATTCATGTTTTTGGTTTCATATCCATAACATAGTGCAAAATTGTGCAAATATCATAATTTTATCTTCAGGTGTTTTTTTTCTACAAACTGAGTTATATATTGTAAACTTAATGTGAAATATTCATTGCCTGAACTCCTCAAAGTAAGTTATATTGGGTCAGTATTAGGAAAACGATAACATACTCTGCAGCGAGGGGGTTTGGTCCCTAAAATAGATCAATAGAGCATGGAAACATTCATACCTCAAGCTTCTTTGGTTGGAAATTCAGTGCCAGGTGATGATTTGTTAGAAAAGCTCAGCAGACTCTGAGAAAGTGAAAGTGGCCTGAGATATTAAATCTAGTGGCTTCAGATGTCATCTTCTGTAGGAGGGGTTACTCACACATACTGAATGTAACACAAGCAAGAGGGACCAATGACTGCTCCCTTTGTTGAAGACTTCCAGCCAATTTACCTCATGGTGAAAAGGAAGAATACAGCTGCCCAGGGGGCTTTCTTGAATCTTGCTCCTCTCTCCTCCAACTCTAACCAGGTATCTTGGAGACTTTGCCGCAGGGTGGAAGCATCTGAGACAAAGGCTCTCCTCTGAGAAAGATAGAGACCTGTGCCTAGAGCCCTCAGCCAATAGAGAATGGCGTCAACCTTGTGGGAAGATCAGTACAGGTAAGGGGCTTACTTGAGAGAAAGGGAAGGGAAGGGAAGGGAAGGGAAGGGAAGGGAAGGGAAGGGAAGGGAAGGGAAGGGAAGGGAAGGGAAGGGAAGGGAAGGGAAGGGAAGGGAAGGGAAGGGAAGGGAAGGGAAGGGAAGGGAAGGGAAGGGAAGGGAAGGGAAGGGAAGGGAAGGGAAGGGAAGGGAAGGGAAGGGAAGGGAAGGGAAGGGAAGGGAAGGGAAGGGAAAGGAAGAAGGAAGAGAAGAGAAGAGAAGAGAAGAGAAGAGAAGAGAAGAGAAGAGAAGAAAAGAAAAGATGCTGTAGACTTGAGACTTTGCTTTTTTAAAATCAGTCCGTGTCATTTCATTACATTGTATAGATTTTCATTTCAAAGGAGAGAGTGCACCAGTGTTAATCATTCTCACAGCCTTTGAGGGTTTTTCATAAAATCATACAAATAATTAGGGTTTTTTTGTTTGTTTGGATCTAGGACATTAAATGTGGAGTATCAGCTCAGAGAATAACTTTAAATGGATGCATTTATGTGTCCACTGAATCCCACTCCGGGCCTGATCAGCCATCACGGTGCTTGGTGCATTGTCCTTCGCTGGGGTTCCTTAATACTTGGATTAACTATGACAGCAGTAACTGTGCTATTGAAGCTTTTCATCCAGGAAATAAGCTGAGCATCTGTAGTCCTCAAGATTCTGAAAAACGAGTTTGTCCTAATTCTCTCCTGGAAGAGTATTGATTAGCCTGTCTCAATGGATGCGTTAAAGCCAATTCATTGCAGCTTAAAACTGTGAGCAAAACCCATCTATCCTTCAGGAGCACTATTAGAAAGGAGAGCTCCAATTGGAGCATCAAATATTTGAGTTGGGTAGTTTTCTCACACTGATGCTTACAATGCAACACTGTATGCATGCGTTAAAATACCGCACTGTCTCCCACAAAGGTCTGTAAGTACATCTTTAAAAAACCACGTAGAGTAAAAGCGAAATGAAGGAAAAAGTACAGCACTTGCTTCTTTACCTTCTATTTTCATTTTGAAATTTAACAAACATAATGCATTTTTTCACACATACTTCATTTATGGCTAAAAAGATAGGTGAAAATCTGTGATTATCCGCAGCAGCACAGAAAAAAAAAAGTTAGATTCACTTCCAAAAATGAAGTTTCTAAATGAAAACCAAACTGAAAATCAAACAGGTGGAGCGTTGTTTCTACTTGATGCTGGTTTTTAACTCCGAGCCCTTGACTCTGACAATAATGTGAGGGATTTGAAGCCTGCCCAGGGCCTGTCTACATAGGATAGAAGCAAGGGACATGGGTTGTGCTCTGGAGTTTGTCTTCCAACAATCTATTTTCTTATTCAATAAGATTCATAACATCACACCCATTAGGAAATTCAGATATATTGTGAAGTTTCTGATACCTCAAATTCTGACCCAGAGCGTATAAATGGAGAACAGAGAACATTATATACTTAAACAACTGTCATGTTATGTTGATAGTGGATTGACAATAACCAATCACAGTAATAACAGCTAATGTTGGGCCCAGTATGACAGCATAATGATAAAAGTCCCTGCCTTGAATGCGCCGGGATCCTATATAGGCGTCGGTTCTAATCCCAGGAGCTCCACTTCCCATCCAGCTCCTTAATTGTGGCCTGGGAAAGCAGTTGAGGACGGCCCAAGGCATTGGGACTCTGTTCCTGCATGGGAGACCCGGAAGAAGTTTCTGGCTCCTGGCTTCGAATTGGCGCAGCACTGGCCGTTGCAGCCACTTGGGGAGTGAACCATTGGATGGAAGATCTTCCTCTCTGTCTCTCCTCCTTTCTGTACATCTGCCTTTCCAATAAAAAAAAAAAAACAGCTAATGTCTGCCAGTGCTTCTCACAATGTAGCATATGTCTTACTCATATTAGCTTATTTATCTCCAGAAAGTCCCTTTACATCAGGTGCTATAATTATCTGCATGTAAGTGAAACTTCACTGTATAACTTACCTCACTTTACTGTGTAAGTTTCTATTTAATGCTAATGATCTTAAATATCATTATATTTGAATACTTATTCCAAATAAAATGCATATGCAAGGTAAATAGTGTGCAAGTTTTTTGTGAAGAAATAAGACTCTGATGTCTTTTACTTTAATAAGGAAATCTTCCCTTATTCTCCAAGATGTTGAACGAACAAGCCATAATAATCGAAGGGTTAGGGAATGTGGCTCATAGATTTTGAGCTCTAGTACTTCCTGTGTCTGTCTAGTTGGTGCAGATGTGTATGTTTATGTACATTTAGTAGACACACTTTAACCATTGATTTTCCAATAGATAGATATGGAGTTACATATTCTCCTTGAATACATTTCTTCCCATATTCATAGAAGAAAATATAATGAAGTACTTCATAGTGCATTTTAGGAATTAACTTTGAAAAGTAAAATATTAATCAGAATGTTTCTTCTATAATAGATTATTTTCCATTTTCTTTTTCTATCTCCTTATACTAACACCTGGAAAAATGCCTAATTTATAGATATTAATCTTTTAAAAAGTTAGATGCATACCAAGTAGCAATATTTGTATATCACATCTGTTATCAGAAAATGTAAAGATTTCATAACACATTTTGTGAGTTCTAAAAATTAGGAGATATTTGATTGACACTTATATAAACAATTTGACAACAAGGTTAAATTGCATGCAATTACCTTGACAGAGTAAGGTGTGCGCATTAAGAGAACTTGTGGATATACTAGTGGAGATTCTAAAGAAACTTTAGGATATTAAGACTACTGAGGCTGGGAGGTTTTTGGGAAAGCCTGTAATAGCTCCTGAAATAAAAGGTGGTAAGCAGACAGACAAGGAACAGAATTCTAGAGCAGGAACTGCTGGCATTAAGGTGCTTAAACAGGAGTAGTTTTCTGTGTGTGCGTGTGAATGTGCATATCAGTTTGTGTGTCTAAGACAGAAAGGAGGAGAAGGAGAAAAGTCTTTGGGCGCTGGATCTGTCAGCCTGTCTGGATGACCAGGTTCACAGGGGCTGGCGGTGAGAAAGGCTGGATGGGTTTGCGGAGGCAGGGTTGGGCTGTGCATGAATGAACTCCGAGTGCAAGAGCAGTGTTTCATCACTGTGTTGGCTTGAGGCCAGTTGTCCCAACAATTTCAGCTAATGTTGACATTGGCCATGCATGCCCCACTTGTAGGTATGTCATGAACCAATTTCTTCCCACTTATTTTAAACATTTTTCCCAGATTATCAATATGCTTTATTAACAGCGACTTTTTAAAAGTTAATGTGCATTTGCTCATTCATTTATTCACCTTATCAGGTGCTGGCCTTGAGATACTGTAAAGAAATAGGATTATTTTAATAATATTTGTTGAGTGCTGCTGTGCACCATGCACTGGACTCAAAATTGTGGAGTGGACAATGAACCTGAAAGATAACTTGTGCTCATACAGAGCTAATCTAACAGAAAATAGACATTGATTCCAAAAGGTACAGAAGGTTTGAGAAAGACATCTCGACTACTACAGCTTAGTGATCAAGTGAAAATTCATGAAGACCTTCGCTTTCTGCTAATGAAGTGATAAAATAGTGAGCCCTTTCTGTCTTCTCATTGATTTGGATGTTAGGTGCTTAGAGGCACAGACTGAATGTGCGTGTCTTCATTCAGGAAAGTTTGTATCTTTATATAAACATGTGTTTATTTTAAAGATAGAGCAACAGGAAGAGAGGGAAAGAGAAGCAGAGAAGGAGAGATCTTCCTTCTTCTGGTTCACTCCCAAATGTCCACAAGAGCCAGGTCTGGTCTACATTGAAACCAGGAGCCAGGAACTCTTTGTGAGTGGCGGTGGTTTAAGAACTTGAGCCATCTTATGCTGTTTTCCTGGGTGTGTTAGCAGAGCTATAGGAAGTGGGATGCTGGTGTAACAAGTGGTGGATTACCCATTTCATCAAAATGCTAACTACCTTGTTTGTGTCTTATTATCCGAGAAGTTCTCTCATGAATGAGCATTCCAAGAAAACCAAACAGCACCCAAGGGGTTATTAGGGAGATAAGATAGATATCTATGAGAAAGATTTAGCAGTGAGCTAAAGTTATCATTTATTCTGGATTCAGAAGTCACCCAAACTGAGCTCAATTATCGTTTGGTTAATGCTGTCACTACATGAAACTCTGAGAGGACAGCACTGTGGATGGTAGATGTTAAAGGTATTTAAAAGGCGTGGCCACTGGCTGGTGTGTTAACAGCTGGGTACTGGAGCCTCCCCACTGCAAAGGACAGAGAGCAGTGAGGACAGCCCAGATCTCAGCCCAGTGCAAATGGCGTTTAGCAGAGTGAGCCTTTGGCACATCTTGCTGTCAGGGGTTTTTTCAGAGGTGGAGGCAGTGGGCACAGCCAGGTCTTCTTATGGGATTCACACACAGCAGTTCCAACACATTGCCAGGCAAACCACCACGTTTCTACTGCCTGTTGTTGGTGTTTCATTTAAAAACAGAAACAAAAAAAAGAGCAGGCTTTCTTGGGTTTGTACATTTAGGAAATTTCAGATACAGATGGGATTTTTATGCTCTGGGAAGTGTTGCATTATGCAGCATTCTCCACAAACAGTTCATCATGGGCCCTGGTAACCATTCAGTACACCAACATCCGGGACCAGAGTAGCAGTGCACCTGAGCAGCCTGACGCTGATTATTCCTTGACATCAAGAGATCTAAATCCATCTTTCCTCATTCTATTCCCCTGACACAGCACTGTTGGTATAGAGCTGAAGCCAGTCCTGGCTTGTCGGAAGCACTGATGGAAGCCAGGGGGAGTGGTTTATATCAAAAGACAGCGCCACACACAAACTTTGAGGAACTTTACTCTGCGGAAGTGCCTAAGTACTGTGTCCGAAACAAACGAAATGCCTCTCTAGTTTCACTCACCATCTCTCTTGGTATGATCTCGGTGGAAATTCAAAGCAGGAACTATTTTATAATCACTCTTACATGTTTGTTTACTATTAAAGAATCACTCCTTTCCTCTTTTTTTTTTGTAAATGATAGATTGTCCCGGTGCTTTTTAAAACTACCATGTGAAAACAGACACTTGTATCCCTCTTAGCAAGTAATCCCACCCATGTGTGTATGTGCTGATGAAAGCCCTGTTTGGAATGTGGTTGTTCTGGGATGTGTTGGAGACTCCTTCTTGGCTTCCTTGGAAGCCTTTACATATTCCCGCAGTACTTGCTCAAAGATCAACTGTGTAAACTTGACCAGGTTAAAGGGTGCCCTAGTTGTTGCTAAAGAATTTTTTTTTTCTTTGTGTGTCTAGGAGAGCATTTCCAAAATAGGTTAGGATCTGACTCGATAATTTGACTATAAAAGATCAACAAGACATAGATAGGCTGGTCTCTTCCAACCTGTGAGCTGCAATGGCTGTAGGAGTTCCTGGTTCGTGGGTTGTTTGCATGCAGGACTTAGAGCAGAGGCACTCCCTGGTCTCAGGCCTTCCCGTTCACCACCTGCACTGGTTCTCCATGGAACAGATGGAGTGGACCTCTTCACAATCTGGTAATCCAACACTCCTAACAAATGGCCTGCTGCTCAAACATAGAGAGACAGAGGAGTTATTTCCCTGGGAGAGCTTGAATAGTAATAGCAACATCTTTGGTTGTATTCGAACTTCAGTCTACCCACAGATGGGATAGCCGATGGGCCTATCATTACTGAGTTTTCTTGTGAAGTGGGATTACCAACTAAAACGGTGGACAGCTATCTAAATTTGATTTTCACATCAAGGACTTCTTTTTAATAGTACTTCTTATATACTAACACATTTTTTTATTTGCAATTCAACTTTGACTTTGTATTCAGTATTTTTACTTGCTAAATCTGGCCGTTCTAAAGAGACAGTTTGAGGAACACTCATTTTTAATGACAAAAATTCTCTTCAGGTCAGTCTGAAATGAATCACATACCTCTTTCCAGCCTATACTGGAACCAAAAATATTCCAAAAGCCTTGATTAATACCTCTAATTGGCTTCAATGTGAAGTTCCAACTGATGTCAGTCTTTGAATGATTTTCTTACCTACTACAGTGAGATACTTAGGGATCGAAAACACATAATGTGGCTTTGTAATCTTAAGTTTCTTAATTTCTCTGAATCTCAGATTCCTCTGCTGTTAATGAGGATGATAACAGGCCTGTGGCAATCATGAGAACAATTTAGTTTTTGTAAAGGGCCTGAAACAACACCTGGCTCCCTTTGTTACTATCCCACAGAGCTTCATAGGTTGACAGTGTGGCAGTAAATTAGACAATGTCTCTGCAGGTGACAGACAAGAAACAAAGGAACAAGCTATGCACAAGTTAATCAGGTAACTGAAGGGTCATGGGAAGGTGGCATGTTGTTTAGAATAGAGGAAGGGGGAGGAGGATGGACCTGAGCCTGTAAGGCTGGAACTGATAATGGAGTGAAAGAGGCTGGCCAGAGGAGACCTGTGGGCAGGACAGTCAAGGTGGAAGGAGGGACAAGGGAAAAGGCTGAGAGAGAGCTGGGAAAGTAGGACAGACGCAGAGGAGGAAGCCTGAGGGAAGCAAGCAGTAAGGCTAGAGCATGGATGAGGGCTCAACCTCTTTGATAAAATATGATAGTTATTATTAAGTGAAATGAAGATCGTCACAAGACAGGAGCCTATATTTCAGTAGGGTATACATCATTAAACCATAATCCAATGAGTAATAATAGAATATAAGTGAGGAAGAAATTACAAAAACTGTACCACATTTGCTGATGGTATGCATGTGGGCAGCTAATATTGTTCATTCAGACGTGTCCAAATCAAGCTGCCATGTGGCATTCTTACCCTCACTTTTGCGAATCCAGGTTGGTTTTTTCATAGCTGGGGCCCCATTCCAACAACAAAGACAGATGTCACTCTGGCCGCCGTTTTAAAAGGCTGAGGTTTAATCCCTAGGGTAAGCATGGACAATCAGAAAAGAATGAAGATTTTTCAAATCAGCTATGAACAAAATGGGTTTTCTTAATCCTAAACTTTTCAGGACCTTTGATGGCAGTAGGGTGAATTCACCAGGGAAGATGTCAGCAGTGGCAACGTGTCTGTTTTTCCAAGCCTACTGCTCTCCTTATGATTAGCGGGTTCTTTCTTGCAGTAGCCTGCTGGAAAGAGATCTAAATGTGGAGACAAGAGAACCAAATTCTAGTCTGGTTATGACTAGTTGCACAACTTGGACAGATTTCTTACAAATTCCAAATCTGTTTGTTTATGCTATAAAATAGAATGGAGGACTAGCTAATATTTACACGCCATTTAAGTTCCAAAATGTTATAAATTTGTGGGTCTATGTCTTTATTCAATAGTAGAATAAACATTTTTGGAAAGAAAAGGACTTGCTAAGTTAAAAATCAAATTCATCAAGATAACTTAAGTCAGATTACCCAAAATGAAGCTAAAAAATAATAATTTGATTTCAGTGGAATGAAACTGCTAGGAAATATTTTGATATCAAAAATTGTTAAATTTTCATAGCTTCTCTCTAATGTAGGTTGATAAAGTTAGTTGCAAAAGGGTTTCCAGCATTCTCTAACAAGGCTGCCTTAGATGCAGAAGTTAGTGTTTTGGGCATTTTAACTTCTTTTTGTTTTTCATTTCAGCACTCTTCACACTGTTTCAAACTTGAGGTTTTTGGATGCCTTTGTGGATATTCTATTAATTCAGGGAAGTGCCAAAAAATAATAAGCATCATTTCCTAGAACATTTAAAAATTTTTATTTTTCATGATACAGTTCCAAAGGCTCAGGAATTTCCCCATCTCCCTTCTCCATTTCCCCTCCCTGCCACCCGTGATTTATGCCCTATGATTACAATAAGATAGTCCTTCAATAACAGTCACAAGTCCATCATTTTGCTATTTAAGTATTTCATGGCAATGTAGGCATTAGACAATGGTAGGAAGCCCAGCATCCTATTGTCAAGATATATTTAACAGATTCAAAGACAACATAAACAAATAGGACTACATCAAAATAAAAAGCTTCTGTATAGCAAAGGAAACAATTAACAAAGTGAAGAAGCAACCAGCAGAATGGGAGAAAATTTTTGCACACTACACAAGTGATCTGGGACTAATATCCAGGATTTGAAAAGAGCTTCAGAAACCCAGGGACAGTAAAAACAAAATAAAACAAATAAACAAAACAAATAACCCTTTGAAAAAAGTGGGCAAAGGAAATGAACAGACATTTTTCAAAAGAACAGATTCAAATGGTTAACAGTCATGTGAAAAGATGCTCAGGTTCCCTAGCCATCAGTGAAATAAAGATGAAAACCACGCTGATGTACCACCTAGCTCTAGTGAGATCGGCCTACATTCAGAACTCTACTAACGATACCTACTGGTGTGGATGTGGGGAGAAAGTACTCTCCTTCACTGCTGCTGGGAGCATAGGCTAGTACAACCACTATGGAAATCAGCTCTGGAGAGTGCTTAGAGAATTGTAAAAAAGCTGCCATGTGACCCAGTTGTCCCACTCCTAGGAATTTACCCGAAAGAAATGAAAACTCCATATGAGAAGGGGATCTGTAATCCTATATTTATAGCAGAACAATCTACAAGAGCAAAGACATGGAAACAATCCAGATTTGCATCCAAAGATGAGTGGTTAAAGAAACTGTTGTACATCTACTCCATGGAATATTACTCAGCCATTAAAAGTAATGAAATTGTACCATTTGCATGTAGATGGTCCCAAGTAGAGACCATTATGCTCAGTGAAATAAGTCAATCCCCCAAAGACAAATACCTAATATAAGGAAACCATCATGCAAATTAGGCTTTTGTGTTTTCTTTTCATCACCCATGCATTGAGATGTGTAGATACATTGCAACATGTGTCCCTATTTCCAAATCAAAGATGGACTCCCAATGAAATTGTTGGACATATCTAGACAATGGGATGCTGGACTGTCTGGCACTATCTGTACCAGCAATGTTGGGGCACACTTATATAACAGATTGATGGAATTTTAACTCCTTATGAAGGACTATACTATTGTAACAATATGTATTCATTGGGAAAATCCGTGTAGGTGGGGTAGGAATTTGAGTGGGTTAATCCCAGACTCTACAAGACGATACTATATAATTCAAAATTCAAAATAAAAATTAAAAAAAGGCAAAACCACTGGGAGGACATTTTAGGATGATATTGAACCTCTAAAATTTAAGTCTTTTCTGAGTAGATTTTGGAAGATGAAGCATTTCATGACTTTGACTTCCTATTAGATGAAAGGCCACAGAAACTCTTGATGAAAAACAATGAAATTTTCCATTTGGTTACATTCAAACAGCAATTTTGCAAAGGGTAGGAACGAACAGCAGGTTTCTCAGTCAGACTAAATTTCTTTGTTTGAAAAAGCAACAGTCAGTTCACTGTCTTAGAAGTAGAGGGCACTTCCTTTCCCCAAACTAATAATGTAACATTTTATTGTTCCGCATAAACTGTGTTCTAACCATGTATCCCCAAATGAAACCAAAACATGAATGAAATAACTCCTTGATTTTTCCTTAGAAATGTATTTCCTAGTACAAGCCTTCAGTTGTTACACTTTTGTACTCATTCTATCGCATGTTGTTTTATATATGGATAACAAGCAAGAAGTAACTCAGAAAATAGGTTAAACATTGCAACCAAATCCAACTTGCTCCTATATCTGGTATCGGTTAAATGCTCTGTTCCTCTCTCCATCTTGTCACTCAAAAATTGCACTTAACTGTAGTAAACATTAACACAAAAAAATGGTGCATTTGATATCCACGAGGAGCAAACTGAGTGAGCAGTGCCCTATGACAGCATGTGTTCTTGGGTGTATCCTATATCCTCTGTGGTCACAGTCTTCCCATCTACAAATGATGGGAGTAGCTCTTGATAAACTGCTCGGTCAGATATTTCACATTTGTACATTATTGGACAACTTCCTGTATGCTTCTGTCAATATTCTTTCATGGCTGTGAATTCTGACACAAAGCTTCCAAAGACTGAAGTTAGCAAAAACAAAGAGTTTCTTTGGGACAGTTTTAAGGTAAATGTCATTTATATTTTATGAAGATGTATTTATTGACTTGAAAAGCAGAGTTACATCAAGAGAGAGAGTGTGTGCCTGTATGAAAGAGAGAGGGAGAGAGAGATGGCTGAGAGTGCTGAGCCAAACAAAGCTGGGAGCCAGAAGCTCCATCCAGATCTAGGATTGGAACCAGCTTTTCAATGGGATTCCAGTATTGCAGATACAGGTTAACCTGATGTTCCACCACACCAGCACCTTGAAAAGCAAATTTTAAAGTGACTTTCTGAAAATTGTTCACTTATCAATTAAATATCTGTTGACTGTTGTGATAATATGAAAAAATACAGTGCTACCCAGCCATGCCTGATTAAGACAGTTTTGGGAGAGGTGTCTCAAAGCAAGTCCATCTAATGGGTAAATTCATTTGAATTTAGAAAGTCTTCAAGTGCTATTGGTCACCCAAGGGCTGGAATGGCTAACTGTGAGTTAAGAACATGGTTGGAAATGCTTGAATGGGGTCTTGAAGAATGATTGGAATAAGATATTTCAATCATACAAAAAGCCTGTCTAGAGTTAGAGCTGCAGAAATAGGTGGTTTTGAGAGGACTTTGGAGGCAGCACATGGGCTGCCAAGGTTTCATGTGGAAGCTTCTCTCATGTTACCAAGTGAGAAAATGATTTTTACAAGACATAGGGTTATGCTTTAATGCATTTGAGCAAATGAGGAGATGCACCCCCAAGAACCCACAACGTCAGGCATTTGCCCATCATTACTTGAACTTGATCCATCTTCCAGGTAGTTTTGACTTTCCAGTTTAGTGTTAAGGGAACACACTCAGCACAGCCAGGGAGCTCCCCACAAGCTGTGGAAGAAGTGGCAGAGCAGGTGTTTGAATTCCCAAGGTTCCAAGTCTGGGTACGCCTGTTTCCTCAGCACACAGCCTCCAGAAGGGGAGCATGTGGTGGTGGTGGGAAAAGCTCTCCTCTGACTTTGCTCTCAGACCACCCACCCGCATTTCTAAGGCTTCCTTCAAAAGGTTATCCCTCAGGGCATCCTGTGTCCAAGGGAATGGGAATTCACCTACCTTGGGAACTGTGCCCTCCCTAATCAACAGTGGCTTCACTGGCCCGCCTTCAGGCTTTTCATCACTTCCAGCAGGTCTGGCTGAGCTGTTCACAGGCTACATGGACAAACTTAATTAAATGCAAGTGAGTGTTGTTAGGAAGACCTGACAGAAGCACTTGTGTGCTGCTGAATAATTGAATTGTGTGCGTTTTTTTCTTTCTTTTTCCTTTGCCTTCTTGGTGGTAGGCTTTTTGGGGGGTTTGGTTTTGTTTTCTAAGGATGACCCTGACACTTTTCATAAAGCTGTTTTCTAGTAGGAATGCCCTCCATCAAAGAGATAGGGGTTGGTTGCCAGGCGACCATGAGAAAAAGAGGGCTCCAAAGTGACAATGGCGACCTTTTCCTGGAGTGTCCTGGGTCTATGCTTGTTCAATACAAAAGCACCTCCCGTAGACCTCATAGCTAGGATGCCACGGTGTCACTACCTGAACCCCAGTCAGGGAGACAGAAGGCACAGCCCTGCCCAGGGGTAGCACATGGAGACGAATAAAAAACAAACCATGTCAAATTGGGAGCGAGGGAAAGAAAAGGCCTCTTCGAGATGTATTTAAAGCAAGGGCTCACGATCAGCACAGATGAAACCAATTAAGGAGCATTTTCCTGAAACAGCCTCTGGCATGGTGGAGGGGTGATGCCTTGTTGGTCCAAGGAAGTGAACAAAGGCTTTGCAGCCTTGTGTACTTATGTGTTTGGGGGAGGAGAGCTTGCAATCAGCCACAAGGCTATGGTAACACTGAGTTTGGGCTTTCAAGATTTCCTTTAGGTAATGGCTTCTCTTCTGGTCTAAATATCACAGAGCTTACCATTTCGGGATCCTCCAGTTGCTAGCCACCCCTGGAAATGGTCCAATTTTTGTATTAAGATCAGGATTTCAATATTAGTTTCTAGTGTAAAATACAGAATAGATATGAATGACAAGAGGGAACATTTAAAAATATATTTTGTTTTTGACATGTGAGTCATTCATTGAAAGAAATGTGTGCTGATAGGAATCTTTAGTTTCTCATCAGAATGTAGATTTTTAGAGGAGTCTTTCAGTTTGAAAATGCTTGAATATATTTTACTAAACCAGGCTATGGTATGATCTGTATTGATCAAAGCATTTATAATTAGGTGTGTACAATACATGGAGTTTCCTTTGAAAATATTTTGATCTCATAACTTCTTCCATCTTGATACTGGACTATTGTTCATAAAATATACCCTCTCACACGGATGATTTCTATATTGTTTTATCTTCTTTAATTCCTGTAAAATATATTAAGATAGATGGTTCACATTTTCTATCCAGTTATGGAGACTAAATAACTCTCCAAATCTCTCCATGATCTTGCCCAAAACTAGTTGTTGCTTTTTTTTTCCTGGAAAAAAAATTCCATCTGTGTGCTGGAAGTGGGCAGGGGAAATTCTGACCCTTGGAGAGTCAACTCTTTTGCCTTCTGCTTCGTTTCTTTTTGAAAAACAGTTTTAGAAAAGAATTGTCCCTCTTCTTCCGGCTCTTTCATGGTTTTTCAAGTTTCTTGTCAACTCTTTATAGCTGCACAGACTATGGCTCCAGGGGGCCAAAGATGAACTTTTCCACAGTCTCTAGTGTTTTATTCTTCAGAGAATAATCTGTGGAGTTTCATGCATGTATTGTAAAATGTATCAAAAAGTGTGGATCAATTAATTTATAATTAAGTTAAATATGCCGTGACAATTCTATGATGTTTATAAACGGTGTGACTAAACCACTAGTGACTTTAACGGAATCTTCAACGAACACCTCCTACATGGTCGAATGCTGCTCAGAAATTTAGTAAACAACTTGCTTATTAAAATTTGGTAAACAATTTTAGTAAACAAAATGACTGCTCTCATGGGCTGGTGAAAATTAATTTCAAAACCTATGAGGTTAGGGCTCCAAGAAGGGTTCAGTTGTTAGGTTTGACAAACTCTAAGTGTCCACAAGTGATTCTGTTGATGTAATACTTACATATTGTATGTGATATAAGTCTTTCCCCTTAATGCCAGTTTGTTTTATTCGTAATTGCCTATAGAGTATTGGGCAATACATGTAAAATTGCTTTTAAAGTATCAATTGAAAAATGTTGTATTGAGGTATTCGTAGGATTTATGAAGCTTGGATATTGAAAAACTGGCAGATACACAAATGAGAAAATTTTAACTAGGGAGCTTTGTGGAGGATGGCAGTATCAGAAACAGGGAAAGTAATCCATGCAATTGTCCAAAGAGGTAAGGCACGGTCAAGTAGCTGAAGAGCTTCGTGAAGCAGAGACTGTGATCCAAGTGCTGGCAATGAAAGAGGAAAAGGGGATGTTTGGAGCAGGGCCTGGAAACCACAGAGACCGGAGACCTGGGTTCAGGAGCTGGCCAAGGCAGAGAGCGGAGGAACATCTTCTACTTTCCTTTTCTTGCAGTTCTGTGATATCCCATCCAGGCCTTGCACTGGCCAAACTACAAGAAGTCAGTTGACAAAGGAGTCTCAGACATGGGCTGCAGGAATCGAACTGTAGGATATAAAGGAAAACAAAGAGAAGAAATAAATTCACTGCTTCATAATTTGTGCTATGGAACCAGAGTGGGCTCCGGAACCAAACTGAGGCTCAAATCCTAGTTTTGCTAATTACTCTGTGTGTGATAGTACACAAGTTAAGTTCTCGGAGATCCTGAAGATGGGTTGACTTCAACACATAAAAAAAAAATGTAGAGGTGAGAGATCAAAGACAGGATGAATAGGGGCTGGGCCTCTCTAGCATGATTTAAAACCCCTAATCTAACTTTCTCAAATTCGCACTGAACCTTTCAGCTGTATGAGTAAGACATCTCTTTACTCGTGCTTTTTAAGATCAGGTTTTAGTTAGGAGCTAGTGAAGGAAGCCTGGCTGATATACAGGAAGGTGGGATGGCGTATCGGGGTGGGGGATGGTCAGGAACAGAATTCGTTCTTTTGAAAAATATCTGCTCAATCCCTTTGTCCATTTCTTAACCGGGCTGCTTGTTTTGCTACTGTTGGGTTGAGGGAACCAACAGCTTGAGCTAGCGCTACTGGATGCATAATAGTAGAAAGTTGGATTGAGGAGCGGGTCAGTACTTGAACCCACATGCTCTGTTATGGAATGCGGATGTCAACTGACATCTCAACAGATAGAGAAAATGCCCACAACTTAGGAATATTTTTATATATACGCTGAAATATCCTTGCCTTTTAATCTACAATTCAACTTATTCCTTCATACTTCTATTGCTTTTACTATCAAGGAAGTATATATAAATATGTTTTAGAGCAATATTACTCCTTTGTTTAAAGGGTGAATGACTCAAAATTCAAAATGTAGTTATTTTATAATCGTGGTGGTAGAGTAGATTACTGTTGATCTACATGGAGAATTATGTCCTCTTTGAGCAAATAGACCGCTGGGACCTTGGAAGGACTGGAATAAAACTCTTCCTTGCATCTGTTTTGGAAGTTGTTGGAAGTTTGGGAAATGTGAAGAAAGCATTTGCTCCTGTGTGATTTTTCTTCCATTCATGAACCAATGTAAGTCTAGTATTTTCCCAGATGTCAATGGACAACTTGACCCAGTTATTAAATACTGTTTTAAGAAATATTACAGTCAGAAGTAGACCTAAAGCAAAAAGCATTGGACTGTAACTTTGGAGGTCAAGAAATGTCATTACCATACCCACAGAAAGACCGATACAAGTGAACTTTATTAATTAGGTACACATGACTGAAGATAATATCACTGTAATTGAAATGACTAATGAATATAAAAGGAGGAATAACTTGTGTCAATCCTGGCAATCCAAGGAGGAATGATTTTCCCACAAGAAACTTGGAGCCATTTCTGTTTGCTTTGAATGAAGAGAATTGATAAGAAATAGTGATGAGACACATGCTCTTTGGAGATGACATCCAAAGAGCACGAACACAAAGCCTAGTGAAGCCCAGCATGTCTTCAGCCCTTTCAACCTCTTTGCCCTCGAAATTCAGTGGGGAAATGTGGATCCCATCACTGCCTCTGGGAAACACTCAGTTCTGGGAGGTCATAGCAAATGGAGATGTCCAAGGTGGCATTTACTGCTTGCCTAATTGGCCCAGAGGAAAGGAATGAGTCTCTTCATTAGCTGGTTTGTAGCATATGCAGCTGTGCCAGGCAAAGGATGGTGGCCCTCTGACAGCCAGTTTCTGGCCACGGTTTGCTGACTTTGGCCTTAGATACGTCCTACTTCTCCTCAGGCCACTGAACTAGCAAAGCATGATTACAGTCAATCTCAACATTTCATATTTATGTGCTTTTATGGTAGTAATATTTGACTAGGGGCTCACACAGTCTTTGAAGATTGCATATTAGCCTTTAATGGTGGCAACAAGAGAATTTCCTTTGCTTCAAGTATGCCCAAGGAGAGAGAAAAATCATTAGGCACATCAGTTATTTAGTGGGAAAGAAGGCAATTAGTATAAAGCACTGCAACTTAAGAAATAAAATGAACTTTGAAACTCTTTCTTGGGTATTCAGTGAAACTCAAAGACACATATCCCTGTCACCAACATGATCACCGATGAAAAGTCACCATCGAAGAGTGACTGAACTCTATTTTAAAAGAGTTTTTCCCTTATTAGCCAAATCAAAAGCAGTAAAAGAGGCAGCAGAGTTTGTCTAATACAGAACATCAAGTTTTAACAGTTTGACATGTTCTGTAAGTCTCCAGGAATCCAAATAAAAAAGAAATAAAGATTGAAAACAGTGATAGAAAAGATGAGATGTAGATAGAAACAAAAAGTTCAGCAGATGAGAACACTAAAAAGTTTTGTGGAGAAATAAAATTCGAAGTATTTTCAAAACAATTTTGAAATCCATGCATTTTTTTTCTACAATGCACATTTCCATGAACTTTCCAAAGGACCTGCATACATTTAGGATTTAGAAAGATAAAAATAAAGAGAAGGGGTCATGAAACGATAATTAAAGCAAATATTAGGGATCTGAAGAAAGCTCAAGTCTAAAACTTGAAAGAGGTTCACTGAATACAAAGCAAAAGAAATAAAACTTGATCATTTAAGTGCAAAGAAAATATGCTACATTTAAGTAACTTTGGACTAAAACATAGAATTTCCAGGCAGTCTAAAGATTACACAGAAAATGAAAACAGTGAAAAATCTAGCATATTAAAACTTGTGGTAAATGGCTAGGGTCATCCAGAAAACCAGAATCCACACATTTCTGCTATTAAACACAAAGGAAAGGAAATAATTAATGTTGTTTTTGTTTTTTAAGATTTATTTTTATTATTTTTTTATTGGAAAGGCAGATATACAGAGAGGAGAGACAGAGAGGAAGATCTTCCATCTGATGATTCATTCCCCAAGTGAGCTCAAAGGCTGATGCTATGCCGATCCAAAGCCAGGAACTTCTTCCGGGTCACCCACGCGGGTGCAGGGTCCCAAAGCCTTGGGCCGTCCTCGACTGCTTTCCCGGGCCACAGGCAGGGAGCTGGATGGGAAGCGGGGCTGCTGGGGATAGAACCGGTGCCCATATGGGATCCCGGGCGTGCAAGGTGAGGACCTTAACCACTTGCGCCACCGCGCCGGGCCCAATAATTAATGTTTTAAAAGATCACCCAAACACATTTGAAGTCAGCAATAAAATTTAAGGAAAGTAGGAGAAAGACACCAAGCAATAAGAAAGGAAATTGAGCAACTACAAGTTTAACATTTATAGAAAAACATATCAACAATTATTATTTTAAAAAATAAATTACACAAAATGCTGGCAGATATAAACAACAAAAGCTAGAATGATAATATAATGATAGGTATAAGTATGTTATAAATATACTGATGTGCATAAAATGTATGATACAAAATATAAAAGATGTATTATGATAAACTGAATGCATATTACATAGAAAATATAACAGTAAAATGAACTTTAATTAGGCTAGCAGTTATAGAAATAATTAAAAGTTATATGTCATTTTTAAGGCTGCTGAGTAGATAGTTTTATGGTTTAATTTTTCTTAATTTCCAGAGAATTAAGAACCCAGCAATTTAGCTAACATAAGACTAATGTGCAAACTTGCAAAACACAGCAAGTTTCATCTATACCACAATTATGACAAACATTCCAAGTAGGATACTAACTCTCTCAGTGCAAGTTGACTTTAATACAATATACCATGGTTGATAAAGAACTATATCATACAGTATTTTGAAGTGTGTACAGATACAAAAGTTTAGGGGAAACAAAAAGAAGACAAATACTGAACGTTATCCTGAGAAGGGCTTTCGATGAGGAAATGTATGAAGCAGAGCATATCCATGACAAGCCAGCCAAGAAAATCCATGTAAATATTTACTGGTCTTGAGGGGCAGAGGGAGAGTAATAAATGATGATCATTGCTCTCCTTGCGGCTCCTGTTTGAATTCCAGACCAACTGAGAAGTACACAGAGGGTGTAAGCACAGGGAAGTAGAGACCTCATCACAGTATTACAGAAATATAACTATAGACAAGCTTAAGAAGTAACAAGAGTGGTATTAAAAATTGATGCATGTTTCTAGAAAGACATCATGGTCAAGGAAGGAGGGTTTGATTTTCCCCAGAAAGCAATGCCCATAAGGGGAATTATGAGTCCAACGCCAATCCACAATGTCAATGTGACTTTCTACCTCTGCCTTCTGTTCTGCTGTTTTCTGTTCTCTCTTCCCTTTCAATCTTGCCCTTTTTGGCATGCTGTATTTTTTCTTAAATGTAGATACTAACAAAGTTTTAGTATGAAAAGGGTGAGCTTTGAATATTATGCTAAGGTATTTCAGTGCCACAATAGTTAAAGTTGCCACATTCTGTCTTCCTGTCTATGTTAGGGACATGCATATATGCATATACATAAGATATGTAGCTTTACTGTTTCATGTACATGATGATATATTACCATGATACAAATATAAGCATCTGGATATCTAACTTATCTTAGGAAATGTATTTATGTATATCTGTATACAATTTTAGCATGATACTGTTGTGCCCAGATTTTGCCATCCCCAGAAAATCATCAGAGTGTGAAGTCAATGCAAACACGTAAAGGCAGTTTACTCAGATTAATGTAGTCTCCCAGCCCAGCAGGACGGGGAGCAGCAGCAGCTGAAGCAGGAAAAGCTGCAGCAGAAGGGGCAGAAGAAGCTCTGAGGTTCAACAGTACAGGGTTTTTATATATTTCAGGCCAATTGCATTTAATTATACAGTCATGATTGGTCAGTTTATCTGTTAACTTTTTAAAAGAGCAAATTGGCAGGCTTCTATTGGTGGGTTTGAAGCAAACAACTTTCTAAAGTACAAACTGATGGGCTATAGGGCAGTGGGTCTTATCTAATACCAGGGACCTCCTTCCTGGGGAGTGACTTGCCAGGTGTCCTGCCAGGTGTCACACAGACTGTCAGGCCTGGAATTCAAACAGCTCCCAGCCAATCAAGTAAGGCAGAAATCACAAAAGCAGAAAACACTTAGGTTGTTCAACACCATGTTAATACATAATAATATATCAACATGTTTGTAGATAGACAACATTATATGCATGGATCAAAAAGTGTCACACAGTAAAATGGCTGTAGGCTTAATTGAAAACAGATCTGATCAAGAATGATAAAAACTTCATACCAGGTTCTTTCCTGCCAAAAACACTTAGACTAGGAAACAGTTCCATATCTGACAGGGGAATGAATCCTGCTACTAGTTTAATCCAAGAGTTGGTAAAGAGCGAAAGTGAGTTTGGCTCAGACACAATATCTTTACAGTTTTCATGTTTTTTTTTTTAACTCTGTGCATTGAAATAAATAGATTCTGCAATAGCAGCAGTTTTCAGCATTTTAGCAAGTTTAACAACCTGTGCTTGCGTGGAGTACAAAGCTACCATTTTCCTAGGCATTACTTTTACCAGATCCACTGAGTCTAAATGAACTGTGTTCTCAGGGTGTTTGTTAGGCCATGACTGTAAGAAGGAGAATCCTTGGAACGCCAAAGCAATGCTGTGCACCTATTTTCTTAAAGGCAGCTATGAACATTTGCAGTTGCAAATGGTAAAATCTGTCGGTGAGGAATCTGGATCCAGTAATGCAATGGGTTTCTTTGAAATCAGAAAGCAACAATTCAGCTTGATTTATCTAAACCTATGAGCCAAGCTTGAACAATCATACAAGGAGACAAACCCAGGCCCAATTTGAAGTGAAGCAACAATTTCTCAGGCAGTCTGGAGATTCTTACCAAACCTTGAGGGCAAACCAGGTGGAAATTTGTGTTAGAGTTGGGAGAACGGTCAGGGAGGATAGACAGGAAAAATCAGGGAGACAGAAAATAAGTATTTGCTGCCTGATGAATGGTCAGCTTCTTTTGACAGCATTGTCTATCTTTTCTTTAAGGGTTGAACAATTTATTTTGCACTTGTGACAGGTTCCCCAGGATCTGAGAGGCACTGAGCAGCATCCTGCATCCCAGTCCTCTAGTGGCCTCTGACACTGCAGGCAGCAGTGTTGTCTTTATAAGGCTAATCTGTGTCTACAGATTGTAATGCATTATCTCATAGCGGATGAAAAAACAGCTTTTCTTCTAGAACAATCAACCGGCTTAACAGGACATTTATATAACCAGACACAAGATTTAATAAGGCCTAAGAGTATGGATATAAGTGGGAAAACACAGGGCAAACTAAGAACTTTTTTTCTGTGACCTGAGTGCATATACTAAAATATTGGAGTCCCTTAATACTTCTGGTGATTTGCATGGCCACCTACTTGTATAGCTAAATCTAAGTCCCTTAAATTATAGGAGCTAATTTATTATTTCAGTATGAGCAGCAACACAATAGCCCTTGTTCTGTCTTGGCTTTGATGAGTAACCTCAGAAAAAGTTCCTCAAATCTCAGTACTTATTTTGCATGAGGTGCTAATAAGACAGCAGATTGTGAGCCATTTGTCATCCTTAGTTCAGGTCCCTCACGTGTATGAGCAGCTCAGCAATGCAGCGGTCCTGTGGACCCCAAGCATTCCTAAAAGGGGATGCAGATTATGATGTATTTTTCTAAAACATTAATAATTAACGTGTCTTAAACTCATTCTGTTTATTATTCTTATCCTGTAAGGAAGTACATGGTTCAGTGACTTTTTACTAAAAACACATTTGATTTCTTAATTCCAAGGAGATACCTGGACTTGTTTCTACCCAGTTCTGATTTATATGTTGATGGTTTCTACTGAGTGTTTAGTAAGGCATATTCTAAACAGCTCATGTGGGTTTTAATGTCACATTATTTTTATTTTCGGTATTTGTCTACGAATAATATGTCCCGTGGCCCTGCAACTCAGTGTGTTTCTGAAGAGTGGCGGCAGCATCCCTTGGGATGCTCTTTGCTTAGATCAGACGCTTGTGGCAGCAGATTACAGGACAGTTGGAACGACAGCGTTGCCTACCAGAGTGTTTGGTTCAAGTCCTGGCTCTGCTGTGCACCCTGGGAGGCAGCAGGTGCTGGCTCAAGTAGCTGAGTCCCAGTCATCCATGTGGGAGACCAGGATTGTGTCTAGCTCCTGGGTTTCCCTTGTTCAACCCCAACACTTTGTAGGTATTTGGGAAATGAGCCCAAGGATGGGATATTTGTTCCTCCTCTTTCTCTTTCTCAAATAAATAAAAGAAAAAAAATTTAAAATGAAGAAACAAATGCCCTATTCTTGACATACTGAATCAGAACTTGCATTATTAGGCTAAAAACAGAGTGAAGATTTGGTTAGCATTGTTTGAGATCATGATTTTATGTTTGAGATTGACTTACCTGTGAAGCATCTGAGAAAACACAGGTGTCAAACTTTCACTGTAGATTTACAGAAGACCTGGGGCCATTCACAATACATGGGCTGCAGCAAAGTACGTTAAGATCTTTGTTTCCACATTATTATTATTATTGTTATTATTGTTTTTGTATCTGGGGTTAGGGAAAAGAAAAAGGGAGAAGCCCCACCCATCCTCCCACCCATCCCAGGTCCCCAATGTGGGGCATGTTCTGAGGGCACACCACATGCTTTTAAAAAACTTTGGCAAGACATAGCCAGAGCTGTGGCTTAGCAAGAAAAGCTGCTGCCTGCTGACCCTGCATCCCACATGGGCACCAGTTCCAGTCCTTACTGCTGCCAGTTATGTGCCTGGAAAGGCAGTGGACATTGGGCCAAATGCTTGGGTCCCTGAACCCATGTGGGAGATCCAGAAAGAGCTTCTGGCTTCTGCCTGGCCTAGCCTCAGCTTTTGTGGCCATTTGGGGAAATAAAGAATCTAATGGGAGACCTTGCTCTCTTCCACCCTTCCCCATCTCTGTAACTGTGCCTTTCAAATAAATAAAAATAAATCTTAAAACATCTTTGCAGGTCAATTTCTTTCGGTGCAGCTAACATTTTATCTAGTATTGCAAAGAAAACTACAGTCTGGAGTGACCTATGTTTTCAGGAAGCATATTCTGAAAGAGCAGGCATTTTGTGCAAATGTTGGAACTAGTGGTATAGATATTTATATATGTATATCTATATATATATAAAGTGATCAGGACAACAGATTCATGGGTTAACTGAAATTTAGACATTTATATAACTTGCTTATGCTATTAATTTGAGTTACTTAAAATCAAGACTAGAGAATCTACAGGATAGTTTTCCGAAATGTATAAAAAGCATTGGAATGCCAATGAAGTAGAGGACTACATGTCCAGTTCATCGATAGCAAAATTTCTCTCTGAAATTCTCATGTTCTTTTGGAAGAACATCTCTTTTCAGTAAATGTTGCATTTGCACTATGTTTACTGAACATTTAGCATTCCAGTTTCTCCAAAATTGTGAGAGCCCCTAAGTACTTGCTTTGTTTAGTATGACAGAAGTTGAATAAAGACTCTAAAGATAAATCCTAGCGTTTTTTCTAAACATGAACAACCTTTTGTAATAGCAGAAACAAAGTAGGAGCAGCAATAATTTCAAGCTTGATTATATCTTTTATCATTCCACTGCCATCTATTCAAATGAAAGCTCAAGATTTATAAATCACAGCTCAGTCTTTGTTTTGATTTTTCTTCCTAAAATGCTAGATTCTAAGTTTGTGGTTTTTTTTCACGGAAAGACAATCTAGGACTGATTGTTGATTTCTTGACTAATTTTTCATTTCTTTGGTGAGTTGTCTTGTTTAGCCCATTTCCATTATGCTAATTATTCCTTAGCTCCAGTCTGGAAAAAGTTAATTGCTACTTTAATGAATGCATAAAATAAGCTGAGAACTATAGAACTGATCTTATTTAAAAGTTGTTTTTATGGAGCAATTGAGATGATTTTAAGTAGCTCAATGTGATGCAAAGATTCACTTTCCCTTAAAATACTTATTGACATGTTATGAAAACTTTGCTAGACATGGAATGAATAATGAGTGCTGGGAAACTAATCATGAAGTATAAACTCTGTGATAGTTGAAATGCACTGCTCTGATGCTCAATATGCCATGTTCCACATGTGGCAGAACTGTGATTTACTGCTTGGTCACTGAATTATATGCCCAGAATATAACTGACTCTGCCTTAAGATAGCATGAGAAGAGTTGAGTTTTTATCCAAATCTTAAATATCTGTAGAAAATGTTAACACAGAACATGCTTTGCTAATTATCAATAACAATTCTGACACGGAGAGATTCTCTTAAACATGTCATTATTTCCGCACAGATGACTATTTCAACTTACTTTGAATGCAAATGTTGAGTACTTGACTGAGTTTCTAGCTTACGCACACCTGAACTCTTCTGCAAGAGAATCACGTTTAGCAATTGTCATTGCTAAATTGGATGGATGTCTCACTCTCAATAAAGCTATGGAGTCCAACCAAACATTGTGAAACCTCTAATTAAAAAAAAAAAGTCACTCAGTAATCCACCAGTCTTTGGAACCAGTATGTGCCTCCTAGTTTTTGGTGGCATTGAGTTGAGACATGTAGCAACTAACTCAGTTGTGATGGTAGCAATTTGGCAGCTCTCAGCGTATTGATATGACTAGTAGATGTCAGTTATGTATTTATTGTTTCTTTGAGGGGTACAGAAGCAGAGAAACAGAGCGTGTCATCTGCAGGTTCAATCCCCAATGTACCACAACTGCTGGGACTGAGCAAGGCTTGTGCTATGAGCTGGAAACTTAATCTAGGTCTCCTGGATTTTTTGAATCATCAGATTAGCCATTATCTATTTATTGGATTCTCTACAATATTGAAAGTGGTAGGCACATCTCCGATTTTGAACTACTGACTCTCTGGAAGGGCACCTGGCCTGAACATTCACTAGTTGTAAATACTAATCTATTTCCTCAAGCCTTCCGCTCTATGAGAGTTGCTTGAGCCTACAGGAGGGAGGTCACAGGTGCCAAGTAACCTGACAGTAGTTTTAAATGGTTTGGGTCACACCACTACAAGGAACATTTGAGAGCATTTTACATTTTAATTACTCCCTTGTTTCTGTTTAAACTTTGGCCCCAGGAAGACTCTGATCTTCCATTAGGATTCAGAGTTTCCAAGCAAAAACGTTTGGAAGGTTTGAAGAAACAGACTATAAAAACAAAGGAAGATAGATAGCAATATCTGTTTCTGGAAGTCGAGTATGAAAAGCTAGAAACATAATTCTTAATCCAAACATTATCAAGGAAAGAAAGTCCATTTATGATCCTAACCACACTGAAGGGTACAATGAATAATCCCAAAACAAAGAAGAAAAATCGAGTAACCTTAGGAATAATTTTCCCTCTAGACTTGTTCCATGGTGGAATTCTTTTTATAAAAACAGGTGATCAAATAAAAAGTCTTGGACACCCAATTTGATCCTTGTATGATAATAGTTTTCCTCTAAAGGAAATGGCTGTAAGAACACTGGCGTGACCACTTGCCAAGGCATGAGCTAGATGATCCACAAGGCTTTTCTGTCTTGAATTTCTTGACCCTGGTATTCATAATTTTCCCTGCTTCCCCCCCCATCACTTAATGCAACTTCTGGAAACTTGTGTGAAAAAGGCCTATGTTGGAAATAGCTTATTAATTGATTGCAGAGGGAATGAAAACTGCCTATAGATATTCTTTTAGCGCCTGCTGTATTCCAGTCTCTATTCCAAGGTGAAAGTTTAGCACCATAACTCCTAACAAACCTAATGCCTTTGTTGAAATATATAGGAGTAATGTATATATAGCATGCTTGATTCTTTAACCCCTCAGTGAAAAAAAAAAAAAAACTTCATTATATAATAAATGAGAGGGTGCAATGTAAGAACCATGACACTCAGGGTGATTTGTGCATTCACTAAGCAAAAAGTAATTTATAGGAGTCTTCAAAAAATTTCATGAGAAACGCATATGATTGGAAACAATTCGTGGCTTTCACATTTTTTTTACACCAAAATAAACTTATCTTTTCATTATTTTCTAGGTGCTTTTAGAAGTACCATCATACTGTTGCTATCAGCTTCATGTTCTCACTTTGCAGATTATGTGGCTATGTTTATGCACAGAGGGCAGAAATGAAGAGTGAAAATGGCCAATAGGCCCATTTCTGTCCTATACAGGTAGCATCAATGTGTGTACTCTAATACTACCTTTTTAAAAAAATATGAAATACAGAATTATAGAGGGTGGTATGTGTGTGGTAGGGGGAGAGACACATTGAGAGATACCGTCCATTCGCGGGTTCACTCCACACACAGCTGCAAAGACCAGGCTTGGGCCAAGTTCAAGGCAGCAGCCTGGAACTCAATCTTGGTTTCCCATTACTTGGTTTCTATTACTTTCCCAGGGCATTGGCAGGAACTGGATCAGAAGTGCAGCAGCTAGGACCTGAACGTTGCTCATATTGGATAGGGGCATCAGCTTAACCTACTACGCACAACATTGCCTCTCTAATATTTATCTTACCAGTTGGAGGCAACAAGAATCCCAGAGCCTGGAATAAAACTTTTCAGTAGGTAGGTTTTGTCTGGATATACTCAGGGTACAGTCCTAGAAGCACTACAACATCCACATGATGCAAATTGTGCTAGCTGTTGGTGATGGCAAGAGAGCCCGTGGAGATCATACACTCAAGAGTTGTGCAGTTTTCAGGAGGTCGTGGACACAGCACCCAGCCACTTAGGACGCAAGTCAAAGTCTGGACTTACACTGTGAACAAAGCTGAGGGCTGAATGTCTCAAACTTGACCATGGGATGTTATAAACTATAAATTTCATGAATATTGACAAGTGGCTGTAATATATTAAAAGTCTGGTAGAGGTAAATGTTTTTCTCTTCCTGAAAACATCAAAAAAATTGCATTTACGAGTGAACTTTATAAAATGTTATTTGAGAGGTAGGGAGACAGAGTCCCCAGCTGCTGGTGTACTGCCCTAATTTCAAGGCTGGCTAGGGCTGGGCTGGGCCTGGCCAAAACCAGGAGCCAAGGATGCAAACTGTATCTCCCACATGGGCGGCAGGGTCCAGTTCACCGAGGCCTCATTGCTGCCTTCCAGGCTCAGAACAGGTGGGAAATTGCAAGCCCGAGATGGCACTGAGGCCTGAACCCCCATTCTGATATGGGTTGGATGCACCTTAGTGGGTGTCCCCTGAAGGGCGAATTCCCTGAAGTGAGAAGTTAAGACTATTTCTAATTTACAAATTTAATACACGATTAATATTGGGTTTCAAAATGTTAAATTATGTGTCAAGATACTTAAGATACTGCATGCCAAAAAAGAAAAATCGCCGAAACAGTTTTCAAAGTACCACTCAGTTAATTTTGCACAATGGAGTTGGTACAAGTTTTAATGTCTAGAAAGTGGCCCTCTCTATGCAAGGTACCTATCCTGAGACCCCCTGGCAAATGTCGGGGGTCTTGGAGAGTGCTGACCCTCATGTTAGCACACTTGCTTTCAGTTTCATCTGAAAACATTCCCATGTAGCCCCTGCTACCTTGGAGAAAATGCTTCTCATACAGTCTACATGTCAGATCCTGTTGCTTTTCACAAATTGTTTTTGCAAGGGCAGTTATTAAGTTGCTTTTTAAGCTGAGAACAGGGGAGCTGAATCTGCACGTGCATTCAATCTTTCCAGTTTGAAATTCATTTTACTTTAACAATTGGATTTGCAACAGCATTTCCCCAAGCGTCCTCCACCAGAGGACAAAGCATTCTAACTGTCACACAAGCATGCCTGAAGCCTCACTAGTCACAATCCATTTGTGAAATTAAGGTCCCTGGGAAGTCAGAAATAAATAAATCCATTTCATCGTTGTTTATTTGAGTTGTTCACAAACTTCACTTGGCTGAGGGATTTTTTTTTTTCTGGTAAAATATTTAACATTCCAGGGAATACTTTGGGAAATGCTGCCGCATACACTGATAGCCATATTAATAACTTATTCGGAGTCGAAGGAATGTAATTACTGTATGCTGGAAATCAACAACGGTCTTACTGGGGGCCATGACTGTGGGGGTTGTGAAATCAGCCGAGTCCATCCTCGCCACTGTTTGGGAAAAAGAAAAGGCGCAGGAAGCATGGCATCCTGATTCGGGTAATTTCTGTGGGACCACCACAGCAAACGCACCTCGGTGAGCATGTCTAAATGGGTTTCAAGCCAGCGCTTGCCTGAACGTCGGAGATAACAGATGTCTGAATGTTGTAAAAATCAACACGCAAGGGGCTACTGGCAAACCCAGGCTTGATGCATTATTTGTTATTACTTGACAATCAGAATTTCACAGCTGAGCTATCTCATAGGGGAGAAACCGAAAACAGATTCACCGACTTTTCAAGGTCAGAAAGCTGCTGAGTGGGCCTAGGAGCCAGTTCTGCTGCACTCTTATTTTTCTCCTTGCTGTGTAAATGGAGACAACTGACATCTCTAGGATGGTTCACGTTATTGTTCTTTAATGAGTAAGAAAACCAAATGTAAAGTTCAGCAAATCATTCTTGGATAGCAAATCAATGACAGGTTACCAAAAACGCTCTAGATTGCAGTAAAAGGAAAAATGTGACACACAGATATTGAGTTCTGGTGTCTAATTGTCATGCCACCTAATAACTAATTAACTTAATGTGAAGCTGTGTTATCCGGTGGGGCCATTCAGTTACCTGATTACCTGTTTGTACATACAACCCTTTCTGGAAATAGCATTTGGAGAAGGCTTAGCAGATGGTTCATCAGCGAACACACAGTCCAAGTTAAAAGCACCATTTTCACCGACTAGGAACCAACAGTGAATCAAATTTATAGAAAAGTCTCCCAAATCACGTTGTGTGTTTGCAAAACCAGCAACTCCTGTTGAGTCCTTGAAGCATCTTACAGGGAAACATTAGTTTCGGTGCTTTTTATTTGCGGCAGGCCGCGTGGGGTGGGGTGGGGGAGGCTGTTTCCAGGTGAAGATGCTCATCTACACGTTTCTCGGACACCCGGGCGGCGGAGCGGGACGGTTCTGGAGTCCCCTTCCTCCCGCGGCGCCCCGGGCCAGGCGCCCGCTTGCAGCCCACCCCTGGGAGTGGCCTGAGCCCCGGAGTGCAGCCAGCTCCCAGGTCGGTGGTGCCGTCTCCGCGCAGGCAGCCCCGGGCCGCCTGGGCAGCCAGCCTCTGATAACTTAATCTCGGTGCCAGCCGGAGACGCGAGGCCTGTGGTGTGCAGGGATCCAACGGAAGCATCCGAAGAGCCCGAGGAGGGGACGCCTTATCGCTCACAACTCCTCTAGACCAAGAGAGCAAAAAAAAAAAAAAAAAAAAAAAACCAGAGCAGAAGCCGCAGCGCCCCCCGACCCCCCGGCCTCCCCGACACGTGGGAGGCGGCGAGCTGCGTCCTCCACGCAGCCCGGGGCCCGGTGGCCGGAGGTGACTCTCCTGCGCTCCGGGCACCCGGGCTCCCTTCTTGTAATGAACTCGACGCGCGTCCCGCCAGCCCGGCCGCCCCTCCCTGCGTCCCCGTCTGGCGGCGGCGGGGGAGGAAGGCGAGGCTCCCGGGGTGCGGGGGGCGCGGGCCGGGTGACGTGGGCGCCGCGGCGGGAGGGGCCGGCCGGGGGGCGCGGGGCCGCCTTATGAGCGGCCGGCGGGGGCGCGGGCGGCCAGCACACGGCGGCGCGTCCGGGAGCAGAGCCGGCCGCCGGCGCCCTCCCGCCTCCGCCGCCGCCGCCCCGCGCTCCTCCCGCCCCCTCTGCGCGTGCGGCCGCGGCGCCCTCGCTCGCTCGCTCGCCTCTCTCTCCCGCTCGGCTCCGGCTCGCCCGCCCGCCGACGCTTCCCAGGGCGCCCCGGCCTTCTCGGCGCTCCCCCTCGGGCACCCGCCTCGCCGGCCGCGGCCCCTGGGCTGTGCCGGTGTGCGCGCCTCGGAGCAGAGGGTCGGGGGGTCGGGCTAGGAGCTCACGTTTCCTTCTCACTCAAGCAAGGCACAGGAGGGCGTTTTGTTTATATTCTGCTCGGGTATTTTTTTTTTTTAAATTTTTTCCACTCCCGTTATTTTATTGTTTTTTTTCTCTTTTGAACTTATTTTTTTGGGGGGAGGAGGGTTGCTCTGGGCATCGCTCTGCCCAGTAGTTGGAAAGGGCACTGGACTCGGGATGGTTCGCCTGTCACTTTGGTTGATAGCAGCCGCTCTGGTAGAGGTTAGGACTTCGACTGATGGACAAGTAAGTGGAAAATAATAACAATACAAAAATCAAACCCAACCTTTCCCCATCCCCAAAGTTCCTCCCCTTTCCCCGCTGGTCTTTTCCCCCTCCTCCACCCTCCCTTGTTATCTTCCCTGCCTGGAAGGGTGTTCTTTTTTGGGGGGAGGGGGTAGGGGTGTCGGGAAAAGTTGAGGGTGGTCGGCTTGTCCCACCTGGGACTAACCTTCTCGGCGGGACGGGGAGCCACCCGCAGCCCCTCCGCATTCTCTGTGCGCGTCTGGACGCATGAATGAAGTTGTGGGCGCCGCGTTCCGGCGTCCCTGGGCTGCGGCGGCTGCAGCGTGAGCCGGGCTCCCGGGGCTGTCTCTGCTCCTGACTCACGGCTTTTTTCGGGCGGCGGGAGGCGGGAGTTGTAGGAAGTCCTGGGGCTGGACAGGGAGCAAGCGATCCGGTCGACACGTGTCCTAGGAGGACCGCGGCGGGGCTGGAGTTTGACAGTTGGGGCGGGGTTGGGGTGGGCGGCCGGGGACGTTTCCTGTCCGGCGTTTTTCTGGGCTGAGGTTTGGAGGAGCTGGCCGCCTCCCATCCCCCGCCAGGGGCACAGCTGCTCCTCCCCCTCCCCCCTTAAAGCCGAGTTGAGTGCCGGCCTGTTCCTTTAGGGCCCTGCCCCCATTAGACCCAAGGTGAAGCCCGAGGGTCTCCTAAGCGCCCTTGGTGGGGGCTGGGACTGGAGAACCGCTGGCTGCAAACCCCATCGGCGCAGGGCCCTGGTGCAGAATCTTTTTTTTTTTTTTGGAGTGAGATTTGCAGCTTCTCCGGTGTGCCTGCCCTGGCCTTAGGGGCACACAGCAGGGGTTTCTCTAGTTGATGGGGGACCTACCACCTGGTGAAGCAGGCTCCTTTCTCCCTGTGCGACTTCACAGCCTTTTTTTCTGGCATCCGGGCTCAGGAGCTCAAAAGAGATCCTGAAGGGTCCGTGTGTAGTTTGAATGGCTTTGTCAGTACTAACTTAAAGTAAAAACTGGCAAACAGCCGTCTTCTCTCAGTAGTTACTGAATTGGCTTCCTTCCCAAGAGCCTTGTCCACACCAAGGTGCCGCCTTCAGACTGCAAACTCCGGCTCCAGCGTCTCCTGATTAGCTAGCGCTAAAGAAGCAGGAGTGGTGGAAACGAGACGCACCGGTGATAAGATGAAACCTAGTAACTGTTTCTTTTTCTTGCCCCCCCCCCCCCTTCCCTTCCAGGCTGGTCCTGAAGAAATGGTGCGCATAGGTAAGCTTCATTCTCACATGTCGCTCTTATCTGAGTTGCAAGTAGAGAACGCAGCAAGCTAAGCGAAACATTATTTCTGACAGTTTTCCCTTTGGTGGGTAAAAAAATAATCCGTAGTCCAGGAACATTTCCACTCCTCACTTCCTCTTCCTGGACAAGGGCTGCGCTTTGCTCAGGTTACACTGCAGTGATGTGAAATCCTCCTGCTGTTGGCCTTCTGGAGCATCAGTTGGTTTGTGCCTTCCTAGGAGCCAGTGGTATGTGCTTGGAGGACAATGAAAGGGCTGCAGGAAGACGCGGAGGAAATCAGCTTGGGCATCCACTGTTGTAGCCTTTGGAGAATCAGATCAGATTTGAGTAAAATGTTACAAAGAGGGCCAGCGGGATACAGAGCTTGGCAAGTTTTCACCTAAACGTTTTCTTGCTTTGATCGTATCTCTGATTCCATTTTCCTGAAAATAATTCTAGTGTGTGAGGTGCTGTTAGCTCTTTTGCAAATAAAACTCGAAGCTTCAGTTCTATGCTAAGGGGACTAATAGTCCCATTTTATGGGTGAGTAGACTGAGATTCAAAAGGGTGTAAGGGAAATGTAACAGAACATTCCAAAGTCCATGGTCTTTTGAGGAGTTAATTGTAATAATGTATTTCTGCTGAGTGTGGAGGCTGAAAGGTAGCAAGACGCCAGGCTCCATTCAGGGTCTCTTATGCACACCTGACTTGGATTACTTGGAAATATAGACATTTTGCTTTTTGGTCACGTGTCAGTTCTGTATTTGCCGGGTGAAATCCTTAAGTCTTTTAGGAGGAAAGTTTTTATTACTGCCGTTATGACGAGTAGCATGTCGTGGGCCATTTGCTAAATGCAAGGCAGAGAACGGGCTCATTGCTTTCTGTGAATGATGGCCCCTTCTGATGCCTACAGCTGTGTAAGGGAGGGATTCCATCGTGCCTCTCTCCTGGAGGGGGGCAAGGGGTGGCTGTATGGCTACTTGCTATAGTAGGAGGTGGAGATTCATGCTTGTGTACTGATGGAAGGGGGCCCTGGGGTAGGGGTGGGGGGCAGAATAAGACCCAGAGGTGGGTACTGATGCTCCTTAACTTACAGTGGCCTTACATCCTGAGAAGCCCAGCCCATTGTGAGTTGAAAATATTACAGGGATGATGTATTTTTAGCTTACCTCGTTTGCTGAGCACCCGGACTTGGCAGTGCAGTAGACTGCAGCATTTGTAGGGGTGAGTGGTTTCCCCTCCTCCTTGGGAGTTGTAGCTGCTGCCACTGCCAGGCGTCGCAAGGGAGAATCGCAGCGTGTATCATGAACCTGGGAAAAGATCAAAACTTGAAATGTGAACCACAGTTTCTGCTGACGGCATATGGCTTTCACACCATCGTGCAGTTGAAAAGCTGTCTGTGCGTCGCGTACCACGCTTGAGCATATGTCACGATGCTTCTTCCCACTCAGTGCTTAACTTTGTGGATCACAAATCCAAGTGTAGACCCGAATGGCAAGATCAGAACCAGAGCAGAAAGGGACTCGGAGCGAAAATGCTGCATCTACAAGGAGAGGTTTGTCGCTTGCAGTCACGAGCATTGGACCAGCAATCTAAATCTTTTTAAAGATTTTGTTTTAAAAAACAACCCCCCAAAAGTGAATAAAGCTGAACTACCTAAGTTTGAGTATTTCACCACCTTTGCAACTATACCTTGAAATGTAAAATGTAGAAAAAAAAATTTTTTTAAATTTCATTCTACCAAAGTAATATTCAAAAAAAGGAATGTATTCCAGTCATCACATTTTGTAACGATTGTTTTTCATTTTACGGTTGTGAAGCTGTAGGGCTTTTCTCCACCGCTAGCCCTCCATCCCTGTTGTCCCCTCTGTTTTACACTGATACAATCCTTCAGCTGTGGTACCAACTCCAGCATCTACCTGTGTTGTGACTTCATAGGTAGAGTCTAGTATCTTGTTTTCAAGGTACCTTTGACAGTTTTCTTGGGGATCTATGTTTAGAGATGCTATGATAGCATCTTCAGATGGAATCTGGATGCTCTTAGTGCGAGGCCTCAGAGCGTCGGTGTAGTCAGTTTGTCAATGCTAATTGCTCTCAAAGTCTTTTATTTTGCAGGGGATAAAAACAGCATAGCTGTGCTTAAATTTGGCAGGAAGGACACGGGTCAGCCCCATGGAAAAAGTAGGACAGGGAGTTAGTGAAAGATGCGTTTGTCACCGCAGTCCTCTTTCATAGGCTTTATTGCTTTACCTTCCTTTTTATTTACTGATTTCAAGTTGATTAAAGAGGCAAAAAGAGTGTAGACTTTGTTTTCTGATGACAGAAGTGTATCCATCACTGGACCTTGGGCTATAATGACCCATGCAGCTCTGAGGGGGAATTCGTGAACATTATGTTTAAGAAAAACTTTCCTGCACTGGTGGACTTGTCAGCCCTGTCCCCATGTGCCACTGGTGGATTTGTCAGCCCTGTCCCCATATACACTAAACCTGGAGGCTTGTTTCGCAATAATTGATTTAAAGGTTGTTTTGTATAGCTGCATAGAGGTGAGAAGACTAGTAAGATTTTTTTTAAAGATTTATTTTTAGTATTTTTTCATTGGAAAGGCGGATATACAGAGAGGAGAGACAGAGAGGAAGATCTTCCGTCTGATGATTCACTCCCCAAGTGAGCACAACGGGCCGATACTATGCTGATCCGAAGCCAGGAACTTCTTCCGGGTCTCCCACGTGGGTGCAGGTTCCCAAAGCCTTGGGCTGTCCTCGACTGCTTTCCCAGGCCACAGGCAGGGAGCTGGAAGGGAAGCGGGGCTGCCTGGATTAGAACCGGCACCCATATGGAATCCCGGGCGTGCAAGGCGAGGACCTTTAACCACTTGCGCCACCGCGCCGGGCCCGACTAGTAAGATTTATAGATTTTATTTTTATTGCTAAAATATTGACCAGAGACAGTTCCATAGTTATGAATGATTTCTGGACAGTTTAATTTCTCAGGAAGGGAAAAACATCCATTAGAGATCAACCCAAATGGTGTGGAAGTTAAGTTCCCAACAGTGCTTTGTGTTGAACCGCAGATACAGGTGGGGTGGTCCGTGTCAGTGCTCGCCTTGCTGCTGCCGTGCAAAGGGAGTGCTCTGTGGCAGTGACACCTGCATTAATACAGGGGTCATAGCTCACATCCTTCCACCCATTTCATGCCGCGTGCCCAGCACTCTGAACTCACAAAAGGTAACCACTCTCCTGATTTCTAATAAGCTAATATTGCCAGAATTTTGTAAATAGAAATAAGGACTTTTTCATTATTTTTAAAAATTTATTTATTTCTATTGGAAAGTTAGATTTACAGAGACAAGGAGAGACCGAAAGAAAGATTTTCTGTCTGCTGGTTCACTCCCCAAGCAGCTGCAATGGCTGCAACAGCCAGAGCTGAGCCGATCAGAAACCAGGAGCCTTTTTCCAGGTCTTCATATGGTATAAGGTCTCAAGGCTTTGAGCCATCCTCTGTCGCTTTCCCAGACCACAAGCAGGGAGCTGGGTGGGAAGTGGGGCCGCTAAGACACGAACCAGCATCCTTATGGGACCCCTGCAGTGGCGAGGGGAAGATTTAGTCATTAGGTAATTACACCAGGTCTGTTAGACTCCCTTTATGTGTATCACTCTTTCTCTGTGTGTCATGGGGAACACATTTGAAGGTAACATGATATACTACAGCCTTTAAAAAAAATTCCTTATGGGAGAAGTCAATTTCTTATGGGGCAGGAGAGAATGTACAATTATCCATCATCTATGTGGTGTCTCCCATGGGATATTTGCTGCTTTCTTTCTCTTTTTATCCAGTGGGAAAATACCTTCATGGTTTGTGGACCATTATGATTCACCCTAGAGAAAATGGGCAAATAGGTTTTGAATCCTGACCTACCTCTGTGCCTGTTAACTTTCTACCAACCCGTCTTCCTGCCTATACATATATTTATCCATGTTTGGATGTGTTTGTAAATGTATGTTTCCTGAGAGCATTCGTATATTTCTGGGGTATTATCAGGCAATTCTTTCATTTCTAGCACAGAATACGGCCCAAGTGGGATGCCAGGGGGGATTGTGGGCAGCTGGCTGGCTAGCCTAGTTGAGGAGGCAAACTGGCTCTACAGCACTATATGTAGTGTAAGACATAATCTGAGCCCTATAGCAATTGGAAATTTGTACCAGGTAAGATTTGACTCAGTACATAAATTGTCCAATGTTGTGACCTTAATAAGTCAAGTTTCCTACAATTTTTTGGTGCTTATTTAGTAAACATGTTTTTTTATTTTTTTAACTTTAAAGTTTCATTTATTTGCTTGCTTATTTATTTGAAAAGTGACCGCAAGAAAGAAAACATACACAGAGAACTTCCTTCTGCTTGTACACGTCCTAAATGCCTCTAGTAGCTGTGATTGAGGCAGGCAGGAGCCAGAAACTCCATTTGGATTTTCCGTGTGCATAGCATGAATGCAGGGGCTGGAACCTTGCCTACTGCCTTTCCAGGTGTGCACCAGGAGGAAGACAGCTGGGAAGACAGGCCTTGATTGCAGCCACCCAGATGTGGGATATGGGCCTCATTATTGGCAGCTTGAGCTACTGTACTGCCATGCCCATCCCAGTAGATATGTTCTCATGTTCATACACTTGAATAAAAATGATTGAAATCCTGAATCATAAGAGCTTGTTTTCCTTCCCTCACATGTAGAAGCACCTGTTTTTCGCATGTAAATTCCATTCTCTAAAGTTTAAGCCGTTGTGTCCACTAGAGGACCTATTAATATTTGTGATGTCTTTTCCGTCATGTGGTGAGAACACAGACTATAGACTGTGTGGTTTAACATCCTGACCTTAATAGTTTGTCTGACCTTGATGAACAGAGTGTGTAACTCATAGGCATAATGTTACTACCGCAGTCAGACTGTGTTGATGCTTACGCGAGGATTCAGAAAATGCTGCGCCTTGGTAAGCAAGCTAGAATGTTAGCTATTATTCTGTTTGCTAAACTCGTGCTGTATTTCAAAAATACTCTTATCCAAACAGAGGTACTTCATTCTAATGCAGTTTTTTAGATAGGCATGGTGTCATATCTGCTCCCCTAATCTACTGTGCCTTGGACTTGTGAACTATGCAGCCCCTCACCTCACCATGTGGCAGTTCTTGGAGAGTTCTGTTTTCAAGTGTTCTCTCCATGTTGATACTCTGGTAGAGTTTTGCTTGATTATTTGCAGTGTAACAGTTGGAGGTGGGTAGGTAGATAAGGAGGGGTGTAAAACAGTTTTATATTTTGTATATACCAAGCACATGTTTTTTTCATGTCATTTCATCTTATTTGTTGTGATTCTCTCCAATTCATTGAAAGGAAATGCCTCCATTCGTCAAACGTTTCAGATTCAGACAGTGGGCACTCAGTTCACTCAGGTTAAAGAAAAAAAGTTCATAAGGGAATCAAAGTTGGGTGTCGCTGGACCTCGAGTTCCAGTGATGTCAGGACTGTGTCCATCCTTGACTCTCTCCCTCTTCGTCCTGGTTCCTTTCCCCTTTTTCTCTTGGGTTGGCTGTGCTTCTCGGGGTGTGACTGGTGGCCTCTCCAGGTTATGGCAAAAAATGTTGCCAGCATTTCTAGGCTATCTGTTTGTTTTTCACTCCTGCTAAGTCTGAACACCTCCTCTTTGACAGAAGGGCTTTCATTGGCTAGTTGGCTTGAGTCATAACTGTTATCCTGGAACCATTCACTGCCATCAGGGGAGCCAATGTTCTCATTGGCCTGGACTCAGAAATTTTACCCCTGATTTACAGGGACTAAAAGTAGAGTGGGCGTGGCTAACCTTGGAGGAAAACAAGGGGAGGATGAACATGTCACAGTGTACATTGGTACCACAAATGAGAGGATTGGGAAAGGTTGGCAGTTCCAGGCAGGGGTGCCCATGTGTGAGGATGTGGAACCTGTGACCATGGAATGGTGTGTGGGAAAGGGGCAGCAGGTTTGTAAGTGGAATTAAAGTTCTGTTCAAATGAGCTGAAAGTGTAGAGTTGCTCCTAGATTGTCTAAGAGGAATCCAAAGGGGGAGTAAGCTGGAGAGCTGAAGGTGACGTTGGAAGGACTGGGTCTGGTGCCCTGGCTTTGGAAATGCAAGAAGGGAACAGTAAGACGGCGCTGCTGACATCTAGAAGCTGAAAGGCAAGAGCAGAGAGTATTTCAGAGCTTGTTTCAGAAGGAAGCCCTACCAGCACTTTGACTTGTGTCCTGTATGACCTGTTTCAGATGTTTGACCTCCAGAATATGGGATAATTTGTGAGTTTTTAATAAAGTTTTATTCATTTGAAAGGTATAGTTACAGAGCAACACACACACACACACACAGATCTTCCATCTGTTGGTTCATTTTGCAAGGCTTAATCAGGCAGCAATGGAGCCAGGAACTTCTGGTCTCCCACATGGGTGCTAGAAACCAAACTCTCGGACCATCCTCTGCTGCCTTCCTAAACACGTTGGCTGGGAGCTGGATGTGAAGTGTGGCACTCAGGACTTGAACAGGTGCCCATTTGTGATGCCCTTCTTCTCATGTCAGACTATGAGCCAGACTGTTTTATATTTGGAAAGTATAATTATTGTAAGTTTCAGTGAAGAATTTTTTAAAAATGCATTATATATTTGTTATATATCTTCTTTTCCTTCGTCTTTGCCCCTGAGAACAAATGCTGATTTTTATGGCTTTAAATTCTAGACTCAATTTTAAATGAGATCTGTATCAAAAGAATTCTAAGAGGTATGAGAAATAATAATTTGTAGAAGATAAAACACAGCTCTTAAGTCCAGAACTGCTTGTTACTTATTTTTAAGGAACTTTTTTTTTAAAGATTTATTTATTTTTATTGGGAAGGCAGATATACAGAGAGGAAGAGCGAAAGAGAGGATGATTTCTGTCCACTGATTTACCTCCAAAGCAGCCATTTCTGGAGCTGCGCTGATCTGAAGCCAGGAGCCCAGAGCCTCTTCTGTGTCTCCCATGCAAGTGCAGGGTCCTAAGGCTTTGGGCTGTCCTCCACTGCTTTCCCAGGTCACTTGCAGAAAGCTGGATGGGAAGTGGGGCCACCAGAGTTAGAACTAGTGCCTATATGGGATCCCGGGTGTTCAAGGCAAGGACGTTAGCCACTAGGCTACTGTTCAGGGCCCAGGCATTTTTATTTTATTTATTTGAAGGAAAGAGCAACAGACTGGGGGCTGGGGAGATGGGAGAGCTGTTTTAAATCTGTTAGTTTAATCCCCAAATGCCCAGTAACCACACTGCTTGGGACTATGCCATGCTGAAACCATGAGCCTAGAACTCCATCTTGGTCTGTAACCTAACTAGTAGTTACCCAGACACTTGGGTCACGGTCCACTGCTTTTCCAGGTACAGCAGCACAGAGCTGCACTGGAAGCAGAACTCGCAGGGCTCAAACTGGAGCTTTGAGTTTAGGATGTGTGGTTGCAAGTGTTGACTTAACTCCTTGCACCAGAGTGCCAGTCCTGGCAGTGCTTGTTTCAGAAAGTAAGATTGGATGTTAAGATTCTGACGATTGAGCTTCACTTACATTTTTAAAATTTGTTATCCTGCTGCTATTTGATTATTGTAAGACTTGGAAGACAAGACTCTTGGGTACTTTTCTTGAAAACATGCTGTTTCTTTTCTTGAAAAATATCTTCTTACCTGATTTCATGTTCTGGGACACTAAAGAATGTGCAGTTTTTTTTTTTTTCCTAAATGACTTTCTTCAGCATTAAGATTGTGCAATTGCAACCAGTATTTATTAAAAGGACCGATTTGAGAATTGAGAAGAATTTTTAACTTCATAGCTCTTTGTTCCTTTTTAATTATGGGTTTTTGAAATCACAGTATGTTGCTTTTCCAAAAGCTTCGTGAAAATGGGCTTATAGTCACACACACGCACACACACACACACACACTCACCAGAAAGTCACTTCCTTGCGATAAGAGCCTAAAGGGGATGAAGTGAAGGGAAAAAGGGCTTGTCTGGATTCAGAATTGTAGCACATCACAATTAATTTTTAATTGCTTTTGAGAGAAGATGTGTTCCTTTCCTGGTAAGTGTTTACAGCCTTGCTAAACCCTTTGGCATTTGGTGTCGTCTTTCATGTCCACTCTTCCCCTAGCTACAGCTTTCCTGGAGCAGCTGGCTCCTGTCATCTCGGATGAAAGTCATTCTCTTACTCTCAGCTCGGGATTTGGAAATATTATTGTTGGAGCTGCTGCTTTAGCTGATTTTGGAAATGCTACTTTGATTTCTTTCTTGAGACCAGATGCTTGCATCCTGAGAATTTACACCTGCTAAAGGAGATTGCCTGTGTGGACTACCTTTTGGTAGTGAGCTAATAGCTAAGGCACGGCAAGGGACCCATCTTCTAGGTTGTGTCATGGAACATGGATTCTTAAAGTCATCCTGGTAGGTGAAACCCGCTATGTTTATGAAACTGAAGGTCCCGTTTAATCCCAGCCTGGGGTGGGAGTGTAGGGAGAGAGGGCTGAGGGGCGGTAGGACTACCAAGGATTCCAAAGCCTACTTGCCTAGCTCTAGTTACAGATGATGATCACATCAGCTCGTTTTTCATTTACTGATTACATTTACTTGGTTACAAAGGCCAAGTTTTTTGTATAGCTCACTTCCCTGGCTCTCTATCATTAGCTGTGTCTTAGAGGTGACTTATCTTTCTTTTCTTGTTTTTAAATTTTAGTTTTGATTATTTTTGCATAGTTGATTAGGGTGTAAAGGGTCAAAGGCTAGGGAAAAGTGGGTGAGACCATTGTTTCTACATTTTTTTTCCCTTGTTGTATGTTGGGGAGTGGGAGGCGTAAGGGGAAAAGCCACAACCAGCCTCCCAAACACCTTTGCACCCTAGAATCGGGTACATTCACTTGATGCCATCCCAGAGTTTTTGATGTGGGGCATGATCCGAGGGTCCCACCCAAGTGGTTTTTGACAGTTCAACAGTTCTGAATTACTATCATTTTTACCACTCCAAGCATGATGAAAATCCCTCCAGAATCCACTGGCTGACCTAGTCCAACTTAGACTCTCCGTTTGCCCAGATATTAACTGCCAACACTTGGCTGGGATAGTTGATCATTTTGTCTGTCCTTCATCTTCTGCTGTAGGCTCCAATGGACTGCCATATCCTCCATGTGCAACTAGTTTTGCTATCCACTGTTCTAAGAAACTGAAGAGGCCCAGCTCTGATATGCCATATTCAGACCATAGAACCTACAATTCTCTCCATGGTTAGAGTTGTGAGTTCAGCAGTTCAATTGGAGGAATCCCCAAAGAAATTTCATCTGAGGTGATCCCAGACCTGATTGTTGTGTGTGCTTGCCAATACAGGCTCTGGCACAGTCAATCATCCAAATCAGCTTATGCACACACTGGTGGTTTCAGTTGCTGAGTCGGTTCTGTATCCAGCCCTGTCTTCTATGCAAACCAATGGGCGTTGCAGCCTAGCCCAACACTGCTGACGACACACTTGGCCTTTATATAAACCAACAGGAGCTGCAGCCTAGTTGGAGTGATCCCAAGTAACCTCCACCAGGCCTGCCCCCTACCCTGGTTCCTGTGCTTACCTGTTATGTAGAGCAGACTGGTTCAGTCTGTCCAGCATCCCCTTCAGCTCTCATACATGTCAATGGGCATTGAAGCCTAGCTCAACCAAACCAGTCCCACTATCTATTCCACACTGGTGCTGGCAGGTGCCAGTCTGTTTAGCTGTGCTTGCCCCAGTGCTGGTTCTTATGCTCACCAGACAGAATGACTGTTTCCATAACCGGCCTACTCCCACTCCTGGATCTTGAATTCTCCAGGTAGTTCTGCAGTTTAGCTTGACAATTTGCCCCTCATGCCAGCATTTTCCAGCTGCTGCTGCAGCAAAGCCCAACCAACCCACACCTACTGTGGCTTATGCATGCACCACTAGATACTGTCAACCCAGCCTGGCTTTATCCCAATGCAGATTACATGCAGCCCAGCAGGTGCTGCAGCCCTGTCCAGCCTGCTTTGCCCCCAGTCTCAGCTCTGAAGCTCACCAGTGGGAGTAGAGGCCCAGCAGGGGAGACCCCCTCATAGCCCTGTCTGGTTCATCTCCCACCCTTGAAGCTCTCATTCATGTGTGCTGGTTGGGCACTGCAGCCCAGTCTGGCATGGCCTTCCTCACCTTGGCATTTGCCAGTGAGTGCTATATCCTGTCCCGCTATGGCCTTACCCAGTTCCAGCTCACGCTGGTGGGGGCTGCAGCCTAGCCCAGCCCAGCCAGTCCCAGCCCTGGTCCTAATGTAAACCCACTGGTATTGTGGCCCAACCTGGCATGAACCACACACTTTTCTGGTTCTTGGATCTGCCATCCAGGTGATATGAATTGGCCCAGTCTGGCTCTCCCCAGACATGAGCCAAAAGTATGCTGGTGGGTACTGTAACTTGCCTGGTCTGGGCTGCTCCCTGTTGTGGCTCTTACACTCAGCTGCAGGGACCGTGTCATGGTAGAGGAGTTCCCCAAGCTCCTCTATCAGAACCTCTCCCAATGCCAGATTGATGGGTCCATGTCCCAGCCCTACTCAGTCCACCTCCTGTCCTAGCAGAAACAGTAGCCTTTCCTGACTGGTCATCATCCAATCCTGTTCTTACTGTTGGGTGCTACAGCCCAGCCAAGCCTAGCCCACACTCAGTTAGCTCATGCATGGCTCAGCAGGGGCAAAGACTTAGCAGAGCCGATCCTTTACCCACCCTGGTTCTCATGAGCACCAGTGGATACTGGAGCCAAGCTCAGTCTGGTGCACCCCCAGACCCAGTTTATGCTTTTCCGAGGGATACTGCAGTCATGTCCAGACCAGATTGCAGCCCCCACTTTGGCCTTCGTGCTCACCAGTAGGCAATCATACCACAATTAGGTTACCCACTTAGCTCCCCAACCAGAACTGTTCCAGCCACAGATCTCGTGTGTGCCAGGGGTGGATCTCACCCAGCTTGGCTTAACTCCTCACCTGTCTTGGCCTTTGCCTTCAGATGCTATAGCCTGACCTGACCCAGCCAGCACACAGTCCCAACACTTACCTGGCAGGTGCTGCAACCTGGTACTGCTGTCTATTTCCATCCCTGGCTCATGCAAACCAGTAGGTGTGTTAGCCTAGCCCAGCATGATCTCCACTCCACTCTGGCTTCTATACTAGCCAGTGGGCTCAGGTTTGCTTGGCCTTGCCTGATCTGCCCCCTTCCAAAACCACCCAACACATTAGCCAACAGGTGGAGCTACCTTGCCGGACTCCCCAAACCCAGGTCTGGACCATGTGCTCACCAGCAGGAGTTATGACCCATTAGGGTAGTTTCTTAAGTTTTCCCACCAGGCCCTCTCCAAGACCCAGATATTACACATGCCAGTGGGTGCTAGGCCTTTATCCAGCATAGTCTGCCCCCTCTATCCTGGCCTTTGCATGTGCTGGTGGATGTTGTGGCCAAGCCCACCACACATACTGTTTTAGGGTACACATGTAGGTGCAGCAGCCTAGACTTGCCAAGTCTGTTCCCAGCCATAGTACCCATGAGTGTTGGTGGGTTCCATGGTCATGCCTAACTCAGCCCATCACCACCCCAGCTTTTAAGCTAACCAGTGGAACTTGTGATTCCAGAGGGTTAGACCCACATTTCCCCCACAGAATCTACCCCTAGACCTGGTTCTCTTACATGCTGGTTAGTGTCATGGCCCAGCCTAATGTGATCCATCCCCTTTTCTGACACTCACTGTCGAGTACTGGGATCTAGCCCTGCCATATAGAACCCCAGGCTTAGCTTTTGTGTGGGCTGGTGTGAGTGGTCAGCAGTGCTCCATGCTTACAAACCCAGCTCGGGTCTCTCAGGGAGTTGGTGTATTGATCTGACCCACAGAGGGCTTACAACCTCTCCCCTCCAAACCACCAGGTCTCGGTCCTCTCGCTTACTCGCAAGTAGAGTGGCCTTGTCATTGGAAATTCCTCAGGAGTTACTCCTCACCTACAACCTATTCCCACGGTGGTCCTCCCCATATCCCCTTGCTCCTTTCCCTAATCAGTTCACAATCCTTGTGCCCAGGAGTGTGTGGATTCTCCATCCCAGCCTTTGGAAGCCCAGGGTGTGATGGTGCTGGTCCATAGCTCTGCCTGCCCACCAGAGTCCCAAGCTCCTGGTATGTGTACTGGCCTGGCGCCTTACCCCTCCACACACCCAAGATCCAGACCCACTGATGTTGTCCAGGCCTGGTCCACCAGCACTCCAGGACAGCATGCTGACTTGGGACTGTCCCCTCCCCTGTCCTTACCTCACTAAGAGGTTCACTCCACCTACCTAAACGTGAGCTGCCAGGTCCCCACATGCTACACCGCCACTATCCCCTAGCCATTTGCTCATCCTTGGGCCCCTCAGCTGGTTCCACGTGGGAATGGTGCCAGTTACCCAGAGGTAACTTTTCTTTAGCCTTAAATTTCACTGATGTGCTTGCAAGGTGCCAAAAAATTTCATCAGCCTAGAGCTACAATTCATTGTCATCTGACTCCAGACCTACTCATGTTCAGCCACCATACCCAACTCCCTTGCGTGGGAAGTATAACCGCATTGCAGGAGTCACAGGTATTGTAATGTTTCAAGTGCCTAGGGTAGTGTTGGTGTTCGACTGCTCCCGAAGTGCTGTGGTACTGGGGTCTTTTGCACAGTCACTGGAAAACCTGGCAGAGCTGACCACACTACTGAAGACTCGATCTGTTACAATTCTGTTGTGTGATCTTCATTTGTTGGGGTCGTCTAGCTTCCTCTAGGAGATTCGTGTGTATTTTTACAAAGTCAAGGTACTGGTTCTGTGTGGATGAACGTGTAAATGGATGAAGATGACTAGATCCTGGGCACCAGCCATGTGGGTCTTGACCGGCTCTCTGTCTCCCTCCTCCCCTAAGACTGCCTGTCATGGGGTTCTACTGCTAGAGAGCCTGTGTTCTCGTTTATGTTTTCTTTCTCATCTTCTTTATTTCTTACCAGAGGTAAGAGGTAAAGACACTATAGCTCTGCTCCAAATCTGTGGAAGGGCAAGACACCGTTCCGTGGTGCCGTACGGGAGACGCTGTTCTTAGGTGTGTACTGAATGATGTGATATCCATGCAGGTTCTATACTGTAATGTTAACTACCACAGGTAAGAGAAAGCACGTGCTGTTTGTCCTGTTGGTGCGGTTTGCTTCAGTTTGTATACCATTCTCCAGTTGCATCCATTTTGTGGTAGATTTCAGCACCTCATTCTTTCTTGTGATGAGTAACATTCCATCATGTATACACCACATTCAGATACCCTATATTTTTTTTATCCTGTTATCAGCTGATGGACAACTAAGATTCTTTGTCTTAGTTACTGTGAGTTGAGGTGCTATAAACATGGGCATACAGATAACGCATTCATATACTGTTTTCATTTCTTTTGCTATAAATTCCTCAGCGTCATGTATTGAAGACTCTGTCTTTTATCCAGGAAGTGATCTTATCCAGTTTCTCAGAGATTAGTTGATGGTAAATGTGTGGGTTCATTTTTGGAGATTTTAGTCTCCATTGTTCTATATGTCTATTTTTTTTGGTGTCAGTATAAGGGTGTTATTTTTGGTGTCAGTATAAGGGTGTTTTGGTTATGACAGCCCTGTAGTATGTCTTAAAATCTGGTACTATAGTACCACCAACTTCATTTGTATTGTTTAAAATTGTTTTGGACATTTAGGATTTTTGGTGGTTTTTTGTGAATTGTAGGATTGTTTTTTTCTGCTTTTGTGAAGAATATCCCTGGAATTTTAATTGAGATTGCATTGAATCTGTAAATTTGGATAATATTGACAATTTGGTAATATTGATTTTACCGATCCAAGAACATGGAAAATTTTTTCATTTTTTTGTCTTCGACTTGATGTTTTGTAATTTTCATTGTCAGAGTGTTTCACATCTTTGCTTACATTTGTCCCAAGGTAGTTGATTTGTTTTGCAGGTATTATGAACATACTGTTGGTGTGTAAGAATACTATTGATTTCTTTTCAAGACTTGTTTGGGCCCAGTGTGGTAGCCTAGCAGTTAAAGTTCTCATCTTGCATTCTTGATATCCCATACGGGTGCCGGTAATAATCCTGGTGGCCCCTCTTCCCATCCAACTCCATGCTTGAGGCCTGGGAAAGCAGTGGAGGACAGCCCAAAGCCTTGGGATCCTGTACCTGTGTGGGAGACCCAGAGGAGGCCCCTGGCTCCTGGCTTCAGATTGGCTTATCTCCAGCCATTGCAACCATTTGGGGAGTGAATCAATCGATGGAAGTTCTCTCTCTCTCTCTCTCTCTCTCTCCTTCTCTCTGTATATCTGACTTTGCAATAAAAATAAAATAAAATAAAATCTCAAAAATAAGACTTTTCTTTACTTGGGAAGCGGAGTTCCTGGGAGAGAGAGGGAGAGTGCACAAGAGACAGATGGGTGGGTTGCTTTGGCATCTGCTGGCTCACTCGCTGCATGGCTGCAGCAGAGCTGGACCAGGCCAAGAGCGGATAGCCGCTTCTTGATCTCACATGAGAGGGCAGCGGCCCACGCACTGAGGTTGTTCTCTGTTGCTTTCCCAGGCACATTAGCAGGGAACTGGGTTGGAAGTGGAACAGCTGAGCCTTGAACCAGCGCCCATATAGGGTGCCAGTGTCACAGCTGGCAGCTTTACCCGCTATGCCATGTTGCTGGTCTCAGAATGCTGTTGAATTTTCTGTGTTGCTTTATTTTATTCTTCAACTTTGGTAAATTCTCTCATGAGGTTAGTGGTCTCTTAGTGGAGTTTTTTGGTTCCCTTATTAAAAGATCATGTCATCAACACACAGGTGTAGCTTGACTTCTTTCTTCTCATTGGTATTCATTTGATTTCTTGCCTATGTCTCTGTAAAAAAAAGCCTTTTAAATATAGTTTGAATATTTCTTATCTGAAATGTTTGGGTCCGGAAGTACATTTGAAGACTGGTTTTGGAATGTTTGCATGTACTTGATGAGTCATCTTGGGAATGAATTCCAAGTGTAATCATAACTATTATTAATATGTCCTTTATATCTAATATACATAGGGTGAAGGTCATTTTACAGTGCTTGAAATTTACCTTCATTTTGATTGGAATTGTTGCAGTAAGTCAGGTATAAACTTTTCTAGTAGTGGTGTCATGATGGTGCTCCAAAAGTTTAAAATTTTGGAATATCTGAATTTGGGTCTTCAAATTAGGGTTGCTCAGCCTATGCATAGTGACACAGAGCTTTGTTTTCTAAAGTCCAGTGAATTTATGTGTCTACTGTATGTGCTCATATAGAACTATATGTATTGTACCATGTATGTACACATATATAAGAATGTGGTTCTTTTACATAGCATACAGAAGAAGGCTTTACATGAACATCCAGAATGAGGAATTTAGATAAGAAATAATCTCTGACAAGACATTCTTTTGAGTAATGATCAACCTGGTAGTGGAGGTGTGGCAGCGTATTTTTGTAGATCAATTCAAGGTTCTGAAGAAGTCCTGAATGAAATCATAATCTGTTGCCTTCCTGTGTTCTGAAAATGTGAAGAAACATAGAAACATAGAAAACATAGAAAGCAAACATAAAAAGTTGTATGTAAAATTAAAAGATCTTCCACCAAGGAGGTTAACGTGGAGCTTGAAGCTCTCACATAGGCAAATGATTCCTGTGATTGTAATTGTAGTATGGGCCAGACCCCCAGGGTCAGTTCAGGGCTGTCTCTGGGGAAAAGGATGAGGACATGTATGTGGAGACTTTAAAAATTGTATGAAAAATCAGATTAAAAGATAACTTTATGTTGGTGCAAAACATGTTGGAATCCATTATGCGTATGAGGGAGCTTCAACATGTCCATGGGCAGTGGTATTATGGAGCAAGTGTATGGATACTGACACTTTTGTACACCCGATAAATCATGTGAACCCCCCTTCTCCATGAACTTTCTGAAGTCCCCAAGTGCTCGGTGTCTGGCTCATTCCCAGGAAGAAGGATGAAGAAGCGAGTTGCTGAGCTTTGCAAATCTCATGCCTTCCAGACTTCCCAGCCACATAAATCACACTTGGCTGATGAGTGGTGAGTTAGGAGCAGACAGAGGTGTCTGCTGAGAAAATGCATCCCTGTAGAGTAGGTCTGAGTTAGACACGCCCCATGTTGAACCAAAGAAAACAGGATTCTTTCAGTGGAGATGCCCGGATGGTGTGAAAGGCAAGGATGGGATAGTTTTTTCAAGCTCGTCTTGGGTTTTGACCTGTGTAATTCTAGTTCTGTGAACACTCATGGGGATTGTAGAGTAGTGGATAATTTCCTGCTTCCTTCTCCTAAGAATGAGAGGCTCTGCACATGCTTTCCAAGAGGTCTGTTTTAACGATTAGACCCATCTCTTGCTCCTGATAGCTTCCGTTGTGAAACCTGGATACTAGAACATGTTTAATTTATTGGGTAGCAGGAAGGAGAGGAAGATATGTAAGTTTTACAAACCATTCTGGCTTATAGGGGCGTACGACAGTGTGTACAGCATGCTGTCAGCAGTGTCTCAGTGGTAGAAGATTATTCCTTTGTGGGAAGAAGGTGCGTGCTAGTTTAAGATATCCCTACAAAAACTGCTCTCATTCTTTCATTTCTTTGTTCATTGATGCTTATGAAGTGACCTCAGCCTCTGTTTTAGGTTGTGAGGTACTGTCAAGAAGAGAAGGCTTCCTATTCTTACGATGTTTCTATGCTAGAAGGCATAAAGAACCAGCATGCAAGCAAATACAATTGCCAAGTGTGTAGGACATCAGAGGATGCCAAGGCTTAGTGCACAAGGGTGGAACTTGGAGAGAGGATGAGTTTGTTGAAGATCAGGAAGGATCTCAAGAGCAAGGTTGCATTTTAAGCAAAGACCTGGAGGGAATGAGGGAGGGACCCATGCAGCTGCTGCAGCAAGAAGCTTTGGCAGACCAGATAGGATGGATGGAATTGTTGAGAGGTGAGGATTGCAGTGTTGAGCTGCCAGGGCTTTAGAACCATTTTACTTGGGTGGGCTGGGTTCGAGAAGGAATGACATGATGAATACTTGGATTGTGTTGGCTCTAGTTTGAGGATCACCTTCATAGGGTAGAGGCAAAGGAAGGAAAATACTTCTGAAGAGCGTGGAAACTAGTTTAGCGTGGAAGCAGGGAGGGTGATCAGGACCACACTGGACAGCTTTTGAAGGTAGAATAAACAGACTGTAGTAAATGCCTGAGTTTATAGTACATGAGTAGGTAAAAATGATTGCGCCAGTTTTTGGTCTGGGTGGCGAGGAGGATAAAGTTGCCATTTGCCGATATAAAAACTAGGAATGGATTTGGGAGCAGAAAGGTTGGAGGTTTCCTTTTGGAAGTGTTGAGATAAGTTGTGACTCTGTCCACAGGGGGAGGATCTGTAGACAGTGGAATTTACAAAAGAATTGTCAGCCAAAACTTTGGCTAGAGGCGTGTGAGTAGGAGAGCTTTGCAGGCGTGTGGAGCTTAAATTGCTGTGGTCCCTTGTCCGATAGTTGCATTGTTTCTAATTCAAAATTTAAACATGGCATTATTTGCTAAATAACACATCTACAGTAGCATAGGCTAGTATGTATCGACATCTTTTGCATAATCTCATTTAAACCTAACATCAAATCTCTGAGTGTGGAAATTACTGATCTCCAGTTAAAAGTTGAGGAAACAGCCTATGAGAAAATAAAGAACTTGTTCAAGATTCTAAGTGGCCTTAGTAGGCTGCTTTCTGACGCCATGTTAAGTTCTTTATTCGCCTTACGATGCCTTGCTTTGTGGAAGTGGTTGATCCTAATAAATGTGTACTTTATGAATGCTGTATACTAATGCTGTGTATGATTTGGTTTGCTGATTTTGACCTGAAGTCAGCATAATTCTGACTTTTGAGCCTTTATTCATCACTCCTATTACTTACCTCCCTCTCCCCCTCATGCCCCCCCCCCCCAAAACCCTACATTTAAGAGCAATTTACAGAAATAGTTAAAACTATACTAGAGGAAAAATTGGTTGACGGGCTACGGATAAGTAGAACATCATCCTTGTGGTGGCTTTCCTGAACACATTGGATTTTAATTCTGAAATTTGCCGCCCAGACGTTCCATCTTTGTTGAAATGGATGAAACATAGGAGGATGATCTTCAGAATCAGAGTAGTCAGAATGGTGGCTTCCATTTGGTTTCTTGTTTACTGTGTATCAGACCTTCTGCGTGTACCTTGAAATTGGAAAACTGGGGTGATAACACGCACTGTGATTAGAGGATTAGAGATGACATTTCCTCGACCATAGATTGCAAAACCTGGTACTTAATTTGCTAAGTGACAAGTTACTGGATAGCTCATTTGTCATTTCCCTTCACTGCCCTCCAGGAGTTGCTAAATACATCTCTTTTTGCTGATTACCTAATTTCCTCCTAGAAAATGTCTCATTCAGGTTTTAATTTTAAAACGGTTTTTATGCACATTTCAGGGATGATTTATTATTTCTAATATATAGTAATTCATTATTCTTATTTTGGATAACAATTCAGAGCATATTGTTTGGAATTGGAAAAATGGAGCTGTCCTAGAGAGTCAAGGATGTATGATGATTTGCCCAAGTGTAAGGTTTGAGGCATCCTCCTGGGGTGTGGAAGAGTTTCTGCAACCTTCCTAAATTTTCTAGTTCTGTAGTCACTTATGCCAAGCATCGGTGTATCGTCTAGACCTAGACTGGGTCAATTTCCTTCAGTGAAAATGGGAAATGCGCACACTGAAATTGATTACTTGTTCCTTCCTTTGCGACAGTAAACCAGTGGTTGGAGAGTTAGGAAAGTTTTTTTTTTTGTATAACCACATGCCCATGGACCTTGAGTGTATCTTATGTAAGTCAGCTTGAATAGAAATATAGACAAAGCAAATTTTCTGTAGCATTTATTTAATACACATTAAATAAATTCAACTGTCAAGAAGCTCTGGTGCAAAGAAAATCTTGAGTTAGGTGGTGTGGGAAGTATCAGCTTGCATGGGGAGTTTCTCAACCTCAGGAATTTGTAGTTACTTTGGGATGAGCTCCGTCAACCCACATTCAAGACTTCTTCTCTTATTATGGGACTTTTCTCTTATTGTGCTTGCCAGACACTTGAATTCATCTCCTACCGAGACTTAGTTTAAACCAGAATTTGCAACAGGACCCACCAGATACCTGTTTGTAAGGGAGACCAAGCCTTTGGATCTGTGATTGTGTTGGTGCCTCACGCCGCTCAGTGGGAACTGTGCTGCCATTGCTGCCAGCTTCCTAGGCTCACTCATTGAGCATACACCACTGTCTGCCTCATGTATGTTTTCAGCATGTTGCTTGCTATGCACATCTAATCAGTAGAGCTGTTTGGTCTCTACAAATGGCATTTTGATGACAAGGATGTACACAGAATTTGCAGCTTGCCAAAATTCCCTTCATTTGCCTTCTCTACTTTGCACATAATGAGTCTGTAAGGATACAGTTAGAGCAGAGGCTGTAAGTCCGTTGATGGATCTTCTGCTTTAACACTTTGCTGGATGACTAAACAGTTTGAATCCTATGGTTTTTTTTTTAATATGTTAATATACTACAGTTCTGGTTTGGAGATAAATTTATGAAAATTGAGGAACTTTGGGCCCAGTGTGGTCACCTAGTGGCTGAAGTCCTCTCTTTGCACATGCCAGAATCCGATATGGGTGCTGGTTTGTGTCCTGGCTGCTCCACTTTTCCAGCTCCCTGCAAATGGCCTGGGAAAGCATCAAGGATGGCCCACAGACTTGGGATCCTGTCCCCACATTAGAGACCTGAAAGAAGCTCCTGGCTCCTGGTTTCAGATAGGCTCAGCTCCAGTCATTGCGGCTCCTTGGGGAGTGAACCAGTGGATGGAAGATCTTCCTCTCTGAAGCTCCTTCTCTCTGTAGCTTCTTCCTTCTGTAAATCTGGATTTCCCATAAAAACAAATAAGACTTTAACAAAGAAAATCAAGGTACTTTGGAAGCTCATCGTTTTAGGTTTTCCTTTCCATGCTTTCTTGCTGCCTTCTTTGTTTTATTTTTTGTTCACTGCCTTTGGTTTTTCTTTTCAGATTTATTTACTTTTATTGGAAAGGCAGATTTACAGAAAAAAAGAGCAACAGAGCAGGATCTTCCACCTTCTGGTCCACTCCCTAACTGGCCCACCACAGCTACAGCTAATAATATGATCCAAAGCTAGAAGCTGGGAAATTCCTCTGGGTCTCCATGTGGTTCTCAAGGCTTTGGGTCATCCTCTGCTCTTTTCTCTGGTCACAAACAGGGAGCTAGATAAAAATGGAGCAACCAGAGCATAAACTGGCAGTTCCATGGGATGTCTCTGCAGGCAGCTGGAGGATTAGCCACTTAAGCCATCACACTGATGCCAGCTGTCCTTTTGGGTCTAGCAATCATTCTTGGAAGGGGACTATGGTTTATTTAGTGTCTCATCTCTCCCATGAATGTTTGCTTTTCAATAGACATGATATTCCCCTTATCCAAGATAGGGGTAATAAGTTCTGTTTAAGAAATTCAGTTAACATACATGGTCACCCAAAATGTGAGATGGGTTTCTCTACACGTTCATATCCCAGTGGACATTTGACTCAGGCAGGGAGTACAGTCAAATGAGATTACTAGTCTCTCTTGCATAACCAACATTGCCATGTTCAGTTTCTAGATTCTTGCTTCTCACTCCCCCAGTCTTCCCATTTTTAAAATGGGGATTTGTTGGGTGCCGCTGATAATAGCAGTTCTGGATTTGTTTTACCTTCGACCCACATTCTTCTGTTACTGAATCTGTTTCTTTACTTGCAGAATAGGACTTACGTGAAAAAAAATGTGTTTAAACCATTCAACCTTAAACCATAATATATAAACTACAGGTTTCATAGTAGAAACAACATAAGGTAGCTATTTAATTAGTATAAATTGTAGGACTTTTATGTGGAAAATTAAAAATAATCAGAAAACGCTTCTTCATATAGCAAGTTTGTTAAACATTTGTAGCAGGTGCCACTTGTGCTTATAATAATTGTGGGTATGTCTTGATTCTAAGAAAGCCAGATTTAGAAATTATATGTGGAAATATTTATATTCATGGTTTTAAACATGTAGATGCACAATGTCATTTTCTTTAAAAAGCACCGAGTTATCAAGTAAATTCAAGAAAGGAGTTGTGTTCTCAACATTGAGTGTTTATGAGATAATCTAAAAATATTATGCAAGTCAAGGTGCAGTTCTGTGAGGTTGGCCCTTTATGCCTGTGTTATGTCCTCCTGTGGTCTTTTGTTGCACAGGATTCTACAATTCTATTTTTCACCCCACAGATTTACCAATAAAGAGACATAGAGAGTATGAGCTGGTGACTCCAGTCAGCACAAACCTAGAAGGACACTATCTCTCCCATATTCTTTCTGCAAATCACAAAAAGAGGTCAACGAGGGATGTATCTTCCAACCCTGAGCAATTGTTCTTTAACATCACAGCATTTGGAAGAGATTTTCATCTGCGACTGAAGCCCAACACTCAGCTGATAGCTCCTGGAGCTCTTGTGGAATGGCATGAGGCATCTCTGGTGCCAGGGAATACATCTGACCCCACTCATGACCACCAAGCAGGGAGTGCTTCAGAAAGAATCTGGAAAACAGAACCCTTGCAGACTAACTGTGCTTATGTTGGTGATATCATGGACATTCCAGGAACCTCTGTTGCCATTAGCAACTGTGATGGTCTGGTAAGATGCATTCCATTTCATGTGTGTGTGTGTGCGTGTGCGTGTGCGTGTGCGTGCAGGTGATGGGAGGGGGTGGAGTGGGGCTTCCATGTGAGTTGGAAGAGAGAGGGGAAAGGAAGCCTTATTGTGATATTTGAAGTTCAGGGGAAAACATCTTTTTATTTTTTTTTTAAAGTTGTATGCTTTGGCTTAATTTTTGAGACTTGAACACATTCTGAGAAACAAAGATTACTATTTTGGCAATTTAATGTGTGTGTTTTCACTTGACATAACATTGGGGGAATTTTATTTCTGTGATTCTTTGAAAAGTTTCTGAAATGCTTTCTAAATAAGTGGATTTCTCCAAAAGAGCAGTGTTTCACATTTTCTGTGGAGTCCTTGGCCATCTTTCTAAAGAACGTGTTTTGAAAGTGTATGTTAGCCTGCTCATAGAATGCTGAAGTGGAAAATGAGAAGATCCTTGGTCAAAATTTGTCCATATGACATTGCTTGATAAACATGACATGTAGATCTTTCTCCTTTATTTTAAAGTAAAATGCCATATATTGTTTTATTGGCTTTCTGGTTGAGAGCCAGTTGTAGAACAGCCTTCTTTCATTATGCAGATGTGAGATGTTTTCATTTGTTTCTTCAGATACCATTTCATATTTGTGTCAGGGTTTATCCCTTTTGTATTTACTGTTGACTCAAAGTCTTAAAAGAGAGAGAGAGAAAATATTTGTCTTTTTGAGGGATTCCTGTTTCTCGGGAGATCAGGGCTATTGTCACTCCCTCTGAGAATTCTCAAAAATATTACATTCCTTATTATAGTTACTCCGTTGTTTTCCTGATCTTTCAATGACACCTTGAGTATTCTGCTCTTACCATTTCTGTGAATGGACCCAGCCCACTGAAGTTATGCTACATGTTCTACCAAATACTGGTAAAATTATATTTTAGGCTATTTTTGCATTACTGACTCTGGATGTTTGTAAGGCTTTAAACATTGGTGCAGAAAACTGTTGCATATGTGCAGCTGGTTCAAGTTCTCAACCTGAGCTCTTAGTTTAGGATCTGAATCTTCAAGCCTGGAGCTAGACTGTCTTGCTGAGTTTGAAGACAAAAGAAAAGTCTTGATTTTTATTATGCATAAAGGCTAAATATATCAGATTGAATGAAGTCACCAAATTAAAAAAAAATAAATTATATGACAAGATACCCTTTTATTGCACTTGTGAGTAAAAGATCTTGAGTATAAATCTTAGTTCAGGGCCTGGCACAATAGTTTAAATGACTATTGCTTTGACTGAAAGCATGGGCATCCCATATGGGCACTGTTTCATGTCCCAGCTGCTCCATCCCACTTGTGGCCTGGGAAAGCAGTGGCATATGGCTGAAAGTGTTGGAACCTGTGGGAGACTTAGAGTGGCCCCTGGCTTTGGATTGGCTCAACTCTGTCCATTTGAGGAGTGAACCAGCAGATGGAAGGTCTGTCTTGTTTCCTTTTCTGTATAGATTTGCTGTTGCAATAAAAGTAAAATCTTAATTCAGTGTTACAATTAAAAAAATTTATTTTGTTTTACTTGTAAATTGGATGAAGGAGGAGGAGTAGAAAGAGAGGGAGAAGGAAGGAAGAGAGGGAGAGAGAGACAGAGAGATCTTCCCTTCTCTGGTTCACTCCCCAAGTGGCTGCAATGGCAGAGCTGGTTTAATCCAGAGCTGGGAGCCAGGAGCTTTTCTGGGTTTCCTATAGGGGTTCAGCAGTGCAATGACTCAGGTCATTCTCAGATGCTGGCATTGGGGGTGCCGACGTTACCTGGCATACCATGTCAGCCAAATGAAACAATTTTTAATCAGAGAAGAGTGGCCCAGAGCTTGAGTTTGATACAAGAAGAGTTTATCAGGCAATAGTAATCATATAGACTTGCTTACATGGAGCTTGTTCTAAAGTTTCCAGGAGGAAGAAGGCAGCTGCTGCTGGAAACAGGTGCAATATTATGGAGAGCTGATCAGCTGAGTGGAAAGAGTACATAGTGGCTACTCTCTTGAGATGACGAATGGATTCCTGAAGTTGCAGAGTTATATCAGACAGGGTGACAATATTAGCTAATGAGGATGTTGAAATTTTGGCTGATCCGTTGATTCCTCTACCCTTTTCTTTAACTTGTAATGTGGGGATGTAAGCTGAGCCTCTGGACTTTCAGGAGAAGCAGGTATACACTGAGATAAGGTAGGGGCCAAAGATTAATTTGATGGGATGTAAAGTCATCGCCCTGCGACGTACTGAAGCTGTTACCAAATTCAGATTGTTGCAGTGGAAGGTACCTGCTGTTACTACTTCTTATTTGAAGAATATGCCATTGAAGCCCTACTTGGGTGGAAAAGTTCATCTTTTTGGTTGGGCTTATTTTAGATGGGTGTAGCAGGGACTTTATTGATCTTTCTTTATTTGCCTTTTAAAGTTGTTTTATGGCAGGGTTGGGGAGCAGCCATAGGTATTTATTTGTCATTAAGTTTGGAGACTTCATAGCGTGGTCCTTTCCAAGGAGGACACTTTTATCTTTTGCTCCCTTGTAAGATGCCATGGGAGTTTGAAATGTGTGATAAGTGCAGACACAATAAATTAGTCTTAAACAGAATGCTGTTAATGAAAAAAACAATGCAACTCAAAGTGTGCTCCACGAATCCAGGGAATGAAATTGTCTAGAACAGATTCTGGCTGTTTGATGCTTTCTGCTCTGTGTATTGGGCTTGGGTGTATATAAACAATATGGGATTGATGATTTCTATTTTGTCTTATTTCTGTTACATATTTGCTGTTTACAGTGAAAGCCAGTCTGAGACTGACTGGGGACAAAAAGAAATACTTCTTTATCACAGATACTTTGAGAAGCACTAAATGTTATTTAGTTGGCTTTCCCTAGTGTGGCCATCAGAACTGTGATTGAGATAACCAGGTTGTCTTATCTCAGATGACTTAATGGATAATCACAGGAATGAGCCTTTAATTTGAGCTTTATTGAAGCGGACAGAAAAATGCCTCGAGTGACATATCCTGAGTCATGGTCTAGAATGTAGATGGTCTAGACATGGATCTACATAAAAACTAAAATAGTATGTGGTGGGTTTGTGGAATTAGTAAGGCGCATACCCAAAGTAGTTGGCAGCAATTGTTACCTTATGGCGTGACTGAGAACAATATCTGTTCTTGTCCAGCGCCGAGCCCTTCCAGCTCTTGTCTGGGATTATCACTTAGGAGTGGTTGCTGCTTCTTTACCAGCTTTCTGTTGTTGTAATCTGTTCTACATATGGGAATGAAAGTGTGCTATGCAGGCATAGGGTTGTCTCCACTTTAATACAGCATTCCATCTAGAACAAAGCTCTGCTTCTCTGCCCAGCCGCTACATTGGAACCAGAGCCCCAAGACTAACATTATGTTCCTGACACTCTGACTTTGACGTGCCCATGCTTCTCTCTGCAGTGTGTTCCCTTTCCCTGGGGCAGTGATCCCAGCTGCTGACTGCTGAGGTGTGCCTGCAGCTCATTGGTGGGGGGATATGGACACACCTCCCTCTCTCTGCCTCTGTACTTCTGAAATGAGAGTCTGTGGTGAGAAGTCGTGATGATGGCAGGCATTTTACACACTTGTGGGAAGATACTTCTGGCTGAGAATTCCACCTGAAAATAGTTTTCTCCTACAGTCTTTGCTGTTATTCAGTAAAACAATAAATTTCCCCTGTGAGTCCTGGCAGCTCACAATCGTATTTTGTGGTCTCCAAATTTGCCAAAATAAGGGGGTGTTTGGATAGCAGGCTTTATGTCATGGGTTTCTTAATATAAATGGAACTGGTTTTCTAGATTTCTAGAAAAATATTGCTTTGTGGATGTAGCTGGAATACCATGGCAAGGAACTGGCTGGGAACACAACAACTCACAGGCTGCTACAATTTGAGGATTTCCTCACAGGATGGTTTTTAAGATCACAGGAATTTATCTGGGACGAACTTTTTCTCAGCATCTTTTAAACATTTTAAATTCTTTGTTCAAATGAAATCACTGGACATTATCTAATGAGTTAATACAGAAAATGCAGAAACTCAGGGAAAATCTGATTAAAGCATAGGTGCATGAATCTGAGATGACTGGACAAGGTATAGCCATAGTAATGTAAACTGCTCAGGGATATGAAAAGAACAAATGAGAAACTACTTTTCCAGGGGTTTGAATGATGGAAATTTTCAACAAAGATGTGGGAAAAAAAGGATGAAGACTGCAGGGTACAAGAGCGGAGAGGACAGACACACTGGTGCCCCCAGCTGCATGGGGCAGCCAGTTGCCCGTTGAGAGCCACCGTCTTAGCACACTGAGCTAGGAACAAATTACCATGCACCTCACCACTTGCAATGTTAGCTGCGAATGAGTTCCACAATTACTCACCGACATTTATTCCAGCCTGGAGAGTTGGTTGGGGTCTGAGCGACTGCAGCCTTGGAGCAAGGAGACCACATTGCTTTCTTCCCCTCCTCCACTGGTGATGAGCACTGTACTCCTCCATGGAAAGCCATGAGACAACCTTCTGTTCTGTTGCAATTAGTGTCATAGAGTCAGGGCCATGTGTGGGGAGAAGGATGAACTCCTGAATCCTGCATCTTGGGAGTTTGGGGACTTTAGCCACAAATTGATACTCCTGTGAGCCAGTGGGATTTGCCTTAGGTTCTAGAGCCTAACCCCAGAAGCAGCCCATAGAAAGATCTGCTGCCATTTTGGAAGACCTGTGCAATGACTGCACTGTATTGTGCAATACCAGGACTGTAGCAGGTCTTTCTAAATCTCTTGCTGCCGCATGAAACTGCCCAGTGGACACAAGGAAGAACCTATTGGCATTCTGCTCTCTGGATCCATACCCCCTGGAATAAAGTCTCCAGTATGCCTTGCAGTCTTCCTGTAGAATTGAACAGTTTCAGTTCCCATCCTCAAGTCATAGGACAAGGGTAGTTGATATAATAAGCCACAACACTCTCTTGGCAGGATGTTAGAACGATTCCATCTTTATCAGAGTCCCAGAACTACCACAGCTGTTGTGCTACAAGCCCTGGTGACTCAAGCTTGCCATTAGGACAAGTAGGCAGTCACCCGGTCTCAAAACCAAAAGCAAGACACACTCTGTCCCACACTAGGGAATCTGACACTGAACTCTGTGGACCAAAAATACACATTCAAACAAACCCTATACGTCTAAAAGCCACACTTCTATCCCTACAGACTGCAGTGGACTAGAATACTGTGTCATTTACATTGATTAACACACAGTCAGTCACCCAGAGACTGCATTCCCCAAATTGTTCAGCAAGCCAAGTGATAGCCTGACTTCCATCTAAACCTCCATGAAGAGGAAGGGATGAATAGCACATCAACGTTAGGGCACAGGAAGCATTAAGAAACAAGAGATAGCATGACCCCTGCAAAATGTTAGAATAACCCCTTTGGATTAGAGCCTGAACTGCAAGAAATCTGAGAAATGACAGATACAGAATAAAAATAACTGTAAGGAGACTGAACAAGGTGCAAGAGAACATACATAGATTCAAGAAATGAGATCAATGAGTGATACGGATGAGGTATATCTGAGGAAGTGGAGCTCATTAAGAAGGAACACAAAGCAACTTTTGAGATGAAATCCTTTTTTTAGAAAAGATTTATTTTTATTGGAAATCCATATATACAGAGAAAATGACAATGAGGAAGATATTACAGCCAAGAATATACTGTCTAGTGACGCTATCCTTTAAAAGTGAAGGAAAAGCAAAGCATTTTCCTGATAAGTGAGCAGCAGCAAACCAACATTACAAGGAATTGTGAAGAATTTCCTGCATTAGGAGAAAACGTGAAATGCTTGTCGCCACAGAATTGACAAGCACAGTAGGTAGAAAGAAACATTATCCGATCAATAGAATAATATGTCTTGGCTCTTACCTGTGGATACTACCTTGAATATAAATGTTATAAATTAACCAATCAAAAGACTTAATGTTGGATGAATGAATGAAAACCATGAGTCCACTATTTACTCCCTACAAGAAACTCACATGAGAAGCACACACAGGCTGAAAGTATAGAATTAGAAAAAAGGTATTCCAGGCAAATGGAAATCAAGTCAACCATAACATTCCTAATATCAGATAAAACAAACTTCAAGTTGAACATTGTAAATGGGGATAAAAAGGAACTACATGTTGATAAAAGGTCAACTCAGCAGGAGGACAGAAATTATAAATATGCACTCAATACAAAACCACTCAGAGCTATAGAATAGCAAATATGATTAGACCTAAAGGGAAATGGACTCTGATGTAATAATAATGGGTGACTTGACCACCCCGTTGTCATCAATGGATAGATCATCTAGACAGAAAAGAATGTTATCAGAGTTGAAGCATACCATGGAAGTGGAGCAGCTGGGACTTGAACTGGCAGTCGTGGGATGCAGGTGCTGGCAGGTAGATGATTAGCTTGCTACACCACTGCGCAAACTCCTCAAAATATGTTTTACTAAACTCTATTTGCAGTGATGCTTAGACATTTCTTTTTTTCTTATTTTCAATTATTTTCTTTTAAAATTCATACCCCACATGTAAGGGGGAACATGTAGAATTTGTCTTTTTTTGAGTCTGTAGTATTTTACAAAATAGTTGAGGGACTGAATTTATCTTAGAGAATATCTAAGGATGTGAACTTGGAATAAAGTAGGAAATTGGAAAAACTAAGAGTGTTTTCAGTTTTTTTCTGCATAATAGTTATTTTGTAGTCAGAATTACCCCTGCTGATCTATAAATACCAGCTGTCTTTGCTCATTATTTTATGTACATTAATTTGATTATGATTTATTTCCCTAATTCCTTTAAATTGAATATGGAAGATTTTTAGAACTTAATAATGTCTAAAATCCAGGAAAGAAATAAGCATGTTGCATGTTTCTCTCTGAACACACTTGGGGAAAGGGAATACTTTTGCTTTCTTTGGCCTGATTTGTAGGATTCCTGTTGTCAGTGCTGTGAGCCTTGGGTGTCATAATGAATGCTGTTTTTTAAAGGTAAGAAATTCTTTAAGAACTACTAAAATAGCTCTGTTCATATCTCAAATAATCCATTTTGGATAAATTATTATTAGCACAAGTCAGAATTGATATGGCGACCTTGTGCTGATCACTGCTGGAGCTCTCAGCATTGTTACCGGTCAGTCCAGGCTCAAGGGTCTCCGCTGGAGCTCTGTTACTGGTGTGTCTCTGGAACGCCTGACACAAGTTAATAACACATTCTGCGTGGTGGTTTACTGATGGTTGAGGTGGATCCCTGAGGTAGGGAACAGGGAGGAGTTCATGCAATAGCGTGGTCAGACTGCAAGGTAGAGTGATTGCAGTGCCACACAGCACGCAGTGAGAGCTGTGATGATGGGGGTCTCATCCCGCCTGGGAGGGTAGAAGAAGATGAATCCAGAGGATCGGGCAGACTCAGTTGTGTGTGAAAATAATCAAGAAAAGCACGGACACGGCTGGAAAGAGTAGGGGCACTGCGCCTTTGGAAAAGGGCAGTGCGGGTGTGTGAGGGTCAGTACACAGTGGCCTGAGGAGTGGGAGCATATGAACTTTGTAATATTTAAAATGTATGCACAGGAGAGCTGGAGCCTTGCTGGTCCATCTGCACTCATGTCAAAGGCCAAAGTTGAAAGGTGGGTGTATCCTGCTGTTGTTACTGAAGACTGAATTCACTGAACACCGTGTGGGTGTCGCTGTGGCTGCAGGGACACCTCGCTGAGAAAGAGTTTTGCCTCGTTAGTTTGCTTGCATTTCTGTGTAGGAAAGTTTCTCTGAAGTCTTGATAGGCTTGTTTCAGGAGTTTACACAAGTGCTTTAAGAGTAGCCCAGTTTTTTTTTTCTTCCCTCCCTAAGTGTTTCTTCCTAAAATTTTACCTGAGAAAATGATAAAGTTTGGTTTTGGAACTCATTTCCTCTCCATCATAAGGGTTCCTCATCCTTCAGTTTGTGGAATTTAGTGCTCTTGTTTATTAAATTTCCTTCTGTGACATGATTTGAAAATTAGTGGAAGATGGCCCACGTGTCTAGGTTCTCACCACTCCATGGGAGACCTGTATGATGCTCCTGGCTCCTGCCTGGTCCAGTGCTGGCCACGGCAGCCATTTCGGGAGGGAACCAGCTGGAGGAAGATCTCCCCCTCTTATTTTGTGAGTCTGCATTTTAAATATATAAAATAAATCTCTAAAAAAAAGTGTTGACTTTCTTCACTCATCTTCTCCCTGGTTGTTGTATCCACTTTTAGGTAGGAGATATTGACATCTTCAGCTGTTATCACAAACTTGACTCTTTCTATCAATTTTGCTTCATATGTTGTGAGCTCTTGCTGTGTAAGTATTCACAGTTGTTTCATACATATGCTTTATTAATATGCACTATCTTTTATAATTATTGATTTGAAATCTTTTTTTATTAGTATCAATATTAATAACCCTGCTCTTTTGGGTTGCTGCGTGAATGCAACATTTGTTCACAGGCTTCTAATTTACTTGCATTGTGGGCGAAGTGCCTTGTAAATACTGTATAGTTGAATTGTGTTTTTATGTTCTGAGCTTCTTGGCATAATCATGTCTTTCATCAGCGTTGGGGAACTTTTGCCTATGATTTCCTCAAATATTTCTGCTACCTGTTTTTCCTATTCTTTTGGCATGCTGAGAGTCTGTATGTTTCCATGCTGGTGTCTGGGCTCTCTTGTTTGGGTCTTTTTCCTACTGTTTCTCAGATATGATACTGTCTTTGATTCTTGTTTTTCATGTCACTAATTTATCTTCCTGCTTATACGTACTTTTGACTCCTGACGGGAAATTTTCACTTCTTGATTTATCTTTAGAATTCATATCTGTTGATATTATCATCTGGTTTATACATCTTTTTAAAAAATATCTGTCTATTAGAGAGAAAGCGAGAATATGAATCTCTGCTTCACTTCCCAGGTGGCTGTGGAGGCCAAGGCTGAGCCAGGAGCTTTATCCGGGTCTCTTATATAAGTTGCCGGCACCCAGACACTTGAGTCCTCTTCTTTTCCTTTTCCTGGGCTGTTAGGGAGTTTGTCTGAAGTGGAGCTTGAGACCTAACCTGTGCTCATTTGGGATGCTGTCATTGCGAATGGCTGTTTGTCCCACTATACCAGAATACTGTCTCTGATAAATTGTTTTCTTGAGTTTTCCCTTGTCTCCTTGTAGTTCTTTGAGGATCTTTAAGAAGCTGTTTTAAAAATCTTTGCCCAATGGATCCAATATATATAGTTCAGGCGATATATATAGTTAGGTGATTTTATGTTCTTTGAATGGTCCGTACGTTCCTGTCTCTCTGTGTGCCTTATGATATTGTTACACACTGAACATGTCAATGTAGTAATGTGGTGGTTTCCCTTGCCCAAGGGCTGCTCTTATTTTCCCCTCTTTTTATTGCAGGCCTTTTCTGCTAGGAAGGTTGGCCTCAGTGGTAAACATCAGGTCTTCTCCGGAATTTCCTGAGTCTGGACTGCCCCTTACAAATACACGTTGAAGTGCCAATTTCATAGTTGCAGTTGTTTTTAAAAGAGATTTGCTTATTTATTTAATAGGTAGAGTTACAAAGCGAGACAAAGGCGGGGGAGGGAGGGAAGATCTATCCATCTTCCTTCCACTGATTCACTCCCCAAAATGCTACAATGGCAGTAAAATGGCTGCAGCTCAGCTGGTCCGAAGCCAGGAGCCAGGAGTTCTTCCCAGTCACCCATGAGGATACAGGAGCCCAAGGACTTGGGCTGTCTTCTGTTGCTTTCCCAGGTGCATTAGGGAACTGTCTCAGAAAGGAGCAGCCAAGTCTCGGGCCAGCACCCGTATGGGATGTGTGCACTGCTGGCAGCAGCTTTTCTTTCTGTGCCATAGTGCTGACCCCTAAGCAGTTATTCTGAGTGTCCAGTTCACCGTCTGAACCCTAAAAAGCAAAAGATAGCAGTAACATGGGCCAAGGAAGCTGGTGGTCCTTGCAGTTCACTCCCACCTGATGAGTAGGGCTTTTTCCAGCAGGGAAAGGAGGGGCAATAGCAGTGACCACTTCTCCGCTCTTTTGTGATCAGAATCGGTAGTCAGGGACTAATATTTGGAAGGCAGATATCTTTTTACTTAGTCTGGCTCTTGTGAATTTCATGCCTTGAGTCAAGGCAGGCAAATCGATTCCTAGTGTTCTCATCTTTCTTGAATCCCGCGTGTGGAGCCTACACGTATGAAGTGCTTAGAGTATGTTGAACGGAGTTATTTAGTGAGAATAAACAATTCCCATCCAGGAAGAGGAGCAATGACCACACTATTCTAAGTGAAGACTTTGAAAGTCAAGCGTTGAAAGCCAAGCCATTCATAAAATGGTTGTGGGAAATGACTCATGATGGAAGTTGTCATAGTGGTTAGAATTAGAAAAACTTAGACTGAGTCTCCCCAGTTGAGGCCTCTGACCTCCAGCAGAGTGTCTGTCCTTCAGTGAAATGGGGAGGGTCATACTGGTTGAATCAAGGCTTTGCTGAGAATATTAATGTGTTTTTGTTAAATTTTTCCTGTGAACCAAAATTTTATATATTTTAAAGATTTTCTCTTTTAATTATTATTTTATTGTTTTGTAATACAGTTCCATAGGCTCTGGGATTTCCTGTTCCCCTCTCCAGGTCCCCTCCTCCCCCACTGATTTCTCCTCTAGTATTACAGTGACGGTCATAGGTCCATCCTTCCGCTATTCAAGTACTTTTCGACATTGTAGACAAGGATGCATTTTCAGAATTACAGGGTGATGCCAAGATAAAAGGTGATTGTTCCTCATGTCTTCTTCCTTCTATTTTTTAAATTTGCTTTAATTGGTCTTAATGTTCTGTGGTTAATAAGAATAATGATTATGTTTAGAAAAGAAAGTGTACTGGAGTTACCCAGCTAAATAGTGAACTGACTTGTCAAAGCTACAGTCCAGTCTTCCTGAAGGGAGGCCTTGGTGAGCACCCTTGTCAACTGGAGAAATGCCTGATGCAGGACTGCTTTAGCATCATGCTGGAGGGCTGCTTTAACCTCTGCTGCCTTGGAAAAACCACAAGGTTTGAACGTGGACTACTTCTCATGGTACTTATGTAGAGCTGGCCCGGAGGGGGAACTTCTCCTTGGGTGCTGCTTGTAAATGTGAAGTCAAAAAACTTTGTTCCACTGAGATTATTCAGAGTTGTTGAAGCTAGAATAAGCGTGGTTGGACTTTTACTGTTGTTATTATAATGCTTAGCTTCTGTGCAGTTGGTCATTCAGTACACTACAAAGCAGACAACTTCTGTTGTAGGAAACATCTCCCTTCAGTGGAATGATGTTACCTATACCCTAGTTGGGATGGAATTAACTAGGTACATATTTTAGCTATAGAATTCTTCTTTAAATTTGGGTCAGTTTTTGTTTATTTTTATACAGGCATGAAAAGAGTGCCTGTGTGAGTGTGTGTGCGTGCATACACATGAAACAGAATAGTGACAACTCCTCAGTGCCAGCAAAAGGCCAGGGTTGGGGCAAGGTCCAAGGTTGGGCCCCACACACTCTGTTTCCTAGTAATTCACCCCAGTCTCCCATGTAGGTGACAAGGATCCAACCATGTGAGCCCTCACCTGTTGCTATGCAGCTGCACACTGGCAGGAGACTGGAAACAGGCATAGAGCAGAAACCTGAACCCAGGTATTTGATGATAATGGAATGTAGGTGTCCCAGTGATGTCTCACCAAATACCCGTCCAAATCAAAGATTTTAAATTATGAAGCTCAGAGTGAGATCGTTTTGGGGGGTAAAGACATACATGGAGTTAGGCAGAGTGCGTGCTGTTGTTTGGAGTCCTCCCACCATTGTTGATTTTACATATATTTCCTTGAGAGTGGATAATATGTAATTTTGTCTTTTCTACTTAGTCCAGACTTCCCCATGAGTAAAAGTGCAGTGGAGTCAACATTTATTACACATCTGTGAAGGCCTTTTTGGGGCATGAAGATAGAGGTGGCATGTCAGGGTCAAGGTTCTGACAACTGGAAAATGAATTTGTATCCTTGAATGACATTATCAAAGTTGGACTGGCAATTTTGGTGGAGTTGTAACTAGCTGATAGGTGTTTCAAACCCAATTTAAATGTAGGTAACTTCTGGAAGGTTTGTATCTTATTGGTGACCCGCCTATGTGTAGATCTTAACAGACTGAGAGGACTGTGCTGGGGTGTCATTAAGAATGTAGGGGGACCCCCAACCTATGATGCATGTGAAACCTGAGAGAAAATACTGAACAGCACTTAATATGAGAGCTTCCAGATGTTAAGCCCGGGAAACATTTTATTTAGTGTTATCTGTAAAACATGATGCTTTGAATGTAGTGGTTGGAATCTTGGGGTAATACTTCCTTTGGGCATGTAGGATATTTGATCTTGCATATAATGTGCCAATTTTCCTGTCTGGTTTCTTGCTACCCTCATTTTGCATACCAGGCTCTGAGGATGGTATTAACCAGCTGCCAGGAGAAGAAAGCTTAGCAGGCACAGTGATGTAGGTCCTGATAGAAATCACTTGCCCTAAGATCTCTGGATCTGTTTGGTTATCTGTGTCTCATTGCTACCTTTGCTTCAGCCATGTTGCCAGATCCAGACTTAGTGAACAATGATGAAGTAAGGCTATGGGGGTTGTGTTGTTCCTGCCCTCTAACCATGGCTCTAGTTTTTTCTTTCTTTTTTTTTTGTGGGGTGTGTGTATGTGTGTGTGTCCTTTTAATTACATAGTAACTTTAAAAAATGAAAAACAAGTAAATCTATGAGAATGATTTGGATTTTGGGCCGCTGTCACATTATATTGTGCTTCTTTCCCATAGTTAGAAAATAAGGATTGAATTAGACCACCAGTTTTTTTTTTTTCTAATGAATTTATTTAGAATGCAGGGTAACTGCGAGAGAAGGAGAGGCAGAGAGATCTGTCATCTGCCAGTTCACTCTTAAGATGGCTCAAAAACCATGTCTGGACCAGACCAAAACCAGGAGCTAGGAATTCTGGTCTCCCACGTGGTAGCAGGGTTGTCAGGACCTAGGTCATCCTTTGCTGCTTTCCCAGGTGTGTTAGCAGAAAGGTGGATCAGAAATCAGAACTGGAGCAGACTGGACTTGAATTTGTCCCCTGATACGGAATGCCAACTTACAAACAGCAATGTGCTGCGTGCACCATAATGCTAACTCCACGTTAGTGGTTCTTAGGGGTCAGCTTGTTGGATCTTGCATTTGAAATGTTTTGTGAACCAGAATAAATATGTAATGAATGATTTTTCCTGCTTTTTAGTAATTGAAAATATATATCCTAGTGATCGCACTTTTGTCTATACTGATTCCTTTTGACGGTTGCCGGTAAATCATTCCTAAGCAGGGCTGCTCTGCGTTACTTGAGGAGAGTGACAGTCATTGCATCACTGCCTCCTCTGGTCACTGTGGGCCAAGAGATGCAAAATTAGGAAACTCTTGGCTGGTAGCTTTTCATGTTCTCATTCAGAACGTAAGTTATCCTATGGATGCTACATTTCTAGCCAAGGAAGTGATCAAAGCATTCATTATTCAAAGAGGTCAAAGTTATTAATCATAGGCTGAAGTAGAGCCTGTATACACCATTGTTTATATTTCCAAATGCTATGACCTGGTTATTTTCTGAAAGCTGTTTCTCTCCTTTTAAAAGCGTGTGGTGTGTGTGTGTGTGTGTGTGTGTGTGTGTGTGTGTGTGTGTGTGTGTGTGAAGAGTGACAGAGAAGAAGAGAGGGAGAGAAGTAGGTTGAAAAAGGACAGAGATCTTTCTTCTGGCTTATTCCCCAGATGGCTGTAGCATTCAGGTCTGGGCCAAGCCAAAGTCAGGAGCCAGGAGCCAGACACTAGACGCTGCATCCTGATCTCTACACGGATGGCAGGCATGTTATCAGGAAGCAGACATTAGAGTGCAGCAGTCCTGGCTTGAGCTGCCTCTCTGATAGGACATGCCGACACTGCAAGTGATAGCTTAACTGGCTGGGTCACAACATTGGTCCCTAAAATTCAGTTTTTAATTCTGTAAATATGAGTAGGTCCTAACTGCTTTTCTAGTTTTGGGATATTCTTTAACTTAACTCTTCCTATGAGATGTGAAATTAATCAGTGCAAGGAGGAATATTTTGTTTTAAAAACCAAAGAAGGGCCCAGCACAGTAGCCTAGCAGCTTAAATCCTCACTTTACACACACTGGGATTCCATGTGAGCACTAGTTCTAATCCCAGTGGCCCCACTTCCCATCCAGCTTCCTGCTTGTGGCCTGGGAAAGTAGTTGAGGATAACCCAAAGCCTTGTGACCCTAAACCTGTGTAGGAGACCTGGAAAGAGGTTCTGGGCTCCTGGCTTTGGATCAGCTCAGCTCCAACCGTTGTGGCTACTTGGGGAGTGAATCAGCAGGCAGATCATCTTCTTTGTCTCTCCTCTTCTCAGCTTATCTCACTTTCCAATGAAAACAAGTAAATATTAAAAAAAAACAAACAAATATTTCCTTGTATGGTCTGTGTGGGGAACGTCAAGTTTCTCAAAGTCAGATTTTTTTGGTCAGGTCTGTTGAGGCAGCCGTTTCTGTGGGAGAGTCTTTTCATCCACTGCATTTGAAGCAGATGCAAGCAAGAGCCGGGTATCCTTGTTTTCCACACGAGGCCTCTAAGTGCGGTGGCATCAGGTCACTGGAGGCTTGTGCAGCAGAAATTCCTGCCTGATGGAGTAGGTCAGCAAAGGGGCCTGGAAGTTTGCATTTCTAACGGGGTCTCAGCTAATGCCAGATTCTATCGCAACTGTCTGTTTCTTATTTGTTGTGCAATGATATTGGATACTGGTTTCTTAGCTGACCTGCTTTCTCTGGTAAGGAATTTCAACTTTTTTTTTTTGGTCTCTAATACTGTCTTGGCCCTTGCCCACTGCTCAGTCATAATCTGAGGCAGATTGGCTCAGTGACTTTGACCACAGATTGGATCACCTATGCACAAACAAAGCCTCTCTGTGTACAAACAGCCGAGGGTGCCATCTCCCAAGGCAGTATTCTAATGTGAAACAGAAACTTGGTGAGCTTGCACAAGAGGCTTTACGTATCTGATCCTTGCTTGTCTTGTTTGATTTGGTCAGAGATTTTCCTGATGATACGTGGAGTTTTGAAATAGTTACTAGGTGGCCATAGTTACTAAGAAGTACTTGTGAGACTTCAAAGGCGTTTTTACTTCCACGTGCTGGTGATGGGGGATTGTGCCGTGGGACACCACAGAGGCCCTGGGATCCTCAGTTGCCCCGTGTTTTAACAGCCCGGGACTGTCTGTGCACATCCATGAATCAGCCATGTGCTGTATCTATACATCAGCCTTTATTTCATGCTTTGCTCAAACCACATGCTCCTGTATGATTCTGTGGCTTCAGATGACTCCTAAGTAGTGACAACGCTTTTGTACTCTTTTGTATGGCTGGCCTTGACCATTCTTCTTCTTCTTTTTTTAAGATTCCAACTTAGGTGTATTTATTACTGCATGTGCAATATTTTGATTTGGATGTCTGCATATAATAAGGCCAGATCTGAAGTTTAATGGGACCTCTAAGTTTGAGCACTGTTTTGTTAGGCCAAAAATGTAGGTTTGTAGTAGTTTGTTTTGTTCCTTATTTCTCCTATCAGATTCTTGGTTCATCTTGAGTTTTTCACTGTATGATGTTTGGAATTATTTTATCTCTAGTGCTATAAATTATGTGTTAATAATTGTTGTCACTACCCTGGAAACCGCACTAGACTGTTACCTGGTCTTTTTGGCCTAATTCTTGCCCCTCCTGCTCTTTTACAGGAGTTGATGTGGCATTTCTAAAATTGACAAATTCCTGTTTAGAAACTCTCATGAATGTCCCATTAAATGCCTGACTTTTGACCATGACTTTTAAGGTTTTATGTTAATTACTCTAATAGTTACTGCACTGTATGTTCACCTAAAGAGATTTTGAAATAAGCAAGTACTGTATCGTATCCCAGACATCCATGTTCACGTGGACTTAGGCAAGCCTTGGCATAAGGAGATTCAGTGCTCTTCTGGATGATTGCAATAGAGTTGAGAACCCTTGGTCTCTTCAGGAAGCCCCTCTCCCTCTGTCTCTTCCCTGTCTGTATACACATCTATGATGAAACAAAGGTCTATCCAATAGCCCGTTGAGTGAGATATAGTGTTAAGCTGTACTAGTTTATTGTCATACTACCATGGATTGGGTAAATTCCGAAGCTTGGAGTTTTATTCCAGTTCTGTAGTTCAGGAGGTACCAAGTCACAGGAGTATATTTGGGGGGAACCGTCTGGCTGGCCGAGTCCTGAGATGGCACAGGGCATCACATGGCCAGAAATCACACGTGATCAAATGTGCCTCTCCTGACTTTTTCTTGCGAAATTTTTAGTTTATTTTTTGAAAGGCAGAGAGGCAGTGATATAGATTGCTCAATTGATTGAGGGGTTGATTGATATTCCTTTGTACTGGCTCATTTTTCAAATATCTCTAACAGCCATAATTGGGCTGGGCTAAAGTCAGCAGTCAGCATCTCCTGCCTCCTGCATTAATGACAAGGTCCAATAAGCTGAGACATTGCCGACTGCCTGCTTAGGTGTCTCTTAGCAAGAAGGTGAGCTAGACATTGAAGCCAGGACTCTAATTTGAGATGCACATAACCCAAGCCACGATAAAAACCCACTCATCTGTCCCTTTGTGTGTATGTTTGCACTACTGTTTGATAGACCATATTCAAATCATAGCACATGTTTAATCAAATATTAAGTTTTGTCATTGGACTTTGAAACTGAATATTGAGTAGGAAAATTTGCAGTCGCAAAATTCATGACGATATTCTAGATGGCAAATAGAGATGAGCAGTGGTGAGGGAACTGAGCCTGACACGCATCTGGGTGCCTCACTTCAGCAGGTGAGTGAGCTGCATCTGACAAGGGAGAATCTTACGTGTCCAGCCTTATCCTCTGCTAAAGCTGCTCATCTCCATCCACAGTAGCTGCTTATAGCTTTAAATAGCACAAGCCTGCTTGGTCTCTGCCAACTTTACCCAAGCCAGCCAGGGTTACGCTGGGGCCAGGGCAGCACTGACTGTGCCGTTTGTGTGAGGCCAGGGAAGGGGTTAGTGGATTGGCCTGCTGCCTGGGCACCAGTGCAGGGAAGCCATGGAGCGGTGCAGCAATTTCCTGCTTTGATTGAAGCCCTAGAAAGCCTGGTGCTGGCTAAATCCAGACTTTTAAATTCTTTTGTGATACCTCACTGCCCTCCTCCCCCATCCCCCGTGTTTTTCTTACGGCAGAATTTGATTTGTGCTGTTCACAGGTACAGGGATGACTTATGGGGGTCATAAAGGCTTCTCTCTGCCTTCCAGTTCATAGTCATCTTGCCTGGAATGTCCACTGTTACTGCAGATGTTGCTGTTTATCCAGGAGTTTCTAGCTCAGAGCAAACTCCCCAAGCAACTGAATGAATTGGCTCCTGAAGGATGCTGAGGGACGGGAGAAGGGGTGATTGTGGCATAAGAAAGGGGATAAGTAGAAGAAAAAGACCACATTTTTTTGTGTGTCCTTTCCACTTTTATTTGGGTATGATCATGTCTTTGCTCATTTCTCTTTCTTTGGAAGAGAGGCCAAAAGAAGACGAGCCAAATGTTTACTTCAGATTTTTTTTTTAATTGGAAAGGCAGATTTATAAAGAGAAGGAGAGACAGAGGGAAAGATCCTCGATGCTCTGATTCACTCCCCAAATGGCCACAGTGGCAGAGGAGGTGAGCTTATCTGAAGTCAGGGGAAGGAGTTTTCTCCAGGTCTCTCATGTGGTGGGGCTTTTGGGAGAACTTTGAGTGTCATTTCCCTGAGTTGTATACATGTGGTGATTTATTTCTTAGTGAAGCAAGAATCCATTCCCCACCTGCCCTTGGGTATTTAATCTGATCCCTGTGCTTATCTGGAATTTGTCTCCTATGGACCACTCTTTCACAGTACAATGGGATCTCATTTGTGTATTCTGTACAAATGCCTAAAAGGCGCAGGATTCCTTAGACTTGATCTGGGTTTTTCACCCTAAAAAGACACAGGAAAGGAGGGAGACAGAGCGAGAGAGCAAGCACACGAGCCAGCAAGCAAAATACTTCCACATCTACTGATTCCCTTTGAAAAGGACCGTACTGGCAAGGGCTGAGCCAAGGACAGAGCCAGGAGCCAGAAACTCAATCCAGGTCTCTCCCATGGAAGGCAGGTACCCAACTACTTGAGAATCACTGCTACCTCCCAGAGTTAGCATTAGTGGGAAACTACACATAGGAGCCAGGGCTGGGAATTGAACCCAGGTGCTCTGATACGGGATGCGGATATCTTAACTGGTGTCAATGTAGGTCATATACCCACCCTACTCTGCATTTTGATGCACAGTACTCTGCAGCGGATGTTCCCCTGAGTGATGCTGGGTCATCCTAGAGCTGTGAGGATGCCTCACAGCTGAGGAGGAAGGACTGGCTTTCAGTTATAGAGCAGTAAGACTTTGGCTATTGCAGAATCATGTCCATGTTTTTCACATGAGGAGTCTGATCCACACAGAAGTTGTGGAATTAGTTTCTAACTAGAAGTAGAGCCCAGATATGGCAAGTGCTGCCTCTAGCATTTCGCCTAATAAAGCACCTGTTTATGAATCGAGAGTATTGCTGTGAATTCTCAGGGTGGCTTCCTGTTCTATCCAATTCTGTTTTTTCCTTTCCCTCTGCTGAGTCAAATGTTTGGCTTGGCTATATATAAAATTATTATCCGTTTCAGCGTTTTATATGAGCTGGCTTCCTTAAGCCTAATTCTGATGAAGATGCCAATTACATATGCAGAGTTTTCAGTAAGCTCATGGAAAACCTGTAGTTTGAAAAAAAAATCTGTACATGTCAAGTTTTTATACTAAGCTGAAATTATCTTTTAATTCCATTATTGAAGCACCTCCACATTTTAGAAAATATAAAACAGATGAACAACCCAAGTTTTACTTAATAGTGGAGGGGATGTACTGGCTAAGGATATGGAGTCTGGAGGCAGCTGGCTGACATCTTTGTTCTTTAAATGTTAAGCATAAAAGCATTCGATGTCTCAGTTTATTTATTAGTGAAAGGGGAGCTAAAAGACTGTAATGCCAGGTAAGTAATTCTAGATTGCTATTCACAGGAAGTAATGTGTGAAAGCACTGAGACCTAAAATTCAGCAGTCTGTTGTTTTCTTGAGACTTGTTTTCTTGTTCTGTGACTTACGCAGCATTCTCGTTACCTCAGCTTGAAAAATCATAGAGCATTGGCAGCACGAATAGTGCTCTGAGGAGAGTCGTGGTGTCATTTGCACAAACCAAGCAGCACATCTTGGGTAGTTCTCAGGGGTAGGTATGTGGGAGCCTGTAGAGGTTTTCACCATCTTCCCTGTGTCTTTCAGCTCTGGCTCCCTCTGTAGAAGGCTGTCCCTGTTAGCTGCTGCTCAAAAAATCCAAGAGGCCATGTTAGCAAAAGGCCAGATAAGTCTTTTAAAAGGAAAGACAGGACAAAGATCATATAAAGTCAGCTCAACAGTGAAAATGAACAAAATCAAATAGATTGCTCTAAAATTTGTCAGTGAAGATTTGAAAGGGAAATACAAAGGTTAAATAGTTTTAGTTTCCAGACAATAGGAACAACAAGATACAGTGTCTCTTTAGAGGCAAGTCATTGTTTTCCCAATAAGACAAAACTCAAATTATAACAATTGTATTCCCAGATGCCACAAATTGAATCTTTTACAATAAACTCTCACTAGTAGACAGTTCAACCCTTGCATTTGTGTCACATGTTTTATTTGATTATGTGTTAAAGACATTTAGATTATTCATGACTGTAATTAAATGTCAAAATGAATAAAAATATCAGCACAAATGCATATTGGTAGATTAATTTTTTGAAGTTAACAGGCAATGGAATTGTCATATAATTAATTTTACAATGCCTTCAAAGTTTTCAGTATCGATTCTTCAGATTTAATATCTATTAAAATTGAATGTAAAATCCATTCCTCAAATACCTACACATTAAGTGCACGTCTCCCTTATGAACAGCAGAGGTCTAAGCCCTTGAGACATCCCAGCCTCCAAGGATCGGTGTTGTGAGGAGCCGGAGCTGGGAGTGGTATTCAGGTGCTCTGATGGGATACAGGTGGTGACTCACCAAAGCCTGTCTGCCCAGACACCTGTCCCAGCATGTTTTTACATTTTCAGTGGACAAATAATAACTATTTGGAGTTATGTGGGACACAACGTAATATATTGATGAATGTATTGACTTATAGGGTCAATCAAGAGTTAATTGGCAGACTATCGTCACTCAAATCTTTGATATTTCTTTTTGTGCTAAAATCAATTTTAAAATCCTCTTATTGAGCTATTTTGAATTATATAGTACATATTGTGAGCTGCAGTCACCATGTTATGCAAGTGAGCCCTAGAAATTATTTCTCCTAACTGGAATTTAACTGTTCACATAGTTAATAGACTTTTAAAAAGCCCGGAAATGTCTACCCCCTGTTTCTGGGTGGGAGAAGGAAAGAATTACATCTTTGGACTTGTGTTATCTTTGTTAAATTGTAAAAAAAAAAAAAATGCTTTGAAATAGACATTTAAAAATAAACAGATAAAATAATTACCCAAAAATTTGAGATAGAAAGTTACATATCTTTAATGCGTATTTCAAATGTAGATTGAATATTAGGTAGGCCTACTTTTATTTTCCTCTTTTACTTTTGGAATAATAAATACTTATTTATTTGCTATGGGAGAGATTGTTTGGTAATATCTAAGACTCCTAAAAGCTAAAATTTAGGTTTTGAATTCAGACATCACTCTTCTGCTGCTGCATGCATATTATCAGATCCGTCAGGAAATAAATGTATTTGTTTGTGCCAGTGGATTTAAGGCTGGGGTTTTAGATTTTTGTTACTTAAGACAATAGCAGTTATTGGTGTTGGGAACACTACTGGCTAATGTTTAGGTATTTCTTGCTTTATAAAAAAAATTCTCAGACATTAGCATTTTGACTTTCATAATGATTATGATCTTTTAAAATGTTTTAATGTTTAAAATATTTCTCACATTGTCAAATGAATATTATTCTTTTTTGTCACTTATGATTCATTTCTATATCAGTTTCCAAAAAAAGCTGTTATGTAAGGTGTAGTGATTGAATGGAATAGAACGTGTGTGTGGGAGACTTAAAAATTCCATTTGATAAGTATAATTGCCCTGCATTTAGTCTAGAGTTAATCATGAAGGTGGTGTAATTTCAGAACTTCCCCTGCCCCCTTTATTTTCCATCAGGTTTTTGGTTTTGTAGAAGTCTTCTGTTTCTTTTGTGGAACTGGCTCTGGAGTGCCACTAACCTTAAGTGTGAAAATGTGTTGGAGAAGCAGGGCTGTGTCATCTCATGAGGCGTATAACCAGGATAAGGTGGCAGGTGCTGTTTCCTGTGCAAAGAGGACATTTCATGAAATGAGAAGTTGACTGCAGAGAAGCAGATTGGATTCTGTATTGCTTAGTGATTTACAAACTTGTCCAGGTGTTTAAAAGATCCAAGTGTTTTGTGAATATTGAGGAGGCAGCTTGTTCGCCGACACCTACGCACAAGGTCAATGGTAGGAGGAAAGGTTTTCAACCTCTCTCCATTTACGGATTTGTGTGTAGGAGAAAGGGTGTACCGTTTCCTGTGTGGCTGTATGATGTTGCTCCCTAGAGGTCCATCTTTGTAACAGTGCCAGTGGCTTAACCTGCCATGGCACTGAAGCTTCATCTCTGTAGAAGTCGGCCAAGTTGTAACTTGTAGGTGTGGAGTTCTTCCTCCCTTCTTCTATTGGGGTACTATCACAGCTCTGCATTTTCAGTAAGAAGCTTTAAGGATATCAAGGTGGAACATGACGGAAGCATGATGAAATAATTTTTGTTCATTTGCTAAAAGTGATTTCTGTGGCTTGATGTTTCTGGAATCTATTATAATAGCAAGAGTCTATTATATATGAATCAGTTTAAATGCAAGTAACTACTGACAGCAATAGAATGCAGCACTGACTGTAAGTAATCTACTTAGTAGCTGGGATTCTTTTATATATAAGGAAATAGCCTCAGGTTGGTCTCCTTATCATTGAAAAAGGGACTGGAGGAAGTAGTACACATATTCCCAAGGCCAGGAATGTCCATGTCTGACACCTGTCTGGTGTTTTGCCCCAAAGCCAGTTACCAGGGGGACCGGGAATTTCCTTTTGTCCTTGGAAAACCCCCTTTGGAGTAAAGCTTTAAAAGATGCCCCCCCCCCGCCATTAATACGGATCTCTTTTTTCCATTTTTCCTCCTGTCATTATGGCAGGGGATAAGGGTTCTATCTCAGAGCTCACTCCTGTCACTAGGGCGGGAGCCTCTTTTCTCAACTTCTCTAATAAATCTTGCTTTAAAACTAAACTGTGTCTGCACGAAAATTCTTCTTTCCTTGCGAGACAAGAATCGAAGTTGCTGCCTTATTCATGGTCAAAAACCCTACAAAACTGGGACAAGAAATGGTGTCCATATGGCCTACTGGCTCTTGGAGGCAGAGGATTAGCCAGTTGAGCCATTGTCCTGGCCCTCCCTATATAACCACTCCTCTTTGTGGAATTTATTTTTGGAACACTTATGAATAAGTCTGATGATCCATTGACACAGAATATTTGTAAATATTTGTATGATACAGCATAATTTGGTACATTTGCACAATGTATAATGATCACATTAGATAATTGGTATTTCCACCTCCTCAAGCATATGTCATATCTATTGTGTTGAAAACCTTCAGGCTCTTCTAACTATTTTAAGATATATTACCTGGTTTTGAAAACTATGAGCTTTTAAGCTTAAGAACAGGAGAGCTAGTTGCCCCTTTGTGTATTTTGGTAGCCTTTGTCTAACCTTGTTTTGCCAGCCCTCAATACTTTTTGATATCTAGGAGACTCTTCTCTATTCTTAATTTAAAACTGTTATCAAATAATCCTTAATGTATACTTAAAAGCTATTGGTATTATTAAGGGCTACTGACATGTCAAAGTCACTTTGACTTTAATGAGGCTATGTATTATCTAAACACGGACTCGACTTTGAAAATGTTGAGAGTTTGGTAAGAAACAGTTACTTCAGCTGGACCCCAGGTGTAAGTACCAGTGTGGGGCATGGCTTGTAGACTAACCAACTGATTACTTGATTCCTGTGGAAACATAGGGAAGTATCTAAATAAAAGCTTCGGAGTAGATCTATTCAAGAATATTTGTGAAGTTTGTATCTTGCAGCCTGTTAGAAATAGTTGTGACTTTGTGGGCCTGTGAGTAATGTATCGGTAGTTCCAATATGGGTTAGTGTTTAAGTTATTACTATTAAGAAGGCCCCTCAGTGTGCATAGAGGGATGAGGCTTAATTACTGGTATACCTGCCCCACTAATGAAAATAAGAGCAGAGAAAGAGAAGAGGGGGCATTTAAAGAGCAGAATAGGAAAGATCGCTCTGATCCTAGAGTCTAGGAAGACTTTTGAGAACAGAGCCTTCGGTATGACTTAAACACCCAGAGGTGGGAAAGAGGGAATGCCGGTCTATTACGTTTTACAAGAAAATGTAAATGTAAAGAAACGGAAATGGCAAGTATGGGGAGAGAAGGAGGCCAGAGGAAACTGTAATGAGGCTCCTTCAGAGAACATTGGATCATGGATAATATGAAGAGCTTTGGAATGGCAATGAATAAGAGTACCCAGATCAGATTTTTACTTAAGATTTGTAAGTTAAATGATGGAGTGAGGGGAGGGTGGAAAGGTAGGGGTAGGTAGTTGCTGGGATGTTGCTGTATTGGTAAGGTGATGGAGGGTATAATTAGGAACTAAAGCAGTAACTTTGTAGCAGCATTATTGAGTGTCATTCCTAAAACTTGGAGCTGATGTGAATGGAGAGGGAAGAAAATAGTATGTGTAAGGGGATCAAAGATGAGCTGGAAGTTTTGAACTGGCATGGCTAGCAAACACGGAGAAGGAAAAAAAATGGAAAAATTCAGTGTGTGAACTAACAAAAGAATGTGCAAATGGAAGTATTGAGCTGATAGTTGGAAATTACGGGAAATCTGGGAGGAGTTACATAGCAACAGAGATTTGAAGACAAGGGCATAATGGAGGTGACTTGGACAGATGCAATAGAGAGGAGGCTGTCCTGAGAGATAAAGTGTGGTGTCTTGGAGAATATATAACCCTCCCTTCTATTTTTTAAAAATTTATTTATTTGAAAGAGTATCAGAGAGGCAGAGACAGATAGACACATCTTCTGTCTGTTGGTTTACATGTGACCATAGTGACCAGGACTGGGGTCTGCCTCAAACTAGGAGTCAGCAGCTTCTTCCAGATCTCCCACATGGGTGGCACATTGCAAACACTTACAGCATCTTCTGCTGCTTTCCTCTGGCCATTGCTAGGGAGCTGGATCAGAGGTAGAGAAGCAGGGCATTGAATTGGCACTGATATGGAATGCTACTATTGCAAGGAACTAACTGTGGCACAGTGCCACAATGCCAGCCCCTATTTGTTGTTCATTTTGCTTTGGTGTGGTTTAATAGGTGTTTTGAGGGGAATATTCAGGGATTTACCATGTACCCTATTTACTTACACCTTAAAAAATGCCTGTTTTCAAAGAGCAGGAAGAGGAGCTGGAAGAGACAAGAAAGAAGTGATTGAGTGAAGGAAACAGCTTACAGAATATGGTATTTACAGACTCCAGAGAATTTGAAATTCAGGGTCAAATTAAAATGGGGAAAAATAAATAGCACAATATGTATTTTCGTCTGGAGTATTCTTGTGAAATTATGCAAAATAGCATTCCTAACAGAGTCTTAAGGAATTTACACCTGATTGAGCATCAGTGATTGTGACTCAAGTTCTGGTATCATAAAAATATGTTTGTTCATAGTTGAATCAACTAAGTAGTATTTCAGATTCTCATTTTGAATTTTGAATACTTTTCTCATAAAACTAAAATGTGCTTCCTAATTCTTATTTTTCTCAGGATTTACAAACTCATTTATTTAAATTCTTTTTGACTTATCTTTACCACGTGTAATTTGACAGTATTCATCATTTCCTATAATTGCCTTGAAAAATATCTTAGAAAAGTCAGGAAGAAATAACTGAATTCAATAATTGTTGGTGGGAAATTTTAACCACTCACTCAGTTAATTCCCCAATTCAACCTGGCTTTTCAAGGACAGAATAGAGTCTAACACCCCGCTTAGTAGTTATTTATAAAGAAGACATTTGGAAGGTGGGATTTATATTCCCAGGAGTGAGAGCTGATTGGTCATCTGTGTAGGAGAATTTGCATGTTTTACCTTAAAGACCTAGACATGCTTTTATGAAGTTCATGTATTTATTGTTCATTCTCAGAGGTGTGCTTTCTGATTTGTCCTTCTATCTTTGCAAACTGTTATGCCTGGTGAGTGAAATTATGCTTGGTCCATGCCACTGTGTTCATCATTGGTATATACTCTAAACAAAAATGACAAGCTTCATGTCAACAGGAGCATACATACCATAAGCAGCGTTAATGCATCACAGCAATACAAAGACATTGAAGTATCTGTACAGATCACAATAGTGTCTTTAGCAAGAAAGTCGACAGCCTGTGCGAGTTTCAGGTGAGGCAAGGAGGATACATTCATGAATGGCTCTTCATCTCCCATGGATCCGAATAGATTACATGAGGAGAGTGGAGAAGTTTTGAAGTGGTTAAAATGCTTGTTGGAAAATAGTGCCCTGCAAATTGTGGACCCAAACAAGGTATGTTCTCAGCCTATGTTGCCCTTTTTAGTTGATTTTTTTTTTTTGTCTTTTGGCAAGAGAAATACTATGTTTCATAGACTATCATTACTATATATACTGGTAGTATAGTATATATGTCACAAAAACCGAAAGGCTAGCCACAGCAGGGCACCAGTTAGCAATAGAGGACTCCTAGAATGACATTTCCTGGGAGATTGGGATGGTTGGCTTCCAAGCATCCTGTGTGGCCCTTCCCTGGTTTCATATTCACAGGAACAAGATTGTCATGAGATACCCTTGAGTTGAATCACCCTTTGAAGTGTGTCCAGTCATTAATTGCCCATCAGGACACAGAGCTTGGGAGGGGTTGCTTTCTACAAGGGAGGATGAGGTATGGTTACCACAAGAAGAGAAAATTGGTTCTAGACTGGCAAGCACAAGAAGCTTGCCAAAGGCAACAGTGACAATTTATAGTCCTTTTATACAAAGTGGAAAAAAAAGATGGACATAGGATATTGCTGAAGGTAAAAACATGTCCGGCTCAAAGCTGAGAACCTGTAACTCAATCCAGGTCTCTCACGGGGTGGCAGACACCCAGGCAGTTAGACTGGTCATCATCTGCTGCCTTTGTAGATGTGAATTAGCTGAAAGGAGTGGGACCTTGAACCTAGCCACAAGGACATGGATGCAGGCACCCCAACTGTTGTCTTAACCACTGAACCAAACGCTGGCTTCTAAAACCAAGCCTGTATGCATCCATCTATGCAGAATACACACTCATACAGAAATGTTTTTATGTGCTATTTGTGTGTAATATCTGCCACTTTGCCTCTTCATTGATCACTCCTGTGTTTGATGTAGTGATTACTGCAAACTACTTTTTTCCCTGTGAGAAAAAAAGAAATAACTGCTGGGTCAGCAAGCATACATTATTTTGTAGCATAATGTATGACAGATGTTGAGGTCAGGTTAAAATGGAAGGTGGTTGTTGTTAAAAAAAAAAAAAGGCAGTTTACATTTTTAGAATGATGCAGTGTCTCCTCACATCATTTTGCTGGAGTGGAATTTGTGGTGACTTCCATGAATGTTCTTGTCTACCAGTACCAAGAAGTTCTCCTGTTGAAATAAACCTTCTTTATGCAGGACTCGATTAACTATGATTAAACACATGTGCAGTGCTATTTAAAAAAAATTGAAGTTTGCAATCCATTTGTGAATAGATGGATTTAGATAGGTTGTTCTTAATTCTAACGACAGGGAGATATTTTTCATTGCGGTTTGCATACTGTAGACAAGAAAATAGAAAGTATTTTCTGAAGTTTTTTCCAGATTTTTCAGGTTGTAGTTGCTTAATCCTCAAAGTTTAGTGAGTATGAATTTTGCTTAGGATGTTTGCTAACCCCGAAAGTCTGGGTTGTTGTCCAGAGATGTGAGTTTGGGAAGCCTGATGGGTGCTCAGAGTGTGGTTTTATCAGATACCCAGATAGCTGTGACACTAGACATCTGTGGATTTCCACCTGGATAAACCTGGTTGTGAGTGATTTTTAAAAAGTTAGAAGTTAGATCAGAGGTAACAAGTATGAATTGTTAAAATTGGATCAGAATACTGAATGTTTGGAATATTTACTGTGGAAATACCATTTTACCTAAGTGGCCAAGAATTCTGTTATTACTGAAAGTATTAGGTAACTTTAGGCAGGTTAAATTGAAATGGAAATTGTGAGTGAATTTTTGATTCTCAGTTAAAGGTTTAGTTCTAAATTCATCTTATATGATAATAACCGTGTGTGTGTGTATGTATGCATGACAGTGTTTTAGGGTGGCTCAGAATGTTCTGTTTTCCTTGTTTTTATTTGGGAAATCTTAGTACTCTCTGATAAACAGAACAGGTATTCCTGGACTTTAGTTTTAGCCAGCATTCCCTTCAAAGTTGGGTTCGCATGCATCTTCTTTTGCTAAAGGCTTTCTTCCATGTTTTTCTAGTAAAAACAACATTTTTGTTCCACTTATTTCAGGTTTTAGTTGTGATATTTTTTTACTTTTTAAAAAATTAACCATAACTCACATTGTCATTGATATGGTTGGGAAGAGTTTTGAGAAGTCGATTTCAATTACTAATGGCGTTGCATGTTGCTTGCAAACTTACAGGTGCCTTTAGTCCAGACTAAAGTGTAGAAATTAGAAACAAACGCTTACTTTTGAGCTAAAGTTTAAGTACCTGTGTTTACAGACTTAAAGCACCAAACTCTATGAGGTTGAGGGTGTACTAGCTGCTTAGAGATGTAATTGGTATCTAAGGGATTGCCAAACCTCTTAAAACCTCAGGAAGGCAAGGCATATCTAGTTGGTTTTATCTTTTCATTAAGCTTGTAAAAGTTATTAAGTATTAAAATGATGGCTTTTGAATGGTAATGTGAACTTACTAATAAGTGTTTCAATGCTTATTGAAATTAGAAGAATTTCAAGGCAGTGTTATTCAATTTCAACAAAGATTGTTTGATCAATTTCAATATAATTTATTTTTTTAATAATAAACCTGTAACAAGAAATATTGAGGTTTCAGCATGCTGAGGCTTTGTTAAAATGTGTTGCAAAGCAAATTTGATACTGTCAAATTTGATATATTGAATTCTAGAGAATATCCATAGCTTTGATATATTCATACTTTTTTAAACAAAAGATCTTTATTTATTTGAAAGACAAACTTACAGATGAGAAGACATACAGATAGAGATCTTTTATCCACTGGTTCACTTCACAGATGTCCACAAGAGCCAGGTTTGGACTGGGCTGAAGTCTGGAGCCTAGAACTTCATCTAGGTCTCCCATGCAGGTGACAGGAGCCCAGAGACTTGGGCCATCTCCTACTGTTTTACCACAACATCAGCTTCTGTTTGTCTTAAAATTTACTTGTTTGAAGGGCAGTGCTACTGAGGAACAGGTTATTCATCCTTGGATTCACTCACCAAATGACAGCAATGCATGTTGCAGGCGGAAGCCAGCCATCTGGAACTTCATCTGGGTCTCCCAGGTGAGTTGCAGGGGGCAAAGCTCTTGGGCCATTTTACACTGTTTGTCCTTGTGAATTTGTCAGGAGCTGAATTGGAAACAGTTTCTATGCTCATATGGGATGCCATCATTGTAGGACTTGCTGCGCCACAGTGCTGGCTCCTGTATTTATTCTTAAGGTACAGGATTTCAGTAGCTTTGCCTGTGTCTGATTTAAATTTGTGGATTATGCAAGGCAGAAACAATCAGTTACTTGGTGCATTCATTTAGCATTTGATCAGTTCCCTTTAGACAAGCACACTGTGACTTGGATTCGAGGCTCTGCCAGTTGAGGTGAGAACTGCAATATCACCTAGAAGAAATCTGGATGTTTGAAATTGGTTCTGTACAGAACAGATGGGAGAGAAGTCTCTAGATTTTGAACTTTGAAAATATCAGAACAATGTAGATCTTTTTCACTGAAGTTGGCGGAATGTTGATTATTATAATCAGTTATTTTAAGGTGTATTTGTTTGAGGTATAAGGAACTGTAATTTTCTCCAGAAAATGAAATAGGGTGTACAAAAGGACAAATGTTCAAACGAGATAAAGAAGCAATTAGATCACTACCCTCTCATATCCCAGCCTTCCTCACTTTGTTTAATATCTTCCTTATAAATGTCAATGGGATTTTAAGTGAAGAGGGTTAGTATAACATTAGCACTGTGCCACGTTAGTTGTTATGGTCTAGAACATTTCAGCTCTCTAGTTGTGATGGGAATTGTGGTGAGAGTGGCAGGCACTGCTATGCATCTGTGCCTTACAAGAAATACTTGTAAGAATTAATTTCCAGTGGAAAGCAAGCATTCTACAGATTCTGAAGGTTGGAAGGTGTCGGGCTGATGATAGTCTGTAGAAAGGTGAGTTGCGAATGCCAGAGTTCTAGTCATCCACATGATTAAGTCAAGTCATGTAAAATATGCAGAGTAAGGCTGTTTGGCTTATTCTATTTAAAAATAAGGTTAGAAAACCACTCAAGAGCTGCTGTGTTGGTGACTTATTAATCATCGTAGATTTTATCTATTTCTTTTGCAAAGTCTAAGTTGAAAATTTTATAATATTAATCATGCTACTTTCTTTTGCCTTGTTTGCTAGAGATATAGGTGGCTTTTCCAGAAATAGTGTAACTGGAATTCAAAACAAAGATAATAAATGGATTCAGGGTGTGTTTTGTAGAGGGTGGTTTTTCAGGAAATACAACATTGATAAATACTTCTATGCCAAGTAATATAGCATCTACATTTTAAACATATTTTAAAGTTCCACAGATGAGAGAAAATAGGTTTATTTTTTCTGTGTCTGGCTTATTTCACTTAGTGTGCTATATAAAGTACACAGAGAAATTAGTAGAGCAAATGTTTGAGTCATTGGAGTAAAGATAATGGAAATTAGAAAGTATTTAAAGAAGCAGTAGCTAGACCAAGAAGAAGAGAGAAGATCCAAGTGTTTAAAATAAAATATGAAATGAACATTATAGTAGATGACTCAATAAAAATGATCATAAGGTGTGGAATAGTTGTATTCCGACAAACTGGAGAATGTCAAAGCAATGGATACGTTCCTAGAATCACAGAGAGTACTAACACTGAATCAGGAGAAACACAACCCTACACAGAGTAATGACAATGAGCAACCAACAATTCCCCAAGAAGAAAAGCTTGAAACCTGATGGTTACCCTGGTGAATTTCACCCAAATTTGAAAGAATCAATACAGTCTTTGAAAAAGTCTACCAAGAAACAGAAGAAGAATATCTCTAAAGTTGTTTAATGAGATTAGTATCAGGCTGACACCAAACTGGGTAGACAGACCACAAGAAAACTATAAGCTGATTTCCTAATGGGGATGAATATAAAAAACATAAAAGACAGTACCGGTGAACCAAATTCTGTAGCATAATAAAAAGATCAGACTCTAAGACCAAGTGGAGTTTATCCCTGTAAAACAAAGATGGTTCTATAGTCACAAATGTGAATCAATGGGATAAATACACATTAACAGAATAAACGAGTCATGTGATTATCTTAGTAAGTGCAGAAAAAGCCATTGAACCAGTCCAACATGTGTTTCATCTTGGAATTGTGAACAAGACTTTTAGCATAATAAAAGCTGTGTCCAAAAAGCCCTCCTCTTACATCATAGTCAGGGTACAAGCTGCTTTAAGTAATGCATTGACTCCCAGATGGCTGGTCTTCGCCTGAAGTTAGGAACTTTGAACTTTTTGTTCTTACACTCTTTCTTTCTGGTGATATAGTCTGGCTTTGAGAAGCAGCACTTTTTGTCCTATCAGTCAAGTTTTTGTTGTCAGAATTCTACCTGCTTAAAAAGTTTTTTTCCTAGCCCTTGGCCTGCTTAAAATGTTCTAAAAAATAGAATGTGAGCAAGAGTCTGAATTAATGTTGGAAGGCTCTTCCTTCAGAGACCTCGTACAAAGCTGAACTGTCATTTTTCTTTGTGGAATACACATGGAACATGAAACCCAGCATCTTATTTCTAAATGGGAGACGGGCCTCCCTGTAGTGGACTGAGCAGAAATCAATCCATGAGATACAAATGAAATGGTTTAATAAGACTGATCTCCATATTTACCACAATGATGAAAACGGATGTGGGTTTTGAGATAAATTAGAACTCCATAAAGACACTAGAAACTTTGTTGCTTTTCAATAATTTGATTTCTATGTATCATCATTTCCTCGGAGGTCTATTTATTGTATCTTCTTTTTAGCCTGGTCTCAATAAGATAATATGTAAATGTAGTTAGAGTGTTTTCATGAAGGAACATACTATATTGTTCCCTTAGTTCATTCTTGCAGTGATGAGAAAACTCCCTTGAAATAAAAAACTTGTAAGTAACAGAACTTTATTATTCACAGCTGTGGAGTTTGGAAACTCATGCTCCACAGGCTACATGATCTGGTGTCTGGTAAGGGCTCACGCTGTTCCTGCAGCCTCCCATGGCAGAAAAGGCGATTGGCTGGCTCCCTTGAGCCAGAAAAGGCGATTGGCTGGCTCCCTTGAGCCAGAAAAGGCGATTGGCTGGCTCCCTTGAGCCAGAAAAGGCGATTGGCTGGCTCCCTTGAGCTTGAGAAGGCACTGATCTCATGGCTGAGGACGGAGTCCTGGTGACCTGTTGCCACCTGCTGAAGGTATCCTCGTGCCATCATGTTGGTCTTTAGGTTTTTAGCAACATGAAGTTGAAGAGGAGAGGCAACACCACAGTAGTTACCATGAAATTAGAAGATCTTGAAAACTAAGTAGGGTTAACATTGGCAGATACCTCTCAGAAGAAATCAATGAAATGAATGTTGGACATCCAGTTACAAAAAATTTGAGGACCCGGTGGCGTGGCCTAGCAGCTAAAGTCCTCACCTTGAACTCGCCAGGATACCATATGGGTGCTGGTTCTAATCCCAGCAGCTCCATTTCCCAGCTTGTGGCCTGGGAAAGCAGTCGAGGATGGCCCAAAGTTTTGGGACCCTGCACCCATGTGGGATACCCGGAAGAAGTTCCTGCATCCTGGCTTCAGATTGGCTCAGCTCCAGCCATTGTGGCCACCTGAGGAGTGAACCATCGGACGGAAGACCTTCCTCTCTCTCTCCTCCCCTCTGCATATCTGACTTTGCAATAAATAAATAAATCTTTAAAAAAAATAAAAAATTTGCGGGCCCAGCACGGTGGCGCAAGTGGTTTAAGGTACTCGCCTTGCACGCCTGGGATCCCATATGGGCACTGGTTCTATCCCAGCAGCCCCGCTTCCCTTCCAGCTCCCTGCCTGTGGCCCGGGAAAGCAGCAGAGGACGGCCCAAAGCTTTGGGACCCTGCACCCACGTGGGAGACCCGGAAGAGGCTCCTGGCTTCGGATTGGCATAGCATAGGCCGTTGTGCTCACTTGGGGAGTGACTCATCGGATGGAAGATCTTCCTCTCTGTCTCTCCTCTCTGTATATCTGCCTTTCCAATAAAAAAAATAATAAAAATAAATCTTTAAAAAAAATTTGGAAGTTTGGAGGGACAAGGATTGGTAAAAGTATATTGCCTAAAAGATTTCATTGTGAAATTTTTACATCTTGAGAGAGAAGTTTATTGGCAAACCAGCATCAATGACTAACATATTATTTTAAAATTTTACTTAAAATACACGGAAAGTTCACCAGGATTGAAATGTTTTATATATCGATTTAATGCTTTTGAAATGTCTCTCTCTTGCTGCCTGACTTCATTCCGTTTTAATTCCCAATTAGCATCCCCACTCCAAATGACCAAGGGAGGGGAGGAGTAATTGTTAAGTTTTGTAAGATGGCAATCAATGGTGATAAAAGCTTTAACAGCAAAATGACAGTTAAGAAATGTGTATCACTTGTCCGTGGGTTCCCGCGTGTTGTCTACCAAAGACAAGGTTCACTCGTGTTGCGCAGCTCCTTTAAGGACTAGATTTGGGATGAGGAACTTCTGGTTTGTTTACTTTATAAGGCCCACAAAATGATTTGATTTGGTTCTGCAAGTGTAATTACTGGTGGAACTCGAACTTCAGTAAGTCCTCAGCAGGCTGATTTTAAGTTGCTAATTTTGTACAGCCTGTAAGTGAATAGAAATAGCCAAATGTCCTTTGTAAAAAAGGAAAGTTTCCCACCCCTGAATGTGGGTGCATTGGCTTGCTGATAACACACCCCCTTTGGGAAAAATTGTTTCTTTTTAAATTCTAGAATGTTTTGGTAGTAGAATGGTATTTGTTTTTTTTAGTACCCACAAGCATTATGATGATGAACAGTTTTAAAGCTCCCTCCAACCCTGCCTCAAGCTGTAGCCGGATAGCAAAGTTAAGAATTTACAAAGCAAGAAGGTTAGATGGGAAATAGAATGTGAGGAAAGAGTTTTCTAAGTTAGAACTCCTAGCAACCCCCACAGAGTCTAGCCGAGAGCATCTGTGTCACAATGACTGTGTCACTGACCTCGTCTCCTCCCTTGCGTGGGCCTGGCATCCTTATACATGTCATCCTAGGAGGAAGGGCCGGGGTGCAGGGCAGTGAGGGCTGGAGGAAAACCGTGGTTAACATTTACTATTGCATCTTTTCATAAATGCTTCATTTTATGATATTTAAGATTTTGTATATAATCTTTGGATTTTATTATCATTACTATCTGTATAAGAGACATAATACATGAGGGTATTTCAGTTGATGGAAAATAGCTTTCAAGGAAGAATTTATTTTTGTGCAAAATTGAAACCTGTGCAGTTTTCTCATGTATTTTCAGAACCTCATGGAGATTGCTTCAATGCATAAATTTAAGAAAAGTTTTGCACTAAGTGAGCCTTACTTTTTTTCTCCATGAGCTTCTAGAACACACAGGCATCTACAGGAGATCTTGTTAAAATCTACTGTTAGGATAAGGCTGGGTACTCTGAAATTACGTTTGTTGCACATTGAATATTATATTTTGTCCTACTTTATGTTTACTTTTTAAAAAATGATATATTTTTATTGGAAAGGCAGAATTACAGAGAGAAAGAGAGACAGAGAGAAAGATCTTCTACCTGCTGGCCCAATCCCCAAGTGGCCACAATGGCCAAAACTGGGCTGTTTTGGAGCCAGGAGCCAGGAGCTTCTTCCAGGTCTCCCACATGGGTCCAGGGTCCCAAGGCTCTGGGCTGTCCTCGACTGCTTTCCCAGGCCACAAGTAGGGAGCTGGAAGGGAAGTGGAGCTGCCGGTACACAAACTGGTGCCCATGCGAGATCCTGGATGTGCAAGGTGAGGACTTAACCACTAGGCTATGACATCAGGCCCTGACTACTTGTTTTTAAGATTTATTTATCTATTTGAAAGGCAGAATTACTTAGAGAGGAGGGAATACAGACGGATCTTCCATCTGCTGTTTCACTCCCCAAGTGGCTACAACTGCCAAGGCTGAGCCAGACCAAAGCCAGAGCTTCGTGAAGGTCTCCCACGTGGGTGGCAGGCACCTAGACTCTTGCGCCATGTTCTGCTACTTTCCCCAGGCCGTGTAGAGGGAGCCGGATTGGATGTGGAGCAGCCAGGACACACTGGTACTTATATGGGTTGCCAGCATCAGAGGTTGTTGTTTTATCTGCTGTGCCACAATTCTGGCCTCAGTGGTCACTTTTAAGTGAATTTCTCCTTCATTCATGTTTGTGTTCATCAAATACTGCAATTGAACTTGAAGCAGCTCAGACTGATCCATGTCTTAATCTGATCATTAACAACATTCCTTAGAAAGCTCAGTCATTCTGCAGTTGTCAACATTGGCTCCCACGAGTAAAGAAATGCTTTCCTTTTTGTTTTGAGAGCCCTGTATGTGCTGCATATACAGTAATTGTGCTCATGAGAGCATTTGTTAACATAACCCTGATTTTTCTATTATAAATGTGGAACTAGAACTGTAAAGTGAAAAAAAACAACAATGTTTCTTGAACAGAATCCAAGTTAGTAACTTGTTTTCAAGTATTGATTGAGGAACAGACAAGATGACATGAGTATATGCTTAATTTGCAAGCATTTTACAAAGTATCGTTGTGATAAAAGGCTGCCGGCAAGGCTAGCATCTCATATGGGCACTGAGTTGGGCCCTGGATGTTTCACTTCCAATCTGGAGCCCTAAGGATTATGCAGTTCCTGGTTCCTGCTGTTGGGACCATCTGTGGACGGAACCAGAGATGGAACTTGTATGTCTCTATTCCTTTGCCTGTCTCTCCTTCCCTCTCCCACGCCTTCTCTCTTCGCTTGCTCCATCTCTCTAACTCTTTACAGTGAATTAATTTGTGTGAGAAGAACCAACCCCAGCAGGAAGTCTTTCTGTCTTTGGCATGCATTCTGTAGTGCAAGAGGGTAACATTTGGTTTTCTGAAGCAAAAATGATCAGAGTGTAGTTTATTTTTGATAGGTTTCTTTTCTCCTATAGGGTATGGAATTTTGGCGTTGGCAAATATAATAGGTGTGATAGGATGGAGGGTGTGTGAGTATCAGGATGTTTATGAGAGCATGCCTGCTCTATTTGTTGGTTACATTGCCAGTCCTTATACCATATTTTCCTTGTGCAGGATTTCCGGATGTGAAACTTTCGTTTTTCTTTCTAAATCTTCCTTGCACTTATCCCAGAAATTCTTTATGTGTCATAATTTTTGATATCTGGTTTCACAGCAAGACAGGAATAGTTTTCCCCAGTAACCTTCTCAGGGTAGGATTGTTGAACTTTTTATTTATCCAAATTACTGAAGGCCTCAGATTTTTTTTTTGTGTAGCTTATGCATATTGAGATTTATGATATTAAGTTGAAAAATTTAAAAGGTCAGTTTATGAATCTCACATAAAAACTGGTATATGTAGCATAAATAACATTTCAGGAAAAACTTCTATATAATTGCGCAACAATTTATGAAAAGCATGCTCTTCCTCTGGTTTCACCATTCCCTTTAATGTTTGAATTAATAGCAGGCATCTAGGTGTTCATGTCCGCTTCTGCAATTTGATATGCTGTTTTGGTGGAAAGAAGTATGAGGTAAGCCTGGTCTTGCAAACATACAGTTGGAAGAGAAAAAACATACTTTATTTATTGGAGAAAGAAAGAGAGAAATATAATTTATGTATTTTGGTTCACTACCTAAATGTCCAGAATTAAAGCTGAGCTGGGCTGCATGCAACCTGGAGCTGGGAACCCCACTGGGTCTCCCGTGTGCATGGCCCCAAAGGTGTGCCTCAGGAGGAAGTTGGAACTGGGACAGAGCCGGGACTCATACCCAGGAGTGCAGTTGTCCCAAGTAGAATGTTAACTGTTGCACCCAATGGCTGCCCCATTGCTTTGACTTTAAAAGCATTTCTGAAGATAGATGCAGTAATCCTCACTGTAATCCTGAGAAGCAGGTGCTCATGGGAGTGACTGAGACACGCAGAGATGCGCAGGGCTAAATCCTTGATTCCGAATGGCACCAAATGGACAGTTGGTGTCAAGCTGGACTCAAGTAGTATTGAACATGAGCTTTTCTTAACTTACGGTTTATTGCTTCTGGTACCAAATTAGAATAATCTCTGTAATACTTCAGAAAGTCTGGTACATTAGGCTAATATTGCAGGGGCAAGCCTGAGGAAGCTGTGTATGCTGACGACTGAGAATTGAGGGGTTACACAACATGAGAGGGAAAGGAAGCTGGGTTTGTGAATGTGATAGGGGTGCCGGTTGTGTGCACGGTATGCCATGCATCTGGCCTCTCTTGATTTGCACCATCATTGAGGTGAGTGTCCGAGTCTCACCCATGTTAACTGATTAGCTGGAGGTTGCATCATTCCTGCCTGGGGGGTTAAATTCACCCCATCTCTTTTCACTGTGTTGTCACATCAGTATTCATGACCTTGTTGCACCACATTGTTAATAGGATGGCTATACCGTATCTGTTTTATAAACGTTTCTGCGTATGTATTTATACCTTCCAGGTCCAATTTTCATTGGTGGAAAACAAATCCAATTTTATATACACTCATCCACTAGGGGGCACAAGAATGCTAACTTGTTAAGTACATTGTGATGGATGGATAGGATTTCAATTATGATGGCAGCATTATTTATGCTTTTATGTATGTACTGTAGGAAATTGCCTATAAAAAATTCTGGACATTTATCCATTCTTAATGAGAACCATGATGTGCTGTCTTAAAGTCTAGAAGACAGCGTCACCTTAAGTAGGAAAGCTGAGTGTGATATAGTTTAGCCTGCTACTGTGCTTGACAGTTCAGGGAGAGATCATGTGAATAGGGATTGGTAAAATAGGCCATGAACCGAGTCAGAATGATTGAAATTCTAGCCTCAGTTGGTTTTCTAAAATGCCTGTCAATTTAGGCATAATTAAATTTTGTTGCAATCTGTTTTAGGCAGTGTCTGAGAAATCCATATGATTCACTTGAGATAGTCTTTATACATGAAAAAACTGTTACATAACTTCTTGTGTTTAAGTAATTCTCTGCTTATTCCAGATCGGTCACTTAAATACACTTGGCTCTGGGGACAGGTCTGTTTGCATAGCTGATGTAACTAAGTAGTGCATTATGTTATATGTATATGTATTTATATATGTATGTATGTATGTATATGTATATATGTATAAATTTTTTTTATGGGAATGGTAACCTTTAACCAAATTTAAAAATAAACAAAAATTTTAAATTATCTTATAAAAAACGGTGCAGGTGTTGGCACAGTTGTTAACATGATTATTGAAACAGTTCTCTGCCACACCACAGTGCTTGGGTTCAAGCCCTGGCTCCACTCCTGATCCCTGAGAGGCGTCAGGTGATGGCTTCCACGGTCCCTGCATACACTGGGGTGATATGGGAAGGCCTGGAGTGAGTTCCTGCTGTTGGCATGGCCCATTCCTGCACTAGGATGAGAGATACATAACTGTGTTTCTCTTTCTGTCTCTTCCTTCAAAGTAAATAGAAAGAAAAGTCCCCAAACTGAACCATGAAATAGTTATATTTGCTGAGTATTTGTGTTTGAGAAGAAAAGTTGGCTATGCTTCCATTTTTTTTTTCAGTAAGATTCTGATAAACAGTGGACTTACAGGTGGGCATCGGCAAGCTGGGGGATATCTGAGAGTACTGTTAACAGGAAGGAGGGGATTCAACAAGTATGGGTCAGTTTGAGTCTGTGGCTTGATGATTAGAAGCTTAGTTTTGATTTTAGATTTTGGAAAGTGAAAGAAGCAGTTTCTTTTAGGAAGTTTCTAATTTGACATGGACATTAAAACCACATGAAATGCAACACTGGAACAACATGTGGACACTTTCATTGTGTCCTGTATAGAGGTAGATGTCTCGGTATCTCATGGAAGCTTTGGAGTCGGTAATCGATAGGCGAGGCTGCAGATCCGCAGGGGTTGTAGGTCTGCTTGTGATCTCCTAGCTGGAGGTAGGGAAACCTGGCCTTCACTTTAAGTCTATCTGACCCTAAACCACAACCCTTTCTGCTCTCTTATTAGAATGATCTCATGTAGCATTGGCAGAAGTGATGGTTACAAATGGGATTGTTCATGAAGAGTGTATTTAGACAGGAAATAAAGGCTAAAGGTAGAATTTGAGCACTAGTATGAGATGAGATGGAGGTCCCATGGGCTGGGTAGCAGTGTAGTCGGAGTCGCAGGAAAGGCAGTACAGATGAAAATGGCAGAATCATGCCTGAATGTTCTCCTCCATCCCCACCCCCTGTCCCGTCCATCTGCAGATCCTGTGACTCTGCCTTCAGAAGGAGGCAGAACCTGCCCATCCACGGCAGCTCAGGCTGCTCGCACCCCTTCTCGTTCAGCAGCATCTCTGTGTCTGTCCTTGCGGCTCTACTGTCTTTTCTGCATAAAGCAGAACGGCCCTTTCAGATTGCAGGGAAGATCATGACTCCTGAGCTCAGAACTGCCTGTGATCTTCCTTGTCAGGCAGACTGTAAGCTGTACTAAGGACCATGGCCCGCAAAGCTGCACAGGACTGTACCGTAGGCACCTACCACAACTACTGCTTCTGTCTCCTTGCCTGGGTCACAGTGCAGCTATCCACCAAATACGCTCTATCCTTGCTTGGCATTGTTTGACCACCAGAAATATTTTCTCCCCAGCCCAACCAGCATCTCTGGAATAATATCTTCCATGATTGTAGTCCAGTCCTTTTTTCTGTTTCTTGATAGATATGATCATCACTTGAAATATCAAACTTGGTTGCTTTGTGTCAGTCACCCCGGAGTCCCTTGGCCTATTGCCCAAATCTCATCAGAGTCAAGATTTGACCTTGTTTGGTTCACTCCTGTACCTTCAGTGTGTAGGCATAATAAATGCTTAACAAACACTTGGATGAGTGTATGCAGCCAGAGTGCCCTTCTGGATTAAGCCGTGCAAGGTTACCCTGTATTTAAGCTGCTTACCACAGTAGCCTGCCATCACTTCAGAATAAAATGCAGACTCCTTATTGATGTCTGCAAGGCCTTCTGTGCTCCAGTCCTTGGCAGAGGCTCACCTGTAGCCTTGCCCCTCGGCCCTGGCTGACTGCGTTCCAGCCACATTGGCCTTTCCTGTTCTCCCTGGAACTTGCTGAGTTCACTTTCTTCCTCTTGCTACTCTCTCTGCCAGCCACTCCTTTGACATGGCTGCTCCTTTAGTCAAGAGTCAATCTTCAGAAAGCCTGCCCTGGACCACCTTCTCATAGACCACCTTCTAATACATGCCCCTCCCCCGAGGTCTCTGCAGGGCTCAGGCTGGGTGTTAGAATAATTGGCACTGGCTAGACAACAGCATTTATTGATTCATTTCTTAATATTCTTTCCTCTGGATGTGAGCTTCCTGAGGAGGAGGACTTGTTCTGTTTTATTTCGTGTCATGCAGGAGGAGTGCTTTGACTTAGAAGCCCAGTACTTAGTGTCTGGATGAAAAAGTTCTACTCCTGTGAGAATGTGAATGCCTGGATACTGTGTTGGAGACATTCAGGTTTAGAACTCTTACCTGAAACTTCCAGGGTGAGGGTTCTGCAGTTGGAACACTAAATTATAAAATTACCTCTCCAGACTGGCTTATGGAATTCAAGAATATTACTTTATACAGATAATTTTTGCACATTCTTAGGAATCCAGATCTTGCAACTTTCAGATTATTCTAATTTTCACTCTTAGTTTTTTTTTGACTGTAGATTGTGGGTTGTAGTTGGAGTTTTAATATTTGAATGAATGAATTCATTGATATGGATGATTGGTATTATGTGATAAGTATGTAAATAAAGTTGTGGGTGTATGTTGAATTGTGTTTGGAGAATTAATGTGAATGTGTATAGTATATAATTGTAATTGATGTAGATTAATATAGGTGAATGAGAAAAATTATGCAAATATGTAATATAAATGATTTATTGAAAGGGTGTGAAGGTTGTTGTATGAGAAAAGTTAGTTGTGGAGTGGAATAGTGTCTATGGATTAAAGGATGGAGATAAAGAGGGGGACTGTAGAAAGAGGAAAATATGGAAAGAGTATGGTGGGGTGGGGGGGTGGATGGTTTGGAGATGGGAATATGATTTAGAGGATAGATGAGTGTGATTGGGAGGTAGTATGGTGGAATGTATTGTGGATAATAAAGTAGTGTTTGGGATAGGTAATATGGATGAATAAGGATAAGTGTCAAGGTGGAAAATGGAATAAGTTAGAGGATATCATTTTGAGAATAATATTAAAGGGTTTGGTGATGGGGGGATGGGTTGTATGGAGGTTTATTTTAGATGATAAGTTAATGTTTGATAGGGGAGAAGTAGGAGGAGTTGGGTGTAGGGTGGAGGGAGAATGTTTTAGGGGAAAAAGGGTGTAATTGGAAATGGGGTGGGGAGGGGATAGAGGATGGGTAAGGAGGGGAAAGGGATTTGAGGGAGGGTTTTGGGTGGTTAATATGTGATATGGTTAAGGGGAAGGTTGATAGTGGGGGGTAAGGATGGGGTGTGGATGGGATGATTGAATACTGTAAATAAATGGTGGGGGGGGAGGGGGGAGGTTTGGGTGTAGGGGGTTGTGGTTTGGGGGAGGGGTTTTTTAGGTGAAATTGGATGGTGGTGGAGGGGTGGGGGAAGTAGGTTTTTTGAATATTTGGGGGGTGTATGTATGTATTGGGATTTATTTTATTATATATGGATGAATTAATAATGGGGGGATGGTGTGTGTTTGAGAGTGTTGGTGGAATAGGGGTTATTGGGTGATTGGGGGGTTTAAGGGTTTGTGTTAGATGGTGTTGTGGTAGGGGAGGGAAGAGGGGGAGAGGGAAGGATTTATGGGGGGGGGGTATTGAGGGGATGAAAGGGGTGGATTGGAGTTGGGGGTAGGTGTGATTTGGGTTGGGAAAAGGGTTGTATGGTTGGAGGGTAGAGGGGGGGGGGAATGGGATGTTAGGATAATAGGTGTACTGGGTGAAGTGTTCGCAGGGTTGTTTGGTGCTCTTGGGGTTGGGCCACTGTTAATGTGTCAGGCTGCGTGGCCTTATGCCATTCCAGCAACCAGAGCTTTGACCAGAGCTCTTAGCATGAGCCACACAGGAGGAAAGCAAATGTAAACCCAATTTTTGATTTACACGTTTTGTAAAAGATGGATGGCATCTCTCTCTAGCTGCTAAAGGTGCGGGGAGTTCCGTGTGACTGATGGCTTTAATAAACTTTCAATCTATTCAAGTTTCTGTGCAGACAGCACCTCTTCAGTGAAGTCCCAACAAGGCACTCCTGCTCATCATTTGCAGGCTGTTCACCTGCTTTGGTTTTCATAGAAGTTATTATGCAAATGATATTTGTGTCATAATGAACATCTTCTCTTTTGCAGGATAACTTTTTCTCCCTTATTTACTGTTTAATCTCGAGAGCTTGGAAGAGGCTTAAGGATTTAGTAAAAGTTTGATAAATATGAAAGGAGCCACACAGGATGAAGTAGGAGAGGAAATAATGGCTGCCTTTCAGGCAGTGTCGTTCGGTGGGCTGCTACTTAAACGCAGGGCTGGGGTGTGTGTCAACTTTTGCACATATGAGGTGTTTATTGGTCTTTCTGATAAAGCTGAGTGCAAACTGGATTATGTGTAGTAAACATATTGTGTATGCTAAGTACATGAAGCCATTAAGTTAGCCTGAGAACAGGGCAAGTGAAAACATTTCATTGTATTCTTGAACAGAGCAATTGAGCAGGGAAATCAGGTTTAATAAAAATGTTGAGGAGCTCATTTCAGGAGCAACACTCTTGGTTCTTAGGGGAACAGTAAAGTTCTTTTGAAAACCACTTCCTCACTTTTTGGAGTAGATTTGTCAATTTCAAAATAACTACTAGTTGTATCTATTCAGGGGTCTTGGAAAAAATTCCTGGGGAATTTGCCGTGTGAAAAAAACTAAAGTGTGGATTTCAAAAGTCTTTTGCACACAGATAAACTTACAGTTTTAATTCCAGGTTTCCAATAACTTTTTGAGATGCTTTAGCACGTTTTATGATATGGCACTTGCTGCCATGAACAGATGGGATTTGCTGAAGAAAATATCTCCTGTCCACTGAGGAAAAAAAAATGTTTCAAGAGGATGTTTGACGCATGACAGATGGCATGAGAGCTGGCCTGTCGATGTGAGATGGGTGGATTAGTGAATACCCTGTAGGTTATTCATCTCACGCTTACATCTGCTTCCACTCATCCCTTTTTCTGCTATATAAAACTTCACAATTTATGTCATCCATTTCACACTTTTATAGGTTGACTCTTACCATAGAAAGCTGTGTGTTTCATTCTGCAGTGGTCCTAGTGTCTTGATTGTGTTCCATCAGTTCGCTAGGAGGAAGAGGCAGTGGCAGGAGCAAGGCTCTCATGTCAAGGTAGTTTTCATGTAACTAAAGCTGGCTGTATGCCTGGCATTGGACCACATCTAATGCATGTTTGTTGGCTTTAATTGAATAGTAAAGATATGTTTGGCTTCATTAGTGGGCATTTGGCTTCTTTCTGGTGGGATGCTATTGTGGATAATGATGTGGTGACCTTCTGAGTGAATGCCTAGGGCTTGGGGCTTACTCAGACCCATGGTCTCATGAAGAATTCCTTGAGGGAGATTTCCCAGTGACAGTTTGTAAACCTTTTTGGACCTCTTTATTTACCAATGGATGATACCATTTTATAATGAAGCCTTTGGTGTTTGGATAGCCTTGGTATTGTGAAATGAATAAGGGTACTTTGTTTTAGTTTCGTTTACACGTTAGTTGTACTAGTTTCTTCTTTCCTGATGTATTATAGCTAAATTTGTTATAGCTAATATCCATTTTAGTTTTCATTTTAGTTGCTGACCTGCTTTGCTTGGGATGGTCATTTTGAAAAGATTTTTGGCTTCTCATCATGTTTGCTGTGAGTTTTGTTTCTCAATAATTGTTCAAAGAATTTAGAAGTGTTTGGACAGTCCTTAGGTACATTCCAAGATGTAACTGAAATTGTTTTATTATCACTTAAATTTTTCACAGCTTGGGAATCCATGGAATCATTTCAGGCTGCTGTCCTGCTGCGGTCTGCTGTGCTGTAGTGTAGAGAGCAAAGGAGTGGGAGAGGCAGGAGCTCTTTGGTGTCTGCTGTTCAATAGAATTTTAAATAATGGCGCATCTGTCTGGGTTCAGTGTACCACTCCAGTAAAGCAGCGTAGCATGTACTGATCGAGTCAGAGTAGTTCACATGTCCATCTCTTTGCCTTTGGATCCACCAGCTCCTCCCTTCTGCAGATGTTGTAGGGTGGTGTGACTGTAGTTGCCTCACAGTGCTGTGGAGCACCTGTCGCATTCTGGTGACTCGAAGCCTCCTGTTTCCTCTCCTCCCTGCTCTCAGCTTCCAGGGATCGCTCACTTTACATTCAGATCCACTTTGTCTCAGATTCCAGGCAAGATGTTAAAAATGCCTGGTTTGTGTCATTTAACATAATGAGGTTCAGTTTTACCTGTGACACAATTTCAGTTTCCCTTGAGCTTAATGCTGTTCCATTGTGTGAGGTTACCACATGTCCTTTATCCATTCATCTGTGCGTACACACCTAGGTTGATTTCTCATCATTCACCATTTTGTGAATGGTGCTTCTGGGACATGGGATTACAGCTACTTCCTTCTGATGCTCATTCACTTGTGTTGACACCCTGAAACGGGATTGCTGGTGACACGATACATCCTTAAGAGTTTTTAAATATATTTTTTAAAAGATTTATTTATTTTTACTGCAAAGTCCTATATATGGAGAAGGAGGAGAGATAGAGAGGAACAATTTTCCACTAGATGACCCACTCCCCAAGTGACCGCAATGACTGGAGCTGAGCTGATCCAAGCCCAGGAGCCAGGAGCCTCTTTCGTGTCTCCCACGTAGGTGCAGGGTCCCAAGGCTTTGAGCCGTGCTCGACTGGTTTCCTGGGTCACAGGCAGGGAGCTGGAAGATCTTTATCTCTTTCTCTCCTCTCCTCTGTAAATCTGCCTTTCCAGTGAAAATAAAAAATCTTTTAAACAAATTAATTAATTTATTTTATGATACAGTTCAAAGACTCTAGGCTTCCCCCTGCACTGCTTCCTCTACTTATTACAATGATATATCCTTCAGAAAACAGTTAGAAGTCTATCATTATGCTATTTAAGAGGATACATCTTACAGTTTTTTTTTAAGATGTATTTTATTTTTATTGGAAAACCAGATACACAGAGAGGAGCAGAGACAGGACAATCTCCCATCTGCTGATTCACTCCCCAAGTGACCACTATGGCCAGAGCTGTGCTAGTCCTAAGCAAGGATACTGGAGCCTCGTGTCCCAAAGCTTTGGGCCATCCTCAACTGCTTTCCCAGGCCACAAGCATGGAGCTGGAAGGGAGGTGGCACAGCTAAGATTGGAACCCATATGGGATCTCAGTGCATGCAAGGCAAAGACTTTAGCTGTTAGGCTACTACTCTGGGCCCATTCCAGTTTTCTGAAACTTGCATGCTTTTCTCCATAGTGACTCCCAGCAGAGTAAATGAGTTCTCTGTTTTTCTCAAATCCTTACCAACTGTTGTCATGTTTTGTCTTTTTAATAATAGACATAAGCCTGAGTGATATGGTTTGGTTTTGATTAGTATGTTTTTGGATTGTTTCATTTTTTACAGAATGGGTGGGGTGTGGAGTAATTTTTCTCTCCATTGGTTAATTCCCCAAATGGCTGCAATATCTAGCGCTGGGCCAGACCAAAGCCAAGACTTTGTCCAGATCTCCCACTTGAGTTTGGAGGCCCAAGCATTGGAGTCATCATTTGCTGCTTTCACAGGCTCATTGGCAGGGAGCTTAATAGGAAGTGGAGCAACTGAGACTTGAACCAGTGCCCACATGGGATACACCTGAGGTAGGCAGCAACTTAGCAGACTGTGCCACTGTGTTAGCTCCTGATTTGTGGTTTTGATTTGAATTTCCCCCAGTGGTTCATGAGCAGTTTTCCTTATATATTGTTTTCCTCTTGAAAACCATATGCTGATTACATTTCTGCTTTTTAAAGGGTCTTATTTATTTGAAAGGCAGTATGACAGAGAGAGGAAGGGAGGGAGAGAGAGAGAGATCATTGCCTAAGAGGTCATAAGAGCTGGGGCTGTGCCAGGCCAAAGCAGAAGGCTGGAATTGCATCCAGTCTCCCGTGTAGTGGTAATGGCTCAGACCCTTCAGCCACATTGCTTAATGTAAAGTTGGCTATGTGGATGTTTTAATAGTAGTAACTCTTTCAGTCTCTCACCATGGCGAGTCTTTGCCTTTCTGTGCATGTTCTCCATTTTTTTCTTCAGTCTTTAGTGATGAGCGCTGTGGAACTTCTTTCTTTTCCTTGATTAAATTTATTCCAAGCTATTTTTTTTTATATCTGAGTCAGAATTCTTTCTTAGCGTATTATTAAAAACATCATTGATATTTGCGTGTTAAATTTGTGTTATGCAAGCTGGCTGAATCTTTTGGTTCTAATATTGTTTTTTCAAGGACACACAGACTATATATTTGTATATGTAATAATATGGGTGGGGATAATTTGTTTTCAATGCTTCCTAGTATAAGACCTTTGATTTATGTCTTTGACTAGTAATTCTAGCTAAGACTTTAAGTATGATATTGAGTAAGAGCAATGAGAATGTGTGCCTGTTTGTTCTAGATCATATAAGGAGATCTGGGGAAAAATGTTTTCAGCTTCTCCATATTCAGCATGACATTGACTGAGTTGTAATATAGACTTAATTATGTTGAAATAAAACTCAATTTGCCTAATTTATTCATGGTTTTTATTATGAATGGATATTAAATTCTATTTCAGTAGCTTTTACTGTATCTTTTGAGATGATCATGTAATTTTAATTCATTCTGTTGATGTACATATGTTGTTTTTACTGGCTTTTGTATGTCAAATGTTCATTGAGTCCCTGGGATAAATCCTGTTTAATCATGGAGAGAGATTTTTTTGATATACGTTAAGATTCACTTTGCTAACATTTTGGTGACGTTTTATTTCCTTTTATGCTTTTGGGAGTTATAGCTTTTGGGTTATATGGCATTGAGTGACCAAAATGTTAGAAAATGCAAGTTGTTAACCACATCCTGTAACTACTATGTTGACATCTCAGTTTTAGTATATACATAACTGGCTGCTATAAACCTTACAGTGGTTATAGGGTACTATTCAGCTGTCTCGTGTCTATATTTATATTTATAGCTTATAGTATTCAACAGCTTATAGTATTTCTATTTAGCAGCTTGTAGTATTCAATGTGATTTTCACTGAACTTCGTGAATTTTAGGATAATGCAATGGGCTTGCAACTCTAATAAGCCATATGTTAATGATTGAGGAGCAGAACAATTTAAGGAGAGGTCTGCAGAGAAATCTTCAGTACCTTAGTGAGGAGTAACTAATCTTTGTGTCCTACCTAGCAAGGTATGTGGTAGTCCAAGCTGACTTTTTCCTGTCTGTTCTAAGCTTTCCTTATTGGTCTCTGTCTATCTGATCTAATTTTGAGGGCTCCGGAGTGACCCTGATGGTCATTGTAAGAGAGGGTGAGGATCCACAGTTGGAACTAAGGACAGACCAGAGAAAGCTCCCCTCCCAAGTCCCGAAGGGAGTTCACTGCTCTTCTGTTTCTGAGGACTGCTTAGGGCTCCTGCCTGTTGTTCCAGTGGCATTAAACCTGTGAAGAAGGATCGGGGCTTCTTCCATTTCATGTGGGAGATCTGAAAGGGAAGGGTTAACCGCTGAGTTCTCAGACTACTAGGGCACTCCAATTCCCTGTGATCTCCTTGGCAGTTGGGATATAGGATTTGGTGCCCATGCTGATAGTCCTTGGTGAGGATCTGGGAGTCTCTGGGGTTAGGGTACAAGCCTCCTCCTGTCCACTTGTTCCACTCTGGGGTCTCCCCCTGCTCTGTGCATATGACCTCCTGTTTTATATGTTTTGAAAATTTGCATTTGTTGTTAGGGATTTTTTTAAGGTATTTTCCTTCTCATTTTCTGTATGTGTTTTTTTTTAATATTTAAATTTTTTTATTTGAAGGTTATATTTACAGAGAGTAGGAGAGACAGAAAGATCTCCCGTCTGCTGGTTCAGTCCCCAATTGGCCGCAATGGCCTGAGCTGAGATGATCCAAAGCCAGGGCTGCTTCCATGTCTCCTATGCAAGTGTAGGATCCCGAGACTTTGTGCCAGTCTCCGCTGCTTTCTCAGGCTCCAGGAGGGGAACTGGATAGGAAGTGGAGCAGCTGGGACACAAACCGGTGCCCATATGGGATCACGGTGTGTGCAAGGTGAGGATTTAGCCGCTGGGCCACTGCATCGGGCGTGTGTGTGTGTTTATGTGTGTGTTTATTTTAAAGTTAGATTTTTACAGAGAGAATGAAGGAGAGACAGAGAGATTGTCTTCCATCTGATGACTTACTCCCCAAATGGCCTCAGTGAAATGCATTCAGCCAGTTTGAAGCCACAAGCCAGGAGCTTTTTCCAAATTTTTTATGTGCAGGGAACCCAAAGACTTGGGCCATCCTCTGCTGCTTTGCTGTGCCCTAACCAGAGAGCTAAAGCAGCTGGGACAAGAATCAGCACCCATATGGGATGTTGGTGTCACAGGTCAGAGCATTGGCTTGCTGTGTCTTTGCGCAGGCCCCATTTTGTGGTTTTGCCTGACCATTTCATGACCTAAATATTAAGAAAATACATTTTAAATTTGTATTCAAAGTGTTGCTGATGACTAGGCGTTTATGTACACAGGGAAGGTTGTCTTTCAGTCTCTGCACAGAGCAAACACTGGTTTGTTGTAAGCCCTACTCTGATCTTCACATTTAGGCCTTTTCCTTTGCCTAACATCAAACTAAATCAAGAGAAAAATGATTCTGGTCCTTAACATCTCTAGTACATTCATTATCCAATAGCAGTAGTTTTTATGTTTAATGACTTGCAGTTTATAAAATGCTACTCAGTTGTGAAAAGAACTTTTTGTATACAAAATTGTTTTCCTGAGCATTTTTATTAATATTTCCTGTTTTTCCTGATTTCTGGCAGTTGATGGTATTTGTGCAGTAAACAAAATGGATTTGGTAAAATGGAGTCATTTGTAGCCACTTGTTCCTAATAGAACCTATAAAAGTTCTTTCCAGAATTCTGTTACAGGCTTGGCCCGAAAGCTGAAGTCCTCATCCTACATGTGCCAGGATCCCATGTGGGTACTGGTTCATGTCCTGGCTGCTCCACTTCCCATCCAGCTCCATGTTTGTTGCTTGGGAAAGCAGTACAGGATGACCTTGGGACCCTGAACCTGCTGGGAGACCCGATAGGAGCTCCTGACTTCTGGCTTCAGATTGGCATCGCTCTGGCAGCTGTGGCCGCTTGGGGAGTGAATCAGCAGATGTTGATCTGTTGCCCCTCCTCTCTGTATATCTGCCTTTTCCAATACAAAAAAAAATTCTGTTACTTTAAGCTGTCTCTTCCTGAAATGTTGGGACTGTCACCAATGGAAATTCTGATATCTAGAGGAATGCACTGAATTTCAATTTATAATCACAATTCTTGTTTAGTCTAGCAATTCTTTTAATAAAATATTTATTTATTTGTTTGAAAGGCACCAAAATTAGAGAGGAGGAGAGATAGAGATCTTTCAACAGCTGGCTTACTCCTCAAAGAGCTGTGGTATTCAGAACTGGGCTAGATTAAAGCCAGGAGCCTGGGACTTCAGCTGAGTCTCCGCAGGGGTGTAAGTACACAGCCTGTCTTCCATAACTTTCCCAGGCACATTAGCAGGGGGATGGACTGGAAATAGAACAGCCAGGAATTGAACCAGTGCTCCTGGGGGATGCTGTGGTGCCTGAGTTAAGTCGCGCCTGCAGCACCAGCATCCCGTACAAACACTGGTTCAACTCCTGACTGTTCTGTTCACAAGCTGGCCTGACCTGAGAGCAGGGTTTTAATTTGGAAATCTGAAGTTGGTACTATTTGGAGGTGAAAATGGCAGCCCAGCCAGGTGGTGATGAAAACAATGTTATAGACTCTTGTTCTTACTCTCTAGTCTGGAATTGACTTTTCTCACTGAAGTGGAGAAGAAAGCAGTTAAGCAAGGTGAGAGATTCTCCTCTCTTTCTCCCGCCACTGCTTCCTCAAGACAAGTCATAGCAACCTACTTTTTTTTTATGAGTGTTTCATAGAAATGGTAGCTTTACTTCTTGAATATGAGGAGGTGGCATGGTGGTACAGTATGATAAGTTTCTGCCTGAGATGCCAGTATTTCCTATGGATACCAGTTCAAGTTCAAGCTGTTCCACTTCTGACCAGGTTCCTGCTAATAGGCTGGGCAAAGCAGTGAAAGATGGTTTAAGTGCTTTGACACCTGCCACCTATGTTAGAGACCTGGATGAAACTGCTGACTCCTGGCTTTTGCCTGACCCATCTCTGGACATTGTGAACTTCCTGTGAGTGAACCAGCAGAAACAAGATCTCTCTCTCTGTAACTCTTTCAAATGAAATCAGTTAACTCTTTCAAATAAGATTAACATTTTTAAAATTTCTTTTTAAAAGACTTATTTATATTTATTGGAAAGACAGATATACAGAGAGAATCTTCTGTCTGATGGTTCACTCCCTAAGCGGCCACAATGGCCAGAGCTGAGCCATTCAGGAGCCAGGAGCTTCTTCTGGGTCTGCCACATGGGTACAGGGTCCCAAGGCTTTGGGCCTTTATTGACTGCTTTTCTAGTCCATAAGCAGGGAGATGGATGGGAAGTGAGGCCACAGGGATTAGAACCGGTACCCATATGGAATCCCGGTGAGTTCAGGTCAAGGATTTCAGACCCAAGGCCATCGCGCTGGGCCCTTTATTTTTATTTCTTTAGAGATTTATTAGTTTTTACTGGGAAGACAGATTTTCAGAAAGATCTTCCATCTGCTAATTCAATCCCCAAATGGCCATAATGGCCAGAGCTGAGCCAATCCAAAGCCAGGAGCTTCTTCTGGGTCTCCTGTGTGAGTACAGAATTCCAATGACTTTGGCCATCCTCTGCTGCTGTTCTTGGCCATGTACAAGGAGTTGAATGGGAAATGAAGCAGCAGGGACCCAAAGCAGTGCCCATATGGGATCCTTGTGCTTGGAAGGGGAGGATTAAGTAATTAAGTCATCATGTTGGGCCCCAAATTTTAACTGTTAAAAAATCAGATTCTGAAAGAAGGATGTAGAGGCACTTTAGGTTTTAACAATGAAGGTTGACTTTAAATCCAGCTTTCACGATTCTAAGAGAAGACCATTAGGCTGTGGGAATCCATCTGAGACCTGATACTGGTTATCTGTGTTACCTTCACAACTCAGGAAAGAATAGAATAGGAGGACCTCCTTGGCTAGGCTGGCCTGGCTACGATGTACCCGCTGCGTAGGGTAGGCAGATATCTGAGCACACGTGTGCTTTTGAGTTGGTCACAGAGAGGCATCTGTGGTGACTTCCAGTTACAGCAGTTGATCCAGGAATTGCTGCATTCCATTCAGTGACACAACCATTTTATTCTGAAGTAAAACATCCAAAGACTGTTATAGTAGCTAATTCGAAGAGGCACATAATATGTGATTTGGAGTAGATCTCTTTCCTTTTTGACTAGTAATGACTTGCTGGGTTTCCCAAACCTATTTAAAAAACATGGATTTTTCTTTTGTATTGCAAGTAAATTATAGTGTAATTCTTAAAAAAAACCTCATCCTTTACGTATTTGACAAGGAAAGTTATGGAGAGAGAGAAGGAAAAGCTTCCATATATTGGCTCCCCAAGTGGAACAAAGACTGGAGTTAGGCCAGGCCGAAGCAGCAAGCCAGATCCTTCATTTGGGTCTCCTATAGTGGTCAGGAGCCAAGTACTAAGCCAGGTTTTGCTCTTGCCCGAGGTGCATTAGCTTGAAGCTGTATCAGAAATAGAGCATCCAAGACTGGAACCTGATGCACATGTGAGATGTTGATAAGCTTGCATACAGTTGCTTTACGTACGTTTTGACAGGAGTGCCTTTGCCTCTGAATAGATGTGATGAAAGCCAGTTTCTTCAACACTTTTAGACATCTGGAGACTGGAGGCATTTCCCACAGTCATGATTCTGACCCTGAATGCCTCAATTCCTTGTTTGTCCATCGCCACTCTAGACTCCCATACCAGGCACTTTGTACTGTTACCACTTTGAGTTAGCTAGTCAGGACCCTTCTCCTCCTCCTTCTTCCGAGTATTTTGTTTCATTGATGTAACTTTTAACCTTGCCTGGAACAAAGTCTGCATGAAAATGAACATAACCTGATGGGTGATATTTGGCAATGCAACGTGACCAGTCAGGTTCTGTACGTAGGTTATAGGAGATACTTTGAAGGAGTTGGTAGGAGGGTACAAAAGGCAGGGGAACGTTTCTTATTTTATAGGACCATGTTGGTGAGACTGACTCTGTGGTTGAGACACAGAATTGCCTCTGTCTGTGTTAGGGGTAGTGTAGTGACCACTACTGACTTGGTTTATTTAGGGAGTTGAAAGACTGTTTGTTGAGGCAGTTTCCAAGGAGGGTGTGCCTTCTGGGTGGATTTCTGTGTTAACATGCCTTCCCCCTTCAGCCAGTGGTGGCTTATGCATATGGCTACATGTAGAAGCAATCTAAATTGTCAGTCACCTGAGTTCTAGCTGGTATTGCCTTGATGTAACTGAGATGCAACACTTTTGCTTATATGAAAGGGAAAGGGGGTGATTGTTTGGCTTGGAGTTAAGAAGCTTGGGTCACACGCTGAGGTTCCTGGGTTCTGTGTCTGGTACTGGCTGTTGACACTGGCTTTCTGCTAATGCAGATCCTGAGACGGCAATGGTGGCTCAGGAGAACCCTGTCACCCACATTGGAGACCTGGATTGGGCTCCTGGCTCCTGGCTTTAGGCTAGCCCAGTCCTGGCTGGTGTGGGTATTTGAGCAAGAGGAAACATTTTCTTTCTCTCTCAATAAATGCAAATTTTTAAAAGAAAGAAAAATCAGTTATGTAAAAGTAATAAAAGCTTTCATTGTCAAATTATAATGTTATTAAGTAAGATACATTATAAGCATATGTATAGTTTAGCATGACTGTGTTATACAGATTACATATTGTACAGTTGGTAGCTAACCAGTAATTCTTAAGATTTTGTTCAAATACAAGGTTTTATTTTTATAATTTCTGTCTTATAAATATGGCCCTCTGAATAGCAGGAAAAAAATCCAAACGTTTCAGTTAGTAGCATTTCACAATTTCTAATGATGTCAATTTACACATGAACAAAGTGGGTAGATTGTATTTTCTGCAATATGCATAATTTATGGAAAATCTTGTCAGGAACATATTGGTTCTTGACTTTAGTTTCATTACTTTGAAAGTTTGAAAAAAAATTTGGAGTTAGTGTAACACTTTTTTTTCTCCCTAGTGTCATTCTATTTCTGTATCTGTAGTTACAAGTTTCTGGGTTTGAAAGATGTTCAGTTTACATCATGAAGTGGAGCTGGCCTTGTTTCTAAATGTATTGGCTTTGGCCCAAGGCTCGCTTTGTACTTGTGCGTCCACGCCTATCCTACAATTCAGATTTTGCCTGTTTTCTTTTGATTGCCAATCTGTTATCCTCATGCTTAGCTACCATTTTGGAGTCTGCTAGTAAGAAGTGATCTCAGTATCATTGAGAAATCTTTTTTTCCCCCCTTTTGGTTTAACATCTGTTCTGAGTAGCTCAGCTCTGCTGCAGCCAGGCAGTCACTTTGCGCTAAATGTTATTTGACCTTCAGAAATGCGTGGATCCAGCCAGGATCAGGTCAGGCTGGATCCTCTCCAGGTGGAGACACCTGGCCGACTTCTCTGGCTGGTGCTAGACTTCAACACTCCTGAAGGTCTGCTAATGATTTCACGGAAGGCAGCACTGTCCAGTCACTTGTCTGTGGTCTGTGTCTACACCGACAGTACCAGAAATGGCATGTCAGTGCTGAAGGCTTGCTTCTGGACCGGCACACCTGATGCAGCTTCTTTACTCCCCTGCTTTCTTCCCCCCTCCCTCTTACTTGTTTTCTCCTTTAGTCTCTCCTCCATCTCCTCCTCTTGTCTTTTCCCATTTCATCCTTTCCTGGGCTGCATGCTGCACGGAGTCACATGCTGTGTGTTTACCTGGCTCCTCTTGCTAATGTGCTCATGAAGGCCTTTCTAGCAAGGCAGGTAGAAAAGATGGTTGAGTGGCACAAGCCATCTATATGTAGTGGGGTTGAAAGAAATGGACATTTGCCACAAATTGTAGTTTGCCATAAACTGTTTTCAATAGGTAGGTATGACAGGCCTTGTTTGCATTTACACATTGATACCAGCCAAGGCCCAGGAGAAAATTCTCTGAGACTATTGCCACCTTTACTCAGCAGAGTGAAACAGCAGGGGCTAGCGTCGTGGTGTGGCGAGTTATGCTGCCACTTACAATGCTGGCATCTCATTATCATAGCGCTGGTTTGAATCCTGGCTGCTCTCCTTCCCATTGAGCGTTCTGCTAAAAGATCTGGGAAGGCAGCAGTAGATGGGAGACTGGATGAAGTTCTAGGCTCTTGGTTTTCGCTCAACTCAGACCTGATTGTTACAGCCATTTGAGGAATGAGTCAGTGGATAAACTTTTCATTTCTTTTTGTCATTTTGCCATTTAAATAAAATGAACCAACCATCCAACCTCCGGCCTACCCCATCTTCCTTCCTTTTTTCTTTCATCTCCTCCTCCCTCCCTCTCCCTGCCCTGTTTTTTTTTTTTTTTTTTAAGGAAATGCCAGGTTGGGAATGAATGAAGACAGTTTGCAGAGTCCTGTCATAGAGTTGAGATTTTTATCATTTTGAAATTTCTCGTAAAGCCCCAGTAATCATAGCTTACCAGAAAAGCAAAATGTGGTACCTCTTTTGTCACAGAGAGGTCACCTCCTCTTTTTTTTTTTTTAAAGCCTAAACTTGTGGCTCCTTAGAGCATAGTTTTCAAATTGAAGATGATCAAAACACCAAGTGCCCAGCTAAAGTGAAAAAGATATTTTCCTAAGCACTGATCATGTGAGAAAAATGTGATATCAGCATTTTGCAACCCCTTTCCAATTTAAACACTGTACCATCACCTATGAAACGGGCCTGATCAGGGCTAGGCTAAGCTCCGCTTCTGATCCAGCTCCTTGCCTATGGCCTGGGAAGTCAACAGAGGATCACCTGCGGCCTTAGGCAGCTTCATCCATGTGGGAGCCCTGGAAGAAGCGCCTGGCTCCTGGCTCATGATTGGCCCTGTTCTGGCCATTGTGGACATTTGAGGAGTAGAACAGCAGATGGAAACTTTTTGCTCTCTCCCTGTCTCTCCTTCTCCCTGAAACTTTGCCTTCCTAATACAAAAGTAAAATAATTTTTTTTTTTTTGGACAGAGACAGGCTTGGGGTTGTATTTACAAAAGTGTTAATGCTACTTCTCAGGAAAACACACCGAGGGCCTAAGAGGGTTTGCTGGACCCTGTTCTAGGTTCTGGGATATTGTGGTCAATGTAACAGCAGAGGCTCCTCAAGAAAGACAGGTGGTACATGTAAACTGTGGGCCTGGCTGAGGTTTCAGAGTGATGCAAAATAACAGAGGGATGCAGCAAGAACTAGTGGGGCTGGGAGGTTGGGAATTGGGAGAATTTGTGCACACCATTTCAGGCAGAGGGAATCCTAGCAGGTCTTTGAGCAAAGGCTGGTGGCAGGTAGATGCTGTAAGAGGAGGTTGGAGATGGGAAGGTGACAGACCCCACGTGGCTTTGTGAGAGTGACACATTACTTATAGGTGTAAGGGAAGTGTAAAGAGCAGGATAAGGAAGAGCTTCAGTCTCAGAACGCCCCGGTCCTCAGTTGCAGTTGGGCGTGGTTTGGACTGAGGTGGCAGTGAAGCACATGGAGAGAAGTAAGCTGGGCTTGGAGTGTGTTCCGAAACCAGCCTGGTAGGACTTGCTAATGGAAATGGTGCATGGATAAAAAAAGTGAGGAAGCAATGGGGATTTCACATGTGAGGAATGTGCAGACACAGACGGCTAGCAGAGCCGAGGGTATACACAGCTAACTTGAGATGCTTGTGAGACGTGCCCATGTTTTTGTTATGACCTTGAAAAGCATTTCTACACTAGAGCCAAGTATCAATAATAACTACATAGAAAAAGAGCCGTGCTTGCACAAGGTGTCTTCCGCTTAATCGGAAATAAATGGAATCCCAAATCAGCTTCTGCTTATATGGACTCCAAGGTGCTTAGCATGCCTCCCAATGTAAGCATGAATGGGCTGTAAGGGATGTTGAAGAGAGAATTTACAGCCAGTGAATCTGAAGATAACTGTTTGTGCAAACTTAAACATAAAATGCACTGCTGGTATATTGGCAGGACCCTAGTTGGGCTGTGGGAGTGGCTAAGCAAATAAGGAGTCTTGAACTTTGAATTTCTCCAATTTCCCCTGGGATAAAGAACATTAAAATGCATGCAGGACAGGTGAGACATCAAGGGTAATGAAAGCAGAGAGGTGCTCTACAGTTTTACAATAAAAATTGTAATATGAAAATATTCAGGTGTCTTAGAAGTTCTGTGTAAGTAGCAACGCAATAGGATTGCCTGTGTCGTAAATCTTCCAGGCCAGTAAAGATAAGCAACTGAAGGATTTTTATAAGAGCCACATGAATGAGTAGCTGTTTTCCTCACAGGAACAAAGGAAAATGGAAACATTTGATATGTCCTGAGTTCAGATTGTAAAAATTTTATAATTTGGTTTTAGTTGATACATAAAAATTTTATGCACTGGTGGGCTAATGTGATGAATGTCTTCTTAAATGTACTAGTTCTGTATTGTGCAAACAATACAAACTTTCTTACCTAGCATTTAAAATATCCGATACATTATAGGTGTCTCTATTTTCTCTGCTATGCAGAACATCAGAAGTTCTTTCTCTCACCTGACTTTAGCTTGCTATCAGAACCCCTCCTTACCCCCTCACCCCACAGGCATACTTAGCTTCTGATAGCCACTATTCTGCTCTGTGAGACCCACTTCTTAAATTCTACGTTTGAACCACAGCATGTGGTCACAGAAGAGATGACTTCCGTCCCACCCATGCTATTGCACATAACAGCAGTTCCCTTTTAAGGCTGCCATTTTGCAGAATACTTATACCACATTTTCCTTTTCTATTCATCCATTGATGGACCTATAGGTTGTTTCATATTTTTCAATCCCAGCTTTGTTCGTATCAACAGACAGTTGTCCCTATGGTTGATCCAAGGGCAAGGACAGTTTGCATATTAAACAGGAGCTCTAACTTCAGCCACAATATACTAAATAACTTATTTAGGTAATCCTTGGATGTGGAGCAGTGTTTGTAGCTGACATCTGGGGTTGCTTCAGTTAGCCTGGAAGGATTAGAGGGACTCCACTGGAGTACACACATTCAAGGTGGTATGGGGCCCTACAAGTCCGACACACAGGTGACTTAAGCAGGGAGCAGTCCTTCCACACCTGGACTGGATATGACAGGACTAATATTTTCCCACTTCTGTTTATTTTGCTCTTCTGTTATTTTCAGTTCAAAATGTTCTATACCCATATCTGTATTTATCTATATATTAGGTAAGAAATCTATTGCATTTTTTTAAGTCACATGCAATGTCTGCCAATTGTTATTACCATCAATATCATTCTTCACAGAATTATGAGTATTGTATATGGCTGAAAAGTTTTCTTTAACAGTTGATTAGCAAAAGTTGGATGTGAAAATCGTCTTCTAAAATTTCATCTTGGGGTTACAGTGGGAGCACTTGATAAAGTTTTTCTGCAGTGGGGTTAACATTGATGTAAGCTGGTTTACACCTATTTATTTTTTTAATAAGGTTTCTGCAGCCCAGTTTCATATGAAGTTTTATCATTTTTTCCATAAATTTCACATTGCTGCTAAAACTAATATTTTGTTACTTTGTTCTTATTGGACTTTTTTCCCATTCAACCTTCCAAGTTAGTTCCAGTAAGAATTCCTGGAGAGCTGCATTTAACCAAGCAGAAGTGGTGCCCAAGTACCATATCCGAGTGTGTCCGTTTGCTTCCCCTTTCTGACTCCTGACTCTAGCTCCTGCTTACATAAACTTTGGGAGACAAGTGTCTTCAACATTGAATTTTTTCCTCCGTAGGGGAGACCATGATCAAATTCTCAGCTCCTGGCCCAGGCCCTGACCTGTCCCCATTGTTGCAGGCATTTGGGCAGTTAACTAGCGGATGAGTGTATCTCTTTTAGTCTCTCTATCAAGCTAAAAAATTAATAAACATTAAACCCTCTGTTTTGGTTCTACAGGACTGTTGTCTCTGCAGTGCTTTTTATTGGGGCTAGCGTACATAATTGACATTTTAAAATAGGCCAAGAACTATAGGCGATCAGCACACACTAAAAGGTCTACTAGTAAATCAATGTATGCTTAATTATGACATAATATTCAAGAGGAGGGGATATAGCTCAGTGGTAGAGCATTTGACTGCACATAATATTCCAAATTCTTTCTCCCAATTTTGTTTCCAATTTTCATCTTCCCAGAGTCATGCTGGTAGATATGGACAGGTATTTATTTCATGTTCTATATATATGACTTCATCATTTGCTGCTACAAATATTATCTCTTTTTAACACTTTATGGAACTGTCATTTACAAGTGATATGATTTACTTGGAGTGCAGCATGTCCACCATTTCATAGAACCTATTTCTAAAATTGATCTTTGAAAGAAACCCTGGCCTATTAGCTTTCTTCATTTCTTTTCTTTTCGTTTCCCCTTAGTTCTAGAAACACATTCACCTGTTTTTCTCTACTTGTGGAGTTGCCCATTCCAGAAAGTTCATATAAATGGAATGATATGTGTTTTTGTTGTTGCTAACAAGGCTTCATTCTCTTAATTTCAGGGCTATTTTGGGTTGTAGCATGCATCACTTCTCATGTTTTGTTGCACAGCTATATTCATTGTGCATTTAAGCCATATTTTATCTATCTTTCCTTTAGTTAAGGTGTGTTGGGCTTGTTTCCAATTTTTGGCTATCATAAACTAACCAGTTTTGTGGTCTAAAGTCACCCCCTTAACCTCCTTTTGGCGTTGTAACTTACAATGTCAAGTGCTTACAGCCTGTCCTATTTTCCTCAGGTTCTATAGAGCATTCAAGACTTCCACTTGTTTATGGCAGATTTTGTTAAATGACCACTTCATCTTTAAATGTGTTTATAATTCCCCCACAAAAAAAGGCTGAAAGGGAGAAGTAAAACACACATCCGAACAAAAATTCCCATCCAGATCCAAATTCCTGGTTTTAAAAATTAACATGTGAATACATTTCTTTTAACACAGAGAGTAACTGTAAACCCGAGGTCAGATTTAAATTGGAAAAAAATACCCTGTGGTATTTAATATTTATCCTGAAGAGGTCCAGGATAAGGCCATGATGACAGCTACCAACTTATTTTTTTATGGTCTTGGAAAGACATGAGAGGAATAAATTTTTATCATGCGTCATGCCCAAGTGATTTTTGTCCCTCCTTGGCTTCCCCGTTTAGATTCTGGTGAAAGTAACAGGGAATTCTTTCTGGTATTTGTTTTCCTAGGAACAGGAGAAGGAGCTGTCTGTACATTCGTGTGTTTATGTTTTCTCTTGAAAAGGGAAGACATTACTGCCCCATTTTTACACAGACATACCAGGAGTTCCCCTTTGCCTGCTGCCACCTGGGCCCATAATGCAGCTGGTTAAGTTTTCTGGTGATAAAAACAAGATGGTTCACTAAGTTGATGGCTCATCTGTTTATGTCACATCCCTAAATCTGCAATGTTGTCATGAAAAGAGACGCTGAAGACCTCACGTGGCTCTTCTGCCATCCGTGAAGGCTTTATAGGCCGGGACAGGGAGCTGTCCATCCCATTTGACTCACCACGGATGGTCACCAGAACTAGCCGCCTCCTTCCTTTTTGGCAAGGATTGGGGGGAGTGATTGACTTGATGATACTGTCAAATATGAAACTGCGTCACTGCAGCTGGGATGTAAATAAGGTTTCGTGGACCATTTTTTCCTTCTTTGTTTTGCACTCTGCTTAGTTTGTCTCAGATTCCTCGAATTAAAATATTATCTCAAAATTGCCTTCATTAATTGTAGTGCTGATGGTACTTGATCGCCTGACAGGGAACTGTCATCAACTGTTCAACCACTTTATCTTTTCTGGAACATTAATTCAACCAGATATCTGTGTGAATCGGAATATCCCAGGGAGTATGCTAAACAAGATAAAGGAGCAACTCTCTAGTTAGATTACTCTCTAGAGAAAACCCAGTTTTAACTCTTTAAGGCAAGTATTGAGGTAATAGGAACCCAGACTCTCTTCACTCTGGTACCTCTTCCACTGCACGGGATTTGGTAGACAATCAGCATATGTCTGTTGGATGAGTAAATATGTAATTATAATAGCACACTGCTATGATGGATGTATGAGAAATACAAAACAAATTGGCCTTGCTGTGCAAAGTCAGGGGTTTAAGATGTACATATCTTTTGATCGGGCTGCAATTTCTGAATAAGATTTTACCAGCAAATATCTAAATTATGAAAATAACTTTCCATTTTCCAGACATCATGACGCGTAAGTTATTTAATATCCATGTGAATCAAGTAAGATAGTATTATAACTCCATTGTGTGTGTTAGGGTTGTAACATTATTAATATATATCTTATTAATAGTACTGTTATTACCTAAAGGGAAAAAATGGTATTTGGGTATCATTTTAGCCTAAGGTCAAAGAACTTCCAGTGTAGCTTGAATTTTTTTAATCAAGAGCTGTCTATCGCCTTTTTGTTCTGTCTGCCATGCTTTTCTACGTGATTGACAAATATCCTCCTAAATAACAGCCAGAGACAGAATCTCAGGGCGAGAACCTCAGAGAGCTGCTTCTCTATTGCATAGTGACACTGGATCAAGATGCCTTCTTTGACAGGGCACCCTCTGCTAATGTTTATTTCATCGCTTTCAGAGTGATTCCCCTTGGAATAGTTCCCCTTACTTGTTTTATTTGGGTGATCTTTTTGGGGTGCCTGTTTGAGATACTCTCTCAGAATCCAGTCACCCCTTTGTGAGAAGCCCTGGCCATGTTTGGCTTCTTTTTGAAGAATTATAGTCCAAGTGCATGAAAACCCTGCAGAATATTCTAGACCTCAGCCATTTGAGGTCACTGCCAGCCCTGGAGGTTTTCGTAGATAGCTCTTAGGTATTGTGGAGCAGAGACGAGCCATCCTCAGTGTGCCTGGTCTGATATCTTGACCACAGAGCCCATGGAAGCTGTGAGGCCTGGAGCAGCAGTCAACCAGTGACCATGAGAGAAGCACCCCGAGAATTGTACACGTGTTGCCTTTGTTTAATCATTAAGTTACGGAACCAAAATCTGGGGCCGCATGCTGGTGGTTTCTTTTGAGTGCTGGAGTTATACTTTCATGTGGCTGGGAAACAGTGGAAGATGGTTCTTTGTGGTAATAGGCAATGGATCTTGAAGTTGATAGTTACACTATCTGATGCAATGTGAAGAACAGTCTAATTAACCATTATCTCTTGACAAAGACACAGCTTCTGAGAGAGTATTTGTACCAGGAGTAGGATGCTCCTTACCATTCAGGCAGTGCTGGAACAAATCTTTGAAATTGACCATGATTTCTAGAATAGTACTCAGTCAGCATTCATCATGAAAATCATGGATAATTTGAAATTCTTCAAAGTTAAAAATTCTGTTCATATCAAGATTCAATTAAATAATGAGCAAACTACAACTTGGGAAAAGTTGTTAGGTTATGTTTTGTCTATGTGTTCTAAAATTTTTCATTCATCTTAGACATTTCTTTTAAAATAATATTCTTAGTAGTAAATTCATGGACAATTGCAGAATAAAGAAAAACTGGATTTTGAAACCATATATTTGGGGAGAGTTACTGCTTTTGGAACTATGTTTTAAAGTTTCAGCAAACACCTTTTTTATAAGTGACTTATTTAAACAGTACTACTAAGCCAAGGCGAAGATTTTAACAGTAACACAGCAACTGTAGGTACACATTTAATTTTGTTAGGAAGATGGCAAGAGAAACATCTTGAGCTTAAAACAAATGTCTATTGCCAATTCAATAATGGTAAATGTGCCACATGAAGGAAAACCACTGGTTGTATTAGTCATTTCTCAGAACATTTTAATACAGGAATATGATTTTTGTCACACATATTCAACAAAATAAAAGTGTTAGAAGTTGTTCAGAGATCATACTGGTTGTTATGTTGTTAAACATATAACTTAATAAATGTGTCATCTAAAAAAAGATGATGGAAACATATGACTGTTATTTGACTAATGACTTACTACTCACACACAATTTCATTTAAAAAGAACTGGAAGTGATGGAGGGAAAACATGTGGTTTGGCACTTGAGTGTCATAAAACTGAGTTAGTATATTTTATTCAGTAAAGCTTTTTTGAAAAAAAAAAAAACTAGCTAATTCTGAAGGCCTGCATGCTGTTTAATATTATTACTAAGGGTAATTAGTTACTGTTACAGAAAGTCTAAATTGCATTTTGTGAATAAATATTCAGTGAAATGGTATATAGTACTTTTCTTTTGAAAATAAATATCTGAATGACCTCTTACTAAGTTATATTGGTTCAATCCAAGTATCTCAAACCATCAAATATTAAATATGCCTTAATTTTGACTGCAGCTGATGAAACTTCAAACTGTTACTTTGTGTGTTTAGGAATGTATTGCTGAGAATATTTCAGTTTTGAATGAGTATATACCTTTTAAGCAACATGTAAAAGTGGCAGTGGGTAAATGCATCCCAGGAGTTAACTACCTTACAATTTTGAAAACACAGTAGTAGTTAGCAGATGCCATGATCTTCAATAAATCTTTTGATTTCATTAGCAATATTTCATAGTAACCAGTGGGCTAGCAGTTTACATTGTGGTTGACATTGTGGACAATGAGGGGTTCCAAGAACAAGGAACTTACACTACTGAAACCAAGACCAGGAAGGTTGATTTTCCAAGGCCCTCAAGCCCTTTCAGGAGGTCTGTGAACTTAATCCTATTTTCCTAATAATGCACTTTGTTTTTATTTATTCTTAGGTATACAGTAGAATACTCCAGAGGCTGCATGAGGTGTGCTGTTAGGAGAGTTGAAATCAGAAGTAGGCAGGATAGCACACCTGTCTTGAATAATATCAGACAGTTACAGAAATGTGGAACAATGCCACTCCCCTACTAAATTCTCTAAATTCTCCTTTTGAAAAACATGTATTTTTATAGACTGATTACTCATTTCACTGTGTAGTCAGCACGTCTTTTTAAATTCAATATTTCATCAATTTCTGTTTTAACTTGTAATATTGTAAGCATCAAGAAATACAGCCTTCGTAAACAAATGCTGCTTCAGATCCTCTAGCAGTGTTGTGTAGTGAAAAACAATTCTCAAATCTCTAAAATATTTTATATCATCTGAGGAGAATGAAGATATGTGGGTTAAAGTAAGCAACCTGGTCGTCTTTGTGTTGTGGTAAATGTTTCGGAGTCTGATAATCTGTTCTGCTACTTTGAGAATGTAAAAGGCAGCTCATTGGCAGGTCTTTCATGTAGATGACTTAGTGGTGCAGATGCTGTCATGTTGATTCTTTTTTTTTTTTTCTGCTTCAGATTGCAAGATTTATATTTGCAAGGACATTATCTTTACTGCTTTGTTAATTTTCTTTTTTTTTTTTATTGTTGCTTACATTGTATTATGTAGTACAGTTTTATAGGCGCTGGGGATTCCCCCCACCCCTCCCATACCCCTGCCCCCATGGTGGATTCCTCCACCTTGTTGCATAACCATAGTTCAAGTTCAGTTGAGATTCATTGCTTGCAAACACATGCCTAGCATAAAGTTCAGCGTCTTATTGTCCAGATAAGTTCAGTGGCCTCTTGGGGAGACCTTCTATGGTCTGAAGATAGGTCTAACAGAGTAAAGATCCAGTCAGTTAAAAGCCCCAACAAGGCCTCAGTATCAATATACAACATTATGGAATTAATTGACATAGTATTGGGTAAACAATATGTTAAAAATAATGCAAGTTCCATTCTTCGAAACATCTGGGTTGAGACAGTATCAATGACAGGTTCAAAAAATAACAAACAACCATACAAAAATTACAGGTTAAATCAAGGCAAACATGTGGTATCTAATCTTTTGGGATTCACTCATTTCCCTTAGCATTATAGTTTCCAGTTGTGCCCATTTAGCCACAAAGAACTGCATTTTGTTTTTTTAATAGCTGAGTAGTATTCCATGGAGTAGATGAACCAAAGCTTTCTTATCCAATCTTCTGCTGATGGGCATTTTGGTTGCTTCCATGTTTTTGCAATTACTGATTGTGCTGCAATGAACATAGGGATGCATGTTGGTTTGTCGTAAAACAGGTGTTTTGGATATATTCCTAGGAGTGCTATTGCTGGGTCATATGGTATGCAGATTTTGAGTTGTTTGAGTGTTCTCCAGACTGATTTCCATAGAGGCTGTACCAATTTGTCATGTTGATTCTTACCAAAGAAACTCATTTTCTTCTTGGTATTCTTGCTTTCCCTGTTGAAATTAGGGATGAGTGGCATTTTGCTTGTGAACTTTTGTAGAAGGCTTCGTAGATTTTAGCTCTGCGTTCAATGATTTCCATGTTGAAGAATGCCCCATATTTGAGGAACTTTGACCCACTCATTGAACATTTTTCTATCACTTTCCTGTTACCAGGTACTCTATTAAATGACTTAACAGGAGATTCAGACATAAACACATAGTTTTATGGCAGAATTAATATTACTGTCAAAAAGTTGTGTATACATTTTGGTTTGCTATATCTGCGTTGTGGTTTTTTTTTTTTTTTTGGTAAAATGAAAATATTTTAAAGGATGTATTTGTTTATTTGAGAGGCAGAGTGACAAGAGAGGGACAGATAGGAAGAGACCTCCCGTCTGTTGACCGACTACCTAAGTGTGGCTGCAGTAGCCAGGTTTGAGCCAGACCAGAGCCAGGAGTCAGGGACTGCATCCTGATCTCCTATGTGGGTAGCAAGGACACAAGTCCTTGTGCCAATTTTTGCTGCTTTTCCAATGTGTATAACATGCTGCACCAGAGCAGAGCAACTGGGACTGAACTGGCACTCCAATATTGGATACCAGTTTTGCAAGCGGTGACTTAAAGATATTTGTAGTGTAAAAAGAGATAATGGGCTTGACACAATAACCTAGTGGCTAAATCCTCACCTTGCATCCACCGGGATCCCATATGGGCACTGGTTTGTATCACGGATGCTCCACATCTCATCCAGCTCCCTGCCTGTGGCCCGAGAAATCAGTCAAGGATGGCCTTGGGACTCTGCACCAGTATGGGAGACCTACGAGAACCTCCTGGCTCCCAACTTTGGATCAGCTTAGCTCCTGCTGTTGCAGCCACTTGGGGACTGAACCAGTAGACAAAAGATCTTTTTCTCTGTATATCTACCTTTCCCATGAAAAAAATAAAATCTTTTAAAAAGATATAGAGATATATTAAATGAATACATCACCTACATCTGTTTAGATCAATTCCACTCAGGGCTATCACACTTTTGATTAACTCTGGTGAGATTTGACTTTTCCTAAAAGACCTGTGGGCATGACATTCCATTTTATTCAAGGTCTCACCAACACTCCAGGGATGGGGAGTGTTGGCCTCTATAATGGTGTTCAGTGCTTGCATTTCTTACCTGTCTGGTACCTTACTCTTCTGTAAGTGTAGAAAGAGTATCAATTTCAGAGTTAAAAAGCACAGGTTCACTTAGTTCTGCCACTCTTTATGTGACCCTCATTGCTATTTAACTTCTCTGAGTCGTAATTATTAACTAGCACAAGTTGGTTTTAAATTTGATGAACAGATAGATATAGAATGGGGGTATATCAGTGGACCTCAACAACTCAGGTGCATAATGAAGTTCCCTTGGGGTAGGGGACCGTGACTTCAGGTAGCTACCGAAAGAGCAGAATGTGAGGATTATATTTGATATATATGCATATATTTATGTATGCTGATTTGATTTGTCATGTTTGATAGTTACTCTTAGTAAAGAACCAGCTTTTGGTTAGTGACTATTATCATGGAATTTCAACTGTATCACTGGATCAGTTGGTCTCATGGCCCGGCTGGCAATAGGAAGCAAGAAAATATAGCTGATGAAAAATAATGCTTGCTTTTGAAACATTTTTAATACCAACTCTAATCCTCAGTATATGCATTCACAGCTTAGAAAGAACAAAAATATCTGTCAGCTAATGCATAGGTCAGAAAGCATATCTTGCAGTTAAGTAGAGAATTTGAAAGAAATAATTTTAAACTCTTGCAAATGCGCTTACACATACGCAGGTTATTTGAGATTATAATGATGAGAGATTTGTGCTAATAGCTCGTGCTTTTTTTTTTTTAATGGAATAGTGGTCTGTTGTGTGACATTTCACATTCATTCATCAAAGACAAAGGAGTAGAGACTTAGCAGGATTAATGTAAATATGTTTAATACACCAGGCTTTACTGGACACAGTTGAGAGCAACAAATGTAAGCATCAAACATCATAAACGAGGAGCCTTACACTTAATATGTCAGAGCCAAGATTTGAAGCTGGTCATAACTTTTTTGACACATATGTCTCTTACTTGTCATGAAATGGTACTTATTCATGTTGCATCTCAAAACAAGAATATTAGAAGAAGAGAGAAACAAAAAGAAACCAGGAAAAGCATTTATCCTGGGAACTTGATTATGGACACTTGCTATTTTAGTACTAGCTTCTAGCTGGAGAGCAGCTTTGGTACCTCAATGTGACTTGCAGATCAGGCGTGGCTCTCAATCAGGAGCTGACATTCATGGTCAGGGTCAGCTCTGGCTTTTCCATCATAAGATCATCAGGAAAAAGACTCAGCATATTTCACTACTGTAAACTGTTCGGGCTGATTCAGCCATTTGGCAACTCTATAAACAGAGTAGGGTTTCACTGAAAGAATGAGACCCAGAAATGTATGTTCTTTGCCTTCCAAGTTAGGTAGATGCTATTTCAAAATAGAACTACTTTATGAGTCTTAAGTTTAAGAATTGCTCTTGTTATCTTTTTTTTATGAAAATGCCACAAGTAAATATTTCAAAATGTATAAAAACTTTGATCTATAATAATTTTTTTTGGCCTCAGCCAAAATATTATTAGAAAGTACAGTAGGGAAAAACTTACTCATCAGTTCTATCATGAATTTTGGTACCATCAATAGTAAAGGAGGAGGATAGGCCCAGGGGGATTTTCAAGGTCAGTTTCAGTTCCGCAGTTAAATATTTTAATCTTTAAGTTTTAAAAAAGAAAGCATATTACAATGATCAAATCCCTGTCTGGGAATAGTGAAATTCTTTGAAAACTGACATTCTTCAATTGAGAGCAGTTTTCTGAAGGACTCATTGCAGAGGTGAGGGCCTGGGCAGCAGCACGTGTCTGCTGAGAGCTGTGTGTTGGCATTCCTCCTCCACTGCAGGAGCAAGGCAGGGGAAAGGTCTCAGCTCGAGCTGTGCAAAAGCAGCTGAGGACAGCAGAGCACTGCACATCCAACTCTTCTCATCTCCCACCCAGTGTCCTAGAACATGATGTGGGGGGATTTTGTGGCCCAGGGTAAGAAGTAACATGTGTCTTTCTCACAGTCATTCTGTTGATGCATTACTGGATAAACCCAGTGCAGAGGCGGCTGGGAAATGCTGTTCTCTTTTATGCCTGGGATGAAAAGGAAAATAAGAGGTGTGAAGGGCGTATCAACAGCCTCTTCTAAGAGGCTGCAGGGCAATCCCCAAATTCCGAATGGGATACTTGCTGGATTGTATGTAGGAAGCTGATTGGGCTTGCCTCTCAATCATTGTTGATTTCTTTAATAATGTGTACCTTTTACTCTTGTTCTTGCTTTATGTGCACTACTTTTTGTTTGTATTTACTATGTTCAGATCTTGTATGTGGGATCACCGGAAAGTTCATGGAAAACTGTGCATTTAAGATTTTCTATGAAGCTTTGAAGTGCACTCTTTCTTCTTTTATTTCTTTGCCTTGCCCCCATCTCTATTTCATTACTTTCCTCCATCTTTATAATGCTGTTAACCATCTGAAAGTACATTTTATTTCATTGCTTTTTCATTGTCCTAACTGTTGCTTTCCATTTTGAGGTAATACCTGCTATAGTTCTCACTATGTTCTATAGTTTCTTTGACAATGGATTACCTCCTGTATGGAGTAAAAAATATTCATTCATGTTTGGCCTTGTGAATGGATTCATTGCGCCATTCAAGTCACCGTGCTTTCATCTGCCTTTGCAAGCATCCCCTTAGGAGTTCCTGCTATCACTGATTGCTTCATCTTGGGATTCATTTTCTATTCCATTTGGATTTTCCCCTTGTGTTCTTGTAAGAGATTTGTATACTTGCCGTGTCTGCATCCCAAATCTTCCCCCTCTTAGTTGTATAATTTTTTGTAACTATTGCAAATAGTGTGAAGGATGAAGTTTTTGCCTTTATTCACCTGGTGTCCTTTCTCTACTTTCTCTTCATCACTTTGGCTTTCCATTGTTGTGAAACAAACTGCCTCAAGCTTGGAGAATTTGAAACAGCAACTGTTTTTATTTTGTGCACGGATTTTGTCTATGAAGGAATTTGGGGGGCGGAGGGTAAGTATAGGTGATTTGCATTTGCTCCAGAATGGACATCCAGCAATGCTTGGAAGTCTGAGAGTAATTTGAATAGCTGATGATGCCATTCTGGAGGCTTCTTATTCACGTGCTCAGTGCTGGGTTGAGTTGACGTTAAGGCTTGTGCCATTACCAGAGTGCCCGCTGAAGTCTCCTCATGTGGTTTGGGTTTCTCACCATGTAGCCATTTGGCTGTTAGAGGAGGTGTCTAGAGACGCTCTTCCTGGAGACTAAGAAGCTGCAAGGCATCTTCTCTGGGCCTGGGAGTCAGTGACACCTCCAGCACACTGGCCTTGTTGTAAGCCAGCCGTGAAAGCTGGTTTGATTTCAAGAGAGGGAAGTTAAAGTAACTGTTAACGAGGGAGTGTGAATGTCACACTGAGAAAGTCTTGTGGATGGGAGAACATTGTGCTAGTGGTTATCAGGTCAAGATCTCCAGTTGGTTTATTTCAAGTTTGAGAAACACTACTCCATGTCACATTGGCCATGATATGGGTTTTCCCATATTTACCTAAATATCAGAAGGAGGAGTTAAACTGATCTGGATTCACCTCCTGTTTACAAGCAGGACTTCTGGACCTTGAAGTATACGTGTGAAAAATAATTTCCTGTTTTTAAGAACCCTTGTTCTTTATTTTTTTTTAAAGATTTATTTTATTTTTAATACAAAGTCAGATATACAGAGAGGAGGTGAGACAGAGAGGAAGATCTTCCGTCTGATGATTCACTCCCCAAGTGGCTGCAACGGCCGGTGCTGCGCTGATCCGAAGCCAGGAGCCGGGAACTTCTTCCTTCCAGGTCTCCCACATGGGTGCAGGGTCCCAAAGCTTTGGGCCATCCTCGTCTGCTTTCCCAGGCCACAAGCAGGGAGCTGGATGGCAAGTGGAGCTGCCGGGATTAGGACCGGCACCCATATGGAATCCCGGGGCGTTCAAGGCGAGGACTTAAGCTGCTAGGCCACACCGCCAGGCCCTATTTGTTTATTAATAAAACAGGAAAAGGCAGGGAGAGGAAAGAGCTCCTGTTCACTGGATCACTCTGTAAATGTCCATGACAGCTAAGACTGATGGTGTGGAGCCAGGAGTCAAGAACTTAATTCAGGTCTTTCCCAACCATTTGAACCATCACCTGCTGCCTGCCATGGTATGCATTGCAAGAATCCAGAGTGGAGCTGAGACTCAAACCAGGCACTCTGATATGCAGGTGTTCTATCAGGCGTCTTCAGTGCCAGGCCAAACAGCTGTGTGATGTAATTACTAATTGTAAATTTATCATTACTTGTAATCTAGCCTATCTTTAGGAAAAGTGAATCTTTCTTTTAAAAATAATTATTATAATTATAGTTGAAGAGAGATGAAGACAGGGCCCCCATGTGTTTGTCATTCCTCAAATGCCTTTGGGCCAGGACAAAGCTGGGAGCTGGGAATCCAAACCAGGTCTTCCTTACAGGTAACAGGTACCCACCAACTTGAGCCAGACCTGCTGCCTCCCATGCTGCACATTACCAGGGTGCTGTGGTCAGAAACAGCTAGAATTGGACACCAAGAATCTCCGTGTGGGATGTAGATCCTCTAATTGCTAAAGCAGATATCTAGCCCATTACTGTACCTTTTATTTATATTATCAAACTATAGAATAATACACCTTGTCCTAGCCTTTATGTTAGCTATTCATGTCCTTGACTCAAGGAACTTTGGAGTGACCATGTTGTTTGGTATTTATAATAATGTTATTTTGAATACTTTTTGAGATAACAAGTTTCTTTTGGATCATTTGGATTCTTTAATTTTTTTTTTAAATATTGGAACTTCTAAAGTTTTCTCCTTCCTACTGACAGTTAAAAAGTGCTTACTACTGAATGAAAAAATATTTTTACTTTCTGTTAACAGTTAACACAGTGATTCTTAGGTAACTTCTTAAAATCCTGACAAATATGTACAATATTTCTTATTATTCAGTGACTCCTATGAATTTTATTAAATAGAGTTTAATTCATAGTCTCCATTTACTCATGCTTTCTTTAAATAGTCACATTTAATTTATTTTAGAGTAATGGAGTAAAAATCCAAAACTTCATTTTGATTGGCAGATTATTTTTAAAGCATTTTTTTTTTTGCCTCGAACTGTAATTTCCAGAGAACTACTATTTGCAGCATCTGAAGTTCTTGTTAAAGTTACAGAAGTCCGGTCCTCTCCCAAATCCTTTCAAAGCAGGCTCTCCGGGATTGGAACATGGAACTGTCTCAGAGGTTGGGACCTAAATTCTTTGGCACACTAAATTCTATGACCTATTTTCCAAGGAGTTAATTATATCCATTTTATAGTTACATTTCAAGTTATTTATTATGAGAATAAATGGACCTTAGGCTGCTGAGAGAAAGCAACTTTTCAAATTTCATTTCTTTCCTAGAAGCTTAATATTGGACTTTAAATAATAGAATAATTCAGTGGGAAGACATCATTGGGATTTTCTAGCAAGACTTTATACTCTTTTATATTGTTCAACTAAGCTCCAAGGAATTTGTTACTTTTTACAAGTTCTAGTTGCTAGTGGCAAATCTATAATTATATAAAAAAAAAGAAAACTAAATATTGGGTCATGCATCTGAAGGCTTAACTTCTCTTTAAGCCTGGAAATACATTTGTTAACAGCAAGTTAAAAAAATTATAAAATATGGTTGGCAGTGCAAAGCTACCACATAAATGTCAAAATTTTTGGAGTTTTAAAGGTATTAAAATGATGTCTAGCTTTAGAAGATAGAATTTTATGGAAATTGTTGACTTGGGGGGTAGTTTAGGTGCTTATTAAACTTTGAAAGCTATCCAAATATATCTCAAATACTTCCTTTTTAAAATAGAGAAATCATATATGCTTGTTTTATAAATCCAGCTTCAAATCAGTACTTCTCAATATCTTTTCTATATATTGTAGCAATTTTGTCTTTTCTACTGTCTCATAACAATTCTAGAAACACAAATGAAAGGGCTCATGAAATTCAGGAAATATTTAAAAAGTCATTTTCATTTAATAGCATCTGCCCGTTCTGATGATAAAATAGGAACCAGGTGTCTTTTCTTGGTGCACTGATGGAATAAATGAAGAAGCATCAGAAGGGAAGTTGTTTCTCAGAATGCTCTCATGAAGCCTTACTAAGCTAATGTGAAGTTGTACCATCAAGGCAGTCTTCCCTCAATATAATATCTGTGTTTATTTTGTCTCTCACACACATTATGCAGTATTTTCCTTGTGTCTTGTGGATTGTTAAAATGTATTACTATTTTTCTGTTATGAGCTAGTGTAAGAGCGTAAGCACTTAATGCACAAAACTTTAGATGCAGTAAAACATTCATGAGCTACCAAAAAAATCACCTACCTCTACCTTCCTTCTTTACCACTTTTGAAACCAAACTGCAGCGAGCAAATATTTAGATGTCACAGTTCGAAATCAGTGCTTACACGATGGAGGCACTTCAGAGACGCTCTGACACAGAATTTCCCAGATAATTCTGGGAGTTTTCGGTGGGATTAGAAAATCGTTTGGACTGACTTTTGTCCTAAATCCACTTATACACAATTTTATCTTCTTTTGATGACCAAGACTTGATATTACAATAAATAAAGGTGTAGGGCTTCACACATAGTTTGTGTGTTCATAGACATAATCTCATCTGAAATCCCTCGTTTCCACACCCTGCTTCTCATTTGCATCTATGCCCCAATGAGGTTTAGAAAATCATCCAAGTACTTTGGTAGAGTTGAGTATCAGTTGTGACTGTGCAGTTCCCTCCTAGGCAATAAGGAGTGTGATCCTTGTAGTTGTTGTTTCTGTCCTTTGACACTGCTTTCTAACTGGAGTCTGGATTCCTAGTGGTGTTTGAGTGATGTAACTGGAAGGGTTGACCAGTTGGGAGACAATCATGCAGCTGGATTTTCAACATACATCTTTATTTTATAAATATTCCTTCTACACTTGATCTTCTCCAAAAGGCCTAAAAAAGTCCCTTCTAAAATGGTGTCAGAGAACCTATGTGAAAAATTAATAAAATATGTTTAATGTTGCTGAGTTGACATTAAGGCTAAGCTTGCACTTGCAGGCCTGCCATCTCAGGAGGGTGCTGGTTGGCACCCCAGGTGCTTCACGTTGGATCCAGCTCCCTGCTATGGCCTGGGAACGCATTTGGGGAAAGCCCAAGTGCTTGGGCTCCTGCGCCCATGTGGCAGATCCAATCCAGAAAAAATTCCTCACTCTTGGCTTTGGATTGGCTCTGCTCCAGGCTTAAGAACATATGTGTAGTGAATTAACAGATGGGAGATCTCTTTTTTTCTCCTTCTCTCTGTAAAATCTACCTTTCAAATAAAAAATAAGTAAATCTTTAAAAATATATTTACTACTGCTTAGTTCTGTTAAGCATAACATAACATGTAAAAAGGGATTTCATTTTGGAAATAGTTTGAGAAACAGAGTATTTCGGTTATTGTTGCATTAGATTAGTATGTATAAAGTTATTTGTGTAATAGAGGGAAAGTTATAAAAATTATGCTGATATAATGTAACAATTAGGTAGCATTAATGGTGAATTAAAATAAATACATCTGTTTAAAGACAACTCCTCAGGAGCTTATGAAATCTATGGTTGACATTTTTGTAAACTTTCAAGTGAAAATTTAAAGGTTTAAACTTTCCAGCATTACAAATGCTGCTAGTACATAGAATGTCATGAAATGAACTTTTAAATTTTAAAGACATTGGGTTTTATATTATCATGTGTAATACATGAATTATATGAAATAAGAGTATAGGGACCTTAGAATATGAATGTGAGTTATTTAATATTAGCATATGCTAATGCATGTTCTTTGAGCTTCCAGAAGTATTTGCTAAATGCCTTAAAGAGTCTTTAGTTGTTAGTACTGATGATTTTTTTTTTGTCTCTTATTAAGGACACATGTGTCAAGCTTGTTTGAACACACAGGTGCTTTTTAAGTAGTCACTTTGTTTTGGTAGTTGTGGAGGGAGAATATTCAGTAAGTTGTAACAGGAGGAGTGCAGAAGAATCTACGTCTGTTGGCTCAGAGTATCTGAGATATACTCAGCTTTGATTTTGCACCTGCTATTTATGTAACTTTCTGTAGTGCCTTCCCACCCCAGTTAATTAGTACTTGCTTGTTTAGTTTCCTCCTCACAGTCTTCGTCACTGTAGTTAACTGATGAAACTCTCTGCTATGTAGGGACCTCAATTTTCAATTTCCTTTCCTGCTTCTTTAACCTTCCTCTCGCCCCACTCCCCGCCATTTCCCACTGCCCTCCCAGAAATAGGCACTATTCTTAAATCCTGGGATATGACACAGCAGGGACTATGATAAAGCCCATAATTGAGCAAAGTTTGAGGTCCTCGGGTTATGTAATCAGTTTCTGAAGGGAAAAGAGACATAGAGAACGAAGGGGAACTAACTGTAGTCCACTGGGGTATCTGTGTCTGCAGCAGAAAGACACAGGTGGAAGTGTAGTTAGAAGTCTCCAGATACTGGCATACCAGGAAGTGAAGGTGCGTTGCCGTATGCTACTCTGGAATGAAAGGAGGACTCCCAATGAAATTATTAAATAGACCTTGACAATATAAACCTAGATATTCCACCATTTTTTGTACCTACAATGACATGATACACTTAAATAGCAGCATGTTGGACTTGGGACTGTTGCCAAAGGATTATGCTATTGTAATGACATAAGAGGAAACACTTGCGGGGAGGGAGAAGAAAGAGATGAAGGGGAGATTCCCTCTACGTACAAAATGGTATCACAGAAAATAGAATATTTGCAAACATTGAAGAAAGAAATGTAAAAATATAACATTCAGTGGATTTCAAAACTTAATATCAGTGAAGCGTTCATATTGCCCAAAGCAAAGTAATCCCCTTCACAGTACATGTGTAGTTCTTCACGGTTTCAGGAAAAAATGCCAAAATCCATAGGGAAATACTAGAGAGTCCCATGTGTCTCTGTGGTTCGAGAAGTTCTAGAATGCATTAGTGTGGTCATGCTTTACAAAGTATTATTAATAATATTTTTATTAAAATGGTGATAGCAATATTTGTAATCTTAGTCAATGTATACCATTTTGGCTAAATTCAAATGGGTGTTTTTTTCACTATGTTGATATTATATATTACATTGACAAATTTTATTGTTGAACCTTGTTACATGTCTTGGGGCAAACACAAAATGTTTACAAATATTGTAATTTCAGTACATTGCGTGGTATTTCAGAAAGGTTTTAAGAAAGGCAAGAAAGGAAGGAAAGAAAAGAAGAAAAGGAAGAAAGGAAAGAAAGAAAGAAAAGAAAGAAAAAGGAAACTCCAGGAAGAAAAAAAAGGCCAGTTCTTTTTTTTTTTTTTAAGATTTATTTTTATTATTTTTTGATTGGAAAGGCAGATATACAGAGAGGAGAGACAGAGAGGAAGATCTTCCTTCCGATGATTCACTCCCCAAGTGAGCACAACGGGCCGATACTATGCCGATCCGAAGCCAGGAGCCTCTTCCGGGTCTCCCACGCGGGTGCAGGGTCCCAAAGCTTTGGGCCGTCCTCTGCTGCTTTCCCAGGCCACAGGCAGGGAGCTGGAAGGGAAGCGGGGCTGCCGGGATTAGAACCGGCGCCCATATGGGATCCCGGGCGTGCAAGGCGAGGACCTTTAACCACTTGCGCCACCGCGCCGGGCCCAAAAGGCCAGTTCTTGTAGGCAACAATCTAGGGTTCAGATATTAGAAATGGTCTGTGTATTAATTTCCCAAGATTCTCTGTTGATTTACCCTCAAAATTTTAAAGGTTAATTTTTTTTCCTATTTGAAAGGCAGAGTTACACAGAGAGGAGGAGAGACAGAGCAAGAGAAAGAGGTTCTCTCATGGTTCCCTCCCCAAATTGCTGCAATGGCCAGTTCTAGGTCAGAGCTCTAGGAGCCCAGACCTGCTTCTGGGCCTCCCACACGGGTGCAGGAACCTAAACATTTGGACCATTTTCTGCTTTCCCAGACACATTATAGGTAGCTGGATGAAAAGGGTACAGCCTGGTTTTGAACTGGTGCCAAATGTGACACTGGGGCCTCACAGCCGGAGGCATCGTATGCTATGCCATAACACTGGCCCCTCTAATCTCTTTTGAGTGGCCCTTGTTTCTTTCTTTTCAGTTCTTCCCTTGAGAAGGAACATCCTGGATATATGGTATACTTGTAACGTTATGGCCAATTTTCCTGAAAAATCATTTTCCATGTCTCTAGTACATATGGAGAGTTCCACCACTTCTTTAGACAAATGTGTGCAACCTCTTGCCATTGAGCTTCTTTTCCCTGCCTTTTGTCTTTCCCTTCTGGATTTTCTGCTTCCTCAGTCCTTTCTGTGTCACCAGCTTCAAACCTTTAAGTACACCTTCCAACCTTTCCTTTTCTTTCCTTCTCTTTATTTTCCATTCAGGCAACATTCATTAAACAACTAAGTTTGTGCCGGCCACAGTTTTACATACTTGGGGATATATTGTGAACAGACTAAAAGAAATTGTCACCCAGGAGAGTAGCAGAGGAAATCCCAGGAGTGTGAAACCAGGCAGGATCAGAAGCTTTCTCTGTTCTGGACAGGGCCACCACAGTGCAGACATTGGATCGGAGCCTGAGGCATGGGCTGCGGCATGGGGAAAGCATGAGGGTGATAAGATTGGGTTTATTTGAGAAGTCCCACTTCAGTGAGGACTTCAAAGAAGGCAAGATTCTCGGGGAGAGAATTCTAAGTACAGAGCTGGTGCAGAGGCTTACAAGAGGGCACCTGCTAGTGTTCAAGGATTAGTCCTGCACCCATTGTGTGTGGAATGGAGCCATCCAGAAAGGGATGAATAGACGAGGCCATGCAAGTTATGGTCGGAAATATGGATGGTCGGGATATTCTGGGTGATTTTTGTGAGAGCATCAGTGATCCTAGTAAACTGAATGTGGGAGGGATCCTAAGAGGTTTTGGGTAGCAGCGCTTATGTTCTAATAGCTGCAGCATTTCTGTTTTGTTTTTTTAATCACTGTCAAGCCATTCCTTTGTTTTTTCTTTTTCCTTAGCCACTTCTGCCACATAGACTACTATTCTAGCTTCTTGCTTGGTTGTTTCTAGCCTTTCTTCCATTGGGAGCTTAATTATCTCATAAATCTCAAAGCAGCTTTTGGTTCCAGGTGCAATATTGTTTCTGTTTTTGCTTGGTTCTCTGTGCTAAGATGAAGACTCAAGGCAGTGCAAGTTCTCACAAACTTGTCCCTAAACTGTTCTCTGAGCTACCGACTCCCTGTCCTTGTGTGCACACTGATGTGAGAAAGGGGATGTTAGTTTCACTGCAGGCTCTTTTCATGCATGAAGAGATGAGCTGTGAGTGCTGCCTCATATAAGGCGCACAAAATGATAAAACTCAGTTAAAATGTGAGACAGTGGACATGCACCTATACTCATTTTTGAGTATATACACACACACACACACACGCACACACACACACCAGCATGGATTGCCCCACAGAGAGAGATACTGTCATCATCGGACATTGGGCCAGGAGATTGTCATAAAGGAAGAAGTGTGGGTGGAAAAGGGGTAAGAGGGAGGAAGAGAGAGAGAGAGAGAGAGAGAGAGAGAGAGAGAGAGAGAGAGAGAGAGAAGAGGAGCCCATCTGGCACCTGCAGTCACACCTTGCAGAGTGGGAGTAAGAGCTCATCTCAGCAGCTGGTCTCTGACATGAGGTTGGAGGTGGTGTCTGCAGCCATGCAGCCATGCAGCCACTCAGGAATTATTGGACATCTCCACACGCTTCACTTGGAGCTCACAGTCCACATTTTCTTAGTGTCCCTTTGTAGGTCCAAAAGGCGATGATTCCATTACTTTCAGTTCTGACCTATTCCACGTCGCCGTGAGCTTTCATCTTGGAAGTGCCACTCGAGCCTGCACTACCCCCACCCGTGCTTTCTGCCACCAGCTTAGCAGACCTTCCAGTTTGGAAAACCCCCACAACTGTGTTATAAAAATTCATTGCCTTACTCCTATCACTCATCACGTAGTTTTTCATCAAAAGCATGTTGAACGTAAACATTGTCAGCTATTTGTCTTCCTCAGGGGCTGATAGTCCCATAGGGGAGAGGAAGAGATCATAAGTTTGCAATTCACCTAAGCACAACCCTGACGTTTGTGTTAAGGGCCATGACAGATGGACACATTGCTCTGAGTAGAATGGATGGCTGTGATGTTCACCTTGATGAGGGAACCTGATTTCTGTAGGGGGAAGAAGTATGAAAATCACAGAAGGAGGTGATATTTCCGCTGAGATTTAGAGAATGAAATATAGTGCATTCAATGAAGTGTGTGATGAGAGCAGGACCTTTTAAGTAGAAAGAAAGGCATTTCAAAGCTGTAGGGCTCTAGGGAGCTTAGGAATATCAAGGGCTGGATGGTGATCTCTTGTGGCTACAGCCTGTGAGAGCAGAGTGAAGCTGAAACCAGGCCTTCTACCAGTGGTGATGGGTATGGCTTCAAGTGCAATGAGAAACAATTGAGGTGTTTTAAGCAGTGTGACATGATCTTTTTTAAACTTGAAATTTTTATCTATTCATCAAAATGCATTTGGGTCTTCTCCCTGGGAACCTGGCCAGATTACATTTCATGGTCCTCTTTACGGTTGTTTATGAGCCATATATCTCTATACATCCCAGGGAAGTAGGTCTAAAATGTGAATAGTCACCAGAGCTACTTCGTAAAAATGTGAACTTGCTCATGATGTGTCTGTTTCTGTTTGGGTCACTTTAATGGCTATTTTGAAAAAGATTTATTTATGTTTATTGCAAAGTCAGATATACAGAAAGGAGGAGAGACAGGAAAATATCTCCTGTCAGCTGATTCACTTCCCTAGCGGCCGCAACAACTGGAGCTGAACCAACCTGGAGCCAGGAGCCAGAAACCTCTTCTGGGTGTTCTCTGCGGATGCAGGGACCCAAGCCTTTGGCCCTTCCTTGACTGCTTTCCCAGGCCACAAGCAGGGGGCTGGATGCGAAGTAGGGCCGCCAGGATTAGACCCAGTGCCCATATGGGATCCCAGAGTATTCTAGGTCAGGACTTTAGGCGCTACACACTGCGCCGGGCTCTAATGGCTGGTTTTGATATGGCAGGGCATGTTCAGCCTGGATCCCTGCGAGGCTGTGTGGAGCAGAAACCCCTCTAGGTGGGCCTAGAACTGTTCTGAAATCTCACGTGACCCAGAAGAAGCTCCTACTAATTTGAATCTTTACCTGCTTGGTTAACTTGCTACATGGCTTATCCAAGTTAACATAATAGTTTGGGCAGTTTTGGCCTCTCTGCTCTATGTGAGTGTGAGACGATAGATGGAGCTCAGGAGAAGGTTACTTGTGTTGTGAACTGGGGAGATTTCAGATGAAATAGATGATTTTTAATGGAGAATCATCAGTTCCTGCTCATAGCTAGGCACAGTGAGATCATAAAGGAAAAAAAAATCTTGACTTTATTTGGCTTTCAATGACCACATCACTTTCTGGACTCCTGAAGCATACTTCACTGTATACTTTTAGGCTGTGTTTTATTTATTTGACTATATTTAGTTGACTGCAGGGCAAATATGTCTGAGATTTTTTTTCTTTTCTGTGCTGCTGAATACAGTGCTTTGTATAAGGCACTTTGTTGTTGTTAATGGAACTTGGCCTTGGTTAATGAATAAAAGGACAGACTCCCAGATTTCCTGCCTGTTTTGAGGAGTTAGTAGAGGTCATGGAACCCAGTTCTTGTGTTGCCAGAAACGTAAATATTCTGTGCTTTAAAAGGAGCTTTTTGTGTGTGTGCACTTTGTTTTGTCTGTGGCCTTGTGAGGAAAGTGGAGTCATGGTTCTTGAGATTGGAATGTTGACCTGAAGCACCTGTTAGCTCATCTCCACTGCCTGCTGCACCACATACCAGTGACCCATTGCTCCGAGCTGCAAGTCGCTTTAGTAGCACTGCTTCCACCCAGGGCCAGCACTCATCTGGGAGAACCCACGTACTCTGTGCAAAGCCTCGGGTCCGGGAGTTCTTGTCATCTGGATGAATCATTCAGTGTGGGGCTAAGGAAGTGTGCATGAAATAGGACAGGAGAATACAAGGTCAAGAGTAAGGTGACTGCATGGCTTTAGGGTGAGGAAAAGACTGGAGTGAAGATGAACACTGAAGCTCCAGTGCTGCTCAACTTCAACTTTCCAATGTGCATCACTGTCAGTAGATTGGTGTCTATGATGGAGCCACTGGATTCTTCCTGCTGTGTTAAGTCACACGTGAGACTGTATCTTCGCACCTTGGGCATGCTGTTGTTTTCTGAAAGTTATTCACGTTTACTTTGTAAGCAGTTTGGGGGTGTTTTATGAACATTATTAATCTGTCTCTATCTAAGAAAGACACAATTAGAGAGTGTTGAAATTAACTGATAATAGAATAAAATAAGACCATAATGTTGGAGAGATGAAAATGAAATTTGGAAAGTATGTGGAAAGTTTGTCCTTGCAGAGTGTGTGAATCCATTGATAACTCTGAAGAGGGAAGAATTAAAGGTGCCCCTGTAAAAAAATGTACAGTATAGGAGTAGGTAAGAATTAGTCAAATGAGAAAAATAAATAGAGCAATATTCCAAAATTTAATGAAAAAAATGTGCATTGTGAAAAACTGAATGGATTTTAAATTTCTTTTTAGCATCAATGAAACCTTTTATTTTTTTCCTATTTTTGACACCCCTTGGTTTTTAGCATGCATATCTGGAAGATTATGTTGCTATCCATTAGCTAGGTGTTCTTTTAAGTGAAGGCAGAAATTTATTCCACAGAGAAGAACCACATCTGGTGCAAGAACCATGGTGATGTTGTCTTGGAATATATATATATATAATACTAAAGTTCCAGTTAGAGACATATTTGCCATATTTTTATTTGAAAGGCAGATTTACAGACAGAAGGAGAGACATAGAAGGTCCTGTATCCACTGGTTCACTCCTTAAATGGCGACAGCAGCCATAAACTGAGCTGACCCAAACCTCTTCTGGGTCTCCCATGTAGGTGCAGGGTTCCAAGGACTTGGGCCATGCTCTACTGCTTTCCCAAGCTGTAAGCAGAGAATTGGGTCTGGAACAGGTGCTTGCACCCATACTGGATTCAGGTGCCTTTGGGTAGAGGATTAACTTGCTGTGCCATGGCATTAGCATCTGAATACCCACCTTTCACTTCCATGTGAGTTGATACCATAAGAACAGAAGTTAGGAGAAGTACTTTCTTGGCTTGTGTTCTCTGACAGCTTGTAGTCACTGGTGTGAAAATAGCAACCAAGTTAAAGGTCTCAAGTAAAAGAGTAAGTCTGGTAAGTATTTTAGTGTAACTGCAGTTTCTAGACTTACACATTGTTTCTCCAACTTTTTCCTCAAATAAATGTGCTGATATTTAAAAGAATGCCATTTATTAATGCATGACCTTTAAAGTAGATATATGCAGCTACTATTTGGCTGTATTATGGATTTGATAAGGAAGAGAACTTAGTAGGCAAAACATCATTTGTCTGCAACCATATTGCTGAATATAATCTTGGCGTTTTCTAAACAATCCGAAGAAGGAACAATTAGAGAAAGACAATAAAGAAATGCAAGACATTGAAGGTTGGGAGAGATGTGAGAAACGCTGCTTAAAGAATAAAACAGATATAGTCATTGGTTAAGATAGGGCAAATATGAGCTCATTCTTCATGTTAGGAATGTGTGTTTTTCATAGAAGCTGAAAGATATCGTTCCTGAGTACTATATGGGATTTGTTCTCACGCTTTGCTGGTGTGGGACGAACATTTCAATGAGTTAAAACAAAGCAAAAAAAACACCCTCCCATCCCTGACATCTGGTTTGTTATGGGAAATTAGAAATGCATTTGGAATTTACATGGCCCAGACGGCTTCATGTAGGAGGAGAGTACTGAGTAGAACATTTAAGGACGTTTCTTCTGCAGTCTGATGATACGGATACATTGCATGATTTTCTTATTCTTACTCCTTGGGAAATTTGTGTCATCCCTTATAGGAATTTTTGCCATTCTTGTCAAATGTGAATCAGTACCTTTTATGAATTACTGATAAAAAATAGCTTAACTGTTTAAAATTTACAGTCAAATCCGGAAAGAAACAACATTGCATCTCATAAATTACGGCCTTGCCATTTGAAAGATATGCTTGTGATCTGAAGGTAACGTCTGCGCATTAACACTCCTTTGCTTCTCCTAGGCTGGAATGATCAAAAGTGATAATGAGGAGTATTTCATTGAACCCTTGGAAAGAGGTAAGCAGATGGAGGAAGAGAAAGGAAGAATTCACGTCGTCTACAAGCGATCAGCTGTAGAACGCGCTCCCGTGGACAGGTCTGCCGACTTCCAATACAGAGGTAGGCTCCTTGACGTAACTGTAGCATGCAATGAGAACAGGCTTCCAACACCTTCCAGACCTGATGGTCATCTGCTGGTGGGTAATGTGGAGGTAGCAAATGTTTATCAATGTTTAAATATGCTCTCTTTTTGCATTGTGTATGTAAGTATTAATTGTTGGGCATATTTTCACAATCCTTTGTGATTAATTCTCTAAACAATTGACATTCAGGCTATTCTCTAGCTTATGTCAAAATCTGTAAATATTTATGCTTTCCAGAAGCATCTATGTTATGAATTATTAATATATTTTAAAATGAGATTTATGTGTTAAATTTATGCTTGACTAAAATATCTGTTTTGTAAAGCTTTTTATTAGGAGATATAAGTAAAATTTTACAATAAGTTGGAACTATTAAAGACAAATCCTACATGTCAAGGTTGTTTTATAAATAAAAATGAAAATAAATTGATATTAAAAAGATATTTTTATGTTGTTGGCACATACGTACAGAAATGAAATGAGCTTTACAGATAGATTTAGATAATCATACTGCGCTATCAAGTTATTTCGTTATCTTAGGTTAGTAGTTAACGTTTTTGGAGTTCAATTTCTTTATAAATGGAGAATAAAGATGTATGCTCTAATCGTTGTAATTATTAGAGATAATACGCAAAAATTGTCCAATGTAGCTGTAACCACCTTAAGTATTTAGCTAATGCTGGCTATTTTTGTTTTATTAATTATGGATATCAGGAGCAAATCATTTGCGTGTTAGGAGTTTTGTCAAAGTTGAATAGTTATACGTTGTTCAACTTCATGTTGTGCATGTTTCTACTCTTATTTTTCACTTATATTTTCAATCTCTGAAAGCATCATTCTAAATCAGAAGAGTGGTTATGTCACAGGACAGGTAGTGCTTTTTCTCTAAGTTTTGGTCCTATCCTATTAATATCTGATGTTTTCCAAGGAGATGATGTAGATGCATGCTGTGGAAATGGGTGGGAGAACTGGAGGCAGATCGAGCGCTGTGGGCTTCCTCCCTTTTGCTGCATCTGCCATCGCAGGACGCTGCTAACTGTGCCTTGTTAGAGATGACTAATTCCAAAAACATCAGCTCAGGTCCTTTGCCTTACTATGATATTTACAGGAAAGTGAAAGAGAAGATTGCTTTTTTGCTTTTGTTTTTACAATTAAGAGCACTACAAGAAATGCTATCTTTAATGCCTGTTGTAGTTTTAGATGATGGAGTAGAAAACAGCCAGGGTGTATACATTTAAATAATTATATAGGATTTAAGGATAGTTGGAACAGCATTTGGGGAACTTGTACAAAGTATCAGTTATAGTCATATCAGTGTAAACATACTCAATTTATTTAATAAGAGGAGTTTTTAAAAATGTGAAAGCTAAAGTCTATTTTTTTTTCAATTATGAACAGAAGTTTCCCTTATAAGTAGAACACAGACTAACAATATTTTTGGAAAGGCTTTTAGTGGTCATAGGTCAAAGCAAAATAGTTCTTTGGTTTACTATGAATCATCTTAAAACTGAACTAAAAAAGAGGCATTTGGCGCTTCTAGAATGTTCTGAAAGCATGGAGTTAATGATTTTTGTTGTTAAAAATTCTGATTGTCAACCTTGAATTATCACCGTGGGTAATTGGAATGAAACTGTGTTCCCTAGAGAGAGTCAGAAGTTTAGTTTGTGACTTGCGATTGTTTTAAATTGTTTTAAATTATTGGTCACAAGACTGATAGTTTTCATGAACTAAATACATTTGAGCATAAATCATGAGTATGTTTTTGTAATGTATTCTGTAACTCTAAAATGTGAAATTGAACAGAATTAAGATACCTTTCAAGAAAGGAGGACATATTGACTAAAAATGGAGGTCAGAGTGCCTTAAATACTTCCTTTTCTGTGTGTCAAACGTGTTTTTAGGAGACATGTGAGATCATTTTTCCTACATCACAAAAAGAATAATAACATACATAAGCTGTAACGTAGACGTGTGTTTGAGGATAGGCTTCCTAAATTTCTCTGACAGCAAGTCATCTGAAGGAGTTTTAATCACAAACAAACCCATTCCTGATCAATTGGATTTCATTAGTAAGAAACCAAATATTCTACTGTTTTGCTAGTCCCCACAGTAATTGCCTAGGTCCCCCCACAGCAATTGCCAAAGTTCCCAGAATAGAAATATTGGTTAGAAGTATTTGGAATTATAACTGAGACATGGTAAAGTAACAGCAATGGAATAGATTGATGAAGGCACACTGGACAGAGATTAAAGAGAAACCAATGGGTTACACGATGAAGCAAATGTTGGAAGTTTAGGGAGTGATCAAGGGGTAACTCCAAATTCAAATCTGGAAGACAAAAGAATCTTCTTTGCCAGGTGTGTAATTTAAAGAATGGGCTTGATGAAGGATGACAAGTGGAAAATTGAGCGAACTAAGAGTTCTTTCATCAAATTTTAATTAGGAAAGCATATTATTTTTGAAATGCAGAAACATGTAAGAATTGTTTAAAAATATATTTTAAGTATAGAATCAAAAAGATTCAATCCTATGATTGAGAGCTGCTGTATAAAATTATTCTTTCAATAATTTAACCGTAATGTTTAAGATATTTACATCCCACATCAGAGTACGTGGGTTTAAAATCCGACTACGTTTCTGACTCCAGCTTTGTGCTAATGCACACCCCGTGCGTGAGGCAGTGGCTGATGCCTCTAGTAGCTGGTCCTCTTCTTCCCACACAAGATGACTAGATTGAATTCCTGGATCCTAGCTTTGTTCAGGTCCAGCCCCTTTGTTTATTTTAGGAGGTCACTAATTGTTCCTCTTAGAGAATAAATGAATTAAATTTTATAACAGAAGCACTTTCAAGAACAAGATCTAAACCCGTTTTATACTCGGGAGTATAAATTATGGCCAGTGCAGACCTGGTAGGAGTTATAACACAGTTATAACCACTTCTAGATTCTCATAAGAAAATATTGTCCAACAACAGATGTAAACTCATGATGCTTCTGGTCAACAAAGTTGTCTACTTCATCATAGTGGGAGAGTTTACTTTGTTTCTTTTTCTGATTTCTGCTTTGGGGCCATATAAAGCTCATGAATTTTTGGTACCTTAACTCTAGATAAAAGTATTTTTTACTTGACTCTGAATTTTTAATTGCTAGCCATATGATCAGTACAACAGTGAAAGCCATTCAGTTACCATCACTATTAAAGTCAACCATTTTTTCAAACTCAAGTTACGCTCCCCTCCCCCCCAAAAATCACAAAATATGTCCCCACCATCTCTTGAGAATTCTTAAGACTGTCACCATTGAAAAGTTTTTTTCTTTTGATTTCAGGCTGTTTTGGGGACCAGTAGGGATGTATTTGAATGACGTCATTCAACTTTCATATTTTTTATTTAAGTCCTAGGTCCTTAGACATTGCTTATCACATTACAAGCTATTCACTCCCCAGCAGCTTCGTGTCAAAGTAATTTTTTAATTACTTCCTGCCAGTTGGAAACAAGGAATAGTGAGCCTTTATCTCCTAGCTTCATTTCAGGATTTTCATTTTCCTTCATAAACTCAAGTGCCTGTGTCGCTGATGTGGTTGTCATGGCACTACCAAAGAGTGTCTTTGTCCCAGGTGGGAAACACGGAGAAGTCAGAAATGATTTGGGAGTTGCTCCTGGTTGCTGGGGAATGCACTGCAAGACAAGAACCAGAATAATGGGAGGCCTGTTATTTTTGTGGTGCTAGGAACCCTGAGGCCCAGCAGTCGTCTGACTCCATAGGCAGACCCATAGATGCTGTAATACCTTGGATTTGAAAATTCTCATGACCTTTGCCCAGATCAAATAATCGTTTGTGGACTTAGAAAACCCTCCCACGCACAAAGACAAAACACACATATATTACCAGACCATCCTGGATATAATATTACCCAGAGTATTAAGGTATAGCAAACAGCAAGCATTGTTATGTAATTATTAGATTATAAACTTTCTTAGCTCCATCATTTTGTTTGTAACTTCATCTAAGAGTCAGTCGTTTGTCAAGGCTATCACTGTTGGATTCATGCATAAATACTAAACTTATTTTTAGGACTGCTTTTTCAGGGGACTTGTTTATATTTGTGTATATGTCACCTTCTGGATACATACTAGCAAAGAATGGCAAAAATGGTGGCAATATGAAGGTTGCGTTATTTTTCACATAATCAAGAGAAAGAGTTAAAGAGTTTTCAGATGGAACATTTCTTTTGAAATGTGTGACTGTACTTCTCATGTCAAGGTTCAATGACAGGAAATAGATAGGTTCAGATTATTCTAAGTGAAGCTCCGTAGTTTTCCCAATGAAGAGATGAATGAAGAAAGACAGCCTATTGAGACTTCAGAGCTTTGTTTTATGTTCAATTCATGATGTGGCTTTATTGGAGGGATCAACCCAGAAGGTTTTATATATCTGAAGAGTGATACAAAGTTGAAGGCAGTTAACATGTATTAGAGCAGTGAGTTAATACACATAATTTAGACCAAAACCTGATTCTCCAATTACTATGTACTAAGAGGCAATTTAAATTATTGATTCATTAGGATACAGTTCACAGCACCAGCAAAAAAAGGTATAAATACTAATAATAGCATTCAAGATGTACTTATTATGCAGTTGCTTTTTTCTGAATGTGAAACATACTACATTTTTAAGATACACTTTAAGTGTTTGGGTTCAGTTTTTATAATACTTTGTGAAGAAGCCAAAGGCCCCATTTGTACTAGAGTATTGGAGACACTTGGACTGTCTGTGACAGAAGTGCCCGCCTAAGCACATCTCAAAGCCAGCATTTACTTTCCTTCCAGGAGCAGCGATTCAACAACTTTCATGCTAGAAAGTGGGAGGCGTTTGTATGTGGAGTTCACATGTTTCTTAAAGTTTAATAATGTTTGGTTTGATTATTTCTATTTATTTTTGAATTTTTGACCGACATGTAATATTCCAACACCTTTTGGGGGCATAGTGCAGCATTTTAGGTCATGCATACAGCATTAACTGTTCAAATCAGACAAGCAGCGTCCTTGTCAACTCTATTTGGAACTGTGGTGATATATATTTTTTAAGAAGATGATTTATTGTAAATTTGATTTTTTTTCTGTAATTATCTTATTTTCCATTTTGGATCATTGGGGATTAAGCTTTACATGAAAAATTTGGTTATGAGGATTAATGCTATTCATTTCGGGACATGTTCAATGGAGACCTGATAAAGTTGGGTTGTTTGTTGTCTGTTTGCTTGCTGGCTTGCGGTCAATTCCTTATGTCCCTGGATAGGATTCAGATGTGATTTTCTGATGTCTTTCTCTTCATGAGCTCTCTCTTTTTTAAACTCCTTGTTTCCATAAGGGACATGTTTGTGGTATATGAGGTAGAGACTACAATATGAAGGAATTTCAAAAAGCTAAAAAAAAAGTTCCAAAATGGATTTTAAAATATGGAAAATTTGGTGCAAAAATGCTTTTCAAATTCATGCATACTGTCTTTCTTGATCCCATTTCCCATGTATTTTTCTTTTGAGGATAAATGAAACCATGGGAAACATAAATGTAGCGTGGAAATAATAGTTTGATTTAAAATTCTCAGTTTGTGTTCTAAGGTCTGTGAATCTTTTTGAACTCCCCAAACGGTCTTATAATGCAGGATTTATAAGTATCCTGAGTATCATGTCTTTCCATATACTAGAAGTTTCACTCTAATGTTCAGTTGCAATCTCTATACTATGTATTTAAATCTAAAAGTTCTTAATGGAGTTTCTTAAACATGGAGCTATATACTAGGACAATTTGTTATTAGAACTATTTTCCTATATAGAATTATGTGGTTAATGAAGACAACTGTAGCCAGCATATTTCTGTATCTTTTTCCAACACTATATTAAATATCTAAAAAACATTACAAGTCTGAATGAGGCATTATTTCAAAAAAGTTTTTTTCTCTTTCAAAACCATTGGAACCACTATGTGCTCTCTCATTAAGTTGTCAGATGCTTTTAACCTGAATTGTGTATTATTTCAAAATTTTAATAGTATAGGCATCTGAATACTGTATTCATTTTCTTTGTTCAGAAAACAGTCTCTAATACTAAGAAGTTTGCATTGAATTCTTGTAAAGGCACTGTACAATGTACAGGCATTCTTAATGATTTCTTTTGTTTTTAAAAGATTTATTTTATTTTTAATACCAAGTCAGATATACAGAGAGGAGGAGAGACAGAGAGGAAGATCTTCCGTCCGATGATTCACTCCCCAAGTGAGCCCAATGGCTGGTTCTGTGCTGATCCGAAGCCAGGATCCAGGAAACTCTTCCGAGTCTTCCACGTGGGTGCAGGGTCCCAAAGCTTTGGGCCGTCCTCGACTGCTTTCCCAGGCTACAAGTAGGGAGCTGGATGGGAAGTGGAGCTGCTGGGATTAGAACCAGTGCCCATATGGGATCGTGGGGCGTTCAAGGTGAGGACTTTAGCCTCTAGGCCACGCCGTCGGGCCCTGTTAATGATTTCTTAGAAAAGTCACCGCAACACAGGCAGTCAAAGCTAAAATAAGCAAATGGGACTACATCAAACTAAGAAGCTTCTGTATAGCAAGGGAAATGATAAGCAAAGAGCAACCAACAGAATGGGAGAAAACCTTTGCATACTCTGCAGCATATAGGAGACTAATAGCCAGGATTTACAAAGAACTTCAGAGACTCAATGATAGCAAAACAAACAACCCTGTGAGGACATGGGTGAAGGAAATGAACAGATGTTTTTCAAAAGAACAAATTAAAATGGCTTGACATCTAAAAAAATACTCAGGTTCCCTAACTATTGGTGGAATACAAATAAAAACCATGCTGAGGTTCCAGCTAACTCCTGTAAGAGTGGCCTACATTCAGAAATCTAATTACAGTGCCTACTGGCAAGGATGTAGAGAGAAAAGTACCTGATCCCACTGTTGGTGGAAATGTAGGCTAGTACAACCATTGCGGAAGTCAGGATGGAGAGCGCTAAGATGATTGAAATAGATCTAGTGTATGACCTAGCCATCCTGCTTTTGAGAATATATCCAAAGGAAATGAAATCTGCATATGAGATAATGACCTATAGTCTTATATTGCAGCAGCACAACCTACAATAGTGAAGACTTGGGAACAACACAGATGCCCCTTAAAGGAATGGAGCACGGAACTGTGGTACATCTACTCTATGGCGTACTGCACAGCCATTAGAAAGAATGAAATTTGCAACAAAATGTTCCCAAGTGGAGAACATTATGCTCAGTGAAATAAGCCAATCCCAGTAGGACAAATGTATGTTCTCTCTGATATAAGGCAACCATTCATGCAAAATACAAGTAAAATTGATACATAGGTGAACAAATATATACATAGATTCTCATAGATGAACTGTATAATGGAGACCAGCATACTGAGATGGAAAGATGTACAGTGCAATGTGAGTCTCTGTTGTGGAATAAAAGGAAGACTGCTGGTGGAACAGGTAAATGTATCTTGACAATATTGTGCTACATTTTCTACCTGTGTCTATATAAGTACATGAGGCAGAATGTTAAAGCTGTTACTGAAGGACTCTACTACTGTAATAACAGGATGGGAAATTGTGGGAGGAGAAAGGGAAAGGAAAGGTAATCCCCATAGCTACAAAACTGTGTCATGGAAAATAATAACGTAAAAAAGGCCATCTGGTTCTGTGCTGTACTTTATATGTCCCTGTGACCTCTGGGGTGTGGCACTGCATGGTCTCACTCCCAAAGTTCAGTATTTTGTTTCAGTACTTTAAGAAGTTTCTAGTTTGAGGGGCTGTTGCACCTGCTCCAGGAATAACAGGGTTAAGATAAGTGAATGACAAGAACATGTTTTCCTTATGTCTTGTGTCATGATTCCTGTACTGATAAAATGCCCCTTGCCTTTAGTAACAAGAATTTGGCATACCAGAAGTACTGTTTGCATCTTCAGTCCCAAATTTGGATGGCATCCAAGCAAAACCAATTTGGAAAGTGTCGTAGATGTGTTCCGTCTTGCCTCATTTCCTGAGCTTGGCCTCGATTCTGAGTTCTGTGGGTGGTGAAGCGCAAATCATTGGTGAATTGCTTTGATGATCCTTCCATGTTTCCGGGAGGTAGAATTATGTTATTTAGGTTGGAGTATACTACTTTTTTTTTTTTCCTTCTTCAATGTCCTTCTCTTGTCTGTTGATTCTATGAGTTATCTACAGAGATATGAAATCTGTTGGGTATGTGCAGAAATAAATGAAAGGAGAATTTTTTAAGGTAATTGGCTCACATTGTTATTGCAGTTGAGAAGTTCCATAATCAGTCATCTGCAGGCTAGATACCTCGGAATGCTGCAAGTGTGGCCTTGCCCCGATCTAAGGGAAACTGGCATTTGAAATCGCAGTAGCAGCATTTACACAAATGATTGCCGTGCATTTCATGGTATGAAGATGAGGTTAAGATGTTAGTGAAGACACCTGTATGTGCTACATCAGAGTGGCAGTGTTTAATGTCTAGTTCCCTCTCTAGAGTCCAGATTCCTGTTAATTTACGGTCTGAGAAAATGAAGTAGTAAGTGATCGAGTTTCTGTTATTTGTACTGAAACTTTGATTGTGTTCCGAGCTTTCAAATTTGGCCCATTCCTGTCTGGTGTATTCATTTGGGGAATGAAACAGTCCCTGAGAGATCTTTCTCCTGTCTTTCAAATAAAAGCAAAATTGGTATTTTATTAATATTAGAGATAACTGATTATAATTTATTACCCAGTGACACTTATTTTCCACAAGTGTAACTATACAGAATAAAAATGGAATGCTTTTCCATGTATCTGTTGGTCAATTATACAGCTTTGGAAAGTCCTTTGATAACTCTCTATTTTGATGTTATTGCTTTGCTGGTTTTGCTGTTGTGTTGAAAGATTATATACAGAAGCTCTTCAAAAAGTGCGTGAGAATTGTGGATTAGGAAAGCTGTCTATAGGTTTGAAATTTCTTTGCGCCCAAGTAGACTCAGATTGACTTGTTGTCATATTGTGTCTGAACAGGACCTAAACTCTTCTTAGTTTGAGGCACTAAAAAGAGTGTGACATCCTTACCCCTATTAAAACATCATGAGTTCAACATGACTTGAAGCAATAACAAACACGAAACTGATGGTGAAACTTGGGGGGCTGAGTAGTTCAATCATGAAAGTTTTATAAAAGTTTATGCAGATATCTCCCCCAACGAAACCAGTGTACAAATGCATAGTTCATTTTAAGGACCAATAAGATGACATATAAGGGAAAATCCACAGCACCCGACCATCCACAGCAACTTGTGTAGAAAAATCGAATCCCTGTAGTTGGAGAATTTTGCTGATTAACTGCAAGTAGCCAGCTCCTTCCACAACTCAGTTGATTCAGATAACACAGTGGGTGGTGACTGAAAAACTAAAATGTAACAAACTGCTTGATGGGTGTCAAACTGATGATACTTACATCAGTTGTGGAAAAGGCAGATCTCTCCACCAACCTTTTCAAACATGTAAGATGAAGATATTGAATCCTTTTCTCAAAGGAGAAGAAACTTGGCTTTACCGGTACTGTCCTGAAAACACTGCACTTTCAAATCAGTGGCTGCTAAGAGGTGCAGTGGTCCACTGAAAGCAAAACCAGACTTGTTAAGACCAAGGTCATCCAGGATGCTCAGGTGTCTCTCTGCTACTTTCTAGAAGATCAAAGGATAAAAATATCTGCTTACTTGGAGAGATTTGAAAGTGAACCACTGAGTTAGCAGGAAAATAGATGGGGGAGATTCCAGAGGAAGTTACTCTCCACCGTGGCAGTTCTGCTGATTTCTCTCATCAGACAAAGGATTTTGCGTTTCTCTGAGAAATTATTTGGTATCTGCCTTAAGGACATGATTTGGCTCTTTTGGATTTCTTTCTTCATCCCCAGTCTTAAAATGTCCTAAAAGGGCGCCTATCTATTCTTACTTAGTTAATAATATATGTAAAAAATGAGAGACTGCGTTCACATAGTTCAGTTCCTGGGACCTTCAGTTCCTTAAGCATAGAGAGAGTGAATGAATGTTACTGTAACAAAAATGTTTTAAACGTGGTGAAAACGTAGAGAATCTTTTCTATTTTTTAAAATTATTTTTATTTTAGAAAGGCAGAGTGATAAGGAGGAAAAGATACACACACACCTCACCTCACCTCACCTCACCTCACCTCCTCCCAGAGAGAGAGAGAGAGAGAGAGAGAGAAGGGAGAGAGAGAGAGAGAGAGAGAGAGAGAGAGAGAGAGAGAGCGAGAGCAAACACTTTCTTCGTTTCCCTTCTACTCAAGATACCCAAAACAGCAGGCCGAGTCAGGCCAAAACCAGGAGCCAGAAGTTGTAGCATCTCACACGTGAGTGACAGGAACTCAAGTGCACATGGTATCATCTGCTGAGGGTACATTATTGCGCATACTAGCTGGATTAGAAGCAGAGATGGGATGCTGTCTTAACCATTTGGTGTGGGGTTTTGATGTCTCGAACAGTGGGTTAACTGCTGCCCTGGAACATTCATCCTTGAAGTTTATGTCTTAATATTTTATTTAGTTATTTAACAAGGGAGTTGCTTGAAATAGAGGAAAGGAGAGCATGTCCCCAGCAATTGATTGACTCCCCCAATGCTTTGACAAGGATAAACAGGCTGAGACTAAATGCAGATCTTCCCACATGACTGGCAGGGACTCAATGATTGGTGCTAACACTTTTACTTCCCAGGGTCCATGTGAGCAACAAGCTGCAGTCAATAGCCCAGGTGGGTATAGAATGCTGACATCCAATAACCACAAGGGATGCAGGCATCTTAACTGGTATCTTAAACACCTGACCAAGTGCTCACCCAAAGCTTGCATTTTTTTGTCTTTCAGTCCCATTTTCCACGAACTTTTTGAAGTCATCTTGTATGTTAGATATTAACCCTGTGTTGTATGCATGGTTTGCAAAGATATCGTTCGTGTTCTACAAGTTGTCTCTTCTGTTGGTTGTTTTCTTTTCTCTGCAGCAGCTTTTTTCTTTTCAAGTTGTCTCACTTGTCTGTTTTCATTGTTATTGGCTGTGCTTTTGGTATTACATCCAAGAAATCATTGCAAGACCAGTTTTGTGAAGCTTTTTTTCCCCCTTTGCTTCCCTTTATTCTTCTGACAGCCTTATAGTTGCAGTTTTTATGTTTAAATCTTTAACCTAGGGTTAGTTGGTTTCAAGTGTGCAGTGCATGAGGAGGTTCCAATTTTCATTCCTTTGTGAGTGGGTATCAGTTTTTCCATACGCTTTATGTAGAGACGTTCTTCATCCTTTGTATGTTTGCACACCTTGTCAAAGACTAGTTGATGATGTATGCATGAGATTATTTCTAGGTTCTCTATTCCGTACCATTGGTTTGTATGTTTGGTCTTGTGCCAATACTAGATAGCTTTAATCACGACAACTTTCTGATAGATTTTGCAAGCAGGTGGTATGGCAGCACCAACTTTGTTCTCTCTTAATTGTTCCATATATTGCAGATTGTTTGTGTTTTCTTAATAAGTTTGTGATTTTTAAAATATTTCTGTTTATGTAAAAAGAAAATGCCCCTGGCATCTTGGAATATACTGTATAGTCTGCAATCATTGGATACTATAGCTATGTAAGAGCATCAAGACTTCCAGTCCATGAGAATGAAATGGCTTTTCTAATTATTTGCATCTTTATTATTTTTAAAGATTTAGTTATTTGAGAGGCAGAGTGACAGAGAGGAAGAGACACACACGCAAACATATCTTCTCCACTGGTTCACTCCCAAAATGACTGCAATGTTTTGGGCTGGATCAAGCTGACTCTGGGGACCAGGGGCTTTGCGTGGGAGGAAGGGGCCCAAGGGCTTGAGCTGTCTTCTGCTCCTTTCCCAGGTGCATTCTCAGGGAGCCGGGTAGGAAGCAGACCACCTGTGACTCTATCTGGTGCTTGGATGTGATGCTGGTTTTGCAGGTGGTGGCTTAACCTGAGGTACCACGAGGCTGACCTCAGTCTTCTCTGACAGTTCCTTTGGTGATTCATGAGTATTCCATTTATGCATAAAGCAGGGAGGAATAATGTTACATTTTAAAAATAGTGTTTTTATTGCACAAGATAGTATACAATTATGTCATCTAATATTGTATATCTATACTGTTATAGTGACAGAAACTGTATCAGGGGATTATTACAGGAGCTGTTGTTAGGATAATTTTATTATTTTATGCCTGTGTTTTGAGATGTATAATGTTAAAATCTCAAATGCAAAATAAGAAGAATCAGGATTCCAAATGTAACTAATGTTAGTAAAATGAATTTCAGTTTTCAAAAGTTAAGCCTGTGTAACCTAAACCATATTACAAAAATAGGATTGACATTCTAAATAACTTGGAGAATTTTGAAGTTTTCAGTTTTCCATATCTGTCAAACATCATTTGGGGTCCTAGTACTGTTATTTTATTTCACACCTAACCTATGCAAGTAAGGAGTTTTACCCCAAATTCCGTGGAATCCTTGGTGATTATATGATAAGAAAAATTAACTTTTCTTGTGAATATGTTTTATTATGTATTTAAAATTATTTGGGGAATTTTATGTTCATCAGAGAATACACACTGTTAAAACATTTGCCATGAAGCTGTGGATGTGCTATTCCAAATTTTTCTAATTTACTTTTAAGCTAGAGTTGGATTAATGGTGCAGAAAATGTCAGAGGTACTGTGTTCAAGCTTCCTTTGCCAAAGATGAGAGATGTTCCCTCAATTCCTGATAATGATAAAGCGAAAATTAAGACAAATCATAGAATCCTTAAGCTTAGATAGCTAGATCCAGAAACTAAAGATTAGAGAACAGCTTCAATATCTTGCATAGAAGAAAAGTTAATTAACTAATGGGGAACTATGAGTACTCAGTGTTTAGTTCCTTGAGAATACCCCTTACATTTTTAGGTGAAGAGTCTTAAAAAATAAGCTCTAGGAATAGACAACTGTTTTTTTAAATAGTGTTATTTAATACACGGACATGATGCATTGAGATATAAACTATATAATGAAAAATAAAAATTTTAAAAACCCCAAAATATATTTTTAAAAACTGCCCCCTCCAAGACTCCCTCCAGAAGAGCTATTAGAATTAATAAGCAGATTCAGCAAAGTTAAATGATATAAATACAAACCAGTGGACAAAAAATCAGAAGCATCATTACACACCAACAGGAAAGTATATGGAAAAGAAACCATGAAATATCCAATTTCCCATGGCTATGGAAACGTTAAATGCTTAGCAATAAATGTAGCCAATTAAATGCAAGGTTTCCATAATGAAAACTATGTAAGAAAATATATATATATATATAAATAAAAAATATAGGATCAGAAGCAACCTATTCTTGCAAGCTACTTTCCAGACTTTAACGGCCATTTCTATGAAAAGTGTTTCCTAGCTAAGGAAAGTAATCCAAATGCATTGAATTTCTTAGCCAAGGATATATTGTACAAGCAGATTCAAGCATATTACCTCAACAGTGTTTTCATAATAAGTAATATCCAGACTACTCAATATCTTATTATTGATGTGGCAATTTTTTTCCCTCCTTTGTATTCCAGAGGCTTACAGTTAAGTATCTTTGTGACTTTCATCAAGTTACTTAACTTCATGGTAGAGGAAATAATATTGCTTACTTTAAAAGGCTGTTCTTTGGATTAAATATAATACTGACATTAAGTACTTTAATCCCACTGCTTAATAAGGAGCCAGTTAAAAAGTCTTACTATTTTCTTATATCTGCGTCTTTCCTTTGTGATGGTTTCCTAAGCTCATAAAGGCTTATCCATCTTCCTCAGAGAATGTGTTTTATCTATGTTTATGTCATAATATCACTCATGTATTATAGATAGATAAATTATTTATTTGCTTAGGAGGTGGATAAATGGAGACAGAAGGAGGGCAAGCCTGAGAGATTCCCTTACCCTTGTTCACCCCTCTCCTGCCTGTGACTGCTGGTGTTGGACTGTGGCCGAATTGCAGAGCTGACAACTTAATCTAGGTCTCCCACACGGTCGACTGGAGCCCAAATATTTGAGTCATCACTCGCTGCCTTTTAAGGTGTGTATTAATAGCAGGAAGCTAAAATTGGGGGCAGAACTAGGGCATAATCCCAGATACTCCTGTTTGGGACATAGACATTTAACAGGTGTACCAAAGACACTCCCTCTCCCGAATCACTATTTTCCTTTTGTGAATATCAAGCAAATGCTGTGCTTTTGGCTTTTGCCTGCAGCTTTTGGAAAATTGCCTCTCCTAGGATTTTTGGTTCTGATGGAAGTGTTTTACATAGGTGCTGTCCAGTGTGGTAACCACTTGATGCCTGAAGCTTTTAGGATATGACCAGTGTGACTGAAGTGATGCACTTTTAAATTTTACTAAATTTTCATTTAAATGGCTGTGAATAATGGGCTCTCAGTTGGACATTGTAGGTGTAGGTTTTTGACAGTTCTCTCAATTTTTTCTATATACTGTTTTTCATGGGGATACACCAACAGTTACACAACAAAGATTAGGTGGAAATAATACCGTTATCCCCTCTTGGCTCAACATTGCCAAGGTAGGGCCTAGCATGTTGTCAGGCAGGTAATGTTTGCTGTATGTATTGAATAGATGAACAAATGATTGAGTTATTCTGATACTCAAATTCTAAATACTTTGCCAGGATAAAGTTAATACTTTTTTTTTTTTTTAATAAACTCTAGCTTTCATAATACCTAAGCTTTGCATGAGCTTTTAAAACAACATGAGAGCTTTCAACTCAAACACAAAGATAATGAATGAAATAGTAGAGACAGCCGGTGTAACATACAGATAACCTTCATGCCAAATATTCGTTTTAATCTTTAGGGGAAAGAGACAAAGAGGATTATCTGAGGGAGTATTTAGTACCTCAGCTATTTCCTTATCCCATGCTGATGGCCTTAATAGTGTCAGCAGCAGGAATTGGAATGTTCCCCTGTGATGGGGGTGCATAGAGATGAGAGATTATCTATAGGATGGTCTACTTTCATGAGGCCTGGCTTGCTGACTTAGTCACGGTCAAGTCTGCTGCAGGTTGCTTTCTGTTATTCTAAAGGTACAACTGAATGTCTTATCAAGAGGATTTTGACAAAGATGAATATGATTCTCTTTGATGGTGTAGAGCGGTTCAGTTTTCATGAATATTTGTCTTGCATTGAGCTCTCTTGCTGCTTGTAGCTACTTTTCTTGTTTCCATCACCACTCTTGCCACATTTTCCTAAAAACATGCTTTTTTTTTTTGCCCCCTTCCTTTTATCACATCATCTTTCATCCAGCTCCCTCTCAGCTTGCCTTTCATCCTCTGTACTTTATGTATTTTATCCAGGAACTTCAAAAATGAAATGGACTTCTTTTCTCAGAACCTATTTTTTTGGGCCTTTTAATGGCTTCTTCTTAACATTTAGAAAAAATGCTTCAAAATTATTTGAAAGGTAGAGAGAAGAGGGAGAATTAAGGAGGTCAATCACCCACAGATTCACTCTCCAACCAGCAGCTGAAGCTGTGCCAAGGAGAGCCAGAAATTCAATATGGGTCTCCCACAAGGGTGTCCGAGGCTCATCCATCGCTTGCTGCCTTCGAGGGTGCGTGTTATCAGGCAGGTGCTGCCAGGTGCAGAGTTGGGACTTGTAATGTTTCCTGGTCGTTTCCTTTCCTATGAATGGAGGGGTTTCAAAATGTTATGATAAGTAGAATTAAGAGATAGATATGCTTATTTTGGTGGCAAGGAAATTTGAAATTCATGCACATCAAGACATCTTCCAAAAATATATAGTGAATGCATAATATGAACAAATTACACTTAAATTTCAGAATTTTTTGCACCCTATAAATGTCTCATTCTGTTTCACAGATGTTTTGAGTTAACACCACAGTTTATGATAATTTCTCATATTTGTTTCTGGAAAGGCCAATTCATGCCAGATTACTAAAGACGCATATTTTGCATTTTTTAAAAAGCATTTTCATAGAAGTTATATGCTGTGATGCGCGATTTCATTGACTTACAAAGTAAATAGCACACTCTGTTGATAAAACAGTGTTAACTCTTCATGCTTTTCCCTCTCTCTGGCATTAGACTCCTTGTTTTGGACAGGCAGTTTCATAACTGACTCTCACCTTGATTTTCTTCTTAGCCTGCCTACTTGATATCTTCTTTCATTCATTTGCTCTAAGTTTTTGTTAAGGTTTTGCTCTGTCCACTTCTTTCTTCACATTTTGCACTGCTAGTGATCTGTGAGTAAATTGCACAGTACAAAGAGCTGCAGCTTTGCTGAGCTCATGGACTCAGGACAGAGTACCTTTATCCTACAGTGAACCCCTTACCCATGGAGGATACTTTCCAAGACCCTCAGGGCATCCCTGAAGTAGTGGATAGTACCAAGCTCTGTTTTACTGTGTTTTTTCTTGTGCATGCATACCTATACTAAGATATAACTTCTACCATAGGTACAGGAAGAGATTGACAATAACCAGTGATAATATAAAGCAATGATAGCAATTATTGTTGTAAAACTCCTTTCGATGTAATTGAGGCCATGTGTGCAGATGTATTTTGGCCTGGCTGTTAAGGTGCTGCGTGGAAAGCTCTCATTGCACGTCTGAGCACCTGAGTTCATTATCCCCAGGTTTCATTTTCCTGCTGAGGTTGATTGTTGAGGCAATGATGATGACGAAGTAGTTGAGTTCCTACCATCCATGTGGGAGGCCTTGACTGAGTTACTTTATTCTGGCTTCAACCCTTTGGCCATTGTAGTCATTGGTTGAATGAACCACGCTTGTGTGTGCACATACTTCCTCTCACCATCAATTCCTCTCAGATAACTCCAGAAGAAAAATAAAGTTATGTGCATGTGGCCTCTCTTTCAAAGAAGTTAATGCAAAGCTTAGTAATTTCAAAGGACATTTGGCTACAGATAACTGAAACTGTAGAAACAAAATCACAATAAATGTGCACTGACATTTATCAGTGCCTGTATGCCACAGCAATATCTGACTCAACTTAGCCAAGAGTGAACTTCTCCATAACTGTGAACTAATTTTCAAACCTCTGCTTGCTTCTTTACTTATATTACAGTTTCAGTAAATACTACTAATACCTACTCAAATAATGCCTGCCTTTCACATCTCTGACCTAGTTGATAGACAAGGCTTACCAATTTTATACCCAGTGAACACTCAAGATAGCCTCTTTACTTTCCATTGTCTCTACTTTTGTTCAAAGCCTGCTAGTTTTCATTGAATATTACAGCAGGCTGCTTTTAAAATTATTATTATTATTAATGGTACAGTTCCATGTGCCCCTGGGATTTCCCTTATCCCCTCCCCAACTTCCCACCCCCACCTAGTTCCTCTATATCATTACTAAAGTATAGTTCGTCACATACAGTCATATCTACTATTGTTGGCATGAACAATGGCAGAGAGTCCAGAATCCTATTGTCATATAGTGAACAGTTTCATTGGGAGTTCATCTTTAGATTGGAAGTAGAGATGCACACTGCACTGAAACCTCACATCTGGATATGTTAGTCTCCATTTCACAGTTACAGTACATCCCCTTTAATGAAAAGCCACAAAACAAAATCAACAATAGGAAGAAAAATAGAAATTTACAATGCCATGAAGTTAAATAACATGTTACTAGATATGTTAGTCTCCATTACAGAGCCTAGTATACATCCCCTTAAATGAAAAGCCACAAAAGAAAATCAACCACAGAAGGAAAAAGAAATTAACCACGCCATGAAGTTAAATAACATGCTACTGAATGACTAATGTGTCACTGAAGAAATGAAAAAGAAAATTAAGGACCTTCTTGAAGAAAATGATGCTACTCTATGATGTGTGAGTCATTGAAGAATTTAATCAGAAGAAAGTGTTTTGAAAAGATGAGACTAACAAAAAATCAAAATCCGTGAGATACAGTTTCTGCTGATCTTTGTTGATGAAATTCGTCTCTTCTAGACAATAGATGGATTTTATTTCTTAATTCAGTCTACTAATCTATGATGTTTGATTGAGCTTAAACCATTTGCATCAGGGTTAATATGCATGGGTGGTAATTTGGTCCTGTCATTTTAGGAATGGGTTGTTCATTAATTTAGTCTTCTGTTGTCATTTTGCTGGGGTGTTCTTCACATTTGCCTTTGGTTTTGGTGGGTGGTATTTGTCTTCTCTGTCAAGAGAACATGTTTAAGTATCCTTTTTAGGGCAGGTTTGAAACAGGCTAATTCTTTTAACTTTTCTTTACTGTGGAAGGATTTTCAAAGACAAAAGAAAGTTTTGCTGGGCACGTTATCTTGGGCTGACAAATTTTTCTTTTAGAACTTGGAATATGTCACCCCATTCTCTTCTTGCCTGTAGAGTTTCATGTGAGAGGTCTCCTGTGAGTTTAATTGGAATTCCTTTATATGTCAGTTGATTTTTTTTCACGTGCATATTTGAAAGTCTTTATTTGTGTTGGGTTGAAGAGAGCTTGATTATCATCTGTCGTGGTGAAGATCACTTTTGATCAAGCCTGTTGGGAGTTCCATGCCCCTCCTGGATATTGTTTTCCAATTCTTTCTCTAGATTAGGGAAAATGTCCCTTATTATTTCATTAAACACACCTTTAATCCAAGTATCTCTTTTTGCACCTTCTGGGACTCCCATAACTTTTATATTTGGTCTCTTGATTGTGTCTTTCAATTCTTGAATACTTTTTTTGTCCTGATCCAGCTCCTCCACGTCCAGCTTTTTGTTTGCTTCCCCTGATGACAGGAAAGATCCTCCAATTCTGAGATTGTTTCTTCTGCTTGCTTTGTTCTATTTTGGAGACTCTCCACTGTACTTTTAATTTGCTCCACTGTATTCTTCATTTCTGATATATCAGCTTTCATTTGATTCATTTTCAGTGTGACATATTCCTTGAATTGCTTGAATGCCTGCTTTATGTGCTTCTTATTGTTGTTAAGTTTTATAACAAGTATCTTGAATTCTGTATCCCCCATTTTCTCTATGATTTCCTCAGTGAAATGTATGATTGGCAAAGAGTTTTGTTGCGTTGTAGGGGATTCTTCAGTAATATTCATTTTGCCTCTGTCTCTTCTTTTGCTCTTGGTCATTGTACTTCTTGTTAGCAGAATCTTCTCCTTGGGGCAGGTTTCTAAGCTGTGTCACCCACAGGTCTACAGTTCGATTTTACTTATAGGTGGTGAATAGCTCTTTGTTTGCAGTCCCTTGTGCCACTCCCTTCAGCAAGTTCCAGGTCTGGATACTTATGTTAGATTTCCACTATGGTCTCTGTAGCCCCAGCTCCTGGCTCACCAGTCTTCACCTCCTGTTATACTGGAGGCTGCACCATTGTCTGTACAACCTTTTTCCCACTTCCTGGTGGAGCAGGTTTCAGGATTAGGGACACACCAGGTGTGCTATTTAGCTAAGCTGTTGGTGCTGATCTTGCAGGAACCTGTTGACCATTAGGTGTGAGGGCCACACAGACCTTTTTTGATCCATATGATGCCATTGTTGGTATTATTTTCCTGTGGGACCAGTGCAATGCAATGAGCTCAGTAAGTTCTCACAAGTTCAGCACATGCACAGCTCACTGTTGTCCCTGCAGTCTTAAATTCTTCTCCAAACTGTAAGAAATGGTGCTTGATGTGCCGCTACTAGAGTTCTTGATCTGCTAGCCATCAGGTCTGAGGGATACCTGGACCTGTCTTGGGTGGAACCTGTAAGGATGACACGTTGTTGCAGTTCACTGAGTCAGAAATGAGTTCGCTCCCAGCTCAGCAAATGCTTCATCCTTTCCCTTGCCTTTGCCACTTTGGACAAAATGGCACTTTATTTGGCTCTAGGGGGCAGACTGGGCTGTGAAATCCACTATGTTCCCGCACTGCCTGTCTGGGGTTTGCTGCTCTGTCTGCTCCTGGTCAAATCAAACAGACCAGCAGGATGAGCAGTTCTTTGGGTTCACCTTTGAAGCTCTTGGTAAATATCCCTTTCCACCTTGTTGCTGGTGGAGTTCTGGCTGCTGGTGAAGTTCAGATAGCCATTTACTGAATGCCACTGGGGTCTCAGTCACTGCAACACCACACCATTGATTTTGCTTCTTTCCTGTGTCTGTCAGTCTCCAGATACTGCTCTGCTGTTGTTCTGTCCTCTCCTATTTCCTGGAACGTTCCCTCTCTGCTTCATCCTGGTAAACATTTGTCCATTTAAACATGTCGTTACCCTATTCCGCCTTCTTGATTCTCCTTGCAGCGGGCTTCTATCTCTTCTGTTTCTAAACCTGTCTCCTGTGTTCCATCCTCAGATCAAAGGTTAATGGAACTATGGATGAGGTACCCACACCACATGTTTGCATCCATGCTTAAATGAGTTTGCTTACAGTTTATTTATTATAGAACATGGACACGTGTATTAGAGACTAAGTGCAGATGATGGAAGTTCAAAGAATGTAACAAAGATGACTATAGAAATTGTAATTTTCTTCATGTTCTAGCAAATGTTTTTATGTATGGTTGAAATATAGGTTTCCTGATTTTGAAATTACTGCCGTTTAAAAGAGATTTATTTCATTTTACTTGGAGAGGTAGAAAAAGAGCAAGATGTTGCATTTGTTACTTCACTCCCCAGATGGCCTCAGTGACCAGGCTAGTGTTGGGCTTATCTGAAACTGTGGGCCAGGAGCTTTCTCCAGGTCTTCCAAGTAAGCCGAGGCCCAAAGCCCTGGGCCATTCTTTGCTTCCTTCCCAGGTCATTGGTAGGGAGCTTTGATCAGAAGTAAAGCATCTAGGACTCAAACCAGCACCCATATGGGATGCCAGTGCCACAGGCTGTGGATTGATGTAATATGCTATCACTTGGGCCCCTGAAATTGCTACTTTTGGTTACATAGAAATAGTAATATTTGTAGACTGAAATAAATAAATGCTTTTTTTTTTTGCTATTGTTCAGTCTAAAGTATCCAGGTGTTTCCTATTGTTTTTGAGTCACATACACATTCTTTGCATTGTGTTTTACGTCCTACAACCTTCCTACTTCATTCACTTTATCAATCTTATTGTTATTGTTCCTCACTTCACTCTCTTTACTCAGATTCTACTGAATGTGAAACACGTGTTTGTTTTTTGTTTCCTTTGTCCTCCTGTGGCCAGGGAAAGCAGAGCTTGGGGAACCCCTAGTGGGTTCCTGGCTTCACATTAACTTACCTGTGGCCGTTGCAGCCATTTGGGAGTAAACCAGTGGAAAGCAGATCTTCCTGTCTCTCCTTCTTTCTGTAAATCATTTAAAAATAAGTTACCGGCAAATATTTGATGTTTCTTTATGAAGAAACATTAAAAATTCCATCCTCTAGTATTTATAGGACTAGGCAGTGCATTAACATTATCTGTGGCCTGCCTGCTGTGACATGGAATCCCAGGGCCTCTTGCTCCTGTTGAGCCATAACTTAGTTATATTTATCAACCTTGCCCATGCACTCCTCCATACTTCCCTTTACAACCTGGGAATCACCATTTTACTATTCATTTCTATGTGTCCATCCTTGCTTTAGACTGCACTTATCAGCAAGATAATGCCATACTATTCTTCCTATGCTTTGATAAAGAAAAAGAAAATGTTTTTCTCTAGGATTTTGTACCATCTGCTGATTGAGATAAGAAATATTTTGTGAGGATTAGTTGAGAGAATTAACTTAAATCTGGCATTATTATTTCCTATTTTAACTCATATCCATATCTTATTTCTAATTTTATTTAATATTCTCCTTTGAGAGGAGAAGAGAAAAAAACTCCCCTTCACGATTTTTGTTACAGTAGTTTAACAGAAACATACTTTTTCATAGATATTATCATATGGAATTGGAGATGAGTCTTACTCTAAGGCCGACTAGAGGAAAATTAGAAAATTCCTTGGGAAAGCTTTTTCATAGGGAAACCATTATGCTTTGTAAATACATGATAGAAAGCTGTAGACTGAATATTTCTTCCTTAGTGTGATTGTGCTGTGTGATTTCTCAATCTGTAAAGCCTTCAGGAAGTCTACAGACTCCTTGAGTTTATCCATGTAATTTTCCATGTAAGAATACTGATCCACCTCTTCTCTAAGAGTTTTCAGGTTTCACGAATTAAAAAAAAAAATGGAAATAACATCTTTTGAAATATTCAGCATTCTTTCAATAATTGAATTTGCATTCTTAAGTCACATGTGTGCACACATTGCTGACTAACAGGAGGAGCAATTGCCTTCATGCATAAAGAATTCAGGAGATAAGGAAAAGAAATACCCCCGTCACCCCAGAGAGTAGGGTCTTCTGTGTTAGGTTTGGGAGATGCAGCCTGTTGTGGGTGAGGAGATTCTGATTCTTTCAGCCAACAGTGGCCTTTGGGAACAGTGACATCATCACTGCTCCACTGACTGTAAAATACAGGCGAGAACCAAAGCCCGGGGACTTACACAGTCTCTATCGGAGTTGGTAAGGAAAAGAAGACACAAAGCGCTTGCCTTTGAGTCATGGCAGGCTTTGCGAGTCCTTTCCTGGCCTTTTGTGAGAGCACATGGCTGGGCTTGTAGAAGATTAACCCCCTTAACATTTCTGCAAAAAAAATTAAACAGATGCAAAGCAGCTCCGTCTCTCTCTTCCTCTCTGCCATGCATTCAGTATTATGGTGGGCACTGAATGATTTTAAATTCCCCCAGAGAGGCTAGGCCAGTCAATGGCAACTGTGAATGAGGGCCCACTAAAGGGCTCAGCTGTGGGTTTTCCTGGCCTTTCACTGTTCTTTTTAGCATTATTCCTCTGAAAAGGTTCCTTCTAAGAGTGGGGTCAGCCCTAGAGACCTTTATAGCTCTTGAAGTAATCCACTCTTTAATCTGTTCCTTCCTGTGGGAAAATCTGTGTGGTAAAAAGAGAGAATGAAGAGTGCTACTATTTGTATCAAAATACAGACTGTTTTGACTGTGCCGTTTTAACTTACTACTGCTCTTTACAGAACTAGAACTTATTTTTCACATTCAGTTTCCTGATAAAGAAAATGGCCCTAAAACTTGGTCACTGGTTTGTGAGGCTCTTTGTGTGTCAAAGCATGCGAAAGAGCGGATGTTCTAACAGCGCCAGTTTCCTGTTAAGTGTCATCTTGTTAATCCAGCAGATTGTAAATTATACAAGATATATATGTACTATTTTATTATAATGAAATTAATAGTTTCTACATTGGTGGCGTTTCTTAGTTCTGAGTTTGTATCAAGTGTATGTTTTGTCATTTTATGTTAAATGTATTGTTTGAAATTAGCAAAATTGCACTCTTTTAATGACAAATTTGATGGCAGTGATAGTGCAAACACTGATTTCTATTGGGAATATGACAGTGATTGGGAGATGGGATAGTGATGGAAGACTTTCTGTTATTATTAGGCTCATTGACACTTATCTTTTGCCCAGATGAGCAGTCTTCTCTCGGCTGCTTTCCTGGTTCACTCGCCAAATGCACACAGTATCCCGCAAGGCTACACCGGGTCCACGTAAGGACTGCAGAGCTCAGTCTGGGTCTGCCTAATGGGGGGCAGAGGCTTAACCACTAGGACCATGAACTTCTGCTTCCCAGGGTAGCTTGATACTAGGTCAGAATCAGAGCAGCAAGGTCTCAAGCCAGGCACTCCAGAATGGGAGGTGGGTGTCTCAAGCAGCAGTTTAACCTAGTGAGTCACAGTATTCACACATTTTTCTTAGTCTTCTAATGCTCAATTTTTGAAATTCAATTATCTATTTGAAAAACTGCAACAAAGAGGGAATATATATTTGTCTGAAAGAAGTATTGAGTATTTCCATCCAATTTCTCTGGTCTTTTTTCGTTTCAAGCTTATCAAGATAGTATCTCAAGGCAGGTTTCAGTTCCAGGCTAAGAACCCCAACTGATAGGAAAAAGTAAAGGGGATAGAGACTAGTATTTTCATTACAAAATAGCTGATGTGTGGGAGGATGCTTTTAAGGTACTTTTGAAAATCAAGTGTATCAAAATTTCCTTTCTAGTTCCTATAAGAACTAACATAAAGTTAGTACCCTCCAAATATTTGAAACAATGGAGTATATACATTTGAAAAAAAAAATAAAACTAACAACAGCAACAATAACAACAAAACCCGGGGTGGGGGGAGCAATGTTGTATAGCAAATAAAACCACTATCTGCATTACGGGCAGCCAGTGTGGAGACTGGTTCAAGTCCTGGCTGTTGAACTTCATGTCCTGCTCTCTGCTAATGCCTGGAGAAAGAGTGGCCCAGGTGCGTGGATCCCTGCCACTCACATGGGAAAACCAGAGAAGCTCCTGGTTCTTGGCTTAGGCCTGGACCAGGGCTGACCATTGCAGCCATAAGGAAAGTAAACCAGCAGGTGGAAGGTCTCCCTCCCTCCTCCCCTCCTCCTCCTCCTTCACTGTTTCTTTTTCTCTTCCCAATTCCCCTCCACCACTGGCCTGTGTCTCTGCCTTTCTGATTTTCAAAATTAAAAAAAAAAATCAATCTTAAAAAATAAGTTTCAAAAATAAATTTATTTTAGGACAAGAAAGTATTGAAATGATTCGCATGCCTTTATCCCTTTGACATTTCTTCTTTTCTATTTGTCGTAAATGTTTTTGAAGGAAATTGATGGTGTACCTTAAACCCTGTGGGTGCCTTACTTGCATACCTAATTTATGTGCATGGGAAATAAGGCATGCTATCAAGGCAAAGTAATGAATTCTAGGTATAACATAAAGTCATGGTATAATAATGTGATTGTTTTACCACTGAGGGTGAAGGTGGTGGAATTGTTTGGTATGTATGCAGGCACTGTTTGTAGTGGGGTAATGAAGTGATGGATGAAGCTGTGCTTCCACAAGGACCCTGAAGTTGTGGAACAGAAAGACTTCCACAGTAGGGAGGACTGTGAAAAGGAGCCGGTCCATGGTTAGTTACAACCATGCTTGCCAGTTTCCTCCCCTCTGTGCCACTCCGTCTTTGTTCCCGGTTGCAATGTCAAGGCTGAGAGTCACAGAGCTAGTGCTTTTCTCAGAGGAAGCTGAGAAAACATGAGAAGTATAGTACAGCATCTGTGAGTTGGGGAACATGATACATGATCCTCCTTTTGTCATCAGCAGTAAGATCTAACAGTCCAATTGCTTTTGTGTTTGTAGCCACAATCCATGTAGACATACCTAGTTTTACATTCCCTATGGGGCTTGGCATCTGTAACATATCCATAATACATTTTTGAGTGAAAAGACAAATTGCTGGTCATAAAAATAGTATGAGATATGGTGATTAGGGTTGGTTGTTTTGTTTTATAATCTTTGTTTAAATTCGTAAGTTTAGATCTCAGGGGATGGTGCTTTGATGCGATGGTTATGTCACTGTCTGGTACTCCAGCATCTCACATCACAGTGCTTGGTTCCAGTTTTGCCTACTCTGCTTCTGCTCCTGCTTCCTGCTAATGCACATTTGGGGTCCAGGTGAGAGCAGTGGAAGTGACTTGAACCCTTGCCACCCATGTGGGAAACCTGGATGGACTTTGTGGTTCCTGGCTTTAGCCATGTCCAATCCTGGCTCCTATGAACATGCGGGGAATTAAAGAGTAGATGAAAGGCATTCTGTGTGGAGCCCAGCATGATGGCGTAGTGGTTAAAGTCCTCACCTTACATGTGCCAGTATCCCATATGGGTGCCAGTTCTAATTCCCGCAGCCTCACTTCCCATCCAGCTCCCTGCTTGTGGCCTGGGAAAGCAGACAAGGACGGCCCAAAGCCTTGGGACCATGCACCTGCATGGGAGACCCAGAAGAGCTCTAGACTCCTGGCGTCGGATTGGCTCAGCTCCAGCCATTGCGGCCACTGCGGGAGTGAACTGTTGGACAGAAGATCTTCCTCTCTGTCTCTCCTCCTCTCTGTATAACTGCCTTTCCAATAAAAATAAATCTTTGAAAAAAAAAAAAGGCATTCTCTGTGTGTGTATGTGTGTGTTTCTGTTTCTCAGGCATTCAAATAAAATAAAAGTTTTAAAATAACCCTAAGATCCCTGATTTTAGCTTACTTTTCTTTTAAAGATGAATGCATTTGAAAGGGCAAAGTTATATAAAGAGATCTGTCCCCTGGTTCACTCCTCAAGTGGCCGCAAAATGGACGGAACTTTGTCAGATCAAATTGAGAACTTGGGACTGCGTCTGGGTCTCCCACATGGGGGACTGGTTTCCAGGTCCGTGGGCCATCTTTTCCCTGCTCAGGCTCATTAGCAGGGAGCTGGGTTGAAAGCAAAGCAGCGGAGAGCGATATGAGATGTTGGTATCATAGGCAGCAGCTTCACCGCTGGTCCCTCTGCAATTTTTTCCATACAATCATTTTATTTTGGAGCTGTGTTCTGGTTTCTCTGTGACTGTGTTTTCTAGTTCTTTACCTTCACTATGGAGCGATTTCTTGAGGTTCTAGTCCTGCTTCATTTTAGGAAGGTTTCCATGAGATTGAGCAGTAGACAACTGCTACTGGAAGTTTCCATTGTACAGCTGAGGTTTATTTTCTGATCTGCAGTCAGTCAGAGACTGCATCCCCGCTTTTAGTGCATCAGCAGCAACTCATGACTTTCCCAACTTCCCTGGCTGGCTCCTTCCTGTCCTGACACTTGGGGGCTTCCATGATCTGGTCTTGCTTTCCTGGCTGACCACTTGAGTCTCATTCTGTTCACAGCCTTCATTCCAGTGTTGGCACTACACCACTCATTTTCAGTCCCTAGGATGCTAGGCTTTCTCTGCCATGTGGACCTAAGGGGAATGACATTTCCCATTGCTGACATGCTCTCCTCTTCATTCAGCCCTATATCTTGGCTCAGGCAACACACATTTGAGAAGTGGGGGGGGGGGGGGGAAGAGACACACATTGTTTAATACTTAAAAATGAAAATTACTTTAGAGAGAAGGGTTTTCTTCCCAATAACCACCCTTGAACCTGCATTCTGAATGTCCCATTTCAGTGATGGTACCAGTATCCTTGTCCAGTAATACAGATACGGTGGGTGAGCAGAGACTGGTGGGAAGAAGGTTTGCCATGTTGGGGAGTCAGTGAGCTAGGCAGGGCACTTTTCTAAAGTAGTCAGTTTGTAGTGAGCTCATAGTAATTTTTGTTGTTGCTGTACCCTGAACACAAAAGAAATGCATTAAAAAGTTAGCCAGAAACCAGTGGAAAAAGGTTCATCATTGGCAAGTTAGGAAGAGGACACTTTTCAAGAATCCTGTATTTCTATTTTTGTTTTTCAAACAGCTTTCAGGCATCTTACACTAGCTTACCCCAAGCAGGTGTTTTTGCTGTGCTTTGGAAAGCTGGTACAGAGAAATGCTACTGCAGCCTTCTCCTGGGCCACAGGAAAAACATGTCCTTTGCTGCTTTCTCTGTCAATGGCATTTAATTTGCGAAAGTTATGAGTAATCACTAAGAAATAATGTTATTTTTAGTTGAATATTATGTTTTTAGAAAGTATGAGATAATAGGAAATGAAGTTGGTGAAATAGTTTATGGATACAGGATTTGGGTCCAGTCTACCTATGTGAATTTTTACTGTACTTCACAATTTACACATTGATGAAATGAGAAAAATTATTTTGTCCTTGGTGATTGTTGGAATATTAAATGTCATAAAAGGCCTGTCATATTAAAATCATAAATGAATCCATCTGTTATTTTAAATAAAGTTGGCCATGCAGGATCTAGGGACTTTGTCAGGATTGATTAATGCGTTTAGTACTTTGCGATTAAGTTTTTATTCAACTGACTGCCACAGGTTGTGATAATTATTTAAGGCATTACTCATGTGAAGCCACAGTTTTTGCTTTATATTCCTTTATTATTTTTTCATGATTTATTCATTCTACTTGGAAAGGCAGATTTAGACAGGGAAGAGGAGACAGAGAAAGATTTTCCATTCTCTGGGTCACTCCCCAAATGACTGCAATGGTTCAAACTGAGCCGGTATGAAGCCAGGAACCAGGGGCTTCTTCCAGGTCTCTCACACAGTTGCAGGATCCCAAAGCTTTAGGCTGTCTTCCACTGCTGTCCCAAACTATAAGTAGGGAGCTGAATGGAAAGAGGAAAAGCTATTGCCCAAATTGAATGCTGATGAATGCAGGTAGAGGATTAACTAGTTGAGACATTGTACCAGCCCCATTACTTCATATTTATCAAATATTTCAAGTATGATAATTGAGGACTTTAGGAATTTGTACCTGTAATAATCATCAGATTTAGAAGTATCTGAATTAGTGGTGGTGAACAGAAATATGTTCTCTTGTATTCGTGTTAATTCTTTCTTCCCAGTTTTATTTCTCCTCTGCCTTCTACCCCACTTCCCTCTCCTCCCTCCCTTCCCTCTCTGCCCCTCCACACCCCTGCCATATGCATTCGTGCCATATGCATACACACCTAGCTTATTTTCTCTGCTTTGTTCAATAAGTACATAATAAGCTATAAGAAACTGTTACACATTGGAATTTTTAGATTGTCACCTCTTGGTATTTGTAATATTTTGAGAATATGTGGAGGTTTCTTTTGGGGTGCGTGGAATTTATTATTAGAGTGGTAGGTCTGGGGCATCTGTGATTGATTGATTAAATGCCTAAATGTTGAACTAAGCTCAGATTTCTCTTTCTCAGAGACAGGGAGGAGGATCTTGCATTTGCTGATTCACTCTTGCCACAATGGCCAGGGCTGAGCCAATCTGAAGCCAGGAACCCGGAGCTTCTTCCAGATCTCCAAATGAATGCAGTATCCTAAGGCTTTGGGCTATCCTTCACTGCTTTTTATAGGCCACAACTAGGGAACTGGATGGGAAGCGGGATGGCCGGAGTAGAACCGGTGCCCATGTGGGTTTCTAGAGCATGCAAGGCAAGGACTTTAGCCACTAGGCTACCACGTCAAGCCTTTATGGAGATTTTAAAAATCACTTAGGTGTGACACCCTCGGAAGGGCCATAACAGCTTCTTCTCTTAACCTTCGGACAGTTGGCCATTTGTCTACTGTGTAGTCCTTTTGGAATGGTGTGAATGTTGTCGTTTGATGAGGGATAGCTTCCTTTTTGTGGTATTTTAGATTTTTGGCCATTTTAGTTACTTTTGCTTGTTTAGTGTAATACTTAAAAATCACAAAAATGAAAAAAAAGCAAATTGCAGAATCTCTGTATATTGGAGGACTAAATAGCCATCAATAATTTCTTTGGATCTGTAACATAAAGAGGACAGATATGAGCAAAACCTCCGTAATATTCCCTTTCCATTTGTTCCCCCGAGTAGTATTTCCTCATAGAATTATTTGAATTTTTTTAAGATTATTTGTTTATTGCAAAGTCAGATATATAGAGAGAAGGTAAGACAGAGAGGAAGATCTTCTGTCCGATGATTCACTCTCCAAGTGACGCAACAGCCCAGGCTGTACCGATTTCAAGCCAGGAATCTGGAGATCTTCTGGGTCTCCCATGCAGGTGCAGGGTCCCAAGGCTTTGGGCCATTCTTGACTGCATTCCCATGCCACAAGCAGGGAGCTGGATGGGAAGTAGGGTAGCCAGGATTAAAACCGGTGCCCATATGGAACCCTGGCACATTCAAGGAGAGGACTTTAGCTGCTAGGCCACCACGTCAGGCCTCAGATTATATCACCATTTTAAGGTGTATAGCAGCTGGTTGTGTATAAACTAAAATTGAAATGTCAATCAAGTTGTCACAAGGTGTGGTTAAGAACTTGCCTTTTCTAACATATTGACTCAATACCATTTCAATTAGCTTCATGATGTTGTATATTGTTGTTGAAGTTGTGTTGTGCATTTTCATTGGAGGGAATGATATTCCGCCAGCTCTACTTTCAGACAAGACTTGGTCTCCCAATGAAACTGTTGAATGTATCTGGACAATAAGATGCTGGACTCACTGCATGGTCCATGCCCACAATGAAGGAATCATGACTGGTTGGTTATGAACTGTACTACTGTAACAATATGGTAGAATCCAATATGGGGTAAGGGCTTTTTGGAGGGGTTGGGGGAATCCCAGAGCCTGTGAAACTGTGTCATAAAATGAAATAACAAGAACCATACATGCATATATATGCCCTGCAGTGTTAACATAGCAGTTTTGATACTGCAGGTCTTACTAAGGCACTTGCAAGGTAGGCGCTGTGCTAGCCTTCGGGAGCTTGGGATTTTGGGGGTCCCACTGTTCCCAGAACTGTGGAGAGTGGCCTCCAGTCTATTTGAATGATGAGAGTAGTGCTGAATATCTGTTTCCTTCTGGGACTCTGGAGTGCCTGTGCCACTCATCACCAACTAAATCCTTGGGCGCTGGCGCTCCAGCGACTCTCCTTGGTTGGCAGCATTTCCCAGGTGTGTTGTCAGAGCTCATTGCTGGAGGGTTTAAGTGTGTCCTGGGCGACTCCACCAGAAGTGGGGTGGGGTGTGGGCGAGACTCTTGCAAGATTGTGCCAGGATTCCTCTAAACTTCCCCAAGTGACTTTTTTCCTTTTGCTAAGTTTTCGTCCTAACGAAGCATTACTGTAATCCTGACCATATGAATCCTCTGAGTTTTGCTAAAGCGCTGTCAGACCTACGGACGAGCCTGGAGACTCCTAGCATTCTATGCTTCTGTATTGATTGTGGTATAGAAAACGCTGTGACCCAGGGAACCCGACATAAGGTTGCTTGGGCAAGCAAAAGTGCTTCTTCTCCTAAAGATCCAGAAGTTGAACCCACCTGTGGGCTGGCAGTATTAGGTGGCAAGGTAGCAGGCACACAAGATATTGGAGCCTGTTAAGAAATTTCAACAGAACAAAGCACCCAGGGGAAAGATGCAGCCCCTTTGGTGGTCCCTTCTGTTGAGCACAAAGGATCCTAGCAAGTCTTGAGGATTAACTTTGAGACAGAAACCTTGCTATTAAGGCTGTGTGTGGTGCTTTTCAGAGGTATGTCCAGAGAAGGTGAGTGTTTCCTCTCCTGGAATGAGGTTAGGCCAAAATACAATTGTGTGTGGCCTCGTAGAGCATCGTCTCCAGTCCAAAATATTGAGATGATGGTTGGAGGCGCCAAGGACTTAGAACTGGTGTCATCACTGGGCTGGGATCCAAGACCTGTGGTTGTGACTGTGACAGGACAAGCTAGCAATAGGATTTATTGCACCCACGTTCATAGTAGTAGAAGGAAAAATAATCCCTCTTTTCTCTATATATGAAAGGACAATTATTTTGATAGTATCCTTTTCACACAGGGATCCATCTTTCAACAGTCCTTTCATTTGCATTGCTACACTGTAGCCTGTGACAACTGTCAGCCTGCAGTGGCTGCTGTTGCCTGCCCTTTCCCATGCCCGGCTGCCCTGCTCTTTCCCATGCCCAGCTGCCCTCCCTTTTTCCATGCCCGGCTGCCCTGTCTGGACACCCTGCTTTACCTGGCTGCCTAGTGCTGCCCACAGCTCAAAGGTGTCACCTCCTCCTCCATTCCTCCTCCTGGTGACTGTTCCTGCCTTGACAGCTTAGGTGGTGGTTTTAAAAAAAATGTTGTCTACCTCCTTGGTGGAAAACGACGTTAGTGTCTGATGTTGTCAAATTATATTTTTTTTAGGAATTTGCAAAAAAACTAAGTCACAGCTTTATAATTATTTGCTAGTTACATACCTTGGGATAGCAATTTGTAACCTATTTGGAGTGTGAACCTTTTAATCAGCTAGGAAGAGACTGACCCCACCATGGTTTTGTTTTTTGTTTTGTTTGACTCGATTCATGTTTTGACCAGTGCTCCTTATGTTGCCCTAGGCAACAGACTCCAGTTCATCTTGGTGGGAAGTGTCGGTAGTACTGTATTCAATATCAAGTTCACATCAACCTAGGTGCCCTTTTCTGCTAGTTAACCTGTGTATCCTATCTTGGGAAGACTCAGTCATGACAAGAGTGTGCACCCCAATATGCCAGCTGCCATCATCAACTCAACAGCCTGAAGGTGGCAGATTCCAACCCCGGAACCGAAGGTGACTAGCCTCTGCTTTGTCATCCGTATCTGAGGGAAGAATTTGCCCAATGGTAAGAAATAGCATAGTTGACTAAGGATTCAGATCACAAGTTGGAGGACACTGGTAATGGTCACGTTTTATATGAGAGTGCCTGAACTGTGGATCACTCTTTTCAGGGTCTGAAATTTAACTGTTAGGTAAAGACGTCAGCCTCACCTAATTGTTAGTAGGACTGAATGTTCGTATGAGAAGCACCTGGTTGCCTGCAAATATTTTAAGGAAGCTAGCTACCTAACATTGTCTCAAGAGAGTATGTTAGAATTCTGACACAATTTCTGTCTTGATAACATGTATGATAAGGGTTTCGGCAGCTTTCCTCTTCTAAAACCACAGATGAGAAACAAGCCCTTGATTTGGGTTGCCATTGGCTATCGATATGAGTTTTTATTTTTCAGTAAGGCACTATGGTGTTTTAAGTAGGTCTTCTATTTTTTTACATCTTAGTTTATTTTTAAGGTGAAGCAGTTGCTGGGTAAGATCTGCTGAAAGACATGCTGGCTCACTATAGTAAAATCGACTTTGGTTTGAATTTTTAAACACATTACAGTTTTTAGCCTAGGTTATTTCTGATAAAAGGTTAATCAGTTTAGATTTGATTCCTGGTTGAACACCTAAAGGATGTAGAGTGTGACAAACTTCCTCTACCACTACATTTTTGGAGGGCTCATGAAAATCGTGAAAATGTTGTCATAGAACCATTTGCTTTCACTTGAATTTAACAATGCACTTTTTCTGTCTCTCTCTCTCTCTCACTGTTACCACATTTTTAATTTAAACTTTGAAATCACATCTATAAAAGTGTATCAGTTATTTCTGTTTTTGCTAAATTGCTATCCTTTTAAGAAAACAATTTTTTAAGACCTGAGGAAACACAAGATCCTTGGTACATGTGATTTGCTTTGTCTTCATAAGGATGTCCTTTGCTGACAGTTTTGGCTAAGCATTTTAACTTCAGTATTTTTTTAGAGTGACACAGATGGATGAAATTTTCTTTTAAAATTGACAATTTAGGGAAAGGGGTTGTGGTGTTTTGCGTTAAGCCACTACTGAAGGCAAATTCCTGGCACATCAGAGTGTTTGGGATTCACCTCTGCTTCCACCAGTCTGAAAGACACAGCTGGATTTCCTAACTCCTGGCTCTCACCTGGGCTGATAACTTCTGCTTTAGGCATTGGGAAGTGCATCCGTGGATGGGAAATCTCCCTCTTTCTTCCCTTCTTCCACCTGGCTCTCTCAACCACCTCCCCATCACCATCTCACCTCCTTCTTTATTTTTGTGTCTTTTTCTCTCCCTGTAGCTTTTACTTACAAATAGTAATTTTAAAACAAATTCAGAATTTATGGGATACCCTAGCAATTAAGAAGCTGGGTATCAAGCCTACATTGTGTTTTGAAGTAGCTAGGTTCAACACCCAGCTCCAATTGCTGACTCCAGGTTCCACATAATACTGACCCTGGTAAGCAGTGGTGACAACTCAATCACTTCCTGTTACAACAACATGAAAGACCTGGGTTGAATTTCCAGCTCTGTGCCTTGGAATGACCCAGCCTTTGTTATGAGTATCTGGGAGAGTGAATAGATGGCAACTTATTCTGTCTTTCAGATTCTCTGTTTTTCTCCCCTCCCTCTGTCTCTCTCATATAAAAGTGGGAAAAATCAATCTACAGAAACACAGGCTGACATATGTGTCTGTACATGTATACACAAACAGTACTTTGGGTAGAAAAAATATATATAAACAAAATGAAACTATTCTACTTTGTTGATTTTTAGGAAATAATTTTATCCATATTGTATTTTAGAAGACTTACCAAGAATGGAGACTCTTGTGTGTGGAGACTTTTAAAGGAAATAGTAGAGACAAATCCATATGTGATGTAAACTCATATTGATTCATAATTATATAGATGAGGACTGGAATTTAGAGAAGTTCCATCTAAAATATGAACATCATGGAAGTATATATAGTACAGTACGTGTTATCAGTAAATCTGGAAGTATAGTCAATCGTCTCCCATAGAAAAAAATATTAACAGTAAGAAGCCACGTGGTTCAAAGTGGCTACCTGACAGCTTGGGCAGTTGAGCAGAAGACTGAGTGTTTACCAGGGTTTATATGCTGCAGGGCAATTTTATTTCACCAGTTTTCTTTGCCTGTTCTGGAATGTTATTGAACAGGAAGATCGCCACGTTATGGACCTCCCTATAAGTGATACCAGGCAGGACCTTGAACCAATGTAGTGTTTGCAGACATCCAGGCTCCTTCCTCCATAAGTTTCCTGTTCTCAGGTATGTGGGCTCCTAGCAGTCTTCCTGAATGAATCAAGTTTGAGTGTCAATAAAGAGTTCCCACAGGGCAGGATGGTGGGCTGTTGATTAAGATGCTGGCATCCCACATTGGAGCGCCTGAGTTTGACTTCTAGGCTGTGTCTCTTGACTAGGGAGAACAGATGAGATTGCTCCAGAAATCTTCCCAGTGTGCCATTCTATTCTCAAATATTATTCCTTTATAATAGTTTCCTTTATCTTCTTATTCTACAGTGTCTTCAGGAAGCCCTTTCATTTGTTTAATCTAATGTGTATGGCTTTTATCTCTAAGAAGATTGGCTATAAGAATGGTTATTAGGACCAGAGATGGATTGCTGTCATTTGTTCTAGAATATGAAGAATGATACCAATAATAAATAGCAGTAATCAGAAAAGTTTTTCTTCTTGAACAAAAATTATTTCTATTCACAGGGTGTTCTGTAAAGCCAGGGAAGTCATTTAAATAAAACCTAAATTGCACTCAATTTTCCTACACACTTTAGGGGTACTTTAAAATAGCAGTTTAAAAAGAAATACATTACTGGGTGGCAGTCTTCTTCAGAGGTTTCTTTATTCACAAACCTATAAATGACACAGCACTTCTGTTTTTGACATTTGCTGAGCTGCATGTCATAGCTCCTTTAATCCTTCTGTATTTGGAGTTGAGAATAGTAGAAATGAGAGAGGGAGAGCAGAAATTTGTAAAGGTAGATACCCATGATGAAGCTGTAGATCTCAAATCTCAAAGTGTTATTTTTTTCTTTCATTGTTTTCTTTTTTTCTGGATAAAGAGAATAGATTTTATACATTCCATGGGTACAGTTCCAAGAATTGCACATGGCTTGCTTCCATGTTCAAACTGTTCTCTGTGTGTGTGTGATACCAGAAAGATGCTTCGAAAGATCTTTTTCAAGCCTGAAAAGGTAGGAGAGAATTAGCCTTTTTTACAGCCTAAATGATAGAGAATAAGATGTGTTGGAAGGGGAGGGGAGAAGGTACCGAGGCAAAGGGATCAGAGTCTAACTGGGAACCATATTGATGTGGATTTATAACATAGTGATTCAAATTACTTGCAAGGCTAACTCATTACTAGAATTTCTCTACAGGATGAGAAGTGTAAGCTTATGTGTTTGTGTGGGGGGGACAAAATAAGACCAAGAAATCATGATATTGAGAGAAGACCATGTGTGAGAGTTGTGTAGGCAGGAGTGAAATGGGAAATTGCTATAATAGTTTGACAATAATCTGCTTTTGTGTTTTCTTTCTTTCTTTCTTACAATTTTGTTTTATTATATTTTGATAATCTTTACATAGTTAATTAGGGTAAAAAGGTTTAAGGGCTACAGGAAAGTGGGTAAGACTATTATTTTTTCCAAATTGTTTTCTTCATATTTAAAGGGGGGGTATCAAGGGAGAAGGCCCACCCAATTTCCCACCCTCCCCCGTCCGGGATGTACGGTATGCTCTGAGGTTCTTGCTCAAGTGGTTTTGATATTTCAACAGTTATGAATCGCTCTCAATCTTGCCACTCCATGCATGATGAGGTCTTTGAAAAATCCACTGATTGACATAGTCCATCATAGAGTCTCTGTTTGCCCCGTATTTCGTTGCCAAGATATAGCTGAGATGGTTGATTGACCTGTTCTGTCTTCTCTCTTTTCTTGGTTAGAGTTCTGAGTCCAGCATTTTGATTGGGGAGCTCTCCAAAGAAACATTGTCTGAGGTGTTCTCACACCAGATTCTTGTATGTGCTAGCAAGTACATGGCCTGGCACAGTCCATTGCCCTAATCAGCTGGTGGTTGCAATTGCTGGGTTGGTTCTGTTTTCACTCCCGACTTCTACTGGAACCAATGGGTGTTGCAGTCCAGCCTGGTTCTGCCCAGCACATACTTGGCCTCGCATAAACCAGTGGGAGCTGCAGCCTAGTTGGAGCGACTCACAATAACCCCCACCAGACCCACCCCCTATCCTGGTTTGCCAGTATGTGTAGCAGTAGTCCAGTCTGTCCTACACACCATTCCTCCCCAGCCACTGTGCTAGTTTCATGCCCTCCCATGGAAATCATAACCCAAGAGGGATGAGCCTACTATTTCCCTCCCAGGCCTCTCCCACTCCCAGATTATGCACTCTCCAGATAGTTCTGTGGTTTGACTTGAGAGAACTGGCCCCCAGTGCCAGCTTCTGCCAGCTGATGCTGTGGCTAAGCCCAAACAACCCTCACCCACTCTAATTTTGCTTGCACCAGTAGGAATAATCAGCCCAGCCTGGCTTTTCCCTGATCTAGTTCACATGAGGAGTACAGGTGTTACAGCCCTGCCTAGTCTGGTCTGCTACCATCCCAGCTCATGCTCTCCAGTGGGAGTAGCTGTCCAGCAAAGGAACCACCCTTTATTCCCCTGCCATCTCTCCCCTCCCTTCCTGGTTCTCACGTGTGCTGGTTGGGCGCTGCGGTCCCTTCTGGTACAGGCAACCTCACCTTGGCATTCCGTATTGTGCACTAGTTTTTGTTGCTACCAACCCAGCTCGACCCACACTGTTCTGGTGCTTGGATTTGCCAGTGGATGATGTGAACAGATTCAGCTTGGTCTTCCCCCGAGCCCTGCCAATTGTATGCCAGTGGGAAACTTTCCATGGCCTGTTCTGGGCTGTTTCCTATCATGTTTCTTGTGCTTACCTGCCAGATCTGTGTCCTGCCAGAGGAGTTGCCCAGGCTCCTCCATCAGAACCTCTCCCATTGCCAGGTTTCATGCTTACCAGTGGGTCCATGAGCCAGCCCTACTCAGTTCACCTCCTGTCCTAGCAGGAACAGTGGCTTTTCCTGACTGGCCTTCAACCCAAATGGTCCTTGCTGTTGGATATTTCAGCCTAGCCATGGTTTGTCCATACCCACATATGGCTCACACATGGCTCAGTAGGGGTTTGAGACCTGGCCTAGTCCATCGCACATCTATCCTGGTCCTCCTGGACACCAGAGGGGGTTGGAGTCTGGTCCGGTTCGGTGCATCCAGTCCCAGTCCACACTTGTGCCAAGGGAGACTACAACCATTTCCTGATCAGAATGCAGCCCCCATTCCAGGTCACACGCCCTTTGGTAGGAACCTCAACCCAGCGAGGGTGTCCCTTTAGCTCCCCAACCGGGCCTGTTCCCAGCCATAGGTCTCACACATGCCAGTGGTTGCTCTGACTCAGCTTGGCTCAGCACCTCACCTGTCCTGACCTCTGCCTTAGACACTGTGGCTTAGCGTTCCTGGCTCATGCAGACCAGTAGGTGCAAGAGCCCAGCTCAGCATGACTTGTGCTCCCTCTTGTCTCTAGTTTTGCTTGTGGGCTAAGGTTTGCTCTCCTGCCTGGTCCACTCTGTTCCATTACCAATTGACACATTAGCCAGCTGTTGGAGCTACTTTTCCCAGCTTGTCTGACCTCCAGATCTGGACCACATGTTCACCAGTGGAAGCTATGATTCGCCAGGGGAGTTGGACTGGTATTTGGTAGTCAGCATTGTTCAGTGATTACAAGTTTTTCAAAGGAAGTAATGTCATTGGGAATCTTTACGATTGCTTCACGTCATAGAAGCACAGTGAATTCAACCTGGAGCTACCTAAGCAGTGATTCAAAGAAACAAAACCCAGACTGGGTGGCCAGCAGGTGGAGCCTGGCACCAAATGGCACACTGGCTGCCTGGGGACAGCTCACCACGTGCACATGGTGGCAGTCATCTGGGATTCAGGCATGAGATGCCCCACCCTGAGACCCAGCAGCAGCTGGGAGGCTGCTGGAAGTTTAAACTCCCAGGCCCAAGGTCACCCCCTCCCCAGTCCCATTCACCACCCAATGAAGGCGGTGGGTGGGTCCCGGACCTTCCCAGTCATGGAGACCTCTCCTCTTGGTGTACTCACCCTAAAGGGAGCAGCCCCAGGAGCCCAAGCAGGCCCAGGGACAGCTTACCACGTGCACATGGTGGCTGACGTCTGGGATCCAGGCATGAGGTGCCCCATCCTGAGACCCCTGTTTTTATATTTTTATGGAAGATTATTTTAGTTGTAAATTTGTACTAGAATTTTAAAGTTGTCATGCACTGTGCAAAAATATATGAAATAAGTCAGACCTTTAATAATATTTAACAAACTGAAATCAAAGTTTAAAAGGCTGTTTTTGCAATCCTCTTTGCCATAATTCAAAGGTTTTAAAATTATGATTTCTGAGGTTCTCTGTGTTTAAAAGACAACTACATTAGTTCAGAGAACAAGGCACATATCCACTTAATAGTCCACAGGAAGCTGGAGCACAGGCAGGTACTGGGGAGACCAGACATTCAGTTTTGTCAGAGATTAGGAGGAAGCTAGAACATGTTTGCTTCTTAATGTTTTTCCCCCTGAGAACCTCTCAGAATTGTAGCTTTGAAAACTATAACAGTCTGCATTGTGTCACAGTTAGCAAAACTGACAGCTGAAATGCTGGCATCCCATATAAGCAATTGTTGGAATCCCAGTTGGCTCTACTGCTGATCCAGCTCCCTGTTAATGTCCTGAGAAAGCAGTAGAAGTTGGTCCAAGTTCCTGGGTCACTGTCGCTAGTGTTGGAAACCCAGAAGCAGCTCCCAACCCTAAACATTGCCATCAATTGGGGATTGAATCAGCAGATGAATACTGTTTCCCTCTGTATCTCTCTCTCTTTGTTAACTCTACCTTTCATATAAATAAAAACACATCTTAAAAGAGAAGGAAAACTCTATGTAGCATGTGTTAATGATGAGTGTCACTAGCCAAATCAGAATGGATAGAAGGTTGAGACAAGGTTTCATCAGCACAGTTGTGCTGTAGATTTTTTTTTTTTTAAAGACAGATGTACAGAGAGGAGAGACAGAGAGGAAGATCTTCTGTCTGATGGTTCACTCCCCAAGTGACGCAACAGCCAAAGTTGAGCCAATCCGAAGCCAGGAGCCTCTTCCTGGTCTCCTACTTGGGTGCAGTGTCCCAAGACTTTGGGCTGTCTTTGACTGTTTTTCCAGGCCACAAGCAGGGAGCTGAATGGGAAGTGGAGCTACTGGGATTAGAACTGGTGCCCATATGGGATCCTGGCATGTCCAAGGCAAGGACCTTAGCCGCTATGCTATCACACCAGGCCCTGTGTTGTAGATTTTACTTGGTGCCTTCAACCACACCTCATCTTCCCACAGTGGAGGCTGGCACAGTTGTGCTCTGGCTCTTAATATTTTTCTAGAAAGGATTTGTTACTGTTCCTTAAGACTTTCTGATCAGTGTTTTAGTTTATTTGTAGTTTATCGTTTGTGTTTTTTAGATTGTTTCTGTATTTATATGGATAAGTACCTTTTTCTCTGAACTAATATAGTTGTCTTTTAAACATGCAGAACCAGCAAGTGTCCCTGTCATGTTTCCTAATGAATGGTTATTTTAACTCTTTATGATGAATTGAACATAAGCAGTGTAAAGTGGACTGTGGATCTACTGAATCGTCTTTCATTGGGCTATCTTTTATAGTTGCAGTTAACATAGATGTAAGGCATGTCACCATTTTCCATGGAAATGAACAGAGGTTAATAAGAAATTGGTCTTTTAGGATGGGTGAACTCTTTTTGAATTGGGATGAGAACATTCTTTAGTAATCCATTTCAGTTCTATATAAGGCAGAGTATTTTTCAGAACCCATATTCTGGACAGGTTTTTATGGACCTAAGTTTGCGTTCTTCACCTGATCACTACTCAGACTATGCAGGGTGAACTCAATTTGAATTGGCTTACTTGGGGGTTTAAACGCTTGAAGACATTCAGAGTGTGCTTGCTTTTCCCTGATTTTCTTATGTTGTCTTTGTTGCATAGTGAATCCCTGATTTGAAACTAAGAAACTCTAAGTGAACCCTGCAGAAAAGAGCCCTTTCTTTGAACACACACAGAAACAGCAGTGACACAGTTCCAAAGTATGCATTCCTTGTATCTGTCCAATGCTGGCAACGCCAGAGGCCACTCAGAATATCAAGGCCATGGACCTAAACAGCTCAAGGTGGCAGAGCTGCTGGCAAGGCAGCCACGTCACACCCGATGGCAACTTGGAAGATTCTAGCATTTATATAATGTGGGAGCATGCTAGAACTGGAAAGAAGGATGCAGAGCAGCTGGTCCATGACTGCCACATCCTTTCTTCATTAGTGCTTAGGGTAGGGCTCTCTGAGCTGTCGAGCAGGTGGAACTGCTCTGCAATGACATATCCTACATTCCATTTCTCTCCTTTGCTGATTGTTCTTAGTTATCCTAGAACTTACATGGAGTCACATGGAATGAAAATACAGAGGGGGAACAAACATGGTCATAAGTCTGGATTTTGTCTTTTGGAGTGAAATGATTTCGAAAGATGCCTGCCAAGAGCTCATGACAGCTCTATCCTTTCTCCTTTCTGTGGGTAATGATTGAAAATGTAACTGCCAGCAAGGACGCACAGCAGTCATCACAGACAGAGGCAGGGACTGCACGGTTGTGGGTTAGTTGCTCTGTTGTCTCTGTGTGATACTCAGGAATCAGATTGGATAGCTACTTGTCATCCTGAATGGAAGCACTTCAGTAGCATGGTGCTTCAAAAAGTTTATGGAAAATGAAACACAAAAATTGATTGAAAAAAACCCTTTTTTTATTAAAAAATCATTTACTTATTTTTGTTGGAAAGTCAGACTTACAGAGAGGAAAAACACATCTTCCATTCACCAGTTCACTCCTCAGCTGGTCACTACAGCTGGATCTGAGCCAATTTGAAGCCAGGAGCCAGAAGCCTCTTCTGGGACTTGTATGCAGGTGCAGGGTCTCAAGGCTTTGGGCCGTCCTCGACTGCTTTCCCAGGCCACAGGTGGGGGGCTGGAAGGGAAGTAGAGCAACTGGGACACGGTCAGTACTCATATGAGATCCTGCTGCATGCAAGGCGAGGGCTTCGGCCATGAGGCTACCATACCCGGGCCCTGAAAAAAAACTTTTTTATAAGCCATATAAGTGAGGGATTTTCAAAAGGTAGATCAAAAATATATATTGTGAACAACTATGGTTAAATTAGAAATTACTAGGATATTGCTAGCAGTTTGTGCTAAATAACTACAGTCTTCATTTGCTTTTCAGTACTATGATTCCTTTCTCTGTGCCACTTAAATGAATGTTGCTTGTGAAAATTCCTTAAATATTTGAAAACAAAATCAGACAAACTGGAAGCGGGGCATGGGACCTAGCGTTCTTTGGCAAATTCCATGAACTATCTGTGTGCCCACTCATGTTTGGGGCTTGCTGTCTTAGTAAGTTTGAAGTGAAAGAGCTCTTGCCCTGGAGTAAATTTTTCAATTTTTACCCCCTTACCAAAATACCTAGGCTTTTCCTATCCCTACACCTTTGATTGCTGCTCTATTAATCTTTGACTAGAAAGGATCTTTGGTTTTATGGACACTAATCTCTGTGCATTGTGCAAGTTCCTGCCGAGCATGGCTCCTGCCTGATGCTGCTTCTTCGGGTCTTGGCTGAACATCCCTTCCTGGGAAGGCTTTCCTGACCTCGCAGGCTAGGTCAGGCCAAGCCTCGATGCCCTCAGAGTTACCAGAAACTTGTCCTCCCTAGCACTCATCATGATGTGTAATCTCATATCTGTGCAGTTGCTGGTTTCAGCTCTGTGTTTTCCATTAAATTGTAAACTCTTGCAGGGCCAGGTGCCTCTGTTTTCCTCATTTTCTCTCTAAGATCTGGCATGGTGTCAACACGTAGTAGGCATGCAGGAATTACTTTTGGAATTGAGTGGGCTGAACTCCCCAAAATGCTCTGGCTGCCTGGGTGTGGTTCCTTGTAGTAAAGTCAGGTTTACGGGGAGAATCTGCTGCCCCATAAGGATGAACTAGGACTTTATGCAGGGTTGCCAGGGACCAGTTACTGAGTCGTAGGAGAGAGGCAGGGAGATGGTGCCTAGCACAAAGTCTGGAGGATGAGATACTGCTAGAAGAGGAATGAAAGAGTTAGTACTAAAATAGGTAGCCAGGAAGGCCTTGATCAAGAAGAAATATAGAAGGAAGAAGTATGTCAGGGCTAGCAGCCAAGGACCAAGTCTGTAAACAGTGAGCTCTTTCCACGTAGTAGCCTGTGAGATAGGGGAGACAGCTCTTACAGAGAACGATACGACAAAGCTTAACCAGCAACTTGTGGAGCATCTTTCATTTAAAGATCACCTCAAGGACAAGAGGTTTTGAGGGATGATAGCCACTAGAGCAAACAGCATCTTTGAGAGCCCTTTTGCTATTTCTGTTGTCATTTTTCTGATGTCATAGTAACAGGTTCCACATTCAAAAGTAAATTCCTTTTGCAGCATTTTAAACCAAGAAACTATGCAAAAGTGTAATCAGTCACCTCATTCTCCTGAAATACAGAACTGAAATTGCAATAAATAATCCACCAATGTGGACAGGATGGAAGCAGCAGACGTGGAAGAAAATTTAGTGTAAGGAAAAAATATAAAAGTCTATTTATGGAAGGGTTTATTTTCATATTGCCTAGCTAATAATTAGTGACATCTTTGGCTTTCTCCTATTTATAGCATTTTTCTTCCTCCTGCCACATAGTTTCTCAATTTTTTAATAATTCATATGTGCAATAATTCTAGCGCAGTCCTCCAAGAGATAATCCCTTGGGACTGGTTTCTTTGCCGCTGGGTTAGCTGCTTAATGCTAAAAACAACCCTTGGCTGGGGTGACTCAGTGTACCAGGCAGGTGATCTAGGGAGTTTTGTACCAGTAGAAGATGAAACTATTTCCAAACTATGATAAAGCAATTGGGCAGTACTCAAGTAATTTTTTTTTTAAATAAAGAGATACGGGTACTTAATCTAAACAATGAAATAAAAGTTGCAAACTAACTTAGAGCAAACCCTGTTTATATTAAATTGCTTGTTTTCTAGACACTTTGTACCACTTTCTCTTTGAAGAACTGAAGAATAGGCACTGTGCCAATCCTAGCAGACCCACACATTAGGTGTTCAGACTGCCATTCAGCTTCATTCTTGCATGAATGCTCTACAACCATTGATGTTTCTGTGGGGTCTGTACTGCCCACCCAAGACCCAGAGCATGATCAGCACCTCAGAAATTTCCCTCACTTCTGTTTTGACTTGAACTGTGATCAGTCTGTTTTGTTGGATCTTGACTTGTACAAAAATGAGATCATATTGTATGTCTGCTTTAAGTCTGGCTTCATTCACTTCAACTTATTTTCGTGATATTATTCCATGTATTTGGTTACAGTGTTTCATCATCACTAGTATGTACCAGTCCATTGCATATGTAGATCACAGTTTCCTTATACGCTTTATTGTTAATATTTTGGATTATTTCCATCTTGGCACTACTATGAACAGTTCTTATATGCAATCTTGGTGTTCATATATTTCTTCTGGGTATGTACCTAAGAGTGAAGCTTCAGTGTGAAGCACTCAGTATAGATTTCTAAGTTTTGCAGTGGCTTTATCAATTCATATTCTGACCACAAAGTGAATGCAAGGTGCACTTGTACCACATTCTCATCATTGTTATGTTTGACTTGCTGTTGTCTAATTCCAGCCATTCTTAAGGCATGTAGTGATTGCTCATTATGGTTAGCATTTCTTTGATACCTTTTGAGATTGATTATATTCTCATAAATACTAACCATGTAAATTACACTGTGAGTTGCCTACCGAAGTCTTAACTCTTTCTCTATTGGATTGTATGTTTTTATTAATGATTTTACTTAATACCTTTTGGTGAACTGATGTTAACATTGAACTTATTCAACTTTTCCTCTGAAGAATTTTGCCTGCCCTAAAGTCATGAAAGCAGTGTCTGTTTTCATTTGAATGTTACCCTGTCATTTCTCTGATAGTTAGATTTATATATTATCCACCAATAATTTCTGTGTTTGTTTTATGGCAATGCCAGTGATTTTCTCCCAGCTCTCCAAGTTGATATGTGGCTAAGTCAACCAGAGGGCCATTCTTCTCCCATTTCAGGGTTTCATTGCTTTGTGTGGGCATCTATTTGGGACCATATTCTCCTCTTTCGGCACAGCCAACATCTGTATGAGAATGCCACCATCTTTTAGCTGTGTCAGTTTTATGTTTTTTATTTCATTATTTTCCATGATACAGTGTTGTGGCTATAGAAATCCCCCTCTTGCGTTTCCTTTTCCCTGCTTGTTTTCCCCTCCCACTATTTCCTCCGTGTTGTTACAGCAGTGTAGTCCTCTAATAACTGTAACAAGTGTAACATTCCAGTGTTTATGTGCATCCTGGCGTTGTAAGTATAGACAGGTGCGTAATCTGGCACCAAATCGTCAAGCTGTATTGAACGTTCCACTGGAAAGCCTCTTTTTCTTCAGGACTGGTGCAGCATATCCGCACTTCCCTCTGTGGAAATCTCCATGACGCAGCTCATCCATGGCACTGTATGCATACTCATGTTCAGTATGTATCTACTTGTTTCGTATTTTGAGAGAATGTGGCTTTACGTCAGGGAGAGCTTTTGATCTATTTCATGTAGTCGGTAAGTAGTTCAAATCCGTGCTTTTACATCTCCGTGACTGATTTCACTCTTTACATTTCCATATAAGTTTTTGAAATTGTACTTCAAGCTTCTACAAGAAAAAGTGATGTTTTGATTGAGAGTATGTTAATTCTTAAGATTAATTTTGGGGGAAATTTTTTTATATTAGTAAGTCTTCTATGAAAATAATTTGTTCTTGCTTTCGCATAGCTATCAGACTTGTGCATTGCTGGTCTTGTGCTTGTGATGTTCGGTTTCCCTTTGTGACTTTGCCAGTAAGAAGATCCTTACCTGATAAGAAACATGATTTTACGCCTCCACAATTGTGAGCCATAGCATACTTCCTATATATATATATATAGTAACATATAATGTATATTATATGTAATGTAGTAACAACTTTACATAATACCATGTTATATATGAACATATAATATATGATGATAAAATATAAGTATATAAATATTTATATTTATATGTATATTTGCATTATATATATTCACGGATATTCAGAGAAACAAAGAAAGTGAGCCCTCATGTATTCTATTCCAGTAAAAACAACAGTGAATTTGGCTAATATACATTCTGTTCATTGATATTGATGTCTAACAGACGCAAAGCATCATGTTTTTTTGAGAAGTAACTTTTTAAAAAAAGAAAAGTAGCAAAATAGCTCTAATGAAGATCCTAGAATAAAATCCATCACATTTTACAAAGAAGCGGATAAACTAAAATTGGGTCACTCATCTATTCTATAGAGCTGTATAGTATAAACATAAGACTCAAACAAGTGTTCCAAGAAATGCCAGATTTTTCTGGAAATGCAGTTTCTAAGGCATGACTCCAGACCTGAAGTATATATCTGGATAAGAATCAGATGATTCTTTCACACATGAATATTGTGGAAAAAAATATATTTTTTTTTCTCATGGCCCTCACCTGCTTCCATTTGCCTTACTTAAAGACCAGTACAGTATCCTGAAGGAGTGTCCATTGTACAGAAGCACCGACGCGGGTTGTAGCATGTCAGCAGTGTGGAGGGGAGGCCTTTGCAGGAATGATCTGTCGTTGTTGGCAGAATCTGGCACAGGTCCTGTGCTCTATGAAAGCTTCAGTTACCCAGCCATTCTGTCTTCTAGAAGGAAAAGCCATAGCTTGATTTGGAGTGGTTTTGTTTTCAGATCATGTTTCTTTAGAGGAGAAATACATCTTTGTGGGAGACTTTCATCCTTGTAGAATGCAGTGTAACATCTTTCTGGGATCTTTTTGTATCCTATAGAAAGTCTTATTTTCTTGCTCATGTGTCTAACAAGGTAATTGACATATGGCTCAGCAGATTTAAAGCTTTTGTGATTTTGTTTTTGATTTATGGTGTATGGAAGGTAAAGTTCACAAATTCTAATTCTTTTATCTTGCTATTTCACTCTACATGCACATTAAGTTTTTTTATTATTATTAAACCGGTAGTTTACTTCCTGCTATCTATTACACTAAAGAAAATGAGTATTCTGAATTCTATTAAGATAGTGTAGTTTGGCCTTTTCATGATATTCATAAATATGAATGTACATTAACTCACGTAAGATTTTACTCTTTTCTTTAGCTGGTTAGATTTTGCATTATAAGTATGGATCTACTAAATAATTGCTTGTATCTGTAGCTCCTTTGTTTTTTGTATTGCTTACTGTTTCAACGTGCGAGTCATCCTAGTTTATTCCTTGTGTCTAATTTCTACTTTGGGCTATTATGAGTGACAATGTTTTACATGGAGTGTGGTGGGTATTAGTGTGTGCTCATTCTGTTTGCTTTTTGCTTAGAAGTAGAATTACTGTATCATAGGATACATATGTATTCAACTCTAAGAAGAATGCCACATGGCCTTCAGAAGTGTGTGATAGGCTATAGTAATGTTATTTTTGGAAGTATGTGTGCCTGAGTATTTTTAAAAGCTGGAGCATCCTATTATTATTTTGTTCTTATGTGAAGATATTCTTAGATAAGAAGCACATTGTACGTGTTTTCTCTACCTCTGTAGGTCAGTAATATTTGACTCAGTTTTGTTTCTAATTTACAGCTTTTAAATTTGGGACATCTTTTTTGAATCTTTCCTCAAAATTTATTTTTTACTCTTCTCCATTGTGCTTTTTCTTACTGTTTGTTGAAACATTTTATTATCATTTGCTATTACAAGTGAGTGATTTTATGTGTTTTACGATGACAGACTTCATTGAATCATTTATTAACTTAAGAGCTGATGTATAGATTCTTTTGGAAATTCTATATGATAAATTATATCATCTGGAGATAGTAACACCTTATTTCTTCCTTAAAAATATAATTATTTTTTAAAGACTAGTTTTATTTATTTGAAAGGCAAAATTAGTGAGAGATATATTTTCCACCTGCTGATTCACTCTCCAAATGTCCACAATGATCAGTGCTGGACCAGACTGAAGCCACGAGCCAAGAGTGCTGGATTTCCTCCCGGGGTTTAGGGACTTGGCCATATTCTGATGCTTTTACAGGCATGTTAACAGGGAGCTGAACAGGATGCAAAGCAGCAAGTTCTCTAACTTCTATAGAATGCTGACTTGTAGGCAGTAACATCACTCATTTATGGCACATTGCACATTTGTGTTCGGACTTTCCTTTTTATTCAGTGTATGCCAGCAGTTGACTATGAAAGGGCTGTAAGTATTAATTCAAAATTCTTAACGAATTTCAGTGCATGAATTAAGAGAATCCATAAAAGAAGAAATTATTGTTCTTGATGTGTATATATGAGATATTTAGCATCATAGTGTATATTTCTTGATTTTAAGACACAATTTATATAATGCTCTCCTACTCTTGGATATATACTATCTTCAGTTTCTTTTTAAATATTATCCCTTATAAAACTGTTAGGGATTTCCGTGAGAATTGTTGTATTTCATGTTTCATTTTTTATGCACAATGGGAAATCCACCTGTTCACCCAGTGATTTTTCACCTCTTTGATCATTTGCCAGTCATTTAGTAGATCACATCCTGTATTTCGGGTTCTTTGGATTACTTGTCAAGCATTATTTTTTTTTTATTATTTTTTAAAAGACAGTCATTAATGACCAATAATATGCATTTTCCCCTTCCACAATGGCATAGGGCTAATGTAATGAGGAGTCTAGATCAGATGTCATTAAAACACCCTGTCACATATCACAGGTTATTTATGACTGCACTCTAGCCCAGGTTATGAAATGCGACATCCTTGTCTTTCTGCCTTCCTCGGAAGGTGCATGCTCTGGTGAGTTTTGCTACCTGAGTCTCTGTTCTACCAAGAGCTCACTCTGATGACCGTTGAAGAGGAAAGGATACCTTTCAGTACTATCCTTCTGTTGCTATTAAAGGTTTTGTCTTACAGACCAGTAAAGCACTTCTAGGATGGCTGATCAGAACTAAATTAGCTGACTTAAGTTGTTCTGTTGGAATAGGGAAGACTCTGAAAAAAAGTTCTTGAAGGACTTTTTGAGTTAAAGTTTCGATGAGGAACTTTCTAGGTCAATGAAATAAGTAAAATTGTAAAGATGAATAGATTATATAGTGATAGGGTTCAGATTGACTCTTACAAAGACAGAATAAAACTGGAATAAAATAGGGGCTAGGTAGTTAAGTGGCCAGTGCCAAAAATGTCTGAAGTTAATTGTGAAACAGGATTTGCATTTCTAAAAATTCCAGGAGTAATATTTAAAGAAGATACTTTAGACCACTGAACTTAGGATTGGTATAGAAGACAGAAAATGGGATAAAGTGAAGACACAGTCTTAATTACAGAACCTGAAATATAAAACCAGATGCAGACTTGTGTATGAAATATCCAATCTCAGAGTGTTTTATGTCTGGAATTAACAGAATTTGTGAAGACCTGATAAGCCAAGCAAACTGAAACAAATCTTTAGGGTTTTTACTGCCTGGAATGGTAGTATAAAAAGATTGTTACAGGATGCATTATGTTGAGATGAATTAATATTTTGAGAAAGCACCAAGGAACATCCAAGTAGAAATATTCTCCAATTTAGGGTATACAGCTTCAGATGAAAAAATAATAGTGCAATGACATTTTCTGAATGAATAATTTTTCAAAGAAAATATTTGTAAAAGCAACAGAACTTCGGTGAGTCTCAGTCCACTGGCAAGGACCACATCTCCCCAGGGACCATCTAAAAAGCATCTGGAAAACTGGGGAGCAGTAACATCTGACCTTGGAGAACTGTAGCAGGGAAGAACATATATGATGATAAACTCACTGCGAGGCAGCAAAGTGGGCTCGAAATTCAGGCAATGATCTGAGAGGAAATAGGATGAATCTTATTTAACTCAAGTCATAATTTGTAAATAAGCAGCTATACCAACAGAAGATGGGAAGAGAGAAAATGGCAACAGAGTGGGTATAGACATGTTGGGGAGGGTAACTCACAAACCAAACCGAGATGAAAGCACTTCTAGAAGTGTACTCTGAAGAACAGGTTGGCACAGGATAGGAGTTCATTAAATGTTTCTTGAGAACATCTCACACATACTTGACAATTACAGTAAATGTTGAGTGAGTTGTCATTTTTGTGTGTCTTTGATGAGCAAGCTAACGGCCAGATTCTAAGTCATTTCTGTGGGATGGAAGAGAGAGAAAAAAAAAAATGGAGGTGATTAGAAAAATTCCACAGAAGACTCACAGAAGTATAACTAAATATAGATGGCATGCTGAAGGTCACTGCAAAGCACAGCCCTCCATTCCATGGAGTGGAGGCCCAGTTTTGTTAAATAGCTTAGCATACGTGAGTAAAGATTCAGTTCCAGGAAATTGAAACCACACTAGCTATTTTAAGCATGAAAGGATTTAATGTAAAGAATTAAGTACACATTTAATTCTTGGAAGGATTGGAGGAATAGTCTCTAGTCTTGGGCTTCAGAACTAGGTCCCGGAACAATATAGCAGGGTGGCCCACCCGTGCAGCTGCTATTGCTGTTGAAGTTTGAAGTGCGCAGAATGAGTGTGCTGCGTCTGGGTTTTCTGAGTCCAGTACCTTTCAGCCAAAGACATTGTCCAAGGATAACAAACTACTGCTTCTGCTACTGTACCTTCTGTTCGGCATCCATATAGCTGGCAGCTAGACCTACGGCTTTGGGTCAGAAATACCTCCTGTCCACAGTATCCCCAGAACCACACTTGTTACTTGTTTATTCCAAATCTCACTTAACTTCATCAGACTGAATTAACTAAATCCTCTAGGTTTCTAGCCCCAAGAAGAGTAGGGGATTGTCCATCTTCTGCAGAAATATAAGGGGTCTTAATATGTTCATGGAAAAATGTACATCATTAAAATCTATGCATCGACTTCCAAAAATGCACCAAAATAAATATTTTCATTTTCCACATGCCATTTCATGTACCCCCGTGTGCTCTACAAAAGGGTTAGAATGCATGGGAAATATCAAATATTCATATTCACTACTCAGATTTCTACAAATGAGAAATATATCACCAATGCAAGAACACATTGGTTTGCAATCTGTTATCATTGAGACAAAAAGACTTATATTTAAAGTAAGCACTTAATCTATTTTCATTCCATTTACCACACACATGAAAACATTGCTAATATATGTGCCAGGATGACAGGAATATCACAAAACAGCCCTAGGAAAACTGACCCTAAAAGCCTGTCTGTAAAATATTTTCCTTCATGGTCCTGCAACCTCCCTTAGCCATCATGGGTCTCAACACAAACATGTTTTTTGCTCCATCCTCTGAAGTTCTCTTTCCCTAAAAGGACTTTGTGTGATGCTCCTTGCTTGGAATGTCTCCCACCAAAACTCCCATCTTGCCACTTGTCTAAAGCTTTGCTATCCCCTCCATCAAAGCATTCAAGATTCTTCCATGTCAAGTAAACTGGTTCTTCTGCAGATAGATATTTCATCACATATGAAAAGTTCTGTTTATATACACTTATCTCCTTTAAAGATATAAACTACTTCATGACAAGAATGTGGATTTCATCATATTTTCTTTGTAGAAGCTAGATCATGTTCTATGCTGACAATTTATTCAAGAAATGTTTGAACAAAGGGGAGAAGATAAAATACAAAACAGAATCAACAGTTGGAAGGCAGGTAGGGCAGAAGAGTGAGAAGCAATGGATTATTTTCAAATAATGCTATAATTTCATTTTTGCCTTTTCAAGCAATTCTGCGTTTTCACTTGTGATGAGCTGTTTGGATTAGCAGTAGGTCCTTAATACTAAACCAGAAGTTGAAAGGTTCCTCCTAACGTCTGAGATTCCTTTCTAATTTTGAAGAAAATTTTTATTTCTTGACATTGGTGACAGTAACAAAATATTTTCACTGTATCTGTGAAGCTATCAGTGTCATTCCTCAACTCTTATATATTGTTGTGTAAGTTGCTAGAATTAAAATGCAAAAAGAATATTTGACATCCAGGAAGATTAAGATGTGATGGGACCCAGTGTCATGAACCCCAGGTCACCTTGGAACTACTTTGCTTATCCAGTGGCAATTCTCCCCTGGAGTTACTGATCTCATTATTCCGTTGCTGTTGTTGATTTGAAAACATTGGCAAACAATGAACTCCAAGTTGTAAGTTTACTACTTGGCCTCATCTCTGCAGCATGACTTGATTAAAGCTCTGCCCAATTTTATATCAGCCAAATGTGACTTTTCAAAACCTGAGTTTGCTTCTCTAAAAATTTCAGGGCAAAACATATTCAGTTAATATTTCAAACACCATGTTCTTTGGACTGTAAGGCGATACTGTGTTTGCTAAGGTTTTAAGTTTTTGAACTCCTTCCATGTTTGTGCTAAGTAACAAACTTCTTTTTTCCCCTGCTACTCTTGGAAGACAGTTTCTTTCTGTAAACAGATTTACAGTACCTTTTGGCTTTGAAAACCTTTAATGAACAAAGAAGTTCATATTCCTTTATGAAAAATGGGGGTTTAACTTTTGGAGATTTACTAAATATTGCTCAACCTTAATTGCTCTCCCTGCATATGATATTGTGTTATAAGGAGTTATGCAAGGAGATTTAATGGCAATATTGTTGTTATTATATTGGCTTTGGCAAAGTATTGTGAGCACTTCACTACTACTTAATTCACATTTTCCAAGTAAATGTGTATAGAGATTCATTTAAGGAAAGCTGAATGGCTGTTAAAATTCTACGTCATGTTGTGGAGTAGCTTGCCTGTGAGTACATTTACACCGTCATTATGTCTTGGAGTAGACCATAGGTAAGTGAGCCACTACTTCTGATCGAAATAGAATGACAGAAGTGGGATTTACCTTCCTGCTTTAAAAAGAAAATAGAAATGGGAAAAATGTGTGACACAATCATTTCTAAGTCACTGAATATTGGATAGAGGATCACAGTGTTCCTGAGAGATGAGAACAAAAGAAGTGGGCCTCAGAATTACCCTGCCTTGAGGATTTCAGCTTCAGTGTTGGGGCAGGGGCTGAGTATGGATTGTGCAAACCATCAGGTTGCAGTAGACTTACTGAGCCGGGAGTCTGAAATGGAAGTGTCCAGAGTTCATGAGGTTGAGTATGGCAGAAGAGAGAGTGACCCAGAGATAGGCACAAGCAGGTGCATAGGCTATGAATAGTGCTTGTCCCAGCTGATCAGACTGCAGCACCAAGGTTCACACTCCTAGTGAGCACAAAGAATCAGAGGGCCAGTCTCATTAACAGTGCCTGATTAAACACAAGATGTGAACGGCACAAAGTAATTTCCACATCAGTGAAATTCATTCAAGAACAAAGCTTGAGCTTACAAGGAGTGTGAACATGTCCAGAAGCAGAAAGATGAAATACATAGTATTGAGCCTCTGATAAGAAAATTATCATACGAGACCCACATCGTGGCACGGAAGGTTGGGCTTCTACCTGCAAAATCAGCATAGCCTGTGGCACTGGTTTAAGTCCTAGCTGCTCTACTTCCTTTTCCTTTTCTGTTTTTTATTTTACTTATTTATTTTTATTAGAAACTAAGATTTTCAGAAAGAAGGAAACACAGAAAAATCTTCCATCTGCTGTTTCCCTCCCCAAATGTCTGCAATAGGCAGAGCTGAGCTGATACGAAGCTAGAAGCCAGGGACATCTTCCAGGTCTTCCACATGGGTCCAGGATCCCATCCATCACTGCTTTCCCAGCATCTAAACAGGGAGCTGGATGGGAAGAGGAGCAGCTGGGACACAAACTGGCACCTATATGCAATGCTAGTGTTCATAGGTGGAGGATTAGCTGAGCCTTCATGCCAGCTCCAAGCTGCTCCACTTCCCATTCAGCTCCATGCGGATAGGTCTTGGAGAGCATTGGAAGATTGCCCAAGAGCTTGGACCCCTACACTCATATGGGAGACTCAGAACACATTCCTGGCTTCTGGCTTTGGCCTGGTGCTGCAGGCATACTGGAGGCAACTGAAGGAAATAACACGAACTTTGAAATTGATAGTGGTGAATTAGATTATCTTTCCTGTACGCAGTGAGCATATTTAGAGAACCATAACTTAGCAATCTGAACTACAGAAATCATACATGAGAAAGAATATAATTTACTTAAGAAGAAGAAGAGAAATGTCATAAAATAAATAACTCTTTCAAAAATGAAGAGAATAAAATAATTGGGAAGTAAAAACTGAACGTGTTTTGTTTTCAGAGGAACTTTGCCATTGAGGAGGAGTTACTAAAGAAGAAGAAAGCAAAGGAAAATGAACACAATTGCTGATGGTGTCTGGAAGAATATTTTATGAGATTATTCATCGAGATCCTTTCGGATTCAGGTGTCAGGAATTCACATCAAGCTGTATTAAGCAGAACGATGTGAAATAAAACAGTGAAAACAAAGCATAGTAGTGGTGATGTTTGGTTCACAGATTGTAAAAGACTGAGTTTAGAGAAATGAATGGCTTAATTTAGAGACATAAAATCACTGTTGGCGAATACTCTGATTCTCTCCATCAGTAGTCTTCATTCTCATTTTCTTGCATTAAGCTTAACACCAATTTCTGTGCTAGTTCCAACCACATATATTTTTATATTCTGCTAATTTCAGGCTTAGTAAATAAAATGTTTCTGTCCTGGCCTTGGTGATGTAGCCTAATGGCTGAGGTCCTCGCCTTGTACACACTGGAATACCACATGGGCACCAGTTCTTGTCCACTTCCTATCCAGCACCCTGCTTGTGGCCTGGGAAGGGCAGTTGAGGACAACTCAGGGCCTTGGGACCCTGTGCTTATGTGGGAGACCCAGAGGAGGCTCCTGACTCCTGGCTTTGGATCACCCCAGTTCCAGCTGTTGCAGTCACTTAGGAGGTGAAACAGCAGATGGAAGATTTTTCTCTCTGTCTTTCTTCCTGTCTGTGAATCTGACTTCCCAATAAAATAACTAAGTCTTAACTTTCTTTCTGTCTTATAACTCCAAATAAAGTCCCTGTTTCTCTTTCCACTCTTAGAAACTCTGATATTGGGTCTTCAGATGGTATCCCTTAATTCTTGGATGGTTTCTTAGCTTAACTCAGTTCCTCTTCCAGTCTTCTGACTGCTTCAGCATTAGAAAGAGGTGTCTTCCAATTCTGACAGTCTTTCTTCTGCCTCATCAATTATATTATTGAGGCCTTCCACTGAATTTTTAACTTGCTGTATTATATCCTTCATTTCTAATAACTCAGTTTGCTTTTGTTTCAGTGTTGCTATTTGCTGTGTAACATATACATTAAATTCCTGTATGTGCTTCTAGTTTTTTTTTTTTAAGGAGCTTCGTAGTGATTTTTAAAAGTTCTGATCCAGCAGTTCCTTGGTGTCTTTCTCGGTTAACTTTGAGGTTAAAATAATCTTGGTCCATTATGGGGTAGGCGTCAGTCACCTTACTCGTTTACCTGTGCCTTTTCTTTGGCCCATGGGCATTGCAACTCTGATGAGGGGATTCTTCTCCTTGTGGCTGCTTTTTCAGCTGTGTCATCTACGGGTTGATGTTACTGATCCCGTCATTGTCCAGTTCTCCCATATACGTTACTTACACTACTACCTCCAGTGAATTTCAGTTCTGGGTCCCCATGCTATGTCCTATTACCTAAGGTTATCAACTGTGTAGGTTTTCCCTCACTTATGTTTTTCTTGCCTCTTTAAATCACTATAGCCAAGTTATTTAAGGTATAGATGACTTCTAAAGATGATAGGATTTCAAAAAAACTGAAGGCATCTCTTCAGTGGGAAAATCATCATCATAGCGGTGAACACCGTTTTTTTTGCCCACTTTATATCTAATCTCCCTGAGTAATGCTTTCACCATCATTAATTCATTTCTGTAGCTCTGCAGAAACAAGCATTATTATCTTACTTCACAGATAAAGAGACCGAGAATCAAAGAGCACAGGCATCTTGTGTTGGATCACCCTATTAGGATGTGATATCGCCAACATTTGAAGCCAAGCATGTTTGATGGGATGACCCATACTTGACTATTACATTGTAAAGGACACAGTCTAAGAAAATCAATTGTAAATGAAAGTACTTCACAGCCTCCAAGCTGTGTGTAAATAACTGCCTGAAACAGTCCCAATGGCAGTTTTTGAAAAGTTTGACTGTTACTACTTTAGGGATCTTGGAAAAGAATGATGCATCACACACAGTATCCTTTACTTACAAAGTTGTCCTTCTTCCTTTCCAGGTACCCTAGGAGACTGTAAAATGTGATCCCCTTCTCTTCCCATAAAGTGGATGCAAAGGCCAAACTAAACATTGGTCAGAGCAGAATGCACTGTCATTGTAAAATAGGTAGTCAGCCTTCCTCATTTATGTAAGTGGTTTGTTGATATGAGGACATTGCTAGTGTAATTCCACTGGATGTTGTCTGTGACAGACTTAGAACTGAGAGTTCTATATGGATTTCTTCATACACAAGTATCACAACCTTCCACATGTACAAGTGTGCACGGAGATTTCAGATTGAATAATAGACAGGTTTGTGCTAATGGCCCTTGAGAGCAGCTTTCAAGAAAAGCTTTCTGTTTTATGTGGATGATGGTGAGAGGTATTTGTATTTCTCAGAGCCAGTGGGACTCCTCAGGGAGAAGAAAGGCCCATGTAATGGGCTAACAGGCTTAGGTCAGTGTGAATTACTGTCTAGCCTTCAAATATGCGTGGTCACATTCAAAGTTCTGCCTGTACATGGAGGGTGAATGTTGGTATTCCCATATATTTTTTAAAGGTGTGAGTGGAATCGGTGGTTCCACTTCTGCTGATGCCAGGTGGATAGGGATCGGCCATTAACCTTCCTGACCTAGAGACACCTTTCACCCTCAGCCTTACTAAAGCCACAGAGGCAAAAAGGAAAATTCCTATTCATGAATGTCAGATGCCAGATCAAATGGCTTGAAGTCTCAGCACAGCATTAAATAAACCTCCCTGTAAATCATGAGTCAAAGTTTGTTCTGTCAAACCTATTTTAGACATAAAAGCAGTTTATAAAATCCTTTCTGAATTGTATATACTTGAGATGGAGATGAATACAGCTTATTTTTATACCAACAGTTCTGAATATTTTTTAATGTCCAAATGAATTTTTTAAATAACCAAAAACATTTTCTTCTCTACAGATATAGCCATCTGAAGGTAGATAATCCATGTCATTGAAACCTGAAGATGTCACTCCTGTGTTTTCCTTCAATAGATGCTTATGTGTATTTATTGATGGGTCTATGACATATAGCCAGGAGGGGTTCTTCATGAAGTTCATGGAAAATTCATGCTGTGAAATAACTCACTATATACAGTTCAATTTTTTGTGACCCAAATTCCATGTTCTATGATCCATTGAGATCCTCATATGTACTGTAGAAATGTATTAGTATATTGGTGTATACAAATGTATATATACATGTGTGTATATGCATGTATATATATATCTGTATGGGTATGGGTGTATAAATAGTTGGGTATGTTTACATGTGTGTCCTATATATAAAATGAAATGAAAATGAAGTCCCTTGAACTGCGTAAATTACTTCTGCTTTTGTTTGTCCTTTGATGGAGGCCATTTTTCAGATTGATTCTGCTCTGACGTGTCATAGATTCATGAAGTGGCAAGTGGCTCGCTCCCTTCCATGATAGTGTGTATGGATGCAGAGAGCTAAAGCATGAAGTGGATACACTGTCTCTCACTTCCTCTCCAGAAGCACCTGCTGGACAGGAAGACCCGTGAGAAGGATAGGCAGTGTTCAGTCATCACTAACTAGATGCTGCTATTTTGTGGTGCTATAATTTGATTTTTAACATTAAGATTATTGGAACAAGGAGAAATTTAAGTTCATGTGATACTAATTCTGCACATCATATTTATATTGCCATTAACCACTGGGAATATACTGGCATTCAGTTTTTGTTTATGATCTCCAAGTAGTTAACAACGACTCAGTCGACATACGTTCTTGTACTTATGTTGTGCTGTAGAGATAGCCGGGAGAAAGACCAAGTCACTGTTAGCACCCTGAATCCTTCACTTGGCCTGTCAGCACTGCTCTCTGCATGATAATGTGATTTTTCCCACAGTGTGGCTGTTCCATGTGGAATCTAGTAGGTGTGCACATAGCAGTTCTTTTGAGGCTAAACTAAAAAGAAGCATCGCAGTGACCAAGAATTGCAGTACTAAGCCTAGGAAGATTCACTTTTCTATGAAGGTATTTGAAGGCCCACTGGTAAACTGAATGCCTGGGTTGCTTTTGTTTCCTGATAGAGTCCGATGTGGAAGGCCTGGATGATCTAGGTACAATCTACAGCACCATTGACCAACAGCTCAATGAAACAATGAGGCGCCGCAGGCACGCGGGAGAAAGCGATTACAACATCGAGGTGCTGCTGGGAGTGGATGACTCTGTGGTCCGTTTCCATGGCAAAGAACACGTCCAAAACTACCTCCTCACCCTGATGAACATTGTGAGTAGTGACTCCTTTCTGAGGCTTTTTGATCTTTCCGCTCTCTTTTCTTGTTTTGTTAGTGTGCTTGGAAACCTGTGAGAGAGCTTCTGTGACTGAGCCCCACTTCCACAACGGGTCCGTAGCTGTGTTAAATGGGCATACAGAGAGCTGCATATTCCCAAGTGAGAAGGCAAAGGTACCGGAAGCAGGAGGAACGTGTTGCTTTTGGTGTACCAATACGTTTTCCAAATCATCACATTATAAAGCCGTCCTGATTTGGAATGACGAGTTATGATTTCCATTTTGTTCTGGTTCATCAAACATCTCAGTACTCTGCCCCTCACCGCGCCCCGCCCCCCATAGGATGTGGACCAGCAGCACTCTGTATGCCTGGATGGAGAAAAACTTACTTCTGATAATATAGAGTGTTGTTATTGGTGCCTTGGAACAAAATATGATTTTATTCCAGCCTTTTAAGATGGAAGGTGATGTGTTAACAAGCAACACAGATCTTGGCAGCAGTACCACCCAGCATTGACGGTCATTGCTCCTTGTCCTTTTCTGCTCCATGATGCCCCTTTTCCGATTCAGAAGAAGCTGTGTGCGTTCTCAGCCCAGTGTTGTTGTTGTTGTTTTCCTCTTGAATTGACAATGATTGAAGAGAAATAATATAACACAGCTACTTCATTTAAGGAGTGTTGAGATAGTGACACATTTTATGTATGCATTTTACTTAACTCCATCATAAAATATATACCACACTGATCTTGCTGACTTATTGCCTATGGCTGCCCTTCTGTATATGTGTTCATATTTTTCTCTCTCTGTCCCTGTCCCCAATGTTTACTGTAAATTTTTTTTTCTGGCTATACTAAGATTCAATTTCAACAATTATACCTGGAAAGAAAAGCAATTATATCATGAATCATTTTATTTATAATATTCAGACCTGTCTGTTAAATATGATTGTGTTCATTGAGGTATTAATTTGTCACTGCCTATAAATCGTGCTGCTGCTGAAATCCAGCAGTGTGAAATGGAAGAATATAGAAATGCAGATGCCTTTTTAGTTGTTTATTGGTGGTTATTCTTACTATGAAGAGCAAGGCACACACAGAAAGCTGGTTCCCAACTTGGCAGTAGATGTGTTAGGATGATCATTATTAGTTAAACTTCGTGTTTTCAACTGTTGGATATCATTAACTCAGTGCATGATTTGCTGATTCTGAAATATTGGGCAGCCTACTTCAGGTTCCTAACCTATATAAAGAGAAAAATGATCGGAGTACTGCAAGGATTGAAGGACCGAGGAAGTTACATGCTCTGCACAATGCTGTATACGAAATCAAAGATTTACCTAGGTCGAATTTTACATCCTAAATCATCTGAAACTTAAAACTTTCCATGGTTATCCCATTCTTGATTACATCACTGATTTGTAGCCTGGGTTGTTGTTCCTACCCCTGGGAACCAGTCCGTCAGTATAGACTCGGTAGGTACCTGACAGGTGCCACGACTCCCCAAAAGCTTTTGGAGTTCTGTAAAGGAAATTTGGTGAAGTCCTTCTCAAAGATATTGTAATAATTTGGGGAAAAACAGATAAGTTTAAGAAAACTAGAAGAAATTGACAGTAAATGTCATACCATTATGAAACTTGTATCATGAATGTTATAAGTGTCATAGTGCTTTAGGAAAAGGAAAAACGATGACAGCCACTGAGGACATGATCAGAGTATTCAACTGGGGCTTAGGATGATGCTCTAATAGACCAGCTGCTGGTGGACTGTGACTTGGGAGAAATCAGCTCACTTCCTTGGAATCAGATTATGTGTTTAAAAATGGAAAGTTTCACCAGGGTGTTAATGATGTATTGCATCTTAGTGCTGGAGGGCAGGCCTTTTGCCTAGTGGCTGGGAGACTGTGTGGGAGGGAGTGCCTGATTGACTCCCTGGCTCTGGCCTCTAACCCCTGCTTCCTGCTAGTGTAGACCCAGGGCCTACTAGCAGTGATAGCTGCGAGTAAGTACTTGAGATCCTGCCACCCACAATGGCATTTGCGAGGTCCTGGCTTTGCGGTGGCCTGGCCCCAGCTGATGTGGACATTTGAGGAGAGCATTGAATGACACCACTCCCCTCCATCTCTTGTCCTCTCTGCTGTCCACCATAACTACTGCCCACACACCTGTCTACCACTCGAATAGATTTTTAAAAACAGTATCAGGGTCAAGAAAGAAAAAAATGGAGGAGCTGTTAGAGAATAGAAGACTCCCAACATTTGACAACAGAATATAGTAATTTACAACATGGACCAGAAAAATGTTTCATGTAAATGAGACTGATGGCAGAAAATGTAATAGCATACCTAATAGTGCTGCATCAGTATTGTCCGGTTTTGTACCACGTGCTGTGGTTATGACACATGTCAACATTTGAAGAACATTTGTTTGGTCTCATTTTTTTATAAGTCTGAAATTATTTCAGAAAGAAAGGTTAAAAATCAGAATAAACAAGTAAAGGAGACCTGACTTAGTGCTTCCCTTATTTCATTTATTTTGTTTTTAACCTTTAAATGTTATAATATTTCCAGAAAATCTAATACAGGCACTTAAAGTTTACAGCACATGCAGAATTTTCCTTGTTTTAAATATGTGCCAAACAAAATTGTTAAGAAATATATACTTTCATAGGTTTAGTGATTTTGCTGCTATTTTAAAGTTTCTTATTTGAGTGAATTTCAGTATCTTGTTTATTGTTTATTAATTTTTCCTTGATACAGAAAGCACAGGTATAATTTCTAATGACATAGTGATACTTCCCTCACTCCATCCTCCTTTTTTCTTTTTTATGGCTTTTTCAATAATATCTTTTAGTTTACCTTTTCATCATAAGCTTCATGTCCCAATAAAGAAAAAGATCAGCAAAAGAAGAAAAACCACTATTCAGCAGGCATCCATGCAGGTAGGCAGGCACGCACTGAGGCAAGCATACAGGCACACAGGCACCCAGGCACTCAGGCATGCATACAGGCATGCATACAGGCATGCACGCTGGCAAGCAGGCAGGCAGACATGCAGGCAGGCAGGCAGGCAGGCAGGGAGACATGCAGGCACTCAGGCACGCAGGCAGGCAGGCACACAGGTAGGCATTTACGCAGGCAGGCACACAGGTAGGCATTTATGCAGGCAGGTAGGCAGGCAGACACGCAGGCAGGCAGAGAGACATGCAGGCACTGGTCATAAACAATCATCAAGTCCCAGCCTGTCAGTTTTCTTCATATTGTTTTTTTGTGTGTTATTGTTAATAGCATTTGCCTATTTTCCTACTGAACTGTAGTCTTTTAAATTTTATTTATTTGATTTTATAAGGGCCGAACCAAAATTGAAGTGTGAGAATGGAAAGGAAGTTAATAACACTGGGGGTTTGTATTTGCCAGATGTCTTTCCAGTACTTGTTTTTCTGGGACTGGCAATTTAACACTCCCTTGAAGTGAGAGAAAGCAGTAGCTCTGTGAATACATTTCAAATCTAGAGTCACAATCAAGTAATTTAAAAGTCAGTATTGTAGATTGTAGAAGCCTGGGGATAATGAAGAGAGACTAGTTGGAGATTATTTGCAAACATATAGGAGAGAGATGATGTTTAAACAACAGTGATTGTCATAATCATAATGGATTTTGATGAACTAATTAGGATTTTTCCAGAAGATTGATAATGGACTGAGGAAAAGAGAAGAATCCGTAGCAATTTCCATACTTTTTACTTACATATTATCATGGATTATGTGACTTTTTATGGGGTTTTTGGAACCAATATTAGGAATTAAATAATGGAAGACGTTTGAAATCATCTGATGTTAAGTCTACATTCGTAAGATTTGATGTTGAGAATGAAGACGTACTAAGTGCTCTAGCCTCGCTCTTCTCAGATTCTCTGCTCAGCACTCAAGATGGCCCCATGTTTAGTTTGAGTTTACAAATGACAGTGAGGTTGGAAATGAGGCAATGGTGGCATCAGACAGCCCCAAGGTGACAGAGTGCAGGGCAGTGCCCATGTGGGTCTCTCCGACTGCCATATCCAGTGCCTTCCATAGTCTTTCTTGCTGCCCATGAGAAATTGAAAGCAGTTTATGAAAACACTTCAAGAAGTTCATGGCAAAACAAAGGAGAATATATATGTGCATTAGATACAAAAATTAGTTTCAAATGTAGGCATCAGTGTTTCATGCCTCACATTTCTGTGAACTGTGTAAAGATCCCTGTGTGTATTCTGTGCAAGATAAAGCTATCTTACCTGCTTCTGTGTTATGTTGTAACATTTAAATCGTAGAAGTGAGAATTCAGCTTCTTCCTGCTTGAACTGAACTAATGAGCAATCTATTTCATTTTGATAATTTTTACATAGTTGGTCAGGGCACCAAGGGTCAAGGGTTACAGAAAAAGTTGGTCAAACCATTATTTCCATATTTTCTCCTCTCTCTCTCTCTCTCTCTCTCTCCCCTGTATCTGGGATAAATGGGAAGATAAAGGAACAAGCCCAACCCAGTCGCCCACTTGTCCGAGGGGCCCCAATGTGGGCGTGCTCCGATGGCAGTGCTCAAGGGATTTTGATAGTTCAGCAGTGCTGAGTTGCTGCCAGTCTCGCCATTGCAAACAATCTAGTTTAAAGCTTCGTCACGAGGATGGGCAAGTTTAGGTGCTTCAGAGAATAGATTACTTTCAGTGTGTCGCATGTTTGCAGTCGGCAGCCTTGCCTCTATGGCAGGTGGCAGGGATCCTTGCCGTCTACTGAGGTCTATGATGCAATCTCCTTTTCTGTTGTGCCTCTGAAACATTCAGTGGCCATGTAGAAATTGAATGTATGCCTTAGTCTCAGAATTTATGGGAGAACATGGTTTGACAGAATGCCTCCCAGTATAAAAATGCAATCTTTTACTTCCAGGAAATCATAAACAAGAAAATGTATTAATTCTTGACTATCGTAAAAAAGGTTACTTATATAGGAAGATGAATTAATAACAGCATAAATGCATTGTCAGAATTCCCAATATTTTTTTGGAGACAACACAAACACCACAGAAATTGGTTGGTTTTTGTAATGGACTTCTCTAAGGGTTAGCAAATACATGCAGTTAGTGGTTACTTAGTAATGATTACATCAGTACACAGCCTTTGGTTTCTGAACAACTGTGTCTGAAAACATTGAGTGTCAATAACATGGCATTTTTATCTTGGGAGTGTAAATGTTTCAGCCACCTAAGCAAGTTAATGTAGCATTTTTCCATTTGGGCCCACTGTCTGCCATCCATTTCTGAGGCACTTGAATTCATGCTAGTCCTCCTGGCCTTTTTTAGTCTATCATGCATAGCTTCCCTTAGGCCAAATCCCCTTGGATTCTTGGTAGGCAAAAATTATTAAAACTTAACTCCTTTACACAAAGAACTAATTTTAACAGGTAAAATAAACAGATGACACTAATAAAATCTGATCGTTTCTTCAAGAGATTCAGCCACACAGCACCATGTAAACATGAGTGGAAAAGGAGGAGATGTGGTTTGGCAAATGCTCCATCTGAGCTGAACCTGAGAGAATGAGCTGGCTCTCTACGAAGGGCTGATGAAATGAGCTGCTATGATCCCCATGCACATATTCACTAAAGTCTGAAGAAGTTATTGCTACAGTGTGTTTGAGCTGAATGAATGCCAAGATTGTGGGTAAGAAGATGAACAATTCAAAAAATCCTAGAGGATTCAGTGATGGAGTGACTAGTATTCAAAGAAGGGAAGGATTTTTTTTTTTGTAAAAGATTTATTTTTACTGCAAAGTCAGATATACAAAGAGGAGGAGAGACAGAGACAAAGATCTTCCATCTGATGATTCACTCCCCAAGTGACCACAATGGCTGGTGCTGTGCCACTCCAAAACCAGGAGCCAGGAACTTCCCTCAGGTCTCCCACATGGGTGCAGGGTCCAAAGCTTTGGGCCATCCTCGACTGCTTTCCCAGGCCACAAGCAGGGAGCCGGATGGGAAGCAAGGCTGCTGGGATTAGAACCGGCATACATATGGGATTCCAGCACATTCAAGGTGAGGACATTAGCCATTTGACCACCTCACTGAGCCCAGGGAAAGATTTTTAAGAATGTCTGAATCTTCAGCTGTGATGGCATATTAAGAATAGAAGAACAGGTTAGGAAGGAAAGGTGAGTGTCCCTTAACACATAAGCTGTAATTCTAAAGGACAGGCCTACTGCTGGAGTTGACCATGGGTGAGGACCATAACAGAAGTGATTCATGGTCAGATCACAGAGTGGGACTCATCAATCTAGAGGTTACATTAAAGAAACATCTGTGAATAAAATGTTTCTGGATTGTGTGTGAGGTGAGAAGTTTGAAAAATTAAACTAGGAGTAACCCTGCGTGCGATCATCAGAAAGTAGTAACTGAGCATTTCTAAAGACAACGAACGGAGACAGCGAGGATCAGGGCCGCACTGGGCCTTCCAGATGATTTTTTGATGAAAGAAAGTTCAGGCTTTCAGTAAACGAAGAACAGTAAGTCTCAGGAAGGGAAAAAGGAGGGAAGGACAAGGAAGGTTTGATATTTTGACGGGGGAGGCTCAACATCTCCGATTTGACTTGAAAATCATGCAGGATAGGTGTGAAGAGCAGCTGGCACTGACACCCAGGACCTACTGGGGTGCTGGCTCTGCTGGTGCCTGGGGAGCAGGCACCCTCCGGTGCTCAGACTCATCATGTGGATACGGCTGTGCCATCCCCTGCCGTCTTCCCAGGCGTTACCAACAGGGAGCTGGGTCAAAAGTGGAACAGCCAGCACATACCCAGATGGGCTACCAGCACTGCAGGGGTGCTAGAGGGTTAGGCCTCACAGGACACTTTAAGCACTGAGTTTAGGAGGGATGTTCAGAAGATTCATGGGAAATGCGTATCATGAAATAAAGCACTTGCAGGTTTCAAAACAGCTTTGTGTGAAAGGAAGCATATATTTTAACCTAACTTGGCAAAATATTTAGAAGCATTCTCTGTCCTGGTCCACTTACTCCTAGCAGCAGTTCCTTAAGCACCGGACTACAGTTGCCCCATTTTGCTGATGAAGAAACTAAGAGACAGTCTGCCTAACTCGGTCACACAGCTGAGCTCAGGCTGTCAGGCCATCTGCCTGAAGGACCAGAGCCGCTAACCACCAAGCCGCACTGACTTTCAAGACCTCATCCACCCAACTGAAAGAAAAATGAATCTGCGTTCTTGAAGCCAGACAAAGCTGTTCATCAGCTAGTCAGACAAAGCAGGTCAGGTTGTCCTGCCAGGGAAATGTCCCTGGAGAAACCGTCCTGTCCGGGAACCAACCTGGAAGGAATTTTCCCTTCAAAGAAAAGAATACTTGATTTGATTTCACCTTTTTTTCTCTCCCATCACTGGCAAACTCTTCCAACCTAAGGTCATCTGAAACTGAATTAGTGTTCTGTTTACCCCTCTTTCGGGTAATTTAATACCAATTCTGGGCCCAGGGTCCAATGAGTCGCCTCACATGGTAGAGAGATAGTGAGTTTTGCATAGTAACCTGGGCTTGCACTAGGTCCGGTTATATACTCAATTTGTTAGAATGTTTAAGCTCAAGACGTTTCTAACAATCCCAAGAACTGTTTGTGCATTTGACTTGATCTTTTCTAATTCAGATTTGACACTGATCCACTCCCCAAGTGGCCGTAATGACTGAAGCTGAGCCAATCCGAAGCCAGGACCCTCTTTCCGGGTCTCCCACATGGGTGCAGATTCCCAAGGCTTTGGGCCGTCCTCATATGCTTTCCCAGGCCACAAGCAGGATGGGAAGCAGGGCTACCAGGATTAGAACCAGAGCCCATATGGGATCCTAGCATGTACAAGGTGAGGACTGTAGCCACTAGGCTATGGCACTAGGTCCATTCTCCCCAGTTCTCTTTTTTATAATTTTAGATTCCTGACATTTTAAAAAAGATTTATTTATTTTTATTGAAAAGGCAGGTATACAGAGAGGAGGAGAGACAGAGAGGAAGATCTTCCTTCCGATGAATCACTCCCCAAGTGAACGCAATGGCTGATGCTGTGCTGATCCGAAGCCAGGAGCAGGGAGCTCTTCCAAGTCTCTCTTACAGGTGCAGGGTCCCAAGGCTTAGGGCTGTCCTCGACTGCTTTCTCAGGCCACAAGCAGGGAGCTGCATGGGAAGCAGGGTCGCTGGGATTAGAACCGGCGTACATATGGGATCCCAGCACATGCAAGGCGAGGACTTTAACCACTATGCCATCACACCAGGCCCTCCCCAGTTCTTTTTATAATACCAATGTATTAATCCTTGAAAAATTCTTGTTTGTACTATATCCACAGTCCAACTCCTCATTTCCTTACAGTTTATAAGTGGAGATTATGAAAAAGAAAGAAAATTTATGTCAACTTGCTGAATATGTTTCCAGACCATATTCTTAAACTCAGCAATATGAATCACTCTTAATGATCTTAAAAGTGGATCTCCTGTGCAAAGTGCTGGGCTGCGGTCCGCTGCTCTATGGAGGAGAAACACAGTGGCTGAAGCCGCCGAGTCGAGGCAGCCTGCTCGCTTCCTCACCCCTTTCTCTGTTAACTGTAGAACGTTGAGCAAGTTCCTTCTCTTGTGTCTCAGTTTAAGACTTTGCCAAGATTTGCCTGAATTTATGTAATGTGGAAAATAAGATCTAGAATCTGAAAAGGTCTGCATAACATTTTCTGCTGTTTTTTTTTTTAATTTTGGTTGTTGTTTTTGCTTTTAGTGCAGAAAAAAACTGTCATTTTCGCTTTTACTTCAGATAAAATTACTTGTTAGAAGTTGTAGCAACACTTCAGTAAATATCTTATGCCATTGTAATTCAAGCTTTTCGTTTTCTATAATACAACAACATATGCATGATTGAGTCCTAAAAACAGCGAGATCCTGTGGGTTTCTGCAGGACTGTGACATAGTAGTTGTCACTGGATGACTTAAATGATCTAAATTGGATCATTGGATTCCTTTCCAATATTTTCATTTGCTTTTAGGAGTAAAATTATTAAGCACTGAAGATTTAACATTTGGCTTGGGTCATCATAAAGCTTGTATTTAATGAAGGCTTTTTTGCATATGTAAATAAAGGAAGAGTCAGACATCCCAGCCAGGGTGTAAATGCTGTGCAGGTGTTTCAAGCAGCTGTCCTTGCCCTCCGCCCCTTCACCCTCTGCCCCGCCCCCGGCCGCTGTCCTTGCCCTCTGCCCCTTCACCCTCTGCCCCGCCCCCAGCTGCTGTCCTTGCCCTCTGCCCCTTCACCCTCTGCCCCGCCCCTGTGGAGTGTGCCTACTGACATCTGGAATGAGATTGCTACACCATCCAAACTGGGGGGAAAAGTGTCAAGTTATTTTCTATAATCAAGCATTACTGGAATGAGAGAAAGAGAACAGCTGAGAGTTCATTCCCCAAGTGTCCCCCAGAGCTGGCACTGTGGCAAGCCAGGGCCAAGGTCAGCAGCCAGGGGAGCAGGGTCCAGCAGGGTCCCGCCACTTGAGCGGTTTCCTTCTGTCTTCCAGAATGTATATTAGCATAAGATAGCCCTGATTACTGGGGCGGGGGTTCAAGCCAGGAGCCAGGGGGAAGTAAACATATTAATGCCAAGGCTGCATCCCTGTCGTTCTGATAATATCATTAATTGAGGTTGAGCAAATTTCGAATTGAAAATCTAGTATCATATTGTCAAGGTATATTTAACATTTTCATTGGGAGTACTGTTTTTATTTGTGAATAGCAATATGTGCTGTAATTTCTTGGATGAGAGAGGCTAAATGAGCAGCCTGTGGCCCTGTGGTGTTTCAGCAGCAGAGCTGGAGCCAGGACTTGATATCTTGAGTCCCAGTGGTTCTGTACTATCCCCCAAAGCTTGTCAAATGCCAGCTGTCTCATCATTTCCTGAAAAGATGAACTTTCTCCAAATCACATTTAAAAAGTCAATACTGTTTAGGGATCAGCCCTTGAAAGCTTTGGAATACCAGGTAATAAGTCAGATCTAGTTCTTCGTAAAGTCATAATCTGCCACAAGGAATGAGTACGCTCTGATTTATAAAAGTGGTTTTCTATTTGATCATTCCCATCAGGGTAATTTACAAGAACTGTGCTTCAAAACTCTGTGCTGTGTTTGACAATATTTCACAAATAATTTTAGTTTCTACTCAAACTGTTTTCTAATTACACTAGCATTAAGGTAATTTTTGTCAAATGCTTTTATTTTAGAAAATTATAAATTTGATTTTAAAGTGTCTTCATTAATTTTTTCAATTTTAATGTTGCCATTGGCAACAAGAATTTTGTCCATCAAAATTTCTCGGCTGTTGAGCTTTAGAATTTGCCATGTGCAGATAAACTCACTAATTTTTATTGATTCCTAAATATTTCCTACTAACTCACATCATGAACTATTGATCCTGATTCCCACTTTCCCTTCATCTTCTACGCAAAGGTTTTCTCATGCAGGTGCTTTTGTAACATTTCTAATTGCATTATAAATGTATAGGTTAGTCCACATGTCCTCCCTGCTGGCCATAAATAAAGGATGTGTCTTCTATCCCCTGTCACTCTTCTTCAAAAATTTCCTTTTTCAGTTAAAATATCAGTTGGTTTTTACTTTTAATGTCCATTACTTTTGTTTGCTAAAATAGCTTTCAATATCACACTTTTAAACTGCAACGAGTGCTTTTCCTCTTGCGCTGTATCCTGAGAACATGCCGTAACTGTGTTAGTGGAATCTCATACGTAAAGAGGAGAATTTAGGGAAGACCATGTCTGATGTGCTGCTTGGTAACTAACAGGTCCCCATTCATTGTGCTCCTGATATATTTTCTGGGCTTCTTCCTCTTCTTTTTATCTCTCTTCTTTGGATCTGTGTATAATTTTCTACCAACCCTCTTACGATCTAACAGAAACATGAACTCAGTCCACTCCTTCAGTTGTACTCTAATGTAGAAAGGGAGGAGTTGGTGTAAGATATTTTCTCTGCATACCTATGCAATACAAGAAATCCCTGTAGGTGTTCATTATATCTACTTGGCATATTTTGACAGATACTGAGTCTTACCGTTCTCTGTGTCAGTGCATGTGTGTGTATGCATGTGTGTGCCTTTCTGTGCTTATCTGAGTTACTTCTAAGCGTGTGAATGGATATAAACATGTGGTTGTCTGTTTAAAAGGGCAGAACATTTTTGTCTTTAGGAACTACATTTTGTCATTTGAAAACATTTGAATTCATGTTTTACTTATTTGAACAGTTTTTTTTAATTGAGAGGTAAAGTAAAAGAGACAGAGAACTTCCATGTGCTGCTTCATTCTCCATATGAATACAATGGCTGTGGCTAAGCTGCGGTCAAAGCAAAGTCGGGGACAGAATCCAAGTCTCCCACGTCAGTGGTGGGAGTCCCATTCTTTGAGCTGTGATAAGTACTGAATCACAATGTGTGCATTGTCAGCAAGTCAGAAGCATGGCATCTTAATAACTAAACACCTGTTGCCTACTTTGTGATTTTTAAGATAGTCTCAGGATTGTTTTTGTTTGTTTCCTTGAGTGTTGGTTAATGTCATCTACAAGCATGCTTTCATTTAACATCTGTGGCCTTGATTGGTTAAGGCATTTTGTTTCCTTACGTTGAACTCTTGAAACATCTCAGTCTTTTTTGCTGCCAATGGGGCAAATTTTTTTTTTTACTACTGAGTTTCCTTTTGTGGTGCATTCTAACATTGCTGAGTTATATTTCTTTTAAGTCTTCTCTATGGAATTTTGCAAATCTTTCCTTTGTAGATCTTAGGTTTACTGTACCTGCTCTGAAAAGCTGAATTTGAAGCTAAATTTCAATTGGATTTCTATCTTTCTTTCGTTATTGTGACAATTATTGAGTTCTTGCTCTTGGGAACAGCTAAGAACTTTGTAATGTGGCCAAGCAACACGTTTCTCATTCCTGTTAGTGTATGCCTACTTGGTAAGCATTATTTATTTGCATTCATTTTGTAGTGTTAATCAGAAGATACAATCACAGCTACTTTAGATCCACATCTTCCGATCACGGCTGCTTTTTCTTGCATACCGGTTCATCTCTACAGTCTTCACATGTGTAGTCTGTAAAATAGGGTTGAGACTATGATCCCTTGGATTGCTTTGTCCCAATGTATGTTGAAGCATAAAATCACTTTTAGAAATTTAAGCCTAACTTTGAAAAGTAAGTAAAAAACAATGACACTTAGCATTGCTGCTCTTTCTTTAAACTATTACTTCTGTTTTATTAGAGGGACAGAGCTTCCATCTACCAGCTCACTCCTCGAATCTGTGCAAAGTCTAGTGCTGAATCACACTGAAGCTGGGCTCTGGGTACTCTGTCTGGGTCCCTACTTGGGTGACAGAAAGCCAAGCATGGGAGGCATCGCTGTGCTTCCCAAGGTTCAAATGCAAACTAAGCCAGGACTCAAATTCAAGCACTCTATATGGGATACAGTGTCCAAACTCTGATCCTTTGCTTTTTTTGAGTTGGATCCAGTGTCAACATTCATTTTCTGTGTACTTATACAATCCCCCTAGTTTTTAAAGGAAGTTTAATGCTCTTTTTTAGCTTTTATTTGAGGGGCCCCCTTGGGGATATAGCAGAGTGGTCATCCACCTATGGCATTTGCAATCCATGTGGGCACAGGATCTAGTCCTAGCTCTGTGCTAATGGCCTGGGAAAGCAGTGGAGAATGGCTCATCGTTGGGCCTTTTACACTCACATAGAGACATAGAAGAAGCTCCTGGCTCCAAGCTTTGGACTGTCCCAGCTCTGGAAGTAGCAGCCATTTGGAGAGAGTAACAGCAAATGGAAGCTCTCTGTGTGAGTCTGCCTCTGCCTCTCTCTATAACTGACTTCTAGGTTAAACAAATCAATCTTAAAAAAAAAAAGAAGGGGGGAGGAGAAAGTCTTATTCTATTTCAAAGGCTGACAGAGAAAAACAGGAATCTGGTTTATTCCCCAAGTTTTTACAGCAGGCTGAGTTGGGCCAGGCAGAAGTCAGGAACCTGGAATTCAGTCCAGGTTCCCATAAAGGTGACAGGGACACTGGTTCTTGAGCCATGGCTTGCTGCTTCCTAGGGTGTGCAGTTGTGGCGAGATGGATTGGAAGCCCATGAGCTTGGGCATGAGGTGCAGGCATCCGAGGCTATGATCCAAATGTTGTACCAAACATCCGTCTTTACCGTAGTGATTTAAATATCAAAGCACTTCTATCTCACAGGCATTCCATACAATCATTGCTCCACTAACTTCTCTGCTCCTGAATGCATCCTGGAAAGCCTTGTTGTGATTGCCATGCGGCGTGGCCATTATAGTTCCTGCACACAGACCCTTACAGGCATGGACTCCCTCCAGCAGACATTGAACCCCACAGGAGCACTAAGTGGGGAGTGACTGCCTCTGCGTTTTCCCATCATGGCTGCCATGACTCATGTGCTAACAAAGGGTTCATCAGTTGTAGATGAGTGTTGTAGACTTGAGCTCTACAGTAGTTGAATGAAGTCCTCGCTGAATACGTTCTGACTGTGTCCCTTTTGAAACCAGTCATGCACCTGTCCAGAGATCGTTCCAGAGCTAGAGCTAAACGACTTCTTTTCAAGGTTCAGCTGAATTGATCAAATTAGAAACAAGCATTTGGCTTTGGTACTGCTAATTGTATGTCTGATCCCCCAGAATGCTGCATGTCTCATAAAAGCCTTTGCATTGTCTTCATTCCAGCAAATATCTGCTTTATTTCTAGGTAAATGAAATTTACCATGATGAATCTCTCGGAGTGCATATAAATGTGGTCCTGGTACGCATGATAATGCTGGGCTATGCAAAGGTAAAGCGTCTTGAAATATGAACTCTGGGGCCTGGCGGGTAGATGGGAAGGCTGAACCGCTGAAGCTGGAGATAAGGCCTAGGTAGCTGTGAACTGAGAAGGGAAATCTGCCGCTGTCAGTGGAGCTCTCCCAGGTCAGGCAGCCATCTTGGCTTCAAGCCCACACAGAGGAAAACATGTGAATATCAATATGAGGTCAGAGAATGGCCTTTGCTTATCATGAGTATCAACTATGTGATTCATTTATTGCTTTTAAATGTCTGTACTGATGACCTACTATGTGGCACATACCCTGTGGTTACTTGGAAAAAGTGAGGAACCCTTATTTTCTCTTGATTCGTTAAAGGTACTTTATATGTAATCATTTCTACTTAAACTTTTGTTTCAAAACAAAAAAGTGCAACAATATGCACATTGCAGGAATTTCAAATTACTTGGCTTTAAAATGTTGCTAGGATGTCTCTCTGTTCTTGGAAATAATGGAATGGTTGAAGCAAGTTCCCCTCCCCCCCTTGGGAAGAAATACAGGGAGAATGACTAACTTGAGAATTTTCTTTGTGTTTAAAATAACCTGCCCTGTCTCATAATTAATCCTCCTGATTATGAAATTTTAATGAATTTCAGCAGTCAAAAAATAGGAAAAACCTATGTGTTTTAATTTCATTATAGGAGTATATATTAAGTACCCACTTACCATTTTCTAATGACACTGTGCCATTGACCTTTATTTTATTCTGTAAACCTGACCTATTTTGTGTTGCTAAAGACGAGCACAAGTTAACTCCAGCTGTACATGTTAATAAGTTTCAGTTAAGTTTTTAAATTACTTGTTTGGAAAAGAATGTGATTAGCCCATAATAGACCAAGCTATTTTTTGTTAAGAATGTAAACACTGATAATAGCATTTGCTGGATTATAACCAAACTTTCAGCCTGCCAGCCAAGTAGGGACTAACGATGGGTTCTGCTCAATTTCCCATCCCATCCAAACTCTTCAAAGGATGGCTGCCAGGTTCTTGAAGAGTGGCTCCCCCAACCCCACCTGCCCCCAGTTCTCTTTGAACTTTTAATTCCTGGTCATGATGAGTAGACGCATTAACCTACGGAAACTGATACTGTCTTGTAGAACTACAAGGTTAGAGTCTATCTTATTATATTATCATGAGGTTAAAAAAATATTTTTTAAGTTTGCAGTGTTAGGGTAATATAATTAGACTGCTCCATGCAAAGTCAAGCAGCTTTGCCCTCTCATGGAAGTATTAATATTTTTCCCACATGTTGATTAATTCTGGAGCTCAAAACACACAAAAATTTTAACTAGGCACTTTCACTGTCAATCTCTGGAAAGAATCTTATGCCAGAATCTTTCTGAATGTTTTTGTTCAGAGTATCAATGAAACTAAAAATTCTAGGCAAAATATTTAGGCTATTAGATATTTAATATTGAGTTGCTCACACCAGCAGTTCCCAGTATCAGACATTCCCATTAATTGTGTCAGTTAATTTTGAACAGGTACTACTAAACATCCTAAAAATTACCTCAAACAACACACATGATTTCCCAAACTGTGGTATACATCTAACATTACAGAACAATTGTTTTAGTAATTGCAACTTTCAACCTCACAGAAACTCACTAAGAGAAATTTTGGGGGAAGTGTGAAATGTATCTTTAACGTATTATTTCCTCCTAGTCCATCAGCCTTATTGAAAGGGGAAACCCATCCAGGAGCTTGGAGAACGTGTGTCGCTGGGCCTGCCAACAGCAAAAATCTGATCCCAGCCACTCTGAACACCACGATCATGCAATTTTCTTAACTAGACAGGATTTTGGGCCAGCCGGAATGCAAGGTATTGGCATTAATTTGTAAAAGACACACTTAAGGGCAAGACTTTTCAAAACTTATACTAAACCAGGCTGTCTGTTCAAATGTTCTGATATCTACCAGTGCCCCAGCCAGGCATGCATTTTCTTTCAATTCCTTCCAGTGATTTCTGTGGAACCCATAATGTTAAAGACCACTTAATAGCATAATCGATTATATTTGCCTATAAAACAAATGTGGTGCACTTGGGGTACAGAAAGGGTATGGACAATACAGTGTCATTTCCCCCCAAATGTTTGGGATGAGCAGAGTTGCCGGATCAGTGACTGCAGCCAAAGAACTTTCCTCTGAAGTCAGCTTAGATCTGCCTAATTCATTCTGATGGCAGACTTCGGGAAAAGGAGAAGCGTGAGTTTTGTCTCACTGTTGATGGGATTCTTGGCACCCTTCATCAATACCATGACGTGAAGCACTGTTTGCTGCAACAGGATGGGGCTTTTCCTGAGGGGTCAGGAGACAAAACATAGCAGAAACACCAGAGGTTCATTCCATAGGAAAGGACCAAGTGCACCCCCAACGAATCTTAGAGACAATTACCTGTGACTTTCCCAAGAGAATGTGGCATCATGTGAGCATGTGAGCAGGCACAAAATACTGCCTGTTTCCTGAAACAGTGTTTTTTTTTTAACTTTCCTTTTTTTTTTTTTTGCCTCAGCAGGCAAAAGTTCCAGTAGAAAATCTTAATGAGTTTTCTCATAAAAATGAAAATAAAAGCAATTGTTCTTCTCTGCAGGCTATGCTCCGGTCACAGGCATGTGTCATCCAGTGAGAAGCTGTACTCTAAATCATGAGGATGGCTTTTCATCTGCCTTTGTCGTTGCCCATGAAACTGGCCATGTGTAAGTCACTGCTGACAGCTGGGAAGCCCCCCAGAAAGTTTGTTTTCTTTCCTATTTCTCCCCGCATTGTTTGCACTTAGGATGGAACACATGCCAGCGTTTGATTTCTGTTCCTTGCCAAGTGTGGAGAATTGAAATCAGCAACAGAGTCATGCACTGAAACACAAGGAATGACTCGGACTTACAGAAGAACTGCTGTGTGTTGTGCAGCTCTATAGAATCAGAGGGGCATCTTTGTCACATTGCTCCCAATTTCAGAATCTGGCCTCTCCATGGAAGCCATGTTGGCATTAAAGGACTATGTCTGTCTTAGTTATAATTTTCAAATCAGAAAGTCAGAAAATCTGCAGCCCCTCTGATTCTCGCCAGTGACGCCTCCTTTGTGTTCTAGGTTGGGCATGGAGCACGACGGCCAAGGCAACAGGTGTGGGGATGAGACCGCGATGGGCAGTGTCATGGCTCCATTGGTGCAAGCGGCCTTTCATCGTTACCACTGGTCCCGATGCAGTGGTCAAGAACTGAAAAGATACATCCAGTAGGTGTCCTGCTGTGTGACCTAAGTGCCTTGATCTTGTAGCCTGCAGGTGTGACACTGACTCGAGATCTTGACCCTGACAAAATCTCTAGCAAATGAAAACTACTTATAATTCAGAGCATTGGGCACAAATCCATAATGCAGTAAGGATATTTCAAGCCTTAAGTCTAGAGTTAAAGTGAATGTCCAACTTTGATTTCCCTTTAGTAAATTCTATACGGAATCTTTTTTAGTGGTCAAACTTATGCTAAGGTTGCCAGAAGATGGCCATGGATTCCATCAAATTATTCACCCTCCCCTATAGTATGGGCATTAGGCTCTGCCCTGCCATACCATATGGGTCTAGGTAATAATACCATAAGACCTTCCTAGCACTGTGGCCTTTCTAAATCATGCTTGGCTCACATTGCTGAGTTCCAGGAGGACAGTATAACTTTCTCTAAGTGAAACTGTAACCAGAAACCTCAAAATGCATGTTTCTGAGCTTGCTTTGTGATCTGAAGCCATACGTTGAGTACTTCCCCATGAGGACGTGATTTTAGAAGATGAGCATTGAACTACATGCTGTGTTTTCCTTCCTACAGTTCCTATGACTGTCTCCTTGATGACCCTTTTGAGCATGATTGGCCCAAGCTTCCAGAACTTCCCGGAATCAATTATTCTATGGATGAGCAATGCCGTTTTGATTTTGGTGTCGGTTATAAAATGTGCACAGCGGTATGTTACTATACAGCCAGCTTAGATTTTGTAACTTGGAATTTATTTGTGTGACTCCCCTTCAGAAAACTTTGTAGACCAGTTGATCCAAGAACGTCAACTGCTATAACATCAACCACTTATTTTATGTTTGCTGTATTGCTACATGCTAAGGCTAGGAGCTTTAAATAGATCATGTTATTTAAACTTCATGGCAGAATAGAAGGTTATTGCTGTACTTTCACAGAGGTGAAGAATCTTCCTTAAGTCACACATGTCATAAATGGGGGAGCTGAACTTTCACAAGCTATCTATTTTTTATACTCTAGTTCTTCTCCTGGCTTTTCTGACCTTCAGAGGTTATTCTTACACCTTCGATATGGTGCTAAGTGCTTTAACTGTATTATCAGACCTAATACTTACAACAATTTTGTGAGACTCTCATTATCCATTTATTGCCTGTGAAGTCACTAAGACGGAGAATAAAGCATCCAAGTCACAGACACACAAGTGTCAGAGCCATGACTCACCCATCTGGTCTGACTTCAGCAGCCACACTGTTGATTCCCACCCATGTAGAACATGTGAGGCTCTGGTGACGCTATACCAGCTCAATCACCACTACAATCAAATATCAGATATCTAGAATACTGTTCATCAAGTCAAGGAAGAGCAAGATATCAGAGATGTACTGCCTGGTGGTAATGAAAGCCAGTATATGGAGACTGATCTCCTGTGTGGGTGGCAGGAATTCAGTTACCTGAGTCACCACTGCTACTTCCAAGGCTCAGCATTAGCCAGAAGCTGGAGTCAGGAGCAAAGCCAGAGTCAAAGCCTGGTGTTGTAATGCGGGATGCAGACATTCCAAAATAGAGTCCTAACTGTCCTGCAAACACCTGCAGCTTTTGTGATTTTATTTTTTACTTGAGATTCTCAGTTATGGTTACTAACTTGATAGTATGCAAGAAATGTGACATGAAGCATCCATCTAGTACATCTGACTGGTGCATGTTGTGCTGAGTCAGAGTTCATTGAGAATTTGATGCTGTTTCTTCCAGTTCCGAACATTTGACCCATGTAAACAGCTGTGGTGTAGCCATCCGGATAACCCTTATTTCTGTAAGACTAAAAAGGGACCCCCGCTTGATGGAACAGAATGTTCTGCTGGAAAAGTGAGTATACATACACAGAATGTTTAAGATGTATTAAATCATAATATTCAGAAATCTGGAAAATGATGCACACAACTGGACTATCATTTTCATGAAAACCAGAGAACTATATTGAGGCTTCATTATAGTCATGCACTAGAACACCATGCAGATGTTTTGTGGCTTGCTCTGCCAGATGGCCACAGATTAAAACAGCAGTGTCACAGAACTGAAAGTAAGGTATCAACAGAGCAAGGTGTAAACAGGGAATAAGGTGTGAAGAGGGAGCAAGATGTGAAAAGAAAGCGAAGTGTGATCAGGGAGCAAGCTGTGGACAGTGAGAGGTGTGAAGAGAAAGGAAAATGAATAGGGAGCAAGGTGTGCACAGGGAGCAATGTGTGCACAGGGAGCAAGGTGTGCACAGGGAGCAAGGTGTGCACAGGGAGCAGTGTGTGCACAGGGAGCAAGGTGTGCACAAGAGCAGTGTGTACACAGGGAGCAGTGTGTGCACAGGGAGCAGTGTGTGCACAGGGAGCAGTGTGTGCACATGGAGCAAGGTGTGCACAGGAGCAGTGTGTGCACAGGAGCAGTGTGTACACAGGGAGCAAGGTGTGCACAGGGAGCAAGGTGTGCACAGGGAGCAAGGTGTGCACAGGGAGCAGTGTGTGCACAGGGAGCTGTGTGTGCACAGGGAGCAAGGTGTACACAGGGAGCAAGGTGTGCACAGGGAACAGTGTGTGCACAGGAGCAGTGTGTGCACAGGAGCAGTGTGTGTTGTGACACATGCTCTCAGAAGCCCTCACAGAGACGGTGTTAATTGCCCTTTCCAGCTTGAGGTGGCTGTGCTCATCTCTTGTGTGCACTCCGTCGTGGTCTCGTTACTGCCTGCTCTCCTGAGCATGTGGAATCCTTCTCATAGAGATGCTGCATAGCCCTCTCATCTTCAAATCTCTTGTCACATTTCCTTGGACCCATTTTCTAAAGAAGGTACTGTTTCTGGGTCCTTGAGGCTAGAACCCCACACATTGGAATCCTCCAGAAAATTGGAAGAAGCATCTCCCCCAATATTCTAGTTTCGTACCAATGAGGTTTGATTTACTTGCTGGCATCCTGTTCCTTGTGGAAGTTGCCCAGAAATAAAGCCATGTGAACTTGGAAGATTTGGCCATGCTCCATCAGGAAAGCTGCCCAGAGGTTTTAAATCTCTAATTGAATGCTCAGAAAGTGGCCGAGTGCCAAGTTAGGCTGCCCATAAGAGCAAAGATCCCCAAACAAAAGTGCACTGAGAACTCAAGCTGGAGGTGTAGCAGTGTAAGAAACCAGCGTAGACGGGGATGCCTTCTGGAAGAGAACACCGCCGTAGCTCTCAGCTCCTGTTAGGCTCAGTTCCCCATGTGCCTTGACCATCCTTTAGTGAGAATGATCTGTAATAACACTGAAGCCTGCTGTCAGTGTGTGCACCATGTTAGGCACTCTGCTAAATACAGTCTACACAGTCTCTTGCTGTGGGAAAATCCTTCTGACCAAAACCAAGAGTAACAATGAGTTTATTCATTCTTGCTTTATTCAGGACAGATCTACTAAATTAATTATTAGCATCCAACTCCCCTAAATATAGGGGTACCTCAGAAAGTCTGTGGGAAACTGTAGTTAAATATGTTTGTTTTGGCACAGCATGTTTTGGAATCCATGTATATTTTTTGGTAATATGGACTGTATTCAGGAGGCAGTTACAGACAGAGAAGGAAAGAGATTGCCCATATGCTAGTTGACTCCTCAGGAATACAGACGGGGGCTAGACGCCACAATGGTGCACTCTTCTTTACTCAGTCAAGGTGCCAGATGTAGTTTGCCAAAGCACAGCCCTGACCTGGCAGTGGCCAGGACTTGGGAATGGTTGAAGCCAGGTGCCAGGAGCTCCCTCTGGGTCTCCCATGTAGCTGCAGCAGCCCCAGCATTTGGACCATCTTGTGCTTTCCCGAGGACATTAGCAGGGAACAAGGTTGGAAATGGAGCAGCTGGAACTCAGTGCCTGGGATGGAGGCATCATGGACTGTGATTTAAACAACAGTGCCAGCCCGTGCCCTGTGACAATTTTCAAATTTCATTTTCCATAAACTTCTTGAAGCCAGGCTCTGTGATTTGCACAGCCGTAGTTCATGCCCTGTGACACAGTCACAGGGTCCCCACGGCCACGGAACACGAGGCGTCCATAGTTGCAGGGAGCAGGGATTCTGAGCCTCCCTGTCCATGCAGAGAGCTGCAGGGTTCCTGGAGCCAGCTGCCTGCCCCATGGCCTTGGGTCAGGGCTCTGTTTTAGCAAGCTATGCCTGGAACCTTAACTGAGTGACCATTTGTGGTGTGTAGCCATTGTCTGTATTCCTGAGGAACAGTGGTTTTTTTTTATGAAATATTTGTTGAGTTTTATATTTAGTGAGGAGTTAAGCCTGTGATTATAAAGTAAATGGAAAATATGTCATTATAAAACTAAAAACAAAACAGAAGGAAGGTGAGGGAAGAGAAGTATTGCTAGGTCATTAAAACTGTATATATGAAGTATGGGCCCAGTGCGATAGCGTGGTGGTTAAAGTTCTCACCTTGGACATGACAGGATCCCATGTGGGCACCAGTTCCCATCCAGCTCCCTGCCTGTGGCCTGGGAAAATAGTTGAGGATGGCCCAAAGCCTTGCAACCCTACGCCCATGTGGGAGACCCTGGGGAAGCTCCTGGCTCCTGCCCTTGGATCTGTTCAGCTCCAGCCGTTGTGGCCACTTAGAGAGTGAACAAGTAGAAGGAAGATCTTTCTGTCTCTCCTTCTCTCTGTATATCTGACTTCCCAATAAAAACAAATAAATCTTAGCAACAACAACAAAGAAGAACTACGACATGAACCAGTGCCCACGTGGGGTTCCAGAGTGGCAGGCAGAGGCTTAAGCGTGGCACCACAACATGGGCCACATGACAAGTTTTCTTGAAGAACAGCTCAGCTTTCCTGTGTGCCTGATTTTTCTAATTACCTTTTGTTCTTTTCCTAAGTGGTGCTATAAGGGTCACTGCATGTGGAAGAATGCCAATCAACAAAAACAAGACGGTAACTGGGGCTCGTGGACCAAATTTGGCTCCTGCTCCCGCACGTGTGGAACTGGAGCTCGTTTTAGAACACGCCAGTGCAATAATCCCATGTGAGTAGAATCTCAGTAATTCTCGTCATTTTGGATAAGCCAGAAGATGCGTGTGTGTTGTATTCTGATTCTGTTTGATGAAGTGTGTGTAAAATGCAGGAGTTGCTCACACTTCCTAAACCCGAGTCTCTGAGATCGGTCTCCACTCGCTCATCTCACGGTAGACAGCAAGGACTAGAAGACATCCTAATGAAAATCAGAATTTTGTTTTCAGATGCTGTTTAAGATTATGGCTGATTCGAGTTTATTTTGGTATGTGAAATGAATCTTCCTCTTAAAAAGATTTTGAAATCTGTGCATATGAAGCGTCTTTCAAAAGTTCATGGAAAATGTTTTGATGGAAAAAGCCTATTTCAAAAAAAATTTGCACCATAATATAACATCTGAACTTCCCAGGCAACTTGTGAATTGCCCTGATTTTAAGGAACTGAGCAGGCCCGTGCGCTGTGGGCTTTGAAATTCGCCCCAGGCAGCCAAGGAGTGGCCAACGAGGCATGGCTCTCGGACTCGGTCTCTCCTGGGTTAGGATATAATGGCCACAGTGGAGAGACCCCAAAAGACTATGCAGAAGTGTTGGAAACTATGGTGGGAAATTGGCCATTCCTTCATTCATGTAGGCTAAATGCACTGAACCACTGTTGTGTGCTCAACAAACTTTATTTTCCGAGGAAAAATAAGTAACTTGAATACACTTAGGTTTTTCTTGCTTGTCTGGGATTTGGGAGTCTGCCCATCGTGCATTTTGACCTTCGGGAGGCATGTATTTGTCTTCGCAAGAAGAAATGATGGACACATCACAAGAAGTAACATAAACAACCCCAAATATGAAGATTGACTACCAGTCAGGGTCTAAAAGCTTTCAGTGTGACAGTTCATTTAATTGTCACATGTTTTTGTTGTTGTTCTCTAAAGAGAATAGTATTACTTGTACTTTATAGGTAAAGAAGTGGAGGCATAGAGCTTTGATCAGATTTCTTGGAGTTTAGGTAGGGTGAAAGAACGTAATTTTTCCAGAGTCTACAGGCATGTTTTTTTATTTCTTCATGTACCTTTACTATGCATTCCTACTCACTGAGAGTTGAGTCTGCCCTAGCCCACTCCTGCAGCAGGAAGAGAGTGAAGGAGACTGAACCGGGAAAGCCCGAGTGGATTCGCAGTGTGCTGGCAGCTCTGCAGTTCTGGCATGCTGCCCTCCAGCGCCGTCTGCAGACTCCAGCTGCTGGCTGCAGCCCAAGGGCTTGTTCAATGTTGTCTTTTCTTTAGGCCCATCAATGGCGGCCAAGATTGTCCTGGTGTTAATTTTGAGTACCAGCTTTGTAACACAGAAGAATGCCAGAAACACTTCGAGGACTTCAGAGCCCAGCAGTGCCAGCAGCGAAACTCTCACTTTGAATTCCAGAATAGCAGGCACCACTGGTTGCCCTACGAGCACCCCGATGGTGAGTGGATGGCCCTCTTCTCCCTGCCCTGGCCCTGGCCTTGAGGGTTTATGCTTTACCACCTGTTGGTCCCTACTTGCTACTGAGGGGAAGTGGTACTTAAATGTAAGGTCTAAGCCCCTTTGGTTGCCCAGATAAGATTCAAGTGCTCCATTGTCTAGCAAGAATTGGACAGTATGTATGGCCGTACTCCTGGCCGTCGGCATTTGCTCTTAGGATGTGGTACCGCCTGAGGAGTGGCTGCAGCCCTCTCCTAGGACATTCTTCTATACCGTTACAGTCTTGCCTTTCTGAATAACTGGAGAAAAACCCAGTTCTTTCACAGCTGAATCAGGACCAAGAAAAAGAGCCCATTGTTTACGAAAGGCATTTGATAACACTTTACTTTGGTACTGTGAGCTACTTATTCAAAGATTCTTTTAATACTTTACTTCTGTTTTAATGTTTTGCTTTTAAATTCTTTTTAAAAATGTTTTCTTACCCCCTGATTTTCAATTGAATATGTTCAGATAGCAATTTCTTGCCATGTTTCATATTTACATTAGTGAAAGAAATTAGTTATGTAATGCCATATGCTGTGCTACAGGGTTCAGCTTAAAGGTGTTTTAAGAAAAAAAGTTGGAATTCAAAATTGCAGTGCATTGAGAAGAAATGTTTTTATTTATTTTGGTGAAGCAACATAATTTGTTTGATTCATAAGATCTTACAAAAAGAAAAACCTAAGTAAGTGATTGGGTCAACACTTTGATGATGATGGCTTTCATCATCAATGAAACAAAAAAGGTTTTGAATTCATTTGTTAAAGAGTTTGGCAGGGCCCAGCACAGGGCTAAATGGCTAACTCCTCCCCTTGCAAGCATTGCAATCCCCTATGGGCAGTTCATGTCCCAGCTGCTTCACTTTCCATCCAGCTCCCTGCCTGTGGCCTGGGAAAGCATTGGAGGATGGCCCAAAGCCTTGGGACTCTGCACCCACATGGAGACTCAGAGAGGCTCCTAGCTCTGGCTTTGGATTGGCTCAGCTCCAGCCTTTGTGGCTGTTAGAGGAGTAAACAAGTGGATGGAAGGTCTTTCTCTCTATGTCTCCATCTCTCCATAAATCTGGTCTGCCTTTCCAATAAAAAATGTCTCCAAAAATAATTTTAAAAAACAGCTGGGCAGTTCCTCTTCATGCTTGCCAAAGTATTAATGCCTGCATCTCATACTAGAGTGTTCACATCCCAGCAGCTTCGTTTTTGATCCATCCTGCCGCTGCTGTGCCTGGGAAGCAGTGAATGACTTCTTGCGGATTTGGGTCATTGCATGGAGGCCCTGGACGGAGTTCCTGATTGCTGGATTCAGCCTGCCCAGCCTTGGCTGTTTCGGATACTTGGGGAGTAAACCAGCAAATGGAAGATCTCTCTGTCACTCTGATGTTGAAATACATGAATAGATCTTTCGTTAAAGTATTCCACATTGGATATTAAATCACATGGTCTCTGTGGCGAAAACAAATATGAAAAATTTTGCGTATTGATAATTCTTTTTTTAATCTTTGCAGTATTTCATTTCCTGGAACCCACGTTGGAACTTTATTTTAAGCAATGATGCCAAAGATCCCAGGATATGTAATTTTGTCCTCTTCCTTATGCAGCCAAGAAAAGATGCCACCTTTACTGTCAATCCAGAGAGACTGGCGATGTCGCTTATATGAAACAGCTGGTGCACGATGGGACACGCTGTTCCTACAAAGACCCGTACAGCATCTGTGTGCGAGGGGAGTGCGTGGTGAGTTCTCTGCTTCCCAAGGCTTCTGCAGTGGCGTGCACTTGTGCTTTCACTGCCATTCCTCTGCACGTCTTGCACTTTCTGCTCTTATCTGTGAAATTCCACCATCATAAATAACGAGTTCACCGGCTAAAATAAATCTAGGAGAAATTGTATTTACCAAAATCAGTCTCTGGTCACTGGCAAAATTAAGATGTAAACACAGTTATCTTACTCTCCAGCCAACTGCCTTTTCTATTGCCTCTTGTTGGAATACCAAAGCTGAATACAATGCATTTGCCATGAATATTTTACCAGCAACCATGTAGTATTCAAATGCAAGAGCTTTTTAATTAAAAAATCCAATGTTAAGAGTATTCTGTCTTTTGTTGGGAATATAACAGAGGTTTCCTTTGATTTTTCTCAATTCCCAACACTAGCGCTCATAGCAGAAGTAATAGAGGAAGAAAAAGACCATTTTTTTCATCGCCATGTTTAATCTTTCTCTTCTCTTTTAATTACGGTTTACTTTCTTGTTCATGTTAATAGTGAGGTTGATTTGCAATTGTCATTGCCTGAAAAATATCAGTTTCCTTTCCAGCCGAGCAAAGGCGAAGCTCTGTGTTCCTTCCTCATTGTTGCCTTAGATTTGCACTCAAGTTTCCCTGGAAGCAGAGTATACAACTTGCTCTTTTTCTTTTGTTTTTTTTTTTTTTTTAACCTGCCAGAGTATCAGGTGCATATGTGTGGTCATTATTTTTCCTTGCCCAATTTCCTGTGTCATTATCCTACACTTATAATCATTTAGATCCCATTACGATACTGTGAAAATGTAAACTCACTTGGGGACTGTAGGTTTCTGAGCCTGTTCTATGCAGACCTTTGACTAATTTTCCCTGGCTTGGCAACACTTGCTCTCCTTGGATTTTAATGTGGTTTTAAATACTGAACTCCTTACCCCTGCGGCACACTTCCTGGCTGTTTGAACCCCTCGGCATTCTAGAAACATCCTTTTACCAAATTTCATCACACATCCTCGCCATAGCTTAAGATTTATTTATTATACAGGCATAGTTACAGAGAGGGGAGAAGGCTTCCATCCATAGGTTCATTCTCTAAAGGTGCTCAAGTGCTGGAGCTCCCAGGGGCCTGGAACTTCACCCGGGTCTCCCACATTGGTGACAGGGGCCCAAACACATGAGCCGTCATTGCTGCCTCCCCAGGTACATCAGCAGAGTACTGGATTAGAAGCAGAGCAGCAGGGATTCAAACTTGTGCTCAGATGGGATGCCAACATTGAGGCAGATGGCTTAAGCTGCAGTGCCACAGGGCGGGTCCCTGCTTCACCAACTTTGAATGATGCCACTAGTATAGGATTCATTCATTCTTGTTCACCATTTTAATGTGGAAGCAACATGGAGGGACAACATCCTCTAGGTTTTTATGTCTCCACATCTGTGTTGAGTATGGCCTTGATGTGAAGACAGCTAATTATGAGGCAAATACATCATTAGACGAGAGATTTCACTCTTACTCCTCATAGTACAAGTCACTGGGTTTCACATTGGTTGTTGAAAAGACTCGGAGGTATTAAAAATCCCGGCCATCACTGTGAAAGGTTGACTGCAATGCTGACTTGGATTTAGCACACCTGTATCAGACACGTTGAATATCTTCTTTCCCCAGAAAGTGGGCTGCGATAAAGAAATCGGCTCCAACAAGGTTGAGGATAAGTGTGGTGTCTGTGGAGGCGACAACTCCCACTGCCGGACTGTGAAGGGCACCTTCACCAGGACCCCCAGGAAGCTTGGTAAGACCCCTGCTCTTATGACCCCAGGCCCTTCTCTAGAACATGCCGTCCGTGGGACTTCATTTATTGCAGTATGTGCTAATGCAACAGATCTGAAAAGTAACCGCCAGTAAATTTTCCTTGACATTAGCGGTTAAGAAATTCTTAAGAGCAAGACAAAATTTCATGAAATCCATTCATAGACTCCATGATAAGAAATTCTCTTAGGTTGAAACAATGTAAAATCAATGTTGATTATGCAAATGACTAAAATCTATGTAATTCTTTATTTTGCATTTTTAATAAATTGCAAAAATTGCATTGATTTTAAATAGATTTGTAAGAATATATAACATAGTTTTATTATTGTCCTAAAAGTAAAGAATTGTATCCTGTTTAGAAACCCACAAATCAAAGTAAATCCTAATTATGAAATCATAAGAATAGAAATTATTTCATATCACTTTACGAGTTTTATATATGACAAAATAGGCAGAGTAAGCCCCTAGGGTATAATTGTTCATATGTGTGAACTGTTGTGCTTGTAACACTATCAGTAAGTTAGATGTATACATGCTTTTCAGAGTCATTGAATGGGGGAAAAAACCACTATTTTCATGTAGTAAATAGTCTGCAACATTGTTTCATAATTGTGATTGCAATATTCATAACAGATTTGGACACATACCTTTGTTGTTGGATTATTTTGAATTTGTAGCAAATAGTATTCAAAGTTTCAGTAAGGATCCGTTCAACAATGTTCCTGGGCATTCAGCATTTTAAAGATACTTATGTGGTGGTATTATCTTGAGGGAATACTTTGTTGCTTCCAAAGCACTTCCAGGATGCTATCTTAGGAGTGACACAAAATGAAGAGAAATAAGGAAATGCAGTTCAATCGTGGTGGCAGCTTTCACTTTTATGGAGGAAAAGAAAAGGCTGGCTTAGTTCTCATCCAAGCTATACCCGAGAAATGACCATCTGCAATGTGTTTCTCTTACGCATTTCCTACCCTGGCTTCTGACTGATATCTGTACTGTCCCTGTGTGATAGAATTTGATTAAAAAGTATAGCTATTTCTGATTATTTAAATAAAGCACACAGTGTTAAAATTATACATATATATCATATTCTAGTTTTGGTGGTTTCCAGTGCCATTTTTCTCCCACATTCTGTGAATTGATGTACCGTGCTTGTTTAATTTACAAGAGCTGTTTTTCTTAAGTGTAGAATAATCAGTGTTTTATTTCCAGAATGAATCAATATAAGGAAAACATTTTTCCTGCAAGCGTTTGTTCTGTATTATGAATAATATAAGGTAGTGATACTGTTTTTTCAGCTTCCTCAGCCATTATGCTAAATCTGCAAGTGCAAAGGAGCATTCGTCAGCCATAGACACTGTTCAGGGATAAGCCAACAGCCATTTCTTTGCACTAATGTTGTCACCTGAGTCATTCATTAGTCTAATTAACCTTTTCCAACAGGGAAACATTTAAGCAAGAGGTGCCATAAAGAACTCACGTTGCTGGAAAATGAAATCTGCAAGTATTCAACTTCAAATCACCTCCATCATTTTGAATTGAATTCATGCTGAGTCTTCATTTTCATTGACTATTAACCATATCTTGGCATTAGCTAACTCTATTATAAATACAGTTTATATAACTTATGGAACATATTTATCATAATAAAATGCATATGATTTATGGAATAGTCAATGAAACAGGAAGACTTTGGGAAACATGAAACCTCAACTAATTAAAGACATTCTATTTAAGGGAAGACGAGAGGCGCTTTTACTTTACCCAAAGGAGCTCGTAACGTTTCTCTTGCCGAAACCAGAGAGGCTAGAAATACGTTGGGTAAGTTGTAGCAAAAGCAGAAAGATGGGCATCCATTACCGGCATCAAGCTGTTTTGCCATACTCAGGCAAACATGGCATGTTACATGTGCTGAATTTGACTAAGGTACTTAACAATTTTGAACCCAAAATTGCTAATCTTAGTAGCTAGGACATCAGTAGTTATTGTGAAAATGTTGGGTGAATCTGTGAACACAGAGATAAACATATACAAATGACAAAAGCCATGCGTTTTATTTTTTCCATCAAGAATTGTGCATTGCTAACTGAATTTGTGTCCATATTCATTCTGTAGTGGATGAATTGGATATATTGCCATGTGCTGGTTGTGCAGAGGAAGTTTGCATATTCTTCCTATTTCATTAATTTGTGATGGAAATAAAATATCTTATTTTCTCTGTTTTAACAATTGACGATTTATAGACATAATCCTAATTCTAAGTGACTTTAAGGTCACTTTTAGGACATGTGATAATATTAAGTCTTATCATACGTGTAGGAATAGGAATTGTACATGATTTTAAAACCCAGAGTAATCATGAATTTTTTAAAAAAATGTGTGACTTATCAGTAACAGTTACCATACATACAGAGACGTTGTAGGACATTGCTTTTTCCAACTGCTTTGCCAAATCTGCAATGTTTTTTTTGAAAAATCCAGTTGGCAACATAGTTTAAAACTCCAGAAATACTTATCATAAGAAAATGACAGCTCTGCACTGACTTTTCTAACTTCTTTAGAACAAGGTATGCTTTTAAATATAAAAAAAATATTTAATAATTACAAGTTGAACTCTCCATGCCTACCATGAAAGTTTTTAAATATATAGACAGATAAAATACATCAAGTTCATCACTTAAATAAACATTCACTAAAAAGTGTCTCCATTTCATAGAGTCGTTTAGGTCCACAGAAGATAAATGAAGAAAAGTTGGTAATAGGATGAACTCCTCTTGCTCCTCAATAAAATGAGGAAGTTGGCTCTAACCTTACGTCAGTGTTATAGCAGCTCTGAAGTTCATTTCCAAAACTGCTTCTTTCCGTTCATGGATGCCCTCTTCTGCATGCAGGAGCAGTGAGAACGTAGTGCTCAACTAACCATGGTTGTTGCTTTTGTTTTCTTCTTTGCATCCTCCAATATTTACTGCACATGCAAAGGGTACCTTAAGATGTTTGATATACCCCCCGGGGCTAGACATGTGCTAATCCAAGAAGACGAGGCTTCTCCTCATGTTCTTGGTAAGTGTTTCTGCCTGTTGGTGTGTGATTACCATGCTTGTGAACATGGAGATGTCAAAGAAGTCATATATGCGTCTATATATGAATATAGACATTCACATATATGTGTACGAATGTATGTGTATTTATATGTGTGCATTTGTGCATATGTATATGCATATGTATAGATGCAGAATGAAAGTTACATATAAATATCTTAACCAAATAATGTGTTTTGATTATTTCTCTTGTTTCGTTGAAACAATAACCATTCCAAAATAGAGCATTTGTTTTTGTGATAAGGTGGGGTTGGATTCATTATCACAAAAGGATAAAGTTCCTTGACAAGTTTGTTTGGTATTTTCATGTTTTGCATTTAAGGGATTGAAAAAAAAGACATGTTGATAAAATGCACTAAATACCAAAAAAAAAAAAAAAAGCTTATCATAGCTATGTTGATAGCTAAGTCCTGATATTCTGACTGACGCCACAGCATATGTTCCCATTTATTGTTATTGCATTGTAATTCTTGGAATAGCAACCACAAATGAATGCTATGATTTAAAGGTAAACTGTCGTAGTGTGCCAAGTTTTTGAAGGGCACATTTTAGCCTGTTTGACTCATTGATTGTAGTTTCCTGGAGATCTGTTTCTTCTTTTGGAGAGAATCTTGGAGAAATGTCACTTTAAGGGATTTAAAGTATGTGTGCAAGAAAAAGCATGATTTTCACATACCCTGTGGCCTGTCAAAAAACACCAGGATTTCTGAAGTAAGACATCAACTCCCAACCTCATGCAGATTTTTTTAACGATTTATTTATTTTTATTGGAAAGGCAGATATACAGAGAGGAGGAGAGACAGAGAGGAAGATCCTCCGTCCGATGGGTCACTTCTCAGATGACCACAATGGTTGGAGCTGAGCCAATCTGAAGCCAGGAGCCAGAAGCTCTTTTGGGTCTCCCATGCAGGTGCAGGGTCCCAAAGCTTTGGGCCATCCTTGACTGCGTTCCCAAGCCACAAGTAGGGAGCTGGATGGGAAGTGGAACTGCCAGGATTAGAATTGGCACCCATATGGGATCCCGGCACGTTCAAGGCGAGGACTTTAACCACTATGCTATCTCACCGGGCCCCATGCAGATTTTTAAAATTTTCATGTACAAATGTAGAAACATGCTTTATAGTTTGTGGGATTTAAATTATATTCTAGCTGGTCTTCAGTCTAACAATCAGCCATGTTTAAACTTCTTTAGTTTTCATCCTACAATTCAGATACTTATGCTTGGAACAATCAAAATCATTTAACAGCTCAGAAGGAATAAATGTTTTTATAGCTAACGTTTCTCCTGTTTGCTGCACATTTTCAGTAATGGTGCCAACTTGAATTTTTAAACTTAATCATCATGTGCTACTAATCAGCTTCAAAATATAAAATGCATTTTACCGAATGTAAGTAGTATGTAATAGATGTTAGATCTATAATACAGTAAGAATTCTTTGGGAGTAAGCAGCTCTTTTTCTAATTATATAATGGATGAAATTTCCTTGGAATTTTACTATCATCTCAATTAAATTGGTGGCCTGAATATTATTTTAATTCTATTAGATGTGTGTACATTTTTGACTAAATTTGAATACGCTGCAAGGAATCAATTACGTTTTATGCCATCTGAGCATGGGTTGTTTATAAGGGGAGGATTACCAGTTCTTTTCAGCATGATCTGACCTTTCCTAGGAAATATACAGGGCGAAGGAGTTAGCAGCTGTTACCCTCTTTGACAATGTTTTCAAATGGGATTATTTGCAAGCATTTTTTTTTTTTTGAGAATCCGCCTGAGAATGCGGATGGAGCATTCTGCAAGCCTCACACAGAAAATGGCAATATTAATAGTCAACTAACACTCATTTAAGTTGCTTCATACTAACACATTCAGTCATGGACTGATAGGCAAAGGCCCTACTTACGCATCTGTATTAAAAAATAAGTAAAATGTAGGCTGGTAACTCATCTTTTCTTCGTATTAGCTATTAAGAACCAGGCTACCGGCCATTACATCCTCAATGGCAAAGGGGAGGAGGCCAAGACCCGGACCTTCATCGACCTTGGTGTGGAGTGGGAGTACAACATTGAGGGCGACATTGAGACGCTTCACACCGACGGGCCCTTGCACGACCCTGTGATCGTCCTGGTAGGTGGTAGTCCTTGGCTCATTAGGAAGTTGGTTAGCTTCTACTTCTGAAATTAATTGATCTGAAAATACGTTTACCTTGAGCACTGAAGATTTAGGCGCTTGTTTTCCGTAATTCCACCTCTCTTTCCCTCTACTCTGCACTGCTGTCAGAATACTTTGTTAGGTGTATGAGAGAGCTTAAAAATGTGGCAAAATGAAAGGTTAAATGTATTTTGGTACAAAAAATTTGGAAAGCCATGCACATGAGGTGCCTTTCCACAAAAGGTTTGTGGGAAAACTATGCTGAAAATGGGTTTCTTTTTTTGTGGGAAAATTAAATTTATCATTTAATTCAATTTTCAGTATGCTTTTTCTTGTACTCTTATATATTATGAAGGGGAATAATACAGTATTTATTATGATTTTATTTTTACTTCAGCAATCAGTTACCTTGTAGAGCTGAGAAATGACAGTCTATGTTATATATTTGCACATGCATTTGTCATTTCTGCTGTTCTTCGTTCTTCCCATCTGGGGTCACATACCTTCTGTACAGAGAACTTTCTGTGGCATTCCTTGTGGTGTGGGTGAGAATTCTCTCAGCTTTGGGTTGCCTAAAAATGGGTGTCACCCTCATTTTTCAAGGGGTTTGAACTATTTCAAGCTAAATTTATATAAAATTATTAGTAGTATTATTGCAAAATTATTAGTAGTATTGTTGCATATGGATGGCAATATGAGTTATGTTCCTGTGTAGTGTTATTCCGTGTAGTAAGCAAACACACACGCAGCCTTGATCTTGCAACTTCTTGGAATGTCGTGTCTGGAAGCAGCGTGCCTGACTAGTTCCGGCAAGGGCGTCTCATGCAGTTGCTGTCAGTTGGGCCACAGTAATCCCAAAGGATGACCAACCGGCTGAGATTTCCCAGGCTTCCCGCCCCGCCCCCAGGGGAGTTAGCAGGACCCAGTTCCTCTTTCCTTGAGTTTGTCCACGTGTCACCTAAGTGTCCTTCTGACACACCTCTGACTTCCAGTATAGGAAATGTTTCAAGTGTTAGAGAAACAGTGTTCCAACGCAGTGGTCACCATCTTTTTCAAACTAATTGTGGACATTTAAAAGTTATTAATTATTTGATGTTACACTTGAGTAGGATTGTGTCATCATTCAGAACCTGGATACAGTGTGCAATGATCAAATCAGGTTAGCATTTCCTTCTCAAAATTTAACCTTCTTTGATTAACATTTAATAGCTTTTCATATTCATAGTTTTGTGTGATCCTGTAATAAATGTATACAGTGTATATTAATCAGTAGTCATTGGCATATTATGTTATAAATTATAGTCACTGTGCTGTGGAACACCAGATCTTATTTTTATAACCATCGTAATGTCTGTTTGTTCCAGCACTGTTTGTTAAAAAGAATGTTCTATCTCCATTAAATTGCCTTTCTATTTTTGTCAGAAATTAATTGTCGTAATGTGTGCGGTTCTGTTTCTGGACACTTGCTCTGTTCCATGGGTTGGATCATTTTTTAGCGGTTATCACTGTTGATGGAAATCCTATTTGAGTTAGAATAACTGGAGACCACAATCTCTGTCATGCTCAAATACAAAACACATTCTTTTCTAGCAACTCCTGTGATGGATTCAAAACCTGACCCTTAGCCACCGTGCCACACTGCCAGAAGGCGCCCAGGGGCAGGTGTGGGCTGGGGATGCAAGAAGCAAGCCTGCTGCGAGGAGGGGGGCACTGCAAACACAGTGTTTTGCCATCACCTTACTTTTCCTTCTCCAAAGGATTGAAACCCCAGGTTTGGAGCCCCGGAGCTTGGGGTAGGGGGTTAGAATTCCTATCAAATTATCCAACCCATGGGACAGAACGGAGACTAAGGGGGCGGAGAAACAAAAGAACAGAAATAATCAGATCACCCCCGCCCACATTGGGTTTAGTATCACTTGATATCTTAAACAAAAGCCATAGCCAAAAGTTTAAAATGCCATTTCCCCCTCCTACAATTGATATGCATCTATGGGTAGATGATAATCAGAATATCTTTCTTTTAAGAGGATTTCCTAAGCCTAAACTAAATTAAAAGGCATAAAAAGGCATATACAAACTGAACAATATCTTCACTGCTTAATATAATACAGAGTATTAAAATTTACTGCATAGATTAGAAAAGAAAAATATATGTAGCAATAAAGCGATGACAGCCATGTCATCAGTAAACAAAGCACAAGTGAGTAACTCCTAGGAAAATTATACTTTACTAGTTAAAGAATAAGCAACAGGTAAAATTCTGGTCTCTGCCCATCCATTTAACAAAGAAGGAAATGATCTGCTGTTTAGTGCCGAATGGAGACTGTTGCATGTATTCTTATAACAGAGTAACAGCTGCTCTGTGACTTCCGTAGGATCAGTCAGCAGTCTGTTAGAGCAGCCATACAAAACGTTTGTGCACTTTAGCTTACCAAGGACATCCAGACATTGCCTCATAGGCCACGTGGGTGGAGGCAAATTCTACCCAATACAAATACACAACACCAAGTGGTCAAATAACCTCTAGTAAATCCAGGATTAAAGGTTATGCTGCCAATTGAAAGTATGTTTTCTTTTTTTTAAAGATTTATTTTTATTATGTTTTTATTGGAAAGGCGGATATACAGAGAGGAGAGACAGAGAGGAAGATCTTCCATCCGATGATTCACTCCCCAAGTGAACGCAACGGCCGATGCTATGCCGATCCGAAGCCAGGAGCCTCTTTCGGGTCTCCCACGGGTGCAGGGTCCCAAAGCTTTGGGCCATCCTGAAGGGAAGTGGGGCCGCCGGGATAGAACCGGCGCCCATATGGGATCCCAGGCGTGCAAAGCGAGGACTTAACCACTTGCGCCACCGCGCCGGGCCCGAAAGTATGTTTTCAAATAGCGTTGACTATCTTGAGGAATGTCCGTGGTGTTCCAAGTGGGGTAAACAAGGCCAGAGAAATGTGGGTCTGTTCATAAGGATGCACAGGGAATATTCTGAATCCATAAAAGTGACTTTGGCTTTCCCCAATTCAGAGTAATTATGAATGACTTTATTGGCTTCGCATTCTTCCTGGACTGTGTGTTTTCTTGATTTAATGGAAACTGAATTATAAAGTTATACTTGATTTTAAAGAATGTACTAAAGAGATAAAGGAAAACTGTAAGAAACCTCATAAACTTATTTTGATAATACAAGCTATTAGTCACCAGTGTGTGGACTTGCCTAGGTTTTTATATTCCAAGGTTTTACGTGTTTGCATTTTTGAATCAATAAGATAGTTCTAGGAACTACTTGAAAAAAATTGCAGTTTCATTAAGAGCAATAATCTAAGGTATTTGTAGTTTTTCATTCAAAGTTTAAAAGCCAGAAGATTTACATATCAGTTCATGTATGTGTTAGATTATTCCTCAGGAGAATGATACTCGCTCAAGCCTCACCTATAAATACATCATCCACGAAGACTCTGTGCCTACAATCAACAGCAACAATGTCATCCAGGAAGAACTAGACACTTTCGAGTGGGCTTTGAAGAGCTGGTCTCAGTGTTCCAAACCCTGCGGCGGAGGTAACAGTTGAACACATTTATTCTATTAAAACATAACGCATAGCAAAGCCAATCTCCCTTCTACTTAAGGACTGTCCATCAAGGAGTCCACAATGTCATCATAAGGTAACTATATTTGAACTGAAATGTCAGTCTCAGCAAAGGACGGAATTCCATTTGTGACGGTGTCCTCCTGCCTGAGTGCTCCAGGTCTTGGTTTCCCTGTGGCGTCACTCATCACTGTGCCTTCAGGTCTTGGTTTCCCTGTGGCGTCACTCATCATTGTGCCTTCAGGTCTTGGTTTCCCTGTGGCGTCACTCATCACTGTGCCTTCCCAAATTCTGCCAAGCCCAACGTTCTTGGGTTCTCCCTCTTCTTCTCCTCTTACCTTTCCCCTCTCTGTACGTTTCCTTTCCTTCTGAGTTCACAATGAAAGAGCTGTTATTTGCATCTGACTGTGGAACTTACTCTGCTCTGTGCCTGGAACTTAGATGCTGCCCTGAATACTATATCGGTGCATGGATATGTCAGTGGCCTATGGACTGATACCATGATTATGTAGATCATGTGACGGTACAAGTGAAGCCCGGGGAAGATAAGTGATTTGGCCAGGACCACAGGATTCAAACTCCAGGAACCTGGCTTCTGACTTCTGAGTCCATGCTGAGTTAGGCTGCCTGTCTACAGTCTCCGCAAAAATCCATGGAGCTGTCCAAGTGGCTTTCAGTGTCTCCCATCTTCTATTCATTTATCCTGAAAAATAAGCACTTTAGTACAAAGCTGTTCCAGACAGGTCAGACAAGGCGAGAGGCTGTCACAGAAATGGCACTGAATAATTGAGAACAAAAACACTGTTAGTGGAAGGAATGCCAGGGTCCGGCATTTATAATCCAAACTCCAAGATGATATTTCTTACGTGATTTTTTGAGGGAGCATTAACAATTTTGGGGTAATTGTTAAAAATGACACGTGTCTGTTAAGGGATGCTCACTTGCTTCGCATCCCCTCTCTTCTGCTGTGCTTTAAACTCTACGTGCTCACAACATTTGTCACATACTCTTAATGTTTGCAACACGTGTTCCTTTCCCATCAGGGTTCCTAGCTGTCTGGCAAGGGGAAAAATGGTGAGCACAACTCCTCTTAACTAGTTGGATAATTTGGATTTTTCTTCTGAATATTTCAGTGAAATTACTTTCAAGTAAATGCAGAATGAGTAGTTGTATATTATTTACTGCTAAAATCCACCTGTTTCCTGATGGATTTTAATTGTTACATTCATTGTTAGTACTCTTGCACCCACCGAAACAATGAATAAATTGAACCACTCAGTGATGGTTAAACCTGAGTGGTTGGAAATTTTACAGCACCACCATCTCTCCACCTCAAAAATATAAGCTGCCCTCCGAGAAAAAAAATCTCTTATCAATTTTGTTTGATGATGGTCAAAGAGACTTGACAACCAAATGCAATATGTGTCCTTTGAAACAATCACTATCAAGGCCATTATGGGGATAGCTAATGAATTACAGCTGTTACCTGTATGAGGCAATAGTATTATGTGTGAAAATTCTTGACTCTGAGAGTTATATTTTGCTACTTTACAAAAATATGTGTATGTTTTGAAGTATTTATGAGTAAAGGGTCTGGATGTCTGTAGCTTTCAGATAGTTCAGCATCATAATGTACTCATGAAAAGGGAGTTTTCCAAAAGTCCATGGAAAGTAGCCAGGTCCAGTTTCCCTGAACTTTTGGAAGAAGCCCCAAGCAGCATGATGGGTTTTCACTAAGTTTGTGGGAAATGCATATTATGAAAACCAAGGCATGGATTTCAGAATTTTTCACAGCAATATATATCTTGTAATTCCATTTCTCCACAAGCTTTCTGAAGTCCCTATGTATGTCTACATATGAGCCATAGTGGGGGGCAGAGTAACAAATGGTTACTCTAGATACAAGGTTTACAAATGTTCCTGTGGGTTTTCCTTGCCAAAATGTTTGTAGGGTTTTTTGAAACATGTTTTTCTCAAAACTATGTATGTTTAGGTATAGATGTACACAGGTATGAAATTCAAAGTGTAAGCCTCCATTAGGAATCCCCTTTGACCTTCAGGATCAATCTATACTCTTGTCTAACAGTCAAGGCTCTCTAGCTCTGATCCTTTGGTCTCATCCACCCCTGCAGCCACCTGCCATTTTCTGAGATCATTTCTGGTTTTTTTTTTTAATTATTCTCATTCCTGTTCGTTTCCTTTACCCAGTACTATTACAAGTTCAAAAATCCATTCAAGAAAATGGTATGCTCTTGCTCCTCGTCCTCTGGCTGTTAGTTCTTTTCCCTCTGTGTTCCTTTGGCGCCCTCTACAGTAAATTATTCATATAGCTCTATAAAATCAGACCATTTATGTATTGCAGTGGTTTTCCTGTTTTACAGTAGGCCATGTTTATTCAACTGTAGTTCATGAACAAGTACACAATTCTTTTGTTTGTCCTAATGGTTAAGATGTCCTCATTCCACACTGGAATGCTTGGGGTCAATGCCTGACTCTCACTCCTTGCTAATACACAGCCTACCATGCAGCAGCTGATACCTCAAGCCCTTCCTGTGGAGAACTGGGTAGTTCCTGGTTCCTGCTTCATTTCAGCCCAGACTGACCACTGTGGGCCTTGATGGGATTAACCTGCGAATGGCAGATCTCTGTCTCTCAAGTCCTTTCTCTTCTGAGGCTAAGAGGAAACCTGTAATGTTTATAAAGTATAGGGGATAAAGAACAACTAACATCTATTGCATTCTGTACCTTACTACACACAAAAATATTTGTGGAATGAGTGATCAAATACAATAATGGCATGAATGTGTGATTACGTTTTAATTATTTTCCAGGTTTTCAGTACACTAAATACGGATGCCGCAGGAAAAGTGATAATAAAATGGTTCATCGAAGTTTCTGTGAAGCCAACAAGAAACCGAAACCTATTAGACGTATCTGCAACATCCAAGAATGCACACATCCACTGTAAGCATTATCATGCTCTGAGGTCAGCGAAGGGGTTTGCACGTCTTCAGCTCCCTTTACTTTGAGTTTATTTTTAGTCAACCCTCTTATGCAATTCATGGAGATTACATAGCTGTCGCCCCCTGCTTTTCACTGCAGTCTTGCTCGACAAACAGTCTGTTTATTGCTTTGAGCAGAACTTCCAGAAGTGATATAAATGCTTTGACTGATATTGATATCCAAGATTTGTACCAGGGCATCTAGAGAAAAAAACAGAACATTAAGTTTATTCTGGTGCAAAACCTTTTTCAGAATGTGCACGTCATGAGCTTTTGAAAGTGCTTTCTTATTTTTTTTAAAGATTTATTTTATTTTTATTGGAAAGTCAGATATACAGAGAGGAGGAGAGACAGAGAGGAAGATCTTCCGTCCGATGATCACTCCCCAAGTGAGCACAACTGCCGGTGCTGTGCCAATCCGAAGCCAGGAACTTCCTTCGGGTCCCCCACGTGGGTGTAGGAACCCAAGGCTTTGGGCCATCCTTGACTGCTTTCCCAGGCCACAAGCAGGGAGCTGGATGGAAAGTGGAACTGCCGGGGTTAGAACCAGTGCCCATATGGGATCCCCGCGCGTTCAAGGCGAGGACTTTAGCTGTTAGGCCACCGCGCTGGGCCCTGTACTTTATTTTAACATGTATCTCTCTTGATAGTTGTCAGTTTCTTGAAAATCATAAGTTAAATTGATACCTTAAAAATATAGCTTAAAAGCAAAATAGAGAAAACATTCTAAAATTTACACTATAGACAAACATTTCATGCTCAACTAAAGTGTTCAGCACAAAAAAGTAAAAACACTCTAGTTGAACAGAAAAATAGGCAAGGGTTATAAACAATGAGGTGGAAATGTTCAACTTTAAGTTTTAAAAGATTCAAACAGTCATTAAAAGGAATAGCAATATATTAGTATTAGCGATTTGACAATGATTTAAAACAGAATTGCCAGCAAAACTGGTACAGGCATTTGTTTTTAGGTGTTTTTTTTTTTTAATTTTACCTTCCACATGCAAGTGAGAACATGCGGTATTTTCTGTTTGTCCTGCTGATTTTAGCCACAGCTGCAGATCTCCAGTTTCCCCCGCAAATCCTCTTCCTGAGTGCCAGTATCCTCTAAGTACTAAGCGCTCATCTTGGTGGTGACAGAGTCCTCAGAGAACCAGCTCCGTGGTCCTGCTGCGGCTGCAGCTCAGCAGAGCTTTCCTCCTGGGGCGTCTTCCCCCGTCCTCCGCCATGCCCACTGCCTGCTTCTTACTGTAGGCTGCCTCCTGTGCCCTGCATTGGTTGTATCCTGAATTCTTGGTTTAGTGATTTGTTCTTGGAGATGCTGTCTTCCAACAACTTCATGAAAAGATACAATGTAAATTTGGGTAAGAAATTGTTAAAGATGAAGTATTTAGATTGTTGTAAGATGTCCTTTACTCATGCCTGGGTTGTTTGAAGACACACACACACTTGCATAGATAATTCTAAACTAAACTTTCCCCAGGAGTTTGTTTCTCGTTGTTCTCTCCTTCCCCAGGCTGTGGCATGGCTGTTGCGAAGCATGCTGTCCTTCCGAGTCTCAGTGCTACTAGATGAGCTGTTTTTGCTCTCCCCCGCCTCTTTTTAATCCTATCTTATTTGTTAGCCTTAAACCTTATTTTTGACTGGACTCTGATTTAACAGTAGATGCTCTCAGAGAAGACAACCTATGACTCTTGGCAATCTGTTCCTGGTGTTGTTTTCTTTGGCCTCACTCATTCTTTTGGCCAAAAGTTTAGCATATTCTGCAGAATAAGAATATCCTTATTCTTCCTAATCTGCTGTTTTTTTAGAGCAATGTGCTGGCGTTTGTGTTGAAGGACTTGTGGAGTAACAAGACACTAAATCTTAGGTGTCTTGGTCCTGGGCTTCTTAGATTCTTGGTTTAGGGGCTTTCTTGGAACTTATGGCATACACGAGCTTTTTTACAGAAACTGAAATGTTTGTGGATTCTTCTGGCTCTTTGAGAACCCCGGTGACGAGGCATCATGGGATCAGTCAGTCCAGGAATAGCTTTCTCTCCTTTTTTTGTAATATGTTGAGAACATTCAGGTTGGCATCAGCAGTGCAGCCCTGAACTAAATTGTGCTTGCTCTCTGCAGTGCTCCTTGATCTGTAACAGGAGTCCCCTCACTCAGCAGCAGGCAGACCCGGTCATTGGTCAAGAGAGAGTAGGGCCTCTGTGCCATGGTGCCTGGCAAGGGATCAGCTGCTTCAGGGTGAAGCCGATTCTCACCTTCCCAGCCACTGGCTGCCAAAATCTCATCGAAGTGGACACTGCAGTCTTGATGCCGAGTTCATTCATGGCAGATATTTCTGCTCTCGCATGCATGTTACCTTCCCTCTCCAGCAGGACCAGGAGGACCGATGAGAAGAGCCGAGTTGTCTAAGCAAGGCAAGTGTGTCAGACAGTCCTCACAACAGCTGCAGAAATAAGTCCTCTCAGTTGGAATCTTAAAACATAAGCCAAGTTTCCCCCCCACAGAATCAAGCAGCAGCACCCAGCCTGTGTCGGCAAGCTGCAGATCACTTTTTAATTTACTTTCAGATGTTTAGCACCGGTCGTCACTATATCTAGCAGCTGATGCTGCTTTTGAAAAACCAGCTTTACCCTTGAACTTAACAGGGCAATCTTAAATGTTTCAGCAATTCTCAGACTTTGTGAATCGCTTTCTGAGAGGGTAGGGAGAAGGTGACAGGGTCAGTGAGAGGCAGGAAGTAGTAGGGTGTTGACAGCCGAGTGTAGGGCTTGATGGTGTCAGAGGCACACGCCTTTCTGACCCTGCTTCCAGAGGGCAGCTGCCAAGCCCTCAGAGAGAACATACGGGCTGCACACCCCAATGACAATGTTGGCTTTCAACTCTCCACCCCCGACAGCTGGGTAGCAGAGGCGTGGGAACACTGCACCAAAACCTGCGGGAGTTCGGGCTATCAGCTCCGCACCGTGCGCTGCCTGCAGCCACTCCAGGATGGCACCAACCGCTCGGTGCACAGCAAGTTCTGTGTAGGGGAACGTCCCGAGAGCCGCCGGCCCTGTAACAGAGTGCCATGTCCGGCCCAGTGGAAGACGGGGCCGTGGAATGAGGTGGGTGTGTAAGGCGTGTGTGGCCTATTTCAATATAGCATGACTTTTGGGTAAACTTTGTGTGGACTCAGAAACCATGTCACATTTTGGTAGTCACCTGCCATAGTTAGGGCAAATGGTATTTGTGTTTAAAGATAAGAAGTAAGAACAAGCCAAGCTTGGGTGTTCTGTGATAGAGAGGAGTACGAAAGATGACTGATGTATGTGATAGCGTGGTAAACTTCACTGTTGCAATGGGAGGTATTCTAACCCCTTAATACTGAATGCAAATGCCGCCTCCTGGAACAGCCCTAGCTCCCCTAGTCCTTTTTTGTTGCAACAGTTTGACTGTTGCAGACACCCCAGTCCTGTCAGAGCTGCCAACCTACTTTCAGGCTAGCATGTCCTTGCCCCTTTCCCTGTAGCATCTTACCTACCTTGCTGCTCATCTCCAAGGTTCCTAGCCCCTTGCAGGTGCTGCCTAGCCTGCCCATCCCTGCCCAACCCTGCCCAACCCTGCCCATCCCTGCCCGTGCCTCCTCTTCACCTGAAAGGCAGGACAGCTGCCTATAGTGAGGTGCTGGAGACAGGCCCCTGACTCCTGCCTTACAGGCTGTGCTTGGAGCAAGTGTACCCAAGTTCTCAAAACCCGCTGCCCCTGCTCCCCCAGACCCAGCATGTGCCTGGATGCTGTTATGATATTAGTTTGGTCACTTGCTAGCTCGGCACATTGTTACTTGTGTTTCTTAGTATTTCTAAAAACTAAAAGTAAAAGATTATGGAGTCATAGGTGACAGGTTTATAGGAGAATAAAGCATCAAAAAGTAAGGAATGAAGGAAGAATCAGAGGGAGGCAAGTGAAGGTCACCTACCAGGTGGGTCCTGTCCCATTTCTCTTCTAAGCCCAGAACCAGTGTCCATTCTCTGTCTGTCTGTGGTTTTAGAATAGGAAGTCTCTTCCTGATACTCATTTCTCTACAGACTTACAAAGAGATCAATCGAGACGGCAGGTCCATAAGTCCTGCCATCTGAAACAGTGATGGATTGCAAGTCAGTACTGTGCATGCGCCTTCTCCTTGTCCCCCACTGCCCGGCGCCTGATGCCCCACAGCTCACTGTTTCTAGGAACTTGCAGTGCCATGCAAGCTAGGTGCACATGCATTCTTCTGCATTGCCAGTGGTTTCCCTGGGCTGAGGCAGCTTTCCTGCTGGGGCTCCTTCCCGGGCAGGGAAATGGTAGAGTCAGCAGTCAGCCCAGGACCCTGTCTGCAGAGCCAGCAGGTGTGTGCCTCTAACCACAGCCTCTCTTTGCAGTGCTCAGTGACCTGCGGGGAAGGGACGGAGGTGCGACAGGTCATCTGCAGGGCCGCGGACCACTGTGACGGTGCCAAGCCCGAGTCGGTGAGACCCTGCCAGCTGCCCCCCTGTAACGGTACGTGTGCTGTTCCTGCATTTCAGTGCTCTGGCCATGTTGTTACACTTCCAAAAGCACAATCTAATGGCAGCAGTAGCTGTGGAATTTATATTCGCTATCAGGAAATTGGCCGTGGAAAATGCCCTTTGAGAACCACCCTAATCGGGTTCTTTCAAAACACACTGGGACAGAGACCCCGAGCATTCAGCCGTCAGCCCAGCCCTCCTGTGCGGCAGTGGTTGTGGAGGGCTGAGTGAGTCCTATGGGATACACATTAGCCTCGATAAGTGTCCTGTTCCTTAACTGCAAAACAGTACAGAGTGGGTTCAAATATTTCACTAAAATCACAAGAGTTTACAGTTTTGACATGTGCAGAGTTGATGTCACTCAGTTCCAAAGCTCTTTCTGGTAACTGTCCCCACTTACACAGCCACGCACACAGCTGCTGGCCTTTAGCACTGGGCTGTCAGCCGAAGGAAGAGCCAGTGCAGAGTGTAATACACATGGGTTTGCTATTTTAGAAATATTTTTATTAACATATAAGAGAACTGGTTTCATGTATTTCCAAGACTGAGTTCTAGGAACTTCACTTCCCCTTTTTTTCTTAATTCTTGTGTTAATATAGATTCAATTTCCTTTATAACCACAGACTAATACTGTACTAAATACAGTGTTCAACAAAAAGTAAAACGTATCACGGTTCCATAGGAATATAGGCAGTTCCCACTTCACATTGGCTTATATATAAGTATATATACTGTATATTAGCTAACACATATCAGAAAAAAATAGTGTTTTGGAATCTGGCTTAATTCACTCAGCCGAATGGTACCCACGTAGATGCATTTTGCTGCAGGAGACCGTGTTCTTTGTGGCTGAGTTGCATGCCATTGTTCATACACATATGTCACATTTGCTTTAGTCATCAGATGATGGCTTCTGTGTTGATTCCGTATGGCCTTTGGGCTATGAATAAGGGGGTGCTGGTCACTCTTTGATATGCTGTTTTAAAACACAAAATCCTTTGCATCTGTTCTGTTGCCAGCTGTTCTTCATCTTGTCTCCAATTGTGCTCCTCTCATTTCTAATGTCCTGCTCATTGTCTCTTGACTTGTTTTTACTATCATTTGTCACTTTCTGTGACCAAAACACATGACTCTCCCTCCCTTGGTCTCTGCCTATGTCTTCAACTGCATAATTTGTAACAGAAACATTGCACTCTAAGAATGGAGGTAAGGAGATCCAAGATGAAGGTGTCCACGGAGTCGGTGCCTGAGGATGGGATTCATAGATGGTGCCTTGCCCCCTTCAGGCGAATGAGTCCCGGGAGAATTGCCATCATGTGAGAACTGCCTGCCCATTTCCAAGGGTACAAATTCTAAAGGACACAACTCATGCCCAATTCACTACCCAAAGGCCTCCACCTTCTAGTTACAATCACTTTGAATGGCACATATATTCAAATCACAGCTCCCGCCTTCTTTCTTCCTGGCCTGTCCATGCCTTTCCCCAGCGACATTCCTTTTCATTACAGTTCTCTTAAATCTATACCTAATGCAAGCTACCAACATTGTTTGGACAAACTGGGAAAACGCACAACTAAATACAAGTTGCAGTTTCAGTCGTGTGGCCTGAAATATCAACATAAGGCATTGATTAAATATTAATACCTGCTAAGTGATACAATTTTCCACAGGAAAACGTTTTATAAAAAGTTTCTTTAAAATTTGTTTTTTTTTAAATGCCAGATTGCACATCTTTAAACTTGCAAATAATTTCATTATAAAAATTCATTTGAAATGTGTGGTAGCAAAACCAAGCATGGCCATGAGGGGGAGACATATGACTTTTGCCTGTGGGAAGCTATAGTTAAAGTCCACCACCCAAAGCTATGGCCAAAAGAATACCAGAGAGCAAAACCAACTGTGACAGTGGTATTTTATTCTGCGTAGCTGCTAGAACACTACGTTTCTGCAAATGTATGCGAAAACGAGCAAGAATTGGCCTGCTTTTCTTCTCTGAGGCTGAAGCAAGCCCAGGTGCAGCGGAGGCATCCTGGCTGCCCTGGTGGTGCCACATTCCTTCCAGCTGCTTCACTGCTCTGAATGCCAACCCCAGGAGTTTTAGCAAGGTCACATATTTTACTGTGTTTCAATTAAATAGGTAATACTTCCCATATGCTCTCATACACTAACCTGAAGTGCTCCAAAATGTTAAAAAAATTTTGAATTTTGAGTTTCAGAGCATTTTGGACTTTACCCAGTTGAGATTCCTTAATCTTAAAATATAAAGTTTATGAATTAATCCCAAATTCAATACGCCACCACTTCCAGACAGTTGAGTGTGGGGATACTAAAACTGTCAACACCAGATGGTTTTCTGAGACCGTGAGGGGGGCCTTTTCCTTGAGCTTTTATAAGGAGGTTGGAATGGGGAAAGACAACTAAAATTTTTCTCAAATGATTGATTTTGTCATCTGTCTCCAAATTTTGATTCTACTGTTCACACCTGTTACCCACCTGTAGGCAGATAGTAAACATGTTCCTCTGCTCTTTTTTTGAACTCCTCCGCACAGACTCCCAGCCTCTCCTTGCAGAGCAGGCTCCGCCGTGACGAAGAGCTCACGTGTCCACACAGGAGACTCGTGGCTGGACTCTTTCCTAACACAGAGGAGGTCTCACATGCACGCCAGTCCTCGCAACAGGACTGTAAAGGATGGGGAGTCAGGGGTTAAATCCAGAATCAAGCCAGAGCCTCTCATCCAACAGAGGGAAAAGACATTTCCTTATTTTAAGAAACAAGCATAGAAAAAGTAATTCATAAATAATGGGGAGTTGATACTTGAAATGAACTTGACATCTAAGGTGAAATGCATTAATGTAACTCCCCCACATGCACTGCATAGCTAGATGATGGCCCTACCTCATAGAAAATATTCAGACACATTATAGTATTTAACAGACCTACAAAGGTCAGGCTCGTACAAGGCAGTCCTGATTTGGGAAGCGGACGTAATCTTAGAACTCTGACAAAGCTGGTTATTTTAGCCCATTACCACCATCACCTGGCCCGTCTCTGCTTGCAGTTCTCAAACTTTAGAAAAAGTATCCGCCAGTGTCTTTGGCAAGCTCGTACTAGCTTTCTTACCTCCATAATGGTATTGCCCAATAATACATCTTAATTTCCAGTGACTGTATTTAAAAAACAATTCCACAATTTATAGGTCTTGGTGTTTATTAGTTGGCTGTGGATCTGGCTTGTGCTGTTGCATAGCCCTGGAGCTAGTCTGCACACTGGCACTGCAAGGGAGCAGCAGTTCCTGGCTGCACTCCACCGGCGTGCCCTGGCATGACTCAACAGCCCGATGTACTCAGTGTGTGGATTTTCTGAAGTCTTATTCCTATAATCTCCAACTGATAAGGTTTTAAAATCCCATCTCTAGATGCTCAAATATCAGGTGCTTTCTGGGGGCTAGGTTAGGTGAGTACCCTTCAAACATCTTCTGGTCATCTCCATGAAATATAAATCGGCATATCTTACCTAAGTTTGTGTTTTCAGATCACGTGAGAACAGTCCTTGATATATATAAAGCTGTTGTATTCATGTTTCAGTAGAAGTTCTGAATCAAAATTGCATTTTCCCTTTTGTTAATATTCCAATGAATCCTCGGTAATCTGCCTTTATTTTAAATTTAATGTAGATGGTACTCTATTGAAAAGGCAGAAAAAGCACAAAAGAGTAAAAAAAAAAACAATTTTGTAGTCAATTATATGCTGTTGTCTCATTTTAAAGTCAGGTGATAGGTTCCTGCTGGGCAGACAGAAAATCACTCCTGAAGACTTCTCAGGAAACATGGAAATGGCAATGAGTGAACAGTTGTTCCCCATATCCACAGAGGTTTGGACCCCGAGTCCCCCTCACAAACACAAATATTCAGATCATCAAGTCCCTTATGTAAAATGGCATATTTGCATATAACTCATGATTCCTGCCTTTTAAATGCTATGCAAATAATCCTTTTGCAGTATATCACAGTCTGCACTTTTTCAAAATATTTTCAGTCCACAGTTGCATCCATGTGGGCAGAACCCATGACAACGCAAGGTCCAGCTGTGCTTTTTAAATAAGGAGCTACATCTCATTCAGTATAACCATGCTAACACAAACATTCATGTAGATAACCTCCTTGTGCCCAACTTCACCAAAACTCATTGTCTATGCATTAACCACGTGAATTTCTTGCCTTTTTAAATTTGTGCAGATGAGCCATGCTTGGGAGACAAGTCCATCTTCTGTCAAATGGAGGTTCTGGCTCGGTACTGCTCCATACCCGGTTACAACAAGCTATGCTGTGAGTCGTGTAGCAAGCGTAGCAGCACCCTGCCCCCACCGTACCTTGTGGAAGCTGCAGAAACTGGAGAGGATACTATCTTGAGTCCTAGTGACCTCCCTCCATCTCTAGTGATGCCCACATCTTTGGTTCCTTACTATTCCGAGAAGAGGTCTTTGACTAGCTCCTCTTTCGTGGGTGGTCCAAACATCTATGCTGCTTTCAGGCCAAGCAGGAAACCTGACAGTGCTCGCTCACCCCAGAAGAGAGCTCAGGCAGCAGGAAGAGAGGTGCTGAGGCTGGGTGCAGGGCCATCCTCTTCTCCCACCCCCAGCGGCCCCCTCACTTCCGCCTCACAGTTGGCTGCTGCTCCTCTCATCAGAGTCAGTAATTCAATAGGTGCTTCATCTCAGTCAAGAACCTCAAAGAAAGAGGAAAAGATGGTGAATAAGAGACATCCCGTAAAGCCTACCAACTTAGAAAGATGAGAAAGGAAAGCTGAAAGGCCTGAAGCCAGAGGGAACGTTGGACCACCTCCCTCTCCCCATGGTGCATACAGCTTGCCGAGTGTGAAGTCTCCATCAGCCATCAACTCAGTTCATCTCCAAATGGAAGAACAAAAGTGCTGCTTCACTTTGGAGCCACTTTCATCCTCCTCATGTTCTGCCTTGTTTACCAGGAGTCCTTGGAAGAAAGCACCAAAGATTATCCACAGAAGGAAAGTTGTGAAGTATGTTGGTCATTCTCTAGAGCAGAAAAGGGACCCAAATCATTTGTGCATACCAACTGATTTTCTGTTTGAAAAAAAGGTTACGGTGAAAATAAACAGATGCCATGGTTTACACTTTAACCAGAAATTTTGGAAATGGAGCAAAGAATTCTTAGACTTGTATTCCTATTTATCTATATTAGAAATATTGTATGGGCAAATTTGCAGCTATTGTGTAAATACTGTATATTGCAGAAATCAGTATTATTTTAAGAGATGTGTTCTCAAATGATTGTTTACTATGTTACATTTCTGGATGTTCTAGGTGCCTGTCATTGAGTATTGCCTTATTTGACATTCCATAGTTTGATTTTCAAAGCAGAATGTTATGAAAAAGTTAGAATTATAGTTACTTATAATACAAAGGAGTTCATTGTATGGTTTCGTTGAATCAACAATATGATACTTAAATTATAGTGTTTTTAAAGCTTCAGCTATAAAGCTATCAGCTTATCTATTTTCTATCTTTATTATTAAAAGGGATAAAGTTGGCATCTTGGTGCGCTATTGGCAACAGGGAACAGTTAAGGAACCGGTTCAAGAAAATAGATGCCGTTGAGGTATTCGTATGCTCTTATGGTGTTCTGTTGTTTCCCCTTTGTTGGCAAATACAGAGTTTCACTCCATGTACTGTAATAATAGATGTTTTGGGGTTAATTTGTAAGTTGATGACTTAGAAAAAAAATCATTGAACTAGAATTGACACTCGAACTTATTGGTGCTCTGGAAGCAGTTTCCAGCAAGCATTTGTCAGTGGTTAGGATATTTATTTTCTGCATGGTTCATATCCACATGTTCAAAACCACAGTGCATCTGACTGCAATCATATGCTCGTAATTTATGTCAGTGATTACCTAGCTCACACTGAAGCCAGGAATGCTCCCAGCAGGGAGCAGATGTAAAGTACTTGTATATAGAATTCAGAACCTAAGATATTTATTAAAAGTTGAATTTCTTGACAGTATTTTTGTGTGCTAAATATTTACACTAATATTGATGCCCTATTATGGTAAACTAGAGAGACTTGTTCTGTTCATGGAGGAGAAATTGAAGGCAGGTACGAAAGCTATCCCCAAGGCCTGAAACTGAACACATCTGAGGCTACACAGTTTGAAAAATAGTTAATACGAAGTGGATGACTCGTCCCCCTTCACGGAAATATGAACTTCTGTTTAATAAAATAGTAAATTAGAAATATTTTTGAAGCACAGAAAAGAGGTAAATATTATCAAGATGGTGCTTTTGCAGTCAGTACCTGAACTGTCAAAAATTATTATACTGGGGAGTCAGATATAAATCTTTTCAAAGCACAGAATGCAGAAGGACCTTTGTCTTGCTGCCATTTTAAGCGATCAGCCGAAGCCATTGATTATACCTCTGAAGAATCGCTGCTACTTTCTGCAAGAATTTTGAAGGTCAAACAAATGAGGCAAATTCAAGGCAGTAAAAACAATTGCAGAGCCTTAAGTACAGGTTCTTTGTAGCCTACCAATATTCCTAGAATGAAATTCTCTCTAGTTTACATGGGTGCGTATTCCTCTGTTTGCAGGGAAGTGTCAAAATGTCACACACATACAACTCCCATAAAGCTGTGCATATTCATCATATTTCCAACCTTTGAGCTTTTCTGCTCAGCTATATATTTCTTCCCGTGTTCACTACTGATGCTGTTGTTGTATTGGGAGCATGTAGAATAAAATCATTCACAAATCTGGCTCAATCTAGATTTTATCATCAGATTTGTCACAAAGGAATGACCACAAGTCCTTTTCATGGAGAAATTTAAAATGACATTAATCCATCTGCATCTTGCACTTTGAGACTCAAATGAAGTGGTTCCATTTCCTACTTTCATCTCATGGTATGCCATACTATTTTTAAAAGTAAAAACTAAAATTAGAGTTGTGTGTGGGGGGGTGATTTTCTGCTCAGATATGTCCCCTGGAACTTTGAAGAAAAAAAGTCTGGCACCACCTCCAATAATTAGGACCAAGGGGAGCTTCTGTTCTTACAAAAACATGCAATCTCAGTGACTTTTAGAAGAATTTGACACACAAACATACAAATCGCCACTCACGACTCAGATGTTGGGGAGGAGGGAACATCTCAAGGGAAGCCCATCTTTTAGGCAGTGGAGTGACATGAGAGCATGGTCCCTGCCACTTTGAACTGCAAAGGCAGACACGGCTCAGGTCCAACCCCACCAATCACGGCCCCACCTGCACGCCTTGGGTAACATCACAACATCACCACTTACTCATCTGTAAAGACTGGAGGCAGACCTGCCATATATCATTGCATGACATAAATGTAACTGTTGGCACAGGGACACACCAGCTCACAACTGTCAGGTAGTAAGGAAGTCACAGCGCTCATCATCCTCATTTTCCTTATGTAAGTGACTCTTACCTTTACTTCAGGCTAGGTGCTGCTCCAGTACCTGGTTTGGGGAATCCTAGAATCAATTTGAGTTGGAAATAGAAATCCCTAAAAATAATCTATAGTCAGTAGCTTTGAAGAATTTTAGTTAATTATGCTTTACTTTCCTCTAGGAAATAGTCAAAGTTAGTCAAAGTAATGCAGCAATGCCCCAAGCTGTTAAAAAAAAGATGAAACTACTTAATCTGAAATCAAATGGCAAGGCCACCCTCAGCGTGCACAAACATGATCAGCACGTCAACTAAGACCAGAAACATTCTAATTGGAACTAGATATTTTTAGATAATTGACCTGGAATCAAAGATAAAATTTAGGAATCCATGAATATACTACTTTCCAAGCAACGGAAAGATAATTAGAAGTTATGAAGTAGATATGCAAAGTGCAAATTCTAAAACCAAGAACGTGTAATTTACTGAAAAGCTATTGTATTTATCTACCACTATCCTTCTAAATTACCCCTTTCCCCTAATACTTGGGAAGCTGTGTAAAACATTGCCTGATGTCTTGCTGATTGTACCCCCGTTGCCTCTGTAAAAATTGTCCATTTGAACAATAGCTATTTTCCACTCAATCCCCATTTTCAAACAAATTGTCAACTAAAGAGAATTTTTTAGGTGTGGGTAAGAGGGAGGAGTTTGTGGATTAATTTGCCGGAAAGTTTCAAAATATTATTTCAGGAAAGAGAACAGTCACACTGAAGGGTCCCCTAACTCAGTCAGTGCTGCTCTGCTATCCTATGGGATCAGTACAGACACTTAAACCACGTTAACAAAGCCCTTCTATGGTCCTCTATGGGACAGACAACGAGAGCAAAAATACAAATATATGCACACAAAAGAACAGTTCAGGAGATGACTGAGGCGAAAGCAAACTTTCTCCCAGGGTGGACAGAGGATCTGCTTTCTGCTTCTGTGACAGAGGAGTGCTGATCACTGCACATAGTCATGGTGGCACAAGGCAGCGCGGGCACCAAGGTCAGACTGTTGCTTGATGGCCTGGTCCCTGCAAGGCGAGTGCTGCTTCGTGTTGCTCAGCCTGTTCTTTTTAAACTATAAAATGATGGAGTGGATGGCACACCTTCATGGGACTGTTTAAGCCAAATCTCTTCCAGAACACAGAAGTGATCCACGCAGTGCTTTACAGGCATTGCATCTTCACTGAAGGTCTGAGATTGTGTTCACTAGAAGTCTATTTCTGAACAGATTTATCTTTTTATGGATCCACAGACCTCGAAGATGACATTTGATCATTTTCAACTAAGATGACAATATGCACAATGTCCCTCTGCCTACAGGGTTCTCTGTATGTCCAAATCAGAACTCCAGGAACTGTGACGGTGAAGTCCCTTTTGTTGGCCACCTCCTCCTCTATCTGCTGATTTCACAGGACCAGAAAATAGCTAGTGTAGATCCAGACAGGATCTTTAGATGAAATTGAACCTTACCTTTCTTCACTCTAAAGGCATTGAGTTAGGACTCAAAGGTTACTTTTTCAAAATCTCATTTCCGAACTTGCACGTAACTGGGATTGGTTTGTGGTTAGTACTCCAACAACCTCCACTTTTCCTTCTGTATCTGTGATTCTTCTCTGTGGTATAACAGAAATGCACAGCCCCTGAGTGTGTGACCTTGCACAAGTGAGCTGAGAGGTGCACTCAGAGAAAATCCAAAGGTGTGTCAGTGAAGTTCTTTGCACTCCACCACACTGCTCAGCCATGTCTCCTGCTGCAGTGAGTCTCATGTCACTAGCCATTAAGAAGTTTTGTCTAGATGTTGAGGTGTAACATTCTGGTTTCTTTGTTAGGTATTTTTAAGAATGGTTTTTTATGTGCCTGGTTTGGCATGGTGCTTGAAGATGTCAATACAGCTTGGGAAAGAGTGCTTTAATATCTGTAATGTCCCAACTTGGAGATCAGTGTGTCAGAAGCAGTAGCTACCTTAATGCTGCCTTTGATCTGGATTTTCACGATTCTTAGAAATTCTCTTGAAGGATGGAGATGACCTGCGTGGTCCCTTTAGTCTCAGAACCTGTTACTTGATTTTATACCATCCATACCTGTGGTTCTCACCATTTCTAGTTTACTTTCCTACAGAATTCCTAAACTTACAAGTATGCTCAGGTCTACCTCACTGTCGAAGGGTAGATCCAATTTGTACTGAACTGTGCTTCTCTCTCACTTCTCACTTTCTGATTCCCTACACCACCTAAGTTCTCTAAGGAGAATCCAAGCATTACTCCCGCTCCTCTCTTCTCCCTGCCAGAGTTCATTCTTGAAGCTCATGGCTAACGCGTTGGCTGTGCCAAAAACTCAGCAGAGGAGACTCTCTCAGAGGCCATTTGCAATGACTACTTCACAGTGAAAATCTTTTATGGGATTCAATGACTTTTAATCTCTTTGCCAACCACCATTCTAAATGTGTTGATTGCAATAATGAGCAAAATAGTGAAATTGCCTACCATACTTCTGGAACTTGTGGTGGAGGAAGCAATCCATTATACTTAGAGTAGAACTCAAAGCGACACTGAAGACACAAAAGGAGATAGCGAAATTCTCGATAATCTTTGGAGAAGCACAAGAAGAAGGAGCAGTTAATTCAAGTTTTCAAGATAAAGTAATACCTGGGGAATTTAAAAAGCAGCAACAAAGACACTAAAAAGGATAAGTGTTTTAGTTCATAAATGATAACAACAGGGAGGTAACATGTTGGTATATTAGTTTGTTCCACAAATCTCCTTAAATAAAAAACCAGAAAAAAATACCACAAAGAACTAAAGACCAATATCCCTGATGGACATGGATGCAAAAGTCCTCAAAAGATGCCAACTAATGGCAATAGCACATCAAGAGAAAACCATCCACCTGGACCAAGTAGGATTTATCTCAGGGATGCAGGAATGGTTTAACATATGCAAACAAAAGGAGACATATCACATTAAAAAAATAAACATTACCACAATAGGTGGAGATAAAGTATTTGATAAATTATCCTTTAATAATAATTTCCTTAAGCAAATTTGGAATAAAAGGAGCATTCCTCAAACAAGGAATAACATCTCTTGCTATGTTACATAGCAAGAGCCAGCATTGTATTGAATGGGGAAGACTGAAAGTAGTTCCATTAAGATCTAAAGCGAGACACGTATGTCAACTTTCTCCATCACTATTCAGCATAGTTCTGAAAATTGTTACCAGGACCATTAGGAAACAAAAAGAAATCAAAGAGACACAAATTGGATTACAAAGCAGAGGAAGTCAAATTATCCCTGTTGTAGCTGATATAATCCTATGACTATGCAAGCCAAAAGACTACACTGCTAGAACTCATTAGTAAGTTTGATGAAGTTGCAGGTTATTAAATTAGCACACAAAAATCAACAGATTTTATCATTGGGGAAGAATTTATAATATGACTACCATTCACAATAGCTACAAAAATCTAAGTACCTTGGAACAAATTTGATCAAGAATATGAAATTTTCCTACAGTGAAAGTTGAAAAATATTAGGAACTAGGTAAAACAAACCAAAAAATGAAAAAATCCTTCCATGTTCATGAATTGGAAGAATTATAAAAATGCCCTCAACACCCAGAGCAATTTTCAGATTCAGTGAGATCCTGATCAAAATACCAAGGACGTTTTCCTCAGATCTAGGAAAAAAAAAATCTAAATTCACAAAGAGACCAGAATAATGAAGTAATCCTGGGAAAAATGCCAGAGGCAACAGATATTCAGGTTTTGAGACACGGTCCAGGGCAGTTATAATCACAATGGTATGAAACAGCAGAGTGCTGACCCATCTCTTAGCTTTTCCTCAACACAATAATAAACCATTCTTTTTAAGAATCCATGTGTTCAGAATGCACCATGAGGATAAACTCAAAGCCAGTAGATCAGCAACAAATTCCATTTGCAAATTCCATTCTTTTCCCACATGGAGCATTTCTGTGTTCTGGGGAGAAGCACATGGAAATGACTGAGGCAGCCATTACCCCGTTTACCACACAGCTCTCAGTCAAATCTTGAAGAAATCTGGTTTACCCTAATATACACAAAATATGCCAGATGCCCTCTCTGTCCCTGCCGTCCTGGTCCACGTCCCTATCATGTGGCAGTCACTGTATCCTTTTCCCATCAGTTGAACCCCTCCCTTTCCTCAGAATATGTACATTTCCAGCCTACTGACATACAGTTCTGACTTCCTGTCATACTGTTAGCATGCTTTTCTTCGGTCTCCGCATCCCGTCTGTTGCTCCCATGCACATTCACTCTGCTCCAGCCAGAGGAGTCTCCTTTCTCTTCCTTGACTTTTGCTAGTGTGGTCCTACCTTAGTCTGTGCCTGTGCTGGGGGAATTCCTCCTGGAGATAACATACTGGGCTCAGTTTTTCACCTCCCTCAAATATTTGCCAGAAATCCACACAGTCCATGATGCCTGCATCACCATCATCATTAACATCAGAGCCCATTTCCCTGTATCCTAGAGTTTCCAACGTACAGCTTTTCTATATATCCTTTCACACGGCTCTTAATATCCTTTGCTAAAAGTCAAGTTCCACAAAGTCAGGGCAAACTCTTACATGAACTGAGGGGTTCCAAAAACTTAGAACAGTAAACTGGCAGGTTCTTTAGAAGTAAATGTATTTCAATCTAAACGGCTATCATTACAGGAAAATTTTACAGACACACTGCAAGAAAGTGTTTCTTTTATAAAGACAAAAGTCGCAGCAGCTCTTTATTTACCTCCTTAAGAGTTCATGACAAAGAGAAGCTGAATTTTCACAGTCAGTGGGAAAAAACAGTATCCTGGACAGCAGGAATTGCTAACTTGATATTTATAGGGAAAATGTGAACATATGCCCAAAGGACAAAACACATTTTTTAAATGAATTGCATGCAATATCTGTGTTTTCTGCAAAATACAGTTACTTCGTGATTGAAGGGATTGAAAATGTCTATCAAGCAAGAGATGCTCAGTGGAAATGGGACACAGTTCAGTACTATGCTGTACTCTGCCATGGGGTGCAGGCAGTGATAGCCAGCACCCATTGACAGTGGGCAAGTGACATTTGGCTGTGTTCTCTACCCTCTGTCCCGAAGGTGGGTCCTAACAGCAATGGAATGTTAATTCCATCCTCAACCACCCCCCATCCTAAATTAACCAGGATACTGAAAGTCCAATTAGTCTAGGTGTTTTTAGCTACAAACCCAGTTCCTGTTCTTGCCCATCCCAACGAGCACTAATCAACACCTTAGCCTACAACACAAGGTATTTGCTCCTGCCCAAGTGTTACTCACCTATCAACTGAGAGGGGATAGTATTGCATTGTTGTGTAACCACACCCCTCACAAGCCACTTTAAAAGGCCCATGAAGCCAGGGCTCTCGCTTTTTTTCTGGCCAGCTGCTTCCATTACCCTGGCACCTCGACTCTTGGCTGACCCAGGACAGGTAATCCCCTGAGCATGGTCCCTGTGTACTGCTGAGATGGGATAATAGATATAATAATGTTGTTTCTGGTTTGTGTGCTATCAGGAGTTCCAGGAGAGGGGAGGTCTAGCATCAGTGGAATGTGGACAGAAAACCAGGGAAAGGTGAATGTCTGCAGCTTTGTAAGTGTGCCCAGGTTATTCATTGCATGCCTCCTAGGATAGCTTATATTGCTGGGGAAGCTGGGACATAGGTCTTCAGCTTTAATGGGTTGACTTAAGGATAATGACCATTTGTTGCTTTGGGGATTATGATTGGTTGGATTATGATTAGTTGGATGGCCGTATGCACTTGTGATTTGCTATTGTGCTCTATTGTCACCAAGCTTGATTAATAGAGACTGCTTAATAAACCTTAGACATGTCTGGTGTGATCTCGCTTGAACCCTGCAACATACTCTAGGCAATTGAAACCACCAGCCTTGTACTGACCTCGTTTTTTGTAAAACATGGCTACTTGTGCTAAGTAGAATTGTTATGGATAAAACACAGTGAGCAGTGTCTGACCTACAAGCATCATCCTAACTGCAGTTACAATCCTTATTACCCAAAAGTATCACATGCTGACTGCAGACAAAAGAGTACTCTAATACATGATGGGAATACACATTAGTACAACCAGCATGATGGAAATTCTTCAGAAAAGTGAAAAACGGACCTAGCATATGTTCCAGCTAGCTCCCTCTTGAGTTTATCCAAAGGAAATAAAATCACCAGATGAAAGAGATATCGGCATTTTCATCTTCCTAGTAGCTCAGTTTGCAGTAGCAAAAATAGAAAAATCTATGTGTCGATCAAGTGATGACTGGATGGGGAAAACAATGGATACATATCTCATGGGATACTACTGAATAATAATGAAATCCTGACAACTACAACAAAATGGCTGCTGCACCTGAAGCTCACGCTATCACATAAGCCAGATCCAAAAATCAACAAGTAATACATGCCGTCTTTTGTTTGTAGAACTTAATAGAGATTACTAAAAACTGTGTGGGTGTCATAAGATTTGGTAAGCAGTTGGAAGTATTCCCATGTTACGATTATCGCCGTGAATCCTTCATTTTGTTATATTGCCTGTTTTTCAAGGAAAGTGGTATATATATATAATCATGTTTATGTGAAGCAAATGTGGCAAAATGCTAAAATGATTACATTTTGAATTAAAAAGTAAATATTGTATATCTGTTGCTACTACTAACTTAAGCACGTAAAAGGTTATGCGCAGTAGGTAGCCTACTGGCTAATATCCTCATGTTGCATGCACTGGAATACTGTATGGATGCCAGTTCATGTCCTGGCTGCTCCACTTCCTTTCCAGTTCTCTGCCTGTGACCTGGTATGGCCCAAAGACTTGGAATCCTGCACCTGCATTGGAGACCCAAAAGAGGCTCCTGGTTTCGAATCAGCTCTTTCTCTCTCCTTCTCTCTGTAAATCTGCTTTTCCAATAAAAATAAAGAATTTTTTAAAAGGTTGAGTATTTTCATTCAGAATGTTGTATTTATTTCTAATTTATACATTTTTTTTCCTGTTCTTTCAAGTATTAGGCCTTTCTATAGGGGACCATGGTTTTCTGTCATAGCATACCAGTGACTAAGCACTTTATTATTTTGTAATACTAAACTTATAAAAACAAAAAAAACTTCACATTACATAAAGAAGTATTTAATAGTGTTTGAAATTAATGAAAGGAGAAATCCTTGCATACAACCAGCATCACACCTTTAATTACCTGGTGGATGGCATGTGATTGAGAATTATGAAATTAGAAATAGAAGGTAGAAAAGCACTCATCACAATAAAGCTCTTCTCAGTCTCTATGCCTTTCTTTTAAAATATTTATTTTTATTAAAATGATTTAGTGAGAAAGGGAGAAAAAAAATCATCTTCCATCCACTTTGATTCCCCAAATGGCTGCAATGGCAGAAACTGAGCCAATCCACTGCCAGGAACTCAGAGCTTCCTCTGGGTCTCCTCTGCAGGCACAGGATCCCAAGGCTTGGGGCCATCCTCTGTTGCAACCCCACACCACAAACAGGGGGCTGGATCTGAAGTGAAGCAGCCGGACATTAACCAGCACTGTGGATTCTTGTTACCTTGTAGTTGTACTACCAAAATTTATTACGTGATAATCTTTTTTGTTCACTTTCTGACGTACTCATATGTTTTCCTTTTCCTGTCCCTGCAAAGTGCTATTTCAGGACTCCAAAAATTGCTTCATTGAATGTTAGAAGCTACAGACTTACGGGTCTTAGACTTGTTAGCATGCCTGACAACCCGTTGCATTACAAAACATACCTTGGGCAAGCAGGGCCACAGCAAGCAGGATATTGAGGCCAAAACATCCCGTGCAAAGCAAGCAGAACAGAACTTTGGCCCGTGTTCCTGTTCAAATAATTAGTTCCTCCCCTGTTTCAATATAGATAATTAGTTCCAGGAAACCTCTCCCCTTCCTGTCCTCCCCTAGAGAAGAACGCATATATATGAGGAGTGAAATAAAGAGCAGGAGGCATTCTCTTTCACCAAGTACGTTGTCTGTGTGTTTCTTCGGCTAGCAGCCCAGCATTCCCAGTCCACCATCAGGATTTGAACATTGTGTCCTGCAGATCGGGACAATTGAAGGCTCAGAGAGTGTCCCTGTGGTTGGAAAGGGAAGGCCAACATTTCCATACAACTAGCAGCAAAAGGTCTTTAAATGAGTCCTTGTAGATAAAACTCTTCCTGAAGCCTCACTGTTCCAAATAGCTACTTCTTGAAGTTCTCCAAGACATCCCCAATTCTCCAGTCCCTCTCTTTCCAAACTTAACCCTCCTTATATGCAAGAAGTCTCTGCACTTTTCTGTGGCATCCAGTTCATTTTTACTGAGCACTTTAATCCCATCACGAGTCATTGTAACAAATCCTTAAGAGACGAGGGCAATGAAATCTATGACACTGGCAGCAAGGATGGCAGTAAGAGTTGGAAGGGATGTTAAGATGAATTTTAAATCTTCAGTGATTAACAGCATATGAAGAAAAAGAATGGAGATAATATTATGAATAGATTCCAGACTTCGTACCACATTGCGTTAAGTGTATAAAAATGTATCCACTACCTATATTACATAAACTTGACAAAAATTAAAAGGATATTTAGAGTAATTCTTCAAATGTTTGGTTATGAGGAATCAAACTGCTTCCTATTTGACTGATTTTCTCAAACCTCCGTGTATGAGTGGAAATTATTGCAAAGAAGAAAATATAATCTAGAGCTAGTTCTCAAGTATAATCAAGATATTATGAATGTTAAATGTGATACAAGGCCAGACTCAACTTTTTGTTGACCATAACATATAGCTCTATTTTCTAGTGCTAAGCACTGTTTTTGTGCTTCATAAATTTTATTGACTATAATCATTGGCACGGTACTTGCAGTTCTTAAGGAATAGAACAGCCTCGGTTTTAGCAAACATCAAGAACCCAGGAGCACGCACAGAGCCCCAGGATCCACATTTTCAGGAGATACATGCCCGGTTGATTCAGTGCTAAAGTCTGAATGTTCATTTCACATCTGGTTTTGAGCCAGGGCCAAGTCTGCCCTCAGGAAATAGCTTACTTTTGGAAATTTCATTTAAACATACTATGTTGGGGGGTAAGTTGACATGGTTTTTTTTTGTTGTTGTTGTTTTGTTGTTTGGTTTTAGATTTATTTATTGGAAAGTCAGATATACAGAGAGGAGGAGAGACAGAGAGGAAGATCTTCCATCCGATGATTCACTCCCCAAGTGAGAGCAACGGCCGATGCTATGCCTATCCAAAGCCATGAGCCAGGAACCTCTTCTGGGTCTCCCACATGGATGCAGGGGCAAAAGCTTTGGGCCGTCCTCAACTGCTTTCCCAGGCCACAAGCAGGGAGCTGGATGGGAAGTAGAGCTACCGGGATTAGAACCGGCGCCCATATGGGATCCCGGAGCGTTCAAGGCAAGGACTTTAGCCGCTAGGCTACACCGCTGGGCCCCCATATGTGTTATTTTAAAATTGGAATATGTTGGAATGTCTTTATAGGAGTAATCAGTTTAAATATGGATGGCTTCTGTTGGGTCTCTCCAAAGTCTCAGAGATCAGTTTCTCATTTAGGCTTAAACATTCTTCATCTTAAGCAGAAACTTTTCATCTGGGAATAAATTGTTTTCTGAAAGGCTATGGGTGAGTAATCCACAACCACACAGCTCACTGTTGCTCAAATATTAGATGTATTTCAGTGTAAAAGTGGAATACTAAGCTGTCAGCAATTCACTTGAACGTGAGTTAAGAACTGCCTGACAAGCCCAGTGCGGTGGCCTAGAGGCTAAGGCCCTCGCCTTGAACGTGCTGGGATCCCATATGGGTGCCAGTTCTAACCCCAGCAGCTCCACTTCCCATCCAGTTCCCTGCTTGTGGCCTGGGAAAGCAGTGGAGGACAGTACAAAGTCTTGGGACCCTGCACCATATGGGAGACCTGGAGGAGGCTCCTGGCTCTTGGTTTCGGTTTGGTGCAGCATCGGCTATTGCAGTCACTTGGGGAGTGAAAGACAGACAAAAGATCTTCCTCTCTGTCTCTTCTCCTCTCTACATATCTGACTTTACAATAAAAATAAATAAAAATCTTAAAAAAACCTGCCTAACAATTTTTGATGGCTCATGACAATACAAGTTAAAGAACAGTTATAATCTCTCTCTCTCTCTCACACACACACATTTTCATTATTTCAAGTTGATGCATTATTATAATATTTATGAAAATGTTCATTTGAATTGTCTAGGAGGCTATGCAAAATACTTTCCATGCAAAATCACATTTAGCCTTCTTTGTACCTGAGTAATGAAGCCTACATTGGAAAGATTTGAAAACATTTTAATCTATTCACATGACATCCAAACAGGACCAATTCAAGTTGTTACGGCATTTGTGATGGACAACAAGCTTTGTGATCTACAGTTTCACTTTGCCAATAAAGAAGAATAAGCAACTATAAATGTTTTGAGTGGAATATATAAAGAGTAGCCATACTATATGGCGGAGAAAATGTTTGGGTTTTCTTATTAAGTACCTACTTGTTATTAAATTTATGCAATCTGCTTAAAAACAAACCAAAAGAAAGTGTGATTTATTTATATTTATTGGAAAGGGAGCTTTTCAGAGAGAAAGATCACCCATCTGCTGCTTTATTCCCAAAATTGACCCAACAGCCACAGCTGAGCTGATCCAAAGCTGGGAGCCAGGAGCTTCTTTTGAGTTTCCCATGCAGGTGCAATTATCCTCTATTGCTTCCCCAGGTTGCAAGCAGGGAGCTGGATGGGAAGTAGAGCAGCCAGGACACAAACTAGTACTCATATGGGATCCCGGCACTTGACGTCAGAGGGTTAGAAAAGTGAGACATTGCATCGGGCCCAAATAACGTATAGTTGTTTTTTTTTTTAAACAGTTTGTAACATTGATTTTTGACTGTTTTATGGTGTCTGTTTTATTAAGCAAGATCTTTAGATATTTTTTTTAGATTTTTACAATTTCATTAGAAAGGCATATTTCCAGAGAGAAAGGGAGACAGAAAGATCTTCCATCCTCTGGTTCATTCCCCAGATGGCTGAAACGACCTGAGCTGAGCTGATCTGAATATTGGAGCCTCTTCAGTCTTCCATACGGGTACAAGGGTCCCAAGGACCTGAACCATTCTCCACTGCTTTCCCAATTTGCAAGCAAGGAGCTGGATTGGAAGTGCAGTAGCTGGTACTTGGGGGTGGAGGATTAGCTAGCCGAGTCATTGTGTTGGCCCCATGGTCTATAGTATTTTCCTATTTCTCTCACATGTGCTATGATTAAAAGGAATAGGATAAAATGGAATATATAGATGTAATAGACATGAATAGCATTAAAGATATGATCTGGAAGACTGAACAGGATCAATACAGAGTGAAGGATATCAATGCTCAAAGCTCTATTGAATAAATGAATTGTGAACAGGACCTTTGTTTTAAAGACAGTAGCTTTTTCCAGCACCTAAAGAATGTGCATCTATTCAATAATGACTCTACATTTCCTCATTAGAAGCATTGTAGCTGAATCTGTTTGAGAAAAGAGTGGTGAGTAGGCACCTTTTCTAGCATCTTATCAAATCCTCAGTCGACTTCCTAAGTATTACATGCATGATCAAGTTGAAGTATCACTGATGTCGATTTTAAAAATAAAAAATAAGAAAGAGAATAGGATTTGGATTGAAGAGCAGATGGGGAGCTTAAGCAGAATCTGAGACTCTGATGTAACTGTAATTAAGTGAAAGATTACTTGATGAGAGCATTCAGAAAAATGAATTTGGTATTGGAAAGATAAGTATTTTTTATTCCCCTGCAATGATTTTTCCTCTTAAGATGGACTATCAGTCCTATACTCTCAAAGGCTTTTGATGATATTACAAAATTATCATCTTCAAGAGATGGGAAAATAGCCCTGTACAATTGTGTAAATGTATTTAGTGATTTGAATACTATTTTGAAGTATATACTTGCTCTGTTTCCATCTCTAGGTTTCAAATATAAGGGGAAAAATTTCACTCCCCCTCCCAAAAAAAAAGATAAGGGGAAGGAATAGTGTGTAAGTGGTTGGGGTACTCACAACTTACATTTGAGTGGCTGCAGTCAAGGCCTGATTCTACTTTAAATCATAGCTTCCTCTGGGTAAGGACATTGGGAGGCAGCAGGTTATAACACAACTATTTGGGTTCTTACGACCCACAAAAGACGGAGTTGCTCTGCTTCAAATCCAGTGCCCTGCTAATGTATTTAGGAAAACAGCAGAGAATCGCTCAGAGCCTTGGGGACCTGCCAACAACAGTGAGTGGAATTCTAGACTTCAGGATTTTGCTTGACCCAGCCATGGCTGTTACAGCCACCTGCAGAATGAACCAGCAGATGGAGAACCAGCAAACGGATGATCTTTCTCTCGCTCTCTCTCTCCTTGTTCTTCTGTCTCCCTCCCTCCTTCTCTCCCTCTTTTCTTTCCTCTCTCCCTTTTCCATCTCTCAAGTAAACTTAAAAAACCAAAGTAGGTCACAGTGGTTAAGTTATTTTTGACATAGCTTGAATAGATGTAGATATAAAAGAATATAATAGCTTGCTTAATCATAATTGGAGTCTTCACATGGAAATGAGAGGAGCAAAGAATAAGAAGTAACTTAAAACTTTTACAATGACAAGTTAAAAGGTTAATATTGGAATCTTGTTGACAAAATGTTAACTCAAGGGCAAAGAGTAAAAAAGTGGAAGGACTTAAAATTGAAGATTTTAAGTCACCAGATGGTTACCATAGGGGTACTAGAACAAATGACCCCACATGCTCATACAGGATCTGCAGCTATATACATTAAGTATCCGAAAATGTGATGTCAGCCATAGTAACCAAGGTCTGTTAGATTTCTCCAAGGTATTTTTACTTTTGGCAAGCTTGGAATCCAGGAGAACCAATCAAGGACAGTCACGAGAGCATAAAAATGTTGACTATTCATTGCAAAAGAAAGTATCCTGCACATATATTTGTAATACCTATCACAATCAACAATGGATGAAACTTTAAATTTTAGTAAGCAATGAAATAGAAACTTGAAATATGCCGCCAAAACTGTCCTTTAATATATGTGTTATGCTACTCAGATGTTGGTTACTAAAAGTGAAATATTAATTTTTTTTAATTTTGAGGAATTAAAACATATTTCAATATAATCCAAGGTTACCCCTAAGTTCATATCCACAAGCCCTCTTACAAACTTGAGGTTTGAGTTATTTTAAGCTCATAAATTTATTTTCAGAACCCATAAAAATTATTTCCTAAATATTATATGCAATCATTTCAATTATTTTCTCAGGAACATAATAAAATATATATTGCAATATAGAATTAGCTGTTAAATAAACTGAAATTAAATATTTAAAGGAGAAAATTGATCACCCACAGGATGGGGATGGGAATATGATGGATTCCACGGTATTGGTCACTGGCTGGTGTCAAGTAGCAGGTGAAGTCAGGATGGTATTGTTCAGGAATAGGACATAGAAGAAAAATAATATAGAAAATATTTAAAAGATTCTGAGTGACATAAAAGTTAAATATGCTTGAATTTGGGTGACTTAATTTCTAATAAGATGGAATTGCAAAGATTCACTTTATGCTAAGCTTGATCAAGTATTTCTACATGCTGTTTTATTTCATTGAAGAAATATTAATGTAACATATTGACTGGGTTAGTGAATTTTATGAGTTAGTGAACTTTATGTATCATCTGCTTTAGGTAAATAAAGTTAAGACTCCTTGACAGAATGTTAGTGAAGAAGCCTTAGGATTTAATCATCTCATTACACTAATAGGCAAATTATAAATAGAGTTAAATACACCTAAAGTAGATAAATGTGGGAGTTTAATTTTTCCTTCATGTGCCTCTAAATTACTAACCAATCACAATAGGAAGGCAGTATATGAGGGAAATATAGTAGTCTCCCTGGTCAAGCCAACTTGGAATAGAATTTGTATTCCATCACAATATGATTCAGTTAAGGCTTTGGAATATGTACTTTCTTGCCTTTTAAAATTAAGACAATTATTTTACTTCAGTGTAATTGTGTGAGAACTAGCAACTGTAGAAAAAAGGCTGTCCTGATGTTATTTATGTACTTATTTGAAACTAAAAGTGCCAGAGAGATAAGGAGGCAGAAGTTTCTTACGTTGGCTGGTTCACGCCTCAAATGCTGGCAGTTGTCAGTGCCTGGCTAAGTCAGGCTGAAGACAAGAGCCAGGAATTCCAGCTGAGTCTCCTATATGAACAGCAGGCACCCAAACTCTTGGTCCTTCAACTAGAACTAAAGAACCCTACCAGAAACCTGGATAAGAAGTGTGGCATAGCCAACTCTGCAACCAGGCATTTGGACTTGGGATGGGGCTTAACTCAGTACACCTCAACGCCGACCTCACCCCCATCCTGAGTTTATCAGCAGATGCATGTTAAGTCTTGAATATAACCCTTATGATAGCACTTAACACTCATATGCCACATAAATGAAGTGTTATCAGACATAGAAAGTTCAAGTAACTGCTTTGACATGATGGAATCTACATTAACATATTGATTTCCTGTATTAGTAGAAGCCTGTTCACTACTTTTCCTGAGCCATTTAGATCTCATTGGCCTTGAAAATATTAACATTTTTCTTAGACAATGACACCTTTTTTCCTCAGTCTCTGGCATTTTGTTGCTGAAGCACATTTTCCAGTGGAATTGTTTGTCTATTGGATGGCACTGCAGTCCTAATTGGCATGGGGCACCTGAGTCTTGCTTATCACTCACCTGGATAATAACTTTATTTGTGTTAGATAGCAACATGCAGGAAGTTACTTTGAAAGCTCATGGAAAATACAATTAAAAAGTAGCTTATCTTGTTGCAAAAAAAAAATTGAAGTCTGCAATAAATTTTTATAATGCGATTTTTCCACAATCTTAAATATTCTCTGTACACATAAAGTAACATGGAATGTGTCACTTAGGAACCGTTGTAGACCTGTGACACAGGAAGTGCAGATATTCAGAAAGAAATATATGAGGGGCCTGTTTTACAGACTGTCAATGAAAATCTCACTGGGTTGTATACAGTTAGTTCGTTCTTGGGTTCTGGCTAAAAAGAGATACGTTTTGGATGGGTTACAAATTCCTATTGGGAAGTGAGAGAGACACGCAGATTAAAGGCACAAAAAATGCAGCAGTGGGACTTTCTACTCGTCTCCCGGTGGATACTGAGGACAGCAGTCAACCTCAGATTGAGCAATCCTTATCACTACTATTTGCTCACAGATTTGTATGAAATTGGCATTTCAATACCATCTTATGCACTGATGTCTCCTAACATACTAAGAGAAAAGCTCCATAAATCCATTTGAATTTCCTGGACACGAAATGTCTATGAAATCAGTCTTTCCCGAGCTATCTTAGAAGGCAAGTACTACCCAAGCAGAACTCAGCCTGATCTGAAACGCTGACTGGCTCTTTATCACCTTCCATTTGGACTTAACTTGAGCCCATTCACTGTAAATTAAAAGAAAATTTTAGGGAAAACGTAATTTGAGTATGCATAATCAGAAGTAAAATAGGTCAAATTATTACACAAGCCATGCTAACACCCCATTTGTCACTAATGTTCCTTCCTGCCAACCCCATTTACATCCCTGCCTTTCTTTAAGAGTATCCACATCAGGATAGAACCTAGCCTGTACTGTGTGCTGTTGTTGAAAACCTCTAGAACAGTGTCAATATCAAGTATACAACAAGCTTAAATCAGCAATTATTAAATGTAGAAACTAAAAAGCAAGCTTGGGTTATTTGGAACAGCTTCACACAGCAGCGTATTGTTATTCAATCTGAATTTATGTTTTCAAAATCACATCATCTTGCAGACTAGAAAAATATGCAACAATTAATGAAAAACAAAAGTTTGTTTGCATTACTAACCACTGAGGTAATGACACAGTTGTAACGCCAAAGAACATATTGTGCCTTAGGTTGTGATGTCAGCGCTTGACGGTTTTGATGTTGTGCAACGAATCTATCAGAAATCAAAACAGTGTACTCACCTCAACACAAACAGCACATTCATGATGACAAGGACCAGATAGGCTTGATACCCCCAGTGATGCCTGATGCTGTGAAAACAAGGAGAAAAATAGTAACCTATGCAAGAGAATTCCAAATGATCTCACATCAAAAACAACTAGCATTCAAAATCTTAGACGACTACAGCCTTTCATTACTTGATTGAGTCATACTGTTTATGAACTATTTGAGCGTATTTTGTTACCTCTGGTCTCCTTGACGGGAATAGTAAAATGGACAGAGTTTTTGTCCTCATGAAGATGCAGTTAAACAATTACAAGAATGTGTGAACTTTGGAAGAAAAAAAATATTCTAGAAATAGTCATTGGCCAAAGACAGATACATAGGATTTGATTCTTCCTCCGAGATCAAACCCAAAGCAGCAGGTGAGTGGATGCATTTCATCGGTGAGTGAACGCCTGAGGAAGAGCACTGGACTCAGCCAGAGAATAACAGGAACCTAGTAGACACAGAGAACAAGGAAGGCAACAAGGCAAGAGGCACCAAGACCATTCAGCAACCGAATCCCTAGCCTTGGAGCTGGAGGACTCCCATGAGGAAGTGAATATGTGAGTCATGTGCAGTCCACCTGCAGGATTTCCCCACATGTGAGCAATCCTGCCTGGGGAAGAATCTGTGAGGACAGGCCAGTGGGCAGTAAGGAGAACGACATGGAGGACTCCTGGTCCCGTTGCTTCAGAGAAAGAGCCCAGAAGGTGGTAGGTCTTCCCTCTTGAGAATAGAGTCATTGCTATGAGTTCAAATGCTCTGCAAGACAGAGGCTTTTACTCTTCTCCTTCCCAGAGAACCCACAGGAGACACTGGGTGCTGAGGAGCTGGGAGACTCAGCCTGTAGGATTTAAGAATTAGGGGTGGCTGCCTCCTTGGATTTGAAGATTATCTTCTCCCTCCCCCTTTTTCTCTCTAGCCACTCAGGGCATGGCTCATTGCTGCTGGAACCTGTGCATGTCAGGATTCCCAGGGCCAACCCTGGCTACACTCTGTGTGCCCTAGAGGCAGAAATAATTGGAGCATGTTAGAGACCAAGCATGAGCTCAGCCTGCCGCCAACACCAGCAGAGCAAAGTGTCCATAGCAGGTTGGGCTCTGTTTGGTGCTCCTGTTTTTCTTAGGTTCCCTAAGCTGCCTTCTGCTTGTAGCTCTAGTATGTCTTCTGGGCCAAAGCCAGTGCTTGGCTATAGTCCCTGACCCACATCAGAAGTTACCAGTCCATGTAGAATAAATGACGTCTGAACTTTAAGATACGTATTTTCAAATACCTCATTTGTGTCATTGGAAAAAGCAAAGAACAATGGAAAATAATGAAAACAGCATTTGAGGTTCAGAAGTTTCAAAAGGAATGGGGAAAATGCAATAATTTTTTAAAAATGTAATCAATGAAATAACAGCTAATTACATACCCAACTTGCAGAAAGGTAAGTAATTCAAGTGTGGAAAGCTTGTGGAACCCCAAAAAGACATTACCACAACAGAAATCTCACAACAATACATTGTAGCTGAGCCTTCAAATGGTCAGCATAAAAACAGAATTCCAAAACATGCAAGAGGAAAGGGAAAAGTCACTTTCAAGATTTCACAACAAAAAATTTCAATGGAAACTTAAAGGAGAGGGAAAAATACTTCAAGACATTGTCACAGGAAAATATTTCTGGATTAGACTACAAAAGCAAGAGCAAAAAAAAAAAAAAAAAAGCAAAAGTAGACAAATGGCATTGTATCAAATTAACAAGCCCCTTCAAAGCAAAGAAAACTGTGAGAACAGAGACAAAGCTGAATGGGATGTAACATTTGCAAACCGTTCTTTTGATAAAAAATTAATATTCTAAATATGTAAGGAACTCAAGACTAAACAAAACAATTCATTTAAAATGAGCAAAAGATCTCAACATTGTATTTCAAAAGTATAAAAATGGCCAGCAAACACATGAAAAAATGTTAAATTACTAATAGCAATTAGAGAAATGTAAATAAAAACCACAAAGTTAGAGTGAGTATAATCAGAAAGGCATAAAAAGAGCAGGTACTGGTGAGGATGTGCAGAAAAGGGCACGTTAATATGCTGCTAGTGGGAAAATAAGCTATTCATTTATTATGGCAAATCATATGGACATTCCTCTAGAAACTAAGACAGTTCTACCACATAAACCAGCTATCGCACATGTACGAATAGCTCCAAAGGAAATGACAGCAGAAATGCATTGCATGTTTGCTCAGCACCATTCATAAACAGAAGAATAGTAATCTCTGGTCCTTACTTAATTCCAACTTTGGCTCCCCACCCTCTCTTGCAATGACCATGAGGGTCGCTCCGGAGCCCCCCTCCCCCACAAAAATTAGATTAGATAGAGACCAATAAGGAAAGCTTAGAACAGACAAGAAATGGCCAGCCTGGACTCACATATACCTTACTAGGTAGGACACAAAGATTAGTTACTCCTCACTAAGCCATACTTGATTTCTTTCCCAGCTCACAGGCAGGAAGCTGGGTGGGAAGCAGAGCTGCTGGGCCATGAAACAGTGTCCACATGGGATCTGCATGAGAAAGGGGAGGACTATAGGCACTAGGCTACCGTGCTGGGTCTTTTGCTTTGGTTTTTATGAACCAATTCATTATTTGAGTATCAAGAACATTTTCTCTTAGTATGTATCTTTCACAAATTCTTTGGAGATCTCTCATACTTGTTGGGTTTTTGTTTGCTTACTTGCTTTTTTTTTCCCCCTTGATGAGCTTTGAAAACGAAAGTAACAAGGTGACTGATACAGGCAGGACTTCAAATTCCTGGGAACTTGGACAACAATCACACAATGTCATGACACTCTCACCTCAGCCCTGCTTACAGATTGTTGGCACTGCATTTCTGGAAATATTCTTGAAATGCAAAATTTAAAAAGTATTTTCAAAGTGCATGTGGCTCAATTCAGTTTTGCCTCTGGTTTAATTTTTCTAAGTTTGTCTCATAATATAAATATTTTCTTCAGAATAATTCCTTCTACACTTTAGGCACTTCCCCAAGCCTGTTCTTTCCATTGTTCTATTCCTCCTCTGCTGCCTTATTATGTGAAGTAGTTAAAAAGGAAAATTTTAGAACAAATCTGCCTTAATTTATAATTCAGTTGTATCATACGTACTTTCCTCTTACAACACCATTTCCCTTGTGTCTTAGACTTGTATTTACAAACTATTTTCTGGTTAAAAATCCCCTTTTCTTTCAGTTCCGTACAGTATGTGTCTTAATTTCATTAGTCTGTACTTATCCTAAATGACTTCTGTTCCATTGCCACTGGAAATTCTTGATCCCTGTTTCCTCTCTCAACATTTTAAGGTCTACTTTTTCTAATAAAATTAACTTAAACTTCTTTTATCTTCCAAATAGTTGTGCTTAGCAAAAATACATAATATTGTATTCTATTAAGCTCACAGTTTAAATTATCAACATTTTGATAGACTACTTCCAGCTTCAATATTATAGTTTTCTTCAGGAGAAAAAAAATTAAACACAAGCATCTAGTTTCATACATTGCTTTCTTGATATAATGTTCATTCTGTAAATTCTGCCATACTTATGTTTAAGAGACCACTCTTCAAACTTATTGTTAGAACATCTTTGGGGGTCCAGTGTGATGGTTCAATGGGAACGTTGTAAACACCAGAATCCCGGATGGAGCCAGTTTGTGTCTCAGCTGGTCTACTTCCCATGCAGCTCCCTGCCTGCAGCCTGGGAAAGCAGTCAAGGATGGTCCAAAGCCTTGGGACCCTGCACCAATGTGGCAGAACCAGAGGAAACTCCTGGCTCCGGGTTTCGGATCAAAATAGCAACTTAAAAAGTACACAAAAGGGCATTGAAATGAAGAGCTGGATTTTGGAAAAGATTACAAAATTAATAAAACATTTGTCCAACTAGCCAAAAAAAAAGTAGGGGGCATGAGAAAATCTAAATGAACAAAATTAGTACCAGAAAAGGAGATATTACAATGTACCAGATAAATACAAGAATTGATCGGTAATTATTACAAATATCTGTGCTGACACATTGGAAAATCTCCAACAAATAGATTTCGAGATACACATAAGTTCCCAAAATTGAGAAAATAAGACAAGAAAAGTTGAATATACCAACACAGACTGTTCTTAAATCACGAATAAAGTTCAACAAAGAAAATCCCAGAACTAGTCTGAATCGTTGGTGAATTCTACCAAACTATTAAAGACGGTCTAGCCGAAATTTTTCTTGATTTTTTTAAAAGATTTATTTTTATTATTTCTTTATTGGAAAGGCGGATATACTGAGAGGAGAGACAGAGAGGAAGATCTTCCGTCCGATGATCACTCCCCAAGTGAGCACAACGGGCCGATACTATGCCAGGAGCCTCTTCCAGGTCTCCCACGCGGGTGCAGGGTCCCAAAGCCTTGGGCCGTCCTCGACTGCTTTCCCGGGCCACAGGCAGGGAGCTGGAAGGGAAGCGGGGCTGCCGGGATAGAACCGGCGCCCATATGGGATCCCGGGCGTGCAAGGCGAGGACTTAACCACTGCGCCACCGCACCGGGCCCAATTTTTCTTGATTTTTAAAGAATGATTGAAAGGAGAAAATGCCTTCAACTCATTTTTATGAAGCCAGTTTCTTAATCCCTAAACCAGAAAATGATACAACAACAAAGACAATAATACACCAATATCCCTCATGAACATTTCTGCAAAAATCCTACAGGAAATTGAAATTTAAAAATCCTACAGGCAAACGAAATCAGACAACATGGAACGATGATAATCCACTCAGACTATGTGGCATTTATTTCTGGGATGTAAGGATGAACAAGAATGACTTCATACATGTAAATCCATACATGTGATGTATTACAATAACAATGTAAAGAATAAAAACATGATTATCCACATAGATGAAGAGAAACCATTGGATAAAACACAGCATCCTCTCATGAAGAAAACCTTCAAACACTGGATATAAAGGAACGTATCTACACGCTGTTGAGGCAGTGTGTGATGAACCCACAGACAGCCATCTATTGAATATGGTAAAATTGAACGCATTTCTACTAAAATGTGGACTCAAGTTGCTCACACTCACCATTATTACCTAATATAGTTTTAGAAATTTTAGTTACTCATTAGGCAAAAACAACCAAAGGAATACAAATTAGAAAGGAGGAAATCAAATTAATGAGATGACATTATAGAGATTGTTTATTTTATTTATTCTATATGAACAGTGGGTACCCAAATCGTCCTAGCTGCCTAAAAGTACTAGGTTTTTCCAGAGTAGGAATTTGGCTTGTGTTATAAAGATAACTATTTCTTATTTAATGGTTGACTGGTAAAATTATCAATCATTTATTCCACAAAAATTAAAAATATATTCCTGACATGGACCACAGGCTAAGCAAGGCTCCCTGCATCCTCAATTGCATCGAATCATAACGTTCCTCTGGAATGGTTTCATACATGGCTTGGCAAGCATTTCTACCTGCTCCAAAGTGAACTGATAACAAAGGGGCATATAAATACATTTTCTAAGACATCTGTAAGAATTTAGCTGTACAGAAAGTCCCTGCATATTACACACTCAGGAGAAGAGCATATGAGGCAGTGCTGCTAAAGCATAGGCTGGGTCACACAGAAGCCTGGGTCACCTGCCAGCCCACACAAACCACATATACTTTCTCTGCTTTGGACTCCTTATCCATGAAAATGGAATGATTACAGTATATTAGGGGATCTTTCTGAAGAGAGAATGGGCTAATATATGAAGGAGGTTCAATAAGGTCCTAGAAAATAGAACTAAAGAGAAGCTTATTTTGATAAATACATTTTGATATCCACACAGCTGATTTTTTATATGAATTTTCTATTCAGTTTTTGAAGATCCCTGATTCTTTATCTATGATTAAGAGTTTGTATCTATACAGATCTTTCAAAAACATTTTTATTATACAAGATGAAGATGCATATGCTGAAAACTATAAATTTGAAGAGACACCTGGACAAATTGCCTAAAAGTGATTTTTATTGAACCTATTATTTGGTGACTTATCCTTAGGTGCTCTGACTTGTAATGGAAAGAGTTCAGGAAAAATTAATTTGCCTCTCTTCTATAAAATCAGATATTTAACAGTGGAAATTTATTAAATTTTTCATTATGACTGAACACTGTAAAAAAAAAAAACATTTTCTTGTAAAGGTTTTCATCATAGTTTTAAGCCTAAAATTGTTTGATAGTAAGCCTAAGTGTTCAAAACATCCCTTTAGAAATCCAACTTGATAATATTGAATTTTTAAAGCCATCACACCTTTAGAAGTAATCTCACTTGATAATACCAAAAAAGCCACAGTTCAAGATTTTATGTCCCTTTCCAAAATCATCTAATTACAGATGGAAATGAAACAAGTATTCAGACTAAATATAGCCTTTATTAGAACATAAAATAACACACTAATTATTTTGTATTACAGATAAGAGACAAGCAACTTGCTTGAGTCTGGTTTTACCACATTTATATCCAAACTGCTACAAACTAAGAGCTTACACATTCCCCTTACATAACAAGTGTTTGCATGTTTTCTTTCAATCCACAGAAAAAGACCTTATTATCTCCACTCTGAATTCTACCATCCATTTCACTCTTTGAAGTAAAATGGATTTATACAAATCACAGCCTTGATTAAATAACACCCTCGCTCTAACACCATAGTGATTCACAAGACCAATTAAGAATTCCAAATCAAAATTTCTGCAATTTAGTTCCAAGTTTTTTTTCCCTAATTTTATCTCCCATTGATTGTCTTAATATTAGCCAAAACACCACTGTCTTGTACCAAGGATTCTATTTGGAAATGTCTTCCTGTCACTTCTGCCCTGCTCCCAGCTCTCCAAGTTTAAAGTAACATGCCTACTCACTTAAATCATTTTACTTCTTTTATATGTATCTTGTGCCACTTTATGAGCACATATTAAAATTTTGAAATGTTTACATTCTGCTACTATTCTGCAGGTCTATTTTGGATGCCTGATTATATTCTGATATATTTTTGGTAAATCGCATTTTAGTGAACTGACTTTATTATTTTTTTAAAGATTTATTTATTGGAAAGTCAGATATACAGAGAGGAGGAGACAGAGAGGAAGATCTTGCATCTGATGATCACTCCCCAAGTGAACGCAACGGCCGGTGCTGTGCCAATCCGAAGCCAGGAGCCAGGAACTTCTTCTGGGTCTCCCACGTGGGTGCAGGGTCCCAAGGCTTTGGGCCGTCCTCGACTGCTTTCCCAGGCCACAAGCAGGGAGCTGGAAGGGAAGTGGAGCTGCCAGGATTAGAACTGGCACCCATATGGGATCCCAGGGCGTTCAAGGTGAGGACTTTAGCCGCTAGGCCATGCTGCCAGGCCCTAGTGAAGTGACTTTAATTTCATTCTTAGGTATGTTAAATGTTTATGTTACAATCTCTGAGAAGGAATTCTACAATTCTACCACTAAGACATAAACAAATCTAAAAGCAAACCAAGAATAACAAAGGCACACATAAGTAGTAGTCCCTAGGACTGCAGGAACTGGACAGTCAGGACAGAGTGAACTGATCCAACGTAAGCCAGACACTCTCCTGTCTCATCTTGTTATTTTTTATCCAACCTCCCTCTGGTAAGATTTTTTGCCCTTACTTTTATTAATCATCATTCTACCATTTTTCTTCTAGATCAATTAGTTTAGCTTCTACATGAGAATGTACAGTATGGATATTTGTATCTTTCTTATTACTAACATTACATTTTCATACACTGTGGCAGATAAGATTTTACATTTTATTGGTATGTTTGACAGTGCATATATACCACGTTTTCTTTAATCATGCATCAACCAGCACACAGCTTGGATGAGTCCATCAATATCCCTCTGAAAACAAGGAATATTTCTTAGATTGGCATCATGAGGTGATAGGACTGAAATAAAGAAGAAACCATAAGGATTTGACCAGGACTTAGTTGTGCTCTACTTACTCTTTAAAGCAAAAACAATGGCACTAGAATTTTTGCTGTAGTACCACATTTGTCCTGGCAACAACAAATTTCACGGTATCCAGAAGTAAATATTTCAGCAGGAAAGTCATGAACTATCCAAGAGATGTCCTTGTGGGGGACGTTTTCCTTTTAGCAAAAAAAAAAAATTTCTCCTTGGGAAGGAATACCTTATTCAGACTACCGACCACTGTGGTTTGTACCCAGAATTATTGATGTATGAGGCATTCAAAGATAATTGGCTCTGGAGCCATCCTCGTCGCACAGTAGGGTAAGTCACCACCACTTGGGAGGCTGGCATCTTAGCAACTTCCCCTTGGGTCCAGCTGCCTGTTAATGCACCTGGAAAAGCAACTGCAGGTGGCCCAGGCACTTGGCCTCTTCTCTCCCCACGGAGATCCAGCCTGACTCAGGCTGAGTCCCTGTAGCCATTTGGAAAGTGAAGCCCTAAATAAAAGCTCAATCTCACACTCTGCCTCTGATATAAACCAACCTTTGAAAACAAAGAGGTTGAGTAATTATGTGGGGTAAAACGATCATCTTTCTTTATCTTTGTAGAACTGAGAGCGAGAAGTAACAGGAGTACAGAGATGCCAAACGGGCCAAAAACAAGGCATAACCAGAGACTGAGCTAGGAAAAGGTAGAAGATAAATATGTATAATCTATACTAGATTACTCTAATTTTCATTTTTCCTTACCCCCTCCCTTTTACATATTTTAGACATTAACTCTAAGTTTTAACTGATAACATTTTAGTGGGTGTGTGTAGCTTCCTAGCATATTTTTAAAAAGAAGTAATCTTACCACAATATGTATGTTTCATCAGAAATTAGGGATTTTGTGTTGTTACGCTCAGCAAGGCTTCTCTGGAGTTGTGACAGATCTGTGATAGGTGTGAAGTTTGTATTTGTTGAGTTTGTATTTCCTGGAGAGCGGGAGTGTATTTTGGGGGACTGCTTCTGGATCAAATATGTACCTAAGTGTCCCCGGCTGTGCTGAGAACTCCGTCCAGCAGTGTCTGAATTGAACAGCAAAGCACGCTAGTGAAACGTGCCCAAGGCTCAGGACAGCTTAAGAGACGATGGAAAATAAAAATCCAAGATCTCAGGCATTCCTCAAGTTTGTGCTTGCATTTTATAAAATAAAGTGGCTGATTTTTTTTTTTTGAGAAAATTCTTCCAAATGATTTGGACATAGGTTATCCAAAAAATCTCATTTGAGAGGCACTTAGGAAAGTTTTAAATGGTTTCTCAAAGCCAGATGATGTTTGTTTTCACTCAAAGTGCATGCTTTTTTTGTGACTACTGACAATTTTACTTGCTATATTTAGTTGGAAATTATAAGCAGAATTGAAGCATAAAATTATAGGCACACCCAGTTAAAATACTTGTTGACATATTTGAATTTCTGCTTTTCAAACAGTCTGTATGGATTTTCCCTTTAATTCTGAGAACCAGAGTTACATCTTTTGTCTGCTATCTCCCTTCATTAATGCCAACAGCAACCAAGGCTGGGCCAGGCTCACGTTGAGAAGTGAGAATCTCAGTTTGGTTTTTCCATGTGGATGGCAGGGACTTACGCATGTGAGGCACCCCACTGCCTCTTGGGGTACACATTAGAAGAATGCTGAAAGTGTAAGTAGAACTGGGACTGGAACCTAGGAATTTTGGTATAGGATGTGGGTGACACAACAAACAAATTAACCACTAAATCAGACCTTATTTCTCCAACATTTCTCCTTATTTCTCTTATTGCCTCTGTATTTGGCCTTCCAACTATATCCCTAACGTTGAGTCTTCCCTCTCTCATGCCTGCCCTTCTCTCTGTCCTGAACTCACCTTCTGAAACATAACCATAACCTATCAGTGCCCTATTCAAAAGCTTAATCCACATGTTTTAAAGAAAAAGCCTAAATCTTGGAGACTGGCATGTAAGACAATCACTACGGGATAGACCCAACTGACTTTCAGATCATCTCTGATCAGACCCCTTTAAATTCCGTATTGATTTATACATCATTCTTTTAATATGCTGTATATTGCATTAGACCCATGCTTTGGGAACTAAATTTTATTAACATATAAAAAACACTTGTACATTTTATGGGGTACAGGGCAATTTCTGTCTACTTATCCATCCAGATATATAGGTGTATACATAGATCATTTAAATTATTCAAATCATATGAGCCTTATCTTTTTCTTTGCTCCTGTAGTCTACAAGGTGCTCTGTTCCAGTTCTTTGTATGATGAACAATCCATGATTGACAACAGCACTGATCCTAGTGTGCTTTGGACTCCAGAACTTTTTACTTTAGAGAAGTAAGCCTTTATTTCTTCGTTTCATAGATAAAGCTACAGAACTTTTTACTTTGAAACAATTTACTTTTATTGCAAAGTCAGATATACAGAGGAGGACAGACCGAGAGGAAGATCCTCTGTCCATTGACTTATTCCCCAAGTTGCTGCAACAGCCAGAGCTAAGCCAATCTGAAGCCAAGAGCCCAGAGCTTCTTCCAGGTCACCCACAGGGGGCAGGGTCCCAAAGCTTTGGGCCATCCTTTACTGCTTTCCTAGGCCACAAACTGGGAACTGAAGGGGAAGCAGGGTTGCCGAGATTAGAACCGGCGACCGTATGGGATCCTGGTGTGTTCAAGGGAGGACTTTAGCCACTAGGCTACTGTGCTGGGACCAGAACGTTTTACTTCTATGTGCTATTTTGGGCATGCATTATTAAATTTTCTTCTACCTACTTCTGCCTTACTCTTTCCAATATCTAGTCAATATTGTTTGAACAGTTTAAAAATTTACCAAGATGGGAAATAGGTGTGATTTTTTTTTTTTATGTCTGGCTTACTTCTCTTAACCTAATGATTTACAATTACACCTATTTCATGCAAATGTTACAATTTTTTTCTGCTAAACAATATTTCATTATGAATATCATCTTTTTTGTATCCAACTATCTCTTGATGGACACCTTCTTTAGTTCGAGAGCTTGGTTATTCTAATAGTGCTTGCTGGAAAGGATATGGGAGTCCTGAAACTGAAACTTGACCCTTGCATCTCTCACTGTGTGTGAAAATCAATCCAAAATAAATCGAGCATCTAAATGTAGGAAATGAAACCGAAAAACAGTATGGAGAAAAACTGAGGAAAATAGTAATGCATTGGGATTGGCAACTAAAGTAGAAGCAGACGATTGGCATTATAGCAAACTAAGAAGCTTCCACACAGTAAAGAACGTACACCACAGTACTGAGACAACAGAATGGGAGAAAATATAGTCAAATTATTTCCAGGATGGGGATTAACATTCTCAATATAAAAGGAGCTGAAACCAAAGACAATAAAAATCATCAGATTAAGAAATGGGATAAAAGTCTTGACAGTTTTAAAAATTAAGGCTATATATAGCCAGCCAATACACTACCATCAATATCCACCATAGAAATGAAATCAACATCACTATAATGTCACATGTGTTAAAATGTTCATATCATATCACATTAATTAGGTTCACTTTTTGGTTCTGGCTTTTTGTGGGAGATTGCCGCTGGATCTCCATCTGCCTAGCCCATATGGGAGGCCATAGGCACATGGCACACTTGCCTTGGCTAACAGACCCCAACATGGCCTGTTCACTGGGTACTGCAACAAGAACACTATTCCCTACTCCACTAGGACTTCCTTTGTAAACAACTCTGGGAAGTCAAATGTTACATTCATTGTGCTTTCAGCAGGTAATAAGTCTGCCTTGAGATACAACTTCCTGTGCTTCCTGACCTTTAACTTCATGGAAGGGTCCAGAGAAATAGACGTATCTGTTAGTCACAATGTTGTACTTTCGGGACTGCCCTTCTGCCTGCCCCTCTTCTCCTATACAAACTTGTGACTTCTCTCAAATAACCAGACATCCTTCACCTCCAGTTTGTCTCCAGTGTTTCTGCTGCAGGAGTGCACTGTCCCCTCACCCGTCGGTGGTCTCAGAGCCTGCTGGACAGAAGATTCTTGAGGGCTTTTGACTTAGCTTCCTGCTGATGTAGACCCCAGGAGTTGATGTTATTAGTGGATTACTGCTACCTATACAGAATCCTGGGTTAGAATATTGGATTCTCTGTCTGCAGCCCTAGCCCAAGTCCAACAATTGTGGGCATTTGGGGGGAATGAACCAACTTATAACAACACAATCTCCCAAATAAATGAGAAATTCTAAAAATACAGTAAGTTGTAGTTTTGCTCCAGATAAAATGTCTATTGTCAAAGAATCAAAATACTCGGCCACAGTCCCCGCCGCAAGACTGGAGGGGGCAGAGACCCCGGCCTTCTCCTGGCCCAGGAGCAACTACAGCCTCCCTTGTGGGTGAGTTCCTGCGGGAGATGGCTGGGAGCTGGGGGTAAATTCCTAGCTCTCCCCTGTCCTCGCCAGCCAAAAGGTGCCAGGCTCTGCCTGCTGGCCACCCAGTGGTGAGCTCTGGGGTTTTGATGATATGAAATAGCTGCTTAGGGACACCCATAAGTAAGACCAGCATTAGCGTAGGTGAGACACTAATTTCTGGAGATTCTCAGGACCCGGGACATGAAACCTTAATGCAAGTGTGGGACTGAGACCTAAATGTTCGGAGTAAGCAAACCTTAGTCCACAAACATGATTGGAACACAGGGTGCAGCTCAGGACATGCCCAGCTTGGTTTTGGCTCCAACTGGTCCACATTAATCACAGAGTTGAGCCACGGTGTCTAAGGCAGGGGTCGTGACAGGTGGATGGGGCTGCGGTCGGGTCTGGATACAGTCGTCATCTCCCTTGGCACAAGTGTGGACTGGAAAAAGACGTACTGGGCCAGGCCAGACCACAACACCTTCTGGCGCTTTGGAGTACCAGGGTAGATGTGGGACAGACTAGGCTAGGTCCCGACCCCAACTGAGCCATATATGAGCTATATGGGGGTGTGGACGACTGTGGCTGGGCTGAAACACCCTACAGCAAGAACCAGAATGGGTGATGGCCAGTTAGGAAAGGCCACCGTTCCTGCTAGGACAGAAGGTGAACTGGCACATGGACCCACTGGTATGCACGAAACCTGGCATATGGAGGGGTTCTGATGGAGGAGCCCAGGCAACTCCTCTGGCAGGACACAGACCCTGCAGGTTAACACAAGAAGCATGGAAGGAAACAGCCAAGAGGTCATGGAAAGTGTCCCACTGGCATGCATTTGGCATGGGTCGGGGGCAGACCAGGCTGAATCTGTTCATGTCATCCACTGGTAAATCAGAACGCCAGAACAGAGTGTGGGTCGAACCAGGTCCGGTTGAGACAAAAGCAATACACAATTTGGAATGCCAAGGTGAGGCAGCCTGAGCCGGATGCAGCCGCAGCACCCAACCAGCACACGTGAGAACCAGGAAGGGAGGAGGCAGAGCTGACAGGGGAATAAGGGGTGGTTCCCTAGCTGAACAGCAACTTACACTGAGGAGCGTGAGCTGGGCAGGGGGTAGACCAGACCAGGCAGGGACACAGCACCTGCGCACCTCATGTGGACCAGATTGGGTGAAAGCCAGGCTGGGCTGACTATTCCCACTGGTGCAAGCTACAATCAGAGTAGGAGAGGGTTGTTGGGGCTTGGTCGTAGCATCAGCTGGCGGAAGCTGGTACAAAGCGTTAGACATGTCGAGTTGAACCACAGGGCCAACTGGAGAGGGCACAACTGGAATGGGAGCAACCTGGGAGGGAAATAGTGGGCTCCTCCCTCTTGGGTCATCACCTTCCACGGGAGGGCATGGGAACTAGGACAGGGGCTGGGGTGGCTAGACAGACACCCAACAACATCCGTTAGGGCCGGTTGGATGAGATGGTTGGATGGAAGTAGGTTGCAACACCTGTTGGCAAGTATATGAACAGAAGGGTATTTGGGACAGACTGGACTAGTATGCCATACATATTGGCAAGCCAGGGTAGGGGGTGGGCCTGGTTGGGGTTACCGTGGGCCGCCCTGACTGGGTTGCAGCTCCTACTGGTATGTGCGAGGACCAAGTGTGTCCAGGGCGGAACCAGGCCGGACTGCAAGAGGACACGGGTGGAAACAGAACCGACCCAGCAACTGTAACCACCAGCTGATCGGGGCAATGGACTGTGCTGGGCCCTATGCTTACTAGAACACGCAGGAATCTAGACTGGGAATACCTCAAAATTTCTTTGAGGATCTCCCCAGTCGAGACACCGGACTCAGAGTCCTAACCAAGAAAAGACAGAACAAGTCAAGCAACAACCTCAGCTATCTGTTGGCAGCAAAAAACTGGGCAAATGGAGACTCTAGAAGGGACTGTGTCAATCAATGGACTCTTCAATGACCACATCGTGCTTGGAATGGTGAGACTGGCAGCGACCCATGAATGGTGAACTATTGGAACCACTCGATCGAGTATCTCAGAGCATGCCCCACATCCGGGACTTAGGGTGGGTGGGAAACTGGGTGGGGCTTCTTCCTCTATATCCCCCTTTAGGCCTTGAACCTTTTTTTTTACCCCAATTAAATTTGTAAAGATTGTTAAAATAAAGGAAAAAAAAAGAATCAAAATAAGAAATGCTGGCCATGGATGTGGAAAAAAGAGAAATCTTATAAACTGTTGGTGGGGATATGAATTAGTATAGCTATTATTGAGAGAAATGTGAAAGTTTCTCAAAATACTGAAAAGAGAGCCATTATATAGGACTCAGCAATTGTAATTGTGGGTATATATCCAGAGGAAATGAAATCACAAGACTGCATTATGTTCATGGAACTTAATGGAGTAGGCAGAGGCACGGAGCAAATGATTTAGTGCCTATAAGAAGTTATTAAATATCTTTACCAATTTTCTTCATTTCTTGGATGTAAAAGAAACTTATCAAGATGAATTGTCACCTTCACAGTTTTTTTGGGGGGGGAGGGTGCATTAGAGTAATAAGATAATAATTTTAAAATTCATAGAATTTCTATTAGACAACAGAAATCTTATGATTGGATATGGTGAGTATTGCAATGCAAAATCGACAGATTAACAAACTAAGGACAAACATGACTGTGAATTTAAAAAGACAAATTATTCAGTTTTCCAGTAATTTAGGTACAAAAATTTTTAATAAGGCTATGACATTTAGGTAACTGCTGACAAAGTACACATTACACATTTCCAGAGATTGGGTTTTTTTTTTTAAATCACAGTATGTGGTACAGAGTACATGTTTCATAAATGAAAAAAACTATCACCATTCTTCAACCACTAGTTCCTTCATTTATTAAAAAAAATACACCTTGATCACATACACAGACCTGACACTGTTCGAATCACAGGAAGAAATAACTCAGTTCTTATTTTCATAGAATTATGACAAAGTCAGAAATGTTTTCCCTATCCAAGAGCTGAACAAAACAAATGAAAATTTTCTGAAATATTCTACTGATCTAATTCTTCAGATTAAAATTTAAGCCAACATGGAATGGTATAGTGAAGAAGAAACATTTAAGATTTGTTGATTTGAAAGACAGAATGACCAAGATGGGGGTGGTGAATAAGAAGCAAGTGAGTGGCAGCATGAACCCCTGCTTTTGGACATTTTAGACCAACCCCTCCATTCTGTGACGAGATGCTCACCTACTTCCCGCGTTGTTATTTTCTCTGGATCACTCCCACCGGAAAGCTCTTGTATCTCACAGGTATAGGATTTCCCTTTCCTGGATTCCTCAAGCTACCACACCAGGCCCAATCATCATTTTTTATAAGCATGGCATAGAAGCCACTCTCAATGGAACCACATGTGAAACATATGTTACCAAACCAGTTGTCCCTGTCAGTTCTTTTATTTGGGCTTTTATTCTCTTCCTGAGTGGACTTTTCATTTGCCTTCCATAACACCTTTCTCTTGGTTCTCCCACATCATTGGCTGTTTCTTTTTAGTCTTCCATTCACTTTTTTGTACTATTGCCAGTCTCTGATTTAGCTCTGGAGTCTTTTTCCCAAACGTAACCTTTCAGGCTGTGTAAGTCAAGTAATCTTTAGATTTACAATAATTTCCTAGTTTTGATAAACAAGCTTATTATAATCAAAAGGCAACACAATGAATAAGGTACAGTGTGGACCTTATATGCAAAAAATTTACTTTATAATGCCCTTGTCCATTTGTCTTCAAAATCATTATAAGTGGCAAAAACCAGAAAGCATTTAGAATACTTTTCTCTAAGGTATCACATTTCAGACACAATTGACCATCAATTATCCCAGCCTTGTCACTTTATAAATCACCTAGAATTATTTCCATTTTGATATTCACAAAGACACCAAAAAACCCAGATGGCCAAAGGAATATATCAGTTTAAAATTTGTCTCCATAAAGAAATATAATCATTCCTAGCCAGGTGAAATGTGATTATTATGATTGACAACAACAATGTTTGACTGCCAAAATGAAAGTGCAGTCTTCACTGGGAATAAATCCTTACCATCTTCTTAATATGTGAAAGATAGACATTATATGTAATTTTAGAAAAAATATATACAGGAGTTCTTTTAGGATTAAATTAAATTGGCAGAGGAATTATTGAGTAACTAAATGCTTTGATAAAATAAATTGGATAACATATTTAGGGTTTTGGAGAAAATCACCATTACAGATTTTATGTAGGCAATCATTATCTAGCCCATGTGTCACCTTTTACTGAACCTAAGATTTCTACTGAGCTGTCACAGCAGGATTTAAATTACTTTCTTTAAAGAATAAGATAGCTCCTTGATTCTACCATTTCTATTTACATAAATAGCCACCAATGAAAACAAACCTTCTTACTTTCTTTTGCAAAAGTATACCTAAATGGGAATACACATAATCTTAATGTACAAAACAGTATTTTATAAACTGATGTCTGCAGATATAAAACATGGTATATTTACATCAAAAATTATAACTGTTGCAAATCAAGAACAATGGAATTCAATGCTGAGACTAGAGACTATGTGTCAGGCTCAATTCCTGCTAGAAAGACAGGGAAATGGAGAATAATCCACCAGTTGTTAATTCATTCCCAAAACACCCAAAACAGCCAAAGCTGGAGCATATAAAGCCAGGAGCCTGAGGCACACTCCAAGTCTCCTACGTGGGTTGAAGCAACATAACTGACTGTGTCATCACCTCCCAGGGTGGTCATTAACAGGGACCTGGATCTGAAGAGGAACACAGCGGCTCAATCCCAGACACTCCAGTAGGCAATGGGCTGATTCAAGAGGTGACTGCCTGCTGCATTACATGCCACCCAGGAATTCTTGGACGGGCGAGTTGGGACTCAATACTAGCAGAAGTAAGTTCTGAATAGCAGCACAAGGGACAAAACACAGCACACTGCAAGGAAGTGCAATTGGAGTTGCCTTCTGATGAACAAGCAGAAAAGGGGATAAGAGAGGAAATATTCATTGAAGTAGTTTACAACTGTTTTTCCACATAGTATTTTTGCAAGAGTGCATATAGGTGAAGCGGGTCTGCTCATTGTCCTCCTCCTTAACCTGGCATTGTAAGTGCAGTGTCACCCATTTAGCAGTTTCCATCAATGAAGCCGCCCCTCAAGTGATGGTTTGTTCCATGTATGAAAGCAGCGACAGAGCTTGTACTTCCTGCTTTCCATTATTGAGACTACTTGAAGACTCAGCTTTTTGTTTGGGCTCACTTTTTTTCTTCATAAGGTTTCTGCTTTTCTGTATCATTTCACGGAATCAAATTCAATTTATCAAGCCATAATGCAAATTAGACTTCTACTTGGCAGATCTCAGTGCGTGGAGGGCTCAAGGTGAACAAATGGACAAAGTTTATATAAGAAGGGTATATAGCTTAGTTGGAAATAGATTTTTTCTACAATTTTAATTAAATTGCTACAAAGGAATGAAATCTTTGTTGTAGCCAGGTTAAAAATAGTACATAAAATTTTCATTAGAAAAAAGGCTAGATTTTTGGTGGCTGATCAGTATGGTAGAGATTTAAAGGATAAGATTGTTGTTATTTATATACAAAATTCTATAAATTAATCTGCATCCTTTTAAATATTCATTTAAAATATATATATTAGTATAATAAATTATCAACCAACAACAAATTTGCAGCTTATTTCTGATAATGCTTTGTACTTTTAAAAAAGATTTCTTTTCATTGGAAAGGCAGATTCATAGATACAAGGAGAGACAAAGATATTCCATCTGCTGGTCCACTCCCCAGATAGCTGCAATGGTCAGAGACGAGCTGATCCGAACTCAGGAGCCAACAGCTGCTTGCAGATCTGTCATGTGGGTACAGGGTCCCAAGGACTTGGGTCATCATCTACTGCTTTCTCAGGCTACAAGCAGAGAGCTGAATGGGAAGTAGGCAGGCAGGACATGAACCTGTGCCAATATGGGATCCTGGTGCTTGCAAGGTGGGGATTTAGTCATTTAGCTATCACACTGGGTTTTACTCTTTAATTTTTAAAATGGTGTATTCATTTGAAAGGTAGAGTTACAATGAGAGATAAGTGACAATAGAGAGATTGTCTATCTGCTGTTCATTCCCCAATTAGCCACTATGGCCGGATATGGAGTAGTCTGAAACCAGAAACCAGGATTCTCCTCCAGGTCTCCCACATGCCTGCAGTGACCCGAGGCTTTGGGCCATCCACTGTATTCTCAGGCACATGAGCGGAGTGTTGGATGGGACATGGAGCTGCCCAGATTTGAACAAGCACCCATGTGTGATGCCAGTTCAACAAGCAGTGGTTTTATCTACTACACTACAGTGCTGGCACAATTTTGTGTTTTTAAAATAAGTTATCCACAATTTCTCACATTTGTTATTCCAGGTAAATTTTCTAAGATCTACGTTAAATTATAAGAGGGAAAGGTGGACATTTGGTACGGCAGTTAAGACACTGGTTGGGTTCTTGGCATCCAATCTGAATTCCTGGTTTTCAGTCCCAGCTCCTCTTCCAGTTCCACATTTCTGCTAATACTACTCTAGGAGGCAACAGGTGATGGCTTATCTATGTGGAGAAGCCTGGATGGAGACAGAGGCTCCTGGCTTTGGCTTGGCCAAGGCACAATTGTTACATTTAGAGGATAAACAAGCAAATGGAATCTATTTCTGCCTTTCAAACAAATGAAAAAATCCTAAATTTTAAAAAGAGGAAAATTAGACCATAATAAACAATATTTATATCAATCCTCAATTATAGGATCTAGTAAATAACTTGTATAATTCATTACTTGATTGATTCACCCAGTTGTGGTGAACATCTAAGAAAGGTACAGAGCATCATAGTGACCAGGACAGGTCTCCTGTCCCTTCTGAACCTGTGAGAAACAAACAAACAAACAAAGAAATGCATATTTATGTCCATAATTGCTAAAGCTCTATGTTCATTAAAGTAATTCAAGATTCATTGATGTGGTATTAAAGCAATTTTAAGCACTCCTCAATATTTATTTCATCACAAAATGTAGGATCAAAAAGCAGGTGATAATTAATACGTTGGAAAATATGAACAATGATCAGAAAGTTGCTTGAGGTTCCTGAAGTAGGAAAAAATTGGAATATCTTGAAGTATATGTTCCTAAACATCAACATGATGCAACAAATTATTATTGACATGCAATAGCGCATGGCTTTCTCCTGGCTGAAGCCTTGCTCTCTGCTGGATCAAGCATTTCTACAGCTATTTAGAGAAGAAGCATATTGTCATTTGCCCAAGAGCCCTCAACAATTTGAAAAGATAGTGATATTTCTGTTTGGTGAGAAGCCATCAAATATTGCACATCATCAATTTCATTCAATTGCTTTTATGGGCATTGATGCCATAAAACTACCACAGAAAGTGTACACATTAATTGAAAGTCACACAGTGGTGCAAAATCATTAAAATGAAAAACAAATGTACATTTAAGATTCAAGGTTCTGCTATTCTGATGTGAAGAAAAGAATTGCAAGATACATGTCATTTTGCTCTAAGTCTACTCAGTAGTACTTGATAGAACTAGCGTCAGTACCCTGCTGTGTCTGAGCTATCAGACCACGCACACACGCACACACACACACACACATACACACACACACACAAGGTGTGGCTTGAAGAAGCTTAAGAATAACAGATTCAGCTGAGGTCACACTGTATTGAAGTGATGTACAGAAACATTGTAATGCTGTGAGGAGCAAGCCAATGGACATCAGTGGGCATGAGAAACTGGAAGAGAATGAAAAAATTCTCTTGATCCTCTAGATGAAGGACATACGGAAATTAAATAATGTCCTCCTGAGCATCCAACACACCAAAGAAATTATGAAGGAAACTTGAAAGATTTTTCAAAAGAATGGAAATGAAACCACAACATGTAAAACATTTGGGATAGAACAAAAGCTTGAATAGAAAGAGTATTTAGCTGTAAGACCTGAAATTGGAAAACACTACGAAGAAAACAGAGAAGACAATTCAGGACATTGGAATGGTCATGAATTTGATTGCCAAAAGCAGGCAGCAGAAGCAAAAATAGAGAAATAAGATTTCATCAAACTGAAGTTTTTGCACAGCAAACAAAATGAAGAGATCATTTACAAAATGGGAGAAAATATCTAAGTTATACCTCTCACAAAGGCTTCATTAAAACCAAATAAGATGCAAAATTCAATAGCAGAAAAAAGAAAAGGCATTTTGGAGACCCCAAAAAAGCTCTTGGCTCGTGGCTTCAGATCGGCTAGCTCCAGTCATTGTGGGCACGCCAGGATAGACTAGAATATATATAATCAAATCCTTAAAAGAAAATAACCAGTAGCTCTGAACATTATAACCGCAAAATTATCCTTCAGGAAAAGAAAGAAGAATTAAACTCTTCTGGACAAGTAGCAGCCCAGGAAGTTTACCACCACCACGCTCATCAGGTAGGAAATGCTTCCCAAAACTGTTCTGGAAACAAAAGGATAACTACTATTGTGAAAACATGTAAAAGTACAAAAACTATGCTAGAGTGAATGCACAAATGAGAATTAATCTCTTTTATTACAGAAAGCTTCCAAAAAATAAGATGAACGGGAGAGAAATGAAGGATACAAAAATGACCAGAAGATAATAGGCAGCAAAATATGTCCTCTTAACAATATGAAGTTGAATTTAAACAGCTCGAATAACTCAATTAAAAGGCACTCACTTGGAGAAAGAAAAAGGACTTTATTTTGTACTATCTATAAAAAATATTTCAGTAATAAATGCCCATGGAGCCTAAAAGCTAAAATATGGAGAAAGATACACCATGCCAATTGAAACCAAAAGCAAAAAGACCAGCTCTACCAAACAGAGTAGACTTTAACTCAAGAGACAAGAGGACCACAGTTACTAAGGTATTATCCAACAAAGGCAACTAATTGTAATTAGACACAAATCCAATGCTGAAGCAAATGATTATATAAAGTAAATATTATTAAATGTAAAAGTAGAGATACTCTGTGCTGTGATAATATTTGGGGAGTTCAATACTTTGTTTTCATCAATGGATCCATTAACCAGACAACAAGTACACAAAAAATATCAGAATTGAAGTATGTTGTAGAGCAACTAGAGCTGGGAGACATTTATGGAAAATGTCATCCAACAGCTACAGAACACATGCTCCGATTAGCAAAGGGCATTCTCCACGACAGATCACACCAGGCCACAAAGCAAGGCTGCACAAATTTAAAATATCGAAACCATAGCATGTATTGTCCCTAACTACAACAGAGCAGAAGTAGAAATCTAAACTAGAAAAGCTCTAGCAAACTTGTAAACACGTGAAGATAAAATGTAACCTTCAATGAGTTACTGAAGAACTCAAAGGGAGATTAAAACCTTTCTTGAAACAAATGAACAGCTAAACATGCTAAAATTTATTAGGATACAGGATACCAAGATGAAACTTTATAGCAACACACACATACATACATCTGAAAAACGAGTTCAAATTAACCTAACTGTGTAACTAAGAAATAAGGATCACAGCACACTAGAATAACTATGAGTGAAACCAAACCGCTTATGATCAAAAAGCAGACCCAGCATCTTGTCATAGTCAATTGAAAAGAAACTCGTTGTCTTATTTCACTAAGCATAGTGGTTTCCACATGCAGCTATTTAATTGCAAAATTTCATCCTTGTATGAATTAGTAATACATAGTGATTATATATTATTGCGCATAGAAAGTACTGTTATCTTGGCTTCATTGTTAAACCTGTGATTGCAAAGTGAAATAGAAGTATGTTATTGTAAAAACTAGGGGGGGAAATGTTGTAAGGAAGGAAGAGGCTGCGTGAGGAATGTGGCAGAAGGGAAGGAAGGCGAGAAGTATCACTATGAAATTTGTCCACTTTATGTCAATAAAATACCTTACCAAGCAAAAAGGAGAAAAACAATTGATTTAGCTGGCCTTTCAAAGGTTCTAATCTGGATCACAGCTTAATCACACAGGCATTTTCAGGAGCAGAGAGCAGCCCAGGGGAGGAAACAGCTGTGCAGACCATACCACATCATTTTCAGAACAATCATTACCTTTACCTGAATAGGGAATAATTTCTACACAAATTTTTAAAATATGACATTGAGTAACAGAAATATCCCTTTTATTTAATGGTGGGTTTGAGATGAAAGCTAACTAACATAAGGGTTTATTTATGAAAACTTTTCACATTATTTGGTTTACTCACTCCATAAAGCTTGTGAAATGATTTTTGGTAGTATGTTTCTTTTTGTTTTAAAGATTTTTTTTTTGATAGTTATAAACTGAGAGGGAGAGACAGGGAAGGTGAGAAAGGAAGAAAAAGAGAGTGAAGGAGATAGGGGGATAGAGGGAGACAGAGAGAGATGAGGGGAGAAAGAGACCTTCTATCCACTGGTTCATTGCCATGATGGCTTCAATGGCCAGGCCTGGGCCAGGCCGAAGCCTAGAGGTTCATCCATGCCTTCTAGGTGGCTGATGGCCCAAACATGTGGGCTATCCTCTGCTGCTTTCCCAAGATCGTTAGCAGGAAACTGGACCAAAAGTGGAACAGCTGGAACATGAACCAGGGCCCAAAAGGCTTGCCAGTGTGGCAGGTGGAAGCTTTACGCACTATACTGCAACACAGTTCCCTGGTAATACATGAATATTTGAAGAGAGTCTTTATGGCAAATGACTTCATGGAAATAATTCTGGAAATATATGTAAAACATATTATTATATAAACTAATATTTTATAGTTTAACTTGATGGTTTGTCATGACAGTTGTTTTAAAAATGTGCTATGTTCTTGGAGTATATTAAAAAACACATACACGGGCCCGGCGCGGTGGCGCAAGTGGTTAAAGGTCCTCGCCTTGCACGCCCAGGATCCCATATGGGCGCCGGTTCTAATCCCGGCAGCCCCGCTTCCCTTCCAGCTCCCTGCCTGTGGCCTGGGAAAGCAGTCGAGGACGGCCCAAAGCTTTGGGACCCTGCACCCGCGTGGGAGACCTGGAAGAGGCTCCTGGCTTTGGATCAGCATAGTATCGACCTGTTGCGCTCACTTGGGGAGTGAATCATCGGACGGAAGATCTTCCTGTCTCTTCTCTGTGTATATCCGCCTTTCCAATAAAAAAATAATAAAAATAAATCTTAAAAAAAAACCACATACACACAAATAATAGAAACAAGCAAACTTAACTGCCACTCCGATTTATTGGCATTTCCAGGCCAATATGGTAACCTGCTTGTAAGGACTGTGTTCTCGTCCAGCTTCTCATGGAAATTACAAAATGGTCAATAAGATGTCATTTAAAATCAAATGTTACTGATGACAAGCAATGGAAACAGCAAAGTTAACGTTGCAGGCTTCTACTCTTCATTTACCGGAGAAATATGAACCAGAAACAGACATTGGAAATACCATCCAGGGAACTCGTTTCCTAATGCAGGCGTGCAGGTCTCCTGTTGCACCTGTCACGTATAATTTTGGAGCTGGCTAATCCACTCACCAAGAACAAATGAAAAACTGGAGGGAAAGAGGAAAAAAATATCTAATAACCCATGTGTTTGCAAGCTTTGAAAGGCAACAAAGCAGCCAAGATTTAAGAAACCAAGATGCAGAGAAAAAATGAAATCCTGTGATCTTGGCTCTCTGCACCACTTTTGCTTTGAAGTTGTTGTTGATTCACAAATTGCACATCTAGAGACACAGAAGGCCAAGTACAAAGTGATGGTTAAGATCTGAAAAAGCTGAATGTTGAGAGCTTCAAGCAACCATAGGAGCTTTGAATAACCAAAACATTGAAAACCAACAAAGCCACAAGGAAACAGGTGTAAATAGCCACAAATTGCAATCAGTTTCCGAGCTCCAATTTTTTCCCCTTAAGGTCTTTAGAAACAACTCACGCCAAGGGGCAGAGCTTTTGAGCTGGGAGTTGTTCTTAAGGGGTTGAGATGGACAGGGCAGGACAGGGGAAGCAAGTGACCTCAGCGGTTTTATGGAACATCGTTTTTCCTGCTATACGACCTATGCCAGAAAGAGCTGCATACAAGCAATGGACAGACGTGTCTCTCACAGAATATGTAGATCAGCAATTGTGAAGTTCCTTGATGTATGTACCAAGGTTGAAGAACACATTGTGGGTCTCTTGACACATTGTAGCTTTTTTGATATCAGAGTAAAATACTGCAGTGAACGAAGGAAAACCGCCAGAATGAGCACAATGGTTTTGGACTGGAGCGAGGGATTTGAGTAGGAATACATATGCAAGTGACTGAAAGAACTCATACTCAGCTCAGTTGTCTGGCACACAAGTCCATCAGGCTTATCACCCAATTGCAGTCAGGTTGGTCACAGGGATGCCCTCCTTGTGGAATATCAAAGGAAGAACCCATTTCCTTGACTTTTCCTCACATCCAGAGGCCTCTCCCTGGGGCTTGCTTGTGGCCCCTTGTACTTCTGCAGCAGCCCAGGGTGACAAATGTTGTTTGTGCTGCCCATGTCTGAGAGTAGAAGGAAAAAGATTCTGCACTTGCAGGCCTCTGCTGGTAATATTGGGCTGAGTAATATTTATCCCTGCTAACCTTGCTACCTGTTCCTAATGTCAACACAGGCAAGGTCTGCTACTGTGATGGTAACACTTACTGGTACAGACACACACGTATCTCATAGTTCAACCTTTATAAGTTTAGAAAATATGTTTTGTGAACTTATGTAAAATACCCTCACGTGTGCTTACAAGGTCAGGATTTAATTTTTTTTCTGATTATGTATCTTCTATTATCATGTACTTACTTTATTGCTAAAAGTTAAATCCAAGAAATAGTAGTAGATGCTTAGAGTTAGAAAACAACAGAAGTGATGGAAAAGAAGGATGACATAAAATAGAGATCAAATATTAGAAAGTTGATATATTCAAGAGTGACTGGGGCAGGGGGTGAAGTCAAAATGATGAGATCTGTACCATGGGGAAGATTTTTTACATTTGAAATTTACAGGAATTCCTGATGTTCTTAATAAAAATCCATGAAACCATGATCCTCAGAATTTTTTTTTATAGAATTCAGCTTAATAAACAGAAGTGACAGAATGCAACTTGTCTACTCATTTGGTTTCTGTACCAGTGAGTTCAACCCACAGCAGAGTAAGAAGACACAGTGAGAGATCAGGATCAAAGGATCCAGCTCCATCCTGGCTGTGGTTTATCCAGGTCTGAGCTTACCACCTCTTCACATGCTGGTGTTATGTCTTAGCAAAATGTTGTGGTTTAGACTGATTTAAGATTTACAATTCTCTTAGGCAATGCAAACACACTAAATCCTTTCTGCCAAATAAAACCCTGGGGAACAATCTGGGGTGGGAGAGGACACCTCGATCCCATCTGAACAAGACAGCACAGAGAAAGCCCTTGTAATTCAGAGCATTCCATTACCTGGCATGCTCACTTGTCTAGGTCAACATAAACCAGACCAACAATGAAGAGGAGCCCACAGTAATTGATTGTGGCTCACATAGTACATTCTCCAAATTGCTGGCAATTCTTTTCTGAGGCCTAAGGGTTAGTGATGTGTTGTCACCTAAATAGAATGCTCCTCTATCCTTTGGTCCGTCTCCAGGAATTTCTAGCAGCAAGTCACCAGTCTTCTCATAACACTTGCAAACATTTTTCTTAGTATAGTTAAAGTAAAATCTTTTTAGTTAAGAACACGTATAAAAATTACTGAGAGAATAATTAAAACACAGATGGGGGGAGGGAATCACTTAGAATCTAGATTTTCTGATTTAGGATGGAACCCAAAAATATACTTCTCTTCCTTTCAGGAACATAAACTGCCTACATATTGTTAGCGATTTGAACCACAAAATCATGCCATACATGGGAAAATGCACAAGAGACTTGCTGTCAGCGGTACCAACCATGCGACAAGGCTACCTCTCAGAGAACAAAGAGTAGCATCCCACAAAGGTGGGAGGCTCTTCTGTCTCATCAGTGTGGAACAGGGGAGTGGGCACAATGACGACAGGGCTCAACAGCATTGGTGCAGATGCAAAATTTACTCTTGTTTGGAAAGATCCTACCTCACTGAGTGCATACTGAAAATTCTTGTGTGGTGATAAGTGCAAGAAATGTGAATTGTATTGCATGGAGCAGCAGTCAGATCCTAATATATAGGTACATGGGTTTTTTTTTTGTTGTTTTTTTACTGAGAACCCTTTCTTTGAGGTGTCCCATGAACACTGTAGACAAAAATCAGGAAAAGTTTGCAGAAGAATGCAGTCAGAATCGATTTGAACTGGCTGGTGGGCCTCCAACAGGTCCATTGCTCTCTCAACCAGTTGGCTCTCCCTCATCACACCATCCCTCCCTGTTTGTCTACTTCCCTGTGCTCCTCTCTACACTGACCAAAGCCTTCCCTGTCCCTCACCAATGCATCTTGAATTGAGAGAACAAGTCAGCCCACCCCACTCCCTCTCCTTACCTAGGAGGGTAGAATTCTGGGACACAAACTGCAGTACTGGTGGCTGTGCCCACCTGTGAGCACTCACTGCACTTTATCCCAACAATTAAGTAGCCACTCTTTCTCACATTGCCTTTATTTGTGGGTATAATCTTTTATACAATGTCTCTATTTTTTCTGTCATGTTTCCTTGTTATGTCTCCTACCACCACAGACTCAGGACAAGACCAAGAAGCACCAACTCTACATCCTTGTAAAGAGAAGGTATTTGATTAGCGGCTCAAGAATTATGCTCTCCTTCTTGTTTGCAGAGAAGTCAAAGACCTGGTCCTCATCCTAAGTGAATATCTCATTTTTTCCCCATTTGCAAAGTCACCACGACACAGTGAGGGACAAAGAGGTGCAGAAGAGTGAAGGAAAGGGACAGCTGCCTCAAAGGAGAGAATTCTTGCATTTCCTTATCCACTTTTTCCATCTGGTTTGGTTGGAAATTATTTGGTTATCCAAATAATCTGAATTTGCTTTCTTGGGCTGAAATTTGTATCATAAATGCCAATAATTTGCTTCAAATGAGATCTAAGATTCCAGCACGAACATTATTGCATCAAAGGAATCAATGCCTAACAACTCCAATTCTGGGTTTCCTCACACCCATTTAGACTATGGCTGAAAGACCCCTGCTTTGTGAGATGGAGACCAGCAAGCAATCTCCGTTTTACCACATTTTAAACACATAGTGATCCAGACCTGGTTTTAGAGTCTCTGTTTTATTCATGTTTAATCAACAGGAAAACTAAGTTTAGAGATGCTTAATCTTTGGGCCCGGCGCGGTGGCGCAAGTGGTTAAAGGTCCTCGCCTTGTACCCCCGGGATCCCATATGGGCGCCGGTTCTAATCCCGGCAGCCCCGCTTCCCTTCCAGCTCCCTGCCTGTGGCCTGGGAAAGCAGTCGAGGACGGCCCAAAGCTTTGGGACCCTGCACCCGTGTGGGAGACATGGAAGAGGCTCCTGGCTTCGGATCGGCATAGTATCGGCCCGTTGCGCTCACTTGGGGAGTGAATCATCGGACGGAAGATCTTCCTCTCTGTATATCCGCCTTTCCAATAAAAAAATAATAAAAATAAATCTTTAAAAAAAGAGAGATGCTTAATCTTTGGCTGGTGTTTCCAAAGAGCAGAGTTTCAGAAAAAAAACTTTTTTCTACTCCAGGATCTTAGTCCTCATTAGTGAGTGCCCACAAGACAGCCAGCTGGTCTAGTTGGTTTAGGAACTGCCATACTCAGCTAATATTCATTGCCTCAACCATTGAAAAAACAACCATAATCATGGTCTCCTGCTTTCACAAAGAATCTTGCCAACAGGAATAACAGTCACAGTACTGACTAAGCATTATACCAGAATATGTTTGTCACCAGAAATCCACTGGAGAGACTGCAGTCCAGAAGTGTCATCATTTCTCTCACCTGGACATCCTTCATCTTGAGCTCTCCCCGTTGGCAGCGGCGAAAGGTCAAGCCAGCTACTTACCAACAAAGCTCAGACCAGGGGAGTCAAGTTTGGGTGTTCCAATGAGAAGAAACACAGTGAGGAAATAAAACCAAAATGCATGGAATTGAAGAAAAGTGTTACTTACTGGAGGTAGAGTGAGCAGAGTAGGGGTACGATAGATGCCCGTGAGAAGTCTGGAAGCAGCAGGGAGATAAATAACGAAGGGACGCGAGGATCTGCGTGAAGTCCATGATACTACTTTTCGAGTGTTATATGCTTTGTGGAAAGGGAACACGCACAAAGGGGTGGGGTTTACTTTCATCATGGCAGTGTTAACAGCTGGGATGTACCAGGGTCCACAGCTGAGCGTTATGTGAAGTTTGGGTCCTAGAAATAAGAAACAAATGTGCTATCTCTAGCAACCATATAGGGAAAGAGCTACTCATTAGGACAAAAGTGAGGGTGTATTGTTTGGTCAACTTTCAACAGCTTGGAAGTGGACACTGGGGGAGCCAACTATAAGAAACATATCATGGCACACAGATGGACAGCACAGATCTGATCAAGGCCTTTGTTGCAAATTCAACACCCTAAAAATATTCACAGATATCATACTAAGACTGGAATTTTGCACAGAATTTGAAGACAACTACCAAAAAGTAGAATCTGGTTTCACACCCAAAGTCTTCCTGACACTTCAGGTTATGGACCATTCGAAAGGCAGTGGTTAGTGTGCTGAGCAGGCATTTGGGGCCTCATTTTCTGCAGCTGAAGGCAATCAGTGAATTTGAAGCCAGAAGCCATCCTTCTAAGAACATCTGAAGTGAATGGACCGGCTGAATCTCTTGACTGAAATCAGGAAGGCACTAGAATACGGCCTCAGAAGCAAAGCAAGGTTCCTTCTGCAGAGGCAGTGATAGCGTCAACTCCTCAGAGGGAAAGGCAATTGGGGAAAGAATTCATCTTGAACAGGAATAGCTTGATTCATTGCTTGAAGAGCTAAAACTAGGACCTTCTATTTTTCAAACCAAACGCACTGCTCTGCGGTATGTACTTCCTGACTCCTTAGGGCACAGGCACAGCGGCTTTCTGGCCCAGGGATGGAAGTTCTCAGGTAGAGGGTCAAGGTGTAATGTGAGGCAATTTTGGTAGGAGGCAAGGCTAACAGACGGGTTGAGAACCACCTGCGGAATGCATTCCAGGTTCCATTGCTGAGAAGATTGCTGATCATGGAATCCTGTGCTGTAGCCCGTGGCCTCGCTGTAGATGGCCTGGATGGGAGGGATGCCTCCCTCAGAGCATTTAATTGCAGAAACATCCACAGAGACTTAGGAATTAAAGTGTATACAGAAGATGCTGACTCACAAGGAAATTGGAGCAGTAACTGAAAACTTTGTTCAGATTTTTTTCAAGCTCCCTACTTGGATTCACAAACTCTTCGGAGAACACGTGTGCTCAGGCACTGAGAAATAAACAGCACATTCCCTTCATATCTGAGGAAGGGGGCGGTTGAATGACAAAGTCTCTGGGCAGGCACGTGGCTGGATGGCAAAGGTGCTAGTTAGGACCCCATGTCCCACACTTGAGCACCTGGGTTAGAATCCAAACTGTGGCTTACAACCTGGCTTCCTGGTAACGTAACCTTGGGAGGCAGCAGCGGCCCCAGTGACTGAATTCTTGTCACACATGTGGGAGACCTAGCTTGTTTCCCTGGCTCACAGCTTTAGCCCCTACCACAAGCTGATAGGTGATCTGTCTTCCCATCTGTTTCCCTGCTTCTCAAACAATTCCTCCTCCCCCAGTATGGATGGATATGGACAACGACAAAGACTGGTACATATCTGGCAAGAGTCAGCCGAAGGTTATCCCATTAAAAATTATTTAAATGTGTAACATTTGCGTGTGTCTGTGCACGTGAGACCAAATGCAGGTGATAAACAAATGCATTACTTCACACCCTTACTTAAAATCACCTATACTTCCCACTCTTCCCATCTTCTGGCTAATACATGCTGAGGCTTTCAGAAATTACTGCACTCTGAAATAGTTCCCAGGTAACAAAACCTTTCCACAGACATCAGCTTTGGGCAAAGAAACATTGATGTTACTTTAAGAAGCAAAGGGCCTTTTCTGTCTTAGGGCCATAAGTGGAAGAGTGGTTATCAGCAAACCTGTTGTTTCCCTCTCCGTGAGAATTGATCATATCCCATGCAGACATGAGTGTGGGGATGTGATACACTTTCTGAAATGACTACCAAAGTCTGCTTGCTTGGGTATTAATTGGTTTTTGGCATGATGGATAACCACACCTAAATGTGTATTATTCATCACTATACAACCATTAAGAATAAAATTTGTCACCAACTCAGGCTAATGGAACTCATTCAAGTAACTTGTTTGCAGGTTTCAATCTTCAACTTGAAAAGTTGAATAAACTTTAGCTTTGACTGTAGAACTTTCTAGTTAATTCAATGGGCTAGACTGGAATTTATTGTACTGGCAGTATTTCCAAAATACTAAAATAAAATGGATCCTGTAGCTATCTTGTTAAACTGCAAACTGTTCCCATGCACCAATTCTCTTTTGAGTCTATCATCTGTTGACTGCTAGCTTTCTTCTTCAGCCTCTAACCCAGTGCCCTTGAATTTCTTTTAAGCTTTTGGCCATGCAACACCAGTTCACACACATGCTCATGGAAAATAATGGTTTCCTTCCACTTTATCCAGTGTATGCTACTGGGTTCATGCCTACTCCTTCCCACATCTAACCACAGGGAAACAGACTCAAACAGCCTCTCTGCTCTGTGGATTCCTAGAGCAGGTGTACGCATGACAGACACATCAGAATTTCACTGCTTGCTGTTGTATGTTGTTTCCTATACATTCCATGGTGATTTCCTTTTTGCTTCTAATTAAATTGGAAGCTCGTAGACTTACTCTGGTATACACTGCTTGGAAATCTCTCATTGATCTCATGCTACATTCAGTTAAGCAAAGTAGCTGGCATGAGGACAGAATGTGGCAAAATAGATATTCAAGACTCTGTGCTTCTCCTGCTTGGAATAGTTTCACCAATTTCCTAATTCCCTTTGCTTTAAGTGAAGGAAAATGAAAATCGGGTTTCCTATGGAATGAAATCTTGAATTTTCCTAGGGTTAGAGTAAATGACCACAAAAGAGTATAATAACTCCATCATTTGGGTCTGGTGTGGTAGCATAGTGGCTAAAGTCCTCACCTTGCATGTGCCAGGATCCCATATTGATGCTGGCTCTAATTCTGGCAACCCCACTTCCCACCCAGCTCCCTGCTTGTGGCCAGGGAAAGCAGTCGAGGACGGCCCAAAGCCTTGGGACCCTGTACCCACATGGGAGACCTGGAAGAGGTTCCTGGCTCCTGGCTTCAGATCTGCACAGCACTGGCTGTTGCGGTCACTTGGGGAGTGAATCATCGGATGAAAGATCTTTCTCTCTGTCTCTCTTCCTCACTGTATATCTGACTTTGCAATAAAAATAAATACACCTTTTTTTAAAAAAAAGAATATTTATCTAATGGCATGTCTATCTCTAACTTAGGAACTTCACCAGAACTAGAACAGACTGTACTCCATCCAAAAGCAAAACAAAAACAAAACGAGTTAGCTGTGCATGCAAAACATGAGCTCCTATGCAGAACAGAAATTTCAAGAAAATATCCTTGATAATTACAAGATGTGCTCTGTGAGCTACATGATTGTCCTTAAGCACTTCAGTCAGGAGGAAATTTACTTATGTTCCAAGTAAGCCTATTCAGATTTGTTGCATTGTCTTTGTGTTAATGTCTACTGCCTTTGGGCTTACAGAAATTGTTGCAGTTTTATCCACATGTAAGCTCAAAGATTATGAAGTTATTTGTTACTTAAATTGATAAGAGACAACTTTCATATGTAAAAGTGTTCATGAAAATCTTTAAGAATGCAATAAAATGTGTTATTTCTCCTTCATTTGTAAGGAAAGTGGAGAGAGGCAGCGCCCTCTGGTGAAATTCCAATGCTTTCAACTCTGGTCTGTTTGGCTACGCACCTCATTGCCTGGAGTGAGTGATGATAATATTTTTGCATTGGGAGGTTTGTTTACCTGCAAGCAATAATCTAAAGGCACTTTTTAATAAATTGATTGTTTCCCATAAATTTTGGTACTAGAAATACCATAGTTTAATTATTACAATTTTTATTCAAAAAGTATAGAGAAAAAGGAAGGGAAAGAGGCAAAGGGTGAAAGTGTAGAGACAGAGAGCAAGACTGAAAGAGCAAGAGAGATGTCTGCCATCCACCTGTGCATTCCCAGCATGCTCACAACAGCCATGAATGCAGCCAAGAACAAGGGATTCTATTCAAGCCTCCCAAATGGGTAATAAGGACTTAACTACCACACTCATCATCTGCTACTTCCCATGATAAACATTATCAGGAAAGCAGAACCAAGGGCAGACCTGAGAGCTGAATTTGCAAACACAGATAAGGGATGTGAGCCTCTGAACCATCCCAAGTCGTCTCGGCGGATGTTGGGAAAACTTTTAAATGAACAAGCCAGGCTGGGCTGACTGTACCTTCTGGAACATGCATTGGCCAGTGTCGGTGTGGATTGATTAGGCTGTGCCACATCATCAGCTGGCAGATGCTGGCACAGGGGCCAAATTCTGTCAGGCTCAGGCAGATAGATGGTGGCACCTGCTGGCACCAATGTGGACTGGATAGTTGGGCTGGTTGGGACGAACTGGGCTTCACTACCCATCAACATGTATGAGAGCTGAATGGGATGTGGGACAGACAGGACCAGTCTGCTGTACATACTGGCAAACACAGGAACCAGGGTAGGGGTGGGCCTGGTGGGGGTTTTTGTGGGTCACTCCAACTAGTTTATGTGACCCCCTACTAGTTTACCAGCTCCCATTGGTTTACGTGAAGGCCCAGTATGGGGTGGGCAGGATCCAGCTGGGCTCCAACACACATCGGGTTTCATAAAACATGAGGCTGGAGACAAAACTGACCCAGCAACTGCAACTATCAGTGTGTGTGTACGCTGATGTGGGTGACAGCCTATGCTGGACCCTGTATTGGCAAACACACACAAGAATCAGCTCTGGGATGGCCTCAGATGACGTTTCTGTGGCGATTCCCTACCAACTGACTGCTGGACTCAGAACCCCAATCATGGAGAGAATTGCAGGTTGTAGGGACTGTGGGAGTGGATGTGTCCAAGCTAGATCTCCTCAGTGGCTCAGAGCAGAGGACAGCATATCCAAATGTACCTGGAGGATAGGGCAGTACATCCGAACCTCCAGAGGATACCTGGTACCATGACAGAGGACAGAGGACAGAACAAATTGATCAAATACCCCAGCCAATAATTGGCAGTGAAGATCTGGGCAGATGAAGACACTAAGGTAAACTATAGCAGCCAGTGGATTCAGAAGAGATTTTATCATGATTCAAGTGGCAGGATCACCAGCGAGTCAGGACTGTTGAACTATTAAAACCTCTTCAAAAATTCATGGTGTTGAAAATTTCTATTCTTCTTGCTGTTGTTGATTTTGTATTGTGACTTTTTGTTTAAGAGGGATGTGTGGTGACCGTGTAATGAAAACTATCATGTCCAGATGTGAGGATGCAGTGCAGTGTGCATCTCTACTTCCAGATCAAAGGTGGACTACTAATGAAACTATTGGCTGTATCTTGACAATGAGAGAATGGACTCTGCCACTGTCCATGCCCGCAAAGATGAACATGTGACTGTTTATGAAGAGCTATGCTAAAGTAATAATATAGGGGAATTCGATGGGAGGGAGGGGATTTGGTGAGGGGGGAGGGGAAATTAAAATAAATAAATAAATAAATAAATTAGCAATAATTGCACCTCGGATAAACCTCATTGGTTATGATACTGTCGCTGTGCAAAGCTGCCTCTTAACTACTGTGCCTAACACTCATCTTTAGACACCAGAATTTAAATATTAGTTTCAAGATTAGCACAAGGGCCATGTTCTTTGCTCTCTCTGGATTTTATTTTTTCCAGTGTGAAATGCCAATTGATGCTTTATAGCTATTCTGAGAAATAGTGTTTTTTCAATTTTTAATTATCAATAGAAAGACAACAGATTTTATGAATAAAAGCACAAATCACATTAAATAATAAGTACATAATAGGAGCTGAAGCCAAGGTACTATCTCAAATCAACTTTTTCAGATTAACTGGTAACAACCTGGCATCCTTTTAGAATTTCCTTCTTCTGGCAAATGTTTTAGAAAGATATCCCAAATTTATTAATGGTCTAATTAAAAAAGAATTCACATCTGCACTATTTCTAGATTAAAAATCAACTAAAATATTAAGTATTATTAGCTTAGTAAGTAATAAGCTAAGAATAAGCTAAATAAAATAATGGACTTAGTAATGGCTCAGCATACACAGAGGGACTCAGACCCTCCACAGGTTGAACCTGAGACTCTCAATGACAACAGGAACCTGCATGGTCTGCTTGAGAACTTCAGTTTCAGGAATTCAAATACAGCACATGCAGGCTTGCTCTCATTCTGAATACTGTCACCCTCTTTACTGTCCTGTGTTCCTCTTAAGCTTTTCTTTCATTTCCTTCCTTGAAATCCAAGTCTTCTGGAAAGTGGGCATATACTGAGAGATTATGTACCGTGTTCTATTGTGCCTCGTGGGGGGGGTGGGGCATAAGCTATACTGACATCCTCCCTACCACTAGAAACGTGACAAATCAGACCGCAATTATACTCTCACTAAAAAGGTCATTTATCTTTTGAGTTTAAACTCATTGGTTCCTGGTTGGCTGGATGATGTGGGTAATGCCCGTGTAACAGTGTGAAATTCGATGATAATTTATTTGATAAGCCATTATTTGTCATCTGGTTTCCCACATAAGAATCATTTCTTTCTTACTGAGAATATAAAATTACACCCCTAGGAGCTCCTAGTACTGCCATGTATTGCTTGGATCGGTAAGCATCAATCCTGATTTCCAGGTTCCCAATCATAATACCATTGTGTGTGTGTGAGAGAGAGACAGAGAGAGAGAATGTTTGGGGGATGTCCTCATATCCATTTTAAGGCTATGTGATTTGTATGGGGTTCCTGTCCAAAGATTTAGGCCAACAGATGGCCTAAAACTGTTGCCAGGGTTTTCAATATGTTTTATTCCCCCTAGATAAAAGTCTATCAAAAGAAAGGAATGTACCAAGAATCAGGACTTAAAGTCTTTTTTGTACTGGATCTTGGTACATACTTTTCTCCTGATTTTTATTAAGACTATCTGGAAAAAAACACAAAGTTCTCATTCCACTAAAATTGCCAATATTTTAAGATATAAGTCTAAGATGCTACAAAAGAATGCATCTGAGAATTCAACGGGCACAGAGAGACTGGCGAGAAGGAAGGGCTTCCGACAATTGTCTTTTGGGATCAAGTGATACTTGAACTTCCTGCTCGCAAATACTTGGGAACAAGCAAACAAAAACCCCCAAGAAACTTCTTTTTAAGGCAAATTGAAGTTCTGTTTCTATCACTTGTAGCCGAAAGGGACTCCTCTCAATATGTAGGAGGTAGATGTGAAGTATTTCAAGTGACTTATTGAGTTAGGGATTAGGAAAATGGGAAATAACCTCATATACAGACACAGATGTAAGAGCCTTGACTTTGGAAGACCTATGTAGCCGTGGTTACCAGTTTATGAGTCCTAAGATAAAAAGCTTTTGCCAAATAATTGTGGATTGAGATTGCCAATGCCTCACATAATTCAAAGAGAACTATTTCCAGTCCTTTACAACAATTTGGTTGTTCTATTGTACAGTCCCTTAATAATGGGAATTCTTTTACAGTCAGGATTTGCTATATATATTTTTTACTTCACACAAATAATTAAATTATGACACAATTTTTCTTTATTACATATTTTCTGCTTTGGGGTGCTCAATTTATCACTTAGTCATTGATTATATGACATGAACTTCCATGATCCTATTAATCATTGGATGGATATTAGCCAAGTAGTTAAGAAACTAGTGAAAATACATTCTGGGCTCAGCTCAGCAGCCTACTTGCCTTGCACACACTGGGATCCATTTGTGTTGGTTCTAATTCTGGCTGCCCTGCTTCCCTTCCAGCTCCCTGCTTGTAGCCTGGGAAAGCAGTTGAGGATGGCCCAAAGCCTTGGACCCCTGCACCCGTGTGGAAAACCCAGAAGCAGCTCTGGGCTCCTGGCTTCAGATCAGCGCAGCTCAGGCTGTTGCACTCACCTGGGGAGTGAATCAGCAGACAGATCTTCCTCTCTGTCTCTCCTGCTCTTCGTATATGACTTTCCAATAAAAATAAAGTAAATGCTTAAAAAATACTTCCACCCTTTCTTCACGGTACTTGACTTTGGTTATGAGCTCAAGCTCCTGATTCCAGTTGTCGGAAAACACAGACCGTGAGAGGCAACAGGTGATGGCCAAAATAATTGGGTATCTGTCACCTGTCTGGGAAACTTGGATTGAGTCCCTGGCTTGCTACTTCTGCTGATTCAGCTCCAGCTGTCTCAGGCATTGGGGAAGGTAGCAGTGGATGGGAGCTCTGTCCCTGAGTGTCTCTCCAGCTCTCAAATAATTTTTAAAAGGCAAATCACATAACTGGAAGATAAAGACCAGGAGCTGAATTTAGTGACAATTTGTGTGTTCGTGTTCTTATTTGGGGAGTGACATAGCAGTGTCTGTGGTGGTTACTTACATATTAGGGTTGTGTTGTGCTAGATGGAAATAATTTTCACAACCAAGTATGTGGGAGAAATGTTGACTTTGTTCCAAATTATGCAGCAAATTAGAGACTGCTGAACTGTGCTACCCATGTCCTTCAGATGAGGAATCCCTCATACGAGCTCTCGTGATATACATGGCACATGTTCTTTCAGATGTGGCCATAGACATGACCTTGGCCTCAGTGGTGAGTTTAATGATACATGCGTAACTCACTTCTTGGACTTTGGTGTCTACCACCCGAATCTATGAATATGTGAGTCTGGGGTGTTTGTGGCCATCTTGCTGCTATAAAGAAGATCCTGAATAAAAATCAAGCAGCAAGAAGAATGCAGAGTGACGGCAATGAAAAGAACAGGTCTTTTATGTAATTTGAACATCAGGGCCATGTGCTTGTCCTTACTGTACTTCAGGAGGGTGAGCCAACCAAAATAGGATTATGGCATTTGGATCTGCGTTTCTGTTGAATAAAGATTCATTTCTAATACCCTAGTGAGGGGCTAACGTGTCCATGGAAAGAAAATAGTGGAGAGACTGTGTCACCGCATGAGCTTGGACAAGTGGACCTTTCCTCAGAGGCTGCATGTGGTTGGAAAGGCAGCCACGAGGAGACCCTGGGTAAGGGGGTTTGCCAGGTTTTATTTTCTTACTTAATTTTTTTAAACCATACTTTGGGGGTTGTGATAGACACTTTGCTTGTTGGAGAATGGATTAGGTAAAATACCTATTGCATACTGACACCTATGGAATGAATTTAATTTAACAAACGGTTGAATTCTGCTCATGTTTGGCATGTGGCAATAAGAGTCACCTACAAGTTCCCAGTTGTACCAGACTTACAAACATATAGACTGGAAACCACATGGAAATTACAGGTTTTTAACATGGATCTATAATTTCTTAATCTTGAATTGGAGGGGCACTGAATGACACATAGAGAGAGTTAATATTGAAAAATATTTGTGCATTATCAAACATTTCTGGAAAACCTTTATTTTGTTCATCACAAAACTTGTTTTGCGAATTCTAGGGTCAAAAATCCATACATGAGACAACCGAAGCTCCAAGAGATTTCATGATCTGCCAATGATGTTCATTTACTCTGCAGTGCATTAGGAAACCACCTGTTGAACTAAAGTGTAGACTCAAAGATGACCCCTCCCTTTGACACAATACTTAGTAGAATACATGGGAAAGTATTATGAATGTTAGAATTAGAAACAAACGGGTTCTGAATATAATGCCATGTCGTATGTGGAATGCTACTTTAAAATTACCCTAAATTAAATGACTTTGTGTTACTTAGGGATTGACTCACAGAAGATGCCACGTAGGTAATGCATAAGTTTTAAGTAAAGCCAAAAAGAGGAAAAAAAATAAAATTAATATAAAGGATAAAGCTGTGGCTCTAGCACAGGTCTTGCTCCAATTTTAAAATCAGTCACTACGTTGTGGTATTTAAAAATAATTTTCAAGTGGGCATTTCAAATATTTTAAAAACACTTTAAGAATTGAAATCAAATTAAATAACCAATAAGCCTAAAAGTCTAATAATATAATTTCCGGTAAAGTTATTCATTCACAGTTTCACTCATTTTCATTATACTTGGAATTCACTTGTGAGACTTCTTGATAGAAATGCATTTATTCATAAGAAATATTTAGCAAAAAAAGGATTACCAATTCATAACCACAAAACATGATTCTTTCTTCCAAGAGACATTGAAAATTTCAGAGTAACACATTCATAAATAATAGCACTTGTTCAGACATTCAATTTTCTTGAAATTGTTATTCACACACCTATTCATCAGGGTAACATGCTAAACCCCAGAAATATAAAAAGTTTTAAAAGTACATTCTTTGCTCTCACATGCACACAGTACTGAAGAAGGGGTGAGGCTAGCCAGATCTTCTCATGTTTCCCTATAGAAACATCAAACTGAGCAAACATTCACACGTAAGTGTCTCCAAAGGCAAGGGATGCCAGCTGCCAGACCAGTTGACAAACATGGAAGAAGAGGGTAAGGAATGCTTTCTGCATTATGCCTTCTTTGATTCCATGCCTGGAGAAGGACACCTCTTACTTAGACAAAGGAGAGAGAATTAAATTTAGACTTTGAGTTTTTAAAATCCAACACCAGACCTGCACTGAAGAACAGTACCAGGAAATATCCCGTGCCCCTTCCTTCAGGATAATGCCTTCAGTCAAAATGCCTGGACCTAGGTTAACCTTAGCAACCTGGAGTCCATCTCTACAGCCCTGCTCCCAACGTTGAGCAGCACAACCTGGAGAGAATCCATTAGTTAGCAGGTGGATAGTCAAGGAAATATAATTCATTGCCTTGAACTCAGTGCTTGGCATACATTGGTGCATCCTGACACAGGGCTGAACCCAGTAGTTCTTTCTCCAGGGCATGCAGCATTTATCACTGCCTTGCCACAGATGGAGATCCGTGGTTCCAACGGGTAGATCTGTTCTTGTCCCTGTGCTGCATTGGTCTCAGCAGGCTGTGAGTTCCTGGTACCTAACCATGGTATAGCTCATCTGTTACGTGCTCCAATCTGAGGCAGCACAACACACACACACACACACACACACACACACACACACACACACACACACATATTGTGTGCTCAGCAGAAGAGAAAGTGATATATGAAAAACTGCTTTGGACCCCAGGGTCAAACCCTCCAAGAAAGGTTTCACGTCAGGCACAATTCTGTGGCGCCTGCCACAAGTTAGAGATTGTGGATGGGAACGGGGGCGTGGGTTGTGGGACAGAGTCTCTCTCTAGGTGCTCATCCAGTTCATTCTGAATAGCTCTGACTGTACATTTGTGAAAAACTAGCAGCTGAGTCACACTATACTGTTGATACTGTAATAAGTCACCAACTACAAAGAAGCAGTAAACCTGGATTTCGGCAGCATCTAGTGCTAAAATAATGTTATCAGCTGTAATGTTAGAGAAAGTAAAAAACTTAGATTACTGGAAGAACCAGCACAAAGAAAAGTTACAAAAGGCTGTAACAGATATTTAATCTTTCAATTTTCAGACAGTGTCATATGCCGCCAACATTTAGGGAGTCATGATCTCCCCCATCAACAATAAAAGTCACAGATCTAAAAACAACCACGTTAAAGAAATTCAACAAATTCCAGAAAACACGGAGAGAAGCACATGAGAACAGGGAAGAGTTCTTTGGCTCAGATTCCAAAACACAGGGCAGAAAAGCAAAACGAAACGATGGAGATTATTTCTAACCAAAAACCGTGCATGGCATGAGACAGACGAAGAAAAAACTGAGAGAATTCTTAAAAAATTCTCCAAACTACATAAACAGGTAAAATCTAGAATTATAATGAATTCAAGCAACTCAATAGAAACAAAAGAAATGCTCTCCTAAGACTTGTTGCACAGCAGCTAAGCCACTGCGAGGAATGCCCTTGTTCCTCTCCCAAATATCTGGTAGGAACCCTGTCTAGATTTGCTGACCCAGCTTCCTGCTAATGTATTCTGGGGATCAGTGGGTGATGTTGCAAATGCCTGGGCCCCTTCCACCCACATGGGAGATTTGGAAGGATTGCAGAATCCTGGCTTCAGCCAAGTTCAGCTGCTGCAGGTGTTACGGAGTGAACCAGTACTTGAATCATTTCTTCACCTCTTCTATGTGTCTCTTTTGCTCTTTAAGGTAGGTTAAAATAAATAAAAATTACTTCAGATAGACCTAAGTAGACATTTCTCAAAAGAAGGTTTTCAAAAAGTAGTTATGTGTAAGACTATTGACTATCAGCTGTCATTAGGAAAATACTAATCAAAACCATGATGAAATATCATCCCTCTCTGGTTAGAATATTACCGGGCCTGGCATGATAGCCTAGTGGTTAAAGCCCTCACCTTTTACACGCTGGGACCCCATATGGGCACTGGTTCTAATCCCGGTGGCACCGCTTCCCATCAGGCTCCCTGCTTGTGACCTGGGAAAGCAGTCGAGGATGTCCCAAAACTTTGGGACCCTGCACCCACATGGGAGAGCCAGAAGAAGCTCCTGGTTCCTGGCTTTTGGATTGGCTCAGCTGTTGCAGCTGCTTGGGGAGTGAACCATTGGACAGAAGATCTTCCTCTGTGTCTCTCCTCCTCTCTATATATCCGCCTTTCCAATAAAAATGAATAAATCTTAAAAAAAATAATATGACCAAAACGATAAATATATCAACTGATGGAAGGAATGTGGGGGAAAAAATACTGGTAGCGTTATAAATTAGGACAGCCATTTGGGGAAGCAACATGACTGTCTCAAACATGGAGCTGCAGAATGATCACTCATTCCAGGACTCCAAGTACAAAGCATCATATCCAAATGCAATCAGTTTATCAAAAAGACATGTGCAATCCCACGTCTACTGATGCACTATTCACAAACAGCCAAGGAATACTTAACTCTAAAAAGAGATTAATGGATAATCTGTGCACATAAATAGATAGTGTAGTGAGGTTGGCAGCTAGTTCAGGGTCATGAGCTTGGAAGCCACGCCCCCCACCACCTGGGTGTTCCCTCCTGCCCTCCTATGACTCTCACTTATCCCTGAGAGGGGCCAGTATGGCATTGTTGTGTAACCACTCCCCACACAAGCCCCTATAAAGGCTCATGGAAAGGAGGGGCTCACTCTGTTGGTTTTGTGTTTCTGTCACTCTGAGGACAGGTGTCCCCTGAGCATGGCCCCTGTGTGTCTGTATCCCTCACCCTCTGTTCACTGCTTGGACGGGACAGTGAAGATAGCAATACTAAGATGCTTTGCATTTTTAATTTGTGTGCTGTCAGGAGTTCCAAGAGAGCTGAAGCCTAAAAGTAGTGGAATGTGGGCAGAGAAGCCAGGGAAAGGGGAATGTCTGCAGCTTTGTAAGTGTGCCCAGGTTATTCACTGCATGTCTCTTAGGATAACTGGGACATAGGTCTTCATCTTAACAGATGGACTTCAGGGTATTAATCATTTGTTCCTCCAGGGCTTTCAATTCAGACCGGATTGCCATATGGACTTGCGATTTGCTATTTCTAATGGGCCATGTTATCACCAGGTTTGGTTAATAAAGACTCCTTAATAAACCTCAGACATGTCTGGCATGATCTTGCTCATACCCCGCAATAATAGGAATAGTGAATGGAGAAAAAAGTTGAAATTTGTCTGGTAGTCAAGGGAGTAACATGGATCAGGGAGTGTTTTTATATATTCTGATGGGAATTTAGGCAAGTGATATTAACAGGAAATGAAGGAGGCACTGCAAATGAATACAAATGAACGCAAAGAATTGAGCTGAACGAAGACTGCTTTTTAATGTTCAGTTGTACAACAATGAAATTAAAGGGAAAATAAAGACTGTCCCTTGTAAATCTGGTAAGAAAAACTAGGTTACAGAATGCACAGTATTTGACAGTGTGTGCATTAAGAAACTCTTACACCATTAAGAGGAGTATAAAATGTTAAAAAAAAAAAACCTTTTAAATACATACTTGGCAATGTGTACCAAAACATTAATATATGTCCATGCTTTAAGCCAACAATCATGTTTCTCAGGATTGAATCCAAAGATGATTGCAAATGTGCCAGTGTTATGCCAGAAGTGCATATCTGCCTTCTGCTCTAGCTGTAATAAATCACTGGATGCCTCATAAATACAGGAGTGGCATTAAAATGAACGAACTATTTTGAATGCTACATGGAAACAAATTCTTGATGCATTGAGTGAATAAAAAGAAAGTATATGACCAGAATCATAACCTTACCAAAAATGAAAACATATGCCCACATGACAGCAACAGCTGCTACCACCAGGTGGCAGTCGGATATGGAATTATTCTCATTTTACATCAACTGCCTTTTACAATTATCTCATGTTTCTATTATAGTCTGAATTGCCTTCAAAATCTGAAAATTCATATTCATAGTCAAGTTATATGAACTTAAAACTGGAAAATATTTGTAACCGATTTAACTTGTTCAATGAAAATATACCCTGTGTCCAGTATGTGCTAACTGATCTTTTAGGTGCTGATCATAATAAGATAAATAAGATAAACATCGTTCTCCTTCTATTCTTTATATTTTTATTTGAGATACAGCTATTAAACAAGGAAACTGAATTTTGAAAATAATTACAGGTGATGAGAATCGGGGTAGGAAACGGGCAAAGCTGAGTCGAAACTGTAAGACTGAAGAGGGCCTGTGTTTAAAATAAAGAACAAAAGGAACATTTCTGGAAGGAAGAACATGAGTGCAAAATGCAGAAGCAGCAATTTGCCAGATGACAGAGGCAGTGACCTTGAAAGACACCTGTTAGATCTGAGATGAGGCTAAGATACAGGCAAGTGCAGAAAGCATAAGGATGCGTATGTTTTGGTAAGAAGCGTGGCTTTAACTAATTCAAACGAAACTCTTGGTGACTTTGAAGCAGGGAAGTAGTATCTTATTTTTTCAAAATAAGAAGAAGCTCCTGCCTCCTGGCTTTGGATTGGCTCAGCTCTGGTCACTGTGGCTGCTTGGGGAGTGAATCAATGGACAGATCTTCCTCTCTGTCTCTCCTCATCTCTGTATATCTGACTTTGCAATAAAAATAAATAAATCTTTTAAAAAAGAGAAGGCAATGAGAGATTAACAGTGATAAAGTCCAGGAGATGAGAAATTAGGGCAGGAAATGTAGTGGTGATGGGTTTCAGGTGGCTTGTAGGATGACCATAAGAAAATTGTAATCTCTGCCAAAATAATCATTAAGAGTGCAGGTACACCATCTGTAAACAGTTATTTAGGTAAGTCAAGGCAAGGGACTATTCAATCAAATTGCACACCTATAACTTCCAAAAGATCTGAATGCAGAAAATATTTATGTCCTCATTTACATATAAATAGCTGAATTCAAATGAACTCTCAACAATTTCTCAAAACCTAGAATGCTGGGAAGCTTTGAGCGTCAGTCACATAAATAACTAGAAAAAATTTGAACTTCATGCCCAGATTTTATTTTTATTGTCCATTTTCTAGGAAGTTATCTAACCCTGCAACTGAAGCTAGCATTTACAATTATTATATAATCACAACATAGCTGAATCCAGGGACTGCTAATTCCTTTTGCAACCACAAGACTGATTTACTCAAACCCTGAGTGTTGGATTTAACTCTTGTTCCCACCAGGAAACTTGGAATAACTGTTCTTCCTCTCCATATATTTTATGGGAATTCTTTGAAAACTTTTGAAATCTGATTACACACATTATAAAAGAAGTGCTGCTCCTTTGCCAACTGCTGCATTACTAAAGGGTGTGTCCTTATTTCATAATCAAAAAAGGGCAAAGTCAGAATCCTGAACCAACTCTGTAACAAATAAGGATTTAACAAGAGCGTGAAATTAATTCTAAAAGTATTAAAAAGACAACAGAAACTTCCTTGAAAGAATACCACGGTTTTCCCAACTGCAGACTCTAAATGCAAATGTATATCAAATTTTAATACAAGAATTACAAGGCCTTTTAACACATTCATGGAAAGACAGATTTACAGAAAGGAGAGAAACACAGATTTTCCATTTGCTGATTTGCTCCCAAAATGGCCCAGCTGGTCTGAAGCCTGGTCTGAACCAGGAGCTTTCTCCAGGTCTTCCACGTGGGTGCAGTGGTCCAAGGATGTGGTTCATTTTTTTTGCTACTTTCCCAGGTAAATTAGCAGGGAGCTGGGTTGGAGGTGCAACAGCCAGGACTCAAACTGTCATCCAAAGGGGATGCATTGCTGCAGATGGAGGCTTAACTCACTACTCCCCAGGGCTTAACTCCCCCACAGCATTTGTCAGAAACAAAACGTCAGCTCATCTGTGCTGCAAATACTCATAGTATAATATCTTGCTTTTTCTAGATTAAAGAAAATTAACAAAGAACATCAGCTAGTCTAATCCATTTCTAATACAATAAGTAACTTTTTTGAAATGCAAGCAGATAAATCTGCAGTTTAAAAGTTCAAATTCCAGATCAAAGAAAATATCAATAAAAAGATATTGCAAAATCCTGCCTATTATCACCATTTTGTGGACAAAGCCTGTGTATATCTGTATATATGTATTTCTCTATCTTTGTATACACATGGACATGCACTTGATTTATTTGACTCATGCACAAAAGGTCAACTTGAACAAAAATAGTCTTAGAAGCATGTTCCCCCAAATGGATTTATCCTGGGAAATATGTATGAGTCATTACGTATTTTTTTTATACTGTAAAACTGTTGATGCTCACAAAGGCATTTTTGATTATTTTCTTTCTGCCAAAGAGAGTTCCCAGTATTTTCTATATGGCAATATAAAGAACTGAAATACAACTCCAGCAACAGCAGCAGTATAAAAATGTGCAAGTATCACATCCAGCAGGCTTAGCATTATCTCTTTAGCTCTTTTTAAACCTCAATACTGTTGGCAGCCTCTCCTAATTCTTCTATCAGATCCTGTTTGGGTTTTTCAGTACTTTTGTCAAGCACATTTTCACCAGGTAGCTTTTGAAATGTAGATCCCTGCACTAACTCACCAGACGTGTTAATGACTGTGTTGTGTTTAGCTCTCAGGACATAGGCTTGCTTGGGTTCTGCATGTTTTTGGCAGAGCTGGAGCTGGAAAGCATCTTCAAAGCCGTGGCGGAAGTTCTCATTGAAGAAACCATAGATGATGGGGTTGATGCTGCTGTTACAGAAGGCCAGCCAGTGTGCAAAAGGGTAGATATAGATGTTGATGACCCGCAGTTCACTGGGAGAAAGCTCAGCATAGTCTGAGAGCATCATTAGAGTCCACAGGGGCAACCAGGAGAGAATGAAGAGCAGGGCCACCGTCAGGAGCATCTTAATGACTTTCTGCTTCTTTCTGGACACCTGTGAGTGCTCCTGGATGTGCTGGCCTGGGTGGGGCACTGTGGCTTTGAAGAGGGAGACGCCAATCCTTCCATACATGATGACCATGAGGGAGAGTGGAGCCAGGTAGATGGTGGCAAACAGCACAGTGGTGTAGACCTTCCTCATCTCTGGGTTGGGCCAGGCTTCCCAGCACCAATAGACAGGGCTGGTTTGATTCTGGGAGCTGAGTCTCACCCGGAAGTATCGTTCCTCTCGCACTTGTAACATTACTGCAGATGGGGACATGATGGTGACAGCCAGGACCCAGATGATCACAATAATGACAAATGCTGTCTTGACAGTGATCTTTGGTTTAAAAGGGTAGACAACACACCGAAACCTGGAATTAAAGGCAAATACTAGTGAGGCATTGCCTTGTAACTTCAGACCAAGGTATGGAACAAATTTATGTAAGTTACTCTAGGTGTCTCACATTTCCCTCAAAAATAGAAACATTTATCATTGTTAAAGGAGAAGCAGGCATTGTTGCTTATTGTAATTCTTACAGGAAATAAACCTCCATTCCAACTTTGCATGAATGGCACATATGACACTATTAACATTCAGAATTAATCATGCTTGATATATTTAAAATGAACATTTAAAATTTTGTTCTGGATTCTGTTCTGTTGGTTTTTGTGGATTGTCTCTTTAATCTCTTCTAATTTAAACATGGAAAAAAACCACATCCACATGCTTGCAACCCAGCAGTATGGCTCCAAAGCTTGCTCTCTTGTCTTCCAAATGTGTTTGTAGATTGATAGTTGTACTGGTCCATGGTCAACTGTGAAATCAGACAACCAATGGACTGCTCCTCCCTCAGGTGACTAAGGTCCCCTACAGAAGGCATGTGTGCTGGAGCACATCACTTGCTTTGGCCAATGGGACACTCGCAAACAGAATATAAGTTGAAACTTCTTATGCACTTGTACATTAGGGCATTTTCCTTTTGAAAGGCAGATTCCAAGTTCTGAGTAGCTTCCATGAGATGAGATATCCGTGGAGAAATCTCTGGTGTATGTGTGCTTGCTGGGTCTTCTCCAATTTATGTCCAGGTCAATACTGTGATGTGAGTCATTTCCGCTCCAATCCATAGAGCAGGGGAACCATAGAGAAGCATCCAGAAAATCCACAAAACCATTCAAAGTAGTTTGTTTTAAAGCCAGATGTGTCAGAATTATATGCTTTCCTGATAACCTATGCTCTCTGGTGGGCAGAAAAATTGGAATTATTATGTCAAGTAAGACTAATTACTTCTATTACTATTTAATTATTGTGCATCTTTTTATTCTCATGATTGAGGCACATTATTCTAATTGTAAAATAAACATATTAGTAGGCAACTCTACTACACTTTCTCAAAACATTGTTATTTGTTTACTTCTTCTTCTGATAATGATTAAAAACCAAAGTCCTAGCAAAATAATTGCTTCCAAGTGCAAGTGTTGTGGGTTCATCAGATTAAGCTGCTGCGGAGACACCCATATTGGAGTGCTATTGGCATCCTGGAAACTCCTATCCTAACCCAGCTTCCTGCTAATGTACCTGTCACGCAACAGACAATGGTAAAAGTGCTGGACTCCTTGTCGTTTGTGTAACAAATCCAGTGGTAATTCCTATTTCCTGCCTGTGAAGTGGTTGCAGCTCCTGCAGTTGGTGTCCATTAGGGCAACGAACCAGAAAACAGAAGATCTTGATCTTTCTTTCTCTCCTTCCTCCCTCCCTCCCTTACACCATCTAATAGTAAGATTATATAAAAGAAACCTTTTTCTGATCTATTTCCATGTCTACTAAAATATCTTCAAATTAGGAATTGTTATCTGAATAAAAGATACAGTCATTTGGTTACTTACATATTTTTCCTTTTATAAATATAAGTATTTTAAATAAGTTTAAAAAATTCAATATATTTGGTTTTATTGCAGTGACTTTAGAACAGTTCAGAAAACAATGAGTAAACTGAAACTATCTCCTTGAGGAAAATTAGGTATAATTAAAACACAATTTGAATTATAATATTCCTCATAAAATAAAACTACCTCATGAAAAGAATAAAAGTAATTCTCAATGACGGATTAACTTCTGTATACAGAAAATATGGAGAAAAATATAGTGTACACCCGATGTGACATTCAAATTTACCAAAAAATAAATTATTATTTCTCAAATATATGCCATGCATTTTCAAAGAAATGAAATATTACAGGTATAGCTGAAATCCTGGGAGACATATCCATCCAATTTCATCCTTTGCTGTCTGCACACATCCAGCTGGTGCTATATTTGCCTCTGTCCACTCCTTCATGTCTGTACAGCATCTGTCTGCCTCTGTAAGTTTTCACATGTGACATGATGTGCAATATTCTGTGGATCATGATGCAGCCTCTTTTTAGAATGCTTTGCTTTTAAGATGTATGTGTGTGGATTTTTATACATTCATAATCATCACATTGAAGTTATGTGGCGAATTAGTAAATATACTGACTGATTGTAATCCCATTGACTTGGTGAAATGAACATCAAAGTCACTTTAAATCTGTGGTTAGATGTTACAGTAGAAACAATAAAGAAAGAATTTAGGTATCCAAATCTTAAAGGTAATGTGGAAATAAAAAGCAAAAGTTCAGGATTCAAGAGGAAAATTCAAGTGATACCAGAGCTTTTTCCTTCATTCTAAATAACGAATACTAAAAATGGAAATGGTCTTGGGCAGTGCTACGGCATAGTAGGTGAAAGTGGCCACCTGTGAAGCTGGCATATGTGGCCCTGGGTTGAGACTCAGTAGCTCCACTTCTGATCCAGGTCTGTGCTAATCAGCCTGGGACAGCAACCCAAGGTGACCCAAATACTCCGGTCCCCGAACCCACCAGGGAAACCTAGAAAAACTGTGTGGATTCAGCCTGGCCAAGCCCTGGCCATTGAAGTCATTTGGGGAGTGAACTAGTGGATGATAGATCTCTCTCTCTCTTTCTCCATTCCTCCCCCCTCCCTCCCTATCAAATAATTTTGAAAAAATTGAGATGATCACATTTTTTTTGCTGTCACAATTTCATTACTTCTTATATTTTTGGCCTCATTCTCTCACTATTCTCTCTCTCTCACTCACACACACACACACACACACACGAAGACACATTATCTCCAGAACACTGCTTATATTACTATTCAAATATCTCCATCCCAATTTACTGCTGTAAAACATATACATGCCCACTCTCATCAGGGTTGAGGCGGGTGTGGTAGTGTGTAGTAGCCAGCTAATTCTCCACTGGCCAATGCTGTCTTCCCAAATGGGCAGAAAACAAACTCCATATAAAAGGTTTCAGGAACAGGGCTGGTGCGCTGGCTTAGCAAGATATTCTGCCCTGTGGTATAAACAACCCATATAGGCACAGATTCTAGTCCTGGCTGCACCACTCCTCATCCAGCTCCTGGCTTATGGCCAGGAAAAGCAGCAAAAGGTGGCTCAAGTCCTTGGGCCTGTGCACTTGCATGGGATACTTAGATGAAATTTCTGGATTCCAGCTTTGGACCTGCCCAACACTTGTATAAGGTATATAATTTCAGTTGAGAAAAAGGTTCAAAAATTTAGTCAGTTATATAGATTTCCAACAGATACATCCTTTTTATTTATTTATTTATTTATTTTTTGGTAGAATTTGAGCTTGACAGTGACTTACCTGTCTATTGCTATCGCAACTAAAGTGAAGACAGAAGCTGCGACTGATATCCCCTGGACGAGTCCACTGAGCTTGCACATAGTGTTTCCAAATGGCCATCCTGAAAGAGAAATGCAGCTGTGTGGAAAGAACATACTGTAAACAAATAACTCTCATATAAAATATGAACAAAGTTTGGGACTAATACTCTACCAGTTCTTCTCCATGATCACCTGAGAATACCTATTGGTTTTTAGTACTTTCACTGATATTTTCAGAGTTCAGTAAACTGAGAACAATGCGAAATGTGCATAGTTATCGCTATATTCTAGGCTGTATGATAAAGACTATACTTTTTTGTGTATCTCAATATACAACACCTTTGGAAGTCTCTATTACTGTCTTCAATAGAACACACAACATACACCTTTCCATAGCTAATCAATAGCATATTAAATATTTGAAATGTAATCATTCAAATAAAAAATTTTAAAAAAGATCTAGACAACAGAGTTTGAGAGTCTAAACTATTCATCCTCTTTAGGAAGCAAGAAGTGAATATATCTCTATCCTAAAATTTCTTAGCTTGTGATAATAATATTTTTCAATAAAAATACACATGTTATTACTTTGCTTCTCTACCAAAATTTATTGAAATGATATTACCAGGGCAAAGACCTTTGATCAATAGGGATGGATTTATCTAAGTCCATTCAGATACCAATGGCTTTTCCCCCGTGCTGACCAAAGAATAGGATTTTCTCCCCGCTGGAGGCAGATATACAGATGTTCCAGACTGGTAATGGCTGCTGCAAGGACACAGAAAGATAATGGCAAGCCCACTTGTGCAAGGAAAGACTGCTGCTGCTACGAGCCACTCAGTTCTGGAACACAGCAGAGAGCCTCACAAGGCAGAGACAACCCACCCATCCACATGGATATACAGATCCAATAGTTGTGGACTTCTCAATACTTGGAATGGCTCTAAACTCAACCTCCACCAGGCCACATGGGCCTCACTCTGAAGCATGAAAAGCTAAGCAGCAGGTAATGTTAATAAAACCTCACATATAAAAGGAGACGTGGTGGTAGTCACAGTGGGCATGTGAACCTGTGTGAAGTCTCAGCTCACCCTCTAACACAGCTTCCTGCTGATGCACACTGTGAGAGGGACCAGGTGATGGCTTAATTACTTGGGTCCCTAACAAGGGCCTGGGGCAATGAAGACTTAGAGAGCCTGGCTCTTCCTTCTAGCCCTGTCCTGGCTGTGAGCGCCCAGGAGGAGCAACCTGGAAATGGTAATATCTCTGTCTCTCTGTGACTGCCTTTTGCATAAAATGAAAATAAAATTAAAACATCTTTAAGCGAGATAAAGGGAAGATAGCCAGAAAAAGGGGAGAAACAGCTGTGAGTCAGATATATGAAAAATAAGACACCAACATATTACCAACGGGGTTAGACATACACCATTTTGTCTGTGAAACAGCTGTATGAGGAACACATAAAAATAAGCAGAAATAATTCATGCAATTTAAGATGTGCTAACAGAAATGAAAACTCACCCTAAGGACAGAAAGGATAAGAGGAAAGATTTAAAATAAGAAAACCCAGAATCATTGATATCTCATTAATATATTAAGAGAAAAAAAAATGGAAAACAATCCTGTAAGAAAATTCCCCAGGAATGAAGGGCATTCATTTTTTGATTGAGTGGGTCTCATCTGTGTCGAGTGTAATAAATGGAAAAAGAAAGGCTTATTCCAAGGTTTCATTTCATGACATTAAGAACACACGAGCTAATCAGAATTGCTAAAAGCTTTCAGGAAGAAAAACCACCAGTCAAATAAGCCAAGAGTCAAATGGCATAAGAGTTTTCAGTAGTTAATGTCACATTTCTCAACAATAGCAACAGAGCAATCACTTTTGATTTCTCAGGGAAGATAGGTTCAATCTGTGTCACAAACAAGGGCAGGATAAAACTGTTTACAGATATACCCAATCTTAAGAAAGTGTCACCTCTGGGGCAGCATTGTGGTGTAAATGGGCCAAACTACCACCTACTATTAATGTCACAATCCCACATGGGCTCCAGTTCTTTCCTAATGTACCTGGGAAGAAGGCCCAAAGGCTTGGGATCCTATACCCACTACCCACGTGGGGAATCTCAGAGAAGCTCCCGTTCTTCATAGGCAGGTTGTTGTCATCTGGGGAGGGGAGCAGCAATGGGAGATCTTTAATTCTTCCTTTCAAATATATAAAATGAATCTTTTTAAAAACTAGCATGACCTCACTGTCTCACTGGACCATGTTTTTCAGGAAGACATGACAACCGGAGAATAGGGGACAACACGAAGAGCGATGAAGCAGATTGTTCAAGTGACTGTGCAGAGACTTCCCAGGACAGTAGCTGGGCTCCATACCTGGACAGCTCACGGCCAGATACGAACAAGAGGCCAGACAGTGTCAAGGTAAGACTCTGTAGCAGTGAAGTGAAATCTACAAGTTTGAAGGCCTTGACAAGAGAGGAAATCCCCTGGGAGAGAATGTGAGAAAGAAGGGGGGAGGGTGCAGGGGGAGAGAGAGAGAAAGAGAAGACCAATGACAGTTCTACATCCTAAAACAAAAAGGCAAAAATTGACACCCCGCGTCAATCCAGGAACTTGAAATCAATATCACAACATTTTCCAGGGCCCATCAGGGGTCCTGCCAAGCAGAATATGCAGTCTGAATATTGATCTCAGCAAAACCTGGATGTAATTATATTGTGAACCTGCAAGAAAAGGAAAAGTAGGAATACATGTTTGTGGTTTTGTGGAAGAGGATTAAGATATCTGAATGTTAATTTTCTTCGGTGGAAGATAATGTCACATATTGAAAAGCACGCTACTTAGCAAAATGGCAGTAATTGTTGAAAATAAAACAAAAGTGCCAAGAGCAATAATCTTTTAGAAATAGAAATCAAAATTAAGAAGGAGTAATGAATATGCAAGATTTTTATGTCATTGTTTAAGTTATTTTAAGATATTTGTGAGGGTGAAAAATACCAAGCATGCTAGCTGGAAAAAATAGCATTCCAGACAGTAATAACAGTAAACTTGTTCCTTCTAATCCTCTTTGTGTCTGAGCCAATGACAAAAGAACACGACATCATCAGTAAGTTTTCTATGCAGTTCATGACTGAAGAAGGACCAGCACTCTGCTCTCTCCCAAGTATCCTTTCCAAAAAAATAATTGGAAGAGATGAACATTCCAAAGTAGGACCTGCATTCCATTCATCAGTGAGTTTTAGGAAAGGATAAAGATTATGATATGGTCCATACTACTTGAAAAATACCCATTTATCCATTATTGTTATACTTTTATACACACTTGGATGTGGTATCTGAAGTGCTGAGAGCTAAAGAGCACAACAAACATTAACTAAGCTGTTATTGCACACCAAAGTGGTACTGGGAACTGGCAATGTGTCCTTCCGGCACTTCCATAACACCTAAGGCAGTGCTAAGGAGGAACTGCCATCCCGGGGTGAAGGCACTGATGCTACACAGGTGAACGGCCACTGGCTGAGGAATCCTCAGGGTGACTCTTTTCCAGCTAACCTTAGGATGACTTTTCGATTTATGTTATGAACACCCTATATCAACTGAAACCAAATACGTGAGCATCAATTCTTGAAGCCTCTCAACTACAGTAGTATGTCCACTACTTACAGGTGTCTAGATTTATTAAGTAAAGTTAAAAAGGTCTTATCTCTGGTAGCTTAAAAAATATCATCTTTTGGGGCTGATGCGGTGGCTAATCCTCTGACTGCAATGTTGTCATCTTATATAGGAACCGGCTTGTGTCCAGTTCCTGTTCAGCTCCTTGCTTCTAGCCTGGGAAAGTAGTGAAGGAGGGCTCGAGTCCTTGGGCCTCTGCACCCACATGGTAGACTGGAAGAAGCTCTTGGCTCTCGGCTTTGGATCAGCTCAGCCCTGGCTGTTGTGGCAATGTAGGGAGTAAACCAGCAGGAGACTCTGTCTCTCCTTTCAGTATAATTAAAAATACATGAATCTCTTTAAAAATATCAACTTTCAATCTCTATCAATCTAATTTTTCAGCATTTGATGTTCTTGTTCTCTGCTTAGTTAGGTATAGCTTGTCTTCTTAGAATGAATGTGTGGTCCATGTGGACAGGTGCTTGGAACAGTTCAGAGATGTGGGGCATTTTCTTATATCATCTTTCAACTGCACACCATCAACCTACCTACTATAATGTTGTCCAGCAGGGTTATAGGCATGCAGAATATGCCAATGAGCAAATCGCTGATTGCCAGGTTCAAGATGAAGAGATTGGTGACCGTGTGCATATGTTTGTTCCTCATTACAACAAAGCAAACCACCGTATTTCCCACCATACACAGGAAGAAGATCAGAAAGTAAGAAATGATGAAGACTGTTGCCACTTGAGGCTGGTGACGATAGTAGTTCACGTAGGTAATATTAATATCTAAGAACAGGTGATCCTCTGTGGCATTAACAGTCCAGTTGTGATGCCAGTGTTCTGAGTCTGAGTCCCATTTCTCACTCATGATGAACCTTAACAAGAGAGAGGCAAAAAGGAAAAGCACAATTAGAAAACAACAGAATGTTTGTTCTGTGCTTGAAAGTAACAAAAGGGACATTTCAAAATGTCATGGAATTTTTTCGACCTTCTATAATAACCTATTGGTTTTTGCATGGAACTGAATTAAAAATAAGGCATTCAGGTTGCTATGATTTCAAACAGCACTTGAAAATTCTACTTTCTTTCACATCAACAAGTGTGATTATATTTTATTTCCTCAATATATTCTGGATTTCACTTATTTACATATACTCACTATCCATTCACACATTTTCTCTTACTTTCAAATTTTATTTCCCCTGCTGCATGTATTGCCATTAAATTGTTTTGTTAAGCCTATGTTATATCACTCTAGCTTTCCTGATAGTCATAGTCAGAAGGGATGCCCATATGTTCAATTTCCCATAGAGATATGAAGGGATGTTTAAGAATCCTAGGACAATGGAATTGAGCAATAAAAACCACAAATTTTATTTTTCAACACAAATTTCATTAGGTTTAAGACATGTAAAGTAACGTAATCCATCCCTAAAGAATTTTGGGACCTGGGGATTCAGCTACATTAGTAGCCTTGGAAATCAGCTGAGGAAAAATGAATACCTTTTAAACCTACTTTAGGGGTAACCTCTGTGGTTGAGCTGCTTAATCTGCCATTTCTGACATGAGAATCCCAAGCTGGATCAGCTGGCCTGAGTCTTGAGTCCTGGCTGCTCTACTTCTCTGCTTCTGACACAGCCCTCTGTGAACGCATCAGGGAAGGGTCCAGATGCTTGGCATCCTCCAACCAACACAGAGAGCTGGATGGAGTTTCGGACTCCCAACTTTGGCCTGCACCTAATTGGGCCACCATGGCCATTTGGAGGCTGAATCAGCAGTTGGATTATATCTTTTTCCTTTGGTCTCTTATTCTCTGACATTATGCCTTATAAGTAAATAGAATCTTCTTTGAAAAATCTAAAAATTTACAGATATTTTGAGACTAGGAAATGAAGTCAGAAGGAATTCAATCAGGAGTGTAAGGCTAATGAGTTCATACTAAAATCTCGTCAGTGTGTGCCTGTCCGATAGGAATAAGCCTGAATGTTGCTGGGATTCAGGACTCCCTAGAGAAGCTTTGTCAGCCATTTTCCTGCTACAACATTAGCCAGCTTTCTCAAAAACACTCTTCTAGTAAATAGATTGATACTGCTCTATTCCACAAAAAAGTCGAGCAGTGAAAAGCCTTGAGCTTCCCCAAAGCAGATTCCAGCATGTTTGCACCTGAATAGTGCCTTTGTACCCTGATTCAATCTCCTCTTCTTCTTGGTATCTCTTGCTGGAGGGTGCCAAGTCTTCAGGATCCTACTGGCAAAGCCATGTTTCATCTCCAGCAGTTTTAGAAGAAATGGTTCAGGACTCTGAAGCTACTTGTTAGCAATCTCTACGGAAAGTACTGCTGATGTCTGTAGCTGATGTCGGCACAATGGTTTGGCACCTACCAAGTTAGTTTTCCAATCAGGGTTGGGGACAGACATTTGGTGCAACAGTTAAGATGCCAACAGAGGAACCCAGATCTCATGCTAAAGTGTCTAGCTTTGAGTCCAGAAGGGAGTCCTCACTCTCCTGTTCCAGCTTCCTGGTGCTGCACACCCTTTGAGGCACCCGGGGCTGGCTCATAGGGTTGGGAGCCTGACGCAGTGTGGGAAACCTATATGGAGTTTTGGGCTGCTGGCTTTGTTCTTCCCCAGATTCAGCCATTGTGGGTGATAAGGAAATAAGAGAGTAAAGAGGAGATTCTTTCTCTGTATATCTAGTCTGACTTTCTCTCAGTTATTCTGCCTTTCATATGAATAAAAAAGAATTGTTTTCACTGAAAAAGAATTGTGTAAACTGAAACCAGTTGTGTGTCCTTATTGATTTTGTTGAACATCAGTCTTCTTCAATTAGAGCAAAAACAAAACAAATCTTTCTTCTTTTAATTGCTGTGGGTGGCCTATTTCTAAAGGCTTCCTCTTCACGATTGTCCCATTCCTTTCTTAAAACAAGCCAGCATCTGAAAACAGCTTCTTTGCAACACTGTCCCCACACACTTTTCTCTGGGCTTCAATACCAACAGCGTTCTTCCAGACAGACTAACCATCAGTTTGATGTCTGCTCTTGCTTTAGTTCTAACAGAATTCATGTTGTTCTGAGGCTCTTTTGATGTCTTTTTCTTTTTAGTGCCTCAAACTAAATTTTGCTCAGACACATTATAATTAGAATTAGGAGTTAATTTTGGCACAAAAAGAATTTGAAATCTATTCATCAATTCATCTAATTCATGAATTCATCTAATTCATCAATAAATTGCCTAGAATTTACACATTTTAGTGTGGTATTTTAATCAGCCCATGTGCATCAGGAATATTCAAGACCACTTTCATGTAATTTACGAGAAACATCCACTCTGATTAGCATATAGCACATGCCCGGCTACATTTACTTTGGTGAAGAACACTGCACAAAAATCAGCAAAGACAAAAGGCACATGGGCCGAATGCTGCAGAACCCCAGGCACAGTCTCCCCAAAGTCTTCCTGTAGGACATGCTTGATTCTTTCCAGGAATCAGGAGGTACAACATTTATGAAGTGAAATAGAACAGAGATACTCAGCAGTGACTATTATTATAAAATTATCAAAAATTATAAAATTATCTCAGTGACTAGCATCTATCTTATTGAGCCAACAGTCACATGAGTAGAATTTCCCAATCTCAGAGGAAAGGTGTTTGGCATAGAGTGTGCTGTCTATACACTGTGGGCTTTGTAAGTCTCTCATCATTTAAGCCAAATGTTTCTGTCATCAAAGCAACTGTTTGCTACCTAAGGTCTCAGGTTCCACCAAAGAGGCAACCTGTGAACAGGCCTTTCCAAGGACAAGAGTTCCAAGCTTGCTTGTTTACCTTTCTCTGCATGCTTTTGTTGATCAATTGGACAGGTGATTATAGGCTCCTATGGATGAAAATAAATTCAACAGTGGGCTTACACCGTTGAACATTTAGAGTCTGAATTGAAGAGAAATTCAAATGTGTCTGCTGCTACTAGCTAATGAGACCCCAGCGATCAGACATGGGCAGTACTTGGTGATTCCCTTATCGCTTAACATTTTTGATCTTTCACCAAGTGTGCATTTGTATCACTGCAAGGAAGCACCACTATTCTGAAAATATCACAGGCACATTATGACATATGTTCCTCCTTAAACTTGACTTCAGATTGTCTCCTCTTTATCTTTACGAGACAAGGAAAAAAACAATTTGGTATTTTAGTGAATGATTTTCTTTCTTCAATACTTCCCATTATTTTGACATTTTATGTCTCTTTTTCCTCTAGTTGTTAAATTCTGCTTCGATTTCTTGAATTATATACACCTCTGTACTGTGGCTGCTTCCTGTTCCCCTCGCAAGAAACACAAAAACAAATGAAAGGGCAGAGTGAGTATGGAATGAGGTGTGCTCAGGAGTAAGGAGAGAAACTCAAGGAGGACAGGATGTGCTCAGCAGCGCACAGTGGGACGACAGTGTCTTTGTTTAGATGTGCTCAGCAGCGCACAGTGGGACGACAGTGTCTTTGTTTAGATGTGCTCAGTAGCACAGTGGGATGACAATGTCCTTGAGGAGGACAGGATGTGCTCAGTAGCACACAGTGGGACGACAGTGTCTGGTTAGATGTGCTCAGCAGCACACAGTAGGATGACAGCGTCCTTGGGGTACAGAGCTTAATCTTGACAAATCAACAAGCTTGACAAGAATCTTTCACTCCAAGTCTCCAGAACAAGAGCATCACCACACAAGAATGTACAGATGTTTATGGAAACATTACAAAGAGAACTGCAAGATAGAGTTATAGGTATTTAAAATTAACTGACAAGAAACAGCCATCCTAGAAAAATCTCTATCCCTAGGATGAGGATTAACAGATCAATCTGTGAATTGTATGTAAAGGTTTCATAAATTGATTAAGATACATTATATATGCAAATTCTGACAGCAAAAATATGAAGCTGCAGGAGGGAGGAGGATAGATTTAGCTGTTATATGTAATAAGATTATTATCAGCTTGAAACAGGTTGTTAGAAGTCTTTTATGTTATAGGTAAGTCTCATAAATACAAAAAAAAAATCCAAAATAAAAGTACAGAGAAAGAAGAGAAACAATTAAAAATATACACTGAAAAAAACCATCAAACTACATAGAAATATAGCAAAAGAAAAAAAAAGGAAAAGTCAGAAGCAAAACCCAGTTAGTACCTCCTTGCTTTTCAAACTATGGAATACAAAGACACACGGTGACTGACTGCAAGGAAAACCGCAACCCAGCTCTATGCTGCCCACAAGACTGGTCTCTCTGTTAAGGACACAGGTTCAAACTGAAAAGATACAGAGAGATACTCCATGCAAACTGAAGCAAAGAGAGCAGAGATGACTGCCCCTTCATCAAAGGATGCCAGGGAAACTGTCTCCACAGGAAACTGGATTTTTAGTTTCAGGTTATTTGTAAAGGGAGCTTAAAATGGATTAAATGTCTAATGTAAGATCAGAAACTACAATGATACGAGAAAAAAAACAGAAAAAGCATATGTACTGAAATGGGTAATAATAATTTGGATTCAGTCATAAAAGTTCAGGGAACACAAACAAAAACAGAGAAATAGGATTGTGTCAAATGAAAAATCTTCTGCATGGCAAATGAAATAACACTCTGAAGAGAAAACCCATGGATCAGGAGAAACTATATTTAAAACACATATCACTAGGGGTTCAATATCCAAAATACATAAGAAGTTCAAATTTAATAGCAAGAAAATAAAGTACTCCATTAAAAAATGGACACGGGACCTAAATAGTTCCCAAAAGGAGCTTCGCCAATGGCCAACAGATATATGAAAAATGTTCAACTTCACTAATCATTAGGAAAATGGTAATTGAAGTTACAAATCACATCATGCCAACTAGATTATCTATATTTTTCTAAAAAAAAAAAAGGAAACTAAATAACAATTGTTGGCAGAGATTCACAGAAAGGTGAATATCTGTAACTGTTGGTGGTAATTTAAAATAGTAAGTATAACCATTATGGAAAACTGTATTTAGGTGGCCAAAATACAATGATTATACAATTCAACAAGTCCACGTCTGGGTATTATCCAAAATGTTTAAAAAGAGTTTGTTGAAGAAAAGACTTGTATTCCCAACTTTGTGACAGCAATGTTCGCAATGCTATATTACAGAAATCAGCTCTAATATCCATCAGTAGGGGAGTGGATAAGGAACATGTGTACATGTATGCAACGAGGTACTATTCAGCCTTAAAAAAGAGAAGTGCTGTATCGGAACAACAGAGAAAATTAGAAAACATTATGCTAAGTAAAGTCAATCAGGTATACAAACACTTTTACTGTCTGTTTTCACTTACGGGTGAAACAAACAGAAGAATGATCACTCCAAAGTTGGAGGGAAAGAGAAGGGAAAGGGGACATTCATAGTATACAAGTCTGTTGTATCAGGTGGGGAAGATATGCAAGCACAAAGAATGGCACATTTTAAAATTGCTAAGAGAAAATGTCAAATGTTCTTATCTCAGAAAAAATTAAGTATTAGATATAATGGATATGTTGCCTGACTTTATTTTCTTATTCCCTACTTTGTTCATACATCGAAACATCACTTGCATAAATCAACTATAAGTTGTTGATTTATAACTTTAAAAACAGAAAAGATCTGGCCATGAGTTTAATTATAGCTATATAACATACAGCTCTAAATATCACATAGAATTTCATACTTTCTGTACATAAATTTATTTTCTTCCCTTAGTCTAAAGCAACAACATGCTGGGTACCAAAGCTGATCTGCTCCATTCCATTACTTTTAAGAAAAGAATGTTATGGATGAGAATGTAGACTTTTTTAAAAAACACTTTCTTTGGGTTAATTTAAACCCCATTGCATGGTTTTGATGCATCTGTTTTCTCTTCTTTGGGTGGATTATTTTTAAGCTAAAATCAGATTTTGTTTGGGGTATCTAGAAATATTTCAGCATACCTACTAATGGCTTGGTAGATGGGTTTGGCAAGATATCATGCAAAACGCAATTGAGAGAGCTACAAAGAACTTGTACTTTGTGTTCTTTCCTCCTTAACATGTGGTTGTAAAAGTTCTGTTGGTGAGGTCACAGCTTTGGCCTTGGGGACATGATGATCCAAGAGCCACAGTATGACTTGCGGGAGGCTGAGGACAGACTGGTCCTAACTGATATTTGGGAAATTTATCTCAATCTAACATTTCAAGTGCCACTGCTCTTTGAGTGTATGCATCTGGATTCATGTTAGTCCTACATATTGACTAGCATAAGGATGAATAACAGTGTGTACTAGCTTCAGGAAGACAAATTAACACTCTTATCATACTGACAACCACACAATGTGTGGAATATTTCATCCAAATGTGTTCTGTATTGTCAAACTCTGAATTTCTCAAGTTGGTATTTTACATCTTGGGGGAAAGTGAATCACAATCCACAGAGGAGTGTATGATCAACAGAGTAAGTTTGCTTGTGGGCTTTCTCCAAAATTCCTTCTTCTTCCAGTGCAGAAAGACTATTGATAAAGCTTAAACTGCATGAGATGCCTTTAAAAACTCTAGTTAGTACTGCTTATTCAAGAGGCTAGGTCTTTAGGAAGAGGAGTCAGGAGAAGAAGTCATTTAAAGGTTTTTCGTTTCTGGAACTGATAGTGGATTCCTTCAGAATTGCGGATGATGGGCTTCCTAGACACTACTGTACATTTTCCCCAGTCTCTATTTCTCTACCTTTCTACAGCAAAATTGCAACCTTCTATTTTATAGAAGAAAATAGACCATGTATAAGATGCCACTGTCTGAATTTGTCCATACAGGACAATGCCAAGTGTTGTGGCCAGTTTTTCCTATAGAATCAACCCCAGATGAGTCACAAATAAATGCTAACAGCAAATTTAATTTTTGAAAACTAGTTGTTTCCAAGCTTGCAGTTAGGAAAAAAAAAGACTTTGAAGATTTTAATCTACTAGGTTTAAATTCACATACGACATAAGAGAAAATAATTTCATAGTAATTTTTTATATTGAATGAAGCACTCATTGAGGGAAATATGCTGACATTCAATTAAAGAAACCATGGGCTTTTTAGGCCACCAGTCACTCCAAATCAAGTGTAGTCAGTCTCCAGTTTTTCACTATTTCCTTCTTGGGCTTACCCCTGCTTCCATTAAATTCGTTTCTGGGGTTATTAATTTAGAGGTCTTCCTCATCATGTCTTTTACATAAGAACAAAAGAGCAGCATGATTTATTCCCATTTTGCTGAATCACCTAAAAATTAAGTGATTATCAAAAAATGATATTCAAGTCAGCACATATCCAATTTAATAATTCTCAGTATATAAATTAAGGTAAATTTATTTCCTGAAAAGTTCTATACCTTCAGAAAGAAGAGAGTATTACACACACTATGGAATACTACTCAGCCATAAAAAGGATGAGATCTTGTCATTCATAACAAAATAGGTACAACTAGAAACCATTATGCTCAGTCAAGTAAGTCTGTCCCCAAGACAAATTTGCATTTTTCCTGATTTGGTAACGAATATGTAGAGTACAAAACTGTAATCTCTATGAGTGAGGTTGATATTTGGGGAACTGATTACTGTTTGCAGCCTTTGTCTACACTTCTCAGGAATTGCAGGTGTTTTTGTTCATTTGTTTTTTAATTTACCATTTGTTATGTGATGATATTTTAATCTAAGGGAATGCTAAGCCTGTGATTGTGAAGTGAATGAAAGTATTTGCTTATAAAAATTTTTAGAAAAAAAAAAGGAAGAAGGGTATGTGGAGAGTATCGCTATGTTCCTAAATCCTAATATTGTGAAATATGTTTTAAAAATGCTCACTTTATGCAAATAACAAAACAATTCGAGGGACCAGCACAACAGCCCAACTGGCTAATCTTGCGCCTTGCAGTGCCATCATCCCATATGAACACTGGCTCCTGTTCCAGCTGTTCCACTTCTGATCCAGTTCCCTGCTCATGGCCTGGGAAGGCAGGGGAGGATAGCCCAAAAACCTCTGTCAAACTGGAAGAAATTCCCGGCTTCTGGCTTTGGACTGGCTCAGCTCCAGTGGTTGTGGCCTTTTGGGATGTGAACCAGTGTTGGAAGATCTTTCTTTCTGTAAGTATACTTTTCCAATAAAATTTAAAAGAAAATAGAAAGAACGTGTTCTAACTCTTTTCAACCTTAACTCATCACTCATTCCACTGAAGCAAACAGGGACAAGGAATGAATAAACATAGCCATGAGTTTTAACAAGATGTTCCTTGTACACTGTGAAATGGAACACAATGATGGATATAAGCATAGTTTGTCCCAACTCCTTATCTTCCACTCATTGAACTGGAACATGTTACTACATTTTTATCAAAATCCAGGACACCAGTCTCCATATAATTCTAATTAGCCAGAAAGTCAAATACCACATTTTCTTTCATATGTAAAAACTTAAAAATCAAGTAGATTTGAATTTATATTAGCAAGAAGGGGGCTAGAAGAGAGTTTATAAATTAATACCAAAACATAGTCACATAGAAAAGAAAAAATTCTAGTATTCCACAATACAGTGGGATAAATAGAGCTCACAATAAAGTATTACATATTGTATGAAGAAATTTGAATATAGGAGATGGTAGACCCACACACAAAGGAAAAGCAATGAAATAGGACAGTTTCCTAGCCTGATGCTGTGTGTAAGTGTTGAAATATTTTATACGAAAGACAAATATTGCATGTTGAATAAGACATTTAAATAACAAATGGCTGGAATTTGATAGAAGGCCTTGTTTGCTCTCTCTCTCTCTCTCTCTCTCTCTTTCTCTCTCTCTTTCACCTAAGAGACCAGTTGGCTTTTATTCACATAATCACCATAACAATTATGTAGAGGTCATAAAAAGAAGTAACTGCTAAGAGATTTTTTTCCAAGGGTGATATGCAGGAAGCCCTACCAGGACTTCCTCAATTCTTAGCTGATATTAGATGAGTCTGAGACCAGAAGACATCAAGTGGAACTACTATAGAATGAAAGTAGCTTAGTGGAGGCTCCTACTTTCACCACAAAAGCTACCCAAGGTAGCTGCTCCTGGCAAACCATTAGAAAGTCATGTGGTAGCTTGCTAGTGTCTTTCTCTCTGGATGTGGCAGGGCAGCACAGCATTCTGAAGTAAAGAATACTAGCCTTGTCCTGAGAGATGTCTCAGATTTTCATATGGAAATCCAGTGGCACAGCAGAAATACACATTCACTGAACATAATTCTACTAAGAGAGTAAGTCTATTTAAACGTCTAGCATAAAGTGCTAAGCTAAGAAAACATTCAGATTTCTTTACTGTGGAGAAAGACAGGATTTCATGAATTTCAAATGGCAGATGAGACAAAGCACTTTGATCCATGCTGTAAATTTGATTAGGAGGATGGTGTTCAAATGTGACTTCAGGTTCTTTTGCCACAGCTATGTGGTGTAATAGAGGGGTTTTAATTTCATAAACTTGAAAGAAAATGAGGCTCAAGGAGATCATGGTCTCTGGGATAAGGAAATGCTTTGCCAAGCTGAGCGATGTCCCAGTTTAATATGAAGCATGTTAAAATGGACTGTTCAAAGGAAATGAATTGCGCTTTGGAGATACTGCAGACGTAGGGATGAGTGTTTGGCCGATGATTAGGTTGTCACTTGGGGAGTCCACATTTCCGGTCAGAGCACCTGGGCAACAGTCCTCTCATTATAGTCAATTCTAGCTTCCTGCTAATGCACACCCTGGGAGACACAGATGATGATGGCTCAGTTGACTTCTAATCATTCATGTGGGCATCTGAATCCATTTCCTGGGTTCTGGGTTCAGTCTACGCTGATCCATGTTATTGTATGCATTCGAAAAGCGAACCAGGGACAAGCATGGTAACCTAGTAACTAAAGTCCTTGCCTTGCGCACACCAGGATCCCATATGGGTGCCGGTTCATATCCCAGCAGTTCTGCTTCCCATCCAGTTCCCTGCTTGTGGCCTGGGAAACCACCTGCACCCATGAGAGAGACCTGAAGAAGCTCCTGGCTTAAGAACAGCTCAGCTCAGCCATTGCGGTCATTTGGGGAGTGAATCAGCAGACAGTTCTTTCTCTCTGTCTCTCCTCCTCTCTGTATATTGGACTTCGCAATTAAAAATAAATCTTTAAAAAAGGAAAAGTGAACCAACAGATAGAAGATCTGTATGTGTTTGTAAATTTTAAATATTTTTAAACCTACACATTCAATGTCTCCATTTCATCGTAAAAATAGTCACACAATACAATGTTAATAACAATAAAAAAAAGTGCCAAAAAGCTTTGTGTAACTAAAGGTAAACAGATGAAAAATATATTTAAATGGCCTTTTAAAAGAAATATGCTTACTATGAACTTATTTTATTCATATCCCCATCTTAATGATTATTGAAGTGTTAGGTGCCTTATTTGTTCAAAACATGGTAAGACAAATGATAGCTTGAATTCAACAAGGTGATAGTTACTGGCTGCAGATAACAAATCAGTTGAAGTTATTAAAGCGTCTGCCCAGAAATCTATCCTTCTTCCCAACAAATACCAGGAAAAAGCATCCAACACAAGACTGAGGATTCTAGTCTTGTGGACATAATCCTATACTCTGATTATACTCTAGTAATATTTGCTAGGATGGTGAGCCTTATAGTTAAAGTTTTTAATAGACGTTCCCTGGCTAAGAGCCTACAGTACATCAACACTGAATATACTGACTTAGGAGGCTTGACTCTCTGGAAAATGCTATGCAAACTGGGATATAAAGTAACTACTGAATCAGGTAACACCACACATCTTATTGGTAGACATGTTATCAGTCCAGAGGTGGGGACCATCTAGCCCACAGGCCATGTAAGACCCTGCAATCATTTGGTTTGGAATCTGACAAGGGAATCACAGGCAGAACTCAACATTCAATGAATGTACAGCAGGCTAATTTTTCAATTGAGAATTTTATATGGTCCATGAATGATGGTACAAACAACCAGTAGTTCCTCGCAGGAATAAGGCTCCCCAGCCCTGTTGTGGCAAAGATAAGACTCCAATTCAGGAAGAATGGTCCTATGGAATCACCATCCAACACTCCAGATTTACTGTAATTGAGCCCCAAAATTACAGCAAGAGACGATCATTAATCATTTCTAAATGACTTATTTAGATTGTAGCCATGATGTATAATATGCAAAAAAACCTTTTATAACTTATATATACATTTCATATATGCTTTATCATTTCATATCAGTTTTTAACTTTATATTTCCAGATTAATGCCCTGGAGAGGAAATTAACATTGTTCTCAGGGAAGTAACACATTTTCTTGGGTTGAGAATCATTGCATTTAAGCAACTACCTCTGTGAGTTCTCTTCATATGAGAAGATGAATTCCATCCTACATTACCTTCTGGAACATAATTTTAATGAGCAAAATAAGTAAAGAGAAAGTTGGATACTTTATTACTGTCTACTCAGTGCTGGACTCCATGCTAATTGGCATATGTATTTCAACACATTCAACCTTCCCAATCATGCAGGAAGTAGCTGCTAAAAGCAATCAAATTTAACTGATAAAGAAAGTAAGACAGAAAAGTTTTAAGTAACCCAACTCAATTCCTATGACCTATAAGGGAAAAACTTGAGAAGTTGCCAAAGCAACTCTTATGAATATAAAAAATCAGAAACATGGCTAGGGAGTGGGCAACTTAGGAGTTTAGAACTCATGCAAATGATGTTCTATAAGGTAAATGTGGCCAAGGAACTTTTGAAGATTGGCATGTTGAGATTTAAGCTAACTTCTGTACAGTAAAGTACTGCCCTGTCTACAATCCCAAATTGTCACCAAGACTTCTCACATCTAACTGCTTTTGTGGGAAATGGTTTTCAAATATCTTGCAGTATTTGGGTTAGTAAAGGGAAGGCAATAAAGCAGTACATGAAATGAAACAAGAAGAGGAAAAAAGTGTAATATTTACAGAGAATTTCTAATCTTAGAGTTGCATGGGAGATGGGTAGGTGCTGGCTTCTCCAAACTACATAAGAGTGAGACTATTTTGCTTCTATAATAATTGTGCAGACCAAGCATGACTTGGGAGATGTAACAGAATTTGTATCCTGCTGAGCCTATAATTTTATTATCTGAAGATAATTTCCTATTTGCCACTGGGTAAAATTTTTACTTTTCTAATTATTCAATGATAATAAAAAGCGGTAGTGCAATTACTGTATCAATTCTAGTAAACACAGCTCTAAATTTCTAACACAAACACCTCCGTGGCTCCAATTCTCTTTCATAACTTGTTAAATACCTCCACCTCCATCTTCTGAATGTCAGCCATGCTCTTCTGAGTTGTGGCTGGGTAACTTGAGGAAGGCAGAAAAGCGCAAGTGGGGTCCTATTTTTTTCCTTCTGGGTTTGTTGTGGGGTGTCCCTTGGACTGCACAGTTTTAAGTTTGCAGTTGTTTTTTGTGGACTGTTTCCTGGGCTGTTCAGGACTTTAATCTACTGCCATCACTCTTCCCACCAACAGCTTTAATGGTGTGAGGAGACAGATCCCTGACTGCTACTGGCTCCTTCCTCAGCCTCAAGAAATCCTACAGTTTATGCCATGCTAGAGTTTGAATATTTGACTCCCAAACTCAGAAATTTAGTCCCCAATGTTTTGTGTCATTGGAACAGATAGGGTAGAAATGTACTTAAATTATGATGTTTAGTGGTGAAATCTCTAAAGGGGTTCTATTGATAGGGCAGAACTCACTTGATTGGATCCTCAATGCTGGTTTTATTTATTTATTCTTCTTATTGGAGAAACAGAGTTACAGAGGAGGAGGAAGGAAGGAGTGAGGGAGAGGGAGAGGAAGAGGGAAGAGAGGCCTTCAGTCTATTGGTCCACTTCCTAAATGGTTGCAATGGCCAGAGGTGAGCTTGAGCCATCCTCCATTGCTTTCCCAGCACAGAAGCAGGGAGCTGGATGGGAAGTAGGACAGCCTATGATTGAACTGGTGTCCATATGAGACGTTGGCACCACAGGTGGAGGATTAGCACGCAGTGCCTCTACATCTGCCTTTCTTTGATAGATTTTCTAAGTCCAAACACTGTCTTATTTAAATTAATATAGTTAATCATCAAAATTCTAAAACTATCTTGTTAGGCTTACTCTTTATAAATAAAGGGATTTGTGCTTAAGAATCTTAGGTTATTTATACAATCATACAAAAATTAATTAAAAGAACCAAAATTTGAATTGAGGTATGCCTGAATTTGAAAATCTGAACTATGAAAAGGCCATGCATGCCTTTCAAAATATTCTGGCATTTTTTTAATTCATTTTTTTTAATTTATGGAGTTTCATAATATAGTTCATTTAAATTCTTATCAATTTAGTGAAGAATGGTTTCCTGACTTACGAAATAGAGACTAAATTTACATTTTAATTATCTCTGCATATATCTTAGATTTTCTCCAATTAAATTTAAAATGAGAATCAGAAATATCATGCAGAATAATATTAAATATTGAACATGCTTTGTCTGAAAAGCAGTAGAGCATACAAATACCAAGACTTATGTTTATGAAGCAAGAATATATGCACAAATGACCTAAACTTATTTTTAGTTATAAAAGCAGTTCAACATTTCTGAGTGTACCAATAAAGTTGCTGTATGTTAAGTTTAGTAACATTGACTTTCATGTGTGGACATAAGCTCACTTGTATGCTTTTGACTATAGCCTTGTTATCTTAAATATACAGCATCCATCCAGGCCTAGTAGCACAAAGAACTATTGCAACGAGTCTCCGTCGTGTAATGAAACACCATTTTTTAAAGGAGTGATTCTATTGATCCTTCCTAAAAGGTAAAACAACAGCAAGTGAAATTTCACTCTGTATCTCTAGTTGAGTCCATTTTTGACAGATGTACTAGGCTGTGTTAACAGACACTGATCCAGTGTCAAGAAACAGCGATGTCTCAGGTGGTGAATGCGTGAAGAGCTGAGCGGTATCGTCTCATGTCACTATTAGGACGTGCTTCTAGTCAGACACAAGGTTTCTATGTTTGCGATTTTATGTTACATGAAGAAAATACATTGGATTGTCAAGATAGGAAACAGACTCTTCTTTTACAGATTGCCTATATTTTTAACCTGATACTTGTACAACGGAGCTGTGGACAGTACTACCCATTGATCAGATAATTTTTATTTCCCGCTTAGACAGGAAAAATAGATTTCAGAGCCTCTTGTAACTAGACATACTGATAGCATCAGTCCAGGCCAAGTGAAAATAAGAGTTGATATGTGTGTTTTCCAGACTTCATCCTGAAGGTTTTTCAGATTTCCACTTTATTCTTTCCCCTTTCTCTGTCTCTCTGTCTCTGTCTCTCTGTCTCTGTCTCTCTGTCTCTCTCTCTCTCTTTCCTTTTTCACCATTTACACTTCCCACTCCATATTTGGAGGCACAGGTGCTGAGTGACTGAGTCCACGTATTAAAAGTCAAGACCCTTGTATGGTTATTTGGAGACACAGAAAAACAGATATCATACATGGGTGAATAGGAAATAAAATCCTCTCGTGTTAAGCCCCTGAACTGAAGGTTTATTTGATACCTGCCATAGATTATTCTGGCCTATCCCAACTAATACAGTGCCATAATCACTTATCTACCTTCTTGTCTTTCCTCATTCATATTTAGATTTTAATAGTAAAAGCATATATCTTACTTATCCTTGTGTCATTTAGTACATAGTACAATGCTTTAAATGAACCCTACAGATTTCATAAAATAACATGCAGTTCCCATAATTGCTAATGAAAAACCCTATCTATTCAGTACACATGCACTGAACTTTTGATTTATGGCATGAAGATTCGCAAATGAGTAATCCACTTTGTCATCAGGAAACTAAAAAGAAAAGTATCATATGTAAGCAAATATATGCAACACAGGATTAAGGCAAAGATGAATTCAAGGTATCAGGAGAATGTGGAGGAAATATTTTAATGGCTTCCAAAAGGGTAAGCTGATTGAGCCTAATCTTAAAGGCTTATTGGATATCTTGAAGTGGCATCAACAAGAAAAAGTCAAGGGAGCTGAGAAAATGTTGTCCTCTTGTGAATTTGGGGACAGTCTACTTTGCACAGTCTTCTTAAACTAAAAAGTACATTAGGCACCTCTCAGGGGTACTTGGATAATTTTTCAGTTAACAGCTTTATCACATTGGAATAGGTACAGCTTATGCACTTAAAGTTTTGCTAGATTGGAAAATGCTTGCTTAAATGTAAAACTTCAAAGAGGAAGTTTAATTCAAGAGCCTAAGTGTGGACAGAAAAATCCCCACCAGTTAAAAGGTTACTGCGCAGCCTTTATTACAAGGTCTGTGTTTTCAGCCATGACTCACAGATCAACATATTAAACTCATTATTGCAATCATCATTGGTTTCATAATGAATCAGGACAAAGAGAAGTGGATGTAGACAAAATCATTACATAATTCACACAGCACTGGGAAGGGACCCTGTGAAAATCCAAGGGTGAAGAGAGAGAGGAAACGTATAAAACACTGAAAAATTTATACAAGCCGGACATTTTTTAAGTAGGTTCGTCAACTCAACATGAAGATACTAGTGTGTTACAGCCATAAATCCTTAGGTAATAATTCAAGGGCTGGAGTGGTTTTAAACTTTTTTCTTCCATGTAAGAAAATCATTAGATGCAGAATATATTCTATTACACTTAAGGAAAGTATTATCTAGAAAATCACACTCGATGAGCATCTTCAAATTTTCAATAATATCTGATAGAGCATTATTACTTCATGTTCTAAATGTTCTCTGTATTAGCTTTTTAAATTAAAAATTTAGATACACAGAGAGGAGGAGAGACAGAGAAGAAGGTCTTCTGTGTGTTGGTTCACCCCCCAAGTGGCCACAATGACTGGAGCTGAGCTGATCCGAAGCCAGGAGCTTTTTCTGGGTCTCCCACATGGGTGAAGGATCCCAAGGCTTTGGGCTGTCCTTGACTGCTTTTCCAGGCCACAAGCAGGGAGCTGGATGGGAAGCAGAACTGCTGGGATGTAAACTGGCGCCTATATGGGATCCTGGTATGTGCAAGGCGAGGACTTTGACCACTAGGCAATTACACCAGGACTACTGTATACAAATGTTTTAACAGTCTGATTCACTTATGACAAAACTGTATTTGCATTATATTAGACAATTTGTTGAGAGATTGGCATTGTGGCTCAGTGGCTTAAGTCATCCCTGTGATACCATTATCTCATGTCAGAGACCAGTTTCAGTCCTGGCTGCTCAATTCTGATTCAGCTGCCTGATACCGGGCATGAGAAAGCAGAAGCAGGTCACCCAGTTATTTTGACTACTGAATCTACATGGGATCAGATGGAGTTTCTGGCTTCTGGCTTCATCCTGGTCCAAACTTGGCTGTGACCATTGGGTATCATTTGTGTCAGCACATGTAATATTTCTTTATTTCTGCCCCTTCCTCTGAAACTCTCACTCTGCCTATTAAAAATGTGTATTTAAAACTGTTAGCTACATAAATATTATTACTGACAGATTATAATTCTCTAATATCCATATATGTTATACTAACTCATTCTCACAAAATTTGGTAAATTTCATTAAAGACATGTATTTCTAAAATATTTGGTTGATACTAACATCTATATTTGCACAATTTTTTAAGAATGCTCAAAATCACAACCAATAAATATTCTTAAAGTATATAGAAAGTCAATAACAGTTTTCAAAACTGTACAGTAATTCAACAATATTAAATTTCAATTACTAATCACTTCATTTGCTGATAAATACATAATATGGAGAGTGCATTATTGTTGCTCTGATAGAATAGCATGCCTTGGAACGCCTCATGGACGCTCATAAAAGTGGAGAAGTACCACCATGTCCAGCTTTAAGACATACCATAGCCCATAGCCATAACAGAACACCAAAAACTTAAGCATCTTCTCTTAAAATCATCAACATATATTTGATACTTTTTATTATTTCATCAAGCTTCCCACCAGCTAATACTTTTTTCACTGATAAGACATGTTTAAAAGTGGGAAATTATCACAAAGGATATTTAACTATCCACAGCATCAACATCATTTGGCGTTGATTTATCTCAGCCCCAAATTAGAACTTCCACTTCTTTTCAAGATGGAGAAACAGATTAAATTTACTCCCTTATAGAAAAACAACCAAAGAATAATAAAGTGCATTGGTTTAATGATTTCAGAATCTTCTGAATCACATAGGAAGACAGTTAACACTGGGTGATGGGAACTAATAAAGGGAATCCTGTGATTGTCTGTCCCCATGGCCTGGAAAGGGATTGGAGTTTGCACATCTGAGTTGGCCTCCCTAAGTTAGGAAGAGAATTAGCTGAATCTTAATGAACAAACAGAAGGCCTAAGTGTCTGCCCTGGGGCAGAGACCTATGTGACCAATGTGGAGTGCAGTGGGATGCAGGAGCACAAGCACAAAGCTAGACCTGAGCTTCTGGAACAGGGTTCCACGAAACAGTGTGAGAAAGGATGCGAAAAGTGATGTGTGCATAGCAAGTGATTGGGGACCGAGAATAAATCCTTTTTTTTTTTTTCTGAAGAAAGATATTAAAGCATTTATTTATAGCATGCGGAAATTAAGACAGCATAATTAGGAGATACATGAAATTGGCACTGATGTCAAAATCTAAACTGTTCATAACATTTTGTTAGAAAAGGACACTTTGTATGACCTCTCACATAAATATTGCTAGTATTAAACATTTTTAAAAGTTTGTCTCACTTCCACATAACAAGTTTCAGAAAAAAAACCCAAAAACAGGTTAAAATGTAATCAATATTAATAGTAATGAGCTATAACATATCATATATTTAAACACTTATTATACAGAAAATATAATGATTTATAGATATGGTGCAAGGAAATAAAAAACAATATTCCTAATTGTGCTGTATTTGTATATAATGAGAAATACAGTAAATTTACACAAACGATTCAACAAAGGCATGAACAAGGTATTGATATGGCTTTAAGATAGCACTAATGTCACTAGGAGATATTAATTTTTTGGTTTCAATAGAACCTTATGGGACACCCTCCTATATGTGTTCTGTCCTTGCCCAGACGTCATGAGATGGTTCTTAATTTTATTTCTTTGGGGATGATATCAGGGATTTTGCAGCACAGTCAGAAATGAGAACAGCCTTAGGATTCATTTTCTACAAAGTCTTTGAGCCGTTATAACTCCCCCACCCATGTTTTTCTCACGAACGAATTTCTTTAATCTTAACCAATGGGGCCTGCTCACCTCATTATCCAATTATCCACTGCCCTTTTTTCTCATATCTTCAGCACTTTGGGGCTTTCCCTTCCATGTACCAATCAAACTCCCTTTTCGACTCAGCTTTTGATTTGATTTGGATGGCTCTAAAAGTATCACTCAATGTTTTATATGTTAAATTTTGACTTTTAGGGTGAGGTATTGTGAAAGCGGAAGCTTCATCCAGCTTTGATATTGGGTGTTGGATCCTTTGCGAATGGATTATATCTTACAAGGTGAATGAAGCAGAGTCTCCATGATTCTGCTGGTGGCTTTAGAAGGCGGCAGCGAAATACCACAAGAGTCACTGATAAGGACGTGCTCCCAGCCTCCTGGCACACACACTGTGCCATTACTAGATGCAAGCCCTTGATCTTGGACCTCCAGGACTATGCGTCAGAATAAACATCCGTTCTTAAATTATCTTACCACACATATTTTGCTGCCGTAGTATAAAACAATTAAAGACAGCCTTATCTAGGGAAATTCTAAAACTTCTACTTTAAGCTTATTATCCAGAAAGTTATCTTATTTCTCTGAACTTACTCTTCCCAGATTCAGAGTTTTCATTCATCACAAGTTTTAAAAGATTACCCAGACAAGAGAGTTTTCCGCCCACGTGCAGTTACTTGGCAATTCAAATGACCATGAAAATGTCAAGTTTTGGCTGTATGTTTCACCGATACGTTTTAAATCAGATCTATTCCTTGCAAACATTATGAGTAGAATGCACCAAGAAATGGTGCAACCTGCCTTTTCAGGACAATGTCTACAGGCCACAGACGTTTCTTCAGACAGGTTTTGTTTGGATTTTTTCCTCCAGGCTTTGAGTGAGCCAGCTTGCTGAATGTCTAATGGATCTGAGTCCCATTTCTAGCAAGTCTGTGTGCAAATCATGCTTGCTCAGAGGTAAACGCTAAACTGAATTTTTACAAACTGACAAGAAGAATGCAAGTGCCAAGGAACAGATATTTATTTCACACCTGCCATGTGCTTGGTACTACGTAGTATGAAAGAAATTCATTATTAATAAGATTGTTTCCAGTTATCTTGTGAGGCCACAATGACAATCAAGAGCAATGAGTGAGAAGCATCTTCTTGCTATGTTTCAAGCAAGTCGTACACAGCTGCCTCTGCCCCTTCTCCCAGCTTACAGGGGGAAAATCATATTTACATGTCACGACTAAGCTTTCTTCTTGGATCTTTGGATTGCTTTATGTTCATCTGCACTTAGATTTTTAACACTTACAAACAAGATCATTTAATTTTTAGCCATTAATATTGCTGTAAATGTTTGGTTTCCTCTAACTAAAACGTGATTTTCTGCAGTTTGGTAGAAAGGTAGTCAAGTGTAAGTTCAGAGTCTTAAAATAAAAAAGGTGACTAACAAATTCTTCATGTCCACATTGTCCCACTGACACAACGAATTAAGAGTAAAAAATTTCAGTTTCCTTATTATTCAGACACTTAATGATGTCAATGAAAAGGGAAATTAATAGTAGAGGCATTACTTGGCCAGTTATGCAGAAGCAATAACAATAAAATTAAATGGTCCCTGCTACAATAGTCTCAACAAGGCGACAGTCAATAGAGCTAAAGATAAAAACAGACTGATTAATGGAAAGGAGAGTGAAGCAAGAAAGAAAAATTTATGCTGGCGTAAGAATAACCCATGAAGCTTTTTTAGCCAGTGTTGCAGAGAGAAAGAGACACAGAGAGGAAGAGCCTCCATCGGATGATTCATTTCTCCGGAGCCTCCTCCAGGTCTCCCACGCGGGTGCAGGGTCCCAAGGCTTTGGGCCGTCCTCAACTGCTTTCCCAGGCCACAAGCAGGGAGCTGGATGGGAAGTGGGGCCACTGGGATTAGAACCAACGGCCACATGGGATCTCAGTGTGTTCAAGGCAAGGACTTTAACCGCTAGGCCACTATGCCAGACCCTAACCCATGAATTTTGAAATCCAACATACAAAGAGTAAGAATCCAGGTTATAAACTTTATTTCTAACAGTCTTCCTTCCATTTCATTTTATTGCTGAAGATTACATATTTTTCATAGGATTTTGAGATGCTGGGCTGGAGCGGTAAACTAGTGGCTAAAGTCTTTGACTTACATGTCCTGGGATCCAATATGGGCACTGATTCGTATCCTGGCTACTCCACTTCCCTTCCAGTTCCCTGCTTGTGGCCTGGGAAAGCAGTCAAGCACGGGCCAAGGTCTCAGGATTGTGCACCCATGTGGGACACCAGGAAGAAACTCCTGGCTCCTGGCTCCTGGCTCCTGGCTCCAGGCTTCAGATCACTGAGACTGCTTGGGGAGTGAACCAGCACTTGGAGGATCTTTCTCTATGGCTTTCCTTTTCTCTCTAAATCTGCCTTTCCAGTAAGAATAAATAAATCTTCAACAAAAATAATTTTGAGGTGAAATAGCAAAAAGATATGAAATTTGGAGCAAATAATATTAACAATGATAACTTCAGATTTAGCCGAGAGCTACTTCATGTTAGTTGTAACAGCTGGGGAACAACAACAAAAACAGCAACAAAAAGTGTGTACAGCTGCATAATGTAGGAAATAGTATTAACATTTATGAATTTCATTTTTCATCCCATAGGTTTCTAATTACACCCTTGGAAGAGTTAGAGCTATTTGATGAAATGTCTTATTATTATTATTTTAGCACCTTACATAATGTTCTCAGAGTTTTTGAAAAAAATGAATAGATTATTGTTATTTTGAATTTCACCTAAAGCAGAGCCTAAAGCAAATATTAAGACGCAGGTCATTTATTTGAGAGGCGATTCCAGGAAGCAAGAGTGAGTGAACAAGGCAAATGAGAAAGTGAAAACAAGACCAAGATCACAAAGGAGAGTCATGGTATTAGTGTTTTCTCAAGCTGCTTAACGCTGTGGCCAATAGGACCCCTAGGTGTAAATGTGCTGACTTCCATCCGGTAGCCAGGGCATTTATCCACTATCTCAAGACACATCAGTGCATCATCTTTTCCATATTCCAGATCAAAAACATGCAGCCTCAGGAAGGCACTGACGCAGAATCATTGGAGTGGACTAGAGAAGAAAGTTGGCATTGTACAGGGGCAATGTCCACCACGGCTGCTCCTGAAACCACACAAGGCGAGGGCCATCTACACACCTGCCGCAGGATGAATCCAAACCACTGTTTCAAATACTATGCTCTAAGACCAAAGATGGTTTTTAAAAATGCTCATGTAACTTCCTTTACTTTTTTTTAAAATTTATTTAAAAGAGTGCCAGAGAGTAAGGGGGAAGGGATGTTGAGAGAGACACAGAGGGAGATGTATAGATTATAGATAAAGATATATGTTCTATCCATTGCTTCCCTTCTCAAATGATCATAACAGCCAGGGTTGGGAAGGGTGAAGTCTGGAGCCTAGAACTCTACGTCTTCCACATGACCATCAGTGATAAACAATTAGGCCATCAACTGTTGACTTTCTAGAGCACGGGTAGGGAGCAAGATCAAAAGCAAAGCAGCCAGTACTCCTATGCAATGCTGCTGTTGCAAATGGAGGCTTAACTTATATCACAACACTGGCCCCTCATGTAACTTCTGATCTGGTCATTTGATATGCAGGTTCATATTCTTTGAAGAGTATCTGAACTTCTGAGTGCCCAAGTCCATCTCAATTTGATCCTTCCTATATTTCCAATCCAATTATCTCTGAAATTTTCTAATTGCTACCTTTATTCTCATATTGCATTTGTAGTTTCTCAGATGCAATATGCTATTTCCTGTTCTTTCATGAAATTTAGATAAATTAAGGCAAAGACCTAATCAGATAAATCATTATGAATCATATTAAAAAGAATAAATGTATTTTAATATTAGGTGCTTTCAGTTGGGGAAGAAACTATTTGCTTTACATTAAATGTTTTTTTTATTTTGGTTGTTACTTAGAGAATTGATTTGGCGAAAGAGGGGACAGGAGTCAAAGTGATTCTAAAATGACATGGAGAAGGTGCTGATACATCAGTAATCAAGCGCAAATCCAGAAAAAATACGCATCAGTGCTTTCTAGTCGAGGTGGTAATAATTTTATTTGGCAACAGATTGCATGTGAGTTACAAAGAAAGGAAGAGAGCAAACCAACCACAGGCTTGGTTTGAGGAGTAAACAGAATTCAGTGGCATTTATTTAAATTAGAAAGCCTTATAGTGCTGTGGATTTGTTCTATATGTACTTGAGAGGTTGTTTAGAGATATAGGTTGCCTCATTTTTATGAACCAGTTCAGAGGAAATGTCCAAGCCTGGGCGTGAAGGATTAAGATGAGAGTCGGGATACTTGGACAGCCTGCCAGAGGACTGAGATGTGATTGCCAGGCTTCTCCCAGTGCACACCTTGAGACACAGCACGTGATGGCTCAGGCACTCGAATCTCTCATCCAGGAGGAAGACCCACAGGCTCTGGGCTTCAAATAGCATAATGTAATTGTTGGAAAATATACTTTCCTTGGGTTTCTCAGGGTTGCTGAAAAAAGGTCTCAGCTCCCTGAAGCACAAACACACATTATATAAAGAAAGCTGTTTTCATCACCCCTGCAAGCATGGAGATTAGGTCTGTAGTCATTCATTTCCCTGATGTTGGAATCAGTCAACGTCAGTTTAAAGGCTAAAATAATCCTTTAATATTTCTTCAACAGTCAGATGATTACCTCTTGGGTAAGTGCTGTGGTTCATTCTCAAAATGACTTTGAAAATTCTGCAGTTTGGGCCCAGTGCAGCAGCCTAATGGCTAACGTCTTCTTGCTCACACCAGGTTCCCATATGGGCTCTGGTTCGCATCCCAGAACCTCCCTTCCCATCCAGCTCCCTGCTTGTGGCCTGGGAAAACAGTCGAGCATATCCCAAAGCCTTGGGACCCTGCACTTGCATGGGAGACCAAGAAGAAGCTCCTGGCTCCTGGCTTTGGATTGGTTCAGCTCCGGCTGTTGCAGGCACTTGGGGAGGGAATCAGCAGACAGAAGAGCTTCCTCTCTCTCTCTCCTCCTCTCTGTATATCTGACTTTCTAATAAAAATAAAATGTCTTGAAACAATTCTGTGATCTCCTGAGAAACTTCAGTATTGTCTTCCTAAATGTTTTAATTTTAAAAGAGAGGAATCCCAGGACCCTATAGACTGCAATAGGTTGTGAAAGCTGGAGACAGCAGACTTTATTTAATATCAAAAACCTAGAGTTTGCATTTTTCCTTTACGTATTAAAGGATATCCACTAGAAAGGAGAGGGCAAATTTGTTTTTAGCTTGTAAGTACAAACACATTGGTTTCTTTTTCACACACCAAATGAAATTTGAAGTGGGTAGGACATTTCCCCAAAAGACTCTCGCCATATTAGTGCATTGGACTACCTGGGGAGGAAAGGTGGGCATGGGAGGAATTCCTAAGCCTAAAAAAAATGTATCATGGATGATAACAATGAAAATGAAAATATTAAATAAAGTAATAAATAACACATTCTGTTCACAAAGTTGTTAAAAGTTTTAAAATATGTTCATCTATAATGATATGATGTAGCATGATTTCAGTTTATTATAAGAATCCAAGAAGAGACATTACGGTATCATTACCTTAAAAAGTAGAAAAATAGGGGCCCGGCGCGGTGGCGCAAGTGGTTAAAGGTCCTCGCCTTGCACACCCGGGATCCCATATGGGCGCTGGTTCTAATCCCGGCAGCCCCGCTTCCCTTCCAGCTCCCTGCCTGTGGCCTGGGAAAGCAGTCGAGGACGGCCCAAAGCTTTGGGACCCTGCACCTGCGTGGGAGACCCGGAAGAGGCTCCTGGCTTCGGATCGGCATAGTATTGGCCGTTGCGCTCACTTGGGGAGTGAATCATCGGACGGAAGATCTTCCTCTCTGTCTCTCCTCTCTGTATATCTGCCTTTCCAATAAAAAAATAATAATAAAAATAAATCTTTAAAAAAAAAGTAGAAAAATAGAATTTTGAGTCAAAGGCAATACCAGAGTTCTAGCCACATGTGGACCAGTTGCATTAACTCACAAAATCCTTGCTTGTATTACGATGCCTTCAAGCATTCATTCCCATCTCTAACTGCTGGCAACTGCTCAGTTGTTTTCCGCCCTGAACATTTTCCACTGGTGGGAACAGCATGGCCATAGAAACAAGTACGCAGCCTTCCAGGTCTGGTTTAAGAAGCCTTTTGCATTTCAGATTTATACATGTTGTTGCACGAGTTTATAACTCCTTCTTTGCTGAGTAGCATTCCATCCTGGGAATGTGCAAGTTTCTCCAGTTGCGATACTTTTGCATTATTTCAAGTTTGGGCATTCCTTCGTGTTTTGTCCAGAACACAGGTTTGTTTCAGCTGGATACAGTATCTAGAAGTGGGACAGTTTATCTTGTGGGGGATTTCCATGGGACTATGAGTCAAACTAGCTGTATAATTTTGTGTTCTTCCCTACAATCCATGACAGTTTCAGCTGATCCACATCTTCAGTAGCACTTGGCATTGTCTATTTAAAATTTTTTTTTCTAACCTACAAGAACTTCATGGCAGCCATAACTGTGGTTTCTTTAGTGATGACTATGATATATTTTCACCTATTATTTGCTACCTATATGTTTTCAATTCAGTCCTTTTTAATACTAAATTTATTTTATCATGGTATGTCATTATGGGAGTGAGTCAGTAGATGGAAGAGCTTTGTTGTTCTGTCCAGTTTCGAGAAAATAACAGCAGAGTGAAGAGGCCAACCATAGCTTGGAGACATTTTCATTTGATCAATGGCCTGTCAATGTTTTTATGCGCTTAAAGTTTTGACTTTAGAATCTGGGACTGAGCCAAAACCTTGACCCTGAAAACTCAGTGACTCCAAGCACTTTATGTATCAGTGCTGCCCCCCAAGGCTGAGTATTAGAAGGAAGCTGGAACTGGGAGTGAAATCAAGGCTTGAGCCCCAGCCAATAGCAGCTTAACTGTAGGACCAAGTGAACACACATGTATTGTTTCCACATTTTTGAAGGGAAGCAGTTACGTTTTAGGTCCAGTTCCTAAATTTGATCTTTTCCTCACCAAGATTTTCATTTTCTTCAAGATATTTTTTACTGATTTATTATTTGAAAAAGTACATTCTACTCTGATCCATTTGAATTTGTTTTCTTTTTCAGTGGGGGATGGGGGTCAGGTATAATGCTGATGCTTGAGATTTGTTGTCTGTTTTAACATTTCATTAGTAAGACAAGACAACATGTTTTAATACACTTGAGTAGCTGCTGCTAAATAAGTGCACTGGGTAGAAAAGAATGCCTTCCGAAATAGTTTTCTGTGATGGCATTTTTAAATTTCTTATTTAAAATTATTTATTCTTATAAAGCCAAAAATGTGGTAGAATATATGATAATCTGCCTTCTGATTCTGTCAGTAAGAACAAAGAAACGAACTGAAAGGAAGAGAATGACAGAAGTGCTACAGATGTTAATGAAAAAGTGAAAGCAGACACAAACCCAGTAGGTTAGTCTTCTGGCAAATACTGCAAAAACTACAGCTTTTCAAAGAGAATAGGGCCTTCCCAAAACTGATCTGTTAACCTTATTTCAGTTTCTAGAAAAATGAGCACTAAGCGTTTTGTAGACATAGCCAAGTTTAATTCAATGTTTAAAAAGTACTGGGCCTAGTATACTTAAAGCAACTTCAATAAAAGGCAAAAAAGTGAAAGGGCTCACTCTACCTGACACAGACGGACAGTCATAAAGTAACTATGGTACTCACTGAGGGATGTAAACATACACCCAAAGAACAGAATACACTCTCAGGAGACAGCTGCAGACACAGCCACGTTTCTCACAGATATTCAAGTGACTCAATGCAATCATGGGGAATAAAAGTCCAAGTTCAGAATGTTACACACTGAGTCATTCCATTTATGTAACATTCTTACCATGGAAGAATTATAGCGATGAAGAAGATTAAGGATAGAATAATAAATCCTATACGAAGTTAGGACATTTTTGTGATGCAACTTGGTGATGACCAAACAAATCTAAACATACTACAACACACACAACATACCCAGAGATGTTTATAAAAATGTTGAGATCTGAACGAAGCCCTAGACTGAAGCACAGTCAATCCTTGGTTGTAGTATTGTGCTATGAAAGACCTTCCTTCAGAGGAAGACATGTGGTAGTGTGAGCTAAGCAGCCACTTGGGACACCCACATGCCACACTGGAATTCCTGGGTACTCTGCTTCTGATTCAGCTTCTTGCTAATAAAAGGATGCAGATGCATGGAATTCCTAGTTCCCTGCTTTGGCCTGATCCAGTACCAACTGTTACAGATACTTGCAGGATACGGTTCCAGTTGGAAGATTCTTTCTCTCTTTCCTCCTTCAATCTGTTTCCCTGCCTTTCTAGCAGATTAACACAAATAAATAAGATTATTATTTTTTTAAAAGATGGAATCTTTGGGGGAAACTGGGTAAATGGTCCATGGGATATTTTCCATGGGATCTTCTCCTCTCTATATTATTTATTAGAACTGTATGTGAATCTATAGCCCTCTCAAAATAGAATGTTTTTTAACAAAACAACAGACGTCAAACTGCTTGGCCTTGCCACCTTTCTTTAGCTTTCAAATGCTACTATTGGTTAATTTTATGAACTTTTAGGTGGTATTACTCATGCAAATTACTATTCTAAAAATATATGGCCATTTAACTAGCAATCAATTAAATCACTAAACAACAGTTCCAATTAAGAAATGAGGCTACCTGCTTTTTTCTTAAGATTAGGTTTTAATGATGTAAATAAGATACCCTAGTACTGGAAATATTCTACAAATCAAAGGTCCATGATTCAAGGCTGATAACTTAGGGCATCTATCACGGAACTACTACTAATCGATAACGGGCCAACTACAGACCACAAAGGTTCAGACATACACTTATCCCTGACTTACGTGCACATACAAAAGTAATACAGGAAATGGCATCACCCCAGCGCACGTAACACAAATGACCTTTAATAAAAATCTCTACATGGAGATTGGAAATCAGTTCTAACTTACACTCACAACAGCTGAGTAAAACATCTGCCGTGGCAAATCTATTTTTCACAGGAACATACCAGTTAATACTGGTTCTGTGTGCGCTAACACGTTACAAAGAGGTGATAGACTACAATAGGTGAAGGGAATCAAGTGATAAGTAAAGCCCCACAAAAAGTTGGTGGCTGTGAAAACCAGGACAAACCTGTGCTGAAATAAGTGATAGCTTGATAAAGCTATTATTTGAGAAGTGAAGGATTCAAGTTGGGTGACTGTTGAGATCTGCTGCAATTTTAGCTTCAACAATTGACAAGAAAAAAGAACAACCTTTTAGAGATGCTAATTAATAATGAACCTCTTAGTAAAATAGCTTCATTTTCCCTAGAAACAAAATCATATATATATGTATATATCAATTATATAAATACAAATGGGATATAAATGGTGTGTTCACCTCATTGGAAGGTCATCTGGAGGAAGGAAAGCAAAAACTTCATCTGTATATATTTGAGGGTGGCTGAATATTCTTTCTCCTTCTATCCAATGCTGTTTTAAAGCATAAGCAGCTAACTTGTCATTTGCCTAGCTCACAGCTGCCCCGGAAGAAGTGAACTGTGGTTGGACTCAATGCTTCTGCAATGTGTTAGATAGCAACACAAATTGGCTCTGCTAAATTCAATCCAAGAAACAACAAACAACATAGCATGACACTCAGTGCAACTTAACTGCATTGGTCGTGAAAGCCAGGAGGAGGTTGACTCCAAAAGGGAGTGTTTCCAGATTGAGTGAAAACGAAGCTGAATCCCATCTTTTTCTGTCTCTGGTGGGACCCATTTGCATTTCATTTTTCTGGACTCATAGCTACCAGCATAAAATCTCTTACAGGACTAGAACAGGGTTCAGTTCAAATCCCAAGTCCTGGGACTTGAGCTGTTGGTTCTATAACAAGAGCTATTAGTCAGATGAGCACGTGTCAGACAACGATGAAGTTGACTGAAGTTAAATACAAGGGAAACGCCTCAAGATAGTGGTATAAGTCATAACTTTTACTATAGGAGCCACAAACTAAAGCAAGACAAATGGGATTTTATCAAACTCACAGGTTTTATACATCAAAGTAAACAATCAGTAGAGCAAAGAGACATTTAACAGAAGGGGAACATGGACTAGCTATCTGGCAAAGGCTTACTATACAGAACGTATCAGTAACTCAAAACTCTCAACAACAGCAACAATAAAACAATCAAGTTAGGAAATGGGCAAAGGACCTCAAGAAACAGTTATCAAAAGGAGAGAAACAAATGGCAAAATATATATATATACATTCAATACAACTAGCCATCAGGGAAATACACAGCAAAGTTCTGATGAGATATTGCCTCATCCCTTTCAAATGGGCTGCTTTTCAAAGGACTGAGAGCAGACATGTTGGCAAAGATATGGGAAACATGGAACTCCCATGCACCGTTGGTGGAAATGTACATTATTGCAGTCACTGTGGAAAATAGTACAGGTCTCTTTGAGAGCTAGAAATAGGCTTGCCATAGGATTTGTTATCACATTATTGTGTATTCAAAAGACATGCACCTACTTTACCAGACACCTGCATTTCTACGTTTATAGCAGCATTGTTCACAATAGTGAAAATATGGAATCAACCATGATTTCCCTCAATTATCTATGGATTAGAATCTCTATTATACATACAATTGTTCATCTATAAAAAGCATGAAATTCTATCGTTTATATCAAAATAGATGCACTAAGAGGACATCACGTCGAGTGAAATGAGCCACCACAGAAAGATAAATGCCACATGTTCTTTCACTGTGTGGGAGCAGAAGTTTTTTAAGAAAGCAAGAAACAAAACAAAAAGAAATGCCTATGTATAAACTTTGTTGCAAATATTATGCTTTTGTCAAATTTTGCTTTGAATCATTTTAGGCAAATTGTTAGGCATTATAAGCTACAATAACCTGCGACCATTTTAAAGTTTACTGTTTAGGGGTGAAATAGGCATCTTTTTATTTGATTTTTTTTGTGACAATTTCCTGTGTTCCTGCTAAACTATTGTGCTTTTGCTTTTTGTTTATTGAACTCTTTATTTACTGGAGCACCAATGCTATGACTATAATGTAAAATAAAAATGTTATGCTGGTAGGAGAAAAAGGAAGGAACCATAGTAAGTGCCACTCACTGATACGTTCTCTTACTAAGATGTTCAGGTCCTATGATGTGCTTTGGATTTAGAAGCTATAACTATCATTGCAAGCTCACAACATAGGAAACTGAAGAGCAAGAAATCAAATAACACGGTTTCAATGCTATATAGCAAATAATGGAAAAGTCTAATTCTAGGCACTTAACCACTGCTCTTTACTGACAAACTTGAACCCATCTGCTTTTCCCCTTTCCAATTTCTTTAATGAACATCACTCTAACTCAGTCTTCTACTTTTTTCACATACTCATTTATTGATGAGTCCATTTATTAATGTGTTCATCTAATGACTAGTTGTACAGTGCTTATTGCTATGGGCTGAATATGGTTGGGGTGGTCCCCAATGTCACATCTGTTGAAGGTTTGGTCTCCAAGGTGCTAGTTTTAAGAAGTGCTGTGACCCTACTAGGAGATGGGGCCTAGTTGGAGATTTTTGAGTCCATGCTTTTTCTTCCCAAAGCATTAAGATAAATCTCTTGTGACCTTGGACTTCTCACAATAGGATTGTGATTAAAGGAATAAGCTGAGTCTTTCCTCCTCCTGATGGGAGATGTGACTTTCTCCCCAAATGTGCTGCTGTCATCCATCCATGGGGAACTTCCCCAGTGTCTGCATTAGGTGTTTGAATTTCAGTTTCCAGAACTGAGGATGCAATAACCTCCTTTTCATAAGTAGCCTGTGTCAGGAAATTCTTTATACCGACAAAAATGAATAGTGAGGCACTTGCCACAGGCTTTTGTTTTAAGAACTAGGGATGCACCATTAAAACCTCACAGGGGTGGTGTTACAGCATAAATGTGTCTCTTCCAAGACTTAGACTTTGAGCCTATACAACATAAATTTATTAAGAGGTGATTAGGTTTCCTGGGATCCTCCCTCCTGAGATTAAAGTTCTCATACAATCTGTCTCTCTGCCTGTGCTCATGCAACACTGCTCGCCTCAAGTTCACCAGCACGGTGCCTTCTTGGAAGCTGAGTGCAGCTCTTCCAAGATGACCAAATCTGCCAGTGCCTTGATCATGGACTTGACAGTCTTCAGAACTATGCAAAGAATACATTCATACTCTTGCTCAATTTTCCAGCCCCAGGTATTTTGCTACAGATACACACATAAATGAAGACATTCAAAAAGACAAAAACAAACATTAAAGGTATATGGAGTGAAATATGGAATAAGGGGGACTGTGGCACTAGAGGAGTAAGGCTGGCCGTTGTCCACTGCAGGGTGGTCAAGGAAGCAGACAGCAGCCACTACATGCTGAACTGAAGGCAGTAAAAGTGTGACACATACAAAGCAGATCATGAGGTCAGTTCTGCCTGGGACAGTTTCTGCATCCTTCTGCTGTCAAGACAGAATTGTGACAATCCATTTTACTCACTAATGTAGACTGCAATGTCATCTGGAACTGGGGAGAGACTCACCTCATCCACAGGAAATGGAACAGGGAATGGCAGCACAGTGGAGTTGATGAACAAAAAATAGATCACATCAGCACCTGCTGGAAGAAAGACTGACTTTCTTGGCCCAATTTTTATAATCTATAATAGACAAGAAATAACTTTTCCTCCTAATAAAGTAATTGTACAAATACATGCCCAGATGTTTCCTTTTAAAATTTTAAATTACTTATTTATTTATCTGAAAGACAGAGTCACACAGTGAGAAAGAGAGACAGAGATCTGCTATCTGCTGTTTCACTCCGCAGACGATCAAAACAGTGAGAACTGGGCCAGACCAAAGAAACAAGCCAGGGGCTTCAGCCAAGTCTTCCATGGGGCCCAAATACTTGGGCCATTCGTGCTGCTTCTCCCAGGCCATTTTCCAGGAGCTGGATTGGAAAGTGGAGTAGTCAGGATGTGAACTTGTGGCCATATGAAATACTGGTGTTAGTTCTAGCTGCTACATCACAGAACTGGGTCTCAGGAGTCTCTTTAAACACATAAACACCAGAACTTTACTCCATCTCACTGTGTAAGAAGAGAAGTCTTTAGACCAGGGGCCTATTTTGCTTATTTGTTGAACAATGATTAATGACTTGCATTGTTCCCCTCTGTCTTGATTTTTTTCAGAGATCCATTTCTTTAACTTGATGTCCTAGTTCACCAATCCAGTACTCAAAATATTCACATCTTTTCTGCCTGCCTACAGAAAAATTATGTCCAAAACAAATGATTTCTCTTTGCCTTTGTCTCTACATGCTCTAATTTAACATTTTTTCCCCCATATTCCTTACATTATTTTTCTGCCCACTGCCTCTGTGCTTCTTTACTTTTCTCCTCAGCCTCTGCTAGCTGTTGGCTTTATATTTCTTTCTGGCCGGTGAACACCTTGGAGACAGATGTCATGTCTGTTTTGTCTACTGAAGTCCCTGTGCACGGTTGACTTTTGAGTGAAGCTGCAAGCTTTCCTTCAGTGGCACCACATTTGTGGGCAGTGGGGCCGGCACAGGAGCCTTGGCCACAGTGGCTTGTGCTCTGCCCTGCCCCAGGGCTTTGCTTTCCTTCTTCCTTCCCTATTTTCTTTTTTCCTTTTAACCTTTTTTCGTACAGAAAGTTCATTAGTACACTAGATTCTCAGGGTAACAGGAAACACATTATAATTCTTGCAACACATTTCTTATCAATTATGCTAATGTGATATTAATACAAAGAGAACAGATTCAAGGTAGTTCATAGATACAATTATTTTTAGTTTCAAGAGTACATCCTTTAAACAAATGCAGAAAAATGAAAACAATCTCCCCTTGAATAGGAATGCTTTTTTTTCTCTGAAGCATTGTTCCTTTCCATACCTTTTGAGGGCAGCTTACAAAATGGCTCTTAATGACCTCTGCTTCCTGGAACCTGTGTAACACAATCAATCTCCTCTCTCCTAGAGAGTGGATGCCATGGAGTAAGTTGCTAATAAGAGCCATGATGTGGCAGGAGGGTGGAGTGTCACTTCTCGGATTAAGTGATACGCTGCTTGTCTCTCCCCTGACTCTTCTCATCTGCCAGCTACGAGGAAGTGAGTGACAAGTTGTGAGCTGCTCATGGAGGGTGACAAGTGACAGTACACATGAAACTGGATGCTGCTAAAGCCTGTGAACATACCCAATCCCTGGCCTGCAGAAATGGTTGTTACTTTAAGCAGGGAAGTGTTTGGGTAATTTGTTTCCAGCAATAGATAACGAATATACAATTCCCTGCTGTGGTAGTTTATGTCCATCATCTTCTGCCCCAGAGCATTGGTTGTCATGGTTGGTGGCGCTTGACCACTGTGAAAACTGATTTTCTGTGTATTTGTTCTCTTGTTACATTTCTTATCCATTTTTAGCAGCTCTTTCTCTGATGAAATAGTTTTGAACAGGAATTCATTATTTCTATCCTATTGAAGCCTAACTCTTCAGATAAGTCAATTGCTAACATCCTATTCATAGTTAATTTTAAATTCACAATAGTTTTCAGATGCACAATAATTTCTGTGGCCAAGTTTGTGTGCTCATAACCTATTTGAGTGGCTTGCCATATAATAGGTAGAACACTGCTTCCCTGAATAAACTTGGACCCCCCCCTTCATGTAAAGTTTGTTCACGTCCCACATAGCTCAGCTGCTCAGCTAGAAGGCTTCACCTGTCAAGGAAGGTGACAAAGGACAATCTCTCTCTTGCTTTTCTTGAGCAGCACTGCAGAAGGCCCTTGTGGTTGTATTTGCTGACAGGTTGTTTTAAAATATGCCTGCTGAATGATTAGAATTCTCCTGTTTTCTTCTACTTATCATTGGAATATCTCATCCTCTTAGTAAAAACTTCCCCCACCAACTGCTTCAAAGCAGAAAATGTTTAAGATTTATTTATTATTATTGGAAAGGCAAATATACAGAGAAGAGACACAGAAAGAAAGAGCTTCCATCTACCAATTCACTCCCCAGTGGTCTCAATGGCCACAGCTGAGCTGATCTGAAGCCAGGAGCTCAACTCCCACGTGGCATGCCTGCAGGGTCCCAAGGCTTTAGGCCATTCTCTACTTCTTTCCCAGGCCACAGGCAGGGAGCCGGATGAGAAGCGGAGCAGCCAGGACATGAATCAGCACCCATATTAAGCCTGTGATTTTGAAGTGAAATAAAGGTGTGCCACTGTGAACATTTTCTAAAAAGAAGAAGGTGGAGAATAATGAGGACAATGAATAGGGAACATAGCCAGGAGCAAGGGTCTGGCGGGAACTATCATGACGCTCCTAAATCTGTACTGTGAAATATATGGAATTGGTGCATTTTATGAAAATAAATTATAAATATTTTAAAATCAGAAAATAAACGAAGAGGCAGGATTGGCTAGTTTATTGCCAGCAGAACTGAGGCACAGGGAAGGTAGGTGGTCTGCCACAGCTCACAGAATCAGCAAGGTGGGAGAACAGGCTCTGGACTCGGGTGGTCTGGCACCAGAGCTTCAGACCCACAAGCTACACCTCAATGTCGGTTTATACTAGGGTCACATCAGCACCATTTCCACCCTGTTCTGTACAGTGCTTGTGTCACAAGGACTACTAAAGACATCCTTTAACAGTAAAGACTGCACAAGGGCATAAAGTCCTTGCAATGAAAATTCATAGTCTCATATTTGGGACAAAACTAATTTACAGGTCCAGACTTTTCATAAAACAGGAAGTTAGATTCATCTGAAGAAGGGACCTCAACTTTTTCCATAGTACTTAATAACAGCATTGCACTTAATTGTTACATTGATGATGATCTGGAGGAAAAAAAAAATCACCAGATCTTTCAGGCAATCATTGCTAACTTGATCCATAGAGCACAGGCCATAATGAAGGTGTGTAGAGTTCACATGATGAATGAGATGTGAGCTGGAGTCTATCTCACAGGAGAAACTCTGGGTTTGAAACATCCCATGGCTCTCTTCTCCCCACTGCTAAATCTAGCATTGCAATAGCCATACTATTGTTGGACACAGAAAATACATGAAAGACTCCTCGCTGTGGTTTCCTGATCCACCAGACTTACTGGTTTAAAACTAGAAAGAGCCAAGTTAAAGATTCTGCAAGTCTCCCATGACCCCAATAGGACGTCCAACCCAAGTCATGGTCCTGTCGTTAGGTGTTGCGGAGAAGTGTACCCCATCAACCAATCAGAGTACTGATTCCTCACTGTTCCCATCCAGTTATCCAGAGCAGGTAGACGGGAGCAGGCATTTGACATTGTAGTTAAAACATCCCTTAGAAAATTTGAAACCCATATCAGAGTTTCTGGATTGAAGTCCAGATTCCATCCCCAATTCCATAGTCTAGTTAACGTACATGCAAAGAGACAGCAGATCATGGCTCAAGTATTGTGGTTCCCTGCCATCCACATGGGAAACAGGATTGTGTTTTAGACTTCTGAATTTAGCCTGACCTAGTATTTGGGGAGCAAGCCAGTGGATCAAAGTTCTCTTTCTGTTTGTCTCTCCTTCTTTATCTCCACTCCTCATCTCTCCATTTTCAAATAAGTGTTTCTAAAGCTTAGGACAGATGGTCATGGGTTGATAGGAGTCTTACTGTGAATTTTAGTTGGACATTTATTTCATAGACTGCATTTGCAGAAATATCACATTGATGAGAGCAAATCAGCAGTCTCTGGAAACTGATTTGCAGTAATTTATTGGACAAGTGGCATTTCTCCTTTTAATATCAAACTAGGAAGAGAAGTACTTTGCTTTCACTGTATAGAGTGATCCATCTGTACTCCATTGCAGCAGGACTATGTCTAAGTGAATTCTTGAGTTCTGTGTCAAAATCCAAAATTCAGTGCCTTGCTTTTTTAGCAATTACAGAGGTCTACTATATTGACACAGCCCAATAGTGGGGCCTGGTGAACATAAATGAACTAATTCATTATATACCCTGATAAGACACACAAATACTTCCTATCATCTGGTGACAGATCTGTGGTATTTGTCATATTAAAGAATTTTTCCAGGATAAAATGATCTAGGATAAGAATAATTATCCCTGAGTCCAGCACAATAGCCTAGTGGCTAAATTCTCCCCTTGCATGTGCTGGGATCCCACATGGGTGCTGGTCCATGCCCCAGCTGCTCCATTTCCCTTCCAGCTTCCTGCTTGTGGCCTGAGCAAACAGTCGAGGACGGCCCAAAGCCTTATGCCCCTGCATCCACAAAGAAGACCCAGATGAAGATCCTGGTTCCTGGCTTTGGATCAGCTCAGTTCTGGTTGTTGCAGTCACCTGTGGAGTGAATCAACAGGTGGAAGATCTTTCTCTTTTTCTCTTCTTCTCTCTGTAAATTTACCTTTTCAATGAAAAATAAATAAATCTTTAAAAAATAATTATCCTTGTGACAGTAAAAGCAGATGTTACTTCTTGCACTCCTGGATAACTAAGAAGGACAGCACTTCATGGGCTTATTGGCTTCTACAAATAGTGGTTCCTAATGGATTTACTGGAATTTTGTGCAGTCCCAACATTGCTCAATGTGAGTAAAGTCCAGTGCAAGAGAAGGCTTTCTAGTATGTTCCTCTGCAGTGTGAGCTGCGATGACACTTAGAGAAGTCTGAGAAATGATGAAGATCCAATTGCATCAGGCAGCACACTGAAAAAGAGCTGGGGCAACCACAGAGTGAGAAAACAACAAACCCCAGCCGCTGTACAGCAAATACAAATCCTTTTAGAAGAACAGCAAATTTCTGTTTCCAAACACTTTGTAACTTGCTGCAGTATTTACGCTGACACATAATTACTAAAAATGGAAAAAATAAGCTATCATCTAGACCAATTTTCCACTCTTTTTAAGATATTTTTCAAACTACCAAATATTACAGCATGCTTCATATGTATGGCCTCAGAATAGAGTAGGTCACAGAATCCTATTTGAGTAGAGTTCATACTCCTATTGAATCTTTTCCTGCAATGCCATCATTTCTCCCGCAACCCGCATTTAAATCCTTTTGTAGAGTTTCTGGGGGTAAGCTAAACATACAGGCTGCATGACACCAATCAGAAGGAAACAGCTGCAGCACTCAGAGATGACCCTGAAGGCATCAGGAGAAGGCCATCTTCCAGATGAGTAGCACTTTGACTATCATAACTGATTGTGAAATTCATCTTGCAAGAAAAATTACCATCGATGTGATAACACATAATTGAGCTATTAATGGGCAAGTCAGTCAAATATGATGGGTCTGAGGCAGATTGAACAACAGTGAACACAGATTGAAGGGTTGTGTTTAATGTGAAGGTCCACCAAGTGGAGGCTCTCAGTACTTCAGTACCGTATATCATCTGGTCCAGGCAATCAGCTACTCTGCACTTACTGAGATCACCAACTAAACATGGATGGAAATTATGCATAAATTCAAGCTTCAAGTGCATCGGACCTAATCTGGCTAACACTTCTTCAGTGAAGTTTGTCCCTTAAACATATATAGACTCCTGCCAAGGCTATAGATTTGCCTTTTCTTTCTGTAATGAATGCTGTCAGTCATTCAATTAGAGGCTTGCTGAACATATTGTACATTGTCATGATGCACTTCCCATTTGGCGTCTGATCCAAAAACACTTTACAAGCAAAGGCGGAAAGCAGTCATGTGACTCAGGGGCTGCATGTTTAGGAACCAGTAAACTGGCTTGTCAGGAAGCAGCATCTTTCTGAATGAGAGAAGCTCTAGAAATTGTTCCTTATTCTCTGAAATGCAACCAACAAGTACTTATTTTCCTTAATAGAATGCATAGGCTCAGATTCTGGAGGGTAAAGGAGTATTGGATCCTTTCTTCAGTATTCCTAACAACTCAGTTGCAAAACTGCTTAATTTCAGCCCTGTATCTTTAGGCTGTTTTGTTTTAAGAAATTTGGTCCTAAAGGAAAACAGTTATTACCAAGGGCAAATTTGCTACAAAGAACAAGTAATTGAGATTCTGCTTAGTTATTTAGGATTGTCCTGCCCAAAACGAAGAAGCAAGAAGGAGATTCCTGAAGAGGGAATTTTGCCAATTTTCAAGGAGGAATGACTTGTTGCTATTCCCCATGAGGATGTATCTGGAACCCAGAAGATTTTCTTAATACTATGGCCAGTGTTAAATTCAAATGGAAGACAGATAGTCCTATCAATACTTGTTGGATCTTGATGATTAAGGCTTAGAACAAATGATTTGTTAAAACTCACACTAAACAAAACCACTATAAATACACTAATAAGCTAAATTGATACTAAATAAGCAGTAAATGAAGTTATAAACATGTAGCATGGCCTAATGATTTCATACAGAAATGGGAACTCTATGAATCACAGGACTTGCTTTGATCTTTTGGGTAATAGATGTTTACGTATGTGTCCTTGTGTACACATCAGTACCTTTTAATCTCCTTGCACCAACGTATTAAGAGTATATTGTTAGTGATTAGATTAATACATATTTTTAAGATTGTTGGATACCCACAGATTATGATTTAATTGAAAAATCAGTGAATGATGCAGTTAATAGACACAAGGATCAAGGAGTTTCCTATATTGGATGAGATTGTGCATTTTTCCATGAAAGACATTGTCACTGGTGTCTGAGGCTGTTAACTTTACTAAACAAATAAATACATTTATTTGCTAAATAAACACAGAAAGTCAGGTATGGAAGCTAGACAGACTATCCTGTGTGCCAGTCCCAAATCCTCAACATTCCCATCGCACTGAAGGAACTTCTTGGTGAAGCAAAGTCCCGTTCCTTCATATCTTTGATGTAAACTTCATCAATCACCTCTCGCTGAGCCTGCAATTTCTGAAGTAAACTCCTTGTTTTAAGATGAACTCACTCACGTTTTAGAGAGTGGTACATGTGGGTCAGACCAGACAAGATTCAGAAATCAGTCATCACCTCTGCAGTGAATATGTTTTGGACTAGACTCTGTTTTGTGAGACAGCAACCCTGGGCTCTGATCAAACAGGAACAAGGCGATAACCATCTCTGCTGATCACCACCAGGCTGGAGCACACTTTGTCATTACACTCCAGTTGTTCCGTTGGTAACCAATCAGCAGTGGATCCCACCTTGTAACACCATTATCAGTCAGGGATTTGCGCCAATAGTTGTTTGTACAACTTGCTTTGCACTGTGGAAACAAATACCAGTTTTCCTCTATCACTCTGGTATCAGTACACTGAGTAAGCGGAGGCAGGTTTGGAAGCTCTGCAGCATTCGGATCGAACCCTAGGGGCAGAGTTCTACCTGAACTGACAAGGTGTGCTAAGGGAAAGGAGAGGAAGGATACTTCTGCATCTGCAGCCACAGACGAAAGGAGCAGAAGCTGGGCCAGGAACGGGCTGTTCTGGTAAAGTTGCACCTCCTGTGATAAGAAGCCATAACAGACCTGTTCTAGAAATTCCTAGTGCTGCACAATTTTTCAGTGAATTGTAATAGCTTTCTGTGACCTTCATTCCTCTGGCTTGCTCAAGAATTTTGTAAGCATTTCATTTTGTATATTACCTTCGTCCTTGCTTAAAATAGAATGATTTCTAATTTGATCACTGAAAACTTACTAAGAAGCATCCCTGGCGCCACTATTTTTTTTTTTAATTTAAGCTTCTGTGTTAGGTAACCAGCCTCAAAATAAACTATTCTCCCCTTCCATGCTGACTAGTCAGTTACCACAGAATGCTAAAACTATGTAGCAAGACACATTTTAATTCATTAAAACATGTGTATTTCCAGAGTTTGCTGAGAGTTCTCCCTTACAAAATTGTAATTGCATTTTAAGAGTATAAAATTTCTGGAGATTAACCGAAATTTTGGAAAAACATTAAGCATTATAATACATCCTTAAACATTATTAAGTTTCATAGCTGAAATCAAAATTAGAAAAATTAGAATGTATTAGCACTTCAAATTTTTTCTCGATGGTTAATCTATAAAACTTACTCTCAGGTTCTTCTGCATGTTTTAAAAACTCTCTTGCACTTTGATAGGAGTGGGGTTTAATTTTTCTTCTCACATACCCGAGACAACCTACAAAAATTGAACCGGCACCTTGCTGAACCAATAAAAATCCACGTATAAACTTTGAAGGTAAAATCTAAAGCCACTAGTGATCATGAAAATGAGAAAGTGAGAACATGAACAAGAGTTCTACAGACTACATACACTGCTCTTGTCTAGTGACCTTATGGATTCCGTCCTGGTAAGAGGATGAATTGCCCGCACCCGTCTCTCCCTCAGTCTATCTCCCTCTCTCTCTTACACACACACACACACACACACACACACACACACACACACACCCTTCTGACATGATATGATGCCCCTTGACAGACGTGGCTTCTTATGTTGGAGTTCCCACCAGAAGGGTAATAAAAGTGAATTTCTCTTCATCATGAATTAGCGAGTGTGGAGGGTCTGTTACAGCAGCAGAAAATGGTCTAATACTTAATACTGTCTTCTACGATTTTCCATTCTCTTGCTTCTTTTGAGAGACAGCAAGGAGCTTGCTTTCATTCTGGCAATCCTTACTTCCTGCTCAAGGTACTTCACTTCAGATATTTAGACTCACCTGGCATCTTTTATTCTAATCACTGAGTCTGAAATAGGCATATTGCTTGCCTTTGAAGTATATCATTCTTGACATCATTTTTTCCTGCAGACGAATGTGTTTTATTTATAAAAGCCAAAAAAAAAAAAAAAAAAAAGCTTGCTCCAAGACACAACAATGGGAAAATGGCTTAGAGAAAGGACAAACTGCCTGGATAGAATAACTTGTAAAAACATCTGATCATCATTTTGGCTATTTTGTGAGTTAGATTCATTAACAATTATGCATATACAAGCAGCCAAAATATGGTTTTCTTGTGTCTTTTTTTCTGATTAAAAATAGTGAAGAATACAGAAAAAAAAAAAGCTGAAGCCCAAATGACCACATTCTGAAGATGTGGTCTATTTGCGATGTTTCTAGAAGGAACAACCTGTAGCCTGACTCCCTGTGGGAGACCCAGACAGAAGAAGCTCTGGGCTCCTGGTTTCAGATCAGCTCAGCTTTGGCCACTGGGGCCTACTGAGGAGTGAATCATCGGATGGAAGATCTTCCTCTTTCCCTTCTCTCTGTATATCTGACTTTTGAATAAAAATAAAATAAATAAATCTTAAAAGGGAAAAAAAAACCCTAACAGAGGACCTAGCACAATGACATAGTGGCAAAATCCTTGCTTTCCAGGTGCCAGGATCCCATATGGGCACCAGTTCATGTCTCAGTTGTTCCAGTTCCCATCCAGCTCCCTGCTTGTGTCCTGGGAAAGCAGTCAAGCATGGCCTACATAGAGCCTTGAGACCCTGAACCTGCATGGGAGACCCAGGACAATCTCCTGTCTCCTGGCTTTGAATCGGCTCAACACTGGCCATTGCAGCCATTGGGGAGTAGACCAGTAGACAGAAGATCTTTTTCTCTGTTATCTGTGTATTGTTGTAAATCTGCTTTGCCAAAAAAAAAAATTAAAAACTAACAGAGGAGGGCTAGAGTGGTAGCCTAGTGGATAAAGTCCTCACCCTGCACACACCAGGATCCACATGGGTGCCAGTCTGTATCTCAGCTGCTCCAGTTTCCTTGCAGCTCCTTGCTTGTAGCCTGGGAAAGCAGTTGAGGACGGCCCAAAGCCCTGTGACCCTTTACCCATATTGGAGACCCAGAAAAAGCTGCTCGCTCCTGCTAACAGATTGGCTCAGCTCCAGCCATTGTGCCCATTCGGGGAGTGAATCAAGGATAGAAAACCTTTCTCTCTGTATCTCTTTTGCTCTCTGAATTAGACTTTCCAATAAAAACAAATTTAAAAACTCGTAAAAAAAAAAACAAGGAGAAACCAACAAGTGCTTCCAGAAATGTCTAAAAATAATTGCAAACATGTAAGAAATACGGATCTTATGACTCACCCAAAAGAAAAACAAATCTTTAAAATTAGGATGTGAAAATGAAGAGACTGATGAAATACGTGAAAATGAATGGGAAAAATGATCACAGCCGAATTACTGTGATGGGAAATCGTTGGTACAGCCATTAAGGATACTATGGGGATTCCTCAGAGATCTCAAAAATCTACCATATGTCTCGCCTATTGAACTTTTAGAAACTGACTCAAGCGAAATGATATCAGCATACACCCTGATATTCATCAGTGAATGACTGGATAAAAAATGTGGTACGCCTACATTATGGAACAACACAGAGACACAATAAGGAATGAAATCCTATCTTTTGCAACAAGAGATGTACCTGGAAGTTCCTGTGGTTAGTGAAACAAGCGAGTGCCAGCAATAAGGAAGGAGAAGACTGGGTGGGGAGGAAGTAAAGGGTGGAAGAGAGGGTATATTTCTTCTGTTCACTTTATACAAATAATTTCACATATAAAATAGAACTAATTTTATGGCATTTAGGGAAAAACACTCCTTTCAGTGTTTCTCTGTCTATCCCTCCCCTGTTCCTCCCTCTTTTCCGCCCTCCATCTTGCTCACTCTTTCACTCTGTCCCCTGAGCCTTCCCTCTTTCCTGTCCCCTTCCCTCCTCTCTGTCTCTCCCTCCTGCTTCTTCCAATGACTGGCATGTTGTGACTGGGCAATGCTGTTTCCACATGCCATTTAATACCCTGTCAGGGACTCTAACCTATAAAAGGAGTTGAAGTTAGCTTGACATGATAACGAAAATCAGATGCCACTTCTCTGCGGTGGGGTGTACTGAGATTAATCACTTCTTTGGGCTGACCTGATTCGCTCTGACACGCTGGGAGTGGAGTGGCAGACAGGGCTCTGGGACAGAAGAGACACCAAAGAGGCATTCAGAACATGATCAGACGCTGACCCTTCTTTAGGGTGCCCTTGTCATTCATACTAGGAGCTATAAAGGTAGCTTGTAAGGAGCAGGTGCAGGCTTATCTCCTGCTCTGTCTCAGCCAGAAACCCCTTCAGATTTGTTAGAGATGGGTGCTTATCAAACATTACTTCTGCACATGTCCCTTGCCTGCAGACCTGCATCCAGCAGAGTCCTGTAAAACCCACCATTATTCCTTCTAGTACAAGGAGATGCTGTTTGCACAGAGCCCCAGAATTTTGCCTAAATGAAGCAAGAAAACCCGAGCCATCTTATCTGAGGTTTGCTGCCTTTCTGCATAGAAACAGGGGAAGCTGGCAGGGTGAAGAGATTCTAGAAGCCACATTCTAACTCCTCCTTTTATGTTAGTGGAACCTGGACTCAGAGAGGCTAAATTATTCACACGATGCAGACAGCCAGTTAAGAGCCCCCTGTGGATGGAAAGCTGCTCTCTTTGCTCTCAGAACTGTTTTCCCGCAAGATACAGGGAAGACCCGAGGCTCATTCAGAACAACTGTGTTCTGAGCAGACAAATGGAGCTCACCACATGGACAGTTCATTTCCATTGCTTTTTGATTTAATCACATGAAGGATTCTTTGGACCCTTAATATCAGTTCCAAGGTAATCAGATAACCCATTTAAGAATCAGTTCAGCACACAATAAGACTTAAAAACAAAGGAAATAGGAAGGCAAGAAAAATCAGCTCTTAACATCTGGTTAATGATTCAGTACAACGTAAGGTTATTAAAATATCATATCATGTAGTCTGAGAAAATGAATTTATATCTATCTAAATTTTTGGAGACACATTATTGTTTCATGTTTTCATCTAGAATTAGTGTCTAAATGGAGGATGGTATCCTACAAAATTATGTCTAAATGTAGGAAGCCTTGAGGATTGAAGTTCCCCCATTCTATCTCCCATATGGCAACCAGATGTGCATTTTAATGTAACAGAGCATAAATAGTTACACATATCTATTATAGATATAGTGCTTAAAATTATAAACACAACCAACACATGCATAAAAGCCAAGAACAATAACAACATGAATTTTCCAAGAGTAAATCATCACCTAAATTAACAATAAATCAATAAAATAAAGAAAAAGTTTGAGCCTCATCCACCCTGGAAGTTTCCTATAAATATTGAAAAGGGGAAAATAAAAAGCTTCTAAAAAGATCACATAGAACTACAAGGGTGTTAGAAAAACATACATTGACAAAAACATATAATGATGATATAAGACACATACTATCATGAAGCCATAATGAAAACACAGTTCAGATCGTTACAATATCTTTGCTGCACTTTGGTATGCACCCGCCTTTAGAACGAGAGTGCCAGAGAAGACACTGCTTGCTGAAGTGACCAGTCTATAGCAGTCATGAACACGTGAGCTGTAATTGAATTCTGCACAGAACTGCACTCAACTGAAAGACAGCGTTATTAAGTTTTTTTTTTCCACACAAATTGCTGTGGTTTAATTAAGATTCCAGTTGAAAACATAAACTCACCCTTCATAGTTTAAAAATGACTGATTTCCCCACCCTTCCTGTCAAGTGAAAGCAACTTTTATGTATAATGGAAAGAGGCATGTATATTTATGGCTAAAATAACTTTGAATGCTTAGATCTAATGGAGAAGCAGCAGATTCATAGTTCATACCATATTTAGGATGCTTTAAAATGAATGAGTCTAAGAAATCTAAAGTCTAGCTAGGAAAGAGAGGGGAAAATGCTTTGTTTCTTACTCTGTCTTGAGCAGTTATGTTCTGTTTCTGTCTCGGACAGAAACTATCACTAGTAAATTATCGCCTTTCCTCCCTACAGAAAACCCCAGACTCTAACTGTGGTGGGGGCTGTATTCCTGGAAAAACCCTGGGGGTCTTGGAGGAATTGAGGCTGGACCCTATGGCCAGCCCCAGAAAGACCTGACACGTCTCTGCGTGCTGTGCTTGGATAAGAACCTACACTATCTCACCTTTCTGACAAGAAGGACTGTTCCGGGGGGCAGCCTGAGACATGCTCAGACCACCACCCCCTCTGAATCCCCAAGGGAGCAAGTGGAGTAGTGCAGGAAACTCTGCTAGAGTGGAAGGAACACGCCAAGAGCCTGGCACAGCCAACATCAAGGTGCAGGATAGCAACTGGAGTCATTTGGGGAGTTAGCAGAGTGCTCCTCCCCTTGACTGTCATCCCTTTGTCCCTAGTCCCTTGCTGGATCCCTGCTCGGAGCCTGGGACCACACGCCTGGTGTACAAAACCCTGGCCTGGGCAGCACCCTCCCCACCCCGCACCTTTTGGTTTGGCTGGCTAGAGAGCAAACCCTGGAAGCCAGAAGCCAAGCTGTCTGGGAAAGTCCCATGAATGAAGTGGCAAAATGCAAGGTTAAAAGCCTTAGATACGAGTAGATATCATTTTTTTTTAGCCCCCAAGCCACAATTTTCCAACCCCAACGACGCTCAGTGCCCCCTACCTGCTTGTGTCTGCAGGGAGGAGTGCAAGCACAGCCCGGTTGTGTGGGAATCAGCAACAAGTTTCTCCCCCTGTCGGATTGCAGCTACCTTGCTTCTTCCCAGCGCTTGCAGATCCTGGCTGCTTCCACTGCAAGGCAGGTGCTTAGTGCCCAGAGCCTGCACTGCTGCTCCTTGCCCAGTTGGATGAAAGACCGCTGCTTAAGAGCACTAGCCAGCCCAGGCATTCTGAGGAAGCAATGCACCTGCCGCTTAGGGGCGTGCCCATCCTGTGTTGTGGAATTCAGAATCCATGCGCCGCAAAGCAAGGGAAGTGCTCTGTGATCGTCAAACATTCCCCCGTGGTGGTGGGGCTCTGGGGTGTCAAGCTCCTCGTTTGCAGATTAGAGATATGGATGGCAAGGGTGCGCAGGTGCTCTGAGAACTGAATGTGTCTTTTCCTGAACTGGTACTGGCATGCACGTGTTAAGCTCAGATTAAGTCCCTTGTAAGGTGTTCCTGGGGGTAAGAGGTTCACGGCAGAGTTCAGACCGGGAGAACGTATTCCTCTTTAGAAAGCAAATCACGGTTCTCGTGAATTATGATCAGACAGTGGTTTATCTTGTCAGCAAAACCCTGTCGGCTTCTGCAACTATGAATTCACATCAGATTCGAAGAGAAAAGGAGACAGCCCTGGGGCACACACAGACTGATTCCAATGCCACCAAACTTGTTCAGCTGGAATTTGCTAATAGAAAGATCAGACTTAAAATGCAATGCATTAGCTCCGCGGGGGGTGGGGAACTGGGAGGGTTTGGAGGAGTGGTCATTAAAGTGCTGTAAGAGAGTGGCAGGGTTAACAGTGTGGATAGTCTTCCTTTATGTATGTTATCCTGTGCAACCTCTGGCTTATCAAGCGGCTCAGGGGCTCATCCAAGATTACAGAGGTCAGATTTTAAAAACCCACAGAGCATAAGCCAAATTCATTTCTCTGGCTGTTGCTTTTCTCTACCGTAATCAGTGGTCAAACTGGAATGTCATGAAAAGATCATATAAAATAGGAGTCTTTGGTAGTGAATTAAACGTGCAGATTTGATTAAGTGTCGTGTGTGTGTGTGTGTGTGTGTGTGTGTGTGTGTGTGTGTGTGTGGAGGGGAAGAGATTAGATTATGGCTATGTAGAAGATCCAAAGATGGATAGTTTTTGAAGACTTCACAAAATTCAAGGTAGCTGTACTGGACTCTCTCCTTTGAGGTTCAAATAATACTCAGGGAACAGAAAATCATAAAGCAATAAAAAGGAATTGTAAGAGAAACTCGTGGGAGTCAATGCATAGAAAATTGGTTGGGTGAAATAAAACCAAGAAACTGCATTCAATCCTGACAGTCTCAAATCATTGTGTTTTTTTAAAAAAGAAAAAAAGTCTTTGAATACCACACTATACAATCTTTTGTCCCAGGAAAAATAAAGTCATCAAAATGAGAAAAAAAAATGTCAGGGATTCTGCTGAGACAGGGAGGTAATGTCCAGAGTGCAAGAATTTATTATACATGTTTGAAAACATAAGTTATTGAGTAATATGCATTTAAAGCTCAAGTGATTTTCTGTATCTCAGAAAGCAATGTGCAGGAAAAACGACTGCCCCGATGCCCTCTCCCACCCCGCACTGTAGATGCTCACAGCTGTCCATAGGCAGGACAAATGGATGCCAAACCCAGTGACAGGCTCTCAGAGTAGGACGCCCCATCTGCCTTAAAGTTCACCCTGCCGTCCAATGCATGTCACTCCAGCTAGCTGCAACAGAAGAGGCCCCGCCCTCCTGAAGGCTACGTCTGTCACCAGGCACCAGGCTTCCCACACTCTCAGTGTTCTCACACCTGCCCTCTATGTATTTCTCCCATCATGGCCAATAAGTCGGTCTCACGGGCTGTCAGATCTGCCCAGTTGCAGACAAAACAAGACCCAAATCCTTAACAAGGTCTGAAAGTGAGGTGCCCTGTTATCAGTCCTTCCCAGGAGCAGCCCCACTGTTCACCACAGTACAGCTCTGCTGCTTCCCCAGCTGCAAGAAGCTGAATTAGCCACACGGAACGCAGGCACTTTGCTGTCATGCTGGCTTTTAGCCAGTGACTTAACCAGATGAAGCAAAGCATCAATCCCAAGTTCTTGCATTTAAGGTCTCTGGAAATTGGATAGAAAGAGTTGTATGACTGGTTTGGCCAAAACAGGCTACATAAAACAACAGAGCAAATGTTTAAAAACACTTTAGTATCAGAACCATTGTACTCTATTTTGTAACACAGGTTGCAAACCCATTTTCAGAAGTGGTGGAAGGATGTTCTGTAGTTAATTGCCAAAAACCCAGCAAAATCCCACGGCTGGAGCTCAGTAATACAACCAGTACAACGTGGAGAAAAAAGAGCTGCCTTGGTGAATGAAGCAGCCAAGCAGATGAGCCTGAAATCTTGTTCCTCATTCCTCAAAGCTGCACGTGGAATGTAGCAAAACCAAAGAATGCCTGTTCCCAACTGATTAAATGCAGAAGTCACTTTATAGAGGTAGAGTCTAGTTAGAAAAGAAAGCCACCGTGTGCAGGAATTGTGCCGTTAGAGTCAGAACCCAGCATTGAGAGACTGACTATTTCTCTAACAGTACAAACAAGATTGATTCTTTGCTCAAGGGATCAAGAATAACCATCATTATCTAACAGAGAAGTCTTTTCTTTTTAGCTCTAAATGATAGAGAAAAATGCACTCAACACAGCATTTGATTAGCCCCGAGAAAGGCTCGTTGTAATTTTATGAGTACACAATTGTCAGAGTTTTGGCTTCCTATGCTCTCCGGCTGTGAAGACTATCACGCCAGTTAAAGAAAATGGTTAAATTTCATTTGTTTTATACATCAGAGTATAATATATAAATGTGTCACTCAGCCAGAGATGTGAGTCCTGGTGGCTTGATTGCTAGTATATGGTTGCAAAAAAATGATAAACACCCTTAAATTTTCTTGAATGTGGGAATAACATCCCTTAAAATGGGAAAGATCTGAAACTGTCCTAACTCTTATATTTGGCCTTTTAATAGTGCCCCTTAATTCCTGAATACTTTTATTAGCTTGACTCAGTTCCATTTCCAGTTTTTAATTGTTTCACTAAGAAAATGTCTTCTAATTTTGAGATTCTTCCTTCTGCTTCACTTATCCTATTACAGAGGCTTTCTACTGAACTTTTAATTTTCTCCATTGTGTCCTTCACTTCTACTAATTTGGTTTGATTTTTTTCAATGTTCATATTTCCTTTGTGACATGTTCCTTAAATTCTTTGAATTCCTGTATGTGCTTCCTATGGTCGACAAAAAACTTTATAATAAGTTTTTATAATTTTTTACCTCTCATTTTCTTGATGTATTCCTATTAACTCAGGTTGGCAAAGTCTTTTGCAGGGAGGAATCAATAATAGTCATTGTGCCTCTGTCTCTTCTTTTGCTCTTGACCACTGCTATTCTGATTAGCAAATTCCTCTACCTGAGCCAGTTTCTCAGCTGTATCACCCACAGGTCTACACTTCTATTTTACTGGTTGATTTTGGTTTCCAATTCTTTGTTTGGAGTGACTTGTGCCACTCCTTCCAGAGAGTTTCAGTCCTGGGCTCTTGGAATGGCCTCCACCATGGTCTGCATAGCCCCAGCTCCTGGTTCACCACTTTCTAACCCCTGTTATCCCACACTGTGCCCCCATTGTTACCTTTACAGCATTTCTCCCACTGCCAGTTTGAAGAGTACCCAGGATTAGTGAAACATCAGCTGATCTAAATCACTACGTTATCACCAATACTGGTCTTGCTGGCACCTGCTGCTGTTACATTTGAAGGCCACCTAGATCTATTTTAGGTGAAACCCTTAGGATGACAAGTTGATATTATGTTCCCTATGGGATCAGTGCAATGTGTTGAGATGCAAGAGAGTTCCCTCCTGTTTAGTGCCTGTGCAGTTTGTTGTTTCTTCGGCCACACATTCGTTCACTCAGTGCACAAATTGGTAAAAGATGTGGCATTGGTGGAGGTCTGAACCTGCTGGTCATCATGTCTGGGGGTTCCTTGAACCAATCTTTGGTGGAACCATGGGATGTCAAGTTTGTGTTGTGTTCCCTTTGGAACCAGTGCAATGCATATAGCCAGAAATGAGTTCCCTTCTGTCTACAGGTCTCCAGCTGTTACTCTGCCATTGGCCTGTCCTCTCCTACTTCCTAGAACCATGGCCTCTCTGCTCCATCCTGGCTAATGATTCTTCATTTAAACATGTCCTTATTACATGCTACCATGTTTTTCTCCAAGTGATTTTTTAGAATTTTTTGTGATAAATGCTGATTTATGCTTATATTTCATGGACTATGTCAACCTTTTATAATCATGATCTCTTCTTATCTAACAATAGCTTTGATTCCTTTTTAATTGCAGTTCATCTTATTGTGATATAGGAAACAACTGATGATAAATTGATTTTTAAATCTTAATGGAGAATTTTTAAAGTTGGGTTTTAAATACTTATTCATTTGAGTGTCAGAGAGACAGATAGAGGCATAGTGACAGACACAGTAATCATGTGCTGCTTCACTTATTAACCAAATGGCCAAAGAAACCCTGCAGAGCAAAGCCAAAGCTGGATCCTGGAGCTCTATGCAGGTGAACGGTCGTGGCCCAAAGAGATGGGTTATCATCAGCTGGCTTCCCATGTGCATTTTCTGGAAACCGGATGGGAAGCAGAGAACTTGGAATTCAAACTGGTGCTACATTAATGCAATCCAGCAACACAAGAGAAGACTTACCCTGTTGTACCCCAACAACAGCCCCTGTAGAAACTTATTAAAACACTGATTTTTACATTGTAGTTCTTGGTTGGGCCTGGCAATCTGTCTTTTTTAAATGCTGCAGATCTATAGACCACTCTTGAAGGATGAAAATCCTACTGAAAGTAGTAATTGCCCAGAGTCACAAAGCCAGTAAGTGATAGGAGCTGCTGGACTTCTTATCTGAGCTCTACACTTTTACAGTTTTCTATTATGATTGCCCTATTCAACATCAAGAAAACTGGAATGCATTTACAAAGAACAAAAGGGCCCTTATATAAATGGCATGGGAACTCATCAAGATTGAATTATGAATTCCTGCGTGAACTAAAACTTGAGACTATGTCAAAATACCTGAAAAAAATGTTATCTAAACATCAAAATAGTTTATTTTCTTCCAAAGAACATAGTGGAGTTACGGTTCACCAAGGTAATTTCTAAACAAAATACATTTGATTCTATCTTATATGTTATGACAGTGTGATGAATGATACTTGCTGACTATTTCAGAATGCTGTGACTAAATCAAAGAAATCACATCATTAGTCTTCTTGATTATATGTCATTCTATTATGGAACAAAATAGATTTTTGCAACCAGAAGAAATTTCTAGCTTCATGCATGCTTTCAATGTCAGCAATGCATTCAGTTTTTATGAATAACACACAAAATGTTTATTTACAATAAACTATCTTACAGGTAACTATTTCTTAATACAATTGAGTTGTTTTTAAAATGAAAACATACACTTTATCTCTCAATATAATCTCACCACATTTAAGCCACTGTTGTTCGTGATTATAAAAGTTTAGCTCATTTCTAAAAAGCTAAAGTTCTTGGAAACACAACCTTGTCAATATAGATTTCTATTGCCAGCTTAAGATAAATGGGTGTCCTTTAAAGATTTTTTTTTTAAGATTAGGAGACAAAATTAAGAAAGAAAAGGACAAATCATGACTAAAAGTGGGTGTGTACAGATTTCCCATTTCTGAGGAGTCTCCACACTGTCTTCCATAAGGTTACATCAATTTCCACTCCCACCAGTAATGTATTTGGGTAACTTAAAAAAAAATTCACCAATATTTCATTGTTGTTGTTGATGAATACTGATGGAAAAATTACCATCAAAATGCTACCTAATAAAATCAAATGATACATCAGGGATATAAGGGTGGTTTAGCACATTCAAATCTATAAACATTATATATCACATCAACAAGTTGAAGGAAAAAAACCAGATGGTTATATAAATAGATGCAGAGAAAGTATCTTATTATGCTTTCATAATAAAACAAATTCTTAAGCAAACTTAGTATAAAAGAAACATATCTCAACACAATATACACAATAAATGACAAGCCAACAGTTGGCATCATATTGAATGTAGTTCTGGAAGGGTTAGCCAGAGCCATAAGGCATGAAAAAAATTAAATGGATAAAAACTGTAACTCAGGAAGTCGAATTATTCCTACTGGTGGATAATATAATCCTATATAAATAGAACCAAAGAAATTCCACTGAAGGACTACTGGAACTCACAAGAATATTCAGCATTCACAGGGTATAATTTTACATACAAAAGATCATAGCATTGGTATAATCTAATAACCTGGAGATAAATTGAACCACAGATGTAAAAGATCTCTACAATGAAATGATGAAACATTAAGCAAAGAAATATAAAACATATAAAAACCATGAAGGCTTTCCATGTTCACGAATCAGAAGAGTTAATATCACCAAGACAGTCATACTACCCAGAGCAAGTTAAAGACTAAATGTGATCTAAATCAAAATACCAAGACATCTTCTCAGATTTAGAAAATAAAAATGATGCTGAAATTCTTGTGGGAATCCAAGAGACTTCAAAGAACTAAAGCAATCTTAAACAATAAAGACAAAGTTGGAGACATCGTAATACCGGACTTCAAGACATACTACAGGATTGTTATATATAGCCTGGCATTTCCATAAAAATAGACATGTGAACTGATGAAATAAATAGAAAATTCAGAAATTAATCCCATATTTAAAACCAGCTAATCTTTGATAAGTTATTTAAAATCAATGTCTGGAGAAAGAGCAATCTCTTTAAACAAATAGTTTTAGGAACAAAATTCCTACTAAAGTCTCTATGAAAAATCAATGCATTATGGATCAAGGATTTAAACTGAAGACCCCAAACCATGAAATTGCTAGTGAAAAACAAAAGGGAAACACATCAAGACACTGACACTGGGCAAGAGTTCTCAGAAGACCCGTAAGTACAGGCAGCACAAGGACAAATAGATAAATGTGATTATCTAAGAAACTTCTGCATTAGCAAAGGGAACACTCAACAAAGAGACAAAACCATAAGAATGGGAGAATATAGGTGCAAACTTAAGTATTAATCTGAAAGGATTGATTCTTAAATTACACAAGCAGCAGAAGAAACTCAGCACAACAAATAATGAAGAAATGTTCAAAGACATGAGGAGGAATTTTTCAAAGCATGAAGCACAACAGACATAGGAAAGCATGTTTAGGATCACCAGCCAAGAGAGAAATCAAAATAAAGATACACTATTATTCTTAAACTACTGCCTTTAAGAAGATAATAATTTGCTTAAACTGCAATAACACTTATGTGGCAAATAAAATTAAAGCAGCTGTATCTAGAAAAAATAGAAACCCAATTTTATGGTGAATGTGTAGGTAATAAAAAAAACTTTATACTCCTTGGAAAGATGACATTCACAAGTGCAAAACAGCAACAGATTTAGATGTAATTTTTCATCCAGTAAATTTTATTAGCTCAAAAATGTTTGTATTTCTGGATTTATGTTCTACCCATAACTTTTCAGAACTTAGTTTGATCTACCATGAATAAGCAAATAATGAAATTTGGACTATAAAATGCTATAATCATCTAAAATGACTAAATTAATCTGCCTACTCTGTACCAGAAGGAAAAGCATCCTTTAGAGTAAAGGCTAAAATTTATCATTGCCAAAAGTTCTAAAGTTTCTACTCAGGATGCTAGTTTATGAAAATTCTATAACTAAAAGCAACTGAAAGATGCTATCATTACTATCGCACTCAGAAATGATATGACCTGGAATTGTGGCACAGCAGTTTATATATCCAGGCATTACATACCCAAATGCTGACTCGAGCCCCAGCTATTCTGCTTCCAGTTGACTACCCTGCTGAAATCCCTAGCGGAGCAACAGATGATGGCCCAAGCACTTGGCTCCATGGCACACATGCAGGAGACATGGATGGGGTTCTAACTACCTCTCCTCTTTGTCAAGGTGCATAACATGGTTTCCACCAAATGGCAAGTCACCCAGGTAGTCTTTAGAGATGACCTCTCTTAGAATGGAGACTCAAATTCTCCCAGGAAATTTTGATGGTGTCCCAGGGTGGAATTCTCTGCAGGTATTTTTGAACTTTTCAAATCAGAACCTTCAAATGTCTCTAGAAATCAATTAGAACAGATATTATCTCCATACTTCCTGATCTTTAAAATCAGGAACCTCAGGAATGCTCAGAGAGTTTACTGGGTTTCACAAATGCCCATAAGTTTGAAAGCAAAATAGAAGACAATGTCTCATTTTAGAATAATGCTTCTCCCCCAATTTTTTAAAGCTGCCTACCTACGCTATCCTTTGACATAAACAACCATCATAACATAAAAACCTAGAGAAAGAGTTGTTAATAATATAATCAACAGGCCATGAGTATACAGTATTTATCTGTATTAAATCTTATCACAATTAGAGAAACATTTCTTAGAAAACTAAATGCATAAGGAAGAAAAAATACCTTTTATGAAAGAATCGAAAATGAATATGTTATTAACTGCTGCTGCATCTCTACTGTGCACTGAACTCATTGAGTTACTTAAAATTTGAAATGAGTTGTGCTTTCTTTCTTCCCTGGGAACCTGGGATAGGGAGAGTTAAGAAGGCATGTGTGGGTTCCTATGGCTGAGGCCAACTAAAGAGAAAGATCCTTACCTAAAGTACAGATGTTAAATCTAGGGATGTAACAAAGTAGAAAATAGCAGTGAGCATGGCCAATCACATTTGCAGGAGGGCCTAGGGAAGACTTTGCTACAGCGTTGGTTAGAGAAATTTATTAAAGAACAGGCAGTGAAAATGGAAGCACAAACGTCAGGGTAAGATGCTTGCTGGAACTGTAGGATGCTAGGAGGCTTCTACTTCCATGTCAGATTTGCAAAGCTATTCCCACACAAGTGGCAGAAGTGTAGGCTTGAGTCAACTGCTCAAGTGTAAACTCTAGGACCAAACTGCTGAGAGACAGCATTGAGAGACCCCTGGAAGGCAGCAGAAGGAAGACAGTCCTAGAAAAGAAATGAGGAAAACTGGACACAGTATGAAAAGAGCATCTAGTTTCATGGAACTCAAAGCATTCAAGAAAGGAACTAATATCAAATGCTTGCAATGTCTGAGAAAGAACTTTGAGACAAGGCCACAGAGGGACTTGGTAGATGAGCAGAAGGGATCAAAGCTAGATGAATTGGGGCTGGAATTGTAGCCCAACTAGCTAAGCCCAATCTACAACACCAGTAGTACATATAAGCAGAAGTTCATGAGTCAGCTGCTCCACTTCAAATCCAACTCCATGCTATTGTGCCAGGAAAAGCCTTGGCAATGGTCCCCGTGTTAAGTGTGTGGGACTCTTCCTACTATGTGGAAGTCTGCAGTGTAGTTCCATGTGCCTGGCTTTGGTCAGGCTCAGTCTTTATGGCAATCATTTGAGGCAAGTGAAGCAGCAGATGAAAATTTCTCTCATCTGTAACTCTGCTTTTCAATTAAATAAAATAAATCTTAAGGAAATAAAACACCAGTTACACTGAGACAAAGAGACTGAAAGATCATCAGAAAATAAAGATGAACAAATAGTCCAATTTTCTCTTTTTCCAGGCAAGAAGAGCAAGGGAAAAAAAAAAAGAGCTTAAGAGTTTTACTTGAAAAAATTCATTATCTTATCAGATAGGTCTGTAAGTCTCAGCTGCATAATGCAAGCATCCATCTACAGGAGTTTACCTGACATGGCCCTATTCCAATCTCTGCTTTGAACTCAAGGAAATTAAGAGTAACTAGAGATATATAAAGAAATGGTTCTTTTCTGCTGTTTGTTTCTGATTTTCTTTTTTAAAAAGTTTCATTTATTTGATAGACTGCATTAGAGAGAGAAATCTTGCATCTCCACAATGACCACAAACATAGGGCTGGGTTGGGTCAAGCCAGGAGCCTCAGTTTGGGTCTTTGGATGCAGTGGATCAAGAACATTGGCCATCTTGTGCTTCTTTCCTAACTATATTTGATAAAAAGAAGCTATATCAGAAGTGAAGCAACAGAGGGCCACATTTTAACAGGAGAAAAACAGTTGATTTAGATAGAGATTCAATGTAAAAATCCAATCAATAATTAGAAATACAGTTTAAGAGGTATCTTCCAACTTGCTCTCATCACCCTTCAGCCTATCTTTGAGCTCTGTATTTCAGCCATTCTGAGATCCCTACTTCACAGCTCTCAGAGGGCAAGCCACACTCTTCTTAGCTGAATGCATACAGCTGCTGCTCTGTGGTCTCGGCCCTTCCTAAAACGTCTGCTACTTGTACCCCTTTGGCACTTCACCTACCCAGTGCAATTTATCATATCTTCTTGCTATTCTATAATTAACTGCCTCCTTTGTTAAATGTAAGCTCCAAGCAAATGGGCCCAGAAACAGTCACTTGTGAACATCCGGCTTGCATAATTGTTACTTCCATCTAACATGTTGAGCATGATAGCTGAACTAACAAATACCCTAGAAAGTCAGGATTGGAAAGATGGGTGTGGAGTCCCAAGTATGTTGTTACTGGGACAAATAGTTGGTATAAAAGCAGTTGAGTGAAGCTAGTGTTATGATTCATTGGGAAACTTGCAGACTGCTGGCTTTGACCTAGGTCATCTAGTGGGTGTAAACTCGCTCACTCTCTCTCTGTCATTGTTTTTAAAATAACTAAAAGCAATCTTAAAAAGAACAGCAGCAAAAATAATTGAGCATCACAGTTAAAGGCATGAATCAGGAGCAAGACTACCTGAATTTGAATCAAGTTAAATGACGGTTAGTTTTGACATTAGACATGCTTCCTAACATGTCTGAGATTTGTTTTCCTTATTTGTTAGAAGGGAATTACACTATCTACTCATAGTGGAATTTTCCCCATTAAGTTTGTTAGTACACAGAACAAAACTTTCTAATTTATTAGAGAAATCAGATATCAGTGATCAATTTCTGGGTTCGTTATTGACGAGTTTTAGTCATATTATAGATATTAGTTACATATTTACTTTGTTCTAAATCTCTTCTGAAGTTTTATCGCCCCTCTCTCAGAATCTTAAAGGAAAAAGAATTTATATACTTAATGGTGATTAATGCTTGTCTCTACCCAACTCTCAGGGAGAAGGCGGGTTACATTCATTTAAAGATAAGACAGTTGTCACTGCAGGGCAAACAATGTCCCATTAGCCTTCAGAGTAGTTTACCAGACCACTGGTAATAAATCTTACTTTATCTCTGGTTTCCTCATTTAAGCTATATAGAAGAAAAAGATATTTAATTTGCATAATAAAATCCAGACAAGAGAGAAAACTGTTACAAAATAGTTGTTTCTGAAATCTTACTGTGACAAAGTACTCAATCATTAATTGCCAAATATGTATTTTTTCAACATAATTGAATAATATTAATATTACTTTATAAATCCATGGATATCAAGTGTCACTATAATTTGACTTAATATAATGAAAGAAGTTTGTTTTGTTTAGCGATAGATACTTTTTCCCATTTACATCTATTGTCAGAAACACACAAAAAGTAAATATTAGTTAACTGACTTCTAAAATGTCCAGGATCTGTCTTTGTGTGATGTTGGGAATGAGACTCTGTCGCCAGGGCATGAGCTCAGGCTGTGGGATGTGATCATCTCAATCTGCTTGCTGACTGCTAAGCCAAACAGCACCCCTATTGGTGGGTCAAAATTTGAAAAGTTGTTTCAAAAGACTTCTTTCAGGAAAAGGTGTTTCCTCTTAAGAATATCTTATATGGTTATAAGTTTGCCATTGGGAAGAAATGGAATTTGCTGTCTTTTAAAAGCATGGCTACTATCCAACAGAATAGTAACTGCAATGTATTAGCATAGGGAAATATACAATTGAGAAAAAGAACAAAACTCCTTTTGAGGACTGATTGCGAAAAATATGAAGGTAATTTAGATGAAATAATGATATCAGAAAAATTTATAGTAAGTGAACTAAGAAAAAAATAAAAAGACTAACAGTAACACCAATGACCTAGATTGCTAATGGATGTGCTAGTGAGTGCAAACTCCTACTAAAGCTTTTAGGTATTGTCTACAGAAAGCATCTGTCTGTTCATTACTAAGTAAGGATTAGAAAAGGAGGGGAATCGTCACTCTATAATATTAAAGTATAATTTTAAAGTGGTGACATATGTCATTTTCAAAATCTCAAATAGGTAAATGAGGAGAATGGAAAGAGGGCAACATATTTTATGTTGGGGACTTAAATGAATCGGATATCCTAAATCAACTCAAAAGGAGTAGGCCAGTATGATAATTAAGTTGCCCATTTGAAAACGTGTGAGTAGGGAAAAATCTTAGAATCCAAATGAGAAACGTTGATAAAACCACAGTTGAGCCTCAGCAACCCGAGTGCCTGTGACGATTCAAGTCTCGCACCGTTCAGCTGGGAGCTGAACCCAGGTACTCAGATAGGAAACTCAGGTGTCTTGGCACCAGCCCAAACATTCCCAGTCTTGTGTTTAATGGTCATTAATGACTGGCATCTTGAACTGTATCTTTCTTGCATTGTAACATACCTTCACTTTTTCTTTATTGTTCAGTACTAGTATTTCTCTACATAAAAAGGTTTACTTTATATATTATACGCTCTTGAATCATCTGTGAAATCTTTTTGACTTCTTTTGCACTCAAACAAGCATAGTTAAATCATAGTGAAGCGAAACATCAAAGATTTACTAGCTTAATATGAACACACTGAAGCAATGTTGAAAAACAAAACCTTTGCTCTTCTGCCACTTCATTGAAACAGGGAACAACAGAGAAATTCTCAGGTACCAAGAATCAGCTGATCAAGAATTCTGCAGCATGGCAAAGACCTTGGGCAACTGTGATTAAGCAGCATTTTTTACAAGAAAGAATATTCTGGTAATTCCAAAAGATGGGCTCTTTAAAAAGAGTAACATGCATAAAGTGATTTTGAAATTTGTAACCTAAACTTACCAAGTGTTCCAGTTTTGCTTTTATACTATCAGTAAGAGTCTCTGTTCCCCCATTCCCTCTCTCATCTTTTTCTCTCCTCTCAAAATTTCCTCTTCTATTATTAGCAAGGTTCGTCATATGTTCACATACTTAATTGGCATGTTTATCTTCCTTTGTAAATTCTCCAAATATGTTTTATGTTTAGCCTATTAATGCTTTCTTCTTGAAATCACTTTTGCTTCAGCTTTTCAAACATAATAAATTTCTCATTTACCTTCTGCTTCAATCTGTGGTTTTCTTTATTGTTGACTGACTAATGTTGGAATGTGTAGGGTTTGTTCCTGAGATCTCCTGACCTATAATCTCTCTCTGCTCATCTCCTTTGTTCCCACGTTATAAAACACCGTCTCTGTTTTGATGATTCCCTAATGCTTACCTTCTCCATATTCTCTATGCTCTTAAGAGTAGCACACAGAAGCTATAGTCAGTAACTGTGAAAACCACCTAGTCAACCAGCATGGCCCCTCTTGTGTCTCCATCTCCACCTTCCACTGAGCACCTTTGTGCCCCAGGGCGACATTACACAACTATTGTGAGATGATTCTTCCTTAGGCTCTGTGTGCTTATTCTGGCGACTAGGTCGTAAGGAGCTTCCCTGTCTTTTCCCACTGGATGCCAAAAACAAGCTGTTCTCTGGACACTGCCATGTGTCTTCTGGGACAAAACAGCCCCAGTTTGAGGATCACTTCTAAAGGTTTTCCTTCATAACCTGATGAAAATCCCAGGGTTGTACTAACAGCTGAGATCTCACAGGTCCCAGCACATCTGCCATCATTTTTTTGTGTCCATTTGCTGTAGCAACCAGACCTCCTCTGTTTTCTGCAAAAACACATTTGTTTCTCCTTTTGCAAGGATTTTGTGCTTGCTCTTCCATTTCATTGAGTGATTCTCAACAAAACCAATTTGTGGTTTCATCTTTGACCTACGAGGCTCTACAAATGTGCTCCTGGCTCAGAGAAATCTCCTCTGCCTAAAATCATCTTTGATCAACTACCACTTATTTTCAATTGTTCTTTCTTATCCTGCTTTTAAAATATAGATCTTAAGTGATATTATAGATATACATTTTTCTCATTCTAATGAAAATGTAAGTTCTATATGAAATTTTCTCTACTTCATGCTTACCAAATTGTAACCCAGTATATAATGCAAGTAGGTAGTTGTTGAATAAATGCGTGAATGAATGAAATTATCAAACATTTCAAGACAACATTTTCACTGCGGAAACCTGAATGAAGAAACACAATGTCATTTTTATAGCTGCATCAGAGATGCACAGAAAATACACTTTATAATATCAACTCTAGAACTGAGAAAAAATACTATTAAGCCTGGCTTCAGAATAGTTCCTATAATTAAAATCAGCTCTCCTTACTCCAAAGCACTGCTAATGTTAATGTTAAACCTCTTTTCTGGTCTGTCTTCTCTGTTCGTTGGATTGCATTTCAGTAGAGCTTTCTGTTTGCATGTTTAGTTTTCAAATGCTTTTATTCCTGTCATATTTTTAAAAGTAGAAAAGATAATGATATATTATTTCACTAGTCTGTACTGACAAAATTATGGCACTTTATTGAATCCTCTCAAATATTCTGTTTTCAAATATATGTATGATCCTTCATCAAAAAATTTTCAGTATAATCATTACCTCTTGCTTTAGTTGGTGATTCAGATTTACTTATAATAAATGAAATTTTATAAAGACTAGTATTGTGCCATTGGCTGTCAATGATCTACACACTGCTTCATGCTCATTAGCAGATTGACCATTTAATCACCCAAAATATAATTTTTTTGGAATAAAACTTATCCTAACCATATAAATTCCTGCTTTAAAACTTAAGGCACCTTGGGTCTACCACATTGGCTCAGTGGATAAATACATTGCAAGCACCTGCCTTCCAATGTGTGCTGGCTCATCTCTGAGCCGCTTCATTCCCCATCCATCTTCCCCTCCGCCCCCCACCTGCCGCCTGTGGCCTGGGAAAGCAATGGAGGATGGCCCACAACCTTAAGACCCTGCAGTAATATGCAAGACCCAGAAGAAGCTCCCGGCTTCTGTTTGCAGATGGATTCAGTATCAGAGAGGAAAAAAAATGGTTAGAAAAAGTACATCAGAAACCGAAATATATTCCAAACGGGACATGTGGAAAGGTAGAAATTAAACAGTGTAATCTGTTTTTAGTTGGACTCCAGACGAGGAGAGAAAAACAGGTTTTTTAAGGTTGAAGAAGTCATAGCCAAAATGGTCTATATTTTCTACAGATGGATGTCTGTATAACTATAAACTATGAGACTAAAAAATCAATGAGACCTAAGTTACATAAGCAGAAACAAAACTAAAAACGGTAAACAAGTTGAATGAAGTCGTGATAAAGCAAAAGCCAGCCAAAAGCACAGTCTGATAAAAGTAATCACTGTTTATAAGAAAGCAAAAGAATGTTTAAAAACTTCTCAATTGAAACCGTATATATGAGAAGGTAAAAAAAAATGGCAATAGAAGTTGAATACAAAGAGAACAGAGTAGGTCCAACGAACATTAAAGGAGCATTTCAGGGAAGATTTCAGACACAGCTTGGAGCAAAAGCATCGCCCTTGGGTAGACTCAAAGTATTGTACAAGACGCCACAATAGGGCAGAATTTCTGCTGGTAGATATTTTAGTCACATTTTTTACAAAGATGTAGAATTGAGTTTATGGTATGCTTCCCAATGGGATGATTGCAATGCAGAAATTAGAGAACTACAGTGTGCAACAAAGTTATATTATCTGTAGTGATACAATGGATGCCTTCGGAAAGATTGCCTTGGATCCTGCTGGAGGCTGACACATCTGACCTTGGAGCATTAGTCCAATCAGCATGTAGCCAGGGCACCCCTTTGAGCTGGATTGTGGCAAATGGACCATGTCATGAACATGAAGATTCCTAACAGTAGGCCAGTGAAATAATATAACTGACAGGGTTTCCACAGAAACAATAATCTCTATGAGTAGATAGACTTCCCAAGTCCCATTTCACCTATTAGAGATTCAAGACTACATACATAGCTCCTACCCAGAGTGATATGAATGGATGGATGCTGTGGATCTAGCAGAATAAAGAGCTTAGGGTTCAGATGGTCAAGTCAATAAGAACGTAAAAGGTAAAGCCAGTTGGCCCTTGAGTTACATTCAAGGACAACTTTGAAGGACAATGATGAGCAAAATATTTTGAATGGAAGACATTTGGATGGTGACTCTGAAAACTACTTTGTATCAAAGAGAGAATCTAGATCACCTCAAAACGTGGAAATACAGGAGAGAACATACAGATAGATGTCTGGATAGTGAAAATAGACCTAGCCAGATGGTCTTCAATCTGAAATGAAACATCAGAATATTGAAGATAAGAGCTTCCAGGCCAGAAGTGTGTGGGTGGACTCATGGGAGAGTACACAAAAATGCATGAAACTTGGTGTCACACGTGAGCATATTCTAGAAACCATCCCGCACGAAACAAGCATTGAAAAGCCAACCTCCAGGTGATTTTTTTTTATCCTTTTGCCTTGGGCACTCCAGAACAAGCACTACCATAAATTACATGCTTTTCCCTTTTCTCTTCCTTTCCTCTTTGGGTACTTGTCAACAAAATTTCTGTTTTTCATGATTGATCAGGGAAATCCATCTCAGGAATAATGGTATTTATGAAACGACCTTCTCCCTTATGCCCAAGTATAATTTCTAAAGAAAGAGTTCCTCAAAGAACGGGATATGACAAAAACTAGAAAAGCATAGCTGAAATCTGGGAAAAGTGCATCAAAACAAGAATAGTTACACTTGCCGAAATTTTACTCTTATATGAAAGTCAAACAAAGCTTACATAAATATATTTTAAGCAGGCCATGGTAAATAGATTCAGCGAGTTTATTTTGGGTCAACGTTTTGAAATCCATGCACAGGACCAGTCTGCATGATTGCACTTGTAATTATAATCTTAAATGTTGATGCTCTAGAAACAGAGAGCAGCAGAATAGCACTTCGGTCCCTCATTCTTGCAGTATGCTGCACACTGCGCACTGGAGAGCTGCAGCAGAGTTCACAGAACATTTTACAGCTTAGATCTTACGTGGTAACTAGTCCTGCTGAGTGGATTCCCCCACAAGAGACCAATGAGTTCAGGGAGGGCACACTGCTGCTATGTCTCCTCTTTCTGCCAGCATGCAGAAAGAGGTGTGTTTGGTTTTGTGTGTAGGTATATTTGGCTTTGGGTTTCAAACGTGCAGATGTCCCAAATTCTAGTATTTTTTTAAAGGTTTATTTATTTTGTTACAAAGTCAGATATATGTAAAGGAAGAGAGACAGAGAGGAAGATCTTCCGTCCAATGATTCACTCCCCAAGTGAGTGCAGTGACTAGATCTGTGCCGATCCAAAGCCAAAGCCAGAAACTTCCTCCATGTCTTCTATGTAGGTGCAGGTTCCCAAGGCTTTGGGCTGTCCTTGACTGCTTTCCCAGGCCACAAGCAGGCAGCTGGATGGGATGTGGTGCCTCTGGGATTAGAGCCAATACCCATATGGGATCCTGGCAGGCTCTAGGCAAGGACTTTAGGGAATAGGCCACTTTGCCAGACCCTCAAATTCTAGTTTTAGTGTAATATATGCCAGGATTCAGGGCATGGACCTTGTCTTGCAGTCAGCCTTTGTCTTCTGCTTGCTGGTCCTGACAGGCAGGAGCTCCTCCGGTGGACATTTTCTGTCGTGTTGCTTTGGGAGTCAGTCTTACGAGCTCCACCTAGAGCTCCATTCTTTAAGTCTGCACTACCTAGTGGAATATTTTTCATTGGGAAATATTCTGTGAACATGTTTTCTAACATGGTAGTTCTTCTTCACACATGATGACTATAAACCCAAATATGGCTAGTGAAGCTAAGGAATGGAATTTTTAATTTCATTTCATTGTAACAAATTTTCAACAGATGTTTAATGTCCATGGTGCTGGTAACAGTGTTCAATGATTTTGTAGCATCTCATTTCTTGAATTAAATGTATTTCCATCAAAAGGAATTAGATTATCATCTGTGAATGAACACCAATTAGAAGAGTACATGCAGCTCCCATAGATAAATGCACAGAATGAGAAAAAAAACTGGGATGAAAAATAAAAAAAAACTGGATGAATGTTCAAAAGAAAAAAAAAATAAGAGATAGGAAGACAGGAGGTGAAGGAAGTGCCAGGCAAGTTTATGCTACAGAAACTAAAAGAAGAGACTATTTTAAGAAGGAAGTTGTCCATAGAAGAACAATGACTGTAGTACCTAAGGTATAATGAATCCAGTCTACGCCATGGAAGACCTGAATTGCATCACTGGGGGGTATGACTTCCTCTCTGTTTTGCATAGTCTTCCCTAGTATCTTTGGGGCTTGGAGGACTTACCCAATGCACATTAATCTGCTATTTGAAAATTAGGACCTAGCAGAATGATTCATAACCCAAATTCCCCTACTCACTTTTTACGTCTTTGAGTAAATTCCTGCTACTTCCTGGTATTCGATTTCCCATAAAAAAAGATGGGTGATAAAAATAATACCTTTTGTGATGAACAAAGAGTCTTCGTCAGCTGAACAGAGCTATCAATGATATGAATCACAAATGTTGACTACAGAAGCAAGACTGAAAATGGTCTCAGATATCTACAGGAAAAGAAGAGTGAGTAACTGGAGGTCTTGTCATATAAAACATTTGGGGAAAAGACTGATCCATTAAAATTTGACATGATGAAGAGTATGCCACTATGAGACATCTTTGAATAAAGTGATTTCTAGAAGCAGAGCGTGAATAGGTAGCTGAAGGCAGATACCACAGGAATGCAGGATGCCGCCGGGGATAGAACAGGCAAGGAAGAAGAAATTCTAACACCTTTGGTCTGCAAATAAACAAAGTTCTTGTAATGTCCATCTTTACAGTTATTATTTGTCTCAAAGTTTTGATTCTGCATTCACTAAGGAAAGCTTTCTCGAGTTAGATATTTGAAGGAAGGGTCACAGAATTCAAAATGACTCTGAATACATCACACAAGACACTAAAATAATTCCAACTGCAGGTTAACAAGAAGGTCTTGGATACGCAGATAACATTGACAAAGGGGGATACAAGAAGCAAAATTAAAAACACAGAAGTAAAAAATAGGATCTCTAGTTCATATACTACAATTTATTTAAATTAGACTTTGTTCCCACTTCTTAAAGAAAGACATATTGAATATCAGCAACTACTTGATTAAAAAAAATTATATAAAGCTGTTAATAAAAACACAATACTAGCAAAAACTATCCAGTTCTTCCTGAACTCAACCAAAATCAGCACAAAGTCTTAAAAACAATCAATAAAAAGTAAAAACTTTGAATTTTGATGAGTATTTGACAAACACAATAGGATCTATCTTTAGTTGCAAGTCCATGATGATCTGCTTTCAGAGTAGTTTCCCTGATTGAAGGTCCATGTTGATTTATCTTAAGTAATCCACCTGCATAGTACATTATCTGTTGCTTTCTCATTCCAATCTTCTCAAAGCAGGGTAATAGCAGTATCTGTGAAACAACCTAGTTCAGAATCTGTCCAAGTTTCTTTCATTCCTTTTTGACTGACTTGAAAGAAATTTTAATGACTCCTTCGCCCTATTTTCCAAACATTCAACTGACCTTTCAAAATACAGCATTTTCTGTTAATCAGATGTTATTAGTTTACATATCATATAAGTACATGCCACAGACACCTAAAAATGAAAGTAGCAAAGCAGGAGTGGATCTAAGTCCAAGTGCTTCTGGTGAGGACACAGAGTAGCGAGCAGCATACAAAGCCCAGTGTTTACTAAGCATCAGCTGTCAAATCCAACCAGCCAGGGTCAGAGGGATGAGGGCCAAGCCGGATATCACACGCACCCACAAACTTGAGAAACAAGAAATAAACTCACACTGCATCAGCCAGTTGGCAGTTCAGAGAAATCTGCAAGAGGATTTAGTGTAATCCAAACCCTTTCTGTTCTAACGAAACAGAAAATCCCTTTGACTCAGACTAGATGTCACAGTTACTTTTGCAGCTAGTTATGCTGTTTCAAGACCATAATCTGTGAGTATATATAGAATGCCTATGAAAATTTATTTTCCCATACAAAAAGAACATGTGCAAGAGTTTCTACATTTTATGAACCTAAACATGCACAGGATGGTTGGAACTGCAGCAGAAAACAGAAGAGTCCAGTAAATATACCAAAGACAGTAAAGAAGGAAAAAATAATCTAGGTTCCTTAAACCATACTACCACATACCAGTGTCATCATGGAGGTCTAATCCCCATGTACAATATGATTTAAAAATCCACTTTCTTTTTCTTCCCTAAGTCATTAATTATTTTCCCCAACAATAAGCTGCCTGGACTTGAAAAATGTGTTAGGCAATTCCCTGCCACTGATGTAATATTGGGCCATTCTTGCTTCTCAGAGCTCACTGCAATCCTTCTAGCTCAGGGGTACCACTGGACCTATGTTCCTGAGAGGTCCTTCTACTGGTGTGGACATCTATCTTGAGATTAGTGCAGTCAGCCACAATGAATGCTGGCAAGGATGTAAGTCCAATGAACTGGGGCATCTGTCTCCACCTGTCCCTAGGACTGGTCTAAAATCTCTGTAGCAGCGGTCTAGAAATAGCAACCATATGTTAGTGTGTATTTTACAGCTGTCTTAACATATTGCCTGCTACCCCACAGCCATAAATTAGTTCTCTGATAACTTGACTTTATACAATTTTATTTTTTCAACTCCCATTGGAGCATCTTCAGACAAACTATATGGCAACTTCATTGAGAAGGACCTTGAGACAAAAAATTATGATAGACTACATATTAATGAAGTTTAATCTGAAAAGCAACTTATGAAACAGTCATAATTTTAAATTTAATATTGTGAGCATTTCTTTCGTGGCTTAGAAGTTGTTCACGGATTTTATATCTCCTGAAGCGATTGATACTTTAAAATGATTTACTCTTCTCTGGAAATTGTCTAACACACAGAGTTTGACCAGCAATTGTCCTGTACAATGGGACTCTGTAATCTACCACGGATAACATATTCGAAAAGATGTAGTTGAATTTCCTTCCTAGGAATGTAAATATTGGAACTGGCAAAACACAAAAAGTATAAATATTCTAGCATTGATTCACATTAGTGGCAATATTGGAATAAAGGACAATGACCTTCTTTGACTAATCTCAGACATGCTGTGGTCCCTTGATGTCCTTGCTCTCGACTATTTAACTTTTCCTTAGGAAACTTTCAGCAATCTTGGCATCTTTGTTTAAATGTTCCTCTCCTCTCCTTCCTTTTTTAAAAGCAAACCTATGTATACTAGTAAATTCAGTCTGTTATAACATAAGATAAACATTTAACCTGTGAACTCCATGATTGTTTTAACTTAAGACATAAAAATGATACCTTAGTTAATCACTACTGAATTACCCCTGTTTCTTCTACTACTACTGTGAATTGAGAGCCCATACCAGTTAATCTTACTTTGTTTTCATTTATCACTAACAATGGGCTAGCTTACATTTGATTACATTGAATAGGACTGGGTAACAATTTTATATCATTCAGAATCTTTTGATCTCTTACAGACTGATTTCATCAGGCAGTCTTTTTAAAAATTTATTTTTCCCCTCCCCTGTTCCTTCCCCCATATGGAACTGTATCGTAAAATGATGGCAATGATAACAAAATGTATTTTAAAAAACTAAAAAAAAAATCAATTTTTCACACACCACAGGAAATCAGGAAGGAGGCAGATTAAGACATGGCTGAGTGAGACCCCCTTGTGATTTTCCTCGTGGAGGGACAGTGGAATGCAAGACAGCTATTCACCCGCCCAGTCATCTGTATGTGAGCAAAGCAGAGCTGCTGAGAAAGTAGGCTTCTCAGTATACTAATGAGAAAAGAGGCACTGCAGAAGGCAGGAAGAACGAGTTGTCTGTGCTGCTCCTCGCACAGCCCTCAGCAACAGAGTTCTGAGAAACACCTCCTACTTGGATGATGGGGAAGAAACTGAAGCCAGCCTTGAGACATGAAACCTGTTCCCAGGTACACTACAGCAGAACCCACTGCTAGTCCCGACCGCAGTTTCTGCCTTGAGACTACTATCAGAGGGCTAACCCGGCCTCCCGAAGCACATGGCCGAGCAATCACTCCCACAAACTTCAGATCACTTCCCTCAGTTCAGATAAAGAGGCCGAAAGCCAGTTGCTGGAGAGCAAAGCAGGAGAGGGAGATTAGACATTGCCAGGGAACTCAATGCTAATTCTTCCCATCAGATAAATTTGCAATGGCTCCTATTCCCAGACCAGAGCTCACAGCTCACAGAGTCTATAGACCTGCCCTAGCTTCAGGAGCAAATCTGTGCAACCAGTGTCATGAATTCCTGCTTTGACCTGTTTCCCCTGTGTGGACGAGGTACACACCCCTGGAACCATAGCTGTGCCTCTAAAAGCACAAAGCTCTTCTTCCAAGTCTACTTTATGGTGAGGAGATTTCCTCTAGCACCATTTCCCCAGACTCAAGAACACAACAAAGCAAGGACTCCAGCAACTGAGAGCAGGGCAGCCACCAGCACAGCACTGTTTCAGAGCTCACATCTGGGCTGCAGAAGCCGACACAGGAAAAACCCTAGTGGGAACAAGTGTAGACATTTCAGAGCAATGATTCCAGCACTGAGAAATCTAATGATAATGAAAGCAATTGAGGCCAGTCCTGCGATGGTCACAGTTTCCTAATGAGAGGAAGCATACAGGACACACCGAAGAACAAAAGGAGAAAGCTGAACTGAATTCCCAGTACTGTGGACTTAATGAGACGGAAACCAGAGATGGAAGAGATCGAAGCAAACAGAACATGCAGAACAGAGGATCTGAAGGAGGGTGCTGCATGGGAAAGGAGCCCTGGAACTCTTAGCTGATCCACTCAGTTGAACAACTTGGTCCTGTGAGCTATAACCTTCCAATTCTTCTGCTGATTCTTCCATCTTGCACAGCCCATTACCATCAGCATCGATGTTTCCCATTAGGGATAATTTTCTACAAACTCATGCTTCCCTGAAAATAGGGCTCCATCTTTTGCTCTGTAACACTCTGTTCAGTGTCGCTGAGCCCTACCTGCTGCTCTGAGTCATGCGCTGTGTGTAATAGCATTCAACCTATTCTTGGTCTCAAATAGGATCTTGTTAGTCACAAAGACCCCAACTTCTACTCCTTGTCACTTCCTGGTGTGCAAACTGTAACATCATTTCCTATTTGAACAAGTATAAAGCAACCTATAAGGCCATGAAAGGAGTTTATTACAATAGGATGGACTCCTATTTGACCAAATGTATGTGGTAACATCATTTTGAAGGTAATGATTTAAATGTTTCTTTACTGAAGATATCAGAGTATTATCTGGTTAACTAATATGATAGTTCTTTTTGGCAATATATCAGAACAAATTCCTGTTAATCCTTTCAAATAACTCGCATGTCAAAGACAACTACCAGAAGAGAAAACAAGATACATTCTAGAAATACCTAAGAAAAAATCTCATGCTGTGAAAACTGGACTCAAAAGAAAGCATGGCTTTAAATCTTTGATATTGTTAGAAAAAGAATAATGTCCAAAAAAATGGTGGGGCTGGTATTATAATGTGATGTGTAAAATAATAATAATAATAATAATAATAATAATAATGGCGGCATGGGATTCTGGCATCTCATATGGTCTCTATGGGCAAATGATTCATGTTGTGATTCCTCCAGTTCTGATCAGCTTCCGGCTTATGGCCTGGGGAAAGCAACAGATGATGGCCCAAGTGTTAAGGCTTCTGACACTCATATAAGAGACCTGGATGGAACTCCTGGCTCCCTGATTTGGCCTGGCCCAGTGCTGGCTATTGTTGCCTAAACTGCTAAGCAGATATCTTATATGAGGACTAATGGTATTTCAAGATAGATACTTCAAGGAAGTGAAGTCAAATTCAGAGGGCTAACTCTCAAGTTAAAATTACATCCTACTGTTGAAATGCTTCAAATTCCAATTCAGTTTTTAATATTTTATATTTCTTGCATACAATAGCAACAACTTATAGTTCAAATTTGACTTAAAAGTTTAGTGTGCGTTTAAGCTGTAAATTCTGGAGAGGCAAATAAAGCGTATGTGTTTTTCTTTTTCTCACTTCTGCCTAATTTTGCCTGGACCCTAAAAATAATCAAGTTCCAATTTTTAAGAAGAATTTCTCATGGCCAGAATATGCATCAGGGTATGAATTCAGTCGAAAGTCTCCATAGCTTGCTGTACTTCTGAATTTTATTATTCTCCCTGAACATCTTTAATTAACTCCTCAGGGAACTTGCTATTGAACTACCTTTATGTATATTTCTCAATGAACATATTACTGAGCCATTTATATGGATGAAGAAAGAAAAAAATGGGCATTCTGCTTTAAATTATTTCATAGATTTCCTAATGGTGAGTGCCATAATGTCCGTGAAGGAGAGTTAGAGGAGAGCAGGAAAAGGACCTTGACCTTGAGGTTTCCAGGAGGCCCCAAAATGAAAGTAATCATGACATGAAGCATGCCACGTGACAGGAAGGGTAACATAAATGGACCAGACCCACAGTCCTAGGGGAGGTCCCTGGGACGTGGAAGATGAGCTCTGGACCGCTCGGCGAAGGAAGCTCACTTACTAGCAGGATTTAGGCGGGCCTTTCATGAGAGAGAGACGTTTTCTCACCTCATTTTGAGCCTTAACTATGCCAGATGCACGAAGAAAAGCCAAGTCGCTTTCTATACTTCACTGACGCACACAGGGAGGAATCAACAGTGTCATCTGGGAATAGATAACCATGTTGGCTTAGCATGTACCTGCTAGTCTGTTGGCAGCATTCTGAAAAACGTGAGTTCGTTCACAAAGTGTAGCAGGTACAATGGTTCCCTTATCATTTAATGAAGCAGCAGAGCAGTACTCAAGGATACCTGGCAGTGTGTCTCTAAACCAACTTGTGTATTCCCAGCTGGCACTGTTGATTCCTCCCTGTGCATTAAAGAATTTGTAAGAGAAAATTAGGTGTGAATTCTTTAAGAGGGAAGACAATTATGCACAGTTAAAACGTGCTGTTTCTCATTAAATTGGATCTTTGTTTCCCCATCTTCTTTAGTATTCATTTTTCTAAATCACATATTGCATTAAGTTCCTGCCTTGAGGTTTGAATTCCTTCTTTTCATCTAATTTTCTCTTACAAATTCTGTAATGAGAATTATTTTACCAACCTTAAGATCAGGAAGCAAAAAGCACATAGGCGCTTTGAAGACGGTCCAGTTCTGCTTGAGTTGGTTGCATAGCCACACTTTCAGTTACAATTACCTAAGAAAGATAAATCTCCACTTTTCATGAGAAAACTGCACTGACTCAGAGGGGTCAATGTCAAAGAAGGAAGATTTGGTATTTTTCCTAATTTCACTTACTTCCATCTGTGATACGTACCTTTTACTTGCTCTTTTGACCTGCCCACAGATTCAAAACTCTATTAAGTCTTATTCTGTTTATGATATAATTGGTCCTATCTAAAGTTGAGTACTTTCACAGTTTCTTAATGTCAATGAAATGTGAAACACAAACACAGACAAGTAAGTATTTAAAAGCATTAAAAACTTTAAGTCAGAATATTGGTGAACCTCTTAAAATAGTGACCTAAACCATTTCAGACTGCAGTTGGGAATCTTGGATACCATACTAAAAATGTCACAAAAATTCTACACATAGGGGCCGGCATCATGGCTTGGTAAACTAAGCATCCGCCTGTGGCACCAGCATCCCATATGGTTTGAGTCCCGGTTGCTCCACTTCCAATCCAACTCCCTACTTATGGCTTGAGAAAGCAACAGAGGATGACCCAATTCCATAGGCCTCTGCACCCTTGTGGGAGACCCAGAAGGAAATCCTGGCTTCAGATCAACCCAGTTCTAGCCATTGTGGCCATTTAAGAAGTGAGCCTGTAGATGGAAGCTCTCTCTCTTGCTCTCTGTCTTTCTCTCTCTCTCTCTCCTTGCCTCTCTCCTTCCTTCTCTCTATAAATCTGCCTTTCAAATATATATACATATACATATTTATATTTATGCATAGGCCTAGCACAGTGGCTCAATTGGTTAATTGTTCCCATTCAAGTGCTGAGATTATACATGGACACTGTCTTGACTACTCCATTTCCCATTCAGCTCCCTGCTTATTTCATGGGAAAGCAGGGGAGGATATCCCAAAGTCTGTTGAACCCGGCATTATCTGGGAGATCCAGAAGAGGCTCCTGGATCCTGGCTCCAGGTTGGTTCAGCTCCAGCCATTACAACTGCTTGCGGAATGAACCAACAGATGGAAGATCTGTCTCTCTGTATCTCCTTCTCTCCATATATCTGCCTTCCCAATAAAAGAAAAAATTTGATTCATAGAGTAGAAGCAGATTGGCGGCAGAAGAGTCAATATGAGTTAATCACTGAATTGTCATTAGTTTCTTCTAGAGAAGAATCTGCCACCTAGAAGTTTCACAGTGTAAGCTCGCGTTCAGAGAAGATGACTATGAGGATAAGGTGATTATGAAGATTACATATTGCTGAAAGTATAAGGAAGTCCAAGTAAATAGTTTGACAGTAATTTTGTCAAGGTCACAGGGGTCACCATAGACCCTGAGAATCCCATATCAGAATTGTCCAGTAGCTCATGTCCTATTATGAAAGAAATATATGGCAACACATCATCGCTCCTAATTACACAGGAAATGTATATTAAAGGATAGGCATTGCTACATGCATTATTTTCATATGCTATCCCCCAAAACTTACTTTAAATCTCATGTTTCCTTTTTCAGTCATCTATACATTTAATTTCTTGCCCATTAAGCTATAAACAATGGGCACTTGAGCATACCTATGAATGACTTGATACAGTCTATATTTTTTAAATACAGACATATTTACCTTTATTAATAATTTTGCCCACCTGGTAGCTATTATCAAGCTCCTCATTATAATTTTCAGACAGATCTATACACCATAGTAGCTTAGGCAACTGCTTCCTTTTCTAAATCTTTGCTTTTCCTCCAAAATTCCCAATTTAATTCCAACTATATTTTTGATGAGAATATAAACTTTATAATTCCCGTCTCTTCCTATTATCCTTGTTTAAATCTTAGATCGGAGTAGGAAACAAAATAGCATGATAGCATACATCCAGTGGATATATGAGCATATACCCTCAAAGTTACATTTAAATCAAGAAAATTGTTCACAATTTAAAATTTAGTAACCACTGTTTTTACACAGCATTTTTCCTTGTTTTACACAGCATTTTAGAGATAAAACAATTCTCACAAGCTCTCGTGTGAGCATTCAATGTTGAGTGTGCAAGTCTTACTGTTTACTTAGATATGTTTCCCAGCTGTCAGTTCTCAAAGTCCTAATTAGGGAAATCCTGGTAGAGCGCCCATAAAAGATCACCTGTTAACTAGAATTGTTCCTGGGGGAGCAGCAAGAACATTGGGTTTTGCTTTGTTTTGGTTCATTTTGTTTGCTTTTCTAGTTAGTCTAATAGATAAATTGGATGCGACATCCGATCTGATGCTTGACAAGAGAAGGGAGCTGAGATGGGGTCCATTCTTTGCCAACCGTTCGACTAAGATCATGTGTGAGATTATCCAAAGTCCAATGTACGTTATTTCAATCATTATCAGATGAATCCTCAAAAGTGCTTGTAACAAAAAAGTCCTTAACATCTTAGAACTAAAAATGATTATAATTTAGAAATGTTGTACACAGAAAAAAAATTTATTGAGATAAAATGAATAGTCTTACAGGAAGTCATGAGCTTCCCTTAAACATTCACCTTCCGCCCTATTAGAAAAGTGGTTCTCAAGGGTGTGGCCCCAGACAGGCAGCGGGAGCATTATTTTTCCCTCATCCCTATTACATTACAGTCCCTCAGATTAGGGTCCAGCCTCCTGGGATCCCACAAGCCCTCCAAGGACTCGGGGGTCAAGTACAGTTGGACAATCACTGGCATACCCATCACTTGGAGTATTGTTCAAAGAAAAATAATTTGCATACCTTTCAGCTTCAAAAGTACAGAAATAATAACTATGTGTCATAACTGGATAAAAGGGGGAACAAACTGAAACTTGATAACAAAACAAACTTGAAACTAATTCCTTGCAAGGTTTTTCTTAAAAAAAAAATTAAAAGCTCAGAAAAAAATTAATATGTTGCAGGCCCCAAGCACAGTTATTGTGAAGTTCAACATTAAGCCAACAAAAATGGGATTGTGTTTTATTTAAATTTATTGTTTTAAATGGACATTAGTTAAGCTGCATAAAAGCAAAGTGCCTTGTATAATGTACTGTATCCAAAATGATAAGTTATTTTGTCTCCAACAGGTGATATTCACTGTTACTGTCTAGCTGGACCCTTAGAAAAACACTCCAGCTCAATATCACAGGGCCAAACAGAAAGCCACTAGAAAATGTGTGAAAGAATTACTCTACCTGTACTGTACACAGAACCAGTTACAAACCTTTTACATTTATATAATTTAAGAAATCCAAATCACCTGCTTAGTTCAAGTAATGTATTTTACTTCTGTCTGGTAGTAAAAAAATGTGATCATTTATACTCATCATTACATTCTTTATTAATATTCCACTTATAACCCATATTAAGTTTATTTAAAAGAAAGCCACATTTTTTTCTTCCTTATTTATTTATTTAAAACATCAAGCATGGGTTGGCACTGTGACGCAGCAGGCTAAGCCTCCACCGGTGACACCGGATCTCATACGAGAGTGCCAGTTTGGGTCCTGGCCTCACTACTTCTCATTGCTCTTCTGGTAAAGCAGCATAGGATGCCTCAAGAATTTGGCACTCACATGGGAGGAGGGGAAGAAGCTCCTGGCTTTGGACTGCTCAAGCTTCAGCCATTGTGGCCATTTGGGAAGTGAACCAGCAGTTGGAAGATCTGTCTCTTTTTCTGTCTTTTTCCTTTCCTTCTCTTTTTACTTCTGATTTTCAAATGAAAAGATAATAAATCTTTTCTTAAAGGCCAAATAGCAGAGAAATAGAATGCACACACACTTTTTCATTCTCTAACTGATGATAATAGTCAGGTCTGGGTGAGGCTGAGTCCAGGAGACTGGCCCTAATCTCCTACATGAGCAGTAGGGGCCCACAGAGTTGGGCCATCCTCCACTTCTTTACCAGGCACCTGAGTAGGAAGTTGGATTGGAAACAGAAGAGCTAGGACGTAAATGGCACTCCAATATAGGATTTCCATAGCTTAACCTCCTACACTGCAACACATTCCTCTCTTAAACATTTTTTAAAAATCTAAGTAAATATTCAACAATAGTAATAACAATAGTAATGCTTAATGAAATTTTAAGAGAAAATATACAGGTACTAGCCAAGTAAGTGATATACATGGTAAGGCTATTACACTTGATTAAAAGTAAAAAATGAGAAATTTAATCCAAAACAGAAAATCACCTACAAAATTGCATCTCAGTGTTACTTTTTCAAGACTGAGCAGAAATCATTATCATTTGCTGTGACACCTTAAACTACATTTCCAAAAGTCCTATGTGCTAAAAAATAATTATTCTATTATAAAAAAATATCATTTGATGCTGACCCCTTTAAAACAAGGCAACACATTTTCAAAGAAAGTCTCATTACTCTTTCTGTACTAGTTGGCCATTTTCTACCTTCGCCCATGTTGGTCTTCTGAAGTACTGATTAAATCAGAGAGTAACTATGATAGTTGATAATATGGATGTATGGCACTCATTCTAAAATAATTCTTTTATTTGATTCCTACTGATTCAAATACATGCAGGAAGTGAAAAAGAAATTGTAGTATAGTTACAAAATGGAATGCAAGTTCACTACTAAAAAAATAAAATCCTGTCTTTCACAGCAAAATGGATACAATTAGAGCTCATTATGCTTGGTGAAATGAGCCAAACCCCAAAAAAGACAGACATCATGTTTTCCCTAATTTGCAGTAATTAATATAGAGTGTAAATAAATCAATGTATATGAATGAAATGGACATTTTGTAATTTGGTTAATGCTTACACCCTTGTCTATCCTTTTTGGGAATGTGTTTTTCCTACTGACTTCTGTTGAGTATCTAGTGGAAGGTTAAACTTGTGATCATGAAGTAAATTAAAAACATGACATTGGGGATGGCATGATAGTTCAATTGACCAATCCACTGTCTGTCGTTGCCAGGATCTAATATGGGCACCAGTTCATGTCACAGCCATTCTGCTTACGATCCATTCTTCTGCTTGTGGCCTGGGAAGCCAGTGGAGGATGGCCCAAAGCCTTGGGATCCTCCATCTGCATGGGAGATCCAGAAGAAGCTCCAGACTCCTGCCTTTGGATCAGCTCAGCTCACACCATTGTGGCTGTTTGAGAAGTGAAATCTGCAGCTGAATACCTTTCTCTCTGTCTCTCATATATGAAAATAGCCTTTCCAATAAAAATAAATAAATCTTTTTAAAAATAAAAAAAGAGGGCAAAGTTAAAAAAGCATAGAGTGGAAAGTACCACTAGGTTCTTACATAAATACATAAAATTTGTCCCCTTTCTATAAATCATTTTTTCTAATTAAAAAGTAAAGGCATAGTTTCTCTCAGTAGCATATTTTGCTTTTCATAATTTTGTCTCTTAGGGAAATCTATTTGCACATGGTGCCTAGTATTAAAAATATCTAGTATATTGTTTACTATAGCTAAGGCCATTAAACTATACAGATGTCATAAGATTCCATTAAAAAAAAAGATTTATTTAATTTTATTGGAAAGGTAGATGAGATTTACAGAGGGCAGAGACAGAGACAGATCTTCCATCTGCTGGTTCATGTCCCAAATGGCCACAATGGCCAGAACTGAGTCAATCTAAAGATTCCCAGTCTCCCACATGCGTGCAGGGTCCCAAGGCCCTGGGCCATCCTCCACTGCTTTCCCAGGCCACAGCAAGGAACTGGTTGGGAAGGATCAGCCAGGACACACACTGGCTTCCTACCCCATGCACGGGAGAATGATCTTGACTTTCTTATTTTAACTTATGGCACAACCCAACCTCTGCATTATGGGCATTTAGGAAGTGAACTCCAGAATGGGTTATCTTTACCTCTTGAAGTAACTTTATCTGGAGAGGGGAAGATTGTGACATGCTAGCTTTTTTGTCTGGCTGCTTCCTACTCTGCCTACTTGCTATCATCATGTTAGTCAAATGGTTCTTGTTTGCTCCAATTCCCATGTAGCTGAGTACTGTGCACATTTTGAGATTTTAAAAACTATTTATTACTCAGAAAAAATAAAATTCTTAATGAAAGGAATAATTATTAACATCACTGCAAATATACCATTTGTGATTATTTAAATATGTGAAGTTGATTTGGGCTGTCACTGCTCATGATCTGTACGTACATGTTTGTGTGTGTACATCTTCTCATATTGTAACCTTTAAAATAAAAATCTTGGAAATAGTTATATAATTCCTGCTTTTTCCATAAGAGAAATCAAGCAACTTTTCCAGAATTATACAGAAGTTTCAAGAAGGTATACCAGTCCTGCCCAAAGTGCTTACCATTGAAATACTGGAATGAAATAACTGATCTGCTAAATTGTATCTAAGAAAGCAGGTTATCTGTGCATACTTTGCATGACAAATCACAATGTGTTTTATACGGCTATCTTATTTTACAAAGTATTTTTACAGCACATCTAAAAGAATGAACCATGTACTAAATGTAGTAACTTTATTATTATTTCCCTCATTGGCAATATCAGTCTGTGATCTTGTCTATAAATCTCCCTTTAGGGTCACAACCTTCTGTTGTCTTCTTGCAAACACTCTTTTAGTCCACATTCCCAACTAAAATTGAACCTACAAGTAAACCAAGACAGACGAGGTCGCAGATTCCGCCTTCTCTCCTACAAATGCATCAAAGGTCAAAATCAGCTGCACATTGAAAAGTGTATTTTTGTAATCCGGTTTCCTTTAACTTGAAGAATTACGACCTAAACAGAGCAGGTGGCCTTTAATGTGTCTGAACTGAAAATATGATTACACTAAATTTGTAGGAGATAAAGTTCCATAGAAGGCATAATCTCTCACCAGTTAGAGGTGGCATTTTCAGTTTCATCAATGGAACACTATGAGTGGGTCTCAGTGTGGACATGTGCAGTGTATAAATTCATGTCCTTCCCATATCATCACACTTAACTTTTTTTTCATTATATAGACACAATACATATTTTCTCTTATAAAACAATATAATTTGGGCCCAGCGCGATGGCGCAAGTGGTTAAGGTCCTTGCCTTGAACGCACCAGGATCCCATATGGGCACCGGTTCTAAACCCGAAAGCTCTACTTCCCATCCAGCTCCCTGCCTGTGGCCCGGGAAAGCAGCCGAGGACGGCCCAAAGCTTTGGAACCCTGCACCTGCGTGGGAGACCTGGAAGAGGCTCCTGGCTTCAGATCGGCATAGCATAGGCCGTTGCAGCCACCTGGGGAGTGAATCATCAGAGGGAAGATCTTCCTCTCTGTCTCTCCTCTCTGTATACCCGCCTTTCTGATAAAAATAAAAATAAATCTTTAAAAAATATATATAATTTTCATTGTCAAATATTTAAATTACATACCAGCTCTCTATGACTCCCTAAAGAATGAAGTTTTTCCTCACACATGCATTTTCTCTGATGAGTCAAAAAAAAATCCTCTTTCTCAGAAATTTTAGTCCGACACTTGGCATCCATATTTGAGGTAAAGGAAACTCATCATCCTTAAGACTTTTAGACACAGGAAAAGCAAAGCTAACTGGTATGTTAACAAAAGAAGTAGTTTTCTCCAAATCTTAGGCAATCAAGCAATATGCTTTTTTAGTGCCTGCAAAATACTTAATAAATATAGTTGTAAAAGGTGCCCAGAAAAAGGCCTCATTAGTACTGATGCCACAATTTAGAAAATTAAAAACCACCCCTCTTCCAACTGACACAAATGGTATGATTCTTTCCCAATCCATTTTATAAACCTGGACTTAAAGTTAACATTAATTACACAAATAGGAAGTTCAAATCTTTTCTCTTCAATTTCAAAACAGCATCTGAAATTTTGCAACCTGCCAAGGGAATGATAAGCCGAACTGTGCCTTGTAACCATGCCTCATTCCATCTTACAAGCTTACTTGATGGACCAAAGCAAAATCCAAAAAAAAATTAACCCATCCCTTCTTTCCAATCCTCATTTCCAACATCACAAAGACCTTTCAATTCTCACATTAATATTCATATAAATTTAGCCGATTTCACTCAGGCCTCCAAAATCTCGACTTCTGTAAACTGTCAGTAGACTCTCAGATTCTTAAATGATATGTCCCCCTGTAGGTCTGGCACCTCCGTACAAGAGCAGGCATGATGTTCTGTGACCTCCCACAGGGAAAGCTAGTACAACCCAAGCTCCTCCTTTCCATTCTGTGGCTGCGAATACCGCCGTCATTCCCTTCCCTCCCAACCCTCCCCAGTCACGTTCCTCCTCACTCACTGCACGCAGGCATGACAGCCATTTTCTCATTTTTAAGATTTATTTTTTAAAGTCAGAGTTGAGAGAGAGAGAGAGAGATGGAAAGATAGAACAGAAATATCTTCCACTCTCTGATCCATTACCAGATGGTCACAATGAGCTAGGTCGTTTCAGCTCAGGGCCAGGAGCTTCATTTGAGTCTTCCATGTGAGTATGAGGGGCCAAAACATTGTGCTGATTCTCTAGGCTATTAACTGTGACACCAGCATCCCAAACGTGTGTGTTCTGGCTGCTCTATCTCTGATCCAGCACCCAGTTAACATACCCGGGAAACAAGCAAAAAAGAACCCAAGTGCTTGGGCCCGTGTACCCTACTGAAGCTCCTGGCTCATGGATTAAATCAGATCCAGGATTAGCTATCGCAGCCATTTGGGGAATGTACCAATAGATGGAAAAACTTTCTCTCTCTAATTCTTTCAACTGAAAAAAAAAAAAAAAACTTTTTTAGGGCCCAGCACGGTGGCACAGTGCTTAAGGTCCTCGCCTTGCATGCCCGGGATCCCATATGGGCGCCGGTTCTATCCCGGCAGCCCCGCTTCCCTTCCAGCTCCCTGCCTGTGGCCTGGGAAAGCAGTCGAGGACGGCCCAAAGCTTTGGGACCCTGCACCCACGTGGGAGACCCGGAAGAGGCTCCTGGCTTTTGGATCGGCATAGCATAGGCCATTGCCCTCACTTGGGGAGTGAATCATCAGATGGAAGATCTTCCTCTCTGTCTCTCCTCTCTGTATATCCGCCTTTCCAATAAAAAAATAATAAAAATAAATCTTTTTAAAAAATCTTTTTTAAATACAGAAAATGGTAGTATCTCGTGGCATTAGAAATATACACAAAAACAAAATACAACACAATAGTTTAAGTCAATAGGTAAGTGTAGTGAATTTTTGAATGTCTAGTATTACTGGGATCCAACAATTCCATTCTTAGAAAAATATTCAATGCGATTATTCACCAAAAGATAACCATGTATGCATTTATTGCAGCACTATTAAAAAATTACAAATAATCAAGATTATGAAACTAGGCATTATATTCATCAGTTCAGCTCACCTGAGAAATGAACCAGTGGATGGAACCTCTCTCTCCCTCCCACTGCTGCTCACTTTGCCTCTTGTCATTTCTTAAATACGAAAGGTACAAGCCGAGTTTAGCTGCTAGGGTTTTATTTTGTTTTCTTCCATTTGCTGAGTTAAGAGACAGCTCCTGTGTTGGTTTGCTACCTAAATGCCTAGAATGGCTGCAACTAGGCAGGCTGACCCAGCAGGCAAGAACTCAGTCCAGATCTCAACAAGAGTAGCAGAGGCTCACGTGCTGAAACCACTACTACCTGCCAACGTTCACTCACCAAGTTGGAATCAACAATCAAATCCAGGTATATAGATTTTTTTTTTACATTTAAAAATACCTTATTTTATTTTGCTTTCTCATATAGTTCCATAGGCTCTGGGGTTGCCCATGCCCTTCCCCATGGTCCCTAACTGTCCCCATTATTTCTCCTCTAGTTTTACCATGGATGTCCTTCATGAACAGTCACAAGTCCATCCTGCTGTTATTGAAGTGTTCCTGACACTGTAGGCATGGACATTGTCAGAGTCCATCATCTTACTGTTAGGATGTGTCCAATTATTTCACTGGGAGTCCAGCTTGGTCTGTATGCATAGAAACATACAGCATTTTGTCTCCATATCTGAACATCTTGACCACAAAGCTCAATGCATGTCCCTGTTTTAAGTATGTTTAAAAAGTCAAGCAGGGCCAGGGTTTTGGCCCATCAGTTAAAATGCTACTTGAAGAACCTGTGGACCATATTGGAGTACATGGCTGTAGTCTAAGCTTTTCCTCTTCCAATTCCAGCTTCCTGTTACTGCATACCTGGGAGGAACAGTTGTTGGCTCAGGTCCTGGGGTTCCTCCCATTCCTGTGGAAGACTTAGACTGAGTTGCAGCTCCTGACTTTGGTATGGCCCTTTCCCAGCTGCCCTGGGAATTTGACGAATAAAGCAGTCAAGGGAAGATCTCTCTCTGTGTTTCAAATGAAACAAAACTGTGGGTTTTTTTAAACCTACCTTTCCTGTTCCCTGTTCCACTACCACAAAATATTTTTTTAAAACTATCAAAGATTTCTACATCATTTGAAAATTGAGATGGATGCATAGAGTTAAATCTTACACCAAAACACATGGCTCTCCCATATAGTGGCCTGAACATTTCAAGGCATGGATTTAGCCAAGTATTTGTTTCTAAGAGGGAAACTAAAACACACTTTTTCCCATAGGACCTTGCACACGACAGGAGGTTGTCAGTCTTAGTTTTATGTTGACTAAAGAAGAAATAGAGCTCTCTGTATATGCTTGGTCTTGCCTTACCACAGCCTCTGTCTAATTCTGAGCCTGAAGTTTGTGCCTTTGCATAAACTGCAGGTGTTGTGGTACAGTAGGTTAAGCCATTGCTGGGGACACCTGTATCCCACTGAATGCAGGTTCAAGTCCTGATTGCTCCGCATCTGATGCAACTGTACCTAGGAAGGCAGCAGATAATGGAGCAAATGCTGTGGTCCCTATCCTGTGGGACACCCAGATTGAGTTCTGGGTCCCTATGTTTATGCTGCCCAATTCCGGCTGTTCAGGCATTTGGAGACTAAACCAACAGATGGAACATCTCCTCCTTTCTATCTCACTCTGTCACTTTGCCCTTCAAATATATAACTAATAATAATAACAACAGCTTAAGAGATTGAAATCCCAGTGCTAAGTAATTTATTCACAATTCCATCCTTAACATTATTTTTTCCCTTTCTTTGTCCTAATTTTTCCTTAGTTTTGCTTCACCTCATGTCCCAAAGCCCCATCAGGGTTGTCTTTTCCATGGTGTACACGGTCTTAATCAGAGCTTTACATGGAAAAGCATGATTATCCCACATGAAAAATATTAATTAAAACTTGTGCAAAAATTACTTGTAAATGGCTATATAATCAAGGATCTACTGAAGGGGGATATTACAGATTTCTCAGTAAAAACAAAAAAAGCCATGCCTTCTTTTATCCTTCACTGCGTGCCAAGGATTGGCAATCATATTTTCAGTCAAGCATCAGGTTTTCAAAAGACCCTGCCATAGTGAAATATTTCTACTCACATTCAATAGCACAAAGAACATTCATCACATTCTCAGTGTGCAGAAGTTAGGAGATAATTGGTGCCTTTTAACATAGCACCAAAATAATTAAATGTCAAAAACACAAAAATTGCCAAATTACTTCTTTTCAGGAGCTGAAGAAAAATATCAAGGAAAAGTAAAGTCTTGCTATGGTAGGTGGTTTTTAGACCAGATATGCTAACTATCCAATGGCACAGTAACCTAAGGGAGGCACAGCCCCTGGCGAGGACCAGCAGGTGTAAGGGAAAAGCACTAGTGAGGAGGACGAGCTGCATTTCTCAACAGCTTAGAAGCAGAAAAATCACTACAATCACCAAGAGCTGCTGTAAACTGTTACATCTCTGTGATCACAGGCAAAGGCTTCATACATAGATTAAATTGCCTGATAAATTCTGTTCATGGAAAAGTCCCACATTTCTCCCATTTATTGACTCCAGTAACTTGTGGATGGTAGAGCTCTTTCAATTTTAATTTTATTCCAGGCCAAGTAATTTGAAAAGAACTGGACTTTTTAAAAGCAAAGAATTTTGTAGAGTAATAACAATACATTCTTAACATCCTGTACTGGAGGGTACAAAGAAACTCAACAAATCTTTCAAAGGAGGAGGTTTTGTTATGACTAGGTGTGACGAAGCACTTAGTATCTGCAGAGGACACCTGGTACCACAACAGAAGATGGAGGACGGAGCAAACTGATCAAGTATCCCAGCCAAGTGTTGGCAGTGATTATCTGGGCAAATGGAAACTCTAATGCCAACCAGTGGATTGTGGAGACATTTTATCGTGCTTGGAGTAGCAAGATCAGCAGTAGTTCAGAACTGTTGAAACCTCTTGAGCAGCACAGTCAGAGCGTGCCCCACATCAGGGACCCTGAGTGGTGTCGGATGGCTGGATCCGGGGTGCAGAAGCATTGGGGAGGCTGGGTGTACCTTCTCTCCTTATCTCCCCACCTTCCCCAGATACGGGAAAGAACAAGAGAGAATGTGGAATTGGTGGTCTCACCCACCTTCCTGAGCCCTTGACCCTAATCACCCTAATCAACTATGTAAAAATCATCAAAAAATAGAAATAAAAAGTAAATTTTAATAAAAAGAAACAACTAAATGCAGGCTATTGGTGGAGAAAATAAACAAAGGAGAGTCAGGGCACCAGCAGCCAGCTAGTTACCGCACAGCACTGCCGGCACGGGAAAGGCAAGAGCATGCTCTGAGGAAGGGGAGAGAATCACTTAGCTGCTTCTGACAGCAGTTTGAAAGATGCATCGTGGCTGCAGATACCAAATCATCCAGGACAATTTTTTTAATACCAAGAGTTCACTTAGCCATTATAGTGATACTGAACTAGGCAATCAAAATTTCAGAAAGCATTTCTGCAGTTGGAAGACTAAAAAAATATATACAGTAGTGATTATTTTGCTGTGTTCATGAATTCTAGTATATGGTTAAATATTAAATATGGTTAAATAATTAAATATACAATATTTTTATAAGCTGGCAAAGTAGACAAATGAAGAGTAATAAATAGAATGGTTAATTAGGAAAAACCTATACTCATGGTAAAGAAAATAATTTTTTTTAAATATAGCTAGTTTAGGGTATAGGGAGCTGGCTGCTGTACTGTTGGTATTCAGTGGGTATGAGCACTTGGGGAGAAGTGGAACACTGATGTGTACCCCTTGCAGAGGCACGGGGACCGGCTTGTGCCTCAATGTTCTATAGAGCCGTGGTTGGCACCTGGAGCATAGGCATGCTCATCAGCAGTCTGAAGCCAGGACCTGGAGTGTGCACTCCTTTCATAGGGTGGTGACTCCACTGTCTGTGACTGAAGCAGCACAGGACAGCAAGGAACCTGGGTCAGGAGTGCAGGCACTCAGAGTGGCCACGGCATGGCTGTCAGAGCAGGTGGAGCTGGGAGGAGGAATTGTTCTATAGCAGTGGCTGCTCACAGTCAGAGGTGTGTACAGTCATGTTTTCCCCTCTGGAGCTCCTTGGCATGAAGGTCAATTGACCTGCTTAGTTGTAAAAGCATGTTGGTCTGCTCTTTGGAGGAAAACCATACTGAATACTGCTATATGACAAACACTCAAAACCTCTTCTTCGTTCCTACTTATGCTCCGGCATCTAGCCAGTCTTACCAGCTATCCTCCTTTATTTGGATATTTTCTGCAGATTCTTCAATGGGCTTTGAATTCCCTGGAGGCTATATTGCATTGTGTGTTGCTGAATTTACTTTGTTTTGTTTCTGGAGAGTGGAAGGGAAATGAGATCAGTGAGAAAAATTAGTACTCTCTCCTTGGGTCATCTAATTGAAAATTGCTTTTTTCTTTGCACTGCCTATTAGCAGTTCTGTGACAGTATGTGGTAGAAAGTAATACAGAAAGATAAAATCAATCACTTGATTTTCCTCTGCTAAGAACAATAATGATACGGTTACTGCATCTGCTTAGGAATTTGAATGTATATAATTTTTTGGATGTATATAATTTTAAATTTATTATTTGAAAGACAGAGCAATATAGAAAAAATAAGCATGAGTAAAAGGGAAGGAGAGAGAGAGAAAATATTGCCATCTATTTCTTTACTCTCAAAACAGCCACAACAGCCAGGGCTGGGCCCATCCAAAGCCAAGAATCTGGGACATAACCCATGCCTGCCATGTGGGCAGTAGGGACCCACCATAGGCCCTCATTTTCTGCGTCCCAGGGCAGGCATTAGCAGGAAACTGAATGGGTGACGGAATCAGAACTGACACCAGGCACTCATACTTGAGAGTGTCCCAAGTAGCTACTTCATCCACTGCCCTGGAAATTTAAACTGCATCTTTTCCCAACTTCCCACCTGCCTACTGAATCAGCCTGCCAGTGGATCTACTTAGAGGGAGACAGAGAAGCACAGACTTGAGAATCAGCTCCTCATAATTTAAGTTGTAATGAAGCCATTATCCAATTTGCTTTAGAACCATCAAATTCTCTGATATTTGCCTTTAAAATGTCACTTTTAAGCAAGTATATTATAAAAGAATATTATCTTATATTAAATGCATCTTATTTTTATAGTAAGTAGCAATGCTTTCTAACACGTTTGGGGATACTTCCCAGCACTCAGTTTGGGTTGTAGGCATCCCAAGTGGTAAGTGAAACCTCCGCACCCAAATGCCAACCCTTTGGCTTTTTCTGACCCAACAGTTCATAGTCTGATAAAAGGAAGTAGTACCTCCTTTCCAAGCTGCCTGTGTGTCATGAACTTGACACTCAAAAATGTAGTCATGAAGTGTTTAGGACAAAGAAAATAAAACTCTCATCCTTAAGGAAGGAGCTCTTTGACTTGCAGAGTCCTTGTAAGTTTTTTTGGCTGGTTGGAAAAGTGCATGTGCAGATGCAGTTGCTGGTAAGCGTGCTGGGTGCAAACTGAGAGCAGACGGCTCCCTCCCTCCCTCCCCCTGTATCACCAGCCAGCAGGAGGGTTAGTTCCTCTTGCTTATTGTGGGGACATTTCTAAGTATCTATCCCCACTGAGGATAAATGAGTAGCTCAACAACACTTCCTGTGAGGATGCTGCAGATAAACCAGGGAAAGATTGAATGCAGAACTAAGTTTATTTTGGTGAAAAACATTTTGAAATCCATACATAGCTTTTTTCCAAAATAAGCATTTTCCCTGGATTTGCTGGTGTTCCCTCCTGTTTTACAGGCTACTTATTCTTGCCCTCAGGTGTTCAATTAGTCTACCCAAACCACACAGCATTCATGTTGTCAGCAGGGATGTTCAGCACACAGTTCCAGGACAAGGCTCTGTCACTTGTTGGCTGTGAAACTTGAGGTAATTAACATGAGCTTTTGAGCATAGGTTTTATAATCTGCAACGTAGAATGTAGTCATGGTAGCACTCTCAGAAGACCCTGAGCAGACTCTTGAAGTCAGCCTTAGTTCTATCGTTACGGCCTTTAGGCAAATGAACACTTTGTATTTGGCTCTTGTTCTTGGCTTTTTGGTTTTCAGTCTTTTGACTTTACTTTGCGATGTTTAATGTATTTCCTTAGTCATTTACAAATCACTCTTGGTTACCTTCCCCCATCCTAAATTGTCTCTATGAGAAGTTATTTTCACTAATATTAAATTTGTTCCTTCCTTAATGGGCTTTAGAATTGAAGTTAAATTACTTTAAATGAATTTTGCCAAATCATGCATAAATGTGTGTTCTTATAGCTGCACTTCCAGACTGAGATAGAAAGTTTATGTGAGAGAAATCAATTATTTTATATATTAGCTTCTCAGTGCTTAATGTCCAATATAAAATATAACTGTAAAGAAATAAAGGGATTTGTGTTTTGCTGACACACTAACTCCAACATCGATTTGAAAAAGAACATTAGGGAAATTTTGCTCAAATAATAACTGATGTCTGTGGAAACTACTGTGAGAGGTTTGTAAAACATACAGGTCTTTCATTTGGGTGTGTGCACTTGTACATATGTGTGGGTGTGTGGGGGTGTGTTTGTATGCACCCTTGGTAATTAATGGGATTTTCATTTGCATGACAGTTGAGGAAGAGCATACACACACACACATATGCGGAGATACTTCCCCAAACCTACAGAACATCTGAATTAAAACATCAGCTATTTCTGTGTAAAAATTTGGGAAATGCATGCTGTTTTCTCATAACCTGCATTTCCATAAACTTGTTGAAGACTCCTCAAATGTCTTTCAATTTCAAATATATATAAAATTGCCAAAAAAAAAAAATACTGTGCTTTCATTTCCTTTTGGTGAGCTGAATTAAAGGTGATCAGAAGTCAACATACATCCTGGAAGTAAAGACACGCTGAGTTCAAATATAAGGGAAGAGTCAAAAGGAGGAAGGGGAAGAAAAGCTGGAGAAGAAGAGGGTGGTAGAGGAGTGGGGGGAGGCCCGGGGAAGGAGGACTGGCACCAACCTCAAGCCACAAGCGAGCTCTCGCCTGCTGTGTGTGAGCGGTCTGCCTCCTCGGGCCTCCTGACCGCAGGTAGGGCCTCGGGAGCTGGCAGCCAGGCGCCTTGCTAACTGACTGTATGCACGCTGAAAACCAGGAGAGCATATGTGGATCATTTCTCAGCTTTCCCTGCAGCTTTTTTTTGGCAGCTCGGGCACACACACCTTCATGGAGATATTCTTACTCCTCAGGATTATTTCTGATCATTTGCATTTTTAAATCTCTGTGCCTTTTCCTAAAGAGGTTTAATTTCTAATTCTACATGATGGTCTCTAATACAGAAAAAAAAAAAAAACCCCTCCGCTCCTCTCCTCCTGGGAGCTGCAGTTTTTACGTCCTGGCAGTTTCACGCCTTTGTGTGCAACAAGAGGAAACTTACTCCAGACTTCAGTAGTTAAAGAACTGGAATGAAGGTCCACATTTTTTTTCTTGTCCAATGGTGAATGTCTTTCCCATTCTTATTCCAGCAATGTGTGGTTATGTGCATACATTAATTAGGACATCCATATCTACCTCCAACAAAACAAATATGAAATTGGATAAAATTTTATATTAGTTCAAATAAGCCATATGACATATAAAAAGAACATCTGTCATGGATCAGGAAATCAGGATTCGTGTGCCGGGTTGGCACAGAACTTCCTGTCATCTTGCAGTGCTTCCTTCTCCACAAAGGAAAAGGCCTCGGAGGAGCAGAATGAGCTGAGCGTTCATCTCCTCTAGTTAAACAATTTGCTTTTCATTGTGCTAAATGTTGAAACATGAACCATCACCAACATTTCCTCTAACTCTGCTCATTGTTAACTCTATGAGGGATCTTCAAAAAGCTTGTGGAATATGAACTAAAACTCCACTGAAAATGTTCCTTTCATGAACACCTGGAAGATCTCTTGAGGAACTCCCTGCCTCTGGTCTGGTTCAACCCTGAGTGCTGCAGGCATTCGGGAGGCCAGTCAGTGAATGGAAGACCTCTCTGTCAAACTGTCTCTCTGCCTTTCAAACAAATAAAACTTAAAAAACTTAAAACGTCATTTAAAATTAATTAGATTTGAAAGCACAATGCTTGATACACATACAAACGTTTATTGGAAAGGCAGAGATACACAGAGAAGGAGAAACAGAACGAGATCTTCCATTTGCTGATTCATTCTCCTATATACTGTACATATTTGTATCATACAGGTACATGTGTCATATATGTATACATATTTGCATTTTATATATGTGTATGTTTAAAGGTGGCTTATCTTCTCACCTTATTTTTATATCTTTTAATATTTCTGTATCCTCCAATATGCTATTAACTCACTTGTGTCAGCTTATACCATGGCTCATTACATCTGGCATTAGTTTCTATGAGACATAATCAAGAGTTGGGAGGTGCCCTTTTAAAAGATAAAGAGTGTGTAATTGCAGACTCTTTTCTGTAGACTATATTGAAGTCACATGACATTCTAAAACATGCAATAACGAAATCTGTGCTGCAAGGAATAAAAAAAGCTTTTCAATAAATCTTTGTCAAGACCTCTATACAAACACAGGTCTAATTCTATATATTCATGGTCTTTTTCAAGGAAGAGAGAAATATGATAAACCCGAGAAGGAACATTTGATAGATACTTGAATCATCAGCAAGCATAAATTAATATTAACAAATCTACTTGGTTGGTTCAATTACAGGGTGATTTTTGTCACAATTCCCTTCAGGAAGCAAATTTTGCTTCATGTCTCTAAAAGACTCTTCTATTCTCTGAAGGCAATTGCTATCCTGCTAACTTAGAATATCAAAGAGCTTTATATTAGCTGTCCTCAAATGAAGATCATTTTGAAGACAGCTGCACAAGCTCAGTGAATTAACCACAGTGAACCTGAGATGTATAAGGAACCTCATTAAGTTAGGTGGTGGATAAGGGATTATAATCAAGGCATACTCGAAGCAGAGATAATGATTCAAAGGCTTCAAGTAACTGAAGACCATGCCAAGTCCAAGCGACAAATTACTGATTCCCCTCCTCAACCCTTAAATTTTGGCTGTCTCTTTCTGCATCAGAGACTGCTTTGTACATAACAAGTCAAGGATCAAAGAACAATTAATGAGTGAGTCTGTAGGCAATCTAATCAGGAGAAATGAAGACGGCAAATTTGCTTTTAAATCAGGCCCAAGGCCAAAATTCCAAGTCAGGTTCACACCTGTGATTCAAAGGCCGTAGCAATTGATTTTGATGTTTATAGCACCACAAAGCAAAGAACTCACAGCTGAGAGTTTGTGTTGTTGAAATTCACCTTTCCTTAGATTTCCAGAACTTTGACGCTCTGGTTTGATGTACTAAATCACTTAGACTGCTAAGTAAGTATCAAATTTAGCTAATTTACTTACAATCCCACTATTGCATGTGTGATTGAAAGCTGTTTTTTTTTTTTACCTGAGTCATAGATCATCTATTTGATTTCGGATAAAATAAAAACATTTTTTAAAAAATGATTTCTCAGAAAATCAAGTTGTACTGAAATTAATTTTTCCCTTATGGTCTTTTCTATGCCATAAAATGTTCTAGAGATAATGAATTATGGAGAAACATGGGCATCTTATGGAAAATAAATATGAGATTCCAATTACTTAAACATTGCAATTGAAATTCATTAAGGGAATACATAGTGTGTTGCCAAGAATAAAAGCAAAACACCACTGCTGCTGTTCACTGGCATTCAAAGTTGAAGACATAGAGGAGAAAGTGATGGATGTCACCATGACCAGCCAGGTCCTGCAGCAGACACATATCCCACTGGTACAGACCAGAGACTGTGGAGGCTCAATATGACACACCATTCTCCCAGTCACAATGTCATAGGAATATAGCAACATCTTGTGGGAAAAGATGAGAGAAAAATTTAGAAATTCAGAACATAAAAATACAATGTTTCAAAATGAATTTTGAAATATACACTCAAAATGTCATAATTAGGAACTTTAAGACATACTTCCCTCTTTTCCGTTCTCTCTCATTTTATTCAGTCCCAGTACATTAACACTCCATTTAAAAAATGTCTTTCCACTATTGGGAATATATCCGAAGAAAGTGAAACTTACATTAAAGAAAGTGGCCTGCAACTCAACATTCATAGCATCACAAATCACAATGGCAAAAGCATGGAATCAACCCAAATATTGGTCAACAGAGAAAAAGATAACAAGATTATGAGACATCCACTCAGTGGAATACTACTCAGCCATAAAGAGGAGTGGAATACTGCCATTTGCAACAAAATGGTTCCAGCTAGAAAGTACTATAGATGAACTGTGCAATACACATGAACTGTGCAAAACTTATGAATACATCTCTACAACATTAGGTTTTCTACCTGTGTCTGTATTTATCATGTCATGATACATTTAAATATTAGAACGTTAAACTTTTAACATGCACTAAGAAACTATACTGTTGGTATATGGTATACAGCATGGGAGAAAATTGCAGGAAGAGAAAATAGGGAGGGAGGAAGGAGAAAGGTAGGGGTGAATCCCTAAAACTACAAAACTGCATTGTGGAAAATAATTTCAGTGAGGCTCACAGACCATTAACTTCCTAACTTCCATTCTCATCCTGCTCTGTTCTTTTACCAACCCAATCCTGCTCCCCTCCTCTCCTTCTGTTTTGGTCACCAGGGCTGCGGTTACAGTTCCCATTGGCTTACAAAACAGGCATGCATTTCTCACTGTTCAGGAGGCTGAGAAGCCCAGGGTCACAGTGGAGAGTGAGTGTTCTGCTTGACCTTCCTGGAGCACAGCTGCCATCTTCTCATGGTGTTCTCTCTCAGGAGAGAACAGAGAGGAAGCAGGCTCTCATGTCACTTCAGGGCACAAGCCAAACACGACGACTCCATCCCCACCCTCCATTCCTACCTCCTCAGCGTTCCATCTCCATGCTGTGGGGATCAGAGTTTCAAGAAACGGATTTTGATGGGGCATAAATATTCAGTCCATGGCACTCTTCACAGTTCACACACTTATCTTGCAAGTCTGTAGTTGGGACAAGTGTTTTGGCACAAAAGTTAAGATTCTGCTTGGGGATCCTCCATACCACCGCAGGATGCCTAGGTTTTGATCCTCATTCCAACCTCCTGCGAACTGTACCTCTGGAAGGAATTAGGTGACAACTCGAGTGGTTGTACCCCTGCCTGCCAGCCATGTGGGAGATCTACATCGACTGCCAATTTCCAAATCTAGCTGCTATGTCAGAAAATTATATAAAGGCAGGTGAACATGAACATTCCTGAGATGAACTTGATAAACTCCCCCTGCCGTATTGAATCAGAAACCCATTCCTGAGATAACTATTGTTTTACTGCGCAGATAATAGCACCAACCCATCCTTGAGAGTGGAACCCCTATGCCTCAGTCACATCTTAAATTTTCTACTACTTAATAATGTCCCAAGGCAACTGGCGCTCTACATCAATGCTAGAGGAGGATCTTAACCGCAGCCTTGACACAGATTCTTCTCAGAACATTTCTTTTTCCCTGACACATTTAAAGGAATTAAAAGAGCCTTTGAAGAAATTATCTGGAGACCTCTCCACTAGAAGCGGTAGCTGTTGTTTCATTTATCAATCTGAGATAAATCCCAAAAGAACAAAAATAAATAATCAAAAGTTACATATTAACCCCTATATTAACCCCTAGAAGCATGTAATAAAAATAATCATAAAAGATTGCATATAAAACTGAAACCTATCAAGATTATTCTTGAGCATAAACTCAAGAGTATAACTTTGACATTTAAAGGGTTTGAAAAACTCTCCTGAGACCAATCTGATAACTAAGGCATTTGCCTTAGGAACTTACATTTTCAAATAAACTAAATATCTTATGAAACACTGTGCAAAAAAAAAATATGTTTAAGCTAATTCAGAATCCTTGAATCCAGTTCTTGGTATTTTAAAAAATAATTGCCAAACATTTGTCTTTCACTTTTTTTTTCTTAGTGGTGTAGTCAAAGATGGAGTATAAGAAGGTAACAGAAATAGAAATGGAAATTTCCTTCTAGAAATTCAGACTTTTCTTCTCAGAATCATTTGTGCCTGCTCTGATGAGTATCTTTTCTCTATCTCCTTCTTAGTGAGAGGCTCTCAGTACAAATAACCCGCTTCTGAAGAAGTAATGTGCGTGAACTATGGAAGAGCTTGCTTTTCATCCATCTGTACTCAATAGTTTCAACAACAAAAGAATTGCTGAATCAGTGTTTATTTAAAATTGTACTTTGCACATTATAGCGTGTCTTATGCGCTCATCAGTACACATTCTACTTACATCCACAGATATACACACCTGCATCAAATGGTGACAAAGAAATTTTTGTTGGTGGTCTCTCTTTTACCTCTCTTCCTTCCTTCCTCCTTCCTTCCCTCCTTCCTTTCCTTCTCTTTCTTTCTTTCTCTTTTCTTTTTTTATTCCTTCCTTCCTTCCTTTCTATCATTATGCAGTCTCTTGATTTTTAATGTATTGAATTAGAATTTACTTATCCACTAGCAAAATCAATTTATAATGATACAGAATTTACAAGACTTTGTCTCTCAAAAAGAAAAAAAATGCTTTTAAAATACAGCTATTTGTAGTCTATTTTAGCTGAGCAAATCCTGCAGTTTGTGGAATAGGCCATTATCCTTATGCATATCAGCAAATTAGGAACTGATGTTCTGGGCTTCAATTTTAGTGAACATAATTCTTCCTTATTCTTTTGCTACTTTTCCAAGAGGTTGGAAAATGTTCTATTTTACTAAACAGAACTGTATGTAGTATTTTATAGGTAGATTTGGAATATCTGCTTGATTCTAAACAATACACACAGAGTAACCAAAACATTTATGCTATCCAGATTTGTCAAAAATGATCATTTAGAGGAAACATTTATACAGAAAAAAATTGGGTGGCCAACAGAATTACAGAATTTTCTGTTTCCTAGCAAGCATTATATTCACTTGCCCTCATGTTGTTAGTGTTTAAAAAGAGTCTCAAGGAAAACCACAAAGGCTGCAGTGTTCCATGAGGTTCAGATTACATCAAGGCTCATAAATTTAGCCTGCTTCTTCAGAAAGAAAAGAACTGAGAGAAAACTGGCCAGTTCAAACCAACACCAGCTAGTAGTGTAACTGGTAATTGGAGGAACCTGCAAGACCTGCCCCAGCACACGGAGAAGCAAAGGCCTGGACTCAAGCAACAGGACACCATCGTCAGCAGCGCTGACATGGCAGTCATTCTGCAGAAAGGTGCTACTGTCTCTGCTGTTCTGAATGGAATTAGCAAATACTTATGGTGAAACTTTCTATGCTGGGGTGAGCAATATATTTATAGAAGGAAGTTGGCAAGTATGTGAGGAAAAGCATTCCATTGCACATTCATTAGTCACAGTTTATTACTCTGTTCCAAATTATGGCTTAGTGAGATCATTTCTCTGCTTGAAAATCTGCTTTGGGATCCTGCACTCATGTGGGAGACCTGGAGGACCTTCCTGGCTCCTGGCTTACGGTCGGTGCAGCACCGGTCGTTATGGTCACTTGGGGAGTAACTCAATGGACAGAAGATCTTCCTCTCTATCTCTCTTCCTCTGTGTATGTCTGACTTTGTAATAAAAATAAATAAATATCAAAAAAAATTAAAAACCCCACACACACTCACACTCTTATGAATCAAAAACTAGAGTCTGGCCCAGAGTAGTAGTCTAGTGGCTAAAGTCCTCTCCTTGCACCCTCCAGGACCCCATATGGGTGCTGGCTTGTGTCCCAACTGCTCCACTTCCCATCCAGCTACCTGCTGGTGCCTGGAAAAGCAGTACAGGATGGCCCAAAGCCTTGGGACCTTGAACTAGTGTGGGAGACCTGGAAGAGATTCCTGACTCCCGGGTTCAAGTCGGCTTAGCTACTTGGTGAGTGAGATGGAAGAATTTGGTGAGCAGATGGAAGAACTTCCTCTCCTTTTCTCCTTCACGCTGTAAATCTTTCTAATTAAAACAAAACAAACAAGCAAAAACTAGTGTCCAATTTGACACAAGACAGATCTTTTGGAACAATTATTCTGTTTTCGGAGGCGTGCACACACACACAGGCAGAACAGTGAAAAAAGTTAAGAATCGATAAGAGAAATTTGTTAAGCCTGCTGGGAAAGAGACCCAGGTGGTGGCTTGGAGTATTTACCAACAAAGATCAAAACATCACTTTGTTTTATAAAAAGAATAAAGATTCTAACCTATCCTTGGATACAGCTACCCCAAACAATAAAAATTTAACCATAAAATTAAAGTTCAGGAGTTTTGCCATAGCAGTTATGAAATCAACTGGGATAGCCACAGCTAAATTCTATCCCTCTCTCCTCCCTGTTCTCATAATTTTCAACTGTTTTGTAGAATATAATTTTGGGGTTTCTATTGTGTGACAGTCACTGCAATTACAGCTTCAGTCTTCTATATGGAGATTAATAAAGAAAAATGTCAACAACGACATTAATCACAGTAAATAGGCACCATATAATAAACGAGAGATGATGATGCAATGGGGAATGGATGGGAAAAGCAGGAAAAAGGGTTGTGTGAGCTGGACAGGGGGTACGTTCTGATGTTAGAAGCAGTTCTGTTCAAAAAGATATCTGTAACCAAAGGGAGCCCATCACAGGGACATCTCAGCAAAAACTTCCCTAGTGAACACGTTATGCAAAAAGAGACCTGGTCCCTTCCAAATTTCCAAAGAATTGAGCTGGCAAGGGGAAAGTGAGGCACGGAGGAAATGTCTAAAGAATGTTACTGCCGGTGCCCTAGACTACGCACTGTGAAGCTGTAAATCAGTTTTGAAGTCAGTAGGAAGCCAGGAGTGCATTTCCAGCAGCATTATCACAAGTCTACATGATGGCACTTATGGTTGCGTGCAGAATTTCTCCTCTCACTAAAGACCACGAATCAACAATTCTTTATGCAGATATCCATGCTCAACTCATTCCCAATTGCTATCAAGTCAGTCTCCATACAGTCAACTCAGAAAGCAACGTAATGCTGTTCTTCACATCATTGCAGCAGCACAGAAGTATCTTTGAAAGCTCAGGCTAGGATTTCATTAATAGAAAAAATACTATTGAATGTGGATTAAGTCACCAGTTACAATGCCAGCATCCCATATCAGAGTGCCCATTCAGTTACCGCCTGCTGCTGGAAAGGCACCAAAATGGCTAAGTACATGAGCTTCTGCAACCTATGCAGGAGACCAGGATGGGGCGCCTGGCTAATAGCCTTGGCCTGGCCCAGATCTGGCTTTCTCTGCATTCTGATGAATGTAAAATTAGACTTCCATTTTAAACTTTTAGATATTTAATACAATTCTTTTTGTTGATGATTAACAATCAGCTAAAGCATTTCTTTCAACATTCTCGTTTCTCTATGAAAACATTTGCATGTCAAGGAGGTTGAAGGATGCTTCCTATAGCTACTGTATAGTTTTGTTTTGTTCCCTTTTTGTAGCCTTTCAGTACTTTCAATGATTTCATATACATGTTAGTGTATTTAATATTTATATATTTATATTTATCTAATTTATATGTAATATATACACATATATAATGCGACATCAACTAAGATATGGCAACATATTACTAAGTCACTCTATCAAATCTACATAATATAACTGTTCAATATCATGGCAAAAATTTACATTTTAACAAACTCTTACATGACTCTGAAGTTCTTTTAAATATTAAATTTTGGAATCTTCAAATAGATTAAGATAAGCACTGTTTCAGTTCCTGTTTTATCTTTGAGAAATAAAAAATAAGAGATAAAGTAAATTGTCCTAGAGGAAATAGCTAATAAGTAAATGAAAATATTCGAGACTCAAATACAGATCTTTTGTGCTTTTAACCATTATTCTAAAATATTCTATGACTGATATTCTATGACTGATAGAGAACATCAAGAATATTATCAAAACTAGTGCCAAAGTATGAAGTATATAAAAAGTGATTCAAAATCATATATTAAAAAATAACTCAAGCTATTTTGCTACATATGAATATCTAATAGTTAAAAATCACTTTTTGTAGCCACCATACCAAGTTACAACTTTGATAATTGTCAAACAAAATTATGCAGCAGGGATAGTACAAATAGAAATAAAACTCCCATACAATTCAGGCCACTTCTCTTTCCTTCTACTTTTACTAACTACAGCCAACATGGATGATACATGTCAAGTATCTGGACAAAACTCTACACACAGGCAGATCAAATAAATCTCAGAGAGAGCAGTCCAGGAAAACGGCACTGAGACCTGAGGTCTGACAACTTGGGAGTCAATCATTGACTTCACAAGATTCTCGCATCTTTGCCAAGATGAGAGTATCTCTACACTAGTGGTGGCAAATCCAACCCCTACATCACCAACACTTTACAGTTCACTCATCAAAAGGAAAAAGTAGTCCAAACATTGACAGCCTCTCACTAGAGGATGTGGAACTCATTAGGAATTACGTGGAAGAAGTTTCTGGGATGATGACAATATTCCTCAGTTTAGTAGGAATTTGGGCTTCATAGTTCACAAATTTTAAAATGGGTACTTAAGACGTATACACTGAATTATACAATAATATCATTGAAAAACTATAAACAAGACTGAACTTTAGTTAATAAATTTCAATTTATTTAATAGTAAGGATAAACAAGTCTCATTTTATATGAAAGATGGCTAAATTAAGGCGGATTAAAGGAGAAATAAAAAAAACAGTGTACAAGTATGTAAAAAATAGTAAGACAATAATAAAATAATTTAGCTACTGAGTATGTAAATGTTGAACAAAAATAGATAGCAGTCTTTCAGTTTTGATTCATGAAGATATTAATAAACAAAATAAAAATAGAGTGATTTGTGTTATCTAAAACACATTCACTCAACAATTCTGAGTACTTGATATACGGATCAAGTACTGTGTAAGGTGCTGGCACTACAGTTGTGAATAAAAAAGACAAAAATCTTTCCTTGGATTGAATATTAACTAGACACAACTGTAAGTCATATGTCTGGTGGTGATAAATTCTAATAGAAAACATACTTCAGAATAAGCATGAGTTAAGATAATAAAATCATTACTTAGATGCTATAAACAGGAAAAGAATCTCTAATAAGATCATACTCTAGTGGGAATCTGAATGAAGTAAGGAGTAACACTGGGCGTAACAACATTCCATAGGGGAAACAAGAAATGCACACACAGAAACTAAAGAGTGAGCTCCCATTTGCTAATTCATTCTTTGATGTCTATAGTGACCAGCACAGGGCAAAGGTGTACCTGGAAGCAGGCAACTCAGTCAAGGTCTTCTTCCCTAACTGTTCATAATGGCCAATACAGAATGATCGTGTACTTGGAACAGCCAACACAGGATGAAGGGGTACCTGGACCATGGAATGGCCAACAAACACAGAGTGACAGTGTACCTGAAATGGCCAGCACAGGGTGAAAGGGTACCTGGAATGGTCACCACAGGACAAAGGGGCACCTGAAATGGGCAACACAGGACTTGGGGATATCTGGAATGGCCAACACAGGGCAATGGTGTACCTGGAATGGCCAACAAAAGGCTAAGGTGTTCCTGGAAGCAAGCAACTCAGTCCATGTGTCAGACATGACCCACAGGACTCCACTACTGCGTCCCAGGGTCTCTAATTAGCAGAAAGTATGTGTTCGAAGCTGGAGCAGAATACTAAACATAACTACCCTAGCAAGAGAAACAAGTGCCTTAACCAGAATTTTAACTGCTAGATAAATGTTTATCCCTGGGGTACCTGTATGAAATTTCATATTTTAAAAATTTAATAATTCTTATGGGAGGGGTGGGGGGAATACCAATGCCTATAAAACTGTATCACATAATACAATGTTATTAACAATAAAAAAGGGCAAAAAAATTAATAATTCATTAGAATCATGTAAACATCAGGAATTTAAGCTTCGTTTCATATTTATACAACTATGGAAGAATTGGAACCAAATAAAGAGAAGTCTGGATTTTATAGCTATCCTCCTATAGATATGCCTGCAAGTGTCTGTCTTCTGAGATGATTTAACAAGATTCTATGGACTGAGTGGCTTAAACAGCATCAATATGTTCTGTAGTAGTTGTGGAGCCTGGGTAGCTGTGATGATGTTTTTAGTACCATTTGGTTCTAGTGAGCGCTTTCTGTTTTTCAGAAAGACACATTGCTGCTGGATCCTCACAAGGTAGAAATGTTTAGCAAAGTGTCCAGTGTCATTTACTCTATGTACAGTAGTCCATCACAGGAGACTCGCCCTCAAGAATTCTCCAAAGCTGCTTTCCTTCCCCAGCGCTGCACCTGCAAGTGCTATCATTGAGGGAGGTTGGTGGGGAGAGAACCTCAACACACAAACTTTCACAACACAATTACATGCATATTTAAAACACCGGAATAACGTATTCCAGAGCAAATTGCAACTGAAAATGGCATCTACTCCTGAAGGGACATTCCTTTATTTCTTCAATTTTAATGTTACTAAATTAAAAAGGAATGGGTCATATATTTAGAAAATAGAAGGTAAGAAATAAAGAACTCCACCATAATAAGGAAAAGAATCAATATTTACCAGTGAGAAGCTGTACATGAACTGTTTCTTACATGTTTACAGCAAAATATTTTCAGTAAAAACGACCAACACCACCATGAGTCTCAGGACCCCTGCTATTTATTATGTCTATTCTGGAAATATGTGAATTGCACTAATGATTTACTTGAAAATGAACTGGTGTCAATTTTGTGTGATAAAAATAAGTAAATTTAATTCATTTATACCAATATTCCCTGCAGAATGTTTACATATATAGTTATATATAACCATATCATATATAATTAAAACTATATATATATATATATATAATCTGCAAATGGAGCCTAGAAAGTCATAATTAAATAAGAGAAACCGAAATTATAGGAAATAATTACAGAGAGACACAGAGGAAATAACACATTTGCAAAATATCTTCCACAGCAGTAAACATGCAAAGAAGATCTTTTTTTTAATAAAGATGGCTAAATAATATGCCTATGAATAATATACATTTATGCATCACCTATTGCTATACAAACTCATTATGCTGGCTTCTTCTGCCTGTGTAAGAAAATTAACAAATTGCAGTCCTTGAGTGTCACTTTATTTTGGCACTTTCAAAGAGAGAATTAGTGACTCCGTGAAAAGAAAAAAGATAAAAAGTTACTGTGGTTTCAAATAGAACGATAAAGAAACACAGGGAACAAACCTGTACCCTTAGACTTGAAAGCCCACAAACCAGAGCACAAAATGATCGAGGCATTTAAGTCATACTCGGTTTTCAATACACTCTTAGGTGTTGGCCTGAAAACGGAGCTAGCTAGCTTCACGTTTAACTCCTACCAAATGTCATGTGGTTCAGGAAACTTGGATTTCTGCAGATCTGTAGTGTTGCTGACTTCACTGATTAATGATTTAAAACCTTCTGCAAACCCCTGCCAAGGCAGCCCTGCTCAACACCATGAGAATTCTCACAGCCTTGAGTTTCTGCCGAGGGTGACAGCGAGTGCACAGTGGCTGCTGGCTTCCCCAGCCTCTCAGGGATGCACTCCTTTCTTCTCAGAACCCTGAGGGGATCAGCATGGCTAAACGGCTTGTGGGCAGCAGAACTGGGCATAGGGCGAGGGACTCACAGCAACCAGATTTTGTAACTGAAAGGGCCAAATTTCTGCTAACTACCTTGCATACTTCCTTGAATGACTGAGCTGTAAGCTTCACAGGATGCATCACTTCCAGACCCCTTGAGGAACTCAGCATTCTGCATCTCAACCCAGCTCCCCTTAATCAGCACCCACTGCACTCTGCTGCCTCTGCAGGTCATGCAGGAGTAACCGCACCTTGACAATGTCTTGGCTCAACTGCACTATACAAAGATACTTCAAGAAGTCCAGGGAAATAGCAGGTCCTGTGTTGCCAGCATTCCATGTAGGTGCAGCGTCCCGGCTGCTCCACTTCCTACCCCGCTCCCTGCTGGTACACCTGCGATTTCACAGAGTAAGGTTCAAGTGCTTGTGCCCTTGCACATGTTCGGGGTTTGGGTGACCCAGAAGAAGATACTGGCTCCTGGCTTCAGATTGACCCAGCTATGCCCATTCTCTCATGTGGGGACTGAATCAGCAGGTGGAGCAGCAGATGGTTCTGTATTTCAAATAAGTATATATAATAATGTTTATTTTTTAAACAAAAAATATGTGGAGCCTTTGGAGAAGTTATCATATTATCAAACATTTATCTTTGTAAAATAAACCATTCCCAAAAAGAAAACTATCATGTTTTTCTCTGGTATGTAATAATTAATATAGAATACCCACAATGTATAGGAACAAAATGGACATCTTGTGATTTTTTTTTTTAGCCCTTGTTTATACTGCTTTCAACTTTGGCCTTCCTACTTTTTACTTGTTTCATATTTGGGTTAATGATGCATTAAGCCTATGATTATAGAATGAATTATATTTTTGCATAAACAAAAGGAAAAAAAAGGAAGGCAGCATGGATGGGGATTTAGGGAGGTAGGGAGAGAAATACGGCTCTCAGATTTGTACCTATGAGATACATGAAATCTGCTCTCTTTATATTAGTAGAAAGTTTTAAAGCAAGTTGTGTTCTCAGTAGCTGAGCAGCCACCTCACGAGCTGGTGCCAATGTGGGAAACCAGCATCACAGGCAATGGCTTCACTGGCTATTCCAAAATATGAGACCCAAACATTTTGTTTGACCAATAAGACTTGAAATAATGCAAGCTCCTCCAAATGAAACATTCATCATGAATTGCAGTTATCAACTGAATGTATGCTACTGACACAAGGCAGTGCCGATTGAGCTACAAGACAAAAATATTCATTATCATTAAATCAAAGTTAATTATTCTCAAATTATGCAGAATCTCAATTACCAAAATTTTCAAGGCTATAATCCTCATGTTTAGTATGATTTATTTCTCTGGATTACTAACCAACAATTAGTCTAAGCACTGACAATAACCAAAAACGTAAAAAGTCACCAAAAATAAAGACAAAATTAATCAAATGTGGATTTAAGAATTGCCAAGCATAAAATATCTATAATTCACAAGTTTTAGTCTACTCTAAAAGTATTTAGATGTAATAGATTATGTATATTTAAATGTTGATTATTAATATGTTACAGTAAATTATTTGAAGATTTAAATTGGAAAGTCTCTTTTTTTTAAAACTTTATATAAAATCCTCTGACATCCAAAAAGTTAAAATTATTTTTTGTATTTGCAACATCAATGATACAGCAGCATGTAACTTTCTAGATAGGTGATAATAGCATTTACTGTAGAAGAGTGAAGCTGGATCAGAAATACGAAATGTGAAGATGGAAATATTAACAGCTACAACACCCTTTGGAATCTGCAGATTGTTCATTGTCTTCTGCAGTGCTAACTCAAAGGGCTGACACAGTCTAATTATTTTAAGACAAAGAATTGAAGCAGAAAGGTGGTAACCAACCAGACCAAAGACATGTAAGAAATCAGTGACAGTATTTGAACTGGGAGCCTGGTTCTAGTCATGTAAACTCCCACCCACTGTACTTTATGCAGGGTAAGTGGGCTAAGTCTTACACAGATATATTGCCTCAGACTTTTCAGTGATGCCTGGTCTTCATTAACCAGTTTTAAATAAAGATTCTGTTGCTTTAATGGACAAACATTTGTTCCTCAATGAAAACTAGGCCTAACCCTGAGATTCCCTCCCTGTCATCACAGAATACAGTTTGAGTAAGAATCCCATCAGTTAATCAAAAATCCCCCATCTGGGCAACTAAGACAGCTTACCACCCTGGCTTGCCTTCAGTCACAACCCTATGAAGTCAGGTTAGACCTGAAACCCACATTGCTCAGATATCATCCTAGTAATTTCTGTATGTGATCCTTATCCTGATCCAAATTAGAAAGGCTTACTTCTTCTTAGAGTGGAAGTTGGGATCAATCACTCCCACCCTGTTTAAGACTGTCATATGGGTCCCCTGCACCCATTACTAACAGCTCCCTTTAATAAAATCTGCCTTTTCACATTCAAAAAGTATACTGAATACATCTGGTCCTTCATATACCACAAAAGACTGCTAAATAACACAGAGAGCTATCATCTTGGCTGTCTCTAATTTCTTTTTTGCATTCTTTCTTGAATTCATTGAATTATCTCATGTCATTACTCCACCAAAAGGAGTGTTGATGTTGACAAATCCACTGTAAGTCAGTAGGAGCATTATAGCACCGCACTCCTGGACCTTTATCTCACAAAATTGAGTAAAGTTACATAAACACATGTATTTACATATTAAAAATCATGATAACCCCAAAACTGGAAACAGCCCAGAGGTCCTGGGATAATTGGTTAAACAAATTATAAAACATCCATGCCAGGGAATGCTGTTCAATAATAAAGAACTACTGACACAAACAGCAAGCTGGATGACTCCTGGGAATATTGAGTAAATAAAACACTCCCAAAGGCTGTATAATGTGTGATCCACTTCACAAAACTGACTTATCAGTCCAGTTTGAAAAGGAGGAGTACTCGGGTTGGGATGGCGAAGTGATAATGTTATTTTTTAGAAGTTGCATCAGGAGTCCTTGTGGAAAGGAATATGTTCCGTATCCCAAGAGAATCAATCTGTGTCGATATCCTGATTGTGTCATACCAGTTACACAAAATGCTACCATTGAGGAACATGTGTAAAATGTCCTTATCATTTCTTTTTATCTCTGAATGTATAATTATCATAAGTTAAAAAAACAAAGGATGTGTGTTGTGTCAGAGAGATACCTTGGGGCCAGCATTGTGGCACAGTTTATGTCTGCCTTGGATGCTGCCTTCTAGCCTCAGAGCATTGGTTATGTTCTGGCTGCTCCACTTCTGATCCAGCTCCCTACTGAAGCACCTAGGAAAGCAGTGGGAGATGGCCCAGGTGCTTGAGCCCCTGCCACCCTTGACAGAGATCAAGATTGAATTCCTGCCTCCTGGCTTTAGCATGGCCCAGTCCCTGCCATTGCAGCCCTGTGGGCAATGAAGCAGCAGGTAGAAGATCTAGTTCTCCTTGTCTCTCCTTCTTTACGTGACAGTCTGCCTTTCAAATAAATAATAAATATTTTTTTAAAAATAGAGACAATCCAAATTTTACGCTGGATTTTATATTTTGCCCTTTTAAGGAGAAAACCTCAATAAAGCCTCCCGAATGGTATGGTAACATGTTGTTGCTTCTGTTTACAAAAATAAGCAAACCAATTTTATGCATCTGCAAGGTCAGCTCTCCTTCTCCAAAAGGTATACAATAATCTGTGTTTCAATGCTTAAAAGGAGAAATCTATCAGCCAGGTAGTACAGAAGGCTTAGCTCCAGCAATTGCATAAGCAATTATCTTTACAAATGCTTTCACCATCTGGGAGAGAAGCAAAAAGAACATTCAGCTTGAGCTATAAGACATCCAAAGGTCCCATGAACTGAAGACGGAAGCTGTTTTATTGGGGGTTATCAGTGTTGTCATTTGCTTTAGGAGTTCATTTTTCTTTGTTTCTTGATGTTTTTCCTTGGACTTTGCTTATACGACAAAATCTGCCCCTCTAAGAGATAGCCAACACCTAGAGATATAAAAGGGTCCTATTAAATATATCTTTCATTTGCAAACCAAAGGTAGACCTTGGTCCCTAACTACTTTCCTCAGCTAAATCTTCTACTGCACCCCCTATACTACCCAAGAACAATTAGAAACAGCCATCCCCTCCTATAGCATGGCAAAATTATTCCAAGGGCCAATCATAGCCTGATACCCACCTAGCCCATCTACTGGAAATATCAATGAAGATGCATTCTCTTCCCCCTCCCTCCACATCTGAGCCCTCCCCCAAGGACCCTGCTGTCTATGTCATGCCTTCTGCTTCCAGAAATGCTTGAATATAATTTTTTTAATTCATGTAAAGTTACGTCTCTGCTCACATCTTCCAAATGTGATTGAAGCAAATCCTAGGAACATTTTAAGGCAACTGAACAAAAATGTTGTTCCGTAAAGTGATATACATCAAACTATCAAGTTGGTCTTTTTTGGAAGACAAGCCCAGGAAACGGTGTTTAGGAATATCAGTATATTATGGATGCCAATTTAATCCCAGGGGATGCTATCTAATGGGAAGAGACCGAAAGCAGTAGCAGACAGATTCGAAACCAAGACTCTACGTGGGTGGGGCCATCCACATGTACCATTTTTATGAAATGAGTAAGTTTATAAAATTTTAGAGAATTAGTGCAAAGGGAGAAAACAGATCTCTCACTCACCAAATTGGTATATTGATCCTCAGGAGCATTAATTACTAAACATAAAAGCAAAGTAAGAGTGAGCATTAGCTTAGCATTTAAGACCTCAGTTACAGCCTGCCTCCCACACTGATGTGCCAGGATACAAGCTATGGCTCCATTCTTGATTCTAACTTTGGGGAAATCTGTACCCCAGGGGCAGCGGCCTGCCATGTGGGAGACCTGGACTGAATTTTGGACTCCAGCTTCTGCTAGTGTTGGTCCAGGTCCTGCTGTTATGAACACTTAGCGGGTGAACCAATGGCAGGGAGCCCATGCTCTCTTTCAAATAAACACACACACAAATAGGCATACAATGAAATCCACAAACTCTTTACAGTAGCATATTGAAAAGAAATACACCTGATATTGGAAAATAGAGAGACAAATACACTAAGATATTAATGGTAAAAAAAACACTATTCCTTCTTTTATCAAATTTTCTTCAAGGCAGTCTTAAAAATCATCTAGTGAGATAAGAAAATAAACAGTATGTGTAAAATATAAATGGAAAAAGATATTTTAAAGTTCAAAAAGAAATGCAACAAAGAGAAGATACAAGAAAAAAGTTACCCATACTCCCTGAAATGGTTATGTAAAAGTCTAATATGAACCAAAGCATATGATTATTTATAATCTTTTCTTCTAAACTCTTCCCCAGTATTGGTACATTTTACTTTTTAAACCAGGTGGCCTTTTGCCATTGAGTGTCTCTTTTCTTATCAAATTGTCCTTGTAATCATGAGACCTAGCAATTACTGCTTTCCGTTTCATGCAGCATATTTATTCGTCAAGCCTTACATAATCAATGTGTTCTACTTATTAGCATTCTTTTCAACTGGCAGACTTGGGTAATGGAAAATCAGTATCCCAAACGCAGTTGCTTCAGACAATGAATGTATCAGGTAGCAAACTGAAACTCAACTGGGCCGCTTTATGTTTGAGAATGAATGACCTCGGGGACAAGGAGTGAAATTGATTTTTCTTGTGCTCATCTCGTAAATACAAAATACCACAAAACAGCAATTCAAAACAGGAGGTGTCATCATCACAGAGCAATGCGTGAACGCCGCACCAGCAGGCTGCCAGCATCTGTGCGGGTGCAGGCTGCCGGCGTCTGTGCGGGTGCAGGCCACACTGTGAACACGCCCAACAGTACAGGTCACACTACCAGAAAAGCAAGCAAAAGTTGTCTCAGAAAATCCCCCCCTCCAGGTAGGGGAGTGTGAATGCATATATATTAAATAGATGTAAATATCTCCACTTAGTCCTCCAAACTATATCTACAGTAGTGGTAAAAGAAAAGCTATAAATATAAATATGGTAGATAGATGTTATTAGGAATGAGTGTAGGGACAATTGCAAAAACATATGACTTCTTAAAACTGATGTTTCAGTTTTCAGAAGTATCCACTTAAAATAAAAAGTTTCTAATTGAAATGAAAATAAACTAAAAGAAACAAGCTTTCTCAATAAAATCCTTTTATTGAAACTGGGATTAAAAATTTAAGTGCAGGGCCCAGTGGGGTAGCCTAGTGGCTAAAGTCCTCACTTGATATGTGCCAGGATCCCTTATGGACACCAATTCTAATACTTGCTGTACCACTTCCCATCCAGCCCCCTGCCTGTAGCCTAGGAAAGCAGGAGAGGATGGACCAAGGTTTTGGAACTCTGCTCTCATGTGGGAGACCTGGAAGAAGCTCCTGGCTCCTGGTTTCGGTTTGGCTCAGCTCTGGCTGTTGAGGCCGCATGCGGGGGGTGAAGCAGCAGATGGAAGATCTTTCTCTCTGTATCTCCTCCTCTCTATCTGCCTTCCAAGTAAGTAAATAAATAAATCTTTAAAAAATTTTAAGTGCAGAGAAGAAATAGCTTATTCAAAGTGTTAAAAATGTAAAACAAAAGGAAAAAAAAAAAAAAAACTGGAGCAAACATTTTGTCCCTTGCTACAAAACAGGATATTTGTATGTGCTTCTGTTTTACCAGAATGATACAGACAGCATTACTCTGTTAGGTTTAAAGACAAACACCTGAGGCCTAAGCCACTCATAAAGCAGATATTGTAAAGTGATTTAAAAACAATAAACCCTACTCTGAGATCAGGAATAGCACCATGGTTTTGTTGTTTGCTACGATCCCTGATTCTCTGGAATTGCAGCATTAGAGTCTACACACGGCCATTCGATACCTCATGAGACCACAATCCTGCTTCAACTGTCATGCTTAACCATTCTTCGGCTGCCCAATTCCTTCATGGAAGTCCAACTCCACGTATGTAACATACTAACTATGTATGACAGCAGCCTGTTTTCTTGCTTTCTCTGCACTCAACTCCACTGCCTGTTTGATGGAACCATCCAGATTTCCTGCACCGGATGACACGTACATGTGCCATGCTTGCTTTTCAAGTCTGGATGGCATCAGACCCGTTGAAATGGCTATAAAAGCAGATATGCAGGCCCCGATTGCACTCATTTAAACCAAACTCACTACGAACAGGGGCTAGGTGAGAGAATTGCTTGAAAGTTCACTTTAGTAAAAATTTTGAACTCCTGTAAGAATGAAGCACAGGGTTTCCAAGTCAAGATGGACTTAGGACAGATTATGAAGACTATACTATTATAATGATATAGGGGAAATTGTGGCGGGGGGGTGGAGAGGAGGGCAGGGAAATCCTGGAGCCTATAGAACTGTATCATGAAATAATAAAAATAAAGACATTTAATATATATAAAAAAGAGTACCTAGGAATCAGTTGAAGTTCTTAACAAAAACAAAAATTCATGGTTTCTCTAAACCTTGGACAAACCCTAGCAATCAGATGTCTTATCAAGCAACCGCACATAATTTTATTGTAGCTAGAAGTGATGTTTGGTTCATAGCTGAGATACACCTTCTTGGGAGCAATCTTAGTGCAAAACTAAAATTAAAAGAAACAAAGAACCAATGGACTGAAATAGGAAGCTACTAGTTTATCATATATTGTAGAGATAATCCTTGTCAGTTCCTCAAGCTGAAAAAAGTTAATAACTTGTTGTAACAGACTACTGTTGTTGAACATGTGAGAAACTGTATGTAAAAATAAATATTTGGTATTATAGAATATCTAAAAATTCTGAATAATGCCTCAGGGCAAATCACTTTTTATAAGTAATTATTTATAATAAAATAGTTGGCATAAATGCAAGTTGAAAATAAATTATGGTCAACATTAAGATGTCAGAATAACTGTATTTGTCTTCTCTGATTTTACCAGTTGTTCCAGCCACTTTTATAAAGATTTATTTGTTTATTTATTTATTTATTTATTTGAAAGGCAGAGAGCCAAAAAGAGAAAAAATTATCTCATCTACAATTCTTCCCTCAAATGGACATAAAGACCGGGGCTGGACCAAGTCAAAACCGGAAGCCAGGAACCATGTGTGTCTTCCGCCTGGGTGACTGTCTTTGAGTTCCTTGCCAGGCACATTAACAGGGAGATGATCCCAAGGCAGTGAAGCCAGGACTTGCAATGCTGTTCTGATGTGCGATGCTGGCATTACAAGCAACAGCTTAACCCCTGCGTCATAGTGGTGACCCCTTGTCCTGTGGAATCCCACCCGGTTCAACGTTTTCACCTTCTCTGCCAATACTGACAGAGCATGCCATTCCACGACTTTAAATGTTCTAAACTTACAATGCCTTACTTGAAGTTTCAATGTAATTACGTGTCTCAAGTTCTTGGCTCCATCTTAGTTATTCAAACTCAACATGGCAATACAGGAGAGTAATACAGTAAAAACAAGAAAGAAAATATTGGTAAACAGAGAGAGCTCTTAAGCTCCATAAAGGTTTACCTGGTTTCTTCACATGAGTATTGATCAACATGCACATTTGATGAAATGAAATGAGGAAATCAGCAGAGGATGGCCCAAGAATTTTGGCCTCTGATACTCAGGCGGTAGTCTAGGATGAAGCTTCCGGTTCCTGACTGCCCAGCCACAGAGCTGGCCACTGTAGCCACCTTGAGACTGAAACTATGAATCAAACAAATTTCTTTCTTCCTCTCTCTAACTTTGGCTTTTAAAATAAATAAATAAAACCTTCAAAAAAAAAAAAACAAAACAAAACAAAGAATGACAGAGTTAATGCTGGCATTGTGTTGAGGCAGACTAAGTTGCAGGCTGTAATCTCAACATCCCATGTGGGCACCAGTTCAAGCCCCAGGTGCGCCACCTCTAGCCAGCTCCCTGCCTATGTGCCTTGGAAAGTTGCTGCAGATGACCTAAATACTTGGTCTCTGTAACCCAGTTGGGAGATCCACATGCAGCTCCTGGCACCTGGCTTAGGCATGGTCAAGTCTGGGCCATTGAAGCCACATGAGGAGTGAGCCCACAGGTGGGATTCTCTCTCCCTTTCTTTGTAACTGTCTTATAGTAACACATTTTAAAATAATATTTAAAACTTAAAGTGAGATTTGGCAGTAAAATAATGAAAATAGAGTATAAAAATATTAAATCTATAATACATTAAATGAAAATTCCTGGAGATTGGTGCAATGGCTCAACTGGCTAATCCTTTGCCTGCCAGTACAAGTATCCCGCGTGGCCACTAATTCACATCCCAGCTCTCTACTTACAGCCTGGGAAAGCAGAGAAGGATGACCCAAGTCCTTGGGACCCTGTACCCATGTGGGAAACCAGAAAAAGTCTTCAGCTTTGGATCAGCTCAACTCTGTCCATTGTTGTCATTTGGACAGTGAACCAGTGGATGGAAGTTCCTTATCTGTCTCTCCTTCTGTTTGTAAGCTGCCTTTCTAATGAAAATAAATAAATCTTAAAAAAAAAATCTGAGACAGACTCCTATTTTTGACTGAAGAAGAAATATGTAGTCCAAATATACTTTTACCTATTATTGAAATTGAAATTATATGCCTTCTAAAAACATAAAAGAACTCCAACTCAAGTGGCCTCAACCATAAATTCTACTGCACATAAAGGAAGGATTATTACAAATACTACCCACAAGAGTGGAAGTGGAGAAGGAAAGAAGAACTTTCATCTTTGAAACCATTCTCATGCTGATATTAAAGCTACAGATGGTTTTATAAATTTATTCATTTTTGAATATAAATGCAAACAAAACGTTAAAAATTTTTAATAAATTGGATTTAAGCCCATAAAAATAACATCATATCATGATCAAGTGCGTTTATCCCTGTGATGCAAATTAAATTTCACATAGCAAGTTCAATAGATGCATTAGACTGTATTTTTTTAAGATTTATTTATTTTTATTGCAAAGTAGGTTGTATTTTTAACAGACTAGGAAATGAGAAACAAAATGATCATCTCAGAAATGTAGGATCTTTGACCAAATTCGTATCCCTTTCCAGGGGAAAACAACAAAATTCTCATCATGGTACCTACGCACTACTTATATTCAACTTTGCACTCGCAATTAAAATGCCTTCAGAATAGAAAGCAAGAAATAAAACTACATTTGCAGGCCATGTAATAGTGTTTGAAAATGCTACAAAAATGAGTTTATCAAGTTTATAGGATACAATGCTTTAAAGTATATTTAATTTTATATATGAATAATCAGCTACAGAAATAAAAATAGCAATGTACTTAAAAACTTTGCCCAAAAGTTTGAAATCCTTAAGGACAAATCTGACATGATACCTAAAATCTATATATTGAAAATTGCAAAATATTCTAAGATTATTAAAGTAGACCTAATTAGATATTTCATGCTATAAGACTGGAAAACATAGTATTAGTTCATCCAAAATGAGGCATAGATTCCAGGCAACTTCAATTAAGATCCAGTATAATTTTTGAAGAAAAATTCTAAAATTATAATAAAAATGAAAAACATTAAAGCACCCATTACAACTTCTAAAACTAAAAACAACATTGGATTACAAGAGACCAAGAAAATGTGACATTGCCATCAATAGAGAAAATTGATGGAATAAGTTAAAAGACAAAAACAGCCACTTGGTCATTTGATTGCACTAGAGTAAAAAATGATAGCATTTCCACTTATTTTTTCTGTAACAATGACATAGACTTATGGGGCAGAATTTCAAACTATATGTTTCAATTTGGTAAAAATTAACCTAAAACCCAGCATAAATCTTACAAAAAAAAAAGAGCCCAAGTCTATTTTAATTTTTAGATAAAGAAAACCTTTTCCATCTTACATTAGGCAAAAAATGTCTCAGCTACAAATTCAAAATATATTTAAGAATACCTTTCACATTTCAATAACAATGATCCATTATAGCAACAATAGTGAGAGTTTCCACGTCTACCAGTCTGGATAATGCTTACATGAGTGCCTTACGTTGTAAAAATTCATCATATGCCCTTACAATTTTGTTGTAGATACTTGTCTAAAATAAATATTACTTACAAGTCTGCATCTGCAAACCTAGTAATGAAGAGAAATCGAAGTCTAGAATGTGAAGAAATGTTAAAAATGAGTACTTCCAAAATATAATCACAAGGAGGTCCAGCATCTAGACTGGAAGAGAATGAAAAATTGAGCTCCATCAAGACAAAAATGGCAGAAAGACAGTTGGCAAAGCTGAGTGAGAAGATAGAAAAGAAGCTGATGAGAAAAGTTCACCCAGCAATGAAAGGCAAAGGCACATCTAACACTGCTGGCTACACACTAGCTGATCCTTCCTCTCATTCTTCATGAATTAACAGAAACTCAAATTCATGCTACGCAAAACTGTGCTCACAAAATACTAGGTTTTCTAGTGCATTCTGTGGCTGAGGTTGTCCAATGCAACATGGATAAGAAAACTGGTCCTGCAGCAGTCATGTGATATGAGATGACCTAGAGGATGGAGACCAGGAGCTCAGAGAATGAAGCTGAGTGCTGATGCCCATGGTGGCCTTTGTACCCAGTCTGGACTTTCTGCTCTGGCACTTGACCTGAAGGAAATAAACGTGTTTGATTTTTAAAAAAAATGAAATGTGCACATTATGAAAATGTTTCAACTTCAGTAATGATTAGAGAAATACAATTTGATCCTACCATAAGACATTACTACACGCCTATTAGAATGTCTAAAATTGAAAGGCTTGCCATCCAAGTACTGGTAATAATGCAGAACAAAAGGAACTCTCAGACTCTTAGTGGAAATGGAAAATGACATGATTATCTCGGGAAGCAGCTTGGCAGCTCTGGAAGGGTCTAAGTGCACATCATGTGAGACAACCACTCCATTTTCATCATTATCTAAGGGAATTGTAAGCATGTCAACACAAATATACATAGATGCCTTACTTGTGGTAGCCAAAAACTTGAAACAAATTCAAATGTCTACATCAGGTAGATGAAAGAACAAATAATACAACCACAGAGAATACTAATCAGCATTGCAAGAGAACAGAGTATGACAACATGGTTGAATTTCAATTATGTTGAACATAGCAAGCTAGAAAAAAGTTCTACTACATGATTCCAACTATTAATAATTCCATTTATTAATCTGTAACTACAGAAATTAGATAAGTAGGTTATCTCTGGAAAGCACAGAGAGGACCAAATGGATTACCCAGTGCTAGTATGAGTTGAGGGGAGATGTGTGCTTTCCTTTTATTTTTGCCATGGTTTCTTGAATATAAACATAAGCCAACCCATCTTTGTTATGCAATTTAAGTGGTCTCAATTTATTCTATGTCAGTTACATTTCAATAAAGCTGTTGTAAAAAGTATAGGAAATAACAAACAAGCAGATTAGGATGAAATTAAAATCACATTATTTTCAACAAGACCATTCACAGTAGATGCACATGGATTAAATTCACCAGTTAAAAATATTAACTTTAAAAATACACAGCAACTCTGGTCCTTGCCTGGTTCCGACTTTGGGTCCCCACCCTCTCTCATAATGACCATCAGGATCGTTCCAGAAACCCCTCAAAACAAATAAACAAAAAATCTAGACCAGATAGACAGAGAACAACAAGGAAGGCTTGGAATCAGACAGGAAACAGCGGGGATGCAGTTATAACTCACTGGGTGGGACACAAAGATTAGTTATTCCTCACTAGGGTATTGAAGATTTCTCTGCACACCCCTCCTAAAACTGTTCTGCACCTCAACTGTTGACATATGTCTTGTTAGAGTTATGGAGTTAGACTACCTGAGAAACAGCCAGGTTCAGCAAAATCATGCTTCAATGCCATAAACTGCTAAATACTTAAATTAAAATAGACATGAGACAGCTGAGTAGTAATCTATAGCCATTTTAAGGTGTATAGAACCCGATTGTATATAGACTAATAATTGAAAGGTCAATGTAGAAGTCACAGGATGTGGTTCAGAACTTGCATTCTTTTTTTTTTCTTTTCTCTTTTAACATATTGGTTGCTCAATACTATGTCAACTAATTCCATAACGTTATAAATTGTTACTGATGTAATATCGGGGCTTTTAATTGATTGGACTGATACTCTGCCGGCTCTACATTCAGACCAGAGATGGTCTCCTCAAGAAACCGTTGAACTTATCTGGACAATAAGATGCTGGACTTTATGCTTGGTAGATGCTTGCAATGAAAGAATCTCATCTGAATCTGAACTGTGGTAATGCAACAAGGTGGAGGAATCCACCATAGGGAGGCGGGTTTGCAGAGGGGTGGGGGGAATCCCAGTGCCTATAAAACTGTGTCACATAATGCAATGTAATCAATTTAAAAAAAGAAAGAAAAAAAACATATACAGCAACTCACTGTTTATATCAAATATAAAATTAGAGCAAAGACAATTTGCAAATAGCTTAATATGAAAATAAATGGGAGCCTGGGTGTGGTTTCTCTCCTTGTTTTCTCCCCTTCCTGTAGATCCAGGAGGAAGAAAAACAAAGTGTGGAAACGATGGTCTCATCCATTCCGTCCTGGTCCTCGACCCTTCTCACCCTAATCAACTATGTAAACACCATCAAAAATTGTTTTAATGAAAATACATACAAGGTGGCACTGATGTTACGTTAGTAACCAGAAAAAGATTGAGGTAAAAGCTTTGTTAGGATGAAAGAGTCCATTGCATTTCAGAAAATGTAGTTTCATCCTGAAGTTACAACAATTGTAAAACTATATTACTATAACAGAAGCTAAAATCACCTAAAAAGAAAAATATGACATGAGTTTGAGTTCAGACTTTGAATCTGTTGGCCTGGATATACTGAATCAGAAACTGTAATATTCTTAGTTCTAGGACCTGAGAATTCTATTTTATTAAAATGTAGTAGACCCATGATTCAATGGGTAAGCCAAAGGAAGCCAGAGCATGCCGCTACTTACTGGTGTGATTCACAGCAGATACTCTAACCCAGGTGAGCACAAGCACATGGCCAGCCCGTGAATGCACGTACGTAAAGCCATGTATTCCCTTAACTGAGGGCTGCCTTGATTTTATTTCACCTACAGACAAGTGTTTGTAGAGATGTTCGTACTCGTACCACTTTTCAAAAATTGTCCTGAGCATTGGTAGGAGTTAGAGCACATTCCATACTAGGTTGTGCATGTTCACATCTCTGACAGCAAGATTGTAGATGAAGTTATCTGCTTTTTCTTGTTTTAGTGAAAAAGTGCTGAAAGATTGAACTAGCATTTATTTAGACGTTTCATTTCATACTCTGATCAATATTGCCTTAAATAACCTCAAATTTTTTGTCATCTTTCCATTATTAAATGTAAGAATATTCCTCACATAATATAGACCAAAATGCACAATGTTATGGCTCAAGTAATGCTGTACACTCAAAGGATTCTAGCAGCTTTGAGTGATAGAAAGCCTAGGGGAATGTAGTTGAATTAGTAAAACACTATCAGTAAATCCTGTTAGCTATCAGGTAGCTACTTGTGTAAGGCAAAATAAAACAAACAAACAAAAACACCTTTCAATTTAGAATACCAAGAACAAAAACTGATGAAGGCAGGATGTAGAAGCGAAGGGGATGATCAAGTTGCAGCCAAGAAGTGCCCAGGACTGAGGAAGAGATCAGAAACAGTCGTTATCACATGCGAAGGGCAATGGACTGGTATGAGTCCACCAAATGTTCAACAGATTCAAGTCTCCCTGTATGGCCTTGGACAAGTCACTCAACTTCTGAGCATTAGACTTTTGGATCCTGCCACACAGAGACCTGAAGGGCGCTCCCAATGCCTGGCGTTCACTTGGCTCAGCTCCCACGTCTGTGGTACTTTGGGGGCTATACAATAGAATGGAAGACCTCTGTCTCTTCCTGTCACTCCGCCTTTCAAATAAATCTTAACTGTGTCCTCAGCTGCCCAGCATAGTTTGTCTTCCAAAGTTCCAAGGTCATCACAATGAAAAGAAAATTTTATTGTGTAAATCTATAGATACAAATTTGGGGAGTCATAAGAAACAATCAAATCCATACTAATTTTAAATAAATCTTAAATGTTGTTCTTGTACTCCCCTCCAAAAATAAAATCTTTCTCTTGTTTAATTATTTTGACCTAGGTTGTGTATTTTAATGCATTTTTTAAAAAGAAAATTCTATGTGGAAACCTTTCTAGTCAACACTTTGGATGATTAAAATTTGAGATAGCTACTAAAAATTCTGATAGCTTTATTAACTGGATAGTTCTTATAAATTACAGTCCCTATAAAATTATTTGTGAGCTCTTTAGAGCTAGAACATAATTGTCCCATAAAATGCCAGAAATAAATGCTATCCAATTAAACCACTATTAAAGCACACTTTTTTTCTCTCTCTCAAAAAAGTCAAAATAAAATGAAGGTCACTTTCAGTGAACACTTGCGTGGATTGAATTGGCTTCACCTTCACCAAACTTAATTAGCAGGCAAACTGCCCTCCCTACAGTCTGCACAGAGGTTAGGTTTCCTCATTAGTATTTTTTTAAATGAATATTCAATGAAGTATTTGGTTGTGCCTTAACTCTGTCAAACTTTCTTTATATTTCATCAAAAGACACCTAAGGAAATATGACTCACATTTATTTTTAGGCACCAATAACATTTGACTTACATGAGAAACCAGTGGCTACATAATGTGGTCGTGACCTTCAGGACTATGGCAATCCAACCACGTAATAATTTAAAATACCAACACCTCAGAGTGATCTTTCTATGTAGCTCAACTGTTCTCATATTTACAACTTCCCTTTTGTAAACATCTGTCATTCTGACATATTTTTACAGTGCAAAAACCAAAATTAACTCTTAATAGCAATAGGCAGTGCTTGTCATTCTGTGCCTGGCCTTTCTTACTCAACAGGATGTCCCTCACTTTCAGCTATTTTACTGCAAATGATGGCATTTACTTTGCTTTGTTGAACTATCTAGTTAGGCCATTAAACTTCTATCAGGTAAGTTGGAAATCAGCTATCTCAAAAAAAAAAATTTCACCTAAAAAGGGAGGAATAGGACATTTTGAGATTGCCTATATGTGAATAAATGTGAATATCTAAGTGTAAAAAGGTAAAAGAAAATTTATTTAGAGTGAAAAATGAATGTTTTAGGCCTTGGAGACACAAGACCAATGACTTAATGAGAAGTGATCCAAAATGGTCATATTCTAGTTAGAATTTATACATTCTGTAATAACAAGATTTCATTTATCATTACAGAGCTGACATATACAGTAATACTAGAAAAAAATGGGATCTAGATAGGCAGAAGCTAATCACCTGCAGATTGGATATTATTTTTTTTAGAAACAAATATTGGTTCCAAAAAGAGACTACTAAAGAAGGGAATACAGATTAAATTTTAAAAGGACACATCTGGGAATTGATTGGCAATGCATAGGTAAGGAACAAAACACACCAGCCTGACACAAATGACAAAATACTTACCACCCCATTCAAAATGGCCTGATAGGAAAGGACGTAGCTCTTTCCAGATGCTCCTCAAGCAAGTCTCGGCAGATATTTCTCTTGAAATATCCGGAGGCATCTTAGGGAAAGATAGTTCTCAAACTTCAACTCCCTGGAGACTGCTGTTTCCTAAATAAACCTGTTTTGATTTGTGGGTAGTTTTTTTTTTTTTTTTGAGATTTATTTCTGTTTTATTTGAAAGAGTTACAAAGAGACTCAGAGACAGAAAGATCCTCTATCTGCTGATTCATCACCAATAGGCCACTCTGAAGCTGGGAACCAGGAGTAGAAAGTGCAGGGGCCCAAGAAGTTGAGCCAACTTCTGCTTCTTTTCCCAGCCATAAGCAAGGAAGTGGATGGGAAGAGGAGCAGCTGAGACTAGAACCAGTACCTATATGGGATTCTGGCACCGCCTGTGAAGAACTAGGGTGCTATGCCACCTCTCTGGTCCCCAATCAGGTTTTAAAGACATATACATATATCATACATACATACATACACATTAAAGCATGAATATATATTGACTTGACATAAGAGTGAGAGAGAATTATCCATGCATTTATTCACTTTTCAAATGCCCAGACCAGTCACGGCTAGGCTAGAGCAAAGCAAGGAGCAAAGAACTTCATTTGGGTCTCCTAGGTCAGGGGCAGGGACGCTCCCAGGTGCTTGGGTCCTCATGATGCCTTACCTGTTGCATTAGCATGAAATTCAATAAGCAGGGTAACCAGGACTCAAACTGGCACTCTGATATGGGATGTGGGTATCGCAGGTCAACCCACACCACCATAAAACCCACCCCTAAAACCTGAGCTCATATGTCTAGCGTCTCCTGCATGTCAGAAGGTCTTCCAGAGGATAATTGTTTTGAAATTGCATGGCTGTGATAAAGTACTCTGTACCTCTTAATCCCACTTACAAAAATGTCAAGGTTAAATGATTCATTCCTGAGAAATACTGTCTCATATAATTAACTACATTAAACTGTCCTTAGTTATACACTTTAAATAGCTTGTTTATTTTTACTTGTTTGAAACATGGAGAAATAGAGACATATAGGAGGAACTTTTCCTTCCGTCTACTAATGTACTCCCTAAATATCTATAACAGCCCCTGCTAGTGAGGCGGAAGCAGGAGCCAGGAGTACATTTAGGTCTCCCATTCAGGTGGCAAGAACCTACACAGTTCATCGCCTGCTATCTCTGTGAGCACTCATTAGTGGAAAGCTAAAATCAAAAGCAGATACTGGACTTGCTCTCAGGCATTACCATATGGGATTGAGCTTGTAAGTGGTATCTTATCCCAAAACCATTAATCACTCACCTTGAAAATGTCTCATTGGCTTTGCTTTGACAGAAGAGTGTGTTTCTGGCTAAATCAAATAATTACCAAAAAATGTTTTAATTTCCTGTTACCTTTATGTAAATTATATGAGATGGGTATTCTTTTCTTGTTTCATAGCTAAGAAAAATATTGAACAGATTTAGAAGTCTGGAATTATACAGCACACTCTAACCCATTCCTAATTTGACTATAATGCCCGTATGGAGGGAAAAATGGGAGGACACATCGAAGAATGACCACTGGGTGTCCGAGAGGCCATCCAGGAGCACAGTCTGCAGGTAGAACAGGGGGCCAGCCTGGACTGAGCTTGCAGCAATTCTTAAATCTAAAGGGCTGTTTGGGCAGGAAGATGAGCCTGCACAAGCATGAGAAAATACCTATCAGAACTATCCAAGCATAAGAGGTATGGTAACGAGACAATCAGGTGGGGAAAATATTTGTAGAAGGGACTGAAATATTTGTAGACTGAATCAAATGCTTCTTTAATATAGACTAAAATGAGCAATCAAAATGCTGAATAGAAGAAAATCACTAGGTAACAGAGAATGGGAGATAAAGAAATGGATGTATGTGAGTGGAGACATTCTTTAGAACACATGTGACTTCAAAGGGAAAAGAGATAAGGGGGGTGGCTGGGGGACAATGAGAGGCTGGCTGTGGTTGGGTTTTATTTTTTCCTATAAGATACTTGACCGTGTAACAAAGCAATTGAGATAAACTTGGCTAATGGACTGAGAATTAGTCTATAAGAAAGGATGGATGTAAATACTGAGCATGTTTTCCCAGCAGGTTTGTCAACCTGTTTTCTCACCATTTCCTTGCCCCCCCCAAAAAAAAACTGCAAGAAAGGCTGAAATATTTTCAGGCTATCAGTCATAAGTTCTCTCAAAAGGTCAAATCTTAGGGTCCCTTGCTGTGGATCTCACACCTTGTCCTGAAACAACTGCTGTGGCCAGGAGCTATTTCAGTCCGGTGAAGGCTGCACTGATGCTGGTAGCATGTTTACAGGGTTTACTAGACATGGGACTAACTTCCCGTGAACTGAACAATCGCAATATCAGCTTCTGTGGAAGCCAGGTCTACTCCACTCAGCAAGGTAAGTGATGATGATAAAACCAATTTTGCAAATGCCAGGATACCATATAGGCACCAGTTCTAATCCTGGCGGCCCTGCTTCTCATCCAGCTCCCTGCTTGTGGCCTGGGACAGCAGTTGAGGACGGCCGAAGGACTTGGGACCCAGCAACCATGTGGGAGACCTGGAAGAACTCCTGGCTCCTGGCTTCGAATAGGCTCAGCTCCAGCTGTTGTGGCCGCTTGGGGAGTGAACCATCAGATGGAAGATCATCCTCTCTGTCTCTCCTCCTCTCTGTATATTCACTTTTCCAATAAAAATAAATAAACATTTAAAAAAAGAAATGGAATAATTCTAGAGAAATGGAGTGAGATCATATATTATTAAGTGATGAATAATTCTTATTTAAAAAAGGCTTTCAAATTTAAAAATGGAACCACATAAAGATCGGAGATCTATATTAGGATTAAAGCCTGCTCCAAAGAATCATGAAAATTTAATATATTCCTTGGAGCATTATGGGAAAAAGTCACAATGTATACATAGAGAAGAAACACTGAATTTCAGATTACTAATAAGGAATTCAAAATAAGATTTTGTTGATAGATAACAAGCTGTAATTCCATTCTCCGTTAGGTGCTGTGAGTGCAAATACATGTCTAAAGTAATAGGAGGGCTTAGTTGCCACAGCATCTGGGACCCCTCTTAAGATATCAGCTTGTGTAAGGGCCTGGGTTGAAGTCCCAGATCACTTCCAATTCCAGCTTCTTGCTAATGTGTTCTACTGGGAGTCAACAGTGACTGCTCAAGTACTTGGGCCCTTGCCACACACGTGGGAGTGCCTGATTAAACTCCAATTGTCTTTGGCCTATTTCAGAAAATGAAATTGTGTGTGTGTTTGTCTGTGTGTTTGCTCCATCTCTTGGTAGCTCTCTCTACATTTTAAAAATGATTTTAAAAATAAACAAGAGAATTAATTTTGTTTGTAAGAGAAGATATATGCCAATCCATCTTCTTTTTAAAGACATTCACCTCTGGGTTTGGCACAGTAGCTTAGTGGCTAAAATCTTCTCTTTGCACATGCCAGGATCCTTTATTGGTGCCGGTTTGTGTCCCAGCTGCTCTAGTTCCCTTCCAGTTCCCTGCTTGTGGCCTGGGAAAGCAACAGAGGACAACCCAAAGCTTTGGGCCCCTGTAACCACATGTGAGACCCAGAAGAAGCACCTGGCTCCTCGCTTTGGATCAGCTCATTTCCAGCTGTTGCGGCCACTTGGAGAGTGAAGCAGTGGATGGAAGATCTTTGTCTCTCCTTCTCTCTGTAAATCTGACATTCCAGCAAAAATAAATAAATAAATATCTTTAAAAAAGACATTTGCTTTAGATAACTCATTACAAATCGTCATTTTTATTTTTTATGCAAATGTACTTAAGTAGGCTTTTATCAACTTTACAACTCAGGAATGTAATTTTTCCAGAATCTGGGATCCAACAGCTTGGAATACAGTCATCAAAACAGTACTTCTGTGTCCCAGTTTCTGAGAGAGAGAAACCCAACTTCATTGGCTGCCTTGATCCAAAACTACCTCTTTTCTTCAAAGTGTGAGTTGATCATCTCTCCTTCAGATAAAGTCAACAGTCCAACAGTCCAACAGATGGTCACTAGGTACAGTTAACTACTGGTGACAGTTGATGTTGCGAAGTCATATGACTTGAGGATTAGATACTATTTATTTGGAAAATGTTGGTAATGGGTTAAATCTATTTGATTAAAAAAGCAGTTCAGATTCTTTTCCCATCGCTTCAGGGGATTGTGATAGTGGTTTAATACCCAGTAATAGAACCACTTTCTTTTTCCATCTTTGTGGAGAGTTTTTCTGGATAGAGAGAGTGTTTTACCTAATTATGTCCCAAGAGTGTGTACATCAATCCCCTCAATGTGCTTTCTAGACCCAGGGAGAAGGATGAGACTTCCTGTGTGTGGCACCTTCATTTCAAGACATGTTCTTGTGCTCTAGTTCTCATTAGAGCTCTGCTGACAAGATAACACCTGCCAGTAGTCTTACTGACCCTTGTCTGAATTCAGATTCTGAGCTAGGAGCAAGCATCTGGCATAGCGGTTAAGATGCCAGCTGATATGTTTTCTTCCCAGACATGAGTGGCTGGGTGTAAGTCCTTCCTCCACTTCTGATTGATGGCACACATAGTTGCGTTCTTGTGAATTAAATCTGTTCTGAATCTCTATGCTCTTCAGTAGTAGGTGCTTTAGTGTGGAAGCACCTTCTTAAAGGCTATGCAAGAGTAACAAGGTCTTTGTGACATACTTCACTCTCCTGCTCTCTACTGTCCCAAATGCACCATTGTTCCCCTTTCTCAGGATGAGCTTTTATGTGAAGTAGCACATCCACTGTGCAGCACAGTGTGAGGGCCTCTTGGCTATTTGACAAATGACAAATAACTTCATGCATGAACCTGTGGAGTAGGTAAACTGCGAGGGCTGCTTCTGCCGAGTATCAGGTTGTTGTATTCCTGGATCATTATGTAAAGTCAACCACAAACAAACAGTGAAAACAAACAGAAGGTGGTTTCTGATCTTGATATTAGCACTTTTATTGTGGAATTATCCCCAAGGTTTGTTCCTTTGGCCCACATATTAACAATCAAATGAATTACACCTATCAGTCTCCAGGGGTAATAGAACAAAAAATGAAAAGTTGCAATGTAATTTCTGTTATTAAGGATATAAGAGGAAGATGATCACTTCTTAATGAGAAGCACTGATCAAGCATGACACAAGGTTTTATGAATACAAAGCTTTTGGGGTTTTTTCCCCCTGTCTTTCTCTCTAAATGGGGGAATGGGATAGAAATGTCCAACTATGCTCACATCACACAAACAGTCCAAAGAGAGCTTATGAGAGAGCCCAATGGGGGTAATAATGTATAATAACATAATGGCATCTGAAATGGATATTACAGCATCTGTCTGACAGATCCAGTGCCTGGATCTTAGAGTTTTGAACTTCCTTAAAATACAAACTGTGCTTTATGAAAAGAACAATAAAAGACAGCGTCCACTAATTTCTGACCAAGTATTCATGCAAAAAAGTATTCCTGCGCAACCCCACAACCCAGTTAGCCAGAATCTTTCCCTATGTGCATCACAGCATATCCTTCTTTCCTCATTTTTAAAAATTTATTTATTTTTTAATAACATTGTATCATGTGACACAGTTTTATAGGTACTGGGATTCCAACCACCCCTCCCATAACCCTACCCCCATGGTGGATTCCTCCACTTTGTTGCATGACCACAGTTCAAGTTCAGTTGAGATTCCTTCATTGCAAGCATATACCAGGCATAAAGACCAGCATCTTATTGTCCAGATAAGTTCAATGGCTTGTTGGGGAGACCTTCTCTGGTCTGAATGTAGAGCCAACAGAGTAAAAACCCAATCAATCAAAAGCCCCAACATTTCATCAGCAACAATATACAATGTTATGGTATTAATTGATGTAGTATTGAGTAAATAATCTATTTTATGATCATTGCCAAGAATCCCATATACTCCAAGAGTAACTCCTCTGTTTTAAGGTAGTTTATACATGTATACCTATTTGTCTCTGTATAAAGTGAAGCTGTCTAAATGCTAAAAATTGCTTAATCTTAACAGTAGAAGAATTTAAAAAACAAACTTTTAACAGTTCCACCAGACCTAGTTCTCCTCTGTATCTGGTGCTAGGACTTACTGAGTGGTTTGGCCACTGCCCCAATAGTTCTCAGAAATGGCTCTCACAAAGGTAAACAATTTAATCCATTAATGTGCATAAACCACAAAGCTCTTTACTTTCTCTAGAGAGCAGGAGGGGATGCTTAGACCTTAGCTCAGTACTGTAAACAACGCAAATGTCAACAGGAGAATGAATTAATAAAATGTGACACATGCACACAATTAAACCAGAACTGTGAAATGGATAAAGGAGAGTTAGCAGCAACAACCTAAGCAAATCCCAAAAACATTGCCGCTAGGCAAGAAAAGACAGACCTCAAAAATCAACTGTGCTGAGATAATTTACATGAAGTATAGACAAACACTATTAGATATCACTTAGTGAATCACTTCTTTGGAATAAAAACATCAAGAGAATCATCGGAAGGAAAAGAAAAGCACTGCAAAAATTGCAGACCCTATCTCAAGAAGATGGGAGAGTTGGATAAAAAGTGTTTCAGTTGGACTGTCATGTGTCCAGATTATCATCAGATTCTTTTTGCATTTTCCTGTTCTGTATGAGTCTTAGAGGAAAAGATTTCAAGGCACAAATACAGACCTTTCTTTCTTCAACATGGGCTTTGGTTTTAGCTATTATATTCCTTTTACATTTTGCACTATTTCTCTAGCAATTGATTCCCGCTGTTAGCCAGAATGAGAGAGATTATGCTTCCCAAAGAAGCAATCAAATATTCATGGCATGAGTAACTGAAAGTTCAGATTTCACTTCTATTTCCTTATTTTGTCTCCACAGTTGAATTGGTCACATATTCTTGCAAGTAAAAGCAATATTACTACCAAGGAAAAGACAAGGGATAATTGCTTTAAGGATCTCATGCCCTTCCAAGCTTGGCCAAGAGGATGACATGGCCATCTCTAACTTCAACAATCACCTATGGGGCTTGGTGCCATGGCCTAGTGACTAAGGTCCTTGCCTTGAATGTGCCAAGATCCCATATGAGCACCAGTTCTAATCTCAGCAGCCCCGCTTCCCATCTAGCTCCCTGCTGGTGGCCTGGGAAAGCAGTTGAGGATGGCTCAAAGTCTTGGGACCCTGCACCTGCATGGGATAGCTGGAAGAGCTCCTGGCTCCTGGCTTCAGATCGGCACAGCTCTGGCCTTGCAGTCACTTCGGAGTGAATCATCAGACAGAAGATCATCCAGTGTCTCTTCTTCTTTTATTGACTTCGCAATAAAAATAAATAAATCTTTAAAAACGAAAAAACCCACCTATGAGCTCGTTCCCATTTGGGTGCCAGTTCGAATCCTGGTTGTTCCACTTCAAATCCTCTTCTTCTGCTAATATGACTAGTAAGGCAGCCAAAGGGAACCCTTTGAGCCCCTGCACACATGTGGGAGGCCAGCTGAAACTCCTGACTGTGGTCTGGCCCATCAGTGACTGTGGTGTCTATTCAGGGAGTAAACAAGTGAATGAAACATCTCTTTCTCTCTCGCCTTCATCCTTCTCTCCCTTTGTGTGTGTGTGCATTTAAGTGTGTCCTTCTTTCTAACTTAGTTTAAATAAGTTCATTAAACAAAGTGGGCCGTGTCTTAGCCTGCATCATCATCACATAAAAAAAGCAAACATTGAATGACAAGAATGCCTCCAAATGGTTAATTTTGTAAAGTAATCCTAGAAATAAGAATAAACTGGCAGAACTAACACAGGGAATCAGAAAGCACAATTCTATGATTTCTTCTCAAGTGAGTCTCAATAGGCTTATTTAAAAATGTATCTCGGGCCCGGCGCGGTGGCGCAAGTGGTTAAAGGTCCTCAGCTTGCACGCCCAGGATCACATATGGGCACCGGTTCTAATCCCGGCAGCCCCGCTTCCCTTCCAGCTCCCTGCCTGTGGCCTGGGAAAGCAGGCGAGGACGGCCCAAAGCTTTGGGAACCTGCACCCGCTTGGGAGACCCGGAAGAAGCTCCTGGCTTCGGATCAGCATAGTATCGGCCCGTTGTGCTCACTTGGGGAGTGAATCATCGGATGGAAGATCTTCCTCTCTGTCTCTCCTCCTTGCTGTATATCCGCCTTTCCAATGAAAAAATAATAAAAATAAATCTTTAAAAAAAATGTATCTCATCGTCTATTATTTGAGTTAGGATTTTTAAATTTATGTACTCCACCCTGAGCAACAAGTCCATGTTTCTTATCTAGTGACATAAATATGGCTCTTCATGGGAACTCCAGAGTTTCAGTCACTCAATGTGGCTTATCTATAGTTCTAATCCCTCATCTATGGTATAGATTTCAGATAAATTCATCCGTCTCTATCATGTCATCAGAATCAAAACCTCCCATCTACACAGGGACTCCTCCTTTGACTAATGGTACAGAGGCATTAGGAAGTAAAGTGATAACGATTTCAGGTCCTCTGGTAGAATTATTCTCTAGGTTGGAAACAGATTCTCTTACCAAAGCACCAAGGAATAGGTAGTACAACTCTCAAAGATCACTTGAAATCATGTTGAGAAGACACAATCATATCTACAATTCACATCTACCTGCTATAGTTATTGAGGACAAGGCTATATAACACAGTGCTTCAATCATCATTTCAATACCTATACTTGCTTCAGAAAGATGACCCCATCAACTGTGCTAGAAAACTGACTTCTTTCCAAAGCCATCTCTTTCTGGGACCCAGGCAAATCTTAATGAATTTTAAGTCACTGGTAAATGAGTCCTCCTGAGTTAATATATGCTGTCTCCAAATTCCAAAGAGGTTACTAAACACTGAATATATTTTTATACAAACTGTTGAAAACAGCTTATGTTAAAGTTCTTTGGGATGTGCTTGAATTCAATCCTCATGCCAAAGAGTGCATGGTATCTTGTGTCCATAATGCATAGAACTGAATCTGCATGATACTCAGCACAGTGCTGAGAAACCCAAGGTTTCCAAGGACCACACAGCCACAGTGCACAGGGGAGCTGCACATGAATTTGCGAGACTGCCGAATGAGCACGCTCACTATCCATGGCAAAGTGTCGGTGCTGCCACTGGTGTTCCCTACCTCATTGCACATCCTGAATTAGCAAGTGGTAAGACCGAATCTACCATTTTCTTTTCTAGTCTCTAAAGCATAAATCAGCCACTCCACAATTACAGTTGCCACGCTATTACTTATTGCTACTGTTAAAGCATAAGCAAAAAACTCACTATTTCCAGTGGCTCTCCATAATCCGTGATCAGGTACCACCTTAGCTATACTGATGCTACTTTATGCAAAGAATTACTGCTACTCACCCACAGCATGGGTCTGATCACTGTGAGCAGTTGATTTTCAGTTCCAGGTCCCATCTTGAGATCTCTTAGAAAGACATTACTAGAGTCATCAACTCTCCTAGACTGGATTTCCCCAGAAGAAGAGGCTGAGACAGTGCTTTCATTCATATATTTTAGTTGGGGACATGCTTATCCATAAATCAAGAACCCCTATATCTCCTGCCTATCAACATAAAATAGTCACATTATCTACCAACTCCTGTTTGCATTGTCTAGGCTTGCCGCACAGATGCCATCTCCCTTATCACTCCTAGTTTGGACACACATAAAATTAATAAGGTTTTGTAGATATCCCGTGAAGATGTGGCAGAGAAGCTAAATGCAGAAAATGAGAAAGCCCAAAGACAGCTGAAGTAAGATGCTACCAGGTTACACTTGCTCACATCAACTTTCTAGACAAATATTTGGTGGGAATAGAACAGAGGGAAAGCAGAAAGGATGTGTGAGGTAAGGCACAACCAATGGTCAGAGCAAATCATTTTCTTGTAAGGAAAGGAAAGTTAAAAATCCAGTCATCACTGAATAGGTATATTATAGATCTCATTAAATATCTTAAAGGAACAGAGACTATAGACACTAAGCAAAAAGTCTGTTTTATGTATATTCAGTTTGATAAATGATGAACAGTGAATGAACAAGCAAGGATGCCTATAATTCAACTCTAATAATAAAATAAACAAAATATAAATGTGTAGATGTATGATTGTTTACAATCAAGCAATGGTGAACTAAAATATCTTATCATGCTTTATAAAATATGCATTATTTAGGCATTCAGACAGAAGACTCTGTCTGTAGATCTAATTAACCTAAATCTGTAGAACACGCAAGCCTGTATTTATGGAAGATATAAGTGAAGGATCTGGGGCTGTTCTTTCTCCCCTGAGTTAATAGGAGAACATATTTGAAATTCAGTGGAGATTAGATAAGGTTAGCAACTTGGCTTATGCGGCCAGTTTATTGAAATTTGGGCTTTGAGAACATACAATGCTCTTCTCAGTTCAAAAGCAAAGTGATATACAAAACTAGCATAATCACAAACTACGTAATTTGCCAGAAATCTCCATATCCTTATATACCAAGCACAATTTCTATTTATTTGACTTTATGAAACAGAGAAATACAGTAAGCTTCCACCTGCCCGTTCATCACTAAACACATTCAATGGATGGAACAGGGCAGCAAAGCAGAGGCTGTGAACTCAATGCAGGTCTGCCACGTGGTGGCGGGAACCCAAGTGCTTGAGCCATCACTGCTGCCTCAAAGGGGCTGCGTTGTGGAAATAGGAGTCGGGATCTAGAGCCAGTATCAGACACAGACACTGCAACATGTGAACTCCTAGATCCCTTAATAGTATATCTTCATGTGTTTCATTTTTAGGAGATAGGATGTCAGATGGAAAGAATAGGACATGAATATAAAGGAGCCCAAGTTTGCTGTCACTACGAGGCAGAGGTTCCACTATCACATGGGAAGATTTCAGCTTTCATTCTTTTTCATTGTGCAAATGATTTTTCTGTAACCACACTTAAATTTCTTCGTTTTTTCAGGCAAAATATTAATATATTAGCTAGAGTTATCATAAATAATCTATAAGAATAAGAAGCATTTTATGGGAAATTAATGTTGCTAACTACTTTTATGGCATCCAAGTTTTGAAGTATGCAAATCACCTTTTATTGCAAAAAAAATCTATATACAATTATACTTAATTCTTTTTAATTAGCATTTCATTAATCTGAGGGTAGGTAATGATTTTGTCCAGAAAATTTATTTCACACATAGTCAATTGCTTGTTTGTGATAACAGAGTGATGGTTTAGTAATTGCCTCTGTATCAAAATGCTTGATTTTAAACAAACCCATCAAAAGCATTTCAGTGTTTTCATCTGTAACAGAGTTAATAAAACTTGCCTGTTGTAAAAATTAAACAGCTATGTAATGTGTTTGACTTAATGTATACATAGGAAGCCTTTGCATCAATTTTATTAGTATGTATATAAGTCAATTGACTATTTTCAATGGTATGGATTCTTCAATCCTCCCCCTCACCACCACAACCACAACCAAAAGTTTGGAAAATCACTTTGATTACTCTAGACTATTTGGACCACAAGAGATATAGCATAGGAAAGCAGTATCACTTACATATCTATACAGTGTTAGGAAGAGTTCTAGGCTAATTCATTAAGAATTTTATTTATAGGCCAATACATTTTGATATATAATTTGACAACCTTGAGGATAAATTTAAGGAATATCCAACTCATAAGGTAGTAATTGAAAGCAAATATATTTAAGAGAATTAAAATGAATAAAAATGTTTAAAAATAGTTTTCATGATTTCTCAGGTCATATTACAAGTCAGTCATCTTCATTAGTAAGACTTCTACGCACACACAAACTTTCTTTATATGATCACACCACTTGGGAAAACTAACTGAGATCCTTTAACATTGTACACATGGCAGTTAACACGTCGGGAAGGAAGAATAAGAAAAAGCAGAGGACAAATGATGAAAACAAATAATTGCTTTTTCTGTTAGACAAAAAAGTGCTTCATTTAATGTTTGCAAACCTTTTGTGCATTATCCATTGTTTTCTAAATGCTATTAAATGTGTACCTTTCTTTGCATTGCTTTTTTAAAAAAAGATTTGTTTATTTCTTGTTTGAAGGATTTACAGAGAGAAAGAGATGGAAGGAAAGATCTTTCGGTCTGCTGGTTCGCTTCACACGTGGTCACACAGCCAGAGCTGAGCCAATCAAAGCAAGGAACCAGAAGCCTCCTCTGGGTGTCCCATGTGGACACAGGGTCCCAAGGCTTTAAGCTATCCTCGACTGCCTTCCCAGGTCTTCCCTCCCAAGCAGGGAGCTGGAAGGGAAGTGGAGCAGCTGGGACATGAATTGGAGCCCATATGGGATCCCAGCACATGGAAGGCAAGGACGTCAGCATCTAGGCTACTGCACGGGCCCTTTAATTGCTCTTTATAATAGTGTCTTCCTTGTACAACAGTGGTCCAATAATACTTAGAATTAAATTCATGTGAATTCATTTAGAAGTAGATGATTAGTTGCAGGAAAAAATGTACTATATGTAAGTATCAGGTTTGTTCATGCAAATTATCAGCTTAATGAGCTCTCAGTAAGAACTTTAAATCAGATAGCATTTGTCACTATCTAACAGCTGTTTATTAAAACATAATTATCCACTTTCCCTCTAGAGTTAAACTCCATAAATGTAAATGTTTCTGTCTTCATTTCCATTGCTTTACTTAGAATATCTGGATCCATAAAAAAAAATCTTGACTAAATAACTACAGGTGTAACTGATGATAATTCCATTAGTGTAATTAATAACAAGCAATGTGTTATGAAAAATATACCAGCATTCTCATTATATGACAGGGTAAAAAATTATAAAGTGAGGGCATCCAATTGTACCCAGTCATGTTAGATTGACCCTCCTCCCCTAAGGAGGAACCAGGTACTGGAAAGAGGTCCCTTAAAAACTGGAACCAATTTCCAAGAAACTTAAACTGTAACTATAAAATTGATCATCTTGGCTCTAACCTGCTTATTGTAGCTTCTGTACACTTACTTGCTTGCTAGTTTGCCAGCATAAAGTCCACCAGAATGTTGCTCTTTTTTCCTTTAAAAACTCATTGCTCCTACAGTTCAGGGCTGCTTCCATCAGATCTGTTCTGACCTGGGGCAGTCATCAGCTGACCAATAAAGACACTCCAAATTCTAAATTAGCTTTTTCGGTGGTCTTTTCTACAGTGCATCCCATGACAATGCAACGTGAATACAGATTGGAGAAAATTTTGTTGGAATATGGTGAGGCTTCTTCTTCCTTTGAGTCAAAATTTGTACAATGAAAAGATTCAATATAATCTTTAGGAATGATACATAGCTTAAAAATTACATATCCTGGAACAGAATCTGCATTTGTATTCTTGAATTGAATATTCATATTTGCACTGAGAGTCAAGCAGATTACTCCAGTAACCTGCTATTGCTAAACCCATTTTATATATAATCAACATTAGAAGTGGGGCTTCCATAGAGACCTTTGTCTGAGACCGAAGTCCATGCTGATTTACTGTTCTCCTTTGCTAGGAGACTGCCTACTTCAGCAGGGAGAAAGCCTTCAGCTCTGTTGGATGGTTATGATGGGTTTCAATCTAGACAAACCAGTCAATGGGAAATGTGATGGCCTTGGAGTCAGGCTTATGCCACAATTCCAGTGACCTATCAAATGCCATTAGAATACTACAAATTTCTGCTTCCTTACATGTAAAATTATGTTCTCTATACAAACATGCCATGTGGAGCTCATGAAATTATTGTGGAATAAGAAAGTGATTTGTAAAGTCTAAAGCAATGTTTACACTCTACTGTAGACCTTTATATTCAAGTAAACTTACTCTGGTAAATTTGTCTGTCTTTACTGATTATGCATTAGTTTCTTATCTAAGGTCATCACATTTGAAGCAACAATTCAGAAATTAACTTTCTAACAGGGAATAAACAGAGATTTTCTTAAAATTGAACACCTGAATCAGAAATTCCTTGAACTTTAAGTACTAAAGTACTGAATTTTAACATACAAAATGAAGATTTCCCATTTAGACATAGGTAAGATGAATCCATGAACCACACACACAGGAATTGGCCTGAAGGGTATAAAGTGGGGAAGTAATGACACAGTAACCCCTTGTAGACAGTGATAGAAACAGGGGCAAAGTGATTTTAAAAATGTGTTACAGTGGTTTCATTCCAGGTGTCAGATAGGCTTGAAGAAACGGAAGTAAAATGAGACATATGGTAGGCTCTCAGACTATCTGATGGAATTGAAAAATATTGAAAGGGCTACGACAAGAATATTTGGAAGCTTATACTGTGCTCTGTTCTTCTCTGTGTGTCAACTTCAAGGGCATTACTTTAAGCAACTCACTTCCACTTAATTAGATCATTTATCAAGGAAAGACTCTCACAATGTATTTTAATAGTACATTCCATAGTGCAAAGATAATCTATAAGATAAAGCAATGACAAATGAAATCATTTCTGCCAAAGGGATTTTAAGCAGCCTTTAGAGAAAATAAAATGTGAGCGATACTCTTTGGTAAAGACTGTAAAATCCAAGAGTTTCTAAAAGACAAGAAACATCATGGAGAAATCAACCTGCAGTGGATTTGGTTGGTGTCTCAGTATTGCTCAGAACTGGTCCTGGTTACGGACAGTCCTGGCCCATGGCAACATGCAACAAGAAGAGAGAAGCTATTCCAGTTCAGCTCTCTCTAGGTAAAATAACTTCCAGAAGATTTTGCTGCTTTGATATTTACTGAACAATGCTTATTAAACACTTATCTGTAGTCAATTTCTGAATTGCTGGGCTGGTGCTCTAACAGACTTTTTCAAAAGCTTGATTTGCCCTCTGAGTGTCTACTTTCATCCCTCTGAGGCTCATCATTGAAGGCAGTTATGATTGTTTTTCCTGGTTTCAGAATTACATTAGGCACTCAACATTAGATACATATGTCATATGTCATATATCATATATATATATATATATATCCTCTGAAACTTCAATATTAAATGATGACTTTTACATATGATACCTGTTATCTGAGGAGTGGCTTAAATACAAGCTACTGATAGATCAGCAGTCATTTCCAGGTAGAGGAAGACTGCATTTCGGCAGGTTGGGCAGAGATTTCTCAAGAGAACACCCAAACAAGATGTCGCAACTCTTGCAACACAGTTTATCATTAAACAAAAAGTGGTGCTATTGCAAAAGCAAAGATAAATCCAGAAAAATAATAAGAACAACTAAACCTAAATGTTATAGGAAAATTCACAAAGAATAACCAAACGCTTCTACAAATGAAATAATCACCAGAAAATGAAGGAATGCTGTGGACACACACACACACACACACACACACACACACAACTTACATACAAATGGAAACCATAGTATTAATACTAATGTGTTTATAATAGTTCTTCCTGAATGCTGGGACTTTTTGTTCATGTCTTAACTTGTGGCAATCAAAGATATTTTTCATTTCCAAATAATTCACACTAAAACCGAAACACGTCTTGAAATAATTTGCAAATTCAACTAGGGGGTTGAGCTAAAAGGAAAGGGAAGAAATATTAAGATTTGAGGTCTGCAGTAACCTGATATCTGAAGAAGATGCAGTTAATCCTTAAACAGAAAAGCCATCTTCCCAGTCTATTTCCAGGGATGTTTGTGCACAGTATCCTTTAACCCGCTCTGCATATCAATTTCCATTGGATTCCAGAGGTATTTTTGCTTTGATCTTATTCATTTGTCCTTTTATCCAGCAAGGTGGATTCTATTTTCTAAACCTAACTCTCAAGCATTTTCAATATCTAACAAAAAATGTAACTGCATGGTGTGTTTGCTTAAAATTTTGGTGGAGTGTGTCCATTTAGTTCATCCCTGGAATTTGACTTAGCTTCTCTGTGAGATCCAGGACACAGACTGGCCTCAAAATTTCCCTGCTGAGTTCTATACACCATTAATTACAGTAACCCTCTGCAATATTATAAATTCAGAGATCCAGTCAGGGAAAGGTAAAGAACAGTACGAAATATGAACGCATATGTCAGGGCATTTTATTATATTCTGCTACACATGAATTGCCTAATTAATCTCACAGAAATCTTACAACAGAAATACTCAGTGCTATCATCACTTTACTTATAAGGAAAATGCTGTTCAGAAAGATAACATATTCTAGAACAATGGCAGCTCAGTAGGAATTTGACTTCAGAGTCTCCTTACCCAACCTGTACCTGCCTATTTCCTAAACAGAATTCCTAGGAAAACCAGGAATGAGCACCATCTTGGTCTCCTGGGTAAGTCACAGCGCCTCCTTGCCCTTCAATACTGTTAGTGCTCAAGTTATAGAATCATAAAATATATTCATCATAAAATATTATTAGAAGAGCCTTTAAACTAGTGGAAGATTTGGGGGCACGGGTGAAGATATTTGCAAATATAACCTTCATGTCATATAATCCCTCTGTTTTGTAAGTTAGAAGGTTAGAGAAAACCCCAGACAGACACAACTCCGAGAAGGAAACACGTCCCTTGCATTTTTGTGACTCAGTCAACTCTAATGAAAAACAGTAGAGGGAAATAATCCATACACGAGCACCTTGACTCTATTTTTTCAGTTTCCCCAAGTTAATAATTAAAATCTCCTAGATTTTCCACCACAATCCCCGAAGGGTTTCTATTTGCTTTGAACAATGATTCTGTTTTCTCTCCCGAAACAAGGATAACTAAACCTTGCTGCTTTGTAGAGATTAATGATTGATTAGTTCAAAACTAGGAATCTCAGGCAAGGGGAACCAGTTGTTCTGGGCTATCTTGTACACAGTAACCCACAGGAGAGAAAACTGCCGAAGGACCAGTCTCAGAACAATGAAGATCTTGGTTCTCCTGCTTGCCTTAGCATACGGGCATGCTCTGGAGAGAGGTAAGACTTTCTCGTGATCACTCACAAGACTTTTTCCTAATTTTAATTTTGTCATTTTATAAGTTTAAAAATATTTATTGAAGAACAAGAAGCATGTTTCATGTTGGGGAGAGAAGGAACCTAAGAGACAATCTAAATTCGATGATGCCATATGTGATGAACAAGAATAGAAAAAGAATCTTACAAAAAGAATGAAACAAAATGACATGATTCATGAACCATCCTTCCCTGCATTTTTAGTAATCAAGTAGAAAATTAATTAAAAGTAGAAATTTCAGTATTACAGTAAAATACAAATAGAAACTGTCATCTATCACTAGGTCGTATTTCCTAGCTCCAGTATTTGCTGACTTTGAGAGCATAATACACAACATCAGTGATGCAGGAAGTCAATAGAATTCCTTGGTCCCTTAGAAGGAATATAGTGCATGTAGTATTTAAAAAATGAATTACAGTTTTGAAGTACTCCAACTCACAAAATAATGTTCTATAGCTATACAACACAACCCCATTATAAAAAATCATCTTTTCTTTTTTGCAATTATTCTTCAACTGGTATCATCCACTTTGGGTAATTTTTGAAATAATTTTTTTACATAAAAGGTAGACACTCACATATACATGGATCTCCTATCTGCTAGGTTTATTCCAGAAATGTCCATGAAACCAATGGCTGGATGAGGCAGTATCTAATAGCTGGGAATTTGCCCAGTTATCCCACACAGACGGCAGGGACCCAGTTATTCACTCTGTCACGTGCTGCTTGTCTTGGAGCAGCAGGAAGCTGGAGGAGAGCAGAGCAGGGACGCCTTCTGCTGTGCACTCTGACGTGGAAGCTCGACGTGGCAGCCTGACCACCAGCCCAACCCTGGGCAAAGTGTGAAAACTGAGACATAAGAAATATTCCATTTTATGAATTCTGTATCTTAGGAACTTTACAAAATCAGTTTCCAATTGACTCTGATAGCTGACTATTTGATGTTTATCACAGAATCTACATTTATTCTTCTTGAAATTAAAGTTTTTATTTAATGCTATCAGTTATAGCCTTACCAAAGTCACTCATTAGAATTTTTTCATCTAACTGCTGGAATAAAATGTATAACACAGGAATGATTATTGGTTAAATGACATGAACAATCTGATTCCTGACTATTTCTTACTCTTTTATATCTGTTTTTTTTTTCTTAAACTTATTTTTATGTGACTGCTATTAAAAATTCCTTTAGTTATAGACACCTAAGTAAATTGTGAATCGTTATGTGGCAATCTCCTATAAGACGTCTGAGTGGATCAAATTCTAAGAAATCCTGCTAGTGTAATCCTCTCCCAAGATTTTCCTCAAATACGCAAATATGATGGTGAAAAATCCTACTGCAGTAGGTTCAGATCAGGTTATTCTCCGTGATGGATACATAACCAAGTTACGTATGGAAGCCATGAACTGGGACATGAGTCACCATCTGGTCTTGCTGACTTAGCATGCTTTGGCTTCACCTCAAACCATCAGTGTCCTTTGGAAAACAACAGTGTTCTGGAAGCTCTATTTCAACATCCTTAGTAGTTCTTGGATCCTGATGAAACTCTAAAAACCATAAGTCAGATCCCGTAACAGTCTGAACATACTTCAATTACACAGGTGAAATAGATCAGACACACAAAACATATTGGTATACAATATATGTCTAAGATTCAAGACAGGCAGTCATAATTAGTCAAATTCCTGTCCTCTGATACATGAGCATGACCCAAAGAACAAGGCAGTGATTTGCCTAAAAGCTAGGTATGTACTATTCCAGGAAGAAGTTACAAAATACATAGATTAAAAGAGTTCAGGGACTCTTAGGTTTAGCATAAGCTTGGAGGGCGGAAATTGGCTTGGCTAACAGTTATGTCTGCTTATTCTATTTGAGAACTGGTAGCTCGAGATGAGTTTTGAAGAAAGTTTGGAAGAAAGTTTCCGTGTGTGACTAAACATATCAAAAATTAGCCATATATTATTTTTTGATGTGTTCACCATCAATGTCTTGGTTGTCCTGAATGTTCTGAGATGTCCTACAGAAAATAAATGCTACTCAATTTAGACTTTCCCAAATATCTTGAGAAAATCTTTGCCCAAATGCCTATACCCACAGAGCTGTTTTTTTAAACTTTCGGTCTAAAGTGGATACTGCTGCAGCTCAACTTGAACATAAACTCCTATTGGGCAGGTTTTCTCCCACGAAAACAGCATTTCATTCATATATGCTGCAAAAAAAGGAGCTTACCAAGTTTGCTAAGCCTCTATGGTGCTAGAAGACAATGCCACTTTGGCTGCACTGAGGGAGGTAAAACTGCAGCATTTGCTTTTGTCTCCCCAAGACTTTTTTTTTCCTGTGACTGAGATGGATTCAGCTTTAATGTGCAAAGTATCTTTCCATCTCCCTCTCCTCCACCCCTCCCAAAAGCATCCAAGGCCCTGATACAGGCACACAATTATTCAAGTAACAATGCCAGCAGGAGCTAAAACACTGCAATTTTACACTTCTTGACAAAAACAGGGCATTTAAGATAAATATTTTCCTCTTCCACTTTAAGCATTTTGTTCTCAGCATGTGTATTTTTACTAAACGTGGCATCAAACTGCAAAAACAAGGTGAAGTCACCTTTGGGATGGCAGGCAAGCTCTGTTTCTCCTCCATTTTCCCTAAGCCAATAGGGAAGGAACTAACTTCATCATGACGAGTTAGCTTCTCAGAAATTCACAGTGGCGCTGCATCCCACTGCTACAAAGAGCAATGCCATGTGTGTAATCACTGTTACCTGTGTCTGAGATAGGCACGTGTGTACATGACTTGCAAAGGCTCCAGGTTTATGCGAGGATTACATTGAGAAATCCCTGAAGGAAATGGATACTGTGGTCACCTACCTTCTCCGTTCTGTCTTGCTTCGATCTCTCCCGCCTCCCCATTCTCTCCCCTGCCCTGTGGCAGCTGCACTGGCCCCCACACTCTTCCATATTCTACATCTTTTGTGCCATGGGACTTTACACCGATTCTTCCCTCTTGCTGAAACACTGATTGCATGGATTTCCCATGCAGATATTTTCCTCATCCCCATCAGGTGTTTCCACCAAACTTTAGTTAGAGAGGGCGTCCCTGAGAAACTGACTTCAGATATATCTACCATTTCATTACTCTCTACCCGACTCCATTTCTCCTTAGCATTTACTAACTTAGATAGGGTTTTCCTGAACATGGAAGTTAGATTGCATAGAATGGAGGAGTTTGTTTTTTACTACCTCCTATAATTCCTAGTTTTATAACATTGCTTGGCAGGTAGTCAATGTTTAGTAAATGTTTTGTGTAATATCACAGAAGTTAGAATGACTATTAATCCTTGTTAAAAATTTTTATTTTTATTGGAAAAGCAAGTTTCACAGAGGAGAGAGAGATCTTCTGTCTGCTCATTCACTCCCCAAGTAGCTACAACGACCAGAATTGAGCCCATATAAAACCAAGAGACAGGAGCCTCTTCTGGGTCTCCACTTGGAGGCAGGGTCCCAAGGCTTTGGGCCATCCTCCACTGCTTTCCCAGACCACAGCAGGGAGCTAGGTGAGAAGTGAAGCAGCAGGGATACTAACCAACACTCATATGGGATCCCTGTGTGTGCAGAGCGAGGACTTTAGCCACTAGGCGACCACACTGGACCCAACTACTGATGTTATGAGGTACTTTTGAGTATCAAAGGAAAACTATATATCAAGGACACACAGTCTATAGTCTGGAGGGAATAAACTATGTTTTTCATTGTTATTTTAGCTATTTTTAAATTATAGTATTTCAGAACGTATATGAGTCTTTTAGATAAATTTATTTCATTCTTACCAACATAAGCTTGGTACTGTTATTCTCTCCATTCTACAGATGAAGAAACTGAGGAAAAAGAGATGAGTATATTACCTGGGGTGTCTGAGCTAGGAATTAACAAAACCAGAATTTACATAAAGTAGCTGGGTTCCAAAGACAATGCTCTCAGCTGTCTCGCATGAGATACCCTCTTCCACCAAACCAAGTGTGAGAAAGAGAAGTAGCCAATCACAGACACTTTGTGAAATGAATGCTGTTGGCCAGTCTCATCCATCATGGGCCCAAGCTCTGGCTCTTCATCTTTCCGCCAAGCTGGCTCTAGCTTCTAAACTCTCCATTTATTTTTCCTAGCACTAACCTATGGGAACCATTTACTCAATCCTTTGAACCTTAACTCTTATTTTTATTCTCTATGTCCAGTCACTTTCACGTTGCATACACTTAGCCTTGTTCAGAGCTGCTTTCCATGGAAGCTTCTGCAAGAACCTGTTCAAGTTGACCCTAACCTTCACCTGATAAGCAGATCTAGTTCTCAAGCCTTGCTCGTCCAGTCCAGCTCAAGTCCTACATCTCCTCACCTTCTGCTTAACCTGACCTGCTTGCATGTCTCCTGCCTACAGTACCAACTGCCAACCTCCCAAAACTGCAGGCAGTCAGTTCATATTATTCAAAAGCAGCAGCAGCTGACATAGGATAGTCAGATTAGGCTAATGTTTCATCCTGTGACTGTTAGACGAGAAGGCCTGGAGTTTTCTGGGTCCTGTTATTGCAACAGGGGATGGTTTGATTATCTGAGTCCCTGCCACCCATGTTGGAGGCTTTGATGGACTTCCTGGCTCCTGGCTTTGGCCACGCCCATCCGTGGTTTCTGCAGGCACTGAAGACTGAACCAGCATATGGAAGCTCTCTCTCCATTTGAAATCATTAAAAATATATATATTTTAATAATCTGATGCATTTATTCATAAAATGAATTACACAGAAATCAATGTCATTATTGTGAAATTATTGAAATGACGGGATTGAGCCTGAACAGCTGGTAAGTGGGCTTTCCAGAAGCCAGGCTGATAAAAATGCATCTCCACACTGGCCTCTGTTGAGTCCCGCATTGTTAATGTGACTTTAGGCTTCAGCATCAGCAGCTACCTGGCAAACAGATCTCTCCACACTAACATCTGCATCCTAGTGCTGGAGGCTGTGATTCGCTGAGGTTTGATCATCACAAAGAGGAATTAAAGTCACAGTTTCAATAAATGCTGCTAACAGGGTGACCTTAAAATGATGATGCAAGATCACCTATATGAAGACAAAGTAATTCTGAGTCCGGAGAGTCCTGAGAAGTGCACAAGGGGAACAGAGGCGACTCAGACCAGACCAGAGAAAGAAAAAACACACTGCCAATTGCAAAGTTCCAGGTCTTGAAGATAGAAGTAGGCCTTGAACTATCTCTACAAGCTGCAGTATTCATGCAAATAAACTCCCCTGGAGCCCCTACACACTACACCCTGCCCACAGCTGTGTTGGAGGAGCCAACAGAAGCTCTAAGCATTGAAGCGATTTGGCACAAAAAGGAAAGTGGGTGATCAGCTCATTTGGGTGCAAAAAAAATCATGTGTGAACAGGTATTTGGTAATGTTTGCTTCATGAACTTCTTTTTTTTTTAAGATTTATTTTATTTTTATTGTAAAGGCGGATATACAGAGAGGAGAGACAGAGAGGAAGATCTTCCGTCCGATGATTCACTCCCCAAGTGGACGCAGCTGCCGATTAGAACCGGCGCCCACATGGGATCCCGGGCGTTCAAGGCGAGGACCTTAACCACTGCGCCACCGCGCTGGGCCCCATGAACTTCTTATATTATGGCCTTCCTTTTCACATTAAACCCTTACATGTGTGGTAATAAGCTGAAGCAGAAAAAAAAATAAATAAAAGACTAATCCAGTGTGCTACTTGATACTGCTGCTCACTGGGACTTCCAAGAGCAAAGAGCACCCAGGCAAGGCATGGCTGAGCTTGAACCTGCCATTGTCTATTAGGACGGCTGGGCAAGAGACGACCAGGTGGGATATCAGTCCAGTTCCCACTTCCTTGAGTTGTCTCTTCTCCATAGCTCTCATATTCCTCTGATCAGAAATAAACAGATTATTTTACCACCTAAGAACTAAAGCAAATACCACAATTTCTAATGCTTCCTGACCTTATTTTACTACAAAAGTCATGATGAACATTCACTAAGCATTTCCCATGTGCTATGAACTAACTGGGTCCTCCCAGTAATTACCTGGGGAACCCTAACTATGGTATTTGGTGATGGTGCTTGAAGGTGAGGCGTTTGAGAGCCTGTTGCATTTTTTTTTTTTGGTAAGATTTACTTTTATTATTTTTTTATTGGAAAGGCGGATATACAGAGAGGACAGACAGAGAGGAAGATCTTCCGTCCGATGATTCACTCCCCAAGTGAACGCAGCTGCCGATGTTATGCTGATCCGAAGCCAGGAGCCTCTTCTGGGTCTCCCACGCGGGTGCAGGATCCCAAAGCCTTGGGCCATCCTCGACTGCTTTCCCGGGCCACAGGGAGGGAGCTGGAAGGGAAGCGGGGCTGCCGGGATAGAACCGGCGCCCATATGTGATCCCGGGCGTGCAAGGTGAGGACCTTAACCACTTGCACCACCGCGCTGGGCCCGAGAGCCTGTTGCGTTTATCAAAGGGAGAGAGGAAGGTGAAGCTGATCCCATGGAATTAGTGTCTTTTGTAAAACAGGGATGTGAGAGACCTCTCTTTTGCCATCCACCAAGGAAGGCCATGTAAGAACAAGACTTGGAAGAAGAACCTTGCCAAATGTGCTGACAGCCTCAGCTGTGACTAAGACACTATATGTTAGGCAGAAAATGACTGTTTTTACACGGATTAATGTTTTATAAAATTGCCTCTTAAAGAATATACAATTGATCTTACATCTGAAATTATTCTTCCTTAATTGCAACTCTAAGTTGTCCTTTTATATATAAAAGTGCATGCATTTTAGAGTTTGCAAGATGCCTTACTGCTGGTAATAGCCCAGGAAGACGTCTGATGCACATGTTTCACTGTCATCACAAACTGGCTTCAGCCTGCAACAGTAATAACACTGACAGGTAGTAGATTGCTCCTATGCAGGCAGCAGGAGCACTGCCCCAAGCATTGTGCACATATTAACTCATTTAATCATTATAACAATCCTATGAGACCCAATCTACCTTTTACAAATGAGAAACCTAGGGGAAACACAAACAGCAACTGGCCCATCACTTGGGTGCCCAGGGTCTCTGCACCAAAACATGTCAGCATGGTACTTGCCAATATGATTTTTGGGGTGGAGAAGGATCTCACAGTTGGACCTAGGAAACCATCTCCAAGTTTGACTTGGCTTCCAACATTTCAAAATGTTCCGATTCTAGCCTTTCTGTAAGCATGAGAAAATGCTCGTGTGTGGAGGGGCCCAAGTTTTTGCATGGCAATAAACAAGAGAAGCTGAATTGTAATTACCTCTTTTGAGATACAGCTTTACACTTTCTGCATTTGGCTAGGATATAAATTATCCCAGTTATAGATATTGTAGATATTTGGTATGTTTCAGACTTAATACTACCTAACAAAAAAAAATGTCAGTTTATGTTAAATTCGGAAATAGTTTATTAACAGCCATTTATGTTATTCATAAATGATACATATGGATTATTTTAAAATATTAACTATTTACCTTTTAAATATTTTATTTTTGTTCATTTGGAAAGCAGAGAGAGAGAGTGCTTTTCCATCTGCTGTTTCATTCCACAAATGACTGCAGTGGTCAGAGCTGAGCTGTTCTGAAGCCAGGCGTTAGAACTTCCAACTTTTCATCCAGGTACAGGGTCTCAAAGACTTGAAGCATTTTCCTCTGCTTTCCCAAGTCACAAGCAGGGAACTGTATCAGAAAGTACAGCAGCTAGGACTTGAACCAGTGCCCACATGGGATGCTGGCATTGTAGGAAGAGGATTAACCTGGTAAGTCACACCAGTCCCCACACTGGATTTTTAAAAACAAAACAGTTGCACTATTGCTGTTAAGTTGAATTGTTGATGTTACAATTCCATTGTAATGGAATTTTCTTAGTAAATGTAACCAAGAAATTATATTCAGTGACAGCTAAAAATATTTTTTATTTGAAAAACAGGGTTAGAAAGATAACATGAGAGACAAATGTCTTCATCTGCTGGTTCACTCTACAAATGGCTGCAATGGCCAGAGCTGGGCCACTCCGAAGCCAGGGTCCTAAATTCCTCCAAGTCTCCCACATGGGTGCAAGGACCCAAACACTTGGATCATACTTCATTGCTTTCCAAACACATCATGAGAGAACTGGATGGGAAGTGGAAACACCAGGACCCAAACCAATGGCTAAATAAATGGGAAGCTGATATCGCAGGCAGAGTTAAACTCTTACGCCACAGTCTTGTCCAGCAGCTAGAAATCAATACCCAATGTCATATATGATCCATATATATATATATCCATTTTATTAAATATATGTAGAGAGAATGTATATACCATTTTATTTTCTACCTCTTTGAAACTGGCAATGCTCATTATTAATTTATATTTTTAAAAAGCTCTTTTTAGCCTCAACAGGATAAGTAGCTATCAAACCACTTAAAGATACATAAACCACAGAGCTTATTATTAAATAGAATGACTACTTCATACATATTAAATATCCTACTTAAATTATATTTCTTACAACTGTCTAATTATGAACCTTCAAGTTCTTACTAGAATTTAGGAAAAAACTAGAAAATTATATTCCACTCAGGAAATAAAGTCTTGCTACTCTATCAGTGTAATAATTATTGTATAATTGCTTTGACCTTAATACTATAAATTTAGATTCTATGATTAAAATAAAGAACCATCAATCTTTGAAAATGAAAAAATTTCCTAAGTAAGATAAAGCCATTTCTGGTAATACATTTGGTTATAAATATACTTAAGTGGTCCAGACGGCTAATTGACAAAATCACCTAAGTAGTAGGGCGTCTATACTGACGTAAATACACCCTTTCAATTTGGTTACATGATTGGCTTTCAGTTTTTGGACTTACAAGTTTAGTTTCCATTGCTATGTGTGTAGGAAAGGCTGAAAAAAATTCATCTATGTCCAACATTTTCCAATGATTTTTAATGTATTATTTTAAACTGATAATTCACAGTTTCATGCATTTGGTAGGGACAGTTTGACAGTTTGGTGCAGACACACAACGCGTGGGATGAGCAAATTAAGGTTTTGCTTACTTTTTGTGCTGAAACATCTGAAATTTATTCTGTAAGTTACTTGGAATGTGTAACATGTTATCTCTTATTTTTTCGCTAGTAGCCAGTCAACAGGTATGAAGTGGTAGTTATTCTGTTTTGAACTTTGAACATCCCTTAGAACTAGTGAAACTGAATTATTTTTTCAAAAAGATCTGTCAGCTTATTAAGTCTTCATCTGAGAAATACTTGTTTGGGTTATTTGCATCAGCATTTGCTTGCTTTCATACAGATTCTTCCATATTTAGAAGAATAACTACCCATCAGGTGCATGGTCTGTAAGCACCTTGATACTTCTTCTCTTTGCCAGGTAGACGCTTGTAGTCCGAGCCCTTTCCATTTGCATATTGTGTTGTGTAGTTTTGTTTCCTCCTGGTAGTCTTATAGGATCAAGCATTGCATGCAAGTCCCTACTCCATTTTTGAGTTGATGATTTCTGAAGTTTTCTGTAACAGTGTCATGAACTGAAGTGACCATTTGAGGAGAATGGGTTATGACTTTGCCACCCACACTGAATGATACTCATTAGATTTCATCATCTATGTGTCAGGCACTCAGAACCTTAAAAGTTGGGCGTAATTTGTCTTGAGAGGTTGCAAAGAAAACAGATAACCTTGCTGAAAGTGGGCATAACTCTTGACTCCTTTGTAATATCAAGCAGCAAACTCTTGTTATTCCTCAGTTCCTTGCACCTACTGAAACCAAAAACTTGAGTGAGCTCGGCAGCCAATCATCTCATCTTTGTTTTGATGAGTAAGAATTAACTATTTTCAAGAATGCAACTCATAGACTAAGTCTTTGGATAGTCATTAATCCTTCAATATGCAGAATGGCACTAGCTTCCAAAAGAGTGATTTTATGTATTACAAGCAAAACTCTGTTAATTATTGGTTTTTTTAATAGAAGTCAGTTTTCCACAAAAATTATTTTTTAGACAGAAATGAGGCATTCGAAGAGATGCCCAATAGCATCTAACTACAAACCTCACAGGATTTTTAGAGGGTTTGAAGGGTCAAATATTTACACTAGGTTCTATCAACCTTTTGGCACTATAATGTCATTATTGCCATGATTATTACTGTGGTACTGTTGTGTTCAAAATTTCTAAATTAAGAAACAAGCCGTAGCACCTAAGACCTTCCAAAGGTGGCAGAGCAAACTTCCTTCTCTGCTTTTACCCCTGTGACAATGACAGCAGGGGAGACAGTAGGCAGCCTAGGAAAGGAGAGATAAACGGGGAGAGATGCGTGGAGGAAAATGCCTCCTTTGGAACTTGGGCAAATGACCCAGAGCAGGTGCCACCACTTGCCTGAGGATGCATAGACCACTTTTCTCTGCTTCTGCAGTGTCTGAGCAGCTAACTGACGGGCCTACTATGGTCCACTGTTTTCACTGGTTTTCTAACTTTCCAAATTTGAAATAAAGCTCAGCGAGAGCAGTTAAGAGGCAGAGCCCATCAGGGCTCTTAAAGGCTGTTTCCCAAAGCACTGCAGAAATATAGCAACTTGAGATAGCTTCTAGCATCCTGTCAAGTCAATGTTATCCAAGGTCTGTTCATCACCCATGATACATCAACCACTAATCTAGGGAAAAAAATTGAGTTCCAAAATATCCTTATTGGGAGACTTTAAACCAAGGCTGTAAGTTCATTGACTCTCCTGTGAAGAATGAAAATTCTATGAAGGGAAAAAGTGTATTTTGGTCTCCAGCTGTATTTCAATTCAGGTCCAATATGAATCCAAGTCTTGACACAAAGGAAGTTTTGAACACTATCTGTTGTGCAAAGATTTTCACAAGTGGATTGCATTTGATTAAGAGTTCAGAATTAGACAGGACTTAACAGAATGTTTCATAACAGAAATTAAATGAGTCACACTATTTTGAAAAATAAGAAACTGTTCATGAAATTCGTAAACATTAGGTACTAAAGGATTATTTGATGTGAAAATAATTACACCACAATTCCCAACATTGTCAATATCTACTGGTGCCATATCAAAGTCCAAATCACCCTCTTTCTACCCAAATTACACATGAAAGAGTATGTAATTTACAATTCAGCTCACATGTGACTTAACTGTTTCCATCAGAGCAGGTTCAATTACTATTAACAAAATTGTATTTATTTTATGGAATGAGGAATTAATTTGCAAAAATCACATTGCAAACTAAATTTTTTTTTGCAAGATGATAAATGATTAACATACATGCTTAGTGTTGTAAGCTACATGTCTTCTCTATCCGCAAATGGCTAAATTATCTTCACTTTTTAAACCAGAACTACATTATGGATAGTTCAACTAAAAAATCATGGCACAATAGCCTCCTCTACAAATTTTTTTTTTGAAAAGCATATTTTCATAGAGAAGAAGATACAAATGGAAATATCTTCCATCCACTGGTTCACTTCTCAAGTATCCGCAATGGCAGGAGTCAAGCTAATCTGAAGCTAGGAGCCAGGAGCTCCTGGCTCCCACACAGGTGCAGAGTCCTAGGCCTTGGGCCATCCCCCACTCTTTCCCAGGCCACAAGCAGGAAGCTATATGGGAACTGGAGCAGTTGAGAAACAAAACGATGCCCATATGGGATCCCAGTATGTGCAAGGTGAGGATCCAGCCACCAGGGTGTCGCACCAGGCTCTACAAGTTACTTTTATAAGACCAATTTATTCTTAGCATTTTTTGTTCTGCGCCACCCCTTTATTTTCTATGCTTCCCCTTTGAGCATCCATCTTTTATTCTCTTTCTCAAGCTTGAACATTCTAGCAAAAATGGCCCCAAGCCACCGTAACAATTATACCAATCATTTAATTTGCCGTTTTTATCTCTTCAACATGCATTCTAACCAAGGCAGTACATCCAGCCAAAGAACTTGAGCAAACACATTTTACTGATTTAATTGAAGCTGCTTTGTAAGGAATCATCTCAATGCTTTATTATGCCACCTTCACATGCACATATACTGTCAAAATCATGGTGATAAAGTAGTGCTATCTTTCTTTTATCAGAGAAATCTGAAGTCCAGAAATAAAATATGCCTTGCAATTGTTCATCTATATTACCGCACTATTACTGAGCATTCAAAATAAAGTACTAAAAATGATCTCTTCAGCTACAATGAAGAGTTTATTAATCAGAGTTATCTCATACTGTTTAAAAGGGAAGATATTTTGTTAGAACTCTGTTTTAAAGCTCAGTAAGCTTTGGAGAAAAATAGGATATTATTACTAGGAGGGAATAACATAATTCTTGAGAAGCAATAGTAAAGATTAGGAAGAAATGTTCTTGTTTTAAATTCAAGAACCTTTAATATATATTAGTTAATACATTTGACTATTTTGTGATAAAACAAATGAACTCTTCAAAGATTATCATTTCAACAATAACTGTTTATTACAATAAAATCCACTGCTTTATAACTACCAGATCTTTTCCTAGCTCCATGTTTAAAACACCAATGAACAGTTACACTGACAATCCAAAGGTGCAGCTCTTTTCTAAGTGAGGACAATTCGAATCCCAGTTCTTGTCTTCTGTGTTCTGATTGCCAGCATCAATGATTAACAGGGAGATTTCTGCCTGCCTTTTACCCACTGATCCTGACAACATTCAACCTTATGAAACAATCAGTAGACTTCAAACATGCACATGAATGTGAAGGTTGACAGACATAATAGGTTCATTGCACAATACATTTTGTACTGCACAGATCATTAGCTTCATTAACCCTATCACATTGTCCAAGATTGCAGGATAAGACCCAATCTGAGCATGTGGGTTTTTTTCTTCTTCCATGTGATTCTGTTGTATTTTAGTTGGGTCCTTCTCAGAAACCCCAGGATGGGAATGCTATTGTCAAACATGTATCGAAGTAAGACATACAAGTGACCAACAGGTTCATGGAAAAACACTTCACATCACTACTTATCAGTGAAATGCAGGTAAAAACTAAACTGGGATCTGACCCAACTCTAGTTGCACTGGATATTATCAAACAAACAAAAGGCAACAGCTGGCAAGGAGGTGGGAAAAGAAAAACATTCTACATTATTGCTAGGAGCATACATCAGTACAACCACTGTGAAAAATAGTACACACATTTCTCAAAAAACAACAACTAGAAATTTGGGGTCCAGCCACCCCACTACCAGGTTTATAGCCACAAGAAATGCAATCAGTCTGTCAAAAGACAACTGCAGTCCCATTCACGATTTACAGGAGGACATGGGATCAACCTAAACATCAGATGAACGAATACAGAAAATGTGGCACAAACAATGGAATACTATTTAGCCACAAAATGATAAAAATTTATCATCAACAACAACTTGGATGAAACTGATGATCCTTATGTTAAGTGAAATATTCTGAATACAAACAGTGTCGCATTGTCTTGAGTAAGACAATTAATTTCGTGGAAATAGAGACCAAAACGCTGGTTATCAAAGGCTAGGAGAGTAGAGACTAAGGAATAAAGGGGAAAAGATAAGGTGGTATTGTTACAGTTAAAGAAAAGTCCCCGTGTTCTATAACACAATAGGATTACCATGCTTAAAGATACTGTATATTTTAAATTAAAAATTGTTAAATATTTTCTCAATAAATCAATAAGTAGGTATTTCTTGATTTGATTAAAAAGTCTGTACATCTTGAAACATAATATCCTATAAATAGGTACAGTTTTTGACTATGTGTTAAAAATCATTTAAAAAGGATTTTGTTGTCCCTCAATTGTCTTTTCTCACCTCAAAAATACATTCTGGATTGTCCTCATGAAAAGTACAATGCATTTCTTTACAGGCAATTTTTGTGACTAAATGAACATCCAAAAAGTATCCTTTTAAAAAGAGAGAACAAAAACAGAGATAAAAAGTCCCATACCACCATCTCCAAACCCTAAAATAAAAATTTCCGCCAGGGCTTGTGTCTCTTCAGTCTTCCACAAAATTGTAATAGCTAGAGAAATAGACATTTTTGAGCTTAAATCCAGGACAACAATCGCCATCACACCATCTGAGCTGATTTTCCCAATGTTTTAGCCAGGAAAATAAATTAGTAGTAAAACCACCTAGAACAGGGACAAGGCTATTTGTATATTTCCCATATATTCTTAGAAGACATAATTAAATGTATTGGGAAATTTCATGAACTTAGATTCATAAACAGTAAAGCAGGAAAGGTTAAGAGTGACTTCTATATATCCACTCTGATGAAATCAGGATGTTAACAGAACAGGTGTCTGTCAGTGGAATATAACTCATCTCTTCCTGCAGGTATTATCTATTTCAGAGTGGATTCAAACTACATTTTTTCTTGATTTGGGGATCAGTCTCAATTATCAAAAAAAAAGTTCTCTTGTCCTTTGTTTCAGTTATGAGATTTGATTGTATTCAGCATTCAACAACTCAGGTTAGCACACACACAGACCTCGCTCCCACTCCTCATCTCCACCCCCGTCTGATCTAGTCTCATCCCTCCCACACTCTTCAGGCTGCTTCTAGCTCCTTCAGGGCCAACACAGGGAAAGGAGGAGCTAGCTGGAGAGACAGCAACAGGGAAAGCCCATTGAGTAGGCTGCATGGTGAGCCATTTTAACTCCCCATGCTGACATCTTCAAAGCAGACATGTGTGCTGGTAGCTTCTTTGGGAGCCCTCTTTTATCATCCTTACAGATCTCTCACCTTTAGATGGCACTTTTAGAGCACCCTGGGTCTCTGATTTTTCAGAACACCCACCTCCATACAGAGATCCCCCCTCTACTATCAACACACTGCTCTCCAGGTGTCCCTTGGAAAACAAGCAGCATTTAAGACAGCACCCCGCCAATGAACTTGACAGATCACACCATGGCCGCCCACCCGCAGCCCTCTCTCTCATTCTGCCCTTTCTGATTTCACTGGCCTGAACCAAACATTTGTCTATTGCTCGGAGACTCTGAGGGTTATCCACTAAGGTGTCTGATTGGCTTCCCAGACGCCTCTCACACAACTCCCCAGACTCATCGCACTGACAAGCTTTTCAATCCAAATAATGTTTCAGCGAGTTCCCATCTCTTCCTCAGCCGAACCGCTGGTCATTTTCACAAACCTTACAGCTGAGTGACAATGTCCTCAGAACTCACCATCTTTAAGCACGGTGTTAGGGAAGCTTGCCCCTCACATCGGATTGGAAAACTTACTATTTGAGTAGGGCTTTTTCAAAAAAAAAATTGTTAAGTCTTGTGGGAAACTGTCACCAAAGAAAAGAAGAAGAAAATGAGAGAAAACATGGTGGAAAAGGCAGATGGAAAGGCAGCAACTTTCCACACCAGCGCTGTGATAGAGGCAGACACATCCTCAGGCCCGGACTCACGGGCTTTACAGCATTGACACATATTTTCAGTATCAGCTCACTCTTTGTTTTCTTCCTCACAACCACAGAAATACAATAGCTGATCATAAAATGGTAGTTATGGGAAAACAGCTTAAAAATCACCTCAAAATCCTATTTGGGTTTTGAGAAAATGTTACTTTTGCCATAGACGACATGGAAAATCACTCTGTGCATGTAGATTTCAGTTACTGGTCATTCCGATCAAAGAGAGACAGTGCTTCTATTTCTGGTTCCTAGGCCGAGATTATGAAAAGGATAAAGTCTGCAAGGAACTCGCTGCTCTGGGCAAAGACGACTTCAGATCTCTGTAAGTGTGCCACATCCACACTCTGGTCACACCACCCCAACAACGTCCGACGTGATCACTGGCATTCAGCATGGAGGAACAAGCTGTTCCCTTCTGGGATTCAGATCACACCCCAGCATCAACGGGGCAGAGAGGTCAAAAGGGGGACGGCCAGAGAATCCAGATCAACATGGTTGCTGTGGTCAGACAACCTGTCACCACTAAGATTTCAAAGGAGATAGAACAAAATTGGTAAACACAATTATCTAAAGTAAATTAAAATGCAATAGCACCTCCTACAACTCTGGCAAACAAAGGCCCTGAAATCCAGAAAATAGACTCATAGGAACAGGCTTGAGAACGTAACATCAGCCTGGGCTGATGAAACTGTCCAGTCCAATCGGTACTGCTTTGAGATAAATGGGTCTGGGACAAAAACAAGTGTTTTAGAAAAATTTAACCTCATGTTCTTTTCATTAGTTAAATTAAAATCAGTAAATGTAGATACATCCCACTTAAAATATTTGAAGAGACTTCATTTTTTTTTAATGTGTTTGAAAGCCAGAGTTACACAGTGAGAAGGAGAGGCAGAGAGATCTCCCACGGGTTGCTTTCCTCTCCAGACAGCTGCAATGGCCAGGGTTGAACCAGGCCAACACCAGGGGTCAGGAGCTCCCATGTGGGGACAGGAGTGTAAGCATGTGGGCCATCTTCTATCGTTTGACATAGAGAGCTGGATCCAAAATGGAACATCCGAGACGTGAATGTGTGTCTATACAGGATGTTGGCGACACATGACAGCAATTTACCTGCTATACAACAATGTTGACTCTAACAGCCCAATGTTTTAGTATGTGGTATGTAGCAATATGTGAAAAAACACACCCTTTCTAATACATTGACTTATTCTTTATCTCAGGTCACTAATCCTGTACAGCAGGAAATTCCCCTCTGGGACATTTGAGCAGGTCACTCAGCTGGTGAAGCAGGTTGTCTCCTTGACAGAAGACTGCTGTGCCGAAGATGCCGACCCTAACTGCTACGATGATAGGGTATGTTGCATGGCTGACCGACTCCAGGGAAGCCCAGAGAATGAACTCAAAATAGGTCTTCATGCTCTATCTTGAGGGAAACTTTACACAGCACTCCACCCAACTCCTTGTTTGGGAGAAACACTAGGCATCTTCAGAGCCAGATTTCTTCTGACCTAGCAGGTCTATTTTACCATTGGGCCTACATGTACAAGTGTTAAAACCAGAAAGCCAACTTGGCGATTGTTAACATGTATTGGAAGGAGGATGTGGGTATAGAATATAAATCCTGAGTCCAAACCTTATATCTGTATAAATTTGAGCCTACAGATACCAACCTCCAGAAAGAATCTTAAGCTAAGTTGGAAGTTGGTAGGTATCCTATTCCAGAGCATTCGAGTGAGTCTTGGCTGCTCTGCTTCCGATCCAGACTAAAAGCCTGATCCTACTAAAAGCCTGAGAAGGAAGTGGAAAATGGCCAAAGAGCCTGGTCCCATGCACACCAGTATGGAGTTCCCACCTCAAAACTTTGGTCTCACCCATTCCCAGCTGCTCAGACAAGTGGTGAATAAACTAGAAGATGCAAGATCCCTCTTTCACTTTACTCCTCAAATATTATTTGAAAGCCAATTGTTATCTCAATGAAAATAACATTTCCTTTGGAAAGATAACTAATGCATGCTATGTTGTCCCTACACCTATCAAAATGTCGGGACTGATACCAACTGCCTTAGAATAGTCTAACATTTCTCTCAAATTACTACAGGCTCAAAAACTATCCTATTAACAAATACTAGTTTCTGGGTTCTCTCCCATGTAATACATATGCAGAAATTAAATGCTAAATTACAGCTTTAGAAACCTACACAGTAACCGCAGAAAAGAAACCATGGATAGTTTCAGCAATTCATTAATACAGTTATTGCAGCTGACTAAAATGACATTTTCACACATTTTGACAAAGGTCTCTGCAGACAAATCAGGCTCACTACTCAAGCCTGCAACAGCACAAACAATGCCTCAAAGATCTGTTGAGAATACAGTCTGCATAATGAATATTCTTTATGCTTTTGTTTATTTGAAAAAAGTTACAAGGAGAGAGAGAGAGGCAGAGGGGGAGTGGGGTCTTCCATCTTGATTCATACCACAAATGGCTGCAAGGATCAGAATAAAGCCATGGAGAAGCTGGGAGCCAAGAATTTCATCCGGTTCTTCCATGGGAGTGGCCGAGGTCAAAGCACTTGGGCCATCTGCCCCTGCATTTCAAGGCATGTTAGCAGGGAACTGGATTGGAAGCTGGGCAGCTAGTACCCAACCCAGCACTTGCTTGTAGTGGATGAGGGTGTTGCAGGCAGTGGCTTGACTAACTGCACCACAATGTCTCCCCTCCCCTACAGTGAGTATTCTATGCAAGAACTGCTTAATTTAGCAACTATGTTTTCAAAGAATTTCATATTCAGTTTATGCCACCATCAAGCTCATAAAAGTCTGTCATTTATATCTGACTTTCTACATTATCTTTAAAACAAATATCAACTAAGGTCAAAATAACATAGCATGTTTTTATTTTTCTTATTTGGGTTCTTGACCAACATCTCTACATTCTTGAAGTTTCAGTGTGGGGATGGCACTGACATTCTTTGCACAGCACTCCTTGGGTTAGCCAAAGTGTTTTTAAGACTTTTTTTTTCAAAGTCGTTTTAAATTCACAAAACAAAAAACTGATGTAGTGCAAAGAATTCCTATCATACTCCATACTCTGCTTTCCTTATTATCAATGTCTCATGTTCTTGTGTTTGTCACAGTTAATGTACTATATCCAACTTTCTCTATTTTTCATTTTTTTTTTAGATTTATTTATTTATTGGAAAGTCAGATATACAGAGAGGAGGAGAGACAGAGAGGAAGATCTTCCATCCCATGATTCACTCCCCAAGTGAGCGCAACGGCCAATGCTATGCCGATCCGAAGCCAGGATCCAGGAACTTCTTCTGGGTCTCCCACGTGGGTGCAGGGTCCCAAGGCATTGGGCCGTCCTCGATTGCCTTCCCAGGCCACAAGCAGGGAGCTGGATGGGAAGTGGAGCTGCCGGGACTAGAACCGGCGCCCATATGGGATCCCGGGTGGGTTCAAGGCGAGGACTTCAGCCGCTAGGCCACACTGCCGTCCCTTTTTCTAATCCAAACTTTTGTTTCTGCCATTCCCCCAGCCTCTGTTAATCAGCTTTTGTTTAATAGAATTTGGGGTTTGTTTGTGTTTAACTTCCACATAAAAGGGAGAAGATGCAGTACTTCCCTTTCTGTTGCTGCCCTCCAACTCCACTCATTTTGCTACAAATAGCAGGAATTCATTTTTTATGGCAACCCCACTACTAAGTATATATCAAGACATAAAGCCACTGTACAAAATACATTCAACATGCTTAAAGCAGTACTGATCATAGTGTCAAACTGTGGAATGAAACAAGATGTCCATCATTAGATGAATAAAGAAAATATAATATGAATCACTGGAAAATATACAAAGCATTTTCTAAAATGTGTTAGACCTTGCTTTTTGATACTTTTTCCTTTTCATTCTCTTTTACTTTTGAAAAGAAATAATTTTAAAAAGAAAATTGGGAAGCTTGACATGGAAAAAAGTGGAGAGGAAAAGAAAATTGGGTGAAAGAAAGAATCTGTTGCTTAAGTAATGGGATGGTAGATAATTTATCATTAGATGGTAGATAAATGATGATAAAGGATGGCAGAAAAAGGTAAAAGAATGAGAAACTGGTTAATACAACTAATTTATCACTAATATGGGGAGATCACTAGAAGCTTTTCCTAGAAGTAATTTGTAAAATAAGAGTTATGAGTCAAATAACTCCTTTATAATTTCTTGGTGATGACTATTGCTCATCTTTATTGTTTTTCTAATTGCCATTATTTCTTTCTTACACTTTTATTTCAAATATCATATTATCACCAAAGCTGCCTGCTTTGGTGGTACTTAGTCTATACACACATATCACCATGTCAGAGTTGGGAGTGATAAACCAGACTGAACTGAAGGCTAAATCTTTGGGCTTTAGGAGAAACCAGATTTCAGGTCCAGTCTTGGGCCTGCTCAATTAAAATGTCTGGGCCATACAATCCAAGTAGTTCTCATGTCTATCTACTCTGAGTAATTCTGATATAAAAGTATCAGGAGAAACATCATGGAACAGAATGCATAGGAATGTATAATCCTACAGCAGTCAAGAATCAAGTGTCTGCTCACTTAATAAAAGGAGAACAGGAGGCAGACGGGATCTGTCATTCTTACTGGGGTTTGTGCAGCAGAAAGCAGTTGGGAGATGGTGTCAATACCACCAGCACTTTGTCAAATAACCCACTTCCACTCAGAGATGTAGACATCCCCCGGGAAAGCACTAAGCTAGAGGATAGGCCTCTTTTATTTTCAAATTATTTTTATTCATGTAGAGTGTATATTTCATGTATTTCATAGGTACAATTCTAAGATAACCACACATCCCATTTTCTTTCCCTCCCTCAATTTCTCTTCTTTTCCTGTGGCCTTTTAACACAATTTTTGCAGTCTTCTCCATACGCACAGATTGAATGTACTGCTAACCATAATATTCAACAAAGAAACACAGGAAACCATAGTCTCCAGAAGAGTATAAACAAGGGTACAGTGTTTATTGAAGCACAATAGATAATGCACAGAATCAACCCCGATGACCATGGTATATCTGTACTCTGGAATGCTACACAGACATAAAAATGAATGTAATCTTCTTTTGCAACTAAACTGGCTGTAATTAGAAACTATTATGCTTAGTGGAATACATCAATCTTAAAAACAGGGTACAAATCTGATGAGCTGCGTAAAACTTCCTGCTTATGAAGAACCTATTTTTAAATTCTACTCTGAGGACAGTCATTTATTGACGTAAATAGAACCTCACACTTACCTTTAATTATTTAGCTTGTCATGTGGTATAACTCATTGGTTATGGGAATTTAAAGTTACAGACTAAGATGTTCTACTGAAGTTCCACTGAGCTTTTCTTCACTGCCTCCAGACCACAGCACTGTCTGTCACGTCCTGTGAAAGTGACTCTCCATTCCCAGTGCACCCCGGAACTGCTGAGTGCTGCACCAGAGAGGGATTGGAAAGGAAACTCTGCATGGCAGCCCTGAAACATCCACCGCAGGAGTTTCCTACCTACGTGGAGCCAACAAATGATGAAATCTGCGAGGCATTCCGGAGAGATCCAATGGAGTTTGCTGACAAGTGAGCTGTGGCCATTATAAACAGAACGTTAAGACATAAACTAGCAGAAATTAATCTCATCTAACCCCAAGTGCAAGTGCATAGTAATCAATTTGTATTAATTAGAATGTGACTCCAGCTCAAGGCAGCCCATTCCCTGGTCAGTGCAGATTATTGGAAATGCCTTCTGAGTCGTACAGGAGCTCCATTTTCCCAAATTCCCTCCCATCAGTCCTAGTTCTGTTAACTGAAGCAGAATCACATAGATCCTCTATCCACATGACACCTTCAAGCATGTGTCTGCAACTATCGATTCCCCTTGTGACAGGAATTCTTGTACGTTCCAGAAAACAGAAGCAAATTTATGCTACAGACTTTAAACACTGAATTAAAAAAAAAAAAAGCCGCACACACCACAGGATATGGCTTCTTTTTCCTCAACCCCTGAGTCCCCAAAACAGTTATGAACATCATGACATAGATACTACAAAAGTGCATGTACGATTTTCAGTTTATTGTTTAATACGTAGGAGCAATTGCATTATATGCTGACATTGTTCATCTTAGAAGGCCAAAAACATACAAAAAACAAGAAATCAACTTACTTATATACTTTTATAAAGTAAGCTGACACACACACACATATACACACACACCCATAGATAGATCTAGATCAAAACTATTACTCAAATTGGCCATAATTTTATATAATAGTAGTTGGCTTATGCATTTCTGTGAATTTTCAAAGATTTTCCCCTAGATTTCAGAGTCCTTCAAATCCAGGAATACCTGTATATCTGAAAATTGAATTTAAAAAAAAAACACAAGCTTTTAGAAAGCAACTATCTAGAATAACAATCTGATGTTAAAAGGTAGATCCATTAAACATATTCATTGTACTTAATTTCATCAGCGATTTAATTAATAAACAGCGACCATGGACAATCCACTTGCTGAACACCGCAAACACAATGAAACACATGAAATCACCTGTTCAAGATGACAGGGAATTTAGAAAAATCTCTTCTTTAATGAATATGTGGACCCAGAATTTTAATTGTAGTTCTGTGTCTAAATCCTTACTTGCTTTTAAATGTTAAAACTACAAACATACACGACATGCATCCTATCTTCATCAAAATATTGGTGAAAAATTCAGGTTTGCTTTCTCCATGAATTTTTAGCCAGTCCTGTTTTCTCTCTTTCCATAGGTTTTTGTATGAATATTCCATTAACTATGGACAAGCTCCTCTGCCCATTCTAGTCAGTTACACCAAGAGCTACCTCTCCATGGTAGGGACCTGCTGCACTTCTCCAAACCCAACGGTGTGCTTCCTGAAAGAGGTAGGTTCCATGTTGCTTACGTTCTCATCATGTGCCACTTTCCTTGTTTTCCTGGTAATGGATTTCCTTTTCAATAACAGGGGTAGCTGGCATTCTGCAATCAGTAAATGTCTTTAAAATGCATCTTCACGTTTGGTTTATTGGAAATTAAGCATACCATTTCTGGGGGAAACTTTCTGATAAGGCTTTGAGTTGGTGTTCAGCATTATATTAACCAACAAACTGTTTTTGCCATTTGTTTACACCATTTTCAATGGATCTTTATCTTCTAATGAGATTCTTTAATGTTGCAGAGACTCCAGATTAAACATTTATCGCTTCTCACCACTCTGTCAAATAGAGTCTGTTCACAGTATGCGGTTTATGGGATGGAGAAATCAAGACGCAGGTATAAATTAAACATCACTCTCTGAGCTACAAGTTAGGTTCTGTACAAGTTATAGCTAAAATTAAGTTTCTCTAAGCAGATATTCGTAATGCAAGAGAGAAAACATTGTCTTGTCTTCCAAGAACCTTCATAAATGCAGCCCAATTCTTTATCTACACAGCATAAACACTAAGAAACAGGGCTATCTTATAAAAGATGTGATTTGTTTTTAATCAATAATTTGCATGTTATATGCCAAACAGACCACTGAAAACTATTTCTCAATACTAATAGTGTATGTAACAAATATAAAATTTTTAAGATGTATCTTCAGTCATAGCTGTTATCTGCTTTGCCCAGTTTTTCTCAGAATGAGGCTTTCTGGAACCTTGTTATTTGAAGCTTTGTACTGTCTAGTATATATCTCTGACATTCAGGAATTTATTCTGTCTCATAGTCAGCTATTTTGACTGCCATATGGCTCCTTCTGCACTGTTAACTTTGTTGTTTTTCAAAGTGTCTCCATGACCCTTCTCCCATCTCTTTACATGCAGAAGTGCAGGTTTCCTTTTCAAGATTAGCCATCACTTTACTACGTATTACTCTGATCCATAAACTTGTTTCATTTAATGGCAATGAAGGAAACTACCTCTTGTGCCTATAAATGATATGTTGCCATGAGAACAAAAACTACCAACATGAACTCTTCTACTTTTTAAATCATTTTTTAATTTTTATTGGAAAGGCAGTTGTACAGAGGAGGAGAGACAGAGAAAAAGATTTTCCATCTGCTGTTTCGCTCCCCAAGTGGCTACAAGATTGGCTCAGAAAATGAGCCAATCTAACGCCAGGAGCCAAGAGCCTCTCTGGGTCTCCCATGTGGGAACAGAGTCTCAAAGACTTGGGTCATCTGCAGCTGCTTTCCCAAGCCACAAGCAGGAAGCTGAGAGGGATGTACAGCAGCAGAGGCCAGCACCAATGTCTATATGAGATCCTGGTGACTGCAAGGCCAGGATTAATTGATCTATCACACCAGGCCCTGCCAATATGAGTCCTTTTAAAAATCTTCCATTAAAACTACTCACACATCCAGTACCATTAGCTCTATCCCCTCCTTTCCCTCTGCTCTTGCACTAATGTTGTGTATTTGGAAAGAACATAAGAAATTATGTTATAAAGCTACCATACATCTGTTACTTACTTACTTATTAATACATACTTGTAACAGTTTCTAGGGATTTACCCTCCCACACAAGAACATCCTATTTGTTGGGAACAAAGAGCTAACTATAAAATACCAGTGCTACTTATTCATGCAGAAATAACTTGAGATCTTCTAAGTGTCTCCTGATTTCAAAACACACTACACAAAACACCAGTAATCAAGAGGTGTGACATTGTCCTGAAGTTATATAGGAAGGTAGTAATGGAACAAGATAGAGAGTTCAAACATAAGCTTCCATATATAACCAGATTATTTATTGTCAGGACTACACAAAAGGTAAAAGATAATTACTTTAACAAGTTGTGCACGGAAAACTAGATCTCTATATGTAAAAAAATGAAGTTGGAACCTTATCTTGCACTATATACAAGCACTGACTTAGAAATGTGATACAGTAGGGTAAATCTGTGACACCAGCATCCATTTGAGCATCAGTTCAGGTCTCAGCTGCTCCATCTAGCTTCCTATATGCCTGGCAAAGCAATAGAAGATGGCCCAGGAGCTTCTTCCTGCCACCCAATGGGAGAACTGTCCTGAGTGCCAGGATCCTGGCTTTGACCTGACCCTGTGCCAACAGTTGTGGCTATTTACAAATGAACCAATAATCGCTTCTAGGCCTTTTGGCTAAGATCAAGTGTAGCAATGTGCCAGCAAAATGGAGCCCTCAATCTCCATATCTGTTTCCTCCTACATCTCTCCCTCTGCTTTTCAATCAATTTGTGTTTAAAAAGTTGATTAGATAAAAATGCATTAAAGACTGTAAAAGTAAAATATAATGTCATGAAACCAGGACACAAAAGAAAATTTTCAGAACTACATATGGAATTTAACAATTTGCTGCATGTGACAACAAAGCACGAACAATAAAAATGACACAAGTCACATCAAATGACATAAGCAACAGGGTGAAGGACTTATTTATTAATCATATGTCCGATAAGCACTTCTTATTCAGAATACACAAAAGCCGAGAGGCAAGATGGCGGCATAGGTTACAGACACATCTGATAAGACGGAGAATCTTTAGACAGGGTGAAGTACAAGAAGCAGAGTACAGGGGAAAAAATAGGGGTCAGGCAGAAAGCAGGGGGTACCTGGAGACCCCCGGATACAGGGAAGCCACGGCGGTGGCACAGCAGTGTTGCAGAATACACAAAAAACAAATACATCATCAGCCAAAAAAAAAGTCAATTTAAAACTTGGTGAAAGATTCGGGGAAACAATTCTCAAAAGAAAATACACAAATGGCAAACAAGCATATGAAAAGATGCTCGGCATCATTAATTATAAAGCAAGAGCTTATCAAAACCTCCATGAGATTCTATCTTCTCCATGATGATGGTTGCCATCAAAAAAACAGAAAAGGCAAATATTGGTGAAGATGCAAAGAAAAGGAAATGATTCTACACTATTGGGGGTGTAAAATAATATATCTGTAATGGAACACAGTACATAATTTCCTCAAAACAATGGAAAACAGAATTCCCAGCAATTCTACTGGGAATACCATATATGTCAAAAACATAAAAGCAGGATCTCAAAAAGAGGTCTGCATTTCCATGTTTATTGAGCTCGATTTACAATAGGTGAGGGAAGGAATCAATAAGTGAATGAATAAGGGCAATATCACATCTATGTACAATTAAATATTATGTTTAGTATATATATATTATGATACAGTATTTCACAAGAAGAAAACCTTGTTGTATGGTACAACATGGATGAACCTCAAAGATACTCTACTGAATAAACTAAGACAGTTTCAAAAGAACAAGTATTCTGATTCCACTTACACAGAGTGTCAGATCCGAGAAATAAGGTAGAAAAGTGTTGCCAAGGGCTGAGGTGTATGGAAGACAATAACTTAGTAAAGGGCTTCAATCCATAAGATATGAAAGTTATGGACATATGTTACACAACAATGAGAGTATATTTAACATTGCTAAACTGTATGCCTCATAATTAAGATGGTCAGTTAAGTATTATGTTGTTACAATTTTAGAAAATTGTCTCAATGTGGTACAATATTAATGCATAAATAATACTTGAAGATATTCCTGCTACATTGACAATGAAGATATGAAAGTAGTAAAGAACAATTCTTTCTACATATGTAAATATTATGAAATATTTAAGGATTATTTAAATTCATGGCATAGGGCTATACATTTTATTATTTTATTTATTGTTACTAAGTTTCAAAAAACTGAAGCACCACAAAAATATCACATTGGCATTATGAATAGAAACACTAGCACTTGTTTACTGTTTTAGATGCAGTATTTTAAGGCTTCAATTCTGTATATCTAGCCAAAGAGAAGCTGCATGTTAGCGCCTAAATTTGAGAATTTTCATTGGAGGTGGCTTAATTTCGAGTCTGTGACTTTGTTACATAGGATCTGCTAGGTGGCACATATAAGCTGTGCAGCCATTAGGGGAAAAACAGTGCAAATGATGATGGAATCCTGTGTACGGTGTGTTCTTGTGAATCTAAGAAAACTGAGACTGTGGATAAGCTAACAAATTCATTTTTAACTGTGTAGCCATCTGATAAAATTAGCCCAAAGAGTACCAACTGCTGATCTAAAGGATGTTTTGCCACTTGCTGAAGATATTACTAATATTCTCTCCAAATGCTGCGAGTCTACTTCTGAGGATTGCATGGCCACAGAGGTAACACAATCTTACTTGCATGTGCTTAACTCCATTTTACAGATGAGGAAACAAAATATTAGCAAGCACTGATCTTTGAGACTACTCAACTAGTGAGTGGCAGGGACCAAATACAAGGACACAAAATACCTGATTATCAGGCTCTTGCTGTATTGTATTAGGCAGCATAATACCTATTATTAAAAAGGACTAAAAATTTTACTTCTTCCTAAGGTTATGGAGTAAATTTATAAAACACTTTTTTGAAAGACTGAAGGACCAAAAATCATAATATTGTCCTTATGAAGAGAGAGAAATGTATTTATAATAATAAATAAAGGGAGATATTTAAATTGAATAGAATTGACCAATCTTTAGTCAGCTATTCCACATTTGAAATGTATAATAATAATGGACAGTTTGGGCAGCAAGCATTTTCATTATCACATCAAGTTCTATCACACTACAGGATAACCTTGATAATTCTATAGGCTACTAATGTTTCTATAATTCTTTTTATAATTTAATGACCGCTTCAATGCGTTTCATCATTTCTAACTGGCATAATCCTTGCACGCAGTTGCAAATTGTGGCAGTTATTTTAGAGAAATGTCTGTCTCCAAGGTTCTACTGACCTTTCTAGTGATGAGGTACATTGTGTTGCCTAATCTTTGTCCACTAAAACATACTTGCCTGTGTAAGTAATAAGCATTCCTCTATAATGATATTTAAAGGCTAAATAGGACTCCAATACATGTCTGTTACATATATTACATCTACCCAATGAACCACATTTTTATTAAACCAATCATCTATTATCATACTTAGGTTTCATCAGTTTTCAATATTATAAGCCATGTGCCAGGAAATAATCAGAATGATCATGTATTAACACATAATTATTTTCTGGGTATGACGTGTTGGGAACAAAACTACACATTGTTAAGTCTTGCAGTACATATCGACACATTGCCTTCTCAAATACTTTACCACATATCTCGCTGTGAGCATTCACACTGACTTCCACAAGCACAATCCTAGGGTTTGTAAATCCAAGTATGCTTTGCTTTGAACTGACCCAATCAGAAAATTAACAATTCCTATAATCCCCATTTTTTATAGCTTCCTGAACACACCGTAAAAATATGTGACAGCTTATCCACAAAGAATTCTAAGTTTGAAGAATGTTGTAACGAAAAAACACCCATGGGCATTTTTGTGTGTACTTACTTCATGCCAGCCGCCCAGCCCCCTGAACTGCCAGCTGTGAAGTTGCCCACAAGTAAAGATGTGTGTGATTCAGCAAATACCAATGTCATGGACCAGTAAGTAGAAATGACAAGGAATATATTTCCATGTTAAAGTCACTTGGACTAAAAGGAACCACTGCAGGCAAGATTGCAGGAAGGCAGCTTGTCATTCATTTCAACTGTAAGCAAGATATTGTGCATGCTGTTCAAAGATCTCAACCTTTGTTATTTGACTTTGTGGATGGAGAGAAAAAAAAAAACTTTGTTTCTTTCTTCTTCCTCTGTTCATTAGACATGACCAAAAGAAGTAATTTGACCTCTCTGAACTTAAATGTCTTAATGAGTGTAAGACTAACCCTTATGTACATAGCACAGAGGTGCCTTATGATAAATGTGTATAGAAACGTGGTCGGAAGCCAATGTAACATTCTTATACAAAAAGCCACAGATGTGTAATACATGCAAGAAATGTTTATCATACTAGCAATTGTTTTTATACTACTACTTTTAGGTCAGAGTCTTAAATGAGAAACTTAATGAATATCAATCTTTGGGATACTATTGTCAACAAATATTTTGCATAGCAAATACATGGTCATTCAAGTCATACATATAATGTATAGATATACATATATAGATATTTAAGCTACCATTGAATTGGAAAGGAATAAATGCAAGGAAGTAATAGATCTTTATCTTTTTTCATTGATCTATAAAAGGAACTGAAGTAAATTCATCAATCAGCCACAGAGTAGTATTTAGACAGGACTGGAATTCTATGTTTGTTAAATGCTCAATGTTGTTATAAGTCCTTAGACAACTGTGAGACACAGCAGAATGAAAGAAGTTATACAAACTCATCTTCATAGAAAAACAACATCAAGTACTCACTTGCATTATGTTTGCACAGTTTTACATGCATTTGAAATATCATGGATGTATTACACATAGACATCTAATTCATAAGTTAAAATACTGTTAAAACAGATGGTAACTTATTTCAGTGAAAATAATATATAACCCAATGTTAGGAACTGTTGTACAATCCAATATTTGGAATCAACTTTTGAGTCAGTTTTGGCTAAATCTTGAAGATGCAGAAAGCAGGTGCTCTGTCTTTATAATAGGTATGTCACATATCTAAAGGAGTGCATACCTTCTCTCTCCCACCAGGTATACATTCGAACTAGGTAGAAGGACTCAGATTCCTGAAGTATTCCTAAGCAAAGTCCTTGAGCCAACGCTGAAAAGCCTCAGTGAGTGCTGTGCCTCTGAAGACTCCACTGCCTGCTTAAACGCTAAGGTACCATGTGGGAGATCTGCTTTACCAACCAGGTGGACCAAAGGTTGCAAATCACACTCAGGGAGCAGATCACAACTTGTGATCCAGGTTGGGCTCATAAGCTATCCATGTGTGGCTGCCAAACTAAGAATGCAAATATGGCTCTACGTTATCATCACAGCTCCTACATAATGCTTGCATAGGCTAAAACATTCACTACCCAGCTTTATGCAAATAAGATGTAATATCCAATATGCATAATAAATATCTGCACTGATGCCAAGCAGGAAATTATGGCTTAATGGTCTCATGGATGTTTTATAACAGATATTTGTTATCTAATTATTGTTTCCATACAGGGTCCTAAACTGAAAAAGGAGCTATCTTCCTTCATTAACAAGGGACAAGAACTGTGCAAAGATTATTCTGAAAATACATTTACTGAGTACAAGAAAAAGTAAGACAATGTTCACACTCTTCAATAATATTTGCCTGCTATGGTGATCTTAAAATTTGGCTGAAATTTTATGGTGTGCAACATGAAGAGTTAAAAAAAAACATAAATAGATAGATAGATAGATAGATAGATAGATATAGATATCTGTAGTTTATATCATGTGCGTGGCCAATTAAAATTCACAGAAATATAAATTGTCAAAGAACTAGCTTCAGAATGGCAAAATTAGCACAGCTTGGCAACATTATTGACCTACAGTTGTTGTATAAATTGCTATATGTGATTAATTAAGAGCTATTAGAGTTTTAAAAAGTGTCTACCTCATGGCATATTATCTGACATACAGACATATTTTTTTAAGTAAAAGAGAATGTTAGGTCACCCCAGGACCAATTCTCCATCAACTGGAGTTAATGCTAATTATACCAATAATGTTATACAATACCAAGTTTTCCCAATTAAAAGGAAGAAAAGGCACTGCTTCATAAATAAGCATCAACTCTAACATATCAGAATGTAATAAGATGGTACTGGTTTCATGGGAGGGGTCTATGTTGAGACGACCATAGCACTCACAACATTATCTAATCAGTTTCTCAGATTGCCTTTTGGAATTGTTTTGAGTAACATGGACTCTCAAACACAAATACGATGCAACACAAATATCATCCTAAAGAACCCCAAAGTAGAACACCTTCATTAATATTCATGTTAGCAAAGCTCAAAAACAAATGAAGGAGAAAGATTTTACATCAAAATATGTATTTTTTTAGTTATCAGAAAATGATACAATAACCTAGAGGAAGATTACAAGGCCACTGTAGAAATTGTTAACCAGGAAAATGCAGGAATTGGAATGCTCTGCCAACAGTTTTAAACTCCAGAATTAGGGTGATTAAGGAATTATTCATAGTCTCCATTCCAGATGAATGTGTAGAATTCCCACTTACACTTTGAAAGTAGAGATCAAGACTCGAGGGTTGAAGTATTTGAATCTTGTTTTCCTAGTTTGAGTTCCTCCCCACTCGAATCTGCACTCCAGGAATCTGTGCACTCCAGGAATGCCTTCATGAACCAGTTGGAACAGGCTGCTCTCCATCTTGGGCCTTCCCAGCACCCACCTTACCACACACAACACTAGGAAACTTAGGGTCGCTTCCACCTCCTGTTATAAACCACTGAGCTGGCAATGATTTCTGTAAAAATTGTTTTCCAAGCAAAGAATCGAGAGACCTTGAGCTCCAGTGAGTTAATAGAATAGAGCTAAAAGCAACAGCCAGAAATAGACAAACTTGACGTACAATATAAAAGTTAAGAGCATCTGAGGTCCTGTGAAATAAACATTCCTGAAAGAAGTAAAAATCTGAAACAGGGGAGATGAGAGAAATGGAGGAACCAAGCAGGTTGAAGTAACAAATGGAGGCGGAGTCAGGACCAGATCTTGGAGTTCAGCAGCATTCTTCTCATGGTCTTTAAGGGGGTTCATGGGAATTAACGCTCTAAAATTGTTTCCCTGAAAACCATTCCACATGTATAGAAGCTTCAAGAAATATTTTCCTTTACACTGTTTTTTTTATCATAAATGGTCTGACATGGCCATTTTGTATTAGAGATGTTTATAAAATAATCTAGTAAATCTGTTTTTCAGATTGTCACAGCAACTAAGAGCAAAACTGCCTGATGCCACATCAATGGAACTAGCCGATGTGGTTAACAAACATTCAGATTTTGCCTCCAAATGCTGTTCCATTAACTCCCCTCCGCTCTACTGTGACTCAGAGGTAGGCCACCATTACCTTCTGCTGATCACATGGCTGGTTTTAAGAAAGCCTACATTCATTTCCTTCATTCTTTGCAATGCAAGTGTGCTTTCTCTGATGCTATTTGAACTGTTGTCTTTGCAATGAAATTAAGATGATCCTTTCCAGTGCCCATTACGTTCATTTAAAAGCCAAGTGTGGAGCTGATATGTGGCAACTGGCTTGTGCAGCCCACATCCTGTTTCAATGTGTGGGTTGGGGTGCCAGCTACTCATGCTGCTGAAGCAGAAACCGCCAATTCCTACTAATGTACCTGCGAGACAGCAGATGACCACACAAGGATTTGAATTCTTACCACACAGGTGGAGACCTTGGACAGTGTTCCTGGCTTCTAGCTTCTACCTGGACTGCTGATGGTGACAGAAATCTCTAGAGTGAACCAGCAATTGAAAGATCTCTCACTTAGCTCTCTGTGTACTCTGCCTTTTAAATCATTAAATCTTAAAAGACACTTACATGATAATGAAGGGAGGGAAAGCATTACGGCTATCATCTTTGAATTATACCAATGAAGCATATGCAATCTCTTTATAATATACAACTAATATGTTCATGAATAAAGTGTAATACTTTAATACAAGTGGTTATGAATGCAAAAAGCTATGTATAATACATTGTTTTTCAAACTGTAGGTTGTAAATTTCTACTACATTTTTTAAGTGAGGGAAGAAAAACATAGTACAACAATCCTTCTTGCCTAGCAGAAGGACATATTACATGAAAAGTTTATTTCATATAAATGTGCATGTATTTGCATAGCTTTTGCATACATAGTTTGAAGAAAAAAATGTTTAGAAAATAAGCTGATACTAGCACTTCCAGTTTAACTATAAAAATGTTGACTACAACTTTGTCTTAACAAAATGCAAGAATTCCTGAAGACCACACGACTTACGGTAAAGCAGCTTTCATTTTCTGAAAGGTCAAGGTTTATAGTGATATTCAAATGAGAGTCACTTTTCCGTACAGATGATTCCTTTCTCTGTGAACTGGTTTCCTGTTCTGAAAGCAATTGGAACTCCTATAGTTCAAACTTCCCCATGTCCTTCCCTAATCCTCCAAATTTTGATAGTTCTTTCATTCATTGTCCTTTTAATCTCCCTTCTCTGAGCAAGCATTGAACCTGTGAAGATGCTGATGTCCACATCAGGTTTGACAGCCAGCTCAGCTTCCTGACCCCTGCTTCCTGTAAATGGGGGCTCCTGGAGGCACCAGCTCAAGTAACCTGGCTGCTACCACCCACCTAGGAGACCCCAGCTAAGACCTTTGTGAGCATCTGGGAAGTGAATCAGTACCTGAGAGCTCACTTGTACTCTCCCTCATGCGCTCTCTCTGAATTACAAAACTAACACATCCCTTTTCCTCCTCCCTTTCTTCCTTTCTGCTATCCTTTCCCACATCCCCCTTTTTTTCTTTCTCTCCTGCTCTATCCCTCTTACATGTATTTGTATGGCTGCCAGATGATTGATTTTACATCTTGTGCAAACCAGGGGAGGTTCCAGTCAGAGATTTTGTATTCTGATTTTTAAGTGAAGCAGTGCCTCCCTACTCACTGCACTTGCAACCTATGGCTTTTCTCCTATAAGCTGAAGTGTGAGGCTGGTGCTTTCTGGTCCAGACACCCTTACATAAGAGGAAGGTGTGAGGTTAGGGGAGAGTCCAGCTTAGTGCACTTTATTAGCAGAGCTGGGTGTGCTCAACATCTGAGATTTCAAGATTTCCTGCTCCAAGGCAAATGTGCCCTACCCACTGGAGGAATATTCTTTGACCTTTATCAGAGTCAGCCCTTTGCTTCACATACTCCATTTATCTCTTTAGCAATCATTTTCAGTACTTAGAAAATAGAGACAGAGTTAAGAACTCATTGCCACCTTGTCTTCTTCCATTGCTCACCTCTTTCTCAAGTTCATGCATCCGATTGTATGCCTTCTCCACTCTGCAGCTGACTGTGGAAGGTTTTCTGACCATGTTTTCACAGTTGCTCACTGTTTCCTGTGTTGGAGAAGCAGTAGGTGTAATTCACTTTTCACTCATCACTTTTCTGTCTTTACAAAAAAATCATTTAATGATAAACATCAACTCTACCTTGGAAAATGATTTAATACCAACCAAACAATGTTTTCGTTAAGTGAAAGTATGTGCACGAATTTTTGCTCATACATTAAGTCATGAAAAAACTAAAGCCTAGTGTTTATTAGAACACGTGGCAATACAAAGAACTTAATAAAAGAATCACTGACATGAAGCTGTTAGAAGAAAACTAAGAAGATCATTCATCTAGCATAACTTCTGCTTCAGTTAATCCTTCCCAAAGTAATTCAACTCCCATATAAACACTTTTATCAATTCATTTTCTCCGATCAGTAGAAATGTCCTACTGCACTTCCAAGATGAGCTCCCTTTATAGGAATTCTTCTACCAGTTAGGCCCTGATACTCCTTTCATAATTCCTATTGACGTTATCCTGGCTTTTGAAAAAAATATAAATATATAAATAAACAAAACACCAGTTCTCAGTTTTAAATAGCAGCTCTGTCACACTTCAGTCTTTTTTTAATTCCTTGGGCTACAAGTACAGTTCTTTGAGTATTTTAATTAAGTTGTGTTTTGTCATTGGGAACCTTACAGTAATAAGAGTCTTTAATTAGTATGACAAGCAGTGCTACGTTTTAGTGTCTTCATTACAAAGCTCGGGGATTCTGGTTTTAATTCCTGTGTTTATAGTCTAATTTCAAACCTATTTGCTAAACCTATTTGTAATCATTTCTAAACAATTTCAAATGAAGAATACTGTGAGGATTAATCAAACAACCAGGAAAAGCTTAATGGAGAAATGATTTTATTAATCTGCACTGAGGCCATCAAAGGCACTTTGATGCGCTTTGAGAATACACAGACTTTTATAACCCAAAAGAATGCAGGTGACACACAGACGCTTTCCTTAATCCTTAGCTTACGTGAAGCTAGCAACTCTTAGAATAATTATTCCTGTTAGCAAAACTAAAGATTATAAGGGAGAAGACATTTAACACAGTTCTTGGTATGTTTGGGCCTGTTATTTACAACTCAAGGAAAGCATAAGAAAAGATAATATTAAGGCCAGGGACTCTCTCTTTTGTTATTTTTAACGAGCGGGAGGCTCAACGGAGAGATAGCACTGGGATTTCAGTCTGCCACTTGAAGTTCCAAGGTTAGACACAAACCCAGCTGTCCCTGGTCTGTGAATAGCTCCCTTGTCCACTGATGCACTCAGCTTCTTCAGAGTGCAGTAAAATATGTTAAATTTCACTGACAAATGTCATATACTGCATTAAAATTCATGTTAGCTCTTTAATATAAAAGCTGAGAGATTTGGATTCTCAGGTATTTTATTTATCAATGCAATTTAAAACAATTGCATTGAACTGTTGTCTCTTGGACAGAGTTGCTTTTACTAAATTAATTTAAATTGAATTTAAAATGTTTTACCAAAAATAATAAAATCACCTCACATGGAAGATGTTTGTTACTGTAGAAGTTGCTATATAAGAAACTCAGCCATGTAAAAGGCCATGTGTGGAACCTAAATCTTAGTTTAAACTCCATAAGAAGCATCACTCCTGAAGACTTTGCCCTCTCCTTTTATGATCTGCTTATCCAAATGTGCATTTCCCTTTTTGACTTTATATATAAAACACTTTCTTCCTTCAAGTCATTTGCCATTCACTTTTTTGGATTGCTTTTCAGTTCTTCTATTCAACGTACAAGTTCACAGAAAAGATATTAAGAAAAAATATGCTTAGACTTCAAAACATTTACATAAAATTACTGATCTTTAAGTCCATTCATTGATTTATTTGAGAAGAGACACACACACACACAAGCAGCATTTCTGCCTACTGGTCCATTCCCCAAAAAGGTCCATGATAGCCAGAACTGAGCCATATCAAATCTAGGAACTCAGAGCTGGTGCGATGGTGGAGCAGGCTACTCCCTCACCCTGGGCTGCCACATCCCATATGGGCTCAGATTCCTGTCCTGACTGCTCCACATTTGATGCATCTCTCCGTTTATGGCCTGGGAAGGCCACAAAAAATGCCCCAAGTCCCTGGGACCCTGCACCCATGGGAGAGACCCATACGAAACTCCCAGCTCCTGGCTTTAATTCAATTTTTTTTTTTTGGAAAAATTTCATATGAATCTTTTGATGTGCCCCTGCATTATTATTCCAAACTATTTTCCAAATTTCAACATTGTAATGAGAAGGCAGGCTTGTAACTTTGTAATTTGTTGCTTTATGATCATTACATGTATAGCAGTAACGTTGCTACTTAATAACCAATCTTTCAGTAATTGCTGAAAGAAGATGAGATGTGACAAGAGTTAAGCCTCTGTGTTTGTTTATAGCTGAGAATAGACCCTCTAGGGTTTCCATCAGCCTTCCTAATCTGATCTCAGCTAAGTAAGAAGAGCATGCTTTCCTGACTTCATGCTAGGGGCTCACCTGTTCTAATAGCAGTCATTCCCAGGGCTTAGTGTGGATGCTCATCACCCTAAGCTTACCTGGATCATAATCTGTTGAATCTGCTTTTCCTGTATTTGCTTGGCATTTTTCCCCTTAAAAGTAATGGCAGTCTACTCTTCTCATGCCAAGGTATTTATCGCCATATATGCATCTCTATTTACAATTCCAAATATTCTTTGCACAACTGTCAGAGGAGTAGCCAAAGGGGCTTCTGGACCCCTAAAATTGTTTCACTATGTGAAAATCTACCCTTTTCCTTGTCCTCGTCTTGCAATGATCAAAAAAACAGAGCCCTCACTTCAATTTTCTGCTGGCTTTTCCATGGCACACTCAAGAATCTTCATTTACTATAGCACTCTCAAGACTAATCCATTTGTGTGTGTCACAGAATCCTGTTTGCCTATGGAAAAACACAACAGTTAAAGAAAGACATGAAATTTTGTTTTTTCTCTTCACCCACATTCATCCTCCTGTGTTCTCCTGGGAACTCACTAATATACTTCCTTTGCAACATCCCAGAGTGCTGACAGACAGCAAGCACTCCCCAGTACTCAGAGCCACTGGGATGTGCTGGAGGTGCTTACTGGATTCGTGAAAGCAGAGACAAATGCAGGTGGTCTTGTGAAAGTTGGGCAGAAAGGAGGCTGATGACGTAGCAACCCACTCTCCATCACCTTCCTGCCTCAAACTTGTGGAAAACTGACATATTCACTTCTGTATTCTTAGTAGATAAGATTTATGACACATAGTAGAATTTTAGTAGTCTTATATGTATCTACTCATGGATTAATACTATGTAAATACAAAGTACGATGTGAATATTCCATTTACAAATGGCTTAAATAAGAGTTAGTAGTTATATGACAGAACAAAAATTATGATTATTCCACATTAGGCAGTGATTCTTATTTCATGTTATTGTCATAGATTTCAGCCCTAATTTAATATTGATGACAAAAGGAAAATATTGATATAAAAACACTACTGAACTGTTGATACAAATTGAAAGAAAAAAAGCTAATGTTAAAATAACAAAACTGATACTAGGCCCACCGTGTCTTCCAAATTTTTCTCATCTTACTGTAAATTTTCCTCCACTAATTACGTTTTTCTCTTGCTTCAGGATTTCCTTTTTGCTATATATTAGTATTGCTTTCCTATTTGCATCAAAATATGTATACTCCTCTAATAATCTTCCATTGTTTCTAATGTCATTTTTTTAAACCAAGAAAGAACAGACACTGCAGAGTTTGGCATGTGATTTTCTCTGAGGCCTGCCCACACATCACCATTGGCTGATTTTTTTTCAGTTTTCCAAACAAAAAAAACTTGCCCCTAGCCTTGGCACATAGTGTCTCAGGCCAGATTGTCCTACCATTTTCAAGCCAGTCCCAGTCAAGTGTCTCACTTGGCTTTAGGATTCAATTTAGACACTTACTACTCTGGCACTCACACACCTTCATTGTCCAATGACATTTTGTATGCAGCCAATAATTACCAACTACTAAACACCATTGCCATTGATTCTTGTTTTTCCCAATAGTCTTAACTGTACCCAGGCACAGATAGGTTAGCCCTAAACTAATGGGAAGAATGGCGATAAAAATAGCAGTGCGAAAGTACTTTTTGGCCAGAATCTTTTTCTCTAAACAGTGTCTCAAAAATATGAATACCTTCCCTAAGATCTACATTCAAAATACTTCGCAGTCACTAAAACTTTCCATTTTCTTTGTCAGATTGATGCTGAAATGAAAAATGTCCCAAAGTTCTGATGCAACTGTCTTATCTTACTTAGGTAAGTAGATTTTTCTTTAATGTAGAACCCATGAATATCATATTCTATGATATGGGAAACAGACCTTATTTATTATAGAAACAAATTCACTTTATGGATGAGAATATTAAGCATGGAGAAAAGTTAGAGATCTTATGAAACTGCATTTGGCTAACTTCAGACATCCTTAAGACTAGAGTGTGCAATGAAATTAAAAAGTTTTAGATACTAAATCCCACCTGGCACAGAACGGTCACCCTATGAGAGAAACCCATGCAGATATAACTATTATACTTTCTTGAAAAATAAAAAAATAAGGTGAGGGAAGGGAACTTTTGCCACAATACAAAGATGATAATGTGACAGAAACTCACACCCTTGTGTACTTAACTAAAATTAAAAACTATCATCTAAATTTGTTGATGGGGAAATATGCTTATCATACTAGAGGTCATTTTTTTTTTTTTTTTTTTTTTTGCCCCAGGAGTGACTAATTGTTCTCATTGAGCAGAAAACCACAAGCATCTTTATTCTGAAGGGGAAAACTAAAGAGCAATCCCTTGATGTAATAACAGGAGTGGTTTTACCTGTCTGAATTATTTGGGATTTTCTTACCTTTCTTTCCTGTGTCCATGAGTTAGGCTTTCATGGACATGGGGGCAATGCTACACAGGCAAATCGTACACAAGAGTACTTCAAAAGTTCATAGAAAATGGAATTAAAAGATTATTTTGGTATAAAACAGTAAGTCTACGAACTGTACAAAATACTCATTTTTATTCATCTTAGTCATTACTTTCTCTTAAAAATTTTTATTAGCATGTAAATTTTGTGCATTTTATGACGTATGCTCTAATATTTCAACACATGCCAATCACACTAGGTTAGCTATTTGAAGATCTCTCAGATACTTGGATTTCCATTTTTCACCAAGATAAATGTTTTAATTCCATTTCCTAAAATGCTTTGAGAGTTTTATTTATCTGAAATAGGAACAGAAAGAGAGGCAGAGACAGAGAGCGATTTTTTAGCTGCTTATTCATCCCCAAGATGACCACGTTAGCCAGTTGTAAGCCAGACGGAAGCCACGAGCTAATCAGGCTCTCCCACAAGAGTGACAGGGACCTAAACCCTTGGGCCATCTTCTGCTGCCTTCCCAGATACGTCATCAGGGAGCCTAGTGGTCTGTTAGCTTTATTTTTCTAACACGCATGCTCTTTTTCATTATTCTCACAGGTCTATGGCTGGACCCGCAATGGGCAATGACCACCAGGTTTCTGTGGAACCAGCAAGGATATGCCCTATTTCTGTCAAGTCTGATGTCTTCTTACAATAATTTTCCATCCAAATAAAATGACTGCAAACCACATTCATGACTGGAAATGCTGCTGCTTTTCAGCACCATGCCTGTCACTTTGATTGGGACACTTGAAGTAGGCAGCTTTAACCTTGCAACTCGCTGCTTTTTCTAGATCCATGCTGCTACCCTCTAAAAGATACATGGCATTGCACATCCACTTTACAAACCTCAGCACACAGAACCCCATTCTCTAACTCGCAGAACCCATTAAGGAAGGGTTTGCCAGCCTTCACACATCAGAGCCTGGAAGAAGTCACTTCTTCAAAACAAACACAAAGGGCAAAGTCACTTGAAAGCTCCTTCCAGCTTCAAGCTGTAGTCTCACAGCATTAATTAGGTAGTCTGTGCATTGCAAAAGGAAAAGCTTTGTGGCCAGAACAGGTATATTTCCCAAAGACTCCCAAGAATAATTGATTGAGTAAAGTTCTGAAGGCACATTGGTTTTCAGCTTGTTTAAGTTGATATACAATACCTGACATTCATTCCATGCACCTTCTTTGTCAACGGAAAATTAAAGTCACATGCTAATACCATATTGTGCTTTGAGAGTAAGATCATGTTTTGGGAATAAACGTGTCTCTGAAACTAATATTTTTTAAAAATGCCACTAAAAACTAAGTATCTGTGGAAGTGACTGCAACAGCGAATTAGAGTTCATGTAGATACAGAATACATAGCAGAGGCGAAGTGGAGGTCACAGAAAAATCAGTGAAGTCAACTGCAATCATCCCGATCACTCTTCAACCGTATAAATCCCAGCAGGGAGCAATTCGCCAGCAGAGGCAAGGTCAAGGGCTCATGCTTTTAACTCCAAGGAACTGAACAGTCCAACACCTACCTCCTCGCACCTGCCATGGTAGGAGAGGCCGCCTTCTCACAAAGATTCCAAAATAAGCAACTAACCCCCGAGAGAGCCGTTCTTGAATTGCCATCAGGTCAAGAAGCTCCTATCCATTACACAGCTAAGCAGCAGTTTCAGGTTCTTTCGAGCTTATTCAATGAGAAAGGACGACTGAAATTGAAACATCTGGGAGGCTGCTATGATTGGGAAAATGTGAGGAGAGACTCCACAAGGCAAAGCAGTGCCGCCACGACGCAGAGTTAGCAAGTGACCAATCAGGAGCTAGGACTTCACTTCCACCCTTGAGCAGTTGATGGGTACGGCTGGCGGCACGTGTTCCCCAATCAAAGCAGCTGTGCAAACCTCACTCTTGAAGAGTCCCAGTTTGTTGCGTACAGCTTCAGTGTTTCTCAACTGCACGTAGCCGCCAACCCCTTCTTTCCAAAGACTATTTTCCTGGGAATTTCATTTTTAAAATTCTGCTCTGCTCCTATCTGACAGGTGTACAGATCATGGTTACTGTAAACTGACTGTCATCAGGAATTTATGCACATAACCAGACTGAACTGGGTGGATTTTGTCACTAACTAGTCACAGATTATTACATGATTGACTAAATGAACGCTTTTGTGGTTCCTCCCCATATTTCCCAGAAATCTCTGAATTCCTTTCACCATTTTTCTGATTTGAAGAACTGCTGATGCAAATATTGTCATTTTAGTATGTTAATCTTGGATTGTCCTCGCACAAACATACCCACATTTGTTCGATTTCTTAGAATCGGCATTTTTCTAAAGTCACAGCCAAAACACATTACTTCCCAAGTGCAGTCTAATACAGAAATGCCTTTTCATTTCCGTTTACTGTCAACCATAGCTGATTTCACTAGTTCCCTTCTCACACTGCAAGTCCTAAGTTTTTCAAATTTTACCTTCTTCCAAAAACCTGTCTCATCAAAGCAAACATCCGAGGAAATTATTCTTTATATCTAAGAGCAGAATTTACATGTGTGACAAAGTTCTCCAAAGGAAGACTAAAAGATGAAGGAATAGAAACTGGCTTACCACAGAACACGGCTCAAGTGCCCGGGCCTCCGCGGCCATGTTGGAGACCTGGGAGAAGCCCGTGGCTCTCGGCTTCAGCCTGGCCCAATCAAGGTTATTGCAGCCATCTGGGAGGCGAACTAACAGGTGGAAGAGCTGTGTCTCCCCCTCTCTTATAACTCTGCCTTTCAAAAGAATAAAGTAAATCTAGACAAAAAAAAAAAAAAAAAGAAAGAAACTGGTTCACCCAGGTGTTGAGTTGGAATGCTGAAATGTGAAATCTAAGGGCTGGTTCACAGTCTGGAAATAAAGGCAGAACTTTTAGATTATAGTTGTAACAGAGTTCTTTGCTGGGAAACTTCAGTTTTTACTGACTGACCTTCAACTGAACGAAGCTAACTCACATTACCCACCGTAGTTTTTACTTCAAGTTAGCTGGTGGCGACGATTCATCACAAGTACCAACACCCTCAGAGCCACCCTCATGTCTAGATGATTCTTTCACCAAACAAGTAGATGCCGGCGCATAGCCAAGTTGATCGTGTCAACTTTAACTATCACACAAGCTTTCAATTGTGTCACAATGTTGCAGGTGTTTACAATACCGTATTAAGCTGTTGTCAGGATGCCTCGTTCTCCTACAGGTGCCTCTTGAGAGATACCCCAGCGTCATCATGCTAAATGATCTTCACAGGGTCAGTGTTAACATTCCACCTGCACAGTCGTGGAGATTTTTGCTGAAGGAACTCCAGAAGGCAATCAGGGATGCTCACCTGACACAGCTGTGGTTTTTCAACGTACTCAATTCTTTTAGTCAAGCTTGTGATGATAAAGCAAATTGAAAATATACCACTGCAAAAATTTACAGAAAAATTTACAGAAAGGAAGAAAGTGGGAGAGTAGGTTAGGAAGAAGCACTACATTCTTAAAACAGTATATGTGAAATTTTTCCCTTGATATACATTTAACTTTTTAAATACATTTTTAAAAACTGCTGGGGTGCCTTTATCCAGCCTTGGGGTGCCTAATTTGATCCCCACTTTCTCCATTTTCAATCCTGCATCCGGGGAGATATATGGCACATGTAGTTGAGTCCCTGCTGCCCATGTGAGAGATTCAGATGGAGCTCTTATTTCCTGGCTTCAGCTTAACCCAAGCACGACTCATGAACTCACGCTGGGTAATGAGTCAAAAGATAGGAACATTCCCCCTCCCCATCCACCCTCTGTGTTTTTCTCCCCTATCTCTCATTTAATAAAATACGTTAAATATAAACACAATAAGTGAAAAGCCATCATTTCTTTCATTTAGTGCCTGAAGCCATAGTGCAATAAGAGTTTAACCAGCTGGAGAGTTCACCCACTCCCCATTTGTGGAAGTAGCTAAAAAGAAATGCAAACTCTTACAAAGTCATTTTTACATCTGATCTCCCTTCGTACATTTCTTTCCACCGGTCCTATGGATCAGTGATTCGTAACCCCGGCTGCTCCTCAAAATCATACAGGGATTTAGGGGGAGAAATATCCACTCCCAGTTCGGAGTGGAACCTGCAATGCAGCCAGTCTCACAAATCCTGGCTTCAGAGGCAAGTGCCCTCATCCCAATCAGGAAAAGGAAAGCATGTGAGCTCAATTAAATGGCTTGATGGCTAAAAGCTGATCACACCACAGCAATCATACATTTCTCAGTCTGGCATTGCATTTGCAGCATTTTTGTCCTTAATTGCAGACTGAAAATGTTCTCTCTTCCTGAAGCAGCCTAGTGATTGATAATCAAGTCAAAAGGCTGCCTTTTCCAGGGGCTATTTCATCATTATCCATCTCTTCCAATAGTCTTTTCTCACTAGGCCGAGCCAGCAACTAATTATTCCTTTACTCACACTCACCATGAGGCTCCCAGTTTCATAACTGAAGTTTCTGGCAATTAATGGTAAGTGTGCTAATTTACTGATCTGCAGATCAGAGACTATGGGTTCCCGTGCTGTAGCTATTTCAGGAAGAAAGTTCCTAACAAGAGATTAGGTCTTTGTTCCAAGGCTTCCATTTGAGCAGTACAGATCTTTGAAGCACTCCATGCTCCGCTATGAAATATTAGGGAAGGACATGCCAGACTCAAATGAAAACCTTTACCTCCATCTTGTGGATGGCACATCCAAATGCAGGTGGCTGTGCAGAAATCAATTCTGAAAGCAGATCTTAACAGAACTGCCAATACAAAACTGTGCCAAACACATCCACGCTGTGTTAAAGCTTGAGGGGGAGGGAGGGCAGCATACAGAGCAGATAAAAACATGCAGAATTTTAAACTTCTATTCTCACAGAATTTTCTTTTATTACATCAATTTCACTCACTTGACAAAATGAGCCACCCAAATCTGTCACTCAGTTCCTCAGAATTCATAGAATGTTAAGGGGGGAAAAATTGATCCATTTTATTACTGAAAACGTGGCATTCGTGATGCTACGCAACGTCTTCTGTATATCAAAACCTTCTGTTCAATGTAAAAAAACAGTTAACACCACACCTTTCATATGCTTTATTAGTTTTTTAAAAACCTTCTCTACCTGTTGTCTAATCCTCACCACAATCCCATGAGCTCGATGGTCCCAGTCCTAGTCTACCTAATTATAACGGATCAAGTGAGTCTAAGGAAATGGACGCACTGATGAAGCCACATCCTGACTGCAAAGACTGGCTAACGCACTTTGAGGGCCATGTCCCACCATGTGTCCCTCTTGCAAAGTAACACACACCATGCAAGTGGAGCTTCAAGCCACAGCAGTCACTGAATGCGCAGCCAGATTTGGCAGTTGCCCGAGTTCAGCATGTCTCAGGCAGTGGCAGAGGGCAGTATTTCGGGCCATCCTGGAAGCTCATCTACCTGCAGATTTGGCTCTTGGACCAGAAGCAATCAAACAGCTGGGGTCCCAAAGGGATGGAGCCCCTGGCCTAACCTTCCTGCTGGTCTCTGCAGGGGATGTCTCTATGTGACATCCTCAGGGCAGCCAGACAGCTCACGCTGTGACTGAAGGTTTCCAGAGTGTCTCCCATGGGACCCAGGTGGAAGCTGCCCTTTCAAAGGGACCCTCAGTTAAGCATCATCCTTTCCATCAGAAAATTTAGAGACCCATTCATAGTTAAGGAGAGGAGAAGCAGACGGTAGGGTTTTGTCTGGTTGTTTTTGCTTTATTTTAAAGAGAGGCCTCTTTCATCCTTAGGTTCCTCCCCAAATGCTCATTACCATCGTGGGTGGGCCGGGCCAGGCCAGAGCCAGGAGCTAGAGACTTCAACTGGATCTCCTTCATTAGTGGCAGGGACCCAAGCACTTGAAGCATTATCTGCTGCCTCCCAGGGTGCACATTAAGAAAACACTGGAACTGCAAGCAGAGCCAGGATTCTAATCCAGGCACTCCAATAGGAAATGTATGTGTACCCAGTGGCATCTTAGCCACAGAGTAAAACGCTCACCCCTCTTTATACTCTGTACGCACTGTCTTGACATTAAAATTGGTTAGCTGAATATATGAGGGATTTCAAAAATCATGAATAATTCAGATGCTACAGACACTATGCCTGAATTTCAAAAAGTTTTGTACCAAGTAGATTTATTTTTTAATTCTATTTTTTTTCCACAAACTGTTTGAAGTCCCTTCATATAACAACTCCAAGGAGCATTCTATTGTCAACCACAACTAGCATGTAAAAACAATAGTAATAGTCAAGTTTATATTTCTCTTCAATGCTGTTCTAACAAGATTAGATGCAGTCAGGCTAGATATATGTTTACCAGAATACATGCCTTTTGAGTAAGCGTTTATTGAATATCTGGTCAGCAATTACAAAACACAGAAGAACTACCAATTCCACATGGAAGACAAGACATAGAGACTGAAAAACTTCGGAGCACATACCACATAGAAGGGATGTACAGAGGTTGAGCTGAGAAGCAACCTGGCAAGTGGTAAGTATTCATATTTGACCCAGCGAAGTCAAGTATTCAGATTGGCAAGCGAAGGTGTAAGGTGCTCTCTGCTGCTATGTCAGCTTCAAAGAAGTCTGCACTACAAGGCTGTCCATCCGTGCAGCACGCATGCCAGCTCTCGTTTCTCCTCCTGCAGCTCACCAGCCAACCCAGCCTTCCTGAAATCCACCCAAAAGCTGAAGCTCAGTGGGACGAGAAGAGCATCACCTCATTCCCTGGGATGTCAGGGAAAAGTCACCCTAAGCTGTTTGCTCATGTGCGTTGATTACTCAGTGCTGAGTGGGAAGATGATGAAAGAATGAAAACAAGTCATGCTGCCACTTCTGGAGGACCTACAGCAACAACGGAGAGACACACAGGGATCTTCCAAGGCCCTCACTACCAGCTGAACACTCCATTTTGTACATTAAATAACACCCTTTTTATTTAAACTCTCCTGGCCATCTCCCCAGTGTTCTACAAGCCATGGTAATAAAACCCTCTTTTTATGTGTTTTCACTGTTTTCAACTCATTTATGCTATTTCATTCAACAAGTTTATTCAGTGCTAAAATTGAACAAATGCCTTAAACTGAATAAAAATTTAGTATCCCATTTCTCAGAACCACTCATTTGAAAATATATTGGCTAAAAGTGAAGATAAATAATTCAGTCTGCAGCAAGTTTGGAAATGCACAGATAAGAGATCATATTTTAGCACAGTAAACTTTCCAGGAGTGTGACTTCTTTCCTTTCTGCATCAACCACTCATAGTGATCTTATTACCAGCTCTTACAAATGGCCCCCGTTTTCAACTATTTCCCAATTGTAGTCCCCTTGAAACTGTGTGACTCTGACCCAAAGGCTTAGAAACATGTAGATAAATAAGATCGCAAATACTTTCCTAAAATATAATCTTGTTGAGTCAGGACTGAGACCAAACGTCATTTTCTAGGGTGAAATTTAAAAATATTTAACTGTTAGCAATGTACAGGTCCTGGCTAACCAGAATACACCTATGGCCAATGAGGACATCAGACCCATGAACAGCTGGCAGCTGCATCAGACCCAAGGGGGTGAGGAACCTATTTCCTGGCCACCAGGAAATGGAGTGGCTGAGGGCGTTAACAAAAGCCTCAGAGAAGGAGAAGACGCTGTAGAAAACACAGCAAAGATAAATGATGTTCATTCAGAAAATTTTAAGAAGAATATTTCTGTGATTAGCAATGGCTACACAGAATATGGCAAAATATTCTTAAGGTAAGGGAAATAATTAGAGCAGATGTCATCAAACATAGAACTGCCAAACACAAAGTGACAAAGAGTTTCTTTAAAAATCCAATTCTCGGTCCTGGCGCGGTGGTTAAGGTCCTCGCCTTGCACGCCCAGGATCCCATGTGGGCGCCGGTTCTAAACCCGGCAGCCCCACTTCCCTTCCAGCTCCCTGCCTGTGGCCCAGGAGGGCGGTCGAGGACGGCCCAAAGCTTTGGGATCCTGCACCCGCATGGGAGACCCGGAAGAGGCTCCTGGCTTCGGACCGGCATAGCATCGGCCGTTGCGCTCACTTGGGGAGTGAATCATCGGACGGAAGACCTTCCTCTCTGTCTCTCCTCTTTGTGTATCCGCCTTTACAATAAAAAAATAGTAAAAATAAATCTTTAAAAAAAATCCAATTCTCCTTATCATGGAACTGGGCAATAATCCATACACTAGGCTTAGCTGATGGGATGAACATGAAGAACCAACATAAATGCAGTACCGCTAAAATCACAAAGAGGGAACAAAGCTATTTTTAACCTGCATTTTGTACTCATCTAGTTTATTGTATTTATGTCCATTCTCATTTAAAATTTCCCCCATTACAATATCTAATATATACTCATTAAACCAACAATTACAAAGTCATTATTCTAATTTCCCATAGATTGTTTCTATGTGAAAAGCAGAGAATTGCATTGTAAGAGAATCATCAGATATTGAATCAGAAGACTGAAAAGATGTCGAAACACTAATGAAATCAATGATTAGCTCTGATTTACACAAAATCAGTGCTCTCAACATTTGACAATTACATATAAATATATGAGATATCAATTTCTTCATTATCTCAGCTACAATTTAAAATGTTGCTGCTACTAGCATTTGCATGATTATATGTTAGAAACAGTGAGTAAAATTTTCAGACTGGTTAAACATTTAAAACAGCATTCTTCTCACCATAATTTGGGGCTGGTCATCATTTATAAAAAAGATATGCATTTATTCCTTGATTCCTTAGATACTGCTGAAGCACGATCATGAAATGCCACACGTGGCTAAAAGAAGTGCTAGTCTCTCAGGAGCACCTGTCTCTGAGCTCAGTCACTCTGTTCCTTGGCTGAACTTTCTATGAGCCACATAGGGAACTGCAGATAAACTTCACTCTAGACTTCTGCTGAAGTTCAGACTCTGCAGGCATCCTTAACTGAGACCCACCAGCTACCCATCTTTAAGAGCCAGTGACAGGAGGCCATCACTATCATCATGGTTGTACTTCACAAGTGTTTGGGGCTTGGGAAGGATGATATGAAAAGCACCATGAACTTAACATAGCATTTCCTTCTTCAACACCTAAGATAAACAACTGCGTGGGACCAGTGACTCCTTTTCACTCGGGTACGTAAAAGCTGTGCTCTGTTCATCACAAAGCCAAGATTCCTGTTCTGGTCTTCCTGGTCAGGACCTCCCCAAGAAATAGGCAACCGTACAGATGAAGAAGTGCCCCATCCAGGCCTCCACCCTTCCTTTTTACATTTGTGTAGGTAAATATCACACAAATTCCACACAGGCCTGTGCTCTAGTCTGACCATGCAGCCAATGATGACCAACACTCCTGGTAGAAGAAGGGCCAAAAACCAGCTCCCTGAGGAGCAGAAAGGCATGCCTAGACAGGTGGGCCAACATCTGCTTGGATACATGTGTAAGATTCTCATGTATCTGGCTGAACTGGGGCTAGGAAGGAGCAGAAACAGGCCATGGATCAGAAACTGGATCTCCACGTCCTCCCAAATCGGTTACAGAGCTCTGAGGAATCCAAGGATTTTAAACTTAAACCTGGACCTGAAAAAGAACTTAAACAAACCTAGGATGTACACATTTTTATGATGGTATATTTGCCAAGGTGTATTTGCCTAACATTTAGCCATACGTTAAGTGAACCACTATTTACTCTCTTTTGAAAGATTTGTTTATTTGAAAGGTAACACGACATAAAGTGAGAATAGAGAGTCAGAGTGACCTCTGGGTCACCCCTAAAATGGCTGCTGATGTCCAAGACCAGTCATTGCCAATGCCAGCAGTCTGAAATTCCACCCAGGTCTTCCGCATGAGTGGCAAGGACCCAGGTACTTGGGCCATCTGCCACTGCTTTTCCAGGCCTGTAAGCAGGAAGCTGAGATGGAAGCAGAGCTGGAACTAGAACTCAGATTGAGAATATGCAGGAGGTAACTTAACCCACTGTACCATTACACCTGTCCCCTCCATTTGTTCTCTTGTGCCAGCGCCTACAGCACCAGCATCAGGTATTTCACAACAACTAAAATGAATCCCATAAGCAACTTGTTCCCTTTCTCCTCCCACACAAAATCATATTCAGCCCTATCCAAACAGGCTTAATAATAATAAATTCCACCCAGGCTGTTAGGATGCTGGCTTAAAACAAGCTGGGGGTGGTACAGCGGAAGTTAAATCGCTGCTTGGGACACCCACATCCCACATCCGAGTGTTTGATTCAAGCTCAGGTGACCTTACTTGCAACCTACTTCCCTACTAATGCTTACCCAGCTAAGGCAGCAAATGATGACTCAAGTGCCCAGGTGCATAGTAGCCAGGAAGGGAACCTGAAGTGAGTCCTGGAAAAGAGGTTTTGGCCTGACCCAAGCCTGCCTGTCGTGGAAACTGGGGAGTATAGCAGTAGATGCACGATATTTATTTTTGTGTCTCTTTCAAATAAATACACTTAAAAGTATTTAACTGTACGTTCTCATCCCCAAAATGAAGCCTACACACACTGAGATGAAATGAGCACTGACTTGAGAAACAAACAAAAACAATAACTGTGAGAGCCTCTTGGGAGTGGGAAAGCTGGAGAATCCATTAAAAGCTGTCCTCATCTTGGAAACATTGCAAGGAAAAGACATGAACCGTAAAGATTTTAAAATCAGTTCTTGCTTTCACAAAAGTTTCGAATGCAATACAATCACAGAAAAGTGACAGTTAGTTAAAAGACAATGCATGCTCTTAGAATGAATCAGTTGCTATTGAAAAATCATCAGTTCCTGAGTTGGTCTGGTAGCCTCCATTAAAATCCAGATAAATTTTCAGTGACTCAAAATGTTTATGTTAAAATGCACAAGAAAAATAAGAGTCTCCAAAAAAATAAAGCTTAAAGAAGAAAAGCATTGTTGGGGAACCTGTATAACCATAACCAGATATCAACACATACGACAGAGGTATGTTAATAAAAAGTAAATTTAAAAAAAGAGAATACAGATTCAGAATATATGTGAACTTAAAATACAATGGATTTTCATTCCTGTTCTATATTCCATTCTAAGGACTTAGATGACTGAAGATGGTGTGGACATGGCAGAAAAACGAAATGGAACTCTTATCTTGCACACGCAGACTATAAATGGGTTCAAAGCTTACATGGAACCTAAGTCCTTAATTCACGAGATAAAAACAACCCAATGTAAATAGACTTGTAATAAGGAGGCAGAATGTCTATTTAAGATTAATACTGAATAAAACTCAAGGCAAAATATTGATACATTTTATTACACAAAGATTAAGGAGTTCAGTTCAACAAAATACATGGATAAATATCCATATATAAAGATAGGGAGAATATATTAATAACTTTAAAATGCACACATTTAATAATGTAACCAAATATACAAGAACAATCAAATGGCTGGCTAAATGTGCTAAACGTTTGGAATGGCTAAATGTGGTAAACTATCTCTATGATAATATGCTGAAAGACACATGACACTGTGTCCCTATCAAAACTCAACTGAAATATTTATATATATCAAAAAGCCCTAGCCCGTGTAGTCTTTAAGCCATCATTTAAGAAGTTGAGGATTAAAGGAAAAATAAATAAATCTTTAAGAAATAATAATAATATAAATTTCCCTCATGATGTAGTTTTTGGTGTATCCCACAGGTTTTAATAAGTTGTATTTTGACAGATCAACAGCCAATGTCATACTGAATGAGGAAAAATTGAAAACATTTCCCTTCAGATCTAGAGCAATACAAGCTTATCCCCAGTTTCATCACTCTTATTCAATAAAGTACTGGGAATTTTAGCAAGAAAAATTACAGAGGAGAAAAAAGTAAATGGCATTAAATTTGAAAAAAAAAAAAAGGTCAGACTAGTTAGGTTTACACGACAAGATGTTGTACATCAAAAAATCTAGACACTCTTCCAAGAGGCTGTTAGAACCGAAACCAATTAAGTAAAGTTGCAGGTTACAAAATGAATAATAAAAACATTTATATTTTGTGTAGTGATAAATTTGTGTATGATGAATTCATAGAAAGAAAAATCATGAAACAAACCCCATTCATAGTAGCCACCAAAAATTCAAGTATGCAAGAATAAATTTAACCAAATTGAAAGATATGTGCAATGGAATGATCAAACGTCAATGAAACAAATCATCAGGAGCTCAAAAAAGAAGTGATATTCTTTGCTCGTGGATTCAAAGAATCAATATCATTAAAATGTTTATGCTACCAAAAGCAATCCACAGATGCAATGCAATCCCTATCAAAGTATCAATGGCATTATTTGAAGTTAGAAAAAAGTATCAATTCTAAAAGGCATAGTCAAAGTAATATTGAGCAAGAAAAACCAATCTAAAAGCATCACAATACCTAACTTTAAAGGAATCACAAAGCTGTAGTAATTAAAACAGCCTGGTACTGTCATTAAAAACTGATAAAATAGACCAACAGAACCAAATAGAGACCCCGGAAAGTAATTCGTGTACATAATAGCCAAGCGATTTTTGACAAAACCCTCAGACCAAACAGTGTAGTAAGGATATCTTTAATAAATGCAGCTTGCAAACCTGTGTGTGTGTAGCCATACACACATATATATACATCTATACATACATACAGATAACACAGTACCTCTCTGTGTATGCAAAAATCAGCTCCAGAGGAGTTAAAGACCAAAATTTAGAACCTGAGACTATAAATTTTCTGAAATAAATGTAGGAGAAACACCCTAAGACATTGGTGTAGGGATAACTTCTTATAAAAGACCCCCAAAGCATAGGCAACAAAAGCAAAACTGAACCAACTGTACTATACCAAACTCAGCTTTTACATAGCAAAGGAAATATATTTTTTAATTGCTGAAATATTTGGAATATTATTCACTTGTCAGATATTATGTGGGGGGAGGGAGAGGATACATGTGCCCAAGGGCACACAGCTGAATGTTTGCCCTACTGACAGTACCTGGGACCGCCTTTGAAAATGTAAGTACTCAGTTGACCCACTAGATGGTAGCAAATCCCTGGTTACACTACAATTTGGGGAACCGAAGAAAGAATGTAAAATGTGAATTTTGGTACAAGCAAAAGTTAATTAATGTAAGGAGTTTGCAAGGAAGGAAAAGAAAGAAAGAAAGAAAGAAAGAAAGAAAGAAAGAAAGAAAGAAAGAAAGAAAGAAAGAAAGAAAGAAAGAAAGAAAGAAAGAAAGAAAGAAAGAAAGAAAGAAAGAAAGAAAGAAAGAAAGAAAGAAAGAAAGAAAGAAAGAAAGAAAGAAAGAAAGAAAGAAAGAAAGAAAGAAAGAAAGGAAGAAAGAAAGGAAGGAAGAAAGGAAGGAAGAAAGAAAGGAAGAAAGAAAGAAAGAAAGAAAGAAAGAAAGAAAGAAAGAAAGAGAGAGAGAGAGAGAGAGAGAAAGAAAGAAAGAAAGAAAGAAAGAAAGAAAGAAAGAAAGAAAGAAAGAAAGAAAGAAAGAGAGAGAGAGAGAAAGAAAACGGAAGGACGGAAGGAAGGAAGAGGGAGAAGGGAAGGGAAAAGCAAAGGAAGAAAGGAACCTGGAGCTTTACTCAGCTCTGCCATTTGCTATTTGCATGATGATGGGCTACTATGCCTTTCAGTATTTCTGATTCGTCACAGAATCTCTTGCAGATCTGAAACTAATAATTGAAAAAGCATTATCATAGTGACAACATTTAATTAGTAAGTATCTTACATCTTGAGCCATTCCAATTGCCTGAATCTGACAAAGAATAATTATATTTTCCTTAATTTCTAATTTTTATTTATTTTTATTTTATTTGCAGGGAAGAGAAAGAGAGATCCTTTATCTACTGATTTATTTCCCAAATTCCCACAAGATCTGGGGTCAACCTGAAACTAGGAGGCAGGGCTTCCATCTGAGTCTGTGGGCACCAGGAACCTAAGCACTGAAGTAAGACTAGCACTCAAATCCACTTTTATATGGAAGGCAGGCACTTCAAATGGTCCCTTAAACCTGCACCAATGCCCACTCCAAGAATAATTCCAGGGTCTACATATGAAGCATTGGATAATCCATATTCTTGAATGTTCTCATCTCTGAAATGGGAAAATAAAAACATTACAATGTTAAATTATCACACATAAAGCAGTTAATAAATATTAGCTAGTATTGCCAGTGATTTGGGGGGAGGGGTTTTAGGGTTTGTGTTGTTATAGTTATGTCTCAAGGCCTTTGGATCTCCTCAGACTATTTATCACCGCTCTTTCCTAAGATCTGTGGGTGGGTATCACTTTGCACTGACAGTGATCTACACACTCAGAGTGGGTTACAGGCCTGGGTTTGCCCAAAACAGCCATGGGTTCAGAAACCTTATAGAATCTCCTATAATCTAAATTGATACAAAAAGCCCCCAATATCATCATATTAGTCAGTCCACAGGAGCCCCAGTCTTTGGATTTAGTCACTTCTCACTAAAATGTCTGGGTGGGGCCCTCTGAAGCCCCTCTGCCTGGGTCCCAGCTTGTGTCCTCTGAGATTCCTCCCGGAGCAGTGGGAAGCAGCCCCAAGGTCTCCAGGGAGCAGAGCAGGCTTCCAATGTCAGCCAAAAACTACAGAAAAGCTAGTAACTTAAAAGCATGCCAGCAGATGGCAGATGGCAGAAGCCAAAAAGTTTGCTTCCTCCGAATTAGTTTTTCACCACAATCATTAGGCTGCGCCTACTAAAAAACTTTCTCACATGTTATCCAAAGGAAACTGCCATGTTCGATTAGGATTTGTTTTCAAGCCTTGATTGAGGTCATGAAATACCAAAGAGGCCAAAGGCACCAATCTTTAAAGTACAGAAAGTTCCCAGAATCCAACCTTCCTCTTTATCCCCTTTAGCTATCATCACTTTTGAAAATATTTGCTACGATAACTTAGCAGAACCAACGTGAAAAACAGAGCAAAACCTAGATTCAGTTACTTCCAGGAACCACTCCCTTACTCGCCCCACCTCTTTGTTTAAACTCCTGTACTGCAACACATTTCTCCTCTTTTCTCTTTATGTTCAGGTCAGTGCTTAGCACGTCATTCACCAGCAGTGATGCAGGTGCGTTCTGATATCGGGTTGCGTGTAGCAGGGTGAGCCCAGTCAAGCTGGCAGTGCTGACAGGCAGTGGTGAGACGGGGAACACGGCCCAGCCCAGGGCAAATGAGGTCTGCGACATTGCCCTACACCCATAGGCAGAGCACGTCGCAAGAGATCAGAACCAGGTGTGAGCTGGTGTGGAAACATCTCACGCCCTTTATCCGTCAGTGCCAGCAGGGGTAGAGACAAGAAGCTGGAGACAGCAGGATGCCCAGATCTGGGGCTGCAAGGGTAGGAGGCAAACCAGGGTCGAACATCTTTACTGCTTTATCAAAGCATAATTAAGAGTGTATCTGTTGACAGTGTTTATTTTTTTCTTCACCAGAAGATACCTCACAGCCTTTAAAAGGGCAAACAAGATTGTAAAAGCTCTGAAATGCATGCCCCACCTAGAAGAAGAGTAGGAGGAGCTTGCGTGGAGGCACAGCATGGTAAGCTGCTGTCAGCGATGACAACATCCCAGACGGGCATTGGTTCATATCCCAGCTGCCCACTTCCAATGCAGCTCCCTGCTAAGGGTCTGAGAAAACAGTCAAAGATGGTCCTAGTTTGGGGGCACCTGCACCCACAAAGGAAACTCCAGTGGATTTTCTGGCTCATGCCTTTGACCTGTCCCAGCCCTGACCCTTACAGGCACCTGGAGAGTGAAGTAGGAGATGAAAGATCTCTCTCTCCCTCTGTAACTCTGACTTCCAAAATAAATACATCCATCTTAAAAAAAAAAAAAGGAATAATGCAAAATAAGAAGAAAAGGGAAAGAAAGCTGACCTTCAGTTATGAATTCAGCTTGGGAAGAATTCAGCTGACACAGACCAGATTGCCCTCCCCACACTGTGAATCCATTGAGGGAAGAGGTCCAACCTGACCTGCTTTTGTAATCCCCAGTGACCACTCCAGCACATGGCACAGACATGCCCTCAGTCGGAGTTAGCCTCCCTGAGCATAAACCTAAGCCAAACCTTGTAATACTGCCCTGTTAGGTAACTAAAGGCAGGCATAAACCCCTGACCTTTGGCCCTCCCCTGACCTTTAAACTCCACATGTGTATGAGCATTTGAAAGAGTCCAGTCACGCCAAATGGGAACTAAGGCCAAGTTGTTGATGTGAAAAGGTTGTTAGCTCCCTGGGTGTCCGTTGTACTTGGCGGCTGCTGAAACTCAGAACATAAACTCCAGCTAAAGTTGAGTTCCACAGAACGGCTTCGTAAATAGGGTACAGCGGAGTGAAGGCCAAATTCGACACACCAAATTCTACACTCACGTACTGGCAGTGAGACCTGAAAAATCATTTAAATTTCTTTGTTTTCCTTTTATATAAATCACGTTCATTGTCCCTGATGTGCAATTCAGGGGTAATATTAGGATTCTAGAGATGACCCTCAGGAAGAGAAAACTGAATTCAACAGGGCCAGTCAACTTGTTTCTGATTTTATAAATTCCCACACAGTCTTTTTTTCCCCTCTCTAATCCACATACTTTTCACTGTGTGAACAACTAAACTGCTTACCAGAGATTTACTGGAGACATAAATGCTAGGATTCCAGTAAATTACATGTAATCATCTTTCTGTGTATTTTAGAGGAGTGAAAACCCACACCATTCAACACACTCCTAAACAGAATAATTAATACAAAAAAAACTTAAATTAAATGGGAATCATAACATATGAAGATTTGGGAGTGTGTATAAGCTTGGGAAGGGGCCGGGTAGGAGGATACTAAATCGGGAACCAGGGCTGTTTTGTGTAATGCTAGGGAAAGGCAGTTAAGTATAATCCCTTAGCCATTCCCTCTGCAGCTTCATTCCACCCATACATGCCATCAAATTCCTCATTGTAAATGCTCTTATGTCCCAAATGCATCACCTTCCAACCTACAACATTTTGTATCTGTTTCCAGTAAGATAGAGAGCCCAGGCTCCTTGAATTCTCCCCATGAAGGCAGCCGAAAATCTAGACAATATTCGTGAAGCAGATATTTGAAGATGTAACAGCAAATGACATTAGGCAGATCAGGGAAGTTCACGTTCGCAGCACCATAGAATCATGTGTGTAGCATGCTGTTCACTGATGGCTCCTGGTCTAAAATCAAAGACAACCAATCACTCAGAAGTGGGCATCAGTGAAGACATGAACCACTCCAGAGGAAGCTCAGCAGCTTAGGCTTTTGGAGAAGGAAATGGGGCATATGGCGGAGTTACCATAACTCCTCCCTATGTGAGAAAGTGCAAATCCCAAAAACCAAGAGGCTGGGATAAATCCCATTGTTGCCGTTGTTGATGTTGTTGTTAATATTCCCTATAACTTTCTACTGTTCAGCCATAGCTGTTGATTGTGATGACAAATTTAGGCAGAACCCCTGTCCATAGTGTCTAGCTAGGGTGATAAAAGAGATCCTGTGAAATGGAAACTTGTGAGGGAAAAATTCAGAGAAACAACCACTATGGGAGGTTAGGATAGAGTTTCTTGGTCCTAGTCTTTGCTTGACTCAGGGCTGACTGTGTGGTCATTGAGGAGCAAACCAAGAATACATCTGAATGGTGGAAAAACTCAAAGGGTAAGACAGAAAGAGAAATGCCTTCCGTGTGCAGTTTCACTCTCCAAATGCCCATCACATCCAGAGCTGGACCAGACCAGAGCCAGAAGTCTGCAACTTAGCACAGAACTTCCAGCAGGGTGGCAGGACCCACACACTTGGATCAACATCTGCAGCATCCTAGGATGTGCACTGGCAGGAGGCTGGACACAGACATGGAATGAGGAACTGAAACCCTGGTACTCCAATCAAAAGCAGATGTCCCAAGCAGCAGGTTAGACAGCATATCAAACATTCATGTCACATTTAGACACTAACATCATATGCAGTTGTGAAAAATTGAATGCTTTATTCCTAGTGATAAGAAAAAGCAAGGTTACAGGTCTAGCACCATAGCCTAGCAGCTAAAGTCCTCGCCTTGCACATGCTGGGATACCATATCCACACCAGTTCCAATCCTGGCAGCTCCACTTCCCATCCAGCTCCCTGCTTGTGGCCTGGGAAAGCAGTCAAGGACAACCTAAACCCTTGGGACCCTGCATCCATGTGGGAGACCCAGAAGAAGCTCCTGGCTCCTGGCTTCAGACCAGCTCAGCTCTAGCTGTTGCAACCACTTAGGGAGTGAATCATCGAATGGAAGATCTTCCTCTCTGTCTCTCCTCCTCTCTGTATAGCTGCCTTTCCAATAAAAAATATATATATATAATTTTTTTTAAAGCAAGCTTATAACTCTTACCACTTCTTTACAACTGTACTGAAGGTTCAAGTCAATGCAATAATGCACACACACAAAAAAAACATGAATGAAAGAGAGAGAGAGAAAGAATTTTGTTGTATTGATTCATATAACCTGATACTATAATTTATGTTTTAAGGTAAAGTATCTAGAGTGGCTTAATTCTAAGAAGAATGAAGTTGCAGGAATCACACTACCTTGTTTTAAGACATACTATAAAGCTACGTCCATCAAAATAAAATAGTGTTGGCAAAGACACATTAGTCAGAATAACAAAATAAAGAATGCAAAAGTAGAGCCACTCAATTACAACCGGATGATTTTTCTACAAAAATATACCACTGCTATTGGAGCATTACATGTCTGTAAGCCAAAAAAAAAAAAGAAAAGAAATGAAATGAATCTTCACCTAAACCTCATGCATTAATTAAATCAAATGGATCACACATCTAAATCTAAATGCCAAGATTATCAGAGATTATTTAAACTATTTAAATTTCACATCATAAATATGAAATGTGTCTATTCTTTTTTGCTTCTCTAACAAATTAATGTGAACTTACAGACACGGTGTAACGCATTATCAATATCCAGGTCAGAAATCTACCAGAAGTCTTACAACTTACACTTAGGTGTCAGCGGGGCCACCTTTCTGGAAGCTAAAGGAAAGAACTCTTCATTGAACTTTCCAGCTTTTAGAGGCCACTCACATTCCTTTGCCCTGACTTCCATCTTAAAAGCAAGCAGCACAGCATCTCCATGCCCCCTTTGTTTCTGTTAAAAACTTTCTTCAAACTGTCCTTTTCAGCTACCTGCTTCTACTTCTTCAGACATTTGTCACCTCAAGGAACATTCTCAGGTAATCCAGAATCTTCTCCCTACTTCGATGTCAGCTGTTGATTAAACTGAATTCTCCTTTTACCATTTAACCCACCATATTTACAAGTGTCAATGATTAAGATACAAATATCACTGTGGCCCATTATTGTGCTCATCACAGTAGCCCTTAGTAACTGATGAATGTTAAGGACCTGACATGAACTGAAAAAGAATACTGAGATGCTTATGATAAACCGATGCTAATGATGGGCTGCCTATATGAAAGGAAACTTACTTATATGTCAATGAAAGTTGAAATAGTTTTATTTAAGTCTTCTTAACCATTGACCAGTCTATAGCCTTATGTTTTAGGTCAGTATCTCCATAAGATTATCTTAAAAGTCCATCTGGCCCCTGTGTGGTCAGGAAACCAAATGAACTCAACACATATTTTTACAAACCCATTCAAATTTGGAAGTGCATCTTCACATGATAAATGTAAACAGAGGACAAAAACAGAGAGAACGCCTCAACTTCTCTGGAATAAAATGAATATAATGTTACTAGTGGGAAAAAACTCTCAAAATAAAATTGAATGCATGGAAAACTGCCTTGACACCAAAATTATTCGTACATACTTTTTGTTCTTCAAAAACAGATATGTTATTAATCATTTAACTATTACTAACTATACGGGATAAATAAAAGAAATATTTACAGTGGCAGAATCCTTAGTTTAGAAATGAAAACATTCTCATGGGGATATAGCTCATGAGAAATGTAAACTAGAATTATGTCATATAGATGATATCCCTGTTGCCTTTCAATTTTTGCTGCATGCTAGCATCCTTGCAGAACAGTTATCCCAACGCTTTTCAAACTTTCTTCCACAGTGAGTACTCCTGAGAAACGAGGCATTTAAATACACAACACAACACACATTAGTGAGACTTAATCCCAGTTTCTCGGGCAGTGCTTCTGATGCTATTTCTTTCCCACTCAATGTAATAGAGTTTATTGTCTGAGAATTAAAATCACGCTTCTTTGAATCCCACAAATATTTTCCATCTGCATGTCCAATGTCCATTCACAAGTCCTCAGAATCTACAGGCAGGGTTTACTTTTCCTATGTGTGGTTTTAGCAAGTGTTCCCACCATTTTTTTTCCACCTCCATCATCTCATGACTCCTTTCCAAGAGATTTGTCTCCACTCCACCTCACTGCAAAGCTAGACATTGTTTTCTGTTCTCCAAAGCACAGTTAATGCAAGGCTTGATCTTTCCTGTCTTAATCAATCAATTCTTTAATACCAAGTCCCCACAGCCAGCAATCTGTCTGTCTTGTCACTGACATAGCTCAAGTGCCGAGAATATTATCTGGCTCCTAGTGCTGTAGTGAAATCTTGTATACCGTATACTTTTTTGGAAACACAGGGCAATTACAAAGTGCATAAAAAAGCAATTCTATTCATAACCAGTCTCTCTTGAACACTCAACCAAGTCCCTAGGACCTACTCTTTCCCACTGAGAAAACCCATCTTCACTTCAGCCTAGTTTTCAGGAGAAATTAAATCTAAAGCCTTCGGATATGCTGCCATAATGACAGGAAACACAGCCTTTTCTACTGCTTTGTAGTGTGATTGAATTTCTTTTGTTCCAAATCCAACATTCCAGAACAGCATTTTATTTTACCTTTGCACAACTCCAGTCTCACATAAATGTTTATTCCCAGACCCTATTTTTTAAGCCCCAATGTGATAGGAAATACACTTTAATAAATACAAAGTGCCAAATAAAGCTTTGAAATTCTAGTTTACTTGTTTCTTCCTTCTAAATGCTTCCAAAAAATCCAGATCCAGTCTCCTACTCTGCCTCTTCGTGTACATGGCAGACTCTGCAAGTTGAAAAGTAATGAGCATGTCCCAATCGCAGATAATTCCAGCATTAACAGGAGGTGAGAACATTTGTCTCAGTTCACACACTCCTAGGTGTCATGTCCTCTCTTCACTGAACGCATACAAACAGGACTTTGGATCTGGTCTCATTATTTTTAATTTTTAAATATATAGCATCTGCAAAGTGCCATGTATTGACTGTTATCAGTGACATATCAATGATGACCTTTCCTTGTAACAGTGAGTCTTGATAGTTCAGCTAAGAGCACAAAGTAATAATACACACCAAATATCTTCAGTTCCAAACTGACAAATGGTATAAAATAAGTATATGCCAAAAGAATAGAGATTTGGACTATAAGGAACACACGTACTTATCCTCAGTGTAATATAATCCTACATTAAAATGAAACAATAAGAGGCTACACGAGCATAGCATGGGTCACTTTTCACATTAGCCCAAGTCCCAGGGATGAACATATAGGCAGAGTTTGCATAGAGGTCTGACAGCAAACAGAACCTTCCCATTTTTCAAGCTTTCTGACTTACCTCTGGATTGATATATGATTTCTACTGAAGCAGAAGAAATCCAGCAGGTGTCTGGATTTAAAACTGAAAGTTTGAATTTAGCAGCATGTGGATTAAGGAGAAGAGAAACAGCTATATTTGAGGAGAAGGACCGGAAAAAGATGAAACAAAGGTCTCTGGAATTTAAAACAGCCAAGTTATGGGACCCACTGTGGTAGCCTATTGGCTAAAGTCCTCACTTCACACGTGTCAGAATTTCAGTTGGGCACCGGTTCTAATCTCAGCAACCCTGTTTCCCATCCAGCTCCCTGCTTGTGGCCTGGGAAAGCAGTGGAGTATGTGTCAGAGCCTTGGGACCCTGCATCTGCATAGAGACTCTGAAACTCCCGGCTCCTGGCTTCGGATCGGCTCAGCTCCAGCCATAGTGGCCACTTTGGGGAGTGAATTCATGGACAGAAGATCTTCCTCTCTGTCTCTCCTCCTCTCTGTATATCTGCCTTTCCAATAAAAGTAAATAAATCTTTTTTTTTAAGAAAAAAAAAGCCAAGTTATGAAAAATAACATTTTCAATAATTAAACTTGTGAACAAAATAAACTATTATCGTGAGAATCACCATGTCAGCCCCCTGCTCCCCAGACTTGTCAAGATGCAGTAATTATCCTTAAGAAATGTAAGAGAATGGTGAGGAAAAGTACGTTTACCAAATGAAGCTACTGGAAAATCAGTACCTGGAAAAATGAGATTAGAAGGCTCATGTAGTCCAGTACAAAAAATTTAAATGACCATATAATTGTTTACAGTATATATTTACATAACTATTTTGAAGATCCTTTGTGTTAAAGAAAATGAATGCTATACACTAATTCATATTTTCCTAGAGGACTTGGAAACACTTGGTATTGAGTCACAAACACAGCTGGGATGTGTGTAGATGACATGAGGGTTTGCACAATCTTCAGTCACAACAGGTAATCCCATGCTTTCTCTACCATAATAAGGAACGTGGACATACTCACACCAGATAAAATGTGGCTTGCCTGCAGAAACAAAACTATCTTGTCCTGAGGGACACCTAGCAACAGGGCCACTGTACTTGCAGGTAAGAGAGGAGACTGAGACCTGGTGGTTTGGAGGGGAGGAGAGATTGGAAGATCTTTATGGGTCAGACTGATTCACCAGCCCACATGGGAGTCCTGAGATGGGCTTGTTAAAACAGAGCATCGCTGACCACCACATACCACCCCACACAAAAGTTACGACTGGGGCCCTGTCTAACAGAGCTAGATCGCAGTACCTGACTGAGTGTCGGAACAGGGGAAAGGTCACATCAGGCAGGGCAATAACACTAACCAGCACGCGAGAGAACCAGCTCCGGGGTAGATTCCATGGGTGTTAAGTGGGCCCAACCCTGTGGAAATACAAGTTCCACTGGTTAGCTCAAGAGTTGGGGTGATGACGGGCTAAACTAGGTATGAACATGGAACCTGCCAACACTCACAGGAACTGAGGCAGAAAATAGCCTGGGCAGGTCTAAGCTGCAGCACCTGCATGTGCATCCTAAAACAGGGTGTGGGATGGGCTGGCTTGTAACATCCACCAGCTCATACAAAGGCCAAAATGGAGGGTCAGGCTATGACAGGCAAGGGCCTAGTAAGCCTGGTTGGGTAGTGGTGTGGTGGCTGCGTATGGGATGCATCAGACTGGGCTAGACTCCAGCACCCACTGGGTCATCCCTCTATTGCTTTCCCAGGCCACAAGCAGGGAGTTGGATGAAAAGTAGAGCAGCCAGGACATAAGCTGGCACCCTTTGGGAACCTGGCACCTGCAAGGCAAGGACTTTAGTCACTAGGCTAATGTGATGGGCCCAGTTTTACACATTTTATATAGTTTCTACGAATCATGAAACCACCGAGTCTGGCCTCTCCCTTCACTGTGAGAAGTTGCAATATCTTAAAGCCAGTGATGGGAGAGCCCCATGATGGAAATGACAGTTTTACCCACCAGTGTGAGACACCCTTCAACAGAGAGGTCACCCCAGGACTGTTCCAATTGCCCTTGGATTCCTAACATGGGAGAAGAACAAAACAATATTTCTCTGCCGTTTATCATTTAAGTGATTTTAGGTTGGGTATCTCTCATAATTAGTTTAGCCTTCACCCTGAGATTGCAGAAGGTCACGAACAATTTCTGCAGTTATGTTCTAGTTCCAGATAGTAACACATAATGGCCCCAAACCCAAGTTTTGCTTTAGAATTAAAGCAGAAAAAATAAATAAATAAAGCACCACAGTTATCCTGCCAACAACAATCCCAGCAGCACATGTGATGACTCAAGGTCAACTTTTAAATGATAGTCTTTGCTCCTCTTTCTCGGCCCCTTCAGGACATGTTTTAATTGCTCTGCTAATCACTTTCAATACCCTTCCATTTTACTACCAGGCCATATGACAATAGATTGCCTTCTTTACCAGAGGATCCTCAAGTTCCCACGGGCATTTAGCAATGGTTCATTATCCCTAGGCATAATCCTATGAGAAGATTAGACCACTACAAATGATTTCCCCCCCACCTTTTTTTTTTTTTTTTACCAGAAAGGGCTTTTAGTAGATGTGAATTTTAAGCCAAAGATCTTGATGCTCCCACGGGGAGCCTCGCAGCTGGCAAAGTCATCCCAAGTCAGCTCAGACGTACTCCCCTCCCCTGCTCAGTACCCCCCAAGTCATTTCACAACAATAAACAGAAGCTTCTCATTTCAGAAAAGCCCAGATGCAGGTATTTCATAAATGTTACAGTCACATAAAACTATCTTTATACTCATTATTGAAGCTTGTGCTCGCTATATTTTTGTTTGAACCTTTATGTGAAGTGTCAGTGATCTGAAAAAGATCAACCATGATTTCACTAAATTGAATGATTCATGCAAATGGAAGCTTTGCTATCTAGTGCTGTTTAAAGGAGAAAGTCTTGTAACGGATGACCAGTGAATTCAGAGGCATACATTGCTATCAAGAAAGCATTTCATTGAGTGGACATGGCCTTCACAGCCCTGTGGTAGGGTGAAGCATTATCTAAAGGATGGTTCAGAAAGAGAAGTAGAGGGTCATAGTATGAAGCCTCATCCAGCTACCCATCTATCCCCCATATATTTATCTGCCTCCCATAATTATCCAGAATCAATGCTAAAAGTATAAATCTGATCAAGTCTGATCATGCCATTGTTTAAAATTTACAAATGGCTTTTCAATGCCCTCAGAAAAATATGTAAAATCATAAATTCACAGCAAAAACTGTGTTATTTACCTGTGTGGTGGGAATAAGTATCTCAGTTTTTTTCAAGTTTTGGTCCCTGCAGAGAAAAGAATTCAAAGCAAAGGCATAAATAAAATGTACATACGGAAACGGGAGTTGTTTAAGAGAGAGGACGAATAGACATACCGACCTGAGCGTGCACTACCACAGAGGGGCAGAAGTCTTTCTAACGGGCCAGAGAGCTTCCCACGAGGAGAAAGATGGTTGGAGGCCAGAAACAGAATTGTGGCCCCAAAATGAGAAGCAAAGCAAAGTGCCTACAATATGACCTTTGTGAGCAAAGGGGTGGTGTTCTGACTTAACATAGAGATGGAGTGTGCATTGCACCTGAGGCATTCTCAGAGTTTCAGGTCATCTCCACACGGAGGTTAAGTTCCACGTGGCACTCAAGGCATCTCCTCTTTTCCCTATGAAGACAAGTGCATCATGCATCATTCTGGATTGACAGGTAGAGGATACACAGCATTTCAAGAAGGGACACATTGAAATTATAAAAAAAGATTTCAACCTTCACTTATTCCTGCCTTCCTCCCTGTCTGGTGGTCCATATCAACTGGGCATAATTACTTATCTGATATCATTTCAAATCATTCTCCCCACTATTGTCTCCATCCTTGACATATGGGGTATGGTGGGTTGAATCATCCTTTATCCTCAAAGTACCGTATATTGAAATTCTGACTCCTCAGAATGTAAGTATATTTGGAAACCTTTACTGCAGTTGTAAATAGTTAAGATGGGATCCTTTTAGAGAAATTCAGTACAGCCAGTGTCTTAAAAGGAGGGGAAGGTGGACAGCGATGCATGCAGAGAGAATGTCACAAGAAGATACCAAGAATGAGGTGCTGCTTGTGCCAGCAAAGAAAACAGCAAAGACTGTCAGCAAATCACCTGAAGCTGGAGCAGGAGCCTGGAAGAGATTCCACCGCACAACCCTCAGCAAGAAATCAGCCAGCCCCTCTGTGTCAGGCAGCGCTCCCCAAACTGAGAAGGACTCCGAGAGCTAAAGCTGCACTTAAGGCTAAAAGAGTTCATTAGGGTAACTTCCATATGGAATTTCAGACTGGTGTGGACAAACAGATGCACAAGTCTTCGTGTGCACACAGTGGTACTAGAAGTTTGACATTATATTTTCACTAACCATAAGGGACCTGACAGTTGGATCTAACGTTAAAACATTTTTTTTTGCTGTTCTTTATTTTATTTGATCTATCTGAAACACAGAGCAAAACTACATAGTGAGATTTGTATGCTGGTTTACCCGTTACATATTTGCAACAACCAGAGCTAGACTTGACTGAAGCAAGAAACCAGAAACTCAACCCAGATCTCTCACATGGGAGCCAGGGTGCTTGAGTCATCACCTAGTGCTGCCCAGGGTGTGTGTGTTAGCAGAGGCTGGAACCAGGAACAAGGCCAGGACTCTAGTCCTAGGAGGCCTACTGGGATACAGGTGCCTTGGGTAGCATCTAAAGGGCAAACCAAATATCTTCCCCTCCCCTTCCTTTATCATCCTTTTGTGATTAATCCTTGAGGCATCCTACTTTTACAAAAGGCATGTGATCACACTTTAGCACATGATTGGACACTAGTGTAAATTAGGCAACAGGGGTTGCCAGGGTTGCCTGAGGGGGAGAAACTGAGAGGGAGAACGTGAGTGAGTAAGAGAGTAAGAGAGTGAGAGAGTGAGTGAGAGAGAGAGAGAGAGAGAGAGAGAGAGAGAGAGAGAGAGAGAGCACGGGAGCAAACAAAACAGATTGGAACAGCTGTCACCTATCTTAGACTCCCAGTCTCCATGACCGATTAACAACGTCCACTCTTTCTGTCCTTCAGTTTACCTCATTTTTGCTGCAGCAGCCCTAACACATGAACACACCAGAATTTGGGGGACTTGGCATGGACCCTCCCCAAAAAGGTTCCCTCAGCCTGGTACAGTAGCTTTCTTCCACTATTCTAAGCTGTTCCAGCCTTAAATCTTGCTTTATCATTGTCTTTTTCCAAAGAGAATCTTCATTTCCCAGACTTGCAAAACCCCTCATTGCTCCTAGCCTATACTTACCCTAAATTCCATAAGACTTAATAATTCTGCAAAGCACAATGCCCTCCTGAGCACCTGACTATCTTCTTACTGTGCATCTTCCGTGTTTGGCCATGTGGTGGTCATGTGTGCCTCATTCATGGTTGCATTCTCTATGCCTAGTCAAGCAGCTGGCACATTATTTGTGCCGAATACATTTTTTATCAATTCCCTTCCTTGACTTTAATTTGGACTTCTCTGTTTCCAAATATTGTCTCAACGACCTCACATCCTTAGTAATAATTCCCACCAAAATATTTCTTTCCTCATGTATATATTCATATGCCTGAAGGCAGCCTCATATTTCTATAATTCATTGTTATCATACCTAACATTTTATTCCATTCATCCACACATCTGTATAAGCAATAACTTGTAAATGTACTAGACTCCAGGAATGTTTTTGATTTGGGTCCTATATTACTGAAAGGAATCTCAATTATTTGGCAACCTAACACCCTCATAAGATTCTATCTGTACAGCAAGGCAGATGAAGGCAATGAAATGAGAAAGAACTCCAAAGGAATGAAGCGCTTTTTAAAACAAACATTTGCTTAGCCTGAAAATGTCTTGTGCAGCACTGAATTGAGAGGTGTGGCAAGAAAAATCTAGAATCTGTGGAGCTGGGAAAGTTCATATGAAAGCACCTACACAAAGAAAAAAAAAATAATTGCTCTAGGTAAATCACCTCTACGTCAGGCCAGTTCTTAGTCTAAATTTTGACTCCCAAAGAAATGCATCAACTCTTGAAAATACATTGTTTAAATCAACAATCAGGATCTTCTTTGCAAGGAAGCCCTCAGATAAGTGTTTACTCATCAAGACACTTCATCTATCCTAAACAGACGTTTTTAAATAAATGTGAATTCGACAGCTCTTCTCTCAAAGGTATAACAACTGGGGGTACCATCCTCTTCAGTATCCTGTGCAGTATCCACAAACTCTGTGGATCACACAAGGAATCACAGGCAGCTTGCCCCCTCGGGATTCCACGTTGTAACAACACATACTACAGTAATGTCTTCTACTCCTGGAGAAGGGAGAGTGCAGGTGACAGAATTTGGCCCAGTCTTCACTTAATGAGTATATTTGGTTCTATGTCAGATACTGTGGCAGATATTACATTAAAAATTATTCAATAGGGGTTTGTGACATGGCTTACCAGGTAAAGCTGTTGCCTGCTGTGCTGGCATCCAACATGGATATCAGTTTAAGTTCCATCTGCTAATCTACATTGGAAAGCTGTGGAGGACAGTCAAATTCCTCGGACCCTGAAGAAGCTCTTGACTCTTGGCTTTAGAGTGGCCCAGCCATTTGAGGAATGAACTAAAAGATGGAAGATCTCTTCCGGCTCTCTCTCTCTTCCTCTCTCTGTAAACACTGCCTTTCAAATATATCATTGCAGGAAGGTCAGATGGCATGGATGTGTGACGAGCACTGCTCCTCCACTACCAAGGCTGCAAGGAGTCTCTGGCTGCGTGGCAAGGCCTAGCAGAATGTCTCTGGGCACCTCATTGTTGCCTCTCCCCCTTGTAAGGATACTCGATCACTTCTCTGATGCTTCATAGAATTTTCTCAAGGGTGTTGTTGTTTTTCTGCAAATGTAAAAGGATTCCTGTAACTGGTATAATACCTCAAACTGATCAATCATGTTATGGTAAAAACATCTTTAGCACCATAAGGTAATGACACACCACTAAAATCGTACAATAGTACAATTGAGTCCACATTGTCCCCATTCTGTTATGTGCCCACCTTTGTCCTGGAGCTTGCCTTAATATAAATAATATTCTCCTTAAGAAATGGCTTGATAATATCTTGGAACAGATGGCAATCATGGAGGTTTGAAGAGTCTGTTTACCATGCGCCTCTAACTGTTACAACACATGAAATGATGTATTTTGGTTTCTCACCACAGAAAGCAAAAAGTATATGGGGCACCTTCTAAAGGAAGACAAATGTGAACCCCCAAAAGAAAATGGCTTAAAACTTCTACCTTCTATTGGTAGAAAACAGTTTAAAAAGATAAAAACAAGTTTCTTTTAAAGGCTCTCTGTTTGTAGAAAGGCTGAGTTGCCCTGATCCCTTTCACTGCCCTTTAACAAAAGAACAAAAACTAATTCAATCACTACTAGGTGAAGGTAATGCTAATTAATGCATGATTGATTATAAGATTTAATAAAGAATCTACAATATATAGCTTTATAAAGTCCTTTCATTTATGAGCTTTCCTTTTAATTCTGTACTCTTGATATTTTAAGTAATACTAGTTTAGGTTTAGTGAATATTGATTTTGGATATAAGTAAACCACTTGTCACTATGTAACTGCATGTGCTGATAACCGAGCAGTTCCTGGCTTCAGCCAGGTCACTGCATGTTTGAGTAATAACTTGCTGAAAATATTTTCTCTGAAATAAAATAATAATAATGCTTTTTAGGATTGTTTTGTAATCATTCTTTTATAATGAAGTAAAATGAAACAATTGAATGTTGTGCAAAAGCTTGTGATGATTTGCGTATAAATAAAAAAGGCAACTCTTCTGAGTTGTCCATTATGAGCATCATGCCATAGTGGTCCAGGCCTTCTCTTTGTCTTGTGATAAGCAAGTCTTCTTGCTTATCCATGCATCCTTTGCAAGCTTTGAAGTCAGCCAGAGCACATCTTCAGTAAATCACATTTAAGAGAAACTACCCAATAGAAATTGCCAGTTGTCAGTTGATGGTCTATTTCTTATGCACCAAGCTCTGTGCTCAACATTTTTCAAACATTACATATAATATGAGGCCAAGCTCTTGAATCTAGGCAGTAAAATATTAATGGAGAATTCACACCATTTGCTATTTGTAACCACAGTTATTGGGGATGACATAAAAGTATTTTCTGAGCTACAATAAAAAAAAATTATATCCTTCAATATGCACCATAGCCCTGTCATGTAAGTAGCTGTCATTGTCATCATTTTGTGAGGAACTTAAACCTCAGAAAGGTGTGGTAATATGCTCAAGGTCAAAAAACTAAGATCTAAACACCGTTGCACTTATTTCAATGTCCAAGCTCTTACTTAGTACAGTATCCCTCCTCAGCTTAGAGTGTGCCTCAATTACTGGCATTCATTCTCCAAATCCATAAAATGCAGAAAGATAATGTAAAAGCAAGTTTGAGAAGGAGGATTTAGCTTCACAATAATACAGAAATGTATTAGCTAATCTTTTCTTAGAATGAGTTTTGTACCATTTCACATAAGCTCCCCCAAGTTCAAAAGTCAGGATTAGGGTGGTGGTTACTTGACTCTGAGCTAAAGAAAAGCAAAAAATGGGAGAAAAAGACTTCAGAACTGCAAATTCAGAGAATCTGGACGGGGGCAGATATGTGTGTGTGTGTGTGTGTGTGTGTGTGTGTATGGAAGCACAATAAAAATCGTATACGAAAGATAGCTAGAGTTTTGAATCAAGAAGAAAAATGCAATCTGATTTTTAACCACCAATACAAAAATGAATTTCTATATAGTTTAAATAGAAGTTTTTAAAACTTTCATGCATAACTCAAGAAATATTTTGACTAAAAATGTTCAGCCAAAACTTAAAAGAAAAATGTATTTTTCAAGTGTCCAAAAAGACGGTAGTGTATAGATGTAAACATTAACTGAACTCATAACTCTGGAAATAGCTTTGGGCCATGCCAGTACAAGACAACAGGTGTGAATTCTGGTATTTCATCATTCATGGATCTCCCGCACCATTATATGCCCAGAGGCCTTCCTTTGCCCTCTTCCCTCCATCAGTTCCAGAAAAGTAAGAATTACTTGATCAGTGAGCTTGGCATAGTAACTGAAAGCTTTGAAAAAATACATGAAACTGTGCTTGCATGGTGACACCTGTCCTGGGTGCCAGAGGGAGGCAGAGGAGCAGATGAACCCAGTTCTAGATTCAGGATCCTGTAACCAGGCTTCAGAGAGACGAGGCGAACTCTAATTATTGTTCAATAAGACCACTGTTTTTGCCTCTTATCTGAGTCTTTCCTTCCTGTTTTCCAAGTATTTTAAATTCAGGGGGGGAGAATTATATTAGGCAAACAGAAAAAAATTGTTTCTCCTTGTGAAATACTAGGAATAAAGGGATATAATTGGATAGAGGCATTCTACAGATATTTTATTGGTACAGTTTCTTCATCCCTAAGCACAACTAATGCTTCTCTGGAAGACCAGATCCAGTGCACTTAAAATTAAGGATAATTCTGAGTTATAAAGGGGAGTATTTTAGGTATTGTTCAGACATTTTATCTTTTACCAATATTAATTTTCTATTTCTTGCAGCTGAAGGAGAACTGTACAAGTTGTGGCAGGTCGTGTAATGTGTGTTGCCCACATCTCACTACAAAGAGTTCAATTGGCTCGTAAGCTATACTAGTGTTTACTTCAGTGGTGCCACTCCATGGAACACTCTAGCCAATGATTAAGTGCACAGCATCGTATTCCACGGACACGCTGTACGTTTTGCCAGACAACTTAACCTTCAGGATTCCCTGATGACTTGGTCAAAGCTGAGTGCACACTATCCCACCTTCCTTCCCTGTATGTCCACTCCAGGCTAAACCTGCTCAGCTGAGACATGATTCTCCCAGACTTCTCAGAGTTATGCCAATTTGCTTTCACACCAGCATCATCTCTTAACAGACTTTCACATAACATACTTCATCCCACTTAGATGTCCTCTTCTTAAAAGATGCCGAGGGCAATTTTTGCAGAGAGTGTAAGAGTCCATTCACATTGGAAAAGAGCTGGAGGCCAGCATTTTAAAACTTCATAAAATAGTAAGAACAGAGTTAGCTAAAACTTTAGAATACATTTTTTTTATATTGCTTTGTTTTGTTTTATTGTTTTTCATACAGTTTAGTTGGTGCCGAGGTCTCCCTTCCCCCTCTCCCCATTCCCTTCCCTCATTTCTCCCTTCCAATCTCACAATGGGTGTCTTTCATGAATTTTCTCAAGTCCATCATGCTGCCTCTGGAGTATGTCCCAACCATGTAGAATACACTTAATACTGCTCTATTGCCAAGGTAAACTATCCCTGTATAAAGGGCAAATTTTGAGTAGTGCCAGAAGGAGATAACATCATCAGAATTTTTCAGAACTCGTATTAACTGTTCAGTAATTATAGGTATAGCAGAAGGATTAGCCAGGGGTTAGTTGAAAATGAATTGTCAGTACAGATTCAAAACAAAGAATAACAGACTTCACTAGCCACGGTGACCAAGAGTTTGATAAAAACCACATAATGAAATGGTTTGTGATTAGCATCAAAAATATAAAGGATCTTCATAACATTCATGAAAAGTTCTCATTATTTTAAAAATCCATGCCTCAATTTCAAATTTTCAAATTAAAATAACTTATCTCTTCTAATATATTTTAGTGCTTTATTATTTTATTATTTTATCAGAAGGTAGAGGAAAGACAGAGAGAAAGATCTTTAATCTGCTGGTTTACTCCCCAAATGGCTGCAATACCTGGAGCTGAGCTAATTCAAAGCCAGGAGCCAGGAACTTTTCTGGGTCTCCCACATGGGTGCAGGGTCCCATGGCTTTGGGCCATTCTGGACTGCTTTCCCAAGTGGCAAGCAGGGAGCAATTAGTGAAGGGAAGCAGCCATGATACGAACTGGCACCTCGATAGGATCCCTGCACTTGCAAGGCAAGGAATTTAGCCATTAACCTACTATGCTGGGCCCAACAACTTATTTTTTAAACTTGTTTTTTTCCACAAACCCTCTTGCATTATTGGTACTATTCAATGTGATTCTAAGAGCGAGTGGACCAAGAGGTATCACCCCTAACAGACCGGCCTTTAGTAAGATGTACTTTTAGTAAGACTTGTCCTTAAGTCTGAGTCTTGCCAGTGTCTTCATCACACTTAGCGGAGTGATAGAAGTTGGCACCTGACCGTGCACAGGACATTAGCAGGCACATGCAATAGCTATGCTCATGGAAGAAGAGCCACTGGCCATTCAGGACTACCTACCGCTAAATTGTTCAAATCCAAATATAATTTGAAGTTGGGCACTTTTCGGGTACTCATTAGTTCTATGCGTCTAGTCCCTACATTGGACAGCATAGATATCAAAACATTTTCATCATAAAAAGAGCTCTTTTTCAACAACACTGCTTTTGTGTCTCTGTGTCAGCTTTGTGACTTTTTAAAAACACTTTAGCCACCTATACATGTAAGAGTACTGTTTAAGCATAACTCCTCCTCAAACCTCCTAAACAGAATTAACGATTTTCTGGAAGGCATCTGGGGTTTTTTCAGCCCCACTTACAAGAACTCATCTTCATCTAGACTGGGTGTCAATGATCAGTGTTTCTAGATGAAATCTTTAATTTGATATTTTTTTATCCACTGTGTAACAAGATGGAGCAATCTCCTCAGGCTCTAGGTCAGCCACCAGTGGTTCTGAGAAAGCAAACGCCAGCCTGTGGTGGAAGACAGCTCAGTGGATGCAGCTGGGGAGTGGACTGGTGGCTCTGTACAGAGGCACAAACTGGTCCTTCCAGTTAGGAAAGTAAAATTCTGCATCTTGAGTTCCTGGCCATTTGCTAGTGAAACAATGAAGCATTTTCAAGTAAACAATAGAGTGGCATATCACCACAGACGTGCTTCAGCATTCTAAGCGGATTAGAGGAGTCATTAAGCTATTTTTATATGCCATTTACTACTGCCTTACATTAATCCACCAATAGGTTGTTGGGCCCATCGTAGTCCCTATGCCTTCTTGAATCTGCTTTCTGTAACCATGTTCCTGGTGACACTTGAGTGATAATCATGTCTGCCTAACTATATTGTACTAACCTTTCACACTGATCCAATGTTTCATTGAAATAACCATATGGAAAAATAATTAATTGATACTCGTGTCCGTGTGACCCCAGAGAAATTCTTAATCCATTTGTAAACATTTCTATATGATTTTATGTATATTCACAAACCTGTAATGTGTTATCTAAATATTGGTGCATGAATTTATTTTGTTAGCAATGTTTTAAAATGCCTACTTCGAAAAAATTTTGTTATGTGAGATAAATTTGATTTATTTATTTATTTATTATTTGATGTAAGCATGTCCTTTGTTTCAAAAAAATAAACAAATGTAAAATCACCAGCATTTGAAACCTTGTGCAGCTAGGGGAAGAAACAGAGTTCAGATGGCTAAAGTGTGAGAAATGTGGCCTGGGGTACTCTCCGTAGCCAGGGATGGCTATTGAACTTTCAACACAAGATAAAGCAATGCCAGGCTCAGAGCAGTAACCTCGTCCTCTCCTTGCATACATAGGGATCCCATATGGGCACTGGTTTATATCCTGGCTGCTTTGCCTCCCTTTCAGCTCCCTGCTTGTGGCCTGGAAAAGCAGCAGAGCAGAGGATAGCCGAAAGACTCATTATCCTGTACCTATGTGGTAGACTCAGAAGAAGGTTCTGGCTCCTGGCTTCGGATTAACTCCGCTCCAGATTTTGGGGACACTTTGGGAGTGAAACAGAAGATGGAAGATCCTTCTCTCTGTCTTTCTTTCTCTCTGTAAATCTGCCTTTCCAATGAAAATGAATACATCTTTAACGAAGGAGAGCAGGCAGGCAGGGAGGGAGGGAAGGAAGGAAGAGAGGAAGAGAGGGAGGGGAAGAAAGAGAAAGAGAAAGAGAGAAAGAGAGAAAGAGAGAAAGAGAGGAAGGAAGGAAGGAAGGAAGGAAGGAAGGAAGGAAGGAAGGAAGGAAGGAAGGAAGGAAGAAAGAAAGAAAGAAAGAAAGAAAGAAAGAAAGAAAGAAAGAAAGAAAGAAAGAAAGAAAGAAAGAAAGAAAGAAAGAAAGAAAGAAAGAAAGAAAGAAACCCCCCCTTCCACTTTAATTTGGACGGGGGGGAGGTACTTATAGCCAAAGCCAACTCAGATAGGTCAAGGTTTCTTTGCTAAAACTTAAGTGATGAGAGAGCTGTGGGTGACTGCCCCACAGCCAGAACAGATGCCGTGTTGTAGGAGCCCAGAACCCCAGGCACTCCAAGTGCCCAGGGGAGTGGCAATGTGGTCTCAAGTGAGTCCTTGAGTCCACACTCCAGGACTTCACACACCCGCTGACTTCCTATCAATCTGGCTATTACTGTTCCTTTTGCTCTTGCTGACCTTTGTCGAAACTGACCATTGCTGATCTGGCTTGGGTTCATTTCCTATTGTTACCTTCACCCATTAACCCAGGGCAACTCTGCTGATCAGCACCTTTGGCCCATGATTTTCATTTTGTCACTCACAGGCTCTGCACTCTCACTCTATTCTGGCCTACTCTCTTTTTCCTGTGTATCACACAGGTACCCGTGGGTTTTTATCTCCCTTCAGATAGAGTTAGAACAAGATACATTTTATAAGAATGGATATATTCATTCATTTCACCTTTCAGAAGATTAAGAATCCTTTGGATTTCTTGGCTCTGTTATTTAAACATTTCATTAAAATGACCATTTATTCATTCACTCAAAACTATTTCTTGAGGATAGATAACGTGCCTAGATATGGGTGTAGTACTGGGGATGGAGTGATGACCAAGACAAGACAAACATCCTGAACATGGCTGCTTCTCATTTACTGGGGAGATACAGACAATAAACAAATAGGACACAAAAGTAAATCATTTCAAATAGTAGCAATTTCTGTAAGAAATTCAGATGCATTAGTAAGATACAGAGTTTTGGAGGAGGTGATTGTTTTAGCCAAATAGACCAATGCAATTCTTTGGGAAGAGTTGAAAATTAAGCAGGAACATCAACAATGCAGAGTCAGTCCTTTCAAAGTCTAAAGAAAGAAGCCCCAGGCAGGCTGAGGTAAAAGTGTGTGCATAGGACACAGGTAAGAATGAGCTTGATGTGGGCAGGGTGAGGACCAGCAGAGCTGGGACAGAAGGAGAGAGGTACAGACCAGAAGCAGGTGGCAGGAGAGAGTCAAGGTCATGAGCTTTTTTCAGGAAGTTCAAACTTGTTTCCAACAGTGAAAGAATCAAATGATCTTATGTGACTTGAGTTTTAAAGAGAACTCTGGATAATATGTAGAAAGGATCCTCCAAGGGGGGGAAAAATCATTTCTAAAAGTGTTAAATGAACTGATTTTAATGAAGGGGCAGGTTACTATTAACAGAAACTGTTCACTGTTACCCCAAAGTGTTAAAGGCAATATGCCAAATCTGTGGGAAGATGAGTCCGTGGCCAGCTGGAGCAAGGCGGCAATCCCATCAGAGCTGTTATCTATGGAGAAACAGCCACTGCCAGGCGAGAAAGCAAGCAGGCTGAACTAAATGCTCCTTCTGATCCCTTCTACCTAGAGTCCTCTGATGGGACACTCCACCCTCTAGGAGAAACCATGAAAGTTAGAGAGCCAAGAAAAAGGCCCAGCGAGTCATTCTGTGCAACTACCAGAAAACAAATCCAGGGTTTAGAAGGGTGGAGAGTGAACGTGAGGGGAGAGGAGGAGGAGAGCAGAAGCAGCAGCAGTGGGCCAGAAGCCAATCTGCAAGAAACAGTTTAGCACATAGCATGATACTAATACAGAAATGCAACTACAATATGGTATAAAGGAGATGTGTCAAAATTAAGTACCATTTTCTGAAAGGCAAGGGATTCAGGGAAGTTTGTAAGTATTGTCTTTAACTGGATGATGAAGGTGGCTTCCTTCCATGTAAATAAAATGTTACCCGTGATCCCACAGTATCTTTAGGGATAAATAAAGGAAAGAGGCTGTTATGTCAACATCATGAAATGAGAAATGACAAAAAGCAGGTCGTATGGGAAAAGTCTACTTTATCTTCTGGGCTCATTCCCCAGAGTATTTGGGCCGGCCTCCCAAGCTCTTAAATAAATACTCTCCCAGGTAGAAATATGAATGATAAATGATTGTGGGCAGGGATTTAAACTATGTTTCTATGAGCAGCAAACATTAACTTTAAGAAGAATGTGCTTATAACCACAGTGCCTGAAACCCACTTACTATTTTCTCCACTATCCACTACTTTCTGGGACACTGAGTCATAGAAAGTGAACAAAACAGCAAGAATGCTTTGTGAGGGCAGAAGACAGATTAGAGATTATTTTAGCACAGTAATATATAAGACTTAAAGGAAGGGGACAGTTTCTATAATGTCAGTAGGTCTGAAAATGGGGACAGAGTCTTACAGCATAACATGCTGCAAATCTCATTAACAGAAGAACTAACCTTGACAGTGAAAATTGGCTTGCCTCTTAGATGCTTTTCCCTCTTTTTTCAGTCCTTTTTTTTTACCTGTGCACAAGGACTAAGCCCTTCCTATATCACCTTCCAAATGGTAGGATTAAAACCAAATGCTTGAGGGTCTAGATAATGTGGAAAAGAAGCAAGACAATGAAAGAGACAAAAGATTTATTTCTACATCTTTCCATGGGAGAGTAAGTCATTATGAAATTACCCACTGGGGCTCTGGAAAACCAGACAAAATACAAGATCAGCCATTTCGAGTTATAGCCGCACAATTACCATACTAAACCAATGAAGCAGTCCACAAGGGGGAGCTAAGCAAATCTCATCACACAGGTGGTGTAGACCTTCAGGTAGGAACTTGCAGGGGATCCAGCAGGTTCACCTTGTTGAACAGACACACTATGTGCTACAAAGTTCAAATCTGCTAGAATTTTCAAGGCAGTCGGTCCAAGGACACAGAACTGCATGGGGAATGAGCCCCAGAAACTTGTGTGAGGGTCACTTTGAGTCTTTGGCCAAGGAGTAGCCTGTTTATTTATAAGAAATCCCAGGAGGAAAGAAAAGAACAATATTTGACCAAAAAAAAAAAAGTTATTACCAGAGAGTTGAAAGTGAACAATTTCTGGGTCTAAAATGGGGTCAGGAATATTTTAAATTCCCTTCTGCCAAAACGGAGTACTTTCGTTGAATACATGAGAAGTTCAACAGTCTGCAGAAGGGCTATGCCTTGAAAAGGGAAATCAACAGCATGAGACCAAAAGCTATTGCAGACCCATCTAAAACAAAGAAAATGTTTAAAAACAAGCCTTAAGATAATCAAACTAGTCTTCAAGGACTTCCTTGTGTTTGTGAAAAATACAAAACTAATTATGTTACCATAAGATAACAAAGTACATAGGACTAGCAATCTTCAAGTAAACAAATAATTTAGGTTTTTAAAAAAAATAACAATTCATATGGCCAGTAGATGATTCAGTTAATAAGAACATAATGAGAAATAATAAAGACTTAATTAGCAGACTGAGCATTTTAAAATTTATATTATACATTTGTTCCATCTATTTTAGGATGTGCAGGGGGTAAATGAACAAAGCAATGAAAGAAATGAAATGTTTCTAGAAACCCAAATCAGGTCTCTGTAAATGAAAAGTTAAAAATTTGAAAAATGAAAAATTCTCTGCCTCAAAGTGTTAACATCCCACATGGATACCAGTTTGCATCTCAGCTGCTCCACTTTCCAGCCAGCTTCCTTCTCATGTCCTGGGAAAGCAGCAGAGGATGACCCAAAGCATTATGACCCTGTATCCATGTGGGTGATCTGGAAGAAGCTCCTGGCTTCAGGCTTTGGCTGTTGCGGTCACTTGGGGAGAGAACCAGCAGGTGGAAGCTCTATCTCTCCTCCCTGTGAATCTGCCTTTCCAATTAAAATAAATAAATATTCTTTAAAAAGAAAAATTGGCCTGAAGCCATTAACAATAATTTAAACATCACAGAAAAAAAAGGACCAGTGCCCTTGAGCCATAACAATAGACTATCCAAATGAAATGCGAAGACAAAAACTCAGAATCTCACAAAGATTTGTAGAAGAAAGTTAGGTTGTTTAACATACTGTGTTAGCGTCTGAAGGATACACAGAAAAATTATTTGAACTAATGAGTACATATTTCACAAATCTGAAAAAATTGCTTAACAAACAGATCCAAAATATTTCATGGAACCCAGGTAAGAGTAACATACAGAAAATGACACCACAAAATATTCTGAAAAAGTAGCTGAAGGAAAGCAATTTCTTCCAAGAGAAAAATTTAAAGCAATACAGAAAAAATATATACAAAGGAACAAAAAAATTTCCACAGACTTATGATTCAACTAAATAAGCCAAAGAAAAATAAAAACAAAACTATCAACAACAGTCTACAGCCAATCATAGTATCCCTGAGAAGGAAAATTTAAAAATCAATATTTCACCAAAAAATAAAAGCTGAGACTATAGTTAATAAATCATTAGTGGAAGTAAAATGGAACTAATATTCAATTAACCCAAATAAGATAGGAAATATGAAACTAAGTAGCAGGATGGTAGATTTTAACTCAACTCTTTGCATAATTACATTCATATAGTTTCAATATTTTAACTAAAAAGTACAGATTATAAAACTAGCTTATTAAAAGATTCAATAAGACTTAACTTTATATATTCACAGGAAAAACATTTTACAGATATAGATATAGGTCGGTTAAAATCTAAAGGATGGAAAAGCTAATTTGAAAATATTACTCATAACAAAGCTGGAATATCTATATTAAATGTCAGGTAGATTAAACTTTATAAGAAGGACTGTTCACAGTTTAAGATAGATATTTCATAATGTTAAAGGAGTTAATTCACTAAAAAGCTATAAAAAGCATAAATGTATATGTACCCAAAAGAAGTTTTAAAATATAAAAATGAACATTTGACAGAGTAAAGAGATAGAAATCCACAATTGTGACTGACAATACCAGCATTATTAACAACGAGCATTCAGAGAACTAGGCAGAGCATCAGTCAGAAGATGGAGTACTTGGGCAACATTCTCAATCAATAAGAGCTAACTGATGCTTTCAGCCAACACCAGAACATGCCTTTTATAAAGAGTGGATATATGGGGTCAGGGTTATGGTAGCATTGGTTAAATCACCATTCTACAATATGATGACATCTCATGTGGGCACCAGATCAAGTCCCAGCTGCTCCACTTCTAATCCTGGTAGAGCAGCAGAAGGTGGCCCAAGCGCTCGGGTCCCTGCTATCCATGTGGGAATGCTGGATGGGTCCCTGCTATCCATGTGGGAATCCTGGATGGTGTCCCAGGCTCCCTTCTTCGGCTAAAGCCAGACCTGACCTTTGCAACCATTTGGGAAGTGAACTAGCAGATAGAAGATTCTCTCTCTCTCTCTCACACACACACACACACACACATATATATATATATTCCAGCCACAGAAAGACATAGACTGAACTACTGACTACCAGCTTTGGCCTGGTCTACCAACAGCCATTGAGGACAACTGGGAATGAACCAGCAGATGGAAACCAACTCTGTCTTTCTCTGTCTTGCTTTTCCACGTTCTCTCTTTCTTTCATCTTTGTGTGTGTATGTGTGTGTGTGATATTTTAAAAAAAAACAGAAATTAAGAAAATAGAAAAGTGAAAAAAAAACAGAGAACATCAGAAAAACTCAAAGGTACTTTGTTAAAAACAAAAATCTGTGAAACTGATAAAATGCTAACTACACTGATTTGAAGAAAAAAGAGAAATAAGTTACACATATCACAGATGAATAAAGGACAAAAATATAAAGCAGATATAAAAACAGAAAAGGCTTCAATACTTTTTGCAAAATCTTAACAAATAAGTTGAAATAAAATAAATATTTGTTGAAATACACGTTTTCAAAAACTGACTGAAGAAGCAGTAAGAAACTTGGAAGCCCTAAATTGCTTAACTAAATTGAATACATAGTTCAAAATCTTCGCACAAAGAATGTTCCAGAGCCAATGAATTCACCAGTTGACATTTACAGAAAAAATAATACCACATTTTTAAGTAACAGAAGAATTAAGAAAAGCATTCAAAACAATCCTAATGCCAAATTCAGACAAAGATATCGAAAAAAAGAATTAAAAAAAAGAGTGAACATCCCTTAGAATCCTAGCTGAAAAAAAGTTTACCAAATTCAAGTTTAGCTATATATTAAGATATCAGGATCATCAGGATTTATCCCAAGAATGTGTTTGGGTTAACATTCAGAGATCATTCAATAGAATCCATTATGGCAGAATAAGAGAGAAAAAATTATCTCAAAAGATGCAGAGAAAGCATTGATGAATTTCAACACTTACCTTGGTATTTTAAAAACTCAGCAAGCTCAAAATAAAGAGGACACAGCACATAGCAGGCACTTTTTTTTTAAGAAGCCTTGACCAATTGGATGAAAGAGAAAGCGAGTAGTTTCGGAAGAAAGAACCCAAACAGGATGAATTTTAGAGGTGGATGGAATACTTCCTCCAAAACTGCCTATGAGAACTATGAAAAGTGACATTCCAAAACACAAAGAATTATTCAATAGTTCTATTCTGGCTCCCTTCTCATGCTGGTATTGCTTCTAATCCCAGGCTGTTCTCAGGAAATGATGTTTGACCACAGACCCACAAACTGTTTCTGCTTTCCCTTAATAAGTCCAAAGGAGAATTGTTTTTGGAGGTCATCTGTAGCCTTACCCTACTTTGCTCTGCAAATACTGGTGCCCTTTTTCTTTCTTCTATACTAGACAATTGAAAATATAAATCCCAAGAGCCAAATGAAGACTAGTACATACAGTCCTAGTACATATAGCCTGGTCCATGGGAACTGGCCTTCTTCCTTGCCAGCACATACAGGGAGGATTATCCACCCACTTCTCTGCCCTCAAGCATCAGCTACAGGCTTAGCTAGAAGATGAGTCTTCTGCAGTGTCTTTGACCTGTGAATTTGGGTATGAGCCGCTGATATTTTCACTGGTACAACTCATAGAGTGTTGGAGCTCCCATGTAAACTAATTTTCTTTGGTTCTATGGACTTAAACACAATTGTGCACCATTGTTTTTAAGTACCTAACCATTTAAAAATATTCATTTGAAATGGGACCTGTTTATAGAGAACCCTGTAGAAAATATGAGAAAGATAAAATGAGGTTAGGGAAACATGAGGCTGTTCTAAAAGTTCCTCTTTTAATCAAGGTAGGCAGTGAAGGGTCGGCAAACGCGTGACATGGGGTGGACTTTTCTTTCTGGAATGGTTGCCTTCTTCCTCCCATTTCCTGATGCCGAGCCTTCTGGCAGTTTCCCCTGCCCCACCTCTCAACCTGCTCTGTGGAAATGAGCTTGCATTTCTATACAGTGAGCTACATCTCCCCAAACTGTACCTAATAGTCTAATAAAAAAAAATCATGAAATCTCTTGCCTCAGGAATTGCCTCCTTCAGAAAACATAACTAGCTCTCTCCAACCCCACTTTGGATGAAAGCAAAGGGAATCGTTTTCCTGGAGTGAGCAAACCCAGTGAGAAGGGACCTGTGTAGAGCTCATGACCAACTCTGACAAAGGTACCTAGAATTGCTTCACCGAGGGCCATGCAACTATCCTCAATGTCACGTTGAAGCTGCAGTATACTTCAATAAATGAAACTCATACATCCTAACAGAGGTAGCACAAGGATAAACACAGGCCATGTAGCCATATTTTCTTAAAATATTTGTTAATCTAAAAAGAATGGACTCCGTGTATTTCACAGATACAATTCTAGGAGCATCATTACAAACACCAAGATATTTTCTGGCACACTCTCAGACACGGGCTGTTTTATCCTCAGATGGAAGGCACCTGCGTCTCCTTCCAAGTGTGTTGACATTCCCTCACTCTCTCTCAGATTTTTCTTTTTGTCTTTTCACCTTGATTTGTCAAAGCCCTTTAAATCTCATTGTTATCGCCTAAATGATTGCCTCTCCATTCAACTTAATGCCAACAACCAATTTCCAAAGGGAAAAAAATTCAAGTACATTAATTACATTCAATGAATCTTTTAAGTGCCATAAGGAAAACCGGAGCAAGTACAACCTAATTTCCAGGACCTAAGGTTTCAGAAATCACTGTGACAGCTGCTGCTGCTGTGTTTATTTAGTAAATAGCGTTAACCATGTGCTACTTTTTGCTGCATAGCCCAACAGGGGAACTGCTGCGAAGAAATGTCTGTATTTTGCAGTGCCCTAGGCCTAGCATCAAGAAAACTACAGACAAAAAAAAACAAATAAGAATAAATATGGAATTAGAATATTGATCTATTGCTCAATCATTTACTCTCTCGATCAGAGGAAAAATATTAGAGTGAGGTATGACAAGTAAATATAAACACTGTTTAAAGAAAGATAATAAGGCCCTTTGCAGTCAACGCTGCATCATAGTTTGTGAAGGAAAGCTGGGTTCAATGGGGAGATTAAGTGTAGGGAGAGTGGTTCATCACCCTCAACTCAACCCGTGATGCTGCCAGCGCATGTCTCGGCTCTATCACAGCCAGGACTCAGACACTGGAAAGCTAAAGCCTTGTCCTACCACCAAGGACTCTTGTCAGACTAAGATCCAGTTACGCAAGCTTAGCTGAAAGAAAATGTTTCAATGTCAAGAACCTCCCTGAGCCTGTTCTAGGACAAACTCCAACCCAGTTCTCTGACCCTTGTGCCCAATGCCAAAGGTTTCCTAGGACACAGGCTGAGCTGTCATGAAGCTCTGTTACATTAACAGACAAAATGACTGGGAAACATCTACTCTCAAGGTTCTTTTACTCCATTCTTAGAACTCCACACAAAAAAGTAGTTTCTCTAGAGCACATTATCAGAAGTGTTTAAGAGTCTTAGATTCTTAACTCCTTTTCTCTCCCCTTCAGACTTCTTCCACTGTTCTTTCCAATGTCAACCCAGCTGGACTAGCTAGAGTCATCATTTTCCCCATTCACTCATGTCCTTGTGGACTGCGCAAGAGGTACAGGCAATGGTCTAACCCAGAGTGTTCCATTAGGTATAGAGAATGACCAAGTGTGCTGCTTTGACCAGGACATCCTCATTTTGAAAATCTTTGGAACACATGCAGTTCTCTGTACACCCTGTTGCTGTCCCACGAACAGGTCACGATGCCGAGGCCTTCAGCTCCAGCAGAGTAGGAGAGAGTGGTGAGCAGCTGACAATCCTGGATCCTAATCCCCAATTTCCAACCACCAGCGGCCTCATCCACTTGCCCAAATATTATTTTCCATATGCTATGTTGAAAGAGTTTGTGAACTATCGGTGTAACCTGCCTTTATCGTATTTAATTGAACAGGGGGAGCAGAATACATTGCAAATTAATATCTTTTGTCCACCAGTCTCTTCAGTAAAAGACTATAAATTTCAAAAATGAAACTCTGAGAGGCACAGTCCAAGGTTATTCTCCTGAGCTGAGATTTTTGGCTCAGGGCAGTATTACCACTATCTGACGTCATCAAGGGAAAACAGGGTCTTGTGGCACCTGAAATAGCAGAGGCAGCATGTTCGAGTGAATACCGTTAGAAGTTGTAAGACCTTGAGCAAAATAGGAAGGCAAGATTAAAGTATGCAAAAGCATCAAGTGCCCTGGACAGAACATAGAGCAATGATGACAATGATTAGAAGATCCTTCGAGTGCCTACTAAGTGGGAAGCACCAAACTACTTTAGCTATATATAATTAAGTCATTTCATATCCCCCTCATGGTTTGTTTTATTGATGAGGAAACTAACTCAGTGAGAATAAATGCCTTGAAAATACTATCCAGTGGTTAAAGGAAAGAGCCAACATTCAAAGTCAATTTTCCTGATGTAGAGACCCATGTTTCCATCTGTTCTACCAGGAGAGAGATAACAGCACCTTCCAGAGGAGATGCAGTCAGCATCAATAGCTACATGCGGATCCCAACTCAGCCAAAGATTGAGAGCTCCATCCTATGTCAAAATTGGAGTCCAAGCATGATCACATCCACCAGAAAGAAGTAAAGGTGACATTAGGGAGGGGATACAAAATCAGCAATTGCAGTAATTACCAGAGCTACAAAAACGCTATGTGTGGACATTATTTACCACCACTCTGGTATCATCAGAGCCTTTGTGAGGAGGAAAACACAATACATGGGTGGGAGAAGTGAAATCCACAAAATGTTCCTATGAAATTCACTACTCACAGTATCCTCTTCTAACTTACAAATTCATCCCTCAGCCTCTACTGCTGGGTCTGGCTCGATAGCCTAGTGACTAAAGTCCTCTCCTTACATGTGCCAGGATCCCATTTGGCCCTGGTTTCTGTCCTGGCTGCTCCACTTCTCTTCCAGCTCCCTCCTTGAGGCCTGGAAAAACGGGAGGGGACAGCCCAAAGCCGCGTGAGCCTACACCAATGTGGAAGACCCTAGAGGAAGCTCCTGGATCCTGGCTTCAGATCAGTTCAGTTCCAGCTGTTGAAGCCACTTGGGGAGTGAACTAGTGAATGGAGGATCAATCTTTTTGCCTCTTCTTCTCTCTGTAAACCTTTCCAATGAAAATAAATCTTTAAGGAAAAAGAAAACTCCATTGTTGACCTTTCAGTCTTTTGGATTAAACTTGTGTTCACTTGATCCTGATAGCAAGTAGGCTTTAGTCATGTATGAACTTCTATGGGGGCTGCATGAAGTTCCTAGGATCAGGATGGAACACTATGGGAATGAGGAAAGCAGCTACCCTGCAGGGATGCTTAACTTGCCAAAGATGCTGTTTACTATTGGCTTGTTGGTTAATTTCACTTCTATAGTTTGGTTGATTATTTCATTCCTAACCCTATGACTAAATATGTAGATATGAATTGGACATGAATTTGTGATTGTATCGACATATTTCCTCCAAAATATTTGTAACATTTTCTAATAAAATACTCTGCTTTTTGTTTTTGTCTGGAAAATCATCTCAGGGTAAAAAAGGCATCTGAGAGAAAAGAAACTGGAATGCCAACTTGCTGAAAGTTTTTTGAGAAAAAACTGAATGCTAGGTTTTGGAGCTGGAACTGTCTTAGAATCTTAACTGTATTAGTTAAAATAGCGACTTGGCAGCTTTTACAAAGACTAAAATATCACTGGTTCAATGAATTCAAAACATTCAAATTCATAAAATAGGAAACCATGTCCTAACAATGTTGCCTGAGTAATTCGGATTCTTCCTATTTTGTCATGGCATTCAATGTAATCACCAACAGGGTCAAGGTGATCCAAGATCATGAATCTGTATTCCAGACAGCCAGAATAAGTATTGGACATAACAGAACCAGAAACTCAATCCCTGATAAAGCTGGTTTCAGACATTGCACAAAGATATACACTCACATTCCATTGGTCAAAGTTGCTCATATGGCCACAATTTTTCTATATAAAAGGAAAATTTCGAAGTGTCATTATTAACTGGATGGCCATCAGGGCAGCTGAAACACTACAGCCATGGAGGAAAGGGAAAACCGCCATTTGTAAGTAACCAAGGGCTGCTCGGGCAGTAGTATGCCTCGACTTGTAGGCAGAAGCACAAGAACCAATGGCTCTGGTAGAAAATATCCCACAGGAGAAGCCAGAACTTGAGGCTCAGTAGTTTTAGCGCCAACAAGGGATCTGACCTTGCAACAGTTATCTTACTTTTGACTCTCACCTCTGAAACTTTGATACCCAGATCTGTGAAGTAGAAAAACAAAGTCTAAAAAGAACACTCCGTAGCTCTAAACCTAAGAGAGGAAAACTAATATTTAAGCAAGCTTCCAGGTTTCTATGTACTAAACCACATAAGGATATAAGGATAAGCTTTTCAATTCTTCAGGCCCATGTTCAAGATCTTGATATTCAGCAAGATGTCTCAACAGATCAACCTGTATCCTGTGCACTTTTTTTTTCCATGATACATAGACCAAATTGTAGCAAGGATGTTATGATTCTAGCATTGGCTCTTTCATCTCTCACAGCATTTCATGGGCTGTAATTTCTCTTCTGGATGCTATAGCCTGGAGCTGACTCTGGGTATCCCACATGAATTTTTACAAGTTTTTATTGTCATTACAAACACATGCAACATCAGTTTAGCCACTTTTAGGAAAGTAATCCAGTATTATAACATACATTTCCATTATTGTCCAACCATTCTCACCACTGATAATCTAGAACTTTTTATCATCCCAGTCTCTGCCCATTAAACAAAAACCATTGTTATACTTCCTATTTCTATAAATTTGACTAATTAAGATGCCTGGTATGAGTAGAATCAAATAGAACTCCTTCCGCAACTGCTCTAACTTGACACAATGCTCTCAGGGGTTTTTTGTTGAAATACTTCCCAGGGCTCATTTCCTTTTGAAGGCAGCATAGTGTTGTCATTCCCATCACAGTCCCTCCCCCACTCATCCATCAAAGGGCATTTGAGTTCACTGTATTTTGAACAATCTCCAATGAATGTGGATGTGTAAATACCTATTTAAGATTTTTGTTTTAAATTCTTTCTAATATATACACCTAGGTAGATCCTGTGGTATATTTGTCCAGATCAATTTCAGTTCAATACAATCTGAACTGCCTCACAGAAATTCTTCAGATCAATTGATTGGAAATTTCATCAAATTTCAAAATCACAGGATGGACACTAACACACTTATACAGATATCTCAATGTGAATCCAAAATGATGTCCGGAGCCATAATAAAATAAAACATCTATAATGGTGCCATGAATGTACCAATTGATGACATATTATATCAACAGGTAGACCAAGACTAGTGATACCACTTTGCCAGACCTGTACTAAAACAAAGATTTTGTCTCTCCTATTCAAAACCCACCTTATTGCTCTGGAAAACTACAGATTTCAAACCGGACTCCCAAGTCATGACCTTGCTCCTTTCTCTGATTTTACCTCTTTGCATCTGTACCAATACCAAGCATTCAACTGAACTTGCCTATCTCCACTCCAGCAACCAAGCCTGCTCGCGGCTACTCAAGCTGCTGAATGCACACTTATCTCAGAGCCTTGCTTTCACACCTCCTTGGCCAAATTGTTCTGCCCACGGTTCACACATCTCACTGCCCTGCTTTCGGGATATTCCAATTTGAGGGGCAGGTTTTCATGAAGGCCTTCTCCTGGCCAGCCTATTGGAAAGAACAAATCCAAAGATTTCCACCAACTAGCACTCTCCCCCTATTAAACAATTTATTATAAGACTACATCTAATGTTAACAAAATGGTGTTGTTTGTAGATATAATCGTGTGACAATTATAACAAGAACTAACTGCTATAAAAATTAAAATTTGCTTGAATTTTTCCTCAATTATTTCAATATATGCAACCAGTGCTAAAGTTGGAAAAGCCATGACTTCTGAAATCACATAGGTTTCCTTCACATGAGACTGTTAATATAAAAAATAAAAGTAGAGTCACTGGCTTCCATTTAGGCAAATTTGGTTTATTCAGAGCTATTCCTGTCGATTGTATCCATCATACTCAGTTCATTCAGAATAAGGAAATTGCAGGACAGGTGTCATTCTCTCCCATTAAGGCTGTTTCTTCTTGAAAAGTGGTATTCTTCTTCAGGTCTAATATGGCAAAATCTGAGACGCTTCTCCCCAGACACAGAAAAGTGCTGACTTAAGTATATTTTTAAAAGCCATGCATCTGTTTCACTGCTAGGTTTTCTGACACAAAATAAGAACGATTTGAAACAGTAGCTGCCTTTGTGGAGGAGACATGTTTCCAATGTGTCTAACCATTTCAAACAGAGTCCGTCTGGTTCCATTCCTCTTGATTCCCTGCTCTATTTTCCTTTGGATCAGAAGTTAAGACCCTCTGTATTTCAGTTGCTCATTATTTTCTCATCTCTCTCTGGAGTGGAAGCTCACTGAGGACATGCCTTTTGTCCACTGGTATACCCTCAGCATCTGGAATGGTAAACGTGTTGGGATAGAATAATGAGCCAGTCTATTCATGCTGGTATCATTTTATAAATTTACATATTTTCTCCTTATAAATTCAGAGTTCTTCCCTGACCCATTTTTGAATGCATAGTTTAGGCTTGGCTGCAGAACGTTCTAAGTGAAATTAATGATAGTGAACATGAGAAAGAATTCTGTAAGGTTTGTATTGATTTTTGTCTTAACTGTGCCTGAACCATGAGATGAGAGATATTACATTTTCTGAGTAGAACAGAGCCTACAGAGGAAGTTCAGAATTAAGAAATGTGATTGTTCCTTGGTTGAAGCAATCCTTCTGCTTATCTCTGCTTTTAATCTTGTTTTGCGTGGTACTTTGCCGACTCATGAAACCACTCCTGGATCAGGTTGCTTCTCCTTTGTAAATATCATTGCCTCAAACCTCAGTAAGGAACTGGATAGAAAATTGCACATATTTCACTAAGAAAATTCCAAGAATTATTTTATGACCAAATAGCAATTAGATTTTCCTAGTTCTAATGCTATTCCTCAGGGTAGATAAAAAAAAAAACAGAATTGCAACACTAAGCCCTTTGCTTTTTGCAGCTTTCTTCACAGTTTGATACTCATTTATGTTTCATGGGTTTTCTCCTGCAGGATTCAGCAAAGATATTTATTCTATTTCCTTTTTGATAAAATGTTAGAACTGTGGTGAATTAATGATAAATAATCTTTCTTGCTAGGAAACTACTGATAAAAATAATATACAGTTAACTGGCAAGTAAGTTTACTAGATATATGCATTTCACTAAATCTTTTCTCATTATTCTTCCATTTCTTTGATATCAAAACTATCCTTTTAAATTACAAGTCCTAACTATTCCTTATAATCGAATAAGTAACCTAATTTTTTTCTCTTTTCTATTTTGCTTACATCATAAAGGCCAATATCTCTATTTTTAACCTTGATTTTGTCTCAGAATAAAGTGAACTTTAAAGAAATTCTATCCCGCATTTAGCTCACTTTGCCCTTTAAAGGAAGAGCTTCATTTTTGTCAATCAAATGGAGGCAGTGTAATAACGCAACATAAAATACTTATAGAAAGTTAAGACTGAATGTTCATCTTACTCTTAAAAGTGAGAAAATGAATCCATGGCTTTTGCACCAATGCTTAGAAATCCAATTCCATCTATTACATAGATATGCATAGATAGAGGTGAAAGCTCTATTGATAAAGCTGATTATCTGGAAAGAATTACATGGTTCTACATTTGCATTCACTGAATTTAACTAATTCAGTCAAGCATGGCTCAAAATTAATATAATCACAATGACAATGTGTTTTTCAAGTCATTTGAATGTTTCAGACATGCCTTCAAAAGATTTTGTGAATAGAGCTTCAGATTATTTATTCAAAATTTGTGCCAGTACTTAAAGAAACAATATTTATTTCCAAATCAGGTTTTTCCCTACCATTGCAACACGTTTTGGCAACAACTAACTACTCTCATTTAATAGATAGAACACAAAATGAATTTTAAGATTATCAGGAGAAAGTAAAGAATATAGGACTACTAAAAATTATTTTTCTAAAACAAATTATGAACTCATATTACATAATTTCTCTTAGTCATTCAATATTCACTATATTAAAATATTGCCTTTAACTTAGTTTTTACAAAGTTAAGATCTAACCTCCAAAGACAGGAGTAGTGGTAGAAAGAAAGAATAAAGCTTTGTGATTGTAAGCTTTATAATTGCTTTGTAAAGGTAGAGTAATGAAGAGGAAGCACAGAAATAAACTCAAATTTTGACTTTAAGTTTCACAGTCAGTATCTGATAGCCAGTATACACACAATAATTTCAAAAGCCCAAATACCTGACTACAAAACACACATATTAAAATAGTAAAACATGAAATTGTGTGCTCTGGAGCCACTCTCTGGTCCGAGGCCCGCATGCCCCCAGTCCTTGGGTCCCCCATCTGACTGGCTCTCCTTTGTCCCCCAACTTAGAGGGGACCGGTTGCCAAGATGCAAATCTTTATCAAGACCCTTACACGGAAAGCCATTGCTGTGAAGGTTGAACCCTCAGATATGATTGATGTGAAAGTCAAAATCCAGACTAAGGAAGAAGTCCTTCTGATTAGTGAAGACTGATCTTTGCTGGCAAGCAACTGGAAAACAGATGAGCTTTATCTGACTGCAACACTCAAAAGGAGCCCACTCTTCATCTTGAGCTGAGATTTCATTGTGGTGCCAAGGGAAGAAAGAAGTCTTACACCACTGCCAAGAACTAGCACAAGAGCCAAGAAGGTTCATCTGACTGTCCTGAAGTCCTACAAGGTGGACAAGAATCGTAAAATCAGCCACCTGTGTCATGGGTGTCCTTCTGATGTATGTGGTGACAGCGTGCACGTGGCCTGCCACTTTGACGGATATTACTGCAGCAAGTGTTGCCTGACTTATTGATTCAACAAGCAAGGAGACAAGTAACAGTAGGGGAGGAATTAATAAAAGATGCTAATTAATACTGCAAACATGGTATAGTATCAAGAGAAACATCCTGATACATTCTGTATACAAAATCTATAGCATAAGCGATAGAGTTGTAGAAAATGCAAGTTGGTGAGGGAATGAAGGTGTGATATCTTTTTCCTTACTCATTTTAGGAATCATGTCCAGCATTCCTATCACCAAAGAGAGGTGTTATAACACAGGTATTTAATCAAGATTCCATAGCAGTGGTAATTCAGAAATGAAGACCACAGGCCCAGGGAAAACCCTATTTTTGTTCTTAGGTCTGATTGAAAATTGACAACTGTGTGGAAATGTGATTGGGCAAAGACATCCATAGTGATAGACTGCAGGAGAGAGAGCAGCAAGTTCTTTCCGCTGGAATTTTCTCAGCTCCAACCTTCAAGGCACACGGCAGGACCCTTCTGGAATGTCTTCAAGGGAGAACAGAAAGGGGATAGAGCGACCTTGCTAGGTTTTATGGATTCTTTGAGGAAGCATTCTAGTTTCTATGATTCATTTTGAAGAATCCTTCTGGCTTCTCTGACTCACTTTTGGGGAGAGTGGAAGATGGGAGATAGGAGGTGAGAAGGTTGGGGAGTCTGCTCCTGACACCCTCTGCTCTCTCAATTCAAGGGACTCACTTTGGAGAAGTCATTCTGAACCCAGACAGAAGCAGACTCCCTCGCTACCTCTTAGGGAGACCCTTAAAATGTGTTCAACATTCCTGAATCTCAACTTGCTCATTTCTTAGATGAACCTCACAGTAACTGGCCAATGGGAGTTTTAAAAAGGATTCAACCCACGCGGGTGCAAGGTCCCAAAGCAGGGAGCTGGAAGGGAAGCGGGGCTGCCAGGATTAGAACCGGTGCCCATATGGGATCCCGGGTGTGCTAGGTGAGGACCTTAACCACTTGCGCCACCGCGCCTGCTTGCGGCCTGGGAAAGCAGTCGAGGATGGCCCAATGCCTTGGGACCCTGCACCCGCGTGGGAGACCCCGAAGAGGCTCCTGGCTTCGGATCGGCATAGCATCGACCGTTGCGCTCACTTGGGGAGTGAAACATCGGATGGAAGATCTTCCTCTCTGTATATCTGCCTTTCCAATGAAAAAATAATAAAAATAAATCTTAAAAAAAAAAAAAAAGGATTCAACCCACTAATAAGGCAAAACTCTCCAGGGTGTATGGCATGTGGTCAACATCAACAGGGCCCAACAGTGCGGTGCTTGGCTACTGTGATTGACCAGAACTCAGCCATTTGTTACAAAAGTATACTCCCAAAACAGGCTTTCACTTAGTGGACGTGCTAAGACATTGTAGCCCATTGACATAAAGACTCATCAGACAGAAGCAGACCCAGGCCAAATTTAGTTTAATGCAAAAAAAAAAAAAGCCCTAAAAATTAGGATTTCCTATTTAAGATGGTGGTTGTTCCTTCTATGATTCTGTTGCCAGGGCTAGCGTAGTGAGGTCGACAGCGAGGAATACAAAGTGGCTGTCACCTCCCACCACAGGCACTGGGGAAGAAGCCAACTGTCCAAGAAAAGTAATGACGTTCACACATTCACACAGAGAAAATGACATTTGGGGATATTTGCTCAAAATTTCCAAATCATTTCTCTTCACCCTAAAGGCTAACGACCTCTTAGCTAATAAACTTGATAAGCAAGCCCCTGTAGATTGGAATAACTGGTTTTTTAATCCTTACAAAATAGGTTTAAAAAATAGGAGAGAGAGCCAAAAATCTAATCCTATACAAACAAAATTTGATTTCAAAAGAAACTGTCCACTTATACAAGGAAATAGCCCCTCCAAGCCAAATGGTTCTCTTCCTTTTTGTTCCTGTCCACAAGTCCCTCCCGTCCTTGAGACTGCTTTGCCTCAAGGGAAACAGTTGTGACTCCCTGGGAGTGCGGCACATCTTAGGATTCTTGATTTGATATGAATTTAGGCTAATTTTTAAAAGTGGACATAAGTAATTAGATTATATCCAGAAAGTTAAATTATTCAAGTTGATAAATAGTAATGTTGAGTAGTTGTAAAGATCATAGGAAATTTAGTTTTTTACTTTTGTATACTTCCATCTATCCCAAGTTTTCACAAATATGTACTACATAAACACATATGCAGCTATTGAATGAGCTAGTGTTTCCTTTGGGAGAGCCCCACAGCCATTGTAAGACTTTAATGTTTCCTAGGATCCAAAACTTTAAGTGGCATTAACTAGCTTTTACCACTTTTAGACATAGTCCTAGGAGTTATCAATTAAATAAGTAAATGCCCACACACACCCCACAAACCCAGGTCCTAAAAAAGTGAAGGTCTGGGAGAGACAAATG